>NC_136380.1:71284365-76284365 GCF_965140285.1 Lepidochelys kempii
ATCTTGGCACTACGGGTGCATGTGTTTGCAGACAGAAAGGATGATGGATGGGGGAATATATTCATTTGTTTTCCTGTTAAACAAAACCCTTTCTCATTACCAATGCAGGAAGCAACACCACTTAACAAGCAAATTCAGCAACCACTACAATATTGGTAGTATAAAATTGTTCAAAGTGTGAGACATCTAGGCAGGTCCGTGGGACATCCTGTGTGTGCGGTGCCATTTGATGCAAACAGATTCATTTAAAAATACAACCTCCTACATTTACCAAATTAATTTTGGGTCCCTGGAACAAATCATTTTGCAGGGACATAGAGAAGGTGCAATTCCATCAGAGACAGGGAAATCATTACAACCCTTCCTTCAGTTTACAGACAATTTTCTTCCTGGGCTGCCAAGGGCCTGCTAAACCTCTACCAGCAAACATCAATGAGGTAGGGTCCAGGGTTTCAGTAAAGGAAGATTATCTTCCATTGCAGCAGTGGAGAAGTATTTGGAAAGGGGACCTTCTTAGAGAGTCAAGAGGCCAGCCTAAATTGCCTCAGAAGCTATGTCTCATCAATCATGTCTTTCTACTGCTTGAAAAGCACATGTAGCTCCTCTTCCATTTTGCTTGTGCTCTGCAAAGTTCAGTCTCATGAATAAGGAACATGCATGATTCCTTACACTTGGCTCTCTCTAGGGCTCTCCCTATTTAGGACCCCCCACATACACAATCTAGATCCTGCACCCTGCAACCACACAATTTGCAGACTGTCTAAAGGATCTCTGTGCTCCCATACTACAATGGTGGATGTGCTACAAAACCCAGTTAGTTGTGGTCTCCCAATAAAATCACTTGGGGAATTCACTACAACATGAATTGTGCTGCATAGTGTCTAATAAAACATAACCCTTCCCATCCTACCACTTCCAGCACCTGTTATCCATTAACAATTCAGGTAAGGGGATTGGCAGGTTCAATGCACAGCACCTCAAAGCATGTCAGATAATTATATTTATAATCAAGCTAAATTGTATTGTTACATTTCATGTTTGAGAACCTAGTTTTCATCACTTACTGGAGGTCAGTCTCTTCCACTCCAGTGTGACATATCAGGGGGTAGCCATGTTAGTCTGTATCCACAAAAACAACAAGGAGCCACTGAACTCCTTGTTACTGCAGTGTGAGTTACTGCACAATTTGTCTGGTAACATTTGCAGTTGTTTTTTTCTTTTATCTTCCTCCGAAATATCAGTATTGGTCACTGACAAAGATAGGATACTTGACTGGATGACACAGTGTTCCGATTTATTACATCAATTCCTATCTTCCTAATGGAAGATATTTGATATTCAGCTAGCATAAGTGCCTGACTGAATCTAAATAAATAACGTTTTGATTAGAGGAACAAATTATCTTGTATATCATCATTCCACAGAAAATCTTCTCAGAATAATTCTCATTACTGTAAACTTTTTATGACCAGGGAGATTGAAGTGTTCTCCTACTGCTTTTTGAATGTTATAATTCTTGATGTCAGATTTGTTTCAATTTATTCTTTTGCGTAGAGACTGTCCAGTTTGGCCAATGTACATGGCAAAGGGGCATTGCTGAAAATGCTTGTGTTTCCACCACAAATCCAAACATAAAGTATCAGAAAACAAGCATGACAATGATGTTTCACCCCCAAATTGTCCCAATTTCGTCCTCACCTTAGTGATGTCTAAATTAGAGAAAAAGAGCACAGTGGGGGCACAAACACATAAAAAAGAGAGAAGGGGAGAAAAAAAAAAACAAAATATCAAAACTGTTTCACATTTTCAGAAAAATAATACTTTCAGTCTAAATGAAATGAGATTTTTCACTTTCTTTTGAAATGTCATTTTGTCAATGTTTATTTTGTTTAGCATATTATTTCCCTCCCCTAAAAATGTGCTGACAGACACACTGACTCAACAGGGCTTTCTTCCCACTGAACATTCAAATTTCAATTTTCCACTGGAAATTGCTTAACAAAATAAACATTTTCATTTTGAAATAATGTTTCAGTAGAAAGTGAAAATCTCATTTCATTTAGAATTAATATCTTGTTTTGTTTCCATTTGTGAAAATGTGTTGCTTTGTTTTTTTTTTTTCCATTTAGCTAGTTCCCTGAGGCCTTCAGTTGTTTTTATTTTGTTATATGGGTGAGTGACTATGAAATACTATTTAGAGATATTTCTCCTTTTTTTCCCCTTTGAAGTAACATCTACCAGTGGTATTTTGATTTTATTAATGTTATATGAGTGAAAAAATGGCATTGAAAGTTTTGTTCGTAGCTCAACCAGATATTCATTATTTTCTCCTCAGGTTGAAGACTGACTCAGACTATGGGGGAATTCTTGATGATCCTACATAGGTGATTTTTAGATGCAGAGAAAAATATTTCCCCTTCACTTTCTGATTGGGAAATAATGCCCAAAGGATAGAACAAGCAATCTTTCTAAAAAGAGCAAACTTTCCATTTTATACACCTTCCAAGATGCTACAGCAGCTACTACAACCATCTCAGATCTAAAATCGAGTTCATTTGAGTTTAAAACTTTTCAGGATGAAAAATGAAAACCAACAAGCTGATGAGGTTTGACTTGTAAGAAACAGTAATTAAAATAGATAATACAATTTCAACTCCTGGGTTCATAATTTACATCTACACAGGAAAATATATCTGATTTGGTGTTCACAGTAAGTGACAATTGGCCTATATGTGAGAACTAATTGGTTGGGAGGGGGCAGGCTTTTAGGTTGACTAGCTAATATTCACCCATGCCCTCAGTGATTCTGGAGCTGCTTTGCTTATTGAAAGATATGTGACTGAATATCTATTTTATACATTTTATTAATTATATTAAAAGTAAAATCAAGAAAACAAATAATTATAACATATAACTAAAGCTAAACTACTATTAACACTACTGAACAAAGAATAAAACAATGCAAATACCAAATCAAGGTCAAATCAACAAATTAGTTCAATACAGGATTGGAATTAAATAATCAAATTAGTTAAATCACCAGATTAATACTCCAAATAATCTATCCTTATAAATCCTAAAAAAGGACCTGAAGAGATGGCTGTCCATTTGGTTACAAAGTCCACTAAAGAATTTCACCCAAGTCAATCAAATCAGAACTTGGAGCTGGTTAAATCTTTTGATAATTAAACCAAATTATTATTTTTTGTCTGAACTGAAACCTCTGATTCAATTACAAAGATTCCTACTTAGACTGCAATTCTTGTGTGATGCCTAACCTTTCCTCCCCTTTCTGACTTCCTAACAGAGATTTGCTATACAGCCTTTAACAAAACAATTTGATGACTGGATGTTTGTCAGTTTACAACTGATACCTTTAATTTTCTTAGGACTCACAGAAAATAGAACACACTTTAATGAGTATCTGCATGAGACTATATTTTAAGATTATTTAAATTTGGGAAACTTTCTTCCTGGTGCCTTCCCCACATGGACACACTTGCATGCATACAATGTCATTTTCACACCCTAAAATTAAAGAAAAAGGCTGAGACGTTTCCTAATAAAAACAAAAGGAAAAGGAAGAAAAATCAGATACTTATAATAACGGGGTTCATGACCTCTTCAGCTCTCATTCTTCTGGACTCTTCTGGCACAGAAGCTGGAATAGTTAAGGAGCTTGCTAGCAGTCTTTTTCACATGCAGGAAGACAAATCAAAGGGTCATCCATAGCAAACTTCAATGTCATGCTTAAGCCAGCAATTTATAGAAAATATTCCATGTTTGCTTGTCACAGAGGCTGTACATCCATGATCCCCCAAAATATCAAAAATACAGAAGAGGGATCAGCTTTGAGGAAACTAACATGGCTTCTTCTGAGTGAAAAGGTCTTGTGATTACATTATGTCAGCAGTTTACAGAAAGTTTGGCACAAAGTCCTATAAAAGTAAATGATTTAAAAGACCCTCACAACCAATAGCTAATCATCATCCATCAGCAAAATTAAAAATAAGTTGGAGAACCTATGACCAAGTCATTTTTTTTTCCACAAAGAAGGAAGCTTTACTGTATGCTTTATGTTTAGGAATTTTGAGATAGGGCAAATAACTTTTCTTTGAAATGTTTCATATTGGCACAAAAATACTTTAAAGCTTATCAGGATAGAAACCCTTTACAATAAAAATAGTATACCATTTCTCTCACGTACAGTAGCAAAGTTATAAAAGGAAAATAAAAATCTTCAAAGCCTAGATTGATCCATTGGGCAATAAAATGAAAGGTAAAAATTGTATTGCAAGACTTCTGCAATGCCCTGAGGGAACCATGTAGGATGAATTTGTATGGAAATACTTATTGTAAGTTTTAGATCCACTGGTTCTACCATGCCTTCTTCAATTTAATGGCATTATCCCTCTTCTGACTGGGAGTTGGAAATCTCTATTTATAGCCATATGAACCTGCACTTTAAAATATGACAGAAATCTGATTTTAAGAGCAGTAAAATGAGCTGAAAAAATAAAGTAGGAAGATACATCCGGCAGGTTTTTCCCTGATTATTCTGCACTCTTAGTGAAAAGGTGCTGAGCTTTTATCAGAGTTTTAAAAAAAGTCTTTGTACTTTAATTCTGTCTTATTGTTCCCAGCACACTAAGGATTGTTGTTGGAGGAGGCATTTTTACAACCCCCAAAGATGCTATTCAGTCTGTGGAATGCAATATGTCAGCTACTGACATGGAAACTAAACAAATTAATCATGGCATGGTGAATTAATGAAGGAAACATTAGTAAGTTTATAATATCTGCCTAGACAGTTATCTAGGAAATATTTGTATTTTATTGCTTCATTTTTGACAAAATACTGGTTATACGACAATGTTGCTCCCTGCTTTCAAGTGTTAGACTGTTTAACATGGCTAAGTGTTTTTCTTCTTTTTTATTAGGTACCTCTTACTCTTCTGTGGATGTCTGAATGAGGATAGTTAGAGTGCAGACGGCACAATGAGATTAGGTGGAGTGATAGGAATTTGTTCCTGAAGAGAGGAGCTGGTTGTCTATGCTATGCTTGCTCAAGTGATGCAAAAGCTGGGTAAATAACTGATAGATAGATAGATAGATAGATAGATAGATAGATAGATAGATAGATAGATAGATAGATAGATAGATAGATAGATAGATAGTATAACCCAAATATATATTTGGTTTGGTTTGATGGCAGTTAAAAAAATGAGTTGGGCCAAACCAAATTTGATTTTTTTCAGATTTTTGTTTAATTTAAAAAGCCTGCAGGAATTTAAGCAGTGGGTCTGCTGCAGCACAGCTGGGTGCCCTAACGATGGGACTAAAGGATACAGTTCAGGGAGGTGAGGAAGGTGTGGGCTTCAGCACCTCCTTCTCCTCCCAGCCATTTTGTGACTGGCCAGAACTGTGTCAAATCTGCAAATAGATTCAACAAAAACTGCATTTTTCATCAAATAAACTATTTGTCTGAAAATTTTTGCCCATTTTGAATTGTGACACTATCAGAAAGTTAGATTTTCTATAGATTCAGGATGCGGAATCACATTATTTCACTATCTCCTATATGGTGATTATTATATGTTATATACATTGCCATAGTGTATTATTACTGATGTAAATGTCACACAAAGCATTTTATGTTATGGATACCGAGTGACAGTAAAAAAAAAAAATTCTGTGTCACCAACTTTTGCAGATTTATCATGGGTCTCATGACATTTAGAGCTAGATTCACAAAAAAAACAAAAAAAACAAAAAAACAAAACAAACAAAACAAACAAAAACAAATAACCCCAACCCTTAAGCATGACCAAGAAATGCCACACCTAATTTTAACACACCCAGAAATTCACTGCAATTCACAATGCCTGAGTTAGATGCCTAGGCTTCTATATAATGAACAGGGAGAGAGAGGTGCCTCAGAATGAGAATCACAAAAGCCATTTTTTTTTTACAAAGGCTCCAAAGGTGATCTTGGCATTTACTTGCTGATAAGCCTAACCTGAATATCAGGCACATTGCTTGAAACTATAATAAAGAACAGAATTATCAGACACACAGATGAACACAATTTATTGGGGAAGAGACAACATTGCTTTTATAAATGTAAATCATGCATCACCAATCTATTAGAATTCTCTGATAGGGTGAACAAACATGTGGACAAGGTTGCTGCAGTGGATATAGCTGAGCTGGGGTTATGTGAATACCATGGGGGTCTGATTCTTGAATGTATCTAAACTGTAAGTTCAGTGCCTAAATATTTTGTGAATCCAGCTCTTAGAGTTTTTCCTAAAGCCCAGATCCTGGAATTTGTGTTATTGTGTGATCTGAGCTGTCATTTAAGAAAAAGTAAGATTTTAGCCCTCCTGGTTGCAGAGATAAGATTGAAAATGTGACTTGAGTGTATTCTAAAGCTTCAAAAACAAGAAGTCAAATAACAGAACCCAAAAAGTATTCTTTTAAAAATATTTTGTGCAGCTATTCCTTGATAAATAAAGAACAACCAATTACTGAAAACTTTCAACACTTTTTGTTATAGTATAACCCTTCCCTCTACTGTTTAGACTCTTACCAAAATCATGCTGTGTTATTAAATTGGACTATTTTTAATAGGGCTTTCTGTGTTCTGATCAAGCCCCTTCATTTTGTCCTACTTTTATTCCTCCATTTCAAAAGAACCTAAATTCCTTTGTATTTTGACCAGATATATTCCCTATCTAGACTAGACAGGAAATTACTAGTTTTCAGTGAGATCAGATGGTACTCTAAAATAGCCAGCAGAAGACAATGATATAGAGCATCAGTTCCTTTACTCCTGTTACATGCAGAGGACATTCCTAATGATAAATCTCTTTTATGTGGCCATGTAAAAATATTGCCACTTACAGTCATTAGTATGTTTAATACCATAAATTTTACAGGCAAGATTGAATGGGACCTCTTAGAGATAAATGACAATTTTTTAAAAAGAATTTTCAAAGATATTTTTTTGCAAAATCAGCAATTTCCTATTGACCTTAAAGATTGTATGATTCTTCCTACTTGAGGTTAGATACAACTTGTATTGCATCTATTCCTTTTTTTCCACAATTTGTATTCTTGCCTCCATATGTAGGAAGTTATCAGCATAGGTTACTATTAATCAAAATGTCAGTATATCTTACATTCCATTTTCCACAAATATAGGAGGAAGAAGCCTAAAACAAAAAAAACCAAACATCCCAGATATTTGCTAGTTTGGCAGAAATGTAAATTTCACATAAAAGAAAAAAAACATAGAACATCCTAAACCTCTGAGAATGCTCTTTTGTTCCAGAGATTGCTGAGAATAATTTAACCAGAAACAGTTACATAAGAATGGCCATACTGGGTCAGACCAAAGGTCCATTTAGCCCGGTACCCTCTCTTCCTACCATGGCCAATGCCAGGTACCCAAGAGGGAATGAACAGAAAAGATAATCATCAAGTGGCATGCCCCTGTTGACTATTCCCAGCTTCTGGCAAACAGAGGTTAGGGACACCATCCCTGGTCATTCTTGCTAACAGTCACCGATGGACTTAGCCTCCATGAATTTATCTAGTTCTTTTTAGAACCCTGTTATAGACTTGGCCTTCACAATATCCTCTGTTAAAGAGTTCCACAGGTTGACTGTGTGTTGTATGAAGAAATACTTCCTTTTATTTGTTTTAAACCTGCTGCCTATTAATTTCATTTGATGACCCCAAGTTCTCGTGTTATGAGAAGGAGTAAATAAAACTTCTTTATTTACTTTCTCCACTCCAGTCATGATTTTATAGACCTCTATCATATCCCCACTTTGTTGTCTCTTTTCCAAGCTGAAAAGTCCCAATCTTATTAATCTCTCCTCAGATGGAAGCTGTTCCATATCCCTAATCATGTTTGTCGCTCTTTTCTGAACCTTTTCCAATTTCACTATATATTTTTTTTATATTGGGTGACCACATCTGCCTGCAGTATTCAAGATGTGGGTGGATCATGGAGTCAATATGATATTTTCTTTCTTATTATCTATCCCTTTTTTAATGATTCCCAATATTCTGTTTGTTTTTCTGATTGCTGCTACACTTTGAGTGGATGTTTTTGAGAGAACTATCCACAATGACTCCAACAACTCTCTCTCTCTATATATATATAGTTGGGATTATATTTTCCAATGTGCATTTATCAACATTAAAAAACAAGGAGTCCTTGTGGCACCTTAAAGATTAACAAATTTATTTGGGCATAAACTTTTGTGGGCTAGAACCCACTTCATCAGATGCATGGAGTGGAAAATACAGTAGCAAGTATAAATACACAGCACATGAAAGGATGGGAGTTGCCTTATACAAGGTGCCCATTGTTTTTGCTGATACAAACTAACATGCCTACCACTCTGAAATGTACCAACATTGAATTTCATCTACGATTTTGTTGCCCAGTCACCCAGTTTTATGAAATCCCTTTGCAGTCTGCTTTGGACTTAACTATGTTGATAAGTTTTGTATACTGTATTTTGTATTCTGCACATTTTCCCACCTCACTGTTTACCCCTTTTTCCAGATAATTTATGAATATGTTAAATAGTCCTGATCCCAGTGCAGCTCCCCGGAGACACCAATATTTACCTCTCTCCCTTCTGAGAACTGACCACTTATTCCCACCATTTGTTTCCTATCTTTTAACCAATTACTGATCCATGAGAGGACCTTCCCTCTTATCCCATGACAGCTTACTTTGCTTAAGAGCCTTTGGCGTTTTGTGGTGAACATCAGAAAAGCAAACAAAGCCGTAAATGCAATTCATTTTAAGTCATTTTTAGAGGAAGAGATAATAAATATTTTAAAAATTTCCCAAACTCTTAAATGCAAATATCAAATAATACTAACTAAAGAAGGGAAACTAGATTTTCTATATAATGGACTTTCAGCAACTGACATTAGAACCATGAGTTTTCATTTATTGTTGATACAAGTCTGCATAACAACACTATCTCTAAGGAAGATTTTTTTTTCCCTTCGGAACCAATACACAACAATCTAGGTCTGAAGATGAAGATGCATTGTTGAGACCAATTATGCTGAGGAGAAACATAAATAAACTCTGTGTGTCTGTCACATTCAGACATTGCTCTGGAACAGCAGGCAACACAAGCATGATTGGTATGCAGTCACAATGTGAGCTGTTTTGAGTGGGGATTTAAAAATAAAATCCTGAATACTAGAAATTAAGGTTAAACAGTTTTCATTTATTTTGTCTTTTTTTAAAAAAAATTCTATACTTCTGTTGAATAGCTGAGCTGGCAGAAATGAAAAATGACAGAATGATTCAGACGTATATTATGTAGAGTCACAAACTAAGTATCTCTGGTAAAATAGCATCATGCATGTATCAGTGATCCTGAATATTCTGTCATGTACTTGCTTTATTTACATTCAGTTCAAAACATTAAATGGATGTCATTCAAATGTGATTTGCACTTACAAAATGAAACTTACTTTGAAGCCACTTGACAACTTTTCCTAAGGTCACAATCCTAAGTTGCAGGGACAGTCAGCAAATATGAGTGTTTTAATGGGGTTAAATGTGACTATAATGCTTGTAAAAGGCGCCATTTTTCACATTACTGGAGGGCTCTGGCATTCACTCCACAGAACCGGCACAGCCTGATCAGTGGCACTACAAGATCCCCACAAGACTCTGCCAGTGTGCTTTATACTTCAGGGATCACCACGAAGAGAAAGAAGAATAGTTTACCTTTTATTTTCGGTCACTTCTTGGTGTCTCTGCTGATACTTCAAGCAAAGATAACAATGTCAGTTGGGGTGGGATGCAGGTAATATGAACCTCTTTCTCAGACTCACTGGGATCACCAACTCATTTCACATAGACCACCAAACCCCAATTATAATGCTCCACACTCTGATGGGGAAACTAGCCAGCTTCCCCTTCCACTGCATGCTATACTACTGCTACTACTTCCCCTTCCACTGCTATACTATACTATACTATGCAATACTACTACTACACAACCCCAACTAGCCAATTGATCAGATGCTCCTTGGAAAACCCTTAAACACCTCTGCACAAACTGCCTCTTTTTCAGAGCCACCCCTTTTGTTAGGACCCTTATTCCAATGCCCTTCTAGCTAGGAGCCACCTGTAGAGACTGGGCATGCACACTCAGACTTCACTTTACTGCTTTTTGGGGCCTGGAGAGGGAGGTGGGTGTACAAGATATTTTGGGGTTGAAGTTCATCCAGACTTCCCTGTCTCGTTAGTCTGTAATTGAAAGTAATAGGGTGTGCATGTAACGGGGTCATGCTCGGCCTCTAAAGCCTGGCTCTTCTTCTGTATCCTCTGCTTCCTTCAGAGGAGGTGCTGAAGAGATTGATTGTCAATTTTTTTCCCATTGTCACTTTGTCAGAACATTTGGTGTTCCACCAAACTACTGTGTTTTTTCCCTTCCAAAATTGTCCTTGAAAATGTGTGCTTATTTTCTTTAGAAAACTGAAATATTTTCAGGTTTTGGTTTTTAGTGGTTTTTGATTGAAAATGTTTGGGTTGAATATTTTAGACTTTGCTGAGAACCAAAATGAGTTTGGATGAGGGAGGGATGGGTTAATTTTTTCTACAAAAATCTGTTGAAAATTTTGACAAAACATAAAACATCATTTTCACTGAAATTTTCCATGGGGGAAAAAAAATTCAAACAATCTCTATAAACAGTTCACCCTAGCAGAAGTCTAACACTTTCTCTGCTGTGCTCTGAATGGGAGCTCACTTTACATCTAGTTGAGAGAAATATCATAGAATTCATTATATTTACTCACTCTAATGTCCGAGAAGACTTACAATTTTTGAGATTTGAAGACAGCAACTATTGCCGTAAGATTTGCCAGTCCTTCATTCTTGATCTCTGAATCTTTATGGCACTTATCTCTGGAGTATCTGAGCACCTCACACTCATTACTGGATTTAATACTGACAATGTTTCTGTGAGCACGAGCGGCCAGAGCCCTTTTGTCAGCTGAGCATAAAATTTTTTTGACACTCCATCCTAGAACCCAAGAGAAAAAAACAAAGAGAGAGACAAACAAAAACCAAAAAACAAACAAACAGCCAATTGGGGAAGAGGGGGAAATCTGAGTGTCACAGCAGTTCAGTTTTTCCTGGAAGATGGTGCTCAGGCTGATGGCCTTGCTTGCCCTCCCCTGGAGCCGGCCCTGCCTGTGACAGAGGGAAGTAGAGGTTACACGCTTTTATAGGTGAGGTAATTCAACCAGCTGAATGACTTGTCCAAGGTCACACAGAAAGTCTATAGCTTAGCTGGGAATAGAACAGTTGCTCTGCAGTCCTAGAGAAGTGCCTTAGCCACTAACTCATCTTTCTTTCCTTTCATTAAAAGTAGGAAACCTATTAGTGCCCAAGGAAGAGAAATAGGAGAGGCACGTATCCGAACTTGGGCTTAAAATAATGTTTGTGGTCCGTTCGAGATTTTGAGGATCAAGCTAATAAACAATTACTTTTCCCAGTACTTTTGCAGTGTTGAAATTATATATTCATTTTCTTTTGACCACAGCCACACAAAGTTTTCATACTGCACATAATCATCACAGAGCTGACTGGAAACAAATACCAAAAATCACAAACATCTCTAAGGTCTGCCCGCCATAAAAGTGAAAGGAAAAATAATTCTGAAAAATTATAAGAATGAGTAACTAAAAATATTACTTTGTAACTTATGCCATAAATTATGCAAGTACTGACATTTCATTCCTTATATTGTGCCCATGCCAACATAATGAATACAGAGTCCAGTTCTGCTGTCCTTTTTAAAGTTAAAATTATTGTAGTGATCTCCTTTCACTGCATCCCAGCTTCACAACTAACTTTCTTCTTCTATACCACTTTCCGATTCCTACTCCATGCACATCCTGTACCAATAGAAGACAGTGGCAAGGCTCCAATTGACTTTCAAAATGCAGGATTAGGACTGAAGTCCCATCTCTGCCCCAATCCAACAGTTTGACTAAGACAACAGCAAATTAATTTAAAAACCTCTAGACAAATATTGTGGAATTATTAAGATGTATATTAGCTTAATCATATTCTTTGTGTTGCAACCCATTCCCTTCATACCACCCTTCATCTATGTATTATCTACCAAGCTTATAAACTTTCTGGCAGGACACATAATCTACTTTTTTTTACTGCAACGAGGCCTTATAAACAATGGATTATGAAATTACTGGGGATTTTGCTTAAGTAAAAACTGCAGAGATAGGTTTGTATTAAATCATTAAATTTCTGTCTTTCATCTTGGTGTTCATCACAGCTGTTTTCTTCATACACTTTAATAAATACTCCTACTATCCTACTACTAATCTTATTATTTAGGTTTCTATCCATCAATGGTCTTCTAGGCACTTGCCATAAAACAAAATGAAAAAGATAAAAAAAGAAAAAATCACAGAAAAGACATAAAATGAGATTGATTTTCCCGGCTGAAGGCTTTCAGAAATGACAAACAGGTGTTAAAAGGGACTAGCACTGCAATCATTCTAAATTCAGGATGAAGAATATAATAGAAGTCTGGGGACTGCTAGAGTAAAGACACATACATACTAAGAGGTAGGGGTGTGAGTCCAGTTCTTTAGACCTACTCACACTAAGTCTTCTTGAGCTAGCACACTAACAGTAGTAGTGCAGCCACAGTAGAAAGGGCAGCAGTGCATGGTGGCATGAGCTAGCCATGCCAAATACAAACCTGCGTCAACACCCTGGGTAAGTATTCAGCAAGGCTAGTCCATGCCACTTCTGGTCATTGACCATGCTTTTCAAAAGTGCTCAGCACTAGTCTTATGCCACCCTCTTTGAAGTAAATGACACAGAACACCCACTGAAGCTGACAGAATGAGAGTTAGGGCCATTCTGGTCACTTCTGAAAAACCTACCCTGCGGGCTGAATCTTGCAAAGTGCTGAGTCCCTCAGCAGTGTTGATGAGCCCTTTCACTTTCCAGGAAATCAACAGGAGTTGAGAGGTCTCAGTGCACCTGAGGAGCAGTCAGTTTCTCGTACAATTGGTCTCCAAGATTTCCTCTCCAAAACCAGGGCACAAAGCCCTGTCCCTAAAGATGAGATGAAGTGTTAAGGGTGTGAGATGTTAAAACCATCCTTTTGACTCAATCCTTGTGTGAGGTGCTAGTTGGTAAGAACACCAACGGGGCAGATAGGCTGTACTTTCATCCATTCCAGAATTCATCTTGTCATATTCTGTGCTAGCTGATTGCAATAGATCAACATTTTACCAGTTCATAATAAATGATATTTCAGTAATCCAACATTTATGAACCTAAGGCATGCATCACAGATGCTTGATCAACATATTATAAATTATACTTCTTCTTACATTAGTCTCACCATTTACATCCAGATCCAACATTATTAGTTTATTGTAATCTGTGAAAGCAGAAATCCCTTTAACAAATTGTAGACATATTTGAATTATATTTAAATACAATGTATCTAATTCCTACATTTTATAGGACATCATGTGCAATCCTAATAAAGAAAGATGGTTTCACACTGTGATATATCACACATAAATTTGGGATTGTGTTTTCTTAATAGGACAGCTAATCTATATATAATCCTTCTTGAAATTAAATTCTAGTATTATGTGACAGGATCATGCTTGGAATTAATATAAATCTTGGTACAGGCAAACCAAATAATTACTGCAGTCTTCTGATCCATCTAAATGTTCACACTTATTAGCAAAGATTTAGACATAAAGAAACCACTATCATTCATCTGGTGAGTGTTAAGTCACCAAAGTTAATACAAAGCACAGCAGCAATGAACTGACATTTCAAAGTTTAGTATACTGTCAAATGTCCCTGATAAAACTTTCATGTTCCTGCTGAATGAAATGAAGTTTAGCATAGATGGTTTAAGAAAAAAACCTGACAAATTATGTTTACACTGATTAATGACAACTTTAAATGTCTAGTAATGTGAAGCTGAATGCTTTGAAAACAGAGAAATATTTTATTTTTATCTTTTACTTATTTTATTGAAGATTTTAAAGAGACATACATCGGGGGAAAATTTACTTACAGTTTCAAAGAAATTTGTCTTTTATCTGTTTAACTCGTTCACTTCTGCTCTCAATGCATCAGAACTGTCTTCTTTCAAAAATTAGAAATAGTTAGATTCATTGTAAAAAGGTGTGCTAGCCCTTTAAGGGAGGTTACAGGTCCACCACAGCCTGTTCAAAGCTTCAGGCCCAAGAAAATTATGGGAGGTGTATATCCCAAAGGAAACCTGAAAATTAACTCTTAATAACGCCTGCCTCCACAAGAGGCGGTAGCTATGTTGGCGGGAGAAGCTCTCCTGTTGACACAGCGCTATCCATACTGGTGCTTAGGTCGCCGTAATTTATGTCGCTTAGCGGTGTGGATTATTCACATCCCTGAGCGATGTAAGTGATACCAAAGTCATTTGTAGTGCAGATATAACCTCAGTTTTGTAATACTGAACTTTAAGGCACCCTGCTGCCTACTGGAATTCACTGCACAGAGTTAGGTGTCTAGGCTACATATGAATGGAGAGAGTTAGGCATCTAAGAATGGGATTCACAAAATTCAGCTGCCGAATGGGGAGCTGCCAAAACTAGCCCCTCATTTAGTTGCCTATGTCCAGGCTGAAGGAAGGCATCTGTCTCCACTGAGGATTCTCAGATGTGAACCCTCTCCTAAGCCAGATCAGCCTTTTTTCAAGAAAAAAAACTAAGGAAGGGGAAGTGGCAGTTCCCTTATCACCTTTTTGCCAGGGATGTGGACCCTCTCCTGAGTCCTGGGGAAAGAAATAGCCAAGTTGAAATCTATGTTCCACATTATACAAAGGGGAAAATTGAACTAGGGTCTCCCAGATTCCAGGTGAGGGCATGAACCACTAGGATGAAGGTTATGGGAGTGGGAGTGGAGGGGAAAACACTTTCTGCTTGGTGTCTTTTGTGGGGGGTTTGTTTGCTCGGAGTACATCTACTGTACCCTGGCCCTGAAGAAGAAATAAGCAAGGGGGACACCTCGTTTATGAACACCGTGGGGTTAGGTGCCAAGCAGCTGTACAGTGTCAGGATTTCAGTGGCTGGGGATGTTCTTGGCCTCCTAAATATAGGCACAATGGAAATGTTAATGGTGGAAACTTAAGCAGACATGGACTTTAGCAGCCAGGGGGTTAGTCAGCAGCTGAGAAGTAGCTTTGTGAATGCCAGTGGTGCCTAAATGTTGGTTTTAGACATCTAAAGTTGCAGTTAGGTGCCAAAATCACCTTTGTGAGTCCCACTCTTACTGTCTTTGTGCTTCAGCTCATCCGTTGTAAAATAGGTATAATAATAATTATTCCCTACCTCACAGGGTGAGGTAAGATGATCAAATACTATAGTAATGGGGTCGGAGGCCATATGAGTACTGCGGTTAGAGATAGCCATTCCTGAAGATATTGGGCTTCATTTAGTTATGCTAATTGGAAAATGAGCTAATTCAGTAACAACGTCTATTTTCACCCTGAGCACAGAAAAAGTCTTATTGACATTGGGGCTATTAGGTTTGTGCCAGCACAAATAGAGCGCTTTATAATAAAACAAAACCTGCTTTTTGTCTCTTTAAATCAGGTAAATCATGTTTACTGCACTATATTCTCATTTTGCTTAGAACAAGAAATGCATCAAGATTCAGAAGTGTTTGAAAATAAAGAATTTTTATTTTCATACACAAGTTTGGGTTTTTTTGCAAATATAGGGGGAAATTAGTGAAAGTGTCATGTTGTATATATATGAATTTTGCACATGCATGCACTTTGGGAATTGCAGGGTGAGCAAGTCATGGACACATAAAAAAGGGCCTTTGAAAGTATATCCTCCAAGCTCAAAATGAACTAAATAGCATTTCATAAATGTCTGAGTGCCCTTGAGTTTAGGGAATGGCTTAGAAGAGAAGACATGGTGATTGACACTTACTGTTTAGCATTTGATAGTTTAACTTGACAAATGTAACATGAACAAAATTCCATGTGAGCAGAGGGCATCTTGCCCAATTTCTAAAGAGCTCAATAGATCCTTGTATTCAGACAGGCAGCATGGTCCAATGTCCAGAGCCCTTATCAGGGTTCCTTCCCCACTCTGAACACTGGGCTACAGATGTGGGGACCTGCATGAAAGACCCCCTAAGATTATTTTTACCAGTTTAGGTTAAAACCTTTCCCAAGGCACAAATTCCGCCTTGTTCTTAAACAGTACGCTGCCACCACCAAGTGATTTAGACAAAGAGCCAGGGAAAGGACCACTTGGAGTTCTATTCCCCCAAAATACTCCCCCCAAGCCCTTACACCCCCTTTCCTGGGGAGGCTTGAGAATAATATCCTAACCAATTGGTTACAAAGTGATCACAGACCCAAACCCCTGGGTCTTAGGACAATAGAGAAATCAGCCAGGTTCTTAAAAGAAGGATTTCATTTTTTTAAAAAAGGTAAAAATCACCTCTGTAAAATCAGAATGGAAAATAACTTTACAGGGCAACAAAAGATTCAAAAACACAGAGGATTTCCCTCTGGGCCAAACTTTAAAGTTACAAAAAGAAAACGAGGAATACTCCTTCCTCTCAGCACAGAGAAAATCACAATTCAAAACAAAAATAAGTTAATGCATTCCCTTGCTAGTACTTACTAATGCTAATGGAGTTGGATTGCTTACTTCCTTGATCTGTGTCCTGCAAGCACACAGAACCGACAGACCAAAACCTTTCTCCACCCCACCCCAGTACCTTGTCCCCTTATTGGTCCTTTTGGTCAGGTGCCAGCCAAGTTACCTGAGCTTTTTAACCCTTTACAGGTAAAAGGATTTTGTGCCTCTGGCGATGAGGGATTTTATAGTACTGTATACAGGAAGGTTGTTACCCTTCCCTTTATATTTATGACAGCCCTAGAGTGAAACTCAAAAGAACTGTGTTCACTTCCTAGCTCTGCTGTGTGACTTTCTATGCCTCTATATTCCCTCCCACCCTTTGTTTGTCTTTTCTATTCCAGCTGTGAGGTCTTCTGAACAGGGACTGTGTCCCACTATGTGTTTGTATAACACCTATCACAAGGAGACTACCATAATACAAATAATAATATTAAAATATCTGTTGAGACTTACTATGTCATGACGACTCCATCCATTTCAATATATGCATTTTGTGAATACTAGTTCCAGATATGCCTGATTTGATTTAAGACACTATGACTCAGAGAAAGTTAGGTACACTGTGTAACTAACTATGTATGCATTTCAAGAATATACTTCAGTAAAGTTTGGGCACACTTTTGTAATATGATTGAAAGAAAGCACAAGCAACTGAAAGCTCTTAAGTAACAGCTGCTTTCTGGATGCTGACAGTGCTCTGAAAAAGCAGAGAAGAGATAGAAGAACTAAGATGGATTTTATTGCACATTTTCTATAACTACACTTTCACTTGAGCCATCCCAAAGTTGTGTAAATCTGGTTTAGTGAAAGAAATTTTCCAGAATACACTAAGTTTAAGTTTTTGTCATTGGAGCACTCTCTATCTGTTCTCAGTGCTCAGGAGCCTCACGAAACTACCAGCAGATTTTTGTCTGAGGTGAAACCATTTTACCACATTCAACAGTAAACTAGCTTTAAAATGCAAGGAGAAGGAGACCAAGGAAGGAGACCAAAGCCCTGAGGTAAGTGGGAAAGCGGGATACCGGGAGGAAGCACAGGCAGGAATGTCTGTGAGGGGAGGGCTCCTGCCTCATACTGGGAATGAGGGGCGATCAACAGGTTATCTCAAGTGCTTATATACAAATGCACAAAGCCTTGGTAACAAGCAGGGAGAACTGGAGGTCCTGGTGATGTCAAAGAACTATGACGTGATTGGAATAACAGAGACTTGGTGGGATAACTCACATGACTGGAGTACTGTCATGGATGGTTATAAACTGTTCAGGAAGGACAGGCAGGGCAGAAAAGGTGGGGGAGTAGCACTGTATGTAAGGGAGCAGTATGACTGCTCAGAGCTCCGGTACGAAACTGCAGAAAAACCTGAGTGTCTCTGGATTAAGTTTAGAAGTGTGTGAAACAAGAGTGGTGGGAGTCTGCTATAGACCACCGGACCAGGGGGATGAGGTAGATGAGGCTTTCTTCTGGCAGCTCACGGAAGCTACTAGATCGCATGCCCTGATTCTCATGGGTGACTTTAATTTTCCTGATATCTGCTGGGAGAGCAATACAGCGGTGCATAGACAATCCAGGAAGTTTTTGGAAAGCGTAGGGGACAATTTCCTGGCGCAAGTGCTAGAGGAGCCAACTAGGGGGGGCGCTTTTCTTGACCTGCTGCTCACAAACCAGGTAGAATTAGTGGGGGAAGCAAAAGTGGATGGGAATCTGGGAGGCAGTGACCATGAGTTGGTTGAGTTCAGGATCCTGACGCAGGGAAGAAAGATAAGCAGCAGGATATGGACCCTGGACTTCAAGAAAGCAGACTTCGACTCCCTCAGGGAACGGATGGCCAGAATCCCCTGGGGGACTAACTTGAAGGGGAAAGGAGTCCAGGAGAGCTGGCTGTATTTCAAAGAATCCTTGTTGAGGTTACAGGGACAAACCATCCCGATGAGTCGAAAGAATAGTAAATATGGCAGGCGACCAGCTTGGCTTAATGGTGAAATCCTAGCGGATCTTAAACATAAAAAAGAAGCTTACAAGAAGTGGAAGGTTGGACATATGACCAGGGAAGAGTATAAAAATATTGCTCGGGCATGTAGGAATGATATCAGGAGGGCCAAATCACACCTGGAGCTGCAGCTAGCAAGAGATGTCAAGAGTAACAAGAAGGGTTTCTTCAGGTATGTTGGCAACAAGAAGAAAGCCAAAGAAAGTGTGAGCCCCTTACTGAATGAGGGAGGCAACCTAGTGACAGAGGATGTGGAAAAAGCTAATGTACTCAATGCTTTTTTTGCCTCTGTTTTCACTAACAAGGTCAGCTCCCAGACTGCTGCGCTGGGCATCACAACATGGCGAGTAGGTGGCCAGCCCTCTGTGGAGAAAGAGGTGGTTAGGGACTATTTAGAAAAGCTGGATGTGCACAAGTCCATGGGGCCGGACGAGTTGCATCCGAGAGTGCTAAAGGAGTTGGCGGCTGTGATTGCAGAGCCATTGGCCATTATCTTTGAAAACTCATGGCGAATGGGGGAAGTCCCGGATGACTGGAAAAAGGCTAATGTAGTGCCAATCTTTAAAAAAGGGAAGAAGGAGGATCCAGGGAACTACAGGCCAGTCAGCCTCACCTCAGTCCATGGAAAAATCATGGAGCAGGTCCTCAAAGAATCAATCCTGAAGCACTTGCATGAGAGGAAAGTGATCAGGAACAGCCAGCATGGATTCACCAAGGGAAGGTCATGCCTGACTAATCTAATTGCCTTTTATGATGAGATTACTGGTTCTGTGGATGAAGGGAAAGCAGTGGATGTATTGCTTCTTGACTTTAGCAAAGCTTTTGACACGGTCTCCCACAGTATTCTTGTCAGCAAGTTAAGGAAGTATGGGCTGGATGAATGCACTATAAGGTGGGTAGAAAGCTGGCTAGAGTGTCGGGCTCAACGGGTAGTGATCAATGGCTCCATGTCTAGTTGGCAGCCGGTATCAAGTGGAGTGCCCCAAGGGTCGGTCCTGGGGCCGGTTTTGTTCAATATCTTCATAAATGATCTGGAGGATGGTGTGGATTGCACTCTCAGCAAATTTGCGGATGATACTAAACTGGGAGGAGTGGTAGATACCCTGGAGGGGAGGGATAGGATACAGAAGGACCTAGACAAATTGGAGGATTGGGCCAAAAGAAATCTGATGAGGTTCAATAAGGATAAGTGCAGGGTCCTGCACTTAGGACGGAAGAATCCAATGCACAGCTACAGACTAGGGACCGAATGGCTAGGCAGCAGTTCTGCGGAAAAGGACCTAGGGGTGACAGTGGACGAGAAGCTGGATATGAGTCAGCAGTGTGCCCTTGTTGCAAGAAGGCCAATGGCATTTTGGGATGTATAAGTAGGGGCATAGCGAGCAGATCGAGGGACGTGATCGTTCCCCTCTATTCGACATTGGTGAGGCCTCATCTGGAGTACTGTGTCCAGTTTTGGGCCCCACACTACAAGAAGGATGTGGATAAATTGGAGAGAGTCCAGCGAAGGGCAACAAAAATGATTAGGGGTCTAGAACACATGACTTATGAGGAGAGGCTGAGGGAGCTGGGATTGTTTAGCCTGCAGAAGAGAAGAATGAGGGGGGATTTGATAGCTGCTTTCAACTACCTGAAAGGGGGTTCCAAAGAGGATGGCTCTAGACTGTTCTCAATGGTAGCAGATGACAGAACGAGGAGTAATGGTCTCAAGTTGCAGTGGGGGAGGTTTAGATTGGATATTAGGAAAAACTTTTTCACTAAGAGGGTGGTGAAACACTGGAATGCGTTACCTAGGGAGGTGGTAGAATCTCCTTCCTTAGAGGTTTTTAAGGTCAGGCTTGACAAAGCCCTGGCTGGGATGATTTAACTGGGAATTCGTCCTGCTTCGAGCAGGGGGTTGGACTAGATGACCTTCAGGGGTCCCTTCCAACCCTGATATTCTATGATTCTATGCAAAGGGAATTGTAATAATGTCTGAGACAAGAGACGGGTTGTGCAGCATTTTAAGTAAGCTTTATTTATTTTACCTTCATCCTCACTCAAATCTTTGATTTCACACAAATATACAATTCCTGTCATGGTAGCTGAAGCCTTGAGCTAAAATTGAATCCAGTGACCAATGACTGGATCATGGACACATCTATGATATTAGTGTTTTTTATTCAACACCAAGGGTGCAACTATACAAGAAAGATTCAATGCAGGGGAAAACAGGAGTGGCAAATATGTTCCTCCCATCCTAACCAGTTATTTATGACACAGTGTGTTAAAATTTGCATCTCTGGAGAGGTAACTGACCTCTGTAACATGTTTGATACCCACTGACTCACAAGTTACTTGTTACCTATGACAATTCTCATCCAAAAAACAATGCCATATCCTTTACTGTCATTCTGGGAAATGAGGAATACTAACACCAAACTGAGCTGTATCTGAGAATAGTGCTGACTGTAATTGCTAGCTATCTAACAAGCCTAAAAATTTCATTTGTTATGGACAATCCTTCTGGCAAAATGATTGTTGGTGAAATTCATATGACTTATAGTGAAGTTACTGGAATTGCATTCAGTCATACCAAATCTGAATTTGTCCTTGTAAATGAAGAATAATGGTGATTTGAGATGGGACTGCTGTAGTTGCAGAAAATACATAATGAAATCCTTACATACCTCTGAAATACAATGGATTTCATTTGCTTATAAATTACAAAAATAAAGGGCCATATTATGACAGATTATACAGAAGGTTTGTGTGAGTGTATGTACCAGGGTATGTGAGGGAGGGAATTAGAAAGGAGAAAGGACATATGGGGAACTTAATTTCAGCTTTTGGGTGCCCAACTTGAGACATCTCAGGAGTCTCAAGTGGGACAACTAAAATCAGTAGCCATTTTTCAAAATAATGACCTATGTGAGTTATCCAGTGGTAAGAGAACAAGAATTGGCAATGAAATCCAGTTGTTCCTGCCCACAGTTCTCTGCTCTAACCACTAGATGTTATTCTCTTCCCTGCGTATAATGCAGTCAAAATGTCAACTCCTGCCAGTATCATAACATAGTAGTTCATTTATTATTTATCCTGGTTCACAGTGGGTATTCATCCATATCACAGAACCACCACACAATTCTACCTAATCAGCAATAACTGTTCACAAGATATCCATATCTGGACTAATAGGAATGTTGCTGAATCTGGCAGAGCTGTGTGCAGAATTTTGCTGATGCTATAAATTCCCACAAAATCAGAGAGAGGGAGAAAAAGAAGTTAAACATGATCAGTGAGAACAGTGGTGCTTTATTTGTATCCTATGTGTGAATCTTGGGAATTCCATAAAAAGAGATACAGTGTTTGCAATCGGAGGAAGGGGGCATGATTTGGGTATTTTATCCAAAGCACTATTTGCGTGTAATGCATTCTCCTTTTCTTAGTTAGTCATTATCACACTGCCACAGCTCACAACCATGAGTGCCTATCTCAGGGCAGACTGTCAGGGAAGGGGGAAGACAGGGGAAGGGGAAGACAGCCCAAACTGGTGGTATGTTCTATAATTAGCTTTCACCAAACCAGTAGCAAATGTGAATTCCTGGATCAGTATACAAGTTTACCTTGGAGTCACAGACAGTCCCCCTTAGCCTCTCTAGTCTATCTTGCCATCCAGAAAAACTCAACTTTATTACAAAATGGTCACATAAACCAAAAATCACACCACATCAGGCTGCTCCCAGTCCTAAGGCACCAGCCACTTACCCCAGATCAATTGGTACTCCAGATTTTACGCCAAAGACAAATCTGGCAGCCAATTCTAACGTAAACCTACTAAAGATTTATTAGCTAAGAAAAAGAATGAGAGTTACTGAGAGGTTAAAACAGGAAAAATATAATAGGTAAATCACAGTTTGTAACTTCAAATGGTGGCATTGATGTAATGAACTGCCTGTTTCCCAAAAGTAGTTCAGGGCTTCCCAGAATAACTCTGGGGATCTCTGTCTTCTCCTTCAGTTATTCTGCCCTGTTAGAATCCAAATTGTCCAGAGGACAGGACTTTTCTTTGAATCCATATTTGTAGTATCTTAGCACAGAAGCAAGCTGACAATGTTCCTACCAATGTGGGCTTTTCCTCTGATGATGGTGAGTGAGGAATGCATTTAGACTGTTAACTCCAACCACATACATAATGGACAGTTGCTTTCAAATTAGCATTTTCTGTTAAAATCCTTAAGTCCTTCATTAGCATTTCACAAGATTTCTTTGATGCGTTATTTAGTTACAACAGTATTTACCATGTTAATGTTTGCTACTGCATTATGACAGGAACAGATAAGTGAAAACAATTCAAATAACATTCCACTAGTTTTCAGGAATTTTAAATAGCTGAATACACAGGGTTATATTTGTCTACCTCTACCTCACAGGTAGTTTTGTGCGAGTAAAATGTTTTAAAATTCTTTGTGGTCTTCACATGTTGATTACCAATTAATGTAATGTGTATTAAAAAAAACCTCAATGTATTGCTAATAATAGGATTAATCAAATGCAGGATCAATCACATATTACCCTTTTTGACAAAGGCTCTTTGTGGATACTTGTATAGCTGTATAAATGGATGAAGAACATATGTCAAATAACCTAATATAGGTGAATAATTTAAATATTCAACAAACTCCTTACTCTATAGTATTTATTATCCTCAACCAACTCTTTTAATTATAGGAACAATTCTCCTGTCATCAAAAGCATTAGGAACTATGCCATTGCCTTGGATGGGAGCAGGATTACTCCATATATATTTTGACAATAGAATGTATTTGTCTTGAGCAGTTATTGGATGGTAGCATGAAATTGAAAGCTCTACACTGTATGACTGCAATAACATGATACAATCAGCTGTATATTGTAAAGAATCTTCCCCTGACATTCTTCTCCCACATTTACTCAGTCTGTAGAGGAGGGCATAAGAACAGTTCCCTAGTTTATATTTTAAGTACTTGTATAGTCCCATCATCGCAATATATGAGCACTTCATAATCTTTACTGTAGAGCAACTGGGTGAGGTGGAGAATTGTGATTATCCCCATTTTACAGACAGGGAACTAAGACACAAAGATGCTAAGTGATTTACGTAAGGTAAAACAGGAAGTCTGTGGTAGAGCAATTAATTGAAATGGTATCATCCAAACTGTAAACTAGCTCCTTAATCACTGGGACACCTTCCTGTGTCAGCATCTGCTATTAAAGTAAGGCCGTGGTATTTTACTGTTACTAATTTATAACAAGTAGATGAGGCTGAATATTTCCTATGTCCCTGTTCATGCTAAGGTGCTACTATTATAATAAAGATTATGCAGAAAAAATAAGTTATCTAGCAAATGATATTGCTACCTAAGGAATGGAGAATGGACAAAACAATTCTGTTGTGCATTACATTAAGAGAAGTTTTAATAATCTCAGAATAAAAAAAGGGATGTTTGCTTATCAGCAAATTCAGTTACACTAACAAAAATGGCTTATACAAGAGGAGCTAAGAAGAAGTTTTTATCATTCAGAGTTTTTCTTAGATGCTTTATATGGGTCTGTTCCTGAATATGATGAGATAGGAGTAAAAGAGACCTCTACTATTCATAGGCAGGGCACACATATAAAAATTATGAAATCTCTGTGCATATAGTAGCTTACCTAGCAGATTGTCACAGTGTGCACTCTCGTTAGGATGTCTGCTTGAGGCTTAGATTCTTGGCATACGGCAACACTAGAATATCCAGGTGACAGAGGTTAGACACAGATATTTATAACCATGCTAAACTGCTTTTCCAAGACTTGTGAAGTCCATTGAGCTTTTATGATATATCTGTATTGATAGCTATTATGGACCTGATTTTCCATACACTAACACTTGCTTACTTCCTATGCCTTTGAACTAATTACTTACGCCCTGCTTTATATCCTGCATTACTAGAAGTTTGGGAGTGGGCTGAGAGAACGTTGACCACAGCAGCAAGAGTTGAGAGGAAACTGCCCCTTCCAGGAGGAGTTGTGATACTGATCTGTATGAATTTAGACTAATTTCCATCTTGCTGTAGGACAAAGAATGGCTGCACCTTTTTCTTTTCGCCATGGGTGGATTTAACTTTGGCAGACGACTTTTTAAAAAAAATGAACTAAAGCTGCATAATTTGCAGAAATTGTGCCCATATTTATTGCATGTAAAATTCTGGGAAAGTGTGAAAGAGTGAAGGATATAAAAGAAGCATTCCTCCAGAAACATGGTGATTTCCTCCCCTTTTCAAGAGATCACAGCAGCTGTCTTAACAGAAATAAATAATAATAATAAATAATAATAATTAATAAATTAAACAGTTGTCTAATACTACATGTATTTCTGTCCATTTAAACTTAGATCTATGGTAGAGTATGTAGAATCAGCGAGCTCTGCAAAACAGAGAAATGCAATGGAGCTAAACTCTGAAATAGCAATATAGTTTTCAGTAACTCATTTTCTCCTTGTATTAGAAAAAAGAGAGGTTTCTTGCCTTAACTGTAGTTCTTAAAGAGTGTTGCCTCTCCATATGCACCCTTCTTAGATGTGTTGCTGTATGCCTTCCCTTTCCCTTGCCCCTAATTCCCACCACCCCTAAGCTTCAGGAACCTTATTAAAAAGCAGTGTCTAGTAATACCCACCAGATTAACTGATAAATAGCACTTGCTACAGTCTGAATTGATCTGTGAAGTTGCCTCTGGCAGGTGGCACTGCTAGGAATAATCTGTCTTTTGTTTTTTGTTTGGTTTTTTATTTATTTATTTAAAGTGCCCACTTCTAGGAAGGTCTTGAAGCTCAACTCTGGTGAAGATTCTTCCTACGAGTGGGACTATGAACATACCATCTCAAAAAACAAGATTTAGAAGCACTGGCAATTTATAAAAGGTCAGTTATGCTTTGTGGGAAAAAACACACACAGAGACTAAGCTGAACACTAGGGAGACAACATATACTGAAACCCTATTTCCTCCCTTCTGGTAAGGCAAATACTTAATGTTGTATCTTATATCATAAGTCAAAACTAAAGGCCAAATACTGTCCTCAGTTGCACCTGTAAAACCCCACAGATATTAATGGGGTTGCATAGGTACAACTGAGAGCAGAATCTGATCTTGAGGCTTTGTCATTATAGTGTAAGAAAGTGAACTCTTAATGAAGATCACACAGAAAAAAGAATCACAGTGTGCTTATTAACTCAACCTATGCATGTACAGAATTTGCAAGCCTTTCACACATTGAACATCATCTCTCTTGCTTGTTGTTTTAAGTTGCAAATGCATCACAGAAATAAGCATCTCACATAAATCCTGAGCATGTTCAGAAATGCAGAGGCATTGTAGAGTATAAATGCAATTAATGTCCCTCTACATGAAAAAGAGATGTCTGGATGTCTCCTTTGGAAAACAGAGCTCTTGGTGAAGTGAAACTAAAGAAAATATTCTTAAAAACAAATGAAACCATATTAACAATGGATGTTATCATTCCCAAACTGAAGCCCACTGCTTCAGTATATGATGAGTTACCTAAAGCACATTTATTATACTACTCAAATATTTCTTATTTTGGAGGCCTCCTGTACTTATTGTTGAGCAACTTATTTTCCTTTGCATGAAGCCTGAATTTCTCGCATGATTTTCAACATGGCAGGTGACAGGCAGCCTGACAGAAACAACAATATACAGAAGCCATTAGAAACTTCATGAAAGGAAAAAGAAGGATAAATTGCTGGACAGAGAGGGGTAGAAAGTTAAAGGGAGCATGAAAGACACAAAAATAAAAAAAAAACTATTCTTAGGTATAGGGGTTTCAATGTGATAATTTTACTCCAAAAAGTTTACATTTTAAAAGATCTGCCTGGTAAGCATAACCATATGAAGAAATTTTCATGACCAGAATCTTATTAAGCAATTCTGCTTCCAACAAAATTAGGTATAATTTCTCCAGGATACATAAAAAAATTTGGAACATATTTTTCCTGTAACATTAATAGGAACTCTGTGGCTACATAGCTCAGTTCTCACCTGCTAAATATTTAAACTTTATATACATGTAATACCCAATGAGGGAAGAAAAAAATAGTTTTGTATAAGAAGCAAACTCATTAGAGAAGAGACAAACCTTAGACTGCAATAAAAAATGTAAAAAATATTCCCCTACAAATAGGTCAACCTGCCAAATCTATCGCAAAATAATAAATTTAATCCTTCCAGCATTGCACAATAAGCAAAGCTGAGTTTCTAGTACAAACAAAAGCTGTGGACACAACCTAAGGAGGGCCTAACACCCCTGTATTTACACCCTACACACTATTGTAATAATCTTTGTACAAACTATGCCTTGTGAGGTAGTTTTCAAATGATAATTCACTGATCATTAATATTCTTGTGTGGTGTATGTATGTGATGTGTATTAAAAGCATAGATATAAACTGAAATTATGACTAAAGTGTGTTTAAATCAGGCATGTCCGGGGGAATTGGTAAACAGGTCTGCCACAAACAAATGAATGTGTTTGCTTCTCTGATTGGCCTGGTCATCAGGCAGAGACAATAAAGGTTTGTCACGGGGCACACCACACACTGCCAGAGTGGCACCTTCTCCTAGCTCTCTGGGGATTAGCTCAAGTCCGACACCCTCCAGCCACAGTTTTCACAGCATCACTCCTTCTGACTCCAGCTCCTCCAGCAGCCTAAGGAACCACAGTATCCTTTTCATAGCTCAGCCCTCCAGCCACGTCACTGTCCATGTTCTCCCCTTCCATGGGAGTTTAGCTCCTGAATAGTCCTACACAGACCTCTCATTGCCTCAGTGCCACTCACCCAGTGGCTGGTAGGGGAACCCAGGCCTTCCCTCTTCTCCAGGTTCCAGCCCATGGACCCTCAGTTCAGTAGTCTCAGCCTTTTCTCTTGGGCCTTACTGCTCTGTCCCTTGGCTGCTTCCTGCTACGGGTTCCCCCTTTTGTCCTAGGCCCACCACTTCCCAAAAGCCTTCTCCCTCTTTCCGGGGAGTGACTGAAGTCTGTACTCATTCCTCCCTTTTCCCTGGGAGTGTCTGCCTTTTCCCAGCAACCCCTTCTCCTTTCAACTCCTGGGCTTTATATGGTCCGCTTATTCCTTTTCAGCTGAGCACCCTTAATCAGCTGCCTAATGGGTTAACTGGCCCATCTGGCCTGCATTCAACCCTGTAGGGTGTGTGTGGGATAGACACTACATCACAAGGTCCATTTACATATCCAGTATACAAAGCTATCAATCCAACAAGTGGCATCTATGCCCCAGGAAGAGACAGAAGCTTGGTCTGGGTTTGTCTTTTCAGAGAATACATTGCAAAGGTACACTGGTCTGTAAAGTTAGGGGGACTAAACCTCAAGTGATGAGTAATTGAATCAACTGATTGTATACAATATTACTTATTATAAAAGTGTTTAGAGTGAGGTCTTTTCTGAAAACTAATGACTCACTGGTGATTAATATTGTTGTGAAATGTATGCATTAACACTACATGAGGCAATATGGATAATTTGTGATATTATGCTTTAAAGAGTGTGGCCAACCTGGGAGAATAAGGTGGAGAAGGCAGCTATCAATGTGTCTCCTACATAAAATTTTTAAACATAGTGGAATTAAAATAATGGAAGCCCTCTTTACATAGAAATCAGCAGGGAGATGGGAATCCCACAGGAAAGGGGAAAAAACAACATGAGGTCATCCTGCCTCTTGAAACAAAGTCATTGAACTTTGGAAGATATAGGCAAAGACAGTAGCCATCTTTGGCATCCATCACTAAACAGATACAAGGGAACAGAGCTCTTGCAATCTGACAAAGATGGTTCCTTCAACCAAGGAGGCTGGTAGGGATGTCTCTGGAAACTGAAAATAGGTGACAAACTTGCTGAGGCAAAGACCTTCACCTAGGAAGACCAGGGAAGACAGCATCTTGTACTTCCTTGGAAGATCCTGACTGAGGGAAAATCAGACATGGCTAGGAAGAAGGAATATTGGTGAGAGAAACCACTTGAACAAAGCCTATACCTTGCTAGATTAAGTTTTAAACTTTCAGATTTGTGTTTTCACTTTTACTTGTAACCCTTTCTGTCTTGATTCCTTTTACTTGGCATCACTTAACATATGTTCTGGTGTTAATATGTTTGTCTTTTTTTTTACTATAAACCAACTCAGTGCTGTGTTTGTAGGGAAGGGTGAATTTACCCAAATTAGGTTAATAAGCTGTGATGTGTTTTGGTGTCTTTAAAGAAACACATCTTATTATTTTTCTGAACTGAGAGGGCTGGACATAACAGAGCAGACAGTTTGGAGCTAATTCAGGACTGGGAGTGTGTTAGGTTTACCTTTCTGGTTGTAACCAATTCTGATGGAAGCCAGAATGGGGCTGTGGAGCTGCCGGTTGAACCAGGGTGTCTAGCACACAGACATTCATGGTGCACTTCCTTGCTTGTAAGCCTGTTTGTTAGTATCCTGGGCTGGGAGCTACAGCAGCAAAAGCAATGTAAGACACCCTGGGCTGCAGGGCAAGTGGTGATATAATCGCTCACTGGTTTGGATTACCCCTCTGAAGCCCATGACAGATGGCTATAAACAGGCACTGGAAAAGAAAGAAAGTCTGAAAAAGATAAAGTAAGCAAATATCTAGGGTGTGAGGTTTGCATGGAGACCCCAGGTTGCAGCTTCCAGTGACAATGTGTGGGGACTTCTGCATCATTGGGGAAAAACCAGGGAAAACCTTGGTGAGGAATGGACTCTTGATTTGGCATGTATAGAACCTGTTTAGTTCAAAGATGGAAAATGATTGAAAAGCCCTGTATCAACAGGGTAAGGGACTGTGAACCCAACAGGGGGAATGAAATTGTCTGGGCCTATATCAACAGGAAAAGATATTGAGCCTTAGGGAAGAGATGGAGGAAGGCTGAAATACTACTAAGCATAGAGACTATTGCGAAGAACAGTTTTGTATGACTTTATTCTGGATTCGTTGGTTGACCTGGATGGGGAAAATTTTTAGTTTTGCTGGACAGTCAAGCTACTCTACAATAAGGGAAACTGAGGCATCATTTACCTACCAAAAAGAGGGAGATAAAGCTTAGAAAGGAAACTGGGGTACAGTTCCTGAGTGGAAACTGAAGCAGTGATGAGGAAAGGTAAGAAAAATCAGAAGAATGTTGGTTACAGTTTAACCAAAAATATTTTTTCAACTTTTTTTGAGCATCCAGTGAACTGAAAATCAATTGTTTGCACAGCTCTAATTTTGACACATATTAGCTCTGTGATATAATTTGAACTAGTATTAATATTTTTGCCTACATGCTAGCTTTTTGGAAAAGACATGTCATGCATAACTAGTATATTCTGCTATACATAACATGAACACTTCTAACACAGGGTTTCATGACGTGAGTAAAGATTGTATTGGACTAGGTAAACTAGCTTGTTTTCTCTCAATACCACTTAACACAAAGAGACACAACAACAAAGTAAATAATGAAACTGACCTATATTTGATGTAAGAAAAGCCATGGATTTGTGGCCTGCTATGTTTCAATCAAGTCTGGAGTTAGCAATTTATAATCTTTTGATCTCACTGAAACCAGTCTGGCACAGAATCAAAACAACTAAATGGAAACCACAAAGAACATAAGGACACATTGTAGGAATCATACTAACAAGGAAGACATATTATAGAGCTTTACTAACTATTCTATTAGTCTTTAGGCAGATGGAATATCATCTACAATTTGGCAGGTTCTTTCTTTGGAAAAGTTTACTTAATGATATAAGCACACAGAGTTCCCACGGAAAGTATGTGTGTGTGTGTGTGGGGGGGGGGAGCTTTGATTCTTTTCTTACTTAAAACTTTTATATTTGTAAGAAGGAGAAAATATATGTTAAGGCCAAGTTGGACTTCTAAGTTCATATTTAGGCCCTTTGTGAGCTGTGCTAGTAAAATACAGTAACATGCTGTAAGTATACAAAGGTGCTGAGCTCCCAGCAGCATGAAAGCTCTTTATCTCTTCAGGATGCTAAAGAACCCGGTATATAATCAGCAATCTTCACTCTATCCTTAATTTCCCTTTTGTTTCAAGCTTCTTTACTATGGGATTTCTGCAGTAGTATCTGCTTACACTTGGGGATTGGAATCATGAGATACACAGATAACAATTGTCATTTTTCATCTGAAGTCACGGAAGCTGCTGAATACTTGGAATTTCTGAAGATCATCCATCTTTTTAGGTGCCTAAATATGAATCTTCATGTCTAACTGTAGGCAACTATTTTTTTGAAAGTCTTGTCTTAATTTCTTTCTTTCTTGAGGAAGGCCTCAGGGCTGCCTTATTTTCCTGTCAGCTGACCAGCCAACAAATGGCTGCTTCCCTCTGTGAAAGAGATAGCAGTGTGATAATAATAGAGATGTTGAAAAGAGAGAAAGCTGGAAGCAGCAGTGAGGTTGTAAACCAGAATAGATGATGAAGGCTCCTAGCTGAAGCCTGCAATGAGACAGATCCAGAATGTAGCGACAGTGGATCCTAAGTGTCAGTTAGTGACAATTAGTCGTAAGGGATAGAGAAAGGGGAGAGACTGAAGTAAGGAAGTAAATGGTTAAAGTAAAAATGACAGGCTAGAAAAGGCCAAATTTCACAGAAGGAAAAGCTAGAAAGGAAAATTACTGATAGAGATTAAAGATAGTATTATGGATTAATAGAGCATGGGGAAGAGAAGGAAATCTATCTATTCCTCCCCAGTTTTCCTTGTTAAGTCCACATTCATCACTCCTCACTTTCACTTCTATTGTTTTGGTTCTCCTATTCACATCCTTCATGGACTCCCTGTCTACTGAAAACTGATATAGTCTTTCAAAATCCCCCACTCTTAAGTGTTAATTAGCTCTAGAGAAGATACTGGCTTGTTACCAAGCTGCACTAAAATATCAATAGACTTCCTGAAAAATCTAGAAGCTGGACAAGGCTGTTGTGTTTGTTTGTATGTTTGTTTGTTTGTTTTGCAAGCAGTGTTGTGTGTACACAATTTTCTAGTAGATGTTATTCTTTAATTAATAGAGTAGTTCCTTATGTCATGGGGATGTTAAGAGGATAAATACATTAAAGATTTTGATGTGCTCAGACACTGTGGTAATGGGGGCCAAATAAGTACCTCAGAGATCTAGAGAGATAGCTCTCTTAAAGGGTTCTACCAAAACACATAGATCAATCTACACATACTCAAAACAAACTGTCTTTGTACAATACAGGGAAATACAACCTATATGGAGGCTACTGTAAGGTGGGTGCAAAACCATTCCCAGAGAGTACTTATGAGTTGTTCACAGTCATGCTGGAAGGGCAAAATGAGTGGATCAGTTCTGGGTCCGGTTCTGTTCAGTATCTTCATCAATGATTTAGATAATGGCATAGAGAGTACACTTATAGAGTTTGTGTATGATATCAAGCTGGGAGGGGTTGCAAGTGCTTTGGAGGATAGGATTAAAATTCAAAATGATCTGGACAAACTGGAGAAATGGTCTGAAGTAAATAGGATGAAATTCAATAAGGACAAATGCAAAGTACGCCATTTAGGAAGGAACAATCAGTTGCACACATACAAAATGGGAAATGACTGCCTAAGAAGGAGTACTGTGGAAAGGGATCTTGGATTCATAGTGGCCCACAAGCTAAATATGAGTCAACGGTGTACCACTATTGCAAAAAAAGCAAACATCATTCTGGGATGTATTAGCAGTTGTAATGAAAACATGAGAGGTAATTCTTCCACTCTACTCCACGCTGATCAGGCCTCAACTGGAATAGTGTGTCCAGTTCTAGGTGTCACATTTCAGGAAAGATGTGGACAAATTGGAGAAAGTCCAGAGAAGAGCAACAAAAAATTATTAAAGTATAGAAAACACGACCTATGAGGGAAGATTGAAAAAATTGGGTTTGTTTAGTCTGTAAAAGAGAAGACTCAGGGGGACATGATAACAGTTTTCAAGTACTTAAAAAGTTGTTACAAGGAGGAGGGAGAAGTATTGTTCTTCTTAACCATTGAGGATAGGACAAGAAGCAATGGGTTTAAATTGCAGCAAGGGAGGTTTAGGTTGGACATTAGGAAAAACTTCCTAACTGTCAGTGTAGTTAAGCACTGGAATAAATTGCCTAGGGAGGTTGTGGAATCTCCATCATTGGAGATTTTTAAGACCAAGTTAGACAAACACCTGTCAGGAATCGTCTAAATAATACTTAGTCCTGCATGAGTGGACTGGACTAGATGATCTCTTGAAGTCCCTTCCAGTCCTATTTTTCTATTGTTCTATGAATATACTCTTTTACTGGTGTCTGCGATTCTGTATCTCAGCTCAGCCCCAAACACACCAAAATGGGATTTTCAAAAGCACCTAGGTGCCTATACGCTCCTTCAAGTGTGGCCCGAAGTCACTTTACTTTGAAGGTACCACTCTATCATACTTCTACTAGTTGCCTAATCAGAATCAATGTTCAGTTGAAATCTACTAATATGGGATTTCTTTATTCAAAAAGAGTACTCCTACCCAACCTCCATATATATAAAGTCCCACTTTATGAACATAGCTTTTCAAACGTAGCCATAAATATGCAAGTAACCTACCCAAGAACTGTTAATCATGCTTGATTAGACAAAGCTATAGTAGACAAGCCCCTTCACACCTCATATCAGATATTTTATTTCAATAAAGTTATTACCCTCCCTATTTTACTTACTTTGCCACAGCAGTGCTATGGATGGCTGATGCTTTGTATGTATTTAAACAAATAATTAGTGTCTCCATTATAGAGTTCAGAATGAGGAAAGTTTAAGAAAAGAAATCAGCAGCTCTTATATGATGTTACAGCATTGTGTAGCAGATTATCATGACTAATGAAAATGTCTCATTAAGAAATAGATTCACTGAACTTGAGATATGATCATTAAAACTATTTGTAGTCAATGTAATTTGCAGCATTAGTCCATTACCCCTGAGGGTGTGGGGTGGTGGTAATGAGCATCCACGTTCCTAAAATATATTGCTGTTGGTATGCATGGCATCAAATATTTCTGCAATAATCTACTAATACAAATGGTGGTTAATAGATTAATTATGTTGAAAATTAGAGCATAAACATTTTAGGGATAACTAATTTGCTGAGGGACAGAAAAAGTAAATTACAATCAACTTCCCAGTAAAAGCTGGTTATAATTTGTCTTGGGTGGTGATAACATATTTTAATTTACTTTTTGATAAAGTACTGTGTTTCATATGATGCAACTAACAGGGAACTATAAGTCTTAACTCTGGAGTCTTATTCAGATACATGTCTAGAAGTTAGGATCCTGATTGTTACAAGTCCTTATTTAGTTCACAGGAAGGGCACACACACAAGGAGCCACTCCCTCCTTCTATACGCTGTGAAAATGGCATTCACAATTGCAGCTCCTGCACTTGAGTGAGAACAGGGATCTCTCCTTCAGTGCATCCCCGATCAGTATTATGAAGGAGTGGTTCCTTGTTTTCCCCTTTTACTCCCAATGGTTTCAGGAGGGACAGGAAGGAAGTGGGGAGATAATCATTTGTGAAGCTGGGCATGGTGACTGGAAAAGAGCCATTCTAAATGATAGTACAGTCTGCAGGGTCTCATAGGGATATAAGACTGGAAGGGACCTCCAGAGCCATTGAGTCCATTTCCCAGCTTTCAGATACAATCCTATCATGCAGAGCTGTTCATAAATGTATCAAGCTTCATCTTTAACCTACCGTCATGGGTGGACATAAACTGTTCAGGAAGGACAGGCAGGGCAGAAAAGGTGGGGGAGTTACATTGTATGTAAGAAAGCAGTATGATTGCTCAGAGCTCCAGTATGAAACTGCAGAAAAACCTGAGAATCTCTGGATTAAGTTTAGAAGTGTGAGCAACAAGGCTGATGTCATGGTGGGAGTCTGCTATAGACCACCGGACCAGGAGGATGAGTGGGACAAGGCTTCCTTCCGGAAACTAACGGAAGTTGCCAACGGAAGTTACAGGAGGCCCTGGTTCTCATGGGAAACTTCAATCACCCTGATATCTGCTGGGAGAGCAATACAGCAGTGCATAGACAATCCAGGAAGTTTTTTGAAAATGTAGGGGACAATTTCCTGGTGCAAGTGTTGGAGGAACCAACTTGGGGCAGAGCTCTTCTTCACCTGCTGCTCACAGATGGGGAAGAATAGGTAGGGGAAGCAAAAGTGGATGGGAACCTGGGAGGCAGTTACCATGAGATGGTCAAGTTCAGGATCCTGACACAAGGAAGAAAGGAGAGCAGCAGAATAAGGACCCTGGACTTCAGAAAAGCAGACTTTGACTCCCTCAGGGAACTGATGGGCAGGATCCCCTGTGAGAATAACATGACTGGGAAAGGAGTCCAGGAAAGCTGGCTGTACTTTAAAGAATCCTTATTGAGGTTACAGGGACAAACCCTCCCGATGTGTATAAAGAATAGTAAATATGGCAGGTGAGCAGCTTGGCTTAACAATGAAAACCTTGCTGATCTTAAACACAAAAAAGAAGCTTACAAGAAGTGGAAGGTTGGACAAATGACCAGGGAAGAGTATAAAAATATTGCTCAGGCATGCAGGAGTGAAATCAGGAAGGCCAAATCCCACTTGCAGTTGCAGCTAGCAAGAGATGTTAAGAGTAACAAGAATGGGTTTCTTCAGGTATGTTAGCAACAAGAAGGAAGTCAAGGAAAGTGTGGGCCCCTTACTCAATGAGGTAGGCAACCTAGTGACAGAGATGTGGAAAAAGCTAATGTACTCAATGCTTTTTTTGCCTCTGTCTTCACGAACAAGGTCAGCTCCCAGACGACTGCACTGGGCAGCACAGCATGGGGAGGAGGTGACCAGCCTTCTGTGGAGAAAGAAGTGGTTTTGGACTATTTAGAAAAGCTGGACGAGCATAAGTCCATGGGGCTGGATGCACTGCATCCGAGAGTGCTAAAGGAGTTGGCAGATGTGATTGCAGAGCCATTGGCCATTATCTTTGAAAACTCATGGTGATCGGGGGAGGTCCCGGATGACTGGAAAAAAAGCTAATGTAGTGCCCATCTTTAAAAAAGGGAAGAAGGAGGATCCGGGGAACTACAGGACAGTCAGCCTCACCTCAGTCCATGGAAAAATCATGGAGCAGGTCCTCAAAGAATCAATCCTGAAGCTCTTAGAGGAGAGGAAAGTGATCAGGAACAGTCAACATGGATTCACCAAGGGTAAGTCATGCCTGACTAATCTAATTGCCTTCTATGATAAGATAACTGGCTCTGTGGATGAGGGGAAAACAGTGGACGTGTTATTCCTTGACTTTAGCAAAGTTTTTGACACGGTCTCCCACAATATTCTTGCCAGCAAGTTAAAGAAGTATGGGCTGGATGAATGGATTATAAGATGGATAGAAAGTTGGCTAGATTGTCAGGTTCAACAGGTAGTGATCAATGGCTCCATATCTAGTTGGCAGCCAGTATCAAGCAGAGTGCCCCAAGGGTCGGCCCTGAGGCCGGTTTTGTTCAATATCTTCATTAGTAATCTGGAGGATGGCGTGGACTGCACCCTCAGCAAGTTTGCAGATGACACTACACTGGGAGGAGAGGTAGATACGCTGGAGGGTACGGATAAGATACAGAGGGACCTAGACAAATTAGAGGATTGGGCCAAAAGAAATCTGATGAGGTTCAACAAGGACAAGTGCAGAGTTCTGCACTTATGATGTAAGAATTCCATGCACCGCTACAGACTAGGGACCGAATGGCTAGGCAGCAGTTCTGCAGAAAAGGACCTAGGGGTTACAATGGACGAGAAGCTGGATATGAGTCAACAGTGTGCCCTTGTTGCCAAGAATGCCAATGGCATTTTGGGCTGTATAAGTAGGGGCATTGCCAGTAGATCGAGGGACGTGATCGTTCCCCTCTATTCGACATTGGTGAGGCCTCACCTGGAGTACTGTGTCCAGTTTTGGGCCCCACACTACAAGAAGGATGTGGAAAAATTGGAAAGAGCCCAGCAGAGGGCAACAAAAATGATTAGGGGTCTGGAACACATGACTTATGAGGAGAGGCTGAGGGAACTGGGATTGTTTAGTCTGCGGAAGAGAAGAATGAGGGGGGATTTGATAGCTGCATTCAACTACCTGAAAGGGGGTTCCATAGAGGATGGATCTAGACTGTTCTCAGTGGTGGCAGATGACAGAACGAGGAGTAATGGTCTCAAGTTGCAGTGGGGGAGGTTTAGGTTGGATATTAGGAAAAACTTTTTCACTAGGCGGGTGGTGAAGCACTGGAATGCGTTACCTAGGGAGGTGGTGGGATCTCCTTCCTTTGAAGTTTTTAAGATCAGGCTTGACAAAGCCCTAGCTGGGATTATTTTTTAGTTGGGGGTTGGTCCTGCTTTGAGCAGGGGGTTGGACTAGATGACCTCCTGAGGTCCCTTCCAACCCTGATAGTCTATTCTATCATAGTAGAATCTGTGATTCCACTTAGATTGTTTGTCCCCACTACTCCTAGTTGGAAGTTGTTCTCAGATGGCTAGAAAACTTCTTCTAATTTCCAAACTAATTTTATTCATGGCAGTTTCTTTTATACCCACAAGCCATGGTATTCACACTGGGGTACTGGGGACTCTCAAGTCATGGACTTGAGAGTGAATGCCACAATCTGGCGTCTAGCATTTGCACTACATATGCATGTTTGCATTTGCCTTCTGAATCCAAACATTGTACCAGATATAAAGAGGGCCATAGCAGCAGTGGTCATGTTATGGCATCTGTCAGATTATTTGTATCTCTGAATCCTGCTGAACACCTACCACTGTAATATAAATAAAGAATATGTCTATGCCAACAAGAGTTGGCAGATCAAAAGTCATTATGTGGAAGCGGAACTACCTCAATGACCCATAAACAGGTGACTATGATGAAACATATAATATGGAACATAGTTTGGACTGCCGGCTCCTGGAGGAACCTTGCATCAATGGAAGATGTTAGTATATAGGATTGTTTGTTAGCATGATGTAGAATTTTGGTTTGACACTTAAATCTTTACTAATATGTGTGAAGAACAAAGACACTGCCCACAAACAGATGGGGTGAAAAGAGATAAGAGATGGAGTTAAAAGTGTTACGGGGTATGGTGGGAGTGTAATATACGAGAATACACTGGAAGGCTGCCTGGCTCCTCTGTCAAGCCAAGGTCAAGCAACCAGTTAGGAGGGGTAAAGGGCAGCTTGTGGGGAGGCATAAGAAACACTGAAAGCTAACAAGAGGTCTGGCCTTGGCCAGAACACAACCTCACTCCCTACCCCTCCCATGGTATACAAAAGAGGTGGGAAAAAGACCCCAGACTTAGGCTCCCCAAAAACAGAACATGACCATAAGTTGTAAGGGGTGGGACCAAGGGTGTGCATTGCAAGTATATTTAGGCCTTCTAAGAAGAAGGAAGTGGGAATGGGAAACAGGCAAGGCTCTGCAGTGTTAGAGGTGGGAAGGGGGACTGCAGGTAAATGCTCTGCAGTGTCAGAGCTGGGAACGGAACACAGGAAACAGACTCTGCCAGCATGTAGAGCTATGGATATGGTTGCTTGAAACTAACCCCACTAAACATTGCATTGCCTGCACTTCGGACTTTCTGTCTTCTGCTTTCTACTTGCATGACAAGAACCAGGGGAAGGGGTGAAGGGAAAGCCCTCTAACAGAAGATCTTGACTACTCCATGTAGTATTTTTTTAATCTAAACTTAATTCAGAAGTGCAACTGTGTCCATTAAACAGATACAGTTTTTGTAGGGAACAAATATGGTACAACTCCTTCTTTATCAGGCTTTACTCTCCTGTGTCGACCTAGTGTCTGACAGTGAAAGAGTTTTAGATAATGTTTGGGTATTAGGGTATGGTAAATTATTTTATCTTGCTTTTTTGTGGGGAGGTGGTTGCTCTTAAGCAACCTCCTATCTGATTTTATTGAAATTTGAACAAAAACACCATAAAAGCAGTTAAAGTTGCCTATGAGCAAAACACAAACACAAACAGATAAAATAAGTTGTGACAAAGTTCCTCCTCTGCCTTGGTGGGTCCTGTGCTTATTGGCAGATTTGCTCGCCTCAGAAATTCAGGGCAGCCCTCTGTTTGGCCACTTTTGCTAGTGGCTCAAACCAGTTGTTCACTCAGCAAACCTCATCACTGGCCAGAATGGGGAAAGGTCAGAAGGGACCATTATGATCTTCTAGTCTGATCTCCTGTGCAACCCAGGCCACAGAATCTCACCCACCCACTTCTGTAACAAACCCCTAACCTATGTCTGAGCTATTGAAGTCCTCAAATCATGGTTTAAAGACTTCAAGGTGCAGAGAATCTTCCAGCAAGTGACCCATGCCCCACACTGCAGAAGAAGGCAAAAAACCCCAAGGACTCTGCAAATCTTCCCTGAAGGAAAATTCCTTCCCGACCCCAAATATGGTGATCAGCTAAACTCTGAGCATGTTGGCAAGACTCACCAGCCAGTCACCCAGGAAAGAATTCTCTGTAGTAACTCAGATGCCACCCCATCTGGCATCCCATCTTTTTGAAGGTATTCATTGTGGAGAGTGCACAGAGACATTCCTGCGAGCACCCATCCCCATGCAGTGCATATAAGGATCAGTGTGCGTAAGGGTCAGGGTCAGTAAGAATCTAAGATGAGATGGAAAGGAACACAGTGCGCTTGGTTAAAACAAAAGATTTAATTTAATTTAATTAATTACATGCATGCATATGGAAGAGAAAAATAGTTTGTAATAGCCTAATTTCTTCCAAGTTCAGTCATTCCTGCTTTTGAATCTAGACACAGAACATTTTAAAATCAAGTTAGCCTCAAAGAATTCTGCATGAACCACAGATGATTAATCTCTAAAAGGTGTATGTTTACTTACCAAACATAGCTTTTAGAAAATGGCAGTATGCATCTGAAATCCATAGGCATCATCTTTGTGTCATTGTGAACATCAGAAATACTGGGATTGTGCAAAAATGCAATGTGAGCTACTAGTGTTTTGCCTGAAAAAATAGTACAGCACTTGTCTAGAGCACTGTAAAATGATGTCCCATTGCTGAAAAGTGAATATAGTCATGGCCAGTCCTGCAGTCCTTCAATGGGAATTTTCCTTGTGTAAGAACTGCATGATTAGGTCCTCTGTTTTGTACCTTGCAAAACCATATCAAGTAAATATTGCAATACAGTGGTAAATCCCACTCTCAAATACATTTGCGTAGCTCCAGTTGAAGTAATTGGGAACTGCATATGCATGGGATGTAGCTTTAGGATGGGCCGGAACCTCCCAGATTGCTCAGTCTACAATCACATTAGCAGAATTTGTAATGTTCAGTGACCTAGTTCTGACAACAAAGTTCAGTAGAAAATCACAGTGATTTTTTCTTTAAAAAGGGATATAGCTTTTTAATTATTACATAATTATTAAGCTGATTCCTTTGTAGTTTATTTTATTCCTCACTAATTTGGGAGATATTTTCATAGCTCACAAATTATATAAGTGTTGCATATTTGTAGCACAAGGACTACATAATGCTTTTGAAATTATAGTACAAGACTACATCCACGAATGTGCTTTATTTCTTATTAACAAAGTGGAAAAAAGGACCTAACGTGAGAATAAAGAGAATTGTTTGATCGATTTCTCTTGTTTCTGAAGCTCATTACACTGGCCATTGTATGTATAAAAGTACCCTACTTCAGTTGTTCAGAGATTCTTTCTTGTGCATCTAAACTGAATTTGATGGTTTGGATATCAATAGAGGCAAGGAATCAACTATAACTCACAATTTAATTCACCTTCAGGTCCCAAAAGGCAGGCATGAAATTATTAGACAGTGCAGACTTACAAACATAATCATTAATTCAAAATGCACACTCTTCTTGGATATGTTCGTATACACAGCATAAGAGAAGACCAGTCTGGCTTTCATTTAAAATTATATTTTGAACAAGCTCTAATGAAGACAAACTTTCAGCTTTTGTTCCTTCCAGTGCTTTCTCTGCCAATGGGTTATTTTTCTTGGGATCAATTATTGAAAATGTATCAAAAAGCTCTAATAAATAGAAACTGACACTAGTGGGCACTCTTAATCCACAGTACTTAAAATACATCAATTATTCTGTAGAGACAGTCATAAAAAAGATTGCCTCGTGCAACAGGAGAAATTAAGATCACAGCAAAAATTTACTGAGGGCAAATGCTGAATAGTGATGTGTTGTTAAATGTTCACAAATTTGAATGTAGACAAGTGGAATGGAAGTTATATCACTTCCTACGTAATGTTTCATTATACCAATGTCAATGTGAATATGTTCCACCTTCTATTCTATATTCTATTTGTATACAAGCATTAGAGTAACACACATAATTAGAGACCCTGCACTGAGTCAAATTAAATGCTCTCTTCCCCCTATTTTAGCAGAGTAGGGATGAGGAGAAAGTTTGGTTGTATTACAATGGGGAGTGCCAAAACTTTGTAGTCTGGAGGGGTGGAGGAGCGGTGAGCAGTTGAACTCAGCTGTGCCAGAGTCTTTCCGCTCAGTTTGCTGCTACTTCTGCCTGAAATATAGATGGGGAATGTGCATCAGCTTTCTCTGCTCCCATGGCATACTGGAAGAAGGGACAAGGGAGCTGATTTGATCTCACAATGACCCCACAGCATGTAAAACCCTCCTTGGTGTCCAGCAGCCATAATACTTCTATTGCTGTCCCATCTTCCCTTTCTATAGTTCAGACACCATGCTGCCTTTTCAGGATTATGTGGATCTGACCAGAACACTTGTTTTGGGAACAGGAAAGGACTTTTTACTATCTGGATTAAATGGGCAAAGTGTACACGAGGCAGATAGCACTGATTTTGTCAGATTAAACTGGTTTTCAACACCACCTTGGCATGACTGGGACTGGCCTTATCTAGATTAGACTAATTTTCAACACCACGGCAGTGAGAGTGGGACTGGCTTTATCAGGTTAGACTGGTTTTCAACTTCGCCTTCCTCATGGCATCCTGTAGATACCAGTTTTTAAATTAAAAGGAATAGACTGGAATACAATGTTAAGTAGTATTATATATGTCTACTTTGTTGCATCTTGCAGCTGGTATCCAGTGGCGATAAGAGACTGAAAGTGCCAGGTCCCAAATGTAAACATAAATTAGACCTGGGACATGTCTGGTGGACCTTATTAGCTTGTAGGCAGAAGGGGAGATCTTAAATCTTCACATCCTCCTTCCTCCTCACAGGCAGAGATTCAGAGAATTACTGAATCCTAGGGATTAGGCTAAAGGGATAGGTTGTGACAGAATGCCGGGGGGGGGGTGTTTACATTTGTGTCAAATTGTGATCTCCATGTTCTGTGACTCATTTTGGAATTGTAACCGTCATTGAAACCTTCACTTTATATTGTGACCTCCATTGTGTTGTTCCAAACCAGTCTAATCCTGACAAGGTCAGTCTATTCTGGACATAGAGTGCTTATGCTTAGAGAGGGCTAACAATGAGAGAGCCATCCACTCTGATTGTCTATCAACTACCACCCCATCCACAAAAAACAATTAACTCTCTACACAGAATGTTGGCTTGGGTAAGGGGCTGCAGTTCCTCAATCTGGAGTACATAGGCAAGAAGGGGAGAGAGACAATTGTAAAAGGTGTCTGCTTCTCTAAGCCAGAGATCAGATCAATGCCAAATGAAAGGAGACCAGACCAAGAAGCCAGAAAGGTCTGCCTGGCCTAAAGATGCTTCCCAAACCCAGGACACATGGAAAGGTAAAATCAGACTCCTGAAGGTTGCACTCAGAATGTTTTTTTCAAAGATCTGTAACTCTAATCCTATTTAAGAGTAAAGTATCTGTGGTTAAGAAAATTCCTTGCTAAGCCTATGGTCCTTGCTTTCCTGCTATATTGTCCCTGAAATGTTTAAGCCAAAACTAGAGTTTCCACAGCCAGGTTTACTGTGGAGAAAGGGTCTAAGCAGCTGCGGGATCAGGAGGGTTGTGAATTAAGTGGTTGGCCTGCATGGTGTCACTACCCATGAAGGATGTCAGGCATGGGGTCTGTGTGCCTGAGAGACCCAGAGCTAGGCACAGACCCAGGGGATTTATAAGCAATTGGAGCTCAGGTGTGGAGTCTGTTTATAACAGACTGTTCTCTATTCAGAGAGAGGGACTGAGCCAGGACATAACAGGGGATTTTTTCATAATAAGCACTGATTTTTTTCATAATAAGGTGTAAGGCCATTCAACCTTGCTTTGAACTTATTAAAATGCCTAGTATTTGTGTTGGGGGTGGGTAGATAGTACCCCAATTTATATTAGTTAAACTTAAAGTTGATTTCTGCTCCTTTAAAAGCCATCCCTATGGCAATGTTACATCTACCTGCATATCCTGATCAAAGAAAGGGCTACACATACTATGATAAAAAGTAGTGAAACTGTAGATAAAATTTATTGTTTTTGTTTTCCTCATCATGCCACACCTAACTACTGAGCAAATTTGTAATGTGAAAACTCTATCTTCTGAAATGACCTCTGTGATGTGGTAATCCATCCCCTTAAGAGTAGTGCAGTATAGGGGTCAGCCTATCCCCATCATAGAGCATGAACCTTTTAAGATTTTGGCAGGTATGATCTACGACTGGGATATATTGGGAAAGAGTAAACAGTCCCAGGAATAAGTAGTGTTTGGGTGGAATCACCTTTTGGTCTCTTTTAGGATTCTGAACCAGAAACCTTGCAGAGCAGGTGAGGCATGTCTCCTCTCTCCCCAGCCAATTAGGATGAGCTTTAGGAAGGTGACCAGCATATATGCTCCCTCTAGCAGGGTAAACATAAGCTGTAGAAGGTTGGCTGGACTGAACTGAATTGAACCAAATCTTCCAAGATGGACAACTAATTGGAGGAAAGGATCCAGCTAAAGACCAAGGTGGCTGAGGACCTGGAGTTGATCTAAACCCCAGCTCCATGGAGAAGACCTGGGGTGGGAAAGAATGGAAGAGCTCTGTCTGAAAGAGCAGTCAACCTTCCTCTCCCCCCAACCCACCCCCCCCAAATCACAATTCCAGCTCTAGGCACAGAGCTAGGGGAGAGGGTATGAGAGAGCGCCTATCTTAAGTAGGGAAATAATGATTTGAAATACAGCCCAGCAGCTGCCAGAGATACCGAGGAGCTACAAGGAGCTGGGTTCTAAAGCATCAGAGTGGCGAGAAGCTGTCTGGAAAACTAGATCCTCTGTAGAAGATGACCATAGGAATGGCCTGGAAGCAAGACATGGTAGGAAATAGGCCAGGGAAACACTAAGGATTTGAGAGAAATTGATGCCAAAATTTCATATAGGGACTCTGGCCTGGAACCCAGAGGACTGGATAGGTCTGGTTTCCCAGAGGACTGGATAGGTCTGGGTTCTCCTACCACTCCTCCAGGCCAAGAGGTGAAAGAGGTTAAGAATGAGTCCCAGGTGATAGCCCAGAGCCTCGGATAGAAGCCAATAGACTTTCTGTCCCTTCTTCTGTGTGTGTTTGTTTTTTACTTTTCTGTGAACTCTGTGCACCATACAAACCTTTCAAAACAATCATAATGGGGCAAATTCTGTGGCAACTATTCAGAAACCTAAGACCGCAAACATGTCAAAAAAACATGTCAGATTTTAGTTGGGGGAGGGCAACTTTAATTATGATTCCAAAGGCAACTTGGACACCTGAAAACTTTTGTTCTTTTCAGATAATAACTTAGATACAGTGCTCCTGTTGGATAATGATTTTTAATTCCTATATAAAGAAAGAAAATTAAATAAATATTAGACCCACTCAGGTCTAATACTAACGTGTTCTGACATCCTGTGTCAATTCACTTAAGGGACACAGGTTAGGTTTAAAAAATAATGTATATTTTTACTTTGTTACTAATTCTTGAATACAACAATTGAAACAACTGTAGAAAAATCTAGATTACTCTCTATCACGTTTTTGCAGTCCGTTAAGCTTAGAATAGACCATTTAACTTTTGGAAACATCGTATTAGGGCAAGTTTACACTGCACCTGCCTGGGGCTCTAGGGATGTTACCCTCACTACAAATAATAGACTAGAAAATTACTTTAAACAGGAGTGAAACTGACCCTTTCAAGTCACTTTCATAGTATTTCCAATCCCAAATGTTCAAAAATCACGAGTCACGCTCCTCAAAAATCACAAGATTGTCTTTAAAATAATGAGATTATTTAAAAATAATAGATTTGGTGTTTTTTAAATTTACATTCTGCTTTTTTAGCCTTTAAGGTGCACTGGGGTCACATTTTGAAGCTTTCTCTACAGCCACAAGAGCTAGAAACTTCATTTTTCTTTAAGAATGAAGGCTGAAATCATCACTTATCAGTTGACTCCAGGAGCTGGGGCTTTAAGGAAAACAATAATTATCATGAGACTCATGACAAAGTTGGCAAAACTGCTTTCACTTCTGCTTAAAGGCTAGTTACTTTCCAGAAGGGTCTTAAACACAACACTACAGTGATTGAGTTGGAGTTTTCACAGGAGAATATTTTAAATCAAACAACAAGAAAATTCCATGTTTTAAAGTTGCGAAAAAAATTAAGACTTCTGAGGTATTTCAGGGCCGGAAGGGAAAATAAACAGGCACAGGAGCTCTGGGCAGGTCTTCCACTTGAAAGAAAGTTGGAGGGTCAAACCTTCTAGTCCTTAATCAAGTAAAACTTCTATTGCCATCAGTGCCGCCACTTGTAGATATAAACTTCACAGTGAACATGTGAGGTCGATAACTATGCACTACATACTTAAATATCTGAGCCATCTTATTCAGAGTTACACATCTTATATGCATTGGCTCAGGGACTACATTTTCTGGCATATTCTGAACAGTGCTGAGCACACAGATCATGCCCCGTGAATAATACCAATCATGACTATAATTGTCGACTTTATTGACTCTGTGGATACAATTTCTGTTCTTTGTTCTGTAATTGGCCTGAATACAACTGAAACCCTAAGAATTTGATGTATAATCACATCTGATACTCATACAACACTTTTTCCTTTCTTACTTTTCTCATACTCAGGACAAAATATGACAAAACAAAATGGTTTTCAGTTAAAATCTAAAATTGCACAGCAGGTATTGCTGTACAACTCAGACTGGGGCGGAACCTGCCACCCACTGGTGTTTAAGTGCTTTTCTCTCATCTGACTCTAATTCTCTTTCTTTCTTCATCCTGCCTGACCTCTGTGCTGCTTTTCATTCTGTCAACCATGACGTCCTTCCCAATCATCTGGGACCAATTGCTGGAGTCTCAGAGAACTGGCCTTCTTGATTTTGCTCCTATCCATCAGAGTCCTCTTTTTTTTGCAGCATGCAGCAGGGAGAAAGGCTGGTCCAGCAGACAGAGCTAGGTCTGAGAGACCTGAGTTCTACTCTTCCCACCCCCTCCCCCATGGACTTTCTGTATGACCTCAGATCAGTATTACAGGGACAGAGTTTCTAAGGTTTTTAGGCACCCAAAAGTGCAGCTAGGCATCTAGTGGGGTTTACAAAGCACCAAATCTTCTAGGCACTTTTGCAAGTCCCACTAGGTGCCTAAATACCTTTGCAAAATTGGCTGTTAGTCTCTCTGTGCTCAGTGCCCCATCTCTACAGTGGGTATAACAGCACTGCTGTACTTCACCGAGGGGCTATGATGTGAGGTGCCAGATACTAAGGTAATGGGGCCACGTAAGTACCACAGGTAGAGTGGGAACTTCTCTATACCACTGCTGTCCCTTCCCTGGGCTTTGGTCCTTTCTTTTCACTTATGCCCCTCACATCTTCCTCTTTTCTGAATGTAACCTTGGCTCAGAGGGCTTGGCTATATTTCTTTGGAATCCCTGTGTTCTCTCTTCAACCCCCCCCCCCGTTCCCCCCACACACACACCTTCAGAGGGCTTCTTGTTTTACAGGTTCATCTAAAGACTTCCAGATCCTTAATTTAATTTCCAGGCTTTTCTTATCTTAATCACCTTGCCTCTGTTTGTAAACAAAACACTGACTCCCTGCCTGAGAGACACAAGCTGGGAGAAGGACCTCGCTGCAGAACTCACATTCCACATCATGCAGTTAAGAGCTCAGCCTGGGAGCACACCTCCTGTATGAAACTTGGGGCGGGAGGTGGCAGTGTCCCCCACACACACACCTAATTGGTGCCCTTTGCAGGGAGACCCTATAATCCCTAGTGTGCCATGAACTTGAGCTCCCTATTGGCTTTCTGTGTTAGAACATAGAAGAGGGGAATGACTTGAGGTCATAGCGGGAACATGGTCACTAACTCCATGAACAGCATAGATCCACTGAAATACAAACCCCAAAAGGGAGTGAATCATAGAATTGTAGGCCTGGAAGGAACTTTAAGAGGTCATCTAGTCCAGTCCCCTGCACTCATGGCAGGACTAAGTATCATCTAGACTATTCCTTACAGATATTTGTCTAACCTGCTCTTAAAAAATCTCCAATGATGGAGATTCCACAACCTCTCTAGGCAATTTATTCCAGTGCTTAACTACCCTGACAGTTAGAAACTGTTTTCCTAATGTCCAACCTAAACTGCCCATTGTTTCTTGTCCTATCCTCAAAGATTAAGGAGAATAATTTGTGTCCCTCCTTGTAACAACTTTTTATGTACTTGAAAACTGTTATGCCCCCTCTCAGTCCTCTCTTCTCCAGACTAAACAAACCCAATATTTTCATTCTTTCCTCATAGGTCATGTTTTCTAGGCCTTTAATCATTTTTGTTGCTATTCTCTAGAAGCAGTATGCCTCTTTCAGCTTCTACAGACAGTTTGTAGGGATGCTGTAGACACCACCCCCACGTGCAAGGAAGATTCTGCCTCTCCATACTATCATACTGTTCAACCTGTATATGACATTTTACTCAGGGTTTGCCTAATACAATGTCATCTTCGAGGCAATTTGAATAAAAATTCTTTCATGTATCTCATTTTTATGTTGACCGTGAACAACTGTCAGTGTATGTTTTTGGTTTCATTTCTAGTAATTGTTAAAGCAATTTAATCTATACAAGTGAGGTAAAGTAATCCATTCATCATCTATGTTATGAAAGAAAGAGTTTTGAAAGAACAGAACCTTTGCTAATATTAATGAAGAACTGAAGATTTAGATTCAAGGTTAATACTATATCAAAACATATGGGTTACACTAGCACAGATCTGTTTGCCCTGGTCTACACTAGGACTTTAGGTCGAATTTAGCAGCGTTAAATCGATGTAAACCTGCACCCGTCCACACAATGAAGCCCTTTATTTCGACTTAAAGGGCTCTTAAAATCGATTTCCTTACTCCACCCCAACAAGTGGATTAGCGCTTAAATCGACGTTACCGGCTCGAATTTGGGGTACTGTAGACACAATTCGATGGTATTGGCCTCCGGGAGCTATCCCAGAGTGCTCCATTATGACCGCTCTGGACAGCACTCTCAACTCAGATGCACTGGCCAGGTAGACAGGAAAAGAACCGCGAACTTTTGAATCTCATTTCCTGTTTGGCCAGCGTGGCAAGCTGCAGGTGACCATGCAGAGCTCATCAGCACAGGTGACCATGATGGAGTCCCAGAATCGCAAAAGAGCTCCAGCATGGACCGAACGGGAGGTACGGGATCTGATCGCTGTTTGGGGGGAGGAATCCGTGCTATCAGAGCTCCGTTCCAGTTTTCAAAATGCCAAAACCTTTGTGAAAATCTCCCAGGGCATGAAGGACAGAGGCCATAACAGGGACCCGAAGCAGTGCCGCGTGAAACTGAAGGAGCTGAGGCAAGCCTACCAGAAAACCAGAGAGGCGAACAGCCGCTCTGGGTCAGAGCCCCAAACATGCCGCTTCTATGATGAGCTGCATGCCATTTTAGGGGGTTCAGCCACCACTACCCCAGCCGTGTAGTTTGACTCCTTCAATGGAGATGGAGGCAATATGGAAGCAGGTTTTGGGGACGAAGAAGATGATGATGAGGAGGAGGTTGTAGATAGCTCACAGCAAGCAAGCGGAGAAACCGGTTTTCCCGACAGCCAGGAACTGTTTCTCACCCTAGACCTGGAGCCAGTACCCCCCGAACCCACCCAAGGCTGCCTCCTGGACCCATCAGGCGGAGAAGGGACCTCTGGTGAGTGTACCTTTTAAAATATTATACATGGTTTAAAAGCAAGCATGTGAAAGGATTACTTTGCCCTGGCATTTGCGGTTCTCCTAGATGTAGTCCTAAAGCCTTTGCAAAAGGTTTCTGGGGAGGGCAGCCTTATTGCGTCCTTCATGGTAGGACACTTGACCACTCCAGGCCAATAACACGTACTCAGGAATCATTGTAGAACAAAGCATTGCAGTGTATGTTTGCTGGCATTCAAACAACATCCATTCTTTATCTCTCTGTGTTATCCTCAGGAGAGTGAGATATAATTCATGGTCACCTGGTTGAAATAGAGTGCTTTTCTTCAGGGGACACTCAGAGGAGCCCATTCCTGCTGGGCTGTTTGCCTGTGGCTAACCAGAAATGTTCCCCGCTGTTAGCCACAGGGAGGGGGGAAGGTTGAGGGGGTAGTCACGCGGTGGGAGGAGGCAAAATGCGACCTTGTAACGAAAGCACATGTGCTATGTATGTAATGTTAACAGCAAGGTTTACCCTGAAAGAGTGTAGCGACTGTTTTATAAAATGTGTCTTTTTAAATACCGCTGTCCCTTTTTTTTTTTCTCCACCAGCTGCATGTGTTTCAATGATCACAGGATCTTCTCCTTCCCAGAGGCTAGTGAAGCTTGGAAAGAAAAAAAAATGCACTCGCGATGAAATGTTCTCCGAGCTCATGCTGTCCTCCCACACTGACAGAGAACAGACGAATGCGTGGAGGCAAATAATGTCAGAGTGCAGGAAAGCACAAAATGACCGGGAGGAGAGGTGGCGGGCTGAAGAGAGTAAGTGGCGGGCTGAAGACAGGGCTGAAGCTCAAATGTGGCGGCAGCGTGATGAGAGGAGGCAGGATTCAATGCTGAGGCTGTTGCAGGTCCAAACCGGTATGCTCCAGTGTATGGTTGAGCTGCAGCAAAGGCAGCTGGAGCACAGACAGCCACTGCAGCCCCTCTGTAACCAACCGCCCTCCTCCCCAAGTTCCATAGCCTCTACACCCAGACGCCCAAAAACGCGGTGGGGGGGGGGGCTTCCGCCAACCAGCCACTCCACCACAGAGGATTGCCCAAAAAAAAGAAGGCTGTCATTCAATAAATTTTAAAGTTGTAAACTTTTAAAGTGCTGTGCTTAAAGTGCTGTGTGGCATTTTCCTTCCCTCCTCCACCACCCCTCCTGGGCTACCTTGGTAGTCATCCCCCTATTTGTGTGATGAATGAATAAAGAATGCATGAATGTGAAGCAACACTGACTTTATTGCCTCTGCAAGCGGTGATTGAAGGGAGGAGGGGCGGGTGGTTAGCTTACAGGGAAGTAGAGTGAAGCAAGGGGCGGGGGGTTTCATCAAGGAGAAACAAACAGAACTTTCACACCGTAGCCTGGCCAGTCATGAAACTGGTTTTCAAAGCTTCTCTGATGCATACCGCGCCCTCCTGTGCTCTTCTAACTGCCCTGGTGCCTGGCTGTGCGTAACCAGCAGCCAGACGATTTGCCTCAACCTCCCACCCCGCCATAAACGTCTCCCCCTTACTCTCACAGATATTGTGGAGCGCACAGCAAGCAGTAATAACAGTGGGAATATTGGTTTCGCTGAGGTCTAAGCGAGTCAGTAAACTGCGCCAGCGCGCCTTTAAACGTCCAAATGCACATTCTACCACCATTCTGCACTTGCTCAGCCTGTAGTTGAACGGCTCCTGACTACTGTCCAGGCTGCCTGTGTACGGCTTCATGAGCCATGGCATTAAGGGGTAGGCTGGGTCCCCAAGGATACATATAGGCATTTCAACATCCCCAACAGTTATTTTCTGGTCTGGGAAGAAAGTCCCTTCCTGCAGCTTTTGAAACAGACCAGAGTTCCTGAAGATGCGAGCGTCATGCACCTTTCCCGGCCATCCCACGCTGATGTTGGTGAAACGTCCCTTGTGATCCACCAGAGCTTGCAGCACTATTGAAAAGTACCCCTTGCGGTTTATGTACTCGGCGGCTTGGTGCTCCGGTGCCAAGATAGGGATATGGGTTCCGTCTATAGCCCCACCACAGTTAGGGAATCCCATTGCAGCAAAGCCATCCACTATGACCTGCACATTTTCCAGGGTCACTACCCTTGATATCAGCAGATCTTTGATTGCGTGGGCTACTTGCATCACAGCAGCCCCCACAGTAGATTTGCCCACTCCAAATTGATTCCCAACTGACCGGTAGCTGTCTGGTGTTGCAAGCTTCCACAGGGCTATCGCCACTCGCTTCTCAACTGTGAGGGCTGCTCTCATCTTGGTATTCATGCACCTCAGGGCAGGGGAAAGCAAGTCACAAAGTTCCATGAAAGTGCCCTTACGCATGCGAAAGTTTCGCAGCCACTGGGAATCGTCCCAGACCTGCAACACTGTGCAGTCCCACCAGTCTGTGCTTGTTTCCCGAGCCCAGAATTGGCATTCCACAGCATGAACCTGCCCCATTAGCACCATGATGCATGCATTGGCAGGGCTCATGCTTTCAGAGAAATCTGTGTCCATGTCCTGATCACTCACGTGACCGCGCTGACGTCGCCCGGTATCGCTTTGCCAGGTTCTGGTGCTGCATATACTGCTGGATAATGCGTGTGGTGTTTAATGTGCTCCTAATTGCCAAAGTGAGTTGAGCGGCCTCCATGCTTGCCTTGGTATGGCGTCCGCACAGAAAAAAGGCGCGGAACGATTGTCTGCCGTTGCTCTGATGGAGGGAGGGGCGACTGACGACATGGCTTACAGGGTTGGCTTCAGGGAGCTAAAATCAACAAAGGGGGTGTCTTTACATCAAGGAGTATTTCAGGCAGGACTTCACGGAGGGTTCCAATAAGAAATGGTGCACCTCAGTTATCGTTCTTATTGGAACAAGAAGGTTAGCCTGGCCTCTGATTGATACATGGCTAGATTTACCTCGCTGCACCTTCTCTGTGAGTGACTGCAGTGTGACCTAGAAGAATGAGTCCCCTAGACAGGGGAGGGGGGGAAGCAAATGAGTACAAAACAAATCTGGTCTATTTCTTGTTTTGATCCACTCCATCTATCTTTTACATCTTTGGCTGGCAGCAGACGGTGCAGAAGGACTGCATGCCATCCACATCTCATGGCTGCTAGGCAGAAGATGGTACAGTACGACTGCTAGCCATCCTCATCTCTTGCCTGACCGGCAGAAGATGGTACAGTACGACTGCTAGCAGTCCGTATCGCCTGCCCGCTGACCATAAGACGGTTCAATAGGACTGACTGCAGGACTAAAGAGAATGACCTGGTCAAGTCACTCCAAATTTAGTCCCTGCACCCATGTCTGCCCAGGCGCTCCCAGCCGACGTGGCCAGGAGCACCTCGAACATGACAATGACGGCTACCAGTCGTACTGTACCGTCTGCTACCACAAGGCAAGGGGTTGCTGCTACTGTGTAGCAATGCCGTACCGCGTCTGCCAGCACCCAGGAGACATAGGGTGACGGTTACCTGAGCGGGCTCCATGCTTGCCGTGGTATGGCGTCTGCACAGGTAACTCAGGAAAAAAGGCGCAAAACGATTGTCTGCCCTTGCTTTCACGGAGGGAGGGAGGGAACGGGGGCCTGACGATATGTACCCAGAATCACCCGCGACAATGTTTTAGCCCCATCAGGCATTGGGATCTCAACCCAGAATTCCAATGGGCAGCGGAGACTGCGGGAACTATGGGATAGCTACCCACAGTGCAACGCTCCGGAAGTCGACTCTAGCCTCGGTACTGTGGAAGCGCTCCGTCGAGTTAATATACTTAATGCACTTAGAGCATTTTCTGTGGGGGGACACACACTCGAATATATAAAACCGATTTCTAAAAAAACGACTTCTATAAATTCAACCTTATTCCGTAGTGTAGACATACCCTTTGTTACAGCCATTCTGGGAGGGAACTCTATTCTTTGTATATCTTTTCAATTTTTTAAAAAATATGTTAGTTACACTGTAAAATTATATTTGCATGGACATTCTGTTTGCCCCCATGTAACTCAAACATTGTTTTGATTAACAGATCAAAATGCTGCAATAAAAATAAGATTGTTTTGTTTTATACTGGAAGAATCTGGACTGGTTAAAAACAGCTTCATTATGCAAATGAACTGCTGTGTAAATAATCCTATCTAAATTTAATTTGTAACTAGAAACTATAATTGTTTACACAAGTTTACTCTACTTTTGTACTCTACTTTTAGTGAGCCATGAATACAAAATAAATACTGGTTTAATAAAAAAAAGATACATAATAAATATTTGAACTGTTAAAAATGATTGCTGAACTGTAATAATGTGTATACTTTTTAGTCATTGTTCACAAAAGGTAAATTTTATATGAGTCCACAGGGGTCTGCAGAAGTCCCTTGTGCTGGAATGGACTGGGTCCCTGATCCTACACTGAGAGACAGGCTAATCCCTGGACTTGTGTAGAGTTCTATTGACTTCAGCTGGACTCCATGCAAATGCAGCAGTTTACCCATGTGTTCTCAATTGCAGGATGAAAACCATACAGATTAAATACTGAAAAGACTTTCTACACATAGAAGCAATGCTAACTTTTGTCATGAGGAACTTACCCTGTCATAGGCGCCAACTTTCCCCGGCACTGGTGGGTGCTCGCGTGCCCCCACCCCTGGCTCCACCCCAACTCCACCCTTCTCCACCCCTGCCCCCCCATTCCAAGCCCTTCCCCAAAGTCCCTGCCCCAACTCCACCCCCTCCCTGCCCCTATTGCACCCCTTCCCAAATCCCTGCCCTGACCCTCCCTTTTCCCCGAGTGCACCGCATTCCCCCTCCTCCCCGCCGTTTCATGGTTCAAGCACTGGGAGCTAGGGGGGGAAAGTGGGCACGTGGCTCGCTCAGGAGGAGGCAGAGCAGAGGCAGAGGCGAGGGGGCAGGCAATTTTTCCCCGTGGGTGCTCCAGCCCCAGAGCACCCACAGAGTCGGTGCCTATGTACCCTGTTGTATCCCGCTCCTCCTGTGCTTTGCCATAATCTGTACAACTGTAATACTGAAAATAAATAGTGCTTAGAACCACTGGTTCTGGAACAATTTGATGAGTGGAGGTGCTGAGAGCCATTGAACCAAACTGTAAACCCTATATATGATGGAAACCACTTCAAGCCCGAGGGTGCGGCAACACCCCCAGCACTCCTAGTTCCAGCACCTATGCTTAGAACAAGACAATATGGCATCAGAACTGAGTCCCAGGTCCAGAAGGAGAAGAGAACAAAGAGAAAAGAATACAGGAGTAAACAACATTCCTCTATCATGAGGCGAGGGAACTGTTCTCATATTCAAGCAATAGAATAGCTCTGACGATAGGATGACCTACCACTCCGAAAGTGACAGAAAAATGTTGACAGTAGAAATGGTGTAGAACTGTTGCTGTCTGCCAGTGCTGTGCCAGTCCTTGGTCTAGCTCACTGGAGAGCTGGTAGACAGATATTACCGAAGTTAGAAAGAATGAACTTCCTTTCCATAGACCCAGGCTTCCCAGGGTCTCAGACCATGGATGTAAATAACTAAACCAGTTATTTAAATAGGTCTGGCTCCCAGAGCCTTCTCTACACAGTAGCTCCAATTAGTTTCACCACCCTGCACTTTAATCGGGGGGGTGGGGGGAGAGGGGGTTGTTTAGCTGGCCAGGAGAAGAGGGCAATGCTTTCTGGCTTGTGGGGGAGGGGAGACGTAAGACTGCTGGAAGAGCAGTCAGGGTGGTGGATGACAGCTTTCTGGCTTGCGGGGAGGATGGGAGATGTAAAGCTGCTGGAAAAGCAGACAGCCTGGTGGACGACTCACCACCTAGGAATGAGGGGTTTAAAAAGAGCAGCATGGGCTTGGCCCCTCCCCTCATTCACTTAGAATAGGCTGGGCAGCACCTACCCTCCCTCCCTAAGTAGGTCACAAATATGCATTACGCTAGCCCCCGGCTAAGGGGGGGCTGGGAAGGAATGTTTCCCTTACCACTGTATTGGCCAGGTGCAGTGTTTGGGGTTTTTTTCTGCCTTCCTCGCAGCAGGTTCAGGCGGGCTCTGTTCATGCACAGCATGACGGGCAGTAAGCTATATGTCGCAACTCTTTATTTAACTGTATAGCGGATGTTCAGTGCAGGTAGTCCAAAAATTAAGGCACAAAAGAACAGAAAAATGGCCTGGAAAAGGAATTAAGGAGATACGCTTGGTAATTGAGCAAGCCGGGGGCAGTTGGGGACTCCTATGATTGGTACAGCAGCGAGTCAACCCCCACATCGTCATAGTCCACCTTAACCCTTCCTACAAGGGGGGTGGTTGGTAAGGTCCCAGCAAGGAAATTGTTGGAGGGACCTGTATGAAAGCGGGGGGTGGGGAGCGGCTGGGGGAAGTGCCCCCTCCTCCCTACCCCGAAATTGGATGGAATTGGTAAGGTCCTGGCAAGGAAATTGCTGGAGGGACCTGGAGAAATAGGGGGAAGCTGTGGAAGCTCCCCTCCAAAAAAAATTGGCTGGAATTGCTGGAAGGACACAAATTTTGTACCTGCACTGCACAATTTTTATTCGCTGGGGTAGTCTCAGACATCTATCTATAATAAAGTTGCGGCCTGATTAAACCCATTTCTAATGTCTCCTGTCATTCTTTTGGTCTAGCCAGACAATTAAAACTGGGTTATTTTTTTTTTTTCTGGGGAAACTTCCCCTGTATAGACAAAGCCCTTTGTGTTCTAACTTTTTTATTTATTAGAAGCTCTTCAGGCCAGGTGTCACCCACCTAAATCCTGTACAGTGCTGAACATTCTGTTAATGCTCAACAAATACTAATAAACTGTCTTTCACAAGCAAATAAATTGAAGCATCCAAGGAAAAGTGAGTGGTTAGCTTAGATGCACAAAGGACAAGTTCTGAAACCTGTTGATATTTTCAAATTGGAGATATTGCTTAGTTATTTTAAATATATTGAAATCAAGAAAATACATTTCTTTATATTGCATAAATAACATCCACATGTTATGTATAGACTAGCCATATAATAAAAATGACATATTACTAAGAATGTAAATTAAAGAAAAAGAGATGGAAGAGAGGAGAGACTTGTATACGGTTTCATATTAAAGATGTTGTTTTCCTGCATTTAGTCTTCAACTAATCCTATCACTGTCTGATACAATGTAATCTAAGAATGGCTTCTATATCTATTTAAATATCAGTGGTGTTTCAGAAATATTATAAGACATTTAATCCATTGTATTATTTTCCCTGGATAAACTTTGTAAATCTCTGGTGTCATCAGGAAAAAGAAGGATTACTTACTAGCATTTCAATTCCTTTTGCTGATTCTATTTCTGAATATCTGATGACACCCAAAATAAGTAATAGCCCGAATATGATTTGCACACCTCCAAAAATCATTAGCCCTTCAAGCTGCAATTTACTTGACCCTAATGTAATCTATGGATAGGTTTCAAATAAATCAATTTTGGGATTGTGGATTTCACTGTTTTGCAAGTTTAGATCCACAATTTTAGCATTTTGAGAGGTTATTGACAATTTTCACTAATAATTTCATGGTTCTATGCTTCAATTAAAATAAAGTCTGAAATTCTTCAAAGAAGTTGTCAGAAGTACACAGGATTGATTTGCTGCAACTTGTTGAACTTAAACAAAAAAATGGACTTTTAAAAATGGTATGCAGTTTGAGAATTTTGGCGCATTCTACAGTTATGGTAAGCATAGCAGTAATGCCTTCTAGAGGAATATGAAGTATATGTTAAATATTATGTTATGCAAGTATTAGATGTAACTATATAATTCTTATATTTGTAAAAAGCTGCATCTGGTAAAACAAGAGAGAAATAGATAAGCTACTTCTCTGGTGGGTGCTGGAGATAGGGATTTAATAATGCATTTATCATAGTTACCATTCTCTCCAGCAATGCACTCCCTAGAGGTGGGTGGGCTCTTCACAAATATTCATAATTCTTTACATTTTTCAAAGCACTGTACAAATCTTTAATTTATCCTCACTACAATCCTGTGAGTTTTTATCCCTGTTTTATAGATGGCAAATGGAAATAGAAGCTCAGAGACCAGAACAGTGTTTTGCAAAATCTTCAAATAAACACCTTGGATGCAATCTGGGTCTACTGAAGTCCAGGGAAGTTTCATCTCTGAGTGCAGTGGGCACCAAGATTTCAACCCTGAATATCTGATTGCTTATTTGTATTCAAACTCAGAATCTTTGGAGGTTTCTCCAGGACTGCTGGTATCACAATGTTATATTGTTCAGATTTAGATAAAATATACAAAAAGAAAAGGAGTACTTGTGGCACCGTAGAGACTAACCAATTTATTTGAGCATGAGCTTTCGTGAGCTACAGCTCACTTCATCGGATGCATAAAGTGGAAAGTACAGTGAGGAGATTTTATATATACATACAGACCATGAAAAAAATATACATTGTAAGGAGAGTGAATTCTGTGTTATCTAGCACTTTACCAATCAGAAAGCTCTACTAACCAGAATTTCTGATATTTCCCAATACAAATCTTCAATCTAGTAACCGGGACTAGTATACTGCCCAGGATGTTATGCAATTGAACATTCTGCACTCTATTTTTATGGAAAAGAGGCAGAAGACAAGTAAGCAAGCTGACATCACGGATTTATTCTGAGAAGCAGCTTCCAGGGTGTGTTATAGGGTCATTACAGATTCAGCTCAATCTCCTACACCTTCTACATCTACTATGATAATTGATTTTGATAATGAGGACCCTGAGGCACTGCAAGATACTGAAATGCCTTCTGAATCATCAAAGAAAGATTAAATTATGTTCAGTATAGTTTTAGTGTTAAGTGTATTTTTAGTGATCTGGGTGTACACCATGCACTACCCATAGCGATATGTACAGTCATAAGATACCTACTATATAGAAAACTTTACCTGTATACATCTAAGTGCTTGAAGAAACCAACCACTCTGCAGTGCCATACTACTATTGGATTGGGGAGTACCTGTTTACTATTTTATACTTCATTTGTTTTATTGTATTCTAATTCTTTGAACATTGGTATTCCCTTGGTAAGTATAACTCTAGTTAACTGGAATTTTTGATTAACCCGCACCTCCCATTCCCCCAACATGCTGCATAACAAAGCTTTTATTGTAAATCAAAGTTAAAGCATCTTGGGTACATAACAAAGCTTGTACTGTAAATCAAAGTTAAAGCATCTTGTGTACATAAAAAAGAAAAAATAGTCAGGTCAGGCAGCTAACATAAATTTAGGCCTAGATCCTGCAATTAGATCTACATGTGGGGAATTTTGTGCTTGCACGGAATCCTATTGAAGTCAAATCTGCGTTCTCCTGCATGCATGGATCTGAGTTCGGGAGACTTAGTCTTTTAACTGAGTATGCTATTCATATTAAGCACTGTTTAGATATTGTAGCTAAAGTCATTTAATCTTTTTGTCTTATGATTATATAGCCCTGTTTGTGTCTAAACAATTCAGTGGGAACTGGGCAGGCCAATTTTTGTATTGGAAATGAAATTTTGTCATTACACAGCAGTTCACAGCAGAAAGTGATGTTCCCATGAGAATTACTATGTGCTCTCCTCTGAGTATGATTTATTCATCCGGAATGAAGTTGCAAGCTCAGGGGAATATCTTTCATTATAGGCAAAAGGTTTGAAATTTTGTTATTCATTATTGAAAATTAAAGACTAACTATATTAATTAAGGACATTATTTACATATTTACATTATTGTCAAACTGCACAGAGAATAAGTTTTCCCTTCATAACTCAGAAAAAAAAAAAGATTTCAGCAGTACTACAGGAACTTTGGCTGTTTCCTGGGCCATAATGTCATGTGCATTAAAAACTCTGGTCCTCACAATAAGTGGTAGTAGTAGTTTGTATTTTGTTTTTTATCTGAAACTTCTTCCCATTAGGCTACACTACCTATAAAAGGCAGGCAGTTTAAAGCTTTCTTTCTGTTCTCTTTTATTTTGTCACAATTGGCTTATCATCTGTGATCCGATGTCAGACTATGAAAGTATAATATCTTTATATGATCATACAGAACCATAGCTATTCATGCCTTTGTTACATTTGCACTTCAATCATATCTTCTGATATTTAGAGTGCTTTCTAGAAAAAGGAACTCATGTCCAAGCAGTTTAGACACGAGATGGCATCCTGAACAAGAGATGAAGACTAACATTTCTCAAATTTATTTTTTCCTTATTTCATTTAGGCTGAAGTAGGTAAGATAGATATCCCCTCCCATTCAAAAACTATAGCTAATTGCTTCACATATGTTTTAATAATTGGCTTTCCTCTCCCAAGTGCATTAGTACTGAGAGAGTACTGTACAATACAATCAGTAAACTACAATCATATGCCGTGCAGTGAAGACAAAAATGAAGACATCTGTAAGCTGGTGAACAGATGCAACAGCTGGGAGATTTAAAATAAAACCCAAAAGATTCTAAAAAGATCAAAGTAGCAGAAAACTTGGTAATAACCAATGGAGACCTTTCCAAATTTCAGCAAGCTAGGATGATAGTCTTTCCCCCCTAAATAGCCTACCTTGCAACATCTTTTCCTTTTGTTTTTATCCACTCCCCAGATGAACCATGTGATGGGCCAGGAACCTGGGTTCTGTCGGTAACCCCTTACATGCTAAAACTTAAAGATCACCTTTATATCCTGTGACAATATTTCACAATGAATGTTAGTGAGCCAGTGACATTAAGTCAGCTAAGAATCACAGACATCAAGGTAACAGTAATAAAGAGGTCTATCCTTCCCATCAATATGCATGCATAACTCCCAATAAGATAAATTCAGACTTAATGTAGTCAGATGGAGAAAAGTTGCATAAAAATCTGAAATTTGCTCATTGGCTCTACCAAAATGTACAAATGTGTATTAACTTGACAACAGACCATTAAACACAATAGCTATGTAGACAATATTTAACCAGAAAATAAGTTAATACAAACTTTAGAAATTCTGGTACTGCTACACTTCATTTCACAATTCATGTTCTAATAGAATCTAACAACTTGTTACTGACAATTACTAAGATTTTTGTTTGTTTACATTGTTTTGAAAAAGAAGAATTTTCTAGCCTTCTGAGCTCACAAATTGAAACAGGAAAGAGAAATGTTCTACATCATATTTAACTCTCATGGAATTTTTTCATTTTATGTTATAGAAAAAAAGACAGCATAACTAGAATGAATCAAATCTTTTAGCATGCAAGGTACTTTGAATATGTAAATCACTAAGTACTATTACTGAGGACTTGTCAGAAGGGAAAAAATCAGTAGTTTTATTGAGCAGTTGCAATTTAGCATTTTATATCTATGCAGTGTGCAAATATAGTAAATATCACCTCTTTCCAGAGTGATTGTGAAGGCCATTTACACACTGACAGTCCTGTGGTATCCCTGCATGACAGGTACATATGCAACAGCCACATGGGAGATATAACATGCCCTGTGTACCAGTTTGATATCAGCTTGGAACAAGTTGAAGAGCTCAATCCAGCAGGCCAGGGAAGAAGGCCTTTGAGTCATACTTATGAAAATTTGCTTGTGACTTTGCCCATCTTGAAATGCAGATTCAGGGCCACGTTCTGCCACAGGTTGTGTACATGTGGCCCAGTGTAGTCTGATGAAGCTGCATATACATGACTGAGGTAGATTTTTGCCTTCTTCCAAATAAGCCTTTTGAACAAAATGCTAACATCTCAAACATTGGAATAGATTAGCTGGCAATTTCCCAGCACCTGCATTTAAAGTGTCACTTTGGTAAATAAGTCTCCAAAAAATAGAGATGTTATAGCTTTAAAATTGTAACAACCAAACATTTTTTAAGGGCAACACAGAATAGTGGAGTCATACGTCTGATATTGGATTAAGAATAAAACAAGCAAAGTCTGTAGCAACTTCAGTACAATATCTAATTGGTTATGTAAATAATGCACATATTCATTTTTGTTGTTTTTATCAGGACTGTCCAATTTGATAAAGTGTGATGCCCAAAGACTTGACACAATGATCCCACTGAGGCCTCACCAGTGCCAATATGGGAGGTAATTGTTCTGCTCCACTGGGCACTGGTAAGGCCTCAGCTGGATATACCGGTGATACATCCCAGAACTATACTAAACTTTTTTGCAACATTACATTGTTGACTCATATACAATTTGTGATCCACAATAACCCCCATATCCTTCTATGCAGTTGTCATAAATATAAAGGGAAGGGTAAACACCTTTAAATCCCTCCTGGCCAGAAGAAAAACCCTTTCACCTGTAAAGTGTTAAGAGGCTAAGACAACCTCGCTGGCACCTGACCAAAATGACCAATGAGGAGACAAGATACTTTCAAAGCTGGAGGGGGGAAGAAAGGGTCTGTCTGTCTGTGTGATGTTTTTGCTGGGACCAAAGCAGGAATGCAGGTCAGAACTCCTGTAAAGAGTTAGTAAACAATCTAGTTAGATATGCATTAGATTCTGTTTTATTTAAATGGCTGATAAAATAAGTTGTGCTGAATAGAATGTATATTCCTGTTTCTGTGTCTTTTTGTAACTTAAGATTTTGCCTAGAGGAATTCTCTATGTTTTGAATCTGATTACCCTGTAAGGTATTTACCATCCTGATTTTACAAAGGTGATTCTTTTGTTTTTTCTTTAATTAAAATCCTTCTTTTAAGATCCTGATTGCCTTTTCATTGTTCTTAAGATCCAAGGGTTTGGGTCTGTGTTCACCTCTGCAAATTGGTGAGGATTTTTATCAAGCCTTCCTCAGGAAAGGGAGTGTAGTGCTTGGGGGGATATTTTTTTTTGAGGGGGAGACGTTTCCAAGTGGGCACTTCCTCTGTTATTTTTGTTAGACACTTTGGTGGTGGTAGCATAAAGGTTCAAGGACAAAAGGTAAAAGTTTGTATCTTGGGGAAGTTTTAACCTAAGTTGGTAAGAATAAGCTTAGGGTGTCTTTCATGCAGGTCCCCACATCTGTACCCTAGAGTTCAGAGTGGGGAAGGAACCTTGACAGCAGTACTTCTGCCTAGACAATTATTCTCCTTTCTGTATTTGGGCATTTGAGTTTTCCTTCCCAAGTGTATTTCTTTACACTTTTATTGATTGATTTTTATTTTGTTGATTTCAGAATTTTGCAAGGTCATTTTTAATTCTTATCCTGTCCTTCAAAGTGCTTCCCCCCCCACACACACACACCCTCCACCGCCCAATTTGGTATTATCTGCAAATTTTATAAGCATTCTCTTCAGTCCATTATGCACGAAATTATTGAAAAATATTGAATACTACAGAATATACAATACAGGACAAACACCTGAGAAACCCCATTTGATATTGTCCTTCCAGTTTGACAGCATACCTTGATAACTTATCTTTGAGCATGGTTTTTCAAACATTTGTACGCCCACCATATAGTAATTTCCTCTAGAACACATTTCCCTACTTTGCTTATGAACATGTCTAATATGATGATATATCACATCTACTGTTTCCCCCACCTCCCATGCACTAGGCTGGTTACCTTGTCAAAGAAGGAAATTAGGTTGGTTTGGCATATTTTTTTTCTTGACAAATTGATTTTGTCCATTACTTATTGCCTTATTTTCCTCTAGGTTTTAACAAATGAATTGTTTAATAATTTGTTCCACGATCTTTCCAGGTATCAAAGCTAAACTTGCTGAACTACAGTTCCCCATGTCCTCTTTTACCCACTTCTACTTCTCCAGCTTCTGTTCCATCTCCCCTGCACATGAAATAACTATAACTATAGCTGTATGCTTCAAGATCCTCTCTAACTATCCTGATGTCACTTTCATCCCTCCTTTTCCTCCATTAAACCTAAGTATTCTAACAACTTCTCTAACTTTATGGTCTCTTCTCCATCTTTATGTTTTTTGTTGGCCTCAATTGTAACTCATTTAATAATTGAATAATCATGTAACGTAGTGTAAAAAGACTCCTAAACCACCCAGTGGATGAAGTAGCTGAAAAGGATATATAAAGCTGTAGTTTTTGAACCTATTGGTATTGTTTTTTCTTGCAATTTATTGAACATGAGTTAATACATCATTGCCATTTTTCTCAAAATACAGAAAAGAAGTCTGTTTTCTTTCTTTTCTTTTTTTTAATTCTGGTATCCAGTATTTCACACAGCTCTCTGCATGAGTTCTATACCCTTCCTTTAAAATGAGAGATGCATGGAACTATGTATACAATCTAATATTTTCCTTTCCAAAATGGATATATTCTAGTGTGCATAGGATACTTATAGCATCCTTTACCATTATATGTGTACCTTCTTCCTTTTTCCTATTTTGTTTAATGGCTAATAATAAGTAAAGCAAAGATCTTATCTTCTTATCAAACATTTTATAGTTTCAGTGCAGTATATCAGAAAGAGAATAGCAACTTAATTTGAGTATTTCCCTTGTATATGATAATTAAAATAATTAAATCTAGTTTTTGCAATGTGCTTAATTTGTGTTCTCAGTGTTGATGTTGTAATTAAATATGCTAATATTGTCTTAAGTTAGTGTGCATGCTACATAAATGTATATTAGTTTGTTTGTACACAATTTTCACATTGAATTTTTCTCATCTTTAGGATTGTGAACAGCACTCAAGACGAGAAAAAACAACATATTAGATTTACGCTATCCAACAATCTGAAACCTGATCATTTTAAAAGTACCCCTGGTGATTTGTCTTTAAAGTGATACTGGTTTTGAATGCTGTACCATCTCTGGGGCGTGTTCTATGCAAGAGCTATAAAGCTAGCTGCAAAATGGATAATAGACCAACTACAAAATTGTACAAGCTGTCCATACATTAAGGATAGGAAGGTTCACAAGGGTTTTCCAAAGTTTAAAGTCAGCAAGTTCTAAATTAGGGATCATACCAGCTTTAGCAAGGTATACATTTTATTATTGTTGGATTATTCACAGTGCCTAGAAGGAAACAAATGTCTCACAGGAATGCAAACTACTGTGAAAAATAAGCATTGTGGAAAGCATGCAGTTTAGTTTTACTAACTATCTGTATAAACTAACTTAACAAAATTCTACTTGGTCACTTACCTTGGATGAATGAATTTGACGAGCAAATAAAATCTAATTAATTTTCTTTATGATCAATCATGTTAGAGGGCAGCTAAGTAAATTTTATCACTGGGTTGGTAAATTTTCAGGACAGTTATGTGGAGCTGATTATGCCAATTAAAAATAAAAGCTCTTAGAAATCCCTAGAAGGGATAAGTTTTATATACATGATAGTATCTGATGACTGACAAAGTAAGGCTCGCTATGCAGAGTGTGTTACAATTACTTTGCAACTTTAATGATGCTTCTAATAATGCTAAACCTTGGAGCTGAATTACTTTTAAATGTTCAGTACTGTTTCTTCCAATTATAAACAAATTCAACTACTATCACGATGCATGCCCTCTACTAGGATCAAAATCAGAGAAATAAAAAAGAAGAAAAACTGAGAAGGCTATAAGGAGTGCCTTGCCTAAGTTGCCCACAAACTGGGGATATAAGTATCTTGATCTCAACTTGTTTCCTTCTGATGATATAGGGCTACATTATGGTCCCTGCCTCCATTCACCTTGTCACTCTGGCAATACAATGGGAACAGAGACACAGCCTATGAGGCCAGCTGGGGATTCCCCTGATGTAATGTTTCTCCATGTTGTTATAAAGTTGTTTACACTTCTCTCCTGAGTGCAGAGAGAATGTTGGGGATGAAGAAAGGGTATGAAGAGAGCAAGATGGAACAGACCCTCAGCGTAATGCACTCCTGTGATCTTTGGTTGGCAGAGTGGTTCTCAGGCAACCATTAGGCCTGTAAAAAGAAAAGGAGTACTTGTGGCACCTTAGAGACTAACAAATTTATTTGAGCATAAGCTTTCGTGAGCTACAGCTCACTTAATCGGATTCATTCAGTGGAAAATACAGGCCTGTATAATTTAGAGATGCTGTAAATTATGCTAGGGGCTATTTCTTTATTAGAACCACCTTTCTCCCCCATTCTTGATCCTGAGCCATGTTCAGCTCAGCCAGACCCCCAAATCTGGGGCAGACTCATAAGATATTGCTTTTTCCTTGATGAAGCTTCAGTGAGCACAAAGTTTAGTGTCTTCTTCAGTAGTTTTCTCCATTTGAAGAAACCAGCAGGGGTTACAAACAGTGAACAGTGCATATCACATATGCACATAACACACAATACGTCACATATGAAATCTTAAATGCATTGCACACAAATCTTCTTTATTGAAATAGTCAGGGAAGACCATGAAAAAAATAAAGACTCACATGTGTCTGTGTATCTGTACAGTGAAACAGTCGAACTTCAGTTTTGCATGGTCCAGAGAGTTTTTTTAAAGCTATATTCTGCCTAAATATTTCTTCTCCTGTTCAGCAGGATTATTTAACCGAAAGTTGTTGCTAGCCATTCAGCCTTGAATATCAAAGTACAGTATTATATGCCTTTTAGAACTCCAATATTCTGATTGGCTGACTAAGACATTTGATCTCTGGAATATTCTATAATTACATTGTATTAAGTTCAGAAACATCATCAAAGGAGCACCATGAAATTGAATCTTAAAAATATAGTAAGAACAAGTTAGGTTTTTACCATTTCCCATTCACACTGTCATAAGCATGGTTCATAATTTTTTTCTTTTTTTCTTATCTTTGTCACAAGAATGAAGTATCAGAATATGATGCTTTCAAATAGTCTATAAATTGCAGTCATGTGTTGTGCTCTTTTGATACTTGTGCTAGTGTTCAATTTATCTCATTGTCATTTCCTTGCCCTGTTTACAATTCCATTGACCTGTTGGAAAAGAGCAGCAGATCAGCAATCAAAACTAGAACACCGAAAAGGTCAAAGTATTACAGAAAGTAGAATACTTGGGACATTGTAATTCTGATCTCTTATTCTTATGAAAAAAAGATGAGAACTGGAAATTGCAGGAGAGAAATCTATTTTCATTATCAACTGAAGATTTTGATCTTGCACTCCTCCCTGGGCATTATATCCTACAACTTCAAAAGAAACACTCTAATAGCTATGTTAACCTTCCTAGAGTTTTAATCCTGTAAGCAAAAAGATCCTTTCGCTCTGTTTGTCCTTTCACTCCTTCACAAAACCAGCTAAAATGTGCCTTGAGAACACGGGGCAGCATCAGATTTGCACATAAGGGGATGGAGGGGCTCGCCTCTCCAGAGGGGGCAGGAAGTGGCGGGGCATGGTGATCACCTGGCTTTCCTTTTGTATCAGTCAGCAGAAATCCTACTGCAGTGTGTGCTTCTCCGCACAGCCCAAGAAGACATTCTGCACATCCTTCCCCAGATCAGGGCTGTACCTCTAAAGGCACAATATGGCCATATGAGTTAAATTTTGTCAGACTTGAGCCTTAAAATGTTATATGACAGCATATCAAAATAAACATCTCATTGCTCAGCAGGTGTGAATGCCTGGCTGCTTCCATGTGGCCATTCCAAAATGGCTGTACTCTGAAACCGCATCTGCAGACCATGGGAAAGAGGAACAAGCCAGTCACTTCACTATCTTGCACTGAAGAGCCCATTGCTATACAGTCCATCCCTCGAGCAAGAAACAACTGAAGAGAGGAAACACTCAACAAAACTAAGTGAACCCAGGTAATCAATTGTATATATTAACTTCTGCTTTTGAGTATCCTATAACATGAAAACTGCTTTAAGAAGTAAAATGGCAATAGCACCATAGTAAATGTTCTAGAGCTAAGATCAATGGGAATATGTGAACCAAATATATATGTAAACTAGAAGTAGTGCATCCTTTCTGACCCACATCTCTTGATCCACAATCTTCCTCCCTGAAAAGAAACAGTTTTCCCTACCTCAGGGACATAAAGTAAAGTCCAGGTGAACAGTATCCTAGTATACTATCCGCAGCTATTCCTGCTATAAAAGGCAATACTCCAGCTGGCCAGTTTAAGTAGAATAGTTCTAGTTTGATTTTTTTTGGTTCAATCAGCTTTGTGGGGACTAGCTCAGCCCGTCATTTTATGGGTTTTCCCACATTCGATGAGTTAAATATCTTGAAAGAAGACCAAAAAAATCTAACAGCAAATTTAGCTGCACAACACAAAACAAGTCATGACCCAAATATATTGGAGAAAATAATTACTGTCTGGGAAGAACTCAGTGTCTTGTTGTCTGTAACCATACAGAGATCCCTGAAATTTGTTCAGCAAAATTATTAAGAAAAGGGAAACAAAGGTGACAGACTCTTCAGCTATAGAATGAAAATGAAGCAACAAAAACAATTAATGAATTTACAAAAAAGATAAATGGATTCTTTTCCCTTTCCATACAAAATTTGCAATAACTCTGACATTGAATGATTTTCACCATAGGCAGAGCCAGCATACACAGCTATTCAAACACACCGAAGCTCCTCAGAGAGTTTAACTTGGGCATTGGCTACCCAGAAAGAATATAGAGTATGTCTATATTGCACCTGGGAGCATAGTTCCCAGCTCAGGTAGACAGACATGCCTCCTCTCCTCCAGCTAGCACGCTACAAGCTGCATTGCCAGATGTAGCACAGGCAGTGGCTTGAACTAACCACCTGTGTACAAACCTGTCAGTATGTAGCTGGGTAGCTCCCCCAAGCCACGGCCCATGCTGCCCCCAGCTACACTGCTGTCTGTCTGAGCTGGAAAGCATGTTCCCAGCTGCAGGAAAGGCATACCCTTAGACAAAAACAAACAAACAAAAATAAATGACAACAACAACAACATATATAAAGAAGAAAAAACTCTACACCTAGGTATCTTTAAAGCAATATATTATAAAACCCTAAAGAAGATTCACATTTAACTACTATCCTGTACTAGTCAGAGGCTTTCAACTGCTATGTGAGAAATATGAATAGATATTTCCTAAGACAGAAAAGCACCCTTTTACATCAACCAGCCTTACTCTTACCCAAGATAAGGGACTGATTCCTCTGCCACTGGAATACTGGTAAATTTTCAATTGACTTCAGCAATAGTAGGGTTAGCAAAAATTACCCGTAGCAAAAATTACAAAAAGTGATGGGAATTTGGGTGATCTTTGGGTGCCCAACTTGATACCCCTAAAAAGATCTGTTATCAAGTGGGGGATTGGCACTTTCTGAAAATCAGGACATATTTAGTTATTTCCTGTTGGGAACCCAAAAACTGAGGCAACCAAAAGGGACTTCTGCTAATCTTGGCCAATGAGAATAATCTTAGAGGTCTGTTTGTCTTGGTTGAAATATTCTGCTATTATGTTGTTATCTCCAGATACAGAAAAAAGATTCTTGAATAAATCACAATGATTTACAAATAAAAGACTCTCTGCAAATTAAAAGCCACACCCTGAATTGGATTTAAACTATTTACAGATATCCCAATAGAGTTTGTCAAACACAACTACTTAAATTGTCTCGATAGTCCTCCTAAAAAGGAGGTTGCAGCCTGTCTCCATTAGTATCCACCTTTTCTGTTAAATCTATGTCTCCCCTTCACCAGAATAAGAGAAAATCAACATATAAAAGTCTTCTAGAGAAAACAAAATAATCCTCACAAATGTACCTGTGTAGATTATGGAATGTTGATGAAAGAAATGCTGATGATCTCTTTAATAAAAATTGTAATTGAATTTCTTCAGTTCATTATCAGGTTTTAGAATTAACTATAGCAAATGTGAAGCCATGGAATGAAAACCTCCTCAGGCACAGCACTGAACACTGTCAAAGGGTATAGTAAATTTAGAAGCTAATATAACTCCAGATGTAAGGGTTATGCACAGCATCCATTACCTTCAATTTATAACTTCTGTCAAAAGCAAACTGCGCAAACACAATTGATTGACTTTGGGTGAGATGAATGGATAACTTTAAGATAAATATTTCAGCATATAGGGAAGGGGGTGCGGGGTGGGGCTCCCTCCAAGCCAGAGTGGGAGGGAACACTCTCTAGGCCTAGATGGGTGGAGCTGGGTCAGGCCTACCCCTAAAGTTGAGAGGTGGGACAAGTAGTGTAAGAAGCAAGGCCTCCAGCTCAGTTGGGTGAGAACCCGGGAAGGGGACAGGCATCTCTTACTTGCTGCAGGCCTCCGGCCCTGCCCCTAGAGAAGACCGAGTTTGGAGAGGAGCTGCTCAGATTGCTGGTAGCCAAATACCCCAAGGAAATGGAGGATGCTGGAGCCCCCCTTCCTGGATTGTGGTAAGAAGTAGTCCAGGGAAACCAGACTCTAGTCCGGTTTTGGTGTCAGTGCTCAGGTTGGCATGTTTCAATGATATCCCCGCCGACCCAATGGCGGAACCCTCTGCCACAGTCAGGGCCCTGGGACCCAGTGAAGTCTGGTCGGCCCCAGTCCCCCTATCCCCATCTGACAACCCCACCCTTGGGGTGGCAGGCTCCCTACCTTAGGCCACATAGCCTTACCTGAGAGCCAGGAGCCCCATAGACTGTTTGCTGCTTTGCCCTGCCTGAGAGCCAGAGCTCCCTAGACTCATTATCGCTCTGTTCTCTCTGAGGGCCAGGGGTGCCTTAAACATTTGCTGCTCTGCTCGAGGGCCAGGGCCTCATAGATTTCTGCCCTTGATTTGCTAATTCCTCTTGTGACTGGGCTGACCACACAGTGATGCAGTGATTCAGAGTGGCCTCCCTCCGAGCCAGAGGGGCTGGGATGACTTGTAACCCACTACATAGCAAGATGAATTTACTTGTGTATTTTGTCAGCTTTCTGATGTAGCTAGTAGTGTTGATGATTTAGTATGTGGTAACTTTCTTATTATTAGCACAGGCAGGAACGTCTGTGAGGGGAGGGCTACTACCTCATACTGAGAATGAGGGGCGATCAGCAGGTTATCTCAAGTGCCAAAATACAAACGCACAAAGCCTTGGAAACAAGCAGGGAGAACTGGAGGTCCTGGTGAAGGCAACAAACTATGACGTGATTGGAATAACAGAGACTTGGTGGGATAACTCACATGACTGGAGTACTGTCATGGATGGTTATAAACTGTTCAGGAAGGACAGGCAGGGCAGAAAAGGCGGGGGAGTAGCACTGTATGTAAGGGAGCAGTATGACTGCTCAGAGCTCCGGTACAAAACTGCAGAAAAACCTGAGTGTCTCTGGATTAAGTTTAGAAGTGTAAGCAACAAGAGTGATGTAGTGGTGGGAGTCTGCTATAGACCACCGGACCAGGGGGATGAGGCTTTCTTCCAGCAACTCGCAGAAGCTACTAGATCACACGCCCTGGTTCTCATGGGCGACTTTAATCATCCTGATATCTGCTGGGAGAGCACTAAAGCGGTGCACAGACAATCCAGGAAGTTTTTGGAAAATGTAGGGGACAATTTCCTGGTGCAAGTGCTGGAGGAGCCAACTAGGGCGAGAGCTTTTCTTGACCTGCTGCTCACAAACTGGGAAGAATTAGTAGGGGAAGCAAAAGTGGATGGGAATCTGGGAGGCAATGACCATGAGTTGGTCGAGTTCAGGATCCTGACACAGGGAAGAAAGGGAAGCAGCAGAATACGGACCCTGGACTTCAGGAAAGCAGACTTCGACTCCCTCAGGGAACTGATGGGTAGGATCCTGGGGGAATAACATGAGGGGGAAAGGAGTCCAGGAGAGCTAGCTGTATTTCAAAGAATCCCTATTGAGGTTACAGGGACAAACCATCCCGATGTGTCGAAAGAATAGTAAATATGGCAGGCGACCAGCTTGGCTTAACAGTGAAATCCTTGCAGATCTTACACATAAAAAAGAAGCTTACAAGATGTGGAAGATTGGACAAATGACCAGGGAAGAGTATAAAAATGTTGCTCGGGCATGTAGGAATGAAATCAGGAGGGCCAAATCGCACCTGGAGCTGCAGCTAGCAAGAGATGTTAAGAGTAACAAGAAGGGTTTCTTCAGGTACGTTGGCAACAAGAAGAAAGCCAAGGAAAGTGTGGGCCCCTTAATGAATGAGGGAGGCAACGTAGTGACAGAGGATGTGGAAAAAGCTAATGTACTCAATGATTTTTTTTGCCTCTGTCTTCACTAACAAGGTCAGCTCCTAGACTGCTGCGCTGGGCAACACAGCATGGGGAGTAGGTGGCCAGCCCTCTGTGGAGAAAGAAGTAGTTAGGGACTATTTAGAAAAGCTGGACGTGCACAAGTCCATGCGGCCGGACGAGTTGCATCCGAGAGTGCAAAAGGAGTTGGCGGCTGTGATTGCAGAGCTATTGGCCATTATCTTTGAAAACTCATGGAGATCGGGGGAAGTCCCGGATGACTGGAAAAAGGCTAATGTAGTGCCCATCTTTAAAAAAGGGAAGAAAGAGGATCCTTGGAAGTACAGGCCAATCAGCCTCACCTCAGTCCACGGAAAAATCATGGAGCAGGTCCTCAAAGAATCAATCCTGAAGCACTTGCATGAGAGGAAAGTGATCAGGAACAGTCAGCATGGATTCACCAAGGGAAGGTCATGCCTGACTAATCTAATCGCCTTCTATGATGAGATTACTGGTTCTGTGGATGAAGGGAAAGCAGTGGATGTACTGTTTCTTGACTTTAGCAAAGTTTTCGACACGGTCTCCCACAGTATTCCTGTCAGCAATTTAAAGAAGTATGGGCTGGATGAATGCACTATAAAGGTGGGTAGAAAGTTGGCTAGATTGTCAGGCTCAACGGGTAGTGATCAATGGCTCCATGTCTAGATGGCAGCCGGTATCAAGTGGAGTGCCCCAAGGGTCGGTCCTGGGGCCGGTTTTGTTCAATATCTTCATAAATGATCTGGAGGATGGTGTGGATTGCGCTCTCAGCAAATTTGTGGATGATACTAAACTAGGAGGAGTGGTAGATACGGTGGAAGGTAGGGATAGGATACAGAGGGACCTAGACAAATTGGAGGATTGGGCCAAAAGAAATCTGATGAGGTTCAACAAGGATAAGTGCAGGGTCCTGCACTTAGGACGGAAGAATCCAATGCACCGCTACAGACTAGGGACCGAATGGCTAGGCAGCAGTTCTGCGGAAAAGGACCTAGGGGTGACAGTGGACAAGAAGCTGGATATGAGTCAAGAGTGTGCCATTGGCCTTCTTGGCAACAAGGGCATTTTGGGATATATAAGTAGGGTCATAGCCAGCAGATCGAGGGACGTGATCGTTCCCCTCTATTCGACATTGGTGAGGCCTCATCTGGAGTACTGTGTCCAGTTTTGGGCTGCACACTACAAGAAGGATGTGGAAAAATTGGAGAGAGTCCAGCGAAGGGCAACAAAGATGATTAGGGGTCTGGAACACATGACTTATGAGGAGAGGCTGAGGGAACTGGGATTGTTTAGTCTGCAGAAGAGAAGAATGAGGGGGGATTTGATAGCTGCTTTCAACTACCTGAGAAGTGGTTTCAGAGAGGATGGTTCTAGACTATTCTCAGTGGTAGAAGATGACAGGACAAGGAGTAATGGTCTCAAGTTGCAGTGGGGGAGGTTTAGGTTGGATATTAGGAAAAACCTTTTCACTAGGAGGGTGGTGAAGCACTGGAATGCGTTACCTAGGTAGGTGGTAGAATCTCCTTCCTTAGAAGTATTTAAGGTCAGGCTTGACAAAGCCCTGGCTGGGATGATTTAATTGGTGATTGGTCCTGCTTTGAGCAGGGGGTTGGACTAGATGACCTCCTGAGGTCCCTTCCAACCCTGATATTCTATGATTCTATTATTATTTGATGTTAGTATTGAAGTAGCACCTAGAAGTCCCAAATCATGAACCAGGGCCCCATTCTGTTAGGTGCTGTACAAACGCAGAACAAAAAGACAGTTCTTCCCTCAGAGAATTTACAGTATAAATATACTCGTAGTCAATTGTTAACCAGTTATTTAGCAAGCTGCTGGGGCCAATGTGTCACTGGAGGTGCTTTCAGATGAGAAGTATCAGCTGGATAAGGTGGTGTTCTTCACTTCCTATCCTAACCTGTTGTTTAGCATTGTGGTTCCTTTTTTGCTTTGTTTCATCTCAGAGGTACATGCATTTCAGTGGTTGGTGAATGATCTCTGCATAGGAAGCAACACCACAAAATGTTATACATAGGAGATATTATATGCATGAAGATAATTGTCATTAAAATCTTTAGCAGTGAAACTGCTCTGAATATGAAAGCACTTCATAATTTCTACATTCAAAACAAATCTTAAAAAAAAACCACTCTTGAGAGCCAATAGGAAAAAGTCAGATGCAAAACAGACGCTCATAGCCTGTAGCCTTAGTCTAGTACAAACAAAGGCTGGATATACACTAAGGAAGAAGGCTGCCAAGGAATCTTTCTCAGGGATCAAATCTGGTTCAATGCATTTCATAGTTTTTCAAGTAGCTGAAAATATCCTATAGCAAAGTCACAAAGTCTGAATGCATCCAATGAAGTGAGCTGTAGCTCGCGAAAGCTTATGCTTAAATAAATTTGTTAGTCTCTAAGGTTTCACAAGTCCTCCTTTTCTTTTTACTAAAAACACAGGGGCAAGAGTAGCAACTGGTCTAAATCAGTATAGCTTCACCAACTGCGGCTCTGGCCCTGAAATCTCCTTGCACCCTAATTAAGAAAATCCCAATAAACCTTTACTCCAACTATTGGGAAGAGTTTTGTTTTGTTTAAATCAGAAGTAAGTAGGACAATTCACAATTCCTAATTTGGAAGGAAATTAAGACTTCTGAGTCACCAATCTTTCCCCACTTCCAGGCAGAAAAAACAATCTGTGCTGGACTAAATGATTAACAGCACAGGTTATTTTCCATGTGTCTTGATATGATCCACATGAATCATTTGTATCATCATGTCTCAAAATGTTTTCTCAGGGATAGTTTATATGGTGCAAAAGCAAACATCACTTTTATTTGGTTCACTGGTTACTAATTATTTTTGCAGGCATGAATTAGTTCACATTATTTTGGGAGGGAGAGACAAGAGAGGCACTTGCAAAAAAAAAAAAAAAAAAAGAAAAGAAAAGAAAAGTCCTGTTGTGAGATTGATGTAAGTGAAATCCATGGCATGTCAGCACATCTAGTTAATTAGTGCTACGAAACCCTCATGATACATTTTTGTTTATTTCATGCTCAGTTAACCTGAATCAAAGACATCTGAAATGAACATTCCTCCCAAGTCTGAGAAAGCAAGACTGAACTGTAAGTGTTTTAATCCTACAAGGGATGGCAAAGTCTTCACATTTTAAGGGCAATAGGAGATGTGGTACTCAAACACTGCACACCACAAGAAGAATTTAATCTTATAGCCTTCATGAATAAATGGTACCACTGCTTAGGAAAGAAACAAAATATTCACTAAACATTATGGGGAAAATCATTCTAATACATATGGCTAATGTAATATGCATGTAAGTGATCACCATATATATGTAAGAACACTGTATATATCTCTTTCCAAAACTGTAGTGAAAAACATTTGCTATATTGTGCTAATACTCAACTGACAGAAGGATAAAATACAGATAAATCATATGGAATCAGAGAACATAAATGTGTAAGAGACCTATTATATTGATTCTCCAACTGGTATTTAATTAAATACATTTTAAAGCTTTGTCAGAGAGGTTTGCGGTCACTGTGGGAACTTTCTTGTCCTCTGGAATTTTATGTACTTCACAGAGCCTTTCAAAGGCAGCAAGATATTTTTCAATACTGTCTGTTTCTTTGTATTCAGGGCACAACTTCTCCCACAGGAGGGTTCCTTGGGTAGGATTGATTATTGCTTGAGGAGTGTCCACCCTTAGTTCCCACACCTTGATTTCATGTTGACAATTCTTTTCATTCTCTTCCCATTCATTTTGGATTTGAAGAGTTTCCAGTTGAAGTTGCTCTCTCTCTCCCCATCTGCATCCATTCTGGGCTCAGTTGTAAGCTGGAGGGTCAGTTTCCTGCCAATGTGCAGACTCTGGAACCTCAGATGGATCCTTATAAGTTGCCTGCCCACCATTGTCATAATCAGTTAGAAGATTTCTCAACTCAGCTGGCTTTTTTCCAGTGTAGAATATGCAGCAATCTGAATACAATTCTTCTGGTTTTGGTGCATTTGGCATACATTTATTTGCCTATTTTGCTCCTGATTCTCTTCTATGTCTCACCGAAAATAAGCAAACAAACAAACAAAAACCTAACTTTTCTTTGACTTTCCCAGCCGTCACACTTGAGAATGGCTTAAATCTTACACCAGTGCTTAAAGTGTAAATCTCAATTAAAATAACCAGAGTTGCCTACTTCAGCTATGCCACTGTCACATCTGGGGGTGCAATCTAGACAAGTGAGGGGTTGTGTCACCACCTGCCTCACAACCTTTGGTGTCTCACAGTGCTTTGGGCCACTCACAAACAGCCTACCAGCATGCAGGTCATACCCTGAGTTTCTGTGTTTAGCTGCAGCCCTGGTCCAGCAGCTCTGACCCTAGCAGCTTACCAGGATCTTTCTTAGTCAGGATCTCTCCAAAAGGTCCAAAGGTGTTGATGTCTTTGCCTTCTTAGGTGAAAAAGTGAGAGAGAGAGAACTTGGAGTTCTTTGCCTGTTTCTTTTATAGTCCAGTGGAATCTTGAAGTTGATTTTTCTGAAGACTACCTCCAAAGCTAAGTTTATTCAAACAGCAAAGGAGGCAACATGGAGTCTGTTGAGGAAGGTGGCTCCCTGCTCTTTCTTCCCATCTGTGTTTGCCGAAATGCAAATATGCTTTATCTCCTACCATTTCCTCCTGCTGCTGTCTGGAGGACCCTATTTACTATTAATAGCAGTCAAGAAAGTAACTCAAATATTTTCCTGATGGACTGTTTTTTTTCCTCTAAATGGACAACCTATCCTAATTCTCAATTAGTGAGGGACAATCTCTACTCATTGATATATTTTGCTTTCCACAACCAGATCCCTACAACTTTTCATGAGTGTTGTATCTTAGTATTTGGATTCTAATATCTGAACTGTATTGTTAAATCTATTCACCTAAATTTGGGTTATTGCTGATTATGTACTCTATGTATCATATGACTTTAAAAACAAACTTTGTAGGATAATCTCAGCACTATACCCAGCTATACAGACACTCTTTTCACAACCTATGTATTATATAGTTTTTTTTAACATTCGCTTTAATACATTTTTTAAATATGTAAATTGAGATAAACACACATCCCTCTGTTTAAAGATAGACCTGTTTAACAACCTTTGCCTAGGCATGGCGTTTGAATGTATCCTACTAACATCATAAAAGGGGATTACATAATACAACATATACTGTTGCCACATACATTTCACCTGATATGATTGACCAGATATTTATTAGTTTTGAAATGATACTGCACAAGGCATATTTTATACAAAGATAATTACAGTTGTGTGTATAGTGTGAATACAGGGGAGACTTATCCTGTGAGAATGCTCCATCTGTTGATATTGCCTCTGAATAAGTGTGATAGATTGTTTAGGGAAAATAATGCAGAAATATCCAGTCTGGTATACAATACTGTAGACGATTTCTGTGTAAGCTCGAAAGCTTGTCTCTTTCACCAAAGTTGGTCAAATAAAATATATTAACTCACCAAATGTGTCTCTCTATATAATACATAAAGTTTTATTTTCCCATCATGAAAATGAATGTGCTGTAAGCAGTATTCTTTCTAAATGTACCAAGATTTTAGTACTGTGTATAGATATTATGCATTTCATTTAAATACACATCCATGTAAATAAATGTTACAGGCTAAGATTTGATATCAAACTCTAAATAAGGTTGAAAAGTACAGTTCAATCAAGCACAAGCAAGTTTTGCCCTCTGTAAAATAGATTGCTAAATACATAGATATTAATGTTCACAAACAGATTTTGCAGTTGCTGCTCAGATATCAGGAGGGGGGTGAAGGGGGGGAGAGAGAGAGAGAGAGACTGGAAATATCTAGACAGTCAGCCAGACAAATGTAAGCTGAAGGTAAACAATCTGTAACGTTGTAGAAAAAAAAACAGTGTACTAGATTATATTGTATTTGAAAAATACTACATGGTCAGATTTTAAAAACTGTGGTAGCTTTTATAGCAATGAACTCAGTCAGCACATCCATGGACACTCTGACCATGTTCCCTCCCCAGACAGAACTGCCTAGTTCTAGGGCTTCATGGGCTAACTGTAGGCCCTTTAAGCCAATAGCAGTTGTAGGCAGCTTGTGTCCAACACTTCTCCTAGAAGACATTCTGCCACTGAGGCTTTAGTCAGGAATTAGAACTAAGGGACTGGGCTAGGAACAAGCAGGTGCAGGAACTAACATCGACATGAGCAAATGTTTAAGCAGCTGCCAGAATGCTGCTGGGCCTAAGAGTTGGTCTACTGATGCTTCCCCCAGCAGGTGGTGTGCTTGTTATGTTGCCCAGAGACTGGCTGTGCTGCAGGACCTAATCCTTACATAGGCATGCAGGAAAACAAGATACCATGGATACAGTTTAACTAGGACGTAACTTTGTTAACTTAAAAGGTGGGAACTATGGCAATAACTCCAATGCAGGTCATGATTCCTACCTTAATCATTTCCACCTAGTGGAGGGTTACTATTACCACCCTGACTCCCACCCTCGCCCTGCCACATCTCAACCCAGCCCCTTGCTGAGATCCCACCACCCTCCCCTCATTTCATGGTAAAGGGGCTGAGAAAAAGTGGTTTGTCTCCATACTGTACTAGACATTAAGACCGACAACCCTATTCTCCAGCTTCTTTTGAGGATGGCTTCCCCCAAGTCCACTCCCAACTCCAGGTTATCAGGGATCTGGACCCCCTGGGAAATGAATGCCTGCATTGTACACCTGCCATGTAATATTCCCATTGCAGAAATATGTAAGGGTGATACCTGGGACTTAGTCCATACTTTTACGTGGCATTATTTATTGACCTGACCATAAGAGCTTGTGGCCAGTTTGGGTGCATTAAACAATTAGTCATCTCTTTAAACCTGCCTCCTTAAAGAGCTGTTACTGCTAGTCAGTTTCTCAGGAGTTGAGATCTGTACAAACATCACTCAAAGAAGAAAGATAGGCTACTTGCCTCCCTTAATAGATTGTCAGTACAGCTCCCTGTTCCACATCCGCAATCCCCACTCTCTCAGAGACAATGCTGGATTCTATGGATGTTGAGGGAAATAGAAGCTGGAGTTAGTCTCCTTATATAACCTGTACAGTTGGGACTGAAGTCCAATTGGTCCCTGAAAGCTCTGATATTTTAAGATGTTCAGGGCTTTGATACATTTTAGAGGTATATTCTAAGAGTATGGAGCTATACAGGACATATTGACAGAACACCAATTGTAGATGAGTAACATCCCTGTTTCAAATATTACTGCAGACAAATAATGAATAAAGGTCCAATTTGCATTTTCATTAAGATCTTTACACTGCCCTAGGAATTTAACAGGACCTTAAAGTGAGCATCGGTGTAACTTATGCCCATTGTAAGAACTGTTTAGACTTCAAAGTAATGTAACGGTATCTTGACACTTTAAAAAGTACATTTTAAGAGCGTAACTGAGAGTCAGAAGGAAGAATTTTAGTTAGGTATCTGTTTTCCAAGTCTTCTACCTTGTTAGGATAACTGCTTTACTGCAGCACGATGTCAGTCTGATAAAGATATATTGGATTTCATTATAAATCCTGTCTCCAGCCAACAGCACAAGGTGAGGAAGCTACAGCTGAAAGACACATCTTCTCATATAAAAGATACAGACAATTCAGAGAACAGTACATGCTGAAAGTGAACAGATATAATTAGACTATATTTACAATTTTTCAGACTTAGTTCTTTAACTTTTATACAGTAACTATAAATCTGCTTTCTGCTTTTCTAAAACCCTAAAGATTTTTCAGTTGGACACGCACCAACATTTAAACATGAAACTTGCTCTGAACAATAAGTTCCAAGAAGCTGATTTAAAATGGCTTCAGGTAGCAAGTGCAGAGAACCATAAAAATCAGAGGTCATCATCAGGGACGTTAACTTGCAAGTGCTGACTCATCTGAGTCACACTGATTCATATAGAATAGTCCTTGTGTAATTTGAGCTAACTCTGCGGGTATCAAATAATTTCATGAAATGTATTTTCACTCAGGATTTCGTTAAAGTAAATAAATAAAGTAAATGTCATTCATATTGCAGCTACCCTAAAAAGTACACAACTTGTAAAAGAAATACTGAAGACCTTTATAAGGAGACGTTAATGACTAGGACTGAAATCAGAAGACCAAATTCTATTCTGTTAGTCCAGATGTACATCAGTGAATCAGGAAAATTTGGCCCATGGTGCTTATGAATGATGCAGTCATATCAAATGATTACACTCTTATCATTCTACTTGTATCTCAGGAGGCTGTTAAACAGCAGCTGCTGAAGGTAGACATTTTTAAATCATCAGGTCAGGATAACTTGCATCCATGAGTTTTAAAAGAGCTGTCTGAGAAGCTTGCTCAACCACTTATGCTGACTTTCAATAAGCCTTGGAACATCTGGGAATCTCCAAAAGATGAGAAGAAAGCTATTGTTGTGCCAATATTTTAAAAGGGGAAACAGGATGAACCAGCAAATGATAGGCTTGTGGGTTTGACATCAATCCCAGCAAGATAAAATGTGGTTGATAACAGTAATAGTGTTAATGTACTATATATAGACTTTAGTAAGGTTTCAGAGTAGCAGCCATGTTAGTCTGTATTCGCAAAAAGAAAAGGAGTACTTGTGGCACCTTAGAGACTAACCAATTTATTTGAGCATAAGCATCCAATGAAGTGAGCTGTAGCTCACAAAAGCTTATACTCAAATAAATTGGTTAGTCTAAGGTGCCACAAGTACTCCTTTTCTTTTTACTGTAAGGAGAGTGATCACTTAAAGTGAGCTATTACCAGTAGGAGAGCGGGGGGCGGGGGGAGGAATGTTTTGTAGTGATAATCAAGGCGGGCCATTTCCAGCAGTTGACAAGAATGTCTGAGGAACAGTGGGGGGTGGGGTTTTTGTAGGTGTTTGTCTCTGTCTAGGATACAGCCGCATTTGCTCCAACCGCTCAGACAGAGGCAAACACGTACAAGAACTCTATCAAGCATTCTTACAACTACAATACTCACCTGCTGAAGTGAAGAAACAGATTGACAGAGCCAGAAGAGTACCCAGAAGTCACCTACTATAGGACAGGCCCAACAAAGAAAATAATAGAACCCTACTAGTCATCACCTTGAGCCCCCAACTAAAACCTCTCCAACACATCTTCAAAGATCTACAACCTATCTTGAAGGATGACCCATCATTCTCACAGATCTTGGGGGACAGGCCAGTCCTTGCTTACAGACAGCCCCCCAACCTGAAGCAAATACTCACCAGCAACCACACACCACACAACAGAACCACTAACCAGGAACCTATCCTTGCAACAAAGCCTGTTGCCAACTGTGTCCACATATCTATTCAGGGGACACCATCACAGGGCCTAATCACATCAGCCACAGTATCAAAGGCTCGTTCACCTGCACATCTACCAATGTGATATATGCCATCATGTGCGAGCAATGTCCCTCTGCCATGTACATTGGTCAAACTGGACATTTTCAACGTAAAAGAATAAATGGACACAAATTCAACGTCAAGAATTATAACATTCAAAAACCAGTTGGAGAACACTTCAGTCTCTTTGGTCACTTGATTAGAAACCTAAAAGTTGCAATTCTTCAACAAAAAAAAACTTCAAAAACAGACTCCAAGGAGAGACTCCTGAATTGGTATTAATTTGCAAACTGGACACAATTAACTTAGGCTTGAATAGAGACTGGGAGTAGATGGGTCATTACACAAAGTAAAACTATTTCCCCATGTTTATTTCCCCCCCCCCACATCCCGTTCCTCACATGTTCTTGTCAAGTGCTGGAAATGGTCTACTTTGATTAACACTACAAAAGGTTCCCCCCCTCACCCCTGCTCTCCTGCTGGTAATAGCTCACCTTACAGTGTGTATGGTAACACCTACTGTTTCATGTTCTTTATGTATATAAATCTCCCCACTGTATTTTCCACTGAATGTATCCGATGAAGTGAGCTGTAGCTCACGAAAGCTTATGCTCAAATAAATTTGTTAGTCTCTAAGGTGCCACAAGTACACCTAGACTTAATAAGACACTTAACATTTTGATTAAAAAACTGGAAAGATATAAAATCAATTTGGAACATATAACATACTTACTGAACTTACTTACTGAATGAGGGAGGCAACCCAGTGACAGAGGATGTGGAAAAAGCTAATGTACTCAAAGATTTTTTTGCCTCTGTCTTCACTAACAAGGTCAGCTCCCAGATTGCTACGCTGGGCATCACAACATGGGGAGTAGGTGGCCAGCCCTCTGTGGAGAAAGAGGTGGTTAGGGACTATTTAGAAAAGTTGGATGTGCACAAGTCCATGGGGCCGGACGAGTTGCATCTGAGAGTGCTAAAGGAGTTGGCGGCTGTGATTGCAGAGCCATTGGCCATTATCTTTGAAAACATGTGGCAAACGGGGGAAGTCCCAGATGACTGGAAAAAGGCTAATGTAGTGTCAATCTTTAAAAAAAGGGAAGAAGGAGGATCCTGGGAACTACAGGCCAGTCAGCCTCACCTCAGTCCCCGGAAAAACCATGGAGCAGGTCCTCAAAGAATCAATCCTGAAGCACTTACATGAGAGGAAAGTGATCAGGAACAGTCAGCATGGATTCACCAAGGGAAGGTCATGCCTGACTAATCTAATCGCCTTCTATGATGAGATTACTGGTTCTGTGAATGAAGGGAAAGCAGTGGATGTATTGTTTCTTGACTTTAACAAAGCTTTTGACACAGTCTCCCACAGTATTCTTGTCAGCAAGTTAAAGAAGTATGGGCTGGATGAATGCACTATAAGGTGGATAGAAAGTTGGCTAGATTGTTGGGCTCAACGGGTAGTGATCAATGGCTCCATGTCTAGTTGGCAGCTGGTGTCAAGTGGAGTGCCCCAGACGTCGGTCCTGGGGCCGATTTTGTTCAATATCTTCATAAATGATCTGGAAGATGGTGTGGATTGTACTCTCAGCAAATTTGCGGATGATACTAAACTAGGAGGAGTGGTAGATACGCTGGAGGGCAGGGATAGGATACAGAGGGACCTAGACAAATTGGAGGATTGGGCCAAAAGAAATCTGACGAGGTTCAATAAAGATAAGTGCAGGGTCCTGCACTTAGGACGGAAGAACCCATGCACCGCTACAGACTAGGGACCGAATGGCTAGGCAGCAGTTCTGCGGAAAAGGACCTAGGGGTGACAGTGGACAAGAAGCTGGATATGAGTCAGCAGTGTGCCCTTGTTGCCAAGAAGGCCAATGGCATTTTGGGATGTATAAGTAGGGGCATAGCGAGCAGATCGAGGGACGTGATCGTCCCCCTCTATTCGACATTGGTGAGGCCTCATCTGGAGTACTGTGTCCAGTTTTGGGCCCCACACTACAAGAAGGATGTGGATAAATTGGAGAGAGTCCAGCAAAGGGCAACAAAATTTATTAGGGGTCTGGAACACATGACTTATGAGGAGAGGCTGAGGGAACTGGGATTGTTTAGTCTGCGGAAGAGTAGAATGAGGGGGGATGCACTGGAATGCATTACCTAGGGAGGTGGTAGAATCTCCTTCCTTAGAAGTTTTTAAGGTCAGGCTTGACAAAGCTCTGGCTGGGATGATTTAATTGGGGATTGGTCCTGCTTTGAGCAGGGGGTTGGACTAGATGACCTCCTGAGGTCCCTTCCAACCCTGATATTCTATGATTCTATGAAAATGGATTAAAAGCTTGATAACTGATAAGTCTCAAAGTGTAATTTTAAGCAGAGAATTGTCATTGAATGAATGGTTTTTAGTGTGATCCACAGGGATCGGTTCATGGGCCTACACTGTATCATTTTTATTAATGCCCTGGCAGAAAGCATAAAATCATCATGGATACAATTTGCAGATGACACAAAAATTGAGGAAGTGGCAAATAATGAACAGGATAGATCACTGATACAGAGTGGTATGGATTTCTTGGTAAGCTGGCCAGAAGCAAACAAACAGTGTGTTTTTTAATATGGCTAAATGTAAATGTATACATCTAACAACAAAAAAAACATAGGCCATATGTACAGGATGGGGGACTCTATCCTGGGAAGCAATGACTCTGAGAAAGTCTGGCATTGTGGCCAAAAAGGCAAATGTGATTCTTGGGTACATAAACAGGGGAATCTCGAATAGGTGTAGAGAGGTTATTTTACCTCTGTATTTGGCATTGGTGTGATCACTGCTTGATACTATGATCAGTGCTGCTGCCCACAATTCAAGAAGGAGGTTAGTTAATTGGAGATAGTTCAGGGATGAACCATGAGAATGATTAAAGGATCAGAAAACAGGTCTTTTAGAGATAGACTCAAGGAGGCAAATCTCTGTAACTTAACAAAGAGAAGGGTAAGGGGTGAATTTAGTCAGTCTCTAAGTGCCTACATAGATAAGATTGGATTGGACTATTCAGTCCCATGAGACACTGTAAACCATCTACATTGTAGGCTGCAATTCCCACCATCTCTCATAGACAAAAGGATGCCAACAAACCTACATAGAAAACAAGTATTTAAGAATGGTCTGTCTCTTCAATCTAGCAGAGAACACTATAACACAATCCAATGGCTGAAAGTTGGTGGTAGATAAATTCAGACTGGAAAAAAGGTGTAAATTGTTAATGATGAGGTTAATTAACCATTGAAACAATTTATCAATGGCCATGGTGGATTCTCCATCACTGACAATTTTCAAATGAATATTCTACATTTTTTTAAGAAGATTTGCTCTAGGAATAATTTTGGGGAAGTTCTATGGCTTATATTATATAGGTAGTGAGACTAGATGATCACAATGGTCCCCTCTGGCCTTGGAAAATATTAATCTTATATTTAATTGTGCATTCCCTTAAAAACACGTGTCCTTATCAAAACTCACCTTGTAAACAAGCTTGCATGGAGGGCTGTGGGGGAAGGACACCAAATTTAGAAGATCAGAAAGAGATCAGTTATATCCTTTGCTCTTCAAACAGAAAAAAAAAGACCCTTAAAGATACTCTTTTAGGCTCACTTTATAGCTCTTTTTCACTCTCTTCCTCTGTGCCCATCCGATGCTTAAGGGGGAAAAAGCACTTAAATATTATTTTTAGGGAATCAATACACATTTTCATTTATTTCCTTTCTCAGTTTTTTTGATGCCAGTCTGAATATTACTGGATGACTTCAGCAGTTCCTTTTGATCTTGTCCATGGAACTATTTAAAATATTCTCCGAAGGTATGGAAGTTATAGTCTCTTGTTAGTATCGAAACAGAGAGGGCCTGAGTCTTGATGGAGTATCTTCATGGTAACTAGTCATTGATGACTTGGAAGAAAACAATCTTGAATGGTTAGAGATAGATGTCCTAACTGATAAAGCACAATAGGGAGGTACTAGTTGGTGTCTGCTCCAGACCACCAAATCACAGTACAGAACAAGATGACCAGTTCCTTATGCACCTATCAACAATGTGATAGAAAAAAAGCTATGTGACATATTCTGAAGGCCTCATGCTGCCAGTATTAAAACATTGTTGGAATTTCTAAATACAGTATTGTAGATGACAATGTTTTACCTTAAAAATTTGTGTCTCCAACATGGGGGAATTCTATATTACATGTTGTCTTGACAGATAAAGAGGAACTGATCACAGAATTAAAACAGTAATGGTAGCTTACAGTCATAGAATAGAGTCATAGCATTTAAGGCCAGAGGGTGCCACCAGAATATGCAGTCTGCATTTCGATATATCACAGGTTGCCAACACCACCCAGGACCCACACTTAGGTAATGATTTGATCACATTTATCACGCACAAAAAAACAAAAAATCCAGACCTGTGATATATACGTAGCTGGTGCTTTAAAATGGCCAGTTTCACAAAGCTGAAAATAATTAGGAGCCAAATCATCTGGAATGAAGAATTTAATCAGATAAATGTGAATGATAATTAGGAATTGATTAAGAACACTTTACTAGGTGTCCAAAAAGCCACAATCAAGGAAGAAGGCTGCATTTGTTTTTTTTAAAAAAGAGGACAAGGAGGAGTTAAAAGGGAAGCAGAACAGTTCACTTGTGGGCAGATCAGGGAAGAGAACAGACCTTCAACAATTTGTTCCCGAGGAAGGATCTGAAGGAAGGCAATATCTTCCTGGACAACAACTTCCTGAAAGCCCATCCCGGGGAAAGGGAGAACATGATCTTGATATATACTCAGAGGGAAGCATTCCCTTATCCATCTCATTCTAACTCAGTTTGTTTGTATTAACTCCCTTTGCTTTTTTTGTTTATGGGCTACCCCAGAAGGGTAGAGACTTGGAAATGACCTGGCCAGAGGGCCAAGTCACAGAAAGAAGCAGGCCACTGCATAGCACAGCAACCAGCAGCCATGGCCCCCAGGGAGGAGAGAGCTTCCATGCTGTGTCCAGCCATAAGAAGACACCACATGCTGCACTGTCCCTTTCACAACAAATCGAAGAAAGGGTAGGTTATTATAATTAATATAAATCAGAATCTGGGAATTATAAGAAGACTGATAAGGGAAGCAAAGGGACACAAGGAGAAATAGGTGGCCAGCAGAGTTAAGGACAAGAAGAAATATTTTTTTAAGTATATTGGAGGAGGGGGGTGGAGGGGGAATCCTAACAATGGTACTGGCCCTTTAGTAGGTGGAAATGGTAAAATCATCAGCAATGTTTCAGAACAGACAGAAATGCTCAATAAATATTTCTGTTCTGAATTTGGGGAAAAATACATATGACATAGTCATATAATAAAGTAATATTATTTCTATTCCATTAGTATCTCAGGAGGATGTTAAACACCAAGTAATAAAGATAGACTTATTCAAATCAGCAGACCCATATAACTTGCATACATGAATTTTAAAAGAGCTGGCTGAAGAGTTCATTGGACTGTTAATGATGATTTTTCAATAAATCTTGGAACACCAGGGACTCTCCAGAAAACAGGAAGAAAGCTAATGTTATGCCATTATTCAAAATGGGCAAAAGGGATGACCAAGGTAATTATAGAGCTTTCAGTTTGCCAATTATCACAGATAAGATAATGGAGTGGCTGATATGGGACTCGATTAATAAAGGATTAAAGGAGGATAATTTAATTAAAACCAATCAACTTAGGTTTATGGAACATAGCTCTGATAAACTAACTTGATAAAGGCTCAGAGATGAAAGCCCAGAACTACTGGGTTGGGGGTCCCTGGAATGGAACACAGAGTAGAGGATGGGCCCGATTCCCCTACCAGCCATTGAAGGTGTGGCATAGACCTGAGGAAGTGAATGGGAATACTGTCTAGGACTGCTGATGGACTGTACCCCTTAAGAGGGATTGCTGAGTGACCTAGCTGGAGGGCTGAGTCACAAAGAGGATGCTGCAGGTCCTGGAGCAAGAGAGGAGCTGCAGACCAGAAAGAAGGAGAGAATTGAAGTGACAGCATGTAAACCATGCAAGGGGGCATCAGCTTCAAGAGCTAATCCCCGGAGTGACCAGGAGGAAAGGCCAGCACAGCCATGAGTGGTGTACCTTCTGACAATGAGATTACAAGTCTAGTTGATGTAATAGACTTCTGTAAGGCATTTAACATGACACCACGTGACATTTTTATTAAAAATTAAAACAATATAAAATTAACATGGTGTACATTCAATGGATTAAAAGTTGTAAAACTCTGAATGGAGGGTACTGACAGATTCAGATCTCAGCAAAACTTGTTCCCCGGGCAAGAAAGATTAACAGCCAGGGTTATGACACAGTATGACAAAACATATTGTAACCTATCTATTTGCACATGTGAAAATAGTTTTTCTTATCCATTACACATGGCTTCCAAATGAGAGCATGTTAGTTTCTCAGAACTTATGCACTGTGCCTCTGTGGCTTGACACAGTTCACTTTAACAAACCACCCAACATTTTGATGGCAGTACTCTTTTCCAGTCTGTCAATGTAGAAGAAACAGAAAGCTCTCTTGGTAAAATGCAGCTGTTGTGTAATAGTTGTGATCCTGTTTAAGATCCAAAGTTATCAGTGAGAATTATAACTCTTACCTTACTTTAGGGCATGTCAAGGTTCCTCCCCCACTCTGAACTCTAGGGTACAGATGTGGGGACCTGCATGAAAACCTCCTAAGCTTACTTTTACCAGCTTAGGTTAAAACTTCCCCAAGGTACAAATTAATTTTATCCTTTGTCCTTGGAATAACCACTGCCACCAACAAACTCTAACTGGGTTTACTGAGAAACTTAGTTTGGACATGTCTTTCCCCCCAAAATCTTCCCACCCCTTGCACCCCACTTCCTGGGAAAGGTTTGGTAAAAATCCTCACCAATTTGCATAGGTGACCACAGACCCAAACCCTTGGATCTGAGAACAATGAAAAAACATTCAGTTTTCTTACAAGAAGACTTTTAATAGAAATAGAAGTAGATAGTAAAGGAATCACCCCTGTAAAATCAGGATGGTAAATACCTTACAGGGTAATTCGATTCAAAACATAGAGAATCCCTCTAGGCAAAACCTTAAGTTACAAAAAAGACACACAGACAGAAATAGTCATTCTATTCAGCACAATTCTTTTCTCAGCCATTTAAAGAAATCATAATCTAACACATACCTAGCTAGATTACTTACTAAAGTTCTAAGACTCCATTCCTGGTCTATCTCCAGCAAAAGCAGCATATAGACAGACACACAGACCCTTTGTTTTTCTCCCTCCTCCCAGCTTTTGAAAGTATCTTGTCTCCTCATTGGTCATTTTGGTCAGGTGCCAGCGAGGTTACCTTTAGCTTTGTAACCCTTTACAGGTGAGAGGATTTTTCCTCTGGCCAGGAGGGATTTTAAAGGGGTTTACCCTTCCCTTTATATTTATGACAGGGCACAAAACAGGGGAAGAGTTGGTGGCTTATGCAGACAGAAAGTAAACCATGATATAAAGAGCCAGATTTCTAGATGTCAAGACTTGGGTAGATGAACCCAATTTATTTAATAGGACTATATGTATTTCCAAAGCCTTCCAGACCTTAGCGTGTGAGAGATGTTTTTTGTTTGGAAAATTCCCTATAGACAAGAAGAAGGAAAGGAGTTTTTCAAAAGAGAATACTAAAAGAAAAAAATAATGCTGCCAAAAGCACTCAGCAAGGAAATCTCTTTTGGGTTCAGCAGGATAGATCTGGAGAGACTAAATGCATTACTGCCAATGGGCAAATGCATATTAGGCATCACTGAGGAAACTGTTTTAAATAAAGATAATAGCAATGGCAGTAAAAACATAAATTACATTAAACTGTCATGATGGAGCATGAACTCTAATGAAAGATCCTAATATCCAGCAGGTAAACGCCTGAGGATGAGTGTGTAAATGCACCCCTGCCTCCATTCCCCAAATGCTACACATTGTGATTATTATATATGACATTTTATCTCCATATTGTTAGTAGCAAAGTTAAACAATTATAGCATCATTATTTTTACTTTAGACTGGGTCTCTTGGTATTTATATGTACAACACCTAGCAGATTTGGGTTTGATATCAAAATTGGGCAACAAGGCATCACAGGAATGCCATGTAAGAAAACTGCAAAATCCTCCATTTTCCTTGATGCAGACCTTTAACAAGCAGTTCTTTGTTTCCACTCTCCTACAAAACTTTCCTCTGATTTAAAAATAAAACATTTTCAAATTGTTTATATGAATAAAATATTTAGAATGATTCAATTCCTTTTTGAAGTTTAAATTAGATTTTTATTGTTGTGTCTGCAAACCCTGACCATGATTAATGAATCTGCTTCTTAAGAGCTGTGTAGCTGGATTTCAACTACCACCTCCTCTTCTGAGACCCCCAGTAGTGTGCACACACACAAAATACACCACAGTGACAAATAATAATAATAAAAAAACAGCAGCAGCAAGCACAGAAAAATTCAAGAGATTTTAACTGGCAAAATGTGGGAAAAGACTGAATTAACCAGCTTGTTTATTGCCTTCTTCGTTATTGATGTGATAGCAAAGTGTATGCACAGAAAAATGAATAGTTTATACTACAGTTTAAACAACAATCAAAAGGAAATGAGTGAAGACTGTTGATTTTTCTTGTGGAAAGGACTAATACATAAAAGCTGCAGCCTAAAGGGATAGGCTCATCACTATCTTCTGTTGTTGATGGTATTGGCTCTTAGGGTACGCTTGTGGGAGCAACTCAACTGAAGTCAATGAAGTTGTGTCCACTTTCCTATATGCTGAATTTGCTCTATGATTTTCAAAACATTCACCACCTGAAACAAAGAAACTAGAATAACAGCTTTGCTGCTTTTGGGGGATATTTACTAACAATCGAAGCATCCATTTTAAAATGCTGGTGTCTGAAAACCAAATTGTTCATACAAAACCATCAAGAGATTTTGATTTTTTTAGGGTGTCATTCAAAAAAAATTGTTATAGAATACCCTATACAAACAAAGGAGTGTGGCTCAGCAAACATTACAATTGTCAGGAATAGTGTGGCTCCCTTTCCTTAGCATTACTGTTAGGTGCGATGAGATTCTGAGATCTCAGAGTTATAAGTTGTTCTTTGTGACTAGGATTTCCAGGTATAAAGGGTCCAATACCAAAGTCACCTCAATGTCAACTTTTTTCTGTATTTTTTCCTTTAAATCTTTTTACTTAGGAGTGGTTGGCAGAGCCTCTTCTCTCCCTAATGAAATTATTTTGTCTCTGATAGAACAGTCACATCGACAAATATTCCCATAAGTAAATTTTTGGGTTTTTTTTTGTTTTCCTTTTTCTCATATGCCAAAAATCCAAACAAATAAACAACAAGAACAAAGAAAAGATTTAATACATTGGGATCCCCCAAAACTTTTTTTTTTTTTGAGGCTTGAAGAAGTTGTATGAACACTCTTGGTGTTTTCATCAATTCTGCACTCATTTCCATTTTCTAGTTTTGCCCAGTATCAGACGGTAGCTGTGTTAGCCTGTATCCACAAAAACAACAAGGAGTCCAGTGGCACCTTAAAGACTAACAGATTTATTTGGGCATAAGCAGGTGTGCCATGCAGCTGAAGAAGTGGGTTTTTTACCCATGAAAGCTTATGGCAAAATAAATGTTAGTTTAGCCCATGTCTGGAAGTGGGAATACTATGAAAAAAGCTGCTTTCATATGGCCCAAACCATGATATACTAGAAATCTGACAAGAAAACTTGCTCTCGCAGTATTTTAAGGTGAAAGAAGTTTGGATAAGCATCTCACCCATTTAAAACTGGACAAAACACTCAAATATTCTTCAGGGAACAGTCCTACAGTGGCATGGATTGGACAGCTTGCTCTCATTGATCTTGTTCATCATTTATCTGAACAATGGTGTGTTTATCCAAACTGATCCTCCAACATTTTAGATGTATCTGTCACTTAAAGGTATTGGATATTTGTGTCTGCTATGGCCCTTGTTTCAGAAAGATTGAGTGTGTAAGACAACATAAAATGTGTGCATGGAGTTCTCACAGCCCATTAGGTTATAAATATATATATATATATATATATATATATATATATATATATATATATATATATATATATGTGTGTGTGTGTGTGTTTGATTGTAGTTTATGTAATACATAATACTGCAAGATTAAAGGCACTTATATACAGATGAGAAGGGGTGTCATCAATCCATTAAGGCAGGCAATCACAGTGTTGCACAAATCGCAGGAAGAAGAATGAGGTGCCTTCAGTATGCATTATTTATCTTTGATGTTTCTTTCTGTCCATTTTTTCCAAGCATTTTTAAACCTCTAAAAAATTACTTTCACAGCAAAAACATGAAAGTGGTAATGTTTCCCTCTATTAAATATATGTTTCTGTCTGTTTATTTCTCAGAATTGAAATGTCACTGTTGCAGACAATAAGGTACTAGGAAAACAGAACACTACTGTAGCCATTGCTCACAGGCTGCAAAACTGAAAGGAGATAAGTATGGATGGATGCATTGATTTTTGTAATGCTATTGTTAAAACGTGCTAATGGCCACTGAAGTTGTGTGAGTTTTACAATAGGACAAATTTACCCATTCTTTGAAGGCAATGGTGTGTATAGCTAAATTAAATAGCTTCCAGTTTCTGATTGGTGGTAAGAGGAAGAAGAAAGAAGAAGCAAATGGTACAGGATTAAAGGAAATCTCCAGTAACTTTAATCAATCTTTATGCTTATAGATAACATCTAACATTGTCAACTCACTTGTAACAAGCATATTATACCCACATTCCCCATTTCTCAACTCTAGGAACTCTTTGTCACCCTCACAGGGAGGATGAAGATGAAGATGAGGCCAGTTACTTCCTCATACTGCTAGTTACTTCCTCAGACTGCTCCCTAAGTACTGGTCCTTGATCTAGTTTGGGTAGGTCCTGCAAAAACTTTAGTCTGGATTTATTCTGCGGTGACAGCGGGCAGAATTTGGCTGTGCACACAGCTCTGACGTCTCTTGATCAAGTCTGCAATTTTACAGATCTCTGCCAAGCACACTCTGCAAATGTAAGGCTGTATTCTTCTCTCAGATTTTGCACATGCTTTACTGTACACCAAACAAATACTGGTGTGCGTGAAAGTTCTGCACCATAGCCCATTTCCCCCAACAGTAGCAGACGCAAAGAAGAGGCCCTGGGGACGAAAGCTACAGTTCAGATTCACTTCAGAAGTTCCTTCAGGTCATTCGATAGGGGAAAGAGTAAGACAGAGTTTTCCTATTACAATATAGGCAAAAATTTAGTTGCAGAATCCCAGAGAACTGCATAGACCTCGGGGAAACTATTGCAGGTCAGAGCCCTGCACACAGAGACTCTCTTCTGCTCACCAATTCCCATATCCCAGCCAGCCTGGTCTGGCTCCCTTCATCCCCTTATCGGCATAATTCCAGTGGGCATGGCTCCATGCAGATGACTCTACCTCCTAAGCTGCACAATGCAGAGAGGGCCCTGTGGGAAAGTTAGTACTGCCTCCAAATGTATTATCTTTCTGACAGACCGTTTGCAGAGTCAGTGAGTGATTGATGTGGCTTTCTGCAGCCCCATCTGTGGCGCTTCAGCGGATGGACATCCATGAGGGGCAAAACGGGGGATATAGTGACAGAGATGTAAGAGTTAGATCCGTGTGTGAAGAGTTTCCTCTGCATGTATATCTAGGGACTATCATCTGACCCAATATTCTAAATATTTAAAGAGGTACTCCAGAGTGACACTTTGTTTTCTGCATTCTTTACCCAGACAAACTCCCAAAGAGGAGTTTGGGTGCACTGGGCCAATAACAGGCATATTTCTTCAGCTGCATAAATGCAATTTTTATATCCTGGTTTCCATAGACATGTTTTATGTCAAAAGAAATATGCAAAGTACAGAAAGAAATATAGGCATTCTTTGCACTTCTTTCTGCATTATCATTATATATAAACTTGTAAACGTTCCTTCATTTGGGGAGTCAGCAAATACTATATATATATATATATATATATATAATTAAGAAGAGCGGAGTTTAATAGTAATTGCTATCTTTTTGTTGAGCTCTGAGTAATTATTTCAGAAAGAATCTAAGGGGCAGCCCTACATCATGTCTTTGTCTTTCAGTGGAATTGTGTAACGATTTTTAAACGTTTATTTGCACATTTTAAATGGGATTTTAAAGGGATATTGTCAATTTGATTTTTTTAAAGGTGCCTAAGTTTCATTACTTTTTAAATCCAATTTGAGATGCAGAACCATACAGGAAAGAACTACTTGTGGTACCTTAGAGACTAACAGATTTATCTGAGCATAAGCTTTCGTGAGCTGCATCGGATGAATGCAGTGGAAAATACAGTGGGGAGATTTTATATACACAGAGAATATGAAACAATGGATGTTACCATACACACTGTAACAAGAGTGATCAGGTAAGGTGAGCTATTACCAGCAGGAGAGAAAAAGAAAAAGAAAACACTTCTGTAGTGATAATCAAGGTGGGCCATTTCCAGCAGTTGACAAGAACATGTGAGGAACAGTGGTGTGGGGGGTGAATAAACATGGGGAAATAGTTTTACTTTGTGTAATGACGCATCCACTCCCAGTCTTTATTGAAGCCTAAGTTAATGGTGTCCAGTTTCCAAATTAATTCCAATTCAGCAGTCTCTCGTTGGAGTCTGTTTTTGAAGTTTTTGTTGTTGTAATATTGCCACTTTTAGGTCTGTAATCGAGTGACCAGAGAGATTGAAGTGTTCTCTGACTGGTTTTTGTATGGCATAATTCTTGAATCTGATTTGTGTCCATTTATTCTTTTACACAGAGACTGTCCAGTTTGGCCAATGTACATGGCGGAGGGGCATTGCTGGCATTTAGATAGCACGCCCTGGCTTAAAAAAATATATATTGTAAAGACTTTTTTCTCCTATTTTCCACTTGAAGGTCTTTATGAAGGTTTTTTTAGCATAACAGAAACTAACAGAGCTGGACAGGGATTTTCCATACATTTTAATAAAAAATATAGTTTCTGCAAAATCAAAATTTTCTGCAGGAAAGTCTCAATGTTGGTGACTTTTTTTTTAAATCTGTTGAGAAAATATAAATCAAATATTTCATTTGGGGTTTATTTGACCTGAAACAGAATATTTCATTTTGTTGATATGACCCAAATGTTTCAATTTGAATCAGTTCAATAAAACATAATATTGCGTTTCCATAGTAGCACATAGCCTTATGGGAGTTGTCTTTGGGTTCCATTCTCTCCTATAGGCCAAACTCCCCAGAGGACTACATCTTCCACAATGCGATGAAGACTTCACTCTCACCAAGCTCTCCATGGTGCATCATAAGACTCTAATAACTCTGAGTTCATCATGTTAAATGTAATCCAGGCAGTACATTTTGGTTTTGCTTATCATTGGTTAATAACTAACATGTGTTCGTATCGGAAAGAGGAGTGATTTAATAAATTTGAAAGTGAAGGGCGTTAAGGGTTGAGTACTGTAGGATGTTTTGTTTGTCTGTTGTTTTTGTTTTTTCTGTTTATAAACTGTCCAGAAATGAGGTAAATGATTTTTCGTGCATTGGATTTGTATTGGCCAAAAGAAGTCATACTTTTAGTAGGAGTTTGGGGATGCACAAACAAAGATAATTGTTGTTTAATGGGAGTAAGTAAGGCTAATTGAGATGAACATTTTTAAAAAGTACCAAATACTCATTTTCACCATTGTTGGCATTCTCAGTAGAGTCTTCTAAACAAGTTATAAAGCAGGTCAGATGTCTAAATGCAGTAAGCACTTGCCGGTAATTTGTGGATGTTTCTCTTTCTTCACACTGTAAATTTGGACTTGCTCACCATATTAGACATATTTCTCATCACCTGATATATGACCCAATGTATAAATGGTAACTCAGCATTTAGCATAAAGAAATACCACTAAATAGAAATAACAGATTTGTTTATTTTATTTTATTTTTCAGGGGATTGGAAATGGAGATGAGATTTTTCATAATGAAGCTGTGGTGTTAGAACTGAAAAGTTAAAGGTAAAATGTAACAGTTTGTCACAATTATGTTTCATATTGGCAGGTGTTCTGAACTTTCTGTTTGATAACTAGACATATAAATTTCAGTTCTTAAAGCTTTACAGCCAATTTAAGGGCTCATTTATTTCACTGACAGCAAGATGTATATGCTGCCTGGCATACTGGATGTCTGGGGCCAAATTCACTACTTTGTTGCTTGCTTGTCTCACAGGAAGTAAATAGTAGCAATTTTTCAGCAAAGGCACACCAGCACAAGGTGTTTAGCAAATAAATGAGCATAAGATGACCTGTGGTGTCCTGAAATTACTAAAATTCATGAATAATAAAATGATCTATAGATTGTTAGCAGAGGGCTATAGCAAAGGCTAATTTGCAGCCAGTGAAGCTTTACAGGATAATTTGTAACTTTTGAAAATTTAATGACTTCATCAGTTTTTACCTATTTTTTTTCCCGGTATAATTGTCTGAATACTACCTTCAGCAGAGATCTTCTACCCAGGCAATATCATAGTTGCCTATATATTCATGTTAAGAATAATTAGCTGCCTTTATCTGAAGAGGGTTTTGAAACTTCCTTTCCTTTCCTTTCCTTTCCTTTCCTTTCCTTTCCTTTCCTTTCCTTTCCTTTCCTTTCCTTTTCTTTTCCATCTGTTTTATGAGAACTAGCACAAAAGACCCTTCATCTCAAGACATGTTCATCTCAAGACCCTTCATCTCAAGACAGGCATAGCATTCCGTAGACATTATTATCAGAAAGTCAGGAGTAGTCCCAGGGTAGGCCAGGACTTCACAAAATTCATCTTGTGAACAAACCATTTGATTTTGTTGAAAAACTAAAGAAAACCTGCCAAAATGTACAGTAGGATTAAAGTAAACAAAGAGAAAAATATAGGCTAAATTAGAGAGCACTTCTAGCAGCACTGTGAAATCTCTCCTGTCCTCCACAGCGTGATTGTCAGGTAATTGTAGGGACTCAGTATTTCCCCTTCTGTGGCCCACTTGGAGATGTTATTCTTTCCAAGGGCTGTATCAAGTCTCTTCACCCTAAAGAGGAGCAGACTTTGATCCGAAGAGCTGCAGCCTAACAGCATGGTGCTGTAGGGATTGGCAGTTTTTTTCCCCACGCTATGCTAACTTTTCCCAGAGAAACTGGCCTGTGTACAGATAGTATCTTCAGCCCGAGGGCCATGGATATTTTTGGCTGGATAGTGTGTAGGGTTTGAGCCTGCCTTTGATATGTACCATGTATCACTGGTTGTTCTGGAAGATCAGATACTACACTGAATAGCTGAAGGCTGGATAGAGCCCATTATTGCATTTTGCGAAAAAAGTAAATCTTATTAGATACAAAGTATGATACCCTGCCTATCTCCTGCCTCTTACATACACTCTGCAGATGGAAAAAGCCAGTCTTTATGCTTGTCTCAGATCCTCCTGAATAGAAATTGCATTCAAAGCAATATCAAAATCCAATGCTTGTTATAAGGACAACTGCTGTATTCAACTCTTGTTTCGCTCCTTGGACTTATTTCATTTCCTTTGCCAGAATGGTGATACTTGTAGATTCCTCACAGGGCATGGAGGGAATGATGTGCAACCCCTTGGCCATGGTCCTAGTCATCCCCCTCCCCATATCCACAGACAGGTAACTGAGTTTAAGGTCCAGGGATGAATAAATGTGGAACTGGCGGTCCCTTCCCTCCCTGTTCCCCTTTTCCTCCTGGGTGTAAAGGAGAAGATCCATTTGTGGCTGTTGGGAATGAACTCTTCCAAGGTGCTGCCAAAGACTGACTATATTTCTACTAGTGTATGTACCTGTAAGAGGAATGCTCCAGTTGTAGCAATGCAAGTTTCTATCAGAGCAGAATTGAACATTAAACTACAAAAGGAAAAGCAGAACAGGAGAATACTGTGTGTAATTTTTACTTTCTCTTTAAAGGTGTTATTAATTAAGGGAGCTGAATTTTCAAATAATTTAAAAAAGAAAGCTAATTGTTTAACCTCATTCTGAGAATGCAGCGAAATGATGACATTTGGCAGATATTAAAAAAGGGCCCAGAGGGTATATATACCATATTGATTTTAGAGATGGAGGAAGAATGAAACTGAAACACAGCAGGATAAGGGACAAAATAAATGCAAGTAAAAAGTACACTGAAAAGAGGAAAAGGACAGATAAAATGCATGCAAAATTAAATAGATAAAGTGCTTGTTTGACAAACGTCTACTTCATTTTCCATTTTCATCATATTTTCAGCAAATCAATTTATGGCAAAATATACTCACTCTTGAAGCCATCCTTGCTTTTTAAATGTAATTATTCTTCTTTGAAAGGTTGAACAAGTCTCTCTTTTGCTGAATTTTTTGACTGATATAGTTATGAGCACCTGGCAAGTACATGCAGTGTGTAACAGTTATTTAGCCTCTCCGATGGAATTTATCCTGTTGGGAACTGCATACAGATCTTTTCATCAAGACCTCAATGCTAACACACATGCTTAAGCACATAAGCAGCATTGACATCAACATGAAGTGGCTCACTGAATCCGCATGGAGCTACATATGTACTTTGCTGACTGGGGCCCACGTTGGCAGTATAACCATAATCACCATGTATCAAAATTCCCATAGGGTTCAATCTGATTTGGAACATGGCAGGGTATATTTCTATGGTCCTGATGTTGCATCCCTTGTGCACCCAATCTCTCAATAACTTCAACAGTTCAGAGTAGCAGCTGTGTTAGTCTGTATCCACAAAAAGAAAAGGAGGACTTGTGGCACCTTAGAGACTAACAAATTTATCTGAGCATAAGCTTCCGTGCGCTACAGCTCACTTCATCGGATGCTTACGCTCAAATAAATTAGTTAGTCTCTAAGGTGCCACAAGTCCTCCTTTTCTTTCAACAGTTCAGTAATTCTTCAGGAGTTTTGGATGAACTAGGAATGATTAGTCAGGACTTAAGTAAACTTGCTACTGTTCAATGTCAGTCCGACAATTCTTAGGCACATAAGCAATCCTTACTCACACAAACAGTTCCATTGACTTCAATGGGATTGCTTGTGTGAATAACCCCAATGTGAAATGGACCTAGTATAAACTTTGTTCTATAGTAACTGGAATTTATATTGATAAGATGTAAAAACAGCCCTTTGTTTCTATGTCAAAAGTTGCTGGAGCCAATCACACATCTGTATATAGTTGAAGCACCACGGCTATTTCCCTAATTTTCTTGCTTGATGAATGGATGTGGCAACTGTCATGGGCTAGTAAGAGAATGTAAGAGGATGTACGAGAGAGCATGAGTGTGACTAGGTCATTAGCTATTTTTAAGAAAACAGCTTGAGTCTAGTATGAGTGTTGGAGGCAAGAGAGGGCCCTATGTCAATTTATTGCAGAATGGAAGGCTGGTAGCAGCTTCCTGTGAGTTGGCCCCAAGCAAGTCATATTTCTGCCTTGTTGATAAAACAGACACCTTACGGTTGCCTCAGCCAATCTTTCCAGACATTGCTCATCCTGAGTGAGATCTTCCACAAGTGGCCTCAGGCCTGTGACAAGATTGGACCTCATTGACCGTAATCAGATCAAGCAGATCACTTATTTCGTCCCAAAGCTATGAAAATGGTGCCTAAAGGATTGTACGTGGGAGCTGTCCCTTAGAAAATGAAGACAAGGCAAAAGTGTATTGTGCTTTCTTGGTCCACCTGCAAGATATGAGACATGTAACTCTCTTAATTCCCTTGGGCAGGTCATCCACAAGAAGAGCAGGAAAAGCCTTCAGTCAATGGCTACACCAGCCTGAACAGTCTGCTATTGCTGAGAGATGTTGGCCAGCATCTAACACTCTGAAAAAGCTACTCCATCACCTGGTTCCAATAACTGCAGTAGTGGGAACCAAAGATCACAAGAGAAGACCACGAAGTAGAAGATGTTCAAACTCCTTTTTAACTGTAAGTGTCTTATTTTCCCCTTTTCCTCTGTTGTCTATTTTATACTAATAGAGAGAGAAAAAGAGTGTCTTCCTTCTTATTCCACTAGGGAAGCATGGGAGTGTGTGCATATTTTGGGGGGGAAATGGCTCCATTAATAGTTCCTCAGAACTAAACCCCAAGCTGCAATCTCATCAATATAGTGTTTCCTTGCTTAAATAAGTGTTATTTGTAGCTTCTATTGTGAAGCTGTAAACATTGTTCAGTAACTGCCTCTGTTATGAAGTCAGTTGTTAAAACTCATATGCTCTATGAATGGAGGAATAAGAAGGGGGGAGTATTAGCTATAATAACGACTTTGAGATTTAAGGAGGAAGTATTGAGTAGCATTGAGGTCCTGGGATAAATAAGCCAGTTTGGCTTCTATGCTTCCTTAAGACGAGCTAAGTGAAGTTTACCACACTGGGTGATCTTCCTTCATTAGGATCACAAACTAAAATGGACAGTCACACCTACACCTGCTAAATTGATTTCACTGTTGACACAGGATCTCTTAGATAGGGCAAGATAGACTAACTAACTAAATATTCTGGCTGCCACTTCCCACAGCTCCCATTGGCCAGGAGCAGCGAACCGCAGCCAATGGGAGCTGCAGAGGGCTGTGTTTGCAGGCGGTCAACATCTGCAAAATGTCTCACGGCCTGCAATCAGATTATCCTGATGGGCCGCATGTGGCCCGCAGGCCGCAGGTTGCCCACCACTTTAGGTTTAGGGAATGATCAACTACTTCTTCCATTCAGTGGAATTGTGAAACCCCCATCAACTATATACTGGTTAATGCAAAAACAGTTTTGCTTTAGGAAGAATTTAATTAGGGGATTTTCTTCTGCATGCAAATCCACCTATTATAATGGAGGACTACCAAGGTCCTTATATTGTTGCCCATTGCCATAGTATCTGAATAGCCAGGGGTATTTCTGTGATAGTGGACTTTTCCAAAAGAATTCCTGCTGCAGTGCTCTGAGACAACATGCTACGCTGTGAAAAAAGACCTGCTTCTCCTCTTATGCTTTCTGCTTTTAACTAATGCAATGTAAAGACATGGTCATTAAAATGACCACAAGTTAGCAATTCCTGCTTCAAAAATGGTTGCACTATTGTCTGTTGTACCTTTCTAATCTGCTAAAGACTAGAAAGAAGGAGACACAGGGTTTAATCCTCAGCCGGGCAAAGCTACAGGAAGACTTTTGCAGCTCCCTGTCTCTGAGTCAGGTTCTACACCCTGCCAAATCCTGTTGTAATTTACAACAGCTATCAGCTGGCTCTGTGGCTGGTACAGCAACTGGATGTCACTGAATAACAATGGCATCTGGCTATTCCCATGTCCTCCTGGCCATGTTTATGTTATAAACATTACAACCTGTGCTGGCTTTCTGCCCCTGGGGTATTGCTGAAACAGCACAGAGAAATGGCAACAGGCCCAAACATCTGGCCCACGGTAACACAGCTTAAGGTGTTTAGTCCTTCCAGTTCTGTTTAGTCTGGAAGAAAAATATTTATTTCCTCCTTCCTGTGGCCTTTGAGTGTCTACACTGCAATTACACATCCAAAGCTAGCCCATGCCAGCTGACGTGGAATGGGGCTAAAGAGCTGTTTAATTGTGGTACAGACATTCTGGTCAGGCTGCAGCCCGAACTGTGGAACCCTCCTGCCTTTCAGGTCCTAGACCCTGGGCTCCAGTCTGAGTCCAAATGTCCACACTGCAATTAAACAGCCCCTTAGCCTGAGTCCCATGATCCTGAGTCAGCTGGCTCGGGCCAGTCGCTGGTTTCTAATTGCACTGTAGACATACTCCGAGTCAACCTTTCCTTACTGCCACCAGTGGCATTGTGGTATTGTAGTTCAGTTGTACAACATCTAGTTACATACTGCAGAAAGACTTCACTTGTTCTGTTACAGAGAGATATTTACCTGGAAAACACAGCTACATTATTATGATCATTTTAATTACTGATACCTATTAGCAGTATTCAGAAATGCAGAGGCATTGAGCTAAATACAGAGGTGATGTAAATGCTGCCATAGGTTACCTATTGGCTAGTCAATATAAGCGTAATGTTGTAAATAGGTGTGATACCACACAGTGGTCCTAAAAGTATTAGCTACAGCTAAAAAGGCCAGTTATGCTACCTGGCTTCACCTCAGCCAGGGCTAATTAAATATGAAGCCATCTGGGGAAGGAGGTGGGTGGTGACTATAAAGAAAGGAAGCATAGATTAGAAGGAAGCTGCTCAACAACCATCTTAGCCACACATAAAGGAGGGTCTCTGCTAGGAAGACTGATAGTAGGGTAGCAGATTTTCTGGATTATTCCATACATCTCTCTCCCTTGGAGATGCTACAGGTGCCAAAGGTTTGAACGTGTGGGAAATAATTGTAAAGGTAAAATGAGGTTCAGTAAGTGTGGAGAAGAACATTCATACGAAAAATTGTGTGAAGGGACAGTAGCCTCTATGGACAAAAACATAGTTCAGCGTTCAGGGAACATACTATGGCAAAGCAAGCTAGAGAAATACAAAAAACTAAGATCACTAATAACATACTGTATGTGGAAGCTGTTAGGAGATATCAAAGGAAAAAAGGGAGGAAGAAAGGAAGCTCAGTAAAGGGAAAAAAATAACAAAGCAACCAAATAGTGGAAAGGTATGTTATGATGGGGATAACCAAGATGACATAATGTCTACAAAGACAGAAAGGTTCAAAGGGTTTATGACTGAAGCAATAAATTGCTCATCTCAGATGGCGAAAAAACAGAAAATGAGAATTATAGTTAAAGCAGTTGAAAAGTATTTATGTGTTAGCAACCAATCCATAGAATGACTCCATGCTTTCCTAAGCAAAGGAAATGTTGCTGGTGGTGATGGTTTTTAGTTGGAGTGTGTACCTCCTGTTAGCACGTGAGCAGGAAGTAAAGAAAAATATTGTTCATATGAAAACTAAACCTGATGTTATATTCATTCAAGAAACCTGGTGTGACAGAGTGCTCGGTAGGAAATCCTGAGTCAGCACTCTGTTCTCAGCAGCTCCAATCAGGCATGGCAGATTGGAGGTGATGAGGCAGACCTGTGCCTAATTTGTGGGTGGGGCAGGGCAGAAATGCTAATTAAGCTATTGGCCAGAGCCCACAAATAGGCACAGGAAGGAACTGAGAAGGGGGAAAGCAGGCAGTGAGAGGGAGAGAGAGATTGCTCTCTCCCTGCTTGTAAAGGCGCTAGGTATTCTGTGAAGGTGGTGGACTCAATTATAAATAAACTACACAGGGTGCAGCACAAGGGTCTCTGGATGGTTTGTAGACAGAAGCAGGACCAAGGGGGCCCTGTTACACAAGGCCAACAGGGAACCTAAATGATAGAATGGTTGGATATGGTGTATATCTAGGATAGAGATGTAGGAAGGGTTGGGGTGTATGTACCTTCATTAAGGAGAACCTAAATTATTTTAAAGTAAAGGTGAAAAGGCTTAATATTGTGTATCAGGCTCTTGAGATTTTGATGCAAAATAATTCCACGTCACTAAGAATATATAACCTTGGCACTCCATGCAGAATATGAAAGACCAAATAACTGAAATAGATAATTGCAGATGCCACCAATCTGTATATTATATGTGGTGGTCTAAACAGCCAGAACAGGTTGTGAGAAAGTAGGAAAAATGATAATGGAAAATGTCTGGAGCAATTTATTGATGAAAATAACTTAGAAATTTGACTGGGGAACCACCTACCTATGTTTAATGCAGCTGATAGAAATTTCTCCTGTTTAGGCCTGAGGATTGCAACAAGCCACATAGCAAGAAAATATTGCTGGGAAATCTATAAAGAGGAGGGAATGGGTATTGACTACTTCCCAACTCTCATTATATGTCAAGGAAAAGGATAATATTGAAGATAATGATGGTCTCCCTACTTGGAATCTAAAAACATCTAATTGGTAACTCTTTAGAAACAAATGTGTTGAATATATAAATGAACAATGTATTAGTGAGGACAATGAGTATTCCAGTAGTATTATCACAAAGGAAATATTAAAGGCAGCAAACCTAGCTATATCTAGTATTCCGACTTATCCTAAAGATAGAAAATATGTACCATGATATGCCAAGGATTGTGAAATGGCTATTTCAGATAGGAATAATGCATATAAGAAAGCAAATTATACAATGAATAATGAGGACTCAATGAATTATAAAAGAAGTAAAGCAAAAGAACTATAAAAGACTATTTAAAAGGGCAAAAAGAGAAAACTGGAGAAAATACTGTGGAAAAAATTAATAAAGATACCAATATATCAAAGAAAAGTGAATGTTGGGAAAATGAATGGTATATGAAATAAAAACAATACAATACTCAGCTTCGTTGTCAAAAGCCATGGAGTAAGATGCTCCAATGTAAAAAAAGCAAAAACCCTGGCAGAAATGTTCCAAAGAGTGAATAATGAGGACAACCGAGTGCAGAGATTCATGAGAGGAAAAGACAATTCATTGAATAAAATTATGAGTTTCCACATCATCCTTCCACCTCTTCAATATCTATTTTAAATGAAAACTTTGGAATGAGGGGACTTCTCAAAGCTATAATAAACCGCAAATATTCTGCTCCAGGAAAGGATCATATAAGCTTTGAAATGCTTTAAGACCTAGCTGAAAGAATTCTGAGGATGATAATAAAATCGTACAATAGCATGTGATGGAAAGATGAGTTTGCCAATGGACTAGAAGCATATGGTTTTTGTTCCAGTAAGAAAACTAGGCAAACTGCAATCAGGACCTGACGCATACAGTCCAATTGCCCTCACAACTCATTTGGGTTAAACCATGTGTGATGGGGTGTTTACCCCACACGACCACTGAAGGAATTAAAATGGCTATGAAGGGGCTTCTTTTCAGGATGGGCTGAGGTGAGGTGTAGGCTTCCGGTTCAGTTAAGCCAGTATATTCAACCTATCTGGGCAGGAAGAGGAGGGGCTTTTATAAAGCCAAGAGTGAACAGCAGAAAGGGACTGCAGGGAGAGAGAGAGAGTCAGCGGTCATTCTCAGGGTTGAGAAAAAGGAGTAAATAGAAGCCTAAGGAAAATGGCAGCAAAGGTGATGCCACATGGACCTGCTGATTGTAGGGTCTTTAGATTGGAACCCAGTGTAGAGGATGGGCCTGGGTTCCACTAACAGCCACAGGGGGTGTGCAAAGGACAGGGCAGTGAACTTTGGAAATTGCCTGAGGTGGTTTGCTTACAGAGACTTTGATACCCCGAAGTGGGGAAACTATAATGAACTGGTTGGAGGGCGAAGCCACAAAGAGGAAGTGCTGCAGTTCATGCAACATGAGAGAGGCTGCCAAATGAGCGACAGGATTAAGGGGGAGGAGAAACCACAAGAGGAGACGTCAAATCAGTCAGGCCACAAGGAAGCGCCCTAGCAATGAGTGGAGCAAACCCCATGACACCGTGGAAAAAAATGGTAACAGAGAGATTGTTTTCATACTTAGTGCACAGAGTAAGTTTAGGAGGGGAAGGAGTGTGATTGACCATATTGTTAGGATAGAAATGGAAGCACATCATAGTATAAGAACAGAAGAATTTATTATAGTAACTTTTCTGGATATTGAAAAAGCTTATGATACGTTATGTCATAAAGTGGTTCCCATGGGTATAAAAGTGAGAACGGATAGATGGATAAGGGATTTCTTATGTAAAAGAACTATGCAGGTCAGAGTAAGGAAAGCCTACCTCAGTATATGTACACTTACAAATGGCACTCTACAGGGGAGTGTCATCAGTCCTACCTTATTCAACATCATGATAAATGATCTTCCAAAAGAGATGAATGTAAGAATAAGCATCACTCTGTTTGCTGATGACTGTGCCATATGGGCCCAAACCAGAAACCCTGCAATAGCTGTTAAATGAATAAATGAAGCACTAAGGAAGGCTGCACAATGGGGACACATGCAGGGTTTGAAATTCTCAATAGACAAAATGAAAGGAATTATATTTACTAAAAGGAAATTAAGTTGGACAGCAAATAAGCATAGTTAACAGCTTCATATTTTAGGTGTTACGTTTGGTAGCAAGTTCTCTTGGAAGGATCATACTGAAAATATTAAAGATAAGTATAAAAGCAGAACCAACTTACAAAAGTATTTCTGGAACTTTCTGGCATATGGAAAGAGGAAGAATGGGAACTGCATCTCTGTTCCGTTGCTTGGGATTAAGAAACCTGTAAGGCCATAAAAAATTGTAGCTGTTTTCTGTTTTGGCAGTTGAAGTAGCAAGAATAATGCTGCTGGCATTAAACTGGGTCATAGGTGTATGCCCAGTGGTCATCCTGTCTGTGTCCTTATCAGGACTTCTGCCTAGTAGAAATGGCACTTCAGGAAGCACTTAATGAAATATTACTGATAACAACTGCATTGATGCAGTTGGGTGTAATCACAGTAATAGCATTGATCCCCGCACATATAAGAATAGTGGGCAATGAGCTGGCAGAAAAAATGGTGAAAACTGTTGCCAAGCATGACCAAATCGATTTAGATATTCCTTTGGGTAAACTGGAGTTTAAAAATCTAATTAAAAATGAGTTGTGAGAGGAATAACAGGAAATATGGAGAAAAGAAACATCGGGGAAAAATTCTATGAAATTTGCTCAGGATATGAAAATGTATATATTCCAAGGCATATGAATAAGAAATATTCTTCCACACTGAGACAAAGGGTGAAGTGACTCTATTTAGAATTTTAACTGGCCACTGTGGCTTAAATACTTATTTGTTTTTAATAAACAAACATAAAGATGCATTATGCAGAATGTGCAAGGTCCAGGAAACAGCTGGTCATCTCCTTTGGAGGTGCAAAGAAGTTACCATCAAAAAGGGGTATTTATGTGAAGAACATAGAGACCTTAAAATATCCCCATTGTCACTGAATAACCTAGTAAGAGTATCAGAAAAGTGGGTATCCATAAAAAAGTAATAATGCACTTCTTTAAAAAATGATAGGAAAGATGAATTATCAATAGTGTCCAGTGCTGTATGATCATAGACTCCGCAAGTGAGTCTGCTTTGCCATAAAATAGAAGGAGGGGAAAAACATGTTGAGGTCACTCTCTGAGTCTAGAGAGAATAGAAGGGTCAAGGAGGAAACCTAGCAGGAGAGTTGGCCCTGGTGTCCTCTCCTGAGAAATAAAGTCTGGTGAGAGGCCAGAAGAAGCATAAAGCAGCCACAGGGGTGAAGTAATCTCCTGTGGTGAGCCCTGATAGTAGGGCAGGATCTGGACTGCCCAGGAGAGAGTTCTGGGAGGTGTTCAGCTGAGAAACAGAGAGAGGGATGAAAGGCCAAACTGAGGAGGCTTACAGGGGGGTTAAATTTATATTTTTGTTTTGGGATTTATAAGAGATTTCAGCGGGGTGGGGGTAGGGGGAAGGGAGTGTGATTTCCAGCCTTAAAAGAAGCATAAATGTAGTAAGGTTGTGGTAGAGACTTTATGACAGGTTTGGTAACAAGAATACCAGGGAGGTGGCAGCAAGGAATCTGGAAGAGTTAACTTTGACTGCCTGCCCTAGGATTCCCTGAACTGGAGCCCAGTGTAGAGCGTGACCCTGGGTTGCCCTGCCAGCCACTGGTAAGGTGGCATGAAGCCCCTGAGAAGAGGACAAGGACCATTAAGAACCTGAGAGAAGGGTGTAAGAACCAGGGGCCCAGAACTAAGGGCAGTAGACTGTCCAGAGGGATCAGACATTTGTTTTGTTGAACTTTCTGTTACCCCAGAAGGGGTAGGATTAAAATGTGACTCAGCTGTACAGCGAAGTCATGAGAAGAGGCAGACCACCTTGAGACTGGAGTGACCATTGGCAAGGGGCAGTAGAAGAGGAGAGCCAGCTATGCCATGGGGTATGGCAATGGTAAGTCCACCTTTCTACAGTAGGCTAATTCACCTGGTGTGGCAGAGGAGTGACTATACATGGAATATGAACCAATGGGAGACTGTAAGAAACTGAAAGATAATTTTTGCATCGGGTGCGACTATAATAGTTAGGGCCAGATTCTCCAGCCTTCCAACTTCACAAAGTGAACCTAAAGTAGCTAGAGATGGCCATGGGGAAAGTTCCTCCTGTTTAGGGGGAATCTGCACCAGGATGACGCTTTAGATGCCATAAGTCTCCCGTGCTATAAACCCATGCCCCCAGTATAAAGGAAAAGAACATGGAAAGGGAGGGGAGGAGAGTAAGTATGGCAAAGCGCAACTCCATTGTACCTGATTTGCCACTGGTGTAAAGTTTCTAAGGCCTGGTCTACCCTGGAGGGGGGGCGGAGGGGGTCGATCTAAGATACGCAACTTCAGCTACGAGAATAGCGTAGCTGAAGTCGACATATCTTAGATCGACTTAGAATCACTTACTTCGCATCCTCGCAACGCGGGATCGACAGCCGCCGCTCTCCCGTCAACTCCACTTCCACCTCTCGCCACGGTGAAGTTCAGGAGCCGACGGCAGAGTGATCGGGGATCGATTTATCGCATCTACCGATAGATTGATCACTACCCGCCGACCTGAGGGACCTAACACCAGTGGCATAATTTAAACTGTCCCCTGCAGCTTTAAGTTGCTCCAGAAATGGGCAGCTGAGAATCAGGGAGCTGTGACTGGCTGGGGCACAGTGAAGAATCAAGCCCAGCCTTGTTTTGCAACCATCTATTGGTTGCTTTTCATGCTACAACCTCACTGTGCCACAACCATAAGACTTACACATACTTATTAGTATATAATTTGATTGAACATTTAAGTCATTGCTGAATCTGGTCGTCCATGATCTGGAGGAGCTATACATATAAGATACTACCTCAGCTTTTATTTAAAACAAACAAAAGCAATTTTTCTATTCCTTTCTAAAACCTTGAGAATCCAAATGAATACTCATATTGAATTTTTCTTACTATTATTTGTCCTAAAGCTTACTCTTAATGGCTATTAACCAGCATAGTTATAGCAACCCATGGTCATAGAACCCCCATAATAATATGCAAGTGCAGCCTAGGTTGCTGCTGATGGTGTAGGGCTGTTGCAAGCTTCCTCCCAGCTGAATTAGTGCCTCTGCTAAGCAGTTACTGTAGCTTTTGTCCACAAGGAATATTCTTAATATTTTCTTAAGTGTACAGTGTTATCTTTGGTGCCCAGGCATGGATCAGTCCCATTGTGCTAGGCACATTCATAGTGGCTTACAATCCTATTTAACAGGGGAACGAAATAAACCATGAAATGGAAGTGAAAAAGTAGAAGGGGAGGAAACAGTAAAACGAACAAGTTTTACTTAATGTGAGAGGGAACCTCGTCTGGTGAGTTACACGTGGGACTGAGAAACTGGGATTCTTCCTTCTGATACTGGTTCTGATATTGACTCCCTTTATGATCTTGATTAAATCACTTAAGGTCTGATTCTGCCAACCTTGCTCACACTGAGTAAACTCTTACTTGGTGAGTAGTCCCATTTAACTCAAACCGCTGCAGGAGAAGTAGGCTGGGCTCCAATTCTCTTGCAGCAGGAGTTTGGGATGGCTCAAAAATGACCTTTTAAAATATGAAATAAACCAGTTCAATTGTGCTTATAAAAATCTCCCCATAATACTAAAAACCAGCCCTTCTCATAATAGGAGAATGGCGGTAGGAAGGAACTGGTGACATTTCATCGGGTAGCTTGAAAAATTGCTTCATATACCCATTCAAAAATGCTAAGGCTGTTTCTGGATTTAAGAGATTTGTTAATTCAGTTGTAATACAGGTTTCTTGCATACATAGCATAATTTATTCTTGAATATATATTTCCTCTATGTAGTAGGGACACTCATTCTTTAACATTTAGGAGGTACAAGCTGAAAAGGTTGCGGAGAACAAGGACAAATAAGATGGCAGTGGCATAAATGAGAAAGAATGCAAATGCCTAAGTATATCTGAAAAGCCTTGAGAAGTTGAATGCACAAGTCAGACTAGCTTGGCATGGTCCTAACTTTTATTTTCAGCATTTACACAGTCAATAACCTAAGCTGACATTGACCTTGGTAGCAAAATGGGGTAATATTTTCACTTGGGTGAACTGTTACTGGATAATTTCTCCAGTGTATTAAGCACAAACATTCATTCCATCATCATCAAGTATGTATGTTATCTTTTTCCATCTATTCCTTTTTCTGTTGTGCAAACATTTTTATTGTTCTCAGTACAAGGACAAAATGCTTTCTGTGAGCTAAATTAATCCTTGGTGTAACACCAATAAAATCACCTTACTCTACTGCATTTGGTTCCTTGTGTTAAAAAAGGTGTGTCACTTATAACTTATCAAGGCTGTAATACAGCAGCACATCTTATTCTAAATTTAAGAATGTTTATAACTTTCTTTTATTTGTTTTTTTATTTAATGTTTTAATCATAGAAACTTACCTCCAGCACATAGCTTCTGGACATGTTCACAATGAAATACAGTTAAAATACAATGAATAAATTAACCTACGCTGCTGACAATTGGTGGCATCAAAGGAGGATTCTCATTGTGCTGGAAAGCAAAAAACAAACTTCCAGATAGCATCCCCCAACCTTTGCCTAGACAGTTCTTAAAGAAAAGAGCATGCTTCCCTATCATCTACCTTACCCACCAGCCTCAATAAACAAATAGAATGAGTACAGCGTCCTAAAAGCTAACCATCGGGGTCATGGGACAATCATGATGCCCTTCCTGGTTCCCATCTTGCTCCAGGCAGAAATACTTTGTCCCAGCCCTTTACTAGGTGTAAAATACTAATCCCTGGATGCTGTTTTAGCTGTACTTGCTGGTGTTTGTGGTGGGGAGGGAAGGTCCTGTCTGTCCATTCCCCACCTACCTAAATAGGGGAAGAAGAAACCCAAGCAGGAACAGTGTTAAAGAAAAGCCCATGGGTCATGAGGGAAAATGGATGTTGCTGAATAGAAGGAATGCAGAGGGAGGAAAGATACAAGTCTCGTCTACACATAAAAGTGGCACAGATTAAACATAAATTGAATTAATTAACTCAGTGCAATCTCATGTGTGGACACTCTTATATTGATTAAAACTGATTATATTGTTTTAGCTTGTACCTGTATATTAATAACACATGCTGAACTGCTAGAAGGCAGGCTTAATAGGATAGTGTCCTTACATAAAGTTGCATGTGTTTAACTAAATAGCTATAAAATCACATATTTAGTTAAATCGGTACAACTCTGTGTAAACCATGCCATAGAGAGGGAAGAGAAACAGAAAGGGAGATGGATAAGACAGAGAAACAAAGGACAGAAATAGCAGTGGTCCAAAAATGAGAATATTTTTCCAATGTGTGATAATGAATGCAACAGTGAGGCAATGGATAAATAACAATAACAATTGGTATTCCATTAATGCCATAAAAAAGAAAAGGAGTACTTGTGGCACCTTAGAGACTAACCAATTTATTTGAGCATGAGCTTTCGTGAGCTACTGCTCACTTCATCGGATGCATACCGTGGAAACTGCAGCAGATTTTATATATACACAGAGAATATGAAACAATACCTCCTCCCACCCCACTGTCCTGCTGGTAATAGCTTATCTAAAGTGATCATGAGGTGGGCCATTTCCAGCACAAATCCAGGTTTGTGCTGGAAATGGCCCACCTCATGATCACTTTAGATAAGCTATTACCAGCAGGACAGTGGGGTGGGAGGAGGTATTGTTTCATATTCTCTGTGTATATATAAAGTCTGCTGCAGTTTCCACGGTATGCATCCGATGAAGTGAGCAGTAGCTCACGAAAGCTCATGCTCAAATAAATTGGTTAGTCTCTAAGGTGCCACAAGTACTCCTTTTCTTTTTTCGAATACAGACTAACATGGCTGTTACTCTGAAACCTGTCATTAATGCCATAGTTTACCCTGAGCTTTCTGCAAGCTTCCTGTTGACAGCAGCGGGGGTCCCTTTGGTAATATGCAGTAATAAATTTAAATTTATACACCAGCCCATAGATCACAATTAAAAATGGAATTTGCTCCCCTACACAGAAGGAATTTGACACATAAGGAGGAATTTGACACCTTAGGCCTTGAACCAAACTCTCATCAATGTCAGCATTATTTTCTGGTTTAGAAATTGATTGCGGGGCGGGGAGTCTTTTTTCATTTTCATTTCACCATAAGCACAAAAGCAATCTTCACTGCTTTTAAAACAAAGAACCAAAAAACCTGCCTTCTTGAAATTTTAACCTTCTCTGGCTTCATGAAATTCTAACCTGTTCATGTCACAATGGAGGTGTAGCTGAAAGGAAAAATTGAAATAGAGCTACTTGAATCAATAGGTCTTGAACTCAACATTACCTGCTTTGTCACATGAGAAAGTTATGTCATGGAGAGTGCAGGCTTCAAAAGAAAACAGAAGAAACAGACATCACTAAAGAGAAGTTAAATGTTCACACAATCACAATACAGCCTCATGACTTGTTTCTCTGACTAAAAATAAGTACCTTATGCACAGTGAAATGGTCCCATTCTGAAGATCAGCCATAAGAACATAATTAGATATATTTAAGCACAATTATGTTATGTGATTGTTTGCTTTCTATGTTAGATACATACACTCTTCTTAGTAGAATTTGATGTTGGGAGAAAAGAAGAAAAGACAGAAAATTATGCAAACTTGTGTATGTCTACTTCCAACAAAAATGAGAGGGCAGAACAGGAGAGTTTGAAATAACCTTAGAACATTCCCAAAAGATTGTGTATTTGGGAAGCAGTGTTTAGAAATGGTATTTCTCGTGACAGTTTAATGATGAAATAAAAACTCTTACATTAAAATAAACATTTTCCTAATACCACATTTGGCTGGAGGTTACCTCACTGTGGTGGTATTCCTTAATTTGGTCAGGCAGGTGGATTCTATTTGCCTTCTCATAGGCAAATCCGCATTTTCCTTCCTTACTTCCCATTCTCCCTTGCCAGGTTCATTATAGGTTAGTTGTGTAATATTCACAACGACTTGTGGATGAGTTGTGGAACTGCAACAGTCTTCGGGGAGGCACAATCTCTCCCAGGACTGCTCTGTATACACACAGAGTGAATAATTGGCACTGCTCTTTGGGTTGGCATATATTACTCCCCCCAGTGTACCTGTCCTCGATCACAGATCAGTGAGGAGGATGAGAATGTCCCACAGCCCTGATTCCTTGCTATCCCTCCCTACCTACATCTGGACCATTTGCTCAATGGATGAAAGAGGTACAGATCACTGCTCATAGGGAATATCATTATGAGTAGCTCTTTCACATGCCACAAAAAGGCATTGGAAGACTTCTTGTACATACATACCCTGTGAGCCCGCACAATGGCCAACCATATTTTAACCCAATATTCACATATCAGTCTCTCTCCTCATTGTTGCCTCAACTCTCAACAACTCTCTTCTCTTGTGTTGTGAGATACTTTTCTTTTTTTCTAAATCATTTTCCTAATTCCAAAGCCTTCCATGTTCATTGCCAAATGGGTTATGATCATCTTCTGCTCTCATACACAGGTTAGAGGTATTCCCCCTACCCTCCCACATAAGTACTAGTTACACTCCTGCTACATTATTGATCCTTCTCTTTATAATACTAGTTCCCTAGCCCTGAAATACTGAGTACTTTCTTTACTTCTAGGTCTCTCTTCTTTGATCTTGATTTCCCCCTCTCTTTCTCTGGCACAGTTTCTGTTCTTCTTGTTCTTATTTTCCTCCATATCTCTCTGTTTTATCTTCCAAATCCACTATGCACAGATCATATTGCTGGCAGAAGAGGCCCATTGTTATTACTAGAGCTGGGCAAAATTTTTCATCTGAAACTTTTTTCAACAAAAAAGGCAGACTTGGCAACACCAAAACATCCTGCAAATTCATGTCTTTAATCAAATTGTTTTGGCTGAAGCACAAAGAATTCTGAAAGAATCATAATGTTACTTTTTTGAAATAGTCAATATGAAACATTTTTATTTTCTTGGTTCAAAATGACTTTGTGCCCTTGTTGCCAAGAAGGCCAATGGCATTTTGGGATGTGTAAGTAGGGGCATAGTGAGCAGATCGAGGGACGTGATCGTCCCCCTCTATTCGACATTGGTGAGGCCTCATCTGGAGTACTGTGTCCAGTTTTGGGCCCCACACTGCAAGAAGGATGTGGATAAATTGGAGAGAGTCCAGCGAAGGGCAACAAAAATGATTAGGGGTCTGGAACACATGACTTATGAGGAGAGGCTGAGGGAACTGGGATTGTTTAGTCTGCGGAAGAGAAGAATGAGGCGGGATTTGATAGCTGATTTCTTCAGAATGATTTAAGATTTTTGTGGCTAGCACTTTGATATAAGATCGGATATTTAAAGTCTACTTACATGAATTTGTCAGTGTTTAGAAAGGAATATGCACCAGTGAAACAAATTGTTGCACAGCTAACCATTATTCATAAATAAAGGTCTAAAACACTTGAGTGATTCCTCAAGTAACATATTCTAGTTAAACTACTGTAACCTCTGATAGATTGAAGAGCTGTCCTCTAAAATGGCTTTGAACAAACCATAGCAACAACAGATGAGTGAATGACTATCTCTCCCTTACACCTTTCTTTCCACAAAAATGGATTTCACTATATTATTTGCTATGAAGGTAGTAAAGTTATTACAATATGACACTGTCACAGGGTCAATATTGCCTGCTTTGAAATAAGTAGCTCAAGGTCACTATGTCACTTATTCCTCAAACCTTGCTGTGTATGTATAAGACTTTCTATTGCGGATCTGTCAGTTCTGCAATACAATAAATTTGTAATTTGGAGGAGAATAGCAATTTCAAAATATTCTGAAATTAGTTTCTGTAAACAACACAAAGGATACAATCACTGTATAGAAATGTGGATGAAATTATATGAGCTCAGGGTTCTTTAGATCCCCAAATATCAGAGTATTACTAAAAATAGATGCTTCTAAATAATCAAACTTCCAGTGCACAGATGATATTAGAAAAGAAAACATTAATATTTTAAGTAACTTCTTTGGTCCAGGCAAAGGATTGTGTGTAAAAAATATTCTCTCAAAGCATCAATATCACTTTCCTTTCCTATTCCTTTTGTAATATGGAAAATATATAAACAAAAGTAATTAGAAATACAGTTTCAAAATATCTGTGAAGATTTCTTGGAAAGTAAAACAATTCCAAATGAAGGAAAAAACTAACACACTAATTACATTAGGACAAATTCTCAGATGTCTGTTCTACTTTCATGATCATTCTCTCATTTATATATTTCTCCTTTCCTTCTATTCCTTCATTCTCATAGTTGTCATGAGAGGACTAAAGGATAGTGCAGAGTATCATCAAGTAGATTTATGTCCATCATCTGTTAGTGCTATTGTGTTGTTGCTTTTTTTCTTGTGTGTGTACTGTGACAAAGCTCTGTCCTTGCCTCTGTGGGTCCTGCGTATCCTGGCGGATTTTGCTAGCCTCAGAGCCTCACTGTGATCCCCCATGTAACCCTTCTCTCTAGAGACAAGGGTCACAGGCTACTGAGCCATTTTCATCATAAGCCAGCGAGGGAGGTAAGGAGAAGTTATCCTTCCTTGTACAGTCTCTGTTGTCTCCCAGTCTCAGTGATTAATCAGAGGGCAAAGGGGATGTGGGGGGGGCAGGCCCACCCTCTACTCAGGCTCCAGCCCAGGGACCCTAATAGTATCAGCTATGGTAGCTGACCCTTTAGAAACAGGACACATACAATTCCCTGGGCTACTTCCCCCACAGGAGCCCCCAATTCCTCAAGCTCCACTTCACCCTTACCTCAGGGCCTCCTTCCTTGTGTCTGATATGGTGTATACTACTCAGTCTCTCCAGCAGCACAACTTCCTCCTACAGCTGCTGACATCCACCCCCACCTGACTAACTGGGAGGCTTTTAACTACTTTGAGCTAGTCACTGATTGGCTTCAGGTGTCCCAATCAACCTAGCATTCACCCTACCTTCTGGAAAGTTCTTAATTGGCCCCAGGTGTCTTAATTGACCTGGAGCAGCTGCCATTTCACTTATCCTGGTACCATGGATTTGTTTAGCCTGGAGCTGATATATCTATCTCCCACTACTTTTCTATAGCTATCTGGCATGCCCCGTGACAGTACATATAAAGTTATTTTAATTTCAGCAAAAACTATTTTAAAAATCCTAGGTAATAAGGATATATCTAGTAAAGTGCTATCATCATCAATTTTAATGGAAACTACTACTAAAGAGTACTGCCTCAATTAGTAAGTGCCACATGTGCAAGGGTTTCTAAGTGATATAAAGCAACGTCCATATGGGGATCACACTGCATAATCATACCCAGGGTCATGCCGACACAATCTGAGGAAGCGCTCCAGGAACGAATGTGCTTCTGTGAGGTACAGTGCCTCCCAGAGCACTCTGGCTTTCAGGACTGATGTGCCTTGCTGTGCCATCCTGAAGGAGGATGAAGCATATGATCTCTTCATGGCCAATCATGTCCTGCCACCTTGTCAACCACTAACAGCCAGTGGATACAAGCAAACAGTGGCTCCTGCACTGAAGAGGGTAGAGGGACTGCAACTGTGGCTGGCTTTTGATTGAGAGAGGATATGGGAGGATGTGGACTTGCTTTGTGGCTTATACTTAGTTTCTCAACTTCATCATCTGTGTCTTTTCAATGACCCACTACCAATGGTGGCTGAGGGGTTGGATCAGCACTACAGATCTCTGGGAGGAATGAGGATGAGAACCAAATTATGGAGTGGACATAGTCCATACGAGGGGTGGGGAACTCTCAGGTCCCAGCTGATACAAATATGGGGAGAATAAGTAATAAAAAGGGAATTTATGAGGCAGAGATCAACATTTATCATCTGTCTGACTGTTACTGTTTAAGGCCTTATCTCAAGGGTCTGAGATAATGGCAAGCAGTGCCAAAGTTCTTCCACTCACGTTACTTAATGAATAGTCATCTGCTAATAAACTTGCCAACATCCATTATTTATTAGTGGACAAAGTGTTCATTTATTAATGGGCAAGATCGCCAGAGTACTGAGCTCTTCTTATCTCAGTTCAGCTTTAACAATACAGTTACTCAGCTCAACATGAGAAAAAAAAAAACATTCCGGGAAAGGAGTTGGCTGAGTCTTTGGAATCTGCCTTCAAGTTCAGTCCATACCTAATCCCAAAGATGCATGTCCCAGGATAAAGGGAAGATGAGGATTCACGTAGTGTACACTAGACCTTTGCTTGCTATAATCTTTACATTAACTTAATAAGCTCTTGACAGATCTGCCACTGGAATCACCAAGATTTCTTGTTCAGGGTGACTTTATTGTCCTTGGTAATGACTCTAGTATATTACTCCATGACATCTACAGGATTATCCTATGTGATTTTTGACTGATGTCCAACTGTTAATGACATTCTGAATTGATTTTTTTATTTATTTTTGGGATGGGGTAAACTGAATATCAGGATTTTAGTGCAGCCACGGAAAAGATTTATTTCTATCATCTGTAATATAAGATCACGTTTTCCCCTTATTCATATCAAGTTGGTGGACATGTCCGTTTTCTCCCCTTGGAGACTAGATTCAAAGAGGTTCCAAAACGTTTTTTATCATTTTATGTCTACATTGGAGCTGGAAGGTGACATTTCTATCTCCAGTAGACATACTCATGGTAGCTCTGATTGAGCTAGCACCCGAAAAACAGAAGTATAAGCACAGCCGCATGAGCGAAGGATGGGATCACTTCCCCTAGTACATGCCTAGGGTCTCAGAGAGGGCCATACTCAGGACAGCTAGCTTCTCCATTGGTTGCACTGCTGAAGCTACACGTCTCTTTTTAGTATGCTAGCTCTGATTTGGAACATTAGTCACTGGGGTCACTTTTTCTTCAAGCTCAGACTCTACAACTCATTTTTCCACATTCACTCCAACTAAAGGAGAAGCCACCATGGACCAACTCCTTACCAGTTTGGAGAAAGTGCATGCCAATGTGACTAATAGAGGGTGTGGAGCCAGGATGGAGATTGGGGAATCCTAAAATATGCCCTATCCCCACAAAAATAAGTACACAGTGAACAACAAGTGGCATCTACTGCTTCATGAGCGACAACTGAGGGTAAGCTGTAATGTAGATGGAAAAGGGAAAAGCAAACAAAAAATACACATACTCTTTTTCAATTTGAAAGAAAAAAAACCCTTTATCTTCAATAAAATGGTAAGGAGGCATAAGAAATATCAGCAAAAAAGAAGTAATGGAGGAAAAAAGTAGGTTGATTCATAAATGAAGAACGGGATGAAATTAATACTGCATTAAAAGTGGCTTAGATGCTGTACTAGTTTTTACAATTTGTCTTCAGGAAAATTAAAGGAAAAAATTATATGATTAGCAAATGAGGAAGGCCTTATAGTAATGGCTACTGAGGGTCAGCCAATAGGGAATACATCAAGTGGTCTGGACAATATTCCTTGTAAAGTTACAAAGGGAATTAACAAGCAAACTTATTCTTCCCCCGACAATTATTTTTGAAAAGTCATGAAAAAGTTGCAGAGATGACAAAGGTTTGGAGAAAAGCAAATGTAGTATCTTTTCCAGAAAGCAAAAGTACAGTGATCCTGACAGTTACCATCCTGCACTATCCTGAGTAAAACACCAGTGCAGATACTGAAGGGGAAATTTAGGAAAAACAATCATTAAATATCAAGACTTAGATTTTCCAAAAAGCCCACAATCCACAGCTCCTATTTAGTCACTTAAATAGATAGCTGGATATTCAAAACAGTCTAGCTCCCATTAAGACACCTAAATGAAGTGGCCAAATTGTACAAGGTTCTCAGCACCCATTTGTCTCAATGAGTGCTGCAGCGATGAGCACTGAATTTAAATGCTTAAATGGGGGATGCGTTCTTTTGAAAATCTGGCTCTCATTGTGAATGATGAGGACTTTTGAAAATCTAGCCCTTGAAGGATAAAGAAACCAGGAATGATAAGCACCATGTATTCATACAGAGCAGATCTTGTCATACATCTGATTTTAAAAATAGTAGATGAAGAGAAAGTGAAGTATATTTATCAAAAGCTTTGCTATATTCTGAAGTGTACCACTGACTATGTTTCTCAGTGGGCCTGACTGTAACATTCCCAATGAGTAAATTTTTCAAAAGCACCTAGCACAATTCCCATTGAAGGGTGTATTGCAAGGAATAGGGTAGCATCCCTTTAAATAGTTTGCAAGCCCTGTAGTGTCACTCACCATGTTTGTTTTAGAAGCTGCCAGAATCCACCCAGTGCAGTGAACCTGTCTAATCTGGCAGTTTGTACCTATTCAGTAAACATGGTCATTTGGACCTTGCCTTGCACATGTAGCTCAATTATATTGTGTTTATTCTGTAAAGGACAGAAGACATAACAAAAGTAATGAAACTTTTTACTCCTAAACTGCTTAAGCACTACTGAAAATCTTACCCATTGTGAAATATCTTACTATGTACCTCAGCAACATGAGTAAGAGTGACAGCGCTAGGCCCAAAATTATTTAATCTTAGCTTTGATGTAAACACTATTGACTAAAATCCAGTTGAATAAACCATAATCGAAAGTTTAAAATAAAAACATGATCAAGTCAGCAAGAAAGGGTGTTAGTTTATCGCAGTGATCCAGATAGCTTTAGTATGATTGTACCTGAAATATTGGACTAATTTCTGCCTGAAATATGCTTTATGCAATGCTATTGAAAACAATGGGGTAGCACAGACTTTGGCCTATTATGCTAATTTCTGAGTATCTCTTTGCCAGCAAGATACTGGCAAATTGGAATTAGTTCAGAGAATAGCAACAAACATGATCAGAGGACTGGAAGATTGATTCATGAGAGGAGATAAAAAGAACTAAATACGTATACTGTTGCTTGGCTAAGCGATGACTGAGGGGGGCATAATTACACCCTTCAGATATTTGTAGAATGTGAACACTAAGGAAAGAGAGGAGAATTATTTAGCATAATAAAAGGGAATATGCCTTCAAGGAATAGATTAAAATATAGAAAGGGAAAAATTAGGATGAATATCAGAAAAATCTTCCTTAAAGTACAATCAACCTATGGAATAAGCTTTCAAAGGAAGTGGTAGAATACTGAATTGGACACTCTTTGAATAATTAATATAAGACAAGGAATAATCCTGCTCTGACAGACAGGTGGACTAGGTGACTGAGAAATGTGGAGGAGCTTTTTAATAATTGCATCTGGATCTGAGACTAGCATGGTGTGTTTGTACCATATAATGCAATGGATGTTTCTGAATTCAGTTTGCTAGCGCATGAGTCTAATGAGTTTCAGGGTAGGAGGCAAAACATCTCTGATATATTTTTTTCAAACATGGTTTAGGTACTTTGGTAAATAAAGTCTAATTTCTATGCCATCAAGCACTATATGGATTATTATGGGCCAGGGGCCAGATTTCAAACATGCCCAGCACATACAATTGGGTGTACATCTCCAAAAGAGTTCAACCACCATCTAGATATATTAGCAAAGTGCAAATGACATTTGGTCTAATTAAAATGGTAATAATCTCTAGCATACCCTCCTCCAAACACACACCAATTAGAATAGTATAGATGTGACCCTTTTCTTAAAGATAACAGAATAAGAGCTTTTTTAATGTGTATTGACTTAGTTATGAGATTATCGGGTAATGAGAGCTAGTTCATATAACATATTCAACCTGTGTTTTTTCCCAGCTTTCACCACTGCACAGACATGTATGTAACAGATGATTCCTTAGCCAGCTACAAAGGCCACATCTGTAAAACTCTCATGATTCAGTTCATAACTCATATTATTTTATTTATGAAGTCAATAAAGCATATGAAACAGAAAATTGACCCTTTTTTCCCTAGACTATGGTTTTACCATATGCCCCGAGCAATAAACAATGTATTGTTTTGCTGCCCTGGAGCACATTGAGAGTCAAAATCTGCCTCCCAGCTTTCCCCTTTTTCCAACGAGGACATATTCTGTGCCAGGTTTCTTCCTGTTGCAGTGTACATCCTCCAAGTGCTGCAATACAGCTATGGCAAGCTGGGGGTGAGGGCAAACCCATGTGTTGGTGCACTCCCTATCTTGTCCTTGCTACATGTGTGGAGGTGATGTAACAACTTTACATGTCCCCCGGCACTGATAGCTATGGTATGAATAGTCCATGCTGGGGCATTAGAGGTATCATGCATCTCCATATTGCCCTGCATAACTGTGTAAGCCGGGGGTATGATCTGGCTTTTAGAGGTTTTTTTTTAATCCTGCAGCCAGTAAGGTGTAGCTCACATTTTGTTTTAGTTATGGAAATACTCACTAATGATTTTCAAATCTTGATTTCCTTCTCTACAAATGTACTTGTTTAGTTAATGATATTCAGCTTCCTGTGGCTATTCTCTTCCTTTGAGCAATGTGGTTAGTAGAAAGGCCAGGAAAGCTTCACACCTCTTGCTCTAACATAACTAAGCCAGGGACATTCTTATTAGTGTGTACTTTTAATTTCAGCAGACAAAAAACAAACAACATAAATGAGTTTAGCCATTACACAGAGGGGAGGTAGAGGTTGTTAAAGGACAGTTGGAAAATTTACTGCAAGTGATATCATGCAGCCATTTGCAAAGCAAACTGAGAAACAATACATTTTAGCACATCTGTGTAAAATATGTTCAATTTGCAGTCCAGAAGTCGGCTTTTTTTGATGATTAAAGAGCAGTGAACACGGAGATCAGAGAGTGTTTTCATTTTCTAGAAAATGAACTTCAAACAAACATGATGTGTAATTACAATGAAACAAAGTAGTCTATTACCGTGAGTTACAACATCCATTAATGCATACCTCTAAGATACCTGTGCTTAGAAGTGAAAATCTATTGTTCCTGAAATGTAAACAAAGAGAAAAAACAAAACAAAGCAAACAACAACAACAACAATGGGGCTGACCATTCATAATTCTTGTTGCTTATTCTCCTTACTTCTAAAGTTTTATGTTTAACTGAGCTTTCATAAATTTTCTTCTATTAGCCTGTCTATCGTAATCATTGTTGTCAATTTAGTTACACAAAACATATACCTCTCTTTACCACTAGATGGGACTAAAAAACCTTACAATTTCTCTTCATAGGCTAATTTCTGTGTACGCATACCAATCATGTCTTCACCAAAAAGCCTGGAAATAGTCCAGAACTGAAAATGTCCAAGTTCATGAAAGGGTATCTAAGACAAAATAATTACCACTTGGTGGAAGACTGCCTTTGTTGTTAGTAACTGCAACTGCCAGAAGTTAGTCTAGTTAAAATATATCAAAACTGACTGTCTTTTCAAAGCCATTGAGGGGGGAGCATATCCTTTATGTTTTCAGAAACTGAAATAACTCATACTAAAAAGTCGATATTGATTTGTTTGTCAGTGGATACTGCTGAGGCAAACCAAGATAAAAGTATACTCACTCTTCAACATATTTGACATTTAACCATTTAAAAGTCAGATTAGAATAGTTAGAACAGGCTTTTAAACCCCTTTTGATTTCATTGGAGGGGATATTTGCATCTTTGCATGTCTAAAGAAGAAAGCAAACATTTCTTTTGTTGCTGAAAAGAAATGAATATATAGAATTACTAGTTTCACTATGTATTTAAATAAAAAGCATATTTTTTTTAAATATCCATCCCCTTTATGCCAACAGGTTACTGATTTAGATAGATTATATTAATGGATTATCATCATAGCCTTACCCATCAGTTGTTCTGCATCTGAATCTTGGATTAAAAACTTTCTGTACTAAGCATAAGTTGGAATATTTTTTTTAAAAAAAAAACAACATAATTTCACCAGCATGGCCATGTTAATTTAGACCACTTTAACTACTGTTTTAGCACATCCATATCCTTCTTCAATTAAATCCAGATGTTCCTTTTAATTCTTAGAATCATGGCACAAGTAATTCATTTCACTGTTTTCTCCTTTGACCAGGTGACTGAATATCCAACACTTCCACTGCACTTGAAAAATAAAATTAAATTGCTTTTGTACTCTTTTATCACACTTTCATGTTTGCTTCTTGCCGTGGAGGTAGCTGCTCAGAATACTTGTAACTTGGTAGCACCATGCTTTGAATTTCAGCTACAATTAAACCATTTAAAACTAAATCATATGAAGCAGAACATTGTGAATTTTAATCATGATTCTTTCACATAGTTGTCAAGTGGCTTTAGAAATTAGTAGGGAGAAGACCAACTAGAAGTTACCCAGGCACCGTAGGCCACTCTGGCAGACGCACTGGCACGCCTTTTAGGTCTAATAGAATGAAACCAGCAGAGTTTTAGTAGCTGAGGAGCTGATGGAACTGTGGCTCACTGTGCTTCTCATACTCTTCAAGACTATGGATAGCTTTCTTCTGGTCTTCATCTCTGCTTCTATCACATTCTCCTCTCCTCACTTCCTTTAGCCTCAAAGTTCCCTTTGAATCCTTCTCCCACAATTTCCTTTGTCTACTTCCATAGTGCCCCCATTGCAGCCATGATAGAACTCCCCCAGCTGAATGGTCACCAAAATGTTGTGTTTGGGTCCCAAAAAGCTAGACCCATTATTCTCAGGTTTCCCATGCCCTGAGTAGGCTGCAGAACTATCCCTTTTCTTGGCCTTTCTAGCATACCTCCTGGGCACAGTTTTTCTGTCTGTTACCCCTTCATGGAAATGGGGCCCTGAGGCCCAGCTGCACTGGGTCCCCAATACCACAGCTGACTCCCCATGAGCTTAAACATACCGTTTCCCAGATCTCCAACCTGGTGGGAACTCTGGGTTTACAGCTCACATCATCAGGGACACATAATAATGGAAAAAGAAAAGGAGTACTAGTGGCACCTTAAAGACGCTAAGGTGCCACTAGTACTCCTTTTCTTTTTGTGAATACAGACTAACACGGCTGCTACTCTGAAACTTATAATAATGGAAGTAAACAGACACACAGGCTATGGGTACTTGCAATTCCCAGCAAGGGTAGAAGTAGAGATGTTAATTCTGATTGAGGTAGCATGCTAAAAATTGTAATGTGGCCCTGGTGTCATGGGTCTTGAGGGTCTTGGATGGGACTGTACTCAGGTAGCTAGCCCAAACTGCCACCCATGTTAGGCTGCCATGGCCATGTTAGTTAGTATGTCTACCCATGCTGGAAATTACAGTTCCCAGCTGTTGCAAAAACATACCCTTTGCAAAGGTTCCCAAAAATGAATCACTCCTTCGTTTACCTTGCACGAGAAATATACAGATCTAGACAAAAACAAACAATTTTCCTCCAGGGCAGATTGGAAGAGGTTCTGAAGGTTTCTCACCTTCCTCTGTAGCATAGGGCACGGGTCACTTGCTGGAGGATTCTCTGCTCCTTGAAGTCTTTAAACCACGATTTGAGGACTTCAATAGCTCAGACATAGGTGAGAGGTTTTTCGCAGGAGTGGGTGGGTGAGCTTCTGTGGCTGGCATTGTGCAGGAGGTCAGACTAGATGATCATAATGGTCCCTTCTGACCTTAATATCTATGAATCTATTAAACTCTCCCCTGCCCGGCACACATCAGTACACATTTCTCTGCCTCAGTTTCCTCACTGCTCTTAAGCATTCTTCGGGCTTAAGTGAGAGACTTCTAAGGAATACAGGATTCTCCTCCTGCACATGGCTTCTCCTCAAAATCATGGAGTCTCTCTTTCCACTGCAGCCAGCTCCATTTCCTCCCAGCTAGTCATGCTACAGAAGCATGCAGCTCTCTTCCTCTGTCCCACCCAAGCTTCCATTGTTTCTGTGAGTATCTCTAAGTCTTCCCCACAGAGTGTCTCAGACACTGTGGTATTTAAGACCCAGTGTTAACAACTGATTTTTCTTCTTCTGTTTGGGGATGTGGCACTAGCAGAGAAGTTGGAGAAATCTGGTGTCACATAGGATGTGGCCGTTGCATTGTGCTGTGGTGATCGCATTTGAATGGGAGCCATCAAGATTTATCATCCATACAGTGTCCGTGGTCTGGGGGATACATGACCCAGTCCTGATAGCATATGGCTGACTCCACATACACTGGGACACTGAATGAGACAGCAATTTCATAACATCAACTAGTATTCATAAGCTGAGCACACAGATTCCCCAGATCATCACCTTTTTAGCTGGACCTCTTCCATCCCTAAAATGGTCTTTCTGTGAAGCCTGTCAACTTCCATCCACCAAGGTAAGAAGCTGTCATAAATATAAAGGGAAGGGTAAACCCCTTTGAAATCCCTCCTGGCCAGGGGAAAGCTCCTCTCACCTGTAAAGGGTTAAGAAGCTAAAGGTAACCTCGCTGGCACCTGACCAAAATGACCAATGAGGAGACAAGATACTTTCAAAAGCTGGGAGGAGGGAGAGAAACAAAGGGTTTGTGGGTCTGTCTGTAGTCGTCTTGGCCGGGGACAGAACAGGAATGGAGTCTTAGAACTTTTAGTAAGTAATCTAGCTAGGTATGTGTTAGATTATGATTTCTTTAAATGGCTGAGAAAAGAATTGTGCTGAATAGAATAACTATTTCTGTCTGTGTATCTTTTTTGTAACTTAAGGTTTTGCCTAGAGGGGTTCTCTATGTTTTTGAATCTAATTACCCTGTAAGATATATACCATCCTGATTTTACAGGGGGGATTTCTTTATTTCTATTTACTTCTATTTTTTATTAAAAGTCTTCTTGTAAAACACTGAATGCTTTTTCATTGTTCTCAGATCCAAGGGTTTGGGTCTGTGGTCACCTATGCAAATTGGTGAGGCTTTTTATCCAACATTTCCCAGGAAAGGGGGAGTGCAAGTGTTGGGAGGATTGTTCATTGTTCTTAAGATCCAAGGGTCTGGGTCTGTAGTCACCTAGGCAAATTGGTGAGGCTTTTTACCAAACCTTGTCCAGGAAGTGGGGTGCAAGGTTTTGGGAAGTATTTTGGGGGGAAGGACGCGTCCAAACAGCTCTTCCCCAGTAACCAGTATTAGTTTGGTGGTGGTAGCGGCCATTCCAAGGATAACGGGGGTAATATTTTGTACCTTGGGGAAGTTTTGACCTAAGCTGGTAAAGATAAGCTTAGGAGGTTTTTCATGCAGGTCCCCACATCTGTACCCTAGAGTTCAGAGTGGGGGAGGAACCTTGACAGAAGCAGTGTTACATTTTTATTTTTAAAAACTAAACAAAATCTTTGTGCATTGAACTGTGCTCTAAAATACTTTTTTCAGTGGAAAAAAACATTTTGGGGGGCAGAATGTTATGATTTATTCACTTTGTTTGTAAGCCACATGGGGCAGGTACATTGCTTCCCCTTACGTTTTGTACAGCAATGAGCACACTGCTGGCACCACAACCCAGATGGCATACTGTGACACATGCAACAGCTGCAGGCAGTCTGCCTGTTTTGCGTCTTGATGAGGGGTAAAATATAGCTCTTTTCCAGGCTCAAAGTCAGATTGCAAAAAGTGCATAGGCATAAGTAAAAGCCTATGTCTAGAAGTGCAATAGCAGTGGTTTATTTGCTCATTTTATTTTGTGTTATAAAATGAACAGAAGTGCATATGATAAATTGTATTGGCAGCATAAAGTGCAAACATAAAATCAGAGTGCATTTAAAGTAGTGTGTAAGTAACTTATTTTAGTTATTTTTGTGGATGATCAAACTATATTAGGTACCAACCTTCTGCAACAGCCAAAGTAAGGTTATTATTAAGGAGTCCCAATAACGGCTGTTGTTGTCGTCTTCTATTATATTTCACAATTCACTGCTTTAAAATACATTTACACGTGTCCCAATGGTACTTCCTTTGTTTTATGATTTCATGTTTACATTTCATATGGGATAACTTTATTATTCTCAAGCTTCAAAATCATTAGGAAACCACACACATTAATACTAAATTGTACAACATGATACTAGTGTGTAATATATTTCAAACAGTCCAGACAGAGGCCCAGATCCTCAGCTGCCATAAATCAAAATAATTCCACTGACTTCAATAAAGCAATGTTGATTTACACCAGCTGAAGATCTGGCCTTTAGTTGTTGATGATATTGATGCTAAACACATTCATTTATTGCTGTTACATTCATTATAATTATGATTTTTAGCATATTTCCCAAGTGAAAGCCTTTAAAATTGTATGAGATTTTACATTATTATTTTCAGCATTACTGCCATAACAATGTGGCATTTGATACTCTGAGAATAAACAAATGAAGAATAACAACAAAAACACCAAACATGGATATACTCTAAAATTGTCCCCTTCTGACTTCCTTTTTATTTTATACCCAAGAGTGAGACTCTTTAGAAGTTAGTACCGTTAAAATAAAAAGTCCTCTATTTTTTTAAATTGTCTATGCGTTGAGCTGGGTTGTTGCCTGTAGCTAATACCAGAACCCTCTAAGCCCTCTTAATGGGAGTTCTGCATCTATAACACATCCTATTTACATTCTACTCTAGTTGAGCTCTTGTAGCATGACTAACATTGTAGTATTTGAGCACATGGTCTCTACAGGCCCCATCCTGCAAACACTTACCACATTCATACAGCTATCCTCATTCATGCAAGTATCGCACCGAAATCAGTGTAAATATTCTGGATGCATGTTAAGAGTAAAAGTTTTCAGGAGAAGCTCCCAAAATAGATTAATTAATTTTACATAAGAAAAGATTTTACAGAAGTACTGTTAATCACTTTGTGTAATGTTTAAATGTATCTACTTGCTGTAACCTTGCTTCATATTATGGAGGGTACACCAGAGCAGAGAACTCTCAAGGAGCCAATTACAGCTCCCTAATTGTTTGTCTGACACCAGCCTTGGGCTGGATGTGGTCCTGTGATTGGGCTTAATCCCCACCAGCTGTAAGGCAGGGAAATGAATTTGATTAGCTATGCTCTGCACCTAGGAGATGATTAACTAATTCCATCCTAGCCTGAGGAGGCAGAGGCAGGCTTCATAAAGAGCTGAGGGAGGTCAGCTGAGAGGGAGAAGGCTAGTAGAGATGAGCTAGGAAGCATTGTCTCTCCCTGGGATGGATCTGGAGGAAGGTCCAGTAGTTTGGGAGTGGCTGTGGCCAGGAAGCAGAGTTAGAGGAATAAGGTTAAGTCCTGTAGTGAGCCATAGAGCAGAGAAGAGCCCTGAGCTAGGGTCTGTGAGGATGTGGGAAAAACAAAAGGCCAATTATAGGTAGAAGGACAGCATAAGTGTTGCTTAAACTCCTAGCAGGGAAAAACCTGGTGAGTTAGTACCCTGATAAGTGGAAAAATTGAAGTTGAACCCAAGCAGGGCAAGGACCTTTGGTTTAGAGCTGGATCCCAGAAGGAGACTGAACTGTTGTGTGACTTTGCCACAGGACTGAGCCACAGAAGATCCAGGAAGGGAGACTGGCAAAAAGATGGCCCAGGACTTGTCATCATGGCCAAGAAAGTGATCAACAGAGGGAGTGTAAGAGACAAAGTACCCTACAATGCTGCATTAAGACAGGAGGAGGTGCTCTAGAGGTAAGGATGCACGCTTACATGTCCCTCACAGATCTTCTGCTACTTAAGGATTGTCTGAGTGGATTCCAACATAGCCATTCTTCCTGACTGCTCTTTGCCAGTCCTGACATGTCCTTTGCGTTGGAAGCTACAGAAAGAAAGATGTGAGAGGCAGCTATAGGCTCTACACCTACTATGGTTTCCTCCAGCCAGAGAGAATCCCAGGGGTGAAGGTTAGCTTTTGTTCCCTGTTTACCACGCAGTGACACAAACAGCATCCACCATTACAACTTTTTAATATTGAAAATTCTTTAATACATTTCAAATCAAAAAAGTCTGTAAGCTCTTTGGGGCATTGACTGTATGTTTGTAAGCCATCTAAAAAAATAAGACTTCAACCTGGTTATAATCTATATGTTACTGCAGTATAAATGTTTAATAATAATCATAGCGCTCTAATAGAAAAGACAAAATATCTTGGAGTTTTTTGTTTGTATTTTTTTTAAACCTCGGAACTAACTTTGTTGCCACTGATGTCTTGATAGCTGGACTCACTATCCTGTTGCAGTTGACATTACTGCAATTGGAATTTTGCCATGGCTTCAGTGGGAGCAGGATGTAGTTCTTCATGCTATGCTTAGTTATAACTGAATATACACAAACACATTCAATTAAATAATATGCAGTAACTTCAATTTCCTCTACAAAAGGAGCAGGAAAATCTGTTTCACAAAAATAATTAATAAAGCATAGCTTGCAATTCTCCTGTATCTATACAGTATCCATTCTGATAGAAATAATTTTTCCATGACCTGTTATGCTAATCCTATAATTGCTCACCTAATCTCTTTAAATTGAATTTAAATTCTTCTACGTAGATTAGAGAAGAAGAAAAAAGCAAAATTAGTTACCAAGAAAAAAATTCTCTCCTCTGAGATCTAAATTAACTCAAATATATAATTAGTTAGCTGAGTATGAGATAAAGACCTACATCAAAAATATGCTTCTGACCTTACCCTCTTGACCTGCTTTGAAGACCTGCAATAAGGAGTCACAAACTAGTTTCATGAATACAGTGATTACTGTGGATTTTTAAAGCCTCTCATATTGATCTTGAGCAAATACAAAGCTTGTGACAAAAAAGCCATCCACCTAGATGGTCTTAACTCATTTATTTTCTTAAATTTTATCTTTTCTGAAGTACATTGGGGGTCACAATTATAGAATCCTGGAGAATTCAGGAACCATTTTTTACCATCAGCTGACATCCAGAGGCTGCTGAGTCTGGATTCCCATGAGGCAGGAAGTAGAGCTGCTGGCCAGTGGAAGGTGGGATCTATCATCTATCTGATTCTATATCAATTGTCACAAAACCCATTTTAATATAATCGGTCAGGGCAAGCTATCAAAATGAAGACATCCTTGAGTATGGTTCTTGGTAGTGATAAAGCTTTGACCCCACACTCTGAGTGGAGAATGTGTACAGTATATACTGAGTCAATTATGCACTTCATAGACACCACCCTGATCATACCAATATAAGACAGAAAGCGTTACTTCCTCCAAATAGCAAAACCAGTTAATTCACCAATGACCTAATGTCAAGCTGGTAGGTTAAATGTGGAGGAAGCATCCTGAAAGATGAATGGGTGCCCATTTGCGTAAAGCAACATCATCTTTTTTCATCACAAAGTCTGTGAAGTTACAAAGACTTTGCTGATGTCAGTGAGTTAACCTACCTTGTTTGCAAACTATGTAATGACCCATAGCCTGTAGAGGCTTTTTTGCCCCACTACTTTCACAGAGGCCAGATTCAAAGACATCTTCACTGCTTTCCATGTAAGCCTGAGGCCTGGGATCCCACAGAGGTTTAATTACACTGATGTGATGCTAGCTGTGAAGACCTCAACAGAAGCAGCATTCTCCTCACTAACAGGCCTGGAGGGAGGATCAGTCCCTCCATATGGTACTAGGTGGCATCAGCTTCCCAGGTTTCCTGTCTATTCCACAAACCATTGCAACCCTCTCTTCATTCTTTCTCTTAGCTAGGGCCTCTTTGGGGTGCTAAGTGCTCTGTGGGAATAGAGATGAAACCGTACCATGATTACAGGGCCTGCAATTGTGCCAGGCCTTACATGGGCTGCACAAGAGTGAGGAATGTTCCCTGTACTCTCTCCAACACTGTCATTGGGACAGGCAGAATCTGTCCCTGTGATTATAGAGCGGCAATAGTCCTGCTTTTTTTTATTGGTGGCCCATGAGACACCTGTGTACCAGGCCATTTCTGCTAAAAGTCTTGGGATGCAGGGAAGTTATGTGCACCAATTGTTACTTCTGTGCACAATCTGAACTGGGGTATACTTACTAGCTGTATGATCAGATGGTTCTGACCTGCTGCTTTGAATGACTGCATATCTCAGAGTCTTAGACAGAAAAAACACACCACTCTTAGAATATGGGATGAATGAATATTCACCAAAGAACTGGGGGAAGTGGCAAAAACTATCTAGAGCCTGAGAAAGTCCTTCTCTCTTACTAAAGACACTGTGTGGTATATAAGGTAGAGAGAAATTACCAGAGAGGTAATCTTGAATCAAGACTGGCTAGTACCATACTCACTCAGTAGGGGGCTAGTCATAAACTCTACAATGGGCTCTTCCACAGATAATTTCTTACTTATTTTGAAAATATCTTAGATATTTCATTTTGGTATAAAAAAAGAGGATTTAGAAAGAAGGTTATGACCAGGAGACTCAGGGGACCAATGAGTCTTTCAGTACTTGGAACCTTTGCCAGATATAGATTTGAGGTGGGAGAACCTTATGAGACAGACAGTTGGCAGGAGATTGACACCCTAATTCCAATGCAGGGATCATGATTAGGTAGTTAGCTGAGGGCCAGCTGGCGGTATTTATCCTTGAAAGGTCAACATCAGCCTTTTAAGTAAAGCAAGAATTGTGTGCCCTATTATGGAAAATGGTGGCTGCACCATTACTAGAGTTCTGTGCAGAAACACTAACACTAATGTCTTCAAGATGCTCAAAGGAGCAACCTTTGAAATAAAATGCCTGAATAATATATGAAAGAGTGGTGGATTAACATCTCCCAAGCTACAGCTCGTCCATGACACTAGATGAGAGCTAGAGGGTGGTAAATAGATAGCCCTGTAGAATCCTTGATGGGATCTTCCTAGTCCAAGCAATTATGCTAGCTGTAAGAACGGTGTAAAAAAGGGGGGTGGGTGAGGTTAGGGAGTGTCTGAGGCCCTTTGGTGTCCACTTGAACTATGAGTGAATTGCCCCCACAACCACCACTCCTCTTCTTTGTGTCTCACCTCAAGGATACATCAGTTTCAGATCAGTGCTTCAGTTCAGGTATTCTCTTACAGTATTCTCTTAATTACAGTAATTAAGCTAAAGCAAAAATGTTAATAGCCTAATCAATTCTTGTTACTCTTTCAGTACAGAGAGGATAAATCCTGATTACCTTCTAGATATTAAACAAATATCAAGCGTTACTACAGTGATCTACACTTTAAAAATATGGAAACATCCATTGTTTAATCATCTTTTAAAAAGCAGTCAAAATGACCTAGTATGGTTTGGAAGCTGAGGGAAAAGAAAAACCTGACTCCTGGTATTTAGGCTTAAAATCCCTAATTGTCCATTGCCTGTTAAATTATGCTGCTTGTTTATTTTAATAATTAACAGGCAGAATAAAATGTCAAGGGAAAACAAATCCTTTTACCTAAAGGATATAATTTGTTCTTTTAGCAAATAAAAAATGCTTCAGGCTTTAAAGTTCTGGATCTGAACAATTTCTACTTTTGGTTATGTTCAGATCCTTTTCAGTTCAGACCCATTTAAGATAAAATTCGAAAGAAAGCAAACAGACAAGATCTTGTGACCAAGATATCTGGGATACTGATCTCAGGCTTTTCTGGAAGCTTATTTTACGTTTCAAGGAAAGTGAGCTTTTGTTGTTTACATTGGCTAAGCCTTTACTTTTGAAAGAACAACATTTAATAAATTCAGAAGATCCAGACTGAATTTGACAATTAAAAAAATTAGTTTCCCCCAGAAAGTGCATTTGATATTAAACATATTTCATATAACACTTTTGAGAAGTACTCCACATTTAACTGTCTAGTTGAAATTGTGTAATTTCATGTTTCTTTCACTGGGCAATATGTGACATTTTTCCACAAGAAATACAACATATTTGAAAACCTCAAATCAGGAGGGAAAATCACCTTTATGCAGACTTCCTTCTAATAAAAAGATAGAGAAGAACAACACTGATAAAATATAACATTGGATCTGCTCTGGAGTCCAGAAATGCGTATGAGCAGCTCTGAAAAGAAAACGTGTAAACATCAGTGGTGTTTTGAAAATTTAAGGCTAGGATCAGGATATACAAAGCTCTACTATCCCAACAAGAATTTTCTATACGTTAAACTCTAGAGCCTCAAGAGACTGTCATAGGCATCGCAACACCTAACTGCTGTGCACCCTGCTGCCTGTGGAATCCTAAACTCTGAGTTAGGCACCCAGGCTCCCCAGACAATGCACGGGGTGAGTTAGAAGTCTAAGTAAAGGATTCTTTGAAGGTAATAAGCTGAGGGGGGAGCTGCCTAAGCTATCCAGGAGGGAAATGCAAAAGAAAGTGGTGGGGCTTAGGACCAGATTCACAAAGGTACTTGGGTCCCTAACTTCCTCTGATCTGGGCCTCAAAGGTTATGTCTATACAGCATTTGGAGACCATGGAAGCGAATCCTTCAGCCTGCATTGACAGGCTTAGCAGAGCTCACACTAGCATTCTCTTGTGGCTTGGGCTGATGCTCTGGCTCTGAAGTCAAGGGACAGGGTGAGTGATGTGTTACACATATGCTCTTTATCTGTGGTAAGTCAATTGTTTAATACAAAAACACTAGCACAGCTGAAAAGAATATGCATAGCTGCCTGTCACTTCATAGCTTGCTTACAGTCTGGGTAATCAATTTCTATTATGTTGTGTTCTCTCACAGTAGGTAAGAAAAAATCATCCTCATTTTGCTTATCCCAGAAGAATGGGGAGTTTTGAAAGATGTCAAATTAATTGTAGATTGTCTCAGCTTCACAGAGATACTTTTAGAGAGACTTTTCTTTTACAATGCAGAGTGCTGCTCCGTGGGATATAGATATGGTTTTTAGTTCAATAGCATGAACAGTATAGAAGCAGCAAATGTCTCTCATAGATGGAAAAAGTATACTATATTGACTTGGTCTAATTTGTAGTTGTATGGACTCAAAGTTCTTGAGTGAACATTGAAAGTCCAGATGTTCCTCAGTGATAGATTTGTATAAGTGGATCTCTATTTTAGCTGACAAATATAAAACAGGTAACCAGATATCTCCCTAAGGCTGCAATAAGGACATTACCATTGTGCACACTGCTTAAGTGCTTCTAGTGCTAGCAGACTTGGAAGCCCTAGTATAGAAGGGTTCTGGCTGCCATAGGGGTTTAAACTCCATGTTGACACGAGCTGCCTTGAGTATGGTACGTATAGTTCTAAAAAAAAGTCTCTATTGTATCCAAGGCCTAAAGATGAAAATCACCCTTTGATAACACACAGCCTGTATTGTGAAAGAAATGGTGATCATGGTGAAGCTGGGTAGGAAAGTTAGATACATCCTAAATCATGGCTGATCACACTGCTTCAGTACAGCCCCTTCTTGTCTATGTGTTAGAACACCTGAAATCTGTTGTTGCTCCCTATATAGGGGTGCTAAAGTATTAATCACACTTCCACATATCCACCTCACTCCATCTAATCTACACCATCCTATTGAAGGCAACATGGAAAACCCTTTAACTGTGTGCTGGGAGTTTGGATGCTTTGTGACCTCCTCACTTCCAAACTCCCATGTGAGGCAGAAATGGAGCAAAGAGACTTCTGTGGAGCCTTGTGAGCTGTGGAAGATAGAGTTCAAGCTATCCTACTTGTGGACAGCATTAATATACTTCTTAAATGTTCTTTAATGTTCTAATGTAGCTCAGTGTTGCTTGTGACTCATTCTCTGATTTTTTTTTATTGACCCTTCCAATAAAGAGGAGGAAGAAACACCACACAAGAAAACTCCTTTTTTTTTTCAAGATGGCAGCAGCATGTCTGAATATTCTCAGCTAAATTCAGACATCTGTCAACTCCTTAACTATGGGAGCAGAGTCTCTCCCCTGACATCTAGTGACACACTAGGAGAAAAGACTTCAGAAGCTGTCCATATTTGCATAGACATACCTACTCTGCTGAGGTGTTCAGCAAACAGAACAGCCTGCCTAAAGTGATCAGTTTTGGCTGATTTTTAGATTACAATTCACTTCAGGATTGAATGCAGGGGAAAAGACATGGAATCCTTATTATATGAGTAAAGGGCAGCAGAACAGTGCTTAGCATGCCCTGGTTGATGGTGTCACCTTAAACTGAACCTCGTTTGCTAAAAAGGGGATATGGATGCCAAATCCCAGTGAAGAGATGTGGAGGGGACAGGTGTTCCTATCTCATGTGGACTCTGCCTAAAGAGTCCTAGACAACATTGGACCTTCTCTCTACTATTCAAAGACAACTGATTGGACTCTGACTCTGGACTGTTTCTGTTCAGTGATTACTAGAGCTGAAATCACTGAGGAGCCAGCCTAGGGGCTAAATCTTAAACATGGTATAGGGACAGCATTGCAGTGAAAGACAGCAAAGAGACTGCAGCATAGAGGCTCTCTGATAGCTCAGCTCTTCGTGATTTTACTGGGTAAGTGGGGGAACCTCAGAACTCAGCATCGTTGGAGTGGCAGTGAGTGACTAGCAGCAGCAGAGATGGGTGATGGCAGAGAATAAGAGCAAGAGAAGTGGCAGAGGTAACAGTGGTAGCAGCGGTGAGCCAGTTACAGAGATAGCGGCAGCAGAAGCATGACTTGCCTGCCCTCGCCCACCTTTTTCAGGGGTGGAGCTGGACCCATGTGAATGCACCTCTGAACTCTGGGTCTTTTCTGACTAAGGATAACCAACTATGGGTGGGGTGCAGTGAAGGGAAAGGGGAGTGGTGTAGTAAATGGACATTTGTTCACTGGACTTTCAAAATGCAAGGTGGATATTATGGGGTGGGTGTTTGCTTAAGGTTACTTGCTTTTGAATTGGGATTTGGTGTTATCCCAATTTAATGCTGGCTTCCCTTTCACTTTTAAGAAAAGGGGTTTTTTTGTTCTTTTTTTTTTAATTATACACAGACTTAGTGCTTGTGAATGGGGAAGTATTACCTCTGAGAGGTACCCAGGAGTGGTATTTAGATTTACCAGATTACTGGGCGTGGGCTTGATCTGGTTCTCTTTTGTAGCGTTAAGAGGAAACCCCAGATGTTGAACCCAGCTCTTGTTGCTGCCAACTCCACCTGGTAGAAGCGTTACAAATATATGTAAATAAAGCACATTGTGAATATTCATAGGGCAAGAAAGAGAGCATAAGAACAAATTCACAGTGACCTAGAAATTCACTCTTCTCTCTGAGCTGACAACTCAGAGCCTCTTGTTCGAAAAGCTTAGCCCTTTACTAGCTGTATACTTTGCTACTTGTAGAGAGTAGTTTAGCGGTTCACATTCCATCCAGTAGAAGGTGTGTATATATAATCAACCTAATTCACTGTAGTCTTATATGCCACTGGGGTTTTAAATTCCATAATTCCACAATGGGAAAATCTGAAATATGGAAGTAGTTGAGCAAAATTTCAAAACTAAGAAGGCATTTAAAAATATATTTTGTGTTAGCAACTACACACGGTCTTGAAATGCAGTGTAGTTGTAGCCATGTCAGTCCCAGGATATTAGAGAGACAACGTGAGTGAGGTAATATCTTTTATTGGACCAACGTTTGATGAGAGATTCAAGTTTTTGAGACACACAGAGCTCTTCAGGTCTGGGAAAAGTACTCCCAGGCTATGTCTACACTAGCACATTTGTTGGTAAGACTTATGTCCCTCAAGGGTGTGAAAAAACACACCCCGAGTGATGTCTGTTACATGGAGAGAGGCACCAGTGTGGACAGTGCTATGTCAGCAGGAGATCATCTCCTGCTGACATAGCTACTGCTGCTTGTTGGCGGATGGTTAAATTATGTGGAGGGGAGCGCTCTCTCTTCGAAATAGAGCAGCTACACTGGAGATCTTAGTGGCACAGCTGCAGTACTACAGATATGCCGCTGTAAGGTCTCTAATGTAGACCAAGCCCCAGTGTCACAGCAAAATGCCAGATGGAACAGATTACTTAGCATAAGTAGTGAACACATATTGTAAGGGACCATTCAAGGTAGTGTGGCCTATTAACACCTCTGAAGTCATAGGACAAAAATAGGGGGGGTGATGGTTTACAGATAGTTGTAATAAACCCTAAGTCCAGTGTCTCTGTTCAATCCATCAATTTTAGGGTTCAGCAGGGTAATGTCTTTAAACTCCCAGGCTCATCTTTTGAAAATGTTGTTCAGGTTTCCTTTAAGGTTGAGGAGTGATGGTTCAGCTATCGAGTGACCACTTTGTGAAAAGTGTTCACCCACAAGTAACAGGGGATTTAAATTCCCTCATAGTATTCCACCACAACTTCACCAGCTGTTACCCATCCGTTATAGTCTCTCTGGTTCCACACTAGCATCAACTTCCTGGACACCACAATCAGCTTCAACAATGGAATCCTACAAACAACTGTATGCAAGAAATCCATGCATCACCAAACCTACCTTCAGAAACCAAGTAACCACCCCAAACACACCAATAAATCTTCTACCTACAACCAAAAAAAAGGAGTACTTGTGGCACCTTAGACTAACAAATTCATTTGAGCATAAGCTTTCGTGAGCTACAGCTCACTTCATCAGATGCATTCAGTGGAAAATATAGTGGGGAGATTTATATACACAGAGAACATGAAACAATGGGTGTTACCATAAACACTGTAACGAGAGTGATCACTTAAGGTGTGCTATTACCAGCAGGACAGTGGGCAGGAGGGGAAACCTTTTGTAATGATGATCAAGGTGGGCCATTTCCGGCACTTGGTACTAAGATACCCTGGAATATGCTCTGAAGAGAAAGTCCTTGATATATACCTTAACACACTTAAAATGGCTTTCACCAAATAAGGACAGGCCACCAGAGAAGTAGATAGCATCATGGAACCAGCCATCCAAATACCTTTAGACAACCTGCTTCAATAGAGAAATAAAACCCTCTCTGACCTCACACTCACAGTTGTCCCCTATCACCACATATTGGAACCCATACGGGGTATCATCAAACAATTACAAGCATACTCGATGGAGACCAAATCCTAAAAAAAAAAATCTTTCCTGCACCTCTTCTTCCACACTTCAAGCTGCCTAAGCTCCTCACAGACCAAGACACACCAACTCAAAGGAGCATCAGACCCTGACAGATGTAAAACCTGCAGATGTCTCTCTCGTGCTACACTCAACAATCAACACTCCTCTGAAGATCCATGGATCCTACACATGCCTATTGCATGTGTGTACGTCATCCAGTGCACTAAATTCTAGACAATCATTATGTTCTCAAATGAACTCACACAGGAAAATAATAAAAGAAAAATAATACCCTTTCAACCTGTGCGTGAACACTTTTCACAAAGCAATAATTCTATATCTCACTTATCAGTCCTCATTCTCAAAGGAAACCTGCACAACACTTGCAAAAGATGAGCCTAGAAGCTTAAATTCATTACTCTGCTAGACACTAAAAATCATGGACTGAACACAGACACTGGATTTATTGCTTATTACAACCATCTGTAACCCACTAACCCCATCTTTTTGTCCCATAACTGCTGAGTTGTTAACAGGCCACTGTACCTTAAATGGTCCCTTACAATATGTGCTAACTACTCTTGCTAAACAATTTGTTCAACCTTGCATTTTGCTGTGACATGGGGGATATCTTTCCCAGACTTCAAGAAGAGCTCTAACAAACTTGACTCTCTCACCAGGAGAAGTTGGTCCCAAAAAATATATTCACTCACCTTGACTGTCTTGAAAATTAAATACAGTTAAAATGATGTTTATTGCTTAATTTCTATATGTATTAGGAAAAAAACCCTAAACATAGAACAACTTAATTTTCCAGAAGCAAAAGATAAATTTGCAAAATGGAATTGTCTTCAAAATATCATACACATTCTGACATTAGAGAAATTATTGTGAATTTTTAAAACTGGGAGAAATTGTACACTACACAATTTCCCTGAGTTACAGGCTGTTAGTTCTACTCCAATAGATCTTGCTCAGCTAACTGGAGTGTTTTACACATTCCCAATACACATGTATTTGTGTGCAAATACACACAATCAGAAACTCACCAGCTGTGTTCTATATTCACTGCATGTCTATTTATATTCAAAGATTGGAACCATGGAAAAGGATTTCTCAGTGCTGCAAAGGAGTATCATGAATTATTTACAGTAAATCAAATTTTATAACCCTTCTCAATCTTTCATAAACTGTATCTTCCTATTTTATTAGATACTTTATCCAGGAACTTAATACAGCATAAGTCAGGGAAATCTCTTAAATTCCTACAAGATTTGTAGGAGTATGTGCAGAAACAGTTCATAGAGTAGCTTATGCATGTCAGGTAACTGTAGGACTATTAATATCCTTCAAGTGTTTAATTTTTAAGAGAAAAGGGGCCCAGTTTTCTCAAGGGCTCAGCACCCAGCAACTCCTATAATTCTTAATTAGGGTTAGTGGGAACTGCTAGGTGCTCTGCAAACTTGAAAATCTATCCCAGAATTACTTGGCAAGCTGAGCTCATTTCATCAATATGCTAATTAACACAGCCAAATGTAAGGTCAAAAATCAAGGATCAAAGAATACAGGTCACATTGACAGGATGCAGAGTAACAGCTGTGTTAGTCTGTATTCGCAAAAAGAAAAGGAGTACTTGTGGCACCTTAGAGACTAACCAATTTATTAGAGCATAAGCTTTCGTGAGCTACAGCTCACTTCCTCAGATGCATATCATGGAAACTGCAGCAGGCTTTATATATACACAGAGAATATGAAACAATACCTACTCCCACCCCACTGTCCTGCTGGTAATAGCTTATCTAAAGTGATTATCAGGTGGGCCATTTCCAGCACAAATCCAGGTTTTCTCACCCTCCACCCCCCCACACAAATTCACTCTCCTGCTGGTGATAGCCCATCCAAAGTGACAACTCTTTACACAATGTGCATGACAATCAAGTTGGGCTATTTCCTGCACAAATCCAGGTTTTCTCACATCCCCCCCACCCCCATACACACACAAACTCACTCTCCTGCTGGTAATAGCTCATCCAAACTGACCACTCTTCAAGTTTAAATCCAAGTTAAACCAGAACATCTGGGGGGGGGGGGTAAGGAAAAAACAAGAGGAAACAGGCTACCTTGCATAATGACTTAGCCACTCCCAGTCTCTATTTAAGCCTAAATTAATAGTATCCAATTTGCAAATGAATTCCAATTCAGCAGTTTCTCGCTGGAGTCTGGATTTGAAGTTTTTTTGTTTTAAGATAGCGACCTTCATGTCTGTGATTGAGTGACCAGAGAGATTGAAGTGTTCTCCGACTGGTTTATGAATGTTATAATTCTTGACATCTGATTTGTGTCCATTTATTCTTTTACGTAGAGACTGTCCAGTTTGACCAATGTATATGGCAGAGGGGCATTGCTGGCACATGATGGCATATATCACATTGGTGGATGTGCAGGTGAACGAGCCTCTGTTAGTGTGGCTGATGTTATTAGGCCCTGTGATGGTGTCCCCTGAATAGATATGTGGGCACAATTGGCAACGGGCTTTGTTGCAAGGATAAGTTCCTGGGTTAGTGGTTCTGTTGTGTGGTATGTGGTTGTTGGTGAGTATTTGCTTCAGGTTGCGGGGCTGTCTGTAGGCAAGGACTGGCCTGTCTCCCAAGATTTGTGAGAGTGTTGGGTCATCCTTTAGGATAGGTTGTAGATCCTTAATAATGCGTTGGAGGGGTTTTAGTTGGGGGCTGAAGGTGACGGCTAGCGGCGTTCTGTTATTTTCTTTGTTAGGCCTGTCCTGTAGTAGGTAACTTCTGGGAACTCTTCTGGCTCTATCAATCTGTTTCTTTACTTCTGCAGGTGGGTATTGTAGTTGTAAGAAAGCTTGACAGAAATCTTGTAGGTGTTTGTCTCTGTCTGAGGGGTTGGAGCAAATGTGGTTGTATCGCAGAGCTTGGCTGTAGACGATGGATCGTGTGGTGTGGTCAGGGTGAAAGCTGGAGGCATGCAGGTAGGAATAGCGGTCAGTAGGTTTCCGGTATAGGGTGGTGTTTATGTGACCATTGTTTATTAGCACTGTAGTGTCCAGGAAGTGGATCTCTTGTGTGGACTGGACCAGGCTGAGGTTGGTGGTGGGATGGAAATTGTTGAAATCATGGTGGAATTCCTCAAGGGCTTCTTTTCCATGGGTCCAGATGATGAAGATGTCATCAATATAGCACAAGTAGAGTAGGGGCTTTAGGGGACGAGAGCTGAGGAAGTGTTGTTCTAAATCAGCCATAAAAATGTTGGCATACTGTGGGGCCATGCGGGTACCCATAGCAGTGCCGCTGATCTGAAGGTATACATTGTCCCCAAATGTGAAGTAGTTATGGGTAAGGACAAAGTCACAAAGTTCAGCTACCAGGTTAGCCGTGACAGTATCGGGGATAGTGTTCTTGACGGCTTGTAGTCCATCTTTGTGTGGAATGTTGGTGTAGAGGGCTTCTACATCCATAGTGGCCAGGATGGTGTTATCAGGAAGATCACCGATGGATTGAAGTTTCCTCAGGAAGTCAGTGGTGTCTCGAAGGTAGCTGGGAGTGCTGGTAGCGTAGGGCCTGAGGAGGGAGTCTACATAGCCAGACAATCCTGCTGTCAGGGTGCCAATGCCAATGCCAACTTGATTGTCATGCACATTGTGTAAAGAGTTGTCACTTTGGATGGGCTATCGCCAGCAGGAGAGTGAATTTGTGTGGGGGGGTGGAGGGTGAGAAAACCTGGATTTGTGCTGGAAATGGCCCACCTGATGATCACTTTAGATAAGCTATTACCAGCAGGACAGTGGGGTGGGAGTAGGTTTTGTTTCATATTCTCTGTGTATATATAAAGCCTGCTGCAGTTTCCATGATATGCATCTGAGGAAGTGAGCTGTAGCTCACGAAAGCTTATGCTCTAATAAATTGGTTAGTCTCTAAGGTGCCACAAGTACTCCTTTTCTTATTGACAGGATGGTGCACTATATCGTAGAAAGGAGTTCTTGTGTCTACACGTCAAAAAGAATGCAGAAAAAACCTGCAAGAATAATTATATTGAAATCAATAGAAGTTAGGAGCCTGAATATCTTCCTGCATCTGGGTCTAAGTACCTACATGAGGAGGATTTCAGATAGTAGAAGGTTCTTTAATTTAGTAATTAGGGGCATAACATGATTTTGTGTATGGAAGTTGAAGCTACGTAAAATCAAACTAAAAACAAGGACACACTTTTAACATTATAAAGAATTACCAAGAGATGAGGTAGATTCTTCATCACATAGTGTCTTTCTGGGGGGAAAAAAAAAGCTCTAAGTCAATCAGAAGTTATGGACATGATGAAGGAATTTCTGAGTGAACTTCTATGACCTTCATAATATATGTCAGATGAAAACCCCATTATCCTAGCTACTGTAGAAACAGACAGGAAAAAAAGATACTCTCTTCCCTTAAAAAGCTTACAAAAAGAGTCTGTAAAGTTACTAGCCAAGCCTAATGCAATATTGTTGTCTTACTACTGAATCATGTGTAAATATATATTTTTGCCAAGCAACTCTTAATTTGTAATAAACTCACATATAATTAAACATTACAGGAAAACGGAAAATGGGTGAATGGTCAAACACCCAAGGTTTGGGATTCAAAATAAATGAAAGATGAAGGACTTTGCAGCCGTAGTTGACTAAATTAAGGCAAAAAGCTTCTGAGAGACAGAGTTCAAAGACAAGTGGACACAATGGCTTCTTACAGGCAAGCTCTATTAATGCATCAAAAGCATGTCTCAGTACTAAGCGTTATTAACTTTGTCAATATTACCTAAGGCTTCAAAACTGTAAGATTAAGATAAATTTATATGTTTGGGAATGCAGGGCTCAAAAACAGTTTAAAACAAAACTGAGGATTTCATGTCCAATAGAGTTTCAGTTTCTTCAGTAACATCAATCTGAGAAATCTCTAAGGCTTACAGGAGGAGAATATTGATTGCCAAAATGGTGGTAAAGAAAAAGTAGGTTAAATAACTGATAACGTGTTTGAAGGAAGATTACATCTATTAATGGGAATAATCCAACAGTGTTCAATGCAGACCAGCTTGGTTAGATCTGAGCAAATATAAGTGTAATATCATTCTGTGGCTTAACTGAAAGACTGAATCTGCCTTCTTCAGAATAAGGCAGAAATAAAATGAACATGAAGGAAAGGTAAGTTAATTACTGACAGCCCAGCTCAAATCATATCAGTAGCTTATTCAGTTTTAATCATTATAATTGCAGAACAAAAGTGATCCCAGAACTCTAAAGCAGATTATTATAGATGTTATGGTCTATTCTATTCTAAGTAAGTTTTTTTATAGTACAGTGATGAGCATGGTATCTGAATGTTTTCTAGTTATGCATTAAATGACTTTGCTAACATCTGGCACCTATCTGTTCATTCGTCTCCCCAGGAGGAGTGTGCAGTGAATGATCTTGTTTTGATAGGGTTTTTGCATTTATTTATATATTTGTTTATTTATTTATAGTGAATATATCAACATATAATATATGTTAGAGAGGACAAGGTCAAAGATTTGCACCATGCACTTGGAATGGAAAGGGGTGAGGTTTGCAATAGCCCTTAATGCCTGGGAGGGTTCATTGCACAATTTAATATTGACGTCAGAGAAAGTTCTGTCTCCCATGCAGGAAAAAAAATGTATGCTTATTATGGAGTTCCATTGCGTTAGAGGAGCAAAGCTGTAAACATTGGTCTTCATCCCAGAATTTTAGGAATCTGTCATAAATATAAAGGGAAGGGTAATCACCTTTAAAATCCCTCCTGGCCAGAGGAAAAATCCTTTCACCTGTAAAGGGTTAAGAAGCTAAAGGTGACCTCTCTGGCACCTGACCAAAATGACCAATGAGGAGACAAGATACTTTCAAAAGCTGTTTCAAGCTGTGCTGAATAGAATGAATATTCCTGTCTGTGTCTCTTTTGGTAACTTAAGGTTTTGCCTAGAGGGATTCTCTATGTTTTGAATCTAATTACCCTGTAAAATATTTACCATCCTGATTTTACAGAGGTGATTCTTTTTTACTTCTATTAAAAGTCTTCTTGTAAGAAAACTGAATGCTTTTTCATTGTTCTAAGATCCAAGGGTTTGGGTCTGTGGTCACCTATGCAAATTGGTGAGGATTTTTACCAAACCTTCCCCAGGAAGTGGGGTGCAAGTGTTGGGAGGATTTTGAGGGGAAAGACGTTTCCAAACTACGTTTTCTCAGGAACCCAGATAAAGTTTGGTGGTGGCAGTGGAAGTCCAAGGGCAAAGGGTAAAATAGTTTGTACCTTGGGGAAGTTTTAACCTAAGCTGGTAAAAGTAAGCTTAGGAGGTTTTCATGCAGGTCCCCACATCTGTACCCTAGAGTTCAGAGTGGGGAAGGAATCTTGACAGAAGCCTTTCTACATATGCTATGCACAGGTCACAGAGCCCCTTGAAGATAATACAAATAAATAATAACAAAGAGTCAACTGCTGGAAATGGCCCATCTTGATTATCACTAGAAAAGGTTGCTTTTTTTTTTTTTCTCTCCTGCTGGTAATAGCTCACCTTAACTGATCACTCTCGTTATAGTGTGTATGATAACACCCATTGTTTAATGTTCTCTGTGTATATGACAGTAATACATATCTTGTAAGAGTTTCACAAAAATGTCAAACAAAGGTCCTGATTCTGGAGACGCTTAAACATGCTTAGCTTGATTTCAGTTGGACCACTTTTATCTAAAGTTAAGAACACGAATAAGTTTTTGCAGAATTAGACCTAAAATTCTTCTGCCTGTCAAAGATTGTTATACAAAAATAGTGACAATGGATTTACAAGAATAAAGTTTTATACGTGCATTTTAAGATGACATTTGAGAAATCAATTTGATCTGAAGAAAGTTCATTAGGCTTATTAGAAATTATACGTTAATTTCTTTCAGCATTGGTATGATATCTGAGAGCTTTTAGCATAGTTGTTTGGGCTGGCAAGTATTTCCAAACACTGTACAATATTTAGAGTTGCATTAATTAAACAGTGTTACAGGTACAGGACCTGTGGCGGGAAGAGGCAGGGCTGGGTGGCAGCTTAGGGGAAGGGTTGGAGTGTGGGTGGGAACTCTCAAAGTTGGCACTTCTGCTAGGTAAATAACATTTTCTTGGTATTTGCACAAATCATATTGCTAAGTACAACTAAAACAAGAAAAACATACAATCAGGATAAATATATTTAAGTTCTCCTTACAGCCAGGTATTACCAAGGAACTCTAATGAGCTTTCTGCAGCCAACCGTTCTTCTTTCCCAAAAGAGTCCCCTTGTTCAGTCCAGCCTAGTCAACCCACGTAGAGAGAGAAAGTCAGCTGGCCAGGAGCTTGCCTCCTAGGTTCCTCATAGTACAATACCTACCACCTGCTTTTCAAAGCTGCAATTCCTGATAATCCTTGCAATGAGGACAAGTTTGTGGTTTCTTCTCTCTTCATAGAGAACATAGCTCTTTCCCTACTATTCTGTGTGGTGTCCACACACCTCTCACAAAAGAGACTGTCATCTTATCTTCAAAAGTCACAAATGTGTCACATATTAACTGTTACGACTTCCTTTGGGAGTGTGATGGGTGGATAAACAACACACTAGAAAGACAGAGCAAGAACTCTGGGCCTGGGAAGCATTACTCCCTTAGGCCTGCTGGTCGTGTTCCTGTTGGAGGGACTGAAAAGGGAAGCTCTTCAGAATAGACAGAAGGGTGGCAGACCTATACTTACAGTTATTGAGGGACTATACTAGGAGGGTGCATCTCCAGGAGGAGGGCTGCTGCCTGAAGCTGGGATTCTCTAGCTGGCAGAGGCCCATGGACTAGGTAGCAAGGGATAACCATAAGCCATAATGCACCCCAAGGAGGGACAGAACAGTAGGAAGAAACCCAGGGGAGGGTGTCAGCTAGATCTCAGGTAGTGAGCTCCATCCTTATTGTGCTTAAGAGGGTCACTTGGAACTTGGTGGAGTGGGAGGGCCTGAGTTCCCTACTTGACTGCTAAGCGGGCCTGCTGCAGTGGACTCTGTCCACCGGGCATGATGGGGTATGTGTGTCTTTCGCATTCACAGGGGGTATTTGAAACCTTTTTAAATTCAGGAGTTAAGAATGTGCAATACTTCCCTCTCAGGATGGAGATTCAGGAAAGCAATTCAGATTAGAAAGTGTTTCCGTTACTTTGATTTTTATGAACCCAAAAGTATTACTGTACTACTACTGTATGTTTCAGAGTAACAGCCGTGTTAGTCTGTATTCGCAAAAAGAAAAGGAGTACTTGTGGCACCTTAGAGACTAACCAATTTATTTGAGCATGAGCTTTCGTGAGCTACAGCTCACTTCATCGGATGCATACCGTGGAAACTGCAGCAGACATTATATACACACAGAGATCATGAAACAATACCTCCTCCCACCCCACTGTCCTGCTGGTAATAGCTTATCTAAAGTGATCATCAAGTTGGGCCATTTCCAGCACAAATCCAGGTTTTCTCACCCTCCGCCCCCCCCCCCCCCCGCCACACACACACAAACTCACTCTCCTGGAGTTTGATGATCACTTGATGATCACTTTAGATAAGCTATTACCAGCAGGACAGTGGGGTGGGAGGAGGTATTGTTTCATGATCTCTGTGTGTATATAATGTCTGCTGCAGTCTCCACGGTATGCATCCGATGAAGTGAGCTGTAGCTCACGAAAGCTCATGCTCAAATAAATTGGTTAGTCTCTAAGCTGCCACAAGTCCTCCTTTACTTTTTACTACTGTATGTGTATACTCGCGTAACATTGACAGTTATGCAAGTAAACTACAAGAGCAGCCTAAGTCTAAATGCTAATGAACACTGCTCCATAGACTTATTGACATGATTTTTGTGAATTATCTTAATCCAAACTATGTAACACAGAAATGGCTTTGGAGAAACAAAATGACATGCTATTCAGCATCACTTACCAATTCCATTCAATCTACACAATTTTCCTGAGCAAATCAGTAGGTATCTAAAACTAACGTTAATATTTTGTATCCATCTTTTCTTGTTATGGCTCTCTTGGCTTTGACTATTTTCACTGAGGGATTCAAACATTGCACCTGATTGAATGCAGGTTATACTTCTATATCCCACGCATTGCAGTAAGACAATAGGAGGAAAATATCTGCCGAACCAGTTGACCCTCATCTAGCATACATGAGAGGCATACTGAACGGTAGTGATTTGAGCTTGGTGGTAAATGAATGGTCAGGTTCCTGAGATCTTTACATAGCATATTTTGTTTGCACCTTTTTATTTAACACTGTACAGTAGTTTGGAAATAGAGTGCTGAAACCACTGCCTATTATGATGACCAATCTTATTTCACTGTACTCCTGTATCCATATGGGGTCTTTTTTTCTCATGCTTAGTTTGTAAATTCTTTGGGGCCAGGACACACTTTTTTTATTCTGCGTTTGTACAATGCCTAGCACAATGCAATCCTTCTCCATAGCTATGGCTCATAGGTGCTATGATGGTAATAGAAACTAATATTTATTCATTTTTTTTCTCAGATTCCCCTGAAACAAGTTAATTTTTCTATATGCTCAGACAGATGAAATCATTATATTAGGAAGCTAAAACTACTGCTAAGGAAAGATTTGCAAGGGCTACAATTTTTGGTACTCTAATTTCTTATCGCAAAATGGAGTGCTTGGGTTTGTTAATTTCACCTACACAAATGGGGTAGGGGAGGGAGGAAGAAAGAGACACTGATTCAAAAAATATTCTTTAGAAATCTTGGAAAAATTAACTGAAGCATTTGATCCACTGTAGAGCAATGGAAACAAAAAGCTGTGGAGAGAAATGAAGTTGGATTACTTGAATGGTATTAAATGCAAGACAGGAACAGTTGCACAATCTGGTGTAAATAATGCAGCTAACAAGCACAACATGTGGTCTGCATAAATGTGACATTTTGTTTATACTATTAGCAATATTTGGGAATTATGCTGTGTTTTCAAAAGTTAAAGTAACTCCTTGCCTCAAATGGGGAAAGCAACTCTATACAGGTGTGCTCTGCACATTGACAAAGTCTTTTTGAAATCAGGGGGTACAGGTGGAGGCCAGGGTTGGCTTCTCCAGAGCCAAGTGTAGATCTGGGTGCTAACATGTTACTGGAAAGAGGTTCTCAAAATGGTGCAGAGGATCGTTAAAGTTATAAGGGACACATTATCATAACATAAAACTTATAATAAAAATGTAGGACTGGAACAGCTCTCAGTAGGCCTTCTAATCCAGTTCCCTGCACTGAAGCAGGACTAAGTGTTATCTAGAACATCCCTGACAGGTGTTTAAGAACAGATTAGATAAAGAGACTAGAAGAGCACCAGTCATCACTGGGCAACTTTACTTCTGCATTAATGAAGGTTTGGGGCAGTTAATATTAATCTAGTTCAATATCCTTCTTCCATGGTGGCCAATGCTATACTCGTCATAAAAATGCCTATATTGTATCTAAGTATGTGATGCTGTGCCATTGGGTTTAACCACATCTTGTGTTCTGAAATCTGAAAATTGACAACCCTTGAAATTTCATCCAAGCTAATCAAAATGTAGATGACACACTTGATAAAAGAATCCTGTAGATTCATCAGATGTGGGCAAGATGAACAGTAGTGCATTCAATGTCTAAACACCTATTCTTTCTTTACTCTAAAGAAACAGTTAACTACAGTTAACATCTTCCACTGCATTTTCAGAATATCTGTCATTATAGCTTTTGCATTGCAATTTGATTAAATTGTTAGTTAGGTTAGGAAATTAAGTCTTCTATCTTATGTCTGTATATGCTCCCCAAGACCATAGTTTCTGAGAGTCTATGAATCTTATTTATTTATCCTCACCATACCCTGGTGAGGTAGAGAAGTACTCGCCACATTTTACATACAAGGAGCTGAGATACAGGGGGACTAAGGCTCACACTGTAAAGATATTTATGAATTGCTCTGTTTGCTATTACAAGATTAAGTGATGTGGACATCTAACTTCCAGCTGATTTAGGAGCCTAAATTCTACTGACTTTCAATGCAGTCTTAATCTCTTAAGCCTTGCAACACTGAGTAGAGCAATATCTAAATGTCACCTTTTAAACCGCTGGGCCTAAATGACTTACCTGAGGTCACCTAGGAAGTCTGTGATAGAGCAGGGACCAAAGTCTAAGGTCAGCACCCTAATCTCTGGACCATCCTTGTTGTCACACAAAGCTCCAGGTTTTCAAGGTTCTTTTTTCTAGGATTGTAAATATTAATACATCTTATATGTACCTAGGGCTCAATATATAACTTGTTCCAAATAAATAATGAATCTCTGCCCAAAAGTCAGTACATTCTAAAGACATGAGTTGATTCAAAAGACAATATGTAGTTAAGTGCTTCATAGAACAAATAGATCTTCCAGATTCTTTTCAATTACCAGGGTTACTCGGTTTCTTAACTTCTCATTTGAGCAGATTGGAAATGTAAATATTTTCAATGAAAAAATGCAAAGTTTTATCAGTTTTCTCCCCCCCCCATGTAATTTTGTTGCTTTGGGGGTAGGGGGAGGCAGTTTATAGAGTGTTGTTGTTTTTCTGAAAAAAAATAAAAACTCCCTGTTGACTAAGATTTTTCTTGAACATTTTTCAACTAGCTTTCCTCACTGCTTGGTTGAGGAATTTCTGGGGAACCATTGACAGATGAGTACAGATGCTAAGTACAGCCTTGGCTTTTAATGCTTCAGTTTTCCCAACAAAGAAGCAGCAGCTCTTCTGCTTGTAATACTAGTAACCACATAACCCCCCAGGAATAAATGATGGTTTGTTAACAAACATTTCTTCCCACCCTCTCTAAAATTCATATCGTGGTTATGTGACTCTGCATCACCTTCAATATAACTTTGTATCTCAGAACCACAATGTAGTCTTTAATATTTTAATGCATAAATATTACCATTATAGAATATATAAGCTAATATTAATTGAAGTTTGTTTTGAAAAATCAAGGCACCGGAAATCACAAATTAGTGATTTAGTTCAGCAACAAGCATGCCATTCCTCTATTCAGGAACAAGTGCAATGCATCTCTGCCCCAGGAGTACTGTTCAGGCCCCTCTTAACTCTCTCACGCACAAGGTTGCCCATTATAGGGACTTTCCCCTATGATTCCTTTCTGGGGCTAGCCCTTTAAATTTGGCAGTTGCAGGCCTAAAATAGCCATTTTGGAACTGGCAGCTGCAAAGTGTTCCTGATTTTGTTCATGCTGGTAAGTACTATATGTGTTGTGTTTTCCTTCTTATTTAATTCTGAGATAGCATATTCTCACAGTTCTGAAACTTGAAGCTTCAGCAAAGTCTGAATGAGAAGTCTGCTATGGAAGATTTGTTGCTGAATCATGTCTTTGTTCATATGATGGTGAACTCATGTCTAGCCCTCCTATACACACTTTGTAAAATGACCCCCAAGTGAAGGCAAAACATACTGAAACTTTAAAAAAAACCAAAACAAACAAAATAAAGCTGCTATGGATACCTCTTACCTTATTCATTTGGCTCACAAAATAGAAAAATGTCAGCCTCCAGTACCTTTTTATAGGATTTCATATTTTGAAAGGGTTTCTAGCTATATTAATCTATTTTTCTCAATCCATTTTCTATGAATTTATTCTCTCTTTTTTTGTACTTTTAACACTTGTATAAAAAACATAAAAATAATCCTCATTGCAATTAACTGACATAGATGAAAATTACTACTGAATGTTATTTTTCCATTTAGTTTTTATCAGAGAACTCACCTAAGGTCTTCAGTTCACTACAAGTCAAATGTGTATAAAATATAGCACTTAATATTAACTTCATTTGATACAAAGGCAAACAGTACTGTAGCTTGTTAGTCAGCAATGTGAAATAAATGTAAGGTTTTTTGTCTTGAATTTAAAAGGTTTTATTGAAAAGCTTATAAAAAATGTACAGCAAGTTGACTGATATTATTCTAGATATTTTGTCTGCCTGGAAACATTATACTTCATAGTAATTCAATTAACATTCAAAAAGAGGGTTCTGTTTTAATTGTAAGTTTGGATGGTGTATGGTATATGGGAAGAGTTAGTTTAAAAAAAAAAACAAGAACCCTGTCTGTTTGAGGGAACTGATTAAAGTATATCCCAAATATGATGATAAAATGCAAAAATCAATAAAAGCAAATCAATCTGAAAACGTTCCAAATCATTTTCCAAATTAGGAAGAGAGAATTGAATTGACTAAAGGTTTAAAATATAAAATATTCATATGGTACTTTGTATTGCTGCTTGTTTCAGATTATTTAATCAAATAAAAGTTTTGCAAGGTACAGAATACCTTGCTATAAACAAAAACATACACTCAGGAGATTAGCTGCTCCAGTCTAATCCAAAGTATAAATGTTACATTTTGAAAAAGAATATTACAAATACGAATTGAACACAATGAAACCTTGGGAATCTTGCAGGCTGCTGAGCATGGTCACAAGCATTAGGATTGGCTAATTGGCCAACTTTCACATAATTTTAGATAACAACACAAAATGCCACTAAAGCCAAACCATCCTGTTAGAAGGCAAAGGAATAAGCAATACCCACAACCAACTGTGCCCTGGCCAAATTCTGCTATTTTTTTCTATACCACTTCTCAAATCCAATCTTTGTTTCATATCAACAGTACGAAAGCTTTCTTCCAGGCCCTGTACATCACACATTCTGATTACCATAGTGTGATCTTCTCTGATCTCTCTGCCAGTCATGCCACTCCCCTTTCCGTACATACAAAATACAGCTACTAAGAGTATCTTCCTGGCCTGTCACTCTGTCCATGTTATCGCAACCCCCTCTTTGGGGTTTTCCACTGATCTCATGTCTTCCACCACATCATGTTATAGTTCCTTGTCCCCATATTCAAGGCTGTTCACAGCTCTACCTCTCCCTATTCATCAGTTTGTCACCTATTGTATCTGTTCTACCAGTCTCAACCACATGTTTGTGCATCGGTTGCACAACCGTCTTCATTCCTCTTTCTTGTACTATCTGCTTGGAATGTATGTACTAATCTCTAAGACCACAACCCTCTCTTTTTTATCCTCTCTTAAGGTTCACTTGTATTATGACCCCTGGAAAAAAAAAACACCCAATCAATGACTGCTACTTTTGGATCTTAAAAAAAGCCTTTAAATAATTCTGCCCAAGCAAGTTGTGCTCAAAGGCAGTCGGTGGACTGGTGTAATCTTATTGCTGCTTCCAGCTCCTTTTATCCTTCCCATTGTTTTTTTCATGTTCTCTGGCAGCCTCTCATCTTCAATTAAGCCTGATACTGAAAACATTTTATGCACACGCTTAACTGTACTACTATGAATAGTTCCATTGATTTTTTTTTAAGTGGTTCTATTCATGGCAGTTAAAGTGAAGACACGCATAAATGTTTACAGGTTGGGACTTTAGAGCATTTGCACTTCAAATCGGGGATCATACCTTCTATGTATCTGTACAGCATGTACCATGCTGGGACGCTGTTTCTGGTGGGGATCACTGTGTTACTACAATGGAAAAATGTAATAAAGATAATATAAGTATCAAACCACTTGCTATTTCATTAGAAACTCAGGAATTGCCGTAGTCAGTTGTCCATGTAATTTTGTTGGCAAAAAGGGGCAATTTTTAAATGAAGGGCCTCATCCAATTCCCATTGAAGTGAATGGAAGTTGTACAAAAGACTTTGCCTGAGGCAGAAACTAACCACAAACCACCATTATGTACCAAAACATACAATAGCACCTCATGAGGGAAATGTCTTCCTCAAACCTAGGGGATGGTTTTGTAACTGCAGGAACTTCTCCTGTTAGCCTTGCACTGCTAAATTTCTTTTGTTGTTAAAAATTTCCCCTAATATGTAGCAGAGGCTCCAGCAAGTGTTGCATCTTGATTTGTATTAAACTGCACTTCTCCTGGGACTGCAGCACTACACATTGGATCCTGGAGGCGGCAGTTTCTAGAAGTGAGCAAAGCAGTCAAAGATGAGGCAATGTGGGAGCCAGGAACAATGTAAGGGGAAAAATACTGGAGGGAGCCAACAGCAGTGATGAGCGATTAGGAAGACAGCAGCAGAATACAGGGAGAAATCAGTAGCAAGTGACAGCGTGATTTAGGAATGAATAAAGGAGGAAACCAGAAGAAGGGGGATTTATAAAGCAGAGACTATAATTGTCTGCAGTGGAGATAACACTCCTCACTCCCAGTATGAATTGCCACTGCACTACCCTGACGCCATAGCTCTGTCATTAATCCTTTACTTCAGTAGAGCTCAAAGCCTGAAAAGGAAGAGGAAGAATTGAGATGTTCTTTTGTTTTTTTAGCAACAGCCAGCAGCACTCTTATTCCAGAGCTTAGTGCTACTATTCTGAATGCACCCTGCATATTCACAAAAGGGGCCTCTAACATTAGATCTCAATGCAGACATCACCAGGGAAACTTTTATATACAAACCAGTCTTGTGACACCTTGGTTTCAAGGGAATACCATGATAGGAGTAGTTACAGTGGTCATTAATAAATAGTCAACACTTTCCAAGTTACTTCACTGCATTGCCTGAGATACTTCGCTAAAGCCCTATACTGAGATAGATCAGATACCATGGGGAGTGACTTACTAAATCTTGACAATATAATGATGACTACTGGATTTATTCTGAAGATCATCATAGCCAGAGCATAATGACTTGAGGGATTTTTACTATCCATTTCTTAGGAATCTAAGTTGTTCTTTATTTATTATCCATTAGTTGCCTATTGTTGGAAGTAGTAAACCCCCTGGCCTTTTCTTGTATGTACATTTTGTGCACACGGTGATTACATTGTATTTCGTCTTTAAACACCAGTGTGCATACTTGAAAAATTCTAACACTGATATCTGCAAGAGCCACTTGGACAAGTGGGTTTGGAAGGTGCAAATTCCACTACTTTTAGGAGAGGAAGTTTAGGAATTTTCATGTCTGTCTGTGTGTGGGTATGTGCATGTCCATGTCTGAGGATATGCAGTTTTGTGTCCTATGGCTGAGAATGGAAGTCTAGCTGTAAACTTGTCCTGTAACTGTTTTGTGTTTTACGAGTTACTCTAAGTCTTAAATTGTATGTTATTTGGGGTAAGGGAACACCGCTATCCCTGTTTGCATAGCACCTAGCTCAAAAGGGCACTGATTGTGATCAGGGGTCTCGGGAAACTACGATAATTTAACATTACAATAATTTAACATTTAATAATATGTAGACATTACTTGTAACCCAGAGGCCCAAGTTTTTCTGTTATTGCCACTCATTGTGTCATGTATAAAAATAGGTTTTAAACTCTTGAGGACAGAAAGTGTGCCATGCCTAGTCTATTTGCATGTTAGGACCCCCGGGCCATTTTGAAAATAAATATATGAATAAGAAATAATAATATAATAAAACCACCAAACTTCAACTTTTGAACTATCACTCTTTTCAAAGGTGAAAAGCCCCACATATTAATCTCTCCTCATACGGAAGCCATTCCATACCCCTAATCATTTTTTGTTGCCCTTTTCTGAACCTTTTCCAATTCCAATATATCTTTTTTGAGATGGGGCAACCACATCTGCATGCAGTATTCAAGATGTGGGCATACCATGGATTTTATATAGGCAATATGATATTTTCGGTCTTATTATCTATCCCTTTTGTAATGATTCCCAACATTCTGTTCACTTTTTTGACTGCTGCTGCACATTGAGTGATGTTTTCAGAGAACTATCCAGAATGACTCCAAGATCTCTTCCTTGAATTCTAACAGTTAATTTAGACCCCGCCATTTTATATGTATAGTTGGGTTTATGTTTTCCAGTGTGCATTACTTTGCATTTATCAACATTGAATTTCATCTGCCATTTTGGAGCTTAGTCACCCAGTTTTGAGAGATCTTTGCAGTCTGCCTGGGACTTAATTTTGTATCATCCGCAAATTTTGCCAACTCACTGTTTACCGTTTTTTCCAGATGATTTATGAATATGTTAACTAGGACTGGGCTCAGTACAGACCGCTGGGTGACACTATTATTTACCTCTGTACATTCTGAAAATAGACCATTTATTCCTATCCTTTCCCCCCTATCTTTTAACCAGTTACCAATCCATAAGAGGACTTTCCCTATTATCCCATGACAGCTTATTTTGCTTAAGAGCCTTTGGTGAGGGACCTTGTCAAGGGCTCTCTGAAAATCAAACTACACTGGATCTCCCGTTTTCTGAACTTAAATTCTACAGTGTTGGGCTGCTGTGATGTTTTCCCCACCACAGGAATGTTAAATTTTATTATATTGTGGTCACTATTACCAAGCGGTCCACCTATATTCATCTCTTGGACCAGATCCTGTGTTCCACTTAGGACTAAATCAAGAATTGCCTTTCCTCTTGTGGGTTCCGGGACTAGCTGCTCCAAGAAGCAGTCATTTAAGGTGTCGAGAAACAACAAAGTTCATTTAAAATAGAAATGTTGACACTGGTGCTTCTGTTTCATTAAATCTTAAACAATGCTTTATTATTTTTTAAAAAATCAGCTTTTGGCCTGTTCCTTGGTCTTTAAAAAATTTAGATGTTAATTATACTGTATGTGCAAAAAGCTCAAAGGCAGTACGCTGGTAAAGCTTGGCGGAAACCCAATAAACCCATTTCAGTCTAAAGCACCGTCAAGGGAACTAAAACAAGCGTGTGTCAGTATGTTTAATATTGTAGCCTAGGGGGACATAACACTTGCTCTGTATGAGAAGAAAACAGCAGGCCTTTTCACTAAAAATGAGACAGAGGAAAAAACTTGTGATCGCAAAACAGAAAAGCATATTGCTGATAAGACAAAAGTGTAAGAGGTTCTCCACAAATTCAAGCTGTGCCTTTCCCAACTAAAATTGCATATTAATTTGCATGTCTGTTTTTAGTTGCACAGCTGGCAGGAACTGTGAAAAGGAAATTAGTTGTTGTTTTCCCAGAGACTCTTTACAGCAAACTTCTTGCAATGTTTTTTTTTCTCTTTGAGCTGAAATATCGGACTCAGATTAGCTGCTTTATCTGCTCTTCTTATTTACAATAATAAAAGAAAAAAAAGAGGCACCCAAATTAGCACCCTCTTCTTAAAATTTGATTGATCACATTTTTACATTAAGATTCAGGATATATTTTCATGAGACCAGATTCCTAAACTAACAAAATGTGATATTTTGAGAAATTCCTTCCCTACACAGGTAATGGGCTAAATTATTTATTTTGCTCATTTTATTATATTGCTCTTTACTTTCATTTTGATCATAACTTTCAAGCCAGTCTTAAAAGAAAAGAGCAACGTTGTACTCGCAGCTTGATAATTTCAGTACAGTTACCTCTGGTAACGGGCAGAAACATACTTGACCATAAAGGCTTTGCAACTGGCCCACGAGCTGCATGTGGCCCCATCAGGATAATCCGATTGTGGGCCACGAGACATTTTGCTGATGTTGACCGTCCACAGGCATGCCCCACTGCAGCTGTTTTGAGCTGTTGGTATGGTGCAAACAGCCAGAGCATATAACTGAATCTAGCCTTATGGCTGCATAGGAATAATTGCTTGGGTGTGCATTGAGCATTCCATGCAGGAATCTGTAAGTGTTTTCCCAATATAAATTTAATCAAATCTCATAACCTCAGGAAGGTAGGACACTACAATTAAATCTATTTTACAAATGCATAAACTGAGGCGCAGATGTTTGTGACCTGCCCATAGTTACAGGGTGAGTCAGTGACTGAGGGCTGGGAATATCCTTTGGGAATCTTATTCTTCTTCCCCTTTCCTTAACACAAGACCCACATTACTTACTTCCATGGCTCTCTAGTATATGGAAATAGAAGCTTATCTAGTACAGCAGCCCATACAAGGGGGAAATGTCTAAATACACTGAGAGATGGAGAGAGAGAGAGAGCAGATACATATATTAGTTTGTAAAGTAAGGACAAGAAGATGTACATATAATATACGTTTTTCGTAATACTGGATTTAAAAATATAAGCATTTAGCTCCTGTAATGTACTGTGAGATGTCTGACTTCCTAAATGAGTTCAAGTGTAACTTACTGTTACCCATCACAAGGTCATTGCTGTATTTAAGAGCCTTACAAAAAAAGATAATTAATTGAGCTGATCCAAGTGCCTTGCTCATCTCACTAGACCTATTTCTCAGCTGCCCTAGGTTAATCACCAAGTCCGCCACATGCTGATGTCCTCCATTACATCATAATTAGAATTTAGCTGGCAAAGCTGGCAAAATTATTCATATTTTCCTTCTAGGAGCCAGATGTTGCTGAAAAGATTTAATTTAATTGTGTGATAGATGCAATAATAGTGTCCATGTGCAGAGAGCTGATAGTGGCATTGATAACAGTATAAGGAAAGTGAAGTGAGGCATGCTTCTTGGCTAGTTAATTATGATGATTCCTTTATGTAGAACCTCTCATTTCATATTAGATTTAAAGTAGATAGAGAAAGTATTAAGACTATGCAAATGTAAACTATTTATTTATTTAAAATTCTGCAAATGTAAAGCTGTGCTCTGTAAAGTTAAGGCTGCTGAAGTGGTTGGTTGTTGTTGTTGTTTTTCTTAGCAACAATTAAATAACCACAGCATTGATACCTTGTTGAGATATAAAGAACTCTATATGGTGACATTATATATGATTTGATATACAAGACCTCTGCATTATATTGCTGAAGTAGAAGATATCATTGCTGTTTGATGTCCACAAGAAATAAGTTATAGGTAGATATTGAATCCTGTGGAGATGAATATCAAGTGGTAGATTCTATCTACAAACATGAAGTCAAGGCCATTATTTAACTTGAGGGATATTAAAATATGAAGTTAATGGACCAAATTATATTCTGGTGTAAGCAAGTACAACTCCCAGTGAAATATATGGCCACTTATATTTATTAAATCAACTTTCATTCTGGTATTAGATTTTGAATGTTATCAAAAGTATTTGGAAATCATGCACATGAATTTATAAAGTAGTAACCCGTTTAAAAAAAAATAACAAGAAGATGAAGACAAATTTCTAAGTGAAACAATACTGATTTCCTGAATAGTTCATATTGTTTTTATATTTTTAACTCATCGTTCAGGAGAGAGTTGTTTGAAAATATGAACAAATTGATTATTAATGTGCCAGACCTGAGGATTATTGTCCACTAATACTAAGTGTATACATCTAATTGGAAAAGTTTATCAAAAACAAAATATGGATGAAAATGGAAACACAAATATTTGTGAAATTCTTTTTGGTCTCGTAAACAATAGAAACTTGTTAACACTTTGTATGACTCTTTTTTCAGTAGATTACATTGGGCAATACATCTGTATATATTTAATTGATCAGTGCAGCTTGTTAAAACTATCTTTGAGTGAGTATGGTGCAGTCACAAATGTAGCTAATGTTCCGTTTGGTTTTGCTCTTTGACTTCAATGTTCTGAGCTCCACCTCACCAACAAACTACAGAAATGTGTTGGCTTAGAACGGGCCAACTTCAGTAACTAGAACACTGTTTTTGACAGAGAAAGAAACTGTGTGGCTCAGAGTTTGGAGATGTTTTCCTAGAGTTCTGATGTACTGCTTCTGTGAGTTAGAAACTGAGTTTTGCCTTTGCAAACTAATATTTCTGCTTTGGAATAATGTACAGACTTTTAAATAAATAACTTTGTGATACAATCCAGTTCTGGAGCTAGCTCATTGGGAGCCATAAGCAAGAATATTTGGGGACCCCCTACATGCACAACATGTACTAATAATAGGGGGTCCCCTAGAACCAAGCAATAGCTTAGTTTGCTTATGACTAGCTGATACAAGCCTTTATATCTGTTAATTCATTTCTTTCCCAACTATGAAATAACCTGTCTCTTGACCACTTGAAATACATCATATTATATTTACACTTAACGCCCCCACACCCCGAATTTAGTATTGCAGTAAATACTGCCGAAGAGTTCCAAACATGGGACTAGGACCCCAGAGGCTAGGCTGTACTAACATAAAACAAAAAGAGCTACAGACAGGAGAGCACAAAGGAAAAAGAAAAGACAATAGTGCCCAGTGTGCTGTAGGCTTCAGAGGATCAGAAATCTTTCAACCCATAATATGATTGCTTGCTTAGTCAATCTCGATTCTTTTACTTTAAAAGAAAAAAAAAATCCTATCATATAACTGGATGTTATTTCCACCTAGCACATTCATAGATCAATTTCTCAGAATATCAAAATATAAAAGCTAGGCAGTAGTTTGCATTCTGAAAAAGAAGAAACTGTCTTGGCAAACCTTAGTGGTGCTTAATAGGCCACAGAGTCTGCCTTTTGGAAGTAAGGTCAGAAATAGTAGCAAAAATGAACTTGGATGGTTACTTTGGATGTTGGTTGATGTTGCGATTACTAAGGTAGATATATTGTCATATTGTCTGAAGAAATACTATAGTGATTGCCCTCAGTGAATTTCAGGTGATGAAGTCGGAAATATGCATATAAAGTGAGCTCCATTAGCCAGAAGACTTGTGACATGCTGAGGGGTATGATGAGAAATTGAAAACCTTTGTTTTCATTGCCATGGGGTGTTCTGATATATTTCCTTAATATATATTATGACTGGTATACTGGCAAGCCAACAACTATCAATTAAGTGTGGAATATGTTTTGAATACCTCTGCATTTCCATACAAAGTCAATCTAACTATGTCCGGAATAGACCTTTTCTTCAAAATATAAACAGTGTCCATTCATAGTGCATGGAAAAGACATCAGAAAATGTACAACATCTTCATGGACCAAGCAGAATAGATTTCTAATATCCAGTATGGGCCTGATACTCTGAGATACTGACTCGTTCAACTCCCACTAAAGTCAATGGGAGTTAAGTGTGCTTAGCACCTGGCAGGATTTGAAACCTCATAATTGTGAGCCAAATTCTTACTTAGAGTCATACCTACCTCTTTCTGAAGCGATGGTGAGACACAGGTGATCAGGAAGCTCGAAGGTTTGGTCTAACATAATCTATATAATCAATGGCTGTCAGTGATTGCATATGGTGCTCAGCAGTATGTTAGGTTCTTGTCAGGTGGACAGAAACCAGAAGACCAGAAGTCCGAAGTGTAGACAATGCAATGTTTATTGGGTTAGTTTCCAGCAAACATGTGGTATAACTCTGGTACCATAACTCTGGTACCGCAGGCCTTGTTTCCTAGTGTCTCGTTTTCCCCCCTCTTCAGGAGGCATAATTATGCCTGCAATGCATGCCCACAGTCCCACCCCTTACAATTTAGGGTCATGTGCCATTCTGGGTCTGGGGACGTCATCCCACCTCTTTGTACTCCATGGGAGGGGTAAGGAGTAAGGTTGTGCTCCGATCAGGGATGGGCATTTCTTTAGTCTTTTAGTGTTTTTTACCACCCCCACCCACCCCGCCCAAGCTCCTTTGCCTCTACGGGCTGGTTGCTTGATTTTTGCTTTGAGATAGGGGTTGAGGCAATCATAAAGTGTGCTCTGAGTAACACTTTAACTGCTCTTATCTATTCCCGTTGTACCAACAAATCCATCTGACTGGGCAGAAAGCAACATCACAGTGTCTTTGTCCTTTGTTTACACATATTACATATTAGTATAAGAGTATCAAAAAGGCAAACCCAAAATTCTATCCAAGGCTAACAAACTGACCTATATACTAACAGAGTACACTAGCTCTACTACAGCAAGAGGTGAGATAGACATTCCATTTAAAACTTTTGTTCAGCTGCTGTTAATGTCTCAACAGTTTCTTTTGTTTCCCTCTCATAGTTGATGTAAGCTGAATGCTTGATCATTTTTGGAAAGTTTGAGCACGTGTTCAGCCATTTTTTATTTCTACTAGAGTGGGGGAAAAAGTTTTACACTTTTCAGAAACTGTTCATACTTCACCTGCCTTTGCATAACTTACATAGGCTTTCCTTGAAACTTCAAAATTAGCATGCAAATGACCATCATTTAGATATGTGACATTAAGACTGAAGAAATATGAGTGAAATCACAGTTTAGTAATGTTTTATTATCCATCAATCTCATCCCACCTCATTCACTTCTTATTATATTCATTGCCTACTCTGACTCCACTACAGAATCTATTTGTCTCCTGAACTCTCTGTCCAACTTTTATGTGGCTGGTCTTTTGCTATCTCTATACAGTTCCATCATGCCTGACTCCATTATACTCTTCTACCACCACATCCATCTGATCTTACACCACTGATGACTTTCACTGCACTGTAGCAGTGTCCACATCAGACGTTACCGTGTGGAAGTTGTTGCTCTGAAGAGTCACACCCTGGTTTACAGGTTGGTAACTTGCTCTGTAGACAAGCCATACAATACGGGAATAAATAATCTGGGTCTGCTTTAGAGGTACACTGAGCTTGCAAAATGGGATTACAGAACAATTTGCAGAAATATAGGTTTCATTCCTTTACTGAGAGCTCAGTCCTGCTTCTATTAAAGTCGATATCAAACTCCCATAAATTCAATAGGAGCAGAATTTGGCCCCAAATGTATTGTGATGTAGGCATAGCATTGGTGCATCATTCTGATGATGAGAATTTACAAACTATAAAGTATATTAATAATTGCTAGGTGTCCTGGGTAAACTCCTACTCCACTGAGTTTAAAAGTTATTTGTCTTGTCTGATTGGCTATAAGATCTATGAATGATATTACATTGATTGTTTGTTCATTTGCATGCCACAATGCTGTATCTGCCCACTCCTCTCCTGTTGATTTCTTGTCTCTAATTTTTTCCTCTGTTTGGAATGAATTTTGTGCTTTTCCTTCTGTCGGCACTAATCACTGCAAATATAGCTAACATTTATGCAGCTGGCATTATTTTTGTGTCTCACTTCTGTAGTTAGAACATTTCCAAATAGAGAACAGAAGAGTGTGACAAAGCAATAGACTTTAATATGTTAAATGTTACAGAAGAGCACAAAATACTTATAGTGGCAAGATTTATTGAAAGGTTTCAGTTAACTAACTTTCTTTGCCTTAGGTTTGGATCTTATTTCTCTGGATTTCAGATAGGTTTGGAAGATCTCCAACAACTGTGATGACACTTTAGCTCTAGCAAATTCTCTGGAAATGCATGCTTGTAAACTTATTAATGTCTCAGTGGAGCAACAGTTGAAGCTTGAAATTTGATGAAGCAGTGTTTGTAGTGTTTGCCATGCTAAAGAATACTGAGCCTGATTTTCCACTGCCTTGAATCTTGTATGATGTGAGTATAAAATGTTGACATGTCATAATGACAGAATTTTCTGCTCATTTTGTACAGGTGCAAAGGACTGTAAAAGGTGCTAGGCAGCAGAACGTTAGGGCTTTAGTTAGAAATGGTAATTGTTTATTTCAGTTAAGGTTGTCTGACTCTATGCTATGAGGATGAATCAGGTTTTGTAGTGCATGAGACTATTGTCTGTAGGACATTTACCTCATTTGTTGCGGAAGGTGGGTAGCGAATGAGGCATCAAATGAGACAAATACAAGAAGAGAAAAGATGCTCCTATGGTTAAGGCAGGTGCATACTGCCCTGGATAATTGGATACTATCCCTGATTCCTCCACAGAGGTCTTAATGTGATACTAGGCAAATCACTTAATCAAAACTTTTCACATGTGGGTTCCTCATTTTCTGGGTACCCAAACTGAGAACCTGGGGTCTAATTTGCAGGGAAACTGAGCATTCATAGATGGAAATAAAGTCAGTGGGAATTATATTTTTGAATATAAAAAATGCTATATAATACTAAGTAGTCTGAAAAATCAGATCGTAGGTAGCTCAAATGGGGCACCCAAAATTAATTGATACCTTTGACTTTTATCTCTCTGTATCTCAATTCCCCATGTGCAAATGGGATAATAATACCACTGTCTCATAGGGATGTCGTCAAAATAAATTCATGAAGGTCTGTGAAGCACTCTGATATTATAGTAATGAGCACAATCGAAAAGCCCAAGAGGAAAATAATTCTGTCTTCAGAGCAACATTAGAACAGTGTGTGGTAACAAGGCCTAGGACTATACATTGAACAATGAGGCTATAATAAAATATTGAACCATTGCTCATTCAGTAAACACACCATCCATACTGTGCACTAAATGAGGCAGAAAAGCATATAGCAAAAATAGTGTGTGCTCATGTAATTTAAGACTTTATCATAACGCATATGCACAAGAGGACCAAATTAAGGTTACACAGGCAATCTTAATTCTGGCATTTCCTAACATTGCAGTGCTCGACTTTGTAATCTTAGTGTTCTTTTAACATAATTGTGTGTGTGTGTGTGTGTGTGTGTGTAATTTACAGAGAAAAATGCAATGTTAGGATAAGGGCAGAATATGACTTCCACAAAGGGAGCAGGGAGGGAAAAGAGTGAAGCTGGAAGATGATGGAGCTGCCATTGCAACATGTGGTCTCCCAAATTCCCAGAAGACCTCTGTCTGAATCACACAGAATCCCTTCTATGCTCCTGGTGCAGTTCAATCTGTTCCACAGACTCCTCTGCAAAGATCTTTCTTAAAGACACAATGTAGTTCTTTATACTGAGAATAATTAGTGAAATATTTAGGATGCTGTTGTATTAAGTAAGAGAGAAAGCAGAAATGCTGCTTTGTAAATAGTTCCATGAGACTAGTCAGAAACAAAGAGAAGAGTGTGCATTTTAGCTCTTGCATACAAAAATATGTTCAAGACTCCCCAACATAAAAAGTACTAAGATGGGTAAAAAAGAAAACACACACTGTCTGGGTATACTGCAAGAAGGACAGGAGACTTGTTATGGGTTTTAATCAGGCCACAACTTTATTATATAGATGTCTGGAACTACCCGGCAGATAAAGTGTACAGTGCAGGCAAATCCATGCTTATTCAAATCAATTCTCCAGCACTTCCACCAGCCTTTCTTTGTTTCCATCCAGGTCCCGCAGCTGGCCCATGGCTTGGACCTTACCATCCAAGCCGACCCATGGCTTGGACCTTACCATCCACCAGCCTCATAAGAGGGTTAAAGAGGGCTATGAGAATGGGGGAGGGGAGGGTGGTTGACTCCCTGCTGTACGAATCATAGGAGTCCCTGAACGCCCTTCTGTTCTTTTCCTTTATCCAATACCTCCTTTTAGGTCCTTTACCAGGCCATTTATCTGGTCACTGGCTGCCCTCCCTATGGAGTACCTGCACTGAACATCCACCACAAGGAGGCACCAGCCATTTGCTTGGTTTCCTCCCCACCATGCTGAGTCCCTTGCCTTGCTCCCTCCCCCTCCCAATGCACTTTGATTGGGACGCTGAGAGCCTGAATCCATGCTGTCTCCTGACTGCAGGAGATGCTGAGTTTTTCTTGTTAACTTACCCCCAATGTGTTCTACATGCATATTCTGCCTGCCCTCACCTGCCTCCAGGGTTGGGAGGAAACAGCCCACTGTTTTCCCAAGCTCACCCTTCTCCATGCCCCTAGAGCCATGCTGCTTAAACAATCCTGATTGTGCTTCCCCGGAGACTGCCGGCTTCCTCGCTGCTTGGACATAGAGACTTGCTCCATCCAGGTTTCATACCTTTTTGCACATTCCTGGGGGGGTGAGGGGAGGTGAGTCATTGCTGCAAAGCTGACCACAGAGCACCTTTTACAGCAGTTTCTGACCTTATTCCTCTCCACCCCCACCCCCCAACCACAAAGCAGAGCTGCCCTTCTTTGGGTAAGCCCAGACAAATTCTTCCCCCTTTTAGTTGTGGTGCAGTCACACACACACACACACGCACGCAAAAGCACTTAGGCATTTTTGACCAGCCTCACAGTTTGGTGTTCTAAAAAGACCAAAAATAGGTGGATGCACCACTTTTATTTTAAGAGTTCTGATGCAGTGGAAGCTAAAAGGTTATGAGCAATTGGGAGTAATCAATATGTATGAAGGGAGGGATACACTCTGGGTTTGGATGCAGAAAATGTGAGGTGAATAGCTTTTCCAACAGGGGTCCAGATTTTGTGTTGCTGAAGTCAATGGGAAACCAGATCAGACCCAGATGAGAACAGTAAGGAAACAATTATTTAGCGCTTCTGAGCAAACATTCTGCAAAATTTGATCTGGAAGAATAAGTGATACTACTGCATTTTCTCTCCCATATTTTCAAGTGATATCTTTGCAGAGAACAGATACAAAATCCAAAGTGCTGCAAAAAGTTGATGTCAATGATTCAATTGGTGTCACTCTTCTCTCTGAATGCATCTGATGAAGTGAGCTGTAGCTCTCAAAAGCTTACGCTCAAATAAATTTGTTAGTCTCTAAGGTGCCACAAGTACTCCTTTTCTTCTCTCTTGGTTACTATGGACCCAGCACCTGCAGCATTGTCTTGAAAAGCCCTATTACTGTTGATGCCATCTTTCAGATGAGACACAGAAATGATGATTTGTTATTAATGGGTCAAAGTCTGCACTGAATTACACCCACTGTGGCTTCATTGTGTTTGGCCCAAAGTCTGTAACGTACATTGGGATTCTTCTGTTACCAGTTATCTGTTACCACAAAAATAGCAATTATTCTAGAATGGGATAACTTCAATTCAGTTTTGTTACTGAACACCCCAATTGCTTGTAATCTAACTGCTTTTGCTCTGTCCACATAGAACTCCTTCAGATAAGGGTAAGCTTCTGTCCTCACTACAATTACTGCATTTGTGGGAGAAAATACTGCATCACAGTGCAATTCTTGAAATCAGTAAAAAAGCTTCAATCCTAAAAATATCCCATATGTTAATTGTATCTTCCATATTAGGAATGGTCATTTTTTTTCAAACAGGGAATGGTTTTCCAGCACTAGGAGCATTATGATATTCTCTTTGTATTTTGAAGCTTGTTTGGTAAGTGTTTGGTATGTGAAAAGTGAAGTCTAATTATATAGTTTTTACCCTTTGCGGTGGGGAATGTGGAGGGAGGGAAGACTGTGACCATGATTATTTAATTGCCTTTTGAGCTGTTAAGATAAGATAGATGGATATAGGATATAGATATAATCTGATGGGTATGTATGTTACCATTTGTATTTGCTTTTCAGCCAACAAACCCTAGGCTTTTAGATCTACAGTGACAAATTCCCTAGAAGTACCCAGATGGCTATATGGCAGTGGTGGGCAGCCCGCAGGCCACACACAGCCCATCAGGGTAATCCGCTGGTGGGCCGCAAGACAGTGTTTACATCGACCATCTGCAGGCATGGCCACCGACAGCTCCCAGTGGCTGCGCTTCACTGGTACTGGCCAATGGGAACTGTGTCTGCTGGCCACTGCTTCCTGCAACTCCCATTGGCCGGGAACGGCGAACTGTGGCCACTGGAAGCTGCAGACGGCTGTGCCTGTGGACAGTCGATGTAAACATTGTCTCGCAGCCCACCAGCGGATTACCCTGATGGGCTACATGTGGCCTGTGGGCTGCTGGTTGCCCACCACTGCTATATAGCTTAAGCAGTGTAGAGTATAATGAATTCTCCCCTAACAGCTAGTTGGGGAGGGGGAGAGACTTCATGAGCAAGCCGTATTTACATGAATTTACATGAGCAATCACGTATTTACCTTTACACCTACTGTGTGTAGGTATCTAGCGGACAGGAGCTGTGCAGCTCCAAGTGATCAACTTTGGCTGGTGTTGGGTTACAAATAACTTTAGTACTGAGTGCAGGGGAGCAAAACTGTGCTTAACCTGTCCATACTGGTAACAGAAGTATTGTCCTTTCCCCCTTCGCCCAGCTGGGATGGTGCTGACTCCTCCATCACCACAGCCAAAGGCTCCTTATGCCTGGAAGTCTCAGCTTGGTCAGTGGTGCTTTGCAGCTCAGTTATTTGTTCTGTCGGGACCTGCACTTGTTGGGCTAGTTATTCTCTGGTGCTCACCATCAGTATGCTGGCTGTTCGCTGGGGTGCTGTGCTGCCTGGCTCAGATGCTTGGGCTTCCCAAAACTCAATGGCAGCCTGCCTTTCATAGAATCATAGAATATCAGGGTTGGAAGGGACCCCTGGAGGTCATCTAGTCCAACCCCCTGCTCGAAGCAGGACCAATTCCCAGTTAAATCATCCCAGCCAGGGCTTTGTCAAGCCTGACCTTAAAAACCTCTAAGGAAGGAGATTCTACCACCTCCCTAGGTAACGCATTCCAGTGTTTCACCACCCTCTTAGTAAAAAAGTTTTTCCTAATATCCAATCTAAACCTCCCCCACTGCAACTTGAGACCATTACTCCTCGTTCTGTCATCTGCTACCATTGAGAACAGTCTAGAGCCATCCTCTTTGGAACCCCCTTTCAGGTAGTTGAAAGCAGCTATCAAATCCCCCCTCATTCTTCTCTTCTGCAGGCTAAACAATCCCAGCTCCCTCAGCCTCTCCTCATAAGTCATGTGTTCCAGACCCCTAATCATTTTTCTTGCCCTTCGCTGGACTCTCTCCAATTTATCCACATACTTCTTGTAGTGTGGGGCCCAAAACTGGACACAGTACTCCAGATGAGGCCTCACCAATGTCGAATAGAGGGGAACAATCATGTCCCTTGATCTGCTCGCTATGCCCCTATTTATACATCCCAAAATGCCATTGGCCTTCTTGGCAACAAGGGCACACTGCTGACTCATATCCAGCTTCTCGTCCACTGTCAACCCTAGGTCCTTTTCCGCAGAACTGCTGCCTAGCCATTCGGTCCCTAGTCTGTAGCGGTGCATTGGATTCTTCCATCCTAAGTGCAGGACCCTGCACCTTATCCTTATTGAACCTCATCAGATTTCTTTTGGCCCAATCCTCCAATTTGTCTAGGTCCTTCTGTATCCTATCCCTCCCCTCCAGCGTATCTACCACTCCTCCCAGTTTAGTATCATTCACAAATTTGCTGAGAGTGCAATCCACACCATCCTCCAGATCATTTATGAAGATATTGAACAAAACCGGCCCCAGGACCGACCCCTGGGGCACTCCACTTGATACCGGCTGCCAACTAGACATGGAGCCATTGATCACTACCCATTGAGCCCGACAATCTAGCCAGCTTTCTACCCACCTTATAGTGCATTCATCCAGCCCATACTTGCTGACAAGAATACTGTGGGAGACCGTGTCAAAAGCTTTGCTAAAGTCAAGAAACAATACATCCACTGCTTTCCCTTCATCCACAGAACCAGTAATCTCATCATAAAAGGCGATTAGATTAGTCAGGCATGACCTTCCCTTGGTGAATCCATGCTGGCTGTTCCTGATCACCTTCCTCTCATGCAAGTGCTTCAGGATTGATTCTTTGAGGACCTGCTCCATGATTTTTCCAGGGACTGAGGTGAGGCTGACTGGCCTGTAGTTCCCAGGATCCTCCTTCTTCCCTTTTTTAAAGATTGGCACTACATTAGCCTTTTTCCAGTCATCCGGGACTTCCCCGGTTCGCCACGAGTTTTCAAAGATAATGGCCAATGGCTCTGCAATCACAGCCGCCAATTCCTTCAGCACTCTCGGATGCAACTCGTCCGGCCCCATGGACTTGTGCACATCCAGCTTTTCTAAATAGTCCCTAACCACCTCTTCTCCACAGAGGTCTGGCCATCTCTTCCCCATTTTGTGATGCCCAGCGCAGCAGTCTGGGAGCTGACCTTGTTAGTGAAGACAGAGGCAAAAAAAGCATTGAATACATTAGCTTTTTCCACATCCTCTGTCACTAGGTTGCCTCCCTCATTCAGTAAGGGGCCCACACTTTCCTTGGCTTTCTTCTTGTTGCCAACATACCTGAAGAAACTCTTCTTGTTACTCTTGACATCTCTTGCTAGCTGCAGCTCCAGGTGAGATTTGGCCCTCCTGATTTCATTCCTACATGCCCGAGCAATTTTTTATACTCTTCCCTGGTCATATGTCCAACCTTCCACTTCTTGTAAGCTTCTTTTTTATGTTTAAGATCCGCTAGGATTTCAATATTAAGCCAAGCTGGTCACCTGCCATATTTACTATTCTTTTGACTCATCGGGATGGTTTGTCCCTGTAACCTCAACAGGGATTCCTTGAAATACAGCCAGATCTCCTGGAGTCCTTTCCCCTTCAAGTTAGTCCCCCAGGGGATCCTGGCCATCTGTTCCCTGAGGGAGTCGAAGTCTGCTTTCCTGAAGTCCAGGGTCCGTATCCTGCTGCTTACCTTTCTTCCCTGCGTCAGGATCCTGAACTCAACCAACTCATGGTCACTGCCTCCCAGATTCCCATCCACTTTTGCTTCCCCCACTAATTCTACCCGGTTTGTGAGCAGCAGGTCAAGAAAAGTGCCCCCCCCCCAGTTGGCTCCTCGAGCTCTTGTGCCAGGAAATTGTCCCCTACGCTTTCCAAAAACTTCCTGGATTGTCTATGCACCGCTGTATTGCTCTCCCAGCAGATATCAGGAAAATTAAAGTCACCCATGAGAATCAGGGCATGCGATCTAGTAGCTTCCGTGAGCTGCCGGAAGAAAGCCTCATCTACCTCATCCCCCTGGTCCGGTGGTCTATAGCAGACTCCCACCACTACATCACTCTTGTTTCACACACTTCTAAACTTAATCCAGAGACACTCAGGTTTTTCTACAGTTTCGTACCGGAGCTCTGAGCAGTCATACTGCTCCCTTACATACAGTGCTACTCCCCCACCTTTTCTGCCCTGCCTGTCCTTCCTGAACAGTTTATAACCATCCATGACAGTACTCCAGTCATGTGAGTTATCCCACCAAGTCTCTGTTATTCCAATCACGTCATAGTTCCTTGACATCACCAGGACCTCCAGTTCTCCCTGCTTGTTACCAAGGCTTTGTGCATTTGTATATAAGCACTTGAGATAACCTGTTGATCGCCCCTCATTCCCAGTATGAGGCAGGAGCCCTCCCCTCACAGACATTCCTGTCTGTGCTTCCTCCCGGTATCCCGCTTTCCCACTTACCTCAGGGCTTTGGTCTCCTTCCCCCGGTGAACCTAGTTTAAAGCCCTCCTCACTAGGTTAGCCAGCCTGCTGGCAAAGATGCTCTTCCCTCTCTTCGTAAGATGGAGCCCGTCTCTGCCCAGCACTCCTCCTTCATGGAACACCATCCCATGGTCAAAGAATCCAAAGCCTTCTCTCCAACACCACCTGCATAGCCATTCGTTGACTTCCATGATTCGACGGTCCCTACCCAGGCCTTTTCCTTCCACAGGGAGGATGGACGAGAACACCACTTGCGCCTCCAACTCCTTTATCCTTCTTCCCAGAGCCACGTAGTCCGCAGTGATCCGCTCAAGGTCATTCTTGGCAGTATCATTGGTGCCCACGTGGAGAAGCAGGAAGGGGTAGCGATCCGAGGGCTTGATGAGTCTTGGCAGTCTCTCCATCACATCGCGAATCTTAGCCCCCGGCAAGCAGCAGACTTCTCGGTTTTCCCGGTCAGGGCGGCAGATAGATGACTCAGTCCCCCGGAGGAGAGAGTCTCCGACCACCACCACCCGCCTTCTCCTCTTGGGAGTGGTGGTCGTGGAACCCCCAACCTCAGGACATCACATCTCATGCCTTCCAACCAGCGGAGTCTCCTTCTGCTTTCTCGCCCCAGACATATCATCTGGTCCACTCTCCGGAACGGTACCTGTGGAGAGAACATGAAAGCGGTTAGTTACCTGTGCCTGTGTTACTGGAACCCGGACATTCCGCTTACCTCTTCTGGAGGTCACATGTTGCCAAGATTCTTCACTGGCCTCTTGGCTCCTCTGTGCAACCTGCTCTATATCTTTAGAGCTTTGTGCCCCTAGAAGCCTATCCTGAGTTTTGTCTAGAAAATCCTCAGTCTCTCGTATGCAACGCAGGGTCGTTATCTGTTGCTCCAGACCTTCAATCTTCTCTTCCAATATGGAGACCAGCTTGCACTTTGTACAGACAAAGTCGCTTCTGTCCTGTGGAAGAAAGACAAACATGGCACATCCAGTGCAGGTCACAACAGCTGAACCCCCCCCTTCCATATCACCTTCCTACTATGAGCTTCCTCAGAGAAGTTTGCAAGACGTAAGCCTCACTGGGCTCACTCCAGGCGAACTCCCAGGCAAACTCCTGCTGTGAGCTGCTCTGCGGTTCGCCGCGGCTCAGCTCGTTCGCGAAGCTCTGGCTATTTTCTTCCTCCTCTCTGACCTCTTTTATCAGCTGGGAGTAAGTTGGGGGACTTCCTGTCATTCTCTTAACCAGAGATGAAGTAGAACTGGGTTGTGATACTGAGTTCCTCTTACAATTTGAGCCAGTCTGGTCTGATCCATCTGCTCAGCAGTCACTGCTCCCCTTTAGACTGAAGCAGTCTCTCCAATCTCTGTATCTAGGCTGAGACCTTCTCGCCCCTTCGCTGTCGAGAATTAAGGAACATACAGTAAATTACCTCAGAGCCCTCTACTCTCCAAAAAGTGTGCTCGAGGGCCTCTAGGCAGTCCTTCACACTGACCCCAGGGTTAGTGAGCTTCAGGGTGCGAATCATGTCTAATGTTGTGCCCCTGAGGCTCTCTACTAGACATCTTTGCTTTTCTCCAACTGCTACGGCCCACTCCTCCCAGCATTTCAGTGGTATCTTCCAACCTGGGTTCAAACTCCTCTTCCCCAGGCATTGGGATGGGACCCCAGCAAATAACCTTAACTTATGGTAGGAGCTTAATGTAGCATGGGATAACACCACTTTTTTCCAATGTTTGCCCCAGTGCTTTTGCCCACTCATCAGCCAAGGCTGGAGCCCCCGAACTTGGGGCTGCTGAGTCAGGGCCAAACAAGCCTGCCATATTAGCCATTATACAAACTGCTCGCTGCCTCCCGCTGGCTGCTCCCATCCACCACCTTCTGCTGTCACCTGCCTCTCTGCTGTGACCTCTGTATGTCAGTCCCTTAGTGATTGTCAACTCTTTAGTGATTTTTAGTTCTCAGCAGGCTGATGAAGTGAGCTGTAGCTCAGGAAAGCTTATGCTCAAATAAATAGGTTAGACTCTAAGGTGCCACAAGTACTCCTTTTCTTGTTCCACCACAAGTGATTTCAGCATTTAAAATAACAAAAGGCTCCTAATGAAGCCTATTTAGCTCTATCTTTGAACAGTGGGGAGAAGCAGGTTAAACCAGACTGGGTACCCTGAGGGAGAGTCCACGCTTCCTGGGGGTCAGGCATTGGAGCAGTGTATGTGTGTCATGTAAATACAGTTAGCTCCTGAAGCCTCTCCCCCTCCTCAACTATGTGACAGGGGACAGTTCATTCAGACCCTGCTTACAATAGTAAGATAGGTAGTTCTTACACTTCATTAGTTGTTCTGTTTTTCCAATATAGAGATCAGTAGCTGTTGTGAAGTGATTACTGTACTGTCATCATGTCAACCATTTTGCAAGACCAAATAGGTCAAATTTATCTTTGATGAAGTCAAACCAGGAGTGAATCAAGCCTGTTATATACAGTAGATAGTTATTTTTCAAAGGTATTTAGGTGCCTAAAAATGCAGATTGGTGCTTAGTGGGATTTTCAAAAATGCTGAATTGTCTAGCTCCCATTAAAATAAATGGGAATTTGGAACCTGGGCTTTAATATCTTTACACCCTCATTTCTGCATGTCCTTTGTCTTTTGTATTCTTTGACACAGACTACAGAGTTTAAGAAAGGCAAAAAACTCTAGTTTGTCAGAGACCTGGGTCACCATATTGCTACAAACAAGCAATCTGTTATAGACACCATATCTGTTTATGCATTTTTGAACGTTATTTTCATAATGTCATAATTTGAGGAGGGCACAGATGTTCATCCCAGTTACTTTTAAGGAAAATTCAAATGCAAAATGCTTTGTTTGAAAACTCCACAATGGCAGTATACATATAAATCAGTCCCAAACTCTAAATGCGAAATTAACATTTCTGAGATGTGCTACAGTAACTTGTTTTAAATTCAGGTTCAGAGCTATGCTTTTGATTAAAGACAGAGGGGGCAGGTCTACCTCTGTTGTAACTCCATTTATTTCAGTGGATATGTAAGGGATAAATTTGCTTCATTGTCTTTAATGTATGTTGTTTGAGGGTAAAACAGTTACAGAATGTTGTATCCCAAACCAAGTATTACAAACCCAGGAAATTAACAGTTAAGGTTACACTTACAAGAAATACAACCATGTTAACATATGGAAATGTACAGTTAAGGCACCAGAACAATCTTAACCCTGCCATTTAGTGATACCTCAAAATAATCATCTCCATATAATTAAGGTTTGTCAGGGTTTGTGTTCACAGCTTAAATTAAACGTATTTTTAAAGACAAAATTAAGATTGCTTTTTTAAAAAAAAATATTTCCTTTCATAATGTCAACACATAGCAAGTTTGAAGAGTTTGTGTTATTCCATTATTAAGATGATTTGGCACCAAGAAAAGACTGACACACAATGTTAAACATCATCTTACAGAACCCATTTTTAAAATAATTTTACGTTATGAAATAATTAATGGATATACTTTTAGATCTCTGCTGAAGAAAGAATTGTGCTATAATTCTGAAAAGGAAATATTATATTTTCTTATACATAACACAGAGGTTCAATCCCTGCTTAAGTGCTAAATGGAACTCAACTTTAGCTGTAGAGTTGCAACAGTCTCCACAATTAAATTATAAAAATGATATAAATTCATATTTAAATATTTTATTTACATATATTTCCATTACTTTTGCTGACTTCTTCAGTGTGACATTTGTATAGGTAGTTACAAGTAACATTGTATTACAGTTTCCCACAGATTTGTTAATGAAAGCACTAGTGACATCAGTTTTACCTCCTTTGCTTCATGACATCAGAGGGGCTAATTCTTTTTCCATTATTATTATTATTATTATTATTTATTATTATTTTATTTTATTTATTTATTAAAGTGAATGCCAAAACTCTTACTGACTTCAATAAAAGCACTTGGTTTTTATTATGGTAATGCTAAAGATTCCAGTTAGGATGGCATTGTACAGACACATACTAAAATCAGTTTCCTGATCTGAAGATTTCAGAGTAGCAGCTGTGTTAGTCTATATCCGCAAAAAGAAAAGGAGGACTTGTGGTACCTTAGAAACAAACAAATTAGAGCATAAGCTTTTGTGAGCTACAGCTCACTTCATCGGATACATACAGTGGAAAATATAGTGGGGAGATTTTATATACATAGAGAACATGAAACAATGGGTGTTACCATACAGACTGTATCAAGAGTGATCAGGAAAGGTGAGCTTTTACCAGCAGGAGAGCGGGGGCAGGAACTTTTGTAGTGATAATCAAGCTGGGACATTTCCAGTTGACAAGAACAGTGGGGGTGGGCGGGGGTGGGGTGGAGTAAACAAGGAGAAATAGTTTTACTTTGTGTAATAACACATCCACTCCCAGTCTTTATTCAAGCCTAAGTTAATTGTATCCAGTTTGCAAATTAATTCCAATTCAGCAGTCTCTCCTTGGAGTCTGTTTTTGAAGTTCTTTTTGTTGAAGAATTGAAACTTTTAGGTCTGTAATTGAGTGACCAAAGAGACTGAAGTGTTCTCCGACTGGTTTTTGAATGTTATAATTCTTGACGTCTGATTTGTGTCCATTTATTCCTTTACGTAGAGACTGTCCAGTTTGGCCAATGTACATGGCAGAGGGACATTGCTGGCACATGATGGCATATATCACATTGGTGGATGTGCAGGTGAACGAGCCTCTGATAGTGTGGCTGATGTGATTAGGCCCTATGATGGTGTCCCCTGAATAGATATGTGGACACAGTTGGCAACGGGCTTTGATGCAAGGATAGGTTCCTGAGTTAGTGTTTTTGTTGTTTCAGAGTAACAGCCGTGTTAGTCTGTATTCGCAAAAAGAAAAGGAGTACTTGTGGCACCTTAGAGACTAACTAATTTATTTGAGCATGAGCTTCCGTGAGCTACAGCTCACTTCATCGGATTCATACAGTGGAAACTGCAGCAGACCTTATATACACACAGAGATCATAAAACAATACCTCCTCCCACCCCACTGTCCTGCTGGTAATAGCTTATCTAAAGTGATCATCAAGTTGGGCCATTTCCAGCACAAATCCAGGTTTTCTCACCCTCCACCCACCCCACACACAAACTCACTCTCCTGCTGGTAATAGTCCATCCAAAGTGACAACTCTCTACACAATGTGCATGATAATCAAGGTGGGCCATTTCCTGCACAAATCCAGGTTCTCTCACCCCCCTCCAAAAAACACACACACAAACTCACTCTCCTGCTGGCAATAGCTCATCCAAACTGACCACTCTCCAAGTTTAAATCCAAGTTTAACCAGAACGTCCGGGGGGTGGGTAGGAAAAAACAAGGGGAAATAGGCTACCTTACATAATGACTTAGCCACTCCCAGTCTCTATTTAAGCCTAAATTAATAGTATCCAATTTGCAAATGAATTCCAATTCAGCAGTTTCTCGCTGGAGTCTGGATTTGAAGTTTTTCTGTTTTAAGATAGCGACCTTCATGTCTGTGATTGCGTGACCAGAGAGATTGAAGTGTTCTCCGACTGGTTTATGAATGTTATAATTCTTGACATCTGATTTGTGTCCATTTATTCTTTTACGTAGAGACTGTCCAGTTTGACCAATGTAAATGGCAGAGGGGCATTGCTGGCACATGATGGCATATATCACATTGGACGTTCTGGTTAAACTTGGATTTAAACTTGGAGAGTGGTCAGTTTGGATGAGCTATTGCCAGCAGGAGAGTGAGTTTGTGTGTGTATGGGGGTGGGGGGGGGGGTGAGAAAACCTGGATTTGTGCTGGAAATGGCCCAACTTGATGATCACTTTAGATAAGCTATTACCAGCAGGACAGTGGGGTGGGAGGAGGTATTGTTTTATGATCTCTGTGTGTATATAAAGTCTGCTGCAGTTTCCACGGTATGCATCCGATGAAGTGAGCTGTAGCTCACGAAAGCTCATGCTCAAATAAATTGGTTAGTCTCTAAGGTGCCACAAGTACTCCTTTTCTTTTTGTTTTTGTTGTGTGGTGTGTGGTTGCTGGTAAGTATTTGCTTCAGTTTGAGGGGCTGTCTGTAAGCAAGGATTGGCCTGTCTCCCAACATCTGTGAGAGTGGTGGATCATCCTTTAGGATAGGTTGTAGATCCTTGATGATGCATTGGAGAGGTTTTAGTTGTGGGCTGAAGATGATGGCTAGTGGCGTTCTGTTACTTTCTTTGTTGCGCCTGTCCTGTAGTAGGTAACTTCTGGGTACTCTTCTGACGCTGTCAATCTGTTTCTTCATTTCAGTAGGTGCATATTGTAGTTGTAAGAATGCTTGATAGAGATCTTGTAGGTGTTTATCTCTGTCTGAGGGGTTAAAGGAAATGCGGTTGTATCATAGAGCTTGACTGTGGACAATGGATCTTGTGGTGTGGTCTGAATGAAAGCTGGAGGCATGTAGGTAAGCATAGTGGTCAGTAGGTTTCCGGTATAGGGTGGTGTTTATGTGACCATCGTTTATTAGTACCGTAGTGTCCAGGATGTGGATCTCTTGTGTGGACTGGTCTAGGCTGAGGTTGATGGTGGGATGGAAATTGTTGAAATCATGGTGGAATTCCTCAAGGGCTTCTTTTCCATGGGTCCAGATGATGAAGATGTCATCAATGTAGTACAAGTAGAGTAGGGGCATTAGGGGACAAGAGCTGAGGAAGCGTTGTTCCAAGTCAGCTATAAAAATGTTGGCATACTGTGGGGCCATGCGGGTACCCATAGCAGTGCCGCTGATTTGAAGGTATAGATTGTCCCCAAATGTGAAATAGTTATGGGTGAGGACAAAGTCACAAAGTTCAGCCACCAGGTTTGCGTGACATTATCAGGGATACTGTTCCTGATGGCTTGTAGTACATCTTTGTGTGGAATGTTGGTGTAGAGAGCTTCTACATCCATAGTGGCTAGGATGGTGTTTTCAGGAAGATCACCGATGGATTTGTAGTTTCCTCAGGAAGTGAGTGGTGTCTCAAAGATAGCTGGGAGTGCTGGTAGCATAGAGCCTGATCTGAAGAGTTTACAATCTAAGGTCACGATCCTGCAACAGTTTGTACAAGGGTGGACCCCTACATGTTGTGTGGCATCACATTGACTGTGCATTAATCTTTACAAGAATCAGTGCTAAATATTACCCATCCTTAATGATTAAAAAATGTTCACATTTAAAAGTTATAATGGATAGTGGAATTGCATGAAATAGTTGGGCACACATCCAACTATGCAAGATAGTAACCGTGTACCAAGATCATCCAAAACCTGGGGAATTCCAAATTAAAAAAAATGTTTGAAAGGTTAACTCATGACCAGGTGTCATGAGTTGGCACAGGAATCAGTAGGAGAGCACAAAGAGTCACTATGTAGAAATGCTAATGAGGACAGAAAATACAAATCGGCTTGGAGGACAAATGTCATGGCATTTGTTAAATGAAAATTATACTACAATGACGTGTCCTGGAACAATACATTTTCTGAATACAAAGAAGAGAATGCAAGGTTAAATAATTTAGATAAGGAAACAGTAAGATTATCCTAAATAAATATAGCATACATAATAAATAAGGGCACAAGAACTATGCAGTAGGCTTAAATTTTCAAAAGTTGCTACTGATTTTGAGTACCTTAATTTTTGGATACTCAACCTGATCCACATTGAAGAAGCCTGATTTTTAAAAATTACTGTACCATCTCCCTTTGAAAATCAAATCCTTTTAAGGTGTTGGAAGTTGGGATCCCAAAATGACAAGTCACTTGAAAATCTGGATCTTTTCCTCCACTTTAATTGTAAAGAAGCTACTTCCCTTCATTGAGAACTAATGCTCTTCTCACTTGTTTGATGTCATTCATGTGTAAAATTACATCTGTAGAATATTCTCAAAAAGAAAAGGAGTACTTGTGGCACCTTAGAGACTAACAAATTTATTTGACCTATTCTTTTTGCGAATACAGACTAACACGGCTGCTCCTCTGAAACCTGTCATTATGCAAGAATATTCTCAGTATTCATAGCTGTCAGTACAGTCATCAATGCATTCATGTTCAGCAGGCTTCCTGGTTTAGTTCATTAAAGTAGACCTTGTTGAAAACTAGATTAATGAAATTACCTTTTACTGGAAAATATAATTCGATATTTAGACAAAGTAACTGAAAAAAAGGCTTATACAAATAGGATCAAAACAGTGAATTGGTTAGTTTTATATTTTTATGTTCTCTAATACTGCCTTTCAGTTCCCACAATATTTCAGTGACCTATAGCAGTGATTCTCAAAGCCGGTCCACCGCTTGTTCAGGGAAAGCCCCTGGTGGTCCGGACCGGTTTGTTTACCTGCCGCGTCTGCAGGTTCGGCCAATTGCAGCTCCTACTGGCTATATGGTTCACCACTGCAGGCCAATGGGGGCTGCGGGAAGGGCGGCCGGAGGAGCCAGGAGGAGAAGCATCAAGGAGAAATACCCCCAAAGAAAGGAGCAGTCACAATTTTGTATCTTGCACTACCTCTCATAGTGATACTAGACACTGCAAAAATGGTGGGATGGAATAAGGTGAGTGAGGGTATATACAGAGGCATGGTCCCAGACCCAATTCTAATCTAGTCAGCAGAACAGGGCATTGCAAGGGGATGAGGGGAGTCTTTCAAAGGGAGTCACAGCATTGCATTGGCATGTGATCCCCTATCTCCCCTGGGGATTTTTTGATTGTCTTTGATGCACAGTAATCTCTGCACTTCCTCCTCATAGCCCCTAGCTGGAAAAGCCAGAATAGACTCCAAAGTAAAAAGCAACCAGGGAAAGAAAAATATATTTGTTTCTCTCAGAGCCTTTGTAATGTAATGTAATTGTTAGGAGAAAACCTCCCCAGCTGCTAGTCACGTGCTTCAAGCATGAAATAGATTTCACACATAATTTCTGAAAACCCTCTGATGGTTTCATTAAACAGTTGCCTCCAACTCCTGCTGTCTTTCCAGTAACCATATTATAGCTACTGTTCAATCCTTCCCAGGATCAGGAAAGAAGATTTCCTGTAAATATTTCAGTCAAAGATGGCACACAGACCAAACAATACCAACATGCCTCTGTGTATCAGGAGTTTGGTGAATATAGGAAGGCTGGGCTGTCTTAAGATACAGGGCCAAATCTTGCTTGCCTTACCCACACAAGTAGTTCTCATTGACATTAGTAGGACTTCCTATGACAAGGAACCTGTGTCTATTTTTTCCTATATGAGTAGAAACATATCCCCTTAAATTCGTGCAGAAATACTTTTAGACATTTTATTTGTTTATTTTCAGTATTAATTATATGGTATATTGTAAGAGACAGATATGAGGGAAAAGAAAGGGGGAAATCTGGGGAAAAATCACTAAATTCATTATACTCAGTGTAGACCTCTGCTTTATTTTTGCAGAGGCCTTTATTGTTTTACTATATTTTTCTCTGTCAGTTGCACTGTTTTTGTCTAAGCAACACTTACATTATTACAGTTTTATTTATCTAGCATTATACATGTTCATGACATTCTACAGAGAAAAATAGAGGCCAAGATGTTTATGCCTTATGATAGTTAGATGCCCAATTTGAGACACTTTACAAAAGGCCTGATTTTGCAGACAATGTGGAGCCATTCATCCTTTGAAAATGTAGGCCCCTTTAAGGTATACAGAGTAGAACACCCAACATCACAAGACACTTTTTTACAATCTTGGCCAAAGTACCTTTCTTGAACTGTTTACAAACTAGGGGTCAGATTCTATTCTCAATTACACTGATTTTGAAAAAAAACTTTGCTGAATTTTGTGGAGTGTCTTTGGTGTAACTGAAAGCATAAATTGGCTCAAGGAGTTTTCTTATTGTCTTCATTGGGAACAAGACTGGGACCTAGGTTAAGACAAAAAAAAAAAAAGAAAACAAACCAAGCACAGGTTAGTGTCTTAAGGTTATGGTAGTCCTAGGTTTATAAAAATATGATATCTTATCTTCAGTGAGAATCTGTGTACAAAGACCTAATTTTTTAAACGTAATTGTATGTATTAGTTTTATTTTGAATAGAATTGGGCAAATAACAAATTTTTGGGCAGTTGGCAGTTCCCCCAAAAAAGAAGGGTTCAACCCATATTGAATCAAATAATTGTAAAAAAGGGGAATCAAAAACATCTATTTTAGGTTGAATGAAACCAGGCTATAGAGCAGGGATACTCAGACTGAGGCTTGGGAGTTGCAAGTGGCTCTGTAATGTGTTTCCTGCTGCTCTTTGCAGCTTATGATATTAAAACACTATGATTTAATTATTAACCAATAAGGATGCTTTTATTATGTTATTAACCAATAGTAAAATACTTGGTTATTTGGCTGTGAGAATTCTATATATATAATAGTAAATGAATCAATGAATTCACACTACTGTGGCTCTTTTGGGTAATGCTGATCAGTAATTTGGCTCATGAACCACTGAGGTAAGAGTCATTCTCACTCTTTTCCCTAGCTCAGTGACTATTCATTGTCACTGATAATGGCAATTCATTTTCATTGTGAATGACAATATCATTTATGGTTTAAGCCCCAATTTCTGTTTGGGGGGGATGTAGTTTGGCAGTGGCACCTATGTTCACATTCCTGCTCCAATGATTAATTATTTATACAAAGTGGAATAGCTTCAACAGGAGACCTTGAGAGAGACTTGCCCCTGAATACCTCACAGCCCAGTAACTAGGAAACTCTCATAAGAGATGAAATATGTGGGGTCAAATCCCACGTCATATTAGGAACATCTCAGTGAGTGTTCTAACCACTGGCTAAAGGTTATAAGGGAGGCTAGCACCACCCATTTAAGTCCATTCAAAACTTTAGTGTTCTGAAACTATTGGGTGAATTCATGTCAAATTTCTGAATAGTTTTGGGGTTGACTGAAACTGCATTTTTTCAGCAAATAAAGTATTTGTCAGAAAATTTTCCCCCAGCTCTAATTCAGAGTGGCAGATGAGAGTTTATAACTTCTTTACAGTTATTAGTCTTTCAAGTCCATTCTTGAAAGAGAAAGGTACAGGGATAGTGGGAAGACCAGAAAAGGGGTTCAATGCACAGGATCTATATGGAAGAAGCTCAGGGATCAGAGTGGATGAAGGAAATGAAAGTAGTGACTAAGTGTGCAACTAGGTTTTGTCTCTAAATGTGTGTTCTTGACATGTGTTGAGGAGTACTGGATTATCAGGATTTTTTATATTAAATAAACTAGTTTAAACTGGTGGATTTGCATTGACCTTAATGGGAGTAGAAGCAATGCAGATATGACTGTTGCTTAGTACTCTATTGATGGCAGCTCAATAGTTAGGGAAATCTCTTGACATGCTTCACCTGCTGAAGACCACATTCTGCTGGAGACATGTGCTATGTGAAACTGACCACAATGAAGATGAACTGATTTAAACTAACAGAGAATGATTCAAAACCATTTAGTTGTTTACATAGTCAATTTATGCAATACAAGTATTTATTACCCTTCTCCTACCTCTTCCAGGCTACTGTATGTCATGCTCCTTTCTATCTGCCTGTGATTATTCAAAGGTCTTAGCACAAAGATTTACTGGCAATGGCCTGCTTATCACACTAAAAATAATTAAAGATTTATTAAATATCAGCCAAAATCCTACCATCTGCTGTGCAAGTGAGCAAGAGGGAAGGGAGAATCTTTTCCTCCAAACTATCACTAAGGCAGAATAATTTCATATCATATGTCTCCAAGGGGAAGTGGTCTTGTCTACCGTTAGTAGACAGTGCTAGGGAGCAGTTAAGGCAGTGGTTATCAACTGTGGTCCACCGCTTGTTCAAGGAAAGCCCATGGCGCGCCGGGCCGGTTTGTTTACCTGCCACGTCCGCAGGTTCAGCCAATCATGGCTCTCACTGGCTGCGGTTTGCCAGTCCAGGCCAATGGGGGCTGTGGGAAGTGGGATGTGCTGGCCACTGAGAACCACTGAGTTAAGGGGATGGACATTGTTGCTGTTCAGAGTAATAGAAAAGTGTGTCCCATAGTGCATCCCTCCAGCCTATGTGTGGAATCCTCCTTTTTGACAGAAGGACTCCTGTAGCAGAACATGCATCACATAGCATCTTTTGTTCCTGTGTGCAGTACTGGCCAAAACAGGATTTAGCATTCAGTATACTGGCTTGTTATTTTATATATATATAGGTGGGGAATGTTTTTGTAGGTGTTTTGAGGCTGTTGTAATACTTCATCTTGTTCCCAGGGTACTTCTTACGGGTCCAAATTCTCTGCATGATATAAATAGATGCAGCTCCATTAAAGTCACTGCCTATGAGAAGTGAAGGATGGAAATCACCTTCCTAATATTCCTAAGATTATAGAATTTTAATTGGAATTCATTTGTGCATAGATCAGCATAAATCTCTATTATCGCTGACACATGCAAAAGTAAAGGTGAGTGAATCGGAGAAGAATATTGGAAAGAAATATACTTGGCATACAGGGTTTTTTTATACCATATTTTTAGTCTTAGATTATTTCGCACTAAATATTATGTTGTTATGGGCTAGATGAGTATTTAGAGTAATCACCATTTATCTATAATTTTATCCCAAAATGTGTATTTTGAGTTACATTTTAGTAGTCAGAAGCAATGCTGCCATTTAGTCATTTGAAATGCAGTAATGAAAATACATCCTCTTATAACATCTCTTGTTTTCAGCCTAAATATTCTTTTTAACTTCCTTAATGGGATTATCTTTATTGTCCCTTTTTGTAAATTAGATAAAGTAGTATTTCCACGTATCTACTTGGTACATTAATTTGCAACTGCAAACAGTACCTAATCAATCACTAAAAGTTCCACAACATTACTTTACTTTAAATGGGCCATCTACATTGCCCTAAGGGAATTCTAAGAACTAACCTATCCCCTCCAAATTTGCTATTGATGCCATATGCTTTGCAATGTGACAATTAAAATTTCATGTGTCTATACAGTGTAAAATGTACACATAATTTTCTTTTTAGTGGAATTGTTCTTTTCTCAGATATCACAAATAATCTTCTTAAGAGGTGGAGTTTGGAGCACAATACTTAGCAAACACATACGGTATGTAACATTTTAATGTAGTCTATAAAATTTGGCAAATTAGGAGTGAATGAAATGACCAAAAACAGATCCACTCTCCCAGTGCACCACCCCAAATATTTGCCTACACTTATACTAAACACAATTTGACTATATTTGAGGTTCTGAATTTTGTATTTAAGAGCAAGCTTTCACCATCCCTTCTAGAGTGTGGTGCGTAGATCCAATCATTTTCCAATGCTGGACCACTCTTGTATGATTATTAATTCTTGTGAAGGAAGCCAAGATATCTGCACTCCTCAGTTGTTTTTAGAGAGCAGCCATGAGATCCTTTCTCCCTCACTCTCTGAGAGAGAAGACTAAGGAGGTAGCAGGCCATTGGTTTTTCCTACCACAAAAAGTAGAGAAGAATCAGCAAAGATTGATGACCAGATCTCCCAGTGAGAATTAGAAGGGCCTGTTGGTTCCCGAAAATGTGATTCCCGAAAGTTATTTCATTTGTGGTACAAATAATGAAATCGTTTCTTATTAAAGGTTGCTTAAATTTCAATAGTATTACTTTCTGCCTACCTTTGTTCTTCAGAAGATTATTTTGAAGGATATACTTTCCAAAAAAATTGAACCCCTTTGAAAATAACCTCTAACTATGTTATCATATGTCAAGATAGTTCATAACATCCTAAAAAATTATATCTGAATCTTGATCATTGCATTTACAAAGGGACCAGATGGCTCTATAGATTGGACATTGGGTATGAAAGAGAGAGCTTTGCACTATTTAATCATGTTTAGAACTGGATGAATAAAATATATTTTTGGTTTGGGGTCAGTTCTGAATTAAAATAAATAATTGTTCAGTTTCAACTGAATATGATTGATTTTTTTGTGGGGGAAGGGGAATTTTCAAAAATGTGTATTTTGGGTCTGTTCTAGAGCAAGGATTTCAACCCAGACCTTCCATATCTCAGGTGAGTGCCCTAACCATTAGGATAAAGGTTACAGGGATGGAGAGAAGCAGTGGTCCCATATCACTACCACTTCCTCCTCCCTCTCCTCTAGCCATTTTTTGAATGGCCAAAACTATTCATGTCAAATTCATGATGAGCTTTGGGTCATGCAAAATTGCATTTTTCATCAAATACACTCTTAAAAAATTCACCCAGTTCAATTCACGTGTTCAAATGTCAGGTTAGTGGTGACTGAAAGGAATTAATACTGTGTAACCTTACAGTACAGCCCTATTCATCGTTAAAGGACTTGTACAAGTCTTTACTATTAGTCTTCACCCTTCTGAGTTAGAAAAGCATACAGGAAACTGAGTCTTGGGATATAAGTGATTATCAGAATTGGGATTAGCACTCAGTGTTCCTCACTCAATCTTCTGTTCAGATGTTTAGACCACACCTCTTATTATTAGATAGATGGTTCAGTGACCTACGTAAAATTAGGTAATGGATTCAATCCAATCCCTAATGGTCAGGTGCCCACATAACATAAAAAGGATCAATTGGCAGTTTCAGCAGAGAGATCAAGGAATGAATAGTTTTGAATTAGATTCTCATGTATAAGAGATCTGCCAGGCAAAGGTTTATGGACATAGTTTTTATTTAGACTGTAAGCTCTTTAGAGAAGGTGCCATCTTTTTGTTCTGTGTTAATTGGTACAAAAGGTTTTTTCTCCATGTCTGGGTCTCCTAGATGGTAGCACAGTATCAATAATAACTGGTGGCATAATGTCCTTTTACGTCTGTTGACCAAGATATACCATGTCTTTGGATAACACAATTGACACATATATAGAGTTCAAGTCAATGGTGGTGTGTCGCCAGGGTTCAGTCAACACCCTTTCTACCCTACAGTGAGTTCTCTTTTAAGGTGAGTAGTTTTAATAGACTGGCACTCTGCAAAAGAGTTCCATTCTTTGGAATAAGTAGCTCTTGAGGTTTCTTTAATATGTGCAGCAAAAGCAATAAATGTATGTCACGCTATCGGGAGTGGCTCATGACTGAGAGTGCCCAGTTCAGGGTAGTCTGTTAGAAGCTGATGGTGTGTTCTATAATTAGATTTCACCAAGCCAGTAACAAGTGTGAACTTCTGGATCACTATGCCACTCTTACCATAGCGTCACAGACAGTCCCCTTAGACTCTCCAGTCTATCTTGCCACCTAGAGAAACTGGATTTTGTGATATAGGGTCAAGTAAATCCAAAATCACCCCACGTCAGGTTGCTCCCAATCCCAAGAGACCAGTCACTTACTCCAGATCAATTGGTACTCTAGATCTTATACCAGTGACAATGCTGGTGCCCAATTCTATAGTAAACTAACTAATGATCCATTAGCTAAGAAAGGAAGTGAGAGTAAATGAGAGGTTAAAGTAGCTAAAATATATGTACAGGTGAGTCACAATCTATCATTCTGAATTGTGGCAGAAATGTAGTTATCTGTCAGTTTCCCAAAAGTCTCTCAGGACAGCCCAGAATAACTCTGGGGATCTCCCTCTTCTCATTCAGTTATTCCGCCCTGTTAGAATCCAAACAGTTCAGAAATGAAGGCTCTTTGCTGAATCCTTACTTATAGCTTCTTCTCACAGAAAACAAGCTGACAGGTCCACATCCTTTGACGATGGAGAGTGAGGAATGCATTTTGAGTCTTTGACCTCTGATCATCACACAAAATGACCACTTGCTTTGAAATTAGTACTTTTCTGTTAAAGTTCATTTGCTTTTCACAAGGCTTCTTTCTTGTTTGATGGATTATTTAGTTAAAGGGTTATACAAAATAAAAATGTTTGCTATTACAGTATAACAGGACAATGATAGGTGAAAGCAATGCATGTAATATCCTATTAGTTTTCATAAAATATACTCATACATTTAATAATTAGTTTGATTTATACTTATACACAAGTGAATAGACCTGGGGCTTCAGCATGAGCTGACACCTGGTCTGCCAACATCACGATGGGATTTCATTCCTTGAATAGGGTGGTTTCGGGAATTAACCAATCCTTGATTTGCTTGCAGTACATTATGTTTAGGCTCTAAAATGTTTTAATTAAAACATATATGTAAAATATTTAAAAGTTTGTTTTCCATCTCTGGGAAATGAGCTGCAATGTAAGTCAGGTCTTTAGTTGTTTTTCTTCATTTGCACTGTAGAGTCATTCAGAGATATTTGTGGATATCTAAGTGTAATGATCACTGTGAAAATACAAATTTGAGTAAGAGTCTTTGTTACTAAAGCAAATATCTAGCATAGCTGGGTAATTTTTCAGCAAACTAATGTTGCAACTACATTCTATTTGTTCCCTTGTTCCTCAGGGCCATGTGAGTCTGAGCATGAACATCAATGGACCTGAAAAAAAACAGGAACGTCTGTTTGAACCGTGACATACTTGTTGATAGAGCCACACTGCACAATAGCCTGTATAATTTGCCTTAAAATTATTTTAATCAGTGAGTTTTACTATGGAAGAGAGTTTACTAGGAGTTAGAAATTAAATAATTTGTGTTTAGGATTATTTCCACTGTGTTTCTCTACCTTGAAAATATCTAACAACATTTTCTCATATTACAGTAGTATCCTATTTTATGTCCAAATACCATGTGTATTCTGCATGCACACGCAGCTACTTTCTTTATACCCTTCTCTTCCTTGGCATCTCCATGGTTTCCTCCATTTGTCCCCTAGATATTAACCTTCATTCCCCACCCCAGTGTGCTGCCATTTTCTTCTCATTCAAATCTTCCCTCTAAGCCACCTTCTAGCATGGGATCTATCACTGTCCATCCTCCACTCTAAACAGTGATCATAGAATATCAGGATTGGAAGGGACCTCAGGAGGTCATCTAGTTCAACCCCCTGCTCAAAGCAGGGCCAATCCCCAACTAAATCATCCCAGCCAGGGCTTTGTCAAGCCTGACTTTAAGACTCTCTCTTAATAAAATTCTAAATGCATAAGCAGTGATGGGCCTTATTCTTGCCTCACATGTACCTCACTCCTACATATGTTTAGCACCACTGACTTCACTGGAGTTAATTCCAATTTACCTCAGTGAAATGGAGATAAGTATTTGACCTCAAAGGCTTGATTTACCAATAATTTCTGATTGCTTTGTGCTGTTGAGGGGGGAAGGGGAGGAAAGCAGCCAGAGCATGCTGGGGAATCTAACCCAAATATGACTGTTCTACTTCATTGGTTGTAAGAGGAGCCTTGTCTACTCTATGCTCGGAACAGTACTAAGCCGGTTTTCATTTTTCAATAACTTAATAATAAATAAAATAACGGATTTTTCAATATGGCTTTGATCCTGCACAACTGAAATCAATGAGCCATAATTTTGCAGATGGCCAAGGATCAGACCCTAAATGAGGCAATGAATAGGTCTATTTATTATTTTAATGTAATTTAATTAAAATGGAGCCAAAGTATTTGCAGAATTACTTTTCTTTTCGTGACTAGTTTTATTTATGTTTTAAAACTCTTCCTGAACAAAACCGCTTTCTCCCACACTTGGTAGAGTGACCATGAAACACAATGGTTATACCTAATTTGCCATCGCTGTTTTTGAGGGTTGTTAGTACTAGGGCTAGAGGGTCTTAATCCAGTCTTCTCAGCAACAGTTACTCTCCATTATGAAAAGAGTGTAGTGTGGGTAGTTTAAGTGTAACAGAGGCTGGGAAACATGCCAAAGTACTTAGCTATTTTCATTATTACAATAGATGCTTCAAATCAGTGAAGGAAGCAAACATTCCAAGACTTGTAAAATCTCCTTTTTATTTGAAAAGTCCTTTCTTGTAGATAAACATATATAAATTGTTAGAAAAAGGCAAATAATGTGACACTACAGAAAGATAATGAGCCTGATTCTCCACTGCCTTGAATATCAATCTCCAGCTTCAGTTGCCATATCCTATTCCATCCTTAAGGGCTCATTTGCACTCCAAATCAAATCAGGGAAAAAACTCTGTCAACCTGTATGCATCCGATGAAGTGAGCTATAGCTCACAAAAGCTTATGTTCTAATAAATTTGTTAGTCTCTAAGGTGTCACAAGTACTCCTTTTCTTTTCGTTGAACTGGAGTTCACTCTGTTGTTTGCAGCACAAAATGGATGGAGGAAACTAATGACAAATGTAATTCCTCCTCTCCACCCACCATCCTTTTTCATCAAAATTTTGTTTCAAACTTTTGTTTCCAGTTTACTGAGCAAAGTTAATATTTTGGATGTCCAAGCAGTTTGCTTTTATGTGATATTTTGTAATGTTTCTCTGTGCTGCCATGTTTTATATTAGAAGAATTCCTCTCCTGAAAATGAATGATACAGCACAGAATTACTCAGATTATCTGAGTGGAGGTTGGTGAACACAGACTCTCTCTCTCTCTCTCTCTCTATTTCTCTCTGCAGTGTCAGGTACAGAACTAAAGGCTGTTTTCACATCCAAATGATTTCCATTATTAATTTAAGGAACTTCAAGCTCATATTTTTAGCAACTGTTCAAAGCAGCCTGTCTGACTTCATTCATTGCAAATAAGTGTGCATCTTGGGATGGTAAAACGTGTTCAAATGTTGATATCTGCTGTAAAGGTCAGATCTTTGAACAGCAATTTTGTCTGCAACATGCAAACAAGCTCAGATTGACATCTCAAGCAGTCTAAACTCTTTTGCTTAATTTGTGGTTTAACAAATCTCCCAGATCTCGCCTGATTCTTATTTTTGTTTAGCGTAGGAGGGAGAAGGAAAACTTCACAGAATTTACATTGATTAGAAGGAAATGCACTTTGCTTCTCTGATTCTGTTTAATGGTAGAGTCATTAAGGAATGAAATATTTACCAGCTTCCGTCTTTCAAAATTAGTTGAAGGGGTTTATTGAAGCCCATCTTTAAAATCGGGAGGGTGGCGGCAGGTGGAAGGGGGCAGGAAAGACTGACTGAGAGCTGGGTAAGATTAGGACATGCTCTTATTTCCATGGGATTGGATTCCTTGGGATTGATGTTGAGCTGTTTGAACCCCTTTTGGGCATGATGCATGCCCTTCACTTTCACTGACTATAGTGAGAGTTGAGGCTTGTCAGCAGTTTGCAAGAGCTGCAAAGCATCATTTAACATCAGCTCCCCTTTAACAGAGAAGCTGGATGCCACTCAGTACAAGGAGAGAGAGCTTGAGTTTGGTAGGCCTGTAGGAAGCCACAATGGGGTGGGGGAGGGCTGCAATGGCTTGCTACCTGGCCATCCAATCATATTTTTGGAGACTACATGAAGAGGAAGAATGAGGTGTATCAGCAAACTGAAGGGAGATGGAAGTTTGCAGATAAATGTTTAAATTTCCAGTTTTATATGAAACTAACTTTCCAAACATTTGAGGTGTAGTTTTAATTACTTTTACAGGTGGCTGTTCATGTTAGTACTAGTATTTATTATTTGAGAACCATTAATAGCTAGTGCTGGTCAAGAAACTTTTGACAAAACAGTATTTTATCAAAAAATGATAATTCGTTAAATCCAAAATGTTGTATGGTAACATACATGGGTGGTGGGTGAACCTCTGGCTTGGGGAGGCCCCTAAGGCCCTGCCCCCTTCCATGCCCACCGGAGCCCAGTCTGCACTGTGGCCACTGGCCCCTGCCCCAGGATAGTGCCCCCTGTCATCCCCACTGGAGCGCCGGGCAGCGAGGCCCCAGTCACCGAGGCCCCAGAGAGCTGGGCAACGCGTCCGCCAGCCTCCCCAGGCCATGTTGCTGGGCCCAACCCCCGGCCATCATTCCCCAGCCTCCCTGTGCCACACCGCAGGGCCTGATCCCCTTGACGGCTTGGCTCTCCCACCCCTGAAGGTGCCCCCAGGCCGAGCTGCCAGACCCAATTTCCAAAGGTGGCCAATCCCTGGCATATGCAACATTTGGCCCACAGCCAGCCAGGGTAATCCCCCGGTGGGCCAGGCCAGTTTGTTTACCTGCCGTGTATGCAGGTTTAGCCGATTGCAGGTCCCACTGGCCGCAGTTTGCCACTCCAGGCCAATGGGGGCTGCGGGAAGCGGCGGCCAAGCCGTGTGCCAAAGGTTGCAAATCCCTGGCATATGCATTCAGAAGGGCAAATTGCATGATTAGTACTTTAGAACTTAACTAAATATAGCTCTTCCCTCACCAAAATATGAAGGGCTTTAGCTGACCTTCTCAAAGCACAAAGGGGAAAAGTCAGACAGTCACAGAAAACCTACTATATGATTTGGACTGGACCATGTGCTCTTCTCCAGCAAACCCAGAAGAGATTTACAAATTACACCTCTAAAGATTATCATGTCCCTAGACTGAGAAATTAATTAATTGCATTCACTCGCAGCAAAAGGAATGTGTAGATGTAAACTTTCTTAGACAAAACTTTACTGACTTGTTCTGTCCAAATCTGAAAACACACAATTTTCATGTGTTTCAGTTTTATTGTAAAACATTTTTTAGAGCTCTGTTTTCTATAGCTAGAAATGTGCCCCAAACTCAACACCACATCCAAATCCCCTAAATTTTTGTGCACTGTTAATGTGGTCTGAATTTTGCAATTTAGGCATATTGCTAAATTTGACTACTCTATATTTGTCACATGTTTCAAGATTTTTATGCTTTCCTGGAATTTTAAAATGCTAATACCGGTAATTTGAATGGACTAATTCCTGTCAGCCAACTCACCCAGTCAGATTACTTCCCTACCCCTACACACACGCACATTCTAAGTGGCAGGCAAAATATACAATATTGCATATGTATGTATTATGTCTCTATGTACACATGAAATATGGAAAGACAGAGTACATACACACACAGTCGGATAATAAAGTGTTGTATGTTGCACCTGTCATTGCTGTAAAACATTACTGTGGTTTATTTAAAAAAAGCGCGCACACACAGTTGCCTGTTGTAATTAGAACTTGACTTTTGACATATTGTATGGAAGCTAATTTTAAATTCTAATTTTTAAATCTGTGTGTGAGAAAATGCCACATCCACATTACAGGGTAGATAGATACCAAAGGTCAAATTTACAGTTCATATACTATCACAGTGAGTTTAATTAAAAGATAATAAAAACTATAGTTTATTGATGGTTTTAGCACACATTAATGGCTTTGATCTTAGGCTAGCCTGAGGCATATCACCTGCTTCTATGTTTAATAGAATATGAATATACATAATCAGTTTAATATTGTATGTGGCACATATCAGTAGAATTACCACAATACTGAAAATTTCAGTGAACAGATATTTTTGTACGCTCATAGAATCATAGAATATCAGGGTTGGAAGGGACCCCAGAAGGTCATCTAGTCCAACCCCCTGCTCAAAGCAGGACCAATCCCCATCTAAATCATCCCAGCCAGGGCTTTGTCAAGCCTGACCTTAAAAACTTCTAAGGAAGGAGATTCTACCACCTCCCTAGGTAACGCATTCCAGTGTTTCACCACCCTCTTAGTGAAAAAGTTTTTCCTAATATCCAAACTAAACCTCCCCCACTGCAACTTGAGACCATTACTCCTCGTTCTGTCATCTGCTACCATTGAGAACAGTCTAGAGCCATCCTCTTTGGAACCCCCTTTCAGGTAGTTGAAAGCAGCTATCAAATCCCCCCTCATTCTTCTCTTCTGCAGGCTAAACAATCCCAGCTCCCTCAGCCTCTCCTCATAAGTCATGTGTTCCAGACCCCTAATCATTTTTGTTGCCCTTCACTGGACTCTCCCCAATTTATCCACATCCTTCTTGAAGTGTGGGGCCCAAAACTGGACACAGTACTCCAGATGAGGCCTCACCAATGTCGAATAGAGGGGAACGATCACGTCCCTCGATCTGCTCGCTATGCCCCTACTTATACATCCCAAAATGCCATTGGCCTTCTTGGCAACAAGGGCACACTGCTGACTCGTATCCAGCTTCTCGTCCACTGTCACTCCTAGGTCCTTTTCCGCAGAACTGCTGCCTAGCCATTCGGTCCCTAGTCTGTAGATGTGCATTGGGTTCTTCCGTCCTAAGTGCAGGACCCTGCACTTATCCTTATTGAACCTCATCAGATTTCTTTTGGCCCAATCCTCCAATTTGTCTAGGTCCTTCTGTATCCTATCCCTCCCCTCCAGCGTATCTACCACTCCTCCCAGTTTAGTATCATCCGCAAATTTGCTGAGAGTGCAATCCACACTATCCTCCAGATCATTTATGAAGATATTGAACAAAACCGGCCCCAGGACTGACCCTTGGGGCACTCCACTTGATACCGGCTGCCAACTAGATATGGAGCCATTGATCACTACCCGTTGAGCCCGACAATCTAGCCAGCTTTCTACCCACCTTGTAGTGCATTCATCCAGCCCATACTTCCTTAACTTGCTGACAAGAATACTGTGGGAGACCGTGTCAAAAGCTTTGCTAAAGTCAAGAAACAATACATCCACTGCTTTCCCTTCATCCACAGAACCAGTAATCTCATCATAAAAGGCGATTAGATTAGTCAGGCATGACCTTCCCTTGGTGAATCCATGCTGGCTGTTCCTGATCACTTTCCTCTCATGCAAGTGCTTCAGGATTGATTCTTTGAGGACCTGCTCCATGATTTTTCCGTGGACTGAAGTGAGGCTGACTGGCCTGTAGTTCCCAGGATCCTCCTTCTTCCCTTTTTTAAAGATTGGCACTACATTAGCCTTTTTCCAGTCATCCGGGACTTCCCCGGTTCGCCACGAGTTTTCAAAGATAATGGCCAATGGCTCTGCAATCACAGCCGCCAATTCCTTCAGCACTCTCGGATGCAACTCGTCCGGCCCCATGGACTTGTGCACATCCAGCTTTTCTAAATAGTCCCTAACCACCTCTATCTCCACAGAGGGCTGGCCATCTCTTCCCCATTTTGTGATGCCCAGCGCAGCAGTCTGGGAGCTGACCTTGTTAGTGAAAACAGAGGCAAAAAAAGCATTGAGTACATTAGCTTTTTCCACATCCTCTGTCACTAGGTTGCCTCCCTCATTCAGTAAGGGGCCCACAAAAGGGCCCCGCTGATCAAGTTTAGCACTTATGACAATGGTGTAAAAAAGAGACAGTTTTCCTATGATACCTATAGTACTTTAGTGCATGTAGTGGTTTTGAATGGATATCTGTGATTGATGTTTTATCAACAATCTGTGTTGTGCAAAACAAGAATAGAAAATACAAGATATTTGCAATGTAGATACTGTTATTCAGAGAACCTTTACTTTTCATTTCCTGGCTCTTGAGCATTTCAGTTCATAACCTTAATATTGCAGTTAGAAGTGGGGGAATACAATAAAAATGTATATATTTATAAATGTTCTTAGGAGTGACATCGTATTTGTTTGTCTGGGTCAGTGGTTTGAGCATTGGCCTGCTAAACCCAGGGTTGTGAGTTCAATCCTTGAGGGGGCCATTTAGGGATCTGGGGCAAAAATTGGGGATTGGTCCTGCTTTGAGCAGGGGGTTGGACTAGATGATCTCCTGAGGTCCCTTCCAAGACTGATATTCTATTGCTACCCCTTTTACTTATTCACAAATATTTTAGCAAGTCATGTTTTTATTCACACAAATGTTTGCAGAAAGCAAAAACACCACAAACACTAGCACAAATAAATTGTGGTACAAATTTGAACCAGAAATATTCCTGCTCATGTTTTAAAAGCACTTTGTGTATAGGGAGGGGTAGGCGTGATATTTTTGCTTAGAAACATGGAATTGCTTCTTTAGGTCAGTGTGACAGTTCGCAGGACACTTAAGACTCTGAGTCAACCCAGGGGGAGAATTTTTGTAGTTGTTGGGTGTCAGCTCCCTAATACCACCAGCCTTTCCACCACTCAAGCACTCTGTTCGGAGCTAGGCAAACCCTAACTTCACCTTGTGGGTTAACGACAGGTGCACTCCCAACCCCGAGCACCCTTGATTCCTTCCCCTGTGACATTGGGTCCTATTTCCTATAGTTGCCTATACCAGATGTTCCAGAAGAAGGTGCAAGATATTTACAGACAATTACAAAATATCCTGCTTCCAAGCGATTTTCCCCCATCCCCCAACTCCTTTTAGTTAGTGATTGGCTTGTGTTGTAAACCATGAGGATATCTCTCTCTTCCCTCTTGCTGTGTTCAATGTAAATGATAATTATATTCTCTCTAGATAAAAATGTCAGATTGTTTTTAATCTTGCCAAACTTTGGACCTTAATAATACCCTTTGTGACAAAGAGTTCCACAAGTTAGTGTTATGGTGTTTCATTTCATCAGTGTTGAATATGTTGCCTTTCAGTGTGTGTGGCCCCTTCTTCACCAATTATGAAAAGGAAAATAGGAGTTCCCACTTATTTTTGTATATCATTCACTATTTTGTAGTGTCATGTTAACTCTTATGTTTCCTCTCTGAACTAAACAATCCTTAGGTGAAACATAGAAATGTAGGGTTGGAAGGGATCTCAAGAAGTCATCTAGTCCAGTGGTTCTCAAAGCCAGTCTGCCGCTTGTTCAGGGAAAGCCCCTGGCATGCCGGACCGGTTTGTTTACCTGCCGCGTCCGCAGGTTTGGTCGATTGCGGCTCCCACTGGCCATGGTTCGCTGCTCCAGACCAATGGGGGCTGCAGGAAGGGCAGCCAGCACATCCCTCGGCTCACACCACTTCCAGCGGCCCCCATTTGCCTGGAGCGGCGAACTGTGGCCTGTGGGAGCTCCGATCGGCCGAACCTCTGGATGCAGCAGGTAAACAAACCGGTCCGGTGTGCCAGGGGCTTTACCTGAACAAGCAGCGGACCGGCTTTGAGAACCACTGATCTAGTCCATCCCTCCTCAACCCACCTCACCCCACCCCACCCCATCCCACTGCTTTGGCAGGATTAAATATATCTGTACCATCATTGACAGATGTTTGTCAGAACCATTCTTAAAACTCCTCTAAGGATGGGGATTCGACAACATCCCTAGGTAACTTGTCCCAGTACTTACTTATCCCTACAGTTTGTTTTGTCCTGATATCTAACCTGAATCTCCCTTGCTGCAAACTTAGCTGTTTACTTTTTGTCCTACCCTTAGTGGACATGGAGAACAATTGATCACCATCCTCTTCATATTAACCGTTTACATATACAAAGACCATTATCATGGACTACTCCTGCCTTCTCTTCTCTAGAATGAACAAGCTCACATCTTTTAACATTTCCTTATAGGTCGTTACCCGAGGTGCCTAAAGAAGCCCACACTAAAAATGCCAAGATCAGAGCAGGCTTCAAAAAGGAGAACAAATTCTCCCCAAACTAGTGGTTAACACTGTAGTTTTAACTACTGTAGTGGTTAACACTAGTCACAAACTATGCTCCTGATCCCTCACACTGATTATGAAGAAGCTTAAAAATATAGTCACAGAGCCCCTTTATTGCTTTCCAGTCTCTGGCTCCCAATCAGCAAATAGGTCCAGTAAAGTGAGAAGTTACTTAAAATTCTATTCACTATACAGAATGTTCTTCTGATCCCCAAAGGGCCGGTCACATTACCAGATCTATACTAGCTTGGATCTTGCACAAAATACCACATTGCCATCAATCTTTTAGTATCTAAAACTAAAGGTTTATAATAAAGGGGGAAAAATTAGAAGAGAGTTGTTAAATGGTCAAAGCAATCAGATACATACATATGATAGAGTCTGTATATCAGGTTTTTAGGAAGCACTGGTGAGTTTTCTGGCGGCCAGCACATCCCTGCAGCCACGCCACTTCCTGCAGCTCCTGTTGGCCGGGAATGGCGAACCACGGCCACTGGGAGCTGCAGGCAGCCATGCCTGCAGACAGTCAATGTAAAAAAGTTATCTCACGGCCTGCCAGCGGATTACCCTGATGGGCTGTGTGTGGTCTGCGGGCCGCAGGTTGCCCACCACTGGTTTCTTTCAAAGGATTCATTGTAACAGCTGATTGTCCTTGATGGGCCATCAAGCAAGCTGCAGGGTGCTGATACCAATTGGTGTGGGGTATCACAGCACGGAAGTTTGATATACAAATATACAACACATTTATAACTTCACAATACAAAGATGATACATACATATACATGATTATTATATTTAGCAAATCGTAACTTTTCCACTGATACCTTAGATGACATATCTCATATCAGATTGATTGCAATTTTGTAATATTGGTATCAATAATATAAGTCACCACCTTCTTCTATACACTATCACATAGGTCATATTTTGTAAACCTCTTATCTTTTTTTTTCCTGTCCTATGGATTCTCTTAAAGTTTGACACCCAAAACTGGATACAATACTCAAGTGAGGCCTTATCAAAGCCAAGTGAAGCAGAACAATTTACGTCCTGTATCTTACATACAACACTCCTGTCAATACATCCCAGAATTATATTTGCCTTTTTCTCAACAGCATCACACTGTTTACTCATATTTAATTTGTGATCCACTTTAACCCCAGATCATTTTCTGCAGTATTGCTGCGTCACCAGTTACTTTCCATTTTGTATGTGAGCACTTGATTTTTTCTTTCCCAAGTGTAGAATTTTGCTTTTGTCTTCACTGAATTTCATCTTGTTGATTTCAGATTAATTCTCCAAATTTATCAGGATCATTCTGAATTATAATCCTACCCTCCACATTGCTGGAAATCTGGGCCGTACAGAAGTTAGTGGTAGTTTTCTGTTAGACTTTGATGGGGTCAGGATTTCACCACGTATCTTTTTTTCTCTGTCCTCCTATGGAAGCATTTCTGTGTCTTCAATCATTTGCATCTGTCTGTGGATCCCTTCAATTGCTGCTAAATGTTATCTGAGATAAGTGTACCACAAATTAACTCTGTTCCATGTAAGGGCATACCATTGTCTTATATGATGGCATGATAACATTTTCACTAATATTTTCTGTCTTATTCTTCTGATTTCTTTTTGGATGAGCAGTTCACATGGTGCATATATTTCAAATGAGCTGTTCACAATGAAATTCATCTTTTCCCTCAGTGGTTACAGACAATTTAGAACCCAGCCATGTATATGTATAGTTCAAATTATTCCTTCCAGTGTGCATTCTAATGCCTTTCACTTGTCAACAGTGTATTTAGAGCTGCTTGAAAAAATATATATTTTAAATGTTTTCAACAAGAAAAAGGGACATGTCTTTAATGAAAAAAATTGATATTTTTTTAAACTTTTCTAACGGTCTTTCATGTGCCTTCATGGTGAAATGTAAAGCAAAATTATCCAGGGAGGTAATTTTTTTCCCGTGCTTTCACTGGGGCACTGCAGCTTCTATTCCACTTCCAGTGTGGGCTATTGTGGATGTAAATATATCTTGATCTCCTCCTTTGTAATTAACTTTTCTTTCTTCAATACTAATATTTACCTAGATTTCATTACTGTAACATCTATACCAAAGGTTCTCAAACTGTGGTCTGCAGACCACCAGTGGTCCATGAGCTCCATTCAGGTGATCAGCAGATAGTTCCCTGGGCAGCCACACACGAGAAAATGAAGGGCCACCCACCTAATTAGTGGAGCCGCGCAGGCATGGCTCCACTAATTAGGTGCCTGGACCCTGAAGAAGACTCTCATGTCAGGTGAGGTGGTGGCCTTGCAGGGAACAGAGGATAGGGAGGGAGCAGTGGGTGAGAAGAGGGGATGGGGGAATTTGGGAGGTGTAGGGCTGCGGCGGCCAGAGAAAGAGGTGACTTTCGCCAGCTCAAGGGTTGTGGCTGGCAGGGAGAGACCCCTCCCTCCTTCCCCGCCCCAGCTCGGGGGCTGCTCTGGCAGGGGAGAGAGGGCACATCCATCACATTAGAATGGTAAGACTACAGATATTAAAATATGAGTTGTGTGCTTTTATTTGTAGAACAAAAAAAATTAATTATTATGGTTTTTTTTTTATATATAGTGTTTTTGGAAAGATTTGGAAAGATCATTAAGTGGTCCACTGAGACCCTCAGCAATTTTCAAGTAGTCTATGAAAAAAGAAAGTTTGAGAAGCACTGTTCTATACAAATCCACCACACACTGGCTTTTGGCTGCTAGTCCCAGCCAGGCTGTGGAAGGCTGGCACTTCCTCTTCTGCAGGGGCTGCTCCTGGGCCTAGGTCAGACCCGCCTCTGGGAACCTCCCCCAGCTGAAAGAAGCTCTGCGGCTGCTCCCTGTACAGTGACCCCTCCCACCACAGCTGGGAAGTGATGGGGGCAGGAAGTGGGGCAGGTGAGTGGAGTTTCCTGATGCTGGGGGAAGTTCCTGGAGGTGGTTCTGACCCAACTCTGGGAACAGCCCCTGCAGGAGAATAGGAAATCCTGTCCCTCCACAACCCTGCCAAGACTAGCAGCTGGAGCCTGGCATGTGGTAGGAGCCCCGGTTATGGCACCCCCAGCCTTCCCCTGCCCAGCACATTTCACGTGAGAGACCATATATCCTGGTCCATGACATATTTTTCATGGCTGTGAAGTTGGTAGGGCCCTACCTATAATCCTTCTGGATTGCACTTTCTTTAAAGGAATTCACTCTTAATATGCTTGTAGAAGGTGAATTACAAAACAATGTTTCCACTTCAGGAAGATATGTTAGTTCTGATTAGCTGGGACAAACAAGAGAATTATTATTATCATAGTGAATTAATTTTAACTCTTAAATTAAAAAACAAAACAAAAACCCTTTAAAAACACTCAGGAGACATTTGCTCCTCCGTAATGTGACCTTCTCTTACCATTACATATTTCTGGCTGTGTCCTGTTGGGCAAGTGCTGACCAGACATGGGATTGAAATCTGTGACAGGGAGCAATATTTTTCCTTTCTCTCCATTTCTTCCTTCCCCTCCAAAACTCCACCATCTCCCCCATTTCAGTCCCATGTCTGGTCAGAACTACTTGCCCAATAGGACAATAGAGAATGGTATTAAAAGATCCAAATGTTTCTTGAGTATTTTTAAAGGGTTTCTTGTTTTGTATCCTATTCTCAGGATATTCTTGTTTTGCATTTCACCTTCAGGGCATATGCAATACAGTTACAAAAGTACAAGAAGAAACATTTTTCTCAGAAAGTTGAATTTTAAAAGTGCTCCTTTTCCTTGCTGAAAAATTTCAAAATACAATTTTATTTCAATCAGCTCTAAACATATTGTTGACAAATCATTAGAGACAATTGATGAATTACTAGAGACAACTCCAGAGGAAAAGAAATAGATACATTAATGTGATATTTTTGTTCAGGTCTCACAGTTCTTTTCTGTCCTTGACAGATACTGTGGTGGGAATGGATTGAATATTTAAACATTGGCATAGTTAAGCCTTGCATTTTATTTTAAGATTAACAGGTAAATGTAATTAATCTTTCAGGGTTTTTCAAAGGAGCCTAAAGGGAATGGTCCACCTGAATTTGAACTCCTGGCAAACAAATTCGTGAAGCTCTGGTAACAATGTTTTAGTTGAATGAATAAGTCTGAGTTTTTTAAATTGAGATGAGTGATTGCCTGAATACGATATGTGCTGGAAGCCAGTCTAAAACATTGGATTCTTATGTTGACGATAATCTGGGAGTTGTTGAACAAATGTTAACTTCACAAATATGTGTGAAACTAGCATTTTAGTAGCACAATGAATATATGCTGTGGGCATACAAAAAGATCCCTGTTGTCATTAGCACAACTTGAATGCATATTCCGGTGCTACCTTATTAATGCCACCAAAACCATAACGTTAAATGTTCTGTCAGTTCAACACTATGTGCCCCATTTCTCAGGAGATTATGGGTATGTCAACACTGCAATTAAACACCCATGGCCGGTCCATTGTCAGATGACTCAGGCTATTGGGCTGTAAAATTGCAGAGTATGTGTTTGTGGGGTTTCAGAGCCCAGGCTCCAGCCCAAATCTAAACCTCTACACTGCAATTTTAAACTCCAAACCCTGTGAGCCTGAGTCAGCTGATACAGGACTGCTATGGATGTTTAATTGCAGTGTAGACAAACCCTGTGTGTGAATTGGCTACAAATATTTGCTGCCACTGAAAAGTGAGCAAAAAAGGAACCTTTATAACAAAATCACAACAATATTTGAAGAGAAAAAGACATAATTCCATTTCTTGCATTATGGAATATGTCAAATTCCGTATTCATTCACAAAATATAGAATATTCTGTTCTGCTAGCAAAATAAATACTCCAATCTATAAATACATTTCTCATAAAATCATGGAATTGGAGATACAAAGGACCTATTACATCATTTGACGCACCCCTCCCGCCCCATTGAAGGATTGTTCCCTGTAGTATATTCCCTAGTGTGCTCTTCAGGCTAGGTTTAAATGTTTATATATAACAGTATTTTAAGTTTTGCTCCATTTCAAACTTTTCCAGTATGACATCCATAATGTTGAGTATTTATAGATAGAAACTGTCTGTTACTAACCACTTGGATCTGACCCAATAGTTAGTCTGAAATCTGGATACAGATCAGTGGTGCTGGAACAATGTTTATTGTGGGTGTGCTGATTGGAACCCATATATTTTGTTTTTTTATTACTACTTCAAGTCAGAGGCTGCAGCCGCACTGATCCAGATCTGAACTTTGTATCTTGGACCCTTCCCTAGCTTTGCTATTTATAAAGACACAAACACATAGACCTGAAACTTTGCCATTTGTTTTTCTTTGTGAACATTCATGCTTGATCCAGTAACTAGAAGAATAACATTCACTTATGAAGTGAGCTATATGCTTGAAAATATGAGACAGCTATGTATTCTTAAAATAACTTTTGTCAGATAGTCCCCTCAAAACCCTACACTTGTTGCACTGAGCATACAATTTTAGTGCGAGTTGTTCAGCACCTTCCTGTCCTGGAAGGTGGAAGAGCTCTGTCTGCTACCAATAACGAAACTGTAGCTTCTTCAGTGCTGCTAGTTCTTCAGATGCCTCACTAAAAGAACAGTTCTGTATAACTTTACTTTAATCCTCCTTATCTGTGGCTGGATTTTGAGAGTTGAATGTGACCCATCGGAAAGTGCCAAGAAATGACTATTTAAAATTCTGACATGAATAATGATCTTATGATAGAGGTTGCTCCTGCATGCAGGCCATTAATTCCACTTCTTATATGAAGTTTCTTATTGCAGCAGCTGCTCAGAGATTCAAGGTTGTATTATCCTTTTAGGCACATCATGAGTTATTTTTGAAAGCTTTGTGGGAGGGACAGAGAAAGATTTGTTAATTTGTGATTGGAGCTGATGCACAGCAATATATGTCATTTTGTAGAACGTCCACTAATTAGTTGCTTCAAAGGTGAATGAGTTCACTAATTAGGTTAGTTGTTTCAGTTCAGTAATAGAGTAAAAGAAATATAGCAACATATATGCTAAGTAAAGCACTTTGTTTAGGCATATGCTTCAAAAACAAGTCCATGTGTAACAGTGCATGGGAACTCTGCCAAACATTACTCCCTTATGCAGTAATTACCATAAATAGGATTCTGCTTTCACATTATCAGTCAGTCAGCATTAAACGCTAACACAGCACCTCCCTCTTCCTTTCTTATGTCTTTCTCTGTTCAAGTATAACTCTTCTGGTAGGTTCTAATGACAGAAATAAGGGCTGAGTTCAGTCTATAATCGGGCCCTTTTCAAAATAAATAAAATTATGGCTCCCGTCCCTACCCAGAACCATATTCTTACTTTGACTCTGGAAAATTAAAATACATTTCCCTTTTCACCTTTCTAGCTGTTATTCCCATCCACAGGTATTCAGCAGTCCTTAGGAATGAGGATCCACAAATACTTTTTATTTGTGGGAATAGTGAAAAGAACAAATAAAAGAAACACAATAATTATAAAGAGATATGGATATATAACACCACCCAATTAATGTGTCATGGCACAGTTCCAGGTATTAATTGTCTGGCTTGTTGAGTTCCAGAACTCACACAACAACCTCCACCCCATAAAATCCACTCAGTGGTCCACTTGGACTCACTGGTATTCAGGAGGGTGTTGTGGGTGGCTTGTCACCTGTCTGCTCCAATTCAGAGAAATCTGTACCACGAGCTCTTGCTGCAATGTGCACCTACCTCGCCCAGTTCTGTGACATCAGCTCTGCCACTGCTAGTCTGGTTGGGCCTTGCTGTGAACTCAGGTCTACAGCACTACTGCTGGTCTGGTCAGGCCCTGCTCCAAAACCAGCTTGGCATTGCTCCTGACAGTTCAGCTTATGCCAATACTGCAGAATTACTCTGCACAGGGTTCAGAATCTCTAGGTTGGAACCCAGAGAAAAACTGGACTGAGTTACATATAATAACACAAAATGAAACCTGGGATGGAGTCCCTGCTTCCTGTGCAAGAGCTCTTGATCTCAAGGACAGAGCCTTTAGCCTCATTTTGAACTTGAATCCTGTCATAAATATAAAGGGAAGGGTAAACCCCTTTGAAATCCCTTCTGGCCAGGGGAAAGCTCCTCTCACCTGTAAAGGGTTAAGAAGCTAAAGGTAACCTCGCTGGCACCTGACCAAAATGACCAATGAGGAGACAAGATACTTTCAAAAGCTGGGAGGAGGGAGAGAAACAAAGGGTCTGTGGGTCTGTCTATATTCTGTCTTGGCCAGGGATAGACCAGGAATAGAGTCTTAGAACTTTTAGTAAGTAATCTAGCTAGGTACGTATTAGATTATGATTTCTTTAAATGGCTGAGAAAAGAACTGTGCTGAATAGAATAACTATTTCTGTCTGTGTATCTTTTTTGTAACTTAAGGTTTTGGCTAGAGGGGTTCTCTGTTTTTGAATCTAATTACCCTGTAAGGTATCTACCATCCTGATTTTACAGGGGGGATTTCTTTATTTCTATTTACTTCTATTTTTATTAAAAGTCTTCTTGTAAGAAAACTGAATGCTTTTTCATTGTTCTCAGATCCAGGGGGTTGGGTCTGTGGTCACCTATGCAAATTGGTGAGGCTTTTTATCCAACATTTCCCAGGAAAGGGGGGGTGCAAGTGTTGGGAGGATTGTTCATTGTTCTTAAGATCCAAGGGTCTGGGTCTGTAGTCACCTAGGCAAATTGGTGAGGCTTTTTACCAAACCTTGTCCAGGAAGTGGGGTGCAAGGTTTTGGGAAGTATTTTGGGGGGAAGGACGCGTCCAAACAGCTCTTCCCCAGTAACCAGTATTAGTTTGGTGGTGGTAGCGGCCAATCCAAGGACAAAGGGTGGAATATTTTGTACCTTGGGGAAGTTTTGACCTAAGCTGGTAAAGATAAGCTTAGGAGGTTTTTCATGCAGGTCCCCACATCTGTACCCTAGAATTCAGAGTGGGGGAGGAACCTTGACAAATCCTATTTCCAAATCAGAGTCCACAACCTGTACATTCAGGGTAACCCACTAATTCCAGAAAACAGCTCAAACCCTTTCTATGTTTTTTTTCATACCTACAGTTAAACAGTCTAGTATTCATACAATTAGAAGATACATAAATTCCATCTAAAACAAAAAAAATTGTATGTGGAATTATGGGTAAGCAGCATATTCATGTCAATGAAGCTGCCCAGAACTTTTCCTCTTTTCTCCGTAGAGGGAGCAGAGTTCTATCTCTCTAAGCCCTATAACTCTTACACAAGGATGCATTTCCTTTTCCTATCTACATGCGAAGGAGGCTAATGGGGATTCTGGTCCAGGGAGGCAGAAATCCCGAAGTGTTTGGACACTGGGATGCCCTTAATCTTTCAAGGCTTATGAGAGATGGTGACTGGAAGGACTAGGGTCACCAGGTAGCTATTGGTTAATTTTGAATTACGGTTTTGTGACTGAACATTTTGAAGTTACAGTCAGAGATCTTTAAACCAAAATGTGGTCATGAGAGTTTTACTGATGGTGCTTGCATGAAAATAATGGATATCTTAGTAGAAATTTGAGAATGATTTGAGAACAGAAAAACAAGATTAAATTTTTTGGGTAACTTAATGCATTAAATAGTTTCAAGAGCTCTAGAGTTAGAGGTTTAGGCTTTGGCTCCATCTTTCACTGTAGCAATGATGTTACAAAGAACATGAATTTATTACTGGGGCTGTGGTAAAAACCTCTGACATTTTTATTTGCAAGCATAATTTAATATGGAAAGGGATGTGCTGTTGTTGTAATAACCTGTAGTCTAGAAGAAACCACCCAAAGCAGAAGGAATTCCGTTTCTGTGTAGTTAAATGCTCATTTTCATTTATGATACAGTAACAAACCTCATGTTATTAAACTACAAGCTAAGATGGAGAAGTTGATCAGCTTTAACATGTCTTCTACCCTTAGAAAAATGTTAAATGATATAATTAGTTAGACAACCATTGCTCACTTTATTCATCCAGGTGATCTCATTGACTTCAGGGGGACTACTTTCTTGAGTAAATGAGCAGCATTTGATAAACTGAATGGATTTCTAAAAGCTTCAGTTTGGTTTAACCATAGCTCTAGTAGTAAAAGGGGAACTATCTCTTATCAGAAGTGGGGAAAAAATATTATTTTCCCATGTATGGCTCAAGCTTAAGTTGGTGCTTTTCTTGGAATCTCTCAATAGCTTAAGTTAGTTTAGAATGCTACCACTTGTTCGCTTAGAGGCACTTTTTGTTGGGAGCAATTAACTCAGTTGCTCTGGGAACTGAACTGGGTAACACAAACAAGCTTTCAGGTGGAGTTGGTGTTCATGGCTTGATTTTTCAAGCCCTAAATGGATTGAGTCGGTTTTACTTGAGGTACCACCTTGCTGCTCCCTCCAGATTACTAGAACTGGTCAAAAAATGTTGCAATGGAGTGTTTTCAAACTGGAAAACAACCATTTTGTCCAAACTACAATTTTTTTTTTTTTTTTCAGGAACATGAAATAGATTAAATTTCATTCTGAAAAAGTCAAAATAGAAAGTTTTGACATTATCAAAATTCTTCATTTTGAATTTGTTTAATTTCAGCAGGGCTTTTTGTTTGAAATATAGATTATAGCTTATAATATAATGTAAAGTAAAAAGTAAAACTCTAAGCTAAACATTTCTATTTTATCAAAAGAGATCATTTAGCTTGACCCAAAATACTTCAAAAAAATGGTTTCACAGGAAATTCAAATTCTGAATGAAAACAAATTTCCTGTGATGTGGAAATTCCAGGAACCGTACAGTTCTTCATATTAATGTTGCTGTGATCAGCAGAGGTGGTGAACCTGTGCTCCCTAGATGTAGAGGGAGCTGTGGCAAGGCACTCCTAATAAGGATCTCTCCACTTTTGAATGTGCTGAATCAGTCATCTTGCCTCTGGGAACTCCTGTTTTTTTCCGCAGCTCCTCACACATACTTTGCATTTTATAGCCCCCTTTAATTAAGGATCTCAAAGCAACCTACAAAGACTTTCACATATATTTTATGAATGGGTATGTTGTTAGTACTGCAGATTGTTGCTAGTGCTGTTGTTCTTGGAACACTGGTATTAGCTGCACTAGCAGAGATGCAGCTCGAAGACTCAGCAGACCTCAAGGTTGTTCATTAAGAGAGACCACGGACTTGGTTCGGTGGCAAAGGCTCTCAGCCAGGTTAATTGTTGACAAAGTATGGTATTAGTACCCCATAGGAGCTACAAGGATACTAACATATGTATGGCTGCAACAAGGTACCAGTTCAATCGACTTATCAGGATGCTGTCCCCTAGACCAGTTCAAACATGCCCCTCCTGTGGCTTCTCCTTTTATACATTGATAAAAATAAGTTATGTATTGCATTTCAGATGTTGTTAGTTACTACCCTTATCCCTTGTACTTACTAGTTCAAACAAAACATCCTCGTCCATTATCCTGTCAACCCATCCTTATCTTATAATGTGTCTGTGTGTCCCTGTACCATCTCTTAGGAATTTGTTTACATAGATTCTGGAAAAAGAAAAGGAGCACTTGTGGCACCTTAGAGACTAACAAATTTATTTGAGCATAAGCTTTCATGAGCTACAGCTCACTTAAGTGAGCTGTATCTCATGAAAACTTATGCTCAAATAAATTTGTTAGTCTCTAAGGTGCCACAAGTACTCCTTTTCTTTTTGCGAATACAGACTAACATGGCTGCTACTCTGAAACCTGTCATAGATTCTGGAGAGGTTGGTGTGTTCTTGTACCATCCTCTCCAGTCAGGAATGTGCTTACTTGATTAACCAATATCTGGTGTGTTACTATTCTGCCAAGGCCAGGCCTACTTTTGTTCACAGACTTTGGTTCATAATGTTAATTATGCCTCGGGCTCCTGCAAGGCCTTCAGGGTAAATTGAGGTCCAGGGAGTTCAGGTGATATGCTCAAACTCACATCGTGATCTGGTGGCAGATCTTATATTTCCTAACTCCCAGTTGCATGTTCTAACTTCTAAACATCTGTCTTCTTTTGTGACAGAAGACCATATGTACTCCAACATCTTGATGCACAGGGACTGAGCTAAAATTATTTCTTTTTGGATTTACCCACGAAGTTCCCATAAAATTATTAGGAGTTAAGACCTATCCTCATGTGCTGTAATGAATGTTTACTTTATCGTTTCCACCATTTTTTCCTAAGATAAGAGTGTCTACAATAGGTTGAATTTTATGGCGAAGCCATCAATCCACCATTGCACCAAGGATGTAAGGGAAGGAGATCATAATGCATTTCTTTACATTTTAAATTATTTACGTAATGCCCCTGAATGAAGAAGAATATTTTTATATATACATATATTATGTATACAACAAAAATAAACTGATGTCATTCATAAACTTCCACATTTTGCATCTTTATAGGTAGGAGACCTGCTGTTCATCAAGATGGTGAAGAAAAAAATAATGGAGCAGCAACAAGACGGAGGAGAACTCCAGAGTGATACTCTGATCAAAATTAGCAGTGAGGCAAAGGTAGTAAAAGAAGGGAAAAGGCATCTTTTGTAAATGTGATGGCTTTTATTCAGGGCCTGTATGATATATTAGTCATTTGTGTGTGTGTGTGTGTGTGTTTCTCTCTCTCTTTCGCTCTTTACCTTTGTCAGCATTTTTAGCTTCCAATTACTGAAGCCTTTTAGAATAATCTCATTACACAATGGAAAGTAATATAATAATTAATTAAATTTTGGTTAAATGAAGTGTTGGTACTTTATTTAAATTAATCCAACAGGATGTGACACAGTCTCCTCTAAGATCTTGTTTAATATCAGCTCCATCTGCAAAAATACATTTATTTTTAATGGAGTTGCTTATATCGTTTTATTTCTTCTGACGTAGTGAAAACAATACTAAATACAAACATACTTGACAAGAAAGGTTTCAGATTCATATTAAGTAGGGAAACAGGTTTCAGTGCCTTTTTGTTTCAGTCTGCTGAGGAAGTTGATAATATGTAGCAAAAATGCAGTAAGGAACTTAAATCATAACATCTATATGAAATTAAAATGAATAATAATAATGAAAAATAATAATATTTTCATAAAAGGTTAAGGCCTTTGGAGAGTCCATCTTATCTGGGGGAAAGGGAGAAGTTGATATAAGTGGCCAGTTAGTTAGGACATTAGTTGTGATATTTGTTCTAAGATGAGGGAGTCATCTTTTTGCAGTTAAAACAAAACAAAACAACCAATTTCTTATGAGTGGCAGACAACTCTAGCCACAGTGTCTTGTTCTGTGTGTACCATTGCTTCCTAGTACATGGAAGCTGTGGGAAAGCCCGCACCACTTCCCGCAGCTCCCATTGGCTGGGAACAGCAAATCGCGGCTACTGGGAGCTGTGGGCGGCCATGTCTGTGGCCAGTCAATGTAAACACTGTCTCACTGCCTGCCAGTGATTACCCTGACGGGCACGTGCAGCCCCACAGGCCGCAGGTTGCCCACCACTGCACTAGCTCCTCCTTTCTCCCAAGAGAAACTAGGAAGTGTTTCTTTAAAAAACAATTTTCCATGTCAAACTTCTCTATCTCTTCAAATTTGCACTTCCTTAACACAGAATAGGACACTAGGAAAGATCAAAGGTCATAAGAAGGGTTGGGGGTCAATGAAATCAAGTAATAAAAGTTTAATATTGTTCTACAGAGCGTAACTAGAGTTCATGTTGTATAGTGCTGAGCACCTTAAAACAGCATGTACTGAAAATATACTGGTGGGAACAGTGGGACATTAAGGACCTGATATAAATCATATTGAAATCAGTAGGAGTCTTTTGATTGGCTTGAGTTGTATTTGGATCAGGTCCTTAATAAATTGGGGTTATATTGTTCTCCTGTGGCAAAATATCTCAGTTCTCTCAGTGACAGATACCAAAAATGGATCATGAAAACAGTATTGGCATAATGTTACAAAGGTGCCAACCTAATCAGCGTACTGTCAGAAATATTGCAAATGGCATTATCTGCTTATCTCATTATCCAAAGGTTTTTATGCTTCACTCCTGAGTCTGGTATCAGAGTGTCTCGTTGCTGCCTGAACTAAGGAATCTACTCCTCCCCAAAAGAAATTTCCCTGTGAAAAGATTGTGCAGATTCAGTAGTGGACTTCCTCCTTTAAAGAAAGTTTACTGTTCAGGCCATTTCTTTTCCTAGTAAGCTTTATATAAATAAAGCCAATAAATTGCTCCAGACATTGTTTTCTGTGTGAAGATAATAGAGTGATAGTATTTATCCAAATTTTAATGCAGTACTAATTGAATAAAGTATTCTGTGAAATCATTACAATGTGTAGAATTTCTTTTAGTAGCAACTTTAAGAAAAGTAATTTAAAGGAAGAGCCTCTTGGACAAACACATGCAGATATTTAGCTAATAATTACAATTTACAAAATATACTTATCTATACTAATGCAACATTTTCAGATGCCTTAGGTTTTAAATATTGCTACATTTGCTTTCTATGCCAGTATTTGAAACTATTAGTTGCTTATTCTCAACAGGCCTACTGTCTTTCCCATTGTTGAAGCATTTAAACAACAATTATCTTCCTGAGTCACAAAGTGAGGTGGTGTATGATCTTGTGCACCAAGTTCCACTGTTACTTTAAAGAGATAAAACAATTTTAGAGAAGGAATACAGAATGATTTTCAGGGAGATAAAAGGATTTAATTTATGATTTGTAAGATGATATGGACAAAATAAGTAAAATTGGAATGCTTTAGCGACCCCCTGGGAGAAAATGATGAACTAAATTCATTCCTGGTATAATTTCAATGGAGTGACACCAGGGATGAGTTTGAACGAGAACATTACAAGTAACAAAACAGAAAGATTGTGGCTTATTACTGGTTACATCTATTACCCAGGTGGTTTAGAGTCCAACGGTATCCCAGACTCTTTGTGGATGATATTCCTGTGCTGAGAGTGATTATTTAAACGAGAGGGAAAAAAGGACACCATGTTAACTCCCACAATATTGTGAGATCAAAAACTCCTTACTCTTAGCATGCACAAAACATACACAGCAAAAGAGGTGTCATTAACAACCTGCCAGGAACTAGAGGACCACATCAAATTGGCATAGAACTGATCACAGCTACCTGTGGCTTTTATGTGGAAAAATGTTCCATGGAGATTTGGTCCCCACATGCAAAATTATTTGAGAACTAAATTGCTTTGCTAAATAGTACCTATTAGATTTAAATGAAGATACTCCTAGATTAGGAGTAATAGCAAAATCTTCTTTAAAAGAACTCTATTATTGTTAGGACTAGGGACCTTCTCCTTTTATGTGGGAGATATCCACAACACTCACAAAGAGGATTGCTTTGTCAAGTAACAATGTGCATGAATTAGGTCTGGTCTGCACTGGGGCAGTGATTGATCTAAGTTATGCAACTTCAGCTACGTGAATAACACAGCTGAAGTCAAAAAAAGAAAAGGAGTACTTGTGACACCTTAGAGACTAACCAATTTATTTGAGCATAAGCTTTCGTGAGCTACAGCTCACTGAAGTCAACCGACTTAGATCACTGCGGTGAGTTGACATCTGACGCTCCCCCGTCGACTCCGCCTGAGCCTCTCGCTCCGGTGGAGTACCAGAGTCAATGGGAGAGCACTCGGCAGTCAATTTATTGTTTCTAGATTAGTCGTGATAAATCTGTCCCCATTGGATTGATCGCTGCCTGTCGATCCTGCGGGCAATGTAGACCTTAGTCTTCTCCTAAGACCTTCAACACAATATCATTTTAACTCATGAAACTTACCTACCAAGTGTTGTCAATATCATCCATTTCCTTAAGTATCCTTAGTTTTCTTTTTTTTCCGTTTTCTACTATTTCTAGCTCTTTTCCAGTTTCCCCTCTCTCCCCCCTTCTTTGCTTCTGGTAATGTTTCCTAACCTTCAAGAATCCATTTATGTAACTCACCAAGCTGCAGTACTGAAAACTAGGCTCATTACTGGTGCATGTAAACATGTAGTATTAATGAAAATAATTGTTTTCATGCAAGCTTTTAAAAGCTTTTTTTAGAGTGATAAACTGTACACACAAAATCATATGTATACCCGGTAGTTCTTGTGCCTGTACTTGTTTTCTAAAATAATATTTTTGATTGTTTTCATGTCAGTATTTACATGCTGAGGTCACATTTGCCATAAGTTTCACTTATATATATGAAAAAAGAGGGTTGCTTGTGTTTGGCCCATGTACTGAGTAAATTTTGTATGTGCTTTGCATAGTGTGTTGATCCTGTAATCAAAGGGTTAACTATCTCATACTGGATGTGCGAAGCTGCCAGTGATTCAAGAACATGAATACCAACCTCAGGGAAGACTGTTAGGTAGCAAGGCAGAAACCCCAAATTGATTGTGAGTTCTATACTTGATTTTACTAACCAATAATCAAGGGTAAACACCTCAGGCAGTAAACGAGCCTAAACAGGGAGTCACAGACAGTCCCCCTGATCTATCTCATGACTCAGGTGAGCATACCATTGTGATTGATGGTCCCTTACATCAATATTCAGCTTACTCCTAGTCCCAAAGGACCAGTCACTTAGCCCAGGTCAATTGTACCATAGATCTTACACCAAAGCTTGTAGCCAGCCTTATAATGAACTGTATAAAGATTTATTTGTAGGAAAAAGACATGAGAGTTATTTACAAGTTTAAAGAAGGTAAATATATATACACAATAAATTACAATCTTAAATTGCAAAAAATAACAGAAGCTTCTATAATAAGTAAACTCTATATATCCTTTAGGGCTAACTCAATCTAAGCACTGATGATCTCGTTTTTGCTTAATAAACCTTGTGCCACCTCCCACCCCCAAGTCCAAACATCATAGAGATAGAGTTCCTTCTTGCTAGGGGTTTTTATTCCCCTCCTCCCTTGTGCTCTGTGCTGCAAACTCAGCTGACAGCAGTAATCCACTTGCATGATTCATCTTCACAGGGCAGGGAAGGACAGAACAATCAACATATTTTGTCCTTTTTAATGTCCCACAATAGTCCTTGTTGGGCAGGATGTAACACTTTCTGTTGGGGATCAGTACTTCACACTAGTTAATGTCTCTGTCCTGTCTGGTTATTTGCCAAGTCACAGTGGCTCACAGTACATCCACTCAAATATTATCTTACAATATGGGATGCAGGTGTTATACCTGACATGAATGGACACAGCAACTCACGAGTATTCAATAAAATATAAATACTAAACCTATTCTTATTATTCTGATACCTGTTTTAACAATACTAACATACAGGTGAGCCTGACTGATTCCAGCTGTGTACTTGTGTGTGTTCAGTTGAGACATGAGGATTTTGGCATGAGCTGTCACCTGGTTTGCCAGTGTAACAGTAGGCACAGGGAATAGGCTACAATCTATGTGAACTAGCTTACTATACCTCTATGAGGCTAGTGCTAAAGGAGATTCATTGTTGCATCCTGTATTCTGGTTCTACAGGTGTTTAACTAGTTTTACTTGGTCTGGAAGCAGAGCTATGTGAAAAGAGTGCTTGAGAGCTGCTGGTGGTTACACTGCTGTATTGAGCTCTAGGTTCATGTAATCTTCTGTGCTTAAACCAAGGTAAAGGTTAGCTTTAAAATAAACTCAGTGCAGGAATTTGGTGATTCTTCAGACTGTCCTCCTGCCTAATTGCATTATAACATTTGTCACTTCACATACAATAGTATAGCTAGGTGTTATGAACATTTAGTTCTGTTGTACTAGAAATCTTAATTTTAAGATCAGCTTCATTGTTGGTTTGCTTTCTCAGACTGTTCTCTGGTAAGCTGAGTGGACAAGATAATTCAGAATGGAATATTTGTTATCTCCCCCCACATACATGAATACAGCACACAAGTAAATAATTGCCACCCCAAATTTGGCCTACTCCTCTGTAAAGAACTGCTGTTCATAAACATTTAATTAATTAGACAGAGGTGTGACTGGATATACACTAATTGGATATTTTCTGTTTTCATAGGAAAAAAATAATTGCGTCCTCTAACATTTTCAAAAGCACTGAAGCAACTTAGGAGCCTACATCCCATTGATTTTCTATGGGACTTAAGTTCCTAGGTCACTTGTGTCCATTTGAAAATTTTGCCCTGTGTGATTAAACTAAATCAGTGGCAAACAGTGTACATAGCATCTCCAGCCAAACTGAATTACTGCCTCTCAACAGCAGAAGAGAAAGGCAATTGGTAGAGATTCGGAATGCTCATATGAACCTTTGTTATTCATTCCAAGCCTGGAACACATCTTGCAAAAGAAATTAGAGGAGAGGAATGTCCTAGACCAGTGGTTCTCAATTCTGGTCCACCGCTTGTTCAAGGAAAGCCCCTGGCGTGCCGGGCTGGTTTGTTTACCTGTTGCGTCTGCAGGTTCTGCTGATTGCGGCTCCCACTGGCTGCGGTTTGCCGCTCCAGGCCAATGGGGGCTGCTGGAAGGGTGGCCAGCATGTCCCTCTGCAGCCCGCATTGTCCTGGAGCAGTGAAACGTGGCCAGTGGGAGCCGTGATCGGCCAAACCTGCCGACACAGCAGGTAAGCAAACGGGCCGGCCCGCCAGGGGCTTTCACTGAACAAGCAGTGGACCAGATTTGAGAACCACTATCCTAGACAGACGCTGAGTGAAATTAGGAATTTCCATCCTGTAGGAAATTCTGACATTTCAACATTTATTTTCATCTCAAAAGTGGATGAAAAGTTGAAATTTTATATATATTTTTTGTGAAATAGAAAATCCAAGACATTTCAATTTGGAAATGTCAAAACATTTCATTTTGTCGTTTTCAGTTGAAACAAAATATGTTGACATTCCTAAAATGTAAATATTTCATTTTATTTTGTTGAATTGATCTGAAAGTTGAGTCAATTCAGCATTAAATTGTTTATCTTGCCCTATAGGAGTTGTAGTTCTGGCCCCCATAGTTTCTAGGGAGCCCAACCCAAAAGAGGACATGATCTCCCACAGTGCAATATGTCCTCAGCTGACTGAGTTTTGTGATGCATGGAGAAGTTATATGACTCTGGGTGTATCATGGGAGATTTAGTCCAACCGGAGAACCTAGTTTGAATGTGAGAATGGGGACAACAGGCTCCAAGAATGAACTATATTTCTATGATAAACCCAGAATCTTATAACTCCCGCAAGTACCACACAGCTTGGTCAGCTGGATCCACATTGCATTGTGGGAGATGTAGAACAACAAGGAGTCAAGCTAATAGGAGACAATGGTGAACCGAACTATAGAACCCATAAGGCTATGTTAGGGAATTGCAGTTTAATGGGGTTTTAACTTATTTAAAATGTGATATATTATTTTTCACTTCAATACAATACAATATTCTGACTTGGGTTGGTGTAACATAAAACAATATATTTTATTTTGATTTTCGTGATCGAAAATCAAAACATTTTGGCAAAATTGAAATTTTCCAGCCAAAAAAAATTGATTTTTGTGGAAACTTCATTTTCCATTGGAATGATTTTCTGACAGAACATCCTCAACCAACTCTAGGCCTAGCATTTTTTTTATATATCCTTGCTCCCTCTGGGAAAGAAATCAAAGAATCAAATGAATGGTAAAGGCTGAATGCTGCTCCCTCTGATATCAGTAAAAACAGGAGTTTTGCTATTATCATGGGTGGGAACAGGACTGGTTGACAGACATTAAAGGGATTGCTTATTGGTCAAATATTCTTTTAGAAATGTCTGGACTTTTTAGACACTGAGATTCAAAGTAAGCATCGTCAATCATTGGCTCAAATGTGAAGTAAACATTGTGGAAATAAAAAAAATAGTTTAATTTAAAACTTTTACCTGTTTTGACAAATCTCACGTAACACAGAAACTAAGCCATGTTGTCCAAGCCTGGGGATTCATCAAGTTGCAGTGTTAAATACTGACTCATCTTAACTTGTTTTATGAACTGGTTCTGGATTTTCTCTCCTAGGTCATCAGTTCATTGTGGATGTTGTTATTTTACATAAGGATGGTTTTCAGTGCTATGGTTGCATGTTCCCCAGTCAGAATTCTACATGTGTCTATTGCTGCTGAGGGTCTGACCAATGGTGTATGCTTCTTTGCATTTTGCAATGCACAAGGCCATAGCATAAGATGCTTCTAAGGCTTTTTGAGGACAGTTGCTTCTTTCGACATGATCTTTTTTACAATATTAATTCTTCTTGTTTCCAAAGAGAAAAAAAGTCACACTTTTTATGAATTGTAGGGGTTTGGTTTTGAAATACTGGTGTAGTTTCCTTAGTCACATATTTTTGTTTACTAATGTTGAAAACAAACGATAAATTGTGGCTGTGGACTTTCCACAGTAATACCGAGACATGAAAATGCAAACAATGTAACTATCATCCAATTCTTTCCTTTTCTGTTTAACTTTATTAAAAGCATCATCTTCAGCTGAATGTTTGCACATGTAGGCTTAATACTTCATAAAAATATGCTCTATTGTACAGACAAGACACACCTGTCTTTCCCTCAGTCCACTGCCCCTATCTGCTAGTGCTGGTGCTTCCCCCAGAAGAAAGTCTCTTTATTGAGGGCTCTTTTTGGAACAGCAGCAGCAGCAACAACATAAGACACGTGGATAAGATGAAGGTGATTTTTAAGCTTACTTTAATAGTCTTTGTCAGAAAAAGGCTGTCATAAATATAAAGGGAAGGGTAAACCCCTTTGAAATCCCTCCTGGCCAGGGGAAAGCTCCTCTCACCTGTAAAGGGTTAAGAAGCTAAAGGTAACCTTGCTGGCACCTGACCAAAATGACCAATGAGGAGACAAGATACTTTCAAAAGCTGGGAGGAGGGAGAGAAACAAAGGGTCTGTGGGTCTGTCTATATTCTGTCTTGGTCGGGGATAGACCAGGAATGGAGTCTTAGAACTTTTAGTAAGTAATCTAGCTAGGTACATGTTAGATTATGATTTCTTTAAATGGCTGAGAAAAGAACTGTGCTGAATAGAATAACTATTTCTGTCTGTGTATCTTTTTTGTAACTTAAGGTTTTGCCTAGAGGGGTTCTCTATGTTTTTGAATCTAATTACCCTGTAAGGTATCTACCATCCTGATTTTACAGGGGGGATTTCTTTATTTCTATTTACTTCTATTTTTATTAAAAGTCTTCTTGTAAGAAAACTGAATGTTTTTTCATTGTTCTCAGATCCAAGGGTCTGGGTCTGTGGTCACCTAGGCAAATTGGTGAGGCTTTTTACCAAACCTTTTCCAGGAAGTGGGGTGAAAGGTTTTGGGAAGTATTTTGGGGGGGGAAGACGCGTCCAAACAGCTCTTCCCCAGTAACCAGTATTAATTTGGTGGTGGTAGCGGCCAATCCAAGGACAAAGGGTGGAATATTTTATACCTTGGGGAAGTTTTGACCTAAGATGGTAAAGATAAGCTTAGGAGGTTTTTCATGCAGGTCCCCACATCTGTACCCTAGAGTTCAGAGTGGGGGAGGAACCTTGACAAAGGCAAATCCGATTATGTTTCCCCAAACACTCATTGCTCCCTTATTAGCCCTTTGTGGCTCCCCAAGGGATACATGGTGCTCAGTTTGGGAAGCACAGGAGTAAGTTATATATAGGTTTGGAAGGTTTAGCTTTTATCGATAAGTGTTGGTAAACATCAATTTAACCACACAAACTATATATATAATTCCCATTGATAATAATAAAAATTTACACATAGGCAAAGTAAGAAAAATACAGCTTAAGAATTTAGAGTTTGATTTAAGAATGTTTATGTTGTATACTTTGAGATGTTATGTTAACAATTCATGCTTTAATCATTGTAAAACTATTTTTTAATCTCAACATCTATCATTAAATGCTTATTTTCTGACATACCCCCTAATTGCCAACAGCTGTGAAAATTTAAGTTGATACAAATTCAAAAAATGCTTTAAAATAAACATTGATATTTGACAAAATTATTACAAAAATAAAAATTGAATTCTGCCGAGTCTATTTATCCACTAAAACTGAGCTGCAGAAGAATTCTTCATTTTTGTAGGATTTAATGAACCAACTACTACTCCCACAAATCAGATTGTTAGGTGTCTAAAGCAGAACAAAACGTGGTAATAACTGTTTACAAAATCTGAAGATGAGGCAAAGCCTTCCTAAATATTGGGGCCATTAGGTATAAGGTGTTCAGCACACAGCTGTAAATGGCAAGGCAGTGTACCTTTCACCAATGCAGCATTCACTGGGCATGCAAAGCATGCACATCTTATGGGTGACTTAATTCAGCTGCCCTGTTGACATTAATGGTGCATAATTTGTAATATGTGCTGGGAACATAAGGTGTACTGAAATAAGAAAATAGACCCAGCAAGAATATATAAACTAAAGCAGCTCATTCTCCATCATGCTTTAACTACATCTGCACCATTTCACTCTCTTTGGGGGTAAAATTCAATTGTGGCATAAGTGATAGCAACTTTCATTGACTTCAGAGGGAGCTGACCTGAAGAAGAAGTCTGGTCCAATAAAGGATATTATGTCACCCACCTTGTCTCTCTAATATCTTGGCACCAACATGGCTACAACATTGCATATGGCAAATTAGTGAGTTGCTTTCTGCAACCACTTATCTGTTTTCTGATGAGCTTTAATCCAGTATGGAGTTTACATCACCTTTTATATGTTTCTATGGGCCAATTTACGCCCTGACTCACACGAAAGCAACTCCACTTAAATATTTCCTAGGTGCAACTGAGGGCAGAACTTGGGCTTATATGTCAGAACTCCTACAGAAAACTCAATAGGGTTGACTTGGCTAACTTGTTTTTGGTTCCAAATGAGATGAATGATGCTTCAATGTTTGGCTCCTTTCTCCCACACTTAAGGAGACTAAGTGTCTGTACAACTCACTGTATTTAAGAATTGTGCTGTACAAAACTCTTGTCAACATTATGTGTGTCAAATTGCCCTTATTTGAAGTTTATATTACAAGCTGAAGGTGATTATTTTTTTTAAATAGGATTATTTTTATTAGGGTGTGAAAACGCATGGATAAAACAGTGCAAAAGGCGATACCAGTTTTCTGAAGGAAAAAAAAGATGAGTATGCTCTCGATTTATTTTCTTGATATTCTTTTCATAATACAATCACTCACAGTTGAGATAATGGATTTTTCACTCATCAAATGAAGGGGTTCTCTGAGGCAGAATTGCACTGTCTCTCAGCATCTTGCAGAAGAATTCCTAACAAATTATCCTCTTTGTAAAGTTACACATTTTAAAACTCGGTATATTGTAGAGCTTAGTGGAGCTAACAGGGTTATCTGAATTATTAATAATAAATAAGATATGTAACACTTATATTGCCTTTTACAACTACATTAGCTAATGAACTGCATGTAAGAACCTGGAAAATGGCACTGAGATTGAGTGTTTGGGAATCAGAAGCCCTGTAATCTTAACATAACACGTAGGTAACAAGATGTGCTTTCTGCCTGATTTTCCAGCCAGCCCTGGGCATGTCTGTCCTCTCCTAGAAAAGTTTACTTAGAAGCTCACCTAAGCTTCTCCTTTCCAAGGAGCTACCAGGTGGGTGAAAATAGGGAATAAAATGATGTGTGGCAACCACTAAGGATTGTGAGGGAACAGAAGGGTACGGTGTTAAATTTAGATAACCATCAGACAACATTAGTGGAGCTGAAGAGAGCATCTTCCCAGGAATATCAGGGGAAAGAGAGGTACCAAGAGAACTGGGGGGAGGAGTATTCCATAGGTGTAACTGAGGAGGAGAGGGCAGTCACCAGGGCTGGCTGCAAAAGGGAAAGAAGAGATGAAATAGTAGGAGAGCTGGGATATCGTTCTTACTGAAGTCCAAGGGAGTTTAACCATTGACTTCAATGGTAACAGAGTTAGATCAATGTCAAGAAAATCCTACCTGCCATATTTAACATAACATATTATCTGGCTTGTATACTGAATGTGATAGGATTTCACTTAGCAACAGAGATGCTTGAAAATTTTCTATCAAGGTTTTTTCAACAAAAATGCAGTTTCTGCCAAACAAAAACTTTTTCTTTTGAAAAAAAAAAGATTTTGCCAAATATGTTAGGTTTTCAGTCACGAAAATCTAAACAAAATATTTTTTCACATTCGGTTGACATGTACCTAAACATATTGGTTTGCCAACCCAAATTTAAATGTTTCATTTCAGGTCAGTCCAACATTAACCTACCTCTCTGTGCCTGAGCTGCCATGCTGCCTCATGAGAGCTGTAGATTGGATGATTCTTACCCTTGTTCCCCTGAAGGGTCCAAGCTCCCTGTCTGGCTTATATCTCCTATTTTGCACCACGGTATTCCTTCTGGTTGAACTGTCACAATGCATCATGGGAGTCATGTGACCATGACATATTTTGGGAGATATAGTCCAGATAGGAAACCCATCCCATAGAGGAGAAAGAGAGCATAAATCTACAGAATGGAAGCATAAGAACTACATCTCCTATGAAACCATGACACCTCATGGGAGCACAGAGTAATGGTGAACCAAGCTGAAAGGGAATAGTTCAATTTGGAAATGTTAATTGAAACAAAATGTTTAAACATTTTTAATTGAACTGTTTCATAACTTTCCATACAAAGACAAAAATAAATATTTTGACTTTTTTAGCTTTATTTATGTTTAAAACAGATCTTTACTCTGTGAATTTCCTGCAGGTTGGAAATTCTGATTTTTTTTTTTTTTTTTTTGTGGACTAGCTCCATACTAATGAAACACAACTTTAGGAAGTTTGACTTCCAGACAATGTTTTCTTAAATTAGACAGGTATTTAAGTGCATATGTATTTTTATTTCTCACTCTATAAATCATACAGAATTAAACTGAGTATCTGATGTATAGTGACTAATATAATTAGATGTTTCATCCATTGAAGTCTGTTGCTTTGATGATGAACTACCAGTAAGGTCATCACCTTTGCTATCCATTAACATTCTTGTTATATTAAATAATACAAGAGAATTGGGATTGATGCAAAAGAGAGTGCCTTATTTCTGTTTACATAGTAATTAATAATTTAATAAAAAGCAATAATGTGGGAGGAGACTTCAGACTGTAAGCCCTTCAAAGTGGGAGGTGTGTCTTTTCAGTGTTTTCACAGCCACCAGCATACCGATGTTCAATTCTTGTTCTTCCAATAAAGTGATCCTGAATTAAATACTACTTGAAGGTAGGAAAATGTGGAAGGTGGGAAATGTTGTTTGTCTCTTGGAGCAGAGGAGAACCCCAGTGATTAAATAGCTTGTTATTCCTCTTCCCCTCTAGCATCCACAGCCACATGAGGCAGAGTGATGGACAAGCTATCAAAACATTGTCTAGTCTCTCTCTTCTTTGTGCATGAATACAGAAAATGGGAGAAAACCAAAAAAGTGTTTATCAGAATAATCTGGGATCTTTACAAAGGTATGGTTTTGATTTGGTTCTACAAATAGATGAAGGCTCATGGAGGGCTGATTTTTTTTTTCCTGATTCATTTAGTCTACTTTAATGCTCACTTTTGGTTTGTGTGGCTATAGAAAAGTAGTGGGAGATAGATATATCAGCTCCAGGCTAAACAAATCCCTGGTACCAGGATAAGTGAAATGGCAGCTGCTCCAGGCCAATTAAGACACCTGGGGCTAGTTAAGAACTTTCCAGAAGGCAGGGAGAAAGCTAGGTTGCCTGGAACACATGAAGCCAATCAGGGACTGGGTGAAAGTAGTTAAAAGTTTGCCAGTTAGTCAGGTGGGGATGGATGTCAGGAACTGTGGGAGGAAGTTGCGCTGTTGAAGAGACTGAGTAGTACACACCATATCAGGCACAAGGAAGGAGGCCCTGAGGTAAGGGTGGAGCCTGAGGAAGTGGGGGCTGCTGTGGGGAAGTAGCCCAGGGAATTGTACGTGCCATGTTTCTAAAATGTCAGCTATCATAACTGATACCATTAGGGTGCTTGGCTGGAGCTTGGAGTAGAGGGCAGGCCCGGCCTCCCCACTTTGCCCCCTCCCCGATTACTCACTGAGACTGGGAAACAACAGAGACTGTGCAAGGAGGACAGCTTCTCCTTACCTCCCTCACTGGCTTCTGATGAAAATGGCTCAGGAGACTGTGAGCCTTGTCTCTAGAGAGAGAAGGGTTACATGGAGGGTCACAGTGAGCCTCTGAGGCTAGCGAAATCCACCAGGAAACGCAGGACCCACGGAGACAAGGACCGAGCTTTGTCACACTTGTCATTGATTTTGCCTGTGCTTCTGCCCTGACCTCATGCTCCACCTAGAGCATCTGAAATATACTTTTGATAGTATTAGAGTCCAGACTCTTAGGGAGTTTTTGTATCTAAAAAGGTCGACTGACATTGTGGGGCACATAAATAACTCTTTAATGAAATACAGAGATTTGTAGATATCAACCAGATATAAATTTAAATGTGCATTTATATATAAAAACAGTGTTTTGTAAATTGTTATGACTTCCAGATGTGTAGCTAGATGACTGCTATTATCTGTTTACTAATTTCCTCAATGAGGTGTCACACAGAAACTCACTGTGGGAAATCTTAACTATATCTTTAAAGGATTCTATGAGTCTAAGACTCTTATTTTCTGCTCCATGGTGTGTGAATGAGAACTATAATAACAATAATATGAAGGTAATTACCATCTCTAAATTATTTCAGTTGAGCTTCCTCTGTAACTTGATATTTCAATTTCTCAAAAGGCACAGCGGAATCTGATGTCAGCTTCCAATTTCTTAAGACTTTTTTTCCAGAACCATCAGCTAAAGTTGTAAACCGTTCAGGCATGCAACAACTGTGTGTGCAAAATGTGCATGCAATTGCTATGATTAGGCACAAAAAGAAAGTAGCTATGTGAAAATGACCATAATTATCCATTTGGTCCTGTTTGCACAAACCCACAATTGTGTTAAATGCATGTACACACATAAGTGCTGGAACTCAAGGATATTGGGGGTGCTGCTGCATCCTCTGGCTTGAAGTAGTATACATATACATTGTATACATATCTCCGTAAACAATTGTCCATTTAACTTGTTAACAAACCTGGTCCTGTGACTACAAATTCTTACTAAAAATATTATTTGCAGATACAAAGCACAGGTAGCAAAATGCCTTTCCTTCAAATTCTTTTCTAGTGTAACTCCACTGACGGCAATGAAGTTACACCATCATAAAATCTGGTCCTTCATAGTTACAAATGTATTCACAGAATATTCACAAATTATGGGGCCAATCCCGAGATGCAATGAGGACGTGGTTCTCCCGTTAAAAAATATGTCTTATGCACCAGGTAGTTTCTGTGGCAGAACAAAGATCATTTGAAATAGATTTTCTTTTAGACTTTTTATTGTTGCCATTGCTAAGACATCTGGATGCCGTACATTAACCAAACAATCTGATTAAAAATCAACAGAACATAACAGAGACCAAACATAATGTGTCTTAACTTCCATATGGCTAGTTTGATTATTTTTCATGCTATACAATAATTGTCATCTATACAAGCAGCCATTTATAGTCCACAGACCACAGAATGCAGGTAGAGTCTAGATGATCTTCTACCCCAGTTTACACTTAGGTGGATTTTTATTTGAACTAAAAGTTAATTTTTAAGATATAATTTTGACACTTAAAATTGATTATTAAATTATTGTTGCATATCCTCAGAAACACAGGCAGGAAAGTTCAGGATAGGCAGTCATTTAGACACTCCCAGGTGGGAACCCTGATCTCAACAACCATACTTAATGTGTGTATAGTGCGGTTACTTAGATGCTTATGCTCATGCCAATCTGTTAGGATGGCATTGTGCCCACTGAAAAATTACTTGAGCCTTTGCCCTAGTGCATGGTTGCCAAGCAAGTTTTTTTTTTTTTTTAAGGAGCAGCTTGATTATGCTTCAAGTTCCATCTCTATGCATCATTCCTATATCCACGCAATCACTTAAGCAGTAGCATCACATGCATCCTTAAACTTAATCACACCTAGTGACTGTCCTGTGCCACAAAAAGAAAATCTCCATAGTTCAGGAAAGAAAGACATATGGGTCATTCACTACCAAAGTCCTCCTCCAGGTAATACATTTAATACATTTTGAATGATAAAACTAGTCATTCAATCTGCTGGTGACTCATTCCCCTATGTTCATTCAGCAGACTTGGTTCTTCTCTTTCTTTTTAATAAGCTGTCTTTCAAGGTATGGGTAAAATACGTACTGTCTGATTAAGGGCTTGATCCAAAGCTTTCTGAAGTCAACTGTCTTTCATCAACTTTTAGATCAGGCCTTTTACAAAGTATGATTTAGTGGACTTTCTGTAAATGGTTTATCTCAAAGCTAAGTTGTTAAACACTGGAGAAAATATTTAGACACAAATCTTGAACTCATAATCTAAAAAATTAAGAATATAAATTAAGTAGATCTTTTTGGAAAATGGAATCCCCACTCTGTGAGAATTATTCTGAATTATAACAAAAGGTCAAAATTTAGATTTTTCCTGTGAAACATACATTTTGAAAGTAACTGATTTGTGTGTTTGTTTTTGATAAGGTAGAGACTTTGTTCTAATAATGTTTAAACATAGTATATTAAATATAAAATATTATATATTTTAATATCATGTAAAAGTTGAAACAAAATTAAGGAAAATAATAGTCAAAATGAGATGGTTTTACATTATTGAAATGTAACATTCTGATGTTGTTGAAATGAGAAAATAAAAATGATTATTTTGATATTTCCTATATATTTGATATTGTTGAAATCAACATTTGTCTCTGAAACATTTCAATTTTGACAAAACTGCATTTTCTGACAGCAAACTGTTCAGTTAAAAAAAATTCAAGCAGAATTAAATATACGTAGCTGCAGCTTAATTTAATTGTTATTAAAAGAAGTAACTGGGTTGTGGAAAGAGAAGGAGATGCTATGTGACAAAGGGTATGTCTACCCAGCAAAAGATGCAGACTACCCTATCCAAACGAAGTTGAATCTAACTCATGTGGAAAGAACGAGGAGGACTTGTGGCACCTTAGAGACTAACACATTTATTTGAGCATAAGCTTTCGTGGGCTACAGCTCACTTCATCCGATCCATGCAGTAGAAAATACAGTCGGAAGATAAGTAGATATATATCACAGAGAACATGAAAAAATGGGTGTTATCATACCCACTATAACCAGAGTGATCAGTTAAGGTGAGCTATTAGCAGCAGCAGAAAAACAAACAAAAAAAACCTTGGATGACCCATTTCCAACAGTTGACAAGAAGGTGTGAGTATCTGTGTGTATATACATCTTCCTACTGTATTTTCCACTGCATGCATCCAATGAAGTGGGTTTTAGCCCACAAAAGCTTATGCTCAAATAAATTTGTTAGTGTCTAAGGTCCCACAAGTACTCCTCATTCTTTTTGCTGATACAGACCAACACGGCTACCACTCTGAAATCTAACTAATGTGGGTAATAGCCATGAAAACAGCACAGATTAGGCTTCAACACAGATAGTAGAAGCATGGAATTGATCCTAGCCCCTTACATGTACACAGAATCATAGAATATCAGGGTGGGAAGGGACCGCAGGAGGTCATCTAGTCCAACACCCTGCTCAAAGCAGGACCAGTCCCCAACTAAATCATCCCAGCCAGGGCTTTGTCAAGCCTGACCTTAACCTCTAAGGAAGGAGATTCCACCACCTCCCTATGTAACCCATTCCAGTGCTTCACCACCCTCCTAGTGAAAAAGTTTTTCCTAATATCCAACCTAAACCTCCCCCACTGCAACTTGAGACCATTACTCCTTGTTCTGTCATCTGGTACCACTGAGAAAAGTCTAGATACATCCTCTTTGTAACCTCATTTCAGGTAGTTTAAAGCAGCTATCAAATCCTCCCTCGTTCTCCTCTTCTGCAGACTAAACAATCCCAGTTCCCTCAGCCTCTCCTCATAAGTCATGTGCTCCAGCCCCTAATCATTTTTGTTGCCCTTCTCTGGAATCTTTCCAATTTTTTCACATTGTTCTTGTTGTGTGGGGTCCAAAACTGGACACAGTACTACAGATGAGGCCTCCCCAGTGCCGAATAGAGGGGAATGATCACGTTCCTCGATCTGCTGGCAATGCTCCTACTTATACAGTCCAAAGTGCCGTTCGCCTTTTTGGCAACAAGGACACACTGTTGACTCATATCCAGCTTCTCGTCCACTGTAACCCCTAGGTCCTTTTCTGCAGAACTGCTGCCTAGCCACGCAGTCCCCAATCTGTAGCAGTGCATTGGATTCTTTCTTCCTAAGTGCAGGACTCTGCACTTGTCCTTGTTGAACCTCATCAGATTTCTTTTGGCCCAATCCTCTAATTTGTCTAGGACCCTCTGTATCCTAACCCTACCATTCAGAGTATCTACCACTCCTCCCAGTTTAGTGTCCTCTGCAAACTTGCTGAGGGTGCAATCCACACCATCCTCCAGATCATTAATGAAGATATTGAACAAAACCGGCCCCAGGACCGACCCTTGGGGCACTCCACTTGATACCAGCTGCCAACTAGACATGGAGCCATTGATCATCGTTGAGCCCGATGATCTAGCCAGCTTTGTATCCACATTATAGTCCTTTCATCCAGCCCATACTACTTTAACTTGCTGGCAAGAATACTGTGGGAGACTGTATCAAAAGCTTTGCTAAGTCAGGGAATAACATGTCCACTGCTTTCCCCTCATCCACAGAGCCAGTTATCTCATCACAGAAAGCAATTAGGTTAATCATGCATGACTTGTCCTTGGTGAATCCATGCTGACTGTTCCTGATCACTTTCCTCTCCTCGAAGTGCTTCAAAACTGATTCCTTGAGGACCTGCTCCATGATTTTTCCAGGGACTGAGGTGAGGCTGACTGGCCTGTAGTTCCCTGGATCCTCCTTCTTCCCTTTTTCAAAGATGGGCACTACATTAGCCTTTTTCCAGTCATCCAGGACCTCGCCCGATCATCATGAGTTTTGAAAGATAATGGCCGAAGGCTCTGCAATCACATCCACCAAATCACTTGACTCACTAGCCTGCTCTAAGGTCTTCATTGCATTGTCTTCACTACTGTCATTAGCTAGATTCAAGCTAGTTTAGGTAGGCTAGCCCATGCACAGATTCCTCTGTATAGACATACCCAAAGATGGACAGATTCTCTGTCTGCACCCCATTTAAGGTTCAAACCTGCATCCCTTAAAGTGAACGACAAAATTCCCATTAAAAAGAAAAGGAGTACTTGTGGCACCTTAGAGATGAACAAACTTATTTCAGTGGTATCCGATCAGACCCTTGGAGCAGCAGATGAGTGTTAAGGGAAAGAGTCAGAACATTGCTATCTAACGTTCTAGTATTGATGGTGATGAGTCAAGGAAAGTGTGATTATGCAAGATATGTATAAGAAGATATCGGCTTCTGGGAATGTTCTTCCAGTTGTGCGATACATTTATATTTGCATTATATAATATGTTTATTTCTACTAAAATGTAGTTGGGCTCATTAAGACAAAAAGGGTTTTTTTGTTCCTTGTAAATAGCAACACATTTTTACCTAGCTTCACCTCCAATTTTTAAGTAAAGTTATGTGAGTACAGATCATATCTTTAATCAGTACCTGTGGATGAACATAGTTCATTTTTGATACATAGAAAAATATTCTAACATACTTGGATAAACAATTTTAATAACAATGAACAAGTAATAAAAATGCAGTACAGAAATAACATAACTCAGAGTGATTGTAACAACATTAAACCACTATGTAATAGAATTATTTAGTTCTTATTTATTTTTTAACATTGTGAAAAAAATAGATATACATTTGCCTGGTACTGTTTCACAAACCAAATAGTAAAATTAGAGTCAGAAATAATTACTTGTACTGCAAAGGAACACTAATTCAAAGAACTAAAGGTCAATTTTTATTTCCATCACTGTTTTTCTTTTACAAAATACATTATTAAATGGATTCAGCACTAACTAGCTGGTTGTTCTGAGCAGTCTTGAAACATGATATAAAAAATTATGTATTAATGCCTGCTACTGATGCGTATGTTTGAGGTTAGTGTGTCTGAGAGATTGAGACTAATAATTTGAGAACAGAATGACACTGTAATAGTAAAAGTGTAGTTGTTTGGTAGAGAAAATATTGGTAGAGGATACTATATCACAATATAGTAAATGTAAAGGTATAATTCTTTACTCCTGGATACCACAATTAAAGTGTTTTGACAAGTGGCCTGCTCCTGCAAGCTCTCAATCATGTTAGCAGGCCTAAAAGCCAGCAAAACTATTTGCGTAAGTAAGGGTTTGCTGTATCAGTCCATTAGTAGTTTAGCATCTACACTTTCTGCAATTTAAATCTATTGCTACTTGTCCTATCCTCAGAGGTTAAGGAGAAGATGGTTTTTCCTCCTCCCTCCTTGTAAAAACCTTTTATGTACTTGAAAACTGTTGTCATGTCTAAGTCCTCTTTTCTCCAGACTAAACAAACCCAGTTCTCTCAATCTTCCCTCCTAGGTCGTGTTTTCTAGACCTTTCATCATTTTTGTTGTTCTTTGTACTTTATTTATTGTCTTATCACCATGAGTAGAACCAGTTGGGACACTTTTGTCCAAACTATTTTCCATCAAAAAATACTGTTTCAAGAAAAATAATAAAATCACAAAACCCTAAAATACCTCACAAAGTGCAACTGAAACTAGCATGCATGCAGGGTGTCATTATTTGATAAGGAAATGTTTGTTGAAGAAGGTGAGTAGCTAGCAGGAAACGTATTCTTGTGTTCAGTTAGTAATAGATAGTTAAACTTTCCTAGATCAAGTGAATACAATGGTGGCTAGTCCAGAACAGTTCTCAGTAGGTCAACATATATTTACTTGTCTGTCACTAGAATGTGATGTGGATAGCACAAAATGCAGTATCGATTTCTTGCCCGCTCACTTGTGACTTTGCACTTTCTGAACAGACACTGCTAATAAAATAAAGGTTTCAGAGTAACAGCCGTGTTAGTCTGTATTCGCAAAAAGAAAAGGAGGACTTGTGGCACCTTAGAGACTAACCAATTTATTTGAGCATGAGCTTTCGTGAGCTACAGCTCACTTCATCGGATGCATACCGTGGAAACTGCAGCAGACTTTATATACACACAGAGAACATGAAACAATACCTCCTCCCACCCCACTGTCCTGCTGGTAATAGCTTATCTAAAGTGATCATCAAGTTGGGCCTAAAGTGATCATCAAGTTGGGCCATTTCCAGCACAAATCCAGGTTTTCTCACCCTCCACCCCCCCACACACAAACTCACTCTCCTGCTGGTAATAGCTATGGGCTATTGATGATCACTTTAGATAAGCTATTACCAGCAGGACAGTGGGGTGGGAGGAGGTATTGTTTCATGTTCTCTGTGTGTATATAAAGTCTGCTGCAGTTTCCACGGTATGCATCCGATGAAGTGAGCTGTAGCTCACGAAAGCTCATGCTCAAATAAATTGGTTAGTCTCTAAGGTGCCACAAGTACTCCTTTAAATTAAAGGTGTTTACAAAGCACCACTCAGCAATTAGTTTAAAATATGTACTTAAATTAGGAACATGTACATGTTTCAAAGGGAATGCTTTCAATCCAGTGTTAGCATAGCTGTCTTAAATGTTCTGAATGGAAATTACCCTCATACACGGTTCAGATAATAAGCTAGTTAAGAGGTTTAAATATTCTGGCTAAGTACTAGAGTTCACTTAACCAATCAGTAACATCACCCATCTGGTGCCTGAATATAGTATGAATGCTATATTCAGTATAAACAGTACCCAAGTTTCAGTGATGGCCAACCCACTCCCCAATAGTCTACTTCCCCATGGCCTGATTCTGTCCTCCTTAAACAGGCAAAATAACCACTGAATTTCAAACAGGAAAAGTTTAAAAGCTTAGATACTGTGCTGATGCTGGAGGTGCTTTACTTATGTCAATAAATACATTGTTGTATGCAGTGCTGTTTTAGCTGTGTTGGTCCCCGGATATTAGAGCGATGAGGTGGGTGAGGTAATATCTTTTATTGGACCAACCTCTGTAGGTGAGAGCTCTGTGTAACTCAAAAGCTTGTCTCTTGCCACAACAGAAATTGGTCCACTAAAAGATATTACCTCACCCATATTTGGTGCATAAGCAAACAAACAGGCCTTGTGCCTGATACAAGCACAATCTATGGCTCACTTTCACATTCTCATGGCTAAAGGGGACGTTAATGCTGCCTTAAGTGCCTATGCCAACATCTGTTGAAGTCAGTGGGAAAAGTATATAGATTTCAATAGTCTTTGGATCATTACTTATTGGGAAACTGAGGATTCTCCTCTTATGCCACTGATATAAAGGCTCTCCTTACCAATGTAAAAATATTCTAAATTAGTGCTCCAGTGGGCTCCACGATTGGGTATGGTTGGGAAATTGGTATAAAGTCAAACATAGCTTTTGTACATCAGAGTACTGAGTCCCAGTTTGTCACTCCACATTCTGTGGAGGTAACCACATAACACACATACACCTGTCCCACCCTCTATACATCAGAAGGTTGTACTGTGTTTTGTAATGCGGCACAGAAGGTATGGCACTGGAGAAAAGAAGATGTGGAGGTGGTTGAGTGTGTGACCATACTCCCAGTCTAGAAACCATGTCTCTGGTACTTAGTGAACGTTTTATTTTGCAACTAATTGTTCCTTTCCCCCTTTCAAGAACTACAGACAGGTATCTGAGGAAGCTGGCAATTAATGTGAGGGAATGTATGGCTGCCAGTTGCTTTCCTGCACACACAAGCATCTGCACGCTGCAAGATATGGCCTATAAGGGATATAAGATTTGTTCCAGAATTTGTGGCCAACAGCTTTTCCATGTGAGCCAAAAGGAGTCTCTTTGTAGCTAATCCAGGGGGACTCATACTAAATTTCTCTTCTGCAATTTGCTCTTTACATACATTAAAATTTCCAAATATCTAACCCAATGTACAGGTTTTATACTTAGGAAAGCAAATATGGTCAGTCAATAGTCAACATAAAATATTTCCTATATTAAATGCAAAAAATACTTTAAAGTAGCATTGTGGCTGCACGTTTGGATATTCAGATTTCAAGGAATATGAACATTAAAATAGAACATACCATTTTAATACTGTGTGTATACATGTGCATCCACATGGCACGTACATTATGAATCAGTCTTCTAAGTGTATAAACACATTATATCTCACTAATGTGCAGAGCATAACACATTTGTCCACAGGTTTAGATAAAAGGGTATCTCTAATAAAATGTGCATTTAAAGACTGTTTCAAAATGCATACCTGTAAGGGGGGGAGGGGAAATGTGTATTATTAGCATTTCCTGGCCTGCCATCTTTAATTGTGCAACTGTAATGCTGCATTAGGTTTGGAAGGGGTGTTCATGTTTAATTTCCCAATTGTTGGGGGGAGGGGACTGGTAATGGGAAAGAAAGGGAAGAAATAAGAGCTGTTGCCATATAGGCCTAGAGCTCCCAGAATCCCTCGCAAGTTATGTCCAGAGAGCTAAAAGTGTTCATGACTTTAAGCATATTAAACTTATGTAGAATATGATGTGGTATGACCCATTTTCATAACCTATTTCAACAGCTACCTAAGGTACCTTTAACTGCATATGTAATAGCAAATAAGTGTGATTGGTTCTGCAATTTGAGTAAGAAGTTATGAAATTGTAACTAAAACCACAAGAAAGTAATAAGTAGGTAGACACAAATGTAATTGGAGAAACTGTGTTAAATACCTGAAAGTTCGCATAGTTATGCTAAGAGAACAATGGAAAATTGCTTGCAGATTAGCTTTGTATTGTACATGGAAAAATATATTTGAAAAGTAAATCATATCACCTGTACCAGTTGTATTGACCACAAGGTAACATTAACACATGACTGGATAATGTGCCACCAACCACAAAATGTGATTGGTGAGTGAAATATTCTAAACAAGCAGGCTATAAAACTCTCTTCGAGAGATATAAAAATTGGAACCCAGTGAAGCTGCAACCTGTCTCCCTAGATTGTGTAAACTATATTAACACTTGCTGTAACAGTGCTAGTTAATCTTTTGAAGTATAAACTCTAATTCATATCTTGATTAAACTTAGTTATCTGATTTCTTCTTGATCAATAATCTAAAGTGAATCTTCTTACAGAGAAGTCTTAAATTCCATCACAAAAGACACCAGTTGACCAACTGGCACTTTATGAATATTGTTATTAACGATATACATGATGAAGTAACAGATTCCAGTTGGCCAAAGAGCAAGTATTGTCTTTTAGCACTACAGGCTGAAGGTTCTATTGCAGCTTTTAAGCCAGAGCCTAAAATAAGGGAGAATGACAAGCTTCATCTGGGGAGTAGTCTTTGGTCACATGAATTGTTTCACTGAAGCCAATGACAAAACGTGATCATCAGCTGAAGCCAATGAGGATCTTTTTAAGGAATCTTTTGCACTAATGTTTTGAGGAATTGTTTCACATAAAAATAAATCGCCCTTTTTAAAGTCAACAACAAACTCCTGTTAATTTCAATACAAGTTGAACCGGAGCTCAAGAAGTTGAACTGGATTTCTCTTTTTCCACTGAGTTACTGATTCTCCTTGTTGTTAATCAGCTTTCCACTAATGTAACCAGCATAAAACTGATGTAAAAATGTGTAGAATAAGGCCCTCTGGAGCTTGTTACCACTTCTTAAAAGATTTTTTCCACCTAAAGATTAATTCAAGAACGTATCTCAAGATAACATTTCCTAGGACTACGATGGCAGAAAATGCTCTCTCTGTTATTTATGATTTGCCAGCAATGACTTTGAAGTCTTCTGCAGCTGTCATTTGTGCTGGTATCACTTAACATTCCCTCAATAAGTAGGTCTACCACTGTTGATGCAGCTATAAAATGTAACCTCAGAAACATTTTTAAAGTCCTTTTACAATTTATGATTGCACTGGCTTTGTGCAAATAAGGCAGATCCATCTTTAAGACAAAGTCCTCCTTTGAAATGTACCCTTTTGTAAGTTTAAAAAAAAATAGATTTCTTATAAAGAAATATGTCTTTAAATTACTTCTGTTCTTTCTCTTGCACTATAATTACCAAAGGAGTTCCATGAAAAGAGCTAAAGGCTATAATTAATATTGTTCTCTTTTTCTTGGATGAAACATTTAAATGCACTATATTATTTCATTGATCTCCCTGCAGACAAAGTAATACCAATGCTTCTTTTTTTAATAGAAACAAGTGTCCTACCCAATTTCCCTTTCTTGTAACATTGAACACCATGTTCTTTTACAGTTCCCAAATGTTCAGAAATACTTGCAGCATTGTAATGAAATAGACAGGAAGAGGGCAGTCATGTTAGTGTTTAGTTCCTGCCGCTTATGTTTTTCCATCCTTAATGATTAATAATTAATGCCAAATTCTTCTTGCACTGGTTTAATGCAGCAAAACTGGTATGCTGAAGGTTTCAGAGATTTTCTCTATAAAGATCTTTAAGGATTCAGAGTCAAATTAACTAATCAGGCAGCTTGTAGAAGTATGTCTCCTTCTGTAAAGCACAGAAAGTAAAACAAAGAAATAATCCACTAAAAAGAGAAACATAGAGTTCTTATAAGGAAATTTAGGGCTCAGCTTCCCAAATGTTATTCATAAAAACATAAGAATCGTCATGCTGTGTCAGACCAAAGGTCCATCTAGCCCAGTATACTGTCTTCTGACAGTGTCAAATGCCAGGTGCTTCATAGGGAATGAACAGAACAGGTAATCATTAAGTGATCCATCCTGTTGCCATTCCCAGGCAAACAGAGGCTACGGACACCATCCCTGACTACTTACGTGAGAAGTCTGCTGCCATGCATCTATCCTCACCGAGACTACACATATGAGTAAGAGTTACAGATTTAGGCCCAAAGTTCTTCATCTGAAAGACTTTCTTTTTTCTATACATGGATTCCCTAGCCCAATTCAGGTGCTTTTTTCATAAGGGAGACCAAAAATGACCAGATTTCACCATCAGTGAATCCTCAGGGAATGTGAGAATCCTGAATGAGAATTGATCTGGTTCCCATAGCAACAATTGGCTCTCGTGTTGTTCCTTCATACTGTTGTGCTGTGATTGCAACTGAGAATATGGGTCTATATTTTTAGTATTTAAATATATGCTTTTAATATTGTCTCATGTACATCGGTTTTGTTTGTAAGCACGTTTTGCACATATGCTCTCCTTCAAGCTTAGGTCTGCAGTAGCTACTATAGATATATATTTATTTACCAATCCTACAAAATGGGAACAGAACCCCACTGACTACAATAAGACTTATCTATGCTTCAGGACTGTAGTACTGAGCATGACAGACTAACATCAGTGACCAAATCATTCCTCTTTCTTTATCCAAAATGCCTCAAACAAAGGACAACATTTTAAAACTTATGTTTTATAGAAATCAGAAATATAGTATTGGAAGGGATCTCTGTATATCATCTAGCCCAGTGGTTCTCAAAGCCAGTCCACCGCTTGTTCAGGGAAAGCCCCTGGTGCGCTGGGCCGGTTTGTTTACCTGCCGCATCCACAGGTTCAGCCGATCGTGGCTCCCCCTGGCTGCGGTTCGCCACTCCAGGCCAATGGGGCTGCAGGAAGTGGCACGAGCCAAGGGACGTGCTGGCCGTCCTTCCGCAGCCCCCATTGGCCTGGAGCAGCATACCGTGGCCAGTGGGAGCCGCGATCGGCTGAACCTGCAGACACAGCAGGTAAAGAAACTGGTCCAGCGCACCAGGGGCTTTCCTTGAACAAGCGGTGGAGTGGCTTTGAGAACCACTGATCTAGATCAGTCCCCTGCACTGAGGCAGGCATAAGTATTATCTAGGCCAGTGACTCTCAACTTTTCCAGGCTACTGTACCCCTTTCAGGAGTCTCATTTGTCTTGGGTACTCCCAAGTTTCAAAGCTTGGGTACTCCCAAGTTTCCCAAAAGCTACTTGCTTACAAAATCAGACATAAACACGCAAAAGTGTCTGTGACACATGGCCAGAAAGGGTTAAGCAGCTTGCTTGCTACTTGACCCAGATTCAACCTTTAGAGACATTATAGAAAAGTATGTAAATTATAATTAGGGCCATTCCACGTTAGATAGGCTAGAAGTTCAAAATGTAAACTTGTATTATTAAAGAATTAGAAGATAGTGACTATAGTAGTCTATGTTTACTTATATCTGGTTAGAGGTGAACAATGTAACCCAACAGTTCCAGTCTAGGTGGTGGATCTAAGTATTGGAATAACCACCAGTTTTGGGGATTGTCTGCCCTATTCTTTGCAGTTTGCCCTAAACGAGCAACCTCAGCGGGGGACCCCTGGGATCCCAGTCACAGTATCTCAGCACACTATTCCTGAAAAATAGCTTACTTTCTCATTTTTACCATATAATTATAAAATAAATCAATTGGAAAATAAATGTACTTGCATTTCAGTGTATAGTAGTGGTGGACAACCTATGACCCACAGGCTGTATGCGGCCCATCAGGGTAATCTGTTTGCAGGCTGTGAGCGGCCGCCACTTCCCGCAGCTCCCATTGACCTGGAACAGCGAACTGCAGCCACTGGGAGCTGCGGGGAGCCATGCCTGCAGGCAGTCAACATCAGCAAAATGTCTTGCGCCCCACAATCAGATTATCCTGATAGGCCGCATGTGTCCCAAGGGCACATATATGTATGTGTATAGTATATAGAACAGTGTAAACCAGTCATTGTATAAAATTTTAGTTTGTACAGACTTTGCTAATGCTTTTTATGTAGCCTGTTGTAAAACTAGGCAAATATCTCGATGAGTTGATGTACCTCGTAAAAGACCTCTTTGTATCCCCCTCCTTCCCCTGAGGTACCTATACCCCTGGTTGAGAGACACTGATCTAGACCATCCCTGGCAGGTATTTGTCTAACTTGTTCTTAAAAACCTCCAATAACAGAGATTCCACGACCTTCCCAGGTAATTTGTTCCAGTGCTTCTCTACCCTTACAGTTAGGAAGTTTTTCCAACTGTCTAACCTAAATCTCCATTGCTAGAATTTAAGCCCATTACTACTTGTCCTATCCTCAGTGTTGAAGGAGAACAAATTATCACCTTTTTTACAACAACTTCTTAGTACTTGAAGAATATTGTAACCCTTCTGCCCATCAGAGTTGGCAGCAACAAGGGCCGGGTTCAATATCTAGGGGTTCCATTCCAATAACACAATGCAAACTGGCTCGAGCCCCCACCCAGTGACCTGGGACAAATATATACCACCCCCACTGGGCGCCTCCAAGAGGCAATACTTCCCCTCTCGCAAGCACATAGTCTGAGTGTAGCAAAAGTCTTTTAATAACAGAGAGAAACAATGTGGCATTATGTTGGGGAAACACCACCAACAGGATTCATAACACAACCCATGAGCAAAAACAACCCCACCCCAGGCAAATTGGGGCATGCCCTTTTCCCTTTGGTTCTTGAGTCCAGCAACCCCAAATCACCCAAAGTCCCAAAAGTCCAATGCCCCAAAAGTCTCTGTCCCTGGTCAGGGCAGCCCCAGAGTTCGAAAGTTTATCTGCGGAGCTTTACCTCCCAACCTGGGTGGAAATGGGACGGGGGTAAGAGGCACCTTACGTGATCTGAAGCTGACCGCCCCATAGCTCCATAGCGGCGCTCCACTCCGCCAGCCGCCCCACAAACTCCTTCGCTCAGCTGCGCTCCGCTCCGCCAGCCGCCCCACAAACTCCTTCGCTCAGCTGCGCTCCGCTCCACCAGCCGCCTCACGAACTCCTTCGCTCAGCTGCGCTCCGCCAGCCGCCCCACAAACTCCTTCACTCAGCTCCACGGCCCACAAGCAGCTCCTGCCATCCACACACTGCTCCGCGTCGAACTGCTTCACCAGCCGTCCCGCAAACTGCTCCACAATATATCTTCAGGCTCCCCCACTACTTAACACAACACTCAGTGATTTCAGCTTTTAGGTGAATTCAGCTTATAGTAGGGGAGCCCCAGTGCTGGTGCACTGTCAGCCCAAAGTGAGCTCAGCAGCCTATAACTAGACTTCTAATGAAATCAAAATTAGCTCTGATATTCCACAGTGGAGAGAGGAGGAAGTGCAATCAGCATGTAAGGCCCTCACCAAGGGGCCCATGCCACCAAGTATTAATACTTGTCCCCAGCCTCTCTCCATTCACACAGTTTTGGAACCCATGACCCTTGCCTAGCGAGTGCTACTTAGTTGATGGTGAATCCCTCCATCATAACAAAAGGCCACGTACAGTTCCGAGCACAGTTCCCATAATCAGGGTAATAACAATTTATTCTTCCTGCCCCAATAACAGAGACACTGGGGATACCACAGCAGCCAAAGTGACCATTTGGGCAGCTATGGTCTCATTCTAGGCGTGGTGGGTGTGCCTATGCAAATGAGATCGGCCCCTGAAGTTCTTTTCCACAACTTGCCACACCTCACCACCAGATGTCAGGGTGGAGCTCATCCTGACACTGCTTACATCATTATCAGACCCCTCTCCCCCTCAATCTTCTCTTCTGCAGGCTATACAAACCCATGTTTTTAAAAAGACCTTTCCTCGTAGGTCATGTTTTCAAGATATTTAATAATTTTAATTGCTCTCTTTTGGACTTTCTCCAGTGTCTCCACATCTTTCCTGACTTATGCTTCCCAGAACTGGACACAAAACTCCAGGTGAGACCTTAGCAGTGCTGGGTAGAGTGAAAGAATTACTTCTTGTTTCTTGCTTACAACACTACTGCTAATACATCACAGAACGATAATCACTTTTTTTGCAACAGTATTACACTGGTGACTCATATTTAGTTTGTGGTTAATCATAACCCCCAGATACTTGTCTTCAATACTCCTTCTTAGGCAATTATTTCCCATTTTGTATTTGTGTAGCTGATTATTCCTTGTTACATGCAAATACTTTGCATTTGTCTTTTTGAATTTTGTCCTATTTATTTCAGATCACTTTTCCAGTTTGTCAAGATCATTTTGAATTCCAATCCTCTCTTCCAATGTGCTTGCAACACTTCATATCTAGGTATCATCTATAAATGTTAAGTGCACTTTCTATGCTATTTTCTAAATAATCTATGAAGATATTGAATAGAACTGGACACATCCCTGTGCGACCCCACTCAATATTTCCTTCCAGCTTGATTATGAGCCATTGATAACTACTCTCTGAGTATGGTTTTCCAGCCAGTTGTGCAACCCAGCTTACAGTAGGTACATCTAGGCTACAGTTCTCTAGTTAGTTTATGAGAAGGTCATATGAGACAGTGTCAAAAGTGTTGAAAATTAATTACTGTCCTGGAAGATAGAAATCTAGTGTTACAAATGAATCATTATGCTCAGAAATAATAGGACTTAGACTTTGATTTCATTATTTAAGGATAAGGTTTTTTGTTTGAAAGCTTAGAGGCAAGTATTTCTATTTATTTCATCTTTATTTTACACAAGACTCAGAACCCACGTCTAAATAGTCCAGCACATGTTGATTATGGGTATAAAGGGTTTAAGTGATGCTGTTCAGTCTAGTTCACAAAATCAATTTTGCTAGATTGAATTGAATTGAATTACTCATGACTTCAGATATTTTTTCTCTGCCACTGCTCGTAGAATACGCAGAAGCAAATGCGAAGAATACTACTTTGAAAAAGAAAGAAGAAAAATGTGCCCTATGGGTCTAACCCTCATCTTAAATAGATAAACATGCTTTGCTGAACATCTTGTTAAATCATCTGCTACACTGGCATACACGTGGAGAATCTAAGATCAGGACCAAGTCCTAAGTGTATTTTCCAATTTTCTAATATTTAGGGTGAAAATGATATTTACAGTATCTCAGATACAAAAGTAAAATACTACATAATGTAGATACATGAAACAATGCTTTAGAAAAGCTTGTGTGTGATACTTTGCCAGTGTGCTATGTGCTTCAGTGTCTCTCCCACTCTCTTTCATTATTACCTTGCGAATGGAAATATCACACACTCATCTTGCACAACCTTAATAAGTTTTTGTGTGCCAATAAATTCATTTGAGGATTAGTTGTGCATGAGTTGCATTTCATTTCTCCCCTCCCCATCCTTAAAGAAATAAAGAATATGCTACTGTGTTTTTCTAATGTTTTATCAATGTCCTTGTAAAGTTACTTAAAATAAAATAAATAAATAATCACCATGCAGTGTCTGATATTTTAAAGGAGCAAGCCCTTTGCATGAACAAACTCAATCTCTTTGTGAGTAATTTACTATAAATGTTTTCTTAGACAATCATAACAGACTTCATTAAAATTCAATTTCTTTTCCACTTAGCTGTTGTACCTTTTTAGATTAATATTCTCAAAGTGTTGTCTGAATACTCCTCATTGATATGCTTGGGCACTCTGACCTTGGGATGTTAATCTGAACACAAACATTTATCTCCACCTTGTCACCATTTTAGCTTGTGTCTTATGATCAAATCCCTTAGATAGTTGGATATCCATCACTTTGCTGCCATTGGCCTGGCTTGATTTATTGATGACATCTAGAAGCCATAGTTACTATGAACAGTTTAATGCTTCATAAAATAGAGCAAGACATTTCATAGTACTCTTATGCTTTGGTAACTACAACTATTCAATATTTTTCAGTGCAATTTATCATACTCTGGGATAATCCTTATACTCATAGTGTTTAGAGCAAAGTCATAAACAAACATGCCACATGATGGCTATAAATCGTACTAATTATGAAAACACAAACAAACAAACCCCCAAATGTATAGGTATATTGCATTTAATTTTATTTTTTGTTTGCCAGAACTACAAGCAAAACATATTTGTAATGTTTTTTCCCATGTTTTGGTGGTCACTGACTCTTATAAAAAAACTGCCAGTTTTGGAGCACTAATCTACTAAATTGGGAAGATTAGGATTCCCTAAACTCTTGTGATAAAGTGCAATAGTTAATCCTGAGCAGTAAGAATCGTCTAAATGTTTTGGGTCACTTCAACATTAAACTGTGTTATCCTGATCCAATGCTGTGTCTCAGGGGAGTTCTAGTTGGGTCCCTCATTTCCTCATTGTCCCTGGCCAGACTACATCCCTCATGATACATCTTCAGAACAGATGCAGATTGATATCAAACTGACTGAAAATTAGATGTTTTAATTCAATTTGATTAAAAGTTTCAATTTGGTTGAACCACACTAGGAGGTGAACTTTTCATTTTGATTTTCCTGATAGAAAGATTTGTTTGCAAAATTGGCATGTTCTTGTGGACATTTTTGGTTTTATGGAACTCACACTTTCCACTGAAAAAACATTTCACCCAAAAATGCCTAACCACCCCCACATCTTAAGCTACCTAAGCATGCCACGTATAGTCCTGGTCCTATATACTTCAATTTCATCTGCCCTTGAATAAGTTGTGCGACCAGCTAGTTAAAGAAAATGCACTATAATGCATACACACAAAGTCTGTGTAGAGAACAATAGTTTTGACAATTCCTCCCTTTTGAGCTTTTATTATAGTATGTACAACTTCTTGCCAATTTTTGGCAACATGAGAATTTGATCAAGTAATTCTGTGGGGTTATATGTGGAATAGCTTGCTGTTTAACCAGGATAGAAGAGGGAAAGAAGGGAGAATTTCCCCTTACTTGCATATGTGCATGACCATATCTTTTCCTGTCAGCATCAGTTATTATGCATGCACTGTAGTTAGGCATAGGGAAAGTGAGAAGATTTTCTTTATGCTAATGTTATTTCTGCTATGGTTTCCAGGTATGTTTTGATCTCATTATTACCACCATAATATCTCTTGTGATGAAAAGTAAAGATTCAAAAAGGAGGTTTTAGAGTTTCTAATATTAGTTAAAGATCCATTTAAAGAGAGTGAGGGAAGATCATACATGTTAATTTTCTTGGTTTTTGGCTAGTTTACTTTTCAGTACAGGGAGGCTGAGATATGCAAATGCCTGCTCTACATTGTGTTCTAGCCTTCACAAAGGTCAAATATTTCCGAGGATTATCATTATTGAAGTATCTTTCAATAAGGTAACAAAAAAAGAAGATGAAGGGGAGGAAAAAGACTCTTGAAGAATACTGTTTTGAAACTACCAATGAAAAATAGAAGGAAATCCATAATCCCAACACATAAATTGGAATACTTTGTCCCACCATTTATTTTGTTGTTACTCATAATTTTCTATGGACAAGTATTCTACCCCTAGCACTTTCATGTGGTATAAGTGAGGAGCAAAAGGAATAAGTTTTTCTGTTATCCTTTCATATCTTTAATCAGAATGTATGTATCACATTATTACATAAGAGAAGAAAATACTGCACATTATAAAGCACATTATCCCCCTATTCCCACAAAGATAAACTCTTCAACCAATTATACTTTCCTTGAGGCCAGGCATCAGCCACCGCATTAAATATGACTTTCAGCCAAATGTGACAGATACTCTGTGCCTGTAGATTAACTGCTATTTTGCCTGCTTCTTTGCTTTTGTGTATTTAGGTCAGAAAAAAAATTGGGTTGGGGTGGCACCAAGCTGTACATTTATGGTAAAATATTACAAGTGTGGATGTATTTTATTATTACTGAAAATTGTTATACCATTTTTGCGGAAACTGTAGCTGTGATGTGTTTCATCTAAGTTCCTGTTTTAGTGAAACATACTGAAATGGAATGAAGGAGCATAGGAATATTGTAAAATTACTGTACAGTTGTCAAGGTTCCTCCCCCACTCTGAACTCTAGGGTACAGATGTGGGGACCTGCATGAAAAACCTCCTAAGCTTATCTTTACCAGCTTAGGTCAAAACTTCCCCAAGGTACAAAATATTACACCCGTTGTCCTTGGACTGGCCGCTACCACCACCAAACTAATACTGGTTACTGGGGAAGAGCTGTTTGGACGCGTCCTTCCCCCAAAAATACTTCCCAAAACCTTGCACCCCACTTCCTGGACAAGGTTTGGTAAAAAGGCTCACCAATTTGCCTAGGTGACTACAGACCCAGACCCTTGGATCTTAAGAACAATGAACAATCCTCCCAACACTTGCACCCCCCTTTCCTGGGAAATGTTGGATAAAAAGCCTCACCAATTTGCATAGGTGACCACAGACCCAAACCCTTGGATCTGAGAACAATGAAAAAGCATTCAGTTTCTTACAAGAAGACTTTTAATAAAAATAGAAGTAAATAGAAATGAAGAAATCCCCCCTGTAAAATCAGGATGGTAGATATCTTACAGGGTAATTAGATTCAAAAACATAGAGAACCCCTCTAGGCAAAACCTTAAGTTACAAAAAAGATACACAGACAGAAATAGTTATTCTATTCAGCACAATTCTTTTCTCAGCCATTTAAAGAAATCATAATCTAACACATACCTAGCTAGATTACTTACTAAAAGTTCTAAGACTCCATTCCTGGTCTATCCCTGGCAGAAACCAGCATATAGACAGACACAGACCCTTTGTTTCTCTCCCTCCTCCCAGCTTTTGAAAGTATCTTGTCTCCTCATTGGTCATTTTGGTCAGGTGCCAGCGAGGTTACCTTTAGCTTCTTAACCCTTTACAGGTGAGAGGAGCTTTCCCCTGGCCAGGAGGGATTTCAAAGGGGTTTACCCTTCCCTTTATATTTATGACAACAGTTTTTTCCTCACTTTTGCAACTCCCTGTACTTTGGTTGACTGTGGGTGTCTGATTTGAATAATCTCTAGTTATTTCTTAGCTGTATTGTGGATATGCAAATCTTTCTGCTGTGACTGGTTACTATGAACTTTCTCCTCAGAAGATGCTGCTGGTCAGACTTTTGTAGTTGTTTGCCATATCAACTTCCCAGTTTCTTCAGCTGAGGTCATCAGAGCATTCAGGTTTGGACCACCTAATGACCTTGATGTATGGTCTATGGTGATATCCCTTCCTGCCTTTTTTGTCTTCATCCATTTTAGGGACAACAACTTTGTCCAGGGACAAGGTTAGTGAGCTGTTTGGATGCATGAATCAGAATTAGGGTTTGCACTTGAGGTAGTTTTTCTCATCAACCACATTGGTATTCTCAAAGCTAATGCCGCAAGTTTGGGGAGGCACTTGCAGAACAATGTCAGTGAATGCCGTTTATAGAATTGCATTAACCAGGCCGTTAGGGCTTTCACATATTGTGTTGAAGGGCCTGAAACAGCAGGCCATCACCTATGACTGTATTGCAATCTTTCATCAGATGGTGGGCAGGGGTGAAAGTAAGCCGGGCTGCTGATGGGGAACAGCACAAAAGGGGCAGTGATGTTAAAGTGCTGTTGTTGCCCCTTTTGCCCCTCCTTTCCACTGATGGAGGCTGGGCAAAAAGAGCAGCTGCCCCGAGGCCAGCCCTTTAAATTGATGTTGGAGCCCCAGGCAGCGTGGACCAGGCAGTGAGGATGGGCTGGCTGGGGGCTGCTGACCCCCAGTCCCTCCCCTTCTTCCTGAGGCCCCGCCCCTTCTGGGCCCCCGTATCGGTAAGTGTTGAATGTTTCTTTCATCATGATGGTGGGCATCTCCTGTACAAGGGAGATGTTTTCAATCTGATAATAAAGATTAGGATTAAAAATTGGTTGCAAATCAAACATCTCCTTATCACTAAGATTGAGAGTGGAGTGAGAAATCTGGACTTGTATTGTGTTAGTCTCTAAGGTGCCACAAATACTCATTTTCTTTTTGCAAATACAGACTAACACGGCTGCTACTCTGAAATCAAAGATTAAGTAGTATCTCCATTAGCTGGTGGTAGTAAACACTATAAGTAATAACCTAGGAGCCCCAGTCATGGACCATGACTCAACTGTGCTAGGCAATGTGCAAACACTGAACAAAAAGACAGTCTCTGACCAAAGAGTTTATAATCTAAGTATAAAACAGGAAACACAGATGGATACAGACAGATTAAATGAGTTCTTATTCTCTGCATAGGCCATATGTCTATGTGAAGAAGGTGACACTTAGCTGGTGTGTTACACAAGGTCGGTGGTGGTGTACAGCTCCTAAAGATCATGGCATCTCTTTTGCTTTGTCCAGGCAGTAGGACTTAGATTTCCCATCGTGAGGGTTAGAATTTTTTGTGGGGAGGATTTGATGACTGTTTTTTCCATAACTACAGAAGTTGAGCATAGTACCATTCCCTGAAAATTATGCATCTTCAGACTTCCTTTTGACATATTTCACATGAGGATGTATTTTGGGACAGTGGTCTAGATTAAATTACTATAAAGTGGGTGTACAACTGGTTGAAAAGCAGTACTCAGAGTAGTTATCTATGGTTCACTATCAAACTGGAAGGATCTATCTAGTGGGGCCTGCAGGGTTCTGTCCTATGTCATGTTTCATTCAATATTTTCATTAATGACTTGGATAATAGAGTGGAGAGTATCATTACAAAATTTATAGAGAAACCAAATTGGAAGGAGTTGCAAGCACTTTGAAGGACAGGATTAGAATTCAACAGCACCTTTGTAAATTAAAGAATTGGTCTGAAATAAACAAGATGAAATTAAACAAAGACAAGTACAAAGAACTGCACTTAAGGAAAAAATAAAATGCACAACTACAAAATGGGGAATAACTGGCTTAGCAGAAATGTATTTGGAGGTTATAGTGGATCACAGATTGAATATGAATGAACAATGTGATGCAGTTGTGAAAAAGGCTAATATTCTGGGTTGCATTAACAGCAGTATTATATATAACACACAAGATATAATTGTCCTTCAGTACTTGGCACTGGTGAGGCTTTAGCTGGAGTATTGCATCTAGTTTTGACACCATAGTTTAAGAAAAATGTAGACAATGGGAGAGGGTCCAGAGGACAGCAACAAAACTGTGAAAATTAGAAAACCGGACATATAAGGAATGAAAACAAAACAAAAAGCTGTTTAGAAGAAATAAGGTTTTTCGATTACATAGAAATCTTCACAAGACAATTTCCATTTTAAACTTTTATTGTTGTTGTTTTTTCAAAGAAAGTTTCAAAATGAAAATGTTCAGTTTTCCTCCTCCATAAACAGACTGGCTTAGTGAGCTCTCTACTGCTGCATTAATGGGAAAAATGACTGTGGCGAGGAAAAAATATGAAGAGGTCTGGACACACATGAAACTATTGCAGACCTTTGCAGTTTACTATATATTAGTTTCCGATACTCATAGGTTATGTTCTCACTTATTGATCTGTTTAGTCACTTTAATAATTAATGCTCTGCATGACCTCTACGGGTTCAGGTTTTGTTTTGTAATTTTCCAGGTTTTTACTAAGAATGAATGTCAAATGTTGTTGTTTGTATCATATTTCAATCTTGTGCATATATTTATATGTTTTGTTTTATGTGTTTATATTTTATATGCAAACCATAAAAATAAAGTTTTAAATAGAAAAAGAAATCAAACTTTTAAAAAAAAAATATTTTCTGGGAAAATTCCCCTTTCGGCTCACTTTCACCTTCCCCCTATCTTTTCCCCACTGGAAAAGGAGAAAGGAGTAAATGAGAGAGAGAAAGGGGAGGTAACATGCTCTCAGCTATTATTGCCTATCCTTTTTTCTAGAGGAAAAAAAGTGAAAGAATTTCTCCCCAACACAAAACAAAAATATCTGTTAAATATTCTGAATGAAATAAATATTTTTTTGTTTCTTTTGAAATGTTTACTTATTGAATGGAGCTGGTCAAAAAACAGTATTGTGTGCTCTTGAATGTCCAGCTCTATTAATATGATCCAAAATAATAATTAATAAGTCATACATGCGTTCAAATAAGCTGTTCTTTCCTTTATGAGCAACAGTGCAACTAATTGATATGATCTTGTCTAATGTCCGTACTCTTACTAAGGAACAAAACTTTGAATTTGTGTATAAACTAAAAATGGTATTTATAAACAAAATCTTAAATAATAATTTTTTTTAAGGCTGAAGATTTTGCTTAGCTTCTATAACCCCACAGACTTTGATATAAAGGCAAATCCTTAAGTGGCCAGATTTTGTTTTGCCATTAACTTGTGAGATGTTATGGGACCATTCCACTCAGAATATACCTCTTCTTGGCAGATACCATCCACTTCTTACTGGGACCATTCGTACTGTTAATGGTTCAGGAACCATTTTGAGTATGTAGGTGTTGAGTGATAGAACACACTTAAATGAATTTCTCTGTTCAGATAAGCATTGATGGAACTCACAGATTTTTATAGTTGGAATTCTACTGTGAGGTCAGTGAACCTGAAACATGGCTGACCTCTGTTGTATTAATTTAGATGGAATAAATGGGCTAAAGGTGTTAACATAACCCAGTCACTCCGAAGGGCTGAGCAGCTCTGGCTCATCTATGGCCCAGCAAACTGCTTGTCCAGATGACCCCAGCAGAAGCCTCCCTATTGGCCTCAGTGGGAGTTTTTAGTCCATTCTGCTCCCAACTTAATGTCAAGCATGCTGGGAAATGGTGCCAGAGGGCAGAGGTTACAAAAGGAACATGGGAGAAGAAGAAAGAGAGATGAGGGAGCGGCAGTGGGGAAGGGGGAGGTATTTCTGATGTCAATGCACCTACCGCTCCACGGTGGGCTTGTTTAGAGGGCAGCTGTTGAATGAGAAGGAACTACCACAGAGCTACTAGTCCCACCAACCAATGATTTTTTTTTCTCAGCTATTTGATAAATGTTTGCAAAGAGCTCCCGGTTAAGTGCAAAGCATTGTTATAACCATGGTTGTGGTGAGTACATACAAATCAGGACATCAATATATATTTCTGCTTCATATTTTTTCTTGTTTGAAATTGACCAGCTTATTAAAGTCCAGTTTTACAAAATTAATGTTTTGGAGTGTAAGTTTAACACATTTTTGTAATAACAAAGCACATTGCAAATAAAAAGGAAAATACTATGTACAACAACCTTGAATAATAGTGCTCTATAAATAAGCTCAATCTTATTTAAATTTAAGTTGTTAAGTGATTGTTTGGTATTTGGAAAGGCTATACCAAACACATTTTTCTCAGTAAAACAAAGAAGCAAATATAAACCCTCTGGTTGTTGAAAATGTCATCACATTGGAACCAGCATAATGAGTCTGTATGGGTTTGTTTATTTTTTCCATCCCCAAGGCAGTCCTGGAATATCACAGATAGCAATAGCATACATTAAAACTTTAGCCTAATGCCAGAGATATGTCTCAGTGCACTGAGGGAGCCTTCTGGTTTTGAGCAACGTTAGTTCAGTCTCTAGTACTGCTAATTCTTATTGCATTTCTGGTAGCTAGTAAATTAAGAACTGATGACACAGACATAATACTTAAAGTGATTGGTCTGGCCCCGCCTTGGCAAAATAATAGCCTCCATAGTTTGAATATTTATGTGCTCTTTATGTTTGTGATCTGGAAATGTATTTATCCAGTGGCTGAGTTTGCTGTATTGTGATAGTTATTTTCTTTTTCTAGGCAGGAGCTAACTAACTAGCTAACGTGTCTTCAGGTGAGACCCACTTTGATTGTTGTTTGCAGTCTTGTATTAGCTATGTTGGTCCCAGGATATCTGAGAGACAATGCACCCACTTTGTTCCACGTTGATTGTGTCGTTTTGCTGCTCATTACACATTTTGTGAAAGGTTTCAGAGTAGCAGCCGTGTTAGACTATATTCACAAAAAGAAAAGGAGTACTTGTGGCACCTTAGAGACTAATAAATTTATTAGAGCATAAGCTTTCATGAGCTACAGCTCACTTCATCGGATGTATCCAATGAAGTGAGCTATAGCTCACGAAAGCTTATGCTCAAATAAATGTTTAGTCTCTAAGGTGCCACAAGTACTCCTTTACATTCTGTGAGGTTGGCTCAATTCTTTTAATTCCTCTTTTCATTGTTTTTATATGGGAATATGACTGTGAGAGGTATTTATACAAAACCTTCAGATGCAAAAAAAACAATTGTATAGTACTTGTTAACTCAGTTTTATGTCAATGGGTCAGGGCAAAATCTATCATTTATATCATGACATAGAAAATACCTCTGGGCTTTGATCATTTAGACGACAATTTGGTTGTGCCATTTGGGAATGATTGCATGACAGAACTGGGCAGGTAATTGGTGACTTCTGTTTTTCATTTGGGTGTGGCTTCAGCAGTCTCTTACTCATTGTCATACTCCACCTCCCTCCTTCCATTGTAAAACAACTGGCTAAAGGTTGTTTGGAGGGTTTGGAATGTCTTATCTGCAGGCATTTTTAATTGCTTTATGAATTTCTGTACCTCGCTATGGAAGCAGGAGATTTTCATATGAGTTGCTTGAGGTTGAATGGCTTTCCAAAAAGCACAATGGCTGACACTGAATCTGCTGGATCCTCTTCGCTCTGAGCCCACATCTCCTATTTGACATTGGCTGTACAGTTGGTGAGCTGAAACTTTGGTTTTTGTGCTAAATTCTGTTTGCCAACCTAGCCCCCCTTCATTTTCTGTTTCCTCCTCATATTGCAGTCTGTCTGGCATGTAGGTTTTAAACTCTCTGGGTTAGGAACTCTCTTCTTTGTTGGTGGTCTGTATAGTACCGAACAAACCCCTGCTTTATTGAGGCTCATAAGTGCTGTCCTATTACAAATAATAATAATTAATAAATAACCAAAAGATGGCAAACAGCCATCAATAGTTGTATTCATAGTGTTGCATAAACATATACAAATAATCCTTTTACAAATGAATTTGTTTAACTGCAACAGAACCATTATTTTACGAACTAATTGGGGATTGATAAATTCATAAAATTGAAAAGGTCATAACACTGAACATCTTAAAATTACAATAGAAACAATGCATAAGTGTCAGTATGGTGCACTGCATTGCTTTCTTCTTGTCCTTTGCACCACTGCAAGGATATGTTGAGTTCATTGAAGGCACTATTTGGTCATGCCAAAATGCTCTGGTTACAGCTGAATGCCATATTTGGGATCATGAAGGAATTTCCCCCCAGGTCAAATTGGCAGAGACCCTGGGTTTTCCCCCCGCCCCACCTTCCTCTACAGCATGGGGTATGGATAACTTGAAAGTGGTGGATTCTCTGTAACTTGAAGTGTTTAAATAATGATTTGAGGACTTCAGTAACTCATCCGGAGGTTATTACAAGAGTGGGTGGGTGAGGTTCTGTGGCCTGCAATGTGCAGGGGTCTGACTGAATATCAAGATGGTCCCTTATGGCCTTAAAGTCTATGAGTCTGTGAGGCATTTGAATATCCAGGGATGCGACTTGTTCTTTATATGCAACATAACTTTCTTTGTTATTTCTCCCCACCCCCGAACCCCCTGGGGTCAGGAAAAATGGCTTGCAAAACTAATTGTTGGTAAGATTCATATTCATACAATTGAGGTTCTACTATAGTAAAATTATTATTTTTATTTTTTTTTGTACAATTGATTAACCAACTGAAAATAGTGGAAGGGATGACTAGATTGAATATTACTTTTTTTCAGGGTACTAAGTGGCAACTGTTTAGACAGAATCTGATTGTGGCAGGGATCAGGAATAATAGAACATGAGTAATTTGAATTTTCTTAAGTATTTTTCTGTGAATTTCACTTATTTGAAGAAAAGATTGACTACCTTCTCTCCTTGCCTTTATCTTCCATGACTTTTTGCTGACTGCAGAGGAATGTTGAGATGCAGTAATCTTGAGTTCCATTTTAGGTTCTGGAGAGCAGTGGAAAAAAAACCAAGAAGTTTTCATTTCACTTGAACATTTTCAGATTTTTTTTTTAGATTTTCGATTTTTGAAAAATGAAACTGTTTAGAAATGAAAATGTTACTTTTCAAAAAATGTTTCTCTTTGAAAAATTCCATTTTGAATGTGTATATTCCCCTCACTTCAGTGGGGAAAAAATGGATTTTATGGTTTTTTTTTTGTTTGTTTGTTTTTCAGTGGGAGAATGTGGAGAGAGAGAAACTCACTTTGTTTCACATCTTTTATTTTTTTCACACTTTTCCAATGAAAACAAATAAGTAGGCAAGCAAGAGTGGTTTTTTTTTCTCTATTTCTTCTAATATTTATTTTACTTTTTCTCCAGCAGGAAAAGAGAAGGAAATTGTTTTTAAAATAACCACCTCGCACACACCCCCACTCTGGAAATTACCTTATTATAGTGAAATGGAAAATTTAAATTTTTCATTTTACACAAAAATGGATTTTTTTTTAATTTTGAAAAAAAAAAGAAATTATTTGTTCTCATGAATCATTTCTTTCAATGGAACTTCTTTCTTTTGAATGGATGAAAAAGTTGAACTAAGTCTAACAAGACTTATGCAATATTTGTGTTTGATAAAGGATGAAGGAAAATATCCAGCTTGATTCTGAGAACCAAACATGAGTAAACCGCATTTAGAAGAAGCACATTTTTATTTATCTCGACACTGAGTAAATCTGACATAAATTTTGTGAGTCACTGTGAACATGGAAATTCAGTGCCAATTTCAGAGAGTAATTTTATGGAGTAGAACCATACTTTAATTACTATAAAGATACTTAGAGATCTTAGGGTAAAAATGACTACCAAGTATAATGACATTATTATTAATAAACTAGATAAATAATAGTTAATTACTATTAAATTTACCATTATTTATCTAGTTAATTACTATATTAAATGTACTATTGTTTCACACTTGCATATGTGTCATAGATCTGTGTTATACTCATTAAATTATGAAACTTTTCCCATACTCTTCTGTTTTGTCTATTTTTGCTGCTGAATATTTATCCAACTCTCCATTCCCCACCCCCTCAGATTCTTTTTCTCTTCTCCTACCATCCATCTTCTGTGTTTTTGCCCTTGCCATTTTTTTCAAAGTCCCTCCCCTTTCCCTTTAATTTGACTTCTATTTTCTTCCCCTGGATGACTGACTGCTTGTAACAGGTACAGTTACTTCATTAACATTAAATGGCACTATTCTGAAACTCAGTCAATTTTCATACAATTGCATCGGATCCAACTGTTTTCTTTCTCCTTTGATCAAGATTTTACTAGGTAACATTTGGCGATGAAAACGTGTTGGTGTTGAAGATCTGCAACCCCTGATAAATGTCTAATTTTAAGAAAATATTGCCCTGTATGTTGAGATGGAAATGTTAAATATATATAATATAAATCTCAGTTTCTGTAACAGAAACACATGATTTGGATTTCATGCTTTGACAGGTGAGAAAAAAATACCAGGAAGATATTGCTAACTAATTAGATCTAAAAAGAAAACACCAGAAACTTCTAGACAAATGTATTGGACAAAAGGGAGAGGAAGACCCACAAAACCTATAATTTATAGGAAATCTAGAACCTCACATTTTGACCTCAACCATTTTCTGACTCTTGATTATCATTGCCCAGGGGAATTTTCCATCTCTGTAATGATTTTGATGGTTGGATCTCTGCCACTCTGGTCTTGTTGTTAGAACAAACACAAAAGAAGATTCTAGTCTGGATGTGTGTGCTGCTATTGCTGATCAATTTGAAATATCCACCTCCGCATTTCATTTACTCATTTGAACTGTGTTTATCCTCAGTCCAGGAACAGAGCTTTTTCATTATGTTGTCCCATCAATGGAGGGAGCATAGTCTAGTGGTTACAGGCTGCTACTACACCTGTAGCAGGAGATTTGAGCTCAGAACTTCTGGATTCCCTTCCTAACTTTGCCACTGATTCACTTGAGTAACCCTGGTAAGTCACTCTGGCCCTAATATGTAAAATGGGCAAAATAATAACTACTTCAGAGGGGCATGAAGGAATTTTAAATTGCTCTTGGTAAAGCTTTTCTAGTAGTCCTTGCTCCATGAGTAAATCAGTTGAAAGGTGATTCCATTACTATTTAAATGCTGAGCACAATTAACTCTTCCTTTTCCCATACAAATTGTTGATAGAGGCTTCATATTGAAAACATTGTTGCCAGCGTTTTTTGTTTTGTTTCTGTTTTTAGTGATTTTTTTTTTTAAGATCACCCTTTCAGCCTGTTGGCAGCTCATTCACTGAAGCAGCATGTTCAGATAACACATTTTTCTTTGCACTTTTTTATTTTTGTCTTTTCTGTTATTGTTCTCTTTGACCTAATTTCCCCACTATTTTTTTTTTTTTGCTGATTTTAATTTACTTGACTGAATAATTAAAGGTGGTGGGATTATTTTGTTCTGTTTTGTTTTAAGATCTACCTAGCTTCACACCAAGCAAGCCTTTTGAAATTTTTACAAGCTGGTTTCCAAATAAGCACAATTTTTGCTGATCTTTGTGTAAAGTGTCCTAGGGAAAGAAAGCAGACTTTCAAAGATAAAAGTGAATTGAGAAATCTAATGAAAGGTGTTTTTAATATCTCAGCTTTTGCCATGAGGTTTTCTATATAATCATGCAAAAATGACTTTCTGCATGTAGCTACTGTGCTGTACTTTATATTTTCCCTCTTGGTTAATGTGTTTTCTCCTACTTCAAAGAACCATAAAATAATTGTACTTGTGCTATATGTGGGAAATGGAGGGGAGGCAGGATTAATTAAAATTGGTGTTTAATTGTATTTTCTTAATTGCTGCAAATATGGGTCAGCACTGCCACTGACTTCATAGAGCTTTTAATAGCACTGTAAATCCTAGCATGGTTTAAAAGTTACTTCCAAGTATGAAATTGTTTGGAAAATTAAATGATAGTCTCTTGTCTGGTCCATGTCACATGAGGGGCATTCCCAAAGGGTATGCCTACAGAACAATTAAACTCCCGTGCTGGCCCAGGTCAGCGGATTCAGGCTAGTTGGACTCAGGCTCTGGGGCTGTAAAATTCCTGTGTACACATTCAGATTCGGACATGTGCCTGAGCTCTAGGACCCTGGAAAGGGGGAGGATCCCAGATCCCAGGCTTCAGCCAGAGCCCAAATGTCTACAGAATTTTTTTTTATCCCCAAAGCACAGGTCACACAAGGTCTGTGGTTTATTTATGTCCCACTTAAGCCCTCAAAACAGAGATTAAGTGGGACTTCAGTGACGCACACAGTTTTTGATGGGGGAGGGGTCTGCACATCAATGTATTTTATGCTTTCATCCTGAGTTTGTTTCCCTCTGTATAGCCCCTTTATGCCACTACTGCAGTGTTAAATTGCAGGTGGATCAGGGCCCTTGGGAATTCCCTCAGCGCAGAAGGGTTCCCCACACAGCACAGGGGTAGCACAGATAAATGGTTCTCAACCAGGGGTATGCATGCCCCTTGGGGTACGCAAATTTCTTCCATCAACTCATCTAGATATTTGCCCTCTTTTACAACAGGCTACATAAAAAGAACTAGAGAAGTCTGCGCAAACTAAAATTTCATATGGACAATGACTTGTTTATACTGCTTTATATACTATACACTGAAATGTAAGTACAATATTTTATTTCAATTGATATATTTTATAATTATATGGTAAAAATAAGAAAGTAAGCAATTTTTCAATAATTGTGTGCTGTGACACTTCTGTATTTTTGTATGATTTTGTAAGCAAGTAGTTTTTTTAAGTGAGTTGAAACTTGAGGGTACACAAGATAATTCAGACTCCTGAAAGGGGTACAGTAGTCTGGAAAGGTTGAGAGCAACTGGCGTAGGTGACCACACAAACCCCAGTTTAGAGGCCAATTGGAGGCATGGAGTTATATCATGATATGAGTTTATTGTGAGTTTATTGTGACCAGTACTTAAGGGCATCAAGGTTGTTCATAAATCTAGATTGACCGTCCACAGGCACAGTCACCCGCAGCTCCCAGTGTCCACAGTGAGCCATTCCTGGTCAATGGGAGCTGTGGGAAGTGGTGAAGGCCCACAGCTCCTATTGGCCAGGAAAAGTGAACTGTAGCCACTGGGAGGTGCAGGCGGCCATGCCTTCAGACAGTCAATGTAAGCACTGCCTGGCGGCCCACCAGCAAATTACCCTGACAGGCCGTGTACAGCCTGCGGGCTGCAGGTTGCCCACCACTGATCTAGAGACTGGAAGCTTAATTTTCTTTAAAATTAAAGCTAATGTTCTCAAGTACAGCTCTTCTGTGAAGATGGATTTCACAGATTTTGTGGCTGTGGAAAATAAGGGTCTCTGTCCACAGAGTCATAACTTCTTGTTCACTAATCTATTCCATGTCCTTCCATGATTTAAATCTTAACTGAGTAGTTGTTTTATATTATTTTGTACAAAGGTTTTTGGGTTGTTTGTTTTTTTCTGATTTATCTGGTGCACTTGTGTTAAGTGGCAGCTTCATCTATTTGATATAGTTCAGGGCATTTCCACAATAGTGAATACATTTATTCAACCTTCCTTGTTTTTATATACCTCCCATGGTGCTGATTAAGGGAATTTTCATTGTGGTTTAGACTAGCTTCATTATACAGTACCTCATGCAGCAGTCCTATCTCTGATAGTGCACATTTTATTTCTTTTGTTTGTGTTTTATACTGATGTCTATTGCAAATTAAAGATACGGGGAGGGTGGGAAGACAGGGACATACAGTTTGACTATCAATGAGAGAACAGAAAAAGGATTAAAGAATAACTGTGTGTCAGACAGTGAAACCCTCTGTGGAGGTAACATTACATAAGATACCCCCATTTATACAAGTACCTTTATGTGAAAGCTTTGTAGAATAAGGTATTAAATAGAAGAAGGAATTTATTTCTTTTTTCTATGTAGCTTTTCGAGATACAAAGTGATCACATCCTATTGCTACTCCACACAGCAATTGATCTAAGACAATGTCACCAAGTTCTTGTTGTGTCTTATGAGAGGAAAAAATGAATCTCTTCTGTACCATGAACCTAGATATGCCCAGGCATCTAAGTGGCCTCGATGATTATAATGAGATGTAAAGGCAATGGGAAGGCTGGATGTAAAGGACACATTATGCCCATAGTTCCCAGCCACTGGAGTATAATCCAGAAATTGGTTGTGAGCGAGGTGCCCATTGGATCATGCCAAATCGACTGAGATAGCACCAACATTGCTAGGATTCATCTGGAGCCTAGGCAGGAGCAGGAAGGAACATCTTCCTTCTCCTCTCTTCTCCTACTGTGAGTTAGTTTATGGAGGTTCAACGGAGTATTGTGTGGGATGTGTAAACAACTTATTGAATGCTGTCTGAAGTGCTTGTGATAATATTATGAGACTTAATACCGCAATTTAAATTATTTATTTTCATATTGGATATTTCATATGATGTAATAAGGCATTTGGGGCATAATTTTACCTCCAAACTAATCTTCTTAAATGGACTGCAAAACAAGGAGCTCATCCGGCCTTTGGTACAGGTCCCTGGAACCAAACTCTGTCCTTGGATAATTGTCTGCATCTCCAGTTGACATCAGCAAGAGGTACATGGGCATATCTGAGGGCAGAATTTGTCCTTGTGATTTTAAAAAAAAGAAAATGCAAATAAGCTGAGTCTCAGCATTGAATGGATCACTCTGTCTGTCTGTCTGTCTGTCTGTCTCTCTCTCGTTTTAGGTTTACATGTTAGGATTAGATTTAAATTTGAGTCTAAATATAAATTGAAAGACAAGTTTGGGTTTAATTTCCTTATAAGATTTAATTACAAACACTGCAATAAAGTTAGGTCAGAAAATGTCTTAAGGATATGTCTACACTATGGAATTAAGTCGAGTTTATAGAAGTCGATTTTTAGAAATCAATTTTGTACTGTTGATTGTGTATGTCCCCACTAAGTGCATTAAGTCGGCTGAGTGCGTCTTCACCACTGTAGCTACCTTCAACTCACAGAGCAGTGCACTGTGCGAAGCTATCCCACAGTTCCTGCGGTCTCCATTGCCCATTGGAATATTGGGTTAAACTCCCAATGCCTGACTGGGCAAAAACATTATCGCCGGTGGTTTTGGGTACATGTCATCAGTCTCCCCTCCCTCTCTCCCTCCCTCCATGAAAGCAACTGCAGACAATCATTTTGCACCTTTTTTCCTGGGTTACCCATGCAGACACCATAGCACGGCAAGCATGGAGCCCGCTCAGCTCACTGTTGCGAGCATTGTAAACATCTTGCGCATTATACTGCAGTATAAGAGATGACAGTATGAGGATGATTGTGAGGAGGACATGGACACAGACATTTCTGAAAGCACGGGATGTGGCAATTGGAACATCATGGCAGCAGTGGGGCTGGTTGACACAGTGGAACACCAATTCTGGGACCAGCAAACAAGCACAGACTGGTGGGACCACATAGTCTTGCAAGTATGGGATGATTCCCAGTGGCTGCGAAACTTTCTCATGCATAAGGCTGCTTTCCTGGAACTCTGTGAGTTACTTTCCCCTGCCCTGAAGCACAGGAATACCAAGATGAGAGCTGCCCTTACAGTTGAGAAATGAGTGGGGATACCCCTGTGGAAGCCTGCAACACCTGTCTGCTACCAGTCAGTCGGGAATCAATTTGGAGTGGGCTAATCTACTGAGGGGACTGCTGTGATTCAAGTAGCCAATGCAATCACTGATGTTCTGCTATCATGGGTAGTGACTCTGGGAAATGTGCAGGTCATAGTGGATGGCTTTGCTGCAATGGATTTCCATAACTGGCGTGGGGCGATAGACGAAACACATATCCCTATCTTGGCACTGGACCACCTTGCCAACCAGTATATAAACCGCAAGGGGTACTTATCAATGGTGCTGCAAGCACTGGTGGATCACAAGAGACATTTCACCGACATCAGCGTGGGATGGCTGGGAAAGGTGCATGACATTCACATCTTTAGGAACTCTGGGATGTTTGAGCAGTTGCAAGAAGGGACTTATTTCCCAGATCAGAAAATTACTGTTGGCAATGTTGAAATGCCAATAGTTATCCTTGGATGCCCAGCCTACCCCTTGTTCCCATGGCTCATGAAGCCATACACAGGCAGACTGGACAGTAGTAAGGAGCAGTTCAACTATAGGCTGAGCAAGTGCAGAATGGTGGTAGAACGTGCCTTTGGGCATTTAAAAGCTTGCTAGCGCTGTTTGCTGACTAGGTTAGACCTCAGCGCAACCAATATTCCCATCGTTATTATTGCTTGTTGTGTGCTCCATAATATCTGTGAGAGTAAGGGAGCGACATTGATGGCAGGGTGGGAGGTTGAGGCAAATTGCCTGGCTGCCAAGTTTGAACAGCCACACACCAGGCAATTAGAAGAGCACAGGTAGGCACGCTGCACATCAGAGAGGCTTTGAAAACTAGTTTCATGACTGGCCAGGCTACGGTGTGACAGTTGTGTGTATTTCTCCTTGCTGCAAACCCGTCCCCTTTGTTGATTTTAATTCCCAGTAGGCCAACCACGCTCCCCCCTTCGATCACATCTGGCAAAGGAAATAAAGTCACTATTGTTTTGAAACTATGCATTCTTTCTTTATTATTTTTTTTTAAAAGGGAGATAAGTGATAAGGTAGCCCGGGTGGAGGAGGGAAAGACAAGGGCACATTGCTTTTTATAGCCACACTACAAATCAAAACTCTTTGAATGACAGCCTTCTCTTGCTTGGGCTGTCCTCTGGAGTGGAGTGGCTGGGTACCCGGAGCCTGCCTCCCGCCCACACCCGCATTCTTGGTCATCTGGGTGAGGTGGATATGGATCTTGGGGAGAAGGGCAGGCGGTTGTATAATGGATGCAGCGGTGGTCTGTGGTCTTGTTGGCTTTCCTGCAGCTCCACCAGATGCTGGAGCATGTCCATTTGCTTCCCCATTAGCCTCAGCATTGCATCCTGCCTCTTTTCATCGTGCTCATTTAATGCTTTCCTGGACTGCATCAAGCTGTGCCCTATCAGTGCAGGAGGACTGCATGAGCTCAGAAAACATGTCATCGTGAGTGTGGTTTTTTCGCCTTCTAATCTGCAATAACCTCAGGGATGGAGATGATAGGGGGAGCATAGAAACATTTGCACCTGCAGGGGGATAAAAAGGGTGAGTAAAATTTAAGATGATACACTTCTGAGAACAAAAGGGAGATTCTTTCATAGTGGATCAAGCAATTCACAGCAGACAGCACATATGCTTTAGGTACAAGGTCACATTTTGCCTTTTATATTGAGTGCCTGCCGGTATGGTGACACATCACACACAGCTGGACAACAGAATTTGGTTTCCAGGAAAGCATGGTAAACCAAAGGGTACGTGGGTTTGGCTTCTAATGCTTTCATAACATGTGGGAATGTTTCAAACTGCAGCGTCCTCCTTTCCCATAGCAAGCAATTCCAGTTGAGTTTGCCATTTAAAAGGAGGGACTGTGGTTTTTGGGTGGATGTGCAGCACACACCACCTCTCTGCCTGGCTATTTGGGATGATCCCCTCCCCCCACTGCGTATCATAGAATCATAGAATATCAGGGTTGGAAGGGACCCCAGAAGGTCATCTAGTCCAACCCCCTGCTCAAAGCAGGACCAATTCCCAGTTAAATCATCCCAGCCAGGGCTTTGTCAAGCCTGACCTTAAAAACCTCTAAGGAAGGAGATTCTACCACCTCCCTAGGTAACTCATTCCAGTGTTTCACCACCCTCTTAGTGAAAAAGTTTTTCCTAATATCCAATCTAAACCTCCCCCACTGCAACTTGAGACCATTACTCCTCGTTCTGTCATCTGCTACCATTGAGAACAGTCTAGAGCCATCCTCTTTGGAACCCCCTTTCAGGTAGTTGAAAGCAGCTATCAAATCCCCCCTCATTCTTCTCTTCTGCAGGCTAAACAATCCCAGCTCCCTCAGCCTCTCCTCATAAGTCATGTGTTCCAGTCCCCTAATCATTTTTGTTGCCCTTCGCTGGACTCTCTCCAATTTATCCACATCCTTCTTGAAGTGTGGGGCCCAAAACTGGACACAGTACTCCAGATGAGGCCTCACCAATGTCGAATAGAGGGGAACGATCACGTCCCTCGATCTGCTCGCTATGCCCCTACTTATACATCCCAAAATGCCATTGGCCTTCTTGGCAACAAGGGCACACTGCTGACTCATATCCAGCTTCTCGTCCACTGTCACCCCTAGGTCCTTTTCCGCAGAACTGCTGCCTAGCCATTCGGTCCCTAGTCTGTAGCTGTGCATTGGGTTCTTCCGTCCTAAGTGCAGGACCCTGCACTTATCCTTATTGAACCTCATCAGATTCCTTTTGGCCCAATCTTCCAATTGGTCTAGGTCCTTCTGTATCCTATCCCTCCCCTCCAGCGTATCTACCACTCCTCCCAGTTTAGTATCATCCGCAAATTTGCTGAGAGTGCAATCCACACCATCCTCCAGATCATTTATGAAGATATTGAATAAAACCGTACTATGGGATGATCCCTTTTAGCCAAGCGCAAACAAACCAGCATGAACGGGGTCCTTTTACTGTTCCCTTACAAAAATTCTCCTATTTCAACCAGGTGACCATGAACGATATCACTCTCCTGAGGCTAACACAGAAAGATAAAGACTGAATGTTGCTTGAATGCGACCAAAATCCAGGACCATTCACTGCCATGCTTTCTACTGCAATGATTTCAGACTATTTGCTACTGGCTTGGCATGGTAAAGTGTCCTACCTTAAAGGACGAAATAAGGCAGCCCTCCCCAGAAACCTTCTGCAAAGGCTTTCAGAGTACCTCCAGGAGAGCTTCATGGAGATGACCATTGAGGATTCCCGCTCCATCCCTCAGACACGTTAACAGAATTTTCCAGTAGCTGTACTGGCCGCGAATGTATCCCAATTCTTCAGGGCAAATCAAAGATTAAACACTATTGCTTTTAAACCCTGTACTGTAGTTACAAATGTGCACTCACCAGAGGTGCCTTCTCCGCCTTCAGAGTCAGGGATCCTGCCTTGGGAGGGTATTGGCTCCAGGGTGATGAAAAGGTCCTGACTGCCAGGGAGAATGGATTCACTGCTTGCCTGCTGTGCATTCTCCTCCTCCTCTTCCTCATCCAAAAAATCCTCCTCCATGTTGCATGAGACTCCCTCCTTGCAGGTGTCCATGGACAGTGGTGGAGTAGTGGTAGGGTCCCCCCCTAGAATGCCATGCAGCTGATCATTGAAGTGGCATGTATGGGGCTCTGACCCAGAGCGACTGCTTGCCTCCTTTGCCTTTTCGTGGGCTTGCCTGAGCTCCTTGACTTTTATGCGGCACTGCTGTATGTCCCTGTAATAGCCTCTGTCCATCATGCCCTGTGTGATTTTGGCATATATATTAGCATTTCTTCTTTTTGATCAGAGTTCTGCCTGCACAGATTCTTCTCCCCATACAGCAATCAGATCCAGTGTCTCCCATTCTCTCCATGCTGGAGCTCATTTTTGATTCTGGGGGGACTGCATGGTCACCTGTGCTGCTGAGTGCGCCACATTGACCAAACAGGAAATGAAATTCAAAAGTTCCTGGGGCTTTTTCTGTGTACCTGGCTAGTGAATCAGAGTTGAATCACAGCGGTCACATTGGAGCACTCTGGGAAAGCTCCTGGAGGCCAATAACGTTGATTTGCATCCGCACTACCCCAAATTTGATCAAGCAAGGTTGATTTCAGCGCTACTCCCCTCGCCAGGGAGGAGTACAGAAGTTGATTTTAAGAGCCCTTTAGGTTGACGGAACGGGGTTGCTTGTGTAGACGCATTCATTATAAAATCAACCTAACACAGCTACATTCGACCTAACCCTGTAGTGTAGACCAGGACTTAATGAGCCAGAATTTAGTGCTGCTGAAATGTGGTTAACTTATGGCTATATTTTAGTGTTTTAATAATTGTTTAAATCTTCCATCTGTGAACTTTGGGGGGAATATCACTCTGTCCAGTGAAGGGTCAAGAAGCAGGAAGGAGGAGACTCTGGTATAGGCCATGGAGGAGAAGGAGACCCCACAAGCTGGTGTGCAGTGCACATACATAACTATGAGTTTAGGAAGCTGGACCAGTTATTTGCGTGTGGCAGGACAGATTTCTGGGATGAGCTGCAATGGCCCTATCCAGGCTGATGTCCAGGATAGAATGGGAGGGCTCTGAAAGCTAGGGAGGAGAATGGGTCAGGCAGGTGCCTGAGAAGTGGAAGGGTGTTGGAATACAGGGCATGCCTGATATCTTGGAAGGAGTGATAGGGCTCCATGATCTTTGGTGGGGCTCCTGGCTTGTGGTGGGACCAAAGAGGAAGGGTAATTAAATCTGCTGGAATATTAAGAGGAATGGGAGGTGGAGAGGGGGAATGGGACTGTTCCAGCAACTGGGAAGCCATGAATGGGAGCCAGCAGCAGTATTCTGACTTCATCTCACAAAGAACTCCCTGCAGGGAGTTTAGAAAAGTTGGGTGGTGGTTGTTCTGTTTTCTCTAGAAATGTGGCCTGGATTTTAATCTTTCCTGGTCTATCATTGGAGTGAGTTACAACTGTGTCGGCTTAATATGAAATCTACCCCTTAAAGGGCACCCCTACCTTCTACCATACACACAGACAAGCAGTATCCTAACATGCTAGCCAGTCAAAAGCCAGCCCTGCAGAATATCCTTACACTGAACAACAAAGAATAAAGTTATTGAGCCAAATTGTGTTCTCGGTGATGTAAATCTAACTCATCTGAAGTCATTTACACTGGTATTGTTGAGTGTAGAGTTTGGTTCACTGAGAATAGTATTTGTTGCAGAATCAAGTCACAAACTAGTTCCATGAGCTATGGTTGATACATCTGAAATCTCTGCAATCTTTGCCAGTCTACCTAATTCTTGCCAGCAGTTGTTTGATAGTGTATACAACATGTTTAATTATAATTATTAATCTTGATGCAGGTGCTGAAATACGTACTGCACTAAAAAAATAAAGTTTTATGGGCAGGAAAATACACATGGATCTTAGATCTAAGAAATATAAAGTAAAGAAAAAATGTTCCATCTTAAGGATTACAGTGAGCTTTGCATAACAAATCGTATGAGCAGAGCTCTTAATTCAGAGCAAATATTTAAAATTAATGAAGTTCAGCACTCATTAATCTTATTAGAAGGAAGCCATTTAGGTGGCACTCTGTTTCTTACAAATCCTTAGCAAACTTGAATACCTATTTTTATATTAAAGACCAAGTTCAGAGCTACATCCCCAGGTATGCCTCTCTGTGTGTTTGCTAGTCTGTTTGCTTGATGCTGTAAAGTTGTTGAGTGCTCTCAGCATTCTCTGGCTTAGACAGAGTTACCTGAATGTTATTCATATAGAGTGTGTGTGTATGTGTTTTACGAATTCAGAAAATTCTTAAGTGATTTTCCTGTCCAAAAAACTGGAGAATGGTCTACTTTTAAAATGATAATCTTGAAATGTGGAGCACATTGGAATAGGGTCTCACTTCTAGGGGGACTCTAAACTGCCTGATCCATCCTCAAGTAGAGAACAAGGTGCTAGTGTGTATAAACTGGTGGAAGCGGCAGGCAGGTTTTCAGGGTTCCTGACAAAAGCTTAATGAATAATCATTTTTTTTCAGTTCGGTGGCAGAATAAAAAAATCATAAACTACAGTTTGTTTGAAATTTCAGTGGAAAAAATGTCCAAGTCTTGCTTCAGTTGAACCAGAAAATAAATGTTTCATTTTGAGGTTTTTAATTTTTTTTTATGTTTTTAAACAAAATTGAGGAAAAATTCTGAAATGATATTTCTTTCTGAAAAGCAGAGTCAATGTGTTTTATGATGGAAATGCTGATATGAACCATTTCAATATTTCCATTTTTTTTCCAACCAGAAAAATTTGCAAAGTTGTCTTGATTTGCAAATAGTTTTGGTGTCTGTAGTGAGGCAGAGTGGACCCACACTGTCCCAGAAGGGGAAGGACAACTCGCAAAGTCCCAGTGGGTGGAGCCAGGCCGTGCTCACCCCTCCCAGTGGAAGTCAGTGAGCGAGACAGGAAGTACAAAAGGCTGGTCTGCAAGCTCAGTTGGGCAGCAGCCGCTGAAGGACCCAGTCACTTCCTGCCATCTCCCACACTGGGAGACTGCCACGGACCCCTGTGATGCTGAGGACTGGCCACTGCTGCCGGAGCCACACAGTGACCAAGCTGAGGGGAAATTGCCAGGACTGCCCCGGCCTTCTACCCGGATGATGCAGAGGATCCCTTACAGACCCAGGTATGCCCCAAGGGGGAGATCGGAAGTAGCCCAGGGGAACTAGACAACCGTCAGGTTAAGAGCTGGCCTGCGACCAGGTCAGCATATTGTGGGAGGACCCAGTGGTGGATCCCTCTGACACTGTTAGGGCACTGGGCTGGGACATGGTGGAGTTGGGCAGGCCTGCATCACCCCTGCCACCCCACCCTGGGGGTGGCAGTACTCCCCCTCCATAAGCCAGAGGATCTGCATCCATCTACCAAAAGCCGAGTGAGGACACTAGGCTCTAACCCTAACTAAGTTCCCCTAGACTGTGTTTGGGTGCTCTACCCTGCCCTAGTCTGTGTTCTGGTGCTCTATCATGGCCTGAGTCTGAAGGACTTGTTGCCCCACGCTGACTAAGGGCCTGGACTCTGAACAATTTGTTTGCTACTCGGCCCTGTATGCAGGCCTGAGACCCAGACTCTGTACCACCCTGGCCCGACTAAGGGCTTGGCTTACTAACAGTTTATTTGCCACTCGCCCCTGAATACAGGTCCAAGCCACTGCACTGATTATGGACAAGAGACCCTAACTGCCTTTTTCTTTACCTGGACTGCCGACCAGAGCTACAGGCTGAGAGTGACTCAGCTAATTTCCCAAACATGAGCAACACCCTATGACGTAGTGAGGCGGAGTAGCCTCGCACTGACCCAGAGGACAAGGGGCCACTGCTAACCCCCCACAGTGTCTAACAGGGTTCAAAAAATAACTAGATAAATTAATGGAGGATACGTTCATCAATGGCTATTAACCAGGATGCGCAGAAATGGTGTCCCTAGCCTCTGCTTGCCAAAGCTGGGAATGGGCAACAGATCACTTGACGATGATGTATTCTGTTCATTCCCTCGGAAGCATGTGGCATTGGCCACTTGTAAGACAGGCTACTGGGCTAGATGGACCTTTGATCGAGCCAGTATAGCCATTCTTACGTTCAACTAGCCTGGTAGTTTGAATATTTAGCGAGCTAAATGTACTTTATATATATTTTTTTAATCTTAGGGTTCAATCATCTTGCCAATCCTTTGCCATCAGCACTATACTATGAGTGTAAAGACAGCAATATTTACACCAATTCAGTGGAAACCTTGCAATAAGTATGTCTCTGCCAGAAGTCGCTCTTTATTGCGGATTACAGTCCCAGTCTATTTTGCTACTTTTTTTTTCCTGATTTACATGTATGTAACCCTTCTGCCTGTCAGAGTTGGCAGCAACAAGGGCCAGGTTCAGTATCTAGGGGTTCCATTCCAATAACACAATGCAAAACTTGCTCGAGCCCCCAGCCCGTGACCTGAAACAAATAAATACCACCCCCCTTGGGTGCCTCTAAGAGGCAATACTTCCCCTCTCACAAGTACAGAGTCTGAGTGTAGCAAAAGCCTTTTAATAACAGAGACAAACAATGTGGCATTATGTTGGGTAACACCACCAACAGGATTCATAACACAACCCATGAGCAAAAACCCTCCCCAATCAAATTGGGCCATGTCCTTTCCCTTTGGTTCTTGAGTCCAGTAACCCAAAAGTCACCCGAAGTCCCAAAAGTCCAATAACCCAAAGGTCTCTGTCCCCGGTCAGTGCAGCCCCAGAGTTCGAAAGTTTATCTGCAGAGTTTTACCTCCCAGCCTGGGTGGAAATGGGAGGGGGTTAATGGGCACCTTACGTGGTCCAAAGCCGACCGCCCCGCCTCTCCGTGGGGCTCCACTCCACTCTGCTCCACCAGTGTTCCACGAATCGCTCTGCTCTGCCAGCCGCTCAGCTCCACCAGCCATCCCGTGACTTGCTCCACAATATATCTTCAGCCCCCCCCCAACACTACTTAACACAGCACTCAGTGATTTCAGCTTTTAGTAATTTCAGCTCTTTAGTGATTTCAGCTTGTAGTAGGGGAGCCTCAGTGCTGGTGCACCATTGACCCAAAGTGAATTCAGCTCAGCAGCGTGTAACTAGACTGCTAATGGAATCAAAATTAGCTCTGATATTCCACAGTGGGGGGTGGGGGGAAAGAAGAGGGGGGTGCAATTGGCATTTGGGGCCCACACAACCAGGTATTAATAACTGTCCCCAGCCTCTCTCAATTCACTGGGTTTTGGACCCATGACCCTTGCCTAGTGAGTTCTGCTTAGTTGGTGGCGAGTCCCTCCTTCATAACAAAAGGCCAAGTACAGTTCCACTGTCCTTGATTCACATAATCAGGATAATAACAGTTTATTCTTCCTGCCCCAATAACAGAGAAACTGGGGCTTCTACAGCAGCCGAAGTGATCATCTAGGTGGGGTGGGTGTTCCTATGCAAATGAGATCAGCCCCTGAAGTTCTTTTCCACAACCTGCCACAACTCGCCACCAGGATGATGTCAGGGTAGACCTCATCCTGACTCTGCTTACATGTACATGTGCGCCTTATGACAATTCACCATCTAACTTGTACTGCCCACCAAGACTGATAAATGAACAATTAAGTTGTTTCCTTGCTAGGTGCTCTAGGATTACCTGTTGTTTGAAATCACACAATTTTATCCCCGCTTAACTGGAGCATGAGAACTAGATGTGTTAACAAGATTCTGTTAAAATGGCCCCAAATAAATTGTTTCCTCATACAAAGGTAACATGTCAACAGCTTACATGGATCACTGAAGCACAATGTAAGATACAAGTACGGTCATAATGTTGGGAATTTAACATTTGAATTTAATATACAATGGCAACAATCTAATCTTCCTCCTCATATGTTGGAGTTTTGGATAATAAACAAAACTAAATGCCAAAGTGATCTTTATCATTTAATTTGCTCTTTACGGTTGTTCTGCAAGGATCATGTTTTATCAGACAGTAATATCCTAGAACAGGGATCGGCATCCTTTGGCACGCAGCCCATCAGGGAAATCTGCTGGCAGGCTGGGACAGTTTATTTACCTGCAGCATCTGCAGGTTCGGGTGATTGCAGCTCCCACTGGCTGTGGTTCACCCTTCCAGGCCAACTGGGGCTGCGGGAACGGTGAGGGCTGAGGGATGTGCTGGCCGCTGCTTCCCACAATCCCCACCTCCATTCAGTGTGTACAATGTATTCCACCCTGAAGCTGCCATGTCTAAGAGACCTTGAGGGTTTATATGTTGTTTGAAAACAAAGCAAAACTCATAATATCCACAAAGATTAACGGTGAGATTTTCAGAAGTACCAAAGGAAGTAAATAACTGTGCTTTCATTGAAAATCAATGGGAATTGGGTGTTTTCAAAAATTCCATCCATATTTTTTTTAATTTACAAAAAATAAACTGCATTACAACAATATAATCATTGAAAGCAGTTAAATAGACTTCATTTTCAAAGCATTACAGAATTGAATCCCCTTATACATTGTGCTCTCATTTTCAGGGATGTCACTGAGTTTGGTCCACAGTAGGTTCCACAAATCTTTGTCAAGCTAGAAAATAATAATCATGCAACATGCTCCGTCTGGAAGAGATGGTTTCGAATTCTAGGAAAGATGACACACAATTAATGGCAAGCACTGCATGAACTGTGACAACAGGGGGATTCCGTTTTGTGAATATGGATCAATTATCCAAAGAGAAATCTATAAAAGAAACATTGCAAAAGATTCTCCCAGTACTCTCCTCATCAGACTTCAAAGGGACTTTCTCAGTTGTATTTGAAAATGCAGTAATTCAAAGGTTTAAGCTTGGCAGGTCACCTAAAAGAAGCATGAGGAGCGAAAGCATGGCCACTGTTAAAAACAGAGGCTTTTGTCTCTTCTGAAGAAAAGTGATAATTTTCATAACAGGATTTTTCCACAGGCTTTTAAGTTTCAAGAGGGCTTGTCAGAGAGAGAGAAAAAATATCCCATACTTTCTGACAGTATAAACTGTCTCAATGAATAGGAAAACATATTTCTCCAAGAGGCTGAATCTAGAGCCAATGAATGGGCTAGCAACATTTTAGTCAAGAAGAAAAACTTAGACAGAATGTGTTCACAAAGCTTATAGGCTTGCTTTACATTACTGGTTTTTCTGGTAGGTGGAGAGAGAGTATTGTTTGCAAAAGATCAGTAGGCTAGGGTAGTGTCAGGTTTTTTTTAAAGACGGTAAGATGAGGTATTAAAATGATTTCTTTAAGTGTATTGTTTCCTCTTTATTGTGTGTAGTAAGAAAATTCCAAGTGTGATGTTTTCTTTGTTCCTGTTTGCAGGTTTGGGGATGTGATGTCCTGCTCAGGACACCCAGAACTTTTCCACTGTTACCAATCTGCCTTAGCCACAGTGAGCGCTTTGGTGTTGCTAAGCTATGTGTCATCTTCATGACGCACCAGCCTATCTGCCTTGCCAGCAAACTTTTCAAGTCTCTGCCAGTCTGAACCTAGCATTTAAGGTACAATCAGTGAACCCCAGTTCCAAGTTCTTCCGAGGCATCTCCCTGTAGCGTCTAGTCCCTCTCACTGGACACTTTCCAAAATTATTATTATTTGCTGCCTCCAAAGAGACAGAGCACATATCATCTGTTAGTTTAGCTGAAGACTCAAACTTCTCTTAAATAGACAACACTGAGATGGATTTCAGAGTAACAGCGTGTTAGTCTGTATTCGCAAAAAGAAAAGGAGTACTTGTGGCACCTTAGCAACTAACCAATTTATTTGAGCATAAGCTTTTGTGAGCTACAGCTCACTTCATCGGATGCATACTGTGGAAAGCACAGAAGATCTTTTTATACACACAAACCATGAAAAAATGGGTGTTTACCACTACAAAAGGTTTTCTCTCCCCCCACCCCACTCTCCTGCTGGTAATAGCTTATCTAAAGTGATCACTCTCCTTACAATATGTATGATAATCAAGGTGGGCCATTTCCAGCACAAATCCAGGGTTTAACAAGAATGTCTGGGGGGGGGGGGTAGGAAAAAACAAGGGGAAATAGGTTACCTTGCATAATTACTTAGCCACTCCCAGTCTATTCAAGCCTAAGTTAATTGTATCCAATTTGCAAATGAATTCCAATTCAACAGTCTCTCGCTGGAGTCTGGATTTGAAGTTTTTCTTTCATGTCTGTAATCGTGCGACCAGAGAGATTGAAGTGTTCTCCGACTGGTTTTTGAATGTTATAATTCTTGACATCTGATTTGTGTCCATTTATTCTTTTATGTAGAGACTGTCCAGTTTGACCAAAGTACATGGCAGAGGGGCATTGCTGGCACATGATGGCATATATCACATTGGTGGATGTGCAGGTGAACGAGTCTCTGATAGTGTGGCTGATGTTATTATGCCCTGTGATGGTGTCCGCTGAATAGATATGTGGGCACAGTTGGCAACGGGCTTTGTTGCAAGGATTGGTTTCTGGGTTAGTGGTTCTGTTGTGTGGTATGTGGTTGCTGGTGAGTATTTGCTTCAGGTTGGGGGGCTGTTTGTAGGCAAGGACTGGCCTGTCTCCCAAGATTTGTGAGAGTGTTGGGTCCTTCAGGTCCTATCCTTCAGGATAGGTGGTAGATCCTTAATAATGTGTTGGAGGGGTTTTAGTTGGGGGCTGAAGGTGACGGCTAGTGGCGTTCTGTTATTTTCTTTGTTAGGCCTGTCCCGTAGTAGATGACTTCTGGGAACTCTTCTGGCTCTATCAATCTGTTTCTTCACTTCCGCAGGTGGGTATTGTAGTTGTAAAAATGCTTGATAGAGATCTTGTAGGTGTTTGTCTCTGTCTGAGGGGTTTGAGCAAATGCGGTTGTATCACAGAGCTTGGCTTTAGACGATGGATCATGTGGTGTGGTCAGGGTGAAAGCTGGAGGCATGTAGGTAGGAATAATGGTCAGTAGGTTTCCGGTATAGGGTGGTGTTTATGTGACCACCGTTTATTACCACTGTAGTGTCCAGGAAGTGGATCTCTTGTGTGGACTGGACCAGGCTGAGGTTGATGGTGGGATGGAGACTGTTGAAATCATGGTGGAATTCCTCAAGTGCTTCTTTTCCATGGGTTCAGATGATGATGTCATCAATATAGCACAAGTAGAGTAGGGGCATTAGGGGGTGAGAGCTGAGGAAGCGTTGTTCTAAGTCAGCCATAAAAATGTTTGCATACTGTGGGGCCATGCGGGTACCCATAGCAGTGCCACTGATTTGAAGGTATACATTGTCTCCAAATGTAAAATAGTTATGGGTAAGGACAAAGTCACAAAGTTCAGCCACCAGGTTAGCCGTGACATTATCGGGGATAGTGTTCTTGACGGCTTGTAGTCCATCTTTGTGTGGATTGTTGGTGTAGAGGGCTTCTACATCCATAGTGTTCAGGATGGTGTTATCAGGAAGATCACCGATGGATTGTAGTTTCCTCAGGAAGACAGTGGTGTCTCGAAGGTAGCTGGGAGTGCTGGTAGCGTAGGGCCTGAGGAGGGAGTCTACATAGACAGACAATCCTGCTGTCAGGATGCCAATGCCTGAGATGATGGGGCGCCCAGGATTTCCAGGTTTATGGATCTTGGGTAGCAGATAGAATACCCCTGCTCGGGGTTCCAGGGGTGTGTCTGTGCGGATTTGATCTTGTGCTTTTTCAGGGAGTTTCTTGAGCAAATGCTGTAGTTTCTTTTGGTAACTCTCAATGGGATCAGAGGGTAATGGCTTGTAGAAAGTGGTGTTGGAGAGCTGCCGAGCAGCCTCTTGTTCATATTCTGACCTATTCATGATGACAACAGCACCTCCTTTGTCAGCCTTTTTGATTATGATGTCAGAGTTGTTTCTGAGGCTGTGGATGGCATTGTGTTCCGCACGGCTGAGGTTGTGGGGCAAGTGATGCTGCTTTTCCACAATTTCAGACCGTGCACATCGGTGGAAGCACTCTATGTAGAAGTCCAGTCTGCTGTCTCGACCTTCAGGAGGAGTCCACCTAGAATCCTTCTTTTTGTAGTGTTGGTAGGGAGGTCTCTGTGGATTAGTATGTTGTTCAGAGGTGTGTTGGAAATATTCCTTGAGTCGGAGACGTCGAAAATAGGATTCTAGATCACCACAGAACTGTATCATGTTCGTGGGCGTGGAGGGGCAGAAGGAGAGGCCCCGAGATAGGACAGCTGCTTCTGCTGGGCTGAGAGTATAGTTGGATAGGTTAACAATATTGCTGGGTGGGTTGAGGGAACCATTGCTGTGGCCCCTTGTGGCATTTAGTAATTTAGAAAGTTTAGTGTCCTTTTTCTTTTGTAGAGAAGCAAAGTGTGCATTGTAAATGGTTTGTCTAGTTTTAGTAAAGTCCAGCCATGAGGAAATTTGTGTGGAAGGTTGTTTTTTTTATGAGAGTATCCATTTTTGAGAGCTCATTCTTTATCTTTCCCTGTTTGCTGTAGAGGATGTTGATCAGGTGGTTCCGCAGTTTCTTTGAGAGCGTGTGGCACAAGCTGCCAGCATAGTCTGTGTGGTATGTAGATTGTAATGGATTTTTTAGCTTCAGTCCTTTTGGTACAATGTCCATCTGTTTGCATTTGGAAAGGAAGATGATGTCTGTCTGTATCTGTACAAGTTTTTTCATGCAGTTGATAGATTTCCACTCCATATGGCTAAATGCAGTGCCTTGCATAATGACAGGTTTCAGAGTAACAGCCATGTTAGTCTGTATTCGCAAAAAGAAAAGGAGTACTTACTTAGAGACATGAAAGTTGTGATATTACAACAGAAAAACTTCAAATCCAGACTCCAGCGATAGACTGTTGAATTGGAATTAATTTGCAAATTGGATACAATTAACTTAGGCTTGAAGAGAGACTGGGAGTGGCTAAGTCATTATGTAAGGTAACCTATTTCCCCTTGTTTTGTCCTATCCCCCGCCCCCTCCAGACGTTCTAGTTAAACCCTGGATTTGTGCTGGAAATGGCCCACCTTGATTATCATACACATTTTAAGGAGAGTGATCACATTAGACAAGCTATTACCAGCAGGAGAGTGGGGTGGGGGGAGAGAAAACCTTTTGTAGTGGTAAACACCCATTTTTTCATGGTTTGTGTGTATAAAAAGATCTTATGTACTTTCCACAGTATGTATCCGGTGAAGTGAGCTGTAGCTCACGAAAGCTTATGCTCAAATAAATTGGTTAGTCTCTAAGGTGCCACAAGTACTCCTTTTCTTTTTGAGATGGATTTGTAATAAAACAAGACTAAGTTTATTAACAAAGAGCAGAGATGTAAGTGATACTAAGCAAGAGAAAAAGAGATAGGTATGGTTACAAATAAAACACTTTCTTGTGAGTAAAACTTTCTTTGCCTAAGCAGTTATCTTACTCACATCTAGTTATCAGTATCTCCAGCCCTCTAGGCAAGGGGACACAATGTTCACGGAATCAAAGAGTATTGTTCCCTTTGTTTCCTGGTGTGAGCAAAATTGCTGTTAACCTTGCTGTTAAAACTAACTCCATCCCATTCTGCGGCAAAAATCTATGCACTATGTGCAAAAGCTGAAATGCAAGAGGGCTACAGGCCTGTATCCTGTAAGACTTGGCTTAAGCTAAAGCATTTACATATGCTAGGCTGTGGCACTTGACCCAAATAATGGACTAAGCCCATCTCTAACTAAAAAAAAAACAAAAGGACCTCCGGAAGAGTCCCTAGCTGTCCATTATATGCACCCTCCACCCTGCAAAAGTCCCTACTCAAAACGCTGCCACAGCAAACCACAGATAATTATGTAAGCCTGGGAATAGTCCCGCTATTGTGGGGAACTTTCCTGGCTTCTGCACTACCCCATGAAGTGGGCTTGCGAAAGAATCTGAGTCCTTGCTCCCATTTCCTTTACCCAGTGGACTCCCTGCCCTTAAGGACTCCCCTTCCACTCTCCTGGCTGGCAGACGCCTCGTAACCCCAACAAGGCTGGGCCCAGGATTCCTGGGGGGCTCGAACCCCAACCCTGCTGTGGTCACCTAGGACAGGGGCTAGGGTGTCCCAACTCCAGGGTACTCTCTCTGCACTGGGCACTTATCATAGAATCATAGAATATCAGGGTTGGAAGGGACCTCAGGAGGTCATCTAGTCCAACCCCCTGCTCAACGCAGGACCAATCCTCAATTAAGTCATCCCAGCCAGGGCTTTTTCAAGCCTGACCTTAAAAACTTCTAAGGAAGGAGATTCTACCACCTCCCTAGGTAACGCATTCCAGTGTTTCACCACCCTCCTAGTGAAAAAGTTTTTCCTAATATCCAACCTCAACCTCCCCCACTGCAACTTGAGACCATTACTCCTTGTCCTGTCATCTTCTACCACTAAGAATAGTCTAGAACCATCCTTTTTGGAACCACCTCTCCGGTAGTTGAAAGCAGCTATCAAATCCCCCCTCATTCTTCTCTTCTGCAGGCTAAACAATCCCAGTTCCCTCAGCCTCTCCTCATAAGTCATGTGTTCCAGACCCCTAATCATTTTTGTTGCCCTTCGCTGGACTCTCTCCAATTTTTCCACATCCTTCTTGTAGTGTGGGGCCCAAAACTGGACACAGTACTCCAGATGAGGCCTCACCAATGTCAAATAGAGGGGAACGATCACGTCCCTCGATCTGCTGGCTATGCCCCTACTTATACATCCCAAAATGCCATTGGCCTTCTTGGCAACAAGGGCACACTGTTGACTCATATCCAGCTTCTCGTCCACTGTCACCCCTAGGTCCTTTTCCGCAGAACTGCTGCCTAGCCATTCGGTCCCTAGTCTGTAGCGGTGCATTGGATTCTTCCGTCCTAAGTGCAGGACCTTGCACTTATCCTTGTTGAACCTCATCAGATTTCTTTTGGCCAAATCCTCCAATTTGTCTAGGTCCCTCTGTATCTGACCCACTGACCATTACATACAAGTTAAAGCAAATGCAAGTTATGTAATCAACAATTAATTTTAAAAAGAATAAGAGAAAATGAGAAAGGTAAAAGGAAACACATCAACCCGCTCTGCGGCAGGGAACATCACAAACAACGTCTCTGGAAAGTCAGGGCAGATCACAGTCTGTTCCTTGTAAGTCCCAGGCCTTCTTCTCAGGCCCTGGCTGTGATGCAGGGATGCTGTGGGTTGGACACTTGCTCTGGTGGTGACCTTACGCTTTCAGGCTCTAAGTGGTGTTAGAGAGCTTATTCCTTCACTCTCCCACTTCCCTGGTCCTTCTCACATGAACAGAGAGCAACAATACCCGAAGTCCGAAGGTGCAAACAATTCGATGTTTATTGGGGTGAACTTCCAGCAAGCTTAAATACAAGTTTCTTTTCCTTATTTCTGAATCCAAACTTACTTCCTGTTTGCCCCTAATTTATATAGTAATATTCTTAGCTATACCTTAACCAATCATTCTACTAAAATTTAACTAACCAATCCTAACATATTGTAACATGATTATGTAACCAGTTATATCCCACCACCTTAATTAGTTTACACCCAGCAAAATTAATTATACAGCAGACAGGAACAATCACAGAACCAGACAGAGATTATACAGACAAACAATAGCAAAGTGGGAACTATAATGGCAAGACAATACAGAAGTGAGGATTTCACATCCCAGTATTGATAAGTGAGTTCTTGCCAGACAGGATGCTATCAAACTAAGTTTTCTTTTACATTTTCTAGGCACTTCCCTTTCTCTGGAGCTGATAGGCACTAACAGGACAGGATTGTATTCCTAACAGCCCAATAGCACCTTCTTTCCATGTGACTACTTTGGAATGTGAGGATGTGACCGGTCGCTTCCCAGCTTATGGCTGCCTCTGTTGCTTAGCCAAAGGCCTTAGCCTAAGAACAGGGCCCCAGACTGTCACAGTAAGAGAAGGACTTTACATTGGCAGACAGTGATTTTGATTCTTTCTTTTATACCTCTAACTAGCCAAGTGATAAGAATACACCTAAATTCTTAAATTACAGGCCTTTACAGGCAGGCCTGAATATCTATATCCTTCTGCCCAGTGTCGCCCCCCGCCCCCCCGCCCTGTCGGGGTTACGATCCAAGCCTGGCCTGCAGAGCCTCTTGGCTGAGGCATCTCCCTGTGCTGGGCCTGCTGCCCAGGGTCCCCCTCGCTCTCCCCAGCTGCTCACCACACCCAGCTCCAGACTGCTCCAGCCCCAGCTCCACCACTCTGTCTCAGCGCTGCTGCCACTGCTGCTCTGCCTCCAGCTCCCTAGGCTGCTTCTTTGGCCCCTCTGGTTGCTACAGCTCTGCTCCCAGGACAGGTCTGCTCTGCAGGCTGCTTCTGTGACTCTGCTCCCAGCACTGACCTGCTTCCTGGGCTGCCTTTCTGGCCCCTCTGGCTCTGGTTACTGCAGCTTTCTTCCCAGGGCGAGTCTGCTCTCTCTGGGTTGTGCCTCTGGCTTTGGGGCTACAGCTCTGCTCCCAGGACAGGGTCTGCTCTCTCTGGATCTGGCACAGCTCTGCTCCCCAGCTCAGCTCAGGCCCCTGTTTTTTCCTTAGCTCGGCCCCACTCTGTCTGACCCAGGCAAATCCAGCTCACACAGAGGACGGGACCTCCCTGAGCTCCTGACTCCCTGATTAGCCTGCCCGCCCTGTCATTCAGGCTGACCTGGATCAGTGGCTTCTCCCCATTGTTCCTAGGGACTATGAGTCTCAGGGTCCTGATTTCCCATAGACCCTTCCCCTTTTAGTACTGGCCAACCAAAACACCCCCAATGAATATTAGTAAGGGGGCAACAGTCCCCTTACATTAATAAGATCTTGAAAATAACATGGTATGTCAGCACTGTGCTAGCTATAAAACTGCCCTTCCATTAATTCCTTATAAGGCTTTATTAAAAATGCTTGAGTGGTAAAAAAAAATGTATCATTTGGCTTAAATTTAAACCTATATAAGTCTGGTACTATAGGGGCAGGGCAAAAAACAAAACAAAACAAACAGGGTGGCACCTGTGTGTAACCATCTCTGTCTCCTTCTCCCTGCATGCTTGTATTCAATAAAAAAAACTCAAACTGTTTAAACTAAAGAAATGGTGTAACTCATTTTCCACAACACTAGTTAACTAAAATGTCCGTTTGATCGCCTTTATATTTTCCAAAGTGCATTTTCTTTGTCTCAAGAGCCAGGAAGACTTTGTGGCGAGGCAGACTCTGTCCCCACTTGGTGTGCTCACCAAGCTGCTGCTTGCTAGCTTGATTGCTTTGTTTGCTTTATATATTATCATAAATATAAAGGGAAGGGTAGCCACCTTTCTGTATACAGTGCTATAAAATCCCTCCTGGCCAGAGGCAAAATCCTTTCACCTGTAAAGGGTTAAGAAGCTAAGGTAACCTCGCTGGCACCTGACCAAAATGACCAATGAGGGAACAAGATACTTTCAAATCTGGAGGGGCGAAAAAGTTTGTCTGTCTGTGTGATACCTTTGCCGGGAACAGATCAAGGATGCAAGCCTTCTAACTCCTGTAAAGTTAGTAAGTAATCTAGTTAGAAAATGTGTTAGATTTCCTTTTGTTTTTTGGCTTGTAAAATTCACTGTGCTGGAGGGAATGTGTATTTCTGTTTTTGTGTCTTTTTGTAACTTAAGGTTTTGCCTTGAGGGGTTCTCTATCTTTTGCATCTGATTACCCTGTATTTACCATCCTGATTTTGCACAGGTGATTCTTTTACCTTTTCTTTAAATAATTTTTTTCTTTTAAGAACCTGATTAATTTTTCATTGTTCTTAAGATTTAAGGATTTGGGTCTCTGTTCACCTGTGTGCCAATTAGTGAGGATATTATTATCAAGCCTTCCTGGGGTGTAGGGCCTGGGGGGATATTTTGGGGGAAGGCTTCTCCAAGTGGGATCTTTCCCTGTTCTTTGTTTAAATCGCTTGGTGGTTTGTACCTTGGGGAAGATTTTAACCTAAGCTGGTAAGAATAAGCTTAAGGGGTCTTTCATGCAGGTCCCCACATCTGTATCCTAGAGTTCAGAGTGGGGAAGGAACCTTGACATATATAAATATACTTTCAGTGTCCTCTGGCTTTCAAAGATTGACCTAGACAGGTAAATCTACATCTCTTTGTTTAAATCAGGCTGGTTTATCAACTCTCTGCACAGCATATTGTATGAATATATTCTAGCACACATACAGATCTCTTTATACCTATGCCACACAATGATATTCACGACCAGCATGTCTTTCATAAAAGACTTTAATCAATGCACTTTTATAGTACAATAATATTGTATGTAATCAGTTGATTCAATTGCTTATTCTTTGGGATTCAGACCCTCTGTTTGCCCTCTGGGATGTCTCCATATTGTAATAGGCATGTTCTGAGTGAGATGTGTTGAAAACTGTGTTAAAATGAGAAGCTATCACTTTAATTTGTAAGGGGTCTCCTGATCCTGGTTGCAGGCTTGGGTGCTCTACAGGAAACTGTGAAATCTGTGTCTTTAAGAACTGGAGGCAGTCCTCAGAGAGCCAGCCTTGAGTGAGATGGTATGATGTGTTCCAGGAAGCAGTATTCTTTGTCTCTTTGGTTTTAGTTCTTGTGTGTTAAAAGTTTTGTATTTTAAAAAAATAAAGTGGTGTTACATTTCAGTTGTCCAGAAAGAATTAAATATAAACTACTCTCACTTCCCTGTTTGTACGCTGTAAACATAACACTGATTTTAACAGAAATTCAGGAATACTGCACTGACAGTGGAAGCTGCAAGTGTTCAGTATCTCTCAAAATCATGCCCTGAGTTCCATAGAATCTGATCTTTTTGCAAAATCTGTGGCTTGCTTTTAGATCCAAAAATCCAGTGTTCTGTCCAAAGACATGTTAGGATATAGATATTCAGGCCTGTCTGTAAAGGCCTATACTCTAATTTAGGTGTATTCTTATCACTTAGCTAGTTATGGAAGTATAAAAGAGAGAATCAAAATCACTGTCTGCTGGTGTAAGGGCCTTCTCTTACTGTGACAGTCTGAGGCTCTGTTCTTAGGCTAAGGCTTTTGGCTAAGCAGCAGAGGCAGTCATAAGCTGGGAAGCGACCAGTCTCCTCCTCACGTTCCAAACTAGTCACATTGAAATAAGGTGCTATTGGGCTGTTAGGAATACAACCCTGTCCTGATAATGCCTATCCCCTCCAGAGAAAGGGAAGTGTCTAGAAGATGTAAAAGGAAACTTAGTTTGATACCATCCTGTCTGGCAAGAACTAGTTTGATACCATCCTGTCTGGCAAGAACTCACTTATCAATAGATGTAGTTGTGAAATCCTCACTTCTGTATTGTTTTGTCATTATAGTTCCCACTTTGCTATTGTTTATTTGCATGGTGTCTGTCTGGTTCTGTGATTGTTTCTGTCTGCTTTATAATTAATTTTGATGGGTGTAAACTAATTAAGGTGGTGGGATATAATTGGTTAAATATTCATGTTACAATATGTTAGGATTGGTTAGTTTAAATTTCAGTAAAATGATAGGTTAAGGTATAGCTAAGCAGAACTCAAGTTTTACTATATAGTCTGCAGCCAATCAGGAAGTAAGGGGGGGGAAATGAGAACAGGGAATGGGGGTGGGGAATTGGAATCATGCTTTGCTAAGGAGGGAATGGGAACGGGGCCACAGGTAAGGCTCTGTGGTGTCAGAGCTGGGAAGGGGGACACTAAGGAAGGAAACTGGAATCATGCTTGCTGGAAGTTCACCTCAATAAACATCAAATTGTTTGCACCTTTGGACTTTGGGTATTGTTGCTCTCTGTTCATGCAAGAAGGACCAGGGAAGTAAGTGGGTGAAGGAATATGCCCCCTAACAAGCCATCCATAATGCATTAGCAGCAGCTCCTGCGGAAATCCTTGTTCTCTTGCTTTCTGTTGTTACTGTAATGAAAGTTACATTTGCCACAACGGCTTTACTTCAGTTTCCTTATTCATACCATGTTCATTCTTACTGTATTTTGTTAGATAATAATGTGTCATATTCTTAATTTTAAACATTTCTCAACGATCCTATTCTAGTTGGTAGAAACACTTGTTTGCCCATAGTCACTCTCAGTATCAGAATTATAGATTCATAAAACAGTTTATAGAGTTCAAAAAAGATTTTTAAGATGTCTGTAAAGCCTCCGTGAGCCTAGTTTACTATGCATTCAGAAGTATCTTGGAGATATAATTATGAAGACTGACCAATAAGAGAGAAAATAATTAATGAGCTAGAGCAACAAGATTAAAATAAACGAATAAAATGTTCTATAACATTCAACAAAGGTAGTAAGGAAGTGCTTTTCAAAACTAAGTTTCATTTAAAAATAAAAAGCAAGCTATGAAGACTTTAAGATCGTGTTGCTATTTTCAGTGCTACAGTGTCAATAAAACAATGGGTCACAAATGGATTTGGGGGAAAAAAGAAAACAGATGTCAAGAAACATTTGATCATGCAGAGACCCATAAAAATGTGGAATGGCCTATGAAGCAGGGTTGTTGAGGCAAAAACATTGGAACCATTCTTGCAGCAATTAGATGGCATCCTAGGAGACATGGAGTGCTAAAAGGGGATGAGTTTGGTGGTTTGAGTGGTCTTTAGTCATTCCACCAATATTTCTGATATTTTATATTTTTTTCTTCCCTTGGCTTTATAGGGCAATGCTTTTCTTTCCATCTGTTATATATTGGTTTTGCTTCTGTACAATAAATTAGGGGCTTCAAAGTTCATTTGGAAAGGTTTGTTATAACAGTGTTTGTTAGAAAGTAATCTTTTAGATAACTAACAACTCACAACAAACTAGGATTACCTGTTCACTGTCAGGGTTGTATTCTTTTCATTTGATTTAATCTGTAAATAAATTTGATTCTTCTTCATAGAAAAAATATAGCATTTGAAAAAAAAAGAAATGTTCTTGTTCAATTTTTCTCCCTCTCTGTTGACTTCTGTATTTACAGAGATCTACCAATGGAAACTGATTCAGGCCCAACCCTGCTCAGGCAAGTTAGTCTCTTTGAAGATAATGAGGTATTACTCGTAGAAAAGGTAAATGGAATTTAGCATTAGCATGAGACATGCAAAATCTAAATGGTGCTTAACATTTTTAATATGTATTCAGTTGTAATTAACACTTCAAAAACCCTGTGTCATTTATTAATTTATGTCCTTAGTGCCTTGCTGAACACTAGAAGCAGCAAACAGAGGCTATTGGTCACAAAACAACCTTAGCAGCTGAACAGGCCAAAGCAAAAATAAGTATTTTGAGAACATGAAGCGATAGTGTGATCAGAAAGCCATTGAGATTCAGAGAGAGTAGTTACTGGCAAACGTCCAGTCAGAGGCTGAGTATTCCTTTTGTCTCTGAGGATTTTCAAATAATCTCCTCCAAACTTCACCCCTGAACCTCCTTTTTGTGATTATGTTAACATTAATATTTGTACCTCTGACCCAAGTCAGGTGACTAGGGAAAAAAATGATCTTGCAATTTCTTAACAGCACTCCTGTCTATCACACCTTTATTTCACACATGATCATGGTATAGATAACTCTACAGTATTCTTGGTTATACAGACCCCAAAATGAAAAGGAAGAGCTATATGGGAGCTTGTGGGCATTATCAGCTCTTCTCTGTTACACCTTCCAGAGGTGCCAAGACTAAAGGGAGAAGTTAAAAGATAAAAAGCTCAGCTCAGGAGCGGCTGACCAGGAGTTAGACTGCATCTGCTAACCCCTGAAGGAAGGCTGGGGACAAGTGCTATCCTGAGATTGTTAGATGCTAGAGTCTTCCTGGGGCAGCTGTGTCTAGCACGGGATCTTCACATTTGCCGTGTACCCCATAATAGATCTATTTTTGTTTTGGATCTGTGGAGGAGTGAACCTGGAAAGGCCTAGAGGCAGATGAGGTAAGAAGAAGCCAGGGAAGCAATGGGTCCCAATAGACAGACCTCAGGAGTTTGTGTTTCAGACTACAGTGTTCCTGGGCCACAATTCATGGTGGGCCTGAGTTCCCCTGCCAGTCCACAAAGTACAGTATAGAGACACAGGCCCTGAGATGGAAAAAAAATATTCCATCTGTCTACCTTTGTAATAAAATTGCTGATTACACATCTTCTCCAGTTCATGATTTTTGTGTATATAACACATGGAAGCATTTGCTTCATATATTTAGGAAGTGTGAACATTGTTATTTAAATTTCTGTTTGTCTCTTTTAAATTACTATAAAAAGTGAAAGGTCTGCATATTCTCCCATGTTAAACCATGAGAGGCTATGAAATTGTGCAGAGCAGATTGTGCCTTTACATGAGTTTACAAATGATATAAGTCATTATAACATGAAAACATAAGTGAAACTACCAATCACAATGAAATCATTGTCAGTAAATTTTCAAATAATTGATTTGTTTGAATGAGAAATGAATAGATATTCCCAAGAGAGAATTTAATACTACAATTCTTGATATATTTCTCAGGGCAAATGAAATGAAGGTGTTAAGGAATTGAAAAAGTAATGGGAAAGAATAAATGGGAAAATTTATTCCAAATTGACATTACAGTTTAAATTATTAAAATTGAAATTATGCCAGATTTGAAATGTGAAATTGAAAGACTAATTGAAAATTATTATGGCAAATTTAACCTGCTGAGTGTATCTCCAGTAAAATTGAGTGACACCAGGAATGAATTTAGCCTAATTATGTGATTTGGTTAGAAGATCTTAGATGGAAAATAAAACAATTTAAGAATTAGAAGAGACTATCTATACTAGTTCCCCTCCATCTTTTGAATGAGCTTCTTGAAGCTGAGACCCAGTATCTTCTGTCCAACACTACATTGCACTCTCTTTAAAGCAATTTATGTTCCCCTATGCCATGACAATGAATAGTCTAAAAAGTGTTCTAGACAGACTTTTGTAAGAGCCACAAATAGTGAGGGTTGGCAGGATGGTCTTGTGGTGAGAGCACTACATTAGGTCTTAGCCCTGGTCTACACTAGGACTTTAGGTCGAATTTAGCAATGTTAAATCGATTTAAACCTGCACCCGTCCACACAGTGAAGCCCTTTATTTCAACTTAAAGGGCTCTTAAAATCGATTTCCTTACTCCCCCCCTGACAAGTGGATTAGCGCTTAAATCGACGTTCCCAGCTCGAATTTGGGGTACTGTGGACACAATTCGATGGTATTGGCCTCCGGGAGCTATCCCAGAGTGCTCCATTCTGACCGCTCTGGACAGCACTCTCAACTCAGATGCACTGGCCAGGTAGACAGGAAAAGAACCGCAAACTTTTGAATCTCATTTCCTGTTTGGCCAGCGTGGCAAGCTGCAGGTGACCATGCAGAGCTCATCAGCACAGGTGACCATGATGGAGTCCCAGAATCGCAAAAGAGCTCCAGCATGGACCGAACGGGAGGTACGGGATCTGATCGCTGTTTGGGGAGAGGAATCCGTGCTATCAGAACTCCGTTCCAGTTTTCGAAATGCCAAAACCTTTGTGAAAATCTCCCAGGGCATGAAGGACAGAGGCCATAACAGGGACCCGAAGCAGTGCCGCGTGAAACTGAAGGAGCTGAGGCAAGCCTACCAGAAAACCAGAGAGGCGAACAGCCGCTCTGGGTCAGAGCCCCAAACATGCCGCTTCTATGATGAGCTGCATGCCATTTTAGGGGGTTCAGCCACCACTACCCCAGCCGTGTTGTTTGACTCCTTCAATGGAGATGGAGGCAATACGGAAGCAGGTTTTGGGGACGAAGAAGATGATGATGAGGAGGAGGTTGTAGATAGCTCACAGCAAGCAAGCGGAGAAACCGGTTTTCCCGACAGCCAGGAACTGTTTCTCACCCTAGACCTGGAGCCAGTACCCCCCGAACCCACCCAAGGCTGCCTCCTGGACCCAGCAGGCGGAGAAGGGACCTCTGGTGAGTGTACCTTTTAAAATGCTATACATGGTTTAAAAGCAAGCATGTGAAAGGATTACTTTGCCCTGGCATTTGCGGTTCTCCTAGATGTAGTCCTAAAGCCTTTGCAAAAGGTTTCTGGGGAGGGCAGCCTTATTTCGTCCTTCATGGTAGGACACTTTATCACTCCAGGCCAGTAACACATACTCGGGAATCACTGTAGAACAAAGCATTGCAGTGTATGTTTGCTGGCATTCAACCAAAATCCGTTCTTTCTCTCTCTGTGTTATCCTCAGGAGAGTGAGATATAATTTATGGTCACCTGGTGGAAATAGGGTGCTTTTCTTCAGGGACACTCAGTATAGCCCATTCCTGCTGGGCTGTTTGCCTGTGGCTGAACAGAAATGTTCCCCGCTGTTAGCCACAGGGAGGGGGGAAGGTTGAGGGGGTAGTCACGCGGTGGGAGGAGGCAAAATGCGACCTTGTAACGAAAGCACATGTGCTATGTATGTAATGTTAACAGCAAGGTTTACCCTGAAAGAGTGTAGCGACTGTTTTATAAAATGTGTCTTTTTAAATACCGCTGTCCCTTTTTTTTTCTCCACCAGCTGCATGTGTTTCAATGATCACAGGATCTTCTCCTTCCCAGAGGCTAGTGAAGCTTAGAAAGAAAAAAAAACGCACTCGCGATGAAATGTTCTCCGAGCTCATGCTGTCCTCCCACACTGACAGAGCACAGACGAATGCGTGGAGGCAAATAATGTCAGAGTGCAGGAAAGCACAAAATGACTGGGAGGAGAGGTGGCGGGCTGAAGAGAGTAAGTGGTGGGCTGAAGAGAGTAAGTGGCGGGCTGAAGACAGGGCTGAAGCTCAAATGTGGCGGCAGCGTGATGAGAGGAGGCAGGATTCAATGCTGAGGCTGCTGCAGGACCAAACCAGAATGCTCCAGTGTATGGTTGAGCTGCAGCAAAGGCAGCTGGAGCACAGACTGCCACTGCTGCCCCTCTGTAACCAACCGCCCTCCTCCCCAAGTTCCATAGCCTCCACACCCAGACGCCCAAGAACGCGGTGGGGGGGCCCCGGCCAACCAGCCACTCCACCACAGAGGATTGCCCAAAAAAAAGAAGGCTGTCATTCAATAAATTTTAAAGTTGTAAACTTTTAAAGTGCTGTGCTTAAAGTGCTGTGTGGCATTTTCCTTCCCTCCTCCACCACCCCTCCTGGGATACCTTGGTAGTCATCTCCCTATTTGTGTGATGAATGAATAATGAATGCATGACTGTGAAGCAGCAATGACTTTATTGCCTCTGCAAGCGGTGATTAAAGGGAGGAGGGGAGGGTGGTTAGCTTACAGGGAAGTAGAGTGAAGCAAGGGGCGGGGGGTTTCATCAAGGAGAAACAAACAGAACTTTCACACTGTAGCCTGGCCAGTCATGAAACTGGTTTTCAAAGCTTCTCTGATGCGTACCGCGCCCTCCTGTGCTCTTCTAACCGCCCTGGTGTCTGGCTGCGCATAACCAGCAGCTAGGCGATTTGCCTCAGCCTCCCACCCCACCATAAACGTCTCCCCCTTACTCTCACAGATATTGTGGAGCACACAGCAAGCAGTAATAACAGTGGGAATATTGGTTTCGCTGAGGTCTAAGCGAGTCAGTAAACTGCGCCAGCGCGCCTTTAAACGTCCAAATGCACATTCTACCACCATTCTGCACTTGCTCAGCCTGTAGTTGAACAGCTCCTGACCACTGTCCAGGCTGCCTGTGTACGGCTTCATGAGCCATGGCATTAAGGGGTAGGCTGGGTCCCCAAGGATACATATAGGCATTTCAACATCCCCAACAGTTATTTTCTGGTCTGGGAAGAAAGTCCCTTCCTGCAGCTTTTGAAACAGACCAGAGTTCCTGAAGATGCGAGCATCATGCACCTTTCCCGGCCATCCCACGTTGATGTTGGTGAAACGTCCCTTGTGATCCACCAGAGCTTGCAGCACTATTGAAAAGTACCCCTTGCGGTTTATGTACTCGCCGGCTTGGTGCTCTGGTGCCAAGATAGGGATATGGGTTCCGTCTATAGCCCCACCACAGTTAGGGAATCCCATTGCAGCAAAGCCATCCACTATGACCTGCACATTTCCCAGGGTCACTATCCTTGATATCAGCAGATCTTTGATTGCGTGAGCTACTTGCATCACAGCAGCCCCCACAGTAGATTTGCCCACTCCAAATTGATTCCCAACTGACCGGTAGCTGTCTGGCGTTGCAAGCTTCCACAGGGCTATCGCCACTCGCTTCTCAACTGTGAGGGCTGCTCTCATCCTGGTATTCATGCGCTTCAGGGCAGGGGAAAGCAAGTCACAAAGTTCCATGAAAGTGCCCTTACGCATGCGAAAGTTTCGCAGCCACTGGGAATCGTCCCAGACCTGCAACACTATGCGGTCCCACCAGTCTGTGCTTGTTTCCCGAGCCCAGAATCGGCGTTCCACAGCATGAACCTGCCCCATTAGCACCATGATGCATGCATTGGCAGGGCCCATGCTTTCAGAGAAATCTGTGCCCATGTCCTGATCACTCACGGGACCGCGCTGACGTCGCCTCCTCGCCCGGTATCGCGTTGCCATGTTCTGGTGCTGCATATACTGCTGGATAATGCGTGTGGTGGTTGATGTGCTCCTAATTGCCAAAATGAGCTCAGCGGCCTCCATGCTTGCCTTGGTATGGCGTCCGCACAGAAAAAAGGCGCGGAACGATTGTCTGCCGTTGCTCTGACGGAGGGAGGGGCGACTGACGACACGGCTTACAGGGTTGGCTTCAGGGAGCTAAAATCAACAAAGGGTGTGCCTGTACATCAAGGAGTATTTCAGGCAGGACTGCACGGAGGGTTCCAATAAGAAATGGTGCACCAAAGTTATCGTTGTTATTGGAACAAGGAGGTTAGCCTGGCCTCTGATTGATACATGGCTAGATTAACCTCGCTGTGCCTTCTCTGTGACTGACTGCAGTGTGATCTAGACAGGGGAGGAGGAAAATGAGTCCAAAACAAATCTGGTCTATTTCTTGTTCTGACCCACTCCATCTATCCTTTACATCTTTGGCTGGCAGCAGACGGTGCAGAAGGACTGCATGCCATCCACATCTCATGGCTGCTTGGCAGAAGATGGTACAGTACGACTGCTAGCCATCTTCATCTCTTGCCTGCCTGGCATAAGATGGTACAATACGACTGCTAGCAATCCTCATCTCTTGCCTGCCTGGCAGAAGATGGTACAGTACGACTGCTAGCAGTCCGTATCGCCTGCCCGCTCACCATAAGACGGTTCAATAGGACTGCAGGACTAAAGAGAATGACCTGGTCAAGTCACTCCAAATTTAGTCCCTGCGCCCATGTCTGCCCAGGCGCTCCCAGCCGACGTGGCCAGGAGCACCTCGGACACGACGAGGACGACTACCAGTTGTATTGCACCGTCTGCTGCCAGAAGGCAATGGGTTGCTGCTACTGTGCAGCAAAGCCGTACCGCGTCTGCCAGCACCCAGGAGACATAGGGTGACGGTTACCTGAGCGGGCTCCATGCTTGCCGTGGTATGGCGTCTGCACAGGTAACTCAGGAAAAAAGGCGCGAAATGATTGTCTGCCCCTGCTTTCACGGGGGGAGGGAGGGTGGGAACGGGGTCCTGACGATATGTACCGAGAACCACCCGCGACAATGTTTTAGCCCCATCAGGCATTGGGATATCAACCCAGAATTCCAATGGGCAGCAGAGACTGCGGGAACTGTGGGATAGCTACCCACAGTGCAACGCTCCGGAAGTCGACGCTTGCCTCGGTACTGTGGAAGCGCTCCGCCGAGTTAATGCACTTAATGCACTTAGAGCATTTTCTGTGGGGACACACACACTCGAATATATAAAACCGATTTCAAAAAAACCGACTTCTATAAATTCGACCTAATTTCGTAGTGTAGACATACCCTTAGAGACATAGGTTTAGTTCCTGTCTCAGTCATAGATGTCCTCTGTGACCTTAGGCAAGTCACTCAATCTAACCTTTGCCTTAGTTCCTCATCTTTAAAGTGGGGATACTTCCTCACCTCATGGGAGTGTTCTGGTGATAAATTAAGAATTGTGAGGCACTCAGCTACAACAGGAGAGCCATAGAAGTACATGGATAGTAAGAGTATTACCCTTTGTTTTTTCCTTCATTATTGCAATCCACAGTAGTATCCCATTTGACTATTTTAGTGCCGTTATGGACTGGTAATGACTTGAAAGATTTTTCTACAATAACAATCCCAAATCCTTTCACTGATCAGTCTGCTGGATGACTGTTCCAGTTAGCACATATTCCCTGGCATGATGACTTGTTGTCAAACTAGTTATTTATTTTTATATTTGTCTACACTGAGCTACATTTGCCACCTGTTATCCCAATTACATACATAGTCCAAATCCCTTTGAATCTGATTGTATTGTTCCTCACCTTTTGCTCTGACTCCAGTTTTCATACCAACAGGAAATCTTACTGTTTTCAATCCATTTTCCCAAATCACCCATGTACAATAAATAAAAGATTATAAAAGTGGTGCATGGGGCACTCCACACATAGGGTTAGATTCTCCTGTGATGTCTTAGTGGAGCAAAACAGCCACAACATTCAACTAGACGCTTTAAGGATTCCCTCTTGGTAAGGGAATTCTCAGGCACCATAATGTCACCATGCCAGCTCCAGTCGCTTTGATTTTTTTTAGTGGAATCTGATGTGTTATTCCATTTTGGTAACTTCTAGAATAGCTGGTACTTCGTAGAATGGAACATGGAATGGAGAAATGAAGAAAATGGTGAAGAGGTGGGGACTGAGCAACAAGGAAGATGCAGGACATGGAAAATAGAATAATCATCAGTCCTTGGGGTAGAAAGGAAAGCCAGGCTATGGGGAGCTGAGAGACAGGGCTGAGCAGAACTGAAGAGAAAACTGGATTAAAAATAGATAGGCATGTGTAGATTAGTGAGGGAACAATTGTTTGATGTTTGTATCAGTATAACAGTTTCATAGATTTCATAGACTTGAAAAGCCAGAAGGGGCCATTAAATCAGCTAATCTGACATTGTGTATATCAAAGGTCACTAAATTTCATCCAGATACCCCTATCAGGGAGCCCAAAGACTTCAGTTAGACCAAAGCATTAGGTGCATTAGGATGATAGGTAGTTAAGCATCTATATATGGTCTATATCCTCACATACTGGAAAGGTGAAAATGGCAAAAATAATGCAAAAAATATTAATATTTATTAAAAATAAGATTGCATTTCTATTTATATTGTTCAGGTTGTTGCTGTCATATAATAGACACCCCTAACATCACCTTTAACAAGTTTAAGCTATGCATACAATCATATTCTTAATCATGATGTTTGTAGGTAATTGTTAGTACACATTTTTCCAGAGTTGGTTATTTGATTTCATGAAGTACAATATCAAGCAAGTTGAGTGAATTCCTGAGGGATTTCCTTGGCCTGTTTTGGTCAACAAGACCTGGATCTTCATCGTTTCATATTTATGCCATATCTAACATAGTAGCTATAACACAATATTGTATGGGCCAGATCCTCAAGTGGTGAAAATTGGTATAACTTCATTTATTTAAATTTGTATAAACAGATTTATGATGTTCCACTTGATCAAATTTATTCATAGTTTTGAATATTGCTATTTTGACACCTTTTAGTCATCTCATTTTATTTAACCTCCATTCTTCCAAATAAATTTTCCTTAAGTCAGTGCTGCTCCTTGTTACAATATATTGCATCTGTCCAGTGTCAATGTATCTCTTCTACCCGACTAGCTACCTGAGTTTAGAAAGGGAAATTTCCTTTTATCACCACTTACTATTTATTTGGTTTTGTGACAGCAATGTTAAAATATATTTGATATGACTATGGTTACCTTGGCGCACAGGCCCACAGTCAGTTTAAAAATGAGCATTTCCACTTTGAAAATGTAACTATGTGACTTCCAGGGTGTTTTAAAGCACTCTCTTTAAAGAATTCAGTCAAGTTATTATACAAGACTTCCCTCCCATCACTCTATAGTTTTTGTCTCCAATCAAATTATAGAGTTCCCTTCACTGAATACCAAAAGTTGATACTAATATTTAACTACTTTTGAATGAAAAGCTCTGGACTGTAATTGCTTATTGCTTTTAAGAAACGATATGGCAGGTTTGCTACATTATCATTTTTAGTACATTTTATCAAAGTATAGCTATACATTACATTTATTACTTCACATATTTCCATGTTTAGTTCCCATTTAAGCTCAAACACGTATATGTTCGGGAGCTGAGCTTTTTAAGCCTTATGTAAGTTGAACGGTTCCACAACCATCCTAAATGCTATTATTGCTATCCAGTAACTTCCTACCAAACAGGAAATATTGTCACTGTCTTTGGCAGTTATCTTTCTTCTTCCTCCTTTTTGTGATCTGTATTTGCTAGATCTGTCATTTTTCTTGTCCCCCACTTTTACTTCATCACCACTACCACTGTTAGTTAGTTGGACTCTCTTCCTTTCTGTCTTCTGTGAATATACTTGAATAGCCCTTTATTTGTGGATTAAAATATTCTTTACAGTCTGAAGTTTAATGCTAATTATTTGTACTGTGGCTTCCTTCTGCATTTTTATAATTGTCTCTATCTTCTCCCTCACTGAACTTCTTACATTTTAAAAGTCTTTTACTGCTTGCTACTATTAATCTTTAAAACCATACTTGCATATTGGCCCTCATTGCCTTATTCACTCTTTGAAAGTTATTTTTAGTTTGGACAGCAGAAAATGATTTATAGTTTGACCCTTTTGTGGTCTTTATTTTATTTATCTGCCTCCCATCCTTTTGTCACCTCCTCTCTATGTCAAAAAAAGTTCTCACTTCTCATTCAGTCCTTTTCTAGCAATCCCTTCTCTCTTTGTGCTCTCTCTTGAAAACCCTGCCTCTTCTATTAAATTTTCCCCTCTCTGATCTGAACATAATTGTTGATTTTCTAGAGCAGGGATTGGCAACCTTTGGCACGCGGCCCATCAGGGAAATCCACTGGTGGGCCGGGATGGTTTCTTTACCTGCAGCATCTGCAGGTTTGGCCGATTGCAGCTTCCACTGGTCACGGTTCACCATTGCAGGCCAATGGGAGCTGTGGGACACGGCGGCCAGCACATCCTTGAGTATTGGGCTAATTCTTTTTGATGTGTTTTTTTTTTTTGTTTTGTTTTTGTTTTTTTGTAATTAATCTAAGTTCTACTTCTAAGCAAGCTTCAGTTGAGGAACCTTTCATTCGTCTTCCAACATCTCAATTATCAACATGTTTGAGTTAGGCAATGCTGTACATGGTGGGTAAAGTAGTTAATGTATTTTTAAATGTCTAATAAATTCTAAATTATATAAATAGCTAACTAAAATAAGCCATAACAAACTGTCTAAGTTGAGCACCATTTAAAAACACAACAAAACACTCTGGTAGTTAAATGCCACATTGTGATAATTCCTGTTTTCAGTGTATGGAACTACTGTGATAAAGTAAAATACCACAGCTTTGTTATGTCAAGTTTTTAATTATACCAGCTGTAGATACCTTTTTAATACAACTCACTTAATATTTAATTTCAATCAGTTTCTTCTCCCAGTTATTATCTGAATGTATCTTTTAAGCAGAACTGTTTTCTACATAACTAACTTACGATCTTCTTGGGAGAATAAGAAGGTGAATTAGTAAGGTTATACATTTGAAAAATCCTTTTATGCAAGACCATCTAAAAGTGTTCAAATATAAATCAGAGAATTCTTCAAAAAGAAAATCACAAATTTATCATGACCATTATAGAAGTGATTGGTGAAAGACATTTGGTGAAGAAGTACATTACAGTTTTATTTTAATAGTACAAAATGACAACCTATTGTGTGATAAACTTCTCTTCATTATTGATGTACAACATCAAAAAGAGACTGTACATACGGAACACCCACTTGAAATTGATATTAGAAATTAGACCTAAATTCTTTCCTCTGATCCAATACCGATCTCCTATTTGCATTTTAGAACTCTTATTTATATCTCATGTATTCTTCCTGGTGAACTTCCATTCATTTTGATGGAAGAATCACTACTACTAAAATATGGACATATTACAATAGAGATGAGGAATTGGAGATGAGAATTTTGCCCTAAAAGTTACATAGCTTAGCTAAGCAACATATATTAATTTTGATATTAAGTAATTTAATTAACATAATTGTAAACCAAGATTTGATTGCAAGGCCAAATTGAAGACAATGGTGCCACACAGGTTTAACTGAGGACAGAGGGTGACAATTAAACAGAGGGAGTTTTGCTGTTGACTTCACTGGGGCCAGGATCTCACCTAGAATTTGTAAACAAGGGGGTTGCAAATTCATTTGTAGATTTAGGTCTGCAGAATCTTTGGACTAGTCTGCATAGCAGGTTGTTGCACTGTAAGCTGGAGTGTGAATCTATAGTACACTAGCTTGCCACACCCTAACTAGTCCTGTACACAAGCCCTTTATTACAGGTGATGGTGTTCAAGTTAGATATCTCAAATGTGTTAGCAGAGCTGGCAGTTAGAAACACTTTCACTTTCGTTGTAAATGGCGCAAATTTGATACAAAAGGCATTGAGAGGCAATGCACATACAATTCCATAATGCGGTGTTTACAGAGTTACTTTTCAATGCTAACTGGGCCTTAACTAACCAAAGACCCAGTCCTGCAAGGTATCATTGACTTCACTGAGAGTGCCATCTGCTGTCTTCATGAAGGTACTTGGCACTTTGTAAGACTGGACCCTAACAGTTAGTTTTACAGTATGGTTTGGTGGATATGCTATGTTGAATGTATCTTCCAAATTCAAAGAAATAGACTTCTGTGAAAGAACATCACTACTGTTGTTTTTTTTTGTTTGTTTGTTTTTTTCTGCTCTCTTAGAAGTGGGTGTAGGTTCTGATGTTTAATGAGGAAAAACAACTGTTCTAGTATTTCTGGAAATGGGTTTTAGTATTTTGCTCTTAACCCAGCAAAAGTTTATAAAGTTAAGTAGACAAAAAAACAAAACAAAACAAAGAACTTTTTTAACTATAAAAAAAACAGCAGTATGACTATAATGACTGGTTTTGGGAGAAGGAAAAAAACATAAACCAATTATGAATCCATATTTATGGTCATCCCATAGTTCCCTATCTTCCATGTTTACTTTCTCCTGAATAGTTATTTCATTGTCTTTCTGTGGAAACAGTCTCTGGGGTGTCTCCCTAGCTTGGCTGGGGCCCGCACTGTGCCCAATTTCCATCATGGGGTTGGCTTAGTACAGGCCACAGCCTCTTTGTTCTGGTGTTGGCCTTGCCCTTTTGAGCCTGCTTACATTATTTCTGGGTGGGGGAAAAACAAAAGTTCAACACAAACCAAGCCCCTCCTGGGGTCAATAACAAGGCCAAAAAAACCCCAAAACCAAAAAACACCAACAACCCAAGTCTGAAGCCCACCTTACTTCAGGAAGCCTAGGTAGTAGCTTTGTTACCGTTCTTATGACTGGGTAGCCAAGTCATCCCCTCTCTATTGGGTTTACCCCTGGGGTTTGCTGGACTCCTGGCACAGCTGGGAGGTTTCTGGCATGAGGTTTCCTCCTGATATTCCATGAACTACTCTAGTCACTCCCTTCTCTTATGTACTGCAGTTTCTTCCTTTTAAAGCCCTCCTCCCTACCATGTATGATTGACAGGGCCTGAGGGGTGGGGCTAATTTTAGCACAGAGAGCCTCTGAAGACCCTTCCCCGTCAGTGTGGGGATTATACACTCTGTAACAGTCTCCCTCTAACCAAATAGATGACTCTTGGGAACTCATCACCGTATCATTCAGGGGAATTCATTCAAAAGCAATTCCAGGTTTTCTGTGCCTCAGGGAGTCAGAAACAATGAAGCTTAACTAAACCCAGATTCCCTGTGTGATGGTACAATTTTTGGAGTCCCCTTATATGATAATAATACTTCTCTACCTTACCGACCCTAGAAGGCAGCCCTCCTGCCAGCCAAAGAGAGCTTGATGTAGTTTTCTACAACTTCAAAGCTGGCTTTTGCTTTAGCAGGAAAGGGTAACTTACAATCAACAACCTCAAGTCCTTTCTCCAGGAGCTGAGCTTCCTGCCTCCATACTTCAGCTTCTACAGGGAGATCTTAAGGGTACTTTTAAAACATTTTTTAGGTATTAAAGATCACTCATCACAGGTTATTCTGACAGTAGACTTCAAATCACAAAATACTTCTCCAATTATAATTTCAATGTCTAAAAAATGCCAAAATTATTCACTTAATTCACTTATTAAACATAATGTACATATACATATATCAGGTTTCAGAGTAAAAGCCGTGTTAGTCTGTATTCACAAAAAGAAAAGGAGTACTTGTGGCACCTTAGCGACTAATTAATTTATTTGAGCATGAGCTTTCGTGAGCTACAGCTCACTGCATCGGATGCTTATGCTCAAATAAATTGGTTAGTCTCTAAGGTGCCACAAGTACTCTTTTTCTATATACATATATATGCATAATATATAACTATACATTCTTTGGGATGTATATGTGTGTGTGTATATATATATATATATATATATATATATATATATATTTCTACCACTATAAATGTGTGTATGTATATGTGTGTGTGTGTGTGTATATATATATATATATATATATATATATATTTCTACCACTATAAATCTGGGCTGTCAGTTAAAAATGTTCATATGATATTTTCCTTCATAATGAAAGACTGGGCTGTAAGCAAATTAGAATAACTTTATTTGAGAACTGAATTATTAAAATCATATGCATACGTCATCCACATGTACATTTTCTACGGTGTTATCAAGTTAAAAAAAAATAGTTAGGTAACTTTTGTTTTGGTAAAGAATCCTAATAATTGTGGATATGGTCTTTCTGAATCCTGCAAAATAGTATTTGAGGTTTCATTAGACTATTACAAGTTTGGAATTATTAAATATTTTTGGAAGGTATCGTTCCCTGGATTTAATTTATTATATCAAAGTTTTAATGATCTACATGCAGACAATATGCAGGCAAAATAAACAATAAAAACAAACTCAATATTTTTTTTTCTTTTGTTGTTGTGATAGAACATTTTAAATTGCAAAGATACACTCAACATGTAGATATAATTAATTTTTAACTATATGTTAGTTATTTATGTTTGTGTATGTAAAATTTTCAGTGGGATTGAGTGCCTACGTGATTTAAGAGAAAAAGTCCTATTAATTCCCAATGTGTTTTTGAAAACATCCTTTTTCTGTACATATTATTTAAAGACCACATGGTGCCAATCACAAACATATGTGATTTCTCCCCTTTGCTAGATCAACATTTAAGCTGTATACTCCTAACACATATACACATGCTTAATGTATATATATGATTAGTTCCACTGAATTCTGTGGGGGCTACTCCCAATATGCAAATTTCAGCACATGTAAGTTTTTGCAGGATTGGTGTAATTTTGTATATGCTCTTACATAGTGCCAATCATACTGTTAACACTTAACAAATAATGAAGAATAATTAGATGTAAAATGAAATACATAATGTAAAATGATGTGTACACACTGATGATCCTGATCCGTTGGTTTGATTCTATTCTGGCGGAGTCCCATTCACTCTAGTAGGACTCCATGTGAGTATAAGAGGTTGCCCATGAAGAGTAGACTGTAGGATGGGATTTAAATATATTTGAGATGTTTTCCACATTAAAAAAAACCCTCCTAACTCTCTTGTTTGCTACTATTGATCAGATTTAGACCACAGTGAATAATTTTTCAACTCTTCTCTCTACCCCTCCCAGGCAGGACATGAGATATAACAAATGCTATTATGGAATTGAAAATCAATATACTATAATGCATCACATTTCATAAATACAGGTTATGTGTACTGTAATTTATCATGGAAACACATAAATGCTGAAAGAGTCTCTCTTAATATTCCCCCTTTAATTGGAATTTTTGAAACCAAAACAAAACATAAAACAAAAAGTTGAACCACCTACTGTTGCAAAATTTATTTTTAACAATGGAACATAGGATTGATCCCTACTATCCACTACTGATATGAGAAATAAATTATTTTTTTCTGCTGTCCCAGTGGATAATAGGGTGAAAATTAATATACACTTAGGGATAGATTCACAAAGAAACTTAGGTGCCTGGATACACAAAGCCTGAGTTCATCCACCATTGGCCTGGCACGGCAAACCGCGGTCAGTGGGAGCTGCGATTGGCTGAACCTGCGGACGCGGCAGGTAAACAAACCAGCCCGGCCCGCCAGGGGGCTTACCACAGTGGGCCACGTGCCAAAGGTTGCTGATCCCTGCCCTAAACAATGAAGGGGGAGAGTTAGGCACCTGAGAATGATTTACAAAAGCCAGATGGTAGAAGACTCCTTTCCTAAGCTAACCAGTGAGAGTTCCCAAACAGAAGCCCTTCCCCTTGTCTCACATATAGGCACCTGAATCTGGACTGCAATACTCAGCTGGGAATACTCAGCTGCAAACTCTCTTTTGTGATGCTGGCAGTCCAGGTGCCAGCTCATTCAAGGTCCCAGGCCTCACTGAACACTTACAAACCAGTCTGTCTTACTTGTGAATAGTGTAGTTAAAACAGATATTAGTGTTATAAGAATGTATTTAGTGTTTAGACTTTATGGAATTGCTTGTAGGATGCTGCATGTATTAATCCTACTTTTAATATCTCATTATCCGTTGGTGTAAAGTAATATTTAAGTGTTTGCTCTAGAACTGTAAAATGTTTTATATAACTCACCAAACAGGAAAAACAGGAAGAAGAAAAAAACCCTCTCATGTCTTTTTCTTCATTGATAAAACCCTTAGTTAATTTACTACAGGACTGGCTACTAGCATTGTCTTAGGTATGAGATCTAAAATGCAAATTGTCCTGGGGAAAGTGACCAGTCCTTTGGGACTGGGAATAACCTGGATATTTTGTGATTTTTATTGTAAAGTGACTGTCTTTCACAGAATCAAGATTGCCAAGGTAGGAAGATAGATCGAAATGTCCAAAGGAACTGTCTGTGACACCATGTTAAGTCTATATAGGGCCTATATAGGGAGACCCCTGATTCAGACCCTTCCCCCCCAACCACTGGACTAGGGATGTTCTGCAGTGGGTATCTCTTAATCTTTCCTGTTGAAGAGTCATTCTTATTCTTGCTCTTTCTCTCTGTAGCCCAATGATTCTTTCATTATCTAATTCCCCTTTTTCTGCCCCAGCCATTTTGTGTAAACTTGTCTATATGAATCTGATCCACGCAAGGTCTGAGCACACTTACTAGATTGGGTCCCCATGCAATTTAGGTGGAAGAATGCCTGCCTTCAGACAGTTTGTGAATCGCTCTAGGACTTAGGCATCTGCACACCTGACACAGGGATGCAGTGTGCAAAGTCAAAGGCAGAAATATAGGTGATTAGGCAACTTTTACTGTACAAATTTGGGAACCACATTTAGGTGCTTACAGGGTTTGAGGGGAATTCCAATGGGGCCTGATTATGGGATTTAGGTGCCTATAGTGTCAGTTAGGTCCTAGGTCCTTTTGTGAATTTAGTCCTAAGTATTAATTGAATGTAGGAATCATTTACTATATGAGCAATGACTGCCTCTATCCCTGGTAGTAGTGGCCTTGAGGGGCCATCATGTTTTACCATCTTAGGTACGGGCCTTGTGTTCATTTATGGGCAATTTATCAGGTTTATGTGTAGAGTGATATGTGATAGGTCCAGAAAATGAAGAACTGAGTCCTTTGGGTCCAATATTCTTAAATGCCTAAGGGGAGGGGACTATTGTCCAAACAAGCTAAAACCAATATTTGAATCAGTTTTGTAAACTAACTTTTGCAATGAATATTGCCTTCTTTTCATGTGTTAATATTTACTTAAATATTTATTATTTTTGAAGTACTGCTCCTCTTTATTTTAGTTTCTCTGTTGGCTATATGTAGTGTGTGCCTTTGTATTTCTGTCTTCATATTTTCACATTTTATTTTTAGAACTTGACTATATCTGTATCTCTTTTTGACTTTATTGACTGACATTCAGGAACACCTTTAATATTAGTATTCAAATAATTCAGAGACATACTGCAGCAAAAAGTACAGATATTTTCATAGTCGATTTGATTTATGTTGGAGACCTGCATATAGTCTACCATTCTATTTCTATCCCTGGGAACTTAAACTGCAAAACAAAATTTGGTTTTTATATTATACAGGAAGACACATGGATTTTTCGTCACTGAGGTCTGTCATTAAGACATCTTAAAAGGGGCATTTTATTGAATGTGCTGTCTAAATCAGCTTTCCCATCAATTCTGCAGCCATTTGTAGTCAAAAGTAATGAGTGCCTCAGCTGCTGCTTCATAGATTTCAAAGTAATATATTAGAAAATCAAAGTAAGAGTGCAATGAATGGAAAGTGCACTGAACTCCAGATAGCAATATTGATACTTTTTTTTTCCTGCTGAGGCAATTACGGCAAACAGCAAATACCATGTTTGATGTTATTAGCTGCTGACAATGTAATTATTTGAAGGGTTGTCACAAAATGTTCAATGGAAGCAGTAATACATAGCACAACATAGAGCTTTTTAACAAAGAATTTTAAATTGTTATTAGCTTTGAATTAAAATAATGCAAGCATTTTAAAAATAGAAATCAAATGTGTGTTTTTTTCTCTATAAGTCACTGAAATATTAATGCAATCACAGTCGGCTCAAAGAACTGATTCCCATTTCAGAATATGGAATACATTCTACATTTATGTACACACATTCACCCAAGCTTTCTTTGGGGTTGAATGAGTGTAAGTAAGGGCCACATTTTGTTATTTCTATGATATGGGAAGAACGAAGTACCAAGGGCAAATGGAAAGATGTAAAAAGAAGGCAGGCAACATGTCCAACCTGGAGCTAAAAGAGAGCTAAAGAATAGAGTGGGGAGAAGGAAGGACTGGAAGACAAAGGAGGTGTAGAATGATAAAGACAATGAAGGATGAAAGAAAGGAAGAGGACCAGGAATTGCAAACTGCTACCCAGCCCCTTTGCTTTGGTGGACCCTATAATCACCACCCTCATTTTTATTGTCAAAAGTTGATATGGCCATATGATGGACATAACTTTCCTTTATAAATAATTGTTTTCCCTTTCCCCAAACTATAAGCTGAGATGACAATTACATTTTCAGTTTTCTGTTAGAAAAATACAGTCATTAACTACTGACTTTTGTTCCTGGAGGTGGAAGAAAGCTTTTTCACCACTGATCATACCTGGACAATGTAACCATTTAAAACTGTTGTTTAAGGCAGACACCTGGATGAATGGACAGACACTACCCAGGCTAACTAGTTCTTAATTGCATTTCCCCCTTTCTAATCAGCACTGCAGTGTTCTCGCACAAGTTAACTTTGCGGGAGCAGCTCTTCATCCAGGTGCTGCTCTCCTAAACATATACTAGTTTTTGCATATGCAAAAATGTGATACATAGCTGGGTGTCATCCAACTATTGTTGACACCAAAGCCTATGATGTTTCTTCACCTCTCCAAGTAGTCTCATCTAGATATTGAAGAAGAAGAGGCAAGATAAGTCCTTGAAGGAACCATGCAAGTGAAGGCTTTTGGAGAAGAGGAGCAGGTACTCATTACTACTTTCTTGATTCTTTGAGGAAAGAATGACTGTAGGGTACAGACATCTGCTTCAGCTACATCATGTAAGCAAATCACAACAATCTGTGTTCAACCAAAAAACTTGTATTTGATGTTCAAACTTCATTATTATTACTTTATTTTTCATGCCATATTCACTTCTTAATTTCATCAGAGTGATAGCAGACATGGACAAAGCACTGCCTCCATTCTCCCCAAAAGCAACTTGCCTTTAAATGCATATGGCTTGATAACTGTATGGAAATGGGAAATCCTGGAAATCTCATGGGATTTTTCAGCCTGCTTTTCAGACAGGAGATTCCGTTAAGTTTGGGTAAACATTTGGACATTTGGATGCAAATATAAACATACTGAAGTTCATCCAGTGTTGCTGTTAAGTAAGTGGTGGTAGTTATTACAGGGGAAATCACAGGAGCTGTGAAAATGACCGGGCAATTTCTTCAACATGAAAAACAAGTATGGACTCCCTTATAATGAGCTACATTGTAAGTTTGCAATCTGTCCTGTATAACTACACCTCCCCAGAAGCAGAATAATAGCATAATCACAGTTCCTCTGAGGCTCCTCCCTTGCTTTAGGAATGTATAAGTAACTGCATGTCTTTCTGTAGAGAACCTTGCTTTTTTTCTGAGAGCTCAGTCATTGATTCTAGGTAGAGAGCTAGAGCTCATCCCACTCCTTACCCACTTCTGCTGCCTCTCAGGATATGTCTACACAACACTGTCCAGGTTTAAACTGCTGTCTACACACAAATAACATTATGCCAGGATTCAGACCCAGGATCCTAGGATGCCAGGCGGGTGGAGGGTCCGAGACTGAGTCAAGCTGGGACCCACCGTTCAAGCCCAATTGTTTTGCTATATAGATGTGAGCCCACTGGACTTGTGCTCTGGGAGTCAATGAAAAATACCCCATAGTCCTACTGGCCAATGTTCTTTGTCCTCTGTACTGTTATGTTTACTGGACAATCAAGTTTTGCCATGCTGCACCAGGAACAAAGGGCTAGAGTGTCCACATTTTGGGAGGGCACTAGAAAGTCTGGGATATGGGTGGTTGGACTCAGGCGCAGATAATGCAGTGTAGATGCTGGAGCACCAGGTTGGGACCCAAGGTTCAATCATTTCTAACTTGTGGTTACAAACGAGTGAGTTTAATAAACCTAGGATCTGCTATCCTCAGTTCTGCTAATCCCAGGTTTACATTGCAGTATAGGCATGCCCTCAAGCCATTTGCTCACAGATTGGAGCCCTGCTCCCTGGCATTGTAGCTAGAGTAGCAGTCTGAATGGTTCAAATCAAAGTAGGAAGTGGGAAATCTTTACTCTCTTATGCGGCCAAGTAAAGCTGTGCAATTCAACCTGTTGTGAAAAGAGCAGTGGCTCTATTTGCATTTAAAGTAAATGCAGCATGGCGGATCCTGGGAAGGTAGAAAAAAATATAAAAACAATGAGGAGTCTGTTGGCACCTTAAAGACTAACAGATTTATTTGGGCATAAGCTTTCATGGGTAAAAAACCCACTTCTTCAGATGCAAAATATAGAGTCACTGCACTGGAAACTAGAAATTTGTATTCAAAGCTTGGCCTGGCAAAACAGTTTTATTAAGCATAAATAAGGCTAATGGAACGTAAAGACCACTGCAATAAATGGTATTCTGCTAGGGGCTCTACCTACATTAAAAGCTGTTACCCTGGTGAACCAAGCAGCTGTTGTGAAAGAGATATGTGGGATTTTGAGAGTCAACTGTGGTCTGGAATTCCTTTGAAAAGAGCCCTTCCCTTCCTGGACAAATATAGTTTGTCCTTGAATGACAAATATCTATAGAGAAATAGATTCCCTAATTTCCCAGAACTCTAGGGAAAGACTGATGTTTCCCAGGAGCTGACATTTATACAGGTAAGTGGTCTCTTGACAAATTTTTGTGGAGCAACAAAACACAAAAAATACATTTTTAAAAAATCTAATTTCACCTGTCTCAAGTATGCAGCACACAGTTCAAGAGACAGAGACATTTGCTTTTACTTGCTTTAAGGTGGTATGCATAATTTCCTATCAGTTTCAGTAAATATAGATAACTTTATTCATTTGTGTGTATTAATTAAGATGGACATTTTATTGAATTTAATCTGAAACACTTTTAGGAATTGGAGTACAAATCTTGTTTCATTTTACAGACAATGAAATAATAAACATCGCCACTACTTTATGTACAGGGATATATGGGGCCAAAAACCAATGTGGAAATTAACTTTCCCTTACAGTAAATGGCAGATTTAATAAACCACTAACTGTTGTTGTGTCTTGTAGATCCACTAGGGACAGCAAGTACTAAAATTTTAAGGTCTACAATAAAAGTTTAAGATAGTGTCTATAACTTGGAACATAGTGGAAAAGAAACTTTAAGTATGCTGGTCACTTGTTTCTTGTTAGCATTTAAAGTTTTTAACAAACAAAATGTATTTTTTTCAATATCATATGATGCAATATGTTTGTTTGGCATGAAAGATTGTCCTGTATGTTCACCCATCACCTCATTTAGTATTTGTTGCTCTCTGTGACTAATTTAGAGAGGGAAATGAGCCAGTCTTGAAATGCCTGAACTGCATGAATTCCCATGAGTTTCAATAAAACTGGTCAGGTTACCAAACACTAATGGCTGCTTGGAACATACAAAAGAGCAGGTTAGAACATAGCTGTGTACATCTTGCAGAGGTTGAAATTTAAAAGGGAACTCTCATCTGCAAATTGGCCGATAGTTTGTTTGAACAGTAACCTCCAAGAGAAGTTACCTGCAATTAGATCCTTTCTATTCAGTTGCTTCCACCTCTCCTCATCAAATCCCAGGACCTTCCCAAGCCTGATCTCACATACTTTCAGAGCCAAGGTGCTTGCTGTTGTGTTAGGAGGATGAATTACTGTTGCGGCAGGCTGGGGGGTGGGGGACAAAGGTGACAATTTGGGGTATGTCTACATTGCAATTTAACACCCAGCATGACGGTCTTCTGTTAGCTGACTTATCCTCGTGGGGCTTGGTCTATGGCACTAAATAAATGCAGGGTAGGCATTCAGGCTGGGGCTGGAACTCAGGATCTGAGACCCCACAAGGGGGGAGGATCCCAGAGTCCAGGCTCCAGCCCAAGCCCAAATGTCTACACCACAGTTAAACTGCCCCATAGCCCGAGCCAGCTGATATAGGCCAGCCAACAAGGATTAATTGCAGTGTAGATATACACTTGGAGGGGTGTTCACTAGGGCTGCTCCAAAATTTTCTGTCATAACTGGTTTTCAACCAAAATGTCTGTTTTTAACTAAACAAATTATTTAACGGAAAGTGTGTTTTCCACAGCAAAGTTTGCCTTTTCACTGAGAGAATGAACACCTGAAAACAAACCAAAAAAAAAAAAGTAGCTTTTTGCCCCAAATCAAAACATTTCAATTGGGAAAGTGGTGTCTCATTGGAGTTGTGGTACAAGTGCCTCATGCCTCCTTACTCTTCTATGGGCCAGATGACTTCTCCGGACAACATTTTTGTTTAAAGTTGGATTTTTTTCTTCTCTGCCTATTGGTTTCTAAGATGTTATTGTTTTCAATCATTTCTCTGCAACTGCTGGGACTAGAAATTTATTTACTTTTTTTTTAATGAAAACTAAGATTCTGTCTTCTCCACATGACTCGACGAGCCTGAGGCCTGCAGCGGAAGAAATACAGGATTTGTGATAAAATTATGGAAGCTGGCAACAGGGATGTGAGGGCCATCTCTATCAAGGCTCTATGTCCCCCTCTTATTCCCTGTCTCATCTACCAACCTAGCCTGGTTTTAGGGCTTTTCCAGCTAGCAGCTGTCCAAGGTCATGAAGCAAGATCCTGTCTTGTGAAGGTGTAGCACAATAGCAAGTTAACACAGCTGTTGATTGGGTGCCGACTTGAATGGATTGCTTTAATCAGCACTGATTTCTGTTGGATGGGAGTGGAGAGTCTGGGTGGGAAGGAGAGTCATCTTCTGAGGGTAGGGTTGTAGAGGGCTATCTTGAACTGGTGATGATAAGAAGGGATGTCTTGAAGTTGGAAGAGAGTCTTCCAGGTTTTCAGTAAATTACAAATAATTGGGAAAAAAAGTAAACAGAGATTAAAAATAATCTTAAATATATACATAAGAGTTAAAATTGTTTTATAAAATTGGACAAGATAAATGTCCACTGGGAATAAAAAGCAAAAGAGAAAAGAATAGTGTTAAAGAGATTTATAATAGAGTTGGGTAGGGTTCATTACCAATAAAGAGCACAGGTTAAAAGTGAATAAAAAACAGATGCAAAGCATGAAAATATTAAAGTAGGTAACATTATGCATAAAATAAATAAATAAAGGCAAAGGCTAAATTACTAACCCAAGTTTACTATCACACCCTATAACCAGGCCATGACAGCTAAATATGGAGTCAAGGGTAAAAAAAAAAATGATAAGCGATGGGTCAAATGGCTCTTCCCTTCTCCACAAAATAGGTATATCCTTCCCTGGTGTTTCCAGATCTGTAAATTGTCTAATTAGACAGTAAGCTTCTTGGGCCAAGGATTCTGTCTTTTTATATGACTGTGCCTAGCACATTTTTGGCTGCTCTGTAAATTAATAGTGAATGGTTATTAATAAAAGTGACTGTCACAAGAAGATAAAGCCCACAGAGGCATTAAGCACTGTTAGGATATAGATATTCAGGCCTGTCTGTAAAGGCCTATACTCTAAGAATTTAGGTGTATTCTTATCACCTGGCTAATTATAGAGGTATAAAAGAAAGAATCAAAATCACTATCTGCTGGTGTAAGGGCCTTCTCTTACTGTGACAGTTTGTGGCCCTGTGCTTAGGCTCAGGCCTTTGGCTAAGCAGCGGAGGCAGCCATAAGCTGGGAAGCGAACTTTCACATCCTCACATTCCAAACTAGTCACATTGAAATAAGGTGCTATTGGGCTGTTAGGCACTATCAGGACAGGATTGTATTCCTATCACCTCCAGAGAAAGGGAAGTGCCTAGAAAATGTAAAAGGAAACTTAGTTTGATAGCATCCTGTCTGGCAAGAACTCACTCTGGGATGTGAAACCCTCACTTCTGTATTGTCTTGTCATTATAGCTTCCACTTTGCTATTGTTTGTCTGTATAATCTCTGTCTGGTTCTGTGATTGTTCCTGTCTGCTGTATAATTAATTTTGCTGGGTGTAAACTAATTAAGGTGGTGGGATATAATTGGTTACATAATCATGTTACAATATGTTAGGATTGGTTAGTTAAATTTCAGGAAAATGATTGGTTAAGGTATAGCTAAGCAGAACTCAAGTTTTACTATATAATCTGTAGTCAATGAGGAAGTGGGCGGGTGGGGGTGGGCGTGGGCATGGGCATGTGGGTAAGGGAGATGGGAACAGGGAATGGGGGTAAGAAAATTGGAATCATGTTTTGCTAAAGGGGGAAATGGGAACAGGGAATGGGAGTAAGGAAGTTGGAATCATGTTTGGCTAAGGGTAGGAATGGGAACAGGGACACAGGTGTAAGGCTCTGTGGTGTCAGAGCTGGGAAGGAGGATACTTAGGAAGGAAACTGAAATCATGCTTGCTGGAAGTTCACCCCAATAAACATCGAATTGTTTGCACCTTTGGACTTCGGGTATTGTTGCTCTCTGTTCATGCGTGAAGGACCAGGGAAGTAAGTGGGTGAAGGAATAAGCCCCCTAACAAGCACCTTTACTGTCATGAAGCTAAATTAAATATTTTGATTTTGTGCCTTTTTATTTAAGATGCAGGTGTAGTATCATTGCAGTGTCTGTTACCTGTAGCAGCTTGACCATTTTTTATAGCAGCTGTAAGATTAATGTGGTTGCATAGCAGCCTAATTAGGTTTAATTTTGGTTTCTCAGGTGTCTGGAAAGTCCTTGAGGATCCAGAAGAAGAAATCTTCTGGAAAGCAATATTTTTGCTGGGACACAGAGCTGGAAAATGTTTCTTATTAAAAACAAAAAAAAACTCTTTGTTATGTACATTTTACAGAGCATTCAAGATGTCATTGTGATACACAAAAATATGCCCCGTTAGAACTTTTTTCTTCCTAGTTATAAATGTAAACAATGAAAAATAACAGTATTATTTTTAATATATAATACCCATCAGTGGATGTTTTTCTGCAGCTGCTGTAATCACCTACTATGCTATACTGTGATTTATTACCAAGAAAACTAATGTAAGAGGTATGACTATGTGCGAAGCAGGTAACAAACCATATACAGAAGAGTGAGAATCATTAAGTGAAGATTCTCCCTGTTCCCTAGAGAAAGAAGAAATTGTTACCAGGAAACATCAGCTGCCCCATAATTACGTATCTACGATTCCTTCACAACACGAGCCCTTGTTTTCTTCAATTTGCTTACCAAAGGGGATTTATAACATATGTGTTGCACAGAATATGTCTTATGCACACACATTTTTTGCTACATATGGTATGCTTTAATTTTACCAGGGCATGTATTTAATTTTTTTTCAGAACTGAAGAAAATAAAAACATTGATTTTTTCTTTCAATTCTCTTTGCACTTTCAGGTGTGCAATCCTTCACTTCTGGGTTATGTCCTGTTCAGCAGCTGCAGAGGCAGTTTTCAGAGTTGTCCATCAAGGCCAGTGATCATGTCTGCTGTCCAATGTTTTCCATAACCTTTTATCCTCACCTTCCCACCTCTGCAAGAAGTTCTTCCTCATCTAGCAAGTCTGCAGGCCCTGCTGCACTTTGCAATAGAAACTGTAGCATTATTTTAAACCTCTTGTTTATCCCCATACCTTCAGTGACTTCCCCACTGCACTTACCATCTCATTTTGCTTTCCCAGTTTTGTTGTTTGGTTTCACTCTGTGTCAGGGTTCTCTCCCCACTCAGAACTCTAGGGTACAGACGTGGGGATCTGCATGAAAGACCCCCTAAGCTTATTTCTACCAGTTTAAGTTAAAAACTTTCCCAAGGCACAAATCTCTATTTATGCTTGGACTGAGGTATGAGGCCACCACCAAGTAATTTAACAAAGAACCACGGAAAAGGACAACTTGGAGTTCCTCTTCCCTCAGCAATCCCCCCAAGCCCTTACGCCTCCTTTCCTGGGGAGGCTTGAGAATAATATCCTAACCAATTGGTTACAAAATGATCAAAGACCCAAACCCCTGGGTCTTGGAATAATGGGAAAATCAACCAGGTTCTTAAAAGAAAGGTAAAAATCATCTCTGTAAAATCAGGATGGAAAATACTTTGCAGCAAGACCAGGGCTAAAAATGTGTGCCAGGCACTAGCAGACATTTTTGCCAGGGTAGGTTGGCCCTCCAACATCCTCACAGATGCAGGAACTAATTTCCTGGCAGGAACTATGGAAAGCCTTTGGGAAGCTCATGGGGTGAATCACTTGGTTGCCACCCCTTACCATCATCAAACAAATGGCCTGGTGGAGAAATTTAATGGGACTTTGGGGGCCATAATATGTAAATTCGTAAATGAGCACTCCAATGATTGGGACCTGGTGTTGCAGCAGTTGCTCTTTGCTTACAGAGCTGTACCACATCCCAGTTTAGGGTTTTCACCATTTGAACTTGTATATGGCCGTGAGGTTAAGGGGCCATTACAGTTGGTGAATGGGAGCAGCAATGGGAGGAGTTTACACCTTCTCCAGGAACTAACATTCTGGACTTTGTAACCAACCTACAAAACACCTTCAAACCTCTTTAACCCTTGCTAAAGAAAACCTAAAGGATGCTCAAAAAGATCAAAAAGCCTGGTATGATTAATATGCCAGAGAGTGTTCTGTCAAAGTAGGGGACCACATCATGGTCTTATGGGCCTGGAGCGCCTTTAAAATGGAAGCGTCATGGGAAGGGCCATGGAGTCCAGGAGCGCCTGGGAGCTGTTAATTATCTCCTAGCATTCCCCACCTCCAACCGAAAGCCTAAGGTGTACCATATTAATTCTCTAAAGCCCTTCTATTCCAGAGAATGAAAGGTTTGTCAGTTTACAGCCCAGGGAGGAGATGACGCTGAGTGTCCTGAAGTTGTCTACTACAAAGGGAAATGTGCTGGTGGTGTGGAAGAGGTGAACCTCTCCTTGACCATTGGGCGTATGCAGAGACAGCAGATCAAGGAGCTGTGCACTAGCTACGCGCCAATGTTCTCAGCCACCCCAGGACTGACTGAACGGGCATACCACTCCATTGACACAAGTAATGCTCACCCAATTAAAGTCCAACCTTACCGGGTGTCTCCTTAAGATAAAACTGCTATAGAATGGGAGATCCAGGATATGCTACAGATGGATGTAATCTGCCCCTCTGGCAGTACATGGGCATCTCCAATGGTTCTAGTTCCCAAACCAGCTGGGGAAATACGTTTTTGCGTGGACTACCATAAGCTAAATGCTGTAACTCGCCCAGACAACTATCCAATGCCACACACAGATGAACTATTAGTGAAACTGGGACTGGCTCAATTCATCTCTACCTTGGACTTAACCAAGGGATACTGGCAGGTACCACTAGATGAATCCGCCAAGGAAAGGTCAGCCTTCATCACACATCTCGGGCTGTATGAATTTAATGTACTCCCTTTCGGGCTGCGAAATGCACCCGCCACTTTCCAAAGACTTGTAGATGGTCTCCTAGCGGGATTAGGAGAATATGCAGCCCCCTACCTTGACAATGTGGCCATATTTTCGGATTCCTGGGTAGAACACCTGGAACATCTACAAAAAGTCTTTGAGCGCATAAGGGAGGCAGGACTAACTGTTAAGGCTAAGAAGTGTCAAATAGGCCTAAACAGAGTGACTTACCTTGGACACCAGGTGGGTCAAGGAACTATCAACCCCTTACAGGCTAAAGTGGATGCTATCCAAAAGTGGCCTGTCCCAAAATCAAAGAAACAGGTCCAATCCTTCTTAGGCTTGGCCGGATATTACAGGCAATTTGTACTGCAATACAGCCAAATTGCCACCCCACTGACAGACCTAACCAAAAAGAAACAGCCAAATGGACTGAAAAGTGTCAGAAGGCTTTAACCAGCTTAAAGCGACACTCATGTCTGACCCTGTACTAAGGGCCCCAGACTTTGACAAACCGTTCTAGTAACCACAGATGCATCTGAGCGTGGTGCGGGAGCAGTTTTAATGCAGGAAGGACCAGATCAAGGATTCCACCCTGTAGTGTTTCTCAACAAGAAGCTGTCTGAGAGGGAAAGCAACTGGTCAGTCAGTGAAAAAGAATGTTACGCTATTGTCTACGCTCTGGAAAAGCTACGCCCATACGTTTGGGGACGGAGTTTCCACAAACCGACCATGCTACACTACAGTGGCTTCATACCGCCACGGGAAATAACAAAAAAACTTATTTGGTAGAATTTAGCTTTCCAAGATTTTGATTTCGACATCCAACATATCTCAGGAGCTTCTAACAAAATGGCTGATGCATTCTCCCATGAAAGTTTCCCAGAATCAACTAGTTAAAATTGTCCTTGAAATGTGAAAAATATTGTTAGTCTTTATATACTTGGTAGTATATTTAGCGGTGCGTGTGTCTTATTAACTCTGTTTTCTCCTAGAGATCCAGGAAGAAATCACAGCCAGCGTTTCACCCTATCTGTGATTTGGGAGGCGTGTCATAAATATAAAGGGAAGGGTAAACACCTTTAAATCCCTCCTGGCTAGAGGAAAAACCATTTCACCTGTAAAGGGTTAAGAAGCTAGGATAACCTCGCTGGCACCTGACCAAAATGACCAATGAGGAGACAAGATACTTTCAAAGCTTGTGGGGGGGGAGGAGAAACAAAGGTTTTCTCAGTCTGTGTGTTTTGTTTTATTTTTTTTTTGCCGGGACCAGAGCAGGAATGCAGGTCAGAACTCCTGTAAAGGGCTGATAAGCAATCTAGTTAGATATGTGTTAGATTCTGTTTTGTTTAAATGGCTGATAAAATAAGTTGTGCTGAATGGTTTTGTTTCTTTTTGTAACTTAAGGTTTTGCCTAGAGGGATTCTCTATGTTTTGAATCTGATTACCCTGTAAGGTATTTACCATCCTGATTTTACAGAGATGACTCTTTTACTTTTTCTTCAATTAAAATTCTTCTTTTAAGAACCTGATTGCTTTTTCATTGTTCTTAAGATCCAAGGGTCTGGGTCTGTGTTCACTTGTGCCAATTGGTGAGGATTTTTATAAAGCCTTCCCCGGGAAAGGGGGTGTAGGATTTGGGGGGGAAAGACATTTCTAAGCGGGGTCTTTCCGTGTTATATATTTGTTAGACACTTGCTGGTGGCAGCAATAAAGTCCAGGGGCAAAAGGTAAAATAGTTTGTACCTTGGGGAAGTCTTAACCTAAGATGGTAAAAAATAAGCTTAGGGTTTTTTTCATGCAGGTCCCCACATCTGTACCCTAGAGTTCAGAGTGGGGAAGGAACCTTGACATATGTATACCTAGATCATCCCTGATACATGCTTACCTGTTTTTAGAAACCTGCAATGATGTGGATTCCACAACCGCCTTTGGAAGCCTGTTCCGGTATTTAACTATCCTTATAGTTAGGAAGTTGTTTGCTAATTTCTAACCTATATCTCCTCTGCTGCAGATTAAGCCCATTACTTTTTGTCCTACCTTCAGTGGACATAGAGAACAAATTGATCACTGTCTTCTTTGCAATAGCCCTTAACATATTTGAGGACAGTTACCAGATCCTCTCTGCCCTCTTTTCTCGGGACGCAACGTGTCCAGTTTTTAACTTTTCCTTTAAATCTTTTATCATTTTTGTTACTCCTCTGGACTCACTCCAATTTGTCCACATCGTTTTTTTTAAACTGTGGTGCCAAAACTGGGCATAATACTCCAGCTGAATCTTCACATGTGCCAAGTACAGCAGGATGATTACCCTCTGTGTCTTACATGCAACGGTCCTATGAATATATCCCAGAATGATATTAGTCTTTTTTGCAACTGTATCACATTGTTGGCTCATATTCAATTTGTCATCCACTGTAACCCCCAGGTCCTTTCCTTCACTACTACTATCCCCATTTTGTATCAGTGCATTTGATTTTTTTCCCCCAAGTATAGTACTTTGCCCTTATCTTTATTGAATTTCATCTTATAGATTCAGACCAGTTCTCCAATATATCAAGGTCACTTTGAATTTTAATCCTATCCTCCCAAGTGCTTGTAACCCTTACTAGCTTGGATGTCATCTACAGATTTTATAAGTGTACTCTCTACTTCATTATCCATATATATAATGAAAATATTGAATACTACTGAACCCAGAACACACCTCTCCGGGACCTCATTAGATAAATTCTCCCAGTTTGATGATGAACCATAGATAACTACTTTTTGAATATAGTCTTTAAACTTATTATGCATACACCTTATGCTAATTTAATGTAGACTGCATTTTTCTAGTTTGTTTATGAGAATGTCATGTGGGATTGTGTCATAAAGATAACTAAAATCAAAGTATATCATGTTTCCTACTCCCACTATCTACTAGGCCAATAACCCTATCAAAGAATGAAATTAGGTTGGTTTGGCATGATTTGTACTTGACAAAATCCATGCTGGCTATTACTCATAACTAAGGCTCCATTTTAGTCTCGGATACTTTTAGTAAAAGTCACGGACAGGTCACAGGCAGTCAACAAAAATTCATGGACTGTGACCTGTCTATACCTCTACTAAAAATACCATTGAATAAAACTGGGTGGGGGCTGCCCAGGAGCCCCGCATACTGTGGGAAGGCGGCCCTGCTGCTTAGTGGGGGGCATCAGGCAGTGGTGTATGGTCCTGATACTGGGGGCTACGGGCATCGGCCTGGGACCCTCACTCGTGCTGGGGGGAGGGGTTGGCAGGGCTCCCTACCTGGCTTCGTATCGCCTCCCTCAGCAGCAGCAGGGTGTGGGAGAGGGCAGGGGGTTGGGGCACGGGATGGGGTGAGGCAGGTTCCAGGCCAATGGGAGATGCAAAGCCAGCACTCTGGGCGCAGGCAGCCCTCAGAGTTGCCTGGCCATGCCTATGCCTAGCAGCTGAGTGAGGGGGATAGTGTCACTTCTGAGAAGCCCCCCAGGTAAGCACTGCTGAGAGCCTGCCTCACCCTATCTGGTCGCCCAACCCCCTACCCCATCCCAATCCCAAACTCTGCTGCTGGGGGAGGGGTGTGGTGGCCCGAGACTGCCCCAATAGCGACCAGTTTGACTGGCACAGGTGCTGCCTGAGGTGCCCCGAGCCAGGCCACAGGCCACTTCAGAAGTCATGGAGGTCACGGAAAGTCATAGAATCCATAGAATTTGCAGCCTTTGTTATAACCAGTGGTGAGCTGGAGCCGGTTCGTGTTGAAGCAGTTTTAGAACTGGCTCCACCAGAACTTCCCTGCAGGGGGTGCTGAGGCTTTTGATGGGCTCTGGCCAGGAAGTGATGTAATTCCTCCTCCAGCCGCCGGGGGCACTGCGCTGTGGGAGCCATGTGGGCTGCTGCCTGGTCCTGGGCACGAGCCCTGATGCTGCTGCTGATCCCCCGACCCCTGGTCCTGGGGCTCCCGCTGCTGCCTGGTGGGTCCCCGGCTGCTCTGCTGAGCCTGGGCTGTGTCCTGCTGCTCAGGCTGCTCCGAGCCGCTCTCCCCGTGAGCACCCACCACCCTGCCCACAGCCAGCCCCTGCTGCACCCCCTGCCTGCAGCCACCCCCTGCACCTCCTGCCTGCAGCCAGCCCCTGCTTCCAGCCACCCCCGCACCCCCTGGCCACAACCAGCCCCTGTCTCAAGCCACCCCTGCACTCCCTGCCCCCAGCCAGCCCCTGCCCAACCCCCTGCCCACATGCACCCCCTACCCACAGCCAGTCCCTGCCTCCAGCCAGCCCTGCACCCCCCTGCCCTGCCCGCAGCCAGCCCCTACCTCCAGTCAGCTCCTGTCCTGTCTCCAGCCAGCCCCACACCCCCTTGCCTCCAGCCAACCCCGCACTCTCCTGTCTCCAGCCAGCTCCGCACACCCTGCTTTGCCCACAGCCAGCCCCGCACACCCTTGCCTCCAGCCAACCCCGCACCCTCCTGTCTGCAGCTGACCCCACGTCCACTGGTGCCCTGCAGTTCCCAGGGCAGTAACCCTGCACACCTGCTTCAATGAGGGGGGCAGGGAGCAGCTGGGACCCACACGTGCACACCCTAGGGTGACCAGACAGCAAGTGTGAAAAATCAGGACAGAGGGTGGTGGGGTAATAGGAGCCTATATAAGAAAAAGACCCCAAAATTGGGACTGTCCCTATAAAATTGGCACATCTGGTCATCCTAGCACACGCCCAGGGAGTGGCGGGGACCCACACATGTGAAACGGAGCTCATTTCTAGTTCAGGCCTATCTTTTTAGAAAATAATTTTAGGCAGGGTTAACATACATCTGTATTTTCCCGAACAGGTCAGGCTTTTTGGTTCTTAAATTTTTAAATTTAGAAGTTCCTCCCAGGAAAATACAGACATATGGCAATCCTGTTGGTACAAAAAATACATGCTGGGGCACATCCCTTAAATCAGAATATTTTATAGGGAATCGATTGTTAAGATTTTGGCAGCTCATCACTGGTTATAACTCTATTATCCTCTGGGTGCTTCAAACTGGGTGTCTAATAGTTTGTTAAAATAGCTTACCAAGTTTCAAAGTTAGCTGACTGGGCTATAATTTCCCTGGTCCTCTTTGTTCTCCTTTTTGAAGATAGGTGTTATATTTGCCCTTCTCCAATTTTATGGAGTTCTGGAAGATAATTGCTAATGGTTCCAAAATTGTGTCAGTGAGTTTCTTAAGTGTACTACAGTGAATTTCATCAGATCCTGGCAATTTGAATATAAATGACTTATCCAAGTATTCTTTACCAGATTCTTTCCCTATTCTGGCTTATTTTCCTTCCCCCTTGTTGTTAATATTGTGTTAAGCATCTGGTCCCATCTTCAGCATTGCTGGAAGAGGTTATCAGCTCCCCCACACAACACAGGTCTTTACTCTCTGAGTAAGAACTTTGATCTCCTATCCTTCACATGGGTGCAGTGGCTTTACCTCATTTGACCCATCCGGTATTCCTTCTTAGCCTTTATGGTAATGGGCTACTTGACTCCTCCTTACTTACTTGAGTGGTTTCTGGACATGGATCTCAGCCTATCTGCCCTCTTCTACTAGGTTCCTACTCCTGGAAGTATCTGCAACCACACACACATTCCCTTTAAAGCAAGTGGCCACTGAGGAACCTTCTTAATCTTCATAGCAGAAAATTAGTTGGAGAAAAACATCCAGACACCAGAGGTATTTTCATTAGGGAGAAAACAGGTCATCATAGAGATACACCTGCTCGGCCTATGCCTGCTTTTCCAGTGAAGTGATCACTGCCGAGATTAGGCTTCCACCAAGTCCAGGCCAGGAAATTGTTCACATTTGTTTCCATCCAGGTCCGCCAGCCAACCCATGGCTTGGACCTTACCATCCACCACCCTCATAAGAGGGTTAAGGTGGGCTATGAGAATGGGGGGTGGGGGGAGAGAGGGGGTCTGTGATTGCTGCAAAGCTGACCACCGAGCACCTTTTATACAGGAGTTTCTCTCCTTCTTTCCCCCCCACACCATAAAGCAGAGCTGTCCTTCCTGGGTAAGCCCCAGACAAACTCTGCCCCACCTTAGTTATGATGCAGTCATTTTTACTCTTTCCTCCAAAAAAGACACAACCATGCCTTTAACTGATGTGATTAATGTGCACTGAAGAACAAGTGATTTCATCCAAAGAGAGGCTTTTGCCTGAACAGACAGTTAATGAAGTTATCCAGGAATTCTGCCAATGGAAGAAATCTGTGGAACAGTAAATGAGAGGAATAAAGGAATCAAAATATACAAAATACACACAACACAGCTGATATAATAGGATATATAATGAAACGCATACATTTTTCATTGCCTTGTGTAAATGTTTCATTTTCTGTTTGTTAACTCTGTCCTATGCATTTCCTCACAACTGGAGAATTGCCAATATACATTTTGTGAGACTTTTTTCTTTTTGGGTTGGAGTGTTTTTGGTTTTGGGTTTTTTTTTATTCAGTTCTATAAAATATATTATGAAAACAATGAACCCACTGAAGAAACTGATGTAAAGTTTTCACAAACTGGATTTAACTGTTTTTGTTCTGTCAGTGCTTATGGGATATTAGGCAAAAAAATAGCTGTGAATTGTTCAAAAGCTTCAGTAGAAGGTATGATGGCATGTAATCATAATTTTTCAGCTTTAATAACTTTTAATTTTATGGTCTACTCTTAGAAATGTGTACAGTGAGCTTCATTGTCATAAATTAAATGTCTAAAAATTGTTCCCACAAACCTAAGCACTGCAATCTGCTGCCTTCTGTCATTCCCTACATTATTGATAGTTGCTTCCACTTAAAGGAATTATTTGCCTCTCTCGCTACATGCCTCCATAAAGCTACTATCACTTTCTTGTCAGTTGTAACTACCTCATTCGGCATCCATATCATTGCAATTTGTCATTATTCAGGTGGATTTTAATATTGCTGTAGAATCATAAGTTTTTATCTTTATCACCAAGCCTGACAAATGTGTGCACTGGCAAGCCTTCCTGACACACATCAGACATAGTCTCTCTTCACTCTGCACTGCTGTTATGGACTTTTAGTCAGAAAATAGATCCATCATACCAAAGAGCCTAATTGCCGATTGAACCGAACTGTAAACAAGGCTCTGGAGAGGAATAGTAAAGGTGTAGACTAAACCATTATATTCATTTGAGACTATTACCAGGGCTGTTTATACATAAAATATGTGTCAAGTGAAATTTCATATGCAGTCATATATGTCATTTTTGGTTGAATATAGAGCTCGGAAAAATGTAGCCATTGCTTTCAGTAGAGTACATATAAATGGCTTATTCTAGAGGGGAAGAAACTAAAAAAAAAAAACCCAAAACACCACATTGGTCACCCCCCAACACACACACAAACATATACCCACTAGTAAATATCTGATATTAAAAGCAAAATAAAACTTCTCCCTGCAATTTTGTGTCAGTTGCACTCTAGTGTGTTACTGTATGCCACAATGCAATTATAATTGATTTAAGCATCATAATACAACTAAGCCAACCAAACAATTAATATTTAGTGCTTTGTTCATAAAAAATTACATGCCCAGTCAGATCATAATGTTTCTAAGAATTGTTTATGCAATGGTGGAGGAGACTGCAAGAAGACTATGCAATTTTCAGACAAGAAGCGAAAATCAAAGATTTATGGAAATGCATGTGCTAGCTTGTGGCTAGAATTACAGAAAATACAAAATGGCCTGATTGAACAAACATGGAATGAATATTGTATGACAGCTTATAATGGAGCTTTGAGGGTTAGGTTTTGTTGTGTCAGTTACCAAATCCAAGTTTTGCAAGGCAGTCACTGGCTAGGGCATATCTAATGACATGTTGTAACCTTTCCAAGTTGAGGATGTTCATTCATGACCTGTTAAGCGGAGGCCTACGTTTTTAACAGGGCAAGGACCCATCCAGTCATATCAGCCATTCTTAGTCCAGCATAAAACAGCATAAAAGCCACTTAAGAACAGCTCCTTCTAGAATAGTGTTGATTGGCATGATGCTCCTGAATTAGATTGCCCAGGGATAAAACACTTTTGAGTTATAATATTACAAACACTGGGGAAGATGATGGGGAAGACACTGTTTGTATAATGATTTATAGATGCTTTTTGGTTTGAAGAAATATGATCTTCAAGATTTAAGACAGTATTAGGAAGAAAACGACATAAGCTGATTACACAGAAGAAGTGCTGTGTAAAGAAGTAAAGTTTATCAAGAATGGCTTCAAGTATTGTCAAAAATAGGATGTTATAAGAGGATGATGCAAAGGATTCATACACTGTAGGAGAAATCCTCTCTAGTAACTGAGTTTGGGACCTCCAAAATGGGACAGGAGAAGAAATTCTGCCCTCTCCAGACACAATGTGAAATTAATTGTTTTATCAAGTATAATCCTGACTAGTCTCCTTTTGTCTAAAGCTCTACAAGATGGAAGAGCCATAGCAACAGAATATACAGCTCTTGTTCCACTCCACCTTCCTAAGGAGCTTGGTTGAGGGAAAATCTCTCTGTATGGCCTTTAAATCCTACCCCATCCCTTGCAGAGTGGAAACACACTGATTCCACTGAAACAGGGATGACGGGGCAGAATTCACCCCTTAATGAGAAGCAGACGATTTTTAAAAATATCTCCAAGAAGAATTAAAGATGAACTAAAAATTTTAGCTACAAAACAAAATAATTATTTTTATGCTAAGATATATTTTGTCATGATATTTTTATAACTTCTGTAACAATAGCCAGGTCACCAGAGCACATTCTTAGTAAAAAATGGTTTATCTACTACAAAAGGTACTAACCATTCCCTAAAAATTCATATCCAGAATGTCATAGGCAAGTGTAGCTTGTATAGCTAGCATTTACACAGCATATAACTCAAACAATCTTCATCAGATTACATGGAAACTGTTTTCACTTGGATGAACTGTTGCAGAACCATTCTTCAGTATATTAGAAATACATAACATTAGCATCAACATCAGGCATGGATCTCTTCTTTTGCAACTTTTTTTATTGTACAGACATATTTTGTAATGAAAGCAAAGAAAACAAATGCTTTGAAATGATTTTTGTGTGTACACGAAAGCAGTGATACTTGATCTTGTTCTGAATATTCTGTATGTCCCCAGAATGCTACTTTTACATTGTGTCATAGAGAAATGGATAGCATTTTGCAAACTTCTGCAACAGAAAATTTACTTTTGAGGATGGGAATAGAATTTTTTCATCTTTGTCTTGATCTGTGAAGACAGAAAAGGTTTTATTCTTCTCTAGTTTAAACTAGGGCTGTCGATTAATTGCAGTTAACTCACGCAATTAACTAAAAAAAATTAAGCACGACTAATTGAAATTTATGAAATATTTTGGATGTTTTTCTACATTTTCATATATATTGTATTCGGTGTTGTAATTGAAATCAAAGTTTATATTATTTTTGCTTACAAATGTTTGCACTGTAAAATGATAAACAAAAAATAGTATTTTTAATTCACTTCATACAAGTACTGTAGTGCAAAATCTTTGTCCTGAAAGTGCAACTTACAAATGTAGGGGTTTTTTGTTTATAGATTCATAGATACTAAGGTCAGAAGGTACCATTATGATCATCTAGTCCGACCTCCTGCACAACGCAGGCCACAGAATCTCACACACCCATTCCTGTGAAAAGCCTCTCGCCTATGTCTGAGCTATTGAAGTCCTCAAATCATGGTTTAAAGACTTAAAGGAGCAGAGAATCCTACAGGAAGTGACCCATGCTCCATGCTACAGAGGAAGGCAAAAAACCTTCCCGACCCCAAATATGGTGATTAGCTAAACCCTGAGCATATGGGCAAGATTCACGAGCCAGATACTACAGAGAATTCTTTGTTACATGACTTCACTCAAAAACAAAACAATGTAAAAGTTCAGAGCCTACAAGTCCTCTCAGTCCTACTTCTTGTTCAGCCAATGGCTAAGACAAACAAGTTTGCTTACATTTAAGGGAGATAATGTTGCCCTCTTCTTATTTACAATATCACCAGCAAGTGAGAACAGGCATTTGCCTGTTATAGAAGTCTCCTTATGACCCATTACACCTTGTTCATTTTAAGAACACTTTCACTGCACATTTCACAAAACAAAAATAAAGTACCAATGTAAGTTTTCTAAAGATAGCTACAGCACTTGACCCAAGGTTTAAGAATCTGAAGTGCCTTCCAAAATCTGAGAGGAACGAGGTGTGGAGCTTGCTTTCAGAAGTCTTAAAGAACAACACTCCAATGTGAAAACTACAGAACCCAAGTCACCAAAAAAGAAAATCAGCCTTCTGCTGGTGGCATCTGACTCATATAAAGAAAATGAACATGCATCTGTTCTCACTGCTTTGGATTGTTATCGAGCAGAACGTGTTATCAGCATGGACGCATGTCTTCTGGAATGGTGGTTGAAGCATGAAGGGAAATATGAATCTTTAGTGCATCTGGAACCATTGCAATGCCAACTGCAACAGTGCCATGAGAACACCTGTTCTCACTTTCAGGTGACATTGTAAACAAGAAGTGGGTAGCATTATCTCCTGCAAATGTAAGCAAACTTGTTTGTCTGAGTGATTGGCTGAACAAGAAGTAGGACGGAGCGGACTTCCAGGCTCTAAAATTTTACATTGTTTTATTTTTGAATGCAAGTTTTTTTGTACATAATTCTACATTTGTAAATTCAACTTTCATGATAAAGAGATTGCACTACAGTACTCATATTAGGTGAATTGAAAAATACTATTTTTTTACAGTGCAAATACTAGTAATCAAAAATAAATATTAAGTGAGTATTATACACCTTGTATTCTGTGTTCTAATTGAAATCAGTATATTTAAAAATGTAGAAAACATCCAAAAATATTTAAATAAATGGTATTCTATTATTTTTTAACAGTGCAATTAATTGCAAATAATTTTTTAATCGCTTGACACCCCTAATTTAAAAAATTTGTGCATGGATTTCAGTAACCTGATTCCCTGATATCAGTGGTAATATGCCTGATTTACGCTAATGAATATGAGCAAAGACTCAGGCCCAGAGTATGCTTCTTATCCTTTTTGTTTAAGGCTATGGAGCAGGACCAACAGCTGAAGAAAAGTTTGGTGTATGTGGGTAAAACTATATCACACACTTCCTATATGACTTTGAGCATTCCTCTAACCTCTGAATTTAATAACAATTAGAGCTGGTTGAATTTCTGTTCTGTGGGCAATTCTGGCATTTTGAACTTTTTTTCATTCCAAATTAGAATGAACATTTGACATTTGGACATTTCCTGTGCAATACAATTGTTTAAAAAATAGAAATACTTTATTTTTTAGTTTTGTTTTAATATTATTTTTGTATTTTATTTTATATTTTCAATTAAATGTTAATCATTTTTAAATGATAATATACAATAAAATATAATTGGTGTTCTAACGGTTGTTGGTATTGTAATTTGTTTCATAAATGGTACTTTCTTTACGAATTGGTGTTCTCAGTGGTCATTTGTAATTGGTATTCAAATTCGTAATTGGTTTTTAATATGTATTTCAATTAGTATAATAATAACATGAAATATAATAAAATAAACATATTAAGTTTCTACTTGAAAAGTCATTTCAGAATGAAAAATGGAATGTTCTATTCTTATAAGATTGAAATGGAATGTTTCTACCGTATTAAAATGCTTAATTTTTATTTTTAAACAATATTTAATCAAAATTGATACATTCCCATGAAAGATTTCAGTTTAATGTGTCATCCTTTTCTGACAGAAAAATGTTCCATGGGAAAACTACTGACCAGCACTGCTAACAATTAACTAGCAGGTAGGCAGGACTGGATTAAGGCAACTTGGCTCACTACAGCCAACAGCCGCGCAGACCAGTGCGTAGTAGCAGGAACAGTGTCAAGAAGTCTGCTCTCCTTTTTGCGTTGATATGAGGTCAGGTGGCTTCCTTCCTGTCTCTAGTGGCTGCAGCTCTTCTTGCTACAGGAAGCTTTCTGCCGACTTTAAATGTACACACTTTTGTCAGTGCAAAAAGGCAAAAAGCAAAATTCCAGGTACAAATAACCCTGAATTTTGTGAGATATTATATTCTAGATCTCAATTTTGCAACTGTTCCCTATCATCATAGTGGATTGAATGAAAACAATGGAATTGACCTCCTCCAAATATTTTGGAAGGTTTGAAATGTATCTCTAAATGTGAGGATTGAAGCTATATGTTTACTAGAATTCATAATGCTAAGACACCATCATCGTTGTGAGATAGCAATGAGGCAGCTCCACACAATGACATAAATTCAACTAGTTTTGTTGGTTACAAGTTAGCCTTAGCTACTATTTTATGAATAAATTATCCAAAATGATAAACTACATATTATGAGTGAGTTATTTTCTTCACTTGTTAAAAAGGAAATCTTCCCATCTATACTTGAAATTATCCATACTCTATTAGAGCTGCTGGAATGCTGTCAATTATTTTGACTGCTTACCAGTGAGTTCTGTGTAAATGATCATATTTGTCAATATATTAGAATCTACTCTCAATAAAACTACATAGCCACACCACGCGTCATACGCTTTTTTAAATTAAGATGCAGTATAACTTTTCTTGTGTCTATTGGCCCAGATAGAGATGACCCCTTTAATGTGGACAATGAATAAAACTTTACTTCTCTAACACTCTTTGATTGATTCTGTTTTTTGTCAGAAATACAGCAAGAATCATCTTTTATTTTGAAATGTATTTCCTCTTAGTGTCCTTGTCACACCCCAATGGCCCCCTCCCTCAGGGAGTCTCTGGGGCAGGCAGATCAGCACTGTATGTGGCTAACACTGTTGCAAGCATCGCAAAGCATTTTGGGGAGGATCAAAGGTGTGTGAGTGGAGAGTGGAAGTTTCCTTTTCAGAATACGAGAGGCCAGGGGGGATGGGAGAGGGGAGAAAGAAGAAAAAGCAGAGAATGGCTTAACTCAACACTTCAGCTAGCTCTGTGTGAAGATAAGATGCTGGCCCTGGCCCAAGGTCATGGCCTCGACAACAAATCATCGGCAGCTCAGCCATGAGAAGAGGAAAACTAAGCTGAGCAGAGCTGCAGAGATAGCAGTGAGAACAGTGAGAACAAATGAGACTGCGACAGCGAAGGCCAATAGAAGGAAACACAAAGTCTCTGGAGCAGGGATGTTTTGAGAAACCGAGGATGCCACAGCAAGCCGGTTTGGACTGCCACAAAGAGCATGAGAAGCAGAGGTCCCTGAGTGGATTACCCACGCCCAAGGATCCCAGGACTTAAAACCCTCCTGACAGGTGAAGCAACTCGGAGATTTGCAGGGGACCTTGGATGACCTGGGCCTAGGACAAGAACTCCCGTCCACCCCTCCCCCCCCCCCGCCCTTCCTCTTATGTTACACCCAGGTCTGACCAGCCTTGGGTAGTATGTGTGTGAGTATGAAAGTGGGTTAGGGCTTGGGGCACTAATGCTTCCTTCCTTCCTCTGAGTGATGTGGGGAGCACCCATCACTCTCCGCTGTTATTTTATTATTTTATTAATAAAGCTTTAAAACTTAGACACGTGATGTGTTCCGTATCTCCTCCCCAAAGATCCTGCGGCATCAGCCTGATCAACTGACACCCCAGGCAGATTGGTAATGCAAATCTGTCACATCCTGACAACAAGCAGGAGGAGAAAGGACATTTTCCTGTCTTGAATTCACCAGAAAGAAATTGTGTGTTTCCAATACATGTTTCAAAAGTTCAGATGACTTGGTATAGTTTAGCACCATTAGTATAATTTAAATATTTTAAAATTACAGAAAAATAAATGATCAAATGATCCCTTTAGCTCTGAAACAAATTTGCAAGGAAAAAAATGTGATTTTCTGATTGATTCAGATAATATGAATGAATTATTAGTCCTTACAGTAGCTGAGAAAATTAATCTTTTGAGCACAATGAAATTAAAAGGTTTTGGCTTGCCTGATCTGAACAAAGTAAGATGAATTTTTAATACAGCAAATTAATTAGGCACATAATGAGGAATAGGATGCATAATAGCTCTAATTCTGATAAATAGCAAAATAGTCCAGATCCTAAAGGAAATAAATATCATCCATCACAGACACACCTTATATTTTGTTCATTGGGAAATATTAATGGTAACAGAGCCTGCATAAAGGATTTAGATAAATTCTATTTGCTGATGTTATTCGGTGCAATTACATTATGTGTTGACCCTCATCTGTAACTTTTTGTGGAGTTGATCTTAGGACATTATTCATTTCTGAAGGTGTTAATGTACCATAAAGGATTTGTATTATCATTAGACATACTGTCTGTGCCAGGTGTTACATGTTATTTGCAACTGCCCTGAAGATCATTTAACAGCTTATAAATCTTTATGGCCCCATGATGCTTTGCTACAATAATTTGCATCTTTAAATAGCTTTGGAACCATGAGTTTTAAAAATAAGCAAGAAGCAACTTTTTGTTATTAAAGCATGTATTTCTTCACTCTTACTGTAGTAATGGTTAGTAAACTCAAATAACTATCTGAAAATATAATATTCCATTAGTGGTGAGAGAATTAACGTGTACTCTAGTTTTCACAACTTAACATGAAATAATTTCACACCAACAAAGACAAAATATTTTACCAGACTGGAATTAAATGTAAGGAATTATTAATTTCCTGAAAAATCTCCATACATTTCTCAAGAATTAAACTTTACTTTGTTGGGTGTCTTTTATTTTCTTAGGTAAAATATGACAGTCTCAGTGTAAAATCATAAATCCCACTGATGAATGTGAGGTGCTGTGCTAACTCAGTGTTAAGATTGTACTGTAGATTTCATGTAGGTAAATTTTCTGCATTGAGTTGTGGCCTCTGCAAGATGCAGAGGCTATGGAAACAGCAGAAATAATGGTCATAACTGGTTAATAAGCATAAAAGAGGTAGAACTACAAAGGCATCAGTCCTCCCTTCCTAGATGGTGGCAGTCTTTCTATGTGAGTGAAGTTCCTAAATGAGCCATGCTTTCAGCATGTGTGGGTGATGGGATTACAAAATTAAATATCTGGCTCCCTGTGAAGATGCCCTAATATTGGGTGTTTCTTTGTAGAACTCAAAATATCCATTCTGCTAAATGCCTCTGTTGAGCTGAAATGGATAGTGCATTAGAAACTCTACAGGGTTTCTTATGCGCCACATCCAGTTTCTACTCAAACCAATGGAAGGCTCTTTAATGAGGAGCTATATTAGGAGCTCTCACAGGTCCTATGTGGAATTTCCATTATACATTTCACCCTCCTGTAAGATTTTCAATGAGAGGGAATGACAGGGCCCATAATGTTTCAGACTTAAATAGAAATATCTATTTAACTGTAATTTTTGTTATGCCTATCCTGTAGTGTCTGTACTATATTTACATGAAAAATGGGGGATGTAGGGGGGAGCAGACATAAGTCAGCTGTCTGAAGTAACTATTGGCAATCACCTTATCTGAAATACCACAGCACTTCTCTACAATAACACTCAGAAATGACTGCCATATGTATGTTACTACAAAGTAGTAATTGTTAGTCATTTTGGACTTTTTAATGGTGGCCATTCTTTGAGAATATTCTACATCCTCATGCTCTGAGTATTTATTCAGTATTCTGTATTTAAATGTTGGGCCTGCTTATTAAAAGCTTTCACAATATCTGTCCAGGTAAGTGTACATTTTCCTTACCATTTAATGAATTATTTCCTCTACCACCCTTCTTAAATTCTGCTTTGATATAAGACAAACTGCGTCTTGGACACTGGTAAGTGGATCAGTCACGGATGGGTATCATGGAGTGAAATTAAACGCTCAAAGTCAATGGGAATTTTGCCTTAGTAAAGACTAGAGCAGGGTGAAATTTTCCAGATGTATAATTTATTCACGAAAATTGAAGTTTGGGATTCACTGAAACTATTTTCAAATTTCAGCAAATAGTTTGGTTGGAAAAAAATTAACAAGTCAAAATGACATTTCCAAAATGAAACATTTTTATTTCAAAATTTCATTTAATTCAAAATTTAGCTGGGTTTATATTAAACAAATAAATAAAAAGGTAAAACATATCCAGAAGCTAAACTAAATGCAAACAAACAAATCATTTTGAATAAATTAAATGTTTTCAACCTCAAAATGAATTTTGTGTATGTGTGTGTTTTCATTTTGGTGAGAAACTGAAAAAAATAAGATTTGTGTACACCTGCAACCTTTTTGATTTTTCAGTCCAATCATCAAATTGAAAATCAATTATACAGTTTTTAGTAAGGACTAAGAAGTAAACCATTCTTTCTTTTTTCCCTATAAAGAGAATGAAAGGAGTTGAAACCCATATTTGCATCTCAAATTGTATCACAGGGAAGCCCCTGCATGTGATCCCTGTGCATTTGAAGAGGTGTGGGCCTATAATCTGGAGCTAGGGTCACAATAAAGTCATACTTCATGACTTTATCTTTGTCCAAGAAAAGGGGTTTTGTGCAGGCTCACTTTCCTCACTACTTAATTACTTTTAAAAGGGAGGGAGTTGGTTGAGGAATGGGCAAGGAACAAATATGGGCCTGAGAAGCCTCTGCCTCTGTGGAGACTAGGACAGCCTGGGGAGTAAAATAGGATGTTCTAGACCACTGCATACATATAGTAGACCTTGGCAGATGTGTCCAGACTTGGGATTTAAAAGTAACATGACTTTGCTTGCTGTGAGGAGGTGCAAGGATCCTCAGCTAGATGACTAGGTGAACTCTACTAGGAATCTTCTGGTCCTCCATTTGGAAGGCTTGATTTGGCTTTGAATAAAAAAATGCAAAATATTTATCCCTCAAGGATTCCAAGATATATTTTGTTTAGGAAATCTCTTTTCATCTGTTTGAAAATATGCAGACATCTCTGCTGAAAAATCTAGATCAGAAATGACAGAGAATTTCAGAGGCTCTGCATTCTGTATGTTTTCCCACAATAAGTAAATATGTTCAGAAAACCTTATGCTGACTACATTAAATTTTAGATCATGTACAGTATTCATTAAAAAGTCCAGAACAAACAAAACTTATGCAATCTCTATAAACAAATACTAAAGAAAGATTAAGCAAAATCTTACAAGTATGAAGCATTTAAGCTTGTTAGTCATGTATATAAAATGCATGCCACTGAAAATAACATCAGGTCCTCAGAAGAAATAAGAGCCATTCTGTAAATCCTTATGATTCTCTGGTTATAACTTACTATCAAAGTGTTCTGTCTTTAAAATGGCAGCGTGTTATCTTTCATTACAAATTATCTGTTTGTATTGTCTTGTTAGTCCAGGATAAATACAGTACACAAAGAACAAACAAATTCTAGTCTTATTTTCTCTCTTTTATCCTGAAGATGAGAGCTGTAGTCTATGTTAAATGCATTTTTGAAACTGTCTTAAATAAACAAGTCTTCTTATTTTAAATAGAAAAATGCATTTAAAATAATAATTAGAAATAATAATATTGAGGATGGTGAGGATGCATTTAAGAAAATTTAAAAGCCATTTAAATAATTTATTCTTCTTAACTCTTTGCTTTCTTCATAAGTCTTGCTAGTAAAATTATCCCAATGCATTTAAAATGGTATTTACTTTCTTTTAACTTTCTATTTTTCATAAGCAATGATGTCTTTGTTCCTTCAGTGTTTTATGGAGCACAAGCCAACATGGTATCTATTAGGTATTTATAGGTTGTAAGTAATTAAGGCTTGAAAAATATACCTAAAATCTATTAATGGGAAAGACTAGGGCTACTAGCAGGGTAAAAAATATCCAAACTTTTCCAAGGCTATGCCTCTGAAATTTAAATTTATACATGTTTATTGTGTACTCCCATAGGTAGCAATCCTGAAATATGTAGTGTGTGGAGTCAGGCACACATGCTATCAAATGCTGGATTGGGGACTTGTCAATTAACTTCCTATTTAGTGTACTTTTATTAATGTAACTTACATCCTCTCTCTGTTCTATCGTTCTTTCCCTTTTTGGCTTTATTTCAATTTCACACTTTTTAAATAGCAGGCTAGTGTTTATCTTTGCCTGTATTGCGTTCACAGTCTCTAGTTTCATCTTCTCCTTATCTCTCCCTTCACTCCCTTATTTGTCTGTCCTTTGTTCCCTACATTATGTTCTCTATCTCTTCTCCTGTATTTTCTGTTCTTTCTTCTCTTACTTCCCTCCTTCAAATCCCGATCTTTCAGTGCCATGCTTCTCTTTTTAAATTTACCTCATTCTTCTCTTCCTCACCCATTCACACATCCACATCTCCTCATCCATTTACACAGAGAACTTGGAAATGTTACCAGACACATAAAAGCTGGAGGGCTATATAAAGAGCAGTACCAAAGTTGAACAAGTTTGTGGGGAGGGTGTCCCACCAGTCAGGGGCAATTTACCAAGGTGAAAAGCTATTTCCTGGAGCTGTTAGGTTTACTTTTGAAACACTAAGTCTCACAACACTTCTATCTTTCTATCTCTATCCCTATCTATTTCTCTGTTTATCCATCTCTGTATTTCTATATCTATGCCCATGTCTGTGTCTATGACAGAGCAGGAATTGATGCAAAGTTTGGGTATATAATTTGCCAAAGGATAGAAACCAGATCAAACAAAGAGTTTGGATTAGAACTGGGAATTAGAACTGAATTATATTTTATCATTCAGAACAGTTTTTTCAACATTTTCTTTTTGTTGTGAAAACAAACATTTCCATAGAAATGTCCATTTTTGATTTTTCTTTTGAGGGCATGTGTCATAAATATAAAGGGAAGGGTAAACCCCTTTGAAAATCCTCCTGGCCAGGGGAAAGCTCCTCTCACCTGTAAAGGGTTAAGAAGCTAAAGGTAACCTCGCTGGCACCTGACCAAAATGACCAATGAGGAGACAAGATACTTTCAAAAGCTGGGAGGAGGGAGAGAAACAAAGGGTCTGTGTCTGTCTGTATGCTGGTTTCTGCCAGGGATAGACCAGGAATGGAGCCTTAGAACTTTTAGTAAGTAATCTAGCTAGGTATGTGTTAGATTATGATTTCTTTAAATGGCTGAGAAAAGAATTGTGCTGAATAGAATAACTATTTCTGTCTGTGTATCTTTTTTGTAACTTAAGGTTTTGCCTAGAGGGGTTCTCTATGTTTTTGAATCTAATTACCCTGTAAGATATCAACCATCCTGATTTTACAGGGGGGATTTCTTTATTTCTATTTACTTCTATTTTTTATTAAAAGTCTTCTTGTAAAACACTGAATGCTTTTTCATTGTTCTCAGATCCAAGGGTTTGGGTCTGTAGTCGCCTAGGCAAATTGGTGAGGCTTTTTACCAAACCTTGTCCAGGAAGTGGGGTGCAGGGTTTTGGGAAGTATTTTGGGGGGAACGACGCGTCCAAACAGCTCTTCCCCAGTAACCAGTATTAGTTTGGTGGTGGTAGCGGCCAGTCCAAGGATAACGGGTGGAATATTTTGTACCTTGGGGAAGTTTTGACCTAAGCTGGTAAGGATAAGCTTAGGAGGTTTTTTCATGCAGGTCCCCACATCTGTACCCTAGAGTTCAGAGTGGGGGAGGAACCTTGACATGGTGGCACAGTGGTGGGATTAACCTGAAATCATTTTGAGATCCAGTTGAGATTTTTTGAACTAGAAATACAGATTTTAAAAAGGAATTTTTAGGAAGTCCAGAAAGCAGCTTTGAAACTGAAAGCAGCTTGGTTTCTCTCTGCTTTGTGGCCAAGCAGAGACAAAAGGGGATTATCTTGTGAATTGCAGGTTTTCTTTGCCTGGAGGCAGGGTACTTAACTCCTGCAGGGAAATTCACAGTCTTCCAACCCAGAGGTTTTTTTTCTTTTCTTCCTAAAAGTAAATAGGGGGTGTGTGTTCTACCCATTTGCTTTTTCTTTGGGCTGGGTAAGCAGGTTTCCAAGTAGTTGGAGGTTTTTTGCTTTAATTTGGGCCCAGAGCAGAGACAAGGGAATTGTCTTTTTCTGTAGGCTGACAATCACTATCAGAGAATAGGTATTCTATTCCAGCACAGCAAAATTTTACAGCCAAGTTTTGTTTGTTTATTTCTAAACCTCGGGTGTAAAGTTAGTTAAAAACAGAGAGGTTAGAATGACCAAATCCTCAGCTCGACTACAGCTGGAATTAGCCAAATTTCAGGCTGAGGAAAAACAAAGGGAACATGAAAGACAGATAGAACTCATGCAGCTGGAGAAGGAGGTACAGGAGGCTGCCCACAAGAGGGAAATGGAGGCAAGGAAGCGTGTGGAGGAGGAGAAGGAAAAAGAGAGGAAGCGTGTGGAGGAGGAGAAGGAAAAAGAGAGGAAGCATGTGGAGAAGGAGAAGGAAAAGGAAAAAGAGAGGAAGAATGTGGAGGAGATGGAGAGGATAAAGGCCCAACAGAATATACCAACAAACCCTAGCAATCCTTCTCCAGGTACCACTTCCCATCCCAGAAAGTTCCCCACCTACAAGGCAGGTGATGATACTGAGGCCTTCTTAGAAAACTTCGAAAGGGCCTGCCTTGGGTACAACATCTCTACTGACCAATACATGGTAGAGCTGAGGCCGCAGCTCAGTGGACCCTTAGCTGAGGTGGCAGCTGAAATGCCTAAAGAACACATGAACAAGTATGAACTGTTTAAATCCAAGGCGAGAGTCAGAATGGGGATAACACCCGAGCAGTCTCGTCGGAGGCTCCGAGCCCTAAGGTGGAAACCAGACATGTCATTTACCCGACATGCCTACCACATTGTGAAACATTGGGATGCCTGGATATCAGGAGCAAGTGTTGAATCTCCAGTAAATTTGCCCTTCCTAACGCAAATGGAACAATTCTTATAGGGTGTTCCTGAGGAAATAGAAAGATACATCCTAGATGGGAAACCCAAAACTATAATTGAGGCAGGAGAGATTGGAGCCAGATGGGTGGAGGTGGCAGAGAAGAAGAAAACTGGTCGCAGTTGGAGCGGAGACCAGAAGGGACCACCCCAGACCACACCCTATTACCGGGGGCCGCCCAAAGCCCCACCTACCTCCCAAAGAACCCTCCAGACCCCTTATCGTCCCACCACCCTGTTCTCCAGCAACCCACCTCGCCCCAGTGACCCGTCAGCTGGACGATGTTTTAAATGTAACGAGCTGGGGCATGTAAAGGCCAACTGCCCCAAGAACCCCAACAGATTACAGTTCATTGCACCGGAATCACACCAGAGGTCCACAGGCCCAGATACCTCCCAGATACCCTTGGAGCGGAGGGAAACTGTGAGTGTGGGCGGGAAGAAGGTCACCGCGTGGAGGGACACCAGAGCACAAGTGTCAGCTATCCATGCTTCCTTAGTGGACCCCAATTTAATCAACCCAGAGATCCAAGTGACGATTCAACCCTTCAAGTCCAACTCTTTCAAATTGCCTACAGCCAAGTTGCCTGTCCAGTACAAGGGCTGGTCAGGAATGTGGACTTTTGCAGTCTATGATGATTATCCCATCCCCATGCTGTTGGGGGAAGACTTGGCCAATCACGTGAAGCAGGCCAAGAGGGTGGGAACGGTCACCCGCAGCCAGGCTAAACAAGCCGTGAGGCCTAGCTCTGTTCCGGAAACTTCTATCAGGACCCGGTCAGAGGTGATGGAACCAGACCCCAGGCCAATGTCTGCAAGAGCAGTAGTGGATCCAGTCCCAGAGAGCCAGACGGAACCAGTCCCAGAACCAGAACCAGCCGAACAACCAACACCAGACCCCGTGTCAGCACTGAATCCAGTACTTGCAACCTCAACACCAGAGGGCCCCACCGAACCTGAACTGGCAGCAGCCGATAACCCGACCCAAGAGGCTCAGCCGGAGCCTGAATCCCAACATAGTGCACCAGCGGAGAGCGGTTCACAGTCAACAGAAACAGCTCCATCCTCTATATCGCTTCCAGAGGGACCAAGCCTAGGTCCACAATCCAATGAGGAACTGATGTCTCCAGCATCAAGGGAACAGTTCCAGACCGAACAGGAAGCCGATGAAAGCCTCCAGAGAGCTTGGACGGCGGCACGGAGCAACCCACCGCCTCTCAGCTCTTCTAATCGATCCAGGTTTGTTGTAGAAAGAGGACTTTTATACAAGGAAACGCTTTCTGGTGGACACCAGGAAGACTGGCATCCTCAGAGACAGTTGGTAGTTCCAACTAAATACCGGGCCAAGCTCTTGAGCTTAGCCCATGATCACCCTAGTGGCCATGCTGGGGTGAACAGGACCAAAGACCGTTTGGGGGGGTCATTCCACTGGGAGGGAATGGGCAAGGATGTTTCTACCTATGCCCAGTCTTGTGAGGTGTGCCAAAGAGTGGGAAAACCCCAAGACCAGGTCAAAGCCCCTTTACAACCACTCCCCATCATTGAAGTTCCATTTCAGCGAGTAGCTGTGGATATTCTGGGTCCTTTTCCGAAAAAGACACCCAGAGGAAAGCAGTACATACTGACTTTCATGGATTTTGCCACCCGATGGCCGGAAGCAGTAGCTCTAAGCAACACCAGGGCTAAAAGTGTGTGCCAGGCACTAGCAGACATTTTTGCCAGGGTAGGTTGGCCCTCCGACATCCTCACAGATGCAGGGACTAATTTCCTGGCAGGAACTATGAAAAACCTTTGGGAAGCTCATGGGGTAAATCACTTGGTTGCCACTCCTTACCATCATCAAACAAATGGCATGGTGGAGAAGTTTAATGGAACTTTGGGGGCCATGATACGTAAATTCGTAAATGAGCACTCCAATGATTGGGACCTAGTATTGCAGCAGTTGCTCTTTACCTACAGAGCTGTACCACATCCCAGTTTAGGGTTTTCCCCATTTGAACTTGTATATGGCCGTGAGGTTAAGGGGCCATTGCAGTTGGTGAAGCAGCAATGGGAGGGATTTACACCTTCTCCAGGAACTAACATTCTGGACTTTGTAACCAACCTACAAAACACCCTCCAAACCTCTTTAGCCCTTGCTAGAGAACACTTACAGGATGCTCAAAAAGAGCAAAAAGCCTGGTATGATAAACATGCCAGAGAGCGTTCCTTCAAAGTAGGAGACCAGGTCATGGTCTTAAAGGCGCTCCAGGCCCATAAAATGGAAGCATTGTGGGAAGGGCCACTCATGGTCCAGGAGCGCCTGGGAGCTGTTAATTATCTCATAACATTCCCCACCTCCAACCGAAAGCCTAAGGTGTACCATATTAATTCTCTAAAGCCCTTTTATTCCAGAGAATTAAAGGTTTGTCAGTTTACAGCCCAGGGAGGAGACGACGCTGAGTGGCCTGAAGGTGTTTACTACGAAGGGAAATGTGCTGGTGGTGTGGAAGAGGTGAACCTCTCCATGACCCTTGGGCGTATGCAGCGACAGCAGGTCCAGGAGCTGTGCACTAGCTACGCGCCAACGTTCTCAGCCACCCCAGGGCTGACTGAACGGGCATACCACTCCATTGACACAGGTAATGCTCACCCAATTAGGATTCAACCTTACCGGGTGTCTCCTCAAGCTAAAACTGCTATAGAACGGGAGATCCAGGATATGTTACAGATGGGTGTAATCCGCCCCTCTGAAAGTGCATGGGCATCTCCAGTGGTTCTAGTTCCCAAACCAGATGGGGAAATACGTTTTTGCGTGGACTACCGTAAGCTAAATGCTGTAACTCGCCCAGACAACTATCCAATGCCACGCACAGATGAACTATTAGAGAAACTGGGACGGGCCCAGTTCATCTCTACCTTGGACTTAACCAAGGGGTACTGGCAGGTACCGGTAGATGAATCTGCCAAGGAAAGGTCAGCCTTCATCACACATCTCGGGCTGTATGAATTTAATGTACTCCCTTTCGGGCTGCGAAATACACCCGCCACTTTCCAAAGACTTGTAGATGGTCTCCTAGCGTGATTAGGAGAATATGCAGTCGCCTACCTTGACGACGTGGCCATATTTTCAGATTCCTGGGCAGACTACCTGGAACATCTACAGAAAGTCCTTGAGCGCATAAGGGAGGCAGGACTAACTGTTAAGGCTAAGAAGTGTCAAATAGGCCTAAACAGAGTGACTTACCTTGGACACCAGGTGGGTCAAGGAACTATCAGCCCCCTACAGGCCAAAGTGGATGCTATCCAAAAGTGGCCTGTCCCAAAATCAAAGAAACAGGTTCAATCCTTCTTAGGCTTGGCCGGTTATTACAGACGATTTGTACCGCACTACAGCCAAATCGCTGCCCCACTGACAGACCTAACAAAAAAGAAACGGCCAAATGCTGTTCAGTGGACCGGAAAGTGTCAGAAGGCCTTTAACAAGCTTAAAGCGACACTCATGTCTGACCCTGTACTAAGGGCCCCAGACTTTGACAAACCGTTCCTAGTAACCACAGATGCATCCGAGCGTGGTGTGGGAGCAGTTTTAATGCAGAAAGGACCTGATCAAGAATTCCACCCTGTAGTGTTTCTCAGCAAAAAACTGTCTGAGAGGGTTAGCAACTGGTCAGTCACTGAAAAAGAATGTTACGCCATTGTCTATGCTCTGGAAAAGCTACGCCCATATGTTTGGGGACGGCGTTTCCACCTGCAAACCGACCATGCTGCACTGAAGTGGCTTCACACCATCAAGGAAACTAACAAAAAACTTCTTCGGTGGAGTTTAGCTCTCCAAGATTTTGATTTCGACATCCAACACATCTTAGGAGCTTCTAACAAAGTTGCTGATGCACTCTCCCGTGAAAGTTTCCCAGAATCAACTGGTTAAAATCGTCCTTGAGATGTGGAAAATATTGTTAGTCTTTATGTACTTGGTAGTATATTTAGAGATGCATGTGTCTTATTAACTCTGTTTTCCTAGAGCTCCAGGAAGAAATCCCAGCCAGTGTTTCACCTTGCTGAGATTTGGGGGGCGTGTCATAAATATAAAGGGAACCCCTTTGAAAACCCTCCTGGCCAGGGGAAAGCTCCTCTCACCTGTAAAGGGTTAAGAAGCTAAAGGTAACCTCGCTGGCACCTGACCAAAATGACCAATGAGGAGACAAGATACTTTCAAAAGCTGGGAGGAGGGAGAGAAACAAAGGGTCTGTGTCTGTCTGTATGCTGGTTTCTGCCAGGGATAGACCAGGAATGGAGCCTTAGAACTTTTAGTAAGTAATCTAGCTAGGTATGTGTTAGATTATGATTTCTTTAAATGGCTGAGAAAAGAATTGTGCTGAATAGAATAACTATTTCTGTCTGTGTATCTTTTTTGTAACTTAAGGTTTTGCCTAGAGGGGTTCTCTATGTTTTTGAATCTAATTACCCTGTAAGATATCTACCATCCTGATTTTACAGGGGGGATTTCTTCATTTCTATTTACTTCTATTTTTATTAAAAGTCTTCTTGTAAGAAACTGAATGCTTTTTCATTGTTCTCAGATCCAAGGGTTTGGGTCTGTAGTCACCTAGGCAAATTGGTGAGGCTTTTTACCAAACCTTGTCCAGGAAGTGGGGTGCAGGGTTTTGGGAAGTATTTTGGGGGGAAGGACGCATCCAAACAGCTCTTCCCCAGTAACCAGTATTAGTTTGGTGGTGGTAGCAGCCAGTCCAAGGATAACGGGTGTAATATTTTGTACCTTGGGGAAGTTTTGACCTAAGCTGGTAAGGATAAGCTTAGGAGGTTTTTTCATGCAGGTCCCCACATCTGTACCCTAAAGTTCAGAGTGGGGGAGGAACCTTGACAGTATGTGTTAAGAAAATACAAAATTGTGGCCATTTAAAAAAATGTTTTTCATCTCAAAATATTTGTTTCTGTTTTTAGGGAGAACCCCCAAACTTTTAAGAAATACTTTAACAAAAACAAACCATTTGTTTTCTTTTCATCAATTTATTTTTGTTGGAATAAAAAACACTTCCCGACCAGCTTTTCTCAGATATTCTGGTCCCCTATTCATTCCTGTGAACATGCTGTCTCTCAAAATAAAGTATAACAGGATGCAAATCATTTATGTAACAAGGACTGATACACAGTTTTATATTCATAAACAACATACAGGGTGTCAAGTTCCTTCCCCACTCTGAACTCTAGGGTACAGATGTGGGGACCTGCATGAAAACCTCCTAAGCTTACTTTTACCACCTTAGGTTAAAACTTCCTCAAGCTACAAACTATTTTACCCTTGGACTTCCACTGCCACCACCAAACTTTATCTGGTTTCCTGAAAAAAACATAGTTTGGACACGTCTTTCCCCCCAAAATCCTCCCAACCCTTGCACCCCACTTCCTGGGGAAGATTTGGTAAAAATCCTCACCAATTTGCATAGGTGACCACAGACCCAAACCCTTGGATCATAGAACAATGAAAAAGCATTCAGTTTCCTTACAAGAAGAATTTTAATAGAAGTAAAAAAGAATCATCTCTGTAAAATCAGGATGGTAAATACCTTACAGGGTAATTAGATTCAAAACATAGAGAATCCCTCTAGGCAAAACCTTAAGTTACAAAAAAACCACACAGACAGGAATATTCATTCTATTCAGCACAGCTATTTTCTCAGCCATTTAAAGAAATCATAATCTAATGCATACCTAGCTAGATTACTTACTAAGTTCTAAGATTCCATTCCTGTTCTGACCCTGGCAAAAGCATCATACAGACAAACACCGACCCTTTGTTTTTTTCCCTCCTCCCAGCTTTTGAAAGTATCTTGTCTCCTCATTGGTCATTTTGGTTAGGTGCCAGAGAGGTTACCTTTAGCTTCTTAATCCTTTACCGGTGAGAGGATTTTTCCTCTGGCCAGGAGGGATTTTAAAGGAGTTTACCCTTCCCTTTATATTTATGACACAGGGTGTGAGACATTAAATGGATTTGTTCAGAGAATTTGTTCTTTGACAATTTAAGTGCTAACCTGCTACTTCTTTAATCTGCTGTTCCAAATTCAGATGTTTTCACTGTACATCTATCTCACAAATTTTCATAATTATGGGCTAAATTCTGAACTCTTTACTCCATTTTCATTGTCTTTGCTCATATGAAACTACTGTAGACTTCAAATTTTATTTATTACTAATGTAACACTTTGTTTTGCTTTACTTGAGACAAGGATTTCAGGGTTTATCTCTATGTTAATGATTTGAAACATTTTTGAAAGAATCAATGTATTAGAGAGGTAAGGTGGGTGAGATAATATTTTTTTATTGGACTAACTTCTGTTTGTGAAAGCAACAGGCTTTCAAGCTCACACAGAGCTGTTCCCGGTCTGGGAATGTACTCAGAATGTCACAACTAAGTAAGAGGTGGAACAGATTGCTTAGCATAAGTAGCTAACACATATTTCCAGTGACCATTCAAGGTGAAGTGACTCATTAACACTCCTCCTGTCATAGCGGGAAAGAAACAGGCGGTGGGATAGGCAACTGGGGGAAGGGGGTGTTATAAGCCATAAATCCGACTATGCCAAATGTCATGCTGTCTGGAGTGGCTCACAACAGCGAATGCTAACCTCATGGTGGACTGTGAAGAAGCAAGGCAGAGACCCTGAACTGACTGTATGTCCTATACTTAGATTTCACCAATTCTGTAACAAAGTGTTACAGTTAACAAGTGTTAACTTCTGAAGCACTATAACAGTCTTACCATGGAGTCACAGACTTGACATTCCAGTCTATCTTGCAAGCTGGATTTAGTGATAGATGATTGCTTTACATCAAAATCAACAAATATTCAGGTTGCTCCCAGTCCCAATAGACTAGGGGTTCCAAAACTTGGTTTGCGGCTCGTTCAGGGTAAGCCCCTGGTGGGCTGCGAGACGCTTTGTTTACCTGAGCGTCCGCAAGTATGGCCACTCGCAGCTCCCAGTGGCCGCGGTTCACCCTTCCCAGCCAATGGGAGCTGCAGGAAGCAGTGGGTGAACCGTGGCCACTGGGAGCTGTGAGCGGCCATACCTGCAGACGCTCAGGTAAACAAAGTGTCTCATGGCCCACCAGGAGCTTACCCTGAATGAGCTGCAAACCAAGTTTGGGAACTGCTGCAATAGATCAATCACTTACCGCAGGTCAATTTGTACTTTAGACCTCACACTTAAACCAACACGTTTAACCAATCCTACAGTAAGTAAACTAACTAAGGATTTATTAACCAAGAAAAGAAATGAGAGAGTTATTACAAGGTCAAAGCAGGCAAACATGTATACACTAATGAGTTACAGTCTATGGCGGTCATTCTCAACCTGTTTACCTTTGTGGGCTGTGTGCAGCTCTCTCTGTGTTATGTGGGCTGCACCCATACAATATATATACTAAAAGTTTGGCTCTGAGGATGTAACATGGGCCACAGCTGTGTGCTGATTGGGCCGCAAATGACCCACAGGCCCCAGGTTAATAACCACTGATCTATGGTTTTAAAAGATCACAGAATTGTAGTGTGTGAGCTCTGAATGTCTTTTAAGGCTAACCCAAGTTGACCATGAGGAATTCTGCTTATGTTTCATTAGCTCCAGCCTTGTAAAAGTCCAAACAGCAAAAAAAGATGAAAAAAATTCTTGTCAGCCTATTTTTATTTCCTTTTTCCAGAATTCAAGCTGATGGGATGAGACCTTTTGCACATAGACTCTTCATGGTTGTGAGGGGCAATGAACAAAGTCTTTGCACAGTGATGTCCCACAGTGACTAAGTTAGTTTTGATAGGCCTTCTTGATGAGCCACAGACAATCCCTCCTGACAGGTTCATGGTTTCAGAGCAAACATTTTTTACAGTCATAAAGCAAAAAACTTAAATACTACCTTATAGCATGTGATAAAGATATTATAAGAGAGATTAATGCATGCAGAAACTTACAAACATTTAATAAAGTCTAATCACTAAACACATTGTTCTAAGTTCAATACCCATCTTAATCATACTAATACACAGGTGAAATGGACTGGTGTCCAGAAATCCATTAGTCAGTGCTTGGCTGACACCTAAAGCCTTGGCAAAACCTGGCACCTGGTCTGCCAGAATCTCATCCTCAATACAAGACTGGTGTAGGAAGTGGTGTCACCAACACTCCTGAATACATTCCACAGTCTCCTTATTCTCGATAAGGCATCCACCACTACATTTTCTTTCCCTTTGATAATGGAGATTTCCATGTTAAATTCTTTTAGAGCTAAGCTCCAATACAATAATCTATAACTAGTCCCCTTAACTCAGTGTAACCATATTCAAGGAGAATGATCTGTCAAAACCTAGGGACACTGGATTTATGGCTTATTATAACAATCTATATACTACTAACAACCCCCATCCCACCCACCTGCTCCTCCTCTTATTTTTCCCCTATCGCTGCCAGAGTGTTAATGGGACACTTCACCTTGAAAGGTCCCTTAAAATATGTGTTAACTACCCATGCTAAACAATCTGTCTCACCTTCTATTTAGCTGTAACACTTTGATTACATTTCCCAGACCTGAAGAAGAGCTCTGTGTAAGTTCAAAAGCTTCTTTCTTTCACCAACAGAAGTTGCTCCAATAAAAGGTATTACCTCACCACCTTGTCTCCCTAGTATCCTGGGACCAACACAGCTACAACACTACATACAGAGTCAACATATTGCAGTCACTATACTCTAAAACTGTGAGCTGATTTCCATTTTAAATATTAAATCAAAGGTAGTGACTGAGTTCACTTAAAAGTTCTACCAGTTTGTGAAAGCTGATCAGCTCTACAAGGAATAAAGGGCTCGATTCTACACATTTGAGGTCAATGAAGGTTTTGACATTGACTTCAATGGATATAGGATCCGGCAGTAAAGACAAATGCCTGCTTAACTGGCATTGCCTATTTTAAGAAAAGAGAATATCTCTCAAAGTAATATAATCTTGCAAAACCAAAGAAACTTTTTAAATGTGGTCACTACTGTTGTTGACATCTTCTCGTGTACTCCAAAGATGTCTGATTTCTAACACACTGAAAATAAATATTTTGTTCCTAAGTTTTCTTTACAAAGATATTTTTAATGAAAAGTCTTTTCCACAAAGACCTTTTTTTCTTTTAAAATGCAATTTATCTTGTGATATGTATGAAACCAGAGCAATTCCATTCCCATAATTTAAAAAGAAAAGTTCACAAATACATTTAAAAAGATATTTCACGTGCTACAACTTACGTTCTTTCTTAACCTTCTGGTTTGCTCTTTAGAGGCCAGTTGATTTTCCAAATCATTAAATGCAACGATAACTTTGTCTTCCCTTTATTCTGTTCTGCTCCTCATCTAACCACCCAACCTAAGATGAAAAGGTATTTTTCTTCTTGCTTTGCTTTCAGTCATTAAATCTCATAAATGTGGCAGAACTTTACAATAGAGAAACAGAATTGAAGCAAGAAGACAGCATATTGGCAATGAGATGACTGGATATCTTTGAGGAGGAAGACGTTTCCAGGCATAAAAGGTCTAAATAGCAGAAATTATTCACAAATGGTCTATGCAGCAAAAACTACAAAAGATCGGGGCTACTGGTCAGTTCTGTAATCATATTTTTTCTAAAAAGCTTTCATGATAAGTATATGCATATAGAAATCAAACTTAGTCATACCCCAACAATATCTATTGTTCAAGATACAGTAACTCTGTAAATGTCAGTTTAATGACCTTAAATCAAACCCAGGAATCAGTCCTAGAGACTAAATTTCTGATTTTTGTAGTGTATGTAACTGACTTTTTTGGGGGGTGCATACTGTACCTTTAGTTTTCAGAAGATTCAAGATCAAAGGACAGGCAGACTGAAGGACACGCTTTGCTTTCTCTCTGAGGGAGATGTTGTAAGGGTGTGCTATGCTCTTGTTTTGTTTTATGTCTCTGGATTTCCTTAGTCTATTTTAAAGAAATCTAGACTGAAAGTATATTTTCTTCTATGTTATATTTTATGAAGTCTGTAATTACTTTATACAGATAAATCTGTCACCTTTATACACCTTCAGTCTTGGGGCCATCCAAACTGGTGGTGAGTTCCTGATATAATTTTGGACAATGCTATTTCATGGGAGTCTTCCAGCAACTGGGGTTTTCAAGGGTATAGGAAAAATACCTCCTTTTCCCTGGCCATACCTACTGCATCAGTGCCCAGAAGCTGGAGGTAGAATAGGAGGTCCTTGGGTCAGTTTATACTAGAACGTAAGAATGGCCATACTGTGTCAGACCAAAGGTTCATCTAGCCCAGTGTCCTGTCTTCAGACAGTGGCCAATGATAGGTGCTCTAGGGTTTCCTACAGAGTGGGAATCCGACATAATTCAAAGAAAGGAGCCTAAATATTTATTTTTAAAACACGGAGGGTGTTTATTTAGCAACTAGATTTTTAATCCTCTGTATCTGTTTGTGGGTTATTCTTTTGCTTCCTCTCACCTTCCAGCTAACAATAAGGGCCAAATCATTTTGCAGATACATGCATGTATCTGTCATTGAATTGAACTGGACTTATGTGTGCATAACTGATGACAGAACTTGTCACTAAAATTATTGAAATGCTTTCAATTTCTATTAATGCTTTTCTCTTTGTGCATCCTGAATTAAAGATACACTAAAAGCATCCTAAAACATGAACTCCAATGGGAGGGATTCTGGGTAATTTTGCAACTCTAACTCCATGAAATTGATCACATTTGGAAAGGAAGTTATCTCTGGGGCTAAAGCTTTGTATGTTGTATGTACGTGAATTTTATGTTTGTAAAACATTTATAGTTCAATTATATATCCCAGAAAACAGTGTTTATAATAGTAATCCTAACAGTAACCCAATCAACCTTAGAGCTGCTGAATTTATATTTTTGTAATTTGCAGTTTTTAGTTAGTTGCACCTGGTTTTAGAGATTACTATTTTTATAAACAGAATTAGGATGTGCTACTCTCGTTAACACAAGAACAAATCTAAAATAAATATGCTCTCTCTTGATAGGAATAAAGCTCTATGTGAGGTGAATGAGGTACTCAGTACCTTGTTAAGAAGGTGCTGAGTACCTAGAACATCCATTGGATTCTCTGGAAATTGAAACCATTCAGTACTATATAGGAAGCATTCTGCACAAGGTAAAATCCATCTCAAAGGATTTTACCAGGCATTTGCGAATTATTTACATTGTTATTTTTTATTTTGAAAATTAAAAAATAATGAGGAAATGAGACAAAACTTGTGCAAAGGCAGTGGGAAAGCAAAATAAAGTGTTACATTATTAACATAAATATAACGGGATTGTTAAGGCAGTTTGTAAAGTTATATTTGAAAATTATTCAAAATTATTCAGTCATCAACAGTCTTTTGCATTGTGCATGAATTGTCAGTTACTGACAATGATAAATGATATTCCATTCTGTTATTCACTTGATGATAATGTGTTATTCACATCTGAATAGCTTTATCTACCCATGATATTTTTTTAAGTTCTTTGTATTATTCCACTGTTATTTGGTAACAGACACGTTCTGAATTGCATGCAAGAGTTACTTAACTATATGTTTCTTCTGATTCCAAAGCAGGGCTGAGATCCTTCACATTGTATTTAGTCAAAGTGCAAAATATAATTTTAAGGCAATAGCCCAGGTATTTCAGTTCAGGAGTAGAAATCTTGCAGATGTGAAATGATCCAGCCTTTTTTATGCTCCTAAATATCTACATACGTTACTTGCTGATACACAAGTGGGATTTATCGGGGAGGGATTACTGTGATCCAGATCCTTAGCTGATGTACGTTGATGTAGCTTCACTGATGTCAATGGAATGACTAAAAAAATGTTTTATCTTTCAGACATTTTTGACCCAAGGGGAACAGAACTGCAGGGTCTGAGTCAATCAGACCTTCTGAGGAAACCATAGGGACTGTAACCCAGGACCTGGACATGACAGTGGGACAACTGTATGATTCCACATAGATCCAGGTCCTAGGTTACAGACCCCATGGTTCCCTCTGCAGGTCTGATTGACTCTGTCTCTGCAGTTCTGTTCCCCTTGGGTCAATTACAGTGGCAAGGAGTGGCCGAAAATGTCACATTGGAGCGCCCTCACTGCTGGACTGATGCTTATGAGAGAGGTGGTGGTGGCGGCAGCAGTTCCACCCTCTCCTGCTGCTGACACTGCTGTTTTGTGAATCCTTTGCTTTCTGTTGTCAAAATGCCTGAAATATATAACATTGTTTTAGTAGAAACAATACCTTTCATTTCAACCTTAGCAAAATATTTTGACGTTTTTGGTTAAGTTCATACTGTTCTGTGAACTTTACATGCATTTGCAATAGTTTTGGTAGAAGTGAAACTGTATTTTTGGTTGTGAACAAACTTTTAGTTAAAAAAAGTTTATCCAGCTCTACTCCTTAGCTTCATCACCATAAAATATAGTAGTCAGAGCTTCTGGGAAGCCTTTGGTGTCTGAAGCTTTGTAGAGCAGCTGGATTCTTATCTCTAGACTCACAGATTATGAGGATGCACTTAAGTGATTTTGTTTCAAGAGGTTTTTCTTGTATTTGAGCCTGGAAATGAATAGAATGGTTATTGCATGCCTACCTTTGGCCTCTTTGGATATGTGACAAATAGGGTTTTCTGCAGTTACAAGGAGATCTAGCACTGGTCCTCTTCTGTTGGTCAGCCACATTTCTGTGGTACAGAACAGATTGAGTAACTCAACAGTAATAAAACTGTGGCTGACTTCTTTACAAATTCATATAAAATCTGTATTTATTTAATAGAAATAATATGCACACACTTTGTTACCCCAAATGGAATTTCAAAGGCACTTCAATTTAAACATACTGGATTTGATAAAACAATAAAAACAAGTTGAGTAACTATAAAGAGAGAGTTTTTGAATGAGTAAAAGTAATGTGGCATAAAAGTCAGAAATTGTGACAAGAATACTAAAGATAAAATACAACTGCTGCTTAACTTAACAAACTATGTTAAATTCAAAGCAAAGTTTTTCTCACCACATGCTCTAGGGAGTCTTACTGACAAAATTTCTTAGGCCAGTTCAGTGACGGCTTTCGTTATCCCTTCTGGTGCAATAAATCAATGGACAGAGAGAGAAGAAGGAGGGCATGCCTGGGGGTGTTTGTCCCTCCTTTTTATAGTGTCAATCCCCTCTTGAAAAATATTTCAAGCTGATATTCTGGAGGCAAAAAGTCTATGGAGAAGGATGTTCCTTGCTGCTTTTTCTCACCTGTTTGAATTTACTTTGTCTACCCTTCCAAAGGCACACATTCCTTTGTTTGAGACACACCTGCTTGCCAACTTCTGCTGTGGTTTGAAACATGTGTTAATAACATTATACAAGGAAATATTATAATTCACATGCAATGTTGCCACACATATTTTATCTAAATAATACTCACCAGCAACTATTAGCGGTAGATATGCCCAATGGCCTGTGATGGGATGTTAGATGGGGTGGGATCTGAGTTACGACAGAGAATTATTTCCTGGGTGTCTGGCTGGTGAGTCTTGCCCACATGCTCGGGTTTAGCTCATCGCCGTATTTGGGGTCGGGCAGGAATTTTCCTCCACGGCAGATAGGCAGAGGTCCTGGGGGGTTTTCACCTTCCTCTACGGTGTGGGGCATGGGTCACCTGCTGGAGGATTCTCTGAACCTTGAAGTCTTTAAACCACGATTTGAGGACTTCAATAGCTTAGACATAGGTTAGGGGTTTGTTACAGGAGTGGGTGCGCAAGTTTCTGTGGCCTGTGTTGTGCAGGAGATCAGACTAGATGATCATAATGGTCCCTTCTGACCTTAAAGTCTATGATTCTAATGTCATGAGTTTGCAGATGACACCTCGTAAGGCATATTTGTACAAAGATTATTACAACCGTGTGTAGGGAGTGGACGGGTACATTCTCTCATAGTGGTATGTTTCAGATGTAATAATTATATATTTCTGAACTACAGTTTTCAACACTAAGATAATAAAAACTATTACTACTAGTTTACTAAAAAATTACAAATGAAAGTGATCTATTGAGACTACAGATTAAATCTAATCTCTAATTGCACAGGTGGGGAACTTTCCAAATACAAATAGCATGATGGTCAACTTCTAAGAGCTTGGCTACACTGGCAAGTTAGAGCGCATTAAATCAGCCCCAGGTGCCCTAACTCCTGAGGTGTCCATACTGGAAAGGCACTTAGAACACCTGGACTCTGCAGCTGGAGTGCTCCTAGTAATCCACATCCACGAGAAGCATAAAGCTGGCTGCACCCTAGTGGAAATGCCTGGGTGAAAGTGTGGATGACGTGTGGCATTACTGCATTGTGATTGGCCTCCAGAAATGTCCTGTAATCCCCTGAAGTCAAGTGGCCACTCTGGTAATTGATTTGAACTCGGCTGCAGGCATGGGGATATCCCCTTTCAAAGCTCCGTTTCTGACAGCCGGTTGCTTATCAGCTCCGGGACAAAACAAACCATTACAGTGGAATGCTGCTGCTGCTGCCAAGGCAGGCATTTGTGTGTGTGTGTGTGTGAGAGAGAGAGAGAGAGGCGGGGGAGGTCTGCTGCCATCTGAACTTACAAGACAGCATGCTGACACACTCTTTGCCTCCCAAAACACACTGTCTCCCCCACATATATACACAACACACTCCCTGTCACACTCCACCCCCCGCCCCATTTGAAAAGCGTGCTGCAGCCTCTTGCACGCTGGGATAGCTATCACAATGCAAGAGGTGCTAATGTGGCCATCCACTGCGCTTCGGGCAGACAGTGTAAACACACTGCACTATACTTTTCCTGGTGCTCTTAGATGAAATTAGTACTACAGGTATATCTAGTATCTAGTACACCACCAGCATTTTTTAAAGTGACTACAGTGCTGTCAAAAGACACAACTAAAAAAAAAAAAACAATTATACTTGCAAATGATTCCTTTCTTCTGGAGAAAGACAGGAAAACAACAAATGTTTTGTTATAGTCTCTAGATTAGGAGAGTATAAAAAACCTCACCTGTGTTTACTATAGAGGTTGAATTTGTTTGTATAATTGCCTCAAAACTCTTGCAGTAAAAGTTGTGGCCTAGCATTTAGCAATGTTACAGAATGCTTTAGTTTGTGAAGCAGACTTAGTTTTACATCCTGCAGTACTTGGCGAGTAGAAAGAAAAGGAGTACTTGTGGCACCTTAGAGACTAACAAATTTATTTGAGCATAAGCTTTCGTGAGCTACAGCACACACCATTTATTCTTTTCCATAGAGACTATCCAATTTGGCCAAAGTACATGGCAGAGGGGCATTGCTGGCACATGATGGTATATATCACATTGTTGGATGTGCAGGTGAACGAGCCTCTGATAGTGTGGCTGATGTGATTAGGCCCTATGATGGTGTCCCCTGAATAGATATGTGGACACAGTTGGCAACGGGCTTTGTTGCAAGGATAGGTTCCTGGGCTAGTGTTTTTGTTGTGTGGTGTGTGGTTGCTGGTGAGTATTTGGTTCAGGTTGCGGGGCCGTCTGTAAGCAAGGACTGGCCTGTCTCCCAAGATCTGTGAGAGTGATGAGTTGTCCTTCAGGATAGGTTGTAGATCAACAAATCAGACATCAAGAATTATAACATTCAAAAACCAGTCAGCGAACACTTCAATCTCTCTGGTCACTCGATTACAGTCACAATATTACAACAAAAAAACTTGTGTTAATAACATTATACAAGGAAATATTATAATTCACATGCAATTAAAAGTCACAATATTACAACAAAAAAACTTCAAAAACAGACTCCAAGGAGAGACTGCTGAATTGGAATTAATTTGAAAACTGGACACCATTAAATTAGGCTTGAATAAAGACTGGGAGTGGATGTGTCATTACACAAAGTAAAACTATTTCCCAATGTTTATTTTTCCCCCCTACTGTTCCTCACACGGTCTTGTCAACTGCTGGAAATGGCCCACCTTGATTATCACTACAAAAGTTTTTTTTTTTTTCTTTTTCTCTCCTGCTGGTAATAGCTCACCTTACCTGATCACTCTTGTTACAGTGTGTATGGTAACACCATTGTTTCATGTTCTCTGTGTATATAAAATCTCCCTATTGTATTTTCCACTGCATGCATCCAATGAAGTGAGCTGTAGCTCACGAAAGCTTATGCTCAAATAAATTTGTTAGTCTCTAAGGTGCTACAAGTACTCCTTTTCTTTTTGTGGATACAGACTAACACGGCTGCTACTCTGATACTTGGCTAGTGTGCCTAACTCCCATTCACACATCAGTGGCTGTATTTTCCATCTGTTGTGCACAGGACCTAAAAGATGATTATGTAACAAATTTACAGGCACAAGCAGTAAAATGTACTATAGATAAAATTTGGGCAATAACATGTGACCAACCAACCAGCTGGTTGATATAATAAATGCTGAAATCATTCAGGGATACTTCTCTATTGGGAAGAACTTTATACTGAATATGAGCATCATCCTGAAATCCTTACACAAAGTAATACCATCATCTGTGAATAACCCCTGTTACGCTGTCTGGAGTTGCTCATGACAATGTGTGCCAATCTCAGGGCAGACTGTCAATAAAACAGGACAGAAACCCCAAATTGGTTATATGTTCTATAATTAGATTTCTGCAACCCAGTAACAAGTGTGAACTCCTAAAACACGATGTCATGGAGTCACAGACGGTCCTTTTTTTACATCCTGTGGAACTTGGCCTTTGCTGCTGTAGCTGCTATAGTGTTTAAAGGGCCTAATAGCAGTTTAATACTCATGAAACTCTAAGGAACCTCTTGTATAGGTAACTACTTGTAGTAGGCTTGATTCACCCTCCAGCAATAAGTGATGAAATATACATTTTTGTAGCATCTGCATTCAGAGCCTGTGGCCACTATGCATATCATGAGAGCTAAACAGAAGCACAATAAGTAGATGGCACTGGCTGACAGTTCTGTCCATTTTAAATTACACAAGTTTCCCTCAATGTCTGCCCCAGATGCCAAGGGGAAAAATACTCTCTCCTGGTAGACATGAGGTGGAAGAAATATATTTACTAAAGAACTGGCAAAATAATCATACTTAGCTCTGGCAAAATAATTTCCCAGCACTAAAAGATAGAGATCTATGTACATATTATATACAAAAGAGTATAGATAAAAACAGTGTATTAAAGTTGCAAAGTGAAGTACTGAAGATTTAGGAAATGCTAATAATAGGTTGGCCAGATAACCTTAAATCAGCCTTTCATGCATACACTTCATGGTACAGTCATTACTTACATGATCACATACCATTCTTTCCACGGGACTCTTGCCTTGTTAAGTGCACAGGACTGAATGAGACAATTGTTAAATATTTCTTTACATCCACATCACTCAGTGTATGGCCCTAGACCTTATTTTACTGCACACTATTCAAACCATACTCTGAATTTGGAAATATTAATTTCCTCATGGACTTTTCTGTTGTGCAGATCACCGTAGTATATGAGTGTGTCTGACAAACATTAACAAATATATCTTCACAACAAGTCTAGAAGATAGGAAAGTATTATTACTCCCATTTTACACCTTGGGAATTGAGACATACAGGGATTAAGATAAAAAATTGTCCATTGTCCGCTAATTTCGGGTGTCCATCTTGACATGTATGGTCTGATTTTTCAGAATACTTAGCATTTTATAGTGCTATATTTTATACAGGTTCAAAGCACTATACAAATATTAATAAATGAATTCTGTCTGCAGTGAAAAAGTATTTACTAGTTGGGAAACTGAGACAGAAATGCAGAGACTTCCTCACAGACAGACATAGCCAGTGGCACATCCAGGACTGGAACTCAGGAGTGCCAGATGCTCATTCTTCTAGACTGCACAGCCTAACTACCAGACATTCTGTGCAACATCCACTGACTTCAGTTACTGACATGAATGCTCAGAATTTCTGCAGTGCCAAGCCTTAGGTGTCAATTTGGAACTCAGAAAATGAGGAATACACAACAAAAGGCTACCTATAAAACTTTTGCTTAAAATGACTAGCTCAGAAACACATAGAAAATCTCTGGTAGGACAAGACGGAGAATGGACTTCTCTTGTATGGCAGTCAACTATGGTCATAAATATAAAGAGAAGGGTAACCACCTTTCTGTAGACAGGGCTATAAAATCCCTCCTGGCCAGAGGCAAAATCCTTTCACCTGTAAAGGGTTAAGAAGCTAAAGTAACCTCGCTGGCACCTGACCCAAAATGACCAATGAGGGGATAAGATTCTTTCAAATCTGGAGTGGGGGGAGGGATTTTGTCTGCCTGTGTAATACCTTTGCTGGGAACAGATCAAGGATGCAAGCCTTCCAACTCCTGTAAAGTTAGTAAATAATCTAGCTAGAAAATGTCTTAAATTTTCTTTTGTTTTTTGGCTTGTAAAATTCGCTGTGCTGGAGGGAATGTGTATTTCTGTTTTTTGTGTCTTTTTGTAACTTAAGGTTTTGCCTAGAGGGATTCTCTATGTTTTGCATCTGATTACCCTGTAAAGTATTTACCATCCTGATTTTGCACAGGTGATTCTTTTACCTTTTCTTTAAATAAAATTTTTCTTTTAAGAACCTGATTAATTTTTCATTGTTCTTAAGATCCAAGCATTTGGGTCTGTGTTCACCTGTACCAATTGGTGAGGATATTATTATCAAGCCTTCCCCAGGAAATAGGGTGTAGGGCTTGGGGGGATATTTTGTGGGGAAGAAGTCTCACATTGTCTCTTTCCCTGTTCTTTGTTTAAATCTCTTGGTGGTGGCAGTGTATCAGGTTTTTTAACCTAAGCTGGTTCCCAAGGCAAGAAAGAAATCTGTGCCTTGGCGAAATTTTAACCTAAGCTGGTAAGAATAAGCTTAGTGGGTCTTTCATGCAGGTCCCCACATCTGTACCCTAGAGTTCAGAGTGGGGAAGAAACCTTGACAACTACCTTAAACACAAGATCACCCTCTCACTTCCTGCAACCCCTTTGCATTTTTAACCAAATGAAATAACTAGAGAGAGGATTTCATCAGATATTGGGATTATGATTTAACCACCCCTCTCAAGTCTGTGGTTTGTTCAAAATCATGGTTTTGATTTGGCTCCTTAGAGAGAGGACATAAAAATAATCAAAATCCACATTCTGTTATTTCAGCCCACACAGGTGGGCTGTTTGGACCTGGGGGTTTGGTTTGAGTCTATTTCTAAAAACCAGTAGGTACAATTTTACCCATTTCTACAGTATCTTTAATCTTCTGCCAGCATCTTCTCCATCTGACTTTTTTTCTTAAATATGTCTCCCTGAGGTATTTTTTTTGCCAGCTGTTGCAGTGAAGATGTATTATAATGGCACATCCATAGAGTAGATGTATTATAATGATGTATGCCATTGATGCATAATCAGTGACAGCTCTGATCACTTCTGTGCCTTGGAGTAGTACATCATCAGGATGATAGCTAAAAGGAACAGAAGGCTCAAGATGGACCTTTTTTCAGTCCTCTTGTGAAGAGTATACTTTTGATACTATTACTGTTTAAGTAGCAGCCTTGTACTTCGGCATATACAAACAAATGAGAAAAAAACAGCCCCAAGGAGGTTTCCAGACAACTTCAGAGGGGCAGCATAGTCTTTTTATATGCTGTGCAAAGAAATTATTTTAAGAGGAAATTCTTGACTAGAAGCTAAAGAAAGTTGTGGAAAGAGATAGTTAAATGGATAAGCTAGGAAGCTCAAAAGCTCTCCCACTCCTTTAGGGTCCAGATTTTGCCAGCTTTGTTTGTGTTGAATAGGACCAGTCTTCAACACATAGTCCCACTTGTATCACTGGAAGTACTTCCTAAGTGAGGTGCTACACAAAAGGAATAAGGGTTACAGAATATGATCCTCAGATGTTAAGGTGAGCATTTTTATTTGAATTCTGACAATAAGCATCTATGACTTTCAGGCAAAGCTAATGATAGGTACATACATAAATCTCACATACAGTGCGGACATACAATAGACTTTTGTTCATGAAACTTACAGAGGTCATTGGAGGCTTTTATTTCAGGTTTTCAATAATCCATTTTATTGGAAAATCATCTACGAAACCTACTGCATATTACAAAAATATAAATATTTTGAGAAACACTTTGGAAGACATCATCTCCTCACCCAAGAAATGAAGTCTCTGGTGAGATATATAGTATATTATTCTGAATCAACAGCCTAGATTTGAAAGGCTCTGTGTCTCATTGTCCATGCCTTGGGATATTCAGTCCACCAGGAGTTGGGGTTTAATTTCATGTGATTGCTTTTATTGGGTTCACTCAATTTTAAATCATTCATATAGTTTTTTGTTGTATCAATTTCCACCTATGTTTTTATATTAATTTAAACTTGCTTATTTTAAAATATCTTTAGGAGCAGAATCACTGATCTGATGTGCTCCCTCTGTGCCATTAAGGCACATAAAGAAAGAAGAAATAATTATATCTCCCCAGCAGGGAATCAGTCCCTAACAGACATAGAACTGACTTAGTCAGGTCCTATGACACCCCTCCTCCAGAGCCCCAGCACAGTGAGGATTAGGGACTAACCATTCCTAACGTCTCTAACTTATGTTAGGTCTGGGGCAGAGTTAAGTAGAGAATGAAGGAACCAGCATCAGTTTCCTTTTGGCCCTGCTGAACTCAACAGATCTTGGTCACAACAGAAACTCTTGACCATTCAATAAATTATTGAAGCTGCACTGCTCAGAGGAGCTTGGAGAAAAGAACTTGGAGATACGAGAATCCTGTTTTATAATCACTTTTGAACAAATGACTCAGTCCATGTGAATTTGGGCTAGTCTACCTATGCCTCATCCAGCTGGCAAATTAGATAAACAGTGGAACTGCACTAAAACCCAGAAGTTGTATATGAGATGACCTTTCTGGGTAAGTACATTACATATGAGGGATTCTATCATACTTTCCTCAGGAATAACTCAAAACAGGGGATAATTTATCTGAGAAATGCTCTTTATCCCATCCTGGGGGAAGTGATCTGCAGCTGCTTGGATAGGGTAGCAGAGAAAACAGTGGTAGTGAGCTATTAACTACATTGATGCCGCAAGAGCCATGTGGAAATCCATATCTGCGCTAAGAGCTCCCTTGCAATCTCTGCTAACCCTATGGTTCTATGATTCTATGTATTGCTCCTATTTCCTTCCTTTCATCTCTCTCCAATACAGCAGCATAGCTCAGTCAGGAGACACATTGCCACTGGTGACTATCACAGTTACAGAATGAGCTGCACTGTACATCCTTTTTTGTGCCTCTCAAATAGACCACTCATGTGACAGGCCTGGATTCCTTCACCTTTCTCAAGGTCTCAGACATTCTGGGACTTGATCTCCACACAGACCTTCTGACTCGAATCTTCAGCTTGACCTGCAACCAAACTGCAAAATGACAGGGCTTGGACCTGACTCACAGTGGGACTTGGTCTCTGACACACTCTGTCATAAATATGGAGGGAAGGGTAACCATCTTTCTGTATACAGTGCTATAAAATCCCTCCTGGCCAGAGGCAAAATCCTTTCACCTGTAAAGGGTTAAGGAGCTCAAGTAACCTGGCTGGCACCTGACCCAAAATGACCAAATCGGGGGGAGACGGGTGGCGGGGGGGGGGAGGAAGAGAAAGTCCTTGTCTGTCTGTGTGATGCCTCTGCCTAGGACAGATCAAGAAAGCAAGCAATCCAACTCCTATAGAGTTAGTAAGTAATCTAGCTAGAAAATGTGTTATGTTTTCTTTGTTTTTTTTTTTTTTTTGGCTTGTAAGTTTGCTGTGCTGGAGGGAATGTGTATTCCTGTTTTTGTGTCTTTTTGTAACTTAAGGTTTTGCCTAGAGGGATTCTCTATATTTTGAATCTGACAGCCTGTACGATTATCTTCCATTCTGATCTTTCAGAGTTGTTCTCTTTTTTTTTTTTGTTCTTCTAATAAAGTTCTGATTGGTTTTTTTGGGTCTTGGGGATTTGTGCTCATCTTGTTTATGCTCAAGCCTCCCCAGGAAAGGGGCTTGGGGGGATATTTTGGGGAAATAGGAACTCCAACTGGTCGTTTCCCTGTTCTTTGTCTAAAATACTTGGTGGTGGCAGCGTTTTACCTAATCAAAGGGCAAAGATTTTGTGCCTTGGGGAAGTTTTAACCTAAGATGGTAGAAATAAGTTTACGGGGTCTTTCATGCGGGTCCCCACATCTGTACCCTAGAGTTCAGAGTGGGGAAGGAACCCTGACACACCCCCTCCAGCAGAGTATTAGGATCCAGGTCCTGAGTGCTTGCTGACCAAGTCATGCTGATTTGTGTGTGGACAGGAGGCGGCCTTTGGCTCAAATCTGATTCAGAGCTTGGGATTAGAGTGCAGAGTAGATATGCATTTAAGATTTTAATATTCCCTTTGACCCTAGATAATGGCCTGGAAAAAGTAAACCTTGCTGACCTGAATGGCAAAATAAACAATTCCCCCCACTCTTTTAACAAGGAACCTTGATGCACATGATATTTATAGAAAATAATACAGCTATTTCCCTCATTCTCCATAGTGGCATAGACAAAAATGCATTGAAGCAGCTGCGGACAGTGTTGGATATAAAATGCCAAGGAGTTGTAGGTATTGCTTTCAGCAGCTTCTGTGGATTTTTTTTCCATTTTGGAGAGATACTTCTAGAGAAGGCTGTAGTTTCCCACTCCAGCCATGCATAAAGTTCATGTCCAGCTGCCCAGGATCTGCATATTCTGGTTTCCAGAATCTTGAATTGAAAGGGATAGGTCCTAGTATAGAGGTAAAAATCCTAAGGCCATCTTGGATCATCTAAAGGACAGCTAGGAGTCCATTTTTTTTGTGAGCTCTTTTTGTCCCCTCCTTGTTCCAGTTTGGTGCCTTTTTCTGGTTAGCGGGGAAAGACAGTGGCTGTCAATCATCTAATCTGCCTAGTGACCTAGTGTCTATATAAGGAGGTGTTCAGATCAGATAGGGGCTGCCCATCTGAGTGGTAGCGTCTGGTTGAGACGAAACAGGTAATTGAGGGTAGGCCATTCATCCCACAAGGGTTACTTGGAATAGTGGATATACTCACTTACATGCATCTGAACCATCTTCTGTAGAATTGCTTACTGCACGCATGATGACACAGGTATAGGGAGTGGGAGAGATTTAACAGCTTACCTGAAAGGATGCTCATCTGATCCTGCCTCAAGGTCCTACTTCCATCTAAGGGATCCAGCAGTCCTGTTTTGTTGTGCCACCCTAAGAAGGAGAAAACATCAGTAAATCAAGCTGCTAGAGATGGTATTGTGATCGTCACTTTGTTTGTGTGCATAGTCCCCCTATTGTTACAGCCTGCCTTGTTTTAGTATCTGCCTGGTTGCTGTATGTTTTACCTTGTTTATTCTGGGAGTCCTTGCCACCCCTTTAGTAAATTGTGTTGTACTTTTATTTTGTTTGAGTTTTATGTGGAAATATAAGTCCCTGGAGACAGATACAGGTAGGAGGCGAACCTGAGACTGAGATATTTGGTCCACTTTTAATTTTAGCTCCTGTTTCGGTGAACACTATAAGCTCCATTCCCACTTCTGTCTTTACCAGCGAGATTTGACAGATATCTGTGCTGGTTCAATTCTCCTCTATGCTTCCTGGCCCCAGAATTGATTATTTAGTTTAAATGACTGTATAATAGTTCCGAATTGCATTCTGGGAGTGGGACTGAGATTTTTGTCATAAAAAATAGAGCTTTTGGGGGGAAAACATAAATGCATACAGTGGGAGATAATTTATAAAGTTTCATTTCTCAGCGACTACATTTAAAAATAACATTTTCTTCAAAATTAGTAATATATATTACATGTATAATATATATTTCTTTTAAATAACAAAAATACCTAATCCTTTTGTGGTTTATTGTTTGCAAAATTTAGTTTTAAACAGCAAACTTGATTCTAAAGTTTAAAGTACAAATAAGTTTTTGAGAAAAAAATCCTACTCTAGCTTCTAATTATTTATGTATTTATTTATTTATTTGACTGGGGGGTAATTTTATTCAAAATAGAATAATGGGCACTTAGGCCCAATTCTGGTTTCATACTGCTGTAAATAAGATGCATATATGAGCCCTTAAGGTATCATCTCACATGATTAAACTTTATTGTGAAGTTTCAGCCTGTAGTGAATTATGAACACATAAAAGTAGATTTTTGTTAAAATTGAAGTAATTTTACAAATTATGGAGGAACTACCATTCACATCCACTGTAGAATAAATTTGCTCAAAAGGCTGGAGCTGGATGAAAAAGAGAAGTTTCAAGGTATAATCACACTGCTGCAGGTGTACTCTTTGAGAATTCTGCCTCTCTGTTCTTCAGCACGTAAGGCACTCTGTATATAAGGAGAGTGCAATTTATCCTCTCTGGCACATATACAGTCAGCTCTATCAGCCATGCGGAAGGATTAGATAGAGGCATGACCCATCTAAGCCCCAAGTTTTCACATGCTTAGATACTTATCCACTTGGGAAACATATCCAATTCATTCCCTTTGCCATTTCTGATTATGAACTGTGCTAGTCATGCAGCACATTCCACCGCTACGAGGTAAGGGATAAGATTTGCCTACCGATATCTTGATTGTTTTAGCTTCCCAACCATGGATAAAGGTTAGAATCAAACCCATGTATCTCACTGTTTTAACCCACTTTCTTTCCCCTTTAATTTTCATTTAACAAGAACAAGCTGACATAGGAAGCAACATGACACATGGCCCTACACCTACCTGCAACAAAGGAACCTTTACAGATTCTTGTATTTCCATTTTCCTCTAAGGCATTCTCAAAACAGCAAATATGAACTAACGTAAAACGTTACTGTCTTAAACCAACAAAAAGAAACTGAGTTAGTATTAAAACTTCATACTTAGCTTCCAGCTCGTGCCCACTTGCTACAATATCATATAAAGATATGGAAAAATCATCTACTACCAGAACTTGAGTACTATCTTGGCTTTTGGTGATGAAAGGACTAACTAAGTCATGCGTATAAATATGTTCATCATCATCATGTTTCTATTACGCCTCTGGCATTTCGGGTAGTAACAAAGCTTCTCCACTCCTGTGTGTTTCAGGCAAGTCTTTCAATGGTTCCCCAGCTGTGCCCCATGTTTTTCAGCTTGGCTTCCACAGCTCTTTGCCATGTTGTTTTCGGGCGGCCTCATTTTTGCTTGCCTGCAGGTGTCCATCTTATTGCCACTCTGGTGATTGAATCAGTTTCCATCCAAATCACATGACCAATCAATCTCCATCACCTCCTGGCATCAATGGTGCTCATATCCTCTTGGTTGTACTGTGCCAATAGATCTTGGTTTGAGATTGTTCTGGGTCAAAAGATATGGAGGATTTTTCTGAGGCAGTTTATATGAAATGAAGACAGTTTGGACATGTCATACTTTCTCATTCCCCAGTCTTTTTCACTATAAAGGAATGTTGAAAGTACACAGCTCTGATAAATCTTGAGTTTGGTTTTGGTTTTGTATGTTGATGATTTCCAGACTGTATTTAAGCTCATGAAGGTGCTCCTGCCTTCATTAATTTTGTTCTGAATGTCCTGGCTTGTTCCACCATCCTGGCTGATGCTGCTGCCCAAGTATGTGAATGTTTCTATATTGGTGAGAACATAATCCTCTATCCGTACTGGTGACGGTGAGGCAATCTTAAAGGTCATGATATCTGTCTTACTGTGTTTGATTTTCAGTCCAATTTGCTGGCTGAATGTGTTGAGTCGAGTTGTTTTTTCTTGTATATGGTGTTGGGTATGTGATAGGAAAGCGAGATCATCTCTGAAATCCAGGTCTTCAAGGGATGAGAAGGTGTCCATTTAATGCTTCTTGGCATGTCTTCTGTTGTACGCTGCTGTCAAGGTTCCTTCCCCACTCTGAACTCTAGGGTACAGATGTGGGGACCTGCATGAAAAAAACCCTAAGCTTATTTTTACCAGCTTAGGTTAAAACTTCCCCAAGGTACAGATTATTTTACCTTTTGTCCCTGGACTTTTTTGCTGCCACCACCAAGCATCTAACAAATATAACAGGGAAAGAGTCCACTTGGAAACGTCTTTCCCCTCAAAATCCCCCCAAGCCCTACACCCCCTTTCCTGGGAAATGCTTGATAAAAATCCTCACCAATTTGCATAGGTGAACACAGACCAAACCCTTGGATCTTAAGAACAATGAAAAAGCAATCAGGTTCTTAAAAGAAGAATTTTAGTTAAAGAAAAAGTAAAAGAATCACATCTGTAAAATCAGGATGGTAAATACCTTACAGGGTAATCGGATTCAAAACATAGAGAATCCCTGTAGGCAAAACCTTAAGTTACAAAAAGACACAAAAACAGGAATATACATTCCATTCAGCACAACTTATTTTATCAGCCATTTAAACAAAACAGAATCTAATGCATATCTAACTAGATTGCTTACTGACTTTTTACAGGAGTTCTGACCTGCATTCCTGCGCTGGTCCCGGCAAAAGCAACACACAGGCAGAGAGAAGCCTTTATTCCCCCTCCTCCAGCTTTGAAAGTATCTTGTCTCCTCGTTGGTCCTTTTGGTCAGGTGCCAGCAAGGTTGTCTTAGCTTCTTAACCCTTTACAGGTGAAAGGGTTTTTCTTCTGGCCAGGAGGGATTTAAAGGTGTTTACCCTTCCCTTTATATTTATGACAGCTGCGTTACCTAGTCAATGACAATATTGAAGAGGATCGCAGACATGAGACACCCCTGACGTACTCCTGTTTTGACTTCAAAATTGAGCTCGCTGTGATCAACACTACAATAAATAAAAACTTTTGATTATGTTGATTATATGGAAAGGGATTCCATGTGTCTGCAGAATGTGCCATAGGCTGGTTCTGTGAATGCTATCAAAGTCTATCTGAAGAAGTGAGGTTTTTACCCATGAAAGCTTATGCTCAAATAAATCTGTTAGTATTTAAGGTGCCACCGGACTCCTTGTTGTTTTTCTCAGTCTATGAAATTTATATATAGTTGCCATTGCCATTCTAAGCATTGTTCTATTATGTTTCGTAGAGTGAAGGTCTGGTCTGTGCATGCTTTTATTTATTTTAAAATATTGTCATGGTTGAAAGGATTTTGTTCAAAACTCTATGTGATTAGGATGCACAAAAAATTGTTAGTACTGACCACTAATTTACAAAACTTAACATAAACCAAATATACCTGTGGTAGGAAAAAAATGCAATGCACATAAGCAAGTAGGAAAGTTTAATGTCAGTAATATTGCAGTGTTGGGATGCCTGGCAATATTGCGATGTTTGAGAATGTTAATAATTTAAGGTCTAAATTGTAGACATGACTGAACTTGTAAAGTTTCTTCCAATGATTTTTACGTCTAGTTATTAAAATACTACAGACAGCTCCTCAGAGACCACTTAACTTATTAGATCAAAAGAAATATGAAAAAAATATGCTTGAACTTTCTCATCTACAAAGGTCTAAATTCTAATAAATCAGAAAAGTGTTGAAATGCAAGTTATAGAGCTCAGTATGAAGAGATTCTAAAAGAAACACATACAAGATTCTATAAAATGACCTTCTTTATTTCAACATTTTCATAATTAATATGAATAACACAGATTTTATTTTTAATACTATTATAAATATGATTGAATTTGCAAATCCAGGATTGGACTTGCTTCCCATGTGAGAAGCCATAAAACAAATAAACTCATAAATCAAATCAACACTAGCTGAACACTCATATCTTGAAGTGATGGTAGAATCCAATCCATCAACCAACCATGACATCATATTTAATTGTTTTCATATTTCAAAACACAAAAAAACAAGAAAAACTGCACTAGAGAGTAAAGACTTTATTGTATGAAAAGTCTCAAGAGCAAGAAAACATTCAATTGGGACTAACCTTTTTATTCACAAAGGTTCATCTAAAATTAAAGCTATGAAAAAATCACATAGCATTGTTACCTTGAGTGGTATGTCCAGCAAGAAAATGGAGGACATTGTAATCCAATAATGTTCATTGCAAATTTTGGTGGATTTTTTTCCCCACTGACTAAATATTTGTGAACATATGTCTCCATTATTTGACCAGCTCATTTTAAAATCCTCATTCCTCAGACAATGGATCTGACATATTCATTTATATGGCATTAATCTACATGGTCTCCAAGATCTCCATAGACTTCAGTGGAGTTACTTACCATTGGTTGTAAGGAATCTCCCAATCCAGTTGGCTACTGGAAATAAGGAATAAGAAAATAGGACCAGAAAGGTCTTCCTAGGTCACCAAATCCAGACCCTTTCTAATTAAGCTGACTCCATCAGACAATCCTATTCATTTTTTTTACGCTCCATATTAAAAAAAAATAGATTTCTTGCTCCCACTTTTAAACTATCAAAAGACTATTCTAGAACCTTACTCCTCTGAGGGGTAGCAACTTTCTTCTAATTTCCAGTCTAAATTTACTCATGGTCAGTTTATACCCATTTATTCTGATGCCAACCTTTTTTCTTTAACTTAAATAGTTCTCTCTTCCTTGTGTTATCCTCCCTACGTATTTATAGAGAGCTCAGTAAGCCAAGCAGTTTTTTCTCATAAAATAGGCTCTTCATTCCCCAGATCATCCTAGTAGCCCTTCTCTGCACCTGTTCCAATTTGAATTCATCTTTTCTTAACATGGATGATGAGAACTCTACACAGTATTCCAGATGGGTTTGTTATCACATGGTTGTATTATTGCTGTTTCTCTTCGGTGGTATGGTGGTAAAATATGGGTGAGAGGAGGAAGCCAGAATGTCATAGTTAATTTCAGAACTCCTGTGACAAGTCTCATTGCAGTGTTCAGATGCACACCATCATGTTTTACATGTATACTACCTGACCATACTAACGAGAAATAGCTGCTAAGAAGATGAGAGACAAGGTGTGAGTGTCTGCTGCCAACTAGTCCCAGCTAGTTTGTAGGTTATATTGTTCCTAGTCTTTCTTGGCAGTAGTCTTTGTCTTTATGGCTCTCCCAAGGTCCTCTTTACTGAGTAAGATCTGATGAGGCTTTAGGTTTTGTCCCATGTAGCTGGAAGTTTAACATCTGAGACTAGACACTTCCATGTTACCATTAATTTGTTTCGAGTATAAAAGCTAATCAAATACCCCACATTGGAACATTTTGTTTGAAGTGGTTGTTGTAAGGTCACAGAGAGAATCTGTGGCAGAATCCAGGGATAAATGCTGACATCATTGATGTTCATGGAAGTTTTGCCATTGACTTCAGTGAGGCCAGTATTTTTCACCAGGTTTCCTGACTTTCCTAAGAAGCACCCTGAGCAGCAGAAAAAAGGGAAATGTTAAAGTGGAATTTAAAGTGGCAAAGAGTTTGGAAAGAAATAATTTCATTCCAAAGATAGGGAGAAGATGAAGAAAGGGAGCAAATGGAGAGTGGGTTTGAAATGAGTGAAGAAAGAGTACTAAGGAGTGATGTGGTAATAACAATCAAAGGTAATCAGTGAGTACTATAAAGCAAAAGGGGGAATCCAGTGAAAAAGAGAAATTAAATCTATAAATTTCCAGGAGACACAAAAATGTGATGTTCCACTAAGTTTTGTCTCATTGGACTTGGTGCTTTAATTTATCTGCTGCTGTTGCAGTGTTTGCCAGCCTTCAAGGATTTGAACCACTGTGATGTGTATATGGTCTTATATATATATTTTTAATTATATTAGCTTTGATAGAGACAGATTTTAGGCTATTTCATTTTTGGATACTTCGGAGTTCATTTTTTCTAATTATGATGAAGGAAAGCTATATGGACGACAAACTGGATAATGCTCCTCTTCTGGACTGCTGAGATAATGATGATTATTTCTTATTTATTTTATAGTTATCACATAGGATGAGTCTTTCAGGTGCCATAAAGAAAAAAAAAGTCTAGAAAAGACAATACCTTCCCCAGAGTGCTCTCAGTTTACATATCAGGACAGAACAAAGGGACAAAACCCAAGAACAACTATGTAGGTAAAAACAGACAATCACTATGCTCTTGAATGAACTCACACAGGAAAATGATGAAAGACCAAAACACCCTATCACCTGTGGGTGAACACTTTTCTTAGAGAGATCACTCTGTGTCTGACCTATCAGTCCTCATCTTCAAACTGTTGATGTTAGCAGAAATGGTTACGCACTTTGATTCTTTCTTACCATTGCAATTGTCTTGTAATGCTTCACTATATAGAGTGGGTGCAGTTCTTTCCCACATTTTTCCTAATGGCATGGAGAAACTAATTGCCTTTGCATCATGAACACTCACTATATCTGAGAAGAACTATGCAAAAATAGAGTGAGAAGTTCTCAGCATCGTCTTCAGAATTCAAAAATTCCATACCGATCTACAGGGTAGATATTTTACCTTCCTGATTGATCATCACCTAGTAATTTCAATTTTTGATCCAAAACATGGTATTCTGTCATTAGCTGCTGCTCATGTGCAACAAGTGTTACTACTTTCAGCTCATTCTTTTACTATTCTATTCCATAAGGGACTCAACACAGCAATGCTAATAGGCTTCTGCACCTGCCATTCCCAAGCTCCTGTCAACCCAAGGAAATTTCAGATAAAATGTTCTATCTCATTTTAATAGATAGGTTACCCATCACTAGAACAGGCATCAACAAAGAAACCGCTAAGGATGATGTGCTTTCTCTTCTGAATGGAATGGTACTACAGGGTACAAAGTTGGATCAAAAGAATTCCTCATGTATACATTGTGTGCTAATGTCAATTGTGTGTGAATCATGTTTGCATCTTATGGGAATGTGAGTGATCATTCCAAAATCACTTCAATCTCAGGTTTTGAAAACTCTTCATGAAGGTCATTTTGGCATTGTGCAGAAGAAAGCCATAGCCCAGAATCATGTCTGGTGGCCAGGGATTGACAAATATATTGAGAGGAAGGCAAAGTGCTGTATTACATGTCAGCATATTCAGCAAAATCCTTACTCAGCTTATCTACACCCTTGGTTGCATGGACTTTGCCAGATTATTAGAAGATTATATGTTCTTAGTCATTGTCGACTCCCATTCAAAATGGCCAGACGTTTTCAGAATGACTTCTACTAACAGCTACCTAGATCATTGGACATCTTCGTACCTTGTTTAGCCAATTTGGTTTATTGCTACTGTTAGTGAGTGACAATATACCTCAATTCTGCTCTGAATAATTTCAGGGGCCCCTGGCTTCAAGTGGAATTCATCTCTGCTCTATACTATCCTGCTAAAAATAGATTAACAGAATGCTTTGTACAAGCACTGAATTGTGCCTTAAATCCGAAAGGTCTATTTTGAGTCATCAGGAGAAACTGGACAATTTATTGCTTGTCTACAGGAATACATCACATGCTACTACCAAAGAGTCACCTGCAGCTCTTTTCTTGAAGCGATCTTTGCATAACTTTGGCCTGATATTGCCTCACATGTAGCCAAATCCCAAGCTATGCAAATTGATTGATGATGTTAGATGTTTAATTATTCTTTTCAAGTCTGAGACTTATAGTAGAATTACAACTACTGTTGTAATTGTTCTGTTGTGAAATGAGTACCTGGAAAAACTGTAAAATTAATGATCCTATTCTGTTGCTGGTAACACTATCCAACTGTGTTTTATGAACATGACAGTTGGACCAATTGTAGCCTCAATAGGTAACAGAGTCTGAGATATTCTAATGGGACTTCCTGTTCCTCTGACTGAAGCTTTTTCCATTGCAAGTCCTAATTTCAATGACTTGTTGGGAGAAATTTTGGTACCAGATCCAGTGGATTTCTTAGCACCGACTGTTCCTGTTGTTCAGGACACTTCCACAGCACCATCATCACATTATCACAAGAGAGTGCGAAAAGCAGTGGAGAACCTGAATTTATAAATTGTTTAGCTGCCTATTCCACGGTAGAATAATCCCTTGCAATTTCAGAGTCTCTACCTGCAACTTTTACTTAGGTTATATAGTGTTTCATTTTAGCCATGTGAAAAATAATGAGTGAGTGTGTGTGTATGTGTGTGTGTGTGTAGGACGTTTTTTAATGTAGGGTTGAAGAATGTGATGTTCTATGCCTCTAAATATTTGATCACTCTCCCCTCCCTAGTGCACAGGCTCACTTTAGTGTTAGTTTCAGTTTTCATTTTCAAACTTTTTTAAAAAAAACCCTTTGTTTGATATGATTAAACACTTTATGTTTAACAATAGAACATGAAAGTTTTAAAGTGAGAAAAAAATCAGGAAGGGAGGGGTTTCTGTTTCTTCAGATAACCCTGTCGGAGGCTATATCTGAACTTTATGTAGCCACAAAGCCATGGCTTTTGTCCTTTAATTTTTTTATTGTAAAAATCATGAATTAGTTACCCTAAATTTTAAAACTTTCTTTACTATTTACAAGTAAAGCCATTTTTGTCTGGTTGTTTTTAAATTATTATTATTATGGTCAATTGGGTAATATTGAATTTACTTCACAATTTATATTGCTGTAAACTGGGTTTGAATCTTATAGATTAAAATCTTTGTGTCACATTGTGGAAAAGTAAGTAAACTTGGCATCTCCTTAGGCTGTAAAAGCATGCTATTTTTATTGAAACATATTTAAAATAACATTGTATTATAAATCCTCCTCAGTTGATGATTTTTTTTTATATTATACCCAGGCATTCTTTACAGTTTATAAGTAGAATGGCTTTTATTAAACATTTTTAAACGGATAGGGTGCTGAATCTTTTATTTCACTACAAAACAGATCTTTACATCTCAGTCACAGTGTTGTTTTTTCATGTGAAGCTTAAAAACTGTATGTTAGCAAAAGAATTAAGAAAAGGGACTGTTTCTTCAGATAACAAGGGTGAGCAGGTTCAGTCTTTATCTTATATTTTCAAACAGTTAGAAGGGGTGCCTCTTGTAAAATTCTGTTTTCTTAGTGGCATGTTCAGAGCTTACATCTGAATTGCTAATTTCCTGTAAAACATTAATTAAATGAAAAAAAGGTGCTTGATATAATTTTCCATCACGTTGAAAGGTACAAACCTAAATCTACATTATTTTTTGGTAAAAGTTTCCTTGGTTTAAATTTTTAAAAATAGCTAATGCTTTTTAAAAAATACCTGGCGTGTGATTTGTTTGTTTGTTCAAACCAACCACCAATCAAAAGCTATGCCTCTTGGGATAATATGATTGGTTCAGGAACATGAATTCTTCTTCTGACTGGTCCAATAGAGGGCATGGTTTGCTTCCAAGGCTTGCAGTCCAGAATAGCTATCATTTCACTACAGCCATTAGGGTAAGCTGCTTTGCTCTCTCTGCCACGTGCTCAGTACCACAGGTTTTATTGGTGCTTTAAAATCTCTTTGCCATGAGGTCAGTCACAAAGACTCTCTTTCTGCCAGGTGCTTTAAAATCTTTCTCCCTCTCTCTCTCTGCTTCTTTCTCTCTCTGTAACAGCCTCATCTCTGTTCTTTATTTCAAAATAAACCTTTTTATTTTTTCTAAAACTCTTTTGTTTATTTTCCTCTTTTCTTTATTTTTTTCTCTCTCTTGGCCTAACAAAGGATTCTTTCTGTAACATCCTTATCTCTATTCTTAATTTTCTCTGTTCTTTATTTTTCCTCTTTTCTTTAATAACTTACCTTTATTTTCTTCTCTCTTATTTAATTTCTCTCTCTTTCTTTATTTTTTCTCTCAAAACCCAGTCTTACATGTAAAAACACACACACAACATTCATCAGGAAAAAAAATACAACCCAACTCGTCACATGTAAAAACACATACAACATGCCCCATGAAAAAGAAAAAAAAGTTTTTTTTCCCAAATGGCTGAAAGTGCCAAACGTGAACTGGTACAAATACAGAACTGGAGGGTGGGACATATGGCAAAAAAGTGCATGAAAACCTGTCAAAAATACGTGGTGATGACTCCTATTAAGTGGCTTACTACTAACAATACTACAAACAACATTTAGTACAGCACATATAGCCCACCTAAATCTGCAGTCAGTTGTAGTAAATGATGCATCTGCTCTGAGTGTCTGTGGCTTTGGATGCTATAGGTCCACATTTTACAGCTTTTTGTGTTGTTATTTGTGTTCTCTCCTTCCACACTGGTGTTAGCTTGCTTTGCTTCATCTTTGATAGCACTGTGTTATGTGGTTTATCCTGTTTACCCTTTACACTTTGTTTACCCTTATCTTTATTTATCCTTTCTCTGATATTCTTATCTTAATGTTCAGTTGCCAAGTTTGCCAGCTCACTTTGTCCATTCTTGGACTTTGCTGGATGGCTTAATTTTGCAGATGCTTTATTTTTAATTTCCTACTTGCACTCTTTGCCTTTTCTTACTCTTCTGTCTTCACCATTGATTTTTACATTCAGGGCTATAACAATTATTCTTGTTTGGCATTGCTAATGGAGATACAAAAGGTACAAGGATATTTAGAGATTTTTTTATGATGTATAACACAAAACAGAACCTGTGTAAGGTGAATTAAATAACTAGAAATTGGAAATTTGTTTTTACTTCCCCCTGAAATCTTTGTTGATAATCCTAGGCATACTATTTGTGTAGAATAATTGCTGCCCATTTCTTAAGTTCTACTTCCAGTTCCTAGATATTAACTAGTCCTAATATACTTCTGCACTTACAGAGAACATAAAGAAACAAAACATGGAAAAGAAAAGTAAAAGCTAAGCGCTTAAAGGTTTTATCTTAGAAGGACTGAAAAATCCAGCACAGTTGTGCTTTCAAGATGGAATCTGGGGAGCTTCCTGTATATCTTCTAAAAGTCAGATTGTTAACAACTTTTATGTAGTTTAACAAGCCAATAATTTATTGTACTGTAGTCAGTCTGCTGATGTTCATGTTCCTATTCCTCATCTTTCACCATTGTAATATAGCCACACTATATGATACAGTAGAAGGATTTAAGAAGACTCCATTATCCTACTGAAAGAGAAGACCACAGAGTTGCCAAAACTTGCCATTTTTATCTATTCTGCTGTATAACTCTCAAGTATATTGTAGTCATTATTTATTATTGTGTGAAACAACATATGTTCCTAAAAGTCAAGATAGAGAATCTGAGGAACTGTTTGTTCCTTCCTGTCTTTTATGCTATCTTCCTGACACAGGAAAATAAAAAAAAGCTTAATGCTAAGTCTCTTTCCAATTATTTATATGAACACTGTATTTCTGCTTTGCTAGTTAAGTGGTTATTCTCCTTTGTTACTCGTTCCCAGTCTGAAGTGATCCACTATTTGAGCAGTCTGCTTGTGCTGTTATGATGCCAGTTTTCTTATAATGCTCCCTTGTTTCTTTTTAAGTTGTCTCTTACTGACAAAGTATGAATAACAAGATCATAAACACCTCTAATTAAGCAATAAGATATGACAGGGTGTGAATTGTATTATAATATTTCACACCTACTGTGTTGCTAAGCATGAGGCTGAAGGTTGAGTGCCATCAATGTACCTAGGAATGAATTAATATAACACAATTCATGCCCTGGAGTGACTTGCTGTGTTTATAAAATAGTGAGTGATTTTAACTAGAGGGAAAAAAAAGCTTGTTTTTATGTATCCATAATTTTACGGCAGAAGGATAGAAGTAGGAGGGAAATTATTTGACATTTTCTCATCTTTGACATAGTACCACTTTCCTATATATATGAACTTTGTATCTCACATTAAGCATTTTAGATGCCTCTTTTGAAATAAAAAAAACATTGTAATATATTCCTGGTTAGAAATAGCTCTGCCAGTATATGATAGGGCCATGGTTCTCAACTAGGGGTACGCATAACCCTGGGGAATGCAGAGGTCTTCCAGGAGGGTATGATCAACTCATCTAGATATTTGCCTAGTTTTACAACAGACTACATAAAAAGTACTAATTAAGTCAGACCAAACTACAATTTCATACAAAGACTTGATTCTACTGCTCTATATACTATACACTGAAATGTAAGTACTGTACTGTATTTATATTCCACTTGATTTATTTCATAATTATATGGTAAAAAATAGAAAGTAAGCAATTTTTCAGTAATAGTGTGCTGTAATACTTGTATTTTTATGTCTGATTTTGTAATCAAGTAGTTTTTAAGTGAGGTGTAACTTGGGGTACACAAGACAGATCAGAGTCCTGAAAGGGGTACAGTAGATTGGAAAGTTTGAAAGTCACTGTGGTAGGATACTTATTTCTTTGTGCATTTTTATGTTATTTTTGAAAATGGCATAGTGATGAATAAAATATTTTGTCTTTCTTAGCATGGCAAATATTTCGCTGTTTATAGATATACTAAAGAGGATTATGATGTCACAATGAGTGGGTTGTTATGTAGGGCAAAGAATAAGCAGGGGGAATAGCTGAACTTTGAAGAGACAAAAGACTCAGTCCTGTCATTTGGAAGTTTTCTCTTTGTCTTCAGTGGGAGCAGAAGCAAATCTAGAGGTACTGTTTTAATACAAATGCTCCTAACAATAAGAAATAAGGGAAGAAACAAACAGAGAATCTATTATAAAGAAGTCAATTTCTTTCGCAGTAGACTGTTACTTACTGCCAAGTTTTCCAGGAGGCATCAATTGATCTTTATCAGATCATAGTATTGGAATTTCTACTCATAATTAGATTCATTTCAGATTTTTACTTTAATTTTACTCTTTACTATATCTTTACTAGGATATAGATTTCCACCTTTAATAGGGATGTCTCTGCTCAAACTGTGTGATCTGATGCACCTGTCAATTTGCCCCTCACCCTTAGTTTAAAAAATTATCTACAGACTTTTTAAATATTTCATGCCAGTAGTCTGGTTCCATTTTGGTTTAGGTGGAATCCATTCTTCCTGTATAGGCTCCTCCTTTACCAAAAGATTCCCGATTTCCTAATAAACCTAAAACCCTCCTCCTTACATGATCATCTTATCCATGCACTGAGACCCTGCAGTTCTGCCTGTCTTTCTGGCCCTAGATATGGAACTGGAAGTATTTCTGAGAATGCTACCCTGGAGGTCCTGGACTTCAGTCTCCTACTTAGCAGCCACATTTGGCCTCCAGAACCTCCTTCTGACCTTTCCCTATCTCTGTGGTACCTAAATGTACCATAACCACTGGCTCCTCCCCAGCTCTGCACATATATTGGTCTAGATGGCAAGTAAGCTCCACAACCTTTGCATCCAGCAGGCAATTCACAATGTGGTTCCTCCAGTCATCACAAATGCAACTATATATATATTTCTAATAATTGAATCCCCCATTTACTATTACCTTGTTCTTCCTACTAAGTGGGATTCCTTCCCCAGGACAAGGATATCATGAATGTGAGAGGATTCCATGACATCATCTGGAAGGAGGGTCCCAACTATGGGATTGTTTTCTTGGCTCCAGCTTGATGCTCTTATTTCCTGAGACTTTCCTCTTCCTTAACAGCACAGAGGCTGTCAGACTGCGGGTAGGACCACACTGTTCTATCCATGAAAGTCTCCTTTTTATACCTCCCAGTGTCCCTTAGTTCTTCCAGTTCAGTCACTCTGGCTTCAAGAGCTTGTATTGTGTGTCTGAGGACCATGAACTGTTTGCACTGAATGCCACCTGCTCCAATGAATGTGATGCATCCAATGAAGTGAGCTGTAGCTCACAAAAGCTTATGCTCAAATAAATTGGTTAGTCTCTAAGGTGCCACAAGAACTCCTTTTCTTTTTGCGAATACAGACTAACACGGCTGTTACTCTGAACCCTAATAAACAGTACACACAATCAGCTCATGAATTTATAATAAGGTACTTCCCAACATGGGCTTTCCACTCCCTGCACAGGGCAGACAGAACCAGCCGAAACCAGTTAGAATTGGTTCCCCATGTCCTACAGTGACTGGCCGGCCTCGAGAAAGCAGAAGTTCCCTAGCTAGGCCGTAACAAAATCTTCCGCAGTCCCTTACACTCAGGAAGTCATTGGCCTAAGTTTAGAGTATGTTTGTTAGCTATATTTGTCTCTCACGCTCTTCATACGTGAAGAAGGAGCAAAGTTTCCTAGCAAGCTAGAGGTAGTAGAAGGCATTTTCTTTTCCACTGATGCCATCTGATCATCTAGGTTGAGTGAGGAGTCTACTGGGGGTCTTGGTGCTTTGCTCCATGTTATATTGGAATTGGAAAAGGTTAAGAAATGGGCAATGGAAATGATTAGGGGTATGAAATGGGTTCTGTATGAGGAGAGATTAATAATTGGACTTTTCAGCTTGGAAAAGAGACGACTAAGGGGTGATATGATTGAGGTCTATAAATCATGACTGGTGTGGAGAAAGTACATAAGGAATTGTTATTCACTCCTTCTCAAAACACAAGAACTAGGGGTCACCAAATGAAATTAATAGGCAGCAGGTTGTTGTTTTTTTTAAAGAAAGTATTTCTTCACAAAATCCACAGTCAACCTGTGGAACTCATTGTCAGATAATTTTCTGAAGGCCAAGACAATAAAAGGTTAAAAAAAAGAGATAGATAAATTCATGGAGGATAGGTCCACCAATGGCTATTAGCTAGGATGGTCAGGGATGGTGTCCCTAGCCTCTGTGGGAATGAGCTGCAGGGAATGGATCACTTGATGATTACCTGTTCTGTTCATTCCCTCCGGAGCACCTGGCAGTGGCCATTGTTGGATACTGGACTAGATGGATATTTGGACTGACCCAGTATGGCCATTCTTATGTTCTTCTGTTCTCTTACTCTAAACTCCCTTGCAATATTTCCCTATTTACCAGCTCCTCTGGTCACTTAGAAACTGGCTTTTTAAACCCCTATTCACCCGGACCCCTTGTTAAGGTATCTTAAAGGGGTTAGGGATCAGAGGACAGCAGGCTAGAGCTAAGAGATTACTAACTAGGCTCATGATATAATTTTGAAAATAGACCACACGATAATCTGCAAGGAAACAAGCACACAACAAACTAACACAGAAACACATTAACAGACACGGGCCAAGGGATTTGCTTCCCACAGCCCCCATTGGCCTAGAGCGGCGAATCACAGCCAATGGGAGCTGCGATTGGCCAAATCTGTGGACACTGAAGGTAAACAAACAGGCCCAGCCTGCCAGGGGGCTTACCTTGGTGGGCTGTGTGCCAAAGGTTGCCGATCCTTGGTCTTAACTGTTGTTTAAAATATTTGTTTATATTAAAACTGTTCTGGTATCTGTCTTTTTTCAACTCTCCTTCATTATTGACTTCCACACTTTCTCTTTTCCTCTAGTCCAATCTCTCCTTTTCTTTTATCAGGTAAACATAAACCACTCATTACTGGGGATCAATTGCTTATCACAGAGCAAAGTTTAGAAGGTTTATTTTATGATAAACACATTGCTTCTTTCTAATGCTTAACTCTGGAGCAAACCTTAGGGAACAAGGAAGAAAATACACATTCTGTTAATGGTGCAAACTAGTATAAAAGAGCAAACACACAATGAATAGAAAGATCAATATAATAATCAATAGACTCATAGAAGGATAAGAAAGAGGATAAGCTAGTCTCATGATTAGTAAGAAGACGACAATTCATAGCAGCAATCCTAAACACAATCAATGGCCTTAATATTGTGAGAAGGAACAAATCTAATAGCTGACTGAACATAAACCCAGGGAGGCTCAAAGTAAAGGTACGTGATTGGAAAAAAACAGGACTGAGCACAGACGGGGTAAAAAAGTACTGATAGTATTTAAATGTTCCCCTTTACATGACTGAGGTGCACAGTGCAGAATTTTTCAAATGTTTTTGTTATTACACATATTGTAGGCACACTACAGTGTAAGATAACTTGATATTCTGGACAATTGTCACAATATATGCTCTATTAAACACAAAGGATCAAATCTATTCAGGGTCTAACACCATTGACTTCCATGGGTTTACAAACAGGATGAATTTGGCACAAAAATGTTTAAATGAAATCCCTGAAGAGTGTCAGCCTGCAGATCTTTTATCACATGAAGAATAGGAGGAAGTGGTAATAGGTTATTGAAGCAAAGGATGCATTAGAAGGTTAATGTGATTTTTTTTTAATCACAAAGCAAATCTTATTGGTCACGTACACAATGTACATGCTGAAGAACTTAAATGCGTTATAGAAAACTGTATATTATTCTATTTAGACATTGCACCACTACATCACAGAAGTTAGTTTTAGTCAATGCTAAAGATATTCATTAAGTTGTAAATCCCATTGAAGCATTCTTGAACAGCATTTTAGTCATTATTGTTAATATTGTGGGTATTTTAATAACACAGTAAAACTGTGCTTTGTGATGCCTGAAATCAAGGTGTGGCGAATAGCTTTTTTACTTCCAAGCACAAAAGTGAAACACTATTTTGCTTCAACTACCCAATGATTAAGATATCATGGAGAAAATGTTCAGTGTGATATTGTTGAAATAATATTTTACATATGTCACCATGGAGAACCACAAGCCACACCATTCAAACCCCACAAGGCATCTTCCTTTAAGAAACAGCAGAGTACAGCAACAAGAGACATCTTTCTACCAGCTGTAGAACCACACTTTGACTTGCACCATGGACTCTTTCACTTGTACTATTCTCCCAAATGCAGTATTCCTGTGGCTCATATCTGTATGTGACAGTTGGATCACTCACATGGCTCTTACATAAATTGACACTAGCTCAGCTGAAATCTATCAGTTTGGCTTTGCCATTTCTCTACCACTTGCCTCTGTCTGTCTTCTGTTCCGTTATTATTTCCAACACTCCTCCACTCCTCTTCTCTTTATTTCTTCCCATTCAGAAAAGAAGATCAGCCCATCGCAAGTAGAATCTTAGTCTCTGGGTTGGAAAATGAAACCATCAGGAATTGCTTGCAATTGTCTGCCACTGCCATCACTGCACTATACCTACAGTAGTAGGAGTGGAATGCCGTATTGCCCTGGATTTTCATAATCCATTTCCCATCCAATGCTTAGTAGTCAATAATAGCATGTCTATTAATATGTCTAAACATACTATCTATGTAATTAATTCCAAATATTTCCTGAAAAGGAATGGGTGAACCAGTTTGAATAAAATAAGAACTGAACCATCTTGAACAATTCCCCCAAATCTAAATCTTATGAGTTTATCCCATCACTTGTATTTACATTGCTTAAGTATGTGTTTAACGGGAGGGAGCTACTCCAGTGTCTTGAGTACATATTTGTTTAAAAATCAATCAACTTCCACTAAAGATTTTTCTTTTAATTCTTTGAAGTAAATTCCAGTAACTAACCACTTAACCCAAACCATAGGATATTCAACATCAATACTGTCTGTGTATCTTAACAAGCAAATATAATGCAACAAGAGACAGATGTGAAGATACATTTGGCTATTATGATAACTCTTCATGCATGTATCTAATTTCCAAGAACAATTTCACCTAGCCTTAAGCCAAAAGCCAAATTCATTCACATTACCATCTATTTCATTATAACTTTATTTGAATATAAATTAATTACAGCAGCAAATACAATTGGCCAGCTACACTCTATAGTAGGTCATCCTGTTCTTTTCCAGTTACTTTGGTGTTACTCTGTTTCCCAGAGACAGGCAACATTGGGAAGGAGGTGCGGGGAGGGGGAAAGGCTCTTTAAAACGGCCTGCTGTTTTCATCTCTGTATGCTACTGTGATGTATGTTCAGTTTAAGAATAAAGCCTGAGATGTAACTTTAAATTTCCAGGCTAATTTGTTATATCTTAATTTCCTGAATTGTATTCCATAAATATATAACTGTATTAGACCCAATAATAATAGTAAATGTGTGTTTATTTATCCATATGTATTTCAAAAGCACTGTATATTATGGGACACATTTTCCAAAGTGCTCAGCACTCACAACTGGACCCAGATTTCCAAAAGAGTTCTGCTCTGCTCTAAATGAGGTGCAGAGATTTTTCAATGTGCTTAGCAGTGCGCCCCTTTCTTCACTTTCACAGGGAGGTTCTGGGTGCTAAGCACTATGGAAAATCTGCCCACTTATTTTGATACTTTATGCAATCTGGTGGGTGCTGAGCACTTCAGAAAATCTGCCCTATTTATTATGTAAACACATTTGGATACATACCTTTTAAAATATTTACCACAAAATGGAACTCTCTCTACTATCTCTGCTGGGGAGTCACTATAACTGTACATACATTTGGATTTTTGAGGTATAGTGAGCTCCCAGAGAGACTCAGAGAGTGGAGAGAAAGCCCATTATATTGTGGCAGAAAGCCCATTTCCAAGTTGCCAGGACTCTGCTCAAAGCTCCCAAGTAGAGCTGAGATGAAAAACTTTGATGGAGCCATATTCCACTGAAATATGTAATTCTGTCAGAACTGAAAAGTATTGCAAAATCATATTTATTTCACCAAAATCTAGTTTCAGAGCAAAAAAAGGGGAAAAATTCCAACATATATCTAAACTACCCATTTTGATATCTTTGGAATGAAACATTTTGATTTTCTTCTTTTGAAATAACTTTTTTTTCTTTTGTATTTACAATATAAAATAAAAATAAATGAAATAAAAAGTCAAATTTGAAATAAACCATTTAGTTTTGTTGAAATGAAATATTTTGATCAACCTGAAATAAAAAGGGTTTTCAGAATTTTCCTTTACAGAGATTTTCCACAATTTTCAACTTTTGTTCAGATACGGAAGGAAGCCAAATTTCAAAGTCTCAAAATCCTTTGTGAAACAGAAGTTCTGTCCACTGCCCAGCTCCAGTCATAAGTGTTTTTGGCTCCCCTCCGGAGAGGATTTTTCTGAGAGAGATAACATGGAATGAGGATTTTGCTGCAAGAAATGGTGCAGAGGATTTTATGGCAAGAGATGATGCAGTGGACTCTGATGAGATCTGGCCTATGCAGCATCTTAGTACATTTGAATTACTAACTAGGTTAGATGGTGACATCTTCAGGTGAGTCCAGGCAAGCAACTCCTTTAGAGATGGAGACAGACCTGCACAAAGACACCTGGATGACTGCTATTCATTTATCTAAACTGTGAGTGGTGTTTGGTGTATAGGTGAGGTGGTGTGGCTAAGGCACTATTACTCATGGGACATTCTCATCACAAGGTGGGAAGAGAGTTAGACTACTGTCAAAGTTACTTGAAGATAGATGTGTCTTGCTCTTTTTTTCTTTTGAATATATATTCTGCTGCTGTGTTTTCCCAACTTCATCACTATGTTCCCTTTCCCCAAATGAAGATTTCTGTGTTTGTACAGTCTCAGAATGCTTGTTTAGTAGAGAAGTTCTGCCTTTTAAAGGTGTGTTTAATTTGCCAGGTTTGTAGCTTGGGGCTCAGCAGTTTGGGTATTTGTCAAGAGGGAAGGTAGATAGACTGAGCCCAGCTAGCCCTTATTGCTGCTCTGAATGACTGAACAGAAGGGTTACATGTACAAATGAAAGATTTCTCTCTTCCCAGGGCTGAAATCCTGGACCCACTTGTTGTCAATGGGAATTTAGCCATTCACATTGAGAGAACATGGATTTAATCTCATGTTTATACTGCACCCATCACAATGGTGTCTGCTTAGTAATCATACAGCACATCCAGATATGCCAGCGATGTTTCTATAAACTATTCCACCTTTTCATTCACATTAACCTTTTGAGGCTGTGAGCACAGATGTATATTATTCTTAGTTTAATTGTTGAGCTGGAAAATGCTAGTGTTTTTAAGTGCCATATTGTTTTCAATATTTACATTATGAGTTTCAATAACTGTGAAGTTACTTGAGGTTGAACATTCTTTGGATTGAAATCCTGAGCTACAAATGAGATCAGATATCCTCACCTGGAAGAAGAATTGTAGTATATAACAAGTGAACCCTGTTCTTGTTCCCACAAATCAGTGGAATTAATGCTCTACAGTCTCAACCTGATGTAAATTCTCATTCTGTCAAGTAATGGAGTTAATGTCCTTTGTCCCCTTGGTATCTCTGTGCACCCTCACACATTTCATTTATTCATTCTCTTGGTGGTCGCAGTTTAGGAAATTATCCCTAGTCTGAACAGCACTTACATATGTTCCTAATTTTAAATATGTGCCTAAGTGCTGTCCTGAATAGGGATAGACGGCAGCACATACTTAAGTGCTTTCCTCAGTCAGGACCAGTGTTAGTAATAATCTTGGACAGTCATTCAGGGATGGTGCTGTCACATCTTATGTGGTCGGAACATGACCACAGATTAATTATGTCTTTGCAATTTGTCCCTTTTTGAGGAAAATGTAAGGAGGTGTAGCATTTGTTGCATGGTGCTATTAATTTTTGAATGTTTTTTCGTTCTTGGAATATCAGCTTTTTAGTTACTGGTTTCATTCTTGAATACTACTCTTGAATTTTACTTACATTTTTGTTGACAGTGTTCTTTTGATTGGTGGTGCAAGCCAAGGCCATTTTATTTTAAATAGGTACCTGAAGGTAGACTCCTAAATCCATATTTAGGCATCTATCTGAGTGTCAAGATTTTCAAAAGTTCAGAGAGCCCAACAACTCCCATTGATCAGCCCCTAATTTAAATATGTGAGATCATAAATACTTAATCAAGGAAACAGCAAGCATTACAGAATATCAACTAAAAATTCACTACATTAAAAACCAAAACAAACAAAAACCTTAGAAAAAAACATTTTTCCCAGTCTTCTTTGAAAAAAAAATAAACAATCAATTTAATAAAAAACAGCTCATTGTCTGATTTATATTTTAGTTACATTAATACCCTTATTGTTCTTGATATTTAATGGGCAGTAAATAAAAGATAAGACTAGCATTTCATTTGTTTTTTACTTATGAAAATCATATTTAATTATGGGTACCTTATTAGCTATAGTAAGCACTGAATAGGACACATTAAAATTGGAGTAGATTATATATAGATAACATAAAAAATGTAGGGTCGGAAGGAACCTCAAGAGGTCATCTAGTGACTTTCTTGCACTGCTGCAGCTATACCATCCCTGGCATACCTTTGATTAATCTGTTCTTGTGGAAAGAGATACTACAACGTCCTTAGGTGGACCTGTTCCAGTGCTTAACTATCCTTATAGCTAGAATTTTTTCCCTAATATCTAACCTAAATCGCCCTTGCTGCAAGCTACAATAATTACATCTTGTCCTACTCTCACTGGGCATTAAGAACAATTGATCACTGTTCCCTTTATAACAGTCCTTTACATATTTGAAGATTGTAGCAAGTCCCCACTCAGTCTTCTCTTCTCTAGATTAAACGTGCCCAATTTTTTCAACCTTTCCTCAAAGGTCATAGTTTCTAAGCCTTTTATCATTTTTTTCTTCTCCTGCAGAGTGTATCCAATTTGTCCACATCTTTCTGAAAGTATGATGCCCAAAACTGATTACAGTGCTCCTGCTGAGGCCTCACTAGTGCTGAGTATAGCAGAAAAAATTACCTCCTGGGTCTTACTTATGACAGTCCAGTTAATACGTCCCAGAATGACACATTCTTGACTCAATGTCAATTTGTGAACCCCAGATTATTTTCTGTAGTTCTTCTGTCTACCTATTTATTCTCCATTTTATATTTATGCATTTTATCTTTCCTTCCTAAGTGTAGTACTTTGTCTTTACTGTATTTTATCTTACTGATTTTAGACAATGTATCAAGGTAATTTTGAATTCCAGTCCTCCCCTACAAAGGGTTTGCAACTCCTCCTGGCTTGGTGTCATCTCCAGATTGTATAAGCATAATCTCAATTCCATCATCCAAGTCATTAATGAAAATATTGTATAATACTGAACCCAAAACAGACCCCTGTGGCACCACACTTAGAAGTGTCTTCCCAGTTTGACCAATACAACACTGATAACATTAATGTAGCAAATAATGATTTTTTTGTTCAGGGACAGAACAGAAAAATCGACCCCAAAAGCTCCAGTTCAATTTGAACAGAACTAACTGGGACCAAGCCAATGTTCACTGAAGTCAATGGAAATCATTCAATTGGATCAGTCTCCTGGTGACCAAGATCTAAGAACTATATCAATGGTCCCTAGAAAAAAGGTTAGTTAAACATATTTGAGGCCTGTTCTGTAGTTGCCTAGATGTACTAAATCCAAGATAGAAGTAGCAGAAGAGACATTAGTCTTTCAGTGGATTGTATATTAATGATGCTAATAGAGTGGAGCCAGAAGGGAGCTGGGGGGACTTGGAGAGGTTTTAAAAGTAAAATGAAAAACCATTGTAATTGGTATTTGCTATCTGTGGTAGAATAACTAATTGCAACACATGAATTCTGTATAATTACACTTCTTTCTGCTTATCACAGTTGGATTTCTTTAGCAACAGTGAGTGATTATCTCACTATAATGGTGCCAATAGGAAGGATAGATGAGTAGCAAAATTGCAATACCCTAAGAATTGGATATTAAGATAAACATAATTCAGGGCCAAATAATTTTTTTCTGGTGTATGTATCATCATGATCATAATTATCTTCTTAGCAAACAAAGAGATGAAGGAGCCCTGATATCTTTACTTTACTCCAGTCACAAAATATAAATTTGAATAATCACTCAAAGCTCAGATTCTTTGTTTAAGGATTTTTTTTCCAGACAGCAAGCAAAGCTGGATTGCTGCAGTAAGGAATATTGCCAGTCAATTAGTCCTAAGTGTAGAGTCGCTAGGTACATTATTCATAGGAACAAAGGAACTGCAATGATGGATCAAATCAGTGGCAAGTTCCTTTCATTGATAGTGGACAGCATGAGACCATTCAGATGAAGGCACAGTAAACTCTAAGTGGACATTTAGGGTATGATTTTCAAAGCCATTTAAGGGATTTGGACACTTAATTTCCATTCAGATTAAATAGAGGAGGGTTTCTAAATTCACAATCATGCTCAGAAAAAATCTCACTTTTATTGTTTGTATGGGTCCTATTAAAATGTTTCCCCCTGCTATGTTGTTGATAGAATAGTGCAGTGTGAATACAAAAAGATATTATGATATGAATAAGATTATAAAAATACAAAGCAAAACTACTTTTTAGAATGTTTTCCTTCCGCCTTCTTCCCCCTAATGTTCCCTGCCATCGAACCCAGTTCTGTGAGATCATGGGAGCACTCAACTGTTAGCAGTGCACCTCACATTGCACAGCTAACAACATTGGGCCCTCAACATTGGGCCCTTTCTGGTGGAGCATTACAATCTGATCCATACTCTGCCATGAAAATGGATGGACATTAAATCAGATCCCAAGAATGTCAGTATAATTTTTCTTTTGTGTGTGTGTTTGAGGTGAACGAGTGAATAATGTATTTAGTATTTGATTGCATACTCAATGCACTATGTTAGCAATTCATCATTGCAAACGATTTACATTAATATTTACTAAATATGGAAGCTAAATATAATCAGCCATTTCCTCATCAATTTGGGAAAATCAGATTCATCACTAAAAATTACCTATACTATTAACAGTGAAATGCTGTCCTGGTATTGCAAATAGGTAACACAGTTCTATCCCATGATAGCTCATGATTTTTTTTCCTTCCTGATATCTGAAGCATGTATCAAGAATAACTATCAGTCTATTGCTTTTCATTAGATAAAGAAAAAATGAGGAAAGGATGTTTCCTTCCTCTGCCCCCAGACACACACACAGTTTTATTCTTAGCTCATATGTTGTTTGTGTTTAATGTTAGTGATTGACGAAAAGAGGAAACAATTTGGGGAAAGTTAAAAGATATTATGATTGCTTAACATAAAGAGTCAGACTGTTCATGGGCCTGTGTAGGTACCTCAGTGTGGAAAAAGGTGTAAGGACTAGAATGTGCATATACAGTATGAAAAACATCATTAAAAAACCTAATCCAAAACCCATTGAAGTCAACAAAACTCTTCCCATTGACAAGAATGGGCTTTGTAGGATGAACAAATGCATAATTCTGAGTATTTCCACCCCTCCAAGTATTGAGACCTCTATTCTTAGCTTCCTTGGGGATATATATTTATGTTTAAATGAAATATAAATATCTACTAGGGTATCAGGATTTGGTTGAATGGTTGCTCAATGTTTGGGGACATGAGCAAGCCATTTTATGTCATGAGCAGAGAATTATTTTGCTGAGCAGCAATTTTTTTAACTGAACAACCAGGAGCACACATAATTAAAATAAATGAGTGAACACTACTGCTGCAAATATTATTTATCTTCATTTATTAACAATTTGTCATACAACATGTATTGAGATTTATTAGCATTCTGCTCTTTGTGAAACCTGGATATGGCATCTGTCATAAGAACTTATATGGCTCCTTTTAACATAGTAGCCAAGCTCTTTACAATCATCACAATGTTGGGGGATAAATCCTTTAAAAGTAGGGAAGTATTTTTATTTCCATTTTACAAATGAGGAAGCGAGGCAGAAATACTTAAGGCCAGATTTTAAAAAGGTATTTATGCTTTGCTGTGATCAACATTGCAATGACTAACTAACTTAGGAGCCTATATTTAAAAAGGGATTTAGGAGCCAATTGTCAAAGACATTTTGGCTCTTAAGGGCTAGATTCACAAAGAAACTTGAGCATGGTGATAATGATGATCACATCTAACATTTAGGCACCTAGAAAATCATTGGGATGCACAAAGCTTGAGTTCAGTGCCTATGCTCCCTATACAATGAATGGGGGGAGAGAGAGGCTTCAGAATGGGATTCAGAAATGGCAGCAACATAGGTATTGCCTTATCTATAATAGCCAATGGGAGGTGCCAAGCTGAGGGGTGTGTGCCAAGACTTACCCTTCTCAGAGATAGTTTCCTAAATCTAGGCTTTAGGAGAGTGGCATAGCAGGCATGGGATATTTGCGGGGGAGAGGGGAGCTGACTTCAGGTGGGAGGGCAATTACAGGGGGACTGGGAGGGCAGGAGGGATGGGGGCCCGGCTCCCCCCAGCCCCTGCAGCCAGTATTGTGTTAATTTTATTTGTCAAAATAACACAATATAATCACACCAGTTTCCATTATTTTTGGTCATTTATTTCAAAATACCTGTCAGCAAGTATGTCTGTAACAATACAGACAACAAAAAAGATTCAGGAAATGTTTGTTGACAAATAGATTCCTTACTAGGCATATTAATACAGAATTCTGAGTAATAATTCATTTAAACTACAATACAGAACCATATTTCCTGCACTCTTCAGAAGCAGTGCAAAGGTTTGGGGCATCAGGGGTAACAGAGGAGCTGAGGGAGAGAGATGTAAATTGCTGGGAAGGAGCCTGGGTGTGAACATGGAGGGTTGTTGGGTATGGGTCTGAAAAGTACGGAAGAGGTTTTTTTGGAGCGGAGGAGAGGGATTGTTAGGGAGCATCCCCAATGCAGACCCTGGCTGATCCCTAGCCTCTCCCATTCAGTCAGGCACATATGTGCCTGTCCCCATGTGTCCCTACATCCCCATGAATCCTTGTACCCCCCCTTCCACATGTGACCCTCCATCCCCACTCAGACTACCCCATCTCCATGTGGCCCTGCACCCCCTCCCCCATCCACATGTGTCTCTGTGCCCCCATTCAGCCACCCCCTGTCCTTACGTAGCCCTGAACTTATCTCCCTCCATAGCCCTGTGCCTCCACTCCCATTCAGCTACTACTCCAGTCTGCCTTCCCTCACTAGCCATTTTGAGCCCCTGCCTGACCTCTCAGCAGCCCCACAGTCGGTCTCCTCATATCCCCTGTCTCTTGACCTGACCCAACAGGTGCTGTGAAGAAGGCAGACTCTTTCTCTTCCCTAGCTATGTGGGAGCTGCTGTTCTGTTCTATCACCACAGCACACTGTGGTTGGCAAAAGGTGGAACTTCAGCAACTTTCCAGACAAATGAAAACAACGAGGAGTCCTGTGGCATCTTAAAGACTACCAGATGTATTTGGGCATAAGCTTTTGTGGGTAAACCCCCCCCCACTTTACTCATGAAAGCTTATGCCCAAATAAATCTGTTAGTATTTAAGGTGCCACCAGACTCCTCACTGTTTTTGTGGATACAGACTAACATGGCTGCTACTCTGAAACCTTTCCAGCTAAAGTTATTTTCTGCTGAGGCTGTACGGTTCTAGCAGCATAGTGACCTTTAGAGGGCAGAAGGCAGAACTGCGGCAACTTTCTGGCAGAAAAAAAAACAGGAGTACTTGTGGCACCTTAGAGACTAACAAATGTATTTGAGCATAAGCTTTTGTGAGCTACTGAAGGAGAGGAGGACTGAAGGAGAGGAGGACTGAGTTCTTGGTCTGAATATCAAATTATTCTTTTTGTTAGCAAAGTATTTTGGGTTACATGAAACAAAGGACTATATATAGCAAAGCACATTAGGGGTGAACATGTCTCTTTGACATAGGGAGATTCAAGGCTGGTGAGGGCAAGTTGTGTTTGCATTGTCAAACTCCAACAAGGGTGTCATCATCAGAAGGAAGCTTGAAGATAATGTACAGACTCCATAGAATTCAGGTGCAAATCTCCTCAATGGCCAGCACACTCAACTTTAGAGGCACTTGTGGCCAGCACCAGCTGTCCAATAGAGCTGGGCTTGCAAGACATATGCACAGAGATACTTTCCATCATTTGGAGCTGAGAAACATGGCAGAGCATCTTCTGTTTGTGGTATTTATCCATTTATATTCGTGTAAGTGAGACCAAAACATTTCAATCTAAATTATTTCATTATTCAAGAAAAAAAAACTATTTTATATCATATTCCACACTCTATTATTTTGCAATAGGTTACTGTCATATTTTCTGCCACTAACAAGTAGAGGGTGGAGAATCCAAGAGAGGTAGACTGCAGTGAAACTGAAGCATTCTTATTTATTCAGTTTAACAGAGGTAAGCCCTGACCCTACAGAAGTCAAGAAGTTTACCACTGATTTCAAGGGGACCAAAATTTCAAACATGAGGAAAATGCAACTTCTAAATTTATCACTGTATTACGGAGTTCTTCAATTCTCTAAAATATGTTTAAACAAGACATATGTCTCTTTTTAAGGTTGATTCATAGATTTACACTGCATGCACATATATCTACAAATACTCTGAAACATCACAGGTAAACTAATCAGAAGACTCCGCATTGCAATCTCTAGCAGTATCTCATAACAATGTAGAAAACTGATCATGCATTAAATGCTCTACCTTTCAGAGAGAAATGCATGAGGTAAGCATACGTCTCAACTCATTTTTTTTATAGAGATAGTGTTATCAATGTGTAACATTAAGCAATTTCTTTCCTTACAAAAGGCTTTTCCTGTAGTATAACGAAAAACATACACAAGCAAACACAAGTGTTATCCTTCATTTGTCTATCAGACTTAAATTTGCTTCTTTTACTTTCTTTTTTGTTGTACAAAGGGAAAGACAATAACAGAAAATGCAGCAATGACCAAAGTGCTAAATGCCTTTTTTGTTTCAGTTTTCACCAAAAAGTTTAGTAGTGATTGGACAACTAATAGGATCAAATGGTGTAGGATCTAAGCTTAAAATAGGTAAAGAAAAAAATAAGAATTACTTAGGCAAGTTAGATGTCTTTGAGTCAGCAAGGCCTGATGAAATACACCCTAGAATACTTAAATAATTGGCTGAAGAGATATCTTCACCATTAATCATGATCTTTGAGAATTTGTGGAGGATTGGAGAGATCCCAGAGGACTGAAAAGGGAAAATATAGTATCTATCTATAGAAAGAGGAATAAAGATAACCTAAGGAATTATAGACCAGTCAGCTTAACTTTGGTATCTGGAAAGATAATAAAGCAAATAATCAAACAATCAATTTGTAAGTACCTAGAAGATAATAAGGTGATAAGCAAGAGTCAGCATGGATTTATAAAAAAGAAATCATGTCAAACCAATCTAATATTCATAACAAGCCTTGTGGATGGAGGAATGGAAACAGAAGATGTGACATCTTGACTTTAGCAAGGTTTCTGATACTGTCTCACTTGACCATCTCATAAGCAAATTAGGGAAATATAGCCTACATTAACCTACTATAAGGTGGGTTACACAACCATACTCAGAGAGCAGTTATCAATGGTTCGCAGTCAAGGTGGAAAGGCATATCTGTCCCGAGTCTGGTTCTATTCAATATCATCATACATTATTTGGATAATGGCATAGAGAGTACAATTATAAAGTTTGTAGGTGATAACAAAGTGATCTTAACAAACCAGAGAAATGGCCTGAAATAAATAGGATGAAATTCAATAAGGACAAATGCAAAGTACTACATTTAGGAAGGAATAATCAATTGCACAAATACAAAATGGAAAATGATTACCTTGGAAGGAGTACTGCAGAAAAAGATCTGAGGGTTATAGTGGATCACAAACTAAATATGAGTCAACAGTGGAATATTGTTGCAAAAATCACAAACATCATTCTGAGTTGTATTAGTAGGAGTGTTGTAAGCAAGAGACAAGAAGTAATTCTTCCATTCTACTTAGAGTTGATAAGGTCACAACAGGAGCATTGTGTCCAGTTTTGGACACTATACTTCAGGAAAGATGTGGACAAATTGGAGACGATTCAGAGGGATAGCAACAAAATGAATAAAGCTCTAGAAAACATGACCTATGAGGAAAGATTAAAAACTGGGTTTGTTCAGTATGGAGAAGAGAAGACTGAAGCAGGACATGATAACTGTCATTAAGTATATAACAGATTGTTATAAAGTGAAGGGTGATACATTTTTCTACTTAACCATGGAGTATAGGACAAGAAGTAATGGGCTTGAGTTGCAGCAAGGGAGATTTAGTTTAGACATCAGGAAAAAAAAAACTTTGTAACTGTAAGGATAGTTAAGCACTGGAAGAAATTACCTAAGGAGTTTGTGGAATCTCCACCTTTGGAGGTTTTTAAGAACAGGTTAGACAAACACCTGTCAGTGGTTCCCAAGCTTGGCTCCCTCCACTTGTGAAGGGAAAGCCTCTGCCGGGCCGGGATGGTTTGTTTCCCTGCCGCAGTTCGCTGCTCCAGGCCAATGGGAGCTGCTGGAAGTGACGCGGGCCGAGGGACGTACTGCACAAGCAGCAGAACAAGTTTGGGAACCACTGGTCTAGGTAATACTTAATCTTTCATCAGAGCAGGGCAATGGACTAGATGACCCATCACGGTCTCTTCCAGTCCTATATTTCTATGATTTTATACTCAGAATTCTTCTGATCAATATTAAACTGAAGTTTCAGGATAGCTTACACATAATTCAGCTGGTGAAAATATATAATAATTTTGAATAATCAACTTGAAGAAAGTAAGGGCAATTCTTGTAACTATACAATAAACTGTCTAGATTTGACACAATAAGTATGCTAAACTTGTCATGTTTAACTGATTTAAAACATTATTGAATAGACATATAAAACGACTAGAGGCAAGAAAATGGTTGTAAAATTATCTTTGTTTCCAATTCACTAACCAAAGACCCCAAGTATTTTTCCAGTTCCTGGCTATGAGATTAAGGACTTCATGGTTAAACATTAGCTTTTATTTATGTCTGTATTTGTTTGCTGGAAATGAAATCCATATCCTGAAGCTTTACCCAATGATCAGGGTTTCACAAAAATCAGCAATTTTTCACAAGGAATTGCATTTGGAATCCATACCATGATTCACACATTGTTTTAAAAAATGCTGAAATAATCTGACCTATGAATGTTCTTTTATTAATATATCCCATAATTTTCATATAATGTTTTTCTGTTTAAATTTAGAAGAGAATTGACTTCCAGTGCCAACACCTTAGAAAAATGCCTTCCAAACAGTTGGCTAACTGATTGCGTCTGCTTGACTTGCTTAGAGTTCAATGTTGTTCTCAGTAATAACTCTGGCTTCTGAGAAGCTATTTTAACATGAATCAAGGAGGCCATCAATGACCATAAGAAAGGCAGGCTGTTTTTTTTCAACAAAAAAATGAGCTGTCCAGTACATACATATTTATGCCTACAGGCATAGAAAATTATCACAGTAGCCTTAGATGCACTGAAAGCACTACATTGGACAGGTATACTAAGAGGGATTATGTTACAGTCCTGGCAAAACTCACTACTACATAAACTGGGGACATAACTTTCGTATGATGTTACCAGATGTAATGTTTATAGAAAGCACAGCAGTATCCCTTATGGATTGGTAACAATAGTAGTGACTCTGTAACCACTCTAAATGTACTAAATACTCCTTATTTTCAGTGATATTTTTCCCAGTGTTTTTCACACAATTATTAAAATGTCTGCAGAATAATCTGCCATGAAATATTGTGGAAGCAGTTGGCACAGGAACATTATAATTGCCATATGGGGTCAGACCTGAGATCCAACTAGTCCGGTATCATGTCTCTGATGGTGACCAGTACCAGATGCTTCACAGGAAGCGGTAGGAATCCTGCAGTAGGCAGATATGGAATAATCTGCCTTCACATTGGGATTCATCCTTATTTCTGATAGAGATTGACTTAAACCCTGAAGCACAAAAATGTGTTATCATGAGTTATGATTAAGGCTACAATTTTGTCATGGAGGTTGTGGAAGTTATGGAATCCATGACTTCCAGAGACCCCCGTGACTTTAGCTCATGGTTGCTGGGTGCTGTGGGGTACCCCGACGCCCAAGGCAGTGGGGACTCCCATGAGCTCCCAGCCATCGCAGGTTGGGGGGGACTCCGGAACTCCAAACCAGTGTCCCTGCAGCTGCCCAGTGGCTGCGGGTAGTGTGGGGACTCTGCAGCTCCCCATTTTGTCACAGATAATTTTAGTAAAAGTCACAGACAGGACACAGGCTTCCGAGAATTTTTATTTATTGCCCAATTTTACTAAAAATATCCATGACAAAATCTTGGCCTTAATTATGATTACTGTGGATATTCTTTATCCATATAAATGTCCAATCCCTTTTTGAAAACTGATACATTTTTGTACTGTGGCAATTTGTACAGTTTTATCGCACTGTAGATTTGGGTTTTTTTGCCCTTTTACTGGTTTTGAGCTTCCCATCTTTCATCTTTCCTTGTTTTTGTGTAATGAGGTAAGGGCAACAGAAGTTCCCAGTCAATCTTTTCTGTGCCATTCATTATTTTGTATATTGGCACAACTTTAATTCAACTAGTACTTGGAATCAAAACAGATAGCTAAGTATTCTTTTCCAATAGCAAGATATTCTTGCTGTGAGGAAAGGGAAAGGAATACCTAGATCTTTGTGTTTTATCATACACAGATAAGATGTTTCTGTGTCCCTTATATACTACAATTAATTGATTATATATTAAAGTAAACAGGGTTAACAAATTATTTATCTGGAACTAGTAAATATGCATCACCTTTTTTTCTTATTTCTGTTCTATTCTAGACACAGGCAGACTGAAATTTGATGTGAGACTTTCATCATAACATATAAATGCTATAAAGAGGATGCTAGCACTTAATCAGTGTAAAAGGAAACAATTAAAAAAAAATCTGTGAGAACTTATATAATTAAAGTTGCAGCTATATAGACAACTGCTGAAATATTTACCTGCTTTTCTACTTTCAATACATTTATTTTTAGTGGAAGTTCAACTGAAATAATTTATTTTATTTGAGAATGACACAAAACTAGTTTAGTACTTGCTGTATATCAGCGTAACTGTTTCATATGTGCAAAAGATAGAGGGACAGTTCCTCAGATATAGCTCCAGTGTCTTGGATGAAGATATATACTAGCTAAGGATATGGCCCATCAGCACGAGAAATGAACCCATGATCGGACTGGGCTCTGATGAGATTTCTGTCCATGAAGTACAGCAGGGAAGTGTGATTTCACTTTTTAGTATTTACAAAGTATCTTTTATAATTTGCTTTCAGTTGAAACCACATCAAAGATCCTGGCCTTGGAGGCTTTTCCCCTGAATTTGTTTCCAACTGTTATTTTACTAAACTTCTGGAAAAACAATGTTGGTAATTTCAATTAATTTTTTAGTGGTTACCTTTACTTAATGGATAACATTTTCCAGACATTTTAGCCCACAGTATTCAAACCTTGGTGATTTAATGCATAAATATCCTGACAATAGTCTTTAATGTTAGCTACTACTGTCTTACAAAAAATGTCAATGAATTATAAGTGAAAACTGGTCCCCAGAGGCAGCACATTTTATAAAATACTCTTGTCAGTGCAATAAGACCAAGCCAGAACGGCTAAATGATTAGATGGTTGAAGACAGCATCACAAAACACCTTTACCAAAAAAAAAAAAAAAAGTATCTGTTTTAGTGGACATGTACGCAAAGATTGTAGGCTGATGTAATTTGGCATAGTTCCATTGAAAACAGAGCTAAGGCAGTTTATACCAGCTGAGGATCTGGCCCAAAGCATTTATCTTTAACAGCAATAGATAAAACATTTTTCATTTGTTTTCAGCGCTTTAAGGAAACATATTTCTAGTTAAACTGTTCAGTAAGCCCTATTATCTACCTTGAACTCTATGGCTGATCATCTGAGAAAAGTCTGAGTAGTCATGACTGATCCAAGCAGTTAGAGATTAATATACCTAGAAATGCAATTCCTTCCCTGTCTAGGATTGATTCATCTTGGACAAAAGTAACTGTCATTGTTGATCTAATGAGTGTTAGACAGCATTTTACATCATTCACATGAAACTGTCTGTTAGGGAAAGTTGTACCTCAACATCCTGTATAACTTGTTTGTTTTTGCTGGTTTTACCTTAACCCCTTCCATACCTCCATATTTGTGATCTATGGTTAGATTTAAAGAGCTTCTCTTCTGACAGCAGTGCCAGTAGCTGTCTAGCGTAAGTTGCTAGCATCAATTAAAACTACCTACATTTTTTTTTTCGGAGCGCAAGTTTTGAGATCACTTGAGAAAATTATTCTATGCATCATTATTAGTACTAGTAGTCGTAGCATTGTCAGTCACCATTATAACTGTGATTTAGGTGTTTTGGTTTGGGTTTTTTCCCAAAACAGATACTTCTGCTTCTAATATATTGGTAAAAACATTAAAACCTCTATAAGCCATTGACTGTCAGTGAGATGTTTAAAAATGGAACTGAGGCTTTTAAGTCACTGGGGTACTTTCAAAAAATGTACCCTTTGCTCTTAAGTGACAGGATTGATTTACACGGAGTAATGTATTAGCATAACTATACTGTTATAATTATACGGCTATAGTTATACCAGCATAACTCTCCATGTAGGCATTCTTATTCTGGAGTAATAGTAAATTTTTACAATTCGGCTTTAATCACTTTGAAAGCAATGTAAGCTTAACTAGAACAAGAATTACATCAGTATAACTATAGCAGTATATTTATACCATTAACTTTTCCTGTGGAGACAAGCCCTTAGGCACATCTGACAATGGAATTTAAGTGCTTTGGGAAATTTTAACCTTCGCTCGTAAGAGTGGGATAATTATATCAGTCTAGATATGCCAGTAAATTTCTGCATGTAGATAAGACACATCTTTTTTTCCCATTGTCCTTCTTTCAAAGAGTACTCTTATAGACAGAGGTAAGGTGAGTCAGATTCTGGCCTCTGCTGAGATGGCACAGAACAGCCTAAAAGTCTGATTAACCAGATATCTGGATAGCCCCTCCTTAGTCTCCAACATATAGATGCTCCAGAGCAAAAAATGGGGCATGGATAGGTCATTTCTGGGCTCTGGTAATTCCTGAATGCTGGATATAAGTTAAAGTGATTTGGGGACTGGTCCAACTCTTGCTGGAGACCCGACTTCTCCCAGACCAGAGCCAGAATCGGGGGCCCACGGATTGGTTGGTCAGACCAGAGAATATGGTCTGTTTTCTTCACAATAAGTGATGCTGCTAGCAGACAGAGTTGTAGGAGAGAGATTTTTACCGTGAATGCACTGAGGCCAGAACTAAATGCTGAGAAGTCTGTTTGTCCAAGATTGCAAAAAAACCCCATCCTAAATGGACACAAAAAGTCAAAATTTCAAATATTTTCAGAACCTGAAAGTCGTTTTCTAACAAACAATTTTTTTTTGTCAAAAATTTCCTGATCAGCTCTACTCAATGATTTTCTACTCAGAACTCTCCAGTGCTGAGCAAAGATACTGAGACTGAGTGCAGAACTGCCTCATAAATAAGCTGATCCACTGTTTTCAAGTGGCTCCCAGTGGGTGCCAGTGTGTACTACATATAGAATATTATTATCTTATATCAAGTGAGATGTTTAAAACAATATTTTATGTCTTTCTGAAAGAGATGCTCTAGTTCAATCAGCAGTTATGCCCTGTGTTAAGCAGGTCAGACTAGATGATCATAATGGCTCCCCCGGCCTTAAAATCTAAAAATTCATTCATTAATTTACATTAGTTCTAAGATCTTTGTGCTAGGTGCTCAAATACTTTGTTTATGAGCGAGGCACAAAAGCCTAAAATGGTAGCACATGCTCAGTACCATGCTCAAAGAGCGCTAATCAGTGCTTTTATTCTTAGATTTATTCTTTTCAGATTCTGTAGACTTTTGAGTATGTTGTGTTTTAAATGAAGATACTCTCTTCAACCAATCTTCTTCAAGGGTTTATTTAAAATCTTTCAGATAAAAGGTGCCATAAAACTGGTGGATGATGTACACAAATTCATTTTTATTTTGCATTAAACAAAAAGACAAATGATTGCATCTTAGCCCCTGTCCTAGAATCCAGCACTAACTAACTAAAAGCTTTTCTTCCTGACTAATACACAAACAATGTACTATGATAGTTGACTGCTGAAGTGGCTTCATATCATTCTAATTCAAAGTGACAAAGCTAAGCAAGAAATAAAATACTGCCAAAATGATCAGGAAAGAAGTCAAGTGCTAAATCTGTGTTGTTATATTGTTGTTTTATAGAATATTACTATGATATCCCTTCTCACTGTATATCTGTGTTTCACATTAGGTAACTGTAGATTCTGTGGAGTTGGTTGACCTAATTAGTATAACAAATGGTTTTCCCTGAGTAATTCTTATATTATTCCCAGAAACATTAACTATGATCAATCTTAACCAAGAGAGCTGCCTATCTTTAAAAGTGGTTGAAATCATATTGATTTGATATAATTAGTTAGAGATGACAGAAGAGCTAGAGTAGACAGTATTATAAGCTTAATGTTAATTATTGTCAGTCCGAAAAACATATTGTCTCTTATACATCAGTCTATACCTCTTGTAACATGATTAGGGTGATCCAGACTAAGTTGTATAAAACACCTAAAGCCACTGTAGAGCCCTTGGGTCATATACATCATAAACTTATCTCAGTGGAACAACCTTGTAGTGAATTTGATTTGGGAAAACTAATTATGTGACATTTGCAAAGGATGTTACACTTGTCTTTCTGCTATCAAAAGATGAAAATGAAATGAGTAACGGTGAAGTTGATGGCCATGAGCTCATAGCAAAGCTTGCAGTCTCTACACCCATGAGATGCTATAGAGGAAACTGAAGACAATGTGAATATACAGGGGAAAAAATAACTGAATGTAACCAGCAAAGACATTTTTTTCCTGACTTCTAATGGTAAGTGTTTAAGTTTAGTTTGCCTATAGTGTTTGAAATACATTTGTGACATTACTGGTTACATTCAGATCATTTCCATCTATGACCAATTACTTTCTCCTCACCTCATGGATTTGGAAATGGACCAGTTCCAGAAAATTGTGGGCCTAATTATTACTTACAGCTGATTTATACTGGTGACATTTGATTGACTTTAATGGAGCCACTGCTTATTTACCCCAGTGTAAGAAACAGAATAATCAGATACCTCAGGTAAAACCTTGGCCCTATAAAAATCAATATGACCGTTACCATTGACTTAAGGGGAGCCAGGATTAAATACTCTCCTTTCCTTGGATGTTTATAAACTGAGACTTTAAGACAAGCAGAGCTAGCTGGAAAATGGGAACAATGGGAACTTTTGGTCCAGATTCCAGAATAGCAGGATACATTGTTCTGAAAGCAATTAATTCCTGGCAAGTCTAAAAATGAGCCCTGTCATGAGATCTATTTTGACCACAATTATGAAAACTGAATCAAAGTCTGGTGTAATGTTTCATAACAGGTACAGATTTCAGGGTAGAAAACATGAAATAATTTTATACTACTAAGATTCACTGTAATGAATTTTTCATAAAGCAACTTTGAGATTTCCTGATAGTTGACAGTTTGATTAATGCAAACTCCACTCTCTCCAACTCGTTGTGACTACCTAAAAAGTCTTCAAACAAGCTAGGAATAGAAATAATTGGTAAGTGGAAGTGTTAAGCTGTCTGCATGGTTCTGCATATGGCAGCCTGACCTCCTATAATGCACGGTGGAACGGCAGTTAACAACAAAGATTTTTGATAACTAAACACCTAAAATAAGCTTTTTAATATTTTCATTCCCCAGGCACTCCTTGGAAAATAAATAAACAAATGCACAGTCTTGCAGACCTTATTCACATGAATAATTTTTACTATCAGTTGAAGTTGCAGGTGAAAGAAAATGAAAGCTGTGTCCATTGTCTCATTTGCAAGGAGTGAACCTGAATACAGTTTAAGCCGAGTGAGTGAAACTTTATTAAACCCTGTGCACTGCTTTCTCCATGTGGCTCTGTTGCTTCCACCCTAACTCCCCACATTTCCTGTTGTTTTTTTTTAAATGTCCCATTATAGGTGCAAAACCACCAACAATGAACAGTGGTTAGGCAAGGATTGGCAGGGCATCTCCCTTTAAAAGCACAGTCTGGTTCTTCAGCACCCCGGTCTCAAATGTTTCCTATCCTCTCCTTTAGCACAGGGATATTTGGGGGGAAGTGGGGGACTGGGCGCTTGAACAATCAAAGACTTTTCCAGCTGGATTCACACCTAGGTGAAGACTCATGGGGTAATAACATCCTTTCAGAGTAGGGGATACCAGGCACATCCTCTCTGCCAGGTTTCAGTTCAGGGCTCAATGGTGGACAGCTATACTCAACAACTTGGGGTACTAAGATGCTGCACCCCCAACCAATTCCTACTTCAGTCTCCTTTAGCTTCCTGGAGTAAATCACTCCAATCAAGTATCTGACCCGCATGCACAATAACCTGCCTATCCTTGGTAAGTTTGCACCAGTCTGTGCTGTCAGGTCTCAGACTTCAGAGCAGCCTCTGCTTCCATCCACTATCTAACTCTGAGCTGCTCTGCTCCCCACTTTAAAGCCATGCTCCAGCTTGTGCAGGCTTTACAAGTGTGGCTGGGTGGGGCCACCGGGCCCAAAGCTGTTCCTTAACCCCTTGCTCTCCAGTGTGGAGTTTGTATACACTATCACATCCAGCAATAACAGTCCTTCCAGGGAACTTGAGCCTTCTGTCTCCAGTTCCACTGATCATGATACATCTTCTCTATTTTACAAACATATTGTTATAAACATTACAAACAAATAATTGAGACCCAGTTGATATTCAGACTCCCACATTGTGTCCCTTCAGCTACAGGTTGCTACCACATAGCTGAGTTGGAGATAGTTAGGTCACTCTTAGCGTGTTGAATCATAGAATCATAGAATATCAGGGTTGGAAGGGACCCCAGAAGGTCATCTAGTCCAACCCCCTGCTTGAAGCAGGACCAATTCCCAGTTAAATTATCCCAGCCAGGGCTTTGTCAAGCCTGACCTTAAAAACCTCTAAGTAAGGAGATTCTACCACCTCCCTAGGTAACGCATTCCAGTGTTTCACCACCCTCATAGTGAAAAAGTTTTTCCTAATATCCAATCTAAACCTCCCCCACTGCAACTTGAGACCATTACTCCTCATTCTGTCATCTGCTACCATTGAGAACAGTCTAGAGCCATCCTCTTTGGAACCCCCTTTCAGGTAGTTGAAAGCAGCTATCAAATCCCCCCTCATTCTTCTCTTCTGCAGGCTAAACAATCCCAGCTCCCTCAGCCTCTCCTCATAAGTCATGTGTTCCAGACCCTTAATCATTTTTGTTGCCCTTCGCTGGACTCTCTCCAATTTATCCACATCCTTCTTGTAGTGTGGGGCCCAAAACTGGACACAGTACTCCAGATGAAGCCTCACCAATGTCGAATAGAGGGGAACGATCACGTCCCTCGATCTGCTCGCTATGCCCCTACTTATACATCCCAAAATGCCATTGGCCTTCTTGGCAACAAGGGCACACTGCTGACTCATATCCAGCTTCTCGTCCACTGTCACCCCTAGGTCCTTTTCCGCAGAACTGCTGCCTAGCCATTCGGTCCCTAATCTGTAGTGGTGCATTGGATTCTTCCATCCTAAGTGCAGGACCCTGCACTTATCCTTATTGAACCTCATCAGATTTCTTTTGGCCCAATCCTCCAATTTGTCTAGGTCCTTCTGTATCCTATCCCTCCCCTCCAGCGTATCTACCACTCCTCCCAGTTTAGTATCATCCACAAATTTGCTGAGAGTGCAATCCACACTATCCTCCAGATCATTTATGAAGATATTGAACAAAACCAGCCCCAGGACCGACCCTTGGGGCACTCCACTTGACACCGGCTGCCAACTAGACATGGAGCCATTGATCACTACCCGTTGAGCCCGACAATCTAGCCAGCTTTCTACCCACCTTATAGTGCATTCATCGAGCCCATACTTCCTTAACTTGCTGACAAGAATATGGTTGACTTTTGAGGAGACCAATCTCTATCTCCCTGATACCATCTCCAACTCTGTGGAGTTTCCTTCTTCCCAGTGGAGTTGGCCTCTGGCTTATTCTCAGTCCCTCCATTCTCTGATGATCTCTGTATACTCATTCTGGATGTTGTGTCTGCTGGCTCGAAAGTGGCTCCTGTTCTTTTGGATCACTTGTATATCTTGCATAGTCACCTCATATGACCTAGGTGCCATTGCATCCCTCACAACTGCTTTAGTCCACTCCTTCTGATGTCTTTCTGATAGCTGGATCCTCACTGGAGCACCTGTCTCCAAAGCTGGTAGGTCCACGGCTGACTTATCTCCCCTTGTGGATAACAGGGTTTTTGTCCTTCATGCCTTCAGTGCCTGCACTGAAGTGTGATTGGACACCTGTGATGTGGTATTCCTGTGTATCAAAAATGCTAATACGCATCAAGGTCTGAATCAGAATAAAAAGCCTTATGTAACAGTCTCATGTGTTTCACCACTGATTCCACCTTTCCATTATTCTGTGGGTATGGTGAGGAGGAGGTGTGGTGGTCAAACTCCCATTTGGAAGAAAATTCCTTGAATTCTTGCAAGACAAATTGGGGCCTGCTGTCACTGAATACAATGACCAGAAATCCTATCTTGCAAAGTGAGCCTTCAGGTTCCCAATCACTGACTTGCTTCTTTTATCAGGTAGGGGATCAACCTCCTAAAAATTAAATTAGTTATCCACTGAAAGCAAGTACTGATTTTCCTTGACAATAAGTAGTCCTCTTAGACTTTTTCCTATGGTTTGGTGGGCAGCTCATGGGGTTAACAGTCTTTTTTCTGCTGGCAGTTATCGCATTACTGGCATGTGTCACACCTTTCTATCAAGGAGTGGAGTTGTATGTTCATTTCCAGCCAGTAAACACTCTCAGGCCCATCTAAATTAGCTGTCAATGGCCAGGTGTAAGGCATGTATGTCTTGCATGCCATCCTTATATAATGAGGTAAGGACAACAGCCCTCTGTCCTCAAAATATCATTCCATCCTGCACATTCAGCATTTCTTTCATTTGAAAATATGGTTCTGATTCTACCAGTATTTTGGCTTCTTCTTCGAGTAGATGCATGTATTACACTTTGGTGTATGCATGCCCAGCATACTGGAGCCAGAGAATTTTGCATAGCAGTACCTGTAGAGGAGCAACACTTGTGCCTTGTGATCATAGCCTCTCCCATGAGGTGGCACCACCTGGACCTCTCCTCCCCCCTCAGTTCCTTCTTACTGCCTCTGGCTGAAGTCAGAGCTCTGTGTGCTCTAAACCTCAAAACCTCTCACTATTTTCGTGTATTTTTTCTAGTTGTATATAGTTAGCGGCACCCGTAGTGTTAGATATAGTGTTAGTTGTATTTATGAAGTGTTCCCCTCTGATGCCCTCATTGGGGTTTAAGCATTGTCTGTTGTGTGGGGGAGTGATCCCCAACAATGATCCCACATGCGGTGTTTGCTGTGCTTGGGTGAGGCCCCCATCAAGGAGTGGTGTTCGATCTGTAGATCATTCACAAAATGGACTCAGGTGGCTAGGGACCGTCACTAAAGCCACACCTGCTCCAACAGGTCATACGGCCTGTTTTGGCACCAATGCCCTTGTCAGATTAGAGATTGCCTTTGGGATCTGAAAGTGCTGCTGCTTTGTATTCTGGAGCACATGCCGCTCCGAAGAGATGTAGGAACTGTTCCCCATCCAGTGTGCCGAAGAAAATGTTGCATAAGTGCAATTGAGACCACTCCTGGTCTTGTGGGTACTCTTCTACTTCCCCCCAGGAAGAGTGTGGACCAGCATGGGGTTAGTGCTGGAGCTCAGGATGGCAAGGGTACCTCTACCTGCTCCCTATTACCGAGTAGGGAATTTAGAGACTTTCTATAGTTGACTCTGGTTCTGGCCCCAGCACATCCCTTGAGTCCGGTACAGATGAGGGTGATGCTGACACCGACTGTTACCCCATGTTGGCAGCACACCAGGTGGCTACAGACACCCTTTGCCTTTCCATCCTGACCTCTCCTTTGGTCCAAGACTTTGCCAGGGCTGCGTGGCTTATAGCCCTGTTGGCTGGACAGGCCTCTGAACCTTTGGGTCTGTCAGCACTGCAACCTGATGTTCCCCTTCCACAGTCTGTGGAAGCTGGGCTGGTACTAGGCTTGGTGCAAGAGACCTCCTGGGCACCAGTAAACTCCTCGGCACTGTTGCATTTGGAACCACTGTTGTTACCAGGATGGCTCTCACCACCCTCCATTTTGGCACCATCAGCTCCTTCTGTACTGCCGCTGACTTCAGGGTCAACACCACTTCCGGCACCAGTCTACTCAGTGCCAGCATACCACTCCATCATTGGTGCTCGTCTCTGCCTCATTCTGGGTGATGGATGGCTCAGAAAGGTTACTGACTCCCACAGGACTGGCTCGATCTTTATCCCTTGTACCCCAAAACAACTCAGCGTCAAGGTCAAGATCTTCCTTCTACCTCTCTCCATTGCCTGACTTGCATCAGGGACCATTTACTGAGCACTGCAGGCACCAGGGTTAACACTTGTCTTGTCTGGTGCCTATTGGCTCCTTCTAATTGTATTGTGCCTCCGAGGACTTTCATCTTTTTTCTTGAGGCTTCTGCTCCATGCCCTGTGTCTAAGCATTTATCTAATGTGAGATCACCTTCCCAGAGCAGCCACTCTCCAGGTGCTGCAGACTATGCTATCCTGAATAAGGGACTCTGTCAAGTCCCCAAAATTGTATATAGTAGCCAGTGTGCATAAGGCAGTAACATAGGAGTTTATTCCTTCCCCTTCATATTGGCCTGTGGTGAAAAATCTGTGTCACTCCACAGATTTGTTCTGTTTGGAGGAGCAATAGGTTCCCAAGGCTCCTAGGACTGCTTTGAGGCTTGGGACTTCAGAGTCATGCAGACTCTGTCCCTTGTTCCCCAATGAAGTATAATAGAAAGTTTTTACTTTCCTGCTGTTGTCATCCCCCTGCATGGCCAGGTCTGTGTACAGTTCAGACTTCTCCCTCCACTGGATCCATCACAGGGCTAGGTTTATATCTGCAAAAATCTACAGACCAAGTACCATGGCTGACGCTGCCAGCTGCTGCATTTCAGAGAACTCACAGCTCAGATTCTGCCATCGTTTAATTTGCAAGGAGTGAGGCTGAATGCAGCTTAAGTTGAGCAAATAGAAATGTACTACACCCTGGGCATTGCTTCCAGCCTAACTCCCTGTATTCCCTGATCCACTGGTCCCATCAGTAACAGTCCATGCATTGGTCCTCTGTTTCCAGTTCCACTGATCATCTTCCTTCTTTGGAGCTATATAAATCAGGCCTTCAGAAAACCTTTCCATATAACGAGCATTATTTTCTCAGTTTTTTAGTAACTGGTTTAGAACATCCCCAGAGACAGGGCTGAAGTTCAAAACTTGTCATGTAAATTGTCTTTCCTAGGGCCAGATTTTTAACTTCTTACTTATACAGGTGAGTAGTTACTTACCTGAGTACCAACTGGTTGAATAATTTCTCTGCAATATGAATAAGGGATTCATAGACTGGCCTGAATGAGAAAAGAAGCTTTTGGTGTGGTTGAAAAAGTTTGATTTTGACGTATGTGTTATACTCATTTGAAAATTGTATCTTGAATGTTTCCAGTGGGAATGCTATAGGTTTGCATTTTGTAGAGGTAGACAGTCAAGCCCCCTTACAAGCTGTCAACCTATGTGGGTTGGTCAAGATACTATCAGAAAATGTTTTGACACAGAAATCTGGGTAGAAACAGCAGGAGGAAGGCACTGTAAGTGAAAACACACCACAGAGCTGTGAACTTCCCCCAGTTATTTTAAAAACTAGATAGCTGAAATTACTTGGTTTCAGAATACGAAGAGAGATGTAAGAGAAAACATATGCAAATAGTCAGTAGGTAGAGCTCAAAAATACATAATAGAATTCCTGGGATTTGTAGTTCCCAAACTATTTTTTATTGTTTCCATTTTGTTATTTCAATTCTGTTTTTCTTTCTCTACTACTTTCTCCTCTATGTATGGTTTTGCTGGTTTAAATTTGTCCCTCAGTAACTATTCCTTAATGCCATTAATTACTTCTTTTTAGGGTTTCCTAATGGTAACCCATATTCACATGAAAGGTCCTGTTGAGTTCAATACATTGGTAGAAGAAAGGACTATTAGTACAGGCTACTAATGTATGAACCACTCGTTATTCTGTGAAATGGAATCTACTGGTTCTATAAATCTTGTGAGGGGAATTTCCTATTCCAGGGTTGCCTCTGGGAGACACATGACAGGGTCACTGAGGAGGAGGAAATACTCTTAAGGAAATAGACTGGAATGCATAAGAAACCTGCATTGCTGACCCATTTATTGGTCAAAACCAAAATTCAAAGAGGACAATGAGATGTAATTTCCTCTCTCCTCTAGTGGTGAGTGATCTAGCAAAATGCTGTCTCTTCCAGACAACCTCTGTCTTGCAGTACAGGATGGGGAATGTAGTCCCATGATTATAGTCACACATACCCTTCCCACAGAAGAGAATTGAAACCAAAATTGAAAAGGGTTGTGCTAAAGGTTTTGCTTTCTATACTTTGTGCTTGCTTTGTCATGGCTTTGGGTAGTCCTGTCACAACTATGGTTAGAATGTTGTAGCATGGAGAAAAACTTCAAACTTCAAGAGCTGACCAGATTTTGCCCAGACTTACCACACAAAAAAATTATTCTGGACAGAGACAAAGCATAGACTGTTTCATCCACTAACACAAGTTTTTGGAAAGTTTGGACAATGTGAACCCAGAGTTACAATTTAAACTATTTTGCAACCCTAATTATAGCATTTGGAATCAAGTGTTTGCTTTAATATGATTTTCATAACAGAAGGTGGGAGCTCAACTAGAGTTAAGATTAAAGTTTGATTTCCATGTTAAGATCTACATTTAATATTTTATGTATTTGAATCAAAATATAATCTATGTCCCTCTTAACACTTAGTTACTTTATATGCAATGTTAGTTTGCTTGCAAGTGAGAAAGGGAGAGATGCCTAAACCAGATTAGAGATGCAGTTCATATGCTGAGGAAATGTGGCTATTCCAGTTTATATCCAAAACATTTCTGTATACATTACTTTCTCTTTGCATTTTTTTTATGGATGTATACATTAAACACTAAATAATGTCAGTGGTGAACAGTGGCTGCATACTACACTCTGACTTACTCATCCCATGTTTTCCAGTTTTCATGGCTCCTCATACTATTTATCCTTCTTCATTCTGTTGTGTGCATACCTGGGTGGCATTTAAGACACGAAAACAAACTGATGGGATACGGGGAAGAAAAAGGAGAAGAATGAAAAACATGAAGACGGACCAAATAGCTCTTTCAATGTGTGTATGTTGGCAGCCAGATAGCAACAACACTTTTGCTTTTCTTATGATTCCTCCATTTGATGATACCTTTATTCTCTTTGCCACCTTGTCACTTAACAAATCCACTTGCAAGAATAAGTGAATAGTATACCTATACAGCTGCTGCATATATCTGAGTGAATAATTGATTTTTTTGGTTCAGTGACCAAACTGGGGGGTTGTGGTGGAAGTTGGTGAGTTTCAAATCTAAACTGATTTTTTTTCAGCTTTTCTTGCCTTAACGGAACCTCTCCTTTCTCCCCCAAAATCATTTGGGTCGAATGAAATGTTTTCAATGTCGATTTGAGAAGCCATTTAAAAAAAATGAAATGTGGATTCAAATTTACATTTTCAGAATGGAATGTCAATTCAAAAGGTTTTTTTTCTAAAATGAAATGCTGAAAAGGTTATTTTAGAAGTGTCAAAATACAAATTTTAACGTTAAAAAGATCCCTCATGTTTTATTCTGTCATAACTACTCGCTGAATTTGGCCCAAATTTGTGAATAGCTTCAATCACGCCAAACAGGGAGCATTTTCTGGAAAAAATATTCTTGACTGGAACATTTTGCCCAGCTTTACTGCTGAGGTCAGTTGCTGGGTGGGAGAAGGGGAAAGAAAGGAGTGACGTGAGGTGATTCACCTTATACACAATACTCTATGGGAAGAGTATTTCTTCAGAGATAGAGCAGACCCAATAACAGTTATTGGGTGATCCAATGATGCTTCCAAACTCAGTCCCTCACAAAGGCTTATTATAAATTATGTAATTAATAATAAATTCACTTCTAGAGATGCAATAAATTCACAGTATGCCCCACACCAACCTCGAGACAATAATATCTTACCTTGGTTAACAGGGGCATTCATGATTTAGTCCTGATTTTTTCTCTTTCCAATAGTTATAGTAAGAATACTGTAGTTACTGCTGAAATGAACATTGCCATTAAAGCTCTTTTCTCCATGTATTTTCATTAGGGTAGTAAGAAAATATAATGGGGAATATCTCAATTTCTCTTCATGCAGTTTGATGGTACATTGTAGGGGCTACTATTGAATGATTTAACAGTGAATCTTCTGCACCCTCATTATTAGACAGCCATAGTCTCCTTTGTCCTTCACAATTACTTCAGAAATGTAATCATGTAGAATATAGTTTTTGTCTTATTATCCATAGTGTGAGTAGGAATCTCATTATTTTTACTATGTGGTTGTCGGTATATATGTAATATTCATGTGAATTTTTCTGAGGTGGAGAAATATATTTGAATAATCTCATTTTCTCTGCTATGTGGTTGTACGATTACATATATTAAAAACCCGTGACTATGTGGTGATAAAATATATAATAGTAGAATCTACAAACACTGAGTTTTTAATGAAGCCAATGTTAGACAAAAGAACTAAAATTAACTACTTACAATTTTAAGGCAGCTGAAATCAATCACAACAATGGTGTATACCCATATAGTTAGTCTTTGTGTTTGTTTTTAGTTTGCAGTCATGTTCCCTCAAGGTATGTGACCAGTTAGTTTAAACGGCACTAGAAATGGCCATTGAATGCCTATGCTATTTTTCTTTCATTCTACTAAAGAAGACACCTCATGTGCATGTCTGTGTGTCACACATAACTATAAAATTAGGGTTTCAATTGAGGGTATCTGTGCCCATAAGCCCAGAAAAAGGAGGCTATCCCTCCATGAACCAAGCATATTAGAAATATTTAAGAATGAGAGATGGGATGGAGTTTCCAATGTGTTGAAAGGTTGGGTTATTTAGTTCACTTTTGGATAAATATTAATAAAGTTCAGGGGTGAACTTATGGTTCCATTGAAATCAGTGGCAACATTCCTATTGACGTCAATGGGCCTAGGATTTTGTACCAGATGCTTATCTAAGGTTTATCCAAATAAATCAAGTCCTTTGTTCTTCTGTGACCCTTCCTTCTTGACCCATATATTTTGCTGTGGGAGGACTTTTCCTTCCTTTCTGACATTAACAACATTCCTCAAGGGAATCTTGGTAACTTCACCCCACTTGCAGGACTTTTCTTGGCAAAAGGCTCCATAGCACTCCTCTGCATCAGTCCTTTTTTGGATTGTATCAGACTGTGTGTCTTCCATCCACCAAGATCATTTTTCCAGTGAGGATATCCTTCCACTCTCACCACTATCATGGAGAGTTATTGAGCCTATTCCTGCCCTTTTTCAATTTAACTGCACAGTGCACCATAGAAACCCCATGTTCCATACTGGGTCTTCACAGGAGTTTGGTATTCTAGAACTGCACCACCAAAAAATTTACAAGCAGCAGCAACTGGCCCAGATTCTAGCATCAAAAAGTGAGAAGTGCCCAGGGTGGGGGGAGAGAGACTTAACTGGAATTTTCTCACTATCAAGGTGAATTAATTTTATCATATATTATTATGATAAAATTATCATTTTTCACTAAAAATAAATTAAAACCCCAAACAAAATTTGTTACAAGGGAGGTTTATGAAGTCATCTGAGAAGGAAAGTAGAGTACTAAACAGAGGATTTTTGAAGAAAATTCAAAACAGGGCATTCATAAGTAATTGTCCCCTTACTAAAAGTTTCATTTTCCTTTCTCCTTGAACCCAGTAGTGAAAACGGGGTCAGTCCCCTGAGAGTGATATCTCTGTGTGAGCCCAGGAAAAACAAGTGTTGATCACAGAAATGTTTCTACTCCAATTCCTAGGCCTGGAAGCAATGGAGTCTCCTTCAAGTCCTTGGAGATCTGACATGGGATGGGAGAAAGGAAATATCAAAACTCTTTCTCCAAAACCTTCACCGTTCCTCTTCTATGCGGGAGACAGGGCTGTATAGTTTGTGTAGCCTCTACCTCAGAAGAAGGGGGGGGGTAATATTCTTGGGGACAGGCTGCCAAAAGTAATCAGGAGGGGATTAAATGAATAGCAAAAGGAGAGGGTAAAAAGAAGGAAGATATTAGCACTCAGCACAAAATCAAGATGTTGGGGGAAAAAATAATCAGTAAACTAAAGGACACAAAGAAAAGAAATTTCTGGATTGCCTTTACACTAATGCTAGGAGCCTGGGAAATAAACAAGAGGAATTCAAATTATTCACTTATGATCATAAATTCAATTCAATAAATTAAGTCACTGAAATGTAGTGGGATGATTTGCACAATGAATGGTAAAATCAATGGTTATAACCTATTTAGGAAGGATCGAGTAGACAAAGGGGGAAGGGAGTGGCATGCTACATAAAAAAAAAGCCATTACCTATTTTCGAATAGCTGATATAAAATTACATTGAATGCTTATGGATCCTAAGAGATAAAGCACAAGATTGAGTACTAGTTACTGTCTCCTACAAACCACCAAATCACACTAGGGAACAGGATAACTATTTCCCTACACACTTATCTAACCTTGTAGGGGGAAAGAAAATACGATCATGGGGGACTTGAATTTGAGTGACATGATGGAGGTCTCATGCTTCCAGTAGTAAAAGATCCTTAGAATTTCTGAACATGAGAAATGACAATTTCCTAACTCAGAAAGTGCTGCAGCTGACACAGGGGAATTCTATGTTAGACACTGTCCTAACAGTTAAAAAGGAACTGGTAACAGAAACTAAAAAAGTTAATGGTAGCTTATAGAAAAGTGATCAGAACTTAATGATATTTATAATGTTCAAGAAGAATAAAGTCCAGACTAGTAATACATATACTTGGTGCTTTAATAGGGACAATTTCACAAAGCTGAAAAACAATTTATGAGCCAAATCAGCTGGGAGGAAGAATGCAATCAGGAAAAAAGTGAATTACAATTAGGAATGCTTTAATAACACTTTATTAGATGCCCCAAAAGATGCAATCCCACAATTTCAGAAGAAGGCTGTGCTGGTTAAAAAACAACTTACTTTAGATGGGAAGTAAAGACTGCAGTAATATTGAAACAAATGGAAGAAAGGGAAAGTTGACAGTCATGAATATGAATCAGAAGTTAGGAATTGTAGAAAACTGATATGGGAATCATAGAATATCAAGGTTGGAAGGGACCTCAGGAGGTCATCTACTCCAACCCCCTGCTCAAAGCAAGACCATTCCCCAATTTTTGCTCCAGATCCCTAAATGGCCCCCTTAAGGATTGAACTCACAACCCTAGGTTTAGCAGGCCAATGCTCAAGACACTGAGCTATCCCTCCCCCCATAAGCCAAGAGGCATAAGGACAAATCTATGGCCACCAAAGCTAAGGACAATAATAAGTTTTGTCTAATTTTTAAATATATATTATGAACAAAAATAATCCTGACAATAGTATTGGTCCATTACCAGTTCAAAATGCTAGAATGATCAATAATGCAGAAAAAAAAAAAACAGAAGTGTTCAATAAATATTTCTGTTGTGTATTTGGGGAAAAAAAGATGATGCAGTCTCATCCATTCCACTAGTATCTCTGTAGGATGTTAAATGGAAGCTGCTAAAGTTAGACATTTTTTTAAATTAGCAGGTCCAGATAACTTTAATTCAAGAGTATTAGAAAAAGCTGGCTGAGGAGCTCACTGGACCATTAATATGATTTTTCAATAGGTTTTGGAGCACTTAGAATCATAGAATCATAGAATATCAGGGTTGGAAGGGACCCCAGAAGGTCATCTAGTCCAACCCCCTGCTCAAAGCAGGACCAATTCCCAGTTAAATCATCCCAGCCAGGGCTTTGTCAAGCCTGACCTTAAAAACCTCTAAGGAAGGAGATTCTACCACCTCCCTAGGTAACGCATTCCAGTGTTTCACCACCCTCTTAGTGAAAAAGTTTTTCCTAATATCCAATCTAAACCTCCCCCACTGCAACTTGAGACCATTACTCCTCGTTCTGTCATCTGCTACCCTTGAGAACAGTCTAGAGCCATCCTCTTTGGAACCCCCTTTCAGGTAGTTGAAAGCAGCTATCAAATCCCCCCTCATTCTTCTCTTCTGCAGGCTAAACAATCCCAGCTCCCTCAGCCTCTCCTCATAACTCATGTGTTGCAGTCCCCTAATCATTTTTGTTGCCCTTCGCTGGACTCTCTCCAATTTATCCACATCCTTCTTGAAGTGTGGGGCCCAAAACTGGACACAGTACTCCAGATGAGGCCTCACCAATGTCGAATAGAGGGGAACGATCACGTCCCTCGATCTGCTCGCTATGCCCCTACTTATACATCCCAAAATGCCATTGGCCTTCTTGGCAACAAGGGCACACTGCTGACTCATATCCAGCTTCTCGTCCACTGTCACCCCTAGGTCGTTTTCCGCAGAACTGCTGCCTAGCCATTCGGTCCCTAGTCTGTAGCTGTGCATTGGATTCTTCTGTCCTAAGTGCAGGACCCTGCACTTATCCTTATTGAACCTCATCAGATTCCTTTTGGCCTAATCTTCCAATTGGTCTAGGTCCTTCTGTATCCTATCCCTCCCCTCCAGCGTATCTACCACTCCTCCCAGTTTAGTATCATCCGCAAATTTGCTGAGAGTGCAATCCACACCATCCTCCAGATCATTTATGAAGATATTGAATAAAACCGGCCCCAGGACCGACCCTTGGGGCACTCCACTTGATACCGGCTGCCAACTAGACATGGAGCCATTGATCACTACCCGTTGAGCCCGACAATTTAGCCAGCTTTCTACCCACCTTATAGTGCATTCATCCAGCCCATACTTCCTTAACTTGCTGACACTTATTCAAGAAGACTGGAAGAAAGCTAAAGTTGTGCCAATTTTTAAAAATTGTAAATGGGATCACCTGAATAACTGTCGGCCTGTCAGGCTCACGTCTATCTCAGGAAATATAATAGAGTGGCTGACACTGGACTCAGTTAATAAAGAATAAAAGGAGGGTAATGTCATTAATGCAAATGAACATGGGTTTATGGAAAATAGATCCTGTCAATCTAACTTTTTTTTATGAGATTACAAGTTTGGTTGATAAAGAGAGTAATGTTGACATAATATTCTCAGACTTCTGAAAGGGATTTGACTTAGTACCACACAACATTTTTATTAAAACACTAGAATGATTTTAAACAAACATGGCACAAATTAAATAGATTCAAAACTAGCTAAATGATGGGTCTCAAAATGTAACTGTAAATGGGGAATCATCATCAATCTGGTATGTTCCTAGTGGGATCCCACAGGGATCGGTTCTTTGCTCTATGTTATTCAACATTTTTATTAATACCCTGGAAGAAAACATAAGATCATCATTGATAAATTTTGCAGATGACACAAAACTGGAAGGATAATTAAATTAATGAAGAGGGCAGGTCACTGATTCACAGTGATTCAGATTACTTGGTAAACTGGGCACAAGCAAACAATATGCATATTAATACAGTTAAACGTAAATGAATACAACTGAGAACAAAGAATGTTGGCTGTACTTACAGGATAAGGGATTCTATCCTGGGAAGTAGTGCCTCCCCAAAAAGATGTGGCGATTGTGTGGATAATCAATTGAACATGAGCTCTCAGATGTGACCCTGTGGCCGAAAGAACTAATGCAATCCTGGGATGCATAAATGCATAAAAATCCATGGATGCATGTGTGTGTTCTCCCTGTGTGCTGTCCGAGTTCTGCACAAGCAGTTGTCACAGCAGACCTCAAGCAAACTGCTCAATGACCACAAGATCCATTAAGGAACGAAGGCACCCAGCCAAGTTTATTGTCAATGAGGCATGGGTCCTAGGATCCCGCAGGCTCTATATGACCACTAACACATGTATGACCATTACAATGGATGCAGCTCAATGAATGGCGGTACTTTCCATTCCCCCATTGGCTGGCCAAAGATACTCCCTCTGAGACTCCATTTTATACATCAGTGCAAACAAGTTATGTACTGCCCCTCTGACATAGTTAGTTGACATCCTCTGACATAGCCAGTTACCACACATCACTTTCTACATCTCTATCCATTACACTGTCATTCTGGCCTTATATTTATGATGGGTCAGCATGTTCCTGTTATCTTTAGGGAGTGTGTTGGTATTGAGGTGTTTTGGTACCACCCTTCTGGAATGTGTTTATGAGAGTGCTCTGTGCCTAGCACCTCTTAGGAATGTATGTTTCTGCAATATAAGCCCTGTTCTTGCCTGTTGCAGAAAAAACATGCATTGGTTATTTGGGGACATTTCACACCTACTTCTACATGTAAGGCTAGTCTACTTTTGTTATTTTTTCATTTTTGCAGCTATTCGTTAGCAAAAATTCACTGCAAAGTTGCACTTTACCTAAAGGCAAGTCACACAGCTGCAAGCCACATTTTACATAGGTGCAATGAATTTGCACTGGGAGGTTGGACTGGCAGTTACCACAGAGCAAAAATTTCCAATGTACACACAACCTTCTTTTTTAAATACATTGTTTGTACAGTTCAGCTTTGTGTTAAAATCCCTACAGAAGTAACATTTAGCAATTTTCTGACTGCTAACAGAGAAATATACATAAGGACTAGAGATTAGCCTGAACCAAGACTCCAGAGCTGAACTTTCAGAATGTGGAGGGCAGCTCTAAATCTTAATCCAGAGTTCAAGAATATGAATAAATTATATAATAGTTAACATTTCTTGAAGTTGTATATTTCCTTGATTTTATTTTCCATTCCCCACTTTTTCCTCCCTGTCTATATTTTTTTGGCCTTTTCTCTCTTTTCTCTTTGGTACCCTAGTAATCCAGATGAACATGTACAGCTCTTCAATTTCCATGTACAAATTTAAAAAATAATTTTATTTTATTTGGTTGATATTTATTATGTCATAACTCCAACAGTTTATGACATGTAATACTGCACATATGGCACTTAAAAGGTAGTTAAAAACAGAAGTTAAAAGCAATTACTATATCAATTAATTTAAAAGCATTGCACAAATGCTGAAATTAATAAAACTTAGTAATTCATTTCCTCTGCAAATAAAGTAAAGCACTATATACCATAAAATCTATCTCAGTGTAGTACAGGTAATCTCTCTGATTTTCTGTTTGCTGCTTATAGGGACAGTTTCTTCCTGGATTGCCACAATGGATCTTTAAACTAAGAATAGGGTTACCACATTTGAACGTTCAAAAAAGAGGACACTCCATGGGGGGGGGAAGGGGGAGTATTTGCTTGCGACCCCACGCCCATGGCCCCACGCCAACTCCACCCCTTCCCCGCCCCCATACCAGCCCCTTCCCCAAAGTCCCCACCCCAACTCCGCCCCCTCCCTGCCCCATTGGACCCCTACCCAAAATCCCTGCCCTGGCCCTGCCTCCTCCCCTGAGTACACCACATTCCCCCTCCTCCCCCCTCCCTCCCAGCAGCATAAAAGAGCTGTTTTGCAGCACAAGCGCTGGGAGCTAGGCGGAAAAAGCGGGCACTCTCTCGAGTGATCAACATTCACTTTTTTTCTCGAATGATCAACATTCACTCTCTTTATTAAATAATCAACTCTTCTTTGGGGAAAAATAATAATGGCAAAATCCCGGACGTTTTTAGATATTTAAAAATTCCTCTCAGATGGCGATTTCAGAACCAAAAAGCCGGACATGTCCGGGAAAATATGGATGTATGGTAACCCTAACTAAGAACTGATCTACTTCTTAGAAGCTAGGCTTTTTGAGATTACAATTTAAAAGTTAATTTTTTTTATAAAGGCTCAGCTGTCGTTTAGGCACCTAAGTGAAGTGCCCAAATTTCAAAAGTGCTTAACATTTTTCAATGGAGCTATTGGGAAGTGAGCTCTTCTGAAAATCTGGGCCTAACTAGTCAGTTACAAATTGGTGCAGTGAGTCAGCCTATTGGGAATGCAGTAGTAACTGGCTACACAGCTACAGCATGCATATGAAGGGATGGATACTGAGACTTTTCCCGCAATTAGAAATTCTGACCCAGGGCCTGATCCACAAACAAAGTTGTGCTTTGGATCAGGACCAATAAGCCTATTCCACAAATGACTGGTGCGTAATTTGGAATGGGTGAACCATTTTAGGAAATAATAAGACCTGATACAAACCATAATCCAAAATGTGAACTGAGCCTGAACCAAATATTAGTGTTTGATAAATATCTGTTAACTTTTTTACATTTGCATGCACCCCGGCTTTCCAGGTTCAAGCCACAGTCAAAAGCACCGAAATATCATGGGAGAGGCTGGTTTTGAACATTTTTGGTCTGAATGGATGGGGGAATTACTAGAAATCTCAAAATAAAAACTATTTCCACCAGGTTACTACTGTACTTCAGTTTTGTAGATGCCTTAGGCTGAGACATGATAGATTTAGCTAAACATTTCCCATCAGGATATATCTTATATTTCTTTCCTCCAGCATCTCTCCTCTTTCACTCTTCTCATTCCCCTTCATCATTCTTTCCTCTGTGTCCCAATGTTGGGGACACTGGGGCATGGCCATTAGGTAACTAAAGGGGATGGAAAACCACGAGTGTCAATAAAGCCCCCTCGCACTAGGCCCAGGTGTCCTTGGCCCCCCCGCCTGGAGGCACTCGCAGCAGCTCTGCGTACTAGCCCAAGTGTCCTTCCCCCCTCCCCCCACTCACAGCAGTTATGCTAAGAATTTGCAACAATATGTTGCAGAGTCAGACTGCCTGAAACTAAACAAGGCCAAACAGGGCAAATATGAAAGAAAAATGCTGAATAAAGCAGCTTTATGTATGGTTTAACAAATGATACAAAAAACAAGAAAACTAGCTGGAAACTGAATTGGCTGGCTATATGGATACTTAGGGCAGCTTGCTATTAAATAAGTATGCTGGAAAAAAGGATGTATAAAAGCCTGTGTAACTTCCTGATCTGTGCGCAGGATTTGAGATTTTATTCTCCCTGTACCTTTTTGCAGCTGCAAATAAACTTTTCTGCTTCTCCACCCTGTTGTAATTATTGGGTGTAGCACACCGGGTAGCGAACCAACTCCAGCTGTTGTTTAGCCTCTCAGCACTGGGTGCCGGCAACAGCTTTTGGTGTCCCTGGGTGGGCCATGAGGCTGCTATTTAGCCTTGCCCGGACCCCTCCTGGAGGTCGAGGATTGCGGCGAAAACCGACGCCCAGCGCGCACCGGTGAGTTCATCGGGGGCCTCGGAGGAGATGCAATTTGATCGACCCCAGAGGGCACAACGGTGCAACGCACTCATATAGTGGAGAAGCAGTTGTGGAAGACGGTGAGGAACCAGTCCCTTAGACATGGGGGAGGAGCAGCTGCAGGCGACGGTGAAGAACTGGTCCCTTGGATAAGGTAGGAACCTTTTAAAATCCAAATTGTATGCTCTGTTGGAACCTGGGGATGCCCAGAGTTACCCTGTAGGTATGGGACAGAAACAGAGCTCGGGGGTTAGGGCACAGTGTACGCCCCTAGAATGCATTCTAGAAAACTGGAAGGTATTTGGTGTGGATCCAACGACTAAGAGCCAATTAAAACAATTCTGTACAGTTGACTGGCCTCAATATCAACTAGAGGACCAGGAGTGGTGGCCACCAGGAGGGTCAATTAATTACAACACGATCCTCCAATTAGTTTTGTTTTGTCAGTGAATGGGTAAATGGAATGAACATTTGTATGCACAAGTGTTTATGGCTTTAAAAAAATAGAATAAAGCTGTAATTCTGCAAAGTTGTATTTGACTCCGACTGGTTCGGTAGTAGCTAATGTTAGTCCCCAGACCCCACCCCCACTGTAATGGCAGAGCCGGTGTTCCCTTTGGCCCCCAAACCCCCACCTTATAAGGGTAGGATGCCTCGGGTTACAAAAATTGCCCCCTCGGTGGGACTCTATCCTTTGCTTACCGAGACTGTTGTGGCTTGCCCAGGGGCAAATGGACGTCAGGCTACCACTATGCAAGGTTACACCCATGTGCCATTCAATCCAATAGACTTAGCAGCTTTTAAAACACAGGCTGGAGAATTCTCAACAAACCCAAGCAGGTTTATTTCAGTCATTGAGGAGTGCCTCAGTAGTCACAAGCCGGATTAAGACGACTGTAATATCCTCCTGAGAACCCTGTTGTCTGAGGTAAAGGAATCAGGTTACAGCTAAGGCAAGGGGAGTGTCAGCGTTCAAGTGACAAAAAAAAAAAAAGAAAGGAAGGTATCTGTCAAGTTCCTACCCTAAGTAATCGTAAGCGGCTCAGGGCATTTCTGGGTATGGCAGGCTTTTGCAGGATATGGATCCCAGAGTTTGAACTGTGGGCTAAAACCCTTTACGACTGTGTAAAAGGGGTGGATCATGACCCCTTCTATTGAACCCCAGAGGCTGACAGGGCATTTAAAATCCTGAAAAGAAAACTGATGGAAGCCCCGGCTCTGGGCCTGCCGGATCTCTCTAAGCCGTTTCAGTTGTATGTACATGAACGAAAGGGGGTGGCCCTAGGAGTGCTCACACAGCTGTTAGGAGCATGAAGACTTCCCGTGGCTTATTTTTCTAAGCAACTGAATCAGGTTGCAAAGGGCTCGCCGGCATCTTTACGGGTGGTCGCAGCTACTGCCCTAGTGCTTGAGGAAGCCGAGAAGCTATCATTGAAAGGGGTTATGCAAATCTATACTCCCCATATGGTCCAAGCCTTATTGAATGCAAAGGGAGGGCTTTGGCTCACCCAGGCTCGAATTGCTCGGTACCAGGCTAAGCTGTTAGAAAACTCTGAAGTCACCTTACAGCCTTGCCCCTCCCTTAACCTAGCCACCCTCTTGCCAGAAACAGAGGAACAGAAACATGACTGTTTAAAGATCATAGATGCCCAGTACTCCAGCCGTCTGGATTTAAAGGATGTACCCCTCCCTAATGCAGATTATGAGTGGTACACTAATGGTAGCAGTACTGTAATAAATGGGCAAAGGAGGGCGGGTTATGCTGTTGTAACCCTCCATGACACTGTGGAAGCTGAGGGTTTGCCTCCTGGGACCTCTGCCCAGCTTGCCGAACTAATAGCCCTGACCCGTGCACTTGAACTGTCAAAAGGAAAGCGGGTCAACATTTTTACTGATTCAAAGTATACTTTTGGTGTGCTGCATGCTCATGCTGGCCTATAGAAGCAAAGGGGAATGCTGACAGCCCAAGGCTCCCCAGTCAAGTACGGGCCCCAAATCCTCCGGCTCCTAGAAGCCGTACAACTCCCCTCGGAAGTGGCAGTGGTACACTGTAAAGCCCATCAAAGGGAGGATCAAGATGTGGCCAGAGGTAACGCCCGGGCAGATAGAGCGGCTAAGCATGCTGCCACCCTGCCATCCCCTCAGACTGAGAACGCCCATATGTATGCCCTTATCCCATCAGTAGGGGAACTTCCAACCCCTCAGTACTCTGGGGAGGAGAGACAGCTAACTGACAAACTCGGTCTCCGGGAAAAGGAGGGATGGCTCCATTCCCCAGAAGGTAAAGTCCTCTTACCAAAGGGCCTGATCTGGCCAGTGCTGCAAAAACTACATCAAACCACTCATGCTGGCAGGAAAGCACTTATCCAGCTAATGGGAAAATACTTTATCACTTCCGGACTCCGACCCCTGGCTGCCCAGGTACAAGCGAACTGCTTAGTCTGCCAAAAAAATAACCCCCGACCGGGACATCCTGTGCCACCAGCTGCCCTAAAACCCGCTCCGGGCCCCGGACGAGTGTGGCAAATAAACTTTACTGAGTTTCCCTGGACCCAAGCGTTCAAATATCTCCTTGTCATAGTGGATCGGTTCAGCGAATGGCCAAAAGCCTTCCCATGCCGTAACTGCACTGCCAGGACAGTGGCCCTCAAGTTTGTTAAGGAGCTCATTCCTCGCTTTGGACTCCCCCGGTGAATGGAATCTGATTATGGAAAAAATCGTTCAAAGCATCTCACATGCCTTACAAATCCCCTGAAAACTCCATACGCCCTGGAGACCGCAAGCCAGTGGTGTAGTGGAGCGTACCAATCAGACCCTTAAACGGCATCTCTCAAAAGTGTGCCAAGAAGCCTCACTGCGATGGCTTGATGCTTTGCCCCTCGTCCTACTTCGTATCCGCGTTCTCCCTAAGGGTAAATTAGGGCTTAGTCCCTTTAAAATTATGTTTGGAAGGGCATGGCCTATAAATGGCACCCCAGTTCTGTCAGGGGAATGGGAGTTGGGTAATGATTTTTTGTCACAGTATATGTGTCCCCTGTCTGCTCTTCTCTTGTCTCTTCACAGGTATATCAAGGATTCCCAGCCTCTCCCCTTGGACTCTCCCGTCCACTCCTTACAGCCCGGTAACTCCGTGTTTGTTCATACCTGGAAAGACGAGCCTCTCCAGGAAAAGTGGAAAGAACCCTATACCATCCTGCTGATCTCCCATACAGCGTCAAAGATCAAGGGACACAAAAACTGGATCCATCACTCTCGTCTGAAGGCAGTACCCACCCCCTCGTCAGCAGAACAGTGGACCGTCCAACCTGCTGACTCCTCATCTAGTGACGATCTCGGGCTAAAGCTACTGTTTAAAAAACACAAATAGTGGGCCCACCCAGGAACTGAAAACCCTGGGTTAAAAAGACTCTGGTAATAATTAATTGGGTAACATTGTTATTCTCTGTATTGTTATTTCCAAACTGTGCATATCGGGAGCATAACTCCTTTGTTTTTCTTGCGCACCATGTTGCTACTTTAACAAACCAGACTGATTGCTGCGTATGTGCTCCGACTCCACTGTCCCCCAAAACGGGAATGCCCCTTGACATGCTGCCCTTGACCCTAGCAAAATTAGCCGCCACCAAAGAGCAGGAAAGAACGAACTCGCCGTTCTGAAATAAGACCTCTTTATAGCAAGCCACCTATCAGGACTAAAAGTATTCAGTTGCAGTACTTACTAAGGAAGTGTTATGTTTTACCCAAAACCAATCTAATCATTATGGGCATCCTGTGGAAAAAAGCTCCTGTGTTATTACACAGTGGGCTGATGGGTATTGAATAAAGACCAAAAGGGGAGGCCAACAGTGTGGGTGTAATGGTTTCTCCCCTTTTAGGAAAACCCTTACAAATAATCTTACCACAAAAAAAGGATTTGGAAATATAACTTGCCGTCCAGTTAATATCTCCAATGTAGCAAGCCAATGGTGGGTTTGTAGTGGTCCCTATGGCAAGTGTAATTTAAACGGCATAATTAAAAACGCCCCCACTTGTACCCAATCAGAAGGATGGAATGCCCCCTTAGGGGCATATGAACTGTTTGAAAAAGCAGCCAAAGCAGCCTTAAATATCCCAGGAATCTCCTTAAAAAACAGTCCTTACTGGGCCCAACAGGGTCACTATTTTGATGTGTGGCCAAAAGGCTTACAAAATGCTGCCAGCCAACTGAACAGGTAGCTGTTATATAGTTCATAAAGTTCCTCATCTGTCAATAACTGCCACACTGCCCCCCAAAAAATTAAAAATGCTAAGACACCTCTGCTAAGTCACAAAAAAAAACAAAAAAAAAAAACCCTGCGGCAACTAACTACAGCATCTCATCTTTCTTTTTTACTTTGGGGAAAACTCTCCAGGAAGAGCCAAGTCTCACTGAGGATGAGAATGGGAAAAAAAAACTAGCATGGATGGAAACATCAATTAGTGGCAAAGTGAAGTAAGTGTGAAGCAGGTGAGGGGGTATGATCTCTCTTAATGGGGGATGAGGAGCTGGAAGGCATCTTACTCTGTTTAGGGGGAGGGGAAAAGAAGGATGCTGTTGGAAGTCAGAGAGAAGTAGGGGGTGGTAAGATGAATTTATTCCTTCTCAGTGCCTCTGTGAAGAACACTAAAGATTGATGTGCTCATCTTCACCAGTCTAAAGGTTAATTATTTTTAAAACTTTGTTGGAAAAAATAAGTAATTTTGTAAGAATTATTGTTCTGACAGTAATGGCTTTATATTGCACTCTCCATGCTGTGTTCTGCTGCATAAATATTTTACAGAAAGGCACCATCCACAGTTTATTTTCAGAGAATGGCCTCACTGCACCCTTACACACCATCCCAATCCTGAGCTCCTAATTAAAAATAATAAGTGGACACAGAGTGCCGGCATTTCCAAAATACCCATAAAATCTCCAGGCTTTCCTTAATAGTCTTTCACAGTCAGAAGAGCTCTCTCTCTCTCTCTCTCTGGGTGATGTAGTGTTTGGATACCAGTATCTGTAAATGTCTGAAAGTCCATGCTTGACCATGAAGGGTACAACTGTTAGTGGTAAGAATTTGTCTTATGCCATCCCTTGCATGCTGTGACTTTGAATGCTTTATATGGCTAATCTCTGATCAACTGTTTGTATCTTTTTTTTAAAAAAAAATCTCCATAAATTCACAGTAGTAATCTACAGAATCTAAAGTAATAATAGAAAATTGCTTTTGTCACATTCAAAAGCTTTGTCATGGTCTCTGAGACTCCATGATTTTGAATAATTTACACGTATCACAGGAAACTATCATGTTTGATATCTTGCTGCTCATATTTGGCCAGTAAAACATGGCTCTCTTCCTTTTCAGTTTTGTCAATATCTAAGCTTGTAGAGGATTTCTCTGCATATTTTAGCAAGTTTCCTATTTCCACTGCTGAAATGATCACATTTTGTTCTTTTTCCATTAACAAAAGGTCATTCTCATCATTTATGTCTTCCAGAAATGGCAAGTATGATCTCAGTTTGGGGTCTACTTCTGCTTTCTCTTTAGGTCACTTTTGCATAATTGTTTAAGTTAACTCAGAACTGTCACTCTGTCTGTTCAACAAAACATTTCCTTTTTTTCAGTTTTCTGGTAGTAGGAAGAATATACTTCCTACATGGACTTATTTTTTATCAGTATTGCTTCGGGATACTGTTTTTGCATGGTTACAGCTATACTATACCCAGGGTGTAGTAACATCTTTGATTCCACATTAATATAATATTTGTTACAGTTTCAGCATCATACATTAAATCAGGACTGCTGGAACAATTTATTTAGTGGGGGTGCTGAGAGCCACTGAGACAAACTTCAATCCCTATGTATAATGGAAACAACTTCAAGCCTGGGGGTGCAGCAGCACCCCCACCACCCCTAGTTTCAGCATCTATTCATTAAATTGAGAAAGTGCTAAAATCAAAGGATCAAATTCTATATCAACATATGAACGCATCTCCAATTGAAATCACGGACTTCTGAGTGCAGATGTCTCAGGGCTCACTTTGGCCATGTACATCAGAATGCATGTACTTTATGAAACTTAGTACGATTAATCACAATTGTCATCATCTATTCTCTTCTGTGATGTAACTGTTTTCTTTCTTGTTTAGAGATCCTGATGCAAATGCAGTTGGCACCATAATTCATTAGATGATGCTTCTACTGATAATGCAAATGGATTGCAAAATAACAATTATGGACTGATTCTAGTCCCACCATTCATAAGATTGCAACTAGTTTCCTGTTATAAGCTTGATTTTCAGTTCCACTCTGAATTCCCCAACACCACTGCTTTTCTGAGTGACCATTTCATCCACGTGTAGATTTTTTATGGTGGAAATTGAGAGAGGAATTTTTCACATATGAAGGGTTGGAATTGTCCGAGAATTTCACTGTTTTAACATTTTATAATTATATTTTAATCATTGTGAAGTGCATGGTTCTCTGAGCTTTAAGATATTTACTCTTGTTTTGTGTCTGAATATAGAATTGCAAAGATGAGACTGGTACATTTACACAGGACATTTCTAGAGCACCCTTTAGATTCTGTGTATCTCAAACTTTAGGTGTTCAACTTGAGACACTTTGGGCTTGATTTTCAGCAGTACTTAGCACCTACACCTCTTGTTATGTGAAACGGGAATTGTAGGTGCTCAGGAACTGTGAAAATCAGGTCTTAAGTACCATGTTGGGCATTCAGAATTAAAGCACCTCAAATTAGAAACCATTTTTGAAAATGGGAAGAAGGACATTAAAAGGAACTGCACTTATGTCATCTGTACTTCTCGCTGCCAAAACAAGAGTACATATCTTTAAATTCAGAGAATCAGCTAATGAAAATTATGAAAACACAATTCTATAAATAAAGTTCTTTGAGAGAAGGTTTTTTGAGGTGCATATGACTCTTTTTTGTAAGATATTAGATGACCATGAATATGTTATCCATAATACATGACTAGCTCATTTACATGTATATACTTAATACATTTTAAAATATTAATAATATTAAAGACCAACGTTGTACATGGCCCAACTATCAGGATCTTTTTTCTGCGTTTCTTTGTGGAAAAAATCGCTTCATGTATTTAAATGTTTACTAAGAAACACAGAAATTCTTCTCATTTATTTGTCACATAAAGTGGCACTTTAATGCATCTATAATTAATATATTTCAAAAAGTATACTTATACAATATTTTAACAGTCCCACATCAATTTCTCAATAATTAAGTATGATACTATTAGAATTTTAACCAGGAGAGGAAGGCAGGGTATTCTTGTGGTTAAGGGGATCTCTCTCAGTACATATTTGTATGGCACGTCACACAATCTTGATTGGAGCCTCTAGTATGAATAAATAATATGTTATGACTGTCTATAATGTAAACAATCATTTTGAACCAAGCAGTGACATTTATTGGTTAATCTGAGATCACACAGTACTTAAAAAAAAACAGTTTAATTAAAAACAAACAAACAACAATAAAAACACATTTCCCTATTCAAGAATCCGGAGCCAGTGGTAGTAAAATGAATGCTGGACCTACCCTCAGCATTCATTGACTTCAAAGGAACTGGACACGCTTAGCATGTTGTACAAGGCACTCAGAACCTTCCAGCATCAGATACAAAGTACCTATTATTTGGAATAAGGCTAAAACAGCTTTCAAAACAGTGTGCTTTTTGCCTGGCCCTTTTCTGTTCTACAAAATATTTTGTATAATTCACCTATTTTAGCTTTAATTTAGTCATGTATGGATCAGCTAGCTTGAGTTGTCCTTATTTTCAGATAAAGAAACCTAAATGTCTCTCAATTATCATTTTCACTAAAATCATAGTACCTCTCAAATTAATCCATAAACTGTTGCAAATCCTTTTAATTTCCTTCTTTCCATGCAAAATATTGTATACCGCTAGTGGTACTGAGCCTTGCATAATCATCTGTTTCTGTTGCTATGTGCAGGCTTCTCTTAGCAATAAGAATATGTTCATGTTGCTAAAACTGACATATTTTACAAGTTTAGCTTGCAGTAGCAATTCACTGTTCTGCTTGGAGTTATGCAAATTATTTGCACTGAGCTTTGAGTCCAGCCTTGATTAAAGTCTTGAGGCATTTTGTGAATCTCAGCCTAGGTTTGCAAAAACTTCACGAATAGTGGACGAGGCTGTTCACAGATACAATCTGCAATCCCTGAAGACCTCCCTTAACTGTCTATATTGGGAGTAAAGTGAGATTAGTTTAACTTGAACTTTCAAATGTGTCTGCTGGGTTTGATTTCCTTCCCATCCCGCATTCCAAACCTGTACAGTTCAGCTCATGAACCATATTCTGTTCATAGCATATAAAAGTTGGATAAAAATAGTAAATGCCCTTGATGAAAGGTTGAAGTCTAATGCTATTTTATGTCTTAGCACTCAGAATGATAACAAGAACTCCAAGGCAGAGAGAAAGCAGGCTTCTCCCTAAAACAGCAAGGTACAACTAAACCCACTTTACTTATCTAAGCTGGCTCTTTGCAGCCTGACTCTGATCTTATGCTTCCCTACTACAGAGAACTCTAGCCTGCAAGCAGGAACTGGAAATGCTTTACAAATAAAGTGATAGCTTGTAATTGTAACACAGCTTCAGTACACAAGAAAGAGAATGCTCTAGCATTTGCATAGTTCTGTTTCTGACATCATGTGTTTTTGTAATGTTTAGTAATGCTCTCAGACTCAGTCATCTTTCTTATAAGAAGGCATAATTCTGTAGCTTCAGGAGTCTATGGTTTTGTCTGATGTGGCTTTTGGAAACTTCTAGTGCACACTTGGCTTGCTCACAGACATTTACCACATACTTTAGTACAAGCAGTACATCACTCTGTTACCATATTCACTCTCGGTAACAATAGCTAACCTATCAACATTAACTCCATTTTGTAATCTTTGTTATCAGTTTTTAAAAAGTGATTATCTAGAAGATACCTTTAATGCTCTGGGCATTTAAGGAGTCTGGGCATTCTTGAAAGGAATACTGCTTAATGATTTCAATCATTATTATTTACAGGCTGTATTTTGACTCTGCTGGGTCAAAGATCACCATTATTTCAAGTACATTATTTATGGAAAAATTCTGCTTTGAATCATCATGGCTGATCTCATCTTCAGTACTGTGTTCAGTGAAAAAAACTGAATATCTGAATTGATATTCATTCTACCAAATGAAGAGGAGAGTGTTGTGCTTTGTTTGATACAAGCTCAGTTTCTGAATGGAAAAGGCAGCTAATTCTCTTGAAGGCTATCAGTAAACCTCACATCTGTCAGTAAGTATGACTGACAGATAGGTAGAAATATTTATCTAAGTCTTGTTTTTTTTCTTTTTCAATCTCATGTTTGGATCTATTTATATCATATTTAGATCTGGTTAGTAAGGCAGTTACAGGATCATATGACTTAAAGCATATCTGATTCTATTCTCTTGACACATTTTAAATATATTTAATAATAGGTATTGCAATCAAAAACAAAACCTTTCATTTTTATTGGTACTGTACGTTGACAGTGAAATTGCTATACCACCAAGGAAGTATGATTTAAATACTGACATTTTGTTACTTAATTATAGTAAGAGGACTGCTGAAGGTTAATGGACCACTTTTAGAACCTGAAGTGGGTAATCAAAAAGTATTTGATGTGTAGCTGTTGTATAATGGTTGTTAGATACAACACATTTTTTGTTGTTTTTCTTGGTTTCTGTTGCACAGCAAGAGACTGATATTTTTCCCCAGGAAACAAGATTGCTTAATTTAATTAAAATTTGAAATTTGGACTTCTACCCCTTTAGCTTTATCTTAAAACAGAAGCATAAGCTGTACTAAGACACTTTATTACAGGGAGCTGGTAGCAACGCTAATATTTAGGTTCCCTACCACTTTCCATTATAAAAGATTCTCTAACACCTCCATTGAAGGCACCAGGTCTTTGACATTCAGCAGAGAGACAGTCCTGGGCCAGAGAAGTGCCTTTTCTTTGTCCCATGAAATTCCATTCTGGTTTGGCTGATACAGTATATAAACTTTTGAAAATTGCCATTTTGTGCACAAAGTGGATGGTGTTCAGTAAATGAATCAGAGTGGTGAAGAGAATGAGGCAGTTTGTAGGGTACCTGACTCATTTGCTATAGATTCATAGGTGTGAAAAGAACAAGGCATACATCTACAGGAAGCGAAAAGATGATTTTGTGGTAAAGCTGATGAATATCACGTAGGAGAACTTGCATTTGCTAGTCTTCCCGAGCAACTCATTTAAGTCAAAATGATGGCATCTAATTGTGTGTGGAACTTTTTTTTTTTTTTTTGGTGCCCAAATTGAAACCTGGGGCCTGATTTGCAGAAGTGCTGACTACTCGCAGTGGCAATAGAAATCAGTGAAAACTGAAGATGTTGAGCCTCACATCTGACAGTAAGGCATTGTGGTCTGGAGGACTGAGCATGGGGCGGGAGTCCTGATTGTGAGTTCTAATATGGAGTCTGTGTTGTAGCAACCAGGCAAGGTACTAACAAACTTCAACTTTATTTTTAAAGTGGAAATCTCTTTACCAACCTGCTGCTGCACCCTCGGTAGCTCTCACTCCGCCTCCTCAACTCCCCGCCCCCTTCCTGTTTCCTGTTCTTTCAGACTCCCAACAGCCAGTGCTCCCAGTTCATATAATTACAAGCAGCATCTAAACACCACAGTCTGCTACTGATTCACTATGCAGCCTCAGAAGTGTCTCTATCTCATTTCCCCTTCTGTTAAATGGGAATAACAATGTTGTCTTTTTGTGCAGTGAAGATAAATTAATATTTATGAGGCACGCAGATATTACTGTGATGAGTGCTTTAGAAAAAACATGAGAAAATCACTAATTATTTATACATTGCAGATGTTGGATTATGTACAATAAATAAGGCAGGGTCTGCATCTGCTCATTGAGTGAGGATAAAAATATTGAACAACAGCCTCATCCTTTGAGCACAGTCCATCCTATGCACTGAATGGTGCATGAGTACTGCAGGAAAAAATAATAATGGCTGTATCATAATGTACATGCATAAAGGGGCAGAATTAAGATTGCACAGCCAATCTAAATAAAATAAATAACATTTAAATAAAAGTTTGTCCTGACTTTTAATGGTGTGTGGGCATCTCTGAAAATCAGGCCATTTCTATTTAGATTCCCACATATGGATTTGGGATCCTATCTTTGAAACCAAGGTTTGAAACTTTTGGCCACCCTGTCCCATAAAGTTTATTGGCATCTGGCAATGTTTAATCTTTCTAAGTAACTGCCTCTGATTGCCAAACTCTTTTTTCCTGAATCACTATGCAAAAGTATCTTTAGCTAAAAAAGAGATCTGTGAGCAAATTCAAATGATGTTTTCCATTTTATTTCTACATATTAGATTGATATTAAAATATAATCAGATTTAAATATTTTTAAACTCTATTTCACTACGTGCTTTTAGAGAAGGTAATTTGTCCTTACGTTTATTTTTATCTTCATTCATTCATTGTACTGAACGTTGTAAGTTATTATTAAACTCTCATATTCACATTGGGTCATATAGCTCAAATATATTCTGAAACTAATAGGTGACAAACCTATATTATAGAAACATTTGCTATATCTTTTGGGTATTTTTAGAGAATAATTTTCTTTGTTCCTGTCTCTTTTCATATCTCATCAAATCATGTCTGATTATGTCTGGATTCCCTGGTATTTAACTATTATTGAATGTAGTAATGAAAGAAACCATGTAGATACTTAATTATTCACACGGCAGGTGTCCAGTGGAGAAGCTTCTTTCTAACCTTTTCCTCTGTGATAAGATAATTACTGTCGGGTGCAACTGCTACTAATATAAATATTCACTGATTGCAAACTGCGGCCTAAAGGCTGTTTCCGATAAAAGACTCCTCTGTGAATCTACAGGGTGCTATTGCTCACTTCTAAACAAATACAGCTTCATCAACAAAAAAATGTGGTTTCTGCATGAAGAACAAATAACATCAAATTGTAAGATTTTTTTTATTGTGAAGTATTGGTGGATAGGTGTTGACTGAATTAAATATCCACATTTCATACTTATTTATCTAAATTACCAAATTTAAGAATATGAAAACAGGTTAGCTTGAGCCCTGTTGTCTATTTAATTGGCAAAAGCATAAAGGAGGTTCCTTGCATTTTCTTTGCTTGTGTTGGCTAGAATTTAAAAGAAAAAACAAAAATAATCCTGGAAGTGTAAATGTTGTAGCATAATTCTGTGGCCAGGAGTTGATCCTGCATCATATTCCCTGGTGGAAAAATCACTGAAAACATGAGATTCTGAAATGAGTCAGGATCAAGTAAAAATTTGTTTATTTTTTAAATCAAAACAATCATATTTTATTACCTCAGTTCATTCAATTGTGTGACCTTAAAAATGACTTCATTTTTAAACATCATCTCTTTATTCCAAGTCTTCAATCCTGTCGTCTTCAGTAAGAGATGAGAGTACTTGGCACCTTCAGGAGTTACTCAGCAATCTGCAGGATCAAGTACTCCATCTTCCTTTCACTGAAATCTTGAAAATTGAAAATTTCTCCAGGTTTATGAACTTTTTCTCATGTTGAAGCACATGCAACTAATAGTTACATTTATATAGTTTTTGTTGTTGTACACAAAGAAAAGGAGAAGAAAAACTGGCTCTTACATATAGTACTAGCTGTATTTTAAATTTTTACATAAGGGACAAAACAGGAGCTTTTTAAAGTCAAACAGCTTACATGAATACTGTATGTAACTCTTTTCCTTTATAAAATGCAAAAGTAATGTGTATTTCATGAAGTTAAAGGACACCAGGGGTCTGACTCTGTTATACGTTTGGTGGTGAAGTTTATTTCTTTAAGGTACATAATTTATTTCTCATTGTGAGGAATAACACACAGAAAGTATCATCCTTGAGCTAATAGAAAGGAAGGACAATGTGCCGCACCTGGAAGTTCCCAGAACCTCTTTCACGTTAACTCTGAATGGGCGGGGACAGACTAGTATTCAGCATACAGGAAGAGATTAGCTTCAAAAAAAGTAATGCTGCCCGCACACCTTCTGCCCTCTTGTCCCCATGCATTAACACTTTCTTGTGTTGGAAAGATGGGTATGAGGCAGGTATTTAGAGTTAGCCAATGGCAGCATGGGCCATGATCCTGCAAAGATTTTTTGCATGTGTTTAATTTTATATTGACTTCAATGGGACTACTCACAGTGAGTAAAGTTAAGCATTTGTGTAAGTCTTTGTAGGATTGGGCTTTCAGTCAGTAGTGTTGCTGCAAGAGGGACATGCTAATTTTTAACACTTTGATGCTGATAAAAATAGGACTGTCTGAACACTGCAGTGTCTGAACACAAGCAGCAAGGCAGTCCCTGCAGGTTCACTTCCAGAGTAAAATGCAGCATTAATTCCCTAGATACTTTCTGTAGTCCCCATTAAAGGGATTATGAGTGTTTTCACAAACGAGTAGAGACAATGGCAGCATAGCAATGAAGTCATCTGTACTACCAGTATTTGGGGAAGAGATGGAATGGAGTGTATGCAGAGACTATGGCCTTACGCTACAAAGCTTGCACATGATTAATTTTTCCCACTGTGAGTAGTTCCACTCAAGTAAATGGACTACTCACTGTGTAAAGTTAAGTATGGGCATAAGTATTTGCAGGATTGTGGCCTATCTGTACATCTGGCCTACAATTCACCATTTTCTCCCACAAACCTTTGGCTTACACTTTTGCCAGATCAAGCACCTCTGTCCTTTCAGTATCACTGCAAGCCTTCTCTCACAGAGGGGAAGATGTGACTGATTTTCTGGAACCTCCAAATTGTGGAAGTTTTATTGTAAATTATCCTCATTGGCAAATTTTGGATGGGAAGAAGAGGACCTAGGCCATAGCCCTTCTATCAGGGGAAAATAGGTTTTGAAAGTACTAAGGAATGTGAATTAATAATAATATACAGTATTTGTACTGCCGCAGCACATTTTGTTCAAGGAAACTGAGCCACAGAGTGAAGTGATATTAATTAATAATACTTAGCATTTTTAGAATATTTTGCTTCTGTAGATTTCAAAGTGATGTGCAAAGCTAGATAAGCTCCATTAGCTCCATTGTATAGATAGGGGAATATATGACATAAAAAAAATGAAGCCATTTACCCAATACTGGGGGGGTGGGGGAGGGAAATAACCCACTACAGGTCTCCTGACTCAGTTTTATGCCCTATCCATATACTTCCCAAATATTTCTTTAATTAAACATGTATTCACCAGCACCTTTTTCTGTAAGCCCAGATAAAAATATCAGGGGATTTTTTTTTATTTATTTTTTTTGCTTTTTGAGTTATCTGGATTCGACATACCGTATTTTATTCTTATTTGAAGTTGGCAAGGGAAACTGCATTCACTGCACATTATTTCAGTGATCCAAACTCTTTGAGAATTCACCCTGCTGAGAAACAAACGTTGGTATTAAGGGATAAAATAACTACTAATTTTTATTCATCTATCTGACCAGATGAATTCTAAGCGTACATTTTAATAGAGCTTAATGAGCTTTTTCACTGTTTATGGGCTTTGGCTATACAATGGTAATTAGCACTGAAGTGTTATTCACTCTTGCCCTAATAAGAGTTTCATTTTAACCTTTGTAAGAGGCCCTGATATTTTATGCTTCATTGCTTTGCTTTATTGAACATTATACGACATGGTAAGCATTTAAGTATGATTGTGAAGGAAATTAAATCACAAAAGTGCATTAATGGTCAGGCTTAAATCCATAAAAGCAGGGAGATTGAAGTTAAGGTTGAAACACCATACTTAACTAACCTCATTTTGCCTACTACTGCAGCATGTATAGTATGCAAGATCATTTATTCTTTTGTTATTCAATATTTCTACACAATGGAGTGAATTCATGGCAATGTTTTGAACATAAATCAGAATTTCCTTTCCTTAGTGCATTTCTCAACCTTAATATTACCTTATTGTGGTTTAAACTTAAGCTTTTTTAAAGGTAGTATTAAAAATGGCCAATAATCACTACACACACAAATACACTGAGCAGCTTCCGTTCAGCTCAAAGTCCAGATATGTAGACAGCCCATGTTTTACACTGACTATAAGATGCATCAAAATAAATCAGACTCACTTGTAATGAGTGCTGACATCCTCTGAGCATCATTGTATGTATCCTTCAAATGTAATACTGTGAAGTGTTATCTAAATGTCCTATGTAGTAGTTATATTAACTGATGTCTACATTAATAATGGCTTTTTTGCTGGACATTCCCAACAGAATCAGTTCCCATTGACTGAGATGGAGCTGTGCTGACTTACACCAGCTGAAGATCTGGTCCATTCTATGTGGTTTTGAATTAAAAAAAATAGAAAGGTACTCTTGTTTTAAGTTAAACTATTTGTTAAGTGAAGTTACAAAATAAAATAAATAGAAAAAAAACAAAAAACAACAAAAAAAATAGAGGTTGCTCGTAGGCAACTTTGTCACTTATGGCAGGGGGCTCTGAATGATTTTAGTGGTTTTATATACTATCGTAACATATTGCTTGTTCTGTGGTCTTAACAAGATTTTATATATATTAGTAAGCTTTGTTAATGTGACTAGCTAAAATGACTCTACAGCCTTTTCCGCAAGCAATATCCCAATAGAGGAATACTAATATATTTGTGTGAAATGGTAATTTAATTGAGGAAATAAATTAAATTGTATTTACAAGTGAATTTGTTTTAATTCAGTAGTTAATATTAGTATAATAATTCTGGCTGTGCTGGATCTCTCACCACAGTCCTGATTGATGGCCCTTGAGAGCGATTCACATGATACACTGCACTTAGGTAAACAACACGTGTTAGCAGGGAATATTGTTCCATGAACATCTGAATGACCGTGAAGTGAATTAAAAAATGCAAACCCTGATGAGGTTTTTTGTTTGTTTGTTTGTTTTAAATTCCTGCTGAAAAAAATAGATCTTAGAATGAAGAAGGTCTGGAGTAAAATACGCTAAGGAAATAAAAATGGGTTCATTTGGTGGCTCAGGTAAATGGTAATGGAGTCTTTCACTTCTAAGTCAAAACTTCTGAGTTGTGGTTGAAATGTATTGCCTTGTGATGGTTAGTCAGTGGCTTCTGTAGAGTGAGTTGATGATTTCTATGCAGACCATAGTGGAGTCTACATCTTAAAACACGTCCACCACATTGGACACTAGTACTAAGCAGAGAGCTGCAGGAATGAATGGGCCATGCAGAATTAACTCTCCTTTCACTCCAGCAGTGGTTACTCCAAGTCTAGATTGCAACACAGTAACAGAAAATTCCCAATTTTGCCATGAAATGTCCCTAGCCTTTTGCCTAGCTCTGTTTAATAATAGGTTATCCCTAGCCTTTTTTTAGGAGGTAAAATTTGGTTTTAAAAAGATTCTGTATTCTCATGATGAGAAGGGTGAATATGAAACGAGTTCTGAAGAAAGTTCATGGTGAATTGTAACAAAGCTCAGAATAAACCACCATGTTTCATTGTCAGCTCTCACTCTCTGAATGTCATATGCATGTAATAATAATAATTAATCCAAATTGCAGGGACAAAAATAAGTACAAAACTTGTTTTTTAAAATATAATATTTATTATTTAATACAGGAAGGGTGATGGGATGGAATCATATGAAGGAGAAATGAGCGGGGATTTTTTCTATTCATACATGGGGGACAGGTTACTTCAAAAGTTAATGGGAGTTATGGGACCCTTCCAGCAGGTACTTAACACCCTCCAGGATCAGGCTCTAAGTCACTTTTCAGTACATATGTTCTTCTGATTTAGCTTGACTTTTAATTTTCAGTGATCTCTCTCAAGATGTTCTGAGTGCATCTGGCTAATATACAACGTAAAAAAAAACCTAGAAAACAAGTCACATCTGAATAAATGTGGTTTAGATTTCAGGTTCTGAATCTTCAAATTTAGCAAGCTGAAACATTTTCATTTGACTTTTTTTAAAAGACAGAATCAAAGCTTCAGTGGTTTAGAGTATTGGGCTATCTAAATCCTTGGCCTTTTCAGATTTGGGATTTCAGATTGTCTCAGTCTCTTGAATTCTCTGCTCCTTGAGGTCTTCAAACTACAATTTGAGGACTTCAATAGCACAGAGATAGGTGTGAGGTCTTTTTTAGGAGTGGTGGGTGAAATTCTGTGGCCTGCATTGTGCAGGAGGTCAGACTAGATGATCATAATGGTCCCTTCTGACCTAAATATCTATGAATCTATGAATATCTCAAAATCTGAAGGAAAGATTCAAATAGATTCAATAGTGGATTGTTTCACACAGTGATATCCTGCAGTGAGTCCTTTATTAAAATTCTGACACTGAATCACAGAAGAAGTTCAGGCAATTTCCCCACGTCTCTGTTGGACACTGCTAAATCATTTGTATATTAGTGATAATAATATTTCCATTCTCCAATCCTTTTGCTGTATTGTCTATTTGAATAGTGATATCTTCTGGGAAGAGACTGTTACTGGGTGTTTTTACAGTGTCTATGACAGTGGGACCCTCATCTCAGGTGGAGTCTGCAGGTGCTATAGGAATATAAATAATAAAAAATTACAGCAATACATGGGAGGTTGCATGAGATAAAATAAATAAATATCCCAGTCAAAGACACTCACTCTGAGATCTTCAGTCCCACCCTGAACTGTAAATGATGATTTGAACCCTCGGCCATACCATCAGTAAGCTCAGTATAATTTTAGGAGCAAACCATAAAAATTCCCAACAAATGCACTTACTAGGAGTGTTTTTGCCAAGTGACTATGCGTCCTTCCTTCTTTTTGAATTATGAGAAACGTTTTTAAACAGCAGCATAGATTCTCCAGTTTTCCATAATCCTGACATGCAGGACAATCAAAGGATAAGGGAAACATTATTTGTAGGAGCCCCTTGTTAAAATAGTGGCAGTAATTCACTGTATCTGGGCTGAGGAAATATCTCAGCTGTGAGATTGCTTTAAAATTTGGGGCTTGGGCTAATTAATTTGTAATGCTCAAAAGTATTAGAAGTATTGAATTTTATTAAATTGTATTAAAACACCATGGTTAAAAGAACAAAGTATAAAAGCTGTTGGATGCTTAAATTATGATTTCCCATTTGTTGGAACTCTATACGCATGTATTGAGAATGCCAGGATGTGGTGAATCAGGAGATGAAAGATGCACATTTGATTACAACAGAGATGAGGGCTTGGAAAATAATAACCCAGAAGTGACAGAGATAGTGGGCATTCCTCCTGGGTTTAGTGAGACTGAACTTTTTGAGCCTTTAGCAAGTCTTACGCTTTACAGTCTTGCTGCCCACTGTCTGGCTTAATCTCCCCAATCCATTACCAGGGTAGGAAAGAGAGGCAACTTCCCCTCAGAGTTCCCCTCCAGAAGTTCAGCAACTTGAGTCCGTTGTTCATCACACATGAATAATTAAATAATAATAATAATGGTTAACACTTATAAAGGATGGATGCAAGTCACACAAGTGCTGGCGAACTGCAGCAGGCTCTACTTTTTAATGAAAGGTTTAAAAAGACACCGTCAGTTTAAATATCATATTTCTGCCTGTGAATTTTGTACATAATGTTGTTAAAAGTGACAACTAAAATGGTTATAGAGAGATAGAGAAAAATATTAAGAAGGGTTAGGTAGCACCATGCATGGAACCACTGTCTTGGGGTGAATTTGATCATTATTTCTTTCCATCTGCTATCATTCCTCACTTATTGCTAGATTTTATAATCATTTTGTAATGTTTTATCATGCAGAGGGGTTAAGGGGCTTATCTAGTTCTCAGGTTAGAATTAAAAATAATTCTGTATCATTTCTTTTACATTGTTCCCCACATATTTGAAATATGGAACTGAAAGAAAATATATTAGCTATGGAGAATAATTGGAAGTATAATCTTGAAATTGTTTTCACTAATCTTATTGAGACCATCATAGGACTATTGTTCTGTATGTTAAACAATATTTTATTCCCCCTAAATCCAATAGAGTATCAATAAAGACGAAGAAACATTGATGTGAAATCAACATCTCCTGAAAATCACTTGAAAGCCATTTATTAAACTCTGCTTTAGTTTTAAAACAAATTAACTTACAAGAAAGGGAAATATCTCTAGACAATATCTCTTATTGTGGATACAAAGAATATCTTACCAGACAAATGTATTACTAAGCCTAATACTTAGAATATTCTTACAATAATCCTTCTTATCTGTGAAATTAAATTTTATTTTCATGTTCCCTAAGCTTCTATTAAAATCCTAGGATAGAGGTCTTAATTCTGATCTCTGTCTTTTAAAAGCTCCTTTCAGAAAAATTGTAGGTACCAACATTTTTTAAAAAGGTAGAAACACAGCTTTTTCTTATGTGAGTTTTTAATCATAAGTGAAAAATAGTTTACTCCTGGGAAATGTCCCTCGTCTTCACAAGGAGAAAAGTACACACAGAGGAGAAAGGAGGAAATGTCAGAGGGGAAAATACACAGACAGTTATTTATTTATTTATTTGTTTTAATTTGAATGATCGTAATACCTAGGAGGAGCAGGACCCCAATATGCTAGGTGCTGTACAAATACAAAACGAAAAGCTTATAAAGAGCTTATACATTTTAGGAGCTAAACCTAAGAGATGGGCTCACATGTCCTGTTTTTTAGTTTTAAAATAGATGTGTCATTCAGTTATTGTTTTCCAAGGACAAAGCCTCAGGCTTTTCACCCTTTCTCCCTCCCTCCTGTAACAGTAGCTACTGGAATCTCTGGATACTGACCTCTGCTATGTCATATACTTTCAACCTTTTATAAACTTAATATATGTAATATAACGGGGGGCAGGAAAAATGATCACCTTCAAACTAGCACTTTTGTGAACTTCACACCTTTATTACATGGTGACAGAAGAAAATTCACCTCAGCATTTGGTATGCCGTTGAACAAGAAACTATTCTGAGAATAATATGATGGCCATGTGATTGATAAGAAAACCACTGCGATTCAGAGCTAGCAATATTTGTCAGATATCCAATACCCTAATCTCTATTCTAGACAGCAGTATTTGTATGTTTTGTTAATTTATCAGATAATATATGCTCTGAATAGGTAAAACTTACCTGAATAGTAGAAATGGGATTTTCTATGTAATATATTCAACATTTTTTTCCCTGCTATTTGGTCACCTGCACCTGAAACTCAAGGATATTGAAATTACGTGAACAAATTGTTACTCAATTGTTAGCCATAAGCAAAATGTTGTTTCTTTTTGTATAAAATGTAAATACATCAATCATGTGTCATAAGCTCATAAGTCACAAGGCTGTATGTTCTAGCAGGGATTAAAGGGGTCATGCTAAGTTGATAATGATCATTCCGTAGTAACAGATCCCAAACATTCATGATGGATTCCTCTTCCACAAAAGCTCTCACTTATGAAGATGGCTACAGAGCCAGTTCTTTTACTACTCCTATTTAACTAGGGGAAGTATGAAATACCCTGGCCTGTGATGACAGCAGTATGCAGCTAACACACAAAGCTATGTGGCCTAAGGTTCCTGTTCAGCAAACCATTTAAACATCTGTAAGCGTGTAAGTCCAGCTTTATTCTGCAAAGTGCTTAATCATATGAGTAGTCCAACTGAGTAGCTAAATTAACCCAATTGAACTTACATATATGCCTAAAGTTAAGCACATGTTTAATGGCTTTACTGAATAGGAGTGGAATTATAATCTTAAAGTTATGCATGTGCTTAAGGGATCTGCAAAACTGGATCATACATTCTCAAAAATGACTAGTGGTTTCCAGTGCATTCACATTTGGTTGTCCCATTGGAGATATTTTAAAGGGGTCTGATTTTCAGAAAATGATGAGCGCTTGCTCTCTGAAAATCATTACCCCTTAAGGCAGGGGTGGCCAACCTGAGCCTATGAAGGAGCCAGAATTTACCAATGTACATTGCCAAAGAGCCACAGTAATACATCAGGTTTCAGAGTAGCAGCCGTGTTAAAGAAAAGGAGTACTTGTGGCACCTTAGAGACTAACAAATTTATTTGAGCATAAGTTTTTGTGAGCTACAGCTCACTTCATCAGATGCTTTCAGTGAAAAATACAGTGGGGAGACTTATATACCTAGACAACATGAAACAATGGGTGTTACCATACACACTGTAACAAGAGTGATCACTTAAGGTGAGCTATTACCAGCAAGAGAGCGGGGGTGAAAAAAAAACTTTTGTAGTGATAATCAAGGTGGGCCATTTCCAGCAGTTGACAAGAACATCTGAGGAACAGTGCGGGGGTGGGGTGGGGGAGAATAAACATGGGGAAATAGTTTTACTTTGTGTAATGACCCATCCACTCCCAGTCTTTATTCAAGCCTAAGTTAATTGTATGCAGTTTGCAAATTCATTCCAATCCAGCAGTCTCTCCTTGGAGTCTGTTTTTGAAGTTTTTTTTAGTGAGGAATTGCAACTTTTAGGTCTGTAATTGAGTGACCAAAGAGATTGAAGTGTTCTCAAACTGGTTTTTGAATGTTATAATTCTTGACATGTGATTTGTGTCCATTTATTCTTTTACGTAGAGACTGTCCAGCTTGACCAATGTACATGGCAGAGGGGCATTGCTGGCACATGATGGCATATATCACATTGGTAGGTGTGGAGGTGAACGAGCCTCTGATAGTGTGGCTCATTTGATTGGGCCCTATGATGGTGTCCCCTGAATAGATATGTGGACACAGTTGGCAACGGGCTTTGTTGCAAGGATAGGTTCCTGGGTTAGTGGTTCTGCTGTGTGGTGTGTGGTTGCTGGTGAGTATTTGCTTCAGGTTGGGGGGCTGTTTGTAGGCAAGGACTGGCCTGCCTCCCAAGATCTGTGAGAGTGAGGGATCATTTTTCAGGATAGATTGTAAATCTTTGATGATGCATTGGAGAGGTTTTAGTTGGGGCTGAAGGTGATGGCTAGTGGTGTTCTGTTATTTTCTTTGTTGGGCCTGTCATGTAGTAGGTAACTTCTGGGTACTCTTCTGGCTCTGTCAATCTGTTTCTTCACTTCAGTAGGTGCGTATTGTAGTTGTAAGAATGCTTGATAGAGATCTTGTAGGTGTTTGTCTCTGTCTGAGTGGTTGGAGGAAATGCGGTTGTATTGTAGAGCTTGGCTGTAGACAATGGATCTTGTGGTGTGGTCTGGATGAAAGCTGGAGGCATGTAGGTAAGCATAGTCGTCAATAGGTTTCCGGTATAGGGTGGTGTTTATGTGACCATTGCTTATTAGTACCGTAGTGTCCAGGATGTGGATCTCTTGTGTGGACTGGTCCAGGCTGAGGTTGACGGTGGGATGGAAATTGTTGAAATCATGGTGGAATTCCTCAAGGGCTTCTTTTCCATGGGTCCAGATGATGAAGATGTCATCAGTGTAGTGCAAGTAGAGTAGGGGCATTAGGGGACAAGAGCTGAGGAAGTGTTGTTCTAAGTCAGCCATAAAAATGTTGGCATACTGTGGGGCCATGCGGGTACCCATAGCAGTGCCGCTGATTTGAAGGTATACATTGTCCCCAAATGTGAAATAGTTATGGGTGAAGACTAAGTCACAAAGTTCAGCCACCAGGTTTGCCATGACATTATTGGGGAAACTGTTCCTGATGGCTTGTAGTCCATCTTTGTGTGTAATGTTGGTGTAGAGGGCTTCTACATCCATAGTGGCCAGGATGGTGTTTTCAGGAAGATCACCGATGAATTGTAGTTTCCTCAGGAAGTCAGTGGTGTCTCGACGATAGCTGGGAGTGCTGGTAGCGTAGGGCCTGTGGAGGGTGTCTACATAGCCAAACAATCCTGCTGTCAGGGTACCAATGCCTGAGATGATGGGGCGTCCAGGATTTCCAGGTTTATGGATCTTGGGTAGCAGATAGAATGCCTCAGGTCGGAGTTCCAGGGGTGTGTCTGTGCGGATTTGTTCTTGTGCTTTTTCAGGGAGTTTCTTGAGCAAATGCTATAGTTTCTTTTGGTAGCCCTCAGTGGGATCAGAGGGTAATGGCTTGTAGAAAGTGGTGTTGGAGAGCTGCCGAGCAGCCTCTTGTTCATATTCCGACCTATTCATGATGACGACAGCACCTCCTTTGTCAGCCTTTTTGATTATGATGTCAGAGTTGTTTCTGAGGCTGTGAATGGCATTGTGTTCTGCACGGCTGAGGTTATGGGGCAAGTGATGCTGCTTTTCCACAATTTCAGCCCATGCACATCGGCGGAAGAACTCTATGTAGAAGTCCAGTCTGTTGTTTCAACCTTCAGGAGGAGTCCACCGAGAATCCTTCTTTTTGTAGTGTTGGTAGGAAGGTCACTGTGGGTTAGTATGTTGTTCAGAGGTGTGTTGGAAATATTCCTTGAGTCGGAGACGTCAAAAATAGGATTCTAGGTCACCACAGAACTGTATCATTTTCATGGGGTGGAGGTGCAGAAGGAGAGGCCCCGAGATAGGACAGATTCTTCTGCTGGGCTAAGAATATAGTTGGATAGATTAACAATATTGCTGGGTGGGTTAAGGGAACCACTGTTGTGGCCCCTTGTGGCATGTAGTAGTTTAGATAGTTTAGTGTCCTTTTTCTTTTGTAGAGAAGCAAAGTGTGTGTTGTAAATGGCTTGTCTAGTTTTTGTAAAGTCCAGCCACAAGGAAGTGTGTGGAAGGTTGGTTTTTTATGAGAGTATCCATTTTTGAGTGCTCATTCTTAATCTTTCCCTGTTTGCTGTAGAGGATGTTGATCAGGTGGTTCCGCAGTTTCTTTGAGAGCATGTGGCACAAGCTGTCAGCATAGTCCGTGTGGTATGTAGAAAACAGAGTCCAACGAGAGACTGCTGAATTGGAATTAATTTGCAAACTGGATACAATTAACTTAGGCTTGAATAAAGACTGGGAGTGGATGGGTCATTACACAAAGTAAAACTATTTCCCCATGTTTATTCTCCCCCACCCCACCCCCACTGTTCCTCAGACATTCTTGTCAACTGCTGGAAATGGCCCACCTTGATTATCACTACAAAAGGTTTTTTCACCCCCGCTCTCCTGCTGGTAATAGCTCACCTTAAGTGATCACTCTCGTTACAGTGTGTATTGTAACCCCCATTGTTTCTTGTTCTCTATGTATATAAGACTCCCCACTGTATTTTTCACTGAATGCATCCGATGAAGTGAGCTGTAGCTCACGAAAGCTTATGCTCAAATAAATTTGTTAGTCTCTAAGGTGCCACAAGTACTCCTTTTCTTTTTAATAATATGTAAGTAGCCCTCCATCAGCTCTCCCCCCATCCTGCCGGCCAGCAGCTCAACCGATCAGCGCCTCCCCCTTCCTCCTTGCACCTCCCAATCAGCTGTTTTGTGGCATGCAGGAGGCTCTGGGGGTGGGAGGGGAAGGAGCAAGGGCATGGCAGGCTCAGGGGAGGGGGCAGGAAGGGGAGGAGTAGGGGTAGATCCTGTGGCAGAGTCAGGGGTTGAGCAGTTAGCACCCCCCAGCACATTGGAAAGTTGGCACCTGTAGCTCCAGCCCCAGAGTCTGTGCCTATACAAGGAGCCACATATTAACTTGTGAAGAGCCACAGGTTGGCCACCCCTGCCTTAAGGCATCTCAGTATTGACACAACAAAAATCACTAGTCAGTTTTGAGAAGTTAGGTCTGTGTTAGTCTCATCCAGCACAGACAGCACGGTCTTTCATCTGTTTAAGAAAAATGAAGAAAATATAAACCTGATCCAACAATGCTTAACTCAAGCTGAATTTGGGAAAGATTGAAGTAATTAGTGTGTTTAAATAGCCAGGTATGTATGAATATATTTATCAGTATGGTACTTGATCACACCTGCAAATGATACAGGTACCTCTAAGAACTTTAAAAAATTACCACCAGAGAAACACAAATATCTCACCTTCAGCTGGTGGCATATACTGACTGGTGATACTAAGCAGCATTGGGGGCATGCCAAGTAATTACTTTAGACATCAGGATCATAATTCATGAAGTAACTCTTGCCTGCTCAATTTAAAGCAACCCACCTATACCCTACCGTGGGCTCAAGGTGTGACCTGGTCAATTTAAGGCACCCCCCCCCTTTCCCTTCCAAGGACTCAGGGTGTAAGGCACCTATCCTTACCCATGGGGCTCAGGAAGAAATCTGGTCAATTTAAGTACCTGCCCTTTCCCTCGGGGCTCAGGGCTCTATGGGTCTGTGGAACCTTTTCCCAATATCAAGGAAATCTCTTATGCTCACCATTCCCAATATACAGACAAATTTCACCCGATGGCCAGTCAGGATTCTGGGGTTCCCAGCGATGCCTCTGCATGTCACCGTCGTGTGGACGTGTCAGAGTTCCAGCAGCTTGATGTTGAAATGCAGTCTGGAAATGGTTCCCAAAGAGCATTTTTCATTTACATTATATAGGTAAAACTAGCTCCCGCCTTCAAATTTTCTAAATTTATCACATTATCCCACACTCCTAAATAACAAAAAAATTAACCAATTATGCACTGGCACCTATGTGTCCTCCTTCGTGCCCAAGTTATTTACATTTTATCTTTCGTGCCCAAACTGTAACTTCATAGAATCATAGAATATCAGGGTTGGAAGGGACCCCTGAAGGTCATCTAGTCCAACCCCCTGCTCGAAGCAGGACCAATTCCCAGTTAAATCATCCCAGCCAGGGCTTTGTCAAGCCTGACCTTAAAAACCTCTAAGGAAGGAGATTCTACCACCTCCCTAGGTAACGCATTCCAGTGTTTCACCACCCTCTTAGTGAAAAAGTTTTTCCTAATATCCAATCTAAACCTCCCCCACTTAAATAGAGAAGGTCACTTAGTTGTGACCTTCTCTATTTGTAAAGATGGCCAGCATAAAACACTGATCAGAGCTTATCTTACCATTTGCTGAATCTTTTTCTGTATCCTCCCTAATTTCCCAGCGTCTTTACAACCTTGGTGGTTATAACTCTCCTTAGGGACATTCCTGAGGTGGGGGTGTTTTATCAGCTGCAGAACATTCCTTTTTTTTCAATTTTAGTGGTGAACTCCCTGAGTTTCACCCAAGGCTGGTTTAATATGTGGAGGGAGGTGTTCAGATCTTAGGTCTATATAACGTAGGCACCTAAACTCCAGAATTAGGTGTCTAAGTCCCTGTATGCAGCTACAGTGAAATCCACAAAACTCCTGCTTGGCTGCTGCTCGAGCCTATAGGCACCTAAACTCACTTGGAGCCTAATGTTCTACTTCCTAGATGCCGAGGTTTTTGCTTCTGTGGATGCACATTGCTGCCTAACTCTAGGCACTCAGATGTCTATTTCCTGCCTAAACCCCAGAGTGATTCACAGGGAAAGATAGTCATTCAGCTGCTTAGGTTGCATGTGGGACCCAGTCTTGTAGGCAACCTCTGAGCATGTCTACCAATCAGATCCCATTCAAAATCCATTCAGAAAAGGAGTAGATGGTTAGAGAATTCACCTGGGATGTCGAAGACAAAGGTTCAAACTTCCTCAGTATCCCTTGTTGAAGCTGTTCTACTGTGGATAAAGTATGAAAATGTTATTGGACCAGGGGACTGGACCCTGGGTTTCCCAGGAAGTGCCCTAGTTACTGGACTACAGAGTCATTCTCATGCTCTCCTTCTGGCACAACAGCTATTAAAATATTTATTCACAGTGGATCAGCTTCAATAGGAGAGACTGTGAGAGCCCTACATCAGAATATCCAATAGTTCAGTAGTTAGAGCACCCCCCGGAGTGGTGAGAGACCTTTGTTCAAATTCTTTCTTCCCCTTTGGCAGGGAGAGAGGAATGGAAGCTGAGACTTCCACCTCTCAGGTGAGTGATCTAATCACTGGGCTAAAAATTATAAGGTGGGCACTCGCACCTCCACTTCCTCCTCTGTCCATTTTGTGTGGAGTGAGGTAGGCACCTAACTCATTCCCTCAAGCAACTACTTAGGTGCCTACACTTCCTGACTCCAGGTTGCCGGTTTCCATTTGTGTCATTAGCAGAGATAGGTGCCTGCAACCTGAAACTTAAGCTTAGGCACCTATTCTAATGAGAGGGGAGGGGCTTTGTATACACCCCTTCATTGACATCTCCCAATGGTAAGCTTAGGTGGCTCCCTGCCTAGTGTGCAGGCTTTTGTGGATCACATTCTAAGGCACCTCTCTCTCCTTATTCATTTTATATGAAGCCTGGGCCCCAGCTGTGCTTTGTGTATTGCAATGTTGTTCCTGTGATTTTTCTAGATGCCTAGAAGTAGGCACCATGATGCTGAGCATTGCAGTGCCTAAGTGTCTTCATGGATTTCACCAGAGATAACTTTCTTCCATCTTTAGCTAGCAAGAAGACTGTCTTTTCCTTCATGAGGTTGACCTGCTTGTGCTGGTATGACAATTTTGTCACTTCCAGGATGAACCACTGAAACTAATTCTACTTCAGATAAGGTAAAACATTCATGAAGAACCATCACAAAGTGATTGTTAACAAGAAAGTCCAGTGTGTAACTATTATAGCAGTGCTCTGCAAACTTCAATGGCTACCCTTAGGGAATGTGAAGAGAGGAAGTAGTGGGGATAGGTCCATGTTGTTGTTATAAGGACTACCTCACCTTTCAAGGTCTTTCATGGAATTCAAGGTGTCAAGGTTCCTTCCCCACTCTGAACTCTAGGATACAGATGTGGGGACCTGCATGAAAAACTCCCTAAGCTTATTTCTACCAGCTTAGGTAAAACTTCCCCAAGGTACAAACTATTTTACCTTTTGTCCCTGGACTTTATTGCTGCCACCACCAAGCGTCTAACAAATATAACAGGGAAAGAGCCCACTTGGAAACGTCTTTCTCCCCAAAATCCCCCCAAGCCCTACACCCCCTTTCCTGGGGAAGGCTTGATAAAAATCCTCACCAATTTGCATAGGTGAACACAGACCCAAACCCTTGGATCTTAAGAACATGAAAAAGCAATCAGGTTTTTAAAAGAAGAATTTTAATTAAAGAAAAAGTAAAAGAATCACCTCTGTAAAATCAGGATGGTAAATACCTTACAGGGTAATCAGATTCAAAACATAGAGAATCCCTGTAGGCAAAACCTTAAGGTACAAAAAGACCCAAAAACAGGAATATACATTCCATTCAGCACAATTTATTTTATCAGCCATTTAAACAAAACAGAATCTAATGCATATCTAACTAGATTGCTTACTGACTTTTTACAGGAGTTCTGACCTGCATTCCTGCTCTGGTCCCAGCAAAAGCAACACACAGACAGAGAGAACCTTTGTTTCCCCCACCTCCAGCTTTGAAAGTATCTTGTCTCCTCATTGGTCCTTTTGGTCAGGTGTCAGCGAGGTTAACTTAGCTTCTTAACCCTTTACAGGTGAAAGGGTTTTTCCTCTGGCCAGGAGGGATTTAAAGGTGTTTACCTTTATATTTATGACACAAGGTCTTTCATGGAAGATGTGACAATGTGGCACAATACAGCTACCAAAATTAAGTCAAACAGCTCCGTGGCTGAGCTTTCTCAACACTTGACCAATATCAGGGAAATTCCACCTCTCAACATTTTCAGGTAGCATTTCGCTAGGGACAGGAGCAGAAGAAAAGCAGCATTTTAAATATAGACATAAACCAATGAGCAAACCAAAGAGCAAGAGGGAGAATTAAATGGATTAAATAATGGCTTATTGGTCCCAAAATGTAATTGTAAATAGGGTGGCATTCTCAAGCAGGTGTGTTTCCAATGGGATGCTGTAGGGATCAATTCTTGGTCCTATGCCATTTAACATAAAACATAAAATCTTCACTGATAAATTTTGCAGATGAAACAAAAAGTAGGGGAACCATAAATAGTGAAGAAAAAGGAGGACTGATACAGAGGGTCCTGGATTGTTTGGTAGGCTGAGTAAAAGCAAACAATAAGTGTTTTAATATGGCCAAATGTAAATTTACTCATCTAGGAGCAAAGAACGTAGGCCATATTTACAGGATGGGGGACTCTATCCTGGGAAGTAGTCACTCTGAAACAGATTGGGGTACATGCTGGAACTTAGCTCAACATGAGCTCCCAGTGGTGCTGTTGTGGCCAAAAGGGCTAATGCTGTCCTTTCCTACAATAAACAGGGAATCATGAGCAGGAGTAGAGAGATTATATTGCCTCTGTATTTGGCACTGGTTATTTCTGCTGAAATCCTGTATTCACTTCTCCTCCCCGCGACTGAAGAAGGGTGTTGATAAATTGGAGAGAGTTTAGAGAATTGCCACAGGAATGATTAAAGGACGGAAAACATGCCTTACAGTTATAGACTCAAGGAACTCCATCTATTTAGCTTAACTAATAAAATGTAAAGGAGTGACTTGATCACAGTGTATAAGTACCTACATGGGGAATAAATATTTGATAATGGGCACTTCAATCTAACAAAGATATAACAAGATCCAGTCATTGGAAGTTGAAGCTAGTGTGACAAAGTTCCTGCTCTATCTTGGGGGGGTCCTGCTCTTATTGGCGGATTTGCTCGCCTTGGAGCTTCACGGCAGCCCTCAGCTTAGCCGTTTTTCTGAACCCACAGTCCAGGTCAACTCCTCCTGATCAGGAGTTGGGAAGATTTGGGGGGAACTCCGGGTTCTAGCCCGGGGCCTGTGGAATGCAGCTGTCTAGAGTGCCCCCTGGAACAGCTGTGTGACAGCTACCACTCCCCGGGCTACTTCCCCATGGCCTCCTCCCAACACCTTCTTTATCCTCACCATAGGACCTTCCTCCTGGTGTCTGATAATGCTTGTACACCTCAGTCCTCCAACAGTCCGCATTTTCACTCTCAGCTCCTCGTGCCTCTTGCTTCCAGCTCCTCACACGCACACCACAAACTGAAGTGAGCTCTTTTTTAAAACCCAGGTGCCCTAATTAGCCTGCCTTAATTGATTTTAGCAGCTTCTTGATTGGCTGCATGTGTTCTAATCATCCTGTCTTCTTGATTGTTCTGGGACCTTCCCTGTTACCTTACCCAGGGAAAAGGGACTTACTTAGTCTGCTATCCTGCCGCTGCCCTCTGGCCTGGGCTTTCCTTGCTTTTTGCCCCTGCTTTCGGCTTCCCGCCCCCCCCGACCGGGCCAGACGTTCTCCCCCCTTTCTTTTCTTTTTGTTGTTTTTTTTTTCTTTCTCTGCTGTTACTAGAGTGCTGGCCGGCTGCCGGCCGGCTGTTAGCCCACCCCTGCCCACCCTCGGCTGCTGCTGCTGCTCCAGCTGAAACCGCCCTCCCGAGAGAGGGGGGGCCTGCTAGCCCGCTTCCCCAGAGGGGAGGAGTGGAAGGACCCAGACCCAGCCGCTTGCTGTTTGTCTGTGGACCCGTCTCCGGTCGAGAGGACTCTTATCACTAGCTCCGGCATTTCTGGAATGCAAAAAAGAAAACCTGGAACAGACAGAGAAAAAGCCGTCCACCAGAGGAACACTGCCCGGGAATCTTCAAATCGCCGTGGAGGGGGCCTAAGACTGAGTAACTTTCGAACTGTGCTCTCGTGTGGGGGGAGGCCTTGACTGTGTCTTAACTGTGTTTGTAGGGACACAGGGGGTGTGGCACGGAGCTGCCTCCAGATCCATCTGTGTCCTCCCAACCTCCACACTATGATCTTCACCCCCCACACTCTACCATCTTTGCTGGCTGTCTAACATCTGCCTCTGGACTCAGCTGCTCGCCCTGATTCCACCGCGAGGGCCAGAAGCACCAGCCAACCAAACAGGACTCTCTGGACAAGCAGAAGGTGGTTCATGTGCCCCCCCCGCCCCGAATTGTCCACCCCACAGTTTGTCCCTTTCTACCTGACCCCAACTCCTGTTAATCACCTGCCACCGCCACCGCTGGGGCATCGGCAATGGAGGGCACCGGGGTGACCTCCGCCGCTGCCATGCCCATTGCCTCCCCAGACTCTAGGGAAGCCCCCCCAGCCGGCGGGAAAGGCCAGGGCAAGAAGAAGGTGAAAGGCCCCGCTCAAACCACCGGGCCCTCCATGGCAGGGGCCACCCCCACTGCTGCAGCCTCGTCACCGACCATGGCGTCCTCCCCCGCTGCCCCCTTCACCAGCTCTGCGGATGTCCCTCCCTCAGCCCCCAGGACGTATGCCCGGGCGGTGGCAGCCCCCACGCCTACTCCCTCGTCATCTCTCCTGCCAACCGCCTCCGCCACCATCAATAGCGGCCGGGGTCCCTTTCCCATCATGACAAGGAAGCCCGGTGTCCGATGCCTCCTGGTGCCCGCCTCGCCCCACGTGGAGACCTACGCGCGGGCATTGGCGAGGGTGGTGGGGCCCTCGGCCATTGTGGCGGCCTCCAAAATGTACAGGAATGTCATTTTCTTCTTAGCATCGGAGGCTGCCACCCAGGAAGCAGTGGAGAGGGGCCTGGCGGTGGGGTGGGGGGTGTTTGTCCCCCTAGAGCCGCTAGAGTATCTGGGCGTCTGCCTGGTCCTGACCTCTGTCCCTCCTTTTCTCCCCAATGCTGCCCTGCTACCCGCCCTTTCCACCCTGGGGAAACCTGTTTCTGTCATCAGCCCTCTCCCGTTGGGCTGCAAGGACCCCACCCTCCGTCACATTTTTTCCTTCCGCCAGCAAGTGCAACTTTTACTGCCGTTGGTGGTGCGTGATAAAGTGGCGCTCGAAGGGTCCTTCCTAGTCCCCCACCAGGGGAGCCCGTTACCGGGTGAACTTTTCCACGGGGGAAGCCCGGTGCTACCTCTGCTGGACGTCAGGGCGTGTCCGGCGGGACTGCCCCTTAGCCCGGCAAGGAGGGGGCACCTGGGATCCCCGAGACCCAGCAGGACATCGGCCACGTCATTGCCGACACCCCTGGCTGCCTGATACCCGAACCTGCCCCCCCTCCTCTTTGGACCACCGCTACTCCTACTCAGGCCCAAGGGGCACCTCTCCTAAAATGCCCAGATGAGCGGGAGAGCCCCGCCCTCGCTGCTGACAATCTAGTGGTGCCTATGGAGGAGGGTGTGGCAGAGATACCACCAGGCATGGGAGAGAGCCTGTCCCAGGGAGAATCCTCCCTCCCTTATGCTGCCCTACTGTTCCCCCCCAAAGTCCCTGAGCCATCGCCTTTACCTCCTGACACGACCCCTGCTAACCAGCCCCCAGATGATGCCATGGAGGGCTGGGCCCTAGTCCAGGGGAAGCGAGGCAAGCGGAAGGCTTGAGCTCTGCCTCATCTACCTGAGGCGGAGGCCCCCCGGAAGACCAGGAAGGGGGCACCGATGCCGAACCTTCAGCTTTGCCCACAAGTGCGTCCCATCCACCGGTGTCAGTCGGGAAAGACGTGGCAGCACCAGAGGGTAGTGTCTCCCCTCCATGGGAGACCTTCCCCTCCAAGACCCTCAAGGAAGCCTCTTCTGTCCTGATGCTACCCGAAGCCCCCGTGAACCCCGAGGCAACCGTCGTGGCGGATGCCAGCAGGGAGAACCCCGGGGTGGCGGAAAGTGTCCTCTCCTCCATGTTCGAGGAGATCGAGGTCTTAGATATGACCCCAGTCTCCCAGGGGGAGGATGAGCTTTAGCCAGCAAATCTCGATCTGGGCAACCTCACTCCCCGCATGCTCCCTCCCCTTAACTGTTGCTTCCGCTCCCACCTCCGAGGAGCCCCTGGACTCCTCCACCGACCCAGCCGCTGATGGCACCCCACTGACGACCACCGAGCCTGCTCAGGTGACAGCTGGTGCCATGCAGCCGGGGCACGAGTCGCCAGGGGCACCCCCCATTGGTTTGGAGCAATCAACTTCCTTCCCGGGTGGTGACCCTACAGAAGATAATCCACCTCCTGATGCTGTGGCCGCTAAACCACCACAGAGCGCATGCACAGTGTCACTGAGAGCTCCCTCCCCACCCCCTTAACCCTTGAGCCTGATCGGGAGGTGCCACCATCCAGCTGCTTGCCTCCCGAAACCCAGAACCTCGCCTCTGCCCCGCCCCTACCCCTATTCAGTTTACCTCCTGCAATGTCATTGCTGCCCCCGGGGCTGTCTCCTTCCCTTTCCCAACTGATGACCCGCAGGGAGCGGCCTTTGTGTTCTCCTGCCCCGATCCATTAGGAGCTGCTATTTTCGCTCCACCGCCCCCTATCACCCAAGAGCTTGAGGTGGACCTAGAATCTCCAGCCCATCAGGCACCCCGTCGGGAGTCCGCACCCTGCTTGTGCGTTTTAGTGGACCACAGAGCTGCACCAAGGGCCCCGCTGGGGAACAACCGGGAAACCGTAACCCCACCCCCACATGAGCTGCGAGGAGAGCTGAGGAAGTTTTTAGAGGATGTCTGTGGCTCCCGCAACAATGTACAACTTGCTCTCCAGCGATGGGGGGACTTTTCTCAAATCCTCCAGGCCACAAGGGCCCTCATGGTGGGAGGTAAAGGGACGGGGAAGCAGGATACTATGGCCTACTGGCGGGTCCGCATCTTCCGTAAACAATTACTCATCTACGGGATGGGTCACGGACTGCTGCGCAGCCCGCTGGGAGATGCGAGCATCCCTGCCAGTGAGGACCCCCCCAACCCTCCCCATGACACCTCTCACCATCGCAACATTGAACACCCGGGGTTGTAGGATGGTTCTCCGCAGGTCCCAGGTGCTCTCCTTCCTTCAGGAGCGAGGGTACTCTGTGGTTTTCCTGCAGGAGACCCATACGGACCTGACTGCCAAAGACAGTTGACGGCTCAAGTGTGGGGACAGGGTCTACTTTAGCCATGCCATGGTTCGACAGGCTGGAGTGGCGACCCTGTTCTCCCCCAACCTACGGCCCGAGGTGCTAGGGTTCGCCGAGGCTGTGCCGGGTTGCCTGATGCATCACCGGGTCCATATGGAGGGGCTCGTGGTTAACCTCATTAACGTCTATGCCCTGACATCGGACCCGGAGCGACTGCAATTCTACCAGTGGGCGTCCGCCTTCCTCGGCACCTTAGATTCTCACGAGTGCCTGATCCTGGGAGGGGACTTTAATACCACCCTCGAGGAACAGGACTGCTCGGGGACTGAGCATAGCGCGGCCGCCGCAGACACCCTTCAGGAGATAGTCGAACATCACTCCCTAGTGGACATCTGGGGCAACCACCACCCGGATGACACTTCCACGTTCACCTTTGTCAGGGTGGAAGCCCATCGGTCGAGCCACTTCCTGTTGGACCGCATTTAATTATCATGCTTCCATCTCTCACGAGTCCACTCCTCCAGCATTCGGCTGGCCCCATTTTCTGACCATCATCTAGCCACTGTGACAGTGTCCCTCTGTGCGGAGAGGCCGGGACCGGCCTACTGGCATTTTAACAACAGCCTGTTGGAGGATGAGGGCTTTGTGACGTCCTTCCAGGAATTCTGGCTGGCCTGGCGAGGGCCACGGCGTGCCTTTCCCTCGGTGCGGCAATGGTGGGACCTGGGGAAGGTGCGCGCCAGGCTTTTCTGCCACGACTACACCCAGGGCACCAGCTGATGGAGAAATGCGGCGATAGAGCTGTTGGAACAGGAGGTCTTAGAGCTGGAGAGGCATTTGGCCACCAGCCCCGAGGACCCGCTCCTCTGCGGAGCGTGCCGGGAGAAGCGGGAGGAGCTCCAGGCCCTCGAGGACCATCGGGCCCGGGGTGCCTTTGTTCGATCGCGCATCCGCCTCCTTCAGGAGATGGGTCGCGGTTTCTGCTTCTTCTATGCCCTGGAGAAAACAAGGGGGGCCAAGAAACACGTCATCTGCCTCCTGGCAGAAGACGACACCCCCCTCACGGAACCAGTGGAGATGTGTGGGAGAGCCCGAGCCTTCTACGCAAGTCTTTTCTCCCCGGATCCAACCGACCCTGGTGCTCGCAGAGTGCTCTGGGAGAAGCTCCCTACGGTCAGCGTGAGCGACCGAGACTGGCTAGAGTTGCCTCTCACTCTGGCCGAGTTCTCAGAAGCCCTCCGTTGTATGCCCACTAATAAATCTCCAGGCATGGACGGGCTGACCGTGGAGTTCTACTGCGTTTTTTGGGACATCCTTGGCCCAGACGTAGTCACCGTCTGGGCTGAGTCTCTGCAGAGTGGGGTCCTCCCTCTTTCATGCAGGCTAGTTGTGCTCGCCTTACTGTAGAAGAGGGGGGACCTACGCGATTTACGAAATTGGCGTTCCGTCTCGCTCCTCAGCACGGACTACAAAATCGTAGCAAAAACAATCTCTCTGCGGCTAGGGTCTGTGCTGGTGGACATGATCCACCCAGACCAGACCTACATCGTCCCGGACTGCAGTATCTTTGATAACCTATTTCTGGTTCGGGACCTTTTGGAACTCGGGCGTAGAGATAGTCTGTCATTCGCCCTCCTGTCCCTAGATCAGGAGAAGGCATTTGATAGGGTGGACCATGGGTACCTCCCGAACACTTTGCGAGTGTTTGCTTCGGACCCTGGTTTGTGGGTTTTCTCCGGGTGCTGTTCATCTCCGCAGAGTGTCTGGTTAAGCTCAACTGGACTGTGACCAAACCGGTCAGCTTTGGGCGAGGAGTACAGCAGGGGTGCCCCCTCTCGGGCCAGCTGTATGCTCTGGCGATCGAGCCCTTCCTCTGCCTCCTCTGCAGGAGGTTAACAGGGTTGCTGCTGCGGGAACCGGAGCTACGTCTGGTCCTGTTGGCGTACGCTGATGACGTGCTCCTCATGGTCCAGGACTCGGGCAACATGGCGCGGGTGGAGGCTTGCCAGGCCATCTATTTGGCAGCCTCCTCTGCCTGGGTCAACTGCATCAAGAGCTCTGGCTTGGTGGTAGAAGACTGGCGACAGGCGAGCTCCCTCCTACCCGCGCTTCAGACCATCCGGTGGAGCATGGGTCCGCTGCTCTACCTCCGCGTCTACCTTTCTGCCACGCATCCCTCTCCACCGGAGAACTGGGAAAACTTAGAGGGTGGGGTGATAGAGCGGCTCCGGAAATGGACGGAACTAATCCGTTGTCTCTCCCTTCGTGGGAGAGCGCTGGTGCTTAATCAACTAGTCCTGTCCAAGCTCTGGTACCGGCTCAACACCCTGGACCCAGCCCCGGGTTTCCTGACCAACCTCCGGACATCGATTCTGGGGTTCTTTTGGTCAGGAATGCACTGGGCCCCCATAGGGGTTCTTCATCTACCCCTGAAGGAAGGAGGACAGGGCCTGAAGTTTCTGCACACTCAGGTCTGCGTCTTCCACCTCAGGTCCTACAGGGGCTCCTTTATAGTGCAGGCAGTTCAGCGTGGAGCATACTGGCACACGCCATCCTGTGCCGCATCCGAGGGCTCCGATATGACTGGCAACTCTTTTATCTCCATCCAGGAGGTCTTCCACAAGACCTCTCCAGGCTGCCAGTCTTCTACCAAGACCTCCTCCGGACTTGGAAACGGTTTTTTAACGACCAGGTCCATGGCAGCCACCGAGGGGGCAGATCTCCTCGCGGAGCCCCTGCTACACAACCCCCAGCTCCGTGTGCAGGTGGCGGAGTTCTGCTCGGTGCACCAGAGCTTGATCCTGGCAGAAGTCACGAGAGTCGGAGACCTCCTGGACTACGACCGGGGAGACTGGCTGGATCCCCGACACTCATTTGGCGCATGGGGCTCTCCAGACCTCGTACCCCCCGGCGTGTACTTCAGAAGGTTAAGGCCGCTTTTCTGCCTGCTGCTAGAGCTTACCTCGATCGGGTCCTGCTTGAGGGCACACCCCGCCCACGCTCTACCCCAGGCCTGCCAGACCTTTTAATTGGACCCCTGCCCCGTAGACCCAATCGACCCCCTCACCCCTTTATGGTGAGCCGGCTGCATGAACTGCAGATGATATGCTTCCAAACCGCACCAAGGAAACATCTATATATGCTTGTGCTCCACACCCTTCACACCCTCACCCTAGTGTCCCGCCCCGACACAAAGTGGCGAGACCTTCTGCCACCTTTGGAGGGTGAGCAGCCCCGGTGGGCCAGCCTATATTCCACCTTGGCTCCGAGGCCCGTCGGGGACATTAGTTGGGGCTCCTTCACGGAGCTGTGAGCACGGGCACGTACTTGATGCGGTTCAACCCCATCCCAGATACTTGTCCCTTTTGCGGCGTGAGGGAAACCCTGGCGCACGTATATTTGGAGTGCGCCAGGCTGCAGCCCCTGTTCCGGCTCCTCAGAAATCTCTTATTACGTTTTTGGTTGCATTTTTCCCCTCACCTTTTTATTTATGCACTCCCCATCTGTGGCCTCACAAAGTTGCGGGATCTCCTAGTTAACCTCCTCCTGGCCCTGGCTAAAATGGCCATCTATAAAATGAGAGAGAGGAGGTTGGCTGATGGAGTTTCCTGTGTCTGTGGGGCCCTCTTCCGATCCTCGGTCCGTTCACATATCCAGGCGGAGTTCCTCTGGGCGGCGTCCACTGACTCCCTTGATGATTTTGAGGAGCCGTGGGCGCTATCTGAGACTCACTGCTCAGTGTCCCCATCCAGCTCCCTTTGTTTTGACCCTTTGATTGGGGGAGAGACCCCAGCCCCAGCCATTGCTGCTGCAGACACCACCACCTTAGAGGGGTCCTTTCACACGTGGGGTGCCCTCCCCCACCCCCCCCGGATTGTTCACCCCACAGCCTGCCCCTTTTGTTGGGTGCTTTCAGAGGAGGGAATTGTTGGTGACACTCGGGCGTGGCTCCAGGTAACTCGAGGGGTGGCAGATCTTGAGAGTCGATGAACCCCCTTGCTCTGGACCACCAGGTAACTCGGAAGGGTGGAAGACCATGAGAGTCGAGGAAGCCCTCCCAGCTCTGGGCCCAGGCAACCTTGAACACTTCCCTCCCCTGAAGCTAATGAGAAAACAGTTGTGATTGGTTGCTGCGTTACACATTGCATAAGTTGTTGTTTTGTTTTGTAAGTGTGTTATGCAAATAAAAAAATATTACTCTCCTATAGCCATCTGGCCTGACTCTGTCACACTAGGCAAATTCAGACTGGAAAAAGGGTGTACATTTTTAATAGTGAGGGCAATTTACTTAACCATTGGAAGAATGTTCCAAGGGTCATGTTGGATTCTCCATCTCTGGCAATTTTTAAAACAAGACTGGATTTTTTTTTCTAAAAGACATGCTCTAATTCCAACAGAAATTACTCCAGGAAAGTTTTTTAGCCCGTGATGGAGATCTGACCTTGAAATCTGTGAAATGACTGACCTCTCTGGACTTATCTCTCTGTTTTTCAGTAATCCTGTACAGCACCTGGGGGATTTAGAAATGCTTGTAAGCAGATGGATAGAATCATCTAGGCACAGACAAGGCAAGGGAAGGAAAACAACCTTTTTTAAAATTTTACCTAGGGATAAATCATTAGACAGCAGGCACTGTATCTAAAAGCCTATATCATCTGCAAGAGTCCGCAGCAAAAATATCCTTTAATTAATCATCCCACTCAAGATAGACCATGGCAAACATTTTCTCAAAATATGTTTGACAAAAGTGATTCTCTGCTCATTGCTGGCTAGTATTCAAAATGTTTTGAAGAGGGATCAGTTAAGTGACAAAATTAAACAGTGTTTTTCAAAACAAGGAATTTACAAGATACTAATATATAATTGACTTCAGTCTGCCACTGAGAATTCCGTGATTTTTCAAGAAGGTAAGATTTTTTTTAATATATTATTACATTTTGACATAGACACAATCAAAGCAGTGGAATGTCTGAGAATGCAACACAAACTCAGCACTACGTTGAAGAAAACCAGGTATAACTACAAAGTTCTGTATTTGATAGACCTAAAAGAATGCTGGGATGGTAGGAGTTAGTATTCTCTCAAAGTTTCAGTGTATTTACTGCAGTCGTGCTGGTGTCCCTTTTATATTCACTTCCATCAAACATTCATACAATTGAATGTTACTGGAAACAAATACCATGTGACTTATCTGGCCAATCTAAGCAACACAGCTTATATTGCAAATAATAAATGCTCCCAGCAAAAATCACAATAGTTATTTTTAAAAGACTAGTTTCAAAGAATGAATAACATGAAGATTTTTTTTAATGTATTTTCAGCTATTCTGTGAGCAGAAAATGAGACTTTATTTTGTGAATTACTCCCTGAGCTGTGTTTTACTGGCCTTTAGGAACAACTGATACTGAAGGGGCTAGCTGTTCATTAATGCTAATACATAAGCAGAGAAGAACAAGAAGATTTCCTCATTCAAGAGGATGAGTGGATGCCTACCCTGTTAAATTCACCAGGGAGAGATAAATTGGAAACATTTCAACATAAACAAAGTGAATGCTATAGCACAACTGCTAAGCCTTAAATTCTACTGTCAAGGGAGTTCTTGTCAAGAGGAGAATGAATGCAACAGAAGAAAACAAGCTTTACTGACTAAGTATTGTAAAGAATTTGTTCGTACACAGTGAAATTTCATCAGAAGGAATATTGCATAAACTTTTGAAATGTCAGGAAGAACTGAGTAAAAGCACAAGAGGTATTAACAGATTTATTCTTGGAAAGACAGAAAAGCCATTCTCAAAGAATGACAGATTATAAAACTGATGAAAATGTTATGGTTAAATCAAAACATTTTATTTCCAGATTTTCAGGGATCTGAGACTTTTTCAAATAGATTAAACTCTGACATGGTAGACTATAAATAGAATACTGTGAAGAGAGATACGAAAATCACATAGATTCATGCAAAAATTGGTTGTTGGGGGAAAGCCAATTTTATATTGTTTATTAAAATTATGCAGTTTGATAGGAATGATTCATTTGTGTTAAATCTCTTTTACTTTTGGACAACTTGCATGGGGAAGGGGCAGGAGTGAAGGTAATAATTTTGTCGTTGAATTTGACAGTCTGCTTGCTTGTTTATTTGTCTGTAGGACAGATGGATCTAGGCTTGAGTACCATCGCAGGTGTTGGATTCCACAATTCTGAACTAAGTGCATGTGTGGGGAGGGGGACTGGATTTGATTGTATTGGTGATACCATCATGAGACACAATGTTAAGATAAGGTATTTTCCGCTCAGCTCCACTGGCTGTCCAGGTAAAAGTTAAGTATTGCATGACAATTTCAAATATTGTGGGAGATAACCCACTAACCTGGCTAATGTATCCACCTCTCAGCAAAGCAGGTTTAATAGCCACAGTTAATAATAATAATCTCTACAATCAATGCATTGGACCATGATGCCAGCATTCTCATTTGGTCTGTCTCCACTCTGCTTCTTGGATTCCTTTAGCTTGCTGTGTACTTTTTCTGCTCTAGTGGTTTTTATTGTTTTAAACCTTTCCATGTACGGTTCAGCTACCCTTGCTAGTTGGACCTGAAGAAGAGCTCTGTGGAAGCTCAAACGCTTGTCTCTTGAACCACAGAAGTTGGTCTAATAAAAGATATTACCTTACCCACTTTGTCTTGTAATTTAGAGGCATTCCTTGAGTGTTAGATCTGTTTTTCCAACAATCTTTTCCGTAAGATAGAATCACGTGTCCCACAAATGATCCTGTATCTTTAAAGTCTCCAAAGTTGCACATGAATGTCAGAATTCTCTGCTTTGTAACATAGACAAACACAGATAGACATAACAAAGTCCCTCGACTGCTTCTTTATTTCAGGTAAAAAAAACAGTAACTCTCTACTGTTTCATTCTGCCTGGAGTCACTGTACTCATCAAACACCTTTACAGGAAAGTATTCCTGGCAACAGCGTCTCACTCACTCCTCATCCTTTTTTTTCAATGAAATAGTAAAAAAGTTTTATCTTCATTTTCTCATCTTTATCCCCCATGGTCAGTTCTGTGTACAGACTCAACTCTTGCTTTTACTGTTTCCATACCTGTGCAAGGTTTTTTGTCTGGAAATCCAGCATTTCCAGTTACCTGAGCCCCTTCATGCTACCTGTTTTCTCTGTTTCTAGCTGCTGCTTTGTTTTCCGGTTAATCACACTCCTGTCCTTGCTGTGGGGTTCACTAGACTGGGCACTGACACCATTTTTCATGTACCATGTATGTAAAACTCCATGTATGTAAAACTCCATGTTTGTAAAACTGAACTAGCTCTTTATTAAGCAATCTATTTACAGTCTAGCTCAGGGACCAGCAACCTTTGTCACACGACCCATCAGGGAAATCTGCTGATGGGCCGGGATGGTTTGTTTACCTGCAGCATCTGTAGGTTCAGCCGATCGTGGCTCCCACTGGCCGTGGTTCGCCGTTCCAGGCCAATGGGGGCTGTGGGAAGCAGCAGCCAGCACATCCTTCAGCCCATGCCACTTCCCGCAGCCCCCATTGGCCTGGAATGGCAAACTGTGGCCAGAGGGAGTTGCAATGGGCTGAACCTGTGGACAATGCAGATAAACAAACCATCCCTGATGAGCCCTGTGCCAAAGGTTGCCGATCCCTGGTCTAGCTGCTGCACCCACAGCTCACATTCATGTGCACACAGACTGGTTTCCTGGTGCCTCCTCCAAACTCTTCCCTTTTGCAGGATATGCTCCTCCCTTCAAGTTCCATACAGGATACTACATCACCTATCCACAATCAATCAATGTATAGAAGCAGATTGACACAATGTGAGTAATCATAATGAGCCAGAATCTGTTTTAATTCACTATACATTTACTCTTTAGTGTTATTCCCAAGATATAAACACTAGTAATATGTAACAATGAGTATTAAATTTAATTCAAAGTCACATTTAATCATTTGCAAATTCTCAGGAGAATGTAAATATACACCTGAAGAAGATGTTGATATTGATTAAGTAAAAATGTATATTTTAATAAGTTAAAAGGACTTGAGGTACCTATATGGAAATAAAATGTAATTTTAATAAAAGTAATTTAGATTACTTAGGCACTATTTCAAATTAAGGTAGAAATAACAACACTGTTTCATATACTACTTGCCAGGAAATAAACTTAGCTAAGCTGAAAGTCCAGCTGGCATAGTTCAAAATTGGACTCTGGGTATCAGCTGCAGAAAGAAATCTCTTTTCTGTCATTGCTTGAGCACTGATAAATCTTTACGGGAATAAACATATTATATGCAGTAAATAATGGCACTTGCTGAGATACTTAATTGACAGAAAGCACTCGTAAAACAGATCAGAGTTAGGAATAATTATTTCAGAATTAGCTGATTTATATGACTTCCTAAATTTCCTCATACATGTTTGCATCCTTGACTTCATGATTTCTATGGGTGCAATTGAACCTATGAACCTCTGCTGAAACTGTCGTTAGATACTTCTCGTCTTGCCCAACAACAACTTAGTAGTGACCACAGACCAAGCAAAGTAGGATGTGGGAGCACGAGGCATCCTTAAGAGGTCATTTTGTGTGGTTGTCTGCATTTTAAAATTTACTTTGTTTGAGCTAAAGCTCCATAAACATACAAGGCTTGCATAGTGTTTTTTTTCCCCCACCAGCTAGATGGAGAAAAAGCTTTCACATGTAAAAAATACTGCAGGAAAATTTGGAGGCAAAGATCAACATTTTGAAACATGGGTGTCTAAATCTAGCCACATAAATGCATATTTAGGCAACTAAATGGAAAGCCTCATTTGCAGAGGAGATGAGTATCCACAGTTCCCACTGAAACATCATATATCACAATATTCTATAAACTAATGGTCTACAAGGGACAGGAAGTAATAGCGTGTCTTCAATATCTGGGACAATGGCAAACAAGAAATGACTTTCTTCAGGGCTTTAAATTCCTACTGAATCTGCTAACCAAACAGAAATTAGTGGCACAGATCCCTGCCCATCTGTTCAGTAATATCTCACCCAATGCCCAAAAGAATGGACAAGAAATATGACAAAACAGATGGTGAGTGGCAATGATAATGATCAAAGGTCTAATGGATTTGGGGAACACTTCGACTCTCCACTCATTCTGCATGCAAGAACTAAAATGTTCTGAGAAATTAACAAATGACTGTTATACCTGGGAATAGTCAAGTTCAAACCATTTTAATATAATATATTTTCTCAGTTAGCCCAACAATGTAATCATATGCAAAAATGAAAAGGTAAAACTAAGTAATACTAAAAGGTTAAAAAACAATCCACTTGTTTTATAGGAATATAGTTTGTTTATTTATTTATTTTGATCATTGTAACAACTATTCCAAACAGGACTGTACACAGTCTGATTCAGCTGAACAGGCCAAAGCCAAATTAGAAGTAGAGAACAACAAATGATCGCATTTGTGTATTACATTTGATTGTTTACTGCACCAGAGTATTTGTTATAAGAATAATTATCAGAAGTCAACCTCATAACATCTCAGACCAGACCATATTACTTAAATGTTATTTTTCCAATTTGTATTTTGTTAATAATTTGTGACTGCCAACAAAATGGCAAAAAATACTGAACTTTCAATGGAGGCCCAGAACATGGACCTGTACATGTATGGGAATTTCAGTAAGTCAGAATTCTCCAGTTCCTCATGCTGTCGCATGACCTCTTCTCTCACCACATCCAGACAGCAACAATTTAGCCAATATTATCAAAGAATTTCCCATAAATGTAGGAGACAGGCCTCCATTAAAAATAGTTTTATACTTTTTTGGAGTGGTAAAAATGGTGCAGGAAATCAGTCTTAAAACTGACATAACTCCAGCATGGGGGAAATCTCTGGCACAGAGATTGCTATGATGAGTATACCCATCACTTTCTACCCTACCCTCCACTCCTCCTTAGCACAGGGAGCATACTGGTGTTGGGAAGAGATGTGTTGGGAGTAGGGGAGGGTCTGGCAAGAATGTGCTATACTCTTGCAATCTCTGGTGACCTAACAGTACATGGTGGATTTTAATAACTGGTACAGTTTAGAGCAGGGGTTCCCAAAGTTGGTTCGTGGCTTGTTCAGGGGAAGCCCTTGGTGGGCTGAGAGATGCTTTGTTTACCTGAGCATCCGCAGGTAATGCCGCTCACAGCTCTCAGTGGCTGCCAATGGGACCCATAGCTCCCATTGGCCAAGAATGGGACCCTGAGACTCTTCTAAGTTTCCTCACTGACAAAATCCTGGCACCCCCAGGGATTAAAAGAGCATAAAGGTGTCTTAGAGTCACCTTTAATTCCCACCCATCTCAGATGTACTGAGCAGAACTCAGGTGCATTTGAGGACCTGAAGCATTAAATGTAATTTTTTACTTTCTCCTGGAACACTGAAAAAGACTTGGCTTCCATTATGTCTAAATTAATACATAGAGCAGGGGGTAAATGATAAGCTGTCATGGTTGACAAGGTTTAACTAGCATTACCTATTTGAATTCTGTAACCTGCTATGGATAAAGTAAAAGAGGCAAAGTCATCCTCACTGTAACTCTGTTAAAAGTAAAGGAGTACTTGTGGCACCTTAGAGACTAACCAATTTATTTGAGCATGAGCTTTCGTGAGCTACAGCTCACTTCATCAGATGCATACCGTGGAAACTGCAGCAGACATTATATACACACAGAGATCATGAAACAATACCTCCTCCCACCCCACTGTCCTGCTGGTAATAGCTTATCTAAAGTGATCATCAAGTTGGGCCATTTCCAGCACAAATCCAGGTTTTCTCACCCTCTACCCCCCCACACACACAAACTCACTCTCCTGCTGGTAATAGCCCATCCAAAGTGACAACTCTCTTCACAATGTGCATGATAATCGAGGTGGGCCATTTCCAGCACAAATCCAGGTTTTCTCACCCCCCATCCCCATATACACACAAACTCACTCTCCTGCTGGTAATAGCTCATCCAAAGTGATCACTCTCCCTACAATGTGCATAGTAATCAAGGTGGGCCATGTCCAGCACAAATCCAGGCTCTCTCACCCCCCCCCCTTATTTTGGTGAGAAAGCCTGGATTTGTGCTGGACATGGCCCACCTTGATTATCATGCACATTGTAGGGAGAGTGGTCACTTTGGATGAGCTATTACCAGCAGGAGAGTGAATTTGTGTGTGTGGTTTTTGGAGGGGGGTGACGGGGTGAGAGAACCTGGATTTGTGCAGGAAATGGCCCACCTCGATTATCATGCACATTGTGAAGAGAGTTGTCACTTTGGATGGGCTATTACCAGCAGGAGAGTGAGTTTGTGTGTGGGGGGGGTGGAGGGTGAGAAAACCTGGATTTGTGCTGGAAATGGCCCAACTTGATGATCACTTTAGATAAGCTATTACCAGCAGGACAGTGGGGTGGGAGGAGGTATTGTTTCATGTTCTCTGTGTGTATAAAATGTCTGCTGCAGTTTCCACGGTATGCATCCGATGAAGTGAGCTGTAGCTCACGAAAGCTCATGCTCAAATAAATTGGTTAGTCTCTAAGGTGCTACAAGTACTCCTTTTCTTTTTGCGATTACAGAATAGCACGGCTGTTACTCTGAAATCTGTTAAAAGTGATGGTTACTCTGGGATGAACTTGGTTCAGAGAGCTAACTAGTGCATCATCTCGTGTTTGTAATATGATATTTTGCAAGGACCTGGAGGCAAAACTCTTCAAAGAATTGTTTTAGTGCTAAAATAACAGTACTTCAGGTTGCAAAATCCTGGAGTAGCTGTCATCACAAATCTATGCCCCTCACTAAACATTTGGTAAAGAGCTGAACAGAGCTACATGTATGCTGCCTGGACGTACTAGCTCTAATATCTATGGAGGTCAGTGCAGTGTTGTATATTCTTTTTTAAAAAGCAGGTAATATAAAAAACTGATATTTGTTCCCAGGCTGATGGTAACTTTCATTATTCTGTGGTGCCAATTTTGCAGGCACTCTTTGCAGACCCTGCTTGATCCTTTATTTTCATATTATAGCATGTTTTCTTATATTATGAAAAATGACAGAAGTTTTTCATTTTATGTTTTCATATTACCTCAGTGTACTTAGAGTAAACAAATCAAGTTGTACTTAAGTATCAGGTTTAAAAGGTTTATGATCTTAGATAAAATACAAGCACGACAACATAAAAGATTAAACCGACATCTTTCTTTAAAGAAAAAAATGCAGTTTTGTAGTAACATGGCAATGTTTTGGGATGGAATAAGGACCACAGTCAAACTGCCTAGCTATTGTAGTGTGTGTTTAAAGTAGCTCTGTGTATCTTTGTATATGATATATGAATAGGTTGCTACCTTTTGCACTTCTACACATTAATTACTCTCTAGCTAAACAGAAGTTCCTCAGAGGCCCTTAAGGACCTATAATTTACAGAATCAGCTCATGCCCTTTTTATTTTGAGCTTATCACCTTTGAAAACATTTTTTAGCCTCCACCTTCTCTATGCACTTCAGAATTGTATGCACCTCAATTAAATAGCCTCTTCATCTCCATTTTTTAATGAATACAAAACTAGTTTTCCTAACCTCCCCAAATACCTATGAGACTCTTTAGCATTCAACATGCTCTGTTATACTATTTCAACTCTTCAGTTTTCATAATATTTACATTAAAGTTCATCCAACAATATGCACAATATTCCAAGTAGGTTGTCATAACCTTATAAGATATGTTGCTTTCCTTCTTGTGCTACATCCTGATAGTAACAGGGTGCTGGGCCATTAAGGGAGATCAAAGGCTTATTGTGAAGGGGAATTACAGGAGTGGGGAAGAGTAAATTCCTGCTCTTCATTAAGAAGAGAGATCGCGGATAGGAAGATATGTATGAGACTCTCCATTAAAAGAGGTGGAGAAAGGAGTCTAATGAAGGGGGGCTAAAGGGACAGGAACTCCAGGGAAATACAAGCTGTTTGAGGCCTAATGAGGCAAGCGATGAAGGAACTATTTGGACCAGCCAGAGCAAATGACTACTATCTGCCCTGCATCAGAGTGGAAGAATAAAGACAACTAAATGAAGATTTAAAACAGCTGTGAAAGCAGAAGGACTGTGTGGCCTGACAGGAGAGAAAAGTAGTGTAGGTTTGTTGTGAGCATCCATTTTTATGTGAGAATCCCATGTCTAGGGTTCCAGAAAGGTTTCACTGCCTCAAGGTAGGAGACAGTTTGGGAGGAGGATTGTGGGCCCTGGAGGATCAAGGACTATCTTCTGTTTTATTTGGACTATTTGTTACCCAGGAAATGGAGGACTTAATGGTTTCACTGGAGGGCTAAACAACACCAAATCACTCTGAGGGGGAAATGAAGTGTAAAGGTAGGGAAACTGGAACAGCTATGTCCCAAAGCAGGAAAAGTAAGAGATCTGTGACATGGGAATTCTATTTCTCTTTTAGTGCCTGTTAAACATAATGCATTTGTTTCTATCTATTGCTATCCCTAGAGTATTTTCCTTATAGTGTTTAATTGTGACTATACTTTAAAAATGTTTCAACCCAATCAACATATATTTACATTGCTCTGTATTAAATTGCATAAACAATAGATCAACTCATGCCAAATTCATAAAAGTTCAGCCTTTGTTAATATATAAGCAAGGGAATGTCAGAAAATATTAAACCAACTGTATTTGATAACTCCAAACTCTGAATATTGTAATTTCCAAACAGCCTGCCTCTATTACCTGTTGGCTTCAGTTTTCCCATAATATAGCAATAAATGGGTAAAACTACCAAAGTGTCTCTACTTTTTCTACTGAAAGTTTGAAGATAAATTATACAAAATGGGGTTTCACAACCAATATTATTATGATGTTATGTTCCTAACATGAACATAACTTAAGCTTAGTTGTAGTGAGAACTGAACCCTACTGAGTTTGTATAGAAATTTGCACATTGTGACAGAGCAAATTAAGCCACCTGAATCCTTCAGGCCATGCCTACACTTACCAGGAATTGACACTGCTGCAGTCAATGCAGCAGGGGTCAATTTTGTGGGTCTAGTTAAGACCCACTAAATCGACTGCAGAGCGCTCTCTGGTAGACTCCTGTACTCCACCAGAACAAGAAGAGCATCTCCCGTCGATGCAGTGCAGGTGTAGACACCATAGTAAGTCAACCTCAACTACATTGACTCCAGTTATGTTATTCATGTACCTGGAGTAGCGTAACTTAGGTCGAATTACCCCAGCAGAGTAGACAAGGCCTCAATCTGGAAGGAAACCATGAACTGAGGAGGCAGTTGTACAAGTTTTCTGGAAACAAGTGGTATTAGTGGTATTAGAGATATATTAGAGAGGATGAAAATGTGTATACAACTACACTGGAAGCTCTAAAGGCATGATTAGATATCCACAATACATCCCAGTGGGCCCATGAAGATGACTGCAAACTGCTAGACAAAGTCACTGAAAGATTTCAAAAATGCTATAATTCACGCAAGACATCAACAGATTAACAGGATTGTCAGCTATACCGAAAAAAGGAACTTCACCTACCACTCTGGAAAGAAAGGGCTGAATGGGCCCCAAAACACCTTTTGCAAGCATGCCCACATTTACAGACACTGTGAAAACAATCGCTGTCATATGCCCAGAAAATATTATTATGTGACTCAGACCCCACCCATCTTGGTATGGAATGTATAGGCCACTGTCTGTATGGGCTACTTGTCCCTACAGTGTCATCCACTCCAACCACAGCATATAATGTGATATATCCTACTGGATCCCAGTTTGTATTGCTGCCCTCAATCTAAACTGCTCATCAGAATTAAACCAAGACAACCCACAAATGTACTATAAGACTGCCAGATTACATGTTTGTTGGGTATAAATGACCTTAGTAATGAATGCAGGGGTAGAGAAATATGGTTACTGATGTTGTAATTATTGTAGGAATACAGGAAAACAGGACTGTGCTTAACCTGTCCCAAATGAGTTGAAAGAACCTCAGTTGAAAGAACTTCATTAAGCAGGTGCTCAAATGTCAGAGCCCTGTGAAAGTAAGAGTGGTGGGGACAGGAGTCCTGGTACCCTGGGTAGGAGGCTTCACAACCCTCCACCCCACCCCGGGTTCTCTCTAAACTGGCTTAACCTATTCTTCCCCACTGTTCAAAGAATAGAGATTAATAGGCTTCATTAGGAGCCTATTTTGTTATTTTAATTGCTCAATCAGAGCTGAAACCAGTTGTGGTAGGACTGTTTTTCTGCTCTGCCTGCTAAGAGCTAAAATCACTGCGAGCTGAAATCACTTGAGATGGGGCAGTGTTTCTGCCCAGCCCACAAAAAAGCTGAAAATCAATGAGATAGTAATGTTCAGAGGTCACAGAAGAGAGGCAGAAGATGACTGACAGTCAGCTGGTGAATGAGTGACCAGCAGGGTGGTGGCAGAGAGGCACAACGATCAGCCAGTAGGGCGGTAGCGGAGAGGCATGATGAGCCACCAGCTGTGTGACTGGTGGAGGGGGGCGGTGAGAGCACTGAGCAGGTGGCTGGTGAGCGGCCAGCAGAGTGAGTAAGATGCCTCTTTACCCCCCTACCCAGGGTGGGAGGTGAACTCTGCAGACACACCTCTGAACTCTGGGTTGTCACTGACCAAGGACAGCAACTATGAGTGGAGTGCAGAGAAGGGTCAGGCATATGAAAGGGACTTTTGGGTTGCTGGACTTAAGAACCTGAGGGGAAAAGTTTATTTTCTACACTCAGATTCTGTGCTTGTGAGTGGAGAAGTATTGCCTCTCAGAGGCGCCCAGTGGTGGTGTTTAATTTTCGCAGGTTACTGGGTGGGGGGCTTGAGCTGGTTCTGTGTTGTATCAATGGAAAGGAACCCCTAGATATTGAACCCGGCCCTGGTTGCTGCTGGCTCCACCTGACACAAGGGTTACATATAGATGAAAAATATTTGAACAAAGCCATCTACTGTGTCAGTTACCACATGAGAACAATGGGGTAACTATGACCCATGTCATGGGACCAGGAGCAGTAAATATAATTTACTATTTTGTAAGCAGGCCGATTTACTACAAAGACAATATTTCCAATTATTTAGTTGTTTAACTGTTGCTCTTTGGGGCATAACTCTCTCTCTGTATGACCTGTGGTCCCAATGGAGAAGGAAACAGAGTGCAGCGGTGATATGGATACCAGCAGTAGCACAGAGACCATTGCTGGAGGCAATGTGGCATGAGTGTACTGTTGGGGTAGAGAACCTCTGCACATCTGGTTGACATTCAACAATGTTTGAAGTCATTTTTCCAACTAGTCCCTGCCCCTCATTCATTTTGAAGGCCATGCCCCAGGACAGTCCTGTAGGTTTTTTTTTTTTTTTTTTTTTTTAGAAGAATGTAAGTCATTTGCCAAACCCATAGGAGCAAAGTTTACTTTGCTTTCCTGGCACATTTTTACATGCTAGGTTAACATAATTGTCAAAAGTTTAAAAAAGGGAAAAAAATAAAACAACCCTGATTGTCACAGCTTTTCCTGGAACATTACTCTGGTCTATTTTTCTTTCAGTATTAGGATGCTTTGGAAGTCTAATACATTCTTAATAGCTGAACTTTGTAGAATCCAGAAGAACCAATTATTTTTCTACAAAGTGCAACCATTTTTACATTTGAATTTTTCCTAATAGATTATTTGTATCTGCTACATAAATAGTTGCAAACTAAATTCATGAGGCCCTAGTGAATTTTCATTTTATAGTTCCTTTTATGAAGCTTGGAGGTTTGATGTTTTTATGAATATTTGCCACCATTTGCACTATAAATGTCAACATTAAATTTCATTGCAATCAATAAAGAAGTAAAAAGAAAACACATGTTACCCCCATGGATGATACAAAATAATTATTTATATATAGTGACAGGCCATTTCAGTATAATATCACAATCTGTGAAAGAACAAATACACCATGAAAACTATCACTACCATGAACACTATCTTAATAATGAGATGTTTATAGCAATCAAATATAACATAATTGTATTGTTATATATTTAATAGATTTTTTAAATCATCTTGTATTTTAAACGTGTAGTTTAATTTTTTTGGAAGCCACTGCCAACAGAGTATGTATGTATTACATGTATGTAGCATCATCTATAGCATTGGGTGTAATCACTGATTTCGATAATCTATGCCTCCCTGATGGTAGACTAAATTCCTAATTGGAGTTGGTCATGTGCAGTAGAAATGGATCAGGTTAAAGTCCCATTCTTTGTAAATGGAGTGTCCCATAACAGATTGACATAATCAAGGTAAGCAGTATAGCACAAAAATGAGGGTATTCCATAAGGAATTACTCTAATTATTTGTAATTACTAGAACAGGCATCTAATCAGAGAGGAAATAAATAGAAAGCAAAGGTAGCTAAATAATGTGTTGTCATTCCTATAACACTTGAATTAAATATATGTTTTGCAGCTTAGAAAATAATTATTTTGTTTATATTGGGAGTTTATCGTGTGTCATAATGCCAGGAAAGTATGACATATACAGAAGCAAATTGAGTTACAAACTATGTTTCAGTGCTGCCAGAGATTATGGGCAAAGCATCTGCCACAGTAATTTCCAAAGTTGGAATTGGTCTGGGTAACCTTCAATTCTTCGGAATCATTTTGTTATCTGCTCTTTCTATTAGAAGCTCTGTATGGGGCATGTAGGCTGCAGACTTTGCCACCTTTCATAATAGGTGTTTTGGGAAATTAAAATAAACTCTCCTAATGGAAATTAAAATACTATGTATGTATGTTGTACACTGCTATGTACACTTTTTAAGAGAGTGAAATTTACTTTCTAATTAACAATTGACATTAATATTATTCTGTATTCTGTGTAAGTTGAGGGATCTAAGAATAGATATATACATGAAAGAAGCAGTGCCAATCAGTAGGTAGCACTGAGCCAAATATGACAGTTAGGTACTGGCCCATGTTGGGGGCATTGTGAAGTTGCACCATCTCAAAGGGAGGTGAGAGAGGGATTGCACTTGGCAGTCTCTTGCTGATCTCTCTGTAACTCAACGTGTGTTTGCATTCTGCCTCATCTCTCTGGCTAGTGCATGTGCCCTCCCCATCTGTGTCTGGTCATCCTTACAGGCCAATGGGGGGTGATGGGGAGTGCTGGGTATGCCTGCCCTCCTCCCTGTCTTCTTGGGGGCAATTTCCAACACTGGGGATTGATTCAGAAAGCATTCCCCTGGGCTGTCTGAGCTAAGTAAATATGACTTACTGCACCCCTTGCAGAAAAGAAGATCCTCTCTCTCTCACAGCCACCCCTACACACAATATGGGTAAAGTCCAGTGACCATCTTGTCCATTTTAACTTCAGCTCCACCTTGTGAAATGGCAGTGGCAAACATCTAGGGGTTAATTCTAGATTCCTCATGCAGGAGCTTAAAGGGAGTTCTGTGCGCACAAGAAATGCAGGATTAGGTCCTTAATGGTTTATTTATTATTAATTCCTGGAAAATCATATCAGTTGTAGAAGCCTATGGGTGAGAGATCTATGGATAGAAAAGCTATATTTCTGTATAGCTTCAATGGTGTATAAAGCATCGTAAAATTATTATTGATATTTAATACTAACCTTTACCCAGTTTTTTGGGTGGAAAAGGGGGTTAAGATCCTGGGTCCAATATTAATGGAAAGTCAACTAGATGAAAAATCAGTTGATCAGTGATGGAATTCTACATACTACTAATACTCTTCTGTATAGCTTCAATGGTGTATAGAGCATCATAAAACTTCCTAGCCTCATGGAGGAGAATTTGTCCAGTTTGGGCACTGCATAAGACAGGCTGCCCTGTGAAGGCACCCTCACAATGCCTGGTATGGGGGATCTGTGATGGGTTCGATCATAGAAACCCCCTTGGGACTGTCACCTGATGTGCTGAGACTACCTCTGAGCCCATTTTCTCTGCCAGTTTGGGTCTCCAGAACCCTGCCTTGTTGAGCCAGACACACCAGACTGTTCCAGTACAAACCCAGGGTCTGAACCACGAGTCCCAAAGCTGTAGACTTAACTGAAAATAGCTTAAGCAGTGCTCCTGTCTCTAGCACCCAGACACCCACCTCCCAATGGGATCCAAATCCCAAATAAATCCGTTTTACTCTGTATAAAGCTTATATAGGGTAAACTCATTAAATTGTCCTCCCTCTATAACACTGATAGCGAGATATGCACAGCTGCCCCCCATCCCCCGCCCCCGAGGTATTAATTACTTACTCTGGGTCAATTAATAAGCAAGAGTGATTTTATTAAGTATAAAAAGTAGGATTTAAGTGGTTCCAAGTAATAAGAGACAGAACAAAGTAAGTTACCAAGCAAAATAAAACAAAACCCACAAGTCTAAGCCTAATACATTTAAGAAACTGAATACAGGTAAATCTCATGTTCAGAGATGTTCCAATAAGCTTCTTTCACAGACTAGACTCCTTTCTAGTCTGGGTCCAGCAATCACTCACACCCCCATAGTTACTGTCCTTTGTTCCAGTTTCTTTCAGGCATCTCTTGGCTGTGGAGAGGCCATTTCTTCAGCTAGCTGAAGACAAAATGGAGAGGCTTCCAGGGCCTTTTATATTCTCTGTCTTGTGGGCAGAAACCCCTTTGTTCTTCTGTGCAAAGTCACAGCAAGAAGATCGAGTTTGTAGCCACCCGGTCAAGTCACATGTCCATGAATGATTCAGCTTTTTGCAGGCTAACACCCTTGTTTACATGTTAATTTGAACGTTCCCAGGAAAGCTCAGACGTCGATTGGCGTCTCCCAAAGTCCATTGTCAGTTAAGTGTTTCTTGATTGGGCACTTACTGGGAATAGTCCTATCTCAAGAAGCTGTCCAAATGCTTCACTGAGGCTAATTAGAATCAAACACATTGAGAAACAAGTACATAGCCAATGGTCATAACTTCAAATACAAAAATGATACACACAAACTGACAGTATAATCATAACTAGCAAACTACAACCTTTCCATAGACACCCCACTTGACCTCCTCTGTACAAGTTCTGGTGCAACCATAGGACCCTGGTTGCAACAATGATCTATATGGTCACAGTTCATGTCAATAACATCACAGGATGTACCAGGGATGTACATGGAGGCAGGAGGGGGCAGGACTGTAGCATAGCATAGAGGCATATCACACAGTTCCACCCAATATTTATACATTTGTATACTTCTATTGCATTTTATTTCAAAGCACTGAATAAGTGGAATTATAAAACATGTTACTGTACATTTTGGACAGAGTGCATACATTCCCTGAGGTTGATCAGACAGCATAGTAAATTGATCAAAGTCTGATTCTTTCAAGGGCTGGTTTCCTATTACAGGTGCTTGACATTTTTTCAGATAGGTTTTTTTTTAATTGAAAAAGGGCTTTTTTCAAGCACTTTTTTTAAATGAACATTGTTGATGTTACTGACATTTTAACAAAAAATCCTGTTCAAAACTGATTTCAAAATATTTTGTTTACCTAAAATTGTTTTCTTACTGAAAATTGGAAAATAAATAATTAGAAATAAATGGTATACATTTCAAAAAGCAGAAAATAATTTAATTTCAAACCATGTAATGTGGAAGCAACTTCAATTTAAAAAAAAATATTTCTCACAACAAATGTTTTCTTATTTTTCATCCATTCTATTTTCCTGGACTTACTGTGGTCAGAATTTATCCTGAGAAATCTTTATTGCTAATAAGTGTGTTTTTAAAAAGGAATTAACCCAGTTTCTTATAAACTAGGCAAATTTGAGGACTGATTCTGAAAATCTTTACTCATATAAACCAACAATTGCATTGAAGCTTTGCAGGATTGGACCATTAATCTAGAAGTCATTGGCAACGGAAACATAAAACCCCTAATTACTATTTTTTATAAATGCTTGTTCATAGTAGATGCACAGTTAAAGTATTTACAGACTTGTTTTATTACGTTGACTTTCAAGCTTCTATGTGTCATTTTCTGCCTTTCTTAAATGGATAAACCTGAAAACTTTGAAGGGAAGATCTTTCTCCACTTTATCTGTGTTTTAGTGGTGTCCATGTATTAGCAAATGAACATGAGTTGGGCATTGTCATTTCAGTCTCCTTTTGGCCTAACTCTAGCAAATTAGGCATATTTTCTTAGGAACCTGTGTTTTTCCTGTGCAAACTTTGATTAAAAAATGTTTTGCTTTAAGTGTTCATATTTTCTATGACCTAAATAAAATAGCATAAAAGTTTTATTTTCCTGAGAGAATCGAGGAAATATAGCAGGAAAGAAGTAGAAGAATTGATAATAGACAAAGTATAGAGATTACCAAAATCAGTACTTAAATCCCCCTTAGAATTCTGAATTCTTTCCTTGTCATATTGAAATAATAATCTCCAGTGATACAATGGAAGCATATGCTCATAAAAAAGAAATATGTCTGGTTTACATATCCAGTACTGCTTCTAGACATGCAGTTAACATTTTCACAATGATGCAGACTTTCTCCAGCCATGCAGAAGATACCCTTAAAAGAAGTACAGAAAAAAATATGACCACTGTGCAATAGTCAACAAGCAAGTTTATAAGCATAGAAAAGATATAAAGTTTGAAGGTAAAAGGAAACACTAAACAATATTCAGTTGAGAAACAAAATGTCTAACTATGTGTTCAGTTTTTTCCTTTCTTTTTCTCTAAAATTTATTTAAGAAAAGACTATTCCCAAACAGTTAAGATTTTCAGACCTCACTCTACTTAGTGGGATGCACATTCAGAAATCCTGGCTCCATCAGAGTCAATGGCAAAACTCCCACTGACTTCAGTAGGGCTAATATTTCATTCTAATTATTTCATTAGAACTTCTTTGTACTATGATAATGGAGACATTATGGTCCCAGTCCTGTGAAGTTATGAGCACCCTAATCATTAAGTATGAGTAACTGATTCTTCTAATATTGTCATACATAAATGATACCATTGGAGATTTGAGAACTTTTTTTTCCCAGGTGAGAGTTTAAAGGCAAGTACCAAGTTTGGGGGTGGATTTTAAAGATCTCTTTGAATTACATATGTTGCTTGACTTAAATTTATTTTGTCAGATGCTATCTCAGAGCAAAACATTATTTTGGGGGTGTCTGTAGTCATATGTATCCCATGTGCCATCCACCACAATTTGAATTTGAGGAGCATAGCTTCTGTGTTAAATCAAATGTGTGATAATACTTGTTTGTTTATATGTTAAATTTATTGTACCATTCAATGTGCATGATTGCTCTTAGCTGTTTGATAAGGAGATTTTCAAGCTGCTTAATGTGCTATCTAGAAAATGTCCAACTCTCAGCAGAAGCACTGATGAAACAATATTAGGGTTTTTTTCTCCATCTGTTTCATTCCATACATTATTCTGTAAACAGCCATGGTCTAAGCTGGGTTTTTTTTTTTCTAATATATAAAACATTACCATATATCTGAGCGTCATTCACTGGTTAGGAGAATCCTAGTGATTCTGGATGGACCATTCTCTCAGTTTATCCATTGTCTAGCTGAAATATGTTGTTCTCATGTAATGCACCAGCATAATAAAGGTGAACATGTGTCCTCCTGTTGGCTGACCACAGACAGGATAAGAGCTTACTGCTTTTGGGGACAGAGACTGTCTTTTTTGCTTTGTTTGTATAGTTCCTGGCATAATAGTGTCAAGGTCCATCACTACGGCTCCTAGGCACACCATAATACAAATAAATAATAATTTATAATAACAGCTTGTAGACAGCCGGCAGAATTACTCTTTTCCCTCCAGTGATAGGAGTTTGGGCTTTTGATGCTGATATTCTCTATTTTTATTCATTTGGATGACTGTGCTGTTTGTATGTAAAGAGCCACGGTTCATTACATGTGAATGAAGGCTAGCTGGATTTAACTGGATTATGGTTGACTAGGCATATCATACAGATTCGATAACTAAGGGTATGTCTACACTGCAATAAAATACCTGTGGCTGACCCATGTCAGTTTTGCTCAGGTTCACCGGGCTCAGACGGAGGGGATATAAAATGGCAGTGTCATTGGGACTTGTCATTGGGACTTGTGTTGAAACACAGGCTCTGGAACCCTGTCTCCCCACATAGGGTCCTAGAGCCAAGGCTCCAGCACAAGAACTGATGGCTACACTTCATTTTTTTTAACCCTACAGCCTGAGCCCTGAGTCAGCTGACACAGGCCAGCAGAGGGTGTTTTACTGCAATGTAGAAATACCCTAATATGCTATCTTTCCCCCTTGATGGAATGGGTATAACTATCTTGACAAAGCCCTGCTGGGATGATTTAGTTGGGGTCGGTCCTGCTTTGAGCAGGGGGTTGAACTATATGACCTCCTGTGGTCTCTTCCAACCCTAATAGTCTATGATTCTATGATTCTTTTATTTGGGTTTGTAATCTATCACATCCCTATGGAATAGCCTTGGATGCTATAAAGATGACCAACTTGCAGCAGAAGCCAAAAATGCTTCTTTCCAGCTTTGCTAAATGATGAAATTCCATCCTTTCCTTGCTGATTCACACCTTGTCACAGATGTTGTTTTCTGATTAGATTACAGCAGCATATGAGAACAGAGCTACACCTGAAGACTGCTGACAAAGTTCAGTCAGTGAAGAATAAGGCTTCCCATTTATTTAGCGGTGTCTCTCAGGTTGGTATGGACCATATTATACTGACATTCCATAGACTTCACTGGCTTTCAATTCAGTTCAAGCCTGTATGGGTTAGGCCCTGGTTCTTGGTTGTCTTAGATATTTCCTCTCTACTCATGTGCAATCCTAATAGTTCAGATTAGCTGAGTCACTCCTCCTTACAGCCCCCATATTGACATGTTGGGAAGCAGGATATTCTCAGTGATTACCAGGGATCCGAGAAATCCATTTACCATGGGAAAAATTGGAATTTGTATTTTTACAGAGAATTTTTAGTTTTTACATTTTGTGAAACAATAGAAACACATATAGTAGTACCCCGATTATATGATCTAATTGGGACTGGAGCCAGATAATCAAGAATTTGGATAATCAGGAGAATGGGCAGTGCTCTTGCTGTCAGCGTAAAAATGGTAATTATATCAATAAAACACTGTGTTCAAGTGATACCTATATATATTTTGGCTAGCGAAACTATAGTTCAGCATTTCATATTAATCATAAAAAAACACAGATTTCTTTTATTAGAGAATTTTATTTTTTAATCACGGGAAACTAGGATCCCTAGTGATTAGTCCTGGATGGCTGTGGAAATTTATTCTCCAGGTGATCTGATAACTTGAGTTTGATATACTGCAAGGTCTGTCTATTTATAAAGCGTCTTTTTAAAGAAGTTCTTGGGGAATGGAGTTTGTACCCCGTGAGGTTGTTGAGATCTTTATTTAACATTGTATTAGTTTGGTTTTCTAGCAATTAATTTGTTTTTAAATTGTTCCTGCACCAGTGAGCATGCCAAGTACACTTTGGAAATTAAATTAAAAAAAATAAAATAAATCATTCACTTTGTTCCTAACATTGAGTTGAGCCTCAGTGTCAAAGATTAGAAGAAGCACATATGGTAGGCCTGAAGCAGGACGATTTATCTATTCAGTCACCCTTTGCGTTACAGTTTGCTGCAACTGATGATTGTTCTTCTGTATGGAATGTGAGTACAAAACAAACAATTTGGGGAATTTCATGCAAACAAGAGTGTGCAGATTAATTCTAATGAGCCAGTTAAGGATAATATATAGTACTTTTATGGTGCTTCACAACTCCAAAGTGCTTTCAAATGTTAAATAATTCTCACAATATGCTTGTGAGATAGGTAAGTGGTATTATCATTAGGTCAGGTGAGGAAACCTAGATGTAGGTAAATGAAGCATCCAAGGAGTCAAAGTAAATTAGTAACAGAACAGATATTATTGTTTTTAGTCCCTGTCACTAGGCCTCAGTGGGTCACAGTTGAGAATACCAGATTCAGGACAAACTGCTGAGGAAAAAGGGCACACTGGTGTTTACTCTACCATTAGATATACCGAGGGAGTAGCACCATACTGTCTCCCCATACTGGGAAACAAGCAGTCATAAATGCATTCTCCTTAGGCATCCCATCCCTTATTTCACCACTCAGACACTAGACTTTATGATGTGTAGTTATTGGAAACCAGTTTCATCAAACAAAGGATTCTTCTGATCTCAAGAGATCAGCCACATAGCCGGGTCAATATATATCTCAAATCTTCCCCAATAATCAAGCTGTTGTGAATCCTTTAGTAGCTAAATCTAAAGGTTTATTTTTAGGAGAAAATAAGAACAGAGTTACAAGGGTTAAGGAAATCATATACATGCAAGTGATTACACAGTTTTTATATCAGATTTGAAGCAGTGATATAATAAACTACTAGTTTGGAAAATTTTCTCTGGAAATTACTCAAACAGCTTGGGGGTCATCATTCCTTGTTTAAACCTTCCTTGTTAGAAATCTAGCCCAGAGAAATGAAGCAGGAAATGAAGACACAACGGAGATGTTCCCAGGGTCTTTTATACTCTCTCCCCTGTAGATGAAATTTTACTGTCCCAAACAAAGCCCACAATACAGTTTGTGGAAAACAAGCACAAAATGGAGTCCAGGGTCACATGAGCAAGTCACATGCATTTCCAGGCTTTGAAGACTCACAGGAGTAGCCATTGCCCATATTCTTACTAAAACATCCACAGGCACACCGGGGGGGAGGGGGGGGGGACAAGCTTCTTCTATGACCTATTGTGAGCGTTAACTGTTCTTTAATGGTCCATCAGCTTGAATAGTCCAGTCACAATGTGCTGGCCAGACTGGATGTAAATTACTTTGTAGGATGTTACCCCAGGAGCAAACCACATTTGAAGTACAGGTACACACTCAATATTCATAACTTTACGTACAAAGATGATACATGCATATAAACAGGATAATCATAGTTGATACCTTACATGACATACTTTATATATGATTTGTTGCAATTGTATAACAGTGGTACTAATAATGATATACATGGTCATATTTCAATCATACCACATCACAGTCCCTCATTCAGTCCACTGGGTTATGGTGCCTCACATATAAAGCCTGCCCTGGGAGGTGGTGATTGGTCTCATTTTCCATTACGTTCAATGGAAAGTTAGGGTGTTTTACACCTCGTGGGATTGAGAACATATAGAGGATTTGTTGAATACAACAATTAAGTTGAAATAAAATTCATTCATTGGCTTATCTCATCTAAACTGTTTTTGGACTGGATATGCATTTCATAACTTTAACTTTTTATTTTATTAGTGATTTTAAAATGATATGAACACTACTAATTATTGGACAGGACCTGTAAACCCTTAGCCAAGTGACTGCTGCTTTCTCATGCAAGTAGCCCCATGAAGTTACTTATTTCATATTGTGAATAGGACTGCTTCCATGAGTAAAAACCATCTTTGGGAGTAACAGTCTGAAATATCAGCCTTGCGGGGGGTACTTTATGAGATATCCAGTCTTTGGCTTCAGTGGGAGTTCAATTTGGACTTTAGAGTCTGATTCAACTCCCATTGACTTCAGTGGGAGTTGGACCAATGTCAGACCATTCGTAAGCAAGGTGCTGTAGAAGAAAATATTAAAATTCACCAATATAGGAGATGGCTGGAAAGCTTAAGTAAATGATAACTAAGCCAGCATGATGGTGAGATTTAGGAGATGGTCATTTTGTTTGGTGGTCATATATGTGTAGGTTGGGGGGAGAATCTGCAATGGTGAAGAGAAGAATTCACCTAGAATTAATTTTGCAGTTCACCTAGCACTATAAAATAATAGCTAATGTTATTTCTTTTCCCAGCCTAGTGAGAGTTAAAGGATAAAGTTAATGTTGTTGCAATATGCCAGGCGATAAGATTATTTTTGTAGTCATGTGAATGCCAAAGTGTGAATGAGGTTTTAGTTTACTTTTAGCAGGAAAAGTCATTTATTGTAAATGTATTCCAACATTATCACTTGCATACTATTCAACTCATGCCTCGATCCTGTAACCATTTATACACATGCTCAACTTTAAAAAATAAACACAAAAGTTAAGCTCATGTAAATGATTACAGAGTTGGGATCTTGGATACAACAAATGATAAAAGACTTTAAAAGTAAAGAAACATATATTGTATTCTACTCAGAGGGCTTCAGCATTTTCTGCTGTTCATTTCCTGTATGTTCCATTGGCACAACTTTGAGGGTGAAGATAAATAAGTAACTGAGGGGGAGTTTACAATATGACAAATTTGTATAAAGTTTCAGGATGGGTCTTTAAAAATGAATATGTATTTATTAAAGTGACTGTTAAAGTGTTATGTGGCTGACACTGCGCGTCATTTCACCAGGGTTTTTTTCTTCTTTTTTTCCTGATAATTAATTGAATTTCACCATTTTGAAACATTTGTAACAGAAAGATGATTGGGGCATTTATACTATCTCATTTGTGACTTGATAGTATTTAGGGTTTTTTTGGCTGTGAATGGAATTATTTGAAATTTAGCCAATATCCTACACATATCAAGGTTTAAATCAGTTATAATGAATACAATTTATTAGCTCCTCTTTATAATATTTATAATATCAGACTCCTCACGAAACTATTGTGAGACACATATATTGTACACATGTAACTTGCATATAGAATACACAGTCATAACATAAGTAAATGGTATTTGTATTTTTTCTACATAATTTTAGCTGCTGAATGAGTTTTGCCAGTTTGTTTTTTGTATCCTAGCTCTGAATAGTTTGATTATTTGTTTTTAAAGTTACAGTGAATTAAAGTAAAATTCAATCAATATTGTAAGAGGAAAAAATATAAAGTAGAGTTTCATAATAACTACTACTGATTAATTTACCTTATTAACAATGTTTTGCTTCCACTGTATTATATGAAGTGACACAATGATCCTACTGCACATTAAGTGTCAGGAGAAGGTGTCTTGTTCCTTTAAGGGTGACTCGAGAGCCAGAATGTTACCTGCCACATGTAGGCAGATTCATACTAGGTCAGCAGAGGGCTGCTGACCCATTTCCTTCCAGGTGACCAGAAGAGAGGGGACTATTTATGCCCACGTCTTTTCATCTGGGCCAGGTTTGCTAATTTCTCATCCAGATATAGCATACAGGGCACCAACTTGGGAGCTGATATGTTTTGGCCAATATTAAAGAAGGCATCAGGAGATGTCTGGGAACCTGGTGTGACAGACCCAGATCAGTGGGGTACAGGAGTCTGGTAGAAGGCAAATATACTGGGCACTGGATGAATAGTTTTCTGTTCCCTGAGTGACAAGAGCAGGGGCTGCACTAGAGTAATCAGGAACCTGCTAGAAACAATGAAGACAAGAAAGCTAATTAAGACACCTGGAGCCAATTAAGAGCATACTAGAATCGATTATGGCAGGGAGACCAATGAGGACACCTGGTTTAAAAAGGACCTCCCATCAGTTAGTGGAGGGCGTGCAAGCAGCAGGGAGTGAGAAGGCATGCTGCTGGAGAACTGAGGAGTATAAGCGTGATCAGGATTCAGGAGGAAGATCCTGCGGTGAGGATAAAGAAGGTGCTGGGGGAAGGCCATGGGAAAGTAGCCCAGGGAGTTGTAGCTGTAGCTGTCACACAGGTGATACAGGAGACATAGACAGTTGCTATCCACAGGGCCCTGGGCTGGAACCTGGTGTGGAGAGCAGGCCCGGTACCCCTCATCCCCCCAACCACATTAGGAGTGGACCTGGTCTGTGAGCAACACCAGAAGGGAAGGCCTAATTTGTAAAGGGATCTGGCCTGTCCCTGACCCACTAGGTGGTACAACAGAGACTGCAGAGATTGTTCTCCATTTCCTCCATGCTGGCCAATGATGAGGTTAGCTGAGTGAACAGCAGGTTTGAGCCTCTAGTGGAAGCGGCCAAACTGAGGGCTGCCATGAATCTCTGAGGTGAGCAAATCCGCCAAAAAGTGCAGGACCCACCAAGGCAGAGGAGGAACTTTGTCACACTAGCTAGGTATAGAGACGGAAGGCAGCCAAGCAAATTGCTGATGGCTACTTGTGGTTGATGCCCAGTGCTTGTACTCCATAGAAAATGGATACAGTGATCAGATAAAATAGAAAGGATATAAAGGAGATATATTCTTTAAAGGAGTGGAAACGGGGAGTGGAGGGTTTTGGCTCCTATGACTGGTACAGCAGGGAGTCAAACCCCACCCCTCCTTCATAGCCCCTCCCTTTACTCTCATTCACGGGTGGGGACAAGTTCCCAACAGTGGGCTGTCTGGGACCAGGATAGAATATAAGAACATAAGAATGGCCATACTAGCTCAGCCCAAAGGTCCATCCAGCCAAGTATCCTGTCTACTGACAGTGGCTAATGTCAGGTGCCCCAGAGGGAGTGAACCTAACAGGTAATGATCAGGTGATATCTCTCCTGCCATCCATCTCCACCTTCTGACAAACAGAGGCTAGGGAAACCATTCCTTACCCACCCTGGCAAATAGCCATTAATGGACTTAACCACCATTCATTTATCCAGTTCTCTTTTAAACCCTGTTATAGTCCTAGCCTTCACAACCTCCTCAGACAAGGAATTCCACAGGTTGACTGTGCGTTGTGTGAAGAAGAACTTCCTTTTATTTGTTTTAAACCTGCTTCCCATTAATTTTATTTGGTGGTCCCTAGTTCTTATATTATGGGAACAAGTAAATAACTTTTCCTTATACACTTTATCCTCACCACTCATGATTTTATATACCTCTATCATATCCCCCCTTAGTCTCCTCTTTTCCAAGCTGAAAAATCCTAGCTTCTTTAATATCTCCTCATATGGGACCCGTTCCAAACCCCTAATCATTTTAGTTGACCTTTTCTGAACCTTTTCTAATGCCAGTATATCTTTTTTGAGATGAGGGGACCACATCTGTATGCAGTTGTCAAGGTTCCTTCCCCACTCTGAACTCTAGGGCACAGATGTAGGGACCTGCATGAAAGACCCCTTAAGCTTATTCTTATTAGCTTAGGTTAAAAACTTCCTCAAGGTACAAATTTGCCTTGTCCTTGAACCCTATGCTGCCTAAGCATGTTAAACAAAGAACAAGGAAAGAGCCCACATGGAGATGTCCCCCCCCAAACCCTACACCCCCTTTCCTGGGGAAGGCTTGATAAAAATCCTCACCAATTTGCATAGGTGAACACAGACCCAAACCCTTGGATCTTAAGAACAATGAAAAAGCAATCAGGATCGTAAAAGAAGAATTTTAATTGAAGAAAAGGTAAAAGAATCACTCCTGTAAAATCAGGATGGTAAATACTTTACAGGGTAATCAGATTCAAAACATAGAGAATCCCTCTAAGCAAAACCTTAAGTTACAAAAAGACACAAAAACAGGAATATATATTCCATTCAGCACAGCTTATTTATCAGCCATTTAAACAAAAGGAAAACTAACGCATTTCTAGCTAGATTACTTAGTAACAAGTTCTAATACTCCATTCCTGTTCTGTTCCCGGCAAAAGCATCACACAGACAGACAGACCCTTTGTTCCCCTCCCCCTGCCCTCCAGCTTTGAAATAACTTGTCTCCTCATTGGTCATTCTGGTCAGGTGCCAGCAAGGTTATCCTAGCTTCTTACCGGTGAAAGGGTTTTGCCTCTGGGCAGGAGGGATTTTATAGTTCTGTATACAGAAAGGTGGTTACCCTTCCTTTTATATTTATGACAGCAATATTCAAGATGTGGGCGTACCATGGATTTATATAAGGGCAATAAGATATTCTCTGTTTTATTCTCTATCCATTTTTTAATAATTCCTAACATCCTGTTTCCTTTTTTGACTGCCTCTGCACACTGTGTGGAGAATGATCCATGATGACTCCAAGATCTTTCTCCTAATTAGTTGTAGCTAAATTAGCCCCCATCATATTTTATGTATAGTTGGGGTTATTTTTTCCAATGTGCATTACTTTACATTTATCCACATTAAATTTACATTATGCCATTTTGTTGCCCATTCACTTAGTTTTGTGAAATCTTTTTGAAGTTCTTCACAGTCTGCTTTGGTCTTAACTATCTTGAGCAGTTTAGTATCATCTGAAAACTTTGCCACCTCACTGTTTACCCCTTTCTCCAGATCATTTATGAATAAATTGAAAAGGATTGGTCCTAGGACTGACCGTTGGGGAACACAACTAGTTACCCCTCTCCAATCTGAAAATTTACCATTTATTCCTACCCTTTGTTCCCTGTCTTTTAACCAGTTCTCAATCCATGAAAAGATCTTCCCTCTTATCCCATGACAACTTAATTTACATAAGGGCCTTTGGTGAGGGACCTTGTCAAAGGCTTTCTGGAAATCTAAGTACACTATGTCCACTGGATCTCCCTTGTCCACATGTTGGTTGACCCCTTCAAAGAACTCTAATAGATTAGTAAGACATGATTTCCCTTTACAGAAACCATGTTGACTTTTGCCCAACAATTTATGTTCTTCTATGTGTCTGACAATTTTATTCTTTATTATTTCAACTAATTTGCCCAGTACTGATGTTAGACTTATCGGTCTGTAATTGCCAGGATCACCTTTAGAGCCCTTTTAAAATATTGGTGTTACATTAGCTATCTTCCAGTCATTGGGTACAGAAGCTGATTTAAAAGACATGTTACAAACCCAGTTAATAGTTCCGCAGTTCTGCAATTGGTAAGGGGGAGGGCTGTCAGCTACTCCTCAGGCATTTGTAAATTATTATGGAGTTGCCTGGACTGTACAATTTTATCTTTTGGGTACTCCCAGACATTTAGGAATAAAGTTCCAACCTAATTAAACTACATCCTGTGGTTCTGCCCTCCTTCCAACATTACCGGACAATCAGCTATTTTAAGATAGTTTCCCTTTTTGGAGGGGGAAAAATTCTTACATCTCCAAACTTAGAAGTACTCAACTCTTTCTTTGACAAGTCCACTACATCCTGCAAACGAGCTCTCATATAGTGGTATGTGTAAATAATATAGGCTCTTATATAGAATTGAAATTAATAATGTTACATTGCAATATCTTATTTTCATCTCACATGAATGTTTTCCAGTACAAATAGTATAATGATCTGAGAACGTTTCCTCTGTTAATTTGATTTGTAAACTAATTGTCCTTCTTTGTTAGATTTTTGGAAAGGTTACTTAGTTTTACAAATGAAAATTCCAGACTGCTACACTGATAAAAGTGACAATATTGCCACATTTTTCAAAACATGTGTCGTATCTCTACTAACAGGATATTATACCAATTTTAAAAGGCAAAATATGACAGAACTTGTATACTGATGTTTATCATCTTCCACAGACCAGTAGATTTAATCTGGAGAAAGCTTGGATTCAATGACTCATAGATTCTCTAGGTTCTCATCTCAAAATGATGCTGATGAGGAACTTGTCAAGATAATCTTTTCATGGAGTCTATACATCTTGCCCTAGATTATATACTTGGTTTATGTCCTGTTAGCATTTCTTTTCCCAGTGGGCCAGAAATATGTGGCAAAGCTTTTAATCTCAGTCTTTTTTTATTGCCTCCATCTTCTGATGCTTGACAGCATTCACATTATATAGTCTTTTGTCAGGCAATCAAATCTTCAGTCCCTTTTGCTGCTTATCAGGCGGCTCAGAGCCAGCAGAGTGATAGAACTACCAAAGGGTCAGCTGCATGCCAAGGCTTTCAAAGTGAAATACAGAAATGAAGTGCTCTGTCTGGAAGAATGCACTGCCAAAACATACAAGAAACCAACAGCCTGGAACTGCTTTGAAAAATATTGCTAAACACATAGAATTTGTATTTCAGTGCCTAAATGCCCATAAGCAATGAAACGTCATTTTCCGTTGCTTTTAGCTTTCAATTATATGTAAATATTCAATAAATGATAACGATTTAATGATATTCTTACGATGTACTGCCTACCTTCAATATTCAATATATGTAAATATAAGAAAGCACTATTGTTATATGCATGTCATTTTAGCCCACTGGAGCAGTTATATGGGATCTCCATGAGCTAACCACATGCTGCTGGAGTTTTATTTTCAGTTTTTCCTTAGCTAGCAGTGTATGGTTTCTTTTGAGAATAATGGTGAAGGAAGCATTATAATTTGCAGACAATGGTCTAACAAGCCTGTCCCCTATTTAAAATAGCTCCTAGATTTAGACAAATATTGATAGATAGCCTCGTGTATGGTTCTCATTTGTCCCTTATTTTGAAGATTGATTCTACCACTTTTCATTATTTTCCATAGTGCATTCACAAGTTATCTGAGATACAAGAAATTTGTTTTTTCCTTTCTTAGAATAAGAAACAACTATGGGAACTGTGCAATGCTTTAATTTAATATTAATGTAGTATATTGATTTTTAAAAGGCATTTACTCTATTTATCTGACAGAAGTGTAAAGGAGCTTAATTAATCAGTGCTTTTAATGTGCTTTGAGATCCTCAGACATACACTCCTGTATAAGTGCAAAACATTATGATACTTATATTTTGCAATTTTTTTTGTTTGAAATCAAACTGACTATTGTTTTGTCCTAAAGCCATAATTTTCTAAAGTCGCAGCTATTTTTCTGTGCATCACCTAATGAAGGTCCTAACAGAGTAGATTGCTTAGAATATGATTTTGAATAGAGTTAGCAATTATTGCACACAGCTAAAGACTGATGATGCATTTGACCTACAGTATACCACATTATCAGAGTCAGCAAATGTTAATTTTATAATAGGACTACTCATACTTTTCACAGAGTTACAGCTGTTAACTCCCTGCTGCTTAGTGAATCAAGAAATGAAACCAATCAAACTCCCATAGTCTTATAATTTAATGGTGTAGGCATTAAAATAATTTTCTTTTCTATGGTGTTGGGTATTTAAAAATTGTAGATGAAATGAAATTATACAGCTATCAGCCATTTCTCGAAATGTGGTTTTTTGTTTGTTATAATATTGTAAGTCTATTTAAAAACTATAACTCTAAGAACCTTGATAACATAGGAGAACCTCAATTCACTACAGACTCGTTAATTAGATGATCTATTTTATGGTCTTATAATACTACTCATTACCATATTATCTGAGTACCTTCCATGTAAAACAGATTGACCACGTTGAAGTTCCTAATGGACTTCATGGAGAAGTAGAATTTGCTAACCTCACATAATACAGTAGAGTGTTGATAGTCTATACAATTTATAATCTCCACAAGAGTCTTCTCTCTCTCTTTCCCTTGACGATTTAATAGTAGAATGTTGTAGTGTTGTCACATATTAGTAAGACTGTATTCATTTTACTCAGCAGAAGACATTACTTTTTCTAGTACTGCATGGTCCATCATGGAATAATGTAAAGGAACCCAGGAAGACAAGGAAAAATAAGGGACCCACGAAGGTAAGGAGTAAACTAATATGGCTAGGTTTGAGAAATCCTTCCACATTTGGAAATCTGATCCGAGTGATATCAATAAACAGGAGCTGATATTACAATTTGTAAGAAGGAAATTAGAAGGGCTAAAACAGAGTTAGAAGAATAAATAGCTAATCGTTTAAAATAATCAAGAGATTCTTGTAAAGTATATCAGAAGTAGGAAGCCTGAAAAACGATGGTACCGCTGGATCACCAGGGATTAAATAGACCAATTAAAGATGATAATGGTATTGCTGTGAAGCTAAATGATTTCTATGTGTCAGTCTTCACCAGTCAAGATGTTTGGGAGATTCCTGCTCTGGTTTAATCTTTCCTGGTAACACAGATGAGGTACTATCAAAGACTGAGATGTCAGAGGAAGAGCAAACTGATAATTAAAAGCAATAAATCTTCCAACCCATATGTCATACGTCCAATAATATGGAGAAGACCTAAGTACAAAGCGGCTGAGCTTTTAATCAAAATTTGCAGTCATTAAAAACAGCCACAAATTCCAGAAGACTGGAGGGTAGGAAATTTTGTGTGTGTATTTTTTAAAAGTCTCTGGTGTAATCCAGATAATTATAGCTTGTAAGTCTTAAAGCTCAATATGGCAAATTGGTTGAAATGATAATTAAAAGCAGAATAACAAAACACTTGGAAGATCATGATCTGTTTGGACCTACCAGTCAAATTTCTAAAAGTAACATCTTGTTCTATTAAACTCATACATTTTTTTGAACATGTCAATCATGTAGTGGATAATTGTGAACAGGTTGACATAATTTATTTTGATTTTCAAAAGACCCTTAATAAGATCCCACAGTAAACAAGCTAAGCAGACATGGGATGAGAGGCTAAATATTGTCTTTGATCAAATATTGGCTAGGAGACAGAAAGCAGAGAGTAGGATTAAATTATCAATTCTCATCTTGGCAAAAAGTTGGCAGTTGGGGGCCTGAGGTTCTGTACTAGGTTCCATGTGGTTTAATATATTTATTAAGAATCTCAAAAGTGGTGGGGGTGAATAGGTAGGTGCAAAATTTGCAGATGACAAAATTGGTTTTAGGTTAATCAGGACAAGAGAGAACGGTGATGAACTTCAGTGAGCCAAGTGAATAAAATGGTAATTGAATTCAGTGCTAGTAAATGCAAATTGATGCACACTGGGGTGGGGGGCAAATTTAAACTATTCAGTCACCTTACAAGGTTCTAAGTTAACAGTAGTGATCCAAGAAAGGGTCCTGGGCATCTCTGTAGACAGCCAAAGGAAAACCTGTGCTCAGTGTGCGGCTGCAGTCAGAAAAAAATGAACAAGATGTTTGAGTCTATGAAGAATGGGATTTGTGGATAATACAAAACAATATTATGAGGCCTTTATTTAAGTCAACCTCTAACTATTAGAGATCAGGAAGAGAATTTATAAGAAGGCAGATTATCTCACATCGGCCTACTGTGGCATTCTTACAAACAGGGTACCGGGAGGTATGCAGTGGTTTCTCTCCAACTATTTCTCCTACTATTACACCGTTCATGGGGTACAGCTTACTGTCTACCAGTTGTCTGCCAGCTACATAGAATGAACAGGGTTCAGTGGAGCCATGGCTGGGTCTCCTTTCTACACCTCCCTGGGGAGCAGGGAGGGAGCAAACATGTGCTCCTCTGACTACAAGTTCTGCAATTCTGACGGACTCTTATGTGGCCATGCATACCTGTTTAAGGGTCTGGTAAATGTGTCTGTGAAGAATTTGTAACAAGTTTCCCAGTCACTAATGCAAATTAGCAAGGGCAGTGTAGTGATTCCAAACTTTTTTTGGATTGGAGTAGGCCCCTCCCCAAGTCACCCTACAAGAGTAGCATTGGAGAGTCCTCTGTTGATCATCAGCCAGCCAGCTAGAGACGCTGAATCAGTGATTTACAAAGGTCAATCCCTAAACTTCATATATCAGCAAGCTAGGGGTTCTGCACCAGCAACCTAACAAGTTACTGTGCCTTGGCAGCAAACCAGCCTGCTAGTGGTACTGAGCCAAAAACATGACAAAAGCTTCACATTAGCCCAGCAAGTTAAAAGTATTGATCTAATAGCTTCATAGAGTATTGCAATTTTACAAAAGCACAGGAAAGTAGAGACGCTGAGCCTGAGCCAGTAACCTTGCAGAAAACTGTGTGTTGAAATCAGTCCAACAAGCTAGAGGTGCTTAGCGAATGTTAGAAGCCTGTGACTTGACATTAGGCATGGAAGCTACAGATACTCAACCAGAGAACTTACAGAAACCAACAAACTAGAACTGTAGTACTAATGAGCTCCTGGAGACCTGTGTCTTGACGTTGTCTAAAGAAACTAGAGGTACTGAACCAGTAAGCCAACCAGTGTCTGTGCCTTCTCATCAGCAAAGCAGGATAGAAATGTTGAGACAGTATTCTCAAGAGGCTTAAATCTTGAAACATCAGACAGCAAGCTAAAGATACCAGTAACGTCAAAGAGCCCAGAAACATATAGATGCTTAGCCAGTAACCTCACAAACACTTGTTAATAGAGTAGCTCACCTGAAATTGTTGATTAAATGGTTTATTGTTTTTGTTTTTAATTGGGAAATTCCAGTTTGTGAAAAGTGAAACTTTTTGTGTGACCGTAATGGGTTCAAATAAAGTTTTGACGGGAAAATTTTCTCAGGTTGGAATTTCTGATCAAAACATGAGAGCCACTTACCCTACAACCTGGTGGATAGAACAGTCACTTGGTGTGAGGGCAGACCTGGATTCAAGTTCCTGCTCTGCCTGATTTGGAACAGGTAATTGAACTTAGGTGTCCCACATCCCAGGTGAATTATTAAAGGTGAATTGAAGTATTTTTAGAATACTTTAAAATGTCTCAGTTTCATCTCAGTACAGACCAGGAAACTCTTCTGAAATCCCAAGAATATTAATGGGATGAGAAAATCATTTCATGCCAAGAAACCATTCTGAAATCCCAAGAATATTAATGGAATGAGAAAATCATTTCATGCCAAGAAACCATTCAGAAGCTTGTGCCTAGGCATCATTCCAACATTAGAGAGGAACTGAGCCTGTAATTTCAGAGGCTTGGGCCTTGACATCATCTAAGCATGTGAAAGCTGCTGAGCTAGTGACTTCACAGAATCCGGAGTCCTGACAACAGACCAGAATACTAGAAATATTGAATCAGTAACTTCAGAAAGTCCCCTGCTTCACCGTCAGCCCAGAGAGCTAAAGGAACTGAAATCGCAATCTCACAAAGGTCAGCCCAGTAAGGTGGAAATGCTGAGTCACTGATATTGCAACCGTTTTCCCTTGATTCCTGACCAGCAGATTGGAGGTGCTGATCCAGAGACCATCAAACTAGAGTTTCTGAGTCAGGGCTGCCATCTATTTTTCTGCCTGTTTTCTCTATCTCTCAATTCCATTTCTATATTTTCTTATCTCTTTTTTATGTTTTTTTTCTCTCCCCTCCCTTTCCCCTTCTATTTTCTTTTTTGATGGATTTTCTGTGTGTGTGTGTATGTACACTGACTCTTCCTCTCCCACCTGCATCTGTTAGGTCTGACTCCTCCTCTCCTACCACCCAAACACAACTCACAGGAAGATTAGCTGCTGCTGAGATGATGGGAATCCTTTGGTTCCACATAAGGCTTAGTGGGTAGCTGAGAACTGAATCTTGGGTGGATGGTCTGCTGACTGAGCTTGCAGCCCTGTACACGTGAGCTGTTCCCATACCTAGTTTCCTTAGGGGAGACAAGTGCGGGTTTGAAAGGAAAGTGAAGAGCAGCCACCTGCAGATGTAGCAGCCAATTTGCAGTGTGTCTGTGGCTGTGTATGGTTTTGTAGCTTTGCCCACCCACAGTAATCTTCTCCTTTGTCTGACACCATCACCTGAAGTATGCAGGTGCTCTCAGGGTGGGAAATATTGTTCCTTCCATATGTTAAATGCAAGAAACACAAATGAAAGGGAAAAGAGTGTAAACCAACTTTGGCCTCTGCAATTACGTGTGCAAAGCTGTCATTAGTACACATGCAGTTAATCTGTCATGAGGAGTTACTACATTACCAGCTGAATATAATAATGAGGACCACAGTTCTTTAGATCAATTGCATTACCAGTTTCAGGTAATGATGAGAATTTTTTTAAAACTATGGCAAACAGCAGTCTGTCTGTTCTAATTTGCTAGAAACTTCATTGAATGATGAATAGATAAATGTCTGTCAGATACTATGTTATAGCCTTAATAAAAATAACATTCAATTATATCTGTATTTTCACACCAAATATAAAATGTTATAGCAATAATATTTTGCATGTATAGAGCACTCAGTAACTAGTTAGCTACTCAAAGCAGAGATCACAGAATGATTCCCAGGGCACAGAGCTTGCTAAATGACATGGTGTCTCAGTATCACAGGGGCTGAGCACCAGGATACTGGACTCCCTGAGGCATAGTGCCTCCCAGAAAGGCCTGGCAGGGGAAATGTGTCTACTATTCTTCCCTTCTATGGGGCGCAGGTAGTTCTGCCCTGCATTTGAGTCCTGGGCTGGTGCAGTGGGTGAAGGAATTGAAGCAGCCCTCCACTCTCCTAAGTGTGAGGATTGAAATTCTGTTTGACAATAATGCAGACTTTGAACTGGGGTGGGGATAGAATCCTCATATTGCATTCTGAGGGAAGGGCCAGGCACAATCCAGTCCCATATGAGAACAAAGCCTTCCAGTTGTTTCCTGGGAAAGAGAAGGACTTGTTTTTTTTGTCATTTGCACCATGCATGCAACATTGATCCAAGCTTTCATGTGTGGAATAGATTTGGATTCCCAAATCATGCATACAAATTCATTTAACCATCACTATGACTCTCTAAAACCACTTTTCCATGTAAAAACAGATATTTAAAAATTCAAGAATCAAGGCTTATCTTCTAATGACTTTCTAAAAAGGAGTCATTTGGGGCTATCACAAACCATGTATGCAATAGTAGTCTTGAATGTCATACATCTCCAGCTATTTGTGTTAATACTTTATTATTAATAGTGTTTACTGTGGCAGCACCTAGGAGCTAACTGAGAATGGGGCCCCATTCTTCTAGACACTTTACAAACACAGAATAAGAGACAGTTACTGTCCCAAAGAGATTATAATCTAATTAGCACCCAATTTGGGAGTACTAAAATGTGTATTACACTCTGTGCACTGAATTATACTCGATAGTTATCTGCTGCTCCATGAAACATCCCTGAATTTTATAAATATATTATCCCAGTCTATCTAATTGATGTTTACTCCAGTAACCTTCTCTCATAATATTTTAAGCCTAATATTTGGGTTTCATGGCTTATTAGAGACTTGTAAATCTCTGAGGTTTAGTGTTACACGTGGGAAAGACTGATAAGTGTACTCTATTATCTTCATTTTGATTTGTTTGATTTAATATATTAGCTCATTATTAGATGATAGTATCTACTGGGTTGGGTGCTTTGTATCTCAAATCAATGTCATGAATACTTGGCCATATAGCAAATATTCTAAATTATTATAATTTGTTTTCTGTCCATCTGGATTGTTATGCTTGTCACCATTTGGAGATGCTACTTGTACACATAGATTGGATTTGGAGTGTTTGGACATTTTGCTGATATGATACTTGCCTTCTTTTGTAGACCACTTTGAGACCTATGAAGGAAAATCACAATATAAGACCTAATTGTTATTATTGTTTCATTATTATCATAGTGCATTGCATTTTCCACTTTAAATAGTGATTACATTCTATAAGTTAACATGAAATCTAACATGGATTTTTCCAAATTTATAACATTTCTAAAACATTTCTAACATACTTCAACTTTCTAAAGTATTGTTAAACTCAGAAGTTACTTATTGTTAAAACTATCAGCATTTCAGGGTCACTTATTTCTGATATTTTATGAGAGACTCATATTTTTGGACTCCTATTAGAGTTGGTTGAAAGATAAAAACCTATTTTTGTGAAATAATTACAAAATGTTGAAGTTGATTTCATGTCAAAGTGCTTGAAGACCAATTATTCAATTTTTTCAGATTTTTTTGCAATTAAAAGTATTGAAACTACTGGAATATACTATCAAAATTGTTATGAAAGATTTTTGTTTAATGTGAGAACCAGTTTTAGTAAATGGAAAATTTCAATAACCTTTTTGATATTGCTAGTGATAATACCAAAAAGAAAACAGAAGGATTTTTTTCTAGATATTTCCAAATATTAAAAATTTTGTCATTAACAATTTTGTGTTTAAAATAATTCTTTTTTTTTCATTTTTGAGAAATAAAGAACACATACAAACAAACAAAAAAAACTTCCGCAACTTTTCAATCAAAAACTTTCAATGAGCTCTTATTTTTATTCTTAAACAATAAAATTGTGTACTACCTGAGCACAGGAGGATGGACTAGATGACCTCTCAAGGTCTCTTCCAGCCCTACATTTCCATGAGTATAAGAAAATCCCTTTCAGTTCTAAAATATGCATATATGGTTCCTCACACTCACTGAACCTTCACTCCACTTTCATGTTTTCTCCTTTAAAAATAACATATTACAGACTTCACCATTACATGTATGTATATAGATAACTTGTTTTAAATTAGTTAGATCAGAATTCATCTGAGTATGTTTATGGATATTTGATGTGTGTATTATGTGGAGTAGAAAACTACAACTGAAAGAGTTTATAGATTCATAGATACTAAGGTCAGAAGGGACTATTATGATGATCTAGTCCGACCTCCTGCACAACGCAGGCCACAGAATCTCACCCACCCTCTCCTGCGATAAACCTCTCACCTATGTCTGAGCTATTGAAGTCCTCAAATCGTGGTTTAAAGACTTCAAGGAGCAGAGAATCCTCCAGCAAGTGACCCGTGCCCAATGCTACAGAGGAAGGGGAAAAACCTCCAGGGCCTCTTCCAATCTGCCCTGGAGGAAAATTCCTTCCCAGCCCCAAATATGGCGATCAGCTAAACCCTGAGCATATGGGCAAGATTCACCAGCCAGATACCCAGGAAAGAATTTTCTATAGTAGCTCAGATCCCACCTCATCTAACATCCCACCACAGGCCATTGGGCCTATTTACAGTAACAGCAGAGTTTTTGAGTGTGTTTGAGGAGAAGGTATGTGAGTTGAGGTTTCTGTGGAGGTGAATCTTGGTTCAGTTACCGATTCCCTGAATTTTCAATGATTGTCTCGATAAAGAAGTGTATTTGAGCAACCATTACTGTAAATTAACTATTTTTGGTATTGGAATTATTATATATACACTAATTAAGTTGATTTTTCTGCCACTATTTAATTTGCTTGTGCTTTCTTTGTTCTTAATAAATGTATTTGAATCATAATTATCTAGATATTATACAGTGCTAAATAAATGAAAAAAGTCCTATGTGGCTTTACATGTTCTTAAAAATAGTTGGGAGGTAGGCTTAAGACACACCATCTCTTTCTGATGTTATTAAAATTTCTCTGTAATAAGCATCTCCAAATATTATCATAACTAATATACTGAGCTACATTCTGTCATGCTTTCTTTGCAGAAAATGAAAGGGACCCTTTTAGTATGTGTTCCTTATTTCTTTTGGGACACTACGAGTTAAGATGTCAGCAACAAGGAAGGCTACATCTACATTATGAGTTACAAGTGTGATTCCCAGCCCATATACACATACTTATGTTAGCTCTTATTTAGCTAGCGTGAATATGTGTATGCAAGCTGGTAATCATATCCCTAGCTTGTCATAGGTTGTGATCCTATCTTAGGCACTCAACACATCCTAAGGTTTGAGTCCTAAATTTCACATATTAGAAATGTGATCACAAACTCATATTTATGATCTTACCAGCTATTTTGAGTCAGTAGATTACTTCCAAGAATCCTTTACTCTGAGAAAACAATATGGAGAGTCACTTCATTTGAAATCTGTGAGAAGTGGTGATTTAAGGAAATGGGTAGATGATTCTCAATCAGAGGTACTTGTCTCACAGAGCATGTTGGGAGAATTGTGAGATCCTGGTTTTTCAAGCAAATAAAAAATAGAGGTCAGTACAGAAGGTCTGTTTCTAATTTTTGTGTCTGGAATCATTTTAGTGAAAATCACAGTTTTTAAAAGTGTTTGGGAACAATTACTCTGAAATTACCCTCAGGTATATCAATGGTGTGTGGGTGTGGGTGTTTTAAAATTGTCTTTGTTTCTGCTATAAAATTTGGTGCTATCTAGAATGACAGTGAGGTTGTTTTCGAGAGATCTCAACTGTGATGACCAAGTCATTGTAATTACACTTAGAAAAAAACTTGCAAACTTCCTGCCACTCACCTCATGCTGATGAAAGTCGAACCTGAACACAGCATTATTTGTATATTTGATTCACACGCTTCATCTGAGAATTACTCAAATAAAGGCGAAATAATAACTTTGTCAGCCTGGAGCAAAAGTAGCACATTTAAGTGCTTTTCATTTCTGGCAATTTCTCCATAGACTTAATTAAGATTCCAGAAGCTGATGGGCTTGAAGTAAGATTTTCATAAAAAATTGGAAGAATTTGGTTTCCAAATAGTAGTTTCAGGATCAGAGTCTAGTAGTTTTATCTCATTTCTCCAAGGATTATATTAGAGTGTAAGATCTTCAGGGCAGGGATGCTGTCCCCCTACATGTTTGTATAGCATGTAACATAATGGAATGTTGCTTTAAGGCTTTTTCAGGATAGACTGTGGTAGGTAGCCATAGCTATTAGTAAGGGATGGTGTGAAGCCACATAACTCCAAGGGGAGCACAGAGAAGTATTCTGTCTCATAAAGGCAGATTGCCTCCTGCAGTATTCTGGTTGTGCTGTGGGATAGTGTCAAGGTTCCTCCCCCACTCTGAACTCTAGGGTACAGATGTGGGGACCTGCATGAAAAACCTCCTAAGCTTATCTTTACCAGCTTAGGTCAAAACTTCCCCAAGGTACAAAATATTCCACCCTTTGTCCTTGGATTGGCCGCTACCACCACCAAACTAATACTGGTTACTGGGGAAGAGCTGTTTGGACATGTCTTTCCCCCCAAAATACTTCCCAAAACCTTGCACCCCACTTCCTGGACAAGGTTTGGTAAAAAGCCTCACCAATTTGCCTAGGTGACTACAGACCCAGACCCTTGGATCTTAAGAACAATGAACAATCCTTCCAACACTTGCACACCTCTTTCCTGGGAAATGTTGGATAAAAAGCCTCACCAATTTGCATAGGTGACCACAGACCCAAACCCTTGGATCTGAGAACAATGAAAAAGCATTCAGTTTTCTTACAAGAAGACTTTTAATAAAAATAGAAGTAAATAGAAATAAAGAAATCCCCCCCCCCCGTAAAATCAGGATGGTAGATACCTTACAGGGTAATCAGATTCAAAACATAGAGAACCCCTCTAGGCAAAACCTTAAGTTACAAAAAAGATACACAGACAGAAATAGTTATTCTATTCAGCACAGTTCTTTTCTCAGTCATTTAAAGAAATCATAATCTAACCCGTACCTAGCTAGATTACTTACTAAAAGTTCTAAGACTCCATTCCTGGTCTATCCCCGGCAAAGACAGAATATAGACAGACACACAGACCCTTTGTTTCTCTCCCTCCTCCCAGCTTTTGAAAGTATCTTGTCTCCTCATTGGTCATTTTGGTCAGGTGCCAGTGAGGTTACCTTTAGCTTCTTAACCCTTCACAGGTGAGAGGAGCTTTCCCCTGGCCAGGAGGGATTTCAAAGGGGTTTACCCTTCCCTCTATATTCATGACAGATAGTAATAGGTAACCTTTCTTTAAGAAGTAAAGCACACCTCCCTACACACAGTCCACCAGCTTTGCAGGCCAGCAGATGGGGAGACATACTGGGGATGAAGTCATGGTTCCTCCTGGTCCTTGCATTTCTTTGCCCCTCTCAACTTGCTTTTGTCTGACTTACTCCTATGAGGGTGTGAAACAAAAGCAGCCACTTCCCAAATGCCCCCTTGTGGTCACCAGTGGCTCCGCAGCATCCTGCTTCACTGTCTCATCTTCTAGGCTCCACACACAAACTTCTTTCACCAATCAAATAACAACAGCCCTCCCTCGGGTCTGGCTTATTAACATAAAAATAAACACAAGAAGTCTTCCATCCTAGCCTTAATCTAGATATAGCCCCTCCTCCTTGAAGTACTGTCTCTTACTGCTCCCTGAGCCACTGGAGAAGATATAAGACCTAGCTCGCCTTTCTTGCCTTCTCCCCAAAAAGAAAACAAAATTTGCAGCTTGCAGTCAGGGCTTTCCACCCAGCCACAGCTCCTGTCCTCATGGATCACTGAAGAAGACACTGTCTTTCTGCAGATTCACCCCGCTATCCCCCCTTTGGCTGACCACAAACATCTGTTTTTCTACTCCCCACAGGGGCCTGGTTCATAGGCACCAACTTCTTCTGGCACTGTTGGATGGCCATGCCCCCATTCCCTAGCCCTGTCCCATCTCCACTCCTGCCCCGCCTCCATTCCAACCCCTTCCCCAAGGTCCCTGTCCCAACTTCGCCCTTTCCCTGCCCCTATTGGACTCCTTACTAGGGTGACCAGATGTCCTGATTTAATAGGGACAGTCCTGATATTTGATGCTTTTGCTTAAATAGGCACCTATTACCTCCCACATCCTGTCCCGATTTTTCACATTTGCCATCTGATCCTTCCCTACTCCTTCCCCAAATCCCCGCCCTGGCCCAACCTCTTCCCCACCTCCTCCCCTGAGCGTGCCGCGTTTCCGCTACTCCTCCGTCCCTCTCACAGCTTGTTATGCCGTGAAACAGCTGTTTCGTGGTGGCAAATGCTGGGAGGAGAAGCAGGGAAGGTATGCTCAGGGGAGGAGGCGGAGCGGGAGGTGGAGGTGAGCTGGGACAGGAGGGTGGGGTGGGGAGCTGCCGGTGGGTGCAGAGGACCCACCAATTTTTCCCCATGGGTGCTCCAGCCCAGGAGCACCCACAGAGTTGGCACCTATGGCCTGGTTTAGTTACATGAGCATCAGTCACATGACTTAATTCACTCTCTTCATCTGGGGAGGTAAATCAGTTACATCACAGGTGGGCTGAGACCTGTTTCCCTTTAGAATGGCCAGCCACACTGTGGCAGGGAACGGCTCAGTAGTAGCTCCAGCACCCTCTCAAGCACAAAATCTACAGTTCTGGGTACCCTTTACAGAGCTCGGCAAGTGAGCCAATGCCATGCTTTATTTGCATAAACACTGGTCACAATCTAGCCCATAAAATAAGTAATAATAACAATATCAAAAGTTCATTGAATACTATTGTTGCTTGTAATTTGTAAAATTAATGAGGCCAATTGTTATGGAGGAGATTGAAGGTTCAGCCTCAGCTTGGCTAATGTGGCCAGTGTGTAAAGCAAAAATGCAAACTTTGTGAGATTAAGTGCCACATTCACATACAAATCCACAGCAGACAGAATCACAGTAACACAATTTAGTTGTTAGTTTAGATTAAGCTTGACAGCTTCATGCATATTTGAAGTTAAATATTTAAATGTAAATCGTGATTTTATAACTTCAGCACGAGAGCGAAAACATGCATAGGAGCACCAGTTGTAAGGGATTTTCCAGTTAGGAAAAATAATTGAATGAGGTTTGTGTGGTGAACAAGAGAACAGACCCACACTACTTCTTACCATCCAAGAAAAACTAAAGATATTTACACATCAGCCACACAGTCACAGACTTGTTTTAATATGTTCCTCTACATTTTTCTTGTTGAATATTATTTTTAAATGTAATCCTTGCATTGTCATATGTTACCTTTTCCCATCTATTGAAAACAAAGGGATTTTAGATCAAGAAAATGTGGTTTCTTCAAATATACTCTAGGGCTCAGTTGTGACTCCTTTCTCTCCCCTTGTACAAAACAGTATCTCTGGGAATCGTTCCTCAGAGATCAGAGTAGCAGCCGTGTTAAGTCCTCCTTTTCTTTTTGTTCCTCAGAGTGCAATTTCTGTGTCAAAATACCTTCCTGGAGTTTCTTCTGGGATGGCCTTCAGGATAAGTCTCAGTCTAGCCCCCTGATTCAGAAGTAAAAAAAATATAAAAAGTCAGGTTTCAGAGTAGCAGCCGTGTTAGTCTATATCCGCAAAAAGAACAGGAGTACTTGTGGCACCTTAGAGACTGACAAATTTATTTGAGCATAAGTTTTCGTGAGCTACAGCTGTATATATTTATTTGAGCATAAGCTTTCGTGAGTTACAACTCTAGCTCACGAAAGCTTATGCTCAAATAAATCTGTTAGTCTCTAAGGTGCCACAAGTCCTCCTTATAAAAAGTCAGTGAGAGCTGATGGTACTTAGCACCTCATAGGAGACACCTAGCACAACCTAAAGCTGGACACACCTATCTGTCTGTCTGTTACCTCTGTGCTAAATTACAGGTTTCTGGTCCTTGTTTTGCGCTCTGATCAGACTCAGAACTTGAATCTATGTTTCCTGCCATCCCTAATGTATGATAAATTTGGGAGAATGCACATTGCATGTATGATAATGATAATGATAATAAACGCTATTTTCTGTGTTTGCATTACATTGTAAACTCCTCAGGGTATGGACCATGTTTTCCTCTTGGTTTGTTTAGGGCCAAACACTCTACTGGCACTCAATAAATAATTATTGGTAGTAGAAGTGATAATAGTGCAGTGTGCTAATATATTCATGATTGAATTTCATATGCACCAAGTGACCCATGTTGTTCAAATATGGGACGAACTCTCAGATGTAGACTAACAATACTATTGTGAAAAAGAGCCCTTGAAAGCATTTCCAAAGTCTGGGTTACAATACTAAAGCCTTCTGTCTTGAGACACTTTGATACAAAAGCAGATTTTTGAGCTCTTGTCATACAAGAAAAAAACTACCGGCTTTACCATTTTGTGTTGTTTGCCTTTCTTTAGGGAGAGTAGGGTTTCTTACCCCTTCTTTGATATTCCTTCCTTAAGGAAAAGCAAGCACAACTTATTTGTCTTCTTTTGTTCTCTCTTGACATTTTCTGACTTGACATTAAATTCAAAGAGATTACATTTAGAAAATGAGAAGTGTACATGTTTGAACACAGCAACTTGTATTCTCATATGAACTTTCAGTTACCTTGATGCAAAGCAACAGGGAAAAAAATCAAAGGATGCAGCAAAATTTAGGATGATTACTTTTCTCCATTCTGAATTTTTCTTGATCTACTGACTGGGAAATATATTTTTCTTGATCTTATCTTTGCAGTGCAAATGCCATAAAAATCCCTTGCTCACTGAACCTAGATATTCGTCCCTCTTTCTATTGTCTTCCACATGATTGGAACAGAGTTAGGAATGGCAAATCTTTAGCTCTAAATTTAGATTATTATTCCTCTTTTCCAGAGCCCAATCTTGCAAGGTTCAGAGCCCTCTTAATTTCCACTGCAGTCACTTGAAGCTGAGGAGGGGTTCTGCTTTTTGCAGGATCATCAAGCTGTGTGTGCTACACTTTCTGATGGTGCATCTGTCATTACTAAACCATAGCTTTTCATAATTCTTTCATCCTAAAATATTGCCATCATATTCCCAAGTCATATATGAATATTTAGTTCTAAACATATCTCAACTTTGTTTGCAGTGCTGTTGTAGCCACTTTGGTCCCACGGTTGTGAGCAAGAAAAGGCAGGTGAGGTAGTATCTGTCATTGGAGCAACTTGTGTTGATGGAAGATACAGAACTCACCCTTCAAGATTTATGAGCCCTACACATGTGGTATATCTCAACATGTGGTTATCACAACATCCAGTGCATCAAATGTCCCAATAATAGCTATGTGGATGAAACCAGACAATCTCAAATGAACTATGCTCTTGAATGAACTCACACAGAAAAATGATAAAAGACAAAAACTCCCCATCACCTGTGGGTCAACACTTTTTTACAAAGCAATCTCTCCATCTCTGTTCTTTCAACACCGGTGCTCAAAGGAGTCCTGTGCAACACCTTCAAAAGGTAAGCCTGGGAACTTAAATTCAAAACTCTACTAGACATCAAGATATATATCCCTTTCCATAGGCTAAATCTGAATCAGAAGTGAAATTAATTCCTGGTGCAGTTCCACTAACTGAATATCCAACACATAGAAATGAAATATTAGAAAACTCCCATATTTGAATCTAGTGATATGCCTATGAAAGCAGCAGACAAAAACCAACGATTAAGGTAATTCAGAGCCCTTTTAAAACACAAATTCTGTTGCATAATCTCAAGATGTTCGAGAGGATGGTGACACAATGTTCTCTGTTGTTCCAGGTCTGGTGTATGAGATCTTGAAGAATAATTTCCTGCGGTTGGTCTTCAGTAGCCTGTGATGTAAAGATGGCCTTAATATTAAAGTGTTTCTCCTCTTCCTCCTCATTTGTTTGGTTTCAGACTTTCCCCAACTTTTTCAGCACCTGTTCCATCCCGCTTTTCCCAGTGTGCTTTGACTAAAATTATAAGGAAGGGGAGCACACGCCCTGTTCAAGCTCCTTTTTCCTGATGCACACTCTCCTTCCACATATTTCTTCCTTTTATAGTAGTGTCACTGTCATACAGTTGTATTGGTTTTCTTGACGTAATTGTTATTATGTTAAAACATTATTTTGCTTCATCAATTACTGTTATTATTAATTCATCATGGGAGCATCCAGAGGCATCCCCAAGGTCAGGATCCTGTAGTGCTGGACATTTTATAAACACAGAGTAAATCAGAGTCTCTGCTTCAAAGACCAGACTGTCTAACAGACAAGACATAGCAGATGGATGAGACAAACAAGTAGGTGGAATAAGGAAAGGAGAGGTACCAAAAATATGATTTAACACAGGGTAGTTGTGTGCACGGCTGTCCTGAGACATGTGCAGCATACATGGCTGTTCTGACCCTTCCTGCAGGCTCCCACAGTTAGCTGCTGCAGCCTGGTGAGTCTTCCTGCAGAGGTTTCAGAGTAGTAGCTGTGTTAGTCTGTATTCACAAAAAGAAAAGGAGTATTTGAGGCACCTACAGAGGGGATCTAGTAACTTAAAAAAGTGAAAAAGTCTTCTAGCCTGCCAGACCTATTAGCAAACCACTGAAACTGTTAAAGAGCCATTCAAGTGGTAATGAAGCCATTTCACAGGCATTTGCCAACCCCCAGGTATATACTGTCAGTTTCTGACTTTACTGACAAAAACAGTTGTGCATTACTGTAATATTTACTCAGAACATTTTCGTCTACAGGACCTTAGTTTAAAATTTGCTTAAACAATATTTCATTAATGTGTTGCTGAAGATTATAAAATCACATCTCTAAAAAGTCCTTGCATAGATTTTTAGATGCACAATATGAGTATTCATCTTTAGCCTTAAATGCTTGGATTTTCAAACATATAGTTTTTTAAATAAATCTTTCACAAGACCACCCTTATCTAAAACACATTTTAATTTTGGTGACTATAGTACAAAAAACTTGCTTCAAAGTTTTCCTGTCTTTTCTGTCCATCCCTTTCTCCCTTCACCCCCCTGTTGAAGAGATCCCTTAATGGGAGAACACCGCTTTCCATCCAGATAGCTGGACAAACACCTTTCCCCTTTTTTACTTCTGACTATTTGATTAACTAGTTTTAAGAGACCCCTCCAGCAAAATCAATACCTTAGTAAGATATAAAATCCTTTGTTATGCCTAAAATCTTTGGAAACATATTTTTCAAAGTTGGCAAAATTTCATAAACATGTCTATTGTTACAGAGATCACACAAAAAAAATTAGTGTTCCCTTTTTCTAAAAGCAATGAACATTGTTATGAACACACTAAACCTCTGTAACTGATTAATTTAAACTAATGTCTTTGTTTCAGTGAGTTAAATAAATAGTAATCTGGAATGATTACTTTATGAAGACTAAAGAGTACATTTAAAATATAAAATCAGTTTAGAAATACTGATTAAGAAAATGTAAAACAGAAGAGCTGCAGCATGTATTCTATAATATTTAATGTTGTATTCAGCAGGACAGCTGACTTTAGTACAAAGTTTTTGCAAATAAATTAGTGACAAACCTCAGGATATATCAAAAAACCTGTGACTGACATTTTTTATTCCCAAATTTAGTGCTTTTAATTATACTGTCTGCATGTCCAGTCTTCACCATCTGGCATGCAGTGGAAAAAATGGTCCATTTTCTTTAGAAAGAAATTGCAGAAAAGTGTTTTTTTTCAAATATCATTTGTTTCATTTGGGTTCAGGGATTAGGCTGGAAGGGGGTGAAAAGGGAGGGAGAGACAAGAGAAGAGGGAGACAGTGGGGGGATGGCAGGGCCTGGGCAGAGTAGGGGCGGGGCCTGGGGCAGAGTAGGGGTGGAGTATTGGCGCCACACATTCTGAGTAAGGGAGAGGGTAAGGGGGTCTCTGCGGGAAACAGTGACTTTCCTCTGCCGTGAGGCCGGCCGGGTCACTCATTATCCTTTGCTGGCTCATCCCTCCCACCCCCTGGGCTGCAAGTCCGGCCTGCCCTCATGCTTAGGGGCATTAGTTTAATAATACTGCATAGAGCCCCATAAATCCTAAGGACGGCCCGCGTTGTGGGCATACTGTTAGCCAACCAAAAGCAATAATTTCAACTTGCCCCCAGTCTAGCTGTTATCAGATGATAGTTTTCTCTATGAATGATGGCAGAGGTACGGTTTGAGGAGGGACTAGATGGTAAATAAGGTGTTGGCTTTATAAAAATTGCGACCTTTTCCCGGGCATAAGGGATGGCATGGGAAAAAGTGTGAAGGTGCTTGTGGACCAACGTTAATGTCAGCAGGAGTGAAAATGCCAGGGGGTCGGGAGGAGGAGGAAAATGGGGAGGGGAAGGGAGGGGAGGGAAGGGAACGGTGGTGGAAGAAGAGGGGGATTATGCTCCCTTCACTATACAGGCAACATTTAAAAAGGAAGTGGACTAGGTTTGCCTCTTAGACCATAGTTTGATAAAGCTTGGCCTACAATAACAAAAATACAAAACTACCAACACAGAACAACGCAGATGGTGAGGTTGCTTCATCTTGTTGTTTCACAATTACATAAAGGTAGAGCCAGATCATCAACTGGTGTAAATCAGCATCTATTGACTGTACACCAACTGGGGTTCTGGCCCTATATGTATCTAGTTTTCCAAAAGTTACATATTTTGGGTAAGTCGAATTTAACTTAACACAGTCTGTTCCTTGCTTTCTCCCAGCTTTTGTGGTTCAAGCTAAGAGTTTTTTCACCCAATTCTATTTATTATGCATACTTGCATAGGCTTTTAAAACTTAGTATATTAACAAGTAATATGTAGGGGAGACCATATAATGCTATCAATTTTTAATCAAAATTCTCAGTGGGGAGTTTTGCTCAAGAACTGATGGCATGACACAGGCCTTGCTTTTGAAAGAATATTCCTTCATTTATAGATAATTAAAAACATACGTTTATGCTGCAGTACCCTTGTAAACATCCTGTTTGCTTTTGTAATGTGCCATAGACTCCACACACTGAATTTAGTTATGTGCAAAAGTTAGGCAACATTTTCAAATACACCAGCTGCATTCAAACGGGATGAAATCTTGAATTGTGCCACCTAGATGGAAACATTAGCACAAGTACATCTACAGTGTTAAATAATGAGCCATGGAGGATGTTAATGCTTTGAAAACATTTGTAAACATTAAAGGATTCTGTTAAGTAGGAGCTGAATTTTTTTTTCCAGTGTTCTCAAAAATAGAATTATAATTCCCCACGAGGACTGGAGATTAAATGAACAGTTCTTTAAAAGGGATGCTTCAGGAGACAGCATCCATAAAACACATCAGATGCTGATTAACTATTACTAAGCATGAATCTTATGTAGAAGGAAAAAATAGATGAAATTGCGATATTGAACATTAATCTACAGGTTATTGCGCTTCTCAGCTGTTTTGTGCATGATGGCTCTATGCTGATTGCATAAATTTATAGTACTTGCAAATCCAATAGAAAACATATCCCTGCTGATAATTTGCAAAATTAGAACAGAAAACTAATTCCAGACTTCCAGACTTTCCCTTTTCACTGATGCATAATTTAACTACAAAGAATACTGCAATCTTTTATCAATTTACTGGAGCCATTTCCAGATGAACATATTACTGTCTATGGGAGTACTACAATAAAGAAAGCAATTTTTTGTCCTGCTAGACCTCATTGTGACTGAATGTGTTTGCACATCTTTGTATTGTACATTTGTTTACCCTATAAATTGCTATTTTTAATAACAATCACGTTGAAATAACACATTTTGTGAGTCAATCCGTCTTCTTTAGTTAAATTTACACTAAGAGCTGTCCCCCTCTGTTTTGTCATCTGTGCTGTAGTTCATTTTATAAAATGAAATAAAACATCAAACATCACCTCGGGGTTGAGGAAGGAAGCAAGACTCAGTGGATTAGAATATCGTCTATGGCTGAGGAGTGTACAGAATGCTTGGGGTGAAGTGCAATGGTGACATATAGCTAATCTTAGTACTTTGGTGATCATGGGACATCTGTATGCTAAGCAGAGCAGGTTGGAAAATTATCACCAAAGGAGTTTTCTTTTGTAAAATGTTGATTCTAGCAAATCAAAAAAATTCACAGGACTGTATCAATGTCATTGAAATGTTTGTTGGGAAATTACCAACATTTCATTTTGATAAAGTCAAAACATTTCATTTTAACTTTATTATTTTAACTTATAATATAACGTAACAGTCAAAATGGTAAGATTGAAATGGAATGTTTTGTTGGTTTCCCAAACTAAATATTTTGGAATTTTCATTTTCCAGTCAATTTTGAAATTTCAACTTTTTGTTCCAATTCAGAGTGGCCAGTCTTTCCATGGAAGTGGCAAACAGGAGTGAAAGGCAGGGGTGAGGAAGGATTAGCAGAAAGATCACATTTAAAATAACAAAAAATGAGGCCATATAAGGTAAGATTTCAAAGTGAAACATAATTTAAAACTATTTGCATTAATTTTTCATTTTTCATCTTGTCCAATTTACAGACACAGTTAAGTTACTTAGTACCATGCTGTTTATATGTCAGTAAGTGCCCATGTAAAACTAATATTATTTGTGAATTCAGCCTTAAATTTACATTAATATGAAAAATCTGAAATAATGTGACCTAACATTAAATCCTTTTCTATATGATTTTGACATTGAATGTTATAATGAGTATAATGAGTTGCTGAAATGACATTAGAATTTTGTTATACCTGTTCAAAATAACTTTTGAAACCTTAGTCCTTAGTTCAATCAAGAACAAGAAGAATTTTACAAGACGCAGGAAAGTGATTATTGGGGATTTAGGATTAGCGCCATTTGATGCTCTAAAAGAGTTACCTGCTCTCTAAAAATATATTTTGTGGAGAGTAAATTAAATGTAATTATATAAATGATAAGAATTGTACAAAGTATCTTCAGAGAAATAACCTGTTTCTGATACACAAAGAAAGAGTTATTTTCACATTAGTTGCACCTATTATTCACTTAATCTCAGAAAGTCCACTTAAGAATTAGAGCTCAGAATACATGTAATCAGAAATACAGTTGATACCATTTTAGGTAAAATAAAACATTCTAATAAATGTTTGCATTCCTCTTTCAGAGATTTATAACCAAAGCCTGCTATCTTTAGACCCATACAGGTCCTATCCATTGGAGTACAGATAGCTTGATAAATTTCTGTCCTGTTCACCTGAATGTGAATATGTGGAAAGAAGCGCATCAGAATTGGTGACTGATAAAGAAAGCTCTGTGATGGGGGCAGGGACAGGTTAGTAAAATAAACAAGTTCAAATCAGCGAAGAGTAATGAAATTATCAAAGGCCTGAAGGAAAAAAAAAACTCTTATATGAAGAGAGATTTAAAAGATTGGGAATGTTTACATTAGAAAATGGATAAATGAAAGGGGACATGACAAATATATTGACAATAATGAATGGTTTAGAGAAGGTAGACTGAGAGCTGCTGTTTCATAATGGTTATAAGAGAACATTCAATGAAATTAAATGTGGGAAATTCAAAACTGATAAAAGGAAATTGTTTTGTAAGAGAAACTAACACATTCTCTACACCTAACACGCTTCTGTCATAGTATTTACCCAAAAAGGGTTGTGTGAAATGTCTAATGGAAGCTTATGTTATACTGATCCTCATAATCATTGGGTGATGTATATATGGGTGATATTTAATAAGTTGTATATATGTCTTGAGAATGTGTTTTAGAATCTGAGTCCCAGGCAGGGTTGGCAAACTGGTTTTCCCTGACAATGGGATATTGCTATATTGGAACTAATACTCAGTTGAAACAAACAAGTTGCGGGGTGGTGTACACTATTATCTTGGGAATAGCGAACCTGGTAATTACTGTGAGTGTCCAGTGAAGGAGCTGGGGGAATTCTTTTAAGGAGTCTGGAAAGTGGGATATATGAAGAGTTTTTATGCATCGCAAAGTAGAGGCTGGCTGAGTCCAGAGGAGAGTGCTTGAGTGATTCACTGGTTGGCAGTGTCAGGGAGCTGATAACTACCTGCCATAAGAAATATTCCCCCTCACAATGAAGAGGGTGGTGGGTACCACAGTGACTCGCAGACCTGGACACTCCAATAAAGTGTCACAGTGGTGTAGTCTTGGCAAGATTTATAGTTATATAGTTATAGTTATAGATATATAGTTTGCTGGTTAGCTGAATGTCACACTCCAAGCACTGATAAAGTAGGTTTTTAAGAGACTCAAAAATGAGACGGTTGGGAACAAATAAAAGAAAGTTAGTTTATTTTTTTTTTATGTTTATTACAGGTGACAGAAATGAAGAAAATAAAATAAAATAAAATAAAATAAAATAAAATAAAATAAAATAAAATAAAGGTAAGTATGCTTACTAAAGAGCAAAAAGAACAACTTGATCTATCAAAAGGACTCAAGGTCAAAGACACAGACCCTGGCTAGACAGCCATGCAAATTAAACTGGCTGAGATTGAGTTACAGAAGCTGGAGACAGAGAAAGGGGACAAGGAACAGGAACACCTGAGGTGAGAAGCTGAACCGAAAGCCAAACTGAAAGAGGCTGAGAGATCAGTGCAAGAAGCAGCCGCCAAGGAGCTCTGGAGCTGGAAGACATTAAATGTGAGGAAAGAGAACATGAATACAGATTGTTGGAGGCACAGATTCAAAACCCTCAAGCATTAATCAATCCTCTCCAAAACCCAGTCAGCTGGGACAAATTGTGCCCTGTTATAAGGAAACTGATTGTACTGAGGAATATCTGACCACCTTTAAAAGACTCTGCAGCATTCAGAACATTCCTGGGAGCCAAAGAATGACTGTCCTGATCTCTAAGCTGAGGGATAAAGTCTTATAGATGTTTAATGATATGGATGTAAGTGAAGCAATGAAATATAATATTTTAAAAATGTCTCTGTTAAAATTGTTTCAGATTACACCAGAAATATATCACCTCAAATTCAGGAACTTTAGAAAGGTTGATAAGATAAATCATGGGGGATTTGTGCATAAAATGGTGGATTGTTTGAAAAAGTGGATGAAGAGTAAAGGGGCAAACACCGTTTGGTTGATTTAATTGCTCAAGAGCAATCCTTTGAGGTTTGCAGTGAAGAAATGTGAACTGCAGTGTGGGAGAGAAGTCCAGGATCAGCAGAAGCTACTGCTGAATCAACTGACTTTTTACATACAGGCAAGTCTTATCAGGGAGCAAAATCCACAAAGAGAATGGCAAAACCCTGGAGTAAAAGCAGCTCCCCATTTTGTCCCTGGGAATAAGAGAAGGGGTCGGAGACAGAAGAGTTCTCCACTCTAATAACAGACTCCTCAGAGTAACACTAATTATTGGTCCCTGACCCAAGAAGAGGTTCCCCCGAAATTACTATTCATATGGCTTCACTGAGAAGAGAATTCTGTAAACAAGGGGAATCCAAATTCAAATCCTGTCCAGCTGAGGTTAATGTTAAACATTTATGTTAATGCTAGTCTTAAACATAGGACCGTGAGGGGACCCTGGTGAATTTTGTAGGGTCTGACCCATTGGAGGTTGATACTGGGTGTGCAAGGTGATACAGAGTGGGCCCACGCTGGCACAGTTAGGGAAGCAGACATGCTCCCTAGGGAAAATGTAAAAATCTTTTCATTGGGAAGATCTGAAACCACTGCACCTTTAACTAAGGTACAATTGGATTGGGAAGGTCTAAAGAACAACTTAAATGTTGGCATACATTCACAGAGAGATTCATAGAATCATAGAATATCAGGGTTGGAAGGGACCTCAGGAAGTCATCTAGTCCAACACCCTGCTCAAAGCAGGACCAATCCCCAACTAAATCATCCCAGCCAGCGCTTTGTCAAGCTTGACCTTAAAAATATCTAAGGAAGGAGATTCCACCACCTCCCTAGGTAACGCATTCCAGTGTTTCACCACCCCCCTAGTGAAAAAGATTATCCTAATATCCAACCTAAACTTCTCCCACTGCAACTTGAGACCATTACTCCTTGTTCTGTCATCAGCTACCACTGAGAACAGTCTAGATCCATCCTCTTTGGAACCCCCTTTCAGGTAGTTGAAACCAGCTATCAAATCTCCCCTCATTCTTCTCTTCCGCAGATTAAACAATCCCAGTTCCCTCAGCCTCTCCTCATAAGTCATATGTTCCAGTCCCCTAATCATTTTTGTTGCCCTCCGCTGGACTCTTTCCAATTTGTCCACATCCTTCTTGTAGTGTGGGGCCCAAAACTGGACACAGAACTCCAGATGAGGCCTCACCAATGTTGAATAGAGGGGAACGATCATGTCCCTCGATCTGCTGGCAATGCCCCTACATATACATCCCAAAGTGCCATTGGCCTTCTTGGCAACAAGGGCACACTGTTGACTCATATCCAGCTTCTTGTCCACTGTAACCCTTAGGACCTTTTCTGCAGAACTGATGCCTAGCCATTCGGTCCCTAGTCTGTAGTGGTGCATGGGATTCTTCCGTCCTAAGTGCAGGACTCTGCACTTGTTCTTGTTGAACCTCATCAGATTTCTTTTGGCCCAATCCTCTAATTTGTCTAGGGCCCTCTGTATCCTTTCCCTACCCTCCAGAGTATCTACCTCTCCTCCCAGTTTAGTGTCATCTGCAAACTTGCTGAGGGTGCAATCCACACTATCCTCCAGATCATTTATGAAGATATTGAACAAAACCGGCCCCAGGACCGACCCTTGGGGCACTCCACTTAATACCGGCTGCCAACTAGACATGGAGCCATTGATCACTACCCATTGAGCCCGACAATCTAGCCAACTTTCTATCCACCTTATAGTCCATTCATCCAGCCCATACTTCTTTAACTTGCTGGCAAGAATACTGTGGGAGACCGTGTCAAAAGCTTTGCTAAAGTCAAGGAACAACATGTCCACTGCTTTCCCCTCATCCACAGAGACAGTTATCTCATCATAGAAGGCAATTAGATTAGTCAGGCATGACTTGCCCTTGGTGAATCCATGCTGACTGTTCCTGATCACTTTCCTCTCCTCTAAGTGCTTTAGAATTGATTCCTTGAGGACCTGCTCCATGATTTTTCCAGGGACTGAGGTGAGGCTGACTAGCTTGTAGTTCCCAGGATCCTCCTTCTTCCCTTTTTTAAAGATGGGCACTACATTAGCCTTTTTCCAGTCATCCGGGACTTCCCCCCATCACCATGAGTTTTCAAAGATAATGGCCAATGGCTCTGCAATCACATCCGCCAACTCCTTTAGCATTCTCGGTTTCTTTTTCTTGTTACCATATTTCTCAATTTATCATGTTTCTTGTTCAGGTCCTTTCCTTCCCTCCTCTGTCAGCTCCTCTTCTTCCTGATAACCAAAAGAGTTTTACATATTTCAAAAGAAAAGAAACGTTTGCAGAATTTAGGCCTGACTGACAGCAGGAATGAAAAATCCATTGTTTGATTTTGGATTATTCATTTTTATTGTCCATAGTCTTTTTTTTTTTTTTTTTTTTTGTGGAGGAGGGATGATTCATAGTTCAACTTCATTCAAAGCCTGCTTGTACCTTTCTGTACAGTACATACTCCTAAACATTTTTTTTAAATACTCGTAAAGGGCTGCATTATTTTGACATCAAAAGGGTTATTTATGATTTGATACCTTTTGATGCAGTGTAGCATGTTCAGAAAGAACTACATTTTCTACACCTGAATAATACATAGTGTGGTGGTCCTGATTTACAGTACATGACATAAAAACATTCTGTTAACAAGATTCATTAAGGTGAGAATACCAGTGTCTGATATAAACTATATTCTGTGATTTCACGAGTGACATGTTATTATTTACAGATGAAAAAGAGCATAGATTGAAACTCAGTTTTCTGCGGAGGGGTAGTACATAGTACATAGCCCCATGTAAATCCTATATTGGAATTTCAGCATGCTTAACCCCTGTGCTTTCCTTTTATTCCCCCCCCCCCGCCATGTGGAGGACCAGCTCAAGAATTTCTACAGTTCTAGGATCTAAACTGGGGCAGTGTGGGGACTCACTCATGGCCATGATGTGGGAAATCCCCACCCATTGAACTCAGGCCGACCCCTATCAGCCTGGTAACAGCTGATAACAGCAATGGGGAAATGGTGGAGATGTAATGGGGCTTGATCAGAGGATGGGCCATGCAAGTTGGGTTAGAATTAGTGATTTAAAAAATCATAAAATAAAATAGCAGATTTGTTTTTTGTAACTCAAATAAAAAAAATGATTTAAAAGAAGTTTTATTTTTTTTTTATTTTTCAAAATAAACCTATTTAAAAGTATATCTAGAAACCTATGTAAGGGCCTAAACTTTCTATAATCTATTAAAATCGAAACAGCCTTCCCCATAAACTTTAAGGCATTAAAGGCTTTTTTTTAATATAGTGACTCAGAGAGGAAACGATCAGAATTAGAGGGGAACTCTTTTCATAGAGCCATAGCATTTAAGGCCAGAAGCAGCTATTAGATCAATTCGTCTACGCTCCTCAATCTCACAGACGATTAATATTCACGGAGTTACCCCTGTACTGAGTCCAATAACTTCTGTTTGACGAAATCAAGACTTGTGTTTGGCTAAAGCATATCTTCCTGAAAGTTAATCAGTGTTGATATCAAGACATCAAGAAATGGAAAATCCTCCACTTCCTTTGATAGATTTGTTCGAGTGGTTTCATCCGCCTCCTTTTTTTTTTTTTTTTTTAAATATCTGCCTCATTTCTAATTTGAATTTATCTGATATCAGCTTCCAGCTATTAGGTACTGGTTGTGTGATGAAGCTTTATAATTATGGTACAACATGTCATGAACTATATTAAGTAACTATATCATTTTCAGTCTTTACAATGGAATGAATGCTGGTATTTGCTCTTCCCCATCTCCCAAATGCCAGTATTTGCAGTCAGTACTTGCAGAGAAAGCTAGCAGATATACTTAATTTGATTTTTTTCTCCATGTAGACCAAACATTAAAGGTCATTTTATTTAACTAAAAAACAATTAAACATGCTATTAATGCTTGGTTTTAATTGAATTTCAGCTTCCATCCAAAAGCAACTTGACAGAAATCATGAGTAAAAAATTAACTCTTTATTAAGAAAAATATTCATTTTACAACATAATGGGGGGGGGAAAGACTCTTAATACGTATGTGTTAAATTATATAATTTCTTAAATAAAAAGTGTATAGCTATAGAGTATCACCCTGCTTAGCAAACAGAAGTAGCCAATCTAGTGTAAAAACTTCATTTAATTGTAAAGAATCAAATGAACGTGTTTTAATGGTTATACCAACCAATACGAACGAACAGTTCTTTTGGACAATAACTAAAGGGTACAAAAAGAAAACAGGATTAAAACTGATTATTTAAATTAAGGGTTTAGGCTTTCTGAGGTAAATCATTATTAATATTGGTGATTTAAATCAGTCCATTCTGGGGCCATGGCATGTGAATTTATGTGGATCCAATAGTCCTAATCGAAGTGGAAAGGAGTTGCAGGTAGCATCCAAATAGAGGCTGTACTGCATCCCCATGCAATTCCTTGCATTCCACTTGCATGAGCTCTATACAGGTGAAGTGAATTTTACCCAATATCTTTTTACACAAATACATTTATTAATAGAAAGAAATACATGTATACACTAGGTGCTATTGTAAAGACACTTAATAGGATTTTGTCTGCTAAAAGATGTCTTACATTCTTGCTTTCTCCCTGCATGCTGTCATGTACGCTGATATCCTGGGTTAACTTGCTGCAGTGATTAGAGATCAGGCATCAGCTCCTCAGCTGGTGAAAATCTGTGTAGCTCCACTGAAGTCAGTTGTGTTATTCCAATTTACAGAAGCCTAGGATATGGCACCACGAACTCAGAAAGGACTCACTAGTATACAGTTGAACACATTGTATATAGTATTGATTAGAACTGACGTAACAGGCATGCTCTGTAACTCCTCAGACACAGCCCACAGCTGGAGTCTTCTCTAAGTTAGAAACACCCAGATGCCAGTCAGGTATAGTTAATTTTTATAGTGGTAATACACAATATACTATCCACCTTCCCCATTCCCTACCCTCCTTTATTCCATGCGTCTCCTCAAACCTTCCCTGATTGGACTGAAGAATAAGTATTTTTAAAATGTTTGATCTCTAAGTCAGTGCTGCCATTTCATGAGTTAGTCTGCCTGCCTCTCTGCTATGCTAGAATATTGATTTCTTTATCCCATTCATTTCTATATGAAACCGTTCTCTGTGTCTGCAATGGAGGTAACTCAGGACAAAGCTCATAGCCCTTCTATGAACAAAGTGAATTTGGACCAGCTGAAGAGACCCCTTGTGTAGGGAGAATCTTTATGCTCCTGCTTCCTATACTGGATGTGTGCTATCCAAGCTAAATGTAAGGAGCATAACAGTGGTGGGGAGAGGGTATTATGAGGGATGAGGCGGAATAAGGGTTTGGAGCAAGATTCCACTACTAGCAATTTTCTTCTGGCAAGAGAATTAGTTCAAACTGATCCCCTGCTGCTGGGTTGGGGGAGCACAGAATCAGGGACTCAAGGCCAACTTGCCATCAGGCCCCAGATTCCACTGCATCTGAATTAACCTCCCCCAGAATCCACTTACAGCAACTATTCTGAAACATTTTCAATAATTTGGCAAACATTTGTGCCAGCAAATTCTTTTGCAAACTGAGGTGACTGCACAGTGGTGGGATGTCGGTGTTTGGTTTTGGAATATTTGAACAGCGCTATGTGTGAATGGAAGACGTTCTTGCCTCCCTTAGTGTTGTTGCCTTTCTGAGTGGGCAGTCAGACAGACTCAAACAGCAGGGAAGATTATCTTCACATCAGAAAGGCTAGAACAAGCCATTTTTAAATGGAAGTTTACATTAGAAAGAAAGCAACCTAATCTGTGCAAAGAGCCTAATTTTATGATGCTGCTGAAGTTTCTGTGAATGACAAGTGTCAGTATCACTGATTCACATGCCTTTGGAATTCACATGCCTTTTTTTTCTATTAGTTTCTCCATGTCACACCAATAACATTGAGTCCTTCTGTAATTATTGTTTGACTATTGTTTCAAAGGGCAGGTTTTCAAAGGAACCTTCAAAAAGGCTTTATTTATTTGTTTGTTTTGTTTATTAAACTAGGAGCAGGTACATCTGTTTCAAAAGTGCAGCACTACCTCTACAGATGTGCTGTTATTCTGAACTCACCTCTACCAATTGCAAGCTGTGAACAGAATTAAAAAGAGACAATTGTCAAAAATTTCCCCTCTGCTTGCACAAGTTGAGGAAAAAATAGTGTGAGAGATTCTTTTTGCCATGGTAGAACTGGAACTACTTTCACACACACACACTTCCAGGTTCTGACAAAGACTAGAAGTGGAAGTTTTGAAATGCCTGTAGAAAGGTTGGTTGTTCTTTGAGAATAAATGATTTATGCAGAAATAGAAGTACCAGAAATGTCACAAGAGCTCATATTTGTAAGACACTTGTCTTAAATTTGTAGCTCCAAGAGCAACCAAATAGTTGGGGTAAGATTTGGATGTTGTGTATATGTAATGTTCCCCTAATGGAACACAGATCGCGTTCAGATTTCTTTTCTAAAAAGGTGGAATTTCTGTAATCTTATTTAATTTCTTAGGGCTACATTTTGAATTGAATTATATGGCTGCCCAGGATAGTCAGACTTTAAGGTCAGAAGGGACCATATTATGATCACCTAGTCCGACCTCCTGCACAATGCAGGCCACAAAATCTCACTCACCAACTCCTGTAATAAACCCATAACCTATGTCTGAGCTACTGAAGTCCTCAAATCATGGTTTAAAGGCTTCAAGGTGCAGAGATTCCTCCAGCCAGAGACCTGTGCCCCACGCTGAAGAGGAAGGCAAAAAACCTCCAGGGCCTCTGCCAATCTGCTGTGGAGGAAACTTCCTCCAAATATGGTGATTAGCTAAACCCTGAGCATGTGGGCAAGACTCACAAGCCAGATACCCAGGGAAGAATTCTCTGTAGTAATTCAGATCCCACCCCATCTCACATCCCATCACAGGCCATTGGGCAAATTTAGTAAGGGGAAGTAAGAAAGCACCACCTTTTTAAACTTCTCTGAGAGTTTTACATGGTGTGTGTTCTCCCCTCTTGCACAAGTGGGTAGGGAAGAGTGAGGAACCTTAGACCATGTCATAAATATAAAGGGAAGGGTAAACCCCTTTGAAATCCCTCCTGGCCAGGGGAAAGCTCCTCTCACCTGTAAAGGGTTAAGAAGCTAAAGGTAACCTCGCTGGCACCTGACCAAAATGACCAATGAGGAGACAAGATACTTTCAAAAGCTGGGAGGAGGGAGAGAAACAAAGGGTCTGTGTCTGTCTATATGCTGGTTCTTGTTGGGGATAGACCAGGAATGGAGTCTTAGAACTTTTAGTAAGTAATCAAGCTAGGTATGTGTTAGATTATGATTTCTTTAAATGGCTGAGAAAAGAATTGTGCTGAATAGAATAACTATTTCTGTCTGTGTATCTTTTTTGTAACTTAAGGTTTTGCCTAGAGGGGTTCTCTATGTTTTTGAATCTAATTACCCTGTAAGATATCTACCATCCTGATTTTACAGGGGGGATTTCTTCATTTCTATTTACTTCTATTTTTATTAAAAGTCTTCTTGTAAGAAACTGAATGCTTTTTCATTGTTCTCAGATCCAAGGGTTTGGGTCTGTGGTCACCTATGCAAATTGGTGAGGCTTTTTATCCAACATTTCCCAGGAAAGGGGGGGGGTGCAAGTGTTGGGAGGATTGTTCATTGTTCTTAAGATCCAAGGGTCTGGGTCTGTAGTCACCTAGGCAAATTGGTGAGGCTTTTTACCAAACCTTGTCCAGGAAGCGGGGTGCAAGGTTTTGGGAAGTATTTGGGGGGGAAGGACGCGTCCAAACAGCTCTTCCTCAGTAACCAGTATTAGTTTGGTGGTGGTAGCGGCCAGTCCAAGGACAACGGGTGGAATATTTTGTACCTTGGGGAAGTTTTGACCTAAGCTGGTAAAGATAAGCTTAGGAGGTTTTTCATGCAGGTCCCCACATCTGTACCCTAGAGTTCAGAGTGGGGGAGGAACCTTGACAGACCACATTACCAAGGAGATGACAAATGCAGCTGAGCTGGTCTTCTGAAGTGCTCTAATATGTTACTAGTCTAAACCAGCAGCCAATAATAATCCAAAGACCCCAGAACAAGAGGGAAGCAGAATGGGAATTGTGTTTCACAGAGGCCAATTTCCTTCTCTCTACTATTCATGCACAGAGATTGTGAAATTAATGGGAATATATTGGACTATTTGTTGCCCAAATGCCAAGTTAATCTTAATTACCATTTTTAATCATCTTCTACTCTCTATCTTTTGTAGGTTAGTAAAGAAATAATGAACTTAACTGGTTTGGTTCATGCAATATATGTATGATTTAGTCAGTCTCAACTCTCTAATTGGCTATATATAGGTAAGTGATATAATTCTGCTTTGCTGTGGTTCTGAATCAGGAAGGTAATTAAGTAGATGACTAATTTTAATCAAGTCAGTCGTCCCACGGATGTCAAAAGGTTAAAGATAGGCCCCTCTTTAAGTTATTTGCAATATTAAGGCCTGTATCCGCTATCCTACCTTCAGTGCAGAATTCAGCTCAAAATTCCATTACCCATTCTTAATCAGAAAGAAATACATCCACTAATGAATGAATGCCACAGTATTACATTTTATGCATTTGGGTCAAAGATGTTGAGAGCTTTGTTTGAGATGCAGATGATGCTCAACACACCTACAGGAGACACTGATTGGTCCCCTATCAATTTCTTAATTTCCAGCAATATTTTCATTACACTGATCCATGGGGAAACCGCCCCCACCCCAAAACACACATACATCAGAAACTTTACAACATGGACACCTCCTAAAGTAGCTTATGATTCCCTCCCCCCCCCCCCCCGATACCCTTTCCTTTCTTAGCTAACTGGAATTTGTATATTGTACTGGTGCCTAATTGTCTCACAAATCAGCTGTTCATCCTCTCTATCATACAGAACACATGCAACAGCTGCAGCTCTGAAACTATGATTAGTTTAAAGCCCTTGAAATCCAGCATTGCCTACACATGTTCTCCAAAATTTTACTCAGCATATTAACTTCAACTGATTTCTCACTAAACCTTTCATTTAATTTAACAATCCACAAAAGGCCTGAAATAAAAATGCTTCATATTGAAGGAATTAAAAAATAAGACAGCTAATAGGCCAAGAAAGTCATTAAAGAAATATGTTAGAAGGAGTAAAGACTCACACAGATTAGAAATATCATTATTAATTTTAATATTCATATTGTGAATATTGAAGTTTATTTATATTACTATAGCTCCTAGAGTTCTCCCAAAAGTTTGGGTGCCCTCTGTGCTAGGCAGTCTCACAAATTTTCATCCAAAAATTCAAGCCAGAAGCATGCCATTTGTTATTCCTCAATTGTTGCTCAGATTTCATTAGTCACAATTTTCCTGCTTAAAAAAAGGGGGAGGAGATGTCCAGTCATCCAATCAGGGATCAGAAACAGAACATGCGAATTTCACACCACAACTGACAAAAAAACAAATGGTAAAGATTAAAAAAGAACAATTTGCAACCAACCTGCAGGCTACAGATTGTTTGTCCAGAGTATTTGGCATGTACTTACGCATAACTATCTCAATTTCAGAAAACAGGATTAGTTTGCAAATAGTTTGTTAATAGGAAAAAGCTACACTTACAATGAATATTATATTTAATGAATAATTTGCCCTATTTCATTGTAGTGTATAGTAGAGCATCAGTTTTGCTTTGTTTTTTGTTTTTTTTTTAATTTCCTTTCATTAGAAATAAATGTGGATTTCACAATTAACTGAAGTGAACTTTAAAAGAGAGAGAATTTACACAGAGGGTTTTCAATATATCTTGTAGAAACATATTTTTAAAAAGTGTTATAGAGACTATGTCTAACATAAAACACAGTATATGTTATTTGAAACGTGAGTTAAATCAATAGTCCACAGTAATACTCCATAAAGTCTGAAATTTGGTTTGTAAAGGGAAATAAATAGTTCATTTCCTGGGCTGCCTCATTTTAAACCCTTGGAAAAATCAATTTTCTTATAATTCTGTTGTCATCCCCTTTGCTTTTGTGGCACTACTACCAAGTGCCACAATTATAAGGAAAAAGAGTAGAGAAAACTGTGCTTTCAAATGCCTTTGTAAATTGCAGCACTGACACTTTGGTTGCTAATGAAGTGTTCAGGAAACATAGATGTATTGTGTCAAAATATCTTTTGCAGACAGGTGAAAGAAAATTACCTAATCTTCATGGGTTATTCTATTTCACTTAGCCTGTGATATAAAACCAGGAAAAAAAAAAAGAGGCTGTTTTATGGGCCAATTCCTGTGTCTTTACACATATGAGTAGTGCCGGTTGTCTAAGGCACGCTCAGTGGGGAGTATTTCCATTGTCTTCAGTTAATTTTCAGATCAGGCCTCTAACAGGAAATTGTGGTCTTAATTCTCAATTGCACCCAAACTCTCATGGGTGCAATTCAGAGGGGAGACTATCAGGAAGACAGTATAGCCATGGGTGGCCAGTGACCTGGCTTTTGGGGGAGGCTAGCCTCCGGCCCCTCCCTTTGTGCCCAAGGCCTTCCTCTCCCCTAGCCGGCCTGGGAGCAGAGTGTGGGCGGTGCCACGCTAGGCTGTTTGGGAAGGCACAGTCTACCCCTACCTATGATACCCGCCGCCCATGAGTATAGCTCCTTGATTCTCAGCCAACTGATCTGAGTGCAAGTTAAAACTGCAGAAGGGGAAGGAGAGAGGGTTGCCCTACACAGTTAACATAAGATGCCTGAGTGAAAGGTGTTTGTTGTGGAGCCTCATTCTTCCCCATTACTCCCATTCCCAATAATGCCCTTTCTGCACTCCCTGCAACCCTTTCACAGGGATATGAGGAAGTTCAGCACAGGAGTCAGTGAGGCAGCATATGCCAGCATTATACCAACTCAGATTCCCCTTACACAAGGGAAATTCTTCATTGACCATCTCTGGCCACTTTACAATTACACGGAGCAAAGTGAAGTTATTGGATGGGAGAATCCAGCCCTACATTTCCAAAGATTGTCAGGAAACCCAATTTGCATTTTACATTTGCTGTCCATATTCATTTGTAAACAAGTGTTCTAAGGCACAGACTAAAGTGCCCAATATTCACTCTTCTTTATTCGCTACTTGTCATTCATTATTATTCTGTTTTAAATGTTTCAGCCAGCCAGTCAGGGAACAGAAAAAAATCCATCTGTAATCACAAACAACAAGTAATGGTAATGGTTAGTCTGCAGAAGAGAAGAGTGAGGGGGGATTTGATAGCATCCTTCAACAACCTGAAGGGGGTTTCCAAAGAGGATGGAGCTTGGCTGTTCTTAGTGGTGGCAGATGACAGAACAAGGAGCAATGGTCTCAAGTTGCAGTTGGGGAAGTCTAGGTTGGATATTAGGACACACTGTTTCACTAGGAGGGTGGTGAAACACTGGAATGGGTTACCTAGGGAGGTGGTGGAATCTCCATCCTTAGAGGTTTTTAAGGCCTGGCTTGACAAAGCCCTGGCTGGAATGACTTAGTTGAAGTTGGTCCTGCTTTGAGCAGGGGTTCGACTGGATGACCTCCTGAAGTCTCTTCCAACCCTACTCTTCTATGATTCTGTGATTCTATGGTTAGGCAGGGGTGGAATCCCCCTTTGCCTCCCCAATAAATCCAATTTTCATTCAAAATGTTTTTATTTTTCCTAATTTTGTCATCAATCTAAAAAAAATGTTTTCTGTCAACTGAAAGGTTTCATTTGACTTGAAATTGGCAAATAGTTTCAGGGTCCAAAAAATATTTTTTTAAGTGAAAAAACAAAAATTCGCCCAGTTTGACATTGTCTATTGATATGTAAAAACACTTTTTGATTTTTTTTTTTTTGCTTAAAAAGAATGAGAAACAGAGTCAGAGAACGACCCACCCTAGAAAAGCCAATCTCCCCAGTGGTGAGAGCTTTCACCTGGGGATGTGGGAAACCCAGGTTCTCTCTTTTTCTCTAACCAGAAATTCCATCCTGGACCTGAGAAACCTTCCAGTCAGAATTTTTGTCAAAATGATACTGTTTTGATTAAACAAAAACAGCATTTTCAACTAGTTCTACTATTTAGTCAGGTACTTATTTGGTCTGGTGAGAAATACCTATTTTCTTCTGAGCAGATGCTTCTCGATTTCCACTCCCTAAACTGTTAGAGATATAATGGTAATAGTAAAGTTCCAATTCATATACATGAGTGAAAAATGGGAATTTTACTATGCCAGAAAACTATTTATCAAAAACACCATTTTTATATGCTGGTAATATCAAAGCAGAATCCCTAGTGTTACTGACGCTGTGCTCTAGTGACAGCTGGGCGACAAGCAGTAATTGAACATATTTAAAAATCCACCCCATGTACTGAACAGATTTCAGTGTCTGCTTTGTTTAAGGTCCACTGAGTTGTGAAATGGTTGCTTCATTCACACAGATGTTAATATCTCCAGGCTCTTCTTTGTTGCTCCTCATTTACATATTTGCAGTAAGTTTGCTGTTCATGAAGTGAGACACAGCTACTTGTCACTACTCTTTGTTATAATAATGCATGTCCCAGACAAAATACGAGAAACAGCAATTACACTTCATTAAGGTTTAAGGAGAAAAATAATAAGGAACATACCAACAGGTGTTCAGTCACCAGTGCTTCATTAGTTTCTTTACTGTTTAAATACCTGGAGCTGATGAATATAAATTACTCAGGGAAAAACAATACAGTTTTGAATAGGTTTTAGTCTGTCTCTTTGTCCCTTCATCTATGAAAACATTCTGAAGTAATGATCCCTCCACATATTGTAGTTTTACATTATATGGCTATTAAATACCACACTTGGTCATTTCTTAAAAGGAATTAAGGAGATCTGTAGATTTACCCATTCTTTGAGAATCACAATATATTTCTGAGTATTCCAGAAACTCTACCTCCATGAGCAAGAAACAAAAATAAAATGAATGCAAGCTTCAGCTAGACCAGTCCAACAAATGGCAAAGGTTCCTGATATCAATGATTACTTACTTGAGAAGGATGGTGTATATCAAGAACCGAAAATATCATGGGTTTATTGAGAAAAGAGGATGATTTACCCTGCCATCCCATAGCTGCAAAACAAATAAAGGTAGGCCATATTTGGGCTGTCATCTGTTCATTAATATTGTTGGCAGGAATGTCCAAAAAGTCCAGCACTATGAGGGGAGGAAGTCTGATTTTGGTTAAAGCCAAAACCTAGGAATCAAAAGAGATCTGGTTTCTTATTTCTGGCTGTGTCAAGAACTTCTATTGTGAACAATTTCTCTTCCTTTGTGTTTTTTATCCAAATTTAAACCTGGGATAATAATAATTACCTACCTCACAAGTGTTCTGCAAAGCTAAATTTATTTTGTATAGCGCTTTGATAGCCTTGACTAGAGATAGCATATCAGTATACATTTATATTATTTCACTACACATTTTTCTTGGGTCTGTAAAATATAAGTATTCCCTTCCACGCAAATAAATATAACCTAAAGGAGGTGTGAGGAGGAAGGTAGGAAACTAATTCTTAGCAAGCTCAGCAAGTATTATTACTATGACTAGATTGGCAGTGACTTAGATTTTACATCAGCATCTTCTGGTGAAAAGGGAGAAGAGAAAAAGAGAGCAGTAAACTGTGTGTCTTCTGGGCTGGACTTTGCTTGTCTAAAAGTAAAAGTGGCCATAAACTAGCCAGAAATAACTAGGGATAATTCAGTAATAACTAGTGGGTAATTACTAGTGGGTAATTCACTCTGGCAGGGGAACTTTTTGCCTGCCAAAATCTTGCCCCCCACCCCAGAATGTCAGGAGCCTGGAAAGATCAGGTAACCAAGGGGACATGGTAGAGCAGAACTCCACTGACATAAAATCCCTGAAGACTAACCCTTGCACTGGTACTGTAGGTCCTAAAGCAAAGGGATCACAACCAACTCTTTGCTGGCATCTCATATCCACATTTCCTCATTGCAGCTCAGATGGACTGCAGAATCAAGGCTAATGTCCCTTAATCCTTTTGTGAATTTTCTTATTCATTGGTTTTCCAATTCACTTCATATAACTGTGGAATGATAGGAATCAGAAATGGGGAAGGCATATGAGTCATCTCTCTATTCCTCACAGCCCTATCAGTGACATTTGTTACCAATATATTTCCTAGTGTCCTTTCCATTCTGTTTAAATATCTCAATATTTGAGCAGCTAGCAAACATATGCTGCAGAGAAATCAGCAGAGATAGCAAAGGTGAGTAGAGTTGGATGAACAATTTGCAATGCTTTTTCCTCTCTTTTTTGTCAGTTTGGCCCCTTTTTCCTGTTAATAAATTATCTGACAAGGGTTCTTGATGTATGATCTAGTAGACTAAGCATGCAACTAAGAACATGGGACTCCTGTATTCTAATGTCAGCTCTGGTAGTGTATTTTCCTGTGGCCCTCGCCAATTCATATAACCCTGCTGTATAATGGGAAAAATACAGTTAACCTATGACACAGAGATAGGCATAGAGATTAAGTAAGGCACCAACATATGTGCTAAAATTAAAAAGAATAAACAGAATCCCTCCCTCCCCCCCCTTGATTGGAGAGAGCCGCAGACACAGTGCTCCCCAAGATTTTCGTACAAATGTCCATTTCAAAACTTTTTTGGGGCATTGGCAACTACACATTGATCAGAACACAGGACAGGTGAGCTCCCCTTCCAATAGAAGCTTCTGGATGAAACCTAAGCATTCTCACATCAGACATGCTTTTCATGTAAAACAAGTCAGTAAAGTTTGGGATATACCTACAAAGAATAGCCTTGCTACTTGTCCCTAAAATCCTGAACTGGCCTTGTGCACAGAGACGTGACCATGCTGGGTTTTTAGTCAGCTAAGTTTGGAGTAGGGAATATCGATCCACCCAATAAAAATCACGGCTCACTCTCGCCAATATTCCTCTGGAGGTTCTCACTGGTGTTCAGCCCCTCATTGGTGGCCCTTACCCCATGGTAGTCAGTGATTTAGAGCCTCAACCTGATCCTGAGTTCATAAAATAGTTTAGTAGTCTTTGGGTTAAAGCTGTCTTATAATGATGGATGAGCTTGTTACTTGCCCTACACACTAGCACAGGGGAAGATGAGGCCAGCACCTCCTTACTGCCAAGTGCACGTGTAACCCACACACCTCCTGAGTGTGGTGCTCTGTCCATTTTAGTGGCACCAAGACCACTTAGAGAGAGATTAATGGGTCTGCTACAGCCTTAGCTAACAGCCACCTGGCTTTTAGCTCATGCAGTAGAGGCTCATGCATTTAGCTCCAAAGGTCCCAGGTTCGATCCCGACGACGACCGGGGTCTGTCGGTGTTACGCACACTATCTGTATCATCGGTAACAGCTCTGTCGGGAGAGCAGCCTCTGTGAGGTAACCGCTTCCCTTCCTGCACAGGTGGGCAGTGTTTAGTAGATCTGCTCTTGGAGCGGCCCCTTCTGTGAACAGATTATGAATTGATGACCATGCCCTATATTATATTGTTATTGTCACCAGTGACTTGGGGTTTTTTTCACTTTAAGGCCACAACTTACTTTTTTGTAAATAGTTTTTTTTTAAATATACTTTTGAAAGAAAACTTATCTTTTCCCTGATGACATCCCAACTTTGCGATCAGCTTCACAGAAGGATATACAGTAGAAGGCTACAATCTAGTATTATCTAGTACTGTGAGCATTCCCTAACCGATTTGAATTTACTTCTTTTCCTTGTCTTTTTAAGGGCCAATCACAATTTATCAGAATGATTCATTACACTCATCCTTCAGTGACTCTCTATAATGGCAGCCATATCATCCAATATATTTTTCTGATTGCTCGAATTCACATCGCTTTAAATTGCTAACGCTTTTCCCACTGGAAAGCATGTGAAATCACTGGAGGGAACAGACTGTTTAAAAAACTGCAAAAAAAAAAAAAAGTTCCCACAAAGTTGCTTGCATCAGTTAAACTATTGTCCTGAGTTTAAAATAAAATCAATCTAGCAAATCAGACACTGTTATTAACCCTGTCAGAGCCAAACCATTCCCACCAGGCGCCCTTCTTTTCAAAATGCCACAGTGAATTAGGAAGATGTGGGACAAGATTCTTCTCTCAATTACCTCAGTATAACTCTGAAGTAGTTTCAGTGGAGTTATTTTAGATTTACTCCAATGTAAGTGTGATCAGAATTTGAACTTTTATGTGAATAGGACTTTTTGCAGCATATACACTTTATCCAGTAAAATGGAATGTGAAGGGATTAAATGGATCTATAGACACATTGAGCAGTAGAGAATTTAAATATCAACCCATCTTAAATGACAATATGGTGGGGGGCAGGGGTATGATTTGAAGCAATAACCTATTTGAGAACTTTCATGAAAAGAATTGCCAGTGAAATTATCATTTGTTTAGTTTTTCATCTTGTTAATTTCAGGTAGATGAAAACACAGTTGTTCCAAATAAGATAGAATGGTGAAAAAGAATTATCTTCCAGAGGCCATATCCAACATTGTGACATCAGCAGGATGGCACAGGGGCCGACAGAGATGTGGTGAATAACTGGTGTACAAATTACAAAGACCAATGACACCAAAGTCAGAATGAAGGTAAGACTTTCTTTGCTTCCTGTTCACACAGACTGTCACCTTCTTGCTATATTCCCTTTATCAAACACCTGGAACAGTGACTCTAACCTTTCCAAGTAATACCACAATTGTCAGCTAGCTTGATTCTAAATTATATCTTATTAGGGACTACGTTTCAGAACCCAAATTGACCATCATCTCTTGATTTTTAATACCATTGTAAATATCATTGAAAGGATGAAAACTTTTCATACAGTACTACAAAATGAACTGCACATCATTTTCAAACTTCTCTTCTGCTGTTTGTTTGTTTTCTTGTTTGTTATACACAGTTTCTCATTATGGATCTAATCATTCTCCCCCTGAAATCAATGGCAAAGTTCTATTGACTTTAATGGTAGCAATACCATACTATGTGATCCCTTGCCACACATTTTTAGGTCTAGGCCTGTCTTTGTCACACATTGATATCTCAGAAGTTTGGTAACTTTAAGTACTGAAGCTCTGTAATTTGATGATTTTTTTTAAAAAATGGGAGAACATATGGAACCAAATCCAACAGCATTTATCCATAGTTAGTCAGCATTATATATTTTCATATTATGCCATACTTATGCTCTCTTGTGACAAAGCAACTATGGGTATGTCTACACTGCAGCAGGAGACTTAATTGCAGCATGTGTGGAGGAGGGATAACTCAATGTTTTGAGCATTAGCCTGCTGAACCCAGGGTTGTGAGCTCAATCCTTGAGGGGGCCATTCAGGGATCAGGGCAAAAATTGGGGATTGGTCCTGCTTTGAGCAGGGGGTTGGATTAGATGACCTACTGAGGTCCCTTCCAACCCTATGATTCCTATGTGTACCAATAGCTAGAACAAGTACCAATAGTAGAGAAGCCATGGCAGCCTAGACTTCATCGTGGGCTAGCTACCCAAGTAAGCACTCAGGGTGTGGGCTGGATTTCTTCAGCTGTGCTGAAGCCCATGCTGCCACAGTTTCACTGTTATTGATACCCAAACTGCTAGATTAAAGTAAACTAAGATATGTTTATGCATGCTGCAATCACATCCCTCAGTGTAGACATACACTTAGATACTAGTCTGATAACTTCTTTTTTTTCTGTTGCTTTCCAGCATGACTATCTCAACTAATACATAATTTTCTATTACTAGTTTTGTTAAGAATGTTTTGTCATTTATTTTCATGTTTTGGAAGTGCCTTTAAGTTATTTCAGGTCATACTCCTGTCAGCTGTTTTACCTCCCAACTGTTGGCTAGACACTAGAATGGTTGTATCTAATTAAAAGTCCCCAAAGGTAGATGGAATAACTATTCCATATTTGTATCTTGCAGGTTATCGCTGTGAGAGTTGAACCTATTATCTTTGTGATACACAGGCAGCTGCTCTACTAAAAGAGCCAACAGAACTCTTCCCCAGGGAACAAACTTTCATTTTCTTAGTTAGAAAATACTCTCCATGTACTTTACGACAGATTTTCAGAACTTCTTTATGACAACAACATATTGCAATTCTGTTGCACCATTCACTCAAGGATATAAAATCATCCTTAAAATAAATATTGATTTAATACTTGCAATGTGCCTGTAATGTGTAGGTAAGTCTAACTATACCCGTTTTACAGATGGGTAAATAGAGGGTGAGAGAGGTTAGGTGGGTAGCCTAAGGCCAGACATCAAGTGAGTAGTAATGTGAGGAAAAGAATGCACAATCCCTGACTCTAAGCAGTATACTGTACTCTGTCATTTATAACAAGATGTATGACATCTAATGTTGTTAACAATAACAACCGACAGTTTACAACCAATAGAGTCCCCACATATCCTTCAAACTTTATGTATTTATCTGAAAATCTGGTTCAAAATAACCTATTATTTTTGTGTATCATTGCAATCACGTCTTTTTCTATTCATATATTTCAGGAATGATTTTTTCCTACCTGTAAATAGATCTGTTCTCTTAACACATCATTCCCTGACATATTGCCATATGAGTTACTAATGAAATCTACTTCTCATATGTCTTTATAGTGTTTTAGGATGACTGGTTTTGCAGAAGATAATCTGGTCTTTAACCAGGGTCTGTTCTGTGAGTAAGATAGATATGTCAATGAGAAGACATGAATTCTCATGGGTGTATATTGGTCACCTGGTATTTACAGTTGAATGACTTTCTTTAACAACTGCATCTTCATTTGCTATCTTTTCTTGATGAACGCTGATGCACAATAATAATGTGGAACAAGCTAAGCCATAGTCTTTGAGCTATCACTGATGTTATTCATGAGACCTTGCTCTGGAGCACAAACTGCCCTGGAGAAAATATTTTTCTGTGCTACCCATTTGCACAGTTAGTGCCTGGTGCTGCTCCCATTAGAGTCAATGGAAGCTTTGCCTTTGACTTAAATCAGATCAGGCTCTTAGCAATATTTAGGTTATGTTATGTCCCAGTCAATGCTAAATAGAATAACTATATAATCATACCATTGTATTGTATGAACAAAAGATTTTAGTCAGTAATAGAGCATTGGAATATTAAACTAATGATTAATGCACACAAAATTGTCCTTCCATAATTTTTTTCTTTAGTTGACATTTGTTTGAGCAAGATTTAGTTTTATTATTATGTTGTGTATCTTTCAATGTGGTGGACAAAAGTATAATCTTTAGTTGTCTAACTCCTTCAATATGTAGTATTACTCAGATCATATATACTGTTATCTCAAAGTGCTTTGCAAAGAGGGTCAGTATAATTATCCCCATTTCCATGTGGGGAAACTGAAGCAGACAGCAGTGAAATGTCTTGCCTAAAGTCACTCAGCAGGCCTGTGGCAAAGCCAGAACAAGAACCCATGATTCCTGAACTCCAGGCCAGTGCTCCATCCAGCAGACCACACTTCCTTTACTAACATACCCTTTGTCTGTAGTAAGGGCCCACAGACAGTCTTCTTACCTGATAGCTGGGCCCCAACTAAGCTACCTGATGGGCCCAACTGCCTGATTGGCTGAGAGGATGAGCACATCTGCCTTTAAACCCAACTGCAGTAGCAGCATGCTGGCTGTTCAGATCATTTGCCCTTGGCTACCTTAGTTTCTGCTCCTTCTGTGTTTCAGCCTCGTTCCTGCCTCTGATTCTGACTGTGCCTTGAACCTTGGCTCTGGCATCTGATCTCTGACTCTGGTACTGCACCTCACTTCTGTTTCCCCACATTGCATGCCTCCTCTGACAACTAAGCATGACTTCCGTTACAACCACTAGGCAAGACCACCCATTTTCCTTTCCCTAACACTCTTTAATACATGATTTTGAAGATAATTTTATAAAAAAAACCCATATAATAGCACAGGCAGGTTTCAATAGTGATCAGTATGTTACTATATGAAATACTGGATTTGGAAGTTTTAGCTTTATTGCCATATATAAATATTTGACCTTGGTGTATTTTATGTTTTTTATTGTATGGTCTTACATATTCAACTTTTCATCATTTTAATAATGAAGATGAGTAAACATATGCTTCTATTTTGTGTGACACGTTTTTATAAAATACCCAGATTAAATGTAGATGCACAATTAGTTAATTTTGCAGGTCCATATGATGAGGATTATAATCATGATAATATTACTTAAATGAACAATTAATAGTAACTACAAGTGTCTGACAGATTATACTCATTCGAGTCTAATTTTGACTAAGTACTGTGAGAGATGTTGGTATTTGTGAAAGATACTGGATCTGGAGTCTGAAATTCTCTATTCTGCTGATCCTTCAATCTGAATGTACTTAATATAGCTGCATCCCAGATATCTAACTATATTCTCTGCAGCTGGAACATGGGCAGGGGGGCCTCAGGTAAGAGACCTTTCTGTTTTTGAAGTACTCATGCCCCTAGCCCTCTTTCCTCCCACTGTCTCCTCCCTTTTTCTTATATGGCCTTATCCAAAGCTCACTGAAGTCTACTTCAGTCTTTCAATTGACTTCAGTGCCTTTTGAGTCAGCGCTATAGTGATCAGATTTATCTTTTTTTTGTTTTAACTATCAAGAACTCCTTGTCACAGACTCCTCCTACTACCCTCAATCCCAAATCTCTATGCCCCAACGCTAGATGAGGGCATAAAATGTGAGTCTATATTTTCGCATGACAATGTGTAAATGTTCATAAGTATACTGATCTCACAAGAATAAATATTAACAGAGGCACAGGAACCTTCCCCGAACAATATTATGAACAAACAAAAAATGTTGCATGAAAGCTGATGGAAAAGCAAATATAAAGAACCTTGAGCATGGCTGAATTGAAATGCAATTCAGAACTAATAAAATGCAAGAGAATAATTTCTTGCACTATTTGCCCCATTGTTCTGTTAAGCCTATTTTGCATGAATTCCAAATCCTCCTCATTTTAGATAAGACTGTGGTTGCTAACTTTAAAGTCGTCCAATGAGTCACGTAGACTGACATTTTAATTGTTACAGTTTGTCTCAAAAATAATTTTAGTAAGAGCAAAGGGTAGTTTAATAATTCACTAATATATAGAATATAAAAGAACTCATATAGGCCTTTCTTTTGCCAATTACATTGATTTTCATTTTCTGTGTGAAGTCTAAAATATAATATAACGGATTCATTTGATTTTTCTTCCATTGCCAAATCACAAGATCAGCTCCCCTGTAATTGCTATGCCCAAGGAATCTCAGGGGGGAAAAAAAGACTCATCTCTAGATAATCAATTTCTGATAAGAGAGTAGGATGCTTCAGGATTGCTTTGCTGTCCCTAAAGGAAGACTGTTCATCTAATTAGAAAAAGTATACAGAATCCTGTTTCTTTTTTGGAACCCTGAAACTATTAATTTCTGAATATTGAAAGCTAGGTAAAAATCTAAACCATAATATTTCAGTTTAGCCATTGTGTTTACAAGAGTGGCTTGGAGAAGAGTTAAGAAAATAAAATACAAGTTTGCATGCTTGACACACTGGACATGCAAAATATAGATAATTAACATTTACTATTGTGGAAGACACATTAATAAAGTTCTATAAAGAGTAGCATATTGAAGATCTTGACTATAATTTTATGAAGAATGAGAAAGTAAAAAAAAACTATTAAATAATTATAGTAATCTAAAATTGTGTAATTTAGCACATAGTTAAATACATATTTCATATACAGCTAAAGGCACAATTTTGTGACAATGATTACCTGAAAATTCATCAATGTATCAACTTAAAAGTTCTGAGTTGTTTTGATTTTCTTCTCGATCACTCATTCGATCAATACCTTAGCTTTAGTGCAGACACAAGATAATTTTTAAATTAAGAGAATAATTTGTAACAAATAATTTATTTGTCAAATTTAGTCTTTCTGTTCCAGAAATACCTACACATGAATAAAATTTCTCTCAAACATTCATTATTCACATATATTTCCTAAGTAATGTATTGATTTTTTTTTTTACACTATGACCTGATCACAAATATTTGAAACTTGAGAAGTGTAGTTGTGCTGGATTGATCAATTAAGACATATTTATAGCATTACATTATTCCCTGTCTGGATGATTAGCAACGCCCAAATCTACAAAAGGACTTGGGCATTGCAACTCCCAATTTTTAGCACCTAGCTACTCCGTCTACAGCGCAATCAAAAACCTGTGACAGGAAATCTCAGGGCCGGGTCAGCTGACTCAATCTCATGGGGGTAGGGCTGCGGGGCTAAACATAGCAGTGTAGACTATGTTTGGATTGGAACTCAGGCTCTGAATCCCCTGCCCAAATATACACTGTTCTACTCAGTCACATAGCACAAACACAAATGAGTTGACCCAGGTTCTGAGACTTGCTGCCATGGGATTTTTATTGACATATTCAGTGGAATCCACAAACCCTGAGTTAAGTGCCTAGGACCCCTAGACAGTGCCTAAAAATGGCATCTACAAAAGTCAGCACACTGAGAGGGGACTCATCTAAGGTATCATGTAGCAGATGCCACGCAGAAGAGTCAGGGACTTAGGTGTCTAAATCTGGGTGGGACTGGTGCACCCACGGGGAAGCTTATTTCTGCTTGTGATCCAAAGTGAGGAACTCTCTCCTGGAGTCAGATGCATACGTTTTTTCTTTCAAGAATGGTGGTGGCTCATGCTGGAATCCACACAAAATGGATGGGGCAGGAGGGAGAGCAGAAGTGGAGGAGAATGTGGCCTACCTTATAGATTTTAGACCAGAGGGCTGGCCCTGTAAATGCCATGGTGCATATCTACAATAATCAGCAGTGACACAAACAGTGAGGAAAAATATATATACAATTTTGCTACAACTGTATCCAGTGATGAGCTGCCAAAATCTTAACAACCAGTTCCCTCCTCACCCCACGAGGGGGTCATGGCCCACCTCCACCCCCCCGGGGACTTCTGCCCCATCCACCCCACTCCCCTGTCCACTGACTGCCCCCAGAGCTGAGCAGGAGGGTCTCATGGGCCACCGTAATGGGTGGCCACCCTACCCCTAAGAGCCAGAGAGACCTGCCAGGGAGCAAGGTGGGGAGTCCAAGTTGTGCTTACCTGGGGCAGCTCCCAAGAAGCATCCGGCAGGTCCCTCTGGCTCCTAGGGGCAGGGGAGCATAGCTAGGGTGGGAGCGGCCACTCCCCCCACTGACCACATCAAAAGTGGCGCCTTAGGCACCAACTTCGTGGGTGCTCCGGGACTGGTGCACCCACGAGGAAAATTTGGTGGGTACAGAGCACCCACCAGCAGCTCCCCGCCCCATGCTTGGCCCCAGCTTACCTCCGCTCCGCCTCCGCCCCTGAACAAGCCGCCCAGCTCTGCTTCTCAACCCCCTCCCCCCAGCTTCCCGCGAATCAGCTGTTCACGCAGGAAGCCTGGGAGGGCTGAGAAGCAGGCAGCGTCTTCGCGCTCAGGCCCAGGGAGGCGGAGGTGAGCTGGGGTGGGGAGTCTCCACCCCCAGGGTTACCTGCTGCTGTGCAGGCGGCCCTCCTCGCGCCCCGCCCCAGCTCACCTCCGCTCCGCCTCCTGGGCCTGAGCATGGAGCCACCGCTTGCTTCTCAGCGTCCCACCCCCTGGCTTCCGGCACAAACAGCTGATTCGCGAGAAGCCGTGGGGGTGGGGCAGAGAAGTAGAGCGGGGTGGTGTGCTCAGGGGAGGAGGTGGAGGTGGAGTGGAGGTGAGCTGGGGCCGGGTGCGGGGCAGGGAGCTGCCGGTGGGTGCTCTGTACCCATCAAATTTTCCCCGTGGGTGCTCCAGCCCTGGAGCACCCATGGAGTCAGCACCTAAGGCGTTGCTTTTGGCCAGTTGTTAAATTTAGAAGCCCTTTAGAACCGGTTGTCCCATCTATTTCTAGCGAACTGGTGCGAACTGGCTCCAGCTCACCACTGACTGTATCCACACCTTTATCTAATTTCCATGAACACTTGTGCCAGCAAGTTTTGTTTGTACAAACGTTAAAAGAAAGTGTTTTTTGTTTGTTTTTCGTTTGTTTTTTAGTTTGTAGGGAAGTTTTGTTCATTCAGAAAACAGAATTTACTAATTGCTCCAGGTGGAACTAGTTGATAAAGGTTAGGCAATTCAATCAGGAAGTGCAAATGATGCCAAGTGACTTACATGACCAATAATTCAACTGGTAAATTGAACCCTGGATATTAAATGACTGAAGGAAAACAGTGAACCATTGGTAAGTAAACAAAAGTTAGAAATTCATTTGTACCAAGACATTTTTCCAAAATATTTTATAACTATCACATTTATAAAAAATATCAGTGTGTTCTTAGACTCTTGACAAATAGAGAAAAAAAGTACTGAATACATTGTTCTCTGTGAATTGTCTACACAGCTTTAAAAATTGCTTACCAATTCTAATTCTAGAGGGCTCCAAACACCGTACAAGAATTGTCTATAAAGAGCATTTCAGTGAGTTTGCAGATACAGTCAAGTTCAGGTGATGTAATATCTTGTCCCAAAACAGCAGGTGATGCTAGGTTCTTAGCTCCAAGTATTGATTTCAAATCTGTGTCAAAATACTCCCAACCATTTACATTTGGAATGGATATACAGTGCATTCAGAAACTTTATCAAGCAGAATACTTGGTATTTCCCCCTTTTTGTCCTTTTTGCATGATCTATTAACAGTAAGAGAAAGGACTAGACTTTTATCTTTTCTTGCAGGAAATCTACTTCTGAATACGTAGGGATTTCAGTGTGATCTTTTATTGAATAAGGGCTTCAGGAGAAACCTTTTGATGATGAACTCAGAAACCTGGATAAGTGAAAAGTGAAACATTCCTCCAGTTTTTTAAAAAAGATAAAATAAATAAATAAATGTGCTGCCGGTAATTTCACTGAGTAGTTAAAGTACAGTTCTGCTTCAAAATACGATGATGGAAAAGCATCATCTTTTTACTCAGGAGATCTGTTCCTTATGTGCACTAAGAGTCACAACTTCTTACTTTGTTCTTATTCTTAGTATTGTTTGTACTGTGTTCATGCCTAGATGTCCAAGTTAAGATTGAGGGCCCAGTGTCCTAGATGGTGTATAACCATGCAGGAAGACACAGTCCCTGCCTCAAAGATAAGGAGGGCTTGTGGCACCTTAGAGACTAACAAATTTATTTGAGCATAAGCTTTCGTGAGCTACAGCTCACTTCATCGGATGCATTCAGTAGAAATGGGGAGATTTATATACACAAGGAACATGAAACAAAGGGTATTATCATACACACTGTAATGAGAGGGAGTGGATGGGTCATTACAGAAATTAAAACTATTTCCCCATGTTTATTCCCTCCCCACCCCCCCCACCCCCCGCTGTTCCTGAGACGTTCTTATCAACTGCTGGAAATGGCCCACCTTGATTATCACTACAAAATGCCCTCCCCCCCGGCTCCCCTGCTGGTAATAGCTCACCTTACCTGATCACTCTCATTACAGTGTGTATGGTAACGCCCTTCATTTCATTTTCTCTGTGTATATAAATATCCCCACTGTATTTTCCACTGAATGCATCCGATGAAGTGAGCTGTAGCTCACGAGAGCTTATGCTCAAATAAATTTGTTCGTCTCTAAGGTGCCACAAGTCCTCCTTTTCTTTTTGCGGATACAGACTAACAGGGCTGCTACTCTGAAACCCGCCTCAAAGATGTACAGTCTGATTGGAGGCAAGACGCAAGAAATTAGTATGACCAACAAATGCAAGAAAAGGGAATAAAAGGGATCAGGATACTGAAATTCAGATCCAAAATCTAACGGACAAGCTAAGCAAAATCAAAATCCAGCTTCCTCAACCCAGCTCTAGTCCAAAGTCTTGAAGGTGAGATTGTTTGAATTCGCAAGGTCATATGTTTCTGAGGATTCCTAGTGTTTGTTATGGGAACATCCTAACTGAGGTGGTATCCTTATTAGACCTGGATGAATTGTATGTACAGAATAATGCACATGTTGAATTTCACCTCTTTTGCTTTTCCGTTGACTTGTGAACAAACTGGTTTGTGAAATTCTGAAATTATTATTTTCAAATTCCTTGAGAACTTGTTTGTATCTTGGAAGTGCTGCCAAGAGTACGCACAGGGGGCAGTGTGCTGACAGCTTCCTCCTTCATGAGGTGTGCACCCGTGGCCAACTCAACCAGCCAGGGGATGGAATAAGGAACCATTGTTCAGTCTACTCCCTGCACTTTTCAGAATAATTAGGCAGTAGTCCCTCCATTCTGAGTGAGACTGCATTTCTGCCTTGTTCTTATGTAGACCAGGACAAACTAAGAAAGGGATGGGAAAATGCCTTACTTAGCACCTGTATGACGTTGAAGCAAAGTCTATCTCAAAATGACTTGTACTGAGATACTATATCTAAAAACCTAACCAAAAATCCCCCACTCCATTAAAAGAGAATATAAGATTGCAAAATCAAGCCCTCAACTGTTAGGAAATGTCAATTAAGGTTGCCTTAAAAAGCAAGCCATAAACAGTCACTTAGCACGGCCAAATTCAGTTCAAGCAGTTTACTTTTTGCAAAGTTATAATCAACTGAAAAAAACTGTCTTATAATGAAAAGTGTAAGACAACCTTAACCAGAGGTATCTCTTCCTGTCCTGCCTACAGACTGAACAATTTTTTTTTTTTTTTAGTTCAGTGGCCAAACCAAACATTTAAAATAATTAAAATGGTATTGAGCTGATCCAAAACAGATTTTTTTTCTTGTAAAAAAAATTGTTTCATGTCAAATGTAATGCTTCATTTGACCCAAAATGAACTGCTTTTTGGGGGTATTTTTAAAATCTAGTTAAATTCATTTTTAAATGTTTCATTTGAAGAATGTTGATATAACGTATTTCAGCTTTAACAATATTTTTTTAAAATACAACTTTTTTTGGCTGAAAATTCACCATGAATTCATGAATAGTTTCCGTTGACCCAAAATTATATTTTGGGGGGAATAAATTATTCAGCCAAAAAAATTCACCCAGCTGTAATAACCAATCTATCAGAGCAATTTCAGTGGAAAGATAGAATTGGGAACTGAGGAATTGAAAATGTTTCAATCTTTGTTTTAGGGTTTCTTCTAGTTTACATTTGTTTTTTAATTCTTTCAGTCAGCTAGGTCTACAAATATCAGAGAGATGGTTAGTTTGCTGTAAATCACTGAAATGCTCATTTCTGATTTGCATTAGGAATGAAATTGAACACAAGTCCGTGTTTCATCCATTATGTACTAGTTAATTCATGAAAATACACATTATTGTGTGAAAAACGGCTTTCTTTCTGTCAACAAAAGAAATGGCAAACCATTTAATAATACAAAGGTTTAAAGTACACTGTAGACTGTTCTTTGATTGAAATGTTGACTTCTCATTTTCCCTTTCATATTTCTTTATACACATGTCAACTGTGCAACAATCTATTTAGTTTCATTTGATACATATACAGTGATAGATGGGTTGACGAAACGTACTGTCAAATAGCTAAAAATATTTCAATGTAGTCCTCTAAGCCAATCTGGTTTTAAATTCCTTCAAGTCACTCTGTTTATGCCATTGAGGCTTTAGGGGCTAGATTCATAATAGGGACTTATGTGCCTAACTACCCCTTTCAGTAGCTAGGTCTAATATTTAGGTATCGCTGGCATTTACAAAACCACTGTTCAGATGCTTCCTAAGCTTATGGGCACCTAAGTTTCCATTGGTAAAGTCCCAACATCTCTGTTGCTGAGAAAGCACACAACCACCAAAGTCTTGGTACTGCCAGGCTGCTTAGTGTGTCTATTTTAGGCCTAAACCCTGACATGATTCACAAACTAGTCATTCCCCCAACCTGGTAGGCAAAGGGCATGCCTAATCTGACACAAAAGATAGCCCAGTGGTTAGAGCAATCACCCCAAAAGCTTAGATTCAGATCATAGTACAGCAAGTTGAACCCAGGTTTTCCACCTCACAGGAGAAAATGCACTCCAAAATATCCTATATCCCAGTGAACAGGGCATTCTCCTCAAAGGTGGAGAACCTGAGTTCAAGGCCCCGCTTCATATCAAGCAGAGGAGTAGTCTGAACATCTTACATATTTGATGAGTGTGCTAACCACTAGGCTATTTTTCTCTCTTCATGAAGAGTTGCATGATTTAGGCGTCTAGCTCCAGAGGAGGATTCATAGCTGTGAATACCGACTGGAAATAGACACCTCTCTCCAACCTCAATGTAGATGCTTATTTCCCTTTGAGGGGGGTGGGATTTAGGCCACACTGGTCTCCTCTGCATTTTATACTGTATAGCTTAGGACAGTAGCTCTCAATCTTTCCAGAATAATTATCCCCTCAGGAGTCTGATTTGTCTTGTGTACCCCCAAGTTTCACCTCACTTAATAACTACTTACTTACAAAATCAGACATAAAAATGCAAAATGTCACAGCACACTAATACTGAAAAATTGCTTACTTTCTCATTCTTACAATATAATTATAAAATAAATCAGTTGGAATATAAATATTGTACTTACATTTCAGTGTATAGTATATGGAGCAGTATAAATAAGTCATTGTCTGTATGAAATTTTAGTTTGTACTGACTTCACTAGGGCTCTTTATGTAGCCTGTACTAGGCAAATATCTAGATGAGTTGATGTACCCCTGGAAGATGTCTGCGTACCCCCAGAGGGTCCAGTGAACATTGAGGTGTGGGTTGAAGGTGAGGGTCTGATAAGTGTAGTCTGGCTAGTGTAGGGTGGTTCTATCTTTACATGGGAGCTGTCACCTCATGAAGTGCTGCATGTGAACAAAAGCCAGTGTTACTTACAATTTTCTGTTCAGAGGTGTGCATCTTCACCAGAGGCCCCAGAGTGCTGACCTTGAAGACCCCCCTGAAGACCTGCTCTCCTGGGACTTGGAAGGGGAAGGAAAAACAGGGGGTTCAGCAGAGGGTGAAGAAAAATGGAATCTTGCTGCCTTATGGCTGTGGTCCTTGCCTGTGCAAGGTAGCATATGGTTGTTAATTACCTGGGGCAGAGTGGGGGTTGAGCACTCCCCCAGTAACTCAGGAAGTCAGGGCATCTGGATGCATTTCAAGTGTTTTCTGTACTTTGATATTGTTCTGTTAGACCTGTGTGTTGTGGAGGGTAGTGGGTAGGTGGCACGAGTCGGGATGGTGGAGGGGTGAGCAGGCATTGTTTTGGTGCATGAAGTGGGGGAATGGGATGCTGTCTTCAGTGCTGGATCAGGGCTGCTGTCTGGTCCTAGAGTATCAGCAGAGGAAAATGTTTATAGTGGATCTAATTTTTCCCCAGTGGCCAGAAGCACCCTGGAATACGTTTGGATCACCATGCCCTGTAGGGAGGTAATGATGCCCAGGGGAAGGGCAGCCCTGTTTTGTCTCCCATAGTATAAAACTGGTCCTCACCATGTGTGGATGAGTTCTTGGGAGTTCTAGGGCATATACCCAGGGTGATGTGCTCTGGAATGTGATTGAGGGTGACTTCTGGGAGGATTTCCCTTGGTGGAGTCTGGCAGGTCCCTGAGCCTGTGAAAAAGGAATATGGCATCTCTCTGTGTGTGACAGTACAGCTCTGCTCTCTCCTCCCTTCCCCTTGCTTGGACCACCCACCTCCCTTCGGAGGGAGTGGGAGTGCTAAACTCGTCTTCTGCGCTGTTTGTGGCTTATATGTCCAGAGTCCTAGGAGCAGTTGTGTTGGGTGCATATTGTCCCGTGGATATCTTGAGGGGCCTATGAAATTATAGATTTTTAGAGGGGTAAGTTTCTTCTGAGTCTCTGTCCTTGGAATCCATTTCTTAAGATAGTTCTTTTCAGAAGTTAGTGTGTGTCCTTGTGTTTTCAACATGAGAAGCTCCTTAGAACTGACTTTGACTGAGCCTATTTTTCACTCAACCATTGGAAGCGGTGTGTGTGAGTGGGGGTGTGTGTGTGTCTTGTGCCTGCCAGCTTCAAGGCTGGCTTGAGCAGGTCCCAGCTCATCTGGGTTACCTTTGAACTTGACTTTCTAAGGTGTCTAACTCCTCCCTTTCATTCTACAGGGAACCTAGACACCTAACTCAGGCTTTCAGCATCCCAAGTTGTGCCTGTGATTTTTAGCCACCAACAGTTGGCAGTATAATGCTCAGCATCAGAACACCTAAGTCCTTTTGTTCATTTAGGCCCTAGGTCTCCCCACACATTGTACAGGGAGCCTGGGTGCCTAACTCAGAGCTGTGACTATCACTAGATACTGCACCTAAGTCCCCTTCATGAATTTAGCTCTGATGTGTGTATTGTTTTGTTCCCAGCATACAAACAAATTAAATAAAAAATATATAAATGCTCTTGCTGGAAGGTTTAAGAATAATGCTTCTATATTCCTTGGAATTCAGAACAAAAACACACAAGAACACACAAAAAAACACAGAGAGAAAAAACAGGCTGCTCCCTAAGACAGAACTCACTCCTCCTTTCTTTAAGCTGTTTCTTTCCAAACTGACCAGTGCTGCTAGGCCCTGATCAGAAACTTCTCTACTGTGTCCCTTGGCCTGAAAGCAGGAGCAGGAAATCCCCTGAAATTTAAAGTGAGAGCTTGTTTTTAGTTTTATTCCTTTATTTTTTCCAAAATGTTCAATACACTTTGTGTGTGTGTGTGTCTGTGCACGCATGAACACATATTTTGTGTGCGTGTGTGCGTAATATTATAGGACAGAGTCAATTTAATGTGAGTAAGAGTATTAGAATCTAGAACTATATGTTTTTCAAAAAAGAACTTAGTGGCATGAACTTCAATGGGCATGAAGCTATATGAACAGAAATTGATTTCATGAAAATATCTGCAGAATATTTGGCAATATATTCCTTAAAGGCATCTATCACTGTATATTTCATATTAAACAAAACAGATTGATTTTGGTGGGACTATTTATGTAGTAAGGTGCTATTTAATATGAGTAAACATATACAATACTGGCCCATAATGGAAGTTCATGGTTTTCCTTTCTCCAAACATTACACCTGGCCAGGGACAAATTCTGCCATCATTCACTCCTATACACTATTCTCACTTGAAACATTTCCACTGCTTTGAGAGATTTTACCAATTGTATTGTTGTGCCTCATTTTGATGCAATCCTTGGATGTGGTGTGGAGCTGCAGCAACTAAGGAGGAATACTACAGAACATTCTGAAAAATGTACCCTAGAGATCCTTAGCATGCAGCCTCTGCCTCTGGCATGCTCCAGGCTTGGCTAGCCAGTTCTATTTGCCAGTGGACATGGAGTGGGGCCATGGCCCTGTCTCCTTTCCTCCCCATCCATAGGCAATGGGTGATTAGGGCTAGCCCCCCTGCAATATATTTTCTGAGCCACACTGCCTATATGCATGTCCAGTGGCACCCGAGCCAGGAGGGGCCAGGTGTCAGGCAGGGAGGGCCCCGCATGTGTGCTCGGTTCTTGGCAGGAGCTAGATTCATCAGTCTGGCAGTGGTTGCTAGCTCCTGAGCAGCAGTGTTCAGGAAGGATTTCTGGGATAGGATAGGAGTCCCTGGGGAAGTGGGGAGATCCTGAAGTGATGGTGGGGAAGGGCAGAACCAGGGGAAAGGGGATGCTGAAGTGATTTGGGGGGGGAGGAGGGGAGAGATGCTGACATCCTGTATCTGGCAGTACCAGGAAGAGTGAGAGGTAGGTCATCATGAGGGTTGGTCCCCACCTATGCATGGACATTTTCATCCAGTGACACTGTGGTGGGTTCCTTTGAATCTGAAAGCAATGTGAGCCAGCAGGTTGGAGCAGGGATCCCGACAGGACAGGAGCACAATTGTCCCCCAAAGAATAGTCTCATCAGCCACCTATGTCCCCATCACATTTTGGGCACTGGGAAGTAGGGGAGAGAATCCTCTACACATCGTAAGAATGTATGGAGTGCAACTCTGCCAGACATTTACATGGTGTACACACAAAATATGAGCAGAATCTAGGTCTATTGTATAAGAAATATCGCTGGGACTAGGAAAAGCTTTCAAACTGGTAGAAATCTTTCACATATGATCACCATCCTTGTCACTGAAGTCATTAATGCAACCACTTGGATCCCACTATTTAAAAAGTACAATTTAAAATTGAACCAGCAACAAAACCATTATACTGCATGACAGAAAGGCTTGAATGATAACACCAAGTAGAAATTTACTTTATAATCTTAAACGCGATTATCCTAAACATAAGAATGTAGTGTAACACACTTATCCCACTTCAAGTAATTGTTTTTTGTTCCAAACTGGACACCAGATGGATTCTGATCTGAATCTTTAAAAATGTATTTATCTTTTTTTCCATAAGACCTTTCTTTTTCACCTATCAGGTTATAAATCAATAGTAACATAATATGTAACTGCAGGCATCATATTTCTTCTGTACAACATGAAAGGAAAGTTCTTTAATGATTTCTGAGGCTGCTTCTCAGACATCTGGTTTCTGCTGGTCTCAGTGAGCTCCCTGTGATACTTTCCCACCTCTCCTCTTGCCACAGTATGAACATTGGAGACCGCCTGTAAATACTATATTCGGTAGTGTTGAAATGAATTAAAGTTAGCAACCCCACATATATGGTTATTAAGGTATACAAAATCATGATAACCAAGGCCAAAACTTTCAGAAAATAAGATTTTGTAATCATGCTCCTAAATTCTACAATTAGACACTTGCCTGATTTTCATAAGTGTAGGTGCCTAAATATAGATTTATATGCCTACCTGTAGGCTTCGATTTTTGAAAATACCAAAGTTGTTATTTCTTGATCATTGCCATAAATATTTTCTGAATGAAAAACAGGCATTGTGCTAAGTTTTGGGAATCAGCAAATGCTGCATAACCAGCGCCTAGAGAAGCATTTTTTTTTCTGAACAAGGCATTATGTGTGTTATAAACTCATGGTTTGCTTTATTATAGTGATTTGTGAAGTATCTGATCATTGGGGCTTATTGATTACCTGTTTCATTTCATGTGTTTTGGACTATGCTAGTAGTTTTTGCAATTGAAAAACTGCTTTCCTTGATTGAAAATAAACCTGTTTGCTCAGCTCACTCTTTTCAACTAAACCACATTTCATGTTGATGTTGTAACTTCTGTATATTCAGTAGACTATAGAGTAGCAGGAAAACTGTATAATTGTTTGATGGATTGTAGTGTTTGCTTCCATGAATTCAAGAACACATTTTATAGCTTTTCTTATAGGCTGTAAAAAATAACATTAGACTGTTCAATTGATAGTTGTTTCATGTGGCTATTGACAAAGTACCTTCTACATTTATCCAGTCACTATTCATTTCCACTATTCACTTTCCATTATTTCTTTTTTTTGTTGGGTGGACAATCTTAACCAGTCAGTTTCTATCTTTGTTAACAATAAAGTCTCTGAATAAGGTTGGAAAGATGCAGTTGGTCTCAGCTTTGGCCCCTTAAACCTGAAAACCAAAAATGTGATACAGGAATGTATCTTCCCCAAAGTTTGGGGATGTTAAAACCTGGGCCTCGCTTCTGCCAGTTATAGATATTAGAGTCAGCAACAAATTTCAGATGTAGATCCACACTTTCCCAAAGCTTGAGAGCTTAGTTCACAGGTTTTTTTTATCTGGAGGGGGTGGGAGGCTTGTCTTACTCTGGATTGTCTTACTCTAGATCATCAGGTACTAGCCACAACTGGAGTCTCTCTTCCTTTCTCTGTCATATCTATCATATCTATTTAGATTCTTGTACAGCAACCACCGTTACAGTATCTTTATGCCTGTTTTGGTCTCACAAAAGTAATTGGGTTCAATATAGGAGTAGGTGGGTGGAATTCCATTGCATGTGACATAGAGGCGTTCAAACTAGACCAGGGGTTCCCAAACTTGGTTCTCGGCTTGTTCAAGGTAAGCCCCTGGTGAGGTGCTTTATCTACCTGAGCGTCTGCAGGGACAGCTGCTTGCAGCTCCCAGTGGCCACTTCCCGTAGCTCCCATTGCCCGGGAATGGCGAACCGCGGCCACTGGGAGCTGAGAGCAGCTGTACCTGTGGATGCTCAGGTAAACAAAGTATCTTGTGGCCCTCCAGGGGCTTACCCTGAACAAGCCATGAAACAAGTTTGGGAACCCCTGAACTAGCTGATCTGATAGTCCATCTGAGCTTACTCTTTCTATACACTATCTGTGATTATGGATGCCATAAAAATAAAGGGAAGGGTAACCACCTTTCTCTATACAGAACTATAAAATCCCTCCTGGCCAGAGGCAAAACCCTTTTACCTTTAAAGGGTTAAGAAGCTAAGATAACCTTGCTGGCACCTGAACCAAAATGACCAATTAGGGGACAAGATACTTTCAAATCTGGAGCGGGGGGACAAAGGGTTTGTCTGTCTGTGTGATGCTTTTTCTGGGAACAGATCAGGAATGCAGTCTTACAACTCCTATTAAGTTAGTAAGTAATCTAGCTAGAAATGTGTTAGATTTCCTTTTGTTTAATGACTGGTAAAATAAGCTGAGCTGGATGGAATGTATATTCCTGTTTTTGTGTCTTTTTGTAACTTAAGGTATTGCCTAGAGGGATTCTCTGTGTTTTGAATCTGATTACCCTGTAAGGTATTTACCATTCTGATTTTACAGAGGTGATTCTTTTACCTTTTCTTTAATTAAAATTCTTCTTTTAAGAACCTGATTGATTTTTCATTGTACTTAAGATCCATGGGTTTGGGTCTGTGTTCACCTGTACAAATTGTTGAGGATTCTTATCAAGCCTTCCCCAGGAAAGGGGGAGTAGGGCTTGGGGGGATATTTTGGGGGAAGACGTCTCAAGTGGTCTCTTTCCCTGTTGTTTGTTTAACACGCTTGGTGGTGGCAGCAGAGGGTTCAAGGACAAGGCAAAGTTTGTACCTTGGGGAAGTTTTTAACCTTAGCTGGTAAGAATAAGCTTAGGGGTCTTTCATGCAGGTCCCCACATCTGTACCCTAGAGTTCAGAGTGGGGAAGGAACCTTGACAATGGATTTGATGGATGAATGGTTAGAGCCAGTATGGTAAATCCTAGCTATATAGTCTTAGAAATAATGCAGTGGTTAAAGTAGGAAAAAAACATGGAAAGAGAAAAGGAAATTAATCTTACATGAAACCCATCTTAAGAAGCATTCCTCTTTCTTAAAATATGTTACCTACAATTGTTAAAGGTAGTACCTAAGACTAATATAATTTAAAAACAATGGAAGAAATAAACATATATCCCTATGTTTTTTTCAATGAATTTGTGGTAGTTTGTGCATTTGACAGCACTTTATGTATAGTCAGTTTCATTGTTTCTCTAACATTCAGTTTTCCCTATTACATGTGTGAAACTTTCACTTAGCAAAATAGGAATAAAAAATCATGTTTAAAAATAGTAAAATATGATCGGAAAACCACTGAAATTGAGTTAATGAGGGAGACCTGAAACTCTTTAAAAGTTATTTTCTAAAAGTTGACTAGATCTCAAGTTGGCAATGTATCTTTTGTGAAAATAAATTTGAGGCAAAATATGACGTTATATTTCTGCTGGAGAGCTGATGAACTTTCTATTCTGCACTCCTTTGAATATAAAAGTAAATTCTGTAAGCAGAATGTGATTTGATAATATATATGGCTTTTTTCAAATATTATAAAATGTATTTACATTTCATTTAACACTTAAAATCTTATATTAAACTGTGTCTTGATTTCCAGGCTTCTTCTCCCCACCAGTGACTCTCTTTAGCTGTTTTTTGTTTGGTTGGTTAGGTTTTCATAATTAAATTGTGCAAATGCAATGTACACACAAGCACAGACATATACATAGGGGAGAAGACCAGATCAGGTCTGGAACCTGTAGTCCTGAATGGAAGAGAACTGGAGAACATAAAAATGTCCATAGTAGGTCAGAACAATCGTTCATCTATCCCAGTATCTCTCTTACAACTGTGGCCAATGTCAGGTGCTTCAGAGAGAATAAACAGAACAGGAAATCAATGAGTGATACATCCTCTTATTGTCCTTTCCCAGCTTTTGGCACTCAGAGACTAGGGACACCCAGAACATGGGGTTGTATCCCTGACCATCTTGGCTAAAATTCCATTGATGGACCTATCCTCCAGGAAATTATCTAATTTTTGAACCCACTTATAGTTTTGGCTTTCACAACGCTCCTGGGGAATGACCTCCACAAGTTTACTGTGCATTGTGTGGAAAAAATACTTCTTTAAAACTGCTGCCAACTAGTTTTATTTGGTGACCCCTAGTTCTTGTGTTATGGGAAGGAGCAAATAACATTTCCTTATTCACTTTCTCCACACGTGTCATGATTTTATAGATGTCTATCTTATCCCCCCCTTTAGTCATCTCTTTTCGAAGCTGAAAAGTCCCAGTCTTTTTAATCTCTCCTCTTATGGAAGCTGTTTGATACCCTTAATCATTTTTTTTTGCTCTTCTCTCTACCTCTTTCAATTCTAATATATCTTTTTTGAGATGAGGTGACCAGAACTTCATATAGTATTCAAAGAGTTAGCATACCATGGATTTATATTTATAATATTTACTGTCTTATTATCTATCCCTTTCCTAATGGTTCCTAACATTCTGTTAGCTTTTTTGACTGCTGCACACTGATCAGATGTTTTCAGGAAGTATCCATAATGACTTCAAGGTCTCTTTTTTCAGTGGTAACAGCTAATTTAGATCCCATCATTTTGTATGACTAGATGGGATTATATTTTCCAATGTGCATTGCGTTGCATTTATCTACACTGAATTTCATTTGCCATTTTGTTGCCCAATCACCCATTTTTGTGAGATCCCTTTGTAACTCTTCACAGTCTGCTTTGGATTTAACTGTTTTAAGTAATTTTGTATCATCTGCAAATTTTGTCATCTCAGTGTTTACCACTTTTTCCAGATTATTTATTAATATATTCAACAGCAGTCATCACAGTTTATATCCCTGGGGAACATCACTATTAACCTCCCTTGATTCTGAAAACTGACCATTTATTACTATCCTTTTTTTCCTGTCTTTTAACTAGTTACTGATCAAAAAAAGTACCTTCCCACTTTCCCCATGACTTCTTACTTTGTTCAAGAGCCTTTGGTGAGGGACCTGTCAAAGGCTTTCTGAAAGTGCAAGTACACTGTATCCATTGGAGCACTCATGTCCACATATTTGTTGACCCCCTCACAGAACTCTAAGAGATAAGTAAGGCATGATTTCCCTTTATAAAAGCCCTATTGACTCTTCCACAACAAATCATGTTCATCTATGTGTCTGATAATTCTGTTCTTTACTATAGCTTCAACCAATTTGCCTGGTACTGAAGTTAGGCTTACTGGCTCTTAACTCCCAGGATCACCTCTGGAGCCTTTTAAAAAAGTTGGTATCCTCTTAGCCATCTGCCCTTCATCAGGTACAGAAGCTGATTTAAATGATAGGTTACATACCACAGTTAGTAGTTCTGCGATTTCATATTTCAGTTCCTTCAGAACTTTGGGGTGAATACCATCTGTCCTGATGACTTACTACTGTAATTTATCCTTTTGTTCCAAAATCTCTTCTACTGACACCTCCATCTGGGACAGTTTCTCAAGTCCATTTGTTACCTAAAAAGAATGACTCTGCTGTGGGAATCTCCTTCAGATCCTCTGCAGAGAAGACCAATGCAAAGAATTAATTTAGCTTCTCCTTAATGGCCTTAATTTCCTTGAGTGCTCCTTTAGCACCTTCATCATCCAGTGGCCTCACTAATTGTTTGGCAGGCTTCCTGCTTCTGATGTACTTATTTTTATTTTTTGCTGTTAGTTTTTGAGTTTTTTGTGGTTTAGCTGTGGTGGCCCTTTTTTGGTCCTCATCATTTTTTTAAAAAAAATTGGGGTACACATTTATATTGAGCCTCTATTGTAGTATTTTTAAAAAGTTTCCATGCAGCTTGTGACTTTTGTGACTGTACCTTATCATTTTAATTTAACTAGTTCCCTCATTTTTCTGGTGTTCTCCTTTCTGAAATTAAATGCTACAGTAATGGGCTTCATTGTTATTTCTCCCCCCCTCCCTAAAACTTTTAAATTTAATTATATTTTGGTTGCTATTACCAAGTGGTTCAGCTATATTCACCTCTTGGACAAAATCCTGTGCTCCATTTAGGTCTAAATCAAGAATTGCCTCTCCCCTTGTGGGTTCCAGGACAAGCTGCTCATTAATGGTGTCTGGAAACTTTATCTCTGCATCCCAATCTGAGGTAACAACTATTCAGTCAAAATGGAAATAGTTGAAACCCCCATAGAGTGTTCTATTTTTATAGTCTCTCTGATCTCCCAGAGTATTTCACCATCACCATCCTGGTCAAGTTGTATATTCCTACTGATATATTCTTAATATTCAAGCATGGACATTCTATACATAGAGATTCAATGGTACACTATGATTCATTTATTATTGTGTTTGACTCAGTGCTTTATTTTCACATTGTTTCAGAGTAACAGCCGTGTTAGTCTGTATTCACAAAAAGAAAAGGAGTACTTGTGGCACCTTAGAGACTAACAAATTTATTTGAGCATAAGCTTTCGTGAGCTACAGCTCACTTCATCGGATGCATACTGTGGAAAATAGAGAAGATGTTTGTTTTTATCCAGACAAATCATGAAAAAATGGGTGTTTATCACTACAAAAGGTTTTCTCTCCCCCCACCCCACTCTCCTGCTGGTAATAGCTTATGTAAAGTGATCACTCTCCTTACAATGTGTATGATAATCAAGGTGGGCCATTTCCAGCACAAATCCAGGTTTTCTCCCAACACCCCCCGCCCAAAACAAACCCACTCTCCTGTTGGTAATAGCTTATCTAAAGTGATCACTCTCCTTACCATGTGTATGATAATCAAGGTGGGCCATTTCCAGCACAAATCCAAGGTTTAACAAGAACGTCTGAAGGGAGGGGGGTTAGGAAAACAAGGGGAAATAGGTTACTTTGCATAATGACTTAGCCACTCCCAGTCTCTATTCAAGCCTAAGTTAATTGTATCCAATTTGCAAATGAATTCCAATTCAGCAGTCTCTCGCTGGAGTCTTTTCCCTTGTTTTCCTAACCCCCTCCCCCCAGAAGTTCTTGTTAAACCCTGGATTTGTGCTGGAAATGGCCCACCTTGATTATCATACACATGGTAAGGAGAGTGATCACTTTAGATAAGCTATTACCAACAGGAGAGTGGGTTTGTTTTGGGCGGGGGGTGTTGGGAGAAAACCTGGATTTGTGCTGGAAATGGCCCACCTTGATTATCATACACATTGTAAGGAGAGTGATCACTTTACATAAGCTATTACCAGCAGGAGAGTGGGGTGGGGGGAGAGAAAACCTTTTGTAGTGATAAACACCCATTTTTTCACGATTTGTCTGGATGAAAACAAACATCTTCTCTATTTTCCACAGTATGCATCCGATGAAGTGAGCTATAGCTCATGAAAGCTTATGCTCAAATAAATTGTTTAGTCTCTAAGGTGCCACAGGTACTCCTTTTCTTTTTTCACATTGTGACATTATCCAGAGTAAAATCTGGACTGATGGACAGCTGTGTTCCCTCAATTTTCCAGCCTGGGGTGCCTTTTACACTGTTTTTGCTGGGAAAGTAACCACTCCTAGCCTGCTCACACACCCTCTAGCATGTAAATTACTCCCAGCATTCTTAGCCAGCCACTCCTGAATTATATTGCAGAGAGACACCAGCAAATTCCCAGTCCCAGACTTGTCCCTAAAAATGTGTGTCTTGTACTGCCAAGTACCCTCCTGGAGAACACAAGCTCATAGAAAGTCCTTCATTTCATTAAGAGAAAATGATATTCACAAACATTATTATCTCAAATGAAGTTTCCCAAACACTTCAATCCAAACACACAGTGGTTTAGATAAAACAATATTACAAGTTTATTAACTACAGTAAGGTAGATTTTAAATGATTACAAGTAATGATGCATTTTCACATGCTTAAAACCCATTGGAGTCAAAGTGTTCTATTGAATAGGAATGGGTTGCTAAATCAGGACCTTAAAACTTTTCTCAGTGAAATAGTGACTAAATGAAGGCATCTGGGAACTAGATTTGACAGACAAGTTCAATGGTTGAATATAAATTCTGAGGTAAACTCTGCTAATGGAGATTCATTCTATGATTGATTTCAAGTTTTTTTTTTTGGGGGGAGGGGACGGGGGGTCCAGCAATGTTCCATTTCCTGAAGGAGAGCACAAGGACATACTATTTATCAATGTTCACAATTCATGGAAATAAGACCAACATATTCAGTATCAATCATGGTAAACTGTCAGGGTGAAAATCAGAGAAGAGTATTTTTAAGATCATTCTGTTCATACCAGTCATTAAGCTGACACACATTTCATTTCAGGTTTGTATTTTTAAATACTTATAGCAGCTGTGTGCTAAAGATTTATGGATTCTCGTTTTCAATGTATTGTGAATAATGAACGTTGAATATTTAATATTTTTGTATATCACTCTCCATCATAGTTTATAAGGTAAAAAATGAAAAAAAAGAGACAGTCTTTTCCATTTAAAGTCTTCTTTATTTTCAGCAAGCTGTTTGTAGAAAGCCAATGAGGATTCATACAGTCAACTTTGGTTTTTAGTACAGAAATCTTAAACCCTGTAGCACTGGGGTTTTTATTCAAAGTGATTTCAGGTTTCAATAAAAATCATTTCCATCTGTTGACAAACAGTGACACAGCACCATGTACAGTAGCTGACACCTCACCTAGCATGAGTAATTAACACAGGAAGGAAGGCCTCATTTTTTGGAAGAGAGAATTAGTGAAGAAAATGAATCATCAGGTTGAAAACAGAATGTTTGTGCTAAATAAGATAAGTAAATAGGTCAGTAGGCCAAGAAGACAGAATGTCTGAGCCAACAAAGATCATAGACTCATGGAATCATAGAATTGGAAGGGACCTCAAGAGGTCATCTAGTCCAGTCCCCTGCACTCAAGGCAAGACTAAGTATTATCTAGACCAGGGATCAGCAACCTTTGGCACATGGTCCATCAGGGAAATCCACTGGCACACCGGGATGGTTTGTTTACCAGCAGCGTCCACAGCTTCAGCTGATCTCAGCTCCCACTGGCTGCAGTTCACCATTCCAGGCCAATGGGGGCTGTAGGAAGCAGCTGTCAGCACATCCCTTGGACCACGCTGCTTCCTGCAGCCCCCCCTTGGCGTGGTACGGTGAACCACTGCCAGTGGGAGCTATAATTGGCTGAACCTGTGAATGCTGCAGATAAACAAACCCTCCCAGTCCGCTGGTGGATTTCCCTGATGGGCCGCGTGCCAAAGTTTGCTGATCCCTGATCTAGACCATCCCTGGCAGGTGTTTGTCCAAACTGCTTTTAAAAATCCTCAACAATGGAGATTCCACAACCTCCCTAGGCAATTTATTCCAGTGTTTAACCACCTTGACATCTACAAAATTTTTCCTAATGTCCAACCTAAACTCCCTTGCTGCAATTTAAACCCATTGCTTCTTGTCCTATCCTCAGAGGTTAAGAAAAACATTTCTTCTCCCTCCTCCTTGTAACAACCTTTTATGTACTTGAGAAAACTGTTATCATGTCCCCTCTCAGTCTTCTCTTCTCCAGACTAAATAAACCCAATTTTTTCAATCTTCCCTCATAGGTCATGTTTTCTAGGCTTTTAGCCATTTTTGTTGCTCTTCTCTGGATGTTCTCCAATTTGTCCACATCTTTCTTGAAATGTAGCACCTAGAACTGGACACACATACTCCAGTTGAGGCCTAATCAACGAGGAGTAGAGCAGAAAAATTACTTCTCGTGTCTTGCTTACAATACTCCTGCTAATACATTCCAGAATAATGTTTGCTTTTTTTGCAACAGCATTACACTGTTGACTCATATTTAGCTTGTGATCCACTATGACACCCTGATCCCTTTCCACAGTACTCCTTCCTAGGCAGTCATTTCCCATTTTGTATGTGTGTGACTGATTGTTCCTTCCAAAGTGGAGTACTTTGCATTTGTCCTTATTGAATTTCATCCTATTTACTTCAGACAATTTCTCCAGTTTGTCCAGACAATTTTGAATTTTAATCCTATCTTCCAAAGCACTTGAAATCCCTCAAGCTTGGTATGGTCCTCAAACTTTATGCGTGCTCTCTATGCCATTATCAAAATCATTGTCAAAGATGTTGAACAGAACAAAACCCAGAACCGATCCCTGTGGAACCCCACTCATTATGCCCTGCTAGCTTGACTGTGAACCACTGATAACTTCTCTCTGGGAATGATTTTCCAACCAGTTATGCACCCACCTTATAGTAACGCCATCTAGGTTGTATTTCCCTAGTTTGTTTATGAGAAGGTCATGCAAGACAGTATCAAAAACTTTACTAAAGTCAAGATGTACCAAATCTACCACTTCACCCCTATCCACAAGTCTTGTTACCCTGTCAAAGAAAGCTATCAGGTTGGTTGACACAATTTGTTCTTGACAAATCCATGCTGACTGTTGTTTATCACCTTATTATCTTCTAGGTGTTTGCAAATTGATTGCTTAATTATTTGCTCCATTATCTTTCCGAGTACAGAAATTAAGCTGACTGGTCTGTAATTCCCCAGGTTATCCTTATTTCCCTTTTTATAGATGGGCATTATATTTACCCTTTCCCAGTCTTCTGAAATGTCTCCCGTCCTCCATGACTTTTCAAACGTAATTGCTAATGGCTCAGATATCTCCTCTGTCAGCTCCTTGAGTATTCTAGGATGCATTTCATCAGGATAAAAGGGAGAACAGGCAAGGAACTATGTACTATGAACTAGATAACAAGGGAAGTTAGGCATGTGTAGATGAGATAAAGAGGAAGTCGAACCATGGTCAATGCATGGATTGCACATGGCGCACAGGAATTGGTTCCTGAAAAGTGACCAAGCCAAGCCAAAAATGTGTGGTGCAATGTATAGCAAATGCAATGAAATTAATGTGATGATGATGATTGGTGATCACTCATTACCGAGTATGATCATCTTCCATGGGAGTTATGGGTAGTAATAAGGCCAGTCCTTGAATCACATGTTCTATTATAATGTGGTCAGATGTTTTCAGTATCAGCAGGAGGCTGTTGGCCATGACTGGAAGCCATCCTCTCCTTCCTCCTATGCCTCTTTTCCTCTTCAGCTTGTTGGCAAGCAAGTTCAAAATGCAGGGGACCATCACGTAGGACTTCACTCCATTTTAAGCAATCCTGGGCAAGTGTCTCCCAAGTGTTAATATTACACTTTTGTAGGTTGTCCTTATAACCCTTCCATTGTCCACCCACGTTACGGTACCCTTCTTTCAGCTGAGAGAACAGAACCTGTTTTGGGAGGTGATGGTCTGGCATCCAGACAATGTGTCCAGTCCTGTGGAATTGCTGATGGATGATCATTGCCTTGATACTGGTGGTCTTTGCCTCTTCCAGAACACTAATATTGGTGTGTCTGTCTTCCTATTTGATCTTCAGAATCTTACAAAGGCAGCATTGATGGTGCCTCTCAGGGACCTTCAAGTGGTGTCTATAGGGTGTCTAAGTTTCGGACCCATACAACAGTGTTGGGGGAATAATGGCTTGATAAATAAGAAGCTTGGTGTCTCTTTGAATGTCGTAATCTTCAAAAACCCTGTGCCGTAAATGAGAGAAAGCTACACTGGCACAGCTCAGGCAACATTGAATTTCTGCATCAATATTTGTCTTGGATGAAAGATGACTTCCAAGGTAGAGGAAATGATCAACATTCTTCAGTGCCACTCCATTGATTTTGATAGATGGGGCATATAATACCTTATTTGGAGAGGACTGCAAGAGCACTTAAGTCTTCTTGATATCAAGAGTGAAACCAAGACATGCGGAAACATTGGCAAACACATTCAAGATAGTTTGAAGATCTTTCTCAGAGTGGGCAAAGATTGCACTGTCATCAGCATACTGAATTTCCACAATAGATGTTGTGGAGATCTTACTCTTGGCTTTCATCCTGCTAAGCCTGAACAACTTTCTGCCCATTCCGTAAATGATTTCAACACTGGCTGTAAACTTCCCAGCAATTAGGTAAAGAATGATGGTGATAAAAAACACAAACATGGTTGGAGCAATGGTATAGCCCTGTTTGACTCCTGTTTGTACTTTAAAAGGTTCATTCTGGGACTGCTTGGAAGTGGTCACATTTAATAGGGTTCTTCACATCTTGAATCTTCAACTTATGCCTTACCTGCTTCTTTTGCAGCTTCCATTTGGGAGTGATTTTAATTTTCATTGTGGATTGAATAAGGCGATGATCAGTCTAACATTCATCAGCACTTGTCATTGCTCCTGTGAGAAGTACTTCACTATGATTTCGGGCACAAACTATGCTGTAGTCAAGGAGAGGCCAGTGCTTTGACTGTGGGTGTCTCCAAGATGTTTTGAACTTTTCCTTTTGTTGGAAAAGAGTGTTCATAATAATAAGTTCATGTTCAGCACACTTGGTCAGGAGCAGAATTCCATCTGAATTACTTTTGCCAACTCCTTCTTTCCCAATTGTTGCTTTCTGCAGGTCTGAGTCTCCTCCAACACGTGCAATGAAATCCCCCAGAAGGATGATCTTGTCTTCTGTAGTGGTCTCTGATAAAAAGATTTCCAACTGAGAATAAAAATCTTCCTTTACATTCTCATCAGCATCCAGTGTTGATGCATAGGCACTCACAATAAGAAAAGGAGTACTTGTGGCACCTTAGAGACTAACCAATTTATTTGAGCATAAGCTTTCCTGAGCTACAGCTCACTTCATCAGATGCATACTGTGGAAAATACACAAGATGTTTTTATACACACAAAAAATGGGTGTTTATCACTACAAAAGGTTTTCTCTCCCCCCACCCCACTCTCCTGCTGGTAATAGCTTATGTAAAGTGATCACTCTCCTTACAATGTGTATGATAATCAAGGTGGGCCATTTCCAGCACAAATCCAGGTTTTCTCCCATCACCCTCCCCCCAGAAAGAAACCCACTCTCCTGTTGGTAATAGCTTATCTAAAGTGATCACTCTCCTTACAATGTGTGTGATAATCAAGGTGGGCCAGTTCCAGCACAAATCCAAGGTTTAACAAGAATGTCTGAGGAATGGGGGTGTTGGGGGGGTTGGGGGGGGAGGGAAAAACAAGGGGAAATAGGTTACCTTGCATAATGACTTAGCCACTCCCAGTCTCTATTCAAGCCTAAGTTAATTGTATCCAGTTTGCAAATGAATTCCAATTCAGCAGTCTCTCGCTGGAGTCTGCGTTTGAAGTTTTTCTGTTGTAATATCGCAAGTTTCATGTCTGTAATCGCGTGACCAGAGAGATAGAAGTGTTCTCCAACTGGTTTATGAATGTTATAATTCTTGACATCTGACTTGTGTCCATTTATTCTTTTACGTAGAGACTGTCCAGTTTGACCAATGTACATGGCAGAGGGGCATTGCTGGCACATGATGGCATATATCACATTGATAGATTTGCCGGTGAACGAACCTCTGATAGTGTGGCTGATGTTATTAGGCCCTGTGATGGTGTCCCCTGAATAGATATGTGGGCACAGTTGGCAACGGGCTTTGTTGCAAGGATAGGTTCCTGGGTTAGTGGTTCTGTTATGTGGTATGTGGTTGCTGGTGAGTATTCGCTTCAGGTTGGGGGGCTGCCTGTAGGCAAGGACTGGTCTGTCTCCCAAGATTTGTGAGAGTGTTGGGTCATCCTTCAGGATAGGTTGTAGATCCTTGATAATGCATTGGAGAGGTTTTAGTTGGGGGCTGAAGGTGACGGCTAGTGGCGTTCTGTTATTTTCTTTGTTAGGCCTGTCCTGTATTAGGTGACTTCTGGGAACTCTTCTGGCTCTATCAATCTGTTTCTTCACTTCAGCAGGTGGGTATCCATTGTCTACAGCCAAGCTCTGTGATACAACCGCATTTGCTCCAACCCTCAGACAGAGACAAACACCTACAAGATCTCTAACAAGCTTTCTTACAACTAAAATACCCACCTCCCCCCACCCCTCCCCTTCTCCCCCCCTACCCCCCACCGTTCCTCAGATATTCTTGTTAAACCCTGGATTTGTGCTGGAAATGGCCCACCTTGATTATCATACACATTGTAAGGAGAGTGATCACTTTAGATAAGGTATTACCAACAGGAGAGTGGGTTTGTTGGGGAGGATGGGGAGAAAACTTATCTAAAGAGATTTCTCTCCTTACAATGTGTATGATAATCAAGGTGGGCCATTTCCAGCACAAATCCAGGTTATTACCAGCAGGAGAGTGGGGTGGGGGGAGAGAAAACCTTTTGTAGTGATAAACACCCATTTTTTCATGGTTTGTGTGTATAAAAACATCTTTTGTATTTTCCACAGTATGCATCCAATGAAGTGAGCTGTAGCTCAGGAAAGCTTATGCTCAGATAAATTGGTTAGTCTCTAAGGTGCCACAAGTACTCCTTTTCTTTTTGCGAATACAGACTAACACGGCTGTTACTCTGAAGCATTCACAATAGTTGCCTGTTGATTTTTGGTGAGCCTCAATCGGAGTGTCATAAACCTCTCATTGATGCCAACTGGTACCTCAGAGAGGCATCTTATGAGCTTGTTCTTTATAGCAAAGAGCACTCCATGCCATCAGGGTTCATCTATAGACTTTCCCTTCCAGAAGTCAATGTAGCCTCCTTTCTCCTCCCTCACCCGTCCTTCATCAGCTCTTCTAGTTTTGGACAAAGCAGCAATATTGATGTTAAACTGACTCAATTCCTGAGCAATAATGGCTGTACGCTGCTCTGCGTGGTCGCTGTTTGAGTTGTCCATCAGGATACGTACGTTCCAAGTTCTAAAGTTGAAAAGTTTCTTACATTTTCAGCTGCTGAGGTGGTGATCCTGCTGGATGCAGCTATACAGCCAGGAAAAACAGAGGCAAGACTATTTTTAGGGTATCTTTTCTAACCCCCTCCAATGTGGGGTGAGCAGAGTGGATCCTAAAGAGGACTGCTCAGTCGTGGGTGCAGCTGCCAGATGCTCAACCCGCCTCAATCCTCGAGCAAGATGACTGTATCACACACTCACCATCTGTGTGTCAGTCTGTGACTAGGAACTTCCGGATTTCATTGTCCTGTTCCCGTCACCACTCACTGATAGCCACCGGACTTTTGACTTGTGAAAATGTTATTTTCCCAAAACTGGAACTGCCTGTGCAGGACTTCTTTTAAAGTGGGGAGACTGGTGTACAACAGTCACCACCCTATCCTTGACAGATAGAGGACTCAAAACCAGTGGCATGGACACCATGATGATTGGAGATCCTCTATCTGCTGCAGCCTTCATCCACCTTCACAGCCGTTGTAACATTACACAACAGTTTAACCTCCATTGTTCAGTTATCCTCTGTTTGCTCTTCTGTTAGGGACTTCTTGGATCACACTTTGTCTGGAACCTTGCCCTTGACCGTTCTGCTATGGGTCACCCTAAGGGAGTATATGACTCCAGGCAGCATCACTCTCAGGGTCATTGAGACACACAAGCCTCCTACCACTACAAGGTGGTGATCCATGGAGAGGTAATATATATATATATATATATATATATATATATATATATATATATATATATATATATATATAAGGGAGAAGGTTTTTGTATAACTTTGGAGCTGTGATGTACCCTGCATCCATCCCCCTTGCTTTTCAGTCTGATCAACTCAGCATAGCACTGCCATATGCCAAATAAAGATGCCTGAGTGAGGAAGTCTGGAGTTGAACTGAGCTCTTGGGGAGCCAAGTAAAAAAAGGTCTCAGAGGGAATACCAACATGGACTATTGAAATGAAGAGATTAAAATGAAGTAACGAATACATGATGACAAGCAAATTTTCTTGGAATCTTACTATATTTCTATTATGATTATAACATGTTTGTAGCCCCTGAAAAAAGAGAGACTTATCATGATGAAATATTATATCAGAATCTAGAGTTTGCATTTTCTTTAGCCCAGATTCTTCTTTGCTTCCAGATCATGACAGGTAGACTTGGACAGAAAACGGATTTTCAGTGGTGACAAATTTCAAGTTTCCAAATCAGATTGAAAAGCCAACATTTCAAAATTTGTCACAAAACAAAATTATTAAAAAAAAATCAGTTTGAGCCAATCAAAATATATTGTTTTGATTTCAAGTTTTTATTTTTATTTATTTCATATAAAATAAAATAAATTTCAAAATGAAAAAAAATCAAAATTACTTATACCAAAAATGTCAATATTTAAAAATATTTTTCATCTTTTTCAAAATGAAATGTCAACATTGATATGATTTCATGCATAAAAAGTAGTCAAAATGGCATTTTCAATGAAAATTTTCTAACCAGTTGTAACCACGGGCTACATTGTCATATCTGTTCACTTTTCCCGTCTGATCTTACATGCATAAGCAGCAGAGTAGAGGGACTCAGAAACAAAGGGAAACACCTCAATAAGTAGTGATATGAAGCAACAGACTATTGTGAGAAGGGCAGGGGAGGAACATGTTCTGAATTATTATTTTTGGTAATTTATTTTTGGGGTTCTTTTCCAGCAGCTGTTGTATGGTAAATGCTGTGAGGTCAATCAACCTGGAACACAAAGTACAAGTATAAAAAAATAATAATATTCACTATGTTTATTGTGCTAAAAATATACCAGGAGTCTCACAGAATAGATAATAGAAAATGTCACTGCCCCAGTAGTTTACAATCTAGATTTTAGACATCATGCAGAAACTGCAAAAGGTGAAAACAAACAAAGGATAGAGTTACTTAAGTGCAGTCATGTGGGTGATTCTGTTAGTTTCTGTACATTTAGTGTATATATTTCTGGCAAATTAGTTTGATCAGATTAGTTACTGTAGACTTTGTAGAACCAGAGGGATTTAAATGAAGCAAGTGTTGTTATTTTGTTTTGCAACAGTATTCCAGGCGCAGAGGGCAGCATGGTACTTACTACTTCACTATTTCTCAGCCACAATTAAAAGATGAAGTGCCAACTCCATTACAAATTGGAACTCTATTTCAAATGACTCAGAGGAAACCATTGCAATTTGGTCCGCTGAAAATGGTTACAATTGTATTATAGACCAGTCCTAGTAAGAAATAAAAGAAGCTGAAAATCTGTAAAAATCTGCATATGATCTATAAGCTCAGTATAAATTTTATAACAAAAACTCAAACCAGGCAAAACTCAAGATCCTCCTACATCCTATGGTAAAGCTAATGTTAGTTGCAAATATAGTGCATAATTTTAATAAATTAAACTATTGTTGGATGCATATATAGAGAGAGGCTTATTTGCACTATGGTGGCACCTCAGGCAGTAAGTGAGATCAGGGACCCTCATACTAGGTGTTGTATGAAGACATAGCAAGAGACAGTGCTGGCTGTGAAGAGCTTACAGTGTGAATAGACAAGACAGAAAAAGGATGGGGGTGAAACGGAGGCAGGGAGTTTACTTGATTTGCCCAAGTTCACACAGCAGATCAGTGACAAACTCAGGAATAGAAGCCAGGTCTCCTGATTCCCAGTCCAATGCCATATTAACTGGACCACACTGCCTCTGATAATGGTCAATGATACCCTAATATAAATGTAGAAGAAAAATACACAAGCAACTGAAATATAAATAGCATTTTTGAATAGTACACATTTTTACTGCAGCAGCAAACAGTAACTGGAATTAGAGCTGGCCGAATTTTTTTCTCTCTCTAGTGAATAGAGTATTCCTCAAAAATACAGTTTAGGATTGACCAATCCTTTTCATGTATCTGAGTGGAACTGACAAATAGTTTCTGCCCCCCCTGAAAAAGGGGGGGGGGAGAAATTCTGAAAAAGTTGGAACATTTAAAAATATAATTTTCTGACTTTTCATTTTGAAATAGTGTTTTGTTTTGAAATGTAGCTAGATTTAACTAAAGCAAAAACAAAAATGAAACAAACAAACAAAAAACAACCCCCCACAAAAAAGGCACACAATTCTGCCACCACCACCCCCGCCCAAAATCCTAAAAACATCTTTTTTTGGACTGAACATAACATTTTTCATTAAACATGAACTTTGATTTTTCATTTCAGCAAGAGAAGCTGAAAATTATTTTTTCAGGTCAACCTGAAGTGACTATTTTCCAGAATTTTTTGTTTGTTTGGCCACCATTGTCTGGCTATACCAAAAGAAGGACAGGAGACATCTGACATGGGATTAATTGGGCCACAACTTTATTATTAGATGTCTGGAACTACCCAGCAGATAACAGTATACAGTGCAGTAACCCCATGTTTATTCCATAATTAACCAGGGGGCTTTTACTAGCTTTCCTCTTTTTCCACCCAGGCCCTCCAGCAACTTCATTGCTGGGACCTTACCATCCACCCCACTCATAGGAGGGTTAAGGTGGGCTATAAGAATGTGGGGTTGACTCCCTGCCGGACCAATCATAGGAGTACCCAACCACCCCCCATTTGTTTCTTTAATGAATACCACTTTTTAAGTCCTTTTTCCAAGCCATTTATCCAGTCACTGTATACCTTTCCTATGGAATACCTGTACTGGACGTCCACCCTACACTTAAATAATGAGTTGTGACAAATGGCCTTCATGCCATGCAAGAACAGAGCCCTTTCTGAACCTGCTGTGGGGAAGGCAAGAAAACCCCAACTGCACCCAAGCCAATATGGTGGTAAGGGAAAAATTCCTTCCCAACTACCCCCCCCCTTACCCCCACACTGTTCCTCACACATTCTTGTCAACTTGATTATCACTACAAAGGTTTTTTTTTTCCCCGCTCTCCTGCTGATAATAGCTCACCTTACCTGTTCACTCTCATTACAGTGTGCATGGTAACCCCCATTCTTTCATGTTCTCTGTGTATATAAATCTCCCCACTGTATTTTCCACTGCATGCATCCGATGAAGTGAGCTGTAGCTCATGAAAGCTTATGCTCAAATAAATTTGTTAGTCTCTAAGGTACCGCAAGTACTCCTTTTTTTTTTTTTTGCGGATACAGACTAACACAGCTGCTACTCTGAAACCTGTAAAAAGGGGGTGGCTAGTGTAATGCCCACAGCATGTCTTGACCAAACCTGGTATTTTACCACATAAAGGGGAGGGAGGGTGGATCCTGCTTCAGACTGCTCCATGTAAAAGGGAGCTTAAGGCACAAGTGTGCCCCTTCTAAACCCTGTATTCCTACGGGATGGGTCAGCAACCACACTGTCCCCTTTTCAACGGTTTTCATCTTCCCCGCCGCTCCATCCTTAAAGCACTGTTCCCTTTATTTGGCCAGCCAGCCAAACACCGCCCTGCTTAATGGTGCAGGGCAGTCAAACTGAAAAAAAAACAACCCAAAACAATTATTCACCCAGCTCTAACTGGAATATCATATTTAGGCATGGTTTTCCATTTAGCTTCTCTGTTTCTAAGACATTCTTATCCGGAAATCTATGTTCTCCCACAATGCAAGGTCATTAAATATAAATGGCATTCTGAAGTGAGATACAAGATTATGACCAATAGCAGAAAATGCTAATCATAAATAATCTGAAGCAGCTGTCTATTGGATATGGTTATATCTGAGCTTGGCAGATTCAATTTTTAATGGTGAATGTTGGTAGGTGTCAATTTTACCACGCACAGAAACTGATTAAAAATATTTCCATAGATAATAATCAATCTTTACAAATAGGCAAAGCAAGAAAAATGCTGCTTGAGAATTTATTAGAGCTCGATTTATGGGTATTTATTTGAACATTTTGACATGTGATGTGGACAATTTGTGTTTTAATGTTTTGATTTCAACACCTACTGTCGTTAAATAATTAGTGTCTGATCCTCCTCCATTATTTCCTGCAACTGTGAAAATGTGAAGTTGATACAAATCCCAAAACATGCGGAAAATAAACATCAATATTATCCATCAAAATTATATATATATATATATATATATATATATATATATATATATATATATATATATATATATATATATATATATATATATATACTTTTGATGGATAATATTGATGTTTATATATATATATATAAATTCTGCAAAGCCTAGAGCCTAGAGGTATGTGACTCAGCCCAAATGAAAGAAGACTTTTGAACATCCCTACTTTTTGACCTCCCCCTTGAGAATCTCAAAAGAGCTGAAGATGGAAGCAACCACTAAGTCTCTTTTTGCTGTACTGTCATCATGCCATTATGGATAAACTCCTCATTTCAGTGCTTATGTGAATGTCATAATCCACATAGAGTACATTTCTGAGACTGGTGTCACAGGGCCCTAAACTAAAGGGGAAGTGAGAGTCAGGAAGGCAGGAAACCAAGAATAGAAGCAGAGGAAACAAACGTCATCTTCTAAATTTAATACAATGTGTTGTACATGTTCAATTCATTGTATGACAAGAGGCATGAGGGGGGGGGGGGCATTCTTGTTAGGATATAGATTCATAGATTCATAGATGCATAGATATTTAGGTCAGAAGGGACCATTATGATCATCTAAAGATATTCAGGCCTGTCTGCAAAGGCCTGTGCTTTAAGAATTTAGGTGTATTCTTATCGCTTGGCTAGTTCCAGAGGTATAAAAGAAAGAATCAAAACCACTGTCTGCCAGTGTAAGGGCCTTCTCTTACTGTGACAGTTTGTGGCCCTGTGCTTAGGCTCAGGCCTTTGGCTAAGCAGCAGAGGCAGCCATAAGCTGGGAAGCGAACGGTCACAGCCTCGCATTCCAACCTAGTCACATTGAAATAAGGTGCTATTGGGCTGCGAGAAGGACCAGGGAAGTAAGTGGGTGAAGGAATAAGCCCCCTAACATCTTGGTGCCGGTGACTCGGATGCATCGCATTGGATAGGTGAGTGGCAGCCTGTAAGTCCCCCTCCCCAACAGTCCGCGCAGCTGCTTGGAGGGGGTATCGCGAACTCTCGTGATGGTAGTTGCGGGTTCTGGCAAGCCAGGGTAAAGGATTTTTTGGATAAATGGATAAGGGAGGACCAGGGCCCATATCAGGTACAGGGGTCAACCTGGGATAAGATTAAAAAGGAAATGGAGGAAGTGTTAGGGGACCCAGAAGTATGGGGGGTGGCTGAGGAGCCCACCCTCCTTGGTATATGGGTAGGGGAAGAAGGTTCCTGCCCATGGGGACTGAATGCCTCCCAGGGAAAAGAGGCACTTCAGTCTGCTTGAGAGGTTTGAAGTAAGGGCAGCATTATGGGAAGCTGCCAGTAATCTTTCAAGTTTGGTGCTGCTTCAGCAAGGGCTGCTGAAGGGTTGTAAATTAGTTAGGGATAGTGAAAGATGATTTGGCACAAAAGGGTTTAAGGTCAAAAGCAGAGTTAACAGACCACCTTTAGAGACTGGATCTGAGACTTGGTCCTGGGGGAGTGGAGGAAAAAAAAAAAGTTTCAAAGTGCAACCTGCCTTTCCACACTCTTTTGGTTTTCTGAAGTTTTAATGGAGGGTACTTTGGATACTTATGTGAGATGTCAAGAAGGAAGTTTTTGTTTAATGATAAAACCCAGTTATATAAATGTAACTGTATGTGCAACTTTGTGCAGTCACATTGGATGGAAGCTTGGTAATTAAATTATCCAAGGGGGTCAGGTAGAGTGGCTACTACCACCACTACGCTTCTGTCCCCAGAAGCCTTTATAGCTATTCTGAGGGAAAATGGGCCCTTTTCCCACAGAAATGGTCTATAAGGGACTGCTGCAGGCAGAGAGAGAATCTGAGCAAAATTATTTGACTATTGGGTAATGTAATCAAAATCACTAAAGGATGGAAGAGGTTTCTTTTGGAACTTAACTTGGCTGCCCCTAGTTGTGTCTAGTTGTACAAGATGGAAGTGTAATTGGGGTACAGTTGTGTAAAAAAGAGTAATCACAGTGCAAGGGATGTTAGGCAAAACAGAATTTTGTGTGTGTGTGCACAGGTAAAAGAAAAGGAAAAGGGGAGGAATGATGGGAACACTGAGCCTTGGGATGGCTCTGGGGGATTAGATTGTTGCTTTGGTGGGTGTGCATGAAAACTCTGTAGGCATGGGGGAGGCAGTTATACCTTGTGTAAAATTAATTTGGCTAATATGATGTTATGGAGGTTAAACTATATGGAAGGAATTTGCATTTTCCCAGGACATGTGCAGTGTATATTGGAAAAGGAGTAAAAGAAATGCAAATAAAACATGGTACTTCATTAAAATCCTAATAGGGCTCCAAAAGGAGCCACAATAGGTTGTGCTTTCTTTTTCAGATCGCTGTGTTTTGGAGCAGGAGATGAAAGTGGAAAGTAATCAGAACTCTGGTGGAAGTAAAATGCTTCCCTTTTAAGACAGTGTCTGAGCTGCTAACAGCTTTGGATCCAGAAGCAAGCTAGTAATCCTCTGTGTAAATGCAAATTACCTAGCTGATGGGCACAAAGGAGCTGCAAATAACAAATACATCTGGTCAGCAAACAAGCTACTAGAAGACTCAGATTATGGCCCTTCAGGAAAGGGAGGTGAAAAAAACAAGTCAAGCCTGAAAATAAGGGGGACAGGTTAACCTTAAGGGGGGGGGGTGTGTGTGTGTACAGTGCTAAAATCTGAAGCTGTGTCTCAGCTATTACCTGAGAATAAACTTAAAGCTTGGTACAGCAGAGAAACTATTGCAAACTTGGTCTGTTGTACAAGAGGGGAAACTGAGGTACACCATCTCATGAATTTCATAAATGGCCAGTGAGTGGGGTAATTCACTAGCCTGACTATAGAACAAAATAAGGACAGTCTGGAGGTAATTCTTCTGTTTTTCCTGCAAGTAGCAAGGACATTTGTAAAAGAAAATGGTATTATTATTAAGCAATAATCTGTCCCCACCAGGGGGGTGGAAATTGTTTCTTTTGTTTTTCAGACACTCTACAAGCAAGCTGGCGCCAGCGGAAGAATAATTCAGAATACCATGGATCTATGTTTTGTGTTGTTTGTCTGTGGTGTTTGTCTTGTTGCTAGCATTGTTGTGTTTTAATGAACAGAAAACCTCATGATATGGGTGGGGATGGCTTCAAAAGGCTGACCTTGGGGGGGGAGATGTGTATGGGAATGCAAAATGCTCAACTAGGAGGCCAGCATCTGTGCAATAGCTAGAAATGGAATGGCAACTAAGGTGGCCCCCACAAGCCCTATGGAAATAATGAGAAGGGGAGGAGCTCACTGGGAATCAATGGAAGGGTGTGTAAAATAGTGTAAATCAATAGAAGATGTTTGGATGTGCCCCTCTCCTATGACTATGGAGGAGCAGGATCAATGGCCTATGCAAGGGGTGGACAATTGGGTGTACTGTGTATAAGGTATTTTGCTGGGAATGTACATATTACTGGGTGCACAATTACACCAGCCCATAACCAAACTACACACATTTACATGCTGCTATCTGGACTTCGGTGCACAAATGGATCTGTGAATCTTATTGCTGTGAATAATCAAACCAGGGCTTACTGCCTGATTCCATACCAAGTGGGAAGCTGGTTTGGACAATATCCCATTTCTCTGTGAACATTCAATGGACTTATGATATGGACAAAAGCAAGCAAAACCTGCAGGGGCAGCTTGTTGCAACTGCCAGCAACTGGACACAAGATCGTGACCCCGTCGAAGGAGGAGAGGAAGTGTTTTGGGGGTGTCTCGGATGTTGGACCATACTGTAGTGGTCAGGACTCGGTGTTGCTGTGAATTTTGTATTGTTAACTGTACTTGTGTTACGTTGCATAGGGAGAAAACCTATAAGTAATGTAATAAGCCCTCCAAACCCTGCAGTGTACTAGACAACCCGGACCCAACCTTCTTGGGCCTGCTATAATGGGAAGTCTGGAACACTAATTGGAATAGGTGTGGTATGCCCGTGCGAGAGAAGGTGCAGGGCACTATACTACACAAGGGGCAGTGGGACAAATGGAATATCGACACCTTCCACCTTGATGCCTGGCCCTATCAGGAAATGTGTCGCCATATGTCCTATGCTTTTCCAGGGATACCTGGGCAGGAGGATCCCAAAAGAAAAAGGAAAAAAAAAGGGTGGAGTGTTAGGATATAGATATTCAGGCCTGTCTGCAAAGGCCTGTGCTTTAAGAATTTAGGTGTATTCTTATCACTTGGCTAGTTCCAGAGGTATAAAAGAAAGAATCAAAACCACTGTCTGCCAGTGTAAGGGCCTTCTCTTACTGTGACAGTTTGTGGCCCTGTGCTTAGGCTCAGGCCTTTGGCTAAGCAGCAGAGGCAGCCATAAGCTGGGAAGCGAACAGTCACATCCTCACATTCCAAACTAGTCACATTGAAATAAGGTGCTATTGGGCTGTTAGGCACTATCAGGACAAGATTGTATTCCTATCACCTCCAGAGAAAGGGAAGTGCCTAGAAAATGTAAAAGGAAACTTAGTTTGATAGCATCCTGTCTGGCAAAAACTCGCTTATCAATAGCTGGGATGTGAAATCCTCACTTCTGTATTGTCTTGTCATTGTAGTTCCCACTTTGCTATTGTTTGTCTGTATAATCTCTGTCTGGTTCTGTGATTGTTCTTGTCTGCTGTATAATTAATTTTTCTGGTTGTAAACTAATTAAGGTGGTGGGATATAATTGGTTACATAATCATGTTACATTATGTTAGGATTGGTTAGTTAAATTTCAGGAAAATGATTGGTTAAGGTATAGCTAAGCAGAACTCAAGTTTTACTATATAATCTGTAGTCAATGAGGAAGTGACTGGGTGTGGGTGGGGGTGGGCATGTGGGTGTTTGAGATGGGAACAGGGAATGGGGGTAAGAAAATTGGAATCATGTTTTGCTAAAGGGGGAGATGGGAATAGGGAATGGGGGTAAGAAAATTGGAATCATGTTTTGCTAAAGGGGGAAATGGGAACAGGGAATGGGAGTAAGGAAGTTGGAATCATGTTTGGCTAAGGGCAGGAATGGGATCAGGGACACAGGTGTAAGGCTCTGTGGTGTCAGAGCTGGGAAGGAGGATACTAAGGAAGGAAACTGGAATCATGCTTGCTGGAAGTTCACCCCAATAAACATCAAATTGTTTGCACCTTTGGACTTCGGGTATTGTTGCTCTCTGTTCATGCGAGAAGGACCAGGGAAGTAAGTGGGTGAAGGAATAAGCCCCCTAACAATTCTTGTTTGCTAAAAGTATCTTTTCTGCCTCTAACAACCTTTATAAAGTTTCTCACCAAAAATCCAAAGTTAGCTTCTGTCTTTGAATGAACATTTTGAGATATTTGTCAAGACTTCACAGTAGAGGTCCTGAAAAAGTATCTGCACAAACAAAAACTTCTCCTTCAATAATTTTCACATTCAAAAGGAAGCTCCAGAAGATCCCTACAGGGAACTGGGGTTTTCATAATATAAAACAGGCTTTCTCATTTGATATTTCTTTTCCAAAGACAATAGTTGCATATTTTGATCATGTAAACAAAGTGCAATGACTGATCTATTCAAAGGTGAACGTTCCCAGTAGGGAGTCTAGAATGTCAATTAGATCATGAATATTCATATTTGTATAGTTGTGCCATCTGTCAATAAAATGTAGAAAATATAAAAAAGAAACTGAACAATTTGGTTCTAAAATATATTCGAGAGGTTGAGAGATAGGTCTGAGAAATACATGAGGGCGTTTCATGGTGTTCTGCCAACCTCAACAGGTTCTTGGATCTCTCTGCTGTTTGTCACCTTTGGTATTATTTCAGTGTTGATCCCTCAAGCAAACTGTTGGGATTTTATACAGTATTTAAAATTTCTTTCTTGAGTGCAACTGAGTATTTTAGAGTAGTTAAAAAATGGCCTAGATCTGATGAAGTGAGCTGTAGCTCACGAAAGCTTATGCTCTAATAAATTGGTTAGTCTCTAAGGTGCCACAAGTACTCCTTTTCTTTTTAGATGATTTAGGAGACTCAGTCCCATTCTCAAAAGTGATTTCAGCATTTAGGAGCCCATCTCTTATAAAAAGTCAATTGGATTGAGTCTCCTAAATGCCTAATTCACTTTTGAAAATGTGACTTAATCTCAATAAAATGCTTTTGAAAATGTTATCCTTAATTCTTAAAGTATTTATTTTTATTTTTTTATTGTCCCAATGATTAATTGGTTTTGGTTCTTCACTGAAGTTTAACTCCTTCAGTGTGCTCATTCATACAACTACACCCATGTTAACAGTTGCACAGGAGTAACTGAGGGCAGAATTTGACCTTCATTATGTAAAAGGGTCATGAGGAGTTGTGTACAATACTGAAAACCTGTGATCCAAAGAGGGTATTCACTTCTTCTGAATTAATATGGATGGTTCCATTTTTGAGATCTGATGGAATTGATTGGGCGGACATGAGCTTCTGAATCTGGGAAGAAAAAAAATCACCCCATGACTTGGGAGGTGACAAGTCACTTGCTGTTACTACCCTATGTCTATCCTTATCTGTTTGGGGAAATGGCAGACACAGACAAAGAGTAAATTCAAATGAAGTGATGAGATGTTAAATCATGATGGACTCAAAGACTGAGTAATTAGTGACCTGACTTGGTGGTTTAGCTAAAGGTGTCTATCCATATATGTAGGCCCACATTTTGGGGGAACCCTGTCAGACAATTCAGGAGCTATTTACAAAAGCAAGTGCTACACTCTGGGACTCTCAAGTTCTGATCAACCCTCCTCTGCCTGGAGAGCAGGATAAGGAAAAGGAGGAGATAAGTCCATACTCGCACCCTGCACTGGCCTACAAAGACTAAGGTCTACCTGAAAATATACCTCCTCCCTCCATCTGCAGGGGGTCACAGCTTTGGTGAATCGCTGTCAGCCCCAGGTGGCGGAGCTCCTATTGTCAGCTGAAATCGTTAAAAATATATAGTATCTGTTTGGCCCACACAAGGTTGTGCTTAGGTTTATGTGGCCCTCCTGTGTAATAAGGTTGGGCACCACTGGAATAAGTAACACTGGTACTTTCAGTAAAATTTAGTAATAAATGTTTTTATTTGTTCACAAAATGTAAAAACTAAAGATTCTCTGTAAAACCGCAAATTCCACATATTTCCGTGACAAATGGATTACTAGGATCCCTGCTCATGACATGTGTAAGAAAAAGCAGAATTAGGCCCTCTCTCTCATAGTAAATACATTCTTAGTTTATAATCCTGTCTGTGAGTATCATGTAATTGATTTGTCCCTTTGTCTGTGATACTAAGATATAAAGAGTTCATTATGAAACCATACAAAACCTCACATAATTCAAGTTAATACATACATCTTCTCTGGTTTGAAGCCCAGACATTTAACAGGGTAATTGGCATAACTGGATTTTAGCTGGTAAACATTACTAAAAAGGTAAACATTTCTATTGGGTAGAATTTTAATTTACTATGGAACTTTCCCTTCTTTTATATGCCACACAATTCTTCTATCCTGGCAAAGAAGCAACATTTCTAGAGGGCTTGAAAAGCCCTTTAAATGATTGATGGGGAATAAATCTGATCCTGGATCTGCTTTTTTGCAAAACTAGTACAAGTTATTTAAGAATTGTCTGTTGGAAAAAGCAATGATCTGCAACAATATGTCAGCTAAGAAAAATGTAAAACAAGCCCCAAGCATGTTTAAGCAATGGATAATAGCAAGTGACTTGCATATAAGTTTGGGCTAAAGAATATAAGCATAGGAAATTATTGCCAGTTTTTTTGCCTTAGAGAGGGAGAGATCTTTAACAGAAATGAGTTTGGTATTGTGGATTTAGGGCCTGAAAAAGCCCAATAAAGTCAATAGGTATCCCCCCCCACACACACTTTTTAGAGAAATACTATTCTTAACATTAGGGGTAAATGTTATATGGGGAAGAACTAAAGCATAATTAAGAGTATATAGTTTCTTGTGCCTCACTCCATTTATGCACCCATATCAAAGCAGGTTATCTTAAAGGGACTCTAACTTAAAAATGGGCCATCTAGACACTGTTACCCCAAAACCTAATTTAAACCAAGTGCATTCTTTACAGCGGCACAGATACCATGCAGCAGCCACAGTATTGAAGATGCAGTCTGGGTGCGGCATAGTGAACAATGATTTTTTTGTGAGAACTGTTTCTTTGGGATTTAAAGATCAATCTTTAATTTCTGTGGGCCTAGTACATCATTGTGTAAGTGCACCAATGAAAAGTGAATGTCAATTATTCTGATGTAATAGGTTTTTACATCTATTTTGCACTGGTTTAAATAACTACTTGTGGTATAGGACAAAGGAGAATCGTGGCCTATAATTCTATGTGCAGGTTCTGCAGTGTTGCATACTCTACTAAACAGACAATAAAGGGTGCATGCTTTAACTGACAAACCAGATTTCATCATCTGTGATGATAATTCAAAGACAATTAAGTTATCGAGCAAAGCTGAAAATAGTCATGAACATTTCAGCTATGCTGTAAACAAAAAGGGAGGGGAAATCCATGTTTGCCAGCGGGGACGAACACTCTCACTGTCTTTCTCAGAAGTTTACTCTGTGGAATCTTCATTCTAGCAAATGGAAAGTTTTATGTTACAGGGAAAATCTTGATGAAAACACAAATGAAAATCTGTGAAAGCTCTCTAAGGGAGAAAAATAGGAGAGAATGTAAATTTAAATAGAATCTTCCTGCTTCCATGAAACTTAAAGCTAACTAAATAAAATATGTCTATTTCTTATTTTTATTGTTTGTAATTAAAAGAAATTATAACATTAATATTACATTATGTTACTGGAGTTTTTTTGGCTTGCACTTTGTGCATCTAAGGCTTGAGTCAGATCTTATATGAATCAATTAGAGATGGTGAATTAGTTTTGCCTAATTTTAAGCTCTCTGCAACATTGTAGGTTCAAAAGCCCAACTCAGACTTGAGCATTATTGAGTTCACATTCTAATTTAAGAGAAATTGTGAAAAAGTACCAAAGAAGAAAAAGGAGAGAAACAAATAGAGAGAAAATATAGGCTGAAAAATAGAGGGGACAAAAAACAAATAGAGACTATTAAAAAGGGAGTAGTGAAAGGGAAGAAATGGAAAATAGCCAAATGAAAATGTGTACTGAATATAGTGTACCTTTGACAGATCAGATATCTGTCTGTATCAAACTGTGTCAGTCCAGCTGCCTTAGATGTCAGAACCAGTTCCATGGGCTTCCTGAGATTTCAGTTATTTAGACATATTCCCCCAATTAAGGTAAATAGGAGTTATTCAGAGGCTGCTAAGGCAAAATTGGGTCCATTTAATTCATTCACATCTTCTATCTGTACTATTGACGACTATTGTGCAGATGAATAAATGGAAGGTACATGGAATATATGAGATGTTTACATTAGGAGTATGGAGGCTAAAATCGCTTTTGTAGCTATGTGTGTGTAGCATAACATGTCCTTTGCTTTTGCTTTATATAGTACATCAAAAAGTGCTGTGTTGGTCAAAATATAGTGCATGATGTTAGGGGGCTTATTCTTTCACCCACTTACTTCCCTGGTCCTTCTCGCATGAACAGAGAGCAACAATAGCTGAAGTCTAAAGGTGAAAACAATTCAACGTTTATTGGGGTGAACTTCCAGCAAGCATGATTCCCGTTCCCTTCCTTAGTGCCCCCCTTCCCAGCTCTGACACCACAGAGCCTTACCTGTGGCCCTGTTCCCATTCCCCCCCTTAGCAAAACATGATTCCAATTTCCCCATCCCCATCCCATTCCCATTCCCTCCCTTAGCAAAACATGATTCCAATTCTACACCCCATTCCCTGTTCCCATTCCCCCCCACACCCACTCACTTCCTGATTGACTGCTTAGCTGTACCTTAACCAATCATTTTCCTGAAGTTTAACTAACCAATCCTAACATATTGTAACATGATTATGTAACCAATTCTATCCCACCACCTTAATTAGTTTACACCCAGCAAAATTAATTATACAGCAGACAGAAACAATCACAGAACCAGACAGAGATTATACAGACAAACAATAGCAAAGTGGGAACTATAATGACAAAACAATATAGAAGTGAGGATTTCACATCCCAGCTATTGATAAGTGAGTTCTTGCCTGACAGGATGCTATCAAACTAAGTTTCCTTTTACATCTTCTAGGCACTTCCCTTTCTCTGGAGGCGATAGGCATCATCAGGACAGGATTGTATTCCTAACAGCCCAATAGCACCTTCTTTCAGTGTGACTAGTTTGGAATGTGAGGATATGACCATTCGCTTCCCAGTTTATGGCTGCCTCTGCTGCTTAGCCAAAGGCTTTAGCCTAAGAACAGGGCCTCAGCCTGTCACAGCAAGAGAAGGACCTTACACCGGCAGACAGTGATTTTAATTGTTTCTTTTATATCTCTTATATATCTTTTTATAGCCAAGTGATAAGAATACACCTAAATTCTTAGAGTATAGGCCTTTACAGACAGGCCTGAATATCTATATCCTAACACATAAGAGAGGAGTTCCCAAACTCTTTGTCTGCATGACCCCATTTTGAGACTTACTTCTTCCCTGTGATCCCAGATTACAACAAAGCTACATAGCGACCAAGGAATCCAAGGAATTTACACATTGAGTATGTTACTTAATGCTCTCAATGTGACAAATGACCTTGAGTGTTGTATCATAGCTTCTCAAAGTCTGGCAAGATGGAGAAATTGCACATCAAATCTGCAATGTGACATCCATGTTAGATCAAAACTGAGATATGATGAACACAAGTACATAGAGTCCAGCTTCATACAAATATGTGCCCACAAATGGCACCATCAGTTTCAAGGCAGGTATAGAGAGTGCAGTATATTCATTATCAACAGTGAACCAGAAAAAAATGTTGGGCATATGTTCCTCGCAAGAATTGATCACAGGAAATTTCAATGACCTGTTTGATTTCAGCTGCTGGCAAATCCATGGCATCAGACTTGTATTATAAGGGTTTTTGCACCCAATCATACTTTGTCTTGTCCAAGTTGGAGAAAAAGGATGCAAACTGTTCCTCCATCTGGCAGAAATGCTCAGCTATCACCTGTGTGGGAAGATGAATAATTTCATTGTCAGCCAGGAACTTGCAAAGCTGTGGGAAGGATTCATAGTTTGTCTTAATAGATTATTGTTCCAGAAAACACTTTTCTTCATTAATCCTGTGACTTGATCACTCCGCTGAAGGATAATCATAGAATCATAGAATCATAGAATATCAGGGTTGGAAGGGACCCCAGAAGGTCATCTAGTCCAACCCCCTGCTCGAAGCAGGACCAATTCCCAGTTAAATCATCCCAGCCAGGGCTTTGTCAAGCCTGACCTTAAAAACCTCTAAGGAAGGAGATTCTACCACCTCCCTAGGTAACGAATTCCAGTGTTTCACCACCCTCTTAGTGAAAAAGTTTTTCCTAATATCCAATCTAAACCTCCCCCACTGCAACTTGAGACCATTACTCCTCATTCTGTCATCTGCTACCATTGAGAACAGTCTAGAGCCATCCTCTTTGGAACCCCCTTTCAGGTAGTTGAAAGCAGCTATCAAATCCCCCCTCATTCTTCTCTTCTGCAGGCTAAACAATCCCAGCTCCCTCAGCCTCTCCTCAAAAGTCATGTGTTCCAGTCCCCTAATCATTTTTGTTGCTCTCCGCTGGACACTTTCTATTTTTTTCCACATCCTTCTTGTAGTGTGGGGCCCAAAACTGGACACAGTACTCCAGATGAGGCCTCACCAATATCGAATAGAGGGGAACGATCACGTCCCTCGATCTGCTCGCTATGCCCCTATTTATACATCCCAAAATGCCATTGGCTGTCTTGGCAACAAGGGCACACTGCTGACTCATATCCAGCTTCTCGTCCACTGTCACCCCTAGGTCCTTTTCCGCAGAACTGCTGCCTAGCCATTCGGTCCCTAGTCTGTAGCGGTGCATTGGGTTCTTCCGTCCTAAGTGCAGGACCCTGCACTTATCCTTATTGAACCTCATCAGATTTCTTTTGGCCCAGTCCTCCAATTTGTCTAGGTCCTTCTGTATCCTATCCCTCCCCTCCAGTGTATCTACCACTCCTCCCAGTTTAGTATCATCCGCAAATTTACTGAGAGTGCAATCCACACCATCCTCCAGATAATTTATGAAGATATTGAACAAACCCGGCCCCAGGACCGACCCTTGGGGCACTCCACTTGATACCGGCTACCAACTAGACATGGAGCCATTGATCACTACCTGTGGAGCCCAACAATCTAGGCAGCTTTCTACCCACCTTATAAGGGTGTTCTTTCCTTACAGACCTGTACTCAATTTATTCAGTTTCCCAACTATATCTGTGACATAGACAAGAAGGCATATCTTCCTTTGGTCACATAAAAAATCAATGAATTCACACTTTTTGATTTCCATTGCATAGGCACATACCTTGTCTCTCTATTAAAAAAAAATCATCCCAGTAGTAGAACATGAGCAAGTCAAGATTGAACCCCATGTCTTTACACAGTTTTGCAAACAGATGTGTGTGAAGGGGCTGAGTCTTGATGTAATTCACAACAGAGGAAAACTGCTGCAAAACTTCACCTAGCTCTGGACTCAGAGATTTAGATGCTAGATGTTCTCTGTGAATCACGCAGTGAGTCCACATAGCAGACAGAGCTACTTTCTTTACCAAGGTACAAAGACCTGCTTTGTGGCCTGTTGTAGATGGAGCTCTATCTGTGCAAAAGCCCACCATGACATCACATGGGATATTTTTGACTTGCATGTAACCAGATATCACACCAAACATTCCTTATACCACCTTGTGTCCAAAAAGAGGGAGAAGAACAGAATGTCTTCAAGACCTTCACCTCCCTTTGTATTTCACAAAACCCAAGAAATATGCATCATGACCCTCAGTGTTCACATCAGCTTGAAGATCAAAGGCATTCATGTTTTCAAACACTCCACCAATGTATTTTCCTGAGCTGCTGCTATCTTTCACTTCACTGTTTTGTTGGAGAGTGGTATAGCATTGAGTTTGTTTGCCATGGTTTCTTCACACATTATCCACACCTTATCAATTGCAGCAGAAAAAGGGAAAGTCTCTCAAACTGTGTGAGGCTTCTCGGCCAGTGGGATGTGGTTACACACCTCAAATGATGCCTTTTGAGAATGGTCAGAGATGGATGTGGGTCTCTTGAATTGCACTTGTTGATGTTAAAGTTCTTCTTTCCGGTCTGGAAAATGACCTGGGTTTTCCTATGTGTTCTTTGTTATGGGTTTCCAAGTGTTCTTTAAGTTTAATAGCACTCAATAACACCATGTCATATTGCAGGCATTTTAGCCTTTCTTCTTGACAAAAACTCCTTTGAAGCCATACCTAGAGAAAGCCTTATCATATGCGTAAGCACATTTCTTTCACTCTTGTTTTTCTTTCATAACTGCATCAGTAGACTCATTGGAGGTTGAAGCAGCTAGTCTGCACAAAAATGAGTCCATTATGCCTCTTATAATAAATAAGAAACAGGAATTCACTGTTAAGTAAATAACAGAACTTATAAAGGCCCAGTGTGGTGATAATAAAGCAGCAGTACAAAGACAGTGACTTACAGTGATTCATTATTGAGTGCCAACTGGGTACTCAGGGTGGTATAAAAGAAGCTGGTAACCCTGCCCTAAGGAGCTTACAAGCCATTGCAGATTACCACCTCAAAAAAGGCTAACACAGGCTCCTTCCAGCTCAGCAAGAAAGGATGCTTTGTTGATAGGGCTGTTGCCCAGAGATAAGAAACTTTTGGATTCAAATATCGCAGATGGATGCTTGCAGAGCTGGATGGGGCAAATGGCAAAGTGGCATCAAAATAGCCAACCTGTCTGGACCTACTCCAAAAACACCACACCAGAAGGCTGTCATTTTGATTTACAAAAGGCCAGCATCTATTCAGTGTGACCTTTCATAGACCTATGTGAGAGGTCATGTTGCACAGAGGCTGCCATTTTCTAGATCAAAATAGAGGCCTCTGGCACGGTGTTTGTGAAGTTGGTCTGGACATGTTAGGGTGCAAACGGCATCAGGATGGAAGAATCCCATGCACTTAGGATGAAAGAATCTCATGCACTGCTACAGACTAAGGACCAAGTGACTAGGCGGCAGTTCTGCAGAAAAGGAACTAGGGGTTACAGTGGATGAGAAGCTGGATATGAGTCAATAGTGTGCCCTTGTTGCCAAGAAGGCCAATGGCATTTTGGTCTGTATAAGTAGGAGCATTGCCAGCAGATCATGGGGTGTGATCATTCCTCTCTATTTGCCATTGGTGAGGCCTCATCTGGACTATTGTGCCCAGTTTTGGTCCACACACTACAAGAAGGATGTGGAAAAATTGGGAAGGGTCCAGCAGAGGGCAACAAAAATGATTAGGGGACTGGAGCACATGACTTATGAGGAGAGGCTGGGGAAACTGGGATAGTTTAGTCTGCAGAAGAGGAGAATGAGGTGGGATTTGATAGCTGCTTTCAACTACCTGAAAGGAGGTTCCAAAGAGGATGGATCTAGACTGTTCTCAATGGTACCAGATGACAGTACAAGGAGTAATGATCTCAAGTTGCAGGGGGGAGGTTTAGGTTGGATATTAGGAAAAACTTTTTCACTGGGAGGGTGGTAAAACACTGGAATGCTGTACCTACGGAGGTTGGTAGAATCTCCTTCCTTAGAGGTTTTTAAGGTCAGGTTTAACAAACCCCTGGCTGGGATGATTTAGTTGGGGATTGGTCCTGCTTTGAGTAGGAGGGTTGGATGAGATGGCATCCTGAGGTCCCTTCCAACCCTGGTCTGGTTCATCAGACCCACAACCCATCTACTGATGGCATGACCACATTTGGGGTTGTGACCCACAGTTTGGGTACTGCTGGTCTAAGGGGTTTGTGTGTTAGCTGTCCTAGCAGTCTGTAGAGTCTAGTACACACCAGAGTAAAGCTGTAATCAAAGGCCATGGAGTGAAAGCCTAAGTTCTAGTCAAGATAATAGTTCTGCCATTGATTTCAAGGCAGCCAGGATTTCACCCATAATGTCTTTGATCGGCAACACAAATAAGAAAAGGAGTACTTGTGGCACCTTAGAGACTAACAAAGTTAGTTAGTCCTACTCAAAGCAGGACTAGCACGGCTGCTACTCTGAAACAAATAAGGAAGATTTTAAAAAATGCTAGTAATTATTTATATTTTTATAATATTTTGGGATAAAGTAACTGGTGTTCGGAAAAAAGGAAAAGTAAGGCAGGTATGTGATAACTGTGCATACTGTAAGAGTTTGAAGCTCACAAAGACTATAGTATTGTGAGGATGTATTTGGGCCTGGTTACCTAATACATATATCTTTGTGGCTGAACTCAAGCAAAGTGTAAGTAAACTGTGTAGAAAGGAACCCAGTAATTCATGACTCTGTGAACTACTTTCCTGTTTGTGTATGTGACTTTGGGTGTCACCAAGTAGCTGACGTGTTTGTTACAGGAGCTGGAAATGGAACTGAAGTTGTGTGAGTCAGCATAGTTCATCATCTTTGCAATCCTGCCAGTGCCAAGTGGGAGTGAAGAAAGAAAATGACTGATTCTGGAAGCAGACTGAGTGCTGTACTTGTGCATTTGTGCTCGTTTTTTAAGAATACTTCTGAAAGTGCCCTCAGTCATCTTTTGTGGCTATTCTGTGAAAGTATCAGCTGCTAAGTAAATTAACAGGGTTTACTAGATGAGCTTGTAACTGGTTAGAAAGAAATTGTAGTTGTGTTTTTGGATGAACAAATGGATGGAGCAGGGGGAAATTGTGGGAAGTATTTCCACTTGAATGATAATGTAGATGATGGAGATGTTGTATAAAAAAGTACCATGTAGTCCAGACTCTGATACCCTTACACTGAATAGAACCTTACTAGCAGTTAGTTGCATCAACTTTGATTGTATTACTCATGGAGTAAATTGCTAGTCAGTAAATCGGTATCTGGTCCTAAGAAGTCAAAGGGTGAATGAAATTGAATTGTGTGAAAACCATCCATTTTAGTTCATGAGGGTGTCACAAACCTACTTTAACAGTTTTATTTGCAAGTGTTCTCAAACCCTTTAGCTTCACATGAACTTGAAACTCCATTCTGAACCTGTACTAATAACAGCAAAACATATTTCTCTCTCTTTCTCCCTCACTCCTATTCCCTGGTGTATGATCCGAATTAAGCCTTGTAAATCTAGAGCGAGCAACAGCAAAACATGTGCCACGTGGTCATTATATTAAATTAAATGAAGTATCATTGCATTATCTTTCCTAGTTGTACAACTTAGTGGAGACAGACAAGATTTTTTTTCCCCCCATCTAAGCTCTTGGCTATAACATAATATTAAAAGATTGCTTACTTACTTTCTTTCCCTAATGATGATGATGTGTGTGTATGTATATGTATGTATATATGTTTATGTATTTTTATATAAGACATTTTGTTGGTACTATATATAGATAGATAGATATAGTCAATACATAGTAGAACATAAATTCTTCAGGGCAGGGATTGTATTTGTGTTTTTGCCATGCCAGGTGCACAATGGGAGTTTAATAAAGATGGTGCTCATTATCCAGAAATAATCCTCTGATAAGCCTATATTAAAAAATATTAATTTATTTTAAAAATTCTTGAAATTTAGCGTGCTCAGGCTTCTTTCATGCCACCCTTTTTATTTCTCTTTTGTAAGATGAAAAATAAAATAAAAAAATAAGGATGGATCCACAAAGTGAAAAATAAATAAATAACAATCACTAAAATGACTAACATCCTCTATTGCAGGAGGTTATAAGATTGAGAAGTTAAATTCCATCTCATTGACTCTTTTTGCAAAATGTAACATTCCGCTTGCCCAGTAGCCGTAACTGTCATTTTTTAACACTTTACTGACATTGGTTCACACCTTGGAATTTGCAAATCTGAAGTGGAATGTGGTCAGCTGAATGATGAGTTCTCTGTCAATTTGTTGATATAAAAGGGGCACTCTGGAAATGAATCTGATCTAATTCTTCTCAGTTATGACCTTATATTTTATTAGTTTATCAAGAGAAGTCAAGTTTATAATGTAGAAATTGATGCTGACAATTTTTCCTCTTCTACTCAAACACTGAGTTAGACAGGGCATTTCTTGTAGTACAGACCACAAGGCAGAGTTATGAGAGATTTGTAGCCAGAAAATATGAAAATATTTACATTTTAAAGATGAATTACCCATAGGTACAGTATGGGAAAATAAATAAAAGAGGCGTCTGCAGATAAAACACATCTTACATTGAAATGGGCAGTTTTGATGCTGTTCCAAAACTTTGGCTGTTTGGAGATCCTGGAGTATTATTTTCTAGATGATCTACCTATAAATCAGTGGACACTATCAACTTGATTTTTATATGTACTACTTCCAGTTTGGCTTTGTTCTTATCTGCACTCTTGAGTAAGTGAAGTTTACAGTGATGAAAATGATGTGGAAGTGTTAGATCCCCAAAGTTTGGAAAATGCCCATATAACAGAGGTTAGAATACCTATTAGTAGGTTTGTACTTCACAATCAGATCTGAATATGAATCCATCTGTGTGTGTGGTTTTCTGCGGGGAGGGTGTGTTTGTGTGTGGAGGTGGGGGAAGGGGAGTTCTGCAAATACTTGATTCATTTGGGCCTTAATATGAGTTGGATCCTAATAATAAGCCAAACATGAAAAAGAATAAAAAGAGAGACTGGTTAATTTTGCAAACAATTTCCTGAATCACAATTTAATGTTGTTGTCTTTTTCATGGAAAAACGGCAACCATTCAGCAAAATACCCCTTCAAATTTCTACTTTGCATCCCCAAAATACCTTTACTTGTGTGAGCACTGTAGAATGAGGTAAGCTAAAATGTTGACACATAATTTCTGTTACTCTATATCCCCTTCAACTGTTCATCCAATCCTCTGTCAGTCCCTGTCACCTAGTATTTGGCTGCCTTTGCTAGCTGTCAGGGAGTTTTCTACATCTTCCATCAGCAAGTGTGTATAGTCACAATAAACACTATTATTAAAGTGCCTGGGAATTGTAGTATATTCTTCCTTGGGCAGCTATTTTTGCTGCAGATGATTCGATGATAGTTGACTGGACAGACAAAAGTAGGAATCAGTGGTGGTGAAGGCACAAGCCCCTGTGGATGACACAAGGTCCAGTATACATTGAAATCAAAGCATTTTCACAGGTGTAATTCAGGAAAGTATTTGGTCAATAATATTTAATATAATGCATGTCCCAGAAACAAGGAAAATTTGGAAGTCAGAAGGTTCAGGGGGACCAGAAGGGTTATTTGTGAGGGAGGGAGAGCTGGTTTATTGTGTCTGTTTTACAAAACGTGGGTTTCACATTGTCTTTTTGTGAAGCAGAGAGTGGGAGCAGCTGATGTTAGTATTATTCATATCCATGTATTGAAATTGACTCCTAAGCACAGAATGAATATGAATATGATATTAGCCTCGATGCATAACCACTATCTGGTATATCATGCCTTGTCCATCACTGATTATAGCTGACTAACAGATAGAGTATAAATAAATTAATGATGTGTCTGTCCTAGAAATGTTATGGTATGTTTGTTCTGAGGTAAATCAGAGTAAGGACTGGGAACTTAAAATTAATGCACACCAATAAACCACAAGAAGTAAACACATCTCAGAATTTGTAATCATGTTTTCTAATATACTGTAGCTTATATAAAACACTGCAATGTACATCTAATTTTACACTTCATTTTAAATGTAATATATTAACTTTCATTTCAGCAATCTCTGGTATTGAAAGAACATTGAGAAACATATTGGAAATTAACATAATTATATCAAGAATTCCCAGTAGCCACAACCATTAGTACTCAAATTACATTATGCATATGCAAAGCAAGTACTTCTGATGAAGGTCATTTGTCACTGGTATCAAGAGCTGTAAGATTCTACTGCGTAAACTAGTGAAGGATGAACTTCAAAAGGTTCGGAGGTTTGGTTTTGTTCAGGTGCGCATCCAAATTTCCAGATGCTTATCTGAATGTAACCAAACACCGGGAAGCTGTTCCTCTCTGACCACAATCTTTCTAAAAGGCATAAGACTAGCTTTTACTCTCCCTGTGAAGTTGCCCTGGACTCCAGCTCCCTTTTCTCTAACTCCGAACTCCTGGCTGTTTCTCACACTCCCTGTGGCTCCTGTCTACTTTATCTATCTTTAGAGATAGATAGAGGCAGTAGCAAATCTTGCAGCCTCTCTGCTGTTCCCTAAGACTCCTGCTCTATCAGATTTTTGGCCAATCACTCTGCTAGTTAAATTGCCTAGTGCATTATGCTTCTTAGACCGGCAAACACAAGAGTGCTGGAAAATTTGGAAGAAATGCCATTAAGGCTCTAAAGAAAATTGCCATACCTTCTGGCTCTACAACTAATCTTCCAAGCAGCAGTGGTCAGTAGTGTTGTGAGGGCTAGAGTTTCTGCAGAAGGAGGAATCAGGGGCTTTGGAGAACTTATGTTGACCGTATGGACATTCAGTGTCGCTATCAGCTTGTACTGTTGTTCAAGGTGCACAGAACCTTAAAATTACTCCAGGGCTGACTGACAGCAGCTGAGATCAACCTTTCCCCTGGGGTAGATTTGGCAATCGCTCTGGTTTTATCCTCCAAGGGTCTGCTGGGGGAGTTTAGTCACAAGCATAGGCCTCCAGACAGGGAGTGGGATTTGAAAACCATATGGCTGCTATGCTGATGTCCCTGATGAGCTTTCGTTCCCCCTCAGGGTTCATGGAGTTAAGCCAGGACATGGAGCTCCTGCCAGTTCCATGTTATAGAATGTGACAGGGTCAGGATTCAAACCAAGAAAAATAGCCATTTCCCATGTATACCGGCTGGTTTCCTACGGGTTAACACTAACACATCTGAACTTTGTGGTAAATGATAAAGCAAATATGCACAGGTTGGAAATTTAGAATAGTGCATTTTCAGTTCAAAACTCAAAATGAAGGTGACATTTATACATGTTTTCATATTCATATTTATGAAGTAATTAGGGGATGCAGCTACATTGTTTAATAATTTATCATAAAGCATGTTAGAAAATGCATTATTTATAAATGTCTACCAGATTATGTCATCAAAAGCTGTTATACAGCACACTATAAAAGGTGATATAATTTAAACCATGCACAGTGTGTTCATCCATGATATTTCATGAAAAGTATCAGGCAAGCTATACGGTGTTATGATGCTTAATATTAAGTAGGTTTTTAACTATGTTTTGGGGTATCATCTTAAGATAAAGTGTAATTAAATTTTCTTCCTGTATTTTTTTTTCAATACAGGTTCAGTTTTCAAAAAAAATTGTTTCTTTGTTGTATGGAGTTCAATTATCCAGTGCCACTTATGGCTGTTCCTAACACCTAAAGCTAGACATGGGTGAGGAATTGTTTTTTCCGTCTGCAAGAATTGTTGAGATTTTGAAAAAAAAATGTCCCACACAAATCAGGACAAAAAGACAAAATCTCAATTTTTTTTCACAAAACTAAAAATCCAGTTGGATCTGTTTAATCATTTTATTTTAATAATTTCAAAGGCTTTTATTATGACTATTTTATTTTTATTACATTTTACTATAATAAATTAATTTACATTTCTCAAAGAAAAATTGCTTCAAACTAAAACTGGCATTATATATATAATTTTATATATATATAAATTTTGAAATTGGAAATTCATCAAAAGGGACCCTTTCCCATGAACTCTCCATTTTGATGAATAGGCATTTTCTGACCAAAAAACCCACAACAAAATAAAATGTTTTGTCAAAAAATTCTTGACCAGCTCTACTTAGGACCTGCTTCTACTGTACTTATTCACAGGAGTATTCCAAATGAAGTCATAATTATGCAACACAGAAAATTATACTAGATCCTAGAGAGACCAAATGTGTCAGGTAATATCTTTTTATTGGACCAGCTTCTGTTGGTGAGAGAGACAAGTAGTTAAGGGTACACAGAGCTCCTCTTCAGGGAGAAGTTAGTCCTCACCCACATTGTCTCTGTAATATCCTGGGACTGACATGGCTGGAACTGCACTGCATACTTCAAAAATACTGTTTGTATCAGTCATCGGTCATTTCTCTTATTCCTCCTTAAACCATGGTTAAACTCTCAGAAGTACTGTTACTGGTGTGGAAAACATGATATGATATTTTAAAGAATGTTTTATAAGTTTCTGACATCCAGAGAATGAGGGACGGAAGAACACAGATTGTCCTTCCACACTCCCTTGGGAGAAGCAGCTACTGACAACAATGATTATAGACTCATAGACTTTAAGGCTAGAAGGGACCATCATGCTCATGTAATCTGATCTCCTGCACGTTGCTGGCCACAGAACGTCATGCACCCAGTTCTATAATACAGCCCTAACCTCTCTGGCTGAATAACTGAAGTCCTCAAATCATGATTTAAAGACTTCAAGTCACAGAGAAATCCACCATTTACTCTAGTTTAACCCAGCAAATGACCTGTCCCCATGCTGCAGAGAAAAGCAACCCCCCCGCCTTCAGATATTTCTTTCCTTCCCGACCCAAATGTGGTGATCGGTTAGATCATCAGCATGTTGGCAACACCCACCAGCCAGACACCTCCCCATTTAGTGCCCCAGAAATTGGGGATGTTTTCTAGTAGAAGTCACACATGGCCTACATGCCATTGTAGGCAATCTCATCATACAATCCCCTCCATAAATTTATCAAGCTCAGTTTTGAAACCAGTTAAGCTTTTTGTCCTGATTGCTCCCCTTGGAAGGCTGTTTTAGAACTTCACTCCTCAGATAGTTAGAAATCTTCATCTAATTTCAAGCCTAAACGTATTGAGGCCCAGTTTATATCCATTTGTTCTTGAATTAACATTGGCACTTAACTTAAATAACTCCTCTCTCTCTCCCTGATATTTATCCCTCTGATGTATTTATGGAGAGCAATCATATCTCCCCTCAGCTTTCATTTGGTTAGGCTAAACAAGCCAAGATTACATGAGCATCTCCCAACTGTCTTCTCCAAATTCCTAGTTTAAATATTTTTTAATCTGTTGTGCCAACTTCCATCAGAGAAATCTATTTCCCATCCGATTCAGGTGGAGTCTATCCTATGAGAACAGTCCTCTGTCCATGAATGCCACAGTGTGGTCAAACATCCAAAAGCCCTCCTTATAGAAAAACGGCCTGAACCATGTGTTGATCACTTTATAACCAGTTTGGGTATAGAAGTCATTTTCTTTTTTGCTTCTGAGGCTGCTAAGGCTAACATAGGAAATTAACTCACTGACTCAAATAAATGCCTGACCAAAGCAACAGTTACCTAGTATGAAAACATTCTTATTGATGATTTGCTTATCCTTGCTAATCCCCAGCAGGTGTTTGAAAAATGAAAGTGGCATAATAATATAACACGGATATTAATTTTGCATGGACTAGCACAGCATGACTCTTAGTCCCCATGTAGGCTCCAGATATTCTTCTACTTCATCACCCAGTGCATCAGGAGGCTTCTTCCTAAATTTACGTAAGAGAAAAGAATGATTTGACCTATGCAATCCAATCTACATTGTTAGTGAGCTGTATCCCTCTCTATCTCTCATTTTATCCTTATATTTCTAGTATTACCATACTGTTATTATCCAAACTTTTAGGACACAAATGGGGAATCCATTTGGCAGTTTATTTATTTTTTTACTATTTTTAGTAATCAGATTTCTCTTATGTTTTAAAATATGTTTTATTTATAGTCTTTTAAAATTGCAAACCACCAGAAAAGAAGCCTAACACAATTGCCAGTGGTCATAACAAAAAAAAAATCAAATAAAAAAAGAAACATTGACAATTAGGGCTAGATTCACAAGGAGGACTTAGGGCTTCAATGCTCACTCCAGTAGTTAGAGTTGGGAGTTGGGAGACCTGGATTAAAGTTCCTGCTCTACATCAGACAGAGTGGGGATTTGAACCCAAGTCTCCCACCACTTGGCTAAAAGTTATAAGCAGATGTGGAAGAGTACCACAATCATCTGCTCCTCCAGCTGTGATTTGTGCAGAGCCAGATCTGGTAGGGGTGCTCTGGGAGGCCATCTAAACCTAAATGTTGGTGCCTAAGTCACCAACTTGTGAATCTAGCTCTAAATTACAGGAATTGTTGTCAGAAGCTATTCAATTGCACTAAATGTTCCAGTTGCAAGGAAAATCCATAGATGTTATAAGATTCTGAAAAAAAAAGGCTCTTTACTCAGCTTCAAAGGTACTGGATTTTCTTTTCTCAGTTGCAAAATCTTTATAAGATTCTAGTATCTCAGGTGCAGACGCTGATGAAGCATTTTTATTACGGGATAAAAAATTACTGGGCTCAATAACATCAGTAATATATATTTATATATATAATCTAACATTGCACGTATCTATCTATCTATCTATCTATCTATCTATCTATCTATCTATCTATCAATAAAATCTAACATTGCACATACCTTTTCAGGAATAACGTTTCAAAGTTCCGTAACAACTCCAATTTTTGTAACCACCTTTTCATGGTCAAAATATAGATCAACTGATCTGAATTCCTTTTGCTTTGTCAGAACAAATTAAAGCAGAATTAATCTGAAATACATTTTTTGTTTTCTCCTCTTATTTAATACTCACTCTCTCAGAATCTAACAAAAATAATCAAAACAGTTCTGTAGACTTTCACTATTGTTACCTTTTGTTTTAATGATGTGTGAGAACTAGGGAAGCCAAATCTTTCTCTTTAAACAAATGCCATAAAGTAAATTAGGTAAAGTGATAATTTGATCAATTCCTTCTGATCCTTCAAGTCTTTGTGAATTTTGGAGGCTCTGTATATGTTCTTCATATTCTCCAACCTTTGATACAGAGTAACATTATCCTGTTCTAAACTGTGATAACGGATCCTACAGTTCCGTGTTTTCATTTTAATTTGATCTTGTTTCTTAGACAAACTGATTTAAATTGGGCTCATTGAGAATTTTTTGCAACATCCATTTCATCTGAGCACATATAGAAATTCTATAGGCTTAACAAAGTCTTCATTATTAGACCTTACTGTCATATACTTTCTCTTTTACGTATATACATACAAGTTTAATTCCACTGAAGACAATGAGACAAATTCAACTCAGGTATAAATCTGCTAACACAGATAGATAAATAGGACCCATTGACTTCAACAGAAGCAGCATGATCTTTTTAATATCTCTCAGTTTTGTCAGAATTGGAGATGATAGATAAATCCTGAGAAATCTGAGCAGTGTTCTGGTTCCTCTGTAGCAATGAGCAATACATTCAAAACTATCAAATGAATGAGGGCTTGTAAACTCTTTGGGGCAGGGATTATCTTTTTGTGTATGTCATTTATGTCACCAGACACATTGTTACTGCTTGGCAAATACATAACAATAAGAATAATTGAATTAAAAGACCTCTTCCATTCTCCACTTCTAAATGTCAAACTATCATAAACTCTCAATATTTTAAATTGAAATTTCTCATGTCTTGTCTAAAATTTTGTTAAAATATAGTTTTAAAAGCATTTTTACATACCTATTGTATGTGTGCATCTATGTCTATATCTCTATATATCTCTATATATATCTATATATCTCTATCTCTATATCTATATATAATTTTAGATCATACAAACAACTTTTTTCTTGTTTTATATTCAAATCTCTGCAGTTACATTTTAAACAATATGGCTGAAATTCTAGCCCCATTGAAGTCCATGGTGGCTCGTGGGACAAATTCAGTGAATGCTTTCTTTCTGCAGTCAGATTTTTCAGTCAAGCAATCATATGGGAGGGGAAATAAAACAATTATATACAAAGGGAATTCAACCCTGTTGTGAGGTGTGTACAAGCAAATGCTTGTGTATATATGGGGTTCCATTACCCTCAAAGGGCACCTTTAGTGTCGTCACCAAAATATGGCTGCACAGACTTCACTGAAGAGTCAGAGCCATCAGTTGTATTGGAGGGAGTAAAAAAAAACAAATACAAGAAGATTGTAACTGGGTGAAATTTAATGGACCATGATTTACAGGAGATCAAACTATTTGAGCTAACAGTTCTTTCTGGCCTTAAAATATATGAATCTGAACAAATGTGGATTGAGAAGTTGGGTTGATTTTCCAATGGCACAAGGGCAGTTTTGTGCCCTGTAGTAAAGTAGCCATAAAGGTGTTAACTGGATTATTCAGAGTATTTTTGATTGAAGCCAGGAGCCACCTCTCCATTGCTTCCTGTTTAATTAGTGTGTGTTTTCCCTTTCTGTTACGTACTTGAATAAAGAAACACATTCCCAGCCTTCAGTACTGTATGTGAAGTGTGCTTCCTGTGCACTGAGTGGCTTCTTTACAAAATGCCTAATTCCCTTTAGCAGACAATTGGAGTTCAGTGCATAACACTTATTTGTGCCTTTGAAAATTTCCTGTTGTTTCCTCGTCTGCTTGGACAAAAATCTGAACTTCATCTACCTGTTTGACAGCTTCTGTCACAAATATCTTAGTGCCTTCTTCCATGCTGCTTTCTCTACACATTGGACTCTCTAAACAGATCTATCAAGCCACTTACATTTTTTATCTTATCCAATATCCATTAATCATCTGTCTTCCCCGAATTCCCCATTGAGCAGGCTTGCCTCAGATTTACAGAGAAATGAATTAATGCAGAACTCAAAGTAGGCACATGGGTTATAAAGTCCATAACATAGACATGTCAGAGATCGAAGGTAAATACTGTCAAGGTTTGGCCCTTGACTGGGCCAGCTTATTTTGGTTATGGCAGGGAGATCCTTCTCTCCCTGTCTTGGCTTCACCCAGAACTGGTCCTTAGTAGCAGACACCCATTTTGATCAGACCCACTGGCACAGGTTAGTCTGCTCCCAGAACTTGTAGGCACCGGATCAACTCTTACTGGTTCTGCCTGAGGCTAATCCTTATAACCTTATAACAACCTTGCAGCCTGCATAGTTTTGGTTCTATCACTTCCTTCTATCACTTGCCTTTTAATTTTCATTGGATATCACCTTGTTTAAGTGCCATGAGAAACATCTGGTAAAAGAAATAAATGATAGTAATACATACAAATGTACACATACATTTGTTTCAAATAATAGAAAAGACCTCAGAGGCTAATATGTGTGTTAATGTTTGAGTTGGCAACAGAGTTCTTTTGTGTACAACAGATAAAATTATATTATGTTCATACTAAGCAGAGAAGGCGCAGGCAAAACAAAAGGCGCAGACATTTGTTCTTTATTTAGCATGATTGTAAATAAACAGCATGAATACTTCATTTATTTGGTAGCAAACACAGTATCAGCTAAAAGCTTGAAAATGCAACATAAAACATTTTATCACACAACCTTTTCCCCCATGGTTGGTTTAGCCTTTCAAGCTCCTAACACGTTTCTATTAAGAAACTGTAATATCGAGTCTAGTTTGTAAAATGGCATAGTCTTCTCAAGCCTTCAGTTGTGATGGTCTTCTCTACCCAGTTATTCCATAGCATTCATGGAGCATTATCATCATAAAATTATAGAATCATAGAATATCAGAGTTGGAAGGGACCTCAGGAGGTCATCTAGTCCAACCCGCTGCTCGAAGCAAGACCAATCCCCAACTAAATCATCCCAGCCAGGGCTTTGTCAAGCCTGACCTTAAAAACTTCTAAGGAAGGAGATTCCACCACCTCCCTAGGTAAAGCATTCCAGTGCTTCACCACACTCCCAGTGAAAAAGTTTTTCCTAATATCCAACCTAAACCTCCCCCACTGCAACTTGAGACTATTATGCTTCATTCTGTCATCTGCTACCACTGAGAACAGTCTAAATCCATCCTCTCTGAAACCCCCTTTCAGGTAGTTGAAAGCAGCTATCAAATCCCCCCTCATTTTTCTCCTCCACAGACTAAACAATCCCAGTTCCCTCAGCCTCTCCTCAAAAGTCATGTGTTCCAGTCCCCTAATCATTTTTGTTGCTCTCCGCTGGACACTTTCTAATTTTTTTCACATCCTTCTTGTAGTGTGGGGCCCAAAACTGGACACAATACTCCAGATGAGGCCTCACCAATGTTGAATAGAGGGGAATGATCACATCACTCAATCTGCTGGCAATGCCGCTACCTATACAGCCCAAAATACCATTGGCCTTCTTGGCAACAATGGCACATTCACTGGGAGCTGAAGACAGAGGCAAAAAAATCATTGAGTACATTAGCTTTTTCCACATCCTCTGTCACTAGATTGCCTCCCTCGTTGAGTAAGGGGCCCACACTTTCCTTGACTTTCTTCTTGTTGCTAACATACCTGAAGAAACCCTTCTTGTTACTCTTAACGTCTCTTGCTAGCTGCAACTCCAAGTGTGATTTGGCCTTCCTGATTTCACTCCTGCATGCCTGAGCAATATATTTATACTCCTCCCTGGTCATTTGTCCAATCTTCCACTTCTTGTAAGCTTCTTTTTTGTGTTTAAGGTCAGCAAGGATTTTACTGTTAAGCCAAGCTGGTCGCCTGCCATATTTACTATTCTTTCTACACATCAGGATGGTTTGTCCCTGTAACCTCAATAAAGATTCTTTGAAATACAGCCAGCTCTCCTGGACTCCTTTCCCCCTCATGTTATTATCGCAGGGGATCCTGCCCATCAGTTCCCTGAGGGAGTCAAAGTCTGCTTTTCTGAAATCTGGGGTCCGTATTCTGCTGTTCTCCTTTCTTCCTTGTGTCAGGATTCTGAACTCAACCATCTCATGGTCACTGCCCCCCAGTTAGAATCCACTTTTGCTTCCCCTACTAATTCTTCCTGGTTTGTGAGCAGTAGGTCAAGAAGAGCTATGCCCCTAGTTGGCTCCTCCAGCACTTACACCAGGAAATTGTCCCCTACACTTTCCAAAAACTTCCTGGATTGTCTGTGCACTGCTGTATTGCTCTCCCACCAGATATCAGGGTGATTGAAGTCTCCCATGAGAACCAGGGCCTGTGATCTAGTAACTTCCATTAGTTGCCAGAAGAAAGCCTTGTCCACCTCATCCCCCTGGTCCAGTGGTCTATAGGAGACTCCCACCACAACATCACCCTTGTTGCTCACACTTCTAAACTTAATCCAGAGACTCTCAGGTTTTTTCTGCAGTTTCAAGCCAGAGCTCTGAGCAGTCATACGTCTCTCTTACATACAATGCAACTCCCCCACCTTTTCTGCCCTGCCTGTCCTTCCTGAACAGTTTATATCCATCCATGACAGTACTCCAGTCATGTGAGCTATCCCACCAAGTCTCTGTTATTCCAATCACATCATAATTCCTTGACTGTGCCAGGACTTCCAGTTCTCCCTGCTTGTTTCCCAGGCTTCTTGCATTTGTGTATAGGCACTTGAGATAACTTGCTGATCGTCCCTCTTTCTCAGTGTGAGACAGGAGCCCTCCCCTCTTGCATTCTCCTGCTTGTGCTTCCTCCCGGTATCCCACTTCCCCACTTACCTCAGGGCTTTGGTCTCCTTCCCCCGGTGAACCTAGTTTAAAGCCCTCCTCACTAGGTTAGCCAGCCTGCTTACGAAGATGCTCTTCCCTCTCTTCGTTATGTGGAGCCCATTTCTGTCTAGCACTCCTCCTTTTTGGAACACCATCCCATGGTGAAAGAATCCAAAGCCTTCTCTCCAACACCACCTGGCTGGCCATTTGTTGACTTCCACGATTCAGCGGTCTCTACCCGGGACTTTTCCTTCCACAGGGAGGATGGACGAGAACAGCACTTGCGCCTCAAACTCCTTTATCTTTCTTCCCAGAGCCACGTAGTCTGCAGTGATCTGCTCAAAGTCATTCTTGGCAGTATCATTGGTTCCCACGTGGAGAAGTAGGAAGGAGTAGCAATCCAATGGCTTGTTGAATCTCGGCAGTCTCTCCATCACATAATGAATCCTAGCTCCTGGCAAGTGGCAGACTTCTCGGTTTTCCTGGTCAGGGAAACAGATAGATGAATCAGTCCCCCTGAGGAGGAAGTCCCTGACCACCACCATCCGCCTCCTTTTCTTTGGAGCAGTGGTCGTGGAACCCCCATCCCTGGGACAGTGCATCTCATGCCTTCCAATCGGTGGAGTCTCCTTGTGTTTCCTTCCCTCAGATGTATCATCTAGTTCGCTCTCCGCATTAGTACCTGTGGAGAGAACATGAAAACGGTTGCTTACCTGTATCTGCATTGCTGGTACATGGACGCTCCTCTTTCTTCTTCTGGAGGTTACATGCTGCCAAATTTCTTCACCATTCTTCTGTCACCGCTGCACAGCCTGCTCTGAATCTTCAGAATGTTGTGTCTGTAGAAGCATGTGTCTGACATCTGTCCAGGAAATCTTCAGTTTGTCTTATGCAACGCAGGGTAGATACATGTTTCTCCAGACCTTGAACCTTCTCTTCCAATATGGAGACCAGCTTGCACTTTTGTACAGACAAAGTTGCTTCTGTCCTGTGGAAGAAAGAGAAACATGGCACATCCTGTGCAGGTCACAACAGCTGAACAGCATTCACCATCCATATTACCTTCCTTCTATAACCTTCCTCAGGAGTTGTAGTAACTACTCAGAGAAGCCTGCAAGACGTAAGGCAAACTCCCTCTCTTAGCCTCACTTACATATTGTCATTACAACAGAATAGAGATGTAAGTCCTGAATTTCTGGAAGCTCTGGAGTAATAATTATACTGCTCTAACATACTTTTTTGTTACTTAATTTAAAAAAAAATTGGTGATAATAGGCTGATTCTATAATTTACATATTAAGGTCTCTATTTCCATATGGCATATCTATAAAAGTATCATCATTATCAACTCATTTATTTTAAGCAATTTCTTCAAACATGATGTGAAATTTATGTGATTTTCTGCTATTATCTAATTTCTTACACATTTGGCATCTAGCTAAATGATTCTCCACTGAGGAGAGACTGAAATTTTTGATGAGATCTTTACTGGGGCTTTGTGCATATGACTGAGAGAGTTATTATTGTTCAGATTGTTGTGTGTAACAAATTTATATTCACTAAATCTGAACAAGTAATCAGTATTGTTTAGACATGCTCGCAGTACTGTACATTAATTGGTTTTCAATTATAAATAAAAGTGATAACTGTGGAAATCATATGCCATTTCCACTTGTTCTATTGACATTATTTTCTCTTCAATATTTTTCGCACACATCTCTAATGCATTAGATTTGATTTTCAATTAGGAAAAGGGTAGTTTGAGAGAATCATATTTCATTCACACTGATTCATGAAGTATTAGGTTGTTTCTAATAATTTTCCTGTTTATCCTCAGAATATTAGTTCTAATTTTCAGTTGTAAAACAATTATTAAAGGTCAACATATTTCACTCACTCAAATGTAAAACTTATCAAATTGTACCGGATATTAAGAAGTGTTTTTGTGTTCCTTGGTGGTGTACTAAAAATAATGAAAATATTTGTGTATGTTGGTATTGTGATAGAACCTCCCCCCCAGCAATATGAGACTTTAAGAAAACCACAGTTAACTCTATTTAGCTGGCCTCACAGCAACTCTAATGTGAGCTGTGTTCTCATCAGTCGTAACAAAACAAAGTACTGAGTCAGAGCTGAATTAATGCACCAGCACAGTGTTAAAGAGTGCTCTCCTGTTGGCAGGTGCCATGTTTCATATACAACCATAGATATGTAGGTCTGGAAGGAACCTTGAGAAATCATCAAGTCCAGTCTACTGTGCTGTGGCAGGACCAAATAAACCTACACGTCCCTGAGAGGTGCTTCTACAACCTGTTCTTAAAAACCTCCAATGCTGGGATGATACAAACTTCCTTCAAAACCTATTTCAAAACTTACCTACCCTTTTGGAAAACGGTTTTCCTAATATCTAACCTAAATCTCCCTTGCTGCTGATTAAGCTCATTAATTCTTGTGCTACCTTCTGTGGACACGGAGAACAATAGATCACAGTTCTCTTTATAACAACCCTTTACATATTTGAAGACTCTTATTGGGTCCCCCCTTCAGTCTTCCTTTCTCAAGACGTCCCCAGTTTTATTTAACCTACCCTCATAAGTCAGGTTTTTTAACATTTTATTATTTTTTTGGTCTATCCACAACTCTCTCCACTTTTTCCACATAATTCCTAAAGTGTAGAAACCAGAACTGGACACAATGCTCTGGCTGAGACCTCACAAGTGCCGAGAAGAATGGGACAGTTACCTCCCATGTCTTACATATGACATCCTGTTAATACATTGAAGAATGATATTAGGGTTTTTTTGCAACTACATCACTTTGTTAACTCATATTGAATTTGTGATCCCCTATAATCCCCAGATCATTTTAAACATACCTCCTTGCCAGTTATTCCCCATTTTGTAGTTGTGTATTTGATTTTTCCTTCGTAGGTGTAATTTCATCTTCTTCATTTCAGACCATTTCTCCAATTTATCAATTCTAATCCTCTCCTCCAAAATACTTGCACCCTGCCCAGCTTGGGGTCATCTTCAAATTGTATAAGTATAAGCTCCACTCCATTAGCTAAGTCATTAATGAAAATTTTGCATAATATCAGACCCATATGTCCTACCAGTTTCATAGTGAACCACTGAAAACTACACTTTGAGTACAGACTTTCAACCAATTGTGCACCCACCTTTCAGTAATTTCATCTACAACACATTTCCCTAGTTTGTTTAAAAGACTGTCCTGTGGAAATATGTCAAAAGCCTTACTAAAATCAACATATATTATGTCTAGTCCTTCCCCCCATCCATTAGGCCAGTAACCCTTTCCACTCTTTGTAGTCTTCTTTTTTCATTCATCTTATATAATCACAGGGAGAGTTTACATAAGCAGAATGTATTTTCAATTGGATATAGTATTCTTCACTTCCCATCTTAAATTACTGTGAACTGCTAAACATTTGTTATTGTTACTGTTATAAGATGGGTTAAACCTTGTTATGGGTTGAGTGAAAATGTCATTAAAACTTATGTATGAATGAACCCTTCACTTAAAATGGTTGTAAGAGACAGTTAAGGGGCCTCACTTATAACAAAGCCTGATAGAGTCTTCCTATGTTGGCAGAGGGTTCCATTGAGATTGGCACTGGCCAGTGGCAGAAAGGGTGTGAGAAAAACACAGAAACTGAGACAGACAGAACAGAGACAGAGAGAGAGACAAAAAGAAAGAAAGTCAAGCAGCTGCTTATGAACACAGTGTATGACCCTGGAAAAGCAAGAAAGAGAATTTTGTGGGTTTGATGTTGGCTAAAGAGGCTTTGAGCTGTAAGCAAAAAAAGTTATCTGCTGTCTTTGGTTTCTTCTGAAGTCTAAGAAGCAGGACTTTGTACTTTTCTTGTAAATTAACAAGATTGGGATCAAAAAGGGTAACATTATTAATATTGCTTAGTTGTATTATGGTCATGTCCAGAGTCCGTATATCAAAACTGGGACACAATTCATACTGCTGACAGTAAATAAATGGACTAAAGTGATTATAACAAGAATAAATTAATAATGAAATCTGATGGTTCAGTCTGATGGGCACCAACACAGAAAAGCAACTGTGTGAAAAGCACTCAGTCTTAAATCTGAGTAGATTTTACAAATCAATTACTAACAGCTCTGAAGTGGTTTATATGAAGTTAATTTAATTGCTTCTGTCCTGTTTTTATTCTGGAAAGAGATATATCGATATCACGGTATCCAGCAGGTAACTAGCACCTTTATATCAGGAAACAGGCCAAGAAAACAATATTCTCCATATCCTGCATGCACATTTCAGTGTGCATTAGTATAATTTATGTGCACAGATGATAGAATTTATACATGCAAAGCCATTTACACATAGAAATGGAGTATGAGTCAAGTGCTAGTGGGATATGTGTTTGTAAATTTGTGTGTACAGGTGATAATGCATGAATGGAAGGTAGGTAAAGGCCTTTAGAAAATTTGGTCTGAAGACTAACTGAAGGTGGGGGTCACTCCAGGATGGGACTGTGACACCATATATATGACAACAGGGTGAAGCTTGCACTATCATTGTGGTGTGTTTGTTTTATGGCTAAACAAAGGTCTTCAGCCTCCTGGACTATCAAGGCTTTTCAGAAGAATTTAAATTCACTTTTCAAAAAATGAGAAATTTTTCAAAATTAGTAAACAATTTTAGTGTAAAGGGAATATTATAAGGTTAATATTAATATTCATGTTGATATTTTAGTTTATATCTCATAACCTTCAGGAAGGATTATACTGATTTTAAGATGATGAAACCAAGAGTTCTCTGTGCTCATGTGATCTCTACTCTGGGCGCATAACTGACATTTTCGTATCTGTTAGCATAATATAAATGCAGCAACAGAAAGGTGGCAGGATGAGGTAAATTTTTTAATTATCTAATTAAGACATTCTACAATAATGCTAGCAAATGGTAACTGAAACTCTTGGTTAATTCAAAGCAGGACATTACAGAAAGGCAAATAAAAGAAAAAAATGTTTGTTTTGGAAATCAATAAGGTGATTTTTTAAATCATCTATTTTATATGCACTGAAATTTTGTTTTGCTTGCCTTTGTTTCAGAGGAATATGGTAACACAGCAAGCTAATTTCCAGCCCAAATAGTTGTACTCACACTAGTTTTGAGAGACCTAGTACACTAAAAACAGAAGTGCAGCTTCAGGAGCATGAACAGTGGGACAGAGCAGCCATTTGAGTACAGTTCAACCCAGGACTCTATATACCTACTCCAGCAGCTAACCTAACATATGACTGTATTTTTATGTACAATTTATTGAATTATAAACAAGAAAGTAAAAACAATGACACTGGAAGTAACTATTGTCTGCACATCTTGTACTGCAAGGTGTCCAAGTCATCTAGTATAAGTTTCTTCTGGCATTTAATTTGGTCAGTCATTAATATAGGATAAGTTATTTCAAAAATGTTATGGATATATTGATTTTATGGGCGAGATTGTGCCCTATACAGTTGCTGAGAGAAGTAGAAGGGAGAAAGGACAACTCACTCTCCTTCCTGCTGTGAAGTCCACATAAGGATGCAGCACTGATGCATCCCCAATGCTAAGCCCCATGTTACATTTGCAAAGAGAGATGCTGTCTGTAGGTTAAGTTTTATAACCATGGATATAAAGGAATCAATCTACTGATAAAACATATTTCAGTTAAAATCCTTTCCAAAACCCCCTCCAAAAATATACCAAATGTATGTATTTAAGCGAGTGCTCTATTTAAAATTTAAGATCTATTTTGTTCTCTGGAACAAAAAATGTGTTGCCTGCACCACATTGTGTAATAAAGATATTCTCAATTTGTTAGAGATGTGCATAAATATTATTGAATACAAACAAAATAAGTGTGATACTATAATGCACAAAGACTGTACTGTAATGTAAGCACAAATACAACCAATATAATAAAGATATAAATAGGCAAAATAAAACAAACTCACACAATTTTACTTCAAATATTTGAATAATACTTGTCTACGTCTTGTCCATCACAGTACTATGCCTCCAGAAATGGCAGTATTTCTCTTCCTGTTGATTGCTTGTATGTGATGATAAAGGTTTGAATTGCTAAGACTTGTCAGCACAGTCATATGCAATTTCATTTTGCTATCTGACGGAAATAAGAAATAGTGTGTTCATAACACATTGGTCTGGAATTCCCTTGCAAATCATGTTATGCCCCTTTGGAGGAGTGATTGGTACATGTGCTGAATTGTGCTAGACTGGACATATGTGCCACATTTGTGATATTGCCACATTTCCAATGGGATCTGGGCTGAGACTGCCAAACTGATTTCAAACTAAATAAGGCAGATGTGAAGCCAAGCATTCATGGATGAATGATCTTTAACCCACTGCATAACACAGATATTTAAGTGTTCATGAAGTATACACTTTGAGCAAACTTTCAAAGGAAATTGCATCCATCTTCCAAATTTGTGCCCACAATCTTGTTGATAAAAAAAAGTGCAATTTCAATTTCATACATCATTTGTGTGGGCCAATGAGGTAGTTGGCTGCTGAGAGGACCCAATTTGCTTACACAAACACTGTTTTTGTAAGCAAAATTGCAAATATAAATGTAGGCATCATTTAAAAAAATTATACTTTAGCTAAGATTTTCATTAGAGGGATACATAGAGACAAGTATAATCTTTAAAACTGAATTGAAATCATAATGCAAATTGCCAAATAGTTATATGTTTTGCTTTTAAAAATATTTTTGAAAGTGATTGGTTTTCTCATAAAAGGAATTTGAGTGAAATCCTTAGATGTGACACTCTCTATTAACATGAGGATCAGATATAGAATTGGAGATCAAATTTCCCCAACTATGCTGTCAATGTGACTCAACCCTGCCCTGATCCAAGGGACTACTACTGTGGAGGCAACTGAGTAGTGCAGTCTCCATACCCCAACCATTTCCTTTCTGACTTCTCTGTTGAGACAGGCATCATTCCTTTCTCTATGCACCAGTGACCCTCCTTACTCTTGCACACCCTCTCTGTGTCAGGGCAATCAGCTGTGGCCTGGCAGGAGCTGAAGCTGAAATAGTCTGGAGTATCTGTTACCAGATAGCATGGAGCATCCCTAACACTGTAGCAACGTTGAGCAGACTGGACTGGCTGATTTCATTAGGCGCCTATATAATAGGCTTGACGTCACCTGGTGAGCCTTGCGGTCAGCTAGCTTGTGAATCAGCTGGACCCTTAGAACTCCCTTGCTTGTGGATTAGCTGGCCCATTAGAACTCCCTTGCTTGTGGATTAGTTTGCCCCTTAAACCTCACAAGAATGGGTGGATCCTTTGTTTCATCTCCTCCATGTAGTGGAGGGGACTTGGTAAACTGTCCTGGTATGGGCTACTAGCAGATCAGAATTTGTCCCTCCACATCACACACAGAGCAAATGGGAAACAGGAGAGTATCTTATCCAAGGAAGATTGTAAAATTACTATATAACTTTATATAAATTAGTATAATGAATAAATTTGCATGATTTGCAATCTCCTTATGGATATTCAAGAAAAGAAGAAAAGACTAAATGTATCAAATACATTATTCATTGTGAATTATTCTCTCAGCTGGACTTAATATCAAGAAAAGTATGATAATGTTATTTAAAAGTTCTGTGTACAGAAGTTGATACCCTGATAACATTTCACTGCCACATTACTATCTCTCCTGACTATATTACCCACTATATTTCTTCAAAGGTGACTTGCGACCATAGTCAGGTATCCTAAATATTCACAAACTGCTGTAGTATAATGTGCTGAATACCCCAATAAAAAAAACAAAGTAAAAGAGGGTAAATGGGTGGACCAAATTAGTTATAGCCTTCTCAGCCTGACATAGATCCTGGGGAAGATAATGGAGCAGCTGATATGGGACTTCATTAATAAAGGATTGAAGGAGGGTAATGTAATTAATGTAAATAAACATGAGTTTATGGAAAATAGATCCTGTCAAACTAATGTGATATTTTTTGATGAGTTTACAAGTTTGGTTGATAAAGCTAATAGTGTTGATGTAATATACTTAGATTATATAAGGAGTTTGACATGGTACTGCATGACATTTTGACATTAGCCACAGGAACAATTTACCAAGGGTCATGGTGGATTCATCATCACTGATATTTAAATCAAGACTGGAGGCTTTTTCTAAAAGCTATGCTGCAGGAATTCTTTAGGGAAATTATGTGGCCTGTTATACAGAAGGTCAGACTGGGTGCTCACAGTGATCTCTTCAGACCTTGGAGTCTGTGAATCTATGAGTGTGTCCCAGGGTTGATGAAAGCAGAATTTCACTCAGAATGTTCTTATTTTTATCCCACAGGAATTAATATAAGTGTAACTATTCTACCAGGTGGTTAACGGCAGCAAAAAAGGTCAGGTTCAATATATCTCAAGTCCCTCTTGACAAATAATGAAACCAGTTCAAGCCCCCTCCCCCCCAGAAACTTGGGGCAAATAAATGCACCCTCCTTTTGATGCCCTTAACAGGTGGAACTTTCTTACACACCAGCACTGTGTACAAGACAAGGGAATCTTTATTAGGAAAAAGAAGTACAGTGATAAACATGGGAAAACACAGAAACAGACTATATATGTAAGTAAAGAGTACAATACCCCCTCCTTCCAGTCACTTTGGTGTTAGTCTGCCTGACTCCCTTCCCACCTGCTGGTAGGAACATCCTTCAATTAATAGTCCCTTGAGTGTACTACTTCACCCATCCACCAAACCTCACTCTCAGTTTGGATCGATGAGTAGCAGTAGCATTCTATCTAGCTATCTTCATTGTTTGGACAAAAGAGAAGTTAACAGAGCAAACAGAAAATTTTTCACTAAAGAATTGTGATAACATATTGCTTTGGCTATGCAATAAAGGATAAGATACATATACCACACCTTCAACAGTGATGGCTTAAAACCAGTTATCAATTATTTCCACCGGATTAGCCAAATATTGAAAACAAATTTGAAATGCCCCATGCTTTAACCAGGGCAGAGATGGATCACTGGAAAGATGTTATCAAAAAAGTGTGAGCTGCATTTCATGTCATCTCCCTTTCTTTTTTGCCAGCTCAGATAAGAATAAATATGATTTCTCTTTTCTCTGATGTTTTTGTTGTTTTGTTTCTTGCTTTTTTTGTTATAGCAATGGTACTGAATGTTGCTGAGGCCATATCCGATATCAACGTAAGCAAATTCTTTCGATAACTTCTCAGGTGCATGACCCACATTTAGAGTTGATGGTAATAAAAAGATAGAAAGAGTTGCCCTAAAACAACAGCTAATATATTGAAAATACCAGCAAGAGTCTGGGTGGATTTCAATCTTACCCCATTTCTGTTTTAGAATCAAGTGTTTTTTGTATTCTGTACTTTAGTTCCAGTGGTAGTGTATCTGAAGTTGAATTTTCCAGATTTCTCAGAAATGACAGTTAAGTTATATTCTCAGCATGTTCAGCATGCTTAATGAACTCCTTGGGGAAGTCAGAATATCTGTAACACAATTAACTTCCCATTCTTATGTAAATGAGGAGTTTCAAGGTCCCTGATGGAAGCCTGCTTTTTGGCTACGGTTAGCAAATGTATGCTATTAAATGACACATGGAGCCTTGAGCTGAAATTTAGACTTCACTAATTTGTGCTGTGACATGTGCAAACCTGCTTTGGAGGGATGTGAAACACAGTTTTTTAAATGTATCTGATATAATGGGGATTATCACCCCTGGCTAGACTGTCATCAGCAGTCTGATTACCTTTGCCTTTTCTTGCTCTTAATAGAAGGAGCTTGCTGACATGCCTTTCAAAGGCTACATTTACTATTTTACCACTTTGTTGTTTATTATCCAGTTGAGATTATTTATTTAAAATAGAGAAAGTTACCCTACAATAATATTTTAATTTGTGCATGTGTTGGTGTGCATGTAGTTAACTCTGTATAAAAATAGAAAGAGAAATATGCTATAAATCATGTAGATAAGGTCTGTGCAGCTTATAAAGGAAAACAAAACAACATACATAAACGTAATAGCATGAATGAGAAAGAAGACTGAGAAAACAATGTACAAAGTGAAAAGAAGATGTTATTGAATAGTGAAGGCTTTACTGTTGCTGTCATAAATATAAAGGGAAGGGTAAACCCCTTTAAAATCCCTCCTGGCCAGAGGAAAAACCCTTTCACCTGTAAAGGGTTAAGAAGCTAGGATAACTTTGCTGGCACCTGACCAAAATGACCAATGAGGAGACAAGATACTTTCAAAAGCTGGGGGAAGGGAGAAACAAAGTCTCTCTGTCTGTCTGTGTGATGCTGTTGCTGGGGACAGAACAGGAATGGAGACTTAGAACTTAGTAATTAATCTAGCTAGATATGCGTTACATTCTGATTTCTTTAAATGGCTGAGAAAATAAGCTGTGCTGAATGGAATGGATATTCCTGTTTTTGCATATTTTTCTAACTTAATGTTTTGCCTAGATGGATTCTCTATGGTTTGAATCTAATTACCCTGTAAGGTATTTACCATCCTGATTTTACAGAGGTGATTCTTTTTACTTTTTCTTCTATTAAAATTCTTCTTTGTTCTTAAGATCCAAGGGTTTGGGTCTGTGGTAACCTATGCAAATTGGTGAGGATTTTTATCAATCCTTCCCCAGGAAAGGGCGGGTAACATTTGGGAGGATTTGGGGGGGAAGACGTTTCCAAATGGACTCTTTCCTAATAATATACTACCGGTTAGACATTTGGTGGTGGCAGCAAAAGTCCAGGGGCAAAAGGTAAAATAGTTTGTACCTTGGGGAAGTTTTAACCTAAGCTAGAAAAAGTAAGCTAAGGAGGTTTTCATGCGGGTCACCACATCTGTAGCCTAGAGTTCAGAGTGGGGAAGGAACCTTGACAGTTGCTAATAAAGCACTTTGAGATCTTTGGATCAGGGAAGGCACTATATATGTGTAAAGTATTCTTGTTTCAGAAAAACGACGCCCCTGCACCTTTAAACAGGGGTGGGGGGTGTTGTTTTTCTGGCTGGCTGAGTGAAGGGGGGGGAACTGCTGCAGAAAGGGGCAGCATGGTTGCTGACTCATCCCCTGGGAATGCAGGGTTTTAAAAGGGACAATTTGGTTACACACACCAAGGCTGTAGCAGGGCCCTCCCTCCCTCCCTTTTAGGTGGCAAAATACCAGGTTTAGTCAACACTGCTGTTGGCATTATTCTAGCTGCCCCTTTTTCAGGAGGGTAGGAAGGAATTTTTCCCTTACCGCCATATTGGCTTGGGTGCAGTTGGGGTTTATTCACCTTCCCCAACGTGGGTTTCAGGAAGGGCTCTGTTCATGCATGGCATGAAGACCATATGTTACAACTCATTATTTAAGTGTAGGGCAGATGTCCAGTGCAGATACTCCATAGAAAAGGTATACAGTGAGCAGATAAATGGCTTGGGGTTGAGCACCTCTTGTCACTTTGAAAAGTCAGCGCCTGTGCTGTACACTGTTATCTGTTGGGTAGTTCCAGACATCTAATAATAAAGTTGCGGCTTGATTACACCCATGTCGAATGTCTCCTGTCCTTCTTTCGGCATACCCAGACAACGAAACTATATGTCAGTTTAAAAATGCCAAAATGGTATCAGGTAAAGGGAAGCAGTCTATCAGCCTGAGTTTTTATCACTCATTATTACAAGTCTATTGTTAATAATGACAGAGTATAGTTTCTTGGGTTTCATATTCATTAATTTCAAGTTCCTGGGGAAAGAAACTTGAATTAGCCCATTGAATAAGATTAGAAATGGGAACTTGCTAGATATTAACTAGGGTAACATGTTCAAAAGCTTCTGTGGAGCTTAAGTCTCATCTTCAAAAGTGCCTCCGGGTAGATTTACAATGGAGCTGGAAGATGTAATTTTGGTAGTTGTGGTAGTTGTGGTAACATGAGCAGCAGGTTGATCTAGCTGCCCTGAGTACAATCTTGCCTGAGACCCTAAGTATATACTTGGGTGGCTTGCCCCTCCCACTGCTCATGCTGCCATGGCTCCATTTCTATTTTTAGCACTCTAGCTCTATCAAAGTTAGTGCAGGTAGGTCTAATGGAGCTGGAAGTTACATCTTCCAACACGAGTGCAGACATACCATTCGGCACTTAGAAGTTGATGTCCCATTGATTTTAGTCCCAGGATATTTTTTTCCTAATGAATGTCAATGAGTATAACAGAGACAGGTTTTCTCATGAGCAGTCAGTTGGGTTATACAGGGTGAAGGTAGTGCAGAATTAGGTCTTTGGAAATAATATATATATTTCAGGATATATAGTTCAGGTTTTTGGAAAACATCAGTCTACTTTAAAATAGCTGACACGTCTGTCTACAACTGTAAACTGATTTTTAAATAATTGATATAATAAATTAGTACTTAGCAATTGTGTACTGCTTCACATGTTGGAAATGTTTTATAAACATCAACTAATATTAAACTGCATTTTCACTATAACAGCAGAGCTTGGGAGCTACAACTTAGAACAAAACCATTATATCTATGCTACATAGAGTTGAGTAAATAATTGTCAACAATTTATTTGTGCCAGATTTTCTGCTCAGAAACAGATTTAAGGGGAAATCCTGAAGTCAGGAAATCGGAGGTTTGCCAATGACTTCACTGTAGCCAAGATTTCAGCCTTAAAATTTAAAAATGTATTTGTTATTGGAAATTATTTGCAAATTTATTCAGAACTGGTCTGCACATCATTCCAGAACAGTTCACTGTGAGAATTTGCAATACAAAGTTTACAGTTTCTGCTTGTAGGTTACATCGTACAACATTTTTCTATTCCCTGATTGGATGAATTAAACAACAACTTCTGGGGGAATTCTGCACCAGTGTGCAATGCAGAATTTGTGCAGAATTAATGTTCTGGGAAAAATTCATATTTCCTGGCAGAACTGGTGCTGCAGAGCTGCTGGCTGCCACTACGGGCTGCTGGACCCAGAAGAGCCCAGCTCTTCAGCTTACAAATACAAGATGCTGCCGAGGAGTGGGAGAAAGCTGGAGAGTTCTTGGAGGCTGCAGTTCCCAGCACTCCCCGAAGGAAGCAGGAGGCATGCAGGTAACTCTGTACAAGCCTAGGAATCAGAATCAGGCTGTTTTTCTCTCTGAATCCCTGTGCTCTGGGAGGGAGTGGAATGCCTGTGTCTAGTATGCGGGATTTCCCACGGCTGGGCTCTGGCGGATTGGGGGTGCTGGTATCTGGGCTGGTAGGGAGCCCAGCAACTGGGATCTGAGGGTAGGGAGGTGCAGGTATATGGGCTGGGGATGCCCAGCTGCTGGGCTCTATGACAAAGGGGTGTATTGATTTCTGATTTGTGGGGTACCCAGAGCTGGGAGCATGAGTAGGGGATGAGGGTGACTGGGCTGGGGGGCACCTGATGGCTAGGCTCTGGGGGCAAGAGGTGTAGGTGTCTGGGCAGGGTGGTGCCCCGTGGCTGGGCTCTAGAGGGGAGAGACTGTGGATCTCTGGGCTGGGGGACACCTCATGGCTGGGATCTGGGTGTAAAGTGTGTGAGTGTCTGGGCTTGGAGGTGCCCCAGAGCTGGGCTCTGAAAGCTAGGGGAATGCGGGTCTCTGGCCTGGGGGACATCCTGCGTCTGGGCTCTAGGAGAAAAGGGATCTGGGGGAGGGGGTTGAGACCTGAGTTTTCACCCAAGATGTGCCCAGCTGGCACATGTGACACACCCAGACTGAGACACCCAGCAAAGTCATAACAGAGGAACAGGAACTGGGTTGTCATAGGAATTTTTTTAACTCTCTCCTCGTGGGAAAAACCTTTTTTGTTGTCTATATTGTTATAGACATACTTATGACAGGTATTGTGAAATAGATTACCAAAACAATTGAAAATGGTGTGATTATGGTGTATTATTTTGACAAATAAATTGTGCGGAATTTTAAAATATGTGCAGAATTTTTAATTTTTTTGGTTCAGAATTCTTAATTTTTGGCACAGGATTAGATACGGGAACTAATAGATACAGCATGAATCACAAATATTTAGTTCAAAATGATGTTCAGCAAATATTGGAATGTTTGATTGCTCTCAGAAAATGGCCATGAAAGAACAGCAAATATGAGTGAATCAAAATTCTCTCTTGCATGTGACTGAATAGTTACTGACATGTTTTTGCACTACTCTATCAGTTCTCACCATAATGCACTGTTTGAGTTCTCATTGGAGTTGCTAGTTAATTAATGGGCAGATACCAGTCATGTACAGTGGTGACCCCTAAACTATTCAATTGTTTTTACAATTCTATATGAATATACTTTAAAACAACTTGTAAATGATAAAAAAAAAATGTTTCAACAATAAGATTTGTGAGGAGAAAAAATAAACCAAAAAAACCCCACCTGTGTGTCACATCCTTATATTACTCAGTTTTCATTGAGGACTTAGTTAGCCCAAACTCCTACAGGCAGGAGTCCTGGAAGAATCACAGCCATGAAGAGCCTTTTTTATGATGTCTCTATTGAAAACAGGCTACCAGGGCTGGTGAAACCAGTAAAAAAAAAATTAAACCAATAAGAAACATCCCAGCTGAGAAACATAAACCTGCCAACTGGTTTGGAATCAAAGATGCCTTACCTTTAATAACATTCTGTTTGCTTAAAGTGTGGTTCTTCCCTAAAAATAGCTCTGTTAAAAGGGACTGTGGGGTTCAATATTTATTGGGTCTCATTGATTCCAGATCAGATTTGCTCTGTTTACAAATTCCAGATAAGCATTACATATTCAAGGCTCATCTTTACAGAATAATCCTCAACAGTAGTAACAAATTGTCAGTTTAATTTGTGGAAGAAAGTGTAAATTACAAATGAATGAAGTTGGAACCGTAAATGAAATCATAATCCATAAAGTTTGACTTCCAGGAGTGAAACAATAACCATAATCGTCACTTTAAATATTGGAATGGAAGTGAATTCTTCTTTATTTTAGTTATTTAGTAAATGGCTTTAGGTAAATATCTTGAACTCTTGTAAATTAATAGAGAAAAAGTGTTCATTTTATGGCCTAATACTAGTTTTAAATATCACAGATAAATTAGGTAGGGGGTGTGACAAAGTTCCTCCTCTACCTTGGTGGGTCTTGCACTTATTGGCGGATTTGCTCGCCTTGGAGCTTCACAGCAGCTCTCAGTTTGGCCGTTTTTGTGAACCCACAGTCCAGGTCAACTCCTCCTGTGTCTGACCAGGAGTTGGGAGGATTTGGGGGGAACCCGGGCTCTCCCTCTACTCTGGGTTCCAGCCCAGGGCCCTGTGGAATGCAACTGTCTAGAGTGTCTCCTGGAACAGTTTTCAGAGTAACAGCCATGTTAGTCTGTATTCGCAAAAAGAAAAGGAGTACTTGTGGCACCTTAGAGACTAACCAATTTATTAGAGCATAAGCTTTCGTGAGCTACAGCTCACTTCCTCAGATGCATATCGTGGAAACTGCAGCAGGCTTTATATATACACTGAGAATATGAAACAATACCTACTCCCACCCCACTGTCCTGCTGGTAATAGCTTATCTAAAGTGATCATCAGGTGGGCCATTTCCACCTGGCCAATGGTGGAGTTAATAGATGCATTAACTCGCTGCACCATCTACTGCTCTAAATTAGTTAAAAAATGTATTCTACAAATCCATCATAGCATAAAATGATTCCCCAAAGTGTCTTATATTGTTCTAAGGTGCAATGTTTACCTGGTAATCTCTCAAGTGGACTTCACAGATGTGTATTATGGCTGAAAAATTTATAACCTTCCATTATTAAAAAGGAGATAGTCTTGGGGTAGAAATATAAATGATAGATTTATTTAAAATCATAACTAATCTGCTATTCTAAAGCAGCTGAATATATACTGTATTGTAGTATAAATAAATAACTTATGTTAATATTAATATTTTAGTGAAATTATAACTCCTTATTGAAGACCTTGAAGTGCATTTGTTTCTTTTTTTTCTTCCTTTTTTTAAAATTGAATGTGAAGAGATACAAAAATCAACAGAGTAAGCACAGAGAGTTACACATGCAATATAACTATGATTGCACATTACTGTTGTCTAATTTCAATTCTACTGCAGCATCATTTCTGGGACACCTTGGCATTGCAGTACTGAGTTGGCTCCTATTTTGTATGAGCTCTGTCACAGTGTACATATATATTTTCAGTTTATGCTTGAACCACAGTGCTGTGTTTCACTTTTATTTCCAATATTCACATCACTGAGGAGATGTAGCATGGGCAAACGTATAGGCTTTTGTCCTATATCTTAGCTGCTTCCATCAATTGTGGTTGCTACCTTACTCCATGGAACAGTACAAAGAGTCAGAATGCCCTCCCAGCTGAGCTGCGATGTATCAGAGAGATGAGGAGGCTGGATCATTTCTTGTTTTCGTCCCACTATTAGGACCTATCAAGGGAAAAGAAGTGTTAGATTGGGTGAAAGGTATCTGGGACACATTTTATCACATCATTTTATCACTGGTACAAGTGTTGTCATGGTTTTTGCATTCTATGCTGGAGCCTCTTTGTGATCTCTGTTCAATAGCTACACCTCTTTTATAATGACATGCCCATGGTGGCCACAATAGTGAAAAAGCTTTTCTAATCATTAGGTATCTAGCATACCAGGAAGATAGCCCGTTCTCAGAAGTCTCTGATATCTGCCTTACTAATATGGGTTGAGTAAGAGGCATGTGCCAGTAGTCAGCATTTATTTCCTGTCTCCCAATATCACCTATTGCCTTATTTAGGACCCTAGCTTTTGTTTCATGCTGTTTAATACAGGCTCAAACACTAATCCACAATAGAATCATGGAGGAGGCACTGAGCCTTGTATTCATACCAAGACCTGTTTGGATGACTCAGCTGGTCTTATGTTGGTGCAACTTTTTCCAAGTCTAAATCCTGGGTTGGGTGAGGATGGTGTGTGGTTGTTTCTGAGATCCTGGTCAAAGGGAAGCAGGGCAGGAGGTGGGATGGGTGACCATAGGATGGTATAATAAGTTGGTGGGGGGAAGTGGGAGGAGGGTCAAATACAGCTATAGAGAGTGAAAGTTTAGCTAAGGGCTAAAGAGAAGACAGAAGGTGAAAAAGAGTTGGGGTCAGCCTTTGAGTAAGTGGGTGAGTCCTTGAGGGAGAAATAGGATAGAATCAGCAGGGGGCTGGAAGTGTAGAGAAAACATTTCATAGGAATAAGGACACTATTGGAGAAACTGGGCCATATTGGAATGAGCACAAAGCAATAGGGGGGAAAAGAAACTGAATAAAAGTTCAAAACAAAACAAAACATAAAAAGCTACAACAATCGTGCACCCAGTGTGATGTATGTTTAATTCCTATTAATGTCAATGTGAGTTATGCATACAATCGGAGAAAATAGATACCTCCAAATGTAAACAGTCATTCATTTTCTTATTAAAGAAAAAAATCAGAAGCAAGGCCAAATTATTTAAATTGGGGAGAATACTTCAAAAAACATTAGACAGCCCCTGAAAAAGGATTATCTTCACAAATTCTGATTAATATAAATCTGAGTGACAGTAATTCCTTGTGAATTATGATGAAAACCTAACCATTATTGTCACCAAAAATATACATCTCCTCTCAAACAACAGGACAATGAGACATGAGAACAATTAACCTCAGTAACTGTGTAACATTAGAGTTTGTTTCAGAGTAGCAGCCGTGTTAGTCTGTATTCACAAAAAGAAAATGAGGACTTGTGGCACCTTAGAGACTAACAAATTTATTTGAGCATAAGCTTTCGTGAGCCAGAGCCCACTTCATCGGATGCATTCAGTGGAAAATACAGTGGGGAGATTTATTCTATCATTCCAATTTTCTAAGCAGCTTCAAACAGCTGTCATATTACATATATAAATGGTACCTTGCAGTATTTCCCCACAGATTTATTTATCCTGGCCTGCAATACAGGATGGGAAATATTTAGTCCTACCCATTAGCAGGTTTGAGGTCTCATATCTCACATTCCATTGCAGTTCATAAATGGTTGTTGTATGTCTATAACAAAAGGAAGAATTGAATCTTTCATAAAAAGAAAAGGAGGACTTGTGGCACCTTAGAGACTAACAAATTTATTTGAGCATAAGCTTTTGTGAGCTACAGCTCACTTCATCGGATGCATTCAGTGGAAAATACAGTGGGGAGATTTACATACATAGAGAACATGAAACAATGGGTGTTACTATACACACTGTAACCAGAGTGATCACTTAAGGTGAGCTATTACCAGGAGGAGAGCAGGGTGAGGGAAAAACCTTTTGTAGTGATAATCAAGGTGGGCCATTTCCAGCAGTTGACAAGAATGTCTGAGGAACAGTGGGGAGTGGGGATGGGGTGGAATAAACAAGGGGAAATAGTTTTACTTTGTGTAATGACCCATCCACTCCCAGTCTGTAACCTTAGTTCTCCTACAGGGGAAATCTGTATTAGTATTGCTGTAAGGCGCTTTAGGGAAGGGTTTGGCAAGGATTTACCAGTGCATTTTGAGGGCCTCAAAATTTGGGCAGGCCTATACCCATAGCAATGCCACTGAAGGAGGCCCTTGAGGAATTAAATCAGACATAAGAATACAAAAGTATCACAGAATGCTATTACTGAAAAATTGCTCACTTGCTCATTTTTACCATATAATTGTAAATCAATTGGAATATAAACATTATACTTACATTTTGGTGTGTAGTACATAGACCCGTATAAACAAGTCATTGTCTGTATGAAATTTTAGTTGTACTGACTTTTCTAGTGCTTTTTATGTAGCCTGTTGTAAAACTAAGTGAATATCTAGATGAGTTGATGTAGCCCCTGGAAGACCTCTGTGTACCCCCAAAGGTACATGTACCCCTGGCTGAGAACCACTGCTCTAAGGGAACATATGATGATTTTTCCACAAATATAATACAATATTGTTTTGCAAGAAAGCTTTGATTTTTCTACACATTCTCCCTAGAAGGGTATTATATAACCCTAAATTTGGAGATGAGCAGGTTTTTTTTTTAAGAAAAAGCCATAACTTTTAAGAATCTATTCATATTTGGTATTTCTGTCGTCTATCTAATTGTCTTTTTGCCTGTTTCCTAAGCCATTTTTCTTATTGCCTTATATTTGATGCTTCAGGGCATGCTTTCTGCAGGGTGCATTGATATTTAGCTGTGCTGTCTGAGTCCCATTAACTTTAATGAGATTGCATGGCTAAAATTCTGGTCATCACACAGAAAATATTCATCTAAAACCCTTTGTTACAACTTTTTCTTTTTAATATGAAGATTTCTGTAAAGTTAAAAAACAAAATGAAAGAAACAGCACCTTTGGACTTTTATTTGAAAACTATAATTTAAAGTATGTTGAATGTATTGTTATGTTTCCTTTCCACAATAGATGTTACCACTTTCTGGCTGAAGATCTTTTTCGTTGGTGGCGTCAGAGAAGGATCCACTCAAGGCAGAAAAATAAGCTGGCAGAAGGGTGGCTGGGGATCTTTTGTGTGCTAGCTCCTACAGAAGAAGATCCAGGGGCTGGAGGAGGATCGAAGGATGATTAGGCATGTTTAGGGAATCTGTTTCCTTCTCATAGAAACAGCACAAAGGAAAGGACACGTTCCTCACACCAGGGAACCGGAAAGAAAGGTAGCACATCTGAAGTGAACTTAAAAAGCTCTGTTTTGACTCAGTGACATCATTTCCCACCTTCTTTCTGCCCACTACTAGCACAAAGGAGAGCCTCCCCCTTCCAGCAGAAAGCAGAGCAAGGTCTTCACTCTGCCACGATGAACCTGCTATAGTAGGGTACTAACACCACATCAAGTAGGCTGATAATTGCATTTCCTTTACCCAACTATGAACAGACAAAGGTTTGCATCATTAAAAGAATAATCTTTTCCATTTGAGGAAGAGATTCACCAGTTTTGCCCTTTCCCAGAACAGCACAATATTCGGGGTGATGAGCACACTGGCCATATTTTGACATCAAAGGATTCCCAGAGGAGCTAATTGAGACAGTGCCTGTCATTAAATAGTCCTAAAGCACCTAAGCAAATTGTCTATTTTTGTGTTCTCACCAGTAATCTCCAGAGACACAGACACAGCTAGCCATGATCTGGTGGGTATCATCATCCTTAGGTGGGTATGGCCATTAATATAAATGCAAGAACCCACCCCTTAACGGAGTGAGATCATTTCTTCTTCTAGGCAGAAATCAAACTTTCCTCATTACAAGGCAGGAAGAAACTATTGCCATGCTCCACTCCTGAAACTTAAAGCCTCTGGGACCTTACCCTATTCCAAAATTTACTTATACAAGGCTGCCCAAACAAGAGATCAATAATTCACAAAACTAGTGAGACCACTAGCTGACTATTCTAGCACTACAACACCCTCTCTTATGTCATTGACCACACAGTTTGTCATGGTTCTTGGTGGGAAAGAAGAAAACTCAAGGGCCGGTAGTAGAAACATAATTCTGATACCAGCAGATTCAGACACAAAGAATTTCTACACATCTAGGATGATGCCATCAAAGAGGGGAAAAGACCCAATGTACTCTGTACCAAATCCTTAACTGGTCCAGTGAAACTGAGTTATTAAGGAAGATCATGGTGGTGGAGAAATAGGCAATCTCTCAGGTAATTAGGACCATGGAGGTATTTGAATATTAAGACCTTGATCTGGACTCCATGGTTTCCCCTACTATTGAAGGTATCTTACAAGGCCTTGGTGTCCTTTTATACTCTGCTTTCTCTTCAGATCATCTTAATCTGTGGACTCTTCACTTCTACTCAATGCCTAAATCACCATGGAGATAATAAATGCCTCTTCTCATTTGCTAGTAGTCAGTGGTCTGCATCCCATCCTAGTGTTCACATCTGGGCATAGTGACCCATGAATATGTAACCTCCTGGCTTTTCTCCTACATTGGAAACAGTACAAAATTGTGCTTTTCCTGGCCATATAGAAAAGAGCATTAATTTTATGTTTATCAATCTGTGATAAAAGACATTGTATATTTCTTTCAAAAAGCCATCAAAGACATTAGTTCCAGGCAACCCTGAGCCATTCTGTATAGAAGTAGTCCCACACACTCATGTACTTTGCTTCTGAATCTTAAATCACTCCTTCTTGTGTGTAAGGGTGAGGCATAGAACATGTTTGGGCTCTGATATTCCATATTCATTATCTCTGTCTTGGTGATGGATTATAGATAGACTTTAATATGGATAAACAGATCAAAACGTAATCTCTTTACAATAATCATCTATTACTTAGAGTTATTCAGAAACATGATAAAATAGTACAAAAGCATAATCTGTAGAAAATAAAAGATATTTTAGTGGCAATGTTATTATTTAATTTAGATTTTTGTAATATTTACATCTAAAAGGCATACATTTTAAAAAGTTATTGACATATTTTGACTCCAGTAATCTCTGTGAAATAACACTTCTCAGTCTCCAGGCTTACACCCATTACAATATATTGCCCTTGTTTTTAATTGCCATGCTAAGTACAGGTCCTGTTGCTGCAGCTGGATTCACATGGTCAGACCCTTGAATCTACCTGGCCATGTAGGCACAGGAATCTGCCTGCCTGGAACTAGGTCCAGGATTGGTACCACAGTGATCTTCCTGCACTGTTCTGGAAAGCAAATGGAGGATGAAAATATTATATTGTTAGGTGTGTTTCTTTTCTCTTCTATTGCGAAAAGGTGGTGAATAAACCCGAGGGAATATTTTTAACTTTAAGCAAATAAAGAATTGGTTTTAATGTAATCTCCTTGCTTTCAGCTTTAAAAAGAGTGGGCCAAATCCTGCTGGATATTACACAGTTGTAACTGAAAGCAGAATTCACTCCAGGGTCTGCAAGCACTCTAAACATGTTGTCCATGGTTTTATTTATTGTTTTTTTTTTCCTTTTTAGGAATTCCAGACCAAGAGCTACTTACCAATATTAATTTGAGACTTTTCAATTATCTTACTTAACAACTGATGTGATTTATACGGAGTTTGATGGGACCAGTTGTAGTGGAGAATATTGTTTTTTTGTGCATTTGCATAGTAAACATATTTCTCTAATGAAAATGAAATTTAAATAAATAATTCCTATAGATCATTACAGACATTATTAAAAGCATGTGTCAAGGTGATAGATCGTGTGCCAAGCTGTGCTTTTTTCAAGGCTAAAAAAAATATGAATTTGTAAGCATTCCAAGAGGCATGGGGATGGGAGGCACACCAGAAAAGTTATTGCACCTTTTTAAGCTGAAACATCAAATTTGAAAATTAAAGACAGGATCTGGCTAGGAGGAAAAAATAAAGATATGCTAAACAGTTTAAAGGTTAATGAAGATACCTCCAAGCACAGGGACAACTATCTACTAGAAATTACCTTTCTGCCCTCCAACCTGCCTCAGATGATTAAGGTAGTAAAATATATTTCTAATATCTACCCATCTGAATTTACAAGAAGAGAAATATGAGAACTAGGAAATAATTCAAAGTATATTTTATTAGCACCTCATACCTCAGAACAATTTAGCTGTTTTAAACAGTATTACAGCAGTCTGCTGTATATCAGGGGAGGAACGCACTACAGGTCTCTTTTTGGAATGATTATGATACTTCCTTAGGGCTTTTCTGCACAGGGAGTTCATAGGGAAGTTAGAATGAAATAGCTAGGGTGAGAATCTAAAAGCACAATAGCTGTTCCACACTAACCCCTCATGTAACATTCTTATTCCATATTAAGAGTACCTTCTTGCTATTTAGGTTAATCCAATTCCAAAGTGTATTAACCTAAGTCATACAAGGTATGTCTAAACTGCAAAGAAAAAACCCGCAGCACTGAGTCTCGGAACCCAGGTGCATTGACTTGGTCTTGGGCTGCAGGGCTAAAAATAACAGGGTACACTTTTGGATCTGGGCTTGAGACCAGTCTTTGAGACACCCATTCCCCAGCGGGTTTCAGAACCTGGGCTCCAGCCCAAGTCCAAATGTCTACACTGCTATTTTTAGCCCTGCAGCCTGAACCCCACAAGCCCGAGTCAATTTTGACCTAGGCTCTGAGACACAGTGTTGCAGATATTTTATTTCAGTGTACACATACCCACCAAGGTACCCATTGCAGAATAAGAACCTTCATGTGTAGAATAGCTATTCTGAGCTTTCCCCCCCTGTACACAAGCCCTTACACTGTGAGTTCCTTCCAGCAGTGCTGCTGCTGCCTTCTCCCAGGATATTATGGTCACCCTGGAACATAAGTAATAAATATTAACAAGAAGAAATACATCAAGATTTCTAATCTGGTATTTTGATATATTTGCTGCATATGGAAATATACTTATATACATATAAATGCTGAAGTAAGAGGCCTGCAAAATAACGGGCCTGCATTTACTGCTATCAATGGCAAAAATAACTTCAAGAGGTAAAACTTCTGGCCAAATGTGACATTAAAAAGAACAAGTTTCATCGAGATTCTTCTTTACTCAATAATTTCAATGATAAAATGGAGCATAAAAGAAAAATAACAGGGAAAACATCTCCTCACTCCCACTAGTCTCTCTCCCCGGCACAGAGCCCTATTGATATACTTATTCATGTTGAGTAATGCATTATTCTATGAGTAATCACCGTTACAGATGCACAAAGAAGACTTATGGATTCCTTAACGAGGCAGCTGAGAAATCCAACAAGTCAAATAGGGAGTATGGCAGGGATAGAGCTGAAGTGTAAGACACCCCAATGATCCTGATACAGTGGAATGATCCTTGGGTAAAGAGACTATATGTCCTGATTTTACTTGGACAGTACCATTATGTCCTATGATTTCCTGCTGTCCTGTGAACGTCTTTCGGGAGCCTGAACTGTACTGGGTTTTATTCATTTAATCAGTGAAAATGTTCAGGTTGTTTATTACTACAAAAAATGTTTGTTCAAGATGCATTTCTACACTAAAATGAAGCATGTTGTACCATGTTGCACTTATATCACAGGTTTTGCTTCAACCAAAACCAAAGCTTGTCATAACTCTCACTCATAACTCACTAGTGCAATGTGAGTCAGGCGACTCAATGACCCTGTCTAGATAATGAAAACTAAAACTCCTGCTGTGGCTCCCTGGGCAGAAATTTTCTGACCCAGAAACAGCAGATTAAAGAAAGGAGCCAGAACATAGAGCTCTTGAGTATATTACAACCCTAAAAAAAAATGTTGTTCCCAGAGTTGTATTGTGTTTTCTTATTCTGAAAATATAGTCACTTTGGCTTAAAGTCAGAATGGTATTTGTGTGTTCTCATGGTCAGTGTTACAACTCCTAACTTTTAGCTTCTCCCTAGAAAATCACAGGAACACACTGCAAGAAAGAGAATGAGAAGAGATAGATGCCTTAACCTGTGATTCACAAAAAACAGCTTGAGCCTCCTAAACTAGTCAATGGGAGATACCGATGAGGGGGTGTGCACGCTAAACCCTGACATAAAGCTAATTGCTTCAGTCCAGTCTGTAAGAAGGCACCTATCTCTACTAGCCAGACTCAGCTCTGGACCCTCTTTGGCATTAGGTGCTTAAATTATTTTTTGCAAGAAGCCAGGAGGAGGACCACATCCCTTATCTTTTAAGTCGAGTGTTTAGGGATTCAGCTAGAACATGGGAGTGCTCTACTTCAGGTCACCCTTCCACCTGATTAGGGATTTGAGGAGGGATCTACTACCTCACAGGAGAGTGTCTAACCACTTAGCTATTGGATATTCTAGAGTAGGTTGCCCTCAATCTCTTCGGTTGAAGCTATTCCACAGTGTATAAATAATTGGAGCAGGGGGACTGGATCCTGGGTCTCGTACCTCATAGATGAGCACCTTAACCATTGTACTAAAAGTTATGAGGCAAGTCCTCCTCTGGTCATTATCTGACTCACTTTTGGGGACCCAACCCAGTAGGTGGCCCCTTTGTACACCTACTGGATCAAGCCCCACATATGAATTAGGCAGCCAAATGGCTATCTTCCCTGATTTGGCAAACTCTCTGGGGCGTAGACAATCAGATACCTAGAGGAAGGAAGTAGTGTGCATCCCCAGAGGCAGAAACACAGGTGCTGAGGGAACTTTTCTCTGAAAATATTTAGGTGCCAAATGCATGTATGCAGAGTTCCATGGGAGTTTCATGAATCTTAATGGAACCTAAACCTGGGATTTAGGATCCTAAACCCAGACTTAGACACCTAAACCTGGGATTCAGGCACCACTAGATTTTGTAAATCTAGGTTTTTATCCCTAGGAGATAGTTAGGCTGATATAAGCAGCCACAGGGTTGTTCTCACCTGCACATTAGGACAATTCAGCTGCTGGCTTAGCTCAGGATCAGGATCCATGCCTCAGGAAAGGAGTATAGCTGTGTTACCTAATATTATATATTTTAGAAGATTTTGTATTTATGTTAAGTTATATAAATATGAACTATATTTCCAGAATGCTTTGTTCTCACGCTAAGGTTTGTAGTGGAAATTTGTTCATAGGTAAACTTTGTACAAATAACCTGGGTTTTTTTTGTATATGTCTGTCAAGTTTCCTCCCCCACTCTGAACTCTAGGGTACAGATGTGGGGACCTGCATGAAAAAAAAACCTCCTAAGCTTATCTTTACCAGCTTAGGTCAAAACTTCCCCAAGGTACAAAATATTCCACCCGTTGTCCTTGGATTGGCCGCTACCACCACCAAACTAATACTGGTTACTGGGGAAGAGCTGTTTGGACGCGTCCTTCCCCCCAAAATACTTCCCAAAACCTTGCACCCCACTTCCTGGACAAGGTTTGGTAAAAAGCCTCACCAATTTGCTTAGGTGACTACAGACCCAGACCCTTGGATCTTAAGAACAATGAACAATCCTCCCAACACTTGCACCCCCCCTTTCCTGGGAAATGTTGGATAAAAAGCCTCACCAATTTGCATAGGTGACCACAGACCCAAACCCTTGGATCTGAGAACAATGAAAAAGCATTCAGTGTTTTACAAGAAGACTTTTAATAAAAAATAGAAGTAAATAGAAATAAAGAAATCCCCCCTGTAAAATCAGGATGGTAGATATCTTACAGGGTAATTAGATTCAAAAACATAGAGAACCCCTCTAGGCAAAACCTTAAGTTACAAAAAAGATACACAGACAGAAATAGTTATTCTATTCAGCACAGTTCTTTTCTCAGCCATTTAAAGAAATCATAATCTAACACATACCTAGCTAGATTACGTATTAAAAGTTCTAAGACTCCATTCCTGTTCTGTCCCCGGCCAAGACGACTACAGACAGACACAGACCCTTTGTTTCTCTCCCTCCTCCCAGCTTTTGAAAGTATCTTGTCTCCTCATTGGTCATTTTGGTCAGGTGCCAGCGAGGTTACCTTTAGCTTCTTAACCCTTTACAGGTGAGAGGAGCTTTCCCCTGGCCAGGAGGGATTTCAAAGGGGTTTACCTTTCCCTTTATATTTATGACAATGTCAAATCTGTCTGTATATTTTATTGAGACTTGCCAAATATGAACTGTATGCTAGCTACGGTCAGTGTAAATGTCTGTATGATCTACTGATATCTGGAATGTTATTGTATGCTAGGTACATTGTATTAGGGAGGATTGGTACAGCCATTTTTTGTACCCTGTGAACTGTTAAACTAGAAAAGAAAAGGGGAGCAAGGTCTGTACTAATACTGTGGAATCTGTGGAATTTTTTATCTGTCATAAATAAGGGGGATAAAAATATGAACCGAGTTGAGCTCACAATTTGAAACAGATTGAAACTATTGCAGGACTGTTCTCACCTCTCTGTTTGTGCTGATTTATTTGACTGAGCCATGTTATCTGACTGAGCCACGTTATCTGACATCTTGTTAGTCGATAATCTAAACTGAACCACTAACAGGTGGCCAATAGCTGCTATTGCTGACCTCAGCGCAATGGAGAATCCAGCCCTCTTGTCTTCACTTCTGTGAAGAGTTTGATCCCATTTATCCCGTTAACCAGGAACCCAGTCTCTTCTATGTTTTATGCTAGTTAAATGTGTCAGTTTTCCAAATAGCGAAATACCTGTACTAAGTTTAAAGTAATGCATGAAGAAGTTTGACTTTGTTTTCTGAATATTGCATCAAATGTTTTGCAAGTATGTTGGTGCTAACAGACAATCATTATGAAATAAGGTGTCCTATTGTCACACAGTGTTTTCACTCAGTTTCAACTGTAGGTGTATTTCAAAATATAATGTTTTTAAACCATATAGCTGAAAGATTAATATAGAGTAAAAACAGATGGTATGTATAGTAAGTATCAAGCCTCCAAATGTGTTCTGAGAGTCTGTCATTTTCATTTTTATGTGAATCTAACATGACTTCTGAACATTTCTTCACTAACCCAGGTTATAGTCAGAAAAAAACCTGTTGTTGTTCCCCCTGTACTCTTTGTCAGTGACTATCTGCTTTGCTTTATGACAAACACAAATAAATGCCTTGTATTAAACCTCATGAAAATGAAATATGAAACATTTTGCATAACAGATTGGATTTTTGGATAGAAGACTCTTCTCTGATGCAATGAATTTAAAGCAGGGGTTTCAAGTGCCATCGAAGTAAGTGACTTTCTGAAAAGATCTGAAAATTCATGAACCCCCATAGGTAAAAACTTATTCACCACTTCACCCATCTAATTCCTCCTGGCATTTTCATATTCTTGATAATTAAAATGTTACCATCTGGTTACTTTGGAGCCAGTGACTATAGCTTTATTTCTCAAAATGTTTCTCCACTTATATGTAGCACATTTATCTGCTATATGCCAGCACTGAGAATAATACACATCAAGTTGTTATATTATAATGGGACTTTTCAGATGGTGTTCCATGAAGTTCTCGATCACATTGCTCACCAACAGCTTTGCTTTTGTTCCTTTTTCCCATGCCTAACTCTACTACCACATTAGGAAGAATGTACACTTCGTTCAGAGGAACTATACTCGTGCGCTTATGTGATAGGGGAAAAAAATCTCTTTTATTAAGGCAGAAATCTGTCATGTAGATTTGTGGGGAAATGTTTTCTATAATAGGTGGGGGTAAAATTATCCTGCTAAGGATTCTAAAGACTAATGTTTAATGTCTGAACACTAGTCTGTCTTACAAAGAGGGCATTTTCTTCTGACACCAGTATAATCAATACTGGATTAAGGTATAAGATAACTAAGCTACATTTTAGGGCCTCACAATAGGAGGGTCCTCTAAAAAAGAAAAAAACTGACCCCATTTCAAATTTTGTCAAAATCAGTTGATAAATACAGGAGATGTAGGAAAAAGATTATCTTTAAATATAGATATTTTGTTCAAATATGACAAAAATATACACATTTGGTTACAGAAATACTCTTACCCTACCCTTACCCTTCACTAATTGGTCATTATTGACAGGTGGGATGCCAGGGCTGAGAAGAAAAAGGATAACTGTACTTGTAAAATTAGTGTTTCTTTGAGTAAGTCTGCTCAGTCTCCTAAGGCAGTGTTTTGTTGGCCAGCAGCTACTGGTAAAATTCAGACTGTGCCTTAATCACTTATTTAAATACATAAATAATCTCACAGCTGATAAAATCAGGAAAAATATGAGGATGGAGATGGCAGTATCATGAAGCAATCCTGCCAAGCTCATACTCGTGTGTTAGTGTGTTCTTTCTTCTTTTGATCTGTACACACATACAATTGTGTATTTTAGTGTGCACGCTGCTTTCTGCTTCATGTAGTATCCATGCTTCACATGACTGAGTTTGCAGGTGATCGTCTTATGTACTTAGATCGAGTGGATTGTGTGGAGGATACATTTGTATTGGCTTTCATCCATCAGTTTCGGGAGCCTTCACAGTAAATATCAGCTAGGGCTGATGAAAGGATAAATAGAGGGTTTTGAGAGAAGTGAAGGAAGATATAGATATGTCAGAATATTCTGAGTACTTGGTGAGCAAGTTATTTCAAACTATGTGCATATACGATTTACAGGCTATTAAAACCTATAATATTCATTAAATATGCTTGAATATAGGCTAGTTTTTCTCACTCTCTCAATGACTGTCTAGAGATTACCAGTCTTTTTTTTCTGGTAAATTCTTTCTTTCTCTTTCGTTGCATATAGTTTGTTGTCACTCTGTGTGTTCAAGGTGTTTACTCGAGATTAATTATTGGTCCTAGGGGAGACAGAGGATAGAGAAGCAAATGCGAAGAGAAATGTCTGCCTAGAAAAAGACTGGGATTTTGGTACAAGATAATATTTTATTATAGGTAGTATGCTATGTAAAATTTTCTTATATAGACTTATAAATCACATATTCATATTACATTGTATTTTTATAGTATGGCAAAAGAAAAATCCTAACAACTCATTGATTTTTAGCAAAAATTAAATTGGAATAAACATTTGTAAATATATTTTAGATAAAGTCTGGATAAACTTTGTATTTCCCTAACAAAATTATTCAAACATTTTTCCCTTTATTCATATGAAAAGAAGAATAATTTTCCTTATTCATGGTGTAAAGAAAATACAACCTGCATACAATTTTCTGATGGTTTGATTATTTCTTGGGTGTAATTCATATCAATATAACTAATAGTTGAGCTTTAAACTTGTGGGTTATCTGCATCCTATATCCTCTATTGCCTCTTGTTTTCTCTATTGCCATCTTTTATCCTCTAGGAGTCTCATTGCTTATTCAGACAAGGAATTCCACAATTTAGACACCCCAACAGAGAAGAAAAATTTCCCAAGAACTCTTCTAGTAAATGTTATTATTTACTGTAATTTTTTAAAATTTGTATATTTTATATTGTATTGTTTATTTCTATTTTATTTACATACACAATTAGTTCAAAGAATTTGTCTAAAATTTATTTCTGTCATAATGTCATCATTATAGCGAGAGCTGTTGAAAATGAAGATTATTATTCCATTTTTACAACTTTGTCTTTTTATGTATGCTTTTGTGTTTATATATCCAGTGTCCTTTTTGTGAAAATAATAAATTCATTTTTTATGGTATGGGGCCTCTTACAATTGACATAGTTTAGGGCAGTGGTTCTCAAACTAGGGCCACCGCTTGTTCAGGGAAAGCCCCTGGCACACCGGGCCGGTTTGTTTACCTGCCACGTCCACAGGTTCGGCCTATCGCAGCTCCCCTGGCCGCGGTTTGCCACTTCAGGCCAAGGGGGGCTGCAGGAAGTGCCACGGGCCAAGGGCTGTGCTGGCCGCCCTTCCTGCAGCCCCCATTGGCCTGGAGCGGTGAACCGCGGCCAGTGGGAGCTGCAATCGGCCAAACCTGCGGACAAGGATAGCTCAGTGGTTTGTGCATTGGCCTGCTAAACCCAGGGTTGTGAGTTCAATCCTTGAAGGGGCCATTTAGGAATCTGGGCAAAAACTGGGGATTGGTCCTGCTTTGAGCAGGGGGTTGGACTAGATGACCTCCTGAGGTCCCTTCCAACCCTGATATTCTGTGACAAGATATTACGCGGCAGGTAAACAAACTGGCTCAGCGCTCCAGGGGCTTTTCCTGAAAAAGCGGTGGCCCTAGTTTGAGAACCACTGGTTTAGGGCCTCAGAATGTCATAATCCAGCCCTAAGCATAATACTGTTGATTTATTATTATTATTATTATTCTGTTCCTTTAGGTGAGCAGATCTCTCACTCACTATGTGAACTTTAATATGTATGAATTTCTTTTAACCTTTCTGGTGGGTTCAACAGATATTTTGGGAGACCTACATATTTGGATGGAACAGAACATCAAAGTTGTGTACTACAGTGCATTTTTTTACTCTCCAAAGATTAAGAGAATGCAACAGCTGCAGATGAAGAGTTTATATAATATATCTCAAAATTTGACTTGACAAATTGACTTGGACATGAGCACTGTCAGGTAAACTAAAAGCTGGATGCAGGACAGTAAGCAAAGTGATAAGCAGAAGTTCAAGTTGCAAGGAGGTATTCAATGGAGGGCCATTTGGATTAATATTAGACATATTAGATCTAATTGAACATCTTTATTACTGATCTGGAAGAGCTGGTAAATAGCACATAAATTGAAATTGGTAGATGATACTACAGCGGAAAGTTTTGCAAGCTCCAATGAAGTAAAAAGAAATAATCCATGGGGATTTAGAGATGTTAGGAAATAACAACATGGAAAAATGCAATATAAGTCATCAAGGGTAATTATTCTATGTATCTATCACCTTCCCCTATTACCTCTCTTCTGCCTCTATCTGTCTCTCTTCTTCTTTTCTGTCTGCTCCCAAACTTCTCTCTCTCTCTCTTTCTCTCTCTCACACACACACACACATACACAAGACTACAAGAACATTTATTCTCTTCACTCTTTGATTAAGCCGTAGTTACTTAGCTATTCTGTTTATAGATTCCATTTTGTGATGCATGTACATAAGCAATTAAAAAGGAGAGGTCATTCTCTCTTTTTTTTTTTTTTTGGAATGCACATTTAGATGCATATAAATCTCTCTGCCTACAGCTTTACCCTACCTCAAAGAGTGTGAAGCAGCTGCCATTTTAAGTTTCATTTCAGATCCAGGATGCTGCAGAATGAATCACTTCAATCTCTGTCTTGTAGTCTTTATATTCTTTTTTGGTGCAATATAAAGATTGGGGAACTATGTGTCAGTTAAACAGAGTATCCTAAAATTATGCCAGTAACACCTTCATGCTATTTTATAGTCTGTCTACATTATTATAGCATATTTATGTGCATTTGTGTGTGTACGCACACACACACAAATATCTTTGAGGGTTGCTGAAAAATATTGCTCAGGCTTCATGAACCTGTCAATCTGATCTTGTTGTATATATCATAGTGGGTCTCACTTTAAGGAATCAGGCTTTATGTTAGTGAGATTCTATCCCATAGATCATGAATTTGGCTGGGTGTTGAATGATGAGACTATGAGGTATATGATGCATTACTATTGTATGTGCCAACCTGCTGTTTTTGTTTAGAAAGTGAAATACTGAATGTTATAGAAATTATCTTTTTTTTTTTTTTTTGGCTTTTACTTGCATTCGCAGGCAGCATGAGTTGCAGTCATAAAAAGATTATAGTCCGATGGGTTTAGCACTCCAATTGTCCATCACAGTTATGTAAAAATAATGGTTAATATATTTGCCAGAGTACCCATGGAAATTTGTGAAGCTCTGCTAAGCAGAGAAAATGAAAATTCACTAAGGAGAGATATATTGATTATAAGAGCAACATATAAGGTTGGGTTTTTTTAACCACAAACATGATTGCTAAGTACAATATAGTTCTTTATAGGATGCAATTGAAACCACAAGTAAAGAGTGTAAGAGGAACAAAACTGAAATTTTGCAGGTGTAAAGAAAATGTTAATCACAGATGTGATATCAGTGTAATTTAAAATGTCAAAATGAAATGTTTGTTTGAGACTCTTGTTTTGAACTTGTGCAAGCACTACTGTTAATTAGGTCAAGTTGTTATGCTTCTTTATTGCTGGAAACTTTGGAAATAGTGGAATTTGTAAGATGTTAACAATAAGATGACATTTGGATTATACCAGCTACCTAATTAACCACATATTATAATAAGAAATAACCGTGCGGCTTAAAACTACCTATCAGATTGTAAAACAACTTGGGTCAGAGTGACCTGCAGCCTGATACCTAGGTAAGTTTTGCCATTCTGTATGTGGGCTGTCATATCTGTTTCAGGGCAACCTGATTTAAGACACCAATTTAGGATGAACCATTCAACATCTCATTACTTAATAATTGAGTTTGAGCTGGTCAGTTACAGGATGGAGCATATTGGTTATGATCTCATCTGATTGGAATGGCTGAAATTTCCTTTCCAGCTGGAAGAGGAAGAAGGCATTTTTTGCTATTGTAGCAATCTGTGCCCAAGACCAGTAATGGATCTAAGGCTACGTGTACACTGGGTGCTTAGGGTGTGATCTCCAGGTAGCTTCACATACTTGTAGCTCAATGAGTATATGTGTGTATAGCTCAGTAGAGCTCAATGTGTATAAATAGAAGTGTAGCTGCGGTAGGATGGTCAGCAGTGGCAAAGTACAAACACTCCTGAACAGGATAGGTATGTACTCGGGACAGCTAAGCTATGCTATCAGTGCCTGTGCTCCCACTGCTACATAGCTATGAAACTGACAAGGCTGCCCGGATCCCCGCTGGGAGACAGTCCCAAGTCCCTGGGGCTTCTCAGCTAGGCGCGGGTCCAAAGCTGCCGGGCCTTCTCACCTGAGTTCCCAGATGGAACCGGGGTCCAACGCCACAGGGGCATCTTGCCCCAGCTCCCAGCTGGGAGTTGAGTCGAGTCCCCAAGCTCTCTAGAGAAGCCAGGACAGCTGGGCTCTAGCTGCCTGGCATTCTTTTCAATTTCATGGCTCCTGCCATGAAATTGACAAGCCAGCCAACAGCCAATGTAAGGGACTACTCTGACATAAGATCTAACTACACTGACATAAGCCTTAGGCCTCTCATGGCAGTGGAATGATTATGTTGGTGTAGTAGGGCATTTACATCAGAAGGAGGAAGGCTGTAGTGTAGACACTGACATAATTAGGTTGACATAAGCTGCCATATGTCTACCTAACTGAATAGTGTAGACCAGCCCCAGGTGGTGGTCTCACCAGGCTATCATAAGTATGTGTACATGAGCTGGGAAATCACACCCCTAGCTTTCAGTGTAAAAGTAGCCTAAAAGCAGATTAAGCACTACTTTGCTTATTTCAGGATAGATGCCCTGAATATGTGGAGAAGTTAATGTTCTCACAAGCTTTTCAGAATATTTTCAAATTCCCACCAGCATCAGCTTAAGTTTGAGCCAGCTGCTTTTCGTATGTTCACCATGCCCAAGCAGGATGACATCTAGATCAGACTGTTGTATGTACCTGCTAGGAAGAAAACCTAGTGCTGGGATTTGTCAGCATACATTATGGGTGGCATTGGAGTCCTGGTTGTTTCACAATCTCCCCTAGTGGGCTTAGGAGGGGGAGAAGATTGATGTTAGCAGTGTTGCTTCCATAGATACTTAACTAGTAAAATACTGTGTTCTATCCCTCTAACATAAAAGGAATGGAAAACACCTTTCATTTTGTGTTACTTTTAAAGTTTATATGAAAGTAGTAGGGAAATCTCAGAATGAGTTTTTTTAAGGGATGACTCATTACAAAAATCTCTGTGGACCACCTAACACTGTAGAGTCAGAGACCCATGAAGATTTTCAAAACCACAATATTTTTGAAAAGTCTTAATAATTAACCCCAAATGTAAACAATGAGTTACCTAATAAAATAATGTTACTGAAAGTGATTTAAGATATGCCCTGATGGCCTGTTACAGAAACATATTTAAACTGTGGTTATATGAACAACAGGCCAGATCCTCAGCTGGTACAAGTCAGAATAGTTCTACTGACAATGCCAGTTTGAATAAACTAAGGATCTGGCCCAAAAATCTACTTGCTAGATAAACCACAAACATGTGTCACTGGATATGGAGCCTAGAGGTGAACTCCTGTCTCTATTGAAATCAGTAGTCAGTGGGGCCAGGATTTCACTTCCTTTGCTTCCCAAACCCACAAGCATCTACTACTTAAGCTATCAGAGAAACTTCATTACCTGTAGCTACTACTGTATCTTCTTTGCAGGCTGCATACAGCTATCAAAAAGTAACATAATTACACACACATGGTAATCAACTATTACATTACTCAACTGGCATTGATAAAAACTGATATTCCAAACTAATCAGTTCCAATTAGTTCTGTACAAAAGTTTCTATCATTGTGTAAACTATTTGGAGGAGTTACACAAGCACCATATTGTCGAAGGGAATAATGTTTCCAAGGAAAACAAGCTTCTGAATTTTTACTGTGTATTTATGAGCTGTTTCAGAAGAACTATATTGAGATTCCCAGAAACCTTAATACTCAGAAATGAGAAAATGAATTGCCATTTGAGCTTAAAAGTAGCACATGGATCACGTGTTCTTCATTCTTCATCTTCCCCTGAACCCAACATTTTATTCTCTTTTCCAATTCTTAACATCATATTAATGGGAGAGAATGGACAGAATTGTAGGACAAATTTGAAAAGAAAACATCAGCTAAAAGATATTGAGATCCAAATGTTCTTTTATTCTCTGAAAGAAGTTATATTCTTGCTATAATCTAAATGTTTTTAGTGACTGTGGTAAACACAGTTCAACAAGGGACAATGAAATGTAATAAAAACAATATAATTTATTCTACTTTAACAATTTTTGACTTACTTTTCAATGAATAATAATCACATTGCTTCTTTATAAAGTTACATGAAGATTCCTGTGAATGTAACATACCTAAATATAATTACCTATTTTCATGAGGGGGGGGAGGTTGGGGGGAAGGGGAGGAATAACTTTGTTATCATAATGGCATCACAGTTGGACTTCTGAGCAGGAAAGTCGGGGGAGAGAGGAAGGATATTTGCTTATTCATATATTGTCCTCTCACAGTTCCCTGATTTCTCAAAGAATTAACTTCACTGAAGACCACTGAGTTTAGCCCAAGCACTTATTGTAATGTCTGTAGTAAATGTGACTGCCCTAGCACAACACCACACCTATTCCTCACACACATGCACATCTGATCTCTCCCCTACACCCAGGCAGGGGAAAGAAGCTGAAGCTACTTGGAGGATAAAAAGGTCTTTTGCCACTATTCCAGGGCTTTACATAAGGTGACTCCATGAACTGCCCTTAAGGCCTTCTGCTTTCCCTACCATGTGTTGCCTAGGCTCCAGCTTCCAGGGCCTTCTCCTTTGCCAGGCAGGTTTCAGGTCTTCTGGATCTGTTTTTTTAATTTTTATTTTTCTAAAAGGTATGTCTAGGAATTATTCTGGGGAATTGCTATGGCCTGTGTTATACAGTGGGTCAGATGAGATGATCACAATGGTTCCTTCTGGCATTGGAATCTATGAATCTATGGTTTGAAAACAGGTGAAGATCCTTAGTAGATCCTTGTGGAGGAGGTAGCCTTACTTTGGGGGAACAGGAGGAAGAGGAAGTCCCAGTTCCAATCTCAGTTCAGCCTCCATTCCTTCTGTGCAATGTTGGCATAGGTTCATGCTGTGTTTCTTGCTTTGAGCACCTCTAGCAGCAAAGGGTAAACTGTCTGACAGCTTGCCACATTAAGGCTGATGTGCTATCAGGCCGTGGTGCTTGTAGGAGGGTGCACGCAAACCAGGAGGCATACTGAAGGGACTAACCCATGTAGAAAATGCCTGATGTCCAGGACTGGCTTCTATCACTTCCTTTGGAAGACTTTTCAGCATTCTAATAGCCGTTAGTGATAAGAACTGGAGCAAAATTCAGAACTGGAGCAAATTCATTCAAAGTGCATATTCATTGGCGTTAGCTAAAATTTCCAGGATCTGAAACTTTCCTTTTCTCAATATCTTGCCATTGCACAGTTATATACCATTGCCTCAGTCTTATTTGTCTAATTTCTAATACTTGAATATCATCATATTCTCCTTAGTCATCAGTTACACTGTATGCTGCTGCTTATACACATAGTTAACCTAGTGCTAATTCACAGCATATGGTATGTATGGAAAGTAATGGAGGTGGTTTCTGAAATACTTTTGCTTATAAAGTTACTAACATGAATCAGAAATAGATACTCTTAAAATCACAGCCTTCAGTAGCACTGAAAATTGGGTTTGTATAGATTGGTTAGCCTAACATATTAATATTCAAGACAATATATTTTCTCTTTAGACTATCTTTGCACATACTCTACCATAAGTACAAAGAATCATTATTTCCCTAAATCAGAATAAATAAATAAATTAAATAACCAGCAATGTTAAATCAGCATTAGCTATTGCAATAGCCTTTATTCATTTTCACTATGTTTTTCACAAACTCTCATCCTTCCAATATAAAGAGAATGTTGACATGGGAAGGATGCCTGTACTTTTGATCATTATCACCCTACGGTCCTGACCATCTGCCAGATAATCATATAATATTAATAATTCATTTCTCCTGCCTTTTACAGTTCTGTCCACACTTCTACAACATTGCAGGACGTTCAATTACCCTGTACAATACACTTGTCTTAACAGCAGTTTTTAGGAAATATGGAAACAGAGTTTACCTTCTTTATCTGTACAGTATGACTGTATCATCTAAACATCTTATATGAGCAATATCACCCTACACAAGCAAACAACATAATTATTTTGAAGCTAGACATGTAAAACTTGCTAGCTTTTATCTCTGTTTGTGTTTAATAATCTATCAGCTGTTAGAACTAAAGCAGCCCTATCAATATCCCTCCTCTGAATATCCCCTTGAATTTCTATGAAGATATTCCTGTGAATCTAATCACCATTTTAAAAAAATAGTTGAATTCTCATGGAAGTGCTTGATTGACAGTCAGTGAATATTGCTTGGGTGTCCCCAGAGCACCCCCCAGCATCAGAATAAAAGGGTTCCTTGCTGACTGACGTTAAGCACCAACATTTCTACTAAGGGTGCAGAAAAAAAATATATGCTTCTCCTCAACTTTTAGGCAAGACACAACTCTTTGAGATACATCTTTGTAGTTATGTCCTGTTCCATTCCTCCTCATGCCTATTGCTCTGCCAGAGACTCATTCCTGCCAAGATTTCTTCTTATTCAAATCTTTCTTTGAGGCCTTTCATCAAACTTCCATTAAACAATTATTATATGGCTGAATAAATACTGAAATATATCATATAAATCAGTGAAGTGTCAAAACAATTGGCACATCAACTTCTGTCTTATTGTTGAACCAGCCTTCACTGTATGTTTGATGTGTAGTGTGGATGTTTAAAGTATATGGATTTATGGAGTGTAACAGCTATGTCTGATTTAGTGCTCCAGTGCTGCAGAGGGATCCACACAGGCAGCCTGTTATACTTGATAGGATGCTAGATGGCACACTTTGCTTCCATGTGGATCCTTTAGATCATAAGTTTGTTAGGACACTCACTGTATATTCCTAATTGTTTGCATATCACTGGTCCCACAGTCATCACTCTATAAATAATAATTAGACCCAACTTAATGTAAATCTGACTATTTGATTTTCACACCTAATGAATGACAAGATGAAGTATACAAATGAAGTCAGCACACACAAATCTTTAGCTAGTAAAATAAAATGGAGGACTATTCTGTATGGGAAATACAAGAAGGCATCCTCATTTGGTGAACCACCAAATCATAACACTGGTCTCCTGGGTTGAGACCTAATTCCCCTGATCACAATAAAGGTGCCAAACCCAATCTTTTCTTCAAACACTGTTCAGTTTTTCAATATCTTTCTGGCAAAATGGTGCCAGAGATGAATGCATATTTCCTGGAATAGTTAGATTGATAAAGAGTAATCACTGACTAATACATAAAGAATACTCACTGATTACTGTGTAATTTCCACTCCATACCATAATGTCTTGACTTTTTGACATCATTCAATATTGCAAGTTCATGCCTAATTTGCTGTCCACTATCAATCTTAGGTCTCACTTAGCATTTCTGATTTTTTTTTCAGATTTCTCCCACTTATTGAATATCTGTAATTTGGATATTTTCCCCATGATGTAATACCTTGCATATTTCCAAAATGATTCTCATTTTGTGATATTCATCCAATGTTTCTAATCTATCTGGGTTTCTTCTTATATTTTCATTCTCTTCAATTCTTTCCAATTGTCTGTGTAGCATCATCTGTGCATCTTATTACCTGTCTTTTCACAAATTTTTCACAATCACTAATAATCTTTTTCAAATGAATTGTGTTCTGTTTTGTCTTTATTATGTTGAGAAAGAAGGCTGGGAAAAAGCCTAAAATACACCATAAATAAGGCAATCACAATAGGCTCCTATGATACTGTATTTACTCAATTTCTTAATTTCCCCCAAATTTTTCTCTGTTAAAATGAAATTCCTTTAAACTGCTATGTTCTATAAAATCACAACATTCTGTGTTGAATTCATATAATTCTTGGTCACTGTCTTCCCTTTTTTGTCCCATTTTTACTCAGTTTCTACCTTTTGGTAAGAGCAATAGCTTTGGTGGTTGAAGTTTCTACTTTCAGGGGCATATAGTGATATTCGAGTCAGGTTTTTGTACTACCCTCATCGCCATAGTATTTGAGCAACTTGCAGTAGTGCATTAAATGACATGACTAACATCTATGACCCTCTCACCATTACATACAACTTAACTACTTAGGCTAATAATCTGGTCCACCTCATTTTTAGTTTGGACACTCTGAATACCTTTCCCAGACCTAAAGAAAAGCTCTGTGTAAGCTTAAAAGCTTGTGTTTTTCACCAACAGAATTTGGTTCAATAAAATATATTACCTCACCCACTTTGTCATGACTAACATCTGTCACATGACAGGTTTCAGAGTAACAGCCGTGTTAGTCTGTATTCGCAAAAAGAAAAGGAGTACTTGTGGCACCTTAGAGACTAACCAATTTATTTGAGTATGAGCTTTTGTGAGCTACAGCTGAAGCTGTATGAGCTTTTGTGAGCTGTACAGCTGAAGTGAGCTGTAGCTCACAAAAGCTCATACTCAAATAAATTGGTTAGTCTCTAAGGTGCCACAAGTACTCCTTTTCTATCTGTCACATGCAGTTTGTTCTTTCTCTCACCCTCTCCCCAGTGGAGTTGTTTTCAATAAAGTGCTCTCTCATGAATATTTGGTAGTATTTTATCAACAAATATCTGCTTAGATGTATTTCTCCATTAATATGCTGTGGTTTTGAGTGATATGCAAGTGGTGATCTGCAGCAGATGTTTACCCTTATTTTGGAAGTTTTAGGAAAACACATGAATTGCTGAGGAAAATACCATGGAAAAGAAAGAAAAGGTTTGCTAAAAAGAACTACACAAAATAATAATGTCCCAATTCTTTATTTGTATTACTATAATATCGAGGAACTCTAGTTGTGTACCAGGACCCTACTATGCTAGGTGTTGTATAAATACAGAAAAAGTTCCCTACCCCAAATAGCTTACAGTCTAAGTATAAGATGGATACAGAGAGACAGAGAAGTTTGTACAAAGAAACAATGAGACAATATTGGTTTGTCATATGTTAACTATGTAACAAAAATAAAATAATAAAAAACACTTTTTTTCTAAATACACCCAGCTTCAGATTAATGAGCCGACATAACAGAATGCATCTTTTATCTGAATTTTATAACAAATCATTTTATTTTATTCATAAGAGACATACATTTTGTCTCATTAATATAATTATATATTACCCACAACTCTTTTACTTATGGAAATCCAAAGTCACTTTCACCTATACCAACGTGAATGGGAAAAATACACTCTTCCTGTTTCTCAGCAATACCATTTGCAATTTAGCAATATCAGAGCAGAATTATAAACCGCTAAAAAAATTCTAAGTTATCTCAGGATATTGATTGTGGAAGGGTTAGATTTAGTATGGATTTCTGGAGTGGGCAGTGTCCCAGATACAATACTGTCTTCTTTCTCTTCGAATCACAGAATCATAGAATATCAGGGTTGGAGGGGACCTCAAGAGGTCATCTAGTCCAACCCCCTTCTCAAAGCAGGACCATGCCCAAATAAATCACCCCAGCCAGGGCTTTGACAAACCTGACCATAAAAAAAACCTCAAAGAAAAGAGATTCCACCACCTCCCTAGGTAACGCATTCCAGTGCTTCACCACCCTCCCAGTGAAAAAGTTTTTCCTAATATCCAACCTAAACCTCCCACACTGCAACTTGAAACCATTACTCCTCGTTCTGTCATCTGCTACCACTGAGAACAGTCTAGAGCCATCCTCTTTGGAACCCCCTTTCAGGTAGTTGAAAGCAGCTATCAAATCCCCCCTCATTCTTCCCTTCTGCAGACTAAATAATCCCAGCTTCCTCAGCCTCTCCTCATAAGTCATATGTTCCAGTCCCCTAATCATTTTTGTTGCCCTCCGCTGGACGCTTTCCAATTTTTTCATATCCTTCTTGTAGTGTGGGGCCAAAACTGAACACAGCACTCCAGATGAGGCCTCACCAATGTCAAATAGAGGGGAATGATCACATCATTCAATCTGCTGGCAATGCCCCAACTTATACAGACCAAAATGCCATTGGCCTTCTTGGCAACAAGGGCACACTGTTGACTCATATCCAGCTTCTCGTCCACTGTAACTCCTACGTCCTTTTCTGCAGAACTGCTGCCTAGCCATTCGGTCCCTAGTAAGTAGTGGTGCATGGGATTCTTCCGTCCTAAGTTCAGGACTCTGCACTTGTCCTTTTTGAACCTCATCAGATTTCTTTTGGCCCAATCGTCTAATTTGTCTAGGTCCCTCTGTATCCTATCCCTATCCACCTCTCCTCCCAGTTTAGCGTCATCTGCGAACTTGCTGAGGGTGCAGTCCACGCCGTCCTCCAGATCATTAAAGAAAATACTGAACAAAACAGGCCCTAGGACCGACCCTTGGGGCACTCTGCTTGATACTAGCTGCCAACCAGACATGGAGTCATTGATCACTACCCGTTGAGTCTGACGATCTAGCCAGCTTTCTATCCACCTTATAGTCCTTTCATCCAGCCCATACTTCTTTAACTTGCTGGCAAGCATACTGTGGGAGACTGTGTCAAAAGCTTTGCTAAAGTCAAGGAATAACATGTCCACTGCTTTCCCCTCTTCCACAGAGCCAGTTATCTCATCATAGAAAGCAATTAGATTAGTCAGGAATGACTTGCCCTTAGTGAATCCATGCTGACTGTTCCTGATCACTTTCCTCTCCTCTAAGTGCTTCAGAATTGATTCCTTCAGGACCTGCTCCATGATTTTTCTAGGGACTGAGGTGAGGCTGACTGGCCTGTAGTTCCCAGGATCCTCCTTCTTCCCTTTTTTAAAAGATGGGCGCTACATTAGCCTTTTTCCAGTCGTCCAGGACCTTCCCCGATCACCATGAGTTTTAAAAGATAATGGCCAATGGCTCTGCAATCACATCCGTCAACTCCTTTAGCACTCTTGGATGCAGCACATATGGCCCCATGGACTTGTGCTCATCCAGCTTTTCTAAATAGTCCCGAACCACTTCTTTCTCCACAGAGGGCTGGTCACCTCCTCCCCATGCTGTGCTTCCCAGTGCAGTAGTCTGGGAGCTGAAGACAGAGGCAAAAAAAGCATTGAGTACATTAGCTTTTTCCACATCCTCTGTCACTAGGTTGCCTCCCTCATTAAGTAAGGGGCCCACACTTTCCTTGACTTTCTTCTTGTTGCTAACAGACCTGAAGAAACCCTTCTTGTTACTCTGAACATCTCTTGCTAGCTGCAACTCCAATTGTGATTTGGCCTTCCTGATTTCACTCCTGCATGCCTGAGGAATATTTTTATACTCCTTCCTGGTCATTTGTCCAATCTTCCACTTCTTGTAAGCTTCTTTTTTGTGTTTAAGGTCAGCAAGGATTTTACTGTTAAGCCAAGGTGGTTGCCTGCCATATTTACTATTCTTTCTACACATTAGGATGATTTGTCCTTGTAAGCTCAATAAGGATTCTTTGAAATACAGCCAGCTCTCCTGGACTCCTTTCCCCCTCATGTTATTATCCCAGGGGATCCTGCCCATCAGTTCCCTGAGGGAGTCAAAGTCTGTTTTTCTGAAATCTGGGGTCCATATTCTGCTGTTCTCCTTTCTTCCTTGTGTCAGGATCCTGAACTCGACCATCTCATGGTCACTGCCTCCCAGTTTCCCATCCACTTTTGCTTCCCCTACTAATTCTTCCCGGTTTGTGAGCAGCAGGTCAAAAAGAGCTCTGCCCCTATTTTTATACTCCCCTCTGGTCATTTGTCCAATATTCCACTTCTTATAAGCTTCTCTTTTGTGTTCAAGATTAGCAAGGATTTCACTGTTAAGCCAAGCTGATTGCCTGCCATATATACTATTCTTTCTACACATTGGGATGGTTTGTCCCTGTAACCTCAATAAGGATCCTTTAAAATACAGCCAGCTTTCCTGGACTCCTTTTCCCATCATGTTATTCTCCTGGGGATCCTTCCCTGAGGGAGTCAAAGTCTGCTTTTCTGAAGTCCAGGGTCCGTATTCTGCTGCTCTCCTTTCTTCCTTGTGTCAGGATTCTGAACACGACCATCTCATGGTCACTGCCCCCCAGTTACCATCCACTTTTGCTTCCCCTACTAATTCTTCCCTGTTTGTGAGCAGCAGGTCAAGAAGAGCTCTGCCCCAGTTGGTTCCTCCAGCATTTGTACCAGGAAATTGTCTCCTACCCTTTCCAAAAAATTCCTGTATTGTCTGTGCACGGCTGTATTGCTCTCCCACCAGATATCAGGGTGATTGAAATCTCCCATGAGAACCAGGGTCTGTGATCTAGTAACTTCCATTAGTTGCCAGAAGAAAGCCTCGTCCACCTCATCCCCCTGGTCCGGTGGTCTATAGCAGACTCCAACCACGACATCACCCTTGTTGCTCACATTTCTAAATTTAATCCAGAGACTCTCAGGTTTTTCTGCAGTTTCATACCTGAGCTCTGAGCAGTCATATGGCTTTCTTACATACAATGCAACTCCCCCACCTTTTCTGCCCTGCCTGTACTTCCTGAACAGTTTATATCCATCCATGACAGTATCCAGTCATGGGAGTTATCCCACCAAGTCTCTGTTATTCCAATCACATCATAATTCCTTGACTGTGCCGGGACTTCCAGTTCTCACTGCTTGCATTTGTGTATAGGCACTTGAGATAACTCACTGATCGTCCCTCTTTCTCAGTATGACACAGGAGCCCTCCCCTCTTGCATTCTCCTGCTTGTGCTTCCTTCCGGTATCCCACTTCCCCACTTACCTCAGGGCTTTGGACTCCTTCCCCCGGTGAACCTAGTTTAAAGCCCTCCTCACTAGGTTAGCCAGCCTGCTTACGAAGATGCTCTTCCCTCTCTTCGTTAGGTGGAGCCCATTTCTGTCTAGCACTCCTCCTTTTTGGAACACCATCCCATGGTGAAAGAATCCAAAGCCTTCTCTCCAACACCACCTGCCTAGCCATTTGGTGACTTCCACGATTCAACGGTCTCTACCCAGGCCTTTCCTTCCACAGGGAGGGTGGATGAGAACACCACTTGCACCTCAAACTCCTTTATCCTTCTTCCCAGAGCCACGTAGTCTGCAGTGATCTGCTCAAAGTCATTCTTGGCAGTATCATTGGTGCCCAAGTGGAGAAGCAGGAAGGGGTAGTGATCCAAGGGCTTGAAGAGTCTTGGCAGTCTCTCCGTCACATCATGACTCCTAGCTCCGGGCAAGCAGCAGATTTCTCAGTTTTCCTGGTTGGGGCAGCAGATAGATGACTCAGTCCCCCTGAAGAGAGAGTCCCTGACCACCACCACCTGCCTCCTTCTCTTGGAAGCGGTGGTCATGGAACCCCATCCCTAGGACAGTGCATCTCACGCCTTCCAATCGGTGGAGTCTCCTTCTGTTCCCTTCTCTCAGATGTATCATCTAGTCCACTCTCCACATTCGTACCTGTGGAGAGAACATGAAAATGGTTGCTTTCCGGTATCTGCATTGCTGATACATGAACACTTCCCTTTCTTCTTCTGGAGGTCACATGCTGCCAAATTTCTTCACCGTCCATCTGTCCCTGCTGCGCAGCCTGAATCTTCAGAACGTTGTGTCCGTAGAAGCATATCCTCATGTCTGTCCAGGAAATCTTCAGTTTGTCGTATGCAACGCAGGGTAGATACTTGTTTCTCTAGACCTTGAACCTTCTCTTCCAATATGGAGACCAGCTTTCACTTTGTACAGACAAAGTCCCTTCTGTCCTGTGGAAGAAAGAGAAACATGGCACATCCTGTGCAGGTCACAACAGCTGAACGCTCACCATCCATATTACCTTCCTTCTACAAACTTCCTCAGGAGTTGTAGTAACTACTCAGAGAAGCCTGCAAGATGTAAGCCTCATTGGGCTCTTCCCAGGTGAACTCCCAGGCAAACTCCCTCTGCTAGCCTCTCTGCTGTTTGCTGCTCAGCTGGTTCGCAGCTGACTGGCTTTTTGTAACAGTCAGGCCCATTCAAGGCTCACCTGGAAAAAAGCACTCCCAATTCACACTTTTCAAACAATCAAGCACACGGTCAAACTGACAAACTGTCCCCACAACAGACACTCACATACTCAACAACACAGCCCCCCTAATGCAGCACTTCGTGTACCTCCTCTCAGACAGATCCCAGGTAAACTCCGTCTGTTAGCCTCTCTGCTGTTCGCCGCTCTTCCTTCATATCATTATATGAATCTAAGTTCTGGACTGTAGATTTGAGGACAAACTTTTGTTTCTAATCTTCTCAAAGTTGCTAATAAAGATGCAGTCAGTCTTCATCAGTAACACTGTCACTAGCAGGCATTTTGTTTGGTATGTTGCTATTTATTATGCTATTTATTAGGGTGTTGCAATGCAGATTTCCCACTGTTGGCTGGGAGAGGAGAGTGCTAAGCACTGTCAAATAACAATAAGAAAAAACAATTAATTAAACACTTTTGGAATTGCCATGGTCTTCACTGCATGTCATCTTTCAGCAACCACAGTACAAAGGGTCAAGCAGGTTGATGTGCTTTCTATTCAGTATTGCGTTTTCCATTTTAGCTATCAGAGTTGTCATTAAACAGATGGCAGAAGGCTTACAATGTTTTCTTTATCTCACCATCCATTGGTGCTCAGAGAAGATGTGGTTTACTAGAAGCTTTTTTAGGTTGCTGTTTAAAAGACTCAAGTCAACTTGAGTAGTGGGGGTATACTTTTAGAAAAACATGGCATGAACCTTTATAACTTCATCTTTCTATTAAAATAAATTAGAAATTCACCCTTTTTTGGCAGATGTCATCCAGGCCCCACGTAACTGACAGCTCTGGAATTCAAATTTTACAGAATGCTTGAGGCTTCACATTTTTCCCAATTAGCAAAAGGTTTCCTTTCTCACTAGTTATTTTACTGCTCAGTAATACACTTCTGTGTTCTTTTGCCTATTCTATCAGTGTTTTGGTCTGATGCCTCTATAGTGAGTTTTTGGGCAAATCATTTTGATCATGGCGGTAGGACACTGGTCTTCAAATTTCACTTTCAGAACTGATTCTCTAGTACTGTGGTTTCCACAACTTTTAGTATTGTGGTTCCCTTCCAGATATTTTCAAAATTGGTGGCTCCTCAAAATCTAACACATATCTACATTCCCTCCTTCCTTCCTTTCTTCCTTCCTACTCAGGACACTACACTGAAGAGAGATACTAGAGTTCAGACATTTTTTGTGACTTTTACTCAACTACATACAGCCTATGATTTTAGTGAGAAGAATGAGCCTGTTAAATAAGACTTCTTCAGCTATTGTACCTGCTTTGACAAATCTCATATAACACATAAGATGAGCCATGTTGACTAAGTCCCTGGATTCATCAAACAGTGTAAAATACTGACCCTTCTTAACTTGTTCTATCGACTGGTCCTAGATTTTTTTCTGCACGCATTGATGGACAGGGTCATTTGGTATAAGAATGGTTTTCAGTCCCATGGCTGCTTGTTTACCAAAAATAATTCTACATATGTCTATTGCTGCTGGAAGTAGAATGGTCTTGCTAATGGTGTGTGTTTGTTGGCCTTTTGCAGTTCCCATGGCCACAACATAAGATGCTTCTAAGACTTTTTGAGAACTAGTTGCTTCTTTATAGTTGCCTTTTTAGCATCTAGCAGCCCAAAGCAATATTTTCATTGTGTTAGGCATTTTATAAACACTATTTATGGAGAATTCTTATCCCTAAATGATCAAAATGTAAATAAAATACAGATAAATTATGGGGAGGAGAAGCAGGAGCACAGACATGTGAAGTGACATGTCCAAAGTGACTAGTCATTAGTGAAGAGCCAAGAACAGAACCCAATTCCACAGAGTCAACCTTAGGCTGATACACTATCCACTGGACCACATTGCTTCTTCAGTGTTTGTCCTACCTTTTCTTCTATTATCTCCCTCCTTTCCTAATACTCTGGCCTAATGCTGGTATCCCTGTTTCCAGGCTTCCATTTCATAGATTCCCGAGTCTTCCTTTGAATCCCAGATGTTAACTGGATTACAAGAGAAGTGTTCTTACTCCTTCTCTGAAGGAACAACTGTGTGATTTTTTTTTTAAAATGACTCCCAAACATGCTTTTCGGATTATTCTATTTTATGAGAGGCACAAATGCACTTTTTCCTTCTTTATCTGCCTCACCAGGGTATTATGAGATTTACTTGGTTAGTGAAGGGGGAGCATAAAGATTTTTGAACAATGCTACAGAATTCTATAATATTGTCTCTTCTCCATACATTGATGTTACAAGATATCTGTTATTATAAACCTGTTAACCCCATCTATTTGTTGACTGCCCACAATGGCCAAGATAATTGAATTTATGCATTTATCTTCTCTTCATCTTCATCTTGCCTATACATGTATATTGGTGATAGATAGATAGATAGATAGATAGATAGATAGATAGATAGATAGATAGATAGATAATCCCTCATTATATATACTTTCTTATTTTATCGTATCTCGACCCACTCCTTAATTCAGCTTGATTGAGTTTCTGTCTTATCTAAAACACAATCTAAATAAATAAAACTTTTAGTGAAAATATAGAAAAATAATATATAATTTTACACTTTAGCATCATTTCAGTACAGATTTATGAATGGAAGTTATGTAAGGTCACTCAGTATTCTTAATAGACTGAATTTATTTTGAATTAATAATCCTACTATATATTAGCCAATATAAACTAACTATGGCAAAGAAGAATTCAATGTTTCTTCAAATTGGGATTTTAATAAAATTTTGACACTTTAATTGACACTTTAATGACACTTATTTAGATCAGGGATCTGCAACCTTTGGCACATGGCCTGCCAGGGTAAGCCCCCTGGTGGGTTGGGTTGGTTTGTTTACCTGACACATCTCAGGTTCAGCCGATTGTAGCTCCCACTGGCAGCAGTTCGCTGCTCCAGGCCAATGGGGTCTGTGGGAAGCAGCGTGGGCCAAGGGATGTGCCGGCTGCCACTTCCCGCAGCCCCCATTACCCTGGAGCAGTGAACCGTGGCTAGTGGGAGTTGTAATCAGCTGAACCTGTGGATGCAGCAGGTAAACAAACCGGCCCGGCCCTCCAGGTGGCTTACCCTAGTGGGCCACAGGTCAAAGGTTGCCGATCCCTGATTTAGATTATGATATGTTGTAGAGGACTAGTAGTTTAGATAGTATTAATCCATTTAAAATAAACTTTTCTCTGAAAAAAAAACAGATTGGAAATTTAAAATATTCTCTCTAAACTCATTGCAATTTTTTTTCATTATAAAGTTTGAAAAAATACATTTCTGTCTTAAAAAAAGATCCATACACATACACACACAATCAGATTTTTTGAGAATGTCACAAGATTTGTTTTAATTGTAAAAAAGAGAATTTTTCTTTTGAATGTCAAGAATTATTAATAGTTAATTTTAAAAGCTAAATGGTAAATTAATTCCTTCATAAATCAATATAGAATATGCTGCGAAACCAATCATATGAATTTTTCTTATTCAACTTTAGCCATGCTTTTTGAAATAATGATGCTTTCAAGAGATGTTCATTCCAAATGAATCATACATCATTGTGCATAAGGAAGCACTTTTTAGTCACTAATGACATCAATTTTTAAAACTAATAAATATTTATTGTGCATGTAGTTATACTTTGTCTAATAAAAACAAAAGGGCTAAATTTCTATTTTCCTAGCTATGTGTAATTTGTGTTAAATGCCATCAAAATATATTCATAACTACTATATTACAAATCTAAATCAGATATTCAAATATGATAAATCGAGCACTGCTTAACAATCCATTATGGCATGCACCTTTTTAATGGCTCAGAGTATTTTCAGGAATTCCTATTATCTAAAGTTTGTGGTTATTTATTTACTTTATTATGCTTTAGTTCATTTGCTTGTTTCACACTTGAGTCTTTTTTTTAGCTGGAGGTGTGATCAGAGATCACATATATGCTGCTGAATAGTGCGAAAAGACAATAGGTAAAATTCTGCTGCTCTTTGCAGAAGAAAAAATGAATTAGTGTAATTCAACCTTTCCAGTGTTTTGTGAAAGAAATTATGGAATGTAAATATTTGTAAATTGCATATATTTACAATCTTCAATATTATTTTCAAAAAACAAATGTATTTCAAAAAAATCAATATACCTTTCTTATTTGCAATGTGCAGCTGCTCAAACAAAGGGAATAAGAGTCCAACATCAGCATTTGCTTCTTTCAGACTGCTTTTTATTTCTACCTCAAATGATCTTTAAGCAGTTTTCCAAAAGAGTTCAACACTTTTCTCTACTACTCTTAGGTGGTTCTTATATTCCATCCCTATCTGTTTACCTAAAAGATATAATAGTTATGGTTGGAAATTGTTGTGCTGCTATGCATGTATCATATGGGTCAAATTCAGCTCTGATTCACAACCAGTACACCCATGTTGAAGTCAGTGAGCGTGTACCATATTAGTAACTTACTTCAAAAGAGCTGTTCTGATTTGCACTTGCTGAGGACCTGAACCTGTATATTTACTAACTGTTCAGTAGCATCAAATATGAATAGGTATTAAAATGTGGCATACACACACATACTTTGTACATAACAATATTCTAAAGACCAAAATCCACAGCCCAGTGCCCAAGTAGCCAAGCCTACATTTGTGCATATGCAAAGGGAAGAAGTAGGAAGATTCTTTCTCTATATATCATGTACGGTTATGGAGCCACATTGCAGAGACTACTTCAGCCCAACAGCTGGAGCAGGTTCCACAGTCCCTTACCCATCCCCCATTGGAAAGGAGAAGATCTCAAAGCAGTGGTTTCTCTAGTCTAGTCTTTCCCCCAAGCTGACACATGCTCCAGACTCTTCCACTTCCCCCAAGCTGACACATGCTCCAGACTCTTCCACCTTCTGCTCATTGCTTGACAGAAGCTCCCTGTTTCACAGAGCTCAAATCTGCACTGGAGTGTGTCCCCTACTATATTATCTCCCCCTGTGTCCTGCTCTTTCTAATACAGTAAAACTACACCAGTTACAGAGGCAAGCAGCTCTTCCCACCTACAGCGCAAGGGACTGAATTTTGGCCAAAGGGCCAATTTTAATCTTAAAGAAAATAGCCAAGTATAACTACACTAATATATTCATCAATGCTCTGCTCACTGATTGTGCAAATTCTTCACAGCCTTTAAAAAAGGGCCATAGTCTGCCCCTGAAGGAATTCACAGAGGAAATCTTCCTCAGAAAGGGATAATCCCCTCCAAACTCTGTAGTATGGATGGGAAACATGTATGAAGCTACAATACTTAAGGTGTGTTGTACATATCCCCTGAACACTGCAGATCCAGAACTAATGAATATAGGCCATTAAACATATACTTAAATGCTAGTTTGAACAGGCACTAACAGAGTATCATAGATATTTGATATATTTCACCCAGTATAACAAAACTGCAACCCAATCTTGAACACAGAATGTTGGCCCTAACAAATCTTAAACAAGCCTTTCTTGCTGATTAAAAGGCAGTTTTATCTGGATGTCAAGTTAATTATCCAACCACACTTACTAAAATGTTCAAAATCAAAGATAGAGATTACACACTTTGTGCTAGTATTTGGTTCTTCAGTTTTTGGTATTAAATCAGAGAAAGCTCTGAAACAGATATAGATTCTCTGTAGTAAACATGTGCCGTTAATTTAAAGTAAAACTAATAGAAAAACAAAGAGCAAAGTCAATAGCTTGTGTCAACTGATAAAAATCAATACAAAGGATTCATATTTATTATATTGGATGGTACTATCATTCCCTAAAGAGGTATGGGCTGACAGCCCTTGCAGGCGACAAGTGTGTGTGTCTGTGTGTGCATGCGTGCGTGTGTGCATGTGTGTGAACCTTATGCCTGAGGTAAGATACTCTCTCTCTCAGTGGAGAGAAATCCATATAGCTCTTGTCCCTGTTTGTGGAACTATTTTGCAATCTTTGAGTCATCTCACAGCAAATAAGTGACTTCATTAAGTCTTCATGAGTAGTATGTGTGCGTGCCACCCCCCAGTCATCAGCCCTGTGGGGCAACTTTATGCTTCTCCATCAGTGCAAAGCAGCCCTGCATATGAGAATCTATGGGTGATGTGGACCTAAAAAAGTAGCTCTGTGTACCCATTTCTTCTGCTGGCATAGAGTACACAGCTAAGGGAAAGAAGCCAAATACTGACACATCCCTGTGCTCTGGTGATCTCTGGTTACTGTAACAGCAACTTGGGGCTGTTGGCAGATGACTTCTCTGTCTGCTCTAATTTATCCTGGGTATGGTCTGGTGTGGAAGCAGCCCATGATTATGAAAGCACTAAGCATATTTTGCACCCTCCCCTCCTGAGGCACACTTCTATTACTAGCTGTGGATCACACTGGAGAGAGAAGCAGAACAGCAGACTGCATTAAAAGGTGGGTACAAACCTTTCCATCCATACTCACGCCACTCCAAAGTGTTTGTGTTGCTTGTTCTTTCTGTTATTTGATTGTCACTCAGCCTGGGCATGGCAGGGAGAGGGAGAAACCATTTTTGGGTGCCTGAGGGCTCTTGCCTCTAAAAATAATTTACAAACAAAAGACACACAAATTGCAAGATTCAAATGATATACAGAATGAGATCATGGAGAGAAAACTAAATAAATTATATTAAATGATTTAGCCTTATATTCTAAACAACAATATCTAAGCAAAAGCCATTTTGCTTTTATCTAAGCAAATCTAAGCAAAAGCAATTTTTCAATATGTTTTTCATAACAGGGAAGACAATGCTTTATTACTAAATGAGTATACTGCAGGAAGTAAATATAATGACAGAACAGAGAAACCATTACTATTATTTATTATTATCAATATTATTTACTTAAGTCAATGTCAACATTGTGTTCTTTTGGTCTGATCCAAATTTTACCGAAGTCAATATAAAGACTTCCATTGATTCAATGGGCTTTGGAATATAGCCTGCTCCTTATGCTCCTGCTCCTTACCCTTGCTGTGAACTTCAGCAGTATGGAACAATAGCTGTGGTGATAAATAGCAATGCCCAAGTGATAGGCAAGGGGGTGGATTCCCACGCACTTTAAAACAATTTATTTAGTTAGCATTTCCCCCTTTTATTTTCCACTTTTGCTGATAACAATGACCGGGCACAGACAAAACAGCCTGAAGAAACCTTTGGTACGTGGAGTGAACAGGAGCTGGGTTGGAGCTCAGGGTGATCTTGCCATCAGCAGAGCCATCAGAAGATGATATGAGAGAATTGGGGAGAAGGGTATCTCCCAGACACAGATCCAAAAGGAAGGTTTTGGGGTCCCACTACATGCAGAGCCAGTGGATGACAATTTGAAAGGGTGAGGGGTCATGCAAAGAGTTAGAAGTAGTAGTAGGAGTAAAGCCAATGTATGTGTGTATGTGTGCACAGAGGTCAGTTCTTTTCATAAAGGAGCCATGAAGATCCAGTCTAGGATCACAGGCATTCCTGTCAAGTGTACATCCAGTCACAACCAATCTGGACTGATGAGAGGACTCACCATATATTGAGCTATGACAAGTAGGGGAAAGTTGAATGGGAAAAGGTGGATTATCATTGAAGTAGTGAGCTGCAGCCATCGGGGCACTGAATATTCTCATTATGTGTAGACTAGTAGCAACAAGGAAGTATGTGGTTCATCTCCCCATGCACAAGGGCAATAGAAGTCAGTGAATAGGATGCCTTCAACAACTCTCATCAGCACTAATGGACAGCGGTAGGGAGCATGCACGGCAGGAGCCATGAAGTTAGTAGTCACATCAGAGCCTCTACCCTGATAGTAGGCATGGATTTAATGCCAGTATTCATAATTTATATGGTAGTTATTGATCTCATAGTAAGAACCATCTAATCAGCAGTATATACTTGTAATAAGTGCCATATACTGTGATTACACAGTAAATACATAGGAGGAATATCCTGACTCCACCCCCATGATCCAGAAGCAGAGGGCTTCCCCGGTATGCAAATATCTATTCTTCCACACAAAGTAGGGGGCAACCCCACTGTTCTCCCTTCATTTCCTGCCCCCCTTCCTGGACCTCACAGAGGACCCATACTCTATTATATATTCTCAGGTACTTTCAGGCACACTGGACAAATGGGATACTAAAAATCTGTCAAGAGGACCTGTTATTGTGAAATGTCCAGACTAGTTTTGCAAGATAAGAAGTTTGGTTAAACAACCAGGGCTAGATCTTCAAATTATATACAATGGCATAGTTAATTAAATTGGAACAATGCCATCACGTACCATCTAAGGATGATATGGTCCCCAGTGTTTGAGTGGTTAATTGAACCAACTCCCTCATTTCTTTGAAAATTCCTCCATAACTATCTGATGTAAGGTATGATAGCAGATAAGTATATGGGGTAGCTGCCGATGCCCACTGCAGATTGTTTTTTTTTTAGGTTTATATTTCTAAGTGTATGGAATTGGTATCCTTTTTCCTGAAAACATTTTTTTATTACCGCTTTTCTTTACAGGCAGATTAGAAAGAAAATCTTGATGCCTTATCTTCTCTGCAATTCAGAATACTGGCAGTGCAAATTGTTAAAAGAAATGACCTTCATAGACAGACCATTTTTTTTTCCATTTTGAAAGATGAAGGATGGGGTATTTTGCAATTCAGATAACGGTCATTCATAGCTAGTTAACTAAGTATTGGATTTTATTGAGAAATTAAGACTCTGGTCATTTGGATTAGTAGTGTTTGCCATCATTCATACTCAATAATTGAGGTCACAGGGATTATAAACTCTAATGTGTCAAATTGAATTCACTGGAAACACATCTAAAATCCTTTAATTATCAACCTTTGGGGCTATGGATTAACCGGAATCTGTCAGTAACAAATAGACATTCTGTTTACTTCCCCTGCCCCCAAGCTACAGATATTTCTGTAGTCTCATAAATATAAAAATGAAATCTAAAACAAAAATCCTTGATTCCTTTGCAGCTTTTATATTATTGCCAAATTGCAATTTCTATATATTTCTTTATGCCATTACTAAATTGGTAATAAATGGGATAAAACCTGTGGTCTTTAACACACTCAGTCATCATTTGATTGGAAATCATGTTCAGATATAATGCTGATGTCTTGGTCTATATACAGACTGACAGGTAGAGAGATGGACACAAAGAGAAAGAGACAGAAATTGTTATAGTATTTTCTGTTTCATTTTCTCCAGGATGCTTATTGCCATTTGCGGAGTTTCTCTCTGATTTTGTTTGTGTGGCTAAAAGACAGGCCTTTTTCTTCCTTTTTTTCTCATAAATCTTTTCACATACACCTGTGTAATGATGTTGGAAATCGAGTTTGGAAGCTATCAATATTTATTATCTTGGAGACCAGTTTTTGTTTGTTTGTCATAGTTGGCAGCATTTATGGTGGAAAAGCCAGTTTTCCTTTCATGTAATTTCTTACTGTTGTTAATAATGCTCTATCTTTACCAGGCATTAAGGACAAGTTTCAGCCAATTTTGTGTTTGAATCTACTAAAGCCATTAACAAAGACTACAGTCATTAATATATTCATAAAATGTTGGACAATCACATAGATGAAAAATATTAAAGCACAAATAATAGCTATATAAGACCAGATTCTCCTCTCTCATATATTGCTTTAACACTGTGATCACGCGTAATTGCTGAAGTTAAGGTTGCATAATATCTTTCATTTATATATGAAATATAAAGTTCATAATTTCTGAACCATTCCTTTGTGGGCTGAAATTATTCAGTCTTGCTCTCTGATCAAAGGTGATTTATTTCAGGAAAAATTCAGTACAAATGGCTAAGCCATTACTACTATTACTACAAAAAAGAGGAATTATGATTTATTTAATTTATTTATTTACTTTGACCATAACTCTAGTGCTGAAATGGCTAAGGAAAGGAAACTGAAATATAGCAGGGGTAAAGCTCTCATTAATTAGAATAAACTTTGATCCTTTATTGATGAAAACTGATTTGATCCTGTTGGGCCAAAGTTTTAAAGGTATTTAGGTGCCTAAGGCAGTTCAGCACCTAAATACTTTTTAAAAATCTGGCCCTTTGACCGCTGTATGTTCTATATCTTTCTTTTCTTGCTAAACTTGAAGGCAAAATTTTCCAAAGCACCTAAGGGAGTTAGGCACCCTACTTCCATTGAAACATACTTAGGTATTTTAGAAAATACCATCCATAACATATGCAGCTAAGGAAGATTCTTGTGTGTGTGTGCCTTAGCTATGCAGTGAAAAATACATTAAAGGCATACAGTGAATGAGACAAGGCCTCCAAAAGATCTCCTGCCATATTCACAGCCTGTCTTGCAAGACTGGTAATGAATGAGGCCTGGCTATTACCTAGCACATGCAATTTTAACTTTGTCATTTTTGACTTGTGCATGCTTAACCATGAAGCCCTTACTTCTGCATCATATTGATTCCATGATGTATTTCTATAATTTAATTCAATATTATTACTATATTAGAAGTATTTATGGCTCAGTCCTTTTCCCATTAAAGTTAGTGACAAAACTGTAATTGAGCCCAATATGACAAAAATTAATCCCTCTAGGATCAGATCATATCTTTTTCTGAGGTGATGCCTACAGGGTGGGGAAATCAGAAAACTCTTCAAGGTTTGCTTCAAAAAGGATCTGTTACATGCTCCTTTTAGGGATATGGGTTAATCCCAGAGGGAGTAGAGCCATGGCACTAATTCAGATATTTCTGGGAAGACGGAAAATACAGTCCCTGCCCCCAGTCTCCAGGAGTGACTACGTTCTGCTTTCCACTCATTCCTCTGGGCAAGGGAGTCTCCACTCTCTTACCCACTGTGACGCTCGGGGAACAACTTATACCCCATGTTCATCTTTATAAAATGATTGTGTGGTATCCAATTGTTGGGTGCTTTCAGAAGGCTCATAATGTACTGAGCATGGTTGTTATGGTAATTGTTACAGTAATGTTATAGTAATGTTATAGGTTATAATTTCATGTATATAGTTATGAGGCTTAAAATGTATCCTCATGGCTTAAAGCAAGCCCATGCAAAAACTCTCCAAGAACAGAGAGGCAGTTCACACCTCATCAGGGCAGGTATGGGACAAACCCAGCCCAGCCTCAAGGAAGAATGGACAGTGGCTTCGGCAGCAACAAAATAATCTGTTGGACCCTCGAGGGGGTCACCTCCTTCCTTTGGGCAGTTTGGGACTGTGATGAGGTAGTGCTCACCTGACTCTGAAGGTGGTGGGGGGAGGGGCGGGAAGCCAGGAGGAAAGAAAGAACATGATAAAAGGGAGAGACATTTTGCCATGCTCTCTCTCTTCCACCTACATCTACAGACACCACCACCATCAGGCGACTGAAACGCTGATCAAAGGGGAGATCGTGACTGAAAAGTAACCAGTCAGTCTGTGGTGAGAAGCATCTAAGTTTGTAAGGGTATTGAAAGTGTTCAGATCAGCTTAGAATGTGTTTTGCTTTTATTTCATTTGACCAAATCTGACTTGTTATGCTTTGACTTATAATCACTTAAATCTACCTTTATAATTAATACATCTGTTTGTTTATTCTGCCTGAAGCAGTGTGTTTGGTTTGCAGCGTGTCAGAGACTCCCCTTGGGAGAACAAGCCTGGTACATTTCAATTTCTTTGTTAAATTGACAAACTCACATAAGCTTGCAGCATCCAGCAGGCATAAATGGGTACTGCAAGACAAACCCAGGGTTTTGTCTGGGACTGGAGATATTGGCGAATGCCATTTGCTTGCAAGTAGCTGGGAGCAGCTTACATGCCAGAGGCTGTGTGTGAACAGCCCAGGAGGGGGGTTCTCACTGCGAAGCAGAGTCAAGGATTCAAGTGGCCTAGCAGATCATTGGTCCAGACAACACCAGAGGGGAATGTCACACCCACACAGTTCATGAGCCAGTGCTGCCAGAGGTCGAGTTCTCAGCAGACTCCCCTGCCCTCTGTTACACAAGAACAGCACACCCATGCTCCAGGTCCTAACACCACCCACAGAAACACCCTTCCATCAGTAGGGCAGCAGGCATAGTGATTTTGTAACTGGACCACTGCTTAAAAGTGATTGGGCCTGTCATAAAAATAAAGGGAAGGGTAACCACTTTTCTGTATACAGTGCTATAAAATCCCTCCTGGCCAGAGGCAAAAAACCCTTTCACGTGTAAAGGGTTAAGAAGCTAAGATAACCTCGCTGGCACCTGACCAAAAGGACCAATGAGGAGACAAGATACTTTCAAATCGGGAGGGGGACGCGGGGGGGACAAAGGTTCTGTCTGTCTGTGTGATGCTTTTGCGGGGAACAGATCAGGAATGCAGTCTCAGAACTTCTGTTAGTAAGTAATCTAGCTAGAAATGCGTTAGATTTCCTTTTGTTAAATGGCTGGTAAAACAAGCTGTGCTGAATGGAATGTATATTCCTGTTTTTGTGTCTTTTTGTAACTTAAGGTTTTGCCTAGAGGGATTCTCTATGTTTTGAATCTGATTACCCTGTAAGGTATTTACCATCCTGATTTTACAGAGGTGATTCTTTTACCTTTTCTTTAATTAAAATTCTTCTTTTAAGAACCTGATTGATTTTTCATTGTTCTTAAGATCTATGGGTTTGGGTCTGTGTTCACCTTTACAATTTGGTGAAGATTTTTATCAAGCCTTCCCCAGGAAAGTGGGTGTAGGGCTTGGGGGGATATTTTGAGGGATGATGTCTCCAAGTGGTCTCTTTCCCTGTTCTTTGTTTAACACGCTTGGTGGTGGCAGCATAGGGTTCAAGGACAAGGCAAAGTTTGTACTTTGGGGACGTTTTTAACCTAAGCTGGTAAGAATAAGCTTGGGGATCTTTCATGGAGGTCCCCACATCTGTACCCTAGAGTTCAGAGTGGGGAAGGAACCTTGACAGGGCCATTCCCCTCTCTTCATAATTCTGCAGCCTGTGGAACTTTGAGCAAGTGCAAAAACTTTGGAGGGGTGGGTCATTTGTTCTTCCCCTCCACCATCCCCTAATTGGTGCTATTGAAATAGTGGACAACCTCCAAGCCACCATGACTACTCCATTTTTCCTGTGCAATTCCCTTTTCTCTAAAATGGGTTTTGTCATAAATATAAAGGGAAGGGTAAACCCCTTTGAAATCCCTCCTGGCCAGGGGAAAGCTCCTCTCACCTGTAAAGGGTTAAGAAGCTAAAGGTAACCTCGCTGGCACCTGACCAAAATGACCAATGAGGAGACAAGATACTTTCAAAAGCTGGGAGGAGGGAGAGAAACAAAGGGTCTGTGTCTGTCTGTAGTCGTCTTGGCCGGGGACAGAACAGGAATGGAGTCTTAGAACTTTTAATACGTAATCTAGCTAGGTATGTGTTAGATTATGATTTCTTTAAATGGCTGAGAAAAGAACTGTGCTGAATAGAATAACTATTTCTGTCTGTGTATCTTTTTTGTAACTTAAGGTTTTGCCTAGAGGGGTTCTCTATGTTTTTGAATCTAATTACCCTGTAAGATATCTACCATCCTGATTTTACAGGGGGGATTTCTTTATTTCTATTTACTTCTATTTTTTATTAAAAGTCTTCTTGTAAAACACTGAATGCTTTTTCATTGTTCTCAGATCCAAGGGTTTGGGTCTGTGGTCACCTATGCAAATTGGTGAGGCTTTTTATCCAACATTTCCCAGGAAAGGGGGGGTGCAAGTGTTGGGAGGATTGTTCATTGTTCTTAAGATCCAAGGGTCTGGGTCTGTAGTCACCTAGGCAAATTGGTGAGGCTTTTTACCAAACCTTGTCCAGGAAGTGGGGTGCAGGGTTTTGGGAAGTATTTTTGGGGGAAAGACGCGTCCAAACAGCTCTTCCCCAGTAACCAGTATTAGTTTGGTGGTGGTAGCGGCCAGTCCAAGGACAATAGGGGGAATATTTTGTACCTTGGGGAAGTTTTGACCTAAGCTGGTAAAGATAAGCTTAGGAGGTTTTTTTTCATGCAGGTCCCCACATCTGTACCCTAGAGTTCAGAGTGGGGGAGGAACCGTGACATGGTGGCAGGGGTGGGATTAACCTGAAATCATTTTGAGATCCAGTTGAGATTTTTTGAACTAGAAATACAGATTTTAAAAAGGAATTTTTAGGAAGTCCAGAAAGCAGCTTTGAAACTGAAAGCAGCTTGGTTTCTCTCTGCTTTGTGGCCAAGCAGAGACAAAAGGGGATTATCTTGTGAATTGCAGGTTTTCTTTGCCTGGAGGCAGGGTACTTAACTCCTGCAGGGAAATTCACAGTCTTCCAACCCAGAGGTTTTTTTTTTTTCTTTTCTTCCTAAAAGTAAATAGGGGGTGTGTGCTCTACCCATTTGCCTGGAGACAAAAGTGGCAGGGTTTTTTTTTTAGGATTTTGATTTTTTTTTGCTTTACAAGGAGCACAAGTTTGAAAAGAAATTTTTTTTTCCTTTGGGCTGGGTAAGCAGGTTTCCAAGTAGTTGGAGGTTTTTTGCTTTAATTTGGGCCCAGAGCAGAGACAAGGGAATTGTCTTTTTCTGTAGGCTGACAATCACTATCAGAGAATAGGTATTCTATTCCAGCACAGCAAAATTTTACAGCCAAGTTTTGTTTGTTTATTTCTAAACCTCGGGTGTAAAGTTAGTTAAAAACAGAGAGGTTAGAATGGCCAAATCCTCGGCTCGACTACAGCTGGAATTAGCCAAATTTCAGGCTGAGGAAAAACAAAGGGAACATGAAAGACAGATAGAATTCATGCGGCTGGAGAAGGAGGTACAGGAGGCTGCCCACAAGAGGGAAATGGAGGCAAGGAAGCATGTGGAGGAGATGGAGAGGATAAAGGCCCAGCAGAATATACCAACAAACCCTAGCTATCCTTCTCCAGGTACCACTTCCCATCCCAGAAAGTTCCCCACCTACAAGGCAGGTGATGATACTGAGGCCTTCTTAGAAAACTTCGAAAGGGCCTGCCTTGGGTACAACATCTCTACTGACCAATACATGGTAGAGCTGAGGCCGCAGCTCAGTGGACCCTTAGCTGAGGTGGCAGCTGAAATGCCTAAAGAACATATGAACAAGTATGAACTGTTTAAATCCAAGGCGAGAGTCAGAATGAGGATAACACCCGAGCGGTCTCGTCGGAGGTTCCGAGCCCTAAGGTGGAAACCAGACATGTCATTTACCCGACATGCCTACCACACTGTGAAACATTGGGATGCCTGGATATCAGGAGCAAGTGTTGAATCTCCAGTAAATTTACCCTTCCTAATGCAAATGGAACAATTCTTAGAGGGTGTTCCTGAGGAAATAGAAAGATACATCCTAGATGGGAAACCCAAAACTGTAATCGAGGCAGGAGAGATTGGAGCCAGATGGGTGGAGGTGGCAGAGAAGAAGAAAACTGGTCGCAGTTGGAGCGGAGACCAGAAGGGACCACCCCAGACCACACCCTATTACCGGGGGCCGCCCAAAGCCCCACCTACCTCCCAAAGAACCCTCCAGACCCCTTATTGTCCCACCACCCCGTTCTCCAGCAACCCACCTCGCCCCGGTGACCCGTCAGCTGGACGAAGTTTTAAATGTAACGAGCTGGGGCATGTAAAGGCCAACTGCCCCAAGAACCCCAACAGATTACAGTTCATTGCACCGGAATCACACCAGAGGTCCACAGGCCCAGATACCTCCCAGATACCCTTGGAGCGGAGGGAAACTGTGAGTGTGGGCGGGAAGAAGGTCACCGCGTGGAGGGACACCGGAGCACAAGTGTCAGCTATCCATGCTTCCTTAGTGGACCCCAATTTAATCAACCCAGAGATCCAAGTGACGATTCAACCCTTCAAGTCCAACTCTTTCAATTTGCCTACAGCCAAGTTGCCTGTCCAGTACAAGGGCTGGTCAGGAATGTGGAATTTTGCAGCCTATGATGATTATCCCATCCCCATGCTGTTGGGGGAAGACTTGGCCAATCACGTGAAGAAGGCCAAGAGGGTGGGAACGGTCACCGGCAGCCAGGCTAAACAAGCCGTGAGGCCTAGCTCTGTTCCGGAAACTTCTATCAGGGCCCGGTCAGAGGTGATGGACCCGGACCCCAGGCCAATGTCTGCAACAGCAGTAGTGGATCCAGTCCCAGAGACCCAGACGGAACCAGTCCCAGAACCGGAACCAGCCAAACAACCAACACCAGACCCCGTGCCAGCACTGAATCCAGTACTTGCAACCTCAACACCAGAGGGCCCCACCGAACCTGAACTGGCAGCAGCCGATAACCCTACACAAGAGGCTCAGCCGGAGCCTGAATCCCAACATAGTGCACCAGCGGAGAGCGGTTCACAGTCAACAGAAACAGCTCCATCCCCTATATCGCTTCCAGAGGGACCAAGCCTATGTCCCCAATCCAATGAGGAACTGATGTCTCCAGCATCAAGGGAACAGTTCCAGACCGAACAGGAAGCAGATGAAAGCCTCCAGAGAGCTTGGACGGCGGCACGGAGCAACCCACCGCCTCTCAGCTCTTCTAATCGATCCAGGTTTGTTGTAGAAAGAGGACTTTTATACAAGGAAACTCTTTCTGGTGGACACCAGGAAGACTGGCATCCTCAGAGACAGTTGGTAGTTCCAACTAAATACCGGGCCAAGCTCTTGAGCTTAGCCCACGATCACCCTAGTGGCCATGCTGGGGTTAACAGGACCAAAGACCGTTTGGGGGGGTCATTCCACTGGGAGGGAATGGGCAAGGATGTTTCTACCTATGTCCAGTCTTGTGAGGTGTGCCAAAGAGTGGGAAAACCCCAAGACCAGGTCAAAGCCCCTCTCCAGCCACTCCCCATCACTGAAGTTCCATTTCAGCGAGTAGCTGTGGATATTCTGGGTCCTTTTCCGAAAAAGACACCCAGAGGAAAGCAGTACATACTGACGTTCATGGATTTTGCCATCCGATGGCCGGAAGCAGTAGCTCTAAGCAACACCAGGGCTAAAAGTGTGTGCCAGGCACTAGCAGACATTTTTGCCAGGGTAGGTTGGCCCTCCGACATCCTCACAGATGCAGGGACTAATTTCCTGGCAGGAACTATGAAAAACCTTTGGGAAGCTCATGGGGTAAATCACTTGGTTGCCACTCCTTACCATCATCAAACAAATGGCATGGTGGAGAAGTTTAATGGAACTTTGGGGGCCATGATACGTAAATTCGTAAATGAGCACTCCAATGATTGGGACCTAGTATTGCAGCAGTTGCTCTTTGCCTACAGAGCTGTACCACATCCCAGTTTAGGGTTTTCCCCATTTGAACTTGTGTATGGCCGTGAGGTTAAGGGGCCATTGCAGTTGGTGAAGCAGCAATGGGAGGGATTTACACCTTCTCCAGGAACTAACATTCTGGACTTTGTAACCAACCTACAAAACACCCTCCGAACCTCTTTAGCCCTTGCTAGAGAAAACTTACAGGATGCTCAAAAAGAGCAAAAAGCCTGGTATGATAAACATGCCAGAGAGCGTCCCTTCAAAGTAGGAGACCAGGTCATGGTCTTAAAGGCGCTCCAGGCCCATAAAATGGAAGCATCGTGGGAAGGGCCATTCGTGGTCCAGGAGCGCCTGGGAGCTGTTAATTATCTCATAGCATTCCCCACCTCCAACCGAAAGCCTAAGGTGTATCATATTAATTCTCTAAAGCCCTTTTATTCCAGAGAATTAAAGGTTTGTCAGTTTACAGCCCAGGGAGGAGACGACGCTGAGTGGCCTGAAGGTGTCTATTACGAAGGGAAATGTGCTGGTGGTGTGGAAGAGGTGAACCTCTCCATGACCCTTGGGCGTATGCAGCGACAGCAGATCCAGGAGCTGTGCACTAGCTACGCGACAACATTCTCAGCCACCCCAGGACTGACTGAACGGGCATACCACTCCATTGACACAGGTAATGCTCACCCAATTAGGGTCCACCCTTACAGGGTGTCTCCTCAAGCTAAAACTGCTATAGAACGGGAGATCCAGGATATGTTACAGATGGGTGTAATCCGCCCCTCTGAAAGTGCATGGGCATCTCCAGTGGTTCTAGTTCCCAAACCAGATGGGGAAATACGTTTTTGCGTGGACTACCGTAAGCTAAATGCTGTAACTCGCCCAGACAACTATCCAATGCCACGCACTGATGAACTATTAGAGAAACTGGGACGGGCCCAGTTCATCTCTACCTTGGACTTAACCAAGGGGTACTGGCAGGTACCGCTAGATGAATCTGCCAAGGAAAGGTCAGCCTTCATCACACATCTCAGGCTGTATGAATTTAATGTACTCCCTTTCGGGCTGCGAAATGCACCCGCCACTTTCCAAAGACTTGTAGATGGTCTCCTAGCGGGATTAGGAGAATATGCAGTCGCCTACCTTGACGATGTGGCCATATTTTCGGATTCCTGGGCAGACCATCTGGAACATCTACAAAAAGTCCTTGGGCGCATAAGGGAGGCAGGACTAACTGTTAAGGCTAAGAAGTGTCAAATAGGCCTAAACAGAGTGACTTACCTTGGACACCAGGTGGGTCAAGGAACTATCAGCCCCCTACAGGCCAAAGTGGATGCTATCCAAAAGTGGCCTGTCCCAAAGTCAAAGAAACAGGTTCAATCCTTCTTAGGCTTGGCCGGTTATTACAGACGATTTGTACCGCACTACAGCCAAATCGCTGCCCCACTGACAGACCTAACCAAAAAGAAACAGCCAAATGCTGTTCAGTGGACCGGAAAGTGTCAGAAGGCCTTTAACAAGCTTAAAGCGACACTCATGTCTGACCCTGTACTAAGGGCCCCAGACTTTGACAAACCGTTCCTAGTAACCACAGATGCATCCGAGCGTGGTGTGGGAGCAGTTTTAATGCAGAAAGGACCTGATCAAGAATTCCACCCTGTAGTGTTTCTCAGCAAAAAACTGTCTGAGAGGGAAAGCAACTGGTCAGTCACTGAAAAAGAATGTTATGCCATTGTCTACGCTCTGGAAAAGCTACACCCATATGTTTGGGGACGGCGTTTCCACCTGCAAACCGACCATGCTGCACTAAAGTGGCTTCACACCGTCAAAGAAACTAACAAAAAACTTCTTCGGTGGAGTTTAGCTCTCCAAGATTTTGATTTCGACATCCAACACATCTTAGGAGCTTCTAACAAAGTGGCTGATGCACTCTCCCGTGAAAGTTTCCCAGAATCAACTGGTTAAAATCGTCCTTGAGATGTGGAAAATATTGTTAGTCTTTATGTACTTGGTAGTATATTTAGAGATGCATGTGTCTTATTAACTCTGTTTTCCTAGAGCTCCAGGAAGAAATCCCAGCCAGTTTTTCACCCTAGCTGAGATTTGGGGGGCGTGTCATAAATATAAAGGGAAGGGTAAACCCCTTTGAAATCCCTCCTGGCCAGGGGAAAGCTCCTCTCACCTGTAAAGGGTTAAGAAGCTAAAGGTAACCTCGCTGGCACCTGACCAAAATGACCAATGAGGAGACAAGATACTTTCAAAAGCTGGGAGGAGGGAGAGAAACAAAGGGTCTGTGTCTGTCTGTAGTCGTCTTGGCCGGGGACAGAACAGGAATGGAGTCTTAGAACTTTTAGTACGTAATCTAGCTAGGTATGTGTTAGATTATGATTTCTTTAAATGGCTGAGAAAAGAATTGTGCTGAATAGAATAACTATTTCTGTCTGTGTATCTTTTTTGTAACTTAAGGTTTTGCCTAGAGGGGTTCTCTATGTTTTTGAATCTAATTACCCTGTAAGATATCTACCATCCTGATTTTACAGGGGGGATTTCTTTATTTCTATTTACTTCTATTTTTTATTAAAAGTCTTCTTGTAAAACACTGAATGCTTTTTCATTGTTCTCAGATCCAAGGGTTTGGGTCTGTGGTCACCTATGCAAATTGGTGAGGCTTTTTATCCAACATTTCCCAGGAAAGGGGGGGTGCAAGTGTTGGGAGGATTGTTCATTGTTCTTAAGATCCAAGGGTCTGGGTCTGTAGTCACCTAGGCAAATTGGTGAGGCTTTTTACCAAACCTTGTCCAGGAAATGGGGTGCAGGGTTTTGGGAAGTATTTTGGGGGGAAAGACGCGTCCAAACAGCTCTTCCCCAGTAACCAGTATTAGTTTGGTGGTGGTAGCGGCCAGTCCAAGGACAATAGGGGGAATATTTTGTACCTTGGGGAAGTTTTGACCTAAGCTGGTAAAGATAAGCTTAGGAGGTTTTTTTCATGCAGGTCCCCACATCTGTACCCTAGAGTTCAGAGTGGGGGAGGAACCGTGACAGGTTTAAATAGCAATTAGATGTCAACAGTGCTTGGAGTCTCATTAACTCCTGTGTGGATATCAACATATCTAGCAAGGGAGAGTCTCATGACAGGAAGCTATGGTATGGCCTCACCCCTCCTGCCCCAAACATATTCCCTCTCAGGCTATCTGTACTCCTGGAGCTGAGGATGTGATTCTCAGCCTGAGTAGACACATTCATGCTACCTTGCAAAAAATAGTAGTGTACTTGCAGAAGCATGGGCAGCATCGATTGAGGCCAAGCTAACCATCCTAAGTACAAATCCTCCTGGACCCAATATGTACGTACTCAAGGATGCCAGCCCATTCTTCCACTCACCACTGCCTGTGCTACCACACCTACACACGTATTTTTGTGCGGTAGCTCTAATCGAGCTAGAGTGATGATGTCTAATTGAGCTGGGAATCACACACTCAACCTCCAAGTGCATCTGTAACTTCAGAGTCATTAAGCCTCTAGGAATAAGGAGACTGGTTCAATTCCCTGCTCAACCACAAACTGCCTTTGTGACTTTGAAGAATTAGTCTCACTGCCTTATACCCCACCTGTAAAATGGGGATAATATTTTCCTACCTCACAGGCATGTTGTGAGGAGAAATCCATTAAATATTGTGAGGAGCTCAGAGACTACAGCAATAGCAGACATTTACCTACAACAGATAGATGGAGTTGATTCCACAAGGCTTCTTATGGGCTCCCAGGGAAATCACCAAAGTACTGGTATCACTCATACCTTCAGAGCTTTTCAGCCTCATTTAACTTGTAATTGCTCCCTTGTGTGCCTCACTGTATATTCTGAAGTTTTCACCTGTCTCTTTAAGACAGCTTTTAAAGCAAAAAAAAAAAAAAAGGGAATTTTTGTAACCATTTAATCACTTATGAAATATGAAAATGCAAATGAACATGAGAGCAGAGTAAATCATTTTCTCATCGCAAAAGTAAATTCGTTGCAACATTACAAGTGCTGTGGTTTATGTATAATGTTGTCCACCGTACTGAGCCCTTCAAAACTGTAAAATGCAGTAACTAAAAATAATGATAGATGAAGCATTGTCCTTACTCAGTTATTTGACATTGGTTTACTGTGACAATGACGGCTTCATTATTTAATGGAAAACAATGTCACTTTCAGATGGCAAAGCATCATCTTCTCAACACTTTATTATACAATTGAAAGGATTGATTGCAGTTGATTGGATTTTGTCTCTAGGACATAGTAACTTCCACATATCCCTGGATTTAACAGTCACTTTTGCCAAGCTCAGGGAAATCTTGGTAGCTAGAGGATTGCACAAAGGCTAAGGCTTTTTTTTTTTCAGCCGCTGGAGAGAACATGAGAAAGTGGAATTATTTTTAGAAACTTCTCGTTACACAGGTTTCTCTTCCTGTTTGATATAAATAAAACACCCACCCTCTGTTCACTAGTACCAATTTTTATTTGCCCCAAGGGAATGACTAGTTTCATCTCAGCTGGAATCCTACTCATGGGATTGTTTAAAAAATGGTGACAGGCAAATCAAAGACACCCAGTTTTATTCTATGCTCACTTCCACAGGTTTTACACTAACATAACTCCAGCAACTTCAGTGGAGTTACTCTTGATTTACACCAGAGTCAGTGAGGGGAGAAATTCAAACCACTTACATTTAAACAGACACACTTAATAAATCCCATTTTAGCAATATATCTATTAAAATAAGAAGAGCAAATCCCCAGCTGCTTTCATTCTCATGCCTCACCCTCTCCAGTTTATTATGTAATTTCTTTAGCTTTTTCTATTTAGGTCAAATTGGTCACTGGCAGCAAGGACTGTTTAAACCTGTCACCTTTCAACTGTATTCCAACATGTGCAAGTCCTTCTGTCTTCAGAAGATGCAAACCCATGTGATCCCCTTCTTAAACACAAAAACTCTGAAGCAAACTTGGAGGGATGCAATCTGTTTTACATATAAAACTAGCAGAAGCAATGAAAATGATCAAAAATAGAATGCACTCCCTCCTGTTCTCTGCTTTCCCCTGTTACCACCCTTTCCTCCCTCCCCCCACTCCCACATAAATGGATCATGGTATTAGGAAAAAAAGAAATCTTGTGTTACTCATATAAGTTTATTCACACTTGGACATCCAGCATTTCCAACTGGCCCAGAGAACTGATCCAAAGCACACTGAAATCAATGGAAAATTTCCCATTGACTTCAAAGGATCAGGACACTGTTTGTGTTTCTTTTCCTTTTTAAATTAACTGTATTGCTTCTGAAAAAGTGCCACATTGGCTTCTCTACACACTGCAGTCCTCTGCCAACTCAGTAGACAGAGCTTGGACAAGGACAGGAAAAGCTTGCCCAAAGCTGAATTGGAGGAACAACCAATAGTGGGGTGAGAGGTTAGCTCCGTATTCCCATCTATAGGGACTGCAAACAAGGTTCCCTATGTAGCTGTTTTTATAATGGCAGAAGATAGTGCTCTAGGGAATGGGTAAGGACTACAGAAAGGGCTTCAGAAAAAACTGAAATGCATTTTGGTTGTTCCTAAGCTTGACAAGACCCCTTAAAGGGTATGGCCTAAACCCCTAATCTATACAGTGCTACCCCAATCCATTTTGCATATTTGATCAGTTTAAGCAGTGATGTGAAGCTAACTAACTTTTATTTAACAATGGGGGGCTTCAGCAGAGTGTTTAATATAAAGGTAAAAGTGTACATAGAGAGTAAATGCATAGGTAAATCCCGTGATTAATACATTCTATGAGTTACAGAAGGAGAAGAAAAGGAATCCATCAGAAGAGGTCCTACTGTAAAGTGCCACTTTATCCTTGTGCCTAGTGGGTGGACAGATCACCTGCATAACAGTGTGCTGTACATCCTCGGAGTGGCTCTGTACCAGCCAGAGGATACAAAACTACATGTAGGAGATATGGAAGGGCAGTGACTACTATTCCAATCTGCTTGGACCCTCTGTTAGCTACTGAAATACAAATATTATTAGTTATTTTGCATGCATTACAGTAACACTTAGAGGCCCAAACTGAGATTGGGCCTCCATTGTGCTAGGCAATGTACAAACACATATAGCGCTCAATTGTGAGCCTTATTACGTGCCCATGCATACTCTCCTGTGTAGGCTATATGGGTGGGGGGGGGGGAGAGAAAGAAGAGCAGCTGCTATTGGGCCCTCTAACACTCAGGTGGGCCGGCCTGTACCAAGTAGGTGGAAGTAATTTGCTTCCCGTCACAGAAAGGAGGAAGTCCCAAATTATAAAGTCAATGGGGCTTTTTGAAGGAGCAAAGGATGCACGGATCTGATTGCAGGATGAACTGCAAGAAATAGATAAGAGTTAGGGATGTATAAATATATTCAGAATGTATGCCTTTTCTTCAAATAGCAAATACCTTCTGACCCTAAATTGTCTATCCTGCATGCCATAAAATGTTACTAATTTCTTGCTGATATCATGGTAGATGTGGATCTTAACAAGGGACCTTTTACCCATAATGTAGATTTGTGTAAAATGATATTTGGCTTGACCCTTCCCATCAAGTGCACTGACAATCTTGTTATCTTCTGTAAATTCTGGGAGGTCAAATTCATTCTCAATGAAATCCCTTTGACTTTAATGGGATTATATGAGAGTTGAAGTTAACCCTATGTTTGTACCATATACATATATGAATCATATGCAAAGTTTGTCCCTTTAATTCCTTTTTTATACTATGTGTTAAAAACAGTCCAGCCTTGAAAGGTTTCTATGAAACTAAACATGATATTTTTTTCCAGAATAACTGGGCACTCTTGCGCTTTGAATTTCATCACATTTACATAAGTAATTTTGAGCCTCCTGTATATGTCTGGAGAATAGGAAATTTCTAAAGGGCATCTATTTAGAAAAAGGAATATCCTATTGCAGTGTTAGCTGATTATTTTTATTTATTAATATGCTGAGCAGATGCTTTTCTATTAAGTTAATCTTCTTCAATAATTGCCATTTCAGAGAGTAATAAACATCAGAGTCTCATTTAGGTATGGATATGTTTTGTAGTTGTTGATAGGCCACACAGGCTTCTGTTGTTATCAATATATATAATAAATACAATTATAAAATAATTAAATAGCTGTATTTAATTATATATCTGGAACATGTTTTGATTAGGCAGCTGCAAAACACATTGAGTATATAAAGGTTAAATATGTTCATCTATATTAACTATGCATAGTGTGTTATCTAATTTTAAATGCAAATTAGTAAGAGATAACATAAAAATACATTTTATTTTTTAGATTGTGAAGTAATAATGATATACTTACCACAAATGGACTTTTAAAATTAGAATTCCATTATTAACCATTGTACCCATCTATTCTAATACTTTTTGAAATTACAGTTTATATATGGGGTTTCCAAATCATTTTTTGATGTAGGATGATTATAATTTTCAAAAATGTCCAATTTGTTACAAGAAAAATTAGCATGCTCCAAAGCAAAGGGCAATGATATTTTAATAAGCAGGATAATTTTAGCTGTTGATGATAATTAACATCTGGACTATCAGTTATGCATTCATATTGCAGCAGTGTCAGATCAGAGTGGTGATATAGTAACTCGTACTTTTGTTGATGTGCTTCTATAAGTTTCCATTTAATTATACTGTAATAAGGAAAATTTAAGATAAATATCATGGTTCAGACCAGCACCTCAGCTATGACTGAGGTGCACACAGCACAGCTCAAGTGGGAGTTGTGAAGCTGACTTTTATGCTTCCCTGATCCTGGGTTGTTAGTGTATTAGGCTAGAGCCCTGGAATACTAACAGTAGCCAGAAGGTTGACAGTAGTTCTAAGGGGCTGATACTGTAACCAAAAATGTGTAGGATAAAGAAGTCTTGGCCATGTCCTCTCCGCTATCAGGCAGATGTGGGGAAATATCCACTATGCTCACTGTACGCCACCACAGGATCTTCCTACGTTGGGAAGTCTGACAGATTTATGTTACCAATATGCCTGGGTCTTCTGGTGATCAGGCTGAGGCTGCAGGATCATTAAGGGAGTAGATGAAAGAGCACACCAAGTGACTAAGTTTAAAGCTTTATTAATTAAATAACAGCGGGTGAGTGCTGGGTGCGCCACATGTCACTCAAAGGAAGGAAGAAAGCATTAGTGCCCAAGCCCTAACCCACTTTCATACTCACACATGCACAACCCAAGGCTGGCCAAGCCTGGGTGTAACATAAGAAGAAGAGGGGGATGGGTAGACGAGAATTCTGTCCTGTGCACAGGTCGTCTAGGGTCCGCTGTTGATCTCTGACTTGCTTTAGCTCTCAGGAGGGTTTTAAGCCCTGGGTTCTTCTGGGGGCATTTCATACAGAGACCTCTGTCCCCCGTGCTCTCGGTACCAGTACAAACTGGCTTTCTGTGGCTTCCTTAGCTTCCCCAAAACACACTGGCTTCAGGGTCACAAGACAGTTATGTTCCCACTAGCTGACCTTCACAGTCTTGCTAGTTTTGCCACTCTTTCAGTTCTGTCTGGCTCAACTTTCTTTTCTCATGGCTGGCCTGGTTGAGATACAGACCTCTGGCTTTTTGGCAGGAGAGAGTTTGTTTGCGTGCACTGGCTTTGGGCTGACGACAGTTTAATTTCTTATCTTCAGGCCTAGCTGGATCATTGAGTTAACCCATTCTTTTCGCCCTTCCTCCCCCTTCAGTCTCTTACAACGTGCAAAGGAACATTTCACTCCACACTTACACCTTCAGCCCTTCCCAAAATACATTCCAATGCACATAAAAGAGTTAGCAATATACAATGCTGATCCACTTACCCAGGGGACCCCATGGAGAGTGAGGGGGACAGATATATTGTGACATACGATCCTCCTGTGGCAGATGACACTGACTTTAGGTGCAGATTCCAGTAGCAGTATAATGCTAAGTGCCTATATTTTACACGTTCAGTCGTCTTCAGCCCAGTGCCTTTTTTTAAAAATAGATTTTTAAAACAAAACAAAAAAAACAACCCTACATTAAAAAAAAAGGTTGAAAAATCAAACATACCAAAGTTAGGAAATGCCTGAATTTTAGTCCCCTTGCACATATGCAAAATGATAATATTTCACACAACTGTGTTCTGGGAAGCAGAGTAGTCCTCAGAAATGGTTGGAACAATTTCAGGGAAAGTCCTGTTCAGTCCCTACATCCATGAGCTGGAGGTATGCTCAGTGGTACACAGAGTCTTCAAAGGATTTAACTACCAATCGCTAACAAGTCAGTACTGAGAATGTGAGAATAGAGATTTTTCAGAAGTTTATAATTTGCCCAAATTTGGATGGATTTTCATGGAAAAGGCAAAAGGCTCCTCTCTGATACTATAGCACCCCCTGACACATTTTATATCTTTGCTTCAACATATGAAGGCATTAGTTCTTCTTAACAAAACAGTTGGATGATTAATTTTTTGGCAACTTGGACAAAACAATATTTTTTTTCTTAATCTCATTCTTGAAATGTTTTAGCTGAAACTTTCCAAGAAACTTCAGACTGAGGCATAAACCCAGCATAGAAAATTTCAGACTAAACAGTTAAGTTTGGTAAACTTAGCAGCAGCGGAAAACAGGGTTCTTTAATGAAAAATGTCAGGCAACCTTCTATATAGGTGTTGCTACCTGTGCTGCCAATAATAATGCACTGGGACAGATCTCACATGAATGTCTTCATCTTTGGTGCTAGCCTGCCATACGACAGGTGCAACACTTCAGAATTTGTTTCCCAAGAGCTATCTCTAGTTAGCAGCAGCCACAGAAGAAATGTTGCCATGATTTTTACTTCAGCTGCCTATCGATCTCCAGGATAGGCAGAAGAAGAATTTTCACAGTGGCTGGGATAGATTTGAGACCTTGGAAGTGTGGAAACTTCAAATGACTACTATATTAAAGTGTGCTGGATGCTATGGACAGTAGCATTCTCATAAATGTTTGTATCTATACATCTTTGCAGTCTTATTGTGTGTGTTGGTCCCAGGATATGAATGAGACAAGATGGGTGTGGTAATATCTTTTATTGGAACAACTTCTGTCAAGGTTCCTCCCTCACTCTGAACTCTAGGGTACAGATGTGGGGACCTGCATGAAAAACCTCCTAAGCTTATCTTTACCAGCTTAGGTCAAAACTTCCCCAAGGTACAAAATATTACACCCGTTGTCCTTGGACTGGCCTCTACCACCACCAAACTAATACTGGTTACTGGGGAAGAGCTGTTTGGACGCGTCCTTCCCCCCAAAATACTTCCCAAAACCTTGCACCCCACTTCCTGGACAAGGTTTGGTAAAAAGCCTCACCAATTTGCCTAGGTGACTACAGACCCAGACCCTTGGATCTTAAGAACAATGAACAATCCTCCCAACACTTGCACCCCCCCCTTTCCTGGGAAATGTTGGATAAAAAGCCTCACCAATTTGCATAGGTGACCACAGACTCAAACCCTTGGATCTGAGAACAATGAAAAAGCATTCAGTTTCTTACAAGAAGACTTTTAATAAAAATAGAAGTAAATAGAAATGAAGAAATCCCCCCTGTAAAATCAGGATGGTAGATATCTTACAGGGTAATTAGATTAAAAAACATAGAGAACCCCTCTAGGCAAAACCTTAAGTTACAAAAAAGATACACAGACAGAAATAGTTATTCTATTCAGCACAATTCTTTTCTCAGCCATTTAAAGAAATCATAATCTAACACATACCTAGCTAGATTACTTACTAAAAGTTCTAAGACTCCATTCCTGGTCTATCCCTGGCAGAAACCAGCATATAGACAGACACACAGACCCTTTGTTTCTCTCCCTCCTCCCAGCTTTTGAAAGTATCTTGTCTCCTCATTGGTCATTTTGGTCAGGTGCCAGCGAGGTTACCTTTAGCTTCTTAACCCTTTACAGGTGAGAGGAGCTTTCCCCTGGCCAGGAGGGATTTCAAAGGGGTTTACCCTTCCCTTTATATTTATGACAATTTCCATTGCAAGAAATCATTCAAAATGAAGTGGACAATTAGTACCTCTCTAGTCACAGGACAATGGAGAGTGAGTGGGTTACTGTTTGTTCTGATCAATAAAACCAGTATCTCTATTGAGGCCATGATTTTTGGTGTCTAGCAAAGTTATGAGTTTAAGATCACAGGCTCATCTTTTGAAGATGTGGTGCAGGTTTCCTTTGAGGACAGGGACTGAGAAGTCAGGTATGAAGTGATCTTTTTATGAAAAGTGATGGGTGATTGTCTTTTATCATCTTTCTGTGTGAATTCGGTTGAAAGCATATTGATTATTTTGTTTCACCTACATAGTCGTTGTTGGGGTATTTGATACACATGCTATCACAGTATGCGGTGTACCTCATCCAGTGTAGGACCCCTGGATCTTGAAGATGAGTTGTGGGAATTATTGAACATCACAGCATGGAGTTATGGCTGAAGGGTTTGCGTCTATTGTTATGGCAGAGTCTGGTGCTGCTTTCTCAGCACTTAATTTTGCATGGTACCCTGCAACATGTGTTAAGTCATGCTTAACAGTCTGCTCCACTTTGTATTTAACTATGACACTCTGAATAATTTTCCCAGACTTGAAGAAGAGCTCTGTGAAGCTCTCTCTTTCACCAACAGAAGTTGATCCAAAAAAAAAAAAAAAAGAAAAAGAAAAAAGAAAAGAAATTACCTCACCCACCTTGCCTCTCTTGTATCTATAAATGTTATATGTATCTTTAGAGAGACAAGGGATCTGGAACCAACATGACTACACTGCATTCCTTTCTTTGTGAGCTAGGGATTGTATTCTAGCCTACATGACAGAGGGTTGCTGAGCTTTTCCTAGGAATTAAACTCAGTAGGGAGTAATTACTGCAAATCCTGAGACAGATAAACATCTCCAGAAAAAATACTATCCCCTAGAGAGAGTTGCATACACTGACTCAGACCTCATCCAAGAGACTCAGAACATACAAAAGCACTTTTGGTATAAAGGGTCAGCATAAACAGATGGAGGATCCCTCATTTTGGTCCAAAACCTGACATGAGATTGTAACAAAAAGGGCAAAGCCCTGCTGGAAAGTTTGAAGGACTGGAACCTGCCAGGGTCTGTGGAAGATAGGTAACTCCTGGTAAGCTTAGCATGTGAATGTTTTTTATTATATGGTTTTTTTTCCGTGATGCTTTTATCCCAAAGTAAATGTACTGTGCTTTGTGAAATACAGCTGGTCACTGGCCACCCTGTCACTGTCTCTGGTGAGACAGTCTCAGGCTAGATTAAAGTCAGATCACAGTTGAGGGTCTGTGAAACATATTTTTCCTTAAGTATTTTGTATAATTAAGAGTTGCCTTAGGTCAATGTAAATAGTGGGGGGAAATTGTGGAAATCTATTTAAAAGAAAGGGAAAAAAATGTTGCAGTGTTAGGTACAAATTTGATATCCCTGGGGAGAGAAAGTCTCTTACATACAGGTGCAGAAGAGACACAGTACAGGCAACATCAGAGTAAGCTTCTCCCACACAGTCTCAGTCCTTACCTGAAGCAACCACATCTAAGGGTGTGAGATTAGTTCCCTCTCCTTACCCATTTGTCCTTGCTCTGTGCTGAGACACCAAAAATAAAAAGTAATAGTAATTTTTTTTTCGGTACATCAGAAGCAGGAAGCCTGCTGAACAACCAGTAGGTCCACTGGACGATCAAGTTGCTAAGGGAACATTTAAGGATGATAAGGCCATTGCAGAGAAACTAAATGCATTCTTTGCATCCTTCTTCATGGCTGAGGATGTGAGGGAGATTCCTAAACCTGAGCCATTCTTTTTAGGTGACAGATCTGAGGAACTGTCCCAGATTGAGGTATCATTAGAGGAGATTTTGGAACAAATTGATAAAATGAACAGCAGTAAGTCACCAGGACCAGATGGTATTCACCCAAGAGTTCTGAAGGAACTGAAATGTGAAATTGAAGAACTACAAACTGTGGTCTGCAACCTATCATTTAAATCAGCTTCTGTACCAAATGACTGGAGGACAGTTATTATGATACCAATTTTTTAAAAGGGCTCCAGATGCTATCCCAGCAATTACAGGCCAGTAAGCCTGACTTCAGTACCGGGCAAACTGGTTGAAACTATAATAAAGAACAATATTGTCAGACATATAGATGAACATAATTTGTTGAGGAAGAGTCAACATAGTTTTAGTAAAGGGAAATCATAACTCACCAATATACTAGAATTCTTTGTGGGGTTCAGCTAGCATGTGGACCAAGGGGATCCAGTGGATATAGTGTACTTAGATTTTCAGAAAACCTTTGACAAGGTCCCTCACTAAAGGCTCTTACGCAAAGTAAGCTGCCACGGGATAAGAGGGAAGGTGCCCTCATGGATTGTAACTGGTTAAAAGATCGGAAACAAAGGGTAGGTATAAATGGTCAGTTTTCAGAATGGAGCGAGGTAAACAGTGGTCTGTTCTAGGACCAGTCCAATTCAACATATTCATAAATGATCTGAAAAAAAGGGTAAACAGTGAGGTGGTAAAATTTGCAGATGATACAAAATTACCAAAGGTAGTTAAGACCCAGGCAGACTGCAGAGAGCTACAAAAGGATCTCTCAAAACTGGGTGACTGGGTAACAAAATGGCAAATGAAATTTAATGTTGATAAAGGCAAAGTAATGCATATTGGAAAGCATAACCCCAACTATACATATAAAATGATGGGGTCTAAATTAGCTGTTACCACTCAAGAAAGAGATCTTGTAGTCATTATGGATAGTTCTCTGGAAACATCCACTCAATGTGCAGCAGCAGTCAAAAAAGTGAACAGAATGCTGGGAATAATTAAGAAAGGGGTAGATAATAGGACAGAAAATATCATGTTGCCTCTATATAAATCCATAATATGCCCACATCTCGAATACTGTGTGCTGATGTGGTCGCCCCATCTCAAAAAAGATATACTGGAATTGGAAAAGGTTTAGAAAAGGGCAACAAAAGCGATTAGGAATATGGAATGGCTAATGAGGAGAGATTAATAAGACTGGGCCTTTTTAGCTTGGAAAAGAGATGGCTAAAGGGAGATACCATTTAGAGCTATAAAATCATGACTGGTATAGAGCAAGTACATAAGGATATGTTCTTTACTCCTTCACATAACACAAGAACTAGGGGTCACCAAATGAAATTAATAGGTAGAAGGTTTAAAACAAATAAAAGGAAGTATTTCTTCACACAGCACATGGTCAACCTGTGGAATTCCTTGCCAGAGGATGTTGTGAAGGTCAAGACCATAACAGGGTTCCAAAAAGAACTAGATAAATTCATGGAGGATATGTCCATCAATGGGTCTTAGCCAGGATGGTCAGGAATAGTGTCCCTAGCCTCTGTTTGCCAGAAGCTGGGAATGAGCGACAGGCGATGGATCACTTGATGATTATCTGTTCTGTTCATTCCCTCTGGGACACCTGACACTGGCCGTAGTTGGAAGAGAGAATACTAGGCTAAATGGACCTTTGGAGTGACCGAGTAGGGCCGTTCTTATGAAAGGGGCTTGGATATGTCAGTAGAGACTTCAGAGGCTAACAAGCTTCTTCTCCCTCGTAGTTCTGGGTTTTGTTATGAAAGGTTCAACATTAAAATACTGTATACATATATATTCCATTAGCTATTCCCATAAGAATATCTTAAACTAGAAAAGACACCTTCATACCTATGAAATGGAGACAGTGAGTTTTCCCATTAAGGTATTATACTGGGTTGTTGTTGTTGTTGTTTTTTGGTGGTTTTTTTTTTTTTTTAAGAAGTGGCAGCATTCCCTCTTTTTAAAATATTAACACTTAGCACTTACATAATCCTTTACTTCTTCCAGGCCCATTCCTACATCTATTAAAGTCAATGAAAGTTTTGCCATTGAGTTCAATGGGAGAAGGAACTAGTCTATGAACTAATTAACATCTGTTGGTTGCCAGAAAAAAGAAATCAGTATTTGCCAATAACTGTCATCTCATGTGAATAAATATTTCAAGGACTCAGGGACATATCTCATACGGCCACTTCCATAAAGTTAGAAAAATTAAAGGTCTATCCCCATGTCCTACATTTTTTTTCTAGTGGACACACATGCAATCCTTTTCATAAGAATAAAAGAATAAAGATTAGTTTTATTGTTTCATTTGTTAAAATTACTTGAATGCATGTTCCATGATATTAATGGAAGAAAACTGATGAAACTCAGCAGTTGAGTGCTTCTTAATGTTTATATTTTTAAAATAAATGTAGCCCTGGTCCATTTGCTGGATTAATAGCCCTGGAGGCTGCTTTCCTCTGTATATTGCACAGACATACCATGAGTAGGAGTGCCTAGAGGAACCACCCCATAATATGACTCAGAGTGAGAGTTCAGTTTCCAATCCTATCCACCCTGGGGCTTATATAGAGATTGCTAACATTTATGCAAACCAGTCCCAAGTGCAGTGTGTTTCTTTTCACCGGGAACTGGAATAAGATGACCAAGCTCAATTCATATGTGTTCTTCCCAAAGACCCATCCAATGGTAGTAACTGTAAGTAGTTTTAGCATGCAGTAATTGTCTTGTTTGCTTTCAAATGTAGATAATACAAAGCATATGAATCTTTTAGTTTCAATCATTTTATGTGGACACAATAGCAAAATGAGGACAGATGCATGCATAGAATTAAGCAACTTTTATTGAAATTCAGAAGGGGGAGGGGCTCTACCTGCCCACACTCTCCCATACCAGGCATTTAATTGCTGCCAGTGTGAGGGTTACAGAGCTCCTTACCATATAACTCATAAAGCGGAGTCGGCTTTCTTTAGCTCACCCTCCAGGACTCAGCTCAGTTTATGCCCTAGCAGTCTCCCTCTCTCACAAGGGAAACAGACAGTACAGTGGGATGAAAACCTCAGCCTGCAAGGGCCAGAAGGTCTGACCTTGGGGCTGCAAAAGGCCACAGTGTCTCACTCTATCCCATGAGCCCAAGGCCCAACACCAATTCCAGGTCTTTTATCTGTGGAAACCATTCACTTTATCCTTTTAATTACACTGGATACCATCTGCAAGTTGTGATGACTTAACTACTCAACCCAAGTACTTCAGTTAGGTATTAAGCGTGTTCCTGTTCAACCCACTGTGGTTTGAAGTTGCTGCGAGGAAGGCAAACAACTCCCATGCACCAATTGTCAGAGGTCCAGGGAGAAAAAAATCCTTCCTAAACAGGTGATCAGCTAGACCTGCAACATCTGTCAGGCTGAGTTCCCATTCCTAGTTCAAGGCTGCTGGCATGGAGTCAAAAGAGGCTCCACATGAACCCCAATGTAGGTTAAATTCTGGGAGCAGGGGAGTGGTGGCCAATTAGCTGGCCAATGGGTGCCAGCTTCTCCTTCCCTGGGAATTTCTGTCTTACCCTTGCTGCTGGGACTGTCTCCCTTCACCTCTAGCCCTGTTATGTTTCCCCACCCATTGAGGCAGGTGAATAGCATTTTTTTTACATTTCATTTTTAGAAGCTTGCACTAATTTATTTACTCATTTCCACCCTGACCTCATTCAATAATTCCTGTATCCCCAGATCCTTCTCTGACATTTGCAAAACCTTATACTAATTTACAGTTACAGTAATTTAGTCACATGTCCACACAGAACCCCCATCATTACTTCCTGTATTACCAGTTCATTTTATGACATTTAGAAACAGCATGCAGTGACTCTTGCTTATATAAACAGTGTTTGCTTTAAAAATTATTAAAAATGCTCAGTTGTTTATATATTTACTTTACCTATTTATACTTAGGTATTATAATATAAAAATCCATTATTTGAGGGACAATAGGTACTGTCTTGTAACAGGGCAGAAAACACCACCATGGCGCCTCCTGCTGGTCATCCTGGGAATTAGCTCTTGTTTTGCCAGAGCCCCCTAGTCTAGTGGTGTCTCGCCCGTCTTCACTCTTGTCTCTTCCTCTAGAACCCACATTGCTCCCTGGACCGCAGCATCCTCTTCTGGACATAACCAAAGGGTCCCACTCGGTTCTCTCCCGAACAGTCCTCAGTACAGCCACTTACCCCACTGACAAACTGCAGTCCATGCACTGGCCTCTCCCCTCGGTAGCAAGTGGGGAGAGGCATGAAGAGAGGGTGGGAGGGACCCAGGCCCACCCACCACTCTGGGTCCCAGCCCAGGGACCCTATAGCTGGCAGCCACATACGGTCCCTCCTCCTACTCTGCTATCTCCTTCGTGGGCCACTTCCCTGCAGCCCTAGCACCTTCTCCACCTTTGTATCTCTCTCACCCCTCCTTCAGGGCAGCCAGTCCTCCTCCCTTGGCTTCTAGGGAGAGACTGCCTTTGTTCTGTTCAGCAGCCTGGCTTCCCCACAGCTCTAGCACCTTCTCTGCCCTTGTATCATGGCCTCAGTCTGGCAGCCATGAGGCTGGAGCTCTCTCTTGCTCCCCGGACCCTGCCCAGCACTGCTTTGTCCATGGTTCTGTCTCTCTCAACCCTCCTACAGGACAGCCAGTCCTCCTCTCTTGGCTTCCAAGGAGAAACTACCCCCATTCTGCTCAGCAGCCATTCTTATATGGGCCAGCCTGGCCCTGATTGGCTGCTCCACTAAGCCTTCTCCCTATTGGCTGGGTTCTAATTGGCTGGGTTCTGTGCAGCCTACCCCAGGCTGCTTTATCCATTCTTCTGCCTGTGTGGGGCAGCTGCCCACCATATATCCTCCTCAAGACCACACACCAGGGGAGATTCTCTATCTTCCCTCACAGCTGGGTTTGCAGGGTCTCTCTCCTGCCACAGGCTCTCCACTAAGAGAAGCAACCTTCCTCCCTCCTCTAGGGTATGGGTTCCCACAGAAGCCTGGCCTGCTCCCAAGAGGGTTCCCCTGTTTCTCTGGGTCCTGTCTGCCCCCACCCAATTGCTCTACCATCTCGCTACTTCCCACTACTGGATGTGGGAGATGGCTTTCTGCCTAGACCTCAGTTGTCACTGTCTCTTTGCTCTGGTTAGTCTCCATCTGAGCCTGTTTCTCAGACATCCCCACCCACTTTCTCTTCTGGGGGGAATGCCTCTTTATGTGATCGTGTTTATGGCACTGGAAGCACATTTTGTGTCCTTCCTAGGCCATAGACCTCCCCTGGTCCTTTTCTGGCTCAGCCCCACTCTTTGGGCTAGCCTGGGCCCTGCAAGTCCCATTTGGGCACTACCTCTTCAGGTGTCCCATTTGCTCACAGGTCCAACATGCCCATAGCCTCCCTGTTTGCTTCACAGGGGGGACTCCTGTGGGCTCCATCTTCTTCTCATTTTCCAAGTGGGGTCTCTTTCCCCATCCTGGTAGGGGTATTCTCTCCTCCACAGTCCCGCTTTCTAGTATGGGCACTCCCTCTTAAAGTGGCCCTTCTGTCTACATGCATACCATTGTCCTACTTGGGCTTCTGGCCTCCCACACTTGGGGCCTTGCTTCTCTACTTGCTCTCTGTAGCATCTATGGACCCTCTATCATATAAATCTGCTGGTTGGCTAGCTATGCCACACAGTCTCTCAAGTAGTCCAAATCCATTTCTCCACCTCCATTGTTTATCAGTCTCTGAACCACACAATAGTTTCCACAGTCTCCTAGCTTCCCCTTGTATCAGGGTGACTGCATGCTTGCATTCTCCACTACATGTAACAGGGCTGAACTCACCACCATGGCACCTCCTTCTGTCTGTCCTGGGAATTAGCTCTCATTTTACCAGAGCACCCTTATCTAGTGGTGTCTTGCACATCATCACTCTTGCCTCCACCTCTAGAAGGCACATCGCTCCCCAGACTGCAGCATCCTCTTCTGGACACAGCCCTCTGCTGTGTCCCACTCAGTTCTCTCCCCGCTTCCAGGAGACCCAACAGTCCTCAGTCCAATCACTTGCCTTTGTGGCAAACTCCAGTCTCCACACTCACCTCAGTAGCAGACTTCAGCCCATGCAATGGCCACTCCCCTCAGTGGCAAATGGGGAAGAGGGCAAAAAGGGGTGGGGGACCCAGGCCCACCCACTACTTTGGGTCCCATCCCAGAAATCCTATAGCCAGCAGCCACATACTGTCCCTCCTCCTACTCTGTCATCTGTTTCCCTGGGCCACTTTCACACAGCTCTAGCACCTTCTCTGTCCTTGTATCAGGGCCTCAGTCTGGCAGCCATGAGGCTGAAGCTCTCTCTTGCTCCCCTGAGCCTGCCCAGCACTGCTTTGTTCATGCTTCTATCTCTCTCAACCCTCCTACAGGACAGCCCATCCTCCTCTCTTGGCTTCCAAGAAGAGACTACCCCCATTCTGCTCAGCAGCCATTCTTATATGGGCCAGCCTGGCCCTGATTGGCTGCTCCACTAAGTCTTCTCCCTATTGGCTGGCTCAATATTCCCTCTTCTAATTGGCTGGGTTCTGTGCAGTCTCCCCCAGGCTGCTTTAACCCTCCTTCTGCATGTGTGGGACAGCCATCCCACCACACATGTGCAAGCAATATTATGCACTTTCTGTCAAAATAGTCTGTAATGTAGTGCTGATCCTGCCATTATTAGTCACTTGAGTAATTGTAACTGAAGTCAATGGGATTATGTGTGTGACAAAGGATTACAGATATGAAGAAAGCTACGCAGCATCAGTTCTATTAAACAGAGACAGGGCCAATTTTTTCAAAAATAAGAAAAAAAAAATAGGCTCTTAAATCCATAATTAGTCCCTTGCCTGAATTTCACAATTAATCAGCACCAACAAGTTCTCACTGACCTCAAATGAATGTGATGGCATATCTTAACTGTTGCACAGTTGGGTAACATTTTCAAAAGTCTCTAAGTGTCCTAGGAGGACTTGTGGCACCTTGGAGACGAACAAATTTATTTGAGCATAAGCTTTCATGGCTACAGCTCACTTCATCGGATGCATTCAGGGAAAATACAGTGGGGAGATTTATATACACAGAGAACATGAAATAATAGGTGTTACCATACACACTGTAACAAGAGTGATGATACTCTTCTGGCTCTGTCAACCGGTTTCTTCACTTCAACAGGTGGGTATTGTCAACTGCTGGAAATGGCCCACCTTGATTATCACTACAAAAGATTTTTTTCTCCTCTGCTCTCCTGCTGGTAATAGCTCACCTTACCTGATCAATCTCGTTACAGTGTGTATGGTAACACCCATTGTTTCATGTTCTCTGTGTATATAAATCTCCCCATTGTATTTTCCACTGAATGCATCCGATGAAGTGAGATGTAGCCATGAAAGCTTATGCTCAAATAAATTTGTTCGTCTATAAGGTGCCACAAGTCCTCCTTTTCTTTTTGCGGATACAGACTAACACGGCTGCTACTCTGATAAGTGACCCAGGACACTGTATCTATTTGAATGGCTGTATTAAAAATTGTGTTCATTGTCTTCAGTTGGGATCTGCTGGGTGTTTAGCATTTTTGAAAATCCAGATGGTACCTACATATGGAGTAAAGAGCTCAACTTTAAACTCTTATTTGAAGAAATCTTGTCCCATAACTTTTAATAATGTATTTATCATATTCCTAAAGATTGAGAGCATATACACGTTAAAATGTATACATTAGAGGTTATTCATTAATATTTCAAGAGACTGTTTTGTGGGAGACTTCAAATAGACTATTGCAAGACATGCCACAACAATTTAGAATATACATGTCAATGTACTGTACTAAAGAATCTGGGGGAAAATGTCAACCAATGCTAAATTGGGATTTTCAAAGTCAGATCAAATGCAAACTCATTCAAGAATTCCTGCTGCCATGTGCTCAGTAAACATGAACTTATCTGCTTGACATATCATCTTATCATAAAGTGATCTGTTTATTAGCAATGTAGGTTTCAGCAGTATTAAATCACTTTGCCTAATTTTGAGAGTGAATAGCAATTATCTATAGGCCAATAACATATGGCAATGCTAGTTCTGAAGTATTTAATGTTGTTCAGGATCTATGAAATAAGTAATGAACATGAGTTAATTTTAATAATATCATATAGTTCAGGACATCACTAGCTAATGCCCACTTGATTTTTAACAAGTAAAACTAAAAGACAACTAATGGTCTATATACCCATATGCAATGTCTAGAACAGATGATATTTTGGGGGAGTGTATCAGAAACTGGATTAGTTTCCTTTCCCACTGGATGTCACTGTTGATCCATATTAATGAAACTTCAATCATCTTTATCTGGAAGTAAATAAGATATTTGTGAAAGACAGAAATGAGTAAGCTGAATTGTTCAAAATATTTGATCTTTGCACTGAAATTAACTTTTATTTTGAAAACTACTGTGAAGCTGTTTGCAAAATCCACCCAATTTCTTGAAATTTTAGATGTTATTTGTGAATGATTTAATGAATAGAATTAATTATGGTGATATTATGAATTTTATTCAGACCTAGTGCTCTTTTATATGGTAAACCCCCCTTCACAAATGAATTTTAAACCACTTATTTTTTGTGGGAGTGGCAAAAAGCCCTCATTTATTCAAGGCTGTTAAAAATACCAACACATAGCTCCATTAAGAAATAGAAGTGTGGCATCTCTGATTATATTCTGTAATCTCCATTGATATATAAAGGAGAATTGTTGTGTCATCTAGAGACAGAATATTAGGGAGCTGAACCCACTTACAGAACATATACTATAATATAGTGCTTACTGAATATAACTAGATCCAAATTTTATAATGTGTGTTTGCAGAATAGCACTGTGTGCTACATGTTGGGAAAAAAGTCATCTTAAAATAATGTGCCAGGTGGCCATAGTGCTGATAGATCAGAGCACTAGTTGGATGATGGTGTATGTCAGTGGTGGCTACAGAGGGGGTCAAACAGCAGAGACAGTTAACAACAGCCCCGAATTTTAACATAACAAATACCCAGTCTGAGGTTTGCGGTTTATTGCAGGAGTTCTGGTTTAACCAACATAGCAAAAAATTTGGCAAAAGATAGGGTGTTCCTGCCACATAGCTTTACGGTCAGTATATGACAAAATAAATAGGCAGACAGAGTTATTCTTCACCAAAGCTCCCTGCTTTCTTTTCTGTTTAGAGCTTGTTGGAACATTTTCACTGAAATGAAACGTCATCAAAGCCAAAACATGTAGTGAATACATATTGGGGTACATAAGGTTTCTATGGGTCTCTCACACACACACTTTATAGCCTTGTGTTTAGGACACCAGCCTGGGGTGTAGGGGACCGAGTTTCAAGTCCCTGGTCTGCCTGATTCGCAATAATCAGGGATGAAAAATTCACTTTCACACACCCTTCCCTGAATCAAAAATCTCTGGATTTGATCCCAAAATGGACATTTTGACAGAATACTGTTTTCCCAAAAATATTCAAAAGGTTTTATTTTCATTCCAAATTGGAATGAAAATAAATTTTAAAACTTCAGAAGTTTCCACAAAATGCAATTGTTATCCCCCCACCAGTTCTGTTTCTGATCAGCAAAACCCCTATCTTTGTCTGTCTCTGATGCACGTACCCCAACTCCTCTTTAAGGTGCTGTAACTAAATAGATTGAACTGTGGTTAATTAGCTGCCAGCTGGAAGCCACCTTGTTCCTAAAAGAAACCACACCCAGGCCACTACCAGGCTTGGTGCAGGGGACAATAGTTCACTGTCAGGATGCCACCAAGTTTATTGAACACAAGACAAGTGGGACGTTTGAGTCAAAGATGGAGTTGCATTTGGGAGTACTCTTCTCTGCTCCCTACTACTGCAGCTGCCTGCTAGAGTTAAGGGCTTCTGGGATTTGTAGTGGGAGTAGACCAGTCGCCAATCCAACCAGGGTTCTGGCACCCTGAATTGGACTAGCCTGAACAGAACCCTTCATAAGAAGGTAAAGGGAATTTGGGGGCTGCTCGAGTGAAGGAGGGAAGGAGTTGTGGAAATGTTGCAAGAACAAATGTTCTCTCTGCCATTTTGGTTTCTATCTCAATCTAGGCTTCTTTCATGGTTCTCATAAAAATCGAGATGCTGAATTATAGATTTGGTTGCATCCAGAACTGAATCCAGACACCCCTCTGCCTTCTTCCCCCTCCTTGGAGCAATGCACTCCAGCTACCTAGCAGGGGTCCTGATGTAAACATCAGAGAGTCTCTGGTGTCCTGGTGTCTCCCGCCCCAAGATCCTCCCAGTGCAACCCTAGGGCAACACACTCTAGTTGCCTAACTGGGGTCCTATTGCAAGCACACCAAAGACACTTCTGTCCTGGTGTTCCATTCATCCAGATCCTCCTACTGCTGGAGCCTGGTTCCCTTCTCCCTCCACCCCAGGGCACTGCACTCAAGTTGCCCAGAATTTTTCAAACTGCTTTTCCCCCGTAAACTCGTTCACTACTGAGATGTCAGCTCCTGCCTCTGATTTGTCCATAATGCTAGCCTCCATCGCCCTCTTGTTAATTTTTTAAACAAACACCTTTGTGCTTTCTCCCATGCTGCTCCTCACACTTGGGAGGAGCTCCTTGTAAACATTCTCAGTCTCATTATCCACCTTCAAATCTCAGCCTTAAAGCTCCTTTTCTGTGATGTCTACAAAAAAAATAAGAACAGTTAGGCTGCTGGTGTGCTGAGACCACTATCTGTCATGGTGACCAGTACTGTCTTATTCTTTTCTTGTACTCACCCAGATGTCTGAAACCATCTGTTGTCTCTCCTCTTATACTTAGAATGTAAGCTCGTTGGGGCAGGAACTGTCTTTTGTTCTGTGTTATGCCTAGCATAATGAGGTTCTAGTCACACTATGGTAATAATTATTAATTATAATAAATGAGGGCATAGCCAGTTATATTTGTTCAATGACCAGTTTTCCTTTAACTTCTACCCTTATTTTAATGATGCACATATACATATCTGAAGACTGAGTTGAGATTGAAGACTTCAATTCCACAGCGCACTGAGGGAACTTGAAAGCCATCACCATACTGAAAGTAATAGGCAAGTATTTCAGGCAGTGTATGCTGAACAAAATGGATCCATCCAAGCTTAGTTTCCTCAACAAATCAGGAAGTGTGGTTTGTGTTTTTCTCATTGTTCAGTCCTTCAAAGACTTTTAGGGATGATAAGCTCCAATCTTGCAAGGAGCTCTAGGAAAGCAAACCCTTTTGTTCACAAGAAGCTCCACTGATCTCAATGGGACTCTGTGCAGGTTCAGAGGTCCTTCCATGGAGAGCTCATTGTATCACTGACAGATAGTAGACTGGGACTTTATAAACCTCTGGTCTACTGCAGTAATTTGAATAATTTTTTTCATTAACCGTTACTTTCACATAAAGCCTCACTTTCTTCAACAATTAGTTAAATTAAGAATAATTGGAAGCTACATCTTTATCAGAACTGAGCTAACAAAAGCTAAGTATGATGCTTCAAAAACTGCTGTTAATGTATATTAATTGTTACTTTGAAAGTCCAGAGGAAAAATAAATAATTTCCTGCTTACTTTGTTAGCCCTAACAATCTTACTTTTTTTAATTTGGTAGTTTCCTTCCACTTAAAACATGTATCTGTATTCATATTATTCTTTCCATTAAGCCTTTTGTAAACCTCAACTCTATCTCCCCCGATCCTTCTTTACACTGTGGAAATGAATTATGTTCTTTCGGTATGCAGAACAGTTAATCAATTGACAGGCTGACATCATCTTTTTAATCTTTTATTTTTGGACTTCTACCTTTGTTTCTGTCCTTCAAAAATTTAAAGCTCCCCAAATGATTTTCAAAGCTCTGATAAGAAGATAAATTGCACAGGAAAGGACACATCCAGATCTCAGGGATGTGAATGAGAATTTTGCAATTGACTTCAGTTGCAGCAAAACTGAGATTTGTCTTCTTTGGAGATATATTTCTACTCCACTATATACACTGTGCTATTACGTGTATATAAATTATTGTTAAATATGCATATATTGAACTTTACATTGATTGCCCTTAAAGCTTGCTATTCTTGTCATGGACTCGGTTACTTCATCTTATTTACTATAAGGAAAAAGGCAAACCCTGAGGCAACTTTATTTAATTATCTAAGGGGTTGCTGACACTGAGAAGTTGTACCAGCTTGACTAAAAGTGTGATGCTGCACCAATTTAGTTAAACTGGTGTAACTTTGTGTGTGGACAATGACTCAATTTAAAGCTGCTTTATATCGGTTTAGCTTGTCCCTGTCAAATAACAGCTTTAAAAGATACATGTTAAATATCAGAGGCAAGCTAAACTGATATAGGCCGACTATAAATTAATGGAATAGGGTCCACACACTAAGATGCAGAGGTGCAACATTACCGTTTTAGCTACATTGCGGCAATCTTGTGTGTAGATCAGACTGAAAGCAATAGGCAAGTTATAAAAGTAATCCCCATACACCCTGTATTTTATGAACAATGTGGATCTATCCAAGCTTACTTCCTTTAAAAAAATCAGGAAATGTTGATTTTGTTTCACTCTTTGTTTAGTTCTGGAAAGACCTTTAGAGATAATAAGTTTTCTGACACTGAAGAAAAATCAGTTTTGTGAGGGAGAGCTCTGATACAGATACAAATAGGAACTGCAACCCAGAAAAAAAGGATGTCCAGAGATAATTATTTTTCTGTAAATAGTCTGTTATTTCAAGTTTGTATCTCTGAAAATCCCTCCCCTGGCAAAATTCCCATTCACTTTAAATGGAGCAAGATCAAGCCCAGGTGAGCTGTACTTATATTTTTCTCAAAGAAGCATTTTGGGGGGAGAACACTTACACCACAAATCTTTGTAGCAGTAAAACTTACCTCTCTGGTGATAACTCAAGTTTCACGGCAAACACAAAGAGAAGTTAGATAAAAACATAAAGTAGCCTTTCGGGAAGATCGCAGCCTAAAGTGATTTTATTTCTTAGAATTCAGAACAATTACACACAGGAACACAAAAACAGAGAAAGAGGAGGCAGGCTACATTCTAAGGCAGAGGGAAATAACTCAGCATACCTTGCTCTAAACTGACTCTTTCTATAACTGACTCTGATTGCATGCTTTACTACTACGGATTCCCCCTAGCCCTCTACCCTGACCTAGGAATTCTGCCCCAAGACATCCTCTTTAAGTGATAGATTGCAATTCTAACACAGTCCTCAATACATGATAAGAATTCTTCATATATATCCATCTTTCTATAACATCCAGAAGGAGAAAGGTGGAAGGATTCTGAAGATTTGAATGCAATTATTTTAAGACCAAATCCTGCAAACATATATATCCTTAACTTTTAAGTGGTCAAACAGCCCCATTGGCTGCAATGACACTTCTGATGTAATTGAAGTTAAGCGCATTTCTGTTTGCAGGGTGGGAGCCTTCATTTATTTATTTTTTTAACCCATACTTTGGTAGTATTCTCCTGTTGCCATATATCTGTCTCCTTCTCATTCCCAGGAGTGAAACATACAGGAATAACAAAGGCGTTCAGGCCTGGGCCTAGCCATAGGAGATAGTAGTAGTAGTGGCAATTTGAAGATACTAGATCCTTTGAGGCACATCATCATAAATACCTTTAATATGCCTAGATGATGAGTTGTTCCCTATAAACATGGTAATTAAATATTCAATAGGTACACTTCCAAAGGGACTGGTCCTTCAGGGTGCTAAGCATCCCCAACCCCCTCTGACATTAGTGGAAGTTGACAGCACTGAGCAACTTCTGAGACTGAGCCCTAAATCAAGTGAATATTAAACTATTAATATATCAAACTTAGGGCATCTGATTGAAAAGTTACACCATGTGAAACACATTGTCAGACTGGTGCATTACTATAGGACCAATAGAAAGAACATTTTAAAGTCATTTGTCATATCTTGTAAAGACCATGCACTGTTAGGTGGAATGCTTTATATATCAGGCTGTCCTGTATAATATACATAGGCAAATAATAATATGTATATGCTAATGAATTGCTGGGAAAATCCCAACTGTTCAACTGCCTTCTAGAGTTAAAAAAGGCAATCAATCAATCACTTCACTTCCTTTTTAAACCATGCATTTAAACCACATTTTCTTTATATTCCACATTATTCTTGTGTTCTGCATTGTGACAGCACAAATATTTTGGTTTTCCCTATCACTCCGCTATGTTAAGTCAACCAGAACTGTTGGTGGCACTAAGTAAGTTATTCGGTAAATTTGAAACTGCGCAACAAATCCAGAGGCTATTGTTTTCTGCATTAATAACAAATGAGACAAATGGAAATGGAGTACACCCAAAATGACTTAAAGTTCACACAAATGTAGGATGGAAGAGATGTGGGGTTTGTTTGTTTGAAAACAGAAAAATAAAACACAAACATAAGATGTAATGGGACTGAAAATACATGAAATCATAATAATGATCCTAAGTTTATATGAATTAATTCACATTACATACATTATTTAATTTAGGGCTGTCAATTAATTGCAGTTAACTCATGTGATCAACTCAAAAACTTAATCCCGATTTAAAAAAATAATCATGAGTAATTGCAGTTTAATTTCATTGTTAAACAATAGAATACCAATTGATATTTATTGAATATTTTGGATTTTTTTCTACATTGTCATACATATTGTACTCTGTGTTGTAATTAAAATCAAAGTGCATATTATTTTTTATTACAAATATTTGCACTGTAACAATTATTAACAAAATAAATAGAATTTTTCAATTCACCTCAGATAAGAAGTGCAGTGCAATCTCTTTGTCATCAAAGTGCAACTTACAAATGTAGATTTCTTTTTGTTACATAACTGCACTCAAAAACAAAACAATGTAAAACTTGAGAGACTACAAGTCCACTCAGTCCTACTTCTTGTGCAGCCAATCTCAAAAACAAACAAGTTGGTTTAAATTTACAGGAGGTAATACTGTCCTCTTCTTATTTACAATGTCACCAGAAAGTGAGAACAGGCATTTTATTTTCATTCTGTCATATATTTCATGTTATAGCAGTCTCAGATGATGACCCAGCACTTGTTGTTCATTATAAGAACACTTTCACTGCAGATTTGACACTATGCAAAGAAGGTACCAATGTGAGATTTCTAAAGATAGCTACTGCACTCGGCCCTAGGCTTAAGAATCTGTAAGTGCCTTCCAAAATCTGAGAGGGACTAGGTTTGGAGGATGCTTTCAGAAGTCTTAAAAGAGGAACACTCTGATGCAGAAACTACAGAACCTGAACCACCAAAAAAAGAAAATCAATCTTCTGCTGGTGCATCTGACTCAGATAATGAAAATGAATATGCATCAGTCCACACTGCTTTGAGCAGAGCCCATCATCAGCATCACCCCTGGAATGGTGGTTGAATCATGATGGGACATATTAAACTTTATTGCATCTGGCACATAAATATCTTGCGATGCCAGCTACAACAGTGCCATGATAATGTCTGCTCTTACTTTCAGGTGACAATGTAAACAAGAAGTGGGCAGCATTATCTCCTGCAAATGCAAACAAACTTCTTTGTCTGAACGATTGGCTGAACATGAAGAAGGACTGAGTGGACTTCCAGGCTCTAACATTTTACATTGTTTTATTTTTAATGCAATTATTTTGTACATAATTCTATATTTGTAAGTTCAACTTTCATGAAAAAGAGATTACACTACAGTACTTTTATTAGGTGAATTGAAAAATAATATTTCTTTGTTTTTTTTTACTGTGTAAATACTTGTAATCAAAAATAAATATAAAGTGAGCACTGTATACTTTGTAGTCCGTGTAGTAATTGAAATCAATATATTTGAAAACATAGACTGCATCCAAAAAAAAATCAAATAAATGATATTCTATTATGGTTTAACAGGGCGATTAATCACATGATTCATCATGATAATATTTTAATTGCATGATAAATCACAGTTATTTTTTTAATCGCTTGACAGCCCTAATTTAATAATAAGATATTAGTAGCTAGCTACCAGTGATCTAATCCTGCTCCCACTGAAGTCAGTAGAAACATCATCTACTGATTTTACTCAGAACTGGCCTGAAGCCAGCGCCAGTTGTTGTACCACAGAATCATAAGAACTTAAGAATGGCCATACTGGGTCAGGCCAAAGGTCTATCTAGCCCAGTATCCTGTCTTCCCACAGTGGCCAATTCCAGATGCCCCAGAGAGAATGAACAGAACAGGTAATCAAGTGATCCATTCCCTGTCACCCATTCTCTGTCGCCACATTATACTCTAACTTATCTTACATTAATTTGAACTAAGAATACAACTTTTTTCTAGAGTAGATGCACCCTTTGACTTTTTCTTTATATTTTGTTTTCAAACTGCACATGGTGAAGGAAAAACCCTGAACAAAACTAGTGAGTTTCATACACTTTACACATGCTGCAGGAATCAGGGTTTGCTTGAATCAAACAAATAAATTTGTTAGTCTCAAAGGTGCCACAAGTCCTCCTTTTCTTTTTGAATCAAATGCGTATTGTGTAAACCGTATCAAATCCTAGATCTGAAATTCTAGATCCTGGATAAGTTACACCTTCACCTCAACTTAATAGTTTTAGTCCATTTCTACTTCAGTGTGACAAACAATTATACCTTTTGTGAAGAAACAAAAACTTACTTGAAACAAGCTAACATGAAAATGGTTTCAGAGTTTATTGCCAAAGATTTGTGCAGTCCTAGAATAGCTATGATGTGAATTTAAATGCTAAGAGTAATAAGTAGATACAACATACAAATAGTTGACCTCTTCCAAATGAAGCATGCTATTGATGTATCAAAAAAATGCTCATCCTGCTTGCAAAAGGATACTATGAGACATACCAAATAGTGTAGCTGGAAAAACACAGATCTATTGAACCATTATATAAACTCCAAATCTTTAGAATATCATATTAGAAAAAGCTCTATATGTACTTTTCTGAAACTGTAGAATTGTTCCACATTCAAAAATCTTGTTTCATTAACATTCATTATGACAAACAATATGGTAATCTAAAACATTTTGGGCTGTGTGGGTAGTTTTTTATTACTTAATTTGTAAAAACTGAAAGATTATATCTGTCGGGACTAAGAAAAAGTGCCCTAAACCAACCTGACTACAGATTTTCTGACAACACATAAAAAGACTTTGAATACAGCTGATCAAAAATGCTTTTTTTTTTTTTTTACCCATGGAATATTTCAATAAAAGTGTTTCATTTTCATTCACATTTTCCACAGAGCTCTATGACTTTTAATTGAAAACACAGTTTTGGACAATACAAAAAAAAGTCTAAAAAATTATTTTTTCCCCTTCAGTTTAAAATATAAAATTTCTGTTTGGAAATGCTGATGCAGTACCTTGAGGGAGTTGTATTATGGGCATCTGATGCCCCCATTCTCATTACAGGCTGGGCTCCCTGGGTGCACTAAATCTCCCACAATGCATCTCTTGAGCTACTGTGGTATATCATGGAAGTGTCTAGTCATGATTCATCAGTGCAATCCCTGTTACTGGATTTTTTTTTCTTTTAAGAACAGTTAGACAAACACCTGTATAAGTAATCCTGCCTCAGTGTGTAGATGATCCTTGAGGTCCCTTCCAGTCCTATATGTCTATGATTAAAGTTGTTACTGGTGAAATGTTAGCCCCCATTGGAGTAAATGGCAAAATTTTCAGTGACTTCAGTTGGCTCAGGATTTTACCCTACATACCAAGTACCAATTATTAATTATTAATTATTATTATTGTTGTTGTTGTTTATTTATTTACATTCTGGCATTAGTTAGCTGACCAACAGGATTGGGCTGTCATTGTGCAAGGCATGTTATAAACACATAGGATGTCCTGGCCCCTTCCATCAAGTGTTTGCAATCTTAGGATCTGATCCCAAACCCACTGAAGTCCATTGACTTCTATGGGCTTTGGCTCAGGCCCTAATTTAAGGCACAACAGAATGAGTTATTGTGAAAAACTTTATGAAGTATGGGAAGCATATAGGACTTGAGTCACTAAATCTGTGGATCCCAGGATCTAGATAGGATGCAGCTTTACAACCAGCACATCCCAGACCCTTTCTGCTATAGTTTTGGAGGCCAGCTCCACAGCAACCTGCATCCAGGGATGATGTATAACATTCAGCCTTCCACTTCAGCTATGCCGCAGCATCCATAGAGACAGCCAAGGAGGAGTTAATGCAGTTTGGAGTAGCATTACTTCTCAGATATATGCCTGATTAGATATCTGTGGGATTCACAGGGGAGCATGCTATGGAGAACAGTTGCTCACTGACTCCTTCCTCCCCTATTCCCAGCCCATCTTCTGAATCTAATCAAAGTCTCAGCATGGAGTATAATAAAGGGGAGACACGGGAGTACTAGTGAGACACTGCTTTGTTGCCTGGCCTTTTAACGTGACATAAGTTAGGGTTGCAAATAATTATACAACTGTCACATGACAAGGCCAATAGCCACTGATTAATCTGTTATAAACAAAATCTTCCACAGGATCATGGGGAACATTGCAGAAAGCAAGAAGTTCCAACTGCATATGTCTACTCAGTACTTTCAGATGGGCTCCCTTGCAATTGTGAAATGAAATACAACCTGTAGGTAACACAAATGCAGACCTGAGCAAGAAAATAAATATACACCAATCCTGACTGAATTCGTCCAGAGTAGTAGGGACTGGGAGTGACATGCTTTATGGTTCTCCCAGGATGCACAGTGATTTTTGGTGAGGGAAGGCAGTACATTTTTGGTATTCCATGGACACTGTGAATGTGAGATGAAGTATGGCTGGGGAACCTGGCCCACTGGGGAAAATGGGAACATGAGGCAACTAAACTACCATTCCCATAAGGCATAGTAGCAGTATTTCCAATTGTAAATATATAATGTTTTGCCTAAATAGTTGTGCTTTTTGGCTGATAATGTTGGGTTTTCAGGCATGCAGTTTTTCAATACAAAATCTAAATTTTCAATGGAAAATTTATCACAAAATATTGTGTTTAGTTGAAATCCCAATTTTCTGTCAAAAACAGTTTTGATGAAAATTTTCAACTGGTTATACAAAATATATATTCTGATGACAGCCTATACAGGTACTGACATTTCTTTGAGCTGACCTGGTTCATCTTTACAGAAAGCTTGCCTATTTATTACCTAATTGTTCATCAGTATATGTAGGGCACTTTGAAGTAAGGGAAACGAAAAGGTACTGACATCCTTCTGGACTCATAAAATGATTTCTTTGTCTGACTGACAATTCAGAAATGAAATCTTTTGTAGTTTCCTTTAGAAAGGACAGCATCATTAATGACACTGGAACAAGACTGTTTTTCTTCAGTATTCACTCCTATAGCTCATAATTGTTCAGCTCTCTAGGATTAAATAAAATATTTTACAAGTTAGACTTAAGGAAGACACAAATTTCTTAAAATTATGCTGGTAGGCACACCAGATAGGCTTGCTAATTATGAAACTTAATTATAGTATCCATCTTTCATTTTATTCCTTGAGATTTAAGTGACAGCATGGTATAAACTCATCCATCATGTCAAGCTGACTCATCATCCTTCCTGGTTTTTATATATAAAATGAAATTTTAGTTAAAAAAATCTTTGAAGAGATAAAGTTTATGCAGAGCTTAGCAAACCTTTAAACTATCTGATGAGCAAACTCCAGCTGGGACAGGGACAAACCCCAGCAAATAATGTAGGATAAACAAGTCTCATCTGGTGGTGATCATTATTGATAAATGGGATGGATTATGTAAAAGAGGAGTACAGTTAAGGCACATCTACATATAGAAGTTTGTAGGTGCACCCATTGTAGCTCTGCTTGAGGTTGCATGCTAAAATAGCAGGGTACCTATGACAGCATAAGGTGTGGCTTAGGTTAGCCATCCACATACACCTCCACTAAAGCACCCTGGGTGAAAACTTGGGTGGCTAGCCCAAGCTGCCTCCCATGCTAACCCAGCTACATTGCTATTTTTAGCAAGGTAGCTCAAGCAGAGTTAGTGCAGGTATGCCTAGAAGATCTGGGCACCACACCTCCATGCTCAGATGTTGATGTACACTTAGAAATTTACCAGCTGATGCTAATGACGAAATAATGTCCACATTCTGTATTTTTCCCAAAAGAGGAATTCTGAAAATATAGCTGTAAGATTATCTAATCATTAAAGTCAAAACTTAAAAATGTTTATGGGACACAGCTTAGAAGTAGTAGAAATATTAGTGTTGAAAATGTGACACAGGAACTCCAAAAAAGCAATGTAATATTAATAATATTGCCCATTACCGCTGTTAGCAATGCTAATAATATCCTGAGAGATTTACTCTCTTTTGAATCAGCCTCTACTCAAGGATTAAAGTCAATGAGAGTCTGTGTTAAGAGTGACAGAGAAAAAAAGAGTCAATCTTAGGTTGCAGGCTAGTGGGGATTGCTGATAAATAATTTACCTACTTAGACATAGTTTTGTATTAAAAAATGAAAAATAGGCAAAACCTTTAAAAAAAACAAATAACTTTTATGTTTTACACATTGTTATCCACATGTTCTCATTATTACCATCCTGATCGTGGCTTCACACTTCTCCCCTCTTCACTTGTGGGTGGCTTAATCTGGTAGCCTGGTTATAGAACTTGGAGTCCACGGGTCAATGAGAGCCATGTGACAGGGCCGCAGTACATAAAGAGAAACCTGTGGTTCCATTCAGTCAGTAAGAGATACTTGCCAGGAGCAGGAAGGCTGTTTGTGGTACAGTCAAGCTGGAGAAATGTTTCATGGTTCAGGAGACTACCAGGGAAAAGGGAACCAGTGAGAGATATGAAAGGAACTTCTGGGAAGCTCTTCAGCTGTAGAGTCCTAGAAGGGTCTGGATTTGGCTGGGAAAATGACAAGTGGATGGCAGCAATGAGGAAAAGTAACTTGCAATCTAGCCCAGTGACCCAGTGGACAGTAAAGCTTTAACCTGGAAGGATAGAGGGGATTATTCTATGAAGCACTGACCCACATCCCACGCCCTGCCACCCGCATCTGGGGCTAAGCCCCCCACCCCAAGCTCCCCACTGCCCACAGCTAGGTCTTTCCCCCCAGCCTGGTGCCACCCACAGCTGGGGCTGGAGCTGACCCTGAGACCCGTGCCACCCGCAGGTGGTGCTGACCTCCCCTTCCCGAGCCCCGTGACTTCTGGGGCTGGAGTTCACACCACCACCCTGAGTTTGGGAGCTCACCCCCACCCCTGAGCCCTGTGCTGCCTGCAGCTGGGGCTGGGGCTGATCCCCCCCCCCGAGCCTCATGCCAGCTGGGGCTGACCCTCCCACCGAGCTCAGGTACTGACCCCCACCCCTGAGCCCCAGGACACCTGCAGCTGGGGCTGAGCCCTGCTCCCCATGAGCTCTGCACTGCCCCCAGTGGGGTCTCTTTACCCCAGCCCTGAGCCATCCACAGCTGAGGCTGGGGCTGACCCCCCACTTCCGAGCCCCATGCTGCCAGGGGCTAACCCCCCCCACGCGAGCTTGGGAACTGACCCCTCATGAGCCTTGTGCTGCCTGGAGCTCACCCCCACGCCGAGCCCTGTGCCTGCTGAGCACCATGCTGTCTGAAGTTGGGGTTTACCCCCCCCCCCCAGTCCTGTGCCGCCCACAGCTGGGGCTGGGGCCGAGGCTGTGGCCGGGGCTGACCCCTGCCCCACAACCCTCTCTGTGTCACCCACAGACAGAACAAATGCTCAGTTTTGGTGAAAAAGTAGGGACACCTGGGACAAAGCTGAAAAAGGGGACTGTCCTGGCCAAAATGGGACATATTGTCACCCTAGCCAGTCTGCACCTTGCATGGCCAGGGTAGTCCTCAGCTCTGTCCCGGCTGCCAGCCCCTCACTCCCGAGACCAACCCCCCTGCATCATGCCCATTGCCCCAAGCCAGCCACTTGGTCCAGGGGAACCCCATAGAGAACATGAAGCCTGGCGAGCTCAGCCTCCCTGCAACAGCCTCTCCTCCCCTGCAGTATGATGAGTCCCTGAGGTAAAATCCACCCTCCCTTGCAAACAAGGTCTCACTCAGCTGAAGAAAGCCCACCTAGCTCAGTAAAAGGAGGTGGGCCTGGTGAGCCCAGTACCAGAAACCACCCTTCCAGAAGCAGCAGCAAGACACCTTCCTCACCCTCCTTCTGCATAAGATATTGCTTGCTCCTCCCTGTTGACACCCCACGTCCTCCCAGACCCTTCTCCTGCACAAGTCATTGCTTACTTTCCCCCCTCCCCTGTCCTCCCCCAACACTGAATGCAGATTTCTAAGAAGAAACTCTCTTTGGACAGGAGGTCAACCTGGTGAGCTCAGAAACCCAACCCAACAGGAGCAACATCAAATATTCACCTTTCTCCTGCACAACTCACACCGCTCTCATCTCCAGAGTACTGACTTTCTGAGATAAAAAAATCTTACCCTTTAATAAGCCAAGACTCCTCTAAAGGACATGTACAAAATCATATACAAAAGGCTAACCCAGCAGCAGCTGAGAAAAAAAGCTTCCTGCACCATTCATTCCCCTACTGAATGTTGATCCTGAGGTAAACTCTTTCAGTATCCATGGCAAGGACTCTTTTGAACAGGAGACAAATATATTTTGGTTATATAAAAGAATTTATTGAGTTATTCCAGACATTGTCACAGTTGTACTGTGTTTTTATGATCTGGAGTGATTAAATATCAGAAAAAGCTAATGGAGCAAAGCAGCAACAGTTCAGGTCTTTTGAATGGGAAATTTATGTTTAAAATACTTCCAGATGGTTCTTTGGCTAAAAAGACTGTTATCTGTAGCTATTGCAAGGCTGAGTTCAAATTCCCAAGAAGCACTCTAAGTCTGGAGTACCAGCTATGTTCTAAGCATGCTTTTGCCTCCAGATCTTGTGCTAGAGATAACCCACCACAAGCAAATGAATACAGCCAGCCTCGACAGAGTACAACTTCAGAGTTTCAGGATCGCTACAAGCCCATGGATCAAAGTACAACACCTTAACTAATGCTATTGCAAAGTGGATAGCTATGGACTGCAGACCACTCAACATTGTAAATGACAGAGAGCTAAGTGATAGTATTGAAATTGCATCTTCTAATCAGTCATATATCTTGCCCTCCTGAGGAAGCATTTAATAATGAATAACTGACCTATATGACAACAAGAAGACTACAAAAAAAGACTACTTCTGAAAATGCACTGGCTGTTGCTTTGACTGGCAATCACTGGACATCCTTGAGCAATCATAGCTATCTTCACGTAATGGCACACCTTACTGATGCTTGCATGGACACAGCAGTCATCTACTGTAACAGTAACACATACTGAAGAGAGATATTATGCTGAAGCATGTGCAGAGCATTTCATGGATGTTGCAAAAGAATGGAATATTTAAGAAATGGTAACAACAGTTAGTACTGACAATGCACATAATATGGTAGCAGCAGCCAGTCGCTTGCCTTTTGAATACATGACGCACATTTCTTATAATGAGGGATAGCTCAGTGGTATGAGCATTGGTCTGTTAAACCCAGGGATGTAAGTTCAATCCTTAAGGGGGGCATTTAGGGATCTGGGGCAAAAACTGGGGGTTGGTCCTGCTTTGAGCAGGGGGTTGCACTCGATGACCTCCTGAGGTCCCTTCCAGTGCTGATATTCCATGATCCATTACAGTAGCGCTCAATGATGGTAGTTTTGAAAACGTGCTGGCAAAATGTAGAAAACTTGTGGGCCATTTCAAACACAGTCCAGCTAACAGGACAGAGCTAGGAATACGACAAGCTGCAAACGGACAGAAACAAGAACCTCTTGTACATGATATTTCAATCAGATGGAACTCCACATTGGCCATGATTCAGTGCCTGCTTTTCAATAAAGCCACTATCACATCTACATTTATTCTTCAAAAGCACTATCTATCAGTGCCGACAGATAAGGATTTTGAAAAACTGCAAAAGCTAGAAACACTGCTTGAGCCCTGAAGGTTTGTGACTGAACTCCTTGGGGAGGGAATTGCATGTCTCCTGTTTCATGGTTTTACCTGCATTTTACCATATATTCCATGTTATGTCAGTCTCTGATGAAGATCCAGCATATGTTGTTCGATTTAGGAACATTTTCATAACAGATTTTACAAAATGCAAAGAAAGTCCCAATCTGAGCTTTCTAAAAATAGCTACAGCACTAGACCCAAGATTTAAGAATCTGAAGTGCTTTCCGAAATCTGAGAGGGATGAGGTGTGGAGCATGCTGTCAGAAGTCTTAAAAGAGCAACACTCTAATGCGGAAACTACAGAATCTGAACTACCAAAAAATGAAAATCAACCTTCTGCTGGTGGCATCTGACTTAGATGATGAAAATGAACATGCATCGGTCCCTACTGCTTTGGATTGTTATCGAGCAAAACCCGCCATCAGAATAGATATATGTGGTCTGTATCATAGAATCATAGAATCATAGAATATCAGGGTTAGAAGGGACCCCAGAAGATCATCTAGTCCAACCCCCTGCTCGAAGCAGGACCAATTCCCAGTTAAATCATCCCAGCCAGGGCTTTGTCAAGCCTGACCTTAAAAACCTCTAAGGAAGGAGATTCTACCACCTCCCTAGGTAACACATTCCAGTGTTTCACCACCCTCTTAGTGAAAAAGTTTTTCCTAATATCCAATCTAAACCTCCCCCACTGCAACTTGAGACCATTACTCCTCGTTCTGTCATCTGCTACCATTGAGAACAGTCTAGAGCCATCCTCTTTGGAACCCCCTTTCAGGTAGTTGAAAGCAGCTATCAAATCCCCCCTTATTCTTCTCTTCTGCAGGCTAAACAATCCCAGCTCCCTCAGCCTCTCCTCATAAGTCATGTGTTCCAGACCCCTAATCATGTTTGTTGCCCTTCGCTGGACTCTCTCCAATTTATCCACATCCTTCTTGTAGTGTGGGGCCCAAAACTGGACACAGTACTCCAGATGAAGCCTCACCAATGTCGAATAGAGGGGAACGATCACGTCCCTCCATCTGCTCATTATGCCCCTACTTATACATCCCAAAATGCCATTGGCCTTCTTGGCAACAAGGGCACACTGCTGACTCATATCCAGCTTCTCGTCCACTGTCACCCCTAGGTCCTTTTCCGCAGAACTGCTGCCTAGCCATTCGGTCCCTAGTCTGTAGCTGTGCATTGGGTTCTTCCGTCCTAAGTGCAGGACCCTGCACTTATCCTTATTGAACCTCATCAGATTTCTTTTGGCCCAATCCTCCAATTTGTCTAGGTCCTTCTGTATCCTATCCCTCCCCTCCAGCATATCTACCACTCCTCCCAGTTTAGTATCATCCGCAAATTTGCTGAGAGTGCAATCCACACCATCCTCCAGATCATTTATGAAGATATTGAACAAAACCGGCCCCAGGACCGACCCTTGGGGCACTCCACTTGATACCGGCTGCCAACTAGACATGGAGTCATTGAACACTACCCGTTGAGCCCGACAATCTAGCCAGCTTTCTACCCACCTTATAGTGCATTCATCCAGCCCATACTTCCTTAACTTGCTGACAAGAATACTGTGGGAGACTGTGTCAAAAGCTTTGCTAAAGTCAAGAAACAATACATCCACTGCTTTCCCTTCATCCACAGAACCAGTAATCTCATCATAAAAGGCGATTAGATTAGTCAGGCATGACCTTCCCTTGTTGAATCCATGCTAGCTGTTCCTGATCACTTTCCTCTCATGCAAGTGCTTCAGAATTGATTCTTTGAGGACCTGCTCCATGATTTTTCCAGGGACTGAGGTGAGGCTGACTGGCCTGTAGTTCCCAGGATCCTCCTTCTTCCCTTTTTTAAAGATTGGCACTACATTAGCCTTTTTCCAGTCATCCGGGACTTCCCCGGTTCGCCACGAGTTTTCAAAGATAATGGCCAATGGCTCTGCAATCACAGCCGCCAATTCCTTCAGCACTCTCGGATGCAACTCATCCGGCCCCATGGACTTGTGCACATCCAGCTTTTCTAAATAGTCCCTAACCACCTCTATCTCCACAGAGGGCTGGCCATCTCTTCCCCATTTTGTGATGCCCAGCGCAGCAGTCTGGGAGCTGACCTTGTTCGTGAAAACAGAGGCAAAAAAAGCATTGAGTACATTAGCTTTTTCCACATCCTCTGTCACTAGGTTGCCTCCCTCATTCAGTAAGGGGCCCACACTTTCCTTGGCTTTCTTCTTTCAACTGTAATGGCAGTTGAAGCATGAAGGAGCATATATATCTTTAGCACATCTAGCACGTAAATATCTTTTGATGCCAGCTACAACAGTGTCATGCAAACGCTTGTTTTCAATTTCAAGTGACATTGGAAACAAGAAGCAGGCAGCATTATCTCCTAAAACCGTAAACAAGACTGTTTGTCTGAGTGATTGGCTGAAAAAGAAGTAGGACTGAGTGGACTTGTAGGCTCTAAAGTTTTACATTGTTTTATTGTTAAGTGCAGTTATTCTTTTTTACATAATTCTACAGTTGTAAGTTCAGCTTTCTTGATAAAGAGATTGCACTACTGTATTTCAATGAGGTGAATTGATGTTTCAATTTTATAGTGCAAATTTTCGTCATAAAAATAAAGTGAGCACTGTACACTTTGTATTTTGTCTTGTAATTGAAATAAAATATTTGAAAATGTAGAAAACATTCAAAATATTTAAATAAATGGTATTCTATTATTGTTTAACAGTGCAATTAATCACATGATTGTGATTAATTTTAATCATGCTATTAATCATGATTAATTTTTAATCACACAATTAATCGTGATTATTTTTTTTAAATTGTTTGACAGCCCTAAAAACAATGTAACATTCACAATCCAAACACACACCTTTATTAACCCAAACATACAGTCACATACACATTAATCCTATTTCTATCTATATTTTACATTATACTTAGCATGCTTACTCTCCATAGTCTTCTCTCCATCTGTTCTATCAGGGTCCTTTTCTGCTCTGTCCCAGCAGCACTGTTGCTGCTGCTGTCACCCTGTGGTTACTGTTACAGCTACTGCTTGTGGTGATTCCTTGCTCCACTGCAAAAACCCAATGCAGAGTTCTGGCCTCAATCTTCTCTGTTTCTGATTCTTTTGCTTCTTCTCCCAGCTGCCTTTTTCTCCTGCTCCTGCCCTTCCTAAATTTTGCAAGTTGACTCTTTGTTTTTTATACGATTTTTGACCTGTTCTGATTAGCTATTCTTTAAGTCCTTCCTTATCCGCCAAACAAATTTAGACCCTTTCTGATTGGTCCATTCTTATAGTCCAATCACAACTGCTAAATCTGGCGGTCAATCAAAGCTCTTACATATAAAGTCTTAGTATTGTGGTCTCTTTACTATTATGGTCTGGAGACCCTCACCTCATTTTGGACTGAACATGCCCGACTGACCTCTCCCTGCAGTGTTGGGGTGACCTTTACTTTACTCTATTTTACATTTGTCTGTTTGTCAACACACAAGTTATATGTTGAACTGAAACTGCTAATTAATTTTTCTTGGCTGTGTGCCAACATTTCACACATACGAAATTACCAAATAATTAAACTGTAAACAATTACTTCCTATTTTAATATGTATCCAATTATTAATTTATGCATATTAATGTTATGGTCTACTGTTACCACCCTATTTCTTATCAATTTAGTTAATTTTATTTTAGTTCTTCCCATATTGAAAATCATATTAATAGTGGCAAAGCAATGTTTTCAAGTTCTGTGCTTAGGAAACAGAATAGAGCAGCTCAGCAATCTGTACTATCAACACCACCAGTTTGGGGTGTCTGCCCTGTTTTTAACAGTCTGCTCTGAGACTGGCACTCAGAGTTGTCATCTACTCCAGACAGCATGACATGCTGCTCACTTCAAAATCAACGTAAGGCTGCCAAACACATAGGACAAGGGAGAATGAGATCCTATATAGTGCCGCTTCTTAAACATTAAGCAATAATTATTCTTTTAGATGCTTTCAGAAACCTGAATATCCTCTTCTGTTTAGGACCAGAGATAACATAGTATCAAATGTAGAGTAGAAAATGTTTAGGCTCTCAAAGGGTGTCCACTTTACAATGACAGGTTTCAGAGGAACAGCCGTGTTAGTCTGTATTCGCAAAAAGAAAAGGAGTACTTGTGGCACTGGTTAGTCTCTAAGGTGCCACAAGTACTCCTTTTCTTTTCACTTTACAATGCTTGCCTACAAAATATCTTGTTAAATAGACTAAATTTCAGTTTTCCCACTGAACAGCTCACAGCAATAAAATAAAAGGTGTAAGGCCTAAGTTCACAAAAGTACTTAGGCATTTTGATATTGAGTGCTTAACTTTAACACTTAACTTTTAGGCTCCTAGAAAATCACAGGAACAACAGAGTGATTCACAAAGCCTGAAACAACTAACTATACCATGAATGAGGAGAGTTAGGTGCCTTAAAATGCTATTCAGGAAAGCATGCATGCTAAACAGGGAGCTGCCTAAGCTAGTCAATGGGAGATGCTGACAAGAGGGGTGTTCACTAAGCCCACCACTCTCACTGAGATAAGTGTCTAGGTCCTGTTTGCAGGTGGCAATATATCTGTTAGTGATTCTCAGTTGTAAATCTTCTATTGGAGTTAGCAGCCTAAGGTGTTTTTTTTCCCCAAGAAATGGAAAGAGAGAAGAAGGAGGAGGAGGACCTGCCTCCTAACTTTCAGCCCAGTAACTAAGATACTCACCTGAGATATTGGAGACCACTGGTTTAAGTTGCCCCTCTGCCAGGTGAGGAGAAAGGACTTGAACAGGGGTGTACCACCTCTCAATGATTACTCTAACCATTGATCTGTGGAATATTTTGATGTGGGTGTTTCTGTCTCTCCGGTTGAAGCTGTTGCACTGGGGATAATTTAAGAATCATTGGGGTAGATGGACTAGACATTGGCTTTTCCACATCCTGGGTGAGTGCTCTAACACCAGGCTCCAGAGTCTTTCTCATGCTTGTGCTTGTTCATTCCTGTTCTGTGTCTGGCCCAATGACTTTACCATGCAACTACTTCAAAAAGCTCTGCTGAAGGAGCTCCATATCAGAATGTCCTATAACCCAATGTTTAGAGCACTCATATGAGAGGAGGCAGATCCCCCATAACAACTCCCACTCCTCTCCCAAGCACATCTACCAGACTGGGCCCTGCACGTGAGTTAGGTGTCCGAATACCTACCTGTCTTCCCCAGTTCATGAGTTGCTCTGGGGCTTAGGAAGGATATTGTCATCCAGACACCTAGAATGAGGCAGCAGTGTGAATGCCCAGAGGCAGAAATATCTGTTCTGAGGGAACATTTAATTATAAAAAACTTAGGTACCAAGAGAGTTTAGACACCTTCATGGGTCAGCAGGAGTTTTGTGTATCATAGTGGAGCATAAAACTGAGACGTAGGCAACTAACTCCCCCAAGGGAGGAGTTTCGGCACCTCATTACCCTTGAATTTAGGCTTAAGTGATGGAAAACCACTATTGGAAAAGAAAGCAGAACAGTGGTTGCACTGATCAGTAACTGTAGCAATTTTCTGGCTAAAACATACCCACATTTTGTTTCACAAACTTTTCTAGTTTTCACAAAAAATATATATGAATCAAAACTACAGCAAAAAAGGGTGATTGAAACATTATCAAAAATGAGCATCTGGCTCGACAGGATAAAGCTATTCTCAGTCGTATTATTCTAGGCAGGTTCTTACACAGTAATAATCACCATGATATTTGAGCACTAGTTTAAAATAACACACAGCTACTCAAACAGCACAAAGCACTAGAAGTGGACTGTGTCGAGAACAAACCTAATGGACTGGGGAAGGACAAGATGACATCACAGGTATTTTCAATCTCTAACTTCTATGACTTTTAGAACCCTGGATTTGTATGTACCTCAGAAGATAAGTGCTCTTTCAATGGAGACTTCAGTACTTTTGTCGCATTTTCATTCTCTTGAAATGTTAAAAGGATTTAGAGCTTGCTACAGCTTTTGTGACTGAAGCTTAATAATCTGAGGCTGTACAAGCTTGTTGTGATAAATGAATGAGGGGATATCTCCCTTTGATAGACACCCAGCCAGCCAGATAGCTATAAAGTCCCTCTTGGTGGCTGCTTGCTTTACCTGTAAAGGGTTAAAAAGTCCCCAGGTAAAGAAAAGGGAGTGGGCACCTGACCAAAAGAGCCAATGGGAAGGCTAGAACTTTTAAAAAAATGGGGAAAATGCTTTCCCTTTGTCTCTCTGTTGTTCTCTCTGGGCTGAAGAGACAGGGGCAGCTGGAATGCTGTGTAAAGTTTGGACCAGGTATGAAAATTCATCGTCCATACCTAGAAGAACTCATTGGGACAGTGAATGTTTAGATAGACACGATCAGGGTTATTTCTTTTAGTTTTTGTAAGGCTTGTGGATTCCTCTGTGCTAATCCCAGATGCTTTTGTTTGCTTGTAACCTTTAAGCTCAACCCCCAAGAAAGCTATTTTGGGTGCTTTTGTAATTGCTCTTTTGAAATCTAGCAAAATCCTAAATTCCAGATGTATTTTCTTTCTTTTTGTTGTTTAATAAAATTTACCTCTTTTAAGAACCTGATTGGCATTTGTGTCTTAAAAGGTCTCTACATACAATTTTCAATTAGCTGGTGGCAACAGCTGGGTTTCCCTTTTATTTGTTTTCTTTTCGGCTTCCCCAAGGGAGGGGTGGAAAAGCTGAGGGGCCTCAGGGAAAACTTCCCAAGTGATTTTTTGCAGGATTTGCAAGAGGCAGTTTTTCACTTGGGTGGTGGCAGCGTTTACCAAGCCAAGGTCAGAGAAAAGCTGTAACTTGGGGGTTTAATACAAGCCTGGAGTGGCAAATATTAATTTTTAAAATCCTTGCGGGCCCCCATCTTCTGCACTCAAAGTGCCAGAATGGGGAATCAGCCTTGACACTTGTCCATACCACACTACCAATAATATTCTTCTGGTAATAATAACGTCGGGGGGGGGGGGGTGTGTGTAGGAAAAAACAAGGGGACATAGGTTTTCCTATTTCCCCTTTTTTTTTCCTACCCCCCCATCAGACGTTCTTGTTAAACCCTGGATTTGTGCTGGAAATGGCACACCTTGATTATCATACACATTGTAAGGAGAGTGATCACTTTAGATAAGCTATTACCAGCAGGAGAGTGGGGTGGGAGGAGGTATTTTTTCATGCTTTGTGTGTATAAAAAGATCTTCTACACTTTCCACAGTATGCATCCGATGAAGTGAGCTGTAGCTCACGAAAGCTTATGCTCAAATAAATTGGTTAGTCTCTAAGGTGCCACAAGTACTCCTTTTCTTTTTAGATAATAGAGTGTACTTTGGAGCAGTCCTCTGAAGCTACCCTGAGAGACCTTTTTCCTGACAGCTTACTCCCTGGTGAGGAAGTAACCAGCTATAGTGGAACTGCTGTAAATTACTCAATATCATCCCAGATTCTAGGTAATGAATTGGGATGTTCTAAACCTATTTTTTATCTCTCTGTGTGCTTAAATCTAATAAATTATCATTTTAAATAAGAGCACGCTTACTTGTATTAATAGTTTATCAGACAGAATTACTGTGTTCCCATTGATTTATTCCTGACACCCCCAACCTGGAGTGAAACAGTTAAGTTACCACTGCTTTGGGTTCTGAAAAAAATATGGAGGCAGCTCGTATAGGGTAAAATAGTCGGCCAGTCTCCACAAGAACGCAGTTAACAACTTCAGCAGAGATAGCCTTCAGAAGTGCCAGATAAGTGTTACTATGTTGGTGTCTTTTCTTATTATGTGTTGTAAAGTCTGGAACTGGACTGCCACCTACAGCTTATTTTCCATGAGTCACTGTCTACCAGAGTTACTACTTTGGTGGCAATAGCATGGTGGCTTGGCTTTGAACCAAGATGAGAAACCTCACATTCCATTGCTGTCAGTCAGATATTTCATAATGTGTGAAACTGTAAATCAGTTGTTGGATGAAAAATAAATAGAAGGATTTAATAGTACTTGCTTGTTAAAGATCAGTATGATTAAAAGAGTATTTAAATGTTATTTAATTTAATTCAATTTTTCTCATCAAATGTTATACAAGTTCTGGTGAAGTCAGAAAAATTATTGTTTTCTCACATTAATTTATCAATCATAATTACTAACTACTTTAAAGGGATGCCTTTCATAGTAAGTAACTAGAAGCTTTTTCATATCAATAATATTATAAACTTCCTATTTTTGTAATATAGTTATGGGCTTCATTTTTTAGATTTCACTTAGTTCTCAGATCATGTAAAGTCTTCAAAACAACTCTAGATAAATATATTTTTTGCTATTTCTCTCAACTTATATAAACTTTTCTGATGGTCCCCATTTTTGGATACTTGTATACAAGATAATTCATTTTAGCATTAACTGCACAAAATCTATGAAAGTGCAATCTTTAATGTCTGCATTGTAAGTCAAGGGAGGGTTGGGGTTGGCCTTCCATAAACCATTTGAACTGTACTGTTGATCTTTGTGATATAAGCCAAATCTTTGGGCTGAATTATATCTTAGTGTTCAGGTGTGGGGGTGGGTATCTATTTTGACACCTTACGTTAAACTTCTTTCTTAGTCAACACATGCAGGTTCCAGGCAGGTTTGTATTCTGCATGGCTCAGCCACACCTCCACTGCCACTACCCATGCTGTTGTAACTACACTCCTATTTAGATCTGTGTTAGCTCAGTAACAAGTAGCACAAGTATGTGTACATGAGCAGGGGAATCACACCCCTAGCTCATAGTATAGACATAGCCTTAGGGTTACATCCACAAAGGAGACTAAAACTCATCATTGCAACATTAATATTTACGTGTCTGGCTGCCTAAGGGAATGCACAACCCTGAGTTTGGCACCCAGGCTCCCTATACAATGCATGGCACTTGAGAATGGGATTCACAGAAGCCAGGAAGCTGAATGGAGAGCTGCCTAAATAAGCTAATAGGAAATGTCCAGGAGAATGGTGTGACCTTGCTCCATGCCTCCCAGGGAGTTAAGCACTTAACTTGGAGCCAGAGGGAATTTTCTTCATTCACTTGGGATTGACAACTAAAAAATCTCCCCAGTAGTTAGGGGTGATATGGGTAGGCACATTTCTCACAATGAGTAGTAGTGGTGGGAATGCCCTGCCCGCTTATCCCCAATAGCCCAGTAGCTAGAGCACTCACCTGGGAAACCCAGTTTCCAGTCCCTACTGAAAAGAATATTTAAAGTATGTATACAACGTTGAAAATTTTCAACAGGAGAGGTTGGGAGAGACACCCTGTACCAGAATGCCCTAAGAGCTATGGTTTGGGATCTCCCCTGAGTGGTGAGAGAACTAGGTTCAAGTCCCTGCTTCAGATGAGACAGAGTGGGTATTTGAACCTAGGTTTTCCCCATCCTGCCTGAGTGCTCCAAACACTGGTGCTGCTGCCCTGCAGGCAAGATAAATTAGAGATTGTCTAATTGGAGGGTCCTGCAGTGTCTTAGATGTCATCAGTACTTTAGCAGCTTTGTGCATGACCACCAGAAGACATGTCAGTGCTTACAGGGCTAGGGGGGCAGCTGAGTTTTGAAGGTCTGATTTTTTTTTTTTACTTATGTGCCTAAAGTGACCGTTAGATGCCTAAGTGCCTTTGTGGATCTGGCTCTTCTTAAAAAAAAATGAAAGCTGAGAGGGGAGAACAATTGAGTGGTCTGTCCAAACTTTCTACACCCCTGACTTTTCCTTCATAACTCCCTTTTCTCCCACTCTGGCTTCAGGCCCCACTATTGGAAGTACTGCCTTTGTCTGCAAAATATGGTATGGCCATGATGTTTGTACCACCATGGAATTATAACAGTTGGTGTATAATAGTTGTATTTGAACAATGTATTTTCACTAAGTTATAACTGATACATTTATTACCGTTGCTATTATATTGACTGAGAGATATGGAAGGTCGTGAATGTTTCTTTGAAAGGGGAGGCAGAATTAAATATGTAGAAGTATTTAATAGCAATTAGAGTTGTATTTTTATTGATTCAGAAAAAAACAAAAATCTTAACCAGCTGTCATGATGTCTTTAAAGAAATGCGTGGACTGCTTCATGGTGCTCTAGGATGCTTGTGGGTAAGCTATTATTCACTTCCCCTCTTCAAATCTTATGAGTTCCTGCCACATTCCAGCCTAGAAGTGCCTGCATATTGCTGGTAGATAATGTAATATGGATTGATTACTATGCCATACTGCACATTGATTCCTATGATTAATACGAATTACATCATATAAAATGCAATCCTAAAATGTATGTGATAGATGGTCACAATATTGACTAAGAAACCTGCATGGCTAAAAAGGTGTAGGTTCCTTTTACACAATAAACAAATAAAATTACTAATAATTTGAGACATATACTCAGGTGCTGTAAATGGGTAAAACCCCACTGAAGTCAACAGAACTATGTTGATTTACATCAGCTGAAGATTTGCCCCCTCACCCCCCCACCAAAGACTAATCCTTTATATTTGCACCTTGTCATATTTGCTAAGGGGCTCTTTTGGAAGCAATTTAAACCTTTGGTTAAAATATTCATCCTGCTGCAAGACCAGGCCATTTCTCAAGTCAGACTGAGTTACCCTACTGAATCTTTACAATCTGACAGAAGCTGATAAACACTAAGCCAAGCTGACTAGGAGATTGAACACTAGCCTTTGTCCTTGTTCTCACAAACAAACTGATAAAACAGGCAAGCAGCTGGATGCACCCTTCTGTAATGATTTCCCCTATAATCACTGAACTAACAAAGAACATGCCAAGTGCCTTCAGCACCTTGCTTGAGGAGCGCAGCTTGAAATATGCAGTGGCTATCTCATGATGACATGCTACCTGTAAAAAAATCTTTTTGGTCTCCTGTTCATGTAATAGAAGTCACATCACATAAATGGTTAACCATTAAAGTCACTGAAGTGTCTACTATTTTCTCCTTTTACAACAGCAAACTGTAATGCAAAAAGGAGTGATGTCTGTTTAAGGTGATAATTGCATCATTTACATACTGTGAAATACTGGGGAGAACTAATCACTTCTGTTGTCAAACCAAAATGAATTATAGCAAGATGATTAAGAAGGGAGATGGTATTTATTAAAATATTTATAAGTAAAATGCATTGACACTGAGAATCATGTGTCATGTCAGAATCTATTATAATAAATAAGGGCTTAAGCATGAGCTTATTATTTTAACATTGAGACAGCTCAATGTGCAGCCAGAAAGGTGTTTTATTTTGGTTTTGTTTGTTACCACACCACCACTAGTGCCAGGAATTAGGGTACTGAGGAAGTTACCTGGGATAACTTCACTCTGTGTGAGGTGGTGTCAGGAAATAAATCAATGGAGACATGGCCATCCTCCCAATAGATGGCTGGCACAAACAGTACCATACAAGAGTGCACTCCCTTAAAGCTATACTTTATTTCATCTCATACACTTACACATGTCCATAACAGATTAGTAAAACACCCCCAATCTTCAATAATTACTGAAGTTTGGTGTGGCTCTCGAGTGGGACAGTGGCAGCCTTCTGCCAGTCTTCTGTCTACCAGTGGGGACCCCAAGATGCATCCATGAAGAGATCCAACTAGCCCAGATTCTCCTCCCACCTTATTTATCCCTCTTAGTAGACAATGACATGTCAATCAAAAAAAAAAAAAACTTGTTAGGCAAGCAGTTTCAAAAGCTAAGCAAGAGGTTTCCTCAGATTTCTAATTAGCCAGATGTGTTCTTACAGAGTCTCCATGCCTTGAGGCCCCGACAGAAGGTAAATATAGATGAGCTTGTTTTTTCTCCTAAAAACACAGACTGCAGCATCAAAAGAGACTTCATCAGGGAGGGATGCAGGGTCAGGCAAAGGTTGAGCAATCAGGGAGGGATGCAGGGTCAGGCAAAGGTTGAGCAAGAAGCTCCCATCCCTGTGGTTGCCCAAACTCCATGCTTTCCTGGCTTAATCATGTTAAGGCTAAAGCTACGTCACAGGCCTGCAAAAACATCTACTAGTTTGGCAGCTGTCAGCAACAAGTATGATAATCAATCAGTAGTAGTCCTTGGACTTTTACTAGTCCATCAAAATCTCCCTGTACAGGGAGGGAGCGGAGGGGATTGCCAATCTTTTTGCTTTAGTTTTCAAAGCATGTTAAAACACTTGGCTGACAGGAAGTGCTATGTTAATCTTCAGATAACAGAATTGGCTATATAAACAGGTAGTTGCACTTAAAGAAGATGAAGCACCAGGACTGGGATGGCATATAGCTGTAAATGAAAGTAAAAAAAATAACGTACCTGAAAGACAACTAGCCCTAGAACAGGAGATTAAGGGCCTAATTCTCCTGTCTGTTCCATGAGTGAAAACCTGTTGACTTTCCAACTGGAAATGGGTTATATCAAGGATATATGTTTAGGATGTTTGTTGTCTATAATATTTGAATATTGTCAGACAACAATAATTCAGTATAACATAAATTGAGGGAGGAAGATAATTCTCCATTAAGTAGAAATCAAAATACAGCCTTACTATGGAGTTGCTACTGATGTCTCCACAAGGTATATAATACATAAAATGAAAGGGAGAGAGAAAACCGCTCCATCTTTCCTCACAATCAGGTTATCTACTTTGGGAGGTGTTTATTTTACTGCATATTTACAAAACTAAATTCCAATATCTTCATTAGTGGAAGGTACAGTAGTATATTTTCCCATGAAACACAGTGCCTTTTTCCCCCTCAGACTTAGTACCACCCAAGCAGTTAAATATGAACGCTCCCTCAGAATTCTTAAAAGCTCCATTATAACTCCTTGTTAAATGCAACCGTACATTATATAATCCATTGCTCCACTTGGATATATACATGCAATTTCAAAAATAGCTTTTTTTTTTTAGACAATTTACACATGCACTAGGTTTGTGTTCCCTACCAGAATGGTCTGTGTGATTGGAAATATAAATTTCCCTTTATAATCTATGGGGAAATAATAACTGAATGGCTCAGGTGGAGCTCAATGTTGTTGTTTATATAGTTTTACATTTTCAAAATGACACTGTGCTAGATGACATTTCATTGCTCAAAATGGTGCAAATTTAGTCCATGTTTCACCAGAAATAAGCACTCCTTATCTGTGGAAGCAGGCCACATGTACAATACTGCATTTCCAGCACACATAGAGCTTATTCAGTGGAACAAAATCCACTCCATAGGGCTGCTGCCTATTGGGGAAAAAATGATGGTCAGGAGCACAAAGGACATAAAAAGATCCAGAGCAGTTACTCCCTATTCTCTATTGGGGAAAACAGCTGTGCCGCAGCCCCAGTTATTTTGAGAAGTGGCAGTACTCTATCCAAAATCCGGGTACTCCTGCATGCTGTGGAGAACCATCAAAGATGTGAGACTTACAGTCAAATGTTACATGCTGGCCAATCCCAATTTCCTTATCATCTTCCATACTTATGCCCTTGCAATTTTTCATCACTGAGGCATTCAAATGGATAAATACTGCAGTCATTTGGTCCATTACAGAATAGATTCCAATTGCTTCAGTCATGCACTTGACACTGGAACCACACAGATTGTTGGCAAGTATCCAGTGTTCCACACAGCTCCATTAGTTCAGGGATCTATCTACAAGATGGGGGAGTAGACTCTTCACTTCCATCAATCAATGCAGCCGTGACTCTGCCACCTGGGCAGGACCATATGAGGACTCTGTACCAGTACATAAAGTGGATTTTATCTGACTTTTGTTTATTTTGTTTTTCATTAGTGTAATACCTTCTCTTCTGGAAACATACTGAGAGTATCCAAGTCTGATTTTCCACCAGAGTTGAGAAAAGACATCCGTCAGAGGGGTCACATCATTACCATCACCACTACCAAAAAAAAAAAAGCAGGCAATTCTCTAATTTGTTCTCTATTTTCTAGTAGGAAAAGGACAAATGTAGTGTTTTGTGAAGACAGCACTCTCACCACCAACTCATGAAGGCTACTAGTGTGTCATTAAAATGATGGAGAAAAACTACTGTAAAGATGGGATATTGTAAATGTTGAACAGCACTGCAAAATGAAGAATCAGGGAAGCCTTCAATAATGTTCACAGATCACATACTTCAGAATGAGATGTAGCTGGTGTTGAACAGGAGTTTGCTATGCTGAACAGAAAATTGCCAGTGATAACAGTGGTTCCTGATGTTGAATACTTCCTGACTTCGAATGGCTCAGACCTCTCAAAGACTGTATTCTACCAGAGAGGTTGTTACTTTACCTGGACCAGATCTGCAGGAAGTGCAAATTAGTGTACCTCCACTGAATGTGCTGATTTATAGCAGCTGAGGGTCTGGCTCTGTATTTATACAGTGGAAGGTTCAGATAGAGGCAGTAACACACTACACTGCTAGAAGTCAAATTGCAGTTTCTGAACTAGAGGAGACAAATTGTATTTTAAACAGGCTGCCACAGAATTCTAACCTCGCAACAGCATACAACCATGTCAATATTAGGTATTCTGACTTTGTAGAAAGAGAGTTCAAGAAATCATGCTGTCATTTAGAATCAGAAACATTCTTTCACTAAAAGGAAGCTAAAAACCTGTTGAAATCTGCAATATTAATATAGCACCCCTGTGATGTTGCACTCCATATGCTTTATGAAAATATGCTTATAAATGTGAATATAATGTAACTGGGATATGCTTATGCAAAGGGTATCTTGTAAGGTATCTTTACAAAGTTTATAATCTACTGAGTGCGTTCACCCTATTTGTTTGCATGTATTATTTATATGTCTGGAGTTAGGAGAATAAGATACAAACTTGTATTACAGACATAAACATATTAAGTGGAAGCCATTAAGGGTGCTTCAAAATCAATGAACTATAAATGGCTCTGTTTACTTGCCAACCTTCCTGTGTATGTGTGGGCCAGCCCAGGAAGAAAGGAGGCTGGGGTCTTACAGCGACATGTGAGCATGTCACCTGATAATGAAATTCATCTTAAATCTGGTACTTTCCATTTAGAAGGAGGGTCAGACAAAAGATTCTCACCTTGTGCTAAAGCTATAAAAGGGACAGTCATGAGAAAGCCCCTGCTTAACACCTAAGATGTCTGCTGGAACTAACAAGGACTGTACCAGGGGAAAGGATTGGGCCCAGACTACGAAGAAGTATAGTCTGTGAAAGAAGCTTATGGGAACATCTCTGAGGGTGAGATATTACATGTAATCAGTTTCTTAATGTATTTGGCTTAGACTTGTCTGTTTTTGCTTTATTTTGCTTGGTGACTTACTTTCCTACCTTTTATACTTAATAAAATCACTTTTGTTTATTAGTAAACCCAAAGTAAGTGCTTAATACCTGGGGGAGCAAACAGCTGTGCATATCTCTCTACCAGTGTTATAGAGGGTGGACAATTTAAGAGTGTACCCTGTATAAGCTTTATACAGAGTAAAATGGATTTATTTGGGGTTTGGATCCCATTGGGAACAGGATGTCTGGGTTCTGGAGTCAGGTAACCTGCAGAGCTGTTTTCACTTAAAGCCTGCAGCTTTGGGGGCATGACCCAGACCCTGGGTCTGTGTTGCATCAGGGTAGCATGTCTGGCTCAACAAGGCAGGGTTCTGGAAGTCCCAAGCTGACAGGGAAAACAGACTCAAAGGTAAGTTCAGCATATCAGGTGACAGTCCCAAGGGAGTCTCTGTCACCGAACCCATCACAACCCCCACACACACTCTTACTGTAGACTCGAAAATCGTTAAGTGGCATTTCCCTTAACATTTCCATGCCTCTGAGATCTTATTTTGTGTGAGTAGACTAAAATCCTCAGTTGCTCAGCATCACATGAATCAAAGTGCCATCAATCAGCCAAGTAACTAATGTCCTCTTTTTACCTCAACAAGTGGTGTGAATATATGAAACGACAATTCAGTTTGATTAAAAATTAAGACCTAATCAAACCTAAGTTAAGCACCTCTCTGCACGAGAAACCCTACCTCAGCTGCAACAGGACTCTCCTACCAGTCACCTGTTATTCTCTTTTCTAAGGCTCTTCCCCACTTTTCCATATTCTTGCATCTGTTCTCCTGTCCTCTTCTCTCCTTCACTTTCTGTCCCCAGGTCTCTCTTTCTTTGATTCCTTTTCCATCCCCACCCCAGCAGACACTTTTGGCTCCCACGTTTTCCATTTGCAGTCCAGACCTTGCTTGATTTGCTTAGGAAGGGAACCATTTGATTTCAGTGTTAATCCAGTGCTTTGGTGATTAAAAAAAAAAAAAACAATATCAGCACTTCCAAATGACTTGCAGAACTTGGTTATAAAATGAACCTTAAAACAGCCAATTTTTTAAACAGTGTGGCTCCATCTCTAATTTTTTAACTTCACAGTTTTAGAATGGGTAACAAATGTAGCCAGATATATCCTTCTGCTTGCATTTTGGATTGACATAAAATGATCTTGGCTGAAATACTATTCTAATTTTGTGCAGTGTTCAGTTTTCAAATTTTAAATGAAGCCATATGTTAATGCACTGCAGTTTGTATTTGATCTAAGACTAAGAACAATACTTAACTTTAAACAAGTGCTTTGATTTTAGTCTATTGAAATGTCACCTCCTACATGAACTGGAAGAGAATTACAGCATTTATTAGTATAATATTGTTTTCAGAAATCCCAAAAGCTGCTAAACGTATAAAACGTATATACTTTTAAAAGTGAACCTTCTTATTAGTCATTAACATTGCATGTTAATGATGAACAGCTTCAAATAAATAATCAGTTGTTTCAAATTCTCATATGAATAGATTGTCCATGTTTGATAAACATAACACTAAGATTTAAACATCAAAAGGCATCTACATGTTCCCTCAAGCTCTAAGCATTAGAGAAAAAAATCTGCATTTCTCTTCTCTTCATACTGCCTCTGCTGGTAATTCTATAGCTAATCCAGCAGATACCCTCTAGGGTAACAATATTTGCATACACTAGTACAATCAAATGGAGCAGGTTGCCTTATTAGAAAGAAGAACTGTGCACATTGTGACTTACTGGGAGGTAGCCTAACACCATTAGCACTAGCTGTAGCTGATAAAGTTCAGATACAAAATTTGTGTTGTGATCTACAAGAAATCATTTGGTTCCACAAGGGAGCATAATTTAAACAAAAAGCTGACCTTGTGAATTCCACCTTTGTGTTGCTATGTATAAGAGATGGGTTGCCAGATTTGGATCCTAACTTCATACACTTCTAGGTTGATAATTGTTTGAGTTGGACCATCATACATTTGGAGCCTATTTGCAAATTGAGATTCTGATCTGGTTTTAGATTATGGATACCATAAAAACAGGAGATGAGATTGTGGCTTGGGACTGTCTCTACCTTCATTTTATTTAAATAATAATAAACTGACATCGGAGGTACACAGAAGGACATAAAGTTCTGTTATATTTCTAGAATCATTCTGGGAACTTAATTAATTAATATTTATAGAGTTTATTGTTGTCAGGAGAAAGGAAGAAAATTGGCTAGATAGAATTAACTTAATCCAGATCTATCTATGCAGCGGTGGTAACAAACATATCACATCACAGATGCTGGTGAACAGTGAAGTCCCCTAGTATGCAGTAGAGTTTGTCTGCATGTATAATCATTGTATTTGGCCAAATAACAGAAACTGATATCTGAGGTAAAATCCCAGTAGTGAATAGATCAATACATCCTATGGTCAGATGGTTGATTTGAACAAGTATTGTACATTTTAAACAAGGAACAATCTTAAAAACTAGGTGCAAATTACAGTAATAGTCAAATTAAAGTCATAGTCAATGAATAAAAATTAGAAAGTCTTATTTTACAGCACAGTTATGATACAGGGCTTTTACTGTCACCTCTCTTGATTGATATACGATATAAGATATTGATATATATTTTTCCATGAGAGAAATGATGAAGGCTACTCTAAAATAAACTACCCCTCTGAAACCTGTCAGGATGGAGGGAGTGAGTGGTATCACATGTTATATACAGACCATAGCTGCTGTCATGGGTGACAAAGTCAGTTACTGTAATAGTCAGAATGGGACATTCAGTGGGAAGCCTGATTGTCTTGAAGATCAAAATAGACAAATGCATATCCATGCCAACAGTAAAGTACAATGTACAATTTTAGAGGTGTGCACTTTTAGCTAATGATATGAAGTAACAAAATAAAGACGAACAACTTTTATGTTGCCTGGCCTATATATATATATAGTGATAGGGCAAGGCCAGATGGCTATAGAAGAGTAGAGGGAGATAGATATATTAGCTCCAGGCTAAACAAATCCCTGGTACCAGGATAAGTGAAATGGCAGCTGCTCTAGGTCAATTAAGACACCTGGGGCCAATTAAGAACTTTCCAGAAGGCACGGAGAATGCTAGGTTAATTGGAGCCAATCAGGGGCTGACTGAAATTAGTTAAAAGCCTCCCAGTTAGTGAGGTGGGCGCACATGTCAGGAGCTGTAGGAGGAAGTTGTGCTGTTGGAGAGGCTGAGTAGTACACACCATATCAGGCACAAGGAAGGAGGCCATGAGGTAAGGGTGAAGTGGAGCTTGAGGAAGTGAGGGCTGCTGTGGGGGAAGTAGCCCAGGGAATTGAACATGTCATGTTTCTAAAAGGTCAGCTATCATAGCTGGTACTATTAGGGTCCATGGGCTGGAGCCCGGAGTAGAGGGTGGGCCCGGGCTCTCCCCGCTTTGCCCCCTGATTAATCACTGAGACTGGGAGACAACAGAGACTGTGCAAGGAAGGATAGCTTCTTCTCACCTCCCTCGCTGGCATATGATGAAAATGGCTCAGTAGACTGTGACCCTTGTCTCTAAAGAGAGAAGGGTTACGTGGAGGGTCACAGTGAGCCTCTGAGGCTAGCAAAATTCGCCAGGAAATGTGGGACCCACGGAGGTAAGGACAGACCTTTGTCACTATATATATTTGCTTTATTATTTTATTTATTTTGATTTATTTTATTTAACTATGAATAAAATATATTGAAAAACACATGAGACTAGGACAAGGTGATCAGGAATAGTCAACATGGAATCACCAAGGGCAAGACATACCTGACCAACCCGATTGCCATCTATGATGAGATAACTGGCTCTATGGAAATGGGGAAAGCGGTGAACATGATATACCTTAACTTTAGCAAATCTTTTGATACGGTTTCCAACAGTATTCTTGCCAGCAAGCTAAAAAAGTATGGATTGGACGAATGGACTATACTGTGGATAGAAAGCTGGCTAGATTGTCAGGCTCAACTGGGAATCATCAGCGGCTTGATGTCTAGTTGGCAGCCAGTATCAAGTGGAGTAACTCTGGGGTCAGTCCTGGGGCTGGTATTGTTCAGCATCTTCATTAAAGATCTGGATGATGGCATGGATTGCACCCTCAGCAAATTTGCAGATGATACTAAACTGGGGGTAGAGGTACATATGCTGGAAGGTAGGGATAGGGTCCAAAAGAAATCTGATGAGGTTCAATAACGACAAGCGCAGAGTCCTGAACTTAGGGAAGAATACCATGCACTGCTACAGGTTGGGAACCGACTGCCTAAGTGGCAGTTCTGCAGAAAAGGACCTGGGTATTACAGTGGATGAGAAGCTAGATATGAGAGAACAGTGTGTTCTTATTGCCAAGAAGGCTAATGGTATATTGGGCTGCATTAGTAGGAGCATTGCCAGCAGATCAAGGGAAGTGATTATTCCATTCTGTTGGGCACTGGCGAGGCCACAACTGGAGTATTGTATCTAGTTTTGGGCCTCCCACTACAGAAGGGATGTGGACAAATTGGAGAGAGTCCAGAGAAGGACAGTGAAAATGTTTAGGGGGCTGGGGCACATGACTTATGCAAAGAGGCTGACAGAACTAGGCTTATTTAGTCTGCAGAAAAGAAGAGTGGGCTGGAGGGATTTGATAGCAGCCTTCAACTACCTGAAGGGGGGTTTGAAAGAAGATGGCCGGGAGGGATAGCTCAGTGGTTTGAGCATTGGCCTGCTAAACCCAGGGTTGTGAGTTCAATCCTTGAGGGGGCCATTTAGGGATCTGGGGCAAAAACTGGGGATTGGTCCTGCTTTGAGCAGGGGGTTGGACTAGATGACCTCCTGAGGTCCCTTCCAACCCTGATATTCTATGATTCTATGGAGCTAGGCTGTTCTGAGTGGTGGCAGATGACAGAACAAGGAACAATTGTCTCAAGTTGCAGAGTGGAGTTCTAGGTTGGATATTAGGAAAAACTATTTCACTAGGAGTGTGGTGAAGCACTGGAATGGGTTACCTAGGGAGGTGGTGGAATCTCCATCCTTAGAGGTTTTTATGGCCTGGCTTGACAAAGCCCTGGCTGGGATGATTAGTTGGGTTTGGCCCTGCTTTGGGCAGAGGGTTGGTCTAGGTGATCTCCTGAGGTCTCTTCCAACCCTAATCTTCTATGATTCTATGAACTTTACTATTACTTGGACAGGAAGGATTAAGGTAGCCCCAAAAGTCACCTTCCTGTGATTTTCAGATTTCTCATGGTTGCTTCATCTTTTTCTATTTCTCATTGAACTGATAACTTTGCCCAGATGCAATCTTCAATAATAATAACATAAGAATGGCCATACTGGGTGAGAACAAAGTCCATCTAGCCTAGCATCCTGTCTTCTGACAGTGGCCAATGCCAGGTTCTCCAGAGGGAATGTACACAACAGGTAATCTTCAAGTGAGCCATCCCCTGTTGCCCATTCCCAGCTTCTGGCAAACAGAGGCTAGGGACACCATCCCTGCCCATCTGGCTAATAGCAATTGATGGGCATATCCTCCATGAATGTATCTAGTTCTTTTTTGAACCTTGTTATAGTCTTGGCCTTCATAACATTCTCTGGCAAGGAATTCCACAGATTGACTGCACTGTGTGAAAAAAAAATCTTCCTTTTGTTTGTTTTAAACCTGCTGCCTATTAATTTCATTTGGTGACCTCTAGTTCTTGTGTTATGAGAAGGAGTAAATAACACTTCCTTATATACTTTCTCCACACCAGTCATGATTTTATAGATCTCTATCGTATCCCCCCTTACTCGTCTCTTTTCCAAGCTGAAAAGTCCCAATCTTATTAATCTCTCCTCATACGGAAACCGTTCCATACCCCTAATCATTTTGTTGCCCTTTTCTGAATCTTTTCCAATTCCAATATATCTTTTTTGAGATGGGGCGACCACATCTGCACACAGTATTCACGATGTGGATGTACCATGGATTTATATAGAGGCAATATTATCTATCCCTTTTTTAATGATTCCAAACATTCTGTTCCCTTTCTTTGACTGCTGCTGCACATTGAGTGCATATTTTCAGGAACTATCCACAATGACTCCAAGATCTCTCACTTGAGTGGTAACAGCAAATTTACACTCCATCATTTTATATGTGTAGTTGGGATTATGTTTTCTGATCTTAAGTGGTCTGTGTTCACAATTAATAAATGAAGGAAGGTGACTGTCCCATTTTTAAACAATCTGATTGGGCCTTTGTGCTTTGGGGTATAACATCACCTTCACACTGATATATATCCCAATGTGCCTATAACAGCTCTCTATAGTTTGCAGTGGGGGAGTTGCAAGTTGCAGTAGGGGAGGTTTAGATTGGATATTAGGAAAAACTTTTTCACTAAGAGGGTGGTGAAACACTGGAATGCGTTACCTAGGGAGGTGGTAGAATCTCCTTCCTTAGAGGTTTTTAAGGTCAGGCTTGACAAAGCCCTGGCTGGGATGATTTAACTGGGAATTGGTCCTGCTTCGAGCAGGGGGTTGGACTAGATGACCTTCTGGGGTCCCTTCCAACCCTGATATTCTATGATTCTATGATTCTTTAAATGAAAAATTAATAACAACACTTCTAGGGTACATGTAACTTCTAGTGAAAGTCAGTCATAAAATGATAGGGGGAAATGTAGAGTGGGCTGGGATGGGAAGAGTGGAGCTAGTTTCAAAGAACTCTCTAGAGTCTTCAGAAGACAGAGGGTAGATTTGTTTCCATGCTATTTGAGCTTTAAAATTATAAAAGAGTCAACCTTGAAGTGGAATTCATACTTGGATTTCCCCCGGGGAAAAAGATGTGAAATCCCAGCTGTCAGCCTCATTTAACAAACCCGCCTGACAAATGCAACATTGTATCGCCAATTAACAGTCCAAGGTAGCTCAATATTGGAAAATTGAATGCTTTTATTTTCTTTCATTAGTTTCTTACATTGTCCCCATTAATATAGTATCTGAGCACCTCATGACATTGTATTGTGTTTATCCTCCCAACCCCGCAGTAAACTGGGGAAGGATTATTATCCCTATTTTGAGATGGGGAACTGAGGCTTCAAGAAATTAAATGATTTGACGGATGTCATACAGAAGATAAAAGAAAAGGAGTACTTGTGGCACCTTAGAGACTAACCAATTTATTTGAGCATATGCTTTCATGAGCTACAGCTCACTTCAGCTTATGCTCAAATAAATTGGTTAGTCTCTAAGGTGCCACAAGTACTCCTTTACTTTTTGCGAATACAGACTATCACGGCTGCTACTCTGAAACTATACAGAAGTTAGTGTTGGAGCAGGGAACTGAATCCAGCTCTCTCAGGCCCAGACTAGTACTCCAACCACGGTACCATCTTTTCTTTCTATGCCTAAATTTTTAGGGACCTGTCTTCAGGCACCACGTTTGGAAATAATGTTCTATGCTTCCATTGTCACCACTTCTCTTTGACGGCTGTCTCCCTGGTCCAGTCTCTCTCTCTCTCTCTCCCTCTCCCTTCCCCATACGGAGTCTCAAACTCTACAGATTCTTGACCTACTCCCACTGGGGGAGGGATGATGCTGTATCTACATTTTTCAATCCCTGTTATTTTGTGTCACATAAGAAATTACCAGATTCAAATTGATTCCAAACTTAAGTTTCTGTTTTAGATTTTTCTCACATCAGATGGTTCCGCATGATGTTAATTGGCAGTTATATAATGTGCTTGATAGGAACTAAGAAAAAATGTACTGTACCTGTTAAATTAAATTTGAAGAAAGAACTAGGCTAATCACTGTATTTTATCATGGCTTATGGTATCCAATTCAGACTCAAAAATAGTATGGAAAGCTATAATTTCAAGTAATTGACTGTATCTTAAAATTATTGGATTTCTACGGATTAGGTTTAAATTTGTATATGTCAGTAATTTATTTCTATCTTCATGGAAAAAACCTCATTTTATAGTCAAAATGTGCAGAAAGAGAAAGAGAAAGATTATGGTGCACTTGTATACAATTTATGCATCCTTTTGATGTCTATTTGATTAATCTGGTAATATACTGATAAGAAATGTACACTATAATATAATAATTATGAAATACTATGGTTTTATTTTTGACTTTATTATGAAAAAAGGAACAACTTTAGAGTTGTTTAGAGTCATAATTAATTATTTGTATTATAGTAGTGCATAGGCACCTCCACCATGATTGCAGGCTCACTGTGCAAGGCACTGTACAAACACAAAGTAGAAGACAGTCCCTACCCTACAGAGCTTACCATGTAAGCAGAGGAGAGAAACAAATAGGAGGAGGAGAAACAGTAATGAAATGACTTGTCCAAGTTAACTCTGCAGGTTTAATGCCAGAATTAGGAAGTGAACACAGGTCTGTGTCACAGTGTATTTTCTAAGCCAGTGATTCGGTGAGCCTAAATCTTGGCTGAGGATGAAACAAGGAGATTGAATTTATATTCAGCATAGTCATTAAGGCCCAGATTTTTAAAGGTATTAGGCACTTAAAGAAATCAGTGGGAGTTAGGCACTTTTGAAAATCCCCCTCTTTGCTCTTCTGCATCCTTTGGTGCCTAATACATTAAAAAAAAAAGTGCCCCTAAGTCTCCGAGTCTGCAAAAATTTACACATATGCTTAAATTAAGAGAGGGGAGTAGTCTCACTGAAGTCATTCCATGTGCTCAAAGTTAACTGCATGCTAAAGTGCTTTGCTGGATCAGAGTTTAATCACTGATGCTAACTGTTAACAGTTTTAATTTCTTTAAAAAAAGGAAGACTTGACCATGATTCAAAGCTCATAAAATGAAAGAAAATTATTTCTAATATTAGAAAGTGTACAGGAATTAACTGCTAATTCATTTGGAAGTGATATGCATACCAGTTGTTCAACACTGGATAACTATAAAGAAGACATTTTTTTAGCTGATAACATTAAACCTGAGAATAAAGTAAACCAACAAAGTGATCACTTTTATTCATTAAATCATATACAATTGATGATTATGTCAATTTGAACCTCCTTGGAGTGAGGACATTGAGGGACAGCACAGGGGAGGGTCGGTCCTCAGAGTGAGGGCTGGCTGGGGGCATTGGGGCCCGGTGGGGTCAGGATCCCTACCTCTCCACCAGAGCCAGGATGGGAGCCACTTCCTCTTCTCTTTCCTTCTCTCCTCTTCTCTTCCCGCCCTCCAGAGGTAGTCTGGATTACTGCACCTAACTGGACACTCTCAAATCCCTCCACAGCCAATGCCTCCCTCCCCACCCAGAGGTATGCAATTAACACCATTAAAAAAAATTAATGAGAATTTTGTTTTCACTTAACCCCAAGTGTTAACTGTGATTAATTGGCAACCTGGTCTTAGTGCCCCGTAAAGCTGGCTATGCATACAATAACACAAGTATGCCTAGGACAAGGTATCAGCTAAATTAACATAGTGTTGTCGCCTAGGCTAATACAGAGTTGCCCCTCCTATTACTCTCCTTTTATACATCATTTCAAACAAGTTACATGCTACATTCCAGATGTAATTAAATTAGCTCATCCATTACCCTGTTATTCCATCCTTATCTTACAAGGGGACTGTGTGTTCCTGTACCATCTTCTTAGGAATGTATTCATGTGGTTAGCTGGACTCGTAACTAGTGCTACTATTCTAAGGAGACCTACTTTGGTTCACATCCTACTTTGGTCTGTATTTGTAGCCATGCCTAGGACTCCAGCAAGGTTTACACCTTCTGTCAAATATATCTTCTTAGCTGTGATGGTATAATATTGCTGAATAGGGAACATGAATGGTTCTTTGAGCACTTCAGAAACCAGTCATGTAACAAAGGATTGGACCTGATGCCATCTGGAATCACCAGTATTATATAACTGAAATCTCCTACACAGCTGGGAAAATTTAATTCATGAAACTGTACATTAAAAAGATACACAATTCTTTTATGATGAATGGAGAATAGGAGGCCAGGACTGTTGGTCTTTTGCAATTTGCTAGTTTATAAATACAAGGGACCTTTTGTATATAACCTGATCAATTTAAATATATTTGAAATTTAGGATGATGCTGTGAATGTGGGCATGTCTACTCTAGAAACTTAAGTTGATCTATGTTAGGTCAATTTACAACCACCACAGTTATTACACACTACCCCCCATCTGTCGGTGGAGCATGTCCTCAACAGGAATGCTTCCTCTGACTTAAGAGTGACAGTGTGGTGGGCTGAGAGCCCAGCTTCTCAGGTCTGCACACAACTCCTCTTTGGCATCCCAGCTGTCCCCTGGGGCTGCCCCCCACCCAGGCTCTTGCCTTCCCCTTCCCGGCCACCAGGAGCCTGGATGCCCTCCTGGGTTGTTGGCTCCCCATGCCACGTCGTCAGTAAACCAGCTGCCACTCCCCCTGGACTCTTGGCTCTCTGCTCCCCACTGCTGGGAAACTATCCAGGGATTCCCAGTAGGGAGCTGGGACCATTGGTGAAGCTGGGCTCCCTTCAAGGAGTGTGGAGCCAGGAGCCTCTGGACTGCAGACGGGTTCCCTGTGTGCTGGGAGTCCAGGCAGCAGCCTGGCTGGGAGTGGGGAGCCGGATGGTGTGGGAAGCCCAAGCAGCACCTGGGATGGGAGGGGGAAGCCAGGATTCAGGGAGCAGCCCAGCTCCAAATGGAGAGCAGGAAGCCAGGCACAGCCCATTTGGGAGCAGGAGCCCAGTAGGTAACTCGTCTTTCTTGTCAATCTCACAGCTCCAGCATGACGCCATGAAATTTACAAGAATGACAGCCAACAGCCAATGTGCATAACTTGCAGTGTCTACAGGGACACTACTGTGATGGCGCCCCCCATAAGGCATTATGGAGATATGCTTATGAATGCATATATGACATAACTAGAATATGTTTTATGCTACATATGCCATGTAAAATATCTCTGTAGAGGTTATAATCTACTGAATCAAATTAATTCTATTTGTATGCATGTGTCATTTTTGTATTTGAAGTTATGAATATTGGCTGTGTACTGGCTTGATTTTTAAGTAACCTTTGTAAAGCATTTGGTCAGCTTCTTGAGAAAGGAATGTGCAAATTAAGAAGCACTTAAAGTACAATGGATTTTGGAATGCTCCAATCCACATAAGAAGTCTACCTGAGGATGTTCAAGGAAGCATGCGACCCATGGCTGGTAAGAAACTGTGAGTCATGCATGGACATGTGACTTGCCCAGGTGACTCCAGAACTCCATCTTGTAGCTGGACTTTGCATCAGAGAGAGGAGGGGGACTCCACCCACAAGAGAAAGTCTATTTAAGCCCGCGGGAGACACCTCCATTTTGTCTTCAGCTGGCTAAATAGAGAGCCTCTCCACCTCCAAGAAAGAAACTGGAACAAAGGACAATAACCACAGGGGGTGTGAGTGATTGCTGGACCCGGACTAGAAGGAGATCAGTCTGTAAAAGGAGGCTTACTGGAACTGGTGAGGTTTTGTCTGTATTCAGTTTTATTAGACATAGACTTGTGGGTTTTATTTTATTTTGCTTGGTAATTCACTTTGTTCTCTCTGTTACTACTTGGAAACACTTAAATCCTACATTCTGTATTTAATACAATCACTTTTTACTTATTAATTAACCCAGAGTATATATTAATACTTGGGGGAGGGGCAAAAAGCTGTGCATATCTCTCTATCAGTGTTATAGAGGGTGAACAATTTATGAGTTTACCCTGTATAAGCTTTATACAGGGTAAAACAGATTTCTTTGGGGTTTGGACCCCACTGGGAGTTGGGCATCTGAGCGTTAAAGACAGGAACACTTCTGCAAGCTGCTTTCTATTGAGCCTACAGCTGTTAGGGGACATGGTTCAGACCTGGGTCTGGGTTTGCAGCAGGCTAGCAGGTCTGGCTCAAACCAGGCAGGGTGCTGGAGTCCTAAGCTGCCAAGGCAGGAAAGCAGGGAAGTTGTAGTCTTGGCACATCAGGTGGCAGCTCCCAGGGGGTTTCTGTGATCCAACCCGTTACAACTACGTTGCCCTAAGTACACAGACATAAGCCTTTTCTTCGGTGGAGTTATGTCAGCGTAGTATGGCACTTACATCAGCAGGAGCAAGGCTGTGGTGTGTACCCTGACATAATTAGGCTGACGTACGCTGATTTATGTTGCCCTAACTCTGTAGTATAGATCAGGCCTGTGAATCTTGGAGCATTAATTATTGATGCTATAGAATACTCTGACTTTGGTCATAAAATACCCACTCAGCCTGGTATGTCTTCCCTGACTGTGCTAGAAAAATCTAATAGTGGATGAATGCTAACATAGCTGTGATAAATCAGTGAGCTACATTGTTAAGAGAAATTGACAGGTGTATAAATAGCCTTTACAAAGTCAGCATAACCTCTGGGCTCTCTCAAATAAATGCCTTCTTAGTACAGATATTTTTACTAGAACTTTGATTTCTCACTTTAAAACTATACTTTAGAGCTTGCTTCAATACATGAACTTAGTGCAAGCAGCACAAATTATTCTACAATTTATTTTGATTTCTACATTTTTTAAAATATGAAATAAAAGTGCCTGCAGGGTGCTCTAGGCACCTTAAGTAACCACTAAAATATGAGTTATATGTATAATAAATCCAGCAGCCTGCTCTACCTTGCACAAAGAGAAATGGGATCAGCCAAGCAACATGAAAAATACAGCATTGAAAGAGCAAAACAAAAGGAACATTCCACTTTCCCCAACAAGAGTGACCTTTATCCCCAACCTTTGTCGTCTATCACTGCACTGTCTCCAGCCTGCCCCAATTGCCTGTGCAAAAGGATGAACTTTGCAGCATGCTTGGAAAATTAGGGCCAAAGCCCCCCGCCAACACACACACATACCACCATACACACACTCCCTTCTTCAGCAAGATGTTTTCCACATTTGATGATTTTTTTTTGTTGATTTTTGGTGATCAAAAGCCCAAATATTTTAGATTAAAAGGATTTTTCTAGGAAAAAAAATTCTATTTGGTTCAGCATCTCCAGCTCCAACAAGCCTAGCTAAAAATATCTGAGTCAGACTCTGGATTTCAATCAAAGGAAGAGAGAATGGCACTTAGCCCGATAAGCCTAGGGACAGAAAACAATATATAATTCTTCTGTGGGTAGGGAGAACAGAGCTGTCCCATTTCCCTTCCTACATATTCAACATAAAAGAGATCAACTCACCATAGCATACTGTCTTTAAAGTCTAGTGGCTTCTTGGGCCCCAAAGTAAAATAGTTATTTAAAGGGTAACACAAACTCGCTCCCTATTATCCCCAATTCCTGCATGAACTCTTTTGGGACTCCACTAATAATAAGCTTTTAGGTAACAACTACTAGAAATGTCTTCTCCCATTTATGGCTGGCCAAAAATTTTTTCCTCATCTTGATAAATGCCAGTTTGGCTACAGTAATCTGCACATTTGTGAATTTTATGATTTGCATAATACTGAACCTAATAATGCTTCTCTTGTCTCAGTGGTGTAAATCGGGAGTAACTCCACAGAAGTTAATGAAACTACACTGAAATTGAGAGCAAAACTTGAGCTGCTCAAAAAATGCCAAATATCATGTCAATTGAAGGAGGGAAAAATAAAAAATCCAAGCCAAAAAGACTGTTATCTTATTCTGTGTTTGTCTAGTCAATTAATATCATTGTAACAATAATGTTCCATGATAAACCATCTAAGGTGCAAATTGCCATTGTCTTCAACATACCTGGGATTTTACTCCTGAGATCTATATGAACTCTGGACCAAATTATGTGATGATGCATTCCATTGATATCAGTAGGTGTTGGTAGGGATGTCTCTGTGCATTAGTATGTTGTTCAGAGGTGTGTTGGAAATATTCCTTGAGTCGGAGACGTCGAAAATAGGATTCTAGGTCACCACAGAACTGTGTCATGTTCGTGGGGGTGGAGGGGCAGAAGGAGAGGCCCCGAGATAGGACAGCTGCTTCTGCTGGGCTAAGAGTATAGTTGGATAGGTTAACAATATTGCTGGGTGGGTTGAGGGAACCATTGCTGTGGCCCCTTGTGGCATGTAGTAGTTTAGAAAGTTTAGTGTCCTTTTTCTTTTGTAGAGAAGCAAAGTGTGTGTTGTAAATGGCTTGTCTAGTTTTAGTAATGTCCGGCCACGAGGAACTTTGTGTGGAAGGTTGTTTTTTATGAGAGTATCCATTTTTGAGAGCTCATTCTTTATCTTTCCCTGTTTGTTGTAGAGGATGTTGATCAGGTGGTTCCACAGTTTCTTTGAGAGCGTGTGGCACAAGCTGTTAGCATAGTCTGTGTGGTATGTAGATTGTAATGGATTTTTTAGCTTCAGTCCTTTTGGTACGATGTCCATCTGCTTGCATTTGGAAAGGAAGATGATGTCTCTCTGTATCTGTACAAGTTTTTTCATGCAGTTGATAGATTACCACTCCATATGGCTAAATGCAGTGCCTTCCATGACAGGTTTCAGAGTAACAGCCATGTTAGTCTGTATTTGCAAAAAAGAAAAGGAGTACTTGTGGCACCTTTAGAGACTAACCAATTTATTTGAGCATAAGCTTTCGTGAGCTACAGCTCACTTCATCGGATGCATACTGTGGAAAATATAGAAGATGTTCTTATACATACAAACCATGAAAAAATGGGTGTATACCACTACAAAAGGTTTTCTCTCCCCCCACCCCACTCTCCTGCTGGTAATAGCTTGTCTAAAGTGATCACTCTCCTTACAATGTGTACGATAATCAAGTTGGGCCATTTCTGGCACAAATCCAGGTTTTCTCCCCACTCCCCCCCCCCACAAATCCACTCTCCTGTTGGTAATAGATTATCTAAAGTGATCACTCTCCTTACAATGTGTATGATAATCAAGGTGGGCCATTTCCAGCACAAATCCAGGTTTTATCCCCCCCCCCTTTTATTTTTTTCTCCACACACACAAACCCACTCTCCTGTTGGTAATAGCTTATCTAAAGTGACCACTCTCCTTACAATGTGTATGATAATCAAGGTGGGCCATTTCCAGCACAAATCCAGGGTTTAACAAGAAAGTCTGAGGAATGGGGGGGGGATGGAAGGGTGGGTAGGAAAAAACAATTTCCATCCCACCATCAACCTCAGCCTGGTCCAGTCAACACAAGAGATCCACTTTCTGGACACTACAGTGCTAATAAACAATGGTCACATAAACACCACCCTATACCGGAAACCTACTGACCGCTATTCCTACCTACATGCCTCCAGCTTTCACCCTGACCACACCACACAATCCATTGTCTACAGCCAAGCTCTAAAACCCCTCCAATGCATTATTAAGGATCTACAACCTATCCTGAAGGATGACCCAACACTCTCACAAATTTTGGGAGACAGGCCAGTCCTTGCCTACAGACAGCCCCCCAACCTGAAGCGAATACTCACCAGCAACCACATACCACACAACGGAACCACTAACCCAGGAACCTATCCTTGCAACAAAGCCCATTGTCAACTGTGCCCACATATCTATTCAGGAGACACCATCATAGGCCTAATAACATCAGCCTCACTATCAGAGGCTTGTTCACCTGCACATCTACCAATGTGATATATGCCATCATGTGCCAGCAATGCCCCTCTGCCATGTACATTGGTCAAACTGGACAGTCTCTACGTAAAAGAATAAATGGACACAAATCAGATGTCAAGAATTATAACATTCATAAACCAGTCAGAGAACACTTCAGTCTCTCTGGTCACGCGATTACAGACATGAAAGTTGCAATATTACATCAGAAAAACTTCAAAACCAGACTCCAGCAAGAGACTGTTGAATTGGAATTCATTTGCAAATTGGACACAATTAACTTAGGCTTGAATAGAGACTGGGAGTGGCTAAGTCATTATGCAAGGTAACCTATTTCCCCTTGTTTTTTCCAACCCACCCCGCCCTGCCCCGTTCCTCAGACGTTCTTGTTAAACCCTAGATTTGTGCTGGAAATGGCCCAACTTGATTATCATACACATTGTAAGAAGAGTGATCACTTTAGATAAGCTATTACCAGCAGGAGAGTGGGGTGGAGGGAAAGAAAACCTTTTGTAATGGTAAACACCCATTTTTCATGGTTTCTATGTATAAGAACATCTTCTGTATTTTCCACAGTATGCATCTGATGAAATGAGCTGTAGCTCAAGAAAGCTTATGCTCAAATAAATTGGTTAGTCTCTAAGGTGCTACAAGTATTCCTTTTCATGGTAGCTAGTCTGATTCGTCTTCTTATGTCATCTTCACAACTTCCATTCTGCTACTAGTACTCCCTGTACACCTTGTTTATCAGTCTACCTTGTCACTTATGCTCTGAAAATTCTCCTTGGTAAATACTATGAGCTTAATATTGTATGGGAATCCAAGGTTATTGTCTTCCTACATAACAGGACTCCTCTCATTTCCTCTTTCAGTGCTACAGCCATTACTGCTTCCAATACCAAGTTGAACAAATCTGGTGATAACGTGCATCTTTGTCTCTCTCTTATAGGCATCCTGAACCAATCCATCAGCTTCTTGTCTACTCTCACCACACTCATTGACTTGCTGTAGATATTTTCTATCAGCTTGATCACTTTCTCGGGGATGCCATATATTGACAATAATTCTTTCTATGAAATGCTATCAGAATCCTGTTTGAAATTTATAAATGTTTAAAGCTGTTGTAACAAATTCAGTTGTGTTCTGTGTACTTCTCTGATCTACTATATTTTAACCTGGTCTAAATTTAGCCTGTTCCTCTGCAAATGCCATATCTATGTACCTCTTCATTCTCCTCTTTTCCCAGCATGTTCAATAAGCTGATACCTCTATAGTTCTTCCAAGCACTTTTATCTCCATTCTATAGATGGACACGATTATCACTTTCTCTTATTCACTCAGCACTTCTTGTGTGTAAATCTTGTTGCCTTCACCACGTGTCCCTCACCAGCTTGCAGTAACTCTGCTGTTCTGTTGTCACATCTCAGCACCTTTTACTTTTTTCAACCTTTCTATCAAGATTTTGACTTCTAAGAACTCCAGCATCTACTCTCCCTATTTGTACTTGGAAGCTTTGCAGGACCATTTCATCTACTATTTTCTGCCTGTCGTGCAGCTCTTCAAAATATTATTTACATTGCTTTTTCAATGTTTGTTCATCCTCATTTATTTGTCTGTGCCTGTTTTTCACTCCCGATAACTTCAACTCATATGTCTCACCTGGTTATCTTATCTTGCAATAGAACCCTGTGTCTCATTTCTCTTCAGATACTCTTCTGTTTCTTTACATAGTTTATTTATCCAGTTGTTCCTGTCTCTGTTCACTTTCTGTTTTCTTTCTCGTCAGCCTATTGTGTTCTGGAGTATGTCTACACTACAAAATTAGGTCGATTTTATAGAAGTTGATTTTTAGAAATCGATTTTATACAGTCGATTGTGTATGTCCCCACTAAGCGCATTAAGTTGGTGGAGTGTGTCCTCACTACTGTGGCTAGCATTGATTCATGGAGCGGTGCATGGTGGGAAGCTATCCCACAGGTCTCGCAGTCTCCACTGCCAATTGGAATTCTGGGTTAAGCTCCCAATGCCTGATGGGGCAAAAAACATTGTTGCAGGTGGTTTCAGGTATATGTCATCAGTCTCTCCTCCCCCTCTCCCTCCATCCGCGAAAGCAACTGAAGACAATCTTTTCACACCTTTTTTCCTAGGTTACCCATGCAGACGCCATAGCATGGCAAGCATGGAGCCCACTCAACTCACCACTGCTGTTGCGAGCATTGTAAACACCTTGTGTATTATACTGAAGTATGTGCAGAACCTGGCTAAGAGACAGCAGTATGAGGACGATTGTGAGGAGTACATGGACAGACATTCCTGAAAGCACGGGACGTGGCAATTGGAACATCATGGAGGCAGTGGGGCTGGTTGACACAGTGGAACACCAATTCTGGGACCAGCAAACAAGCACAGACTGGTGGGACCACATAGTCTTGCAAGTATGGGATGATTCCCAGTGGCTGCGAAACTTTTGCATGTGTAAGACCACTTTCCTGGAACTCTGTGAGTTGCTTTCCCCCACCCTGAAGCGCAGGAATACCAAGATGAGAGCTGCGCTGACAGTTGAGAAGTGAGTGGCAATAGCCCTGTGGAAGCTTGAATGCCTGACTGCTGCCAGTCAGTCAGGAATCAATTTGGAGTGGACAAATCTACTGTGAGGACTGCTGTGATTCAAGTAGCCAATGCAATCCCTGATGTTCTACTATCAAGGGTAGTGACTCTGGGAAATGTGCAGGTCACACTGGATGGCTTTGCTGCAATGGGTTTCCCTAACTCTGGTGGGGTGATAGACGGAATGCATATCCCAATCTCGGCACCGGACAACCTTGCCAATCAGTACATAAACCACAAAGGGTACTTCTCAATGGTGCTGCAAGCATTGGTGGATCACAAGGGACGTTTCACCGACATCAACATGGGATGGCCAGGAAAGGTGCATGACGCTTGTACCTTAGGAACTCCGGACTGTTTGAGCACCTGCAAGAAGAGACTTACTTCCCGGACCACAAAATTACTGTTGGCAATGTTGAAATGCCAATAGTTATCCTTGGATACCCAGCCTACCCCTTGCTCCCATGTCTCATGAAGCCATACACAGGCAGCCTGGACAGTAGTAAGGAGCAGTTCAACTATCGGCTGAGCAAGTGCAGAATGGTGGTAGAATGTGCCTTTGGACATTTAAAAGCTCACTGGCACTGTTTGCTGACCTAGGTTAGACCTCAGCGCAAGCAATATTCCCATTGTTATTACTGCTTGCTGTGTGCTCCATAACATCTGTGAGAGTAAAGGGGAGATGCTTATGGTGGGGTGGGAGGTTGAGGCAAATTGCCTGGCTGCCAATTTTGAACATCCAGACACCAGGGCAATTAGAAGAGCACAGGTAGGCACACTGAGCATCAGAGAGGCTTTGAAAACTAGTTTCACGACAGGCCAGGTTACGGTGTGACAGTTGTGTGTGTTTCTCCTTGATGCAAACCCGCTCCCTTTGTTGATTTTAATTCTCTGTAAGCCAACCACCCTCCCACCTTCGATCATAGCTGGCAAAGGAAATTAAGTCACTATTGTTTTGAAACCATGCATTCTTTCTTTATTAATTAAAAAAAGGGAGATAACTTATAAAGTAGCCAGGGTCGGGGAGGAGGGGAGGACAAGGACACATTGCTTATTGTAGCCACACTACAAATCAAAACTGTTTGAATGATAGCCTTCTCTTGCTTGGGCCATCCTCTAGAGTGGAGTGGCTGGGGGCCCGGAGCCTCACCCCGCACCCACGTTCTTGGGCATCTGGGTGAGGAGGATATGGAACTTGGGGAGGAGGGCAGGCAGTTGTACAATGGAAGCAATGGCGGTCTGCGCTCTTGTTGGCTTTCCTGCAGCTCCACCTGACGCCTGAGCATGTCCATTTGCTCCCCCATTAGCCTCAGTATTGCATTCTGTCTCTTCTCATCGCACTCACTTAATGCTTTCCTGGACTCTGCCACTGAATGCTTCCATGCATTCAGCTGTGCCCTATCAGTGCGGGAGGACTGCATGAGCTCGGAAAATATGTCATTGCAAGTGAGGTTTTTTTGCCTTCTAATCTGTGATAACCTCAGAGATGGAAACGATAGGGTGAGCATAGAACATTTGCATATGCAGGGGGATAAAAAGAGAGAGTAACGTTTAAGATGACACATTTCTGAGAACAAAAAGGAGACTCTTTCACAGTGAATCAAGCAATTCACAGCAGACAGCACATGTACTTTAGGTACAAGGTGGCATTTTGCCTTTTATATAGAGCACCTGCCGCAATGGTGACACATCACACACAGCTGGAAACAGAATTCAGTCTCCAGGCAGCCATGGTAAGCCAAAGGGTATGCAGGTTTGGTTTCTAATGTCTTCATAACATGTGAGAATGTTTTCAAACTGCAGCATCCTCCTTTCCCATAGCAAGCAATGCTGGTTGTGTTTGCATTTAAAAGGAGGAGCTGCGGTTTCTGGGTGGATGTGCAGCACACACCTTCCCACACCCCTCCGCGTGGCTAACTGGGATGATCCCTTCACCCCTTCCCCCGCCGTGTAGCTATTCTCGGGGATGATCCCTTTTAGCCAAGTGCAAACAATCCAGCTTGAACGAGGTCCTTTTACTGTTCCCTTACAAAAATTCTCCTATTTCAACTAGGTGACCATTAAAGATATCACTCTTCTGAGGCTAACACAGAAAGATAAAAAAATGAATGTTGCTTGAATGCGACCAAAACCCAGGACCATTCGCTGCCATGCTTTGTGCTGCAATGATTCCAGACTACTTGCTACTGGCTTGGTGTGGTAAAGTGTCCTACCGTGGAGGACGAAATAAGGCAGCCCTCCCCAGAAACCTTCTGCAAAGGCTTGTAGAGTACCTCCAGCAGAGTTTCATGAAGATGTCCCTGGAGGATTCCCGCTCCATCCCCAAACATGTTAATGGCCTTTTCCAGTAGCTGTACTGGCTGCGAATACATCCCAATTCTTCAGGGCAAATCAAACATTAAACGCTATTGATTTTAAACCCTGTACTGTAGTTACAAATGCGCACTCATAAGAGGTGCTTTCTCTGCCTTCAGTGTCAGGGATCCTGCCTTGGGAGGGTATTAGCTCCAGGGTCATGAAAAGGTCCTGGCTGCTGGGGAGAACGGATTCACCGCTTGCCTGCTGCACATTCTCCTTCTCCTCCTCCTCCTCTTCCTCATCCACAAAATCCTCCTCAGTGTTGCATGAATCTCCCCCCTGGCATGTGTCCACGGACAGTGGTGGGGTAGTGGTAGCCCCCTCCCAGAATGCCATGCAGCTGATCATAGAAGCGGCATGTATGGGGCTCTGACAAAAGAGCGAACATTTACATCCTTTTCCTTTTGGTAGGCTTGCCTGAGCTCCTTGACTTTCACGTGGCACTGCTATGTTTCCCTGTTGTAGCTTCTGTCCATCATGCCCTGTGTGATTTTGGGATATATATTAGCATTTCTTCTTTTGGATAGGAGTTCTGTCTGCGCAGATTTTTCTCCCCATACAGCAATCGGATCCAGTGTCTCCCATTCGTTCCATGCTGGAGCTCGTTTGCAAGTTTGGGGGGACTGCATGGTTACCTGTGCTGCTGAGCTCGCCACGCTGACCAAACAGGAAATTAAATTAAAAAGTTCCCGGGGCTTTTCCTGTGTACCTGGCTAGTGCATTGGAGTTGAAAGTGCTATCCAGAGCGGTCACATTGGTGCACTCTGGGATAGCTTCCGGAGGCCAATAACTTTGATTTGAGTCTGCACTTCAACCCAGCAAGGTCGATTTTAGTGCTACTCCCCTCGCCGGGGAGGAGTACAGAAGTCAATTTTAAGAGCCCTTTAGGTCGACGGAACAGGGTTGCTTGTGTAGACGCATTCATTATAAAATCAACCTAACACGGCTAAATTCAACCTAACCCTGGCATGTAGGCCAGCACTTAGAGTTGTCTTCTTTTTTTTTCTCCTTCAGCTTCCTATGCTTGTCACTCAACTGCAGCACTTCATCCATTATCCACTTTAGTTTCTTTGTTTTGGCCTTGTATCCAATACCTTTTTCAGCTGCTCTCATAATCCCATTTTTTACACTGTTCCACGTCTGTTCAATGTTCATATCTCCTATCACCAGACATGTGATGATTTTCCAGATGGCTTCTTTGTATTCTTTCCTGATATCTGGCTCTTTCAATTTGTCCATGTCATCAACCTTAATACTCAGCACTTTTTCAGAAGCTCTCAACCTCAACCTCATTGATGCCTGCACTATTTTGTGATCTGATCAAATATTGGCCACTGATGATCTGAATGACAACACACTTGATTTCCATCTGTGATTTACAAGTACAAAGGCTATCATGTTCTTTATTTCCTGATCAGATGATATAATCCAGGTGCACTTCCTCTGAAAGCTTTCTTTGCTGAAATAATGGATTTGTTATCACCAGGTGGTTACCAAGGCAGAACTTTAGTAGCCTCTCATATCTTCTGTTTTCTTCACTCAGTCTGAACATGTCTATTGTTCAAGCCCAGGAATTCCAGTCTGATCCTACTTTTGCATTAAAATCTCTTATCAGCAATAGAACAACTTGTCTTGAAACTTGTTGTATTTCTTTCTGTAGATCATTATACAAATTTCCAGTTTCTTTCCTGGGCACTGCTGAGATTGGCACATGTGCTTGTAGTATTGTGACTGCACCAGATTTGATTCTGAATGTCACCTTCAACATACAAGGAGATATTGGCTTAAATGTTATAAAAACCTGACATACCTTCAGCTTTACCGCCAAGGCAACTCTGTTCTCATATCTACCATCTCTTCCTGATGCCAGTAACCTATCTTCATCATAGTAGAATTCTCCTGGGCCTTCCCATGTCATTTCACATAGACTGATGATTTCTCTCTGATATCTTTTCAACTCATGTATCATTACTGCAAGTTCTCCAGCCTGATAAAATGTTCTTACATTCCATGTTCCAGTAACTGTCTTATATCCTTAGAATTCATAATGTAATTACCTGTTCTGCATATTATAATTGTGTTTTTTCTGACTTCATACTTTTTACCCCAACTTGTTTTCTTAGAGTTGAATGTATCTGGGTGATGACCAAGCCACCATGATTTAGTTTCTCTTTCCATTTTACATTTGGTTTCCATGTCCCAATATTTGCCCAGTGTTTGAGCATGATTACCTGGCTTTGTGGACTACCAGTATATCGTAATCCATCGGCAACACTGCTCTGAGCTCTCCATTAGCTTGTTCCAGCACTGTTTCCACCAATGTGTGGGGGGAGTTCAAAAAGTAGTAGATAAATAGTGCATAGTAGATAAATGCACCCCCAAGGGGTGATTTGCTTGCAGTTGGTCCCGTTACTAACTAAAATCTGAGGAGTGGCTCCAAGTAGCTGTGTGTGCTCTCCAGTGTTGCGCCTTGGGACCTTGCCTTGAGTGGCCTGTGAAACTTTAGCGAGGGTAGCTAGTGGCAATAACCACTAGTGACAGGGCACATCTCGTCCTCTGTGTTCATGAAGTATGCTATAGCAAAGCCAGCAATTATAGACTGTAGGATGAATTTTGTATTTTGGATTCTGTGTGTGGATGAAACAGCAAGAAAAAATGTCTGGAAAATTAACCTATTTAAAAACTAGACATTGAGGTTCAATAAATGAATTGTTAAACTTTGAAAATAATGAAGATAAAGTTGTTCAATGTTATTATGAAGTTATGTATTATTTTAATGCAGAATTCAGGGGGTTAGCTCTAGTGGATTAATTAGAGTAAACTGTTCTTTTTTTTGTGAACTGTTATATTTTTGATTTTAGAGACAAGTGATTCATCATCTAACATTACCCCCTTTACCAACATAGGTAATTTGCATTGAGAAAAAATAGACTAATATTATCCATAAATAATTTCAAGGATTTTGAGGGCATATTGTATAGTAACAAGACATTGTTTTTATGCAGAGCAATGCATGCTATCCATGTTTCTAATGAACTCAGAATAAATTAGGATTCCATTCCAGAAGATTTAACAAATTGATACCATTCAAATGATTTATAGCAGGCAGTAATCAAGCTATGTGGGTAACCTTTGAGTTTACTTTATATGCAGTTGGGCTTAGCAACTTGTACACATATTTGCATGACATTTGGAAAAGACCAGGTCTTTAAACACATGAAATAATAAGGAGCTCCATTATGTTATTCACAATAAGTAATAATAATAAATTGTTTTCATCTGGATGTTCAGGATTAATAGTTATTTTACATAAATTTTCAGCATTCCATATATGTTGGGTTTCAGTGCCACCACAGTCTTTATGAGTTCTGTTTTTACAAAGTGCAGTACAATGGAACAAACACCTTGCTTTTCTTACATGCATATATCACAAATTTAATTGGGCATCCGGATGGGAATAGAGACTGTTACGTCAAGTCTTCAAAAATGTAATCAGTGCCATGTCCCTCTTTCTATGGAAGCATGTCTCTTGTTCTTTACTGACTTTCTCTCTCAAAACTGGACACTCAAACGATGAATGCTTATTGGACAATTCTTCCTCCTGGGCATTAGCTTTCTTCCACACCCCTTATTTTATGTCTGCAGTAGGAAGTTCCCCTCAAGTTTGTGGTTCTTTGGAAAACATTGGTATTCTTAAAGAAAAATTTGAAAGTTTCTTAAACTCCATGGATTAGCTTCAACGCTGCCTTATGCTTTGTGTAGTTGTTTATACCTCTAAGCTCACTGTAAAAGGCTAATTTACTTCTTATTTTTAATTAAGGTTGAGAGTAGACATGGCATTTCTCAATTGTCTGAAATCAGGAGAGCAAGGTTAAGGCTTCACTAGGTTTTCTTTTGATCAATAACTCAAACACATAATTTGACAATTGCACTGATACAACAAGTATGTTTTGATCTCCTTGAACACGAATGGAAAAAAATATGCAGGAAAGTGCTCTGATGCAAATTAGCTCATTTCAGATGTAATCTAGCTAAGGCTGTAGAGCAGATTCATTAATTTCTAAGTGGTCTCGGTGTCACTAGATGGGACAGAACACCACACCCAGAAGGTGTGTGCATTACACAAAGATATAATTTAATTAATGGTAAATTCAGAAATGCTTTAGGGCCTGATTCTACAAACTTTGCTCAATCAGGTAGTTCTTAATCATGCAAGCAGTCCCCACTGACTTCTATGGGACTATTTATTTATCAGGATTTATTTACAGTATCAGGATCTCAATTAAGGGTGTGTTGTGGAAAACGAGTCACACCATCTGTTTGGTTCAAACAGTCTGAGGTCCTTTATTGAATACAAGCATGCAGGGAGAAGGAAACAGAGATGGTCACACGCAGGTGCCACCCTGGTCTCTCTCTGCCCTGCCCCTATAATACCAGACTTATATAGGTCCAAATTCAAGCCAAATGATACATTTCCTTACCACTCAAGCATTATTAATAAAGCCTCATAAGGAATTAATGGAAGGGCACTTTCATAACTAGCATAGTGCTGACGCACAGTGTTATTATCAAGATCTTATTAAGATCTGCGGTTTGCTGTGGCAGCGTTTTGACTAGGGACTTTTGCAGGATGGAAGGTGCATATAATGAAGAAGGCAGGGACTCTTCCGGAGGCCCTTTTGGTTCTTTTAGTTAGAGATGGGCCTAGTCCATTATCTGGGTCAAGTGCCACAGCTTAGCATACATAAATGCTTTAGCTTAAGCCAAGTCTTACAGGATACAGGCCTGTAGGCCTCTTGCATTACAGCTCTTGCATATGTTGCATATAGTTTTTTTGCCACAGAATGGGACGGGGTCAGTTTCAACAGCAAGGTTAACAGCAATTTCCCCCACGGGTGATACAAGATGTGTTTGTCTCATAAAAAACTTCTTTATAATTGCAGTGGGGGAGGTTTAGATTGGATATTAGGAAAAACTTTTTCACTAAGAGGGTGGTGAAACACTGGAATGCGTTACCTAGGGAGGTGGTAGAATCTCCTTCCTTAGAGGTTTTTAAGGTCAGGCTTGACAAAGCCCTGGCTGGGATGATTTAACTGGGAATTGGTCCTGCTTTGAGCAGGGGGTTGGACTAGATGACCTTCTGGGGTCCCTTCCAACCCTGATATTCTATGATTCTATGATTCTATGATAATCTCCAAAAACAGATTATCAGTTATAAACCCAATTAGGATCAAAAGTGTGGTTTAGTGGTTAATGCGGGGTCTTTGGCCTCTGAATTCCTGGGATCCACCCCTACTCTGCCACTGACTCATTGTGGGCTCTTGGACAGGACCTTATCTCACCTTATACCATTTCATGAACTGGCAAAATGGAAATAATAATACCTACCTCACACAGGATAATCATGTTAAATTAAGTAGTGTTTTTAAAGACCTTTGAGATTCTTGCATGGAAGTAGTTACTAAATGTAAGTGCAAAATATAATGTCATAAAATATACTGCATTCTATTAGTGAACAGGAGAAGGAGAATTTTTTAAAAAATATTCTTTTAAAAAATATATATTTCTATTGCTGTAGAAGCTTTAGTCAGTGTCCAGTACTACCTTGTGCTAAGCACTGTACAAAGACAGAACAAAAAGCAAGTCTTTGCCTCAAAAAGCTTCCAATCTAAATGTAAGAAAACAGATGAATACAGGCAGAGAGGGGAGTACAAGAAAATAAGGAGGCAATATTGGTCAGCATGATGGGCAGTGGTCTCAGCACACCCGCAGCCTAATTGTTTCCCCTTTTTTTTTTGTGGGCATGACAGTAAAGGAAAGATTTAATGAAGGTTTCAAAGAAGGATAATTAAATAGCTTTGTGGATGTTAACAGGGAGTTCCTCTCAAGCATGAGAGGCAGCGTGGGAGAAAGCACAAAGGTACTTGCTTGAAACTCTAACAAGTGGGTAATGGAGACTGTCATCATTGGTAAATCAGAGGCAGGAGTTGACACTGCAATAGCAAATGAGAGTTGATAGGTAGGGTAGGCTTAGGTCAAAAGGATCTTGAAAGTCACGACTAGCAGCATATGTTTGTTACAATAAAGCAGGGGAAGCCAGTGGAAGTATGCAAAGAAAAGGGTGACATGGTCAAAGAGAGGGCCTAGGGAAATGATCTTTGCTGCTTCATCCTGAATGAATATGAGTGGGACAAGATTGCATTTGTCAGAATGTCTTCCTCTCACTCGATAGACAAGGTGGGTGAGGGTAATATATTTCATTGGACCAACTTCTGTTGGAGAGAGAGACAAGTTTTGGAGCTACACAGAATTCTTCCTCAGGTCTGGGAATGCTAAATACAAGATCACAGTGTCACAGCTAAATATAAGATCAAACAGATAGATTAGCATAAGTAGTTAGCACATATTCTGAAGGACCATTTAAGGTGAAGTGGCCTGTCCCCTGAACACCCTGTCCCCACAGGACCAAAAGGGAGGTTAATGGGTTACAAATTGTTGTAATAAACCATAATCCCATGTCTATATTAAAACCACGATTTTTAGTGTCAAGCAAAGTTATAAATTTAAGCTCCCAGGGTCATCTTTTGAAAGTATTGCACACGTTTCCTTTAAAGACGAGGACTGATAGGTCAGATACTGGACAGTCTCTATGTAAAAGAATAAATGGACACAAATCAGACGTCAAGAATTATAACATTCAAAAACCAGTTGGAGAACACTTCAATCTCTTTGGTCACTCGATTACAGACCTAAAAGTGGCAATTCTTCAACAACAAAAACTTCAAAAACAGACTCCAAGGAGAGACTGCTGAATTGGAATTAATTTGCAAACTGGATAAAATTAACTTAAGCTTGAATAAAGACTGGGAGTGGATGTGTCATTACACAAAGTAAAACTATTTCCCCTTGTTTATTTCCCCTTCTATTGTTCTTGTCAACTGCTGGAAATGGCCCACCTTGATTATCATTACAAAAAGTTCTGTCCGCCCCCGTCCCCCGGCTCTCTTGCTGGTAATAGCTCACCTTTCGTGATCACTCTTGTTACAGTCTGTATGGTAACACCCATTGTTTCACGCTCTCTGTGTATATAAAATCTCCCCACTATATTTTCCACTGTATGCATCCGATGAAGTGAGCTGTAGCTCATGAAGGTGCCACAAGTACTCCTTTTCTTTTTACTTTGAGAAAAGTATTCACCCACAGATGATGTGCTGTTTTTCTTTTATCTTTTTCCTGCATGAGCTCATTTGATTGTCTGGTTTCATCCACATGCTTTTTGGGGGCATTTAGTGCACTGGATGAGGTACACCACAAGTTGTGATAGGCATGAGTAGGATGCATGGTTCTCAAAAGGTGTGTTGTCGGGGATATTGATTATTGTAGCAGGGAGATAAGTCTTCAGGTTTTTCATCAGTTGTTCTGGTAGGGTCTAGTGCCACTTTGAGTTGATGTGTCCTGGTATGTGGGGAGCTTGCAGTGGGACAGGTTGGGAGATAGTTTGAAGGCCAGAAAAGGGGGTGAAGGAAAAAAATTATTTCAGCCTGGGTTCCCCATTAATTATGGGTTGTTGTTGTTTGATGATATCCCATATGGGTTCCAGTGTGGGCTGGTTGGTGAAAACTAAGAGTGTGCAGTCAAAGGGGATTTTATTACTCTATTGAAGCAAGTTATCACTGGGTATTTTGGAGGCCTATTCCATGATGCAATCTACTTCTCTAGTGGAGTGTCCTTGTTGGTGAAGTCAGTTTTGAGTGTGTTAGGTGTATATCCTGGACTTTCTCCTTGGAGCATATTGTGTGGCATCTGAGTGACTGGCTGTAGATAACAGATTTCTTGGTGTGTTTGGCGTGGTTACTCAATCTCTGAAGATAGGTGTGGTGATACATGGGTTTCTTGTATGTAATTGTCTGTAGGGTTTTATTGTTGAAGATGATCATGATATCCAGGAAGCTGATGCTAATGTAGGAGTGTTCCAGAGACGGTTTAATGGACAGGTGGTGGTTGTTAAAGTTCTAGTGAAAATCTATGAGGGAGTTAAAGTCGTCCGTATAGAGGATGAAAGTATCCTTGATGTATCTCAGGTATATAACTGGTTTTGTGGTGCATTTGTTCATTTCTCTAGTGCTTTCTTATATAACTGCATCTTGCAATTATCTGGTGTTTTTACATTTTTAATTTGCTATTTACTTTTTAAATTTATTCTCTTAAAATGACTTTGCAGTTGTGGCAACTTTTCATTGTCATTTGTCTGTTATGTCTTTGATTAGAGGTTTCATAAATTTCCATCGCAATAGATTAATTTTTGACTTCTTTCCATTTTTATTACTGATATGGATCTTTTTTTAAATATAAATACCTACCCTTGGATCATTTATATTGCCCTTAGTCCCAATATTAAGGGTTTAAATGTAGTATAAATCCAGTGGTAGGGAACAATGTGGAAGCACAGCACCTGCGCTAGAATTTCTAGAGGCATTGTACCCAAGGGAAGCAGTGCCTCAAACTGTGCAGGGTACAAGCAATTGATACACCACCCTTCACAGGGTGCAGTATACATCACCAGTATATAAATCCAATTCCAATCCTCTCCATCCCATCTATCTCCAGTACTAGCCTGGAGCAGTCCCTGCCATCAGGGGAATACAATGTGTCTTTGTATTCATCCTCTGTGTTGGTGCACAAGCAGGTAAAGCCTCCTTGTACCCTATCCCCACTCACAAACCTGTGCAGAGCTGAGCATAGCTGAGACCTAAGCAGTTTGAAGACTCTACTTTGGGATGTTTATGTCCCCACATACCACAAAAGGTTTTCAGAGAGTGCGGAAAATTGCAACACTTTACCTTGGTACCCTCATTGTTTCTCAAAATATAACTGCCTGCCTCAAAAATTGGCCTTGAAAACCAAATACAATCTGAGTCAACCAAGTATATCCTTAGAATTGGAACACGTCAGAAGTAAAATATGAATTGATGTTGTTGCAATCTATAGTTTTCATCATTTTTTCCTGAAAAGAAAATACACATTATGGTGTTCCTTCCCTTGCAGAAAGGTTATCCCATAGATTCTGAAGCAACACTGCCAAGTCACACAAGTGCTCAGAAAAAGAGAAGGTCATCATATTTGACTGATATGTGAATTAGTGATAAAATATTTGATAGTTATCTCCATGAGTACCCTAGGCAATTTTATAATTTAATACCTCTTCAATGGTCAGCCATATCCAAATCCCCCAGGTATTCAACAACAATGCAGATTTTAGTATACAAGTATTTAGAAACATGGCTATGTTTACATTCAGTTAGTGCAGTTTAGAAAATAAAGCAAAGAGTTGTTGATAGCAATTACCAAGTCATTTGTGAAAAGAAAAGGTATTGACACTGACGTAATATGGTCCAAAAACCATAAAGGCTTTTAGGGCCAGATGTTCAGCAAGTATAAATCACAATAACTTCATCTACTTGAATGGAGTTATGTTGATTTACACCTGATAAAAATCTGACCCTAAGAATTCTGAAGTTCCAAAATAAACCCCCCATCCCTTCTGACAAAACAGGATAAACTGGGCAATTTTATATAATTAAAATGCTACTCAATGACTTGATAACATAAAAAGAGAAAGGCATAGATTTTCCAAAGCATGTATAATATGGCCAGGTGATTTGGATATGGGTGTGTGCAGATTCCAATTTGTGCCTATAAATCAGGTGTTTCATGTCGCATTGGATCATATCAATTTAAAAAAAACCCTTAAACTATTGTAATATGAACTGAATGTTAATGTTGTTTAAGGGCTGTGTGTTCATGCTAAACATATAGTAGAAGTTCAACATAACATTTCCTGATTAATTGATATGACAGTTTTCCTATATAACATAAATATTATTTTAAATTAAGATATTATTATGCAGATTTGGGACACACCATTCAAAATGCTTACCTCACTAGTCATTGTGTGACTTTGATGCAGCCTGGAGCAGTGGAGATGCCATCAGAGGCACGGAACAGAAATCTCAACTGGGAGTAGCTGAGGCAGGGTTTTGTGTGCTCACACATCTCTTCTTTCTCTCCACACTCTCACTTTCACAATACAGGAGATGCTGCTTCTCTTTTCTCCCACTTCTTTCTGCTGTTGGCAGTATATATGTGGGAGAGTGAGTCACAAACTGCATTGGGGGCCAAAATTCCATGGTCTGTCCAAACCACTGCTGCTATTGAGAAGCGGGGATGGTACTTTTTTTACTAATATTTGCAATATTTTTGGTAAGGATTTTTCCCATATGGGAAAGGGAGCAAACTGCTGTGTGGGTTTATTCACCTTCATCCAGCATCCAAGAGGTATGGTTTGGTGGATTAAATTACAATTGTCAGAATTTTGGCAGGTTCCATTGTGGTTTGGAAGATTAGAAAGCAACTGATAGAAATCCCTGTAACCGGTGGGCTGCCTGGGCTTTGGTCCTGAGTATGGCAAATTCCCTTAGCATTTTGCACAGCTTGAGGATTCCCTCATCTTAACTCTCTGATGTGAAGGATGGGAGTCGGTTGGGACACTGACCTGGGAAGGATTGAGGGTAAGAAAGTGCAAGGCCATCACACTCTCTCTCAGATTATAGTTCATCGTGACTACTTGCGCCGTTGAGATCCATCTGGAACAACCCTGTGGATGGTAATCAAGGTAGGTAACATTTTAAATAAAGTTGCAGCCTCTGAATGTAACTATATTATTATATCTGTGTCCTGTTGTGTCTGCGTCCAATAAACCATGCATTGTTAGGTGCTTACAAATGCCAGAATGTACAAGAAAGTGCTTACAAATGCCAGAAAAAACAAGAAGAAAGTTGTGCATGATTTCAGGAGGTAATTAAATTTTCCAATAGTGTTACCACTGTTGCATGTTTCCCCACGTTACTGCTACCCTGCAAAGTCAGAAGTAGATGAAGTGATTCTTGTATTTTCCCACATACCACATTTTTCTCCCTCCTTCCATCCCATTCACCCAGTGGATACAGAAATAAGAGCACCATTATGCACCATCATTTGGTAATCCCTATGTGGTTTGGGGTTCCCTGCATGGGGAAGGAATAGGTCTGAGGAGCGTGGTGCTCTCCAAGCACCATTCAGCCTCACAGGGGTTCTACATTAAATTTAATACGGAGAGTGTTGGTATTAACTTTGGTGGACATCCCTGCTGGGAAATCCAATAGATGTAATTTACATGGACTTATTTACATGTAATTAATGTAATATAATTTACATGGACTAATTTACATGTAATTTACATCGGCACGCATGTGGCAGGTTGCCGACCCCTGGTATATATATTACATATTCTTTTGTCTGTCCAGGTCTTCTTCTGTTTCATACAAAGATAACAACTTTGAACCTTACAAGACTCATAGCTTCATAGATTCTAAGGCCATAAGGGACCATTGTGATCATCTAGTCTGACCTCCCATATAACAAAGGCCATAGAACTTCCCCAAAATAAAAAAAAGAAAAACATCCAATCTTGATTTAAATATTGTCAGTGATGAAGAATTCACCATGACTGTAGGTAAGTTGTTCCAAAGATTAATTACTTTCACTGTTAAAAATGTACACCTTATTTTGTAAGAATATCAGGGTTGGATGGGACCTCAGGAGGTCATCTAGTCCAACCCCCTGCTCAAAGCAGGACCAATCCCCAATTTTTGCCCTGATCCCTAAATGGCCCCCTCAAGGATTTAACTCACAACCCTGGGTTTAGCAGGCCAATGCTCAAACCACTGAGCTATCCCTGCCTCCCTAGCCTGAATTTGTGTAGCTTCAAATTCCAGCTATTGGATGTTGTTATACCTTGCTCTGCTAAATTGAACTCTATTATTAAATATTTGTTCTGCTTGTAGGTGCATATAGACTGTACTCAAGACACCCCTCTACCTTCTCTTCGGTGAACTAAGTAGATTGAACTCCTTTTGTCTTTCACTATACAGCAACTTTTCTAATCCTTTAATCATTCTCTTGGCTCTTCTCTGAACACTGTCGAATTTATGAACATATTTCTTGAATGTTGGATACCAGAACTGGACACAGTATTCCAGCAGTGGTTTCCCCAGTGTCAAATACAGATGCCAAATAGCCGGCCAAATAGCCTCTTTCATCCCACTCAAGGTTTCCCTGTTTCTCCATTCAAAGATTGCATTAAGTCTTTTGGGCACAGAGGTGCACTGTGTGATGATGTTCAGCTGATTATCCACCACGCCTTCCAATCTTTTTCAGGGTCATTGTTCCCCAGCGTAGAATCCCCAACCTGTAATTATGGCGTACATTCTTTATTCATAGATGTATACATTTACATTTAGTCTTGTTAAAACCCATATTGTTTGCTTCTCCCAGAGTACCAAGCAATCTAGATCACTCTGTAGTAGTGACCTGTCCTTTTCATTCTTTATTCGTAGATGTATACATTTACATTTAGTCATGTTAAAACCCATATTGTTTGCTTCTCCCAGAGTACCAAGCAATCTAGATCACTCTGTAGTAGTGACCTGTCCTTCTCATTATTTACCATGGCCCAATTTTTGTGTTATCTTCAAATTTTATTTGTGATTATTTTATATTTTCTTCAGATCAGTAATAAAAATGTTGAAGAGAATAAGGCAAATGACCAGACCCTATGGGGCTAAATGTACACCCACTCAATGGTGATTCCCCATTTACAGCTTTTAATCCATTTAATGTGTGCCATCGTAATTCTTATATTGCTTTAGGTTTTTAATCAAAATGTCATGCGGTGCTAGATCGAGTGCTTCACAGAAGTCTTATGTGCAATTCATCAACCACACTATTACCTTTATCCACCAACTCTATAACCACTTCAGGATATCAGGTTAGTTTGACAGAATCTATTTTCTATTAACCAATGTTGATTTTCATTAATTACATACCCTTCTTTAATTCTTTATTAATTGAGTCCCATATCAGTGTCTCCATTATTTTAGCTCAGCATTGATGTCAGGTTGACTGGCCTATGGTTACCTGGCTCATCCCATTTACCCTTTTAAAATATTGGAACAGCATTAGCTTTCTTCCAATCTTCTGGAACTTCCCAGGTGTTCGAAGACTTATTGAAAATCAATATTGAGAGTCCAACTAGCTCCCCAGCCAGTTCTTTTAAAACACTAGGATGCAAGTTATCTGGACCTGCTGATTTAAAAATGTCTAACATTAGTAGCTGCTCTTTAGCATCCTCCTGAGATACTAATGGAATGGAAAGAATGTTATTATATGACATGACTACATCATCTGTTTATCTCCAAGTACAGAACAAATATGTATTAAACACTTGTACCTTTTCTGCATTATTACTGATAATTCTTCTACCGTTTCCATTACTAGAATGGACCAATACCATTGTTAGGGTTCTTTTTGTTTCTAGTATGCTTAAAAAAGGCCCTTCTTCTTATTGTCCTTTATGCTGGTGGCCACGAGTTCCCCTTTGCAGTTTTCTAATTTTCTACAATTCATAGCTTCTGCTTTATACTCATTACTATCAACTTCCCTTTTTTCCATTTGTTATATTATATCTCGCTTCACCTGTCTTCTAGTCTAGGTCAGTTTTTTAACCAATGAAGCTTTTTTGGCATCTAGTGAAATGCTTATAACAATTAGGAACTATTATTCAATTTTTTTTCTGATTAAATTCTTCCTCGCAGCTGATCTGGCTCATAGTTGTTTTCAGCTTTGTTAAATTAGCCCTTTTAAAACCCTTTATATTAGCCCTTTATGTAACATTCGTCTACACTGTATTCTGTTTGCACATTATACAGGTGATCAAGTCATGATCACTTGTACCTAAGTTATCTGTCACTTTTGTTCTCTGTTCAATTCCTCTTTATCTGACAAAGCAAGGTCTAATACAGAATTCCCCTGTGTTGTATGCAATAATGTTTTATTTAGGAAATTGTCTTCTATAATATATAGAAATTCCAAGGATGTTTTAGTACTGACAGCATAAGACCTCCAATATATGTCCCAAATGATCACACAGCTTTTTTTACCCTACACATTTTAGCTAGGTGCATAAGAAGCCTGTCATCCTGTTTCCTAGTGTGAATTAGTGGTCCGTAGCAGACACCAACTAATACCTCATCTTGTGCTTTATCTTTTAGGACATTGATCCGTAAGCATTGAAGATCATTTTCTTCTGAGTTATCAGTGACCTGACAACAGGTAATGACATTTTTGACAAAATGCTACTCCCTCTCCCATTTTGCCCACTTGATCCTTACTAACTGGGTTATAACCATTTATTTTAATATTACAATCATGGGAATCATTCCAAGAGGTTTCAGTAATACCAACAAGATCAAATTTATGGTCATGAATAAGCCATTCCAATCCCTCGTGTTTGTTACCCAGGCTCCTGGTATTGGAGTATAGGCAATTCAAGAATTTCTTCTCTTCATATCCTTTGATTCCTTGATGAATGTTGTTGTCAACATCTCAGTTTTTTTTCTGATTGCTCATTTCTTACCTCTTTTTACCACCCCCCTTTGTTATTAGTTTATGCCCTTCTGAATACTCTAGCCAGCCTGTCCCCAAGATGACTGATCCCCTTCTACTGAGGTGGAGGCCATGTAAACTACACAGCAGCCTCTCCTGATAGAAGTTGGACCAATGTTCCACAAATCAAACCCTCCATCTAGTAAGTGGTTCCCTTCCAGAATCTTCTGCCTCCTGTCTTATTTTGTTCGTGGGACAGGAAGCATCTCAGAGAAAATCATTTGGACATTCTTCTTCTTCAATATATTTCTAAGTTCCCTGAAGTCATTTATTATGTGTGTGATATCCTATGACACAATGTCATTAATGGTAACATGAACAATCACCAATGGATCCTTTCCTGTTCACTTCAAGAGCCTTTCCAATCTTAGAGTACCATCTTATATCTTGGCTCTGGGAAGGTAGTAAACTCTCTTGTTGGTCTTTTCTTTCTACTGACAGTGAACAGAATGTCTCAGTTAGATCATGGCATAGAGACTGCTCTTTTGGAGTAGAAGTCCCTGCATTTTGTTCCTCTATCAGATTTACATGTTGGCATCTGATAATTGTTCTGCCTATATAGATAACTCATATTTGATAGAGATTGTGATATATGAGGTGTGTCATATGTTGAGCAAAAAATAATTTCTTTTCTTTTCTTTTTTTTTTTGTTGCAAATTGCCTGTAGATATTCACAGAATATCAGGGTTGGAAGGGACCTCAGGAGGTCATCTAGTCCAACCCCCTGCTCAAAGCAGGACCAATACCCAACTAAAGCACCCCAGCCAAGGCTTTGTCAAGCCTGACCTTAAAAACTTCTAAGGAAGGAGATTCCACCACCTCCCTAGGTAACGCATTCCAGTGTTTCACCACCCTCCTAGTGAAAAAGTTTTTCCTAATATCCAACCTAAACCTCCCCCACTGCAACTTGAGACCATTACTCCTCATTCTGTCATCTGCTACCACTGAGAACAGTCTAAATCCATCCTCTTTGGAACCCCCTTTCAGATAGTTGAAAGCAGCTATCAAATCCCCCCTCATTATTCTCTTCCGCAGACTAAACAATCCCAGTTCCCTCAGCCTTTCGTCATAAGTCATGTGTTCCAGTCCCCTAATCATTTTTGTCGCCCTTCACTGGACGTTTTCCAATTTGTCCACATCCTTCTTGTAGTGTGGGGCCCAAAACTGGACACAGTACTCCAGATGAGGCCTCACCAATGTTGAATAGAGGGGAACAATCACGTCCCTCCATCTGTTGGCAATGCCCCTACTTATTCAGACCAAAATGCCATTGGCCTTCTTGGCAACAAGGGCACACTGTTGACTCATATCCAGCTTCTTGTCCACTGTAACCCCTAGGTCCTTTTCTGCAGAACTGCTGCCTAGCCATTCGGTCCCTAGTCTGTAGCAGTGCATGGGATTCTTCTGTCCTAAGTGCAGGACTCTACACTTGTCCTTGTTGAAGCTCATCAGATTTCTTTTGGCCCAATCCTCTAATTTGTCTAGGGCCCTCTGTATCCTATCCCTACCCTCCAGCTTATCTACCTATCCTCCCAGTTTAGCGTCATCTGCAAACCTGCTGAGGGTGCAATCCACACCATCCTCTAGATCATTAATGAAGATATTGAACAAAACCGGCCTGAGGACCGACCCTTGGGACACTCCACTTGATACCGACTGCCAACTAGACATGGAGCCATTGATCACTACCTGTTGAGACTGATGATCTAGCCAGCTTTCTATCCACCTTATAGTCCATTCATCCAGCCCATACTTCTCTAACTTGCTGCCAAGAATACTGTGGGAGACTGTGTCAAAAGCTTTGCTAAAGTCAAGAAACAATACTTCCACTGCTTTCCCTTCATCCACAGAGCCAGTTATCTCATCATAGAAGGCAATTAGATTAGTCAGGCATGACTTGCCCTTAGTGAATCCATGATGACTGTTCCAGATCACTTTCCTCTCCTCTAAATGCTTCAGAATTGATACCTTGAGGACCTGCTCCATGATTTTTCCAGGGACTGAGGTGAGGCTGACTGGCCTGTAGTTCCCAGAATCCTTCTTCTTCCCTTTTTTAAAAGATGGGCACTAAATTAGCCTTTTTCCAGTTGTCTGGGACCTCCCCCGATTGTCATGAGTTTTCAAAGATAATGGCCAATGGCTCTGCAGTCACATCCACCAACTCCTTTAGCACTCTCGAATGCAGCGCATCCGGCCCCATGGACTTGTGCTCATCCAGCTTTTCTAAATAGTCCCGAACCACTTCTTTCTCCACAGAGGGCTGATCACCTCTTCCCCATGCTGTGCTGCCCAGTGCAGTAGTCTGGGAGCTGAAGACAGAGGCAAAAAAAGCATTGAGTACATTAGCTTTTTCCACATCCTCTGTCACTAGGTTTCCTCCCTCATTGAGTAAGGGGCCCACACTTTCCTTGACTTTCTTCTTGTTGCTAACATACCTGAAGAAACCCTTCTTGTTACTCTTAAGATCTCTTGCTAGCTGCAACTCCAAGTGTGATTTGGCCTTCCTGATTTCACTCCTGCATGCCTGAGCAATATTTTTTATATTCTTCCATGGTCATTTTTTCCAATCTTCCACTTCCTGAAAGCTTTTTTTTTTTGTGTGTTTAAGATCAGCAAAGATTTCACTGTTAAGCCAAGCTGGATGTATTCTTTGGATGTATTTCTAATTTCAGTTTGCCAATTTGTTCAGGGCCAAATTCTGCCATTCTTGCTCATGCTGAATTGTGCCTTTCTCCATATTAATATAAATTGGACTATTCCTAGAGTAAGACACTACTCAAAATAGTAAGAGATCCAGAATTTAACCTTGTTGTTCTGTTTTCAAATTTTAAAATCGTGAATTGCAAATATGTCAGTGAAACAGACAATTTTTACTGGGAATTATCTTCTAGTACAAAGTTTACATGAATTACATTTACAGTCTAAGATCATTTTACAAATTTTTAAATTTTTCTGTAGGATTCATACAAGGTTCATGCACTTGGCAACATTCAGGGCACACCCGGAGTGTTGTGTAGGAGCAGTGCACACACAGCTCCTCTCAAGGGCATGAACCTTGGAATCTCGCCCAGATGACATGAACCGTGGGAAGCCTCCCAGGACTGGGCTCAAAGCCCGAGAGCAAGGAATGCGGTAGATAGAAATTGGTAAATAAGAATGTTAAACAAAGCCAGTGTATTCCTTTTATCTGTTGGAGAATGTAATGTGCGGGGGGAGAGAAAGAATAAAGGAGAGGGTGGAAAGCTGACAGGACCAGTCCGTTGGCAGACCAGCCTGTTTGCTTGCTTAAAGCTTTGTGCTATCTTGTATTTGAACCGCAACAACTGGCGCCCAAACGTGGGGCCCTCAGCACTCACCTCGCCCGGCAAGGGTTTCAGACGCGTCACTCATCCACTTCGCGGATCCCGGTGTGTATTTTTCATTGTGGTAAGTATGGGAAGCTCCCTCTCTGCTTTGCAAGTGCAACACCGCAATGAGCTACAGCATTTGCTGCGTAAGGCTCAGTATGACTGCCCCACTCGAGAACTCACTCTCCTGCTACAGGAGGTGAGTGCCCAGTGCCCGTGGTACCCTAAAGCCGGAACCCTTAAGCTAGCGGACTGGGAGCGGTTGGGCCAGACATTGCACAAAGAGCCTCGGGCGCCCATGCAGGCTTTACATGCCTGGCACCTCTGCCGCGACACGATACAGCGTGTCACCTCGGACAGGCCCTCCCTCGCGGGGCTGGTGCTCTCGCCACTCCCGTCCGCTCCTGCAGCCATCCCCCCTCCTGGCGATGCGACACAGCGTGTCGCCTCGGAAAGGCCCTCTCCCGCGCCAACAGAGGGACTACCGATCCCGCCACCCCCGTCCGCTCCTGCAACCATCCCTCCCCCTGCTTCGCCCCCAGTGCCTCTATTACCACCACCTCCCTTGCCTTCCCCACCGGAGCCAGTGTGTGATTACCATCCCCCCATGGGCCCCCTGCTCCGGGGCCCCCCAGGGGGTCGTCCGTGTCTGCTCAGGGGCTTTCGTTGGTGCAACAAATGGTTCACACAGCGAAGACTCGCTCAGATATTACAGCAGAGGAGCTGGCTGATCTGGTCTCAGTTTGTCCGGTGACCTGGCAGGACGATGGCCAGGGCAACCAGGTTGCAAACTGGGTCAGTTTGCCTTACTCGGTGATCAGATAGGTAAAGAAAGCGATTCGCGAGTTCAGCCTCACAAGCGCATATGTACGTGGTCTCATTGAAGGGCTAGGTACTGGGTACACCCTGATCCCTGAAGACTGGAAGGCGCTGTTGTGCATGATGCTGACGCCCAGTCAGTATGTTATTTGGCTTAGTGAGTATCGGCAGATGGCGGAACGCCAAGCCCAGGTATATAGAGAGCAAGGAATCATTTATGAGCACTTGGCAGGGGAAGGCCAGTTTGCTACCGTTCAGATGCAGTCTCAACTCCCTCAGGCCTACTTCCCCATTATTTCCACCTGCACCCAGCATGCTTTCTGGAAGATCCCGGATTCAGGCAAGCCTACCAAAAGCTTTGCCAGTATCCGTCAGGGTGCATCAGAGTCCTTTATGGATTTTACCAACAGATTGCAGGAGGCTATCCTCTGACAGGTGGATAACCCTGCAGCAGCTCAGGAGATCCTGTTAAAAATGATGGTTGAAAATGCGAATGAGGATTGCCGCCGTGCTCTCCAGGCGGCACAAGCCACTGGCGTTCTAGAGCTGTCGGACATGCTGCGGGCATGCCAAAACATCGGCACACAAGCACATAAAGCTGGGGTTCTGGCTACCGCCCTGCGGAAAAGCGGGAAGGAGGGGAAGTGTTGTTACTGCTGTGGTAAAGAGGGTCACTTTCAGCGGGAGTGCCACTCATCGACGGCGCCCGTCCGCCCCTCAAAGAAGTGCCCCGAGTGTTGGAAGGGCTATCACTGGGCTAATCAGTGTCGTAGCGGGTCGGGAAACCGCACAACAGGTCTCCCCCAAACCTAGGGCCAAATGGGGGTGTTTCCCACTCAGACAACTGTTCCTCTGCCTTAAAATCCATAGATTCCATGAGGGCGGCGACTGCCGGAAGTGCAGGGCTTGATTTGATTATGCAGGAGGACGCTGATATTCAGTTGCTGGGGGAGGTTTGCGCCATACCTACACAGGTGATGGGACCTCTCCCTGCCGGTTTTGTGGGTCTGGTTCTCCCTCGCTCACACGCTGGGAAATAGGTTTTTTTTTGTCATCCCAGGGGTCATTGACGCCGATTACACCGGTGTTATTAAGGTTCAGGTGTGGACCCATCTTCTGCAGTCGCTCCCGCGTGGGCGGTCAATTGCTCAATTGATTTTAGTCCCCTATCAGGTGCCAGCCGCAGAGGATCGAGCCCGGGGCGGGAACGGCTTTGGATCGATGCTGTCTCAGTTGCCATCTCACAACACGTCTTCTCCACTTGTTGCTCTAACAATGTCGGTCCGCCCCTCGAAACCTCAGTTAACACTTCTCTTAAATAATGTTCCTTTTACAGGGCTGGTGGACACTGGAGCTGACGTTACGGTGATTCGTGATCCAGAGTGGCCGGTCAGTTGGCCAACAGTTCCTTCTAAAGAGTTGTGGGGGATCGGGGGTAGCAAACCCAGGTGCCAAAGTTTGTCTTGGGTCACGGTCTCTAAACCAGGAGTCCGTGCCCTTGCTACAATCCGCCCTTTTGTACTCCCTGTCCACCTCAATATTTGGGGCCGTGACTTGTAAAGCTGGACACCACCCTCGATATTAATATATAATGGCCCCAAATCCTCCCTCACCCACCTTGCCATCCGCATTACCATTGGTATGGCAATCTTTAGAGCCCGTATGGATTGACCAGTGGCCCCTCCCCCTAGAAAAGCTGAAAATGCTTCATTCACTTGTACAAGAACATTTGCATGCACAGCGCTTGGAGAGCTTCACTAGTCCTTGGAACTAGCTGCTGTTATTTTGGCCTTTCAAATTTTGCTGATTGTCCCTTTAATTTGATCATGGACACGCATTATGTTTATCAGGTAATTGATCATTTACCCCAGCCCTCATCACCCCTCAGGTCGATGCGGACCTTCTTCGCCTGTTTTTGTCCTTACAGTATCTTCTCACCACTCGTAATTTCCCTTATTTTATTGCTAATATTCACAGTCATACCCCTCTTCCTGGGCTACTCACTGAAGGCAATGCGCGTGCTGATCGCGCATTACGTGGTCAGGTAAATTCCCTTTTTTCTGACCCCATTGAAAGCCATTCCTTTTTTCATCAGTCTGCCTCTGTTTTGGCCCGACAGTTTTACATTCCTGCTGATCATGCACCTGCTATTGTTTGTTCCTGCCCCCACTGTGCCGCTGCTGCCCCTACCTTTTCTTATGCCGTTAACCCCAGAGGTACCGCAGCGAATCAGCTGTGGCAAATGGATGTCACTCACATGCCACAATTCCACCCCTATTCGTTTTTACATGTTTCCATTGATACCTATTCGGGATTCCTCCTGGCGACCCCACAGCATGGGGAAGCCACTCCCAAAGTTATTCACCATTTGCTAGCCTGTTTTGCTCTTATGGGTCGCCCAAGCCAGATAAAAACGGATAATGCCCCAGCCTATTGCTCCACAGCCCTCTCCACCTTTTGTGCCCAATGGGACGTCTGTCTCAAACACGGGATCCCTTATAATTCCACAGGCCAAGCTATTGTTGATCGTGCAAATCACACGCTAAAAACCTTGCTCGACAAACAATTAAAACAAGGGGAGCTGCGTCTCCGAACCTTAGGAGACATTCGGCAACAAATGCATATCCTTTTGTTTACTTTAAATAATTTAACGCTGAATGCAGATCAGCAGACCCCCATGGATTGGCATTTTCATAAGTCCGAGGTACTGGAAAGACTGCGTGTCTATTACCGTCAGCTGCCCGATCCGCAATGGCTGGGCCCAATGCCTTTAATCACTTGGGGTCGGGGATATGCTGCTGTGTTTCTCCCTGCAGGACCGTTGTGGGTTCCGGCCCGGTGTGTGTGACCAGCACTGAAACAGCATGGCGTGGCACCAGGGACTATCGAACCCCATACCGGAGTTTCAGCTGACCTTGGAGGAGAACGCAGTGCCTCCCGGGTCGACAATAGCGGGACGGAAACGGAGGAGGCGTAGCATCCCAAGCCAGCCCATGACATGGGGAGCAGTAAAAGCATTGGTCGCCGCGGCTCAACGAAGACTGGCAGCAAACCAACAGCCAGAGACTCCTGAGACTTTGTTTGTGGCAGTTCATGCCCAAATTACTGCTAATTCTGTATTGATTGTATGCCTTTTGTGCCTGCTATTTCCTGTAGGGGTTGGCTCGGGAGCGCTTCCTCCGTTACGGGCCCGGATGACATATAACCTATGGGAAAGATTGGCTTCAATAGCAAATGTTACCCACTTTTGTTTATCTGATTTTGTAGCAGCTGAAGAATTGTTAGGTACATGTCTTATTCCAGTATGTCATCACCCTGAGGAAATTGGGAATGAGATGATGCTCGCTGCTTACGCGAACCTCTCTTCCCAGTACTCTAGCATGGCTAATTGGGGCCCGGCCAATTATACTTTACCTTCTTAAGCTTATTTTTTGCTGTTGCTGTGTGCAATGTATTTCCTTTTTGTTAAGGCTTTGTCGAGACCCTGCCCTGGCAGGCTCCACGAGTTATGAGCTTGTCTGTCCGGGAGTTAATTGGCTTGCAAAAGCAAATTGATGGCTACCATGAGATGGCCGAGCACAAACAAACAAAAAAGGAGGGGATATAGGATTCATACAAGGTTCATGCACTTGGCAACATTCAGGGCACACCCGGAGTGTTGTGTAGGAGCAGTGCACACACAGCTCCTCTCAAGAGCATGAACCTTGGAATCTCACCCAGATGACATGAACCATGGGAAGCCTCCCAGGACTGGGCTCAAGGCCCGAGAGCAAGGAATGAGGTAGATAGAAATTGGTAAATTAGAATGTTAAACAAAGCCAGTGTATTCCTTTTATCTGTTGGAGAATGTAATGTGCGGGGGGAGAGAAAGAATAAAGGAGAGGGTGGAAAGCTGACAGGACCAGTCCGTTGGCAGACCAGCCTGTTTGCTTGCTTAAAGCTTTGTGCTGTCTTGTATTTGAACCACAACATTTTTCAACAAGGACAAGTGCAGAGTCCTGCACTTAGGATGGAAGAATCCTATGCACTGCTATAGGCTAGGGACCGACTGGATATGAAGCAGTTCTGCAGAAAAGGATTTGGGGATTACACTGGATGAGAAGCTGGATATGAGTCAACAGTGTGCCCTTGTTGCCAAGAAGGTGAATGGCATATGGGGCTGAATTAGTAGGATCATTGCCAGCAGATTGAGGGAAATTATTATTCCACTCTATTCGGCACTGGTGAGGCCACATCTGGAATACTGTGTCCAGTTTTGGGCCCCCCACTACAGAAAGGATGTGGAAAAATTGGAGAGAATCCAGCAGAGGGCAACAAAAATTATTAGGTGGCTGGGGCACATGACTTATGAGGCGAGGCTGAGGGAACTGGGCTTATTTAGTCTGCAGAAGAGTGAGGGGGGATTTGATAGCAGCCTTCAACTACCTGAAGGGGGATTCCAAAGAGGATGGAGCTCAGCTCTTCTCAGTGGTGGCAGATGACAGAACAAGGAGCAATGGCTCAAGTTGCAGTGGGGGAGGTCTAGGTTCGATATTAGGAAAAACTATTTCACTAGGAGTGTGGTAAAACCCTGAAATGGGTTTGCCTAGGGAGGTAGTGGAATCTCCATCCTTAGAGGTTTTTAAGGCCCGGTTTGACAAAGCCATGGCTAGGATGATTTAGTTGGGGTTGATCCTGCTTTGAGCAGGGGGTTGGACTAGATGACCTCTTGAGGTCTCTTCCAACCCTAATCTTCTATGATTATATGCTTCTATGATACACTGCCAGAGTGGAACAAAGTGACCTTAGTGTAGATTAGAATTAATTCTATTGTTCCTCAGCTGGTGTAAATTATTAGAGTTCTGTTGAAGTCAATGGAGCTCTGACAATTCATAGCAGCTGAGGGTCTGCTCCTAAGTCTCTAAATTATGTAATCAAAACATCATTAATTTTAAATTCAATATTATGTTGTAATATTTGCATTTTCAATTCAGACCTTTGCCAAGAAACTATTTACCTATATGCACATATCTAATTTTATTCAGGTGAGAAGTCCAGAGTGCAAATTGAAAAATGCCATTGTTACAATTGAACACAAAATTCAGGCTATGTTGATTATTTTACAAGTTATGAAACAGCGGAAAATTTAAATTGCATATTGACTAAAATATTTACAAATTGTGCAATATGAAGATCAAGAATTTTTACTCAACTTATATGAGTAAAGTTAAACATGTGTCCCAGGCTGGTAAATTTATATAGTAAGCCACCCAATCTATGTCAACACCATGTGATTTATATAACTAAGCAAACACAACACAAATTGCAAACTTTGCAGTTGAAATTTACAACCAAATACATTTGAAATTGGCTTCCATTGAATACTGAAACAAAATATTAATTTTTCACCAGTAGTTGTAGTAGTAAAGCCTGAACACTTGCCTGTTTAGAAAAAATAATTAAACGAAACAGTGATGCTGAGGAAAAAATGAGTTTTCAAATTTGAACATTTGGGGGTGGGGACTCTCCAACTGTTTGCTTTGTCCCTGAGAATGTATCCCTGCACTTACTGGTGTATCATGCAGTACAGTGCAGGGATCACTTCTTAAGAGTATAGTCCTGAGGTCCTCATTCAATGTGTTGTCATCAAAAAAGCTGTGTCACCAGTTTATAGGGCTAACTGGCCTACTGAGTCACTTGGGAGCCCTTTTTATGAAGCAGTGTTTGCTGGGTTTCTCCCTGAGAAAATATTGATGGGGAATCTAAATCCCTGAGGATGATGCAGAATATGGGAAGGACCAGGGATCTGTCAAGAAGTGTCCTGCTAGAAAGTTAACAGGTAATGAAAACATTGAGATTAGATATCTTATATCATAGAAAAGACACATTCATAATTATCATTGGAAGAGAATGCACATTTATTTTCATATCATAAAACATTGCTTTCATAAATATTGGTTAAATGGCAATATTAGTATCTCTGTGTGTTTATTATATTCTTCAATGCAAATTCCGCAGTTTTTGTGAGATTTTCACAGGATTCTCCTCTGACTGAACATGAATAGCTCCAATTAGCACTAATGAGAGTTTTGTTGTTTGTGTACTAAGAACAGAATAATAAACCCTTCTTGGAATTTAGACTGTAGTACCAAAACCAATTTTTATATTGCTGCTTCTTAATGATAATAAGAAACTCTGAATACGTCATCTTTTTCTCTTAAAAGAACACCTGTTCTTAAAAGAACACCACGGAAGCATCAACAGCAACCAAGATACATATCCATTGGGGAGAATGGAACATTTTCACCCTCACCCTTCTTGTGGATATGTTATACTGTTAAATGACTCATTTGCAAAGCCTGTTTGAGACATCCCCCTCTCTAACTTCTTATTCAAATCAATTGCAAAACTCACACTAATATTTATGGGTCAGGATTGCTCCATTAGTGGCTGAAATCAGAAGCCAATTCAAAGTCTGGAATGGAGAAATGAAGTCCAAAGGCCGAAGGTGATTTCTAGGGTAAGCAGCTGCACACTGAAACCGTAAGTGAAACTTAAGTGGTTTAGCATAAATAACACATGTGCCGGAAGGCAGAAGATATTTCCTAAATGTCACCCCTACATAAATTTTGCTAGAGATTATTCAAGTGCCAGGCTATTACTACCATTGGCTTGTGGCATGGAGCTTCACCTACATTCAGAAATATTTCACACTAACTTATACATTGAAAAAAGTTACAGGAGTGCTTTTACATTTAATCTTTGATTTAAACATAAAATACATTTGATTGTATATTGAAATTAGCATAGCAGTCTAACCAACTTTCATAGATTTTAAGGCCAGACAGGACCATTACGTCATCTAATCTGACCTTCTGTAATCACAGATCCTTAAATTTTATTTGTTTACCACTATATTGAATCCAGTATCTGGAGTTTGGCTAAAGCATATACTCTACAAAAAGGAATCATATAAAGCTCTGTTAAAACCTCAAGACTAGCTGTATAAGGATGGATCCTAAAATATTATTTGAAGCAATGTATAACTGTTTGGATCTTCCAAACAATTGGAACACAGAAACTTATTGGGTCTCCAGGTGCATACATTATCGAATAATTGACAATTTAGTTACTGAATTAAAATGCAATGCTATAATGTTTTACAATGCAAATTATTTAATTGTGCTTCTAGTTCATGAGTAATAGAGCTTATGAAAGCACTATGTTTCTACTTTTTTCTACTTAAAAAATTGTCTGCAAAGATTCATCTTGAGATTCATTTAACCAGCAGTGTAATACAAAGCAAAATATTTTTATTTTAATAGCAAGCTAAATGTAGCCTGAATTGCTAAGAAGAAAAGAAAACTTTTTAATGCCCAGTAAACTAATATTGACTTAGCAATCAGTAAGGAAGCATCTAGTAAAGTCACCATGGTCTGTAATTTACAAAGAAACAGACCATTAATGTTTGAATCCATGAGTGGAAAGCCTTATTAAATTAAATCAGAAGGAAGGAAATTATATTTTAACCAATCAAATGAGATAGTACGGGTTGTAGTATTTAGATTTGAGCCAGTAATTCATAGTAAATACTTTACTTGATGAATTTCACCTCTTTCTGTTTGCTGATTATCAAGGAATAGCTTATGCTTTTCTTTATTTTGTATGCATTATTAATCAAATGTGATGTTGCACTGTATATGTTTATGGAAATATGCTTATAAGTGCAAATATAACATAGCTTGAATATGCTTTATGCTAGGTTTACCATGTGACATATCTTTGCAAAGTTATGATCTACTGAATATATTTATCCTATTTGTTTGCATGTATCGTTTTTGTATCTGAAGTTACGAGCATTGGCTCTATGCTTGTATTTGAAGTGTTTGCTGTAGGAAACACATTGGCTTGGCCAATATATTGTGAAGGAGCTATTCAAGTAATTGGGAGTACTTAAATAACAATGGACTTTGGGAGACATCAGTCCACATCTGAGCTTTCCTGGGAATGTTCAAACTAACATGTAAACAGTGAAAAGAAAAGGAGTACTTGTGGCACCTCAGAGACTAACAAATTTATTTGAGCATAAGCTTTCGTGAGCTACAGCTCGTGCATCCGATGAAGTGAACTGTAGCTCACAAAAGCTTATGCTCAAATAAATTTGTTAGCCTCTAAGATGCTACAAGTACTCCTTTTCTTTTTGCGGATATAGACTAACACAGCTGCTATTCTGAAACATGTAAACAGTCTGCAAAAAGCTGAATCATTCATTGACATGTGCCTTGCCCAGGTGGTTACAAACTCCATTTTCTTGCTGTGATTTTGCAAAGAAGAACAAAGAGGTTTCCACCCACAAGAGAGAATATAAAAGGGCCTAGACACCTCTCCATTTTGTCTTCAGCTGGCTCGAGATGGCCCCCTCTACCCCAAAGAGATGCCTGAAAGAAACTGGAACAAAGGACTGTAACTACGGGGGTGTGAGTGATTGCTGGACCCAGGCCATAAACTACAACACTGGTCTGAAAAGGATTGTACCTGAGATAACATCTAGGGTGAGAAGTTAGTATTTGTAACTAGATCCTTAGTGTATTAAGTTTGCCTTGCGTATTTTGATTTATTTTACTTAGTAACTTACCTTGTTCTGTCTATTATTACTAGAAACTACATAAATCCTACTTTTTATACTTAATAAAATCAATTTTGTTTATTAATTAACCCAGAGTAAGTGATCAATACCTGGGGGAGCAAACAGCTGTGTATCTCTCTCTATCAGTGTTATAGAAGGTGGACAATTTAGGAGTTTACCTTGTATGAGCTTTATACAGAGTAAAACGGATTTATTTGTGGTTTGGATCCCATTGGGAGCTGGGTGTCTGGGTGCTGGGAGTACTTCTTGAGCTGTTTTCAGTTAAGTCTGAAGCTTTTGGGGGCACGGTTCAGACCCTGGGTCTGTGTTTGCAGCAGGCTTGCATGTCTGGCTCAACAAGGCAGGGTTCTGGAGGCCCAAACTGGCAGAGAAAAAGGGCTCAGAGGTAATTTCAGCACATCAGGTGACAATCCCAAGGGGGTCTCTGTGACCGAACCCGTCATACCAAATAACCTTAAATACTGAGTCATCTTGTAGACGATACAATCATCTCACTATAAGAATCTGAAATTCAGAATCTGAGCAGCTTTGGTTAATTTTCTTTGGACACATAGGACATGGGGCACATTTCTGTTTTGTGTTTGGGTGAATGTAAGTCTTAGAATAAAAGTCAAAGCAAATATTTGTGATTGACTAATTCAAAATTAATTTCTGTGAATATTCTCAAGATTGTGCTCAAAATTGGTTGTTTTGCCACTAAATTCATTTGTTAAAATATCCATGAAAAGGTAACATGCTATCGGTTAAATCACAATGAAAGCAAACAATTGCAAAAACTTGAATGCATAGTTGCAGGAAATGTTTTGCAATAATTGCTTAGCATTAACAACAACAAAACACGTCTAGTTTGCCTTCCATCTGAGGATCCACAACCATATTACAAAACTGGGCTCCTGATGCTCCAACTACACATGAGCAGCTGTAAGCATGTGTGTAACCCCATTGCAATTTAATAAAACAGCTCATGTGACTATAGACACTCAAGTACAGCAGTGTTTGAAATATTAAGGCCTTAGATATTTATTCTTTTACAAATGGGTAAAGTATGACTCAGCGAGATTAAGGTCCAAGTACAGGAAATCATAAAGATATGCCTAACCTTAAATACATGAGTAATCTCATTGACTTTCATGGGACTATTCATGTTCTTAAATTAGGCAAGTGGTTACATACCTTGCTGAATCAGAACCTGAGTATCTTGCTGAGGTCACACATCAAGTCAATCTCCACGTCAGAAGTAGTGCCTAACTCTGAAACCTATTCCCCTATTCTATCCCGTAGTGCAATCTGCCACACAGCATAAAACTTGGATTAAAATCCCACATCCCTGGAACCCATTTTTTAATGGATTGTACATTAAAAAAATATATATGATTGTCAAGGTTCCTCCCCCACTCTGAACTCTAGGGTACAGATGTGGGGACCTGCATGAAAAACCTCCTAAGCTTATCTTTACCAGCTTAGGTCAAAACTTCCCCAAGGTACAAAATATTCCACCCGTTGTCCTTGGGCTGGCCGCTACCACCACCAAACTAATACTGGTTACTGGGGAAGAGCTGTTTGGACGCGTCTTTCCCCCCAAAATACTTCTCAAAACCTTGCACCCCACTTCCTGGACAAGGTTTGGTAAAAAGCCTCACCAATTTGCCTAGGTGACTACAGACCCAGACCCTTGGATCTTAAGAACAATGAACAATCCTCCCAACACTTGCACCCCCCCCCCTTTTCTGGGAAATGTTGGATAAAAAGCCTCACCAATTTGCATAGGTGACCACAGACCCAAACCCTTGGATCTGAGAACAATGAAAAAGCATTCAGTTTCTTACAAGAAGACTTTTAATAAAAATAGAAGTAAATAGAATAGAATAGTAAATAGTAAATAGTAATAGAAGTAAATAATCCCCCCTGTAAAATCAGGATGGTAGATATCTTACAGGGTAATTAGATTCAAAAACATAGAGAACCCCTCTAGGCAAAACCTTAAGTTACAAAAAAGATACACAGACAGAAATAGTTATTCTATTCAGCACAATTCTTTTCTCAGCCATTTAAAGAAATCATAATCTAACACATACCTAGCTAGATTACTTACTAAAAGTTCTAAGACTCCATTCCTGGTCTATCCCCGACAGAAACCAGCATATAAACAGACACACAGACCCTTTGTTTCTCTCCCTCCTCCCAGCTTTTGAAAGTATCTTGTCTCCTCATTGGTCATTTTGGTCAGGTGCCAGCGAGGTCACCTTTAGCTTCTTAACCCTTTACAGGTGAGAGGAGCTTTCCCCTGGCCAGGAGCGATTTCAAAGGGGTTTACCCTTCCCTTTATATTTATGACAATGATTAAGGAGGGGAAATATGATTTCCAGTGGGGAGTCTGGGCATCTGTTTTCTACCTGTATCTCCAGGTTGTTGAAGTCCTGCAGACTGTAGTCCCTGACTATTGTTTTAACATTCATGTCATAGAATTAATGAAGCACAGACAGGAACATTTTTGATTTAAAGTATCCTGCACTGTGTTGATAAGTTTAATGGATAGACCTGACCTTTAAATTATAACACAATCCAATGAATCAGCAGAATAATAGGTCATCTAGCAAACATGAGCTCTACCTACAGTATATAAAGAACAAACAGCTAACAAACACACATCTGATCATTGGTAAAATACGCCATGCTGCACAAATAAAACATTTGTTTTTCCTATTAAAATGTCAAGCTTTATTAGTTTGAAGAGGTCACCAGTAAGAACTCCACACATATGCATGTTAATTTATTGTGGCAGAAAGATAAACAAGGAAATGTAACCAATATATTCTGACATAAATTTATACGGCCTGGAGTGTTCGTATATTCAGGGAGTATCAGTGATTGAATGTAGTTAACTGTTTGGAACCCTTTCAGAAGCTGATACTTATTGAAAATACACTGGAGACATGGTCACACCAGGATATATTGGAAGCTGGGTTGTAGGCTCTGGAGAGCACAAAGTCCATCCAAAGGGAGAGGGGGAAGTCAAAGTGGTATATTTTCTGTGTGCAAAATTAGAGATAGAGCCAAGACAATGGAACATTCAGACTTTATTCCTTCCTCCACCTCTACTGGCCTCTCTCATCAAGCAGAGCTGAAAGTAGAATTTTCTAAGTTCCTATACATACTCACACTATAGCATCCCCTATGGGGAAGCTATGGTCCTGGAACCAGCTATCACAGCACCAAGAGTCAGCAGAGCTGGCTGCAGATGGAGGGTAGTCAGCATACCCACTAGGGAGCCTCTGCCAGAAGGATTGCTAAACAAGCATTATTCTGGCTGATGGAAGCCCTGGGAGAAATCAGTGGTGTAACTTCTTCTGCCCTCCCTTCTGAAGTGGGTTGAATCCCTTCTGGATGCAACTGCTCTCACTGTTTCAGGGAGGGGGGAATTGCAGGGAGGGGGAAATCCCATGTACCAAGGGAAGTGGATCAGGCCCTGGGTTTATTTGTATCAAGAGTTATCAAACAAATGAAAAGCATTTGTTGTCTGTCTTGCCCCTTTATTTTTTCTTGTATCAGTGTCTATACTGGACTTGCTTTCCAGTTAGTCTGCTTGGTGCCAGACCCTGTCTTGTGTCTCTGTGACCTTATACAGGACCTTGATTTTGTCTCCCTCAGAGTAATTATAACCACTGAGAGTTGCTAATATTACCTTCAAAGATATTGTCTGTAATAAAAATATGTAAAAGGGTGTGAAAACTGCTTTAAGTGATTGACTGTGCATAGCATTGTGAGGATGCCTGAGGGGATGGAGAGGAGAACCTTCCCTGATAACTGATTTGGTGGAAAGGGGGAATCCAGTGGACATAATATACCTGGATTTCAGCAAGGCTTTTAACAAAGTCCCACACAACATTCTGATAAGTAAGCTGGAGAAATGTGGGCTTGGCAGAACTACCATTAAGTGGATATATAATTGGTTAAACAATCACAAACAAAGAGTAAATATTAATGGAATGATGTCAGATTGGAGTGAGGTCTCAAGTGAGGTTCTGTTCTGGTTCCAAGGGGGCTGAGTCGAAGGGGGATAGCAATGCCTGTATACAAATGCAAGGAGTATGGGGAACAAGAAAGATGAACTGGAAGTCAGGGTACATGAAAAAAATGATGACTTAATTGCCATCACAGACACTTGGTGGGACAACTCCCATGATTGGAGTATCAACACTGAGGGATATAGGTCTGGGTCCAGTGTTGTTTAACCTCTTTATTAATGACCTGGATGTAGCTATATAGAGCGTACTGATCAAGTCTGAAGATGACACAAAGCTAGTGGGGGTTATCAATGTTACCTCAGGAGGATAGAGCTAAAATTCAGAGGGATCTTGATAAATTGGAGAATTGGGCTATAGAAAACCAAATGAAATTCAACAAAGACAAATGTAAGGTGCCACACTTAGGGAAGAAGAACCAAATGCAAAAATACAGAAGGGGCGGGGGGAATGGCTTGGCAACAGCACTGTTGAGAAGTATCTGGGAGTTGTGGTGGATCACAGCTTCAACATGAGTCAACAATGTGATGATGTTGCAAAAAAAGCAAATGCAATTTTAGGTTGCATTAATAGGCGTAGCATGGAAGTCACGGGAGGTGATAGTACCACTCTACTCAGCGCTGGTTAGGCTCAGCTGGAGTACTGTTGCCAATTTTAGTCATCAATGTATAGAAAGGATGTAGAGAAAGGGGTTGGACTAGATGACCTCCTGAGGTCCCTTCCAACCCTGATATTCTATGATTGATATTTTATGAAAGGATCCAGAGGCGAGCAACAAGGATGATTGAAGGGATAGAATGCAAGTCATAATAGCAAAAGCTGAAGGAACTAGGTAGGTTTCATTTGGAAAACAGGAAATTAAGGAGGGGATATGATAGTGGACTTCAGATACTTGAAAGGCTGTCATGACAAAAAATTGAGAAAAGTTGTTCTCTTTTGCCAAAAATGGCAGGACAAGAGGCAATGGGTTCAAGCTACAGCAAAGCAGATTTGGATTAAATTTCATAAAAAAACTTCCTAATTGTAAGAACGGTAGGTCAATGGAATAGACTGCCTTGGAAGGTTCCAGAAGCTTCTTCACTGGAGGTTTTCAAAAGAAGGCTGGATATCCATCTGTCTTGGATGGATAGACAGACAGACACAATAAATCCTGCATCTTGGCAAGGGAGGTATCAAGGTTCCTCCCCCACTCTGAACTCTAGGGTACAGATGTGGGGACCTGCATGAAAAACCTCCTAAGCTTATCTTTACTTATCTTTACCAGCTTAGGTCAAAACTTCCCCAAGGTACAAAATATTCCACCCGTTGTCCTTGGACTGGCTGCTACCACCACCAAACTAATACTGGTTACTGGGGAAGAGCTGTTTGGATGCGTCCTTCCCCCCAAAATACTTCCCAAAACCTGGCACCCCACTTCCTGGACAAGGTTTGGTAAAAAGCCTCACCAATTTGCCTAGGTGACTACAGACCCAGACCCTTGGATCTTAAGAACAATGAACAATCCTCCCAACACTTGCACCCCCCCCCCCCTTTTCTGGGAAATGTTGGATAAAAAGCCTCACCAATTTGCATAGGTGACCACAGACCCAAACCCTTGGATCTGAGAACAATGAAAAAGCATTCAGTTTCTTACAAGAAGACTTTTAATAAAAATACAAGTAAATAGAAATGAAGAAATCCCCCCTGTAAAATCAGGATGGTAGATATCTTACAGGGTAATTAGATTCAAAAACATAGAGAACCCCTCTAGGCAAAACCGTAAGTTACAAAAAAGATACACAGACAGAAATAGTTATTCTATTCAGCACAATTCTTTTCTCAGCCATTTAAAGAAATCATAATCTAACACATACCTTGCTAGATTACTTACTAAAAGTTCTAAGACTCCATTCCTGGTCTATCCCCGACAGAAACCAGCATATAGACAGACAAACAGACCCTTTGTTTCTCTCCCTCCTCCCAGCTTTTGAAAGTATCTTGTCTCCTCATTGGTCATTTTGGTCAGGTGCCAGCGAGGTCACCTTTAGCTTCTTAACCTTTAGCTTTTTAACTTCTTAAGTTTAGAAGTGTGTGCAACAAGAGTGATGTAGTGGTAGGAGTCTGCTATAGACCACCGGACCAGGGGGATGAGGTAGATGAGGCTTTCTTCCGGCAGCTCACGGAAGCTACTAGATCGCATGCCCTGATTCTCATGGGTGACTTTAATTTTCCTGATATCTGCTGGGAGAGCAATACAGAGGTGCATAGACAATCCAGGAAGTTTTTGGAAAGCGTAGGGGACAATTTCCTGGTGCAAGTGCTAGAGGAGCCAACTAGGGGGGGTGCTTTTCTTGACCTGCTGCTCACAAACCGGGTAGAATTAGTGGGGGAAGCAAAAGTGGATGGGAATCTGGGAGGCAGTGACCATGAGTTGGTTGAGTTCAGGATCCTGACGTAGGGAAGAAAGGTAAGCAGCAGGATACGGACCCTGGACTTCAGGAAAGCAGACTTCGACTCCCTCAGGGAACGGATGGCCAGGATCCCCTGGGGGACTAACTTGAAGGGGAAAGGAGTCCAGGAGAGCTGGCTGTATTTCAAGGATTCCCTGTTGAGGTTACAGGGACAAACCATCCCAATGAGTCGAAAGAATAGTAAATATGGCAGGCGACCAGCTTGGCTTAATGGTGAAATCCTAGCGGATCTTAAACATAAAAAAGAAGCTTACAAGAAGTGGAAGGTTGGACTTATGACCAGGGAAGAGTATAAAAATATTGCTCGGGCATGTAGGAATGATATCAGGAGGGCCAAATCGCACCTGGAGCTGCAGCTAGCCAGAGATGTCAAGAATAACAAGAAGGGTTTCTTCAGGTATGTTGGCAACAAGAAGAAAGCCAAGGAATGTGTGGGCCCCTTACTGAATGAGGGAGGCAACCTAGTGACAGAGGATGTGGAAAAAGCTAATGTACTCAATGCTTTTTTTGCCTCTGTTTTCACTAACAAGGTCAGCTCCCAGCTCCCAGACTGCTGCGCTGGGCATCACAAAATGGGGAAGAGATGGCCAGCCCTCTGTGGAGATAGAGGTGGTTAGGGACTATTTAGAAAAGCTGGACGTGCACAAGTCCATGGGGCCGGACGAGTTGCATCCGAGAGTGCTGAAGGAATTGGCGGCTGTGATTGCAGAGCCATTGGCCATTATCTTTGAAAACTCGTGGCGAACCGGGGAAGTCCCGGATGACTGGAAAAAGGCTAATGCAGTGCCAATCTTTAAAAAAGGGAAGAAGGAGGATCCTGGGAACTACAGGCCAGTCAGCCTTACCTCAGTCCCTGGAAAAATCATGGAGCAGGTCCTCAAAGAATCAATCCTGAAGCACTTGCACGAGAGGAAAGTGATCAGGAACAGCCAGCATGGATTCACCAAGGGAAGGTCATGCCTGACTAATCTAATCGCCTTTTATGATGAGATTACTGGTTCTGTGGATGAAGGGAAAGCAGTGGATGTATTGTTTCTAGACTTTAGCAAAGCTTTTGACACGGTCTCCCACAGTATTTTTGTCAGCAAGTTAAGGAAGTATGGGCTGGATGAATGCACTATAAGGTGGGTAGAAAGCTGGCTAGATTGTCGGGCTCAACGGGTAGTGATCAATGGCCCCATGTCTAGTTGGCAGCCGGTGTCAAGTGGAGTGCCCCAGGGGTCGGTCCTGGGGCCGGGTTTGTTCAATATCTTCATAAATGATCTGGAGGATGGTGTGGATTGCACTCTCAGTAAATTTGCGGATGATACTAAACTGGGAGGAGTGGTAGATACGCTGGAGGGGAGGGATAGGATACAGAAGGACCTAGACAAATTGGAGGATTGGGCCAAAAGAAATTTCATGAGGTTCAATAAGGATAAGTGCAGGGTCCTGCACTTAGGACGGAAGAACCCAATGCACAGCTACAGACTAGGGACCGAATGGCTAGGCAGCAGTTCTGCGGAAAAGGACCTAGGGGTGACAGTGGACGAGAAGCTGGATATGAGTCAGCAGTGTGCCCTTGTTGCCAAGAAGGCCAATGGCATTTTGGGATGTATAAGTAGGGGCATAGCGAGCAGATCGAGGGACGTGATCGTTCCCCTCTATTCAACATTGGTGAGGCCTCATCTGGAGTACTGTGTCCAGTTTTGGGCCCCACACTTCAAGAAGGATGTGGATAAATTGGAGAGAGTCCAGCGAAGGGCAACAAAAATGATTAGGGGACTGCAACACATGAGTTATGAGGAGAGGCTGAGGGAGCTGGGATTGTTTAGCCTGCAGAAGAGAAGAATGAGGGGGGATTTGATAGCTGCTTTCAACTACCTGAAAGGGGGTTCCAAAGAGGATGGCTCTAGACTGTTCTTAATGGTAGCAGATGACAGAACGAGGAGTAATGGTCTCAAGTTGCAGTGGGGGAGGTTTAGATTGGATATTAGGAAAAACTTTTTCACTAAGAGGGTGGTGAAACACTGGAATGTGTTACCTAGGGAGGTGGTAGAATCTCCTTCCTTAGAGGAGGTTTTTAAGGTCAGGCTTGACAAAGCCCTGGCTGGGATGATTTAACTGGGAATTGGTCCTGCTTCGAGCAGGGGGTTGGACTAGATGACCTTCTGGGGTCCCTTCCAACCCTGATATTCTATGATTCTATGAACCCTTTACAGGTGAGAGGAGCTTTCCCCTGGCCAGGAGGGATTTCAAAGGGGTTTACCCTTCCCTTTATATTTATGACAGGGGGTTACTAGATGACCCTTGCAGTCCCTTCCAACTCTATGATTCTATAAACAGTATGTTGTGCTGGGCATCCTGGAGGCATTTTATGCTGTACCCTTTAAGGGCACCTTGCCTTCTCGGAAGCCAGTAATAAACAAGTGGGAGGGCTGGTGTTAAAAATAATTGTTTCGGACTGAGCCATATTAAGTAGCACTCATATTGCAGTAGTCTCCATTGAAATTAAAAGAGCATTGGTAGTTGTTGATCTGAAGGGCACTAGCATTATTTGTGTTTGAGACACAAAGTGAAAGAGGACATTGTAATTTTATACAGGTACTATCATAGAATTTTGCTATGATACAAGACTATAGAATGAAAAAGACAGAGAAAGCTACCTTGCAACCTATATAACAACACTATGATACACTTAAATAAGGCTATACTTTTAAAATTAGGGTTAACATCCAAGCTTTGTATTTGCAGCTGAATCTAATCTTTCCCATATTTTAGGTTAGTTCAATTCAGGGACCAGTTTCCCAAAAGATTGGGGATGTCCAGATCTGGAACCAGATCCTCAGCTGGCGTAAAATGCTACATCCCCGTGAAGTTCAATGGAAATATGCTTATTTACAGCTGAAGATTTGGACTCCAGGATTTTGGAAGAGGAATAAATATATGTCCACTAATGCCTTTGAAACAGGCTTTTTCCAGATTTAAAAAAGGCAAAAGCACATACATTTAGCACTCTAATACCTAAGATTTCTGTAGTGTTTTTCCTTTCAGGCTCTTTTCAAGGGTTTAATGTACAATGTAACAGAGCCAAGTTTGCACTGCATGCAACCTTCAGTTTGTATTGATCACAGCGATCTTCCAGGGTCACCAGGACATTATACTTCCTCAGCTACTTGTGCATTAGCTCTGTCGGGAGGTTGCTAGCCAGTTTTAGCAAGTATAGAATAATTTAAGCTTCAAGTTGTACCTTTAATCTTGAAAAGATCTCACATACTATTGTGATGAGAGCTGTATAATTGCCAATAAATAATTCCATAACTATTAAGTACTCTTCACAACATTCAGTGATGTATATATAGGAAGAATTGTCATCCTCATTATACAGATGAGGAAACTGAGGCAACGAGACATTCAACTGACTTATATGAGGCCAGAGAGCAAGCCCACCTCAGAACTGCGGTTAGACAGCAATCACGAGAGCAACAGTAGAACTGGCACATGCTGTATGGCAGCTAGAGGGCCAGTAACTGTGTTCATCAAATCATCTTCTTGCTTTCCTCTTACTAACCAGAGCTATATTATCAGAGACAAGGGCAGACTAGAGGGAGAATATTCTTGCTTAAATAAGATAAACTTACACACCTATAGTGTTTAATTCCTTATTCTCAAACGAATCAACAGCATAATGTATCCAAAAAGCATATAGTTACTGTAGTAGAAAGAGAGCCTGAAACATGAGGTCTTGTATCAGAGACCTGGTATGAGGCCTGAGGCCTGAACTAAAGTAGTGGTGAAGCCTTTCTGACATAAAGCAAATTTACGAAAAGCCAGGCTGTGAGCAGATGTCAGGATCTGTCTGTGTGCAGGCTCACAGCACCTGGCAAGAACAGGGCTGGCATTACAAAAACACACATATTCCTAAGTGCTAAGCATGGGGCACTCATGCAAGCACATTCCAGAAGGGTGGTACCAAGTATGGTACGAACACATTCCCCGAAGATGATACAAGGACATATTGACCCCCTCTTAAAGATAAGGTCAGATAACAGCATGATGGATAAAGATGTTTTGATTGAACCAACAAGTACAAGGTAAAGGGTGGTAACTCACCACGTCAGAGGGGCTATATGTAAATTGTTCGTATCAGGGTATAAAAAAGTAGACTCAGAGGGAGTATCTTTGGCCAGCTGATGAGGGAATGGCATGTCCCACCATTCACTGAGCTGAGTCCATTGTCACAGGCATACATGTGCTACTGTAACTGTAGACATTGATCTGGAGAGCTAGGACCGTACTTCATCAACAATAAACATGGTTGGGTGATTTCTCTATTAATTCAAGTCCTGTGGTCTTATTGCAGTTCGATTGGAGCCTGCTGTACAGGCTATCTGGCCAGAGCCAGTGCATCATGCAGAGAGAATACACACGCAGTCAGCTTTGACAATATTTCCGCCAACAGTTTCTGCATAGTTGGATGTGTCATTTATCAGCTTCTGTTAGCCTAAGTCAATCTCTTTCCTTGTACTGACATGTTAATAAATGTTATTTAGTACCACTGGCACAGAGTAAGGAAGCTTGGATATTGAAAATCAAGGAGTGGAGCCAAACTGGAGAAGCAGGGCAAGAGCAACTGCAGCAGCAGTGGAAAATATGTCAATTAAGAGATGTTTTGACTGAGTTCCCCCCATTCCACCCAGAATGTACTCATGATGAATGAAGTGCTCGGCACAGGGTACATGATATTAATTGGTATTGCTCAACACTGTTATTTGTTTAACTTGCACAGGATGGTATTTTAGATTCTGATACTTTACATTTTTGTGTCTAATAGTAAGTGACTTTTCTACTAAAAATATAATTAAGTAATACATACTAATTAGTTCTTGTATGTCCTTTATAATAGCCACCACTTGAACAACTTCTAAAGTTCTAGCTGCCAGTTTTCTTATTTGCTTTGGTAAGATAGCAAAAATGCCACTAGGTATTACTTTCAAGCCAAAATATTCAAATGAGTGGAAGCAAAACTTCATGCATATTTTTACTCAGGCCCATGTTAAGTGCAAAAAGCCCCTGAAGGATGCACACAGACCTGCAATAGAGTGCACACATTCAGCTCTGCCTAAGTTATGCTTTTTACATGCACAAGTTTGCAAATTTGGGCTTCAGAGTCAATCACTTTTGAAAAATACCCTCCCAATACAGGGTCACTAGATCACTTAAGGTATTAAGGGCAATATATTCCTTCCCACAAAGGGCAAATAACTCTGTACAAGGGTTTTCTGCATGCACTGTGGGGGACAGAATCCGCTCCAGTAGGCCATGGTGCAGTAGCACAGCCATTTTGTGACTCTACTACAGCCCATAGACTGAAGTTGCTGTGCCCGACACTAAAGAAGTGGAGGAGGGTATTTGCAGATGGCTTGCATTATCTCAGAGCCAGTGTCCTCTCTCTTCCGGAAACCCCTTCCAAATTAGTGTAAATTAAAGTACTGTGCAGCATACAGGGATTGTAAATCCTCCAGTGTGTGCTCATGTCCCCACTGCTTTTCCATCCAATAAAACAACATTGATTTTGCTGTCATTCCAGCCTTAAGCATGCAATGAGTGAAGAGGATTGGGGGAAGCATTGTCCTCCGATTCTTTACCTCCTCTGGAGGGTCATGTTATTCCATTAATGATTTATTTCTTTTGATTAATCAGTTAAGGAGTGTTGAGAAAGCTCCTAGCCCAGTTGTACTATGTAACTTACCCTCTGTAAATTTACTTACTTTCATTTGAGGAACCATTGCTTTTTTAAAATCCTTTTTTGTACTACTGAATATCTAATTAGTGCCTTAGGTTTTGCCTTACAACTTTTAATCAAAAACAGCTCTGAGTGTTATTGTTTACGAATGCTTTCTACTAAATTACATTTAAATAATCATGTACATGAATTTATTAAATTCCAGGGTGAGGGGAAGTCACTGGTATTTTTGAGATAATTTAATACAAATTATTTTGAAACTTTTATTTTTGCCATGGAATTCCTATTTTGTGAAGCTAAAATTCTGTACAGTGCCATTTGATATAACATGTGTTGGAGTTTAGCAACAACCCCTACTTTTAAAAAAAAAAATACAGAATAAATGAATGGCTTGTGTGACAATTTGGGGAATCTGTTTATATGTAATTTAATGTTGATGTTATAAAATTGCTGCGTCATGGAATGACTCAATGTTTAGTGAGTAAGCCACAAATTGACAGGGGCTGTGTCATATATCTGTCAGAGCAGGAACAATGGTGGATTGTTAAATCTTAATGATTAAATGTATTCAGATGGATGCATCAAGGAAAAATAAAATTAGAATTACTATAAGTCACCAGGACCAGATAGTATTCATCCAAGAGTTCTGAAAGAACTCAAATGTGAAATAGCAGAATTACTAACTGTGGTATCTAAGCTATCATTTAAATCAGCTTCTGTACCAAATGATTGGAGAATAGCTAATGTGATGCAATTTTTTTTAAAAGGCTCCAGAGGTGATCCCAGCAATTACAAGCTAGTAAACCTAACTTCGCTACCAGGCAAATTAGCTGAAAATATAGTAAAGAACAGAATTTTCAGACACATAGATGTGTTGGGGAAGAATCAACAAGGCTTTTGGAAAGGGAAATTATGCATCACCAATCTACTAGAATTCTTTGACGGGGCTCAACAAGCATGTGGACAAGGGTGATCCAGTGGATATAGTGTACTTAGATTTTCAGAAAGCCTTTGACAAGGACTCTCACCAAAGGCTCTTAAGCAAAGTAAGCTGTCGTGGAATAAGAGGGATGGATCTCATGGATCTCATGGATCAGTAATTGGTTAAAAATAGGAAATAAAGGGTAGGAATAAATAGTCAGTTTTCAGAAGAGACAGATAAATAGTGGTGTTCCCCACGTGTCTGTACTGGGATCAGTCCTATTCAACATATCCATAAATTATCTGGAAAAAGGGGTAAACAATGAGATGGCTAAATTTGCAAATGATACAAAACTACTCACAATAGTTAAGTCCAAAGTAGACCACTGGCAGTACAAAAGATATCTCACAAAACTGGATGACTATGCAACAAAATGGCAGGTGAAATAAAATGTTGATCAATGCTAAGTAATGCACATTGGAAAACATAATCCCAACCATAAACATACAAAAATGGGGTCTAAATTAGCTGTTTCCACTCTAGAAAGAAATCTTGGAGTCATTGTAGATGGTTCTTTGGAAAGGTCCACTCAATATGCAGCTACAGTCAAAAAAGGAAACAGAATGCTGGGAATCATTAGGAAAGGGATAGATAATAAGACAGAAAATATATATTGTCTCTATATACATCCATGGTATGCCCACGTCTTGAATACTGTGTGCAGATGTGGTCACCCCATCTCAAAAAAGATACATTGGAACTGGAAAAGTTTCAGAAAAAGGCAATGAGAAAAATTATTAGAGATACGGAACAGCTTCCATATGAGGAGAGATTAATAAGACTGGGACTTTTCAGCTTGGAAAAGAGATGACTAAGTGGGGATATGATAGAAGACTAGAAAATCATGACTGGTGTGAAAAAAGTAAATAAAGAAGTGTTATTTATTGCTTCTCATAACACAAGAACTAAAGGTCACCAAACGAAAATAATAGGCAGCAGGTTTAAAACCAACAAGAGGAAATATTTCTTAACACAATACACAGTCAGTCTATGGAACTCTTTGACAGGGGATGTTGTGAAGTCCAAGACTATAAGAGGGTTTAAAAAAGAATGTGATAAATTCATGGAGGAAGGGTCCATCAATAGCTATTAGTTGAGATGGGATGGGATGCAAGGCCATACTCTGAATTGTCCCTAGTTTCTGTTTGTTGGGGGCTGGAGTCGGACACAGTGGATGGATCACTTGATGATTACGTGTTCCGTTCATTCCCTCTGGGGTGCCTGTCATTGGCCACTATCAGAAGATAGGAGGCTGGGCTGGATGGACCTTTGGTCTGACCAGTATGACCATTCTTAGTTCCTCCAGATTCTCTGTAGGTAGGGGGAAATGGAGAGATGAAAATCCCCAGAGAGGCGAAAGGGACAGAAGTGACAAATCAGGGGTTTAAAAAAGATTTACAGGAGGAATCAAGTCTTGGGCTTTTGGAGGAATGACACATTGTTCAGAAGAGAGGCAAAAAGGGGCCTTTCATAGCCAGGGGCTCATTATGAATGATGTTGAATTGCCATTGCACATAACAAAAAATAGTCAGTTGGCAAAAAAAAAAAAAAAAAAGTGTGAGAATAACTCTAAAGCTTGGTAGTTAGGACCTCACCTAGGAGACGGGAGACCCAACTTCATATCTGTGTGCCAATGATCGTTCTTTTTTGTTTTAATAAAATATGGAACAGTTTCAACACGAGAGATTAAAAGCAACCTACTTCTGAATATGCTATAGCACTATAATTAGACTGCTTTATTGTAGGATAGGAGACCCAAGTTCAAATCCCCTCTCCACATCAGGTGTAGTCAAGGGAATTTAAGCCTGGTTTCCTACATCTTCACTGAGTGACCTAACCACTGGGTTAAAAATTATAATCAGACCATCACCGTTTTGTGAATTTAGCCCTTTTCAAATGCCTGGGGAAAAAAAAAACACTGTGAGTCATGGAACATGTTCTTTCCCCAAAATGTATTCTTTGATTGACCATTTTTTATTTTATTTTTATTTGTTTACAATTTTTGGATTCTGCTCCTGATTTTTTCCCAGTGTTTTGGATCTATCGGTGAATCAAAAATTCAGTGATGCCCTGAATTCTAATTATAAGTTGACTGTGTCATACAAAGTAATACTTCTTTATTTGTATTGCTTATCACACAGGAAAACAACAAATAAGAACAATATAATCTGTTATTATCTTGTTTATTTGATTCTCTGTATTTCCTGTGCTCCTTGCTTATTAGATCTATGGCCCTTAATGATGCCAGAATGACACCAGTTATCAATAGGTTGAGTTATAACCAATGAGCAATTACTTATAACTGGGGTCAGAACTCCCCCACTGCCCTTAGTTTCACCTCTCACTTACTGTAACTGACTACAGATTCCTGACACTCATTAATGAGCTGTTCCTCTATTGCAGCCCTATGAAAAAGGAAGGGGAAGAATATGAAAATTCATGCTTGTGATGTTTTTCACTGGTGCTGGGTAGTATTTAAAATAATTGCATCCAGTCTTCAGTCTAGGAAATCTCCTAGTGAGGATAAGGGCCCAGACCGGGACACATGCATGCTGGAGGTGAATGTATAGTTGTGTATAGTTGTCAATAGCAGGAATTTGGTCTAACTGTCTCACAGTTAATGGCAACCACACCCACACCAGTATTTCCCACTCGTGGTCCAACAAGTGCACCTACTCTAGGCTCCCAGTTCCTCAGTTGTCACCTCTTTTGGGCAGAGACCTACATCTCTCTCTCTCCTCAGGGTTTTTTTTCCCAGGCTTCACAGTTCCTTGCCTACACTGTGAGTTCCCCAGGAAGCCAGTCAGCCAGCTTCTTTACTTTGTTTTCTCCCAGAGGCAATAAACAGCATAATTGCCCACAATTACGAATTATCACATAGCGCTTTCTAAGCAAGCACATTTATTCTTAAAGTGAAAGCCTTACAGAGAAGGCTTAGTAAAAATAATAAAAGAACCTGCATGCATGCTAATATGCTCACAAGAGATCACCACAAATTCCAAGAAGGGCTCTGGTAGGTGGTCAGTCCCTCAAACTCACACAGGCTCCCGCCACCTCTGTGGTTACAAGTTCATAAACCTTTTTACTCAGAAAACATCTGCATTTCTAAGCCTTTCCTTTATACAGCCTGGGTCTTTGATCTTCAGCAACTGAGAGTAAGCAATCAGTCAGACAATGATTCCCTCCCCAGGAATTAGCTTCAAAAGCTTGGGTCCAGAGGTGTGAATTTGCATTATCCTTTCCTTTGTATCTCCTAGGAAACCCACTTAACTTTGTTTGTCCCAGAATTTCCCTCTTTACTTACTGTGATAGAGTGCTGAGTAAGAAGACCTAATTGGAGAGATGTGTCCCTGATTACCAGGCCAGATTGCGGCTGCTGAGTCAATGAGCCAATTAGCCCATTAACAGACCAGGTACAAAAGGCTACATGATGGAGGGTGGGGGGGAGGAAGAGGGGGAAAGAAACAAAACAACAGAAAACAAAACAAGGCTAGGAGATCTTGACAAAGGAGGTCTTCCGAGTAGAGAGATCCTTTTGGAGAAAGGGTTAGAAAATTGAGGAGCAGTCTCTACAGATGTGGAGACACTGCTATGTATTGGTGGATTGATTAAAACACTGTAAACAAGTTACACAGAGTTGTTTACAAGAAAGGTCGCAGTGTGGTCTGCGTTTGTGAAAGTAGTGAGGCATACAGCATGAAATCCCATTGCTTAAAATAGTCCTTTTAAGCTCATAACATTTCCCAGGGTTTACATTGGCCATGTCTCCACACTAGAGAAGTTATGCACATTCCCATAATAATACATAAACTTTAAAGTTATAATACAAGGCACTCCAAAGCTATTTCAACTTAATTCAATAAAAACTCCCAAAAATATTGCAGAAAATTGACACATCTCCCACACTTTAACCATGGGATGTTGTTCCAGGAAGGAAAACAGCTGGAAGAAATGGGGTTCACTTGACCAAGAAGCATAAGAGCATCTTTGAACTAGGTTCAAAGGTGACAGGTGACAAAAGTGTATAGATAGGTATATAAAAAGGTGATCTTAATAGAGGGCTAGATATTGGGAGTGGGGGGGATGGAAAATTACAATAGGGTCATAGAAGCAACCAGAGGGATAACAATGGAGGAGTTTGCTCAGCAGCTTAGCTGTCTACTACAAATGCAAGGAGTATGTGAAATAAACAGGAAGAACTGAAAATATTAGTACATAAGCTAAATTATTACTTAATTGGTAATGCAGAGACTTAATGGGACAAATTTCATGGCTGGAATATTGACATAAAGGGTAAACAGGCAGGAAGGAAAGGGCAGAGATGTTGCATTATACATCAAAAATATATTCAGTACAGAAGGAATCAAGAAGCAGACCCGTAGAAAGTCTATAGGTGAAGATAATAGGTGAGGAAAACAGGGCAATGTCATGGTAGGGAGGTCTACTATAGACCACCAAATCAGAAGGAGGAGGTGGATGAGGCATTTCTAGAACAAATAACAGACGTAACCAAAATACAAGACCTGGAAATAACTACCCAGACATATGCTGGAAAAATAATACAGCAAAACACAAAGTGTCCAGTAATTTTTGGAATGTATTGGTGAAGACTTTTTGTTTCAAAAGGTGGAGCACGTAACCAGGGGACAGACATTTTAGACTTGATACTAACAGGGGAATTGGTTGAAAATTGGAAGGTAGAAGTCAATTCTGGTGAAATTCATCAGAAAATTAGATTTCATGATTCCAAGAAAAAGAAGGAGTGAGAGCAGCTGAATAAGGACAATGGTCTTAAAAAAAAAGAGGAGATTTTAACAAAGGAAGAGAACTGATAGCTAAGGACCTATTGGAAGAAAATCTAAAGAAAAGGAGTTCAGGAGAGCTGGCAGCTGCTCAGTGAAATAATATTAAATAATAGCAAACCATCCTGATTTTATATATATATATATATATATACACACACACACATCTTGTGGGGTACCACAGGGGTCTGGTGTGGATCTAGTACTATTCAATATTTTCATTAATGATTTGGATACAGGAGTGGAGAGTATGCTTATAAAATTTGTGAATGACATCAAGCTGGGAGGAGTTGTTAGCACTTTTGGAGGACATGATTAGAATTCAAAATGTCCTTGATAAAGTGGAGAATTGATCTGAAATCAACAAGATGAATTCAATAAAGATAAATGCAAAGTACTGCCCTTGGGAGAAAATCAAATGCGGAACTACAAAATGGAGAATAACACACTAGGCAGTAGTACTGCTGAAGAGGATTTGGGGTTAAAGTGGCTCACAAATTGAATATCAGTCAACAGTGTGGTGGGGTTGCAAAAATATATATATAATATCAATCTGGGGTTTATCAACAGAAGTATTATATATAAGACACAGGTGCAAGTTGTTCCATTCTACTTGGCACTGGTGAGGTACCGGGTCTGGTTCTGGGTTCCACATTTTAAAAAAGATATGAACAAACTGCAGAGACTTCAGAGGAGAGCAACAAAAATGATAAAAGGCTTAGAAAACCTGACCTATGAGGAAACATTTAAAAAAAAAAAAACGGGCATTTTTACTCTTCAGAAAAAAGATGACTGAGGGGGAACCTGACAAAAGTTTTCAAAGATTTTTTTATTTAATATAAACAGGACAGTGATCAATTGTTCTCCATGTCCACTGAAGTTAGCACAAGAAGTAATGAGCTAAATCTGCAACAAGGGAGATACAGGTTAGATATTGGGGTGGGGGGGATTTCTAACTCTAAGGATAGTTAAGTACTAAAATAGGTTTCCATGAGAGGTTGTGAAATCCCTGTCATTGGTTGTTTTAAATAACAGGTTAGACAAACACCTGTCAGGAATGGTCTAGGTATATTAATTCTGCCTTTTCACAGGGGGCTGGAATAGTCCTACATTTCTATAAAAACAAAAGGAGTACTTGTGGCACCTTAGAGACTAACCAACTTATTTGAGCATAAGCTTTTGTGAGCTACATCTCACTTCATCAGATACATACTGTGGGGAAAAAAAAAAAAAGCTTTTTTTTTTCTTTTGTTCCCCACAGTATGCATCCGATGAAGTGAGCTGTAGCTCACGAAAGCTTATGCTCAAATAAATTGGTTAGTCTCTAAGGTGCCACAAGTACTCCTTTTCTTTTTGCGAATACAGACTAACACAGCTGTTACTCTGAAACCTACATTTCTATGATTTCTTATAGAGTATGAACTACAGTGGGATATGCTGCTGTGCTGAGATTGGCACCTTTGTGCTTGAACAAAATGGCAACAGTTGAAAAATAAATAGGAACAATGTTACTCATGCAGGATTCCATTCAGAAGAAAGAAATATAATAATATTTCTTGTATGAGCAGAAACGTTTTTCATACTCAAGGGACTAGAAGCACTTTAAAAAGTAATGACTTAAATACTAGTACTGGAGAGACACCGCAGGCAATATCTGCTCAGCAATTGCTCACATGCAAACCAAAGTCCTGAAAAGTAGTATTTATTTTGAGAGGAAACGTTGTCAAGAGCACGCAGTGAATTTCTGATTCTTTTTGCTACATGTAGAACTTAAGTACTCTGAAAAATAAAAGAATCAAGCAGATACAGATCACCAAAAACCTTATTTTTCTTTGTCTATCTGCAGATTTTTTTTAAAAAATGACTGTGGCTATCCTGTAGTTTTGCTTAGCTAGATATATTTTTGCCTATATAAAGCCAAAGAAATTAGGCTTCATCCAGGTGACATGCAAGAGTTGTGGGAATAAAGCCTCCTACTCTCAACCTGGAACCAGGGCATAGAGTTATAAAGCAGACATCCATTGTTTCCTTCTAGTCTATTGGCTGGAATTATGGCTGCAGCCTTTCTGTGCCAATTATGGTTAATTGATAGGTATACCCATGGTCCTGTGGATCCTTCCATTGTACACCACCAGGCACTGCTTCTGTGGTCTCCTGAACCACATGCAGATGGATAGGAAACGGGCAGGAGCAGATAATAGCGCTTCTCAAGGAGCAAATGGACATATTGCAGTCCCTGATTGAACTTCAGGAAGAACACATCCATGCTCTTCTTCCCCTTCAACCCATACAGAACTGCCTTTCAGGCCTTCCCCCAACTCCCATCCCCATATTCCCTGCATCTTCAAGGGCCATTGCAGTACCCCAAGCACACCATCCCAAAGGAGATTTTTCACAATGATAGCTGGATATACACCCAGCTGTGAGAGCCTCACTGGCAAATGTGCTTTTGATTTTCATGTTCCTACCAGAACATAGAAATGTTTTCATGGGTGTGGAATAAAAATGTACTTCTAGAAAGTGAATGAATCTTTGTCTCTCACATATGGCAGTTGCTGCTAAAATTAATAGACAGTGCCAATTGTATTTTCACATTACCGCACACACAGAAATCATGATAAGGTTCATATTATGGTGCAAGAAAAGAATGCCTGGTTCAATGCATTACAGCAACACACATTACTGTGGCTCATTGAAAAAAGTCTTCTTTAAAGCCTCCCTGATTCGAATAGCTTCCATTGAGCCCCTCTTACAGCCCTGGTATCTGGCTGCTTAAAAGTAGCAGTCAGCTGATCCACCTCAACGTTCCATCCTTGTGGAAACTTCTCCCCTTTAGCTTCACAAATGTTATGCAGAGCACAGACGGCTGCTTTGACCATGGGGATATTTTCCTCACTGAGATCTAACCTGCTCCCTTTAAGTTATTCAACACTCACTGCTGCTTCCACTGGGTGTGGGGGTGATGCTGGGGTCAGGTGATTGGCTTCTGTTTGTGGAGCATGATGGAAGTTGACACAATTTGCTGATTACATGGGGTAGCCATTGTTGATTCCCCATGTCAGCCTTACTGTCCTTAATTTAGTTCCTGTATCTCTGATGATGCTGAGGTCTTGGCTGATCACTAGGTTTGGAGTCTGAAGGAGTTTTTGTCCCACATAACAAAATTGATAAACTGTTGTGGGGGGTCTTTTTATCTTCATTTGGCATCCAGAAATTCTGTTTTTCTAGTCTGTGTATTAAATTATAGTTTCAACCTTGACAGGTTCCCATATAGTTAGGAGGTTAGAACATGTCAAACTAAGGTTCCCGTAGCTCAGTGGGCTGCTTGGGGATAGGCCCCGGGCATGTCAAGGCATGGTGCAGGGGGGTTGCCTTTATGTCTCATGCAGTCTGTGGTTTCCCTCATCTTATCTCTCCTATCTCTGAGCATGAAGAAGTAGAGTAGGTTGCAACTACAACTTCCAATCAGGGTTTCTTGGTAGGCCTGATGTGTAGAGTTATAGTCTATCGGGGCCCATTGAGAACCTCACAGGAACAACCCTGCCAGGTAGTTTAGGGTGGTTACCCTGGTTACACTAACAGGTTTAATTAAAGTTGTAGGCTCTGCATTTAATCATAACATAGTTTCTCTGTGTTTCATTGTTTCTGTTTCCACATCACAATCCTTTTTCACAGGTGAATTTTTTCATCTGCATTTTTGTACCTACAGCTAAATTGCTGGGGCCAGTTCAAGCGCTTCCCAAATATCTGAATTACTTCTGTAGCTGTGGTTGCCCCCATAAATTCAAGTGAAAGTGCAAAACTGCAGATGCATATTTCGCTAGGAGACATCTCACCTGGAAAAATGTCAGTAACAATTTTGAAAATTTTGCCAAAACTCTTCCATAATAATTGTGTCAAATATTGCACCCACAATTATTTGTTCCTGCAATTTAAAAGGTGAGAAAGTGAGGGAAGTTCTAAAAAATCCTTGCCATTAATTATAGTTTTAATTTTTAATATAATATAGCTACAAAAGTTCTTAATATAGCTACAAAAGTTTAGATTATGTATAATTAGTTGATGTTGTTATAGTTTATTTTTGCATAGTAATACTATAACTAAAATATATACATGAACATCTGTGCTTATGAAGAGGAAAAGATTAATTCTGTTGGAAGTCACATGCTATGTTTTAACCACATGAAATGAGAGTGCATGGCAGCTATTTTGTGAGCTTCTTTCCTATGAAAAAGCATAATATATTATCCTTTTTGAAAATACTCAAGAGATTGCTACCACATAAAACAAACAAACAAATCCAATATTGCATGACTATCTCAAAATGTTAAAGTGGAAAAAAAAATCCAACAGAGTCATAGGGTGTACCAACAATGTAGGATTGGCCATACTTGTAATAACCACTTGCGTAATGTAGATCCAGAAAAATGAACCCATATTTAAAATTGTTTGCAGATCTGTGTCAATATGGACAGCAATTAACACAGAATTTAATTCTGATTTACTATCTCCATTTTGGAGATCAGGATGGAGTTATATGTAGATATAAATATATTACCATGTGATTCAGACACAGTTATTGATTCTATTTCTTGGTCTGGTGATAAAGGTAATTCTCTCAGAGGTGTAAGCAGGTCATGGTTTACATTTCTGTAGGCTTGATAGTTTAACTTCAGAAACTGTTAAAAACTCATTTTAAAATGTTTCATAGTGAACAGTGTATTTATCTACAGTTCAAAAAAGCACTTAACTTGTAAATAACATCTACATTTTGCACTAAATTACTATATACTGTACTATGCACTGTAAAATTGACATAACTTACATGTGCTCAGCACTTAAACACAGGCTTCACAGAGAGAAGTAATACTGTCAACTGCAATACAAATTGTAATCAATTGTAGAATATAAGTCTAACAAATAAAATGTCGCCTTTTGAGTCACTGTAAAAAGAGAAGAGTTTTTAAAACAAACTAGACTTATACATCACAGTATGTTACTTTATGATGTTTACATTAGTAAGTGAGGATGCTCTGGAAAAAAAACAAACCGGCAAGAGTAGTTTGACTGACATTTCACTATTCTTTTATGTAGCATTAATCCTACTGTCATGGCAAAAAAAAATATACCTCGTTCCTATATAATGCTTTTAGTCCATAGATTTCAAAGTGCTTTACCTGGACCTGAATGCCCTACGTCAAGAAGAAAAGAAGAGAGGGAGAAACACCACTATTAGCTCACTCTACTCCAACTCCTGTTTTTCCATCCTGCCTGATCCCTAGAATGCAGCAGATCCTCTCTACCTTCGGAGACTGCATTGGTACACTGGTGGCTAGTAAGAAACATTTCTGATGAAAATGGGTAGCTGAGGAGCATCTCTCTTAGGAAGAGCAGGAAATAACTTTTATTTTTATTTCTGAGGAGGTATATGTTGTTTAAATAATGAAACCCATCAACATAACATCTGAGTAGCTATGGCTTTTCTATTATTTACTGGAAGATGGTTCTCTTTGCTTCCAAAGTCTAGCTCATAGTTATCCTCTGATAGGCTGAAATAGTGTATTTGGGGGTGGTAGTGACTCACCTTGAGGGGATAGGATAAAGACTCAGCTGTCACACTTGCTATTGCTATGGTGATATAATTAGGAGAGCTGGCTTCTAAACAGATCCCCTTTGAGCAAATAATAATTCAAGTTTAAGGTCTGGGTGGCCTACAACCCCATTTGAGAAGGGGAAAAATAAAGCTCATTCAAGTTTGTCAAATGGCATACTGAATGGTAAATATCAAAAACCTAGTATTAGTAAAAAGAGTACAATGCAGACTGTGAACTGGGGGTAGTCAGGTACTCAAAGAAATGGATTATATTAATTTCTTTTTAGTATACACTGTGTTTTAACTTCACTAAACTAATGGCTCTTTTAAATCTGAACAGAGCTAAAATAACTATGGTATATCTCAAAGTCATAGTTACTCTTCTCATTGTGTCAACATTATTAGTGAAAGCTCATTAAAAATAGTAATTTGTATTATGCACATCTCTTGTACCACCAGTGAATCCAATTCACCTTTAAATGACCTTTGAAAGCAAGTATAATAAGCTAAACAGGTGGATAGTATCTAAAGCTCATTAGAATATGAATTCTAAATCACCTTCATAAGAATCTAATCCATTAATTTTTCACAAATTGTAAAATTATCATCTTAAACTATATATACTTCTGGACAGAACTGGTTGAACTATTTATTGCAAATAATTTATCCAATGAATGTAGACTTCTTTTTTGTTGTTTTTGGTTTTTTCCTGGTTGCAAATTATCCACAAAAGTATTATGATTAATCATATGTTATTAATAATTGTTTGGTGAACACTTTGGGAAATATAAGACACTGAAATCTAGATGTTTTTGTTTGTTTTTTTCCTACAAATTGATCATTATTTGTGTGTGTTGTTTGCTATTTACGCTTATGATTGGTAATCTGTCACATGCTATTATTTTCCCATCTGATTAGATGACCCACGTTTCAGATCTGGGCAGATTCATTATTCTGTTTGCAGGTAATCCACAGAGATGTTTAACTTTTCAATGGATCTGTTGCATAAATAATAGAAAGTACGGTGGGGGAAGCACAAGTGAAGAATGTATTTGAGTGTGTGTGAGAAAGTGAAAGAACAGGATTGTGGAGTTTGCAAGGCCTCTCTACACCAGGGATTACATTGGATCAGTTTGTTCATTCTAATTGCAGCAATTTAACTATATTTAAGTGTCCACACAACTTTGTTATGCAAGTTTAAGGTATCCTCCTTGTTAATCACTGCATCCACCCAACTCTGTGCTTGTTTAAATTAACTACTCAGCATCCTAGGCAGATTTACAAAGTAGTTTTGTTCTACTGTTCAACTATATGCTCTGGGATTTTTCTTGCTGAGTCCTGTGAGATGCCTACTGGAACCTATAGGAATTCTGGGACTTGGGATCAAACTTACAAACTCCCATGATTACTCTCTTGGCATCCTGTAATTCATCTGTATTTTGTCAGTGCAATTTCTGTTTCAGGCAGTATGGAGAACAAAGTGAGCAACACATTCATGGCAATCATTAATATGAACTGGTTGATGTACATGTATTAGAAGAGTCACACAGCCAGATGGATTTAGCTTGGCAGCTTTGAAGAGCTTTGGATGCCTCAGCAATATGGTTGCAGGAAGATGAAATAAAGCTGTCACTTTGCAAGGCATTTTTCTGGAGCAGCTGTACTTGAAGCACTGCTTCTGAGCTTGATCAGCTAGCACTGACTGGTGGCACAGGACAGTGATTCAGAACTGAGATGGCCAGCAATTGCTGCAGAACGTCAGGGTGTGCAAGATTCCTTTCCTGGAGCTCTGTGCAGAGTTCACCCTGGAGTGCAGCAAAAGAGCAGCATGCTGCCGTTACTATCTGGAAGCTTACCAAATTGATTGCTCCTGATCAGTAGCTGACTGGTTCGGTGTTGTAGATCATCTGTTAGGACTGCTATCACATAGATTTGCAATGCTATGAGAAGGGGGCTGCTGTGCTGTGTCATCAAATTTGGTAGTGTACAGGAGGTCATGGATGGTTTTGAACAGATGAGGTTCCTGAGGTGTACAGGAGCTATTGATGGGACAAACAAATCTGTTCTTTGCCCCCCACACCAACTTAGAGATTTTATCAATAGGAATGTCTCTTATCTAAGGCTCTTAACTAAGGCTGGTAGAACAGACTAATTTAACTCTCTCTCTAAGTGGTCTCGGCACCATTAGATGGGACACAACACCATACCCAGGAGGTTACAGTACAAGGCCTGATTGATCACCATATGAGGTTCACCAATATTAATGTGGAGTAGTCGAAAAAGGCCCATGATGCCAGAATCTTTGGAAATGCATGGCTTTTTGCTGGAAAGAGGAAATATTTTTTGCTTCCCAAACCAATATGGATATTAATGGAGTTATGATTTCTCCTGTCATTCTGAAGCAGCTTGCCCTCTGCTTCCCTGACTTCTGGAGCCTTTTAGTGGAGACTTAGATAGTAGAAGGGAGCTGTTTAACTGTATGCCGTGGAATGCGCTTTTGGAAGACTGAAGGAAAGGTTAAATTGCCTCATGACAAGGCTGGATCTTTCTTATCATTATTTGCCTCATGCTGTAAGTGCTTGCTTTATTTTGTATACCATCTGTGAGAGCAAGAGAGAGAGCCTGGAAGATGGGTATGAGCAGGAAGTGAAGGGACTTTAGTCAGTAACTTTGAATAATCCTGTTGGCAAGGAGTGCAAACAAAGCCTTCTGGGCTTACTAAATATCCTGTTATTCAGTTTTTGGACTGTCCCTAATTTGGGTACAGGACAATGAGAAGTCGTTGTGACTTGTCAAACACAATCAGGGGAAACAATTGATATCCCTGTCTAATAAGATCAACACCTTTGTTATTGTTAATAAGTAAATAAACATGTTATATAATCAAGTGTATAAGGTGGAATTTTATATATGATCATAAATACTATTATATAACAAATCTGAGCAGAGGGTGTTGATAAAAATAGGGTGTCATTTTAGGTACAAAAACAGTACACAGAGATTTAAACTTTGCCTTTGTGTACATGTAGCCAGCTCATTGGCCTGTTACATCCCAATTGATCACTGAGGTGTGGCATTCTGTACCCATGCTTAAATAAAATTGTTTCTTGGATTTGAAGTTGGAGTTAGCAGTGATTTTGTCTGCTACAGCAAGCAGAGTTTGTCTACTTTGCTAGGTTAGTAAGGTAACCTATAGGTTTGGTTGGTGGTCCTGAACTATGCTTACATTTTGGTGGCCAGTACGAGATCCCAGACAGGCAAGTTGCATAGAGGAATTGGGATCTATACAAAACAATGCATAGGTAAATAATGGCTCATGTGGTCAGCAAGTGGATTACTAATTAAGCAGGGAAATTTTAAAGAGGAATTATTAAAGGAATTACTGTCGATGTATCAAATGGTTACTCAACACCTGTAAAACAACATTATAAACAATAAGAAATTAAAATCTGGCAATATCAAAGTGGCAGTAATCCAAGGGTTTTGACTGTTAATCTAGGATTTGTATGTAAATTGAGTAAATGCAGCACTGAAAAGAAATCTGTAATAGAAGACAATAGGAAGTTAAGAACACAGTGAAAATACTGGAGATCACAGAAGTGAAAGGGTTTATCTGAATTAAGGGCACATTCCCTTTTCAGAGGGGAAGACCACATTCAAGAAGCTTTCAGCTGTGTGGAGTTGGAGGAAGAAAACTATCACCTTAAGGAGAGAATTTCTGATTTAGAGAGACGAATATATGAAATGGGTGGACACATTGATGGGTTGTTGCAATGGCTGAGCAGAGAGTCAGTTAATCAAGTTTCCTCCCTTTTAGACAGTGAGGTGGAGCCAGCAGCACTACCCACCGACGCCAATAGGGTTTCCGTAAATTATATCCCTGGAAGGATCTGCTGAAAAAATTATCTGTGTTTTAATAATTAAAAGGTAAATCATTATTTATGTAACTTAAGTAAATTTAAGTTTAAAGGTATTTAATGTTGTGGAGTAATTCTTGAGTGATTTGTAGTCAAAGCTAACAGGTGTTAAGAAAAAGTTAGCACATGTGACTTCATTTTGGTTTGGGGCCCACCATTGTTTAAATGCCAGCACATCATACACCAGGAGGAGTAATCCTTAAATACTGAATCCCTGTGAAAATCCTCCATCTTGTCTCCAGCCTGCCTTGACTCCCAGTATCTGTTTTTTGTCAGTCTCTAACTCCCTGTCTCTTGGCCTTGATGTGAGGCCTCCCATCCTGATAATAAAAATTACTGATGCATGGCTTTAGGACCATGCTGTGTAATTAACATACTGGTATAGCATGAGGAATGCACCAAGCAGGGATAGGTGGTAGATAAGACAAGGGTTGGTTTATTGGCTAAGGTTTCCGATGCACGAGGGCAACATGCTTTGCTAAAAAGTATATAACCTTTGTATAATCTGCATTCAGGGTCCCCTCCTGGCTAGCAGGGGGGCACCACGCTCGAGCGTAATAAATTTAGTGTTTTTTGGGAACTCTGCAGCTGTGGACTTTATTTCTGTGCCTCAGCCTAGATTCGAACTGTGCGTGTCCTACCAGGTATAATTCGTAGCACTTGTGTGCCTGTCCTACCAGGTGTAATTTGTAACACAGGAGACAGTAAAATGTTATTTAAAACTCTTTGGTCAGCAGCCAATTATGTTGCTGTATACAAAAGAGGAAGTGGCTTCCCTCGCATTTTTGTCTGCGTTGAATAAAAGAAAAAACAGAGAGTTGTTTAAGGGCATCTAATTTAAAATATAAAGTTAAGTTTCTCTTTGCATAAGGCTATGCCTAATGTAAATGTAAAAGGTAAATTATTAAGTAAAGGTATGGCAGTGTGGAGAAAGTAGAGAAAGGAGCAAAGGTAAAACCCTTAAGTAAACATAATGTGTATATATATATATATATATATATATATATATATATATATATTGTTCTGTTCTTTGCATGTCTCATTGATCAGACTACCAGCCATAAAATTTGTTGGGTTCAAGAAGTTTTCAGTTCTTAATGGACATATTTTTAATGTAACCAATTGGTTATTGTGTGTTCTTATTCCAAAGATAAGCGTCAAGTTAGTTATGATTTCAGACATGCCCACCATTGTTGAGGCAAGGGAAACCAGCAACCTATAATCTTTTTGTTTTAAATAGGAGTTGTTATTTTAACAACAAAAGACGACATGGCTGCCTCTCCTACTCACAAAACAAGAGTCACAGAATAATTATTTCATCATTTCTGTGAAAGTGTTTCAACTTTTGCAAACTCTTATTTTCCTTTTTACTTTCCCTAGATAAAAAACAATATTACTGCATTTTAAAGCATTTGTTTTGGCTTCCAGCATACAAATATTCAAGGGAAAACTAACCTTTTCTCCTAACTAAACTTTTAGTTTATTTTGACAGGCAAAACTGAAGTATAATATAGATATAAAAGGAGTCTTAACTTTTTTTAGGTGTCATTCTGTTTAAAAATAAACAAATTTCCAGTGCCCATCTGCTTTATTGGCCAATGCAGAGGTTAACTATAGTGAAGGGCAATTAGTAATTTTAATCCTAACATTTCATGGACCTGCCCTAAACTTCAACGGTCTAATCCTTTGTTTAGTGGTTTGTTGTATGTATTTAACTCTTTGGGTTTTTCTTTAATGTTTAATTTACATGTTTATATATAACAATGTTAGAATTATTTGTCCCTTGCTTATACCTTTTATATCATATGACTATATTACTGGGTTTTTAATTTTGGGGTTTTTAGTTTTGTTTTAACAAAAACATTTTTTGTGCACAAAGATATGAAAATAATATTAAAACAATTTCTGTGGTGCCACACTATTTTATTATAACTATAACTGCCATTGTTATAATATACTAATGATTGTTCAATTCTTTTGCAAATGTCAGTCGTAAATACAGACATATATGCCTCAATAAATAATTTGATTTGAAACATTGTTGTTAACTTTAATTTGGGATTTGTTAAGCAATGTATCCAGTTGTTTGGAAGTATCCAGGTTAAAATTAGTGGGTTCATTAAAAACAAACCACTTCAGTATTAGTGTAGTATTAACAGCTTTAGCGTGGCTCCAATATTTTATAATATAACAATATATGCTGTTTGGTTATCTATGTTAAATTGTTAAACATAGTTAAATTAATGCAAATAAAAAAAATCAGATCTCAGCTAAATAACATGGTGTTGGGGTAGCTATCCAAATTATCACCCACAAAAGGGATGACAAGGTATACACCCTGGATCTGATCTTGAAAGATCTACCTTGAATCAGCCTGTACTCAATATGCTAAGGTGTCTAGTATTGTTAATTATAGGTTGATTCAGCTAAGGGCAAGTAATTAAAGTTGTGGCAAAAGGGCCATATTCTGCACAATAGATTATGACCAATACACTGAATTGGTGGGAATGACTTGTGCAATGGAATTTTGTGGTGCATCCTCAGTTAATATTTTAATTGATTTTAATTATTTTGGTTTAATTAAAACCATAAGTTCCACTTCCCTTATGCACAAACATAGGGATAGTGAAATGATCACTTCTGTACTACATCCAAGTGCATCAGCAAAAGACTATTCCGGAAATAAAAGAAATAAAGTGTCATTGGGGTACCACTGACTGCAGGTGGCACCTCCTCCTAGCTGCTCTGGGGAACTGCTCTCTTCCAGGTCCAATGTCTCTCCTTGCAGTCTCCCAACATGTTGTTCTCTCTCTCATTCTGCAGCCTCTTTCTTAATTCAGGAGATGCAGCTTCCTTTTTGTGACTTGGCTTCCTGAACAGATCACTATGTAACTTCCCTTTTCATGATCTAGAGTCTCACTAGACCTGCTGTCCCAGCAATGCCACTCCATCAGTTGCTGGTAGGGGAACAGAGGCTCACACACTCCAAGATCCAGCCCAGGGAGCTTGCAACACACAGACAAGTCTGCTTAGTCCCCAGACTTTCTACTTTCTTCTCCACCCTTCTGTGTACACCCTTCCTTCAGGAACAGGCTCCCAGGATCCTACTCTTTCCCTGGGTTCTCTCTTTCTAACTCTCATGCACAGAGGGTGGCTACAGACTTCCTCACTGTTGCCATTTCTTTGGCAGTTTCTCACTTTGCCAGCTTCCTGGCTTTATACTAGCTCAGCCTACACCTCTCAGCTGAGCTTCATCTTCCCATCAGTGGTTGCTCCTCCAGCCTAAGCCGCATGGCTTATAACACTAACTGGCCTTAACTCAGGAGGGTAGAAGACTACGAGTGTCGAGGAAGCCCCCCCGCTGTAGGCCACCAGGTAACTCAGGAGGGTGGAAGACCACGAGTGTTGAGGAAGCCCCCCTGCTCTGGGCCCAGGCTAGCCTGAATACTTCTCCCTCCTGAAAGCTGCTGTGTTATACCTTCTGTTTGCGTTGTTTTTGTTGCATAGTTGTTTTGTTTCCTTTGGTAATTTTTTGTAAGTTTTACAAATAAAATTATTTTATATTTAAAAAAAAAACAAAACAAATAAACAAAAAACACTAACTGGCCTTAACTCAGGAGGGTGGAAGACCACGAGTGTCGAGGAAGCCCCCCCGCTCTGGGCCCAGGCTAGCCTGAACACTTCTCCCTCCTGAAGGCTGCTGTGTTATACCTTCTGTTTGCTCTTGTTTTGTTGCATAGTTTTGCTTTATCCTCTTTGGTGATTCTTTGTAAGTGTTACACAAATAAAATTCTTTTCTGCTTCAAAAAAAACAAAACAAAACAAAAAAACCCACTAACTGGCCTTCTCAGCTTCCTTAACCCTTTCAGGGCTGGTATGCGGTGAACAGCCCATCACACAAAGACAATAGATACTAATCAGATGTTACTTTGTAATTTGGAATTGTATATTGAGATCCCTAATGTGATAATAACATTGATTGGGGGCCAAGAACAAGTGAGATGGGATCAAGACCCCAACATGATTGCACCATACCTGTCAGCTGAAATTTTCTTTGAATGGAGGTATAAACAAACACAGGGGCAATTAATAACTAAGACTTGGAATAATATAATCTTTACAGCATGGATTAATAGTATTTTTCACCAACTCAGACTAAAATGTAGATTATATTGTCTTTGTAATTACAGGTTTCAGAGTAACAGCCGTGTTAGTCTGTATTTGCAAAAAGAAAAGGAGTACTTGTGGCACCTTAGAGACTAACCAATTTATTTGAGCATGAGCTTTCGTGAGCTACAGCTCACTTCATCGGATGCTCATGCTCAAATAAATTGGTTAGTCTCTAAGGTGCCACAAGTACTCCTTTTCTTTTTGTAATTACATTCCTTCATTTAACACCATTTATGGTTTGTACGTGTGTGGCCTCCCGACCTGAGAGGAGTATGCTGCAAATGCAGATACCTGGATACAGTCATCAGCTGCCAAAATCTTAACAACTGGTTTCCTCCTCACCCCACTAGGGGGTCATGGCCCACCCCGACCCCCCAGAACCCCTGCCCCATCCAACCCCCCTCCCCTGTCACCTGAATGCCCCCAGAACCAGGCAGGAGGGTCTCGTGGGCCAGCGTAGTGGGTGCCCACCCCGCCCCGAAGAGCCAGAGGGACCTGCCAGAGGAAAAAGTGGGATGTCCCGGTGGTGCTTAGCTGGGGCGGTTCCCAGGAAGCATCCGGCAGGTCGCTCTGGCTCCTAGGGGCAGGGTATCTTAGCTAGGGGGGAAACAGGGGGAGCGGCTGCTCCCCCCACTGATGACATCAAAAGTGGCCCCTTAGGCACCGACTCCGTGGGTGCTCCGGGGCTGGAGCACCCACGGGGAAAATTTGGTGGGTGCAGAGCACCCACCGGCAGCTCCCCGCCCCACGCCCGGCCGCAGCTCACCTCCACTCCACCTCTGCCCCCCCCCCCGCTCTGCTTCTCCATGCCCCCCTCCCCCCCCCCCCCCCGCTTCCCACAAATCAGCTGTTCGCACGGGAAGCCTGGGAGGGCTGAGAAGCAGGTGGCGGCTTCGCGCTCTGGCCCAGGGAGACGGAGGTGAGCTGGGGCAGGGAGCGGTTCCTCTGTGCCCCTCTGGGTTACCTGCTGCAGTGCGGTGCGATGCAGGCGGCCCTCCTGATGCCCCCCCACCCCAGCTTACCTCCGCTCCGCCTCCCTAGGACAACGGGTTCTAAAAGGGCTTCTAAATTTAACAACCAGTTTCAGCGAACTGCTGTGAACCAGCTCCAGCTCACCACTGCCAGCGTAGTGAACCCAGAACAGTATAATTAGGCCTGTGATTCAAGATGGTCCATGTAGTAGGGCAGTCACCCTGCTCCTGGGAGAAAGGGTAGGCTGACTGGGGAAGCGGCCACAGCTGTGGCCACATCTAATCAGGCCACAGCAAGCCCTGATAAGAAGTGCTATGGGAGGAGCTGGGTTAGAGTCTCTCTCTAGCCTTGGAGTGGGAAGGACCTAGCTGCTTGGGAACAGAGGATAGCTAATGAATTGCAGTACTGGGGAAAGGCAAGAGGAACTGGGGAGCTCCAGCCTGCGGCCTTGTATAAGTCCTAAAGAGGTACCGGGGCTGAAGAGGTATAGACCGGGGATAGGCAGAAGCAGCTGGTCCAACCCCCTTGCCAATGATGAGTGGCCATTACAGACTGCAGTTTGCCCAAGTGAGAGGGGGCTAGATGATGACTGCCAGTCATCACTGAGGCAAGGTGGGTTTAGAAGTTTGGGGGGGGGGAGACCCAGAGTGTGAGGGTACTGCTGGAGGGCAGAACCCTAGTAAAGGGCACTGGGATCCTGGAGGGACATGGGGGCCTGAGGCAGACAAGACACTGGCCAGCAGAGTGCTCTGAAGCTGGAATTCAGCTAATTCCCGGACGATCAGCAGGAGGCACCGCACCAGTGAGTCAATGGCCTGTTACAGTCCAAAAGAAAGAAAATGTTTACTAATTAAGTTCCATGTGATTTTTAGAGTAGTGACGTCTCTGAATACACAGCATTTCACAGTACTGCAGTGGTGATTAAAATAAATCATATGGACATTCTACCCTATGATTCAGACTGGAACAAATGGTGTACAGCTGAAGAGGTAACACATGAGAGCAAAGCAACTAAGAATGATAATGGCAGACAAGTTAATGTAGTCATATGTACTTCCTTATTATATATTGCAGTCCTTTATTTTATTTAAAGTGCATTTAAAATTTTGTATTGCACCACTGTGGATTCCGCTCTGGTGGCTAAAGTTTTAAGCTCAACAGAGTGAAAGTCACCTCTGCTACTTGCTTCAGATTTAGAGTCTCTAGGAACACACAAAGACCAAGGATAGTGACCACACATGCATTCACAAGTTTTATTAAAATTACAATTAAGGTTCTGATTACCCAAGAATATAGAAATCCTATGAAGACCTATACACAAGTTACAAATATAGTTATACTCCGATACTTAACAATATTGTTAAGGTCTGATGGCTGCATTTCCAACTGGTCATCAGTAGAGGGACGGCCCCAGCTGGAGTTTTCCCATAGGAATGGAATTTTCCCAATCTGGAAGCCCTATCTTATGATTCTGAATACTGCAGGCAGAATTTGCCCTGCAAGATCTTTATTACTGATGATGATCCAGGAGAAGTGAAGACCCCAGCTAGACTGCCTGCTCTTGAATTGAATTTATGGGACTGGTAGTTATGGGTGGGGGGAAACAAAAATAAATTATTTTACTTACTAAATATGCTCATTTACATGGAGTCATTGTGAGACAATATATTTGGAATCCCAAATCCCCTGGCTTTCATTGTTTTAAGTATTATGTTATTTGTATGTGAAATTTATTTCTCTCTGGTAAGATCCATGAGCCTAGGCCCTAATTGAAAGCTTGCCCTTGTTAGACTTTGCCTCCAGAAGAAGCAGAACTGCATCATGGGAACTCTAAATGAATATAGTATTGGCAAGGGCACTAAAAATCTTAATAATGGGTTAGAAGTTTTAGCCTTTGGGAAACAGGATTGTAAGTAAATGAGCTGAAGTGTAAAGCTTATGCTAAGGTAGCCAGTTTCTGCCTAAAGCGTTCAGTTGCATAATATTCTCATTCAATGATTGCTTTTCCACTTTCGTTAAAGAATAAAAGTAAAAGAAATGAAACTGATTATGAGCTTTCCTGATTAGCAACTTGATTAAAAAGCCAAAAAAAAAAAATGTAAATTGTAAAACTGCAACCCATGTTTAATAAAATCTGTTTTAATTTACATTAACAGAGTTAAAGAAAACACAGGTAACCATAAAATACTTATTAAACCTGTTTTCATATTCAGTGGTAGATATGCCCCAGATAAATTTATTTATAAGAAGCTTGTATAACATTTTGTCTTTATTTCTCATTAGACTATAAATCATTATTTGTTTTTAATTAAATGGTTGAAGATCTTATTAGAAACGACTGAGATATTTGTAATTTACTGTGGGTGGGATTTTCAAAAGCACATAGTATGGTAAAACTCCTATTGACTTCAACAGGAGCAGAGTTAGACCAGTCCTGAGCACTTTGAAAATAGGCTTCCACACCTCTCTATAGTGCTGCATAATTTAAAATAATGTAAAATATGATAACATAAGCATATTTTATTAAACAGTAATTCTGTACTTCTCATTCAATACTCATTCTAGGAACACTTTAAAATATTATGTTGACAGAATTTAAGAAAACACTGAAGACATGACTTTCACACTTTTTTTTTTTTTTTAGTCTGTAACATTTGCAGAGCCTCTTGGAATCCTTAAAAAGAAAAAAAAGAAAAGGAGTACTTGTGGCACCTTAGAGACTAACCAATTTATTGCATCCGATGAAGTGAGCTGTAGCTCACGAAAGCTTATGCTCAAATAAATTGGTTAGTCTCTAAGATGCTACAAGTACTCCTTTTCTTTTTGCAAATACAGACTAACATGGCTGCTACTCTGAAACCTGTCTTGGGATCCTTGTATGTGTAACTGCAGACTATTAAAAGTAGTAGTTTCATTAAAAGAGAGCAAGACTTTATGGTGGATTTATACACAAAATATTTCCCAATGTAGGGCCAAATTGTGAGAAGAAGCATAACTCTTCCCTCAGCCCTACACTGAACAAGGGAACTTCTTGTGTTAATAGGGTAAGAATCTAGCCCAGAGAGATCTAGGTCTCCATCCTGAGAGATACTAAGCATCTCCTGGGAGGTATCTAGCACCCACAACTCATAGTATCATCAATAGGAGATATGTCATTTCAGGTCTTTTCAGGACGCACTTATCAGCTTCCAACACTGGGCTCAGAAAAAGACAGACTGACAAACAAAAAAGTTGTCAAATAAGAATCCTTAGACCCCAGCATATCTGGCAAGTGCCAGTGTGTTCACTGAAGTACACTTCTCTTTAAGAGTGAATTACAATTCCCACATATAGATGCGCTGATGGTCCTGCCATTGTTTTCATTGTGGTCATATACCTTTCTATTTGTGTGATGTGACAATCTGTCATATTAGGCCTACAGTAGCATAAAGAGATTTTTCTCAAATGTACTTTAGAGACACGATTTACTACTTTGTTTCTCTAGTTTTACGTGAGAATAACACCATTGATATCAACAGGTTGACATGCGCATAAAAACTAGAACAACAGTGTTGAATCAGCCCCAGTATTTGTATTTATATTTCCTGGTTCATGTTTGGAATTTGCAAATAATCCAAAGGAGAAGTAAACATGCATACACATATATTCTGCTTTTCAGGATCCAGTCTCCTTCTGTGAATCTTCCCTTGCATATGACACAGTGAAATTTTGTTGCTGTCATACTGATATTAATAGTTTGACTGGATAGGTTCTTTGAACTTCTTGAAAAGTTTCAGCTTATTTCATAAAAAAAGAATCAAGAAAAGAGCAAGAGTCAAAAAAAGTTAAGGTATACTGTAGTTTCAAAAGGGATTGTGGCCTCTGACATGATTTGTGTGACTGTATTAAGATGGTTCACTGCCTGAATAGTGTATTTATGCCACCCTTTTCTCGCTCTACTGGATTGAACATTACCTCAGTTCAGTGCTTGTGTGTTCATTTTGCCCTCTAGTGGCTCACAACAGAACTACTTGTGGAGTAGGATTAACTTTCTATCCAATAGAGGGCAATGGTACCCAGGGACACAACATACTCAGTTATTAGACAAAGCTCATCCTTGAGGCTCTTGCTCAAGGGTGTTATTGAACTACAGACAAAATCGTGGCATCTAGAACCACAAACAGATCATTTGGCTCCAAAAAAGCATGCTTCTGAGATAACCCAGAATGTATATTAACTGTCAATTGTTGGGGGCTTATTTCTGGTGTGGATAAGCCACAAACAAGTGAAAAACAAATATTTGTGTAGGCCAGCACTCCATCCCATATAGGGTAATGGTAATAACTAAGATAAGCTTCTATCCTATGAGAGATTTCCTTTATCTCAAGTGGTAGGGGGGTCTGAGAGTTTTATGTTTGTTGGGTTTTTTGGGTGGTGTAGGTGGGGAGAGTGGTGGAATGTCATTAGTTCTGTATTTGCTGATGGCCAGTTCTGCGTAGTACTTAGTAATAATACAGGGGCCTTCACAGACTTCATGGTAATTACAACAGGAATCCATTTAGTGATATGCCATACTTGCGATTATTACGCATGAAAAGTGGAGATGTCATGGATATTCTCAGGAACAAAAACATAAATTATTATTGGGGTATTTTGTATCTAGCCTTGATTGTATCCTTTTATAGATCCACATTGTCTAGCAGATACATATGAGAGGTAATGTCATTTTTCTTGCTCTGAAGAATCATTAGACAGAGATAATATATGAATTATACTTCAGAGTGATGTGGTATTCTAGGTCTCTGTCCTAAAAAAGGACAAGTGGAGTGAGATTATGGATAGCTGATTATCCAGAACTATAATGAAAACTCAGGTGAGTTTCAGAGAAATTGCTCAAAGATCTTTAACTCAGAGCCTCCGCAAATATGGCGATTACAGTGACTTGTGTATATATTTCTCCAGCTTGAAAAGGCCGCAGTCTTTGAAAAGACTAATACCTAAATACTAATGCAAAGGACACTATAGGAAAACCTAAGATGGAAGATACATAGGCACATTGTCAGTGGTAAGGGGATTCCCCTCAAGGAAGAGTGCTATCTTGTAGATGAATGGATTTCTATGCAATAATGTGAGAGTGTTAAAATGAAGAAAAAAATATTGAGGTGTGTCTTCCCATAGTTCTTCCAAATAACTGGCTAAAATTAGGCCTAATCAGGGCTTCATTTGTGCCAGAGCTTGTCGAGGCTGAGTTCTGGCACCTCTCTCTGCATCAGTTATGAAAGTAAAAAATAATTGCTTGACCCCTGGACTCTCTTTTATTACAAATTAAGCACTGGGCCTACTGGAGGTCTTCTTTCACTGAGCTCTAGCATCAAGGATTATTTTCTAAGTAGGTCAAGTTAGCAAGGGTAAATAGTTGAGTCTGAAGAATGCACACCTCTCCAGATCCAAGAACTCAAAGTTTTTTTTCTTATTTAAAATTGTTTCCTTTAACAAAAAAAAAAATCTACTTCAAAATGATTTCTCTCACCTAGCCTGTTTTTAAACTTCATTCACCTTTGTGCTTCAACTTTTTCCTTTATTCAAACTCCTTTACTTCTAGACACACAAACAGTCCTTCATTTACTGTAGCTGGATTAAATTCATCCATTATGTTGACTAGAGGTGAAAAACTACCTTTGTAAATCACAGAGATTTGTTCAATGAGTTAGCCATATTTTTAAATGTTTCTATCAGTGCCTGTGTTTCGCACCCTAAGTCTCTGAAAGAAGCAAAATGTTTTATAAGTCTCAAAATAGCTCGTGCTTGGACAACATGCAAGTTATAATAAATAAAGTTCTATTTATGCCATACACTTTACATGGAAAGCAGTGGATAAAAGATGGTAGTTTGTGAGACCCTATGAACTTTTATTTAAACATAAAAAGAAATCATATTTTTGTGTGTGCTGAGTAATTGCTGAGTCCAAAGATGTAGCAGCCACGGTCTCCAGAATGGAATAGTGGGTTTTCCCACATCAGTCTTTGGCACCATCACATTCTGTATCATGTCAAAGACTGCAATATCCCAAAACTACTGTTTCTAAACTCTGTGGATCTACTGTAAGATTAAAGAGATGTTTTTTTTCTATTTTCAAGGAAAAACATCAAACATAAAGCAATGTGCTTCAAATATTAGAGACAGATCTCTGCATTTTCATTTCTAAAACAATATCCTTGCTATTTAGAGTTAGGTAAAGTGGTTAAAAAATAAACCCCTCTAAAACTTTTCCCAGCCATCACACTCAATCCAGCCCAGTCATTTCTCAGTTTTCGAAAGTATTCAGTTAAACAGATGTCTCCAACACTCATTTGCAAGCGAATGGTCGTGTGGATTTCCAAAAATGGCTTCTATACTTTCTTACCATTCTCCTACCTTCCACTAATTATCTATAATTTCAGTTCTTCTTAGAGGCTCTGCAGCTATGGCATGGATATTTTCAGGAGGTGGAAGGACACCTACTCCAACCCTTCCACCTTACACTTTCTCACTTGTTCAAGGGATGCCCTCTGAGCAGCTTTTAGGTTTCTTCCTCTCCCCCCCCACCCCCGCCCTTTTCTTTTTTCTTTGAAGCATCAGTATAACTTGATACTTTCATGAAAATTGTCAAATGAGTCCAATTGGTCAGCTTATTATTTTTTTTTTTTAAGGAGCACCAATTTCACAAGATCTTTGCCTCCATTCTTGTGAAAGTAGTGGATCTGACTGAGGAAAATTAATTTATTTTGTAACAACTCTGAATGTGTGGGTATTTTTCCTAAATTCTGCCAGTGTGCCACAAATCTTTTGTGATGATCAACTTACAAGCAAGAAGTCTAGTCTGATTAAAATACTAAGTTAACAAAATGGTGGTGTTTTTAAAAAAAACAAATACACATTTCCTTATCCCTTTTCAGTGTCAGGCAGTGTCCCGTTTTGCATGGAAAAGTTTGACGAGTTTTGTCATAAACTGAAAATCTTTTCTGTTCCTGAAAACAATGGCAGTGTATTTACTGCTGTGAATGTAAAGCTGCTGGTCAAAGTTCAAATATAGTTTTCTGACAAAACTCTTATTCTAGTATGTATACTACAGCCCTTATTGTGATGTCTGAGCACCTTCTTCTTTGTTAAGTATTTATCAGCACACCTCACACGTATTAATGTATTTATTCTCACAACATCCATGTGAGGTAGGGAAGTGCTATATCTCCATTTTACAATTGGGAATGAAGACAGAAAGAGACTAAGTGACTTGCCCCAATATCATACAGGGTTTCTGCAGATAAGCAGGAATTGAACCCAGGTTATACTGTCCCCATCCCTTAACAATCCTTCTTAACATTCAAAAGATCAGTCACACTGGATAGGTCATCTTAGAGTAGGGATCAGCAACGTTTGGCACACGGCCCCCCAGGGTAAGCCCCTTGGTGGGCCGTGTCCACAGGGTCAACCAATCGCGGCTCCCACTGGCCACAGTTCACCACTGCAGGCCAATGGGGGCTGTGGGAAGCTTGCAGCCAGCACATCCATCAGCCTGCGCCACTTCCCACAGCCCCCATTGTCCTGGAGCGGTGAACCACAGCCAGTGGGAGCCGCGATCGGCCAAACCTGCAGATGCATCAGATAAACAAACTAGCCCGGCCCGCCGGGGGCTTACCCTGGAGGGCCGCAGGCCAAACATTGCCGATCGCTGTGTTAGAGGATAAAGAGAGAGTGTGATTTTGAATCCTAGCTTTAAAAAATACTCCACACTTATGTTGAAGAGGTGACTCATTTGCTGGAAAGGTACTTTGTTAGTTGTTTCAGAAGAAGTGGGTAGGACTCAGTGGGCCAGAAGCATATAGTGTATTGCTCTTTCCAAAATGAATGTGATGTCTTTGGACTAGATTCACAAAAGTACTGAGGTACCTAAGTATCAGTTTTAGGCTCCACTGGAGTTCACAAAGGTCCCACTAAACCCCTTAGGCACCTAAATTCAGTCAGTGGCTAGGTTTTTATAGTATGCCTATATTTCTGTTTCTGAGCATGCAAGGCTGCTACCTCATGTAGATATACAGATACCCATCCCTCACCTAAGCCCCAGAGTGAACCAGAGGAAGACAGGTGTTCTACTACCCGAGTTGCAAGCAACCTTGATCCATGCCCTCTGAGAGTGCCTACCAGACCAGACCCCTCAGGAGGATTCAGATGAAACAGCTGGGGAGGGGGAGGACCTCCCTCATAACTTTTAGAGTGGGATGTGGGAGACTCCAGGTTCAAGTCCCCCCTTTCACCTGAGGTTATTTTTGCTGGAGGGCTCCCCCAATCCTTCCTATTGAACTCTGGAGAAATAATTATAGTAATTTGAGCAGGGGGACTGGATCTTGGATCTGCTACCTCCTGAGTGAGTTCTCTAATCCCCACATAAGAATGACTATGCTTTCACATGCTCTCTGTCTGATCCAAATGACACTTTGATTAGTTATCACAGTGGAACATCTTAAACAGGGGAGACTGAGGAAGCCCTATATCTAAGAATTCCATAATCCAATAGTTGGAACACTCCCCTGAGAGGTAGCAGATCCTTGTTTAAATCCCTTCTCCCCCTCAGGCAGAGGAAGGACTTCAACTGGGATAAAGGGGGTGTTGAGTGCCCCAGCTGAGTGCTCTAACTACTAGGCTAAAAGTTATGAGGGAATTGCTTCTCCTCCTTACAGAAACAATATTAGCACTTAACTGCAGAGAAGGTTCCCAGCTATGAATCACTAGAAATGATAGTCACCTAAATCCAGGCTGCAAGGAGGATTTAATCTCCATGGTTTAGCAGTATCTCCCATTGGCTAGCCTAGGCCACTCCTTGCCTAACATGCTGTTTTTTGCGATTTGCATTCTAAGACACTTCTCTCTCTGCATCATAGCATACTCATCACCCATAGCACCCTCTTGTGTCAGGGTATGAGGCTACCAGGGATCTTCATTTCTGGAGTCCCCTCATAGTCACTTTTTCAGCCCTGCAATATCTTGTTTTTTTCTTTCTGGGACACCTTGTGGCTTGGCTCTCCAGCCAGCTCATGTAAAAGTTTAAACCAGGGTTCAACTAAGTCCAAAAAAGTTGTCTGAATTAATAACATCCATGTTCTATCCCTTTCCAGAAATTCTCTAAAATCTTCTGCTTTGCCTCTACTTCTGGACCCTGCAGAGTTCCTCACATGCTGATTCTTCCCCACCATGATTCCCCACACTGCCTTCCTTCCCCAGTGACTCTGGCAGTTTAACATCCAGGATCTCCCTGTCATTTACAAACCCTGTCTCAAGGCTGACTACACAGGAGCCTCACCTGCTCCTGATGGACCTCTTCTAACCTATTTATATGGCCCAGGTGCCTAATAGCTCCTTAGCTAATTCCAACCCTTCTATGCAGGAGACAAGACATCAATTGCCCCACAGGTGTGAAGCATGTTTTCTTTCTCTTGTATCTGATATGGGTTCACCTTATCACACTATTCCAATGCATTTTATAGGGAACCTCCACACCTAACTCAGGCTGTGTGAATTGCAGTGCATGCCAGTGATTTTTCTAGGTGTCTAAAAGTTAGGCACTGTGATACTCAGCCTCACAATACCAAACACCTTTTGTGAATCCAGGCCTTTATTTTCAACAAATAACTTTTAAAATGAATACATACAACGCACTCAATAACTTGACTGACTGTTGAACTACAGCCTCCAGTTCATAGGTGAGAACAAGAGGGATTTAATATATTCCACATCTCTCCATGGAGAATAATGACCTTTGATTTGTTATAGTCACCTTCCACCATGCTCATATTAACTCAGCTGCCTATACAGTTAGATTTTGGGTGAAAAACGGCCTTTGGGTGAATTGAAAAGTAAAATAATATTAACAATTTTAGGTCAAACAAAACATTTTATTTCACATGAAGCACACCATTTTGTTTTGATTGTAAGCATTTTTTAACTTTTATTTTTTTAATAGAAAATTAAAGGAAAATTCAAAACAAAGTAATTTCAGATGAAAAACTTGAAACATCTAATTTCCAAATGTCAAAAGAAAATGTTTTAATTTTTTCAGAATGTGTTTTTTTTCCCCCAATATAATAATTCAGTGGAATTATCACAATTTCATAAAATGTTTTGGTACTGCCAAATTTGCCCCCCAAAACTTTCAAATGATTTACCCCCCCCACCCCACCCCGATCTATACACAGGACTGTTTCTGTTAGCCTTTCCTCACGCTGAGCAGTCCCCTAGACTGCAAGAAGTCTATTGAAATTAGTGTGACCGCTTACAGACTATCACTCAAGGGGAGTGAGGATGGCAGAATTAGAACCACAGTGCTCTAAGATAGGTGAGAAAAATTCCATTAAAAAGGAAAAAAGAGAATGCTAAGGTACTAGAGGGGGAACAGAGGACAAATATTAGGCAGAAAATACATTTTCTTCTGAAAAAGGGAAAAAAAAAACCCCAAGACAACACATTTACATATCTCTGTTTTCCAATTGTTCTAGGAAAGTCAGTATGCCATAAGGACGTTTTTACTGACTAGGCATACCTGCTATACCAGCTTTATGGGCTTTTGTCAGGCTGTGATAGATATATCAGTTAATAGAAGTGGCCATCACTGTGGTTTTTTTTTAAAACTGTGGACAAATGATAAGTTGTCACATTACATTTTAAGGGTTTTCCAGGCTCTGCATGCAGACAAGAACATATGTAGGGAATTGTATGATTGTAGCCTAGAAGTAGTTAGTTTTGTAGTCAGCCAGCTTTGAGTAAGGTGGCTTGAGTTGTGCCTCTCTTCTTTAGGGAGCAGCCTGCTTTTTGTCTCTCTGTTTTGGGGGTTTTGTGTTTTATCATTCTGAATTCTAAGAAATAAAGTAGTGTTATGTTGCAACCTTCCAGAAAGAAATTGTATTTTTATCCAACTTCTTTGTTTGTTTGCCATAAAACATAGTAGAGAAAACGGGTGATCAGGATGGAATTATTAAACAACACAAAACAAAAGAATAAAAATGAAATCTCTGCATATAGCAATATGGACAGTTTCTGTTTTAATGAAAGGAAGATTTTTGCAACATATACTCAGTCTTGAGCAGTATTTTTACACTATGGAAATACTGATAAAGAAATGGCTGTTTTCCCAACACTGGCAGGGAAAAAATAAAAACACATTTACAGTGCTTAAAGGCTTATGTTTTCCACACAGACCTGCTGAGCTGGAGAATAAGGACATAATAGAAGATTTTAAAGAAATGTTATTTGCCTACCTCAAACTTTTAAACAGAACAATATAAGTTTCATCGAAAAAATCAATGAAAGGTGAAAGTACCTCTGAATTTTTGGCAAGCCTGGAAAAAAAAAACCCTCCCTGCTACTTGATGTTATAGCAATTTTCTGTAAGAGGCTCTCACAGGTATTTGTTTTTGGAGTAAAAGACCCTGAATTAAGAAAGAGGCAATTGAATGTTGTGTAGAAGAAGGACCTGCCACTACAGGGAGCTGTAGAGTTTGCTCTGTTCTTTGAGTCAACACAATCTGAAATTAAACTGACCCCATTATGCCATGTCTCAGAAGGAAAGCCAGACCAGGGATGAAAAAGATGAGGACACAGATCAGCACCTCTCACAGGATCCAAAAACAATGGAGGAAGCCATGTCCCCACTGTTTCGGAACTTCACACCAGTAGCAGCAGTCTTTAATAAGCTCAATTGCAAGAAGTTTGGGGAAGAAAGGACACAGTTCTCAGGTTTGCCACAGTGCACGATGCCACAAAAAAAGGTTATACTAAGAGGAAGCCGTCAAGTAGGAGCCACCAACTTAGGTATACTTTTATGCCATTCATTCTGTCTTCAGGAGACCCAAATTAACATAGTACTTATACTTTGAATTTCTATAGCACATTCCATCTGAGGATCTTAATGTTCTTTACAAACATTAATGAATTTATCAACACAATACCCTTTGAAGTAGGGAAGTATTACCATCCCAGTTTTATAGATAGAGAAACTGAGGCAGAGCAAAGTGATTTTCCTGAGGTCATGTATGCAGTTAGGAACAGAGCTGGAAAGTAAGTCCACATTGCCTGTCTCCCCGTTTTGTAAATGTATTAGTTCTTTCTATATTAAGCTGCACTGCTTCATGATGGTCTCAATCTTGGAGGGTAAAAACTTCCTGTTTAATTTTTCTAGGGTTTATTTTAGTAAATATTGCAAAGGTTGTTCCAGATTTTGTTTCAAATCAACACATACAAAAATGCACTATTTATTGTAACAATATCTAATCTCTTGATTTTAATATGATTGCACAAGATGTAAGACAGGAAAGATTTTGGCTCTAAGAATTCCCATTCTTGTGGAACTCACGAATAGAAAATAAATGATTGGAACTATGCTAGAGATTCCATTTGGAATTCTCAAACTGGCAGTTGTCATGCTTCAAACTTCTGGACATACTGATTACCCAGCCCCAGTAATTAGTGCCACTTAATGTAAAGTGCTGCTCAGTGTATTAGAAATCTCTTGTCAGAATATGCCCTGGGCTTAGTACAGGGTGACCAAACTAATTCTCCCTCATACAGCAGTCAGAAATTCTAGGTCAGGGATAAGCAAGATATGCTCACACTTCAGCTGACTGATTAGGTCTGGATCTGGGGGGGGGGGAGGGGGAAATGTCCTGTAATTGAGTCATGAATGCAACTGACCCTTCACCTTCATTAATATGAATGTTCACAGAAAAGTAAGGTTAGCAGAAAAATAATTAGTATATTTCAGTAGCAACTTGGTGAGCTCTGTTTAAATACTTCTCTCCAAGTGGAAAAAGTTCCCCGAGAGCCCCAGATGTTATGTGCTTTTTGTACTCAAAATATGCTTGACTAGTTAAGCAGAGGTATAAAAGTGCTTCACCATATAACAAAATAAGAACAAAAGTTTTTTTTTCTATCAGGAACAGTGGGTGTCGATACAAAGCAACTGATCCCCCAGGCTATTGAATTCAGCTGAAGTCTCTCCAATGATTTTCAGCATTTCAGATGGCATGGGAGTATGGTATATGACAGATTTCAGCTAATAATCTCTGCATATTTGATAGTATTTAATATTTAAAAGTCATCTGTGTCTTACAGATTGATGTTTCTTGGGGGTTTCCAAGGACTTGGACCAAATTTTAAGAGATGCTGATCACCTGTACAGGTGATCAATCCATAAATTACATAGCACATTGGAGGGTGGAGACGGGTCCTTAATTTTGTGTGTTTGGTTCAGTGTTACAAAGTGTTACAAGAGGTGTGTGGGTCTGGAAAATCACCAAAAAAATTTATGTAATTTATAGACAGCCTCTACCTCCCATTCACCTGGGAGTTGTGGACTCTTAGAACCTCTAAAAAGTGGCACACTGACTTTACTAGGAGTAGATTTAGGCTAGCAAGAGTGCTTTTGCAAATGCCTTCCTTAGTGCTTAGTTTAGAGGCTCTTTAAACAGTTGCCAATCTATTTTGCAGTTTTACAGCCTACACAATATCTTATATAACTATTCTCTGTGCTCACTGAAGGTATAGCTGCAAGACAGCAACTTGTATTAACATAATGTGTTAAAAATGTGTACATTGTATACATGATGCTTTTAAAAATCCCATCCTAAAAGGACAAACCTTTGATAGATTAATACTTTAAATCTCAATATTAGTAGGCAAGGACATCATATATGCCAATTTCACAACCAAAAGAATTGGAAAAGTTTAGGTGACTAGGAGGGAAGTGAATTATAAATATATGTATGTGTATTCATAGAAACAACTTTACAAACCAGCCTACTCTGTACCATTGAAACCAATAGGAGTGTCCCATAGATTTTAATAGGTGCATGTTTGGGGCCCAAAACATAAATTAAATTATATTTCAGAGAGCTTAGCATACATACACTTTCTGAACATAATTAAACCTGAAAAATAAGAGAGCCTACTATTTAATTCTGAACGACATTCTACAATAGTGATTGCAATTAATAATAAAATGCATCTTTCTGTCTAATGAACTGTGAATAATCAAGTTTTATTTAAAAAAGCCCTAATTTGTTTAGGTACATGCACTGCCTATTTATCCAATTATTCCTGCAAAATTACAAATGGAGAAAGTCGAATCTCTTAAATTAAGAAGGTCACCCAAAGTAATTAAGACTGCTGAAGCATATTATTAATATTTTACAGGAGGAGGGGCACTGTGAAATTTACCTGCTTCCCCTTGTTATGTGAGTAATGGGATTTGGTCTCACCAGTGTTTAAATGAGTTGAATTACACATACAAACAGATTACAGGAAGAGAGCAAAGTTCCTGACAAGAACAGGTCTTATCAGATGCAAAGGGGACTAAATAGTATTTCTTTTCCTCACTAATTTGGACTCAGCATGTGTTACTTACTAATTGTATGATCAGAGTTTGGGGGTTATTATTATTATTTATTATTTTTTTGGCCCATGCTTCAGAAAGTACAAATACATTTAATGGGTGAAAAAGCAAAATGTTTGAAATAAATTAAAAATATTGGATGAAAACTGAGGTGAAGGATAAACATAATCCAGAGGTAAATTCACCTATCTGTTAAGAGGTAGTTTGGAACCAACCCTGGAGGCAGAGTGAAAGTGGAAGCAACAGGAAACAAGAAGATATGTACCTCTATCAGGTGATGGCTAATTCTCATTTTGTTTATGATTTCTATAAATACTTAAGGTTCCCATATGTGGATCAGGACCCTACTCTGCTAGACACAGTCAACACAAAGACAGTCCTTAACCCAGACTGCTCTCCATCTAGGATTTAGACAATGTACAGCAGGTGAATAACAGACACATGGTGGAGAAGAAGCATGAGAGGATAAGTTAACAGTCTTTACACTTAAACTTGTGCTTGAGCATGTCCATAAACAGGTTTTGAAGTGCTTTCTTGAATCAGCACCATAGTGCTCTCCGTTGTCATAGGATGGTGTGAAAAGAAAAGGAGTACTTGTGGCACCTTAGAGACTAACCAATTTATTTGAGCATAAGCTTTCGTGAGCTACAGCTCACTTCATCGGATGTATACTGTGGAAAATACAGAAGATGTTTTTATACACACAGACCATGAAGAAATGGGTGTTTATCACTACAAAAGGTTTTCTCTCCCCCCACCCCACTCTCCTGCTGGTAATAGCTTATCTAAAGTGATCACTCTCCTTACAATGTGTATGATAATCAAGGTGGGCCATTTCCAGCACAAATCCAGGGTTTATCAAGAACATCTGAGGTACAGTGTGGGGGGGGGAGGACTAAACAAGGGGAAATAGGTTACTTTTTATAATGAATCAACCATTCCCAGTCTCTATTCAAGCCTAAGTTAATTGTATCCAATTTGCAAATTAATTCCAATTCATCAGTCTCTCGTTAGAGTCTGTTTTCAATTTTTTTTTTGTTGAAGCATAGTCACTTTGAGTTCAGAAATTGAGTGACCAGAGATTGAAGTGTTCTCCGACTGGTTTATGAATGTTATAATTCTTGACATCTGATTTGTGTCCATTTATTCTTTTACGTAGAGACTATCCAGTTTGACCAATGTACATGGCAGAGGGGCATTGCTGGCACATGATTGCATATATCACATTGGTAGATTTTCCAGGTGAACTAGCCTCTGATAGTGTGCCTGATATGATTAGGCCCTGTGATGGTGTCCCCTGAATAGATATATGGGCACAGTTGGCAACGGGCTTTGTTGCAAGGATAGGTTCCTGGGTTAGTGGTTCTGTTGTGTGGTATGTGGTTGCTGGTGAGTATTTGCTTCAGGTTGGGGGGCTGTCTATAGGCAAGGACTGGCCTGTCTCCCAAGATTTGTGAGAGTGTTGGGTCGTCCTTCAGGATAGGTTGTAGATCCTTAATAATGTGTTGGAGGGGTTTTAGTTGGGGGCTGAAGGTGACGGCTAGTGGCGTTCTGTTATTTTCTTTGTTAAGCCTGTCCTGTAGTAGGTGACTTCTGGGAACTCTTCTGGCTCTATCAATCTGTTTCTTCACTTCCGCAGGTGGGTATTGTAGTTGTAAGAATGTTTGATAGAGATCTTGTAGGTGTTTGTCTCTGTCTGAGGGGTTGGAGCAAATGTGGTTGTATCACAGAGCTTGGCTGTAGACGATGGATCATGTGGTGTGGTCAGGGTGAAAGCTGGAGGCATGTAGGTAGGGATAGCGGTCAGTAGGTTTCCGGTATAGGGTGGTGTTTATGTGACCATCGTTTATTAGCACTGTAGTGTCCAGGAAGTGGATCTCTTGTGTGGACTGGACCAGGCTGAGTTTGATGGTGGGATGGAAATTGTTGAAATCATGGTGGAATTCCTCAAGGGCTTCTTTTCCATGGGTCCAGATGACGAAGATGTCATCAATATAGCACAAGTAGAGTAGGGCATTAGGGGACGAGAGCTGAGGAAGCATTGTTCTAAGTCAAAAATGTTGGCATACTGTGGGGCCATGCGGGTACCCATAGCAGTGCCGCTGATTTGAAGGTATACATTGTCCCCAAATGTAAAATAGTTATGGGTAAGGACAAAGTCACAAAGTTCAGCCACCAGGTTAGCCGTGGTGTGGTTTCCCTGGTATTTTAAAAGAATAAGGAGGCATTGACTAACATTCCCAATTCAGCCAAGCAGTTCTGTCTAGGGGGTGTAACATTGTACCACCCTTTACACAACTCTGTGCTCTAATGAAATAATAAACTTGAACAGAAAAGCAGCTGTTCTTCAATTCTTTGGTTTGGCTTTTTGGGGAAATTTTATTATGAACACAACTACCATACATCTGAGCAATGAAACCTGTGTGAAAAAAAAAACAAATAGAAACAAATGCTTACTAACCTGTTCTGTAATTGTTTTTCTTCCAGATGTGTTGCACATGCCCATTCCACATGGCTCAAGCTGCCCAATGGGTACTGCTGAAGGAAAGGTTTCCGATGGCCATGGGATGGGCACTTTGCCATTCCACTCTTGGTGCCTATCACCTGAACCAGGAACAGCCAGGGTAACAGATCTCAAGAACTGATGAACAGCAATAAGATAAAATGAAGGTGTGTGAGACAGAGACTGGGGGAACAATACTTGTTTGTTTGTTCTGGCCTTTCTAAGTTTATGTCTATACTTGCGGTGGTTTGTAAAGGTGTATCACTGTGGTGTCTACCTACACATAGCAGTGACAGGCTCTGGCAGCAGGGAGGGAGTGGGACACTACACTACTAAAAATATCAGCTGGGGTGGCTCACGCACAATCTTGTAAGCACATATGCATATGGGCAGTTGCAATCATTATGGATGTGATCCAACTTTCATGGAAGTCAGTTGTATTCTTTCTACTGACTCTATTGGGCACTGGATCAGCCCCTATATATCTAGTTCCCCTGATATCAATCGGACTACTCATGCAAGACAATAATGATTAAGTGTTTATAGGATATAGGCCTTAATTTGTTGAGAACCAATTATTTTGATTTTATTTGCATACAATATGGCTGATTTTTTTTTCCAATGTAAATGTAAAGGAATTCCAGTTAGATGTCAGAAATAATCTCAGTGTCTTGCTCATATTAAATACACAGACAAAAGTTTTGCAGATTCCTTTATCTGTGAAAGAAGGATATTTTACTACTGCTGCATGTTTTCATACTAATAAATGTATATAGACATATAAAGGACCTAAATAGATACCCTACATAGACATTGTTATTTGTAAATTGAATGTGCCTAGTGAAAGTTATTAAATCAGCATGGAAATATTTTGATTGCCAAGTAAATCTCCCTCCGCCCTCATCCCCATTTCCCTTCATGCTTGCCTTTGTACTTGCTCCAGAGAGAAATGGCAGGCTAATGACAGTTAGAGTGATGCCAGAATTGTCTGTCATCCTTCTCTGCAATTCTTTCCAGAAAAGTTAGACAAATATATTTTATAGTCTATAAAAATTTAAATATAAATAAAGTGTGTTAAAACAACTTTAAGTGTGTGTCAAACAGGCTTGTAAAGAGAATTCAAATGTAAGTCTATGAATAGACTTCAGTTTGCCCCATTGTGCCTAGGCTGAGGTTGAACCTTATGCCATAATACCCATACACAACAGAACCAAGACTTGAGTTGAAATTGTCATTGAAATCCATGGGATTATTATACTGTTCATAGAATAATGCTTGGATCATAGATTTTCAGAGCAGCCTCAGCCTAGCTGCTAGGTTTGTGGATAAAAGTTATTGAAGGGCAGCTGATATTGTTCAGATGACTAAATATCTGATTACACCGGAGTTTAGGGCCCAACCCAGTTCCCATTAAAGTCAATAGAAAAAAATCCCATTTGCTTTATTGAGAAACAAGGGGAAATGGAAAGTGTACTCATGGAATAACCACTATATTGTAGGTAATATCATTGTCATAACAACATGAATGTAGATTCATTGGGAGAAGCAGAAAGGCTGAGTAAATATTAGGCCTATATACATAGGGAAAGGGCTGAAAGTAACTGAGTTGGGAGAGGAGTACAATACTGAAGGTAAGTCAGAATCACTCTGGCAGGAAATTGGATGTTATAATAGATCCAAATGTATATTGGATATTTGTTATAGACCACCAGATCAAAAGCAGCATGAAGATGAGGAAATGGCCTGTGAAATCAAAAGGGCCTGCAATAAAAAGGAAAACAGTACTGATGGGAAATTTTAATTACCTGAACATAAACTGGAATGAACTGAAGTAAGGCTATGGTCAGAAAAGTGACTCTGCAAAGAATAATATTTTGATGTTCCACTTTAGTTCTTTCTAAATGGCTCCCACATCAAATTTGTTCAGTTTACAAATCAAAATTAAATGTTTCTGTCTTCCAGCACTTCGAGCTCAATTTAATCTCTGAAAATCAATTGGTGCAATTATTGCATTTTGCATCATCACCACAGCCAGTCCTTACAATATTCTGGAATCAGACTTTAAAGAGCAATTATTTTCATGATACACAAAGGAGAATCGCACACTTTGCCTCAGATACTTTGGTGCTGCACTGCTCAGAGTAGGGAGATTTGTTTTTGTTAATAAGCTAAGCAAAGTTCTCTCTAGACAGATAGGAGGCCAAGGTGTGGAAATGGAAGATTCCACTTGTCTAACAATAACCCCACTTTTTACATAGTTGTAAAGCTGGCAGATCTTTTATGGATGTGCTGAATGACTTCACCCACAAATAGCATGCTGAATAAGGAAACATATGGCAGCATGAGTCACTTTGGTAATAAACAATATAAATGATATGTTGGTACGAAAAGATACATGGACAAATCTTGAAAACAGTGGCCAAGATCTCTTCTTTTCAAAAGCAAGATGATAGTAACTGAACTACATGGAAAGCTGAAACTCATAGACATCTGGGGGGTGATGAGTCATCCCTGAACTAAGGCCTGATTAAGCCACCTGGTGATGAGTCATTCCTGTGCTAGACTTCAGCCAATCCACAAGCCAGGAGGTGATGATGATTCTCAGACCAGGTATATAGCCTCAAAGGAGAAACAGCAGCTCAGTCTGCCCAATTTCACTTCATAGCTTGGAATTTTACCCTGTTTTATAGTTGTGACAGACTCTACAGGCGTTAGGATGCTCCATCCCTGCCCTGGCTCCAGGCTTGTTACCAGCCCTGCTCCTACTCCAGCCCTGACCTCACGACAGCCTAGCTTTCTGTCCTATGTTCGCCTTGTTCTAACCTTGCTCTTGACTACTGATTCCAGCTTTTAATGCTGGCTCTGGTTCACAGCACAACTGCCACCATAAAAACAACTAGGCCAACAGCTACTGTTCCAACCACAAGGTCTGACTTTTCATGTCTTGGTATCTAACAGTTTGGGCAGATTGACCTGTCAGGCTCAGTGGCCAAGAAAGATCTCCTAGATTCTTAGAAGATTAGGGTTGAAAGAGACTTCAGGAGGTCATCTAATCCAACCCCCTGCTCAAAGCAGTACCAACCCCAACAGATGCCCCCTACAGTCAAAATGAAATTTCTAGGCACTCCCATCACTGAAGTGGTGGAGGTAGGTCAAGGTCTCCAAACCAAGTGACCCAACTACAATGGGAAAATGCCTTCTTGTGCTTGCAGATCCCAGCCCCTTTCCTCCCCACCCCCATTAGCTGTTCCAGCACAAGATATAGACCTGAAGATCCTGCTATCAGAGAGATTTGATGGGAACTGTTGGAAGTTTTTGGGTTCCTCAATCAGTGTTGCCAGCTGTTCCTGTTTTGGCCAGTGATGTACCTGAATGACCAAACTAAGGTATGGATCATCTTCAGTTTATTGATGAGTGAAACACTGGATTGGAGTGGGGAGATCAGATGTTTCATAATGTTGATGAATTTGTTCATGTCTTTTCACTCAGGTTTGATGACCCAAACTGTACCCAATCTACTGAAGTTGTCCCCTGCAGTTGTTCAAACGAGGGCCCCAACCTGTCACAGCATATGTCACTCATTTCCAATGCCTGTTTGCTGACATGGCCTGAAGTGAAGTAGTGCAGGTTTACCATTTCTACTGAGATCTCAATGACTGATTAGAGATGAACTGCCCAAGGTTCATCTTCCCACTTTATTATACCATTGTATCAATTTGTGCATCCAAATTAACAATCAAATGTTTGAGCAGTGTCAGGAAAGAAGGTAGGCATATGCTCGGCCCCTGCCTAACACTGCCCTATCTGCTTTCAGCATCAGAAGACTAGCAATAATGTGGCAGGGAAGTTTTATAATACTAATGCTTACTAGTGATGAAGGCTAAGATGTTTTTTGCCCTTATTCTATAATCTGTGATGTCTCAAAGGGTAAAGAACTGCTGGATGAACCACAATTGTTTCCATCATCTATTTGAGATGTCTCTTTCTCCAAAGAGCTCTCATAATACTGTAGCAGACTCTAGCCAATTTTTGTGCATCAGTCCTCACTGAAGAAATTTTAATGGAACCTTCTTCTGCCATTCCATTGAAATTGAACTGATTCACAAAATGAAGTTGATTTTGCTGAAATTTCATTTTGAAAGAAAATTGGAGGGAAAAAAATCCAACAACCTTGAAATACCCTGTTTTGACACTTTCAGAATGAAACATTTTGATTTTTCATTTTGCAATAATTGTATATTATAATAAGTGTAAATCAAAAGGAGCCACTTTGTTGTCCTATTGAAACATCTTAATCTACCTGAAAATATTTTTTCTTTGGAAATGTCCTAAAGAATTTTGAAAAGTTCTCTTTTCAGTATGATTTGGAACCAAGTCAAATTTTGAAATCTTTAAGTCTTTCATAGAACGGAACTTCCATCCTCTGCTCAGCTGTACTCCATAGGCTCAGGCCTACCTGGGGCAACAAGCAAGTGGTGACAATACATCTCAGAGAATATTTATTGGTTTGGTTTAATCTGTGGGACCAGGGTCAATGCTGAAGAGAACATATGTCCCGCACTGGCTAAATTTCAGTCAGTCACAAAACTTCTTGTTGCATTTAGTGATTTCCCCCCGCCCCCGCTATATGTGAGATATATTATGCATCCCTTGGTTAAAAACAGAGGCTAAATTCAAAATGGAGGGAGATTGTAAAAATGAGCTGCTGAACTCTAAAACATACCATATGCTGGTGCTTACTCAAAACCCAGTTCTGGTTAACAATTCACTTCCCTATCTGCCATCCAGCATATAGCCTTCCCTTTCAGGAAAAAGTCATTGAGAAAGTGATAGCCTGCCAACTCCAGCAATACTTGATATTTTCAGACTTCAGTCCAAGTTTTGTCACAGAGTCAGCAATAACTACGATAGTCAGTTATCACCTCAGAATAATTAACAGAGGGTAGACATCCAGGCTGAAATTTTTAGATCTGCCAATGACCTCTTAGACCAAGATGTTACTCACTTGACTATGAAACCTTCTTCTATATTCGTATGGTTATGGTGGAACAGTGAAAGCAATGGCATGACTACAGTTAGATCTTAAGGTTTCTTATCCAGTACAGAGAAGTGGGAGTAGCCACGTGAACCGGCACCTCCACAATCAGAATAGATTGGGCAATTGTCCATGATGTGTCTGACAGTTTGCACCACGTCACAGTTCGGCAATTCCCTTGCTTTCAATTGAATTTAGTTGTGGGAGCAAAGAGAATGTTTTAGGTCACAGTGGAGCAGTAGTGTAATATTTGCCATAATCTTTATGGACTCCCTAACTGTCACAACATCTCGTCAGATATTTTCTGGCCCAATGTTAGCCAGTACCAATAGCCGTGGAAGTGATATTGATGGGACGGTGTTGCTAACTATGTGGAGAGCGGAGCTAATTTTGGTGTCCACCAAAATAGTGTGTGGGCTTCCGCTCCAAACTGGGGCACAGTGTTTCACTGAGTGGACCAGAACTAATGTTGATATTCAGAGCATGTGTGTGTTGCTTCCTCAACATGTTCCTGCAAGCTTCTGTATGATGATGACCCTGGCCTTTGTTTTCCTTTTGGTTTGTTCAAGGTGGCGATGGAAGCTGAGTGTGCGGTACAGGGTTATCCCCAGGTACAGCAAATTATGATCGTGCATCATAGTGACCCGCAGAAATTGATGTTTAATATCTTCTTGGCCTTGGCATTATTCCAATGGAAAACTGAGACCAGTGTTTTTGAGACTTTGGCTTTAACTGCTTGAAAAAAAGGCTTCTAGTGTTTTTAGGTCCAGTTCTAAAGAATCTTTTCCTTTTTAAGGAATTGCCTTCAAGTTGTCCCACTCTTTCTTTTCAGAGAAATCAAAGAAGGTGGCTCAAGGTAACTGTTCTTCCTCCTCCAGGATTTTTAGTTGTGGCATGCCCGAGCAGTTTGGTGTTTATCAGAAACCACTAAGGACATTATGAAGATCCATGGGCTAATATCATCATTATGCTGATGACTTTCAGCTTTGACTCTTTTAACAGGTTCTAACAGCATTGTTTCCCTTCTCCCTAAAGGCTTGTCAGAGACAGGAATTTAGATTAAAAGATGACTAGTTTAAGCTCATTTCCGGTAAGATGGAAATTAAACTGGCACAAGAAAACACTCTGAAGAATTAGCAAAGACAAAATCTGCTCACTCATGTGAGGAGTTCTGCCCACCTGTTGTCCAAATGCTTTGCAAACTCAGGTTCTGTTTAGATTCCTGATGCAGCATTAGGTTTTTCAATCAGTGGTGATTATTCTAGGAGAAAGTTTGCTTTAGCAAAGCTTTACAAAAATCTATTTTTGTGGTACAATTTTTTTTGCAAAAAACTATAGCTTGTGTGTATTTTACCTCAGAACACAGTCTGAGCACTTTACACAGCAACAAGAAATGCCATCTGCCAGCACAGAGTACCCAGGAACAAGCCATCACCAGGCAGAAAATCAGGGCCTGTTTGCTGAAGCAACTCTCTCACATGAACCCTGCCTACTTTCACAGCTCATGAGAGTTCAAGGGATACAGATAACATGAAAAAGCACCAGCTATTCTTCTTTTTGTTCATCTGCACACTGGAAGCTACTGTTTGTGCTGCCTCTGGCTCAGCTGAACTACTTAAACCTGTAGATGCTCCGTAAATCTTTTTAAAAAGCATAAAAATGTAATAAATATTAATAAAAATAATTGACATTTTTTTCAAAGCATCATACTGTACAAACATAAATGAAAGAACAAGGGCCAGACTCGCATACACCAGTTAAATTATAAAGCCTGATCATTACTGGGAAATAATTCATACAATTTTAACAAGTGGGTATCTTAAAGGAGCTAAACTTGGTGTGTTTTTTTTTTCTTTTCAATCCACATAAAACTATGGTTTATTCATAGATTGCAAACAATAAGAAAGTGACACCATAGAACAGTAACACAATGAATCAGAAATGAACAGGGTAGCCTCAAAATTAATGAAATCATCCAAAGCAGAATTATCTATAGTTGTACAGTCAGATCTAAAGCCTACTGAAGTCAATAAAATGACTCTAATTGATTTCAATTGGCTTTGGATCAGGCCCACAGCATCGGCGGCTACTCTGCAAACTTGACGTTGGAAATTATTACTTTGATAATCACTGGGCCAGAAACAATAACTCTTTATTCCAGTTGGATAGCCCTCATCCAGGAGACCCACTTTCTAGCCTCTGCTCAAATGAATATTTACATATTTCATACAAAGTGGAACAGCTTCAACAGCTGAGAAATACTGTATAACCTGGTGATTAGAGCATGGAGTTCAGAGACCTGGGTTCAAAACTCTGCTCTGAATCAAGCCTGGTCTCTGACATTTCCAGCAAGTGCTCTAACCACTGGGGTAAGGAGGGAACACTTTAACCACTTCCTCAGTGGCAGTGTTTTGTGCTGGGTCCAGTCTGGTAAGTGGCTTCTGAGCATGCCTACTGGATTAGGCAAGATAAGTGGGAAATGGGAACACCTAGTCTGAGGACCCTCCAGAGCTTCGTTGCTGAGCTGCTCAGTGGTGTTACAAGTTAGGTGTCTTTGTATATGTCCACTGGCAGAAATTCAGACACTTAGGGGATTTTTTCTGGAAATTTAGGCACCTATAGGGTTAGGAACCAGCTAAGCGGGGGTTTTGAGGATCTCAATTTTGAACGTAGGCTCTAAAAGTTGCAGTTAGATACCTAAGCCCTCTGTGGATTTAGCTCTCACATTAAATGAACCAGTGCAGCTCCACTGAAATCAGTTGAACTACGCTGCTTTACAATTGTTGAAAATCTAGCCCTCGGTCTTTACGCACAGATTGTGTGTGCACTTTTGATTATGCCATAAATTTGGGGAGGATACGTTGTATTCTTCATACTACTGAAAGACTTTGACTCCCTGCTTGAAATGAAAAACTGATCCTTACCTTACCTCACCTCACCTTAATAATACGATATTACATTCAGAGGAGAGGAGTACTCCTTGGTAAGTTACCTAATAATTACCCAAATAAGTCTAGGGCAGTAAAGAAAAAAATAAGTACAGGTTAAATGTAGGGGTTCTACCAATATATTAAAAAAGTACAATCTCATTTCTTAAATGAAAACCATAACCTGGAAATGTGTTGGTATTGTTTGTGCCCCAGATCAGAGAGAACCTAATAGTTCCTTCAGCACTTAGAATGCCAAAATGTTTATTCCTGATAGTAAGCTGCATAAAAATATCCTAGTCTCTTGTGTTGACCAGTTAGATGAGACCCAGCTTCTGGAAGAAGATAAAATATGTCTGGAAATAACACTGAAAACTACCATTTTCCCTGACAGAACCAGCAAGCTATTCATTGATAATTGGGTTTTCTGTAGCTCTCAGTTTGACTTTGGTAGAGAGAAAAGCAAGCAATTTATTTGTTTTAGATTTGTTTCTATGGCAATTAGAGTAGCTGTCATTAATCACTACTTTGTTACTATGGTTACCACTGTTAATTTCAGTTTATTAATGCTCTGGAACATAAAATAATACCCTCTAAACTAATTGCATTACAATAGCAGTTAAATGTTACAAGCTCTGCTGATACAGGTTTCACCTACATTTGGCCCTGCAAAGCTAATCACTCACAGAAACCTAATCAGTGAATCTAATCAGTAAAGAAATACAAATCCATTTCTAGAGACAGCAAGGATTTACTGTGAATGCAGGAAAGTTTCTTTACTGCATTACGAGTTTAAATAGAAAAGAAAACAACAAGCCAATACAATAAGAAACCCATAATTATTGTATCTATTTTTAATCTAGTTTTGGCCCTATTTTACAGAACTCATCACTCATCTGGCCCAATTTAGCCTGTTTTCAGGAATTTGAATGTCAATGTTCAGTTCCATTTATAGGTTGGACTTCCTGTATATAGCAACTGATCATAGTTTTTAAAGAGTGATAGAATTATTAGTGTGCTTGCCTTATGGTGGATTGTTTTTGTTACAGGTTCATCCTAAACAGGCTAGCTTTAAACTCAATAAATGTATTTTATTTAGTCAGTGGCCCAGCGGTGCTTTGCAAGGTGTGCTACCAGATTAAGCATTTACTGTGAAAGCGTATCTCAAGAAAACGGATGTGAATATCACAAACTGGGAGGAACAAGCCACCAACCGACCTCAATGGCGTGTCATCCTCCATCCGGCAGTGTCCTGGTTCAAAGAGAAGCACCTTGCCCTCGAAGCTGAAAATGGAGAGAGAAGGAAGGAAAAAGCAAGAACTTTCTCCCAGCAGGCAGCTGACCCACCAGGAAATGTCTGTACCTACTGCGGACAGATCTGTGGTTCCAGTATCTCATCTCAGGATCATCTCCAGACCTATATGTTAATCTGTGGTAGAGATCCTCTTTAAATCAAGGGATTGCCGATGATGATGACCAGATTAAACAAAATAGTCCTATCTAATTTCTTAAATGAAAAGAATAACCAGGACATGTGTTGGTATTTTTTGTCTGTGTCCTAGAACAGGGAAAACCTAGCAGAGCAAGAGTCAGGTTTCGAGAGCATCACAATTCCTGGGTCATTAGGATTCAGTAGAAACTTGGACAGATGGAAGGAACAGCCTCCTTCTTCTCCATCTATTCTTTGGCTTTGGTGTTTTGGCAGATGTTTCTACCCACCTCTCCTGCTCAGTATCCAGTCTTAGAGCAGCTCCTCATACACACACTTGCATAGTTCTCACAGGGAATACAGCACTTTGAGGGGCTGTGGAATAGGTCTGCAGCCTCCTGTGGTGGTGCTGCCAATGCAGCTTAGCACTATGTGAGTGTGAGGCAAGAAGAGGGGTGGGTACTTCCCAGCCCAAAAGCCTCAAACTCTCCACTTCATTGAACAGGTTGTGTAAGACACAGACAGCACAGTTTACTGGTGAGAACCTTACATTTTAATAACATTGTTGCACAGGTTTGTAAAGTATTGTATTGAAGTTATGTAGTTATTGAACAAATATTCCCTAACAAAGTACCATGAGTAACCAAGGTATTATAAGATTGAGAATCTGAATCCTTCCCACACCATCAGACATCACTGAGAACACAAACAAGGCTTCACTATCCCTGTCCATCTGGGCTAGTGTTTGTGTATCCTAGAGGATTGGTTATGGAAAATTTCAGAAACAATGAGGGGATTTAGATATACAATTCCCATTAATTCTCTTTAACTCTAATTGTATTGTCCAATAATTTAAATGAGAGAACCTCATTTTATACTGATTAAAAACAATATAAATGTAAATGGAAGTTGTGTGTCTAAATCCTTTAGTTGGCCTGGAAAATCTCATCCAATTTGTATATGATTGTACACACTTAGGGTCACCTTGTGTCTGTTTTTGCCAGGTGAATGACGGAACACAAAGTTCAGGGAGCCCTTCCAATTGCTGCAGTGCAGAAAACAATGTTCACATTCACTAAGCATAGAGGTTTGGCAGGCAAATATGGCCTGAATGTGCTCTACCTCCCCAAAGAGGCAAAATTGGGTGGAGTGAGAGAATATACAGTAGCACAGGAACGCTAGTGCTGGAGGCAAAAGGAGCAGAACCTATTTACACAAATAAAATAGTTGCGGCTCCAGAGAGGGTATATTTACACTGAAGCTGGGAGGCTGGATTTCCAGTGCAAGTAGAAAGATGCACACTAGGTCAGCTTGAGTTAGAACACTAAAAATAATAGAGTAGGTGTTATGGAATGGGTGGTGGCTCAGGCTAACCATCTTGAGCTCAAACCTAGGGGATTAGGTGATTTTGGACTCATGTGGTTAGCCCAAGCTGTAGCCCGTGCTGCAACACATGCGTTGCTATTTTTAGCATGCTAGCTTCAGCTGAGCTAGTGTGAGTCCCTGTATACATGCTGGGAATCACACCTCCAAGCTGCAGCGTAAGCATACCATAGGAGGAAGGTTAGGCTAAACATGGCTTCAAACATGTTAACTAATGTCTCAGTGGGTATTTTTGGTCATGTGAAGATAATTTAATTGAGTTAACAGGATTTTTTTCCCAGCAAGACAGGGCCTCAGAGTCACAGCCTCCTTTCTGGGCTGCTCTAGGGGCACTGCAACAACATATTGTCCCCTCATATAGGGCAAAGACATGATTCAGTCCTTTAAGTTTGGGCACAGGGTGAAATTCTGTGCTGGCACCCATGCTACAATTCCACTGTTTTCAGTGGAATTGAACGGGCTTAAGAATTTGCTTTCATAATGTTTAAATTGTGTATCAAGAATTTGAAACAGCAGAAACTGGCATTTTAGTAAGGTGACACCAATAGTTTCTCTCCCTCAATGATTGTATTTTATGCAAATTATATGAAATTCCATAAAATTTGTTGGAATTATTTCAATTTGATAATTAAACACTATCCCATATAACTCATGTTCTAATTAGAATTTAAATGTAACTGTTTATGTGTAGCAATACAGTAATATGATAGAGCAATATGTTCTATTTTTTATATTTTAAATTGACTCTAAAGCTGCATTTAATATTGCCACATAAATGAATGACCTTAAATGTACTGTGTACAACACAGATTTGTTTTCACATCAATGTCTAATGTAATAAATATAAGAGGCTTATTTTACACTGTTTAAAACAATTACATTTTCTGTATGGTACAAAAATCAAAAGAAAATGTCACTGATTTCTTTATCATCTGTCTGTCATTCTGTGAATGGAAGAAGATAACAAGGGAAGTGGTTTCAGGAGAGAGAGGTTGTTTTTTTTTTTTAGTCTTACTGTAATGTAAATAAGATTAAAGACCTGCTGAAACTGTGAAGAAAGATGCGAATTCAAAAATAAATCTAAACATAGCTTCAGTGAAGAAGAAGAAAAATACTAATGGTATGCCACAGAATTTACAAAATTAAATGCTGAGCCTATTACATTTCATTTAAGATTAAAAAAGTGTATTACTAGTTTCAGAGTTCAGGGCAATGACACGTGTATTCCCCTTCTGTGGTCCCGCCAGGTGCCCACTTATAGGCTTCCACCTCTTTAGCCATCTGTGGGTGAAGGCCCATGCGTCTCTCCCTCCTGACTGGGCCATTTCCAGGTTGCACAGTTCCCTGCCTACACTGTGAGTTCCCCAGCAAGGCAGACTGCCTTGCTTTCTCCTCAGAGGCTGTAAACAGTGTAATTCCCCACAATTAAGTTAACACACAACTCTTTCTAAGGAAGCACATTTATTATTAAGATGAAAGCATTACAGAGTAAACCTCTTAAAACAATAAAAGAGTCTACACACATTCTAATAAGCTTACCAGAGATCACCCCAACAAAGAAGGTCCTAATCAGTTTAAAGTTAGGATTTCCCCCCAAAATTCCTTTCTTGGTCTGTTGGTCTCTGGAGAATCCAGTTTGAACTAGAGGTATCTCTCCGTAGGTGTGAATTTGCCTAAACCCCCAACTCAAAGTTCTTAGATTCTGGAGGAATTACATACAAGCCCAGGCCCACAAGGAAGTCTGGGAAGGAGGACAGACCTACCCTCAAGGCTCATGACAAGGCCAACAGAGAAGCCTCCCCAAATGAATAAGACTGTATGCTGAGCCCAGTTAGGGCTGACAGTTTACTTGCCTTTTCTTTTTCTTTTTGCCTTCTGTTGGACTGGAGACTCTTAGAGAAAAGCTGGTGGTAAGAAGAGACCCAGGAAAGGTAACTCGGAGGACACCTTTGCGGGCCAGGCACTGTCACTCTCCAAGAGCCCTGGGTCAGTGCCCGGTGGAGTGGGTTAGGCCAGACTCCCCTACCAACTGCCCCTACTACAGGAGGCACATAAATCTCCTGCCCACCTCACTGTACCTCTGATTAAAAGAGGGACTGGACTGCAAGACCTATCCACAGGGAAGGGGCACTAAGGACACTAACCACTAGGCCTCCTGAGCCATCAAGTCTCTATTACATATGCAAACCTAACAGCTGCTCCAGGCATGTTAGTAGCATTTCGTTGTCCTAGCTGGTTGTGTACCCTTGGGTGCGGGGCTCACCTAGGCCTCAGCTGTTCTGTGCTTTCTCACCCAGAAGCTTCATCCTAATATGCAGTACCTCAGGTTTTACTCCGAGCACTTCCTACAAGGGACCTCCAGCACCTTTCCTCCCTGTCTGTCAGTTATCCCTTATATCACTTCTTCTCTGCCTGCTGCACTTCGATATGATCCCAATCCTGGATAAACTATGGAGGGTAGAGCACAAGGCTAGTCACCTACAAATAGCCTTGTAAAAACACCTCACTTGTTATAAAAACAGAACCAGTATACCATTTCAGTTAAAATAAACACTGCCAACCCCACATGCTGCATGAAGGCTCCTGGTGAAAGCCAGTTGCAGGTGAATGTGAGGATTCTGGAAAGTTTGTTGCCGGCAGCAAGAACACACTTCAGAATTGGTTATTAGAATGTGAGAACAATGCTTCAAACATCAAGATCTTGCAGACCATAAGGGAGATGGACAGCTATAGATTTGAAATGTTGGGTATCGGCGAGAGCAGATTGATAGTTGCAGATAAGAAGCTCTTCAAGCAAGAGAAGAAACATCTGATTTACTCAGATCATAGTGACAACAAACACTCAGCGGTAGTAGCACTCATTATGACAGAATCTGCTGAAAAATCACTCCTCAACTGGGAACTTACTAGCCAATTCATCATAGGCACTAGACTACAAACCACATTCCTAAACATGTCACTCATACAATGTTATGCTCCAACAGAGGAACATAGCAATAAGGATAAAGATGAGTTCCACAATTGCCTCCGAAGTGTGATTGACAGAATATCTAAACATGACTTACTCCTTGTGATGAATGAATTTAATGCTGAAGAAGTATGTGACAACCAAGCAATGGAAAGAGCAATGGGGAAGCATGGGTTGGGAACCATCAACATAAAGAAACATGGAATTCATCAGATGGGAAAAAAAGAAAAAAAAATAATCACAACTGCATCAGCTCAAGATTAAGGTCATCTGTCCAAGATATACAGGTGCATTAACAAAAAAAAAAAAAAAAAGGAGTACTTGTGGCACCGTAGAGACTAACAAATTTATTTGAGCATAAGCTTGCATGAGCTACAGCTCACTTCATCAGATGCATGTAGTGGAAAATACAGTGGGGAGATTTTTTTATGCACAGAGAACATGAAACAATGGGTGTTACCATATAGACTGTAAGAAGAGTGATCAGGTAACGTGAGCTATTACCAGCAGGGGAGGGACAAAGGACGAGTATAACAGAGTATGAAAAGCAATGCCTGGAAAGACAAACCAGGGATATGATAAAGACCTAGCATCAAAAGCTGAATCTGCTTTTATGATAGAAACCACAGAGTGTTTACCTAGTGACTAAAACCATGTGTAGACATTTCAAAACAGGGCATTGGCCAATAAAAATCAATGAAAAAAAATGCTTACAACTTAGGTATAACAGAAAAAACAGATGGGCAGTGTATTTCAAAGAAGTCCTCACTAGCCCTAGCCTCACCTCAGCACCAGACTTTGAAGAAAGCCATGAACCTGATCAACTTGACATTAAAATTGGTCCAAAAGAGACGTCAGAAGTTCAGGCTGCAATCAGAAATCTGAAAAAAAAATCTCAGTGATGAGAAAAAATCAGATTACAGCAGGAATGCTCAGAGTACTTGATACCACCATCCTAATGAAATTGACAGAGGTGCTAAATGATGTTTGTGGAGAAAAGAGACCCTATCCTGACCAATGAAAATACTGAATCATTGTCAGAATACCCAAAATAGTTTAATCTTACTGACTGTAACAACTGGAGAGGACTTACATTACTCTCTGTTGTAGGGAAAACCTTCTGCACTGTGATACTGTTAAGAATGCTGTTGCAGAATGTGGACAATAGGTTGTTACAGCTTGTCGGTGCTTATATTCTTGGAGCTCCAGTGTTATTAGAATGCAGCCTGATAATTCAGCAGACCTCTATGTTACTCATAAAGAAAGACCACAAGCACAGTTTGGTGACAAAGGCACTTGGCCAGGTTTATTGCCCTAAAAGCACAGTCCTAGCATCGCATAGGAGCTATAGTTACACTAATACCTTAGTGCCCCAGGCAAGGAATGGCTCAGTCAGCAGTGAGAATTTCTGCTGTCCCCTAGACCTCACAAAAAGTTAAGGTGAGGTACCCCAATATTTATAGACTGAGACAAGCAACTTACGTGTTTCATGATACCTTCTTGTTACCTCTCCTTGTACTTTGCTCCAAATGTCTCAAGCAAAACATCCCTATTCATCACTTCTAACGAACCCTCTTATCTGGTGGTAGGTCAGGGGCTAATCTTTTGGATTTTGTTCACATACATTCCCAGTATATGTTCCTTCTTAGGAGTGTCTGTGTTTTAGCAATGCTAGCAGTGCCCTTGGCAAATTCATGTATCAGATAGTTAACTTGTAAGCATCTGCTTTAATACATGGCCTGACTTTGGTTCACGGTCTGGCCTAACTTTGGTGACTATGGTTCAGGCCTCAGGTCTTACACCAGGACCAGTGCTCTAGGCTCTCCCTCCCTCTTACAGTATTATATGGGATGAAAGAGGCAGTGGATGCAAAACTTACAGAAGAACAGGCTGGATTCAGGCCCAAGAGATCCTGTGAAGATCAGATATTCGCACTGAGAAGGATGGTAAGTGAATTATATAATGGAAATATCCCCTCTTAATCAGTTTCACTGATTTTTCAAAGGGCATTTGACAACCTCCACAGACATATATTTTGAAATATTCTTCAGTCCTATAAAATTCCAGTTTGTCATCAACATCACAGCCATGTATGGAGATGGGAAGTGCTCTGTAATGGTGAAGAACCAGACAACACAGTGGTTCAGTGTGGACACTGGCATGAAACAGGGCTGCATTTTAACCCCACTGTTTGGAATTGTAATAGACTGGATAATGAAGATGTGTATTAACAACACAAAAACTGGAATGGCATGGGTAGATGGCGAATGCATAGAAGACCTATATTTTGCTGTTGATATTGCACTACTGATACCCCTGAAAAGTTACAAACAGACAACCTTGCAAAAATAGCAGTCCAAGAAGGGCTCAAAATTAGTTATGCAAAAACAAAAATCCTTGAGCAGCTATATCACATTAGAAGTCAAAAATATCAAGAAAGTACAACAATTCATCTACCTGGGCAGCACTGTATTAATCAGTGGGGACCTCAAGAAAGAAGTGACATCAAGGATAGGTTGGCAACCATTTTAATTCAAATGTAATCTCAGTGCTAATTTATGGCTGTAAGAACTGGAAAGCTACTAAAATAGTAGGAAGAAAAGTAGACATCTTTGAAAACAAGTACCTGCGAAAAATTCTGGGCTTTGGTTGGAAAGATTTAATCACCAACCAGAGATCTGAGAAATCACCAACCAGAAGCTCTTCTACCAGAATCAGAAGGAGGAGCTAGACATACTTGAGACATACTTCAGATGCCAACACACAGACTCCTACATGAAGCTGTCAAGCGGAAGCCAGCTGGAGTGAGGAAACAAGGTCACCCAAGAGAAGCATTAAGAACTCTTAGCTGGGAGGGCAGAACTATTTATCTCAACACCACAGGGCAAATAGAAGCAACAGCAAATGAGAGAGAAGAATGAAAGAGACTGGTTTCCACCCTATACACCAACACTGAGGTGTGAAAGATGTAGTAATAATAATAAGTACAAAATATGCAAATGAGGAAATTTTTGTAAAGTGCCCTGTATATCTGTTATTACTGCAGTTTCCCCACTTTGCTGTCTCTGATTTTACCCCTGAAACAATACTTTGCAGGCTTAAAAATACAATAGCTGTCTAAAATGCCTATCCCCTCACTCTGGGGAAGACTGATATTACAGGTGCTAATTCACCACCTTACAAAAGTTTAGTATATGGCTCCAGTAGATTGTGGGGTTTTGTCTGTTTGTTTGTTTGTTTGTCTGCAAGGTGAACTTCCTTCCACAGTTTTAGACTAGGTTCAGAAAAGTCATTTAACTTTCATAATTCCATTTTACCATACATTTAACCATATTAAATATTACTTATTGACAGATAACAGCACTCTGTCACAGAACTAAATTCTACAGGCAACACTCATAGTCTGCTCAGTTACAGCTAATCAGTATAATGGGCTCATTTTCACTGGCATGAATGATTGTAATTGATATTTAGCACCTAATGTAAAAGTTTATCCTACATTTAATCTCTTTCCATTCTCCTGCTCTCATCTCAATGAACCTCTTGATGTTCCTCTTTCAAGATCCACAAGCACATTACATGGCAAAGCAGCCTTTCATGGTGTGTCATTGAACATGATATGCACTGTTGTCATTGTTACTATAAGCAACCATGATCATCATTTTAAAATATTTACATCCAAATGTAATTTGTCTGTGCTAAAATGGTACTTTCAAGTACAGGAGGGAATATTCAGAAATCTTTGCCATGGGCTCTTATTACTACTCAATTCCATTTGTTGTTCCAATATAGCTATTGTGACGGGTTCAGTCACAGAGATCCCCTTGGGATTGTCATCTGACGTGCTGAAATTACCTCTGAGCTCATTTTCCCTGCCAGCTTGAAACTCCAAAACCCTGTCTTGTTGATCCAGACATGCTAGTCTGCTGCAACACAGACCCAGGTCTGAACCATGCCCAGGGCTGGCTCTCTGTTTTTTGCATAGCAAATGAAAACAAAAAAAAAACCCTGCTGAATACGCCACAGCCGGAGAGAACAGGAACATCGGAGAGAGTGGCCGCCGAATTGCTGCTGCCGTGAGAAACAACGGAGATGAGCTGCCGTTGAATTGCCACTGGGGCTGCTGCTGGAGTGCCACCCCAAAAACAGCCAGAGTGTTGCCCCTTCAACAGCACTGCCCCAGGTACCAGTTTGCTTAGCTGGTACCTAGAGCCAGCCCTGACCACGCCCCCAAAGCTGCAGGCTTTAATTGAAAACCACTCAGCGGGTTTTCTATCTCCAGCATCCAGACACCCAGCTCCCAATGGGATATAAACCCCAAATAAATCTGTTTTACTCTGTATAAAGCTTATACAGGGTAAACTCATAAATTGTCCACCCTCTATAACACTGATAGAGAGATATGCACAGCTGTTTGCTCCCCCAGGTATTATTACTTACTCTGGGTTCCTTAATAAACAAAAGTGATTTTATTAAGTATAAAATATAGTATTTAAGTGGTTTCAAGTAATAACAGACAGAACAAAGTAAGTCACCAAGCAAAATAAAGCAAACGCATGCAAGTCTAAGCCTAATACATTAAGAAACTGAATACAGGAAAATCTCACCATCAGAGGTGTTCCAATAATCTTCTTTCACAGACTAGACTATTTCCTAGTCTGGGCCCAATCCTTTCCCCGGTACAGTCCTTGTTAGTTCCAGCTCAGATTGTAACTAGGGGATTTCTCATGACTGGCGCCCCCCTTTGTTCTCTTCCACCCCCTTTTATAGCTTTGGCACAAGGCAGGAATCTTTTGTCTCTCTGGATTCCCATCCCTCCTTCTAAATGGGAGAAGCACCAGGTTTAAGATGGATTCCAGTATCCTGTGACATGGTCACATGTCCTGTGAGACTTCATTCTTCCTTCTTCCAGGGCTGGCCTGCAAGTACCCAGGGAGGGTTGCAAGTAAACAGAGACATTTACAACCAATTGTCCGAGTCAATGGGAGCCATCAAGATTCTAAACCATCATCAATGGCCCACACTTTGCATAATTACAACAGTACCTCAGAGTTATACTTTATATTTGTAGCTTCAGATGCAAAAATGATACATACATACAAATAGGATGAACATACTCAGTATATTATAAGCTTTGTAATGATATCTTACAAGAGATCTTTTGCATGAAGCATATTCCAGTTACATTATATTCACACTCTTTAGCATATTTCCATAAAACATATGGAGTGCAATGTCACAGATATTATTTAAGGGCCTATATTTATAATAAAACATTAAATTTTAGGAAAAAAGGAATTTTTGGTAAGTACAATTTATTTACACTAACAATCTGTATTTAGTGGCTCTTTTTTGCTTGTTTGTTTCCCACATTTCTTCCTAAAAGCCAGTGTTAGTTACAGGGGGAAAAATGTACAAGATGGATTATATTAAAAGGATAACACTAACAATGTGTTCTGTAAAGCCCTATCTGTACATTACATCGCTGCATTCCAGACTTACAACACAGGTATGGCTCAGATGCAAAATATAATGATGATTTCTTATCTGCTGCTTCCCCACTAGATTGCAAAATGAAGAAAGTTTTAATGGATCTCCTGAGCCATCACCCATACCTCAGCAGTGACATCTCAAGGGGACAGAAAAGGAAGAGTGACAAGCCCCTTAAAAAACTGGAGGAAAAAAAATGACTGAAGAGTAAATATTCCTTCATCTGCAGAATGAGATAAGGACATATAAAGAGGCTGGAGTATGAGAAATGCAAGAAGTTAAGAGACTGCATCTGCTGGTGAAGAAAAAAGGACCAGTATTGTAGGATGCATACATATCACCAGGAGAACGTCAGGTGGATGAACACTGAAAGATAGCACTAACTCCTCAGGCTAAAACAGACAAGGCACATCAGCCAAGCATCACCTTCAACCATTGATCCTTTATCACCTTCACACCCTCTTAGTCTTCCCTATTTATATCCATCATCACTCTATGAACCTATAGACTATAGGTTATTCCCTGAGCTCTACTTGCTGTGTGTGCATATGAAAAGTTTTCTTTAAAAAATCAAGCAGTATATAATCAGGTAAGCAGTTATCTAAAATGAAATAATGCAAAGCTTTAATTTTGGGCCACAATTTCATTAGTGGCCATTTGATTTCAGTTACTTTATTTATTTATATTCTATCTCTTGTTGTAGTTGCAAAGTATTGGCAGAGGATATCCTATATCATTAGGTTTCTTGACACTCAATGTATTTCTGGATTTATTCACCCAGGCTGTTTTTGGTTGCTAAGATACGGTAGCCTTTTCTGTATCTTTATTCCACTGCCTGCAGAAAACCTTCTTCAAATGTTGTGCAAAATATACAACAGAATAAAATAAGATCAGATAAGAGTTCAATGTTTCTCACACTCATTGTGGTTCCTAAGATATCTCTAATTCCTCTTCAGACTTCCATAGACATCTTCTAATATCATTCTACTCTAGCTGAGGCAATTGTTGACACCACATCTATCTCCACTATACAGATAAACTTTCAATAACTAACAGGCCAAGACATAGGCAGGATCCTCAATAATCACCTTAGAATAGAGACCCTGTTTTTTTCTCTAGAATGTGGTTGGAATAGTGTTCCTTTCTGTGCTTTCCTATAAAATCTGGACCTCTTCAGAACCTATGCATCATGCACCTTCCCAATTTCATATACGTATCTATGAACTGGCAACTCTGATCCATCAAGTCCTGTGTTATAATAGACCAGTGGTTGTCCCCTCTTTTCATTTGAGGACCCCCTAAAATTTCAAATGGAGGTGTGGACCCGTTTGGAAATCTTACACATAGTCTGCAGACCCCAGGGGTCCACTGACCACAGGTTGAAAAACACTGCAATAGGCTAATGGTCTTTTTGCTTGACATAGTCCTACTGTTTTTTTGTAGTGAGAAGAGAAGGAATGGGCAAGTGAATTCCATCAAAAGCTCCACCAGCTTGCTGAGAAAACTTGCTGATGCACAAACCCATTTATTATTACACCTTAGGGACCTTGTTGTTATAATTATTTTATTTTTATCATGTTTATTATGGTAATTTCTGAGGGCCAAACAAGAATAGTGTCCCACTGTACTAGGCACTGAACAAACACAGATCAGTAGATGGTCCCTACCCCAAAGAACTTACAATCTAAATAAACAAGGCAGAGAGAGGATGAGGAAAAGGGAAGAACACGCATAAGCAGAGTCAACAATGTGATAGAGGCAAACATCATGTTAGTTCCATGAACTGTCCCCCTACTCCTTCCCCAGCCCTCCCCCCTCCCCAGAGGGACAAACTAAATGGAATGAAAAGTAAAGGGAGACAGGACATTCATAGATTAAAAGTAGGGATTCTGCTTTTCAGTTTTGATTGATAAATATGGATAAAACACTCCCAATACAAAAAAAAAATCAGTGTTTTTTTTCCAATAAACCCATAAAAACCACCAGAAGTGGTTACTTGTGTCTAAGGGCATGTCTATATGGAGAAGCAATGAAGATTATGGGGATGTGGCTTCTTAAGCACACTCACTTGTTGCACATTGACTGGTCCATTTAGGCCATGCTGGTGTCCACTAAAATTCCAAAGTGCACTTTAACATAGTACTTAAAAAGTACTATGTTGAAGCACATTAAAGAATATTACAAAAAGATTATACATTAGAGTACATACAAAGAAAAAGCCGCCTAAACCCCTGATTTTTGCACATATACGTAAAACTCAAACATTAATAAAAATGACCCCCCAGATGAAATGAATAAACCCTGAAAAACAGAAGTCCTCATTAAAAAGCCAGAAATGACCACTATAATCATCTGTAGTCTGACTTCCTTATTTAGTGAGGAAACATTGAAAAAAAATGTTTTTTTAGTCTAGAGAAGAAAAGACTGAGGAAACACATGACAACAGTTTTCAACTAAGTAAATGTTGTTACAAGGAGGAGGGTGAAAAATTGTTCTTAACTTGTGAGAATAGGACAAGAAACAATTGGCTTAAGTTGCAATGAGGGAGTTTTAGTTGGACATTAGGAAAATCTTTCCAACTGTCAGGGTTGTTAAGCACTGGACAAATTGACAAGGAAGTCTGTGGAATCTTCATCATTGGAGGTTTTTAAGAACAGGTTAAACAAACAACTATCAGGTATGGTCTAGTTACAGTAACTCCTCACTTAATGTTGTAGTTATGTTCCTGAAAAATGCAACTTTAAGTGAAATGATGTTAAACAAATCCAATTTTCTCATAAGATTTAATGTAAATGTGGGGGGTTAGGTTCCAAGGACATTTTTTTTGGGGGGGGAGCAAACAAAAGGCATTATATACTATACAGTACTGTACTGTACTGTGGTTGGGGAGTGCCCCTGGCTTATCCCTCACAGGCAGAGCCCACTGCAGGCAAGGATGCTAGGAAGCACCTTCGCAGCATCAGTGGCAGCTTACCCAGAGAAGAACAGGTGCTGACTTTGCTGGGGATAATCCAGGCCTGACTCTTCCCATCCCCACTCCACTCCAGGCCCACCTCTTCCCACCCCCACTCCACCTCCTATCTCGAGCACACCACATCCCTGCTGCTTCCCCACCCCCAGAAAGTCCTAAGTGCCACCAAACAGGTGTTTGACAGCGCATAGGACTTTCTGGGAGGGAGGGTAAGGAGCGGAGATGTGGTGCTTCCCCGCTCTTCCCCCTCCCTCCCAGAAAGTCCTAAGCACCGCCAAACAGCTGTTTGGCAGTGGGGGAAGCTCTGGGAGGTAGGAGAAGGAGGAGGAGAAGAGGAACTTGTGCAGTCTTGTAAAGCTCCCTTGTAAAGTCACTGCTCTTCCACAAAATCTTACATGCAGTGTACAAAGCAGGCAGCCAAGCGTTATAAGTGAGCATTGCACTACTTTAAACAAGCATGTTCCCTAACTGAGCAGCAAGGTAACTTTGAAACAACATTAAGCGGGAGGACGTTAAGTGAGGAGTTACCATATTACTTAGTCCTGCCTTGAGGGCAAGACACTGGACTAGATGAGCTATTGAGGTCTCTTCTAGTCTACACTGCTATGATTCTATAATTAGAATTTCGTTTCAAGACCTATAATTTAGCTCTGCTCTACACTACATGGTTAGGTCGAATTTAGCTGCATGAGGTCAATTTTATAAGCAATGCAGCTACACAACCAACCCTGTTCCGTTGACCTAAAGGGTTGTTAAAATTAACTGCTGTACTCTTCCCCGGCGAGGGGAGGAGCGCTAAAATTGACCTTGCTGGGTCAAATTTGGTGTAGTGCAGATGCAGTGTTGTGCAATTCGACATAATTTGCCTCTGGGAGCTAACCCAGAGTGCTACAATGTAACCACTCTGGACAGCACTTTCAACTCTAATGCACTAGCTAGGTACACAGGAAATTCCCCAGGAAATTTTGAATTTAATTTCCTGTTTGGAACATAAGAACATAAGAATGGCCATACCGGGTCATACCAAAGGTCCATCCAGCCCAGTATACTGTCTGCCAACAGTAGCCAATGCCAGGTGCACAAGAGGGAGTCAACCTAACAGGTAATGATCAAGTGATCTCTCTCCTGCCATCCATCTCCACCCTCTCACAAACAGAAGCTAGGAACACCACCCCTTACCCATCCTGGCTAATAGCCATTAATGGACTTAACACCCATGGCTTTTGTAAAGGGAAATCATGCCTCACCATTCTACTACAAATCTTTGAGGGGCCCAACAAGCATGTGGACAAGGGGGATCCAATGGATATAGTGTACATAGATGTTCAGAAAGCCTTTGATGAGGTCTCTCACAAAAGACTCTTCAGCAAAGTAAGTAGTCATGGGATAAGAGGGAAGGTCCTTTCATGGATTGGTAACCGGTTAAAAGATAGGAAATAAATGGTCAGTTTTCAGAATGGAGAGAGGTAAATAGTGGTGTCCCCCAGAGGTCTGTACTGGGCTTAGTCCTATTCAACCTATTCATAAATGATCTGGAAAAAGGTGTAAACCGTGAGGTGGCAAAATTTACAGATGATACAAAACTACTCAAGATAGTTAAGTCCCAGGCATACTACGAAGAGCTACAAAAGGGTCTCTCAAAACTGGGTGACTGGGTAACAAAATGGCAGGTGCAATTCAATGTTGATAAATGCAAACTAATGCACATCGAAAAACATAATCCCAACTATACACATACAATAATGGGGTCTAAATTAGCTATTTCCACTCTAGAAAGAGATCTTGTAGTCATTGTTGATAGTTTTCTGAAAACATCCACTCAGTGTGCAGCAGCAGTCAAAAAGCTAACAGAATGCTGGGAATCATTAAGAAAGGAATAGATAATAAGACAGAAAAATATAATACTACCTCCATATAAATCCATGGTACGCCCACACCTTGATTACTGTGTGCAGATGTGGTCACCCCATCTCGAAAAAGATATATTGGAATAGGAATAGTTTCAGAAAAGTGCAACAAAAATGATTAGAGGCATGGAATGGCTGGCATATGAGGAGAGATTAATAAGACTGGGACTTTTCATCTTGGAAAAAAGACGACTAAGGGGGGTATGATAGAGGTCTATAAAATCATGACTGGTGTGGAGAAAGTACATAAGGAAGTGTTATTTGCTCCTTCTCATAACACAAGAACTAGGGGTCACCAAATGAAATTAATATGCAGCAGGTTTAAAATAAACTAAAAGAAGTATTTTTTCACACAACACACAGTCAACTCCTTGCCATAGGATGTTGTGAAAGCCAAGACTATAACAGGGTTAAAAAAAAGAACTAGATAAATTCATGGAGGATAGATCCATCAATGGCTATTAGCCAGGATGGGCAGGGATGGTGTCCATAGCCTCTGTTTATCAGAGGGTGGAGATGGATGGCAGGAGAGAGATCACTTGATCATTACGTGTTCTGTTCATTCCCTCTGGGGAACCTGGCATTGGCCACTGTTGGAAGACAGGATACTGGGCTAGATGGACCTTTGGTCTGACCCAGTATGGCCGTTCTTACGCTTTTATGTTCGTATTCCATCTGGAGTATAGGTAATGGCTTCTGCTGTGACTAAGCAAAATCATGCATGGACATGTGACTTGCCCATGTGACCCCAAACACAAATTTGCTACCTGTAATTTTCCACAGTGAAAATTCCACAACCCTTCAATTGGTAGAAGCTATAAAAGGCCGTGGAAACATCTCCATTTTGCATCTTCTTGCTCAAACCTGTGAACTATGAGCTTGTATTAATAGGAGCATCCTAACCAGGGGACTGAGAACCTTCCAATGATTTGGAAGCAACCAGAGACTTAACAAGCCTGCAGTTTATTCCATCACTGCTACAAACCTGATCCAAGAACTTTGCAATTATTGTAATGTATTTGATTCCTTTAACCAATTTTAATTCTCACCTTTGTTTCTTTCTTTTTATAAAAAAAAACACTTTAAATATTAGATACTAAAGGATTAGCAACAACTTGCTTATTGGGTAAGATCTGAGTTATATATTGATGTGGGTACGTGGCTGTTCCTTTGGGATCAGAAGAACCTTTTGTTTGATTAAATTTGCTTTAAATAACCACTCATCTTTAAGTCTCATGTATGGGTGTTGAATCCATGCCTGGAAAACCTAAGGAGGCTGCTTTTCTGACTTCTTGTTAGCCAGTGTGTTGAGATAGAAGATCACTTTTGTTCCTGGTTTGGTATAACTTATGGGAGAATAACCACCAGTTTTGGGGTGTGTCTGCCCCCATTCTCAGCAGTTTGTCCTGAATTTTGTATTCTCAGTTGTGACCCATGGAGGCACAGTGACAATAACTATCAGCTCAAAAGCAACACGTAAACATACCATAAATGCTGTGACAGATTTGACAATTTCCTATAATATCTTGGACAAAACTTATGGAATTAAGATAAACTTAACTGAATTAAGTTAAACCTTACTGAGTTAGCGCCAAGAAAAGGAGTACTTGTGGCACCTTAGAGACTAACCAATTTATTTGAGCATGAGCTTTCGTGAGCTACAGCTCACTTCATCGGATGCATACTGTGGAAACTGTCTACTGCAGTTTCCATGGTATGCATCCGATGAAGTGAGCTGTAGCTCACGAAAGCTCATGCTCAAATAAATTGGTTAGTCTCTAAGGTGCCACAAGTACTCCTTTTGTTTTTGCAAAGACAGACTAACACGGCTGTTACTCTGAAACCTGAGTTAGCGTCAATACCTTTGGGATACAATCTGTTTAAAATATGACTGTGTATATGGCATTCCCTTCCCCATAAGGGAGAGGGTAATATAAATTGTCTTCCACCATTATCAACCTTTGAAGCCATCATCTGGAATGATATGCATATACTAGTTCAAGCTGGATTCTCCAGGGACCAAAAGACAAAGAAAGGTATATATATTTATAAACACCCAGTCTTATGAAGCCTCAGTAAACCAAGGCCTTCCAAACCTATCATAAGGATTAAGACCCTCCATGGATCAGACAGCATCTATCTATCTATCTATCTATCTATCTATCTATCTATCTATCTATCTATCTATCTATCTATCTATCTATTGTGTAATTATAAACTGGCACAGGACATTCTTCCAGATCCAGCAAATGGATAGGATGTCTGATCCATGGAGGGTCTCAATCCTTATGATAGGTTTGGAAGGACTTGGTTTAATACGGCCTCATAAGACTGTTTTTTTTTTTTTCTGAGCTGGAGCTTTGATGAACTTGTGACCACAAAGGAAAACTCTTGGGGATGCGGATTGAAGGATTGCTCCAGCCAGAATCGATGTTAGGGTTGGGTTAATTCTGGTAAATTTATTAGCATGTGTGTAGGTTCTTTTATTGTTTTTTTAATCTGTTTTCTCTGTCATTCTTTTTACCTTGAGAATAAAGTAGGCTTGCATAGGAATTTCTATGTGGTACCTTTCAACTTTAGCAATCACACGTGTTAATAGTCTCTGAAAAAACAACAAGCGGATGTCCTTGGGCAACCTGTCTGTGCTGGGAAATACATTGTGAAGGCAGGGAACTGTGCATGTTGGAAATACCCTTGTCAGAAGGGAGAGAGAAATGGGTCTCCACAGAGAAAGGCAATGGCTGGGGAGTTGGAAGCCATGTCGGTGCCATTGCTGACCCACTGAGGGGAATACAGGTATAGTTGTCCTTAACTGTGATATGTGCCATCATGGTAACCACAAGAAGGAAATTCAAGAGTTTTATGATGTGAACATCTCCCTGCTCCTGGACATGATTCTGATCTTATATAAACTGGTATGAAAATAGGAGTAAAGTTATTGAATTCAGTGGAGTTACTCTGGTATGTAATCAATATTAGTTTGAACAAAGAAATAAAGCCCAGAGATTGACCGCCCTGCACCTTTAAGCATGTGTGTGTGGGGAGGGGAGTATTTGATTGGCTAGCCAAACGAAGGGAACAGCTTTATGACTGGTGAGGCAGGGGGCGCGACAGCATTGTTGCTGACTCTTCCCCTAGGAATGCAGGGTTTTACAGGGGGGCAGCCCTGCACCTGAATATCCTTTTTACATGGAACAGTCTGAAGGAAGAGGAGGCAACACAAGCACTTCAGTTGGTCTCAGTCACATGGCTCCACATGGAAGCAGAACAGTAAGAAATGGGGAAGGGCATGAGCAACAAGTTGCATAGGCCTCCCCAAACAGCCAGGCGTGTCGCCACCCCCTGCTGTGACACTCCCTGTGTGCGGCTCCAGCCCCCCCGAGGGATGTGCTGGCCACCACTTCCCGCAGCCCCCATTAGCCTGGAATGGTGAACCGCAGCCAGTGGGAGCTGTGATCGGCCAAACCTGCATACTCTGCAGGTAAACAAACCGTCCTGGCCTACCAGTGGATTTCCCTGACGGGCTGTGTGCCAAAGGTTGTCGATCCCCAGACTAAATGGTTACATTTGTCAATGGGCTAAATGGATATCCATATCCACGCAGCACTCTTAACTCAAAGTTTGCTAGTAGGATGGTTGTTTGCCAATGGCCCCATGCAGTAGTCATGCGGGCATGTCACAGTTAACATTCTCAGGAATCTGAATGGCCTTGCTCAGAGCAGCATTCCTAAAAGCAGTTTTAGTACTTTTTGAATCAGGAAGCTGATGCCTGGGGTATGTAGGGGCACTGTCAAGGGGGGGGGGGGGCTTGGAACTGGGTGATGATCAGGAGGGGCAAGCAGGGATATTAAACTGGCGATGATCATAGAGACTGGGCAGCAATTGTTATCTTCCGGAAAGGCTGAGACCTTGGTTCTTCCCTGTAGAATTTGGTTCTCAGTCATTCACAGTCAGTGGTCACAATAGCAGTAGTGCAGCTGGGTACAGGGACACAGGCAATTCTGACAATTGGATGTTGGAATTCGGAAGCATAGAATACGGTGTGCAACCTCAGGTGGTCCGTCGCCACTAATGTGTTGTGAATCCATTCCAGATGTTGGCAGACTCACCGTGAAGGGGGTGGTGTGGCTCTGTTGGCACAGGATTGGGTTTTTTTATGCACATTAATGGATATCCTAGTGGCCTTAAGGTTTGGCAACCGGGGTCCAGTGATGGGGCAAGTCTGCGTTGGCATGGACCAGCCATGACATGAGCTGGTCATGTTATTGGACCAGCTCATGTCACTGCTGTGCACTGAGGGGCCCGTCAGCAGTCACTGACATGACGTGGCACACACTGGAGAACACTGTTTGGGAATGTGTAAATGAGTTCAATTACTGCTCAGGACAAGAAGGGACTTGATGCAGATCTGTGTTGTCAGACATGCATTCACGCTGAGAGCCATGGAGCGCCACCTGGGTCGACAAGGCTCGACAAATTCTAACAGGGGGGTCGCCAAATCCCTTGGGGTCATAAAAGGCTCAGCAATTTGAGCATCCTGGGGCACCAAATTATTCAGGGAGTCTGGGGTCCCGCTGTAAAGATTTGTAATGCATTTATTTTGGCCAACATAAAAGCGGGGGGAGTAAAAGATATCTGGGAACCCAACTGGATTTGGGGGCGGAGGCAGCCAAGTTAATTGCAGGAGCCTCCAACTGGCAGATGTCCAGTGCAGGTCCTCCATAGGAAAGGTATACAGTGACCAGATAAATGGCTTAGAAAAGGACTTAAAAAGAGGTGTTTTTTAAACGAACGAAGGGGGGGTAGGTGGGGACTCCTATGATTGGTATGGCAGGGAGCCAACCCCCATTCTTGTATCCCACCTTAATCATCCTACGAGGGGGGTGGATGGTAAGGTCCCAGCAATAGATTTGCTGGAGAGACCTGGATGGAAAAAGAGGGGGATATGGTAAATGCTGCCCTGTATAAATATGGAATAAACATGGGGTTACCTGCACAGTCCACTTTTATCTGCCGGGTGATCCCATACATTTAATAATAAAGTTGCAGCCTAATTAAACCCATGTAAAATGTCTCCAGTCCTTCTTTCAGTATACCCAGACAATGACTGCCCTGCACCTTTAAGTGGAGCGAAAGGGTGTTTATCTGGTTAGTTGAATGAAAGAAATGGTACTTTACAGCTGCAGGGGAGGTGAAAACTGTTGAAAAGAGCACACCGTGGTCGCTGACTTGTCCCCTAGGAATGCTGGCTTTAAAAGGAGCAGCCCTGAAGCTCCCTTTTACATGGAACAGTCTGAAGCAGAACCCACCCTCCCTCCCCGTTATGTGGTAAAATATCAGGTTTGCTCAAGACCTGCTGTGGGCATTACACTATCCACCCCGGAGGGACCTGGATGGAAAAGAAAGGGGAAGCTGGTGGGAGCCCCCACAGTATGGTATGGTCCCGGCAATAAATTTGCTGGAAGGACTTGGATGGAAAAGGAGGGGGAGCTGGTTAAAGGCCACCTGGATAATTATGGAATAAACATGGGGTTACCTGCACTGTACACTTTTATCTGCTGGGTAGTCCCAGACATCTAATAATAAAGTTGCGGACTAATTAAACCCATATCAAATGTTTCCTGTCCTTTTTTAGGGGATAGCCAGACAAGTACTTATTGCTTATTCATAGTTGTTACTTCATTGATCACACAATAACTTCAATTTACAAAATATTCTTCTTCCCTCCTTTTTTTTTTCACTTTTGACAAATTCTTTCTTAAAGAGAGACATTATAGTTGTGAAGATATTATTTCTAATATGAACCAATGTTGTATTGTTTTCCTAAGTCTGCAGGCAAACAGAATGACACTGCAACTCTAGGAGTGGTGTGAACTGTGAATTCTAAGGATGACAATTTAAATGTCAAGATCATTAACTATCTCTCTATTCAACATCTTGTTATATGTACTGTTTTACAGCATGGATAGAATAATTTAAAAGGACTTGACAGACCAATAGGAAGAACTTTGCATATAGTAAAAAAAAAAAGTTTCAAACAAAGATGATGTGGTGCTTCTCTAATGGCTTATCATCTCCAAATTGTCGGCCCTGCTATCAGAAACACATGTTTTCCACCTGTACTTTAATCAAGGTAGCAGGACCAAAACTGTCAGTCGTGAGAAAGAGATGGAAGTCCAAGCAATCTAGAAATCCACCCAGTGAGATGACTTCTGGTGTTAAAGTACATCTTTAGAGTTTTGTAGTTACAGACATATGGTTAGTAGTGGCCCTTAACTTTGCCTATATTTTGTAATCACCATACACTACATTTGTGTGTGATGTTATATAATGTATGGAAGGTTTGAAATTTAGTAGCACTGGCAGAAGACCTTTGGTCCAATTATAAATCAGTATTGTGTTCCATTGTCAAATGAGAGTTATAAATTAATATGCAGGTTTAAGTGGCTTCACTAGGAGTGGAACTTGGATGGAACTGTAAAAGGAAGGATGTAATTTATTATACATCTGTTGGTCATAAATAAACTGGCCAGTATGTAATAATATGACAGATGGAGATACCAGGAAAACATTGTTGAAGGAAGAAAACAGGAAAAAGAGCTACTTAAAAATAAAACACCTGAATTAGAAATCTTTCAGATGATATATAACACTTGGAGTAAAATGGCAGCTGCTTTGATTTTTTTTAAACAATTATGAGATTCGGTTTCTGAAGCAGCATTGTTTGATAAGATTTGGAAATTCTGGAGGGCTGTTGACTTATCAGTAGAATACAGCTTATCATGTAAATGTGATGCATGCAAATTTCAAAAGATAAGAGACAGACACATTTATAATCTCATTGAAAGAGACACTCACTAGGTGACATGAGAAACCCCTGAAACTTGATTCTATTTATTGACTTTCAACAGCTATAGAGGAATATAAATAAACTAAGCATGAATTTGAAGAAAATAAAAAGGATTCAAAATATTGCATTGTTTCTGGAGGGACTATTCCTCACACTGATATGCAGTCTGTTATTGATAGAAGTGAACCATTTTGTGCTGTTTAAACTGTGTATCACCCTTTGTTACTCTCTTAACTTCATTGCACCTCACCTTCTCACCAAACACCAATCCATCCCATAGCAGCAAGGAGAATATGGCTCCCAGGATTCCTATAGAAAGAGATGCATATACAGGCTCGAATTCTTACAAATGGCCTCTGATTTTGGATGTTGAACTTGAACCACCTGATTGAGTTTCACAAGTGCTGATCACCCACTTTAAGTCAAAGTGAACTGCCGATGCTCAGCATCTCCTAAAAAGTGGTTTAACTTTTCTTGAGATAGGCTTCCAAAGACTGAGGCAGTGGAAATGGCAGACGATTTTTGAAAATATTGGCCATTGCTTTTTGAGATCCCTCAGTACACACCTTAAAACAGGTATTCATACAGCTCCAAGAAGAGGCGTGCGCTGTGAGATCTGCATTCAACAGGGCTTCTTTTGTTCTCCTTGCTGTTGTGTGGGAAATCACCTGGAGATGATTTGGGAACCCCATTTGGGTTATGAGCCTGAATGTGATCAGTTGCTTCTAATTTCAAACTCATGATGTTTGAATGGACTTGGAGTTATACATTTTTTGACCTATTCCTACTTATTATGTCAAGATCAATGTGCTACAGTGAATGTCCTTAAAAGTTCCATTGATTCCAGAGATAATGAATCAGATCCTGTGTTTAAAATCCCCAATCTTTAAAAGGGGGAAGTCCATAGAATTGTTCAGACTTGTGGAACTTTCTAATAAAGGTTTCCATAACATATGTAACAGTATAGAAACCAAATCAGTCCTCAGTTACTTCTAAGTACCCCCACAAAAAAACAACAGGATTGTATCAGAATAAGTGACAGCAGAATTTGCCCTACAAACTTCTATTTCCCATATAGTACATGCCAAACATAGTTGTTAATAATTCAATTGTCAATAATTCATAGTTGTTAATTGTTTTGATTTAGAGTCGCAAAAGATGTTTTCTTTTTAAAACCACTGAAGGATTCCAACTAGAGCTAATGGAGTAAGTCATAAAAAAATTGATCCTAATGTCGGACACACCCGTACATGAAGTGCAGGATTGTTTGGATACACTATTTTTGTTCGGCTCTGGGTATAGAGGGTGCAAGATTCAAAATTATTTTCCTGATTCAATTTCAGAGATCCCCATAGCTGTGTGAAATCCAATCCATGACCCATGAATAATTTGAATGAAAGTAGAGATTCATAGACTGCTGTAGAATGTTTCAAACAAAATGGACATCATCTTTAAATGCTCTTTGTAGTGTATCCCCTTTCTGTAGAAAAGAGGAACTGCATTCAAACATTTTCAATATCTATCTTCTCTACATTGTTCTTTCTGTGAGAAAAATCACACAGTATACTATAAATAGCTCACATTCTCTAAACTCATAATTTATAGTAAAACTTAAAGCAACAGTTAGCAGCCATAAATTAAAGTATCAAATATCTGATGATGGCATTTTTAACTAAAACATTGTAAGATCTGCTTTCTGTGAGACTATTAATATACATGATATCTTTAAAATATATAATTAGCAGAATGCCAGCTTGTGCTTTACATTTTGCTAGTGATTCAGCTTACAAGAAAATGCTTTTTACTACATGTTCTTTACAAAAAGATTAACATAAGTAACACTTTTTTTCTTTTCATAGTAGCAGCCATATTAGTCTGCATCAGCAAAAAGAACAGGAGTACTTGTGGCACCTTAGAGTGTTAGTTTCTAAGGTGCCACAAGAACTCCTGTTCTTTTTTTTCTTTTGTTTTCCTATATTCACCCTATTTCTGGTTTACTTTATCTATTTTGGATAGTGGCACTAGTGGATAGATTCCCTGCATTAGGAGGGGGGAAGACCTGGGTTCTGTTCCTTGATCTGCAATTGGGTGACCTTGGGCAAGTCATTTTGCCTCTCTGTGCCTCAGTTTCCCCATCTGTAAATTGAGAGTAATAATACTGACCTCTTTAATAAAGCACTTTGAGATCCATGGATTAAAATATAGCTAATACCGTTTTAAATTAATCCTGCATAGATTTTCACATCTGACATCACAGAACAAAAATGGATTATTTTTTGTCTTATTTTGCTTTGGCTTTTTTTCTGATATTACTCCTGTCAGTGAAGGAATTCAAATGCATGTATTTATTTGATTAGATGTTTTGATTTTTACTTGTCATTTGTGTGTGTGTGTGTATGGTATTGATAGTTAATAAAAGAAATGTGATATTTAATATATAAAATTCTAGTTTAGTCATTCATTGCAGCACACGTACAATGATGATAACATTTATCATTTCATTATAACATAATAGCATGAGGTCATAAAATCAAGGTTAAAAGTGATACAGTGTTGACCTTTAATAAAAATGTAGTTGTTCTAATAATCAACAAATGAATAGTGTGGATTATATTAGAATCATTCTTTCGTGACTGAATAATCTCCCCTCCCCTTATTATGAACAACATTACAAGTGAGTATCCAGGAAATGAAAAGCTAAAATCCATGGGAAAGGTAATGATCTTTGAAAATTTTCTCTAATGAGTAATTTGTGGCTCAGTCGATTTCAAGAGATTATTGGTTTTTGAAATGGAGTCTATCAACTAAGGAGATAATGAAAATCATTAGGGCTGCATAAAGTAAATCAGCAGATTTGTTATGTGGAGTACTATTAGATGAGGCTCTATTTCCCACACAATTTAGAAGTCCATTTTTTTCTTAATCTGAACTGCTGTTTTAAGTCTGTATATTATGGGGCAAACAATGGTACGTCTGAAGTCAGGGCAAAACTACCTTTAATTTTGGTGGGGAAAAGATTTGACTTTTTGTAATCTTGAAAAGTACTGAAATCACTGAAAGCTGCTGGTGTGTGACACCTCTCATGATCTTTCCATGTTGTAAGTTACAGGTTTATCATGTTGAAAGCAGAGGAAGAAGATTTTGTCTTCATTACTAAACCCAGGAATGAAAGTAAGGCGGTACATGCCGGTACGGCATACCGGTAAAAAGTGGCCACTGGTACCAGCCTGTACAGCTGACTTTAAAGCACTGCTGAGGCCCGGGCTGCCGATGGGAGACAGTGGGGGCAAGAGGAGCAGCTGCCCCGGGGCCAGCAATTTAAAAGGGCCCTGGGCTGCTGTTGCTGCAGGCCCTTTAAATCACCTCTTGAGCCCCGGGCGGCCTGGGCCAGGCAGTGTGGATGGGTTGGCTGGGGAACGCTGACCCCCCCAGCCCCGCCCCTTCTGCCCAAGGTCCTGCCCCTTCTGGGGGGGCGGGGCGGAGCTGGTATTCGTACTGGTAAGAGTTCAATTTTACTTTCACTCCTGACTAAACCATGCACAATATTTTACAGAAATTCTACCCATCATCCATTCTGGGTACCATCTACAAGCCCCTGTCACAATCAGTGCCATATTGTTATAGGTGCTGTACAAAACATAAAAAGACATGGTCCAAGCCTCAAAGAGTTTCCAGTGTAAATCAGAGCTTACTACACTACTGTAGATGACCCAAAGACTGAAAAATAACTACAAAATATTGCAATCAATGGTACAATATGGTCCTCAGATTTGTTTTTATATGCCAATATCTATTCTCTCTCTCTCTCTCTCTCTCTCTCTCTCTCTCTTTTAATCATCCTACCACTTTCTGTATTTCTCTTTCTTTTTACTGCTGTTACTTCTAGTTCCAAGCATACAGGGAAAATGTGATATTAGAGATACCTCTCTGTGGTAAACACTGGCAATGATAACTTTTATAATGGTGACCATTGTTGTACATATTATGCTTTAAATCAATTGTTTGTTTTATATTTTACTTCAAATATGGAGTTTCCCCTCAAAATTACATTGTTCCCAGTTGTAAGACTATTGTAGGAAGGCTCCAGGTTACTGCAACTTCATTTTGTGCAGAATATTATGATACAGAAAATATGTGATGAAGTTATAGACATAGTTGTCAACATTTTGATGAAAAGCTGCCACAGAATACACTGTTTGCTCATGACTCCAGGGATGCCCTGGCACATAGCAGATTTGAAGGAAATAGCTGCCATAACAGAGACAGTCATGAAAAGTTAAAATAATTAATTCTTTGGGTTAATATGAATAATAGTGGGGTTTATTTGGGATCAGGAAGCAAAAATAGCCCTGTTCAGTTTTGCTGAATAGTTTGGAGTGAGGCTCAATAGTTAGAACCTTTCATTTTATTTATTTATTTATTTATTATTTTTCTATTTAAAGTGAACATTGACTTAAAACTGGGGTTATTCTATTATTATATTTGTTTGAAAAAGGATCATTTACTTTTTAACACCCACACAGGACTATTAAATTTTGCCAAACATGTCCTACATTGTTATGGTCTCATCTAAAGAACTCAACTTCTAATAGTACACCCCACTGTTCTACTTGTGCTGGTGTCAGGGGTTAGCTCAATTCTTGGTGTGGGACACGAACCTACACAGCATCGTAACCTGTAGAAGAGTGTGTTACCAGTTAAGCCAGACCAACAGAATTAAATTATCTTCTGTCACCAAACAAAACAAGAATGTATTTTTTTTAAAACAAGTGTTGGCAGCATCTATCAAAACAGGAACAAGAAAAATTCCAGTGGTGTAAATAAAATCCCATAACTGGAAAAGTGTAAGGATAAGGAAATGGGGCTGATCAACTGGGGAAGGAATTATTTTAACATTCCAACACACTTACCCTGATTAGAGACAGGCTCTCCTACTAGTAAGTGCAACTCTGCCATAGTTACATATCTGCTTTAACAGTCCCAAACTCATGTCATACTATCTTGTTTTTATGCTGCCTGCATTGTAATCCTCCGATTTTATTCAGTGTTAAAATATCATATATATATATATATATATATATATATATATATATATATATATATATATATTAAAAAAAACCTCTTCCAATGACAGTTGATTCTGTAATCACTGACAAAAATCACAAAAATATTTCCCTCATTCATTTTTCAAACAATGGCTGTTTAAATGTACCATCACTTTCTCATCATCTGTGATACAGTAGCTACTCTGTTTGAGAATGAGATCTCAATGTGTTGGAATGAAACAGTTTATTCCTATGAGAATTTTGATGATGTTAACATTACAAACGATTCACTCTAGATCTGCATGAGTTGAGACCTGATTATATACTATATCTTTTGCAAAAGGTAAAAAGCATTTGAATCATTTTGCTGGTGTACAAATTGTTAACCCTGAAACATTAACTACGTTGGTGAGGATGGTATAGGCCAGCTACATCTTGCCGCTAATTAGCAGGATCTTGGACCCTTATTCAGTATCTCTCATCCGGGGGTTAGAAGAGAAAGATAGTATACCTCCCGATCCCGTGATGCAAATGGGTAAAGAAGAGAGAAGAATAAAGTAAACAGATAACAACTTTTATTTAAACAGATAACTTACTAAGAAACAACAGTGAGATGTGATTTGACAGTCTGGGTTTAAAACCCAGGCCAAAACAAATAGGTACCTTGGCAATAAACAAATAAACCTAAAACAAAAATACCCCAGATACTACACCGTTTCTAGGTGTTGATAGGCAGTAGATGGTACAACCCCGCTGTCACCGGCAACTGATGGACTCTGGGTCTCAACTGCTTCTTCGTGGGAGATTAATAGGATCTGCTGACGCTGAAGAGAGGCCTGGCTCTGCAATCACCCAAGGGTGAGCGATCAAGAGGACCAGAAAATGATGTGGAATTCAGAGATTGGTAAGCACAGTCACAGTTCTTAACGCCGATGTCTTTCTTTACTTTGCAGGTGATGATCTGATCTTCTGGACCATGTCGCTGTGCAAACACAATGGTACCGTGGCTGCCTCTAGGATGGACAGCGACTTGGCAGCAGGCACTCAGAGTTTATATAGGCACAAGCGTGCCAACGTTCTGCGGTAAAACTGGCGGCTCCCCAGCTGGAGCCTGTTTGAACCAGTTCTGTGCTGACTCTTAGATGCCTTTCCCACCAAAGTTCCAAAAAGGTGTGGAAAAATTCAATAAGAAGCTAAAAAAAGATACAGTCGAGCTGTTGTTTGGCAAGCACACCATTTTGAATTTCAGACTCCATCTCTAATAAATGGTCAAATACCTTAAGCAAATGTAAGGGCATAAAGTATAACTTATTTTAAAGCACAAAAAAACTTATAATCTCTATTTAATATACAAAAATGTTACAATCTGATATGACACTAGAATTCATAGATGTGATTGACAGTGAAGGATAGTCTGATTTAAAATAATCCTATGTTCTTTCTGAGACTTTATGAAGGTTTTGTCTCCTTCTCTTTAGAGATTTCAATTAACTTTTCTGCCTTGTAAAATATGACCCCATATTTCAAATGATTCATGTTTATATCAAGCTTCTGGAGTTATTTTTACAATAATGTTAACAAAAAGAGGGAAGAAAAACAAGCTAAAATAGGGAAAGAACAGGTGGTTAAAAACATTTAGATATGTTAGATGTATTTAAATTGTTAGGGCCTTATGAAAATTGATCCTAAGTTTCTTAAGGAATTAGCTGAAGCAATCTTGGAACCATTCGTGATTATCTTTAAGAACTGGAATGCGTTGCCTAGGGAGGTGGTGGAATCTCCTTCCATAGAAGTTTTTAAGGTCAGGCTTGACAAAGCCCTGGCTGGGATGATTTAATTGGGGATTGGTCCTGCTTTTGAGCAGGGGGTTGGACTAGATGACCTCCTGAGGTCCCTTCCAACCCTGATATTCTATGATTCTATGATTCTATGAACTCATGGGAGATGGGTGAGGTCCCTGAGGATTGTAAAAGGGCAAACATAGAGCCTATCCATATAAAGAGGAAGAAAATGGTCCTGGGGTACTATAGACCAGTCAGCCTAACTTCAATACCTGGAAATCTACTGGAACAAATTATTAAACAGTCAATCTGTAAGGCTCAAGAGGATAATAGGCTTATAAGTAATAGCCAACATGGATTTGTAACAAATCAAGGCAAACCAACCTAATTTCCTTCTTTGACAGATAAAGGCCTAGTGGATAGGGGGAACCTGTAGACATGATACATCTTGATTCTAGTAAGGTTTTTGACACAATACCAAATGACAATGAATCATAGAATCATAGAATCATAGAATATCAGGGTTGGAAGGGATCCCTGAAAGTCATCTAGTCCAACCCCCTGCTCGAAGCAGGACCAATTCCCAGTTAAATCATCCCAGCCAGGGCTTTGTCAAGCCTGACCTAAAAAACCTCTAAGGAAGGAGATTCTACCACCTCCCTAGGTAACGCATTCCAGTGTTTCACCACCCTCTTAGTGAAAACGTTTTTCCTAATATCCAATCTAAACTTCCCCCACTGCAACTTGAGACCATTACTCCTCGTTCTGTCATCTGCTACCATTGAGAACAGTCTAGAGCCATCCTCTTTGGAACCCCCTTTCAGGTAGTTGAAAGCAGCTATCAAATCCCCCCTCATTCTTCTCTTCTGCAGGCTAAACAATCCCAGCTCCCTCAGCCTCTCTTCATAAGTCATGTGTTCTAGACCCCAAATCATTTTTGTTGCCCTTCGCTGGACTCTCTCCAATTTATCCACATCCTTCTTGTAGTGAGGGGCCCAAAACTGGACACAGTACTCCAGATGAGGCCTCACCAATGTCGAATAGAGGGGAACGATCACGTCCCTCGATCCGCTCGCTATGCCCCTACTTATACATCCCAAAATGCCATTGGCCTTCTTGGCAACAAGGGCACACTGCTGACTCATATCCAGCTTCTCGTCCACTGTCACCCCTAGGTCCTTTTCCGCAGAACTGCTGCCTAGCCATTCGGTCCCTAGTCTGTAGCGGTGCATTGGATTCTTCCATCCTAAGTGCAGGACCCTGCACTTATCCTTATTGAACCTCATCAGATTTCTTTTGGCCCAATCCTCCAATTTGTCTAGGTCCTTCTGTATCCTATCCCACCCCTCCAGCGTATCTACCACTCCTCCCAGTTTAGTATCATCCGCAAATTTGCTGAGAGTGCAATCCACACCATCCTCCAGATCATTTATGAAGATATTGAACAAAACCGGCCCCAGGACCGACCCTTGGGGCACTCCACTTGATACCGGCTGCCAACTAGACATGGAGCCGTTGATCACTACCCATTGAGCCCGACAATCTAGCCAGCTTTCTACCCACCTTATAGTGCATTCATCCAGCCCATACTTCCTTAACTTGCTGACAAGAATACTGTGGGAGACTGTGTCAAAAGCTTTGCTAAAGTCAAGAAACAATACATCCACTGCTTTCCCTTCATCCACAGAACCAGTAATCTCATCACAGAAGGTGATTAGATTAGTCAGGCATGACCTTCCCTTGGTGAATCCATGCTGGCTGTTCCTGATCACTTTCCTCTCATGCAAGTGCTTCAGGATTGATTCTTTGAGAACCTGCTCCATGAATTTTCCAGGGACTGAGGTGAGGCTGACTGGCCTGTAGTTCCCTGGATCCTCCTTCTTCCCTTTTTTAAAGATTGGCACTACATTAGCTTTTTCCCAGTCATCCAGGACTTCCCCCGTTCGCCACGAGTTTTCAAAGATAATGGCCAATGGCTCTGCAATCACAGCCGCCAATTCCTTCAGCACTCTCGGATGCAACTCGTCCGGCCCCATGGACTTGTGCACGTCCAGCTTTTCTAAATAGTCCCTAACCACCTCTATCTCCACAGAGGGCTGGCCATCTCTTCCCCATTTTGTGATGCCCAGCGCAGCAGTCTGGGAGCTGACCTTGTTCGTGAAAACAGAGGTAAAAAAAGCATTGAGTACATTAGCTTTTTCCACATCCTCTGTCACTAGGTTGCCTCCCTCATTCAGTAAGGGGCCCACACTTTCCTTGGCTTTCTTCTTGTTGCCAACATACCTGAAGAAACCCTTCTTGTTACTCTTGACATCTCTTGCTAGCTGCAGCTCCAGGTGCGATTTGGCCCTCCTGATATCATTCCTACATGCCCGAGCAATATTTATATATTATTATAATATATATATTATTATATATAATATATATATATATATTATATAATAATTATATATTATATTATATATTATTATATATATATATTATATATATTAATATACTCTTCCCTGGTCATATGTCCAACCTTCCACTTCTTGTAAGCTTCTTTTTTATGTTTAAGATCCACTAGGATTTCACCATTAAGCCAAGCTGGTCACCTGCCATATTTACTATTCTTTCGACTCATTGGGATGGTTTGTCCCTGTAACCTCAACAGGGATTCCTTGAAATACAGCCAGCTCTCCTGGACTCCTTTCCCCTTCAAGTTAGTCCCCCAGGGGATCCTGGCCATCCGTTCCCTGAGGGAGTCGAAGTCTGCTTTCCTGAAGTCCAGGGTCCCTATCCTGCTGCTTACCTTTCTTCCCTGCGTCAGGATCCTGAACTCAACCAACTCATGGTCACTGCCTCCCAGATTCCCATCCACTTTTGCTTCCCCCACTAATTCTACCCGGTTTGTGAGCAGCAGGACAAGAAAAGCACCCCCCCCTAGTTGGCTCCTCTAGTACTTGCGCCAGGAAATTGTCCCCTACGCTTTCCAAAAACTTCCTGGATTGTCTATGCACCGCTGTATTGCTCTGCCAGCAGATATCAGGAAAATTAAAGTCACCCATGAGAATCAGGGCATGCGATCTAGTAGCTTCCGTGAGCTGCCGGAAGAAAGCCTCATCTACCTCATCCCCCTGGTCCGGTGGTCTATAGCAGACTCCCACCACTACATCGCTCTTGTTGCACACACTTCTAAACTTAATCCAGATTAATTCTCATAAGGAAACTAGGGAAATGCGGTCTAGATGAAATTACTATTATGTGGGTGGAAAACTGATGGAAAGACCATACTCACAGTGTAATTATCACTTTCATATTCTGACTTGGTGGGGTTGCATATCTAGTGGGGTCCCCCAAGGGTCTGTAATGAGTCTGGTACTATTCAATATTTTCATTAATGGCTTGGATAATGGAGTTGAGAATATGCTTATAAAATCTCTGGGTGACATTAAGCTGGGAGGGGTTACTAGCAGTTGGACAAAATTAGAATTGAAATAATCTTGACAAATTGGAGAATTGTTCTGAAATCAACAAGATGAAATTCAATGAAGACAAGTGAAAAGTATAAGGAAGACAAAATCAAATGCAAAAGTACAAAATGAGGAATAACTAGTTAGGCAGCAGTAAGGCTGAAACAGATTTTAGGGTTATAGCAGATTACAAATTGAATATGAACAGGAGTACCCGCGGCACCCCAGAGACCAACAAATCCACTAGAGCATCAAATTGAATATGAGTCAACAGTGTGATGCAGTTGCTAAAAAGGCTAATATCATTTTGGGTATATTAAAAGGAGTGTCATATTTAAGACACGGGAAGTAATTGTCCCACTCTACTCATCACTGGTTAGGCCTCAACTGAAGTACTGGATCCAGTTCTGGGTACCACACTTTAATAAATATATGGACAAATCTGAGAGTCAGTAAAGTAAGAAAAATCACGAAAATCTTAGAAAACCTGACCTATAAAGACAGGTTAAAAAAAACTGAGCATTTTTAGTCTGCAAAGTAATGCACACTGGAAAACATAATCCCAACAATACATATACAATGATGGAGTCTAAATTAGCTGTTACCACTCAAGAAAGAGATCTTGGAATCATTGTTGATAGTTCTCTGAAAACATCCACTCAATGTGCAGCAGCAGTCAAAAAAGTGAACAGAATGTTGGGAATCATTAAGAAAGGGATACATAATAAGGCAGAAAATATCATATTGCTTCTATATAAATCCATGCTACACCCATATTTGGAATACTATATACAGATGTGGCTACCCCATCTCAAAAAAGATATATTGGAATTGGAAAAGTTTCAGAAAAGGGCAAAAAAATTATTAGGGGAATGGAACAGCTTCCATATGAGGAGCGATTAATAAGACTGGGACTTTTTAGCTTGGAAAAAAAAAACAACTAAGGGGGGAATAAGATAGAGGTCTATAAAATCATGACTGATGTGGAGAAAGTAAACAAGGAAGTGTTATTTACTCCTTCGCATAACACACAAACTTGGGGTCACCAAATCAAATTTATAGGCAGCAGGTTTAAAACAGACAAGAGGAGGTATTTTTTCACACAACTCACAGTCAACCTGTGGAACTCCTTACCAGAGGATGTGGTGAAGGCCAAGATTATAACAGGTTTCAAAAAAGAACTAAATAAGTGCATGGAGGATAGGTCCATCAATGGCTATTAGCCAGGATGGGCAGGGATGGTGTCCCTAGCCTCTGTTTGCCAGAAGCTGGGAATGGGTGACAGGGGATGGATCACTTAATGACTACCTGTTCTGTTCATTTCCTCTGGGGCACCTGGCATTGGCCACTGTCAGAAGACAAGATACTGGGCTAGATGGATTTTTGGTCTGGCCCAGTATGGTTGATCTTATGTTCTTAGGAGAAAAGTAGACTGAGGGGCGACCCAGTAAGAATCTTCAAATAAGTTAAGGGCTGTTATAAAGATGATGGTGATCAATTGTTCTCCATGTCCACTGAAGGTAGGACAAGAAGTAATGGGCTGAATCTTCAGCAAGGGAGAACTAGGTTAGATAATAGGGAAAAAGCTTTCTAACTATAAGCATAGTTGATAACTGGAATAATCTTCCAAGGGAGGTTGTGGAATCCCCATCACTGGATTATCGAGGTATACTTGGCCCAGCCTCAGCACAAGGGGCTGAACTATATGATCTCTCAAAGTCCTTTCCTGCCCTAAATTTCTGTGATTCTGTGATCAAACTATATAAAACAATGAATGGTGTAGAAAAGGTTAATCATGAATTCATATTACTAACACAAGAACAATGCAACATTCTATAAAACTGAAAGGCAGCAAACATAAAGGGATCTTTACAGTGTGCAATTAACCCGTGAAACTCATTGCCACAAGGTATCAGTAAGACAAAGAGTTTAGTAGGATTCCAAAAAAAAAAAAAAAAAAGATTTGAGATTGCCATTGATAATGAGAATATTTACACTTACAATATATAGGATTCATTTTTGTAAAAAGGATATTAATCATCATGCTTTAGAGCATGAGACCACCACTAACTAATCTGATTCTTCTCTGATCAGGTTATTCCGTCATTGTCCTATATGGAATTTAATAAAACTTCTTAAGCATCTGATACTAGCCACTGTTGGAGACAGGACACTTAACTGGACTGCTGGACTAATCTGATATAGAAATTTCTACATTCCCTAGACCTGGAGCTGAGTGTGGGAAGTGTCAAATTTGAGGACATTCAGCTGAGCTAGAGGACTATATAGGCCAGCCTCCAGGCTGATTAATGAGCTCAGCTTGGTTGTGGTAGGATCACCTCATTGGCTGGCATACTTGTTTGGCAGAAGAGAGACAGCAGGCCTGCTTTTAAGCTGGTTACTGGCAGCTCAGTGCTTCTGTCTGTAGTTGTGATAGCCCTTGTCCCTGCCTTGCTTATGCCCTGCTCTTCTCCTGCCTTTTCCGGTCCTGCTCTGTCCCTGTTTCTGCCCATTCCTGCTTTGGGCCTGTCTTTCTCCAGCCCTACATTCATTGCCAGCTCATGTCTCCAGTTCTGATGCCTGGCTATGGTTCCTGGCTTCTTGGTCTGGCTCCAACTCCTGGCTCCCTCAGCCCGTTTCTAACCATTGAGCCAGACTGCCAATGCTCATCCCTGACAGGGAGGAGAAGGGCTGGGATCAGCCCCAGGAAAAGGCTTCAATGCCCTGGACCTAGGCTGGGCCAGGAGGATTCAACATGGTCCCTTGAAACTCTTCCTTTCCTCACACTGTTGCTGATGTCTAACAGCTACTCTCCATACAACATTAATTCATGCTTAATTATATTTGAAAGGTTATCTGTGAAATTATAGGGCTAGAATTATGGTTGGAGCAGAAATGTAAGGTTAGATTCTGACAAAATTGAAGGCTTTGCTACAAGTTTACAATGGGAAAAGAAACTATTTTAGAAATGTTTTAAGTATTGTGAAAATGTGGCTGCACTATATTCTGTATCACTCTGTCTTTAAACTCCTGTACTGGACTTTCCAGAAAACCAACAGTAAAAGCCTGAGAAAGAGAGGACACTCTAACTAATAGAGCTGGAACACTTTTCACAAATATAAACAAATACATGTTGTGAACAATTCATCATTTTGGGGCTTTTTGATGATAACAGTAATGTAGGACAAGTTTTGTTTTAGTTCCTGTCCTTTTTACTCTCTCTCATCCTTGTTGTCAGTGGGAAAATGTAAAGATGTCTATGATTTTTCCCCTCACTGAAATTATTTTTTAATTAAAAAATGTTGAAAATTTGAAAAAAAAATCTTTTGGGATTTTTTTTTTCGTATTAAGAATACAAAATCTCAGTGAAATTTGAAATGAAATAAAGAAAAGTTTGTGTGGGTGGGTAGAGAGAGACAGATATTTACCTTTTTGTTCAATCTACTATTATATCAACAAAGGTAGAGAATTCTATTGGTCAGAACCTGGGAGAAGAGACAGCAGGACTCTGAGTCCAAACTAAAGAGCTCAGACAAAGTCGGTGATTATAGTTGCAGGGAAGGATGGGAACATAATCAGGCCCAGAGGACTGGATGATAGAAGAGGTGGAATAAAAAACAAACAAAAAAAAAACACAAAGGGGTTATTGGGAATAGAGTAGAAGGAAAAAAGTTGAAGAAGAAATATAATGTAAAAAATAAATACATTTATGGATATTACCATAGGGCCAAATTCTGCTACTGTTAGTCATGTTTGGTATCACATTACTTTGCAAGTAGCCAAATTCTTCCACCTTTACCTTGGTAATACCTTACTACTCCCACTGTAATCAATGAGATTACTTGTAGGTAAGATGCTGCTTATCTGAGTAAAGGGATCAGAATAAGCTACTATTAAGGTGAGAATCTGGCCTATTGACCTTAGCCATGAAAGTAAGGGATTTCACAGTGTGAGTAAGGGGATCAGAATCTGGTTTAGAAATGGGTGTGAATGACATGCTGAAGAAGTGGAAGGAGCAGCTAACAGGAAGGTATTAGAGAAAGCAGGTTGTTCCTGCTTATGTGAGGCACAGATTTATTCTAGTTACTTCAATATACATTGAGCCAATTTCTGCTCTTCATTACACCACTGTAATTCCATTGATTTCAGCCCAAAGTATGGGATTTTGCCAGTGTAAGCAGTACAGAATTTGGCCCTTTGATTTAATAGGAAGGTTGCCTAAGTTATTCAGTAAAGTACTGAATAAGAGCTGTAGGATTTTACCCATTTGGCCATTGTCATAGAATCATAGAATCATAGAATATCAGGGTTGGAAGGGACCCCTGAAGGTCATCTAGTCCAACCCCCTGCTCGAAGCAGGACCAATTCCCAGTTAAATCATCCGAGCCAGGGATTTGTCAAGCCTGACCTTAAAAACCTCTAAGGAAGGAGATTCTACCACCTCCCTAGGTAACGCATTCCAGTGTTTCACCATCCCCCTGGTCATTACTACACTGGGGCTAACTTTATTTGGACTTGTCTATTATTAAGGTTAGGTACGTTTCTGTATGAAATCATAGGTAACATTAACAAATTATTCCATTACCTAATTAATAACCTTTAGAATATAAATGGGGGGGGGAAGAGAGAGATAAAGCTAGAATAATTTAAATGGAAGTTGCTCACATAACTTGTCTTATGAAAGGAGACTCAGGGAGCTTGGCTTGTTTAGCCTAACTAAAAGAAGGTTGAAGGGAGATATGATTGCTCTCTATAAATGTATCAGAGGGATAAATACCGGAGAGGGAGAGGAATTATTTAAGCTCAGTACCAATGTGGACACAAGAACAAATGGATATAAACTGGCCACTAGGAAATTTAGACTAGAAATTAGATGAAGGTTTTTAACCATCAGAGGAGTGAAGTTTTGGAACAGCCTTCCAAGGGAAGCAGTGGGGGCAAAAGATCTATCTGGCTTTAAGATTAAACTCGATAAGTTTATGGAGGAGATGGTATGATGGGATAACATGATTTTGGTAATTAATTATTCATGGTAAATAGGCCTAATGGCCTGTGATGGGCTATTAGATGGGGTGTGATCCAAGTTACCCAGGAAAGAATTTTCTGTAGTATCTGGCTGATGAATCTTGCCCATATGCTCAGGGTTTAGCTGATCGCCATATTTGGGGTCGGGAAGGAATTTTCCTCCAGGGCAGATTGGAAGAGGCCCTGGAGGTTTTTCGCCTTCCTCTGTAGCATGGGGCACGGGTCACTTGCTGGAGGATTCTCTGCTCCTTGAAGTCTTTAAACTACGATTTGAGGACTTCAATAGCACAGATATAGGTGTGAGGTTTTTTTTTTTTTTTGTAGGAGTGGTGGGTGAAATTCTGTGGCCTGCGTTGTGCAGGAGGTCAGACTAGATGATCATAATGGTCCCTTCTGACCTAAATATCTGTGTATCTAATTATCTCCTTTAAAATTGTTTTTGTGTGTGACCTAAAACAATGTTCCTGATATAAGTATAAATACAATTTAAAAAAAAAAATCTTGGGGTCTTATTCATCAATATTTTACCACCACAGGCAAATCTTCATTAGATCCCATTATTGTTAATGGAATTTGTGCATGTGAACTACTTTAAAAATTACTAGAGCTTGAGAAAACTTGTCTGGCAAGTTCGTGAATGAATGGGGAAGAAAGGTGAAGGGGACTGGGGAACTGTGGAAATTAAGGGAATGAAGTAATAATTAACATTAAAGATATGTAAATCAAATGTTTCCCTCTTTATATATTAAAAAAATAAGACTTAATCTAATTAGGAGAAAAGCTACCAATTGATTTACTTTTAGTTTCTTCACACCATTAATAATACATTAATTGATTTCATGACTAATATTTTAGCTGGAAATCTCCCAATTGGAATTGTCCAGGCTAATTTATAGCCTGGCTCTCTTTGCCATATCAGAGGCAATGAAGCTGAGCTTGCACTCCTTAGGTTAAGCTCTGATGGACACCAACAGGTGTTTTGGTTGATTCCCATTGGATTGTGGGAATGTCTGAATAGCATCATGAACATACACTATAAGGGAGGGTTCCATGTTCACCAACTAAAAAAATATTTCATAACCAGTCTGAATTTGCTGTACTGTGCACCCAAAATTTCAGGTAACATCAATGGTAGTTTTAGGTTTGCAAGAATAGCAGAATAGGGCCCATAAAGTTATACTTCCCTCATATGCCCAGTTACTGTTAAGATAGCGTAAGTTACTGTTAAGATAGAGACTCAGTGTCATGCTAGGATCATCACCTGACACTGGATAATCAAATAGCAGCATTCACTAAACAGACAGATTATTCACTCTGTAAAGAAACTCCCCAGTTCTACAGAGATATACATTACATGCCAGCGGGGAGAGTCAGTGGTTAATATCCGTTGGTTAATACTAAATAATATTCCTTGGCAGTACTATAGTTATAAATGCATTCTGAATAAAGGTTGGCTGTACAGACTAAATACTTTATGAGAATTGTGTTGTACTATATGGGGCACACCTTCCCCAATTTTGAACTAAATTGTGGGAAAGTGGATAGAAGTTTCTAAAATGATCCAATCACTTATAACAACAAATATTGATGGGAGAGGTGAAAAAGGGAAGGCAGACAGACTGAATTAATCAAAAGGAAAAGGTCTACTGATATAACTCAAGGGCTGAGTTAAGACTAAGTCTGGTAGAGAAATGTAGGATTGGAAACCAATGAAACAAAATTTGTGAGTTAGACATTAAGTCTAATTGATGGACAGAAAAAGGAAGAGATGGGCGATTTTGCCCATCACTTCCTTTTTGGAAGTCATTGGGAGTGGGAGGGAATAATGACTGCTGGCTGTGAGATGGGTGGAAAGGAGGAAGCGATATTCACCAGAATGGCTTCCACCCCCACCATCTCTAGGTTTCCTGAGATCCACCATAACATTGTTGGGCTTTTGTTCTCCTGATCCTGAGAGATGTCCTGATCAGATAAGGCCAGTAAGAGGAACCCAGATGACATCAACACCTCCACCAGCTCTGGCTAAATTCCAAACCTGGGATGTGAAAGTTTGGTTCCTGATGTCACCTTTCCCTCATGTGTTCTTTTCCTACCCGACCTAATTTCTTCCCTTTTCTATCCCCCTCCTTTTGCATTCTGTCTAAATAGGAGTCTTGTTTTGCCAGCCAGGACTGTATATTTTGCAACACTGCTGTAAGCCTGAGACCAAAGAGGCTTCTAAAAGGAATGCACCAAGCAGCCTGATACTGGTACATGTTTGCCAGTTCTCGAAGTGACTGATAAAGTTATGGATTGTGTCTATGTTTCTCAAGCAATGAGGTTAGAAATGAAAGTCAGCACCTGAGACAGAAGCTACATTTGCTATATATGCTGTTCTTTTCTCTCCCCTTTTGTGTGTATTTGTCTTGTTTTGTCTTCTGGGAAACAGGATTGGACTTTAATTACAATAGCAACAACAGCTCCAGCCTATCTCAAGTAACAACTTCTCTTTTCCCCAAAAAAGACAGTTGCTAGTATCTTTAATATAATCTTAGAGACTGTCAGACAGATGATCCTTCTAAAAATTCTCTGCATCTAATGGGAAAGAGAATTAGAGATACTGTTAAAATGAAAGCCTTACTCAATACTTTACATTTGAAATGCTTTAGCTGTTTTTGGTTTGTTTGTTTTTCTCTTCTTTTTTCTTCTTTTTCTTTTCCCCTTCTTTTCTTCTGTGTCATAAATAAAAGGTTTAAACAATTTTTAATGGTGTGGGACTAAGCAGGCCAATGTTTCTCTATTTGAAATCCAGAACCTTATTTATTGTTTAGTATTGTACAGTGATAGAGTCATGTTAACACTTTTTGATCTCTGGACCCATGTACATATTAAGTAGATATGAGTTAGATATAGTACAAAGGAACCTTGAAGGATTAGTGCAACTGAGATTTGTGACAAAACCAGTTCTATATTTCTCAGATCTTATTTACAATTTAGAGGAGGAGAAAGTGAGGATTTATTTCCTGAATCTTAGGTAACCAGCTAGATCTCTTTTGCATGAAAATATATATCCTGCAGTATAACAGTTCTCACATGTAGTTACAGAATCGCTTTGTAATATGCCACCAAAGATGTACTTATAGTCCTACAGACAATGTTCCTCCAAAGAAACACTGTTTTGAGTGATGCTACAGCAGGTGCCAATACCTTAAGTGATTTTGGCAGCCTTTCTTATAATATGATAGAAAATTGACTAACCTGCTTGGGCAAACTGGAAAAGTGTGAGTTGGCAGTCAGTGACATTCAGCAAGGTAAAAGAACACCAAAGTGTGTGCTATAAACATATTACCCTTGTATATTTGAAAGACTGAAATGGAGAAATTAGACAGCATAATAAATCCTGATTATAATTACCCCATAATTTGTAGCATGAGAGAATACATTTCTACAGTACAAGCGTCATGTTTTCAAAATATTTTGAACTTAAAGGGTTAAATACCTGAAATAAATCCTTTCCCAGACAGATCATCTGAAATTATCAGATATCCTCCCCTGCTCACTGGATAGCAGGAGAGACAGCAGGAGGTTCCTAGTAGCCTTCCAGACTGACACAGGAAAAGCATCCTGGGGCAGGAGGCTGGTATAGATGGAGGGGGCCCATTGTCGAAAGGAGGTTCTGAGCGCCATTTCTGTTTTAAAAAGGAACCAATAGTGGCAGCTGAGGATAGTGTATATGTAAATACAAAACCCAACAACAAACAGTAAGATGGAGGTCCCCTTTCCCAGAGGCAATGGGACAGTAAGGAGCCCAGGAGATTACAGTTTGACAGACATATTTTGAAATTATATTCAACAACATAAATAATCAGTTATTCAGAATTATCTAGTTGTGCATGTTATTAGCCTCCATAACCCCCTTGATCTTATTTCAGTTACCGTCCTTCCCCCTCAATTCATGCTCTTCTGATCAGCGATCATGTCTTCCTGTGTGCTTGTAGAGCACCCAGCACAACATGCAACTGATCACAACTGGGACCTTTGGGCACTAATGACTTGATCCTACACCCATTGAAGTCAATGGCAAATCTCCCATTAACTTTAATGGCACAAGATTAGGAGCTAAGGCAATATGATTAATTAAATATAATTATTAATAATTCAGTGGGCTAACTCCTGATTCACACCTCTGTAAGCATGATCCAAATCAGGGTAAATATATGCCCTTATATCTCCTACCCATTATTCCTGAATGTCCTTATTATTATGGTAAAATTAAATTAGTGGGGACTCAGTTCATACAGTTATATGTTATCCAAAAATATATATTGATTTCACCAAAATTCCATTGTGGCATAGCAATTTCTAGAGGAGCATTATGTTCCTGATTATAAAAATTCCTTACGTGTGAGTCCTTGCTTAGAATTTATATCTAAGGTACGCATTTGTTTCCTTTTTAAATCTACATACTGTAATAAAGCAATGTAAGTAAAATAGCAGCAGTTTTATCAAACTATTGATCCTAGAGAATATTGTAATCAAGAGAATTAATGTATATTGAATAGTTTCACTCTTTCAAACTGTAATCAGATCTGATTAGCATCTGATAAATTCAAACACATATTCTCTTCCAAACTTGCATTTCCATACTTGTTAAGGAAGGGTGAATCATGTTGATTTGCATTTTTGTTGTAAAGTCATTAAGCAAACTTAATTTTCAGACATTTATCTTTTCAGTATAATGCATGTGTTAGCTGTCTACCTTTATCTGACTTGACAAATATTTACATGCAGTTGTGTTGTCCTCTTACTGACTGGAGCAGGATTATCCAAAAAACAATCAACACACAATTAAAACACCAGGGTCTCGAGCATATTCTACAGAATATTACTTGTCAGAAGATCCTGAACAAAGTTTCCAAAGAATTTGTCTTAATTCCAAATTTGTGCATTTATTCTAAGTACATTCCAAGATTCTCTGTTAACTAGTGTTCCCGAGGATTAGCTGCTAGGACCACAGGGCTTTAGCCAAATATTGATTTTTCATCAGATAATCCTATTCACTGTTAGCAAGAGGGTCAATGTAGCTACAAGTAAACAAATGCCTAGGAAGTCTATTTTCTATATGAGTCCCATATATTGTAGGAGCAAGACCACAAAGGTAAAAAACATATTATAAAGATTAACACTTAAGCTGAAAAATTAGTTAATAAATTCAAATTAATTGAGATAGCATTTCTGTAGTAAGATCTGCCAGCACATAACTTTTGAAAAACCAGAACTTCATATCAAATAAGCCACTCCCATGTGCCTTGCAGATCTCTGCAAAATTTCCCCACATTTGAGGACAGAGTCTTCTCAGTGTATGTGCAACGTCCCTCTGGTGGCATGTGACCAAGATTCATTACCAAATTTGGTTCACTGGTTGGGTCATTAGCTTCCCCGGCCTAGGCCGGGTACTGATGGGGAGTGTGACGTGAATGCCGATCCATTCCCTCTGAGAACAGTGTGAAATGTTGACAAAATCCAGGAGTGACAACTGTAAGTATCTGAATGGTAAGAGATAATAGAGCTCTCACAGTTCAGGACAACTTCACTTGTATTTGTGATCCAGAATGGGCACCCACTCTCAGGCTTCTAGTTCCCCAGCCGCTGCCTTTCATGGCTAGAGACCGGCATCTCACTCCCTTCTTATTGTGGTGTTTCAAGGCTGCACAATTCCCTGCCTTCACTGCATATTTCCCAGAAGAGACAGGCTACTAAAGTACATCTGCTTGCTGTCTTTTTATAGGTGTAATTGCTACATTTATAAACTTCTCACCCAGCCCTTCTTATGTAAGCTATTTTATTCTTAGGTAAAAGCACTACATAGAAAACATTAAAAACAATACAAGAATCTATGTGAATATTATTAAACTTACCTGAATTCACACAAATCATATCATGTGCTCTGGCAGGAGAGGTCCTTCAACACCCCATTAATGGGGTTCCCTTGTGGTCAAAAATTCATCACTGCTTCAGCTCAGAACAAGCACATAGTCTTATGGGGTCTCAGCAGGCCAAGTCCTTCCAACCCTACCCATAAGGATGGTATCCTTCATGGACCAGAGGTCCTGTCCATTTGTTGGATATGAAAGAAGGCACTGAGCCAGTTTAAAATCAGTTAATTTATCCAAAAATGTTTTCTTTGTCTGTTGGTCCTGGAGAATCCAGAATGAACTGGTGTGTGCATATCTCTCCAGGGTAGTGGCTTCAAAGGGTTGATAATGGAGGAAGTACATTAGCATCTCCTCCTACTACAGAAGGTACATACAATGCCACAATAACACATAGCCAATTGCATTTTTAATACAATGTACAAAAGCATTAATCCTAGCTCAGTAAAACTGAATATAATTCAATGAAGTTTGTCTTATTTCCATAAGGTTTGTTCAGAATATTACAGGATATTATCAGTCTGTCACAAGAGCTTCCTCATTAATTAATTAATTTGTTTTATTTTGTTTTTCATGTATTAATGTGTTCATTATCAAAAATGTAAAAATGCAGAGTAGTTTGTGGGGAGGGTGTTTTTGTTTTTCTCTGTATTGTTTATTTTTGCTGGAATGTACCCAGTATACATTGTCTATTTGATAAGTCTTTCCACACATTTCAATATAATATTAACTTTATTCCCCATAAAGAAAAGGAGTACTTGTGGCACCTTAGAGACTAACCAATTTATTTGAGCATGAGCTTTCGTGAGCTACAGCTCACTTCATCGGATGCATACCGTGGAAACTGCCGCAGACTTTATATATACACAGAGAATATGAAACATATGAAACATATTCTCTGTGTATATATAAAGTCTGCTGCAGTTTCCACGGTATGCATCCGATGAAGTGAGCTGTAGCTCACGAAAGCTCATGCTCAAATAAATTGGTTAGTCTCTAAGGTGCCACAAGTACTCCTTTTCTTTTTGCGAATACAGACTAACACGGCTGTTACTCTGAAACCTGTCTTTATTCCCCATAGTATTTCATCAAGATTTTTTAGATGCCACTCATTCATTCATAGATTTCCCTAATCAAGGATTTTACATTCAGCTAGAAGTCTGACATATTTTCACATTTTGCCACAAAACATTCAAAGTAGAGACAATATAAGAGTATTTCTCGTTTTAGTAAAAGATACTAGAGAATACCTAATGAAGTCACAAACTACATTTTCACTGTGTGTTTAACCATAAATTATAAACACAACAGAATAAATTATGCAACTGGTGGATTGATGGGGACCCCCAAATCACACACACATGCAATATACTGGTGAGTGTGTGTCACCAGTTCCTTCTCTGCCAAACCACAGAATATATGAATCTGCTAGATCCCCAGTTAGACAGCACTGGCCCTTTAGCGCAACCTGTATCACCTCATGCTTTTAGCACTGCGGATCCCTGGTGTGAGAGACAAAATGGTGGACAACATTTGTACTATAAACTTGCAAATCATTCCAGACTCAATACAGTCCCTAAAAGGAAAATAAGAAATGCTGTGAATTAGATCCAACTTGACTTTAGTATGAGTTTTATCTGAACAATTTAAGCACATGCTTAAATGCTGTGCTGAATGTAGGTGTAACAGGGTGGTCTTCCCTTTCAGGTCTGGGAAGGCTCAAGAAAAGGAAAGGGAGCAGCCAGCCCAGCTCTGGAGAGAAACCTAGCAGGCAAGTGATAGGATCAGCCACCCCATCTAGACAGCGTCTAGTGACTTGGTCTGAGTCCCAACTAGGGCATATCAATGAGGCTCCCAGCATCATTAGAATCTGGGATTAGATTCTCCTGTGGCTGCAATAGAAGCCTGAGAGTGGGCAAGCAGGGTTTGTGGACAACTTTAATTGGGGGAGGACAAGCCTCTTTAGTTTTCAGAGAGCTCCACAATCTCATTCAAGAACAGGACTCTTGCTTTTTGTTATCAAGTCACACTTCCTTTTGTTTGTGTGGTGAACAATCCAAACTGGATAGGACTGATTGTGTGAGGCTGGTGATCAGATCCACCATCCTTCAGTAAGACATACTGTTCATGCCCTCAACTGCCTGTATAATGAACTGCTATCATGAGCCTTCTTTAGTCAGTACTAACTACAGATGGGGTGTTGTTGCTGCCAACCACCTTCTTTTCTAAGTGCAGGGCTAAGAGGCTCCCAAAACCCTGGTGTGTGGTTGCTCGGGAAACTTCAGGACACCTCCTGTGTGCTAGGTTTAATATGGCATCTCTGCCCTGCACTTAACAGAGCCAATGGCTTCCAGTGGAAGCAGGCAGTCAGCTGCTTTTGCTATACAGAGGAGGCAGACCACATCCTGTTCTGTCCCAAGAAGATATTGTATGATTCAGGGAGAAGCATATCATGTTTCCCCCTCCTCTGTAGTGCAGCTTGATGGACACAGCAGCTATTCAGCACTTCCCAGTAACCAGGTTGGAAAGGGTCACTCAACCTGAAGTTCAATGTGTGGACTCCTCCATGAAGTACGGGCTGAGGGACCTACTGGCCGCCGCTTCCTGCAGCCCCCATTGGCCAGGCACAGCGAACCACGGCCAGTGGGAGCCGTGGTCGGCCGAACCTGCGGACGCAGACGGTAAACAAACCGTCCCGACCCACCAGGGGCTTTCCCTGAACAAGCGGCGTCCCAAATTTGGGAAACACTGTTGTAGATGAACTCAGCAACACATATTTGGTTGAATATGTATTCTTTGGTGAAAAAGACGCAGATGCAGAAAAACAGTATCTTTTGTTCCTTTATTGAGAAATCTAATTGGTGCACAAAAGCTTAATTTCCATTGTGATCAGTTTCTTGATTTCATTTTCTGATTCATGCCGAACAATCTAATGAATACTTTATGCTGTGTGAGTCAGATTCACCAGGACGCTCTGGCTGCTTTGCACTGTTTTGACAAAATAAAATAGCTGTAAATGAGACCTGAGTTTGCAGTAGAAGACCCTGGTTTGTGGGTGCTTTTTATCGCTTGAGTATACTGGTGAATCTGGCCCTGTACCTCTTTCTCATGAAGTCCACCTACATGTTTTCTTTCTCTGATAATTAGGGCCCTACCGAATGCTGGTCAATTTCATGGTCATAGGATTTAAAAAATCATAAATTTCATGATTTCATCTATTTAAATCTGAAATTTCATGGTGTTGTACTTGTAGGGGTCCTGACCCAAATGGAGTTGTGTGGTGGGGGGGTCACAAGGTTATTGCAGAGGAGGTTGCAGTACTGCTATCCTTCTGTGCTGCTGATGGTGGCAGAGCTGGAGAGCGGTGGCTGCTGGCTGTGATCCCAGCTCTGGCATGGTATTACCATCCTTATATCTCCACTGCTGTTGGTGGGGCACCACCTTCAGAGCTGGGTGCCTGGCCAACAGCTGCCACGCTCTGGCTGCCCAGCTCTGAAGGCAGCACAGAAGGAAAGGTGGCAATACCGCAACCCCTCTAAAATAACCTTGTAACCCCGCTGCAACTCCCTTTTGGGTCAGGCCCCACAATTTTATAAACACTGGTCTCCCCCATGAAAACTGTATAGTATAGGGTAAAAGCACCCAAAAGACCAGATTTCATGGTGGGAGACTAGAGTTCATGGTCCGTGATGCATTTTTCATGGCCGTGAATTTGGTAGGGACCTACTGATGATATTTAAAGGGACTTTATGCAAGTTAATATAGACACAACTGCAGTAATAGCCTAAATCAATGTTTACATTATCTTTCTATTTTAAGGCTTTCTAGCATCTCTGTTCACACATCAAACACACAGTAATCTTCATATAGAAGACCATATTTTCAAAACTGGGTTGAATCAGTGGGCATAATTCTTGTGATCATATCTCTCTTTGGTGGTTGGCCCTAGAACTCGGATGGCCTGCTATTTACTCCTAGATTACATATTCCTTGGGCCAGAAACAACAACAAAAAGAAAATAACTCTATATAGCAGGGGTCAGCAACCATTGGCACGCGGTCCATCAGGGTAATACACTGACAAGCTGCAAGACTTATATTGACCATCCATAGGCATGGCCCCCTACAGCTCCCAGTGGCTGGGGTCTGCTGTTCCTAGGCAATGGGAGCTATGGGAAGTGGCGGGCCTCAGGGACGTGCTGGCTGCCGCTTCCCGCAGCTCCTATTGGCTGGGAACGGTGAACCGCGGCCACTGGGAGCAGCAGGGGGCCGTGTCAGAGACCATCAACATAAATAAAATGTCTTGCGGCCCTCCAGAAGATTATCCTGACGGGCCACAGGCCAAAGATTGCCGACCCCTGCTATATAGCCTAGTGGTTAAGGCACTCTCTCGTAATGTTGGAGACCCAAGTTCAACTGCCCGAACCAGTGACTCTAATCACTTGTGCAAAGTGGAATGACACATCACATCTGCATATTCTATAGTGTAATGGTTAGGAAACTCTCTTGAGAAGTAGGATTTGTGGTTCCAAAGTAGGCAGAGTGGGGGAATTGAACCTGCCCCTTGTCCTTGGTGAGTGGGTTAACCACTGAGCTGTAGTAGGGATCCCTACTCTTCAGGCTGTGCTTTGTGTTGGGCCTGATCTGTTAGGTAGCCTCAGATCATGCCTGCTGTCTGGGAAAGTGGGAAAACACCTGGACTAAGTATCTCACTAAGGTTTCAACATGAACTGGGGGTCAGGACTGAGGCAGCTGTGCACATGTCCAGCAGAAATTTTTATGCACCTAAAGAACTTTATTGGCGGAAACTTAGGGGCATAGGGACTTCAGGGTTAGACAGCATCTACATTTTGTACTTTGGTGCCTAAAGTAGAAGTTAAGTCCCTAAATCTCTTTGTGGATCTAGTCCTTAATCTCTGTAAAATTTTAATTCTGTAAAATGAGGATAATAGCATGTTCCTCCTCATGTGAGGTATAATGGTAATGGGGTCCAAGTATGGATAATAATGTTAAAATATGTCAAATTTGTTTGAAAACTCACTATTAACATAACTACATACTATCTCTGAGATTTTATGAACTCTGACAGAGATATTTTACTCTAACTCTGAATAGAAGCACTGGGCAGCAGGGAGTTCATAAACCAAAATAACAAAGACTGAATAGTATTTATCACAGTGTTCTGAGCTCAGTGTCAGAGCTAATATTCCAGTCCCAGAATACTGAAGTTTGTCTTCTCTTTCTCCCTTTAATAGCCTCATTCTGGCCAACCTATTGCTTCCACGAGTCCCTGGATCCTATTCCTCCACATCTTCCGTACCTGGCTTTTGTCAAGCATAGCTCAATAGGTCTGACAACTTCTCTGCTCAGTCTCAGGATGCATCTACTTCATTAGAACTTCAACTCTACACGCTGCCATTCTTTGGCAATCCAGCGTGTGATATTGTTAGGCTTTTTCAAGTTTATGGGGTTTTATTATTATTTTTTTTTAGGAAAAGCAGGTTTAAAAAAAATCTCCTGTTTTCCAACTGTATTCTTTTCATGTGGCTAGTAATTGCAGTCCCTTGTTGTACAGATGTCTTTGATCTGTATATTTCCTGGTTCCCTACCTAAAGCTGACACTTTTCTATGCTGCCTACTTTTCAGAGAAAATTAGCATACCTTGCACTGTTCTGATGGCAAGTAAAAAGAAATGGCAATAATCTCTCCATTATTTCAGTGAAAGAAACATCATGATACCCAACCACAGATCCATTTAACCTGACAGCATTTCTGTGAGACATTTACATATGACTTTATTTTGAAGTGACCTCACTTGAACATGGCAGCATTATTATCTCAGTAAGTATGAAAATACAGATAAAGATTTAGATTCATTTTCATTCACTGTAATTTAGAGTAATGTTTGCTGCTCATATTCCAACTCTTTTTTTAATTATTCCATTTTCTCCAACCTATTTCTTAAGAGCTACATACTTGAATAAGCATCTTGTTTAATTGGTCGTCAGAAAGATCTCTTCAGAAGAATAAGAACCATTTCCAAGGGACTGCTGCTGGACCCTGGAGTGTAACTGGCATTGACAGTCACTGTAACAAAGCGTGGCCAATTCAGCTAAACAGCATGCACAAAAAGTTACTCAGATTTTGAAAAAAGAAAAGGAGTACTTGTGGCACCTTAGAGACTAACAAATTTATTTGAGCCTAAGCTTTCATGAGTTACAGCTCATTTTATCGGATGCATTCAGATTTCAAAGTGTTTGGTTTGATGAAATCGGTGATCTTGTTTGTTCGCTTTGCCGTGAATATTCAGATGAGTGCAAATTTGTTCACCTAGAATTTGGTAAGTGTTGGTTCCTCATTCAAATGTCCACAATATAATGTGAACAAGAGATTTTTATGCACAGATATGGGCACTTGCAAATCACTCTTTCTTACAGAAGGGCTCTCTCCTAATGTATACAGTTTTGTCCATCCAGACAGGAACAGAAACAATCCCATGTGATTCAGATGAGCAGTCACATGCCACACATAACAAATGAGTGTTCAAAGTCATAACAGAAGTACATAGTCTGTGAACAACCCATAGGCTGAGCTATGTTAGCATAATCAGTTTGTAATTTTGTACAAATAATAAATAAATGCATTAAGTGATTCTGTTCCAGGATAATGCTCAAACACACACAAAAAAAGAGTTTGTTCGCTCAGTGCTAATTGTAGCCACCATATGTAACTGAGGGTCAAATTCTGCAAGCTAACAGCTGGACCTGGGTGGGGATGTTATGGGGCACAATCCTTCCCTGAGTTTCCTGGTGTACATGGGAACTGTGCAAGATCCACCATTCTTTAAAATGGTGCAACTTACACCTTATGATGCTTCTTCACTCCTCTAAACCTCCCATTCCTTGTAGGGCTGTCATTTCCCTGGGGAATAGAAACAGCTTTTGAGATTGGACCTTCACAGTGTATGAAGGAAATGGAGGCTCCTTGTACATTGGCTCCTCCCACAGCTGGCCAGCAGTCATTCAAAACCTGGCTTGGAGAGAGTTATTTAAATGACGTTATGTATCAAATTCAGGGAAGCTTTATAATCATTTTGCCACATAGCCGATGGGTGTTGAAAGTAAAGCTGGTATAAATATGTTAGACTTTCTTTTTTCAACTTGAAATACATTCATCTAAATGAAATGAGCCACATTCTCAAGATGATGTAAATCATCATAGTTCTAGTGTACTTCAATGATGCAATGCTGATTTACCCCCGTCCCCAGGTGAGATTCTGGACAACTATTCATAAATCTGTATTAGCATCTTTGATTTAAAAAAAAACAACCCTGAAATCTCCCATCGTCACCTAAAGCACCTAACTGACACCTACGAACCAAGATTTTCAAAAATGGAGTCTGAAGTTCAGCTCCCCATTTAGGCATGTACTTTCAAAGTGGTTTAACGGAGTTAAGCACCCAACTCCCACTTTGATGCTCAACTTTCTTGGTTTTCAAAGGGAGTTGGGTGTCAAACTCATTTAGGTCCCTTTGGAAACCCCGGCTTAGGCCCTAGAATAAGTGGGTACACATTCAAAAGTGTTCAGCACTGAGAAAATCTGAGGATGTGCATCATATACTTTAAAGGAACAGATTAAAGTCTCTGGTGTGTAATGTTCATTGATACAGGTTTCAGAGTAACAGCCGTGTTAGGACAGTGGGGTGGGAAGAGGTATTGTTTCATATTCTCTGTGTGTATATAAAGTCTGCTGCAGTTTCCACGGTATGCATCCGATGAAGTGAGCTGTAGCTCATGAAAGCTCATGCTCAAATAAATTGGTTAGTCTCTAAGGTGTCACAAGTACTCCTTTTCTTTTTGTTCATTGATACAGTAACTCCTCACTTAACGTTGTAGTTATGTTCCTGAAAAATGCTACGTTAAGCGAAACAATGCTAAGTGAATCCAATTTCCCCATAAGAATTAATGTAAATAGGGGGGGTTAGGTTCCAGAGACATTTTTTTGACTATATATCCACACACACACAGTATAAGTTTTAAACAAACAATTAGATACTGTACACAGCAATAATGATTGTGAAGCTTGGTTGAGGTGGTGGAGTCAGACGGTGGAAGAGGGTGGGATATTTCCAAGGGAAAGCCTTACTGCTAAATGATGATCGCGCACTTGGCTGAGCCCTCAAGGGTTAACACATTGTTGTTAATGTAGCCTCACACTCTACAAGGCAGCAGGAATGGAGGGAAGAGACACAGCATGGCAGAGAGAGACATAGACATGCACCATGAGTTTGAGAGAGAGACAGAGAGACACACTGTGTGTGTGTGAGAGAGAGAGAGAGACTGTGAGTGAGAGAGACGCACATTGCCCCTTTAAGTTCGCTGATCCCACTCTAAGTACACTGCCTTTTTAAGTAGATCAGCAAGTTGAGATAGCAACTGCTGCCAGCAAGCTTCCTCCCTCCTGAGCCCTGTCTTCCCCCCCCCTTTCCCCACTCCTTGCTCTGTGGAGGTGGAGTAAAGGAGCAGGGAAGAGATGTGTGGTGGGGCGACACCCTGACATTAGCACCCTTCTCGCCCACCCCGCATAGCAAGCAGGAGGCTCCCGAGAGCAGCTCCAAGGCCGAGGGCAGGAGCAGCACATGGCAGTGGGGGGAGGGACAGCTGAACTGCCCAGCAATTGATAGCCTGCTGGGTGGCTGCTGCAAAGGGAACTTAGGGGAGCTGCCAGTCCACCCTGGTTCCAAGCCCCACAAGCTAGCTCGAACAGGCTCCTCTTCCTGCAAGCAGTGGACAAAGCAGACGGCTTCCAAACAATGTTTTAAAGGATCATTGCCCAACTTTAAACAAGCATGTTCTCTGATTGATCAGCAACTAACAATGAAGCAATGTTAACCAGGATGACGTTAAGTGAGAAGTTACTGTAGATATATCAAAAAATAAATGAGATCCCAACATAGAGCTGGTTAGAATATGTCCCCACAGCATGTAAAATGGCATGCTTTCTCAGTCGCAGACAATAAATAAGTGCAACATGAAGAGGAACAATGTTCCTGTGTTCAGGGCACTAATTTGCAAATTAAAGGACCTGGGTTTAATTCTCTGTACTGACACAGACGTCCTATGTAAATGTGGGCAAATGACAATGATAATAATACATCCTTACCTGGAGTCATAAGGATAACTATATTAAAGGTTTTTAGGTTCTTGGATATTACAATAATGGGAGTCATATATTCTTTGGCTTGTAAGCCCTTTGGGGCAAGGAATATGGGGTCCTGGTCCATTACTGGAGGTCCTATGTGCTACTGCAATACAACTATTACTAAGTACTGATGATGGTGATGAGCGATCACTCCTTACTGAGTACTAAAGATAGAACAATGTGAGAAAAGCAATAACCAAATGCTTCTTGCTATGCTATCTATCTGTATAAATGATCATTATTGTCATTGTTTGTTTCCCCATGAAAGTGTTCATGGGAAATACAGGGGCTTTGCATTTGTTTATTATTTCTTATGCATGAGTCCTTGTTACAGATATATTGAATCACTTTTTATTTCTTATTCACCCATGCAGTAAAAATTGTTCTCTCTTCAGCCTCTGCCCCTTTTCTGTCCTCTGAGAAAAGCAATGTTTAGTAAAGTATTCTGAGCTGCTATGGGTCATTTGCATACAATAGCTACCTTTAGGTTGCCAGAACAAACATAATTTTCCCAGGTAAGATGTAGGCTATTTGGGCTAACAAGTGACTTATAAATAAAGAACACTGAGCCTAATTCTGGGGATTTTACATGATAACAGTCTCTTTTTGTAAGCCTCTTTTTCTAGGTTTTCTTGAATCCTGTAACATATGTATTTTTAATCATGACTTATTGTAGAACAGTCTCTTTATTGTTTTCTGTCATTTTTGTAAGACAAAACTGAGGTTTGTTTTCCCCAGTGTTTGTAATTAATAGAGTAAATGCATAAAAATGAGAATGGACCAAATGATTCCTGGAAAATATTTTTTTATTTGCAATTTGCTGTGAAGTTAAATGATTTTAACACGTTACTAATTATACATGCTGTTAGAGGCACTAAGTGTAGACTTCAAAGAAACACGGGTTTTAATTTACCTGTTCTCTACATATTCATATTTCACAAAAACTCATTTTATTGGCAAAATGAGCATTTTTATTTTAAATTTATCTGAATTAAAGATTTTTCCCCTTAATGTCCTGAACTTTTTGTGTGCAACCATTGAGTTGTTACCAAGCTGTGGAAAAGAGCTTAAATGTGTGTATTTAGAAAGGAAATTTCCTTTTCTCTCAATGTGTCTGACCACCATGAATCACAGAAAAATATTAATAGCCAACTGTACTTGAAATTTCATGTTTGTGAAATGTTGAGTGGAAATGGAATAGAAGACACCTGTAATATTTTTCATTTGTTCATTTATTTATAGAATTTTCTGTGACACTCATCACCACCATAGTAGCTGAACACTTGACACACATAATGAATTTGTTCTCACAACGGTTCTTTGAGGTGGGGAAATATTTCTATCCCCATTTTATTATTTTGAGACACAGATGTTAACTAACTTGTCCCAGGATACATACAAATTTATAGAAGTGCTGTGAAGAGAACCCAAAATCCTGAGTCCCACTCCAGTGCCTTCATCGGAAAACCATCCTTTCTGGTTCTGCAAATGCCAATTCAGGCGAGTAGTCCTTCTATAGGCAAGTAATCCCATTGAAATCTATGGTACTGCCTATGTAAGTAAAGATAATAGACAAGGGTCTTCAGGAGTTGAGGCTTGTTGGTTTTCATAGCATATATGGGACTGAGAGGTTAAATTCAGGTCTAAGATAAATAAGCATTGCTCTAATGAAATAACTGATGTTGTTCCCCCAAACATTAGTAATGAATTTGGCCTTCTTTCCCCCTCTCTAAGTGGCTCAGATAGAAAACTCAGACAAGGTCTATGCTTAAAACTTAAGTTGACATAGCTCAGAGGTGTAAAAAATCCACTGCTAGATTCAGCTAGGTTATGGAAGAATGTTTCCATCACTCAGGAACGTGGAGTTTTGACAGCAATGGAGAACCCCCCTTCTGTCACTGTGAGCTGCAAATACACTTCAGGGTTATGCTAGCATAGCTGCAGGGCTGTAAGTATTCCACTATAGTCCCTGTAGTGTAGGCATGGCCTCAGAACATAGCCACTGCCCCCTGCAAAAGTATGGAAAACTGTTTCTTGCTGCATCATCTAAACACATGAGGTTAGCTCAACTAATCAACTAAACAGGAAATTGCCATGTGTCTTCATGGGATTTCCAGAATGTTCCCAGCCATTGTTCATAACTCAAATCCCCTGCAAAGAGCATTGTGGAAATGTTTGCAAATGACCAATGCTCCACAAACTGGAAAATTTGAACTCTGATTTTTTATTTTTTTTTTATCAAGGGAGGGTCATGGACTGAGCCAGAGTCCACAGTCAGGAGTTGAGAGTAAGCTGGGTCAGAATACCTGGGAGGTCAGGACACCAGAAAGTCAACCCAGGGGAGCTGGAGTGGGAGGCACAAGGTACATATTCCAAGCAGTGTGGATACCATATGTTCAGACATCTGCCTCTTTCTGGCTTAAGGGGACATCTTCCTGTTTCTGGCTGCTCTGGGACTCCACCAATGGGACATCGGGGTTGGACCCTCAAATTAGAGCAGGGCTTCATGGGTCCTGAGTCGGGACTTGTCAGCAAGCTGCCAAGTGGAGGACTGAAACATGGCTGTTCCTGCATACCCAGGTTTGAAGCCCATGGGTCATGACAAATTTCAGAATTTCAGTTGCCTACTGTTACACTGGCCTGCCAATTCATACAGTCTGGTCTTAAAGATGGAGGCAGTACATAACACTAGCGCAGCTGCTCCAAAACACAAGCCTGTGCTATTTACAGAGATATATACTATAACTAATACATCTTTCTTGCAGACTGGTCACTTCAAGGTAACATAATCTATCTCACACACACACTTGATCACATCAGACACTGCATCCATAATAAGGCAGTGATGATAAACACCACACCAGCTAATACATGGTATAGCCTTTTGTCCCTATTAGAAAAATCTGAATAAAGTGAAATTAATAAGAAAAGGCAAGAACTAGTTAAATGGTTTTATCCTTTCCAAATGCAGACAAAAGATCTAATTATATTTTTATTTACAAGTAGTACTTTCAAAAGAGGTGCCATCGTATATTTAGCATGCTTACTAATTGTCAGTTGGTGGTACTGCCGTTTAATCTTAATATAACTGTTTTATATGCCAATTAAATACCTTATTATTTCCTTTTAGTGTAGTAAGGAAAACATTTACAGAATATATCAGAAATGATGGAGTAGTCTATATTTCTGGTTTAATTGAACTTACATAGCTGTAGATAGATAATTAGCTAGCAACCAGGACCTATATATAACTCCTGCATTTCACAGAGTGTAATCAGTATATAGTATAGTATAGCTGAGATATTAACTGTAGCTATTGATGCATAAGTGTTTTAATTTCAAACACTTCTTTCATTCACTTCTCACTGTCCAAAAATGTCACTTATTGGGCTGAAACTTTAACAGATTAGTCTTAGGGTGTGATGTTCTGCAAAATGTGTTCCAGATAGCCCTGGTTGGTTGGTTGTGAATATGCAAGTAGGAAAATATACACTTGAATAGATTTTTTTAAAAAAATGTGCTACCTTTTCTTGTTGTTGTTTTGGCTGTTTTTATCAGATCCCAGGCCAAAATATCTGGGAATATATAACTAAAAATTGGCAGGGAAAAAGGCCTTCCTAACAGGATATATTTTGACGTGCATCATGAAAATTGATTTTGATTTGGATGAGTTATAAGACTTGAAATTTTCTTTTTGTGCATTGATATTAGAAGACAGTGGTATGGTGTTTCAGTAATTGTGCTTTAAGGTATGTTGAATAACATATGCACAGGGAATGAGCCAGAGCACCACATGCACCTTGTCTCACTGTCTCAGTAGTATCTTGCAAATGTGGGTCAGACCATGAATGCTATATAAACCATCAGTCCAATCACAAATCCATGCATGTATTGATGCACACCTTCTATGTTTAAAAAGTAAAACTGCAGGTCCTATCATTCTCATAAAAGAGGCTGCTGCCTCTGGGCTTTGTAAAATGGACAAGATTGGGTATTCTAAGTTTCTTCCTAAAATTTTACATAGTCTGTTTCCTTGCAGACTGTTCTGAAGGTCAAAAACTTGTACTATTTTGAACCAGAGCTGAGGACACTTCTGAAGAATGCTCAATCACTGGTCCCCTTTCTTTTTACTAGTCACAGATTCCAAGGCCAAAAGGGACCATTATGATCATTTAATGAAAGTCTGACTTTCTGTGTAATTCAGGCCATAATGATTCCTAGAGCATAGCTTTTAGAAATAAATAAAGTCTTGATTTTAAAAAGCTCTCATTGTTGGAGAATCTACCATGACCCTTGATAAATTGTTCCAACAGTTAATAACTCTCACTGCAAAAAAAATTATGCCTTATTTGCAGTCTGGTTTTGCCTAAATTCCCATTTTTTTTAGTTCCTCTTTATCTGTCAAAACAAGGAATTCTCCTATGTTGAATGCAACACTTCTTGAGTTAGGAAGATATTTTAGTACCAGCTTTGAGGTCTTAGTACCGGGCTTTGAGGTCTGTATTATCCCAGGGGAGGACAGCTGCCCGAGAGGTTCATAGAATGAAATTTTGTTTTGGATGTAGCTGGGACTTGATCTATTTAACTGCTTTGAAAATTAGGACCAAGGCCTTAAACTTGCATTGGAAGCTGACTGGGAGACAGTGAAGGGACTTAAGCACAGACCTGGTATGCTTACAGCAGCCTGAATCACAGGGAAGGTGGGCAGCTGCATTTTGTACTGGAAGGAGCCTGAGCATCTTCACATTTTTCTTCAGATACAATGAGCTACTGTAATCCAGCCCTAAGTATGACAAATATATGGATTACAGTGTCCAGGTCCTTGCACAGGAAAAAATGAAAAAGTTTTCTACTAAGCCAGAGGTGAAAGAAGGCATTTTTGGAAACAGATGCTACCTGGTCATCCAAGTTTGGTGAGAGGTCATACAGTGTTACCGCAAGAAGAGACTCAGGGATCCCAGAATAACCCTTGTATTGCTTACTTCCAGGTTCCCCAGATGTTAACCTATTATTCTGCTCCTGCAAAGTTAAAGAAGAGGGCCTGCCCTAGTAGAATTATCAGGATTTACCAATGATTTCTGTATGCGACTCAGGAAATTTCCCAGAACAGAGGACATGGATACAGCCCTCCACTGAGGGGATTGATACCAACGCAGTACACTTCCAAAACACTAACCCAGGAACCTATCCTTGCAATAAAGCCTGTTGCCAACTGTGTCTACATATCTATTCAGGGGACACCGTCATGGGGCCTAATCACATCAGCCACACTATCAGAGGCTCATTCACCTGAACATCTACCAATGTGATATAGGCCATCATGTGCCAGCAATGCCCCTCTGCCATGTACATTGGCTAAACTGGACAGTCTCTACATAAAAGAATAAATGGACACAAATCAGAGATAACATTCAAAAACTAGTCGGAGAACCCTTCAATCTCTTTGGTCACTCGATTACAGACCTAAAAGTGGCAATATTACAACAAAAAGACCTTCAAAAACATACTCCAATGAGAGACTCCTGAATAGGAATTAATTTGTAAACTGGACACCATTAAATTAGGCTTCAATAAAGACTGGGAGTGGATGTGCCATTACATAAAGTCAAACTATTTCTCCATGTTTATTCCCCCCACCCACTGTTCGCCACATGTTCCTGTCAACTGCTGGATGGCCCACCTTGATTATCACTACAAAAGGTTGTTTTTTTTCCCCTTCTCTCCTGCTGGTAATAGCTCACCTTACCTGATCACTCTCATTACAGTGTGTATGGTAACACCCATTGTTTCATGTTCTCTGTGTATATAAATCTCCCCACTGTATTTTCTACTGAATGCATCCAATGCAGTGAGCTGTAGCTCACGAAAGCTTATGCTCAGATAAATTTGTTTGTCTCCAAGGTGCCACAAGTACTCCTTTTCTTTTTCCAAAACAAAGTGTTTTCTTTCTTTAACCAGTCTTTTCTGATACAATTAATCTAAACATAAATCAAAACATAAACATAAATCTCTTGGCATAGTCCTTGGGTACAGATTAAAAATACCTGAACCATAAATATATAGTTCCAGTTACACTAAGTGGCTGCATTCTGCATGAGGTGATCAATCGCCTGCAGTCTCTGACAGCAATCTTGAATCTTACAGTTTTCTACATATAGAACAATGTAACATTCATAACACAAACACACATTTTTATTAACCGAGACATACAGAGACAAACTCATTAATCCTATTTCTATCTATACTGTGCACTATAGCTGGCATGCTTATTCTCTGTACTCTTCTCTCCCTCTCTTCTGTCCAGATCTCTTTCTGTCCTGTCCCAGCAGCACCGCTGCTGCTGCTGTCACCCTGTGGTTGCTTCTTCTTTCAGGTCTTCTTCTTCGCTTCTCTTCTTTCTTTTAGGTTTCTTTCTTCTGAACCGTTCTGCTCCTGGTTCCCTATATTAACTAACTTTTTCCTGTTAACAGCATGTCCTTGTGGCCCGTGCCACTTCCCGCAGTTCCCATTGACTGGGAACGGTGGGACACTGGGAGTTGCGGGCAGCCATGCCTGTGGTCAATGTAAACAAACTGTCTCACAGCCCGCCAGTGGATTACCCTGATGGGCCGCCTGCATCCCCGCGTGCAATCCCACGGGTTGCCCACCACCGCACTCGACCCTTTCAGATTGGCTTGTTTCCCAGTCCTGATATTGGCATACTGTATCCTCCAATCACCTTCAAACCCTCTCTGATTGGTCCATGCTTATAATCCAGTCACATCTGCTATATCTGTCAATCACACCTGTTACACAACAATTCTTAGTATCGTGGTCTGTTTACTATTGTGATTTTGTGACTCCTACTTAGTTTTGGACTAAGCATGCCTGACTGACCCCTCCCTGCAGTGTTGGAATGACATTTGTTCGGCCCAGTCTACGTTTGTCTGCCTGTCAACATACTAGCTATAGGCTAAAACTGAAACTGCTATCTCACTCTCCTTGGCTGTGTGCCAACATTTTACATGTACCGAATTACCAAATTATTAATTGGTAAACAATTACCTCATCCCTTTTAATATGAATTAAATTATTAATTTATGCATCTTTAATGTTAAGTTCTACCGGTGCCATTCTATTTCTTACCTATTTAGTTAATTTTATGTTAGTTCTTTCTTCCCCTCTTTGCAATTAATGGGGTCAAAGCAATGTTTTCAGTGCTGTGCATAGGAAACAGAATAGAACAGTTCAAAATCTCTCATATCAACAGGACCCAGAGGCTTTGCTTCCCTTTGACAAATGGAAGGAAGAGAGATTTCTTGGACAGCTCTTTGAAAAATTTTCCCTTTTGGACTGGTGTAACTTTAGTTTTCCTGGGTTCATATTGAACAAGCTGATTTTCATCCAAAAGCTAATTTCCTGTAGGTGTTCTCCCGTTTTAGTTGTAGCAGTGTTGCATCAGTTGATCTTGAGATAGATACCTGGGTGTCATCTCTCCAATAATTTGACGTAGATATTGGAGAGAAGAGGGGAAGATTCCTGAAGAACTCCATGTGATAGTGCTGTAAAAGAAGCTGTTTCCATTTTATTTTCTGGGAGTGTTAAGATGAGAAAGCATGAAGCCATCCTCCAGTCCTGCTGCATACTACAGACTAGTAAATGACACTTCATGATCAATGGTATCAAAGTATGCTGATAGATATTATGAGTATCAACATGGACACTTGATCTTCTTCATCCATCACCAATTGGAGATCAGCTAACAATGTATGTGGTAAAATTTCACTTATGATATGATATCAGATATTTTAGTAGCTCCTAGAGGATGAGGTGTTCAAAGCGTGATTGCTCAAAGACTTATAAATGTGTGTAAGTCTCTAAATGACTGAGGCCTTAGTTTATTAGCATTTTATACATATTGTCATAAAAAAACTATGATTAAAAGGGCAAACTATGATATTTACTCTTATATGACATTGTCACTGTATTCCATTTGCAAATATATCATGCTTCATATTCAGATAAAAAATGGAAACTTTCTACAAAATATTGCTTTATTTTGATTCCATTGATAATGGTTGCATTGCAACCATCTCAACAGTGAATACAAGTCTGAAATGTGTCAAGTAATATTTGCTATTAGTCAGTTTGCATCACTACAGATTCAGAGATTCAAAATTTCTAGAGTTTGATGCACTGTTCCAAATCATTAACCTCTTAAACTGTTCCTGTTTGATTCTGTCTTCCCTGTCCTTTGTTTGGCTTCTGATAACAATGGAAGTAGGGAGAAAATTTTGAAGACAAACTGCATAGGAAAAAGAAGTTTGTCCTGTAATGTTCACTAGCCTGTTGTTTAATAGAAGAGGATGCACTTTGTGTTAAGTTAACTAGCTGTCATCCTTCTTAAATTGAAAACACAATGGTTTCCTAAGGGTGGGATGTGGGAGGCGGGGAACCTCAAAAAGTGAGATTGTGTATGTACTCAACACAAACATTTGAAATGTGATCCATATCCCATATGGAGGCCTGAATCAACTTGCATTTAAAGAAACATAACACTGTAGATAAAGACAATTCTTAACATCTTATTTGCACCCTGAAACATTTCAGCTAAAGTACTGGTAGAGAATAGGGACAGACTGCCATTTATCACTGGCTTGTAGTGGGTAAGTTGTGCTGCTGCACCATCCTGGGATGCACGGGGAGGGGTGCAGCTCACAAGGTGCTACCTTTCCTCACTCTTCCTAGTGTGCAGAAAAAGGATACATGCTGCATCATCCCATGCTTGCACTTCCTGTGGCCAGACCGCTCAGCAGTCTAGTGCACTCAGTTTGGAAAACAGGGTGCTGCTCTATCCTCTACTCCTTTGCAGTTCGGGGTGCATTGACTGAGCAGTACCTCTATTCCCCTGAGCACAGAAAGTGTGGCTATCACTGATCCTTGTACAAAATTAGGGAGGTGGGTGTTTCTCCTTGCACCCTCCCACCCTGCACAAAAGCTAGGGACAATCTGGCTCCTATTTCAAAAGTGCCTTTGATAAAATATATAGCAATAGACAAAGCATCTATTTCATTTCTGTAGTTTGTTACACAAATAGTTCTTATGAGAGACCTCTCAAGCTGTGCAAGCATATAAATGGCAACACTGGGTAATATTTAAATTCCATTGCACTTCAGCCAGCTGAGTCTGGGGTTTGCATTTTATGTAATCATTAAGAACTAATGATAAATAATCCCAGAGCATCTTTTCATCTCTTCATAAATAGGTAAGTACTTTAAGGTAAAATGTGGTCTAACTGATTCAAGAAAAATCTCTCAGAAGCAAAGTGCTTTAATCCCCAAGGCCAGTAGTCATATAGTGAGCCAACTTTACTATTGTTGATTCAGTGAGGAAATATTATGTGTCATCACATAAGACTCTATTCTTCAGATACTTCCTACTGTTTGATAATGGAAATGTCCATCTGTTTGCTTATTGTTCATTTCCTTTTGCTGATATTAATATTTTAGATGACAAACACAACTAATCAAGAAACAACACATTTTACATCCACTCACATTTTCTGTATCCGTCTACAGCACGGACAACACATAAATAAATTTGTGTTCACTCCCATCTATATATTTTATGTATAGTACATTGTATGAAGAATCATACAAGCTGCAATCTGAACAACTGACAATCTTTTTTCACTACATTTTGAATTTGGCATCAAAATCTTTTTATAGTTAAATAATTTGATGTAGAAGAAGAAAAGGAATTAATGTGACAGTGATTCACAAGAGGCAAATGCTGAGGGTTCACTTCCATTAATTTAATGCATATTATTAATTAATAGATAACCTCGATTTATAGATGTGATTGACACAGTTTTATGTAATATATACAACCATTTCTGGAGTGGAACTCAGCAACTGTTTAACAGTGCAGGTCCACATGACATAACAGTCTGGCACAGAATGCAAACACCGTGATCAAGTACAGCTAGAAGGAGAATATAGCTAGCTAGGGGAAATACAATTAACAAAATTGGAATTTAGGCAGAACACAGGGGACTAATATTGACTTCAATATTAACCCAATTTACACCAGCTGAGGACCTGGCCTAGAGTGTTAGAAGTGTGACTCTAACAGTGACACTAATTTTTTTTTAATATCACAAAAATTAGTTATTAAAGACTCATAGTTCTCCCCATACTGTTCAATACCATTTCATAGTTGAATATTGGATATACAAAGGAATGGCTATGAAACTGGAAAGAGAGACAAGTATTGAAAATGGCCGATTTACAGGTAATGGATCAAACTCTGTAAGACTTACACACACACACACACTGTCAAGGGGTCATGAGAGGTACAAGTCAATGCTCACATTTTGTCTTATTCTCTTATTTCAGTATAGGACCACCCAAAAATATAACATCATCTTCTATACACAGCCAAAATCCTACAGGACCTACCTTAGGCAGAATTTTATTATAACACTTATTCACAGAGTTCTAATCATTAATGAAAAACTACTCTTAAGTTGTCTTTATGTACTGTACAGCACTGATATATATATATATATATATATAGGGTAAGTTAAAACCTCCTATTTCATGCAATAGTATTATACTACCTGGGACATTTGTTTAAATTAGGAGTTTAAATTTCATTTTACACTATAGGAGAACCCAATCAGTGTTCTTATAAACCCAAGAATGTGAAGTGTAGATGACAGAATCTATATTTAAATATTACACCCTTTTAAAAGAGTTCCTGTCTTAAAATCTCAAAAAGTCTGACTAATGCAAATACTATATATATATGAATCTTCTTTGTGTATAGTATTTTTAATTCAGTTTACAATGCAAGTGTCATGGGTGCTTCAGAAACAAGGTCTGACCATGAAATCAGTAAAGCTAAAGGCAAAGTTTTGGAGAACACATTATATGGAAATCAAACTTGGATATGTAAAACCATAGTCTTATTACAATGTGGAATTTGTACTGGGAACATTCTGCAAGACTGTTAATGGAGGTATAGCTTTCTTTTAGTCACTCAAGAAAATACAGTTTTACTACAGCAATAGACTTCTATAGTGGTCTTTTACTTTACTCAGTTTTGAGATGAATTCAAGTCACAAAACAACTGAAAGATTTGCCCAAATGTCATAACTATAGAAGGGAGCATGGTCTCATTTGAGACTAAGGCCAGCCAGAAAACAATAATTCCATGTCACAAAATATTTCAAGGTTACAACATTTGTTTTTTGTTCCTATGCAGAACAAAACTGATACCCTTCAAAATTGTTCATGAAAAATTACAGAGACCCCAGAATGAGCAAAAACCTGGTGGTTCGGGAACTCACTTGAGATCAGGGAGACCTGTGTTCAAATATCTGTTATGCCGGATTCAGAATAGGGACTTGAACTGGGCTCTCCCACATCCCATGTAAGGGACCTAACCCCAAGGGTATTCAAGGGTGATGTGTGTTTTCCTCTCTGTATTACATCCTGAACCTGCAAAACCTTCCTGATGAAATTTCCATTGAAAGAGCTACGTTTCTGTGAAAAAACTTGACAAATCAGCATTTTCTAAAAAATTTTTCAACAAAAAAATTATAGCTAGATCTACTTAAGACTTACCATACCTCTGCTGGATCCTGCTTCTTTTATTCCTGTGACTGCATTACAATAATACACTTTCCTTTAAAGTCAACACTGACCTAAACATAATACATAATCATCATTAGTCAAATTTTCAAATGGGCATCACATTAGTTTCCATCTCCACAATGCAAATTACTTGCAACACTTTTGTGCACATGAACATTATAGAATTATAGAAACCACTTAAATACTACTTTTGATACTTAATAAAATCACTTTTGCTTATTAATTAACCCAGAGTAAGTTATTAATACCTGGGGGAGCAAACAGCTGTGCATATCTCTCAATCAGTGTTATAGAGGGTGGACAATTTATGAGTTTACCCTGTATAATATTTATACAGAGTAAAATGGTTTTATTTGGGGTTTAGGCTGAAAGACTGAATACTGGGTGCTGGTAAAGTATCTGTTAACTTAGAAGTCCCTGAGCTGAGTGGATCTCAGTTTCAGTGAACTGCAGGGTGGCATGGCCAAACCTCTTGGTCTGTGCTGTATTTGACTGGAGTGTCTTACAGCAAGACAGGAGTGGAGGGAAGCCTTCTCTGGCAGGGGGGTTTGTTCTCAGTGGTATCCCAGCACATCTAGTGACAATCTTGAGGGAGTTTCTGTGACTGAACCCGTCACAGGCAGATGTAAGATTTTACTTTCCTTTTGTACCAAGGCCAATTTCATTATAGGCACAATTATTTTAAATGTAGATACTCTTAACTATTTTGCTCTTCTGCCTGAATAGCAGCATCAATCTTGTAAGGCCAACGATCTGTTATAACATTGGCACTTCAGTAGGAATGAACCAGGGATAAAGGATGGGAATAGAGGTATATTTCCCATCAATACTTGTGGTCCTAGGCAGTCCTATCACTCTGGTATCTATGTAACAAACCAAATTATAGCAAAGCACTGAACTTGCTGTTTGATACAAAACCATGTGGGTTCTTTCCTCCCACAAGTTGCAGCTTGTACAGGAATAAAATCAGGGTGCATAGCTACCAGTTCTCAAAAAAGTGTTTAATAGTCTCTTTGGTGGTACAATTTACAAGTTAATTGTATTTCTCTCTATTTTGTGGATGCTTAGCATCGTAAGTATTTAATCTCTCTAGAACATAGACCTGTATAGCTTGATTTTTAACTGCCTCTGAAGTCTATTGGTCTACAGCATGCATGTTCACAGACTCTCCCTGAGAACCTAATCGAGTGGTGGGATCAGCCGAACTGATGATTATATCCTGGGTGTGGCTCTACATTCCCAGTACAGTACTCTAGGGAAGAGTAACGAATATATGAGCTGCAGCTTAGGATTTGTTGGGGTTTTCAGACAAAACACCTTTTGTCAGAAAATACCAGTTTGTCAAAACTGAATTTCTTGGCAGAATAGATTTGGTCTGGAAGAAGTTTTTACCCAAAAAAGAAAAGAAAAGAAATTGAAATTGTCGAAAGGTTTCATTCTGACACTTCTGAACTAGAAAACTAGAATTTTTCATTTTGAAAGATTTTTTGTTTAGAAATTTAAACTAATTGTAGAAATGTTTAAAAAATGTCTAAACCAATGTAGTGTTTTGGAATTATAGAAAAAAAATGGTTTGATTGACCGGAATCCTCTTACATTCGCTTTAAAAAAAACTTCCAATATTTAGTATTTGTAGGTCCTGTGTTTTCTCCATGAGACAGTCAGTATAGGGCACAAACAGTCTCAGATCTGTGATGCTGAGACTAGAACCTTGGAGCTTCACCTCCAAAACCTCAGTCCTCTACCATTCGAGCTAAAAGAGATCTCCCAGATCTCGTACCTTTAGGCTGGCTAGCAGAGGGCTCCACTGGAGCTGTAGAGAAACAGTGTGAATATTATAGGAAGTGAAGCATATAGGCACACATTTAGGATACCTCACTGTCTATAGTACTCCTGGTCTAATATTAGGAATAGACCTACCAATTAGCTAAGCAATAAGGAACTTTTAAAAAGCAATAGACCAGGAAAAAAAAAAAAAACATGTCTAGGAACCTTACAGGGCCTCCCATGGATTGAGAAAGGACATCTGTCTTTTTCAAGAGCAGGACAAAGAATATTTTAATTTTTTTTTTAAGAAAATAATAATCAGAGTATAGTCACCAGGGAAGGATAAATGTTTCACAAAAATGCCTGTTGCAGCCCACAGTGGGATGAGAGCTCACTTGCTATGCCCTACTCCATAGTTAGCACTTTCTTGGCTGGCTGACTTTTCACTTTTTCAGCCAGCTAACAGTACAGCCATTCTAGAAGCTGGGAAATATTTTCTTGTGGATTAAAAGCCTTTAGTGTATAATTTTACAAATGCTCTTAATTCATTTGAGCCTTTTCTTTTCTTCACAGCTAGTGAAGGGAGTGTGGCGGACTGACAAATACCATCTCAGTCTTCAGGGAAAGGGGCTCCTTCTGAGCAATTCTTTACCACCATTGAATAGGTCCTACAGTTTGTGCTTGGCATAAAATAAACAAATGGGCATACTTGGATATATAGCAGATGAATACTGCTATATTTCATTTAGATTGTTTTGCCCTGCCCACCTTAACCTAATGAATTTAATGAATGGAACAGATACATGCATGACTTGACATTTAGACGAAAGAGGCTTTTCTGCTTACCTATGGGATTGGATTTTTATCTGAATTTGGCTGGAATCAGAACCAAGAAATCCATTGCCAGCAGAGTATTTGGAAAATGCAAATTCCTATAAACCGCATCAACATTCAGAGAATATGTAATGGTGGTGCCACAAATTACTGCTAATTTACAGGGAAAACCAAGGAAGGCAGGCTGTGCTTTAAAAACAGTTACTGGAATAACTCTTTCATAAATCATATAAGCAATTATTAAAACTACAGCTTTTTTTTCTTATTACCACTAGGCACATGTCGCAGATTAAGACAGCCAGTAAAATGTTTAAATGAAAATGAAATCAGCAGGAATACTAGTGCCACTCTATTAAAAAAAATCCTCGTATTTGCCTAAAGCATAACCAATTTGGAAACAGAATTGTTTTCATTTCTGTACATTTGTTTAATGCTTTTTACTAATGATTACATATTTATGGGAAAAAGGCAGCATATCATTCAAGAATAAAGTAAACTTTGGCTGTGCGTCAAGGCTGCATGCTATTTATTAATCTCCTGAATAAAAGGCTGCTGCTTTTTAATGCTAGGAATTAATTAATTGCATTCTCTGCCACCTATAGAGGAGAGGCACACTTTATAGAAAATCTTCTCACTGATAAATGACTATGCAGCTGTAATGCTGTCCTTGGGAAAGATTCCTGGCTATAATCCTTTTAGCTAGGGGAACATTTAGTTTTCTGTCTAAGAACAATATTACATTTATTTCTTCTACTCCATGGCCTTCAAATGTCATACATTTCATCCAAGCGAAGGCTGTATAGCCGTTACAAGTATTTGTGAAGCTAGTAACAAGCAATAGTTCTTTCTCTTTCAAATTGAAAATATAAATATATTCACCAATTATAGCTCATAATGAAGAGAAAATTACCCTCCTGTAGTTTGGGACCATAGCTGTTTTATTATTGCTGGTATTCACCCAGGATGGGCTAAAACAGGTTTTACTCCAATGAATTCCACAAACCAAGTTTTCAGCATCTTTAACCTGCTAGGCATATGGTGGCACTGCATTCTTTCATACAATACTATCCCCAATTCTCTATAGGAACCTGGGGCAGAATATGTGTGGAAATAGCTCAGAGCACGGAATATCTTTTCAACAAAAAAGGTCACTTCAATGTTGATGATGTTGGAGCTTTGGAGTTCCATATCTCTGCTCAAGTGCAGTTTTCAGTAATGTAATTGGCATCACTACTTGAAGACTATTTACTGCTTAGGATAGTTCTACTACTTGTGTATTTTAATTATGTCTCCATTCCATAAAATTTCTCAGGATCAATATAAGAGAATGGCTGTCACCTTTTGAGGAAAATATTATCCAGCTATCTCATAAAGGTTGTATGAGCAGTTCATTCAAAATATGCACTGGATGCTTTGAAGGCTTCATTTTTTATTCCATTATTAACCTGTATTCCACAAAGAATTCATGATTTATTTGATAATGAGAAATTCCAAGAATGCTCTTGGCCAATATCAACAAAATTCAGCAGTCATATCTCCTTGGTGCACATCAAAGGAAATGAGTTGCTATTTTTATTTATAATTATTGCCCATCACTAAAGAAGAGTAAGATGCTCAAGTCATTGAAACATGGATATCTGGCAGGGCTAATATATATTTAATTATGTATGTGCCAAATTGTTGGGGGAGTAAAAATATTTTAATCAATTGCTAACCAGTTTACTTTCCATCTATCTTGTATGACCTAGGATGAAGGTGCAGTGTACTAATATCTCTCATGTCTAAATCAGAAGAAAAGTGGAAATCTAAGGTGGGCATGATGTAAGGAATAAGCATTTCCCACCCGTTCATGCTTGGACAAGTGCTCACTTAGCCTAGATTCTAACTATTCATCCATCTGAAATTGAATCAGCAGCAATCTAGTTCAAAGTTATGAAGAAAGTAAAATTAAAATCAATAACAATAATGAACAGGGATTTGGATCCTGGGACGTGCTACCTCAACTTACTGCTTTTCACTTCTGAGTCACCAGATCAAATGCAGCCCAGATATAGAGTGAGTGTCAGAAATTACTGTTCAATAATTAATGAGAAATGAATTGGTACTCAGTCCATTTCCTTGTACAAATAATTTAAAAAACATCCAAGCTGTCACTAATATGCCATGGCTTAAATGAACTAGGAGAATGAACTACCAATTTATACCTTGTTGTGATACCTCCAACTAATGATTGAGGCATGACAGTGGGATAATATAGGGAAATTTGCCTTGCCCTGGCTATCAAACTGACACATTTCTTAAGCATTAAATTCACTTTACATTTATTTATAATTTTAAATAACTTTGACATTACCAAGAATACAATCTGGACTGTTGCACAGCTGTGTCCCCTCAGTTCTCCAACCTGGGGAGCCTTTTACACTGCTTTGCTGTGAGAACAATCATTCCTGGCCTGCTCACACACAGCTTCCAGCATGTAAATTACCCCCACCTCTACTGCAAGAGAGCTTCAGCCAGCCGTCCTGCTACATTTGAATTGTACTACAGAATGACAACAGCAAATTCCCAGTCCCAGACTTTCCCCCAGAAATGTGTGTCTTGTACGGACCAAGATGGACAGTACAAGCTCATATAAAGTCTGTCATTTCATTAATAGAAAATGATATGCACAAACCTTGTTATCTCAAATGGAGTTCCCTAAACACTGCAATCCAAACACATTGGCTTAGATAAAACAAGTGTAGTAACTACAGAAAGGTAGATTTTAAGTAATTACAAGTAATGAGGCATAAAAGTCATAATTGGTTACAAAGAAATGAATGGTAAAATCATAGAGTCATCGAATCATAGAACTGGAAGGGACCTCCCGAGGTCATCTAGTCCAGTCCTCTGCACTCAAGGTAGGACTAAGTATTATCTAGACCTTCCCTGACAGGTGTTTGCCCAACCTGCTCTTAAAAATCCTGAATGACAGAGATTCCACCACCTCCCTAGGCAATTTATTCCAGTGCTTAATCACTCTGACAGTTAGGAAGTTTTTCCTAATGTCCAACCTAAACTGTCCTTGCTGCAATTTAAACCATTCCTTCTTGCCCTATCCTCAGAGGTTAAGAAGATCAATTTGTCCCTCCTCCTTGTAAAAACCATTTATGTACTTGAAAACTGTTAGCATGTCCCCTCTCAGTGTTCACTGCTTAGGTGAGTAAAGATGTGCCTGAACTAAATAAGTTTCTGGAGGATAGGTCCATCAGTGGCTATTAGCCTGGATGGGGAGGGATGGTGTCCCTAGCCTCTGTTTTCCAGAAGCTGGGAATGGGCAACAGGGGATGGATCACTTGATGGTTACCGGTTCTGTTCATTCCCTCTGGAGCACCTGGCATAGGCCACTGCCATAAGACAGGATACTGGGCTAGATGGACCTTTGGTCTGACCCAATATGGCTGTTCTTATGTTCTTATGAACCATTAGGGTATGTACCCTACTTGGCTCTCTACACACCCTAGTAATGGCTCCCCATCTATATGGCTTATTTAAGAGTAAAATATCCTGCTGTCTCCCTGCTGCCAGAGCCCCACCACCACCCCAGAGTGAAAGAATCTGGCACCAGGGAAAAACTGTGGCAGTGGGAGGCAGTGGGAAAAGTCTCCAGCAGCTCCTCTCTGCCAGAACTGTTCTTGCTGCCTCCCACTGCTAGAGTCTTTCACTGCAAAATGTAGATACACCCCATAGTGTGGATGCTGTTTGCTTTTCATTGCAGCATGTAGCTACACATACCTTACTCACCGCTGTCAGTGGTGTGCAGTGTACGGGTACCTTGAGAAACAGTATAAAATGGCAAGAGGCCTGAAACCTAGACAGGGTGCACTTTGCAAGACTAGAAAGCATCAAAAGTTAAATTCACCCAGTAACTGTGACAAAGAGTTTGTAGGATTGAGCCCATATTGTGTAGTTTCCAGTTTCCTTTTAGGTTAGTATTAGAATATAGAGCTGGGTGAAATGTTTCAGACTAATAGTTTATACAATGAAAAATGCATTCTCAGCCAACCTGTAACTATCTGTGAATTTGACAAAAAATGTTTTGGCTATTCACAAAATGGATGCAGGGTGATGCTACTGGGACCGCCAACACCGCAGCCGCCACCACAACATTCAACCACCCCCCCCCAAAAAAATAACCATTAGCACAGTGGTGAGGCACTCACTTGTGATGTGGGAGATCCAGCTTCCAATCCCTACTCTCTGTCATACCCAAAATGGAGGGAGGTTTTGTGTTACCAAAAATCCTGAGAACTTTCAGATTTGATTAGACCTGAGCCAAAAATTTCTTCTGGTGTGTGGTTTGTGTTTTTCGAACTGTCACCAAACCAGAAATTCAGTCAGTTGCCCAGATCTGCTTGAATGTTCCTTGTTGATCTTCCAGCCATTGATCTCGATGGGCTGGAGCTATGTCATGGAACTGTAGACTTAACAAACTTTATTTAAACAAGTTATTTATGTTGCTTACTGGGCATCCAAAATGTCAAATTAAAAATTTTCCATTTTTATTTTTTATTTTTGTTAAATCATACTCCTGGTGAAACAGCTCCAGCCTTCCTATTACATTTTTTTCACTTTCCAAGTAAAATTGCTCCTGCCAACTTTTCAGTGGTCTGAAATAGAGGAAGACGTGATATCTAATCCAAAGAGATGATTACTACTATTTACTGGAACTTGGGTTTTGCTGGTTAGTTGGTAATCTTTAGATCATTTCTTAGGCATTTAAGTGCAGAAAGCAACTGAGAAAATGCTTTAGACATAATTCTATTAAAATGGTTTTATAGGTATTATGTAAATATCATTTAAGATGCTGAAGCATGCACAAAACAGGATGTAAAAGGCTACAACTGCATACAAACACTCTCTGCAGGACAAAAAAACCTGACCTTATAACCTTAAAGTAGTTCCTCCATTAGATTTCTAAATTCCCTAAAAATGTGGCTCAGCTGCATAACTAACAAAGAAATATCGGAATTATCCAAGCAAGGTGGGAATAATTAAACCAGAGAAAAGACAAATCTTATTTTCCATCTTTTGCATTTCTTCTTGGTTTTGGTTCCTTTGTAAATTCCAAACGAATCTAAACCTTAGCAAAATATTGAGCTGAGGGCAGGGATAGACAAAAGCCTGGCATGTCTCTTCTTTTTTTTTTCTAAATCAGTTTCTTCATTCCTTCTTACTAGTATGAAGCAGAGGGAGAGGCAAAAAGCTGAAAAGAAATGAGTACATAGAGAAAGATAACAACTTACCAATAAAAGCATACTGAATGTATAAATAAAACCCTCGGGGTGAATTTGGCCGATGCCTGTCGAGCTGTTACGGCCTGTGAGGAGATATTGTTTGGGTAGATTGTTAATATCTCTGTTTGGGGGAATGACTCATAGAGAAAGTGGTGGCACAGCAGGTCTGGAAATATCTAGAGATTTCAGATATCCTTGACTACCACTCAGTCTGGTTGTCGACCTGGGCATGGGACTGAGACTGCATTGGTGGTCTTAGTTGTTGATCTTCTCCTAGCAATGGACAAGAATTTTATTTTATTTTATTTTTTTTAAGCAGAGCTGCCTTTAATATAATTGATCCTGATGTGTTACTGGTACACTTATGATCGCACCCCTATTTTCTGAGGGATAATTGTGGGCAGTTTGGTGTCAAGTCAGGAGACTCTCACATGTGGTGGACTGCAGGGATGAGGTATGTTCAGAATGCAGTAGGACTGATCATTGACCAATCAATGTTTACTGCAGATGAAGGCTTGGATTAGAAATAGATAAACTGAAGGTCAGCCAGATATGTTGGGGATTAAGCTGGCAGAGGGCAAGAAATAACTGAAACAACTTATTGTATTTATTAGGAACATTATTTGTTATTTGTGGCATTGTAGGAGTGAGGAATATATGGCGGGAGAAAACGTTTATTGTTATGCTATTGATAAGGTCGTAATTGTAACTGTTACCAGGATGTCCAGTGCTTGTTGGCTTGTACACATTTCTTTATACATTTAAATAAATGAATCAATTTTACTGAAAGGGTTAAGCCTAACTGATAGCCACTGTGAGCCTAACTGGAGTAAGTAACTGGTAGAAGTAATCCTCATATATGGTGAAGAGTGTGCAATATGTACTATATGAATTAATAGGAATGAAGCAGTGAGTTACACAGGCATTACAAATTCTCCAATTTATTCTGTAATGTCACAGTCAGTATTTTAGTGGAAACAAGATCTCACGTCTCTTGAATCTAGTAGCGAACTCACAAAATCTTGTTTTCACACTTAGAAGGTTGGTTAGAGAATTTTGTTTCATTAATACCCCCATCAGATCAATGACGCAGCAAAATTTTAGACATACGTCTAGAAGTAGCTATAGTTCATGCCCCCATAGGTAGAAGTGATTGTCCTCTATAGATATTCTATATCTTTTCCTCTCTAGGCATAACAACTTACTTTTAAAATATTATAGAATTTTTTGTTATGTTTAACTTCTTTATGAAATATTAACTGATGGTAGTTTACAGAAAGCATTTTACATACTTGCAATTTCATTTACTCTAAATAGGTCTCTCTGTTTTACACAGAAACAGTTTGCATTATATTAATATTTAAACCCAGCAAGAGCATAAAAGCATATATATTTCCTGATTTTAGTCAGAGTAGGAGACTTTATAGCTTCATCCCTGTACAATGCATTGTTTATTGCTGACTTTAAAAAAATGTAATCTTCTTCTCTGCAAGTTTAACAATGCTAAGCAATACACAATAGCAGGGCTGCTTGCCTCCCCAGGTCACTTGCCATGGTCCATTAAGTAGAGCACACAAATGAATACAAGTATCTTCAGCAACATAATATTCTATTTGTGGATAACTCCTAGGCTTTCAACCACTGATGTCACTGTTTATGATAAACACAATATTACCACAAAGGTAAATTCTCTCTCAGCAATTAGAATCAATGGCATTCTGTAGTGTGTGCATCAGATATGTTGCTTTTGTTGACTGGATAACTCAGACAAGCAAACCCCTGAGTTCTCAAGATGCTTACCCAAGACTCCAGGCGACAATATCCACTGTAGGTAGTTAGATTCATAGTTAAGTGCTGACAAATTAGAAACCAAAATTTTCCTGTAAATATAATCCAGGCTGATATATCTACACATTTATTTTGGTCATTCTTTAAGGTCTATTATTTTAATAAAGACCACTAAAAGCAAATATCTAAATCTAGTACCATGTATGTTAAAGCAGAAACAAGTTATTTTAAACTAATGTCCTTTATAGTCCCTTCATCAAACACATATTTGGAGAGAAAACCTTAAAAGAAATCTATTCAGAACTGCATTTCTGATCCAATGGGAATACAAAGATGAGACATCGGTTTAGGTATTGTTTTTCCAAAATCTCATCGTTTGTTTTTTGGTGTTGCAAAGGCAACATCTGTCTGTGAGAAGGAAGGAAGAAAACTGTACCAAAAATGCATCATCCAATTTGAAGTTTTCTACTTGCTGGAAGAAGAAAAGTAGTACCTGTGGCACCTTAAAGACTAACAAATTTATTTGAGCATAAGCTTTCATGAGCTACAGCTCATTCAGATACAATGGTAATAGGGAGTAGATTCAAACCTAGACAGAAGAGAAGAGATAATAAAAGGAAAACTAAACAGCACATGTTTCAATGCTTCAGAGAAAAAGGCTGATATAATAAATAGCTTAAATGATGTCAGCAGCACTTCCCTTGAAAAGTTAAAGGCTGAAAGAATACAGGTAATACATTATTCCCTGCTTCCTTTTTCTTCCTTTACTATTGATAGTCTTTTCTGGTGCTAAAGGCTCAGCCCACATACAGAAAACAAAGAAACAAAAAGACACATGAAGATCATCATAATGTAAACAATCTCATTCTTGAAATGAAATTAACATACAAGGATGCAAACATGAACCATTTTGTCTGACCTGCCCACAACCATCCAAATTTTGTGAGTTCAGATAATATAAGATATTGTTCAAAGCTAGTCAAAGGTTTTGGAAAAACAAAATCTAACAAGCAAGCAAGTGTGGTAGGGAAGGTGAACACGTTTTTTACAAAATGAAAACTAGGCGGAATTTACAAAGGAACTGAAATCCCATTTTATCCAAACCAAAAACTTCAGAATCTAAGTTTCAATTTGATTCTATCACTAAGAATAAAAATTTTGCCAATGTGGCAATGGAGTAACAGAGACTTCAATTAGCTACAATTGAGATAATTGAATCAATATCTTGTTACATGTCAGAGAAATCCACTCTCTGAAGAAAACCACCACAAAACAATGCATCATTTAAATCTCACAGTAGGACTGAAGTAGAGTACAGGCCTTAAGTAGCCCTGCATTAAAGGGGTGAATTTCACTCTGTTTTTTTTGTGATAGGTTGCCCCTCCTTTAAGACGCCACATGACATGCTGGGATACTACTAAGCCCGCCTGTTCTGCCAGCATGGGCCCCTTTTTTACCTGTCTTGCTGAGCCAGGCTCTTAAGCCTCCTCCAGCACACACACAGGCAAGGCCACACCCAACTGCAGAACGACACAGACACTGAGATCAGCTCTGGAAAGACTCAGCTGAAGGGACGTGCCCCAGCACTCAGGTTGGAGTGCAGACCGAAAGGTATATTATGAAATCTACCTCCTCCCTCAGCGTGGAGTAAGGTATGCACAGCCTCTTCACCTGCCCCCAGTTATGAATTGCACAACCTGGGTTATATTATAAACAAGAAATATGTTTATTAATTATAAAAGGTAGATTTTAAGTGGTTAAAGTGATAGCAAACAGAACAAGCAGATTACTAAGCAAATAAAACAAAACACATAAACTAAGCTTGATTCACTAAAGAAACAGGGGTCCAATCTGCAAGAAGAAATAACTGGAACTCTGAGCTACAGAAACTCTGCATCCTGCCTAAATTCAACATTTAGGGTGAGAAATGTCATCTGTCTCAGTCTGGACTCTTCCCTGCCTTTCCCTTCAGGTTAGTTCCTTTGTCCCTTCAGGTTCTTTCAGCAGTCATTCTTCTTTGGTAGGCAATGGAGGAGAGACCCATTTTCCTTCCTCCCCACCCTTAAATAAGATTTATATAAGGTGGGAATCCTTTGTTTCCCAAACTTTACCCCCCTTCCCTTTTAGAGGAAAGTTACAAGAAGTCCCAGATAACGTTTAGTATCAGGTGATAAGACCACCTGATCTAGTAGTGTCACAGTTACATCCCAGGACCCCTCCCAGGATGGAGAGAGATTAGTATCTTCACAGTCTTGTTGTTTCTTCCTAATGGCCCATCAAATCAGATGGTCTGTCGTCTGGTCGGTGTCTTCCCAATACACACCCAGTTGTAATTGTTACATAGTCCATATTCCTAACTTTAGATACAGAATTGATACATGCATACAAATTGGATAATCACATTCAGTAAACCATAATCTTACATGAGCCATCTTGCATAAAGTACATCTCAGTTATGTCATATCCATATCATAAGCATATTTTCATAAAGAATATAGAGTGTAAAGTCACTTTTTTGTTTTGTTGTTGTTGTTGTTGTGGCTTGTAGACAGGGCTTCATGAACAAAGGGGAATGAAGAAAGGAATCACTGAGTCTCATATTAATTCAGCTTCTCAGAGGATTGGTTGTTTGTGGTTATTTAAGGCCTTGGCCAAACCCCTGTGCAGTTCTTTCTCATAATTTTTCTACATAATAGCTTAACTCCTTAGTGTCACATGCAGAACTTACCCCCTAGGAAACAGAACAACTCACTGTCTAGTTCCATATGTTATATGAAAACCTTTCCTCAAAGACACAAGCAAATGACTACTTGCACCCATTAATGAAGACTCCATTAGGAATAAAAATGTGACTGTGCCCCCCCATAAACCTTTATGGAAATATGCTTATGAATGTATATACGACATAACTAGAATATGTTTTATGCTACATATGCCATGTAACATATCTCTGTAAAGGTTATGATCTACTGAATCTATTAATCCTATTTGTATGCATGTATCATTTTTATATTCAAAGTTATGAATATTGGCTGTGTACTGGATTGATTTCTAAGTATCCTTAGTGGAGCATTTGGTCAGCTTCTTGAGAAAGGAAAGTGCAAATTAGGTGCCCAATCAAGAAACACTTAAAGGACAATGAATCTTGTAAGGCTCTAATCAATATGAGAAGTCTACCTGAGGACGTTCAATGCATCATGTGAACTCTGGCTGCTACCTGTAAGTTCTGAGCCATGCATGGACGTGTGACTTGCCCATGTGACTCCAAAACGCCATCTTGGAGCTGGACTTTGTGTAGGAGAGAGGAGGGGGTCTCGACCCACAAGAGAAAGTCTATTTAAGCCCATGGGAGACCCCTCCATTTGGTCTTCAGCTGGCTCAAGACATAGCCTCTCCACGCCCAAGGTTACCCGAGAAAAACTGGAACAAATGACAGTAACTACAGGGGGTCTGAGCAATTGCTGGACCCAGACTACAAGGTGACTAGTCTCTAAAAGGAAGCTTACTTTAATTCCTCTAAGGGTGAGGTTGTTATCTGTATTCAGTTTCTCACTATATTAGACATAGACTTGTATGTTTTATTCTATTTTGCTTGGTAATTCACTTTGTTCTGTCTGTTACTACTTGGAATCACTTAAATCCTACTTTCTGTATTTAATAAAATCACTTTTTACTTATTAATTAACCTAGAGTATGTATTAGTACCGGGGGGGGGGGGGGGAGGCAAACAGCTGTGCATATCTCTCTATCAGTGTTATCGAGGGTGATCAATTTATGAGTTTACCTGTATAGGCTTTATACAGGGTAAAAGGGATTTATTTGGGGTTTGGTTTGCCCATTGGGAGTTGGGCATCTTAGTGTTAAAAGGCAGGAACACGTCTTAAGTTGCTTTCAGCTAAGTCTGAAGCTTTGGGGCACATGGTTCAGACCCTGGGTTTTTGTTGGAGCAGACTGGTGTGTCTGGCTCAGCAAGACAAGGTGCTGGAGTCTCAAGCTGGCAGGGAAGGCAGGGGCAGAAGTAGTCTTGGCCCATCAGTGGGCAGTCCCAAAGGGGTTTCTGTGATCCAACCCGTCACAAAAGACCTATAATTTAATTGATTTTGTTTTACCCAAAAACAGTGCTTGGTGTGGGAAGGTTTCTTGTGATTGTCTCACTCTCCCTCTTTCAGGACAACAACTGTGGCCAATGACCTTTCTTCTACCCTCTGTGTCCCGTGCTGCCTGTTTCCCTGTACAAACAAACAAACTCTGCAACGATAGTATATGGTCCCATGGACTTCAGTGGGTTCAGGCTCAGGTCCAGATACAGCAGACATAAAATACAGCTCTTTCTCCATATCTACTGATATCTAAAAACTCAAAATAGCTAGAGATAAATTTGATTAGTATTTATATAAGCACATATCAGCTTCAGCTTTTTGCAATGGAAGCATGTCTGTTAAATTGCACAAAAAATAACTCTGATTTCTGTTGAATATTAATCCTATTTTTCTCCTCTATTTTCCCTGTGTTAGACTTTCTTTTTCTTCTTTTTTTCTTTGTCTAATCACTTCCTCCTTCGAAGCTTGATGGGAGTACCGTTTTTTTTTCTTTTGTTTGTTTGTTTTGTTTTCTGCGTTTAGAAAGGAAGCTTGCCTGTCAAGTCGTGACAGTGCCTCTGGCCATTAGCTGCCCCTGTTTAATAAGTGATTGGATTTTATTTGTCATGGGGGTGGATGAAATATACATTCATTTTAGAAAACGAACAAACAAGAAGACAGTAAATCCTGTCTATTTAGAAACAAAAATCTCAAACCTTACAAACATGACTAGATTTTAATTATGCATTTTAGTTCACTCTAATCACACATCTTAAGGACACAAGTTTCATTTCACTAATTAAAATGCCCACAAAGCTTGACTCGTCTCTACTTTCCTTTAAAAATTGATGGTGTCTCTCTTCCTAGATGAATATACCTTTCTGAATCTTATTCCCTCTTCAGAGTGGTTCACCTGAATGTACTACATCAAGCCAATGAATTCTGATGTGCACTGAGGCTCCTCTACTCTCTCCAATATGCCCCTTTTTCATACAAATAAGGCAAAGCCTCCATAAAGGCTTTGACTGGTTACTTTTTTTTAGATCTGCTAGCTAACTGTTCATGTATTGTTGTCTGCTGTGGTCTACCTCTGCCTGATGCTGTTAACTCAGTAGCTCCCTGTAACTGTTCCAGGCCAAAAAATATGTATAGTACTAAATCATTGTGGACCTGATTCTGCCACTTTTACTCTCATGAAGTAATCCCTCAGAGTGCAAATAATCCCATTGAAATGAATGGAGCTACACAAAGAATAAAGGACTACTGAACAGGAGCAGGGGTATCAGAATTAATTAGATATAAGCCAATAGATTTTGATATGAGAGTTAGTTTGTGTCTAAAAGATAGTATGCGTGTGTGTGTGTGGGGGGGGAAGAATCTGTTCAAACACAAGCATGGTGAAACCTTTTGATTTGCTCAGTACCTGTGAGAAATAAATGTTTAGTTAGAAATACATTTAAGGTACATTAAAAAAGAGGCCCCTAATGGTGCCTAACACCTATGGTAGGAAACGATTTAGTAATGCTGATTAGACAGAGAGAGAGAGAGAGAGAGCAATGTCAGCCCAGTACAATTATCTATTATTTGACTTTATCTCCAGAGTTTGAAAACTCTTTCACAAGCTGAATGGGGCTACTTACAGAGAAAGGGATTACTCTAAGTAAGGTTTCAGAGTAGCAGCCGTTTTAGTCTGTATCCACTAAAAGAACAGGAGTACTTGTGGCACTTTAGAGGCTAACAAATTTATTAGAGCATAAGCTTTTGTGGGCTACAGCCCACTTCACTGGATGCATAGAATGGAACATATAGTAAGAAGAAATATATATATACATACAGATAAGTTGGAAGTTGCCATACAAACTGTGAGAGGTTAATTAGTTAAGATGAGCTATTTTCAGCAGGAGAAAATAAACTTTTGTAGTAATCATCAAGATGGCCCATTTAGTCAGTTGACAAGAAGGTGTGAGGATACTTAACTTTAGGGAAATAGATTCAATATGTGTATTGACCCAGCCACTCCCAGTCTCTATTCAAACCCAAGTTAATGATATGTAGTTTGCATATTAATTCAAGCTCAGCAGTTTCTCCTTGGAGTCTGTTTCTGAAGCTTTTCTGTTGCAAAATTGCCACACTTAAATCTTTTACTGAGTGGCCAGAGAGGTTGAAGTGTTCTCCTACCGGTTTTTGAATGTTATGATTCCTAATGTCAGATTTAGAATGGAGCTCTCTAAAAGCTAGCACACTGGACTCAGTGGTTGGGAACATCATTGCCAGAGCATGGGTAGTAGAATTTCTTCCTGAAGACAGGAGAGATTCCTCACAGACATGTGCTAAGACGAGCTTAAGCTTCAACTGTCTGTCTTTCAATGTGACTTTTTTTTTCAAACAGTACAAAACAAAGTAAAGCTTCTTATCACAGATTTTGGTTTATACTAGTTTATACAGAAAAAAGAAAGGTTTTGTTTAAGAACACCATTCTGATCATGCTGAGCGGTACCTTGCTTTCTGAGAATTTCTATTTATTTCACTATATCACATGAAGAAGGGACTCAAAATCTAGCCTTTAAATGAAAAATATTCATTTCCTGATGAATAGCCAGATATTGTGATCTGATATGTCATATGAATCCTGCACAGTCAAATAAGGATATAAACTCACAGACTCATTAAAATTTTATACATGCATCATTTAGGTCTTTTGTGGAAATAAATTGTTGGGCCAGATCCTCAGTCTTGCCTAAGTCCCTTTTATGCTACATCCCTGTGAAGCTGATTGCTCCAGAATGGACTTTAGACTGGTTCTCTGTTGGCTTGATACCACCTGCTTTCTGGTTGGGTACAGAGTATGGTGGTGGTATGAAGAAGTGTGCTGGGGAAACCTGGGCATCAGGGTGCCAGAGAGCATCCTTAGGCTGCTCTAAGGTGCACCAATTGCCTCCTGCAGCCCCAAAATCAGGCCAGTGGCTTACAGATATCTTCCCTTCTTCTTGTCCCTTCCGTTGGTCTTTTTCTGGACATAAATTGTAGAGGTAATATTGATAGAGGCAATTTGCTCCACGGTTTCTGCCCCTAATCCTCCCCCAATTAAAATCAGCAGTTCTCCATATTATAATACATACCCATTTAGCTGTAGTGTATGCCTGGCTACGCTAAAAATGGCACTGGCATATCCAAATTTTGTTCTTATCCAGAATGTTTTCTGTATCTATTTAAGGGCCCAATTGTGGAATTATTATGCAGGTGGCCAGCACAGGGATTTTGCACCTCTTAAATCTTCAGAACAGATATTTTCAGTCTCCAGAATCTCTGACCCTGATCCAAAGTGTTGTAAAGGCTTTGGGATGCCCTCTATTTCACGCAGTGGTAAGCCCTTATATAAATAGTCCCATTGTTGTAACTGATAATGATAAGGACCTCCTTTGAAAAGCGCTTTGAGCTCTATGGATAAAAAGCACTATTTAAGAACTAGGTATTGTTATTATTAATTATTATTATTTGAGTGCTCATCAATATAACATTCCTTTTTCCACAGCCAGGCTCTTAATTTGCTGAATGATTGGTGGAATTTTTTGGCATGGAAGGGATTTCAGGATATTGGCTACATATAGCACACTAGTATCACACAGGAAAACAGATACTGTGCTCAAGATGGCAATAAACACTGCCACTTGATAGCCTCATTAGGAACATGAGGCACTTTAAGTAGAAGTTTCAAGGCAAGCAGTAAGGAACTAAGAAAATGCTTATGTCCATAGTTAGGGCTTTTGGTGTTATAACATTTAAGATATATGCTACATGAAAGGGGTGATCTCCAGATTAAATTTCTTTCTGGTATGGTTCTTCACAGAACCTCAGCTTTTTTATATGCAGCCATAAAAATTTGCAGGAAAATATATTTCATCTTTATTTGTGTGTAACTAATAAAATATTTGCTGATGCTCAGGAAACATGTTTATCTAAAGTGTATATTATATGGTCTTGTATTCTTTTTCTTCCTAAGCTTATTACAGGAATCCCAGTGCAAAGTAGTTAGATGTCCAGGTTGGCAACTTGGGAAAGCCACATCCAGTTACAACATGTAGGGTAGGGTAGGCTCATCACCAAGCAACTTTATATATTGAAATTACGCTAGGGATTCTAGTGCTTACTCTAGCTTTAGACGCTCATTATCTTATCAAATTCCACTTTCATCCTGAAGAAGTGAAGTTGTCTGACTTCATTCTGAGAAGGACTATCTACTGTTTTACCACAAGTGTATTAAAAAAAAAAAGAGGGGGAATGGAGAGGGCAACTTTATATAAAATCTTAGCGCACACACAAGCAATAATCTGATGTATTAAAAAAGTATTGCAACAAACATGCTAACTTCATCTCAGGTTTGTGAAAATAGTTTCTCCTTAATTTCTGACATTAGTTAAAATGATCAGAAATGGGTTTGTCCAACAAGCAAACCAACACAAAACATCTTAGCATTTCATTTTCCTTCATTTTCATTTTCCTTATAGCATGTCCTGTTACCCCCTATTTTTGTAGACAGACTAATTAATTTAGTTGCATATGTTTCTCAACGAAAAATTGGATCAATCTAAAGCATCCCACACCAGAAAATACACAGTTAATATGTCAGGATGGCTTATGTTTTGTGTGGTTTGCACCTCCAAAAACATAAAAACAGCTTCATAAAAATCACCCAGCTGTTTACTTTGAAAAACCCTTTAAATAAATAGAAGTAGTTATACTGATACAATATATTTTAGTGCTTATAAAAGCCCTTGCTATATATTGTACATGAGCATATATTGCCACACTGCAGTACTCCAGAGTTATTAATTCAACTGGCTTTGACTGCAAGCTTTAAAATAAAGGTCAGCCATGTAAACACAAACTTTGCAGAAAACCGCAATCAAGGGAAATGATTCATTTTTTTAATTTTCAATATGCATGATGCTATATTGCAGAAGAGTTTTAAAGAAATGAATTCAAGTGTACTTTACACAGTACTGTGCCTGGAACACTTTCACAGAATTTTCTTACTTGTGTTGAACTCTCTACAAACATACACTTTCTTGAGTATTTTAGCTAATTGAGTTGAGAATCATCTCATTTTATGTTTGTTGTCTCAGGGATACCTACACCAATGTCCAATCTGGAAGGACAAGTCTTCATTAAATGAGAAATTAGATACTCAGTTAATGAAGCTTTTGATGACTGACAGAAAATCTGTGATCTATTCTCTGTGTGAATCCCTTAATAGGTTTACAGAGTTAAATCTAACGTTGGTCTTCCATTAACAGCAAGACTTTGCTGGCTGGAGTGTTCTGCTTTTTTAATTATTTAGTGACTCAGTAGCACAGACAGCCTCTACAAAAGCCCAATGATCATATGCAGCAACAAATGAACGCCATAATCTTAACAAGATTATCATAATAAAGAGTCATCAGAGAAATTAAAATTATGTGCTTTAATTACAAAATTATAACCCCATTAACTTCTCTGCATGAAAAGTGGGAGTTGGGGAATAAAGAGAAAGAACCCATAGATGGCTATTAAAAACTCTAGAGCAAGTTAAAGTGGGGGAAATATGCTATGTGGGCTCAAATATTATAGGTAATTTATTTTGTAGCATATATTTGATACAGATTAGTGTTTCCAAAATTAAACAATGGGAAATGCACAAGTTTTGAGTTTTGGTTTTTCTTCCCCTTCCCTCCCCCTCAAGATTTTTGTGTTTACCAGTCTAAGCTAAGCACAGTCAAAGGCTGCAAACTTAAAAGCAGACCCTTATTTAAATATGCCTAAAGCTGTGAAATAATTATGCCCTAAATAAGTTATTAGAACAATATTGCCACTAATGCATTATTTATGTCTATTTGTTCAAAAGTTTGTAACAGCAAAAGTATTGAAGTGACGTTTCCAAAGACATTAACATGAAAATGAAAAGAATCTGAAGAGAAAAAAAATTATTCAAAGAGCAACTTCTTGCTAAGATAGTCTTCAATAATGTATACACCATCTACATTTTTTACTGTTAATATACACATGCAATATTCATAGGCCTACTTTAAAGCTTTCTTCATATTATGTTTGCATGTATAAATAAAAAAAATACATTTTACAACAGTGTTTTAAAGTATTGTTATGACAAAATAATACATTTTAAAAAATCTACACATTTTGTTATATGCAATTAAAGTAGTAAATAGTGATGAATTTTCTTGCTACTAGTTTAATTATTTTTTAATTAGACAGTTCAGTGCAATTATATTAAATGTAAGGTGATCTGCACCTTTTGAAGATTAAAAAAAGGGAAAATAAGTGAATGTATTATATTCAGTGAAGCATGTGATTAGATTTTAATGCAGCTGCAATCTCATTCATTTGTCATAGAAAAAATAATGTGATCCTGTACACAAATCAGTACAGAAATCTACTTATAACTCCCCACCCCCCGTGCCACAGAACAACAAATTTTAGTTCATAAAATAGCTTTAACAACATTGCGATCAAGCTACCGGCAAAACATATGGAACTAAAACTGAGCTCTCAATGTATTTTATGCCATATCTACTTACAAGTTGAAATAAAAACAACAACAAAATACAAGTTACACAAAAGCTTTTAGTTTCCATTATCCACATTGTGGATGTTAGCTTCCCCTAATCCATGAAAGAGTTTTATAGAATCACATAAAATTCAGGCGGTCCATGAGTAATTGACCTTTTGGGTCTACAAATAATGGTTTCTGTGGGTTCTTGTCTACCTTTTCCAAGTATCCTGGAGTGATTGAATGACAATCAATGAACTGGCAATTATTTCATTGCTGTATTAATCCTCTGCAGAGGAAATAAATATGCTTTTTGTGGGTTATCAGTTCTCATTCTCTTAAAGTTTCCTTCTAGTCAAGAAACTGATATTCTTAGATTCCTTAGTTATGTGTAAGATATCGTCATTGTTCTGAAAACCCTCAACAGACTCTGGCAGCTTTGAAAAACTATCTCCAGGCCAAAATATTGTAAACATGTTGGATTTGTATTCATTGTAATGTCACAAATACGTGATTTCCATGAGTGTGTTTTTGTGAATACCTGTACTGGGATTGTACAATAAAGACTGTTGTGATGTCTCCGTCTTGTTACTTGACAAAGCCTATGAGAATGAAATGTTTGCCAGTTTGTCAGATATAACACATATCATCTCCTCTCATGACAAACCAAAGACTTTAGCAAAAAGAACTAGGAGTACTTGTGGAACCTTAGAGACTAACAAATTTATTTGAACATAAGCTTTCGTGGGCTAAAACCCACTTCATCTGATGCATGCAGTGGAAAATACAGTAGGAAGATATAGATAGATAGATAGATAGATAGATAGATAGATAGATAGATAGATAGATAGATAGATAGATAGATAGATAGATATCTTGATCAATTGTGATCAATTAAGGTGAGCTATTATCAGCAGGAGAAAAAAAAACCTTTTGTAGTGATAATCAGGATGGCCCATTTCCAACTGTTGACAAGAAGGTGAGAGTACCGGTGGTGGGGGGGGATAAGCATGGGGAAATAATTTTACTTTGTGTAATGACCCATCCGCTCCCAGTCTTTATTCTTAATGTAATGGTTTCCAGTTTGCAAATTAATTCCCAATTAGCAGTCTCTTGTTGGAGTCTGTTTTTGAAGTTTTTTTGTTGTAATATTGCAACTTTTAGATCTGTAGTCGAGTGACCAGGGAGACTGAAGTGTCAGAGAACACTTAATTGATCACTCTCATTATAGTGTGTATACCCATTTTTTCATGTTCTCTGTGTGTATATATATATTTTCCGACTGTATTTTCAACTGCATGTATCCGATGAAGTGGGTTTTAGCCCACAAAAGCTTATGCTCAAATAAATTTGTTAGTCTCTAAGGTGCCACAAGTACTCCTCATTCTTTTTGCTGATACAGACTAACACAGCTACCACTCTGAAGTGTTTAGTTATCTCAACTAAAGGTAAAAGTATATGCAATATATTTCAGTAAGTTATATCATCCTTTTTGCTCAAATGAGATTTTAGTGGCAGCATGCAAGATTATAGCCGGCTGCAGCCAAGCTCTCCTGCTATTTACCAGGTTCTTAAAAATCCCTATGGATATCCTCAATAAAAAGTTACAATATATTTCAATGAAATGCTTGTTACTTCCGATATACATCCTGCAAGAGCCAACCCTGTGCCAACTAAAGAATCTGGCATACTGGTGCATATTGTCTACTCTTCTACACTGAGTTCCTAATTCATAATTGATAATGCAAAGGATACCTAATGCCAATGGGTGCGAATGGATCCATTGGGGGAAATACCATTTCTAATGTGTTATACTGGCTCATGCTATCCAATGTTTGAGTTCAGTGTTTAACTATGCATGAAAATTTAGGTTTTAACATAGCCAGAGAAGTTCCTCTATCTGAGCCTACCAGATTTTTTTATATAGTTAGATTTATTTGCTATTCTAGGAGGCTTGCCTGAAATTTTTAATCAGAGTAGAAATCTCCTGGAGATCAATATCATAAATATACAGAAGAAACTTGGAGAGATTTGAGCATGAAGAGAACAGCAGCAGACATTTTAACACAGTTTATTTCAAATAGACTGAAAACATGATGAAATTCTTGCTGCTTATTATTGAAGATGAGTAGGCTTGTTATCTTGCCAACCGATTATAGAGTGCCCCTTTTTTACAGTTACTCATTGAAATGATTTACTTCTCGTGCACAGGTTCATACTTGTCACTATTTGTGGAGATTATTGCTAACTTGCCATTTAGTCAATCCAGCTATGTTAATTTAGAGGTAGCTTGAAATTGAAAGATTTGTTGCCTACAGTACTTTCAGTGAGTAACATTTACTCATTAGAAGACAGGTTACGTGGCCTACAGATTGGCTACAAAAAATAAATGGGGTGTTCAGGACCTGAATCAGTAACTTGCATGTCATTGGCAGCTGGAGTTAAGCCAAACATCTCATTAGTATGTAGTACCTCTGGCACAAAACGAAGAAGAATACCAAAATGCATAAAACAAAGGGGGAGATAAAAGGAAAGCGTGAAATGGGGAAAGCACTTCTTCTCTGTGCTGTGGACTTTCTAATGGATGTTTCACAGCCCAGGAGATTACCATATGGTATGTAGATGCACATAGCTAACATACTGGGGTTTGATTAGTTATTTGCAGGTAATTAAAAATATTTTGGACAATACTGGATAGCAAATGACAAAGCAGTTTTGTAATAGAGTCTGAGCTCATATAATTGTTCATAGCTCTTCAACTCGCTCCTCTCTTTCTGGAAATTAGCAGAGATTGCTTTTAGATTTATTTAGCTTAATATGCAATGACACCCACCATGGGTGGGGTTGGGGGCTTTTTTATTTATATTTTATTTAAAATAAAATCCCCAAAATAAGAAAGGATTGAGAGGCAGACAGCAGAATGGAAAGTCGAAAGAATGGGAGGGGAGGAAAAAGCGAGGAAGGAAGGGATACTGGGAGGGGAAAGTGACACCTCGGTTTCCATCTGCTGGGTGTCTAAACATCAAAGGTTTCTAAAAAGTTAGACCACAGCTTTTAAAATTTTTCTGAGGTCCCCCTTCTTTGAAACATTGCTGATAGACCAGCCATGTCACTGGGCAAACTTCCAGCTGTGAAGGCAATTTTCTCTTCCATCTAAGCTATACGAGTCTTTTCTCTGCAAGTGCTGCTCTAGAGAACCAACATTTCCATAAGGATGGTGTTTTTGAAAAGCTCTTCACATTGGCCTCCCTGGTCACACTGAAGTCTAAGGGAGGTTTAACATTTGCTACAATAGGGGCAGCATTAGGTCAATGTTGAGTGCTTTTGAAAATCCTATCCTTTCTATTAGTCTTATTGCTGCATTTTTGTTGTTTGCTGAGAGGAGAAATAAGGGTCCCAATAACCTTTCAGTGAGCAATACATTTCCTTCCTTGCATTATTCAATAGAATCTTTGTTTTCTCTACAGTTGCGATAGTCTTCTTTTAGTTAGTAATCAATATGAACATAGAATGATTAATGGAAAGGGGTTCTTTTATGTGAAAATATTCCAGTGAGACTGGAGAAATGGGAACAACAAAGGTTAAGCAAAAGCAAATGTAATATATTCCATAACTTCTGACTTTCACTAAACATTCTTAAGCCTCACACTATTGGCCATATTTGACATTTTGAAAACAAAATGCAAAAGGGAAATATTTGAAATTCAGAGTCCCAAATACTTCTTTGAAGACAAAGAACAGTCTCTCTCTGGACAAATTAATATTTAACTATTTATACAAATTGGAAAAGATCCAGTAGGAGAAATCAAGAGACTGACTCTACAGCTCACTTGTCTGTGATGTTTGAGAAACTGGTTCGGGTTGTGGCTCTGAATCATGCAGAGCAGGAACTTGAGGCTGATCTCTCACATCTCAAGTGAGTGCCCAAACCATTGGACTATTGACTATTCTCAGGCCTCTTTCTCTTGTGCTAAAAAACAAAGAATAAGAAATAGACAGGTATAATTTTTGTTCTATATGACAATGAATGAAAACAATATTAAAACCTCAATTTTTCACAAAATGGAATTCTTGTTTACCAGATAGCCCTACTTAGGCTCCTAAGTCCCATTTTAAAAGTGATTTAAGCACTTAGGAACCTAAATCTGAAACTTGAGGTAACTAAATGAGGAAAATATATTGACAAACAACTGCAAATGAAAACAGTTGAATGTCCCTCAGCTCTGACCTTCTTGATTGCTAGTCAATCATTCTTTGTCTGGAATGGCTCATAGTCTGTGATCCAGAGCTCACTGGAGTAAATGTAAGGATATCAGATTAGGCCCTTACTTCCAGAACAGCAGCAGCAGAATCAGTGGATAAAATCCTGGTGAGAAGCCGACAAATCCCAAAGCGTTGTTTGCTTTCTATTCTGATCTGTTGTGTAGTGTTGTTGTGTAGAATTAGACAGCTGCTGCCTGCAGCTGCAGATCTGTCTGTATTTCAAGGATGGGTGAAGTGCTTATGTATAGTGTGTAAACTGTATAGAGCTATGGAGTCTTTGCATGGATAACTAAAATTCATAAACATATCTGAATAAGGTCAGTATTTAAAATAAAAGCTGTAACTTTTTAAAGTGATCCTTAATTTGAAGGCCCTAATTCATATGTGCCAAATTTGACACACCTAGGATATGGTTTTCAAAAGTACTGATATAAGCATGGTCTAAATGAACTCTCCCCTGACAGCTAGTCGGGGAGAGGGAGAGACTTCATGAGCAAACTGAATTTACATGAACACACCTACTCTGCATAGGTATCTAGCAGACAGGAGCTGTGTAGCTCCTGTGAAAGTAAGAGGGGTGGGAACAGATATCACAGCCAGGAGATGTGGACTCTTCCTAAGGGTCCCTGGTCTGGTTTGACCTGTTCCTTCCCAATGTTCAAAGATAGAGCTAAATCAGTGGTTCTCAAACTAGGGCTGCTGCTTTTTCAGGGAAAGCCCTGGCGGGCCAGGCCTATTTGTTTACCTGCTGCGTCCACAGGGTTGGCCGATCGCGGCTCCCATTGGTTGTGGTTCACCGCTCCAGGCCAATGGGGGCTGCAGGAAGTGGTGTGGGATGAGGGATGTGCTGGCCGCCCTTCCAGCAGCCCCCATTGGCCTGGAGTGGCGAACCGCGGCTAGTGGGAGCCACGATTGGCCGAACCTGTGGACGTGGCCGGTAAACAAATCAGCCCAGCCTGGCCTGCCAGGGGCTTTCCCTGAACAAGCGGCGGCCCTAGTTTGAGAACCACTGAGCTAAACGGACTTCATTAGGAACCTTTTGTATTTTAAGTACTCAATAAGAGCTGAAATCACTTGTGGTGGGGCAGTGTTTCTGCCCAGCCTGCTGAGAGCTAAAAATCACTAAGAGACTGGCCTACAGAGGTCACAGCAGACAGGCAGGTGGCAGCAGAAGGTGACTGATGGGTGGCTAGAGAAAGTGGTGAGTAGATGAGCATCCAGGCAGCGAGGAACAGTGGAGAGTGGAGTGTCCAGGAAGCAAGGAACAGCGGCTGGCAAGGTGGACAGCAGGGAGGAACACCGGCGGGTGAGGCGGCCAGCTAGAGCAAGTGCTCAAATGGTAGAGCAAGCCAGGTGCCTTTTTTCCTGGGTGGGAAATGAACTCACACAGATGCAGCTCTGAACCCAGGGTCTTCATTGACCAAGTACAACCACTGTGAATGGGGTATGGTGAGGGAGCAGAGGGGGGCACAGTAAAGAAAATTTTGGTTGTAGAACTTGTCATAAATATAAAGGGAAGGCTAGCCACCTTTAAATCCCTCCTGGCCAGAGGAAGAAAAACCTTTCACCTGTAAAGGGTTAAGAAGCTAAAGATAACCTCACTGGCACCTGACCAAAATGACCAATGAGGAGACAAGATACTTTCAAAGCTGGAGGGGGGCGGGGGGAGGAAACAAAGGGTTCTCTCTGTCTGTGTTGGTTTTTGCCGGGACCAGAGCAGGAATGTAGGTCAGAACTCCTGTAAAGAGTTAGTAAGCAATCTAGTTAGATATGCGTTAGATTCTGTTTTGTTTAAATGACTGATAAAATAAGTTGTGCTGAATGGAATGTATATTCCTGTTTTTGTGTCTTTTTGTAACTTAAGGTTTTGCCTACAGGGATTCTCTATGTTTTGAATCTGATTATCCTATAAGATATTTTCCATCCTGATTTTACAGAGGTGATTCTTTTACTTTTTCTTCAATTAAAATTCTTCTTTTAAGAACCTGATTGCTTTTTCATTGTTCTTGAGATCCAATGGTTTGGGTCTGTGTTCATCTATGCAAATTGGTGAGGATTTTTATCAAGCCTTCCCCAGGAAAGGGGGTATAGGGCTTGGGGGGATTTTTTCAGGGGGGAAAATGTTTCCAAGTGGGCTCTTTCCTGGTTATATTTTGTTAGATGGTTGGTGGTGGCAGCAATAAAGTCCAGGGACAAAAGGTAAAATAGTTTGTACCTTGGGGAAGTTTTAAACTAAGCTGGTAAAAATAAGCTTAGGGTTTTTTTTTCATGCAGGTCCCCACATCTGTACCCTAGAGTTCAGAATGGGGAAGGAACCTTGACAGAACTCAAGAACATGAAGCAGAAGACTCTTCTCCACTTACTCTGGGGTGAGTGTCCTGCTCACAGTTTTATGTTTATGAATTCTGCTTATGGAATTTTCCCTAATTAATGTCGGGTGCCTTCTCTCCTTCCATTAAAATTTTATTTTCTACACTCAGACTCTGTGTTTGTGAGTGGTGAAATATTGCTTCTCAGAGGCATGCAGGGGTGATGTGTAATTTCCCCAGGTTACTGGGTGGGGGGCTCGAGCCAGTTCTGTATTGTTTTGTTGAAAAGGAACTCCTGGATATTGAATCCATCCCTGGTTGCTGAAGGCTACACCTGGCAGAAGGATTACACTGAATAATACAGTTGATCAGAGAATGGACAATAATTTTGTAACTTTTAAAAGGTTTGTTACTGTTTTGGGGGGTTTTTTGGTGGTTAATATTTTCAAAAAAAAAAAATTGCACCTATGTGGAGGTTCAATACAAGACACAGGCTGGTCTGCTGACGGGATCTTCCCTGTCAGCTTTTCCACCTCTCTTTTATTTCTCTCCCCCCCCTGCACATTACATACTCCGACCGCAAAAGGCATCAACAAAGGAAATAATATGACTTTGATTAATATTCTTATTTACCAGCCTCTATCTACTACAATCTTTGTTCTCAGGCCTTGAGCCTAGGCCAAGGAAGCTTCCCACGGTTGATGTCCTTATTTTGACTTCCCAAATGGTCCATGTTCCCATGGTCCATGTCCTTGGACAGAGCAGAGCAATGTGTGCATCGCTCCTACACAACAGTCAGGGTGTGCCCTGACTGTTTTCAAGTGCATGAACGCTACATGAACTCTTCATCCCCCCTTTTTCTGTTATTTGTGCTCGGCCATCTCATGGTAGCCATCAATTTGCTTTTGCAAGCGATTTAACTTCCAGACTGACAAGGACATAACTCGGGGAGCCTGCCAGGGCAGGTCTCTACAAAGCCTTAGCAAAGAGGGAATACATGGTATACAGCAGCAGCAAAATATAATCCCAACAATTACAAATACAGCATAACCGAAAAATTGTTGCAGCCATCCTAGAGAGGGCAACCATCCTGTAAGCCAATTCCAAAAGCCCTCAAACCCCAGATCTTGGCGTATGTGTGCTGTAAGATTGGCCAATTCGGCCAATCTAGTTTCTATGGGGCAACTATTATCAGTTAAATTAAAACAACACATATGCCTAAACATGGAACAGCCTAGATGGTGTTTCAAGAGCAGAAAATCAATGGCTGCTCTGTTATCCAAAATTGCATCCCTTAATTCGTGTTGCTCTGTGTTAAGTAGGGCAATTGCCTGGGATGTTGTATTAATTGCCTTTGCCGCAAAGCATGCCAGGTTATTTAAAGTTCTGGCTGTATAAGTGGCAAGCCCGGGAACTCCAACAATAGAGGCCGCTAAGGCTGTATACTCAGAATGGCTGAAAAGATCGACATCTGCAACACAGTCTTCTGAAAGGGGTACACCTCTTTTACTGTGCTTTTGGCCGGCAAAAGGCAGAATGAGTGTCATTCTGCTGAGGCAGCAAAGGGTGCCATCGCTTAAATTTGCGGGAATGTAACTAAAGGTGCGTGAGCCGCAGGTAAAAAAACACCCTGGTGGTAGGATGATATGGCCATAATTGTACGAAATATTCACGGCGTGGGAACAATTTAAAAAGGGTTGAGAAATTTACCAACAGCCCAAGAGCACCTTTGTACTAGTGCAGTTAACCACACGCGCACAGGTGACATTGTTGGCCCCGGCCGGGTACGGTGTGTGGAGGGATATGGCCGTGTGAGGCAAAGTATAGTTGGCCGGGCCCCAATTAGCCATGCCAGAGTACTGGGAAGAGAGATTCGCGTAAGCAGCGAGCATCGTCTCATTCCCGGTTTCCTCAGGGTGATGACATACTGGAATAAGACATGTACCTAACAATTCTCCGGCTGCTACAGAATCAGATAAACAAAAGTGGGTAACATTTGCTATTGAAGCCAATCTTTCCCATAGGTTATATGTCATTCGGGCCCGTAATGGAGAAAGCGCTTCCGAGCCAACCCCTACAGGAAATAGCAGGCACAAAAGGCATACAATCAATACAGAATTAGCAGTAATTTGGGCAAGAATTGCCACAAACAAAGTCTCAGGAGTCTCTGGCTGTTGGTTTGCTTCCAGTCGTCGTTGAGCAGCGGCGACCAATGCTTTTACTGCTCCCCATGTCACGGGCTGGCTTGGGACGCTACGCCTCTTCCATTTCCGTCCCTTCGTTGTCTACCCGGGAGGCACCGCGCTCTCCTCCAGGGTCAGCTGAAACTCCGGTATGGGGTTCGATAGTCCTTGGTGCCATGCCATGCTGCTTCAGTGCCGGTCGCACACACCGGGCCGGAACCCACAAGGGTCCTGTAGGGAGAGACACAGCAGCATATCCCCGACCCCAAGTGATTAGAGGTAGTGGGCCCAGCCATTGCTGTTCGGGCAGCTGACGGTAATAGACACGCGGTCTTTCCAGTACCTCGGATTTATGAAAATCCAATCCGCGGGGGTCTGCTGATCTGCGTTCAGCGTTAAGTTATTTAAAGTGAACAAAAGGATATGCAATTGCTGCTGAATGTCTCCTAAGGTTCGGAGACGCAGCTCCCCTTGTTTTAATTGTTTGTCGAGGAAGGTTTTTAGCATGCGATTTGCACGTTCAACAATAGCTTGGCCTGTGGAATTATAAGGGATCCCGTGTGTGAGACAGACGCCCCATTGGGCACAAAAGGTGGAGAGGGCTGTGGAGCAATGGGCTGGGGCATTATCCGTTTTTATCTGGCTCGGGTGACCCATAACAGCAAAACAGGCTAGCAAATGGTGAATAACTTTGGGAGTGGCTTCCCCACGCTGTGGGGTCGCCCAGAGGAATCCCGAATAGGTATCAATGGAAACATGTAAAAATGAATAGGGATGGAATTGTGGCACGTGAGTGACATCCATTTGCCACAGCTGATTCGCTGCGGTGCCTCTGGGGTTAACGGCATCAGAAAGGGTAGGGGCAGCAGCGGCACAGTGGGGGCAGGAGCGAACAATAGAACATGCATGATCAGTAGGAATGTGAAACTGCCGGGCCAAAACAGAGGCAGACTGATGAAAAAAGGCGTGGCTTTCAATGGGGTCAGAAAAAAGGGAATTTACCTCACCACGTAACGCGTGATCGGCGCGCGCATTGCCCTCAGTAAGTAGCCCAGGCAGAGGGGTATGACTGCGAATATGAGCAACAAAATAATGGAAATTACGAGTGGTGATGAGATACTGTAAAGACAAAAACAGGTGAAGGAGGTCCTCATCGACCTGTGGGGTAATGAGGGCTGGGGTAAATAATCAATTACCTGATAAACATAATGGGTGTCCACAATCAAATTAAAGGGACAATCAGCAAAAAGTTGAAAGGCCAAAATAACAGCAGCCAGTTCTGAGAGCTGCGTGGAATGCTGAGGCAGCGTAAAACGAGAATGCCAACGAGGGGGGTCACCTAATTGATAGGTGACCACACCTCGACGTGGAGAGCCATCAGTAAAAAGAGTGACAGCTGAAACAATGGGTGGAGAGCGGCTAAGACGATGGACAACTAGGGGCACCTGTTGGGTAATTACCAATCGGGGATCTTTTGGGGGATTATAAGAGATCTCTCCCACATAATCACAAAGAGCAACCTGACAGGCCAAGGAGGCGTGTCACAAGGAATCAAATTCACTACGGGACAAGGGGAACACAATGGCAACTAAATCGGTACCCGTGAGTTGCACTGCACGGTGGCGGGCTTTACGAACAAGATCGGACAAGGCATCTAAATAAGGATAAATGTTCCGAGGAGGAGTGGATGACAAATATATCCACTCTATGATGGAGACGGCTGTGTTTGTACGAGGTACAAACAGAGACGCAGTGGGCGTATGAGGGGTGGCAAGGAGAACCAACCGCAGGGGACGGACCTCAGTGAGTCTATCCACAAACTGCTGACTCAACACTGCATTGATCTGTTGAATGCAGGCAATGTGCTCCTCAGTGATGGCAATAACTGCGCCCGGTGCCCGAGCTCCACGTAGGAGCTCGAACAACGGCTGCAGCATTGATGTGGGGAGACGGAAGTAGGGTCGAATCCAATTTAAATGACCCAAAATCTGTTGTAATTTAACAAGGGTTGGGGTTGAGGTAGAACCAGTTCTGGGCGAACAGGGGTGGCATAGGTTTGTAAAACCTTATGCCCGAGGTAGTGGTAGGGATAAGAGCGCTGGATTTTTTCTGGTGCCACTAATAGGCCATTTTGGCCGAGAATCTGGGACAAGGATTCAAGCTGTTCTGCCGTGATCTGGGGACCACTAAGCAAAATGTCATCCATATAATGGTAGACTTTTAGTGTGGGGTATCGGGCACGAAAAGGGGCGAGGGCCCGATCCACAAAGAGCTGACGCAAGGTCGGACTATTTTGCATTCCCTGGGGCAAGACCTTCCACTGATACCTATGAGAGGGTTGCTGATTATTATATTGTGGCAAAGTAAACGCGAATTTTTCGCGATCTTGTGGGCAAAGGGGGATGGTAAAAAAAACAATCCTTTAAATCTAACATACAAAGCTGATCGGTTTGAGGCATTAAATTTGGGTTCGGTAAGCCAAATTGCAAGGGGCCCATGGGTTGTATGCGTTTATTTATTTCCCTTAAATCATGTAACAGCCTCCATGCACCAGATTTTTTCTTAATAACGAACACCGGGGTGTTCCAGGGACTAGTGGAACGTTCCAAGCGCTGTGCACGCAAATGTTGTTGCACAAGCGAATGAAGCGCTTTCAGCTTCTCTGAAGGGAGGGGCAACTGGTCAATCCATACGGGCTCTAAGGATTGCCACACCAATGGTAATGCGGAGGGCAAGGTGGGTGTGGGAAGGTTTTGGGCCATTATATATTAATATTGAGGGTGGTGTCCAGCTTTGTAAGTAAGTCACGGCCCCAAATATTGAGGTGGACAGGGAGCACAAAAGGACGGATTGTAGCAAGGGCACGGACTCCTGGTTTAGAGACCGTGACCCAAGACAAATTTTGGCACCCGGGTTTACTACCCCCGATCCCCCACAACTCTTTAGAAGGAACTGTTGGCCAACTGACCGGCTACTCCTGATCGCGAATCACAGTAACGTCAGCTCCAGTGTCCACCAGCCCTGTAAAAGGAACATTATTTAAGAGAAGTGTTAACTGAGGTTTTGAGGGGCAGACCAACATTGTTAGAGCAACAAGTGGAGAGGACGTGTTGTGAGATGGCGACTGAGCCAGCGTCGATCCAAAGCCGCCTCTGCCCCGGGCTCGATCCTCTGCAGCTGGCACCTGATAGGGGACTAAAATCAATTGCGCAATTGACCGTCCACGCCGGAGTGACTGTGGAAGATGGGTCCATACCTGAACCTTAATAACGCTGGTGTAGTCGGCATCAATGACTCCTGGGATGACAAAAAAACCCTGTTTCCCAGAGTGTGAGCGAGGAAGAACCAGACCCACAAATCCAGCAGGGAGAGGTCCCGTCACCTGGGTAGGTATGGCGCAAACCTCCCCTGGCAACCGAAAGTCAGCGTCCTCCTGCATAATCAAATCAAGCCCTGCACTTCCGGCAGTCGCCGCCTTCATGGAGTCTATGGGTTTTAAAGCAGAGGAACAGTTGTCTGAGTGGGAAACACCCCTGTTTGGCCCTGGGTTCGGGGGGACCCGCCGTGCAGTTTCCCGACCCGCTACGGCACTGATTAGCCCAGTGATAGCCCTTCCGACACTTGGGGCACTTCTTTGAGGGGCGAGCAGGCACCGTTGATGAGCGGCACTCCCACTGAAAATGACCCTCCTTACCACAGCGGTAACAACGCTTCCCCTCCTTCCCGCTTTTCCGCAGGGCGGCAGCCAGAACTCCAGCCTTATGGGCTTGGGTTCCGATGTTTTGGCATGCCCGCAGCATGTCTGACAGCTCTAGAATTCCAAAAGCTTGTGCCGCCTGGAGAGCACGACGGCAATCCTCGTTCGCATTTTCAACTGTCATTTTTAACAGGATCTCATGAGCTGCTGCAGGGCTGTCCACCTGTCGGAGGATAGCCTCCTGCAATCTGTTGGTAAAATCCATAAAGGACTCTGACGCACCCTGACGGATACTGGCAAAGCTTTGGTAGGCTTGCCTGAATCCAGGAACTTCCGGAAAGCATGCTGGGCGCAGGTGGAAATAATGGGGAAGTAGGCCTGAGGGAGTTGAGACTGCAGCTGGACAATAGCAAACTGGCCCTCCCCTGCCAAGTGCTCATAAATGACACCTTGCTCTCTACACACCTGGGCTTAGCGTTCTGCCATCTGCCGAAATTCACTAAGCCAAATAACATACTGACTAGGTGTCAGCATCATGCGCAACAGCGCCTTCCAATCTTCAGGGACCAGAGAGTACCCAGAACCTAGCCCTTCAATGAGACCACGCACATACGTGCTAGTCAGACCGAACTCGCGAATCACTTTCTTTACCTCTCTGATCACCGAGTACGGCAAACTGACCCAGTTTGCAACCTGGTTGCCCTGGCCATCATCCTGCCAGGTCACCGGACAGACTGAGACCAGCTCAGCCAGCTCCTCTGCTATAAGATCTGAGCGAGTCTTTGCTGCGTGAACCATTTGTTGCACCAGCCAAAGCCTCCGAGCAGACGCGGACGACCCCCAAGGGGCCCCAGAGCATGGGGCCCCACGGGGGGAGGGTGATCACACACCGGCTCCAGTGGGGAAGGCCAGGGAGGCGGTGGTAATAGAGGCACTGGGGGCGAAGCAGGGGGAGGAATGCTTGCAGGAGCAGACGGGGATGGTGAGATCGGCAGCCCCTCTGTTGGTGCGGGAGAGGGCCTTTCCGAGGCGACACATTGTGTCGCATCGCTAGGAGGGGGGACAGCTGCAGGAGCGGACGGGAGTGGCGAGAGCATCAGCGACGCGAGGGAGGGCCTGTCCGAAGCGACACGCTGTATCGCGTCGCGGCAGAGTTGCCAGGCATGTAAACCCTGCACGGGCGCCCGAGGCTCCTTGTGCAATGTCTGGCCCAACCGCTCCCAGTCCGCTAGCTTAAGGGTTCCAGCTTCAGGGTACCACGGGCATTGGGCACTCACCTCCTGTAGCAGGAGAGTGAGTTCTTGAGCGGGACAGTCATGCTGAGCCTTACGCAGCAAATGCTGTAGCTCATTGCGGTGTTGCACTTGCAAAGCAGAGATGGAGCTTCCCATACTTACCACAATGAAAAATACTCACCAGGATCCGCGAAGCGGATGAGTGACGCGTCTGAAACCCTTGCCGGGCGAGGTGAGTGCTGAGGGCTCCACGTTTGGGCGCCAGTTGTGGCGGTTCAGTACAAGACAGGACACGGCTTTAGGCAAGCAAACAGGCTGGTCTGCTGACGGGATCTTCCCTGTCAGCTTTTCCACCTCTCTTTTATTTCTCTCCCCCTGCACATTACATACTCCGACCGCAAAAGGCATCAACAAAGGAAATAATATGACTTTGATTAATATTCTTATTTACCAGCCTCTATCTACTACAATCTTTGTTCTCAGGCCTTGAGCCTAGGCCAAGGAAGCTTCCCACGGTTGATGTCCTTATTTTGACTTCCCAAATGGTCCATGTTCCCATGGTCCATGTCCTTGGACAGAGCAGAGCAATGTGTGCATTGCTCCTAAACAACAGTCAGGGTGTGCCCTGACTGTTTCCAGGTGCATGAATGCTACATGAACTCTTCACACCTAAAAGAAGTTCAGCATCTTTCCCAATTATGTTATAGATGTGTTGAGCTGGGCACTATTTCAAATTTGACCATAATTATTTTAGGACCTGATTCTGCCATCCTTATTGATATCAAATATTACCTTCCTCTGCAAATGCTCCCATTGGAATAAGTAGTGTAATTACTCATGCTGTAAAGTACAATTCATTGTAAGAGGGCTAAAAACAGGAGCATACAGAATAAAACAGACATGAGCGATGGGAAAACATGAATTCTAGTGATAGCCAAAATTCAAAATGTTCATTCATTAGATCCGGATAGGCCCTTAATTATCCAGAATTTTATCAAAATCTTACAATTAAAAATACTTAATACTTAGTACTCAAATAGTATAGGTCTTTCCTGCTTCAGAGTGCTTTATGGACATTAGCTAATTAATCCCCATAACAGTAAATATTAAAAATACGACCAGTGAAGAGAGAACAACTGCTGTCATAGAGCTCGAGAATTTATGGTCCCCAGTCCTATGCAGACATCATTAGAACATATATCTGTTATCTAAACCTTTTGAGATCTCCATTCTACCTGGCCACATTCCCCATCTCCAATCCTTCCTCCTCCCTGAGCTCATCCTTCTAGTCCCACTTGCATCACCATCTTCCTTTTTTGATCCTGTGACATTATCTTATTAAAATATGACCATAAAGATCATTGCTGCCACCACTGTTAAATATTTGCAACAAATCTTGTACAAAAGTTGTCAAGTAAGGAGTCTGTGGAAGGATATGATTTGCTGAATATGATTATGCTATTTGCATGTATGCATCTTTTTTAATGTATGTATTTATTTATTTATTTGTATTTGAAGCTATTAGTATTGACTTTATACCTGGATTTCAAATGTTTGCTCCTGGAGTAATGCCCACAAGGTACTTAGCCTGCACATCTTGGAGGGATTATTCAAATTAAGTGGCTCATCAAGGAACACTTAACTAACAATGGACCATGGGAAACACCTATTTACACTTAATGGAATTTACTGCCATGACTAAGCAAAGTCATGCATAGACATGTGACTTGCGCATGTGACTCCAAATTCCATCTTTACCTGCAATTTTCCACTAGCTCTGCTGAGGGCTTTGTTTGAAACAATGGATTTCCCTCCACATGGCAGAAGCTATAAGAGGCCCTGGAAACATCTCCATTTTGCCTCTTTCCAGCTCCAGCCTCTTTCATGCTCAAGCCTCTGGACTATGGACTTATACTAATGGGAGCATTCTAACCAAGGAATTGAGGACCTTCCAATGATTTGAAAGCAACCAGAGACTTGACTTAAGCCAGCAGTTTATTCCATCACTGCTACAAGCCTGAACCAAGAACTTTGCAATTATTGTATGTATTTCATTCCTTTAACCAATTTTAACTCTAACCTTTCTTTCTTTTTATAAATAAACCTTTAGATTTTAGATACTAAAGGGTTAGCAACAGTGTAATTTTTGGGTAAGATCAGAGTTGTATATTGACCTGGGTGTGTGGCTGGTTCTTCGGGATCAGAAGAACATTTTTTTAATTAAATTAGTTTTAAAGAACCACTCATCTCTAATTCTAGTGTTTTGGGTGGTGATACCAGGACTGAAATGTCTAAGGAAACTGCTGTTCTAACTTCTTGTTAGCCAGTGCGGTGAAACAGAAGTTTACTTTTGTTGCTTGTTTGATATGTCTCATGGGAGAATAACATCCAGTTTTGGGCTCTATCTGCCCTATTTCTCAGCAGTTTGTCCTGAAATTGGTATTCTCAGTTGTGACCCACCGAGGCACAGTTCATCATCGTCATGTTCCCATTATGCCTGTGGCATTTAGGGGAGTGACAAAGCTCCTCCACTCCTCTCTGTGTCTGGCAAGTCTTTCAATGGTTCCCTGGCTATGCCCCAGGTTTTTCAGCTCGGCTTCCGCAGCTCTTCACCATGTTGTTTTCGGGAGGCCTCATTTTTGCTTGCCTTCTGGTGTCCATCTTATTGCTACTCTGGTGATGGAATCAGTTTCCATCTGAAGCACATGGCCAATCCATCTCCAATGTCTCCTGGCAATGATGGTGCTCATATCCTCTTGGCTGCACTGTATCAATAGATCTTTGTTTGAGATTGTTCTGGGCCAAAAGATACTGAGGCAGGTTGTATGGAATGAAGACAGTTTGGACAAGTCATACTTTCTTATTCACCAGCATTCTGTACTATAAAGTAATGTTGAAAGTATGCAGTTCTCATAAATCTTTGTTTTTTCATGTTGATGATTTCCTGACTGTATTTAAACTCCTGAAGGTGTTCCTGGATTTAGTGATTTTGTTCCACATGTCCTGGCTTGTTCCACCATCCTGGCTGATGGTGCTGCCCAAGTATGTGAAAGTTTCTACATTGGTGAGAACATAATTCTCTATCTGTACTGGTGATGGTGAGGCAATATTAAGGTCATGATGTCTGTCTTATTGCAATTGATTTTGAGTCCAATTTGCTGGCTGAATGCATTGAGTCGAGTTGTTTTTTTCTTGTATATGGTGTTGGCTATGTGATAGCAGACTGAGATCATCTGCAAAGTCTAGATCTAAAAGGAATGAGAAGGGTGTCCATTTAATGCCTCTTGGTATGTCTTCTGTTGTATGTTGTGTTACTCAGTCAATGGCAATATTGAAGAGGATTGCAGACATGATGCACCCCTGAGGTACTCCCATTTTGACTTCAAAACTGAGCTCATTGTGATCAACACTGCATGTAAAGTTGAAATAAAAACATGTGATGATGTTGATTATATGGAGAGGGATTCCATATGCCTGCAGATCCTGTGAATGCTATCAAAAGCCTTCTCAAAGTCTATGAAATGTATGTAGAGTTGCCATTGCCATTCTAAGCATTGTTCTATTATGTTTCGTGGAGTGAAGATCTGGTCTGTGCATCCATACCCTTTCCAAAAACCAGCTTGTTCTTTTCTGAGAATGCTATCAACTGTGTCTGATATACGCTGGACTATGATCTTACACAATACTTTGCTTGGCACAGATAAAACTTATAACGCCAGTTATTACAATCACCGAGAGTTCCTTTCTTTTGTATATTCACTATAACCCCATTGGTCCACTCATCTGGAACTTTTTCCCTTTCCCAGACTGATGTACATAAAGGGGCCAGCATAGATGCTGTTAACTCAGTATTTACCTTGAACAATTCTGTAATCAAGTTACCCTTTGCCGGAGCTTTCCCATTTTTAAGGATTTGATGGCATGAATGATCTCTTCCTTAGTTGGGGTGTCTGTGTTGATATCAAGATCATCATATGCCTCTTGGATGCCACGGTTACAGATCCCTACATTCTCAATTGCCAAATTCCCTTTTTTCCATCCATAAAGAAATTCCTCAGCACCACTTTCCAGCCATATGGTATTATGTGATTCCTCAGTTCTAGCACTTTGCAGGGATTTGACCAAATGCTCTAATCAAATCCTATGTGTTCCAGAGCTTCCAAAGTCAGAGATGCCTTTGGGTGCATTCTCCATAATCACAGGAGGTGAGGGGACAAGTCTCCAGACTCACAAGATTGGAAGAGAGCAACTAGACCTTTTAAGTCTCTGAGTTAGAAATTAACAAAGATAGAAATCTGGAGGTCAGGGGAAGGAACTGGATATTTAGCAAAACATTTTCAATAAATTTAAAAGATGTTTTATTTGTGGGTCAGCCAGATTCTTATTTTTCACTGAACTGGTTTGATCATCCCTTATTAATAAAACTATACAGGAAAAACATATCCTGAAGATGCTGCAACAGGATCTAACCACGATAGAAATAAAACAAATACCAAAAAGTTGACGAACAGCAAGCGTAAGAGACTTTGACAAGTGTAACTGTGAAAAGTAAATGCAGGTACTGTGAAAAACAAATATGGATAGTGTGACAGATGCAAAATATGGAAGTAAGTGACAAGTACAGCTACTAAACTTCCACAAATAGAGATAATGTCATAATGATCAAAAGAGAACTTGGCAAACATAAAAGACAATATAGTTGTGAAGTAAACAAAGCAAATGATCCTGATGTAAACTCAAAACCAGACCCTGGTTTCAGAACAAATTTAGCAGAAGCAGCAGCTGTATTATATAAAAGTGTCTTTGCTGGTAGCAAGGATAGAAGCTTACACAGCACACAAGTGGGAGATAAAAAGGAAATGAAATAGAAATGCCTTCAAAATGTATACCATTGAAGTACAAAGGAATAAGGTCATGGCATATGAGACTCATAATGGCAAATTTCAGAGGAACAGCCGTGTTAGTCTGTATTCGCAAAAAGAAAAGGAGTACTTGTGGCACCTTAGAGACTAACCAATTTATTTGAGCATGAGCTTTCGTGAGCTACAGCTCACTTCATCAGATGTTTACCGTGGAAACTGCAGCAGACTTTATATACACACAGAAATCATGAAACAATACCTCCTCCCACCCCACTGTCCTGCTGGTAATAGCTTATCTTATAATGGCAAAGTACATATGAGAGGCCATTGTGCAACTACACCTCTGTCCCCTTACATCATTGCATTGACATTGATGATTTTGCTAGTCTCCAACAATTAGAGGCAGCCAATTAACTTTGTTGAACTATTGGAATGTTAGCTGTTCTTTCAAATGACCCATCATTATTCTTTCAACTAATCCATCATAAAAAGGATCGCAAAAGCGATTTTATTTGCTTTAAGTATATTTTAAAATAATCCATGTCACTCAAAATCTTTCCAATCAGGAGTTTAATAACAAATGCTATCTGGGCCAGCCAAGATATAGTCACTCTGTAACCCACACAATTAAGGTATTTCTAAGTCATTTATCATTTTGGTGTCAAAGCATCAAGGTAGACAAAATTTTGCAATGTGATGTACCAGCAAAAAGGACAATTACATGTTAGGCTGCATACTCAGAGGCCTTATGATATGGAACAGGAAAGTAATGGTCCCTTGCTAATCAGTTCTGGGTGCCCTGCACTGAGATATGGACTATATGAGGATAGCACTTCACTCATAACTATATTTATTTCACCCATCCTCATTTCAGTGTGCTTTTGGGATTTGATGAAAGGTTATTAGGGTCCATATTCTGCAAAACAATGATTGCTACACTTACGGAAGTGTAAACTGGAAGCCAAGAACATTTTTGAGGATGATAAGTGGTACAAAATGTGGGGTAGTGAACATATCTCTCGGCTTATAAGCTTTCCTACCCATTCAACAGCCAGAAACTCATATGTTTTATTTCAATTGTTGGCACATTGTAAACTTTTTTTTTTTATTTTAAAAAAAATCAAAGGAAATCTTGAAACAAAAAGTTGTTTTGAATTAAAAAAAAACAGAACATTTAAATGTTTTCAGAATTTTTGGTTTTAGGGTTGTTTATTTTTTTGACTGAAACAATTTGTGAAGTCAACATGAATTTGTAAATTGTATGTTCGACACAAATCTGCGTTTTTCACTGAAAAAAATCAGTTTAGATATTTCATCCGCATCTACATATGTGTCCAAACAACATGTCTCTGTCTTAGATCCACTTTGTAACCAAGGACCTCGCTAATTCAAGAAACTGAAGGGAAAAACATCCTTCATTGCAAATCACAGAAGGATATGCCATTTCTTCTGACAGAGTGACATGTCTACATACTGAAGACTCAAACAATTAAGGAGGGAAAGAGTTTGCTTTAACTTTTCAGCACTGCGTGTTGTTGCACAGTAAATGACAGTTTAATAGTATCAGTCACAGAAGTGGGGGACACATAAACTACACACTATAAATGACAAATAAAATTCAGTATTGATAAATGCAAAATAATGCACATTGGGAAACATAATCACAACTATATATATACAATGATGAGGTCTAAATTAGCTGTTACCACCCAAGAAAGAGATCTTGGAGTCATTGTGGATAGTTCTCTGAAAACATCCACTCAGTGTGCAGCAGCAGTCAAAAAAGCAAACATAATGTTGGAAATCATTAAGAAAGGGATAGATAATAAGACAGAAAATATCATATTGCCTCTATATAAATCCATGCTACACCCACATCTGGAATACTGCATGCAGATGTGATCGCCCCATCTCAAAATAGATATATTGGAATTGGAAAGGATTCAGAAAAGGGTGACAAAAATTATCTGGGGTATGGAACGGCTTCCGTATAAGGAGAAATGAATAAAACAGGGAATTTTCAGCTGGAAAAGGGATGACTAAGGGGGATATGATTGAGGTCTATAAAATCATGACTAGTGTGGAGAAAGTGAATAAGGAAGTGTTATTTGCTTCTTCTCATAACACAAGAACTAGGGGCCACCAAATGAAATTAATAGGCAGCAGGTTTAAAACAAACAAAAGGCAGTATTTTTTCACACAACTCACAGTCAGTCTGTGGAATTCTTTGCCAGAGGATGTTGTGAAGTCCAAGACTATAACGGGTTAAAAAAGAACTAGATAATTTCATGGAGGTTAGGTTCATCAATGGCTATTAGCTAGGGTTGGGATGGTGTCCCTAGCTTCTGTTTGCCAGAAGCTGGGAATGGGTGACAGGGGATGGATCACTTGATGATTACCTGTTGTGTTCATTCCCTCTGGAGCACCTGGAATTGGCCACTGTCAGAAGACACGACGCTAGGCTAGATGGACTTTGTTCTCACCCAGTATGGCCGCTCTTATGTTCTTAAAAGTTTTTAAAATAGTTTTGCAAACACTTCTATACCTAAAGCATTAGAACAGGGCTTAAAGTCAACAAGGAACTGTGAACCAAAACTCTCTGAACTACGCCATCAATATGTTAATTGGTTTGTCTCCATGTATATATCCTTCCTACTCACTTATAGCTAAGCTCTCAGTTTAACTTGTCCTACTGTTTTTAACTGTCTCCTTGGTTAGTTATTCCCATATATCTATAGTTACTCACTTCCATTTAAGTTCTTTCCACCTACTTCCTTCTCCAATCCACCACCATTTTTTACTAGGTCAAATTCTGTTTTGGTGTCATTCTGCTGACCAATCAAAGCATAAAAATGTGGTATATCAAAAAAGGTATATCATATAAAAAACCTTCACATTTCACACACACACACACACATATACGAAACTACTTTTTTTACACTAATTTGGTAAATAACCTCAAGTTAGTTTCAAGTGAAGAAAAAGGGGTGCAATTTTGCTCTCACCATTAATTGTAGACAAAAATGCTACCACTTCGTTATCACACTACCTTATTTTCAAGGTGTCTAAATGCTACATTTACAAACATAATTAAATGAGGGTGCAAAATTGTGCTAGAATGGAAGATTTGTTTTTACAAAAATTCAGAGCTTTTATTAAAATTAGCTACTATAAAAGTACAGTAACAAACTTCCATCAAACATTTTATGAAGATTTTTAGTATGAGGATTTAATGCACATGCATGAGAGTCTCATTAGGTCAGTAGAACATGCTGTCTTTGAAGGAGATCAAAAAGGTCTATTTACAATAACATGCATATTAGGGAATCCCTGAACAGACCTTGTCAGTGTATGACACAATGGTTCCAAAGGAGCTAGTACAGGTCATCATGTCAATAACTGTGTATTGCTTCAGAGAAATAGGGGGAAATTACTGCGAGTGGAACCAGAGCAACTATCATATCTGAAACTTTTATAAAATGGCAAAAAGTCACATTTTCTTTTAAATCCGCATCAATTTAATGTCAAAGACTATACCCAAGCAGCACTGTCCCTTGCCTATTGCAAGTCAGCAACAGACACATGCTCAGCTCCAAAGCCACTTTTTCCTCTTGCTGCCCACTAAGAGCACAGCCTTCTATTCTACCCTCTTCTCCCTGTCTAAAGCCATGTGTGGAACGCAGTCGCTTCCGGTTGTTAGACAGCAATGCCAGCCAAAGCTGCCACCTCCCATTATACAGAATGAGAGTTCTTGGGCTGTCTATGGATGACAAATAACAAACAAAAGGCAACAGTCCTTCTTCTGATGCTAACTGCCACTGTGGCAAGTTCTAAACATCAACGTGTAGCATCTTTCATGCAGAATAAAATAGCCACAAAGATCTTAATTCCACATTAACATGCTCATCAAATTAATCCCATATATGTAGGTTTGAAATACGAGAAGGCAAAGAACTGATGTATTGGGCTAAAATCTCCCCTGGCTTAATCAAACCACATCTCATGTGTGGAGTATCTAAGCACTGATGTACTAGCCACATGTATCTGTCCTAACACACCTTTTGGAAAATACTGGTGAATGACTCAAAATAGATCCAGTTTTAAGCAGGAGTTACTCCTGTTCCCACAATGATTTTTGATTTTCAATGCCTATGCATGTGCTGATATGATATCATTATCCAGCTCCAGGTGTTTCCATTGATTTTAGGCTCAGTGACAGACATAAGCCAGTCCCCAGTGAAGACCTGATCTTAGGAAATACTGAGCACTACTGCACAGGAGGTGATGAGCACCTTCTACTTATGTAGAAGCCAAAGAGGCACTCAGAAGCTCCCACCATCCAGTTCCTAAACAATGGTAATCAAACCAAGGTCCTAAAGAAATTTGTTCACTGTGTTCTTTTCCCTTTCAAAATTATTCTCTGTCAGCTTGCTAATAGTAAACCATTTGTGTAATAGTCTACTTGCAGGGTAGGTACAATATAAAGAAGTTATTCATGCCTGTAACTGATATATGCTGTGTTTTTTCTTAAGTATTAATCCCTTCCATATGTCTTTAGCCATTCTAACCTATCCACTTTCCACACTATGGGTATTCAGAAATTTGATCCAGGGTGTAATTTGCCAATTTTCATCACTCTTTGTGGCTTTCTGAAGTGAACTACTTTCTTAGAACATTTGCCCAGGGTAGAAATTTGCCATTATGTTCATAGAGCCATAGAAGTACTCATTTGCTGAATACAAACTGCACAACCTAAGGAGCTTAACAAGTTTAAAGTGGCAATGAAACTTTGCCATTTCCCAATAAGTATCAAGGAAAAAAACTCAGAACAAAACAAAACACATCCCAAACAGACAATGGAATACACTGTAGCACATACAGGATTAAAATAAATGTTATTTGCAATGAAACTAATAATTTCTTAGGGGGTTATTATATGGTGGGGTTACGGTTTTCAACTTCTTAATACCTTTTAATTACAAGCCTCATCCTGCTTCCTGATTGAAAAAAGTAGACATTAAATGACTGATTCTCATTTATACTCAGGCTCCTTTACATCACTCTGGAAGTGTAAAAAGGTGTTTATCTTGTCACAGCAGTGTAAAAGGGCTAGTGTGTAAATAAGAATCAGGCCTCAGGAATCAAGACTGACTTCAAGGGAGGTAGAATAAAGATAATGTAGAGGACTTTCTAAAAATCCCATCTGAAGTATCAGGAAATTAATATTTTTTTGAACTGCTGCTCTCTCATCATCTTTTTATATCTAGCTGAAATCCACTTAGCATGTTTTATAACATCAATCTTTTCCCCCTTCATTAATTAATATTACTATGCAATTAGGAAGCCCAAAGAAATATTTTGAAATAGTTAATTCCTTTGAAATTGAGATTTGCCGCTGGTTGTTAATTAATAAATTGATCGTTAATTCTAGGCAATTACTGATTTGGGGCAGAAAAGTATTTTTCAGTAAACCCATACTCCCACAGACAAGATGTGCATCCATTTTAATAATTTCCAGCAGAAATCAGTCAGATTGAATAAATCCTTTCATATCAGAATGTTTGTTTTAGGTAAATAATCTTAGTTTGGGTTGGGTTATTGTGTTTAACCTTCATCTAGATCAGGTATACTTTATGTAGAGGTATATTCTTTTCCTCATTTCAGATGTAAAACTGAAGTTCAGACCACCTATTGTCATTAATGCCCCTGTGGAACCATTATCAATGCAGTCACTGGCATAGCTTGATCGGAATTTGGGTACATATATCCTGCTAACTGAAATTCCCTCAGGAACTCTCCATTTCCAACTTCAAAATATATAAAAATGAATACAAGTTATTCAGAATGGTGAAAAGTAGGGATCGGGAAGAGTATGGTGACTAGAGGTCCAGATTTTGCTTGCCCTTATGTAGCATTAAGTTTTGAGGGAAACTCAAGGGATCTTTTCCATATATGCAGCCTGTATAAGACCTAGAAAAAATCACAGTCCCAGGGCTCAAGGAAGCACAGCTTTTTCTTTATCCCTAATGTGCCCAGCACAGCGAAAAGGAGCAGGAATGGGTGGTGATGAGATGGAGTCATGTCTTCCTTCCCTTCCACCCAAGGCACACTATTCTTTGGAGAGGGACTAGCATGCAGGGAGGAGAAGACTGCACCTAACAATGATGTGTAGTAGTTAATGTGTTCCCCTGAACACACTGGGAGCTCCAAGAGTTATTAAGTAATTTAAATGTGGGAAGAAATTTCCAGATGGTAAAGGCATTCCATAGTTGACCATTATGTTATTTCTTGAACCTACCTCTGAAAGATCTGATTCTGACAGCTGTCCAGTGACAGGACACCGGACTCTATGGACCATTGGTTTGAAGTGATATGGAAATTCCTGTTTCCTGTGGGATAGAATGTCTCTGCTTCTCTTTAAGGCATGGTTTGGACCCATAAAAGGAAAAAGGAATTGCACAATCCCTATGCGGGGACAGTATCTCTCTCTTTTAGCAAGCGTGTCATCTGAACAATAGAATCCCCAGTGCTGAGTGAAGTGAGAATCAAACTGCAGGCCCATGCTGAGGGCAAAGGTAACTGGATTGTGGCAGGAGCTCCAAATAGTGTCACTAGTTGTGCAATATCTGAGCAGGTAATGGGGAAAGGTAGTCTCTATGCCACTCACAAAAGAAGAGTCTGTCTGGTGGAAGATGTAGAATGCTGGCTAACTATAAGGAAGATAATGATGCAACACCGTGTGGTTGTGTTGATGGATGCTCAAAATCTTACAATTATCTCATGTTCCCATATGTGTCGGGATCAGGAACCTACAACTCCATGAATCCTCCTTCCCATTTGCTGCTGCATGCCAGTAGGTGACTAAAGTTGAATTGCCTGCTACTATGTTATACATAAACTGAAGCTTCCTCTATTACTTGAGATCTATATTAAATATTTGGGTTTTTTTTATTACTGCATTCATTCTGTATTGTGTAGACAGTTAATGAAAAAGTGTTGAATCACCCCAAAAATCCCAGCACAGAAGGAAACCTCCATGCTCAAATCTCCTATTTTCTGGGCAGAAGGGAGTTTACGCTTATACAGTCCCAATTCAGAGATCTGTGTATGTGGAAAGGTGGGCTAGGCAGGAGATGGATGAATCAGCTTTTTTAGTAAATGCAACTTTTTAGTGGGTGGGGAGGATCCAAAGTCAAGGGTTGGATATCATCACTGCCAGAGAACAGAGGGGGGAAAAAGCTTTTCCATACATAATCATGCTGCAATATTAATAGCCAGTATTTTACATCCTCCAGGGACACATGAAAGATATGTTTCAGAGTAGCAGCCATGTTAGTCTGTGTCCGCAAAAAGAAAAGGAGGACTTGAGGCACCTTAGAGACAAACAAATTTATTTGAGCATGAGCTTTCGTGAGCTACAGCTCACTGCATTGGGTGCATTCAGTAGAAAATACAGTCGGGAGATTTATATACACAGAGAACATGAAACAATGGGTGTTACCATACCCACTGTAAGGAGAGTGATCTGGTAAGGTGAGCTATTACCAGCAGGAGAGCTGGGGGGACGGGGGAAGCTTTTGTAGTGATAATCAAGGTGGGCCATTTCCAGCAGTTGACAAGAACCTCTGAGGAACAGCGGTGGGCGGGGGGCGGGGGGGATAAACTGGGGAAATAATTTTACTTTGTGTAATGACCCATCCACTCCCAGTCTTTAGTCAAGCTGAAGTTAATTGTATCCAGTTTGCAAATTAATTCCAATTCAGCAGTCTCTCCTTGGAGTCTGTTTTTGAAATTTTTTGTTGAAGAATTGCCACTTTTAGTTCTGTAATCGAGTGACCAAAGAGATTGAAGTGTTCTCCAACTGGTTTTTGAATGGTATAATTCTTGACGTCTGATTTGTCATTTGACGTTTGATTTGTGATTTGATTCTTTTTCGTGGAGACTGTCCAGTTTGGCCAATGTATATGGCAGAGGGGCATTGCTGGCACATGATGGCATATATCACATTGGTAGATGTGCAGGTGAATGAGCCTCTGATAGGGTGGCTGATGTGAGTAGGCCCTATGATGGTGTCCCCTGAATAGATATGTGGACACAGCTGGCAACAGGCTTTGTTGCAAGGATAGGTTCCTGGGTTAGTGGTTCTGTTGTGTGGTGTGTGGTTGCTGGTGAGTATCAAATCAGCCACCCTATCAGAGGCTCGTTCACCTGCACATCTTCCAATGTGATATATGCCATCATGTGCCAGCAATGGCCCTCTGCCTTGTACATTGGCCAAACTGGACAGTCTCTACATAAAAGAATCAGTGGACACAAATCAGTCATCAAGAATTAAGTTAGGCTTGACTAAAGACTGGCAGTGGATGGGTCATTACACAAAGTAAAACTATTTCCCCATGTTTATCTCCCCGCCCCCGCTGTTCCTCAAAGGTTCTTGTCAACTGCTGGAAATGGCCCACTTTGATTATCACTACAAAAGGTTTCCCCGCCCCCTCAGCTCTCCTGCTGGTAATAGCTCACCTTACCTGATCAGTCTCCTTACAGTGTGTATGGTAACACCCATTGTTTCATGTTCTCTGTGTATATAAATCTCCCCACTGTATTTTCCACTGAATGCATCCGATGAAGTGAGCTGTAGCTCACAAAAGCTTATGCTCAAATAAATTTGTTAGTCTCTAAGGTGCCACAAGTCCTCCTTTTCTTTTTATGAAAGATACGATTCTTCCTTTTGTTATAGACATACAACAACCATTTATGAACCGCAATGGAATGTGAGATATGAGACCTCAAACCTGCTAATGGGTAGGACTAAATATTTCCCATCCTGTATTGCAGGCCAGGATAAATAAATCTGTGGGGAAATACTGCAAGGTACCATTTATATATGTAATATGACAGCTGTTTGAAGCTGCTTAGAAAATTGGAATGGTAGAATAAATCCTGGTGGTGATGGTTTAGTGGGCAGAAAGCAGGTAAGGCAGCCACAGGTGCATGATAAATGCAATTTGTCACATTGTTCTGCAGTTTATCACATGGATAGTTTCACTCCATGTGTAGTAGAGAGAGACACATATAGGGAAGCCAGACACTTGTGCCAGCCTAGCTAAAAGGGAGAGTTTTGTTTTGTTTTTTAATCCCTAATATAAACCACAAACTTCACTTTAGCTGCTATAGGAAAACATCTTTAAAAATAAAAAAACACCTCAATTACCTTTAGGGGGAAAAAACAATGGGTTTACATCAGAGGAAAAGGATTCATGAATTCAAAGTAGTTTTGCCAATACAAAAAGTAGTTGGCGGTTCACAAAAACCTTAATATTCAGGAGATTAACTCACCCCTGTGTACAGTGCACGTGAACTGAGAACACTGTGGGCAAACACATAATAATACTTATCATTATAATATAATACGTGCAAGGTTGCTAGGAATACTTACCTTTGACTGTCCTTATTTCTGCAATTAAAATCTCATTGTTAACATTACATTAACTGCTAGATTTGCATGTGATTATCCGAAACTATATGGCTTAGGTAAAAATATTCTTTTCTTCCTGTAAACACAATTTTATAATGATCTTTTCTTAGATTTACATTGCACCTCACATAACTTTTAAGCTTATATACATAACAGTACATATCATGGCTGATTTAACCTTCTGAATACACACACAGTTTGGTCAAAATGGCAGAACAGCTAGGTGGTAACATTTTTTTGTTTTGGCTCAAACCTTTCCCTTTGTTGTGATAAAATGCAGGTAATATACCTTCAGACACACTAGTGCTGATTTAATTTCTATCCAGAACTGGTCTCAAGTGCAGTCTATATTTCATTTCTAGAAAAGGAGTATTTTCTCCAGAGCAGTTTTTTGATTGAATTGCTATCCCTTTCTTAGCAATTTTTGACAGTGAAAGATTGGTATGTTAAGGAAGAGAGTACATTAGCATGTCGGCAGAGCTGATTATCATAGTTCTGAATTATCCAAAGTATTCTGATCAAAACAGAGTAGAAATGTAAATGGTGCTAATTATACACTGAAATTAAACTGCTGTAGTATTATTAACCTCCATGAAAGATAGATAATGGACAAGAATTAAACTATATGAAAACTAAATATATGTCCTAAAAATAAGTAAATAGCTCATTTTATTATATGATCACTGATCAGTTTAATAAAAGAACCATATTATATAAGTATAAAAAAAGAAACTACAAAACTTCTGCCCCCTGACTGCACTTACTTAACATTTGATATATCATTCACTCAAATCAAATGCATACAAATAAAATCCATCAATCTTAAAATTTGAAGGAATGGAAATTTCACATGAGTTATTCATAATGGAAGAATGACTTAGCTGCTGATTGTCACTGTTGTAAATTTCTGAAAGAAAATTGTTCAGTTTAGTTAATTTCTTTCTGGAGAGAAAGTAGCTTTTTATTGATTATATAGACTTATACTACAAAAATATAGACTTATAGCTACAAAAAGAAGAATACAGAATAATTGTAGATCAATTTATGATCCTTTTCTAAAATGAGTACCACTAGGTTTATTAAAAGTAAGTATGATAACATGGCTGACCCCCCAGCATTTTATGTTTATGTAACGTATTTAATCATAATTTGAAGTGGACTTTTTTTTAATACCACTTGATGCATAAATTCATTAGGGAAGTAGCAATTAAGCTGAATAAGTTTAATGAGGTGTGATAATATGCAATGATTCCAAACTGCCACAGGGTGGTAGAAGATGCACTTTCCACAACATTTATCTAATTTGCAGAACTAACTGCTTTGCTACACTTCTACCGCATTCAAATCCCCTATTAGAATATGTGTCTTAGTGCTCAAAAAGTGTGAATAAAATCTAAGATTATTCTTGTTCCACATCTACAATGAAATTGGGCTGAACTGATTCAAAAACTTTGAACAGGTGTGTTCCAAGGTACATTCTCGGCTATTACATCGGAAATGGTCAAATATGAATAATTTAATGATCACAAATTTATAAAAACAATGAAGAATCTGGTGGCACCTTAAAGACTAACAGATTTATTTGGGCATAAGCTTTCATGGGTAATAAAAAAACAACACTTCTGCAGATGCATGGAGTGAAAATTCATACTAAATTTATACTCGGTTAAGAATAAAAAATGCATTGTTCATACATTCTAATATAATATATGTCGATCTGTACAAAGTAGCAATGGTTACACAGATTCATGTAAACCCATTCATGTAGCAAGGATAGGTTTAGAAAAGAAACTGGCTACTGTGGAAATGTCCAAACTCTATTTGCTTGTGTAGGTCTAAAGACTAATGAAGTGTATGTGTTGAAATTGAGGGTTGAAATGTATAGCATATCTGATGCACAGATGTTTTTTATGCAATCAGCCATGACAATAGAGAGGACGAATAGCACCCAGAAGAAAAACTGAATCATCAGCAAACACTATATCACAGATGAGTTCTGTAAAGATCTAGTACCCAATATGGCCACAACATGATGCAAAAAAACAATAACCTTGAGCAACATACAGCCTAATAAAACCAGGGTCTGTGACATTAAAAACATAACCCCTACAGTTGAATAGTTGGTGCACCAAAGAGAGTTTATAGCAATTAAGCAACGCTATAATTGAACCATATCCCACATTACATACCCAGACATTCAACCAGAATATGTAACTGTAAATGTATGTACACGCATGAGAAGAGATAGGAGCAAATACGATGGAAGGACATATATATGACACTATGCAGAAAATGTACAGCTGTGCATAGAACAGCAAGACAGACCATTCATTCCATGTTTGTCATGTGACACACCGTAAAGGCTGTCCACGTAGTCACTCTGTGTTACGGGAAAGCATTACCAGAATGCTATGGATTTAAGGAATTCCTATTCTATTCTCTTCTACTTAGGTTCTTATATCAATCTTATATCTTATATCTTCTCATCACCATAGTATCTGAGCCCATTCTAATAATGTATTATGTGACATGTCTAACATCAGTATGATGTGGTTGTTCTCTCTCTCACTGGCCTGTGTGTGCAGTGCTGAGTCTTCCTTTGGAAGGATTTTAATTATTTATTTATTTTTATGTACATACTGCAAGGTCAGGTTGAAGATGTGCACCTTATAGCTCATGAGGTTTGTGAGGCTCCTTAGTTCCTATATGAGTTAATGCCACATTCTCAGCCATCCTCCAATAAACCTCTGTTTCTTGCTCAGATAATCTATGCCCTTATTGTCAAAGGTTCCATTGTTCTTGAGGAGCAATGTTATGGATCATATTCTTTATCCCCTAGCTTTTGGCAATCTTTTAGCTATGTTGAGCCCAGGCCATTCAGCACCTTAAAGGTCAGGATCAAGACCTTAAACTTGATTTGATCTTTTATGGAAGTCAGCATAGAGAGCGGAAGACAAGTCTGATGTACTTAGGTATCCTGTATTCTTATGAGAGGGGCTGCAGCATTCTGTACTAGTTGGAATTGCTTTGGGGTTGATGGGTTCAGCCACCTGGCTGTAGTCCAGAGGAGAGGTGAAAAAGACGGCTGTACCTCATTTCAGATTGGTAAAGAATGTTATTAGCATATTAATCCTCATCACTCACTCACAGTGGCAGGTCATATGATTACAGTCACCCGGGTTAGTGAAGGCTTGGCCCTGTCAACCCGTCCATGATGATAGTAATAGAACAATCATGTTAAAGCTGTTCATAGAATTAAGTTTGTAATCCACAGTAGCAGCACAATGTTAGGTAGAACAACAGATTTTTTACCACAATTCAAATCTCATGAATACGGCAGGTACCCTGGGCTTTGAAAATATATCACCTATGGTGGTATGTGTCAGCCTTGCAGTGATTATCACTAAAACCACCATGACAAGGATTGAACAGCTGTCATGATCCACACAGCAGGATAGAAGCATCTAAGTTTTACCACTCTTGACTGCTGCATCTCTAGTACTGTTGCTGACTTCTTTCGGTGAGTATAGGTGCTGGTGTTCTTGATCCAAACAATGGATAATTCAGACCAAAAACTGATATAACATATCTGGAGAAGCTAAAAGGTTAATATATAAACTCCATGGAATCTCTTCACTGCTCTCCAAAACGCAGCTGCTACATTGTGTAATTAGAAACGGTGGGCCTGACTGTCCACTCCATTAAACAGATGTGAGTTCTGTAGAGTTAGACCAGAATAAAACCAGTATAACAGAGTCGCTATCAGGCTAATGTGTGTGTGTGTAGTATGAGCAATGGTAGGCTCAGTTGTCACAATGCTTTAGGGAACTTAGCAGACACTTATAGCAATGGTAAAGTAAAGTGACGTGAAATCAGTAGAGCCAGATGAACAACAGAAAACTTACTTGCAAAGAAATTCACAAAATGTGACTTGCAATGTGATTTGGATGTATTTGTGTAAATGTCTTGGGAGGGTTTGTCATTCTTTAAAATACAAGGATTTGTGAGTGAATAGGCCGTACGTATGTAGGACTACTGCAGTTCACACCGATAGATGCTGCCAGAAATTATGCATTCTCTTAATACTCCTGGGTGGCTCCTTTTCCCATTTCCCAAACCAATACTATCCATGTTGTTAATGCAAAACACCGCTATTTTTTGCATGGGATCCACCAGTTTTTGCACATCTGGACAACTGTTAATGTACCACTCCAGCCATTTGAGCATATTACCCACACACAACAGTTTGTTAGTGCTTTTGTTGCGTTTTTTCATAGAGTAACAAAAGCCAGAGAAATGAATGGGAGACTAGTAATCCTCATGAGAATGCTGTTACCATCCGACGGCTGTGGAACAATTTGGCCTGTAAATTATCTGATGTGATTTCTCTCATATCAGTCCAGGAACTTCTGAATTTTGCTCCTTGGTAAAGAAAAAAAAAAGGTTTGAAATTGTTACAAAAATACAGAGCTGTCAAAACACTTAAGACTTAGGGCAAGTCTACACTACAAAATTAAGTCAACCTAAGTTATGTCGTCATACAGCCACCGCAGTAATTAAATTGCTTTTGCATGTTCGCACTGTGATCCTTGTATGTTCACAAATGCTCATGAGGAGTGCTTGCATCAATTTAACTGTCAGTGTGAGGCACTGTGGGATGGTTTGTGAAAGACAGCAACAGTTGATATAAACAATGCAATGTCTACATTGACACTGTGTCGACCTAACAACATTGACCTAAGAGCTTCTCCTCTCATGGAGGTGGAGTTATTAACAGGGTGTCATGGGCAAGTAACATTGGGGATGGAGGGCTACATTTTAGTGTAGACGCTTACTGAGATAGGTTGACATAAGCTGCCTTAAGTCAACTTAAGTCTGTAGCATACACCAGTTTTAAATCAATTTTTATTGACTTGCACTGTTTGTCAAAGCCAAATGTTTTATGGACACATATTGGACTCAACAGAGTTTTCATCAGGAAGGGATTTTTTGTCCAAGTCTTTCTGGTCACTTTTGATGAGAGAGAACCAGCAAGACCCAAACTGAAAACCTGAGCTTTTCTATCCAAAAATGGACCTTTTGACATTATTCCATTTAGCAAACATTTTCAAAAGGTTTTCTCTTTGTCCCAGAGGGGAACAAAAAGAAATTTCACAATCTTTGAAACCTTGAAACAGAGTTGTCTTTCACTGGTCATCTCTACAAAAATATTATGAGAAAGCTGTGAGATTCTGTTTTACTAAGAGTTAAAAAAAATCATATTTTACATCTCATCTAGCATTCACATAAAGTTTATTTTAAGGGAATTATTAACTCAACATAAGTTTTGTCTTTTGCTCTATTATGTTGTATTTTAGGGTTCTTTCATTTATTATTGCAGGAGAGGTATTTCAGTCATATTATTTATCACCTCTTGAATGCTGACTACTGAATTTCTTCTGCCCCCCATCCCCCCCCGCATGTCTTAATTTTGAATAGCGATACAATCCAAGAGCTGCTGATTTTCCAGGCAAGTCACATCAGATCCTATATTTATGCTTTCCTTCTTACTCAGTGTTTTATCACCAAGTAAACCCACAGCTTTTGGTAAATGTTGGTAAATATTTTTTTTGTTTAAAAGGGAAGAGTGCACTCCCAAGAAATATAGGGTTTAAAATCACCAAATATCTGACTCTGTGTTTTCCAGAGCTGACAGTGGAGAATAAAAACAACATTAAAGAACAGATCAACCCTGTCCTGAGATTTCCTCTCAAGCGAAAGGCCAAAACTAATATTGGCTGAATCTACAGGTACCATATGATATGATTACATACTTAAAGCTAAGTCTAATATGGTCTGTAACTAAGTGGCGATCAGTAACATGTTTGTGTAATATTTTTTATCTAGTACAGTGTGTCTGTGTGCTTGAATTTAAAGTGTGTTCTTGAAATTGTCAGCCATCACTGCTGTCAGCAATGATTGTGGGAGAGGAGTCCTCTGAGTCCTAGGTGTTCTCTAGCAGGATGGTAAGCATGTGAACTTCAAAAGTTCTAATCTGATTAAGTCTATAAAATACTTTTAATTTATACCATGTGCTGATGAGGTAGAGATTCTATGCAGGTAAGTGTGGGAAAGAGAGGCAAGAACAGGAGTCCCCCCCCCCAAATCAAGTGTCAAATTTGCTGCTGGGCTTGTTACAGCTAATGTAGTATTTGCAATGGGAGTGCATTGCAATGGTACTTCATAATCTGCACCCATTGCCTATTGGCTGCTGGGTAGAATTCAAATTTCTGAAGTGCTGATTTAGTTATTATTGGGAGATGTGTCTGAGTAACCTCGTGGAGTTCATGAGTATGAATGAGACTTTGGTGTAATTCTTGTGCTCTCCAAAAGCATATGGAATTCTGAGAATTGTTCTGAAATGTATCAGAGAGATTAAGGCACAGGTGAGTGTGAGGATCACTTTAGATAAGCTATTACCAGCAGGACAGTGGGGTGGGAGGAGGTATTGTTTCATGGTTTGTGTGTGTATATAATGTCTTCTGCAGTTTCCACGGTATGCATCCGATGAAGTAAGCTGTAGCTCACGAAAGCTCATGCTCAAATAAATTGGTTAGTCTCTAAGGTGCCACAAGTACTCCTTTTCTTTTTGCAAATACAGACTAACATGGCTGTTACTCTGAAACATGCTTCCCCTGTGAATATGTTCCACAACAATATAACTGTAGACTCTAATAGCGGTGTGAGAACAGAAGTTTGATTGACGCTTACTATTTTGTTTGCAGGTCCTATACCGTGTCCATGTTTTCTGTTTTTTGTTTTTTTCTGAAGGAACAAGATATCTAGTTCTGAGTGTTAGTACACATGTCACAGGACACAGTTGTTGTTGCTGTTAACTAATTTTTCTTGTCACAAGGCCTTTGCTGACTATTTGTCTCGATGGGAAGTGAATTGTGATTTAGCGGGAACCCTGTTTAAACCATGTGTACAATGTATTTCTGTGCTATTTATACTGTGTTATAGGTGATTGTCGTGTTTTCCCTGGTCCCTGTATCATGTGTTCATAGCAATAGATTTTAAGTGGTTCGTTATGATCGTTAATTTAAATAGCCAATGCTATTATGGCATTCCATGTCATGTAATTTTTGTCAGCACACTGTGAAAGTGGGAGAGGATGATTTATTCTGAGAAGCTTCCATTCACTTCCCACATGAAACCACGTCCAAAAAATTCACAGGGATCCCTGGTCTTTCCTGTTGCTTTTGATTGCACCTGAACAGATTTGTTCAGGTCTGTGGATCAGGCACAGAGGAGGATGCATAACACACACTGACCTCAAGGAGATGAGAGGTTCCTTGCACCATCTTCTTCTCTTCTTATATAAGATATCTTTTATTTGGAGTATGTCCATAACAGTATTGGCAAATTTTGAATTGTCCACTAGCACTCTTGACAGATAGGGCATCTCTGCATTGCACTTGCTTCATGGTGGTTGGTGTCTTGTATGGATTTATTCCAGCTCTGTTATTGGAGTATTTTCAATCCATATTATAGCTGTATATCTTTCACAGGATACAGAATATACTCTTCAGCCCAAACACCCCTTTCCCCAGAATCCATCTACCTTTATGTTTATGTGGGTTCTACTAAGTGATATACTTTGGGACTAGCTTTGCTAACCTTTGGGTCTGATTCACCTCTATATTACTCCAGTTTTACAGGTGTGTAAGACTATTGCACCAGCATAAAACACAAGTATTTCAGAGTCTATTTACAAATAATGTTGCATATCTGCATTGATTCTAAAAATATACAGTATTTTGGCTTCTTCCCAGGCACAGAACTGGAATCTATGCAAGTAAGCAAACAAAATAATTGACAGGTAACTTCAAGAATTTTATTGGAAAGAGAAATTGATATGCATAAAATCAGACATTACATCTGGCTCTCTGAAGAAGGTTCAGGTATTTTACTTTTTGACCTTTACTAAGGCGAAACTGTGGCATAAACAGAGCCCTGCATTTTGAGAAAGTGCAGAACAAGCTACAGCAGTAGGAGATTCTTGAAAGATAATGCCTTAATACAACAAATCCTTCCATGAGACCCCAAAGGATTGCAGTTCTGCTGGTGAAGTGAGGTTGGGGATTGTACCCTGTTCCTCTCTCTCCCTTGCCCATTTTGGAGAAGCTTTGCTGAGTCATTTTGCTCCCTGAAAGCAATGCTTTTATTGTGCCCAATACCTGCATGAAAGTGCGATGGCCATGATCTTGGTGGACACATATGGAATCTCCAGACCTAAAATCATGAGTCTCTAACTAATTCTACTTCAGCAAAAGAACGAGGCTCTGAACAGGTTTATACAGTCTGTGGATCAGGCACAGAAGAGGATGCATAACACATCACCTCAAGGAGATGAGAGGTTCATTGCACTATCTTCTTCTCTTGCATGCCTGCAACAATCTGGCCCATATCATAGACATGATCTATGCATACACACACGCGTATAATATACATATACCTTTAACCAAATTTGGGTTTTGTGTGTTTTTTAATATTTTAAAATATATTAATACAGAGCAAAATCCAGACCTGCATAGAATTTCAGGTCAAGGCTTATGCATAACTTAAATCCCACTTGATAGGGCTCAAGTGGGACTTCAGTAATGGATAATTCTTTGGCTGGCCTTTTGCACGGGGTGAATTTTACTCACGGTATATATGTGCAATACTTCCTTTGTTTTAATACAGTTCTTTGGAGAAAAAACACAGCCAGCCTGTGAGCATCTGAGGATGGTGGGAAAACAGTGTTAACACAGCTTATTCCAATGACTTATTACCTGGAAAAAATTAGTCTAGGAAACTTGGGTATCTTCACAGCTGGATGACTTTTTGAAAAAAAGTTTGAATATTGAATACTATTTTTTTGGTTAATTTAACTTTGGTTTTCAGATGTCCTAGTCTAATTGCTGACACATCACTGCTGCAATATAAAGCACCTAGTTAAGTCAGTCATATTACATTACCTGCAAAATGCTTGCTAGATGTGGACTTGACGGTTCACAACATGACATGTCTGCCACTATGAATTTCAAGCAGAAGTACTTTTCTAGGAGAGAAAGACAGACATGGTTATCAATTACTTTAAAATTAAAAGTGATGAAAATTCTGATGAGTCAAGCAAAATATCTCATTTAATACACAAATCTGATCATACAACCAGGTTCACTGGTCGTCTCCAGATGCTTTGAACTTCTCCAAGGAAGGAAAGCAGTGACAGAATGAGCATAGTGCAGTTAGAATCTACTTGTGTATCTGACCAATGAACTTCAGTGGTGTTTGTAAACTGAACAGGAGTACTTGTGGCACCTTAGAGACTAACAAATTTATTTGAGCATAAGCTTTCGTGCTACAGCCCACTACAGTGCTACAGCCCACTTCATCGGATGCACCAGTTTGTAAACTGGTTTCCACTTCAGGTTCACGACAGAGAAAGAGTTGAGTACTGGAGTTAGATTTCCATCCATTTCTAAATGTTCCAAACTTCAAGGAGATTCAGAGAAAGTTTTACATCTGGAACCAGTTTCTATTCCACAGATCCCACTGGAAACAGTTTTAAGCAATTCCAAGTTACCAAAGAAAAATTTCCCAATGCAAATAAGTTCCATTGAAAGGGTATGTCTAAGCTGCAATTGAGAGGTGTGATTGAAGCACATGTAGGAACACACAAACTAGTTTTCATCAAGTTAGCTCAGTAAAAATATTAGTAAAGCCACAGCAGCACTTGTAGCTGCCCAATTACAAACTGCTCTGGACCCAGGATACATATTCAAACAGCTAGCCCGTGTTACCATCTGTGCTCCTGCCATTTTTAGCAAGCTAGATTGATCAAAACTAGCTCAGGTGTACCTACATGTGCTTCACTTGCATTTCCTATAGGCTGTGTAGACAAACCCTATGCCACACAGATGCTTTTGAAAATTTAACTTGTATGTTCTGACTGTTGCAAACTGCTAATTCCTCCTCAGTATTTCAGTCCTCTTAATTTCTAAAATATACACACTATTTCAAGTGGCCAAATCCCTTCCTGCCTGTGCTTATCTTGTGAAAATGGAAGAGGCTACTGAACCCACTTTTCTTGATCAGCCTCGCGATTGTTACACACCCCAAAATATATTTCCTGGGCAAGTTAAGATCTCATTCAAAAAACATACTTCTCATCTCAGACTGAGGTGGTTGTTTATAGAATAGGAGAGACTTACTTTTGGAGCTCTCACTTGCATCTCACTTACTTTTGGCCCACAAGTTACACTTGCTAAATGCTACTCAATAATGCTATGACAGGTTTCAGAGTAACAGCCGTGTTAGTCTGTATTCGCAAAAAGAAAAGGAGTACTTGTGGCACCTTAGAGGCTAACTGATTTATTTGAGCATAAGCTTTCGTGAGCTACAAATAAATAAATAAATAAAAATAAATAAATCAAATAAATTGGTTAGTCTCTAAGGTGCCACAAGTACTCCTTTTCTTTTTTCAATAATGCCATGTTAGTATAATTTGAATAAATGTTCCTTTCTAATTTTCTGGTCAATAATTATATGTTATACCTTTTTTTTAAGACGCAGATTGTGAAGAATTACAGAGGGATATTACCAAACTGATTGATGAGGCAATACAATGGCAGATGAAATTCAGTCTTTATAAATGCAAAGTAATGTATATTGGAAAATATAATCCCAACCTTATATACAAAATGATGGTGTGTAAATAGCGCTTACTATTTAAGAAAGAGATCTTGGGGTGATTGTGGATAGTTCTTTGAAAACATCCGCTAATTGTGCAGCAGCTGTCTGAAAATCTAACAGAATGTTAGAAACCATTAAGAAAGGGATCAATAATAAGACAGAAAACTTCATAATAGATACATAGATATAGATCTAGTGATTACATATCACTATATAAATCCATAGTATGCCCATACTTTGAATACCTTGAATACTGCATGCAGTTCTGGCCACACCATCTCAGAAAAGTTATATTAGAATTGGAAAAAGTACAGAGAAGGGTAACAAAAATAGTTAAGGATATGGAACAGCTTCCACGTGAGGAGAGATTATAAAGACTTGGGACTTTTCACCTTGGAAAAGAGACAACTAGAGAGGAATAGGAAAGAAGTCTATACAATTGTGAATGGTGTGGAGAAAGAAAATGAGGAAGTGTTATTTATCCCTTCACATAGTACAAGAACCAGCAGTCACACAATGTAATTAATAGGCAGCAGGTATAAAATAAAGATAAGGAAGTACTTCTTCACACAATGCATGATCAACCTGTGAAACTCATTGCCAGGGGATGTTGTGAAGGTCAAAACTATGACTGGGTTCAGAAAAGAATGAGACAAGTTCATAGAGGATAGGTCCATCAATGGCTACTACTCACTATTCAACCCTATGTTCTGGGTGTCCCTAAGCCTCTGACTCCATGGTCCTCAGCAATGTGCTGTGCAGGAGGGTCCCACAAATATCAATAAAATATATGGAGCAGTCTAATTTTGTGAACCATTAAGATTTAAAGTATCTTCTCTTCCTAAAGAATATGTTAGCTCAGTTTAGGGAACCATCAACAAGACAGAAAAAAATTGAGGAGGACCTATTTCCTTCTTACCTTTTTTGTGGGTTAAACAATTTGGTGAACATTTTCCATTCTCACACAGTTCAACACTTCCAACCCTCAGATGAGATGATGTCAGAAGTGCCAAATATTGCTAGAGAAGTTGCTTTAGTGATATTTCTGTCCATGCCAGAAGCCGAAGGTTCCAGAAATATCATAAGAAAGCTTGTTCTTATGACATTTTAAACATAATGTTGTAGATTCAGAATTGTCACATAGTTTAAACAAGGCTCAAAGAGCAACATCCAAAGCTTTAAGTGATTAACTTAACTAATATTTTGAGGCTCAACCATCTTTGATTTCTTGAGATCAAAAATATTTTTCACAATAAACATTTTCATTCTAGGCAAAAACAAAGAACAGACCTTTACTAATTCACAATGGTGGCTCAGCCATCCATTGCAATAGCTGCATTTTCAAATGAACAAGAAAACTAACAAACACAATTTAAGAAGGAAAGATACTCCATGGCAATGTATACTTTATTTATATGACAAGTGTAGTTCAGTTTTAATTATTTATGATAATCCTTCATGGATTGCTAGTACATGTTCTGTAGTACATTGTGTAAGTGTACTGTAATTAAATCTTAGTAATCTGAAACCCCACTAAAGCATTTGTTATTATTTTTTTGCTGAGAAGTGGGGAAGAGACCAGCATATTTATGTGCTGCCATTATGGGGTATATGGATTAGAATATTGAAAATTAGTATAAAATAACTATTCATATATATATATATATATATATATATATATATATATATATATATATATATATATCTTCTCTGTAAAGATCTCAAAGTACTTCATGGCTGCTAATTAACTTAGCTTAATAACAATTCAGGCCCTGAACCTTACAAAGCACTTGTACTTAGGTGTTTAAATTTAATGGAGTTTGCATTAATCTGTGCAAGTTCTCAATGGGATTTGGGATCTGTATGTTAAGAGGGGCTGAACTAATGACTACTTTCCATGGCAACATTTTCCCACCAGCCTTGGACAATTTAGAGGATAGTCTGTGGTGACCCTTTCAACATTAGCTTACACAGTATTTCAATATGCACACCATCAATACCCACTGGGCAACTGAAGGGCAGTAGCTACTGGAACTGTGACTTGGATCCCGGCCCAAAGGATTAGGGGATCAAGATACAGTGCAGAAGCACAGGACTTCTAAACATGTGACCCTGGCCAATAGCAAATCCCCTGAGATCTACTCTGGTTCCCAGCATCTACAGATTTAAGATGCTGAGAATAGATCCATGACCAGATCACTCTGCACCACTTGGGCAAGCTAAGCCAGTGCAGGGGGAATGATCACTGCTACTGTTAAAGGTTTCAGCAATAGTAGCTTCTGTATGTACCCTCCATGTATTCCCTTCTTCACTGGGCACACCTCTAGGAGCTACCAGAAGGACACAATGCACACACACATTCTAGCTTATGGCTCAATAGCAATATTACAATCTAGAGACTACCACACTAAAACCCCCTGCAGTTTCTCTATCAAAGAGCATGACTAATGCCAAAATGGCATCAGTTTTCTAACCATGCCTTTGCAACGTATACATCTGCACTCAAATTATCCACCAGACTTTTACCTGCTGTATGTCATGCCCTTACTGACTTGTAACACTGAGTCAGATGGTGCTATCAGAGAAGGAAAATCAGGAAAAAGCAACAGATGTCGCAGAAGGTGAATGTACTGCTAATGATCATATTGATGACATTACTAATTTATTTAGTAGATAAAATTTAAAATGGGAGTGAGGATCCATCTGTCATCATCATCTCATCCATCATCTTTGCGTGTAATGGGCAGGTTGTTGATCATTTCAGTGGGCTGGGTTGCTACTCTGCTCTACTTGTTTCTGAGCCACTTTTTTGAGATTGTCAGAGAGGAAAACACAGTGTATGGTGATAAATATATGTTACGAGCCACCTGATACTGTAGGTGTAGGTACAGAATAGATTGATTTCTATAACTGTTATACACATACTAAAAGAGCTTATGTTCATTTTTTCTACCACCAGAGCATTTTGTTGTTCTTATTTATCAGATTATTAACTGAGATGGGATTCTCAAATACAAATAAAATATATATAAAAAAAAAACTAGCAGAGCATTAATTAGTTTATATTAAAGCATTGCAGAACAGTGTCTACTAACCTTTTGGCCGATAGTTCCAGTTTACCAGACTACGTTCTTAGACTACACCTTTCCCTGCAGGCATCAACCTGCTATAACATCCCTCTGCTCCCCCCACTCTTCTCCGGCAGCCTGTGAGCTCCTTGCCTCCACATCCCCTGTAGCCAGCAATCTCCTTGGCTTCCTCATTTTAGTCATGGACGCAGGGACCAGCCTCTGTATTGCCACCCACATAGCTGAGAGAGCCAAACTCAGATTTTTTGTGGCCACACTGTCAATAGACTTTAAGATTGACACAAAGTATGACATTCCTGAATGGGGACCATACCTATAGCTTCAATGGAACTCTGCATGGGCTGGCGTTCCCTGTTAGCAGACACTGTTCCAGGACTGGAGGCCTTTATTTGGTTTCCTGTGTTTATATGTTTTTTTTTGTTTGTTTCTTTTCATTTTCAAATATAGAAACTGGTAGCCTTCCTATGACTCTGTTATCTGCATCATTAGCAGGTCTGGCTGCCACTTTTATCTTTCTCTCTCTTTCTTTACTTTTATTAAAGAAGATGATACATCCACTGTTTTTCATTCTTCTGAGTAATTGCAAACTTGAAAAGGGACCAGCTGTGAAAAAAAGGATTTCTGGAACAGAAGTTCACCCAGAGATTTGTATTTTAAAGACACAATTTTTCCTGTTTTGTCATTGAGCCATCTATTAAATTTAACACTTTTCCTTGTGGTTAGGATGTTCTTAAATAACTTTAGATGCAAATAGCCACATCAAGGTTATTAAATGTAGTAGAGCAATTGGGGTATCAGCTGTTCAAAATGAGTAGAAAACATGCTCATGACAGAGAAAGTGTTGGAGGAAAAGTAATATATGACCCTGCTATCCAGTTCCTTGATTGATGAGAGAGTGTAGTAAATAATAGATTTTCATAAAGCCTACTTTTCTGTAGCACTACATGTGATTCCTTGTCATCCTTATTGATCCTCATTATTGAAGAAAACAGAGTGTTGAGGTAGATGTGGGACACTATTTTTCCAAGAGTCATAACAAGCAAGTGATATTCAGGCCAAGATTCTCTGCTGAAAGATGTGTATTCCCTTTCCTGACTATGAGTTAGATTGTTACTTGGCCTACAAACCTGCACAAGGACATCTGATGAATAAGCGACCCCCTTACATGGGCTATGGGGACCTTTGTTTTGGGAGTACAGTACAAAAAAAGGTTGAATGCCTGCTTACTGCACCCTTCCATGCCCCTCAGAGCAGGTGAGTGGAGATTGGATGGGAGGAGAAGGGAATAAGCAAACCCTTGGCTCCACATTCTCTACTTGTTGGCCGGTATAGCTGAGCCCTGGTGATATGGGAGGTGTTGCTATTACAGAGCAGCAAAAAACTACTGGAGCAGAGAAGTAATTGTGATTCAGTAGGGTGTTTCTGAGCCCCCGGGCGATTTCTGGGATGTAACAGGTTATGCCCCACACCTTGTTTAGGACTATGATTAAAGTAATAATCTAGCCCTATAGTCCTCCACTTTGGTTCTACCCACTGCCAGGATTTTTTGTATTAGCTATTGCTTATGGGATTTCCCTATAGCTTTTACAGGAAGCTCAAGAATCCCATGTGTGTGTGTGCGCTAGCTTTTCAATGACTCTTCCTTTCTCCATTCCGTTACCCTCTCCTGAAGCCATTCACACACCTGCCCTCTTGTTCTATTGTAGAAAGAAAGTCAATTCCAAATTGTGGCAGCTATGAGACAAAAGATAGCATGCTGTGCCTGCACCGTTCATACATCCATACCAGCAGCTCCCAATGTTTTCGTGATTTCTTTTATGTTCTGCTGACCTCCCACAGGATGTCTTTTGCACTTAGCAGTAAAAACTTTCTTTCTGACCTCCCAGATTCCTACCTTGCTACCTATCAGTCTATCCAAAATGGGGCCACAAAAGCAATCTTCCTCACATATCATTAGAAATGGTTGCAAATTTTCCAGCAGAACAATTTTCCATTTGGAAAAAAAAAGTTGATGGAATTGGAATCAACACATTTCTGTAGAACATTTCAGCTAAACCCTTGATGCAAGCGGTCAAGCAAGTCAGGCAAGCTGGCCAACCTGCCTACCTCTGGTTTCCTGCTGGACGGACCTCCCTGGGCTCCCTAAACTCCTCCTGCTGCCTTCTTCCCTGAGAGTCTCTCACTATTCAGCAGTCATCCTGGTGGGCTCTCTGATAACCTGGCTACCCTGGCTGTCTATCTGGCAGAGTAGCAGGAGACCAGTGTTCCAGAGTAACTTGCGCCCCAGGTGACCTGGCTCCCTGATGCACCAGGCTGCCCAGCTGCCTGGGCTCCTTGACGCCTTTGAAATTGAGTAGCCTGGGAAGCCAGCTATATGGGAAGTTGAACAGCCTGGGAAGCAGCTGAAAAAAATCCATTTTGATTCACCTGAAAAAGACACTTTTTTTTTTTTGAGAATCTTCCTCACATGAAAAATTTCAGATTATTCAAGATTATTTTTTTCAAACATTTGAACATTTTTGATAGAGAACTGGCCTGGAAACTGAATCTGTCGTACAGACTATGTCTCTCCCATTCTTTATGCAGTGCATTAGCTTCCTTTCACCTGGACTACTGGTGAGCATCCTCTCTTCATTCCAGTCCCTCCTGACAACTCACATTTTCTGTGAAGTCTCCTCTTAACCCACCTAAGTAAGATGTGCTGCCAGAAACCTAAAATAAAGATACACACAAACATTGGAATGATGCAAGACATACCCATACTCTGGGTCATCCAGGGCCTTTTCTACCTGCATTTTCCTCTATCTATTTAGACTCAGCAGGATTTCTTGCAATAGGATCTATATCTCCCTCTGTTTTTTTACAGCCCTGATCCCATTACCAATGCTTAACAAATAATTAAGAATAATTATGCCCCCACAGTATATTGTCAGAGATAAAAATAGGGAGCCAGGAAAGAATTATTATTTGAGATGTGGCAGCAGTGAGATAATCAGAAGGGAAATCACACATGAATATTGCTATGGCAATGGGAAAATGCTGTTGGAAAGGTAAGAACTATAGGTATATGTATCCAGCCAGAAAACAGAAGGCTACAAGCCAAGATATAAATAAATTTGAAACAGAAATCTAAATTTGCCAGTTTGTTTCCAAAAGAAGTTTTAAACTATTTTTTCCAGATTGTTTTGTGGCATACAGGGTATTATTGAATACATTGGCATTTATCTGGTTCTCTTCAGTCCATTTTCCATGAAATGGTGTTGTAAATCTTAGCAGTGGTAAACTCATTTTCTCATAGCCTCTTATTTTGTAACTAGCTCACCAATTTAGCACAATTATATATTTTATCATAAACTATAGGGGAAAAAAAGAGAAGGAGAGCATGTGGCCCAATAGAGAGGGCACTGGCCTGAGGCAGGAGAGACATAGCTTCTATTTCCAGCACTGCAACTAGCCTGCCAGATGATCTTGGATAAATCTCTTCCACTGTTCATGACTAATTTTCCCAATCTGTAAAATTAGAAGGTTGATACTTTGAGATCCATGGATCAAAAGCATGCTGTCTAAGTGCTAGGTGGTGTTGAAAACATTAGTTATACTGTTAGTGCTACATAAATGCTAGTTTAAGTTTCTAAACCTGAGTGCCAGTCAGGATTTATATACGCCAACATTTTTTCATTCTGATTGATGTTGGACAATAATTAGCCATTTGCTATGTTCACATGTCTTCATGCGGTTAATGGCAGGAAACTATTTCTTCTAGTAGCAATGGAGCAGTGGAGGAAAAAGAAAGGGCTATTCTTTAGTTAATGCAATATTGTAATTTTAGCATGTGGATATAAGCTGATGATCTACAACAGAGATCAGTAAGGAAATGGTCTCAAACACACACTCCCGCCAACTACCCACAACATTACAAAATTGGCTAGCTGTGTTCTTGAAACAGCGGGTACTTAGTTTCTTCTGAACTATGAGGTACTGACCTATGCTGGAGGCAATGTACCAAATTAGAAAGGGCTAAACTCTCTCACCTTGTTTGGTAACTTAAAGTCCTTTATTCTGATTGTAATTATATATGGGATAATTTCACATATCATAGTACTCTTGGCTTGTTATTTCCTTTTAGCCATTGTAAGCACTTCACTTCAGTTGATGCACGATGTAAACTAGCAGAATCAATGCCCTCCCGTATATGGCCTCATATGCTTGTCTGTACATGCTTGTCCAAGTTTGAAATTACCAGGTTTACACAATTCCCAGCATTTGTACGGTATTGAAGAGAAATCCCGGCGCACACAGATGTACAAGTTTAATTTGCACTATTTCCAGAGTTCCATTCATCTGCTCCATATGCCTACAGTTCTTGCAATAAATGTCCAACTCTCTAATGCTTATATTGAAGACTCTCATATATTACAGAGTTAGAGATCAAGGGTGAAATCTTTGTCCCATTGAAGTAAATGGCAAAACTCAGATGACTTCAAGTGGGGCCAGGATTTATTCCAAGCTGCTTAAAATAAACAGTGCAAATTGAGCACCACAATGCACAGTTCATATTTGCCATATTCCCATGAATATCTGTAACACTACAAGGATATATTAGAACTTTCATTAATATTTCCTGACATAAAATGTCCTCCATATTATCTCATTTCTTCACCCAAGACAGAAATTTTGTCATTGTCCAGACACAGAGGAGAAACTTTTTTTTAATGTAAATGAAGATTGGGTAGGGAATTTGTTAAGGCTATAAAAGTTTTGATAGTGTTCTTATTATAGTGATCTTTAACACCACTGTAGTTAAGGTCCTGTCAGTATTTATAAACTCCCATTTCAGTGAAATTTCACTTGGCATACCAGTTTCCAGCCCAGGGGCAATTTTCACTTCAAATTTAAAAACAAATTACTTTGGATGTTTTTGAATGATGTGCCTGTAAAAAGCACCAAGCTCTCACCAGTTCCACCTGTCTTTTGGAGACTTAAAACAATGGTATGTGTATGTTTATAATTATGTACCTCCTAATGTTGTCTAATGATGCTTATATTTGCTTCTTAGTTAAAAGATGGAGCCTAAATAATTCTTATGTGAAAACTCCACTTTAAAAACATTTATTTTTGTAGATTTACATGGTAGATAGGACACTTTATTAGGTCTCATTTGGGGACCTATCTAAATTCCAAAAATGGCCTTTGGGTCAGGGTCAGAAGCTCTTATTAACCATATTAACAAAACAAGAATTGTGTGTCCAACAGCTCCCAGACTAGAGTCCCTTCTATGAAGGGGTCTGTGTCTCCTGCAATCCACTTGCACACACTATCATGACCAGGGACAGCTGCCGGTGAACCTGTTACCCCGCCTGTGGGCAGGGCTGATGGCCGTACGGCCATGCAGGAGGAGCTGCCAATGCGGGGTGCTGGCTCCTGGGAGTGCTGGCCCGACATGCTGCTGCTTTTGCTGCTGCAGTTCCCGGTAGAGCCCTGCAACTCCACGGAAACTGATTTATGTGAATATAAATTTTATATCCACTCAGAGCTCTTGTCATTGATCTTTGTTTAAAGCTTCCTTGTTAAAAATCCAGTCCAGACAAAAGAAGTAGGAAATGAAGACAAAATGGAGCTGTCTCAGGTGTCTTTTTATATCCTCTGCCATGTGCATGTAAATGTACTGTCCCAAACAAAGTCCATAGTCCCTCTTTGTTCAGTCACTGACCCAAGATGGAGTCTGGGGTCACATGAGACTCTGCAAGAAGACCTATTGGGTGGGATGAGTTTCTTCAGTGGCCCATTGTTAGAGTGAAGTGTTCTTAATGAGCCATCAAAATATGTTTAGCTTTGATGTAAATTTATTTGTGCGGTGTTACTCAGGAATACAGTACATGTGTAAGATACAAGTACATAACAATATTCCTAACTTTAGATACAACAATGATACATGAACATGAACAGGATAATCATACTTAGCAAATCATAACTTTTCCATTGATACATTATATGACGTACTTTGTACAAGATTTGTTGTAACTGTATAACAGAGATAGCAACAATGATACAAATAGTCATCTTTCTTATATATAGCATCACAATGTCAATTTGCATTTTTCTGTATACAAGTGAGTCTCAGGCTTCTTTAAAAAATTGCAATAAAGTCTTGTTCACTACGAAAAGAGTTGAGCAATAGGGAGTGATTGTTGAAATTCTTGGCATTTGGCTGTTTTTGATAGTTTGGTAATATTGCAGACCTAGAACATTGCATTTTAATTAGTTTAGATATTGCCAGCATTACATATTGGTAAAAATGAAGTTAAAAAGGAAATCACACTACTTTTTAGATTCCAAAAGCAAACAACAAGAAAAAATAATTCTCTTGTTTTATTAAAGTATAGCTATATATCTTTGAGCTTCTTTTTATATGCTTTGATTAATTCCTAAAGATTGAGGTGATTTTTTAAAGAAAAAATAAATGATTTATATCATTAATTATCACTGGACTATATTGTTATAATAGCACTTGAGTGAAACTTTATTGCAATTGGTGGGCATGATGGCCATCCTTCACTCAGGATAAATGTAAAAAGCAGTTAAGCTCTTTTTTGGCATAAGATACCAAAGATGATTGCAGCCAGTGCCCCAAACACAGGCAACATGTAGGGCTGGTTAGAAGCTGAGCTATGTGGGTTGAGGAATTTCTCTTGGGCTAAATGCAACTGCAGTGCGCTGTGTATTATTTGGTGGGGGTGTCAATGGACAGACGCAGCCAAAAATGCAGGCAAAGAGGAAAAGAAAAGGGAAGAGACATGAAGAAAAGCAATAGTGTTGTCCAAAGAGAAAGCTGAGAGCAAGAGAGAGCTTTTCATGCAGAATGCTGGCTGGAAAAGGCAGGCTTAGAACTGAGAGAAAAGTAACTGCCTCCTGTTGTTTAGTCCTGCTGTGTTCAGGGAAACAGCACTTTGTGCACCGTCTTTGTAAACAAATAGGATTGCACCAAAGAAATATCTGATTTGTATCATCAATCTGTCTTCCTAACAGAAACCACCCACAAAGCTACAAATGTTGGCTAATCACTCAGGCCAAAAAGAAGGGAGAGAAATTACTAAGGAATTTACAAAGGGGGGATAATTAAGAGTAATGGGATGAAATTAAAAAGCATATATTTATCTAGATGTAGATCCTTGTTCTGGGCCAAGGTGTTCAAAGCACCGCAGGCCGGGAGAGGTACTCTGAGAAAACGAGACCCACACGCAGCTAAGCAGCAAGTTATTGGCTTTATTGAAGGTTAGTGACACATTCGCAATGGGGACTCCAAGCGTTGCTGTCATGGAAGCGGAGAACCTAGCACACCGGAGCTTTGCCTGGGACAGAGTCCAACAAACGGGAAAACAGTGAGCCCTAATAAGCAGTACGCAAAATAAACTCATGAATATATAATAAGGTACTTCCCAACAGGGGCTTTCCGCTACCTGGCACAGGGCCATACAGGGCAGACAAAACCGGCCTAAAGCTGGTTAGAGTTGTTTTTTCATGTTCTACAGTAACCGGGAAGCCTCAAGAAAGCAGAAGTTCCCTAGCTGGGCCGTAAAAAAGTCTTTCGCAGTCCCTTACAATCCTCCACACCAAATAACATCCATCCAGAGCTCTGAGCACTCTAGCAATAGAAATAAAGACAATAACAAGAAGCAAATAAATAAAAGCAAGATTTTGGCCAATACAGTAAAATGTGATGACAGTACCTCACTACTTCACAGAGGTGTTATAGGGAAAATATATTTAGAATGTGATCTCTAGTTACTCCTTAGAACAGAGTTTACAACTGTGAAATGAACTTGTGTAAGGTGCATGCAAATGGAGACTGTTTCTTGCAACTTTCCCTTTCATGTACAAGGAACAGGTACAATCTGACCCTATTTGTATAGCATCAGCAGGATGCTAGGTGCATTACAGATGAATGGAGAGACAGTATTCCTGCCTCAAAGACTTTACAGGTTAAGGAGTCATTCCTGTAACTGATTGTGTGTGGGTCCAGCCCTGTGCCCTCAAAGACCCCTCCCACTGAAATCAATGGAGCTCCACACAGAGGTATGTTCATATAGTCACTTGCAGGATCAAGGCATAGTAAGATTCTTTCCCAGGTCTCTGGCTGGTGGGTCTTGCCCACATGCTGATGGTCTAACTGATCACCATATTTGGGGTTGGGAAGGAATTTTCCCCCAGCTCAGACTGGCAGAGACTCTGGGAGTTTTTCGCCTCCCTCTGCAGCATGGGACATGGGTCACTTGCAGGTTTAAACTGGTGTAAAGGGTGGATTCTCTGTAACTTGAAGTCTTTAAATCATGATTTAAGGATTTCAGTAACTCAATCAGAGGTTAGGAGTCTTTTCCAGGAGTGTATGGGTGAAGTTCTGTGGCTTGCAATGTGCAGGAGGTCAGACTAGATGATTGTGATGGTCCCTTCTGTCCTTAAAGTCTATGCATCTATGAGTTATCAATCAAACAATAATAAATGCTTGAAATATACTGTGATTGAATGGTGTGTTAACTGTGATTCATTAATTCCACAATGATTTTGTTTGGGTTTGGTACTTTTTAGAAGGTGTTCATTACTTTCATTGGGGAAGGTTGCTTGTGATTTATAGGCCTCCTTCTACAAGTATGTACCAGGGTAGGAACTGAAGATGGAAAGACAAGAAAAGCAGACTGGCATAAGGAGGCATTTGGGGAGTATAAGACAGTATACAAAACGCCCAGAGATAACAATGGAGAAGGACTCTGAAAGGGCAGTAAGCCTGTGAGCAGGTGACTTTACAAATTTCTTCTAAAAGTCCAAACACTGAGTTGAGGCAACAACTTATCTTTTTTCTGCCATCCCAGCTTTAATAACAAGGAATTAGCAATATGATGTGTTATAACATAAAGTTCAGGATAAGCTTTCTCACCAGACTTGGCTACTTCTACACGCATGACTAGGGCTCTTCCAAATTCACGGCCATGAAAAACACATCACAGACCATGAAATCTGGTCTCCCCATGAGAAATCTGTTCTTTTGTGTGCTTTTACCCTATACTGTACAGATTTTGCGGAGGAGACCAGCATTTTCTGACCCAAAAGGGAGCTGCAGGGAGGTCACAAGGTTAATTTTTGGGGGGTTGTGGTATTGCCACCCTTACTTCTGTTCTGCCTTCAGAGCTGGGTTGCCAGAGAGAGGTGGCTGCTGACTGAGGGCCCAGCTTTGAAGGCAGTGCCCCACAGCAGCAGTGCACGAGTAAGAGTGGCAATACGATACCAGGCCATCCTTACTACTGCCCTGCTGCTGGCGGTGCTCTGCTTTCAGAGCTGGGGTCCCACCAGCAGCTACTGCTCTTCAGCTGCCCAGATCTGAAGGCAGCGCTGCTGTCTGCATCGGCACAGAAGTAAGGATAGCAGTACTGCAACCTCCTCCACAATAACCTTGCAACCCCCACTCAACTCCTTTTTGGGACAGGAGCCCTACAATTAGAACACCGTGACATTTCAGACGTAAATAGCTGACATCATGAAACGTATGATTTTAAAAATCCTATGCCTGTGAAGTTGATCAGTATGAACCCTGAATTTGGTAGGGCCCTACCCATAACCCACCCCTTCCAGGGACCCACTCCTGTTCACCTTATATCTAGCTAAGTCAACATAATCCACTTAACCCTTTCCCAACAGGACCAACAGAATGAGGCGTTTCAGGAAACCACTTCCAGCCAGAAACAAAAACCTAAAAGTTCTTTCCCATACCTAACTTAGTAATAGCATAACTTGCAAACCACTTGGAAATAATGGTATTTTCAGTGTAAGTGAAATTAAGTGTAAACTGCAACATTAGCTTAGTTGGTAAGGCTAATATCTAAGCTGACTATGCATTTGAACATAACATAATATTCATGCTGGTACTGCATCCTATCACATAACATTATAGACATGACAGTTTGATTGCTTTTTTTTTACTAATACAATTTCATCTTAAAAATTGTTTGCAGTGGTATTAAAGATAATTCATTTATATTGATTATTCTGAGATGAAGTTTAAAGGTCTAAAGTACTTCTTTGAGGATTTGAAGTAAGGAGTTGCTTGTTATAGCAACATCTAATTTGTACATGAAATGCTATAAATAGGAGATTTCATAGTCTTGCAGTGAAAATTGGGAACCTGGTATGCTTCTCACTCTTTAACTCCCAGAAGAAAGAAACATTTCCTGCTCAATTAAGGCTCCTGACACACTAAAAATAGTTTTGTAGAATAAATTTGTACTGTGGTTGTAATGGGATGTAGCTGGAAGTCCAATGTATTACCTAATTACAGTTTATAGACATTGTTATATAATGTTTATTATAAGTTGCCCTTACAGTTACTTAAATGATGAAAGTTTAACAAGGGGAAGAGCACTTCCATTTAATGTTTTCCTTACTGAGCACATTAAACCATTTAACTATAATAAAAGTGGGAGCAGTAGTTTGGTCCAATTCCTCCTCAGATTAAGCTAGTTTTTAATACAGTTGAAACATAAAATTGAGATTCAGTTTGTTTCATTATGCTCAATATTCCAAAATGTTTTCAGAGTGTGGCATATAATCCCTGCTCTGTTGGTGCCCCACGCAGTCAATGTTCCCTCTAATTTTTGACAGGCTGTGCGCGCAAAAAATTTCTTCTGTGCAAATTGTTGTGCTTTTGTGCAAATTTCTGTGCGCATGGTGTTTTGCTGTGTGTGCGGGGTTTAGGATCTGTGCGCATGCACACGTGCACAGTTTAGAGGGAACAGTGCATGCAGGCCCATGACGTTTTGCAAATATGTCAGCGATAAACATGATTCCCCTATGAATGAATTGTGAGGGTTGCCAGCCACTTGCTGCACTAAACTTTGGATCTACCGTATTCTAGACTCCAAAAATGCAACATCACTTGTATATATCCTTGATGTTCTTACTGGGATATGGGGGGTGGTATTAAAGGAAAGAAAGAGAAAAAAATTATGAGGTGGAGAAGCTTTGTCCGACAAATGTGGCTAGACAAATACATTTATTTAAAGCTGCTAATCTAGTACAGTGTGCATACACTAAACTATAGTTAACCTGATTTGGAGTATATTATGTTTATGACCTATGTTGCTCCCATAGGAGCAGGGTTCAGCCCTGTTGTTAGTAGGAGAACAGGTCTAGAGTTGTTTCACTTGTTCAAAGTTTTAGCAAGTGTTATGCATCTGAAACATGTGAACATCTATGCTTCTCTTTTCATGAAATTGTTGGTTAACATATTGGGTAATCATTCATTTAGAATTCCCTGTTGCAAAATTTTGACCATGACCCTCAGTTATCAAATATCTCTTTGGGCAATAAATTTTGCAAGCTGTAGATTGAATTTTTATTTGTTTCTTTACTGGGCAATAGAATACATCCTACACCTGCACCAAATAGACCATCATTGGTCCTCTGTATATTCTAGTCTACATTGTTATGCCACCTGGATACCTGGCTAGAGATTCCATTAATTATTTAGGCCTTGAGCCTGTCTCAAGAGATGCTTCTGGTCTCTCAAGTCTCCCCAAAACTGTCCTTCTCCAGTTAACTACCAGAGACTCAGACGTCTCACCTCTGTTTCATCACCCCCAAAGGAGTAAAAACAGCTCCCAGTTTCACTTTGGCACACACACCCCATCAGTTTTCACACTACATACCTGCTTGGGATAACAATAAACACAACATTTATTTAATAGAAAACCACAGATTCAATGATGAAATATTTAGGAAAAATAAACATGTACAAGTTACACAGAAAATAAACATAAAGACACAACTTCGGGCTTTACACTTCCATATTAGATATATTCCCATTTCAAATACAAATTACCTATTGCCTTTGAAGAGTATCCCAGCATGCCTCCTAAAGGGGATCTGTCATTCAGAGACAGCCTCTTACCTTCAAGACTGTCCCTCTGTTCTGGATCTGTTAGGGTCTGTTTTGAAGATGTTTGGAGTGTGCTGATATTGGGGTGCAACTTCTCTAAAGACTACACAACTATGTCACTTTGGGGATCACCCAGACCAGTAAGGGATTCTGTATAAAGTCACCCCAAGGTTACAGAGCAAGCAGTAACTTAACACCACAGTTGTCTAGGTGATCCCCAAAACATCACAATCACACAGGTAAATCCCTGTGCCTCTGCAGAGCTCTTTGAAGGACCAAGGCCTTAGAAATTCAAAGAGATGGCACAGTGATCCATATATGCACTAGTCTTAAACCATTAGGAGAGGGGTGTATGTCTTCCACACTGCTCACCTTAGGATGATGCAGCATATTCCTCACTGCACCCCTTGTTTCATGTGTCAAGTACTGTGTGATAACATGGGAGGAGTCCATTCTTCTTAAATTAAATGAAGTGGCTACTCCAGCTGCAGCTTAACGTTCCTAGCCATCTCCCCACAGATTTCCTGGTGCTTCAACTAAACTGTTCCCTTTCCTACTCAGAATCTTCCCACATAGTTCTGTACAAGTTTCTACACACCTAGATACCTCTGCTGGCCAACAGCACAAAGAGAAAGATGTCCCCACTTTTTTTGCCCCCTTTGAGATGGCTTTGGCCCCTGAGGAGAGTGAAGTTGGTATTCTCTCTGAACTGTAATTTCACTTTCTCTCTGGCCCAATGCATGTTTAATTATTTATACACAGTGGATCAGCTTCAACAGGAGAGAATGAGAGAGACCCTCATTATAGTGCCCTATAGTTCAGTGGTTAAGGTGCTCATCTGAGAGAGAGGAAACCCCTGTTTAGATCTCTTTTTCTTATCAGACAGCATCTGCATCAACCAGCATCTCCCATATCCCAAGTGCATTCCCTAACCAATGGTCTGAAGGTTAGAAATGAGGCCACCTCCCCCTCCTCCACTCCCCCGCACCAGCTGTTTTGTGGAATTAGGCCTGTGACACTGCCATTCTTGCAGGAAACAGCTTAGGAATAGGGCTGCAAACTTTATACTCACACAAAACCAAACACACTTGCCCTCCCCCTATCATTCCCCTCCTCTGTGGCCCCGTTCACTCCCTCCCTCCATCCTCCACTCCCTCTGTCACTTGCTCTCCCCATCCTCCCTCACTCACTCATTTTCACCAGGCTAGCTCAGGAGGTTGAGGTACGGGAGGGGGTGAGGGCTCTGGCTGGGGCTGCAAGCTCTGGGGTGGGTCCAGGGATGAGCTGTTTGGAGTGCAGGAGGGACTCCAGGCTGTGGGGTGGAGTATGGGAGCGGGCTCTGGGCTTAAACAGGGGGTTGGGGTGTGGGAGGGGGTACGGGCTCTGAGCTGGGGTGGTGCATATTCTGGGGTAGGGCCAGAAATGAGGGGTTCAGACTGTGTGAGGGGACCCAGGGCTTGGTCAGGGGGTTCGGGTGCAAGAGGGTGAGGGCTCCGGCTGGGGGTGTGGGGTCTGGGTTGGGGCTGAAGATGAGGAGTTTGGGGTGCAGGAGGGGGATCTGGGCTGGGATCGAGGGGTTCGGAAGGCAGGAGGGGGATCAAGACTGAGCCAGGGGTTTGGGGCATGGGAGGGGACAGGGGTGCAGGCTCTGGGAAGCGCTTACCTCAAGCAGCTCCTGGAAACAGAAGCAGGGTATTCCGGTTGAAAACTGGACACCTGGCAACCCTACTTAGTCTGTGGATCCCAAGCAGAGGGAGGTGACTTCTTGCATCTCAGACCCCTTCTCATCAGCACCCCCTCTTATCAGCATTTGCATTGGCTAGCTTAGGTGGCTTCCTGCTAGAGGGCTGGCTTTTGTGGATCCCATTCTCAGATGTTATCTCTCCCCTTGCATTGTATAGGTAGCCCTGTCCCCTAACTCAAGGTTTATGAATTCTGCTGGGTGGCTGGGTGCCTAACAGTTAGGCTTTGCAACACCCAAATTTCTTTGTCGATCTGTGTTTTAGTCCCTCTGTGCCTCAGTTCTCCATCTGTAAAAAGAGGATGATGTATTTCCCTATCTCACAGAGGTGTTGTGGGGAAAAATATATTAAGGATTGTGTGTCATTAGGGTACTGGGGCCTATATAAGTACCTTAGACATAGAACATACCCAACTCTAAATTCTTTACAAGGGTAGCTTATTAATTACATTATTATTATTCACAATTCTTAAGTAGAAGGTACTTTTTTAGATTGTAATACTCTGGTTTTATGAAAAACATATTTAGAAATCTTAAATATATGATGAAGATGAAGTACCTCTCACATTTCATTATTATAAAATCATAAGATGGAGTGGATGGTATTGCTAGAAAAAATATAATGTGTGAAGCTAAAAAGCATTTCTTGTCTCAAATAGAAACAAAACTAAAGATCTTTTTTCCTGTGAGATTAAAAAAAAAAATAGTGCTCAGACCAGACATTCCAAGATGCTTCTTGGAAAAGAATCAGTCTTTATAATATTATTATAAACCTTTGAAAAAGTGATCTTATAGAGGGTTGGATGAAAAAATCTTGATTATATTGTTGTGTATGTGACCCACAGATACCCAGCTGTGTCATAGATTCACGGATTCCAAGGGCAGAAGGGACCATTATGATCTTAGAGTCTGACCTCCTGTATAGCACAGGCCACAGAATTCCCCCTCCCAATTCCCAGAGCAGGAAAAAAAAAATCTTGCCTTAAAAATTGTCAGTGATTGACCCACCATGACTCTTGTTTAACTGTTCCAATGGTAAATTACCCTCATTGTCAAAAAAATAAATAAATAATTATGCCTTATTTCCAATCTGAATTGTCAACATGAGTACCAATGAAAATGGATTGAGTTCCTACCAAATTATAAATAGAAAGTAAGTATTTTCCATATATGCCGTTGGTGTCTATCTGACGTGCTACCATGATCTCTTCTATTATGTTTTTTAAATAGTTTTTTCAAAGCCTGGTGTTTGACTGTACTAAGTGGCAGGGTATGTAGTTAAAAGTGGTAACCTATAGCTTAATCCTACAAATGGATGCACCTGGGAACCCAGCTGCCTACATGCAACTCAGTACGACATTGGAACATTCATCAGTTCCCATTACAAAGACTATTGGTCAGAGATAAGTGTTGCTGGCATTCCATAACATCACCCTTTTTGTATGCAGGAACATCGTATGTACCAATTTATTGACATTAGTCAATGTGACATCTCTAATTTCAAGATGAGGAAAAGAAAAATCACAATATAGATATATAGATAGATACACAGATATATATAACACTCTTGCAGAGGGAGTAACAATGAGAATCATTTTGATAATTTACATAACTGACTCCAATGGACATATTTATCCCTCATGTGACTCCACTGGCTTCAGTGGAGTAACTCCCAGGACTAATTTTGCCCATTGTACCATTGGAACATCTGTGTCTTGTAGTTATTTGAGTTCCTTAGAAATTATCTCAGACATGCAGAATTGTTTTGCACACCAGGCAGCTTCAGGACTAAAGAGAACAGTTTGTTTTTATAGTCTATTTATTTATTCAAACTATTGTTTGTCTAATTATGACTTAATTATTATTCTTGGAATAAATGAACACTGTGTATATTATATCCCAGCCCATGGAGCTTTATATATCTATAAAGTTGCAAACAAACAACATTTACACATAACACAATTAAACATAACACAGCTTCACTGTTCAAATTATTTGTGCATCTACAGTACATGCTCTCCTGATTGTGTTTACTTGTAAAATATTACCGTATAAAATCAAACAATCAGACAATTAAAGTTTACAAATGTGAGAAAAGTATATTACCAACGTGACAATGTAATTTAGTGACAGATATTGCATGGTAACATTACAATGGACCAGAGCCAGCGAATTTATCTGTGCAGATGGTCTCTGCACCTGCAAGCTATTGGAAGGTACCCTTTTTTGAAAGCTATATTTGGATCTCATGAGGCAGCCCTTTCTGAATGCTAATGTGATGCCCAGAAATTCTGGCTTGTAGCAATTATTTGTGTTGTGGTAAAACTTGATTTAGTTTATTTCTTTATAAAATGCAAAATGGCTGCTTGAAAATCTGTGGCTTTATTGTTAACAGAATAAAATATAAAAATGTTGTAAATAGTTTGGGATAATTAAAGGGGATCTGTCAACTCAAAAATAATACGGCTGATCCTCGAGTGCCTTGCACATTGTGTTGTCATTTACACCCGTTCAAAGTGAGTGTAAAGTGGCAGGGGGAACCTGGTCCACAGAGAAGGACAGGTGTATCAAGCACCAAAAGTACAGTTACCATGAGATATCCTGGCATCATTTCAGAATTGAGAGATTTTGGGTTTTCAGCTGGAAACATTTCAGGGGTTGGCTCACAAAACAAAAACTGTTTTGTTGAAAACCCAATTATCTGTTGAAAGACAGTTTTGAAAAAAATTTCAACCACCCCTAGATTCCAATGCATAAGTCTTTGAGGGTATGGCTACTTTGTAATAAAACACTCTCAGTTGGCCCTTGTCAGCTGGCTTGGGCTGAGGGGCTGTAAAATTGCAGCGTAGACATTCTGTCTGGCCCGGCTCTCACAGGGTCTCAGAGCTCAGGTACAATTTGGGCCTCAATGTCTACACTGCAATTTTACAGCCCCATAGCCCAAGCCCCATGAGCCTGAGTCAGCTGACACAGGCCATCTGAGGGTGTTTAATTGCAATGTAGACATACCCTGAAAGTCCAAACCTATAGAATAGAGATGAGCCAAACTGTTTCAACAAAGTGAAAATGCTTCATTATACAAGGGTAATGGTAAATCTATTGGTAAATTTACCATCAAGTGGTAAATCATCTATTGTACTATGACACTGGTTTTTATTCATACAAGAAATACTGTTATTTCCCTATTCCTTGAAGAAAAAATGTTTTTCAAGAACTAGTATCATCTTAAACTGCAGCTCTTCAGGACAGGGATTGTATCTTTATATATGTTGAGCTCCTAACATAAAAAGGCCTCGTTCCTGACTGAGGCCCCCTCAACACTACTGTGTTACATATAGTAAAGAAAAGGAAGACAATTCTGCAGCTGATGTAGCCAAAACTGGGAGCAGACATGAGTTGGAGCAGTCTTTAGGATGCTCATTACACACAATACCCTCAAGATAGGGGAACACAAAAACAAGCTTCATGCAATCTTTCCACTTTTCCTGCTCACCAATGTTGTGGGTGAGATAATATCTATTGGATCAACTTCTGTTGGTAAAAAGACAAGTGTTTGAGTTTACACAGAGCTCTTTTTCAGATCTGTAAACTCAAAAGCTTGTCTCCTTCACCAACAGAAGTTGGTCCAATCAAAGATGTTAACTTACCTACCCTGTCTTGTTAATATCCTGGGACCAACACAACTACAACTATACTTCAAATATTCATTGGTAGTTATTATAACCTTTTTCTTTTCCATTTATTTTTTTTACTCACTTTGCATTTTTTATAGAATGAAGATTACTAAACTGCTTACAGAGTAGCAGCAGTGTTAGTCTGTATCCGCAAAAAGAAAAGGAGTACTTGTGGCACCTTAGAGACGAACAAATTTATTTGAGCATAAGCTTTCGTGAGCTACAGCTCACTTCATAGGATGCATTCAGTGGAAAATACAGTGGGGAGATTTATATACACAGAGAACATGAAACAGTGGGTTTTACCTTACAGACTGTAACGAGAGTGATCAGGTAAGGTGAACTATTACTAGCAGGAGAGCAGAGGGTAGGGGGGGACACCTTTTGTAGTGATAATCAAGGTGGGCCATTTCCAGCAGTTGACAAGAATGTCTGAGGAACAGCGGGGGGATGGGGGTGGCGGGGGGATGGAATAAACTGCGGAAATAGTTTTACTTTGTGCTCATCCTGGGAATATTAATATAAGTGAGAAATATTAAATAAGTATTGGGCAGAAATCTTTACTGGTATCACTCTATTGACTTCAATAGGCCTCCCTGATCAGAAAATGTGTCCCTTGAATTTCAATGAGATTATTACAAGATTACAAAGATTTTTTTTTTCACCATAAGAATGGCAGTCATAATACTGACACCTGCTTCTACCCAAAATAACCTAATCAAGGGAAAAAAAGACAACCCTACAACCACAAAAGGAAAGAAAAACAAACAGAAAACCTTGAAACTAATCAGCCTAACGAATGCAAAACAAAACAGGTAATTTAAAAACAAACAAAAAACAAAACCTTACGATGCGCAGAGTTACCCCCCAAAAGATGTGCCATCAACACCACATAATCCGCTAGGGAATTCACTATTGCAGTAGAATTGAATGTGGAACTCCTTAGATTCTACAGTGATAAATGTTAGTGTAAAGCCTTTAGATACATATGTAGTTTTACTTTGGGAATGGAACACTCTACTGCTTTTATTGATATTTTATTGGGAGGGAGAATAATGCAGTGAAAACCAGACTAGTTGGGTTCCTGTTTCTTATACAGGAGCACGCCAATTATATGCCAAGAAGTTTCCTATAATAAGCAAATGATTCATATAAGAAAGTCGCATAGGTAAGTGAGGAAAATGAAGGAATTAAGAGCATTATTTTTATAACTGTCATGTGCACTTCGGTTTACTTGTGTGATATTCGTGGCAGATATGATGAACAAAGGTTTTGCTGAGACTGTCATACTTAATGTTGTGAATGTTATCTGTATATCTGTAGCCCTTGAAAACATAAAAACGTCAAAGCCTATTATATTGAGCTGGGCAAGACAATATAGGCCCAGAGAATATGATTAGCCCTTTGTATCAACACAGGTGATATGTCCCTGGCTCACAGCAGAGGCAGGGGAAGCTACGCCTCTCACCTGAAGCAACACCTGAGGAATGCATTTGAAAGTGATGAAAAGGGGTCTAAAGGGCAGTGTGTCCTGTGTACTTTGCTAGACACTAAAAGATCATAGACTGAATAGAGACACTGGATTTATGACGTCTGAATCTATAACCACTAACAACTCCCCCCCCCACACACACAACCTGCCTTTCTCCCCTCCTTCTTCCTTCCTCCCTGTTACTGGAGGGACATTAGGGGCCCAAATACCTTGAATGATCCCTTGAAATATGTGTTAACTACTTGTGCTAAACAATCTTTTCCACTTGTATTTAGCTGTGACGCTCTGAGTGTGTTTCCCAGACTGGAAGAAGAGCTCTGTGTAAGCTCAAAAGCTTGTCTGTCTCACCAACAGAAGTTGGTCAAATCAAAAATATGACTTCATCCACTTTGTCTCTCTAACAAGCAATATGGTCTATGATGGCGGTGAGGGGAAGGAGGAGGAAGGAGTTCTGCGTGGGTGGCTGGATCAGATAAAAAGGAGAAGAAAAATGGTGAATCTAACAAGCTTTGTGCCAAACTTAGTCTTAATAGTTTTTATTGTGTATTACAGTGGTCTCCCCTGCCCTCTATTTTGACTGTTTAGAATGCACTCACTTCAGGGCAAAAGCTGTGAGGAGTTCGACACATTTTTGTCTGTGAAGAGTCCAACACACTTTTGGGTACTTGGTAAATAATAATAAATAATAATAATCAGATTTTTTGCAATTGAAGCAGTGCAATTATCTAATCTATCTATCTATCACATTGATCAGGTTGCAGGCCATTGCACTGCTTCAGGTATTGCTATATTGCTAACACACCCAGCTTGTCATCTGGATCTCTTTTAATGACTAAACCTATTTTTCACCTGGCAGTGAAGGAATTGGTCTCATCTTATTAAACATGTATGGACAAAGCATCAGGACAAAGTGTGGCTGTTTTGTACTGCAACACCAGTGGATTCTGGTCCTATGGCCAGTGTAATCAGTCTTGAGATTATCACCCTAGTGCAAGAGGATCCTGACATGGCACAGAGTTGTTTAGGCTCCTATGCCATCTCCCTAGAGCAGCCTATGTAATTTACAGCATCTATTCTCATGAGGCCAGGCCCTGCACAGAGAAGTCTCAGAACTGGAAGACTGCAATGATGAGCATTACACCCACTTTTGCACCTGGCCCTGCTTTAACTTGTGCTATGTGCTCCTGAGGAATAATTGAGAATTTGGCCCATAAGGTACAGATTCTGGTCTGGTTTTTGTATCTGTGATAAATTGTTATCAAACACATTAGTGCAGAACCTCTTAGAACATTTTCTTTTCCCTAACTGTTATACATGAAGTTGTGGAGCTGGAAATAGACAATATGCATATTTTAAAAATTTTCTTTTCATTTTAAAGATTCTACCACTCAGAGGTCATCCCCAGTCAGAATAGAGAATACTGGTAGAACTGATATCTCTCAAATGAAAAGTTGAATGTGCCACCACTGTAAGCTTATGGAAAAACTAAAAAACAACAAACAAAAAACCTACTTTGTCTTTACGATTGGCCAAAAATTGTTAATAACGTGTTAGATTACGATCCCTTGTCTAGAGAAGCACTACGACCTGTGGCCTGAACCAAAGCCCACTGAAGTCAGTGGAAACACTTTGTATCCAGTTCCCAATATTGTGAGGCACTCTCAAGCCTCATTGAAGATAATGGTAGTGTAAGTGACTCAGCACATCCCAAAATCCCCTCAGCATCTTATATATGTACACCTAATGTAGTATATGGGCTGCAGCTAGCAATACTTTGGGATCCAGGTAAGCAGAAATTGCAGATATTTTAATGTTTCTTTTTTATTTATCTATTACCCATTTGATTTGACATTTGATTTGTTTTGCTACCCACTTTTGAGCTAGATCCTGCACCACCGAGGTCAGTGGGAGTTTGGCTATTAACTTTGGTGAGAATTGGATCAGACACCTAATGTATCCTGATATCCTCAAGCTTTACAAACAAACCACCAAAAAATCATCCACAATTCACACCAGTTATTAGCACTGAGTGTTGTGTGTGCAATAATAAATGGGAATAAAAGGTGGAAAAGATGAAAACAATGGAAAGAAAAAGTCTGATTTGGGAAATACAAGTTAAAAACTCATCTATGTATTTTAAGTCTAACCATAGGGAAAATACATTTAGATACAATTAATTTTTTATAATGACATTTCAAACAAGTTGGGGCATTGGAGTTTATCTTCATAATTGACTGAGGTACTGTTTAATTGGACCCAATCTGAATTTGTCATGCATTTTAATTGTTCCATTTATTTCAGCCTATTTGTCAGTGGCCTTCCACCAAAGACAGTGAAAAGATCTTAGTTCTGACTTCAAACTCTATAATTTACACTGCCACTCCTTGAAGTGTAAAAATAAAGACATTTTGGCAGAGCAAAGATAACAAAATCAATTTAAACATATTGATCTGTATTTCAAATAAATATACAAAAATGAATGAGTTTCTTAAGGTTTTATACTATGCATAGTTGAAGATCAAAGGATGGCAGTACTTTTTTAATACTTATGATCATATTTAAAGGAATCTAACAGGTAACTTGGAATACAATCTGCTGACTTTGTCTACAAGCTTGATGTATAGAATTAAAATGTGTTCATCTTTTTCCCTCATGCCCTGTATTATATATGCATGATTGTGTGTGAGGCTTCCATATGTTTAAGGCCTTTGTTATGTTACACAGAAATTGATAGTTATTGGGAAGTAGGTAGAAAAAGTTGCTAATATATAGGCCAGTTTGTTAGCCTGGGATAGAATTTTGGGTTTGACTTTGTGATACTCTTATACTAAAATGTGTAAACAAGGGACTAAAACATTGTGATGTTGCTTTTGCCTAGTCAGATGGATTTGTTAGTACAATGGGAATAGATAAGAGCAATTAAAGTGTTACTCAGAGCACACTTTAAGATTGCCTCAACCTCTATCTCAAGGCAAAGTCAAGCAACCAGTTGGGAGGTACAAAGGGGCTTGTGGGGGAAGGTATAAAACACTAAAAGACCAAAGACATGCCCATCCCTGACCAGAGCACAGCCTGACTCCTTACCCCTCCCAAGGGGTACAAAAGGGGTGGGATGAAGTCCCCAGACCCAAAATGGAACATGACTCTAAGTTGTAAGGGGTGGGACTGTGGGTGTGCATTGCAGGTATATTTGGGCCTGCTAAGAAGGAGGAGGTGGGGAAATGGAAAATGGGGAATGGGGAATGGGAAATGAGAATGGGGACACAGGCAAGGCTCTGCAGCATCAGAGCTGGGAAGGGGGATATGGGGTAAATGCTCTGCAGTGTCAGAGCTGGGAGTGTAAAACTGGAAAACAGACTCTGCTGGTGGGTAGAACTATGGATATGTTTGCTTGGAACTAATCCCAAAAAACATTGCATTGGCTGCACTTTGGACTTCTGGTCTTCTGCTTTCTGTCTGCATGACAGGAACCAGGGGAAGGGAAAGCCTTCTAGCAAAAGTGTGCTACAGCACGCCTTAAAGTTCTCTTTCTCCTCACATTAGAGGTAATGGGAATTTTGCCATTAACTTCAAGGTGATTTCATTTAAATCTTAATTCAGTTTAAAAATTATGTAAAATGTGATATATTTTAAAAATAAGGGATGTTCTCATCAGGGCAGGATGTGTATATTTGTATGTGCGCCTGTTAAGTTTAATCAAAGATTAGAAACAAAAAAATCATGGAAATTAATTTAACTTATATTGTCATTATGCTGTCCTGTTGAACTATTGCAAATTGTTTGTGATGGTTTGAGTAATTTACAAACACTTTATTTTATTTTCTTCAAAGAATCAGCTTTAATTTAAAACATATATGTAATACAAATCACATTTTTTTCCACTGAAAATTAGGTAGGAGAGAAAAGGAAAAGAACCACAAACACACTGCCTGACTATATTATCCATCCTCCGTACCACTCCTTATAGCTCTAGCAAAGTGGGTCTGGCAGGCATGAAATGTCAACACACACTGTGAGCCAGAAATCTCTGACTGTAGGACAGTCCCTTTGAGGACCATTGCAACTGGGCATTAATTTAGATAATCTTTGTGATCATTCTAAATTGTGCCAGGGGCCAGAGGAGCCCCTAGAACAGTGGTTCTCAACTGTGGTCCACCGCTTCTTCAGGGAAAGCCCCCAGCAGGCCGGGCCGGTTTGTTTACCTGCAGCGTCTGCAGGTTCGGCCGGTCGCAGCTCCCACTGGCTGTGGTTTGCCACTCCAGGCCAACGGGGGCTGCGGGATGTGGCGCGGGTCGAGGGATGTGCTGTCTGCCGCGTCCCGCAGCCCCCACTGGCCTGGAGCGGTGAACTGCAGCCTGTGGGAGCTGTGACCAGCCAAATCTGCGGACGCAGCAGGTAAACAAACCAACCTGGCCCACCAGGGGATTTCCCTGAAGAAGCGGTGGACCACAGTTGACAACCACTGCCCTAGAAGCTCCGACAGCTAGGAGACCTCAAAGGTGGTTTAAAAATGTCTTCACTTCCACACCAATAGCTACACCAAACTGAACTCTGGTGCAACTGAGGTCTGACCAGTGAGTTGCATAGTCGATGCAAAATGCTATTGCTACCCCTGGGGTAAGTGAGTGGAGAATTCTGATTTGTACACCAAATTTTCATTCACTTTGTAATGGTGTCAATTACTAATGTCCACAATGTGTGACTGAGTCTGTACCAACAGCCACCTCAAACTAAAACTGTTCAGGACAAGCAGATAGATAGAAAGACTCCTTAGACATGTAAATTTGGGGCATGCCAAAAAAAAAAAAAACACTCATAGTAATAACTAGCTACAAACAGAACACTATTTGTTATTTGTTGTATGCCAGTGGAATCCTTGCAGCGCTACAGAATGCAGAAAAAGATTTGGTCCCTACCCCAATTTGCTTATAATACAGACATAGATCAACTCATACTTGGCTTTGTATTTGTTTGATTTGTTTTTTTAGAAATGAAAGAAAATTACCCCTTTCTGTATACTGAAATAAATTTATATAAACTATTCACTGCCGTGTTTTGAAAAATCTTATTTTAATTTTACTGCCATAATTCCATGCTCCTTCTCTTCAGTTTAAATATAGTCAATAGTCCTCTATAAAACTCTTTGAATGCAGTTATTTAAATTGCTCATTTCTATTTCCTGACTTGTCAGTATGTTGCTAATGTAATTACAGGTATTTGTCTTCGTAAAGCATACACAGTAATGTTAATATGTTTAACTGAAAACAGCAAAGAAAAGAATATTACATCTGTAAGGTATATGTAACTATGAAAATGATATAAAAGGGAAGAGAGAGAAAGAACACACAATCATTGCCACTGTGACATTTTTATTCCACTACTCAGCAAAACCTGTTGTAAATAATCAAAGGCTAGGTTGTACATACTGTCAAAGTTTGACTCAGACTCACAATTTATCAGACCACTCTGTTTTATTAGCAAAGCTGCTCTGCTAATACATTTAGAAGTGAGCCCCCCGAGTGGGGCTTGTGTCTTTTAATGTATACAGTTTTTTGGAGAACAAGTTAGAGAGAAGTTACAGACAAAAGAAGAAAAAGATTTTAGTCACCACCCTTTGAGATCCCTGATACCAGTCATGTATCTTCAATTACCTGCCACCCTTAACAATGTCCTTTAACAGCTTCCAGTTAACTTAACGAATTGCCCTTCACACCTTCCATTCCGATGCCTGCTTCTTAGACGTGCTGGCTCTATCTTAATTGCTTCTCCATTCAAAAGCTAACTGTCCCTACAGTGTGCTCCCTCAGATACTTTGTAACATGTTTTGGCATGCCCTCTCATATACAATGTATCCAGCTTGTCCCCTTATACAATGTTATACTTCCACAATACTACACACAGTTTATAGAGAAGGCTGGTGTCAAGGTTCCTCCCCCACTCTGAACTCTAGGGTACAGATGTGGGGACCTGCATGGAAAACCTCCTAAGCTTATCTTTACCAGCTTAGGTCAAAACTTCCCCAAGGTACAAAATATTCCACCCTTTGTCCTTGGATTGGCCGCTACCACCACCAAACTAATACTGGTTACTGGGGAAGAGCTGTTTGGACGTGTCTTTCCCCCCAAAATACTTCCCAAAACCTTGCACCCCACTTCCTGGACAAGGTTTGGTAAAAAGCCTCATCAATTTGCCTAGGTGACTACAGACCCAGACCCTTGGATCTTAAGAACAATGAACAATCCTCCCAACACTTGCACCACCCCCCCCCCCCTTTCCTGGGAAATGTTGGATAAAAAGCCTCACCAATTTGCATAGGTGACCACAGACCCAAACCCTTGGATCTGAGAACAATGAAAGAGCATTCAGTTTTCTTACAAGAAGACTTTTAATAAAAATAGAAGTAAATAGAAATAAAGAAATCCCCCCTGTAAAATCAGGATGGTAGATATCTTACAGGTAATTAGATTCAAAAACATAGAGAACCCCTCTAGGCAAAACCTTAAGTTACAAAAAAGATACACAGACAGAAATAGTTATTCTATTCAGCACAATTCTTTTCTCAGCCATTTAAAGAAATCATAATCTAACACATACCTAGCTAGATTACTTACTAAAAGTTCTAAGACTCCATTCCTGGTCTATCCCCGACAAAGACAGACTATAGACAGACCCACAGACCCTTTGTTTCTCTCCCTCCTCCCAGCTTTTGAAAGTATCTTGTCTCCTCATTGGTCATTTTGGTCAGGTGCCAGCGAGGTTACCTTTAGCTTCTTAACCCTTTACAGGTGAGAGGAGCTTTCCCCTGGCCTGGAGGGATTTCCAAGGGGTTTACCCTTCCCTTTATATTTATGACAGCTGGTGTAGAGCCTCTCAGTCCCAGAAGGGAGACTGGGGATACCTTTTGCTTTGAGGAGGCTGAATACCTCCTAGACCTGTCAAGTATATGTCCTGGCCATGCCCAATACTGCATCCCTTTGTGACATGCAGTTTACTACCTGCAGCGTAGACAGCCAGTGATCTGACCAATGCACAGTGGGGACAGAGCCATAGTCCTGCTAAACATCCTTAGCCTCTTCAGATCCTCATGTTTCTCTGGAGAATAGCACCTGAATTTCTCAGGATTGTTCTTGCTCAAACTTTTAAAAACAAAACATCTTCATGCAGAGACCAAGCCCGAACAATTTAAACCAAAAGGCTGAAAATTTCAGCAAGTGTTGATGAGAGATGGTTCAGTATTTTTTCCCCTTTTTAACTAAAGAATTCAGTGAAAACTAAACTGAGTCCAGCTCTGGACCCCACACTTTAAAAATGATTTTGACAAATTGAAAAAGGTTAAAAAATAAATACTAGAAGTCATAGCCTGTAAAACCTTATAATGAGAGACTTAAGAAGTTACTCTAGTTCTGATAGATAGATTTTGAATCTATCAGAAAAAGATATAATGCAATTCAGTTGTTGAAATTCAGATTAGAAATCATGCTCATGTTTTGTTTTGTTTTTTTTATTAAATGCGAGTAATTATCATGTGAATAAGTTACCAAGAGATGTGAAGTCTTTAACTGGAGCTGAATATTATTCTAAAAAAATATGCTATAACTCAAAAAGTAGTTATGGGTTTGATGCAGAAATAACTGGTCTATACCAGAGGTCACCCTATGTAATCATAATGGTCCCGTCTGGCCTAAGAAATCTATGCATCTATAAATCATAATTTTTCTTTGAAATGTTTCAAGGTTTATATACATAGAATTATAGGTTATATATATATATATATAGAGAGAGAGAGAGAGAGAGAGAGAGAGAGGTTTGCAATAAGATGATTTTTTTTTATGAAAACAGATCTTTTTCTTTTCCATAAAAAATTCCATTTAGTTGAAAATTCATTTTCCATCAGAAAAAAAAAGTGGGCAATTTTTTTCCTACTACCTCTAGGGAAGATACTGAAAATGGAATTCATTATGCATCTTATTTATAGCTGTCACTATCATATCTCCTATAGGAAATTGAGCCTCAGCCAACTGAGAACTAATGTACATCCAATATACAGTATATAGGCTAATGTGCGGATCAGTTTACTAGTAGTGAAGAATTGCATATGTGTTTAAGAAATGCATGATACAAAAAGATATAGGAAATCCTAAGATTTCCCAGATCATAATTTTTAAATAACACTAGATATAAATGTTGATTTAATTAATGATAATAAATCTACAGGTACACTTACATTTGTGTCCTGAATTATAATTAATCACTCCGCCTGTCCATGTATAATGATCCCATCTTCATTCTTTCACAGACATTATGCATCTCACATTGCAACTGTTTATTATGAATGATATTCTTCTGCTTAGAAATGTGAATTGTTCAGTTCTGTGGGATTCTAGCAGATATGTTTGTTTGTACATCCCTAGTAGACAACATTGTTGAAATAAATATTGTAGGTTGAATCTTTGAAGTAAAGATTTCAGGACTGCAGCTTCTTCACTTTTGGTTCAGCCTATACTTCAAATAAGGTCTTCAAATTTGGATACTTATCTAATGCTTAAGAAAGTTATCCAAATCTTTGAGACTCACCCCTCCCCCCCCATGACACAAATGAATGGTAATATTTGACATTGATAAACCACTAGTCTTTTGTAGGAAAGCAGAAAAGGTGACTATATTTTTATCACCTACCTCTGATATAAGACAAAGCCTGGCTGAAGTCTGGCTTTCTCTCATTTTGGACAGAAGATCTTGCTCCCACTGAAGTAAATGCAAATCTTTCCATTGAATTCAGAACGAGTTAAATGAAGGCCTTAGTTTATTTAATATCCCAAGGGGGCAGAATGGGAATTGACTTTAATTAGAGCTTGGACATTTTAAAAATAAATAAATACATTGTAAAGACATTTTTCATCCAGATATTTTCCCCTGTGATTGAGCCATATCTCCAGTCAAGACAAGACTTAATTTAATTTGTACACGTTATAAGTCTACCGTTGTTTTGGCCAAAGATATTGGTAGGAATGGGCTTATAGATAATTTGATTGGACAACTGTTTTGGAATATATGAATTTATTTCTAGAAAATCTTCTGTGTAGTAATCTCCTATCATCCCTGCTTACGTATAACTGACATCAATCCATCTTTGTTAAAGAAGCAGCAGTGATGCTTGAAGCCAGTCACCTACTAGAAGAAGCAGATGCTGTTGACTTCTGCAGTGTAAACCATGGTAATTTTCTCCTTCCCTACCTTCTTCTCCTAAACTGAAGCTGTATCACATTGCCTATGGACAATAAGAGGAGGCATAACATCCAAGTAAATCCTACATGTGATTTAGACTATTATGTTTAGGGCTGTGGTTTGACTGTCTCTTCTTTGACAATACCTATACCATACGCGTGAGGGAGAGTGAGGCCCTGAACCACAACAAACTTATGCATTGCAATGCTGTGTTTTGGACACTCAACTTTTAGGTGCTTTGCCACCCAGTGAAATCCATAGCCCTTAGTTACCTGCCCAGGTTACCTAGAGAAATCGTGGGGAGAGTTAGTCACCTAAGAGTGGGACACACAAAAGCCATCATGCTGAGTCAGCCATCTAAGCTAGCCAATAGGAAATGTTGAGGAGAGGGAGGTGGTCTAAGCATCCATTTAATATGCTGCTTACAATATATTATTATTATTATTACTATTGCTATTAATTTAATCATTACTAGTGTTTGCGCTAGTGGGAGGGCATCCCAGAGTATAAGTCTATGCAGTCTATGCACTGAACATTTTGAAACAACATAAGTGGTCTGCAATGGTGTAGAAATAAATATTTGAAATATAGCTATTGTGTACTGACATACAGTAAATGTCTAAAAGGTGTTCAAATGCGCATGTTACTTGTTTAATTGTTGACTATATTTTTTTCCTATCTTAAGTAAGTAAAAGTTAGTTTGCTGTTTCTGTTGCTGTGTAAAAATAGTTTTGAAGTCTCTGCTGTATTCAGGTGTTAGCGAATCTAAAGAAACAGACTAATAAACAATTTTTGGGGGGGTAATTTTAGGTAGCAGGCAAATTTCTAATTCACGAGACGATGTGAGGAAACACAAGGTCTCAATATTGCTTTGGATTCAATGCCAAAAATATCTATATCTGAATCCAAAAGTATCAAATTTACTAAGGTTTCTTGGATTTCACAGGGCAATAAGTGTCCGATTGAACAGTATTATGCCAAAAAAGCACAAAAAGGCACAAATGCCAAAAGGCACAAAAATATTGTTATAAAATCTTAAAGATGAAAAACATAAAATGACACAACTAATGTAATACAATAGCTATGAAATTACCAATGCATTGTTCACATTTTTATGTATGGGGCACATTTACTGTTGTATATTTTGATTGAGCCATTATCAAATTGTATCCATAACAGCATTATTTTGAACTCACTGCTATCAGGTACAGTTATTAAAAACTATCCAAAGCCCAAATCCAGCCTCTTTCTCAACTTTTCCATTGTCAAAGACTCCTGACCTCTCTAATAGCAGCTGCGGTTCACAAGTAACAACCACAGCAGGTGTGTCAAGACCATATATACAACCCTGTCATCCCTCATCCTGAGTGCATTCCTTTGGGTTTTGGTGATACTTGTCTCTAAGTCTTCTTGAGTTTGCATGATGCTATTGTGATTACTACCAGGGATTGAATTGGGGGCCACCATAACAAAAACCATGAATCTCTGCAGCTGGGGCTGTAACAGACTCTTATTCTCTGTGGATCAGCCATATAAAGGGACCTGTAATAAACACTCACCATTGGGTTAGACTATATAATGTAGGAAATGAGCTATTGTAGATAGAATTGGGGGTGGCCATGTATGATATATCTATCTAGATATTTATACCATGTCCACCACTATGCTATCACTGCATTCTTTATTACATTCATTTCTAGTCCCAAACTCTAGTACAGCATGACCATTTGAGGGAAAAGGGGGAATTGTTGCTTATGTAGATTTGCTGGATTATCTCGAGACACACACCTAAGGCCACTGTAGTGGGATAATGATGAAGAAGACACTTGCTCAGAGGCATCCAGGTCTCTCTGCTGGTTTTGGGCACAGTAGGTACTGGACAAAATTCTCCTGGGTGTGATATAATACCCCTCACCACCGCAGCATAAGCCTTGTATGTGAGGAGTTAATAGAGGAAGAGGCATTTCAATATACATTCCTTAAACAATGTGATAATAGCCTTGGGATATTAATACAGATATATATGAAAAGTTAATTTGCAGAAGTGCAGAGCAATAAAAACAAGGTCTGTCCAAACTCTCTGCATTAATAATGAAAACAGGTATGTCTATGTGATGTGCTTTTTAAGTAATGAGTGTTAGTCATAAATATTTCACAGTTGTGCTTATGAAATATGCCCTAAATTATGTCCTAATGTTAACAAGGATGCCTTATACTTGACAGAACAATGAAGTCCATTAATATTTCAAAGGAGTGTGTCTGACAGATGGAAGCCGAGAAGACACATGCCCCTCTCTGTGTTAGTCTAATACTGCAACCGTCAGGTCTGTGTTTTTTAAGCTTAAGAGGGACAAAGAGCTTTCCTTTCAGTGCCAACATTTACAGCAGATGTAGCAAATATATAGAGGAATTGTTTCAAGGATATTATCTGACAATTACAACTAGGCTATGTAGCCACGTCAAAATTGGGGGAGAGAAATTAAAAGCATACCCAAAAGGGCTTCATCCTACATGGCATCAAGAGGCAGATTTTTAACAGTACTTAGGTCCCTAGAGAAGTAGACAGGCATCTAATGAGATTTTCAAAAGTGCCTAGATACATAATTTCAATTGCAATCAGTACAATTGAAACCAGTGGGAGTTACATATCTAGGTGCTTTTGGAAATCTCATTAGGTGCCTATTTGCCTTTTGGGGGACCTAAATACCTTTTAAAAATTGGCCCTGAGAACCTCCTGCATGGTACTGAGCTACAACGGGAATGCAGTTTGTGGGAATGTCACAGGATGCTGACAACCCATTGGCTTCAAACAGAAACCGATTGCACTCAAGATATTCTCAGCACATTGCTGAATCAATGCTTTAGAGAGTGACTTACCAAAAAAAAAAAATGTATATTCTGATAGACTATGAGCAAACTAATGGCATTACATTTGTGACTAGATGAATGAAGTGCAGATAAAATAAAGCTATCACTTGGCTGTCTCTTTTACTATTAACCCTTAACTTACCACACTGTAACATTAAGGCATCTGTAACTCCTGGGCATCTCCTACTTCAATCCTGGGCATCTCCTACACATCACTAATGAAGAGGTCCACAACATCATCACCCAATGCTCTGGGACATAAGAAGACCTCCTGTTGACCGTGAAGAAGTGCAAGCTGAAGTGGTACGGCCATGTAACAAGAGAATCTGTCCTATCCAAGTTCATCCTCCAAGGGACAGTACAAGGGAAGAAAAGAAGAGGTAGATAGAAGAGATGGACTGACATCATAAAAGAGTGGACAGAAATGGACTTTGCGGAGACTCAAGCACTGACACGCAATCGTCAGAGGTGGAGACAATTGGTTGATTGCTCATCAATGATGGTGCCCCAATGACCAATGCGGTTATGGGAGTGATGATGATGATTGATGATGATGAACATTAAGGAAGTGCAGCAGTCACCATAAAAAAGTTAACAGTTATTTCTTATTTTAAATATAGAAAGATAGTAAGAAATCTCAGAGACCGACATAGCGGTGGGGAAAGGTAAGTGTCACATAGCAGTTAGAATGGGGATGAGGGGAGAAGTGAGAGTGGGGTATATGCCTACCACAGGTGCTGGCTTGCTCTATAACCTTGCACATAGCTCTTTCCCAACTCTCTGCCTTACATTCTACCTCTGTACAACAGGGACAGCGATCCTGTCTCATGTCCCTGGTGGTTGGGAGACTTAGTTCATAGGTGTGGATCAATGTTAAAATTATAAGGGCATCTACTGTGTCATGACAGAGATGCTACTGTTATTGGAAAAGGCAGTCAGTATTGGGAGAGACAAAATTCCACATTGAACAGTCAGTAATGAAATGGACAGCAAAATGGTTTTCTGTTCTATTTGTTGGGAAGAACATTCATAGATTCCTGAATGTTTCAAGTCTCGAAAAAAAATATTACCAAACTAAATATATGCGGTCAAATCCTGGCTTTATTGAAGTCAATAGCAAAACTCCCATTGACTTCAATAGGGCCAGGATTCCACCCCAGGGGTATAGAGAAGTTCGGATATGTTGTATATTCTAGCACAAGCCAGAATCATTATTATCCGTGAGCTGAAACTTTTTTTTCTCTCTCTCTTTAATGGCTCTCAAAGAGCCTAAGGCAGTTATCTGGGTGTAAAAGCTCTTTAAATGCCATTCCATTCCCTTACGAAAATAGCAGCTTTAGCTGTTTTATTGAAAGCCTCTAAGGCAACCACCTCTATTCACCTGGGCCTCCCTCAACCTGAAAATAGCTCTTTGATTTTTATAGTTCTCTCACTGCATTACACTGAGATTGTAGAAGTGGAGTTATAAAAAATGATACTCTTTTCTTTGTATTTCTTAACCCCCCCCCCTACTGGCTTCCTTGTGAACTGCTAGAGTTTGTTTTATAAGCCCTTACTTAATAACCCCTTTTCAGTAGTACACTGAATATAACTTATCACTTAGATTCTCCTGCAGACTGTAATAATGCTGAGGAAGTTCACAAGTTCAGGGTAGTGCTTCTTGCTGTTACCAGGGTGCATGCAGCTAGCATGCTTATTTGAAAAGCAGGACTATGAGTGGGCTCAAGTTCCTGCTGTCTCACAAGGATGCAGCTTCAGCATGGGCGCAAGTCCATGAGAAGTGCAAACATTTCCACAAGGTAGAGTCTTCAGTGAAAGCAGAGGTCTTTTTTTTTTTTAAGGTGTTTTACTGAGAGTGCATTCATGAGAAAGAAGACAAGTTTACCTCTTTTTGCTGATACTTGGTCACAAATTGTTTGAAAATTTCAAGAATAAACAACATGCACTGAATCTGCACAGCTTGCATGACATACTCAGTCTTTAAAGAACACATTGTCACATTGTATTGTATACTTTGGCATATACACAGTGTTTAAATTAATTACATTTGGGGGAAGATCTTCATCTTTTAAACAGTGGAGTCCTGGGAGAACAATAAAATACTATGAAACTCATATTTTAAAAATCCTAATTTAATAACTATGCAGACGGGCCATGTTGACCCCTGAAAGCTCTTTCTTTGTTTGATAACAAGTCCCAAATACCAAAAGAATAGTGCTTTCATTTTAATGACTCACATGTAAGAAGGTGTTGTGTTTGATAATTACATTCAAGCCCATCAAATAATAGGGATGGAAGCAATGAGAAGAAAGCAGATGGTAAAAAGTATGATGTATGAGCCTGGGACAGATGTCCATCTCAGTCTATGGCTCCAACATGGTACTTGGTAGTTTTTGCAGACTTCTGCCCACAGAACTTTAATGCAATCTGCTGTTTTTCAATTGGCTAGTTTGGAACCCTGGCTTAACCACATTGAATGCAATTGTAAATTGTAACATTGCAGTATGAACAATATTTGTATCTCAAATCCAGGCAATTTGATTGAATGTAAGCAGTACATCATATCAGCAAAAATGCATTAATAGGAGGGCTGGCAGAAAGCAACTCATCAAAATTCAAGGATTACAGATACACCATGCCACCTATGTTTTATTAATGTGGCACTAAATCCTTTCCCCTGCACCAAGATTAAGTACAAAGGGTAACTTTAGTAGGGTTGGAGGAAAAGGAATCCTCTTCAACAGGCTGGAGAATACCATCTGAGTCACTCAGCAGCCACTATTCCTCTTCTGAAGTCCAAGTTCCCTACAGTCATTCCTTCCCCCAACCCCCCACCAGCCTCCAGAAAGAAGTGTCTGGTAGTCCCACTCCAGTCCCTTCATGATCCAACTCTACCCAGAGCTTTCAAACCACATCCACTTCCCTTTGAATGTGCAGGGGATGCATTCAGACCTAGAGTCCATAGTGTACAGCAGGATCTCAAACATGCGGCCCACGGCCTGCATGCAGCCCGCTGGGCTATTTTCTACTGCCTGCCAGCTCCTCGCGGCCCTCTGCCCTCACACCATTTACCTAGATCAGCTCTGGCCTGGCCCAGCGCGCCTCCAGGTACCTCCTCCGAAGCTCCCATTGGCCATGGTTCCCCATTCCTGGCCAATGGGAGCTTCGGGGGTGGTGCCTGGAGGTGCAGCCAGAGCAACACCCTGCCCTGAGCCCTCTGCCGCACCCTGCACCCCATCTGCCCCCCCTGGGGGCAGGGAGAGGGCAGATTTGGGGTGGGGATTTTGGGGAAGGGTTGGAATGGGGGCACGGAAGGGGTGGGAAGAGGTGGGGCAGGGGCAGGGCCTCATGGAAGGGGTGGAGTGTGGGCGGGGCCGGGGCAGTGGGGTGGAGGGGTCAGTGTTGCAGCCCTCAGGCCAATGTACTAGTCCTCATGTAGCCCTCATGGTCGTTTGAGACCCCCGGTGAACAGGGTGTGCACTCCCTACCCATGATGTCCATATCTGGCCACATCTCAGGAGTAAAACTGCCTCACTCCTGAAGCACCTGTTGCCTCCTGCAAGTGTGAAGGAGTGAGGAGGAAGGAGGAAGCAGTATTTGCCCAGTAGTTATTAATACCAATTTGGCACTTTCAAAGTTCTAGTACTGAGATACATCACTTCCCAAACTGCTTCCATCTGCTACCATGTTGGAACTGAATTATATATTGGCATGTGTTCAGACAACATCAGTGTAGTTTTGTACAGTATCTTTTCTTTACAAGGCTGTTCCAGAAACAGGATAATCTCTTCGGCAGAGAAATGGACAACATAATTCTTATGAAATTTGAGGATTTTTACTTTTCATGTTGAGTTGGAAATTGTACTCATTTATTTTTTGAAAAAAAATTCATTGAAAACTTGACAGAGTTGGACATTTTCCACGTTTTCACAGCAAAGTTAGAAGACATTCAGCCCAGGTTTGGTAAAATTATTCATGGACCTAAGTGAATGCTTTGGTGAACCTAGGACAACTTGTGTGTTTGTAATTGTAACAGCATAGCTAGCCCCTTAAATGAAATTAGACCCTGCTCTTCTACTCCAGTCCAGCTGCATCCCAGTTTGGTGTAATGTGGAGGGCATGGTGACCCCAGGAGTTACAAGAGAGAGACAACCCTGTATCCAAACAGAGAAAAGCTGAGGGTATCCAGAGAAGTAGATAGAGCTCGCAAGAAGAACAGAGCTCGGTTGAGAGTTTTAGAGAGGGAATGCCCCTGAAGGAGGGAGTGGTAAGAGTTCCATATTGTCCTCAGAACTAAGAGCCATTGCTGGAGAGGGCTGACAGCAGCAGAGGGAGATGCCTACTGGCTTTCTGAGCTGGAGAGCCCACTGCTATCTCCAGGAAGGAACTGGAACCATAACTAGGAAGGAAACAGGGCACAGAAGCACCCCCTCTAATGGGGCTGGGGCAAGGCATAATGAGGGATGCCGGAGTCATACCTGAGAGCTGGACCACAGTGAGGGATGATGGAATTTACTTGATGTGTTGATGGACTGTTGGGACTTGAAAGACAAAATGTACTGTTTGGACTGTGCTGGGGAATTCTAGATTATGGGTGTGGAACTTTTGTAATAAATTAATCCTAGAAAGAGCTATTAATATATGGAGCGCTTGTGTGGAGTTAGTGGGGTCTAGGGAAGAAAGGGGGAAACTGAGGCAAGAACACCAGTCATGTTGTAGCCTGATGGTGGGGTGTGCCCGAAGAGGGGCCTCCCTATGACATTATGGTGGAGAACAGAAGTATTTTGATCATCCCATGGCAAGAGGGGTGCATACAGCAGGGTGCAGGGTAAGGAGGCTGTCCTCACTGCAGAGATTCTGGATGTGGCTGCCCTATGACCAGGGCCAGCTCTAGGATATTTGCCACCCCAAGCAAAAAAAATTGTGGCCACCTCCACTTTATTTTTGTGCCCCCCAGCCCCGCCCCAACTCCGCCCCTTCCCAACCCCTTCCCCAAATCCCCGGCCCCGCCTCCTCCCAGGGGTGTGCCACATTTCCCCCCCCCATCGCTTCCTGCGGCTTCCCCCGCCCCGCAACCTCCCTCACCTCCGCTCCGCCTGGTCCCCTTAACACGCTGCCGGTCCTCTTCTCCCCCCTCCCTCTCAGGTGAGGGAGAGGCAGTGCATGCAGGAGAGCAGGCAGAGTGGAGGTGAGCGAGGGTAGGCGGGAACCACAGGATATAATTGTGGGGGGGTAGAGCTCCCCACCCCCGCTCACCTCCGCTCCACCACCGCCGCCTCCCCCGCGTGCGCCGCCATTCGGCTTCTCCTCCCTCTCTCCCTCCCAGGCTTGTCGCGCGAAACAGCTGTTTGGCGCTCGGCAAGCCTGGGAAGGAGTGGGGAGAAATGGGGTGACGGCGGCACTCTCAGGGGAGCAGGTGGAGGCAAGCTGGTGTGGCGGGGGCACATTTCTAGGGGCGGCATGGCCAGTTCCGGAATGCCGCCCCTAGATATGTCCTGCCCCAAGCACCTGCTTGTTTTGCTGGTGCCTAGAGCCAGCCCTGCTCTATGACAGTAATAGCGACTAAAATGAGGCAAATTTCCTCTTTCATCAGATTTCATAGTTTCAGATTACTTTAAGAAAAGTTCTTACACAGATCTAATTATCTGGCTCCTAAAGTCTGATCCTGCCACTATTCTGGAAGAAGTACAATTGAAGATGATAGTTCTGTAGTTTTTTGTGCATACTTAAGCCAAGATCAGGCCATGCAGTTATCCCTTGATTCTTATTAGAATTGATTAATCTTGTATGTTATCAAGATCATATTTTTATGAAGAAACAAATTGCAAACAAAAAGAGCATGGTCTTTGGACATCAGTTTGTTTTTCTACAACAGGATTTTGTTTAAACATACAGCATATTTTCAAAGAAAGCAGCCTCTGCATTATTTTGCACTGCATGCATAATTAACCAGCCAGGTAATTCAAAGCTCAAAATAAATTGGTGGCTTATGTAAAAAAAATAACCAAGGAAAAGGCAAGCACTAATATAGCTTCTCCCAATTTTGCTACATTTTTATAAAAACTTTTTTTAAAGTAGTAGCATATGCCAAGTTTGCAGCAGTTGTTGAAACAAGAAAATATTTTATTGTAATTTTGAAGCTATTATTATTATTTATCTCTTATGTGTCTAATCATCTATCTAGACTATCTGAGCTTAAATTTCAGAACGTGTCTTTTTACTTTTTATTCACTGCCTAGGTTTTATACTTTTTATCTCTTCTTGCATCTTTTACACAGAGTCATATTTTTCACATTCTTAGTTTACTTTTTTTCCCCTCTTTCCCACCTTATGTGATGCTCATCATGTGATTTTAGATTATTGTTACATACAATCATGGAAAAGCTATTATAAGAGGGGTGGGCAAACTTTTTGGCCCGAGGGTCACATCGGGGTTGCAAAATGGTATGAATGGCCAGGTAGGGAAGTCTGTGCCCCCCAAACATCCTGGCCCCCGCCCTCTATCTGCCCCCTCCCACTTCCCATCCCCTGACTGCCCCCCTCATAACCCTTGACCCATCCAACCCCCTCCTGATCCTTGTCCCCTGACTGCCCCTTCGCGGGACTCCCCACCCCTAACCACCCCCCAGGACCCCACCCCCTATACACCCCCCCACCCTGCTCCCTGTTCCCTGACTGCCCCGAGCCCTATCCACACCCCACCCCCTGACAGGACCCCCAGGACTCCTGACCCATCCAACCCCCCCACTCCTTGACCCTTGACTCCCGGGACCCCAGTCCCTAACTGCCCCCCCACGATCCCACCCCCTATACAACCCCCCCTGCTCCCTGTCTCATGACTGCCCCCCCACCCCCTGAACCTCCACCCCATCCAACTGTCCCTGTTCCCTGACTGCCCCCTGGGACCTCCTGCCCCTTATCCAACCCCCCGCCCCCTTACCAGGCCGCTCAGAGCGGCAGGACAGGCTTATTGGAAAGCCTGGGAGGTGGGCGGGTGCAAGCTGCACTGCCCACATGGCAGCATGGCTGTGGGGGAGGGGGGACAGCGGGGGAGGAGCCAGGTGCTAGCCTCCCCGGCCGGGAGCTCAGAGGCCGAGCAGGACGGTCCCGTGGGCCGGATGTGGCCCGCGGGCAGTAGTTTGCCGACCTCTGTGTTAATATATTGGCCCATGTAAACTTAAACTCAGTTTTGGAGTTGGTTAATTTACAAATAAAATAAGGAACATGAGTTTTCTCATATACAATCATAGAATATCAGGATTGGAAGGGACCTCAGGAGATCATCTAGTCCAACCCCCTGCTCAAAGCAGGACCAATCCCCAATTAAATCATCCCAGCCAGGGCTTTGTCAAGCCTGACCTTAAAAACTTCTAAGGAAGGAGATTCTACCACCTCCCTAGGTAATGCATTCCAGTGTTTCACAACCCTCCTAGTGAAAAAGTTTTTTCCTAATATCCAACCTAAACCTCCCCAACTGCAACTTGAGACCATTACTCCTTGTCCTGTCCTCTTCTACCACTGAGAATAGTCTAGAACCATCCTCTCTGGAACCACCTCTCAGGTAGTTGAAAGCAGCTATCAAATCCCCCCTCATTCTTCTCTTCTGCAGACTAATATACATACAATATATACATATACATACGAAAATAATATACATACAAAAATCTCTACAAATAGTCAGACCTTACAAAGTAGCATATAAGGGATCTGTTCCTAAATCCTAACGAAATATAAAAATGAGAATTATGCTTTTATAGGGATTTTTTTATATACAAGATAAATTTTCTTATAAAAGGAAGAATCTAACTGTTTAAGTGTCCATTGTTAAAGCCAATAAGAAAAATGTTTTGTTTTCTTTCTGAACAGCCTGTCTGAATTTTCTTGCAGCATCTTCTCACTATTCAAATATAAAACGTACCAAACCTTACTGTGTGCCACATTCTCAGTTTAAATTGACTGCATTCTTTCCCTAAGCCATTGGACATCATTCAAATAGCTTAATTCGGGAACTAATCCATTAGGCAAATTATTCCTCCCTTGGTTTCAGCCATCCCCTTTATTGTTACAGATTCCCTTATGGGGTATGCTAAAGGAGATCTAAATGGAAACTGTTTGTTCTGGCAGCCCAGTCCGCAACTGATGTGAATCAGTTTAGCTTCAGTGGAGCAACACCAATTCACACCAACTGAGGATTTGGCCCAGGATGCCTTGGGAAAGCAAACTCCAAATCACTCTCTCGAACAACATAAGTTAAGTTCAGCCTTGGTGTAAGCATACACTAGTTCATCGACACCTTTAATTGTTCATTATTTACAGTCAAAGACCTATTTGTTTTTTTTATGTAAAAACTGGTTTAATTATTTTGAAATGCTAGGCTTATGATTTGACCATGGCAGAGTTGCCCATTAAAAATATAAACAATCTCATCAGAACTATACAGATGGTGTGTGGTACTGTAAAACTTTTATTTCTATGAGTTTGGGATGATTGAATTATTTATAAGTGGAGAATCCACAATTGAATGCTACAGGTCATCCCAAATTACTACCAACAAAATCTTTATACTCTCACAAACAAGTGTGTATTTTGTCATGTCACATTTTAAAGATCTGATTTTAGAAATAATTTTATAGAGTTTAAGATTTCCTTAGTAAAATTTTCATAACCCTCTACCTCTAAGGTTACGTCTTCCCTGAAGCTGGGAGTGTGCTTTCCAACTTGGGTAGACAGACATATGTTAGCTTGAGCAGAGCTAGTGTGTTAAAAATAGCTGCATAGCCAGGGATAGCAGGGGCAGGAGCTCAGGCTACTTGTCCGAGTCCATATCCAGGACATCCAGGAAGGTTTGTACATGGGCAGCTAGCTTGAACTGCTGCCTGTGCTCTCATGACTACTGTCAACGTTCCTCCCCCACTCTGAACTCTAGGGTACAGATGTGGGGACCTTCATGAAAACCCTCCTAAGCTTATCTTTACCAGCTTAGGTCAAAACTTCCCCAAGGTACAAAATATTCCACCCTTTGTCCTTGGATTGGCCGCTACCACCACCAAACTAATACTGGTTACTGGGGAAGAGCTGTTTGGACGCGTCTTTCCCCCCCAAAATACTTCCCAAAACTTTGCACCCCACTTCCTGGACAAGGTTTGGTAAAAAGCCTCACCAATTTGCCTAGGTGACTACAGACCCAGACCCTTGGATCTGAGAACAATGAAAAAGCATTCAGTTTTCTTACAAGAAGACTTTTAATAAAAAAATAGAAGTAAATAGACGTAAAGAAATCATCTCTGTAAAATCAGGATGGTAGATACCTTATATGTACCATATATATACTATATCTATAATTAGATTCAAAACATAGAGAACCCCTCTAGGCAAAACCTTAAGTTACAAAAAAGATACACAGACAGAAATAGTTATTCTATTCAGCACAGTTCTTTTCTCAGCCATTTAAAGAAATCAATATCTAACACGTACCTAGCTAGATTACTTACTAAAAGTTCTAAGACTCCATTCCTGGTCTATCCCCGGTAAAGACCAGCATATAGACAGACACGCAGACCCTTTGTTTCTCTCCCTCCTCCCAGCTTTTGAAAGTATCTTGTCTCCTCATTGGTCATTTTGGTCAGGTGCCAGCGAGGTTACCTTTAGCTTCTTAACCCTTTACAGGTGCGAGGAGCTTTCCCCTGGCCAGGAGGGATTTCCAAGGGGTTTACCCTTCCCTTTATATTTATGACAACTACATTGCTATTTTTAGTATGTTAGCTGAAGCAGAACTAGCACATGTCTGCCTGCTCACATTTGGAAGCACAGTCCATGCTGCAGTGTACATGTAGCCTTAAAATTCCAGTTGTCTTGCCTATCAAATACAGGACTCAGTGACATAAAATTAGAACACATTTTTAAAATATAAAAAAAAAAAAGTTCTCAAATTATTATCCACAGTTGAGGGCATCCCTTATATCTCATGATTCACCAGGATTGACATGAATCAGTTGAAAGACAGTAATTCCTGCTCATGTTTGGGAGAGAAAAGCTGTTTCTGTCCCTGCTAGTTGTAAGATATTAACTCTTAAATTTCTTTCTACTCCAGTACAAAATTACCTCTCCTAGACCTAACAGTGGTGTCAGTTTCACCTCCACCAAATTTGGTGGGAAAAATGGATTTAGTAGTGAAAATTGCCCTTCGAAAGCTGTTCAGAAATTTACAATACTAGAAGATCTCCTAGTTGTGTTTAGAAGCAAAATGCAAATGCAATATAGTCTCACCCTTAACTCTGTCTTAGCTTAGTGTTTGTCGACCATGGTGACAATATTAATATTAAAGCAGTTATGATGCAGAGTAGCTGAAAATTTGCATATGCTATTTTTGCTCTCTTATACCATAATTACAGTTATGGATCTGAAACAAATGGTTTACTTCTCAGGTTGCTTTTCATAATTATATAATGTAATAATCCCTATTGGGGATTACCATTAATTACCAGTTATGAGTCAGGGTTATGAAAACTCTATTGCCTGCCTACAAGGTACAACTGTTAGAGTTACTCTGGGAATGTAATTCTGAATGTTCTTTTTTGAGGCTTTAGAAATCTGAACTGTAATGCTCTATTGTATTTTTTTTTACAAGTTTTTGTTTACATTTAATAGACAGTATATCTCTTGCTGGTTTTGTTGCCTTTCTCATAAACATATTCAATTGTTTCTAAAGCTTCAAGAACGATCTTGATAGAATTAGATCTACAATCCAGTTTGCTGTTTTCTACATATATTTCATTTCCCTTCCCATTTTTTTCTTTCCATTTCTTTTCCAGCCTAGGTGCTGACCCAGCACTAGTTTTCTTTCTAAATTTTTAAACAATCAGCTTTAGAAATTAAAAATGGAGAAAGTAATACCAAGCGTGGCACAGGAAGACCTTTGCTGATGGAAAATAAAAATTGGCTTGTATTTGGCTCTATTACATTAAGCCAGCCAAGGAGACCATAACACTCTCTGTGTGGGAGGATAATTGCTTTCAGCCAGTAGAATGCTGTTTTCCAATTTTCCCAGGAAACACAAAGTCATATTAGAAGAATCCTTCTTGACACCACTTACTATAAATGTTTTATGAGGATAGCCTTCTAGCAGGATAGTTGACAGTACCTGTACATTTTCACATCATAAATTCCATCAGGCTGACCAATATTGTCTAATTGTTTACTTGTGCTCCCTCATCGGTCTGTATCCCCATTGTCTCTTGTTTTATATTTAGATTGTAAACTTTAAGGAGTGCACCACTTTGTTATTCTGTGTTTTTACAGCACCGAGCACAATGCAGTCCGGGCGCTCCTACTCATTAACACAAATACTAAAATTATATTCCTCCCACTTCTTTTAGATTCAGGAAAATAGATTTATAAAGGGACCTGGGCACTAAACTGGAACTTAGGTGTCTATATCCCAGATCCAGGCCACAGTGAGATTCACAAAAAACCCACCCAATTACCACCAAATCCTGTACACACCTTAACTAATTTGGGACCTAAATTTTTGCAGTAAATGTTCCCTAAGTTCCTATGTTTCTCCCTCCATGCAGGTGCATTTCTCCCTCACTCTAGGCATCCCAACAGTTATCTCCTGCCTAAGTCCCAGTGTGATTCATGAACCAGGGAAGACAGGTGGTCAGTCAGTGAATGCATTTTTGGGGCACAATCCAGTATGTGTGCTCTGAGAACACCAACCAGATCAGGTCTCACAGGTGAGCTTGCCCATCTCCACACATAAATGAAGGGGGCAGGGTGATGGATCTCTCTCATAAACTTTTATTACAGTGGTTAGGGTACTCACCTGGGATGTTGGAGACACCTGCTTCAAATAATTAGAATCATTGGAGCAGGGGGACTGGCTATATCCTGACATCCTGCGTCAGTGCTCTAACCAACAGGCTATATATTCATTCCAATGCTTGGGTGTGCTCGCTCATTCTTTCAGACCCAATGACTAAGTATTTGTTCAAAGTGGAACAGCTTCAAACCCACATCAGAATAGCCCAGGTGTTAGGGCACTCACCTGATAGGTGGCAGATACCTGGTCAAATCCCTTCTCCCTGGCAGGTGGAGGGGAGAGCTGAACCAGTGGTCTCCCACATCCATACCTCCCAATATTTCAAGAGGCCAAGAGTGAGTAGCCCCCTCCTCCGATCCTGGACTTCCCACCAAACCCTCCTTGCCAGCTCCCTTATGGGGAGCTCCCCATTCAGTGCCTGGATGATAGTTGGAAATCTCAGGCTGGTTTGGTTGAGGTACTGGTGCAGGAGCCACCCACCTGGCAGTGGAAAGAGAAGCAGCACTGACCACCCTACTGCCCATTCAGGTTTGACCTCCCCCCTACCACCATCAGTGAGAGAGAATCATTGCAAGCTGGTGCATGAGGGTTGCAGTGCAGCTAATGGCCCCAGCACTCCCCAGTCAGGGACAGCCAGAACTGCTCATGCTCTTACTACTGCACTGGGGATTGTAACTCCAACTTCTGCTGTGGAAGGGAGTATGTGCGGGAGCCCTGCACATGCCTGAGAAGAAAGTGAAGCCCCAAGGAAGCTCCTTTTTTTTGCCCTGAGAGTCACTGAGGCTCAGTTTAAAGCTTAAGGTAGTAACATTAATGCAGGAAATGTTCTGCTTCAACTTCAATGGGAGGTTTTGGGAGGTTAAAGGGGAACAGTCCCATGAAACCTGGGGCTCTTGAGAGATATGCCTACATCTCCAGTGAGTGCCCTAACCACTGAGCTAAAAGTTATGAGGGAGATGGTCCTCCTACTTGTCTTCTTGAAAGAAATGCCTTAGACCCCTAACTCTAAGGGAGGGTTCACAGCTGAGAATCCCAACAAAGACTCCCTCCAGACTGGATTTAAGCATGGCCATCCTGGGGAGGTGGTGCTTATGAAACCCTCCTCTCCTTAGGATCACAGAATATCAGTGTTGGTTATCTAGTCCAAACGCCTGCTCAAAGCAGGACCAATCCCCAACTAAATCATCTACATTTTTTTTTGCCCCAGATCCCTAAATGGCCCCCTCAAGGATTAAACTCACAACCCTGGGTTTAGCAGGCCAAAGCTCAAACCACTGAGCTATCCCCCTTCCCCTCATCCTTGGCATCTCCTTTTTACTAGCTGAGGTGGGGAACTGCCTCGCATGCTGGCTTTTGTGATTCTCAGTCTTAGGTGCCTATTTCCCTCCATTAATTGTCTAAGAAGCCTGAGCATCCAACTCAGGTTTTGTGAATCTGAGTGATTTCGTAGATGCCTAAAAGTTAGGTGTGGTGATTCTCAGCATTACAATGCATAAGTCCTTTTGTGATTCTAGTCCAAGGATTTTAAGGCCAGAACAAACCATTCTGTTCCTCTATTCTAATCTCCTATATAACCCAGGCCACAGAATTTCAACCTGTAATTCTTGCATTGAGCCCAATAGCTTTGGATTGAACCAGAGTATTGGAATTCTCACCTTTTCTGGGCATTATTCTTCTGATTTTAAAGTAGACAAAATTGCTGAATTTGGGCCGAAATTTGCAAACTTTACTCACAAGTCACAAGTAGCCCTCTATGTGCAAGTAATGAACTAAAGTTGTAAAGAAAATGGGAGAAATGCTGACCTCCTAGAAGTCAATGGAAATTTTGCCATTAACTTCAACAGGGCCAGGATTTCATTCAATGGGACTACTCAATTGAGTAAGGGTTAGTTGCATACGTCTTTGCAGGATCAGACCCTATGATAGTGGTGCATTTCAGGCAATGCCAAAGTGGCAGACTCATATATGGTCAAATAGTAAATACAACCTACTTCTTTTTAAAATTTTTCAGATCTCTATTTTTGAAAGATTAACTGTGTTAATTTTTCCCAAGAAAGAGAATAAGAGAATGGAGAAATGCCACTATTTTCTCAAGGGACAATACATGGTAACCAAATTAGCTGTCATTTTAGTATCTTTTGTAACAAGCATATTCGTTCGGAGGACCAAATAATAACTGTCCCAGTGCAGGTGCTTTGAAGAGGACAGGGTGCAGAAAACAGAATGCTGCAGCCTGGACACAGGATGGGATGAGAGGGAGAGCATTATTAACTCAGAAAAGGTTCTAAGTTTAGACACTTCACAAATTGTTGCATTGCTTTTGTAGTGTGCGTTCTCATATGACCTTGAATGTTAATAGGGTTCACGTGGGACCAAAAAAAGAGAAAGAGAAAGAAACTGTTGGAAGAACATATTAGCTATTACCCCCCCCCAAAAAAATTACAGTTGGTTATACAACTTGCCATTTGCAGATATTCTAATGAATCAAATATAAGATCAGCAATATATTGCATGTAAAGAACACAATGTGTCATGAGCAGATAAATATATTATTTTAAATTTTCTAAGCCAAACAAAAAAGACGGGAGTTGAAATGTTCAAAAGTGCCTAAATGATTTAGAAGTGTGTGTCATGTTGAAACGTAACTTAGGCACTTAAGTCTCACTGACTTTCAATGAAACTTAGGGCTAGAGCCACAAAGGGCAGTTAGGCATTGCATTGCTCAGCATGGCACAGTATAAGGCCTAAACAGCCTTCCAACCAGAGGAATTCACAGCCCTGAGATATGCACGCTGACTTCCCATGCATTGTATGGGGAGTGCTAATCACCAAGAAATGGATTCATAGAAGCAGCACAGTTAGCAGGGAGCCATCTAGGCTAGCCAGTAGGAAATGCTGAGGAGAGAGGCAGGACCTAAGCCACACCCCTCAAAGGTAGTTAGGCACCTAACTTCAGGCCAGAGAGAAATGCCTATCTCTGCTCAGGATTCATAGTTGTGAACCTTCTTGTGAAGGTGGGTGTCTAAGCCACATAAGTCCTTTCCCACTGAAAGAGCCACCCCAGTATAGCTGATGCCCCCAGTAGTTACAGCAGTCATCTGATATGTGAGGTGACCTACATTCAAACCCCTACTCTGCCTGAGTTGGAGCAATGACTTGAACTCAGGTCTGCTATTTTTCAGAAGGCCTCCCTAACCACCTGTCTATTGGGTTTTCACAGGAAGGCCCACACAATCTGTCCTGTTCAAGTTGTTCCAACTTGTATAAATAATTAAATATTCATTGGGCAAGAGAGAAAAAAGTAAGAGATTGACTCTGTAATCCAGCAGTTGGGAAACTCATCTGGGATACTGAGGAGTCAGGTTTGAGTCACTACTCCAAACCAGGTAGAGTGGGGATTCAAACTTGGGTTTTCCACATCCCAAGTGAGTGAATACTCTAACCATGGGTATAATGACACACACTCCTCAAAAGACTCACACCTGGCTTTCTTTTGTGTGATGTAGATTTGCTCTCAGGACACCTACCAGATAAGGCCCTGTAGGTGAGAAAGGCAGAGGAACCCCCAATTTCAGAATCCTATTGGTGCCAAGGCACCAAGCAGTTCAGTAGCATCAAGACTTAGATGGTTTTAAGCATGTTCATTGGTGGAAGCTTAGGCATCTAGGCCCAAATCCTCAAAGCTATTTAGGTGTCTAACTCCCATTGGTTTGAATGGGAATTAGGTGCGTAGCTACCTTTGAGGATGGAGAAAAAAAACACTCACTCTTTTCTCTGATACCAGCTACACAATATACCATGAGATCTCTTCTCTGCCTTCTCTCTTCCCCTCTTCCCCCCTTACAACCCTTTAACACTCTTTCTGAATTTTTTTCTACCACTGACGCCAATCTCAGCTCCTTCTTCTCCCTCAACATTTTTCTCTTCTAGCTTGCAGAATGATAATATGCTCTGATTTCCACCATTCTCAACCCCACCACTTCTTCAACAACTGTTCACTTTCCCTTCTCCTCATCACCTCTAAACTCATTGAATGCACCGCTTACAATGGCTACCTGAAGTTCTTCTCCTTTTATTCCTTCCTGGATCCCCTCTAGTTGACTTTCACACTACTCACTCAATGGAAACTCTCAATAAGATCTCTAACAACCTTTTTGTATTCAGATCGCAGGACTACAACTACAATCTCATTCTCCGTGACCTACTTGCTGCTCTTGACGCTGCTAATCTTGTCAACTCCTTGTCACCCCTCTTCTCTGTTTTTCCCTTCAAGATCACTGTCAGTGAGTCCTCCTTTTTGCATATTCTATGGAGGTCTCACAGAACTCTGTCCTTCGTCTGAATCTCTTCTCCCTTTACACTCTTTCTGTGGGCAACCTCATCTATCCACATCTTCAATCATCATCTTTATGCCAATAACTCACAAATCTACCTTTTAAAAGCTGTTCTTCCTCCCTTCATCCAATCTTGTATCATAGCCTGTCTCTGATATCTCCTAGATGCCACATTGTCAACATAAACTTAACACAGTCAAAACAGAACTTTTGATCTGTCCTCCCAATTACTTACATTGAGTTCAAGATTCCTCTCTTCAACTTCAACACCCTTAGGCTACACTAAGACACTGCAAGGGGGCGGGGAGAGAAGCAACCTGCACAGAGCAACAGTGATCTAAATAGCCAAGGATATAGCCATCAATGTTTTAAGTATGGTTTGTATACGTTCATAAATTGTGTAAATTCATACTTTACTGTATAGACTGAGTGAACACTGGATTGCCAGAGGATTTTATGTTTGTTGTAACATATGATAACTATTTCACTAACACAGAAAAATGAATGGCATAAAAAGGTCTCCTGTATATACTGTATCCAGTGCACTTACAACTAATGATTTATAAAATACATTGGAGAGCAAATGAGGGATGAATTCAATTTCTGAAACTGCCATCTACTTACAAAACAGCTTTATGTTTTAGTCATATTAGCAAGTTATTTCTCTGAGCAGTAGTCATAGGGAAGGAGGAGAAAACCCACTGTATTACTGCACCACTTACTAATACTGAAGTAGTATTCAGAAAACACATTGTGTGACAGGGAACGCATGATTTTGAGAAAATTTCCTAAGTGTGATTGGTCTATGAATAATTCTTGAGGGCCGTCACATTTTTCTGAAAGGCTGTTAGTGCAGGATTTCACAGAAAAAACAATAAATTCATCCCATTAAAGTCTGTGTACTAAGGCTCTGATCTAAAGTCCTTCTGTTCACTTCAGTGGGGTTTGGATGGGGCCCTAAGATCCAGGAGATTTCAGAAGTAGGTCTGAGGCTTAATTATCAAGTTTTCTGCTCTTACCATAAGAATCTTACAGTAAGGCAAGATACTTATTAAAACATTAGTTTGTAATAGTTACTCAGTGCCTCACAGGCTTGATCACCGTCCATCCAATCCTAGTTGTAATATGTATTAATTATAGAAGGTAAGAAATTGTCTTAAGTATTTTAGGTATCATTTACTCAGGACTGTGGTCCTTATGAAGTCAGTTTCTCATAGAAGGTGAATAATGGTTGGACTGGGCGCAAGGACTACACACAATAAGAATTTATACACCAGAACAAACTAATGACCCATACAGTCATACCTTTTGCCTGTGAAAGTGGTGAATACTAGATGTTTCAGAGAAAGTTGTAAAACTCTTCAAATGCACCTGTAACAGTGATTGGTACTCCTTATATCACACAGCACTTCCTGTGCCAGCAAAAGACCCTCATGATATATACTGTAATACTCTTAGAGTAGGACAACAACTTCTGTTCCCATGATCTTGCACTCAGGTAGGTAGCTACATCCTTCTCTGTCTTCCTAAAGAACTCATAAAACTTTTACCTTCTTAAAGTCCCCTAGACTGTAACTATGCCCCCCACCTCCAGCTAGTAGGTCAGATACCCATTTTATGTGTTCTTAAAGAAAATAATATTTTACTGGTGAATACCAGACCTAGAGAACAAATAATAAAATAAAAAGATAGGCAAAACCAAATGTGTCAATATGAATTAAATGGAAAATATCACTATATTGGCAACAGATTAGATAGAAAGTAGCACCTATATTCTTGGAATCTGATTTAGTAGAAAAAGCCCTTATGTATGTCTCATTAGATGTAATTGCTATTAGATAATAATTCTTTAAGTACTCATTTCCAATGACTTCTTTCAAATGCAGCCTTTCCCAAACAATGTGTTCCTAATATTTCTTTTGAGGATCCTATGTATTTTAGTCAGAATAAACAACAAAACACTATTTTGCTGTTTTTAATGATCCGGAAAACAATATGTTTGAGGCATGTCTTAAGATATCACTTGGGCAAGTCACAACTGACAATGCTTGACGGTAAGACATCAGTAGTAAGAGGATCATAAGTAAATTAGGTAGGATTTACACACACACGCGCACACACACATACACTTTTAAAACTGGACCAGCTAGACATACATATCACAACTTCATAAAATACCACCCCACAGTGAGAATTTTTTTCTCAATCCAATGCTGATCAGTCTATTTAATTAAGCATGAGGATTGATTTTATATATCTAGCTATAGATAGATAGGTAGATAAAGAATCATTTAAGCTCTTGATCCTGCAGCTTGTTGTGCCTGAGCAGACCTCTACAATTGGATGAAGTCCCTCTGACCGCAATTGGCTTCACTGTGAGCTCAAGGGTTGGCAAGTTGAAGGAATGGGGCAAGAGCCATAACACTTTAAGTCATACAATATAATTTGAAAAAAAAATGTCTATACACACAGTTGGCCTCTGCCTTAATCCCATTAAGAAGGGAAGTGGCTTAGTGGGACATTTTGTAAATGGCTAGTACAATAATTGAACCAATTCCTGCATTATAATATATATATATATATATATATATATATATGAATACCTTATGCATATGCAGTATTAGTCATAGTTTAATGGCATTTTGCCTGCAGCTCTTAAATAAAATCATAAACATTGCCACTGTACTGTAGTCATAGCAGTTTTCTTCATTTTCAGCTCGTCCCATTATATTTAAAGAGCAGAATCTACATTTTTGGAAGCTGGAGGGTTTTTGTTTTGGATTGCTTTTTGTTTGTTTGTTTGTTTTAGTGTTTCAGTTCCCAGAGGCTATCTCAATGAGAATGTATAGCTCTTTAAAAGATACAGTAAAAAAGCAAAAAAGTAGTCCCATAATTAAAGAGAATACGTTACAAAGGCAGATTAAAGATGTTACTTTGTGCAGTTCAGATAAAAGCCACATGGGGAGGATTTTGATAGAAGCATAGAAAAGTATATAAGGTCTAGAAAATGTCAGCCTGGGTTACTTTTCAACATGGTAGGGAATATTGAACATGCGGTCCTAAATGGAAGTTAAAAAGAAAAAAAAATAACAGCAGACATATGGAAGCCCTTACTCATAGAGAAGGAAATAAATATTTTAAATGGACTATGTATAGTTTTGGGTGGTATTTTTTTGGTTGGGTTGGTTTTTTTGGTTGATTTATTTTTGTGAGGTGAATTTCAAAAGGAACACTGAAAAATCCTGCTTGATGTTCTTCAGAGGAAATGACTTACTAAATAGAATTGGATTAGACCACAATGTCTGGCACATGACTCAGCTTTGAAAGAACTGTAATTGTACGGCTAGGTGGTGCCGTCTTGTGCACTGTACTTCTGATGAAATCCCTATTGCACATTTTAGAGACATGGGGTTAGGAATAGGCTTTCAGTAACTGTAGCAAGAATCTCTTGTGCATAGGAACAGAATCAGACCCAAGTCCTTGAGTATCTAAAAGAACATGAAGTAAAATCCAAGGTTCATTAATTGCAGTGCTCAAAATAAGATAAAATTAGGCAAAACGGATGCTGACTTCAGTAAGAGCCAGGAATGGTCTTCACCATTATGCACACCTTGTTTGCTAGTATGTATTATATTTTGGGGGGAAATATTCTGACCTATGTCCATTTTTCCCTTCTTACCTCCTCCCCCATTCTACATCTCAGAAAAGCCAAATCAACTAACATAAAATAAATAGTAAGCAGAGTACAAACCCAAGAGTCCAAATGCGGAAGCATTTCAGCATCCTAAATAATTTTTGTTTGGGTTTACTTGCTTTCTTAAAATACTTAGGCTTCAGCTAATCTACTTTCTCCTAATTTTTTTGAGAAATGTCAACAGCCTGTGTCGTCTCAGTCAACAAATACCTCTCATAGATGTACACTGTATACCACAGTAGGCTTTGATATGGTTTGCTTAAACACCAGAGCAAATAAGTGAAACTAGTTCCCTTGAAATCAGCTTAGATTTCAGCAGGCATGAAAAAAGAACAGATTTGTAGCTGAATGCTTTCCAAGCAATCTGTTTAGTTCTGCATGTGCTTCAACTCAATTTCATGGTAATTTCATAAGGAGGTTGTATTTTAATCCAGTGTGCTGCAGAGCTAGAAGCTTTTCCCCTTTTCTTTAAGTAATACAGTTGGAACATTTTTATGCCATGTTGGTTGATATTATGAATTATTGTTCCAGCACATTTTCAATTTGTCTGTATTTTAAATTATCTCCCAATAGCTTCCAAATTATTTTCCCCTCTGAATACCTAGCAGTTATGTTTGTATATGTATTTCATTCACATGTTTTTCCCCCTTTATCTTGTATTTTTTATTGCCAAAAGCTAATATGCCAAGCACATTCACTTAGCCTAATGAAAGACAACTAATGCAAGGTAGCAGCTGACTGACCTTTGACTTGTACACAGTGGTGTTAAGATCAAAACCCAGGAAAAAATTGTTTCTGTATAATTAGATGTTAGCAGATAAAAGCAAACTTGATTGAAATGCAGGTTACAGTGGCAAGTTTCACAGGCAAATTCAAGTACATTTCCTCTCAATTTGTTTTACTCTCATTCTGCATCCCTCTGTTGATCAAGTGTTACAAGAAAGACTCTTCATTTGTGTTCAGCCTGGGAAACAGAGAATATAAATGTGGAATTATACATTTCCAGTTTCAGTGTGTTCAGAATAATCATTTATAGAGTGAAAAGAAAAACATGATTTACAGACAAAAATGAGGAATGTGCATATTAAAGAGTTCTTTCACAGCTGTTAAGTATGAAAATTCTGCCTTCCAGATTACATGGACATGTGCATTACTTTTGGAAAGTATTTAGCAAATAATCTAGCAAATTCAATGTATAAACCTGTAATTTTTTGTCAGTATACTAGATGCTAATGGTGTTCAGTTCCATGTCTTCTTTTAATCAGACATGGAAGGTGGGGAATTTTTGCATCCGATGAAGTGAGGTGTAGCTCACGAAAGCTTATGCTCAAATAAATTGGTTAGTCTCTAAGGTGCCACAAGTACTCCTTTTCTTTTTGCTTTCCCAGTGTATCTGGTTGTGATCTAGGTCTGGATGGGAGGTATTTGGCTGAAACTCGATATAGACTACATGGAGGTAACATCTGCCTCTCTTTTAACATAGTTTTTGTTTATGGATTTGTAACGCCAAGAGACACCAGTCATCGGCAGGCAGGATCAAACCTGGGACTTCTAGAGCTCAGTGTATGAGCCTCTACTTCTTGAGCTAAAAGCCACATGACCCTTATCTAAGGCTGTAGCAGACTCATTAATCTCTAAGTGGTCTCGGTGCCACTAGAGGGGACAGAGCACCACACCCAGGAGGTGTGTGTGTTACAGATTCATAGTGTGACGTATTATTTTACCCTCAGGTTCCTGAGCTTTTATACAATGAATGGGGAAACATAGGAACCTCAGACTGCAACTCACAAAAGGAAATATGCTAAATGGGGAGCTGCCTAAGCTAGTTAGTGGGAGAAACACTTAACACAAGAGAGGCATGTGTTAAGCCCCACCCCTCTCTCAGAGGTAAGTGTCACGGTTCAGGTTGCACAGATGCACTTATCTTACTGTAAGCTAAGATTGTGTGTGGCGGGAATGGGGACACTTCCCTCATAACTTTTAGCCCAGTGATTAGGGCAGTGAGCTGGAATGTGTGAGACACTGGTTTACGTGTCTCCCCAGCCCCTCCCCATGTAAGGGGGAGAAGGGATTTGAATAGAGATTTGCCACCTCTCCTGTGAGTGCTTTCACCATTTGTTTATGATGATGGTTCTCAACTGGGGGTCTGCAGCCCACTGTTGGGCTGTAAGCAGGTTGAAGGGGTCCTCCAAAATAAACCAGAGAGCATACAAGAAATAAAAGCCATTTCACCTTGTGCTATTTGGACACACTGCTTTAAAAAACAAAAACAAACAAAAAAATAAAAAAAACCCAGAGAGTGTGTTAATTTTCCTGCATGATATGCTGAAACCTTTCAATATCTAAGCATGTGTGGAAACCAACATGTTCACATTCTCAGTTTAAGTAGCACATTCCCTATTTACATAAGATGGACCGTGGAATTTTTATAGCATGTTGGGGGGGGGGCTTAGAAAAAAAAGGGTTGAGAACCCCTGGTCTGTGGGATATTCTGATGGGGAGAGTAGTGGTCCCTCAATCTCACTGAGGAAGCAGTTGAGAATTTAGAGTAAAAGAGAGGGATCCTGAAAGATACTGGTTTGGAGGCACAGAGAGGCCATGCTTCTATAAAAACTGATCCTAATGAAAGATGACTGTACAATGGAGAGTAAGCGAATCGGCAGTGGGAGCTCAGTATTTAAGCAGAATTTGAGATATAGCTTAGCTTGGCACATTAAGGAATAATTAACTGTGTGCACACTTTTACTGTTGTCTGTTCAATAAAGCTGTGTTCTTGATCTCTTAAATAGTCATGTCTCTTTAAATTCATTTTCAATATTCCATTAACTATTGTATCATGTATTAACCTTGAGTCCAGTATGGATATTATAGAACAGATTGATACAGTAGAGCTATATTCTTTTCATTTATTTATTCTGTAACATGTACACCACTTAACAATACAATTGTCTATTTAACATTCATCTATATTATTTTGGTACAGCTTTGTTAAAAAAAGAAATTTCTAGGAGGATGTTGTGATTTGTTTTCAGTTTCAGCCCTGTTTGGTTTGTTGAATTCATATAGTGATCATTAAGAGAATGCTAAGAAACTGATAAATAGGTTGGCATTCAACCATTTTTCAATAGTTTATAAAACGTACTTTTTGTCTTTAAGCAGCCAATCTTGGTATTACAGTGCTATTTAGATTTATACAATTTGTGAAAATACATTTGTGAAGAAGTGTTGAGCTTATAATGAAAAGAACTAGTGAACCAGGCAGTGGTTCGCTAATTCTCATAAATGGTGCTCTGGAAAGCAAGAGTGAAACCTATAAAAGTGTTTGTTTTAATTTTTGTGGGAAAGTGTAAATCTGGTTTCTAAAGTTCTTGTTGGGAAAATAAATAGAAGAGAACTGAAACATTCAGCCATTACATTTGTGCACCATGCCAGTTGTATTCCTACCACCAACACAGAGCACATTAAAATCAATGTTTTTATGGAACAGGTCTTGTCACACAAACAAGCTTGGTTGATAAATAATATACCTTTTGTAATGTCTGATAAAAGAAAATACCTTTTCACAAAGTGAATAATTAGACTGTAGAACTGGTTGCCATAGGAAGTCATTGAGGCCAAGAACTTAATAAGATTAAAAAAGGAATTGGATATTTATATAGAGATGAGAAAATACCCAGAGTTATCATAATGAATAACAACAAATTTTGGAAGGGATATTAAACCGTCTGCTTCAGGGTTGAAGCCAGTCTCTAACTATCAGAGACCAGGAGGTGACCTATGTGGGGACAGACTACTCCACATCTTTCTATTGCAGAAGTATCTGGTGTTGGCCAATGCCAGAAACAGGATATTGGACTAGATGGGTCTTGGGTCTGATCCAGAATAGCCTTTCCTATGTTTGACTTAATACCGCATGACAGCATGATTAAAAATACATATCAATAAACACATTAAATGGATTAGCAACTGGCTGACCGATATAAAAAATTAGTTGTCAATGTGAAATTATTATCAGATAGGGGTGTTTCTAGTGGGGTTTGGCAGGGACCAGTTCTCGGCCTGACTATTCAATATTTTTATTAATGTCCTGGAAATAAATGCAAAGTGAATGCTAATAAAATTTTCAGATGACAAAGATTGGAGGTACAATAAATAATGATGATTTCAAGGCAGTCATACAGAGCAATCTGAATCACTTGATAGACTGGGTCCCATCAAACCAAATGTGTTTTAATATAGCCAAATGCAGTGTCATATATCAAGGAGCAAAAATGTCTGCCATACCTACAGAATGGGAGACTACATTCTGGAAAGGAATGACACTGAAGAGGATTTAGGGGTCATAGCAGACCAGTAACTCAATGTGAGTTTCCACTGAGATGCTGTGGGGAAAAGGGCAAATACAATCTTTGAATGCATGAACGGGGAGTAGAAATAGGGAGGTCATTTTACTTCTGTAAATAGCATTGGTGTGAAGCACCCTGGAATTTTGCGTATAGTACTCATGTAAACATTTTTACAAGCATGTTGAAAAATTGAAGCAGGTACCAAGAAGAGCCACACAAATTATTTGAGGGCCAGAAAAATGTCTTACAGTGAAAGATTTAAGATAATTAGTTTATGTAAAGAAGATCAAGAGGTAACTTGATTACAGTGTACAAGTATCTTCCCAGGGGAAATTATTTCATATTTCCTCAGGTTACTTAATTTTACCTATAAAATAATGTTAGGAGGTATAGTTTCCTAGAGTTACCTTTATAAATTATTTGAATCACTATCTAAGTAAGGGGAGAACATTTTTAAAAAATCTCCTAGATCGTATTTTGCACATACAGAGGAGAATTCCATCTTGACTTGGTTATCTAGATAACATAGTTGTATTCTCAGACAGGGTATTCAAGTTTTAAGTTTATTCTGGAATGATAGATTTGATGTTCATCGTTCAGATCCTACTTCTGAAGAATGGTTATTCAGAATGGGGTTGGGGGGGGGGAAAGTACTCAGTGGTATGTACACTGCATAAATGTGGTTTATTTTTGTTTTCATAACAGTTGAGAAGATCTGAGCTGCAAAATGTGGTAGATTAGCAAATCTGGAAAAGCCCAGAATCCAAAGTCATTTATAAAGACATTGACAGATTGTGTTAATCTCCTGCAAGGATGAACAAAGGGAAGAAAAAGATACTTGAGCACTCCACAGATAGGGACTAGCAATAATTGCCATTCTTGATCTGCCCTGTGTCTAAAAAGGGGGCAGGGATGAGGTGAGGCTGGCTTATGGAGCTAGTTAATTGTAGAAGTCAACACAAGTTCCTTCCCTTAAGTAGGGAGATTCTGGAGTTTGCTGTACAGCTGTAAGCTCCACGAGGCACAATTTTCCATGTGTTGCTACTGGAGATGTACAATTCAGTATCATGACCACACATTTTTGTAGCATGTTGGGGCGCCTCAGGAAAAAAAAAGGTTGAGAACCCTTGGTCTGTGGGATATTCTGATGGGGAGAGTAGTGGTAAGTTACTAGTGTAAGTACATTCCTGTCTCCTGCCACTTCATTTAATGGAACTGTGCTAATGTCTAAACTGTGCCACCTAAGTATAATGTCACCAAGTAGAACAACTTTAAAATATTTCTCCATGCATCACTCAGATAGCTACTGAAATGAAAAATCAGCTCCATGGCAGATGAGCGCCCTGGAGGTTGTTCCGTTTGTCACAACACATAAAGGCTTTTTAACACAACTGCATTAGCTCTCACCCAGGAAAAGCTAAAGATGGATTTAATAGTTCATATGCACATGAAGTGTAATGCTTTTTGAAGATTAGCTCAACAAAAAGATCAGCCTCCAATGGTCAACATTTGAACCTTCTGTCTGCCAGAGTTTAAAATGTGCATGTGAATATTATGGTTTTTCAAAAGTTTCCAGCAAACATCATTGAAAAGTTATAAACAATAGTAGAAGAAACAAAACCAAATATAGCTCAAAATATATCTAACAACAAACATGACAACACTTAGCTGCTGATGATACACAAAGTCTGTCAATAGCACTGGAGAAAGCTATAGCTGAAGAATAAAGTCTGTTCCCCACCTTACTCTTTTCTATAAAGGGAATTGTTCTCCAGGGGCATCTACTGAAAGCATGTACCAAAGAAATGAGGTTAGTTTTATTAATTTACTTTCTTCACAACTGAATAGCCATAGCTTTATTCTCTTATTCCCCTTGGCACTACTTTGTTCCTTTCTTTAATAACAGTAAATGTGAAAAATCAGGATTTGTTCTATTCAGCTTCATTTCACTTGGAGCGCTGTAGGGAGATGAGATTTGAAATTGTTCACTGTAATGTACAGGATATCTGCTGGATTCACTTTACTGATGATGCAGTATCATTGCAGATGGCTCACTTTGGGATGTACAGCTTTATTAGAGCATTACGTCTTGAACTCCTGACTCCTTTTGAGTGGCACCCAGCAATTTCTAAGGAAGAATTGCTGAAATCTGTAAGTGGTGTTCCTCTGAATGGTTCAGTTGTTAGTGCAAACAAAGCCTTCCAGCAAATCCAAGCTCACCTGGAGAATCGAAATGTGAAATATGGGGCCACCTTCTCCTTCTTCTTCTAAACTTGGACAGCAGTTTACACATACATTGTGTTAACTTTGCGCAGCTCCACATGACTGCATAAAGAGAAAGGCAGTGGAGAATCAGTCTCAGGGGGCAGACCCCTGGCCAGAACTGTAGACATTGAGTATTGCCTGACAGGGGAAATATTAGCATGGAATAGAACTGGCATAGCTGGCTTTATGCCACCCATTTGCCACACCTCCATGAAATGGACATGCAGAGGGCAGCAAGGGGAAGAGTACAAGGCACTCTGTCTGATCTTCAGCCAGTTAGGTGATCCCTATGGGACAAGTGTAGCCAAATTAATTCAGAGTAAACCCCTATGGTCCTCAAAGTTACACTGTGGGCCATTTTAGCTCCTGCTGGAACAGGATCAGGGGACCAGAAAGATGATTTCAAGCCACCATTCTGCCCGCTCTCCAGAAATGTGGAAATTTAGCACATGCAAGACTGCTGCGGTAACGAAGTTATCTTGCTAATTAGCTGCCACCTTAAAGCACATTTTTGCATTAGGGCCAGTGATCCATGCTGCCCTGAGGTGAGCTCCAGATGGAATTCAGCCTCAGGTAAGCTAAATTCCTTCCTGAACAACCTGGATTGTTAGGTAGCGTGCATGCTCCTACATCCTTTCAGGATGTTCCACATTCACACACACTGCTGGCATATACATAAGAGTGAGAGCATGCCTGTGCCTTAGCTGTTGTCCAATATGTAGTTTCTCATATATTTCCGGACATACATGGTGGGTGCATTCCCTGTTTTCTAGATAGCACAAGGACTGCAGTTGTGCCCCACTTCAGTGCAGGGCTGTGAAGAGGGAAGGGAGTAATAGCCTGATTTGTATGTGCCTCTAGATCAGCAATGCACGATATAGCCGAAGTGTGGCTCTTGATACCAGAAACAGTTTAAATTTAAATTGGAATTAATTTGTAAACTGGACACCATTAAATTAGGCTTGAATAAAGACTGGGAGTGGATGGGTCATTATGCAAAGTAAAAACTATTTCCCCATGCTAATTCCCACCCCCTTACTGTTACTCACACCTTCTTGTCAACTGTTTGAAATGGGCCATTCTGATTATCACTACAGACATTTTTTTTTCTCCTGCTGATAATAGCCCACCTTAATTAATTGGTTTCTTTACAGTTGGTATGGCAAAACCCATTTTTTCATGTTCTCTGTGTATATTAGTCTTCCTACTGTATTTTCCACTGCATGCATCCAATGAAGTGGGTTTAGCCCACAAAAGCTTATGCCTAAATAAATGTGTTAGTTTCTAAGGTGCCCCAAGTACTCCTTGGTTTTTTTGCTGATACAGACTAACACAGCTACCACTCTGAAACCAGTTTAAATGCTGTTACTGATTTAATAAACTTACAATAAATATCAAAATAGAAATTGTTTAAAATCTGTAAACTATAAAAACAAGTAGCAAACTTTGGGCATTTCTGAATATGGGATATCAAAGATAAGAGGATAGATAGTATGATGACAGCTGATGTCAGTAGCTATGAATTATAGGTAATATAATTTATTATCAATTCCATTATTACCTGTAGGGGTAGTATATGTTTCAGCAGACCCACTGCTGGGTAATAATTTATATTACTGTTGCTGCACAGAGTAATTGTGAGTATCTATCAACTGCTACCTGCTGTGGCTAGAAATCCTATGAGGTTGGCACAGAAAACAGACTGTGACTGTTACTGGCTACATCACTGATTTCAAAAAGAAAAGGAGTACTTGTGGCACCCTAGAGACTAACCAATTTATCTGAGCATAAGCTTTCGTGAGCTGCAGCTCACTTCATCGGACAGCTCATGAAAGCTTATGCTCAAATAAATTGGTTAGTCTCTAAGGTGCCACAACTACTCCGTTTCTTTTTGCGAATACAGACTAACACGGCTGCTCCTCTGAAACCTATCACTGATCTCAAGTGTCTATGGTGAATTAGCCATACATTAGATGCAAGTTTAGCAATGTTTTGAATTTAATCCATGAACTCTACTGTGGACTTCACTATTGATTTTAACAGGAAGCTGCCCAGATACTAAGATGATGGGCAGCATTATAAAAATATTAGGTAGGTAGGTAGGCATAATTTAAAACATGATCTTTTCCAACATTTCTTTCCCTTTTATTATTAGGTTGGATTTTTAAAGACATTTAGGTATAACGTCTCAGGCACACCCAATTTTATAAGGCATAATTGGTAAGTTTTTGGCAGACGTTTAAATTACACAGTTTACTAAAGGGCACAAATATCTTTCATCACAAAATGTTAATTTTAACAGCTAAGTAAATACACTGTAACTATACAGCTATGATTTTAATTTTATAAAAGCAATGCACATACAGATAAGTATGAATGCTACATTTGATCCCATGAAATAGGGATGTACAAAACTGCTATTTCTTACAAGTATTTTTTCTTCCAATTGAATTAAACGGGGTGGGGGGAATCTGTGTGAGAGGTATATTTTGGATGTGGCATATGGAGACTGAAACACACAGATAATCAGGTTGGGTGCAACTATCAGTAGAATATTTAAACCTCATAGGTTCTGGGGCTTCAGATGGGGAGTATGCACTCTGTATGTAACTAAGGAAGAGGACTCAGGGCCTGAGTCTCAGTTACTTCATTACTGATGTTAGGAGAAAGGTAGAAGGGAGAAGCAGAGCTGTCATTAAGTCAATTCTGCACACAACATTTTCCAGGGTTGTGCAGGGGCCTATGGCAGGTCAACTAGGGTTCAGTCTAGCTGAGAAGAACCTCAACGGTTGTCGGTTCTTTGACTTTCCATGGGTCTCCTGGGCTCCACAGCTGTAGAAGGATGTTTCTGACTCTTGGAATGAATGCCCTCTCTCTCCAACAGCCACAGCCTGCCACACTCAGCAATCTGCACTGTCCCCTTTCCATGTTGCCAACTCTTGGGATGAAATTGCAACTAGCATGATTTTAGCCCCTGTGGAAACCAGTCTGGCATGAGAATCACCAGCTCTCATTCGATAGTCAGTCCTGGGAAGAGGGAAAGTGAAACTCCTCTGATTGGCTGCCTTCATCACTTCCCCACCTCCTAGGAAAAAGAAGGACTGTTGCAGGAAAGAGGCAGGGGTTTTCCTCAGGAGCCCAGAAGGGGTTTTGAGTAAGGACAGTGAGAGAGGGAGCAGCCAGCACTATTCTTACAGGAGGGGAAGAGGAAAGAGGGACCAGAAAGATCCCAGCAGCAGCTCAGGCTAACCCTGCTCCCTGATTCTCCCTTCCCTCCTATGAAAAATGGGCTCTCTGCTTCTCCCCCTCTCCTTTCATCCCTGCAACACCAGGACTGGGAAAGGGCAGAAGGAGACAAAGAACTCACGGAACTACCCCTCTCCCAGGCCTGGCTAGGGGAAGAAGAGAAACCTGCCTCAGCCCTCCAGGCTGAGAGGGATAGATAAGGAAACCCTGGAGCTGCAGTGGGAGCAGAGGTGCACTGAGGGGCAAGGGGCAGATGTAGAGCTGTGGGTGGAGGATGGCAGCATTGAGGTGGGACTGGGGTCGTGCATAATTAACGAATGGGCTGGGGGACAGGTAGATCTGGGGCTGGTGTGGCACAGAATTAATTAATTAAAATGTTAGGGAGAAACTAGCAGCTCTCCACCACCAGGGAGTATTTTATACAAATCTATGTAATTTGATCTCAGCTTGGTATTTCAGCAAGAGCTCCCGCAGACAGGGCCAAAACCACCTTACTTTACAAATCTGGGAGAATTGGCAACATTCACTGCCACACACAAATTGGCTATGGCCAGTTAGAGTTATATATATAAAATCAAGAGACAGACCAATAAACATGAGATAATCATTTTTTTAAAGAAATCTCATGACTCTGTGGGGTCTAATTAATTGTTCTTGAACTTTTGACGTTGGCCATGCTCCCCTGTTCCATCTTTGATTCCACTGGACTGTCTCCAGTTTGTCCACATCTTTTCTAAAGGGGGGATTCCTAAATTGGCACAGTAGGCCTCACGAATCCTGAGTAGATTGAGACAGTTATCTCCCAGGAGTAACATGCAACACTCCAGTTAATACATCTCAGAGTGATAATAGCCTTTTTCACAACTGCATTACATTGTTGACTCATACTCAATTTGTGATCCACTATAAACCTCAGATCTTTTTCAGCAGTTGTCAAGGTTCCTCCTCCACTCTGAACTCTAGGGTACAGATGTGGGGACCTGCATGAAAAACCTCCTAAGCTTATCTTTACCAGCTTAGGTCAAAACTTCCCCAAGGTACAAAATATTCCACCCGTTGTCCTTGGACTGGCCGCTACCACCACCAAACTAATACTGGTTACTGGGGAAGAGCTGTTTGGACACGTCCTTCCCCCCAAAATACTTCCCCAAACCTTGCACCCCACTTCCTGGACAAGGTTTGGTAAAAAGCTTCACCAATTTGCCTAGGTGACTACAGACCCAGACCCTTGGATCTTAAGAACAATGAACAATCCTCCCAACACTTGCACCCCCCCTTTCCTGGGAAATGTTGGATAAAAAGCCTCACCAATTTGCATAGGTGACCACAGACCCAAATCCTTGGATCTGAGGACAATGAAAAAGCATTCAGTTTTCTTACAAGAAGACTTAATAAAAATAGAAGTAAATAGAAATAAAGAAATCTCCCCTGTAAAATCAGGATGGTAGATATCTTGCAGGGTAATTAGATTAAAAAAACATAGAGAACCCCTCTAGGCAAAACCTTAAGTTACAAAAAAGATACACAGACAGAAATAGTTATTCTATTCAGCACAATTATTTTCTCAGCCATTTAAAGAAATCATAATCTAACACATACCTAGCTAGATTACTTACTAAAAGTTCTAAGACTCCATTCCTGGTCTATCCCTGGTAAAGACCAGAATATAGACAGACACACAGACCCTTTGTTTCTCTCCCTCCTCCCAGCTTTTGAAAGTATCTTGTCTCCTCATTGGTCATTTTGGTCAGGTGCCAGCGAGGTTACCTTTAGCTTCTTAACCCTTTACAGGTGAGAGGAGCTTTCCCCTGGCCAGGAATGATTTCAAAGGGGTTTACCCTTCCCTTTATATTTATGACAGCAGTAGTGCTGGCTAGTTAGTTATTTTATAGTTGTTGACTCATACTTAATTTGTGATCCACTATAAACCTCAGATCTTTTCAGCAGTAGTGCTGGCTAGTCAGTTATTTTATAGTTAAGCATTTGATTTTTTCTTCCTATGTGAAGTGTTTTGTACTTCTCTTTATTGAATTTCATCTTGTTGAATTCAGAGCAATTCTCCAGTCTCTCAAGGTTTTTTTGAATTCTAATCTTTTCATCCAAAGTGCTTGCAAACCATCCCAGCATGGTGTTACACACAAATTTTCTACTGTACTCTTCATTCCATTATCCAAAACATTAATGAAAATATTGAATGGTGTCCAATCCAAGATTGTCCCCTGCAGGATTCCAAAAGATCAGTGTGACAGACTGTACCCCTATGTTCACCTCTTTTATAAGACTCTGATAAATTTGTACAACGTATGTCTTGTGCGGTATCATTTGAAAACTCATAATTCACTGATAATTTTTGTCCTGGTAAAATATGTGTAGCAACATTGTATGTAATGTTATAAGATTCTCTATAACGTTACTAAGGCTTATTCCAAATCTGGGGAAGCAGCCCAAACCAATTCTTCAGAGACAAAAGGCAAACTGATGCCTCAACCAGGTGTCAAGAAAATCAGATGGACCTTTGAGAGACAAAAGAACCATCATTGACCTGCGGGAGGGGTTCTGGCTGAAAGATCCAGCCAGACTGCTGTAAGCATGTGGGAAGAGAAACCTTTTTGCTTTAAGTGCATTTTGCTTGCTAAGTTAGATATTAGTTTGCATTTTACCTTTTATTTCTTAGTAACCAACTGTGACTTTTATGTCTCATTACTTGTAATCGCTTAAAATCTATCTATCTTTCTGTAGCTGATAAACTTGTTTTATCATGTTATCTAAACTCTTGTGTGTTTGGACTGAAGTGTTTGGGAAACATCATTTGAAATAACAAGGTTTGTGCATATTGTTTTCTATTACTGAAATGACAGACCTTTTCTAAAAAGAAAAGGAGTACTTGTGGCACCTTAGAGACTAACCAATTTATTTGAGCATGAGCTTTCGAGAGCTACAGTTCACTTCATCGGATGCATACCGTGGAAACTGCAGTAGACATTATATACACACAGAGACCATGAAACAATACCCCCTCCCACCCCACTGTCCTGCTGGTAATAGCTTATCTAAAGTGAGAGAACCTGGATTTGTGCTGGAAATGACCCACCTTGATTATCATACACATTGTGAAGAGAGTGGTCACTTTGGATGGGCTATTACCAGCAGGAGAGTGAGTTTGTGTGTGTGTGGGGGGGGGGGGGGGCAGAGGGTGAGAAAACCTGGATTTGTGCTGGAAATGGCCCAACTTGATGATCACTTTAGATAAGCTATTACCAGCAGGACAGTGGGGTGGGAGGGGGTATTGTTTCATGGTCTCTGTGTGTATATAATGTCTTCTGCAGTTTCCACGGTATGCATCCGATGAAGTGAGCTGTAGCTCACGAAAGCTCATGCTCAAATAAATTGGTTAGTCTCTAAGGTGCCACAAGTACTCCTTTTCTTTTTGCAAAGACAGACTAACACGGCTGTTACTCTGAAACCTTTTCTATAGTGTCTATAGTAATTCCTTAACCCTCACCTGAGGCATGTGGGGTTTGTATACCCCACCACAGCAAGGCAAAACTAAGATTGGGAAACATCATTTGAAATAACAAGGTTTGTGCATATTGTTTTCTAATAATGAAATGACAGACTTTTTCTATAGTGTCTCTAGTAATTCTTTAACCCCCACCTGAGGTATGTGGGGTTTGTATACCCCATCACAGCAAGGCAAAACTAAGATTATCTCAGGGCACTGTGTCTCTGCATTGGAAACATTGGGGGGGAAGGATTGTTTTTTCCAGCCTTCCCCCCAATGTTTATTGCCCTCACAATATCTGGCAGAGGCAAGAGTAGGACCTGGCTATGTTTTCTCCCCCATGCACACATTGGAAGGTTGGTATGGGGGGAGACAAATGCAGGGACCTGAACAGGGTGGGGCTGGAGCATACACTGTGTCGCACATCATTAGGCCAGCCACTGGGGAACAGATAGGATCCCCCAACCCATCCTGGTCCCACCTTCCAGCCACTGCAGGTCCCATCAGAGACATTTGGCCTGGCAGAGGAGCAGGAGCATGTACACCAGCCACCAAGGTGAGGTGAAGGACAGGAAAGGGTATCAGCAGCTGAGTGAAGGGCAGGGTAAGTTAGTGAACAGGGTGCCAGGTTACAAGGGGGGTAGGGCACAGGGCACCAGGTGCCCAGGGGGTGCTATAGGAATGGCAGTGGAAACTGCCAGGATACACGTTCCCAACATGGAGCCAGCTTTCCTCACCTCCTCCCTTAAACCCCATCTTAGCAGCTCCTCTCACTCCCCCTCCTGTCCCTCCAATCTCACATTCACAGGGAGCTTCCCCTCCCTACTCAACCCCCCCAGATGTAAAGCAGAAGCCCCATGGAAATGATAACCCCCCACTACAACTCAGGAGGTTTAGTGTTTGGAATGGCAATGGCCATGGTGTGTGTTGTAGGAGCAGCTGGCTCACTATACCAATCTCAATAAAGCTATTACAGTATTTCACTAGCCTCAGACACTACAGTCCTACTGCTGGGGTTTGAATCATTATATTTTTTTAAAAAGCAATTGGGACCTATGGGAAGGAATGGGACCTCAGGTGAGATTTGATTTATGTTTCTGGCATGGGTCTAAAGTACAGGACAAAGAAGTTAGCAAGGCAGAAAAGCAGTTTTCTCACAGCAAAACCTACCCTTCTGGTTGATATTCAGAACTGAGCTTTATACAAATTGGAGGACAAATCAAGCCTAATCTTTTTTTTTCTCCTCAACAGCGAGAGATGTTTTAAGGTGTTTTAGGTGTTTTCAGATAGAGACACAAATATGAAGCACAGTACTACGCCATACATATAAAATATGCTTTAAAATATATTGCACTCCCTGAATATAAAGCTAGCATGTGAAGTACTCCAGAGCCTGAAGGTAATGTGGCTGGATGAGGTGGGATGTGTGCCAAGAGGCAGACTTCTCCACCTGCTTGCACACTTTTTTAAAGCTACCCCTCCAGGATATGTTAGAGCAACTTCCCAGAGAGTTAGGTTTTTTGTTTTGTTTTGGTCTGGTTTGTTTTTTGGGAGGAGAGGAGGGGTTGCCTTTGTTGTCCATAAGCAGAATGAATCAACAAACTGTCATGCACCCACAATACAGCTGTGGCTACAAGAGTCACAATCTAGCTGAAATTGGGTGTGTGATTCATTTCTTTCCCTGGCCTTATAATGAAGACATATTGTGTTAGACTAAACAACTAGATGACAGCAGATTCTTTACAAGAAAAGTTTTGGTTGTTTATTCCTTGGTGAGGCCTTTATCTCCCAGCAGAAACAACTTTTTTCAGATTTTAAATAATTTTCTTGTCAAACTGAACTGAATTCTTGTCAGACTGAATCACACATCCAATTGCATGCACATTCTCCTGGTTTGAGTCTCTGTTGTGTCTATCACTCTGGGATGATTACCTCTGTATTCCTAATATGAAGATGAAAAGCTGTCTTGACTTATAGCCCAGACAGCCTGCCTTTTTCTGTTTGAGGCCCATATATTAAACCGGCTAATCATGAAGACCCAACACACAGGTTTTGACAGCTAGGAAACAGAAGCCCCCTAAGAATATTTATCTTAGGTTAAGGATTCACCATCCTACATTGCAGCAAAATGGAGGCTACTAAATTCCTTTGGGTTATTACAGTAGTGTCATTAGCTCAATTATGATAAAGGATGTGTCTGTTGTTACATTTATTTTCAGGTGTATATAACTCAGCCATAGAAATTCATACTGATATGTAACCTCCTTGCAGGGCCAAATCTATCCCTACTATAAGACAAAACCATTTTAAAATCACATTACACCCACTGTATAGTCTTTATCTGAGAAGGAGTCCTATGTCACAAAGGGGATGCACAGTTCGAGGAGAGGATTTCTGATTTTACTGTACATTCCATAATTAGACTCAATCCCATGGAAGCCTCAGGTAATTTTGCTAGTGTAGACTATACTTAATGTATATATGTATTTTTTGTTGTTTTCCAAAATAAAAGTGTTTTAATGTTTTGGGTCTGTTTTTCCTTCTGTTTTATGATTCTAAAATTTTATTCAAAATATTTCTTTCGTTCATATTTTCTCCTCACCCAAAGTCTGAAATAAAAATTAGAATCAGATTCTGCCCTCACATTCAACCTTGCAACCTTACTGAAATTAATGGGGGTATCCCAGGTGTATATGAAGGCAGAATTTGGCCCTACCTTAAAAAAAAAAAAGTGTGATCGTAAAGGAATTCTATGAAAATTCAAAGCCCAAGAGATTTCAAATTAAATGAGATAACACTGTCAGAGCTACAGACATTTAAATATCTAGTAAATTTATGTTTCTGAAATACTTTATCAGAGAATATGACATTTGAGAGCAATTGTAAATTTAGGGCCAGATTTTGCTACCTTTACTCATGCCTAAGGCTATGTTTTAGTCATGGGTATTTTCAGTAAAAGTCATGGACAGGTCACAGGTAGTAACCAAAGATTCATGGCCAGTGACCTGTCCATGATTTTTACTATATACCCCTAACTAAAACTTGGGCAGGGTTCTGTGGGTGCCGCAGGTGCTGCTCGAGATGGCCCAGGATCCTGCTGATGCTCAGGGGTAGGCGGGTGGTCTGCGGCCCAGGACCACCGCTGGTGCTGGGAGGAGCGGGGGCTGGCGGGCCTGGCAGGCTTCCTACCTGGCTCTGCATGTCCCTGTAGCTCCTAAGCAGCAGAGGGGCCGGGGGCTCTGCACGTTGCCCCCACCACAAGCACCAGATGCGCAGCTCCCATTGGCCTGGAACCAAAGCCCCCGGCCCCTCCACCACCTAGGAGCTTCAGGGCCATGACTGTGGGAGGTGAGGAGCCCCTCACCCAGAAGTAAGTGCCACCCTGAACCCCAACCTCCCACACACCCAAAGTACTGCTGCTGGCCCAAGGGCTCCCCAGCTCGGGCAACCCTGAGCCAGCACCAGCCTCTGAAGAAGTCATACTGCGACACCATGACAGACTCGCAGCCTTACTCATGCCTCATGAGTTCTTATCTTACTTGGACTACTTGTGGACTACTCAAGGGAGTAAGTGCAGTAAAGTCTGGCCTTTAGAAACAGAAAGGAAGATATGTAATAGTAGAGAACTTGATATTTAAGTTATCGTGATCAGAAAGTGTTATTTAGTGGTGTTATTTTTAAATTTACTTTTGTTAAAGGATGGATCAGTAGATTGTTTGCTAATGTTATTTTCAGAGGATAAGTAAGTTTAAGTATTGAATTCAGAATCCTTTGGCCTGTTTTTTCTTTCAGTATTTCATCATTTAAATGGCCACTGAGGTTGTATACACATGACAGGAACCTAGCTGGACGTTCACTTTTATGACTGTTAAGTCTCACGATCGTTAAGTGTTTTTTCTGCAACTTTCTGGGCATGGGAAGCTATTGTTACTTAACTAAAAAAAAAAAAAACAGCAAGAGGAAAAAGAAAATTGGAAATTAAAGAAAGAAACAAGTATCCTAAACAGAGGGGGGATAAGTAACGGCACAAGGATGATCTGCTTTCTCTTGTTCCTTTTCAGCAGGATAGATAGTATTAAGAGGGAGAAAAAAGGGCACACTTCCCCCTCACTCAGAGCCAAGACTGAAATTAGAAAGAGCTGGTGACCTTATATGTTATTGCTGTGTCATAAGCAGTTGCTGATATTTTCAATGTTTGTCAAAGGGACTGTTTTCCAAATAACCGAAGGGTGAATATAGGTTTTCTGAATGTATTATCTTAATTACTGTTGCATCCAAATGGATACAGCTTTCCAGCTGTTCTTAAATAGCTCCTTCCCCACCATAGCAAAAATCTATTAATCCTGTGTGATCTATTTCATATTTCATTTTAATGTTGCATCAGTACATAATGATATTTCATCACAATAATGCAGTGTTATAAAAGCCTCAAGATAGAAACAAACCTCTAAAATAATAAATGAATAATAAAATATAATAATAATAAAACCATGAGAGAATCTTGAACTGTTCTGAATTTGAGATCCAAAATATTGGATGCTAATCTATATTGATAGATTTTATCTCAAGGATCTTATAAAACTTTCCAGATGCCTTTACCACTGTGTTGTTTTGCAGGGCTCTTGGCCAGCTACCCCCATTTATTATCATCACCAGAAGACAGAGATCACACCAGGTCTCTGTTTTGGGGCCATCTTTATAGCGTGAACAACCCATTTTCCCATCTACTTGCACTTCCATGCCATTGTGTCTTCCTCTGTCTCTTCCTTGCAACCTTCCTTAAGACAAGTTTTTGTCTGGCCTGTATGTGCGTTTCTAGTACAAAGTGGGGTAGGGTGGAAGGGAGAAGTAGCTTACCCCCACCTTTTGCGCAATATGTGTAGTGACTATACCTGTAATTCAGATTTGCAGTCGGAAGGTCTCCTCTACTGCTTTCTCCTTGATCCCAAGAGGGTGTATGGTTCCTCAAAAGGGCTAGAGGAAGCAGAGAAGAGTCAGAGTGAAGACAGCACAAATAGAAGAGTAAGTTGCACTCTACAAAAGGATACAGAAATGGATGTACTTCCCATCACACTGAGAGACCACTTGCCCCCTTGAGTCAGAATGTCTCCTGGTGCTCCTCTTCAAGTTGTGCAGCTGAGCACTGCTTCAGACTATGGGCTGTGTCTTAAAGATAAAACATTTTATTTATATGAGCAGTTAAAGTTTTCACCAATATACCTAACTCCTTCTTAACCCAGTATCAGCCGATTTGCAATCAAATATAATCAAGAAGCTCCAAGATCACTCAAATAATGGGCATTCAAAGGAGAAAAATACCACAATGAGTCAAAACAATTCTGCCAGCCTGAATTTAACATTCATATATTTAAATCAATCAGCAAACTTTGAGGGTATCAGAGTGACAGAAAAGTAGAAATGAAGTCATTCAAGCTCTCCAAATATTTCTGTTGCAGTTGCCAAAACAAAGCTTGTTAGCACCTTCCATCCTGTTTTCTGTAGAACAGTGAGATCAACCTGACTAGTACTGATTTATCTGCTTTATTTATTTAGATATTTTGATGCAAATAAAGTAACATGATAAAACATATTTCCTCGTAGGTACACTTGCCTATTAAAAATATAAAATATTGCAAAACCAAAACAGCAGCATATTCGCTTTACCACCAGGTACCAGAAACCCCTCAGCAAGAACATATTTCAGATATAGGGTCTCATTCTTCCATTAACTCAGTGCAGGAATACCCATCCAGGTATATGGTGCCCCTAACTCCATCTTCAGAGGTCTGCTCCTTGTGGCATGCATTGTAAGGTTAAGAGTTAAGTCCAAATGTCCCCAACCATCACATTCCTGACAAACTGTCCTGCAAGTGCCTCAACCCTCCTAACAAGTGGGCTTTTGCACTTGCTTGAAGGTCAACGCATTTGGTTTGTGATCAAGAGCTCCAGAAGAATGCCCTACCAGTAATTTTGGCTGTTACTTACTTTAGGAGCTAGCTGCTCCTTGAGCATTTCTGCTGATCTCAGTTATGGCATTAAGACACATATAAAAATCCGGAGGAAATTAACAAAACCAACATCTCAAATTCCTCCTGAAAACCAGTGTAGATCCAAAGCAATGATGGCAAGTTGACATGTTCTCACAATGCCACAATCTATTTAACAAGGAATCTTGTCACCTTCTGAAATAGCTTAAACTTCCAACTAGATTGTATGTGTAGCTCCAGGTAGGGTGCATTGCAATAATAAAATCTAGGTGACCCGATGTGTGGAACATGGTACAGCTGAACAGAAAATAGAAAAGAAAAAGAGTGATTTTTAAAAAAAAGTTTCTCTTTCTATTTTTCATCAAAACTTCATTTCCACTTTGTTTCCATTTCTTACATTTATCAAAATATTCCATCTACTCTGCCAAGGACTATGGTTGTATCAGTAATACCTCAAGTTTCCTGACACAGAAATCAGCTGATAGATATACCAACATCACTATGGACATCTGATCACTGTCTATTGCCAGCAGAAGGTATTCAACCAAAATGACAAGTGCAGTCTCTGTGCCGTAGCCAGATCTTTTGTTAAAGGAAAAAGACAGGTCAAAGAAAATGAAGCATGAAAAGAGATCCATAGACTTAGCTAAGAAGGGATTTCATTGGTAGTAAAAGAAATCTCAGGGGAGTGAAACTCTAAGGCAAAGAGAGGTAGAAAAGTATAGGGTAGCAAAGTTGGTTGAAAAAAAAAAACATTGTTCAGCATAAGAGAAAACAAGGCATGTTTCAATGCAATGTGTAAGATGAAAGAATATTCAAAGATAAAGGGGAAGGAAGAAAAGATAGAATAAAAAAGTACTTATTAGCATCAAGTTCCTTATACTAAGCAATCAATTTTCATCATTCTTTCATGCCATAAATATTTGTGTTTTGCTCTTCATTGTTTGCAATAGTGTCTTAGAAGCTTGAAAAATCATTTCATTCATAGGCCATCTTGTTCTTTTCCTTTTGACTAACTTTGATTTTTCTCCCCTTCCTTTGTTTCTCTGTATGGCACAAGTTAACATGGATCTCCCTTATCCTGTGCCAGTCTCATAAATGATGCAATTATATACCATCAGCACAATTCCAAAACAAGGTTTGTTAAATGAACTTGCCAGCACAGGGAGTACAAATTATGTAGTTCTACAGAAATTGGGCACAAATGTAATAGGTTCATACATAACTATAATTTATTGTTTGTTTGCTTTTTATTTTCTTTGCCACAGCAACATGGGTTTAACAAAAAATATTGAATATCAAGAGCATATTGTATCTGGGATTCTACACTTCAGAACCTCTTTAAACTCACCTAAACATGATCTTAGTACATAGCAATTTATAAATGTTGGGTATAATCATCAAAATATGATTTTTCCTCAAAATATTATTTCCATTTCACAGATTCAGAAATTGAAAAATATTTTGTGCTACCCTGGCCACAGAGGAGGTCAATACTCCAACTAGGATTAGATCAGAAGTTAATGGAATAAAGGTTTATGTTAACACTACTAGGTCACTTTCTCTCTCTCTCTCTCTCTCTGTTTATCAAGCTTGGAAATGAAAAGAAAGATTGGAAATGATGGTTCTCATGAAGAAGAAGGAGTATTTCATTCTGGGCTCTCAGTTACTTGAATCTGAGGAAGAAACTGCACTAGACAGAGAGTTTCTCTTCAAAAAACTATGCAGAATTTTGAGATAGTATCTTTACCATCTGATTTGCACCTTTCTGAGAATAGTTGATTAGTTCAGTTAATTGATGGTGCAGCTGAGATCTCACTGTGGGATTAATGACAGGACATTTGGAATTTAGTTCAATATCAGTTGAAGTCAACAAATGGCACCTTTGACTTCATTCAGATCTTCAGTAATAAGTTACTATCTCAATAGAAGTGTATAAAATAGATGAAGGAAACAGTATAAGAGAAGCTGTACTGGCAAATCGCTTGAGTTCCTTTCCAGGGCAACATATATCTCATTGGTTATGGTTCTTAACTAAATAGAAGCAAATATCAATAGATAAAAGAGAGAAGTATGGATCACTGCAGTGTTATGTAGCCAGTTTCTCAGGTCCTACATGTCAGAGGCCTAGGAGACACTCAAAAACTCATGAACTCAAGAATTAAGCATTAAGATAGTTTAAGGATCCAAAGGCCTAATAATTGGTTAAGCACTATCTCAGATTGTACCAAGACAACTGGATTATGAGAGGGAAGGAAAAATATTTGTGTTCTTTAGGCTTTTAATGTGATTGAAAATATACTTTAAATTGCTAAATCTGTCTTCCTGCATTTAAGATACTCAGACAGTTATCAGTTTCCTTCTGTCATGGTATCTGTTTTGCTCGTTCCTCTTCCTAATGACACATAAGAGAAAGGAATTTGTTCCATTCTTTTCCATCATACTGGTTTTTCTTGTTAGCTTCCAAAACAGCTGCAATGACTTCTTTTACACTGCTGCCTCCTTTAACTTTGACTTTCAGGTCAGTCCCTAAGGTCACAAGTTAGAAGCATTGGAACATGTATTTCTGGGGAAGAGAGGAAAAATTAAATGGAGTTTTCCAGTCAGGAGACTTAGTTTCTATTGCAGTGCAAATCCCTAATGGTCAGCCACAATTCTGGCCATTCCAAATTGTAAATGGCTGTGCAGCATTCAATACGTTGTGTTTATTTCAGGAGAAAAAATTGAAGAAAATGTTCCTACCTAGAGACTTGCTTCTAAATCCATTCTGAATGGCCACGTTGCTGCTGTCTACTTGACAACTGTTCATTTAAAGTTGATCATCATTTACAAACAAGCAATGATATGTGAAAGTTATGGGTAAGGGTCAGATTTTAAAGGGTTAAATATAAATATCAGAAAGTTTGCACATGAAAAGGTTTATTTGCTGTATAAAAAGGTTATAGGTAGGAAACAAAACCGTCATAGTGATCCTGATCATGATGTATTTTCCTCCATTACCCTTTGTACAATACTGTGCATTTCCAGAGCATCAAGAAAAAACAAAAACAAAAAAAGGCAAACAAACAAAACAACTATTTGACAAGTAATTTTAATGGTCTCAAAACTGTATATTGTTAGATCAAGCTTTAGCCAAACAACTTCAGTTAGTATTAAAAGAAGTTGATTGACAAAAGTTCAGTAAAACTGAGCAATGCCCATGTTAAATACTGTGATTACAGTAAACTTTGAAAATATAATAAAGAAATATACATTACCTGTAAACTGAAAAGCAAGGGATTGAACTAGAAATCCCTCAGGCCATTCTGAAACCATTTATGAAGGCTTGTGTTATCTTCCCTTTCTACAGGGGCTTTGGTGACAGAATCAAGTAGAAACACATCCCGTGGACCTGCCTCCAAAGCTCCCCTTCGTGCTGTGGCAAAGGGATCCCTGTAAAAATGTCAGTTCCGCAGCATGCAGGAGTCCACACTTCTCACAAGGGATCCCGCATCCAGTATTTCCACTTCATGAGTATGATGTTCAGCAATTGCCTAGGATGGGATTCACAAAAAGGATTTAGGCACTGCAAGGTGCAGTGTTGCAGTGCCCAACTTGTAGGCCCTCTGCCTCCTAATGGAATTCACAACCCCATGTTAGGTTTTTTTTATAGGATGCACAGGGAGAGTTAGGTGCTTAAGGAGTGAGATCCACAAAAAAACCATCACACTGACTAGGATGCCACCTAAGCTAGGCAGTAGAAAATGCCAAAGAGAGGGGTGTGGCCTGAGCCTCACCCCTCAAAGGGAGTCCGGTGGCTAAATCCACGCCAGAAGGAGGCATCTATTTCCACTCAGGCTTCTCAGCTCTGAACCAGCTCCTGGAGTTTGGTGCCTAAGCCAGGTCACTCCTTTTTTCTCAGAAAAACAGAGAAGGAGGAGGTGATGCAGGTGCCTCCTTTAGCACTTTTAGCCCAGTACTTAGGGCACTGACAAAGGATGTGGGAAACCCAGGTTCAGTTCCCCCTCTGCCTCATGAGAAGAAATTATATGAACTTGGTCTCTCACTGCCCAGGAATGTGCCCTACCCACCAGAATATGGGGTAGTCTGGGGCAGATTTCTCTCAGTCTCTTCTGGTGATGCAGTTTCATTTAGTCTGAAATACTTGAACAGTCAGAAATTGAGACAGCTGTAGCCTGGTGGCTCTAGCAGTCACCTAAAGGAGGGGTGACCAAGGTTTTAATACCCCTGCTTCAATGACTATTTAATTATTCGTTTCAAGTGGAACAGCTTCAACAAGACAGCCTGAGAGAAATCTGCTCCAGAATACCATATAGCCTGGTGATTAGGGCACTCAACAGATCACAGAACAATGATTCAGACCTAGATCTCCTAAACCCAATGTGAGTCCTCTGACTGCTGGGCTAAAGGGTGTAAGGAAAACACCACCATGTCGTCTCTTACTGCCATTTTGTAAATATAGCCCTTTAAAAATACTTTGAAACAAAACTTTTCAGGTTGAATGAAACATTTTGTTCAACTTAAAACAGACCAAAAGAGGTGAGCATCAGTTTGATCTGAATCATTTTTTTCTTCTCAGAATTGCCACCCAATTGAAAAAATCAGTTGTTCTCCCATCTCTACTTATAAAAACTATCCAGCTGTTTCTTTCTTTTTTTCTTTTTTTACAGTATTGAATATTAGCTACCTAATCAGCTGGTCAGAAATTCATGGATGACATTTTTCCATTAGCAAAGGCAGATTTGTCAAAACCAAATATTTCAGAGACAAACTTGATTTTCAATGAAGTTATGATGAAACCTACCAGAGTTCTGATGTAACTCTGCCTAGCAGGCATGTTCTGAACCCTATTCTGTTTCCTGCCAGCTTGCCCACCCAACACTTGGTGGCCTGATGGAGAGTTGAGAGTTTGGAAGACCTGGAAGATCCAGATCCAAGCTCCCAACTCAGTCATGTCTACCATCTCTGACTCAGCTCACCAGGCAGGATGATGGGGAGGCAGGACCTTGGGAATCCTTGCTCTGAGTTCCTTGGTAGCCTGGGCTAGCAGGATCCACCAGGTGGAATGTCGTAGAGCCAAGGCTCTTTTCCATTTTGCGGAGAATTTCAGAGTTGTTGGGTTTTGTTCCAAACAGAATTAAACCAAATTTTGAAATATTGAGATCTTCCACCAAATGGAATCACCTTTCTACGTACAGATCAAGGTACAACATATGCGCTATTCAATTTTACTCTGTTTAGTTTCTCACACTGCTTCCATTGCTGTTCTATCTGAGTGCCTGCACAGTCTAGAGCAGGGGTGGCCAAACTTACTGACCCTCCAAGTCGCCTATGACAGACTTTAGGCATTTGAGAGCCGAGTCGCACCTGCCAGGGTTCAGGGCTTAAGCCCCACTCCTTCTGAAGTCCAAAGCCCCTGGAGGTGCACCCCATAGGGCTAGAGCCCTGACACCACCCATCCTCATCAGCAGAAGCCCCTATCCACCACAAGGCAAAGATCCTGAGCTTCTCCCCCGAGTGTGGTAGGTGGAGTATGTGGGGGACTCCGCAAGCCACACTTTAATGGTAAAAGAGCTGCCTGTGGCTTGCAAGCCACAGTTTGGCCACCCCTAGTCTAGAGATACATTTATAAATGTCTTTTTGCTATAGTAAAAAAAATAAAGGAACAGTTAGGGTAGATTCTTTCCATCTGTCAGGAAGCAGGATGTTGGTAGTCACAACTAGTGTCTGGAGCAGGAGTCAATAGCCAAAAATAAGAGCTCAAGGTCAGAGCTAGAGTCAGAGGCCAGAGCCAATGATCAGAGTTGAAGTCAAAAAGTGAGCAAACAGACTTGAGAATGAGAGCTGGATTACATGGAGTGTAGCAAGGCAGGCACTAATGCAGTCATGGGCAAATGTTTTGAACAGGTGCTGAACGACTATTGCCTCTGGTTAAGAGCTTAAGAGCTGAATTGCTGACTCTCCCAGCCAATCAGGCTGTGTAGCCAATTAGGCAGTCTACTACAGACCAGCTGCACTAGTTAGGTTGCCTGGAGACTGCCTCTGCTACAGGCCCTGCTTCCAGACAGGCTCTGCTGCAGGGTCTGATTCCTGACACCACCACCACCACCACCATCATAACAGTAGGTCCAAGTTCTGTCAGCTGTTGTGAATAAGTGGACACTACCACCTGGGAACCCTACCACCAGGAGCTGCTTGCAGGATCAGGGCCGAGAGGCTTTATGGTCCTGATCTAAAACCTATTGAAATCAATTTAAAAAGAAAACTTCAATGAGTCCTAATATGCAGACACACACAACCTTACAATTACACAAACAAACAGGTAAGCCTCATTTTCACTTCATCTCTAAGTTTTTTTCATTTTCAGCTGAGTAGCTAGTACCACTAGAAACCATCTGTGTTCCCTATAATTTTATCTCCTCATTAAAAAGAATAAAACTGGTCACCTACAGCTGCAATTGAAAGAGTGGTGACAAATCAATTGGAATTAGGAGACTAGCATAATGCAAACAATAAATTTTCTGCCAAGGTGACTTGCATAATAAAGAGATCCACCCCAAGTGCACTTGGCAAAGGGACTCCATTGTGGGCAGCTGGGCTGTTGTGTGTAAGCTTCCAAAATAATATATTTTTCTTAAGTGAATTTAACTTTTAGACTTTTTCCCCCATGAATTAGTTTTAAAATAAAATGCCCTTGTCTTTTCTTGATTTTCAGTGTTAAAAGTTACATTTATTCCAAGGCCAACATAATAATGAAGAATGGACATTAAATAGTTATATTGATATACCTATTACTCTTTTCATTTTTTCAAACAAAAAGAATACTGATATTTATTAACAAAATCTAAATGCTTTTAAAATACTGAAGGTTAGGGTTCTTATAAGTTGTCATCCAAAAGCTATAATGTGCCCATTTGGAGTGATTATTTTTTCCAAAACATCTCTCTCCTTCTAGAAATAAAACTCTTTTTGTTATCATAATGTAAGTCCTTGACAAACTTTTGTCTTTAATTACTTTCATTTCCCTGGGTTGGATGCACCCTATTTTGTTCCTGGATGCTACAACTGGTGGAACCAAGAAGTAGGTGGAGAAGGGGGAGAACAACAGTTCTATTGCATTGGATTTCCCTGCCCCAAACGTGAAAAGTTCCCATCTACAGTACACTACACAACTGGGGCTTTGTGGGTAGGGAAGGGCATTGTCCAGGTGCAAAGACATGGAACCAAAAATCAGTCAGTCTTATTCCTGTTTGAACACTTCTGAGTGTAAACGTTTAATTTTAATATTACTTATTGATATCAACTTCTGTGTATTATTGGAGATGTACAGTGTGCTAAGCCCAGAAAAGGCTGACATCCTTGCTCCTTATTAATGTGCATATCTACACTGCACAGTAAAACGGGATGGGGTACATACCATTGAACAGCAACCAACAAAACTTGTCAGGCAGGTTTTTTTTTCTGACAACGCAAGCATAATAAGTATATAATATAATTCTAGAGGGTTTTTTTTAAATTCCTTTCTTCTGCCAAAATCCCTCCTCACTTCCCACTCTCCAAAGTAGTATGTAAACTAATTACAAACATAAAACACCCTCCAAACCCATCCTAACCCCTTGGGGTATGAGAAACCTCCCTCTAAACTCATGTAAATTTGCTGTCAATTAAATAGTGTTGGAGGAAGATTCAAAGACTCATCACTTAATTCACCATCAAGCTCTTAATCGAGTTCTTTCAGGCAGAGAGTTGAAAATGTCTCCAGACTTTATAGTAACTGTCAGTTTCATTTTTCATTCTTGCTATTTATTCTTCATGAGCAGGATTCCCGAAATCAGTGATTTCCAAAGCAGTAATGAATGTGGGGAGATTTTATCCAGGTTAGCAGAACTGTTTTCTATGATGCAAAAAATGACAGCCTGAGGCATCACTTGACTGAAGGACCTGTCCAGGCAGATGTACCGTAGGGTCTAGAGACTTCAGTACTAAAATTACTACACCTATACTGACATTGTTTCTTCTTAGTATGAGACCATCCTGGAACACAACCACCAGCAATAGACCCAATCTGCTACTTGTGTAACACATCTAAGAAATGTGAACTCAGCCCTAGGAATAAATTTGTTTCTCAACAGTTAATCAATGCTCAATGCATATAGGATTTTCTACTTTGTTTCTCCTGCATCAGCTGCGATGAAATCTTTGGGAATTACCTGTACTACCTCATTCCACCATTATTTATCAACATAGTGTTCCAGGATGTATTCCCACTATTCCTTTTTCATTTAATAATGTTTAGATGGAAGATAGACATTTACAAGGTTTCAGGTGTATTGATTAGATTCCAGGAGTGAATGAAACAGGGCAATATATACATCACACCTCTATAATTTTGTGAAAAGTCTCAACTGAAGATATATATAAAAAGACTCTGAGAAGCTTTGAATTTCTTCTGTCTTGTTGGTAGTTCTGAAAAAGAATGTGAACCTTTGGGATCAAAATGTATGATCTAGACCAATGGTTCCCAAACTTGTTCCGCCGCTTGTGAAGGGAAAGCCCCTGGCAGGCCAGGCCAGTTTGTTTACCTGCCACGTTCGCAGGTTCGGCCAATCGCGGCTCCTGGAAGCGGCGTGGGCTGAGGGACGTACTGAGTGCCCTTCCCGCAGCTCCCATTGGCCTGGAGCAGTGAAGAATGGCCACTGGGAGCCGCGATCGGTAAACAAACTGGCACAGCCCGCCAGGGGCTTTCCCTGCATAAGTGGCAGAACAAGTTTGGGAACAACTGAGCTAGACATTTAATATCAACATTCTCTCACTATTATGCTGGCTAGGCTGGGACAAAAAAGGGAATGAATCAGGAATGGCTTTAATGTGTGTAGGGATGGAAATTTGTCAGAACGTTTACATACTCCCCTAGGGAAGCCTGTATTTGGAAACAGAACATGATATTATGTTTTAGTGATTTAGTGAGTGAAGAGCCTGATAAGAAGGGTAGTAGTCAATTTGAAAGAATAAAGCATAAACCCTATTTGATCTTCTCAGGTGTATAATTCTCAAAAATCTCCATCCAAGAGTTCAGTCTGCAACAAGCTTCCATTACTTCCTCTTCCCTGACTTCTGACTCCCTGGAAGGGGCTGGAGGAGACAGAGCTGATGGATGGTAAAGAAATAGAAGGTCAACAGGTCTTTTCTTTTGAGGAGAGGTTCAGGGAGAAGTGTCAGGCTCCCTTTGGTAATTGCCAGTGCTCAATCTGCCCCTGCCCTTGAAGTAGACAAATAGTCTCCCATGCAGTTCATTGGGAGCAGATAGAGTCCTAGGGAACACCACTGACTTTTCTTGTAGTATCTCCAGGATTTATGAGCTTGGAGCCTAGAGGTCTGTCATGTGTCCAGGCCACACCCGCACCCTCAGTGAAAGGCTGGAAAAGTTTCATCTTAAAGAGCAAAATAAGAAGGAAACTCTATGAGGAGAGGTTTCAGAGTAGCAGCTGCGTTAGTCTGTATTTGCAAAAAGAAAAGGAGTACCTGTGGCACCTTAGAGACTAACAAATTTATTTGAGCATAAGTTTTTGTGAGCTACAGCTCACTTCATTGGATGCATACAGTGGAAAATTTGTTAGTCTCTAAGGTGCCACAAGTACTCCTTTTCTTTCTATGAGGAGAGAGAACCTTACAGAATTCCCACTAGACTTCTCCTCCCAATCCTTCTCAATGATTCTTCTGTGGGAGAGGAAAATCAGACCACACATCTTTAAAGATTTGCCTTAAGTCACACAATAAACCTATATTGACTCAAGAGTAGAATCACAGTAAAAAGCATGTTGTTAGTCATGTTCTTCACATTGAGATCTGATGAGGTTTATTTTCACTTTTCATCAAAGTTGTGTGATGAGAATATTACACTATGTTTAACCACAAATACCCTGTATGTTATACTCCTTATTTAGAAAATAATTCAGCATTTTTTGTTGTACAAATAATGAAAATGTTGTATAGACCCCCAGCTTTTTGTATGTCAGTGCTCCTGGTAATGTAATGTACTTTACAACAACGTTTTTAATAAAATGTGGGTGCAGCTGAGACCCATCTTTTTCTTTAATGCATGGAAACATGCATAATTAATTCCTTATGTTGAACTGAAATTTTTTTGACTTAATATCTAGGATGAAGTTTAACAATTTCTTAGATAAGCTCTCTACTCTCCAGGTTAATGCAGGAGCACTGAAAAGTGCTCTCTAATTGGTAAATGGATGGATTGCCTGGAGATGTACTTTGGGCTGCAGCAATAAGAGGAGGGTTCATTCTTTATACATTATTTATGGCCATTTGTTTTGTCTCATTGCCAGCTGCATTATGATCTGACATTACCAGCTCTGTTGATTTAGATACAGTGAAATGCCTAGACCTTTACATCAGTCCCTTTTAGATGAAATGCCCCCGTGTAGGAAAGAAGGGAAGAGAAAGTGAGTGAGTTGCACAGTATGCTAAAAGGAAGAAGATCCTTGTTTACTGTTATGGGATAAGAGTGAAGGTATTAAAATTAGCATGAATTGAGGTCATAATTGAAAGCTTCCTAGAATTCTTTCCCCCTTATACAAAAAGTACTCTAAATAGATCTGACAGCTTCCAACCACAAAGTCAATCTGGGAAATGTATCAGCATGGCCTTAGAAGTATATATACTTATACCTTCTAGTCTTCTATTTTCCGTAATATGCTTCATAGGTTTCCTGATCTTTTCTTATGTAAAGTATGATCTATTATATGATAGACGAACAGTATTTCTTTCTGCACAGTGTCTGAGGAGCTCACTTGAAAATAATAAATATCATTTTGAGCGTAATTCTGACACATACTGAGTAGCAACTTATTCAACAAATAGTCCCATTAACTTCTGTGGAATAAGGTACCATGTAGTGAATATGGGTACCACAATCTGGTCCACAAGATGTACTACTTCTGTGAGGTTCATAGTTCCCTCAATTCCCATTAACTTCAAGGGAGTGGCAAGCTCTTCGTACCTAACAGGAGACATCCAGCTGTTTGCAGCACTGGGCCTAAATCTTCTCTTTTTATTATTTAACAATAGTTAACTATACATAAAAGATTTAAAATTCTGGCCATGCTGAATCATCTCACCAAACTGTTGAAAAATTTTAGCAACGTTACACAAGGTAGTGGCAGGATTTGGCGGCCCCAGACTCATGGCCATGAAATCTCCACTGATTTGGGGGACCTAGAAACATCAGAGTTAACTTCAGCTTTATTTTAGAAAAAGTTTCTAGGTCCTTTCCTTGTGAAGATATCCTTGAAAAAGTAAAATTACACAAACCAATCCAAATGTTGAAAGTTTCTCACTTATTTTCCTATGAATCACAGGCTCCTTATTGCTTCCCTTCCTCAGGGCCAGCCAAGGCTTTCAGGTCTGTGCCATGGTCTCTTGATTTTCAGGTATCAGTTTGCAGCTGTAGAGAACAATGCCATACATGTGGCCACATATAGCCCTAGGGCCTTGTAAACTTTCTTCAAGGCAATTGCCTGTAGCTGAGCCACTTCTTCCACTGCCTAGAAGAAGAAGCAGTCTAATGTTGTGAGAGACAGTGTGGGATAATGTACTAAGCTTGTTAGTGAGAGCAATGGGCCCCTGAATTCAAATCCTGACTCGGGCACTAAGTACTCCCTTTTGATCTTAGAGCACGTCTACGCTGCAAAATTAAGTCCACTTCAGTTACATCAACATATAGCTACTGCAGTAATTAAATTGATTTTCTATGTCCACTCTAGCTACTTCTGTTGGCAGTGAGTGTCCGCACCAGGAACACTTGCACCGGCTGTCAGTGTGGGACACTGTGTGGCACTGACAGCCCCAGTCCTGCCCAGCAGGCTTCCATCTGGGCTGTCAGTTGGCCTACATTGGCAGTGGGTTGACCTAACTACACTGACCTAAGTGCTACACCTCTCATAAAGGTGCAGTTATTAAGAGTAATGGATGACTTACGTCGGCAGGAGCAACATCGTAGTGTAGAGTTAAGTCAATGTAAGGTGCCTTACGTTGATCTAACTCTGTAGTGTAGACCAGACCTCAGTCAAATTACAATACATTTGTCTGAATTTTCCCATCTCTAAACCAGGGAGAACTATATGGGGAAGGAGAATTGTGATAATTAAATTGTGGTTTTGTCTTTTATCATTTTCCTGTGTGAGTCCATTTCAGAGTGTAGCGATTGGTCTGGTTTGATCCACATAATTATTGTTATTTCTAAGAATTGGCACCTACACATACATCCTGGCACAAGCAGCTGGGCTCCACTTCCAGATGGAGTTAGGATATGATAGTTAACTGGTAACCTATAGATGCAAACGCAACCAGTGTGGAGTGTTTCACATGTAAATGCAACCTAAAATCTGGTGAGCAGTATTGGCAGTGCAGTGATATCTGGTCTTGCATTAATGAGAGTGCTGCTATGTGACCACAGAGTTACTCCTGCTTAGCGGCAGAAGAAAGCCTATATGAAAATGTGTAGCTAAGAACTTCATTAGAGTGTTGATAATCACTCAGAAACCCCTGTTCTTTCAACATACCTCTTCTCCATTCATACACTACCCCATTTTACCTTGTGCACTTACATATTGAGAGTAGCTCTCAGGGGTTTGCAGCTTGCTACTGATTGATGAGGAGCACTGTGCTTACATTTATTTTGCACACACAGGTAGCCTCCATTTTCACTGTACTGCAACAGACCTGCACACTTTAGTGTACATCACACAACGCCTTGCTGGAACAAAGCTTCAGTGGGATTTTTTGTGTGAGTAAGATTATCAATTTGGCCCTGTATATAAATGCATTGATAGACGCTCAGTTGAGTTTGTCAAAATATTGTGCACATACAGGGACTGATCATAGAGTCAATACTGAAGCAAAACTTTCAGTTAAGTCCCATCGTATCTTTCTCCCCAAATTTCTCTCTATATTCTGCACGGGGCAGGGGGTTCGGGGGGAGGGAGGAGAAGAGGAGGAAATCATCCATGGGCCAGATCCTCAGTTGGTGTAAATGGGTATAAAGTACTATTGAGTTCCATGGAGTTATACCACTGAAAAGTGATTTAGAATCTGTTAAAACCGAATTATTATTGTCTTTTTGAAATTTGTACATACATTTATTTTTTAGCTTTGAGATTACCGCTTCCCTGTTGCCTTTAGAATTGACGGGTTCTGGCTTTGCTTTATCTTATGCCACTGCTCTGTAATAGTTGGGCTAGATCCTTTGCTGATATAAATTCTTGTAGCTCCATTGAAGTTAATGGAGCTATGTTGATTTTCATCAGTTGAAGATCTGGCCTGTTTTGCTTTCAAGAGACTGTAAAGAATGGAAGTGAAACATTTTACATGGCATTACTTCATGCTGCAGAGCTGCAAATCCCAAATTCACATTTTCTTTGTTCTTGTGCTGTTTTGTTTTGCTCCAAGGTTTTGTTTTCTTTAAAAAAATTCCTCAAGTACTTTTTCCTATCCTCACAATATGGAAAACATATACCTGTTCCCTCATTTTCCAATATCCTCTTTTCAAACAGTATTTAACTGTGATGCAAAGCACTCTTTGTATTTTATTTTTCACTCTTTTGCATCCCAGCTGGTAATTAGAACACAATTTGTCATCTGAGTTGCAGAAACTATAGTTGACAGTATGCTAAGTAATTGAAACTGAAAGCAAAGAATACTATTGGAAAAAGGAGAAAGTAGATTCCCTTATTTACAAAAAAAAAAAAAAAAGGAAGGAAGGGTGAAAACATTTCTTTTAGGCACTTAATATAATACATGGCTGATTTTAGAATTCCCTCAGACCTCTGGTAAATCCTACTCACACAGGTAAATACTGATAAATAGATAAAATGATTAAAATAATAACTACTTGGACAGTTATTCTGATAAATTGACAGTGAGATGCTAACAGTATCAGAGAGAATTATGGCTTAGCCTATAAATAAAAGCATCTTGCTAATCTCAGCTGATTTCTTTTTGGAAACAGCCCTTTATGATAGTGGTGTACTACATACATCTTGTATATGTTAGCACAACTGTCTCCTAGAAATTGAATTATTCTTTTGGGAATGGTGGTCTGTCTAGGTCATCATAAAAGTGGATTAGCGAAACAGTTCTGAAAATCCCACATTTCTTTCCACTTTTAGAGTTTACCTGTAGATTAACAGACTTTGTTATTATTTAATCCCTTGTCATTTAAAATTACTGTTTTTACAACCAACAATGTAAAAAGTAAATTCTAGAGAAAAAACTATTCAAAAATCCATTTCCTGAAATAATTAAAGTTTTACATTTACCACAAATTACACTCTATATTTCTCTGAAGAGATGCAGTATGGCTGGGATTAACCCTTTTCATGAACATGAAATTCATACTGTTGTGATATACTCATTGTGAGATTGAGGCTGACACAACGAGAATAAGAAAATTAAAATTTTAAAATGTCATGTCCAAGTTGTCAGCTAACAATGCAGACATATACTGTAGTGTATGTTAATTTTGAAATATACTTTAAGGGGACATTTGATAACTGGAAGATGACATTATAGGCAAAATAATATTAACCTCCCTTCATTAATCCTTCTTGGATGACAATAAGCAAAGAGATTTCAGTCTTCAACAGAAATTCCATTGTTCTGGATAACTCCTTTATGCTAATCTCCAATTATGTTTACTCAGTCGTATTGGTTTTCCCTAGAAGATGCTATAATAGCACAAAGTGACTCTCATGAATGACACTATCTAGCATCCAAGATACTAAACCACCTATCAGAAAAATCAAGAGCTATTTCTTCTGTTACATGCTTAGAAAACCTCCAGAACTCTTTCCCATGAACTAAAGATTCAGTCTTCCATTAGTCTTCTGCCCAAGCCTTCCTAAAGTGTTAAATCCTCTTTTCTTACCTGACTAGCAAAGCTGCAGTCAGCAGGGGAGCGTGGTGTTTCATTTCTCTTACTGAAATCTGGAATGTCTCAATTTTGAGTTCAGATATCAAGATGAATGCCAAATTAAATATTAGAGTGAGACAAGGTGAGCAAGGTACTATCCTTTATTGGACCAACTTCTGTTGGTGAGAGAGACAAGCTTGTCTACAGTCTCTCTAATATCTTGGGACAAACTACGGCTCTGCATACAAATTAAATATTGTCACAATAATATTGTCACAATAATATTTACTGTAAATCATCATTAAGATCAATCCATCCTGTAAATAAATAAATCTGTAAATAAATAACATACATATTGTCAAGAGAAAGAAACAAGGAACCTATTGCAAAATACAGAATATACAGATCATGTTGCTTTCTCATTTTTATCCTTACAGGTGTTGCTCATACTTCTTAAGTGGACTTCACTTGGTGTCAAATAGGCATTTTCTGTCCCTCCCCAACTTTCTGTACCATCTTGCTAGCAAACCTTCTGCATATCATATAAATCTGGACCCTTTCTTCCATATCTTCTGTGTGAAGACAAATGCTGTCCCTTTAACATTCATGATTACATATAATGATTCCACCCAGCCAAGGTAGAAATCAACCCCCCTGTTCTCCTCCACAAAAGGTCCCATAATTCTCAAAGTGGCATTAACAGGTGAAAGATCCACATATTTATTCATAATTGGACATAGAAAGGGGTCCAGAGAAGTAGAAGGGGTTGGAAACCGAGCATATCTGAGGTAACACCAGCAGAGTAACAGATGCTGGTTTTGTGGGAAGAAATAATTTGCTGTTCACAGTACAAAACAGGTGTTCTATACTTTGTCGCACATTACTATATCCTGGCACCTCTGTTTGTCTTATAATTGCACAAAGTTGTCCATGAAGTTTTCCTCCACCATCCTGTGTGTGCTTTAGTATTGCGATGATGGGAATAAGGTGAGGAAGATGGAAAAACGAAAGCCATCCAGAAACAAAATAAGGAGAAATTGGATGGAAAAAATGGCATAATTCAATTGAATATATCTCCAGAAAGAAAGATGGGTTGAGAGGAGGAAGGAAAATAATGACTACAAGAAAACTGAGTGAAAGGAGACCTGAATTATATCAAATTCAAATTAAGCAGAGGAGGAAATAAGTTGGGAATGGAATGATGAAAGAGAACCAAGGATAGACTTAAATCAAACGCCCAAGGGTTAAGATTTAGTTTGTGATGGTGCAAAATCAAAATTCTAATGAATCAAAATAGAAATATTTGCAGTATCAGCCAGTTCAAATTAGTTTTCTATATTGGCAAAAAAATATGACTATAATTAAGGGTGGCACAATCAGGGCCTGATCCAAAGCACGGTGAAATCCATGGAAGTACTTCTATTGGTTTCAATGGGTTTTTGTACAAGCCACCAGTCAGCAGCAGGACCACGAAGATTGTAACAGACACTATGATTGAATTAACTAAGGGCCACATTTTGAATTCTTTATTCACAATAAGCAATTACTGACATGAATGATCTCACTAACCCCAGTGAGACTCCTTATATGAGCAACAGCTCAGGGTGAGTTAGGCATTTGTAATCTGGCCTTTATAGCTAATGGAATAGACTGGTCAATAGTCTAACCTAATTGGTCAGAATAGGGTAACCACATACTTCATCTAATTTCCAGTTTATAGGAGTTTTTTTTTTAATCTGGTTAAAGAAATCTTAATAATTTAAAAGCTGCATCTTCCTACAGCCTTTCCAAAGGGAAAAAAATCCAGAGAATCAGGGTGAGGGGGAATTGTTAGAAAATGCATACTATGAGAAATGTTAATGTGTTGTTCTACTTGACTCCAATGCTTTGGAAAAGGAAAAAAAATGTACAGTATTTAAATAAAGGTACTTCAAATATAATATATGATGAGATTTTGCATCTATTTTGTAAAATAGAAGTTCTGTTTGTTTAGGTCACATCACTGATGTATAGAAAGGCTTTAAAAGAAGACCTTGCATTCTAATTTTGAACAGAAAAAAACATTATTAAATGTTACTGTATTGCAAGGCTAACATTAGGTGAACATCTGTATATGTCTGTCATGCAGGAGGTACTATATTACTATATATATTAAACATTTTTTCCAGAATACAAAAATGCAATGCTAAAACAAAGATATTGGTAATAATTAGCATTCTCTTACTTAAATCAAGGCAATTTTTTCATATGTCAATTGCATTATTCTATAACATTTGCAAATTTTGACAACTTCTCTACCTATAATAGTTTGCATCTTAATGCAATCATTTAACCTATTTTTGTATTACAAAAAACAGGTTTTAATTTCTAGAATAAAAATAATCTGATTCAATCATCCTGGATTTTTTAGTCTATTTGTTCTATTGATTAGTACTATATTTAATCTGCATACAATCTTGACTGATTCATAAGCCTTTGTTTGCTGCCCTCTTCACCTCCTTTATGAAGGACTCCCTCCATCCTGAATAATAAAAAATGCAGATATAGTAGAACATTGCTATGTATAGTAGGATAATTTTCTATTATACTAAGCTAATTAAGTGTTTAATGGAATAAGGGAAGTATGTAAATACTTTCAAACAATTACTCTCTTAATAATACATTGTTACAATAATTTACAGTAGTATAATTGCCATGATATATTGATATGCACTATAATTAACATCCCACGGAGACAGAGATTACAAATGGGTAGGATCTATTAGATGACCTAGTCTGCCCCTTGCCGATGCAGCCCTAAATTATAGCCTTGAGTACTTTGTTCAGTCTAGCATTAACTGACTCACAAGTGTTGGGCTTTCCTCCATTTCCCTAAGGATTTTGTTCCATCATTGATTAACTTTATTAGTCTTATAGATTCTTAATATTCTTCACTTTTAATCTGCTCATTTTTGTCCCATTTTTCCATGATACATCCTTTGAACAACCCTAAAAATTCATCCACCTCTTAAATGTGTTTACACTTGTCATAAATATAAAGGGAAGGGTAAACCCCTTTGAAATCCCTCCTGGCCAGGGGAAAGCTCCTCTCACCTGTAAAGGATTAAGAAGCTAAAGGTAACCTCGCTGGCACCTGACCAAAATGACCAATGAGGAGACAAGATACTTTCAAAAGCTGGGAGGAGAGAGAGAAACAAAGGGTCTGTGTCTGTCTGTAGTCGTCTTGGCCGGGGATAGACCAGGAATGGAGTCTTAGAACTTTTAGTAAGTAATCTAGCTAGGTATGTGTTAGATTATGATTTCTTTAAATGGCTGAGAAAAGAATTGTGCTGAATAGAATAACTATTTCTGTCTGTGTATCTTTTTTGTAACTTAAGGTTTTGCCTAGAGGAGTTTTCTATGTTTTTGAATCTAATTACCCTGTAAGATATCTACCATCCTGATTTTACAGGGGGGATTTCTTTATTTCTATTTACTTCTATTTTTTATTAAGTCTTCTTGTAAAAAACTGAATGCTTTTTCATTGTTCTCAGATCCAAGGGTTTGGGTCTGTGGTCACCTATGCAAATTGGTGAGGCTTTTTATCCAACATTTCCCAGGAAAGGGGGGGTGCAAGTGTTGGGAGAATTGTTCATTGTTCTTAAGATCCAAGGGTCTGGGTCTGTAGTCATCTAGGCAAATTGGTGAGGCTTTTTACCAAACCTTGTCCAGGAAGTGGGGTGCAAGGTTTTGGGAAGTATTTTGGGGGGAAGGACGCGTCCAAACAGCTCTTCCCCAGTAACCAGTATTAGTTTGGTGGTGGTAGCGGCCAGTCCAAGGATAACGGGTGTAATATTTTGTACCTTGGGGAAGTTTTGACCTAAGCTGGCAAAGATAAGCTTAGGAGGTTTTTCATGCAGGTCCCCACATCTGTACCCTAGAGTTCAGAGTGGGGGAGGAACCTTGACAACACTATTTCAGTGTTACAGGCTGTTCTCATAGTGACATTCCTCACTGTGACATCACCACCCCTCCTGCCCTATTTGTAATTTATTTCTTTAGGTCCACATTTTCAGCAGTTTTCAGCACGCAGCAACTCTCATTGAGAATGTGAGCTGAGCGCTTCAAAATCTGGCCTTATTTTCTTTGGATTTGTAAAAATATATATCTGCTCAAACAATGCAAAGAAATAGCTGAATAATGTTATTTTTGTTGGTGCTGCTATAAACAACTTCAGTGGCTCTTCTTATACAAGTAGTGGCTTGCATGGTTCTGATTGTGGTCAAGATTTTCAAATATTGAAGTCCATGACATTCTGAGTTCTTGAAAATTTAGACCATTTATTTAAGGGTTTAAATAGAGATTGAGTAGCCAAACTTTAGGCATATTTTTTTAAAAAAAATGCACATTTACTACCTTCTCACCATACCAGATTCTGCTCCTAACTTTATTTTTCATGAATAATGCTGTGCTCACTCAATCCTTCCATAGAATTCATTATGTCTACTCAGAGTAAGGGACTACTCATTGTGAATAAGGGTATGCCAATCCAGCGGGAGATTTTCCAAGGCACAATTAAGAGTTTTGCATTCACTTCCCATTGACTTTCAACTTTCTTTATTCCTTTGAAATCCACTCTCTCCACCCCTTGAGAAACCACTGAGAATGTTGATATGAAACCATATGTCAGGCAGAGGCTTATGGGATAGGTCTCACTCCCTGTGACATTAAGAGGAAAAACAAAAACAAACAAACAAACCCAACAGTTAAATTCAACGGGAATGGAATTAAGCCTTATTGGCCTGATCCAAAGCCTATTGAAGTCAATGGGAATCTCTCCATTGACTTCAGTGCGCTCTGGATTGGTCCCTGTATGTAAATAATGTCAGCATTAGAAAGATTACTCATTATCTGTGAATATCTTTGCAATTTTATTTCAGGCATCCAATGTATTTTTAATGAATTTCCATTTTTAAATTTTAATTTATTACTAGGTATGTCAAATATTAGAGAGACAGGGTGGGTGAGGTAATATCTTGTTTTGGACCAACTTCTGTTCGTAAAGAGACAAGCTTTCAAGCTACACAGAACTCTTCTTTAGGTCTGGCAAGCCGTGGCATGAGCTAGATGCCTGCAGTATGAACCCATGGGATCTGTACATTTTTGTACTTGGGATGACTAGTCCATGCTACCATGACTATGCTATTGTTTTTAGAGTGCTAGATGGATAACAGCTAGTGGGACAATGTTGGCAGAAGCTGAAAATCACCCACCCCCCAGCTCCACGGGTAGACATAGCCATAGATATTCCTGTTATAATGGATGACATATAGACCAGTGATTTAAACGCTGGAAGCTGGCAACTGAAAGATTTGTTTTGTTTTTACATTCCAGATACGGGTAGACCTTTCTTTGCAAAGGATTTCAGTTTAGCGATCAAGGTGAAGTTCCCAGCTGATTTGGCCCAAGTTAGTATTATTGTTGTTACACCCAAAATATGTAAGACAGCTCCACTGGATGGGTCTCTCAGAACCATGTCCTTATTAAATGCAGGCATTTGAGGAATACAAATGGTCAGAATGAAGGTGATAGATTCAGACTGCATATAGTCAAAGTCTAAGGCCAGAAGGGACCACCAGATCTTATAGTCTGACCTCCTGTATATATCACAGGCCACAACACCACCCGTCACCTCCACAACCAGCCCAACAACCAGAATTAGACTAAAGTATAATATCCCCAAAGAGACTATTGTGGATCACAGGAGGGACCAGGGCACATCGACACCAGATGCCCCTGCAACGGCAGGGAAATTAAGTGAGATATGACTGGATGATCCTAGCATGTATTATATGAGGGAATGCACCAAAGGGGTGGGGTGGGGGGAAACTGCAATTGTTTCTATTTTTAAATATATTTCCTTCAACTGTGTCTACATCCCATTTGTATTCACTTGCTGTAAATAAACTGATTTTGTTTATTGGCAGAAATATTTGTTGGAAATAAAATTTTAATACATTTTAATAAAATTTTCAGCAGAATTTTTTGCGAAAGGCAAACGTCAAATTTGTATTATTGATTTATTCATACTAGAATACTTAATCTCAGAATTACACTCCAGTCATGTTACAGAAAGATACTGTGACCTATGTATTCAATAAATATAGTTCAAAATGTGAATGCTGATATGAGTATTGAACTAATGTTACAGATCCAGAATCATTTGCAAAAATATTTGAATACTTAATCAACACTAGAAAATCATAATATTTGTGGATAATTTGTGTGCAGAACAGGGAGTAAATGCATTGAATGTTTTAATTGTCAATACATTTATACCCAGCTTTTATTTTACAATAAACTGAAAAGAGACATCTGGAGCATGGATTGAAGTGCTATATTAATGTTGATCCAGTGTATGGTATTGTTTTGTATGTCTCAAAAAACACCAATAAAAGATTAAGTGTAAAAAACCCTCAGAACACAACATGAGGATTGGAAGACAAAATATTGACAGAAGCAACCACAATAAAACTACCTCTGTCTATTACCCCCTTGACCAGATGATAAAAAGTATTATTTTTCAGTCTGCTGTTTTTAGAAGTAAAACTAGAGTTATGAAGCAGTGCCAGGATTTGGGTTTTAGGCTGGCCTCTCTCCTAACAAATGAACACCTGTGATGTGATTTATCTAGTGCTACAAGCAGCTTCCCCAGCAAAACCTCCCGCTCCATCTTCCCGTCCTCTGCAGCATGGCACATTCCACTTTCTATATCAGGGCTTCCCAGCGATAATGCCAGCCTCAAGCCCCACTGTTACTAAATCCATGTTTTAGTTAATTACTAAATTAACATGTTTGCCTTATTCTAATGTGGCTTCAGTGTTTTTGGAGCTATCAAACAGTTTGGGTTTTGTCAGGATGAGTTAGAGCCAACATACATTTGAGGACACATCTTCAAGCATAGTCTCATCACATTGTTTATTGATTTTACTACAGTAGCATAATTATGTTTAATTGAGATGTACCTCTAACACTTCAAAACATGTACAGTCATTTAATTAAAAGTTGCCAACGTGAAGCTATTACTCAAGTTATATACAGATGATATCTAGATTTATGTTTTGCTATCAAGGCCAGTGTCAAAGCCAAAAATATGGAGACAAAACTATGGAGACAACAAAACTTCTTCATGATAAATACAAATAAATCAGACATTAAATATAATTGGGTCCTCCACAGCTTAAAAAAGGATCTTTTACAGTACATGAACAGTATTAAGTTTGGTACTGATATCCATGAAATCTGAGTATAGAAAACTGGACAGTGGAGGGAAAACAAGTCATTTGACCTTCATTCAAAAACTCAGACATTATTGTGTTAGGGTTTCCCTTTCCAATTTGCATAATAATGATAAAATTATTCTAATGTTTGCCTTAACACTTAGCATCCATAACTGTTGACTTATCCTTTTCTCGCCTTGAGAATCAGCTATTGAAATATTGTTGGCTGGTTGCCTGACAAAAATTTTGGCTCAACTTCAGCATGGTTGAAAACAGCTGCTGCATTACTGGCAATTACTAAAATCAAGTAACCCCCAAATCACTATACTATCTGTCAGTGGTGGGCAAATTGAGGCCTGTCAAGGTAATCCACTGGTGGGCTGTGAGACAGCTTGTTTGCATTTTCACGACTGCCTGCACCTCCCAGTGGCCGCGGTTTGCCATTCCCAAGCACTTTTTTACTGAAGTACTGAAAAATGTCTTTGTTGCCTTCTGTGGGTACTAATATAGGCCCTTTCAGATCAACACACTAACAAAGGCATCTGAGCCTATATGACAGCTCCAGCCTTATAATTTTGCTCTTGTCTCACAGGGCAGGAGGGTGATGTATTTTGGCAGCTTTTTTTTTTTTGTAGAATTTTGCCACACACAACCACATGCTTTACCCCAACTCTCCTGGGAAGGTTTTATGTATTCTACACATGCACCCAAATGTTCAGTAGTGCACATACAAAGCTTTGCAAGCATAATTTCCATGCACAATGACTGTTATAATTGTTTGTGCAGACATGCTCAGTCTTGCATGTGCAATTGTACTCTCACACTTATGAAAAATCTGGGCCTTGATATTGTTCAAGGTAAATGGTCATGCAGGGATCTTTTCACTTCTTGTTCAGGCAAATCTACCACTGAAACCAAATTGTTTGGCCTGAGCAAGGAGTGAACTAGATGTGTAGAGTATGAGTGAAGTGAAGGTGGAAGCATAGTTAGCAAGTACATCTTTAATAACTTATTTATACTGTGAATGCTACACTGGTGAGACACAGAATTCTCCATAGTAATGCCATATGTTTATCTTCCTAAAAGTTAAAGAATAGGACATGTTTACTTAAGCCATTTATTAAGCTGATAGGAAGCTCTCCATATTGATTTTTTTAAACTAAGAAATTCAAATATAGTGTTCATGTTGTAGGTTATATTCAGGCTTCTGATGCATTGGCTTTTGCTCATGTGAATAAAGATTATTATGAAACTTATTCATGAAATGTGCAAAATGACTCTCCTGGTTGTGAGCTGCTTCTTTATCTGACCAACACAAACACACACACACAGAAATTACTTTCTAAGCATGCAATGAGTGGAAAGTAAATTTAAATTCTGCACCCAGCCAGTAATCTTAAAGCAGCCTATTATTTTTACCACAATTGCTGGTCTGGGCAAGGGCTCAACAGCCCAGAAAGTAAAAAATTGAACATTTTCTACAATTCCTAGTCTTGCTTATTTCTTACTTCTCCATAAATTTGATTCCCCTCTCTGGGAGATTCAAAGCTCCCATGGTTTCTTCAAATTCTCAGGCTGATTATAAGATTTACATTTAGCTTTGCTATCATCAGAAAATGTTTATATAACCAGTCACTCCTAGCTGACATCACTCAAAATGTGATCACTGAGTTTGAAATACTTGACCCAAACTCTTTTTGATCAGCCTATTGTGTGTGTGTGTGTATTATATATATTTACTGTATAACATATGTATGTGTGTGTGAGTTGTTAAGTAAATTTAAACAACAAAAGAACTTGACAAAAAAACCCAAAACCCTGATCTATTCTCAGACATTCTGTGAACTGAAAGGATAAGGCCTGAATGCACAAAAGAAGTTAGTCATTATGCTGCTGAGTGCCAAGAGAACTCCACATGGACTCCTCCTGAGGGTCGAAATGACAGTCTGGACCTATACATAGGATGCTGCCGCTGACGTCCACAGGCAGAAATTGTGCAAAAACAACATCACTTGCCTCATAACCTAAGTTGTGCAGAACGCAATACCATCCACAGACTCAGAAACAACCTAACATTATAATCAAAGAGGCTGATAAAGGAGGTGCTGTTGTCAACATGAACAGGTCTGACTACCAAAAGGAGGATGCCAGACAACTCCCCAATACCAAATTCCACAGGCCACTTTCCTCAGATCACACTGAGGAATACACTAAGAAACTGCACCATCTACTCAGGACACTCCCTACACTAACACAGGAACAAATCAACATACACTTATAGCCCCGACCGGGGTTATTCTATCTACTACCAAGATCTACAAACCTGGAAATCCTGGACACCCTATCATTTTGGGCATTGACACTCTCACTGAAGGACTGTCCATATATGTGGACTCTACTCAGACCCTACTCCAGCATCACTCCCAGCTATGTCTGTGACACCACTGATTTCCTGAGAAAACTACAATGCATTGGTGATCTTCCAGAAAACACCATCCTAGCCACCATGGATATAGAGGCTGTCTACACAAATATACCACACACAGATGGAATACAAGCTGTCAGGAACAGTATCCCTGATAATGCCACAGCACAACTGGTTGCTGAGCTCTGTGACTTTATCCTCATGCACAGTTCTTTCAAATTTGGTGACAATATATAGCTCCAGACTAGTGACACCACTATGGGCACCTGCATGGCCCCACAATATGCCAACATTTTTATGGCTGACCTGGAACAATGCTTCCTCAGCTCTCATCCACTCATGCCCCTTCTCTACCTACGCTACATTGGTGACATCTTCATCATCTGGACCCATGGGAAGGAAACCCTGGAAGAATTCCACCACTATTTCAATAGCTTCCACCCCACCATCAACCTCAGCCTGGACCAATCTACATGGGAGGTCCACTTCCTAGACACCATCATACAAATAAGTGACAGTCATGTTAACACCACCCTATAATGAAAACCCACTGACCGCTATGCCTACCTTCATGCCTTCAGCTTCCATCCCGGACAAACCACACGATCCATTGTCTACAGCCAAGCGCTGAGGTACAACCGCATTTGCTCCAACCCCTCAGACAGAGACCAATACCTACAAGATCTTACCAAGCATTCTCAAAACTACGATAACCACATGAGGAAATAGATCAACAGAGCCAGATGTGTACCCAGAAGCCTCCTGCTGCAAGACAAGCCCAAGAAAGAAACCAACAGAACTCCACTGGCCATCACATACAGTCAGGGAATATCAGGGTTGGAAGGGACCTCAGGAGGTCATCTAGTCCAAACCCCTGCTCAAAGCAGGAAGAATCCCCAATTTTTGCCCCAGATCCCCAAATGGCCCCCTCAAGGATTGAACGTACAACCCTGGGTTTAGCAGGCCAATGCTCAAACCCCTGAGCTATCCCTTCCCCATCCTCAGCTAAAACCTCTCCAACACATCATCAGTGATCTACAACCCATCCTGGACAATGATCCCTCACTTTCACAGGCCTTGGGAGGCAGGCCACTCTTTGCCCACAGACAACCCACCAACCTAAAGCATATTCTCACCAGCAACTATGCACCACACCATAGTAACTAACTCAGGAACCAATCCATGCAACAAACCTCGATGCCAACTCTGCCCACATATCTACACCAGCAACACCACCACAGGACCTAACCAGATAAACCATCACCGGCTTCATTCACCTGCACGTCCACCAATGTAATACATGCCATCATGTGCCAGCAATGCCCCTCTGCTATATACATTGGCAAAACTGGACGATTCCTACGTAAAAGGATAAAAGGACACAAATCAGATATTAGGAATGACAATATACAAAAACCTGTAGGAGAACACTTCAACCTCTCTGGACACACAATAGCAGATTTAAATGTAGCCATCCTGCAGCAAAAAAACATCAGGACCAGAATTCAAATAGAAACTGCTGAGCTTCAGTTCATTTGCAAATTTGACACCATCAGCTCAGGATTAAACAAAGACTGTGAATGGCTAGCCAACTACAGAAGCAATTTCTTCTCCCTTGGTGTTCACACCTCAACTGCTGGAAGAGGGCCTCATCCTCCATGATTGAACTAACCTCATTATCCCTAGCCTGATTCTTGCTTGCATGTTTATACCTGCCTCTGGGAATTTCAACTACATGCATCCGACGAAGTGAGTATTAACCCATGAAAGCTTATGCTCCAATATGTCTGTTAGTCTATAAGGTGCCAGAGGACTCTTTGTCACTTTTTACAGATCCAGAATAACACGTCTACCCCTCTGATACTAGAAAATGACTGAAGTTCTCAAAGCCTGAGTTAGGTGCCTGAGCTCTTAAAAAATGAATAGGAAGAGATAGGCATCTTAGGCTATAATTCACAGATGCTGTCCAATGAGAGATGGCAACAATGGGGATGGCCCGTACTAAGCACTGACCCTCTCATGGCTGCAGGGAGGCACCTATGTGTCTGAGATATTCAGCTCCAAACTCTTTCTTGATAGTAGGTGCCTGTGGTGTTATTGTGCAGCAGAGGAGCAGGAAGAGTTCTCTTGTAACTTTTAGTCCAGTGATTAAGATACTCACCTGGTATGCAGTAGAGGGAGGGGCAGGATCCTGGGTCTCCCACATCCTAAGTGAGTGTAGTAGCCACTAGGCTACAGCACATTTTCTCCCTTATTTTCCCTCCCAAATGACTCTAAGCAAGTGAGTTTACGTAGCTACAGGATTCAGTGGGAATTTTGTGTATGGCAGTGGTCCCCAAACGGGGAATTAAGTACCTGAAAGGTGGACTTAGGCACTTAACTTCTTTTGTCTGTTTCAGACCTAATTTTTTTTAATTCACTTATTTCAGAAAAATTAAGTGTCTGGTAGGCTCTTGTCAAGGTTCCTCCCCCACTCTGAACTATAGGGTACAGATGTGGGGACCTGCATGAAAAGCCTCCTAAGTTATCTCTACCAGCTTAGGTCAAAACTTCCCCAAGGTACAAAATATTCCACCCGTTGTCCTTGGATTGGCCGCTACCACCACCAAACTAATACTGGTTACTGGGGAAGAGCTGTTTGGACGCGTCTTTCCCCCCAAAATACTTCCCAAAACCTTGCACCCCACTTCCTGGACAAGGTTTGGTAAAAAGCCTCACCAATTTGCTTAGGTGACTACAGACCCAGACCCTTGGATCTTAAGAACAATGAACAATCCTCCCAACACTTGCACCCCCCCCTTTCCTGGGAAATGTTGGATAAAAAGCCTCTCCAATTTGCATAGGTGACCACAGACCCAAACCCTTGGATCTGAGAACAATGAAAAAGCATTCAGTTTTCTTACAAGAAGACTTTTAATAAAAACAGAAGTAAATAGAAATAAAGAAATCCCCCCTGTAAAATCAGGATGGTAGATATCTTACAGGGTAATTAGATTCAAAAACATAGAGAACCCCTCTAGGCAAAACCTTAAGTTATAAAAAAGATACACAGACAGAAATAGTTATTCTATTCAGCACAATTCTTTTCTCAGCCATTTAAAGAAATCATAATCTAACGCATGCCTAGCTAGGTTACTTACTAAAAGTTCTAAGACTCCATTCCTGGTCTATCCCCGGCAGAAAAACCAGTATATAGACAGACCCACAGACCCTTTGTTTCTCTCCCTCCTCCCAGCTTTTGAAAGTATCTTGTCTCCTCATTGGTCATTTTGGTCAGGTGCCAGCGAGGTTACCTTTAGCTTCTTAACCCTTTACAGGTGAAGGGAGCTTTCCCCTGGCCAGGAGGGATTTCAAAGGGGTTTACCCTTCTCTTTATATTTATGACAGCTCTTAAGTAGTATGCCCTGATACCTTTAAAATTCCTTTGAAAGTTATAAAGGTTATTCTGCTCCCCTGTTGATTTGTATAACAAGGGACTTTTAATAAGGAAGAAACTGATTGAGACACCAATCCTGCAAATATTTATACATGCAAGTAATTATGTATATATATTAGACTCTCCATTGAACTTTATTGAAATAGCTAGGACTATTTATGGAGTCAGGTATTAGTCAGCATGAGAAAGATTACTCACATGCATATGTTTACTCATATTAGGGTTGCCACTTTCTACTCACACAAAACCAAAACACCCCTGCCCTGCCCCTTTTCTTAGGCCCTGCCCCCTGCTCACTCCATCCCCCGCTCCTTCTGTTGCTTGCATTTCCCACCTTCACTCCCTTGCTCATTTTCACCGGGCTGGCTTGGGGCAGGGGTTGGGGGGGGTGAGAGGAGAGGTCCAGCTGTGGTGCAGTCTCCAGGTTGGGGCCAGAAATCAGGAGTTCAGGGTCAGGAGATGGCTCCAGGCTGAGGTAGGATGCAGAAGGGGGTGAGGGCTCTGGCTGGGGGTGCAGGCTCTGGGGTAGGGCTGGAGATGAGGGGTTTGGATGCATGAGGGGGCTCTGGGCTGGGGGGTTAGAGCCGAGGGGTTCAGAATATGGGAGGAGGCTCTGGGCTGAGGAAGGGGGTTGGGGTATGGAGGGGGTATGGGCTCTGGACTGGGGGTGTGGGTTCCAGGGTGGGGCCATAAATGAGGGGTTTGGGGTAGGGGAGGGGGCTCCAGGCTGGAGCAGGGGGTTGGATTGTGGGAGGGTGAAGGCTCTGGTTGGGGGTGCAGGCTCTGGTATGGGGCTTGGGATGAAGGATTTGGGGTGCAGAAGGGGGCTCTGATCTGGGACTGAGAGGTTTTGGAGGACAGAGGGGCCTCTGGACTTGGACAGGGGTTTGGGGTGCAGGGATTTGTGAGGGCTCCAGCTGGGGATGCCGAGTGTGGGTTGGGGCTGGGGATGAGGGGTTTGGGGTGTAGGAGGGAGCTCCAGACTGGGTCTTAGGAGTTTGGAGGTGTCATAAATATAAAGGGAAGGGTAAACCCCTTTGAAATCCCTCCTGGCCAGGGGAAAGCTCCTCTCACCTGTAAAGGGTTAAGAAGCTAAAGGTAACCTCGCTGGCACCTGACCAAAATGACCAATGAGGAGACAAGATACTTTCAAAAGCTGGGAGGAGGGAGAGAAACAAAGGGTCTGTCTGTAGTCGTCTTGGCCAGGGACAGAACAGGAATGGAGTCTTAGAACTTTTAGTAAGTAATCTAGCTAGGTATGTGTTAGATTATGATTTCTTTAAATGGCTGAGAAAATAATTGTGCTGAATAGAATAACTATTTCTGTCTGTGTATCTTTTTTGTAACTTAAGGTTTTGCCTAGAGGAGTTCTCTATATTTTTGAATCTAATTACCCTGTAAGATATCTACCATCCTGATTTTACAGGGGGGATTTCTTTATTTCTATTTACTTCTATTTTTTATTAAAAGTCTTCTTGTAAAAAACTGAATGCTTTTTCATTGTTCTCAGATCCAAGGGTTTGGGTCTGTGGTCACCTATGCAAATTGGTGAGGCTTTTTATCCAACATTTCCCAGGAAAGGGGGGGGTGCAAGTGTTGGGAGAATTGTTCATTGTTCTTAAGATCCAAGGGTCTGGGTCTGTAGTCACCTAGGCAAATTGGTGAGGCTTTTTACCAAACCTTGTCCAGGAAGTGGGGTGCAAGGTTTTGGGATGTATTTTGGGGGGAAGGACGCGTCCAAACAGCTCTTCCCCAGTAACCAGTATTAGTTTGGTGGTGGTAGCGGCCAGTCCAAGGATAACGGGTGTAATATTTTATACCTTGGGGAAGTTTTGACTTAAGCTGGTAAAGACAAGCTTAGGAGGTTTTTCATGCAGGTCCCCACATCTGTACCCTAGAGTTCAGAGTGGGGGAGGAACCTTGACAGGAGGGCAGGAGGGGGATCCAGGCTGCAGCTTGATCCCCACCCGCACTGCGCAGCTGACCAGACTTAATGGCCTGGTCAGTGGTGCTGACCAGAGCCGCCAGGGTCCCTTTTCCACTGGGCGTTCTGGTCGAAAACCAGACATCTGGCAACCCTAACTCATGTGCTTGCAAGGTTAGAACTTAACTGACTACACAAGAGAAACAATGAAAGTGACTGTACACAAAGCACTTTCAAATGTACTGTGCGCCTCATCTGAAGCCCACTAGCGTTAATGGAAATATTTCTAGTTACTTTAGATTGATACAAAATCTACTAGACAAACTGAAGAACTACCCTCTCCCATCTCAAGGTAGGGTGCTTTAATCAGGCCAGTCAGGACGAAAGATGCCCCTTTGCCCTAGTGCAGCTGTGGATGCACAGCCTCGTCTATTTCCCTCTACCCTCAGATGTGCCCTGTATCCATGTGACAGATACTGCAAGGTGGGTAGGCCTCCTCTTCAGAGTCATGGAGTACCGGTTGTTTTGAAATGCACTGAAGGGCTGACTGGCTCCTGAATGCCTGGCCAAATTGGTAAATCCCCTTCCCTTTGTCCATTTGGCACCCAATTAAGGATGCTCTCACATACAGATTTCCTCTAATTAGCATTAGATCAGGGGTGTCAGGATCGGTTGTGTACACCATCTACCCCATTTGTATTAGGGGCTTGATTTCTTGGCATTAAGCCAGTGCCTTTCTAGGGCAGGGATGTTTGCTCCTTCATTGCTGCACTGGTCATAAAACTGTTTCCCTCTCCTCCCACTTCAGGGTAACCTGGAGGCCCACTGGAAGGTTAGGGTTGTGTTCATGACTTATTTGATTGTTGCAGTTTGGCATATGTTCAGAGAAAGTGCCTAAGGAAAGCAGTATTCAAATCCTAGGTAAACCCAAATATGGACATACGTATATAGGGGACTGTGTCAACTTTCATGTAGGAGAAGGGTGGCAGGGAAGCCTAACAATGGTGGTGGAATCTCACTTATTTGGGAGGGGGGGAACCTAAGGGTTGTATCTGACAGAAGAAACCAGCACGGATTAGTTCTTGCTGAAGAGTTACTCAAGTTGTGGATATTCAATATACTGTGCTTGGCGTTTCCAGGGATATTTTTGTTCCCTGTAAATAGGGCTGCCAAGTGATTAAAAAAATTAATCACAATTAATTGTGTGATTAATCACACTTTTAAACAATAGAACATTTAAATATTTTTGATGTTTTCTAAATTTTCAAATGTATGCATTTCAATTATAACACAAAATACAGTGCTCACTTTATATTTATTTTTGATTACAAGTATTTGCACTGTAAAAAACCCAAGAGAAATAGTATTTCAATTAACCTAACATATGTAGTATGGTGCAATCTCTTTATCATGAAAGTTGAACTTACAATGTAGAATTATGTACAAAAAACTACATTCAGAATTAATTTTACAGTGTTTTGGCTCTGCAAGTCCACTCAGTCCTACTTCTTGTACAGGCAATTGCTCAGACAAACAAGTTTGTTTACATTTGTAGTAGATAATGCTGCCTGCTTCTTGTTTACAATGTCAAATGGGAACAGGCATTCTCATGGCACTGTTGTAGCTGATGTCACAAGATATTTACGTGCCAGATGCACTAAAATTCATATTTCCCTTCATGTTTCAGCCACCATTCCAAGAGACATGCATCCATATTGATGACAGGTTCTGCTTGATAACAATTTACAGTATTTGTCTGAGGTGAATTGAAAAATACTATTTCTTTTATCATTTTTACAGTGTAAATATTTGTAATAATAATATACACTTTGATTTCAACAATACAGAATATATATGAAAATGGAAAAAACATCCAGAATATGTAATAAATTTCAATGGTATTCTATTGTTTAACAGAACAATTAAAACCGCAATTAATCGCAATTAATTTTTTGAGTTAATCGCGTGAGTTAACTGCGATCAATCAACAGCCCTAATTGTAAGGCAATGAAGAACAGTTCTTACAAACATTAGTGATGCTATTTTCTAGCCAAGCTCTCAGGAAAGTGCTGCTATCAGCATTCTCCATTCCCCCTTTTCTTCCCTCCCCCCCACCCCCCCCTGTTGTCTCTAATACTGATAGAAAAAGACTTAAAACTTAAAACCATATCACAACATTGGTTTGAACCCAAGATGTCCAGGGGGTTTTGTGGATGCTCTGTGAATGCATGCAAGTTTATGGCCCTACCCAAGAATACATACATACTCTCCACTTTACTTGACATTTTCAAAAATAACCAAATTATGTATAGAGTTCAAGAGGGAGAAATCCTGGCCCCATTGAAGTTTTGCCATTGACTGCAATGGAGTCAGGAATTTACCCACTTTTAGTATTCAGTGCTCTCTTTCATCTCAATAACCCACCAGCACTCAGTCCCTCATCCCACTTCTCCTTCATAGTCACTCTCTATTTTAGAGGATTCCAGAATGGAACAATTTATTTAAAAACCCTTGTGTTTCAGTCCAAAATACAGATTAATTTCTTTTCTGATATTAAATGCTATTTTAAGATGAGCTAACATTTGAAAAGGACACCACTGTTCAGAATATGTTCTATTTTTCTTTAGAAGTTTCTAAGGGATTCTTGACCAACTGCTTGTTTATGGGCCCAGTCCTACTATTCCATAAGCAGTCTGTGGGGCTGTGTATCCTGTAGATTCAGCTATTGCCCTTGTAGGTTCAGCTATTGCCCACCTGCTTGTCCACACATAGACCAAGACAAATATATGCTCACATTGAAGAATATAAACAAGACACCATTGCACATGCCTGGTATTCTAAAGGCCCTCCAGGATCATAAAGCCAGTGTATTGGTTCCATATAGGGTGTGACGCAAAACCCATTAAAATCAATGGAGGGAATCCAATTGACTTCAGTTGACTTGGGATGAAGCTCTAACTATTCTACAACTGCAGAAGGTTTGACAAGTCACTCAGATATTATGGTAATAGTCACCTGTCAAGGTTCCTTCCCCACTTCGAACTCTAGGGTACAGATGTGGGGACCTGCATGAAAGACCCCCAAGCTTATTCTTACCAGCTTAGGTTAAACATTGCCACCACCAAAGTGTTACACAAAGAACAGAGGAAGTGCCTACTTGGAAAAGTCTCTCCCCCCCCAAAAAAAAATCCCCTGCAAGCACTACACCCCCTTACCTGGGGAAGTCTTGATAAAAATCCTCACCAATTTGCATAGGTGAACAAAGACCCAAACCCTTGGATCTTAAGAACCTGATTGCTTTTCATTGTTCTTAGAATAATTTTAATTAAAGAAAAAGTAAAAGAATCACCTCTGTAAAATCAGGATGGTAAATACCTTAGAGGGTAATCAGATTCAAAACAGAAAATCCCTCTAGGCTAAACCTTAAGTTACAAAAAGACACAAAACAGGAATATACATTCCCTCCAGCAGAGCTTATTTTATCAGCCATTTAAACAAAACAATCTAATGCATATCTAACTAGATTGCTTACTGACTTTTTACAGGAGTTCTGACCTGCATTCCTGCTCTGGTCCTGACAAAAGCATCACACAGACAGAGAGAACCCTTTGTTTTTCCACCCTCCAGCTTTGAAAGTATCTTGTCTCCTCATTGGTCATTTTGGTCATGTGCCAGCGAGGTTATCTTTAGCTTCTTAACCCTTTACAGGTGAAAGCTCTCTGCTTGTATGTGTTTCTAAATAACAAACATCAAAAACCCCTAGAAAATATTAAATGAAGCATAAAGTTTTTACTCACTTTAAATACTTACATGCAGCAGTTAGTGACTATATGAGGCTACTTGTCTTAATTTCAGATCATTCAACAAAAGACTGCTACTTAATCAAAAGAGTACAGTGCCCATTGTATATGCCTCTGAACATACAAACCTGGAAGTTACTGAAGGATCAAGAAGATATATTTAATAAAGCAAGATTATAGTTAATTGGACATTTTCTATGTATACTTAGTAACAAAGTAAGGAGAAACATGCTGGAAGATTATATTTGTGTGCTTTCATGAAGACATTTCGGGACTTGCTTGACAGTTATTCCTTATCCTCCAAAAGGTCGGCAACTTTGCAAATTTGATAGAAATACAAAAGGCAATTAACAGCTAATCAATGAAAGGTCATGCTTCATCAAAACTAATATTTTTTCAAGGCATCATCACTGAAGATAGTGACAATGAGCATACAGATTATTTGTTTATATCAAATTTATATTTATATAAAGTCAGGGACAAATCTGAGCTGAGAAACCTAATTGAAGATTCAGGTCTGTATATGATCAATTTCTATTTAAAAAAAACAAAGGGCCAAATTCAGAATTGATATATTAATTGGTGCATTTTTAGCACCTTTCCTCTTCCCCTCTATGTTATCTTAAACCTCTTACATTCCAACTCCCTTAGACCTAATTACGTGCACTCAATCCATGTTTATGGTAAATCCATAAAATCCATGTAAATCGGTACAATTTACTATTCAAGGAGATAGAATTACTGTAGAGGGCTGCTTAAATTCATACCTTCTGTCTTTTCAGTGTGTAAGTTACATGAATTTGAAACTGATTAAGCACTGGTAGATCTAAAAGGGTTTTAGGGCAAGACAATCTAAGTTGGGGTAAGGGGACAAAACTTACTCCACTTTACAAATCATTTCTGACTACAGGCCACTCCTGTCAGTTAAATAATGGACACAACACTGCACTTTAATTTGCAATATTTGTATATGTACAATTATTTTTTTAATTACCTTATAAAATTATAGTACCAAATTACATCTAAACTTTTATCACCTTCCCAACCTTGCTCCGTTTAATACAGAGAACCATCTATGGCTACATGTAATAAGAATGGTCAGTCAGTTATAATAAGAAAAATAAGTGTATTTCTCAATAGTAACATGCACACTTTTTGATTCAGGACACATGAGCAAACTGTTCTCTAATAAGTATAAAAATCTAAATTCAGGTATTTTAAGGACCACAAGGGTTCCATGATCATTTAGTTTGACCTGCATAGCAAAGGCCATAGAATCTCACCCAGAAATTCCAACAGTGGAGGGAATTGTTCAAGAAATGTTTCTACCAATGCCTTATGCAGAACTAATATCACTTCCTCATCCTACTCGACATTCCACTGTTTATACATCAAAAGTTTGGTGGAAAATGGCTATCACATAGCATCACTCAGGGAGCTCACATTCCATTAAACTGTTTGCCTCCCCGCCTCCTCCCCAGATAGGTTTTAAACAGATAAATGTCAATAGGGAAGAGGAAGTAATCAATGCAAGTTGATCTAAAGAGACAGTGTCACAGATCTGGTTGAGTGCCCCTTGGTAGAAACTTGACAGGCAGCTGTGAGGAGATCCAAACACTAAATCCCACATGTCCTTCACTTGCTGGGTCTGGGCAGAGTTTTGACATTGTTCCAGACTTTGCACCTGGAGTACACTCCTAGGGCAGGATCCAGACATCATATCTGGCACTCATATTAGCAGTGATGACCCTACAGTCCGATTGCATTGGCCTTGAAACGAGTATTGTTTCCCCAAAGCCTCCACAGTAGCTCTTGTTGGGAATCATCAAGAAAGGGATAGATAATAAGACAGAAAATATCATGTTGCCTCTACATAAATCCATGGTATGCTCACACCTTGAATACTGTGTGCAGATGTGGTTGCCCCATCTCAAAAAAGATATATTGGAATTGGAAAAGATTCAGAAAAGGGCAACACAAATTATGGGTATGGAACAGCTTCCATATGAGGAGAGATTAACAAGACTGGGACTTTTCAGCTTGGAAAAGAGGCAACTAATGGGGGATATGATAGAGGTCTATAAAATCATGAGTGGTATAGAGGAAGTAAATAAGTGTTATTTACTCCTTCTCATAATACAGAAACAAGGGGCCACCAAATGAAATTAATACGTAGCAGGTTTAAAACAAACAGAAGAAAATATACTTTCACGCAACACACTGTCAGCCTCTAGAACTCCTTGCCAGAGGGTGATGTGAAGGCCAATACTATAATGGGCTTCACAAGGGAGCTAGATAGATTCATGGAAGATATGTCCATCAATGGCTATTAGCCAGGATGGGCAGGAATGGTATCCCTAGCCTCTGTTTGCCAGAAGCTGGGATTGGGTGACAGGGCATGGATCACTTGATAACTTGACTGTTCATTCCCTTTGTGGCACCTGCCATTGGCCACTGTCAGAGGACAGAATGCTGGCTTGATGGACCTTTGGTCTGACCCAATATGGCCGTTCTTATGTTCTTAATCTATTAGACTGTGGAAGTAAAACATAGCTGAGCATTAGCACCCTCCAGGCCAGAGTCTGAACTGCTGCAGAAGCAGGGATTAAAGAATTAAACAAGAAACTAATGCTGAGAAAAATATCACTATCATTTTGATATTGTAAATGTTATTATTGCTTATAGGTACTATGATCACAGTTATGCAGCCAAAGAAGTCCAACACATTTTACAAACACACACACACCAGTTCACATGCCACTGAAATGAAGCTACCTCTAGATTAGATTCTGACTTGAATTATGAGGATGAGAGGGAGAAAGAACTTTCCCTTGGGTCCCTAAATGAGCTAGCTGATCTTTGGTCCAGGCATAAAGGAGTAAACTGTGAGGCTAGTTACCCACTTCCTCCCTGAAGCAGGTGGGTGGGAAATAGTCAGGGCAGGTTGGGGAATGGGAGGAACCTTGACTATATTCTTCCTACAGCATGACTACCAATGTAGAGGGGGAGGGGGAATAGTAATCTGCAGATGGCATAAGTAAATAGGAGTAAGGGAGAAGCAGGAGAGAATCTGAAACTTAGCCCTCATCTACACTACACGTTTAGTTTGAATTTAGCAGCGTTAGATCGATTTAATCCTGCACCCATCCACATGACAAAGCCATTTCTATCAACTTAAAGGGCTCTTAAAATTAATTTCTGTTCTCCTCCCCATGAGGGGATTAGTGCTGAAATTGACATTGCTGGGTCGAATTTGGGGTAGTGTGGATGCAATTTGACAGTATTGGCCTCTGGGAGCTATCCCAGAGTGCTCCATTGTGACCGCTCTGGACAGCGCTTTCAACTCAGATGCACTAACCAAGTACACAGGAAAAGCCCAGGGAACTTTTGAATTTCATTTCCTGTTTGGCCAGTATGGCGAGCTCATCAGCACAGGTGACCATGCAGTCCCAGAATCGCAAAAGAGCTCCAGCATGGACCGAATGGGAGGTACTGGATCTGATCACTGTATGGGGAGATGAATCCGTGCTATCAGAACTCCATTCCAAAAGACGTAATGCCAATATATTTGCCAAAAATCTCCAAGGGCATGATGGACAGAGGCTACAACAGGGACCCGCAGCAGTGCCATGTGAAAATTAAGGAGCTCAGGCAAGCCTACCGAAAAACCAAAGAGGCAAACGGCCACTCCGGGTCAGAGCCCCAGACATGCTGCATCTATGATGAACTGCATGCAATTCTAGGGAGTGCCCCACCCTTTCCGTGGACACCTGCAAGGAGGGAGTCTCACACAACAGTCACAAGGATTATGGGGATGAGGAAGAAGATGAGGTGGAGGATGAGGATAGCACACAGCAGGCAAGCGGAGAAACCATTCTCCCCAACAGCCAGGAACTGTTTATCACCCTGGAGCCAATACCCTCCCAAGGTGGGGTCCCAGACCATGAAGCCGGAGAAGGCAACTCTGGTGAGTGTACCTTTGTAAATATAATACATGGTTTAAAAGCAAGCGCGTTTAATGATTAATTTGCCCTGAAGCCTTGGGATGCATTCATGGCCAGTACAGCCCCTCCTTTTAAATGGCCAACCCAATGGGTTCTTGGTATGGGAACGGAGGGCGCTGCTGTTTGAAACCATCCCCACGTTATGAAGGTTGAAGAAGCCGAAATACTGTGGCTTACCATGGCTACCTGCAAGCCGAATTCTGTTGCCCAGCCCTGCGTGTGTGATCTCTCACACCAAACCGGCAGGCCCTCAATATAAGAGGCAAAATGCAACCTTGTACCAAAAGCATATGTGCTATGTAATGTTAACAGCTTGGTTCACCGTGGAAGAGTCTACCCATTGTTCTCTAAAATGTGTCTTTTTAAATACTACTCTCCTTTTTTTCCCCTCCCACGGCTGCAAATGTTTCAATGCTCCCCCTATCATCTCCGTCCCAGAGGCTAATGCAGATAAGAAGGTGAAAAAAAAAACTCACGATGAAATGTTCTCTGAGCTAATGCAGTCCTCCCGCACTGAAAGAGCTCAGCAGAATGTGTGGAGGCAAGTAGTGTCAGAGTCCAGGGAAGCAGAAAATGAATGCAAGGACAGGCGGGACGAGCAAGATAAGAGATGGCGGGAACACGATGAGAAGTGTCAGCAGAGTGATGAGAAGTGGCGGCAGCATGATGAGGCTACTAGGGGATCAAACGGATATGCTCCGGCGTCTGGTGGAGCTGCAGGAAAGGCAGTAGGAGCACAGACCACCACTGCAGCCCCTGTGTAACCGCTTTCCCTCCTCCCCAAGTTCCATAGCCTCCTCACCCAGATGCCCAAGAATGCAGAGGGGTGGCACTAGGGCACCCAACCACTCCGCCCCAGAGGACTGCCCAAGCAACAGAAGGCTAGCATTCAATGAGTTTTGAAGTGCAGTATGGCCTTGTCCTTCCCTCCTCCCCTCATCCACCACCCCACCCGGTGCTTCCCTCCTCCCAAACCCCTCCTGGGCTATCTTGGCAGTTATCCCCCTATTTGTGTGATGAATTAATAAAGAATACATGATTTTGAAACAATAACTTCATTGCCTCTGCAAATGGTGATCAAAGGAGGAAGGGTGGTTGGCTTACAGGAAAGTAGAGTGAACCAAGGGGGTGGGTTTTCAAAGAGAAACAAACAGAACTGTAACACTGTAGCCTGGCCAGTCATTAAACTGGGTTTCAAAGCTTTTCTGATGTGCAGCACACCCTGCTGTGCTCTTCTAATCATGCTGGTGTCTGGCTGTGCGTAATCAGTGGCCAGGAAATTTGCCTCAATCTCCTCCTTACTCTCAGAGATAATGTGGAGCACACAGCAAGCAGCAATAACAATGGGAATATTGGTTGTGCTGAGGTCTAACCGAGTCAGTAAACTGTGCCAGTACACTTTTAAAATGCCCAAATGCACATTCTACCACCATTCTGCACTTGCTCAGCATATAGTTGAGCAGCTCCTGACTACTGTCCAGGGTACCTGTGTATGGCTTCATGAGCCATGGCATTATGAGGTAGGCTGGGTCCCCAAGGATAACTATAGGCATTTGAACATCCCCAACAGTTATTTTCTGGTCTGGTCCTTCCTGCAGCTGTTCAAACAGACCAGAGTTCTTGAAGATGCGAGTGTCATGTACTTTTCCTGGCCATGCCACGCTGATGTCGGCGAAACATCCCTTGTGATCCACCAGTGCTTGCAGCACCACTGAAAAGTACCCCTTGCAGTTTATGTACTGGTTGCCAAGGTGGTCCAGTCCCAAGATAGGGATATGTGTTCCGTCTATCGCCCCACCACAGTTAGGAAATCCCATTGCAGCAAAGCCATTCACTATGCACATTGGCTTTGTGAATCATCTGGGAAATGAACTGCACATTTCCCAGAGTCACTACCCTTGGTAGCAGCAGCTTAGTGATTGTGTTGGCTACTTGGATCACAGCAGCCCCCGCAGTAGATTTGCCCACTCCAAATTGATTCCCAACTGACCGGTAGCTATCTGGCATTGGAAGCTTCCAGAGGGCTATCGCCACTTGCTTCTGAACTGTGAGGACTGCTCTCATCTTGGTATTCTTGCGCTTCAGGGCAGGGGAAAGCAAGTCAAAGTTCCATGAAAGTGCCCTTATACATGCAAAAGTTTTGCAGCCACTGGGAATCATCCCATACTTGCAAGACTATGCAGTCATACCAGTCTGTGCTTGTTTCCCAGGCCCAGAATTGGCATTCCACAGCATGAGCCTGCTCGATTGCCACCAGGATGGCGAAATTGCTGGGGCCCATGATTTGAGAGAAGTCTTTGTCCATGTCCTCATCACTCCCATCACCACGCTGCTGTCACCTCCTCACCTGCTTTTGCAGGTTCTCATTCTGCACATACTGCAGGATAATGCGCCAGGTGTTTACAATGCTCATAACTGCCGCGGTGATCTAAGTAGGCTCAATGCTTGCCGTGGTATGGCATCTGCAGGAGAGCAGAGTTGCAGCAGAAGTGGTGGCTAAAGACGGATGCCACAAGAATAGATATTTATAGAGAATGACAAAAGGACCTGCAAGGTGGATTCATGAGAGCAGGAGAGTAGAGTTGCAGTGGAAGCGGTGGAGGATGATGGTTAGCACTGCGCACGTTTCCCTGAGGAAGAACACACCTACCTGGGAACCCACGACAGACAACACTGAGAAAGTCGCTATTGGAGACAATAGCAGCAGAGCAGAGTTGCAGTGGAAGTGGTGTATGACGAGTGGTAGCAGCACCCAGGAGGACCAGAACAGATCCCTTGAGCTGCAGGAGAGCACAGTTTCAACGGAAGTGGTGGATGACGATGGTTAGCAGACCAACTGCACCATCTACTACCAGCAGCACCCAGGACACAACAGCAGTGGTGTTGGTGAGCTGAGCAGGCTGAACACTTGCCATGGTATGGTGTCTGCACAGAAAAAAGGCAGCTTACATTGACCTAACTATGGAGGCATACACACTGCAATGCTCCTCCCACTGCTTTAACTCTCCTCCTATGCAGACATAATAAAGCCACCTTGACAAGAGGCATAGATCTTAAGGCAACATAGTTAGAGTGATGCAATGTCAGTGTAGACCAGGGGTTCTCAAACTGGGGTTGGGACCCCTCAGGAGGTCACAAGGTTATTACATGGGGGGTCATGATCTGTCAGCCTCCACCCCAAACCCTGCTTTGCCTGCAGCATTTATAATGGTCTTAAATATATTAAAATGTGTTTTTAATTTATAGGGGGGTCGCACTCAGAGGCTTGCTGTGTGAAAGGGGTCACCAGCACAAAAGTTTGAGAACCACTGGTGTAGACCCTGCATTACTTATGTCACCCTTTGGTCTCCAGGAGTATCCCATAATGCTGACTCTGACCTTTCTGGTCACCAGTTTGGACTCCGCTGCCCTGTTGCCAGTACACAGGCATGTGCCCCTCCCTTTGTAAACCCTGGAAATCTTGAAATTGCTCTTCCTGTTTGCTCAGTGTGGAGAGCTCACATAATATCTGCCCATCTGAGCATGCCAGCTCCATGCAGCAAACATGCTTCTGGCTAGAGTACATGGGAGGTGGTGGATCTCCTGGGTCTATGGTGAGAAGAGGCTGTGGGGAGAAATCACTGTAGGGAGGTGTCAAGGTTCCTTCCCCACTCTGAACTCTAGGGTACAGATGTGGGGACCTGCATGAAAACCTCCTAAGCTTACTTTTACCAGCTTAGGTTAAAACTTCCCCAAGGTACAAACTATTTTACCCTTTGCCCTTGGACTTCCACTGCCACCACCAAACTTTATCTGGGTTCCTGAAAAAATGTAGTTTGGAAACATCTTTCCCCCCAAAATCCTCCCAATCCTTGCACCCCACTTCCTGGGGAAGGTTTGGTAAAAATCCTCACCAATTTGCATAGGTGACCACAGACCCAAACCCTTGGATCTTAGAACAATGAAAAAGCATTCAGTTTCCTTACAAGAAGACTTTTAATAGAAGTAAAGAAGAATCACCTCTGTAAAATCAGGATGGTGAATACCTTACAGGGTAATCAGATTCAAAACATAGAGAACCCCTCTAGGCAAAACCTTAAGTTACAAAAGACACCCAGAAATATTCATTCTATTCAGCACAGCTATTTTCTCAGCCATTTAAAGACATCATAATCTAACGCATATCTAGCTAGATTACTTACTAAGTTCTAAGACTCCATTCCTGTTCTGTCCCCAGCAAAAGCATCACACAGACACAGACCCTTTGTTTCTCTCCCTCCTCCCAGCTTTTGAAAGTATCTTGTCTCCTCATTGGTCATTTTGGTCAGGTGCCAGCAAGGTTACCTTTAGCTTCTTAACCCTTTACAGGTGAGAGGATTTTTCCTCTGGCCAGGAGGGATTTTAAAGGGGTTTACCCTTCCTTTTATATTTAGGACAGGAGGCAATGGAAGAGAATCACAAGGACCTCCCTATACTCTCCACGTATCTTCTAGAGCCTCAGCAGTACCCAAGGCACTCCACCGCACAGGAGATTAAACACGACAGCCGCACAAACAACCAGCTGTCAGAGCCTTGTTGGTGTATGTGTTTGTGAATTCTCTGCTCCTATTGCCTTTAAGAAACTTTCCCCTGTATGTATGAAGTTTACTTCAGCATTATATAGGTATGTCTGCATGGATGGGGAATACAAATCTACTTATGGAAACTGAATTTATCTTTATTATTTTCCATCACATAGTGGCTGTTGCTAACATTCAAGACAATAATAATAGGCACATGTGCATTGTTATAGTCAGGCACACACAGCAGTCGCTGGAAGGTACATAGCACAATACAAACAAACAATACCTGGATCAGCACACTACAGCAAAATACAGTACTGTGAATCAGTGATAAAATGCTCCTTTAAGGCTTCCTGCAGCAGAATAACCCCACCCCCTACTGAGCTCCTCTTATAGCTGTATGTTCATAATGCACAGCACAATACTAAAGATCAGTGCAGGATCCATGCTTTCTGACAAAGATGGCTGGCCCGCAGGTTACCAGGGCAGCTGAAAAGCAGCTGGAAACCTAGTATGACGCTCATGGAAGATTGAATTGAGAAACCTGTGTCATGTGATGCTGAACATGTCCTCATGAGGCATTGCAAACCCTTCCCAAAACACACTGCAGCCAGTTGCACAGTGGCATAGCTAACCACAGTACACTGCTCTGTCAATGCAAGAGCTGCTGCTGTGGATGGGCTCTGCCGACACAAGGAGCGTTGTGTGGACATGCAACAGCAGTTTAATTATGGTGGTGGCTGGACATTGACGTAACTTAAATCCACTTTGTAGTGTAGATATAGCCTTAACTACTGCCTCTCAGGGAGGTGGATTCACTATGCCAATGGGAGAAACTTTCCATCAGCATAATAGCATCTTCACTAAAGTGCTACAGTGGTACAGCTGCACCAGTGCATCTGTGCCACTGTATGTGAAGACAAGCCTTAAGTTCAATAGCTTATCTTTCACCAACAGAAGGTGGTCCAATGAAAGGAATTACTTTTCTATCTACTTTTCTATTTTTTATGTAGATGCAACTGAGTTATTATAAAGGAACTTTATGCCGCTATCTGCTATATCTTTATAGTGTAGTATTTCATTGTCAAGCATGTGACAGCATACTTATCAGGACAAAAAAAAAGAACAGCAAGCCTAAAATGTATACTATAGGAATGAACAAGAAACATCAATCACTTCACTTTGCATCCTCCAAAGTGTAATATAGATTTAAAAGTTTTCTAGTACATTCGGTGTCGTAAGTACACAATTTAATCTTAGTAAAAGTTTTTCAATGATAATAAAATATCTGTTGCAGCTATTGAGCTTCAGTAAATATGGGACAAATTTAGTTGCCACCTCATTATACACGTATCTACTAAATTTTTAGATAATTTCATTCTTTGAAATTGAAAGGCATAGTTTAAGTATTTTCATTAGCAATTGATTAGATAACTACCACTATGGTAAAATAAATGCCAACTAACATGCAAATTTTTGGCAATTAATTGATATCCAATCAACCCACTACAGTTATTTTGTTAAACACCAGTGATATCCTCAAAGTCCTTGCAAGTTTAATGTATCAATTACGGTGCAATAGCACATTAATGGCTCGCATAGTTGGGTTAATTATACCGCATTGGGATTACCTACCATTACTTATTTAACTTTATTAAACCTTATTAAAATGTTTTGTATTTTGTGTTCAATAAACATTGTAATCTAAATTATATGGTTGAATTAATTAAGTGTTAAATTTTTATCTGGGAAAGTTACAGAAGAACTGAACAATATCCTTGGACAGAAAGATATCTAAACTTTTTCTGCTACTTTTACTTCATTTTGTATTGTATTTAGATTTAAAACAAATATTAGTGTATAAATAATTCATCCATGCAGCGCTGACAAAAATACTAGATAGAAAAGTAATACTGAGAATACACTTAAACATGTATGACATCAAGACTAGAGAAAATATCTTACAAACCACACACTCCTTATGCAACAGAAGCATATTAGATGTGCACCATACTTTAACAGCCAGGATATGAAAAACTCACGTTCCATGTAGGTTGGTAGATAGCCTCCTGTTTACTAGTACAGATTTTATATAACATTTGCTTGTGATCACCTCTGCATGATAGTTAATTCCAGGACAGCTATACAATATGTATCTTGTCTTAGACACTCAAGGAACAGACAAAAATGGTTTATTAAAGCATGTAATTTTCTAAATTGGACAGAATTGTACTCCATACTTTCTCCAGGACTTTGGAGTTGTCTCAGAGCAGAAGAGTACTGTTGTGTAGAGGTTCCATTGTATGTCACAAAAGGGTCTAAGGAAATGACAATTGTTTCAAATACTATAAAAGTTTTAGTGGTTTAATATGTTAAAACCCTCACTGATCAGAAGATCTAACTAGCCCTTCTGCAGACTAATGGGTATTGCTGTTTAGAAAGTATTCAAACATTGTTTAATAAAAATACAATTTTGTAAAATAAATTAATATCACCGATGCTAAAAATGAGTTGTAGAGTTAATGTTCTACTTCCAGGAGTTAAGGATGTGATCTAATACCATGACGCTAACAAAACATGTCAACAATGAGAATGTGGGGTTTATTCTGTGGAAAGAGATGCTTCCCCCTCAACTCCAGAGAAAAATCATTTCCCTGGCATTAGACTTACGGAACCTGCAAGAATTACTATCTAGAAGCTGGATGCGCTCATTTACAACCCTTTTTCTCTAGAAGCAGTGGAGGACAAAGAGGGAAGCTTAATTTATCTACAAAGAAGCACAAGGAGAGAGCAGGATCTATTAAGTTAACTGATGGTTCTAGCTATGCATACATATGAAGATGCTTATTTCCCTCGTGCTGGATATGCCTAACTCCTATTTGAATGAAAGGAAATAAGGAAAACACATCAAGAGGAGACCATACCCTTTAATTATTATAGGATTAATGCTTAGATTTCTAGTTCATGCTGATAGGATCAATAGTGTCACCTTTGAACAGATATCTAGTTGTTTGTATTTAGGTCCCAGATGTTATGATGAAATCCATATATCTGCTAGATTTGTATTAAAAAGGGCTTGGGGTAGCTATAATGAATTTGTAAAGCATTATTTATTTATGCATGTATTTATTTGGGTAGCTTAGTTGGATGTTAAGAGATTGATAAATTAAAGTGCCTCGTCCTTGTGTCTTTTTTTAATGTGGCATGGTATATGAATCAATGTTTTTTTCCACAGTTCTCCTAGTCTTCGTCATCTTGCTAATGTTTGTACTATATATCATTTAATATTAAGACTGTCAGCATAACTTCTTTAGTTTTGCTAGACTCAAGAATTAAAAACAAACTTTTTTTATTGTTCTGAAAATGTATTAATATGAAGTTATGAGTTGTATTTAACTGCTAGTCAGTTAGAAAAAGTGAGTTAAATTGGACACTGGTAACATTAGTTGCACAGACATAATTAGATATTAAGTCATTTCCAGACAGATTTCCATTCAGAGTATTTTCCCCTTAATTAAATGTATAACAATAATGCATCAGATAAAATAAAACATAATGTGAGCTAAATTGGGCTTGAGAAATTAGAGCTAGATTTTGTAGCTAGCTCCTATTTTTCAATCTATTTAATTTTCTCTCAAGTATTTGGGGGCAGGATTCCTTACTTATTTCAGTCCAAGCCAACTACACTCTTCACTGATTATACAGAATTCAATGACTTGTACATCTTAACTTTCTTGTTCTTAAATGTAAAAAGCATTATCTAACAATACATGGGTCAGATTCTGCCACCTCTACTCACAATGAGTAGAACCTTCCTATATGAGTAGTCCCACTTGTTTCTCCATTTTCCACCTGTATAAAGCTCCTGTTTCTACCCCCTGAAAGGTAGAAATGTGACACAGGACCTTAAACTTGTCACTAGTACAGGATTAAATATTGTCCACGAGTCATTGTAATTTTGGAAGATTATTCTCCAGTCAGAGAAGATTTTTTTTTTTTTTTACAAGTTGATTGGAAAACTTCTCAACTATACATACAAAGTGATGGGGTCTAAATTAGCTGTCAACATTCAAGAATGATCTTGGACTCATCATGGATAGGTCTCTGAAAACATCCTCAGTGTGCAGTGGTAGTAAAAAAAGCTAACAATATTAGCAACCATTAAGAAAGTGATAGAAAAATATCATAATGTCACTATATAAATCCATGGTCCATTCATCAGTTGACTACTGTGTGCATATCTGGTCCCCCATCTCAAAAAAAGATGTATTAGAATCGGAAAATGTACAGAGAAGGGCAACAAAAATGATTAAGTGTATGGGACAGCATCCATATGAGGAGAGTTAAAAAAACTGGGACTGTTTAGCTTAGAAAAAAAGAGTTGACTAAGTGGGGAGGGATACAATAGAGGTCTATAAAATAATGAATGGGGTAGAGACAGTGAATAGGGAAGTGTTATTTACCCCTTCATATAACACAAGAACTAGGTGTCACCCAATGAAATTAATAGGCAGCAGGTTTAAAACAAATATAAAGTAGTATTTCACACACTGCACAGTCAACCTGTGGAACTCTTTTTAGAGGATGTTGTAAAGGCCAAAAGTATAACTTCGCTTCAAAAAAGAATTAGATAAGTTGATGGAGGATACGTCCATCAATGTGTATTAGCCAAGATAGGACACAACCCCATTTTTGTTTTAATATCTGTTGTTTGGAGTTGTTGATTGGCGAGGAGTACGAGAATAAGTCCCAAGGGAGAGAGGCATGTATAACAGATATTAATCCAATAGTGAATCTATCTACAGTAGAACCTGTTTTGTTTTTTAACACCAAACTGACACATGACTAGGTATACGAATCATTTTTCCATAATAGGGGGAAAAAAATCAGATTAAAAAAATCAAAGAACAAGTCAACATTCTGATTCCTCCAATATACTGGAAATCACTTTGCAGTGGTTTGAATGATAAGAGGGAGTTGATGCAGTGCACCATACTGCAACTTATACATTATACCTACTGTCATTTTGAGATGTTCAATTTTATGAACTCCTATCTATCTTTTATTGGACAAACTTCTGGCTCTTGTCTCTCTCACTGTGATGGGATGCTCAACTCACTGCTATGATGCCTCCTCCTGGCCATTCTAGGGATTAGTTTTTCCCACAGTTGTATGCCATCTCTATCTCAGTCTACAGCCCCTATCTTGCTCCACAAGTTGTTGCCGCCTGTGTGATTCAGCTATCCAGCCAGGTCACTATTTGCATTTTTCCCCTCCAGGGTACTAAATTCTTTCTTCAGCAGTTCTGGGCAGTCTTCCAATTCCCTGCCTCATAGTGCTACTTCCTTAGTGACTGGCAGGGGAGCCCAGGTCTACCTTCTACTCCAGGCTCCTGATCAAGGACTCTTTAGTCTACAGCCAAGGTCTGTCCTAGACTTTGCTGCCTTTCCCTGAGCCCTCTCCTTACCATCTGACACTCCCGCATCTTTCAATTCCCTTCTCCCAGGAAATAACTGTAGGCTACCTACCTCTTCAGCTTCCAGACACACCTCCCTTCTCCTAGGGAGGGACTACAGATTTCATCAGCAGCACCCTCAGCTTCCAATTTCCTCTCTTTATACATCCAGTGCAGCTTGTTCCTCCACAGCTGGGCTGACTCTCTGAGTCAGGGGATTACATAGCCACCTGATTCCTCTCAGCTGTGGCCTGTTGGGTTAATTAGCCCCCACATTACATTAACCCTTTTCAGGGAAAGTGAACACTCCATCACTCTCACCAACAGAAGTTGGTTCAATAAAAGATACTAATGCACTTCCCCCCACCCTTGACTCTCTGTCTATCTAGCTTTTAAGTTGGTATTACTCAAAGAATTCAGGAGAATTTTTGAACGTGCACAGATGTAGATAGATTTTAGGACATCCACAGATTTTTGGGGGCAAAAACCCCTTGCTCCTTCCACAATGAGGAGCAGTTCTTAGCTGTGACTGAAAAATACAGAGAAACCCAACAAGTTGAAAATCCAGTAATTCTAACCACCAAATGGGGTTTTGCTATTGTTAATATGCATGGGTATTGTGGAACAACTGTACTTAGCATTTTGGTTAATAAAGGTACCATTTTTAGCAAGTCTAATGCTGGATTGACCTGGTTAAACTTTCAAAATATAAAGACAAATCTGATATGGGTGAGAAGCAAAGCTGCTTTTGTGATGCTTGGACTAGATTTTGATACCTGTATTCACAATGAGTAGTATTTTTCACTTTGAGTAAACCGTGACTTTGTGCAACTGTTTGTTACATAAAATCAAACTCAATGCGAATAAGTAGATAGGAATCTGGCCCTTTGGTCCCAAGAGTGTAATTTTCAAAAGCACTCAGTGTTGTTGGCCTATCTCTGCTCACATTGAAGTGAATGATTAAACTCCATTGAACTCAATGGGAGCAGAGTTAGGCCAGAACTGAGTGCTTTTGAAAATCCTATCTAAATTCTCAGCTTGCTGTTTAGAGAAAAGAAGGAAAGGAGCTTCCTAATTCCAGTCAACACGTCATACAAATCATGAGCCAAACAGTCTATACATAAGAGCCCAAATTTTGCTCTGTTGTAAATCTGGAGTAGCATTACTGACATCTATGAAATTACTTGAAATCTATATCAAGTCTAATACAGAATAGAATTTACCCCACTTTGTATATCTAAGTGGGTAACTGAACGGAAAGTAGTTGCCTTTAAACTAAGCCCCTCAAGCCACCAAGTACATTTACTTTTGGAAGCATATTGCTGAAAAATGGAACAAAAGACTGAAAATTTAATATGTTTAGCTGTGCTACTAGGCTCAGTCAGTAATGAGATGCAGTGAGAGCCTTAGTATTGGGATAAGGAAAAGAAGTTGAAATATAAGAAAATAATTGAAAAGTTTCAGCAATATTGTAGCTGCAATTGAGTGAATAGAGAAAAAGTAATATGTTGTGGTTATAACACACACAATATTTCATCACGTTCTAATTTCACTTTGACTGTGTCAAAGCCTTCCATTTTTATTCCTTCTTTATGCACATTTGTATGAGTGAAATTTGGTGGTGTGAATGGCAGCAGAAAATGAATTTCAAGCCCATTCCTGAGGTTTATTTTATCATGCAACAAAAGTAATTTTATGACCAAATTAATTTCATTAAGAGCAGAAACAGCTGATATCTTACTGGGAAATTGAAAAAAATATATCATGTGACTTATACAAGCAGTCACAAAATATCAAACACTCACAGCGGACAATTAGCTCTGTGTCATCCCAAAGGTAGAGCATACTCGTGGAGTAATCTGCGATAGGAGAAAACCTATCAAATTTAAAGGTATAGTCTACCAGATGGTAATTAGGCCTGCACCTTTGTCTGGCTCTGAAAGCTGGGCACTGAGGAAGAGACAGGAGCAGATCTTGAATATAGTAAATATGAAAAGGTTAAAATGGATCCCTGGAGTTACAAGAATGGACCATGTTAAGAATGAATGAACTAGGGGAAGGGTGAATTCCCTGAACTTTTCTAGAAAAGCTCTAGGAATACAGGCTTAGATTGTTTGGGCATGTGAAAACAAGATTGAAAGATATATAGAAAACATGTTAAACTTTAGGAGTATAGGGTAAAAGAAGGTTTGAAGGACCCCAAAACAGATGGATGGATATCATACACAAGAATTTGCCTGGGTACAGAGTTTCTGAGCAACTGCTTCAAGACAGACTAGAATGGAGAAGGACTCAAAAAGCCACCCCCATATTGACAGGACTAAGGTTAGAACAAGGAGGAGGAATCCAAAAGTTAGATCATCATATAAGAAAAAAGAAACAAGACCGGGTGACACAGATGATGGATCACAAAATATTGAAACTCAGAGGAATACTCACAGCAGATTACAAACCATATACTGAATCATACATTATCATTCTCAGTATATTTACAGATATCAGTTCACAATGTGAAATCCAAAGTCTAAAATTAGTTTGTACAAAAGTTTAAACATATTTGAAGTGTAAAAGAACTTGTAAAAATCACAGTCTGTATATGGACAATCTGAGAACAAGAAAAAGGGCTAAACATGCCAAATAAATTATTCATTGTGAATTGTTCTCCCAGCTTTAACTGCTATCCCAGAGAAAATTTGATATTCAAAAGGTGCATGTTATTTAGTGGAAATCAGAAGATGTGAGAAACAATTGATCATTATGTGGCTGAATTAAGAATCAAGAGCAGATGCCTGCGAATTTGTACAACCCACAGACAATTCAATTAAAGACAAAATTTGGGTATATAATAAATACAAATATAAAAGTAAGATCATTAAGAGAATTTGATTTAGGAAATTGACATCAGCAGATATAAAGAAGCAAGCAATGGACAGCTTAAAGCATGTGATCAGGATGATAGTGTTGCAGTTAGCAAAAGCCAAGGCCAGGTGAAACACCAATCAAAATCAAATCAGAAAAAGCACAAGTATCAGCATACAGCAGTAATCTGTCAGAGGCAGCAATAGCCATACCAAAAAAGGATCTGGAACATGAAAAGACGTATACAGCACACAGCAAGCCAAATCAGTTTGCAATTAAGTCCTGTTGTAAGCATGAAAGAACTCATACTTCACATAGGAGAGTACAAGTACATTCAATAGAATGTAGCCTTATTGATGAATTGGTGATTAATTGATTAATTAATTAATATTGATTGATCTCTTAGACCACAGTGGTCAATAAAGGTTCAGTCACCTGGGCTCTATAGCATCAGGAATATTATTTGTATCATTAGAATAAGGGACCCTAGAAGCACAGGAGAAACAACTGCAATTTATCAGAAGTCCCTTTAGTAACAAATCTACTAAGCAGATAAACAACCCCACAAACAATGAAATACAATAGCAAACAGAGATAGTGCAAAGTGTTAAGACCTATGACTGGCATTACTCACATCTCTCATCTCTTGCTGGGGGACCCAGATGAGTGGGTAGAAAGTTGGCTAGATTGTCGGGCTCAACGGGTAGTGATCAATGGCTCCATGTCTAGTTGGCAGCCGGTGGCAAGTGGAGTGCCCCAGGATTTGTTCAATATCTTCATAAATGATCTGGAGGATGGTGTGGATTGCACTCTCAGCAAATTTGCGGATGATACTAAACTGGGAGGAGTGGTAGATACCCTGGAGGGCAGTGATAGGATACAGAGGGACTTAGACAAATTGGAGGATTGGGCCAAAAGAAATCTGATGAGGTTCAATAAGGATAAGTGCAGGGTCCTGCACTTAGAACAGAAGAACCCAATGCACAGCTACAGACTAGGGACCGAATGGCTAGGCAGCAGTTCTGCGGAAAAGGACCTAGGGGTGACAGTGGACAAGAAGCTGGATATGAGTCAGCAGTGTGCCCTTGTTGCCAAGAAGGCCAATGGCATTTTGGGATGTATAAGTAGGGGCATAGTGAGCAGATCGAGGGACGTGATCGTTCCCCTCTATTCGACATTGGTGAGGCCTCATCTGGAGTACTGTGTCCAGTTTTGAGCCCCACACTACAAGAAGGATGTGGATAAATTGGAAAGAGTCCAGCGAAGGGCAACAAAAATGATTAAGGGTCTGGAACACATGACTTATGAGGAGAGGCTGAGGGAACTGGGATTGTTTAGTCTGCAGAAGAGAAGAATGAGGGGGGATTTGATAGCTGCTTTCAACTACCTGAGAGGTGGTTCCAGAGAGGATGGTTCTAGACTATTCTCAGTGGTGAAAGAGGACAGGACAAGGAGTAATGGTCTCAAGTTGCAGTGGGGGAGGTTTAGGTTGGATATTAGGAAAAACTTTTTCACTAGGAGGGTGGTGAAACACTGGAATGCGTTGCCTAGGGAGGTGGTGGAATCTCCTTTCTTAGAAGTTTTTAAGGTCAGGCTTGACAAAGCCCTGGCTGGGATGATTTAATTGGGGATGGGTCCTGCTTTTGAGCAGGGGGTTGGACTAGATGACATCCTGAGGTCCCTTCCAACCCTGATATTCTATGATTCTATGAACTCGTGTCAGTCATTATTTTCCTTATCATCACCACCACTTGTGGTCATCCTGGTGTCTCCCCATGTATTCTCCTCCTCTTGCTCCCCCAGCACACAGGCGGTCAATACCTTTTTATCTTGAGTTATGCTAACAATTCTTAAGGCTCATACATATGCATTAAAAATACCAACTCTTTTCCTTATCCTTATCTCCACTTTCCACTAATTTAGGGGTGTCAATTTCTCACTGGCTATCCCATTAGTTCCCCTTATTTTCATTCACATTTATGACAAATAATTACCATAGCAACTTGTGGACAAGCTAAAATTCTACAAGACATTACTATCGGTCATCTTGAGATATTAACTGATAAACTGGGGCATATTTTCTAGACTATTGCTGCATAGTTTCCAGAAGATCAGCACTCAACACATCTTTTACTGTAATGTTACACTTTACGGTACAGGATTATCTTTCAATCAACTAATCATGCCAACCTGGTTCACGACTAAGGCCTTGTGTGGCTAAGGAGATCATGTTCTAATGTGAATATATTACAGGTCTGAGGCCTGTAGGCCTTGGTTTACAGCTTAACTTTACTTATATACTTAACACTCTCTCACCAATAATATATACTTATCAATCCTATCCCGGTATAATATTATCCTTCATATTCCTACATTTATATCTACAACTTAAATCTATTCATCACACATTGATTACATGGGAAGTAACCACAATAGTATATAACAAAATTGAATGATCATATAAGGTAATTAGCTGCAAGAGGAAGAAGCAGAACAAGACAGTAAAACACAACCATATTAATCAAAGATGCAAAATACTTTATTGGTTCATGAACAAAGGAACACAGGTGATAGTCAGCAACTATGGCATACAAATCTTTCCCTTAAAAATTCAGGATACCACTGAAGATAAACATAAGTGAAAAAAGTATCATTGTAAAGACTGTATTAAAATCTATGATTGATTGTGCTTAAATTGAAACCAAAAGTGTACCTTATTGGGCCAGATTTTTTTTTCTCAAAGCCAAAAGGCCAAACAGGACCATTATGGTCACATGGCTTGACGTCCTAGCCTGACATGAAGATAGTCCTCAAGGAATCCATTTTGAAGCACTTGGGGGAGAGGAAGGTGAACAGGAGCAGTCAACATGGATTCATCAAGAGCAAGTCATGCATGACCAACCTGATTGCCTTCTACAATGAGATACAACCAGATACAACTGGTTCTGTGGATATGGGGAAAGTGGTGGATGTGATATACCTTGACTTTAGCAAAGTGTTTGATAGGGTCTCCCACAGTATCCTTGCCAGCAAAATAAAGAAGTATGGATCGGATGAATGGACGATAAGGTAGATAGAGAGCTGACTAGCTCGTCGTGTTCAATGGATAGTGATCAGCGGCTCAATGTCTAGTTGGCAGCCAATATCAAGTGTCGTGCCTCAGGGGTCGGTCCTGGGGCCGGTTTTGTTCAACATCTTCATTAAGGATCTGGATGATGGAATGTATCACACCCTCAACAAGTTCATGGATGACACGAAGCTAGCGGGAGAGGTAGATATGCTGGCGGATAGGGATAGGGTCCAGAGTGACCTAGACAAATTGGAGGATTGGGCCAAAAGAAATTTGATGAGGTTCAACAAGGACAAGTGCATAGTCCTGCACTTAGGATGGAAGAAGGCCATGCACTGCTACAGGCTGGGGACCGACTGGCTAAGTAGCAGTTCTGCAGAAAACAACCTGGGTATTACAGTGGACAAGAATCTGGATATGAGTCAACAATGTGCCCTTGTTGCCAAGAAAGCTAGCAGCATATTGGGCTGCATTAGTAGGAGCATTGCCAGCAGATTGAGGGAAGTGATTATTCCCCTCTACTTGGCACTGGTGAGGCCAAACATGGAGTATTGTGTCCAGTTTTGTGCCCCCCCCCACTAAGAACATAAGAACATAAGAATTGTCCTACTGGGTCAGACCAAGGGTCCATCTAGCCCAGTATCCTGTCTTCCAACAGTGGTCAGTGCCAGCTTCCCCAGAGGGAATGAACAGAACAGGTAATCTTCAAGTGATCCATCCCCTGTCGCTCATTCCTAGCTTCTGGCAAACAGAGGTTAGGGACACCATTCCTGCCCATCCTGGCTAATAGCCATTGATGGACCTATCCTCCATGAATTTATCTAGTTATTTTTTGAACGCTGTTATGATCTTGGGCTTCACAACATCCTCTGGCAAGGAGTTCCACAGGTTGACTGTGCATTGTGTGAAGAAATACTTCCTTTTATTTGTTTTAAACCTGCTGCCTATTAATTTCATTTAGTGACCCCTAGTTATTGTGTTATGTAAACAACACTTCCTTATTTACTTTCTCTATACCAGTCATAATTTTATAGACCTAAATCATATCTCCCCTTAGCCATCTCTTTTCCAAGCTGAAAAGGCCCAGTCTTATTGATCTTTCCTCATATGGAAGCTGTTCCATACCCATAATAATTTTTGTTGCCCTTTTCTGAACCTTTTCCAATTCCAATATATATTTTTTGAGATGGGGTGATCACATTTGCACACAGTATTCAAGATGTGGGCATACCATGGATTTATATAGTGGCAACATGATAGTGTTTGTCCTATTATCTATCTCTTTCTTAAGTATTTGCAGCATTCTGTTCACTTTTTTGACTGCTACTGAACATTGAGTGGATGTTTTCAGAGGACTATCCACAATGACTCCAAGATCTCTTTCTTGAGTGGTAACAGTTAATTTAGACTCTATCATTTTGTATGTATAGTTGGGATTATGCTTTCCAATGTGCATTACTTTGCATTTATCTATATTAAATTTCATATGCCATTTTGTTGCCCAATCACCCAGTTCTGAGAGATCCTTTTGTAGCTCTTTGCAGTCTGCCTGGGTCTTAATTATCTTTAGCAATTTTGTATCATGTGCAAATGTTGCCACCTCACTGTTTACCCCCTTTTCCAGATCATTTATGAATATGTTAAATAGGACTGGTCCCAGAACAGACCCCTGGGGGACACCACTATTTACTTCTCTCCATTCTGAAAACTGACCATTTATACCTACCCTTTGTTTCATATCTTTTAACCAGTTACCAATCCATGAGAGCACCTTCCCTCTTATCCCGTGGCAGCTTACTTTGCGTAAGAGCCTATGGTGAGGGACCTTGTCAAAGGCTTTCTGAAAATCTAAGTATGCTATATCCACTGGATCTCCTTGGTCCACATGCTTGTTGACCCCTTCAAAGAATTCTAGTAGATTGTTTAGGCATGATTTCCCTTTACTTAAAACCATGTTGACTCTTCCCCAACAAATTATGTTCATTGATATGTCTGACAATATTGTTCTTTATTTTAGTTTCAACCAGTTTGCGCAGTACTGAAGTCAGGCTTACAGGTCTGTAATTGCTAGGATCACTTCTGGAGCCCTTTTTAAAAACTGGTGTCACATTAACTGTGCTCCAGTCATCTGGTACAGAAGCTGATTTAAATGATAGGTTACAGACTACAGTTACTAGTTCTTTAATTTCACATTTGAGTTCCTTCAGCACTCCTGAGTGAATATCATCTGGTCCTGGTGACTTATTGCTGTTTAGTTTATCAATTTGTTCCAACACCTCCTCTAATGATACCTCAACCTGGGACAGTTCCTCAGATCTGTCACCTAAAAAGAATGGCTCAGATTTGGGAATTTCCCTCACATCCTCAGCTGTGAAGACTAATGCAAATAATTCATTTAGTTTCTCCACAATGGCCTTATCGTCCTTGAGTGCTCCTTTAGCACCTCAATCATCCAGTGGCCCCACTGGTTGTTAACAGTCTTCCTACTTCTGATGTACTTAAAAAAAAAATTGCTGTTACTTCTTGAGTCTTCGGCTAACTGTTCCTCAAATTCTTTTTTGGCCTTCCTAATTATATTTTTACACTTCATTTGCCAGTGTTTATGATCCTTTCTATTTTCCTCACTAGGATTTAACTTCCACTTTTTAAAGGATGCCTTTTTGCCTCTCACTGCTTCTTTTACTTTCTTGTTTAGCCATGGTGGCCCTTTTTTGGTTCTCTTACTATGGTTTTTTTTTAATTTGGGGTATACATTTAAGTTAAGCTCTATTGTGGTGTCTTTAAATGTTTCCATGCAGCTTGCAGAGATTTCACTTTTGGCACTGTACCCTTTAATTTCTGTTCAGCCAACCTCCTCATTTTTGTGTAGTTCCCCTTTCTGAAATTAAATGCTACAGTGTTGGGCCTCTGTGGTGTTTTTCCTGCCACAGGGATATTAAATTTAATTATATTATGGTCACTATTACCAAGGGGTCCAGCTATATTCACCTCTTGGACCAGATCCTGTGCTCCACTTAGGACTAAAGCAAGAATTGCTTTCTTTCACATATAATGCTACTCCCCCACCAGCATGACCTGTTCTGTCCTTCCGATATGGTTTGTACCCTGGTATTACTGTATTCCATTGATTATCTTCATTCCACCAAATTTCTGTGATGCCTATTATATCAATATACTCATTTAATACGAGGCACTCTAGTTCACTCATTTTATTATTTAGATTTCTAGTATTGATATATAAGCACTTTAAAAACTTGTCTCCTTTTAGCTGTCTGCCATAACACAATGTAATTGAATGGGACTTTTTTTTATTTGACTGTTTCTGATCAGACCCTGCCTGTATTTTATCATTTTCCATCCTCTTGTCCCCACTACAGAAAGGATGTAGACAAATTGGAGAGAATCCAGTGAAGGGCAACTAAAATGATGATTTAGTTGGGGTTGCTCCTGCTTTGAGCAGGGTGTTGGACTAGATGACCCTCTGAGGTCTCTTCCAACCCTAATCTTCTATGATTCTATGATCCTGTGTAACACAAGCTATTGGATTTCACGCCATGAAACCATCAAACCCATGCATTCTGATTCAGCTAAGGTATATCTTTTAGGAAGACATCCAGTATTGATTTAAAGACTGCAAGTAACAGATTATTCCACTGGTGAATTACCCTTGCTGTCAAAAATGTGTGCCTTATTTCACATCTGAATTTGTCTTACTTCAGCTGCATCCACTGGATCTTGCTATAAATGTTTCTGCAAAATTAAAGAGCACTCTACTACCAGAAATCATGTTCCCAAGTACTTATAGATGGTGATTAAGTCATATCTAAAGTATATCAACTGAGGTTCTTTAATCTATCCCTGTAAGGCAAGGTTTCCAGACCCTGAATCGTTCTTGTAGCTGTTTCCTGAACACTTTTCAATTTGTCAACATCCTTTTTTTAAAGTCTTGACTCTAGAAATGAATGTAATATTCCAGTAATGATCACATTGGTACTATATACAGAGTAAATAACACCTTCCTACTTGTACTCAATATTCCCCTTTTATATATCCAAGAATTTCATTTGCTATCTTAGACACTGCATCACACTGGCAGCTCATGTTGAGTTGACTGTCCAACATGGCCCTTAAGTCCTTTTTTGAATCACGGCCCTTAAGTCCTTTTTTGAATCCTTTTTTTGAAATTTGAATTTTTTGCATTTCAGAATACAGATCCCCCCCCATCCTATAAGTTTGACCCATATTCTTGGTTCCTAGATAGTATAACCTTGCATTTTGCTGCATTAAGTCAGTCTTCAACTAAGTGCAGGTTACTATGTGTTCCAGATTGCTCTGTAGAATAGATCTGCCTCTATCATTATCTACCACTCCACCAGTTTTTTGGTGTCCTCTGTAAACTTTACTAACAATGGTTTTGTATTTTCTTGCAGATCATAGACAAAGATATTGAATAGTATTAGGCCAAGAACAGATAGCTCTGGAACCTATCTGTTCTAGAAATGCCATCATTAGATAATTTCCCATTTATAATTACTTTGAGATCTCTTAGTTAGCCAGTTGATACATTTAATATGTGCTGCTTTAATTTTTATCATGTTACTATTTTAATCAGAATGCCATCCTGAACTAAATCAAATGCCTTACATAAATTTAAGTATTTTGTTTCAACACAGGTATAAAATAGCATTGCTTATCATGTCACAGACCCTACTAATTGGACTAACACTATGGTGATGGTGATTAAACCAAATAAAACTTTTACTTGTCTCAGTTCTAAACATCTAAACAGAAAAAAATTCAATGTGAGCACTTTCCTTTGAACGCTGTTAAGGACATCTTTGTTCTAGATATTTGTCAAGGCATTTATTGTATGCTGTTAGGATGTGAAAATGCCAATCTGAGGATATTTAATACCTTATTTGAAAGATATAGGTTTAAAAGCTGCCATTTGGCATTGCATTGTCACTGGAAGTCTACCAAAGTAGTTTTGCTCAGCAATTTGCTGAATTTTTGAATCCTCACTCAGTATGAGGAAGTCATTATATGATCTAATATGGAGAGAACACAGCAAAACAAAGACTGGATATAGCACTAAAGGAAATAAGAAGAGAAGATAGCAAGTTAAACAAAGCAAAGTACCAATTGAATTATTGCTAATTATCTGTATAGGACACATTCAGTAAACATGATCTGAAGCTAAACTTGAAAGATGCATATGAAAATACCCACAAGGCAAAAGGAACATGATTCATGGATCTGATTTCATATCTCAGTAAATTAATTCCTCAGAAAAGGTGCTTATTAATATTGGGGGCTATCTAAAAGAAAACAAATGACATACTAATACATGATCCAGCTCCTGTATGCCACATGAAGAAGATTAGTGAAGCATAAAGGGTATCTAAGAAGGATTTCACTGGCATTGGGATTGTGCATTACAGCCATAAGGCTGCTTTTGAAGACACCTCCAACAACCCTGGCATAGGAACTGTGCAGTGGTGGGGCTGGGAATGGGAGGCATGGTTGGGGCATGGAGCTACATCACACAGTGCTATGGAGATTCCAGACAGCACTGTGACTTCTAGAGCAACCTGGGGAGGCTGCTGTAACCTAGACAGATCCTCAGGGCTCCCTAAGTTACACTGCAGCCCTGGAGCAGCCCTGTCTTGTAAGGGCATAAAAGTGCCTTTAAATCACCTTAGCTCCCAGTCCATTGAAGTCTTTAATACAAATAGTCTTGTAAGACTTTCAGTGGATGTAAGTTCCAATGGTCTAGGAATGCTGCTGTTGCAAGGCAACTGATCGGGAGCATATGCTAAGGGAATAAAAAACACCTAACTAGGTCACAGCAAACCTGTACATGGATCAAAGGATAACTATCAATGTGTTTGGCTGTGATAAATTCTGCCAGCATATGTACAGCCAAGTTGTAAAGGTGAAAATAGATCAGAAGCCATTCAAGGCCATTCTCACTAAAGAACTACATCAAGCACTGCTAAGGTTACAAAGTATGATTTTGAGACTGCAGTGATAAACTTTTAAAGTTAAATACTGGTTTGGAAAAAACAACAACACATTCATAGTGGATATGTCATCAAACTCCTGTTAAGCCTAATAGCACTTTGTATTAGATGATACCGACCAAGAGTATGGGCCAGATTGTGAATTCCACAAGTCTATTGGTGACCATCTATTGTCATGAGTAGTGTGATGTCCTATCCCAAATGTCTGTGTGTTTTCTTCTCATCCTCCCTAGTGCAAAGCCTCACTTTTTTTTTTGTTTCTGTTCTGCTGACAGAACAATAAAATTACCACAGCTGTATTTAAATCGGCTCCCCCACGGCTTCACAGTTGGGTCCAAATATAACACTGGTGACAAGGTGCTTCTAGCCCACAAGTGTCCAGTACTCCCACTGCCTGATCAAAGAGAAGAAAAAAGTAAGCAAATAATAATTAAAAATAAAAGAAGTTCACCTAGAAACACAAGGTGACTGACTTCTGCTTTTTGGTTATCAGGTAATCATGGGTCAGCCAGCAAGAGAGAGAGAGAGAGAGAGAGAGAGAGAGTACGCAAATAAGAATAAAACAAAAGAGGAGGTGGCAGCAATGTGAAAATACCACAAGGCAAAAGAAACATGATTCATGGATCTGATCTCATATGTCAGTAAATTAATTCCTTAGAAAAGGTGCTTATTAGTATTGGGGGTTATCTAAAAGAAAAGAGAACTGTGCCAGACAGGTTTCAGAGTAACAGCTGTGTTAGTCTGTATTCGCAAAAAGAAAAGGATTACTTGTGGCACCTTAGAGACTAACCAATTTATTTGAGCATAAGCTTGCGTGAGCTACAGCTCACTTCATGGGATGCATACTGTATGCATCCCATGAAGTGAGCTGTAGCTCACGAAAGCTTGTGCCAGACAGCAGACAAAAGAAAGCAGCCATTTTGGCCAAGAACAGAGGCAGAGTTGAAAGCCTGTACTTACAGTCTATAGCCAGCAGAGGGAATTTGCAGTCTGCAGTGTAAGCACACAACCAGCAGAGTGAGATCAAGCACCATGTGCAGTTAAAAATGCAACCTGCAGAGAAAAGCTGCAGAGCTATTTAGAAAAGAAAAAAAAAAAGTTCCCTGGGGAAGAGAGACATCTGAGAGGGAGCAAAGTTCAATGGGAGAGACATGAAATGGCAACTTTTGTGGGCAATGTTGGTGAATTTGACAATAACTTTGAGGCATAGGTGGTGTATGTAATGTTTTGAGCATTTTGTAGCTTGCAACTCTATTCCAGACAGACAAACAGTTTAAATCTTGCTCACAGCAGTCAGCATGGCTTTGGATCCATCAGTGTGTGACCTATTGTTGCCAGCTATCTGTGGAAATGCCATGTACACTGCAATTACTGCAGCAATGCATGAATATTTCTCTCCTATCCCATCAATGATAGCAGAATGATATTCGTTCTATCAGCAACATCAGGAATGTGGAGAGTCAGTAGCACAGTTTGTTGCTGCTCTAAGGAAGTTGTCAGAGCATTGTCATTTCAGACAAACATTAAGTGATGCCTTGCATGACCCAGTTTGTCTCTGGAATATGTAATGACCAGATTCAAAAGAAGTTACTGACTGTATCAGGGTTTACATTCAAGAAGGCTGTTAAGGTAATTATTGCTATGGAAACTGCAGAGAAGGATTCTCTGGAATTTATTGTGAACTCAGAAATACATCTCTTGAATCAACAAGACAGAGGACTATGGGAGCATAAGAAAATTCTGTGTGGTTATTGTGAACAAATTACATATGCTGAGAAGGATTGCTGAGTATACCAGGTTACTTGCAAGAAGTGACCAGAAGAAAGGACACATTTCTGTGACCTGTTTCACAGTTCCATGATCAGCAGCAGACTAACTGTCCATGCAAGACAACACCTTGAAGACTGAAGCTAAGAAAGGATGGAAGTCAAAAATTCATAATATGGAAAAAGATAAGCACTCTAGTGACACTGATCAAGACCTAGCAGTTCAGGTGTTATCAGAAGCTGTAGTAAGAGATGGCATCTGGGTCACACCCTGAATCAAAGGAGTTCCTGTAAGAATGGAGCTTGATACTGGAGCTGCCATCTTACTAATTTTTGCATCTACCTATCAACAGAGTTTGTCACAAGTTCCTCTGTAAGAAACCTCCATGGTTTTGAAGAATTAGCAAGGAGGGGGAAAAATTAGTCCCAAAAGAGATATTCCAGGAGAAAGATCATCTTGATGGGCAATCAGTCATTTTACCCTTGTGTGTGACTGAAGAAAGCTACCCACGTCTTTTGGCAGAACTTGGCTCGAGAAGCTCAGGATGAATTGGACCAAGAAGAGGGTGATTACAAAAGCACGTGAAAACCATCAAGAAATATCAGACAGACACTGCAAAGTTTTGGAAGAATAGTAATAGTTTTTGAAAAATAGTACTTGGACAGCTGAGCAACAGGACAGTGAAGCTCACTGTTAACTCTGACAGCTAGAGTTGTGCTTTATGCTTTGAAGCCTCTGGTGGAAGCTGATTTGGACCATTTAGTGAACACTGGAGTCTTGTCACCAGTTTAATACAATGAGTATGCTACACACATTGTACCAGTGATCAAGAAGAATGGCTCCATCTGAATTTGTGGAGATTTCAAAGTGACATTGAATCCAGTTTTATGTATAGACCTGTATCCACTACCTTGTATTGAAGATTTGTTTACTACTTGTAATGGATGTCTGTGTTTCAGCAAATTGGATTTGATCAATATAAATGGAGAATGATCCGGCATCTTCCAAATCTCAGTCAACATGCAAAAATGCTTATTTTGCTACAACAAGTTGCCTTTTGGTATCATCTTGACTCCTGCTATGTTCCAAAAAGCCCTGAATGAGACCCTGAAAGGAATGAACAATGTTCAGTGCTATTTGCACAACAGCCTTGCTACAGGCAAGGATCAAGAGGTTCATCTTGGAAATTTGGGCACTGCCTTGCAATGTTTGGAAAACCATGTACTGAAAGTATGTTGAAACAAACATTAGTTATTCAAATCTTTAGCTGACTACCTTGGATGTGTAATTGATTGCATGGGCTTAAGAAAATCACCAAAGAAAGAGAAGGTGATTCTTGAAGCACCACTGCTAGAGAACCTGTCACAGTTCCGTTAGTTCTTGGAACTGCTTAGTTACTATTTCAGAGTAACAGCCGTGTTGGTCTGTATCCGCAAAAAGAAAAGGAGGACTTGTGGCACCTTAGAGACTAACCAATTTATTCCTTTTCCTTTTAGTTACTATTGGAAATTTCTGCCTAATCTGGCAACAGTACTGGCACTTTACATAAACTATTACAAGCAAAAGAAAAAAAATGTGATTGTGCATTTAAGGAAGCAAAGAAACTGTTGACATCAGCCAAAGTTATTACACACTTTTATGCCTTGTTACCCTTACAACTGGCTCATGATGCTTTACCATATGGAATGGGTGCAATTATTTCCCACATTTTTCTTGATGGCAGGGAGAAACTAATTGCCTATGCTTCATGAATTCTCACCACCTCTGAGAAGAACTATGCTCAAATAGAGCAAGAAGCTCTCAGCATTATCTTTGGAATTTGTCAGTTCCATACCTTTCTGTATGACCTGAAGAACTGCTCTGTTTAAGCTCAAAAGCTTGTCTCTCTCATCAGCTGAAGTTGGTCCACCCCCAAAAAAGATATTACCTCACCCACCTTGTCTTTCTAATATCCTGGGACCGACATGGCTACAGCAACACTCCATATATATCTGTATGGTAGTGTAATGGACTGGAGCATAGGCAGTCTAGCCTAGAGGTTGCACCTGGGCTGACGTCTGCCCACCGGGGATGGTAGTTGCTGGGCAGGAGCTGGAGGGATCTCAAGAGCCAGATTCCATAAACAAGAGTCAGGGTCAGAGTCAGGCTGGAGTTGGAGACCAGAGAGTTAGTACCAGATTAGAATCAAGAGGCAGAAATCAGGATCAGAATCAGACTAGAGATCAGGAGATCAAGCAAGATCTGGCATTGCAGCAGGCCAAAGTCTATGTGGTTGTCCAGAGAATGTCCTGGGCCCAATCCCTGGAGTTAAATAGGGGGATTAGCCGATCAGAGGGCTATAGGGTATCTTCAGGCTGGGTCTCTTGGGTGGCACTTCCTGTGGTGCCTACCCTCCACACTGTTCCCTGGCTGTGCTTCTGCATGGCTTCCTGGTGGCACTGTGGGACTACCAGCCCACCCACAGAGTCAGGTTCTAGTTCCCGGATTCTTACAGATAGATAATTTACTTTGCTGATGAATCACTTCCTTTTATTTTCAATGTTTGTACTGAAACATGGAATTTCATCATTAGCCACTGGTTGTACACAATGATGGGCACTGCTATTTTCAGCTCATTCCTACAGCATACAATTCTTTAAAGAGAATTAGCACAACAATGCTGATGGTTGTTGAGCTGGCAATGCCCAAGCTCCCACCAACCAAAAGATATTTTGAACAATGTGTTTTATCTTAATTTGATAGGTAGATTACCTGTCAGTAGCACAGACATCAACAAAGAAACTACTAAAGATAGTGAAGGGAATGATACTGCATGATATAGTGCTGGATCATAAGAATCCCCAGTTTACACAATTTGTGTTACATCAAAGTAAATTATTTGTGAATCAAGGTTGCATTTTATGGACAATGTGCGTGATCATTTCAAACTTATTTTAATCTCATATTTTTGAAGCGCTTCAGGAAGGTCATTTTGGCTCTATATTGATGAAGACTATATGCCAGAGTCAGGTCTGATGGCAAGAGATCACCAAAGTCATTGAGAGGAAGGTCAAGTGCTGTACTACATGTCAGCAAATTCAGCATGATCCTGGCCCAGCTCATCAACACCTTCGGTCATAACCAGTACTGCTTGGACATGCATTCACCTGGACTTTGTTGGATCCTTAGAAGGTTATATGTTTTTCGTCATGGTCAATGCCTATTTGAAGTGACCAGAAGTATATAGAAAGACATCTACGAGAGCTACTAAGACCACTGGATATCTTCAGACCTTGTTTAGCCAATTTGAATACAGATGGTGATTGACAATGGACGCCAGTTCTGTTCTGATGAATTTCAGAGGTTACTAGCTGAAAATGGAATTCAGCACATATGTTCTGCTCCACACCATCTTGCTATAAATGAACTAGCGGAATGCTTTGACAGAAAGTGGACAGTTTCTTGTTTGTCTACAGGAACACACTACATGCTACTACCCAAGAGTCATCTGTAACTCTGTTTTTGAAGTGATCTTTGCTTACCTGTTTGGATCTTACGTTCTGATGTTGTATCACAACATGTAGCCAAATCTCAAGCCATGCAGACTGATTGACAACATGAGACTCATCATCATTCTTTTCAAGTAGGAAACTTAGTGTAGATTTGCAACTGTATTTTTTGGAGTGAAATGGGTACCTGGAGAACACGTAATATGATTGGGATCTATTTAATTCATGCTAAAACTATCCATGGGACTCACAATCAACATTTATAATTCACAAAATTATTTATATTGGATGAAAGAATAAGGACTCTGCTTTTTTTAAAAATAGTATGTGATTGTCATTGCTTGAGGATAAGTCGAATAGAGAGCACCAATTTTCTCTTCTAGCCAACTTCCTACAATGGCTTGTAATAAACAGCTATTTCATCGAAACAGTGATCTCTAACTGACACACAACAGCAATCTCCTCCATTTATTTTTTACAGAAGAAAATGACTAGATTTATGAAGATTGGCATAGGCTTTTCTAATGTTTACTGCAGAATGGAGAGAGAGGTGGCAAACTCCTAAATGCAAAAGCCATTAAATGATGAAATCATTACATTTCCCTCTATTATGAATTAAGTATATTCCTACTCTGTCCGGGTGAAATTTGTCCATGTGCAGACAGACTGCAGAAATTCCTATACATCATTTCTGTCATATTTCATGTCCTGAAATAAGATTTAACCTTGGACTTCCCTGATAAATTGGCCTTGTGTTGAACTGGGGTGAACTTTAGCCTCACTGTATTAAAGAAAAGGAGTACTTGTGGCACCTTAGAGATTAACCAATTTATTTGAGCATAAGCTTTCGTGAGCTACAGCTCACTTCATCAGATGCATACTGTGGAAAGTGTAGAAGATCTTTTTATACACACAAAGCATGAAAAAATGGGTGTTTACCACTACAAAAGGTTTTCTGTCCCCCCACCCCACTCTCCTGCTGGTAATAGCTTATCTAAAGTGATCACTCTCCTTACAGTATGTATGATAATCAAGTTGGGCCATTTCCAGCACAAATCCAGGTTTTCTCTCTCCCCCCCACACACAAACCCACTCTAATGTTGATAATAGCTTATCTAAAGTGATCACTCTCCTTACAATGTGTATGATATGCAAATTGGATGCAATTAACTTAGGCTTGAATAGAGACTGGGAGTGGCTAAGTCATTATGCAAGGTAACCTATTTCCCCTTGTTTTTTCCTAACCACCCCTCCCCCCAGATGTTCTTGTTAAACCCTGGATTTGTGCTGGACATGGCCCACTTTGATTATCATAGACATTGTAAGGAGAGTGATCACTTTAGATAAAGTATTACCAGCAGGAGAGTGGGGCGGGGGGACAGAAAACCTTTTGTAGTGGTAAACACCCATTTTTTCATGCTTTGTGTGTATAAAAAGATTTTCTACACTTTCCACAGTATGCATCCAATGAAGTGAGCTGTAGCTTGAAAGCTTATGCTCAAAGAAATTGGTTAGTCTCTAAAGGTGCCACAAGTACTCCTTTTCTTTTTGCGAATACAGACTAAAACGGCTGTTACTCTGAAAACTGTATTAAAGATAAATAATGATATTAGTGTAGCTTTGCTGATATTTTGAGTAATCTTGTATTATAAATAAGTATAATAGTATATTATAAGTTGTCCTTTTGAATAAGAAATTGAATGTCATAATGTCTTAGTAATTCAATATAGTGAACTTTGCGCATTTCCCCCCCAAAAAAAGTTTGGGGCAAAAATAAGGGAATTAGTTTTTATTAGTTTCTAAACTTTAAAACATTTAGGTTTCTTTGAAGTTGTAGAAATCTTGTAAGGAAAGTATATTTTTTGGTGGGATGTTAATTGAACTAATTGAAAGACTGCATTTTTAATAAAATCTTTGTTTAGGAAATAATAGTAACTTTTGATGCTAGGTTCCTCGTTTCTGTTTCCTTAGTTAAACTCTAGTAATCATATTATACTGCTTCTTTAATTATAACTTTTTGAAATTTGCTTCTCTTTGTATGTCTATCAATTCAAAATAAAAATATTATTTAAAATAATCTTATCATCATAAAGAAAGCTATGAGAAATATCACTATCCATGTAACTTCTGAAAAATATAAATCAATGATACTTAACAAGAGCTACTGCAGTTTTTTAAAGAGATCAAGAAGATAGAAAAGGAATTCCCTATAACATTATTGGTGAAAATCTTGCCAAACAGAAACAATTTTAAAAAGCAATATTTAGGCTTCTCTTGGCTTTAGAATGGATCATAGCTATTTTATCACTCAGAAATGAGCATTGAAAGAACTGAGTGAGACCCATCTAGACTTTCTTTCTTCATTGTATATGTTCTGTTTTTTTTTTTTTTAAATTGAGCAGACTAATAGTTTAGAATTTCACAACTGGGTCCATCCACGTCGTATAAATGTTAAAGCAAAGCAAGAAGAATAAAAGAAAACCAACATGACAGTTATAGTGCTGGTATTGTAGGAGCATTGCAAAGAGCCAGGGAGAGGGAGAATACATACACGCATTAGATTTGTATAAGTGGCTACAAATTTATTGTGATTATTATTTATTTGGATTTGCATACTGTCTGTGGGACTGGCTAAGGACTCCACTGTGCTAGGTGCTGGAAAAATATACATATGGTATATCAAGGTTGCTATTCTGAAGTGCTTGCAGTCTAATAATATGAAATATATGAGTGAGATTAACAAAGATTAAGAGAGAAGAGGAGGATAACTGTTACTATAAAAAATTGTAAGGTAACTTATCTGAACATTAAAGCTCTGGTCCTGCAATTGACAATGCACAAGCACAGCAGTCTTTCTGGGTGTTCAGTGTACAAGAATAAAAAGAGAGCTAAGAAAATGCATTATTCAGACTTGATTTATTCTTCCACATATACTGTCTTTCATCAAACACTTATTGAAAGTAAAGTTATCAAAATTCTTTGGTTTTGCGCAGCTATCTTCAATATAGTTTTAGAACTTTTAATCTCTGATTTGGCTTTGCCATTTGACTGGCTGTGATATGGTGATGATGTGGAATGACTCAATTCCTACTCCTGGGTGCACTGCACAAACTCACTGTAAGGAAACTGGGATTCATTGTCTGAAACTACAGTTTGGAATGCCATATCTGCTGAAAATGTTTCTTTGCTTTGTCTATCATAGTTGCTGCAGTAGTGTTTAAAGTTTGTATAGTTCCCAGAAATCTAAATCGTAGTATACAATAATGAGGTTTTTTTGTGGCTTGCCATGAAAAAAAATCATTCCTATCATTCCAAGGTCTTTTGGAAATTGTGTATCTCTTTTTGCTGCTTGGCCTATATTTCCCCATAGGTATCAGAACTGCTCACCAGGTCTCAGATATCCTTAGTCACATTTGGGCAGTATACAGCATCTCTGGCTTTCGGGATACATATTTCTATTCTGGAATGTCTTTGATGTATTCTTGAAAGAATTTCTGTTATCAGTGATCTGTGTTTTACAATTGACAGAATGATGGATGTGAGCACTTGTTAATCTTTGTCTTGTATAGTTAGTTATCAGATTATTTTCAACCCCTGCCTTGACACTGGCACATAACTGGCCTGGTTGATACTTTCTGTGTCAACCTGTTTTTATGTATTTCTATCCCTTTAAGGATCTCATATTCTTGTTTGGTTGGTATATTTTCTTGCTGTAAGACTGCTCTGGATAAGAACACATCTATGTACATCTCAGTCCCTTTCTTGTACAAGTTGCAGTGTTGCAGTTTAAGTAGTATAGGTTGAAGGCATACCGAGGCCTCTAGCAGTTGCTCTTTTAAAAATGTTCTCTACTGCTTACTGTCTCCTGGAATGGCTTTCCTCTCTTGAACAGACTGGTCAGACTTTTCTCTTGTGAACACTATTGCAAGACATTGCTCTTCAGTTTGGGTGTATCTTTATTTCACTGGCAATAGTGACCTTGCTGCAAAAGCTACCAGCTGTCCCTTTTGTAAGAGTGATGCCTCAAGCCCTTTCTCAGTGACATCACATTGAGTGGTTATCCCTTCAGTCACATTGTAATATTTCAGGATGGGATATTTAATGGCATTGATCTTGAATGGCATTCTCAGCCATCTCAATCACCTGCTGATGTCCAAAAGGTGTTGAGGTAGCATATTTCCTTATCCAACAGCACTTGCTAATATCTGTCTTTGGCAACAAGAACTGAGATTATTTTTGCTTTTGCCAAGTAAGATTATATCTCTTCAATTGTAGGCATTCGGTAGTAGTTCTTCTTAGTGCATTGTTTAAATTGCTTGTGTCTATGCTAATGTGCAGCTTGCCCAGCTTGTCAATGACTACCATGCTCTTTATCCAACTTCTAGGCTCAGTGGCTTAAATAATGATGCCTTCCTTTTTCCAGTTGATGTATTGCCCCCTTATTTTTTCCTCTGAATGCAATGGGAACTCTGTGAAGTACTTACTGTACTAACTGAATTGTTTTCTCTATTTCCAGGAGTAACAGGCCTGGAAAATATCTCATTTATTCAAAAAACGTCATGATAATTTTTAGCAGCTTTGCTGAAAGGATGGCACAGCACATTCTCTGCTCTGGATATATTTTTTGTTTGTTTGTTTGCTTGTGTTCTATTGTATGAACAGTTTGTATCAAGTTTAGTGGTACTAGATTCATGCACTCACAAGTTTTATCTGAACTGGCTTCTGTGTTGTTGTAAAAGGTGATAATTCAGTCTACATGCTTTTCCTTGGTATTCTGCTTTCAATTTACATTGTGCTAGTGGTATTATGATTGTGCCATCATATAATTTTAATGTAGTTTTGCCTGGTTGCAGTTTTGCTTTGTTTTGCATAATGCTGATGAAGTTTTTGGAGCCTACCACATTCACTGAAGCACCACTATATCTATCTGTCATTCAGTTTCCTGTTGTTTGTGTGCTGCTGCCATGTCTTTACCTCTGGTGCTAGTCTGAGATTTATAAAGCTTTATTTCACTGTTTTGAACTGCATTAATGTCATTTATGTGCAACATCTCATCCTCTGAATCACTGCTTCCTTCCTCAATATGATGTATTTTCTTCTTTCCTTTTCTTGTCTGCAAGCTTTGGCATAATTATTGCCCTTGCCAAAATTACTATGCATTACCCAATATGTGGGGCATTGTCCAGTCACATGATTTTTTCCACAGTAGCCGCAGGTCTTCCTTTGCATTTTGTTTATCTTATCTGTTTGTATTTGACATTTGCTTTTGAACAATTTTTTTGTGTATTTTTCCTTTGTATTTTATGCTTTCCCTGTGATACCTGGTCAATTATTTGTGTCTGCTCCACTTATGCTCTGCATTTGGATGTCAACTTCATCACTAGCTATTCATAAATCTGTTGCTGTTGGTAAAGTGTGGGCATTCTCCGAGGACTCTTTTTCATGCTCCTGCATCATCTGTCCCAATCTATCACTAATTGGTTCATCTTTTAAGTATTGACAGTTACATGAGTCAGCCATTTTTGTATAGTTTGGCAAGATAGCGATCTTATTGTTTCTCCAGATTCTTGATTATTCGTGTTGCAAATATAAGATTTTTACAAAGTTTTCATATGACATTTTTTGTGAGTTGAAATGTTTTTGGCGCACACCTGGGATTTTAAATGAATCGTATCAGTCTACTGTCCACATACCAAAATGTTGTTGGAGCATGTGGCAGCCTTTGCCCATTACAGCTAATAGTGTGGCTGCTCCTGTTTTGTTTTCCTTTTTATCCAGCCTTGTTGCAATTGTGTAGTTTTCCCTTTGTGATCCAAAGAATGCCCAATTGCCTGCAGATAGGAATCTTGCTGACATGATTGTTTTATCTCTCTCTTTTATTATTTTTTTTCAATATTCTTAGTTTCTGATTTCACATACCTACAAGAGCTGACTCATTTCTGACACCAAGTTCAGTGTGCAAACATAAAAAGAGAGAGAGCTAAGATATAATGTCCGGAAGTTGCACTTTGTTCCTCCATACATATTCTCTCCTATTATCAAGCAATTCCTGAAAGCAAAGTTCTGTAAGTTCCTAGATGTTGCCTTGCATGTAATCATGCTGTATCATCCCATCTGGAAGATTTTTTGGACACTAACAAATTGCATCTTCCTGTGAAACATACCCAAATTTGGCCAAGATGTATGACTCCTAAAAATCTCACATGCTCAGTTTACTGTTCAACAGCTAAATTCTCTGAAGATTCTGTCTGATTGAGCATGACTCATTGCAGGGCTTTAGGGGCTGAACAGGACTTTCCCTGTCAATGCCTCTCCTGAATGCTGGGAAATGCTGTGGTGCTGGACACCAGAATCTTTTCTGTGCTCTCAATGCTTTGGCTGCTGGTGCTCAGGATGTGAGGCACAAAAGGGGGAGTACCCTGACTGGAAAGCAAAGGATTTAGGAATGGGGAGGGGGAAACAGGATGTGATGGGATCCCTGGGGCACAACCTGGAACTATGGGACTGCTGTGCCCCTTTCACTCTCTAGCCTGCACTGTATCTCACAGTGTTTTCCCAGTGACAAGCAGCAAACCCCTCCAGGTGCTGTTATCACTCAGCCACCAGAATGCAGAGGCACACCCAGCTACTTTGCATGAATGCTCTCTGAGCCACTCATGAACTATATGCAGGGAAACACGAGCAAGTCTCCCAAGCCCCCAGCTTCACACCCCAGAAATTTACCATTTTGCACTGCTCAAGACCTCCTTTTTAACAGTACAAACTTATTAGATTGTCACTTCGTTCGCCACTTCGTCAGATGAAAGTGGACATGTACCAGCTTTTGTAACCTGAACCAATTTCTCAAGCACTTCAGACAAACTCATTGGGAAGGATAAAACATTAAAATAAATGTATTGACTATAGAAAAATAGATTTTAAGTGATTATAAGCGGCAGACATAAAGGTCACATATAATTACCAAAGAAAATAAAGAAGTAAGCATGCAGTCTAAATCTTAAACCTTATTAGACTGAACAGTATTTGAATCAAGCAGGTTTTATCACCCCACTGGATGTTGCAGGTAGGTTGCAGTTCTTAATACACAGGCTGACTTTCCTTCTCAACTGGGGCCAGTCTCCTCAGTTAAAGTTTGTTTGTCCCTAGAGCTTTTTTGTTGCCATCAGTAGAGGTGGAGGAGGAGAAAGCTAATTACATGATGTCATCGTCCCTTATTTTATACCCTCAGTACATGTGCCTGGAAAATACTAGCCCAGACATGTCCTGGTGGGCTTTACTGAGTCCCAGATTTGAGCAATCCCCTTGGTGTGGTGTTGTGCAACTGAATCATATTGTTGAGCAAGCCCCATTGTGTGGTACTTGCACAACTCTCTTAGAGTATTGTAAATCCTTTGTTTACAACTCCCCAGGTGTTTAATGATTGTTTAAGCCCTGCCCCCACCCCCGGTGTTGGTCACCTCCTTCGTTATTGTCACTGGAGAACTAGCATTGGGCAACTCCCAAAGTCACAACCTATTTCAATAACAACCATACAGCAAAATCTCATAACTTTGTACACACTAATGACGTACATATTTTGACAGAACAATTGGTTTCAGCAGGTCAGGACCTTTCCTATGATATCTTACATGGCGTGCTTTGTATGAAATATCACAACCATATAGGAATGATGAATATGGGGGTTATAGGCTGCAACTTTGGGGTACAGTTTGTCACAGAGGGAAATGGGGAAAATGGCGTGGAGTGGAAGTAGATGGGGAGGGGGACAAGAGCTGGTATGAAGGAGCTGGATAGGAGCACTGTGGGGGAGGGGGCTAGATGTATATAGATGAAGAGTGTCGGGAGGCAAGATCTAGGTAGAAAATTTTGGGTAGGAAGATTTCCTAACATTTGAGTGCTTGACTTTGCAAAATTTTAAAATTCTTTGAATGTAGAAATTTTTATGTAAAGCTCACATGGCTTGTACTTGTGTCAATTACTTCCAAGCCTTATGAGAAAGAATCTTTATTTTTTTAGTCATTAAAAATGATAAATACAAATAACAGACATTTCTCTTTCACATTTTTTATTAGATTGTAAGTTGTTCAGGGCAGTGACTTGTATTTCTTCAATGCCATTGCCTTATGTCATCCACCTTATAATATTAGATTGTGTGACAAAACTGAAACACTATTCTAGCTAGACAAGTTCCAAGAGAAAGGGAGAAACAGTTAAGCCTTTCGGTGACTCTAATGGCATGGCTACACTTGCAGATGTAGAGCACTAACCAGCCCTCGGAGAGCGCAGTAGGGAAAGCGCTGCAATGTGTTCACACTCTCAGCTGCAAGCGCACTGGCGTGGCCACATTTGCAGCACTTGCAGCGGCATTGAGAGCGGTGCATTATGGGCAGCTATCCCACAGAGCACCTCTTCCGATTCTGGTGCTCTGACTTGTGGGAAGGGGGCGGGGAGTGGGGGGCATTCTCGGTCCTGTCCCAACACCCCGTGATGCATCGCTTCGCATCCCAGCAATCCCTGTGCTTCCATCCACATTTGGAGCCATCTTTCAATGTTTTTTGTATTGCATGCTCTGTCTTCCCTTTTGGTCTGCGTGAATGGATCCTGAAGGGCTGAGGAATATGCTAATGGGTCTCATCAGCACATCACAAATAGCAGTCAAGTTACTCAAGCTACAAACTGACAGTGAGGAGCCTGCGATGATGTCGACTCACATAACGCATACGACACGAGATTGCTTGTGGCATTCACGGACATGCTCAGGAAACAAGCACTGAATGGTGTGATCACATCATCATGCAAGTCTGTGATGATGAGCAGTGGTTGCAGAACTTTCAGATGAGAAAACCCACTTTCATGAGACTGTGTGATGAGTTCGCCCCCCACCCTGCAGCGCAAGGACATGAGATTGAGAGCTGCCCTGCCAGTGGCTATTGCAATCTGGAAGCTGGCAACTCCAAGCAGCTACCGATCAGTCACTATCCAGTTTGGAGTGGGAAAGTCAACCATTGGAATTGTGTTGCAACTTTGCAGGGCCATTAATTGCATCATGCTCAGAAGAACCGTGACTCTGGGTAACGTGCATGACATTGCAGCTGGCTTTGCACAAATGGGTTTCCCTAACTGTGGAGGGGCGGTAGATGGGATACATATTCCAATTTTGGCACCAGCACACCTAGCCTCTGAGTACATTAATCAGAAGGGGTATTTCTATATGGTTCTCCAGGTGCTTGCGGATCACCATGGGCATTTCATTTACATTAACGCAGTCTGGGTCGGAAAGGTGCATGATGCACACATCTTTCGGAACACAGGCCTGTTCAGGAAGCTGCAGGCTAGGGCTTTCTTCCCAGACCAGAATTTGAAATGCCAATTGTGATCCTTGGAGACCCCGCCTACCCTTTAATTCTGTGGCTCATGAAACCCTACACAGGGAGCCTTGACAGCAGCAATGAGTGGTTCAACAAAAGACTGAGTCGGTGCAGAATGACTGTGGAGTGTTCTTTTGGCCTTTTAAAGGGCCGCTGGTGCTGTCTGTATGGGAAGCTGGACCAGGCCGATGACAATATCCCCACGGTTATATCTGGGTGCTGTACTGTCCATGACATTTGTGAAGGGAAGGGTGAAAAATTCACTCAGGCATGGACCTCGGAGGTTCAACACCTGGAGACTGAATTTGAACAGCCAGAGAGCAGGGCTGTTAGAGGGGTCCAGCGTGGGGCTGCAAGGATTAGGGATGCCTTGAGGGAGCAATTTGAGGCTGAAAGCCACCAGTAATATTTGATGCCCTTCACAGGCGTGAAGTGCAGTGGTTCCAAAGTTAGTAGGAATCTGTGTTTGCTACACTGACTTGAAGTGCCTGTTGCTTTCCTGGGCTAAGGTATCTTTTACTTAATGCAATAATAAAGAATGTTTTCAAACCAAAAAATCCATTTATTGAAAAGAAACACAACTGCTTGGGAAACAGAAAGGACAAGGGGATGGGGTGGGGAATGATACAATCACAGATTTGTGTATGTCCTTTTATCATACTCAGCCTTCCTGTCTGGAGTGCTGTGCAATGAGTGCTGCACTTCTGGCTGGCTAAAATGCATGGGGATGGGGGTTGAGTGCAGTGGGTAAGGGTCGTAGTTTGCTGGGCTGGGTGGTGAAGCTACAGGTGTTGGATAAGTACCCAGATGTTGGGGAAGGTGGGTTGGAGGTGACATGGGGGCACAAGGGAAAGAGGTTTTGGACAAGGGCTGCATGGGGGGGGGGGCGCGGAAGTGCTCCACCTGCATTGTTACGAGCGCCTGTATCAAGTCCACTTGGTGCTTCATAATGCTTAGCAGCTGCTCCGTGCTTTGTTGCCGGCAATCCACATTCTGATGGTGGACCCTCCTTTCAATCTCCCTCCACTCCTGCACTTTTTGATTTTCATTAAGGGAGTGCTGCATGACTTTACGCAGCATGTCCTCTTTGCTTCTACGTGGACTCTTCCTAATTCTTTGAAGTTTTTCGGCCATTGATAACAAGGACGGCTGAGATCTCAAGGTTGTATCTGTAAAGCCAAAATGCAACACTTAACAGAGGCAGCATTGTTCCCACCAGACAGAGCAATGATTCGGCAGTACTTAAAGTAGACAAGCACAGTCTACACAATAGCAGAATTGCCCTTCCTAAAGTGAGCACACATAACCCACAGGAGCTCCAAAATGGTGAGTAAGCACAGGGGTAAGGGGGATTGATTGTTTCACGGCTGTACTGTCCTCTAGGGTTCTGTGCCTTAGGGAGACCCAACAGCTGCTGGGGGCCCCTATACTTAACTCTGTCCCCACATTTTCCACAAGAGTTCATCCTGGAAGATATCTCACTGCTGAGGGTGACCTGAGAAGCAAGGGAGGGTCTTCTTCTACAATGCAGCTTCCGCCCTGGCTTATATGGAGCTTGCCAGTGTGCAGCAATGGTCCTCCCGCCCCTCAGAGCACAGTGGCGCAGATATGTTAGCCTTACTGGGACAAGGAACACAGTGGCTCTCCCGAGAAACCTGCGCAAATGGATTGCCCAGCTTCTGCATGAGACCTTTGAAGAGATCACTGAGGCTGATTACCGAGAGGTGAGAGAGCACATCAATGGCCTATTCCACATTAAGGCATGCATGCAGCCCTAACCCTCCTCACCCCAAAAACCTGCACCGAACAACTTCCTTCCAAAAATAAAAGCCGCTTACCAGGCACCTCCTCTGGTGTTTGTTGTTCCCCAAGCACCTCCCGCTGTGACTCACTACCTTCCTCCTGGCTTTAGAACAGCTCCTGGCTGCATGCATCTCGGGATGCCAGGATGCTGTCCCCCTCCTCCTCAGCACCCTCACTCCCACTTTCCTCCTCCTCCTGCCTTGTTGGACTGGGCTCTGAAGAGTCTTTGGTGGTCTTTGGAGTGGAGGTGCAGTCGCCCCCAAGTATCACATCCAGCTCTTTGTAAAAACAGCAAGTCAAAGGGGCAGCACTGTAGTGGCTATTTGCCTAGCGGGCTTTGTGGTAGGCATTCCGCAGCTCCTTCACTTTAACCCTGCACTGCAGTGCGTCCCAGTCTTGGCCCCTTTCCATCATGTCCCTTGATATCTGCCCGAAGGTATCGTAATTCCTACGGCTGGAGCGCAGCTGGGACTGGACAGCTTCCTCCCCCCAAACACTTATGAGGTCCAGCACCTCGCCATTGCTCTATACTGGGACTGCTTGGCGCGGGGAGGCATGGTCACCTGGAAAGATTTGCTGAGGGCACTCTGTGCCCTGCTGATGAAACAGGAAGGGGATTTTCAAAATCCCCAGAGAATTTAAAGGGAGGGTCTAACGGTTGGTCACCTGAAGGCAGGGAAGTAGAATTCAAAGGGATGACCAGAGTGGCAAGAACAGGCATTTTGGGACACTTCTGGAGGCCGATCAGAGTGCATTAATAGCCCAGGGTGTCCATACTGGCGCCGCAGTGCTCCAGCCAGGGCACAATAAGCATTATGCTTCTCGTCGAGGTGGATTACCAGGAGCGCTCCAGCCGCGGAGTCCGTATGCTCTATGTGCCTTGCCAGTGTGGACGCATCATGAGTTAGGGTGCCTGGGGCTGCTTTAATGCGCTCTAACTCACAAGTGTAGCCATGCCCTATAACTTGATTTCTGTATCTGTATAAAATGTAAAATTGGCAATGAAAAATCAAAATAACCTATGCAAATACTGGTGTATATTTGCAGTTTCCTATACCATCGGTAACTGCTGACACTTTGTTGTCTGCATAGGAGAGTTACAAATGAGACAAAAAAAGGTTGGTTTTTTTTAATGTTCTTTTTACTCTAGAATTATAAAGATTAATTTTGGTCGAGCTCAGGCTGCTCATTACCAATATCTGTAATAAATCATGATTCATTGTGTCAGAGGCAATCATGAAGAAAAAAACATTGGGTGGGGAGGACACACAGACTCACACACACGCACTTAAAATTATTCAGTATGATACTCTGAATACCAGAGACAGTCTGTAATCCATATATATGTTCCCTGAAAGCACTGTAACAGGGTACCTCATAACATATCTATATTCCCCAGTGTAATTCCCTTGTTTAAATACTGCATTAGGGTGACAATCCTGCTCCCACATTAGTCAACGGTAGTTTTGCCACTGACTTCATTAGGAGCAGGATTAAACCAAGAGGAGTCTGATACTTTCAGTCTGACTTGACTATTGATTTTGCATAATAATTAGATCTGGTTGACATCTTTGTTGCAAACAGTTTCTCCAAAGGAGTTTGGATTCTTTTCTGTTTGTGAATTGCTCACAAAGGGACTAATTTTTTTTTTAAAATTGTTTATTATTGAAATTTTTTCAACAAAACTCTGGGTTAGATAAAGATATTCTTACCCATACTGATTACTACCTTACCCTAGAAGTGATCTTGTAGACTGTGAGGGGATCACTTATAACCGAAGGTACTATTCAGTGTGAGTAAGTGTATCACAATTGGCCCTTTATGGGAATGTACTTCAGCTTAAAAGTCATTCAGGAAATGTATTTGTTGCTTGCTAACTGATACAATCACTGTGTGTGACTGGCCATCTTAATCACATAGTATTGATTCAGGGACTGGAACTGTAATAAAGAGGGTAAAGTCACTGGGCCTTTGGTATTCTGATGATGAGGGCTAAAATTATACATGGTATTAGGAGGATGTGATTGAATAGGATTGGGAAAATTAAGGAATGGGTTTTGTCATTAAGGATACTGAAGGAATGTCATAGCTCAGTTTCTGACCCAAAGCCAGTTAGAGCAGGGATTAATTACTGACATTTAAAGTGGGGTGTATGTGATGAAGTTTACTCACATCACCTGTCATACAAGGGGTTAAGAGCCAATTAGGCCATCTGTGATTGATTGATTGCCTTCTGGGAAGAGGGAGCGGAGCTAGGTAAGAATTATTAGGCACTGGGCCTTATAAGGAGCAGAAGGGCCCTATAGAGGAGGTGGGTCTTGTCTGTAGAGAAAATCTAGGTAGGCAGACTGACCCACAGGGAACAGATTTTAAAAAAGCAGCCTTATAAAAAAGCAGTCAGTTGTGAACTGAGAAGCAAACAGAGGGAGTTTGCCTAGGAACCATCCAAGAGAAGCTTTGGTGAGTGCTGCATTGGGGGGCTGTGTTGTGAACTGGTGGAATGAATATCTGAGTGTCTGTCTACTGTGACCATTTGTTTGACTGGTACTAGTGGCAGGGACTATTTGACCTTGTGTTTGTTTGACAAGTGTGACTGTTTGTTTGGAATGTGTGACTTGGGAGTGCTTGTTCCAGGTGGGCCTTGAGTGGTTGATTGGAGGGAAGGCTTTGAGCTGGGGAAACTGCTTCTAGCCAGCAGCCTTATAAAAAAGCAGCCAGGTGTAAAGTGTCTGAGCTGGGAACAGAGGAGAAGCCAACACAGGGAGTTTGCCAAGGTGGGGAGTTTTCCACAGAATTTTTGCCTTTCAAGCTTCTGTGAACAGTAATTACCATATCTGAAGAGGTTCTTAGAAGAAAGACCATATGGATAGTGAGTGATCAGCTGTTGTGACATGAATGGGCTGTCACCTGTTTGTCTTTCTCCTAGAGGTATAGGTGCTGACTTGTGGGTGCTCAATGGCTGGAGCACCCCCTGGGGAAAAAATAGGGGTGCTCAGCACCCCTTGGCACCAGTCAGCTGTTAATGGGACCTAGGGGGCCTGTGAGCCCCATCAGCTATTTTGGCAGGGCTAGGACCTGCTGATCAGCCGTTTCCAGCAGCATGGCCAGAAACAGCTGTTTCTGGCTATGCATCTCCTGTTTTGGCTGCCAGCTATTTCAGTGACCAGGACCTGCTCCTGTGGCAGGAGCTGACTGACCCCATCAGCCACCACCCAGTAGTGGTGCTGCCCTACCTGCTTCTTCTGGGCAGGTGTGTTTTGTGTGGCTCTGCACCTCCCAGCCTGGCTTCAACCTCACCCAATGAAAGGTGGCGGCAGCAGCCGGTAAGTGTATTTCAAAGAAGAAGTGGTCTGTTGTGGGGGACTGAAACCCCTCCCCATATGGGAATTAGTGCCCTGACATGCAACTCCTCCTATTGGGCCAATTGTGTAGGTCCTACTGTTAGTACAGCTATTTGCAAGTGCCCTTGTATTTAGCTTAGGGTGATCAGATGTCCTGATTGTATAGGGACAGTAATGATATTTGGGGCTTTTTCTTATATAGGTGCTAATTATCCCCACCCCCTGTCCTGATTTTTCACACTTATTATCTGGTTCCCCTTAGTTTAGCTGAATCCTTACACTCAGGGACTGAGTCCAATCCCCACTAAACTGACACTACTATCCTGCTGTGTGGATACCAGTGTGCTTGTACTGTGAATTTTTGGCATGGACACGTGGCTATATTTATCTCATTATGCTGGTAGTGCTAATTTCTTGGTGTAATGATGACCTTATGCTACAATGAATCCTGAATATAGTACCCTGGTGTGATGGTCACTCTGTGCTGTTCATGTGTATGCTGTATTGTTGTTGCCCTGTTGCTCCCAGGAAATTAGAGAGAGAAGGTAATATCTTTTTCTATTGGAGCAACTTTTGTTGGTGAGAGAGACAAGCTTTGGAGCTTTCACAGAGTAGCTCTTCCTGAAGAAGAGTTCTGTGAAAGTTCAAAACCTTGTCTCTCTCCTCCCCCCCCCCCCCCCAAGAAGCTAGTCCAATAAAAGATTACCCCCCTTGTCTTTCTAATGTGAATCCTGCCATTATGCCCATGTTGGGTGCATCCTAATATACAGAGTATGCCTCTTCTACACTAGAGGTGGAGTGTAAATCTTGATGCTAGTAGCCTACTGTTTAGATTTTACTCCACTCTGAGCCTGGGAGTTTTAATTTTGACATGGGTACACATGCCAATCCATGAAAGCAGTGTAGTTTGGAAATAAGGTGAATGCAGGGCTGGTCTTATGGGAGGGTGCTGTGGTCAAGAGGTAAGCAGTGAGGCAGGCCTAGAGTGCAAGACTGCAGAAGGGACTAAAGGTTTTTTTTATTTTTTGCCTGTACTATAATTATAGGGCCAGGTTGAAAGATGGATAAATTTCTGTTGAAAATCAACAGTGGGAAACTTTCAAGAACCTGAAGTGCTTCAGCAAATACAGCTGAATCTGCTGTAACAGACAATCAGACCATGAAATTAGCTACCAGTAGTTTTGATACCAAACAAAATAGAAAAATGAGACGAAGGGAGATCTTTTCAAGAGAGCTGGGGAGTGCAGTATAAATGGATAGAATATAGTAATGCAAAGGATCATGTTTTCTGTTATGTTGCAAAGCAGCTGTGGCTGGACATCCCCTCCAATCTACAAGTAGCAACAATCGTTAGCTTTTGTGAGTAATTGGTTTTGCTCATGGAACAAAGCATTAGAAAGGCAGTTCAGTGTCCAGAAGACTTTTCATGTGATGAAAACCTATCAGAGTGTACCTGCATTTGAAAAAGGAGAACATGTAGGTAGCCTTATGTTGGCAGGCAAAGAACATGATATGCAGCATGCAAGGATTTCATTGATGAAAATTATAACTTCATTGCAGTTTTTAGCAGCACAGGGAGTGGCCTTTCATGGACACACATGAAAATTTGAATTTTGTTAAACCACTACATATACCCAAGCTTAAGAGATGGCTACAGCAAAGTCTTATAAATGGATGTCTCATGGAAGTCCTCAACGAAATACTCACCCTGATGGCAAATGATGTGCTGAGAAAGCTATGCACATTTCTATGAGAGTCTTTACTATGCACTTATAACTGATACTTTAACAGAACTGTCTGCTGTTTAGTCAATCTGTTTCAAAATTGTTAAAGATTTTTTTTAGAAGCATCTCGTAAAATCTGACCAATGCTAATACGCTCTTTACTATAGTGAAGGATGCGCTGCTCCAGTTCAGTTTTGCCATTAGAAATTGTCAAGGTCAGCGTTACGATGGGGCCACGAATGTCAGTGGTGTACTGCCTGGTGGACAAGCTAGGGTCAAGCATGGAGAACCAAGAGCTGTGTATGTACACTGTATGTGCTGTATGGCACACAGCAAATCTGGTTGCACAAGATGTGATGCAACAAATCCAGCCTGTTCGGAACTCCTTATCTCTAATGCATAGTTGATTGTTTTTATCAGAAGCTCTCCACTATGCTTCCAGAGTACTGCAAATGTATAAGAATGCTTCTCACTGTGCCTGTATCATCCTGTATGGTGGAACACTCATTCTCCAGCCTCAGAGTTAAAAATTATCTCTGGACATCCATAAGGCAGATGTGACTGAATAACGTAGCTGTCCTTAACATGCATCAAGACTGTACCAGTGAACTAGATGTAAATTGACAATTTCATCCAGAAAGCCACAGTGAGATGTCTTCACTAACATCCCAGTTTAAAGACAGCTTGTGTGTGCAATGATTTTAATGTACTGTAATTAATGATGTAATTATGTAGTTCATTACTATTTTAATGATTGTTACAATACCAATGATCAAATTCAATAACTAGAATATGAAAAGTGTATAAATAGGCTGAAAATCCACCTCCCCCCCCACCCCATTTGGGGGGGAGGGTAAGAAAGGAGTGAGCAGCAGGCAGGGGAAGAGGTGGGGTCTTAGGGAAAGTAACCACCAGCAAAACCAAAAGTCCACGCCTATGCCCAGAGGCTAAAAGCAACTTTGCTTGTATGAAGTGCAAGCTGCTCTCCATCTTGGAAGAGAAGACCCAAGTATCAGCCCTGCCTTGCATCAGAGAAAATGAAGACCTTCTGGATAGAAGTCAGTGTTTTGGTACTGCAGGCACAGCATGGTGGGGGAAAATCAGAGGACAGTGCAAGATGGGGAAGAAAACTGGCAGCATGTCTCCTCCAGAAGAAAAAGGAGAACCCATGTACCCCCTCAATGCAGACAGAGGTAATAAACTGTTTTCAGACACTCTGCACAAGTACTATGGCATAGAATGGTTTGGAAGAGTCATCTGAGGGAAGGGCTCAGACCCCATTTCCCAGAAGGCATGGGATGCATTGTTCTGGAAGTGGTGGGCATGGAACCCCAAACCCTAGGAGGAGGAGATCGGTGATGGTGGTTGGAGACTCCCTTCTAAGGGGTAACTCCTGAGGCTGGTTTCATTCAACATCCTCATTAAGGATCTGTATGATGGGATGGTTTGCACCTGCAGCAAGTTCATGGCTGACACAGTTGGGGGGAGAGGTAGATATGATGAAGGGTAGAGATAGGGTCCAGAATGACCTAGACAAATTGGAGGATTGGGCCAAAGGAAATCTGAGGTTCAACAAGGTCAAGTGCAGAATCCTGCACTTAGGCTGGAAGAATCCCATGTACTGCTACAGACTGGTGACCAATTGGCTACGCAGTAGTTCTGCAGAAAAGGACCTGGCGATTACAGTGGACAATAAGCTGGATAGAAGTAAACAGTGTACCCTTGGTGCCAGGAAAGCTAACAGCATATTGGGCTGCATTAGTAGGATCATTGCCAGCAGATTGAGAGGGAAATAATCACTTCCTTCTCAATCTGGCACTGGTGAGGCTATATCTGGAGTATTGCATCTAGTTCTGGGTCCCCCACTACAGAAAGGATATGGACAAATTGGAGAAAGTCCAGTAAAGGGCAACAGAAATAATCAGGGCGCTGGGGCACATGACTTATGAGGACAGACTGAGGGAATTTGTCTTTAGTCTGAAGAGAAGAGTGAGGGGGGATTTAACAGCAGCCCTTCAACTACCTGAAGGGGGTTTCCAAAGAGGATGGAGCTAGGCTGTTCTCAATGGTGGCAGATGACAGAACAAGAAGCCATGGTCTCAATGTGGTGAATGTAAAAACCCAAGTGGGGTTGGGGATAAGTGGCCCAGAGAAACAGCGGTGTGCCTGAAGGAGCAAAACCTTAAGGCCACTATGTGTTTGGACTTTCATTTGGACATTTTTGTTACCTAGGAAAGTGATTGAACTTCATGTGAGTCACTGAAGACCTGGTATGAGGCAGGTAGTCAGCAGGAGACATGGAGAGAGAGACCCTTTGCAGCATCACACTCTGACACAAGGTCACACTACAAATGGTGAGTGTGCTGTCTTACAGGGGGCACAGATTTCCCCCCTCCATCTGGACCCCCCTTCCTATCTCAGACAGCCCTGTACCAGCAGCCTGATTCCTTCCCCTAGCCGATGAGCCCCTATACCTATATGCTCTGAATTTGAATGAGTTGCATTGAGAGCTGGTGCATGGGTCATGCTGCCACTCTGGTTTGGCCCAGCCAAAACATAGATGGGTAAAAGGTTGCCCCCACCCCCTGGATCTATGGCCTATGTCAAGTCACTAAGACTCTGACCAATCTTTTTCGGCTCTGAACCTTTAAATGCCCTCCTCCAACATGGAGTCCCACTGAAGTAGCCCAGATCAGTGTGGGCACAGGACACTGCTTGTACAGATCAGATTGTAAGATAAATTTATTTAAATTTGAGTGACATGCAGGAGGGCTCATGCTGCCACTGCTAAACCATATTTGTCATCTATGTTTAGAAATGCTAATTTCCTGAAGTATTGCGGCCAACACAGAGTAATTCTTTATTACAGTCTTAACAGAAAGGAGGAACATATAAGAGAACTGAAGAAAAAGATAGCTCAAGTACAAGTGACTGACTTGATCATGTTTCTAATGTGCAAGTCCAGACCAGTTATTAAAACACCAATTTTTATAAAAGGCCAGTTTCACAAACTGGAAAAAAATAAGCCAAATCATCTGAGATGAAAAATTTAATCAGAAAAATGCAAGTGATTAGGAATCACTTAAGACTATACCTTACTATGTAGCCAAAAAGCCACAATCAAGGAAGAAGGCTGTATTGGTTTAGAAAGCTGACCTGGTTTAATGGGACAGTTGTAAAATATTTAACAAATGGACACAAGGAATTTGATATGGAATATAAATCAAAGTTTGTTTCTCATCAATTTTTCTACAATTCCAAAGTGGGACGAGAAATCTCTGGCCAGCAGAGTTACGTACAATGAGATTTTTAAAATATATTATAAATAAAAGATTTGACAGTAGTATTGGTCCACTAACAGATGAAAATAGTAGAATTAACAATAACCATGCAGAAAAGGCAGAAGTGTTTGATACATTCATAATTAAGAACATGAATATTTGGAGAAAGATTAGGTCGTCTCATCAGATGATGAAGATCTTTCCATTTCACTAGTATCCCTGGAGCTTGTTAAACTGAAGCTACTAAAGTTAGAATTTTTTTTCCCAATCTGCAGGTCCAGATAACCCATATGTGAGGGTTGTTTAGTGTGTTTTTTTTTTTTTCTTTTTAAAGAGCTGGCTAAGAAGCTTACTGGGGGCTGATGTGGAGCACTCTGGTAGTTCCAGAAGAGTGGAAGAAAGCTAATGCTCTGCTAGTTGACATGGATCCTGGATATGATAATGGAGAAGCTGATACAGGAATTGATTAACAAAGCATTTAAAGGAGAGTAATGCAAATATGTGTGTGTTTTTTTTTTCCTTCTTGATAAGGACAAAGAATGTGGGACATATGTACAGGATGTGGGCCTCTATTCTGGGAAGTAGTGATGCCCTCAAAAGATATGGAAATCATAGTGGATAATCAACTAACATGCACCCTCAATGTGATGCTATGGCCAAAAGAGAGAATCTGATCCTGGGATGCATAAACAGGGGAATCTCAAGGAGGAATAGGGAGGTTATTTTATTTCTGTATTCAGCACTGGTGCAACCACTGCTTGAATAAAGTGTCCAGTTCTTGTGTCAACAATTCAAGAAAAATATTGATCAAATGGAGAGGATTCAGAGAAGAGCCCAAGAATTATTAAAAGGATTAGAAAACATGCTTTAGTGATACTCAACCAGCTGAATCTAGCTTCTTAAAGAAGGTAAAGGGGTGACTTGATTAGTCTATAAATATCTACCTTGGGAACAATTTATAATAATGGGCTCTTCAATGTAGCAGATCGAGGTATAACACGAACCAATGGCTAGAATTTAAAGCTAGACAAATTCAGACTAGAAATATAAGGCATACACTTTTTTAAACAATGAGAGTAATTAACCTCTGGAATAACTTGCCAAGGGTCACAGTGGATTCTCAATCGCTGAAGATTGGATATTTTTCTAAAAGCTATTCTATAGGCTATAGAACTTTCCAAAATATTGTCTGTCAGCGGTACTCAAACATTAGCCACCTGAAGACCCCCATTTGGTTTAAAATTTGGGGGGAGCTCCAGGCCCTGACTTCACTCCATTTCTTCTTCTCTCTTTCTCTCTCTCTCTTCTCTTCTCCTCCCCCCCCCCCCCCGCCCACGTCACTCACTCTCTTTATCCTCCCTCACTTTCCTCATGCTGCGGTAGGGAGCTGGGATATGGGTTCTGGGAAGGAGTTTGGATGCAGGAGGGCAAGCTCTGGCCAGGCAGTGGTTGCCTTGGGCAGCTCCTGAAAGTGACCAGCACATCCCTCTGGTAGTGGCTCTGAGGTGGGGAGGGGACAGGGTGTCTCTGCACTCTGCCCCTGCCTGCTGGCACCACCCCCCGCAGCTCCCATTGGCCACAGATCCCAGCCAATGGGAGCTGTGGAGTTGGCTCTCTGAGCGAGGGCAGCAGGCAGAGACTCCCTGACCTCCCTGTAGGGATGTGCAGGCTGCTTCTGGGAGTGGCACAGAGTCAAGTCAGGCAGGGAACTTGCCTTAGCCCTGCTGTGCCACCAGGTTTTTAGCACCTAAAATCTCCCGGTTTGCTTTCAGTAGCCATCAGGAAAGAGCCTGATTCTGGGAGACTCCTGGCAAAACAGAGGGTTGGCAACCTTAGTTGATCAGAGGGCCTGGTGCCCCAGACATGATTCTTCCCCCTCTCCAATAAGCTTGCCAACTTTCCAGGATTGTCCTGAAGCCTCCAGGAATTAATGATTGATCTTTAATATTTAAAGATTGTGATGTGATATCCCCAGGAATTCATCCAAACAAAGTTGGCAACCCTACTGCCAGCACCTCCCCCACTGGGGAGTGGAAGAAGGAGCTGATCAAGGGGGCCTGCGGACCCCCTGGAGTACCCTTGGGACGCCCAGGGGCTCAGACACCAGTTTGAGAAACACTGGTCTGTTATACAGGAGGTCACACTAGATTATCACAGTGGTCCCTTCTGGCCTTGGAGTCTATGAATCAAGACCTAGACTGTGGAAAAGATATATATTGTACTGAGAATTAGCATGTGATTTAATTCAGCTCTATATCATGAGTTAACATAAGGGGCTTATTAAAGATAGAGCATGTGTTTGTCCCATGCCTGGATGAGCATACTTTAAGCCTTTGATCTCTGGTTTCATTTGGGAATTCAAGGTATTAGGAAATTTTGTGGGTTTTTTCTTACTGACTAGATGTTTGCTTAGATCTACAGCTTTTTTCTATTAATTTCAATCCATAGATATACAAATAGCTCAGAATTGAGTGCTGTACAAAGGTCTATATTTAGGGACCTAAAATGTGGCCTGATTTTCAAAAGTAATAAGCCCCAAATAACTCCCAATTAAGTAAAAGGAACTGCTAAGTTTACCTGGTATAATTAGGTAAAATTCAATTGAGTTTAAACTTTAAGCTGTTTCAGTATTTAACTTCCCTGTGTGGGGGTGTGGTGTTTGCTTTTAAAGGGGGCAGTGTTTTTTAGCTTCTAATTCCAGCCATTGTATCTTGTTCAGCATTTCTCTGCTAGAGTAAAGAGCCCTCTACTGGAAATCTTCTCCCCATATGAATATTGATTGACCTTTTTTTAGGGTGGGGGCAGGTTTAGAGGCAGAACAGGTAGAAGTGTTGTAAGTATCACTCTTATGAGGGAAAGGATCTTTCTTTTAAGAAGAAGGGTGTGTGGTGTGTATTTTGTTTTGTTCCCTCAGTGTGTCCTAAAGATGGTGAGTCTGGATTTATGTAGTCTCTTCTAGAAGCTCATTACCTAGCTGCACCCTTTTAACAAAGTTTTGTCCTTTGCTCGTACATGCTTCATCCTGGTTTGTGATCAACATTGTCATGGAGGAGCACTAGAGCTTGATCTATTAAGTGCCATGAAAATTAGGACCAAGGTCTTACACTCTGCTACTTCCAATAGCAGTTTGAGTCGATACAGACTTGAGCAGAGGTCTGATGTGCTCACAGTGGCCTGAGACATGGCTAAGGTGGGTAGCAGCATTCTATACCAGCTGGAGCCTGTGTATTGTCTTCCATTCACTTCAGATAATGTGCCTTACAGTCATCTAGCCTGCAGCTGACAAATACATGGGTTATTGTGAATAGGCCTTCATTTGGGATAAAAACACTTTCCTGGCAGCAGAAGGTGAACAAAGACACTATTTTTGGAAATTGATGCAATTTTGGTCATCCAAGCTTAGTGAAGACTCTAACAAAATCCTGAGGCTTTGTGCCACCTTCATGATGGGGTCTACATTTAAATGAAAAATGGAGACCACATCTCTACCAGTTCTTCAGTTTCCTTTTTCCTACCACATCGCTTTCGTTAAGCCTGGATTTCACTTGAATGGCTCCTCATATAAAAGCTAATTTCCTGTAGGCATTCTGACAGTACACTGACACTTCAAAAATGTTAGAAGCTAATCCAATGACCTCTCAATATCTTTCCCAGTGGTCACGTGTGTATATTAAAAAGTGTATGTATCCCTGCAGGATCCCACAGGTGAGGGCCTTTGGAATGGAGGAACAGTTATGTGACCACTCCCTGAGAGGAACAATTGAAGCCACTGTAGCGCTGGGCCATCTACTCCTGCTATGTCATGTAGGCGTGTTAGTAGCCTCTTGTAGTTCATTGCACCAAAGGCAGCAGATGTCCAGCAGTATGAGCTTGAAGATCTTTCCAATGTCTGTGGAATAGGAGGCTAGAGGCAGGACAGTAGTTGAAGTCCTCATAGTTTAATGTTGACTCACTGAAGATTACACAAATTATTGCATGGTGTTTCTCCATCCCCACCTCCCCTCCCCCCGAGATAGGGAACATTGACTGACTTCATGAGTCGTGGGCATAATTCTTTGTCTAATATCAGCCACCATGGATTTGTTTCACAGACTGGCTCTTCACTTGTAGTATTTTTCATATGTTTTGCCATATTTACATTTCCTGTGTTTAGTGTGGGGAACTGGGAAATATTTTTTTATGGATCTGTGCCTGCCTTGGTATATTTGAAATTGGGTTACCTACTATAGAGTTAAAGTAAACAGGACTGTCAGGGAAACCAAGCAGCAAAGCCAACACAATTGCCTAAACAGAGAGCATCCCAACAAACAGAGTAGCCAAGTTAACACCTATTAAGAGATGACGACTACTGGGCCACAACCCTAGTCAAATTGCTGTTTCTCCAAGTCTGGAAGTTCCATATTAACTACTTCATGCTGACAGAGTCCATGGTCTCTAGCAAGTAGGCTGTAAGTTAAGACCACAAAAAATGGTCACCCAAGATAAATCCTGTCCCCTTAGTGGCTGGAGGGGAATGCCCAGCGTATGTAAGACAGTATGTGTATAGAGCTCTTTGCTTTAAGTCCATTTCTGAGTGTTGTATACCTTTAGTAAATAAACCATACTTTTCTTTTAAAGAAGGTGCTTCTGTGTCACTGCATGCTGTTAACAGGTTCCTAAGGTAAATTGTTGCAGGTGCCAAGCTCACTAACTGGTACCTAGCAGGCCCAACTAGGGGATTGTAAGCCACAGAGCTGGCTGGCGAGTGGATGGATCATAGGATCCCATCCCATAAAGAAGTGGTGGCATGGGCTGGCCATTTGTAAAAGGTATACTTGGGTAGGTAGGGGACTGGAAAAGGATCTCAAAGGCATCTTAGCCAGGGACTGTAACTTCTAGGAAACAAGTTGTCTTATCAAAGGACATTTGATATACTCTATGACTTGGCAACCTATGGTTACTTCCTCAGTGTAACAGGGTTGGCTGCCTCCTGAATACTCTTTTTGGCCATGGGTGGCTCTGCACAGCCTTGCCTTGGTTTCCCTTCTTTGACTCATTTGCTCACCACAGGCTTTCATGAGGTGATCAACAGCCATTCTGGGGCCTGGTTTATTAACATGAAGTTCAAAATTCAAACCATTCTCAGTCCCAGAATAATTCAAGCATCTACTAGACTTTTCCCAGCTATAGTCCTTCCACAGGTCTCTGCCTGACTTGTCAAACTTGCGCTGACTCAAAGAGGTCAGGAGGCAAAACCCCTCTGACTTCCTTAGCCTCCTCCTGATTTCCCAGGGTCCCTGAAAGAGTCTTGTTACTCCCTGCAGCATCTTAACACCAGTTTCCAACTGGTCCAAATCCTCTTTTCCAAATGGTCTTTCACAAAGATGGTGTTGCAGACCCATAAAAATTTAGTTTTAGAGATTGACTGCCTCCCCTCAATCAGCATAGCTGCTGCTACCTCTTCCTGCTCCAATCAGTTCTTTCTCATCACAGGATTGGACTCTGCCCCATACCACCCAGATCCAATTGTCTTCCCACTGTCTAATTAGCTCTCAGCTCCCAAGCAGTAAGGTTCTGGTCTATTCCCCCAACCCAGCAGTGGGCAGGACACACCCCCACCATGGGGAGGGAGTAACCAGAGCTGGGTGGTATAACAAAGCTCCTTACCTTCAGGCATGCTGGACAGATGAAAAGTTGACTGGCACTGTGAGATGGCACATGAGCTTCTGCTCCTAGTTCTGGGCTCTGTGCTATGAGGTAAGTGTGAGTATCTGAGACAGGTTTTGTAGAAGATTACAATTTAGAGAGACTCCCTCAGAAGAGACAGTAATATGAACATAGGATTTTGGAGAGGTGCCCTGAAGCTGGAGGGTTAGGAACTCCATGTGGCTTATAGGGTTGTCATGTGTCTGACTTTTGTTTTCAACTGGAACACCCATTCAGAAAGGCATCTGGTGGCTCTAGTCGCACCACTGACCAGGCCACTAAAAGTCTGGTCAGCGGTGCAGCAGGACTAAGATAGGCTCTTCATGGCTCCTGGAAACAGCAAGCATGTTCCTGCAGTCCCTAGGCACTGCCATGGGGGGCTCCACACACTGTCCTTGCCCCAAGCACCAGTTGCACAGAGCCCCTCTGGCTGTGCCTCTGCCTAGGGGCTTCAAAGACATACTGGCTGCTTCTAGTAATTACATGAGGTAAGGACTGCCCAGCCAGAGCTGGAACCCCCTCCTGAACCATAACACACTCCTAGTGCCCATACTCCTTACCCCCTCCGATGTCCAAACATCCTGCCCTGTCCCTGAACCTGCTCCTGCACCTTAGCCTAGATTAGCCCCCTTCAACACCCTTAACACCTCATTTCTGGCCCCTCCCAGCCCCATGTGAGTGAGGGTGTGGGAGAGAGTGACAGAGGGAGGGGGAATGGATTGAGCGGAGGACAGGCTTCAGAGCATGGGGTGAGACAAGGGTGTTCCATTTTGTGCGATTAGAAAATGGGCAACCTTACATGGCTAGCAGCAGTAGTTCACCAAAGACACACTCTCCAGTTTGTTTTAACCCTTTCTCATTAACTTGTTTATTTAATGAACCCCAATATCTTTACAGCTTTTGAATTCATAAATCTCCCAATTTAGACATGAGACTTGAAGGGTCTACACTCTTACTATCTGTTCCAGCTGTCCACAGGTCTTTCTCACCCCCCAGAGCCTGATGTTAGTCACATCACTGACTTGTGATTCAATTCATTTCCTCCATCTAGGGAGGCAAATAGCCTATGTCCCAGGTGGTTTGGGGCCTATCTTCCTTTAAAGAGTTAGACACCCTGTGACACTTAATAGTCACATGTTGACTCTCTGATTAGCTGCTCTGTCTTTCCTGGAAGTGCATGTTCAGATGTTAGGTCTGTTCTGGGGTCTCCCAGGAGTTCTCCAAAATTGTTGCTAATTGTTCTAAGAATCTGGTGGCAGATACCATAAATTCACCTGAAAGGGCCAAATCTGGCCAGACTGATTTTAAAAATATTAATTTAGTCCGTGTTTCTTCATTTGCTCCTAAAATAATTAATCACTCCTCACTAGTCTTTTTTAGTAGACCAAAGCAAAATAGTTATTTAACAATTCACTCCTTTACTGCTCTCAATTTATTTGCTCACTGTTAATTAGTCTCTATCTTTCCCTTATCTTCCCTTTTCTTCCTACCTGTTTTTCCCTTTAATATCATTTAAGTAATTACATGCTTTTGCTTATGAAATTTTACTCCTAGAACTCCTTATTTCTCTATCCTCACTGCAATACATTGTCCTGTGGTATGTAGTGTCTTAAGCCTTTTTTTTTTCTCTCCAACCCTTACAGTGAATTTTCTATCTGTAGAGCAGATACATTGCTCATTTCACATGTGAAATGAGCAAACTTCCATCATGCGCTGGCAGGCCAGGCCAGTTTGTTTACCTGCAGCATCCACAGGTTCAGCCTATCGCAGCTCCCGCTGGCTGCAGTTCACCATTCCAGGCCAATGGGCGCTGCAGGAAGTGGTGTGGGCCAAGGGATGTGCTGGCCGCTGCTTCCCCCAGCCTCCATTGGCCTGGAACGGTGAACCGCAGCCAGTGGGACCCGCAATAGGCTGAACCTGCAGATGCTGCAGGTTCAAAACCAGCCTGGCCTGCCAGCAGATTTTCCTGATAGGCCATGTGCCAAAGGTTGCCAATTTCTCTGATGTAAATGATATGGACATTATAGCTTCTGGTAGCAGAGGGTTCTTTAAGCCTGCAGACAAAGTTCTAATAGGATCTGTTACCCCAAAAATGAGTTTTGGGGTGCTGCTTCACTAACCTGCCTATTGCCCCCGTAATCTGTTCTTCCCAAGGTAAATGTTCTCTGTGTTGCTAAAGAAACATTTAAAGGACATGGATATAACCTTTCAATAAAGTAATTGAAACAGGCAGTGATCTTATGAAAACAAAGTGTCTATTTATTAAAATAACAATCCCAATACAGTATCTTTAAAAATGCTAAATAAAGCACAAGAATCCCTGAGACACAAATCCCTTATTGCAAGTTAAAGCACACTTCTCAGTATTATTTGAACTATATGTTAAGGTAGGAACTGTGCAGGAAGAACCAGAACCAGTTTGTGAAACAATTTTTTTTTTTTTTTGGAAGTGGCCAGTTTCCAACAAATTGCCAACAGCATCTCTTAAATTGCTTTAAAGTTCACATAGATAAAATACAATTACAATACACATTTCAAGCATACACATTAAATATTGTAAAACCTATCCTAAACCATACTTATACCAAACTCTAAAGAATGTTAGGATTACTCTGAGAATCCACTGCTGCTTTCTTCTAAAAATTAAATCACTGCCACCGTTTGGCTCCTGGTGAGTCAGTTCTGCTCCTCTCTACCTTCCTTTTCTCTCTCTGCAGTCATTTGTTTTTAGCTTCTCTTGCTGATTTTCTGGTTCTTTCTGCACAGCTCCTACCTTCTCAGATGCAGCCTTCACACTACCAAAAATGCTGCTGGCAGCTGGCCTTTTATGCTGCATTGCAGCTCTCTTGCATTGCTTACCTCACTCTCACATGCTCAGTCCTGACCATTATTTCAGAATTCTGATTGACTGGACTGACCTTTAAAACAAGTTGAGTGGGTTCTGACCAACTATAGGCTTATTTGACTGACTCCTGTCACCCCTCCCTTTATGCACATGCTCAATAGTACTAGGCTGACTGTCAGATCTTTGCCTGGGCATATCTGATCTTTACCTAGACATGCTTTACTCATGCTCAATAATTGCCAATCTTTCATAAGATCACTGATGTCCTTTACTTCAGAGCTTTGATTCAGCTGAGCCACATTCACAAACTTTTTTTTTTTTCTTCCCTTTAGAAATCCTAAATTCTCACTGAGCATGCTCAGGTTCTCAGAATCTACCTCAGAGTAAAATTATTTTTGCTTATTCAGAATAGAGATCAGAAATGCAAAGTAAAGACTGGAAAGTCTTCTCTGGTAATAGACCCAAGTGGCTGGAAGCTAAAGCTAGACAAATTCAAAATATTAGTGATGCATATTTTAACAGTGAGGATAAATGAACCATTGAAACTGGGTAACTAGACTTGTGGTGGATTCTCAAATTTAAGAGGTGATGAATGAGTTCCATGACACTCTTTACATTCCTGAAGAGGCTAACAGGCATTAGGCTTCTGATTTCTGTTTAGGTTCCTAACTCCTTTTGATTCATTCCTTATTACTTTGCTGGATGAGAGACTTGGGGCCTGATTCAAAACACGTTTAAACCAATGAGCATCTTCCCATTCATGTCAATAGGCTTTGGATCAGACACTTATGATCTGTATTATAGTAGCAACATATTTGTGCTAATAAGCACCTTTCCATTTTATTTTATAGACATTAACATACCAGACCAAAATTTGCCCTTAGAAATATAAGCAGTATTGCCACTGATATCAGTGGGATATGGTGCTTGTTTGAGTGCTGAAATAGGCCTACTGTATTGTCTTTACACATTTTTCCTTTTTATGGTTTTTAATATAAAATTAAGGGTCTGCTGTGTCGCAACCTGCATGGAATTTAGGAGTACAGGTTGTAGAAGGGAAGAGTTTGTAGGAGCAACCAGGAAGACACTCTGGCTTAAATGCTGTTTTAATAAAGAGCTAGTTTACTTTTAGGAAAATGGAGTTCTGTTCTCATGGTACATGAAATAAAGTGTGTGTAAAACTACAGTAGTGCTGATGCTTCCTGAATTTATAAAAATCGTGAGCACGTTGAAAAGGGGAATTATGAATGATTAGTATTTCAAGTCTGAGGCATCTGCAGGTGGTAATCTTTTGAAAGAGGATTAAGATTCAGTAGGATGAGACCTCAAAAAACAACTTCCCTCATTATCAAGCTATTTTTCATTTAACAATAAAACAAAACATGCTCTTTGGCCTGCTCATGCAGTTAAGACTACCAGCATCTGAGCAGAGAGTGATCCTGAAACTCTACTACAGGAATGTCTATTCTCCAGGGAAGGTGCTTGAACACTCATCTAGCAAAGCATGTGTAAGCACATTGTGTAAGCACTTTCATTCTCATCTCTTTAATTCAAGAGCCTCACTATTCTAACAGCCTATGTAAGAATGAGTATTTACAGTAAAAAAAAAAAAAAAAACTTCTAAAAGCACAATAGTAAAGCAAACAAGCATTTTTAAGCTGAATGGCATTTTTCAGTATAACTGTTTGCCAGTTGCAAAAATACACCTAGTAATCAGGGCAGAGGGAATATTACTCTTCAGCCTATAGAAGGAAAAGTAGTATTCAAGAGCCGCCTGGTTTGTTTGCTAAATAAATTGGTCTACAAGAATAGATGAGTGAAACATTGAAACACTAAATGATAGAGCTCTTCTGATGAAGTGTCACTGCAGTTTAATTACAATCAATCAAATAAACACAGTGCTAGTTTATACTAGAATTTACTTGAGCACAGCTGCATGCTGGGTATTTTGCAGATAAAAGGACTAAACAATGTTGTGGCCTAATTCCAATCAACATATTATTCAGAGTCACTAATTCATTGGGAAAATTGTTTTTTGCAAATATCTTTGAATCAAGAGGACAGTAAAAGGTAGGCCAACCAATGGGAAACGGCCAGTTTTGTGAATTAAAATGAAGCATAAACCTTTATTTGAGACTTTCTTTCATCAATTGCTCTCTATGTGGATCATTCTTTTTTGATACTAAGTGATATCACAACTGGAAAAAACATGTGAATATTCAGTGGAGCAGAGGAGGAAAAATAGACCCCACCAGCAAGTAATGTTTGTTATTTCTAAAGTTATATCCTCTTATAATTAAATAATACTTCATGAATGTTTATTCACTATATATGAATATATGGTAGAACATTTCATCTGCAAACTGCTTTATAAATTGTTGGATATTACATACAATACCGTCTTTGTGTAACGTTATGTTTTTTCTAAGAATCACAGAAGCAATAAATGTAAGAGTTACTTCTCACATGAGATTGGTGATGCCTCTGGACATCTCACAGCCTACTCCATGAGGTGCAAGGAACAAATTCTTGCTCCTCTCCAAAGGTACAAGTCTGGAACGTTCTACACAAGGAAAAAAACTGAAATTTCTCACCCTTCACCTCTTTCTGTTGGTTAAACGATGGGGAGGCCAAGATCATAGGGTAGGGTGTTTCGGGGGGGGGGGGGGGGGTGTTCGTCTTTTTCTGTAGAATTTCTCCAGAATTTTATTTTTAACTACTGAAAATAGAGTAACATGCAGTGTCTTAATCCTAGAAAATTTCAAAACTCTATTTGCTTGCAAAAAATTGCCCATGATTTCTATAATGTCCTAATCTAGAAATACTGAACTTTGTAATGTGCCTAGAGAATAGTTTTCATCACTGTCCCATGGAAGCAGGGCCATGCCTACCCATACGCAAAGTATGCAGCTGCATAGGGCACCAGGAAACTTGGGGCACCAAACTTCCTGGTGCCCTGCATAGCTGTGTTGCTCCAGCCCCTGCCCCACCTCTTCCCCATGGCCTCCGCCGCAGCCCTGCCTCTTCCCGCCCCTGCTCTGCCTCAGCCCCCGTTCCCGTGAGGACTGAAGCAGGGCCAGGCCTGCACTCACCGGCAGCGGGAAGTGCAGCGACCGCACCCCAGCCGTGCCACCATTAAGTGCTGGGGGGTGGTTCTCCCCCCCCCCTTTCCAAGCCAGCCTCCCTCCCGCAGAGCCCTGCCCCCCCCCACATACACACACCCCCTTGGGGGCTGCGTAGGGCCCCAGAATAGCTAGGGACAGCCCTGCATGAGGGGCTCTCTCAAAGACCTTCCTTGTGAAATTTAGGAGCTCCACAGCTGGCAAATTTAAGTATGTGGGGGTGGAAGTAGAGAACAGAAGATGGAAGTATCTTGGATGACTACTTATGCTAAACAATCTCTTGGAGCGTCACAGCTAAATATAAGGTCAAAGTATCTTTCCCAGACCTGAAGAAAAGCTTGGTGTACCTTTTAAAATTTTGTTTCTTTAACCAATGGTAGTTGGTTCATTAAAATATATTACCTCACCTACCTTGTGTTTGTTGGATGCCTTTGTTAGCCCTCAACCTACAAACTGCTCCACACAGGTGGTCCACATTTTCATGGAACTACAAGAAAACCAGTAGGACTCCTCACAGCTGCAGGAAACCACCACATGGAGCGGATGAAGGAGTCAGGCCTATGTTTGCATTTGATTCACAAATCTACTTTAGGTAGTTGAGATTTCTGCAAGTGTTTATTTCAGTAACTGGTATTTTGCTGATCATGGACTATTATTAAAATAACTATGTAGTATTTGTTTCTGGATTTGAACTTCTGTGTAACATTGGTTTCTATCTGCTTAATTTTTTACTACCATTTTTTAGCTTCTGTTTGTGTACAGAATGCAACAAAGACGTTACAGATTTGTGTTTATATATTAGCAAATAATATTTAGTCAAGCTTGATTTAAGCCACTATTTAATATGGACACGTAGTGCAGCCTTTTCTCTATTAAATGACAGATTATGTAGACAATGCTGGATTTGTCATCCCTTATTTTTATTTGAGATCATGAAAGGTGATGCACCTGCCTCATCCACTGATTCTTTATTGCTCACTATAACATGAAACCAAACATTAGGAAACCAGCATTTGAAATAAGCCAAAATCTAGAATTTTATTTTTTTTAAAAAGATGATTGACTTGGGTCTCAAACTCCAGGATGGCTCTATAATTCAGTTAGCTAGAATGATCTTATATTCAAGAGTTTATTTTTTGCATGTTCAAAAATTCAGGGCCCAATTCGCTACTGCATTTACATCTGTATAAAATGAGTCAAAGTAGGTGTAAAATTCTACCAACCCAGTAAGTTTGTTTTTTGTTTTTTTGTTTTTTTAATGCTTGCTTTTGTACTCCCTCTCAGCAGAGAGCAAATCTGTAGATTAGATTCTGTTCTTGCTTCTTACCTTTCTCATGCCTTACAAGAGCATTCTGAATTTAGCATGGAAAAGAATGAGATCAGGCAAAAATCCAAATGATTGAGTTCTTTGGTTGCATAAGAAAATAGTCCTCTCCAAAATGTTAGATATTTTGAAAAATTATTTTCTCTTAGGACCTGAACTCAAAACTCTGTTTCAAAAGTAGCAACCATGCCAATATTTTCAAATTCTGTGCTATAAGTTAGGCACCAGAATAAATGGCCAGACTTTCACAGTGACTGAATACCTAGAACTCCCACTGAAGTCAGTGGGAGCTACTAGAGCTCAGTAACTCTGAAAATCAGGCTTATTCCTGTGCCTAAATATAGGGGGTTTCTTTGTGGCTAACTTCTGGATCAGAGTTAGAAAACAAATCTGTGCTTGAAAAATAAATTCAACGTCATGGAGTAACATTACCAGAGAAATCTTAACTTTTGGACTTTGTTTACTTTTGACTTCCTCCTCCTGCAAACATATGGCTATTTTTGTTTATAGTTAAAAGGCAAAAGTATGAATTTGCTGTTATAACCTGATGCCTTACCCTACATTATGCAAACATGAATAATATTGGGTTTATTTCTCACTGCATAGTGGGGGAGCATTAAAAACTGCATGTTTTGGGGTGAGAGTCACAGTGGTATTTATGTGCCAACTTCCATTGATTTCAATGGGACATAAAATGCTTAGAGGACTTTTGTGAATGCCACCCTTCACACCACAAGTAGTTAAATTTACTGTGGTATATGAGGGGTGTGGGGGTTTTTGTTTTTTTTCCCCTCCTTCTCAGGATTGGTCTAAACCAGTGGTTCTCAAAACTAGGGCCACTGCTTGTTCAGGGAAAGTCCCTGGTGGCCTTGGCTGGTTTGTTTACCTGGCGCATGCACAGGTTTGGCCGATCGCGGCTCCCACTGGCCATGGTTCGCCACTCGAGGCCAATGGGGGCTGCAGGAAGGGTGGCCAGCACATCCATCAGCCCGTGCCGCTTCCCAAAGCCCCCATTGGCCTAGAGCGGCGAACCGTGGACAGTAGGAGCCGTGATCGGCTGAACCTGTGCATGCGCCAGGTAAACAAACTGGCCCGGCCCACCAGGGGCTTTCCCTGAACAAGCAGTAGCCCTAGTTTTGAGAACTGCTGGTCTACATTACATACTTAAATAAACTGTGGTGCTCTGGCTGGGAAAAATCCACACCCCTGAATGGCATAGTTATGCTAAGTGTAACCCCCCATTTAGACGGCCCTATGGCAGAAGCTCTACAGCTTCTCCGACCGACATTGCTACATGTCTTAAGGAGGTGGGTTTAAGACAACAGGCATGTCTCTCTCTCTCTCTCTCTCTCTCGCCCATTGGCTCAGAGTGTCTTCTCCAGATGTGCTACAGAGGTGCAGCTAATCAGTGCAACTGCACTGATGTAAATTTGTAATGTGGACTTGCCCTTAGATCTTAAGCATAAAAAAGAAGCTTACAAGAAGTGGAAGGTTGGACATATGACCAGGGAAGAGTATAAAAATATTGCTTGGGCATGTAGGAATGAAATTAGGAGGGCCAAATCGCACCTGGAGCTGCAGCTAGTGAGAGATGTTAAGAGTAACAAGAAGGGTTTCTGCAGGTATGTTGACAACAAGAAGAAAGCCAAGGAAAGTGTGGGCCCCTTAATGATTGAGGGAGGCAACCTCGTGACAGAGGATGTGGAAAAAGCTAATGTACTCAATGCTTTTTTTGCCTCTGTCTTCACGAACAAGGTCAGCTCCCAGACTGCTGCGCTGGGCATCACAACATGGGGAATAGATGGCCAGCCCTCTGTGGAGAAAGAGGTGGTTAGGGACTATTTAGAAAAGCTGGATGTGCACAAGTCCATGGGGCCGGACGAGTTGCATCCAAGAGTGCTAAAGGAACTGGTGGCTGTGATTGCAGAACCATTGGCCTTTATCTTTGAAAACTCGTGACGAACGGGGGAAGTCCCGGATGACTGGAAAAAGGCTAATGTAGTGCCAATCTTTAGAAAAGGGAAGAAGGAGGATCCTGGGAACTACAGGCCAGTCAGCCTCACTTCAGTCCCTGGAAAAAAATCATGGAGCAGGTCCTCAAGGAATCAATCCTGAAGCACTTACATGAGAGGAAAGTGATCAGGAACAGTCAGCATGGATTCACCAAGGGAAGGTCATGCCTGACTAATCTAATCGCCTTCTATGATGAGATTACTGGTTCTGTGGATGAAGGGAAAGCAGTGGATGTATTGTTTCTTGACTTTAACAAAGCTTTTGCACAGTCTCCCACAGTATTCTTGTCAGCAAGTTAAAGAAGTAAAGGGATTTCTTTTTGTTTGTTTTTCATTCATCTATCACAGAAGGAGTAGACTGAATCTTCCAGAACCAGATACGCAGTTTTACGGTCTCTAGGTATTCCATCCTGGATACTAGACCACTGTGTATGCATCCATTTTCTATATTCTTTCATTATTCTTCTACTTTTCCCCTTACCTCCTATGCACAATGGCCTGGCAGAAGAACATCATTTTAGAGCTCACTGTATTATTAATTTTAATTTGAAATTTTATTAACCCAAATTATTTTGTTTACTAATATGCACACAATATATGTAAGTAACCTTGATTGTATTTTGTTTTTCAGCATTCATTGTTTTTTCCTGTAGTAGTTAATTTAGGTGGTATCCAATGTGATCTATGTATATGATGATTTCATATTTGCATTTGCTGCTGCTTTTTAGTCAGACAATGTTATTCCTTTGTGTTTCTGTGTACTGTCTGTGTTCACATATTTTTTGGCAATTTGTTCTACAGTGTGATATCTTATGCTGGGGTGTTTCGTTACAATATGTAAGATGATTCTTCAGATAAAAATGAATTTCTACAAGAGTCAGGCAATTTTAATAGAAATTGAACTGAAATGTATTTATAAATAATATATACTTAACATGTCTGCCAATAGATGATGATGATGATGAGCGTTTTTCAATATGGCCTCATTTATCATGCCTCTGACTTTTCCCCCCAGTCCCAGTCATTCATAAACTACAACTTCATATTACCCAGTCTGCATCCCAAGATCCTCAACAACCAGACCTGGACACCTCCCACTCTGCCTCTCATATCACATTTATACAACAGCTAATAACCCCATGCAGATTTACTCAAAATAACATTTAAATATACAGATCAGAAAACTGAGGAAAACTTGCCCAAGGTCACACATCAAGTCAGCCTCAAGAGTATGGACCAGAACCCAAGTTACCTGACTCCCAGACCATTCTCCTCATAATTACTACCAACTAAATAAAATAAAATAAGTACTTACTGTATTTATCAGATGTTCCTCTGTCCCGCCAATATGAAAGATAAAATTAATGTGGTGTGATGCAGGCTGTATATTTTTATAATTACTGTATACAATATATATAATACAAAAGTAGCAATTGAAAAGCATAGCTGTTGGAATTTTGTCTTTTCTCCATTGTGGAAAAATTCATTGTAATGTATGTAATGGTTATCTGCAACACAAGCTGCTGAAACCAGATTCCTTATTGTTCTCTCTGGCTCTCAAACTCACTTATATAGCCTTTGGCACCTGCTTTTGACTCCATATTTTGTCTCACAAAATCCATACTTGGACTAAGCATTTATTCAGAGGATTGTTAGAATTTCAGCTTGCCATTGGATTGTGCAGATCTTCCCAAAAGTGCCCCATATTTTCTTTAAACTGGTTCCCATTGAACAGCTGCTATGTGATTGACAAATTAAAGAGGAAAAAAGCAGCTGGTGACACCATACTGTATGTGTAGGTATTAAAAGAGGATGAGATAAGATAAAATTACAAAGGCTATCAGTCATGCTTCAGGGCATAAACCTATCAGTAGCTGGGATTCTGAGAAGAATGTCATGTTATGGGAAATTATTTGTGGATGGGTGACTTATGTCCTACTGTGAAACATTCAACATTAGCCACCGCCATAATCAGGCTACCAGTACAGAAATACTATTTGTCAGCTCTAGCATTTTTTTCAGTTTGGGAACTATTACCTGAGTATCTAGCATTTGTTGTAATCACATCTAAATTGTTGTCTGGTTTCATTCAGTATTACATGATTAGACAACTACTTTATCTACTATCTTTGATCTTTTAAGACAGGAGTTAATACTCCATATATATTACAGCTGTCAATCACAGTTAACTCATGATTAACTCAAAATAACTGTGATATAAAAAATTAATTACAATTAATAGTAACTGAAATCAATGTATTTGAAAATGTAGAAAACATACACAAATATTTAAATAAATGGTATTCTGTTATTGTTTAACGGTGTGCTGAATCGCAATTTTTTTTTAATCTCTTGACAGTGTGTGTGTGTGTGTGGCAATTGTTATACTGAAATGGACAAATAATCTTTTAGTACCTTGGCGCGCGCTCTCTCTCTCTATATATATATATCTATATATAAAAATAAAATTTTCACACACGCACACTGTTTGCTAGACAGTAACTTCAAATCTAGTTTCAAAAAACTGAACCTCAGAGAAAGATAAGTCTTTTTAGGCTCAAACTGAATGGTAAGATCCGTGGATCAGAGTTGTGCAATACCTCATTAACCTTGGTTAGTCATACCCTTCCTGTGCTGTACTTGCTAAGGATAGTAAGGTTCTGGCAACAAAATTTCAACACAATGATGAAATAAGTTTACCCTGCAATATATTGAGAATAGATGATAATGAAAAACCTGCATGCAGTCTTGATAGTTACCACACTCTTATTGCACATATCTCATATTCTAAATACATGGGGAATCATGCAAATGATAGCTAGGCTATAAACGTCCTGGTTCTCATGGGAGACTTCAATCACCCTGATATCTGCTGGGAGAGCAATACAGCAGTGCACAGACAATCCAGGAAGTTTTTGGAAAATGTAGGGGACAATTTCCTGGTTCAAGTGCTGGAGGAACCAACTAGGGGCAGAGCTGCTGCTCACAAACCGGGAAGAATTAGTAGGGGAAGCTAAAGTGGATGGGAACTTGGGAGGCAGTGACCATGAGATGGTCAAGTTCAGGATCCTGACACAAGGAAGAAAGGAAAGTAGCAGAATACGGACCCTGGACTTCAGAAAAGCAGACTTTGACTCCCTCAGGTAACTGATGGGCAAGATCCCCTGGGAGAATAACATGAGGGGGAAAGGAATCCAGGAGAGCTGGCTGTATTTTAAAGAATCCTTATTGAGGTTACAAGGACAAACTATCCCAATGTGTGGAAAGAATAGTAAATATGGCACACGACCAGCTTGGCTTAACAGTGAAGTCCTTGCTGATCTTAAATACAAAAAAGAAGCTTACAAGAAGTGGAAGATTGGACAAATGACTAGGGAAGAGTATAAAAATATTGCTCGGGTATGCAGGAGTATAATCAGGAAGGCCAAATCACACCTGGAGTTGCAGCTAGCAAGATATGTTAAAAGTAAAGAAGGGTTTCTTCAAGTATGTTAGCAACAAGAAGAAAGTCAAAGAAAATGTGGGCCCCTTACTCAATGAGGGAGGCAATCTAGTGACAGAGGATGTGGAAAAAGCTAATGTACTCAATGCTTTTTTTTTTTTGCCTCTGTCTTCACGAAGAAGGTCAGCTCCTAAACTACTGCACTGGGCAGCACAGCATGGGGAAGAGGTGACCAGCCCTCTGTAGAGAAAGAAGTGGGTTCGGGACTATTTAGAAAAGCTGGACGTGCACAAGTCCATGGGGCCAGATGTGTTGCATCCGAGAGTGCTATAGGAGTTGGCGGATGTGATTGCAGAGCCATTGGCCATTATCTTTGAAAACTCATGGCAATTGGGGGAAGTCCCGGACGACTGGAAAAAGGCTAATGTAGTACCCATCTTTAAAAAAGGGAAGAAGGAGGATCCAGAGAACTACAGGCCAGTCAGCCTCACATCAGTCCCCGGAAAAATCATGGAGCAGATCCTCAAGGAATCAATTCTGAAGCACTTAAAGGAGAGGAAGGTGATCAGGAACAGTCATCATGGATTCACCAAGGGCAAGTCATGCCTGACTAATCTAATCACCTTCTATGATGAGATTACTGGTTCTGTGGATAAAAGGAAAGCAATGGACGTTTTGTTCCTTGACTTTAGCAAAGCTTTTGACACGGTCTCCCATAGTATTCTTGCCAGCAAGTTAAAGAAGTACGGGCTGGATGAATGGACTGTAAGGTGGGTAGAAAGCTGGCTAGATTGTCGGGCTCAACGGGTAGTGATCAATGGCTCCATGTCTAGTTGGTAGTCGGTATCAAGTGGAGTGCCCCAAGGGTCGGTCCTGGGGCTGGTTTTGTTCAATATCTTCATAAATGATCTGGAGGATGGTGTGGATTGCACTCTCAGCAAGTTCGCAGATGACACTAAACTGGGAGGAGAGGTAGAGATGCTGGAGGGCAGGGATAGGATACAGAGGGACCTAGACAAATTGGAGGATTGGGCCAAAAGAAATCTGATGAGGTTCAATAAGGACAAGTGCAGAGTCCTGCACTTAGGACGGAAGAATCCCATACACAGCTACAGACTAGGGACCGAATGGCTAGGCAGCAGTTCTGCAGAAAAAGATCTAGGAGTTACAGTGGACGAGAAGCTGGATATGAGGCAAAAAGGGCAGACTGTTGACAAGAAGGCCAATGGCATTTTGGGCTGTATAATTAGGGGCATTGCCAGCAGATCTAGGGACGTGATCGTTCCCCTCTATTCGACACTGGTGAGGCCTCATCTGGAGTACTGTGCCCAGTTTTGGGCCCCACACTCCAAGAAGGATGTTGAAAAATTGGAAAGAGTCCAGCAGAGGGCAACAAAAATGATTAGGGGACTGGAGTGCATGACTTATGAGGAGAGGCTGAGGGAACTGGGGATGTTTAGTCTACGGAAGAGAAGAATGAGGAGGGATTTGATAGCTGCTTTCAACTACCTGAAAGGGGGTTCCAAAGAGGATGGCTCTAGACTGTTCTCAGTGGTAGCAAATGACAGAACAAGGAGTAATGGTTTCAAATTGCAGTGGCGGAGATTTAGGTTGGATATTAGGAAAAACTTTTTCACGAGGAGGGTGGTGAAACACTGGAATGCGTTACCTAGGAAGGTGGTGAAATCTCCTTCCTTAAAAGTTTTTAAGGTCAGGCTTGAGAACGCCCTGGCTGGGATGATGTAGTTGGGGATTGGTCCTGCTTTGAGCAGGGGGTTGGACTAGATGACCTCCTGAGGTCCCTTCCAACCCTGATATTCTATGATTCTAGGCTGAGCAACAGTAAGGACCACATGATTTTATTAATTCTACTCATCTTTCCTTTTACACTACCCTTCTACTTTTTGTTAAATTCATTTGTTGAAGTTCATTTCAAATTGAAATGTAAGCTTTTTGATGCAGGTATAATAATTTCTTTTGTATTTGTACCTTGTAGAGCACAATAGTGCTCTGCTCCTATCTGCGACCTTTGGGACTACCACAATTCAGATAATAAATAATGTTATTAATTATAACTGTTAATCTCAGGCACCATTCCACGTTAATGATAGTATATGATTTTTGATCAATAACCTAATTGATGAGTGATGAGCGTTATATTTTACAGCACAGCTGTTTGCATTAAAATGACATATTGTAGACTGATGTACAATTCACTTAATCTTTATCTTATATATGACTGTCACTAAAATTTAGCTGTACTCACAATTTCTTCATGCTTCTAGAAATTTCAAGGTACAGTTTGACATAGGTTATAATTTATTCCACTTTTAAAAATCTCATACCATTTCCCATAAGAGTTTATGATGGGTTTAAGTACCTCATGTTACTATTTCTAGGGTAAATAATCACACCTCTTCATGGTAACTCATGTAATGTAGGGTATTAAGATTACATTATCTTTTGACAATCTGGCTAATAATGTTTGTCACACTAAACTATAATTAGTGTGTTCCATATAGTCCATCATAAAACCTATTTCTTTACCCAATGCTAGATGATGCACATGATATAGAGGTTATCTATAAGATCAAACATGCATAAACCCATAATATATACCAGATTCATGCTCAACTTTCTTTCATAATGTTGATGAATTTCACAAGTAACTCCAAGCCATCTCGTTCAGTGGACAATGATGAGTGTCTTTGTAGAAATATTATTCACCTGCTCAGTTAATGTACAGTATCTGGGATGAAATATTGGTCACATGAAAGTTAACAGAGAAATTTTTATTTACTTCAGTGGGTCCAGGATTTCACCTGTGCTCAATGTTTGTTTTCTCAATCAGTTTATAGACCATCATATTTACATCCATCCCCCAAGAAATTCTATTCTATTCAGCTAAACAAAACCTACTGACACATTACTAATTTTGTACATTAGTTAATCTGCACTTCGTTTTACCTTTTAGATAGCTGATCTTATTGAACTCATTTTAATGCAGCCTTTTTTTGGCTTTGGCTCCAGAAGACCCACATCCTCTATGTGTTGCCCATTTAAGGGATGACTACAGAATGTAATAATAAAGGTGATCTCCTGTTTAAATGCAACTACTAAATTTTAATAAAAAGTGTGGCTATAATCAGACCCCCTGATTTCTGAAGAAATAGTGAGCAGATGGTAGCAAACTGGGGAGCTTGAGAGTGAGATCTCCTGCTGAGGAAAACGCAAACAGTAATACTTGAGGTGAGTGGGTAAGCTTGCTTGTCTGTTTGGTTTTTCTTTTAGCTTAAAGTTTACAGTGTGATCTCTTGGAGATCGTGTGTTTGAGTATGTCTACATAGCAAAGAAAAACCTGCAGCTAGCCTGAGCCAGCTGACTCGGGCTCGCAAGGCTCTGGCTGCAGGACTGTTTCATTGCAATGTACATTTCCAGGCTTGGGCTGGAGCCCAAGCTCTGGGACCATCTGACCCCTTGAGGCCCTTGAGCTTTGGTAGGGCAACCACTCTTGCCAACTTGTTGGTGCTTCTGCAGTTCTATGCACACTGGTAAAAAGTGCTGCCAGCCATTCCTGTTCCTGTCTCCCCAGGTCTTCAGAAACACTGGAGGAACGCTATCAGCCCCCACAGCTTTCCATCTTTTGGTTTCCAACAGCACAACATTGATCTCCTCAACAAAGTATGGAGAGGAGAATGGAGATTACTCAGTGTATTGGTGATGGTTTCTGTGGAATTTCGGCTGGACCCTCCTGGTATGTAATCTTGGCTGTTGGCATCTTGCTGTTAGAAAGAAGATGAGAGGTGACAGCATTTGTGGTCACCTTTGCCGGGCTATGTGTAACTAGCTAATATCCTCCAAGTTGCCATAATAGAGCCCGTGCTTTAATGGTTGAATGGGTGAAATCAAGGCTTTCAACACTCTTTCCACCTTTCCAGGTATACCGAATGCAAGGACTCAAGCAACACAGTGGCTTTATCTGGGTTGCTGCTCCTGGGTGACAGGGGATCACTTGATGATTACCTGTTCTGTTTGTTCCCTCTAAAGCATCTGGCTTTAGCCTCTTTGAAAGACAGGATACTGGGCTAGATGGACCTTTGGTCTGACCCAGTATGACCGTTCTTATGTTATGTTCTTATGATCCTTTCATATTCCCTCATACCATTCATACCAATGTCGTCAGCTGGCCACTGGTCATCACATTACTGACCTCCCAGTGAAAATAGTAATGATTATACATACAGACACATTTAGAATACCTATCTGGGCACCCACTGCAATGTGACCCATTCCACAAAGCCTAAATAAAGACCTGTTCCTTAAAAACACAATGTAGCCTATGTAGTTAAGTGTGTTAGTCTTGAAGAAAAAAACATAGGTACAGTATGTAAGATTATTCTTTTATTCTAAAAGGCAATTTAGATTTCCTCACCCTGGTTTCTATTGCTGAAATCACCCTACCTATTAATCCATTGCACCTCCAGGCTACTATCATCTAACCATAGTACTTCTAACATGTTGTATGGTCCGACTATGCTTACTTGAAAACTTCTTTGCTTCTATACCAAGTCTTTTGAGATACCATTCAGTTAATCATTTATAGACTTTCACTCTTAGAGGCATTTTGTTGGGAACAGATTAAGAAGAAGACTTTGTCATAACTAGCTTTTTCCAGAAATACTTGGAAGTGGCCCATTTGTTCCAATTCAGAGGACTAAAGAGTTGATGTTAAATTAAGCACACATGCAATGCAGCCTACCTTCACTCTGAATAATGCTAAGGATTCTACCAATTGTAGTGCACCTGTAAAAAGAGATGACGGTCAAAAGAATTCAGTCAAATCAAAACCAAATTGAAATGGTCTACACAAGAGTGTTTATTCCTCATTGAGGACAATTAGCCAGCTAACTTCCTTTCCTCACATATTTTAACTGAAACTGTCTAAAAAGGTTTTAATATTGGGAAAGGTGAGTTTGTTCACTTGTCTTATGCTGAAAGAAAGCACTGAACTATTTTTGTTCAAAATTTTCTTTAAAAACATTTTTGTTTTCTGGTGAAATCCTCAAAACTTTTGTAGAAAAAGATTGGTCATTTTTTCAATGGGAAAATACATTTCCACACCAGTTTTGTCATGGAGCAGATGAAAAATAGAACCAAATTTTGTTCTTGTGATAAGTAGTTCTATTCTATTGGATGAGTTCACATGACATGGTAAAGTCCTGGTCAGGAAGGGAAAGCTCTTGAAATACCTCAGACCCATTGTCACAGCATAATCTGCCCCCCTAATGGCCTTGGGAGGAGGGCTGACAAGGAGCAACTGACCCTACTCCACAAGGAAGCACAGCAGTCAGGTGCTAGGAATCAGTTGACACAGCTGAGCAGCCCCTCATGACTGGCGCACACTCTCACCTGGGATTTAAAGGAGAGCTAAGGCATGAAGCTGGGAGGGAAGTCAGGAAAAAGGATACTCTCTGGGAAACAGAGCAAGAGACTGCAGACAGGACTGCCTGCTGTGTAACACCTTCCCCGGGGGTTGGGAAGAGCCCTACCTGGTAGCAACCAGAGACAAGATGACCCCAGTTAAACCCCCCGACCAGATTGTTGTTAGTGTTGTTTTTGTATACTTTTCTTGCTTTTTGGAGGAGGACAATAAAGAGAGCCCTGAAGAAAGAGACAGAAACCTAACATGGGTGTGGCTGTCCATCTATCCCCAACTGATGATGAAGGGGCATGAGCCTGGACTCATCCCATTAAGAGCTTTGAAGATCAAGATTAAGACTTTTAAATTGATTCAAACTGAGAATTCTATGGGAAGTCAGTGAAGTGACAAGAGCACTGCATTGACATGTTTGTACGGAAGTGTAAGCTATTAGGTATGATGCTGCATGTTTCTTCAGGGCTGCAGCCTTCATTTCCAAATAGTGTGCACTAAAGTAAGAAGAGTATATTAAAGTAGTCAAACAGGGATATCATGTGGATCACGGTTGCAAATCCCATTGATCAGGATAGAGGCCAAGTCTCTTGGCTATCTAAAAGGTAGTAGGAAGTGTTTCTGACCACTGTATCTATTCATGTGTCCAGTAGCAGAGACCAGCCTGGAATGTTGAGGGCTGAAGCTTGCATTCCATCAGTGACCACATGCTTTTCTAAGGATGATGTGTTGTTTACAAGCTCGTCTCAATATTTTCTCCTATGACCCAGTTTCACCTCCATCTGTACAATGTTCAACTTTTAACAGCTGCTATTCACTCAGGTACTGATATTTCTTGGTCACTGTGACAGGCAGAGGATGATACAGTTGGTATTCAAAGTGAAGCAAAAGTGACCTTGTAATGACACTGTATGCTGCTTTTTTTGTCTTGGCTCCAAGTTGACCATCCTTGACTCAGATGATCTTTTCCGGAAAATAGGCTGATTGTTCATTGCAGAGGTTAGTAGCGCAGACAAGAGTGCATCTAGTCCAGGTTGATATCAATTGATTATCCAAAATAGCTTTTCTGGGCATCACTTTGCAGTTGCTATGTCAAAAAAAAAAAAAAAAAAAAAAAAAAAAAGTATACTCTGTCACTTCCATGAACTTGGAGCAGATCTTACAAAGTTGCTGTGATACAACCTATCCAGGTCTGCTTTCACCAGCATCATTTGAGTCCCTATCCTTCACTGTTTTTTCTGCCACTTGAACCACAGGGTGATCTTTGGTGATGGTGTAATAGCTGGGGTGCTTTGGTGCTGTACCAATAGTGATGAACATAAGTGGTCATAGTATTAAACTTGTTCATCTGTAAAAAATCAAGAAGACCCTGTTTTGTAGTTTGAATCTCTTTTTGCCATCAGGAGATGTTTTAGCTTCAGCCTGGTGGAGGTATGGGTCCAACAAGATATGCGTATAGAATCATAGGACTGGAAGGGACATCGAGGTCTTCTAGTCCAGTCCCCTGCACTCAAGACAGGGCTAAGTATTATCTAGACCATCCAGGTGATTTACAGCTGTATTCAAATACGTATTGTCAGTAACAGATGTGATTTATATGTTTGTACAGGACATGCATCTAGAAGTCTCAATAGGTGCATTTTATAAATTGAAAAAAAAATGTTTCCAAAGCTATCTTTGCACTTTCACAGATGACTGTGCCAACTAACAAGACTTTCTGGAGCTATTAATTTTCCTTTCTTCATATAGAAATTTCTGGGACTGATGATGAATAGAAATAGTCCAGAAAAGTTTCTGTAATGAAACAGCACACAACTTTTTTGACAATTCCAATCATTTACCACATAACAAACAAAGATGTGCTAGAACAGAAATAACTAGGAGAAAACATACTATCTTCTGTGTCATTTAAATATTGGCTTGTAGAAAATTTCACCCTTTTGAAAAGGTTACCCATTCATCTCTAAAGCCATTCAGCATTCTTACTGGAGCTAGGGGATAGAGGAGGCTGATATAACTATTTCTAAATTTTGTTTTATTTGTTTGATGTCTTTTCTTTTCAATGGAATCATAGCCTCACTCATCATTTGGCAGCTGGTTTCTTTCAAGGGATTTTTACTTAAAATATATATTTTTAAAATATTATAATTTACTTCTCAATGAACCTTGCAATAACAACATTTTAGCATCTATCCACCATGGCAGATGGCAAACTAATGAGGTCTGCTGTGGCTGCATACAGATATGTTCTGTTCACAACACTTTGGTGTTCCAAAGGGAGGTCAAAGAGTATCTTTTATTTATCTTCTTTGTTGTATTTGATCCTTGAAAATCATAAAACAGATTATTAGAGAAAACACTTTTTGCACCTTTTAATTAGATATGAGGGTTTTTTGTATGCGATCGAATCACAGAGCTGAAAAAACAGTTCTATCTGCAGTGTGCTCTAATCTGCTTTCTTTTACAGCAAAAACTATTATTCCCTCATATTTCACAGCATTCTAGTTAAAGTGTACCTAAGAAATGAAACCAAAAATGCTTTTCCTGTGCATATCTTTTAGTCACTTCAGTGAATTTTAGTACATTCCTTTTGTTAGCTTTCAGCTATTAGAGATATAATTAACATTCTTACTTGATTTCTGCTCCAGGGCAACAATGCATGCAGATGTTAGACAGTTTTCATTAAATCTAGTGAAAAGCTAGCCTGGTATACTTTTACGATCGGGTGACCTGCTGAACAGTAATACTACTAATAATAATAATGCTAAATCATAAATCTCTTTCTGCCTGATTCTGCCACCTTTACTCACAGTGGTTTCAATGGAGCTACTTGCAGCTGTGCACTACTCAATGTGAGTAAAGGTAGGGGTCTCTAGCCCTTGATAAATAAAATCTCATCTTGATTATTTTATAGCCTTTCCTAATGTTGATCTCAGACAATGTTACTGACCAGACATGAAATCAAAGTTGAAGCTATTTCAGCAATGATTCCTAAAACTGGGATTACACAGTTTAAATATTTGGTTGTAAATGTTTTTTAAATTCATAGATATATTGGATTCAAGTCGTGTATCATCAAATGATGTGAAAGGTAGCTTTCATTCTAATACAAATTCATTGTTTCACTGATCCATAATGCTATCTTGTATCATATTGTGTTAATATTATACAAGTATGACTCTTACTGAGCACATTGTGTGGGATAAGTATGAGCTTTGAAGTAATTAATTTTAAAAAGGCAATAATCTGTATCAGAACTTCAGCTGTGCTTCAAAGCTCTCATTTTTCAACACTTTTGGCAGAATTATTTTTTTTAATCTATGGCTTACAAGACATATACTGTAGTGTTGGACAAAAGACATCATTAACTGCATATCCCCAGCTGCTTGAAATAATTCTTATAGTACCTTAGACTGTTTCACATTTCTAATAATAATTAAAGTTATTAAAACTAATTTATTTACTATAAATTATTAGGGCCGGATTCTTCCTTTCTTTTTCCATTCTACACCAGAGTAACTTTACTAACTTCATTGCAAATACTCCTGATTTACCCCAGTGTGAAAGAATTCTTAAGCCTTTGGAGTATGAGCTTTAAAACTAGATTTTAACTTAACTAACTTCTAATTTAACACTGCTCGATAATATCAGGACACAATAATGGAAGATTAAACCTACCTCTTTTGTCCAAAAAGTAAGGTTTGATCAATATAGTTTTTTATCCTTTCTCAGTAGCCGCCATGGGCTGTCTTCCTCACCTTTCAGGCCAATAGATTGCTCTGGAATGACCTGACTGAATGGCTCTGTGATGATTTCAGAAGAATAGTGGTCAAGGGCAGGAAAAGAATGTCACCAGAGCTTTCCCCTGGGCTCACTCCTTTGCTGTCAACTTAAAATCCATGTTCGTACCCTTTCCTTTTCTATCACCCATTGACTTTAGTGGAAAGATCAACCAAACAGTCTTCTTGTATAGTCAAAGCTATTATAACTGTACACTAGCTTCATCACTGATTTACAATCAGAAAAGCAATTGATTCCTCTACTATGAAAACCAGAGGGCTGTATATCTTCCCTGCAATGCAAATTAGGCAGTTTCTAATCATGTCTTCCACCACATAGAAAGTAGAAGTAGAAAAATCCTCTAGAAGCCTGAGAGACCCACTCTCTCACTGTACCTTTCTGCACATTTATAGATCCCTGTGCCAATGCCAAAATCAGTGTCTTCTTAAGGGAAATAACCTACATATTAATTTTACCAGTCTGAATTTCTGTGTTTACCTACCTATTATTTAGGGGCTATTTAAAATGTCTACTCAACATAAGAGGCTTTTAAGAATATCATTAAATACTGAGTAATCTATTCATTATCTTAATAATTTGCCATGTAATGCAAATTATAGTCAGAAGCTGCTCAATCAGTGTATTTTTGGAAAAGTCAAGCAGAGAATCAACATTAAACAAGTATTTGCTTTCAATTAGGCATGTGTGATTTTCATACAGCCTATCATTTGAAAATATAATTTGCACATTAATTCTAAATTGCAGTCATCTTGTAGACTAGTTGCTTTATAGTTTTTCATTTGACAACAATATTTTTGTATCCCTAGATGGTGCTATATGTACCGTTATTGAAAGGAGCAGTATAGATAATTTTAATATAGAATGACAGAAAATCCTATGTAAGACAAAACTACTAGAATGAAACAAATGATTGTAGAAAAATTCCCTCTAGTTTTGCTATAGGCCAAAAAAGCATGTGTTGTCATATGATTATACTCATGAGAAAGTTATTTCTGTGCTGTATTTAGTAGGAATAACAAATAAGTACTATAGAAAGCAACCCACATTTTGGGGGAGAAATGTCAGGCCAATTTGTTGGAAGCTGTAAAATGGCAAAGCTCCTTTAATGTCACTAATGCTGATTTACACCAGCTGAGAATCTGGTTCTTTCAACATGTTTAGCAAATTTTGTTTTTGCTTACCTTCAGTCATGTTGAATTGCCATATTTATGGGCCCATAAATGAATATGCAAAGTATGATTTTTAATAGCTATGTATTTTCAACCGGAAAAACAAAACAACAGATTGTCAGCCATTGAAGAGAAAAGTATGCAGGGCCTTTTTAGTAAGTAGCAGCTACTCTTTTTCAGTAGAAATGGATTGGTACCAGAGTCAGTAGAGATTTGCCTTATCTACTGATGAGTAGCTTCAGAGACAGGAATGCACATTTATCATGGCGTAACACGTTCTAGGATGAAAACTAAGACCCTGACCTTGCAAAAACTTATACATGTAAGTAACTATGTCAGGCTACTAAATGCATAAAGTTACTCATGTGCATAAGTGTTTGCAGGATCAGGGCCTTAGTATTGTAACATTATTATGTATCACAGAATAATTCATTGATTTTTCTTTAATATAGAGTAACATTTTAATGCATTATGAAGTATTACATATTTTCATATATACATACATTTCATATGTATTTTTTGCATATTTGGCTGACAATGTGTCCATTTTCCTTGTTCCAGACACTGCAGAAAGACAGTCAAGACATCAGGAATGTGATTTAACCAGGGCACAACTTTGTTAAGTAATAAGTATGGGAATTATCCAATAATGATTTGTCTAGTGCAGGTCACCCTTCTTTTGTAATTTGTATCACCTGGTGGAGAGATGTCATCAGCCCATTCCTCCAATACACACACCAGTAATCTGTTCCCAAAATCATTGCTGGAATTCCACCAACCTCTCCTCATATTAGGATTAAGGAGTAGGACAAGGGGGTTGTCTCCTTGCTGTACTAGATGTTAGGTGCTTCAACTCCATTCCCCACCCTCTTTAGGAGATGTATTCTCCTCATCTGTGTCCAGTTCTAGGTTATCATGGAACCAGACCCCCGATGGAATTTTTCTCATTTATTTCAATGGACCCGGATTTGGGGCCAGATTCAAAATTTACTGAAGTCAATAGAAGTCTGTCCAGTGACTTCAGTGGACATAATATCACACCCTTAATCTTTTCTTTGGAGAGTGCCTTTTAACTCAGCCCCACGCCCCCCCCCCCAAAAAAATCAACTCTAAGCAGAGATTCTAATACTTCTCCCTACTTGTTGGTTTTAGGAGCACGTTATCACATGTATTTAAGAAGGAAACCTTCAAAAAATAAATATAACTCTTTTCTGAGTCAAAGTATAGATGCCTGCAATTAAGTATGAACTTTTCCTTTCAAATCCTTTGCACTTTCCATATTCTAATAGACAATTCACAGTAAAGCAAAAGCCTCCTATGACATCTCCTGTTTATAACACTAATACTTTTACCACATTGGATGTTATTCAGTCCCACACATTGTTTCATTCAGTTCTTAGTTTTTATTTGCTGATAGCAAACTCATTATAACTGCATTTGTAGACAAAAGACTGCTGTATTCCTATCCCTGTTTTCTGTCTGAATATTTTTTAGCACTGAAGTCATGTGTAATATGAATATTTAAAGCATACAGAGCCTGATCTAAAGTTCACTAAGTCATTTGGAATCTTTCAATTGACTTCAATGTACTCTGGATCAGGCCCTAGAGATGGGTGAAAAAAACAAAATGATGTATCTGAACATTAATTTGATTTTTTTTCAGTTACTTCCTCTGTATTCAGGGCCTTCTGGGATTTCTTTCTAGTAATTATTCTAGTGCAAGTTTACTCGGGAATGCTTGCAAAAAAAGCATGTTTCAATCAAATATTGGAGAATATTCATCAAGTGAATTTTGAATTAATAACATCCAGTATTACCATCCAAAACATAAGGGCTATACTCATCTGGAGTGTAACCTAAACCTAATGAAGTCAAACCTCAGAGTACACTTACTGAATCAGGCCTCCCAGACAACATAATTGTGTTGGTCCCCTCAGACAGCTCCTGAACACACCTACTAGACTGGTTAGTAGGGCACCCATCTGGGCAATATGAGATCAGGGTTCAAGTTGCTGCTCTGAATCAGTCAGATGGGGGAATTTGAATCCCAGTTGCGCATATCCTGCGAGAGTGTTCTAACCTCCAGATTTAGAATTACAAAACTTATTAATCTAGCCCTACTTTTCTTCCCCTGCCCTAAAGTTTTCTGCAGGAAGACCTGCTGCACTAGTCATTGCAACTTTTAGCTCATCTGGCCAACTTGCTGGCTTTTATGGATTTCTATGTACTGATCCAAAAGGGATCTAGGCATTGGAACATCTAACTTTTAGCCACCTAGAAAATCACTGGAACAACAATGGGATCTACAAAGCCTGGAGGTACTCAGAGGTCTAGATGTTTGGCTAGTTTTACAACAGGGTACATAGAAAGCACTAGTGAAATCATACAAACTAAAATTTCATACAGACGACGACTTGTTTATACTGCTCTATATACTATACACTGAAATGTGAGTACAATATTTATATTCCAATTAATTTATTTTATAATTTTATGGTAACAATGAGAAAGGAAGCAATTTTTCAGTAGTAGTGAGCGGTGATACTTTTGTATTTTTAAGTCTGATTTTGTAAGCAAGTAGTTTTTAAGTGAGGTGAAACTTAAGGATAGAAAAGACAAATCAGACTCCTAAAAGGGGTACAGTTGTCTGGAAAAGTTGAGAGTCAGGGAATTAACCTATTCCGTGATGTTAGTATGACTAGATTTTACTGTATGCATTGGATTTTAGACTGTTTTAGGAGAGTTCCCTGAAGTAAATGCTGTATTACTTGCACTAGAAATAGCACTCGTGTGAAACATAAAACATTTGTTAGCTGGTATTATGTGTTAGATGAATATCATTGTGTAAGTTGAGCATTGAAGTATTATAGAGCCTTGGATTTTGTGATTGCTTTTACTAATATGTGTATTTTTGTTTGCATTACACAGATGCTCAGAATTGCTTTGTTCTGACTCTTTGTATGGTTTCATTTAGGTCAATTGTTCATATAAATATGCTAAAATATTTTAATTTGATATAGTCATATGATTACTAATGGAGATAATAGTCAGTAACACCCCCCCCCCCCCCACACACACACACAAAATGAAAATATGATATCTATTGTGGTTTGATTTTTCTGCTATTAAAATGAGGACTGAAGCTGATTTCAAAATAATATGTGTATTTTAATAACAATAAGAAATGAAAAACAACAACAACAAGGAGTACTTGTGGCACCTTGGAGATTTCTAAGGTCTGTAAGGCACCACAAGTACTCTTCGGTTTTTTTTGCTGATACAAACTAACACAGCTACCTCTCTGAAATAAGAAATGAATACATCACTGCTTCCTACTCAAGCATTAGGCCTGGCTGCACTGACTGCCTCAGTGCCTGCAGCTAGTTTGTATGTGTGTAAGAGATAGAAAGAGAGAGAATTTGTATGAATCCAATGTGCAATGTTGTATTGCATAGTGTCCACAGGATGTATGGCAAGTTTAAGTATCCTTCTGGGCTTTATTGAAGGGGTTCATGGAAATTGATCACAAAGGCTAATTTAAAATTAACTTCCTCCAGAATAGACATACATGAGGAACAGGAAGACATAATGACATACAGACCTGACTCTCTCCTCATTTACATCACCTGTAACTCCATTGACTTTGACTGAGTTACAGCTGATGTCAACCAACGAGATTGGAGAATATAGCTAATGCTCATTTTTACATGACTATCACGACAACCTGCACTCTACCATTGTTATTGGTGCAGTACACTACATTCAAACCAGAAATCTTGACCCAGACTCTTGTGTATTTGAGATCATGCCTGCCTCCCACAATTCCCTCTCCCCATGTCCAGAAACTAAGACTTATGGTTCCATAAGTCAAATGTAAGGTGCTACACGTAGGGAAGAAAAAACAAATGTATAAATACAGAATGAGGGATAACTGGTCTGGCAGCAGCATTGCTGAGAAGGCTCTGGGAGTTGTGGTGGATCACAACCTCAACATGAATCAACAATGAGATGCAGTTGGAAAACAAGCAAATGGGTTTTTGGGTTGCATTGACAGAGGCAAAACATGCAAGCCGTGGGAGGTGATAGTACTGCTCTACTTGGTGCTAGTTAGGCCTCAGCTGGAGTACTGTGTTGAGTTTTGGTCACTGCTGTACAGAAAGAATGTAGAGAAACTGGGAAGTATCCAGAGGAGAGTGACACAGATGATCAAGGTGATTGAATACAAGAGACATATGAGCAGAGACTAAAGGAACTGGTTATGTTTAGTTTGGAAAAGAGGAAATTAAGGGGTACATGATAGCAGTCTTCAAATACTTGAAAGGCTGCCATAAAAAAGATGGAGAAAAGTTGTTCTTTCTCGCCACAGAGAGCAGGATAAGAGGCAATGGGTTCAAACTACAGCGGAGCAGATTTAGATTAAATCTCAGGAAGAACTTGCTAACTGTAAGAACAGTAGGACAATGGAACAAACTTCCTCAGAAACTCCTGGAATCTCCTACACTGGAGATTTTCAAAAAGAGGCTGGATAGCCATCTGTCTTGGATGGTTTAGACACAACACATCCTTCATCTTGGCAGGGGTTAAATTAGATGACCCTTGCAATCTCTTCTAACCCTATAGTTCTGTGATTCTATGATAATGCGATATAGTTAATCTAGTCTTCCATAATGTATATGTATTCCTCATCCCACCCCATCTTTTTCTTTCTCTCATTCCTACTATCTTTCAAAGGAAGCCCTCTTATAGTGTAATTATCTCTTATTAGTTTCCATACCTTATAAGACTCAGAATGGGAAGAGGCAGTATAAAGGATAAAAAAGGGCAAATCTTCTCTAAAGGAATATGATTTCATTTTATAGCTATTCAGCATCAGTCTGTATCTTCAAGAATTATCTTACAGATAGCCTGCCCATAAATAGCAGAGAACAAGTTCTGGATAGGTCCAGTTCTACACATTTTGCTACTGTTTCCTGAACTTATTAACTGTGTAACACTCCCTGATGTTTAAAACAATAGCCCTGTGTCCTGCAAACTGAAATTGGGAAAAGTTAGTTGGGGAGAAAATCCATGAAGCACAGAGTTGGTTGGTTGGTACTTAGGTGGGTAGCTAGAGTCATAGGCAGGCTTGGTGAGAGGGAGGATAAAAAGTCCTCAGATGTAACACAAACATACACACACACAACAAATTGTTCAAGCTAATCAGGGCCAGTTTTGTGTTTCCCTATGAAACCATGGAAAATTAAATTATGGAAATATTCAAAACATAAGACACTGGGCATGTTTCCATGATTTTTGATGCAAATACTAAAATGTGGAAAAACTGCTGGTTATGCATGCATCTGTGGTCTCCTTATCTGCTCATTAAATCTCTCATTTCTTTTCAAAGTTGCAGAATCAAGACAGCTTTTCCTTGCACCTGCTCAAACAAGAAGCAGTGACCAAGGGGGATTCTACCTCTTGTAGTCTTAAGTGTCTTTATAATATTAACGTCTATAGCTCTAAGCTTTCCTTCATGTCTGTAGAGAGACTAGGGATTTTATAATATGCATACATGAGCACCCTCCCACCTCACATTTTCCTTGTTGTAAGACTTTGTGTGTGTGATGATATCCAAATGGGTATTGAACCAGTTTAAGTAAACATGTTATAGCAATCAAAATATGCCCTTTAGCAATTTATCTCACCCCTGACATTTATAAGCACCTGAAGGTTTGGGTCTAAAAGATAAAATAGGAATCAATAAACATTATCACAAATCCCTCAAACCATTAGGAAAAAATCTGGTGACTTAAAGGAAAAAATAGTCTCTGCTTTCAGCTTCCTGGGATGTTTCTAAATCTGGGACAGTTTTAAACTAAAATTGTGAATCCCAACTCAGACCTGAATTTGAACTTTCTGAAATAACAGTGTGCTCAAATTCAGACCATTATAGTGGTAAGTTTTGAGCTGAGACTTTGAATTGTAACTCAGAGCTATGACATGAATCTAAGATTTTGGTTTTGGCCCATTTCTAGTTCTTACAGCAATTTGAAATACCATGAAAGGCTTTCAAAACATGGGAAATACTGAAAACTTTACATGAAACTTGCAAGTAAGCCAGATTTATGGTTGCAAGAAGGGAAAGAGGTGAGTGAGTATTCTAAATTTAAATTTGTGTTCTTGTTGTTCACACTCTTAGGCCCTGAAATTACAGTAGTCCTGTTGAAATCAAGGCTTATGAGTAAGTCTTTGATGGATTAGAGTATTAGAGAACTAATGTCTTTCTGCAAAAAGAAAAGGAGTACTTGTGGCACCTTAGAGACTAACAAATTTATTTGAGCATAAGCTTTCGTGAGCTACAGCTCACTTCATTGGATGCATTCAGTGGAAAATACAGTGATTTATATACATAGAGAACATGAAACAATGGGTGTTACCATACACACTGTAACCAGAGTGATCACTTAAGGTGAGCTATTACCAGCAGGAGAGCGGGGGGGCGGGAGGGGGAACCTTTTGTAGTGATAATCAAGGTGTGCCATTTCCAGCAGTTGACAAGAACATCTGAGGAACAGTGGGGGATGGGGGGAGCATAAACATGGGGAAATAGTTTTACTTTGTGTAATGACCCTTCCACTCCCAGTCTCTATTCAAGCCTAAATTAATTGTATCCAGTTTGCAAATTAATTCCAATTCAGCAGTCTCTCGTTGGAATCTGTTTTTGAAGTTTTTTTGTTGAAGTATTGCCACTTTTAGGTCTGTAATTGAGTGACCAGAGAGATTGAAGTGTTCTCCAACTGGTTTTTGAATATTATAATTCTTGACGTCTGATTTGTGTCTATTTATTCATTTACATAGAGACTGTCCAGTTTGACCAATGTACATGGCAGAGGGGCATTGCTGGCACATGATGGCATCTATCATGTCTATCTGGTTTATGTAGTTCCATAAAGAACTGAGAGCAAGTCACTAATAATTTTGTGTTTTGTGCTTTGTTACCAGTTTATTTCATATTGATGTTACCACATCCTGCTAGACTTGAGACTGAAAATAATGTTAGTCATGAGAACCTGAGAGTGAAAAGACAGACAGGTATGTCAACAAATGTCAGGGTCGGGCAATAGCAAAAGGGATTGTATATAGATATCAACAGAATTCCCTAAAGAAAGCATGACAGAAGTGTTGTTTTATTTTAAGGGGATTTCATAGTGGACAGAGTAGGGGCTTTGCCAATGAATTCAGAGAAGCTGAATCATGCGTAAGAGCCAAGTGAAAAAAAGCACAGACTGTCTGAGAGACTTGGAGATGGATAATGAAGGATAGGACTATTGACAATCAGAGTGGGTGGGAATTGATATGAAGCTTGACAATGGAGGATAAGCAAGAATGGGCAGTTTTATGTAGAACATTGTAGGAGGTGAACAGTTGTTTAAATCTGATGTGATGATGAGGCAATAGAGAGATCCAAAAAGTGGAGTGATATAATCAAATTGTCAGGCAACTAAGATTATATTATTGACTGTATTTTCTATGTTCTGGAGAGGTGTGATGTGTTGGAGAGGCCAGTGAGGAGGATGTTGCAGTAGTCAAGGAACAATAAAGTGGGGACCTAAATAAGAGATTTTGCTTTGAGGATGGAAAGAAAAGGACACATCTTGTGATGGTGAGCAGGAAGAAGTGGTTGGATTTGTATATAGCCTGGAGGTGTAGCACAGGGAAGAGTAAGTTATCAAAAGTAATCCCCAGATTGCTGGATAAACAACAAGAAGAATTGTGGTGATGTTGACAGTGATGGAGAACAGAGGTAATGGAAAATGTTTGGGAAGGAAGATTAGGAGTTCAGTTTTCTGTTACAAAAATTGCAGAGCTATCACAGCTTTCAGTTGATGGCTAATAAGGATTCCAGTGTATACTCCACTTGCAACTCTTTAAAAAAGCACAGAGCCTTCAAGTAGTGTATGCAATTATTTTTTTTCTGAATCACAAGTACTATCATACAGAATAGTTTGCGTTAATAAGGCATAACCAAGAATAGATTCAAAGGCATACTAAAGGGGGTCACTCCGGAAGGCACTGTGCCACTGAGGAGTCTGCAGCATGTTCTCTGTTCAAAGGTAGCAGCTCCACTGGCCAGTAAGAAGGTGGAGAGAAGCCATGGTCTCATATCTTCCTATCCCTTTCTTTTCTGAAGAGCCTAATATCCATAAGGACACTACCCATCAGTAGCTCCCTGTCTGGTCAGGGGAAAAGAAACAACCTATTCATAGCAGTTCCCCTGTATCTGCTTACTGATACAAGCTCCTTCCATTTTTCCCCAGCTGCATGTGCATTCTCTCTCATAGATTCATAGATACTAAGGTCAGAAGGGACCATTATGATCATCTAGTCCGACCTCCAGCACAACGCAGACCACAGAATCTCAGCCACCCACTCCTGCAAAAAACCTCTCACCTATGCCTGAGGTATTGAAGTCCTCAAGTCGTGGTTTAAAGACTTCAAGGAGCAGAGAATCCTCCAGTAAGTGACCCATGCCCCATGCTACAGAGGACAGCAAAAAACCTTGAGGGCCTCTTCCATTCTGTCCTGGAGGAAAATTCCTTCCTGACCCCAAATATGTTGATCAGCTAAACCCTGAGCAAATGGGCAAGATTCACCAGCCAGATACCCAGGAAAGAATTTTCTGTAATAACTCAGATCCCACCCCATCTAACATCCCATCACAGGTCATTGGGCCTATTTACCGTGAATATTTAAAGATCAATTAATTACCAAAATCATGTTATCCCATAATACCATCTCCTCCATAAACTTATTGAGTTTAATCTTAAAGCCAGATAAGTCTTTTGCCCCCACTGCTTCCCTTGGAAGGCTGTTCCAGAACTTCACTCCTCTGATGGTTAGAAACCTTCATCTAATTTCAAGTCTAAACTTCCCAATGACCAGTTTATATCCATTTGTTCTTGTGTCCACATTGGTACTGAGCTTAAATAATTAATCACCCTCTCCAGTATTTATCCCTCTGATATATTTATAGAGAGCAATCATATCTCCCCTCAACCTTCTTTTAGTGAGGCTAAACAAGCCAAACTCCTTGAGTCTCCTTTCATAAGACCGGTTTTCCATTCCTCGGGTCATCCTAATAGACCTTCTCTGTACCTGTTCTCTCTCTCTCACACACACACACAACCAAACTGTGTCCTTTTAGGATGCATGTGGAGAATATGTGCATTGTCAGACTCGTGCACAAGCACATTTCTATTTCTCCATTACATATTTTACCTAATTATTACTTTCTTATTATTTATACATGTGTTTAAAAGCCTGTAAATAACTGATTTCTGATACAAGTAATACTAGGCCAAATTCACTTCTCTGTGGGGTTACACCACCATAAATGAGAGCAGAATTCCCCTTAGCAGGACTTCCTAAAGCCTAATTCTCCTGCTGCTGCTGATTTGCAGATGTTATTTAAGTGCACCTTTCTCAGTATCTGGCCCTGGCCCAAAAGTTCAGAGGGCTATAATTAAGGTCTTCACATGCCAAAAAGTGAATGAAAAACTCATGAAACATTACCAAGTAATGTTTAGGGACTCAATTTAAAAGGAGATACTGCCAGGAATATGGGAAATTATACAGGATCTGGAAGAGGTCTATGCCTTTGGGATATTTTAAGAGTGAGACAGCTGCTCAGGAAACTGAAAACATACCACCATAGTCATTATTCCTCATGCCTGTAGGTCAGTTGAAGTTGGGACCCATTCAAAGTGAGGGTCAAAGAAGCAGACAGCATATCTTATTCTTCAAAACATACCCTTGCGGGGAAAGTTCAGCTGTCATGCCACATTAAGCAAGTTTCTATTATGTGCAGAAAAACACAGAAAATATTAAACCACTACACACGTGAGTAATTGCTGCCATATGCTTTATAAAGAACAGATCATCAAAACAGTAATACTTAGCATTTCCATTCTATAGTGTTTTATATACACTATATATCATTATACATCCATTATAAACATAAAATTTCATTTAAACATGTACTTTATGGCAATCATAGAATCATAGACTTTAAGGTCAGAAGGGACCATTATGATCGTCTAGTCTGACCTCCTGCACAACGCAGGCCACAAAATCTCACCAACCCACTGATAGAATATAGATATTCAGGCCTGTCTGTAAAGACCTGTACTCCTAAGAATTTAGGTGTATTCTTATCACTTGCTAGTTATAGAGGTCTAAAAGAAAGAATCAAAATCACTGTCTGCCAGTGTAAGGTCCTTCTCTTATTGTGACAGTCTGAGGCCCTGTGCTTAGGCTAAGGCCTTTGGCTAAGCACCAGAGGCAGCCATAAGCTGGGAAGCTACCCGTCACCTCCTCACATTCCAAACTAGTCACATTGAAAGACGGTGCTATTGGGCTGTTAGGAATACAATCCTGTCCTGATAATGACCATCGCCTCCAGAGAAAGGGAAATGCCTAGAAGATGTAAAAGGAAACTTAGTTTGATAGCATCCTGTCTGGCAAAAACTCACTTATCAATAGCTGGGATGTGAAATCCTCACTTCTGTATTGTTTTGTCATTATAGTTCCCACTTGCTATTGTTTGTCTGTATGATCTCTGTCTGGTTCTGTGATTGTTTGTCTGCTGTATAATTAATTTTGCTGGGTGTAAACTAATTAAAGTGGTGGGACATAATTGGTTACATAATCATGTTACAATATGTTAGGATTGGTTAGTTGAACTTCAGGAAAATGATTGGTTAAGGTATAGTAAGCAGAACTCAAGTTTTACTATATTGTCTGCAGTCAATCAGGAAGTGGGAGTGGGGTGTGTGTGGGTGTGGGTGGAGGAGATGGGAACAGGGAATGGGGGTAAGGAAATTGGAATCATGTTTGGCTAAGGGCAGGAATGGGAACAGGGACACAGGTGTAAGGCTCTGTGGTGTCAGAGCTGGGAAGGGGGACACTAAGAAAGGAAACTAGAATCATGCTTGCTGGAAGTTCACCCCAGTAAACATCGAATTGTTTGCACCTTTGGACTTCGGGTATTGTTGCTCTCTGTTCATGCGAGAAGGACCAGGGAAGTAAGTGGGTGAAGGAATAAGCCCCCTAACACCCACTCCTGTAACAAACCCCTAACCTATGTCTGAGCTACTGAAGTCCTCAAATTGTGGTTTAAAGACTTCAAGGTGCAGAGAATCCTCCAGCAAGTGACCCGTGCCCCACGCTGCAGAGGAAGGATAAAAACCCCCATGGCCTCTGCCAATCTGCCCTGGAGGAAAGTTCCTTCCCGACCTCAAATATGGCGATCAGCTAAACCCTGAGAATGTGGGCAAGACTCACCAGCCAGACACCCAGGAAAGAATTCTCTATAGTAACTCAGATCCCACCCCATCTAACATCCCATCACAGGCTATTAGGCCTATTTACCGCTATACTCAAAGATCAATTAATTGCCAAAATTAGGCTATTCCATCATATCATCCCCTCCATAAACTTATCAAGCTTAGTCTTGAAGCCAGATAAATCTTTTGCCCCCACTGCTTTCCTTGGAAGGCTGTTCCAGAACTTCACTCTCTGATGGTTAGAAACCTTTGTCTAATTTCAAGTCTAAACTTCCTGATGGCCAGTTTATATCCATTTGTTCTTGTGTCCACATTGGCACTGAGATTAAATAATTCTTCACCCTCCGTGGTATTTATCACTCTGATATATTTATGGAGAGCAATCATATCTCCTCTCAGCCTTCTTTTGGTTAGGCTAAACAAGCCAAACTCTTTGAGTCTGCTTTCATAAGACAGGTTTTCCATTCCTCGGATCATCCTAGTAGCCCTTCTCTGTACCTGTTCCTGTTTGAGTTCATCTTTCTTAAACACGGGAGACCAGATTTGCACAAAATATTCCAGATGAGGTCTCACCAGTTCCTTGTATAATGGTACTAACTCCTCCTTATCTCTACTGGAAATACCTTGCCTGATGCATCCCAAGACCACATTAGCTTTTTTCATGGCCATATCACATTGGTGGCTCATAGTCATCCTGTGATCAACCAATACTCCGAGGTCCTTCTCCTCCTCTGTTACTTCCAAGTGATGCATCCCCAGTTTATAACAAAAATTCTTGTTATTAATCCCTAAATGCATGACCTTGCACTTTTCACTATTAAATTTCATCCTATTACTATTACTCCAGTTTACAAGGTCATCCAGATCTTCCTGTATGATATCCTGGTCCTTCTCTGTATTGACAATACCTCCCAGCTTTGTGTCATCCTCAAATTTATTAGCACATTCCAGCTTTTTGTGCCAAGGTTAGTAATAAAATGTTTAAATAAGTTTGGTTTAAATAAGTTTCCTCAATCTCTGAGGAACTCCACTAGTAACATCCTTCTAGCCTGACAGTTCACCTTTCAGTGTGACACACTGTAGTCTTCCCTTTAACCAATTCCTTATGCACCTCTCAATTTTCATATTGATCCCCATCTTTTCCAATTTAGCTAATAATTCCCCATGTGGAACTCAGAGTAGCAGCCGTGTTAGTCGATGAAGTGAGCTATAGCTCACGAAAGCGTATGCTCAAATAAATTTGTTAGTCTCTAAGGTGCCACAAGTACTCCTTTTCTCCATGTGGAACTGTATCAAATGCCTTACTGAAATTGAGGTAAATTAGATCCATTGCATTTCCTTTGTCTAAAAAATCTGTTACCATATCAAAGAAGGAGATCAGGTTGGTTTGACATGATCTACCTTTTGTAAAACCATGTTGTATTTTGTCCCAATTACCATTGACCTCAATGTCCTTAACTACTTTCTCCTTCAATTTTTTTTCCAAGACCTTGCATACTACAGATGTCAAACTAACAGGCCTGTAGTCACCCGGATCACTTTTTTTCCCCTTTCTTAAAAATAGGAACTATGTTAGCAATTCTCCAATCATACAGTACAACCCCTGAGTTTACAGATTTATTAAAAGTCATTCCAGTTGGACTCCTTGAGAGTTAGTGTTAGTAAGGGTGGCAGAGTCAGACCCATAAATATTAAGAATTAATATTTTGATCTGTATCTGATCTATGAGAATACAGTATGTATTGTGGTTAAAGGTAGAAACTGGTAAATGGGATTCTTGGGTTCTATTCCAGGCTTCTCCACTGACTTGGAGCTCTCACTACTGCAAATAGGTGTGCCACGGCACAAGGATGTGCCAGGGTTGATCCATTTGCAGTATCTAGTTTTTGGGGAAGGAATTTGGCAAGCCACCTAACTTTCCTGTAGCTCATGATTCCTGTCAATAAAACAAATGTAATAATGCTTACTGAGCTCTAGTTAAGAGAGTGGTTTTCTGGTTTAATTAAACATTACACATTGTTTGTAAAATGCTTTAAATATCTTGAGTGACAGTTTATAATTGATCACTTAATGCCCAAATATGCACCAGGTGTTACTTAAGCATTAAGTATTCTACTAAGATATTATATTATAAAATACATTAAACATTACTTTTAGTGGAACCTTTATTGGTTTTGGAAAAAAAAGACAGCAACAACAGAGGAATATTAGCTTCTTCTCAGGGTCATTCATTAGCAAACTATTTTTAACCTCATGCTTATTCATAGTCTTACATTGCACATTTTTATACCTAACAAATGAACAAGCTTCCATTACATATCCAACAGTCTCCTTCAGACTACATCTGTGTAAATAGCCAGTGTATCCACTGTTTTATCCTACAGCAATCTATCTGCAAAAGTTAATTAAATGCAAAGATACTATTGCATTGAATACATTGTAAAGATATCTGATACTGTGGTGACAAATTAATTTCATTTCTATCAGCAGAGACTAGATGAGTATGCTGGCTAAGAGACTAGAGAAACCTACTACATATTGATTAACCTACTCAGTAAGGGACAAACTTTGAACCCCTCAGTCACTCTGGTGAGGAATTACTCGCTTATATAGTACCAATGACATCACAATCTGTCCCTAAAAATGCACAGGAAATAATCCTTGGATTTATAACATGCTGAAATTATGGGAAGATAAAAGAAAATTACTCATTTCAAAACTGACCATTATTATTCTAGCATAGCAGACAGTATACCAAACATCACCAAAGGGTGCCTCAGGAACAAACTGAACTCTGATTTTAAGGGCAGCCATGATCAGAGTCATGAATAAGTGGCCTGAATTCAAGGATAAAGTAGTGTGTGTATTTATGGCACCATATTATGAGATGCCCAGACATTGTGGTGATGGTACCACATACAAAGCCAGATAGATAGAGCTGCATACCTGGAAGTATGCAGAACCCTGTTCAACCTGAAATTTTGCTTCACTGACAAAGAATAAAAAATATGTCTCCAGTCCAGAACATTTTTACTCAGACAATTTTCCTTTTAAAATGTGTACTTAATGTTAAAGGGTTTTGTTTTTGGTTTTGTTTTTTACTGAAGCAATAATTATTTCTATGACAATCCAAACAATAAGGGGCTTTGGGTGATTACTGCCACAGAATCAATGAAGCTTTCAGTGTTGCTACCATGCAGCTCTTATTAAAATTCAAGCCAGCTACTGAGCATTCAAATCTTTCACTAGAAAACCATTAAACAATGAAAAGAAACATGAGCAGGAAGAAAGATCTGTTCCAAATACTCTTCCATGATCCCCCTTGCCAGGGAGTGAGCTGTAGCTCACGAAAGCTTATGCTCAAATAAATTGGTTAGTCTCTAAGGTGCCACAAGTACTCCTTTTCTTCTTGCCAGGGAAGTGACCCCTTGGCCCTTGTGTATTTGGCTTGCTAGCTCTATTTAGCTTTCATTTTTAAGCCATGAATAATGTGTCACAGTGTCAAGTGAAAATGAATGGAAATAAATGGAGGGTTATATTTTTAACAATGAATGTCTAAAACTTTCTAAAAGATATTAAAAATAGCAATGCGTTGTGTTGGGAGTCGATTTTAGGACTCTGCTGCAGTCTGTAAATCAAAATTTAGGATTCTGCTCACAGGTTCTGGGACATTTCCCGGAGGTAAAAAAAAGTTTTCACAAAAATGGAAAAGATATTCAGCATATTAAAAATCAGTTATTGATTATCTTTAAACTGGAACTGGGAAAAGGTTTAACATCTGGCTCTGTCCATTTATGGGAATAACAAGAATTTACAGAGTTACAGAAGTAAGGATTAATTAAAAAAAAATCTTGGAAGAGATGTAAATTCTCATGCTGCAGAGTGTATGGGCAGATTATTCCATACCTGCCTATTTCAGGGTTGTTTCTTTCACATTTCCATAGTACTCTCTACTGTTGGAAATAGGATACTGAGCTAGATGGATGTCGCGTCTTATCCAGTATTGCAATTGTTATATATTCTCTTTCTCTACCTCTCTTATTCATTTCAAGAACTTTAAAGGCCAAGAAAGAAGTCAAACTTTCTAACTTCATATTATTTATTTTATTTTCTCTTTCCCACCTTCCAATAAAAATTGATTCATTACGTGAAAATTTCAAGAAAACCCATTCTAAACAATATTTAGTTAGGGTAAGTATTTCACAGCACGGGAAGGTGCCCTATGCTTCTAGTATTAGATAATCCCAATTAAGAATTGTAAGGCAAAGATTTTTCAGATTTTATCTGCAGAAAACAAAAGGAGTAAACTGATGCCAACACAATCACTGAAGAGAAAATAAGTTAAGATTATGATACTAGTTTAATAATTATTAGATACAAACTGTTGTGTCTATTAAGGGTTAGTATTTCCCACTATATAATAATGATGAGAGGGGAATTTGTCTCTTTGATTGTGCCATTATAAGGTTCCTTGTCTGATACATTGAGCAAATGTAACCCCCTTTCCATTTTCTTATTTCCTGGTGCTCAGCCAAAAACCTTACTGCTGTAATTACAGCTACTGTTTCTATTTGCTCTGAATTGACATGGAAATATTCCCAGGCAAGATGGCAGTATATCGGCTTGAGTGACTGAAACAAGTAGTTGCTATTTCAGTACATTAGCAGCAGTGCAGGAAGTTGTTAACCATGCTCAGTAGCTGTTCTGAAGTGACTGTGGAAGGCTTTAATAAGGGCAGACATTCCTGCACATACACACACATCCCCTTAATTAGAAGCTGGAAGCTCCTGGCCAATCAGTATTGAGTGCTGTCAGGGGTACAAAACTGGCAGCTGTGTTCAGCACCAGTCAGATTCAGCCCAGCCCTGCAGGGAAAAGAGCTGCCAGGGATAACCCAGCCTGAACATGTGGGAAGGATCTCTGTAATTTTACAGAAATCAGTGGGTTTGAGTGGGGAAAACACCATAAATGAGGAATCATAACCAGGAGGCCAAATGTCTTTGTCATTTGTATTACATCATTGAAACAAAGACCTGTGAGTCTAGCAGCTTCAGTAATGGTCAGATTTTCTCATTTGAAATTGTGTCTGTGCTCAATAGTGTAGCTGCTGAAACAATTGGTTATGTGGTGCAACTAAATGATTTATCTAATTATCAATATAATATAAAGCACTGGTGGACAACCTGTGGCATGCGGGCAGCACGCGGCCAATCAAGGTAGTCCACTGGCAGGCCAACAGACAGTTTGTTTACATTTGCATGTCTGCCCACAGCTCCCAGTGGCTATGGTTTGCCGTTCCTGGCCAATGGGAGCTGCAGGAAGCAGTGGCCAGCACGTCCCTGCAGCCCGTGGCGCTTCCAGCAGCTCCCATGGGCCGGGAACGGCGAACTGCAGCCACTGGGAGCTGCGGGCGGCTGTGGAAATGTAAAAGAAACTGTCTGGCGGCCCGCCAACAGAATTCCCTGTTGTGCCAGTTGCCCACTACTGATATACAGGGTGAGCAATAATGAAAGCAGAAGATATCTGATTGTCAGAACTCCTAATCCCTGTATTTATTTTGTAAGTTTTATATATATTAGGGTTTAGGCCCTGTGTTAATATTTCATTTTAAAGAAGATTACAAATCTCTAGTTAGTGATGTTAGTCTAGTGATGGTGTGTTGTAACTGCTGTACTGTCATGGTTTATCATTGGAGTGTTATTCATTTAAAAAAAGAAATTTGAAACAATTGTGTGTGTTTAATTGTCTTATTGTTAAGACTGGTACTGTATTCTCAAGAAGATAAAAAACTGAATCCTATTATAATTTCCACTGCCAGTATTTAGAGGGTTCCTACAGAAAATCCAGCTATAGTGTCTTGCAAGGATATGAATTCATGGTCTGTGCAAATACTTTGAGCCAGAGAGAATCATAGAAAATATAGGTCTGTAGGAGACCTTGATAGGTCATCTAGTCCAGTAACTAAGACAGGTATTTGTCTATCCTTTTCTTTAAAAACTTCCAATGACAGAGACTCCACAACCTCCTTAGATAATTTGTTCCAGTGCTTAACTGCTCTTACCATTAGTAAATTTTTCCTAATGTCTAACCTAAATATCCCTTGCTGCAATTTAAGCCCTTTATTTCTTGTCCTGTCCTTGTGTTTAAGGAGAACAATTTATCACACTCTTCTTTGTAACATCTTTTCATGTATTTGAAGATGGTTGTCCTGTCACCCTTCAGTCTATTCTCCAGACTATACAAACCCATTTTTTAAAAAAATCTTTCTTCATCGGTCATGTTTTCCAGACTTTTAATAATTTTTGCTGCTCTCCTCTGGTCTTTCTCCAGTTTGTACACATCTTTCCCAAAGTACCCAGAATTAGACAAAATACTCCAACTGAAGCCTTATCAGTGCTGAGTAGACTGGAAGAATTACTTCTTGAGTCTTGCTTTCAGCACTCCTGCTAATACATCCCAGAATGATGTTTCCTTTTTTGCAACAGTATTACACTGTTGACTCATATTTAGTTTGTGATCCACTATAACCCTTCAGATCCTTTTTGTAGTACTCCTTCCTAGGCAGTCATATACTATTTTGTATTTGTGCAATTGATTATTCCTTCCTAAATCTATTACTTTGCATTTGTCCTTATTGACTTTCATCCTATTCACTTCATATCATGTCTCCAGTTTGTCAAGATGATAGTGAATTCTAATCCTGTTCTCCAAAGCACTTGCAATCCCTCCCAGTTTGGTATCATCAGCAAACTTAATAAGTATACTCTCTGCCATTATCCAAACCATTTATGAAGATATTAAATAGAAAGAGACCCAGGAAAGATCCTTGTGAGACCCTACTTGTTATGCCCTTCCAGCTTAATTTTGAACCTTTTATAACTACTTTCTGAGTATGGTTTTCCAATCTGTTGTGTACCCATCTTCTAGCATGTTTGTCTAAGCTATGTTTCTATAGTTTTTTTTTTTTTTTTTTTTATGATAAGGTCATGTGAGACCGTGTCAAAAGCCTTTCTAAAGTTGATATATATGACATGTGCTACTTCCCCCATCCACAAGGCTTGTTACCCTGTCAAAGGTTGGTTTGACGTGATTTCTTCTTGACAGATCCATGTTGACTGTTACTTATTTTCTACACGTTTACAAACTTATTTTTTGATTATTTGCTCCATTATCTTTTCAGATACCGAAATCAAGCTGAATGGTCTATAATCCCCTGCATTGTCTTTATTTCCCTTTCTATAAGTAGGTACTGTATTTGCCTTTTTCCAGTCCTCAGCTATCTCTCCTGTCCTCCACAAATTCTCAAAGATAATGGCAAATGGCTCAGAGATCTCCTTAGTTAGTGTCTTAAGTATTCTAGGATGTGTTTCATAAGACCCTGCCAATTTGAAGATTTCTAACTTGTCTAAGTAATTTTTAATTTGTTCTTTTCCTATTTTAGCATCAGATCCTTCCCCATTTACACTGATGGTCAGTATGTTAGTTGTCCAATCAGTGCCAATGTTTTTGGTAAAAATGAAACAAAAAAGGCACTTAACCCATTGGCCACTTCTGTATTTTCTGTTATTGTCTTTCCCCCACCATTGAATAATGGGCCTACCCTGTCCTTGGTCTTCATCTTGCTTCTCATGTATTTGTAAAATGTATGTGTTACTCTATAGACCCCTAGCTACTTTAATCTATTTTTTTTCCCTTGGCCTTTCAAATTTTCTCCCTACACAATTGTGTTTGTTTTTTAATAGTCATCCCTTGTAATTTTACCTAGTTTCCACTTTTTTATGACTCTTTCTTGTGTTTCAGGTTGCTGAATGTCTCCTGGTTAAGCCAGGATCGTCTCTTACCATACTTCCTATCTTTCCTATGTGTTGGGATAGTTTGCTCCTGTGCCCTTAATAATGTTTCTTTAAAGAACTGCCCACACTCCAGAAATCATTTTCCCTCATACTTGCTTCCCGTGGGATCTTATCTACCAATTTTCTGAGTGTCTATAGTCTTCTTTCTTAAACTCTATTGTCTTTATTCTGCTGATTTCCCTCCTATCATCTTTTAGAATCATGAACTCTACCATTTCATGATCACTTTCACCCAAGCTGCCTTCCACTATCAAATTGTCAACTAGTTTCTCCCTATTTGTTAGAATCAAATCTTGAGTAGCCTCTCCATTAGTTGCTTTCTCCACCTTCTGTTATAAAAAAGTAGTCTCCGATGCATTCCAAAAACTTGTATAATCTCTGTCCTGCTACATTATTTTCCCAACAGATTTCTGGTAGCTGTAATCCCCCATCACTACCGTTTTGGAGGATTTTATTAGTTGTTTTTATCCTTTCGCAGAGACTTTCAACAGGTCTGCTTCCACTTCCACAGTGCAAATGTAAAAAGAAAAGGAATACTTGTGGCACCTTAGAGACTAACCAATTTATTTGAGCATAAGCTTTCGTGAGCTACAGCTCACTTCATAGGATGCATACTGTGGAAAAAACAGAAGATGTTCTTATACATACAAACCATGAAAAAATGGGTGTTTACCACTACAAAAGGTTTTCTCTCCCCCCCCCACCCCACTCTCCTGCTGGTAATAGCTTATCTAAAGAGATCACTCTCCTTACAATGTGTATGATAATCAAGTTGGGCCATTTCCAGCACAAATCCAGGTTTTCTCCCAACCCCCCCCCCCCCACCACCACCACAAACTCACATCTTTGATATAGATGGCAACACCTCCTCCCTTTTTTCCTGTTTGTCCTTCATGAATAAGCAGTACCCTTTTATACCAATATTTCAGTCATGTGAATTATCCCACTTAGTGATTCCAATTATGTCATAATTGTGATTGATAGTTCCTCCTGCTATTCTCCATTCATCTTGCATTAATATACAGATATCTAAGATGTTTATTACATGTCCCCTCTATAGTACCTCAGCTCTCCTTTGTTCCTGTTATTGCCTATGTTCCCCTGAGATTCTGACCCTTCAACCCAGTCTCCATGTTTTAGACTTACCTGTGGGCTTTTGTCTCCTGCCCCCATTGAACCCAGTTTAAGGCCTACCTCACTAGGTTAACAAGTCGGTATACAAAAACACTATTCCCTTTGCTTGATAGGTGGACCATATCTCTGCTCAGAAGTACTTCTTCTTGGAAAAGGATCCCCTAGTTGTGGAAGCCAAAGCCCTCCTGGCAACACGATCCATGCAGCCATGAACTCACCTCCAGGATGTGTCTGTCTCTGCCAGGGCCCCTATCCTTGACAAGAAGGTTTGATTAAACCACCACTTGTGCTCCCAACTCCTTCACCCTCATTCCCAGTGCCCTGTCATCACCTCTGATCTGAAGAATGTATACCTTGCAGTATCATTAGCAGCATGGGATAGTAATCGGATGGATGATCCTTGGCATTCCTTGCATAATGGTACAGATATGGGCCCCTGGCACGTGGCATATCCCCCGTGATTAGAGATCAGGCTGGCAGATGGATTTTTCCATCTCCTTTAGAAGGGAGTCACCATTCTTCATTTCCTCTTAGGAGTGATGGCTGAAATCCTCTGAGCATTGGGGTAAATAGTTTCTGCTCCACCACCTTTGGGGGAGATTCATCATCCCTTGTTGCCAGGGCAGCATACTGTTTTATTAACTATATGGACAGGGGGTTGGCAGCAGGGATGGAGCACTGCCTGCTGTCAAAGTAACCAGCAGCCAGTTTTCCTCCCTGTGAGGGAAGCATTTCCACCTCCCCTGGAGGTGCTACTGCAGTCCTCTCCAGTCTGACTTTTTCCCTCAAACTCGGAGGTCTCAGTATGCATGTTTTCCAAAAATTCTTTGTGCACACAGATGCTCCTCAGCCAAGATACCTCTTCCTGTAACTCCCCCCACCTGTTTTCTGAGAGATTCTTCCAGTAGACACCTCTCACACCTGATGGTCTCCCAGCCTGGCTTTCTATGACAGGGAAATGCAGGCCAGTCTTCTCAAATCCACACCAGGACCTAGGCAGGACCTATGGTCTAGTTCTCCATCTAAACATAGTAGCAGGCAGGGCAGCCAGGAGCAATTTTGGCATTGGCAATGCTGCCTTTCTCTCTTCTTCTTCAGCAAGGGATCTCCCTCTCAAACACCCCTGTTTGCTAGCTCTCCTTGGTCACAGCATCTGGCTTTTAAACCCTTCTCTCTTACGTTAGCTCTGCCCCCTTCTTAACACACAGGGGAAGAAAAGGAGTACTTGTGGCACCTTAGAGACTAACCAGTTTATTTGACCATGAGCGAAAGCTTATGCTCAAATAAATTGGTTAGTCTCTAAGGTGCCACAAGTACTCCTTTTCTTTTTGCGAATACAGACTAACACAGTTGTTACTCTGACACAGGGGAAGGGTGATCAAGAATCAAAGGACAGGAAGCTGAGCCTTGCTAGTGTCCACTCAGCTAACAGCTAGTTGTCCTCTGTCCCTCCCCCCCTTCGAGACAGTCCTCAACACACAATCTCCAACAGAACACCCTGTAAACTTTAAATAAGCTAAAAGAAAAAACACACAGACAAACTCACCTCTACACCCCAACAATCAGTACTCACTCCTTCTTCATCAAGGGATCTCCCTCTCAATCTCTCCTGTTCATTGCACCTTGTTTGCTAGCTGGCTAGAGAAGTTCTGTAGCACATAATTGGTAAGTACATTGACTTACCTCCCTCTCTACGTAGGTTACACCTGTGTTCTTATATCTGTTACATTTTTTTTTCTTGTATACAGCTTGTGTTTGCTAAAACAGACTAAGGTATGTGTGACATTACCCAGGGTACAATCTGGACTGATGAACAGCTGTGTCCCCTCAGTTCTCCAAACCTTTTACACTGCTTTGCTGTCAGAGCTACAAATTCCTGGTCTACTCACACACAATTTCCAGCATATAAATTATTCCCAGTTATATTGTATGAGTGTTATAGGAAGACACTCTTGAATTACACTGCAGAGTAACACCTGCAAATTCCCAGTCCCAGACTTTCCCCAGAAATGTATGTCTTCCACTCTCCTGGACAATAAAAGCTCATATACAGTCCATCATTTTATTAATAGAAAATGATAAACACAAATCTTGCCATTCCAAATGGAGTTTCCCAAGCATACTGGTTTAGATAAAACAATAATACAAATTTTGTACTACAAAAAGATAGATTTTAAGTGAATACAGCTAATGGGATATAAGATTCAGAATAGGTTATGAGAAAAGTAAAAGTATAATACATCTAATGCCTAATTTAACAAGCTAAGTGAATTCAAAGCAAAGTCTCTCTTACCACATGTTTCAGCAGTCTAAGGCTTTGTCTACACTGGCAAGTTTCTGCACAGTAAAGCAGCTTTCTGCATTGTAACTCCTGAGGTGTACACACTGCCAAGCCCCTTAGTGCACAGAAACTGTTGCAGTGCTGTAAAAAAATCACCCCAAGAAGTTGTTTAGATCTTTCTGCACCTGGGGGTGCAGAGCCACAGTGGCAGTGTAGACACCCTGGATGATTACAGCGCTGCAACTGGCCCTGGGAAGTGTCCCATGTTGCCTATTTTCACCTCTCTGGTCATCGGTTTGAACTCTACTGCCCTGCCCTCAGGTGACCAACTCTCATCCCCACCCTTAAATTCCTTGGGGATTTTTAAAGTCCATGATGCATGCAGTGCTCTTATCGTATCTTTCCAGGTGACCATGCCTGCTTCATGCACCAGGCAGTTCCCTCACCTGGAGCAATGCCAAGCTGCTGGACCTCATCAGCATTTGGGGAGAGGAGGCTGTCCAGTCCCAACTGTACTCCAGCCTTAGGAATAATGATACCTACAGACATATTTCACAATGCATGGTAGAAAGGAGGCATGAGCAGCACACACTGCAGTGCAGGGTCAAAGTGAAGGAGCTGCAGAAAGCCTACCACAAGGTGCGGGAGGCAAATCATCACTCTGGTGTTGCACTCACAAGCTGACGGTTCTACAAAGAGCTGGACGCGATACTGGACGGCAACACCACCGCCAATATGAAGTCCACTGTAGATTCGTCAGGAGGAGGAAATCTTGGACGAGGATGTGGAGGGGGACCCAGAGGCAGAGGACGACTTGGAGGTCAGAGATGCATGCAGCCCGGAGCTCTTCTCTACCCCGGAGGAGGCTAGCCAGTCACAGCTGCCGGATCTTGGCAAAGAGCCAACGGGAGAGGAGGCCCCTGGTAAGAGGTTTTAATTTTGGGAATCACTGAAATAAGTTGTTGGGGAAAGGAGGTGTTGCAGAAAGCAGGCTTGTGTCTGTATGATGTGCATACCACCACACACCTAGTTTGAGCAGTGGAACAGAGTGTTGATTGACTCTCTCGCTTCACAAGAATCTGCCTCAGAGATCTCCAGGAAACTCTCATGGAGATACTGGGCAATCTCCTGCTGCAGATTCTTTGGCAGAGCTGCTTTGTTTCTTGCCCCCATTAAGGGTAACTTTCTTGTGCCACTCTGCCGACGCTGGAATTGGGACCAATGCTGAACAGCTGTGCAGAATTAGAAAGTGGCCACAAAGAACTAAAGAGGACTTTCTGTGTGAGGTCATGATGCACTTTGTGTCCGAAAAACAATAATTGAAGTAGTGGCGGGACAGTGAGAAGAGGGACCGAAAGGAGAATGTGGCGCACCAGAACAAGGCCATGGAGCAGCTCTTAAATGTTATGGAACACCAAGCAGACATGCCCCAAGAACTACTAGCACTGCAAACTGAGCAGCTCCGCGCCCGCCCTCCCCTGCAGCCACTGTTGCAAAACTCTTTCCCATGCACGCCCAAGACGCCGCCAGCACACTCTTATCAACCTCCTGGCTCCAGCGTGTACCTGCTGCATTCCACTCCTACCCTGTCTCAGGCCAGTCCTGTGGACCCCCGGTACCCATCCCTCTGCAATTTAGCCCTGCTGAAGTACAGTACCCACTGTACTGTACTCCAAGGGAGAAGGTTGCATATGATATCTGTATATACACAAATCTTTAACGGTCCCAGGACCTCCCCCCTCCTCCTGGGACCCCCCATCCCCCACAGTGCTGATGTGTTTTTTTGTCTCTCTCTTCCAGTTGTTGTTTTTTAATAAAACAATTGTTTTGGTTTGAAAGTGATCTTTATTCCATTAATTGAAAACAGAGCCCTACAAAGCAACAGGAAATTTTTACAGCTTCATCGTGCATCATCTGCATCAATCAGAATCACCTCCTGTCTTTACAAGCACTGCGCTCCTGAGCATAGCAACAAATTGTAGTGGTTTTCAGTTTCAAATTGCTGCCTCAAGGCATCCCTGATCCTTATGGTCCCACACTGCCCCCCCCCCCAATAGCCCTGGTCTCTGGCTGTTCAAATTCAGCCTCCAGGTGCTGAACCTCCAGAAGTCCAGCCCTGAATGAAGTTTTCATCCTACCCTTCACAAATATTATGGAGCACGCACCACACATCTATAAGCATAGGAATATTGTCATTGGCTAGGTCCAGCCTCCAATAGAAGCAGTGCCAGTGGGCCTTTAAACGACCAAAAGCACACTCACCAGTTATTCTGCACTTGCACAGCCTGTTGCTGAACTGCTCCTTGCTGCTGTCAAGGTGCCCCATGTATGGCTTCATAAGCCACGGCATTAAAGGGTAGGCAGGGTCTTCCAGGATCACAGTGGGCATTTCAACTTCCCCTACGCTGATCTTCTGTTCCGGGAAGAAAGTCCCTGCTTGCAGCTTCCTGAACAGGCCATTGTTCCAAAAGATGCATGTGTCATGCACGTTTCCGGACCAGCCTGCGTTAATGTCTGTGAAATGCCATGGTGATCCACAAATGCCTGGAGAAGCATTGAGAAATACCCCTTCCAATTAATTTACTCAATGGCTAGGTGGTGTGGTACCAGAATTGGAATACACATGCCATCTATGATCCCTCCATACTTAGGGAAGCCCATCTGTGCAAAGCCATCCACAATGTCAAACATGTTGCCCAAAGTCAGACAGCTGCAGCGGCACAGGAGCTAGCAAACAGAGCTGTAAACAGGGGAGTTTGAGTGGGAGTTCTGTTGGAGGAGAAGGTATTTGTGTGTGTTTGGTTTTGTATTGGTAGTATCTGTATGTGTCGGGGCTTTGTGCTGGGAGAGAAGCTGAGCCCTGATTAGGGGGCGGGGCTTCACTGACTAGGGGTCCTATAAAGGTAGCAGCCAGACAGCGGCAGCGGCACAGACAGCTGCAGCGGCACAGGAGCTAGCCAACAGAGCTGTAAACAGGGGAGTTTGAGTGGGAGTTCGAAAGGGGAGTTTGTCTTGTGGTGCTTGTGTGGGGTTTGGTTTTGCTGTGGGTGGTGGTGTTTTGGTGTGGTTTGTGTTTCCCAGATTAACAGGATTTAGGTGGGAAGGCTATGACAGATTCAGAGGTGGCAGTGGGAGTGACCCATGTAGCAGATGACACAATGAAGATGACTGGATGTGGAAGCTGTGGTATGTACATGATCCTGGAGGGGGCACCTGGTAAGAGTTTTCTCTGCATGAAATGCCGTCTGATAGAGCTGATGGAGGAAAAGATCAGAGGTTTGGAGATGCAGGTGGAAAGTCTGGTAGAGTTTAGGAAGGGGTTTGAGCAGATTATGGAGCAAAGACATGAGGTATCTGAAGGGAAAAGCTCAGACTTGCAGATGGAAGCAGGACTAGGGAATTCTGAGGGGAGACTGGGTGAGGAAAGTGGTCAGTGGAAGCATGTGACTAAAAGAACTAGGCAGAGGAAAAGACGGGCTAGTGAAGGAGAAATAGAGCTTCAGAATAGGTTTGCAGAGTTGGAAAATGAAGAAGGGGCTCAGCAGGTAGTCACTGAAGGTGATAGGGCAAGGAAGAAGAGAAGAGCGGTTAGTCCTATAGGAAAAGGGGAAGAGTTAATGGAGATTACACCAAATATGAGCCCCAGGAGGATACAGGATGGGTTAAAAAGGATTACAAGGGAGAATGGGAATGGAAAGAACTTGCAGCCAGAGGGAACAGGGGATAGACTGGAGAATAGCACCGTCACTAGGAAAAGGCAGGTCTATGTGATTGGGGACTCTTTACTGAGAAGAATAGATAGGCCTGTAACCAGAGCTGATCCAGAAAATAGGAGGGTGTGCTGTCTTCCAGGTGCTAAGATACGGGATGTAGACCTGAGGTTGAAAAGGATTCTAAAGGGAGCGGGAAAGAATCCCCTAATTATCCTTCATGTGGGAACAAATGATACGGCTAGATTCTCGCTGGAAAGTATTAAGGGAGACTATGCTAGGCTGGGGAGGACGCTTAAGGAAATTGAGGCTCAGGTGATCTTTAGTGGGATTCTGCCTGTTCCTAGAGAAGGGCAACAAAGGTGTGACAAGATTATGACTATCAATAGATGGCTTAGGCAGTGGTGCTATAAGGAGGGCTTTGGGATGTATGGCCATTGGGAGGCATTCATGGATAGAGGACAGTTCTCTCGGGATGGACTTCATCTGAGTAGGGAAGGAAATAGACTTCTAGGATGGAGGCTGGCACAACTGATTAAGAGAGCTTTAAACTAGGAATTTGGGGGAGATGGTTGGGAGATGTCCAGGTAATCTCCACGCCAGAATTTAGCATAGAGTGGAAAGAAAATGAAGTAAGAGTGGATACAGCTGTAGGTAGGAGGAAGGGCAGTGTAGATACAAGTCTAATAGGTTATACTGGTAGTAAAATAACCGTGCCTAATAGGGTACAGAATGTGAGTGAGGCCAAACAGCAAAAATTAAGATGTTTGTACACTAATGCAAGGAGCCTAGGTAACAAAATGGAGGAACTAGAGTTACTGGTGCAGGAAGTGAAACCAGATATTATAGGTATAACAGAGACCTGGTGGAATAGTAGTCATGACTGGGCTACAGGTATTGAAGGGTATGTGCTGTTTAGGAAAGACCGAAATAAAGGTAAAGGTGGTGGAGTAGCATTGTATATCAATGATGAGATAGAATGTAAAGAAATAAGAAGCGATGAAATGGATATGACTGAGTCTGTCTGGGCAACAATTAAATTGGGGAAGAAAACTATTAGAGCCTCCCCTGGGATAGTGCTTGGGGTGTGCTATAGACCGCCGGGATCTAATTTGGATATGGATAGAGCCCTTTTTAATGTTTTTAATAAAGTAAATACTAATGGAAACTGTGTGATCATGGGAGACTTTAACTTCCCAGATATAGACTGGAGGATGAGTGCTAGTAATAATAATAGGGCTCAGATTTTCCTAGATGCGATAGCTGATGGATTCCTTCAGCAAGTAGTTGCTGAACCGACTAGAGGGGATGCCATTTTAGATTTGGTCTTGGTGAGTAATGAGGACCTCATAGAGGAAATGGTTGTAGGGGATAATCTTGGCTCAAGTGATCATGAGCTAATTCAGTTCAAATTGAATGGAAGGATTAACAAAAATAAATCTGCAACTAGGGTTTTTGATTTCAAAAGGGCTGACTTTCAAAAATTAAGGAAATTAGTTAGGGAAGTGGATTGGACTGAAGAATTTATGGGTTTAAAGGTAGAGGAGGCCTGGGATTATTTTAAATTAAAGCTGCAGAAGCTATCGGAAGCCTGCATCCCAAGAAAGGGGAAAAAATTCATAGGCAGGAGTTGTAGACCAAGCTGGATGAGCAAGCATCTTAGAGAGGTAATTAAGAAAAAGCAGAAAGCATATAGGGAGTGGAAGAAGGGAGGGATCAGTAAGGAAAGCTACCTTATTGAGGTCAGAATATGTAGGGATAAAGTGAGACAGGCTAAAAGTCAAGTAGAGTTGGACCTTGCAAAGGGAATTAAAACCAATAGTAAAAGGTTCTATAGTCATATAAATAGGAAGAAAACAAAGAAAGAAGAAGTGGGACCGCTAAAAACTGAGGATGGAGTGGAGGTCAAGGATAATCTAGGCATGGCCCAATATCTAAACAAATACTTTGCCTCAGTCTTTAATAAGACTAAAGAGGATCTTAGGGATAATGGTAGCATGATAAATGGGAATGAGGATATGGAGGTAGACATCACCATATCTGAGGTAGAAGCGAAACTCAAACAGCTTAATGGGACTAAATCGGGGGGCCCAGATAATCTTCATCCAAGAATATTAAAAGAATTGGCACAAGAAATTGCAAGCCCATTAGCAAGAATTTTTAATGAATCTGTAAACTCAGGGGTTGTACCGTATGATTGGAGAATTGCTAACATAGTTCCTATTTTTAAGAAAGGGAAAAAAAGTGATCCAAGTAATTATAGGCCTGTTAGTTTGACATCTGTAGTATGCAAGGTCTTGGAAAAATTTTTGAAGGAGAAGGTAGTTAAGGACATTGAAGTCAATGGTAAATGGGACAAAATACAACATGGTTTTACAAAAGGTAGATCGTGCCAAACCAACCTGATCTCCTTCTTTGAGAGAGTAACAGATTTTTTAGATAAAGGAAACGCAGTGGATCTAATTTACTTAGATTTTAGTAAGGCGTTTGATACTGTGCCACATGGGGAATTATTAGTTAAATTGGATAAGATGGGCATCAATAGGAAAATTGAAAGGTGGGTAGGGAATTGGTTAAAGGGGAGACTACAACGGGTCCTACTGAAAGGTGAACTGTCAAGTTGGAGGGAGGTTACCAGTGGAGTTCCTCAAGGATCAGTTTTGGGACCAATCTTATTTAATCTTTTTATTACTGACCTGGGCACAAAAAGTGGGAGTGTACTAATAAAGTTTGCAGATGATACAAAGCTGGGAGGTATTGCTAATTTAGAGAAGGACAGGGATACCCTACAGGAGGATCTGGATGACCTTGTAAACTGGAGTAATAGGAATAGGATGAAATTTAATAGTGAGAAGTATAAGGTCATGCATTTAGGGATAAATAACAAGAATTTTAGTTATAAGCTAGGGACGCATCAACTAGAAGTAACGGAGGAGGAAAAGGACCTTGGAGTATTGGTTGATCATAGGATGACTATGAGCTGCCAATGTGATATGGCTGTGAAAAAAGCTAATGTCGTCTTGGGATGCATCAGGAGAGGTATTTCCAGTAGGGATAAGGAGGTTTTAGTACCGTTATATAAGGCACTGGTGAGACCTCACCTGGAATACTGTGTGCAGTTCTGGTCTCCCATGTTTAAGAAGGATGAATTCAAACTGGAACAGGTACAGAGAAGGGCTACTAGGATGATCCGAGGAATGGAAAACTTGTCTTATGAAAGGAGACTCAGGGAGCTTGGCTTGTTTAGCCTAACTAAAAGAAGGTTGAGGGGAGATATGATTGCTCTCTATAAATATATCAGAGGGATAAATACCAGAGAGGGAGAGGAATTATTTAAACTCAGTACCAATGTGGACACAAGAACAAATGGATATAAACTGGCCACTAGGAAATTTAGATTAGAAATTAGTCGAAGGTTTCTAACCATCAGAGGAGTGAAGTTTTGGAATAGCCTTCCGAGGGAAGTAGTGGGGGCAAAAGATCTATCTTGCTTTAAGATTAAACTCGATAAGTTTATGGAGGAGATGGTATGATGGGATAACATGGTTTTGGTAATTAAATATTCATGGTAAATAGGCCCAATGGCCTGTGATGGGTTTTTAGATGGGGTAAGATCCAAGTTACCCGGGAAAGAATTTTCTGTAGTATCTGGCTGATGAATCTTGCCCATATGCTCAGGGTTTAGCTGATCGCCATATTTGGGGTCGGGAAGGAATTTTCCTCCAGGGCAGATTGGAAGGCCCTGGAGGTTTTTCGCCTTCCTCTGTAGCATGGGGCACGGGTCACTTGCTGGAGGATTCTCTGCTCTTGAGGTCTTCAAACTACAATTTGAGGACTTCAATAGCATAGATATAGGTGTGAGGTCTTTTTTAGGAGTGGTGGGTGAAATTCTGTGGCCTGCATTGTGCAGGAGGTCAGACTAGATGATCATAATGGTCCCTTCTGGCCTAAATATCTATGAATCTAAGTTACAATCTTTCAGAGCAGGATGCAATTAATGGCCCTGAACACTTCCATCAACATGAGTCCAACGGTTGACTTTCCCACTCCAAACTGGTTAGCGACTGATCGGTAGCAATCTGGAGTAGCCAGCTTCCACAGTGCAATCACCACACACTTTTCCAATGACAGGGCAGCTCTCATTCTCGTGTCCTTGAGCTTCAGGACTGGGGCGAGCTCATCACACAGTCCCATGAATATGGCTTTCCTCATCCAAAAGTTCTTCAGCCACTGCTCATCATCCCAGACATGCATGACAATGCGATCCCACCACTGAATGCTTGTTTCCCAAGCCCAAAAGTGTCATTCCACTGTAGTCAGCACCTCCATGAATGCCACAAGCATTCTCGTGTTGTAGCTACTATGTGTGGCGAGATCAATGTCACACTCCTCTTGCCTTTGTAGTTTAAGGAATAACTCCACTGTCACTTGCGATGTGTTAGTCATAACAAGCAGCATATTGGTCAATAGTGTGGGATCCATTCCTGCAGACCAAAGGGACAGAGCACACAGTATACAAACAGTTGAAAGATGGCACCAAATTCATACGGAAGCACAGGGATTGCTGGGATGCAAAGCAATGTATCATGGGGCATTGGAACAGGACCCAGGATGCCCCGTACCCTCTTCACTTTCCCACAACTCTTAGTGGCAGAAGAGGAAGCGATCATCTGTGGGATAGCTGCCCAGAGTGCATTGCTCTGAATACTGATGCAAGTGCCACAAGTATGAATACGCTATTGACAGTGTGAACACACAATAGCAGTTTCCCTTCAATGCTCTCTGAGCGGTGCTGTAACTATGCCAGTGTAGACATCCTAACTGATTGAATTTCTTTCAGTCAGGATTCCTCCCCCAGTCCAAAGCTGTTTCCTTTGTTCTTCGGGTGTTGTGGATAGAGAGAAAGGGAGGAATATTTTGGGACATCTGCTCTCCGTTCTTATAATTCTTTCTCTTCTTCAAGAATCATCTCCACCTGAGGTTCAGGAGACAGAAAGTCTATGTGATGAGAACCCCAACCTATTTCTTTACCAAGATGTAGATTTTCATTCCACACCCTCTTTTCCGCTAAAGAGCGGCCACTTAACTTGGTGATGGTCCATTTGTTTTTGTTGATGCCTGGCTGAGGTGTAAGCTTCCTTTTGTCTCTGAGGAACTGTTTTTTGGCTGCTCCCCAGACTTGGAATTTATCTTAGTAATACCATACAGAGGAATTTTATAACTTGATATGCAATGTTGCACCACATATTTTACCAGGAAAATAATGATCAGCAAAGTATGAGTTTTCAAATGATTTCACACAAGGCATACTTTGTATAAAATTTATCATAGTCTTGAACAAGGGGTGAACATAGGGGTACAGACTGTCACAGTATGTTTTGATGGCTTTACTTTTTCTATCATTGGATAGGAAAAATCAGTTATAAGAGTGTTATATTCTAACTGAACAAAATGTGAGCTTAAGATCTCCTATACAGTCTGGATTTTATGTTTATTTTATTAAACATCTCAGAAAATGTAGTTATGGTGGAACTCTTATTGTTTTCCACACACGAAAATAGTCCTACTGTAGGATGAACTGGTAGAAACTATTGTGTTAAAGTTGCCTAACACTTATGATTACAAAGGATTCTTGTGACCTTTTCTTTGAGGAGCATTAAAACCTGCAAAGTTTGCACTGGGACTTTGATATTCCACAGGGAGAAGTCCCTCAGGCTCCATGTCCTTTGAAATACCTATCCGATTCTACCAAGTTAAAAAGTGTTCAAAAAACACAAAGAAACTATACTGTCATAAAGCACCTTTATCAATGGGTCAATTGGTGGTCAATTTGAATATTTTTGTACAAAAAAAAAATCACAACCCTAATTGAAATAGTTAAACCAGATAAAATCTATTTGTACACCAAGCCTGACACAGGCTAGTCAGGGAAACATCTGTAGCCTTCCAAAACCATGGAACATTCAAAAGGATCTGGTTCTGCTCCCATCATAGCAACAGCAGCCACAGCATGAACTCTATGGGGAACATCAGGGAACTCTTTGAGTGTCTATAGCAGGAGGAGAAAGCCAGGTTGGCTTTTCCTGAAAACCCCTTCACACCCACCTCAGACCTGGTACATAGCCGCAGCACCCCTTCCCTATCCAGTGGCACCATATGTGGCAGCAACCCCCCAACTTGTGGGGGAGGAGGGATAAGCAAGAGAGGAAGTCCATCTATGCTCGCCAGTCTGTATTTCACACAAAGTATTTCACACAAAGTGGAACAGCTTCAACAGGAGAGGTTGAGAAAGACCTACCCTAGTGGTTCGGCCACTCATGTGCGTGTCCTGAGTTCAAGTCTCTGCTTCAAATCAGGTAGAGTGGGAACTGGAATGCTTATCTCCCACAACCCAGGAGAGTTTTCTAATCACCTGGCTATTGGGTACTACCACCTCTTTCTCTGTGTTTCCCCCACCTAACTCCAGGTTCAGGTTCATGGCTGAGAAGAAGAAATAGATACCTCCATCCGACTGGGAGGTAAGTGCTTCCCTACTTTGAAATGGCCTATCTTCCTTCTCCTGGCTACCTCTTTACTCAGCATGTTGGTTTCTGTGATCCCCTTTTTTAGGCTCCTATCTCTCCCCGTGCAATGTATAGGGACCCTGGGCACGTAACTCAAGGATGTGAATTCCTCTGGGAGGTGAGGCACCTAAAGGTAGATCTGCTTTGTGGATCTAGCAAGCACTTAGGAACTTTTGAAAATTTCACCCTAAATCTCACTGTAAATCAATGGGGCCTTGCCTCCTAAGTGGTTAAGGCTGGATTTGCAAAGTTATTTATTTCTCTAAAGGGTGATATAGACATTTAGGCCCAGTCTGCAAAGGTATTTTGGCACCTAATTACTATTGAAATTAATGGGAGTTAGGCACCTAAATACCTTTTGAAGATCTGGGCTTCAGTGGGATTTTACAAAAGTACCTAAACTGGTTAGGCTCCTAATTCCCATTTTCAAAATCTTACTAGGTGCCTATCTGCATTTTCAAGCACCTAAATGCCTTTGTCAATCTATAAACTTTTAATAATGTGACTTAGGCTCCTAAGTCATGTTGATGTTTTTGAAAATTTTCCCCTATGTTCTTTGCATAGTCTCATAGGAAATCCAGAATTGCGGTACACCTAACTAAACAAATTATAGCATTGGGTTATCTGAAGGAATAAGCCAAGACTAGATGTTCTAAAAATCCAACAAACTTTAACACAGCATGAGCCCTCACACAGCAATGGCAGCCTTCTATAAAACTGGAAAATAGTAGGACTGCCCACCAAAAGAATACTTTGTTTTAATTTCCATTCCTCCAGTTTCTATCTCAAATCTCACCCACTTTCATCACAGTTAGAGGGGAAGGGAAAGCCATTTTGATAATGTAGCATATATACCATAAATATTTGGTTACACTCCAAATTAAATACATGTTTTTCATTGAGATGGGGAGAAAGAGAGGGAGAGTGTGCAGATGGCTGTTGGTCTATGGAAATCAAATTCCACACACCCTTCCTTCCGATTATTTGAATCCCAAAATGAAGGTGCCCGTTGGGGATAGGGTGGCAAAGATCTTGAACGCTGTAATAAGCCAAAATCTTGAAATGTCCATCCTTATGAAAGATGGTAGGAATCTAATCTTATCCTACTGATATAGTATGTAAAATTGCTATTGAAAGAATGGACAGAATGAAGTCAAAATAGTGATGTGAATTAGAACTCTTTGTGAGGTTAGAGTTGTCATAGCAACAAGCCAAAATGTTTTTAAGACAAGAAGAAATGTACATACATGGGCCACGAGAAATATGTTTTGTTGGTTATGTCCAATGAAACAAGGCTTCCCCCCCACCCTTTTAGATATTTGGCAGTAGCTTTGGAGGATGGCATGGGAAGTCAAGGATCCACATCCATCATCACTGCATCAGATAGAATCAAAATATCTATAATGCCTACTGTTGCCTACACCACTGCACACTGGTAAGAAGAGATTTACTTTCCTTACACAATAGTGGCCCTCCTTGCTCCTGATCCAGACATTCTCACTGGAGCCAATGAAGAGTCAGAAGACATTGCCATCTCCATGGCAATGTCCTGAGCAAAAGGGCCATTTCTAGGGCTGAGTGAGCAGAGAAGTCACCCTGGGTGCTTTCTTCTAGTGGTGCTATGTTTGTTGGGTTTTGGTTTGCTTTTTATTTATTTGTTTGTTTGTTTGTTTATTTGTGGCAGCTAGGACTTCTCCTGCTGAACAACAGGAGGTATACACAAGAGGTATACACAAAAAAGATTCCAGTAGTGTCACTTGTGTGTCACTCTGAAGCCTAGAATGTCTGAGTCAATGTGAAACAATGGAAACAGTTACAAGCATGACTGACAGCTCCTTTTGTTCAGAGTATTGCCATGATCAATCATTGGGATTTGCAGTCAGTTATCATCCATTTTTTTTAAGTTTCTCACCCATTTTGACTTTACAAATTACACGGATGTGACATCAAGGCCTGTACCTATGCTATGCCAAGAGCCCTAGACCATTGTGATATCAGAGGTAACTCAGTCAATCACCACCCTTACTCTACAGCCAATTAAAGTAGTTGTATGAGGGAGACTGCACTGAGGGTGGATTATTTGGCCCAACTGTCACAGTTCTTCAGAACCACCCAGACAACAACTCAAGTAGCACAAGCAATAACACCAAAAACATATGACCCTTATGGCAACACATAAACCTTAATTACCTTCACAAATCTCCCAGCACAACCTCCTCATAACACCAAATACCCAAATACAACCCCTCAACACAAAAATCAACACAACCACCCTCAAAACCACACAACCAGCACACACAACAACCACAAATAAACATAGCCCCTCAGAGTATTCGCCAATTGCAGAAATCAACACATTTACCAGTATAACCACCGAGACAGAAATGAACATGAATCTCTCATTACAAGACCACAACTAGCACATACAATAACCCTAAACACACACAGCCCCTCACCACAGCTCATGCCCCTTATTCACCACCCACTCAAACTCAACACAAAGTCTGCCAGTACAACACACACGCTTGCCTACCTTTACCTTTCTGTGTGTGCATTTTATATATATATATATGCACACCCACAAAAGTGTTTCAAGGTAAAATTTATCCTGGTGTATACACATACGCACGTAAGTGATAATCCAGGCTTCTGTTGCTCATATATATATATATTATATATACACACACATATATAACTCAAGTATATATATTTCTCCTTCTGATTAATAAGAGACTTGCATGGCCAACCAGGGCAGATTTTACCTTGAAACACTATTACTGTGACCAGTCTAGCAAGATAAAAGCAATGCTGTTTGCTGTACCCTGTGGTGTTCCCATAACTGCAAGTATTGTAGATAGAAACTGCATTTTCTATCTTGTGCTGTTTCTTCCCCCCACCCCCCTTCTTTCCATTCTATATGTGTTTATATTAAAAAAAAATACAGGGTCTGACTTGAACAATAAAAATTGAAAGGTACAATCTAAAATGAACTTTCCCTTTTTTCCAGCAAGGACATTTCATAGTAGCTTAGGAATCAAATTTTCCCTTTAGAAGTCCATAAAATTAGAGGAAGGGTGTAAGATAGGCTCTTACACTGAAAACTCACCTGTTAGTTTTTTTTTTTTTCTTTTTAATACGTGTTGGATAAAAAATGGTTGAACAAGTGAAGCCAAAACCTTGGCAACCAAACATAAATTGCTAAACCTCTGTGTTAAGAAGCAGATGAATTATTGCTGAGTCATTCTTACAGGAGGGTTCAATTAACTACACCCAGGATATAAAGGGAGTAGACAAAACTCTGGCTGTTAGAATAGAACTGGCTGAGGAAGGTGGGTAATGGAAAACAGTCAAACCTGAGGAGAAAGTGAATGGTTATTGTCAAGGTTCCTCCCCCACTCTGAACGCTAGGGTACAGATGTGGGGACCTGCATGAAAACCTCCTAAGCTTATCTTTACCAGCTTAGGTCAAAACTTCCCCAAGGTACAAAATATTCCACCCTTTGTCCTTGGATTGACTGCTACCACCACCAAACAAATACTGGTTACTGGGGAAGAGCTGTTTGGAAACGTCTTTCATCCCAAATACTTCACAAAACCTTGCAACCCACTTCCTGGACAAGGTTTGGTAAAAAGCCTCACCAATTTGCATAGGTGACCACAGACCCAAACCCTTGGATCTGAGAACAATGAAAAAGCATTCAGTTTTCTTACAAGAAGACTTTTAATAGAAATAGGAGTAAATAGAAGTAAAGAAATCCCCTCTGTAAAATCAGGATGGTAGATACCTTACAGGGTAATTAGATTCAAAACGTAGAGAATCCCTCTAGGCAAAACCTTAAGTTACAAAAAAGATACACAGACAGAAATAGTTATTCTATTCAGCACAATTCTTTTCTCAGCCATTTAAAGAAATCATAATCTAACGCATACCTAGCTAGATTACTTACTAAAAGTTCTAAGACTCCATTCCTGTTCTATCCCCGACAAAAGCTGCATATAGACAGACACAGACCCTTTGTTTCTCTCCCTCCTCCCAGCTTTTGAAAGTATCTTGTCTCCTCATTGGTCATTTTGGTCAGGTGCCAGCGAGGTTACCTTTAGCTTCTGAACCCTTTACAGGTGAGAGGAGTTTTCCTCTGGCCAGGAGGGATTTTAAAGGGGTTTACCCTTCCCTTTATATTTATGACAGTTATGTTTTTTTATAAGTGACTACTAAAACTAAACTCTAGGAAAGGGGTGAGTTTGGACACTAGCTTAGGCTCTGGGTACTCTCCTGGGGACAGAGAAGGAGCTTAGGACAAGAAGAGGACAGGACAAGTAGTAATGGTCTCAAGTTGCAGTGGGGGAGGTTTAGGTTGGATATTAGGAAAAACTTTTTCACTAGGAGGGTGGTGAAACACTGGAATGCATTACCTAGGGAGGTGGTAGAATCTCCTTCCTTAGAAGTTTTTAAGGTCAGGCTTGACAAAGCCCTGGCTGGGATGGTTTAATTGGGGATTGGTCCTGCTTTGAGCAGGGGGTTGGACTAGATGACCTCCTGAGGTCCCTTCCAACCCTGATATTCTATGACTCTATGATTCTTATTCATTGACAAATGCCTAAATACTTCAGCTATGACTGCAGCTATAGCTCTTAGTACACGTCTTTTTGCAGATGACGTGTTAGTCATAGCTGCTGGAACTGGGGTTGATGCTGCATCCGCTGGCTTGAAGTGGTTTCTATCATATACAGAGTATACAGTTTGGTTCAATGGCTCTTAGCACCCCCACATTATATAAATTGTTCCAGCACCCCTGATATTAGTAAAGATACATTTGAAAGATACCCTGATTTTCAGTCACGTAGATCTTTGTTTCTGGTCTGCTTTTCCCCCCTTTCCTGGTGAACAGTAACCACAGTTAGTGTTTGCATATTATTCAAACATTTTCCCTTCTGTACATGTATGGAGAGGGTTTACAGTGAAATTGAAACGCATTCTCTAACAGGGTAGAAAAACAATCCAAATTTGTTCCTTTGTTACAGCTGGGGTATCAGAGGGATAGCCGTGTTAGTCTGGATCTGTAAAAGCAGCGAAGAGTCCTGTGGCACCTTATAGACTAACAGACGTATTGGAGCATAAGCTTTCGTGGGTGAATACCCACTTCGTCAGATGCATTTAGTGGAAATTCCCAGAGGCAGGTATAAATATGCAAGCAAGAATCCGGCTAGGGATAATGAGGTTAGTTCATTTAGGGAGAATGAGGCCCTCTTCTAGCAGTTGAGGTGTGAACACCAAGGGAGGAGAAACTGCTTCTGTAGGTGGCTAGCCATTTACAGTCTTTGTTTAATCCTGAGCTGATGGTGTCAAATTTGCAAATGAACTGAAACTCAGCTGTTTCTCTTTGAAGTATGGTCCTGAAGTTTTTTTTTGCTGTAGGATGGCTACCTTTAAATCTGCTATTGTGTGTCCAGGGAGGTTGAAGTGTTCTCCTACAGGTTTTTGTACATTGCCATTCCTAATATCTGATTTGTGTCCATTTATCCTTTTACATAGGGACTGTCCAGTTTGGCCAATGTACATAGCAGAGGGGCATTGCTGGCACATGATGGCATATATTACATTGGTGGACGTGCAGGTGAATGAGCCGGTGATGGTGTGGCTGATCTGGTTAGGTCCTGTGATGGTGTCGCTGGTGTAGATATGTGGGCAGAGTTGACATTGAAGTCTGTTGCATGGATTGGTTCCTGAGTTACTATGTTGTGGTGTGTCGTTGCTGGTGAGAATATGCTTCAGGTTGCCAAGTTGTCTGTGGGCGAGGACTGGCTTGCCTCCCAAGGCCTGTGAAAGTGAGGGATTGTTGTCCAGTATGGGTTGTAGATCACTGATGATGCATTGGAGAGGTTTTAGCTGAGGACTGTATGTGATGGCCAATGGAGTTCTGTTGGTTTCTTTCTTGGGCTTGTCTTGCAGCAGGAGGCTTCTGGGTACACGTCTGGCTCTCTTGATCTGCTTCCTTATTTTTTCGTGTGGGTATCGTAGTTTTGAGAATGCTTGGTGAAGATCTTGTAGGTGTTGGTCTCTGTCTGAGGGGTTGGAGCAAATGCGGTTGTACCTCAGCAGTTGGCTGTAGACAATGGATCATGCAGTGTGTCCAGGATGGAAGCTGGAGGCATGAAGGTAGGCATAGTGGTCGGTGGGTTTTCAGTATAGGATGGTGCTAACGTGACCGTCACTTATTTGCACTGTGGTGTCTAGGAAGTGGACCTCCCATGTAGATTGGTCCAGGCTGAGGTTGATGGTGGTGTGAAACTGTTAAAATCGTGGTGGAATTCTTCCAGGGTTTCCTTCCCATGGGTCCAGATGATGAAGATGTCATCAGTGTAACATAGGTAGAGAAGGGGTGTGAGTGGATGAGAGCTGAGGAAGCGTTGTTCCAGGTCAGCCATAAAGATGTTGGCATATTGTGGGGCCATGTGGGTGCCTATAGCTGGAGTAAGGTAATTGTCTCAGTTATTTGTGTGGCTGTTAACATAGAGGCATTTTTTTTAACTGAAGATATTCTCTGTGTGGCACAAGACCCAGCACACAATTTCTGAAGCTTAAAATATAAACTTTAGAATCAGGCATAATAAGAGCACTAGGTTTCTGGGGTTTTAGTGAGTGTTTCTGCCAATGAAATAAAGTATTCCTAACATTTTGGCCAGTAGTGTGGCTGAAACATGTGCTAGATGTAAAATACACTTCCTGCTATGGAATGTATATTTGCATGACTTAGTGGCACATGCTGTTAAACTATATGAATATATAATATATCCCATTGCACACTCTATTTAACTAAGCAGCCAAATGAAAATGTGAAGGCAACCCAGGTCAGTATAATTTAAAGTATCTCAAAATCAGCTGTTAATTCCTTTAAGACAGTGGTTCCCAAACTTGTTCCACCACTTGTGCAGGGAAAGCTCCTGGCGGGCCGGGCCGGTTTGTTTACCTGCTGCGTCCACAGGTTCGGCCGATGACGGATCCCACTGGCCGCGGTTTGCCGCTCCAGGCCAATAGGGGCTGCTGGAAGCGGTGTGGGCTGAGGGTCGTACTGGCCGCTGCTTCCAGCAGCTCCCATTGCCCTGGAGCAGCGAACTGCGGCCAGTGGGAGCCGTGATCGGCCGAACCTGCGGACACAGCAGGTAAACAAACCGGCCCAGCCCTCCAGGGGCTTTCCCTGCACAACCGGCGGAACAAGTTTGGGAACCACTGCTTTTAATACCATAATAAACAAAAGCAGCTCAATGTGCTGTAACAGCCATCCAAGAGGCCACGTGCCAAAGTTTATATATGTATGTTATATCGTGGAACATTAATCCCTAGTGGAATCACCTGAAATGCAAAGATTAATGAAAAAACACAGAACTACTCTGTCAGTTTTTAGCGGATTTGTTTCATCTGATGGACTCAGATATTGAGAAAACAAGGAAGAATTATAAACAGTTTTCTTTTTGGGTATATCTGATGTTCAAGAAAAATATCTGTGCCTATAATACATTGAGAAAATAGTTCAAGCGTGTCGGTTAAATGAGAATATTATCCCTATAAGGCTGGAAAGGTCATTGTGGCTCTGGCTGCTTAAATGTTGTGCCCTGACAAATCTGATCCTACCTCAAGGCAACAGTATAACTTGTGCAGCTGATTTTTCAGAATACATTCTAACACTTTCAGCTCTAAATTGCCATACTTTTACAGTCTTTCTGATGCACCCCTTTCACTTCATTCTAGTCCACAGTTAGTTTTACATGTACTTTGGCCATAATGATTCTGGTTTCCAACGCTCTGTTGCATATAGTTTGGCTATAGCATGGCTGGTTTACAAAGTACTTACTTTCACATGTTGTATAGCTATCTTAATACTGAGATTTTCATTTTTATTTTATGTTATTTTTTTAAGAACACTTCCCCCTGATAGGTATGTTGTTATAAGTCTTAAAGATCAGCAATGGGTGGGGTACACTGTGCTAGGCTGAACTCAGTAGGATTGATCAAGCAAGGATTGTCATGCATGAACAGAGTCTGAACAACTGTCTTATGTTCTATCATAAAGTAAATAAACCAAGAAACTACCCCTTTTAAAGGTAGGGGAGAAGAAGTCTTGTTAGGCTTTCTTTGGCTGTGCTTCAAACAAACATAAAGTGAGGGTTGCTTCTGCTGGAGAGAAAAATCTGTAAGTGTTGTTTATACCACATAAAAGAAATTAATTCATGTAAATTTTGTGAAGAAGTCAATTTAAAAAGTCATTAATTTTGACCAGCCTTATTTTTAGTGATGACATCCCAGAAATATTCAGTACCTTAATCAAATTGCTTGATTAAAAACTGTGCTTCCATGCACACGCTGAGGGTCGTTTTGAAGTTCATGTATAATATTCTGAGGTATTCATGCTCCATTTTGCCAAAGACAAGGAACTATCAAGAAGCAAAAAGCTTTAGGGGCACCATAAAAATGTTTGCCATTGAACTATAGTCATTCCCTATGACTAACGGTTTGCAAGTCAAAATCAAAATCTGTGTTAGTCTTCCAAAAATTTAGACATAGGATCAAGCCATGGACTTCAGTTCCCAATTCAGATATGCATCCAAAGCTGAGGGGATGCAAGCTCAGACCAAATGATCAAATAAATCTCAAAAACAACAGAATAAATAAGAGAATGTGATAGAACTCTAATCCAGAAAATCTGAGATACAAAAGTCTAATATACAAAGTGGCTAAAGGAGACACAGTCAGAGTAAAAAGAAGGATAAAGGCAATCAGTATGGGAACTAACTGTAGTCTTCTACAAATAAACTGGTAAAATTGTAATCTGTATAGGTGTTGCTGATTGATTACCTGGGCAATTAGAGAATACAACCTACATGAGGAATTTTAAGGATGGGAAACAGAGTTACTGCAAGAACAAAACCCTGAGATAGAAGTAGCTGAAAACCTGCTTTGGGCTTGTCAAAGACTGAAGCAATAAAAAGTTTCTATGGAGTTCACATTAAATACAGTTAGGAAATAGCACACCTCAGTCACAAAAAATGTTAGACTACCTCTTCTTCTTATGGGGCATGTCCATTAGTGGAGGTCTGCAACCGTGGTAACTCATTCTGTTTATCGAACAAAAAATTAGCTGGGATACCATATCATCCACCAAAGATCTTCTTTTTCTGTATTGGGTTCTTCTGCCATCAACTTTTCCTCCAGTTTCTATAAACATGCATTGCCTGCTGAACCTTTTAACATGCCCTGGAAATCAATTATCTCTTTTCATAAAATCTCCAACTAGCTTTTGCTGAGTTTGAGTAACCTGCAATACCTTTTAATTGGTTATGCAGTTTTATGCATGATATTTTCAGAATTCTTCTATAACACCATAATTTGAAGAACTGTAGTTTTATTATCGATTGTTTGTTTGAATGTCCATATTTCCCAGACATAATTTAACACAGAACCAACTGCAAAATTTTAAGAGTTGGATTTTAGTCTTCAGATTTATGTCCCTTTTATCACATGTTGATTCTTCCAGAATGTTTTTCACTCTTGCTATTTTGGCACTGACTTCAGTATCCAATCTTTCACTTTCTGTAATGATGCTTCCTAAGTAGCAATAATTTCTCACTTGAAAATGAATATCATAGGCAAATGAAGATTCAGTTACTGATATTATACTGTTGTGTTTGGTATTTATCATGCCACAGTAAAATCATTTATTTAATGCATCAATGCTTACATTTCTATAACATAAGAAAGAAAAATACTGTTTTGCAATAATTGGTCACTAGAGGCATTAGTTGGGCCTACAGACAGCTACTTGCTGAATAAAAGGGACAGTAACCTGATCTCCTGAAGAAGTCTTTCCCTAGTAAAGAAAGACAGATTCTCTAGCTAGTCAGTAAAGAGGATATTTTACCCAGAGGATGATGTTTGCCCATCCTTTTCCTGAAGAGGAGAATGTTGATGAGGGAAGTGGGTCACATAGCCTCTGAAGGAGACCTGGTTAACAAAGCAAGACTCACTGGTCATAGGCCCTTCTGTGTCAGAGTCTTATTGAACACAGTCATAGCAGAGCCTAGTAGGGAACAGGACTCAAAGCTTCTGAACCTTTTGAGATTTTCCCATCACTCTTCTAAGAAACACATGTATTCTTCATATCAGAGGCAAAGAGAGACTTCATAGTGACCTAAGCCCCAGATTTATGTCCAGTAGGAATCATGGTTTCCTTCTGCTGGGTAGCCAGAAGCAACAATGAAAAAGGGGATATTGCTGTTATTGCTGAAACAGTGCTTTTTAATGAGCTTCAGAAAATGTTGTAAACTGTTCTTATCTGGCCTACTTTTCATGGTTCCTGGCAAAAAAGATTGTGGTTTGATGTAACTTATTTTCCTTTAAAATGTGAAAAATCACATTTACTGTACTTACCATGGCAGTAGGCACTTAACCCCCCCCCCCCCCCAGATAAATATAGCTTCTTTGGCTGCAGTATTAAATTTAGACTTACTAACTCCCTGCTTCCTGAACAGTTTCTTACATTTGGGGCTTCTTTGATAATAGATTTCTCATCTTAATTATCTGTTTAATACAGTTACTATCTTTCTCAAAGTGATCTTCTGCTTAGATTTTGTTGTTATACATATTCTTTAGAAGCTCTTCCAAGATATAAATCAATATTATAAATAAAAAATATATTTTCTGCCTGTTCCAATTCTACACTCTCATCTTTTCCCTCTTTTAATAAAACAGAAAAAAAAAGTATTTAAAAGAAATCCATCCAAACAATCGTATTGTAATAATTCTAATAATTCATTAGATTTTAAATAATTTTATAATAGTATTTATCTCAGTTTTTGTTCCATGTGCCATGGTTTCCCTTGCCTTTAAAATTTCCCAGTGTCCCTTAATTGACAATAACTCTCCAAATGCTAAGATCCTCTAATAAGGACTACTACTTAGGAAAAACAAGGGTAAATTAAACAGGCTTACATGAAGGCAAACAATTCTTAAACAATCAGTCCTCTTTTATTCTTTGCAAACTTGTTAGTATGGTGGTGGGAAGATTCAAAGCAAAGGAATGATCTTTCTTGTGGTGGACTATTTTATAAAAAGTACTGAACATATCAACTTTCTTTTATGAGCAGGAAGAGAAACACAAACATATTTGAGGCTGGGAGGAAATCTCACTCTAAATCTTTTACTTCAGAGATTGCAAAGGAGACCTGATCAACTTACTTGTTGTGTTTTAATTATTCGATGTACTTAGCCATTTAAAAAATTTGTCAATCATTTATGAAGAGACACCGTTTTTTCCAAATGTTCCTAGATGAATAGCTTTTAAGGCCATAAAGGTCCATTAAATTATCTAGTGAAGCCTTCTGTATTACATTACATTAAATGTAATTTAGTTATTCTTGTATTGAGCCCAGTAACTTTGTATGACTAAAGCGTCTCTTGCAGAAAGGCATATAATGTTGGTTTGAAGACTTCAACAGATGGACAATCCACATTTCCCTTGTCAGTTCTGAAAATGTATTCACTATTTGAGAGACAGGTTGGGTGAGGAAATATCTTTTATTGGATCAACTTCTGTCAGTGAAAGAGACAAGCTTTCAAGCTTACAGAGAGCTTTTTTTTCAGATCTGAGAAAGGCACTCGGAGTGCCACAGCTAAATGCAAGGTGGAACAGATCGCTTAGCGTAAGGAGTTAACATGTTATGAGAGACCATTCAAAGTGCAGTGTGCAGTTAATGCCTCTGCAGTTATTAGACAATGGAGGGTTAGAGGATTATAGATTGTTGTAATGAGCCATAAATCCCATTTTTTAAAGTCCATGATGTTTAGTTTCTAACAAAGTTATGAATTTATGCTCCCAGGGTCATAAGGGGTCGGATATGGAGCCTGGAAGGGGAGATTGTTTTCTGAAAACCTTTCTGAACTTCGGGGCTAAGTTAGACCAAAAAGTGCTCAGTATCTCTGAAATAAGCCCGTTTTGTTAGGTGTTTAAGTATGGATTTAGGAACCTAAGTTTGAAAATTTTGGTCCATGTTCACAAAGGAAGACAGTGACAAAACCAAGGATTGCATCTGGGTCTCCGGCTGTAACCACAATACAGTTTGGAGAGGAGAATAGGCACATTGTGGTTCAACTTAAAAAAAAAATCAGCAGCTACACAAATCAGTTCTGCTGCTTTATTTTTCGTTTTCTGTGAAAGGAGTATTTTTGTCTTTCATGCTTTTCACGTCTATGCAGATTTCAGGACAAACTGAGGATATTCTGTAAATCAGAGAAGTAATCCTAGTCTCCAAACGCAGAAGTTTAAATTGAAATGCTGGTTTAGAGGCAAGCACCACAGGCTCCTATGTAACTAAAACACTGAAAGGGAACTGTGTCATGAATCCGCAGGAGTGGAAGAGTGAAATGACTGCCATAACTCTCATAGCTAGTGTTCATACTGTAGAAATGCTACCTGTGCCAATATACCTGCCCATTATCTGGTGGTTGCCACAAGGAAGAGGAATACAGTTGTTCACTCCTAGTCCATGGGAGAAAACCTCAATGGTTCAGAATCCTTCCTTAAATTACTGTTGCTGTTGTGTAATATTTGCAAACTGAATAAATTCTACCATGGCATCTGGATAATCAGAAAGGTGCTTGGAGAATAAAGTAAACAAGCTCAGTTTGTTTCATATTCCCTGTTATCCTTTGGAAATATGATTATTACTACTGAGAAGAGTTATTCTGATTACTTTGGCTAGTTCTTTTCTCCAGGTGACCAGTTGGAATGATATGAAAAATATAAAATGTTATTTTTTCTAGACAGTAGCATTGGACACAGTACTTGATCATAATTCCTAGGCAGTGGTCCCTAGATGTTCTTTCTTGGCTCTCTAAGTCATGTTGTGACTCCACAATACAAGAGCAAAAAAAGAATTTTGGGACCCTCCTCACATCTACGTATAAAAAGGGAGGGTGGTCTCAATAACCATTGGGATCATGACCCCTTCCTTTACTGTTACTGAAAATAACAGCAAATATTCACTAATGTCATATGGAATCAAGTGATTTTGGTTTTCAGGCTTTTATGCAAACTTTGTATTTTTACGCTTCAGTGCATGTGATTCATACCCTATGAGGTATGGCCTTGTGGCTGAGGTTAGCACAAACATCCAAACTCAAAGAAAACCTCAGCCAAAATGATTGAGGTTTGCATGTTTTCTACCTAAACAATGAATTGGTCCAGGTTTATTTAAAACTAAGTTGCCTCAAAATTGTGCACAAGCTTGCTTGAAACTTAACCCAGGTTTGCTGAGTATTTGCAAACCTTGGCACAACAGACACAAGTTTCAGGTTTGGAATGAAATTTTGGCCTATCTCTAACAGGATACTTTATTTAATCTGAGCAACAGCACAATGCTCTGTGTGATCATCCATCTCTTAATTAGTATTCTTCTATTACCAGCAAAAACACATTGTTTTCACAATTGTACACTATTTAAATATGTAGATAATTTTCAGCTGCAGAAATGAGTATCAGGATTGTGCTTATTGAATGCAGACAGTTGGATGCAGACAGTTCTGAAGTCACACTCTGAGTGAAGTAGGATTCTAGATCAGTCCCGGGAAAAGTGAAGGCAGAGGGAAATACTTCAAAGTATTGGTCATTTCTGATCACAACCTCACTAAGGGCATATATCCCTAATTGATAAATTGGTCTATGATCTGCTAGACTTATCTATTTTCCTGGAATCCCAGATAGCAGTGATGGTCAAAATAATTTCGTTCCCTCTACAGTCTGGCCAGGAAACTGCACCCAATTTCCTATCAGATAAGAACATAGCCATGTTGATTCAGACCTTTATTATTGAAGCTGGAGACTATTGAAACATACTTATACCTGTGTTAGCATCAAAGTAACATGGAAGTTACAGGCGGTACAGTATGCAGCAGCCTGCTTTCTATATGGGGTAGACCAGCAAGAGCACATTCAATCAATGCTTGTGATTTATGATTTACACAGTAGTTGGTCATCTGGGGTGAGTACCATTCAAAGTCCTCATCTTTATTTCCAAATCCCTAAAGTAGTTACACCCATAAGAACCACCATCCTGGGTCGACCAAAGGTCCATTTAGCCCAGTATTATGTCTTCTGACAGTGGCCAATGCTAGGTGCCCAAAGGGAATGAACACCCATTCCCAGATTCTGGCAAACAGACATAGTGACACCATCCCTGTCCATACTGGTTAATAGCTATTGATGGATCTATCCTCCATGAATTTATCTACCTGTTTTTTTTGTATAGGCCATCTATCATAAAAACCATCCCTCTTTCTTTGTGCTCTAGCACGGAAGCTCAGATCTGAAGTGATACCTAGGCAGACAAAGGCCAAGGCACATCTAAGAGTGTCAAGGGACAGAGGCTTTCAACAGTTAAACTTGCTTGCTCTGGAGAGCAGGTGGAAACTAAGTCTTGATACTTGCTTCACGCGGTGTCATGCAAATGTTTTACAAAGAGAGGAGTGTGTTCATTCAGGCTCCTCTTTAATTCTTCTACGAATGAGAAAGTTTGTGAAGGAAGACAAGAAAGTGTAGAGTTTTGCCAGCTCTAGGGCTTTCCCTGTTCATTAAAATGTGTGTGGCAGGGTGCCCAATTACTATAATAATGAATGCTGTGGGAATGCATGTAACAAAATAATAAATAAGGCTAGGTTCTTTTTTCACAGAAAAAAATTAAAAGGTTTCATGGCAAGAGTGTGTGAAAACAAGGATATGTCCTAGAAAGAGGTGAAGCGGGCACCCCTGGGAAGGGAGGGTTGGACAGAATGCCCACCCTGCACTCACCCTGTCTTGGAGGGCTGGGTCCAGCTCCCCACTCTGGGCGCTGTTACCTGGCCCACACGGTCACAGCACCACTCAGGTTTGGCATTTATGTCCCTCCGTAGAGGGAGACAAGGGCAATTGTAATTGTTTTTGTGACCTAGGGCACAGGGTCACAACATCACTCAGGTTTGCCATGTCAGCCCCTCCATCCACAGAGGGGCCAGGGCACTGCAACCACATGGACCAGGATGCAATACCCAGAGGGGAAAGGAACCACTGCTTTAATGGTCATGTCCTTTATTCAAATACACTATTACTGTGAACAAGATGAGCTCCATGCCAAAATAGTAGTCTGAATAATAAAAAAAAAAAGTCTGTGACATGGGGAATGAAGTAAAACCAGGCCATTTTCACAAGTGGAGAATGGAAAGAGGCAGCAGGATGACACCAGCACTTCATACTTAGCTCTGCTCACTACTTCCCCTAAATTGTCATGAATTATGTGTTGGACAAGCCTCTTGCTCCCTCCTTGCCTCTCCCATTACCTGAAACATTCTATTGGCTACTAGGCATTTCCCCTTTATGCTCCCTGGATGAAAGAGTTGGGAGGGGAGAAGTGGGACCCCTATATCTGCAGGCCAGCATCCTATGTCCAACTGAACACCGCTCCAGATGAACTGATATGTTATCATTCTGGTGAATCTTGTCTCATAAGAAGAGTTATTTTGAAACCTATTTTACTCATGACCATCAATACAGGTCAGGGACAAAAAGGAATGCGCACATGTTTTGCATTATGTGTTAGCATCCTTGTTTCTTTTGAGATTTACAGTGGTACAAAGGGGCATTTAAAATTATATTATCTGAGTTGTCCAAAAAGTCATGAACCTATTCCCCCCCCTCCGCATATACAGAATATCTGTTTGCAATGGTGAGAGTTTGCACTCTGATGAAAGGGGCAAATGGACCACTGTATGTGTAAATGACACCTGACCACAGGTAGCTTTAATTGACATAACTAGTGTCTTCCAATTGTTTTCAAAGTTAAAGAGATGAATATGTATAGCTTGTGCTTTCTGACATGTATCTCTTCTGTCTTTTCACAATACACTCTTTGGAGCATGCACCCATCACATCATGTAACTGGCATAAGTTCCCCTAGTTATGACCTAAGTTGTAGAAGAAATATAGCAACCATACGGAATTTGGATGGGTCATGCAGTACTACTTTGAAAATTAAATTAAAATCTTAGACCTTAAGGAATATTCACACTTCTCAAGGTGCACATGCTTCTCCCATGAAGAGTAATTAAAAAGTAAATGCATTTCAAGAGTACAGTGTGCCTTTTAGAATGAAGAAGGCAGTAATTCAAGTATAGTAGATTTTCATATAGGTTAGGAAGATTGCTATTCAGAAAAAAAGTAATCTAAATGATTACGTGTATTGCATCAGTAAGCTATATTTTAAAGGGGTTACCTGTCATAAATACACTCTACTTTTACCGCCACCATTTGATAAAATGAATGTTTTAACTTATTCTGAGGATTTCTCTATCTGCAAACCTACCAGTCTCAACCCACCAATACAAGATTACTAAATTGTATTTGGCTACTTCTATTTTACAGAACTCTCCATTAATATGTTAGGGAACAATCGAAGTGCATATAACTGATAAAGGAAATGTATTTATGCTAGTAATTATAGCAAATGAACAATGCATGATAACAGGTATTTATATAGCTTAAAGTTTGGACAACAATGGAATGGGAAGATTAATATCAGAAGGACATAAGGACATTTGAGTTTGTAGGGCTGTGACAAAACTATTTTGAAATGTGGGTGGGGTTAATGTATAGGGCGGTGTGGAATTCCCCCCCCCAAAGCATTATCAATATTTTATCATTCAAAAATCAAGTTATTTCACTTGAAAAGTTGAAAAACTGCCTACAGTGGCAGATTTTTTGCCTCCTAATTCTGGAAGGACTGTTTTTTATAATTATTCTTCTAATTCTATCTGAATCTCAAAACAAACAAAAATTAATTTTACTTCTCCCTTTCCTACTTTTAGTTCTTTATTTAGGAGCCAGAGACTTACAAACTACCTAAATAATGTTTTGCTGTTAACTTTGCTTAATATGCCAAATCAGTTTAATTACAGTTTCTATAAATAATACATGCAAATACTTCTCTGAACAGAATGCACTTTTCCTTATGTACGTGGCACATTTTAATACTTAAAAGCATTAGAACAGATGTTAGGTGCCTGCTAAACTTGTTTTCAGTTTTCTTTTATTTATATGTTAATGAGAATTTAATTACTTCATGAATACTTAAACAACCTGAGGGTGCCTGATATCATTAGCTTGTACATGACAAGCACCTCAAGTGACCACATGGGAAGACTAAAATTGTTTTTACTTTAGTTGAAGACAGAAAGATGAATTTATTTCACCCCTTGCTATGTTTTACCTGACACACAACTGAAAAAGCAGTGGGCACAGAATTTGATCTTACTTCAACAGGCTGAAAGGATCTGAGAAAAGCACCTACACCAAAAGACATAAATTCTTCCATTTTTGATTTGCTTCACTTACTTTTAATAATCAATCTCATTTTTTAAATAGTTTTTAAGGCAAAACTGATTTCTGTCATGTGAAATTTGTTGTTTAAACCTTGGAGAATTATACACAATTTAGACATGTCATGCAGGGATTAAATTATCTGGGGTGAAAAGCAGTGTGGAAAATGTTTCACAAAATCTACTAGGAAAGTTTTTGGTAACAAAAGTATCATTTTCATGTGTTCTAAAAGTAGTCTGTATTGAAACTCCCGTTGACTTCAATAGGATTTTCCAACTCTAGCAATTTTACTGCATAGAAAACTGCCTGTGCCTTAGTTCTGAATATGGTAAATAAATTTGCTTTTGGAATATTTAGCTGGAGAAAGTAACAATCTTAAACCAAAGCCACCACTCTATTCTCATTTAAATCTCAAGAAATACTTCCTTTTCCCAGGTTACCCCTAGGGAAAGTGTGGCAATAAATAAAATAATAATAATATAGTTAATAACAACAAACTAATTCCTCAATTTATTCTCTCTGAATTCTTCCAATCTGCCCTATCATTTTAAGCAGGAATTGTCTTCATTTTGGTTCTGATCCTGCTAACTCTTACTCATATGAATATTCCCAAGGACGGGTGAGTAAGGGTTTGCAGGTTCAGACCCTTTTTTTCTTTTACAAAGCAGAACACATTGCCAGCACTTAGTATACATTTCAGTAAACACTCATGTTAATGTAAGATATGATCAGAGTCTCTAACATGGATGAAATCTACCCATTAACTATCTACAGTATCATACACTTCATACTCAGAGTTAAAACAGAGAATAAGACAAAAATGGCAACAGTGAAATCGTATCAAAATGCAGTACGGTTGGCCCAGAAAAGACTGTATTGCCTTTACTTTACTTGTAGCAGGACATGGCAATTATATTGGTTTTGGAGTAACTATCCTCAGATGTTGCATTTGCTATTTAAAGCATTTAAAAAAGTTGTTGAAAGCAGGGTGATAACGCCTCTCACAAATGTGAAGATCCTTGCAGTCTCTCAGACCTGGATCTGAATGTTATACAGCATAAGAGAATGAACTTGTGTGCCACAAATGTTTCTTCCAACCTTGTCTCTCAAGCACTTTTAAAACATAAGACAAATGGCAGCATCAGTACTGTCCAAGTGAACAGATGCACATCTGGAGAGAAAAGAACAGTCTAGCTGTTATCTGATGTGTGGGTGTTCGCTGAATTCCTGCTGCTTCTTTAAAGCCCTCTGCTGGAGTATGCATTTCATAGTCTGGCACGCTACGAGTATCAATCTTCACATGCATCATACACCTGTCATCACCATGCATCATTCAGTTGTTTTACTATCCGTTTCTTTTTATTGTTATGGAATCCCTCCCAAAACGTTTATTCCATTGTGTACAATTAGATTGTGGATTCTTGCACTGGCATTTATTTACCTGGTGCTCTGGGTCTGTAGAGCTTACACAGTTCATGGGTGAAATCTGGAGCCACTGAAGTCAAGGGCAAAACTCCCATTGACTTCAATGGGATGAGGATTTCACCCAAGATCTCTTGGGGCCACATCCTCCACTGATGCAAATCAGTATAACCCCTTGAAGGTAATAATTTTATCTCAGTTTAAACTAGCTAAGTACCTGGCCATAAGGTTTTGCTATATCTTCTGCTGCAGATTTTTAAGCTATCCTTTGTAACACCAAAGTTGGCATCAGGACAGGTAACCAGAGAATTTTACAATGGACTTCTCCTCGTTTAGTTGCTTTATATATTGTACAGATTACACCTGCCTCTGGCATGAACTATCTGACTGGAGCTGTGGCTAGGTCAAAATATATATATGTATATTAATCCTGGTTTTGCACTATTGACATATATCTCAACCTTTCCAGACTATTGTACCCCTTTCAGGAGGCTGATTTGTACCACATTTCACCTCATTTAAAAACTACTTGCTTAGAAAATCAGACCTAAAAATACAAAAGTGTCACAGCACACTATTACTGAAAAATTGCTTGCTTTCTCATTTTTGCCATATAATTATACAATAAATTGATTGAATATAAATATTGTACTTACATTTACAGTGTATAATATATAGAGCAGTATAAACAAGTCATTGTCTGTATGAAATTTTAGTTTGTACTGACTTTTCTAGTGCTTTTTATGTAGCCTGTTGTAAAACCAAGCAAGTATCTAGATGAGTTGATGTACCTCCTGGAAGACCTCTGCGTACCCCCAGAGGTGCACATACCCCTGGGTGAGAACCACTGGTCTACACAGTGTAGAGTTAAGACAAGTCCACTTTTTGGTCACTGGTAAAATTTAACCTTTCTACCTAGTCCCTGACTAGGGTGACCAGAGGAAACGGACAAAATATCAGGACACATGGGGGAAGCAAAAAAAAATAAATAAATAAGGGGCCGGATTTGCCCAAGCAAAAAAAAAAAGATTTTATCTGGACATCTGGTCACCCTATCCCTGACACGAGACTCAGCACCATAGTATCAAAGCACCTTGCAATAACCAGACAAATTAAATAGTAGTATCTCTCTCTATTTCCCTCTCTTCCCCCAGCTGCCAAACTCAAGGCCATGGGGTCCCCTGGCCTCATAGAAATGAATGTATTTGCAACTTTAGAGAAAGCCCAACTAAATTAACAATCCCCCTTTCAACACAAACTCAATTGTAGCTGTTAGCTCCTTATTAGTGGATCTCACCTATTTGTTGCTTAGTTGCCTTTAAGCTTTTGAGTTATTAATTATTCGGAAGGTCTCTGCAATGTTTTTCTTGTTTTATCTATTTGCTGGTAGTTTCTTTTCTGGTGTTTATTTCAGTAACATTATTGATTTCATATCCCAGTTGACAAGTACATTCTTTCTCCTTTTTAACAAATAAAAATATCACAACAGCCATTTCAGAAAACCCAGAGGCAAGCTTCTATACATTTTCTGTGATTATAGGGTTAATTCTCTTCTATTTCTATAATAGAAAAAGCAGCATGACTTTGACAGTGTATGAATATTTCACCTTTAAAAAAGTACAGTAATTCTAACATAGCAGTACACATTTACAATTCAGTTGAAATAAGTCAACAAAATATACAAAAGAGGGTTTTTTTTGTGGCTTTGATATTTTTGTCTTTAATCAATAACAGCTAAGCACAATTATAAACATTGTTTACATAGACTTGACACTATTATTTTAGGAATAATGTTTTAGGAGATAAATCAAAGCACCATTGCCTCTGGCTTGCACTTACTGTCATCAAACTCACATTTCAGTGACAAAATAAACATAGAGGGAGCAGTGAAATTGAAAAGGACTCTAGGTATTAGTGCAAAATTTGATTTGTTCCCAGAAATCTGTATTAAAACAAATCTTAAACAAAAGATATACAAAATGGTTTAGATAAAGGTTTTAAAGCCTTGCTTTAGCCCAGAAAAACAAGGATATTCAGAGTAAAGTGTGTCAGGCTTATTTATTTGAGATATCACGTATGAAGGCATCACAGTCCATATGTTATATAGTGTGCTAGAAATGGAAAAGAAATATTAGGTCACCTAATCCATCATTCTGCCCATGGAGAAATCTCCCCTAGTGCTTATTGTCTTAGCCACGCAGGAACAAAGACAAGAGGTAGTGGATGTGGTTTAATTAGGCCACCATTTTATTAACATGCCTGGGAATGCTCCTCAATAAATTATACTGCTCATCCTTCCTTTCTTAATTGTTTCCACCTGTTCAGGAGCGTTCCATCAGCTCTCCCACTTCCCAACCTGATCCCAGCCCAAATGGAAACTTATCACCCTCCCTTCATATGAGCATTAAAGGGACACTGGCAGAAGGGAAAGGTGTCTCTCTCATATAATAGATCTAGGAGCCCCAGCCCCATTATCCATCTCTTCCCTTACAGCCACTTGTAACTCTGGTTTATCAAGGAACCAGACGCACTATGGAACAAGTTCCTACCCTGCACACCTGCCACAAGGAGATGCCAGCAATTAGCTTGGCTGCCTCCTCCATTGTCAAAGAGGATTCTGTCTGGCGGGCACAGGGTAAAAATACTCTTCCCCCCAGGGCACTTTATTGGGCAAAGCCGCTAATGGAACTGGGGTTCTGGTTCCCTCTTGCTCTGCTCAGGTGTTTGCTTCCCCCTGGTAACCCAGGAGAGTGGGGATCTTTAAAGGGGCCGTGACACCTTTTCTTCCTGCCATCTAGACAAAGACCCACCACTCAGTTGCAGTGAATACATATTCTAGTCCTTTATCAAATACTTTTTTAAATTACTGATGTGCTAGAATTTTCACAATAGTTGAATCAAGGAAATATTTCTTGAAATTAATTCTAAAAAACAGTTATCATATCCCTAACCATTATGAATATAAGCCACGTAACATTGCAGGGGAATCAGTTGGATTTTATTATTAATAGTAGTAGTATCATTATTAAATAGTTATTATGAAGAGAAACAAATCCCTCCTTAGTTAAGATTGAAGGTAATTTCCCTTTATAGACCTAAATTTGTGTTCTTACTCCAACTTTCTTCAAACTAAAATAATATGCAAGAGATTTCACATGCTGGATCTTTTCTGCTGGGGAGAAGGGAATTAAGTGAGTGAGGGTTGAGGGAGGTTAGTTTACAGCAAATCATACAAGATTGTGAGAGTTCAAAAATGAGGTGTTTTCACTTACTTAGGTTTGGTCTATACTTGAAAGTTATATCTGCATAGCTACATCGCTCATGGGTGTGGAAAAAAAAACACACTCTTGACCAGTGTATCAGTGCCGACATAACTCCCAGGTTATGGGAAGGCTTCCATTGACATAGCTAACTTTGTTTGGGGAGGTGGTGTTTCTACACCAATGGAAAACCCCCTTCTGTCAGTGTAGGCTGTGTCTGCACTATGGGGATATGGTAGTATAGTCTCTGTTGCATAGACTTACCCTTAGAGAGACATAAACAATCCCAGCAATAAAGGGACAACGCATTTATAAAAAACAACTATAATCGGGTATGTGTCCAGCATGACATTAATAGGGTGGACCTCTCCCAAGGCATCTAAGAACTCTAATTGTGAAACTACGTAAAAGATTTGACAGTTTGTTTACTCTTTTCTGCTTTGACACAGATACTGAGGAATATAGCATACCACATGCAAACACAAGTTATTTTAGGAGGTGTAAATATTTTGAATCAGCATTAAGCAAAAGTCTCCCTCCTTGTATGCTGCATCTTACACTTATATTTATTTCATCTGTAGTGGCTTTCTAATCATAGGGTGGACAGATTTGTCTCCGAGAGCTATAATTCACTCACACCCTTGAAAAATTTAAAACACAAAAAACAAAATCAAACTAAACTGCACATAGCTTATATATATATATATATATATTCTGAGTCAGCAGGGAGAATAGTTAAATATAAAATAAGATTATATGTATATATATAATTTTAGATTTAACTATTTATTTAACTAATTTATTTTAGATTTAACTATTCTCCCTGCTGACTATTTCAAATAGTATGCAGAACCCAAACCAGAATGTAATTAACATCCATGCCCAAATTCTGACTTCAAAGGGAGCTGCATGCAGTAATAAGAAATCACAAATTGTCTGAAAGAATGGCAGCAAGTGGTGTAGCTACCCTCCTACCCTGAGCCCTGCAATGGCTCCATGGTGTTACTATTCAGCTGAAAGGCTACAGTTATAAAAATAATAATAATAAAAAAATTATTTGTGTACCTTGGCTTTCATATAATGACCAGTGATGCTCCTTAGATCTGGAATACTAGTGATGAACTTGTATTTGAAACAAACATTTTACAGATGAAGAACTGAGGCACAGAGACGTCAAGTGATTCATCCAATGTCAGATAGGAAGTTGGTGGTGAAACAGAAATTAAACCCAAGTCTTCTGAGTGCCAGATTAGTATCCTAGCCACTGGACCATCCTTCCTAATGCTGACCTGTTGAGTACCTAAAAATGGTAAATATAATTTTAAGTGTGAAGTATTATTTTGCTCATTTTTTTTCAGTATTGCTTAATGTAATATAACTTGACATTGACAAATTCACCATTTTCAATATGTAGAAGTAGTAGTATATAATAAATTAGTTTATTCTGTGCACTGCTCAGTCATTTCAGTGTTTACATTAGATTTGGTTGGTTTTAAACTTGGCAATTACTTACGGTTTTTTCCCCTTTTTTGTATTTTAACATGAATGAGGTATTACAAAAGAGAACTGGATCCTGATTTTACATCCATATAAAAACTGGTGTAAGGGTTTAGCCAATGGGATTTCTAGCTCTTTTTTTCTCTGCTCCCTCTTCGACTGTACATTAAAGCATGTTGCCCTTTTATAAAAAGACATTATATTTTGTATTTGATATTACTCGTATAAAAATCAAATGTGACTTTAAAACCGTATTTTTTTAAAAGTCTTGTACTTTTTCAGAAAGTTCTGTATACTGTCAAACACAATAAAATTCATGCCATTTTGCAGATCATCTATAGTGTTTGCAAAAGTGACAGTCAAGTGGTTAAGAATGGTTAGCATGGATTCATATTCTTCATTCTGACATGTTTAATGTTTTTTTTTAAGTGAGATTAGTGAGAAGTATTTCATAGAATCATGGAATCAAAGGACTGGAAGGGACCTCGAGAGGTCATCTAGTCCAGTCCCCTGCACTCACGGCAGGACTAAGTATTATCTAGAGACCATCCATAACATGTGTTTGTCTAACCTGCTCTTAAAAATCTCCAGTGATGGAGATTCCACAACCTCCCTAGGCAATTTATTCCAGTGCTTATCCACTCTGAAAGTGACAAAATTTTTCCTAATGTCCAGCCTAAACCTCCCTTGCTGCAATTTAAGCCTGTTGCTTCTTGCCCCATCCTCAGAGGTTAAGAAGAACAATTTTTCTCCCTCCTCCTTGTAACAACCTTTCATATACTTGAAAACTCTTATCATGTCTCCTCTCAGTCTTCTCTTTTCCAGACTAAACAAACCCAATGTTTTCAATCTTCCCTCACAGGTCATGTTTTCTAGACCTTATCATTTTTGTTGCTCTTCTTTGGACTTTCTCTCATTTGTCCACATCTTTCCGGAAATGTGGCACCCAGAAGTGGACACAATACTCCAGTTGAGGCCTAATCAGGGGGGAGTACAGTGGAAGAATTACTTCTTGTGCCTTGCTTACAACACTGCTGCTAATACACCCCAGAATGATGTTTGCTTTTTTTGCAACAATGTTACACTGGTGACTCGTATTTAGCTTGTGGTCCACTATGACCCCTAGATCCCTTTCCGCAGTACTCCTTCCTAGGCAGTCGTTTCCCATTTCATGATCAGTTTCAAGTAATCACAAATAATTTCCCATCAATCTCCATGCCAATACTTTGATAGAATAACAATTTGTGTGCAATGCAAATGGAGTTCTATTCAGTCATGGGTTTGAACTGCTTTGCCATCCAAAATATAAACTTTGATATTAAAAGAGTCATAAAGTTACAAATAAAAATGACAGACTGAGTCACTAACTGTGTAGTATCTCTAGCTAGTTAAACACAAGCAATGCTAAGAGATGTTTGGTTGTCTCTGTCTCATATTTTCATTTCATGCTTCATATTTTACTTTCTCTTTCATCCATATATCAGTTCCAACTGATTTATAGTTTATTAGTCATATGTCCTCGCAAAGGAAAAAAAATCCATAGGAGCAAAACAGCATATTTCATCAATTAGGTTAGGACTAGTGTCAAGAGAAACATCAATAGACTAAACATATTAATTCCACTTATGTACCAATACACAAAATGAAGGAGCTCAAGAGTGTCTTTGTTCCTGCAAGAACAGCAGAGTAGACCCCTAAATCCTTTCCACTTAGCTGGAATTGTGATTCACTAGGCCATGCAAGAAAAATCTCACTGTCAGTCCATGGATTAGATTTCCACTTAGAAACCATGTGTGTCACCTTGTGGCCCAAAGGTCCCCAGCTCTAATAAAATGGAAATAAATAAATTAATTAAATTAAATAAAACCAAAAATAGTAGAAGGAATAAGATTACTACCCCATATATATGAACTGTTATTTGGAACCATTACAATATAACATTTGAAGCAAAGAGTATATTGCTCCTTCAGTGGTTAGTAGATGTTTTCAGTGCTCAGAACTCTTAGGTAAAGGGTGATGAGCAGCTCTGATGTACAAGTAATTCACAGCAAGTAATTTCTTTTTGAGAATTGCCCACCAATTATTGATTGTCAAGTTATTGATTGTACGTGTTGTCCAAAGTTATCCTTGCTTTGCAGATCATTTGAGAATAGCAAATATTCAATATTGCAATGCAAAATTTACTCCAGCTGGTTTAATTACATAAGTTATGTAGTGTTGTTCCCTGACTGAATTATTTATTAAACAATGAACTTGAAGTGCAAATACTATATCTAAATATACAATGCACAATTTTCATTGTGTTCAGTAGTTTTATAGATCATCAAGTCAGGGAATTGTATGAACTGAGCACAAATTTTGAATTGTATATCTGATTGTAATACTCACACTTTGTTTTCTGTTGGTTAAACCTATAAATCATGTGCTAGTATTTCTATTCTGTGACTAGATAACCTATTTAACAAACCACTTCACTGCAATTAGGAATTTTATAAATGAATCTACAATTCAATTTTTGCATTCAGCAAATATTTAAGTATTTGCTCTACCATTCCCTTTTGGCACTAATAAAGGTTGAGGGTTCTAATGCTCACAGAAAGCAAACATGAAAGGGTTGTGAACATGCTGTGGAATAAATTATTTGTTGAACACAAATGAATATTTAGATGGCCAGTGCAGGTACTCTATAGTGAAAGCATTAAAAAATTGCCTCATAAAGGACTTTAAAAGGAGGTGCTGGTTAAAGGAAGAAAATGGGAGGAGGGCTCCTATGATTGTTATGGCAGGGAGACAACTCACCTTTCTTATAGCTTATCTTAACCCTCTTATGAGAGGGATGGATGATAATGTCCCAGCCATAGGTTGACTGGGTGATCCGAATGGAAAATGAAGGGGATCTGGTGGAAGCCCTGGGTACTTATTTGAATTAACATGTATTTGCCTGCACTGTACACTTTTATCTGCCAGGTAGTCCCAGATATCTAATAATAAAGTTGTGGCCTAATTAAATCTATATGAAGTGTCTCCTGTCCTTCTTTTGGTATAGCCGGACAATGAATATTTGTCAGTCCATTCCCTCAGGAAACTCCCATTGAAGACAATAAGAGTTCCATGTCCAGAAAGAGTAAAGAGGACAGGATAAGAGCACGATGTTAAAAATTGAGAAATTCTTATGCAAAAAGTGAAAAGGAATGTAGGAGAATGGGCTTGTTGTCAGAAAGACATAGTCAACAGTCAGTAAAAATATATTTTTTTAACATGGTTGGAAGGAATCTTCCAAATTCCTTTTTTTTTCTGTGACAAAAGAGCAATGTTGGTTTTGTTGGTTTTATTTTTCTTTTATTCTTGAAGAAGGACAAATTCTACTTTTAGGGTTATTTATATACGCTTAGATTCATGCAAGTAGTTATTTCTGCTGATAATTATATGGGGACACTTTACCCAAATAATGGTAAAGGAAAGAATTGGTATTTCTGTGAAAGATCAAAAGGCAATCTCTTAACTGAGAGATAGATAGCCATGATGTTTTAATTGCTTTAAAATTCTATAGGAAATTCCCTTTCATTTTATGCTTTTGCACTACAGACACTAGAAGGCTGAGTTTGTTAAGGAAAATTAAGGGCACTTTGACATCACTTTTGAATTCTTGCTGCAATAATAATTTGCAAGATTGCACTCTTGAACAATTTCAGTAACTGTTTGGATACTATTTACCAATGGATAATTGAAAATATACATCTAAGGAAAAAGTAAGCTCTCAGGGTGTGAATTATAAATGGAAATCTAAGCAAAATAAAGATCATAGACTGTCCACGATTTGCATGGTGAATATGTATTGATACAAATGTCCTTAAAATTCTGGAAAACGTTCTAAAGTTTAGATAATCTTTGCATAGTTTATACTTTTTTTTTCTGAAAGATTTAGGACTGTAGAATTTCCATTATCAGTTCAGATCATTAAGTCTGGTATCTTTATTCTATTAGTGGTCAACAGCTCATGGCTTTCAGAAAAGAAATATTCCATAAATACACATGTCCAGTTGTGCAAAGCTATAATGCATGTTAGAGATTATGTTCCCAGATCAGATTACATTGATTATTAAAAAAAAAATCATATTTTTACATAGTTTCCCCCCCCTTCATGATGTCACTACAGGGCAGAGTTATGGCTGTTTATGTGCCTTAGCTGTTCTTTCTCATTCCTTAACATGTCTGCATTTTTTCAAGTGTAATCGTAACTAGGGTTACGACTTTGTCACGGAGGTCATGGAATTTGTGACTTCCAGACACCTCCATGACTTGAGCAGCTGGGAGCTGGGAGCTGTATGGTCCCTTCCACCCCTGACGGCAGGAAACTGTGGGGCCCTAGCTCCAGGCTGCTGTGGCCAGCAGGGCCACTCTGCAGTTTCCAGCTGCTGCAGGTAGTGGGGTCGCTCCACAGGTCCCAGCCGCCACAGGCAGTAGGGACAGTCCGTAGTTCCTGGCCACCACGGGGCCAGTCTGCAGCTTCCCGCCACCATGGGGAACAGGGCCCCAGGAGCTCCCTGCCGCTGTAGGTAGTGGGCCCGCTGCACATATCCCTGTTTCCATGGACAGCAGGGCTCCTGGGAGCTCCCAGCCTCCATGGCTGTCAGGGGTGCCCCGGAGCATGGAGCTGCTGAAGCTGGCGGGGGTGCCTGATGTGATGTTATTAACATGAACTGTGACCATATAGATCATTGTTGCAACTGAGGTCCTATAGTTGCACCAAATATTTTACAAAGGAGGTCAAGTAAGGAGTCTATGAAAAGGTTATGATTTGCTGGTTATAATTATGCTATCTGTATGCATGTATCATTTTTGTATTTAGAGTTATAAGTATTGGCTCTATACCTGTTTCAAAGGTTGGCTCCTGGGGTAATGCCCATAAAGTAATTAGCCAGATATGCCATGTAGTATATCTGCAAAGATGTTATAATTTTCCAGATATGATAATCTTTTTTATATGTTTGTATCACCTTTTATTATGAGTTAAAGATATGTATGTATCTATGTCTATATTTCAAACTTGTGCTATGCTTCTGGGTGACACCCCAAACAGTTTGGCATAAGCACTGCCTGGCCTGCTTAATGGCAGATCTGCTTAAAGGCAGATACACCTTATGACTCAGCAAGGCATGCAGGGACATGCCTATAGAGAGAACTCCAAGGCTTCCAAGCCATGTGCTGGGGCGCTTGTGTTTGAGACAAAGGAAGCACAAGCCACATGGCAAGAGATTATAAAAGGCCCTGGAAATACCTCAATTTTGTCTTCAATCCCGCTTCTTACCTATGGAGGAACTTTGCTGCAAACTGAAGCTCTGAACAATGGACTGAATGACCCATCCAAGCTGTGGATGTACTCCAGAGACTTAACTTAAGCCACCAGTTTATTTCATCACTGCTACAAGCCTGAACCAAGAACTGTGCCATTACTGTATGTAATTAAGTCAATTTACCCAGTTTTAACTCTCATCTATATTTCTTTCCTTTTATAAATAAACCTTTAGATTTTAGATTGTAAAGAATTGGTAACAGCGTAATTGGTGGGTAAGATCTGACTTATTTATTGACCTGGGTCTGGGGCTTGCTCCTTTGGGATCTGGAGAACCTTTTTTCTTTTACAGGGGTATTGGTTTTCACAACCATTCATCCCCATAAGAAGTGGTGCTGGTGGTCATACTGGGAAAATGGAGGTCTGAGGGAATTGCTTGTATGACTTCTGGTTAGCCAGTGGGGTAAAACTGAAGTACTTTCTGTTTGGCTGGTTTGTTGTGCCTTAGTAGTGAAAGACCCCCAGCCTTTGGCTATGACTGCCCTGCTCTAAGCAATTTGTCCTGAATTGATACTCTCAGTAGTGTCCCACCAAAGGCCACTTTGTTACACCTGGGAGCATGGAGCACTGTGGCTGGCGGGGGTGCCCTGGAGGTCTGAGTCAGAGCCACCGCAGGTGGTGGGAGTACCCCGAGCTTGGAGCCCCTGGTGTTTGGAGACCCTGCAGCTCCAATCCAGGCACCCTTGGGTGCTGTGGGGAGCCTGCAGCTCCCCATTTTGTAATGAACATTTTTAATAAAAGTCATGGATAGGTCAAGGGCTTCTATGAATTTTTCTTTATTTCCCATGACCTATCCCTGACTTTTACTAAAAATATGCAAGATAATATCTTAGCCTTAATCATAACAATAACTTTCTGGGTTTGCAATGCTGTGTTTAGGCATAATTACAAAATCTCTTTATTGTTTTTTTACCCTTAAGTTACTAAAACATACTCTCAACCTTAACTCCATTTTAATATTTTTGGATTTCTTGCCTGGGAAGGCCATTGTAGTTGTGTGTTTTAGTTTTAGGGTTTTTTTTTAAACACTTAAAGTTGCATACATGTTCACTAAACAAGAAACCCAAAGAAACTGTTATCATGTGATATTTCCAGTGATCTGTTATAAACCTTAAATCTTTTATTAAATGTAAAAAAAAATTAAAAACACCTTTTAGGGGCAAAAAGAAAAGGAGTACTATTGGCACCTTAGAGACTAACCAATTTATTTGAGTCTTAGTCTCTAAGGTGCCACTAGTACTCCTTTTCTTTTTGCGAATACAGACTAACATGGCTGCTACTCCGAAACCTTTTAGGGGCAGATTCACTGGTACACCACAGCATGCAAAGAAAGACTGTGTTGGCCATTTAAGCTCAACTTTTAGCTGATTTGTGTTGTCAGAACAGTTCAAAGCAGCCTAAGTGTATTGGTGAATCTGGCCCTTAATTGGCAGCTGAGTTTTTGGTTTAAAAGACCATGTCATAAGACCAATGCTACATGGGAGAAGTGGGTGGTGTAGAGAGCTAAGTCTCTGAGAGCTTGTCTACACTACCACGCGGGGTCGATCTAAGATACAACACTCAACTACATGAGTAATGTAGCTGAAGTCGACGTACTTAGATCTGCTTACTGTGGTGTCTTCACTGCGGTAAGTCAACAGCTGACACTCTCCCGTTGACTCCACTTGCACTTCTCGTTCTGGTGCAATACCGGAGTAGATGGGAGAGCGTTCAGCGGTTGATTTATCGCATCTATAATAAACACGATAAATTGACCCCCCACTGGATCGATTGCTGCCCGCTGATCCGATGGGTAGTGTAGACAAGCCCTGAGTCCTAAGTCTGTGCAATTTAAGGGCTTCTCCTATACTCCTGTTTTGATTCCCATAGCAGTGATTCTGTAAGTGCTGGAGACAAGGCAGCAGTGCTGTGAGCAGCCTTTCAAGCACTGATGTCCAAGCTCGAATGTGGCTAATGGAATAGTTAAAGAGCAATAACAGTTGGGCCAAGTGATTTAACAGTAAGAACTTTTTGACACGTGTCCAGTCTCCTTCATATCACTAAGTCACTACAGCCAATAGAATTGTTGCATACAAATTACCTGTGGAATCATGACAGTGATTGGTTGAGTTACTTCTGATATCATACTGGTAATTGTTTAATAGTTACCAGTGCTGTTTAATTCAGCCTATCTTTAGCTTATATAGTTGTAATAATTATATATATAATCATTAATAACTTAAATATTACCTAGTTTCTTCTTTCATGAGGCCTCAATTTATATTAGATATATAGAAATTTAAAGTCTGTACTATTCCACTGTTAAGATCATTAAGGATGAAGAAAAGACTGACACAGATGTTAAATTTTGTCAAGAATCCAGTTATTAATTAATTTTAACTCATATTATCAGATTTACTTATAATATTTCAGACAATTCATTCCATATTCAAAGAGTGGGCATGGGAAATTTGGGGAGGATATGCTGTATTTTTTCATACATAACAAAGATGTCAAATTCACATTTTAAAATGGAAGTCAACATTGGCTATGGAGTTCTCAGTAGCACTGCCATAACTGGTCATATATGGAAGAAAAATATGTTTTCTTTCTGGAGTTCTTTTCATTTAATACTGGAGTTCTCTGTCTAAACATCTATTTCTAATTAGGGCCTACTCCTTACTCTATTACATGGTGAGTCCCATTGACTTCAATTTGATTCTGGATATGAGTAAGGAATGGACACACAAGTAAGAATTGCTTGATCATGTTCGAGAATTATATTTATTATTTTCTACTTCTTTAGGAGATTTTTCCTCATTTGAAAATATTAATCCTTGTATTAAAACCTTGTATTATAATTAAAAAAATATTTTGTCAGACACCTTAGTGTTGTTTTTGTACATGTCTCTAGATCAGAACTGGCCATGAAACAAATTTAAGCACACAAATAGGGCTTACCTAAATCTAGGCCCTCAAATAAGTAGCACATTGGTTGCAGTATCTCTACATATACACATACAGGATGTAGCAAATGAAATAGGTAATCAGCTAATTTTCAGTTCTGTGTTTTTTAGGAATATGTTTTACCCACAAACCATAACTGCACCGCTGGTGATAAAGGGTAAATAGATTATAGAATTAACCAAAGCAGAAGTCATAGATTTTATTGAAATGTTTTAGGAGTTCTCATTCCTGCAAAAAAACCCATAAAGTTTGAAGTCATTTTTAAATTTTATCTGTGTATCTTTATTCATCCCAAATCACAGTTTAATAATCACTTTACTCACAGTCTCTATAAACCTCTTGAAGGTAGAAAGAGAATATTTCAAAAAAAGAAAAGAAAAAAGGGCTTGTAATTGATGGAAACTGAGTAATTATGTTAATTACTAATAATGCTAAAGTAAACACAAAGCAAAAGCAATATATAGTAAAGTCACAGATTAAGCCACAAATTGTGACAAAGATTATTTGAAATTAAAATGAATGGGAAGATATGATGTTGGAATCAATCTTAGTTTGATTTATTGATTAAGGAGAATAAATTATACTAAGCCACCTATTAAGGTTTTTCCATAAAATTCAGGAATGACAGAATTACACAAAAGTTCACTCCCATAAAACATATCATCCTTCCATGTCTTGTTCATTCTTTAGGACAGTAGTGTCAGAATCTACTGGCATTACCAGATTAATAAAATACAATGTACAGACCTTCACATACAGTTGTCACTTTTGCTGGATACAGCACAGTCATACTGAATCAGATAAATTTATCTTTTTAAAGATACCAGTATTTTTATAGGCTTGTCATTATCTGGGAAAATATGGACCTTAGTGTTCTTGATAATATATTCCCCAGTTTTCCTGCAAACAAGAAAAATAGAAATTACTGTAGCACCCCATTAACTATTTTTAGGTCTCATCCCTAATAACTTCTACAAGACTTTTACATAAATGGTAGATCTTGGTAAACATACCAAGCGATAAGAATACACCTAAATTCTTAAAGTACAAGCCTTTGCAGACAGGCCTGAATATCTATATCCTAACATGACACACATGCACCATGACTGAAAAATCATCTCTGTGAGACGATCAGAGGGAAATGTGCCTGTGGTACGTCTACACTATGAGGTAGCAGTGTGATTCTCTGCTTGTGTACGCATACTCACGCTAACACTCTTTGAGCAAGTGCAAATATAAATAGCAGTGTCGCTGCAGTAGCACGGAGCGTGGAAGCAGAGGCATGGCTGACTGTGCCAAGTGTGTATCTATCCGTTTCAGGCAGGTTTGCACTTGGCACAGCTCAGCCTTGCCTCCAGCTACGCTGCTGTGCTAGCACAAGTGTAGACAAGCAGGGGACTCACACGCCGGCTCACAGCATAGATGTAGCCTATGTGTGCACTAATGTGTAAAAGTGCATATGCTGTGTTGCAACTATGCACTAAAATATATGTAACAACAATAAATTGAGAAATTGGCATAAAGAATACCAATAGATTTACTGCCTAGTAGTTTTGATTATTCAGAAATAGTCCAAATCTGTCTGCACATGTGTGTGGAAGTATTAAACATTTATTCACTCAGAAATCGTATGGTTCTCTTTCTCTGAGGCTGACTGATAGCTGATTAACACGTACATTTAGGTTTCTGCATAACATAGCTCAGAGATTTCACTTTGTGAATTGTTTTTTGTTTTTATTTTTTGTTTTTCTTGAAAAGTCCTGGAAAGACAAAACTGTGGCCTGTGCATCAGCAGAGAGGTAAATTGAAGTGCAGGGAAAAGATGAGTGTAACAGAATATACATACTTCCGCCTCAGCAGCCCATTGCCTGTTACACTCTCACAGTATGTGAGATGTGAAATACTGTTATTTAGGCCTTGTCCACACTAACCCTGAACGTCGATGTAAGTTAAGTTATGTCAGTTATGAAACTTAAGTCGACGTAACTTACATTGGCTTACAGCAGTGTCTACACTGCGCTGTGTCGACGGGAGAGCATCTCCCGTTGACATAGTTCCTGTCTCTCCTTCAGGTGGTGTACTGAAGTCAACAGGAGAGCCCTCTCCCATCTACTTATCCTGTCTTCACCAGACCAGCTAAATCAATGCCCTCTGCATGGATCGCAGCAGCACCGATTTAGCCCATAATGAAGACAAGCCCTTAGGGCCGGATCCAAAGCCTACTGAAATAATTTGGAAGTCACCCATTCATTTCAATAAGCTTTCGATCTCAGGCCCTTAATAGGTCATTTTATTTACTAATTAACTTTGAACCACATTTTTATATTTAATTAAAATATAAACATCACTTTTAGGATTTGTTAACAGAAGTAAATTCACAGGGGAATTTCCAGATGTGGGCCAGATTCTCAACTGCTATAAATTGATATAGCTCCACTGATGCAGAGATTCTGTGCCTAAATACTATTTCTTTTTCAGAACAGGTATTCTGTATTCATTACATTTCTCTTTCATTGGAATACCAGGGTTGGAAGGGACCTCAGGAGGTCATCTAGTCCAACCCCCTGCTCAAAGCAGGACCAACCCTCAATTTTTGCCCCAAATCCCAAATGGCCCCCTCAAGGATTGAATTTACAACCCTGGGTTTATTAGCAGGTCAATGCTCAAACCACTGAGCTATCCCTCCCTGCCTTATTAACTCTGCTCCATTTTAACATATATCTTTCCTCTTCTGGAGATTCAGGACTAAGTCATTCACTTGGTTATTCTTCTTGTGTGAGAAGCAACTCAATAGAATGAAAAAGTTCCAAATAAATTTCAGAATATTTGTGCTGGGATTGAAGTTTCAGGGAGTTTTAATCCTGAATATTTCCTGAGGCTAGAAACTCTCCAGCTCATTTTCAGAGGGCAATGCAGTTGAGCCAATTAAGCACAAAACAGAGGCTTTTTTATGAAGAAAATAATGTGCACTGTATTTTTTGTAAGCACTGCATTAGTTTCCATGGAAACCCAAAGTAACTGGTGCATCTCTTTTAACTCAATGTGATATGATTTGCTCAGAATTTTTTTTTAAAAGTAAGTCACCATAACTTAAAATTTGGATAACAAAACCCACTTTTGGTTGCATAATAGGAAACTTTTCCTGTCTTGCAAAAGCTTAGAAAATGGGAAAATATATTTACAAATCATCTTTTTCATCTGGAGATGGGTTTATTTAACAAGTTGACTCACACTATTGCATACTGTCAGTGTGTTTTCCTAGTTACCAACTATGGTTACGGGATGCAATAGAGAAACTTTAGAAGTAGAAATCCATGTTGTATGCTTCAAAATTTCTGCAGGAAATAAATCATTTATTTCACTTATTGACAGTCCCCCTAAAACTGATTAAGCAGGATTTAATTTAAGTGACAGTCATCTGTCAACTGATAGAATTCTTTATAATAAATCATAAATCTTTCTGTTGAGCCTATATATGTCTGCTAAAAACTTTATCTAATACTTTAATCCTAAATGTTTTAGGACAGGTTTGGCAACACAAATCCATCATAACTGTAGATAAAGGGGACTAGATAGACATGTGAGAGTAGCAACAAGTAGATTTGATTAGTAGCCATGGTAATTGCAATTCACTGCATCCTAGAAAATTGTATAATACTAAGATTGTCACCTACGGCTTTTAATGACTCATCGACTTCAGTTTCCTCTTTTACATTTCCAGCAAAATTGTTAGTGTAGTAAGGGAGCCTGATGAAATGTAGAAGCAGTGATAGGATATATATATATATATATATATATATATATATATCTTTCTATGTTTCCCTGTTTCTGTCAGGTATTTGATTCAGGTGTTAAACTGCTGTCCAAAAATCTTTTGGGAGGAGAAACACCTGTCCTTTTTTAAGGAAGCCAGATATAGAAGATTCCAGACAGTGTTAGTTATGGTCAACTATTTACAATTCTATAAGAAAAAAAATAGGTTTAAAAGAGACATGCCTTCTACATTGCAAATATAGTTGGTTCCGTTTGAATTAGAGATGGACAAAACTGCCATTTTGCATCACAAGGGGAAAACTAAGTTTAACAACCTCTTACATAGAAGAATCATATGATCATAGAAGATTAGGGTTGGAAGAGGCCTCAGGAGGTCATCTAGTGCAACCCCCTGCTCAAGGCAGGACCAACACCCACTAAATCATCCCAGCCAAGGCTTTGTCAAATTGGGCCTTAAAAACCTCTAAGGATGGAGATTCTACCACTTCCATAGGTAGCCCATTCCAGCATTTCACCACCCTCCTAGTGAAATAGTGTTTCCTAATATCCAATCTAGACGTCCCCCACTGCACCTTGAGACCATTGCTCCTTGTTCTGTCATCTGCCACCATTACCATCTCTCTCATTAAGGCACTGATCCAGTTAAACAGTGTAAATATTTACATACTCTTCTGGATCAGGACCTAAAGAGGTTGCAGTTTCAATAAGCTCCTGCCCATGGCTCATTAAATAACTTCTGTGGCAAAGTATTTTCTGTGGAAAAACAAAACAAAACACCCACCTTTTGATTTCCCCTCAAAAGTATCCCCTGATTTTAGTAGATGCATAGTATACATACATCAGACTCTAGAAAGCTGCTTTTTGAGTGAATGCCATTCATCCAGGAGGCTTCAGAGAGGATGTATGTTTGTGTATTTTACTTGTGAACATGGAAATGCTCACACCAGACAAGCTGTGGGGCAGGAAGAGAGCCAGGGTGCTCAGCCTTCCTCCAAGCCTGGCTGGAAAGCTCTTGTCTAAGCTCTTCTGCAGGGAGAAAATGAAATTAACAAGAACCTTCAGGAATGGCAGCCAGGGAGCTGGTGTTCCTGGTGGAAAATAGAAATTTTCCAGTGGAAACTTTAGATTTTATGACAAGGAGTTTTTGTTTGTTTTTTGATCAGAAAATTATTCTGATGGAAAATTACTAACCAGCTCTAGTATTTTTCCTTCATTTGGGGATTTTTTAAAATTCTCAGAGAGAGAGAGAGACACTGAGAAATATGAACCACTGAATAATACATCAGCTGTTCCCAATTATATATATATATATATATATCTAAATCTAGGTGGTACAAAATACCAGTCAATACTAAATGTGCACCCATTTGCTTCTGTGGAGTTACACTGATTCACAGCTGCAAAGCATCTGGCCCAATGAATTTAGTATTTTTTTCTTCTTGAAGAATGTCTTAGATCATGTTTTCTTCAGTAATTTAAAGTAGTCTAATTGTCCCCAATTTGATTTATTTTGTTTTTTTTTATTCAAGGATTGATTGCAGTTTATTGTAAATAGTCAAAATTTGAATGGTTGTGCTTAATTGTGACTCATTGGGTCAGTCATAGTGGAAGCCTCATCTTTCTCTTTGTGGAACCAGTAGGAAGGCTCTCCCTGACTTCAAGGGGAGCTGTATTAAGGTCTAAATCTGTCCATAAGCACTTCCATCTTTTATCGTCAAGTTTGGTTTCAGTAAATACTTGTGTGTGGGATTCTGTGAGGGTCAAGTTGTTTTCTGGAATTTGAAATATGATATGTTACATTTAAGAGAATAGAAAACATTTACTGCCTTGCAAAATTGACCAGGTTTTCAAAAGTGCTGAGCATTTAGCAGCTGCTATTGTTCATATACTTCTGCTCATATTATTTAAACTAATTAAATAATTATTAATGCATGTACTTGAATTTGGGTCTTCCACATCCCAGATGAGAGTCCAAATCATCAGACTATAGAGTCATTCTCACTCACTTTCACACTCTGGTTCAGTGATTATTTAATTAGTTTTACAAAGTGGAGCAGCTTCAAATGGAAAAATTGAGAATACACAATAGCCTGGTGATTAGGGCATGCACTTGGGAAACGGGTGATTTGGGTTCAAATCATGTTTCAGATTTGGTGATTTGAACTTTGCTCTCTCACATCCCAGATGACTGTCCTAGCTGTCGTGTATAAGGAGGTACGGCAGCACCACAACATACTCCTTCACTTGTTTTGTGAATATATCCCTTGATTCCTTTGCTTTTGTTTTATTTTATTTTAAGCTGTAAATGTCCAGAAACAAAAGATTTTATTGGACCTGAAATATAATGTTTGTTGGCTTTTTTGATTCACCAAAATAAGCCTGTTTGTTTGTTTGTTTGTTTGTTTGTTTGTATCACACCTTTTTTTTTTACAATTTAGAATTGCCATTGAACCAAATATTCAGCTCTACTTACATTACAGTATACTTAAGTGTCATTTGAGCTATAAATACTATATGATTAATCGTGATTGCAAGAAATTATCTCTAGGACCTTGATCCACAAAAGTATTCAGATGCCTAACTCCCACTGATTTCAAAGAGAGTTAAGCACCTAAAAACCTTTGAGAATCTCAGCCAGGTATTGGCAACCTTTGGCACACAGCCTGCCAGGGTAACCCCTGGTGGACTGAGCCGGTTTGTTTACCTGCCACGTCCACAGGTTCGGTCAATCGCAGCTCCCAGGGGCCACGGTTCGCACCTCCAGGCAAATGGGGGCTGCTGGAAGCGGCACGGGCTGAGGGATGTGCTGGCCGCCGCTTCCTGCAGCCCCCATTGCCCTGGAACAGCTAGCCATGGCCAGTGGGAGCTGCGATCGGCTGATGCGGCAGGTAAACAAACTGGCCCAGCCCGCCAGGAGTCTTACCCTGGCAGGCCGCATCCCAAAGGTTGTTGATTCCTGCTCCAGAAGCTAAAGAGTTCTATGTACTCTTCCTGACCCCATTTTCACACTTTCATTGAAGAGATTCTGAGAAGTGGAGGGCTTCATCCATCACTGACTCTGCTCCCTAGTTGTATACATCAGCCCTACATCTCCCATGACTTTTCCTTAGGAATAACTCAAGTTCTGTAGGTCACATTTGAACATATACATTTCTATACCACTCTGAAGAGTCTATACTTTTCCATGTTTCATACTAACTCTTTTCTCTCTGCTGATACCAAGCCATGGGATCCTTGCCACCTAGCAAGATCCTGGTGTGGTATCTTGTTTAACACCCTAATTCCAAGAACCAATAAGGATTTGAACTAGAGACTCCTATGTGGAGCTCTGGTCATTAGGCAAGTAGAGTGAAATAAATAGTTTAAAATCTGCTTTTTCTGTGTGGTAGTCCAAGCTAGTTGACTACCACCATTTACTGAAGAAGTTAATTTTCCAGAAGCCCTCTTTGAGCTATATCAAGCATCATCTTTCAGAGAAGAATTGAAGCCACTAAAAACCAATTAAAATGTTACCGTTAATTGTGTCTCCATTGCCATGAGTTGAAAGGGTAGCACTTTGTACAATAGCATACAAAATTAGTAACTATTGCTGTACTCTTAAATTTTTCTTCAAGAAAAGGGAATTGATAATTCCCTTTAGTTTTTGTTACTCCATCTACCCCATTCCTCACTTCACCTGCTTGTTTGTCTGAGCCACCTGTTATATCTTGTCATTTAGAATATGAGATTTTGGGGAAGGAATTGCATTTACCACATGTTTGTATAGAACCTGGATTATATTAAATAATGAAAGATGCTAAGAGTTTTGCTAACAATTTCACTCATAATTCAAAACTATTTTGATTTTAGCTTTTGACTAGTTTTGAAGAATGAGTACCATTAGATAGTAAAATTTTCCAAATATTTTTCAGTTTCTCTATATAAATGTTCAGAACTACCATTCAGTCTGTCATAATAATAGTATGTAAGCAAGTAACACACAAGATCCCAGAAAAAAGATAAGTGTAACAGAATATACATACGAAAGTTGTCATTTGTTGCACTAGTACTGTGGTGTTTATTCAGTTGACAGTTGAAGCTCTTTTTGTGTCCTCAGCAGTCCCTAAAATGTGCTTTTAATCTTTAAAGTCAACCCCTCTTCCAGCTTTCTTTTACAAAAATTTCTAGAGTGTCAATCATCTGGGCCCTATCCTGCTCAAATTAATTATCCCTGCATGTATTTCAGTGAATGCTGAATTCCAATTCATGCATCAAAAGAATAGAGTTGCAACCATTCTAATTGCAGAAAACCAAACACCCTTGCTTCGCCCCTGCCCTGAGGCCCGGCCCCCCCACTCACTCATCCCCCTCCCCCCCGTTGTGCTCACTCGTTCATTGTCACTGGGCTGGGGCGGGGGTGAGAGCTCGGGCTGGGGTGCGGACTCTGGGGAGGGGCCAGGGATGAGGGGTGTAGGAGGTGGCTCCAGGTTGGGGCCAAGGGGTTCGAAGTGTGGGAGGGGGCTCTGGGCTGGGGCAGGTGGTTGGGATGGGGGTACGGGCTCTGGCTGTGCAGGGTCTGGGGTAGGACAGAATTGACGGGTTCGGGGTGTGAAAGGGGGCTATGGGCTTGGGCAGGAGGCTGGGGGTGGGGGCTTGTGGGTGGGGCTGGAGCTGAGGGGTTTGGAGTCAGGAGTGGGCGCAGGGCTGGGGCAGTAGTTGGGGTTCAGGAGGAGGTACAGGGTGAGGGCTCTGTCAGGGAGTTTGGGTGTGGGAGGGGGTCCAAGCTGGGGCAGGGGGTTGGGGTGTGAGAAGGGGTTTGAGGTGTAGGCTCCAGATGGCGCTGACCTCAGGCAGCTCCTGGGAAGTGGCTGGCATGTTCCTCCAGCTCCTAGGTGGAGGGGTGGCCAGGGGGGCTCTGGCGCTGCCACCACCTGCAGGTATTGCCCCCACAGATCCCATTGGCTGTGGTTTCCAGCCCATGGGAGATGTGGAGCTGGCACTCAGGGTGGTGTCTGCTGGTGGGGGCAATGCACGGAGACGCCCTGGCTGCCCCTCCACCTATGAGCCAGAGGGACATGCCAGCCACTTCCCAGGAGCCGCACAGAGCTGGTCACAGAGCCTGTCTGCCCTGCTGGCGCTGAGGCCAACCAGACTTTTAGCGGCCTGGTCAACTTTGCTGACTGGAGCCACTAGGATTCTTTTTCAACTGGGTATTCCGGTTGAAAACCGGACGCCTGGCAACCCTATAAAAGAAGACATATATATATATATATATATATATATATATATATATATATATATCCCTATGAGTTCTTTGGCTACCCACATACTTGACAGAATTTGTATGACTTCCCTTGTCTTTTAAAATAAAAATGATAGACAGGAATAAACACTATAATTTTCTTTTTATCATCCTTTATTCAAAAGGGAATCATTCACAAAAAGTAATGCTTTTCTTACTTTGGCAGACACTCTTATTTTTAATTTAAGGGATTAAGGGCATATTCTCTTCCCCAGATGGACACATAACTCCTATTAGCATTAATGGGAATAATGCACATGAATCAAGCAGATAATATACCCTTCAATAAGCAGAGAAGATAATTTTATTTTATTAATGTTTTATGATGGTGAGAGACAAGATTCAGGCCTTGAGGAGGAGAATGAATTTCATTTTAAAATAAGAGAAAAAACATAAAGCCAGTCTAATTGGCCAGATGATCTATGGGAGGACCCTGAGACTATATGTTAATTACTTCAGAGACAGCAACTGGTATAGAGGATAAAGTAATAAGATCAACTTCATCATAGATGAATAGATATTCTGAGTTTAATTTTTAGCCTACCATCTATTTCATCATTACTATTGTCTAGTGACTGCTGTTTGTGCCTTTATGTATACATACATACCCACGCACATTGCAGGTGTAAATGTGTGCATGCACTCTTGAAAAATGGTATCAGAAGCATTTGTACTATGAATTCACTAACAAGCATGTGCCCACTAGCATTAGAATTTTTACCTGTCATACTCAATGGGAGAAATGGGTTCTGTCAGTATAAATTTTAACACTTACACATACATCAAAGTTACACTATTGTTATGGTCAATATCACCAGGTGGCCCTGTTACACAGTCTTCCAAGTTCTTTTTCTTATGGTTTGTCTACTCCTGAAAGTTTTTTTTTCCCTGATTAAGTTATTTTACTTTACTGATAAAGTAACTGATTAAATTACTTTAAAGTGCAATATCTATTCTGAGTGACTCCTTGAGTGTACATTCTTATTCCAGAATAAGGAATGAGCACATATGGAGTAAATTAGGAACAACTCCATATGAGAAATTTTTTAGTCTTTGAAGAAATGCCTGAATAATTGTTTCTTTGTTTGCAAAGTTCTACATAGAAGAAGCTCTTTTAATTTACAAAGTTTGTTTTCTGCTAGACTCAGTTCTTGATCCAAAGTTACATCATAGGAACTGTACATTGGTTTGTGGGTTGACATTTCTGAAAGAGATGATTGCCTGTGTTCAGGTAGTGACTGATTTCTCCTGCCGCAGGAAGCTGACCTGCAAGACAATCAAGTTCTGCTATCAATTGTCAGAGGAGTGACATTTGGTTGATAATAGAACACTGGTGCTGGGAAAAGAGACAATACTATTAAAATGCTCATGCAGGTGTTAGACTTATTCAACATTGCCTGTAAGTATTTGAAATTGCAAGTGTTGGCTCAGAGTCACAGACTTTAAGGCCAGAATGGACCATCATGATCATCTAGTCTGACCTCCTGTACATTTGCAGGAAATAGAACCTCACCAGCTCACTGACATACTCCTTTTACAGACCCATAATACATACCCATCCAGTAATTCTCTGGATGAATTACTGAATTCCTCAAATCATGATTTAAAGACTGCAAGTTACAGGGAATCCACCATTTACACTAGTTTAAACCTGCAAGTGACCCGTGCCTCATGCTGCAGAGGAAGGCAAAAAACTCACAGCATCTCTCCCAATCTGACCTGAGGGAAAATTCCTTCCCGAACCCCAAATATGGTGATCAGCACTGTTCCCTAAGCTGTGTGCATGTACACTGATTCTAAACCCTACGCACATGGGGAAACACCGCGTGCACATTTGTCTTGCATCCTCACCACACATCGGTCTGGATGCCAGCTCATCATCACCGCCAAAGTCCCGGGGCTGGCGTGCCAGCGATTCCTGGGGAAGGTCCCGGTGGCATGCCCACCCGCCGACAGGAGCCTGCAGTGCAGGTGGCTCCCTCCTGCCCAATCAGAGCTGTGGGGCTGGGCTTTCAGGTGCCCCCTGACCCGACCTGACCTGACCAGCTCCGACCCTAAGAGCCAGAGGTACCCGCTGGCTCTTAGGATCTCTGCATGCTACCGGCACCTGCAAGCCCCACTCCATGGCTCCAGCAGCTCCCATTGGCACTTTTCCTGGCCAATGGGAGCCACAGAGCTTGTGCTTGTGGTGGGCACAGCACATGGAGAGTGGAGACCCCCCTCACCACTCTGACCCTAGGAGCCAGAGACCTCCCAGCAAGGCTAGTGAGTGCAGCCAGGGAAAGGGGCAGGGTGTGGTAGAGTGAGTGTCTAGGAGGTGTGTGTGTAGGGGGGGTGCTGGGCTGTGAGGGTGTGAAGGGCACTGGGCAGTGGGGGAGGTTTGTGTGTCTTGGGGTGCTAGGCAGTGGGGGCCTGTTGGGGGTGCTGGGCAGTGGGGGAGATATGTGTGTGTCAGGGCACGGAGCAGCGGGGGTCTGTGTGGGGCATAGTTTAGTTGCGGTGGTGGGGCTGTGGAGAGGGGCACTGGGAGGGAAGGAGAAAGGGAGGGAGGAGAAATATGTGTGTTTTGGGAAACTAGTGAGTGTGGGGGTTCTGTTTGGGGTGCTGGGCAGCTGTGGTGGGGCTGTGGACGGGGGGGCACTGGGCAGGGGTGGTGGTTTTGCACAGCACTGTGCATTTGTGTCAAATGTGGGGAGTTGTGGGGGGGTTCTGGGCATAGTGGGTTCAGGGGATGCAGGCCAGGGGAGCTGTGTGGCTCTCCTCGCCTCTTCCCCGCCCCTCTGCTCACCCAACGTGTCCTGATATTTCACTCTTGTGATCTGGTCACCCTATTTACAGGCGACTTTTGACATTGTTCGCCCGCCATCTTTCAACACAGCCAGATTCTACTAGCTGGCAAGCGGGGGAAAGGGAAAGGAGGGCAATGAATCATACCCCTCTCCGCCAGCATTTTGAATGTGGAATCCACCATTCCCAGTTACAGGGAATCCACCATTTACACTAGTTTAAACCTAGTGGAACGTTGATCATGTTGGGACAGTCGGGAGTAGGGGTCCCACACATCTCCTTGTAGTCTGTTCATTTGGCCGTGTACAAACTCACGTATGTGCGAATAAGTCAAAATGCCTGGCCATAGTTGCTAAGGAACTGCAAAGATTTCCCAGAAATGAACAAAGGTAAGTGTTGTTGTCGTGACTAAAATCTTTCCGAGGCATTGGACTTCATACATTGACTCGTGATGTTTTACCATTTCCCCACGTTTTTTTGCCGCAAATACATGGACGTGATCGGAGCTATGTACAAACTTCTGATATCCTTATCTGAATGAGCTCCCATTTGCCCTTTTGTCGAGTCATGTTGTTAAGCACATTGAAATAATAGCCATATAATTAAAGTATTAATTTAAATATATCAATCTGGTAAAAAATCAATCCCAAAATGTCACTGTGTAGAGGTCTAAAGCATAAAAGAACAGCGACTTCATTTAAATATGGATGGCTGGATGAGACTATAGAGACGGTTACACTGAAGTCACATAGTGTAATGCCTGTTAAACTTTGTGAAATATTCACATATGATGAGGACAACGGAGTGTTTTTTGTATATTGTTGAGATGCCAGAGCTCTGGGATAATTTTCAACAGGAAGAATATGGAACCATGTATGGAAGTTGGATTTCTTAAAGTGTCATCTGTCAAATAAGTCTCATATAGCTGGTGTAACAAGACTTAGAAACAAAACCCCTTCCTTACAGAGCAGATTGCTTAGCATGATTCTTGAAAGTCCAGCTGAAAAACAGAGGAAGCAAATTAATCTTGAACACAAGAGCTCAAACTCAGAAGAAATCAAGGTAATTATTGACAACGTGTTATTGGCTATTAAAATGAACAACTCAGTGTTTTCTGTTCAGGATATTAATGACCATATGGAAAGTATGTGCGCATACCAGCAAGCTGGAGAAGTAAATATTATGCTTTTGAATTTCTTGAAATTATCAACTGCATTGTCCAAAATAACCTCATGCATGAAATAGCATTGGCAATGTTTCATACTCTAGCTGTTGATGAAAGCACTGGTATATCCATTAACAGATACTTGATACTCTACTTTAAATATAGATCCATAAATTCTGTAGACTATAAAACTTCGTTTGGTGGACTATTACGATTGCAAGAATGTGATGCTGTTTCAATAGGCTCTGAAATCAAATAATTTTATAAAAAACACCAACTTGATCTAATGAAAATGGTGATGTTCACATCTGATGGTGCTTCCATGATGTTGGACAAACTCAATGACATGGCTGCTCCGCTGAAATGTGATATTCCACGCTTAGTCCAGAAACATTGCATTGCACACTGGGAAGACTTGGGGATTTCCAATATATGGAAAGAGGTCAAGCTGGTAAGAGATATTGAAACCTTAATGAGAACTATCTACATGGTGTTCTGTTGGTCATCCAGGAGAAAATGCAATGTTCAGGAAATAATGGATGCTTCTGAATGCGAGTCAGTGGCTTTCAGGCCACTCAGTGAAGCATGATGGTTATCTAGGCACTTTGCACTTCTAGCAATTATTCACAACTATAATCCTCTTCTGGAATATTTTGAGCAAGACAAAGATACTGATCCAGTTTCTAAATACTGCCACAAAAAGCTGAATACCATGGAGTATCAAATAATATTAGAAGTTTTGAATGATATTTTGTCTGAGCTGGCTTCACAATTCATGCTGCTCCAGAAACGGAGCCTTACACCTCTTGAAGCATTTCACCTTGCGCGAGGTAAACTGAACAAGATCAGAAGACAGTACCTTGGAGATTCAGTCTTATGGAGTGACAAAGTTAAGGCTCTCTTAGATATGAGCTCTCAAGAAAATAATGAAATTGATCCCAGTTTCATAATAACTTTCATAAACATCTTGTGTGCACATTTGGCAGGCAGGTTACCAGAGGATGAAGTCCATGAGTGGTCCGCTTTTGACTGTGCAGCAATAGTTAAGAGTGACTTCAATTTTGGAATTCATGAGGTCAAATCCCTATGTTCAAAATACAAAGACCTTCTTGCTGAAGAGATCGTTATAGTCAGTCAGTACAATGACTTCAAGTTTGCAGTAGCCGAAAGAATCAAAAGCCAATTGGATTTAAGTTTCCCGGATATGGTGATATTTCCTCACCAGAATAAACACTTTCAGGATCTTGCAAAGTTGATGGATATTGGAGGAACATTCCTTGCATCAAGTGCAGACTGTGAGCATGGCTTTAGCTTAATGAACACTCTAAAAAACAAACTACGGAATTATTTACAAGTAGATAATTTGGACATGATGATGTGTATTAAGAGTACCCGCTGGATGGAGGATTGATAGATCTGGACAGAGTTTATATTGAATGGACAAATGAAAAAGTTCGCAGGGAAAAACAGTAAGTTTAGTTTAGCAGTCTTTGACATTTTGACCAATAAGGAAATTAAAATGCATTTGTAATTCCATATCTTATTCTTGGCTGATAATCATTTATTGATATTTTTTTAGGAAAATTTTAAATGTAAAACACAAACTTTTGTTTTTCTTCTTTTACTTATGATGTCTCAGTCTGAAAACCCATATAAATTGACACAAATTACAAATTAAAACTTTTTAAATGTATAAGCATTTTACTTGCTTGGGTGCATTTGCCTCATGTTGCACAAATTTGAACTCTGCTTCAAAAATTTGCACAGAAGAAATTTTTTGTGCACACAGCCTGTCAAAAACTAGAGGGAATATTGGTGATCAGTTAGACCCTGAGCCTGAGGACAAGACCCACCAGCCAAAAACCTGGAAAGGAATGCTCTGTAAGAGCTCAGAGTCCTCCTCATCTAGTGCCCCATAACTGGCTTTTGGAGATATTTGCTGCTAGCTGTTGCAGATCGCCACATGCCATTGTAGGCAGTCTCATCAGACCATCCCCTCCATAAACTTATCAAGCTCAGTCTGGAATCCAGTGAGGTTTTTTGCTCCCACTACTACCCTTGGTAGGCTGTTCCAGAACTTCACTACTGTAATTTCAAGTTTAAACGTACTGATTGACAGCTTATATCAATTTGTTTTTGTGTCAATATTAGCACTTAACTTAAATAACTCCTCCTCCTCCCTGGTATTTATCCATCTGATGTATTTATAGAAAACAAACATGTCTCCCCTCACCCTATTTTTGGTTAGGACAAACAAATCGAGCTCTTTGAATATCCTCTCTTAAGGTAGTGTGGTGGAAAATTAACCACGTGTTGTGTTTGGATCAGAACAAACCTGAGGCTTCTTTATTCAAGCATGTGCATACAGAGAGAATCAGCTGGAGCTGCTCTGGCATAAACAGAAATACAGGAGCTTATATTGCTGAAAACCACAATTTGTCAAGCCCACTTCCTTCAAAAGCATTTTCCTTATTTGGCATTTATGCAAGCTTCAACAGTAGATTTGCCTTACTTGGAGTTTACCAAAACAAGCTTTACCTGTTATTGACATATGTTTCCTTTGCGGTTAACGTTTTTTTCTGACTTCTAGCAGTTATGGTTACATTTCTTAAGCTGTGCTGTTGCAATTGCCCCTTAATGGAATTTTCCTCACTCTCTTCTTATGCTTCATATACACAGTTAGCTTGACCAAAGTTTTTAGGCCTATTAGTTTAGGCCTACTAAATTTTTCCTTCACAGTAGGTTTTCCATTTCTCTGATCATCCTAGTTGCCCTTCTCTTCACGTGTTCCAGTTTGAATTCAACTTTCTTAAACATGGGATAGCAGAACTGCACACAGTATTCCAGATGAGGTCTTATGGGTGCCTTGTATAATCATAGTAATACTTCCCTATCTCTGCCGGAAATACTTTTCCTGATGTATCCTTGGACTGCATTAGCCTTTTTCACAGCCACATCATATTGATAGATCATAGTCAGGCTGTGATCAGCCGATAGACTGTCTTCCTCCTCCTGTGGCTCTTTCAACTGATAAGTTCCCCGCTTATACAAAAAAAAATATTGTTAGTCCCTAAATGCATGGCCTTGCACTTTGCATTATTAAATTTAATTCCATTTCTATTACTCCAGTTTTCAAGTTTATCCAGATCTTCTTGTAAGATATTCCTGTCCGCCTCCATATTGTCAATACCTCCCAACTTAGTGTCATTTGCAAATTTTATTAACATACTCCCACTTATTGTGCCAAGGTCATTGATAAAAATGTTTAATAAGATAGGTTTTAAGATCAGTCCCTGAGGTTCTCCACTAGTAACCTCCTTCTAGCCTGACAGTTCACCTTTCAGTATGACCCATTATAGTGTCCTCTTTAACCAGTTTCTGATCCATCTTTCAATTCTCATATTAAACCCCATCTTTTCTAATTTAACTAATACTTTTCCATGTGGAATTGTATCACAAGCCTTCCTGAAATCCAGGTAGATTAGATGTTTCCTGTGTCTACAAAAATCCATTGTCTTGAGGGTATGTGTATGTGTAATTTTTTATGTTCATACATGCAGGTCAGGAGCTGAAATTCAGGACCTATGTTTCTCAAGGTCAATTCTCAGCTGGTGTAGATCATTATAGCATCACTGCAATTTATTTTTATATTATGAATTTTGACTGCTGAGAAATATGTATGTATGCCTAATTATAGTGATATGTATACATATATCTTTTACATGTTTATATGATGAATCTATTAACACTCATACCAAAGCTGACACTGGGATGCAATACTGGGAGAGTTTGAAGTGAAAGTCATTGCACTCTTAGAAGTGCCATATTTTGAAATAATAAAATTAGGAGGGTATTCTGTACCTCTACCAGATGAAGCATAAGCAAAATGAATTTGTTTTTCTTGGGGAGAAGGTAGTGAAAACAAACATGAAGTTTTTACTAAATTAAATACACTGAATATACTGATGTAATCACCACTCAACCTGTCTTCATGATTCACATTTTCTACAGTTAGAATGAAAAGCAGTCACCTACGAAATTCCACACTGTGAAGCCTGAAAAGTATGATGAGCTAGCCAGCCAAGTTAGCCAGGTTATCAACTGTAGTTCCCATCAACCAGAAGTTTCCATATTCTGGGAAACCAAGCCACACTAACAGTTTACACCACCACCCACTCCCCTTTCTTATGAGCTGTTTTGTAACACACATACACTACCTTAAATATTACTGGATATTTAGCAAACTTGATCATCATAATAAGTGAAAGGTCTGAGCAGCAAAGTACCGATACAGATTTACATTTTTTTCAAATTGGTAGAAATTCAGACCCATGTTTGAAAGGAGCCAATCATAGATTTGGATCTGGAATTGAAGTACCACAATCTTCAGGGTGTTCATATATAGGGTTCTGATTAAGGTCCACCTCTATTCTTAACATACTTTGTTGAATCTATAAAGGACCCTTCACATATAAGTGCAAGGAAACAGAACATTATTTGGCTACTTCAGAACTTCAGGATGATGCATTCTGACTAGCCTGAGACAAGCACCAAAGAAAACAAATGAACAAACAAATTAACATATTATAGTTGAATCTCTTACTGTTTAATGTAAAAATAATGGTATGAGGTTTGCAGTTTGATTGTTTAGATGCATCTGTTGTAGACCCAATTGAAAGTGTGTAATTACTACAAGATGCATTTGCTTGTTGCATCACACTCCATTAAAACTTTAACTGCATAGTCCTTTCCAAATGAAAGTGGTATTAAATTTATCAGTTTAAGAACACCTCTTTGACAAAGCGGGTAAAATCAGATATTATCACTAAGAAAGGAAGGCATCCAAAGGAAATTTTCCAAAGTTAAAGCAATTATTTTCCCCCAAAGGTTTTCAGTGCTGCTGCAGTATTATACCACAAACTAGCTAGCATGTCTATGTATTGCTGTCCTCTGCTGTTTAGGATCAGAACAGTTCATGTACGTGTCAGAGGTACTTTACAGCTAATAGTTAATAGAGATGCTCCTTAGCAGAAATGTTAGGAATTTACACTACTGGAGCAAGAAAATCTGGGATCTGCTTCCATGAACTTCTGAACAATCATGGTGTGCAGCATTGTGACATCCATGATATCCTAAAAGGCTACAGATATATTAAAATATGATATACAATTAAACATGATGTTCAAAAAATGAAGAAACAGCTTTTCAAGTTATTCAGATTTAGGAATGATGATCAATAAGCAACCCTCCAAATATATTGGTATTTGCCATTTGCAGGTGTCCTACTGTCAGCAGTAATTAATTGGTTTAATTAGAAGGTAGTAGCACCCTAAGTGTCCTTACAGGCTTCACTCTCCAAACACAGAGGAAGGCATGACCTCTGCTCCACAGAGCACATATCAACTTTATTTAGTGGGGCCCAGATATCACAAAAATGGAATGTCAGCAGATACAATTACTATGTGGTACTGGTCACTAAATATTTCCCTCCCTCAAATCTGAAAAGATCACCAATGTAACTCTCTCTAATACTTCTCAATTCAGGATTGACAAAGATATTTCCAAAATCATCTTCTCCATGTAATCAGAGAACAAAACACTGCATATCCTGAAGACATTTTTGTGGATCAACTTAACTGGTAGGATATCAATGAAAGTACAGATCAAATATATTTTGCCATTGTCTTTTTAATATCATTTTTTCCATTCATTCCTTTTGATGTGAAATTTTGAAAGCTCTAACTCTGATACAAATACTCAAGTTAGCTATTAGGGAATAGGACTACTACCCCACTGTGAATTTGTTCATAATGCCATCCTGTCTACGCTAGTACAATGAAGCATACTGAGACAATAGTAAGGAACTGCACTCTTGTCAATTAGTTGTATTTAATCTTTTAAAAGAAGCTCAGTCCGGTATCCATTAGGTGCACCTTAAGATCAAATCAAGAATACTCCTTGTTTTGTGTGAATCACACACATCCAAAAATGTTTGTGCCAGATCCATATTGTTTAATTTTATTTGATTGGCACATATTGGTATCATGACAAAAATAGAATATTCTTCTGTGTGTTCTATAACGGCAACATCCTGTTTAGTATGGTTGACAAAATGCTTTCTCAATATAGAGTCTTACAGAGGCCCATATGAGATTATAAAATATATTATTACACACACCATGAGAGACTTGCTAGTGTTCTCAAATATCAACTTTAGACCTGTGTGGCTGGCAAAATACTAGTTTTTCTATTCCTGCCACTTATTATATTGAATTTGATTGGATATCAATAGAGATGTGTTGTACTGTACTGTGTTATAAAAACACTTTACTATAGTTTCTGCAGCTCTTACTAGTCCACCAGGCTTTCTTTCTCCTCGATCAGCACTATAATAAGCAGTTATCAGTGGCCTTTACAAAAGTAATTTTTCTGAGGATGAGCAGATTTTTTTTTCTTTGAGAATCAGCCATCAGCAATGAAACAAGCATTGGGTGTAAACAGGTACAAAAGTATCTCATTTTTTTCAACCTTCTCCTCTGAGGAATGATGAGGGGTGTGCCCCAGCAAATTTTCAATACTTAAATCATCTCAAATACTGTGTTAAGTCAACAGGTTTTTTTGGCAGAGTCTTTCTAGAACTCATTTGGTGTATGTGATATACATTATATAATATATGTTACATTAGAATTAACTTCAGGTTAGTTGGACAAGGACAATATTATTTGTCAAATAGGTATTAAGCATGCTGAAATTCTGTATATTTTCAGTCAGATTCTGTGCTGTACCTCCAATATACAGATAGCAGAACTGGTCTGAAATATTTTGTTTCTGTAAAAATTCATTTTCAACTAAATTTTCAATGGGAATTTTTGTAGCCTTTTTTAAATTTAAATTGAATTTAGCAATTTTGTATTAAACTACCAAGGGTTCAGTTCCTGTTGCTACAGTTTCAAGCTGAGAGTGAAAAATCACCTTCTGGTGCGTTTCTCAAATTTGGAGTCTCCAGGAACATGTGAAGACCAAGGACATTGATCACAGAAATAATCACAAGTACAAAGTCTTCTCTGTACTACAAGTTTTATTAAAGCAATAAGTAAAGTTACAATTACTCATCCATATACAAATCCTACAAAAGCCCATGCAATGACTCTAGTCATACTCACATCCTCAAGGGTATTCTAGGGTCTAATGGCTTTCTCAAACAAGCAATCATCGAGAGAGAATAGTCCCTGCTGGGGTTTCCGTTGGGGTCTTCCCACTTTTACCCAACCAGGAAACCTTTTTTAAATTGTTGTTCTGTCCAAGTTTAACACCTTATGAATATGCTGTTTCAACCCTCTTTTCCTTATCTATACATCCACACCCCATGAATATTGGGGTGCCCAGTTTTTCATAGGTTGTTTCTTAGTTCCCCTTATTCTCATTAGCATCCTTGGACAACATATCCATAGTAACCTGAAGTCAGAGCAGAACATTCCGTGATGCTACAGTCAGTTTTTTGTGATCTTGGACAATACACTGCAGTCTATTGCAGTGTATTTTTCTTCTTTGAGTGCTGGTCCGTGTGTGTATTCCACACATGGGTTCATGTTCTCCTAGCTGCAGTTAGAACCTTTCTTCCTCCAGTGGTGAAGTGATTTATCTTCATACACCTGACTGTACTATGCTTTAGGACAGGCTTGATTAGGAACTTCCCACTGGTCATGAAACCTATGCCCCAATGGGATCTTAACTTCATCTGGTCAACACTCACAGGCCCACCCTTTGAGCCCATGGCAATGTGTGCCATGACCCACCTGTCCATAAAGTGATGTTCTTAGGGGCCATCAATTTGGCTAGAGGGGTCAGTGAACTCATGGCCTTGATGGCACACCTGCCTTAGACCCTATTCCATAAAGAGAAAGTCTCCCTCTGGCTACACCCAAAATTTCTCCCCAAGATTGTATCTGAATTCCACATCAATCAATCAATTCACTTACTTGTATTTTTTCCAAAACTTTATGCTTCTCCTGAGTACAAGAAAGTGCACTCCCTCAATGTCAAATATACCCTGGTGTTCTACCTGCAGAGACCCAAACCCATTAAGAAATGTCTTAGAGTCTTTGTAGCCATAGCAGACAAGTCAAGGAGACAATCCATAACTTCACAGAGAATTTCAGAGTGGGTTTTGGGATGCATACTAGAATGCTATAAAATAGAAAACCTCCTTCTCCTGGTGGTGTTACAGCTCACTCCATGCAAGCACAAGCAGCCATCATGGCACCCATATGAGACATCTCATTGCAGGATATTTGCAAAGCCACAGATTGGTAATCTGTCTACATATTTACAGCACACTAAGCCCTGACTCAAGTGGCAGCTGCGGATGCAGCAGTAGGAATGGCTGTATTACAAGCAGTTCTGCTACCAGCTTCCTCACACCCACCTCCTCACTGATCACTGCTTGCAAGTCACCTGCATGTAGACTACACATAGGGACCAGAACTCAAAGAAGAGGAGGAGGTTACTTCCTGTAACTGGAGGTTCCTTGAGATGTATTCCACTACCTGCCCTCCTTCTCTGCTGCTTTGGCCCCTATTGAATGTAGAGGTGTTGACTCACACCTCCCCTTATACTCTCAGTCGGGAGTATGAGGGAAGATACTGAGTATATCTGGGTCAATTGACACTGCTTGGAAAAACTTCCGGACTCAGGAGCTTGGCATGCACGAGCACACACATGTGGAATACAGATAGGGACCGCACAAAGAACCTCCAGCTAGTAAGTAACTCTTCCATAACATCACCTATTGACACATCTTTTACAGTAATTTTGTAACCTTACCTGTGTAGAGTTATTGCTAGGTCACTCACTCATGTCATGCCTTCTTAAGCCTACAGCCTATTTTGGCTAAGCTAAAATCTTACAGGTCTCAACCTGTAGGCCTTGCATTCCAGCTATGCTTCACTTATGTACCTACTCACTCAGCACTCCATATTTGTGAATCTTATACTTCTAAAATCCTACAACTTAAATCATAAGAACATAAGAATGGCCATACTGGGTCAGACCAAAGGTCCATCAAGCCCAGTATCCTGTCCTCTGACAGTGGCCAATGGCAGGTGCCACAAAGGGAATGAACAGACAGGTTATCATCAAGTGATCGGTGCCCTGTCACCCAATCCGAGCTTCTGGCAACAGAGTCTAGGGACACCATTCCTGCCCATCCTGGCTAATAGCCATTGATGGACCTATCTTCCATGAATCTATCTAGCTCCCTTTTGAACCCTGTTATAGTATTGACCTTCACAAAACCTTCTGGCAAGGAGTTCCAGAGGTTGACAGTGCATTGCATGAAAAAATACTTCCTTGTGTTTGTTTTAAACCTGCTACCTATTAATTTCATTTGGTGAAATTGTTCTTGTTTTATGAAAAGGAGTAAATAACACTTCCTTATTTACTTTCTCTATACCACTCATGATTTTATAGACCTCTATCATATCCCCCCTTAGTCGCCTCTTTTCCAAGCTGAAAAATCACAGTCTTATTAACCTCTCCTCAAACGGATGCTGTTCTATACCCTTAATTATTTTTGTTGCCCTTTTCTGAATCTTTTCCAATTCCAATATATCTTTTTTTGAGATGGGGTGACCACATCTGCACACAGTATTCAAGTTGTGGGCGTACCATGGATTTATATTGAGGCAATATAATATTTTCTGTCTTATTATCTATCCCTTTCTTGATGATTCCCAATATTTTGTTCTCTTTTTTGACGGCCACTGCACATTGAGTGGATGATTTCAGAGAACTATCCACAATGACTCCAAGATCTCTTTCTTGAGTGGTAACAGCTAATTTAGATCCAATCATTGTATATGTATAGTTAGGATTATGTTTTCCAATGTGCATTACTTTGCATTTATCAACATTAAATTTCATCTGCCATTTTGCTGCCCAGTCACCCAGTTTTGTGATCTACTTATCAGACATTGATTACATATGAAATAGCATCTGATTTGACCATAACACTTAACACAATGATAAATGGACAATAATCTAATTGATTACATTTCTGAGCTTTGAGTTTTCTGCAAAAATAAATTTTTTCATCACTAAATACAAATATTTCAGCGAAAAAACAAATACTTTGACAAAAACCTAAAATATTTAGACACAGAATTAAAAGGTTTCAGCCTAAGTATTTTGATAGTGTGTGTGTGTGTATATAAGTGTAAAGTGGACACTTTTTACTAAAAAATAAAATCATAAAATTAAAACCCAATGTTCCATGGAAAAATAGTTTTGATGACAATTATTTTCAATCTTCTCTAACAGATAGATAAGTGTATCTTTAAAGTAATTGTAATCTATATGGGAAAAATATCTTTATTAAATATTACATATTCTGACTTCCCTTTAGTTTCTTCTTCTTAGGTCTCTTGCAGTCTGGATTCAGCATACTGATGGCAGTATTTGGACAGGATGAACATCAAGCATCTGTTTAAATATGACTTGCACCAGCAGCAGTTTTTAACACTGTAAGTCATGAGGTAATCCTAATTTGCATATAGTTCCTTAGAAATGTGGATAGATTTGGGTTAAGATGGCTTCTTTCTGACAAAACAGATCTCAGAGGGTTTGAGGGTAGCTGCTGTCTCTCACAATCCTGCAGGTCTCTGTTTTGTCCCTCTGATTTAACATATATCAGTTGCCACTGAGGTATGACACTGCTAACTGCAATGCCATCAATGATACCAAACCTTCTATTAATGAAACATGGAAAGTTCTATTTTTTTTCTGTACTAATACCTGAGAGAAATATGGTCTGGGTGAGAAATAGCTTGATATAGCTCAAATCTGGGTAAGACAAAAGGGATATTGGCAGACAGAGGGAAATATTTTGAGAAAATGAGTGACATTGTGACCTCATCATCTGCTATAGAAGGTTCCTTCATCATTAAGATGGTATACAGTTTTAGTCTTACTGGAGATTGCTACTCATGGTTTTGCAACAGTGGTGGCCAAATGCTTTTTCCATTGTCATCTGGCCAGGACACTTGCCCCTTTCATTTTGGATGCAGACACACACACAGTGATCCATGCTTTTGTCACCTCCAAACAGAACAATTTCAATGCATATTAGAGCAGTGCACTCTATTTTGGGCTGACCATTAACACTACCTGGCAACTTTAGCTGTTCCATTTCAAGATGCAGCATCTCACTGCTGATTAAGGCAGACCAACAAAACCACATCACAATAGTTAGCTGTGTTCTACACAGAGCAGTTGTAGAATAGGCAGACTATTTCAAGATCCTTGTTCTAATCTGTATAGCAGTGGTTTTCAAATTGTGGGTCGCGATACTGGGTCTTGGAATGTAAGGCACTGGGTCATGGTGGCTCTGGCCAGCACCACCAGCCGGGCCATTAGAAGTCCTGTTAGCATTGCTGCCTGGCTAAGGCAGACTAGTCCCTACCTGTTCTGACACTATGCTGTGCCCCGGAAGCGGCCAGCAACAGGTCCAACTCCTGGTGGGGAAGGTGGCGCGAGGGGCAGCATTAGGCTCCACACCCCAACCCCCTTCCCCAGTCCTGAGCCCCAACCCCCTCCTGCACCCCAACCCCCTTCCCCAGTCCTGAGCCCCCCCAACCCACAACCCCCAACCCCTCACCCCGGCCCCACCCCAGAGCCTGCACTCCCAGCTCAGAGCCCTTACGCCCTCCCACACCCCACACCCCTGACCCAGCCCAGGGTCCTATACTCTGAACCGCTCATTCCCAGCCCCACCCCGCAGCCCTCACCCCCGCACCCCAACCCTGAGCCCTTCCCACACTCCAAACGCCTCATTCCCAGCTCCTTTGGGTGATGGGCATCAATAATTTTCTTTAACTTAGTCACCAGAAAAAAAGTTTGAAAACCCTGCTGTAGAGCACTTAGGGCCAAATTGTGTCATTTCTTGGTAATCCCTTGAGGTCAAGGATGATCTCTTTTGCAGGTGTTTATTTTTTATGGGTCCTTTGATGACTGAGGAGTCTGATCCTTGAGCCACAGGCTTGTTGGTAGATGTTGCAGGTGGTATAGGAAGCCAGGGTTGGGCCTTGTAGAGCACTTAGGGCCAAATTGTCATTTGCCAGTGGTCTATATAGGTATAAGACTTACACGGTCCCACTGGCACTTTAGGAAGGGACTGTGCCTCTTGGAGTATAATCCTTAACTAAGCAGTGTAGCATGCTCGAGAGGGAAGGATCCTTGCGTACTCCCCACTCCTTCTACTCCTGCCCATCTATATTAGGACCTTGTCACAATTTGGCACAAATGGGCAGCAGTCTACTTCTATAAAACTCTACCTCTTTTTTTGTACAGACCCAGAGCAAAAAGGGGGGCCTGAAATCTCAACATTTCTGGTCCATTCCATTGCTGTCTGTGATGCTTAGAAAAACTGACTGAGGGAGAACACATCACAATTTGGGAGCCACGGTTTGATCCCTAGTCCCTGCTTTCTACTTACTATATGGGTGAAGCAAGCTGTGCACCCTTTCTGTCTCTCCACTATCCCAGCTCAGCTGCTGACACACTGAGTCGGAGGAAAGGAGTCACCAGTCTTCCCACTTCCCCCACCCACATGTGTGGGAATGGGACTAGTGGCCTGAAGGTGGCTGCTCTCTTCCCTATGCTGCTCCAGGAGGGTTGCAGGGCGGTATCTTCTACTTCCTTACATCACTGAGTAATCACATAGCAAGGGTCATGATCAGCCCTAAAGTATTTCCAGGTGGCCTGGGAATGGCCCGTTACTACATATATTCAATTGCTGTAAACAACTTCATACCTCATAACATCTGAGGCTTGTACCAGTGGAACATTCATCATCTGTTCATGTTATTGTGCCTTATGCAAAAATGCTGTATATATTCTTTAAATAGCCTGATTTATGTATATAAGGGGGGGGGAGAAGAATGAATTAGCTAACTGACTTTCACAGCATATTTTATCTCTCCTTTTTAATTGCTTCCTCCTTGCAAACCTGAAAAAAAAACAAAACAAAACTTGAAATTATGCACAGTTCTAATGTAAACATGTGACCTACAAATGTCCAAAAAAGTCCAAACTGTTTTTTTTTTCAATTGCTGATTGAATTTCACATCATTTCATTTTCAGAAAACAGTCATTAAAAAAGCAACATAAATCCATTTGTTTAGGAAGATGGGCAAAAACTGTTTAAGGTCTAAATATACCACCAAGTGTAACTTTATGATACTCCACTGATATATGGTGCTACAACATGCACCTGTACAATGGCAGATCATGACCCACCGATTTATATGGTACTGTAGCTCTCATGATGATTTAATATACATGACTAACTGTCTTGTGAGTCTAGCACTGCCAGCCACCTGGGATTTGTTTTAAGTGGACTGCCAACTACCATGGCAGATGCAGCAAACTTGTGATGAATGTCAACTCATTAGTATAGCTATTTTGCTGTTCTTACCATTATAAGAGATCTCTTTTTTAAATTACAAAGCAAATATAACTCTGTCACTGTTGTTGCTGTAACTGAGCAGCAGTCTTCTTCTCCTTCACAAGAAAATCATAGAATCATAGAATATCAGGGTTGGAAGGGACCTCAGGAGGTCATCTAGTCCAACCCCCTGCTCAAAGCAGGACCAATCCCCAATTAAATCATCCCAGCAGGGCTTTGTCAAGCCTGACCTTAAAAACTTCTAAGGAAGGAGATTCTACCACCTCCCTAGGTAACCCATTCCAGTGTTTCACCACCCTCCTAGTGAAAAAGTTTTTCCTAATATCCAACCTAAACCTCCCCCACTGCAACTTGAGACCATTACTCCTTGTTCAGTCATCTGCTACCACTGAGAACAATCTAGATCCATTCTCTTTGGAACCCCCTTTCTGGTAGTTGAAAGCAGCTATCAAATCCCCCCTCATTCTTCTCTTCTGCAGACTAAACAATCCCAGTTCCCTCAGCCTCTCCTCATAACTCATGTGTTCCAGACCCCTAATCATTTTTGTTGCCCTTCGCTGGACTCTCTCCAGTTTATCCAAATCCTTCTTGTAGTGCGGGGCCCAAAACTGGGCACAGTACTCCAGATGAGGCCTCACCAATGTTGAATAGAGGGGAACGATCACGTCCCTCGATCTGCTGGCTATGACCCTACTTATACATCCCAAAATGCCATTGGCCTTCTTGGCAACAAGGGCACACTGTTGACTCAGACAAGTTCACAGAAGTTCTTCAAGTAATGGGGTATTACAACAAACAACAGGATTACAATTAATTAATTAAATTTGAATTTTAAATAAAAAAATGCCTACTCCAGGTTGTAGGTGCCTTAGAATCATTAACACAATAAAATAATATCCCAACAGCATTAAGTGATCATTTCAATAGAATCACAGAAGATTAGGGTTGGAAGAGACCTCAGAAGGTCATCTAATCCAACCCCTTGCTCAAAGCAGGACCAACACCAACTAAATCATCCCAGCAAGGGCTTTGTCAAGCTGGTCCTTAAAAACCTCTAAGGATAGAAATTCCACCACCTCCCTAGATAATCCATTCCAGTGCTTCATGACCCTCCTAGTGAAATAGTGTTTCCTAATATCCAGCCTAGACCTCCCCCACTGCAACTTGAGACCATTGCTCCTTGTTCTGTCATCTGCGACCACTGAGAACAGCCTAGCTCCATCCTCTTTGGAACCTCCTTTCAGGTAGTTGAAGGCTGCTATCAAATCCCCCCTCACTCTTCTCTTCTGCAGACTAAATAATCCCAGTTCCCTCAGCCTCTCCTCGTAAATTATATGCCCCAGCCCCCTGATCATTTTCGTTGTCCTCCGCTGGACTCTCTCCAATTTGTCCACATCCTTTCTGTATTGGGGGCCCCCAAAACTGGATGCAATACTCCAGATGTGCCCTCACCAGTGCTGAATAGAAGGGAATAATCACTTCTCTTGATTTGCTGGCAATGCTCCTACTAATGCAGCCCAATATGCTGTTAGCCTGCTTGACAACAAGGGCACACTGCTGACTCATCTCCAGCTTCTCATCCACTGTAATCCCCAGGTCCTTTTCTTCAAAACTGCTGCTTAGCCAGTCGGTCCCCAGCCTGTAGCCTGTAGGAACTCAGTCAGCAAGACACTCCTTTCTACTCTTTCATGATTTAGGGACGCATCATTCCCTCACCCCAGTCCAAAATCCCTATGTCCCTATTGGTTACTGACAGGCACCTCCTGCTGCCTGAGTGCTGCACAACCTGTAGGGAACCCCCATCTGCACTCATATGGAGTGTCACAGCTGAATAGCTTGGCTGCATTTGAAGGGGATGGGGCTTTGGATCCCATTCCCCTAGTCCTTTTAGTACAGTTCCCTGATTCCCTAACTTGGCAGTGGTTGAGAATAATGGCACCGCTTCTTGGCTGCTCACTTTGGGGCTTGCAAATCCTATCCTGCCCACTGAGTATGCTGGAGTCTACTATTTCTTTGTAGGACCAATATGACATTCTGGAGGGCAGTTTCCTTGATGCATTCCAAGAATTGCTCTTGGGAGCTATAGAGCTGCTGTCTGATTTCTCCCGAAGCTGCCCAGCAATTGAGAGAAATGTCATGCTTTTTAAACCCTTGTTCCACCTGTGACACAACTGATAGGACTGGAGGGGCCACAGCAGATCTTTAATCCCTTTGTCACTGGTGTGTGCTTTATGCACCCCATTTCACACTGTTCCCCTCAGGATTGCAGTAGTGGTGTCTGTTTCCTGGGGGGTTACCACATCATGGCCAAAAAAGTCAGCATCTGTATGAGCTTTTCTGGTTTGGTGGTGGACTTGGAACCTATAGGGTTGTAGTGACAGGTACCAATGCATTATTCCAGCATTGGTCTCCTTCATTGCATTCAAGTGTTAGAGTTGGGTGTGGGAGTCCACAGCCCATATCACAGCTAACCCCTCTTTTTCGATGACTGAGTGTCCTTTCTCTAAGCAGTAGCTTCCTACTGATATAAAGTATTGGATGTTTTTCCCCCTTGAGCTTTTGCGACAGCACAACCCTGTGATCCGCCTTTGAGGCACCAGTCTATAAAAGGAACTCTTTTCAGAAATTGGGGTTAAAAAGGACCAGTTATCTCCATAGATACTCTGAGTGTCTTAAAGGCTTTGTCACAGGTACCCGTCTGTCACAGGTGCCCGTCTATCACAGGTATCTTTTGAGGTCTGCTAAGGGGACAGCAATAGTAGTGAACCTTGGTATAAAATATCCATAGTACCTTGTTAATCCCAGGAATCATCATACTTGTTTTTCTTATTGAAGGTGTAGGGCAGCTAGTCAAAGTGTGGACTTTGTCCACTAAGTCACAACTGGCCACCTCCTGTGTATCCTAGGTACAATCGTAGAGTATCAGCATTGGAATGGACCTCAGGAGGTCATCTAGTCCAACCCCCTGCTTAAAGCAGGACCAATCCCCAATTTTTGCCGCAGATCCCTAAATGCCCCCTGAAGGATTGAACTCACAACCCTGGGTTTAGCAGGTCAATGCTCAAACCACTGAGCTATCTCCCCCAATATGTAGCTTCACAATTCCCAATTTTGCTGGATTGGCCATCAACTCTGCATTGTGAGCGATTGAAGTACCACCTCTACCTGCTTCGGGTGACATACCGAACTCTGGTTATAGATGACAATGTCATCCAGATAGGCTGCAGCATACTGCCCAGGAGAGATCACACAATTTTATCCACCAGTCTCTGGAAGGTCACAGCTGCTCAAATCACATGGTACAGAATTGGTACAACCTGGAGTGAGTGAAAAAGCTATTTTCTCTTTGCAGTCTGGGGAAGGGAGATCAACCAGTATCCTTTGGTAAAGTAGATGGTAAATATATACTCAGCCACCCCTAATTATTCTAGTAATTCATCCATCCATGGCATGGGATAGGCACTGAATTTAGATACAGTATTGACTTTGCAGAAATCAATACAGAAACACATTGTCCCATTCGGCTTCTGGACCAGGACAATAGGGCTCCTCCACTCACTAAGATACCTCTACCACTCCCAGATCTAACATCGCTTGACATTCTTACTAGACAAAGTCCCACATTTTCCAGGGCAGGGGATGAGGGTTTTCCCTCACATTCTGTGCTGCAGCCATTTCAATATGATGGAAGAGCAAGTGCATCTTTCCTGAAGCATATGAGAATGCTAGAGGGAACAAGTCCATGAGTTGTTGTGGATCAGGTTGTATAGTTCTCCCACACATCTTTACAACCTCCAGGTTTTCCCATCATGGCCTCAAGTCCCAGTTCAGGTTCTGGGAGGCAGGGGAAAGGAAAGAGTGTAAGATCCTGTGGGATTAGAATTTGGAATCAGGGGGGTTCTAGGCAACTGATGCTTTCACCTTGCCATCGGAAGCTTAGGACATGTTTTCACTGGCGGACCCTGTGAAGCTAGAAACTGCAGGAATTATTCTCTACCTGAGTGGTGCCCTTGCCCACCACTGCCCATTGATTGGTTCATGATGCTATATAAACCAGAAAGCCATCACAGGGAGCTATCTGAGCAATGCTGCAAACTGTCTGCATGCTTCTGATCCACACCTTGCCTTTCTGTGGACGTTAGACTCTGGCTTCTGCCCCCAATTTGTCCCTGACTCTGCTACTTCCTGCTGTCTGTTACCCAGTACCTGACCCTGACTTCCCGGTATCTTGACCTGCCTCGCTCCTGACTGTTACTTGTCTCCCAGCTGCACCTTTGTAACTGACTGGTGTGCATAAGCTATGCATGTCCAAGCCCTGACAGGGAGGGATTGATGAAAATCCCCTCCCTGATCTTCAGAAGATTTACATGAGAAATGTAGTTTCTTTACTTTTTTGCCTGGGTGCTAGATTTGAAAATTAAATGGGCCCCATTTTTCTAACCACTTCAAAGGGCCTTTTCCAGAAGGCTAACAATTTAGACTCTGAGCAGGGTAGCAGTAATAGTACCTGATCATCTGTCTTAAGTTCACATGAGTGAGCTCCATGGTTATAGGAACTTTCTTGTTTGAGTTGGGACTACAGGAGGATTTCTCTGGCAAATGCCCCAGTTCTGTAAATCATCTCTGTAACTAGAGGACATAGGATCACGTTGGGCCCCATTCTTCCAGGACTCTTACAACAGGCCTCGGCTGCCAAGGAGTTGCTTCCCATATTGAAGCTTGAAAGGTGAAATGCTAATGGAAGACTGTGGGAGTTCCTGAATAGCAACTAGTAGAGGTAAGAGTAGTTTATCCCAACGCTTCAAGTCTACAATCACAAGTTTTCTAACATTTCTATTAAAATTTTATTAAACCATTTTACGAGGCCATCTACTTGTGGATGGTAGACCGATGTTCATAACATCTTCCAATTCAATAGGTTGCAGAGTTTCTTCATCAACTGGATGTGAAAGTAGAGCCTTGATCTGTGAGGAGTTCTGTAAGGAGTTCTGTGTAAGAAGACAGACAGTTTCACAAGCTCGGTTGCTAAGGTAGCTGCATTTGTTGACCATACCAGAATAGTCTCAGGGTACCAAGTTTCATAATCTAGAATGACCAAGATGTGCTGATGAAAGCCAGCACACTCTTTTCAAGGGGCTCCACCAAATCTATTCTTCTCCTTTCAAAGGGCACATCCACAAGTGGGGGGCAGGGGATGAGGGATTCATTGCGGATCACCCTGGGACCTTCAACTGACATTGAGCAAGATCCCCAGTAGAAGCTCAAACCTTTATGAAGGCTGGGCCAATAAAAATGGGTCATGGCTCAGTTGATTATTTACTTCCTCCCCAAGTATCCTGTGCACAGTGTTTCATGGACTAATCTCATCACCTCTTTCCTATATATTGTAGAGACCAGGAATTTGGGCCTGACTTTGCACATCTATTTGTCTCTCTCAATGCAGTAGACCCACTTGCTCTGGAGTTCAAAACCAGGCCACTGTTGAGTAGTTAGGATTCCAGCAGTTTGTCGTTCATGAGGCAAGCTGATCAAAGACCTGGTTAAGCCTGGGATCCACCAACTGTTCCCGTACAAAGTCAGTGTTCCAGGTGAGGATGTCAGTGCTGGATTAATCAGCCATCAAGACCTAGGAAGGTGGGTAGTGGGTTCCCAAGACCTAAGGGACCTTTCCCTCAGTCAGGTTGTTTGCCTACCTCAAACAATTCACCTTGACCAGTCTTTGTTTCCAACTGCCAACAGGGGGTGACCATCTTTAAGGACTCTCTCCCCCAGTTGGCTAGGGTTCCTTGTAAATATTGCCAATTTCTTTCCGAGTATAATTGGGTATGCCAAGTCAGGTGCTAACCAGGTGAGAAGATTGGCTGTATGCTCCCACCCACCCACCCACACACCCACACACACAGTTAGCTGAATATTTCATGTTGGGTAGGGCTTCACATCTACATGTGTATATTGCAGCATGGCTATCTTTCCAGCCTCACCTTGTCTCACTAATTACTCCTGTAGCGAGTATGCCCACATCTGAAGTACTAGGCCATTGACACATATAGGCACCATTTGTTTGGCCATCCCCTTCTTCTGAGCTTGAGCTGTGCATACTTGCCCGTAATTACATTCCACATGGGGCAGTCTGAATGGAAGTACCCTGGATATCCACATGAAAAGCATACCTTTGGGACTACAGAGGAATCAGGCTCTGTTTTAGGGTTTATAATTCTTGCTGAAGAAGTCCTTTGGAAGTACATGGTTCCATTGTGTCTGAGAGGCCTCTAGGTCTGCATGATAGAGCCCCTCTAAATCACCAGAGTTTCCCAGGAACTCCAGACCATGACCCAACTCCTTTGCTTGTGTTCCTTGCCACCCCCAGACCGTTTCTAGGGGTGCATGCAAAGTGATCAATCTCCCAGTCCCAGTCTCTGCTCAGTCAGGCCCTCTGTTTCATGGTATACTGCTTGCCAGTGCTAGCATCATATAATTTTCCATGAGGAGGGCCACCTCGGCTACCATCTCTGAGCAATAATTTAACACCCAGGCCCTTCCCCCAGCATGTAGGATGTGCATAACTGTTCCACAACCACAACTTCAGCTATTTGTACCCTTGACTGCTGGCTTTAACCAGCTACAGCAATGATCTCTGAAGCTAGCACTCTGGGTCATGCTACTGGGCGGGGGGGGGGCGCACGGGATACCCTTCCTTTTGGAAGTGCTGGCTGTGGGTTTCCTTGGTAACATTTAAATAGTCAAGGATAGCCATCTTGACTTTCAGGTAGTTCTGTGCAGCTGTCTCATCCAGTTCTTGGTACATTGCCTGGGCTGGTCCAGTGAAGAAAAAGGTCAGCAGGATGGCCCAATGTTCCTGCAATCATGGGGCTGGCTGAGTCACTCACTTACATAGTCTGAGCAATGATTCAGTGTCATCATCCAGGCCCATTTTCACCCAATTTACCAGTATGGATGGGGCTTTCATTGTGGGATTTGTCAAGCCATCCTCGCCAGCTTGGAAAAAAGATGTTTGTTGGACTATTTGTTCCTGCTGATCCTGCTGCTTCCTGTTATTTCCCTGAGCAGCTGTGATTATTGCTGCATCACCTGGTGCTGCTGCTGTGTAGGTAATTGTTGTTGTGGTTGCTGCTGCTGTTGCACTGCTTGCTGCTGTTGACTGTCAGACATTTCAGAAGCCTGTCCAAGATCATCTTGCTTATGCTGCCCATGGGTGTAAGTAGCTTTAAACAAACAACAACAACCTCCCCTAACTTCAGGGGTGATCTCTTGCCCACGTTCACCACCATTTGTTACAATTTTTGGATTACTGGTGGGTGTCTCTTGCTCCTTGGGCACTGCAAAACTGTAGGACACGCCCATCTGTATAAATAGGAATCTCAGAGCTGAATAATTTGACCGTATATGGAGGGATGGGGCTCTAGCTCCCACTCCCTTAGTCCTTTCAATATCGTTCTCAGATTCCCTAATCCTGGGAGGGGTTGAGAATAGTGGTACCGACTGTTTGGCTGTTTGTCTTGGGGCTTACTGAATAAGTCCTGCCCAGCCAGTATGCTGGTGTCTATTTTCTCCTTGTAGGATCAGTATGACCTTATTCAGGACAGTTTCTCTGAAGCCTTCCAAGAGTCTCTCTTGGGAGCTGCTGCCTGGTCTCTCTCAAAGCAGTCTAGCAAATTACTGGAATATCCTGCTTTTTAAATCCTTGTTCCACCCCTGACATGATTGATGGGGCTGTAGCAATTGGGCCAGCCTTGCCCACAGCAGCTATTTAATCCCTTTATCACAGGTGTGGTGTTTATACACCGTATCAAACCCATGTGTTTTGCAGGTTGTCCAGAAGGTCACCAAATTTGGGTTATTTCAGACTTGGGGCAGGGGAAGTTCTCTCATATCAGAATCCTCAGAATGCCCTACCAGCTGCTCCTCTCTTTTATAATGAAGGGAGGTCCATCTTGCTGCCCCTGCTAACCAGAACTATGGTAGGATGGTATAGGAAGAAAGGCAGAATCTCAGGTAGGTAGGTCCCAAACCACGTAAGGATTTACAGCTTATAACCAACACTTTAAAATCTCAATTGGGAGACTTCTGGGCAGCCAAAATAGATTCCAGAGGATTGTTTGTATGCACTTCTTGATTTAGGGCAGGGATCGGCAACATTCAGCACGCGGCCCATCAGGGTAATCCACTGGCTGGCCATGAGACATTTTGTTTACAGTGACTCTCTGCAGGCATTCCTGGCCAATGTGAGCTGTGGGAAGCGACGCGGGCTGGCTGCTGCTTCCCACAGCTCACATTGGCCGGGAACGCTGAACTGTGACCACTGGAAGCTGCGGGGGACCATGCCTGCAGACAGTCAACTTAAACAAAATGTCTCACAGCCCACCAGTGGATTACCCTGATGGGCTGCGTGCCGAAGGTTGCCGACCCCTGAGTTACGGTTAACAGTTAATATGCAACAATTCTGCAGTGTAACCAAGACTCAAAGTGGTTATGAGTAATCGGTATTCACTGGATAGCTATAACTGGAATGATAATATTTTAGATCCTGATACTGTAAATGTAATGCTTACAAATGAAGTAAATGAAATTACACATGACATTAAGTATTACATTTGGTCATGCTTATAACATTGGGGCCAATCAGTAAATATCCATATGCATTACTTGCTTCATTCACCCCAAGAGTTTTACCAGTGTAAGCACTTTGACGCCAATATAATTGTGTCCACAATAAGGGTCATACTGGTATAACTATTTTGGTTAAAAAAAAATGGTAATAACATCACTACTTGAACTTGTAATACTACTACAAAAACTGTATTTAGAGCAGGCCTGAATCTGCCCTTGTTACTCCTACCCCTTGACCTGATCTTCCTGGCCACTCTCAATTCACCTTTCTGTTATTAATTTGGGAATTATTACCATTCCCACTTTAGGGTTCCCCCCCACCACCACTGGAAAGGAGTGAACAAAAAGAGGCTGTTAGGTCACAATTGTAACTGAAAGAATAGCAGGGATTATAGGGAGATGAAAGAGGGGAAAAACAGAAGCTTAAGCCCAGGGAACCTAGAATACATTAAAAAAAGCTAACCAACTAATTAAACAGTAAAGTCAAAATTATACAGTAAGGATGTTTAGATTATTTTCCTTATTTTTTAATCTCATCCTTCCTTTGGACCTGCTACAAAGCCCACTCAAGTCAATGGAAAAACTTTCCATTGGTTTCACTTTGTATTGTATTAGGCCCCATAAGAATGGTTTTTCATAGTGGAAACAAACTGTATAATTTCTCTCCCTTCTGCACCCAATTCCCTCTTTAACTTCCTCTCCCCCTCCTTTGCCCCCACACTGCTTGTTCAATTAAACTTGGGGGGGACGGGGGACGGGGGAGAAATTTCAAACTAAGCAGCCATTCTCTAATCAAATTCAATGTACTCTGGGTTGTGTGTTGTACACGCAACCAACTAGTGTTTGACTAAGACATGTAACACTAATCTCATAGTACACCCCCCATGGTGACTTTTTGCTTTACCACAACAGTATTTTCATGGAGGCAACAAATGAAATAATACAAAACTGATAAATGTCTGTCTTAGATTACGGCTATTAAGTCAGCTGTCCACATACAAGTATTTACAAACAAATGCAAGAATAAGTGACTTATGCTTGTGATTTCTAATGGTTCAAAAGATATTGGTATTACTGTGTAGCAACAGTAGATAAAGTAACAGATGGCTTAATCCCTCTAGGTTTTTACCAAAAGCTTTCAATTGTGTTAAGTAAGGGAAAAAACAAACACTAAATAAATAAGAAAGAGCACCCAGTACCCTATATTGTTTACTGCAGGTTTACTTTCTTCTTCCATTAGATTTTGTTTCAAAAGTGTATTCTTGGTCCATTTATTGTTGATAGCTTCCTTTACTGTATTATCTTTCTCTAGGCAAAATGTCATCTCCAAAGAAATTCAGTGTTTTTTTCTTTACCACAATCTAGTAAGATCCTAACAGCTGTGATCCATGACTTTAAGATCATAAGATGGCTGTCCACAAGTCTGATCATGACATTGCCTGAAGTGAAAATACAATTTATCTGGTGTGAAAAATACACTGATCCCTAAAGCCTCTGAAGTGTCATGTGGATGCCACATGGAGAGAAAATAGCAACACTGTGGTGATTATGGTTCACATTTGCCATAGATAACTTTAATCTTAGAGGCAATATTTATTACAGTCTTGAGTACTTTCTTTATGTACTGTTGTATCCATAAACAGAATTCATTGCCAACCAAGAGAGACCAAACTTATAAGTTACTATATCAACTTCTAAAAGTTAACGAGCAGCCTAGGGAGTTATGATTTACTGTCAGTCCACCAAGAAATGTCAATACCCCAGCGTATGAGGAGGAAAGTGTCATATAGCCAGATTTGTGAACTTTTCACATTGCCATCCAGGAGACAGCAAACTGAAAATTAGTCTATAAATAATTGAACTTTAAAAAAAAAAAATCAAAGCATGTTAAAAGCAATTTTGTTTTTGAATTAGTTCTCTGAAAGCAGTAAATATGTCAAGGACTTTTAAATAATGCAACATATATAGCAAAAGATAAGTAGTATTTAGTAACAGTAAAGCAGAATGAAGCAGTTAGAAAACACATGCAATATACAAATTTTATCAAATACAGTGGCTTTTCTACAAAAATAGGCTAACCATTTGTGGTAGGAATGCCACTTAAATTTAGACAATTTACACAATATATTAGTGAAATATTACACAGTTATAAATTTCTAAAGCGATTCACGATAAATGTTAGGCCATGGCTCCACTTTAAGGATTTACTGGTATAACTATTTTGGTTGGGGCTGTGATTTCTTAGCAAAATAGTTCTACTGGTAAAAGCCAAAAAGTGTGGATGCGATTATTGTGGTATATAGTAGTATAAAGATAATTTATACAGTAAATTGATATTTCTATTTCCCTCCTGTCAAGGTTCCTTCCCCACTCTGAACTCTAGGGTACAGATGTGGGGACCTGCATGAAAACCTCCTAAGCTTACTTTTACCAGCTTAGGTTAAAACTTCCCCAAGGTACAAACTATTTTTTACCCTTTGCCCTTGGACTTCCACTGCCACCACCAAACTTTATCTGAGTTCCTAAGAAAACATAGTTTGGACCTGTCTTTCCCAACATGGGGAAGGTTTGGTAAAAATCCTCACCAATTTGCATAGGTGACCACAGACCCAAACCCTTGGATCTTAGAACAATGAAAAAGCATTCAGTTTCCTTACAAGATGACTTTTAATAGAAGTAAAAAGGAATCACCTCTGTAAAATCAGGGTGGTAGATATCTTACAGGGTAATTAGATTCAAGACATAGAGAATCCCTCTAGGCAAAACCTTAAGTTACAAAAAAAGACACACAGACAGGAATATTCATTCTATTCAGAACAGCTATTTTCTCAGCCATTTAAAGAAATCATAATTAACACATACCTGGTTAGATTATTTGCTAAATTATAAGACTCCATTCCTGTTCTGTCCCTGGCAAAAGCATCACACAGACAGACACAGACATACAAGGCAATCAGATTAGTCAGGCATGACTTGCCCTTGGTGAATCCATGATGACTGTTCCTGATCACTTTCCTCTCCTCTAAGTGCTTCAGGATGGATTCCCCTGTCACTAGGTTGCCTCCTTCATTCAGTAAGGGACACAAACTTTCCTTGACTTTCTTCTTGTTATTAACATACTGGAAGAAACCCTTCTTCTTACTCTTAACACCTCTGCTAGCTGCAAAACTAAGTGTGATTTGCCTTCCTGATTTCACTCCTGCATGTCTGAGCAATATTTTTATATTCCTCCCTTGTCTTTTGTCCAGTCTTCCACTTCTTGTAAGCTTCTTTTTTGTGTTTAAGATCAGAAAGGATTTCACTGTTAAGCTAAGCTGGTCGCCTGCCATATTTACTATTCTTTTTACACATTGGGATGGTGTGTTCCTGTATCCTCAATAAGGATTCTTTAAAATACAGCCAGTTCTCCTGGACTCCTTTCCCCGCATGTTATTCTCCCAGGGGATCCTGCCCATCAGTTCCCTGAGGGAGTCAAAGTCTGTTTTTCCGAAGTCCAGGGTCCATATTCTGTAGCTTTCCCTTCTTCCTTGTGTCAGGATCCTGAACTCGACCATTTCATGGTCACTGCCTCCCAGGTTCCCATCCACTTTTGCTTCCCCTACTAATTCTTCCTGGTTTGTGAGCAGCAGGTCAAGAAGAGCTCTGCCCCTCGTTGGTTCCTCCAGCACTTGCACCAGGAAATTGTCCCCTACACTTTCCAAAAACTTCCTGGATTGTCTGTGCACCGCTGTAGTGCTCTCCCAGCAGATATCAGGGTGACTGAAGTCTCCCATGAGAACTAGAGCCTGTCATCTAGTAACTTCCGTTAGTTGCTGGAAGAAAGCACCATCCACCTCATCCCCCTGGTCCGGTGGTCTATAGCAGACTCCCACCACAACATCACCCTTGTTGCTCACACTTCTAAACTGAATCCAGAGACTCTCAGGTTTTTTCTGCAGTCTCATACCAGAGCTCTGAGCAGTCATACTGTTCTCTTACATACAATGTAACTCCCTCACCTTTTCTGCCCTGTCTGTCCTTCCTGAACAGTTTATATCCATCCATGACAGTACTCCAGTCATGCGAGTTATCCCACCAAGTCTCTGTTATTCCAATCACATCATAATTCTTGACTGTGCCAGGACTTCCCGTTCTCCTCTACTTCTTTCCAGGGACTACCCTCTCCTCCTCATCTCTTTTGGACGATGTGAAGGGGCAAGGAGGAAGAGGGAGGATTTTTGGGGAAAAGTGAGGTTATATTTTGTTTGTTTTGTTGTTGTTTTGACATTTTGTGTTGGCATTGATGGTATTAATTCAACAAAGATATTTCAGGAGACAATTGTAGTTTTGAGTCTGAACAGAATGGGAGAGATCCAAGGTGAAGGTGCCCTTGGGTGGCTGCCAATTGCAAGGTACTAAGATGACATTACGGGGTAAGTGACAAAACACTGGTAGAAGGAAATTTACCCTAACCCACATTCTGTCTGTATAGCACTACTGCCACTTTTAAATAGGCACAAGCAATTTGTTCTTATATGTTCTATAACCTGTGTGTTGGGTTTATGATGTTTTAAGGTAGAGCGAAATTATTTCATTCCATTTATCCAAAAATTATATGCAGTGTTACCAGACAGCTGAAAAACCCGGCTATTTAAGAATAAGGGATCAATGATTCACTCATTGGGAAGTGAAGGTGTTGGGGGAGGGGGAAGCAAAAACTGGACATAAAAGTCAGAGAAGTGACAGTTGAATATTATCTTTTTTTTCCTCTTCATTTCCACATTATCTTTCTGGTAATAATGAAAAAGGTATATCTGATGGAAAACACAATAATGCCAATTTCAGAAGCTATTTGAACAAAGTTTAAATAAATTTAAAAAAGATATGTTTTTAAGAGAGACCATGCACCGAGGACCTATTCTTGTAAACATTTTATATGTCAGTAACTTTCCTTATGTGAGTAGATCCACCAAAGTCAATAGGACTACTACCATGAATAAGTTTGTCACATGCTTAAGAGATTGTAGAATCATGCACCAAATGAATTCATTTTCACATATAGGCAGGAACAGAATGTGGAGCAATCCACTCAAAGTCAAAGTAGAAAAGGTGGTTTAAAACAGTGGGCCCTGAAGGTACCAAAATTTTCCCCATAACTCTGAAAATTATCAGTCTCCATCTCCACAGACTCTTCTCCTGATCCTCTCATCCCAATACTTTGGCATTCTTCCCTCGACCTTCAGAAATGTAATTGTCTTTTAAATAACCCTTCCCAAACAGACACTTCCTCCCAGCTCCTCAATGCACTTCTTGATCTGTCATAAATATAAAGGGAAGGGTAACCACCTTTCTGTATACAGTGCTATAAAATCCCTCCTGGCCAGAGGCAAAGTCATTTTACCTGTAAAGGGTTAAGAAGCTCAGGTAAGTTGGCTGGCACCTGACCCAAAATGACCAATGAGGGGACAAGATACTTTCTAATCTGGAGGAGGGGAAAAGGCTTGTGTTTGTCTGTGTGATACCTTTGCTGGGAGCAGATCAAGGATGCAAGACCTCCAATTCCTGTAAAGTTAGTAAGTAATTTAGCTAGAAAATGCATTAGGTTTTCTTTGTTTTGGCTTGTGAAATTTGCTGTGCTGGAGGAAATGTGTATTCCTGTTTGTGTCTTTTTGTATCTTAAGGTTTTGCCTGGAGGGATTCTCTATGTTTTGAATCTGACTGCCTGTAAGATTATCTTCCATTCTGATCAAACAAAGTTGTTCTATTATCTTTTTTTGTTCTTCTAATAAAGTTCTGTTTTTTAAGAATCTGCTTGGGTTGTTTGTGTGTTAAAAATCCAAGACTGGTCTGTGCTCATCTCGTTTATTCTCAAGCCTCCCCAGGAAAGGGGATGTAAGGGTTTGGGGGGATATTTTGGGGAAATAGGAACTCCAAGTGGTCCTTTCCCTGTTTTTGTCACAAATCACTTGGTGGTGGCGGCAGCATACTGTTCAAAGACAAGGCAAAGTTTGTGCCTGGGGAAAGTTTGTAACCTAAGCTGGTAAAAATAAGCTTAGGGGGTCTTTCATGTGGCTCCCCACATCAGTACCCTAGAGTTCAAAAAGTGGGGAAAGAACCCTGACAATCTTGCTGTCCCAGACCCCACTCCTGCCAGATAACCCAGCTGCAAGAGTCTCTCATTCATACTAAGACCACTTTAGACCTCTAAATTATAGTCATGCCAACTTTGAGTCCCCTTTTACACTGCTAGAGTGGTGTAAAACTGCCTTAGTCAATATGGGAATCAGGGCCTTAGTGTCTCACTACTTACTACTGAGTGAAACACACTCAGACTACCAGGTTTAGATATCAAATTACTTCCTTAATCCACCCCAACTCGGAAAAAAAAAATCAAACAATCAAAATACTAACATAGGTTTTAAAAGCAATTTCATTGGATAAATTCATCCCTGCTGGTGCAGGCACTGTAAATTGCATGCTATGAATAGGATGTTGTGTTCTGACAAGATCAATTTTTAGACCTTGCTGCAAGATTATGTTCCTTAATCTGAGCTCTTAATATTTTAAATAAACTGGCTCTAGCTCTCATGTTTGTATAGACAACCATGGAAATATGAAAAGGTATAAACATGCTTGATCTCCAAAACCAGCGACAATGGATTTGAGAGGAGTCAGCTGTCTTTTTCAAAGCAATGGGTTCTTATACTGGCACATGAAAATGACAACTTAATTGTCGACGTGATTAACTATTTCAATGCTGATAATATGAGCATACATTTCTAGCTCATTTGCTGAAACCCCAATATCCCTGTCTCCATTTTCAATTGCAAAAGCTGCAGCTGTCATGTGTCTACATATCAAAACTCCCAACTTTTCCTGTGAAAACCACTATATATTATCAATACCAAAACTGATCAAAAACTGAAAGTGTGGGGACTGCTAGAGAGAAAGAATCTAGATATTAAACATTCCTTTTATAATTGTTCAGTAAAATAGCTAAATGATTACATACAGAATAAATATTGCCACCATTCCCAGTTTGCCACGTAATTCAGTACAATTCTGCCACATACATCATGGTTTTGCCACTGAATGTAAGTATATTAGTGTACATAGTACATGGCACCTATGTATACTAGTGAAATCAGCAAATGAAAATGGAACATGGATCTATTTCCTAGACTTCATCTTTCCAAATATATACATTATTTCTACTAAATATGAATAAAGACTGCAAAAATTCAAATAAAATAACTGCATGTGTAAATAGGAAACATGATACTGCATCTATTAATCCATAGAATTTTTATTTTCTCATTTTTGCTAAGATTTGCAAAATTGATGGGAAAGAATACAGATAGGATGACTAGCCTAAGTTTATATACATATAAATACGAGACTGAGAATTGTAATATAAATCAGTAAAAATATTTTTACTTTAAAATAATCAAGTTGCAAATTCTGAATTAACAAACAAGAAATATAATTTGTTGTTCATGATTTGATATCTAGGTTTCGATGTCCAGATAAACTGTATTTTGAATGATATAAAAATTCAGCTTCAAGACTTTGAAAGCAATGTATAATGGTTTATTAATGCTAAAATTAACATGAAGTCTAAAATACCAAGTATCAAAATTACTGGAACATCCAAGAACACCCTGTAGTCATAACTTTTCTAGAATTTATTAGTGTGAACTATTCCTATAGTATATGAAATACAATCCCTTCTCAGATTTGACATTTGTAACATATTTCACCATCTCGTTCTTGTTTAATATAGTTTCAAGTAATATAACTTCTATGCATCAGCTGAAAATTAATCAACCTGTAACTTGCACATTTGTCAACATTCAACTCTTTTCAATAGAGAGAAGACATAAAATATGGCTTTCAGAGTTATAAAGAAGCACATTTTTGCTCTGTTTAGCTTATCAGATAAACAAACATTTTTAAAGGTCATCTTTTTGAACACCAGCATAGTGTAAGAATTTCACTCATAGAATAAAGTCTGAAAAGAAAACCCCATAAGGAGTCAAAACAACAAAATTCCACATTTTTCTATTTTCAAGAGTGGTCACATAAGCAATCGAAGATGGTAAAGTAAGCAAATGCATAAAAATATCAATATACTTAGAACGTAAATTCTTTGGGACAGAGACTCCATCTTTTGTTCTGTGATCACAGTATGCCTAACACAATGAGATACTAAGTGATTAGGGCTTCTAAGTGATACAAATAAAACAATAGCAATTCATAGGATTAAAAAGCAGTAACAACTTATTTTTGCCAATACAGTAATGAGATAGGACTCTGAAGAAACAGATCTATTGAGTGCCATTTTTACAGTCAATTTTCATGGCATTTGAGTGTGTCAATATTACGAAATCTCAAGAACCTCAAGAAATCAAAGATCATGGTTTTTGGGGGTCTGACTCATGATTTAAATAAAATCAAAACATGTTTTTTCCGATTGTCTTTTGACTTTTTAACTCCACTCTATGCTTCGGCAACGTACGAGTGATGTTTGTATTCAAGGTTGTCTTTTCACCTGAAACTAAGACCGCATCATTCTTTTTCCTGGCTATTTAGATGGAGACTCCATTTACACTCGCCTCACCCCTAAGAGCGGGAAACTGCCATTCATTCCCTATTATTGTCTTGACTGTCTCCTGCTGCCAAGGACTTCTCTATGTAGAACCCAGCAGCACCACTTCCCTGACTCCACTCTCTCCTGCTGCCCTTGGACACTCTCTCAGCTATATGGCTATACATGAAGGCAGGGCTTAGAGGTAGGACAGGTCTGAGTCTTTAGCTCTGAGGTTCTCACAATGCTCTGTCCACATGCAGAGCCCTGAAAATCATAATCTCAGAGGAGCTTCTTGTGTCATTAAAAGAGCTCCTTTGCAGTTGCCAAAATCCTATGACTCACAACCAGTTTGTGAGAGATGGCAACATTGCCTTCCCCCAGCTGCTCAGAGTCAACTGTTATACTAATTTTGATGGAACAAATGGGTCCAGAAAGCCAGTGATGTTAACATGGTCCTGTTACTGTACAACAAAAATCATTTTAAGAAAGGTTTGGGATTCTGAGTACGAAGACCTTGGCAAACAACAAAAAAAAAATCGTTTAACATTTTATTAGAGATACAAACAAGGAGGAAAAATCAGTTAGAGCTTTTGAAATGTAAAATATGAAATAAGGCTTTTATCTTAATATTCCTTGATCCCTATTCCTTCAATGGTAGAGAATCCTTTGACTGAAAATACCCTGGTTTAGATGGCATAACTGTCTTTTTTTGAGGGGGAAAGAGAAAAGTTAGTTGATGTGGGCTGAAACTGTTGTTATCACTATTGCTGTTCAAGTTTAAAGACACAAGACAAACTTTCACAAAAGGATAGAGGAAAAAAAAACCCAGCAAAGATAGAAAATGCAGCTTCCCTCTCTGGTATTGACTTTTACTTGCATGCTCACTGCTGGAGAAACACAGACACAGGACATGGTCTTATCAGCAGTGTCAAGACCTGGCAAGCATGTACCATCATTGGTCTGTTTAGGGCATTGCTATCAGCTGCCTCTTTCTGGTCATAAGTTTACAGCAGTGTTGCAAAATATATGGTATTGGCTGGCTAAGCCAGAGTCTTATTAGACAACACAAGGAAAAAGGAGAGGGATAGAAAAAGAGAAGAAATATGGTGGAGTAGGAAAAAGGACAGGAGAGTGGGAATAACTCAGACCAGGGTCTATACTACGGACCTATATCGGTATCACCACGTTGCTCACCCCCGAGCGACATAGTTATACTGACCTAACCTCTCCATGTAGAGAGCACTATCTTGATGGGAGAGCTTCTCCTGTCAACAAAGCTACCGTCTCTCAAGAGCTTCTCCTGTCAGCAAAGACGACAAGCCCTAAGTCTCACATCCTATTTGGTGTTCAGGATTTGGCTGGAGCCAATGAGGGTGATTGTCATTTTGGATCCTCTCCAGGGTAAATTTTTAGGCCAAATTATTGCAACAGGATTTCTCTTAACCTCCTCAACCCCCTGGGGAGCTGCCATGTGATCCCTCCATCTCCCACCCCCATCACTATCTACTGCAACCCCCTCATTCTTTCTCCTGCCCCACATCTCCTTGCAACCCTAAATCTGCCTTCTGCTCTCTGCAGTGTCTGCTTCCTCTCTCCCCCGCAGTCACAGCATTTCTGCTGTTCCACACAGTCCCTGTGTCCTACCTGGCCCCCTGACTCCTAGAGTGGCAATCATTTTGTCTGTGGACATAGCTTTAATCTCACTGAAAAGAGTGGGAAGTGGCAGACAACTTTATAAAGGGCAGCCTCACGTCCACATGCAGATAGGTTGTTGGGAAATGTTGACCATCTTTCTGGTGTCCCCCCCAGTTATAGGAATTGGTGGCCATTTTGAATAAGGGAAATTTCATCAGTTGATGCCTTTTCTAAAATAAAATACACCCCCAAATCCTCTAGTCATGATAAAAATCATGAGTTGGTTCCTTTCACCGTGTTTCCATGAAGCAGATAATAAAACACCCACAAATGGCTAGACTCATGAGAAAATCATGAGACTTGGCAGTATTGGTATTTTTTTTTTAAACTGAGCTCTAAATAACGTTAGTAAAATACTTAACAATCTAATAGATGTACAGGGGAACCTCAGGATAAAAGCATTTTACCCCCATCCATACCCTTCCATGCTTCTAGCATCACATGCTCTCACTAGATGTACACATGGCATGTTGTCAGTGTGATGGGATGTATACGTCATGTTGGCAGAGACCAAGTTAACCGACCCAGAGAGTAATCAATGCATCTAGTTGCACCTGAAGGGTGGCCCAGGCCCAATTTAAGATTAAGCCCAGCTAAGGAGGAGCTGGGTGGCTGATTTAAGGGTGCATCCCAATGGGGTGACTCAGAAGAAGGATTTTAAGGTTGTAGGAAGCAGTGGAAAACCATGGCATTATAGACAAGGTGAAGAATGCTTTTAGAAGAGGAAGACGTACCATTGGTCACACTGTTCAGTTAGAAACTGAAATACAAAAAAGTATGAGGTAAAAGGTTTCATGATAGCAGTCTTTCTAAATATATAAATGGTTAATGACATACTATGGAAGAATAGATGGAAGGGTAGATTGTTGTACCAATCTAGGTGCACTAGGAATAAAGGGAAGAATGCATGGGTTGATTAGAGGCTTTTTTGAGTAAAAAGGTCCATTCAAGTCAGAGTTGGGAAAGTTATGTATATTTAAAAGTGGTATATTACAGGGAAGTGTTATCTGCCTGTTATTATTTAATATTATGATTAATGATCTCCTAAAACAAAGTACCAGGCTAGGTGCCACTTTATTCACAAATGATTGTGCTCTATGTGTTAGGAGCAGGATGACTGAGGTGGCAGAAGAGAGAATCAATAAAATGTTACAAGAGAACTCTGCCTGCGGAAATGCAAGGAGTTTCATGTTCTCCATTGCCAAAACCAAATGATTATTCTTTACAAAAAGGAAAGCTGTGTGTGCATGGAGAACAAAAGGAGATAGTTAAAAGGTTGCATACCTGGGGTAATATTTGATACTAAGTTATACTGGAAAGAGCATATAAACTATATTAAAGATAAGTTTTCAAGAAGGATTAAGCAGTTTAAAAGTCTTGCTGGCACTGAGGGACGGTGGCTGGGAGGGGTGGATAAGAAAACACCAGTGACAGCTTACAGATTCTTAAATCACAATTAATTGAGTATGCCTACCAAGCTTTTAGGTTAGCATCAAAATCAGAACTTAAAAAATTACATGTAATACAAGTCCAGCCACTATGAGTTGCATGCTGTGTGTTTATTACAACACCTCTATGCCCACTACCGACAAAAAAAGATAGTAGGTATTAAAAATGAAGCGTACCAGTATATGGATGAAAAATGACATTGGTTTATCAGATATAACCAAACAAAAAACAAACAGGAAGAGTAGGAACACTATATGGCATACCAAAATTTGGAATTAGTACATCTGATTTTGTAGCTGTAATGACAGATAAATTAATACCAATTATGCTAGTATTCAATTAGATCTCAGATGTACACCATAGCAGTTATTTTTTTCAGATTCAATCTCAGGCTTTATGGCGATGTCTTGGTATGTATAAGTGATTTAATCAATGAAATTATATTTCTAACTACACAGAATTAGTACAGTTGGAATACATGTAGCATTAGCTTGGATCCCAGCAGCTATTGGGATAACAGGGAATGAAATGACAGACAAAGCAACTAAAAACACTCATGTATTTTTACATAGACTGATGTAAAAATATGCTTAAATAAACAGGAATTCAAAAGCCTAGTACAGGAAAATTTAAAAAAGAGGAATGGGGGGAAAAATGGATTAATGAAAAGAGAGGAAGATTTTCTGAATTGTGCCCTAGAGTTGAGGATAACAACATACTTCAGGGCCTGGATAGAAAAATGCAGAGTTTATATGTAGGATATGTTACACTGCAAAATGAAACAATGCAATATTGAATGACCAAAGGATGGAGACACAACTTTATGTAATAGACACTGACAAGCATGGAGCAATCTCTTCATAATCTGAAATAAGGGCTAAAAAAATTATAATCACTCCCTAATAAGCAATTTACACTCATGATAATGATGTACCGCCAAGAAAATAGTCACCCAAGTAAATCAAAAGACTATCCTTCCACTTCAAGGTCTCCATGCCCTGGATCTCTGCACCTCTCTTTCAAAAGAGTACTAAAACATTTTATGATGTATTTTGATAAGTCATCCCACATTTTCAGGCAGTTAATATGTTCTTTTTCTGTGACCATATCTCCAGTAGTGCTGAAAAGGCACTCTGTCTCTAAACACACTCTTATAGTGGACAGTCCAGATAATAAAAGGCTACCTTTGCTAGCAGTAACAAAATATTTGATTTGTCTCTCTAGTAAGAGAAGAGTTCATTGTTAATGCCAAGAGATGGTATCATAAGATAACTTTATACCATACTAAACAAAAGTCACTGATGCAGTATTAGTAATTGCTAGGTCAGCAAGTAATCTGCATTACCTCCATTTTGACATGTGATTAGTAATTTAAGGCGTCTCCAACAAGGCACCCCAAAAGGATTCTTTTTTTTTGAGGGGGCAAAAGGTGTTGAGAATCCAGCCCCTAAAAAATCAGGCCCCTTTCATATGTCTCAGGTTGGGCCCACCCAATTTTATGTACTTAGTTTCATTAGTCACTTGAAAATATAATCATACATTTAAGACCAATTTGACCACAAACTTCAACAAGAAACTGAAGTGAAAGTTGTGTCCCACTAATTTATGCTTGCAACTTAAAAAGCCCAGGAATCTGAGAAAACAACTCCAGAAAACATTAGTAAATTGTTTTAGTTGCTCTAACAGCATTGTGTTCTACTTGTTGTCTACAGCCATCTCAATCACGGCTGCATACTTGCTCAGAGAAAAGGTTTAAAGAGTCCCCTTATTCATCTGCATGGACTACTTACATTGCAACACTCTATATGGGTGTTGCAGTTGAGCTGGCGTTGGTGGAGAAGGAAATGGCTGCAGGTAGAAGGCTGGCATAGTTTACTTCCTCCATAGAGCAAGGGGGAGCAGCAATAGAAATATAACTAATAGTCAGAATTCACTCGCTGTCCTACTTTTGGGTCAGCTCAGCTACATGCTGTACCTTACTTAGGCTGGAATGCTAGTTGCCAATCCAGCCAGTACCTCCCAAGACGTTCTTGTGTGGTCTCCCAGGCAAAACTTGGCAAGTTTAAATTAACACTGTGTAGCTCAGATTTGCAAGATCACATTACAACGTGCTGCATAGAGTTGCAGCCTATAACTTTTCTCACTCCAGCACCTGGATGAAAGCTAATACAAAGTCAGAGCTGAGCAAAATTCTGAGTTTCTGTCCTGTGGGAAATTCTGACATTTCATTTGAAAACGGGACTTAAGTCTCCTTAAATCGCTTAGGTGTTTTGAAAAATGTTGTCCCTATTGCCCTTTGAAAATTTAATGAGATTTGACCCATTCAAATGTTCCTGACTTCCTTAGGTGCTTTTGAAAATCCTAGCCTAAATGCATCAGAGAAGCATACTAATTTTAATATACACATAGAATCATAGAATATCAGGGTTGGAAGGGACCTCAGGAGGTCATCTAGTCCAACCCCCTGCTCAAAGCAGGACAAATCCCCATCTAAATCATTCCAGACAGAGCTTTGTCAAGCCTGACCTTGAAAACCTCTAAGAAAGAAGATTCCACCACCTCCCTAGGTAACACATTCCAGTGCTTTACCACCCTCTGAGTGAAAATGTTTTTCCTAACATGCAACCTAAACTTCCCCCACTGCAACTTGAGACCATTACTACGTGTTTGGTCATCTGCTACCACTGAGAACAGTCTAGATCCATCCTCTTTGGAACCCCCCTTCAGATAGTTGAAAGCAGCTATCAAATTCCCCCTCACTCTTCTCTTCTGCAGACTAAACAATCCCAGTTCCCTCAGCCTCTCCTCATAAGTCATGTGTCCCAGTCCCCTAATCACTTTTTTTTTTGCCCTCCGCTGGACTCTCCAATTTTTCCACATCCTTCTTATAGTGTGGGGCCCAAAACTGGGCACAGTACTCCAGATGAGGCCTCACCAATGTCGAATAGAGGGGAACGATCACGTCCCTCGATCTGCTGGCAATGCCCTTACTTATACAGCCCAAAATGCCGTTAGCCTTCTTGACAACAAGGGCACACTGTTGACTCATAAAACTGAACACATGAACTTGGACTGAACACATGAACTATCCAAAGAGTCTTGAATAGTAATACTACTACCTGGTCCTAGATATCGCTTTTCATCTTTAGCTCTCAAAACACTTCACAAACTTAAATAGATAGTTCCTCACAGGGGGTTTGTGGGGATCAGTTATCCTTATTTTACAGATGGAGAGCTGAGGCTTGGAGAGGGTAAGTGAGTTCCCTAAGGTCACTCAGGAAGTTTGTGGCAGAGCAGGGAACTGAACCTCAGTTTCCCAAACCCTATGCTAGTGCCCCAGCTAAAAGCCCTTTAAAGGTGTTTGGTACTAGTGTGATGATTTACATTGACTTGGTAAAAATAATGGCTTTCAAGTCAACCCTTGAGAAATCACTCAACAGTCATCTACCTAGAACTTATTATTAGAAATAATAACATTTTCAAATTTTGACCTTTTACACTAAAATAGCCACCAAAAAAGTTTCCCATATTTTTAACCCTCTTCAATATCTTGCTCTTTCTCCTCTGCACATTGCAAAACTCCACATGCTATAAGTGCATTGGCATCTTTTCCCTTTGTCCTTCACTGCTGCCTTCCCCTTGCTTTTCCCACACTCTGCAAGAAAAAGGTTCTCTTACCATCTCCTGCTCCTTAGTTCTGCAGGAGATAGGCCCCTTTGCCTCTTAACGGCTATACTCCAGCAGTCCTGTTTCAATACTGCTCTGCCACAGCACTCATCATCCTTGTTTTTAACTTGCAAGCAGGCGAGTGAATTTGTCAAGGATTGCTTGCAGCTTTGAGGGAAAAAAAGAACTATATACAGCAGCCAACCTACTGCAGTGTCTATAAGAAATTGATCTTGTTCTGCTGTGACAGAATAAGGCTTTGATGATAATGACATTTTCAGCTGCAGTCAAAATCCTTTTTAATTTATTTGAAAAGGGAAGCATCTGGAATAATTTTCCATTCCATGATGTGCTTTGTAGCCTGACTAACCCACTTTTAAGGGCTAACTCTCAGTACAGGCACACATTATGGTGAGTGTGGGGATCTTCCTGAGAAGAACCCTTTTGGAAATTTAAATATTCCAAGGAGTTGGAATTGTTTAAATTATTCATTAAATGCTTCTATTATAGATTAAATCCTTAAAATGTGCTGCTTGCAAGGTAAGCTGGAGAATGACAGAAGTTCTGGTGGAAGAGAACAGACAAACTTTAGGATAGTGTATGATATAGAAAGAGGAGTAGAGGATGGTACCACAAAAAGTCAGTTAATACAAATCTATTTTAATTTCTCCAGTACCCTTCTTAACTAGCAGGTGTGAGCAAGTGGTGATGCCATCATATTTATTAATCCAGGATCCTTACCAAACCCTGCTTAGTCTCTTCTTTTTGCCTTTTTATTTCCCCATTGCCTCAAGTGTGTTAATTCATCATTCTTATGGAGGCAGCTGTCTGCTGTGTTAGCTGATGATTTCCAAAATGCCTTGAGGTACAATGTCAGCTCCAGACACTTGATTCAACTTCACAGTATCAGCTTATTTCTCCCTAGAATTAGGAAACTGTACAGTTTTTGGTGCAGTGGCACTTTGCAGAAAAAAATTCTAATATCTTGCTACTGTATTAAATTCTGGAAGGAGCTGAGAGTTTCCCTTGTAAAAAGTTCCTGTCTCTTATGTACAGAATCTTGAGAGTTCTGGGAGACAGGGTTTGGTTCTGCTTCTCCAGTCAGCAATGGCTGTGCAACTGCTGTTTTCAAGGTTTATTAATGGCATTACGTATATTTTTCTCTGCTTAAAAATCCTACCTAATCCTCTTTTCTGAAACTAGTATGATAATTCAAACTATCTACATTCAATCTGCTTGAGGATAGGAAGGAGGCGGTGACAAATAAAATATAATATGATTGACAAATAAAATATTCCCATTCCTGGGAGGATTTTAAGATGTTCCAACTAAAATGACAGAAAATATCTTTATACACTATTCACAGTATGAAGTATTGTGCCAGAGCAGTGCCAAATGCAACCAGTACTCTCTGGAGGGCCAGCTGTGACTGCCTCTCGTGTAGGTGTCCCAGTTGTGTGACTCATGTAAAGACCAGTCACAACTGCAATTCCTAGAGCAGTGTTTCCCAAACTTGATCCGCTGCTTGTGCCAGGAAAGCCCCTGGTGGGCCGAGCTGGTTTGTTTACCTGCCGTGTCCTGAGGTTCGGCCGATCGCAGCTCCCAGTGGCTGCGGTTCGCTGCTCCAGGCCAATAAGGGATGCTGGAAGAGGCGGCCAGTACGTCCCTCGGACTGTGCCGCTTCCAGCAGCTCCCATTGGCCTGGAGCAGCGAACTACGGCCACTGGGAGCCGTGATCGGCCGCACCTCAGGACGCAGCAGGTAAACTGGCCTGGCCCACCAGGAGCTTTCCCTGAACAAGTGGCGGAACAAGTCTGGTAGAGCAAAAGGAGCACAGGGACTGCCCTGGGAAAAGATATCATCACAAAGGAGGATAGGGCAGAATAGAATCCATGTCTTGGTCTGCTTCTCCACTGGCTTATTCTGTTCGCTAGGTGCAATTTTGGGGAACAGGCTTCACTATGTTATAGGTACATTCCTTCCTGGAGCTTCTTCTGAGCCTCTTGCATAAACAGAGAAGCATAAAAACTAGGCAACAAAGTGGTGCCCAGAAAAATCTCACAGGGCTAGCTATGTCTTCTTACTAGCATACCTTTTCATTGCCTCATTTTAGACTATAATTTACCCCTATTCTATGCAGACTAAATGTTTAGACAGCCCTGTTTAGATTTTTATCTTCTGACATCAAAAACAATGATACGACTGTATGAAAAAATGTTTTCTCTGCTAAATGAATCAATCCCTTGATCATTTTAAGCTATCTACACAACTCGACCTATGATCTTTCTCCAGGATTTTTGCTTAAAAATGAGTTCCATAATTACTTCCCAGCCAGATAAAGGATACTTATAATTGCAAGGAAAAGAAAAGCAGGAGGATTTTGCTTGAAGACAGAATAAAGGCAGAACATGTCAAGTATTAGTTCTTCATCTGGTGTAAATGCAAACCCCTCCATTATAATCAATGGCACCAATACTTAAAAAACAAACAAACAAACAAACAAACAAACAAACAAAACCACAACGGGAGGTGGTGGGCAGCGAGGACTCTGAAAGTCAGGCCACCTTAATTAGCTTAAACTGGAGCTGAGCTCTTTGGAAATCTGACTTCAAAAGGGAAATAAAAGGGAAAAGAAAGTTTATGTTTGCTGCACAATTCACTGTTAAGTGTTCTGTTCGAAAGGGGATTATCACCTCTCCCTTCTGTTTATACAGGCAGAAGAGCAGAAAAAGAAAAAAACATTACTATTATGTAAAGAGACTGGATAGAACAAATGAGAAAATTGGTAAAAAGAACCTCTTTGTTGAAGAAAATAGTTTTCACAAGTTTCTGTTGTAAAAATAGCCATTTAATTGAAACTGCAGATAAAGTAAAAATTCCAGAGTAGTGAAGAGTGAAAACAAATCACATAATATGAAAAACATCTTCCTTCAAGAGTCTGGTGAAACAAATTCTGAATTTTGCATAGTTTTAACTATTTCTAGATTTTCAGTTTCCCATATGTGATGACCACCAATTGACTAAACTGTGAAGACATCATGCCGGGTCCTGCCCCAGTGAAGTTAATGGGAGTTGGAGTTTTTCCATTAACTTCACTAGGAGCAGGAGCAGGCCCATTATCTGTATGGTAAAATAATGCACCCCATCAATTACACACAGCAGGCTAGATTAACAACCTAAAATTGTCTTGAAGGTTGAAAAAGTGACCAACAGCAATGCCCAAAGCTACCAATGGAAAATATTATGGCCAAGTAGAGATCATTTTTTTAATCCAATCGCTAATAGATTTCCAATACACCAAAGATTTCTGTCTATATTAGTTTTACTGTCCTCTTCTTGAAAATATTTAATACACCTACTTCCATTTTTGACTTCTGTATTTTAGCTCATAAGGTCATGGTAACCCTCTTATCAGCCAGCAGCAGAGCTACAGCAGTAATAGGAGATGCCATCTTAGATTAATGCAAGTGAAAATTGCCTGCAATTTTTTATACTTTCTGTCCCTTGCATACAGTTTAAAATTTCATTTTTATCTCAAAACATTGTCGGTCATAGCTGCTAATGCTCCAGGCAGTGTGTGAAAGTATTTTTATTTACTTTTATTTTTCTATAATTTTGGTGGACCAGAAGAATCATAGAAACGGAAGGGACCTCAAGAAGTCACCTAGTCCAGTCCCTAATGTTACGTTATGTACAGAATAAATGTTCTACATATATGATCACTTACCTTAAATACACTGCACCATTAAAGATAAGGTGTGCTGCAGCTCTTCTGCTTTAGGTTACAGCAGCGGTTCTCAAACTATGAGTCGGGACCCCATTTTAATTGGGTCACCAGGTCTGGCTTAGATTTTCTGGGGCCCGCGGCGGAAGCCAAAGCCAGAGGACTTCAGCTGTGAGTAGTGGGGCTCAGGTTACAGGGTCCCTGCCTGGGGCTGAAGCCTTTGCTTTGGTCCTCCACCCCGGCTGATGGGGCTTGGGTGGGCTCAAGCTTTGGTCCCTGATCCTGGGGTTGTGTTGTAATTTTTGTTGTCAGAAGGGGGCTGCAGTTCAATGAAGTTTGAGAACCCCTGGGTTAGAGTGTGCTCAGGTACTGCCTGAACCAAAAATCTAGACCAGTTACCCATGCAGGTGAAAGTGCAACAATCACATGCTCGATGTAAAGATTATTCATGGAATATATAAATAATTCTTAAGAAGGCACTAAACCTTGATTAACTGATCCTTACATTTTGCACATATAATTGTGGGTGCAAAAGTATTTTAGGCCCCATCTTGCTCCCTGAGACAGCTATGTTGTGTCTGACAATCCACAGGTGATGGTCTTTGCCCAAGAACATAATTTTTGTAGATTGTTAAGAAATAGGAATGACTTATTTTCAGTAGAGAGACCATTCACAATTTCTTGAGTAAGATTTTAGAGGAGTCTTAGGGAGTTAATGTCCAACTCCCATTACATTTCAATGAATCTAGATGCTTAATTTGCTTCCACCATATTGTAAACCCAACTAAAAACTTAGTCCTCAATTGGTTTATAATTGGATTTTCAATCTGTATAAGTGCATGGCCCTAAACAACAATTTGGAATGAAAACCAACAATTTCATAATGCTCTGTGAAAGTCTGGTGGGCTGCTGAGGAGCCTTGAGTCTGGGCACGAGTACTTCCAGGCTTCTTGTCATCCTATATGACAAGCTAAAGGAAGATGGGGATCTAGAACCCTGACTGAGACAGGAGCTCTGGAGCTTGGGCTTCCAGGAACCCAGTTCCTCAGAAGCCTGCCTGGTGAGCTGCAGAGAAGCTGGTAGTCTGGAAGCTCTGGGAACCCTGGCTGAGTTAGAGATTGAGAGCCCGTTGTGTCCAGGACTTCCAGGCACCCACCTCCCCATCAACTGATCTGCTGAAAAGCTGGTCTCCCTGTTGGTTATTTAAAAAGTTCTGCATTAAAATCACAAATGAGTTTGATTCCCCATAGTTTAAACTCCAGGGTATTACTAATTAAGAGGTCTCTTGGTTTTTGGTACTGTTTCTCTCCCTCAATGTGTAAAACTTGCAAGCTGCTAATTGTGTTAGTACATTCTAAGACAGAATCTGTTCTCAGATCAATTCTTTGTAACAACAACTACTCACACAGAGAGAGACTCAAAGCAATACTCTGTAACAACACAAACAGCACTCAGAGACTCCCAGCCCTTTTGTTGTATTCATCTCGCTTTGTTAACAACTGTGATTAAAATAGAGATAGAGGACATATGTGGCTGCATGCTTGGTGTGGATAATAACTGAATGATCAGGGAGGTGCCAGCCTAAGAATGCAGTGTCCATTGGCTGAAGAAGGCGTCAAGTAGAAATAACCAGAGGACCCCCGGAGGGCAGACTGGAATCCACCCAACAGCCTCAAGAATGGGAGAACCAAAGAACAAGATCTGGCAGCACGGAGCCGTCAGGAATGTGACATCTGCTGATTGATTCAGCAACAGCATGATGAAGCAATTCCCATAGACTGGCATAGGAAGAAATTCCTATAAAAATGGACTCTAGAAAGTGAGAACTTTGGGGTCTGATTCTGCAAACTAACTTCCAAGAGCATCAGATGAGCATCTGACAAGGCCCTGCTCCCTCCTCATGTCCAGGCCACCTGACCAGTGGCTTGGCATGAGCAACTCTAAGGCTGGTAACTATGATAACAACCTTACAGAACCTCTCTGTGTGTGTGTGTGTGTATGAATGAATATGTGAATAAATATGAAATTGAATGGAATGTTATAGCTATAACTAACTGCTTACTATGATTCTTTCTGTATTCACAATAAATGTGGTATTTTGCCTTTTCCCCTTTAATAAGATCCTGCTGGTTTTTATTTTATTGGTATAACATCCCCAGCCACAGGCTGAGCAGGTGAACTGGCAGGAAACATTCCATCAAAATTCTCCATCCAGCTCCAGTTCTGGGAAGGAGAACAGCATATAATTTGCTTCTTCCCTGATAACAAAAATAGTGGTATGAAGAGGATTGCTTACTAAGTTCTCCAAGGCCAGGGAGAATGAAATGGAACTTTTTGACCCTGCATCCAAACTGCAGAGGTATCATGTGGAAAGCTCCTCAACTCAGCAGGAATGGCAAGGGAAAGGGAGAAAGACATTTGGATAGGAACACTTGGTTTATTTGGGAGGCTTTGCAGCCAATACAGGCAGAGCTGAATGGAGGTAATTTAAAGGGTCGACTGGGAGAAAAGACCTCAGGGTCACAGACTGCTACAGGGCCCTTGAACTATCTTATATACCAATTCACTATTATGAATATCAAATGAAGTCCCAATTACAGACAAACCCACAGAAAAGGACATTATCCAGAATGAACAGGATTGCATTAATCATTTTACTCCACCTCCCAATTTTGAAATAAGTACAGTAACACTTTTTCCATGGTTTCTGTTTTAAAATGTCTGGCAGATTCTGCTTGGGAGGTAGCAGGAGAATTGCTTTCTATTGTCACATGTCTTTGCTGATGCATGCCTCAGTTTTACCAAGGGAGATAACATCATACCACAAGCTGCTAGATTAAGCAGATTTCTCTGCCTCACCTGCTGGAATATTCAGTGGGTTCCTTGACTTCAAATGATCAGACCATGGATTTTTGGACTGATCATCATGTCCTGGGTTGCTGGCAATTATTTCAGCTATTAACTCTTCATTAACTCCTGAGGTAATATTCTGCAAGAATGTGCTAAGAATTCTGCCAAGCTGTTGTGGATCTATTACTTGTCTCACGGTGTCTTTATTGATCTACCATTGACTGAAACAAAGCCCAATGCTACGCTATGGACTCAAGTTCCTTCCCATCTATGCTATTAGCTGTTCTTCCACCACTGCAGCATTACTTCTCTTTACAGAACCTTCTTAGCAGAGTTTCTTTGGTGCATAACCATTATCTCAGGGGTTCCCAACCTTTTCCTTTCTGAGCCCCCCACCACATGCTATAAAACTCCATGGCACACATATGCCACATGTGTTTTTCTGCATATCCAGTAAATTAAAAGCAAGGGTTGGCATGGGAGGGGGGTGTAACAAGATGGGCAATTGTCCAGGGCCCCACACCAAAAGGGGGCCCCTATGAATTTAAGTTGCTTGGGCTTTGCCTTTTAGCCCGGGGTGGCATGGTTCAGTCTTCAGCTTTTTTCCCTGGGTCCCAGCAAGTCTAAAGCCAGCCCTGCTCTCTGGTTTATATTGGCAGACGCCCTGCAATCTACTTGTGACCCCCGAGGGATCCCTAGACCCCTGGTTGAGAACCACTGAATTATCTCATACTAGCTCCTGCTTACAAAGTGGAAAAATCCAGTCATCATTTTGACAATATCAAAATTATTATAATATGATTATAGTACAGCAGATGCTCTCAATTCACAGAAAGTTCACAGGCAATTTCTGCAGCAGGCTTAGATAAAAGAAAAGAGAATATTGTGTTTTGTGACAGGTTTCAGAGTAGCAGCCGTGTTAGTCTGTATCCACAAAAAGAATAGGAGGACTTGTGCTTCCTTAGAGAGGTCGGAGGCCTGCAGCTAGCCTGCTGGATGGCTGATTATACTTGCCTACTGCACCTGAGGAAGAGTGGGTACTTAATTAGCTGACCGTTATAAAAGGGAGCAGCAGGAAATGGCTGGAGGAGTGCAATGCCTTCCAGAAAACTGAGCGGCTGGGGCTGTGCTCCCAATTGGCTGCTACTGGAGAAAGGAATTGCCCCAGAAACCAAATGAACAGAAAGGAGACCTTTATTGTGTGGAGTCCTTTATTGCTGAGGCTCTGAGGGAGGAACTAGGAAATTTGGGTTACTGAAGTTACTGGCATGAAGAACAGACTTGAGGAAGGGTGAGTGAGCTGACTCATCAAGAGCAAAGCCTGGTCTGGTAGGAGGGCACTATAAGGTAGTCTCTAATCCTGTTACAGGAAGCCAAAACCTATCTCTGCTACACATTTTACAAACCACGAGCAGGGTTGCAATAGCAGGCCCAATGCTCCCTAGCAGAGCTTGAACTTCAGTGAATGAGACTGGGTAAAACACAATTCAAGATAGATAAATGGTTAAACTAGTTCTCACAGAGAAATCATTATTAGGGTATCATCACCTAAAAATAGAAGCAGTAAAGCTGTATACATTTGAAAATTGCAAAATTTTGTTTTGGTAGATTTTGTATATAATATAACCGTACTCATGATCTGGTAAATCATAATATGATTTGGTAAATCATAAACACAACAAAACTCAATGAACATTTTTCCCTTTAACTTTATTGATCATAAAGTATTTCTTTTATTGGTATTTGTTTCTAAGTTTATTACCTGAATCTGGGTTGATCAGACTATTAGTAGAGAAATTCTCAAGTCTCTACTTTGTATTTCTGATGTGTATTCTGAATAAGCAAAAATCACTCCACCCTGAGATGAATGCTGTGGGCCCTGAACATGCTCAGTGAAAACCTAAAAAGAAAAGGAGTACTTGTTGCACCTTAGAGACTAACACATTTATTTGAGCATAAGCTTTCGTGAGCTACAGCTCACTTCGTCGGATGCATTCAGTGGGGAGATTTATATACACAGAGAACATGAAACAGTGGGTGTTACCATACACACTGTAAGGAGAGTGAGCAGGTAAGATGAGCTATTACCAGCAGGAGAGCGGGGGTGGGGGGGAACCTTTTGTAGTGATAATCAAGGTGGGCCATTTGAAATAATAATTCTTGATTATCACTAAAAAAGGTTCCCCCCATCCCCGCTATCCTGCTGGTAATAGCTCATCTTACCTGCTCACTCTCCTTACAGTGTGTATGGTAACTGTGTATATAAATCTCCCCACTGAATGCATCCGACGAAGTGAGCTGTAGCTCACGAAAGCTTATGCTCAAATAAATGTGTTAGTCTCTAAGGTGCAACAAGTACTCCTTTTCTTTTTAGGTTTTCACTGAGCATGTTCAGGGCCCACAGCATTCATCTCAGGGTGGAGTGATTTTTGCTTATTCAGAATACACATCAGAAATACAAAGTAGAGACTTGAGAATTTCTCTACTAATAGTCTGATCAACCCAGATTCAGGTAATTGGTATTTGTTTCTAAGTTTATTACCTGAATCTGGGTTGATCAGACTATTAGTAGAGAAATTCTCAAGTCTCTACTTTGTATTTCTGATGTGTATTCTGAATAAGCAAAAATCACTCCACCCTGAGATGAATGCTGTGGGCCCTGAACATGCTCAGTGAAAACCTAAAAAGAAAAGGAGTACTTGTTGCACCTTAGAGACTAACACATTTATTTGAGCATAAGCTTTCGTGAGCTACAGCTCACTTCGTCGGATGCATTCAGTGGGGAGATTTATATACACAGAGAACATGAAACAGTGGGTGTTACCATACACACTGTAAGGAGAGTGAGCAGGTAAGATGAGCTATTACCAGCAGGAGAGCGGGGATGGGGGGAACCTTTTTTAGTGATAATCAAGGATTATCATTATTTCAAATGGCCCACCTTGATTATCACTACAAAAGGTTCCCCCCCACCCCCGCTCTCCTGCTGGTAATAGCTCATCTTACCTGCTCACTCTCCTTACAGTGTGTATGGTAACACCCACTGTTTCATGTTCTCTGTGTATATAAATCTCCCCACTGTATTTTCCACTGAATGCATCCGACAAAGTACATTCTCAAGCCATTTCCTGCTGCTCCCTTCTATAACGGTCAGCTAATTAAGTACCCACTCTTCCTCAGGTGCAGTAGGCAAGTATAATCAGCCATCCAGCAGGCTAGCTGCAGGCCTCTGACCCCAAAGGAATGGTATCCCTTATACCGGGGTGGCCAACCTGAGCCTGAGAAGGAGCCAGAATTTACCAATGTACATTTCAAAGAGCCACAGTAATATATCAGCAGCCCCTATCAGCTCTTCCCCGCCCTGCTCCCAGTGTCTTCCGCCCACCAGCAGACCCGCCAATGAGCGCCTCCCCCTCCCTCCTGATCAGCTGTTTCCTGGTGTCCAGGAGGCTCTGGAGGGGAGGGGGAGGAGCGAGGGCACGGCAGGCTCAGGGGAGGGGGTGGGAAGGGGAGGAGTAGAAGTAGGTCCTGTGGCAGAGCCAGGGGTTGAGCAGTGAGCACCCCCCGGCACATTGGAAAGTTGGCATCTATAGCTCCAGCCCCGAAGTCGGTGTTTATACAAGGAGCCTCATATTGACTTCTGAAAAGCTGCATGTGGCTCCGGAGCCACAGGTTGGCCACCCCTGACTTATACAGTCACATTTCCACAAAAGAGGAACCATTCAGCTCTTCCTCAAAAAAAGCTATTGCTTGTCATTAATGATCTTGCTTATGCTTGTCCAGTTTCAAATATTCCTTTATGAGTAAGGTGGGGTGGTATTGGTGGTTCTAGGTAAAATCTAGCGGGATCTAGATAACTCATTTTCCTTTACACCTATCTGTTATATTCCAGGCCCAGGTTAGGGTTAGGGTTGGCCTCACTTGTATCACTAGTTGACTATCTGAAATCTAAAGGTCTGGGCACAGGTGACAGGGAGTGTTCCGTGGATGGGTCTTTGCCCTGGAATTTACTTTATCTGTTAGATAAATTGAGGATGACTTTGTTAAAGCAATGGGCAGAAAGCATGGCCAATCTGTTTATTCAATCATTTACCTCAGATGGGGCTGAACCAAAGCCCACAGAAGTCACTGGGAAGACCAGACATATGGTGAGGTGGGCTGGTCTATACTTATGATACTGACAACTTGGCTTGTCTCTTTAGTTAATATTTGTAACTATTTATTTTGGTTTAACACACAAAGGACTCCCATGCAGATTCTGAGTGTCCTTGACAAAAAATCACAAAACCCAAACAAATAGCAATAGCAAACCGTTTTAACAAGCAGGCTATCAACTTGTGCACTGGCTTCCATTTCTGAGGTAATATAATGCATATACAACAATGTAGAGCATGTTGCATTCTTTATGAAACAAAGAAATAGATAAGGTAAACATCTGATCAGATACTGATCAAAAAGCCTTTCTGGTCACTGTGGCAGATCTTGTAATGTCAGTGGGGAGTTTAACAAAAGACCCAATTTGAAACATGTCTGACAAATATTGGACACCCCACTCTATCTGAGTGGGTGGTATAATCTTTGCCATATCTCTGGTTGATTCACACACACTCCATCCCATTGTTTGGACTGTGCCATAGCCTGCTCCCTCTTTTCCATGCCCCACTCTCAGCCATGCATGTCTAGTGACTCTTTCTCTGCTTGGCGGAATCTTTTCAAAGAGAAGAAAAATTGTACATGCCACAATTATAGACCAATATTGTAACTTTAATTAACATTATGCAAGAGGAAAAGCAATACTCAGTTGAAATTACACTATCCATAAAACTTTAAAAAATTCTTGCATAATGTTTTGAACTAGTTAATTATCATATTACTATACAAATCTCACAGGGAGAAAAAAATAAAACTACATATTTGGATGCGTGTAATCCATGCATAGTTTTAGAACCAAGAGTCTCCCAACGAGTACCAGAAATCCAGATATCATGTGTGGTAAATTTTGCATTAGATCTCTCATTACAGTAGCTGAAAGATGTGTGAAATTACAAGTAGAGACAACTCCTTATTGATTAGGCAACTACAGAGGCTCAGCTGCTTTATTTATTATTCAGGTAAAGGTGTGAAGTATGTGGCGCTCACATTTGCCTGAGACATACCTGTTTTAAATGGCAGGATCCCTATATGTTGTGCATAGTAATGAGACCTACCCCTTTTGTCCAAGCCATATCTCATTACGAGGATCTTTGGACACAAATGCGGGGAACATTTATGTCAGGCCTAACACATTTTGAAAGCAGCAGGTTCTCAGGCAGTGACAATTTAGCACAGAAGCTGCTATTAGCTCATATAAATTATTCACATTTTTATCAGCTTGCATCTGAGTTGGAAAAAAAACTATTTAAACCAAATGAAAAGGACTATGGAGCAGCAAGGCCAAAGTGTTCTGTACACTCAAAACCAGGGAGGGAATAGAATAATTAAATATATTGAACAAAAATATTGAACAAAGACTAAGTTTCAAGAAGACATTTTCACAATTACCTCTCCTCAAATTGTTTTTAAAAGAGTAGAAAACAATTGTATTGTTATAGGACTAAAGTTAATCTGACTGCATGTTAGCCAAGTTCTGCTCTCCATAACAATCTACCTCAACCGATTTCAGCAGTTTTTCCAGATTTATATGGACATAACAGAGCAGATTTTTTTTTCCTGATGGTGATTAGCTTAAAATTATTTTCTTTAAAAGCTTATAAAGTGGCTAAGGCCACAACTTTTTTATGTTTTGTTTGGTTTTCCTTTTTAAAAGTAAATAAAGAAATAAAGAAATAAAGAAACACACAGTAAATCAGTCTGCCCACAGCACCTTGCATGTGAGCCAATACTACTCACTTTATTCACCTAAAACTCAGTACTGGGAAATGTACTCAATAAAATAAATGTCAAAACTCCCATTGACTTCAGTGGAACTAGGATTTGCCCAATTAACTTTAAAATTGTATGTATTTGAATGAAAAGTTTGTATAAATAAGGTAAAAAGTATTTTGCCATTTACCAGAACCGCTGCTATTGCTCTAAGAAATGTTCATAACCATGTTGTCTGGGCGGGAAAAAAAAAAGGAGAAAAGCAATCTAAATATAAACCAAATAAATGTGTCCTGAAGTCCATCAAATACAGGCTCCAGCGAGAACAAATGCCAGTGATGGGTGCCCTCCAAGTAAGCATTGACACAAGTCCTAAAAAGATCAGTCCTATCAACAGCCTACAATTGTATTCTATCCAAACCTAATTGTCTCAGTGGGGTAAAGAATGAATAATAGGGAGAGTCAAAGCGTCATTGCATATCAAAATTTGTTGTAAGTATGCATAGTGTAGTGTGGAAATAGGATGATATAGCTATAAATCATGACACATTATGGTAGACTTGATGGGATTTAATAGTCTCTTCAAATTCACTAATATATTTTTCACATTTTAGGCCTTTTTTTTCCTCTCATGTACACCACTGTGACTCCACTGAATTCAAATAAATTGTTTCTCACTTACAGTGCTGTGAGATCAGAATCTCTGACTGCATCTATTTAACTGTAGTTTAAAGTACAGTCTTACATTATACAAAGTGAGATTTATTCAAACATCTTCTTACTTTAATTTGTATTCACTTCATGTCACTGGTACTGTAAGTAGTCCACAGGAAACATGTTTTTCTCTGATATTTCTGTTATGGGGCTTTTGGTATGCTCTTGATTTCCCTCTAAATGTACAATTACTCACACTTTTACATTATTATAATAAGCATGAATAGCTAATACAACACCTGAATGTACGTGATTTCCCTGAGACTTTTCATTTTTTCAGCCAATGAAACTTATGCACATTTAAACACATGGGGTAGAATTCACAAGCAGGGCTTGGGCACCTACCTATCCCCTTAGGCACCAAAGTTGAACATTTAAGCACATGGACATTCACAAAGTCCCTGTTCAGGTGTTGCCTAACCCTGTGGACACCTAAAGTAGGTGCCTACTTTTCCACCATTTAACTCACTAAGGTGCCTACATTTGAGCAGCTGAGCATGCACACAGCCACCCAAATCCTGACACCTCCCAACAGCTCTACACTTAACTCACACCTAAGTCGCAGTGGGATTCACAAACAAGGCATCCCCTCACATATTTAGCCCTCAGAGACCAACTTGGTAGATGCCAATCTTCCATACACAAGAATGTAAGATTGACAAAAATAGAAGATAAAGAAGTAGCCTTCTGCTCTCTCTTTTGAATCATAAGTATATACAAAGTTGTACTTCTCCTTGGACTTTACACAATACATTCAATGTATTAGCCTGACAATGTTTATGTGAGTAAGTATATCAGTTATTTTCATTTGCTGCTAGAAAGTTAGGGGCACAATCCTGTCATGGTCCAGGTCAAATTACAAAGGATGAATATAAACCAATAACACAATATGTAGGGACAAAATTAGAAAGGCAAGGCACAAAAAGAGATCAAACTAGCTTGAGACATAAAGGGTAACAAGAAAACGTTGTACAAATACATTAGAAGCAAGAGGAAGACCAAGGACAGGGTAGGCCCATTACTCAATGAATGTGGGGTTATAATGATGGAAAATATGGAAATGGCAGAGGTGTTTAATTACTTCTTTGTTTCAGTTTTCACCAAGAAGGTTGGTGGTGATTGGACATCTAACATAGAGAATGACAGTGAAAATGAGGTAGGGTCAAAGCCTAAATTAGGAAAAGAATAAGTTAAAAATTACTTAGACAAGTTAGATGTCTTTAAGTCACCAGGGCCTGATGAAATGCATCCTAGAATACTCAAAGAGCTGACGGAGAAGTTATGAGCCATTAGCGATTATCTTTGAAAAGTCATGGAAGATGGGAGAGATTCCAGAACACTGGAAAAGGGCAAATATAGTGCCAATCTAAAAAAAGGGAAATAATGACAACCCAGGGAACTACAGACCAGTCAGCGTAATCTTTCTACCCGGAAAGATAATGGAACAAATAATTAAGCAATCAATTTGCAGACATCTAGAAGATCATAAGGTGATAAGTAACAGTCAGCATGGATTTGTCAAAAACAAATCATGTCAAACCAACCTGATAGCATTCTTTGACAGGGTAACAAACCTTGCAGATAGGAGGGAAGCGCTAGATGTGATATCTTAAATTTAGTAAAACTTTTGATAGTATCTCACATGACCTTCTCATAAACAAACTAGGGAAATGCAACCTAGATGGAGTTTCTATAAGGTGGGTGAAAAACTGGTTGGAAAACCATTCCCAGAAAATAGTTATCAGTGGTTCATAGTCATGCTGGAAGGGCATAATGAGTGGGGTCCCAAAGGGATCAGTTGTGCAGCTGATTCTATTCAATAGCTTCATCAATGATTTGTATAGAGAGTATGCTTCTAACGTTTGCAGATGATACCAAACTGGGAGGGGTTGCAAGTGCTTTGGAGGATAGGATTATAATTCAAAATGATCTGGACGAACTGGAGAAATGGTCTGAAGTAAATAGGATGAAATTCAATAAGGACGAATACAAAGCACTCCACTTAGGAAGGAACAATCAGTTGTACACATACAAAATGCCTAGAAAGGATTACTACACAAAGGGATCTGGGGGTCATAAGCTAAATATGAGTCAACAGTGAAACACTGTTGCAACAAAAGTGAACACCATTCTGGGATGTTGTCACGGGGTCACTCACCACACCGGTGTCTCCTGCTGGGCATTCCAAGAATTAGCTTAGTCCCAGCAGGTGTACCTCGGGTGGTGGTGGCTCTCCAGTCCTCACCTCGGCCTGCAAACCCATTATGACTCCTTTCTCTCAGCGTCTGCTTCGTGGCACAGCCCTCTGGCCATGTGACCATCCATCTCCACCCCGCCCCTTTCTGGGGGACTCCTCCAATAAGAGTCCAGCCGCTCCTTGCAGCGGCTTGGCAGTCCACAGCTGGGCCGCTCCTTCAGTGGCTAGTGGGCAGGCCCGCTCAGTACCCTGAGACCCTGAAAACAGCAAATTCCTGCTGTCCCTTCCTTCCCGCTCACTGTCTCTATTCTGTGGGCCACCACCAGTAAATACTGGCAGCCCATCAGAAGCTCTAAGGGTCCCTACTAGCCCTTCCCGAGGTGCTGGTCTCTGTGTAGCTATCCACAAAGCCAGTCTTCTCCCTAGGGCTCCCTGCAGCAGACTCTCTCATTCTGGTCTGCAGCTTCCTTTTATATGGGCCGGCTGTGCTTGATTGGTTGCTCCAGCCACCACCCAATTTGTCTGCAGCCGCTGCCCTAATTGGCTGTTTCCCCTTTGGCTGCCTACCGCTCAGCTTCCCTAGACCTGTTTTATCCCTCTCAGGGCGAGTGCAGGGCATGTGCCCCGTCACAGATGTATTAGCAGGAGTGTTCTAAGCAAGACATGAGAAGTAATTCTTCCGCTCCACTCCACACTCAACTGGAGTATTGTGTCCAGTTCTGGGTGCCACATTTCAGGAAAAGATGTAGACAAATTAGAGAAAGTCCAGAGAAGAGCAACGAAAATTATTAAATGTCTAGAAAACATGACCTATGAGGGAAGATTGAAAACATCTGGTTTGTTTAGTCTGGAAAAGAGAAGACTGAGAGGGGGCATGATAACAGTTTTCAAGTACATGAAAGGTTGTTACAAGGAGGAGGGAGAAAAATTGTTCTCATTAATTTTTGAAAACAGGACAAGAAGCAATGGGCTTAAATTACAGCAAGAGAGGTTTAGGTTGGACATTAGGAAAAACTTCCTAACTGGGAGGGTGGTTAAGCACTGGAATAAATTGCCTAGGGTGGTTGTGGAATCTCCATCATTGGAGATTTTTAAAAGCAGGCTAGACAAACACCTGTCAGGGATGATCTAGATCAGTGGTTCTCAAAGCCGGTCCGCTGCTTGTTCAGGGAAAGCCCCTAGCATGCCAGACAGGTTTGTTTACCTGCCGCGGCCACAGGTTTGGCCAGTCGTGGCTCCCACCGGCCACGGTTCGCTGCTCCAGGCCAATGGGGGCTGCAGGAAGGGCTGTGATCGGCTGAACCTGCGGATGCGGTCCAGCGCGCCAGGGGCTTTCCCTGAACAAGCGGCGGACCGGCTTTGTGAACTGCTGGTCTAGATAATACTTAATCCTGCCATGAGTGCAGGGGACTGGACTAGATGACCTCTCAATGTTTCTTTCAGTTCTCTGATTCTCTGATTCTATGGTCTGAGCATCCTCAACTCCTCTTCATGTCAGTGGAGGTGAGGGTGTTCAGCACACAGAGAGATCAGATCCTTTGATTGTAAATGTTTTGTTTCTTTCCCATCTCTATCTATTGTGTCAAGGACACAGAAACTTTGGACTAGCATTACAGGCCTTTCCTGTCTCACCACTATTAGTCTTATTTCAATGAATTCTGTCAAGTGTAGGAATAGGCTTCTTCTTCTTCTTTTTGACATCCTCACCATAATTCATTATACTCATGTACTTTCTTTTTATAACTTTCCTTTCCCTTTTTTCTTGACTTGCAGGGAATCCTTCAAAAAGAGACCATCAATCAGAAGATGTTCAAAGAGAAACTGGCCTTCATGTTCCTCATTGTTCATAATTTTCCAATCTCTAGATACATTGGGGTTTTATTTATATATCTTATTGCTATTGTTTTTAGCATTATTCCAGCACCACATCTATATTTCACTGCTTTTGTTGCCTGCTTTTAGATCTCCCTTCTTTCAGAAAGTGTGAGTCAGGTCAATAAACTAAAGAATCATTAGAAAATAATCTTTGGTTTCTGTATCTTTTAATCCAGGGTATGAATCCATATGCTTACTTAGCTGCTTCATAACAAAAAATCAGGGGGGAAGAAACTCTGGAAAGTCTTGTTAAATTTAAGGATTTCTATAAGTCCCATATATGCTAGAAATTTGCTGGATAGTTACTGATTGCTTTATAAATATAAACTCTTCCTTATTTCTTTAACCCTTGTAATTTTTTACCCATACTGATTAAATTCTTCATTCCCCTTACCCTCCCTTGGTTTGGTTCCTTTGGTCTGATTATACTTTAAAAAAATGTGAGTGCGACAGATCGGTTTTGTGATGTGAGCTGAGATTCTTAAAGTTTCAAGATTGAAAATATTGTTTGGCCAAATTTTCAAGTGGCCTGTATTTTTTCACATACAACTTTGGCACAGTAAAACTAATCACATGCTTCTTGAGAATTATCGTCTAGTTATAAACGTGACAGAAACAGTCACTTGCGATAGAATTTCAGATCCAAATCCAGGCCTTTGATTTGTGGGTGCACAACCTGTCTAGTGGGAGATTCTAGATGCAGTGATACTAGAGTAGTATAAAGAAAGGCTATTACATGTGATGATGCCTCTGTAAAATAAAAAAAAAGCCTGGATTCACTCCTCAAAATAAGTATGTCACCTCCACAACTGGTTAAGGATTCAGATTAGTAAATTCTAAATCACGTCATTCATAAGGGAAAAGGTTTATGTGAGTCCAAGCAAGACAATTTCTTCTAATAGGGTTAAATCAGATGCCCCTAATAAAAGTAAAACATAATTGAAGGTTATAGGAGATTAGTTTTAAATATAGGTTATTTTTTCAAATTACATATATTGGGGGAAATTTTGTGCATATGTAAACATGTGGAGTCCATATGACTCAAGTACAGCTGTAACAGAGCAGAATTTGTCATATTGTCTAAAATCAGTAGTACAAGTTTGATCCATATTTACATCCTGTCCATTCCCACAGAAACTGATTTACTCTCTCTCCTAAAACCTTGGAAACATGAGGAGGCCATTACTCAAAGATACAAAGACAATAATCTGTCACAGATTATCCCAGGTTATAACCCTGTCTATGATTTGAGGGCAGTGCATGTCCCATGAAAAAAGCTTGATTTTAGAGAACTTTTAATGTTACTCCTAGATATCTGATGAGATTACTTATCAAATTGGGTAGACATGCTCAGAATTGATGCTGATCTATAGGTATAGGGGGAGGGGAGGGAAGACTGGAAGCGCAAAACATCGCAAAATTAGCTTGCTGAAAAATAATATCTGTTTTATATGAAAATATAAAGTCCATTGTTTTCATGAGTTTGAAGCCATTGAAATACATAAAACTTGCATGGTTGAAAACCAAACATTTGCACTGACTGGAAACTAAAATTGATGTTACAATATTTCTATATTTTTTTTTAAAAAATTGACAAGTTACTGTTAGCAAGTGATAAAGACACATTAGTACATAACAATATTTGCAACTTTTTTAGCTCAGTACATTTTGTTTTGTATTAAATCCTCACCAATTTCCAGCTCATTTACAAGCACAAGGGGAAAAATTAAAATCATTACAAAATTAGTTAAATCGCTAAATCTTACTTGTTCATGATGGGAGCATGTTTATAAAGCTGCAATCAGTGAAATTGCAAATATGTTTTTCCCGGAGAGTGCAATTTTTTGGCTTGCCTGTGTGAACTGATTTTGGAATATATGTAACTAAATGTCATCCTAACGGATTGCTATTCCTGATTTACCATTTGCTATTACATGTATTCTATTAATTATTAGTCTTGTTATTAGCCACTGAGCTCTTGTATAAAAATGAACCTAATGCCTCCCCCTTTCTGAGAATAATCCAGCAAAATAATATATTTTCCACAGATTTAACAGTTTTCCATGTTGATATATTTCTTTGCAGTCCCTAGGGAATTCATTTCTCAATAGTATTACCAGGCACTACAGTATAATGCTTGACTTATTTTCCCATCAAATTTTGTTCTATGCCTACATGGTGTTTTTTATTTGTTGCTGTCTAGAAGATGCAGAACTAACCTGCCTGTTCAACGTACAGGACTCATGCCTGCAAGCACTGAGACTATAACTGTGCCTTTACTTGTCAAATCAGCAGTCTCATCTGCAGAAATGCATTCTGACTGAGTAAGCCGCAGGTAGACAATGCTTAATTCTCCATTACAAAATCTTCCAGGAATGCAGGAGAGATTCTGCTGGAGGACATCCAGCCTGACAGTACCCTATTATCCTAACACACTGTTTACTCTATTCCTGGTTTCAGTTGGCCTTATTCAGTCTGATAATCACATTAGAGGCTTCCCTTGTGTATCACTGTAGACCAGTTCACAGACTATTTATGTTCGACCGTTAGTATAAGACCCAATGTATTTGCCTCTTTCTACCCTCATGCTTCTCTTCATTGTCTACCTATGAAGAAATGCAGTTTAGGAGCTTTTCCTATGGTTAACTGAGTTATTACCAAGTAAAAAGCTATTCCCGTTGCAGTTTTTTGGGGTGTGTAGTGTATGTGCATAGTAAATGAAAGGAGAAATAAGTGTTGATTAGGAAGAGATTATGATCATTAGTTACTTTTCCATGACTGATGTCAGGGTTCCTTCCCCACTCTGAACTCTGGGGTACAGATGTGGGGACCTGCATGAAAGACCCCCGAAGCTTATTTCTACCAGCTTAGGTTAAAATTTTCCCAAGACACAAAATTTCCCATATCTCGGATTCAGTGTGCTGCCACCACCGAGCAATTTAACAGAGAATCAGGGAAGTGACCACTTGGAGATGTCTTCCCCAAAAATATCCCCCCAAGTCTTACACCCCCTTTCCTGGGAAGGCTTGAGAATAAACTAGATGAGTACAGACCAGCCTTGTGTTTTTAGGACCCTAAAAACCCAATCAGATTCTTAAAAAACAGAACTTTATTAGAAGAACAAAAAAAGATACAAGAACAACTCTGTAAGATTAGAATGGAAGATAATCTCACAGGCAGTCAGATTCAAAACATAGAGAATCCCTCTAGGCAAAACCTTAAGTTACAAAAAGACATAAAGACAGGGATACACATTTCCTCCAGCACAACGAATTTCACAAGCCAAAAACAAAAGAAAATCCAACACATTTTCTAGCTAGATTACTTATTAACTCTATAGGAGTTGGATTGCTTGCTTTCTTGATCTGTCCCTGGCAGAGGCATCACACAGGCAGACAGACAAAGCCTTTCCCCCTCCCTCACCTCCAGATTTGAAAGTATCTTGTCCCCTTATTGGTCATTTTGGTCATGTGCCAGACAGGTTACTTGAGCTTCTTAACCCTTTACAGGTAAGATGATTTTATAATACTGTATCACAGCTTCTTAACCCCTTCCCTTTATATTTATGACAACTGAGAAAATACATTTTTGTCTTCCTGCTGATAAGGTGTAAAACATAAACAATATTTTAACTAAACTGATGCTTTGAAAACAAAGAAAATAAAAATAGAAAGTTAAAAAATACCAATTGTATTTCACATCATAGATTGTTCTATTCTGAAATTGGTTATTATCATTGGCACACATTCCACAGAACCAAATAATTGATTTTGCACATCTTGTACACACAAGCAGATCTTTCTGTATAAAAAAAACCCTATTCTTCTTAACCTTTAATGGAAGAAATCCTTTAATATTCACGTTTTGAACGTGTTGTTATAAGGTTGAAAATATTTTTCAGTATATCTCATTTAGAATTTTTTAATGAAAATTTGAGGTTTTAAAAAGTATGTTGGTGATATAAAATCATATTTTCCAAAATCCAGCATGATTCTAATTGTACCTTAATGAATCCAGGGAAAAGAATGAGGCTTTGGAAAGTTCAGCTGTGATTCTGAGAGGGACCAAAGTACAGTTAAGTCCCAGACTTCAGTTGAAATTCAATGGAAGTTAGGTACTGAATACCCTTTTGAAAATTCCAGACTTTAATTTGTGAAAATGTTTTACATGTTCAATGAGACAAGGTGGGTGAGGTAATGTCTTTTACTGGACCAATTTCTGTTGGTGAGAGAGACAAGCTTTCGAGCTTACACAGAGCTTTTCTTCAGGTCTAGGAAATGTACTCAGAATGTCACAACTAAATACAAGGTGGAACAAATTGTTTAGAATAAGTAAGCACATATTTCAAGAGATCATTCAAGGTGAAGTGGACTGTTAACACTACTTCAGTCATAGGGGGAAAGGGTAGCTGGGGGTGGTGGTTGTTAATGGCTTATAGTTTGTTGTAGTAAGCCTTAAATCCAGTGTCTCTATTCAGTCCATGGTTTTTAGTGTCCAGCAAATTATGAATTTAAGCTCATAGACTTGTCTTTTGAAATCATTGTGCAGATTTCTTTTGAGGATGAGAATTAAGAGGTCATCTGTTCAGTGGCTGAAAATATGGTTGCTATATCTCAAGTATATCATTGGCTTTGTGGTGCATTTGTCCAGATATTCTTTCTGAAGGTGGCCCATGAAGAGGCTGGCATACCAGAGAACCATCTTAGTACCCAGGACTGTTCCCATAATTTAAACAAAATGTTTGTTGTTGAATGTAAAATTGTTATGGATGAGGATAAAATGGATGAATGTCTTTGGGGTGGATATCTGAGTGTTGTCCATTGTCTTGTAGATATTTGAGGCAGGCAACAATGTCATTGTTGTTGAGGGATGTTGGTGTATAGGGAGGCAACATCCAGGGTGGCAAGGAAGGTTTTCTGAGGGAGGTTGTTAATGTTACAGAGTTTCTGGAGGAAGTCAGTTGGGTCCTGGAGGAACCTGGCCCTTTGTATGGTGAGCTGTTTGAAGATGGTTTCTATGAGTCCCGGTATTCCTTCAGTAAGTGTCATGACCATGTATGATACATCTGCCTTGGTTCCCTTCTTTGTATATCTTAAGAAGCATGAAATCTTAAGAAGCATGAAGAAGGTCCCTGGGGTGGGTTTGTAGGGGATGAGGTGGTAGAGTTTTATCTGCCAGTTGTTTGGAGAAGGATCTGATGATGTCTTTAAATTCCTTGGTAAACTGTGGTGTGGGGTCTTCTTTAAGTTCTTGATAGTAGGTGGTCTTGAAAAATTGTCAGCAGGCCCCATGAACATTGTCATGGTGGTTGAGGATCATGGATGGCACCTCCTTGTCTGATGGTTTGATCACTATCTGGTGGTTGTATCTCAGGGACTGTATAGCTGTCCTCTCAGCAGTGGAGACATTGTGGCAGATGTGATGTTTGTTATGGATTTCACAGTTTTTTTTTTTTCCTGAAGCAATTGATGTAATGATTAGAGTGTGGTTTCATACACTGGGAAATCTCCAGGCAGATGATTAGTTTTTCTTATGACTGTTGGTAGGGTTGTAGTCAATGTTCCCTCTAATTTTTGACAGGACGTGTGTGCAAAAAATTTCTTCTGTGCAAATTTTTGACAGGCCGTGTGCACAAAAAATTTATTCTCTGCAAATTGTTGTGCTTCTGTGCAAATTTTTGTGTGCATGGTGTTTCACCGTGTGTGCGGGGTTTAGGATCTGTGTGTGCGTGCGCGCACACACACAGCTTAGAGGGAACAGTGGTTGTAGTTATTGTGGATGGTGATGTAATTGTTATGAAAAAAAGCTTTATGGCCGAGTTGGTGGAAGAACTGTTCCAGTTATCCACGTTATTCTGGTATCAAGTTCTGTGGTTGGGCACAAGTTCAGTCCGTTGGAGAATACAGTTAATTCAGTTCCAGTTAAGGACAGTCTTGATAAATTTATGATGTTGCAGTGTTGTGTAGTGTCCATGTGGTGGGTCCATGCCATGGTTTCTCTGGGAGCTGATGTTCTGTGGGTTGTGGAGCTGTTGTAGGTGGTTCTACTTTTGGGTTTTGTATTGAATAGACATCATCAGGGGTATTTTTATACAGTGGTTTTGTGTTTCTTTCATGATTTCCAGATAGGTAACCTGATTTGTTTCTTCCAGTGTATGAGAGCATGTGATAATTCCTTGTTTGAGATGATCCCTTCTGGATTATGTGAAGTACAGTAAGTGGTCCCTCAGTTTTTCTGAAGTCCTTCTGCAGAGCTGTTCAGCATCTTTGGAGATGTATCTAGTAGTCAGAGGTTTATAGATGGTGAGACATCTGGGGATGATGTTTTGTTTCTTGCATTTGCTTAGGAAGTAGATTGATGTCTCTGTTAAGTTTTTCTTCCTTTTTCTACAAGTTGTGGTGTTTCCATTTCAGATGCCAACATTCAGTATCTTCCAGTTTTCTTTTAACCATATTGGTTCTAGGATATTACAGAAACAAGCTGGATGAGTTAATATATTTTATTGGACCAACTTCTGTTGGTGAGACAGATTTCACAGTTAATTTTTTTGAGCTTAAACAGAGATCTTCTTCAGGTCTAGTAAATGTACTCAGAATGTCACAGCTAAATACAAGGTGGAACATATTGTTTATCATAAGTAAACACATACTCCAAGCTAAGTTCCCTGTAAGCTGCACGACCACATGGCCATGCACCAGCCTATCTAGTGCTGTGAAGGTGCTCAAGCAACCCACCTGTGGACCACCCGGGGAGCACCCTCATCCCCAGCCCCACCCTAGAGCACACACTCCCAGCTGGAGTCCCCTCACCTCACCACGCCAACCCTCTGCCCCAGCCCTGAGCCCCTCATCCCCGGCCCCACGCCAGAGTCCACATCCCCAACCAGAGCCCTCGCACCCCTGCACCCCAACCTTCTGGGGTTTAACTGGGAATTGGTCCTGCTTTGAGCAGGGGGTTGGACTAGATGACCTTCTGGGGTCCCTTCCAACCCTGATATTCTATGATTCTATGATTCTATGATTCTGCCCCAGCCCTAAGCCCCCTCCCACACTCGGAACCCCTCAGCCCCACCCCCACCACATGAATTTTGTTATGTGCACCAATACAAAGGTCATGTATCACGCATCACTTCCATATTGGTGCACATAATAAAATTCATTCCACACATGGGTGGGAAAAATTAGAGGGAACGCTGATGCCAAGGTACCATTCAAGGTGAAGTAACACCCCATTAACACCCCTCCAGTCATGGGAGGGAGCAGTGTGAAGGAGTTTGTTTGTGTAGACAAGCCCTCAGTCAGGGTGTCAGATCTCTTCCTCCCCTTTCACGCCCCCATCACAAGATCTCTAAGTTCCAAAGCCCTATTTAAACCTTTCCTTACTGAACTTCTTATTAGACCTGATAGAAACCATCCCTCCAATATCCTAAAACCTGTTAACATGGTTCTGGTAACCTGATATCTTCATGTAAAGTTTCAATGAAATTGAAACATTTTGTTCCTATTTTCACCTTTTATCATTTTAAAAAATATATGTTTTGTATAAAAACAATGAATTCAGTTTTGAAAAGTCATTTGAAATGAAAAATCAAAGCCTTCCATTCTGGAAATGGGATACTTTGACATTAACACAATGCTTAGTTTATTTTTTCCTAAACTTCATTATGCCAGAATTGACCAGGTTTTCTAAATATTTTGATTTCTATTTGTTTATTATTTTGTTATGGAAAACTGTTGGGACCAAAATTTCTAACCAGCTCTATTCTGGGATTGAGGCATGCAAATTAACTGGAGGTGAAGTACACAAACAAACTGTGATGACTTGTTGTGGTACCACTGATGATTGCCTTCTGCACCATAGGCATGCTCTGTGGAAATCAGACTTTTTCCAATGTTCTAGTTTTCTGATTTTCATCAAAAATCAATAGTGTTCTTCCCAGTGATGCCTAGAGCATTACCTGAAATATAGGAATTGCCCTCAAGTTGAGTATTAGTCCTCACTTCACTTAACTAATTAAAAAAAAAACAACTATTTAGGTTACTCTCAAGTAGTGGACAGGTAAATTAATGACTTTCCTTCAAGCTGTGAAGCTGTGATTCAACGAGGCATTACTTAAGCACCTACATAATGTAAAAGAAGGGAACAACCCCACTTAGTTTAATAGGACTATTCAAATGCTTAGAATAAAGGGTGTGCTTAAGTTCTTTGCTAAACTGGGACAAGGGTTTCCTATATATTCTTGTGGTGGATTTTGCAATACTGTATCCAATTATTGCTCCATTTTGTCAAATATCTTGCTTGCAATTTCTGGTGACTCAGGGGAAGATAAGGCAGCAAAGGAAGTGTGTGTTGCTTTGGGCCAAATTCTGCTTTCAGTTCCATGAGTATATATCCCGATAATACCTCTATTGGTATCCTGATAATACCTCTACTGACTTTATTAAAGTCACTCTGCATTTACACTGGTAGAAATGAATATAGAATTTTACCCCAGATACATTAGGTATCAGTAAAATGACCAAACTGTATCCCTGGACCCTGATCTACCCCACCAGAAAAGATTAAAGATTAAACAGAGAGATATGTTGTCTTGTCTGAAAAGTTAGTTCCCAAATTGGGTAATGTTTCTGGAGTTTTCCTTAGATAGAAAAGATTCAAAAGATATTGGAATAACTACATTTGTTAAGCAAGAATCATATTTTTCATAGAAGGGCATTTTGTATAAGCTCAAATGTGTGTTTAGTAAACATGAAGGAATCAGCAAAGAAGATAAATGGGTTATCTAAATAGAATGTAACATGGAAGTCCATTGGAAAACATAGATCTTAGTGACAGCTAAGTGAGTCCTGGGATATTCAGTATAAAAACCTTTAATACTTCTATTATGTTGAACAGTTCAGTCAAGATATTCTAATGTTTTGAAAAATAAATGAGATGTAAATAAGTAGTCAGGTCTCATACCTCTGTGGATCTGAAGACTTAACAGAATCTTGCAGCTGGGTTTCTGTAATGAATGGCAATTAGTTTAATAAACTGGGGAGCAAAACGAAACCATTGAAGGGTAGAAAATAAGTAGTCCCATTCAACTTGAGCAAATGCTTTTCCTTTGTTAATGGAAAGCTCCACTGCAGGGAAGAGAAACTGCTGGCTAAATGAATAATACATCTAAGGTATCAGTACAGAATCTGTGTTTTAAGTTTAATAAATCTGACCTAAGAATGAGAGATAATATAGTGAAATTATAAGTTTGATTCTAGAGGCTAAGACTTTAACTAATAGCATGAAATGATAATCAGCAAGAGAAACAGGGTGATCGATGGCACAAATGAGCACTTCCCTAAATCTGGATTTGGAATTAAAGTAATCATTGCTTCAGTGATGAGCCCTAGGGCTATTTTTCAATTCAAGAGCTTTAAACAACAATTTAAATGTGGAAGAGCTAGCATTTTCCTAATATAAACAGTTGTAACTAACAGAGTAACTTTTTTATAGTTATTTGGTCAGAAGGGGTTTTGATGATGAATCCTCTTTTAAAGGGACTTGCTCCCTCGTATGATTTTAAATATATATTTGTTTAAATAACACTGTATTGACCAAGGGCTTGATTCAAAATGTCTTCAGTAATTTCATAGTCCACAAGTAAATCAAATGAAGTGATTATTTCACTATTCATTTCTTTCTTCTTCTTCTTTTTTGTAGAAAAGTATCTGAACATTTGAGTAAGAAACAAGTTGTTGAGGACTTGAACCCCAGATGGCACGGTTCGTTGTCTGACCGGAGAGAGACAGGCGACACCAGCAAGGTCCGAACACAAAGCTCTTTACTGAAGAGTGTACACATCAATAGAGAGCAGCCCGTTTCCAAGGAGAACCAGCAGCCTCTAATTAAAACGAATAGGTTTTTATAAACAGTTCCGTTGCGTCACAAATTTATTCATAAAGCAGCCCACCTCTCCCCTATATTAGGTAAAATCCTCTTACTCTATTATGCATGCACTTTTACCCCCTATTGTACCTAACTTTTAGCAAATTACAATGCTGCACTAACTATCTTATCGGTATGGGTGTCAACCAGGAGACGAGGAGTTAAAACAGACATAACACAGGAACAGGGAGTGGAAAACAGCACCTCTGTATTTCAAGGACTGTTCCCAGCCAGAACATCTGGTAAAAACATGCAGGAATGCAAGCCTCCCCTTTTTTTCTTACTCCCTCTAACTTTAACAAATATCCCTTCATTCTACTTTCAGAGACTTTCCCAGCAGCTTCTCTTAGCCTGACTTTGGTTCGGTTGACATAACTGTTTCATATTTAACTTTTTTTACTTAACAAAGTGTTAGTATCTGTTAATAAATACTAACCCTTTTAGTCTTTTCTTTCTGTATATTTGATTTATTCATTTATTGCCTATTCTTTAGAATCCTTATGATATTACAAAAAGGGCATGTCTGAATTCTAAGGCCCAAAACACTGGTCCTTGACCGATAACTAATCCTATTCAGGAATTTTATCCATTAGACTGTATCTAATATTCCTCTGCACCTCTATTTCCATAGAACTACAAATAGTCTGAGAAACCATCCCTTAACATATATATTATTGATTAAATAAGTATGTATAAACATGGGAAACTGTTAAGGGATGATTGTCACAGCAGATAGGGAAGATTGATTCTGGGGGAAGAAGGACTCACTGAAATATATTATCTTGAAGAATTGTTAGTCCTCTTAGCTGTTAGTAATTATGCCTTCACACGTAAATTAGGTAAACTGTGTATGTATAGAAATTACATCAGATTGTATGTTCTTTTGGCAAAGAGCATTTCTTTTTCTAAAACCCTATATAGTGACACTAGTATGGGAACTTAGTTAGTGAATGAAACTGTGTGTCCTTCCAGAGACAGTGAAGGAGAGAGACAGAGCCAGCTTTTGATCTGACAGCAAAGGGTGGTAATATATCTATTCTTTCTATATTCTGTATGTTGCTTCACTAATCTCTGATTGATAAACTTTGATTAAGTAATTCCAATTGAGCCTGTTATTCAACAATCTTGAGTCATCATTAACTAAGGCACACAACACAAGGACTCAGAGGTATTTTTGTGAGTTACAGTGCCTCCCAGGGCTACTTCTGGATTGTTGCAGGTCTCATAGCATGTGTTGCTCAGGACTGTCTAAAATCAGAATCTTGACTAGTGTGTCTTTGGGCTGGGAGATGACAGTAACATGTTAGAGCTAACTTCTTCTCTAAGATACATATACACAACTCCCAGTGCCGCACATGTGTGTATCTCAGGGTAGAATTTGGTTCTACATGTTTGCTAAAAACAGCAAGTATGTCTTTGAAAAATCGTTTGATGGAGAACAGATTCCTTCAGAAACCATTTTCCGGATAACTTTTCTGAGTCAGTTTCTGACACATGAATTTCTTGGAGAAATGCTACAGAGTATTTAGTTCATTTTTGAAATGTAAGGGCTTTTTTTTTTTTCCTATTAATGGTAGTCTTTAGCCCTTCATCTTCCCAAGAAAGAAAATGTTTATATTGTGAATCTGTAATGTAGCAGTAAAAGTCTGTCTGATAACAGAAAGAATAACGAAAAGGTACAACATTTGAGAAAAGGAAATAATCATTATAAAGTACAAAAATCAATGAAAGGGAACATCCATGAAGAAAAAAAACTGTTGTAAACAAAGAAATAGCCACACGAGGAACAATAGAAGTAACAGGAAAATAGACATAAGAAGAAATAATACTTAAGGAGAAAATAATGGGAAAATGACATTTTAATGCATAAATATAGGGACGGTTATCAAAGTTACCAGTATAAAAATATTTTTTGCACGTTAGATAGATTTTTATGTAGTTCATTGTTGTTAATTATATAAAGTTAAATTTTCACTGAGACTGCAACAGCAGTGTAACAAGCTATTATAACTCTTGATATTCTTGTAAAATGTTTAATCCCTTTTCGAAGCCTGCTAAACTCCTGGGCCTCAATGATATTTTGTTGCAATAAATTCCACAGTTTAAATGTGCATTGCATATAAAAAAGTGATATCTTTGTTAGTTCTGATTTTTCAATCTTTGGGTTACATTGAAAACCCTGCTTTTGGGGAGAAATGAAGAAGGATATTAACCCTGCTGCTTCTCCAGGGGAAAGGGCATCACTGGGACAGAAACTAACCTGTATCTGTGCTTGATGGGTTTCCTGGTGACTGTAGGAAATCATGGTACGGAAACACCATATGTAATCACACGGCTCATTCAGCACTTACCAAGGTCGTTTTCCTAATATGGCAAAGTGAAACTAACAGGGTAACCTATTTATAATGATTTGGTTATGAGACATTTAATGATGAATCCTCTTTAAAAGGGACTGCGTCCCAAGTGGTCCCTCAGTAAAGGGAGAAAGTGAGTCTGGCAGGAGCATCGTGAGAAACATCCCCCAAGGTCAGACAAAGGCATCAATATATGGAATAGGACTTCTGGAAACTGGGGGGTAAGTCTTGAAGTACCTGGAGGGACTTTTCCCTTTAATGTTAAGAAACAAGGTGGGAAGAGACGGAAGTCAATTCTATTGAATATATGGTAGTAGTGGAAGAGTATAATTCATATGGGACACTGAGGCTAAAGAGTGGTGGTTATATATTACATGAGCTGTACAAACAGGGCTAGATTTTTAAAACTCTGTGCACTATGGGTCATTCAGAATTGTGGAGATAGGACTTGAATGTTCTTGGAGCTAAAGGAAATCTCTTGTGGCTGTGGGCAACAGAGGGCCTATGACATACAATCAAACAGTTTTGGCTCCATTCAAAAAAAAAGAAAAAAGAAAAAAGGACATGCTGCAAATATATCATACCCAGTTCATTACAGTACTTTGTGTGTTGATGGCTGCTTTTATCCAGGGTTCTCAAAACACTTTACAAACATTAATTTCCCCCCATGATCTGTAGGTACATTATGTGTCATTATCCCAGATAAATGAGCGAGAAAGAGAGAGAGAGAGAGAGCGGCATTAAGTAAATCATCCAGGATGATGCAATAGGTTAGATGCATTGGTAGTACTGGAGTAGAAAGTGGTGTGACTTGGGGGGTACACCCATAAATGGGACACAGAGGGACACTGCAGATCAGGTTGAATTGAGATTTTCACCATGGCTTTCCTCGGACTTTTCCCTGACAAACCTCCAGATCTGGATAATTCCTGGATTACCTAAATTGAAGCATTAGATACCACAAAAAAGGAAAAACAGCAGGATTCTGGATGAGGATGGAGTAGCAGTCTCAGGTCAGACTCCCTGTAGTCACTTCCGTGACCTGGGTTTTCCTTTTTTCCAGTTACCTAGTTCCTTTAAGAACAGTTTCTGTGACGAACCTATGGTTGAAGTTCTGGACAGAGCCAACAAGCAGGTCCAGTATCAATGACAGAGGAACTTGCGGTTGGAGGAAAGGCATGCTGCAAGGGCAGGAAGAAAGGCTCAGGCTGGCTGCACAGCTTGACGTCAGGGTTTCAGCTTGGGAACAGGCGCTTGCTTCACAGTTTCTGGACCAGGAACTGTAGCTAAGGGAGGAGGGCAGAGCTCAGCAGAAAGAGCTGTTTGAGTGGCTCATATCACTCATGATTACAAGACTAGAAGCTCCTGCTGCATCACGCACACCACAGGCTGAGTTCCCTCCACACTATCCTGTGCTGCAGTTCAGAAGCAGATTGGAAAACTCCATAGCTGGGTGGAACCTGATATTAGGCCCCATAAGTGCCTAGGCAGAGCAACCTGGCCTCATGAAGTCTTTCATAATAATCCACTCCCCTGTAGATGCCTCCACCTACCTCCCGCAGTTCATATGCATGGAAAACACGGAAAGAAGGGAAAGAACCAGTGGCCAGGAGACATACCATAGTAGAGGGTTTCTGTCCTGTACATGGTTTCACTGTTTGCACTTGTTCATGCACTTTATCTTTATTGTTTTGTTTTATTTTGTTTTCCAGTCTTGTGTTACTAGTGTTTTGATGTTGCAATGGCAGCTGGCTTGCCTGGCGATGGGCAAATCTTGTATTTTTCTAATACATGTTTAGAAATAACGCTTATTTTTATTTCATCAATAAAGTGTATTGCTATTACTGCTTCACATCATAAGATGTGTATTCAAAATAATAAAGGTAAACACATGATACATGTGGAATTAGTAGACAGGAATTCGTATGCAACGACTGTCCCTCAATATAGTTATCTATAGCAACTCATACTCCAGTCACTTCCTTACAGTACTCCATACTGTGAATAACTCCCCTCCCCTCATTTCATAAGAGGTCTTGTCGTTCATAAATATGTTGCACGACCCTATTATGCACACTCCTCCCTAAGTACCTCACCCCTCCCGGAATCAATGAGCCCCCATACCCACCCACCCCAGCACCTCACCCCTCCCGGAATCAATGAGCCCCCATACCCACCCACCCCAGTACATTTATACAGGTACTATTTAAGGTGGGAGCAAAAGCATCCCTAACGTCTTTGGCCGGCTGCATCCAGCTCTGGCTGTGGTAGTGCGCTTTCTAGCTGGGTGTTCTGATGCAGCAGCCCCTTGCTGTCATAGGTCCAGTCAGGGAAATCGCTCACCTCTATTATTTCACTCAGCAATCTGACTGCCCTATTTTCCCTGCAATGTGAACTTACTTCTTGCTTGTTCTGTTTTCCCTTCACAGATATGAGCATCAGTAAGTTAAAGTTGCACATCCCTGCACTTGCAGGGGAACTTGAACTGGAAGAAAAGCATTCACTCATGGGGGAGGGCAGGCTTCAGACCATTGCCCCATTCCTTTAGGTTTTCTTCCAGGAGGAAGGAGTTTTAATTTCTAGCTGGTGTTTTTTGCCTGCAAATGCACCCCCATCTTGACAGATGTGCTGAATCTGCCCATGTCCTTCCTGGGCCAGACACTCACATTTTAGGGGATGTTGGTACTTTTCCTTTCCCACTTACACTGCTGGAGTTTCCAATCCCCCTCCTCCAATCCCAGGTGGACTTACTATTGCCAAAGTCCTACAGTTAAGCTTCCTGGGGCAGAAGGATGAATCTGGGCAAGAGTGTGTTTCCTTTCTGCCTTCTCATGCTCCACCTCCCACTCTCACAGGTGTCTTTCTCTCAGCAACAGATTGTAAGATCATGCTCAGCCAAAGAAGTATTACATGTGGATCCATTAATGGGAGGAAGCTGATGAGGTATTGGAAGATCTAGATCCAGTTTCCTCTATAGCAGGGGTGGGGAAACTTTTTTGCCCGACGGCCACACCTGAATATGTAAATTGTATGGTGGGCCATGAATGCTCACCAAATTGGGGGTTGGGGTGCATGGGGGGGGTGAGGGCTCTGGCTGGGGATGAGGGGATGGGGTGCAGGAGGGTTCTCTGGGCTGGGGCCGAGGGGTTCAGAGAGAGGGAGGGAGGGGGATCAGGGCTGGGACAGGTGGGTGGGGTGCAGGAGGGGGGCAGGGGGGCAGGCTCTGGGTGGCGCTTACCTCAAGCAACTCCCAGAAGCAACGGCATGTCCCCCCTCTAACTTCTCCGTGGAGGTGTGGCCAGGTGGCTCTACATGCCACCCTGTCCACAGGTACCGCCCCTGCACTCCTGAGGGCCATGGTTCCCAGAAAATGGGAGCTGTGGGGGAAGTGTGTGGAGCCCCTTGGCTGCCCCTACATGTAGGCGCTGGAGAGGGGACTTGACACTGATTCTGGGAGCCATGCGGAGTGGGGCAAGCCCCAAACCCCATTCCCCAGCTGGAGATTGAGAGCTGGATTAAAACATCTGGAGGACCGGATGGGGCCCCCGGGCAGTAGTTTGCCCACCCATGTTCTAAAGCCAAACAAAATAAAATGGTGTGGGAGGCCCACCGTGGGAAAAAAAAAAAAAAAAAAAAAAAAACCTTGAAAGAAATGCTGAAAGGTCATTGGATGGGTGAGAAGCTACCTATGGGCATGAGGAGCTCCAAATCAGAAGCTCAAAAAGGCCCTGTTTAGTGGGGTGACCATGCCAGAGATAGGAGGTGAAAGGAAGAGAAGCACTAATATGTGAGGGGAAAGTATGAGAAAGCAGCAAAATGTTACATAAACATCATAGAAACTCTCTGCAAATCCACTGAGAGGAGCTCTATGAGGTTTGTTGCAAATGTTACATATAGCAGTAATCAAGAATTAAATTGGACAACCATATTCAATTGTCATCCTTCATCTCCAGGCTACAGTTGTGGAAAACTGTTAGGAGAATGTTCCTGGACATTCAGTTTGCTTATGAACTATTGCAAAAAACTATCTTGAGAATAAAACCTGATGTAAGAACAGATTTAACAGAACATCTTCTACTTTACTATGCATAGCACGAAGGTACACTGCCTTTGACGGTATGTCAGAAACTCACTGTGACAGAATCCCCAGGGTACAACCAGGAACTGAGGTACCACTGTGCCCCCCAACTCTCCAGCCTAGGCTGTGTCTCACAGTGCTTTGCTAGTGACAAGCACCAAACCCCTCCAGGCTGTTATCACCTAGCCCAACAGCATGTAGAGTCCCACACCCCATTAGATTGCATGAATGCTCCCTGAGCCACCAATGCTTACAAATTATACAAGGAGTAGCACCAGCCAATCTCTTGCCCACCCCTCCCCTGCCCCAGCTCCCAGCCTTGCACCCCATATACTGTCTTGCTCTGACCCGTGTAAGTTTATTACCCAGTCTGTCCCTCCCTCAATGTGGAGAGAACATACACAAGCCTTTGTAAACTGAGCTGAGATACCCCAAGCACTTCAACCAAAACTCACTGTTTTACGTAAACTATAAAACAGATTTATTAACTACGGAAAGGTAGATTTTAAGTGATTATCAGTGGTAGGCATAAAAGGTCAGAGATAGTTACTAAATAAGATAAAAGTTAAGTTCACAGACTAAATCTTAAATCTTATTACACTAGGCTGTATTTGGATCAAGCAGTTTTCTTATCCCACTGGCAGTTCTTAATGCACAGGCTTTAAGTTACTGTTCTTAATGCACAGGCTTCTCCCTTAAGCCTGGGACCAGTCTCCTCAGTTGAGGTCTTTGTCTTCTTAGCATTCTTGTTGCTTCCAGAGAAAGTGGGGGAAGAGAAAGGGCAAGGCATGGTGCCACCGTCCCTTATTTTATACCCTCAATCCATGTGCCTGGAAAAGACTAGCTCAGACATGTCCTGGTGGGCTTTGCTGAGTCAGATAGTTGAGCAATCAGCCTGGTGTGGTCTTGTGCAATGGGCATTCAATTGTAAATCCTTTGATTACAACTCCCCTGCTTATTATTTGACACCTTCTTGGGAGTGGTTCACCACCTAGCAGTTGAGACTCTCAAACCTACAACATATTTCAGTAACAACCATACAGCAAAATCTCATAACTTCAAATACACTAATGATATACATATTTTGACAGAACAATGGGTTTAAGCAGATAATGACCTTTTCTATGACATCTTACGTGACATACTTTGTACAAAACATAAATTACATGACAGTGATGAATATGGGGGTTCCAAGGTGCTGCTTTGAGGTACAGAGTGCCACACTCACATTGCTCCATGTTGCTTTTTATCTTTCTGTATCCAACTCTTCTTCAGCTGCCTTGACAGATTTTTACATGTATAGTGTCAGAACGGGAACAGAGTTCCAGGTGCTGTATGTAGTTCCTTTGTCTGCAGTTATCAGTTTTAGTTAAGTTACACTTATGCTGCAGTATCTACACAAGTGAGATAACAAACTACAATAGGAAAAAAAACAAAAACAATGCTCTGGAGCATCTATTTAGAGAAGATCCCAGCAGGAAAAAAAAACCTGACAGAAAAGTATGTTTTCCCCAACTTCAGTAATGTTTTCTCAGTTACTTTTTTTCTGTGTGCTGGATGATAACATTCCTAACAAATTCAAGCACTATCTATTTGCATGGTAACTTTTCCTGTTGGACAACTCATTTTGAAATAATCTAAGTATCAGTCAGTTTCTGTACCTGGAAAAGATGTTACTTGAAAATGTTATAGGATTGTAGAATACTAAAGACTGTAGGTTTCTAAACACAGGAACATACCGATAAATACACATGCCACTATTTCAGACAAAATATTTTTTTATCATTTTGTCATTTTAAAAAATATTATTCTAGCAGAAGCCTTTGATCTCATTTACACTGATATAAATCCCAAGTAACTTCATGGAAGTCAATAGAGTTCTTTATATGTAAAGCATTAGACCTGGATTCAGGTTTAAGTTACACCTGTTATAAATGTGGATTACATTTTATCCAGATTTATAACAGGTGTAATTGAAATTGCAATCCAGGCCTTAATTCTTTACAGGTAAAGAATCATTCTAATTTATAAAACACTTATAAAACATTTATAAAATTCATCATTCTTTCAGGAGCATTAGGGCCAAATTCTGCCCTCCTACTCAGGTTGGTTAATACCTTACTTCACAAGTGCTTTCTTGGATTTCAGTGGGCTGAATTGTAAAGGGGGGTGCTCCTCAGGCTGATTAAACATGGCAAAATCTAGCCCATAGTAATTTATAGAAGCCCAAATATCATGTGAGCAAATCTTTCTCAATTTACTCACATAGGGCTGGGTTGTAACCCCCTTACTCCTATTGATGAGCAATTACTCACACACATGACTTCAGTGAATAACCACTCATTAATGTGAGTATGATGGTCACAGTCTAGTAGCTCTGTTGACATGTGTGCGCTCTGTGGTATAGCATTGTGTAATTCATGATATGAAAAGTGTTTAGAGGAAAACAAAAAACGTTTCCTTTCTCAAGTATATTTTTGCCTAAAATCCAATTTCTTTGTAAAACAAAATATTGTTGAAATAACTTAATTAAAGGAGAGATTGGGAGGGCAATGCCCTTAGTCTACCTGAAAGGGAACAAAAATATCTATTTCTCTCTCCCTCCTCTAATGAACCTGCTTACAAACCAATACATTTCTTTGAATTGTTGAATAGGTGTTTGTTTTTATCCCCAAGAGAAAATAAATCTTTCAGAAATGATTAACAAACACTATTGTTTTCAGAGGCCCACATTATTTCTGATTTTGAAGTGGATGTGTCAAAATTTGATATATCGTGTCAAGTTTCATTAATCGAATTGCTGCATGTGAGACATGATCCAATTTCAGAATGTCAGCATTACTTGATTTGACATACCAGAATGTGATACATAAGGTCAAATTCAAAACAAAAACAAATGAACAAATAAACAACAACAACTGTATAGTGTGGTTAAGCTTTTAAGTTAAAGAGGGACAGCTTTTAAGTGCAAGTGGGAAATTTGATGCTGAGTTTTTAAACTCTGGATTCTTGTTTGTGGCAACTAGGTAGCTGAATTGAACTACTGTTCCATAGATACATCTCCCATGTGGTATGTTAACACAGGGCGTGAACCCAAAATATTCTGAGCATCTTTGTTTCAGCTTGGCAGCAAAGATGTAGTATGTGTTGGAGAAATCTGATATGAAGAACAAGAAGGTGCATGTATATATGTGTGCTGAGGGCGGGGAGGGGGGGCAGTGAAGAATATTAAAGAGTTAATACAGAATTGTGTATCTGTCTTCCACCTCCTTCTCCTCCCCTCAGTAAGCTTTTCTGTTTTAAACTCTCTGGATTCAGTGCTTGTGAGTGGACAAGTATTGCCTATCAAAGGCACCTATGGTGGTATATACAGATTCCCAAGTTTCTGGGTGAGGGCTCAAACTGGTGTTATTTAGCACCTGACGGAACTTATTGAAATGTTTGTGTTAACTTACTGGCTCAACTGGAAATACAATATGTGTTGGGCCTGATTTTGTGTGGTGCTGAGCTCCCTTAACACTTTTTTGAGTCAATATTGCCCCCCAGTTTCACTGGATACCTGGGGTAGGGCAAGCTGTCACTAGGAAATGAGGAAAAGATCTTGAGGAAGAATGTGTCCATGCTTAATAACGAGTTAGACTTGCTTTCCCTCTTTGCTTTTTGTTTGAGGCTTGAGACTGAAGCTCTGAGAGAAGGGACGGTCAGAGTCCTAGATGTGTTTGTCTTCCTGGATAAATGTTTGATTTTCAACAACAGATGTCTTGTAGATACTGTTACAAAGAGGTGTTTACATGCAGGTCTTAACAGATACTCTTGGGATATTTGTTACTTTACACTTTGGAAGGCAGGTCTGTACATTAGAACATTTTTGTCTTGGAGCATTAAAAAACACTTTGGTTTTAAGGGAAAACTCTTCCCTCTCAATTTTTCTTTTTCTGCCATTTCTGTGGTGTGCGGGGACACCCTTTACGCTCTACAGGGTTTATGTTAACTTATAACATGGGAAGTACACAGGTGGAAAAACTTCTGAAATCTGTGCTCTTCTGTTGGCAGAGGCTTTGTCCTTAGGGAAAAGAGGAATGAAGAGGAGGAGAAGGACATGAAAGGTTGAACTTGTGCTAGTTGCACATTTGCAAGAAGAGCATGTATGAAAGGGAAAAAAAGCACAAGGGTAAAAATAGTTTTTCAAATCCACGTTACCTAGTTGCCTCTATGAAAGTAGTGAACTGGGTATGGAAGGAAAAGAGGGGAGTACTATTGTTGGGCTTTGTGTCATTGCCCTTGGCCTTTGCAAAGTTAACTGCATAGTTCATGAGTTGTCTACAGCACATTTTCCTTTCTACCAGCTCTAGATTGCATGTTGTCATGTTACTAGTCCTTAATTACACAAGTGAGAATCTGCAGGATGCAACCCTATATGTGTTATTTGCTGAAAGAATATTAACTATTAGGCACCTGCTCCTGTGAAGTAATGAGTGGAAATGTGTGGGGGGAGGGAAAGGAAAAAGACAGACATCTATCTGTCTAATGTTTGGAATTTATACTGCTACCCATCACTCTAGTATCTGAGTGCCTTCCATGTAAAATCAATAACAGTAGGGGTGTTAAGTGATGAAAGTGTCATTCTTATAGCAGGAAGGCTTTTTCAAAGAACCATTACTTGGCAGGATCAGATCCTGATTTAATGGAATCTGAAAGTTTTCTGTTGGCAATTCCTTTTATGTATTTTATTTTTTTCTCATGGAAAGTGAATGAAATTAAACAGAAGACAACTCCTACCAAGTAAGATCAGCTGGATTGAGAGTAGTAAAATGTAGTGGGATTCTTAATTTGGTATTTGCTTACTAGATAGCACAGTGAGGGCTGCATTCAAAATGGATTATTAATAATACCCATTTCTTATAACAATTTTCATCAGCAGATATCAAATCATTTTACAAAAGAAGTCAGTATGATTATCCCAATTTTACAGATGGGAACTGAGGCACAGAGTGGTGAACTGACTTGCAAGCTAACCAAATAGACCCCTGATATAGACCCACTAAACCTTGAATGGCAAAATAGTAACCAAAATATACTTTTACCTATGTTTCAACAATTAATAACAATTACAAAAGTAGACTTTTTTATTTCAAAATGTGTTGCTATATTAATGCACCATATTATTTATTTCTCCCGAATTATAATTTACAAAAGCTAATTAACAATTTTTTTTTCTTCAGTCATGCTGTCTCACAGTAGGGTAATTATAATATGCAGGTTATGGTATTTGTGCTTTGTTCCTATATATAAAAAATCTGAGGAAGATACCTGTTAATAATGATATTCTGATATTTTTAAAATATGAAAAAATAAAATCTTTGGTATGTGTTCCTGTAATTATGAAAACTGTTCTTGTAGTGTTTGTTAGGATCTTGAGGTTTGAATTTGCACATTGCTAGCTGAGGTCATTTCTGCAACCTGATGACAATGATTTCACCAATATAGGCTGAAACAAATTGAGGTCAGTGTACATTTTCTCCTAGCCTTGCTTTTAGCTTTCTTCCATGAACTCCAGAAGGTTTCAATTTACTGAAGCACTGAAGTAGGTAAGATCCAATCAAAGTAAAAGCAGAATCAATAAATGCTAACCTTGGAGGGCTAAATAGTAGTGACATCAGTCAGAGGGAAAAGTTGTTTGCAGATTTGAAACACTATTGTTCTGTAGCAGTCAGAAAATGAGAATGCAGCTATATACTCTTATATGGCTTGTTTACTGAAATATATTTAATGTGTTTGACAGGTAACAAGAGAGATTTTTTAACTAGGCTAAGACTTTGGGGAAAATGTAGAAACCATGATCCAAATCCGATCTATGAGAAATTGTCCACGGCCTTGCCATTTCACTTTGAATGGTGAATATGCAGACTCACGCATGTCAAAATACATGCTCAGTATCAAGTACACAGAATTTGCATATTGGCTTTTAATTGGCCATATCTGTAGGATAAGAATCAATGTTGCATTCATGCAAGTGATATTTTGTTTGTTTGTCTGTTTTTGTTTTTTTACTTTTTCTGGTTTTGTTGTTGTGTTTTGCATATTAGGTGTGTGCAATTGTGCATGCCCATTATTTGAAAAATCAGACCTTAATCGATTCTTGCAGCAGCATTTTATTGCACAGGAAAATAGATTTTAGGTAGAAACTTCTATACAAAATTGTGTAAATCCATGGTGGAGTAAGAGTAGTTGTATACTTTTATGCCTTTAAGCGTGGCTTTAAAGGAACATATGTTAATTTCACATTTTTGCTGACTTGTCAATTAAATTGAATTATTTTTGAGTGCTATTTTGGAGCTCAGTTGTGTCAGCACCTGTACTGTAAATTCATGATTCTGCAAGAGTTTATAACTTGGGAGTGTGATTTCTTCCCCTCCCACCTTTAAAAATATATTTAAAAATGTGAAAAAATATCAGATTCAGACTCTTATTCCTCCTGTTTGATTGGAGGTAGGGGGTTTAAACAGTATGTTGAAATTGTAGGGTAGGACTACACAAAGTGTCTGACTGTTCGTCTGTCTAGCCTACCACCCTAGACAATGCCTTTTTTAACCTGTGATGGGAAACTTTTCTCCATTAAAAAAAAAAAACATACAAAATAATGACTAATGGAGTTCTATTAAAAAAAAAAAGAAAGACCACACTCTATGTAAGAGATTCTACAACCTATAAGTACTGCATGCATTCAATTTAATTTATAAAACTAAAAATATTTATTATGGACTCCACCGCTAAACTGGGAGAGAATTTTTCTCAGTGAGCAACCACATTTTGACAATCATCTTTAAAGAAACCATTCTCTTGTGGTGACTTCCTTTCTTCATTCCTCCGTGGTAAATGGCAGCTGGTTCCTCCTTTTTTGGATATGGCTGTCATGATTGACTCTGTGGATGAGGGAAAAGCAGTGGACGTGTTGTTCCTTGACTTTAGCAAAGCTTTTGACACGGTCTCCCACAGTATTCTTGCCAGCAAGTTAAAGAAGTATGGGTTCAATGAATGGACTATAAGGTGGATAGAAAGTTGGCTAGATTGTCGGGCTCAACGGGTAGTGATCAATGGCTCCATGTCTAGTTGGCAGCTGGTATCAAGTGGAGTGCCCCAAGGGTCGGTCCTCGGGCCAGTTTTGTTCCATATCTTCATTAATGATCTGGAGGATGGTGTGGATTGCACCCTCAGCAAGTTTGCAGATGACACTAAACTGGGAGGAGAGGTAGATACACTGGAGGGTAGGGATAGGATACAGAGGGACCTAGACAAATTAGAGGATTGGGCCAAAAGAAATCTGATGAGGTTCAACGAGGACAAGTGCAGAGTCCTGCACTTAGGATGGAAGAATCCCATGCACCACTACAGGCTAGGGACCGAATAGCTAGGCAGCATTTCTGCGGAAAAGGACCTAGGGATTACAGTGGACGAGAAACTGGATATGAGTCAACAGTGTGTCCTTGTTGCCAAGAAGCCCAATGGCATTTTGGGATGTATAAGTAGGGGCATTGCCGGCAGATCGAGGGACATGATCGTTCCCCTCTATTCGACATTGGTGAGGCTTCATCTGGAGTGCTGTTTCCAGTTTTGGTCCCCACACGACAAGAAGGATGTGGAAAAATTGGAAAGAGTCCAGCGGAGGGCAACAAAAATGATTAGGGGACTGGAACACATGACTTATGAGGAGATGCTGAGGGAACTGGGATTGTTTAGTCTGCAGAAGAGAAGAATGAGAGGGGATTTGATAGCTGCTTTCAACTACCAGAAAGGGGGTTCCAAAGAGAATGGATCTAGATTGTTCTCAGTGGTAGCAGATGACTGAACAAGGAGTAATGGTCTCAAGTTGCAGTGGGGGAGGTTTAGGTTGGATATTAGGAAAAACTTTTTCACTGGGAGGGTGGTGAAACACTAGAAAGCGTTACCTAGGGAGACGGTGGAATCTCCTTCCTGAGAAGTTTTTAAGGTCAGGCTTGACAAAGCCCTGGCTGGGATGATTTAGTTGGGAATTGGTCCTGCTTTGAGCAGGGGGTTGGACTAGATGACCTCCTGAGGTCCCTTCCAACCCTGATATTCTATGATTCTATGATTATGGTAGGATCCTAGTGCTGGGTCCACTAACCACTTTAAAGATCAGGAGTGAGAAGCCATTGGTGGCTTGCACCACTCTTTTCATAAGAGACTGCAGGATGTATCTGGCTCATCTCTTGACCCTTCGTGAGCAGCCTCTCTCTTCTTTGCAACATCATACTTTTGTTTTTAAACACCGAGATTTGTTTTTGATTGAACTGAATAATTAATAAGTATTTTGAAAAAATGTTCTTGTTTTTCAGTGTTTGAATAAAAACAGACATTTTGGCTACTTTAATTTTTAGTGTAATACTATTCAGGGCAGGGAGAAGAGGGCCGTAGGGAAGGAATATGAAGCTATACGAACATAAGACATAATTTTCCCACTGTGACTCATATATAATAGTACCATATGCCACAAGTATTTCATTTTTCTTCAAAGGGACAGCTGGCAGAGGAAGATCCTACTCAATCTGAGTAAGAAATTCAGAATCTGGCCCATAGACAGTTGTCATTTGGTATGTCACAATGTAGAAATAAGTAGCTCTGCTGAGAGTATATCACTGACTCTCTGTGCTAGCATACAAGTCAATAAATGGGTTTCCATATTTTAATGAAATATGGAAATATTCATTTCTTTCTTAGAAGCTGCTTTTAAAAAAAAATGTATCTGTTAGAGTACTGCAGATTGCTGGGATTAAACTATGGTTCCACAAGGATTTACACAATAGCTAAGATACAGACACACAATCTCTCTTTCTGGTCCTAACATCTGGCAAAATTATCCAGAGTAATGGTCATATTCAGAGGGGTATATATATCATCATACTATAGTCATGATATGTCTTCTGATAAATTAAGCACGCTTTCTGGCTCAAGATGTCTGAGGTCAGGAAACAGAGTTAATCATTGTATCCCAATTAGTTGAAGTGACCAAGCCCATTAGAATGGTATATGATAGATGAGTGATTCTTATTAAATATATATACTCCAGGTATATAAGACTAGCCAATTCACAATAATAAGTGTTGGTTCACTTGGTTTGCCTGTGTCTTGTCAATTTTAGTTAAATATTGATAACTTCCAGTAGCAGAATACAGAATTTTTATTTTGCAGGTACAGAGCAGGTGGCTGGTACAGTGAACTCTTTTTATATGTTAAAATTGTATGTGTGGTGGTTTGTTCTTCATTTTGGTTTGGCTTTTTTTACACTTTGCAAACATAATAAAATCCCATTGTAAAAAACCAAAAAGGGAGTGTATAAATGGCGCTATCTCTATACATGTAAAATTTGCAGCTATGTTAGGCATGTTCATCCCAATTCTGTACATGAAAATGTTCATTGGTCTCAAAATAAATGCCTTAAGTTACCACACAGAGACCACTGAATAGGGTTTTGCACTTCAGTATGTATTTTTTTCCACAAAGGGATACAATCACGCAAAACAAGAAAACTTTCAATCACCACATTATATGTTTCCAAGTAAGCACAAGAAAACTGGTTCTATTAAAGTAACAAATATCCCACACACTCACTTATTTTTTGAGCCAAAGTCAAACCAATGTGGTTATGAAATTTCTAGGGAAATGTTTGTGGTTTTTTACTTCCAATTTTCAACTACAACCAGAACATTAAGTATTGAAAAAATCACAAGAGTCCCTATTCAAAGATGAGCTAATGCAAACTGAATCCAAATGATAAACCTTTAAGATGTACATACTATTACTAACTCCCGGCCCACACACAAAGGTACAGTCAATAGTTGTTAACTTCTTTGCTACAGTCATTTTAACTAACAGCTGACAAGTGTTAATCCTAAGTGACATAAGAACCCATCAGCACCTATGGGAATCAATAAAAGGACTTCCACTGGCTTCACAGTGTATTGGATAAGGCCTGTAGACACCAACTCTCCATAGTAAGGAAGGAGAGTGATGCCATCTGTTTATGTGATGTGATATTAAACTTATGACAGCAACACATCCAGCTGTATTGGTGTTTATAGACATGAGTAAAGTTCAGGATCCTATTCCTAAAATTAGGCCATTTTTGTTACAAGATGTGTACAATGGTCACCATTTAAAAAAAAACAAAAAACAGGGGGGCTGATTTACCACTTCATTACACGGGCATAAAACTGGAGTAAAACAGCAGCAAATCAAGTCCTATATTTGCCATTAAATACCACACAGTAGCTACAGTTGTTTCATATTTTAAGTTCAGGGAGAAAAATATGGTGTATCCACTGTGTGGAAACTCTTGGAAAATCCTGAGTTTAATGAAAAAGACTGTATCAATATAGAACACACTATTATTTTCTATAGGTTTTCCTTTTCAATAATGTATTAGTCCACATCTTGTAAATTGTGCAATCAAATTTCTCTTAAGGATGATATGTGCCTTTCAAAAAGGTAGGGGGGAAAAATCAGCCAAAAAATGGACATTTCAGATAGGTCATGCACAGTTAAAATATAGTCTTGTCACAGAGAAAACAATGAGAAGATTGTTTAATACAACAAAAATCATGCTTTTTTGTGCAGCTGTAAGGCCATGAATGTCTTGCATTCCCTTAACTGCTTTTGTGCCTTAGGATGTACAAGCAAACATCTTGTGAAGAGGCAACCATACGGCTCTATCAGTGTCATACACAGGATTTCTGTATAGCGAGGAGGTTTGCATATAAAATGCAAAACTGGTATATTATAGTGAGCGTAGGCTTTGTAGAATGTAAACAATAAAACATAAGGCTTCTCAAAGGGCATTGTTGTGAAGATTGAGTCTTGTTGCAAGCTATTCTGCCTAGGCCTCTACTTAGCAAGACTGCTTCTTTTTATTACCATGCAATTCACCAAGCAGAAGTAATTTCCACATAAATTCTTTTATCCAAAGGCAACATAAACACCCACACATTCTGAAATAAAGGACTTGGTGTACTAAAACTGTGCTAGTCGTGCTGCTATAGTTAAGGTTGTGTCAGCCGTTCTATTAAAATCCTATTTTCTGAGATTTACAACTTGCAGTAAAAATTTACCCCAGGTTGAATCTTGACACAGTGGGGTCCTCTTTTAGTGCAGCATCTGGGTATTCTGTGGCATAGACTCCTGTTACTGTTAAAGGGAGCCAACCAATTCAGTCCTTACATGATGCACATAACATTTTTCTCCTATAACATCTCAAGCAGAGGGAAAATAAATTAATCAGAATGTTCCTTTTAATTTATATTTTAGATATAAAATCTCCACACCAAAAATACGTCCATCTTCGGAGCACCCTGGACCAAAATTTAGGAATACAGTAAAGAGGATTTACAAAACAATATCCAGGCAGCAGAAGCTTTCCTGTCCTTCCTTTCTCAATAAATGCATCTTGTACTAATCAGCAGTCTGCAGATCCAGTGCAGATTAGAACTTCCACCCCACATCATAGAATCATAGAATCATAGAATATCAGGGTTGGAAGGGACCCCAGAAGGTCATCTAGTCCAACCCCCTGCTCGAAGCAGGACCAATTCCCAGTTAAATCATCCCAGCCAGGGCTTTGTCAAGCCTGACCTTAAAAACCTCTAAGGAAGGAGATTCTACCACCTCCCTAGGTAACGCATTCCAGTGTTTCACCACCCTCTTAGTGAAAAAGTTTTTCCTAATATCCAATCTAAACCTCCCCCACTGCAACTTGAGACCATTACTCCTCGTTCTGTCATCTGCTACCATTGAGAACAGTCTAGAGCCATCCTCTTTGGAACCCCCTTTCAGGTAGTTGAAAGCAGCTATCAAATCCCCCCTCATTCTTCTCTTCTGCAGGCTAAACAATCCCAGCTCCCTCAGCCTCTCCTCATAACTCATGTGTTCCAGACCCCTAATCATTTTTGTTGCCCTTCGCTGGACTCTCTCCAATTTATCCACAATTTATCACTATTTCCTCAAAGGGGAATCCCATCCTGAACTGCCTCAATCCTCCTCCAGTGCCTGCTTAACAATTATTTAAGCAATAGGTACTGGTTTATTGGAGGGTTGTAATGTGCAAAAAACTAAATAAATCAGCCAGAGGGATATCCCCCCCCCACACACACACACACATTGAAGTCTGAGTCAAACTGTGCCCTGGAGAGATAGAATTTTACACTCTACAAAAAAGTTAGTAGTTGGTTCTCATTAATTACCTATAAATCTATTGATGCTTCCTGTATTTTGGTAACCTGGGTGCCTTTCTAAGCTAGCCCCCATGCTGTGCTTGCTCATACTCTAAAATGTAATGTCAGGCTTCTCAGACATAATTAATTAGGGTTGATATGCATGAACTTTGAATTATTTAACAAAAATACTCAAATAAAACTAATAATGTATCTAAAGGAGGACTGCATATGCACAAGAACAACTCAGAATTTTGTAACATTTTGCAGCACATAAATCCGCTGTGTATGCACCTGCAAGAACTAGAACATGAGCACTCTGAGGGAGTCATTACAGTCTATCAAGTCAATGATCCCTGAACTAAGAAGGATTTACATGAACAGACTGTAATGGCTCCAGAGCAGTCCTCCTCCTCATCAAAATCAAAAGTCTGCTCTGTAAAAATTCCCTAAATACAATTTATCAGAGAAATAATAGATGTTTGCAGAGTTAATATAAAGAAATATATATATATTTAGCCAATAGACTGAGCTATTATCTTAATATATCTGGGTATTTTTGTCTAAGTGTAAATATCTTCATTCACTCCTAAATGGATACTGCATGCAAATTTATGCCATAATCCTGCAATCAAATCCATGTGGGCAGGTCTACGCACCCAGACAAAATCCCCTTTAGTTGACTAGGAGTAGAGGTGCAAGATACTGCCTGCATAAAATTGCAACTGAAGTCAGTTATAGTATTGGGGCCCTGAGTTGTAAACTCTTCAGGCATGGATACACAAAAGGAGTTAGGTGTTGTGAGGCTGAGCATTAGGGCACCTAGCTTGAGAAACAAAGAAAATCTTAGGAGCACCCTGAGATTCACAAAGCCTGAGTTAGATGCCTAGGCTCCCTATATAATGAATTGGAAGAGAGAGGTGCCTTAGACCATGATTCACAAAAGCCAGCATGCTAAGCAGGGAGCCATCTAAGGCAGCCGGTTGGAAGATGCCAAACAGAGGGGTGCTAAGCCCCTTGCAAATATAGGCACCTATTACTGTCAGAGATTCTCTGTGGTGAAGTATCTTCTGGAATTAGGTGCCTACTATGTTTTTGTAAGGGGGAGGAGGCCCTCCCTCATAACATTTATCTCATTAGTTAGGATACTCACCTGGGATGTGGGAGACCCCTGGTTCAAGTCCCCCGTCCTCCTGCTTAGGGCAAGGGATTTGAACAGTGGCCTGCCACCTCTCAGGTGCATGTTCTAGCTCAGGGATTGGCAACCTTTGGCACATGGCCCGTCAGGGAAATCCCTCGGCCCACGTCGCTTCCCACAGCCCCCATTGGCCTGGAACGGTAAACTGCAGCCAGTGGGAGCTGCAATCGGCTGAACCTGCGGACACTGCAGGTAAACAAACTGTTTCGGCCCACCAGCAGATTTCCCTGATGGGTCGCATGCCAAAGGTTGCCAATCCTTGTTCTAACTGCTGCCAGGCTATCAGACATTCTGGTGTAGGTCTTCCTCAGTCTGTACTGTTGAAGTTATTCTACTGTGAATACATAATTAAAAAAAAATAATTGAGAGAGAGAGAGAGAGAGAGAGCGAGCATGTAAATAGCCTGGTGGTTAGCTCACTTACCAAGATATGGGCAAACCAGGATCCAGTCCCCCTGCTCAAATGACTTTTTAAAAGTATTTATCCAGAGTGCAATGTCTTCAACAGGAGAGACTGAGGGAGCTCTACATCAGAATATCCGATAACCCAGTAGTTAGAGCATGTACCTAAGAGGTGGCAGATTCCTTTTCAAATCCCTTTTTCCTCCCCACCCAGGTGGATGGGGGACTTGAACCATAGGTCTCCCATATCCCACATGAGTATCCTAACCACTGGGTTAAAATTTATGAGGGAGGTCCTCCCCAGCTGTTTTGTGTGAACTCACCTGAGAGACCCATTCCAGCAGGTGGCCTCTGAACGTGACTACTGGATTGGGCCCTGCATGTGACATAGGTGGCTGAATGCCTTTCATCCCTGGTTTGTGAATCGCTCTGGGGCTGAGGTGGCAGACAGGCGCCTGGGTGTCTAGTGGAAGACAGCCATGCACATGCTTAGAGGCAGAAACATAGGCACCGAGGGAATTATTTTTACTGCAAAAACTTAGATTCTAAGTGAGTTCAGGAGCCTACAGAGTTTGGCAGGAGTTTTGTGAATCACGATAGAGCCTAAATCTGGTGTTTAGGCACCTAAGTCCTGTTGTGAATCTACGCCTCAGTGACTTAATCCAAAGCCTATTTTAATGAATAGGAGTCTTTCCACTGACATAAATGGACTTTGAATCAGGCCCTGGGCAGTAACTATGTCTTCCTATGTGTTTGTACAGGCCCTACTGCTCTGTGTCCCCAGTCTGGAGTGGACCTTATGGCATATTATATGTGTGACTACTGAAATACAAATAGTAAGTAACAATTGTAAAATAGATTAGTGGATTATTTACAAGCTGTCTTCTTGTTATTTAACTGAGACAGTAGTTAAATAACAAGAAGACAGCTACTCAAAAACACTAAATCCTGACTCAAGTGAGTGCCCCATTAACCTTCTTGTATGAGTAAGGGTTATTAATGTGAGTAAAAGTTTTCTAGGTCTAACCCAAGGGCTGGTACAGTTTATTAAAAGCTGTCATACTATAGAACAAATTCTAATTTTGGATGTATGACTATTCTACTGTTTTTAAGTTTGTTTTTCCAAGATATAGTGATACATTCTCCATATCAGAGACTAGAATCTGGCTCTATGAAAGATTCCTATTATTCACATGCAAAAAGTGAACCATCACCTGGGTGAGAGTGTGGGGCATGAGAGGAAGAAGGAAGTTGAGAAGGCCATAAATCTTTAAGGCATTAGGTACAAACAGCCTTTCCTTGGCCAAGCACTTTAAGTGGTGGAGAAAAATAGCATAAAATAGTCATCTTTTGAATGATTCAGTAAGAATGCAAAACTGTCCCTTTCCCTCACATGAGCCACACAAATTTGCTGTAAGCAAATCCAAATATTGCAGTGTCTTTAAATTCAAATGACTGCATAACTTGTTCTTAGCCCAGTAGCTATCCAGAATCACTGACATTCTGAAAATGGGACTTATCAGTATAAAAACCCAAAGAAAATATTTTTAAAGGAGAAAAAAAGTCCTCTTTTATTCTCTTAACTACAATGAAGAAATCAGATCGTCTTTGCTGAGTGAAAGCAACTCTCAAGTGGTAAATAATAATGCATTTTCCCTGTCTTGTTTTTCAGCAGAAGGAGAGAAGGAAATTAAAGAATTGTGTTGTGTCTATTGCTCTTTCCACAACAAATATAATATGAAGGAATCAAATGGGCACAGTGGGGTCCAAATAACCATGTTTACTAACTACATACAGGACTCAAGACCTAGGTAAATACAAACTGCTTTGGAAGGGTTTTGGTGGCTTCTGAAACATGGAAGAGGGCCACTAGAGGGCTCACAAGCTATTTAAAAGGTTATTAGCCATTTCCGATATACTATAGATTATAGCAAAGGACATGTGGGTCCAGAGCACTGTATGTGTAAAAGGGCAATTTGTGATGTCTGTTCCTCAACCCTTGCGCATAGCCAGCTAGTCTGAGCTGTAAAGGAGGGAGGCTGAGTAGTGAGGTAGCAGAATTAACAACAAAATCATTTAGTGTAATCAGGTCCAGAGAGGACTGTGAGGAACTTCACAGAGATCTAAATAAGCTAGGTGACTGGGTATCACTAGGCAAATAAAATTCATTTGTGACAAATGCAACATGATGCACATTGGGGTAAAAAAATAAACTATTCATACACTTTACAGGATTCTAAATTAACTATATCAATTTAGGAAAGGGACCTGGGCACCTCTGTAGATAGTTCAATGAACACTTCTGTTCAATGTGCTGCTGGGTTCTTCTTTGCTTATGCACAACGTGCCTCAGTTGGCATGTGACCAGGATTCATCACCAAATTTGGTGCTTTGATTGGATCATTAGATTCCCGGCCTAGGCTGGGTACTGATGGGGAGTGCAATATGGATGCTGATCCATACCTCCCACAGCTAGGATTAAAAAAAAAGAAGCAACAGCTAAAAAGATGTTAGGATGCAGAAGAATGGGATGCTGAATAGTATGGATTATGTTATAATACCTTTATACAAATCACTGATGTGGCCCCATCTAGAATGCTGTGTGTGGTACTGGTCACCACATCTCAAAAAAAGATATTGCAGAACTAGAAGGGTGTGGCAGAAGGCTTCCTTAGGGCAGGATAGCTTGGTACCGTAAGCTTGGAATCAGTCTCTACGCAGTCAATAGCAAAATAGCAACTCAAGATTTGGCAGTCTGAGGCTTTAATCAAAGAGGGGAAAAATTCTTCGAAACATACTTATATGCAGCACTTTGGGCAAGGGCAAGACCCTGGCCTGGGTTCTGGGTTAACCATGAGGAGCTCCTTCTCTGTCCCAGAGTCATCCAGCTCTGCTCCAGGCAAAAGCAGGCAAGCCTTCTTTACTGGCCTGCTGGTTCCTGATTGGTCAATATTTCCTCCTGGCCTTTCTAGGCTTTGTTGGTCACCTGGATCTGAGTGGTTTTTCCCTGGGTGGGGAGTATCTGGGTGCTGATACCTCCAGCACAGGGCAGAGAAGGCCTGACAAACCTCATCGAAAGGGGGCTCACACAAGTATTGCAAGAATGATCAAGGGCCTTGAACACCTCTCCAATGAAGAGGGTTTGAAGAGATTGTTTACTTTAGAAAGGAGATGACTAAAAGGGAAAATGATAAAGGTATATAAAATAATGAATAGTCTAGATCAGGGATTGGCAACCTTTGGCCCGTGGCTCACCAGGGTAAGCCCCCTGGTGGGCTGGGCCAGTTTGTTTATCTGCCGCGTCCACAGGTTTGGCTGATCACAGGTCCCACTCGCCGCAGGTCACTGCTCCAGGCCAATGGGGGCTGCGGGAAGCAGCGCGGGCCGAAGGATGTGCAGCCCCCATTGGCCTGGAGCAGCAAACCACGTCCAGTGGGAGCTGCGATTGGCCAAACCTGAGGACGCAGCAGGTAAACAAACTGGCTCAGCCCACCAGGGGGCTTACTCTGGCGGGCCGCTGGCCAAAGGTTGCTGATCCCTAGTCTAGATAAGATAGATCCAGAAACTTCATTAAACATTTTTTCTTCTTCCCACCCAATCATATTCAAACAGTTCTTTCTGCATATTGCAGCACCCTTCCTTTAACATTAATGTCATACAAACATAACACAATATCACATATTTAAGAATCATTATTTTGTGTCATGTATGTAATAAACATTAACATCTCCTCTTGTTGAATACTGTGTGTGGATATGTATTTGGATAGTACTCTTTCCCACATACTAGCAGCATCCCTTAGTTATTCACTTTAAATATGATACACAATCACTTGCTAGTCTCCACATATGTAAATTTAACAGAGCAATAGATCCAATATCTGATGTTGTTTTAGTTACTACATGCTCATCATGCTCTGTAAATAATTATTATTCCAAATATTTTTCATTGGACGCTCTTGTTTATGACTTTTTTTTCTAGTTAAAATCAGCTTTATGTTATGGTCTCATAAGGCCAAGGTAATATCATATATCTGCATGTTCAGATCTGCTATCTGACATGTGTTCCTTGCAAAAGGTATTGCAATTTTTTTTCGAAAATATACATATGCTTTTTGTTTTGAAGTAGACTGATATCTTTATGCTGATGCTTCTTCGTCAGCTAGGCATAATGTTGAGATGTGCAGACTATGGTCACCTGTCCTAGATTCAATTATGTAGCTCCAAGGGATGTCAAAGTGTTACTTATTTGCATAAAAGAAGAGTCTTAACAATGCAAACCCAAACAGAAACTGGGTTTCATCATGAGCCTAGATGCTCTCAAGTTCAAAATCTATTGGTGTATATTTACTTAAAAATAGCTTGGCACTTGAGACTCTTTTCGTTAGCATTATTTAGGGTTCAGATGAATCTGCAAATGCACTGATTGCCTCTAGAAGAACAATTTGTGCGCATGCAGTTTGGAATGTTATTTTTAAGGTAATTTCTTCATGAATATGCATAAAAGGTGGCTGAAGCTGTGAATGGCTATTTCTAGGTTGACTTCTTGACATTGCCTTATTCCATTAATGGTGGTTATGACTTTATTCCATGTTACTGTCCTTCTAAATTTCCTTCTGCACTGGGGACAGCACTACAGCCATTCACTGGCCATGGCAGATGCGAGATACAAAAAAGTGGCGGGGGGGGAGCGGGACTGTTTTTCCCTTACTGGTGTAATAGTCTGTGGTCAGCTACCTGGGTAGCTTATTATTCTGCTGCTGACACTTGTGTCAGTGTGAAATGTCTTTCAAGTTAGCAAAGGAACAGTAAGTTATGGGTTCTTAACCATCTGGATGCTGACTTCATTTTAATATCCTTACTTAGAGTATGATAAAACTTTTGCTTGCTATTCTGCACTGTGTGTTTCAGATGAGATTAATTTGCATTTCCTCAGGATCCTCATCATTCTGCCCTTTCTATGGTAGAAAGTCATGGCCGTGCTTTGAACAGAAATATATGTATTTGCCCTAAAGCCATCTGCATCGCAGCAGTAGACTCAATTAGCCAGTTTTCTTTAGCAATCAAACATAAAACAACTATGTATTTAGTATACATGCTTCTATAAATATTTCTATGCCTAAAGCTCACATGGAAAGTGTCTGTCGTGAATATGTATGAACATAAATATATAGTTTATGGAAAGAGATAAAATACATCATGAGGGACACATTGGGACACATCCTGCTTTAGCCTTTTAAGTGTACACAAACTCTCAGTGCTTCCAGGAGTGGAAGTATTGCCTTAGAGTCACCCAGGGATTGCTGTTTATTTTTCCAGATTAATGGCTGGGTGCTTGTGTTGATGTATGTTTGAAATATCACCATGTATATCATGGATTTTGCCACTGTTGGACAATTGTGACAAATCTTGTACAAAGTTGATCATGTACAGTGTTAATGGAAAAATATGATTTTGCTAAATAAGATAATCCTGTTTAAATCCATGTATCATCATTGTATCTGAAGTTATGAATATTGGCTTTATATATCCATATTTAAAATAGATATTTTAACACCCACAAGGTAGTTTACATCCAGTCTCGCTAGCACATTGGGAATGGACTACTCCAGCTTGATGGCCCATTAAAGACACTTAGCTCTCACAATGGGCCATAGGAGAAACTCATTCTGCCAAGATATCTCTTCCTGCAGATGCCTTAGCCTCCAAGGGGCCAGTGGCTTCCCCTTTGAGTCATCAAACCATGTAAGCACATGTGATGTATTCATGTGACCCTGGACTCCACCTTGTGCCAGTAACTTTCCACAAACTGGGCTGTGAGCTTTGTTTGAAACAGAAAATTTCCAGACACATGCCAAAGGGTATAAAAGACCCCTGGCATGATACCATTTGGCCTCTTTCCTGCTCTGGTTCCCTGGCCTGTGAATTTACAACTAAAAGGAGCATATTGAACTATGGACTGAGAACCTTTCAGTCTTTTGGAAGTTTTCAGAGAGACTTTGAAAGGCAGCAATCTTTAACATCACAGCTATAAACCTGATATAAGAACATTGCAATTATTGTATGTATATGATGTTGCCATAAATATAAAGGGAAGGGTAAACCCCTTTGAAATCCCTCCTGGCCAGGGGAAAGCTCCTCTCACCTGTAAAGGGTTAAGAAGCTAAAGGTAACCTCGCTGGCACCTGACCAAAATGACCAATGAGGAGACAAGATACTTTCAAAAGCTGGGAGGAGGGAGAGAAACAAAGGGTCTGTGTCTGTCTGTAGTCTTCTTGGCCGGGGACAGAACAGGAATGGAGTCTTAGAACTTTTAGTAAGTAATCTAGCTAGGTATGTGTTAGATTATGATTTCTTTAAATGGCTGAGAAAAGAATTGTGCTGAATAGAATAACTATTTCTGTCTGTGTATCTTTTTTGTAACTTAAGGTTTTGCCTAGAGGGGTTCTCTATGTTTTTGAATCTAATTACCCTGTAAGATATCTACCATCCTGATTTTACAGGGGGGATTTCTTTATTTCTATTTACTTCTATTTTTTATTAAAAGTCTTCTTGTAAAACACTGAATGCTTTTTCATTGTTCTCAGATCCAAGGGTTTGGGTCTGTGGTCACCTATGCAAATTGGTGAGGCTTTTTATCCAATATTTCCCAGGAAAGGGGGGGTGCAAGTGTTGGGAGGATTGTTCATTGTTCTTAAGATCCAAGGGTCTGGGTCTGTAGTCACCTAGGCAAATTGGTGAGGCTTTTTACCAAACCTTGTCCAGGAAGTGGGGTGCAAGGTTTTGGGAAGTATTTTGGGGGGAAGGACGCGTCCAAACAGCTCTTCCCCAGTAACCAGTATTAGTTTGGTGGTGGTAGCGGCCAGTCCAAGGATAACGGGAGTAATATTTTGTACCTTGGGGAAGTTTTGACCTAAGCTGGTAAAGATAAGCTTAGGAGGTTTTTCATGCAGGTCCCCACATCTGTACCCTAGAGTTCAGAGTGGGGGAGGAACCGTGACAGATGTATTAACCATTTTAACTTTCTTCTTTTCTTTTATCAATAAACCTTTAGATTTTATGTATTAAAGGATTGGCAGCAGTGTGATTATTGGATAAGATCTAAGTTATATATTGGCTTGGCTATGTTACTGATCTCCTGGGATTAGAAGAATCCTGCTCCTGAGATGTTCTTCTGCTCTCCATGTCCATGTCCATGTCCAATTTCTCAAACAGTGAAATCCTCCAGGCTCTGAGCTCCATCTCAGCTGTCCTGGAGGTGTTCATTATCTCTCTGAACATGTCATCCTGTGTCCTCTTTTTCTTTCCAGCCTTCTAATCTGTGAAAGCCTCTCCCCTGGTGTGGAAGATGCACCAAAGGATAAGCTTTCTGATGTAAGACAGGCAAAGCACAAGGCAACCATTGTCAGCATATACCCTGGTTCTAGTGCAAGATTGCTAATTTAAACAAAACACACTCCCCTTATTCCATGTACGTGCAAGCCAAAACATAATCAGTATCCCTAGCTTTTCAGTGAACCAGTTTGCTGTTCCAGATATAGAGAGTATGGCCCCACGGCATTGGTGACAGGCCTTGTGCTGCAACTTGTAGCAAACCCACATCAGGAGCACAGGTGGGCAGTTGGACAATTCCCCCTTCCCCTAACAGCATGTAAGTTTTGAGATCAGGGACAAGTGTTAAGTCTCCCAAATTGCTGTCTATTTCTCAGGCAACTCGAGAAGGGGGTAGGAGGGAGAACAAAGGAAGCCCATACCCCCTTCCCTGAACACTGCTGGTAGTAGACGCCGATCCCTGCCAACCAAAGCAACAGCATGTTAGGGAAAGCATGGTTTGAGGGACCCAGAATTCATCATAGGGGGATTGATCACATTCTCCATTGTTGCAGCGTGAGCACTTGTAATGAAAATTTTCCCTGTTTCCCATAGGTGACTGTATGTGATATCAGTCTCCTGACAGCGGCAAGGGAGCAGAAGCTGCAAGCCTGGTCCTTACGCTGTTAAGTTGTGTACCCCAATTATACCAGCAGAGTTGATACTGGAGTGGTGTGGGAAAGTGTCCTACCATGGTGGAAGAAATAAGACAGCCCCCCCCCCACCCCAAGAAACCTTCTGCAAAGTATTGCATAGTACCTTCATGAAAGTTTCCTACAGATCTCCATGGAGGATTCCTCAGCCGTCCCTGTGCACATAAACAGTCTTTTTCCAGGAAGCACCCTCTGTGTAGCTAAAGCAGCCACAAGGAAGCAGATACCCACTGCACCTCATTTTTTATTCAGATTAAGCATAAAATATCAGCGCATGTAAGCTGTACAGTTTGATTGGAAATGTATGTGCACCAGAGTTGCCTTCCCCCGCGTCATGCTCAGTCACCATGCTGTCCTGAGGCTAGCTGGGCTCCGAGGTTAAAAACAGCTCCTAGCTCTTGGGGAGAATGGATCCACTGCTCACCAGTCTCCCATTCTTCTCTTTCTCATCCTGAATGTCCTCCTCATTGTTGCCTGAGGTGACCCGGGACTCTGTGCCACTGTGCCACTGTGGATACAGGATATTACTGCAACCCCACTGATCTGGATTATTATCTTGCAGTGTGGTTGCACTCTGTCATGTTAGGGAAATAACGCAAGGTTGAATTACTCAAATTAATTCTGAAGTGTGGACATACACTAAGGGAATTGGCTTGGGACACAGTGAGAGCCCATCTTGTAGGACCTCTAATATATGCCCTTTCTGTGGGGACTTAGGTTTGATTTTTTTTCTTGTTTGCTCCCACAATGAAACTTGTTTCATTTCTAAACATGTGTTCCTAAAACATGTGCTTGTGCTTGGCTCTTTCCTGGATGAGAGTACAGTGATGCTGAGTGTAAGTTTGGTAAACATGGAAATACAGGTGAAGCAAAATTTGCTGTGTGCTACGTCCAAACAAACTCATTTAAATGCCTCATTTGCACCCATAACAAAATAACGCAGCCTGCTTGAGCGGTGAAGCAGAGATGTGAATGCAGCATTTTTTTAGAGCTATGTTTGAAAGACAGCATTAGGTGTTTCGGGCACTGTGTGTGTTTGTGCACGTGCATGCATGTGCGTTTTGATTGATATATGAAAATATCTCTGTCAGGTATTTCAGGATTGCTGATGCGGCTGATCACAATATGTGTGTTATCTTAATGGCATCAATAGTTTCTCAGAGTGTATATATTTTCTCCAAGTTTCACCCCAAACAGCTGTGATGAGGTGACAAACTACCTTGTTTTTATATTGGTCCTATTCCCAGGAAAACATTTCGCATTACATTATCAACCATGCATATAATGAAAGAAAATAATTACTCTGTCCCAATAGGATTTTTACTGATGCTTTCACTAAATTAGAGGTATCTGTCAGAAAATATGCCTTTTCCCAGTGTATCAGTTCTGACACCCACTGTCACTGCAAACATGTTTTCAGATAGTTAAAACATGGATTAAATTATTATCATTATTTATTTGCTATACAATGGTGCCTAGAATCCCCAACTGAGATGGGGGACTCAGTTTGCTTGGAGCCATACAAATATCTGGTGAAGAGGCCACACCCATGCCCCAGGAAGTATATTATCTTAATAGACAAGATAAACAAAGAATAGGAAAAAGAAAATGTTACTACTTAAGGTGTCCTGGGTTTCTTTTTACAATGGAACAGTTACCCTAATGTCTGTAGGAATCCTGATCCATAGCTGTTGTGCAGTATTTTGGCAGGCAGCTTGCCACTTGGCAGATGGACATTTTTTTTTTCATGGCTAAGTAGAAAACACAGTCTGGAATAGAAGAAAAAGAAGTGTGACAATCCCAGCAGCATCTACAATATGGCAGGAACTGTCTTTTTCTGTGTCTGTGCAGCACCCATCACAATGGTGTCCTTGTCCATGCCTAGAGCTCCTAGACACTATGATGATAAATAAATAATAATAATTAATAATAGATAACAAAAAATGGAATGACAGAGAGGAGTCACAAAGTATCCTATCTTTTGGACTTCCAGACTTAAGTCAGTTAGTTGGGATACAGTCAGCACTCAATATTTTAGCAACTGTTGATCAGATAGGAAATAGTTAAATTGCTAATGGTATGGTCATCTGGTAAATGCCTTTCATAGTCACCTCCAGAATGGGTCTAAAAGGGACAGGAATGATATGTTATTTCTGGCCCAGTTATCAAATAAAACACAGCACTTGATTAGATGGAAGGCCTGGCTTCATTTTCTTTTACTCACTGGCATTCTGTGGCATTTCTCTTTGAGCCTTGAGAGCTAACCTCCCGCCCCCTCCCACTTCTAACCCCAATGAGATTCTCTGCTATTTTGCATTGGAGCCCTAAATGTCCTCCTTTTGTTTCCCTTGTTAGCATTGTAGTTATGCATGCTACATTGGGAATAACCATTCTGCAGGATTTAAAATGATTACCACAGGAGTCATGAAGGAATTTTACCCCCTTTGTAAAGCATTGCACAACTTGCTAAGTGCATTATCAAGGTTTTCTGAAGCATTATTGGTTGTGTCAAAGACAGCATAGTGGCCTTGATGGACCATTGATCTGATCAGGTATAGCAAATTCTACATGTTCAAGGCCTGCATCACAGCTATGATACTTCTGTCTGGGGAGAATTAAAGGGAGAACACTTCAGAGCTTGCTAAAGCTGCTCTTTGATCAGAAAGAGAAGTTGCTGTTTGAATAATGTAAAACACTCTGTTTCTCCTGCCCTGCTGCTCCGGGTCAAAGCATGCTCTGCCACAGCATCTCAACCTTTGTAAACTGTGACTATGAACCCAAATAAACCATGCAGAGCACATTACTAGGTCAGTAGACCAGCTTGGCTTCCACTTTTTTATTTACTGTGCTAGAATACTTCCAGCAGCTAAAAAAACAGTCACTAAATTTTTTGAGAAGCCAGATTAGCCAGTATTCTGTAGTGGGGCACAGAGACAACTGATCCACTTCATCTCATCCTCCTCAATCACGTGTAATCAAATGGTTGAAATGAAGGGCTTACACAAGGGCAGAGTCTGAGCTAAAACAGAAATAAATGATAATCAGTTTACTTACAAATGTCCTTAAAATGTAAACATTTGGAGAACAAGTTGCATCAATGAGAAAGCGCTGGCAGTTAAAATGTCTTAGATGGTCTTAAACAAGCAAAAGGCCCACATTCTCTGCTGCTCCAAGTCTCCATTTAACAGAGCAGTGAGTGGGGCTGTCATGGGGTCAGGTACAGCTCCCTGATTCTCAGGGCTCCTTTCTGCTACCCTGATCCCAGAGTAAGTTAGAGCCTCTTGAAACTCCTCTAAATCATGCCAGCTAAAGGATCACACACCACCTGGAGTTAGCTGCAGTGCATCACAATCCATGTATGCCTTCTCCTCCTCATTACGTTATGTCTGTCATCCAGGGCAGAGTCAGGGGCTGGTGAAGGAGCCAGCTATAACATTCTTGGAAATTCCTAGCTAGCCTTAACCCACCTTTGTGTGTTTTTTGGGGGGGTCTCCTTTGTGCTACTCAGGCAGCACTATGGGAATGGACTACAACTGAGTACCTGGCACAAAATGTCTGTTTTCCCTACTGGTATCAAACCGGAATAGTAATCTGTTGTAGGGGAGATTAATCTTTCAGGATAATGGTTTACAATGCCTTGTCCTGACTTCTAGAAGATTGTTAAATTCAGACTAGTTCTAAAACTTGTCAAATGTACATGCTAAACTGCACTATATCACATGGGATGTTGTGGGAGTATCTACATTTATGATGTTGCACAAGATATTGTTATAAGATTCAACAGCTGTATCAACAGAGGCTTCCGTTAATCCCCTGAGTCTTGACCCAGCAACTACTTTATATATAAATGATTGTCAAAATAATGCAGGGGTGTGTGTATGTAACTGCAAGCTCGGGGAGCAGGGAGGACAATGCCAGCAGTTCAAAGGAAATAACAGAGTGATTAGACAAAGTGCACAACTGACAATTACAGTTAATTGGTTATGATTAATGGGCAGGGGGCTACAGGAAATGGTAAAGTGGACACGTAATTAGGCTTTCCCCGCAAAAGAGCTATGTTCAAGCTGATGAGTTCACATAAGAAAAGGGATACAGTGGAACCTCGTTGATACTTACTATGCATCATATAATATGACATTAATGTGTCTGCTCAGAATCTGAAGTGTGTGGCAGGGTATGAATGAGATACATCGGTGGTGTAGTGTGGGAGTACATTCAGAGCACTCATCCACTCTACACTCAGACCTCTTTGTCCTTCATTTCCAGGTGCGTTCCGTTTACCCCAAGCATTTTTTTTTTAAATATGAAAAGAAAAAATAATGATGTATTGTTCTGTGACAATATGACAAAAATTGAAAGGCAGTTTTTCATGAGGAAACTGATTTATATTTTAGATAGTTTTTTTCTTACTTTGTTCAGCATAGCAGATGAGGTCCATGTTCAGGGCCAGACCGTCAGCTGTTGCAAATCAGAGCTGTTCCATTGAATCAGTGGAACTATTCTGATTTACACTAGAGGAGGACCTGATCCTGAGTTTAGAAAATAGATCCTTTACTAAGTCTCATTATTCATTGTGTTCACAGAGAGCTAACTTGTATTAAAATCAGATTGCTGGCCCAAGCATTCACGAGGCCAGCATCTCCTTTTTATCATTGTTTGCATATCTAGGGCTTCCCTGAACACATCCCAAAATTTCCACTGGTGTTGTGTTGCAATGGTAACAACAATACAAGCTGATTTGGTGACAGGTGTTGCATGAATATGATACACCAGTTATCTCTTGTTGTATGGTTAGTTCTTTGGCACAGGGACCATCTTTTGGTCATCTGCTTGTACAACATCTAGCACAATGGGGACCTGCTCTACAGCTGGGACTCCTAGGCACCACTAATAACACACACACTAAAAGGTCACACACTTTGTTGCTTATGTAGAACAAACGGCTGCTTCCCTGCCAGAAGCCTCTCTGAGATCATGCCTAACCCCTTTATCCAGAGTGACCAAATGGAGATTTTAGTGGAAAGCAGGCTTTTCCAGTTTTCACCAAAATCAGTGAGGTCTTCTCACTCCTTCCTGTAACATTCCCTGAAGCGTAGGCATGGATCACTTGTGGTTTTCAAAAGTTAGCATATTACAGATGGACAGAGAGAGAAAGACCATCGAGTTTCTCTAGACCTGTCACTTGTCTCCACAAATAATATTAATAACATTACCAATAACTAGAAAAAAAAACAACGAGGAGTCCTTGTGACTAACAAATTTATTTGGGCATAAGCTTTTGTGGGTTTAAACCCATAAGCCCACGAAAGCTTATCCCAAATGAATTTGTTAGTCTCTAAAGTGCCACAAGAACTCCTCACTGTTTTTGTTGATACAGACTAAAACAGCTACCACTCTGAAATCTGTCACCAATAACTAGAGTAGTACATGGATTCTCAATCTGGGGACTATAAACAAGTGTTAGATGTTGTGAACACCCTTCTTCCCATATTGCTAGATTTCTTGCTGTTGAAGGGCATGCTGGGTCCCACTATGGAAAAGGTTGAGAGTCACTCCATTGGGTCATAGCTTTATGGATGGATAGGCACACTCTCTCTCTCTGTCAAAGAAAAGCAATATTAACTTTAAAATATGGAGGAGTACTTTATTACATTTTAAATGAGACAACAAATTACACTCCAGTTATTAAAGTTTAAAATCATGGCAATTCTTGTGGCCTTTATTAACATAAAATTCATAAATAATGAACAATCTGAGATTAATGTAAAGAATTAGCAAATTATGGAGACTTCATTTGAAGTTAATGTGAGTAAAAGTAATAACTTGTTTAAGGCCTCAATCAAGCAGTTTAACACACAGGTAGGTAAAAAAGAAAAGGAGTACTTGTGGCACCTTAGAGACTAACCAATTTATTTGAGCATAAGCTTTTGTGAGCTACAGCTCACTTCATCGGATGCATAAAGTGAAAAATACAGTGAGGATGTTTTTATACACACATACCATGAAAAAATGGGTGTTTATCACTACAAAAGGTTTTTTCTCCTCCCACCCCACTCTCCTGCTGGTAATAGCTTATCTAAAGTGATCACTCTCCTTACAATGTGTATGACAATCAAGGTGGGCCATTTCCAGCACAAATCCAGGCTTTAACAAGAACGTCTGAGGAACAGTGGGGTGGGGGGAAGGAATAAACAAGGGGAAATAGGTTACTTTTTATAATGACTTAGGCTTGAATAGAGACTGGGAGTGGTTGAGTCATTATAAAAAGTAACCTATTTGCCCTTGTTTATTCCTTTCCCCCACCCCACTGTTCCTCAGACTTTCTTGTTAAACCCTGGATTTGTGCTGGAAATGGCCCACCTTGATTATCATACACATTATAAGGAGAGTGATCACTTTAGATAAGCTATTACCAGCAGGAGAGTGGGGTGGGGGGAGAGAAAACCTTTTGTAGTGATAAACACCCATTTTTTCATGGTTTGTGTGTATAAAAACATCCTCACTTTTTTTCATGGTCTGTGTGTATAAAAACATCCTCACTGTATTTTCCACTCTATGCATCCGATGAAGTGTAGCTCACGAAAGCTTATGCTCAAATAAATTGGTTAGTCTCTAAGGTGCCACAAGTACTCCTTTTCTTTTTGCGAATACAGACTAACACGGCTGTCACTCTGAAACAGGTAGGTAAAGCAGTCTATTCACACACGGTAAATTGCAGGATCTAGTAAATAAATGAACTACAAAACAAGGTTGTCTTCCCCCCAAACCCTTCATTTTAAAAGAGTTGCTGCAATTCTGTTCAAGACACTTTTACATACAGGAAAATGTGTTTGAAATATATCTGCTTGTGTGCCTAACATGTACATATGTACACAGGTTATGTAGAACTAACAATATGTTTTGTGTTTCTGAGTGGACAACTCAGTCTTTGGCTTAAGTTTGAAACAAGAAAATCTCTTTAAAAATTCACAGGTACTTTAAAAAAAATCATGAAATTTGAATGCTTCCATGTGATGTCATAACTCAGTTAAAAGAAGAAAAAGAGAAAAGAGAATGTCAGGTGCCTACTCAAAAATGAAGGAAATACATTACAGAATAGAGACAATATAAAATATTAACGCTTTGTTGCATTTTTGTGAAAATACATTATTAGGAGGACCTTATGTTTGAATATTTTTTAAAAAAATCTCATTCTCATGGTTACTCAGTGAGATTTTTTGCCTCTCTGTTAGACAGTTACCTTATGATTTTTTCTGTAATGAATTTACAATTATTTTGTTCTGCAATACCTAAAAAATTTAGTTGTTAAAAGGAATCTTATTTGCACCGATATATCTTCTATATCTTCTGTTATTATAAATGATTGTGAAGATCATAATTCTTGTGTCACTTCTGACTCTCCACTGCCGGACAAATACTTGCATATAGTTTAAAAGGAAATCAGCATTTATGAGACAGATTATAAAATCCTTGTGAAAGAATGCACATTTTTCAAAGAGTAATCTGCAGATAAAAATAAAAATTAAATGTGCCTTTACAAAAAAGAAAATATTAAAGAGAATTTAACACACAGTATAGGAAAGACTGAAATTTTAGTATAAAAATGATGTTCCAGTCATACAAACTGATGATATTTGGAAAAGGTACTTAATGTCTATTTCTTAATAAGACTGTGTGGATGTTTTTTTTAAGGGTTCACTAATTGTCATTTCCATTTTCTGTCCTTTCTACTTGTCAAGGTTCCTCCCCCACTCTGAACTCTAGGGTACAGATGTGGGGACCTGCATGAAAAACCTCCTAAGCTTATCTTTACCAGCTTAGGTCAAAACTTCCCCAAGGTACAAAATATTCCACCCGTTATCCTCGGATTGGCCGCTACCACCACCAAACTAATACTGGTTACTGGGGAAGAGCTGTTTGGACGCGTCTTTCCCCCCAAAATACTTCCCAAAACCTTGCACCCCACTTCCTGGACAAGGTTTGGTAAAAAGCCTCACCAATTTGCCTAGGTGACTACAGACCCAGACCCTTGGATCTTAAGAACAATGAACAATCCTCCCAACACTTGCACCCCCCCCTTTCCTGGGAAATGTTGGATAAAAAGCCTCACCAATTTGCACAGGTGACCACAGACCCAAACCCTTGGATCTGAGAACAATGAAAAAGCATTCAGTTTTCTTACAAGAAGACTTTTAATAAAAAAATAGAAGTAAATAGAAATAAAGAAATCCCCCCTGTAAAATCAGGATGGTAGATATCTTACAGGGTAATTAGATTCAAAAACATAGAGAACCCCTCTAGGCAAAACCTTAAGTTACAAAAAAGATACACAGACAGAAATAGTTATTCTATTCAGCACAATTCTTTTCTCAGCCATTTAAAGAAATCATAATCTAACACATACCTAGCTAGATTACTTACTAAAAGTTCTAAGACTCCATTCCTGGTCTATCCCCGGCAGAAACCAGCATACAGACAGACCCACAGACCCTTTGTTTCTCTCCCTCCTCCCAGCTTTTGAAAGTATCTTGTCTCCTCATTGGTCATTTTGGTCAGGTGCCAGCGAGGTTACCTTTAGCTTCCTAACCCTTTACAGGTGAGAGGAGCTTTCCCCTGGCCAGGAGGGATTTCAAAGGGGTTTACCCTTCCCTTTATATTTATGACACTACTATTCATTAGATGGCTAACTGGGATAAGAAGGCATACAATCTGAACACAGCTATGACCCCATTCTTACATACAGTGTATGAATATATATACACATTGGTGGGAGACAACTAGCAGTGAAACTGAAGAATTCACAGAATTGCCTTAAAGAGATATCAAATAGAGCTAATATCCTAAACCTTGCACAATCTAGATTCAGGCCAGGACATTGAACTGAAACCACTTTAGTGGCACTGATGAATGATCTCCTGCTGTCAATGAATAGAGGGCAGGCATCCATTGTCATCCTCTGGAGCGCTAAACACTGTTGACATACAGCTCTACTTATCCTTCACCACAGATGACCACAGGACTGACCAGTGCTTGGATGAGATCAGCTCATGGATGAAGAACAGCTGGTTGTAGCTAAACCTGTGCAAGACTGAGGTTATGCTAGTGGGCAGAGGGAAGAATTTCGAAGCATTTGCATCCACAGTGCCGTCTTGATTGGTTAAAGTGAATGCCCAAAATTGGCCAGTTCAGTCTATAGTTTAGGAGTACTGTTGGATTCTTCATTGCTGCTAAGCTCTCACACAGCAGCATAGCAGTGAGTAATGTTGAATAATAAAAGTCATCTTTGGCAGAGTCAGGGACTTGTCCCATCCTGGCAGATGATGACCTGGCCTCAATTATTCACTCCTTCATCACCTTTTGGCTGGATGATAGCAATATGTTCTATCCAAGTATGAAGTCCATGTAGGAAAGTCTTACAAGTTCCAAATTCTGCTGCATGTTTCCTCAGCAACATGGGCTACTTCAGACAAATTAAACCTGTCCTCTGGTCTGGCTTCTTCGAGAATATCAAATAAGGATCAAGTTCCTTATCTTCAAGGTACCCAATGGCCTGAACTCAGGATATCCAAGAGATGTATCCTAAAGCTCCAGGATGAAGACAATGGTGGACAACTTCACTCTTCTGGCACAGTGAAACTTTCTACAATGTGGTTAAGGTTGTCTGTGCAGGAGACAGGGGTTTTGTGGGGGCTAGCCTGAGACTGGAATGAACTCCCCTAGGAATTAAGCACTGTCACAAGCACGGTCACAAGGTGTCATTAAGCACCTTCACCAAGAACAAGGCCCATTTTTTTACCTTGACTTGTCAAAGGAATTGCAGCACATATACATTAGTAAAAAAAAACCTACCAAAACAATTGACTCCACTACACACACTTCTCCCCTATGGAGAGGATGAGAGAACAAGCAATATGTAACAGATGTGTAGTTACATTGCTTAACGCAGTACTGGAAGGTGATCACATACTACAGTGATGATCTTGGTACAAGACAGTAAAAATGAAGATTATATCCCTTTCATCCACTCTAGTGATTGTACTGTGAGTCTGTTGAAACAAATGATTCCCACTCTTCCCCATGACATATGCTTTCTTCTACAGTGTTTGTATTTTCCAGGATGCAAACATATTAGAAGAGCATGTCCTATTTACTGTTCTCTATAGAGTATGTCATGTTAAGATTTTATCCCAAATATTGGATAAGTGTGTAAAGATCTTCTGTAGAATTACACATTAAAACTGAGAAACTTTTACTCAGCATGGGGTTGCCTAACGTTGTGAACTGCAAGATACCCTTCAAGGCCCCAGTCTGCAATTCTTACTTACAGCAGTATCCTCACTAATGGGTGTTACCTCGTTGACTTTAGTAGGACACCTTCCATAAGAAAAGGTTACAAATGTGAATGCTTGAGTTTCAGATCTTGCTAACAAAGATGTGAAATAACTATGCCACCTTAAGCAACAGAAATAGTTAATTAAGGAGAAGACAGTTGAGCAGTGTATGTATATTGGCCTCCTTTTAATTGTGCCCCCCCAAAATGCTATAATCCTAAATATGTCTCTTCAACAATAAAGCCCCAATGGCCATTGGAAATATGAAACATTTATGCTTTTAAAAATAGTTTATGGAGCCTGCAGGCAATTAATACAGATGCTAGGAACTTTCCTTGGCTCATTTTAGTAGTCTACCAAAGGGTTAGAGATCTGCAAATTGGCAAGGTGAAGACAAGATAGCTGGTTGAATTAGAGTTAAGAATCTTAACCCCACAAGAGAGGCCAGGGTCATTGGTGGCTTTGAACAGCTGCTCAAAAAGGGGAAGTGATTTTTTTTAGGAAAGAAAGAGAATTAAACACTGAGGTGTATTCTTGTGTTGGATAGGAGGAGAAGGAACACTATCTAAAATTTTGCTATATACTGCCCATTCACTGGTTACACTGTACACATCAATGAACTAAATTTGAAACTGAATTAACAAAAGAGAATGTTCTTTCAGTCGGCTTTTCTGTTGACTTAGTCTTGCTCTTCTAGGCAGTAGAATGGTGACTTTGTTTTCCAAGAGATCTCATATGAGAAATTTCAAGGAGAAAACACAGGTGTTTTAAGAAGTTAGCAGTGGGTGTGTGGCCTGGATTTATAGGGGAAAGCTAATTGCAACCTTAAACATGAAGTTGCTACTGTGACTCCATAATAACAGAATTGTAACTCCTAAGACAAGCTGTTTGTGGTGAAGTCTGGGAGTGGGAGGTGGGGGGAAGAATCAAATGTTTTGTTTTCCACAGTGTGAGATTTTTGCAGATTGCAATGTGGGGAATTTTTAGAATCTGATCCTGCAAAGTGCTGATGCTTTTTACTCATTGATTACAGCAGGAATTGAAGCAATATCCCATAAAATAGCAAAATTAGGCAGGATTTTATTTAAATAGTATGTCTTTCTCATTCATCCACCTCCACTTAGAATAAAAAGTGGTAGTTACAAGTATGCTTTTCCTCCACCTCTCCCTAGCTATTCATGGTCACCTTTCTTATTATCATGGCCAATAGAGACTTTCTCTCCCTTGCAATATCATTCAGAACCACCATTTGTGGAGTAACAAATATTTCAATGCAGTGTACATGATAGCTTGACTTCCTGAAACATGTTTTCAAAATATTCCAAATATATATGTCACATGGTGCTTGTATTTGTACACAGAAATTTGTAACTAATTGTTCATTGTCCGAGGGCAGTGATAGTAGGGATTTATCTTGGAGCTGGATCCACAAATGTGACTTGGGGCATGTCTACAGGGTATGCTAATACTCACCACGTGGGGTGTAAATTTTAGTATACATCAGTGTGTTGCTACTAACTGCAAGTTCCCTTGTCCACAATGACATAGGACTGTTTCAAATGGAATTATGTCAGCACACACCAGGGAACTTTGAGAGCATGCCGGCAGGGTCCACATGGACAGTTAGTGCATGACATGCTGGTGTGCATTAGAATTTACACTCCTACTGGTGCACACTAACACAACATGTAGACCAACCCTTAAACATTGCAATGCCTAATGTTTAGTTGCCCTGCTGTCTAGTGGAATCCCCAGCCCCGTATTAGGCATCCCATGCAGTGCAGGGGGATTGCTAGATACCAAAGAATGAAATCCACAAAAGCCAGCAAACGGAGCAGGGAACCACCTAAGCTAACCACTAGGAAATACTGAAGAAAGGCATGCGTGGTGTAGGCCCAACATATTGGGGCTTGAATAAAACATAGCACAGGAGATGGAGGTGGTGGGCCACTTTATAATCTTTAGCCCAGTGGTAGGGCTCTCATACTAGAGGTGAAACCTGTGTTCAAATTCCTGTTCTGCTTCAGAAGAGTGGGGGAGGTGATTTGAACCTGGATCTCCCACAACTTGGGTGAGTATGCTAACCACTGGGTTAAGAGTTGGGGGGTGCACAGCTCTGCTCCTGCAGTGCTTTATGCATGGCTCAATCTGGTAAACATGCTCTGAGACTGCCTACTAGATCAGAGCCTGAGAATGAAATAGGCAATGGAACACCTAATTTGAGGATCCCTCCAGGCCTTAGGCACCAGGTTTGAGGACAGAAGCAGCTTTGTGCAGGCTCAGCAATAGAAATTCAGGCACCTAATAAATTTTACCGGTAGAAATTTAGGCACCTACAGGATTAGGCTGCAAATGATCAGGGAGGCTAAAAATTAGATTATGGACTTGGGCGAGTAAATTGGCAGTTTGGTATCTAATCCCTTTGATGTGGGCACAAAAGCAAAATGAGGAGAGACACATGCGTGGAATTAAGTGACAGGCTACAACTTTTATTAAACTTTATCACAAGAGGAGATGTGGTACCTGCCCATTACCCATCCTTTCCTATACCAGGCATTTAATCGGTTCCAATGTGGGGATCACAGGGCTTCTTGCCTATAACACTTCTTGCCTATAACCTATAACACAGGGTAGGCTCTTCTCAGCCTACCAACAGGACTCAAGTATCTGAGTCCTAGTACCCTCCCCACCATGAGGAGGACAGAAGGTGCAGGAGGATGGACACCTCAGCCTGCGAGGGATACAAGGTCTGACCCAATCACCAAAATCCCAGGTCTTTTACCTCTGGGAAATATTCATTTTATTCTCTTAATCACACTGGAAACTGGCCACAGGGGGTGCTAGCAGCTAGCCTGGTCACTTTCCAATCTCCCACCCCAACCACAATGCCTGGTATCACAACACCTGCCCAACCCATTACCCTCACTTTTCACAGCCATATGTACGCCATCAAACCTGAAAACTTCTGGCTGATTGTAATGGGTGTCCCTATTTTGTATCACTGAACCCCATGTCTCCAGGAATACTTAGTGACTTCCCTATTTACTTTCTTTCTAGCCTTGTTCACATGGGCTGGGTATGCTCCCAGCCCTTCCCTGTCAGTGAGTGCAGAAGTGGCATAAGCGGATCCCACTGCATGCCTCTTCTGGATGTGAACAGCTTCAGTCCTGAAACCTAGCTGAGATCCATCTGCCATCCTGGCTGCTGTCTTGTGAGCTCAGTGCACTACAGAATGCCAGCAAATCCAAACATTGCACAGTGGGTTATTTACATTTTGCCATACCCTACCATTTATTCCTTGGTGCAGATGGAAGTCCTGTAACACCTTGTTTTCCAGTGCCCTATTGCCTGCACCTGTTGTGGGCCAAAATCCCTGCAGCCACTGACATCACTGCCCAATTCTGAAAGAATGAGTACCAAATTTATGCAGGTCAAGACTGCAGTAGTGCAAGGTTTTTTCTCAGTCTCACACTGAATTGGCACCTTGTCAGGAAGCTGCCATCACCATGTGTGAATGGTGGTCCTGGCTGCAGATTTGTAGTAAGGCTCTTACCACCTTTATAGGGCACAAGTTTATAAGGCTCATCTGCACATTCCTTCAAAACCACATAAGCCTCTCTTCCCTTCTAGTCTGTTTTTCTGAAGACCTTAAGTTCAGGGATACTACTTCAGAAGGTAGTTGCATGTCTGTTACATTGAATGCATGCTTGGACCTGTCCACAGCTTCCAGAGACACCAGCTCACTCAATCACTCTCAATGTGCCAAACATGGCAACAACAAATGTCACCTGAAATAACACAGCCCTTCCCCTCAAGCTGCAGGCCGAGGCAGAGCCTTTGATTGCTTTGATGAGGTTTCCAGTGTTATGGATAACCTGACATCCCTTCAGTACCCAACACTTCTGGACCAACCTTCTAAATCAAGAATTTCTGTACTATGAAATGCCCTGGGAAAGCCACCAACCTACTCCCGGAGGACAGGCCCACTAGCCAGCCAGAGATAGTGGAGGGAGCACCCATGGTGGGTCAAAGGCAACACGTTGCACCACCTGTTGTGCGGTTATGAGTCGCCCACAATGAAGTCCTTCCTATCCCCTAAATCCCACAAACTCTGAAAGGCTTGCCTTATAGGCCCTCAGAATCTGCAGGTCAGCAGAGTCCTCAACTAGTCTCACATCTGTTATGAGCCAAAGTTCCAGAGTTCTTGGGGCATCACCTGCAGATCCGTACTGGATAGTGGGGAGATGAAGAAGGTGATGTTCCTGTAATACCCTTAGCCACACAGCTTTCTGGTCACCTCTGTGCACACAACTCACCTTGAAGGTAAACCCCAAAATCTTATATCTGCCAAGCTTTCAGATTGTACCTGCAGCTCAGTCTTGAGCAACGAGTCCAAATGTCATATTGAAACCTCCATTAAACTCTTCTAGGAATCTTTTCAACACTTCTAAATCTTCCTTCATTCCCCTCGTCATTCTGATGAAGTGGTGGGGTTTTCACACTCCAGAGGAGGTAGATGCCAGATGAACACAAATTGCCTGACTGGGAGCCACCACCCAACACACAAAGTCTAGGTACCCCATGACCACCTATATTTCCTGCAGAGTAATTTTCTTTGCATTTTTGAGAGCCCATATCAGTGTCCTGACTGATTCTAGCTTCTCTGTAGGTAATCTAGAAACACCGCCAAACTGTGTCCAGTTTGATACCCAAGTACATTAAACTTTGGGCAGGGCCTTTTGTTTTTTCCATGGCACTCAGCTTGATTCTGAAATGCCTGAAGCATGTACTCACAGCTGCATGTCCCGAATCTTCCTGCAAATAAGTAGTCATCAAGGTAGTGCACTGTGTGATGCAGGGCAGTTTCACACACAATTGCACAACATGGAACTAAATATTTTGAAAGCAGCACATGACATCAAGCACCCCACAGGCATGGCTTTATCAAAAGAGTAGTAGCCTTCAAATTGAAACCCAAGCAAGTTAAAGTCCCTAAGATGCACTGGAGGCAATTGAATGCAGGCTTGATGTCAGGTGGTGCCAACATCACTCCAGTGCCACATTCCTTAAACACAGCTACTGCAGCATCAAATGACAAATGTCTCACTGAACACAGCTGGGGTCAATATAATCATTTTACTGATAATTTTACCCAGGGGTACAACGTGTGACGGATAAGCCTGTATTCCCCCTTTGACTTCTTCACAACCACACCCAGGGGAAAAAGTGCAATTCTTGCATTGGAATGCAAGGGGAGGGTCCTGCCACAGTTTCTGCTGCCACCTCTAAGGTTAATTTTGCTTTCCCAATATGCTCAAAGCCTTGGTGGACTTCAAGTTCTCTGCCCCGAAGTGGCATCTCATGTCCTCCCATAGGATTTGAAAGCCAGCCGAAAATCCATTCCATAAATAAGCCTTGTCTTTTTTGCTGTGGGAGTCCAATAGCAAATTCTATAACCCTTGTATCTTAAGTGCAGTGTTTATAGCTGCACTGGGAGCAAAAACATTTTCCATCATTAATGCAAAGTACACATTGACTTTTATATCTGTAGTTTGAAAATGAGGTCTGGGTCTGGTAACCTGCTGTCCATGAATGCCAGCTGGGCAAGGTGATAAGGAGTCATATCTCTATCCAAAGTTCCTTCCTGGTCTATTTTATCCCTGGGTAATCAGACTCCTCTGAAACCCTCTGCCTAAATCCTCCCTCACAAAGCTGCAGACCCAGGCCCACAATTCCCCAGCAAAGCTGCCAAAATTAACCCTCACCCACCTCTGAAGCCACCTGTCTCAGTACCTCCATTAGGGAAGGGCAACGTCCCCCTCATTCCTGCAGGAGGGCACACCTACTACCTATGCACCAACTCCTGCCACCTTATTCTGAGGGAGGATGTAAGGGACATGTCATAAGTGACCAGATATTCTCCCTGACACCCTCAGAGCAGCTCCTGGAGCTGATCCCTACAGGCTGCTGACGATAACCCTGCCTGAAGCCCCATGAGCCCTTCCCCAGCACCAGAAGCCAGAGTTGGGGGACAGGAGGGAGGGTGCAGCTGGATACAAGGACCGTGAACTCCCACGGCTTCTTCTGCTGTGCAAGGGTAGGCGTGGAGGCCAAGGCAACAAACCCGGCTTCAACAGGGCCATGCAAGGAACCAAGCCCCCACTGACCGCTGTAGTGGCACCATGTGACCCCCATCCCTCTTCCCAGAGTGTAGTGGGAGGGCTATGTGGGGCAGTGCTAAAGGCCTGGCTCTAACAGAACCACCCAGGGACGCAGGGCCCTTCCCAGCCACTGAAGCAGTATGGCTTGACCCCCCACCACAGCCAACCTTCCCTTTGAGCAGTAGGAGTGAGGAGTGTGTGGCAATAAACCTAGCTCTATCAGGACCATGCCCAGCCACTGTAGCAGTACTATGTGACCCCTGCCCAACCCGTATGGAGGACCGGGGGAGTCAGCACTGTATCCCTCCCTGAGGGGGCTCCTCCTGTGGTAGTGGGCAGAGCCCCCATTCGGGGGGGAACAACAGAGGTACAAACCCCACAGAGGGACAGAGACCCACACACACACACCAGGGCCTCTGCCCGTGTGGAAAAGGGACCCAGAATTTTTACTCGTCTTCCTCTGAATCGTGAAGACTGCTGCTCCTGGGAGCTGGTGAGTAATCCTTTCTCTGCTGGAACAGAACCAAAATATGCTCCACATGTACCTAGGTTAAAACCTGGGAGATGGGGAATGCTGGCCAATCAGCATGCCTCTCCCGCAGCTGGTCAATGGGTTTCAGAGACTCCCAGGGGTAATAGCACCCTATCATCCCTTGGTGAGTGTCTCCTTCCCTTACTGTTGGGATTGCCCCCCTTTCATCAGTGGTCCCATCAAGTTCCCACACCCATTGATATGGGTGGGTACCATTTGCAGAGTATGTCTTAGGACATTTCCATGGAGATTTTGTCCTAAGAAGGTGAGTAGTAAGTAGGAGTATATTCTTTTAAAGTACATCCATACTCCAAATAGTGACACAACATTATGGGGAACCCACCTCCTGCAGTGATTTCTGAGCTCAGTTTACAAATACAACGGATTTCTTTTCTAACCAGCAGCCCTGGAAGTCGATCTGAGGTTCTGAGATTCAAACAGTGTTCTTTCTATCATGTATATCATCACCAGTAATAAATTTCAGAAGGTCAAATCAGGCTGTGAGCTACCCCATTGTCTTCCAATTACGGCTTTAGTAACAGCTGGAAGTCCCATTGCCATCAAAGGATTTGCACAGACGTAACTAATTGGAATTTAGTAAACAATTTTGTTGATGATGCACAAAATGGAATAGAAACGGCAGCTTAGTCATTCTTAGCTGTGATGGCTGGGTAGGGCTAGTAGAAATAAAAAGCAGCTAAAACTTAGTTTTGTCACCTAAGTCAGCAAATGACTATACATACACATATGGAACAGATCTGTCAAGTAAGGAGTTGTTATTTCTACTAAGGTTCTACTCTGGAAAGTGACTATTTAAAATACCTTTGGGTCACCTTTTCATAACCTTTACCTGTTTTTCATGAGAAGAATATTTTTTAAAATGTAAATTGAATAAAGGCTATTTTTCTTTAAATCATTTTCAATTTACGTTTCCCTCATTTTTCTGAATGATGTAATTTGGGATGCAGCTGAGCTTCTTATCACTATCCCAGTTCCGTCAGCCAATGGGAGTAAAACCCCATACATTTGTAGAATTAGTTACAAGATGGAGAACGTGACATTCTGTTAATATATAATAATACATGCATTTGTACATCCATTTTAACTCGAGTCCCAAAGGTCTTATTTTCTTTATATTGGGCCTGATTCTAACTTACTAATAATGATGTAAATTAGGAGTAACACCACTGAAGTTACTAGAGCTACACCACTATAAATTGAAAGGTAAGCAAGATCAGACATAGGTCCATTAGTATTCATGATACGTTAAAGCTTTTAAACTTATTACCTGACTTTGTGCTGATACCTCTGATAAAAGCACTCTTCAGCAGATACTAAAATAATGTAGGTGGTAAACACTAAACCCAAAATGTTAGGAGCTATTTAAGCAAGTGAGATTGTCATGTTGCATGAAAATTAATTTCTGTAAGGATTCTACATTGAAACATCTTCTGTTTGAAAATGTGAGTCAGGTTTTCACATGTTTGACTCATCTGAAAGTTTGAAGAACTAGCTTGTAAGCAGGTAATTTATCAGGAAAACAAATACCCTATTCCTTATATGCTGGCATATGATATTTATTTTTGAGATGTGCTGGATCCAGAACACCCTAAGTAAAAAGCTGCTTTCTTGATTATTTGTATCTCTAATTATCCAACAAGCAGAAATCCAGCAGTCATACACATCCTGCTGGAGTCAGTGGGCTCTGTCCTGCAGCTTTCCTTGAGTAAAGGCTGCTGTATCAGATGCACAGCAATTTGCATGCATACCTAAGGGCAGAAATTAGCTGTAAATGTCTTCATTGGGTTGCTGAGCTCACGAGCTTTATATTTAAAATAATTTCCTAAAGATAGTTAATGCCAAGATTGAAAAATAATTGACTGAATGGATCTGTGATCAACAGAACGAAACCTCAGAGAATCCCTTAGCAATATAATTAAGGAAGTGAACAACTCGTTCTTTTTTTTTTTTTTGCTGGCAGCACTTTATCCTCAAAAATATATTATTAATGTATTATTTACAAACAGTCCAAAACAGTATTAAAACACCTTGAGTTTTCCCTCCAGTACATCATTCACAATTGTAACTGGATCTCTTATTCCTAGGCAGTTTTATTAGTGTGTCTCATCATCATACTGTTGGAAATGGAAATGATTGTGATGTGACTGATATAACACAACATGACAATACATAAGGTTGAAATTGTGCAGAACATATATGCTATTAGTTCTTTCTTCTAAGCAAAGCACCCTTTTTGTAATTAAATTGTAGTTAAACCTTTGCTAAAGCAAACAACTCAGAATACAAAGAAATTACAGAAAATGCATGCACTTCAGATTTTAAGTATTTTTTAAGCACTAACAAAAAGCATTTATTGTTATGATTTTTAACAGCCAATATTTTTGGAAGATAACTATCTCTTTGGAAAATAAGTATTTTTTTTTACAGAAAATTTGACTTTTAATGAAAAAAAACCCTCTAAAATATGGAAAAATGTTTTTTTAGCTGAAAAGTTCTGAGTTTTTGGACATATTTGTGGGGATCGAGTTTTTTGACAAAAAGTCAAAACTTTTGGCAGAAAGTGGACCCATTCTGTGAAAACTTTCATTTTGTCAAAACCCATTTTTTCCTTTTGTAAAATAGTTCTGATGGAAAATTTCTGACCAGCCCTTCTGGGGCTAATATAATAGTTCAATATATTGAGGAATCCACATTTTGAAAATTTCTCATTACCAGAAAAAGGTGAATTAAAAAAAAAAGTGTTTGAAAATGTTTTAGCAAAAACTGACATGAAAATGTACACCTCTCCATTTTGGGTGCACTGAAATATTGCTTTCTCATGACGTTTCTTGTATCCAAACTGGCCTAAAACTGAATGGCTACAATGATCCCATGAATGTGAGTAATTCTGTGAGATCAAGTTTTTTATTAAGTCTTTCCAAAACGGCAGCTATCCATTTTCTGGTCACAAAATGGACTTGTTCCTGAACCGACAAACCCAGGGGAAAGAAGGATCTCGTCAACCTTTCATTTAATCACCTCTTTCAAATTGTGCAACAGATTGCATGCAATACAGTATAGTGGTTTTTGGAAACTGAATTTTACTCCTTGCTTACGCTGTGATACAAACCCCTACCTACCTCTTCTCCCTGTCGATGTTTCCACTGCCAAAATTGTCCCACTGAGGGCTTGCACACATAAAGCCAAACCTTAACCCAGTTGAAGTTCACAGGAATTCTGCCATTGACTTCAACAGGACATAGATTTTCCTCAGATTTGTTTAGAAGTATCTTGTTATGGATTATATTTTCCACATGTTTCTAAAAGACAGTACATGAGATTACATTAAACAGAGCCTCAGCATTTTTGTTGACCTTGATATAAAACAAGAGGCTTGAGTAGTTGGCATGGTAGAATTTGTGCCAGCCCAGTAGGGTACAGAATAGCAGAAAAACACGCCGGGCAAATAAAAGCATCAGCAAGATTTAAAAAGCAGAAAGAGTTTAGAAGATAAACTACATACACAATTGCACATACAGAACATCTACAGAGGATATAGCCACATCAGAATAGTCCCCCTCACTGCTCTTGTCCCTAAGTAGTACCACACCATTAACCATAACAACTGAGACAGCAAACCGCAACACTAGTGTAAAAGCCTCAGCATTGTCAGATACAGTAGTTCAGTGTGAATTTTGCAGGTGCTCTGCCTACTGATCAAAGGAAGCACTTGTCCTAATAGTATGCTCTGAGAGAAGATGGATTCCCCTCTATTTCATCAACTCTCTTCCTCATTGTCCTAGTAATCCTTCCTGCCACTATAACTCATGGAATCTTTGGAACCAGGCCTACAGATTTACAGATGAAATGATGTATCAGAAAATTCTTCTTTGCCAAATTTAGTGCAGCAGCTTTTTCTCTGTGGAATATTGATGCTCCAGCCACTGTTACTGGCAGTAATTTCTCTTATCATTTGGTTCTCCTATTAAGGATGGTAAATTAGGCCTGGATGCTCAAAAGGGATTCAGGATTTGTGATGTTAGGTGCTTACAGGGTTGGGCAGGATTTGTGTGGATCACAGGAAGGCTAAAACTAGGGTTTAGGTACAAGACTTACATACCTAAATCTGGGTTTTAGGCACCTAAATAACTTTCGTTTATCCCACCGTTAGACCTAATTTTTCACATACTAGCTCTCTGAGAACTGCAGACAGAGGACTGCATAGAGGATAGATGAACATTGCAGAAGAAACCATGCTGTAGCTATTGTTCATACAATTGGCTGCAGACTTTGATAACATTGTCTCTTTTGGAGAAATGCCTTTCCTTCTGCATGTAGAACCACCTCAGTTGCATCCACTGCTGTCTACCCTCTTGATTTTGAATTATAATTGTGCCTACTCTACTCATGTTGGCAAGTACTTAGGAGGCATGGGTCAACGTTCACGTTACACTCCCTGTCAATACCTGGCCCAAGCCGGGGAACCTAATGATCCAACCAGTGGACCACATTCGGTGATGAATCCTGGTCATGTGCCACCTGAGAAGCATACACTAAGAAGAATGGGACTATTTATATTTTCTCTCTAAATGAGAGAATATATAGCATATTTTAGCCTTTTATCAGGAAAGTTCTTATGCCACAACAGAACAAAACAAAACCTTAGCAGGATATAACTTTTGTATAATGACAGTGCATGCTAATATTAAATGTGAGGCTTAATTAGAATCTCAAATACAAGAAGAATACCAGACATGAGGATTTTTTTTCCTTCTGACTGGCTCAGAGACAGCACTTTCCCACTGAGACAATGAGTCAGAAAGTTTCCTGCTGACCCGCCTGAGTATATAGGCTAGGAAGCTGAAAGGTTTTGGTAATGAAGCAGAAAAAGACAAGCTAAACATTTATTATAGAATTGAGAATTGGGATTCAGGACCAGACTGTCCTATTAAAGGGAGAACTCAAGGTGGGGCTTTGAGAGAAGATATAACAGGTAATGTGAGATGGACTGTGGTGCAGAGGCATTCATTATAAAACAAAGATTAACAGAATGAAGTGCTTAATGAGACAGCAGCCATGTGTTTCCAAGCAAAACAAATGAACAAGTCTCTACTGTCTAAAGTATTAATATTGCAGACTAACATAAGGAGAATGTGACCTAATAAATATTGGTGATTCTTTGTGTTGGAAACCATTTTTTTTAAGTTTGTTAATATGCAACAGTAAGATAAAGGGTACATTTTCAAAGGCAGAGGCAATCTAAACCAAATCAAATGAAGACAATACAAATTCTTTAACTATATCAAAAGCAAGAAGCCTGTGAGCGCATCTGTGGATCTGCTAGCTTGCTAGAGAGCTATTAAGAAGAACGACATTGTAGAGAGGCTAAATGAGTTTTTTCCTTTAATCTTCACCACAGAGGATATTGTAGGGATGCCTAATGAAGGCTTCTTTTCAGGTTTTTTTTTTTTAACGTATACTGTGAGAAGATTAAGTTTCAAAAAAGAGATGCTGGAACAACTTCAAAAATTTAAGAGCAATAAATCACCAAGACTGTATGTTATACACTCAAGCTTTGAAGAAATTGTAAGAAACAAGTGACTGAGTTGCTTACAAACATTTAAAGTATTCATGAAAATCAGTCATTATCTCAGAAATCTGAAGATCTGTATTGTCTCATATGTTCCTGCAACCACTTATGTTCAAGTTTACGCATTGTAATTTTCTTTAAAAATGGCAATATCTTCACAGTTATTTAGCATTAGGAATGCACTTTCCCCTTTCAAAGTTTTGTGGTTGGGCCTGAATTCAGAGTGGCAAAATGAAGGACTAGCAGTGTATGAAACTTGCATTATGCTACAGTGTCTGAAAAGGAAGATCACCCATAGCCTAAGTCTTACAACAACTAGGGCTTGATCGTGCACTATCAGTGTCAATGGAAACTTTGCCACTGACTTTACTGGGCTCGGGATTAGACAGTAGGACATATCACTACATGATGCTTCTAAAACAGACATACAAACCTAGAACAAATATCAATTTTTAAATCAGAAAATCCCCAAAGAGTATAAAATCTTAACATTGAACAAAATTAATGATTCCTTGCTCTCACTAAAATATCTATATAGCAGTGTGAAACCTTCCCTTTTGCTTCTTTCCACTTTGTATCTCTTTATCCTTTGTTTCTCCTTCCCTCTTGGATGTTCTGGTCTCCATTATTTTTCATCTTTTTGACTTTCTTCCCTATTGTCCTGTGATTGTGGGACAAGTGTGTTTATACAGGATTCACCTTAGGAAGAAAAAAGAGAACATATTTGCTCATATACCTACACAAATTCATCAGTTGGAGTGACAATTTCATTGGAAATCGATTTAGAGAAAACAACAAAACATTCAAAGGTTGTCAAGCAAATAGTTTGTGCAGGTAGTGAGTGAATTCAGAAAAATAGTCCAATTTATGATCGCTAGCCTACCAAAATCAACTGCAGTATGATCAATTCCAAGTATATCATACATTCATTCTTGTCTAACCGTTCCTTTCTTCCCATATTCCTCTTCTCATGTTCTTAAATTTTTGATCAAATAATCACTAACGATAATCATATGCAGCAGCAGGAACTTGGAACACCCAGCACCCTCTCAGCTTTAATATTTGTGCAGTAGGACTCATCATAAATATCCACATTTATCTGACATTATAATCTGATACTGTCATGAATAGAATATATGGTATAATCACCTTAATTGTATGTGGTATAAGGAGCTATGCAATAGTTTCTGTGTACAGTGCCTTTACAAAATCTATCACTTTCCTGTCTCCAGAGGCCACTGTTATTTTGTGACGGAGTTGATGCAGCATTTTTACAGAGGACAACATGCAGTGTTCTCACATGTTATTAAAACTAAACAAAATTAAACATTTTTTTCAACTTTGCATTATAAAGTTAGGGTGAAATCCTGTCTCTCCTGAAGTCAGTCAATGGCAAAACTGCCATTGACTTCACTGGGGTCAGGATTTCATCCATAGCTTTGTTGGCATTACACAAGGCAGTTAAAAATGACATAAATTAATTGCTGAGCAATGTTTAATTCGGACTGCAAAAGTACTCAAAATCAACCTTGCCTTGAGTTCCCCTAGGTTTTGGACTTCAGCCCTCACAAATGATGACCCTCCTCTCCCCCCACTTAACAGCCTCAGTTTCCTCCTGTAAAATTCCCTGAGATCTCCTTAAAACTTCTAAGTTATGCAGAGCAGATTGGTAGAACTTGTTTGGAGAAGAGAACTTCAGCCATTTGGATTAGTCAAATTCAAGCCTGCAAGCAAATCAGCAGAGTTTGAATCTCTGCCAATTCCTAAGGACTGAATAATGCAGGGTTCATATAGCCTTACTGACAATTAGAGGAGCATCGCTTTTGCAATAGGTGAGACACCAGTAATACCTAAAGCAGTGTAAGGAATTTAGTTCCTGATTTGCCTTACCTTATGAAGGCATTATCCATGGTGAGAGAAATATAGTACCCTGAACTTAGGTCTTGAAAAGAAACAGGTGTAGGGTGGGTTTTTTTTTTTGTTTGTTTGTCTGTGTAGGGTTTTTTTTTTCCCTTAAATTTTGTTGACAAATGGAAGGTCACCTAGTGAAATCCTGATTCCACTAAGTCAATGACAAAAATACCATTGACTTTAACGGGGCCAGGATTTCACCCTAGGTCTAAATTCAACTTCCAGGTTTTAGATTACAACATTTTTACAGGTTTCAGAGTAACAGCCGTGTTAGTCTGTATTCGCAAAAAGAAAAGGAGTACTTGTGGCACCTTAGAGACTAACCAATTTATTAGAGCATAAGCTTTCGTGAGCTACAGCTCACTTCCTCAGATGCATATCGTGGAAACTGCAGCAGGCTTTATATATACACAGAGAATATGAAACAATACCTACTCCCACCCCACTGTCCTGCTGGTAATAGCTTATCTAAAGTGATCATCAGGTGGGCCATTTCCAGCACAAATCCAGGATCTACAACCTATCCTAAAGGATGACCCAACACTCTCACAAATCTTGGGAGACAGGCCAGTCCTTGCCTACAGACAGCCCCGCAACCTGAAGCAAATACTCACCAACAACCACATACCATACAACAGAACCACTAACCCAGGAACTTATCCTTGCAACAAAGCCCGTTGCCAATTGTGCCCACATATCTATTCAGGGGACACCATCACAGGGCCTAATAACATCAGCCACACTATCAGAAGCTCGTTCACCTGCACATCCACCAATGTGATATATGCCATCATGTGCCAGCAATGCCCCTCTGCCATGTACATTGGTCAAACTGGACAGTCTCTACGTAAAAGAATAAATGGACACAAATCAGATGTCAAGAATTATAACATTCATAAACCAGTTGGAGAACACTTCAATCTCTCTGGTCACGCAATCACAGACATGAAGGTCGCTATCTTAAAACAAAAAAACTTCAAATCCAGACTCCAGCGAGAAACTGCTGAATTGGAATTCATTTGCAAATTGGATACTATTAATTTAGGCTTAAATAGAGACTGGGAGTGGCTAAGTCATTATGCAAGGTAGCCTGTTTCCTCTTGTTTTTTCCTACCCCCCCCCCCCCCCCCAGATGTTCTGGTTTAACTTGGATTTAAACTTGAAGAGTGGTCAGTTTGGATGAGCTATTACCAGCAGGAGAGTGAGTTTGTGTGTGTATGGGGGTGGGGGGGATGTGAGAAAACCTGGATTTGTGCAGGAAATAGCCCAACTTGATTGTCATGCACATTGTGTAAAGAGTTGTCACTTTGGATGGGCTATCACCAGCAGGAGAGTGAATTTGTGTGGGGGGGTGGAGGGTGAGAAAACCTGGATTTGTGCTGGAAATGGCCCACCTGATGATCACTTTAGATAAGCTATTACCAGCAGGACAGTGGGGTGGGAGTAGGTATTGTTTCATATTCTCTGTGTATATATAAAGCCTGCTGCAGTTTCCACGATATGCATCTGAGGAAGTGAGCTGTAGCTCACGAAAGCTTATGCTCTAATAAATTGGTTAGTCTCTAAGGTGCCACAAGTACTTCTTTTCTTTTTGCGAACATTTTTATAATACTTTAATGTTTTTGTTTTGTTCTGTATAATATTAGAATGTTAATGTTTTCAGGCACTCATGACTTAATCAGGGGACTAATCCTAAATTTCCTTACTCAGATGAGTTGTCCTTACATTGATTTCCTTGTTTCTCCTCATGTGTGCATCTTCTTGGGTGAGGAATGTTCAGATAATCAAGGGTTGCAGCCTCAACTGTCATAATATATTTATCAGTCCACATTTTGATCCTTGTATACTGTTTACACTGTAACATATTTCTATTGTAATGACATCCTCTAAGTCCAACCCTGTGTGGCCCAGTGCATTAAGTTGTCCAGTTTATTTTCCAAAACATAAAACCAAATTGTTCCTTATTAATATTTGTGATGGGTACATTATTTAATTTTTCATTCACTTTAATACATGTGAAAAATGATTTCATAAACTACCTACATGTAATGATAAACTTTTATTATTGAATGTGCATTAATTTCTATGATGAGTTCCACTGTCCCATTTTTATAGATAAATAAATAGATATGCCACTGCACATGATCTGACACAAACTGAAGTGATGAAAAATACATTAAGGGAATGAACAGATTTGATTAAAATAGATGGATGTGACATTCAATATTCAAAAGTTTATTTCTGAATTCATTTTCCATTTTCATCATAAAACTACAATAGTTTGTCAAGTTTATTTGATGATACCTGAACATTAATAGTACTTAGTGCTAGAAGAAATAGAATCTAATAGGTTTGAAACCACCACTAAAAAAGGCTTGGTCATATGATCCTCAAACCACTTACGTGCATGGTTACCTTTTAAGTATGTGAGTCATCACATTGAGATGACTCGTATGCTTAAAATTGAATATGTGCATACTTGTCTGCAGGACTGGAGACCAATACTGTAATTTAAGAAGAGTTTGAAGACAATATTAACAACCTATTTAATATAAAATTGTGGATCTACCAGAAGCAGCTTCACTAATTTACGTAATGAAGAAATCTGACAGATTAATTTTAATGTATTACAAAAATCAATATGTATTGAGTTGTACTTACTGTTAAAAATAATTATTTGAGGATAGGCAAACAGGATGGCACAAATCACAAACTTTCAATGAGTATGAAGGCATGATATAGTGTGTGCCCTTTAATTTTCGTTATTATTTTTGTCACATTAGAACATTGTGAACATTTTTTAAAAGGCTCTAATATTAAGTTTTCAGGATTAATTGGTACACATCAAACAGTCAAAAAAGTACATTTTTCTACAATTGTTTACAAGTCAAACACTAATATCAACAGGTTGACATAACTCTATGCTACGCACAATGATACAGTAGATTTCACATACCTTGAGCAGAAAATCATCTACAATGCTGTGATGCCCTGCATAAGTGTATTCAGCCCTCACAGATTTTTGTTCATGGTAGGCACATTAAAAATTCATTTATATTTCCATCTTTTCCAGCTCTGTTTTTCTACCTGCTTAAGTATTGCTATATTAAATTATAGGGTGACGAGATGTTCTGATTTTATAGGGACAGTCCGATATTTGGGACTTTTTCTTATATAGGTGCCAATTTCCCTCCACCCCCGTCCCAATTTTTCACACTTGATATGTGGTCACCCTATTAAATTCTAATAGATATAAAGGAATGCCTATGACATCTGGTTGTTTGTAGAAGATAAAAATCTTTCACAGTTGTTTGTACCAGTCTTCTTCATAAAGACAAAGCCTTTATGGATTATATTTCTAATGAAACATGTTGTACATCATTCTTGATTAATGACATTTGTACCATTCTATACCAATGACATTAAAATATGACAGGTTTCACAGTAGCAGCCGTGTAAATCTGTATCCGCAAAAAGAATAGGAGTACTTGTGGCACCTTAGAGACTAATAAATTTGTTAGTCTCTAAGGTGCCACAAGTACTCGTGTTCTTATTAAAATATGGTTACTCTGCTGCAGTGAATGAATATCAAGAGCACAATCACTAATCATATCCTATGTTTTCTTTTCTGTTGAGACAATGACCTGAAGCACACAGCTACAACTGAAACATAGGAAGGCAGGAATGTCCTTACCAGTATGACTCAGAGGAGGGTGCAAGAAACCCTGCCAAAGGCAGATGAGGAATAATCTATTCCCAAAGATAGTTTCTTCCTAATTCCCAGTATTTAAAGATTGGCTTATGCCCTGAAGCATGAGGGGGTTTATCTTTTCTAAAACTCTTGGTTATTTGTAATAGTTGTTATTAGCGCTGTCAAGTAATTTAAAAAATTGCAATTAATTGTGTGATTAAAAAATTAATCATGATTAATTGCACTGTTAAACAATAATATAATACCATTTATTTAAATATTTTGGATGTTTTCTACATTTTCAAATATATTGATTTCAATTACAACACAGAACACAAAGTGTACAGTGCTCACTTTATATTTAATTTTGATTACAAATATTTGTGTTATAAAAACATAAGAAATAATATTTTTCAATTCACCTCATACAAGTACTGTAATACAATTGCTTTATCATAAAAGATGAACTTACAAATGTAGAATTATGTACAAAAAAACTCTGCATTCAGAAATAAAGCAATGTAAAACAGTAGAGCCTACAAGTCTACTCAGTCCTACTTCTTGTTCAGTCAGTCACTCAGAGAAATGAGTTTGTTTACATTTGGAGGAGATAATGCTTCCCACTTTTAGTTAACAATGTCACCTGAAATAAGAACAGGTGTTCACATTGCACCGTTGTAGCTCGCGTTGCAAGATATTTACGTGCCAGATGCGTTAAAATTCATATGTCTCTTCATGCTTCAACCACAATTTTAGAGGACATGCGTCCATGCTAATGAGGGATTCTGCTCAATAACATTCCAAAGCAGTGCAGACCAATGCATGCTTACTTTTATCATTTGTGTCAGATGCCACCAGCAGAAGATTGTTTTTCCTTTTTGATGGTTCCGGGTTCTGTAGTTTCCACATCGGAGTGTTGTTCTTTTAAGACTTCTGAAAGCATGCTCCACACTACATCCTTCTCAGATTTTGGAGGGCACTTCAGATTCTTAAACCTTGGGCCTAGTGCTGTATCTATCTTTAGAATCTCACATTGGTACCTTCTTTGGGTTTTGTCAAATCTGCAGTGAAAGTGTTTTTAAAACAAACAATATGTGCTGAGTCATCATCCAAGACTGCTATAACATGAAATATATCACAGAATGTGGGTAAAACAGAACAGGAGACATACAATTCTCCCACAAGTAGTTCAGTCACAAATTTAATTAATACATTATTTTTTTAACAGGCATCATCAGCAGGGAAACACGTCCTCTGGAATGGTGGCCAAAGCATGAATGGGCATACAAATTTTTAGCCTATCTGGCATATAAATACTTTGCAATGACAGCTAAAAAAGTCCCATGTTCTCACTTTCAAGTGACATTTTAAATAAAAAGCCAGCAGCATTTTCTCCCGTAAATGTAAACAAACTTGTTTGTCTTAGCGATTGGCTGAACAAGAAGTAGGACTCAGTTGACATGTAGGCTCCAAAGTTTTACATTGATTCATTTCTGAGTGCAATTACATAACAAAAAGAACTACATTTGTAAGTTTCACTTTCACAACAAAGAGATTGCAGTACAGTGCTTGTATGAAATTAATTGAAAAATACAGTTTATTTTGTTTATTGTGTTTATCATTTTTACAATGCAAATATTTTTAATAAAAGTAATAATATAAAGTGAGCACTGTACACTGTGTATTCTGTGTTGTAATTGAAGCCAATGTACTTGAAAATGTAGAAATACATCCACAATTATTTAATAAATTTCAATTGGTATTCTATTTTTATCAGTACAATTATAACTGCAATTAACCGTGATTAATTTTTTTAATCACAATTAATTTTCTTGAGTTAATTGCATGAGTTAACTGTGATTAATCAACAGCCCTAGTTGTTATACAAACTCTTGATATTCTTATTATTTCATAACAAGGTGTTTTGGTCCTCTGAGAGCTGACCCCAAAGTTTGTAGTCTCCTGAATATCTCTATGCTTCTCCTCCAGTCCTTTCTCCGGGAAAGGGAAAAGGGGGCAACTTACCTGAACATTTATTTCCTTCTGTCAGTTTTCAATATGCCACCTTTCAATCTCATTGACTGTTTTCTTGTTCTTTGATTATGACAAAGCCTGAAAGAAGTTCCCCATCTATTTTCATACCATTCTTTATTGATGTACTTCTTCTGTCATGTCCCCTCTTATCCACCTCCTCTTTAAAGTAATTTGTTTTTAGTTCTGTATTTCTGGGGTGATCAGAACTGAACACAGTATTCCAGGTTAGGGCATACAACAGATGTCCATAATGTCATAATATTTTTTTCTATTATTCTTCATCCTATTCCTCATGTATCCCAATATTTCATTTCTGTTTTTCCCTATCTCCTTCATCTTTCATACTGCAACGTGAAAAGCAATAATAAAGGTCAACGTTCAAGTTTGTCATCTGTTCTATGGCTTCCATTGACTTGGAATGAAACAAGGCTGTCCCTTTGGAGAAGGACATTAGAAGGCTGTGGTTCACTAGATGTTCCATAGTTTGGATGTCTTCTCCACATTTGCATACTGGGCTGTCTTTCATTTTCCATTTGTGACATAGGTAATTTCAACATCCATGTGAGGTTCAAATATGGTTCTTTGTGATCCATATCTTATGTGGCATTTAACATAAGAATGGCCATGCTGGGTCAGACCAAAGGTCCATCTAGCCCAGTATCCTGTCTTCCGCCAGTGACCAATGCCAGATTCTTCAGAGGGAATGAACAGACCAGATAACCACAAAGAGATCCATCCTGTCACCCACTCCCAGCTTCTGGCAAACAAAGGCTAGGGACACCATCCATGCACATCCTGGCTTATAGCCACTGATGGACTTATTCTCTATGAATTTATCTAGTTCTTTTTTTTTTTGAACCCTGTTATAGTCTTGGCCTTCACAACATCCTCTGGCAAGGAGTTCCACAGGTTGACTGTGTGTTGTGTGAAGAAATACTTCCTTTTGTTTGTTTTAAACATCCTGCCAATTAGTTTAATTAGGTGACCCCTAGTTCTTCTGTTATGAGAAAGAGTAAATAACACTTCCTTCTTTAATTTCTCCACACCAGTCATGATTTTAAACACCTCTATAATATCCCCCACACACACTTAGTTGTCTCTTTTCCAAACTGAAAAGTCTCAGTCTTATTAATCTTTCCTCATACAGAAGCTCTTCCATTCCCCTAAGTGAAGCCAACTGGTTGTTCTGTAGGATCTGTGATCAGGTCTTGATTTTTGACCCTGTCATTTGTCTTTTGGTGACAGTCCTGACATTTTAAGGAATTTGGCCACTAACTAGAAGTTGTCCCCACCCTTAAGGTGGAATCTCTCGGGGTGCATTTTTAGATAAGGGTGCATTTATAGATAATCATAGATGGACAAGTCTGACTTCGTTATCAAATAGCATTGTATTCTCTCATGGATGGAGAGTGCAAGACCATCCACACCTTCCGAATGCCATTGACTGGGTGTATGGCATATTAATGATATAAATACTAACGAGTAATGGTGCCAAGACTGAGCCCTGTGGAAGCCATTCTCAGTAGATGAGGTCTGGTGGTCTGTTCCATTAGATGGATGTGAAACTTACCATTTCATAGACTCTGACACCAGAAAGGACCATTGTGATCATTTAGTCTGACCTCTTGAATATAATACAGGCCATGGAACTACCCCAAAATAATTCCTAGAACATATCCAGCCTTGATTTAAAAACAGTCAGTAATGGAGAATCCACCACAACCCTTGATAAAGTGTTCCAAATGATGAGCATGACTGTCAGTAAGTGCAGTGTTCTTCAGCAACTGTGCTATTTTTGACACTTACAGAAGCAGGCCATCCTACCAGAATATTGAGGACAGGTTCACTAAGGCCACTGCTGTTTGTTTTGAGCCTGCATTGATAGCCAGCTTTGATGTAGGTCATCAGTGCAATACCTTTATCCCAGTCTAAACCCAGATTGCTCTTCAGGGATTTAGTTCTCAAAGATGTGTCTAAGCCTCTGAAATAGTATCCTTTCTAAGAGGTTACATATTATATATAGTAATAATGTGGAAGTAGATAAAGGGAATTTGGATGCAGGCCTCTGAAATAAGCAGGAGTCAGGCTAACTCTAGCTTTAATAATGCGAGATTTGTAGAAGCGGGGATAGTGCAAAGCGAGTAGGAAAAGAACTGTGAAAGAGGCTGTTGTGACCGAGTATTAGATAAGAATAGAATGTAGACTATAAGAGAAATTGGTGAGAAAAATAAGATATCATGAAGGAATATGTATAAACAATATGCAGCTGTTGCTTATTGTTGTCTGTAATAAAGGTATAAATGCTTGATCTAATTGTTTATCTTTTGAGAGACCTGCCTAGGTGGGGGAAACCCTGTGTCCTAGTGCACTCTCTTCCTCTGTGCAATTGCTTGAGATAATAAAGTGCATCTGACTTGCTGCACCCAACCTGAGAGTGAGAACTGTGGTTTTCTCCGACAATAACATCAACTGACAGTTTCTCTAATCATCCGCTGCTTTCCCTAGTTTCATGGCGTTGGAGAACTTTTCCTGTTCCATACAATGGGTGTTTGTGCATTGGTAAAGAAGTGCATTGGCCAGTCTTGGCCATGCTAATTTGGGGTTTTCAGAAATGCCATCTGGGCCTGCAGCTTTCCCAAATTTGGTGAGTGTAATGGCTTTGTGCACGTCTTCTCTTGTGAATGGCTTTGATAGACTTTATGTTAATGGGTGGTTGGGTAGGGAGCGATAAAGCTTTTTCTTCACTTTCCTTTTGTGATGATGATCTGTTTGAGACTTGAAATTCAGAAGTATTTGGGTAGCAATGGCACCAGGTGTGACATGTGACACTCTGCTTTTGGGAGGATTAGCACCAGCGATATTATGGAGTAGCCTCCAGGCTTTCCTGCTTGAGTGGGTGAACTCTAGGCTCTGCATAACTTTTGTCTATCATTTTTATTTAGAGGAGTTCATTGATTCCAGGAGCATGGTTGCAGCAATAAGGTTACCTCTTGTTCTGTACTCCTTTTGGAGTTCCTCATTGTCAACCAATCAACAGGGAGTGTAGGCTTATGCTCAAATAAATTGGTTAGTCTCTAAGGTGCCACAAGTCCTCCTTTTCTTTTAGGCTTTTCTGTAGCTGCAAGGGAAGTTCCTCTTTACAGTCTTTTTAAGGAGGTGATCATGCCTCTGTTGCTAGCTTTAATCATCCCCTGAAAGACATTAGTTATCCAGTGTAGACACACTTCAGCTGATCTATGACTTGGTTACTTAGCCAGTCCTACAATTCTATGACTCTGTGATTGTTGGCAGAGATGGGGAACATGAGGCATCAAGAAACAAGAACAGATAAATAATGAGTGGTATCACTGTGAAGTTCCTTTAGTGAGAACAAGAAGTTTAAAACTAAAGCAGCGGAATATGTGTAGGGGGCAATTTGGTAAAACGTTCATATCAGCATCATTTTCAATGGTGTGGAAGGAACAATGTAGATATCAGGGAGACCACTGTGGGAAAAAGCAACCTGTGACAGACATACACTCATGTTGCTTAACACACTACTTGAAGGCACTAGGATACTATGGTGATAAGTGCAGTATAAGAAACTGTATAGAATAGGTAATTTAGTAATCAAGATGGGAAATGACGAGGACTTGATTGAGTGGGTTGAACTTTGAATTGAGAATGGACAAAGAGGAGACAACACATTAGAAGTGTGGAGATCAATCCTGTCTTTGTATGGAGATGCACTGCAGGACTGATAGGAACTTTCCACCTCTGATGTCTATGATTATATGATCTATTTGTGTGTATGTATATATTTATATCAGTCATGCAGTGCAACTCCATGCAAAGACAGGATAAACAATACTGAGATATTTTGTACAGATTTGGAGGGTATGGGGGAAGTGAACGTGGCCTACATATTCTCAGCAGACCTGAAAGTTAGGTGTCTTATGTTGATCAACCAAAAATACAGGCACCCCAGTTTAATTGGCATTTTTGAAAATGTAGTCTTCCATCTGCCTCTTGTTGTATACCAGGGACTGAAGCTCCCATTGGTATCAAAGGGAGTTTTCAACTGACCTGAAAGCATGACTGGGTCTTTAAAAAAAGAGTTTTGCAGCAACTCACAGGAAAAGAAAATTCTTGAAATTTATAGCTCATTATTTTAACTAATTTTTTCATTGTATGGTGTTATAAAAAGTGAAAGATTGACAGTTTGGCTACATCTTTTATAAAGCCAGGAATTTTAAAATATTTTATCCTATACATTTTTCTCACCAATTATTTTGCAATCTGTTGTGTGCTATTTTTCTTACTTTCATTTTTTCTGACAGTTTCTGTTATAGTCCCAATGAAACACAGCAAGACTGAGATTGAAAAATTTCTATTATTTTATTGGGTAACTGTTTTATTCAAGCAGAAAAATACAAAAGGCAAAAGTGCACTTTAAATGTCAACTGGAAATAAAGCATGTTTGTTCTGCATGTATATTCGCCTCAAGAGAAACAGAACAAATAGAGGAAACATCCCATACTTAAGCAAAAATAGTGTTCCTGATCACAGAGATCATGTTTTATATTGATTTCATGTAAAATAACAGACAAAACAGTGGCTACATTTTAGATAGATAGATTAGATAGCGTAGGAAAGCCTCCAATAATCAGATTAAATTAATATTATCATCTGCATATTAATTAATCATTATACGACATACAGCACATTATGCATTAAGGCATTTTTATGTCTCATTCTGTCTTTAGATAGCTCTTACTTACTATGCATTGAGAGTTGTGTTGAGGCAAGCAGAATATAAGAGAAAATAGTATCTAGAAATTGTGCTTCATCTGCAGCAGAAAAATTCTAATTCCATATTTGCCTAAAATATATGACAAAGCCCATAAACATAAAATGGTCCCTGCCTGGCTAAATGAATCATCTTGCTAACAAAAGAGAAGAAAAATCCTAGGAAGAACATCTGTTATAGGTCTTTGTCAACAATAAATATTGGCACTGAAATAATAGTGACAAATATTGCCTCTAGATACCATTGTCCCAAATATAGCAAAGCTAGACCAAGCATACTAGGAACATGAATCATAATTTTCAGAAAACTACTTTATATGGTACTTGAAAAACAAAATAACATTGATTTCACTGTCAATGTCAGTTTTAAGGTAGAGAAGACGATTGGTAAGTGTAAGGATGTAAAACACCAAGGAGCTGAATCTATTTAAGACACAACTGGAAAGTTTTTCAGGGTGAATACTATGCTATAGAAAGATTAAAAATCCATATTTGTGAATACTTACCAGTTATCACAAATATCTACTATTCAAAGCATAGAGAAAAAAGATGACAATGTCATATACCTAGATGTGATAACTGCTGGGAAATAACAAATTATTCTGTCAGCTAGCTTGTGACGTTTATTGTTCTCTAACAAATAAACAAATAACTGCAGTGGGGGGCTTTTTATTTTTAAATTCAATTTTATTTCATTTTTCAAAATATATATTATGAACATTTGAAAGTGGAGTTTTAAGGCTAAAATGCAGCTTCCTTTAAGTATAGCAGTTAATATCATGAGGTAAATGTATCCATGTTGGTCTCAAGATACTAGAGAGACTACATGGATGAGGTAATATCTTTATTGGACCAGGCCTTTTGTTGGTGACAGAGACAAGCTTTAGAATTGAAGACCTAAAGAAGAGCTCTGTGTAAGCTCAAAAGCTGGTCTCTGTCGCCAAGAGAAGCTGGTGAAAAAAAGATATTCCTCACCCTCCTGGATTCTCTAATATCATAAGGATCATTTAAGGTCAGATTTGGAGACGCTTATTTGCATTTACTAGTACCTAACTCCTCAGGTAATCTCCCTGAATCCAATCGAAGTATTTGAGGATTAAACTGATACTGCTACTACTACCTGGCTCTGGTATAGTGCATTTCATCAGTAGATCTCAAAGTGCTTTACAAAGGAGGTCAATATAATTATCTCCCCAACCACAGATGGGAAAAGTGAGGAACAAAACAGAGAAGTGGCCGGCACAGGGTCGCCCAGCAGACCATGGCTGAGTTAGGCATAGAACTCAGATCTCTTAGATACCAACCTTGTTCCCTGTTCACTAGGACACACTGCCTCCCCTGCTGCCAAACATGAATGGGAGTCTCAAAATCTGGCCCTGCATCAGAAGAATCCAGATAAAACAGCTCATTTCTACCTATATTGAGTTATTTAGCAGAGCTGTTGACTCCCACACTCCTCATTTATTTGTCCTCAACACAGAATCACCTGATACCATTAAAAAAACAACAACCCAGACTGCCTACAAGAAGGTGTTGCAACTGAGGACTTTTCCCCATAGGCCTGATCCAAAGCTCACTAAAGTCAATGGAAAGACTCCTGTTGATTTTCAAGGGCTTAGGATCAGCTTCCATATATTTTATGAAGCTGACATACTGCTCCAGATGCTCAATGAATATAAACTTGATAATTAAATATGACCTTCTGTTTGGTCTAACCATATATTGGTCTAAATGAGATGTTTTCTATCTTATAAAAATATACACAGAAGGGCATTCCATCTGCCCTTTAAAATAGTTTGGAATCCATGTGCATCATAATAAGCAGGATGAATAAAAATATTTGTTAAACACTGATATAACAGAGCAGGAAAATAACAGGAGCTTGGGGTATAGTTGTTCATCTCTCTGGTGTAATAAGGATGACAGTCACACCAATGCATATATACATAGATAACAAATACATAACAAAGCCATATAATAATATGGTATTTAGGCAAATAATTTAAGCAAATAACAATATAATTGTGTATTGTTGGAACAAGCTTGGACACCGTATCCTTGAACAATATAGCAACTTCTATATATACATGGCAATTGAAACTGGAGCTACTATCTGTAGTAGAAATTGTAATATCTATCTATGCAAGAATCCACTGAAATAACCCTATGTGGTGACCAAAGCTAGACAACCCACAGTAGCAGATAATTTCTGGTTTGCATATAGCACTCTGTGCACCTTCCATTAAAATTGCTACTCAAGCAGAAACAGGAAAAATAAAATTACAGAGTAAAATTAAGACAGCTGCCCAGGAAAGATTCAATAGCAAGATCAAAGACTATGATCTTCTTGATTTAGGCTAATTTTGTTACAGATTCATAACATAGTGCCAGATTCTGGGAGGTGTTTAACACCTTAGAACTCCTACTGAAGTCAATGGGAATTCTGGGTGCTTGTTGTGTCTCTGTTTTTTCCCGTTCAGCACATGTAATTACTCTTAAATTAGTAATAAACCACACAAATTCTGAAAAACCCATTAGTACTCAAAACCCCATTTAGAGATTAATACCTCTTTATAGCTCAATATTCAGACTGTGGAATATAGTTTTAACATACCCAAAATAGAATAAAAAAAATCGTGTGAAAAGAGGAAAATGAAATGGAGTAATTTATTTATAAAATCAAAAAACCTGCTGAATTATGTACATAGTCCAACATACATCACTATTTTGTTTTAGTAGCGAGATAATAAACTGTACCCTTCAGGGTAATATTGGAGGCAGCCATTATTTGTACTTCAATATACGGATCTGTAAAATCAGAAAAAAATAATTTTGAAACTAAAAAGAAAGTACTTGTCTCCTCCCATCCCCCCATTCTCTTTCTTGCTTATCTCACATATGTGTGTGTGTGTGTGTGTATTGTCCTTTTGCTGAACATATGTAGATTTGGGGTGGGGTGGAGTTTCAGGTTCATTTACTGTTTTAGGAGAAATGAGTGTCACCGAGTCCGGGTATTTTTTAGTGTGATTTGTTTGTTTACAAAATGTACATAAATCCTGTTTTCTGGAACTGAGGTGGTCACAAGCTCCATACAAGTGACTCCTTGTAGCAACTTCATCTTAAACATCACTGCTCCTTTACTAAGAAGCAAATGTTTTGGTCGTCTGTCTCACCTGGGTTCTCCAGAATCTCACCGCTTAAACACACCGTTCCCCTCTCTCAGTCCCTGGCCTTCACTTAGAGCACACTTACACTGCAATTAAAAAGCTGCAGTTGGCCTATGCCAGCAGACCCGTGCTCATGGGTCTCATGTTAAGGGGTTGTGTAAATGAGGTTGTCAGGGTTCCCTCCGCATTCTGAACTCTAGGGTACAGATGTGGGGAACCGCATGAAAGACCCTCTAAGCTTATTTCTACCAGCTTAGGTTAAAACTTCCCCAAGTCACAAATTCTTTGCCTTTAGAGGGTACGCTGCCACCACCAAGTGATTTAACAAAGAATCAGGGAAAGGACCACTTGGAGTTCCTATTCCCCCAAAATATCCCCCCAAGCCCTTACACCTTCTTTCCTGGGGAGTCTTGAGAATAATATCCTAACCAATTGGTTACAAAGTGATCACAGACCCAAACCCCTGGGTCTCAGGAAAATAGAGAAATCAGTCAGGTTCTTAAAAGAAGGATTTTATTTTTTGGAAAAAAGGTAAAAATAATCTCTGTAAAATCAGGATGGAAAATAACTTTACAGGGCAACAAAAGATTCAAAAACACAGCAGAACTTCCTCTAGGCTTAGTTTCAAAGTTACAAAAAACACGAATAAACCTCCCACTGGCAAAGGAAAAATTCACAAGCAGAACAAAAGATAATCTAACATGCCTTGCCTGGCTTTTTACTAACAATTTTTGTAATATGAGAGACTTTTAGGATGGTTTATAGGAGAAGGAGTTTCCTGACCTGATGTTTCTCTGCTTCCCAAGAGAACACACAAAACAACCCCCGCCCCCCACCCTAAGGTTTGAAAGTATCTTCTTTCCCCATTGGTCCTTTTGGTCAGGTGCCAAATAGGTTATCTGAGCTTCTTAACCTCTTACAGGTAAGGAGGAATTCCAGGCTACCCTTAGCTGTACGGTTATGACAGAGGTATAGACATTTGTGCTCAGGCTGGAGCCTGGGCTCTAGAACCCTGCAAAGTAGGAGGTTCCCAAGGCTTGAGCTGCCACCCTAGCCCATATGTCTATACCACAGTTAAACAGCCCCTTAGCCCAAACCCTGCAAGCCTGAATCAGCATGGGTCACCTGCAGGTGTCTAACTGTACTATAGACATATCCTTAGGGTGAATAGGTCTCATCAGTAAAGGATCGAGTCTTCTGGATTACGTGGTCCTGAAAGGTATCCTGGCCTGTGGCACTCACATCCAGTTGGTTTGAGTCTGCAGCACAAAGAAAACATAGAAAAGTTTTTATTTCCCATCTGAGAATGCTTTAACCTACCCAATCCCTTTAACAACTGTCTGGGTGAGGTGAGAATTTCATCCTGAATGCTTATACACCAACCACTCATAACATGCATCACACTAGCATTTTTCACCATAAAACAATGACATGGCTGCATGTTCCTTTCATAACAACACATTTTACATACAGTGAATGAAGCCTTGTTAAGTGAAAACAGAATATGTTGCTCCTCCATATCCTACCTTCCCAATCCCAAAAAGTTTGTTCAGTGACTAAGAGCAAGTTTCACTCTTAGGGTATGTCTGCACTGCAGAGTTTATCTGGGTCTGGGCATCTAGGCTTGCCAAGTCCACCTGCAAATATCCACACTGCAGAAATGCTTTGGCACAAAGATTTTTCTTTGGGTTTCCCAGAGGTTTTAGTATCTCACTGACTTGAGATGCTCTAGGAATTGTTTCATAGTGATTGCAGAACTTCTCTGTCCTTCCTAGACTCCTATATGGAAGTCTTTTTAGCCTGCCTGCATATTTAGCTGATGCACTTCCAGCTCTATACGCTCATCACATGTGCATTTTCTAGCTAGTGTCAAGGAATGGGCCAGCACAGCTGGATGCTGTTCCTGCTTTGGCTATGTTGTTATAAAGCAGGATGTAGCTAGACAGGATGGAGCACAGCGGAAGATATTTTAGCATTAGTTTCTGATCCTCAGAAGGCAGTGGCAAGCCTTGGTTGGGATATTATGCAAGCTGGATCCTGACATGGTAGAGTAGAGAGAGATGATACTTTTTACAGTCACTTCAGATTCCCCATATACAGAGTGGCACTTCGGTGCAGGGCAACATCATTATGCAGACCTGGATTAATAGCAATGTCTCCATTACATCTGCATGAGGGAGGTCTCCTTCATAAAGCTGTTTGAAGAGCTTGCCCTGAACTTTCAGGGCCAGGACCCACAAATGAAGGAGGCCCTACCAGTACAGAAATGGATTGCTCTTGCTATCTGGAAACTGGCTACCCCAGACTGCCATAGGTTTATTAGTTTGGAAAGAAGGGACCTTATACCCTCCCAATAGCATGCTTATAAATCAGGTGTCTGTGCTTACTGTTTTTTTATGCAGCCCAGTCTGCCCTCTACTGCTCTTGATCATGACACCATACTGTGCTATGAGAGAACCTGGGAGAAGAAGGCTTAATTACACACTGAGCAATTGCAGGATGATTGTAACTTCTGGTATATAGGGAATGAGTGGGAAGTGAGTAGGCAGAACAACCAGAATATACAGGCTTGGGAATTATGGGCTGACATTGGAGGACTATCAAAACCCAACTTCCATAACCTGGGCTTCAGATGTATTCCCACTGTGAAGTAGGCAGGTTTGAACCTGTCCTCCAGTGAAAACTGGGTTCTAACCTATACCCTCAGCTGGGCAAGCAAGCTAAGGGTCAAAGCATAGATAAACCCAGGTTTAAAAGTTTTGTGTATGGAGAGTAGAGGGATTTGGGTTAAAATCCATATAAGAGGCCCAATTAAGCCTGAGGTGAAGTCATACCCTTAATGGCTAATACTAACCATCCTGTAATTCGTCAAAATCTGTCACTACATAACAATATAACAAATAAAATATGTTAGACAAAATGGTTAAATTCTTCTCTGGTGTTACTCCACTGTGTGAATTTGTCCCAAACTGCATGTCTAAGAAATGGAATCACAAAAATGGTCAAACTGAATGTTTTTCTTTTGCTTATGTGACAGATAAAAATGGAAAAAACACTGGCAAAGATTTATGATATACACTATAAGTGTGTAACTAACAAGAAAGACATTTTTAAATGATATTAATACCATATCTTATGTGAAGGTACTTATTTGAGCTGGTCTTGCTAAAACAGTACATCACTTGAAACAATACAGTATGCCTGTTAACCTTGTTATATAAGATTAAGGCTACAAACCAAAACCAAGAATACATAAATTTTGGTTTTTGTTTGGATTGGCAGGGGATAGCTGTGTCCATTCTTTTTTTGTAGAACAGTTTCCTCCACCTCCTCCCCCCTCCCGCATTATGTATTCTTAGCCAAAAATAAAACTGTACACAGCTGTGACTTCTAATTAAATTTCAATAAATCAAGCTGGGCATTTGTGATTTTTCTGTTCGTTTAGTTTTATCATCTAGTTTTCAGCAAATAAAAGAAAATCTTCAATATGAAGTAAAACTGGAAAAGGAGTGCATCAAAAACTGATCTGCAAAGAAAAAAATAAAGTTAGTCTCTGAGGGCTATATTTTTAAAGTGGAGCACAGGGCTCAAGATGTGTTAATATTTCCCATCTATATCTAGTGGCTAAATTTCAGTACTGCTTTGAACATTTACTTCTAAAAAATCAGTAACTCACTATGTAAAAACTGATAAAAAAAATCAAAGTTACCTGCCTGTATTCCAAAACAGAAACATACTGCATAACTATAGATGTACATATCTTCCAACCCATGTTTCATTGCTATTTTATATGTTTCTTAAGAGGTGAGTCCTGGGATACATTATTTCTTTTCCCATTGAGGATCACAGGTAGCAATGTATAATCTATAATGTATGTTTAGAATCAGATTCTAAGAAAGACAGGTGAACAATAAAGGCATTAAAACAAAATGGTTTCCCATCAGTATTACGTGCTGGAAATCACGACTTTAAATATGAACATTACACTTTCCTACCAAGGGAACTTTACAATCTTCTCAAGTATGCAGACACGGAATGTTTAATGCTCTCACACAGGAACTAATACCTTGCAAATTCTCACATGAAAGGGTGTCATAAGGAAAACTCTTATCACTACTAGACCAAGATCCTTCACTGCTGAAGTCAACAGGCATTTTGCCATTAATGTAAATGGAAGATGGATGGGGTGGAAGGGACTGATCCTGCACCCATTGAAGTCAGTTTCAAACTCCTATTCACTTTAATGGATACAGACCTGGGACCTACTCAGCATCTAGCAGGATCAATCCTAAAATTCCATTGAACAATAATGGGAGAGAAGATATGCGGGCATGTGTTTGGCATTGATCCTACAAAAAGAAGCTCATTTAATCAAACACATGATCACTGTCTTTACTTTTAATTTAAAAAATAATAATTTGGTATGATTGTGATTAGTATATTACTTATTTAGCTTAATTCTTGCAAATGCTTATATACATAAGCAGCTTTACTCATATGAATAGCCCTGTTGCACTCATCATATGAAAAGTTACTCTCCTGCAGAAGTGGGGTCACTCTTCACATTTGTGCTGTATAAGATGAACTACAGTTAGTATTTTGTATATTTGGAAATTGACTATTTAAAGTAATTATCTCTGTGTGTATAATTTGGTTTGGTTGATAAAGGTAACAGTGTGGATGTAATATGCTTAGACTTTGTAAGGCTTTTGACTTGGTACCACACAATATTTTAATTAAGAATCTAGAACAATATAAAATGAACATAACACACATCAAATGAATTGAAAACTGGCTAGCTGGCTAACTTGTCAAAATTAGACAAGGTGGCTAAGCTAATATCTTTTACTTAAGAAGTGACTTCTGTTAGGAAGTTGGTTCAGTAAAGATATTACTTCACCCACTTTGTCTTTCTAGTATCCTGGGACTGACATGGCTACAACTATGGTGTTGAGGTCTCAAAATGTAATTTTGAACAGGGAATCATCATCAAGTGAGTGTCTTTTATGTGGGGACCCACAGGAATCGGTTCTTGGCCCTGAGCTATTTATTATTTTTAACAATGACCTGAAAGTAAACATAAAATCATTACTGTTTGCAGATAACACAAAAGTCGAGAGAATGTTAAATAATGAAGAGGACAGATGCTCTGGAAACTGGATGCAAGCAAAAAACATTTGTTTCAATACAGACAAATGTAGATATATAGCCATATTTAGTAAAAAATGAAGGTCATACTTAAAAATGGGGGTCTCTATCTTGGGAAACAGTGACTCTGAAAAAGATTTGGGGCTCACAGTGGATGATCAGCTGAATGTGAGCTCCCAGTGTGAAGTTGTGGGCAAAAGTGCTAAATGTTGTTATGAATGAGACTAAACCTTGGTATAGTCTGTGAGCACAGTGGGTCACAAGAAAAAAACTTGAGAGAGAGCATTTGGGGCTGTTGGATAGTGAGAGTTGCAGCAGTAAGCTAAGAAACTGCTTTTATTTTTTTTTTTTGTTCCTGCATTTGGACAAACAGAACTTTTTTCCGTTCTTTGTAAATAAACAAGTTTGCCTCAAAGAGAATACCAGACTCCAGCAATTTCTATTTCCAACTGGAACATCTCTAGGGCCCCAAAATTTGACTTCAGTTTGGGTCGAAAAGGGGCAACACTGGTGTCAGGGATAGAATTCAGTTTCCAAGGAGAGAGACTGTGGGCTGGTATTCCTGTTGAACTGAAGTGGAACAAATAATGGATCTGGTGGCAGAAATCACAACTAGTGGGATTTAAAACTTGACCTGAAACAAGAGCTAGAGGCACAACTGACACAAAAACACAAGGAACTTGAGAGGGCGGGAGCTAGTTATAGGAAAAGTCTTAGTTCTCCTTCGTGAAATTATTCCACTACCCAAAAGGAATTCCCATCAAGTGGTTAAATCTACAGAACATTTTCATCACTATTTATATGGGAGAAACTGTATGGTCAAGACAGCTGATGCTTCCCTATATGCCTCCTTACATTCAGGAATCCTGAGGGGAAGCTTCCCAAGTGGCTGGAGAAATGTCAGTGCTATGATTTCACAAGCATATACAGGCCTGGCCATAAGCATGATAATGATGCCTTGGCCGGACAGCCTTGTTTAGGGGGGAAGCAGTGGCATTAATTGTAAAGCAAGAGAGCACAGAATTAGTTGCTTAATAGGATGGATGTGCCTCTCTTCCTCTAATTTACAAACTGCCTACGATCTTGGGGCAAATAAAAAAAAAAAGTAAATAGGTACAGAATCACCAGCTTGGGTATTGACGTTGTCCTTTTTTCCAGGCTCAGTAGGTTTTTAATTTTCCAGTCTTGTTCTTTGACGTTGTTCATATACATTTGCTTTCTCCCTTCCTGCCCCCCAAGCATCCAGACTTTAATTGTTTTCTTTAAACAAAGGAAGAAAAACACTTATGATATACCTGAAAACATCATGTTGGATCACTTCAGAAATCCACACCTGTAGGAGGCTCTTTATCTTATAAATGGTCCTGCAGACTTCACCAGATTTCTACTTGTCTACAGACATGATTCTAGAAACTGTGTGGGAAGCCCTAACACAAGTATCTCCACATAGGGTCCATATCTATGACCTCTGCAGTACCCATTCCATAGTAACACAGTTTAGCCTTCAATTTTGCTTAGACTAAGCTGCTCTTCACTAAGGAAAGTTTATGATGTGGGTTTCTATTGACATTTAATTTAGTGCAAATGTCCACAAATACTCCAATTTTTCCAGAAAGTCTAAAATCAAAGTGAATCTAACTTCGAAGTATAGGCTTGCCTTATTAAGGGAAAAATAAAGCCTTTTTGCAATATTTAACTCCCAAGACAATTTTTAAGGCGATATAAATAAATCTAATATGTTTATAGGTCTGAAGGGACAGTATTGAGTTGTGAGCTTTCTGTCATTTTCCTTACAGATAAAGTGACCAACAAGAATAAAGTTCATGTGTGTGGAAGGCATAACTGTGGTCTGAGGTTATGGAGCAAACTCCTCCATAAACTAAGGACCGCAACAAACCACACTATTTTCTGTTCTAAGTGCAAGGTGTTTTCTTTGACTTTGCCTTCTCTAGTATAAACACATAGCAACAGGTATAGTTATTTAAAAAACAAACAAACAAAACAAAACAAAAACACCACCCCAAAACAGAACGCTCCACTGCACTTCACTCTTATTCCTCTGTACCTTTGACCCTAACCCTTCTTCAGAAAGGAATGAATTAGATAAATAAAAACTTGATTCTATTTTCCAAAAGCAATTCAAAAGAGGCTCAAGACACACTTTGTGGAACACATGTTTTCTTCACATTAATGTAATAGAAACATTTTTTTTTGCCTTGCGTTAGAGTCCGTGGCACATGTACTATTCACAAGGAGGGGAGTTGACAATATAGTTACTGTTTGATTAAATATTATTCATTGGAAAAATGACACAGTCAAAACGAAAACTTTTCACAGAACCATGTCAGAAATGTTCATCAGGAGGGTTTTTCAGGTCCATGATGGAGTCTTTTGTCAAAAATCCATCCTGAATAGTTCAGTGCATAGGGTTCTCTCATGTGGTGTAAAAGATCCAATTTCAGGTTTCTCATCTGCCTGCTGTGTGACTTAAACATGGATCTACTACATCTAAGAAAAAAATGCCCTAACTACTGGCCTATTGTCTATTCTTGGGGGGAGTCTCTCTCTTTTTCTTTTTTTTGTTCCTTATGAAAAAAAATTCAAAAGGTCTCAGTTCATTCTGGTGAGGAACAAAAATAAATGTTGAAACTATGCATTTTTGCAAAACTGAAATGTTGTTTTCAGGCCAGACTTAATTAACAAGGAAAGTGTAGATGTTCTCTTTAAGTATTTAAAGGGGGATAGAATAAAATCCTGGCCACATTGAACTCAATGGAAAAATCCCCATGGATTTCAATGAGCCATAGTTTCATCCATGGTTTCTCACATATGAAGTCTTAAATATGACAACTGCTTTATGCATTTTGTTACTATATATTTGATTCATTTTAGACAACTATAACAAACATCATAGTTGAAAGGCATGTTACTATCAAGGGTATCAATAAATTTATATATTCTGTTTTAGAAGCCCTAAATCAGTAACATATATCAGGCTGGCAATTAGAGTAATAAACTATTTGGTTTCCTTAAAAATTAGGTTGACACATCTAGATAAACCCAGTAGAATACTGTTACTTTACCCTATCACATCAATTTAATCAATTAGCAGCTTTCTATATTGTACTCTATATAAATATACATATTTAAAATATTAATGTATAGTCAGCAAATATTTTTGTTTATCATAGGCAAAGTTCTTTCACTTTTCTGATTCCATTCCTTCCTAGCTTTCTAGACAGATATAACAGTGAATGTATATCATGCCAAAGTCACTGCATGTAGGATTTTCATAAAGACTTCAAAATACTGTGACATAGAAATCAAACATTGGTAGATATTTTTCAAAAAAGTGTGTCTGTGGATTTTAATGTTTTTGTATCACTAATATCAAACAGGATATTAAATATACCATTCAGCATTTTTATCAAATATATATTGAATATTTAGCAATTCATTATAATGTTTTTTTTTGTTTTCCCTTCTAAATTCACTTATTAAATATCTAAATTAAATCATTTAAACATCTTAATTCATTCACTAACATCTCATTAGAATAAATTAATTGTTGTGGTGTCCTCATTAGAACAGATTCTGAAGTATTACCTTGAGATCTAGCAGAGCACAACTCAATTTTCATTACTATTTTATTTATTTTATGCTACCAGTGACATTTACCTAATATTATTATATGATATCATTTCTATATTATTGTTTTCATCTCCATCTTTTTTCATTACCCATGAGAAAATTCTATACCTGTGTCTTGCATTGCAGAATTATGGCATAATTTATCTGCTCAGATATGTTTTGTCTTTAAGATTCAGAGTCTAACTCTTCATTTGCTGACAATTTTATTAATAGAATTTTTTACTCTTCATCTGTTCCTTCATCATGATTTTCTGTTAGCCTACTGATAGTTAGATCTTGTCTGCCAAAATCTGACCACATGGACTCTGCCTTTGCTGCAAACTGAAAGGCTAGTAAATATAAATTATTTTACCCTGAATTGTACAGAATTACTGTAATAATAATTTAACTTTTAAAAAGTGCTATGAAATTATTTTCATATATGATATTGAGAGCTGTATTACTACTGTTTTTTTGCTTTCATGTTAATTAACAACTGTATGCTGTGCAAATGTTTCAGCTTTTCTATTTGCATAACAACCACACTATTCTAGGGGCTTTAATTTATAAATGAAATATATTTAGAAATATATTTCCTTGAGCTGCTGACTTAAAAAACTAGTAGGACTTGATCCAGCGAAAATATCCATGACTACCTTGGCCTTTGAATCATATATCATGGATCTTAATTTTGTGGCCAGTCAGCTTATTCAGAAAGGGCCTGGTCTACAGTATCATGGGCCCAAAGACACAACAAACATCATATGCAGAGAAATAGAGAATGACCTTCTACTTAACAGTCCTCCTTTTATTAATTCCTTCATGTAACATACAGTTGTGGGTTAACAGGGTAACCTAAAATATTATGAACTGTAGTAATGCTCCACTCTTCCCTTATTTCCTGTTTTGAAAGTGGGAGTTTTGATCTCCCACTCTGTTTTGATGGAGTTGAATAAAATAGCAAGTTCCCAGCCTACAGTCCTCTGAATAAAGTGTTATTTTTGTCAAACTTAATAGTCCCTTTACAACATAATACATACTGGTGCTCTCCAGGAATTAGAGGACTGAGAACTCTAAGAATTGCATTGTCCACTCTACTTTGATTAAAGTATCTATAGATAGCTGTTGGAGAATTCCCCTTGCATCAGTGAGCTCTCTAGCAGTGGAAATGTGCAGTTCAGCCACCTTCTGCAGGAGCCAATCACACAAATCCTTTCCACAGAGGAGGGAGCAGGCATATGTGTGGAGTCCCAGGGATCAGGTGTGGGTGGAGATGAGATTACACCAGTCAATGCCACCTTACACCCCAAGCCTTTTGCTTCTATAACTTCCACAAAGGCTAGTTGGACAAGGTGCAACTGGTTCCCTGTGACCAACCCTTGTACTATGTCCTAGGATAGTTTAGAAATAGCTCAAATGAAGAATTCCTATGAGTTTAGTTTAACTCCACACAAAACCCTTTGAAGTCAGTGGGAGCATTTTCATTAGTTTCAGTGAACATCAGATTAGACCCAAAATAACTATCTCAAACAGCTATAATTTAAAGCATTTCCTGTAACATGTTTCTCACTTTCTTCAACCTTACACTTTCCCCATGCATAGCAAGAAAAGTGCCACCCACACAGACAGAAGAGGCTTAAAACAGGACATTTCTAGCACTCCTGGCTGTGAAGAAGAGCTTGGAAATGTGATCCAAGTGTAACTGATGCAGGGACATCTTCCTGAGTCTTCAGAAGTCTGAAAAAAAGTAGCTCTGATTCAGGCGATCTACCCCATGCATTTCAATGGGGTGTTGATTGTAAGGATCACTGGCTGTGCGGGACCCTGCCAACACCACATTGTGAGGGAACTAGGTCCATGGCAGTGGGAGATGTGTGTAGTGGGTCCAGCCCACGTGGTCAAGTAGAAATACCTTGGCTGTTAGAGTAATTTCTGGGGGCCCACTGCTGCCACCCAGGCCACTCCAGGTAGGGATTGGAGACCGCAGTTCACTCTGATGCCACTTCTGCTGCTGCCTTGGGCCCTGCTGATATTTTGAGGTTGGGGAAGAGGTGGTCTCATGCCTTATGTGCCCTTCTTGGAGAGGAGGGAGGCCTTGCCACTGCAACTCCAAGTGGGAGTATAGTCACAGACATGGAGCTGGTGGGGCTTGTGTCGTGGAGATTCTAGTGCCCTGGATCACCTTATGTAGCTCCGGATATATGGAGAAGTAAAGTGCCAGGACACGACTCAGGCCATATTGTGGGTCACTGAGGAGAAATGCTAACAAATTAAATAAATTATCAAAGTTGTGGGGCAAAAAGGTGAGAAGCATTCAAAAAACTCACCAGAAAGTCCTCTGTGGTATTGAGGTCTAGGATTGCACGGTACAGAGTTATACACAAGGCATATTAAGCTCCAGTACAGCTGTAGAAGAGGCACCTTCTGATCTCACACACTTTCTGGAAATGTCACACCACAAGACTACATAGTACACTTGTGTCCAGGAAAAAGAAGTGGCCCCGGGTACAGGCTTGGATGGAGGTACATACCAAGATCAATCTAATTTTACATCAGGTTTACGGATCAGATTTTGAGTTGATCGTGCTTGGTGAGATTAACTGACTAACAAATAAGACTACACAAGAAAAATATATGGTTCTTAAAGCCCTCATCTCATCTAAAACCAAATACTTATTGACACATTCTCAAAGATCCTCACTAGGCTTCTGATTTTGAACCAGCAATCAATTATGCAACTGCAATCAACTGCAGGAACAATTCATCTGTTATATTTATGTATTTATTTAATTTATTTAATTGTGCCGACAATTGATTTTGGAATTCAGCCTTTTACATTAATAAAAAGACCAGTGCAACAACAAACTCTTCTTTTTATTAAGTTCTTTTACAAAAAGACAGATCTAAGATAGTTGCTTCCATCCCACTATTTTTATGGTACACCAATGAGGTGGCCTATTCATATTATGCAAAGTCACACAGTATGCCTATACATAACAGCACTGACCATTGACTTCAGGCATAAGACTGGGGTACACAATTTAAAAAATATTTTTTAATTGCCTCTTGCTATTTGGAAAGGTGAAGCCATTCTAAGGGACTGCAATAATTTCCTTTTGGAAGTGACAAAGGCTGAAAATTTTTCTTTCATTCAACCTAAGAATTAACATGTATATGAGTGGAGATCTACAACATAAGTCAGATAGTGTCCTGCACCTAATTAGGTGTAAAAATGGGGTAGGGAGGAAAGTGTAAGGAAGCCCCACAATCCAAATGCTGCATTTACAGAACCCAGTGCTAGCCTGGTTCTCAAGAAGAAGGACTTGGAGTGGTTAGTGGCATTAACCTCAGAAAGTGGGTATATGATGTGGAAATATGATGAAAGGGAGGCAGAGACATGCCTCTGCCCCTCTCAGTACTGACCAGAGGCAAAAAGGAGCACATACTAGATCCTCTGTGAGTGGAGGAGAATGGGGAGACAGAGTTTATCCTCCTTTCTACACAATGGAGGTCACTACTAGGTAGGTCTCTGTGTGGCACAATGCCTCCCACAGCTTTGTGAGTCAGTAGCATAAAGCACAATCCAGCCCAACATGTAGACTAGATACTCTGTACCTCTTTTCTTCTTCAAGTAGATGCAGCTGTGTATTCCGCTTAGGTGCGTGCATGCCAAGTGCACTGGAGCTGGCGAATTTTACATAGCAGTACCCAGAGTCTTGCCTAGCTCACGCCTTGTGGCCATAGCCCCACTACCGGCTATATGAGGAGGCACTGCTCCAACCCCCCTCGTTCCTTCTTACCACTGTAGCTGGAGTCAGAGCTCTGTGCGGTTCTTGACTTCACAGTCTCTCACTATTTTCTCAGTGTCTTTTTCTATTTTCTATTTTCTTTCTCAGTGTATTTAATTAGTTGTACCCTTAGTGTTAGTTAGATTTATTGGTAGTTACATTTAGTTAACTATCCTCCTATGATAACATCACAGGAGTTTAAACATTTGTCCATTGTGTGGGGGAGTGATCCCCAACAATGACCCCACAAGCTGTGCTTGCTGTGCTTAGGTGAGGCCAGCATTAAGGAGCAGTGTGCAATTTGTAGATTGTTCCCAAAACAGACAAGCAAACTTTGTCTAAAGCAGCACCAGCTCGAACAGGCCAGGTAGCCTGTTTCAGAACCCAGGCCCTCATCAGATTGGAGGTCACTGTCAGGATCTAAGAGTGAAGTCTTTTCACCCTCTGGAGCCAGCACCTCTCTGAAGAGACAGGACTCATTCTGCATCGAGTGCACCAAGGAAAAAGTCATATAAGACTAGACTACTCCAGATTTCATGGAAACTCCTCTGCCTTGTCAAAGAAGAGTGTGGACCAGCATGGTACTAGTGCTGGTGTGTAGGATAGTATGGGTGCCTCTAACCACTTCCCAGTACCATCAGAGGGAGGTCAGAGACCCTATGCTGTTGACTCCATTTCTGGCCCCAGGGTATTCGTTGAGTCCAGTACCAATGAGGGTGAAGCCAGAATTGGCTATTTTCACACTGGCGATGTACCAAGCATCTACGGACCTCATCTGCTTTTCCATCCTCGTCCTCCCTCTTGGTCCAGGACTTTCCAGGCCTATGTTATTTGGCATTGCACCCCAATGTTCCTCCTACATAGTCTGTGGAAGCAGGACCAGTGCTGAGCTTGGTGCAAGGGACCTCCTCAGCACCAGGAAACTCCTTGTCACCATTGCATTTGGCACTGCCAATGTTACCGTGGCAGCTCTTACTGCTCTCCCCTTCGGCACTGACATCTACTTTGGTGCCACCACTGATTTTGGGGTTAATGCCACTCCCGGCACTGGGTGCAACGGAGGCTTAATCGATGCCAGAAGTACTGTTTCCACTGTTGGTGCCTGTCTCTCCTTTGTTTTGGGCAATCTATGTCTTCCTGTATCTGGATGACTGGCTCCTAGGAGGCAGGTCCAGGTAAGTTATTCTTTCTCGTATATTCATTACATTGCACTTATTCCACTGTCTGGCTCTCATCCTAAACATCAGAAAGTCAAGGTTGGTCCCTACTCAGAAGATCGAGTTCATTGGTGCCCTAATAGACTCTACAAGTTTATAAATGTTTTTGTCAAATCACCGTTTACAAACAATTCATCACCTTTTACTTGATTTTCAGTCTCAACCTTCCATGATAGTGTGCATGTGCCTGAGGCTCTTTGGCCACATGGCCACAAGCATGAAAGTGGTTCAATTTCCAAGACGTCATCTTCCTCCTCTTCAAATGTGGCTCAGAAAAGTTTACCAACCAATTCTTCTCCCTTGGACAGCTTAGTCCGCCTCCTTCTTTTGATCCTGGAGTTTGGGAATTTATGTCAAGGCATAATATGTCACCTGGCCCTTACCAACAAGGACTATTGTCACCAATGCCTCCCTGATACTTTGGGGCATGCATCTGGGTTTGCTGAAGGTTGCTGAAGGTTCGCTGAAGGTTGCTGAAGGTTCACTGCACATCAATTTCCTGGAGCCTTGGGCCATCTACAATGCCTGTCATGCTTTCCTAAACCACAGCAAAGGTTCAGTGGTTTACATACTGACAATACCACTGATGTATTATGTATTAAGTACATCAGAATCAGGAAGTCTGCCAAACAATCATTTCAGCCACTGGATGGTCAAGGTGCTAAAGGAGCACTCAAGGAAGATAAGGGCATTGCGGGAAAGCTAAATGAATTCTTTGCATCAGTCTTCACTGCAGAGGATGTGAGGGAGATTCCCATACCTGAACGATTCTTTTAGGTGACCAAACTGAGGAACAGTCCCAGAATGAGGTGTCATAAAGAAGGGTTTGGAACTTGCTGATAAATTAAACAGTAATAAGTCACCAGGATAAGATGGTATTCACCCAACTTGAAGGAACTCAAATATGAAATTACAGAATTACTAACTGTGTTATATAATCTATCATTTAAATCAGCATCTGTACTAGATGACTGGAGGAGAGCCAATGTGACACAAATTTTTAAATAAAAGGTTCCAGAGGCGATCCTGGAAATCACAGGCCCGTAAGCCTAACTTCATTCCAGGCAAACTGATTGAAACTATAATAAAGAACAGAATATCAAACATGTAGATGAACAAAATTTGTTGGGCGTCAACATGGCTTTTGTGAAGGGAAATCATCTCGGCAATCTATTAGAATTCTTTAAGGGGGCCAAAACACATGTGAACAAGGGAGCTCCAGTGATATAGTGTACCTGGACTTTCAGAAAGGCTTTGACAATGTCCCTCACCAAATGCTCTCAAGCAAAGTAAGCAGTCATGGGGTGACTGGTAAATGGATCAGTAACTGGTTAAGAGACAGGAAACAAAGGGTAGGAATCAATGGCAAGTTTTTTAGAATGGAGAGAGGTAAATAGTGGTGTCCCCCAGAGATCTGCACTGGGACCTGTGTTGTTAACATATTCATAAATGATCTTGTAGAAGGGGAAAACAGTGAGGTGGCAAAATTTGCAGACAAAATGAAATTACTCAAGATAGTTAAGTACAAAGCAGACTGCAAAGAGTTTCACAGGTATTTCACAAAACTGGGTGAATGGGAAACAAAATGGCAGATGAAATTCAGTGTTGATTAATGGAAAGTAATGCACATTGGAAAACATAATCCCAGCTATATGTACAAAATGATAGGATATAAATTAGCTGTTACCATTCAAAAAAGAGATCTTGGAGTCATTGTGTATATCCAAATTGGAAAACGTACACAGATGGGCAACACAAATGATTAGGAGTATTGAACAGCTTCCATTTGAGGGAAAATGAATCAGACTGGGACTTTTCAGCTTGGAAAAGAGATAAGTAAGAGGGGATATGATATAGATCTGTAAAGTTGTGAATGATGTGGAGAAAGTGAATAAGAAAGTGTTATTTACTCCTTCACATAACACAAGAACAAGGGGTGAACTAATGAAATTTATAGGGGGCTGGTTTAAAAACAAAATGAAGTTCTTCACACCATACATAATCAACCTGTGGAACTTGTTGCCAGGAGATGATGTGAAGGCCAAAACTATAATGGGGTTCAAAAAAGAATTAGATAAAATGGAATGGTCCATCAATAGCTATTGGCCAACATGGTCAGGTATACAACCCCATACTATAGGTGTCCCTAGCCTCTCATTGCCAGAAGCTAGGAATGGGCGACGGTGGATGGATCATTCTATGATTGCCTGTTCTATTCATTCCCTCTGAAGCACCTGTCATTGGCCACTGTCAGAAGACAGGATACGGGGCTAAATGAACCATTTGTCTGACCCAGTATGTCCACTCTTATGAACAGGCAAGGAGAAGCACACTCCAGGGTTCTCTGCCAAGAGGCGATCAGGCTATTGTAGTTCCACATCAAAGAGAGTATTACTCCAATAGCCAATCATTTGCCCAGAATCATCTCATCTCAGCAGGAGCTTTTCCCAGAGTTATGAGTGGTACCTGAAGTCCAGTGTTCTGCAAATTATCTTCATGGCTTGGGGTATCATGATATCAACCTATTCTCCACAAGGGACAACAGGAAATGTTGTCTATTCTGCTTTTGAGGAAGCCTCAGTCTGGCTACCTGAGATGTTGTTGAGACCATTAAAATGTAAACACAAAAACCTGAAACAAAAACATACATACAGGATCCCCCCATCCCACACACACACTGCTGTTCATTCCTCACTGAACTTATTATCTGAACTGCAGCCCTAGTAATGAGAGTATATTAGAAACCAGATTATTAATAAAGATAGCTTGATTTTATGGATAAATTACTCTGACATACAACTGATATGTTTTTATAAGTCAATTATAATTCAGCTTTTCAGCAAAAGTAGTGAGCAACTGTTGTCTAAAGTACCAGCATCAGTCAGACAAAATGACTACATCTACAAGTCATTTAGTATAATGGAGAAAAAATCACTTTTACAGAACATTGTCATAGGATCTGTGTCTTCTGCTTTGGAAATAAATATGACAAATGTCTCCAAGCATTTGAGAATCAGTAAAGACCATTAACCTAGGACAATATTTTAGTCTATTGATGGTTTGTTTGTTTGTTTTTTTCAGGCAAAGGTGGTTTGGTTGATTGTAATTAAATGGGATGCATTAAGTGTTTGGAAACCAAAGAGCAAATGTCCCAAAGAGAAGTCCAAAGAGACAGTGTAAGTGGTAGTAAGTGCCACCTTTTAAAATGTACAGCCATTTCCCTGGCAGACTATAACATGTTTCTTTGCTAGAACCAAAAGTGGGGCATTTTGTTTATGGCAAGATGGGGTGTGACTACCCCCCACTAGCCTACTGTGTCCTGATTGTCTGTGTGGATGCTGCTGATGCAGACTAGCAGTTTGCTGGTATCTTGATCTATCTCACTGTGAAAGTTAAAAGATAAATTAGGATGCAATACAAAGTATTGAGAGACGATGTTGCCTTTGGGAATATAATAGACCTACTAGGATCTTAGGTTTTATGAAGATGGCCTAGTGACCTAAAAAGAAAAAAAAAGGGGGGTCAACCTGCTTTTAAAATTCTTGATGCTATACAAAGAAGTCATGAACATTTTGTGTTATTTTTCTTTACAATTTTGTTTGTTCACTTGTTAACAAAAATGTCTCTGCTTCTCTGTCACTTTACAGACATCAGGAACTTCAGTCGCTGGAGTTCTCATTTGGAGGATTCAGAAATGCAAACCAGGAGATCAGACACCCATTAATTGAAGGGAACGTGGATGTTGGATCCCTAACAAAAGAGCATTTCTTCCAAACATTTGACAGGCATTTGACTAAAACACTGTGTTTTAGGAAAAGACTAATAGTGTCACAATAATAGTCAGTCAATATAAAAATAATTTTCCCTCTTAGTCAGGTTTCACTTGCTTGATATCTGTTATCTCATAAACCTGGTAACATTCCACATAGTTTTCAGGAAGAACAAAGTAGATTGGACCAGAACTTCTACTGTATAAAACAAACAGGAAAAAACCCTATGTACCTATTATAATAAAAGATTTCAGGCCTTTTTAAAGCACCCTAAAGAAGTCACAATCCCATTGTTTTATCCCCTTTGAATGACACCTTTAAATGCATTTTTTCCCTATTCCAATTATAATGGAACATTCATCTAGAAAATTTTTGACTCACCGAAACTTAGAATTATATAATAGGAAAAAATTGATGAGAGAAAATCTCTGGCAAGAACAAACCTCTGCAAATAAAAATGATAAAAATTAAAGTACTTTTAATTCAGGAAAGCAGGTTCCGTTAAAGGTAGAGGAAATTAATCTCTGGAGAGAGGAATAAATCAACTAATTTTCAAAACCTTGAATCTATACATACAGTACACTTACAAAAGAGAAGAATTCCCAACAGAGAGGAGAGCTGAACTCATTTTCAAAGTGCCTGGAGAAGAGTGGATTTCCTTGCCTTAAATTGTCTCAAGAGTTTAAGTGGCAGGATGTCATGAATTACTATTTTTCCCCATGGAAAGAAAAAAGGGAAACTGTGTCCCAGCTTTACGAGTGTATGTGTGCCCTGAGAAGAGAACTGTGCAAAGAAACCAAATAATGCAAAAGGCTACAGGAAGATACCTGCTACTGTCACAGTATTTCAAGATATGTACTGATAAGGAGCATGGGAGTCTCCAGAATTAGGTGGGCATACAAGGTTCACATGCAGGCACTGATCATCTAGCTATTATTAGACTTTCTATGGCAGCAACATGGGAATTCATCTGAGACAGAATCAGGTATGAAGTCAGCTGTTATAAGAGTGTGGTAAAATGAGAGATGTCTGAATATATGTAAATAGTTAATAGATAAGGCTCCAGTAGATGGAGATCAAGAATATGTAGCATAGTTCCTGGGATTTTTAGGATTGATTAAACTTGTTTTTGTTGTGCACTGCAAATGGATTCTTGTGGGTAGATCTTCACAGGAAGCCCTTAACAAATGGGTAATGGGGAAGACTCAGGAAATAGATACTCATCACAGCATTTTTCCAGATGATAACAACTGGTAAATTTCCTAGAGAGCTAAATGCACCCTTAGGAGTAATATTCTACTGCCAGCAGAATTTAGAAGAACGTTTTACATGAAAAAAGGAGTCAGAGAAAACAATACATTTTTAAATGCATCACTACATACTGGCTACCCAAATGGGCAGCATTTCTGCTTGTGGCTTTCACTGTTATGTGTACAGAACTAGTGGCAGTCAGATATGACACTTACTCCCCACTGACCTGGCCATTGTGCCTCTGTGACTGCATTACCAGGCCTTCATGGTCCTACTACACTGTATCCCAGGCAAGGAGCAGGAAAGGTGGGTGCTCCAGGCCTACTTAGAGAGTCTGAATGGAAGCAGCCCAGCAGAGTTAGGTAAAAGGAGATGTAGGGCCTTAGCAGGGCAGTCCTTGGCTGCGACCAGAGGGACAGGGCACGGTGCTCCTCTCTGACCAGAGGATCTTGACTGGCTGAGTTTGCTTAGCTTGGGAGAGAAAGGACCTGAGAACTTTAACCCTGAGGTAGGGGTGAAGATAAAGGGGCCAGATAGTAAGAGACCCAGGGAAAAAGCAGCAACAAATAAGAGGAAGCAGGACATTGTCACTGTTTATAGGGTCCCAGGGTTGGAGCCTAGAGTAGTGGGTCAATCCAGGTTCCCCTACTGTCCACCAGTGAATTGTCCCCAAGGGACAAGGCTTGTTTAGAAGCCCAAGTGAAGGGCTGGATTTAAAATACCCAGAGCTGGGGCTCACAGCCCAGACAGTTTTTGTTGGACTCTTTGCTACCCCAGAATGGGTTCATTTTGATTATGTGACCTGGTTGGAGAACTGAGCCACTGAACACCGGCCAGGCAAGGAGGACCACCTACAGGGGGCTCCAGGAGTGGGAAAAGTGCCATGTGCAGCAGCCGGAGGTGGTCAAGAACTGCATACCCTCAGTTATAGCCTCATGATCATGACCGTCTGTGATTCCGTGTTTAGACCATAGATCATAGAAGATTAGGGTTGGAAGAGCCCTCAGGGGGTCATCTAGACCAATCCCCTGCTCAAAGCAGGACCAACACCAACTAAATCATCCCAGCCAGGGCTTCATCAAGCCAGGCCTTAAAAACCTCAAAGGATAGAGATTCCACCACCTCCCTAGGTAACCCATTCCAGTGCTTCACCACCCTCCTAGTGAAATAGTGTTTCCTGATATCCAACCTAGACCTCCCCCACTGCAACTTGAGACCATTGCTCCTTGTTCTGTCACAGAGTAGATGTCTTCTTGGATTTTCTTAAATGGAATGCTGAGACTGAACTATTTATGATTGCTCTCCCCTAGCAAAAGTTGTTTTTGTTCTCTTTGATGGTTCCTCTGATAATAGACATATCCATTATGTTCTCAAAATGTGTAGTTTCAGCGTTATATTTTATCAAAAGCTCTTTGTCTTAACCATTGTGTTAGCTAGACAGCACTAAAGTTACCAAACTATCATGTCTTTACTGCCTCTGGAATCTTTTCATGATGTGACCTGTGTAGTTTTGTATGCGTACAAGTCATACATATTTGTTTATTATTATTCTGTATCCAGTGCTCTGAAGGGAGGCAGGTACTTCGTAGAACAAATGCTAAGGCACAGTCTTTGCCTCAAGGAGCTCACTACTTACAGTTTACAAACATCTGAATTCAGATGGGGTAAGGAGCTGCAACATATAAGCAAACTAATAAAGGTGATGATAGGCACCATGCCAGTACCATAACTTGTGTAGATTTTTGGTATGCTTTCTGCCTATTTTATTTCTTGTCACCTCCTCTATGTCTCATTATGATAGGTTGTGCTTGCCTGCACTGATCCCACAGGGGTTAACTCTGCCCTATGGTCCCAGGAGGCCACACCCCCTTGGCCCTGTTAGGCATGCTCTGGCTAGAGACCAGGTATAAAAGGGAGCATCTCAGGTCAGTAGGGCCTGACCACCAAGGAGGGAGGATGCACATTGCAGTCTCCAGCCCAGGAGCTGCTCAAGCGCCTGACAACCGAAGCCAGAGGCATCAAGACCCAGGTGGACACCCAAGAACCCATGCATGTCCAAGTAAGGTTGGAGCTGCTGAGAGCTGCACAGGCCAAGGATCCCAGAGACCCTGGAGATGCTCAGACCACTGCATCAGGGACAAGTAGCCCAGGTGGACTAGCCATTGTGCTGGGCAGTGTCAGTGTGTTTCAGTTGGATCACTGCTGACACAGTGGCGAGGACACTTGCCTGGTGGAGTAGGGAGGGCCTGGCATTCTCTACCCCAGCTGCTAAGTGGTGGCCCACTTTCCCAACTGGTACCAAGACACACACACAGCCCTGATGAGGAGAGCAGCCATACTGACTATGGCCATTGGGCCACACAGCCCTAAGAAAGAGGGAAGCCATATTGACTTTGGCCCTTCGACCATACTACCCGAAGACTAAGGGTGATCGGACAGACTTAGACAAGCGGCTACAACAACCCTTATCCTGCCCCAAAAAGGGATGGGATATGCTTGTCCCATGACACTCCTTTTTTCCAAGTGACCAATCTCCCCACATCTATCCCAGTCAAATTTTCCTTCATCTATATTATTCTATGACTCAACCCCACAAATGACTGAGGATAAGTTACAGGAAAACACCCGGATAAATAAAACAACCAAAAAGAAAACACTCAACAGAGTTCCAGATGTGTGAAAGATGTCCACTGTCTAGCTGTTCCCACATGTATTACAGAAACTTTTCCCTGCTAGTCTACTGAAATGTCTTCAACATACAAAGAATTTGCCTCCAAAATACTTAATAAAGTCAGAATCTCTGGATATATCAACCCAGTGTTGAGGAATTTTTATTGATTCCCTGTAAGACATGTCACTTTTACAATCCTTTGTAGATATATAAAGCAACATGGTCTCTCTCCATCATACCTGCACAATCTTCTGAACCAAAAATGTGACTAATAATATTTTTTTAAGAATTGGGGGAATCACTGCTGCATTAGGATTTTGCACTACTCTATGCTTTTGAAAAGTCACTTCATTCAGCCAATAAAATCTATGAAGACATGGCCAAGAATTAGCCCCATCTTTAGTCTTATTCTTAGTGTCGTTTTAATGAAACATCTTTTAATGTGGTTGTGAAAATATCTTTTAATGCTAGAAAGAAGTAGTGTTTTGTTTTGTTTTTAATCAGAGAATGCAAACTCAGGTGTTTTTTTTTCCCTCTTTCTTAAGATGAAGCAGGAAAACTTCAACATTTTTATAAACTAGAAGAAAGACTCAAATAAAAAATGTTGCTGTTGAATGAAAAAAAAGTTACTAGTGGCTACAGTAGTAGCAGATGCATTTCCCTTCCTCTCTCAAATAAAAAAACAACGACTCATTTTCACTTCAAAAGGACAATAGTTGTCGGATTAAAAAGCTCATCTATCCCTACTCTGATAAAAAGGAGAGAAAAAAAACCCCAAATGTTAAACTTTTACAATGTAGATGAAACATATTAGGTTCATAAATATTTGAGAGCTGCTAGTACTACTGCTGGTACTCTTTGTGTGTCTCTGTGCTATTTGTCTCTCATCTTCTTTCTTGCCTGTATTGTTATTGTTTATTATTTGTATTGCAGTAATGCCTTAGAGCCTCAGTCATGAACCAGGAGCCCACACTGCTAGCACTGTGCAAACACAGAAGAGAAAGATGGTCCCTGCCCAAAGAGATTTACAATCTAGCTAATATGTCTTTGATAAAGGAGTGAGATAAGACTGAGCCAGACAGATGTATCTACTAAAATGAATTCCTTGAGTAGCAAAAAATACAGGGGTGTCATGCTAATATTATAACAGGATAGTAAAACATGTTTTTAGCTTTATCAAAAATATTCTTCACAATGCCAGACTTTGTCACTTTCTTTTTGCATATAAAATTTTCCACAAGCTTCCAAACAGCTTATGTGGAACACAATGAAATACTGCGAATAACGGGCAGAAAAAAATGACATTCCCCCCGGGCTTATCAGTTCTAAAGGTAAAAAATACTTTTATAATATAAGTCACTGGACTTTGTATCATGATGGTTTCAAAGTTCAACCCATTTGGCTAATTTTCTTTTCTAATATGGAACATTGTAATGTTAGGACAAAAAACTTGATCTTCTTTTCCTCAGCTTTTAATGCGGTATTCTTTACACCGACAAGAGATTTCTCTTCCAGAATCAAGACCTACCAATGCTTTCTGTGCATTTCTTCACAGTAAAGAGGGTCAAACCCTTACACACCTTGCTGCTGAACATTCAAAGTTAAGGGCCATTAGGTAGCTGCTGTTATTCCCATTTGTGTACTTCTTGCATCTTGGGCTCAATTGGTTTCATTCCTTTATGGTTTAGTTTGTCCCCTATTGCTTTTGTCTGCCTTGGGATTGCCTTCAGACAGAATGATTGCAGGGACAATTGTATTGTTGTACAATATATATATTGACATTCCAAATGGCTTTCATTGGCTTCTAAGCCACCTCCTGCCATAAAAATCATTCTTATTGGTTGTGATAAGTGTCTGTGAATTTTATGTCTTCCTTTTTTCAATTGTGGAGATTTTATTTTTGTGGCATACAAGCATCAATGTTTGTGACAAAATGCACTGAAGAATATGTGTTGTTCTGGCACAGTGGAGGGTCTTCCACAGAAGTGATTGATTTTGTGTGTCACTGGTGACCAAGAAAAAATGTATAAATTATTTGTGAGAGAGCAAAATGCTGTTTAAAACAATTGGAATGAATGTAGGTAGCTAAGAGATTGTGCCTGTGTTAAAGTTAGTAGTCCTGCCCATTAACATCTGAATGGTTATGCCGCCTGGTTAACAGGTCATGCTATAATTAATCTAACTAGCACCATATTACTTTTTTGAATTATTATAATAAAATTACAACTTCAGTACAAAAAGAGGTTTGATATATTGCAAAGCTACCAAACTACCTATTCTGTGTGTGTGGGGGGGGGGAGGACCCACTGAAATAATTCCTTATGAAAAAGTCCTAAAGAAATTAATAGAAAATGATGACCAACTATTATAAAGGGGTGGCATTAGCAGCCCCTATATTTAGGTAACCTATCACTTTACTTTGTGGAGATTATTGTGACCATATGGAGTCCTATTAGCTTCATATCTATTACAGTCTATAGGACTTCTCCATAAGATAAGGATGAGTCAGCCATTAGGAAGCAGGATCAATTTGTGTTGTGCACCCCATGTCCAATGTATGCATTCCTGAATGTGGTTCGTAATTCATGTGTCTGCCATAAGTATACAAATTTTGAACAATTCAAGGATGTCATTCAGGGTCTTGAGGGTCAGCTTTGTTCATGGTCAAAAAAGGAGATCTCTATTAATCTCTATTAATCAGTTCATTAGTGAAGTTGCCACACTACAGCCTGAAGAGGACAGAGAAGGAAGGAGGGAGTTTTGAGTATAAGAAGAAAAGGGAAATATTGAAGACAGTGAGAACACAAATTGGAGATAAACAGAAATAAGAAATCACCATTGGCCCTGGCAACACAGTGTATCAGGATCTGACAAGGAACAGGTCTCCCAGAACAATTCCATAAGTATTGTCTGAGACTGGTTTAAAAACCTTCAGTGTCTAAAAAAAATAGATGTGAATGTAATGGAAAGTTCTAGGAAATGGAGGAACACTATGGGCCTTGAAAATTACAAGACCCGAATAATGATGCTGTGTGTCAATTTCACCTTACTAAATTTGATCAAGACTTAGTGTTACAAATCATTTAATAACATAGGTGAAAGTAGCTAGGTGTTATTTTTATAACAGTCATTGATTTCTCTGACTAACAGCAAAAGGGTATAAAAATGGGTTGCTTTTAGGTTATGGCAGTGTTGTTCTTTTTTTAAATATGCATTTCTGAAAGCTTGATTCAATGTTATCACATCTGGATCTCCATATAAATAATCACGGGGATTAACTAAATCTCTAAATCATTTAAACTCAGAAGCTTCAGTTTAAATGCCCTGGACTGCAGCCCTGGATTTTACTTCACTAAAATGTGTTAATAAAAATAAAGGAAATTACATGCAAAATGAAAACAAGGTGAAACACCTGACGTTTTCACCTAATTCCTGGGAGATTCTCATCTCCAGTTGGTGCAAGAATTTGGGGAAGACAAAGCCTGAGTATTTTTTCCCCTACTGATTACAGATAGATGAAGGAACCTTTTACATTTAGGAAGAGGCAAAAGATAAAGCAGCAAAGATTAGAAGGAAAGGATCTTGTCCCAGAGAAACTTGAATTGATTAGTTGATGACTAATTTCATACTGACTTCTAGCCTGTGCTGTTTTTATATTTGTTCCATCTATCTGTCCATCAGTTTGTCTGATATTTTGTGTGTTGTATTTAATAATAAAGTAGAACAACAAGGTTTTTCAAAACCATAATTATTTTGGGGTGTTTTTTCCCAGGAATTCCGATGGGACTAAACCAAAACCATTTCTCCAAACATACCACTCTATAATTTTGGAGGTTTGTATGAAATGGGATTTAACATTGGATCATCTCTGCATTTGCTTTAGCAAAACTAAAGCCCAAGGCCTGGATCCACAAAGGGACTTTGATATTGCGATACTGAGCATTGTGGAGCCTAACTTTAAGGGTATGTCTATACTGCAGTTGGGAGTGTGTCTCTCAATCCTGGTAGATAGACTTGTGCTAGCTCTGCTTGAGCTAATGTACTAAAAATATCAAGGTGGACATTGTGGGACAGGAGTGACATAGACTTGCCACCTGAGCATGAACCCAGGGAGTGGAGCAGGCTTGGACTTGGGCAGGTAGCCAGAGCTGCTGCCTATGTTGCAATATCCACACTGATATTTTAGCATTCTAACTTGAGCAGAGGTAGCACATGTCTATCTAACTGAGCTGGAAGGCATGATTCCTGCTGCAGGGTAGACTTATACAGGGTACTCTTATACAATGCATGGGGAAAGATAGGCACCTTAGAATGTGACCTAAAAATCCTGAATGCTGGGCAAGAAGCTGCCTATGACAGCCAACGGGAGATGTGGAGGACAGGGGTTTGTGCTAAGCCCTGCACCTCTCACAGAGATGGTATCTGTCTTTGCTCAGAGATCCATGAATGGAAATGCCTTCTCCTGGAGTCAAGGGGCTTAGGCGCCTAAGTAGTTTCTTGTGGGAATGAGTCAGATGCCTCCCTTGGGCCACACAAACCCAAAGGAAGAAGAGGTGATGGTGCCACCCACCCTATAATTTTTAGCGAAATGGTTAAAGCACCCAATTAGAATGTGGGAGAAGCAGGATCAATTCCCTTCTTTGCCTGAGAGAGAAAAAAGATTTGAACAGGGATCTCTTACCTCTTAGATCAGTGCTCTAACCACTGTAGGATATTCTGATGTGGTGCTGCCTCTGTCTCCCCTGCTGAAGCTGTTCCACTGTGGATAAATAATGAAAGAATGATTGGAGCAGGTGGACTGGACTCAGTTTCCCACCAGGTCACAGAGGCATTACTATTTCTCTCTCTCTCTGGCCCAATGACTGATCCACTGTGGATAAATACTTAAATAATCACTGGACCAGAGAGAGAGAGAAAATGACAATGACTTTGTGGTTAGGATAGGTGGGAATTGAACTTGGGTCCCCCCACATCCTAGATGAGGGCTCTGAACACTGTTATTAATTGGGCAACCCCCCTCTGTCAGACAGATTTTGAATAAAATTCAGTCTGGTAGGCGGCCTCTGAACATGCCTACCATATCGGGCCCCACCCACAAGATAAGTTCGTCCACCTATCTTCCCCCAATTTTTGGATTTTTCTGGGTCTTATGTGGGAGAAAGGCACTTGGGCACATATAGCAAGGTAGCAGCTTATGTGCCCAGAGACAGAAAGGTAGGCTGTGTCTACACTACAAGCTAGGAGTATGTTTCCCCAACTTGAGAACACATACTAGAGGTAGCTCTCCTCTAACTAGTGTGAGTATAAATAAGCAACGTAGACGTGGTAGCGTGGGTGGCAGCAGAGGAAACATGACTAAGCCAGGCTGAGTACATACACACTGTTTTCAGGTGGTTTTGTACTCAGCATGGCTCAGGTGTGCCTCCAGAGTCACTGCTATTTATACTTGTGCTAGCTTGATGAGACTTAATGTGAGTATGTGTACATAAGCAGGGGAATCTCACAACTAGCTCATAGTGTAGACATAGTCTTAGGCACGTAGGCAATTTTACACTGAAAATTTAGGTGCCGAGTAGTTTTAGGAGCACAATGCATTCAACAGGAGTTTTGTAGATCACCATGGAGCCTACAGCTGGGACTACAGTGCCTAAACATGAGATTTAGGACATAAGTAGCTTTGTGGATTGAGCCTCAATTGACTATGTTTTAGAAAACCAAACCCACACCAATTGTAGACCATTTATAGTATTAGATAGTTGTCTGTTACTGTGGTGTGTTTGTTGCATGTATTCTGGGTCAATAACATCAACATTTCCAAAGCGTCCATTGATTTGGGAGCCTCTGTATTTCAGTGCTTGGCTTGAAACAGCTAAAATCTGATTCAGTCACCCAGAATCAAAGACCACGTTAGAATATGTTGACTTAAAACAACTGCAGAAGTTCCCAGAAGACAAGTTCCCAGGATAACTTATATAGTACTCTGCCCCTTTAGTCATGGGCTGGGGTAAAGAAGGGAGCATGCTCAGTGTAGGGTACCAAAAGCCTCTCTCATGTTGAGTAGTACCTTACTGCACAAGAGATCCCAGTGAAGTGAGGTCCATGTCAGTATGAATAAGAGTATCAGAATCTGTCCCTAAATTCAGTGTACTAAAGAATGTGAGGAATAAATCTTTGTTGGAAAAAGTCCCTGAGAGATTGTGCAGTTATTGGGAACTACTGCACTAGCATAGCAGCATTACATATTCCTGGTTACATGCACATAATTAAATCTAATCTGGCATCAGGAAAAAAGCATTCCCATATGGTGTAGCTTGCAGTAACCATGGTTCATTTTTGCTTTCCTCTTAAGCAAAGAACAAAGACTATCTCATGGGCCCATAAAGACAAATCATACACATTCAATTTACTGTGACTGCAGGATTGGGGAGCCAAACATTTTTGCATCTGGGTACTTCACATCTTCTATGTTTTTAAATCTCCAGAGACTACATAAAAAGTTTTGTGCAAACTAACTAGTGGGTGCTGTCCTATCTATCATTATTTTGACAACCCAATCAAATATTTGAATGGTAATGGAGAAGCCATGCATTTCTGAATATGATCTCATAGGAAAGATAATTAAAATTGGCTTTTAAAACTGGATTTAGATATTGATTATATAATGATAGGAAAAAAGATGGACTTCAAATTCATTTTCTCATCACTTGTTCTTAGACCTTGTATGCTAGCAGGAGGACATAGCACACATTTAGATTTTTTTAATAATATGAAAGGAACATTCAAGTGATGGAGTAGAAGAAAGATTTTAAAGCTCTTTAAAACTTTTGTAATTATTGGCAATGAAACAACAACATTTTGAACTTCTCTTATGGTTTTACAGAAAAAAGTCAATTTATCCTAGACATCTCAGGAAGAAAGACAAGACAGCAGTAATGTGATTTATCTAGGCAGCAACTTTATTAACTGAACACATTTGGGAAACTATTTGGTAATAACTCATACCATACAAGTCACCTTTCTTCCTGGGGATAATCTGTAATACCTAGGGTAGGCTGTCCCCCTGCCAAAGAAACTTTAACCTAATCCCAATAAATTTGAGATCCCACCACCCACACCTCATACGAGGGTTGAGGAATTGCAATAAGGAGTGGTCCCTTGCTCCACCAGAAATTAAGAGACACAAACTCACCCCAACTACGTTAGGAGATATCCTCCCCCAATCCGGAGTCTAGTTGAAGTTTATCAGTAAGCCATACCCCTAATAAACAAATATCTTCACTGGACACCTCCCATGTCACAAGAACATGAACACTTTGCAGCTTACTGAATGTCTGTTGTGCTGGGAGGAAGGCAACACATCCCCGCCCCCCACAAAAAACAACAACAACAACAACAACAAAAAAACCAAAACCAAAAAACAGACAACCAGGCTAATCTGGCAGTGAGAGAAAAATTCTTTGCCAGCCCCATAAAATCAAGTAGTGTGATTCCGATTGCAAGACCTAGAAATCTAGTTTTGCTTTAAGGCCATGTGGGGAAGTTTGGAACTGCTGTTCTATGACATACAGTGCCCTGGAAAGGGAAAAGCTTATCAGCCTTCTCCCTCAGCTTCTTAGGTGTCAAGTGGCTTCCACTACATGTATCAACCCAGCCAGCAAGCTAGGAAGCTCCTCCCAATCATCTCTTTTCTACATCCATGAGCAGGTTAACTGCAAGCAAGGTGAGCGGAAGAAGAGAGTACTATTCTTAAATGGGACTGAGGGCCAAGATTTTCTATCCCTTCCTGTGAGGCTATGGAAGGTGTGTGTGTATGGGCAGGAGGGAGGAGAGAGAGTATGGCAATTCCTGTAACGGGTTTGTGTATCTGTAGTGATTCAGTAGCATGTCTGAAGAACAGAATGCCTTCTGCATACATGCAGCACATGATCAAATAGGCAATCATAGCCAATAAATCTCGGAGTATGCTGTAGCAGCCATTTTTCAGCTTTATCTACACTCTTTACTGCTGATTGTTTTCTTTTGTTCAGTACCATTTATATAATAATGACACTAATGTAAACACCACTCCATTAAAAGAGATACATTCACAGATTTTTATTAAAGTTCTTCTGTCATATGGGCTGTTAAATAAGAACATATTTCTTATTTTTCCTCATTAATATAATGTTGCCAACCTACTATAGGAGGCAGATCATGGAACATTTTTTTCAGATTTTTTTTAACAGGGAATGTCATAAGATTGTGTGTGATTTTTTTCAGATTATGAACAAGAAAAGAAAAGTAGGCTCAGAGATGGCTCTTCAAATCACTCATTGTCCTAAGAGTCTAGAACATAGACCACATGAGCAGCAATAGTACAAGACAAATGTGTGCTGGCACATTCAAGCCCTGATCCTGCAAAGACGTACAGAAAGAGTTCATTTTAAGCACTGTGAGTGGTACAATTACCCATAAAATTATTGATGTGTGTAAGTCTTTGCAGGATCAGGATTTTTATTTATAACTTCTTTCCTATTATTGATTTGTTATATTAGAGCTTGACCCAAGGGCCATATAAGTTCATGAAAAAGACTGCTATACACTTCAATGGGCTTTGGATCAAGACTTTAGTACAGTATTTTGCATATAATGTTACTGTTTCCTATGGGACCACAACCTCAAATGAATGAATTTGCTGAATTAATGAAAGGAACTACAGAGAACTTTTTGTTTAAAAGTTTAATAAATAAAGCACTTTTTTTTTTCCTGGAGACCTCAGATACCTTCTCTGGAGCCCCGAGGCTCATTCCTTCCTTAAGTCTTCTCCTCATGGCTCTGATCCAAAACCATGTAAGTCAACAGGAGTCTCTGTTGACTTGAGCAGCTGCATGATCAGACCTCATAATGCCAGTCATTTAATTGAACTCAACGATTACTGGATCAGATACTTAGGGCCTGACTCCTCATGTAGGAACATCAAATTAAGTGGCTATGTAGTGGGATGGCACCCACCTCTTGCGAGTGCCCCCTTGTTCAGGTGTGTGCCTGCAACTCTTTCAGTCTGTAGTGACCCTTTCTGGCCGTTTCTAGTGACTCAACCCTCCGGCCAAATCAGACACAGCCTATGTGGAAAACAACTCAGACTCCTTCTGGGTATCAGTGCAACTAAGTCTTTAAGTGCTCCTGGCCCTGGAACAGCTGTTCAGTGACATGCAGAAGGCACTGGGAGGAGCAAGGAAGGGGTATGCTAAGGGATGGGGAGGAAAGAAACTGGGAAAAGGTGGAATGGGGGCAGGAAGAGGTGGAGTTGGGGTGGAGCCTCAGGGGAAGGGGTTGAGTGAGGGCATGGCAAGGGGTGGAGCACGGGAGGGAGCTTGGGGGAAGGGGTGGAGTGGGGTGGGGCTTGGGTCTGACGGGGTTTGAGCACCCCCAGGGAAAATTTGAAGCTGGCACCTGTCGCTGCACACACTGTGTTTTTTGTCCCGAAGCTTGTCAAAGCCATGACTTGAATTAGATGGACTCTGAACTACAAAAATTAGCTCTATTGTGTGAGCCAAAACAGAGGCTCTTTCTGACTGAGATGGGAGAAACTGTATCGTGTGGTGCTCTGCTGTCTGCACTGGAAGTTGCTCCTTGAATCACAACTTACTCCAGGTTTGCTATGTAATTGTGTACTCCACAATACACCACCTAGGTGTGCAATGTATTCTGGAGCAGCTCTAGTTAAGATGACAACACAGTGCAGGAGCTTATGACAATAGGCCTACTGACAGAATTTCCAGTGAATGGGCCTCCTAGAAAGAGTTGGCTGAGGTTTGATTTGTGCAGGGCGGGCTGGAGCTGGGCCCCACACTGCTGCTGTCCCAGCATGGTGTCGCCAATGGGCACGGAACTGGATGTGTGGCGGCTCGTGCAGGCAAGCACAAGCCATGCCCGTGTGCATAGGCGCCAACTCCGCGGGTGCTCTGGAGCTGGAGCACTCCTGGAGAAAAATTGGAAGCTCCCCCCTGACCTGTCCGCCACAGCTCACCTCTGCCTCTCTCTGCCTCCACCACCTCTGCGAGCATGCCGTATGCCCGCTTTTTCCTGCTCCCTCCCAGCGCTTGCCACCGCAAAACAGCTGTTTCACATGGCAAGCGCTGGGAGGGAGGGGGGAGGAGGGAGAATGCGGTTCGCTCAGGGGAGGAGGCAGGGCCTGGGTGGGGATTTGGGAAGGGGTCCAATAGGGGCAAGGAGGGGGCAGAGTTGGGGCGGAGACTTGGGGGAAGGTGTTGGAATGGGGGCAGGTCGGGGGGGCAAAGCACTCGCTGGCACCATGAGAAGTTGGTGCCTGTGCCCATGTGCCCACGGTCCACCTGATATTTGGGCTGTGCTGCAGGTGCCCAGTGAGCTGCCAGCTGCACTGCTGGGTGTGCTCTTCCACATGCCTGTCCTAGGAGCCCTGTGGTCTGCCTGGATGATTTAAAAGGTCCTGGGGCTCCCGGCTGCTGTTGCCGCTACCACAGCAGCGGCTGGGGGCCCCTAGGCCCTTTTAAATCATACAGGCCCCTGGACAGTTGCCCCCTGCTCCCCCTCACATTGACAGGCCTGGACATCAGTCTCGATAAGAAAAGACCAGCTGTCATCAAGCCCTGTCTCTTCTCCACCTTCCCCCTGGGATTTTCTTCAGAAGATAAGAAAGAGCAGCTAAATGTCAGGCTAGAAGAGTCAAGGAGCAGTTGTGTCATTAAGAAAGAGTGCGGGAGTTGATGTACAATCAATAAAAGTCATAGCTAGCTGGGGAGCAAAAATAGGTATTACCTCAAGATACAGCATATGGGTGAAAAAGTTATAATTTGTGAATTGGTCCTGAGGTTCTGTTGTTTAGAGGTAAGTGGGAGCGAAGGGGAAGAGAATACTTTTTATACATTTTTTCCAAGTTTGGTTAAGATTCAAGAGCAAAATGTGTTTATATTTATTTCTTTGTAAATATGCGTAGATCCACTGACACCAATTTACCCACCTGAGTGAGGTTTGCCCCATAATAATGTATGATAATAAATGATGATAGATGATTACACAAGGATGGTAATAATCATTTTTAGAAGTCAAAACTATTTTTGTTTTATTTTATTTATTTTAGAGATGTGGGAGAGCTGGTGGTTGAAACCAAAGGGCACATTTGTAAAGTTATAGAATTGATGCTAATGGTAAGCATAGAAGGGTGCTTATTACATTCTGTAGTACAGCAGGAAAGGAAAGGTAAGGCAGGAATATCCATTTATGTCTGCAAAACCAAAACAGCTATCAGTAATCCAAGCCAAATGTTTGCAGACAGGGAAAGGAGAGTGTCAAGCCTCTTGATCTAATTTATTACACAGATGAGACAGCTGGGTCAACAGTAGGATGAGAAACAAAATATGACCCCCCAAAGACCAGAGAATAAGGAGTGATAGGACTGTGCAGTCATGCAACCCCCTCTTTCCTTCCTTGGAAATTATTCTATCTTCATAGATGAGGTAATCACATTCAGATACTGCTGTCCCATAAGACTCCTTTCACTGATGCTTTCCTTCCCCCAGCAGGCTTTATCCTGAGCACATGGAAGCCAGGGGACATATTGTGATTGACTTCCACTGGAGTGATAGGGTCCTTCTCTATTTTCTTATATTAACTGTTTGAAATACACTAAAGCATGGACTCCACTAGCAAGTGCTACAGCACCACAGCCTTATGGATACTACTGGAAAGTGTTATTGAGCAGAATTATAATAGTAACCTGTGGAATTGAACAATTACTCGTCTGGATAACACCATTTTCACTTTTAGCTCATATCCAGGTAAGTAAATAAGATAAGCTGGTCTTCTCTTGTGCTTAGTTTTGCTCTCATCCGTGCCAGGCCTGGATTACTTGAGCATTTCTATTTCTACACAGCTTATATTTACCCTTTTCTAGCTGTTGCCCTATCCTCTTGCATATTGTTTAATGGAGTTTATTTTGCTACCAATATTCACACATGTAAACATCACTAACGTTAATGAACTCATTCATTTATACCCATAACAGAGTGAATCATAACTTTAGAACTAATTATTGCCTATATATTAATAACATTTTCTCTTAATTCAATTCTGTATTGTTCTAGCTGCCAGCTCATTCAAGTAAACAAATGTAATGGAAGGGTGGAAGGGAAAGGCCACTATATTAAGAATCGTCTCCTCACCACTTCAGTCCTCAGGAAATTTAAATATTCTTCTTCACAGAATGACTACATATATACAATTCAGCATAGAAAACATTTTCAAGTTTCAGAGTAGCATATGACTTTATAAGTCCCCATTGTATTTTTACTGCAATTCTCATTGGAGTAGCCACTAGAAGTCTCGACGAGGTTGGGGCTCCATTGTGCTAGGTATTGTACAAACATATTTTAAGTGACAGTCCCTGTTTCAATCAGCTAAGAGTCTGGAAATGGCTTTATTGGTAACTCCATACAGCTACCTCTGTACATGTAGGGATTTATATTTTCTTAACTGAAATATCTACAGCAGATAAAAGTAAATGAGTACAACTTTTATGTCTAACTTTTTTAGACTGCATCCTATTGCTAATGATCCAAATGCTGTTGGGCTTTTTTTGCCCTCTCTCTCTCTTTCTTCAGCAACAAACTCAACAGCTGGGGCCACATACAGGACATGTTTGACAGATAAAGGGCTCAGATGCCAAGGTCTAGAATAAATTTTTTAGCAGCAACATCTGTGTCTGTCGCAAAGCCCCTGGCTGATTTCTTGGCTGGCTGCTTGGTTGGCTCTGCTATGTCTGTGACTCCTCTGATGGCTGTGCTAATGGCTGTGTAACTGCCTCTGGTGCTCTCCTGGGGAATCAGACTGCTGCTGAGCTTGCTGGACTGCCTTGTCCCATGGATCTTTTTTCTTTCTTTCTTTTTTTTTTTTTTGAGTGACCTGTGGCTGGAGGAGTTTGTTCCTTATTTGAGAGGAAGGCCCTCAACACATTCTCACAATATATGTGTGCAAGGCCAATTGATGATGCAAAAGGACTACTTTCCCAGCACTCTAAACCTCCGTAAATTTAACAAAAAGGAGTACTTGTGGCACCTTAGAGACTAACCAATTTATTTGAGCATTTGGAAAAACAAAACAAAACATGAAATGGTATTGTCTCAAACCATCTGCTTCTGAATAGAAAAGGGCAGGTTTTTGAATTTGGTCTCTCTCTCTCTCTCTCATTCTCATTCTCTCTCTCTCTCTCTCTCCCTGCCTGTCCTCTGGTCAGATGTGACTAGAAAGCCATGGACCTCAGAAACCTCCCTGTCAAAAACTTTGTCAAAACTGATACATCTTCACAAAATGTTTTAACTTCCACAAAACAGCATATTTAATGAAAATGCATTTTGGTCAACCATCTTCTGACTAGCTCTATCCATGGAGAATACCAGGGCATAGGGTGCAGGTGGCTGGATAAAAAGGAATGTGACTGAAGGTCATGGGAAACTAAATGAAAGTTGAAACAGTCTTAGCACTGCTGTCACCTACACCGAGGGTGGGTAGGCAGGTTGCCTTCTAGCCTTAGAATACAGTTCCTGAACTGAGCATAATTTAGAACTGAGAATAGGACTCATTAACTTCAATAGAAATGCATGCATGAGTCAGATCAGCAAGGTTTGGACCCCATTGGAACTACTATCTGTGCCATGATCATCTTGGTTGCATCTCCTCACCACCACCTCTCTTCCGATGATGGCCCAGCACTGGTTGAGATAATGGAAGATTATAAGGAGATTCTGGTTTTTGTTTTTTGGGGTTTTTTTTAATTCCACCATAGAATCATAGAATCATAGAATATCAGGGTTGGAAGGGACCTCAGGAGGTCGTCTAGTCCAACCCCCTGCTCAAAGCAGGACCGATCCCCAATTAAATCATCCCAGCCAGGGCGTTGTCAAGCCTGACCTTAAAAACTTCTCAGGAAGGAGATTCCACCACCTCCGTAGGTAACGCCTTCCAGTGTTTCACCACCCTCCTAGTGAAAAAGTTTTTCCTAATATACAACCTAAACCTCCCCAACTGCAGCTTGAGACCATTACTCCTTGTTCTGTCATCAGCTACCACTTAGAACAGTCTAGATCCATCCTCACTGGACCGCCCCCTTTCAGGTAGTTGAAAGCAGCTATCAAAACTCCCTCATTCTTCTCTTCCGCAGACTAAACAATCCCAGTTCCCTCAGCCTCTCCTCATAAGTCATGTGTTCCAGTCCCCTAATCATTTTTGTTGTCCTCCGCTGGACTCTTTCCAATTTTTCCACATCCTTCTTGTAGTGTGGGGCCCAAAACTGGACACAGTACTCCAGATGAGGCCTCACCAGTGTCGAATAGAGGGGAACGATCACGTCCCTCAATCTGCTGGCAATGCCCCTACTTATACAGCCCAAAATGCCATTGGCCCTCTTGGCAACAAGGGCACACTGTTGACTCATATCCAGCTTCTCGTCCATTGTAACCCCTAGGTCTTTTTCTGCAGAACTGCTGCCGAGCCATTTGGTCCCTAGTCTGTAGCAGTGCATTGGATTCTTCCGTCCTAAATGCAAGACTCTGCACTTGTCCTTGTTGAACCTCATCAGATTTCTTTTGGCCCAATCCTCCAATTTGTCCTTTAATTCCACTTCCTCTTCCTCATAACCAGTGCATGTAAGGCCTCAGACTACCTTTCCCCACCATGTACACCCACTCTCCTATTTCTCCTGATTAATAATTTTCCTTTCACAAATCCTTCCTCATATCAATTACCTCTTTCTCAGGATTGAATTCAGGAGCCCAGGTATACTACAGATATGAGGTTCCTTTGCAGTCTCTGTAGATTGCTACCAATCTCATTCTTCATTCTTGGAATCTGTAGTTTAAAACCATTGTATTGCCACTACCAACAAATATTGCTTAGACATAATAAATATGAATATCATCATGAAGAGTTAAAGACCTAAACCCTGTAGGCTAAAAATACAAGTTAAAGAAAATATAGGAGGAGAAAAAACTCATCTTTACAGAGTGCATCATCTATTTTATTTTAATTCTTATATTTGTATTCATGTATTTTTAAAATTTATTTCTGAAGAGAATAGATTCATAGATTCATAGACTTTAAGGTCAGAAAGGGATCATTATGATTGTCTAGTCTAACCTCCTGCACAACGCAGGCCACAAAATCTCACCCACCCACTCCTCTGACAAACCCCTAATCTATGTCTGAGCTATTGAAGTCCTCAAATCGTGGTTTAAAGACTTCAAGGTGCAGAGAATCCTCATGCAAGTGACCCGTGCCCCATGCTGCAGAGGAAGGCGAAAAACCCCCAGGGCCTCTGCCAATCTGCCCGGGAGGAAAATTCCTTCCTGACCCCAAATATGGCGATCAGCTAAACCCTGACCATGTGGGCAAGACTCACCAGCCAATCACCCAGGAAAGAATTCTCTGTAGTAAATCAGATCCCACCCCATCTAACATCCCATCACAGGGCATATCTACCACTAATAGTTGAAGATCAATTAATTGCCAAAATTAGGCTATCCCATCATATCATTTCCTCCATAAACTTATCAAGCTTAGTCATGAAGCCAGATATGTCTTTTGCCCCCATTGCTTCCCTTGGAAGGCTGTTCCAGAACTTCACTCCTCTGATGGTTAGAAACCTTCATCTTATTTCAAGTTGAATCTTCCTGATGGCCAGTTTATATCCATTTGTTCTTGTGTCCACATTGGTACTGAGCTTAAATAATTCTTCTCCCTCCTTGGTATTTATCCCTCTGATATGTTTATAGATAGTAATCATATCCCCACTCAGTCTTCTTTTGGTTAGGCTAAACAAGCCAAGCTCTTTGAGTCTCCTTTCATAAGACAGGTTTTCCATTCCTTGGATCATCCTAGTAGCCCTTCTCTGTATCTGTTCCAGTTTGAATTAATCTTTCTTAAACATGGGAGACCAGAACTGCACACAATATTCCAGATGAGGTCTCACCAGTGCCTTGTATAATGGTACTAACACCTCCTTAGCACTACTGGAAATACCTCGCCTGATGCATCCCAAGACCATATTAGCTTTTTTCACAGACATATCACATTAGCAGCTCATAGTCATCCTGTGATCAACCAGTTCTCCTCCTCTGTTACCTCCAAGTGATGCCTCCCCAGTTTATAACAGAAATTCTTGTTATTAATCCCTAAATGCATGACCTTGTAATTTTCACTATTAAATTTCATCCTATTACTATTACTCCAGTTTACAAGATCATCATGGTATCGCGGTCCTTCTCTGTATTGGCAATACCTCCCAGCTTTGTGTCATCCTCAAACTTTGTTAGCACATTCCTGCTTTTTGTGCCAAGTTCAGGAATAAAAAGATTAAATAAGATTGGTCCCAAAACCGATCCCTGAGGAACTCCACTAGTAACCTCCTTCCAGCCTGACAGTTCACCTTTCAGTATGCACCATTGTAGTCTCCCCTTTAACCAGTTCCTGATCCACCTTTCAATTTTCATATTGATCCCCATCTTTTCCAATTTAGCTAATAATTCCCCATGTGGAACTGTGTCAAATGCCTTTCTGAAATCTAGGTAAATTAGATCCACTGCATTTCCTTTGTCTAAAAAATCTGTTACCTTCTCAAAGAAGGAGATCAGGTTGGTTTGACACGATCTACATTTTGTAAAACCATGTTGTATTTTGTCCCAATTACCATTGACCTCAATGTCCTTAACTACTTTCTCCTTCAAAAATTTTCCAAGACCTTGCATACTACAGATGTCAAACTAACAGGCCTGTAGTTACCCAGATCACCTTTTTTACCTTTCTTAAAACTAGGAACTATGCAATTCTCCAGTCATACGGTACAACCCCTGAGTTTACAGATTAATTAATTTTCTTTTGCTAATGGGCTTGCTATTTCATTTACCAGTTCCTTTAATATTCTTGGATGAAGATTATTTGAGCCCCCCGATTTAATCCCATTAAGATGTTCAAGTTTGGCTCCTACCTTGGATGTGGTAATATCTACCTCCATATCCTCATTCCCATTTGTCGTCCTACCATTATGCCTAAGCTCCTCATTAGCCTCATTAAAGACTGAGGCAAAATATTTGTTTAGATATTGGGCCATGCCTAGATTATCCTTAACCTCTACTCCATCCTCAGTGTTAAGTGGTCCCACTTCTTCTTTGTTTGTTTTCTTCTTATTTATATGACTATAAAACCTTTTACTGTTGGTTTTAATTCTCTTTGCAAGGTCCAACTCCACATGGCTTTTGACCTTTCTCACTTTATCCCTACATGTTCTGACCTCAATGATGTAGCTTTCCTTACTAATCCCTCCCAACTTCCACTCCTTGTAGGCTTTCTGCTTTTTCTTAATCACCTCTCTGAGATGTTTGCTCATCCAGCTTGGTCTACAACTCCTGCCTATGATTTTTTTCCCCTTTCTTGGGTTGCAGGCTTCTGATAATTTCTGCAACTTTGACTTGAAGTAATTCTAGGCCTCCTCCACCTTTAGATCCACAAGTTTTTCAGTCCAATACACTTCCCTAACTAATTTCCTTAAGGTTTTAAAGTTAGCTTTTTTGAAATCAAAAACCTTAGTCACAGATCTATTTTTGTTTATCCTTCCATTAATTTTGAATTGAATTAGCTCATGATCGCTCGAATCAAGGTTGTTCCCTACAACCATTTCTTCTATGAGGTCCTCACTGCTCACCAAAAACAAATCTAAAATTGCATCCCCTCTTGTCGGTTCAGCAACTAGTTGGTGAAGGATTCCATCAGCTGTATAATCCTATCTTATCCAGGAAAATGTGAGCCCTATTATTATTACTAGCACTTGTCCTCCAGCCTATATCTGGGAAGTTAAAATCTCCCATGGTCACACAATTTCCATCAGTATTTACTTCATTAAAAACATTAAAGAGGTCTCTATCCCTATCCAAATCAGATCCCTGAGGTCTATCGCACACCCCAAGCACTATCCCGGGGAGGCTCAGTAGCTTTCTTCCCCAATGTGATTTTTGCCCAGACAGACTCAGTCTTATCCATTCCATCACTTCTTATTCCTTTACAGTCTACCTCATTATTGATTTACAATGCTACTCCACCACCTTTGCCTTTATTTCTGTCTTTCCTAAACAGCACATACCCTTCAATACCCGTACTCCAGTCATGACTCCACCATGTTTCTGTTACCCCTATAATATCTGGTTTCACTTCCTGCACCAGTAGCTCTAGTTCCTCCATTTTGTTACCTAGGCTCTTCACATGAGTGTACAAACATCTTAATTTTTGCTGTTTGGCTTTGCTCACATTCTTTACCCAATGGGGCACAGACATTCTACCACCAGTATTACCTATTGAATTGGTATGTACACCACCCTTCCTCCTTATGTCCATTCTCCTACTGTATCCTTTCTTACTTCATTTTCTTCCCTCGAAAAGAGAAAATCTGGCATGGAGATTACCTGGACATCTCCCAACCATCTCCCCCAAATTCCTAGTTTACAGCTCTCTTGATCAGTTGTGCCTTCCTCCATCCTAGAAGTCTATTTCCCTCCTTACTCAGGTGAAGTCCATCCCGAGAGAACAGTCCTCTGTCCATGAATGCTTCCTGAGCTTCGATTTCCTTAAGCGTCTTCCCCAGACTTGCATAGTCTCCCTTGATACATTACAACAAGAATCTAGCTGTATCATTTGTTACCACATGAAGGACAATCAGTGGATTCTTTCCTGCTCCCGTTAGGATCCTCTTCAACCTCAGATCCACATCGTGTATCTTAGCACCCGGCAGACAGCACACCCTTCTGTACTCTGGATCAGCTCTTGTTACAGGCCTGTCTATTCTTCTCAGTAAGGAGTCTCCAATCATGTAGACCTGCCTTTTCCTGGTGATGGTGCGATTCTCCAGTCTGTGCCTTGTTCCCTCTGGCTGCAAGTCCTTTCAATTCCTATTGTCCCTTGCAATCCTCCGCAACCCATCCCGTATCCTCCTGGGGCTCATATTTGGGGTTATCTCCATTGATTCTTGCCCTCTTCCTATAGGACTATCCACTCTTCTCTTCTTCCTTGCCCTCTCACCTTCAGTGACCACCTGCTAAGCCCCTTCTTCATTTTCCAACTCCTCAACCCTGTTTCTGAGCTCTATTTCACCTTCATTGGTCTGTCTTTTCCTCTGCCTGGTTCTCTTAGTCACATACTTCCACTGTCCGCTTTCCTCACCCAGCAGTATCCCCTCAGGGTTCTTTGTTCCTGTTTCCATCTGCAAGTCTGAGCTTTCCCCTTCAGCCTCCGCATGTCTTTGCTGCATCCTCTGCTTGAACCCCCTTCTAAACTCAACCAGAGTTTCCACCTTCATCTGCAATCCTCGGATCTTTTCTTCCATCAGCTCTATCAGGTGGCACTTCATGCAGACGAAACTCTTTTCAGGTACCCCCTCCAGGATCATGTCTGTGCCACAGCTTCCACATCCAGTCATCTTCATTATGTCTTCCACTACTTGGGTCACTACCACTGCTGCCTTTCTATCTGTCATAGCCTTCTCACACAAGTCCTGTTAGTCCGGAAAACACAAACCAAACCAAAACACCACCACCCACAGCAAAAAAAACCTGCAACGAGCAGCAAAACACTGTGAGAACACCACACACTCCCTTCACTAGCCTGTCTGTTCCTTTGTCTGGTTCTCTTAGTCTTTCCCACAAACTCCCATTAGAAACTCCCACTTAAACTCCCCTGTTTACAGCTCTGTTTGCTGGCTCCCCTGCCACTGCAGCTGTCAGTTTATAAAAAGAAAAAAAGTGATTCTTTTCCAGAATAGATTTAACTGATTCCCTCGAAAGTGGAAATAAAACTCTTTATTTGTGCTTAGATGTGGGTCAAACCTCTGATACAGTACAGCTGTATAATATGAATAAATAAATAAATCTGTGATTCTTTTTATAATGCTTGATGACAATAATAAATTAATATCAATATATAGTAAGAAAACTTGCATTGATAGTAACTAATATATCCAGTTTTCTGAAGTTCACAGGTTAACTTCCTATTGACTTTTTTATTTCTTATATAATTCAAAAAGTGTGCATAAATAATGTATTACTTTATTCACAATTCACCTTTTAATTTGGCTTTGTCCAAATAAATATCATTTCCACTTATTCAGTATGTAATCAGATACAGTGATTAGACATTCTGTATACTCATACCTTTCAGGAAAGATATGTTAACTTGTAGGTGCAATAGTTCACATACAAAAAAACTCCACCTTTTTAAAAACACTGTAGAAGTCTCATCCAGGAGAAGTAATGGGAGCCCTATCTTTTGAGACATTTAAAACTAGATTGGGCAAAACACTAGAAAATATATTGTAAGGAACTATCCTGTTCTGGTAGGGGATAGATTAGATTTCCTAATAGGTCTTTTCCATTGCTAATTTCTATGATTCTGTTGCCTACCATTTTAATTATACTACTGCCATTTAGGAAACAATCAACTTTGATAATGGCTGAAGCTATGTATTTCTAAAGAGGGCACATTATTGTACTGTATCAAGACGCTGGGAACAATGACAATGCAAGCCTCTGGATACCAATATAAAATGACAGCAGTAAGATACTGATGGTGGCAATCTATAGGGACTGTATTACGAAGTCAAGGAAATTGAAAAAGCAATATGGATGAAAATATGTTTCCTTTAAAGAACAAAGAAGATGATTTAAAAGTAGTAATTTTAATAATAATATTTAGCTCTTGTATGGTATCTTTCATTCATAAATCTCAGACCTTTAAAAAGGATGGTGATATTCACTATCCCATTTTACAGAAACTGAAGCATAAGATATATGCAGTGATATGCTCAAGGGCACACTGTAGTCAGTGTGACTAGTAGTGCCCTTGCCAGTGCCCTTCCCGTCTAGTGCCCTTGCCAGTGGACCATGCTGCCTCTTATCTATGGAACTAAAAGTGCTTTACAAACATTGCTTAATTGACCCTCATAATACCCCTCTGAGGACAGTGTTGTAAGTATTTTTGTATACATTTTATCTATTGGTAACTTGAGGCCCAAAGATGTTAGCCTACTTTAACCCTGTGATATAAGTGACAAAAGCCAGGAATAGACCTATGACGTCTGGTCTCCAAGTCCTCTATTCTAACCAGCAGATTATACTTGTAAGGTGATGAATCATCCCTGAACTAGAGCCTGAGTATGCCACATGTGTTAATGAGTCATTCGTGTGCTAGGCTCCAGCCAATCCACAAACCAGGAGCTGGTTTGGTAACTCTCAGTGCAGGTGCATAAGCTCACAGGAGAAACAGCAGCTCATTCTGCTCAGTATCACTTTATGGCTTGGAAATCTCCTCTGCCTGATAGTGGTAACTGATACCACAACACTTAGCGTTCTCCAGACTTGCTCTTTCTCCAGCCCTATTCCTAGACTTGATCCAATCCTGCTCTGGCCTCCTAATTCCAGCTCTGACTGCAAGGCATGTCAGCTATGGCTCTGACCCCTTGGCCTGACCATCCCCAGCAATGGTTCTGCCAGTATTCCCTTCCTTGTAAAGGCTGAATCATAACTCGTCATTAACAAGAAAAAAAAATGATTTCATGATACTGCAGCACTCTTACTGTAGCCATATTTTGCTAGTTATATCTATTCTTCTTCTCATAAAAAAATATCCAATAGCTCTTTTCTTCTATATAGCATTCTGAGTTTAAAGCTACACACCACTCTGGTGTACATTTCTTCACATTGTATTGAAATGTATATGTTAGTGCTTTTTGGTTGTAAGCTCTTCAGGGCAAGCAGCCTCATATTTTATTTATCCTTGGCTTAGCTCACTTTTTGTAGAACAGAATGCAGACTTGGGAAGCTATCTCTGTCTAAAGGATGGGTTGTGAAATCTTGCTCACATTGGTGAGTACCAATACAATATATATTCACTTTATTTCCTGAACACTATTCAAACCCAGCTCTGAAGGTAAAACTATTTTAGAATAAAAATGTTTTGTTGAAAAATTCCTACCCAGCTCTACAGAATGTAACTAAGCTAAGCACTGAACTACATAAAAGATTATTAGAGGACATGAAGCAACACAAAGGAGCAGTCCAGTGAACTCTTAAGGGGAACTTTATGGACTAGTTTTGCTCCCACTGAACTCAGTGGCAAAACTCCCATTAACTTCAGTGGATACAGGAGTATGACATGCTTCAAAATGTAGCTTCTGTCCTTCGAAAACACAGGATTCTTTATGACCTCAGTCCATACAAACACACAGCACAAACCTTTAACAAAGAGCAGAGACTCAGGTCTGTGTGAAAACAGGGCTCCAAAATAAAATTTCCTCAGCAACTCCAACCAGGAAGGGCAGGGAGTGTCTAAAAATTACCACCGCTGTGGAATATATACGTTGAGGTTGTCCAAAAGTTCAACCAATGTGCACTCCCTTTTGTGTATGTTTTACAGCAGCAGGTCTTTAATTCCTCTGTGGGCAAGAAGGTTATTTTTCTAAACCAAGGGAATGATTTAAAGTGTGTGTGTGTGTGCGCGTGCGTGTGTGATTAGCTTGTTTTTTCAGTGGTCAGTTCCAAATGCTGTGTTCAGCTTTTTACAATGTTATCACCGGGCATGACCAAGTCTAGTTAATTGTATTAAAAAGAAAAAGTATAATTTGCTTGGGATAGAAAATAATGCCTTACAGATTTTGATTTTTCCATGATTGTCCCTGACTCTGCTTAGGATGCCATTTTAAAGGAACAGCCTTAGGTACAACAAATACATACATTTCCTTTTATGGAGAATTAGCATCTATTTGTAAGGAACCACTTCCAAAAATTAAGAGATTTAATGTGTATTGCAATTTCTATGCAAAAATAGGCCATTTATGCCTTAAACTTCATCTAATCCTAATTTCTTTGCAGTGTAGTTAATATGGATAGCATGTTATTTGAAAATGTCAGCTTTTAAAGTGTATACGAATCATTTGGATGGCATCACAGATCTCAGATGCAAGGGCCAGGAAAGTATTCTTCCAAAGGCAGCATCTGGCTCCTTGGAGGATTTAGAGCCATTGCAATGCCTCTAGGTCTGCTGCATGGTTGATTGCATTTGAACACCAATTTGCAGCCTTCTGAAAAAAAATAGGACTCCATAAGTCTTAGAAATTTCTGTAATATACATTTGGGCACTTGTATAGTAATTAAGAAACCTGTATATGTTCTGTAAAACTTTCTTTACTGTCTGAGGCTCCATGTGTCCTCCAATACATATATCACTATCTAGCTGTCCAAAATGCAGACAAGTAGCTATAGGATGAATATTTATTTCATATATTCAGCATATTATTATTGCTTTGTTTCAGTAGAGCACATAATTTAAAAGCTAATGTAAGGTACTTAGGAAGTAGCTTCATATTTTTGTTATTATTAAAATAACCAGTACAAGGATTCAGAAAATTAAATTGCTAACTCTGAGCCTTATTGTGCCACCTTTGCTCATATTAAACAGAATCTTACTCTGCAAGTAATCCCACTGATTTCAGTGGAAATACTCACAGAGTAAAGTGCAGATCCTCAGATGAGTCAGAACTCTACTCATGTTCATCTGGGTCATCTCTCACCTTGATTACTGTAACCTTTGATTCTCCAGCGTCCATTCTTCTCAGCATGCTGCACTTTCATCTATTTAAAAACACAGCTACTAAAATCATCTTCTTCTTCTGCCATTCTGACCTCATCATCACCTCCTTGATACCATTTATCCTCCCCTATCTCTTAACGCACCATGTTCCTGGTCTTCACATTCAAATCTTTTCATAATCTTGTCCCATGAACTTTTCTTTTTTCTCCTTATTCTTCCATTCACTCTATCTACAGCTCTCTCTCCTCGCAACTCCCATGGTCTCCTCCCATTTTTGCCTGCCTAACTTCACTCATGCTGCCACATATGCCAGGAATAGCTTGCCCCATTTTGTCCACCAAGCTCGCACTTGCTCTGTCTCCAAACCCGCTGTGCTAGACTGACAATTTCCTGCAATATCCTGAATTGACTTTATTGAATTAAGTTGAATCCTACTGAATTAATTTTAACATCTTTGAAGTTCATTGTATTAAAAATGCAATTGGGTATGTGTTATTGTCACATTGTGTCTACCTTTTCTAGTAGGATGGGAATGCTAATCTACTTCCTCTGTTGTCAGTCCTTTCAAACCACTCCCCGGGAAAGATACTCATATACTAGTCCTAACTGGATTCTTCAGGGACTAACAGACAAAGTAAGGGTTTTGTGTAAATAGCCTGGTTTTAAATGGTCTCAGGGCTTTCTTCCTCAATCAGATAACTGACAGGATCCCTGATCCATGGACGGCCACAGTCCTTAGGGTGTAGTTGGAAGGACTGGGCCTACTGGGCCCCATAAGACTGTGTGCTTGTTTTGAGCTGAAGCTGTGATGAACCACAAGGAACCCCTTAGGGTGGGGGTGGGGGTTTGAAGGCCTGATGCTGCCATAGGCCATGTTAGTGTAAGGGGCCAACAGCCCCATTATACTAACACTTACTGTTTTGGGGGGAGTGGGGTTGGTTGGCCTTCTCCCAATACCAGGAGGAAGGGGAAGGGCTAAAGAGGAGTCAGGATCCTGATACTGACAGGTCCCCTGGCAAATCAGAAGAGCTCTAACCCTAAGGGCCAACAGGGAGAGGTCAGCACTGCAAGTCTGCCAGATTGACAAAGTGGGCAGACCACAAGGTAGTTGGGAGACCAAAACCTGTTCTTCACGTGAGCTAGGGCAGCTTGGGCAGAGTAAGGGCAGAAGGAGAGTGTAACAGCCCAGTGCAGAACTGAAGAGAGTCTAGGAGCCAGAGCAGCAGCCCCAAGCTGGAGTTGAGGAGACCAGCCACGCTGATGGTGAGCCAGACTAAGCTAAACTGGAGACCCCTGGAACCAGAGCTGGAATAACGGAAGGTCTACTGTGCTGAGCAGCTAGGTAGAACAAGTTGGGAATTCTGGGCAGAGTTGGTCCAAGGGAGGTAGACATCACCAGACAAGAGGGCCTTTAATCTGGACTCGGAGGGTGGGGTGGGATATGAGCCCAATGGTAGAGAAGGGTGCAGAACAGATGTCAGCTCAGGCCAACATCCCATTCCTCAACTAAACACTGACAAATACATGGCTGGAATCAATCTGGCTCAGCTGTGTGTTAGTATTGTTAAAATATGTATTTGAATTATAAGAATGTATTTAGTGTTTAGACTTTATTGAATGTTTGTGAGTTGCTGCATCCATTAATCTCACATTTAATGACTGTATCCCATATTCTACGGTAATATCTGAACAGTTGCATTGTAAGCCTTTATAACTATGTAAATCACCAGACAGGAGAGAGACATTAACCAGTGTGAAATGCTGGTCTCCAACAAAAGTTATGTCCTGCCCAACAGGGTTATACTCAAGTGGATCATTAAATAGGACAAAAGCCTTTGTTGTTTATCCCCTTTCCCCATGAAGATGAGTCTTGCAAGTAAATTCCTCACATCAACTGAGTTTGCAGCTCAAAGCAGATTGAGGGAAGGGACTAAAAACCCCTAACAAGGAGGAATTGTATCTTTATGCTACTTGGACTGTGGGGAGTCCAAGGATTACCAGGCTTAAGCAAAAGTTCTCCAGTGCTTAGACAGGGTTATTCCTAAAGGACATACTGAGCTTGCTCATCACAGAAGCTTCAATTACTTTTTTAAACTTAAGATTAGAAGTCGTGTGTGTGTATATGTGTTTACCTTTTGCAATCTTGTAAATAACTGTTGTTTCCTTTTCCTATATAATAAATCACTAGATAGTTTATCATAGGATTTTGTTGTGAGATCTAAAGTGCAATTGACCCGCAGTAAGTGATTCGTCTTTTAGGTCTGGGAGTAACCTGTCTACTGCTGTGATACTTTGTGTATGGGACCATCTATAGTGAAGGTAAGCTTATCTGGGTAGCAAGATAGATTGGGGTACTCAGGAGGACTGCCTGTGACTCCATGTTAAGGCTGTTATAGTGCCACTTTATAATTGGTTGGTGACATCTAAGTAGAGAACTCAGAGCCAATCTGGGATTTGTGCCCTGAGGTTGGTAATCATGCTCTTGAGCCACTGCAGGACAGCTTGACAAAGGGTCCCGTCACCTAGATCCTGAGGGCATTAGCTACCACCAGAGCAAGAGTCTTACCCTTGGTATCACCTCAGCACAGCCAGATCCTGGGAAACAGGGCTGGAATGTGAAAGCAATAGGCTGTGAATTCTCTTGAGCTCCCCATGACCATACTGCAGGCTTTCTGGGTCCTTTAACCTTTTCAATAGTTTCCTTATGTGTTTACAGTTTCTGTTTAATAAATTGTATGTGGTTGAAACTCAATGTAGTGATCACAGGATCAGGGAAGTGGCTGTTGAGGAGAGAGTAGTCCTGAGAGTAAAGTAGGCTTGATTAGGAACTGCCATGGGGTTACTGATAACTGGAGCAATTACATCTGTTAACTGTCTCTGAAGAGAAAGCAAAGAGTTGTGCCTGGGCAATCTGTCTGTGCTGGGTAATACACAATGTAGGCAGGGAAGTGTGAAGCCTGGACAGGCCCCAGTCAGAAGAGAGAGGGACATGGGTGTCTATCCAGAGAGACCACAGATGGGAAGCTAGAACCCTGAGAGTGGCTACATTTGCTGGGCCACAAAGGGGCAGTACAGGTATAGTTGCCATGAACTTTGACACCCATCTCACTTTGTTCTCCTCAGGAATAATCCCCACACCCTTCCTTACTTGAAACGTCATTCCGAGTATTGTCTTTGTTTTATTTGTCCCTATCAGGGCATGTCTACGCAGCAATTAATAACCCATAGCTGGCCCGTACCAGCTGTCTCAGGATTGTGAGGCTCGGGCTAAGGAGCTGTTTAATTATGGTGTAGATGTTTGGGCTTGGGCTGCAGCCCTAGCTCTGTGACCCTCCTATCTCACATGGTCCCAGAGCTTAGACTCCAGCTTGAGCCCAAACATCTATACCATAATTAAACAGCCCCTTAACCCGAGACCTGCAAGCCCAAATCAGCTGGCATAGGACAGCTCTGAGTTATAATTTGCTGTGTAGACATATCCTCAGACAAAAAGCTTTTCACCACAGTAGTAGGTCTTGCTTTTAGTGAAGCATGAATTTTATCACTGTGTTTATGAATCAAGAATAATATTGGGCTAGCTGTTACATGGTGACACATGGGAATAGGACTGAAAACTCTCTACAGAGTCTCCCCAAAGTTGACTAATTGTGCATGGGAAGGGCCAAGATTGTGTGCCTGGTCCTTCCACCCTTGAAGATTGGTGGGGAGTAGCAGAAATGGATGAAGAAAAGGAGTACTTGTGGCACCTTAGAGACTAACAAATTTATTTGAGCATAAGCTTTCGTGAGCTACAGCTCACTTCATCGGATGCATTCAGTGGAAAATACAGTGGGGAGATTTATATACATAGAGAACATGAAACAATGGGTGTTACCATACACACTGTAACCAGAGTGATCACTTGAGGTGAGCTATTACCAGCAGGAGAGCGGGGAGGGGGGGTGGATGGAGCCTTTTGTAGTGATAATCAAGGTGTGCCATTTCCAGCAGTTCACAAGAATGTCTGAGGAATGAGGGGGGGGGGGGAAATAAACATGGGGAAATAGTTTTACTTTGTGTAATGACCCATCCACTCCCAGTCTCTATTCAAGCCTAAATTAATTGTATCCAGTTGGCAAATTAATTCCAATTCAGCAGTCTCTCATTGGAGTCTGTTTTTGAAGTTTTTTGTTGAAGTAAATGCATAATACCAAAGCCAATGCACTACAAGAGCAAGATTAGGGTTTAGGGGAGAGAGACCTGTAGCCTCTTCATGGCTGCTCCTGGGGTGGCACAGCAATTGACTACCTTTTACTCAGGTATGTAATCCATAGTTTGTCAAAAACAGCTGTATCACATTTAAATTCTTGTCTTTCTGGTCTATTATGAAAAACTTCCTAACTATCAGTGTGGTTAAGCATTGGAACAAATCATCTAGGGAGGTTGTGGAATCTCTATAATTGGAGATTTTTAAGAGAAGGTTAGACAAACATCTCTCAGTATGGTTTTAGTCCTGCTATGAGAGCAGGGGACTAGACTAGATGACCTCTTGAGGTCCCTTCCAATCCTACAATTCTATGATTCTGTGTTTATCTACAGTAAGAGAGGAGGTTTTAAAAGAGATTTTCTTTTAACCAAAAGGAAAACAATCATTTCCTTTAGATAACTTGATCTTTAAACAAGGTATGCAAAGCCATGTCATCAAATATTTAGCAATCTCCCATTTCTTTGTAGTACAATGTATCAGCATGGTGGCTGCTCGGACCTTTTGGTAGTGTTTTATTCACTGATTTGGAGAACATGTAACAATGGGCTTAGCAAATTAGTGCAGAGGTTGAGGAGTTAATTGCTTTGATTGATTTTTTTTCCCCCTTGATTTCTTTATCATGCACCTTTAAGTATTTTAGGATTTCAGAGTGACTGGGGAAAAAGCACGACAGCTTGTGAGTCAATATATCACTTACCTTTAATGGGATACAGAAGGGGTGGGATTTCCTAATAATGGGAGATGTCACTTTCAGCCTCTGAGTTTTAAAATCCCCATAGGGCACTTTTAATTCACTATAAAAGCCGATCCTTGCATAGAATTCAAATCTTCATAATTCTGTCACTTCCCAGGGAATATGGACTTGAATGGTTTTTAATGGTATTACAATAATGTGTTTCAAGTACTGGCTTTAAGGGAATTAACTTTGTCACCTTGTAATTGGCAGAACTGGGACACTTAGCTAAAATCCAAGCAGTCAGCATTCATTTTACCAACAAGGACCCCGTCACTGATACAATGTTTTATAGATTATATATGACAGTTTTACATCTGCTAACCATCTTTTCACACCAGATTTTTTTAACATTTGTCTTAAAACATGAGGAAGATTATTTGGAACCAAAAATAGCTCTTTTATGATACCATATACAAATGCCTAGATTAACTTGCTCTTAGTAATAGCTCATATTATTTGTTGTAACGCACCAGTAAGGACTGCAGAATTTTCAGCTCTTGACAGTGGTTCAGTGAAGGACATTGCATTTCTCATCCTTTTTTTTTTTTGTTTGTTTGTTTCTTTTACCCTAGAGCTCTTGCTGACAAATTAATGTAGTTCAGGTTTGTTTGTTTTGCTTTTAGTCATTCTATCCACAAAAGAAAACAGCCTGAGACTAATTGAACTGGACCTCAGATGCATTCAGATTGAAGTTATTTTAAGACTCCTTGGTCAAGAGTGGTTTAAATGACATCTTTTCTGTAATAAAATTTATATCTGATGTCAGATCAGTTCTACTAAATTAATAGCAACTTGTTGCAAAGAACTGTATCTAACACTAAAATATAATAATGATGATATCTAATTTATTTATCAGAAAAATTAGTCAACTCCAACTAGGCTGACCAGATAGCAAGTGTCAAAAATCGGGAGAGGAGGTGGGGGGTAACAGGTGCCTATTTGAGAAAAAGACCCCAAAATCGGGACTGTCCCTATAAAATCGGGACATCTGGTCACCCTAACTCCAACTAAGGTGGAAGTGCCTTATCTGCACAATTAAATAAAAGCCATTTCCTGCCAAAAGGAAGCAACAGCCTTAATAATTTAGTAATATTTTGAATGTAGGTAACCCCTTCTTCCAAAGATTGCAAAACAAATTGTAAATATTAATTAAACAAGTCACTGTGCCCCTATGAGTTCGGTAAGTTTTGTTTCCCCATCTGTAAAGTGAGGACAGTACAAGCTGAGGGAGGTTAGATGAGGTGCCCACAGTGAAGGAGGAACTCTGGCAGTGCTGGGAGTAGAACCCAATAAAACTTAGCTTCCAGATCTGTGCTTCAACTGCAAGATTAGACTATTTTGTGTTTTATTTCCCTAGACATTTCCCATTACTTCTACAGCTGCCTTCTCTTACCTGATAGCTTACCACTGTGGCTAAAACTCTCATGTTAGGAAATTGTATGCCTGCTTGAAAAGACAAACATCAGTGATCAGGCCATATTGCCAGGGTATTTTCCTGTGCACAGGTGAAATGCTGACCCTATTTAAATCAGTGGCAAAACTCTCACTGGCTTCAGTGAGACCAGGATTTCAGTCCATTTGTGTAAACAGTGCCTAGTTCATTCCTGAGCATTACTGGAACATGAATGATTAATAATAATAATTAATAATAGTAGAAGTAGAATAGAAGAAGCTCAAGAAAGACTAAGCATAAATGAAAACAATTATGTGAAGAAGAATGTTTGAACATCCTGTAACTTTCCAGGAACAATACTTGTGAGGAGGGAATAGTTCTACAGATGACAACTGAACTATATAGCAGTGGACATTATGTTAACAAAGTCAGTGGAAAGACTCCTAATTATGTTAATGAGCTTTGGAATATGTGTTAGTGTGTGTATCAAAATATCCATCCAAAATTACCAAAGACTCAATGGGGAATATTCAGAATATTCATAGGATATACTTTTACATCTAGCGCACTTCAACTACATACATTTTAGTATAGGTCAGCATTAAGTGTTGTATCTTAAACATTTTAAAGTTGTATCTTCAGATGACTCAAACATTTTACACGTAGGACTAAATACTGCATGAGGAAAGGAATAACAGAAAGAAGCCTATATCAGATCCTATTACAAGGGAATTAAAGTGAAAACTGACAGAAAAAAATACTTAGTGAAATAAAAGAAAATACAAAACAAGCTTCTGCAATGCATATTACATGCACAGTATAAATCACATGATTTAGGTCTTTTGGATAATTGTTCCTAGTTTTGTTTTGTTTTGAACTTATGGCAGATGTGTTTTTGAAAAATTATGCCTGTCACAGAAAATTTGGAAAGAGTCCTAGAATGCCCAATTATGCAAGAGTTATAGATCGTATGAGGGACACCTACTGTTTTAAAGGGGAAAGTGGGATTTATAAATTTTCCACAAAGGAAGTTCTGTGTGAAAGATTTAATGGAAATGGGATTTGAACAAAAGATACTTACTCAGATTTTTTGTTTTTTCTGACCCCCTTTTTGTCAACACCAATTAATTATTAACTGCCACAGTGGTTAGGAGTCCCAGCATAAACATTTATTCACACCTATTTCTTTTACCTGATGTGCAGCTTAAAGAGGAAACACACTTAGGCAGTAGGGATGTTGCTAAATGTTTATTTTTTCCTGTCTAAGGATTTTTTAAATGCTTCAGACAGGTACATAACGTTAATACACATAGATGTAATATATACCTCGATAGTACTCATAACCATGTATTTTTCCATGTTTCCATGTTTCCATGCCCCATTTTGGACTTATGTCCTACCCTCCGTTCCCATTTCTGTTGGTGTTGAGATTTGGTGTTGTCGGCCATTTTGAAAATGATTTTTTTTAAATTATTTTTTATGTTTGAATAGGAGGATTATTGCATGCTTGTGTTTGACCACATTTAGAGAAAAAGGTTGAAAGAATGGAAAGAGAGGTCTTAAATATTAACAAAAAAGTAAGCAGGAAAAAAAAAGAAAGGTTATTAAACAGAAGAAAAATTGTTTTGTTAGGTTTAGTAAGGAAAGATGATTCTTAAAGAATAGAAAGAGAGGAAAAAATAAGCACAGGGCAAAGGAAAAAAAAAAGGTTTTAGAGAACAAAAAAATAAAGAAAGTTATAAGAGAGTCTATGTTACTGAACACATGCCTAGCGAAGCATCCTACCCCAGCGGCTGTCAGCAGTGAAATGATAGCTGTTCTGGGCGGCGAATCTTGTGAACTATCCCCGCCTCTTGGTAGGTCAATTTGAAGCTGTTTTACAGCTCTGTCACAGAATGCACTTTTTGAACGAATTCTTTCATACCAAGATTTTAAAATAAAAGCCTTTCAGAAACGGGCTATCACAGAGTGGTTTGTTTGAAAAACTCTATCCAATGAGCATTTGACCGTGTGTATAAACCATGCATTTTTGTGAACTGCATTTTTAAAATCGGAAGCCTTGATACAACAGCCAAGTCCTTTTACAAGATGCCTAGAGACGCCAAGAAGCTGGAATTGCCTATGGATGCTCCAGCTCAAGTTCAGAAGAGAAGACCCATTTACACTTATTTTGCGAAAGAGACAGAACCGGTGCCAAACCCCACATTTCATCCTGAAATTGAACCGAAGAAACAGGAAGACCTTATGGGGTCACTGCCAGTTGTAAAAGAGAAAAAAAGAATTTTAAAATATGCTTTTTTTCCTGTGCTTTTAACAGACAACTTCAGAGGATGAAGAAGATAAAAAGAGATGGCCTTTGAGAAAAATAACCATGATATGCACCTGCTGTTTTTGCAAGAAGCAAGATTTTTTTAAAAAGACTATAAAAAGTAAGTGACCAGCAGAGCTGAGAAGATGACATTATGGCCAACATTATTAGGGCTGTTGTATTAAATAACATTTACCACTGTTTGAAGGAACAGCTTTTTTAAAACTGTACAGTATGTGTGGTAGATGCTCCCAATCCATGTAGTCACTTTTGTATCTTTTGAGCTTGCTCAGAAGTATTTCACCAGATTAGACATATTTCTTCTAAACTAAATGTGGCCCAGGTCCTACATATAATTATAACCAAAGGCTACAATCTGAAAAGGCTTAACATTACCACTGAAACTGTAACAAAGTTATTAAAATGATCAGAGAGATAGCAGAGACATCAGACCTGGTGGCACTGCTGGTAGACCTGTCAAATAAGGTGGCAGCAAAGCTTGGCCAAATGGTGTGGTAGCAATGTTCGTAAAATGGATTATAAAATTTTTATAAAACTCTTTCTCTTAAAGCGTAAAAAAAAATAAGCCTGAATATTGATTAAGATGCAATGTAATTTTTTTTAAAAGCCTGTATAACCATTCCCTATATTACTTTGCTTCTGCATTAAATAAATATGTATAACTGTATCCTATATTACTTTGATTCTGTATTAAAAGCTTGTCTTTTAAAAAGAAAGATGTATATAGCTGCTTCTGTATTCAATAAAAACAAAAGCAAAAATTGGGTCTTGTGTATACAGGCGTTTTAAAGTAAGACAGTTTTTAGTTTGGATATTAGGAAAAACTTTTTCACTAGGAGGGTGGTGAAACACTGGAATGCGTTACCTAAGGAGGTGGTGGAATCTCCTTCCTTAGATATTTTTAAGGTCAGGCTTGACAAAGCCGTGGCTGGGATGATTTAGTTGGGGATTGGTCCTGCTTTGAGCAGGGGGTTGGACTAGATGGCCTCCTGAGGTCCCTTCCAACCCTGATATTCTATAATTCTATGATTCTATGAGTTTAGACATGGTGAGGTTGCTAAAGAAAATGTATTACTCTCTCGGAGAAGTTGGGAATTCTGGGGGTGTAACCCACATATTTCAGGCCACCAGAAGGCACTGTAAAACTTTGACCAGAAAGTAGGTTGCAGCTTGGCTTGTGATCAAGATGCTTATACTTTACAAAAACCTGCAAGAATTAAATTTAAAAGAAATAAAATGGTTCTCTCTGATGTGGACGAGCAATGGCATGCGGATTTGGTCGACATGGCCCCCTATTCTAACCACAATGATGGTCATAAATATATTTTAAAATATAGATGGATATTTTGTCTAAATATACCTGGACAGTGTCCCTAAAAAATAAGACAGGGGAAGAAGTTACAAAGGTGTTTACAGCGATTTTTAGACAAGGCCGCATGCCTCAAAAATGACAAACTGATTGAGGAAAAGAGTTTTTAAACAAAGCTTTAAAGACTTTTTTTAAGCAACATGGGGTACACCATTTTGTAACCAATAACGAAGTCAAGGCCAGGGTCATGGAGAGGTTTAACAGACTTTAAAATCAAAGATGTAGAGGTATTTTACCACCCGTAGTACCTTTCAATACATCACATGCTGCAGGTCTTCGTAGACAGTTACAACAGAAGTTATCACAGAATTATCAGAGGATGCCCAATTGACGTAACACATGCTAATGTGCTGAGCCTAGGGGAAAATCGTCTATGGGAATAGTTTTAAAATAAATGCACCACGTGTGATTTTTAAAAAAGGGGATCACGTAAGGGTATCTAAAATGAAGAGTACTTTTGAAAAGAGATATCAGCAACCCTTTACCAATGAAATATTTATCACATCTGGGGTTTTATTACGAGGACAGAGGCCTGTGTATGCATTAAAAGATTACGGAGAAGAGGAAGTCGTGGGATCTTTTTACCCCCAAAGAATTACAAAAAGTAAGCCCTACCCAGGACCGTGCTTACAGGGTAGAAAAGATTCTAGCGAAGAAAGGCCGGTGAAGGAAAGATGGGTTTTTTTTGTGAAATGGAGAGGATGGCCTGAAAAATGTAACAGCTAGGTTAAAGCATCTCAATTTCAAGACCTCTATTAAAGGGGGGAAAATTACTGAAGGGTGTTTTCACATTACCTGTATTACATTACCTAGCAATGCCTATGTGGGGGCTTTTCCTCAAAATACTAGTTCCAATTTTACAGCACACCTGAGCAAGCTTTTAAATTTGATCGGCTATTGGGATGTCACTTTATCAGAACTGTATTATTGTCACTCATGAAACACAATGGTCCAGGGAAAAGTTGAACACTGCAAGGCATGTGGTTTGGGGGAAATTCGGGACTGGGAGTGTGTTGAAATCACATGGCTAGTAGGAACCAAGGCCAGTAGATAAGAGACTGTGCCTGGGTATATCAAGTAGGCTGCTGGAATCAGAGTGCTGAGCCAGAACTGCTTAACACACAGTCACTCAGTGCATGCTTGCCTCTGTCTGTTGGTGGCAAGGCTGTGGGCCACAGCAACTCAGCATTCAAAGCACACAGGGTTACAGGGCATAGAATCATAGAACTATAGGGCTATAAGGAACCGCGAGGGTCAGAGGGTAATCTAACTCCCTTCCAAGATGCAGGATTTGTTGTGTCTAAACTATCCCAGACAGATGGATATCCAGTCTCCTTTTGAAAACCTTCCCTGAAGAAGCTTCTACAACGTCCCGAGTCTGTTCCATTGTCCTACTGTTCTTACAGTTAGGAAGTTTTTCCTGAGATTTAATCTAAATCTTCTATGCTGTAGTTTGGACCCATTTCCTGTCCTTCCCTCTATGGCAAAAGAGAATAACTTTTCTCCATCTTTTTTATGGCAGCCTTTCAAATATCTGAAGACTGCTATCATATCTCTCCTTAATCTGCTCTTTTCCAAACTAGCATACCTAGTTCCTTCAGCCATTCATCATATATGGCTTGCATTCCATTCCTTAAATCATCTTTGTCTCTCACCTCTGGATCCTTTCCGGTTTCTCTCCATCCTTTCTATACTTCGGTGAACAAAGTTCGATATAGTACTCCAGCTGAGCCTAACCAGTACCGAATAGAGCTGTACTATCAGCTCACGTGATTGCTGTGCTATGCCTCTGTTAATGCAACCTACAATTGCATTTTTATTTCGTTTTTGCAACAGCATCACATTGCTGACTCTTGTTGAGTTTGTGATCCACCACAACTCCATGATTCTTCTCCGTGTTGAGGTTGTGATCCAGCACAACTGCTGCTGCCAAAACCAGTTTTCCCCCCCCTTCTCTATTTTTACATTTGTTTTTTTCTTCCCTAAGAGTAGCACCTTATGTTTGTCTTGGTTGATTTACATTTTGTTATGGCCTAGTTCTCCAATTTATCATGATCCTTCTGAATTTTAGCTTTAACCTCCAAGTATTGGCAAACCTTCCCTCCTGCCTCCTCCTGCCAGCTTAATGTCACCTGCAAATTACTCCCTAAAACTACATCCACATAGTGTTAAAGATGTTAAAGAACACTGGATCCAGAACAGATTCTGTGAAACCCTACTTCAGACCTCCCTCCAATCCGACATCATTCTATTAATAGTTATACTTTGTCTATGGTTGTTTAACGATATGCAGTGGCAAAGCCCCTCACTGTTCTGGATGGCACCCCAGATGACATCCTTTTATAACTTCATCCACTCATTAATATACATTCAAAATAGATCACTGGAAATTAGAAAAATACCCCTTTCTAGTTTGCCTGTACTAAATGGCTAAAAATTATTCTACTGTCATCTTTGACAGTGTGTGCGTGTGTGCATATTAGAGAGTGTCAAATATGATTATATAGTTATTTTTAGTTATCTAATCCAGGCAATTTAGAAAGGGGCATTTTCCTAATTTCCAGTATTCTCTGTGTGCATGTGTGTGTGTGTGTGTGTGTGTGTTATATACATACACACTCTCACCTTTTACAGGTGTCATCGTTAGATACTAATAATTATACTAAAACGACTGCCTTAGTATTCTACATTATTAGTCCATGTTTTAATTACAGAAATATTCTGAATACTGCATTAAATTTAATTTTACCTGCAAATGGTAACTTTCAACTGTTTAATGACAACCACCCATAGCACACTATATAGAGTTCTCTATAGTTTCATAATTTTCTTTACCAGTAACACTCTGTATGAATTATGACTTTTCTGGATGAATAGAACACAAATTTGACTTGTTTTTTCTACATTTCTTAAGATTCATCATAGGAATTTCCAGTGAAATAATGGAATGGATTTTTTTTAAAAAAATCATAATTAAAATTACCTTCTGTCTATGAGGAAAAGGTAATCCATCAGCACCCAAAATGAGAAAAAGTACTGATATTTTATCAGCATTTTTATGAATATTTAAAATGCAGAAGGAAACACATTTTAAGTGCTAGAGAAGTGAGATCAGAGAAATAAAGAAAAATAGAGACAAATAAACAGATGCACTACACAAATATTGCAAATAAATTCATACTTGTACAACATACAAACAGACCCAGAGCTATGTGCTCTTAAGGTCCATTTTACTTGTACATTTCATATTAGCAAATGGTAATGTTCTATTTAAATAAATAAATAAATGATTACACTGAAGTTTATAATAGATGTTTGTGAATTCTTCTAAAATTCATCTCCTTTGGAACTAATAAAAGGAAGGGAGAGAGAGCCCAATTTTTCCCAGGTATCTCCACTGAAGTAATCAATGATGTTAAAGGAAAAGAGATATGAAAAATGTAAAGTGTTTGATTAAGATATTCTTAATTTAGATCAGTTTCACTAAGATCGGAATGTGGTCTCTATCTCCTGCAAGTATTTAGCTGAATTTGGCTGAACAAACTTTATTATATATATATATGTTGGGGAACTCCCTATAACAACCTGAAAAGTGGATGCATGTTACATACTTGCCATCTTTTCTTTCTGGGTTTAGGACCTTGCTCCTGCTCTCTTTAGAGACATTGGAAAAAATTCCATTGATTTCAACATGAACAAGGTTGGCTCCAGTAAGAGAAAGCACTATCATTGTATACCTGTCCTACATACTGTGCCTTCTTTCCAATCTATATTAGGCTATGTTGTTTCTCTAACTAAAGAGTTGCAAAGGACAAAAAAAAAAAAAGAATCAGTTTTCAATGTGTAGGTGACCTAGACAATTTCTAGATGCTTTGAACTACAAACATAGGTTTCCATTAACTTTCCCAAAAGGCCATATTGTCAGTAGAAAGTTAGGAAAGACTTCTATGCTGTGGTTGGATTCACAAACACATTACAAGACACTTATCTATTGTGCCACCTGTAGCCACTGAAGAAATCTATACAAATAGAAAACATTACCATAGCATGAATGTGCAGGTTGTTTGCAGTGGACAAACTATTATAACAAATGAAGGGCTGTAGGATGAGTTTAGCCTATTAACTCCTTGCTATTTGGCATATTATATTGTTAATGGTTTCATATCTTTAATTGGCAAAGACTCCTGAGGCACCTTATAGACTAACAGACGTATTGGAGCATAAGCTTTCGTGGGTGAATACCCACTTCGTCAGATGCATATAGAGGAAATTTCCAGAGGCAGGTATAAATATGCAAGCAAGAATCCGGCTAGGGATAACAAGGTTAATTCAATCAGGCAGGATGAGGCCCTCTTCTAGCAGCTGAGGTGTGAACACCAACGGAGGAGAAACTGCTTTTGTAGTTGGGGAGCCATTCACAGTCTTTGTTTAATCCTGAGCTAATGGTGTCAAACTTGCAAATGAACTGAAGCTCAGCAGTTTCTCTTTGAAGTCTGGTCCTGAAGTTTTTTCGCTGCAGGATGGCTACCTTTAAATCTGCTGTAGTTTGTCCTGGGAGATTGAAGTGTTCTCCTACAGGTTTTTGTACATTGCCATTCCTACGATCCGATTTGTGTCCATTTATCTTTTATATAGGGACTGTCCAGACTGGAAGTAGCAGAGGAGTTTTAAAAAATGCTGGAGATATAGAGCTAGAAAGCTACAAGGAGGAGATATTATTTGAATGTAAAAATAAGGAACAAGTGTGGAAACTATTAAAGATCAAAATGCTAGGGAAACTGATTGTAAACTGCCTAAGTATCTGATGTAATCAAGGGGAGTTGTATATGGGGTGTTGATCAAAATGACTGAAGATGAAATAAAGCAAGCCATAAGGGATGATAAAGTGCTATATGCTAAATTGCTAATTAACAAGAGAGGAGGGGAAAGAGACATCAAGAGCTCTGCAAGTTACATTTAAAAGAGACACCCTTCCTCATAGGGTAACAATAGATTACCAGATTCTTTTGGACAAAACCATATATCCCACCCACAGTAACATGCTACATATGCCAAAGGTTTTGGACATGTGGCAAATCTAGGTAAAGGAAAAAATTAGATGCAGTAAATGTGGAAGGGAACATTTCTATGACGAATGTGTGGAAGGAACAAAATTAAAGTTTAGTAACCATGGAGGAAAGCACAGTGCAGCATACAGAGGTTGTATAGCAGCAAAGCAAGCAAAATATACAAAAAAACAAGGACTACAAATAGCATATCATATGAAACAGCTACTAGGTAACATCTAAGACTAAAAAGAGAAGAGGAGAAGGAGAAGCTTAGGAAGGAGAAAGAGATAACCACTCACCGGAACAAATCAAAGGCTATAATGAGCGATACAAGGAAAAAAGAAGACGTTGTCTATAATCAAAGAAAGGTTTATAACTTTTATGATTAAAGTAATAAACTGTTCATCACAGATAGCAAAACAAAATAATGAAACTTTATAGTTAAAGCAGAAGAAAAGTACCTAAATGTTAGCAACTTATTAGGAGAATGACTCCAAGCATTTTTAAGTGAAGGAAATACTGAATGATCAATAGAATGGTAATAACTATTTGGTGTTAGAATGCACATAATCTGATAGCACATGGGCAGGAACTGAAGAAAGTATCCTTGATAAGGATACTAAAACAGATATATTTTGCAGAGAAGGAACATATTTAATTGGAAAATTAGACTTCTAAACCCAGGATATGGCAACTATAAACATGACAGAGAAGTAGGAAGGGGAAAAACATAAATGAAGGGAAACCTAAATTATCATAAGATTGAGGTGAAGAAACTAAATATGGAGTATAACACTACTGGGTTTCCAATACAAAATAAACCTTTTAGAATATATAATGTATACAACTCCTCTGGAAAACTGAAGATTCTGTATTTGACAGAGAAAGCTGAAGATGCAGAAGGGCCACATATTATATGTAAAAAGAAAAGGAGTACTTGTGGCACTTTAGAGACTAACAAATTTATTAGTTTATCCTTTTATTTATTTATTTATTTATTCCATTTATTTATTATTTATCCTTTTTCTTTCTGCAAATAAAGACTAACACGGCTGCTCCTCTGAAACCTGGTATTATATGTAGAGACCTAAACAGCAATAACAAATTGTGGGAAAGTGAGGAAAAAGATAAGAATGGCACATGTCTAGAACAATTCAAGGATGAAAATAATTTAGTAATATTGAATGATAGTACACCCACTGGGTTTAATGCTGCCAAAGGAAATCTTTCCTGTCTAGATCTGGGAATTGTCAACTAGTATAGCAAACAAATGCAGCTGGAAAGTTGTTAAAGAGGAGGGAATGGGAAATTATCACTACCCAAAATGTACAGTACATCAAGGTAAAGGAAATGTTGAGGATGGAGAAAGACCCCCTGTTAGGGGGCTTATTCCTTCAGCCACTTATTTCCCTGGTCCTTCTCGCATGAACAGAGAGCAACAATACCCGAAGTCCAAAGGTGCAAACAATTCAATGTTTATTGGGGTGAACTTCCAGCAAGCATGATTCCAGTTTCCTTCCTTAGTGTCCCCCTTCCCAGCTCTGACACCACAGAGCCTTACACCTGTGTCCCTGTTCCCATTCCCCCCCTTAGCAAAACATGATTCCAATTTCCCCACCCCCATTCCATTTCCATTCCCTCCCTTTGCAAAACATGATTCCAATTCCCCAACCCCATTCCCTGTTCCCATTTCCCCCCCACACTCACTTCCTGATTGACTGCAGACTATATAGTAAAACTTGAGTTCTGCTTAGCTATACCTTAACCAATAATTTTACTGAAATTTAACTAACCAATCGTAACATATTGTAGCATGATTGTAGCATGATTATTTAACCAGTTATATCCTTAATTAGTTTACACCCAGCAAAATTAATTATACGGCAGACAGGAACAATCACAGAACCAGACAGAGATTATGCAGACAAACAATAGGGAAATGGGGACTACAGTGATAGAACAAACACAGAAATGAGGATTTCACATCCCAGCTATTGATAAGTGAGTTCTTGCCAGACAGGATGCTATCAAACTTAGATTCCTTTTACATTTTCTAGGCCCTTCCCTTTCTCTGGAGGTGATAGGCAATATCAGGACAGGATTGTATTCCTAATGGCCCAATAACACCTTATTTCAATGTGACTTGGTTGGAACGTGAGGATGTAACTGACTGTTCGCTTCCCAGTTTACGGCTGCCTCTGTTGCTTAGCCAAAGGCCTTAGCCTAAGAACAGGGCCTCAGACTGTCGCAGTAAGAGAAGGTTCATACACCGTCAGACAGTGATTTTGATTCTTTCTTTTATACCTCTAACTAGCCAAGTGATAAATTACACCTAAATTCTTAGAGTATAGGCCTTTACAGACAGGCCTGAATTTCTATATCCTAACACCCCCTACTATAAAAAAAATCAAACTGTGAAATATTTATAAGCAAATGTAGTGAAAATATTAATGAAGAATGCATAAATGTTAACACTGAGGAGTTTAGTAGCAATATAACTAAGGGAATCATGGTGGCAGCAAAGTTAGCTATACCTAAGACACCAAAAAAAGAAAAGGAGTACTTGTGGCACCTTAGAGACTAACAAATTTATTTGAGCTATAAGCTTTCGTGAGCTACAGCTCACTTCATCAGATGCAACATGCCTAACTCTAAGGTGCCACAAGTACTCCTTTTCTTTTTGCGGATACAGACTAACACGGCTGCTACTCTGAAACTAAGACACCAAGTTACCCTAAACAATGTGCACAATGATAAGTGTAAAAGAAACAATTAAAGGAAGTAACAAGGCATATAAGAAAGCAAAAAAAACCCCAATGTGTAGTGAGGACTTACTGAAATAAAAGAAAAAAGAAAGAAGGCAAGTGTGCAAAGGGCTATTAAAAAGGCAAAAACAAAGCTGGAGAAAGTACTGTGGGAAAACGAATAAAAATATTAAAATATCGTGGTATACAGGCAGATTAAAACAATGAATGGAATATGGAGTAGGAGCAATGCTGTACCAGACCTCATTGTAGAAGGCTAAAGACTAAAAGCTCTAATAAACAAGAAGTGGAAGCCCTAGTAGAAATATTCCACAGCATTAGTAATGTTGAAAAATATCATCTAGAAATCTGTGTGAGGGGAAAATATCATTAAAGAGAATCATGAGAAATGGAAGAGGTGGAGGGAAGATGAGAATATAATATTCAGTGAAAACTTCTGTATGAGGGAACTTCAAAAAGCTATAGATAAAAGCAAAACTCTACACCAGGCAAGGATGGTGTACATAATAAAATGCTAAAACACCTGGATGAAGGGAGTCGGAAAATATTACTGTAAAACTGCACAACAGTATATAGGGGAAAGGTGAGCTATCAATTGTGGACATAGTTATACTCCAAGTGGAAACATAGTTATACTCCAAGTGTGGAAACAAGGTATGTTGCAAACAAGACCTGATGCATACAGGCCAATTGCCAATTGATAAAGCCATGGAAAGAATGGTGACCAAAAGATGAACATAAGAACGGCCATACTGGGTCAGACCAAAGGTCCATCTAGCCCAGTATCCTGTATTCTAACAGTGGCCAATGCCAGGTACCTCAGAGGGAATCAACAGAACAGGTAATCATCAAATGATCCATCCTCTGTTGCCCATTCCCAGCTTCTGGAAAACAGAGGCTAGGCACACCATCCCTGCCCATCCTTGCTCATAGCCTTTGATGGACCTATCCTCCATGAATTTATCTAGGTTTTTTTAACCCTGTTATAGTCTTATCCTCTGGCAAGGTGTTCCATAGGTTGACTATGAGTTATGAGAAAAAAATAGTTCCTTGTGTTTGTTTTAAACCTCCTGCCTATTAAAATAACAACTTATGTTGAGAGAAATAGACAACATGCAAAGTGGGTTAAGGAAAGGAAGGAGTATAGTTGAGCATATAGTAAGAGTAGAGACAGAATAAGAAAAATATGAGAAATAAAGAATATAGGACAGTAGCTTTCCTATATATTGAAAAAGCATAGGATATGCTATGGAGAGAGGACTTATTGCATAAACTAGTATCCAGGGGCATAAAAGTAAGAATATGTAGGTGGATAAAGGATGTCTTAAGTAAAACAATTATGCAGGTTGGAGTAGGCTTTCCCTACTCTAGGATATATACAATCACAAATGGCACTCCACAGGGGAGTGTCATCAGCCCTACCTTATTCAATGTAATGATTCAAAAATCTCCTGAAAAGCTGAGTGCAGGGATAGGCATTTCCTTTTTTGCAGATGACTGTGCCATATGACATATGGACTAAAGACAGAACCCAGGAGGCTGAGAAGTGAATTAATGAAGCACTTTGGAAAGGTATGGAATGGGGGAACATGCAACTTTAAATTTTCAACTCTCAAAATTAAAAAAAAAGATATTCACTAAGAGGAAATTTAAAAAAAAAAGATTGTAAATTGATTTTTTATTGAAAGCAAATAGGTATAGTTAAAAACTACAAATTCCTGGGTGTGACATTTGATAGCAAGCTAACAAGAAATGACCACACTGAAAATATTGTAGCTATCAATCTACTTCAAAGTATTTCTGGAACCACTTGAGGTGCAGATAATAAAGCAAGGATAATACTTTATAGAGCACTAATAAGACCAGCCATTGAGTACAGATGCCAAACATTTAGTTTAGCTTCAAAATTGAACCTAAAGAAGCTAGACTTAATTCAAGCCAGGCACTAAACATTACTGTGATGTCTTCATTATGACCCCTTTGTGTGTAATGCAGATAGCTGCTGGTAAAATGCCTGTAGCATTAATGAAATTACTGAACTTAACCTTTTGGTCAAATATCATAGGAAACAGGGAAAATTGAAATACTAAACAAATATATGAAGAATGCTAGTAATTCAGAGGACAACATGGAAGGGAAAAAAACAAAAATGTCTCATGTTAATAGGATTAAAGTATGGACAAAGGAACTAAGAGAAAAGAGACTTTTTAAAAAGAGCATATGTAGCCATGGGAAAATTCATTATATGGGGAAATCTCTCTCACATACACACACACCCTGCCATATAAATGTGGAACTAAATAATTAAATTAAAAGGGGAAAAAGAGAGCTATGTGTATCTGATAAATGGGCCTGTTTCCCAATATATCTGGATGGCTCTAAAGATGAGAACTGGGAGAATGGGGACAGCATTCTGTGTTTCAACACTTGGAATAAAGAAATCCATTCAACTATAAAAAATAATAGCTATTATGATGGCCAAACTAGCAGGAATAATGTTGGTGTTATATTGAATACTGGATGTGCAGCCTACCTCCACTGTCATCTGGTAAGACTCACTCTCAGGACTACTGGCAATCAAAAATGGGAGTTCAGATAGCAGAAATTATATAAATTTTGTTACTAACAACAGAATTGGCACAGATGAGAGTAAACACAGAAATAGCATGGATCCCAGCATGTGCTGAGAGAGTAGGAAATATGCTCGGAGATTAAGCAGCAAAAAATGCTGTAAAAAGAAAAAAAAGAGGGATCCCTCTGAGTAAACAAGAATTTAAAAATCTAATTAAAAATGAAATAAGAGAGGAGTGGCAGGAAGTATAGACAAAAGAAACAAACCAGAAAAGATTTCATGAAACATTCCCTAGAATTGAAAACACTGACATACTGCAACTATACTGAGAGAAAGAATGAGGTAACTCTACTCTGAATACTTACCGGACACTTAGGTATAAACAGTAACTTGGACTCAATTAATAAACAAAGATAGGCTGTGTGAAATTTGCAAGATTAAAGAAACTGTTGATCTCATCCCCTGGGATAGGGGGATTTTTATATGACCAACTCAGGGACTTAAATGTGACAAAATTTATGCTAACAAACCTGGTAAGTGCAAAAGGAAAACTGGGCACTATTAAGAAAGCAATATTACAATTTATTAAAAAATACTGGTAAAAGTGACAGACTATAATTATATATCAGGAAATCCAGTACCTGGTGGCCACAGAATCAGAATGTGAGTCTGCTATGCTATAAAAGAATAAGATGATGGTGAAGATGACTCGCATTAAGTAATGAAGAGACTTGCAGAAAAGGGAAGGCTCTTGCAGGGAGAGAAGAAATCCCCTGGAAAAGCCTGGTAGAAAGAAGTCCAGGGAGGTGGCAGCAAGAAATCTGGTGGAGTGAATCTTGATTGACTGTCCTAGAAACCCAGTGTAGAGGGTGGGCACTGAGCTCCCCTACCAACCACTAGTAAGATGATATGAATCCCAGAGAAAGGAATATGGGCTACTAGAAGCCTTGAGGAAAAAGGTGTACAGACACTGGATTCAGACTCAAAGGTGACAGACCGGATAGAAGGATTGGACACTTGTTTTACAGGACTTCCTGTTAAGGGGTGGGACTAAAATGTGACCTGGCAGGAGTCATGAGAGGTGCAGACCATTATTGGCCCAGAGCAACTCTCAGCAGGGGATGCTAGACAGGATTGGCATCTCTGAGGTGCAAAAGACCCGGGACATCTAGGATGATCCTGAGTCTGTAAAACTGGACAAGTGGTAGTGTGTACTCATCACCCTTACAGATTTCCCAGGGCAGCTATCTCAAAAAAGGGATGATTCTGGCAAGATTTGGATAATGGTAACCCTATAACTAGAGAGGAGAAACCCTGCTACGCCACACCCAGCCACAGAGAGTCAGTGGACACTCCAGCACCACCACTCTTCTTCATCATTCCTGGAGAAGGTGGGGAATGGTGCTCCTAATGTCTGGTGCAGTGAGGAGACAAACTGTCTCTCTTCTCTACCTCCTTAACTCTTGTATGAGGGGCAGGTGGCAGAGAGCAGCTTAGTGGGATGGCGGGCTGACAGGTGATACCAATTTTAACAAGCACGATAAAACTGCATTTAGAAGTGCAGCATACTACACAATTCAGAAATATCATGTGTCATTTGCAAGTGAAGCCCCCCTCAGTGTAGGAATTGCCTATTTGGTGTTGAGTCAGGTGGTGTTTTTGTCCATCCTCCCCATGGAAGGAAAAGGCCCAGGTAGAGACTGTTGAATCGTGGAAGTCAACAAATGGCTACGCAGGGGGTGTCAGAGAGAAGGCTTTGGATTCTTTGACCATGGAATGATGTTCCAAGAAGGAGGAGTGCTAAAAAGAGACGGGCTCCACCTAATGTAGAGAGGGAAGAGCATCTTCTCAAGCAGGTTGGATAACCTAGTGAGGAGGGCTTTAAACTACGTTCACTGGGCGAAGGAGATCAAAGCCCTAAGGTAAGTGGGGAAGTGGGATACCGGGAGGAAGCTCGAGCAGGAGAGCGCAAGAGGGGAGGACTCCTGCCTGATATTGAGAAAGTGGGACGATTAGCGAGTTATCTTAAGTGCCTATACACAAATGCAAGAAACCTGGGAAACAAGCAGGGAGAACTGGAAGTCCTGGCACAGTCAAGGAATCATGATGTGATTGGAATAACAGAGACTTGGTGGGATAATTCACATGACTGGAGTACTATCATGGATGGATATAAACTGTTCAGGAAGGACAGGCAGGGCAGAAAAGGTGGGGGAGTTACATTGTGTGTAAGAGAGCAGTATGACTGCTCAGAGCTCTGGTATGAGACTGCAGAAAAACCTGAGAGTCTCTGGATTCAGTTTAGAAGTGTGAGCAACAAGGGTGATGTCGTGGTGGGAGTCTGCTGTAGACCACCGGACCAGGGGGATGAGGTGGATGAGGCTTTCTTCCAGCAACTAACAGAAGTTACTAGATCGCATGCTCTAGTTCTCATGGGAGACTTCAATCACCCTGATATCTGCTGGGAGAGACCTACAGCGGTGCACAGACCATCCAGGAAGTTTTTGGAATGTGTAGGGGACAATTTCCTGTGCAAGTGCTGGAGGAACCAACTAGGGACAGAGCTCTTCTTGACCTGCTGCTCACAAACCAGGAAGAATTAGTAGGGGAAGCAAAAGTGGGTGGGAACCTGGGAGGCAGTGACCATGAAAGGGTCGAGTTCAGGATCCTGACACTAGGAAGAAAAAAGAGCAGCAGAATAAGGACCTTGGACTTCAGAAAATCAGACTTTGATTCCCACAAGAAACTGATGGGCAGGATCCTCTGGGAGACTAACATGCGGGGGGGAGAGCCAGGAGAGCTGGCAGTATTTTACAGAACCCTTCTTGAGGCTGCAGGAACAAACCATCCCAATGTATAGAAAGAATAGTAAATATGGCAGGCGACCAGCTTGGCTTAACAGTGAAATCCTTGCTGATCTTAAACACAAAAAAGAAGCTTACAAGCAGTGGAAGACTGGACAAATGACAAGGGAGGAGTATAAAAATATTGCTCGGGAATGCAGGAGTGAAATGAGGAAGGCCAAATCACACTTGGAGTTGCAGCTAGCAAGAGATGTTAAGAGTAACAAGAAGGGTTTCTTCGGGTATGTTAGCAACAAGAAAAAAGTCAAGGAAAGTGTGGGCCCCTTACTGAATGAGGGAGGCAACAGAGGATGTGGAAAAAGCTAATGTACTCAATGCTTTTTTTTTGCCTCTGTCTTCACGAACAAGGTTAGCTCCCAGACTACTGCACTGGGCAGCATAGCATAGGGAGGAGGTGACCAGCCCTCTGTTGAGACAGAAGTGGTTCAGGACGGTTTAGAAAAGCTGGAAGAGCACAAGTCCATGGGGCCGGATGTCCTGCATCCAAGAGTGCTAAAGGAGTTGGCAGATCTGATTGCAGAAACATTGGCCATTATCTTTGAAAACTCGTGGCAATCGAGGGAGGTCCCAGACGACGGGGAAATGGCTAATGTAGTGCCCATCTTTAAAAAAGGGAAGAAGGAGGATCCAGGGAACTACAGGCCAGTCAGCCTCACCTCAGTCCCTGGAAAAATCATGGATCAGATCCTCAAGGAATCAATTTGGAATCACTTAGAGGAGAGGGAAGTGATCAGGAACAGTTAGCATAGATTCACCAAGGGCAAGTCATGCCTGACTAATGTAATTGCCTTCAATGACGAGATATCTGGCTCTGTGGATGATAGGAAAGCAGTGGATGTGTCTTTTCTTGACTTTAGCAAAGCTTTTGATATGGTCTCCCACAGTATACTTGCCAGCATGTTAAATAAGTATGAGGTGGATGAATGGACGATAAGGTGGATAGAAAGCTGGCTAGATCGTTGGGCTTAACGGATAGTGATCAATGGCTCCATGGCAGCCGGTATCAAGCAGAGTGCCCAAAGGGTCGGTCTGGGGGGCCGGTTTTGTTCAATAGCTTCATTAATGATTTGGAGGATGGCATGGATTGCATCCTCAGCAAGTTTGCAGATGACACTAAACTAGGAGCTGTGGTAGATACATTGGAGGGTAGAGATAGGATACAGAGGGACCTAGACAAATTAGAGGATTGGGCCAAAAGAAATCTGATGAGGTTCAACAAGGACAAGTGCACAGTCCTGCACTTAGGACGGAAGAATCCAATGCACCGCTACAGACTAGGGACCAAATGGCTCGGCAGCATTTCTGCAGAAAAGGACCTAGGGGTTACAGTGGACGAGAAGCTGGATATGAGTCAATAGTCTGCCCTTCTTGCCAAGAAGTCTAATGGCATATTGGGCTGTATAAGTAGGGGCATTGCCAGCAGATCGAGGGACATGATCATTCCCCTCTATTAGACATTGATGAAGCTACATCTGGAGTACTGTGTCCAGTTTTGGGCCCCACACTACAAGAAGGATGTGGAAAAATTGGAAAGAGTCCAGCGGAGGGCAACAAAAATGATTAGGGGACTAGAGTGCATGACTTATGAGGAGAGGCTGAGGGAACTGGGATTGTTTAGTCTGCAGAAGAGAAGAATGAGTGGGGATTTGATAGATGCTTTCAACTACCTGAAAAGGGGGGGGGTCCCCAAAGAGGATGGATCTAGACTGTTCTCAGTGGTAGCTGATGACCGAACACGGAGTAATGATCTCAAGTTGCAGTGGGGGGAGGTTTAGGTTGGATATTAGGAAAAACTTTTTCAATCAGAGGGTGGTGAAGCACTGGAATGGGTTACCTCAGGAAGTGGTAGAATCTTAGAGGTTTTTAAGGTCAGGCTTGACAATGCCCTGGCTGGGATGATTTAGTTGGGGATTGGTCCTGCTTTGAGCAGGGGGTTGGACTAGATGACCTCCTGAGGTCCCTTCCAACCCTGATATTCTATGATTCTATGATTACAAAGGATGGGTGACCTGTACAGAACAAGTTATTGCTGGATATTTCCCAGATGTTTTACTTAAAAATGATGCGGCCTGATTAAACCACATTCCTGATATTTTGCCTTTCTTCCTGCAGTGTCTGGGACAATGAACTGCAGTGAGAATTTGAGTCTGAGCAGGCAAACCTGACACCTGGAGGTATATGTGGAACTAATTTTCAAAGCTAGGTACAGATTCCACTGTCTCTGACTCAGCACCAAATAGGCAATTTCTACACTCAGGAGCCTACACTTGCAAATGACAAGTGATTTTTCTGAATTGTGTAGTATGCAGTTTTACTGTGCTTGTTAAAATAATGTTGTTTTGTGTTGGACTTGGCCATTTGTTCCATTTATGCTATCAAAACTACACGAGTCATTCTGTATTTTCCTGGCAGCAAATTTAGAGAAGTGGTCAATTAACCAGCAACTAGATAAAGGCACAATAATATGTAAAACTTCAGCCATGGATTCCAAATAAAAAAGGTGGACAGAAGTTCACTTTAAAAACACTTTTGTTTGTTTGTTCTGGTTGGACAATTTTTTATCACCAAAATAACGGTCAATTTACAGGTAATTAGCAAATATACAGCAATTAGATAGCCCTCTATCTTTAGACATGGTTATTTTTGAATCATCCACAGTAGAACTTGACATAACTTCTATTTAAAATAAAGGCTGTTAAAATTAGCTGACAGCAATTAAAAGGTGGCCACTTGGAAGCATTCCCACTGTTTAGCAGCAGGTAACCTGAATAGTAGCATGATTGCCTCTGTGGTATAAGCCTCTGTGGTCAAGGTGAATGCTGCTCAGTAAGAGTGTAGGTACTCACACTGGACCTGAACCTCTAAAGCCTCTGAGCATATAAGTGAGGCTACTGAGGTGAGCACAGTTACTTATGTGTATGTGTGTGTGCAGGATATGACGCATTGTCTGTTGCTATCTATCAAAAGGCATCTTCAACGCTGTTCCTCATGGTGCTCTCCCCACCTCCAGCAATTGTTGATTTGATTTGTGTAAACTAATCATGAACAAATATGAAGCAATACTAAAGCATGTAAATTAAAAATGAAAACTCTTATTACCCAAAACCTACTATATATTTAACAGAACAAAGAGAGACACATTTTATACTTTGTATATTGTATAATCTAGTGTTAGATACTTGGTAATTAGTGATGGAAACAAGATTGTTTTGTTACTCACTTTAGGCTTGTACACACGTCCTTCTGTCTTAAAAAGAGTTTTACAGTAGTTTATGAAACATTTTTGAGATGCTTGGGGATGAAAGGTGCTATACAAATGTGAACTATTGTGATAATTTTATCAATACATATAAAAAAGTCTAGTTAAGAAGTGTTTAGGAACTATTGCTTTTTGTAATGCAAGGGTAAGAAAGGAATAGAAGGTGCTCACTGCAAACAGATCTATGCCAAGTACCTGTTTCTTTTTCACATAATATACCACACAAAGGCAACTTTTTAAGAAATTACATACTAAGGTCCCAATCTTCAGTGAGCTCCAAATGGGAAGACCTCTGTGCTCATGCAGAGCTCATTGCAGCATCAGGATCAGAAGAGCTTAGACAACTCATATAAGAGAGGATTTTAAAATGTGTTTTAAATATATAAGAAATGCAATAGATGGCTCATGTATTAAATGCTCAGGTAGAAATACTTGATCTCAAACTTGAAACCCCTTTTCTGAAAGAAAAAGAAATGTAATTTAATAATTGTAACCTATCATTTCAAAAAGATTTGACCTCTTCAAGCAATAACATACTGAATGCCTAGACACTGTTCAAATACAATATATTCTTGGTGTCTTCTGCCAAATTATTTGGGAGACATTTCTGACCCCAGCACAGCTCACCATATAATGGTAACTTAACTTTCCAGAAACTCCAGTCCACTTGGGGCTAATTGATAATGAGAGTAAAGCCTTTAAAATCATTAATTTCAATCAGTGATATTTACCTCTAGGAAAGATCACCAATTAACTCAGCAAGTGTGACTGAAAAAGCAAGATTGTGCTATGAAAAGAAAACCAGAGGAGAACTTTAAGGGAATTCTTCTGTGGAGAAGAGAAAAGGGATTTCTATCATGTAGATTAGGCCCTACATTGGGGTTTCTCCTGAAGCCCACTAGAGGCAAAGGGCTGTGGGGAGGGAGAGCACACCCAGTGCTATATCCCTTCAAGTTGAATATTAACCATGTGGTTAGGAGCAGTTACCTATTTAGCACCAGGGCTTTCAACATTAAGACAGAAACATCAAACTGAACTCTGTGTTCAATGGAGATATCAGTAATTTGAGGGTGATGTGTTCTAAACAACCTAATTCTGAACCTGATGGAGCGTTTTAGGATACCCACATGTTTCCTCTCTCAGTCCCCTGGAGTATAGGATGAGATTCACAGAACCTACCATATCAGTAATAAAGATGGGATTGAAAGAATCACAGAATCATAGAATATCAGGATTGGAAGGGACCTCAGGAGGTCATCTAGTCCAACCCCCTGCTCAAAGCAGGACCAATCCACAACTACATCATCCCAGCCAGGGCGTTGTCAAGCATGACCTTGAAAACCTCTAAGGAAGGAGATTCCACCACCTCCCTAGGTAACACATTCCAGTGCTTCACCACCCTCCGATTGAAAAAGATTTTCCTAACATCCAACCTAAACCTCCCGCACTGCAATTTGAGATCATTACTCCTTGTTCTATCATCTGATACCACTGAGAACAGTCTAGATCCATCCTCTTTGAACCCCCCCTTTCAGGTAGTTGAAAGCATCTATCAAATCCCCCCTCATTCTTCTCTTCTGCAGACTAAACAATCCCAGTTCCCTCAGCCTCTCCTCATAAGTCATGTGTTCCAGACCCCTAATCATTTTTGTTGCCCTCTGCTGGACTCTTTCCAATTTTTCCACATCCTTCTTGTAGTGTGGGGCCCAAAACTGGACACAGAACTCCAGATGTAGCCTCACCAATGTCAAATAGAGAGGAATGATCACATCCCTCAATCTGCTGGCAATGACCCTACTTATACTGCCCAAAATGCAGTTAGCCTTCTTGGCAACAAGTGCACACTGTTGACTCATATACAGCTTCTCATCCACCATAACTCCTAGGTCCTTTTCTGCAGAACTGCTGCTTAGCCACTCCGTCCCTAGTCTATAGCAGTGTGTGGGATTCTTCCGTCCTAAGTGCAGGACTGTGCACTTGTCCTTGTTGAACCTCATCAGATTTCTTTTGGCACAATACTCTAATTTGTCTAGGTCCCTCTGTATCCTATCCCTACCCTCCAACGATACTTAATCTTTAAGCCAGTTAGAGCAGGGATCATCTTTTTGTTCTATGTTTCTATAGCACCTAGCACAGCAGGGTCCTGTCTATGACTAGGGATCCCAATGCTAATGTAATACCAATAAATAACAATAATAAGAATGAGGAAGCTATTGATACAAAGTAATAGCCTGAGTAAGGATGACCTCAGTGCCTGAAGCCTATTTCTGAATACTGGGGATGTTTTATAGTAGACAAGGTCAAAGTACTTTCTTCAAAACATTTTTCAAGGAAAAGTGTCTTCTATAATACAATGGTAAATTTTTACCAAAAAAAGTGTTATCATTTCTGTAGACACTGTATACTTTTTAAAAGAAAAGCTAGAAATGTAACATTATTGAGCAAAAATGGTCAGTTTTCAGTAGACATTTTTAGTTTTTGGTTTTTGAAACTGTAAATATTAACCAAAAATGGAATGATTTACAAAAAAAACCCCACAAAATATTTTGGGGTTTGGGTTCGGTTCTTCATAAAAAAAATGGCATAAAATAGTAAGACTAAAGCCCAAATGTTTTTCAAAATTTCCTGCAAGAAAAATAATTGGCATTTTTTGACCAGCTACATTTTGAAGCTCACCTTTTTCTCTTCTAATGAGGGGAAAACTGAATGGGGAGGTTCTGAGTTTTTTTGCAAATAAGAGAGCTTTTTCGGTTGAGATTGTGTCAATTTAAGATTATTTATTAAAGTGTTTTTATTTTATATTTTAGATGCTTCCTAGCACTACTCCATCAGGTACAATATATAAAACCTGAAATGAAATGGAAATAAGGTAGCCATAAGGAAGCAACATTCAGAGGGAGGAAAAAGAAAATGCCCTGGCTCAGAAGGAGGAAAGAGTGGGAAGGGGTGAAATGCAAAGATGCATGGAAACAAAGCAGTGGGCTGCTAGCTATCACTGCTTCATAGGTGAAGCAATGCTGCATTCAGGACCTTGGCCAGCAAGGTGGCTGATACATAAAGTGCAGAAGATGATTAAGTCTACCTTTTGGCTGTAGAGTTGACAGGTAGATGACAATCACAAATTATCAGCTGCATATTGTCCTGAGTAAACAGTTCCATTAAGAGAAGAGATAATTATAAGGGCTTAACAATACTTAAAGTGAAATGAAATACAACACTGAACAAGAATCAATGTATACAGTGTTGTTGTAGCCCTCTTGGCCTTAGGATATTAGAGAGACAAAGTGGGTGAGGTACTATATTTTATTGGACCAAAAGATATTACCTCACCCACCTTTTCCCTAAGAATCAAAGTGGTCATTGCAGTTGTCCTTTATTTCTTCTCTTTTTAATCTTTATTTGACTACTTCTCTCATCAAAAAAATGGATGTTAGGATTTCATATTTATATAACACATTGATGAACATCACTTAACAACTTTACACTGGGTAACAGTGTCTCCATTAAGCAGGATCCTTTAATATTCGGCATGATAAAGTGCTGAGAATCTCCTGTGAATCTGAAATCAGAGTAGCTGATCAGCACCTTAAAGGAGAAGGTCCATAAATATTAATGTTGTCTATTAAGAGCCTCATATTCTAGAATTAAAATGAAGAGTACAAAGATCATAATGGGTCTTTAATGCTGATCAAATAGACTGAATAGTCCACAAGCTGAAAAAATGATTATGGCACGAAGTCAAAATGTTCAAAGAGAACAAGAACTACAGTGCTGAACAAAATAAGAAAAGAAAACAAACAAATACCTCTCAGCATTAGCAATTAATGAATGTTCGAGGAAACACTCTCTTTTGTGTTTGCATGCATTTAGAACTGAAAGGCAAACTTCCACTATAGAATTTTCTACTGTCAGTGCTCTAACATACTGATAAAAAGGGTAAAGGACATATTAAAAATTATTAAGCTCACAGGACAGGGAGACTTACACTTTACATATACATATATGCCTGGACAAAAAATAACTGAAAAGCTGTTTCTTCTTTTTGTGCTTGTCCAGATAAGATTTCTGGGTTGTGTGTTTCCCCCTGATGCCACGGGTAACAACAGTGACATCAAAACCCATGTAACAAATACAGGAAATTAGGAACCCTGCCCTATTGTAGGTGTTAGTGTTGTCATAATTGCTGCATTTCAAATATTGAACGCTAAACTCAGGTCTTGGCAGATAAAATGCCTTTCCGTTTACCTTTAAGCATTTTTAGGCATTAATCTTGAAATAAACTTTTTCTTTGAACAGTAGGCAGATGATAGCATATTGTTACCTTCTCTTCAATTATTTGACCATTCTAGGATAATAAGAAGCTTTTTACTTCCCACTCCACTGTAGTGGCTTGATGCTATCTTTATGTATTCGGTTAGCAACAGTGAAAGAAACAGATACCAGATAAGCTCTGTGCAGGAAGCATAAGAAACAGTCATTTAAATTGCCATGAAAAGTGTATCCAGTAGGCTGTAGGATAAGATTTATCATTGCTGCTGTGCAACCGATGACATAAATGCTACAAGGATGAAGTGGACAGGTTACAGAGTCAAATTTCATTAAGCTGTCTACTAGAGGAATGAAGCATAGTTGCGGGGGGGGGGGAGGGACTGATTTACAAGAAATTTGATTTTACTTCCTGTCCTGACAACAGTGACACCAGAGATGAAGGCTTAGAAGAAGAATTGCTTTTATATTATCCCTTTGTTCAGCTAAATGGCTGGCTTCACCTTTTGCACTGGCAGAACCAAGGTTCTGAGACCCTGGTCTCAGCAAGTCTGCTTGTGGTAGGGTGCAACTCCGCCAAGCCTTACAACCCAAAAAGAGTTTGAAGCTGATCAGTACCACACAAATAAAATAGGTGTGATGGGTCAGCAGGGCTCAGGGATGGTAACACAGCAGTTAGAATATGTGCAACCACTGGGCAGCCTCTGTTGGATCAGCTGCCTTGGAGCAGTGGATGGAATTTAAAGGCTTCTCTCCTCTAATAGAACCCCCTCAGGTGGAACCTCCCAAAATGTATTGCCTGAATGGGAGTCTTGCTTGGAATAAGGAGTATAGGACTTCAGCCACAGCTTGTAAAGGATTTGGGGATCTTTCTAGATGGAAAGTCCTATATAAAATGTGTTTATCTGTTTGAGACTATTGCTAAATATGATGTTGAAAACAGTAAGCTCCAATGAAACCCTTAGAACCTTTTTCAGTGATAGTTATAGTCTATGATTTTAGTATCCACGTGAGTTGATGACGATGATGTTGGCAGACCTGGTGATAGCTCAGGCCAAGGTTCCCATGCCTCAGTGGAACACTGACAAATCCATGTCTGGAATCAGTTCGGCTCACCTGTGTATTAGTATTATTAAATCAGTTATTTGAATTATAAGAATGTTTTTAGATTTTATTGAATGCCTGTGAATGGCTTCATGCATTAATCTCACTTATATCATCTGTACTCCACTATTCTAAGATTATATTTGAGCAGCTGTAATTGTAAACCTCTGGGAATATGTAAATCACCAGACCGGAGAGAGACATTAGCGAATGTAAAGTGCTGGTCTCCAACAGGAAGTGTTATGTTCTGCCCAACAGAGATGGCCCATTACACCAGACACACGATTATGGAACATTACAGAGGACAAAAGATTTGTCTTGCTCCCCCTGCCCCTCCACACAAACAAAGATAAGTCATGCAAGTAAATTCCCCCCATCAGCTGAGTTTGCAGCTCAGAGCACATGGAAGGAGAGGGATAAAAAAAAACCCAAGCAGAAGAAACTGGTAATGTCTATGCTGCTTGGACTCTGGGGGGCAAGGTTTTCTAGGCATAAGCAAGCACTTTCGAGCTGCTTATCCTAAAGGACATATAGAGCTTGCTTTGCATAGAAGTTTCTATTACATTTTGAAACTTAAGATTGGAAATCATTTGTGTATCTATGACAGGATTCAGAGTGGTAGCCATGTTAGTCTGTATCAGCAGAAAGAAAGAAGAGAACTTGTTGCACCTTAGAGAATCTCTAAGGTGCCCAAAGTACTCCTCGTTCTTTTTGTGTATCTATGTTTGCTTGTAAAGAACTCTCATTTCCTTTTCTTATTTAATAAATCTTTATATAGTTTATTATAAGATTGGCTAGGAGTGTTGTCTTTGCTGTGAGATCCATGGTACAATCGATCTGGGTGAAGTGGGAGTAACCTGAATATTGCTGTGATTCTTGGTATAAGAGACAATTTATCACAAAGTTATGTTCATCAGGGTTGCGAGATAGATTGGAGTACCCAAGGATATTGTCTGCAACTCCATGTTTAGGGTGTTCTAGTGCCTGAGGAGTTGACACTCGATAATTGGTTGTTGAAATCTAAGCACAGAATTCACAATCAGTTTGGGGGTTGTGCCCTGCTTCTTAACAATCTGCCCTGAGGTTGGTTCTCACGTGTTTGAGTCATTGCAGGCAGCTTTACAGTGATCATATTTGAATACTAACTAATCATTTTAAAATAAATCTGTTTGTTTTCCCAAAATTAACCTAAGCGCACCCATTAAAAAAGATGGCGAAATGTTAAAAGATAACTATTTGGGAGGAAAACAGTGGATGTGAAACCAGGACATGAGTATATACTTTGTTTATTGTTGAATTTCTTCAATTCAGAGGAGGTTTGGAAAGAATGTGGAAGCATCTGGCACAAGTAGGAATTTAACCAAAAAAGAATATGTTTAAAATGTGTACTGGATTCTATATATTGCTGGGGAAGATATATCCTACTGCCAATAGGCAAGAAGTGGTTAGAGACCTCCTGTGGGTCTCTATTAGTCCTGACCAAACATACCACAAGGGAGTCAGCTTAGGTGAAGGGAGGTTTTCTGAAGCAAGCTGAGCTTTCAGACCAGAGTACTGGGTTACTTGCTGGTGAAATGGCTTGAATGCCCTGCCAGTCTTTCTGACCAAAAGTTGCATGTTGAGGTCACACCATTTTGGTGTAGGCAGGAACCTCACTTACCTTATATATCACTCCCCAGGCAACAGCAGTCTTGGGGTGTGCAGTATAACCCTGCAGATATGATGGTCCATTTCTTTTATTTTTTATTTTATTTATTTTTTAATCCCTAGGTTCAACTCTTGTCTTTTAGACAGTCAGGAGGGTGGGAGCTGAGATTTCCTGTGGGGTCTGATGACTTCTTCCCCTCCTTTGTGTGAGGGAGGCCACCCAAATATTGAGGAACTATTTTCATTTTTGTTTGGGCTGTTCTATACCCCTGCTAAGGGATACATCTGCAGGGTTATACTGCACACCCCAAGACGGCTGTTGCCGGGGGAGTGATATACAAGGTAAGTGAGGTTCCTGCCTACACCAAAATGGTGTGACCTCAACATGCAACTTTTGGTCAGAAAGAAGACAGCTACTAAGCAGTTTCATGCATGCTTTTGGATAGTTATAATCTTTGTTCAGAGCCGAAGGATTGGTAGAGTTGTATAGGCCTGAGCAAAGTGGTTTATTTTCTCTACAGTTTTGCACTGTAGCTTTAGCTTATATAAAAAGCTATTTCATCCATGTAACAGGTGTTGTCTTAATACTAATATCATTTTGTAGTGGAGATAATCCTGTGGATCTCTTCCCCATTCAATCTTCCCATTCCTTGGGTCTCAGAATTAATTCTGCAGATAATGAGAGCTCCACAGACCAGCCTGAGAATCACTGGTGTATGTAAAACAAAGTCATAGTTGCCTAATTTTTGCCAGTATTGACTGATCTCTTCTAGTTATCAGTTCTTTTCTCTTTCTTCAGAGAAAGTAAAATGTGGAGGAGAGACATCTTGGCTCCTGGTCATATTCCCAGAGAGAGAATGTGGTTTGTGCTCTTGAGAGACAGTGGTTGCATTGAGTTGTCCATTTATGGTTTAATTAAACTACTTATTTGAAGAAAGTTAAGTATGTGCTAGGTATTTGCTAGACTAAGGCCTAGATTTGTCAGTCCCTTGTGGATCCTCTGGGATAAAGGGAAGAGATCATTGTAAGAGAAGAATATCATTATTCATTCTGAAATTAGGCTGAAAGAATAGGGGTTGTTGTTTTTTTCAATTTTGCTTTCCTATTTTCTAATCTTCTTGCTTGATCACAATCATAGCATTTATCTAAGGGCAATAGTACAGAGGATGCAAATTCTGATCTGTATAACTACTACCAGGGGGTTCTGTAAGATTGTTATATCCCAAAGCCTGCTCCCCATAAGCTGATTTAGCATATTTGCTACTTTAAAGAGAAGTGCCTGTACCTTCCAGCAACCCAAGATTCCCTTGTTCATCTTAGAATCTCTTTCCCAGCACCACACGTCATTGGGCTGAAGGCAATTTGCTAAACATGGTACAAAATGCACTGTAATGTTAAACAAAACACAATAACCGTTTCACATCAATATATGTCAGCGCAATATATAGAAAATGGGTTATTAGTTATCAATGTATTTATGGTCCCAATATTTATGATAATGATACCAGTGGTATCTAACAACCTGACAAAGGTGTCTTAAAGGATAGCTAGTTTATAAACACAAGTGGGGTATATATTAGTTTAATGTAATATAATTTTAATATCAAAGTAATGTCACTGATTTATTATTGTTGATATCTGAGGTGCATAGCACTGTCAATATTGTTTCCACGTCTTATGTCTTTCCTAAGTAGCTTAAAATAAAAATTATAAATTATGGATTTGGAGCTGTCACCGTTTTGATAAAATGTGAACATAGTGACATTAAGATGTCATATTTAATAAATGGTAATTAACTTGTGAAAGAATTTATAAAGTTGGGAAGTATTTGAGGCAAAATATTCAGAGGCTAAACTTCTGGACAGTCTTGCCCTGGATAGAAAAAAAGGCAAACACAATGAAAAAATGTTGGGTGCATCCCTGCGCTCTGTGGGCTCTTTCTCTTGCATGTTGCTGAGTATCCCTATACGATGCTGATTTCCCTCAACTTCAAAAAGACTTCAGTGGGAGCTATGGCATTCAATATTATAGGGGAATGCTCAACAACTTTCTGCACTATGCAAAAGCTGCCAAACTTCTATCAGATTTTTCCCTTTGATTTCTGAAAGAATTTTGTTTATGGATGTAGAATGTCTATTGCAGAAAGAAAAGGAAGTTTCCAAATACACATCTGTCAAGGTTCCTCCCCCACTCTGAACTCTAGGGTACAGATGTGGGGACCTGCATGAAAAACCTCCTAAGCTTATCTTTACCAGCTTAGGTCAAAACTTCCCCAAGGTACAAAATATTCCACCGTTGTCCTTGGATTGGCCGCTACCACCACCAAACTAATACTGGTTACTGGGGAAGAGCTGTTTGGACGCGTCCTTCCCCCCAAAATACTTCCCAAAACCTTGCACCCCACTTCCTGGACAAGGTTTGGTAAAAAGCCTCACCAATTTGCCTAGGTGACTACAGACCCAGACCCTTGGATCTTAAGAACAATCCTCCCAACACTTGCACCCCCCCTTTCCTGGGAAATGTTGGATAAAAAAGCCTCACCAATTTGCATAGGTGACCACAGACCCAAACCCTTGGATCTGAGAACAATGAAAAAGCATTCAGTTTTCTTACAAGAAGACTTTTAATAAAAATAGAAGTAAATAGAAATAAAGGAATCCCCCCTGTAAAATCAGGATGGTAGATATCTTACAGGGTAATTAGATTAAAAAAAACATAGAGAACCCCTCTAGGCAAAACCTTAAGTTACAAAAAAGATACACAGACAGAAATAGTTATTCTATTCAGCACAATTCTTTTCTCAGCCATTTAAAGAAATCACAATCTAACACATACCTAGCTAGATTACTTACTAAAAGTTCTAAGACTCCATTCCTGGTCTATCCCCGGCAGAAACCAGCATATAGACAGACACACAGACCCTTTGTTTCTCTCCCTCCTCCTAGCTTTTGAAAGTATCTTGTCTCCTCATTGGTCATTTTGGTCAGGTGCCAGCGAGGTTACCTTTAGCTTCTTAAGCCTTTACAGGTGAGAGGAGCTTTCCCCTGCCCAGGAGGGATTTCAAAGGGGTTTACCCTTCCCTTTATATTTATGACAACATCTCTTCTAGACATTGTAACTTATACAGTAGTCATTTACGGCCCTATTCTACATTCCTGAACCACCATTGCATAAGCCTGAATCGCTTAAATGTATAGTTTAAACTAGCACTGTAGATTAATCACAGTTAACTCATGCGTTTAACTCAAAAAATTAATTGTGCACTCAAAAACAAAACAATGTAAAACTTTAGAGCCTACAAGTCCACTCAGTCCTACTTCTTGTTCAGCCAGTCACTAAGACAAACAAGTTTGTTTGCATTTGTTTACATTTAAGGGAGATCATGCTGCCCACTTCTTATTTACAATGTCACCTGAAAGTTAGAACAGGCATTCACATGGCACATTTGTAGCTGGTGTAGCAAGGTATTTACATGCCAGATATGCTAAATATTTATATGCCCCTGTGTACTTTGACCACCATTCCAGAGGACATGCTTCCAAAATTTGAGAGGGAAGAGGTGTAGAAGTTTGAGAGGCACCAGGAAAGAATCTGAAGTACCTTCCAAAATTTGAGAGGGACAAGGTGTGGAACTTCGAAAGGGACGAGGTGCTTTCTGATGTCTTAAAAGAGCAATACTCCAATGCAGAGACTATAGAACCTGAACCACCAAAAAAAAAATCAATCTTCTGCTGGTGTCATCTGACTCAGATGATGAAAATGAACATGCGTTGGTCCACACTGTTTTGAATCACTGTTGAGCAGAGCCCATCATCAGCATGCACTCAACCTCTGGAATGGTGGTTGAAGCATGAAGGGACTTATGAATCTTTAATTATCTGGCATGTAAATATCTTGTGACACCGGCTACAACAGTGTCATGGGAGTGCCTGTTCTCACTTTCAGGTGACTTTGTAAAGAAGAAGCGGGCAACATTATCTCCTCCAAATGTAAACAAACTTACTTGTCCGAGCGATTGGCTGAACAAGAAGTAGGACTGAGTGGACTTGTAGGTGCTAAAATTTTACATTGTTTTATTTTTCAATGCAGGTTTTTTGTATGCAATTCTACATTTGTAGGTTCAACTTTCATAATAAAGAGATTGTTCTAAAGGACTTGTAATGGGGAAATTGAAAAATAATATTTCTTTTTTTACAGTGCAAATATTTGTAATAAAAAATAAATATAAAGTGAGCACGGTACATTTTGTATTCTGTGTTGTAATTGAAATCAATATCTTTGAAAATGTAGAAAACATCCAAAATATTTTAAATAAATGGTATTCTATTGTTTAACAGCACAATTAATCACAGTTAATTTTTTTGATCAGTTGACAGTTCTAGTTTAAACCACACTGATGTTTGATACTTATCCCAGTGTCTGAATGAAATTAGACTCTTGATAAAAGGAAGCTTGGTCAAAATAAATCCAGGCAAAACCATGGAACAAAGATGGATGGCAGCATAATAGGAATGAAAATACACGTTCAAGAATTGGCAGGAATTTCAGCTTTTAACTCTGTCAAAGGCATATGCCCTCAGATTGTCCAGGTCATGTTTCAGTCTTGGGATTTTGCTAAATTCATTACAGTTTATGGATCCCTGTTAGCAATCAGGTGTTTTGGGGAAAAAATAGTATTGTCTGTTCTATATAGTGCAAAGACTGATCATTAAGATTATAAGACTTGAAATATTTTCAGGGTTTCTTGAAACAAAATCATTGGCTCATGAAGCAGGGAACTCAGATTGCCAAGACATCTATCTTTACAAAAATGAAAAAGTACTTGCCATGTTTATTATATATTTTTTTTGTTTGGCAAAACCAAATGATTTTTTATTCTCAGTTATCTCAAGAAATTCGCGTCTACTTCTGGCATTAGGAGTCCATTTAATTATGTATAACTATGTAGGTACATATATGGCCCTCCTCATCATACTATCTGAGCTCCTCTCAATGTATTTTGCTGCTGAGTTGTAAAATCATTCTGGGTCCACCATGTATCTCTGCTATTAATTAATTATGCGTGAGAAGTAAAACTTCTGAATTACTGTAAAGGCATTTCACTGAGACCGCAGAATACGTTTAATGTCTCCATCCCCAGGGACAATGTGGAAATAATCATTCAGAGAATTAATATATTCCACATATTTTACATGTACTTGTCTATTCAATGCATTCATGAAATGTCTTTGAACAAGCAAATTTAAGGTGTATGTACTAGGCTTGAAAGGAAGCCAAATTAAACAACAAGGTAAACCGCATAGTTATACTACACAATAAAAAAAGAAAATAAATCTCTCTTTATGGGTATACACAGAATAAAATAAGAGCAACGGGGGTTGGGGAGCATGGGTGATGGCTAAATGAGCTAGAAGTTAAAAAACAAAATATTTTCTCTTGATTGTGGAAAGTATAATAGATTTTAATCAATAATGTATAGTAATCTAAATGTTCCCTAGATACAAAATCTAGCTCCCAGTTTAAGGTAAACTATCAAGGCTGAGATCTATGGCTAATCTCTATTACTTGACTTTTTGCATGTAAAAATTCTTTTATATCTCTACTATATGTGGAAACTAGGTAAAAAGGGATACATAACAAAACTTTGATTCTTTTCATTAATGTATGATTCTAATCTGAGGAGTGATTATGTAAAAGATGTTTCTTCTAGTTTCCTGCACTATAAACTCTATCCCAAATTCTTCACTCAATTACATCATAGAAATGTCAGTGAGATTAGAATTTGGCCCTTACCCTAAGATTTAAAATACAAGGTATATTCTAGTAATGTATCATTACCAATATAAAAAAAATGTTCCCATTTACACCTATTCAGGCACATTGCACTCAATAAATATGCTTTTATTATTATAGTTGTTATTTCTGCAATTGGAACTTTATCAGCTATGAAGCACATTACAGAATAAAATTCATTTTGCTCTTCCCATAGCTGTGTTGGCTCTGCAGTACCTCTAAGGAGTAAAAATATAGTATAAACTTATTTTTATCACTGAAATCAACAGATATGACTCTGATTATATGCAAAAAGTAGATATGTGTATTAAGAAGGGCCATTTTACATACCGTAGTCACTTTTCAGAAGAGAGCTGCACTTTATTAGTATGAATTAACTGTTTTCCACAATGGTATACAGCACCAAGAAGGAAAGGATCTGCATCTTTGTATCAACTCTTCTCCTTTTCCTAAACTAAATGCATTTATTGTAGCACTGTTCTAAATATGCTGCTTTTTAAAATACACTTGATTTTCATTTATTTTAATAAGTAATTTCATGAATATTAAGAGCTAAAATTTCCTTTATACAATATATTCAAGCAAATTAACATAAAAATAGAAATAGAGATTTCTCAAACAGCAGTCAAACATTCTAAAAACATTAACTTACATTTATATAGCATCTATAATCCCAAACTATTTCCAGAGCACTTTACAAACAAGTATACAAACTATACACAAGGAGCCCATCATCCACAAGAAAAAATAAATCACTCTTGGATTAAATACAGCAACAGTTCAGTAATAACATACACAATAGTTTGGAACAGGAAGTGAAGGCTGGAATCACTGGGGAAGATTAGGTGGGCAGAATATGGGCAGGCTAGAATTTGTAATATGACTGTTCTTGAGAAAAGCCCCCTCAGTTTGTTAAACCGGTACACATTACCAAGATCTCAGTTTGTTACCATCACCACTTCCTGAAGCACATAGATATTTCTTGAAAACTTCTTATCTATTCATTAAGCATTTAAAGCACAGGATATTTCACCTGCTGGATTTGTATTTTATCTCTTTGAAAAGTGCATCCATGTAGTGAAAAATAATTGACAATAGATCATGCTAAATCTGAATTTCCCTAATATAACACAATTTACACCAATCATAAACCTGGTCCATTGTGACCTTCTCATATGTTAATATCAAGAAAGGGAGCTATATTACAGATTTAAGTTGGGAAAAGGTGAACAAAAGATTGTAGGAAAGAGTTGGATCATCTGGAAACAAGTAATGGAAAACACTGCAATAAAAAGATTAGATTGGAAAATGATAAACATCAAAATATTCAAGGAATTAGACTTTACTGTGCATGTGGCACCCAGAATGTGACTTCACCACTTACAGGGTGAAATTTTGGCCCCAGTGAAGTTAATAGGGATTCAATGGCACCAGGATTTCATCTATAAACTTTTAGAGCTTCACCATGACCCACTACATGAATATTTTTTCACCAGACCCAGTTTTGTTTTCATTTTTCATTTTAAGATTGGCTTGGTTGCAATAAGCCCCTTTCTTCTTCCAGGTCAGAAACATATTTCATGCAATATGACAGGTCTCAGCCCAAATATACTGCAAATCCTCTGAAACAGAGAGATTAAATTACTTCAAACTTGGAAATTACGTTATCAGGTTTGAAGGTAATGTAGTCAATACTACTCTCCCATTTTAGCCATTATAGATTTAATGAATTCCTGGCCCAAATATGTATAGCTTTCAAAATCATGTGACCCAAAATGTTCTCTTCTTTCGTGCTTGCTTCTCCAAAAGCTATGGGTCTACTTCAAATAAACTATTATCCACACTTTATTGAATATGTGACCTTTTCTGCTGTAAAAGAAAAAAAAAAGATACACATCAAAATTACAAGTGTTCTTAAAAAGCTATTTGGAGCCACTAAAAGATTTTATAACATACATAAAATTACTACTAGTAACTTGACTGCCTTATTGCATCTGACCAGGGATCCATCAAGTCCATTCTTCGGTCTCTAACAAACAAGATCCTTTTGAGAAACGTGCAAGAAAATTCAGAGCGGACAAGTAGAGAATACCCGTTTATGAAGAAAGGTTCTTCTTGATTCCGGTCAGTTATTGGCTGGTATATGTTCTGAATCATTAGGGCTTTTATTCCTTCCAAATATTTAAAAATAATATTGATTATAATTGTGCATGTTCTTACTGGCTAATCTTTTAACTGATGCTGAACTCTTAGCCTGTGGAACTCATTGTCACAATATACCATTGATGCCAATTATATAAGTGTTTCATTTTATCAGTTTTAAATTTTGTTCCTTTCAGTTTCATTGGATGTCAGTAGTATTCTAGTATTCCAATATCTATTATAAACCTTATAAAATCTAACATTTGGTTAATTTTTATTTGTAACTACCCCTTTATGTGAACAGAGGTTTTATTTGAGCTACCTACAAGGAGGCTAAGGTCTTTGTCCAAAATGGTTACAGCTAACTTATATCCCAGCTATGAAGATTAATAGTTGAAATTATTCCCTCCAATGTACAGTATCTTGTATATTTCAATGCTGAATTTCATATGCCATCATATTGCCTATTCACCTGGCTTAATTAGACAAGGTTAGAAAAGACTTCCAACCACTCCTTCCCTTCACCCCTGTGCCCCTGCTGTCCAATTGCAGAAGATGAGGGCTAGACAGGTTAGACATGGCATGGGGAGGGAACAAGAAATAAGTAGCACACTCCCCCATCCAATACACACACGCTATGGAGCATTGGGAGATTAAACAAATGGGGGAAGGGAGGCACGTGTAGGCCCCGGCTGCTCCTGTTTGAGATCACATTCTTCCTAGACTCCCCAAAAAGCTGGCTCCAGAGATCCTGGCCCATAGAAGTAGCTTGGGTATCTATGCTCCCATTACAACTTCCATGCGGCATAGTGTTGCTATTTTGAATCAATAATTTTTAGCCAATGTGTTTCAGTTTTTGAAATTTTACCAACAAGTTGAAACTTTTCACAGAATATTATTAAAAGAAAAATACTTTTCAACAGGGAAAAAAAAAACAGAAAAACCCAGCAACTCTATTTTCAGACCTGTTGCCATATTTCTTTCCTCCTTGGGGCTGGTTCTGTTGTACTTTTGCAAATTAAACACGTTCAAAGGTTAAAAGTTGTTCTTCTATGACAATGTAACAATGATACACATTTACAAAGATACTTTTATTATTTTTGTACCTGCATTACAGCTCCAACCTATTTCCAGTCACAGATAGCTGATGTTCTTCACAGTAATGCTTCCCTTTTCCATTAAATGTTTTAGGTTTATGAGAATATCACTTATTTGCAAAGCACTGAGGGTTAATGTGAGATTAAATGCAAGAGGATGCTTGCCTCAATTTGACCATATCCTTACAAGTTCAAAAATTCAATCACTGATCACTTTAAAATTCTTGTGCTGCTCTTTATCTTCTCCAACAATGCACTGTTCCTTCCTCCCCACCCAGTAGACTCAAAGCAGTTGGCTATCTCATTAATCAGTGTCTCAGTGACTGATTTTTACTTTAAAGTTTATTAATTATAGACAAATATGTGACGCCCTTGTTTACTGTAGATAATCACAAACAATCACATGTTTGCTTTCACTTTAAGTTCCCTTTTGGGCATAGGATTTCTCTCTTGTACAATACATGTAGGAAGCCAAGCAAAAAAAAGTTGCACACAGAATTCTGATTAAAATCTTTAAATCATTTCTGCTCCACTGCCCTTGATAACTAGTTTCACAATTTAGTGTCTGTCTTGGTTATGTTTCCAGAAGGTTATTAACAATTAATTAGCAATACTTTTGCAAATGCTATCTGTGCTAGTCTACTAACTGCATGGCACCAAATCGCGACTGCACTTTGTAAATAAACTGCAGCTATAATCATTTGATTTACATAAGGCACTATACATTTTACTTATATTTTTGTTGTTTTAACTCACTTGGCTCAGAGTTAAAGCTAGGAAGCATAAAGTATATTTATGAGCAGGATGAAGCTATTCAACTGTAACACAACAGATATTAAATGGAATTATTTTGCTTATGTCACATCTCCGCCTATTATTCCCCTCAGGACTTTTTGCCCTTCATTTCATTCTGCACCAAAAATCCTGTTAATTACATTCCTGATTCACACCAAAATCATGGCAGAAGAAGAAGAAACATCCCAGAAGAAACAGTGAGATGAGTTGGGGGCGGGGAATGCATATGTACCTGGAACAAAGTCAGGATGAGAAGAAAAAAATTAACATAAAAACATGAAGTTGGTTTTATGTATTTTTTTAATATCTACTCCATGGACCCAATTGCTCAACTCTTATTCACACTTACATTCATGTACTCACACCTAATCATAGTGCAGTTAAACGTGAGTGCTCCCCAATGCAGTTAGTAGGTAGGTTAATTCTTAAATACTGGGAATAGACTATAGATGGACAATAACAAAGACTAGTATAATGGAGGCGAGGCAGATACAATTGCTCATGGATCTGGATCGCCTCTTGGTATTGATATTTCAAACCAGCAACTCAATCAACAAGGCTTTGCAAAAACAAAACCATCCCCACTTGTACTCATCTCTAGCACAGCAGCAGGAGTGGTGACTTCTCATATTTGCAATTAACTGTATAAACTATGATTATTCACAATGTCCATCATTCTGAAAGACCTAATTTAGAACTCACTCAAAAATCATTGCTGAGGTAGATGAGACTTTCTTCAGACAACTGACAGAAGTTTCCAGATCACAGGCCCTGTTTCTCATGGAGACTTCTATCAACCTGACATCTGCTGGGAGAGCAAAGTAGCAGTGCACAGAAAATCCAGGATGTTTCTGGAGAGTGTTGGGGACAACAACAGTGCAAGTGCTGGAGGAACCAACTAGGGGCCATGCTCCTCTTGACCTACCACTCACAAAGAGGGAAGAATTGGTAGGGGAAGTAGAAGTGGGGTGGCAACTTGGGCAGCAGTGACCATGAGATGGTTGAGTTCAGGATCCTGACAAAAGGAGGAAAGGAGAGCAGCAGAATATTCACCCTGGACTTCAGAAAAGAAGACTTTGACTCCCTCAGGGAAATGAAGGGGAAAGGAGTCCAGGAGAGATGGCTGTATTTTAAAGACACCTAATTGAGGGCACAGGAACAAACCATCCTGATGTGCAGAAAGAACAGCAAATATGGCAGGTGGCCAGCTTGGCTTAACAGTTGAATCTTCGGTGAGCTTAAACACAAAAAGGAAGAAGTGGAAACTTGGACAGATAACTATGGAGAAGTATTAAAATATTGCTTGAGCATGCAGGGTTGTAATCAGGAAGGCCAAAACAGAATTGGAGTTGCAGCTAGCAAGGGATATGAAGGGTAACAATGAGGATGTGTTAGTAACAAGAAGAAGGTCAGGGAAAGTGTGCGACCCTTACTGAATGGGGGATGCATCTAGTGACAAATGATGTGGAAAAAGCTGAAGAATTCAATGATTTTTTTGCCTCGGTCTTCACAGACAAGGTCAACTCCCAGAGTGCTGCACTGGACAGCACAGTATGTGGAGGATGTGAGTAGCCCTCAGTGCCAAAAAAACTGATTAAGGATGATTTAGAAAAGCTGGACATGCACAAGTCTATGGGTGCATGCAATGTACCCGAGGATGCTGAGGGAGTTGGCTGACGTGATTGCAGAGCCATTAGTCACTATATTTGAAAACTCATGGCAAATGGTGGAGGTCCCGGATGACTGGAAAAGGCAAATATAGTGCACATCTTTTAAAAAGGGAAGAAGGGTAATCCAAGAAACTACAGACTGGTCAGCCTCACCCCTATCCCTGGAAAAATCATGGATCAGGTCCTCAAGGAATCAATTTGGAATCACCTAGAGGAGAAGAAGGTGATCAGGAACAGTCAACATGGATTTAACATGGCAAATCATGCCTGACCATCCTGATTGCTTTCTATGATGAGATAACTGGCTCTGTGGATATGGGGAAAGTGGTGGACGTAATATACCTTGACTTTAGCAAAGCTTTCGATATGGTCTCCCACAGTATTCTTGCAAGCAAGTTAAAGAAGTGTTGATTGGATGAATGGACTATAAGGTGGATAGAAAGCTGGCTAGATTTTTGAGCTCAAAGGCTAGTGATTAAGGGCCCAATATATAGTTGGCAGCTGGTATCAAGCGGAGTGTCTCAGGGGTCAGTCCTGGGGCCGGTTTTGTTCAAAATTTTCATTAATGATCCAGAGGATGGGATAGATTGCACCCTCAGCAAGTTCGTGGATGACATTAAGCTGGGGGGAGAGGTAGATATGCAGGAGGGTTGGCATAGGGTCCTAGAGTGATCTAGACAAATTGGAGGATTTGGTCAAAAGAAATTTGATGAGGTTCAACAAGGACAAGTGCAGAGTCTGCACTTAGGATGGAAGAATCCTATGCACTGCTACAGTCTGGGGACTAACTCGCTAAGCGGCAGTTCTACAGAAAATGACCTGGGGAATACAGTGGATGAGAAGCTGGATATGAGTCAACAGTGTGCCCTTGTTGCTAAGAAGGCTAATGGCATATTGGTAGGACCATTGCCAGCAGATCTAGGGAAGTGATTATTCCCCTCTAATTACCACTGGTGAGGCCACATCTGGAGTATTGCATCCAGTTCTTGGCCCTCCACTACAGAAAGGATGTGAACAAATTGGAGAAAGTCCAGCGGAGGGCAACAAAAATTATTAGGAGTTGTGGCACATGACTTATGAGGAGAGGCCAAGGAAACTAGGCTTATTTAGTTTGCAGAAGAGAAGAGCCTTGAACTACCTGAAGATGGGTTCTAAGGAGGATGGAGCTGGGCTGTTCTCAGTGGTGGCAGATGACCGAACAAGGAGTAATGGTCTCAAGTTGAAGTGGGGGAGGTTTAGGTTGGATGTTAGGAAAAACTTGTTCACTAGGAGGGTGGTGAAGAACTGGAATGGGTTACCTAAGGAAGTGGTAGAATCTTCTTCCTTGGAGGTTTTCAAGGTCAGGCTTGACAAAGCCCTGGCTGGGATGATTTAGTTGGGGGTTTGTCCTGCTTTGACCAGGGGGTTGGAATAGATGACCTCCTGAGGTGTCTTCCAACACTGGTCTTCCATGATTCTATGATTCTAAGGGAAGAAGGACTTCTGGAAGCCCCATCTGCTAGAGAAGAAAGGTCACATTAACCCTACAAAAGGGTCTATGGCCTAGATTTGGGGTGGGGGAGGGAGAAGCAGGGAGAAGCTTATTGGAACCAATATTTGTTTGGGCTCTTCTTTTACCCCAGTACAGGTGTATCTTGGTTTTATTAAGATGGAGAGCTTAATTAAACTACTTTATGGTGCACAGTGAGATGTGTAATCTGAGGCAGTGACAGAGGCAGGTAAGTCACCTATATAGTTGTCAAGATGATTTTTGAATAACAGCAATCTGACACCATGTTTATGCTACTTTGCTTATCACATTGGTGTCACAAGTATTAGGCATTTGCCTGTTCAAATGGCTAGCTGCTCTTGATGTGTAGCATATAAGAATCAATCCCAGAAAATGTTTTGCTCTAGCTAAACTTACTACAGAACTCATTAAACCAGTTTCATTGTCCAGGGACAGCACTCCCTGCTGCCCATTGGAGGACTTTGGTCCAGCTGCAATGCTGACACTGGCTTCTCATCACTGGAATGCTCAGCTACTCGTGAATCCATGCACAAATACCATGGGTTTCTAGCACTCAAAACTTACCATATTTCTGCTTATTAAGGGAGAAGCGATATAAAATAACAGGAGTCACAGAAAAGACTATCCCAGATCCTGGAAATAGATGGTACTTATGCTATAAGACTTTAGGAACAATGCACACTAATTGGATTTGCACAAAATTCCAGTGAAGGTATAAACCAATTCACAAAAGGTTAAGTGCCTGCCAAAATTTAAATATCTTCCTCCCCATAAGTATTATGTTATTTCATACCATTTTCTGTATATCCCTCCTCTAATCCTAATAATTTTTACTTTCTTTCCCAGGCTCCACATAAGCCACATATCTCTAATCTATTTAGGCATAGATTCTCACATGTTTAAGTATTACTGAAACTAGTAAAGCAAATAGTAAACTATGTAACAGATAATACTGAACAAAGGGAATAAGATATAGGGGATGTATCATAGCTACAACATTTTCAGCAGATCACTTAAATCACTTTTTCCCCAGTTCATGGAGTGTACATTGCTGCTTAAATTCCTCCTCCCACTTCCTGTAAACAGAGAGGATTTTTGTTTTTGTTTTTTTTTTCCTTTAATTATGGGATGGGAAGGAGGGAAGAGTCAATTTTTTGAAATATCCAATATTTCTATTGATTTCAGTAAACTTAAGAATTGTATTTATATTTGCATTTATATTTGTGCCTATGGCCAGTATAATTTCAGTGTGGTGGATATAATACTCAATTTATTTCTAAGCTATAAAATGCATTTGATACTGGTTAAGACATAAAATAAGAGAAGTGAGCTGCATATAGTGTGGCTTCTGAACACTTTATTATTTTTGTGCTGAAGTAATGAACCTTTTCTAGCATCCTGTTGCAATGCAGCTTTTTAGCCATTGGCACCTTTAGAAAGGTAATGAAAGAACATATTGAGAATTTATTACAAAGTCCAAAGCCTGAAATTAATGGATGAAAATAGAGGCCAATTGTCCAACACTTGAAGTTTTTACATATGGCAAATGTTTATTTCATTGAAATTAAATAGTGCATAAAGCTGCATGGACAAAGAAGAGTATAAAATGTGAGGATCTACAGCAAACATAGAGCATGTGGCTATGATATCTAGATTGTAATTATCATTGAAATGTATAGGACACTTTTCTTACATTCCTTAAAAGATATTATATAAAAAGAAGCCCAATATTATTTTCAAAAGTGATCACATTAATAAGATTGAATATTATAGATTCATTGACAGGTAGATTCATTTATTTTCTTGGAATGATATTTAATTTCAAAGATCTTTGTTTTTCTTCTGTGTTAGGCCACTGCAGTGCAGGTTTGCTTAACAGTATATGTTGTTCTTGGTTAAACTTTTCATAAAGTGGCACTAATTACTCTATAAGTGTCCCTTTTAATTAGTGATGTTTTGAACTGTTTTGCACTAAAGTGGCATGTTTTTCTGCTTGCAACAATTCTAGCCTTGAAAAAAAAATGGAATCAGACACATAGCCTACCTTTTAATCTTTGTACAAAACTCCCATTGACATCATGTTTGGGGCTAAAAAGACAACCGAAGAACTCAATTCAATTAAAAAAACCAAAGTTCTGGTTTCCGCAGCACGTTACTCTATAAAAAAAACTTTTCCACAGACTATCATGGACTCCCATAGAACGGAACAGAGTGGTATTTTTCTTTACTTTAAATGTCAAATGAATCTCAGTGTTTGTGGAAAGAGCCAGAGAGAGAGAGCAGTATCCACTGAGGAGAAATTTTCAAAAGTGCTCAGCACTTGCTTCATCCTGATCCCACTGAAATCCATGTAATTGTTGCCATTTAATTCAATGGGAAGAGAATTAGGCCAATGCTGAGTACTTTTGAATAAACCCACACCAGGTATTAGAAGCTACCTGACCCCAACCCAACAGAGCCTCAACGTAGGCCTGAAGGAATCTTTCACTAAGAATGAGAGTATATTCATTGTGATGGGACAGCCAATACAGTTGTCAGTTGTACTATTTGTGTGCTATGGATCCCTGGCTACAAGAAACTACACTGATTTCATTAAGTCATTTCAGGGATTGAAATTATTGACCAATAGATCTTTGTCATATATTTATATTGCAACCATTACAGTTCTATATGAATGTCGGAGGATCTTTATTCCATTAAGAATCCACAAGTCCAGGTAATTATCTATGGTCATTGATTTCAATGGGTGCAGTATTAAGCCCTAATATGTATTTTTAAAAATCATATATAATACCCAAATTTTATTTGATATTAGGTGTAATGGGAACTATTTTAAAAAGCCTATCAAATATACACTGTTATTGAAAATGACAGATTCTGATAGATTTTTCTTGCAAACCATTTTTGTCCCAAGTCATTAAAATTCTCCTGGCAAGTATGTCGCTTGGAACTTTGCATAGGCCATTCAAACAAACAATATAAAACAATAGTTCACTGATGTAAATAAATAGAGATATATTATTTGAAAAGTATGTATTTGGAATATAGTAAAATATGGACATACAATATATTTAAATATATGGATTGTCATTTCAATCATTAGAATGATAGTCAATGAAACAAGCACATGATTTCGAAGTGGTGCTTGATGCCAAAATAATGTAGTGGAAATTTATGATAAAAACAAAAAGTGACTCTGGCTTTTTAGCTTATGGAGCAGGCATTTTCAAATCACAGCTGGCACAGCAGGAAGAATTAGAGAGTTCAATGTAAAAAAATATCTGATATGTAACTGCACTTACAATAATATGTCATTATAGTCTATTTTCTAGATACTTCAAAGTTACAATGTAAATTGAGAAAGCAATCCTAATTTGAGTATTTATTCTTCTTCAGTAGAACTCTATATTACCATGAGGAAGAGGCTTGAATGCTTTTAGTAGGGATAGATAAACCAGATTACTCAAATTTAAGAGCGGTCTGGTCCCAGCTGCTAGCCTGAATACACAAACGGATTTCTCTGATCATTATAAGTTATCTTCCCTCTACTGTGTATCAAATCTAAACCAGGTTTGAAGGTGAAATGTACAAATGCTCATATGTGTGTCAATTATAGGCATGGCTGGTAGTTCCAACTATTATTACGTTGAGCCAGGAGACATTTTTTTCAATGAATAGTAAATTCACTGGAAAATTTACTTTTCAGAACACCAAACCTAATTTTAGAACTCGGTTCAAATTTATTGAAGAGTTTCTGCTGAAAAAAAAAACATTTTTTTAGAAATGTTGCCTGTGCAATCTTTATTCATCCCACATGTGTATGCATTATGTCTTCAATTATATGATTTTTTTCAGCAGGATCCCTGCCTCATTCAGTGCACTGGATGTGTCTGCTCTCAGGATGAATCAGGTTTGTGTTGTACAGTAGGTTGTTATCTGTAGTGACCCTCCTTCTCATTTATTGCAGGAGTTGGAAGCTGTGTAGTGAATGAGGCAGGGAACTGCTCGAGAAAGGAAGTCTCCTGATTAAGATACTTGAATTCTGCCCTGGAGAACTGGAATCTATCCTTACCGCTGCCATGCAGTTCCTGGGTAATGTTTAACAAGTCATTTAAGCCAAACTTTTCACAGGTGGCCACCTCATTTTATGGGTGCCTGACTTGGTACTCTGTGGTCTGATTTGCTGAAGTGTACAGCACTTGTGGCTGCAACTGAAATCAATGGGAGCTGTGCTTTTCAAAATATATAATGTGAAGTACTCTGAAAAATCAAGTCTTAGGTGTCTCAACTTGGACACCCAAAATTAATGGTAATTTTTTACCTCAGTCTCTCTGTATATCAGTTCCCAATTTGTAAAATGGGGATAATACGCTACTTACACACCTCACAGGCAGGGCCAGCTGCAGGCACCAGCGAAGGAAGCAGGTGCCCGGGGTGGCCAATAGAAAGGGAAGGCACTCTGTGCGTTATTGGAGCAGCACATCCAGGTCTTCAGCTGCAATTCGGAGGTGGGTCCTTCATTCCCCCTCTTCCTCTTCAGCGGCACTTCGGCAGCAGCTCAATCGGGTTTTTCTTTTTTTTTTATTTGCTGATTGGGGAAGCAAAAAAAGCTGGAGCCAGCCCTGCTCACAGGAGTGTTGTGAATATAAATTAATGTGTGTATGAAGTACTCAATATAGTGTGTGATGAGCAATGAAGAAAAAGCCAATGAGGAAATTAATAGTTCTGTCTTCAGGGCAGGGTTTGAATAGGGTGCAGAAAATAAGGCCTAGGGCCACATACTGTTCAATCAGAATAAAACAAAATATTGAATAGTTGCTCACTGAATAAGCACAATCCATTCTGTGCTCTGAATGAGGCAGGGATCCTGCTGAAAAAAAATAGTATGTGATCATGTAACTGAAGACTGTTATCATGGCAGGATGAATTAAGGTTGCACAGGCAACCTTAATTCTGATGTTTTCCTATTTTCTGAGTGCTTTATTTTGCAACCTAATGTTCTTTTGCTGTAGTTTGTTTTTGTGTGTAATCTATATACAATAGCTGGTTCAGCTTTGCTAAATCCTAGTAAAAAAACAATTAAGTGTGAAAGGGATCAATTATATGAATTTGCCGAGGTCCCAAACTGATTTTATAGCTCAAATTTAACAAACTAGATTTGCTAGTTTGATAAGTGTTACAGTCAATCTATAATGGAATCTAATAGGATAACCCCTTTTTAATGAGTCCGAGGCATTAATTTACCAATTTAGCAATTCTTTTTGAATCAACTGTTATCTTGGACAGTATTTCTCAAATCAGGATACTTGGTTACTTGTAACCAAACAACAATTTATTTAATCTAAAACAACATCAGTATACAGTCAATTGTTCATCAACCAAGAGAATACATAACAATTGTTATAGTTAGAAAACACCAATATAATTTTTATAGGCTAGGGCTAAGGCTCAGCTGTTACACCAAGGAATAATGCAAATTAACAAGATTTCTTATGACATTTACTTATGATCATCAAATGTCAATTCTTTAGTACTGAACACATTTATCACACTTCCAGCTTTTATCCAAGGAGTAAGGATGCACTTGTCTTCAAGGCACCTTTGAGAATATGTCTCTTGTTATTTGAATGGAAGGGACAAATATAGAATATAAAAAGCAATTACTTAAAGTTACTTAAAGTTATAGTTCAAATATCTCTGAGGCCAATTTACTTAGACTTCAATAAAAGACAGTATGCATATAGCATTAGTTAAAATGTAAAGTATGGTTATTTGAGGTCTCACTAAACATTGTAGGCTGAAGGAGATAAGTACAGTAATTTATGTTAACTAACAGAAGGGGAACTCCGATCTTGGAAATGAAATCTCACCACTAGTTCTTATCCTGATAACCCTGGAATAATGAAGAGTCCTTTCCAGGTGTTGGTCATCCTTGGGATTCTGCAGCTTCTTCATGGATTCAGTCAGCTCTTGGTTCTGTGACCCTGGACAAGGGCGAGGTTATCTGAGCAGGTCAGCTAGCAATTTTTGGTCATGTGATCCTTGACACGGGAGAGTCTTTCCCACACAAGGGTTCAGTGAGCTCTGGGAAAACTCTTAGTGACCTCAGTTTTATATACCCTGATTTCTATTGGCCATTTGCCGAATGGATCTCAGCTTTTCAGCTTTTTCAGGTTTTTTTTTTTCTGATGCTTCTGTTGATATCCAATAGATGGCAACAGTGTTCAATAACAAATTTTTCTATGCTTCTTTTCGCCGGAGGGTTTAATTCATTTTGTGTATTGTATTTCATTATTTGCCCTGACTATAAATTGGAATCCTCCTTTTTAGCAATTTCTCTTAACATTGCAAATTTATATCCTGGTTTGGTGCTCATATCTTTCAATATTAATTTTCTTGTGCTATACAATTCCTATCAATTCTCTAATGTAACAATCAGAAACAGAAACTCTTTTATAATTCCTCTAAATGTAGTGGACATGATCCATACATTCTTTGATTCTCTCTCATGTTTTTCACTTCACATCTCTCAGGTTTACAGGATATGAGACATTACCATGGAGGAACAAGACAGACTGTCCTTGTAGGAGAGGTGCAGATCTGAATCATAAAACAGTCAATCCTACAGTTTCCAAGCTGGGGTGAAAGATATCTATGTATAGTATGTACATTTATTGTGCTTCTTGAGGTATCAGGAAGTTTGACCTCTGGAACTTTCAGATTCTTGGGTCACAAGCAAGCTATTCCCAACTGGTTTAAACCTACATTTTTCTACGCTCCCCTCTAAAACTTAACTTCCAGAACACAATCGGCCATGAGCATAGCCAAACAGGATGTTACCTTGTTTGTAAATGTTTGTAGGTTCTTTGTAATTACATAAAAGGAGAGAAAAGTTATATTCAGATGTAATTATGAGAGACTCTTGCCTAGTGGCTGACAATAGTTTGTAGATTTCATTTGAACATTGCATTTCCTATTCCTGGGTTAAGGAAGATTCTTTAGACAATTTGTGTCCAAAACATGGATGGTTGGTCTTCTACTCTGGGCAAACAGAGGTGGGGGAAATAAGGTGCAACGTATAACCTTGTTTTGTATCCTTGATAGAGGGATAGAGTGAGAGCTTCCTGTTTAAAAGGGCAGAGAGGGAAGTTAAGGTTGTTGACAATCTGATAAAGGCATATTTTAATATCTATACACCTTACAGCAAGGAAGAACACTTTTTTCTCTCCACTGTTTATTTAGTCAAGTTTTACTAAGGTCTAACTGGAAAGTTTAGCGCTTCCCTTTGGATGACAGGCTCACCGTATGAGACTCAGTACCCTTAGGGTGAATTGATTGCAACATCATTATCAGTTTCAGGTGGCTTATCTTATAAGAATTTATGGTAATGCATCCAGCCTTCTTAAATGCATTCTGAAAACATATTTAAACTTTAAAGTATCTTTGACAATGTTCCTTCCCTGACATTTTTAAAATGAAATCTAAGGTACTTGGATTTAACTCTTCACTGCAGATTCTTATAGACTCACTATACATTTGTATTCTTGACATAAGTGTTTGTGTTTCCCCAAGAAACCCTCTGTTCATCAAATGTCTTCCATAATCCATCAATTAAACCCAGTGGATATTGGTATAAATTCCTTCTTTGTTATTTATTTGATTGATATCCTTGGTCAACCCCATGAAAGCTATTTATAAAACATGAGTGTGACATCAAGATTTAAAATGAGAGTTATTCAGTTAAATATAGGATAGCTGTATAACTTGTAAGTGTATGACATATTACTAGAATCATAGAATCATAGAATATCAGGGTTGGAAGGGACCCCAGAAGGTCATCTAGTCCAACCCCCTGCTCAAAGCAGGACCAATTCCCAGTTAAATCATCCCAGCCAGGGCTTTGTCAAGCCTGACCTTAAAAACCTCTAAGGAAGGAGATTCTACCACCTCCCTAGGTAACGCATTCCAGTGTTTCACCACCCTCTTAGTGAAAACGTTTTTCCTAATATCCAATCTAAACCTTCCCCACTGCAACTTGAGACCATTACTCCTCGTTCTGTCATCTGCTACCATTGAGAACAGTCTAGAGCCATCCTCTTTGGAACCCCCTTTCAGGTAGTTGAAAGCAGCTTTCAAATCCCCCCTCATTCTTCTCTTCTGCAGGCTAAACAATCCCAGCTCCCTCAGCCTCTCCTCATAACTCATGTGTTCCAGTCCCCTAATCATTTTTGTTGCCCTTCACTGGACTCTCTCCAATTTATCCACATCCTTCTTGAAGTGTGGGGCCCAAAACTGGACAAAGTACTCCAGATGAGGCCTTACCAATGTCGAATAGAGGGGAACGATCATGTCCCTCGATCTGCTCGCTATGCCCCTACTTATACATCCCAAAATGCCATTGGCCTTCTTGGCAACAAGGGCACACTGTTGACTCATATCCAGCTTCTCGTCCACTGTCACCCCTAGGTCCTTTTCCGCAGAACTGCTGCCTAGCCATTCGGTCCCTAGTCTGTAGCTGTGCATTGGCTTCTTCCGTCCTAAGTGCAGGACCCTGCACTTATCCTTATTGAACCTCATCAGATTTCTTTTGGCCCAATCCCCCAATTTGTCTAGGTCTTTCTGTATCCTATCCCTCCCCTCCAGCATATCTACCACTCCTCCCAGTTTAGTATCATCCGCAAATTTGCTGAGAGTGCAATCCACACCATCCTCCAGATCATTTATGAAGATATTGAACAAAATCGGCCCCAGGACCGACCCTTGGGGTACTCCACTTGATACCGGCTGCCAACTAGATATGGAGCCATTGATCACTACCCATTGAGCCCGACAATCTAGCCAGCTTTCTACCCACCTTGTAGTGCATTCATCCAGCCCATACTTCCTTAACTTGCTGACAAGAATACTGTGGGAGACCGTGTCAAAAGATTTGCTAAAGTCAAGAAACAATACATCCACTGCTTTCCCTTCATCCACAGAACCAGTAATCTCATCATAAAAGGCAATTAGATTAGTCAGGCATGACCTTCCCTTGGTGAATCCATGCTGGCTGTTCCTGATCATTTTCCTCTCATGCAAGTGCTTCAGGATTGATTCTTTGAGGACCTGCTCCATGATTTTTCCAGGGACTGAAGTGAGGCTGACTGGCCTGTAGTTCCCAGGATCCTCCTTCTTCCCTTTTTTAAAGATTGGCACTACATTAGCCTTTTTCCAGTCATCCGGGACTTCCCCGGTTCGCCACGAGTTTTCAAAGATAATGGCCAATGGCTCTGCAATCACAGCCGCCAATTCCTTCAGCACGCTCAGATGCAACTCGTCCGGTCCCATGGACTTGTGCACGTCCAGCTTTTCTAAATAGTCCCTAACCACCTCTGTCTCCACAGAGGACTGGCCATCTCTTCCCCATACTGTGCTGCCCAGTGCAGCAGTCTGGGAGCTGACCTTGTTAGTGAAAACAGAGGCAAAATAAGCATTGAGTACATTAGCTTTTTCCACATCCTCTGTCACTAGGTTGCCTCCCTCATTCAGTAAGGGGCCCACACATTCCTTGGCTTTCTTCTTGTTGCCAACATACCTGAAGAAACCCTTCTTGTTACTCTTGACATCTCTGGCTAGCTGCAGCTCCAGGTGCGATTTGGCCCTCCTGATAACATTCCTACATGCCCGAGCAATATTTTTACTAATTGGTCCTTAAGTTTAGAATTCTGTCTCATTTCTTATTTTTTTTCACAAAAGGCATAATTAAGGTATTTTCACACGATTTTCTTAATATGTTTGAACCTCTTGCTAGAATCATGTAAGCTTATCATTTTGGATTATAATTTTAAAATATATAAATACATCCATCATTTTTTGTTTCATTCTCTTATTTGCTTATCTGTGTGCTGAGATTTGATTCCTGTGGTTAGGGTATTCACAATGTACTTGGGGAATATTCTGTGATTCCCTTCTTTTTTGACTGGTCACATAAAGTCATACCTTTCTCCCATTCATCACTCGACCTCTTACTCTTTCAGCATGCTCTTCAGTTAATCTAAGAATCACTTCAAATAGCATTTGCACCACTTCCCAGACTAATGGTTCAAAGTGCCTTACACAGCTCTTTCAGCAGATGTTTGCTTTTGTTGGATGCTTGGTCACATTAAGTAAATTTTTCATAGGCTTTTTCATCCTATTGATTTCCAATGGGATTTAAGCTCCTAAGTAATTTACACAATTCAGAATATTCTACCCATTCTGTCCCTGGATTGCAGTATCATGAATTAGAGTGTAAGGAATACAGGCAGAGGGGATAGATAATAAAATTTGATGTGGTGGCCTAAACTGGGAAGCTAAAATTATATTATCAGGAGGCCAGTGATTTCAAAGAAAGCTGTTTGTGCTGGAATGATAGGCCTTGTAGCATGAATGCTACAATGAAGAGAATACCACAGATGATATAATGTAAACAGGCCCAATAGGTACCTCTGACTGGTTAATACAGGCAACAGGTAAAAAGGTAAAAGGATTGATAATAAATACATTTGATGGGGGGTGGGGGGGAAGAGGAAAAGAGAAGCCCATAGTTGAAATCAATCGGAATACTGATTTTTCATAAAGCTTAACACAAGTATGTTTGCAGGATGTGGTGCCACAAGAGAGCTTACCAGATTCATAACATACGTTGTTAAAAGCAGCAGAAAAATCGTAACAAGAATACTGATAGTGATTAGGGATAACACTATTGCAGACATAATTAAAGATGGAATCTCACATTCAGTAGCCAGAAAGGAATAATTTACAGTTACTGGAATGACCTTAACCAAGCCCCGCTTGGCTCTTGGTAGGATACAGATATTCAGGCCTATCTGCAAAGGCCTATACTCTAAGAATTTAGGAGTATTCTTATCACTTAGCTAGTTATACAGGTATTAAAGAAAGAATCAAGATCACTGTCTGCTGGTGTAAGGTCCTTCTCTTACTGTGACAGTCTGAGGCCCTGTTCTTAGGCTAAGGCCTTTGGCTAAGCAACAGAGGCAACCATAAGCTGGGAAGTGACCGGTCACATCCTCACATTCCAAACTAGTCACATTGAAATAAGGTGCTGTTGGGCTGTTAGGAATACAATCCTGTCCTGGTATTGCCTATCACTTCCAGAGAAAGGGAAGTGCCTAGAAAATATAAAAGGAAACTTAGTTTGATAGCATCCTGTCTGGCAAAAACTCACATATCAATAGCTGGGATGTGAAATCCTCATTTCTGTGTTTGTTCTATCACTGTAGTCCCCATTTCCCTATTGTTTGTCTGTATAATCTCTGTCTGGTTCTGTGATTGTTCCTGTCTGCTGTATAATTAATTTTGCTGGGTGTAAACTAATTAAGGTTGTAGGATATAATTGGTTAAATAATCATGTTACAATATGTTAGGATTGGTTAGTTAAATTTCAGTAAAATGATTGGTTAAGGTATAGCTAAGCAGAACTCTAGTTTTACTATATAGTCTGCAGTCAATCAGGAAGTGGGTGGGTGGGGAAATGGGAACAGGGGTGGTGAATTGGTATCATGTTTTGCTAACAGGGGGAAATGGGAACAGGGAATGGGGTAGGGAAATTGGAAACATATTTTGCTAAGGGGGGGAAATGGGAACACGGACACAGGTAAGGCTCTGTGGTGTCAGAGCTGAAAAGGGGCACTGAGGAAGGAAACTGGAATCATGTTTGGTGAAAGTTCACCCCAATAAACATCAAATTGTTTGCACCTTTGGACTTTGGGTATTGTTGCTCTCTGTTCATGCGAGTAGGACCAGGAAAGAGAGGATACTGGGCTAAGTGGACCTTTGATCTTACCAAGTATGGCCATACTTATTTTCTTATGTTCTTATGTAAAGCTTGGTACTGGATTCCTAAAAGAAAAAGAAAGAAAGTTAATATTATTATAATTTTCCACTTTTAGTATTTAGAGGGTTCCTACAGAAAAGTCTGTAGTCTCTCACAAGGGTATGAATTAATGATCTGTACAAATACTATGTCAAAGGATTTCTGTAGCACAAAATTGGTAAATAAATTGACTTACTCCCTTGATATGAGCTACAATTAGAGCAGTAGCCTGTGCTGATGCATCAAAAGATGAAAATTGATCCATAATAACTAGGTAAACCTTCTGGGTAAAAAAGAAATTACTAAAATCAACAAAATCAGTCCGATTCCATATGGGTACCAGGATCTGTCCATTAATATCATTTTGCTGGATCAGGACTGTATTATTAAAATCTTTCATGCAGGGTATAATGGTGGTAAATGTTAATGTTTTAGCATTTCTATTGATTTGATCATTTTATTCTTAAAGATAACTTAGAATTGATGTATACTTTTTGTGTAATTATGAACAGCTATCTTGTTCTTGAGCACTGCCAGCCTGTTTCATAGACCTTTGTATATTTTTCAATGCATTTACAGAATCTCATCTCTCAACTTCTACATGTTCGACTTCTCTAAAACTTGCAGTTTTAATAGGACAACCGTTTAAAATTTCCAAAACTTTATTATACTCATGCAAAATGTCCTCATGAAACATGAAACTGTCCTGGTCTATATTTTAGACTTTTGGATTTGCTCTGTTAAATTTCTCCTTCATTTTCTACTCATGCAGCCCCTGTGCTAATCTGTGATTACCGTGCATTACAAAATCTTTTGTGTCTTTCTTATGCCAGGTAATTTACCTATCATAACACAGTCTACATTTCCTGCCATCTGGCTCCCTTTACCTCATCATAATCATCTATCCTGTTACAGTAAAAGACACACATTTTTGTTTGTGCACACCTCTTTCGTTTCTCTGTCTGAAGGTCCCAATTATTTTTTCTTCAGCATTTATCTGGCTTTAAAATTGCCCATTTCAACATTAAAATGATATGTCTTCTCGCTTGGCTCATAGACTATCTCTAACTACTTTTCTACAAATTAAGAACTATTATGGAACATAACCAAGAATTATTATGACCCTGTACCTTTCAAAGAGACTTGTCATACTCAGGGAAAATGGCAACCTGGGCGAACTTGTATTTTGGCTTCCCCCGCCCCCATCACTCCTGGCCCCCACAGGGTCCCTGGACTTTACATCACAAGTGATAGATCCCAGAAAACAATGGCTCTTGATTATCCGTAATATGAGTCAACTTCCTGGCTGCATTGGCAAGGCAAACAGCTGCAAAATGTCCATATTGCATGTATTTATTATGCCATGTACCTCTTTGTAGACATATCTCATCTCTTGGGATATTACTTTTTCCACACTGTGAGCTGATGTGCTGGTGTGACCTCACCCCCTTTGATCAGACAGAGCATTGGACTGAGTTTGCTTGATCTGGTGGGGAGGTCAGTCTGCTCCTCTTGCCTCAGTCTCTATGGTAGTCCCATTCTGGGCTATGAAGGGTATTAGGTTCAGTCCCACTGGACTGTAGGAGTTTCCCCGCATACATGGCAGAGTCGGCTGGTTCTGGTACTCAGGGGTCTGGAGAACCTTTGGTTCTTTAGTCTCTGAGGAGTCAGTAGGGGCACCCTTGACCACCCACTCCACTGGATTCCAGCTGAGGGCCCTTAAATCAGGCAGGTGGAATCAGGCCTCAACTCCTGCTGGTGTGCTCTGAGCTCCTTCCTACCACCCTTGGTGTCTGTAGTCTTCTCCAGTCTGTAGATCCAGTTATCTCTTCTCTACGTGCTATCTCAGGGCAGCTTCTCAGCAGCTTGCTGGAAGTAGTTACCTTCTCCCGTCTGCTTGCCCCTCTGGCAACCACCTCACCCCTCTGTTTCTCAGATCTTGTATTCTCCCAGTGTTGGCCAGCAGTTCCTGCATTAACCCCTTGGTTGCCAGACGAGCATGGGGTATATGCACTCCATGACACACACCTTGTGCATGTAGGTTGGAATTTGTTCCTCTTACCTTGCAAGTTCTCTCTGCTTGCTTCAGGGGCTTTATGATAATGAATTTTAACATTCAAGTGTCTTTCTTTAGCTTCTAAGCTAGTTTCAGTTTTTTAAGTTTCCTTTTGTTCTGTTTGACTAATTTTGTGTGCTTTGCTATCTGTATAGCTGTGGCTAGGGTTAAATCTCTCTTCAGTTGTAGCAGCTATGGAGAAGCCAGCAAACAGAGCTGTAAACAGGGGAGTTTGAGTGGGAGTTCTGTCGCAGGAGAAGGTATTTGCAAGTATTTGTATTTGTATTGGTATTTATAGAGGCTTGTAGGGGCAGTGTGCTGGGAGAGAAGCTGAGCCCTGATTAGGGGTCCTATAAAGGTAGCCAGCCACTCAGACAGCGGCACAGACACCTGCAGCAGCAGAGGAGCCAGCAAACAGAGCTGTAAACAGGGGAGTTTGAGTAGGAGTTTGTTAGGGGAGTTTTGGGGAAGAATAAGAGCCAGGCAAAGGAACAGACAGGCTGGTGAAGGGAGTGTGTGATGTTCTGGCAGTGTTTTGGTGCTCACTGGGGGTTTGTTTTACTGTGGGTGGTGGTGTTTCGGTTTGGTTTGTGTTTCCCGGACTTAGGTGAGAAGGCGATGACAGACATAGAGGCAGCAGCGGTAGTGACCGAATTAGTGGAAGACACAATGAAGATGACTGGATGTAGAAGCTGTGGCATGTACATGATCCTGGAGGGGGTACCTGGAAAAAGTTTCGTCTGCATGAAGTGCCGCCTGATAGAGCTGATGGAAGAAAAGATCCGAGCACGGGAGATGCAGGAGGAGACTCTGGTTGAGTTTAGAAGGGGGTTTGAGCGGATGATGGAGCAAAGACATGAGGAGGCTGAAGCTCAGACTTGGAGATGGAAGCATGACCAAAGAACTCTGAGGGGAGACTGCTGGGTGAGGAAAGTGGACAGTGGAAACAAGTGACTAAGAGAACCAGGCAGAGGAAAAGACAGGCCAGTGAAGGAGAAATAGAGCTCAGGAACAGGTTTGCGGAGTTGGAAAATAAAGAAGGGGCACAGCAGGTGGTGACAGAAGGTGCGAGGGCAAGGAAGAAGAGAAGAGCAGATAGTCCTATAGGAAGAGGGCAAGAGTCAATGGAGATAACCCCAAATATGAGCCCCAGGAGGATATGGGATGGGTTGCAGAGGATTGCAAGGGACAATAGGAATTGAGAGGACTTGCAGCCAGAGGGAACAAGGCATAGACTGGAGAATCGCACCATCACCAAGAAAAGACAGGTCTACATGATTGGAGACTCGTTACTGAGAAGAATAGACAGGCCTGTAAAAAGAGCTGATCAAGAGTACAGAAGGGTGTGCTGTCTGCTGGGTGCTAAGATACAGGATGTGGACCTGAGGCGGAAGAGGATCCTAACGGGAGCGGGAAAGAATCCATTGATTATCCTTCATGTGGGAACAAATGAACAGCTAGATTCTCACTGGAACATATCAAGGGAGACTATGCCAGTCTGGGGAGGTCACTTAAGGAAATCGAGGCTCAGGTGATCTGCAGTGGGATTCTGCCTGTTCCTAGAGATGGGCAACAAAGGTGTGACAAGTTTATGATGCTCAACAGATGGCTCAGGCAGTGGTGCTATAAGGAGGGCTTTGGGATGTATGGCCACTGGGAAGCATTCATGGACAGAGGACTGTTCTCTCAGGATGAACTTCTCCTGAGTAAGGAGGGAAATAGACTTCTAGGATGGAGGAAGGCACAACTGATCAAGAGAGCTTTAAACTAGGAATTTGGAGGAGTTGATTGGGAGATGTCCAGGTAATCTCCATGCCAGATTTTCTCTTTTCGAGGGAAGAAAATGAAGTAAGAAAGGATACAGCTCTGGATAGGAGAATGGACATAAGGAGGAAGGGTAGTGTACATACCAATTCAATACCAATTCTACCACCAGGTAATACTGGTGGTAGAATGTCTGTGCCCAATTGGGTAAAGCCAAACAGCAAAAATTAAGATGTTTGTACACTAATGCGAAGAGCCTAGGTAACAAAATGGAGGAACTAGAGCTACTGGTGCAGGAAGTGAAACCAGATATTATAGGGATAACAGAAACATGGTGGAGTCATGACTGGAGTACGGGTATTGAAGGGTATGTGCTGTTTAGGAAAGACAGAAATAAAGGCAAAGGTGGTGGAGTAGCATTGTAAATCAATAATGAGATAGACTGTAAAGAAATAAGAAGTGATGGAATGGATAAGACTGAGTCTGTCTGGGCAAAAATCACATTGGGGAAGAACGCTACTGAGCCTCCCCGGGATAGTGCTTGGGGTGTGCGATAGACCTCAGGGATCTGATTTGGATATGGATAGAGACTTCTTTAATGTTTTTAATGAATTAAATACTAATGGGAATTGTGTGATCATGGGAGATTTTAACTTCCCAGATATAGACTGGAGGACAAGTGCTAGTAATAATAATAGGGCTCAGATTTTCCTGGATACAATAGCTAATGGATTCCTTCACCAACTAGTTGCTGAACCAACAAGAGGGGATGCCATTTTAGATTTGTTTTTGGTGAGCAGTGAGGACCTCATAGAAGAAATGGTTGTAGGGAACAACCTTGGTTCGAGCGATCATGAGCTAATTCAATTCAAACTGAACAGAAGGAAAAATAAAAACAAATCTGTGATTAGGGTTTTTTATTTCAAAAGGGCTACCTTTCAAAAATTAAGGAAATCAGTTAGGAAAGTGGATTGGACTGAAGAACTTATGGATCTACAGGCAGAGGAGGCCTGGGATTACTTCAAGTCAAAGCTGCAGAAGCTATTGGAAGCCTCCATCCCAAGAAAAGGGGAAAAAATCATAGGCAGGAGTTGTAGACCAAGCTGGATGAGCAAGCATCTCAGAGAGGTGATGAAGAAAAAGCAGAAAGCCTACAAGGAGTGGAAGATGGGAGGGATCAGCAAGGAAAGCCACCTTATTGAGGTCAGAACATGTAGGTATAAAGTGAGAAAGGCGAAAAGTCAAGTAGAGTTGGACCTTGCAAAGGGAATTAGAATCAATAGTAAAAGGTTCTATAGCCATATAAATAAGAAGAAAAGAAAGAAAGAAGAAGTGGGACTGCTTAACACTGAGGATGGAGTGGAGGTTAAGGATAATCTAGGCATGGCCCAATATCTAAACAAATACTTTGCCTCAGTCTTTAATGAGGAGCTTAGGGATAGGTAGGATGACAAATGGGAGGATGACAAATGGGAATGAGGATATGGAGGTAGATATTACCACATCCCAGGTAGAAGCCAAACTCGAACAGATTAATGGGACTAATGTTGTACCAATAACATAAAAACCAGCAGGATCTTATTAAAGGGAAAAAGGCAAAATACCACATTTACTGTGAGTACAGAAAGAATCATAGTAAGCAGTTAGTTATAGTTATAACATTCCATTCAATCTCATATTTATTCACACATTCATTCATACAAACATACACACACACACAGGTTCTGCAAGGTTGTTATCATAGTTACCAGCCTTAGAGTTGCTCATGCCAAGCCACTGGCCAGGTGGCCTGGACATGAGGAGGGAGCAGGGCCTTGTCAGATGCTCATCTGATGCTCCTGGAAGTTGGTTTGCAGAATCAGACCCCTAAGTTCTCACTTTTTAGAGTCTATTTTTATAGGAATTTCTTCCTATGCCAGTCTATGGGAATTGCTTCATCATGCTGTTGCTGAATCAATCAGCAGATAGCACATTCCTGACGGCTCCAAGATGTTATCTTGTTCTTTGGTTCTCCCATTCTTGAGGCTGTTGGGTGGATTCCAGTCTGCCCTCCGGGTGGGGTCCTCTGGTTATTTCCACTTGACGCCTTCTTCAGCCGATGGACACTGGATTCTTAGGCTGGCACCTCCCTGATCATTCAGTTATTATCCACACCAAGCATCCATCCACATACATCCTCTATCTCTATTTTAATCACAATGGTTAATACAACAAAAGGGTGGGGAGTCTCTGGGTGCTGTTTCTGTTGTTAGAGTATTGCTTTGAGTCTCTCTCTCTTGTGAATTGCTTTGAGAACAGACTCTGTCTTAGAATGTACTAACACAATTAGCAGCTTGCAAGTTTCACACATAGAGGGAGAGAAACAGTACCAAAAACCAAGAGACCTCTTAATTAGTAATACCCTGGAATTTAAACTCTGGGGAATCAAACTCATTTGTGATTTTAATACAGAACTTCTTTAATATGATCCAACACTAAATCCAGAGGGGGCCCGGATAATCTTCATCCAAGAATATTAAAGGAATTGGCACATGAAATTGCAAGCCCATTGGCAAGAATTTTTAATCAATGTGTAAACTCAGGGGTTGTATCGTATGACTGGAGAATTGCTAACATAGTTCCTTTTTTTAAGAAACTAAAAAAAAAAAAGATCCGAGTAACTACAGTCCTGTTAGTTTGACATCTGTAGTAAGCAAGGTCTTGGAAAAAAAAATTGAAGGAAAAAGTAGTTAAGAACATTGAGGTCAATGGTAAATGGGACAAAATACAACATGGCTTTACAAAAGGTAGATCATGTCAAACCAACCTGATCTCCTTCGTTGAGAAGGTAACAGATTTTTTAGACAAAGGAAACACAGTGGATCTAATTTACCTAGATTTCAGTAAGGCATTTGATACCATTCCACATGTAGAATTATTAGCTAAATTGGAAAAGATAGCTCAGTGGTTTGAGGATTGGCCTGCTAAACCCAGGGTTGTGAGTTCAATCCTTGAGGGGGGCATTTAGGGATCTGGAGCAAAAATTGGGGATTGGTCCTGTTTTGAGAAGGGGGGTGGACTAGATGATCTCCTGAGGTCCCCTGTAACCCTGATATTCTATGATTCTATGAGAGAAGGGCTACTGGGATAATCCGAGGAATGGAAAACCTGTCTTATGAAAGGAGACTCAAGGAGCTTGGCTTGTTTACCCTAACCAAAAGAAGGCTGAGAGGAGATATGATTGCTCTCTATAAATATATCAGAGGGATAAATACCATGGAGGGAGAAGAATTATTTAAGCTCAGTACCAAAGTGGACACAAGAGCAAATGGATATAAACTGGCCATCAGGAAGTTTAGACTTGAAATTAGATTAAGGTTTCTAACCATCAGAGGAGTGAAGTTCTGTAACAGCCTTCTCAGGGAAGCAGTGGGAGCAAAAGACAAACCTGGCTTCAAGAATAAGCTTGATAAATTTATGGAGTAGATGATACGATGGGATAGCCTAATTTTGGCATTTAATTGATCTTCGACTATTAGCAGTACATATGCCCAAAGGCCTGTGATGGGATGTTAGATAGGATGGGATCTGAGTTACTACAGAGAATTCTTTCCTTGGTGTCTGGCTGGTGAGTCTTGCCCACACGCTCAGGATTTAGCTGATCACCATATTTGGGGTCGGGAAGGAATTTTCCTCCGGGGCAGATTGGCAGTGGCCATGGGGGTTTTTCGCCTTCCTCTGCAGCGTGGGGCACAATTCACTTGCTGGAGGATTCTCTGCACCTTGAAGTCTTTAAACCAGGAGTTGAGGACTTCAGTAACTCAAACATAGGTTAGGGGTTTGTTAGAGGAGTCGGTGGGTGAGATTCTGTGGCCTGCTTTGTGCAGGAGGTCAGACTAGATGATCATGATTGTCCCTTCTGACATTAAAATCTATGATTCTATGATTTCTATCTGTTAACTCAGTAACCAGCCTGTCTGATAATTTTATGTTGTGCATTCCCAAAATCCAGTTTTCAGCCCGTGTGTGTGAAGATCTCTTATAAAATAGTAAATCTTTTTTCCTGGTTCTTGAATCCTCTGGTGGAAACATGCTCTTTTATAAACCACATTTTTCTGGGGTATAAAGTATGCATAAGACATAGCCAGAACTCTTCCTTAGTAATCTTTTTGACTGTCTTCAGTAAAATCAAAGGATTTAAAGATATGCCCCTAGCATAAATTAAAGAAGATACCTGCAGATTTCTAGTTCCTTTGTGGAGTTGTTTGCAATGCAAAATCTTGCAAAATGTTTTTCCATCCTGTCCATTGTGAAGGATTGTCAAATATGAAGTTCTCAGGGTCTTTGAAGAGTGGCATGTTTATGAGATCATAATCTTTGTTGTTTTGTTCCTTCTGTCTGCAGCCATTGTTGCTGTTCCTTCAGTTTCTGTTCTTAGTTTACTCCTGACACCACGTCAAATTCTTCTGTAGCAGATATGGACTGGTCACAGAGCTTGCTTATACACATCAGCTATATTCTTCCTAAAATCCATTAATTCTGTCCCAGGTATGGCTTAGGTTAAATAAGGTACATTAGACACTGTGCTACCTAGTGGCTGAACTGTATAATGCAGTTTAGCATTCCATCACAACCCCCTTATAAACATTCTCCTCTGTTCCATGGCTCCAACACAAATCCTATCCATTTCTTCTTTATGGGTCATTGTAGTGCAGCCTACTGCTGTGTGTGGAAATGCTATGTGGTAAGTATACTGTACTGCATGGTGCGTAAGGGTTATTGCTCCGAAGTGAACTAGGGCACCTTTTATTCTATTCACTGTGCAAAAGTACATTCTTCATCATGTAAACATTTTTGGCCATGCAAATCAGTGATCTCTTTTTAATACTGTACCAATACAAATACTAGTCCTGGACAGCCTGTCCCTTTTTTGACTACTGTAGTTCCTTTTATCTGGCGTCCTCTACATTTGCTTCACTCTCAGATCCATTCAAAATGCTGATGCTGGAAGCCATTAGCTGACCTTTTGTTCTGACCATGTCACGTCTTCTCTTTGAGACCCTCCACTAGATCTTCCTCAACAAATTGATTTTTAATGCTGTCATTTAAGACCCTTCAGAACAGTGCCCCAACCTTCTTATCCAATATTTTATCTTATCATAATGCCCCATCTAGAACTGACCAAAACTGGGATTTCTGGTTTGTGGGAAATTTTAACTTTCTCTTGGAATTTTACATTTTTCTTCTTTTTCCCAGTGTGGGGCAGGATAAGGGGACCAAAAAAAAATTAAAAAATGGAAAAACCAATAATAAATCCCAACCCTCTTCAAAATGGTCCTTATCAAAGTCAAAGTAAAAACAAACTAACAAAAACAAACACTCTTTTATAGCCACATAGCTTTAAAATATGCAAAACTATTGAACATCTATTCAATTTTTGTAAGTTATTTTAAAAAGTAGAAAAAAATGTCTTAACTTGCTTAAGATTAGATTTTGGAATTCACATTTTTTTCTGATTAATATTAAAAATATGTTCAATACTTTCAGGTTGGCAGGCTGGAAGGCATCCTGGCATTCATCAAACCAGATTACTAACAGAACTTTTAATCAATTTCTGCTTAGCAACTCTGTGCTTAAATAAACATGTTTCACTATTGCAGTGCTTTGGAGTACGGGCTTTGCGCTTTCATTTACACTACCTGGTTTCATATCCAGGCACATGGGAGTGTAATTTAAGAGCAATTCATGAGGCAAAATCCGAGGTCCGCTGACTTCAAAGAGGCCAGGATTTCACCCTTGGGGTTTTCATCAACTTCAATATTTGGAATGCTTTTTTCCTCTTGGCAGCTGTGTTCCCATAAATCCCCTTAAGCGGAGAGGAGAAAGTTCAAAGCCAGTTAATGTTGTTAGTGTCAGTACTATTTTACTCTCTGGCTTTCTGCACAGTTGGTATGGCAATGTTGCCAGGGTGACTGGACATCAAACCAGCTTGCCCCTTTACTCAGCCCCTTCAGACCACACATCCCATTTCTCATGTGGTATTCATGGGAGTGGAGAGAAAGGACCTCCCTGCTCCATCACATCCAGATCCTTTCAGAATTTGTTTGTCCTTTTCTGCCAGACAAGGAAGAGAAGATGATCTTTCCAATGCGACAACGTTACTAGCTTGTTGAATTCTTCATAATATTTAACTCAGCTATGCAAGTAATCACACATGATGAAATCATTAAGCAAGTATCAAAGTCTGACCACTGATTAGATATTTCTGAAAATTATCATCAAGTGTGTGCACAATACTGCAGTTAAACTTAACAGCATGTAGGTTTTTAGCAAGATCTCTAAAATATTTTTATTTAACACAACTTGACATATAATTAAAATGAAATGTCAGCCTATTGTTAAATGATACATGTATTTCTTGATATGTTAAATTTATTTATGTAGCATTTCAAGTGAGTTTTAAAGCATTTTCCCCATAATAGTAAGCTAAATCTATCTATCAGTCACCACAACATGCCAGGGGGCCCAATCCAGAAATTACCAGGTGATATTCTATGGCCTGTGTTATGCAGGAAGTTAGGCTTGTTGACGATGATGGTCTCTTTTAGCCTTACAGAAGTGGTTTTCAACCTTTTTTCATTTATGGAACCCAAAAACATTTCAAATGGAGGTCTCTTTAGAAATCTTAGGCATGGTCTGCGGACCCCCAGTGATCTTCAGACCACAGGTTGGAAACCACTGTCCTACAATCTGTGAATTAGGCCAAACTTCCCTTGAAATCAATGAGAATATTGCCTGAAGATAGACTGAGAACTGATTAGAACATCTGACACAGTAAAACATTTTTGTTGCATCTATAATTTTATTTTAGAAAGTGAGAGCCTCCACTTGAATGTATAGTACATCTTACTATTATTTATTTATTTATTTGCACATTATCACAGTAAAAATTGCATTAATTTTAATGGATATAATTGAAGATGAAAAAATACCATCTTAAAATCTCTTTCTCTTTAAAATAAGCTGTCATCTTAGAATCTTTTCTTCTTGCATCATTAAAAGGAAACTCCTATCTCTGTTTTTATGGAGATATAGAGGAGGCCCTCATCTAAGCAAGATCACAGAGAAAATATATAAAATAATGTAAACAATACGTTGTCTATGCTTATCTTAAATCTCCTCTGGAAGTCACCATCTGCAAAACTTGGAGCCCAGTGTTGCTTTTTATAACAAATTAATATTTCTTCTTTAGGAAAAATGAATTTTGGGTAGGAGCACAGTAGGCATTAAAACATTTCTTAAGGGAATCATAGTATTTGATTACTGAAGCAGGGTATAAAACTGCTGAATTTTATTCCATAGTGTGCCACTGTCTCCTTGCATAAGCTTGGGGAAGTCACTTAAGTGAATTTTCTAAGACAAATTCCTAGAGTTAGTAATCTAAATTTATTTTTGGGTAACTAAATAAGTGGCTTGATTTTTCAGGTGTGCTGAGCGACTGAAGATCTCCTTGATTTGAATGGGAGCAGTATTTGGCACTTGCTGTTCCTGTGACAGTGGTAATAATTAAGGATTTCATGCTACATTTTATTGAAATTAAGGATTTTTTTTCATTGACTTCAGTTGAAGTATCATCAGTCAGTTCAAGTAATTAAAGCATCAGTAGTGCCCATCCTAATTTGTGTTGTAGGATCTATTTTTAAATTGTGCTCTGCACTACTTTCCTGCTCAAGCTTCACTATGTTACACAGTTCCCATATTTAACTTGTTCCAGATTTTCCAGGCTGGAAATATTTGGGAGCATGATGCAAGCATTGTTTTAGCATCCCTTTTTGGTCAATTTTAAGAACAGTGTCATTTGGTTTTTCCTCTGATGGGAAAAAAATTCATAGTGATGCAGCCTCTTGGTGATGGGGGAACTAAAGAGAAGAACCCCATAAAATAGTAACTAGTATTCAATTATATTAAGGGAGTCCGTTGGACATGTGATTAATTATACCCCATCAAAGCGTGTACTTTTATTCATTGGCAACCTAAAGATGTAGCCTCAGATATGTCCGCCTAACTCTCATTGCTTCTTTTTCTTAGGATATGATGCAAAGCTAAGAAAAAAATGGATTTATCAGTATGAAAAATGCCCGAAGACCCTGAAACTGAGGAAGGGAATACTTAGCTACAGCATGTATTGCAGGACCTAGGCTCCTGCAAAGCTTCCTTAGTGTCAGTAACAAAAGATAAAAGGTGGGGAAAATGTGGCCACTGTTCCCCTCCTCTCTAAGATGTTGCCCTTGTTTGTGCTGTGCCTGGACCCCATGACCATGCACTTTGTTTTAGAGTGACATGGACCTATTCTCTCCTATGTGTCCTCCTGTGGGGAGATATTGCAAATGGAACATCAAAGGCACACAGAAGGGTGCTATTTGAAAATAAAATGTTGCCATTCTTCATAAGGAAATGTATTCAGCTGACAGTATTTGATTAGTGATTCTGATGGCCAAATGTTGCAAAAATACTACTACTACTAATAATAATAATATCAGCAAATAAATCATTTGAAAACAAGCAAAATTTGCCAAAGACCATCTTCAACAAATATCCTGGACCAGCTCTACTGAATACCACCATCTGCAGCCAGGCTGATTCAAACCCTTGGGGCCTTCCTTATTTACTATTCAAGAGAGAGTCATTACATTTGGCTGGATGTAAAGGGCTGTGGAAACGTGCTCATGATGGCAGGCCAAAAGATCATATTTTACCTTCACCCAAAAGGCAAACATGCCTACTTATTTTTATTGCACCCCCAGTGCCTAAATAATTGACTTTAAACCTATTTTTCTTTAACAATTCAACTATAGGATCTCTTCATTTTACTCTTTTAGAGCAACTCATGCTCTGAGCCAAAATCTTAACAACATTACACCTAGAAGCTATGGCACAAATGTGTTAGTTTTAGTCTTTTGGCGGGCATGAGACTATTTTCTTTGGCAAGGAAAAAGTGCCTGTTCCCTATGAATACAAAAGACAGAATGTCATTTATTTTGCTGCTGATTCCAATGGCTATAGGAATGAGTGGCCAAAAGGTTTACAGCGTGTATTTATTGAGTGTATATTCCTCCAAGGACATAGTTTTAAGGATTTTCACATGTCAAGGGGAAAAGAGTAGTACTGGATGGTAAAAAAAAACAGTCTTCACATTGGGGTTCAAAAAAAAGGCAATACATTAAAATGTCAGACTTCTCATTTTCAGATTGTATCTAACATTTTACATTTTCATCACTAAAGGTCAAAATATCTTGAGCTTGATTGTCTTCTAACTTATAAGGCATAGATCAGGAGTAACACCATCAAAATCAATGGAGTTACAGCTATGTAAAAGCTGAATAGGTCAGAGGAGGAATAGTCCCCTTTAAAATAATATTGCACTATATAGGCTGAGCTCAAGTAGTAGTACCAAATATCATTACGAGATGTCCACGTTCTGTTACAGCTGGCCTTAGCATTTTGGAGCATACCTGCAAAACAATTCCCTCTCCCAACGTTGAAATCCTCTGCACCATGATCACAGCAGTATACACCCAGTATTTTGGGGGAGATAATAGTGAGGTGACTCTGAGTTACTCACAAAATGAACTGCTTGTGCTGTGGTTGGTAACAATACAGACTCCATTAACTGATAGTTCCTTAAGTGAGTTGGAGGGGAAGGGATTACAGACAGTGAAGCTTTCAGCCACTCGACAGCTGTGTGTAACCTTTAAAGGATTAGAAAACATGCCTGAGAGTGCTAGACTCAAGGAGTTCCACCTATTTAAATCACCCTATAGCCTTCTCTTTGGTAAACTAATTGCAGTCTATAAGTTTCTACATTGGGAACAAATATTTAACAATGGGCTCTTCAGTCTAGCAGAGAAAGGCATAACACAGTGGTCGGCAAACTTTCTGGGCCAAGGGCCACATCTGGGTGGGGAAATTGTATGCAGGGCCAGGGCATGGGGTTTGGGGTGCAGGAGGGGGTGTGGTGTGCAGGAAGGGGCTCAGGGCAAGGGATTGGGGCAGAGGAGGGGTGCGGAGTGCAGGAGGGGGCTCAGGGCACGGGTGAAGAAGGGGTGCAGACTGTGGGAGGGAGCTCAGGGCAGGGGGTTGGGGTGCAGGAGGGGTGCAGTGTGTGACAGGGGGCTCAGGGCAGGGAGTTGGGCTGCACGGGGGTGCAGGATGCAGCAGGGGACTCAGAGCAGGGAGTTGGGGTGCAGAAGGGGTGCAAGGTGCAGGCAAGGGGCTTAGGGCAGGGAATTGGCGGGTGGGGTGTAGGAGGGGTTTGGGCTCAGGCCAGCACCGCTTACCTAAAGCGCCTCCAGGGTGAGAGTGGCACTCACCGGGGCAGAGCAGGCTTCCTGGCCCCATGCCGTGCCGCTTCGGGAAGCAGCCAGCACCATGTCCCTGTGTGGCCCCTGGGGGAGGGAGGGGTACAGGGCTCCGCTTACCGCCCTTGCCAGGCCTCCAGGTACCTCCCCCAAGCTCCCATTGGCTGTGGTTCCCCGTTCCTGACCAATGGGAGCTGTGGGGGACGGTGCCTGGAGGCAAGGGCAACACACTAAGCCCTCTGCCCCCCCATCCCACCCCTAGGGCCCCAGGGATGTGGTGCCGGCCACTTCTGAGAGCGGCACGCCCACAGGGGTCAATCCCGTGGGCTGGATCCAAAGCCCTGAGGGGCTGGATCTGGCCCACGGACCGTAGTTTGCCCACCCCTGGTATAACATGATCCAATGGTTGGAAGTTGAAGTTAAACAAATTAAGACTGGAAATAAGGCATGCATTTTTAACAGTGAAGGTAATTAACCACTGGAACAATTTACCAAAGGTGGTGGTGGATTCTCCATCACTGACAATTTTTAAATCAAGATAGCATGCTTCCCTAAAAAATATGCTCTAGGAATTATTTTTGGGAAATTCTATGGCCTGAATTATATAGGAGATCAAATAAGATGATCAATAAAAGTCCCTCTGGTATTGGAATCTATACATTTTGGTGAATGTTGTCACTTATGTAGTTCTTCATGGATGTTAACTACTTAGAATTTTATTTCGGTTTTACAGCGGGTGTACTAAGGCAGAAAATTAAATGACTTGACTATGAATGAATCAGCACCAGAGCTGGGATTGGAGTTCAAGAATTCCCTTTGTTTAGGCTCATGCTTCATCTATTAAATAATGATGTCCCTGATGTTATTGAAGTGCCACACCTTTACATGCTGGTTGCTCAATTGGATTTAGATGACAGTGTGGTGTCTCTGGTGTGGGCTATCTACAGTAGCTTGAGCAGCAATGTCTCTGACAGCCAGAAATTGATTTGGGGTCCTCTCAAAAATTAATTGACCTGTTTCCCAGAGGGACAGAGCTGGGAAAATGGAAGGACAGGGAAAGAGAAGAAGGAAATATTAATATGATCTTTTGGAGTTACTTATTATGAACAGTAGCAGTTAATTTGCATATTTGATTTCTCTTGACAGGGAAGATGAGATTATAACCCCCCTCCAAATTACTTCTAAGCCCCCCAAATTACTAATAGGAAAGAGAAGGGTGTGGCTATGGACTTTTTGGGCTCCAAAAGCTGAGCCACTAATATAATAATTTTAATTTAGTTTATATGCCCGGATTCTAGCCTGATATTTAGGGTGCTACACAAACAATTCAAATATTTCTATCAGAAACAAATTAATCCACATAATTTTAAAATATGCACATAAAAATAGGTGACCTTTCCCCACTTCCCAAAAGTGATGTAACTGTGTAGCTATGGCAGGGTCTTATACTAGTATGACTTTGTTATTTTTAAAAAATGTACTACAGTACAATAAAATAGAATGTAAAGAAATATTATCTCATTATAACTAAACCCCAGCTGTCAAAAATATATGAACAAAGTACTCCTCGGGATCCGTCATCTTTGGGATCCATCATCTTTTTTAATTGTGTTTGTTCCCTTTGGAACCAGTCCTACTTCTACTGAAGTTCAAGGCAAAACCCTTATTGACCTCAGTGGCGCAGACTTATGTCCTCCGCACAACAGTATAAGTCCCAAGGAGTGTCACTGCGAGTATGATTTAGTGAGCTTCTTCAGAAATAAATCAAAAACATCATAAAATATACAAGATAAAACCAAAAGGCACAATATGAAAGGGGTCCTATTATCAGTAATATAATATTACTAGCACTAAATTAATAATATGAATACATGTCTATTAGATGAATGAGTTCATTTATGATGAAAGAAAATAGAAACTTCAAATTGGTTGTTTTACAAAAAAAAAGCTAAACAAAGCCTCAAACACATTTTTTATTCTGTATATGCCACCAGACTTGTCATAGTATTTAATAAATTAGATTTCCATAAAAGGTTAGAGCTTCTTTCACCTATTAATTGTCAGCAAAGGAAAAAAGGAAAATATACTCTGTGCTCTAATCATTCTTCTGGAACAGCAAAATGCAAGCTGCCATCTAAATATTTCTGCCAGAAGCTTAATAGTAACAAATGATGTTATTGCACAAGGTCAGAAAAACATTCATTGTAAAATTTGCAGACTGATAATATTATATGATGTTTATCTTCCCTTTTTATAGCGACTATTGGCTGTTTATTTGCTTCAGTATTCACTATCTAGGCATGCTATTTACTCTGTATTAAAAATATGCTTAAGGAGCATTAAATTGTTTTACACAAGCTTAAATTCATTTTGGCTTTAAGTTCAAATGCAATAGGCAGTTTCTTAAGAGAAAAACTCAGTTTTACTGGGAAATCAGTATAAATTGCCATGACTTTTGAGTAATTTGTTAGGATGTTCATAATTTACATTTGCTTATTTCTTATGTCTTCCAGCTCTAATTTCTATGGTCCAGATTCTGATGTCCTTACTCAGTGATGGGAAGCACCTTACCCTATGAGTAGGTCCACTGAAATCAGTGGAGAATGATGCTACTCAAGGACTTCAAAATCTTGCTCTACGAATCTTGCTCTATATGTTCACTTCCCTGTTGAGCATGTTAGTGTTTGTTGGTTGTTGGGTTTTTGTTTTGGTTTGGTTTCTTTATCGTTCTGCTAATATATAGCTAGTGGGAAACTATACTTAGATATAAATAAGTGGTGATAACTCCATGATAAATGGCTATATGGATGGGGAGATGAAAAATATACCTAGGTTTGCTTGAATACTTCTGATTACATCTGGTGATCTTCACCTTCCTCTTTTAAATTTACTTATTTGGATATATAGAACCACATTCGGAGTACAGTAACTCCTCACTTAAAGTCATCCCGGTTAACGTTGTTTCAATGTTACGTTGCTGATCAATTCCAGAACATGCTCGTTTAAAGTTGTGCAATGCTCCCTTATAACGTCATTTGGCAGCCGCTTGCTATGTCCACTGCTTGCATGAAAGCAGCCCATTGCAGCTAGTTGGTGGGGGCTTGGAACCAGGGTGGACCAGCAGCCCCCCATCAGCTCCCTGCTCCCCTAAGTTCCCTGTGTGACAGCCGCCCAGTAGGCTATCAATTGCCAGCAGTTCAGCTGCCTTTCTCCCCCCCACTGCCATGTGCTGCTCCTGCCCTCTGCCTTGGAGCTGCTCTCCAGAGCTTCCTGCTCGCTGTGCATGGCAGGGGGAAGAAGAGGGGGAGCTAATGTCAGGGGGTCCCCCTCCCCCCTGCTCCTGCACCCCGCTTACCCCATCTCCATAGAGCAGGGGAAACACACGACAGGGCTCAGGATGGAGGGAGCTTCCTGGCAGCAGCTGCTGGACTCAGCTAGCTGATTAACCTAACAAGGCAGTGTACTTAAGAGTGGTGTCAGCATACTTAAAGGGGCAATGCGCATATCTCTCTCTCACACATAGTGTGTGTCTCTGTCTCTGTCTGCCATGCTATCTCCCCTCCCTCCATTCCTTCTGCCTTGTAGAGTGTGAGGCTACATTAACAACAATGAGTTAACCCTTGAGGGCTCAGCCAATTGCTAGTTCATCATTCAGCAATAAGGCATTCCCTGGGAAATATCCCACCCTCTGACTCCACCACCTCAACTGAGCTTCACAATCATCATCGCTGTGTACAATATTAAGTTGTTTGTTTAAAACTTATACTGTGTGTGTGTGTGAGTTTGAGTGTGTGTGTGTATAGTCTTTTGTCTGACCAAAAAAAAAAAAATTCCCCAGAACCTACCCCGCCCCCGTTACATTAATTCTTATGGGGAAATTGGATTTGCTTAACATCAATTCACTTAAAGTTGCATTTTTCAGGAACATAACTACAACATTAAGTGAGGAGTTACTGTATCTGGACAATTTGCATACCTAAATGAAGTTCAAATGGGTTTTAGGCATATATATACATATATATAATTCATTTGAACTTCATTTAGGTATGTAAATATATACCTAAATGTATGCAATATGCAATATGTATGTTTTATACATATGTTTTATATATGTTTTATACATATATATACATATGTTATTATACATAATATATGTTTTATATATGTTTTATATATACATATATATAAACATCACTTTTATAAATTATATATATAAGTGATTTATATAATTTATATATATAAGTGATTTATTTATATATATATAATTTATAAAAGTGATATATAGATATAGATATAGATATAGATAATCACTTTTGCACTCGAATAATTTACATGCTGACAATTATGGAGATTGTCCTGAAGCCCCTTTGAAATTTTGGTTGACTGAACTTAAACGCTCTGAGTTTTCTTGCTTTTGCAGTTTAATAAAACATATAGACACATTGTTTCACAAGATAAATTCTGGTTTATAAATGAATCCCCAAGAAGTATTAAAAAAACATATCTGAGGGAGAGCAAGGTAAGACTAATTGAATGAATGACAAGGACTTATCACTTATCTATTTGCACTTGGAGATTTTGTATCTTTTGGAGTTCTAGCCACAACAGGCCTCAAATGTTTGTTTTGTTTTGTTTTGTTTTGCGTCTTTTCATTCAGACTTCTATTTTCCATATCCTTTTACTGCCGACATGTTACAGCACTATTCTGCTAAGGAAAAATAAAATTGCTTGCAAAATCCCAGTTGGAAAGATGACAGGAGTATCACTTGAAATCAGTGGGGGCACTTTAAAGGATATAGTTTTCTCATGTCAGTTAAACACTCCCCAAAGGTGCTCGCTGAGTTTACACAGGGAAGAAGGTTCTACAGCAATGCTGAAGGAAATAGTGTTTTTTTAGCTATTAAATCTATGGATGAGAGATCAGGGAATAGCACTGATGATTTTGTCCATGAATACTTAAAAAACAAAAGTTCACTTAAAAAGCTAAAGGTCACCCTAGAAAGAGTAAGGAATCTCAAAATAAATACTCAAGCACTGTCAGGGTTCCTTCCCCACTCTGAACTCTGGGGTACAGATGTGGGGACCTGCATGAAAGACCCCCTAAGCTTATTTCTACCCGTTTAGGTTAAAACTTCCCCACGACACAAAATTCCTCGTATCTGAGATTCAGTATGCTGCCACCACCAAGCGATTTAACAAAGAATTAGTGAAGAAACCACTTGGAGATATCTTCCCCCAAAATATCCCGCCAAGCCTTACACCCCCTTTCCTGGAGTATAGAATAAACAAGAATAAACAAGATGAGCATAGACCAGCCTTGTTTTTTTAGGACCCTAAAAACCCAATCAGATTCTTAAAAAACAGAACTTTATTAGAAGAACAAAAAAAAAAAAAAGAAAAGAAACACTCTGTAAGATTAGAATGGAAGATAATCTCACAGGCAGTCAGATTCAAAACACAGAGAATCCCTCTAGGCAAAACCTTAAGTTACAAAAAGACACAAAAACAGGAATACACATTCCCTCCAGCACAGCAAATTTCACAAGCCAAAAACAAAAGAAAATCTAACACATTTTCTAGCTAGATTACTTGCTAACTCTATAGGAGTTGGATTGCTTGCTTTCTTGATCTGTCCCAGGCAGAGGCATCGCACAGACAGACAAGGACTTTCTGTCCCCCCACCCTGGCCCGTCCTCCCCGATTTGAAAGTATCTTGTCCCCTTATTGGTCATTTTGGTCAGGTGCCAGCCAGGTTACTTGAGCTTCTTAACCCTTTACAGGTAAGAGGATTTTATAGTACTGGAGTACTTGTGGCACCTTAGAGACTAACCAATTTATTTGCGCATAAGCTTTCGTGAGCTACAGCTCACTTCATTAGATGCATACTGTGGAAAGTACAGAAGATCTTTTTATACCCACATCTTTTTATACATGCTGGAAATGGCCCAACTTGATTATCATACACATTGTAAGGAGAGTGATCACTTTAGATAAGCTATTACCAGCAGGAGAGTGGGGTGGGAGGAGAGAAAACCTTTTGTAGTGGTAAACACCCATTTTTTCATGCTTTGTGTGTATAAAAAGATCTTTTGTACTTTCCACAGTATGCATCTAATGAAGTGAGCTGTAGCTCACGAAAGCTTATGCGCAAATAAATTGGTTAATCTCTAAGGTGCCACAAGTACTCCTTTTCTTTTTGGGAATACAGACTAACACGGCTGTTACTCTGAAACCTTTTATAGTACTGTATCAGAAGCTTCTTAACCCTTTCCCTTTATATTTATGACAAGTACCTATACAAGTGATGATAAAACAAGCAATGCTTTATTAAAGTACCTGAAATAATGGAGAGGAATAACATGAGGACTATGACTCTGAGAATGAGGTATTAAAGAAAAGTACATGAGAGCTGAAGCTGATGGTATTCAGGTAATATTGAAATTCTAATTAAAGATAATGTTTTCAAATCTGGGTGTCTAAAGTTAGGCTACGTATTTAGGCACTTAAATAAAAATAGCCTGAATTTCAAAGGGGTTAAGTATCTGCTGTGTGTAGCTCTTTTTAACTTCAGTGGATCTGTGGGTGCTCTGCACTTCTGAAAATCAGGTCTCCTATAGTCAGGTGCCTAAATATTGATTTTAAAAAAAAACAAGAAAAAACCTAACCCTAGGCAGTGAATTTTTAAAACACCAAGCAATTTTTTCCCATTAGTTTAGAGTTTTAAAGACCTGGCTTCAAAAAACAAACCTCATATTTTTATGTAGACTAAGGAAAGTACCATGCTAGACTAGATTCTGTAAACTTGAGGAGCGATGCCATTAATTTACTTACACGTTTTTATAACTTTTAGAATTTTTTTGAACTTTTAAAATGGATTTTTTCATTATTGCTGACAACTAATCTTTACTTTGTTTGGACTTTTAGGGGGAAAATAACCAAATTAATAAGATTTTAAAACCGTTGATTTTGCATGTAGAACACATTAAGTACTTTATATTATATTTAGTATGTATTTGATATTATGAGTTCGTATAATGAAATTAATACTCATATAATACTCATTCACAGCATACATAAAAGGAATTGCTTTGTGTATGCTGTGAATATATATTAACAGTACTTTAATAAATTGAAGTTGACGAAATCCAATTTGGTCCACAGACAAGTTAACATGTCTGAAGGTGATTCTGACCTTCTACTCTGTCAGTTTGATGTGTTTAAAATTTCTTTTCCTTTTTTCCCCCTTGTACGGCAATAAAAAGGAGAATTAAATAGCAACAAATATATGGCACAGTAAATATAAGCATCTGACTGAAAACCATGAAAGCAATGAAATCCAGCATAGTGGATGAAATTTTGTATTTAATTCACACCATAGGACTTAATTGTTGTACTGGTCTCCCAGCAGTGCATGAGCTTTTACCAGTGTGTTCAACAACCAAAGACACATTTCATTAGTGAAGATGTAGAGAATACAACGTCTGTGTAACACACATTGAACTATTAATTAAAATTAAATTTAAAAGTTTATTATTATTTGTGCTTACAGGGCTCAACCAAGACTGAGAGCACCATTGCACAAGGCACTTACAAACACATAGTAAAAGACAACCCTTGCCCCACAGACTTTACAGTCTACTTGGTCAGTATCATTATCTCTTCTGCCACAATACATATGGAAAACCTAACAGCGGTTATGGAATGCGTATGCTGTGTCATTGCTTTACCAGACTCACAAATATTGTTTCCTGTTTCCATGTGTTCTCCCCCATCTGTTTGTTATTGCCATCTGTTTTCTCTTGTCTTATGCTTGGACTGAAAACTCTTTTGGGGCACGGGCTGTCTTTTTGTTATGTGTTTGTACATTGCCTAGAACAATGGGGTCCTGGTCAAATATTAGAGTCTGTAAGTGCTGCAATACTACAGATAAAAAAATAAAAGGAGGACTTGTGGCACCTTAGAGACTAACAAATTTATTTGAGCATAAGCTTTCGTGAGCTACAGCTCACTTCATCGGAAACATTCAGTGGAAAATACAGTGGGGAGATTTATATACACAGAGAACATGAAAAAATGGGTGTTATCATACACACTGTAAGGAGAGTGATCACTTAAGATGAGCTAATACGAGCAGGAGAGCGGGGAGGAGGGGAGAAAACCTTTTGTAGTGATAATCAAGGTTGGCCATTTCCAGCAGTTGTTTATTATGCTCAGATAAATTGGTTAGTCTCTAAGGTGCCACAAGTACTCCTTTTCTTTTTGCGAATACAGACTAACATGGCTGGTACTGAATGTATGAATACTACAGATAGTAAATAAATAAATAAATATCCTTATTTTACAGATTGACAGCGCAATCATCTTCCCCACAAAGCCTGAGTGTGGCACCTGGTCTTCCTATACAATGCATGGGGAAAGATGGGTGCTTTAGAATATGACACAGGGAGTCACCTAAGCTAACCCATACCTAAGCTTACCAATGGGAGATGCCAGCAAGAGGGGTGTGTCTTAAGCCCCATCCTTCTCATGGACATAGGGACCTAAATCCACTCTGCAGGGAGATGCTTGAACCTGCTTGTGATCCATGAATTGGAGGAAGATAAGCACTCCTCCACCTATATTCTTGCAGAGCCCAATCCAGTAGGCATGTTTAGAAGCTTCTCAATTCCATATATATCAGCCAAGGAAGAAATGGCCCTTCTTTATACCTTTTAGCCAAGTGGTTAGGGTACTCACCTGGGATCTGGAAGACTGCCTGTTCAATTCACCCCTCCGCCTGATGAGAAGGGATTTGAACAGGGATGTGCCATCTCTCAGGTGAGTGCTCTAATCGCCTGACTATGGAATATTTTGAGGGGGGTGGATATCTTTGAATCTCTGTATTTAATAAAATAATTGAATAATAAAATATTAATAGGGCCAGAGAATCACTCTATAGCCCAGTGGTTAGAGCACAGCCAAGAGGTGACATATCCCTGTTCAACTCCCTTCTCATCTGGCAGGCATGAATTGAACTGGGGCAGTCCCACATCCCCAGAGTAGCCTAACCACTAGTATAGGCAGGTTCTCCTCTCTGTTTTGTGTGGTCTCAGTGCATACATACCAGATTGGGCCCCACACACTGATCACTCTGGGGCTTGGGCAGGAAATATGCGTCCGGACACTTCGAGGGAGACCTAAAGTCAGGATCATAGGTGACTAGTGAACTTTTACTAAAGCCTAGGTGCCAAGTGAGTTTAGGCATCAACAGGGTGAGGCTTCAGCTGAGCAGGTGTTTTGTGGATGGCACTGGCACCTAAAAGTGGGACTTACGTGCCTAAAGAGAATTCTGTTTTGGATCAGTATTTTTATAATACTGCCATTTGTTGACCCAAGTATCTAGTCAAAGTTTTCAGGGCCCTGGGAAATATTCCAACCAGACAGAAATTGATGAAGGAGTCTGGTATTTTCCTTGTTTATTTACAGGAATCGTATAAAGTCCTGCTTCTCTAAATGCAGGAGAAATCAGAAATTAAAGAATATTTTCTTAGTTTTCAGCATCAAGCCTCTTGAGTCACCACCAACCTAAAAAAACTCTCTTTTGCTAGCTTTATCCAGGGTCATACACTGTGCTCACAGGCTCCTACTTGACTTTCAGTTGGTCTCTCTTTTGTCTGTCCATTTGTCTTTTTTCTCTCTCACATACACACATACAAACACACACACAGGCTCACAATACCCACTCTCTGCCCACCTGTTATGAGTTTCTGGACAGACTATTAGGTCTTGTTTTAGGAATGGTCCTTTTTCTTATCACTATCTTAAGTGAAGGGTGCATCCACACATTAATTTTAACTCAATCCATAACAAGGTTTCACTCAGCTCATATCAATAACAACCTTTTACATATTTTAAGACTATGATCCTCCTCAGCCTTCTCCTCTGCAGACTGAACTTGCCCAGTTCTTTCAACTTTTCCTTATAGGTCAGGTTTTCTAAACTTATAATTTTTGCACTCTTCTGGACTCTCTCCAGTTTGTCCACATTTTTCTTAAATTTATCAGCATATTCTCCAGTCTCTCATCCAAGTCATTAATGAAAATATTAAATAGCATTAAAACCAAGACAAATCCCTTCAGGACCCCATTGTCCTCTCCAAATTAACAGTGAGCTATTGATAAGTGCTCTTCGAATATGACCTTTCAGCCAATTTGTACACTCATCTTATAGTAATTTCATCTGGACTACATTTCCTTTGTTTGTTTATGAGAATGTCACATGGGATAGTGTCAAAAGCCCTACTTAAGTCTAGATATATCATACCTAGTGCTTTCCCGTTATCCATAGGTTGATTACCGGATCAAAAAAAAGGAAATTAGATTGCTTTGGTATGATTTGTTCCTGATAAATCCATATTGGTTATTACTTGATTGTTTAACAATTTATTCCAGTATCTTTCTTGGTATCAAAGTCAGGCTAACTTGTTTATAAGTCCCTAGGTCTTCCTTTCCCCCCTTTTGAAATTAGGGGAAATATTTTGTTTCATTTGGGGTCAAACAAAACATTTCTTTTAACAGGAAGGTATTTTACCTTGTTTTCCTCCAATAAATCAAGCTACATTTTTAAATTAAATCTTTTTTCAAATGAAAATTACCAACATTTAATTTAATTTTTTTGCAAATTCAACTAATAGTTTCAGCATAAAAGAAAATTTGCAAAGAGTTTCAGTTAACACTTAAATTTTTTGCGAGGGGTCAGGTGGGGAGAATACATTATTCATCCAAAAAAATTGCGCAGCTCTACTTTGAAATGGCAAATTCAAATCTCTGTACTGTTTGTATTGTTGTATTATGGAGTTAAGATCTTAGATATTTCTAGCTAGAGGCAAGCTCCTTCGTCTTTCACAGACCTCACTCCAATAAGTACATTGCAAAAAACTAATTATCAAAACTCACTAAAAGATACCTATTACATTCACTATAAAGCTCCCTTCCCCTTTCAAGAATGTTAACTGTATTTTTAGAATTAAAAAGTTAATTTCTCACTGATATTGGAAATGCTATAAGCTCTATTTTTGACATCCAGTAGTAAAATATAATCTCAAATGCATGCAAGTACTGAAATTTGAAACTATATCACACAGTCTTGAGAATAATTTAATTTCACTACATCTGTTCAACAATAAAAAAAGTTGTTATCTCTATGTTTAATTAGATGAACATATTTTAATTATCACAGCGAAAAACCATACCAGCCCCTCAAACAAAGTAACATGACACCATATTGTGAATCCGTTTTTTGTGTTGTACTGGATTCTTAATCACTAATACTGTAGAAAATATTACTTTTAATCACAATGTAATTAGAGTGGGAGTTCACAATTAAAAAAAATAGTGAAACTGCACTGATTTTACTTTTAATAAGTAATTGGATATTGTTATGTCTTTGTCTGCTATACTGAAGAGCCCTCTCCAATTTCTATTCCCCATAGAAATCAAATCACCCCTTAATCTTCTTTTAGATAATCTAAATTAATTGAGCTCCTTGAGTCTGTCATTATAAGGCATTTTTTTCCAATCCTTTAAACATTCTCGTGGCTCTTCTCTCAACCCTCTCCAATTTTTCAACATCCTTCTAGAAGTGTGAACACCATTATTGCAGTAGCAGTCACACCAATACCAAATACAGAGATACTATAACATCCCTACTCCTATTTAATATTCCTGTTTACGTATCCAAAGACTGCATTAGTCCTTAGCCATAGTAATGTGCTGGTAGCTAATGTTCAGCTGGTTATCATCCATGAACCCCAAGACATTTTCAGAGTCACTGCATCCCATGATAGTCTCCCATCCTGTATGTCTGACCTACATTCTTTGATCCTGGAAGAATGATCTTACATTTGGAAGTATTGGAATATGTATTTTTTGCTTCTACTCAGCTTATCTTGCAATCTAGGCTCAGTTTCAGAGAAATGGGGAGGACTGCATTAGACATCCATACCTTGAATTTTGCTCTTCTTTACATGTCACACCACTTGTTATTAACTGGACACTATAGTTTGCAAAGAAAGGATAAAAATTACACAATTAGATAATATCTCCGAATAAAATAGCCACCACTATCATTAACAGTCCTGTTAACTAGGCAATTTTTTTTAATGGCTGAACAACCATTTTTGTTTAGGTCTATCAATACACCAAAAAGACACTACTTAATACAGAAAATATCATTTTAACATAACTCTTTCTTCTGACTAGTTAAAAGTCAATGGAATTATTCTCATGTTTAAAGCTAAGCACATGCTCAAGAATTTTCCAGTATCTGGGCTTGTTTGCAGGCCCAATACCTTTTACCAAACAGATGTTTTTGTGTGCGTAGCTTACTTTTTAAAATTCAATGACGGACTGCAGGAAATGGTATAGGCCAGGTATCTACTGTGCTTCAAATATATGTTTTTAGTAGAGTGTAATGGAATTTTTGATCAAATTTCTAAATTAGCACCAGCACTCCTTGAATATATTGCTTAGTTGTAAATTCTCCTTCTATTTATACATTTTAAAAAGGCATGTAGCTATCTCCATATCGAAGTAAAATGAGTGCCATAGATAATTTTGTTTTGAGATATGGAGTAGTAGAATGAGCATGTGAATCGATATTACCTTATAACTGCTATTTTCTGTAACAACCGACAGTGAGATAGTTAATATGAGACTTCTGCTTTTAGATTTTCCTTAGCTTTTCTTAGCTTTAGCAAAATGACCATGGTTCCCAATATTCATTCTAGCATGCTGCTGTTACCTATTAATCTTGCCAATGTAGGGATTGATCCTGCTTACATTGAATCAATGTGAGCTTTGCCACTGATTTCAGTGGGAGTAAGACTGGGCTGAAAACTTCCAACACTTCTTCTTGGTTCCTGTTGCCCTACTATGTGCATGAATCTATTAGTCAACTAGTTCTCCAACCAAAACCAACAGAGGTCAGTAGACACCAAAAGAGACCAGCACAAGCCAGTGTTGAACAGAAGGATTCTACTGGATTTTCAAATAGGCAAAAACAATGAGGAGTCCTTGTGGCACCTTAGAGACTAACAAATTTATTTGGGCATTTATTTGGGCAAATAAATCATAGAATCATAGAATATCAGGGTTGGAAGGGACCTCAGGGGGTCATTTGTCCAACCCCCTGCTCAAAGCCGGACCAATCCCCAACAAAATCATCCCAGCCAGGGCTTTGTCAAGCCTGACCTTAAAAACCTCTAAGGAAGGAGATTCCACCACCTCCCTAGGTAACGTCTTCCAGTGTTTCACCACCCTCCTAGTGAAAAAGTTTTTTCTAATATACAACCTAAACCTCCCCGACTACAACTTGAGACCATTACTCCTTGTTCTGTCATCTGAGAACATCTGTCATCTGTCACTGAGAACAGTCAAGATCCATCCTCTTTGGACCGCCCCCTTTCAGGTAGTTGAAAGCAGCTCTCAAAACCCCCTCATTCTTCTCTTCCGCAGACTAAACAATCCCATTTCCCTCAGCCTTTCCTCATAAGTCATGTGTTCCAGTCCCCTAATCATTTTTGTTGCCCTCCGCTGGACTCTTTCCAATTTTTCCACATCCTTCTTGTAGTGTGGGGCCCAAAACTGGACACAGTACTCCAGATGAGGCCTCAACAATGTCAAATAGATGGGAATGATCATGTCCCTCAATCTGCTGGCAATGCCCCTACATATACATCCCAAAATGCCATTGGCCTTCTTGGCAACAAGTGCACACTGTTGACTCATATCCAGCTTCTTGTCCACTGTAACCCCTAGGTCCTTTTCTGCAGAACTGCTGCCAAGCCATTTGGTCCCTATTCTGTAGCAGTGCATGGGATTCTTCCGTCCTAAGTGCAGGACTCTGCGCTTGTCCTTGTTGAACCTCATCAGATTTCTTTTGGCCCAATCCTCTAATTTGTCTAGGTCCCTCTGTATCCTATCCCTACCCTCCAGTGTATCTACCTCTCCTCCCAGTTTAGTGTCATCTGCAAACTTGCTGAGGGTGCAATCCACACCATCCTCCAGATCATTAATGAAGATATTGAGCAAAACCGCCCCGAGGACCAACCCTTGGGGCACTCCACTTGATACTGGCTGCCAACTAGACATGGAGCCATTGATCACTACCTGTTGAGCCCGACAATCTAGCCAACTTTCTATCCACCTTATAGTCCATTCATCCACCCTATACTTCTTTAACTTACTGGCAAGAATACTGTGGGAGACCATGTCAAAAGCTTTGCTAAAGTCAAGGAACAACACATCCACCGCTTTCCCTTCATCCATAGAACCAGTTATCTCATCATAGAAGGCAATTAGATTAGTCAGGCATGACTTGCCCTTGGTGAATCCATGCTGACTGTTCCTGATCACTTTCCTCTTCTCTAAGTGCTTCAGAATTGATTCCTTGAGGACCTGCTCCATGATTTTTCCAGGGACTGAGGTGAGGCTGACTGGCCTGTAGTTCCCAGGATCCTCCTTCTTCCCTTTTTTAAAGATTGGCACTACATTAGCCTTTTTCCAGTCATCCGGGACTTCCCCAGTTCGCCACGAGTTTTCAAAGATAATGGCCAATGGCTCTGCAATCACATCCACCAACTCCTTTAGCACTCTCGGATGCAGCGCATCTGGCCCAATGAACTTGTGTTCGTCCAGCTTTTCTAAATAGTCCTGAACCACTTCTTTCTTCACAGACGGCTGGTCACCTCCTCCCCAGGGCTGTGCTGCCCAGTGCAGTAGTCTGGGAGCTGACCTTGTCCGTGAAGACAAAGGCAAAAAATGCATTGAGTACATTAGCTTTTTCCACATCTTCTGTCACTAGATTGCCTCCCTCATTCAGTAAGGGGCCCACACTTTCCTTGACTTTCTTCTTGTTGCTAACGTACCTGAAGAAACCCTTCTTGTTACTCTTAACATCTCTTGCTAGCTGCAACTCCAGGTGTGATTTGGCCTTCCTGATTTCATTCCTGTATGCCCGAGCAATATTTTTATACTCTTCCCGGGTCATTTGTCCAATCTTCCACTTCTTGTAAGCTTCTTTTTTGTGTTTAAGATCAGCAAGGATTTCACTGTTGAGCCAAGCTGGTCGCCTGCCATATTTACTATTCTTTCTACGGATTGGGATGGTTTGTTCCTGTAACCTCAATAAGGATTCTTTAAAATATAGCCAGCTCTTCCCAACTCCTTTCCCCCTCATGTTATTCTCCCAGGGGATCCTGCCCATCAGTTCCCTGAGGGAGTCAAAGTCTGCTTTTCTGAAGTCCAGGGTCCATATTCTGCTGCTCTCCTTTTTTCCCTGTGTTAGGATACTGAACTCGAGCATCTCAGGGTCACTGCCTCCCAGGCTCCCATCCACTTTAGCTTCCCCTACTAATTGTTAATTAATTATTATTTTTTTAAGTCAACTAACTGGAGGAATTTGAATAAAAGTAAGGAAAATGATTAACGGTTTGATTTAGGAAGGAAGAGTTAAAGAATGGAGGGAACACCCCAATGAGGTGCTGAGAACATCTTGCATGAGGCTGAGAACTGTCTTCTCGGTCACTGAAGTCAGTGGGAGCTGGGAATGCCGAGCATCTCTTACGATGTGCCTATCACATCCCTGGAACAGACTCTAATATGTACATCATGGATAAATGATGACAATAGATATAACTGTTGACGAGTACTTCCAAGGTACAAACTGATGGCCCAGTAGAGTACCCATGGAACTCAATGGCAAAACTATTGATTGCACTGAGGAAAAGATCAGGCTTTAAAGTGGAAACGGAATGGTTTAGGGACGTAAGGAGATTATGGGGTGTAATTTAGAGAAACCAATCAAAGAAAACTTGTGGCTGAATATCTGGAAAGCTCTCTTCACAGTGAAGTTTCTTAAACTGTGGAGATTAGTTTTTGAGAGATACAAAAATAATGTTGGCAAAAGAAATACACCATAATAGAGAAGAGCAATCAAAGAGCAATCAAGAAAAAGAAGTGTAAATTAGCAGAAAAACAGAAGAAAGTTACCAGAAACACAATGAAACTAAGCATGCATCAATTACTATATAAATGGACACCATAAATTTGACAGAAAGGAAACAAGTGTAGGTCAGTACCATTGTAATGCAGGAGGGGGAACACAAAAACACCACTCTAACTTCAGCCACTACATTTATGAACTCCAAAAGATCACTAAGAGCCTGAAAATCCTCACTTCATCCAAGTGAGGCCAGGACCCACTCATTAGCCATGATATATATTGGAACCAAAAGCACACCATCCCTCTGACTGGGAGATGTCCGCACCACAGTTGCCCAGTAATCCCATCATTCCTGAGTTCCAACTCCCTTTGTCTCACCAGCATACAGCAAAGTCCTTCACTAAGGATTTCATGCTGCACTCTGATCTGTAGCCAGTTCACAAGGATAAGGAGACATCCAGGCACTAGAAGAGTTGTCTCCCCATGTCCTTTCTGATAACCTTAACCAAAAATGGAAGATTTGATATGGGACATAGCTGGCTCGATTGTGTGCATCAGGGCCCATGACTGGGGGTTCTAGACTACACCCCAATATAAAAAATAAATAATAATAATAATAATAATTAAAAAATCAGCTTTATCAATGATATCCACTTTATCAGTTGTTAGGCAAGTGTTAGTAATTATTATGTAGACTGTTCTTAAAATGAACAAATACTGCACACAGTACAAAAGTTAATGGTGCTTAAACTCATCTTGCCTCTCAAGCCTACTGTGTTCAGAGGAATTAATCTCTGTTAATGCAAACTGGTCTTGAAAATGACTTGTTCTGATTTCTACAGTTTTTGACTCAGGATATTCTCACATAAATTTTAAATGAAACATATTGTATCAAAGTATACTATTTAATACATGCAAGATTGTAAAACGATTGCATCAAAATATGATTGTTTTTTATTTATTACCATAAAAGTATGGCATTAATGCCCTATATGGTTTATGTAGTTCCCTGGACAGACCACTTTAAAGAACACTTTAAAGAGTCAGATCCCTGTGCCAAGGATTATACAGTTAACATTTGGCAAATGACCACCATGTATCTTTAAGCAGGGGGAGAGAGGTATTTGGCTGGTTGGCCGAATGAGAGGAACAGTGCTTTATGGCTTGAAGGCGATGAAAACTCTTGCAAAAGGGTGGCGTGGTTGCTGTCTGATCCCCTGGGGATGAGGGATTTAAAAGGGGCAGACTTGTGCCTTAACCCTCCCTTTTTGCACATAGCAGGCTGAGGTAGTACCCACCCTCCCTCCCCTTTAATTGGTAAAATACCAGGTTTGGTCTAGACTTGCTGTGGGCATTACGCTAGCCGCCCCTTTGTCGAGAGGGGCTGGGAAAGATTTTTTCCCTTGCAACCATATTGGCCTAGGTGGAGTTGGGTTTTTTAATGCCTTCCCCACAGCGGGTTCAGGGGGGCTCTGTTCATGTATGGCATGAAGGGTGGTGGTAGGCCATCTGTCACAACTCATTATTTAAGTGTAGGGTGGATGTCCAGTGCAGGTACTCCATAGGAAAGGTATACAGTGACTGGATAAATGCTTGGAAAAGGACTTAAAAAGAGGTGTTCATTAAAGGAGTGAATGGGGGTCGTTGGGAATCCTCTGGTTGGTACAGCAGGAAACCAACCCCCCATTATTATAGCCCCCTTAACTCTCCTACGAGGAAGGGGGTGGATGGTAAAGTCCCGGCAATGGATTTGCTGGAGAAACCTGGATGGAAAAAGAGGGGGAACTGGTAAAAGCCCCCCCTGCCGGATAATTATGGAATAAACATGGGAATGCCTGTACTGTACACTTTTATCTTCTGGATAGTTCCAGACATCTAATAATAAAGTTAAAGCCTGATTAAACCCATGTCAAATGTCTCCTGTCCTTCTTTTGGTATAGCCAGACAACATAATTACATAATTCAGTATTTCTCAGCCACAGGATCTGCCTGTAGAACATCTACCATTTGCTGCAGTACTGTACTCCAAAATATACGCTTTCCCGTTTTGAAAAAGTTTTTAGCCCTTTTTTTTGCAAAGATAACTCTCTTAAAGTAAACTGAAATTCCATCCTCATAAGTCTGAGGACAGCTTTAAAGCTGACCTCTAATGAACGGTATGTCTACACTACAGCTGTCAGCTGTCTGCCCACTCTGGGTATCACAGACTTGAACTAGCTCAGATTGAGCTAGATAGCTAAAAATAGTCCTGTGCATGTTGTAGCACATGTGGGGTAGCCTCAAAGCTCAAATCCAGGAGGCTGGGTGGACTTGGACTCGGGAGCCAATGCCTGTGCCGTAACATGAACACTGCTATTTTTAGCACATTAACTTGAGTTGAGTTAGCATGTGTCTGTCTATCCGTGCCTGGAATCACATTTCCCAAATGCAAGGTATACAGACCCTGCATGTCCAATATTTCAAGGTACTGAGGGCCTTGTGGACCTTGTAAGATCAAGCCCTTAGAGAGGTATGAATTGTCCTTCACCTAATTGTGTTCTTGATCAAAAGATGCCAACTAAAATGTTAATATTAACTATTTCACTTCTGATCAATCACAAATTGCTTCCCAAACTTTCTCAAGTTCCAGAAGTTCCCGCTACACTACGTCCAGTTGTCAAAACCTCCTATGCACCCCTGACCACTTCAACAAAGCAGGTATATGTTGTCAGTATACAATCAGCAGGGCATTGAAAAGTGTTGAGATACAGTCAAACTCAATTTAATATAAAAATAAACAGAAGCAATACAATATTCATTGTGCAAGATATTTTCATTGTTAATTCAATAAAAACATCTTTTTTAATTACCCTGAGGCTATTGCAGAATTTTTTGGTTGCCCCGCCAGAGTGTTGCAGAAAGAAGGGTTCCTTGTTGCAGAATTTGAGTGCCCCTTGTTCAGTATGATATGTGGGACAACAGTTTGTTAGGAAGACAGGATACTGGGCTAGATGGACCTTTGGCCTGACCGAGTAGGATTGTTCTTATGGTCTTAGTTCCATTGCAACACTGAAATTGAGTTTACTGAAAGGAGAATACTGTTCAGTTGGTTATGTTAGTATAAACATGCCCTTTATTTATACAGTCTACATAACTGTGTGATGGGGCATGCAGGCCCCACACTGGCAAGGAGTGAGTTAATGAGGGCTTGTGGATCCAGTAACCTCCCTCCTTCCCACTACACCTGTAGCAGATGTCAGGTATGGAAAAGGGAGTTATAAGGAAGAGCCCAGCTCAGTTTGGGGCTGACCTGGGAGAAGAACACAAATCTGTTTCTGCCTCTGTGGGGGAAAACAGGTTTCAGCCAAGAGTGCAAGAGAGCTTGCTGCTTTGACAAGCCTCCTGGTGGATGAGAAGACTGGTCCCAGGAAGATTGACTAAAAGGACTGGCTGCATGAAGACAAGCCCTGTAGAGAACAGAAGGATCCTGCCAAAGACTCCTCAGATGACCCCGGTTTTCAGTTCATAGTATTCCTTTATTTTTCTGGATGTTAATACCCCAGAGGAGGTGGAACTTAAGTGTTCTTTAGACAGAGATTTAAGGTGCCCACTGCACTGGCCCTGTGAGATGCTGTGACAGGGTGAGTAGTACGTCATTTTGCCACAAGGGGGCACGACCAGGGGCACATGGGGGCACAGTCACAACTGACTGAAGTTAGGGTAGGAGATTGCAGATGGTCATTCCATATCCTCACTTCTTATTGATGCTGCCTGAAAAAAAGGAAAACCAACTGAAAGAGGGGGCAGGGAGGGGGAAGTGAAGAAAGTCTGGAATATTCCAAAACTTCCCTTCTTTTACTCCAGTCCTTGCACTGATGAGTAATATATGAAACCTGCACAGTGAGATCCTGCCACTCTTAGTCTCACTGAATTAGAGTACCACACTCTTCAACCAGTTCCATACCCTGCATGAGGAGGCGGAGAAGCAGAATGTGGTTTAGATGAATCATTGTAAACTTAATGTTTCAGTGTCTAACTAATTTCTCTTTTACACTGTTACTACCAGCTGAACTATTTTGTCTCTTAGAGTATCTCTGCCCCCCCTTGCTTTACCTCCTTCATTGAAATGTATGTCAACCTACCCCCTCTGCCCATCCTCTTCTACTGGTGTGTCAACTCTGTACACAATCACTTCCATACTATCTTCTCACTTCCATACTATCTTCTACATGTCACTGCATGCTTCCACATATATGATCTCATCTGCAAGGCTCTGATCCTATCTATCCTCATAGCCCTCTTAAAGACCCACTTCTGCTGTGCTGCTTACAGTAAATTGGACTTGTATAAAAATAATTGCCAATTTACCTGACTGTCCTTATACTCTGCACAAGGACAGTATCTCTTTGAAAGCTTGGGAGGTACCGAGAACATCAGGAGCACTACAAGAAATAATACAAAATCAAAATAGAGAACCAATTAGATCTGTGTGGATGCTTTATCTAACATTTTAAATGCACTTGAACTCAGAACTTCCCCCAGGATAGTAACATTGTTCCATGTGGGCTTGGCAATTCCCACTGGGGCTGGATGGCCACTCCCTCATCTTGCAGCTTTGAGTTAGACTAGAGCTCATCATAACTTTTTTGAACAAAAAAATATTCCCCATGGAAGATGTGGTTTTGTCAAAACTGATTTTTTCACAATTAATATTTTTGATTTTTCATCTGGAAAATTCTAGATGGAAAATGCCATTTTGTTTAGAAAATTCCCACACAAAATACTACATTTTTCAGCTGAAAAATTTTTAAAGGAGATTTTTTTCAGGATATATATTTGTGTGGGGGTGGCAAGGGAGGGAGAATTAGGTTTACCAACACTCTGTAGTTAAGATCAGTGCCACCTTAGTCCATCAGGGTTTTGGGAGCAGTAGTATGATGTCTTGTTTTCTTCCATCCACTATAAAGAGCACTTGAATCATTCCTATCTCCTACTAGAACTGACTGCAAGACTGAGGTGGAGAAAACAATTTGGAAGTATTTGTGCAAGTAGCAAATGGATGCTAGAGAATATCAGTTGGCTTTCAAAATGTAATTGTAAATGGGGAATTATCACTGAGTGGGTGTGTTTCTAATGAGGTCCAATGGGAATCTGTTTGTGGCTGTCATAAATATAAAGGGAAGGGTAAACCCCTTTAAAATCCCTCCTGGCCAGAGGAAAAATCCTCTCACCTGTAAAGGGTTAAGAAGCTAAAGGTAACCTTGCTGACACCTGACCAAAATGACCAATGAGGAGAAAAGATACTTTCAAAAGCTGGGAGGAGGGAGAAAAACAAAGGGTCTGTGTCTGTCTGTATGCTGCTTTTGCCGGGGACAGAACAGGAATGGAGTCCTAGAATTTTTAGTAAGTAATCTAGCTAGGTATGTGTTAGATTATGATTTCTTTAAATGGCTGAAAAAAAGAACTGTGCTGAATAGAATGATTATTTCTGTCTGTGTGTCTTTTTTGTAACTTAAGATTTTGCCTAGAGGGATTCTCTCTGTTTTGAATCTAATTACCCTGTAAGGTATCTACCATCCTGATTTTACAGGGGTGATTCCTTTACTTATATTAAAAGTCTTCTTATAAGAAAATTGAATGTTTTTTCATTGTTCTGAGATCCAAGGGTTTGGGTCTGTGGTCACCTATGCAAATTGGTGAGGATTTTTACCAAACCTTCTCCAGGAAGTGGGGTTCAAGGGTTGAGAGGGTTTTTGGGGGGAAAGATGTGTCCAAACTATGTTTCCCAGTAAACCCAGTTAAAGTTTGGTGGTAGCAGTGGAAATTCCAAGGGCAAAGGGTAAAATTAATTTGTACCTTGGGGAAGTTTTAACCTAAGCTGGTAAAAGTAAGCTTAGGAGGTTTTCATGCAGGTCCCCACATCTGTACCCTAGAGTTCAGAGTGGGGAAGGAACCTTAGCAGTGGCCCTCTGCTATTTATCATTTTTTTCAATGACCTGGAAGAAAATATAAAATCATCACTGACAAAAGTTTGTAGATGACCCAAAAATCGGGGGAGTAGTAAATAATAAAAAGGACAGACCACTGATGCAGAGCAATCTGGATGACTTGGTAAGCTGGATGCAAACAATCAAGAAATGCTTTAAAATGGCTAAATGTAAATGTATACATTTAGGAAGAAAGAATGTAGACAATGCTTACAGGGTGAGGGATTCTATCCTGGAAAGCAGTGACTTTGAAAAAGATTTGGGGGGCTAATCAGCTTAACATGAGCTCCCAGTATGATGCTGGGACCAAAAATGCTGATAAGATCCTTGATGTGAAAACAGGAGAATCTCAAGAAGGAGGTGGAGAGCTTACATTACTGTTGTGACAATTGCTGGAATGTTGTGTTGAGTTCTGGTGCCCACAGCTGAAGACATATGTTGATTATTTGGAGAGGGTTCAGAGAAGAGCTACAAGAACTGTTAAAGTATCAGAAAACTTGTCTTATAATGATAGACTCAGGCTCAATCTATTTAGTTTAACAAAGAGAACGTAAAGGGTGAGTTTATTACAATCTATAAATACTTGCATGTGGAACAAATAGTTGATAATGGGCCATTCAATCTAGAAGAGAAAGATATAATATGATCTAATGCCTGGATATTGAAGTTGGCCAAATTCAGACTAGAAATAAGGTGTGCATTTTTAACAGTGAGGGTAATTAACCATTGGAACAATTTACCAAAAGTCAGGATGGATATTCCATCACTACTAATTTTTAAATCAAGATTGCATAGTTTTCTAAAAGATATGCTCTAGGAATTATTTTGGGAAATTCTGTGGTCTGAATTATACAGGAAGTCAGATTAGATTATCACAGTGGTCCATTCTGGCCTGGAATCTATTAATCTAACTACTATGCTAAGATTTTGAGGTGCTTTCTCCCTTTTCTTTAGTGGATTGCTCCACTTGTTCATACACATTTTTTGTATAAAGTTTCACTGTTGTGTTGTGCTGTTTCATCAGGTGGTATTGGTGTGGCTGGTGTGATGGTGCCCCCCATTAAGGCTTTATGGAAATATGCTTATGAATATATATGACATAACTGGAATGTATATTCCATACATATGCCAGGTAACAAATCTACATAAAGGTTATGATCTACTAAATCTATTAATCCTATTAGTATGCATGTATCATTTTTGTATTCAAAGTTATGAATATCGGCCATGTACTGGCTTGATTTCTAAATAATCTTAGTAAAGCATTTGGTCAGTTCCTGGAGAAAGGAATTTGAAAAGTTAAGTGCCCGATCAAGAAGCACTCAAGGAACAATGCATCTTGGAACACTCCAATCCACATAAGAATGTCTTCCTGGAGACATTCAAGATGCCATGTGGGTAATGGCTTCTGCCTGTAAAAACTGTGAGTCATGCATGGACATGTGACTTGCCCAGGTGACTCCAGAACTCCATCTTGGAGCTGGACTTTGCATAGGAGAGAGGAGGGGGGGCTCCACCCATAAGAGAAAGTCTATTTAAGCCCAGGGGAGACCCCTCCATTTTGTCTTCAGCTGGCTAAGGAGATAGTCTTTCCACCCGCAAGGATACCTGAAAGAAACTGGAACAAAGGACAGTAAATACAGGGGGTGTGAGTGCTTGCTGGACCCAGACTAGAAGGAGGCTAGTCTGTAAAAGAGAGCTTACTGGAACTGGTTAGGTTTTTATCTGTATTCAGTTTGATTAGATATAGACTTGCGTGTTTTATTTTATTTTGCTTGGTAATTCACTTTGTTCTGTCTGTTACTACTTGGAACCACTTAAATCCTACTTTCTGTATTTAATAAAATCACTTTTACTTATTAATTAACCCAGAGTATGTATTAATACTTGGTGGGGCAAACAGATGTGCATACCTCTCTATTGGTGTTATAGAGGGCAAACAAATAAATCCATTTTACCCTGTATAATTCTACAGGTTCAAATCAAGTCTCTGGAGTACATCCACAGTTGGGATGGGTCATTCATTCCTTTGTTTAGAGCTTCAGTTTGTAGCAAAGTCCTTCCATAGGTAAGAAGCAGGATTGAAGACAAGATGGAAGAGCTGCCGCAGCTTTTTATATTCTCTTGCCATGTGGTCCCAAAGGCAAGCTGTCCATCACATGGCATGGAAAAACCTCAGAGTTCTGTCCATAGGCAGGTCCCTGCATGCCTTGCTGAGTCACAAGGTGTATCTGCCTTCTCTCAGTGGGTCATTTGTATAGCTGATGGTCCTTAATGGACCATCAAGCAGGCTGGGCAGAGCTGACAACTTGTCTGGGATGTCACCCAGAAGCGTAGCATAATTTGAAATACAGACAGTATAGAGCCAATATTTATAACTTTGAATACAAAAATGATACATACATACAAATAGGATTAATAGATTCAGTAGATCATAACCTTTACATAGATGTTACATGGCATATGTAGCATAGAACATATTCCAGTTATGTAATATATATTCATAAGCATATTTCCATAAAGCCTTATGGGAGGCACCATCACATCTGGCACTTGCTTTTGTAATGGTTCACTGTTTGCAGCTGAAGATATTAGAATTAGAAATAAAAGTCTAATGGTGAGCATGTCTTCCATTCCTATTATCCTATGTCCATATAGATATATCCTCAAAAGGATGAGGAACACAGGGCTTCAGCTGTCAAAAGCTAATGATTGTAATAGTGATGAAATATTCATCCTTTCAAGGTGAAAACATGATGCAGAATTTCAGTATTTGTTTGTTTAATGGATTTTCTTTTGAATTATCAGCCTGCCTCATACATACAGAAACACTAGAGGTAAGCCCCGGAAGTGATTTAGCACTTTTGTCAGAGCAAAATCTTCTCGATTATTGTTTGCCTCTAAGCTTGGCTGGGATTCACTGCTTTGGGTTTAGAGTATTTATCTGTTTAAGGCAGTATTGAGTGAAGATGTCAGATCTCTAGCTGTTGGTCTGGACATGTGATGTAAAGGTGTTAATGAATACACATAATTCTGTATCCACATAGACTGATGTAGGAATCTTTGCCATCATCAAAGATGGTTGTTTTGTCCAGCATCGCTCTTTCTGTTTGGACAATTTTTTTTTTCAGCAAGACCATTGCCTTGTTGTTCCCTTTCTTGGCTAGAGGATGAACTCAATGGTTGTATAAACATTATTTTTAATCTTCGGGCTTCCAGGGTTACAAGAAAAATGAAAAGGAAGCATTAGAATGAAAGGAAGATATCACACACTGACCTCAAATTGACCAGGCTTCAGTCCATGGTCAAACCTCAGTGGAGTGGGATTTACGTTTGAATTCCCAAATGATGTCCAAACATTCAAATTCTTTTACATGTCTAGCAACGGCTATATTAAAGAAAGTAGCCTCAGTCTTAACCAGCTCTGTAGGAAAAATTTACTGCCTTTGACATGCTCTCTTTACAAATTAGATCTTGCTTAATTAACTTCACTCTTACATAACCTAAGATTAGTTTACAAAAGAATATTAAAAGAAACTCCAAAGGGAGCATTTATTGAAATAAGTTGGCTAGATGCTACTCTATAGAGCAGCTTATTGTTTACTAACGATTGGATTTATAACTGACGTCTACTAGTTTTAATGATACAGTATTTTTTCTTAACTGTTCTTCACTGTGGCAGCAAGCTAGAAATAATAATAAAAAATATTGTCCAGCCTGCCATTCCCACTGTAATGTACTGTTGCAATAAAAAACTAGTTCATTAATGAAATGAACAAATATGAGCTATACTTAAAGCTACAAACAAACACACAAATTGCTGGTATAATTAAAAAGAAATGTAGAATATTTCAAATACCAGAATTGGGAACATTTTGATAGAGAATTCTTTGCTCAATTTAGGTTTATATCATGTTGTGGCCCTATGGTTATAACAATCACATTTATGTATAAAACAGAGAGAGCCACTTGGAGAAATCTGGCAAAGGTAATCAATGAGTTAATAACTTGCACAAAATGTGTGCACAACTGTACATAGACATGCACCCAATTTTTCTCTCAGGTGCTAGGATTGAGCTAATGTGACACAGACTTTATTCTGGGGCTAACTATGATCATGGATTTACTGGATTATGGGGAATATTGAGAAAATTTGGAAGTTAGTATGTTAATTGTTTTGATTTATACTTAAAAGGGAAGATGGAAGATGACATTTTGGCATGTATTTCTGTAGTAGATTTTTGTCTTATGACAGTAGGTATATTAAGATTTTTAAAAGCAATTAAAACACTTGATAGGCATTTAATATTTGAAAGAATAAAATATATGAAATAACTACACAACACAAATAATTCAAGTAATAATGGTAGATCAAAACAGTAAAAATGTACTGAAAATCCTGGAGTATCAACAGCAATAAGCAACTTAAATTGTCACAGCATACAGCTCAGTATATATGAGGGGAAATAAGGAAGTATTCTATTATAACATGGGCTTTAATACATTTATTGTCAGCAGCAACAAGCTGCATAAATCTGCACTAAATGAACTCATCATACTTAGCCCTGTTATTATTAAGAATTGCAAATTTACCTCTAGACCCATCATAATTTAAAGAGGAACATTATTCATTCAAAATATTGACAGAAATAATTTCTTTAAAGGAGAAGATCAGCACAAATGTCAGCTTTACATCTGGTTTCACAAAAAAACTCAAGCTCACAGACAGGAATCAAAGACATTAAATTAACTTCACCTAACGATAATTCAACATTTAGATTAATATGTTTGGGGAAACAGTTCCAGTGGTTAGGATATTATCCTGGGCCTTGGGAGACCTGAATTTGATTCCCTGCAATGTCACAGACTTCCTATATGACCATGTGGGAAAATCACTTAGTGCTAGATTCAAAAAAGGATTTAGGCACCCAAGTCCAACGTTTATGCACCGCAGACATTCACAAAAGCACTGCTCAACTGTTGCCAACCCTGTAGGAAACTGTGTTTATGCCAGCAGGCATGTGTAAAGGTACCTAAGTCCTCACACTGCCTCACAGCTAATGAGTAGCTTGGAGCTCTAACTCACATTTAAGACCCAGTAGGATTTTCAGAGTAGGTGATTCCTCAGCAGCAGGGCCTGATCCCATAGGTGTGCTCCACCCAAAACACAGCCAGGGAAAAGCAGACCAGGAATTTTTGGGGTGGGTATGTGTTCCTCATTCTGCCCAATAGCCCAGTTATTAGAGCACACTCCTGGGATATGGTTGAATCTCTGATCTAGAGCAAGGACTTGACCACAACTATACCACATCCAAGCTGAGTGCCTTAACCACTGGGCTATAGAGTCAATTTTTCACTTTTCTATCTGTCCCAAGGAATATGTAATAACTTACACAAAGTCGAACAGTTTCAACAGGAGAGACCTTCCCTAGAATACCCAACAGCCTAGTGCTTAAGCCACTCACCTAGGATGTGAGAGACTGGGTTTTACATCTTTGTTCCAAATCAGGCAGAGCAGAGATTTGAAAACAGGCCTCTGATACCCCATCTGTGTGTCCTAACCAGTGGGCTATTGGCTAAAATGGAGGAGGAGGTGGTGGTGGTGGGGGCGTCTCTCTCTTTCTTTTTTTTACAATGGAGCTGGTTCATGGCTAAGAATCCTGAGTGGACATGGGCATCTCCCTTCAGCCCAAAGGTACCCCTTTATGGATGTGAGCCTTACCCTTCTCCACAGCATTTCCTACTGGCTAGCTTAGATGGTTTCCAGCTCAGCTTGCTAGCTTCTGTGAATCACCTTCTTTGGCACCTAACTCTCCTTCATTGTATATGACGCCTGGGCACCTAATTCAGGACTCTGAGCACCTTAGTCTTTCATATATTTATTATATCTGCAAGGTAGGGAAGTATCATGATCCCCATTTTACAGATGGAGAAAGAAGGCACAGAAAGATTAAGAGCTAGATTTACAAATGGGGACTTAGGTACTGCAATGCTGAACATTTCAAAGACTAACACTTAGGTGCCCTGTTGCCTAGTGGAATTTAAATACTATTATAATGGGGCTGTATCCGTACCATAGATAAAACACTGAAACCCCACTCAGTCCTTTCTGGTCTCAGGCAAGCCACCCCACATGAACACCAGGGCTCTAAAAAGAGGATAATGAACAAGTTTAGTGAGTTCTGTACAGTGGCACTCTGCACTTATTAATGGCAAACCATTTATCCTCATCACAAACTCCTTGAGGTAGTAGCAGAGCCTGTCCAAACTCTTACAGCTCTAGATCCATACCTACATTAGAGACATTTGACCCAGTGTAACTATGGGTATGCTCACACTGCAGCTGGAGGTGTGATTGCAGCTCAGATAGGCATAGCTGTATTAGTTTTAATCTACCTAGCAGGGCTAAAAATACGTGTTGTTGTAGCAACACAGGCTTCAGCATTGGCTACGGATACAGGTATGTACCTGGGGTTTCCATGCAGGCTTGCACAGTCCATGCTCAAGCCTGTGCCTCTGCAGTTTCACTGCTGTTTTTAGCCATGCTAGGTAGAGTAAAGCTAATAGAGGTACGTCTATTGGAGCTGCAATCATACCTCCAACTGCAGTGTAGCTGTATGCTATATTGAGGTAGTTACACCACTGCCAGGCCCCCATGTATACCTGCTGCATCCTGCTTGCTTTGGCACTCAACTGTAAGTTATCTCAGTAAACCAAACCAGGATAAACTCTGCTAGGTATCAGTGCAGCGTGTCTTGTTACATCAGTGTAGTTACTCAGGTTTATATTTCCGTACTGTAAACAGGACCTATCTCAGGGAGCCAGAGTTTCACTTGCCCTGGCTTCAGCAATAAACATTATTGGATACATTAGCATTTTGTATAAATATACTCTGGTGAGTACATTCCCTCACCACACGAGGATGATGTGGGTCAGCCATTGCTGCACTGCTTCTTCCAGTCACAATTATTTTTTTTTAACTCACAGCTGATAAGAATTCTATGGGATATTTGTGAATGGAAAATATATCTTTGGAGATACGGCATTTTACCAGGCTACTCCAGCCACCTGAGTGTGAAAAGATAGGCAAATGTGGCTGTTCCTCACTGTACACACCTAGTAGAATTAGTAATTAGACTTAGAGGAAGGATGATTCGGTGGTTAAGGCCCTAGCATAGGATATGGAAGTCCTGGGTTTATTTCCCTGCTAGACTATTTAGTTTCCTATTATAGATTTCCGATATGACATTGGGCAAGTCACTGAGTGAGTCTCACCTGCTCTTTCCTGCTTCTCTAGGCCTGTTTCTCTGTGTCTTTCCCCCGTGAGGGATAAGGAGACATTCAATTTACCTCCCTGGGCTCAGGTAGTGGAGCCTCCTACCCTTCTCTGGCTGCTGGTTCCAAAAGGTTCTTACTGCCCAACAAGGGATAAACAGAATCATCTTCTCTTATCTCTTCCTCCTTCCACCATTTAACAGGTAGCTGGTGCATAGCTGCTGACATGAGTCAGCACTTGCTCACTGCAATGCCTGCTCCCTTCATGGTTGCAGATAGAAAAGTGACTGCAGGGATGGCAGGAAAGAGGGAATACTCCTACTGTCTCTATTAGGATCTAGATTAGGATTTCTGGGGAAAGGATACCAAAAAAAAAAAAAAAAGCACAAACTAAAAGTGAATGTTCTTGAAGGTTTGAAAGGAAGAAACAGGGCAGCACAAATTTCTAGTTAAGCTAATGCAAAGCAAAGACACTTCAATGCTGTAGAGATGCTCAAATAGGGGAATGAGCTTCATAAAAATGCCTATAAATAAGAGATTAAGGGGAATAAAAGCCCACCAAAAAACCCACCAAGATAAAAAAGATTACTAGAGAGAAATAAGGGTTACAAAGACATGAGTGGGGTCAAATTGATGACTGTGATACTGAAATGCTATTTTTAATCTACTTCCTGCAAGAAATATATAGTAAATAAGTATTAACAGTGGGTAAGAAAGAAAAAGCCCATAGAAATAATTGTTGTTGAAGGGAAGTTATAGACGGGGGGTACTTGAAAATGGGTACATATCCTACTGGGGTAGAAATGCCTGTCAAATATTTATAGACTTCATATCCCTTCTTAGTCTTCACTTAGCTAGGATATAGATATTAGCTCCTTTAACCTTTCCTCATGAATCAATCCTTACAGTCCCTGGATTGTCTTATACCTCTTCCTGAACTCTCTCTAGTTTGTCAATAGGTTTCTAGTAATGTGTAGCCCAGAACCGGTGCACTGTTCCAGACTTGTACCAGAATGGAAAAATGTAGTCAGAATATCAGGGGTGAAATACTGTTACTGGTCAGGTGGACTGGATTTCTGGAAGAGTCTTCACAGAGAAATGATGGGAGACCCATTGTTGGGACTCTTAAACCCTGACTGAACAAAATATTAGAAAATGCCTCATTGGAAAAATTGCTACATTGGCAGACAGATGGACTGGATAATAGGTGTTTTCCATTTCAAATTTCTGTGGACCAAATTATGGATACCAGGAGGAAGCACGAGCAGGAGAGCGCAAGAGGGGAAGGACTCCTGCCTGATACTGAGAAAGCAGGATGATCAGCAAGTTATCTTCAGTGCCTATACACAAATGCAAGAAGCCTGGGAAACAAGCAGGGAGAACTGGAAGTCCTGGCACAGTCAAGGAATCATGATGTGATTGGAATAACAGAGACTTGGTGGGATAACTCACATGACTGGAGTACTGTCATGGATGGATATAAACTGTTCAGAAAGGACAGGCAAGGCAGAAAAGGTAGGGGAGTTGCATTGTATGTAAGAGCAGTATGACTGCTCAGAGCTCTGGTATGAAACTGCAGGATAACCTGAGAGTCTCTAGATTAAGTTTAGAAGTGTGAGCAACAAGGGTGATGTCATGGTGGGAATCTGCTATAGATCACCAGACCAGGTGGATGAGGTTTACGAGGCTTTCTTCCAGCAACTAACAGAAGTTACTAGATCACAGGCCCTGGTTCTCATGGGGGACTACAATCACCCCGATATCTGAAGGGAGAGCAATACAACAGTGCACAGACAATCCAGGAAGTTTTTGGAAAGTGTAAGGGACAATTTCCTGCTGCAAGTGCTGGAGGAACCAACTAGGGGCAGAGCTCTTCTTGACCTGCTGCTCACAAACCAGGAAGAATTTGTAGGGGAAGCAAATGTGGATGGGAACCTGGAAGGCAGTGACCATGAAATGGTCGAGTTCAGGATCCTGATACCAGTAAGAAAGGAAAGCAGCAGAATATGGACCCTTGACTTCAGAAAAGCAGACTTTGACTCCCTCAGGGAACTGATGGACATGATCCCATGGGAGAATAACATGGAGGGGAAAGGAGTCGGGCAGAGCTGGCTGTAGGGAAGAGTATAAAAATATTGCTCGGGCATGTAGGAATGATATCAGGAGGGCCAAATCGCACCTGGAGCTGCAGCTAGCCAGAGATGTCAAGAGTAACAAGAAGGGTTTCTTCAGGTATGTTGGCAACAAGAAGAAAGCCAAGGAATGTGTGGGCCCCTTACTGAATGAGGGAGGCAACCTAGTGACAGAGGATGTGGAAAAAGCTAATGTACTCAATGCTTTTTTTGTCTCTGTTTTCACTAACAAGGTCAGCTCCCAGACTGCTGTGCTGGGCATCACAAAATGGGGAAGAGATGGCCAGCCCTCTGTGGAGATAGAGGTGGTTAGGGACTATTTAGAAAAGCTGGACGTGCACAAGTCCATGGGGCCGGACGAGTTGCATCCGAGAGTGCTGAAGGAATTGGCGGCTGTGATTGCAGAGCCATTGGCCATTATCTTTGAAAACTCGTGGCGAACCGGGGAAGTCCCGGATGACTGGAAAAAGGCTAATGTAGTGCCAATCTTTAAAAAAGGGAAGAAGGAGGATCCTGGGAACCACAGGCCAGTCAGCCTCACCTCAGTCCCTGGAAAAATCATGGAGCAGGTCCTCAAAGAATCAATCCTGAAGCACTTGCATGAGAGGAAAGTGATCAGGAACAGCCAGCATGGATTCACCAAGGGAAGGTCATGCCTGACTAATCTAATCGCCTTTTATGATGAGATTACTGGTTCTGTGGATGAAGGGAAAGCAGTGGATGTATTGTTTCTTGACTTTAGCAAAGCTTTTGACACGGTCTCCCACAGTATTCTTGTCAGCAAGTTAAGGAAGTATGGGCTGGATGAATGCACTATAAGGTGGGTAGAAAGCTGGCTAGATTGTCGGGCTCAATGGGTAGTGATCAATGGCTCCATGTCTAGTTGGCAGCCGGTATCAAGTGGAGTGCCCCAAGGGTCGGTCCTGGGGCCGGTTTTGTTCAATATCTTCATAAATGATCTGGAGGATGGTGTGGATTGCATTCTCAGCAAATTTGCGGATGATACTAAACTGGGAGGAGTGGTAGATACGCTGGAGGGGAGGGATAGGATACAGAAGGACCTAGACAAATTGGAGGATTGGGCCAAAGGAAATCTGATGAGGTTCAATAAGGATAAGTGCAGGGTCCTGCACTTAGGACGGAAGAACCCAATGCACAGCTACAGACTAGGGACCGAATGGCTAGGCAGCAGTTCTGCGGAAAAGGACCTAGGGGTGACAGTGGACAAGAAGCTGGATATGAGTCAGCAGTGTACTCTTTTTGCCAAGAAGGCCAACGGCATTTTGGGATGTATAAGTAGGGGCATAGCGAGCAGATCGAGGGACGTGATCGTTCCCCTCTATTCGACATTGGTGAGGCCTCATCTGGAGTACTGTGTCCAGTTTTGGGCCCCACACTTCAAGAAGGATGTGGATAAATTGGAGAGAGTCCAGCGAAGGGCAACAAAAATGATTAGGGGACTGGAACACATGAGTTATGAGGAGAGGCTGAGGGAGCTGGGATTGTTTAGCCTGCAGAAGAGAAGAATGAGGGGGGATTTGATAGCAGCTTTCAACTACCTGAAAGGGGGTTCCAAAGAGGGTGGCTCTAGACTGTTCTCAATGGTAGCAGATGACAGAACGAGGAGTAATGGTCTCAAGTTGCAGTGGGGGAGGTTTAGATTGGATATTAGGACAAACTTTTTCACTAGGAGGGTGGTGAAACACTGGAATGCGTTACCTAGGGAGGTGGTAGTATCTCCTTCCTTGGAGGTTTTTAAGGTCAGGCTTGACAAAGCCCTGGCTGGGATGATTTAACTGGGAATTGGTCCTGCTTCCAGCAGGGGGTTGGACTAGATGACCTTCTGGGGTCCCTTCCAACCCTGATATTCTATGATTCTATTTTAAAGAATCCTTATTGAGGTTACAGGGACAAACCATCCCGATGTGTAAAAATAATAGTAAATATCGCAGGCAACCAGCTTGGCCCTAACAGTGAAATCCTTTCTGATCTTAAACAAAAAAAGTTTACAAGAAGTGGAAGATTGGACAAATGACAGAGAGGAGTATAAAAATATTGCTCAGGCAGGAGTGAAAACAGGCAAGCCAAATCACACTTGGATTTGCAGCTAGCAAGAGATGTTAAGAGTAACAAGAAGGATTCCCTCAGGTATGTTAGGAACAAGAAGAAAGTCAAGGAAAGTGTGGGCCCCTTACTGAATGAGGGAGGCAACCTAGTGACAAGATGCTGTGGCAAAAGCTAATGTACTCAATGCATTTTTTGCCTCTGTCTTCATGAACAAGGTCAGCTCCCAGACTACTGCATTGAGCCGCACAGTATGGGGAGGAGGTGATCAGCCCTATGTGGAGAAAGAAGTGGTTCAGGACTATTTAGAAAATTTGGATGAGCACAAGTCCATGGGGCCGGAGGCACTGCATGGAAGGCTGCTTAAGGAGTTGGCAGATGTGATTGCAGGGCCATTGGCCGTTATCTTCGAAAACTCATGGCGATCAGGAGAGGTCCCAGATGACTGGAAAAAGGCTACTGTAGTGCCCATCTTCAAAAAAGGGAAAAAGAAGTATACAGGGCACTACACTACAGGCCAGTCAGCCTCACCTCAGTCCCTGGAAAAAATCATGGAGCAGGTCCTCAAGGAATCAATTCAGAAGCACTTAGAGGAGAGGAAAGTGATCAGGAACACCAGCATGGATTCACCAAGGGCAAGTCATACCTGACTAACTGAATTGCTTTCTATGATGAGATAATTGGCTCTGTGGATGAGGGGAAAGCAGTGGATATGTTATTCCTTGATTTTAGCAAAGTTTTTGATACAATCTCCCACAGTATTCTTGCCAGCAAGTTAAAGAAGTATGGGGTGGATGAATGGACTATAAAGTGGATAAAAAGCTGGCTAGATCATCGGGCTCAGTGGGTAGTGATCGATGTCTCCATGTCTAGTTGGCAGTCAGTATCAAGCGGAGTTCCCGAAGGGTCGGTCCTGGGGCCAGTTTTGTTCAATATCTTCATTAACAATCTGGAGGATGGCGTGGATTGCACCCTCAGCAAGTTTGCAGATGACACTAAACTGGGAGGAGTGTTAGATAAGTAGGAGCTGAGGAGAATGGGGATAGGATTTGTGGAGGAAGCTGTGGGGGAAACAGCAGCAGAAGGGTCTGTAATGATTAGACACACTCTCCTCCAATCTGAAATAGAAATCGCTATTCCTGCTTATCAACGTCCGTTTGCCTGGCTATGAAATAGATATGATACCCACTTGCAAACCGTGTTTGTGTTTCCATCCCTGTCTAATGTCTATACAGAAGATAACAGCCACCCACTGCTACCCATTAGTTCATATTATAAGGGTATGTGCTGTGAATTTAAAGATCCAAAGCCTGCCAATGACCCACATGCCAGGTCAATATGGTTCCAAATTATATCATTTTTGTTTTTAAATGTTTAAGTATATAGCATTTGACTCTGTGGGTGCTGCGCAGCTGGAGCATCCACAGGGAAAAATTAGCAGGTGCTCCACACCCACCAGCAGCCAAGCTCCTCCCATCCCCTCCCCAGCACAGTGTCACCACTCCCACCCACCCCCCGCCTGAGCTTCCCACCCGCCGCCTAACAGCTGGTTGGTGGTGCTTAGGACTTTCCAGGAAGGAGTAGGAGGATAGGGGATGTGGCGTGCTCGGGGAAGAAGGCGGGGAAGGGGATGAAATTGGGACGGGGTGAAGGTGGTGCAGTGGTGGGCAGGGGTTGGGCCAGGGTCGGGGCCAGGGGTGGCGTCAAGCACCCACAGGGCAGTGGGGAAATCGGCGCCTGTGTTTAAGTATTTTAAACATTTAAATATATGTTTAAATGCTTAAAAGCCCTACATCAAAAAATGTCAAGGTTTCAAAGTCAAGCACGCAGAAGTTAGGAAGTGCCAGAGTTAAGATTTCCCAAGCAACAGGAAAAATAGTGCTTCATTATGTAATTAAAGATCATATTATAATGCCTATACACAAGGGGTTGAGTTAATGTTGCACAGGCAGCATTCGTTTTGGCATTTCCTGACTTGAGAGTTTTTGACTTTGCAACCTTAACGTTCTTTGAACATGGTTTTTGTTTTGTTTGGAATATAATATAATTAATGTTTCTTTAGGATATTTTCCATTACAATCACTTATCTTTAGATGATTTTTAGATTTTTTTATATGTTTCAAATCCCATAATAGCTACAGGGGAATAATATTAGCACTTCGCCTTCCTCAAGAAGATAGAAAGATGGAGTTTAATGGCTTGGCATAATTTTTTCATGTGACTACTTTTTTTTTAATTAACTTTACGTTCTCAAAAAATCCTTTCCTAAAGATGTTAAAACATGCTGAAGAATTAATAACTACAAGAACTTCTAATCTGCTGTGTATAATAAAAATAAAGTAACAGCTTTTTGTTATCAATTTATTACAGAAAATGTTAATTAGCCTTTGTTTGAAAACAGAGTGTGCAAAAGTTATCTGTGGAAAGGGCTTTGAAAGTAATTTTTTTTCATAAGGGATATTAACCATAATAGCAAACATTGTGGGCAATGCAGCAGATCATCAAAGAGAAAAGCATGCAATTAAATATGATCTCCGGGGCTATATTTCTTTTTTCTTTTTATTCCAAGGACCATATTTATTTAAAGCTGCATGCCCCATTTTTCAGTTCTTGGTAATCTGGTGTAGTTTAATTGGAAACACATTTTGTGCACTTAAGGAGACTGACAAAACAATCATGCCACTTATTCGATACAGAAAATAACTGAGCAGAATGTCTTTCTTTCCTAAAACATGACTTTCTGTGATTCTTCTGAGTTTGTACAGGAAATGGAGAGTTCTTCAGTATGTGAAAACAGTAAATTGCTCCAAAAAGGAAAGAGGGGAGTGGGAGATAAGCACAGGGAAAATGGATGTTCTATAGGGGAAAAAAAATAAAATTGAGAAAATGAAACATGTAAAGTACTGCAGTACTGGCAGCTGCTGAAACATACGTATTCTAAATTATATATGAGTTTGCTTGAAGACTTATTTTGGCGTTCATCAATAATGAGTAATTGTCTGAAAAAAAATCCCCACATAAAATGCACACATTTTATAAAATAAAAAGAACAGATGCCAGTATAAAGAATTTTTTAACACCATTTACTGTCATGCTAGTTATATCAAAAGAGGGGACTCATGCTTTCACAGGGTTATTTTTACAAGTATGTTGGATCTTTTCTTTCTTCATTGCTACTTACAAAAAAAAGTATTTAATTGAAGAGGACTATATTGACTTTATCACTTCCTTTTATTATTCCTCCTGACCCTTTTAAGAATATAATCAGATATGCATACAGAAGAGAACATTCATGTTTCTTGCCATCTTCCTCTCTTGCCCGTCAGCAAACAGCTTAACCACTGAAAGAGACCAGTGAATGATTTTACTACTCATCAGCATCTAGTTTCACACATCCTCAGCTAGTATAAAATTGGCACAGCTCCTTTGTCTTCATTGGCCCATTTACATCCACTGAGGAACTGACCCAAATTGTTTACTCTCAGTATATATCTTCTCCTTAGGTGGTGCCAAACCCATTCCTTACAATCGCCTTTGCCTAGATCCTTCAAGGCAGTTTTCTTCCATATCTACTTTTTTCAGAGGCTATTTGGTGAAAAAGTCCTTCACATGCCATCTAAGTGATAATGGCCAGTTCTGTTTGTTATATATCCTGTTCTGGGGAAGTTAGCCAGGATCCAAATATCTGCTACTGAAGTGATAGGTGAAAAGAATTATCTGATTAGTCAGCTTGCCCACAGTTCTAATTCCCTCAAAAACAAATGTTAGATATCTGTCAATTAAGTTCCCTTACCTAAGGTCAGTCCTGGGACCATTTTTGTTCAATATCTTCATTAATGATCCGGAGGATGGCATGGACTGCACCCTCAGCAACTCTGCAGATGACGCTAAACTGGGAGGAGTGGTAGATACGCTGGAGGGTAGGGATAAGATACAGAGGGACGTAAACAAATTAGAGTGTTAGGCCAAAAGAAATCAAATGAGGTTCATCAAGGACAAGTGCAGAGTCCTGCACTTAGGATGGAAAAATCCCATGCACTGCTACAGACTAGGGACTGAGTGGCTAGGCAGCAGTTCTGTAGAAAAGGATCCAGCGGTTACAGTGGACGAGAAGCTGAATATGAGTCAACAGTGTGCACTTGTTGCCAAGAAGGCTAATAGCATTTTGGACTGTATAAGTAGGAGCATTGTCAGCAGATGGAGGGACGTGATCATTCCCCTCTATTCGACATTGGTGAGGCTTCATCTGGAGTGCTGTTTCCAGTTTTGGTCCCCACATGACAAGAAGGATGTGGAAAAATTGGAGAGAGTCCAGCGGAGGGCAACAAAAATGGTTAGGGGGCTGGAGCACATGATTTATGAGGAGAGGCTGAGAACTGGGATTATTTAGTCTGCAGAAGAGAAGAATGAGGGGGGATTTGATAGCAGCTTTCAACTACCTGAAACGGGGTTCCAAAGAGGATGGATCTAGACTGTTCTCAGTGGTACCACTGATAGAACAAGGAGTAATGGTCTCAAGTTGCAGTGGGGGAGGTTTAGGTTAGATATTAGGAAGAAAACTTTTTCACTCGGAGGGTGATGAAGCACTGGAATGGGTTACCTAGGGAGGTGGTGGAATCTCCTCCCTTAGAGTTTTTTAAGGTCAGGCTTGACAAAGCCCTGGCTGGGATGATTTAATTGGGGATCAGTCCTGCTTTGAGCAGGGGGGTTGGACTAGATGACCTCCTGAGGTCCCTTCCAACCCTGATATTCTCTGATTCTACGAGTCTTTGCAGCCATTATTCATAGGCTATCTGAAGCATTTCCAGGTGAGGACAAGCCTTTTCCATGGCCCATTGTCTTTGTTGATGCGTCATTAGCAGTGTCTAGCTTCTTCATTGTTGTGTCTGAAATGCTAGTTGTAGGCACTTCCAACTTCACAACATCTTTCTGTAACACACAGAGAGCTAAACTTCATAACTTCACATACAATGACAGCACATACAATCCAACAGGGTATTGATATTCAACAGATCAAGACTTTTAGACTGATACCTCACAAGACATTCTTTGTACAAAACACATAATAATTATATGACTGGTGAATATGGGGATGCCAAGGTGTCACACCGACAAATATTTGCTGCAGCTATCAAGCTCAGTCCTTTTCAGAAATCGAAAAGGTCCTTAATGATGATATGACGCTCAAAGCAGACTACTGTAGTCAATGCACCTGCAGCTGAGCTTTTCCAAGATGGTTTCTAGTGTATTTCATCTGGATAATGCAAGCACAAGTCACAAGTTTAAATATTTTCTTGAATGGTCAACGCCTGCTGCACAGCCCAAACCCAATTTACTTTGGCGTGACATTGGATAGTCATTGATATACCACAAACACTTGAAGAAGACAGCAGCCAAAGTTATCACTTGGAATAACTTGCTCAGAAAACTGGCTTGCTCAACCTAGGGCTCTAGTGCTTGGACTCTTAGAACATCAGCCCTTGATCTTTGCTATTCAACAGCAGAGTACAGTGGTCCTTGTGTTCATCTCACACAAGGTTGGTCAATGTAGAACTTAATAAAGCTATGTGCATTGTTACTGAGACTTTACATGCAACTCCACTGCCATGGCTGCCAATGCTTGGAAACATAGCATTGCCCCATATTTGATGTGAGGGGTCCTCCATAATGCTCCTGGGTAAGATCCATGAGAATAGTGACTTGCCTCTCTACTCAGACCTCTTCAACCATCTGCCAATTTTTCTGTCTTCTACACGCCCTGTGTGGTCACGTATGCCACTACAGGACATGATGGTGGAATCTGATTCATGTAATGAGTGACCAGCAGTGACAATCATTAATCCCTCTCTCATCACAGACCAAACCATCTGTCCACCAAATTTGGCCTGCCAAGGCACCTATGGTCATTCCTGAACCAGATTTGAATAGGACAGGGCAATGGTGCAGCCAATCTCTTCAAATGAGATTTCTCTAATGACCCGCAATGTAGATGCAGTCAAATATATGAGATATATGACCTATGACAAGTGCCTGCTGACCCATATTGATGGTGGGATACCAGCTCTTCACCTGTCTGACAATGATATCAAATGGCTGGGCACACTGCACATATGCTGAGAGAGAGAGAGAGAGATTACAGAAGAAGAGAGAGGATTTGAACAGGGGTTTGCCCCACCTCACAAAGTGCTCTGAACTATGGGATATGCTCATGAGGGACTCTCTTAGTCTCTCTCCTGTTGAAGCTGTTCCACTATGGATAAATAAGGAGTCATTTTAGCAGAGAGACTGAACCCTGGGTCACCCACCTACCAGCTGGATACTTTAGCCACCAGCTATAGAGTCACTTTCATGGTCTCTGCTTCAATGATTCTTTAATTATTTAACTACACAATGGAACAATGTCCACAGGAAAGATTGTGGGAGCCTCACATCAGAATGACCCATAGTTCAGTGCTTATCTCTTGAGAGGTGAGGAAGACACCTGATCAAATATTTTTCCCCTCAGGCAGAAAAGAGAAATTGAATCCAGGTCTCCCACATCCCAGGTGAGTGCTCTAACTGCTGAGGTGGGCGCTAACAGCACCTTCCCCTATGAAGTTTTTTGTGTAATCAGCAGGTGTTCTACTCTTCCTTTCAAAGAACAACATAGGCACTTAAGCCTCCTCCTGTTTCTTGTTGCGGATCCCAAGCAGAGATAGGTGCCTTCCTTAAACCCAGACGTATGCACCTTTCTCTGAGAGGGGTGGTACTTAAGACATCTCTCACTGGCTATCTACTGCAGCTCCCCTCCTAGTGTGTTGTTTTTTTGTGGTTTGTATTCTTAGGTGCCTATCTCTACCCATTCATTGTATAGGGAGCCTAGATTACTAACTCAGACTTTGTTATGACATTGTCATTGTCATTCCAGTGATTTTCTAGGCATCTATAAATTAGCTGTTGCAAATCTGAGTGTCACAGCACCTGAGGGGCTTTAGTGAGTCTGGGCCACAGAACATGGCATGATAGTGTTAAACTCATTTTTAATGGCCATATAGTAAAACAATTTGTTTACAGCTGTTGAGGAAATACATGTATTTAACTGTACTCAACATCATTTCATACCCCAAATTTGAGCTACTAATCTAACTACATTCTCTTCTTTAACTCTCCTTTTAGCAGGAATTTAAAATATTGTCAGATGCTACATTTCTGTAACTAGGTGTGATATTTATGTTGTGGGTTTTTTTGTGCAAAGAAAAAGTCTGCCCCTCATAGTAATATTATTTGTAGATTCATAGATTCCAAAGCCTGGAGGCGCCATTATGATCATCTATTTGGTCTCCTGTATAACACAGGCTACAGAACTCCCCGCAAAAATTCCTAAAGCATATCTTTTAAAAAAAAATATTCAATCTTGATTTAAAAATTGTCAGAGGTAGACAATCCACCACAACCCTTGGTAAATTGTTCCAAGGGTTAATTACCATCACTATCAAAAATTTACGCCTTATTTCCAGTTGTCTAGTTTCAACATCCAGCCATTGGGTCATAGAATCATAGAATATCAGGGTTGGAAGGGACCCCAGAAGGTCATCTAGTCCAACCCCCTGCTGGAAGCAGGACCAATTCCCAGTTAAATCATCCCAGCCAGGGCTTTGTCAAGCCTGACCTTAAAAACCTCCAAGGAAGGAGATACTACCACCTCCCTAGGTAACGCATTCCAGTGTTTCACCACCCTCCTAGTGAAAAAGTTTGTCCTAATATCCAATCTAAACCTCCCCCACTGCAACTTGAGACCATTACTCCTCGTTCTGTCATCTGCTACCATTGAGAACAGTCTAGAGCCATCCTCTTTGGAACCCCCTTTCAGGTAGTTGAAAGCTGCTATCAAATCCCCCCTCATTCTTCTCTTCTGCAGGCTAAACAATCCCAGCTCCCTCAGCCTCTCCTCATAACTCATGTGTTCCAGTCCCCTAATCATTTTTGTTGCCCTTCGCTGGACTCTCTCCAATTTATCCACATCCTTCTTGAAGTGTGGGGCCCAAAACTGGACACAGTACTCCAGATGAGGCCTCACCAATGTCGAATAGAGGGGAACGATCACGTCCCTCGAACTGCTCGGTATGCCCCTACTTATACATCCCAAAATGCCATTGGCCTTCTTGGCAACAAGGCACACTGCTGACTCATATCCAGCTTCTCGTCTACTGTCACCCCTAGGTCCTTTTCTGCAGAACTGCTGCCTAGCCATTCGGTCCCTAGTCTGTAGCTGTGCATTGGGTTCTTCCATCCTAAGTGCAGGACCCTGCACTTATCCTTATTGAACCTCATCAGATTTCCTTTGGCCCAATCCTCCAATTTGTCTAGGTCCTTCTGTATCCTATCCCTCCCCTCCAGCGTATCTACCACTCCTCCCAGTTTAGTATCATCCGCAAATTTGCTGAGAGTGCAATCCACACCATCCTACAGATCATTTATGAAGATATTGAACAAAACCGGCCCCGGTCATGTTATACTATTCTCTACTGAATTGAAGAGACCATTATTAAATATTATTCCCCATGTAATTACTTATAGACTGTAGTCAAGTCACCCATTAACCTTTTCTGTGTTAACCTAAATAGACTGAGCTTGTTAAATCTATCACTATAAGGCATGTTTCAGAGTAGCAGCCGTGTTAGTCTGTATTCGCAAAAAGAAAAGGAGTACTTGTGGCACCTTTGAGACTAACCAGTTTATTTGAGCATAAGCTTTCGTGAGCTACAGCTCACTTCATCGGATGCATTCAGTGGAAAATACAGTGGGGAGATTTATATACACAGAGAACATGAAACAATGGGTGTTACCATACGTACTGTAAGGAGAGTGATCACTTAAGATGAGCTAATACCAGCAGGAGAGCGGGGGGAGGGAGAAAACCTTTTGTAGTGATAATCAAGATGGGCAATTTCCAGCAGTTGACAAGAATCATAGAATCATAGAATATCAGGGTTGGAAGGGACCTCAGGAGGTCATCTAGTCCAACCCCCTGCACAAAGCAGGACCAATCCCCACTAAATCATCCCAGCCAGGGCTTTGTCAAGCCTGACCTTAAAAACCTCTAAGGAAGGAGATTCCACCACCTCCCTAGGTAACCCATTCCAGTGCTTCACCACCCTCTGAATGAAAATTTTTCCTAATATACAACCGAGAACTCCCCAATATGACTTGAGACCATTACTCCTTGTTCTATCATATGGTACCACTGAGAACAGTCTAGATCCATCCTCTTTGGAACCCCCTTTCAGGTAGTTGAAAGCAGCTATCAAATCCCCTCTCATTCTTCTCTTTTGCAGACTAAATAATCCCAGTTCCCACAGTTTCTCCTCATAAATCATGTGCTCCAGCCCTCTAACCATTTTTGTTGCCCTCCACTGGACTCTTTCCAATTTTTCCACATCCTTCTTGTAATGTAGGGCCCAAAACTGGACACAATACTCCAGATGAGGCCTCACCAATGCTGAATAGAGGGGAATGATCATGTCCCTCAATCTGCTGACAGTGCTCCAACTTATACAGCCCAAAATTCTATTAGCCTTCTTGGCAACAAGTGCACACTGACTCATATCTAGCTTCACATCTACTGTAACAGCTAGATCCTTTTCTACAGAACTGCTGCCTAGCCGCTCTGTCCTTAGTCTGTATCAGTGCATGGGATTCTTCCATCCTAAGTGCAGGACTCTGCACTTGTCCCTGTTGAACCTCATTAGATTTCTTTTGGCCCTATCCTCTAATTTGACTAGGTCCCTCAGTATCCTATCCCTACCCTCCAGCATATCTACCATTCCTCCCAGTTTAGTGTCATCTAAAAATCTGCTGAGGTTGCAATCCATGCCATCCTCCAGATCGTTAATGAAGATATTGAACAAAACCGACCCCAGGACCGACACTTGGGGAACTCCGCTTGATACCAACTGCCAACTAGACATTGATCACTACCCGTTGACCCTGATGATCTAGCCAGCTTTCTATCCACTTTATAGTCCATTCATCCACCCCATACTTCTTTAACTTGCTGCCTAGAATAGGGTGGGAGACCATATCAAAAAGTTGGCTAAAGTCAGGGAATAACGCATCCACTGCTTTCCCCTCATCCACAGAGCCAGTTATCTTGTCACAGAAAGCAATTAGGTTAGTCAGGCATGACTTGCCCTTGCTGAATCCATGCTGACTGTTCCAGATCACTTTCCTCTCCTCTATGTGCTTCCAAATTGATTCCTCGAGGACCTGTTCTATGATTTTTCCAGGGACTGAGGTGAGGCTGACTGGTCTGTAGTTCCTTGGATCGTCCTTCTTCCCTTTTTTAAAGAAGGACACTACAGTAGCCTTTTTCCAGTCATCCGGGACTCCCCTTATTGCCATGAGTTTTCAAAGATAATAGCCAATGGCTCTGAAATCACATCTGGCAACTCCTTTAGAAACCTTGGATGCAGTGCCTCTGGCCCCATGGATTTGTGCTCATCCAGCTTTTCTAAATAATCCTGAACCACTTCTTTCTCCACAGAGAGCTGTCGTCATCTCTTCCCCATGCTGTGCTGCCCAGTACAACAGTCTGGGAGCTGACCTTGTTCGTGAAGACAGAGGGGAAAAAAAAGCATTGAGTACATTAGCTTTTTCTACATCCTCTGTCACTAGGTTGCCTCCCTCATTCAGTAAGGGGCCCACACTTTCCTTGACTTTCTTCTTGTTGCTAACATACCTGAGGGAATCCTTCTTGTTACTCTTAACATCTCTTGCTAGCTGCAAATCCAAGTGTGATTTGGCCTTGCTGTTTTCACTCCTGCATGCCCGAGCAATATTTTTATACTCCTCCCTGTCATTTGTACAATCTTCCACTTCTTGTGAACTTCTTTTTTGTGTTTAAGATCAGCAAGGATTTCATTGTTAAGCCAAGCTGGTTGCCTGCCATATTTACTATTCTTTCCACACATCAAGATGGTTTGTTTCTGCAAGCTCAATAAGGATTCTTTAAAATACAGCCAGGTGTCCTGGATTCCTTTCCCCTTCATGTTATTCTCCCAGGGGATGCTGCCCATCAGTTCCCTGAAAGAATCAAAGTCTGCTTTTCTGAAGTCCAGTGTCCGTATTCTGCTGCTCCCCTTCTTGAACTGTGGGCACCAGAACTGGACAAAGTATTCCAGCAGCAGTTGCACCATTGTCATATACAGAAGTAAATTAGTATATCAATGTGATTGTCATAAATATAAAGGGAAGGGTAAACCCCTTGGAAATCCTTCCTGGCCAGGGGAAAGCTCCTCTCACCTGTAAAGGGTTAAGAAGCTAAAGGTAACCTCGCTGGCACCTGACCAAAATGACCAATGAGGAGACAAGATACTTTCAAAAGCTGGGAGGAGGGAGAGAAACAAAGGGTCTGTGTCTGTCTGTATGCTGCTCTTGCCAGGGACAGAACAGGAATGGAGTCTTAGAACTTTTAGTAAGTAATCTAGCTAGGTATGTGTTAGATTATGATTTCTTTAAATGGCTGAGAAAAGAATTGTGCTGAATAGAATAACTATTTCTGTCTGTGTATCTTTTTTGTAACTTAAGGTTTTGCCTAGAGGGGTTCTCTATGTTTTTGAATCTAATTACCCTGTAAGATATCTACCATCCTGATTTTACAGGGGGGATTTCTTTATTTCTATTTACTTCTATTTTTTATTAAAAGTCTTCTTGTAAAAACTGAATGCTTTTTCATTGTTCTCAGATCCAAGGGTTTGGGTCTGTGGTCACCTATGCAAATTGGTGAGGCTTTTTATCCAACATTTCCCAGGAAAGGGGGGGTGCAAGTGTTGGGAGGATTGTTCATTGTTCTTAAGATCCAAGGGTCTGGGTCTGTAGTCACCTAGGCAAATTGGTGAGGCTTTTTACCAAACCTTGTCCAGGAAGTGGGGTGCAGGGTTTTGGGAAGTATTTTGGGGGGAAAGACGCGTCCAAACAGCTCTTCCCCAGTAACCAGTATTAGTTTGGTGGTGGTAGCGGCCAGTCCAAGGACAACGGGGGGGAATATTTTGTACCTTGGGGAAGTTTTGACCTACACTGGTGAAGATAAGCTTAGGAGGTTTTTCCATGCAGGTCCCCACATCTGTACCCTAGAGTTCAGAGTGGGGGAGGAACCTTGACAGTGATAAACAGGAATCTTAAGTACGCATAAAGTCTTTTGGTCATAGTGTTACAGTGGAAGCTCAGATTCAGATGATTAACCACTATGATCCTCAAATCTTTTTCAGAGTAACTACTTCCCAGGATAGAATCTGTCAATCTCTAAGTATGGCCTACAATATTTGGTCCTAAATGCCTACATTTACATTTAATTGTATTCATATATGTATTGTTTGCTTGCATCCAGTTAACCAAATGATCCAGATCATTCTGATTCAGTGATTTCTCCTCTTAATTATTTGCCACTCCCCCAATTTTTGTGTCATCGTCAAACTTTATCAGTGATGATTTTATGTTTTCTTCCACGACATTGATAAAAATATTTAATAGAATAGGGTCTGGAACTGATCCCTGTGGGACCCCATTAGAAGCACACCCACTCAATGGTGATTCCCCAGTTAGTTACATTTTGAGACTTATCAGTTAGCCAGTTTTTAATCCATTAAATGTGTGCCATCTTAATTTTATATTGTTCTAGGATTTTTAAATCAAAATGTTGTGTGGTACGACATCAATGATACTGCACAGGCCTCAACTGGATGGTCTCAAAGCAGTTTACAAATATTAATGAATGAAGTATGAATATCCGTTTGGAGTAGACAATTATTAAAATGGCAAAGGTAGTGAAGAAACCCATTAGTGGAATGATGTGATATGACATTCTCTATAAAACGATTACTACATGTAGCATCTACAGAAGACCCTCACCATTTTTGAATGGTATGATTAATAAACTAGTTAGGTATCTGAAGATAAGTTAAAGACTGGCCTATCATTTATATTGAAATAAATGAAAAGACAGAAGAGCCTGTCAATAGGCCAAAATGACTCCATTTTTGTCAGTAAATCAACCTCAGAGACATTGACACCACCTAAAGGGAGGGGGGATGGGCAGAAAACCTGCTTGCTCAACACCTAAAATCAGATTAATGTGATTTTTGTGAGAAATTATTCCTACCCATTTGAGATCTATTTGGAGCAAGGAGATTCCCCCATAAGTACCATGCCACAGAAATGATACTGGGAAGAAGATAGGAGGGACCAAAAAAAACCACAACCTGAGGTCAACTGAAATGAGCTGAAGGAAAAACAAGGAAGGTTAAGATCAGACATATAAAAAAGGGTGGGGCAGTAGGGAAAACAAAGCAGGGAACCCAGACTAGTGATGCCCGAGTGACAGCTGGAGTTTACTGGGGTGTGCTTGGGGATGGAATTAATAGAGGGATTCACACTGGAGTATACAGTGTAGCTGATGTGTTTGGGGAATATAAAAGCTCTTGGATGAATGTGCCAGGGTCCAGCTGTTTAATTAAAGTTCTGGAAAATGGAATTAAGTGTACAGAAACCGTGCTGCTGGTGTTGCTCATCTTTGTTCAAGGTGAACAGAAGCTATGAATGCCAAAGATCAGAAACATTAGCCTGAGGGTGTCTTTGCTCATTTATGTCTACACAAGTCATCAGCCTACTCTGAAAATCCCAATCTCTCCCACTGCTGCTAGGATGCTAGAAAAGTATTACTATCCCCATTTTACAGATTGGAATTTAGGCAGAGAAAGGACTTAAATCGGGGCCCAATTTTCAACTATTCCTTATGCTGAGCAGCACTTAGGGTAATACTCTTGCTTAGTTGGAAGGCCCTTGATTGTATATAACTATAAATAACTATAGTGTTTTATAATGATAATCAAAAAATATAGTGACTAATGTAAGAGTGGTTTAGACTACAGTAAAAGCTATTTTATCTGGAACTTCACCATACAGAAAGCTCTATAAACCAACATTTCTGACCTTCATTGAAACTCCGGTTTATAGTCCAGTTGGCACGGGACTGACTGGGAGTTGGGTCGTGGGACGGGCTGCAGAGCAGCGTGGGCTCTGGGAGGAAGTTTGGGTGTTGGAGGGGACTTGGGACATGGAAGGGGTACAGGGTGCCCGATATGGGGGCTTCTGCTTTGCGTTCTGCCTCTGCCCACAGGGGCTGCCCTCATTGCTCCCGTTGGCTGCGGTTCCCGGCCAATGAGAGCTGCAGAGCCAGAGCTCGAGGCGGGGGCAGCGCACAGAGCCACCTGCTGCACCTCCTCCTAAGAGCAGCCAGGAAAGGTTGCCACTTGCAGGGAGTCAACCGAGGTGGCATCCTGAGCACCCTCTGTGCTCAAAGTCCTTCCCAGAGTCTGTGACCTGCACCCTCTCCCATTCCCCAACCCCCTGTCCCGCACCCCCCTCCTGCACCCAAACTCTCTCCTTCTTAGTTAACTGGCATTTTTCACTTACAGGCACCCCCCATTCCCTCAACATGCTGGATCAAACAGCTTTTACTGTATTTGGATAAATGGATACTTGAAGTAATAATCTGAAAGGGTTTGTATGTTCCATTCATATGGGTTGTTCTTATGATTTACAAAAGCTCTTTGATCTAGAAATGTTATTCTTGCAATATATCCAGTACCTATTAGTTTTAACTAGGGCTGAAATACATGAGAGAATAGCCAATCTCACTTCAGTACTTTCTGTCGCAGGCATAACTTACAAATGTACTTCCTTGATAAGTATGTAATTCATTTTAGAGGTATATGTATCTCCATCCTATGCATCATATTTTTCCTACAACTTATTGACATTTATTTTAATTCTAAAATTGTTAAAATTTTAAATATGCTGAAGAAAAGAACCCACCTAAAAGAAAGATTCTTCTGCAATTACTTTTTTGTTGCATGCCTCATATTTGCTCTTTGTCAGGCTTTAAAATGACAGTAGATTTATATTGGAATAGGAGACAAAAGTCTTGGAGCTCTGGTCCCAAGCAAAATGAGTATGTAATAATGGAGAGAAAATAGATTTGTGATTGAGTTCTTTTGGAAGTCATAACAAGTTTGGATGTGAGATTTCAGGAATAGTTTGTATTGATTATCATAATTTGTTAGGCACCAACTTCATGACTAGTGATGTGCACGAATAAAAAAATGCAATTTCTAGTCCAAACTGGTTTGACTATACCAGTTAAGAACATCCCACATCTAAGATGCACCTCCCCTTTTTAAAACTGATTGGCTTATTTTTACACATTTTGTCCAATATTACTTGAAACTTTTTATGGTCTTCATTGTTTTAAAACAAAGTATAAAATGTGTGTGTGTGTGTGTGTGATCTATTACAACAGTTCCTATAAGTTATTTGATAATGTCTGAAATTCTACCTTAAGTTTTTAGAGAGAATCACAGATATTTATATATATACTTTATATAGTGCAGTTATTTGATTGATTAACAATTTGAAGACTGATGTATTTTACTGGAAAAAGATGCAGAATTTGCTGAACAAATAACCCAAGTATTCTTATCAATTTATTATAGTGTCTTATTTAACTCTGTCTGTTAGAAAGTTATTTTTTATTTGTATTGTAGTAGAGCCCTAAGGCCCCAATCAAGTTCAGGGACCTGCTATGTCATGAACTGTACAAATCTGTAAGGAAACAAAGTCCCTGCCCTGGAGAACTTTCAATCTGATTTGAAGGAAGATGCAACAGAGAGTATAAAGATAAAAATAGGAGGGAATGGAGAAGAAGAATTACAGTAACAGTTATAAGATCACACAGTTATATAGGCTAATAATGTGTATGGTTTTATTCTATTTTAGTCTATTTTGATTTATAAATAGTAAAATAAATCTCTGATCCTTTAGCTCTGGGCACTTTGCCAATTCTTAAATATACAATGAATTTCACAGGCAAAACCTGATGGTTTAGAAGTATGTCAAGGTATTTTTGGAAGCCAATAAGTGATTCCCTGAATAATATCAGCTATCTTCAACTGCTCCACAACCTAGCCTGTCCTGAATGTTGTTCTGAATGGGGGAGCTGTCAAAGGGTTCTTCTTCAGCTACCCAGTGAGCAGCACTGCCTAGCCTGGTTCTGTGGTACCCCCATCACAAACATATACAGTCTATTTTTTCCACAATGTGCACTTTTAATCCTGTTTCCAAACATGTCAGAACATAGGACAGGATCACAGCAGGAGGAACCTTTCACACCACTCTCTCTTCCACCCAGCTCACCCTCTGATTTTCCCCTTGCTTCCTGTTTCTCACTATTATTTATCGTCCCAATTACTGGGTCAATTGTCTCATCAGCCCAGCAGTTACCACCCCGTGTCAGTAATCCCCATGAGAAACAGGTTGATTGGACCCAGTTAACCCCACAGCCTTCTCTGTGCTGCAGCATCTTCTGTGACCCTGGGGCTACAGCCAGCAGTCTGTCATAGGATCTCCATTAAAGTCAATGTTCCAGTGTAGGGAACTACCAGCATGGAACAAGTTGCAGGATCACAGCCTTACTTGGTATTTTTTGTAGACATCACAGCAGTAATGGGCCATGAAGAGGGATATTTAAGAGGAACAGGTAGTGACCATCTATTGCTACAGTAATGTTAGAGATAAAAAAAAAACTTTCAGTCTCATGTGGTTATTTTTATCAAGTGTAGTCAAAGGATTCATTGTCAGTCATAATCACAATGTTATATCATAGCACTGTAATCACTGATTCCACATACAAGGCAAATGTCTGCTTCTCTTTTTTGGGTAAAAGGAGTCTCAGAATTAGCTTCTGGCTAGCTCCGCAACAAATATCGTTGCTGATTTTGATCCAGCTGTTGGATCTATATTTTGGCCCTCCTTAAAAAAAAAAAAAAAAAAGTATTTTCATTTCACTGTAAATCCCCACCCCCTTTGAGGAACATGTCAGCATTTCCATGTGTTATGCCAATTGACTTCACATGTATTATTTCACGTTCATCCCAAAAGTGACTTTGCTACATTTAGAGCAGTTTGAATGAATGGAAGTTATTACATCAAAGGAATGGATGGAAATTGTCCATGAGGGAATACATAAGGATGGGCCTTAGTCCTTATTTTGTTGTTCTTTATACACTATTTTTTTTTTTTTTAGGATTATGTGAAACTCCTCTAGTACCTCTATGAGCCATGTGAGAATTTTTCTATCACGCTGTTTGATGATCATCATTGGTGTTAATGAATACAGCAAAAAGGGAATGTTTTCTTGCTTGCATATTCATATCTAGTACATAATACAGCATTTTAGCACTTATTTGTAAAGGCAATTCAGTAAATTAATATTTTAAATTTACCCCATAGATACATAGTCTAAAGTTGTAATGGTGGTTTAATATAAATTAAACAATATAATCTCATATGTAGATTTTGAGCCTCATTATATTATTTTGGTGGTATTCTAAGCTTATCACCAAAAACTTGCCCATATGCTCTGGCCTTCAAAATCGTGTCCTTTGAGCACAGAATTAGATTGGTGCATTTTAATCCATTGCAGACTAAAGAATCCCATTTAATGTAAAAGACTGTAATTCTTCCCTAAGGATTATGATATATTCTAGTTCATGACACTTTTGGTTTACATTTATTTTCTTTAATTTAGTCTTTTTTAGTTGCACAGTATTGCTTGGTGGGCTAATTTCTTTCAAAAATAAATTAGATTCAAGGCTACCCATCATTAGGAGCTTTCACATTATTGCAGGTGGTGGTGATATTTAAAAAGCTCTTCCAAGTGTTATTTTTTTTCCTTAGGGGGAAAAGAAGACTTTCAGTAAATAATGGAAGGACAATCTTAGTCTCAGATGTAATGATCCATTCAGATTTCTAAATGATTACAATGGTAACACTTGACAATAAATGATTGTCAATCATTTTTAATTACATAGGTATTAACATACGATTTCCTAGTGAACTTAAATAAAGTAATTTTAAATATATTGTGGCTGGACTGTAGTCACCTCTATAGTATATGGTACAGAATGACACCTTAATAAAATGCTGTTTTCAGATGGCAATAACTTTACAAATAATTTGGCTTTTTGAATAAAAGTTTTGGTCTGAAGCTGAAGATGAATTGTTTGAAGGGTATAAACAAATTAAGATTAGACACTTTTGAGTTATTGAATGGTTTAAAAAAACCCCAAATCTGCATTTCTCATTTTGAAATGTCATGTGACCTTTGCTGTTTTTTTTTTTCTAAACTGCCCTATAGCCAAAATGGCTGGTGCTCAAAATTTGAAATTTGGTGCAGAAATAGATCTCCCTGTGTAAGAGCTTACTCCAGTGGAAATAGATTTTGATCTCAATGAGTTAATGTTTTCTGTAAAGCTTGTACTGAACATTCACAATGCAGCATTTTGCTAAATTCTTTGAAAGACCAATCCACAGTGGAAAGACTCCCATTCAGTTCAGTGAACTTTGGAAAATGGTTTCTTCAAGGTAATAGTCTATCCTATGTAGAATCTTATACCGTGCCCATTACTGTAGCAATGACTGCCTTCCAGTACTGCATACTGTCACCTTTTTTCCCCTCTTACACCTCCGAGAGGTAGAAGTGTGAGGAATGGAATGTTTTGTATGTTTTAAATATATAATACTATGCATGTATAGTTTCTATATCTTTATTAGAGAAAGCTAGGTCAAGTAATTGAGCCTTACACTTGGAGCTGAAGGTGGCAGTTTTGTTGTGGTTGTTAGTTCCTGTTGGTGTTCCTTCTACAGTCTTGAACTAGCTTTATCTACCTCACAGACTATCTTTACCCTTATTGTAGAAAGGGTCACTGTGCCACAGGAATGAAATGATTGACTAGGGTCTTCATCTCAGACCACACTGTTGACACTCTTCATTGCTCCAGCACAATGGAAATGATGAAAAGGGCAAATATAGTGCCAATCCATAAAAAGGTAAATGAGGACAACCTGTGGAATTGCAGACCAGTCATCTTAACTTCTGTACCCGGAAAAATGATAGAGCAAATAATTAAGCAATCAATTTGCAAACATCTAGAAGATATTAAATTGATAGTCAGCTTGGATTTGTCAAGAATAAATCATGTCAAACCAACCTGATCACTTTCTTTGACAGGGTAACAAGCCTTGTGGATAGGGGGAAAGTGGTAGATGTGGTATATCTTGACTTTAGTAAGGCTTTTGATACTATCTCACATGATCCTTCTCATAAACAAACTAGGGAAATGCAACCTAGATGGCTCTATTATAAGGTGGGTTCATAACTGGTTGGAAAACCCTTCCTAGAGAGTAGTTATCAGTGGTTCACAGTCATGCTGGAAGGGCATAATGAGTGGGGTCCTGCAGGGATCAGTGCTGGGCCTGGTTCTGTTCAATATCTTCATCAATGATTTAGATAATGGCATAGACAGTGCACTTAAAGTTTGTGGATGATAACAAGGTGAGAGGGGTTGCAAGTGCTTTTGGAGGATAGGATTAAAATTCAAAATGATTTGGACAAACTGGAGAAACGGTCTGAAGTAAATAGGATGAAATTCAATAAGGACAAATGCAAAGTACTCCACTTAGGAAGGAACAATCAGTTACATACATACAAAATGGGAAATGACTGCCTAAGAAGGAGTACTATGGAAGGGGATCTGGGGGTCATAGTGGACCATAAGCTAAATATGAGTCAACAGTGTAACAATGTTGCAAAACAAGCAAATATCATTCTGTTATGTATTATCAGGAGTGTATTAGAAGGAGTGTAAGCAAGGCACGAGAAGTAATTTTTCTGCTCTACTCCACACTGATTAGGCCTCAACTGGAGTATTGTGTCCAGTTCTGGGTGCAACATTTCAGGAAAGATGTGGACAAATTGATAAAGTCCAGAGAAAAGCGACAAAAATTATTAAAGGGCTAGAAAACATGACTTATGAGGGAAGATTTTAAAAAATGGGTTTGTTCACTCTGGAGAAGAGAAGACTGAGAGGGGACATGATAACAGTTTTCAAGTATGTAAAAGGTTGTTACAAGGAGGAGGGAGAATTTTTTTTCCTTAACCTCTGAGGATAGGACAAGAAGCAATGGGCTTAAATTGCAGAAAGGGAGGTTTAGGTTGGACATTAGGAAAAACTTCCTAACTGTCAGGATGGTTAAGCACTGGAATAAATTGCCTAGGGAGGTTGTGGAATCTCCATCATTGGAGATTTTTAAGAGAAGGTTAGACAAACATCTGTCAGGTAAGATCTAGATAATACTCAGTCCTGCTATGATTGCAGAGTACTAGTCTAGATGACCTCTCAAGGTCCCTTCCAGTCCTATGATTCTATGAAAACTTTTGGCCTGATCCTGCAACCGTTTCTGAACACATGTAACTTTATACTCATCATAAATGTTCACAGGATATAGGGACATAAGGTCAGATTTTAAAAGATAATTAGGTGTCTAAAATGCAGATGGGTGCTGGGGAGGGAGGGGGCACAAAAGCACCCACGTGCCTAACTCTCACTGAAATCCTAGTTTTTACCTGAACATCATCCCAACAATAACACATAAAAATGTTTTAATTAATCACGAATATGTTACTTAGGTTCTTAATTGGATAGTTATGAATGTCATAAAATAATGATTCCTGCATCAGAATTCATGAGACCATCATAGGTTAATTCCTATTTAATTACAATAAATGTACAATAATACCATTTATTACCTGTAATCCTACTTAGGTTTTAAAGAATGTATCATAAAATAATGATTACTTCATTTAAGTTCATTAGGAATGATACATGAACTCCTAGTTACTGGTATTTCTACAGCCACAGAAGGAATTCCAGTCCCCGTTTGCAGATTGCCATTATTAGAACTTTTAAATTCCGATTTTGAATTTATCTGACCCAAGTGATTAGGAACCTTCATCAGTTTCTTGATGTTTACATTTACTTTAATAATTACAAGATAACAACTACACATGAAGTAGAAAAATGAACCTAGGATGCTTCAACACTTAGATATCCTGGTGGTAGGAGCTACACAAACATTATAGACAAATAGAACTGGGGAAGGTTGCTTGCATGTTCATTTTGTTTTCTTTTAAACTTCCAAACTTGAATATTTGGGATTGATATAAGGAACACAACGTGAAACTCTTATTTTTTATATGTAGCTTTTTATTGAAGTCCTATGAATGCATCATATACACAATGTACTGTAAGAAAACATGTTTAGAATTGTAATGACCAAGACCATTGACCTTGGAATTCTTTTTGTTGTTTGCATTCAGACTGGATGTACCGAAAGATGCTAATTCTTATGTGTTGCTAACAGCATCAGATCTAATCTAGGAGCGTGGGCAGGGCTGGTCAGGATGCCTCTTTAATTCAGGGCTTGTCTACACTGGCACTTTACAGTGCTGCAACTGTCTCACTCAGGGATGTGAAAAAACACACCCCTGAGCGCCTCAAGTTTCAGCGCTGTAAAGTGCCAGAGTAGACAGTGCACCTGCACTGGGAGCCGTGGTCCCAGTGCTGTAGCTATTCCCCTCATGGAGGTGACTACACAGTGATGATTACAACTATTAAGACTGATACTGTATTATGTGATGCTTCACATGTTGCTGGTGGTGTGAATTTTCAAATTTTGTCAGGTTGCCCAGAACATTCGAGTAAGGTTTGATATTTTATTCATCAAAATAAATAAAAAAATTGCTAATTCCTTTAGAAAATGCCTCGTACTAGTGCTCTTCTTGTTCTCCACGTATCCACTCCCAGTTTAAAGAAATTCTACTTAAATTCCTTAGGGGCCTAACCTATCTTTAGCTTTACTTCATGCCTCCTGGTTTTAGCATTTGACACAGACTCAAACAGTCTTGTCACAGCTATCTTTTCTGTTCCCTTCAGAATTGTATATCCCTCAGTAAAGTGACTTCTTACACTTTTTACTATGAACCCATGCCTAGTTGCTCTAGCTGTTCTATATAAATAGGTTTTTAGGGTCCCTGATCTTTTGGGTTGCCCTCTGCCATACCTACTTACCTTGATTCTATCTTTTCCAGAGTAGGGATACAGAACTGTGCATAATGTTTCATGTTACTTTGCCAGTCTTTTACTGAATGTTAAGGTAATTCCCTCAAACTTGTATTCAGTTTCTTTAAATATCCCAAAATATTCCATGTTGTCTGAATTTTACTTCTTCCAAGCACTGCCTTGAAAGTTTTATTGTTTTGTTAACTATAGCCATATACTCAATTTAAACTACACCTGAAACATGACATTTGAAGGTATACAGTATTCATCCTTTAAAATGTCAACATTTGCTAAAAATTACCACAAAGTAGCATCTAAAAATCTGCTTTACTCTGGTATAAAGAATTGAAAAAGTTGCAGTCTCTCTCTTCTATATATCAAATTGAAAATCATGGCAATTTTTCAGTTTGGTATGTTTGGTAATTTTTCGAATGTGTTGACTTTTCACAGGCAATTCCTCTTTATTCCCTTTTGATTTTTTAAAAATATTTGCCTTGCTTTCTTCATTTTTTTCATTTCATATCCAACTTTTCTATTTCTGGAATGTGGATACCATCCTCCTTTTTGGACTCAGTTCTTTTACTAGCACCGTACTTTCCTCCTTCTTGATCTTTTACATAAAGGGACAGAGTTATAGCCACAGCTTCTAACCTTTTTGGCCTATTAAAATGTGTGTGCATCTATTTGCACATAATAAACTCAAATATTCATGCAAATTATTTATATGTATTCCCTTATTTCTATATATAAAATAAAGTTTGATATGCACAAAATTTGTACAGACTAATTTACAGAATGAACAACATTTAAGGTTCAGTTCTGTTTTCACCTACAGTGATGTATATCCAGAGTTACTCCATTGAATTTGATCTTTGGTCCAAAAAAGGATCAATTTGGTTTCTTACTACTGATTCTTATCACTGGTATCCATCATAAACTACCATATATCCATTTACCAGCACCCTGAATCCTCCTTCCAAAGCTTATTCTTTAACCTTTCAGTATATTTTATAATTTTGAAGTCTAACAGGATGTAGCCCCTTTATGGGATCTAGAACCCCATGTGCTGACTTGCTCTTTTCTGCTGGCTATCAAGGTGGAGAAAGAAATCTCTAATAAAGAAGAAAGAGTATGCATACTATAGAAGGCTATGCAGGTAAGATGTAGAAGATAAAATGGGGGACAATGTGAGTTTGTAATGTACCAAACAAAGCCAGACCCACAGTTGTGGTGCTGAATTAATAAATCTGTGCCTCTACAAGGTATTATTCTCAGCCACCCTACTTCAGTTTATCCCCAAACTGACTTCTCAAGAGCCCTTTCCAATTTGTAACAAGGTGGAACCCAACAAGGAATGAAACCCCAACTTACCATAAACTTCCTGACTCACATCTTCTGTTTCAAATGAGCTGTAAGACTGTCAATTATTTCCAAGTTTTTCTATCAGGAATGACTCAAAATAGGCTTCTAACTCCATATTTTGGCATCTTCATAAGTGGCCTCCATTTCAAAAATGCTAAGTATCCAGCAACTCCCACTGAAACAGGAACCTCTGTTCGAAAATCTTGGCCTATATCTACACTGTCCTGTCTGGCAATGATTTCTTATTCTCTTCAAAAATTCTAATAGATTTTGTGAATTCATGCTGGTTATCTATAACCTTTGGGTGAAATCCTGGCTCCATTGAAGTCAATGGCAAAACTCCCACTCTTTTATTTAATAATATTTCCTTCCTTATTGAGCAACCGTAATAGTATTCTCTACTTTGCCAGATATAACCAAGATCCCTTCTTAAATATGAAACCTTTTTCTCTACAGTTATTTAGGTACCGTGTTACAAACAGCTTTTATCCAGTTTTTTTTTGTTAGAAATTTCTGTTCTTCAGAACCCTGGAATGGTTTTATTGGGAATCCCATATCTCGAAAACTTCATTTTCCCCCTTCTTTTACAATTCTCATTTAACCACTAATTCAAGGAAAGATAAAATCTATAAAGCACATTCACCTGGTTTGGATTAGTAAGGGCAAGCCTGTACAAGATTGCATGCCCTTCTTCTGTATCCTCTCAAAATATACATGTATTTTTTTAAATAATTATTTAGTTGTGTGACATGCACAAAGAAAGAGATCCAGAAATATGGAGACAAAGTAATAGTAGGATTCCTCCGTGTTAGTTGTGCTAATTTATCTTCATATCCCAACCTGAACGCTTCCCCGTCCTCTTCCTGAGCCTATTAATTACAGTAAAGCCTTCTCCTAGCCTGTGTTACACAACTGAGAAGAATAAAACAATTAATATCTTTAATATAAGGCAGTGGCATAGAAATGGGCACAACTACCATTCAGCTTCTATTTCAGGATTTTTTTTCACTATTGTATTCTCTCTGTTAGTTAAGGCAGGACCATTTCTTAACCCAGTTCATCAATGGCAGAACAAATAGATATTGTTTCTTTCCTTTCCTTTCTTCTTTCCCCTCTCCTTTTCTTTCTCCTTTCCCTTCTGGCCGATGATAGCCATACTTCTCTTCTCTTCTCTGTAGAGGGCTGTTTCAGAGTGCCCGTACCATCAACAATATAATTCCTCACTTGTTTGCTTTTGTCTCTGAGGTGCTACCTGAAATATTCTCTTCCCACAGAATGTATTCCCGCACACATAACCAATAATTTGAATTATTATTAATTATCTAATATTTAAATTTAGTTCACAGTTCTAGGAATTACTTAAAAAATATATAAGGACTAGCTTGTTCCCATCCTTGTAGTGATACATAAGGGCACATATGGAACTGAGCTCACAAGGAAACTTCCTTTCTCACATACATTCCCTTGAGTGCTTAGACGGGGGCAGGCACATGTTTGGCAAGAAGTGCTAGTGCAATAGCATACTGAAAATGGGTAGAAAGGCACAGGATGATATCATGGACTTGCCCTTCTCTACATCAGCCAGCAGAGTTAATCCTGCATGACAGACATATGTTGTACCCGTATAATGGGTGATAAGAGCAACTCTGCCTCCCGGAACTCTCAGGAGTCAGAGCCAGACCAAATTCCTCCGGAGGTCTTCATAGCAGCATGACCTCTCCTCACCTCCACAATGTAGACCATACTTTAAAAACCATAAGCTGGCCCTGAAAGGATAGAAACCATCCTCTCATAAATATAAATGTAATTATTTTATGCACATCCTTATGTTGTCTATAGACATCAATATACAGGCCTGATTTTTGTCGTGCTCTTCCATTTGTATCCATTTACAGCTGTCCACAACTCTTGCCCCACTTGTTAAGCCAAGTTTGGATGTTGAATCTAATCCTAAAAATATATATAAAGGTACAAGGTGCTGGGGAGTCAGGACTGATGTGTTAAACTGACTTGGTACTTTGTTCACTCCTGATTTCATTCATATAGTTAATTTATTTCAGGAGAGCTACTTCTGATTTATCATGGTGTAAGGAAGGGAAGAATCAGATCTTCAATGATTATCAATGGTACTTTGAGTTATTGAACAACAGGTTTCATTTGAAAATAATAGTTTATTCATTTGATATATTCGGTTCAATATATAATATTACAAGGTCATTGTGAAGGACCAGAGAGATGGCTGCCAGGAACAGCAGGAGTTAAAGAAAACCTGTGGGTTCAGCTAGAACCTTCCTGTTATACCTGCAGCCAATGCCAGGCCTGGAAGAGGGAGAAAAGAAGGGAGCCTGACTCAGTCAGGGGCTGACTGGTGAAGAGGCAGGAGCTCTCTGTGTCTGCCTGAAGGCACAGATGCAACCTGTCTGCCAATGCAGCTACTGGAAGCAAGTTAAGTCTTCCTCTACCAAGGGGAATCTACTGCCAAGACCCAATTGTGGGGAAACTGGACTAGCAGGGTCATGCCCCAAACTAAAGGACTTTTATATAGGGAGCAACTCAGACAACAGGTTCTGAGCCCCTGCTCACAGCTGGGAGCAAGATCCATCTCCCCTGTCTAGGGGTGTGAGTGGCCCTGGACTCTGAGGCAAGGACTGAGGGGAAAAAACAACAGGTCCCCCCATCCAGCCCCTGACCAACAATCTAGACCCTAGGCTGCCTGGCCACTGAAAGCCCTATCACAAATGGTGGAGAATATAGGCATTGCCCTAATTCCTGCTGAAGGGAGTTAAAACAAAAACAAAACAAAAAAAAAAAAGAGAGAGAGAAAGGGAGAAGAAGCCCTGGGCCCAGCCCTTGAATGGAGATGGAACAGCTGCTGAAATGGATGTGCAAGCAAAACACCACCATCAACAGCAACTCCTTCAGCAGATGGCCACGCAGCAGCAGCTAATTCACAAATTGGCAGCCCAGCAGCAGCAGTAACAACAGCTGGTCCAACAGGTGGCCTACATTTTGCAACCCGCTGCCCCAGCAGAGCCTCCACCCCTATCCAGCTTGACAAAATGGGGCCTGACAATGATCCTGAGGCTTCCTTAGACTTGAGTGGGTGGCCATGGTATCCTGATGGCCCTGAGACCAATGGGCTGCAGTGCTGGTCCCGTATTTACCTGGAGTAGCATAAACTGCATACTGCACTTTAGACCCCACCGCTGCCCAGAACTATCCCCAGGTTAAGGCAGTGACCCTCAATGCCCTAGATATCTCAGAGGAAATATTTTAGCAATGCTTCCAGGGGGAGCGGTGACCGCCGGGGACCCCACCCTGCCTGGTTGCCCAGAAGCTGCGTGACTCATTCTGGAGATGGCTCAAACCAGAAGCAAAGATGGGGGTGCAGGTTTCTGAACTGGTTCTACTAGAGGAGTTTGTCCAGATCCTGCCCCCCTGGGGGAAGACAGTGGGTGTTGCAGCATCACCGTGACAAGATGATGGAGGCCATTCACCTCATGGAGAACTGCAAAGCCACTAAGTCCCCTGGGATGACAACCCCTTTGGGGTTGGCTGGAGCCAAGTGTCCTCTGTCCCTTAAGGATGAAAGCACTCAGACCCCTGGATCGTGAGGTACGTCGGCCTCCGTTCCCTCTACCAGAACTCTGGCAGGCTAGAGGATCCAGAGGTGCCAAGGCTCCCCAATGTAGAGGCCCAGAGATGGTTACCCGCCCTGCAGTTCAGGAGACCACAGCCCCATCAGTGGCCTGCCAGGGCCCTTGCCCAGCCCAGAACTCAGGGAGGCCCATCGCGACCCAACCACCCACGTACCCAGGCAGGAAACACTCCTCCCCCACTCAAAATCAGGAACGATGTTTCATGTGTGGCCATTCTGGCCCCTGTCCAGAGACTGCCTGTACATAGAATGTAGCTTTGGGAAGATCTGGAGTCTGCAGGCATGAGCGCACCCCAGGGACCCAGAAAAGCTGACCATCCCTCTGCAGGTAAATGGGAAAAGTGATGGGACTCATAGATTCAGGGTGTGCCCAGACCCTGGTACGAAGTACAGTAGTGCCTAATCCTGGCCCAACTCAGGGCAACATCATGTTGCAGTGAGTGCATGGGGACGTGAGGGCCTACCCCTACACGGAAGTGACTTAACAATAGGGAAATGGGATGGTCAGTCTGACCTCGACACAGACCTACCCAGTTATTTTAGGCCAGGACCGGGACTATTTTGGGGAATTGTTAGTGGACCTGGTGGGGCCCCAGTCCAACTGTCAAGGATCCCTACCTTTGGCCACCGGCTCGCCTGAAGTGGTGACCCTGTGGGAATGGGGGAGATTGCTGACCCAGGTGAAGGGGCATAACAGGCCCCAGTGCCAACTCAGGCCCCCTCCAAACCAGGAAGGAAACTCACTCCAATGCCCAAATAGGAAATCCTGACTCACCTCTCTAACTTTGTGGAGGAGCAATGGGCTGTCAATATCCTGAGCCGGGCATATGTCCAAGTGGCAGTTGTGAATGGGGAGACTGTTGAACCCCTCCAAGTGGGACAGTTCCTATGCTTTGAGATTCAGGGTGACTGTCTGTGCCGCATAGAGAAAGATTAACCAACTGAAGAGGTTTCATATCAGCTCTTGGTGCCCCGGCTTTACTGGAAGGAAGTTGTGTGGCTAGCCCATGCCATACCCATGGCTGGGCACCTTGGAAGAGAAAAGATGCTGGCCAGGATTTTAGGCCAGTTCTTTTGGGCAGGGATCTATCGAGATGTGGTTGGTTTCTGTGCCTCATGCCCAGAGAGTCAGGTTACCACACCACGGCCAGCTGAGAGAGTCCAATTGATCCCCCTCCAACTGGTAGGTGTACCCTTTGTACAGATTGGACTTGACATAGTCGGCCCTCTTGAGAAGAGTGCTGCCAGATATCTGTTCATCCTTGTTGTGGTGGACTATGAGACCCAGTACCCCGAAGCAGTGCCGTTATGCTCTGTGAATGCCAAGGGGGTGGTGATGGAACTTATGAACATTTTTGCCTGAGTCGGGGTGCCCTGGGAAATCTTGTGAGATCAAGGGAAAAACTTTGTCTCCAACATAAAGATCAAGACCTTACGAATGTCTGTATACCATCCACAAATGGACGGCCTGGAAGAGCACTTTAATTGAACCCTAAAAACAATGCTCCAATGGTTGATCCTGATTGATGTCTGACATTGGGACCAGCTGCTCCTGCCTTTCTTGTTCACAGTCCGAGAAGTACCGCAGTCTTCCACAGGTTTCTCACCATTTGAGCTTTATATTGGAAGCAACCCCGGGGGATTTTAGACCTCATTCGAAAAATGTGGGAGGAGCAACCATCCCAAGCTGACAACATGGTACAGTATATGCTAAACCTGCAGGAGAAACTTGAGGCCCTAGATTCTTTTGCCAGGAATAACCTCCTACATGCCCAGGATACACAAGAAGCAGCTTACAATAAATGGGCATGCCTCTGGGAGTTTCAGCCCTGTGACTGGGTGCTGTTATTGTTGCCCAGTTTGAAGTAGAAGATCCTGGCCCTCTTCCAAGGACTGCACAAGGTGATCCAGCATGTGGGACAGGTAAACTATGAAATCAAGCAAACAGACAAACATAAGGTATGGTAGATCTACCACATGAACCTGTTAAAACCATGGAAAGCTCAGGAAGACTTCTTAATAGCACTCTGCCCACCAGAGCCGAAACTAGGCCCACAGGCAGCAGAGGCCTCAAACCCTGCGGTGGTCAAGATTGGGGGCTATCTTAACCCTGAGCAGAGTTGTCAGGCACCAGAACTGATCACTGCCTTCTCTTCTGTTTTCTCAAACTGACCCGGGCGGACTCCCCTGATAACTCATCATATTCGGATGGAACCAGGCATTCAGATCAAAGAAACCCCCCAGCCCCTTCCCCAGAAGCTTAAAGAGACCATGAAAGAGGAATTCCACCAATGCTCATATTAGGGGTCACTGAAGTGTCATTTAGTGACTGAAAAGTGCCATGATACTGGTCCCTAAGTCCATTGGAAGCACGCACTTTTGCATTGACTTCCATAAGGTCAGTGTAGTATACAAGTTCAATGCCTACCCAATGCCTCGGGTTGATGAACTCCTTGACCAATTGGGAAAGGCAGAATGCATCACCACTTTAGACTTAACAAAGGGCTATTAGCACACACACAAATAAACCTGCTTTCTCCACCTCCTTTGGGCTTTTCCAGTTCCGGACCATGCCCTTCGGCCTGCATGGGACCCTGGCCACATTTCATCAGCCTGTGAACCAAATTCTCCACCCCCATAATGGTATACAGCCACGTACTTAGATGATGTGGTGATCTATAGTTGCAACTGGCAGCACCATTTGAAACATGTGTCCATGGTCCTACAGTCCCTCAAGGAGGCCAGCCTGACAGCGAACCGCACCAAATGTCACCTTGAGAAGCATCAAACCACCTACCTCAAGTACACATTGGGAAGAAATATAATCTGACCCTTCATTAGCAAAGTCCAGGCCCTCCAGCTGTGCCCCACATCATCCTCAAAGAAGCAGGTATGTCGATTCCTGGGATTAGCTGTATCTTGGGGTTTTCCTCCATTGCAGCCCCCCTTTCTGATCTCCTCAAGAATGAGAGTCCTAAAAGGATCCAGTGGACCAGACTGTGAGGAGGCATTTCAAACTCTGAAGGCCCACCTCTCTCAGGAACCTGTCTTGTACATCCCTGACTTCACCAAGGAGTTTTTGTTGTAAACGTATGCCTCAGATGTGGGCCTAGGAGCGGTTCTATTGCAGGTAGTAGGGGGCCATGAACACCCCATCCTGTATATTAGCAGGAAACTGTTCCTGTGAGAGTAGGCCTATTCTGTAATTGAGAAAGAAGCTCTGACAGTAAAATGGGCCATGGACTTGCTCCATTATTATTTTCTGGGCACACACTTCACCAACCATGCCCCACTCCGCTGTCTCCATGCCATGAAGGACACAAACTCCCAAATCATGAGATGGTACCTCTCCCTCCAGTCTTTCTCCTTCCTCATCCAGCACCAGGCTGGGAGAGCCATCTGAATGTGGACTTCTTTTCATGGGATGGTGGAGGACAGTTGGAGGAGGGGAGACCCCAAATGGGGTCATGGGGGAGGGGGATGTGTGAAGGAGAAAAGAGATGGCTGCCAGGCACAGCAGGGTTTAAAGAAAACCTGTGGGTTCAGCTGGCCCGACCCCGTTGTACCTGCAGCCAACCAGGTCCTGAAGGAGGAGAAAAGAAGGGAGCCTGGCTCAGTCAAGGTCTGACTGATGAAGAGGCAGGAGGTCTCTGTGTGTCTGCCTTAAGGCACAGACACATCCTGCCTGCCAATGCAGCCACTGGAAGCAAGTAAGTCTTCCCCTGCCAAGGGGAATCTACCACCAAGTCCCAAATATGGGGAAACTGGACAAGCAGGGCCACACCTCAAACTAAAGGACTTATATAGGGAGCAGCTCAGACAACAGGTCCTGAGCCCCCACACATGGCTGGGAGCAAGATCCATCTGCCCTGTCTAGGGGTGTGAGCAGCCCAGGACTCTGAGCCAGGACCTAAGGGAAAGGAGGGCAGGTCCTCCCCTCCAGCCCCTAACCAATGATCTAGCTGCTAGGCTGCCTGGCCACTGAAGGCCCTATCACAGTCATTTACAAATTGGCTCATGTCATTAATGGACCTTACATACCTCCTATAGCTGTTTATATATATATATATATGTGTGTGTGTGTATATATATAAACTGATGAATAATGGCTATATCCAGCTATAGATTTTACCTAATGGCTGCAATTTCAAATACACAAACCCACTGCTTTACTAGAGTTGAAGAGATCCATGCATAAGTGCATTTAATAGAACAAGATACATGAATTACAATGAGTCCTTGAAGTGTTTGTATGTTTGGTGAATAATGAATGATTTTACATTTGCAGCACTATAGCTTCTTCTGAAAGAATTTTTATCTTTGCTCAGCGAGCTGAAAATCTGCTAAATTATGCTTTACTTTCTTAACTCAGCCTTGGCATCATTGTCTTTCTAAAGCTGTCGGCATGGATATTCTAAGAAATTGCCTGTGCATTAAGTTTAAATTAGCTGTCATTATTATTCGAAAAATAATGAGACTGAGAGCAAATCATGTCATTAGCAACAGCTTTTGCATCAGCATCATATTTTCTACCCTGTTTACTGGTAAATGTGAAGTTTACCTAAAGAGGGAGTAAGAGGAGGAATAAGGAGTGAACGTTTAAAATGTTACTTTACTGTATCTTAGAATGATAAAATACTATAACAGTACAGGTAAGTAATAATTTCTGTAATGTAACTAATTTTTCTTAAAGCTTACATAAGCAGAGATTATCTGTGGCCGAAAGCAAAGATGGCAAGTTATCAGTACTTATGTATCCTTATGTCCCACTCACAGTGGCAGGAGGCAACATGCAATAGATGATGAAGAGACCACTTCTAGGTGCAGCTGTTCAGGTCTGATGCCTCTGGTTACCATATAGCAAAGATAAAGGATTGATGTTCAGCAGTGCCTAGGTAGAGACAATGACACTAGCTGGAGAACTTTGTATTCTCCTCAAAGTTGAAGAGTAGTGGGGCAGAATAAACTGAGTATGAAGAGAGAGAGAATGTGTGAGAGGGAGAGCATGGAAGGAAAGAGCTCAAGGGAAGAAAATAAAGAAGGTGGAGGAAAGAGAGAGCTCTGGAACAGGGATAATAGGAGAAGAGGAGAGAGAGGCTGGAAAGGTTGAAAGTGAAACTGACCGTAAACAAAAGTGAAAGCAATGAGATGATCAAAGTGTAAAAAGTAAACAAATTGCATATAGAGTGTGTGACAGGGTCCCCAGGATGCAACCCGGACTGTGGGACCACTGAGCCCGCCAAACCCACCTGCCTGGGCTGTCCCTCACACTGTATTGCTAACGTCAAACTACAAGCCTCTGACAGGCAGTGCATTTACATAGCCATCCACAGGCAGAGACACACTCAACTGAGTTACATGAATGATCTCCCAGCCACTCATGAACCATCAATAGAGAGGCTTTCAGAAATATACCATCTTGCACTACTCAAGGTTCCTCTGGATACTGCATACTCATAAGTTCACCACCTCTTCACAGGAAAGTGGACATGTACATGTACGATCTTTTGTAACCTGAACTGAGCTTTCCCAAAGCACTTCAACCAAAAAACATTATTTTAAGTAAAGTATAAAATAGGTTTATTAACTACAGAAAGATAGATTTTAACTGATTGTCAGTAGCAGGCACAGAAATCAAAGTTGGTTACCTAAGAAATAAAAATAAATTTGCAGTCTAAATTCTAAATTAAACAGACTAAGCAAGTTTTGAATCAAATAGTCTCTCACCCTAACAGATGGTACAGATACAAGACACAGATTGGACCCCCCCCCCTTCCAGCCTGGAACCAATCTCCCTAAGTCCAAAGTCTTTGTCTTCCAGGCAGTCCTTCAGGTGTTCAGATGTGGCGGGGGTGGGGGTGGGGGTGTAGAGGCCAAGTGGTGATGTCACTGCTACTCTTTTATACTTTCTTCCAGCTGCTAGAAAGATCTTTGCTAGTTTGCCCCCATGGTGTATGTGCCTTCTCTGACAATCCTCTGGAATAGTGGATTCTTTACGCTGAGCCATCATTGCCTGTCTGGCCATCCTTTGTTGCAACTGAAATGCTGGTTGTGGGCGTTTCCCAACCTCACATATTTCAGCAACACATACAGCAATACTTCATATCTTCACATACCATGATAGTACATACAATCCAATGGAATATTAATGTTCAACAAATCAAGGCTTCTCAAATGATACCTTACATGGAATACTTTGTATAAAACTTATTGTAATCATATGACAGCGATAAATATGTGGGTTTCAGGGTGCTACTTAAGGGACAGAGCATCAAAGAGTGTAAAGCATATATTTACACACTTTCAGTTTTAATAACCTATGGTGCTATTTCAAAATAGGTAACTGTTTTTAAAACAGTGTTTTTATCTTGGTAGTGGTCCTTTAAATATTAGAATATAACAAGGTGTGAATTATTTTTAATAAACAATTTTCCTTTGACTCTTTTGCCTTGTAATTTATTATGGACAGCTTATGAAACAGTTCAAAGCCTAGAATATTGTATTGTAATTATATTATTGAAAAGAAAGAACAATACTGATTGGAGGAAATGAGTAGTTTCAATGTATATTTATCCCACTATAGGAAATATTTAATGAGAGGAGTACTAACAGTGAACAGCTGAAATTCTTTCATATTTTGTCCCTGCTAGTCTTTCAATAAAAATTCAAAAATAGAAACTCCATATAGGTTAAAGCAATGCTAATGTAATACAACTTCAAATGAGGCTGGCTGAGAAAATATATACCAGTGTGATCATCACACCATGTGGGGATATAAAGTATTCTGGAGACCCCTATTACAGGTACAAATGCAGTTAGGTGTTATTTCCCAATGAACTGTTTAAAGAAATCCAGAACAATTAGGTCTGCTCACATATGTCACTTGGGATTACTATATATATATATATATATATATAGTTGAACTCAACTGCAGTCAGATGAAATAATTTTTAAAAATACGGCCCACAAACAGTTAATTTCTTTTTGAAGCTGTATTGGCAGCAAGAGCTGCCAGGAAGGAGGGAGTCTATCAGAGTGTGAAAGTGTTTGCCGGCTCTAAGCACTTAAAGCCAATAGCAATTCAGAAATAATTTAAAATTCACTAATGAATGTTTAAGAAATAACAAAGGAAATCTCTGACAAAGATGTGAGAGGATTCTCTGATTTGCGTTTAGGTTATGATTCCTGGCTGTTGGATTCAAGTTCATCTTAATTTATGATCAGTTTCAACACAAACTAAAAGGGGGGGAGGGCATGATTGTAAGAGACCTAGCACAAGTGATCTCATGATATTCTGAAAATGAGGTATTGTTATGGTAGACAATGCCCAAATTGTGTTATGGCTATCCTCTTTTATATTAATGCCAACACAGTGACTTCTTCTTTGAGGTCAAAGGTGAAAATACACTATATTGGAACATGACTCCATACCACTGGTGCAATTTCTCTAGTGAAGTGCTTTTGGGGAGCCTATAAATTGTGATGAATAAAGAGCCTTTTCCACAGCTGAGCATGGATCTCTTCTTCTTGCATCCACGTAGTATCATGCTATAAAACTCGGTGTGTGTGTGTGCATAACTGTACTGTGTGTATGTGTACAGCACTCTGTCTCCTCTGAATGAAACTCCTGTCCTCTACTCTGTAACCCACTGTGCTCTGTATCTCTGGGTGTCCTCCAGGACTTCTGTCTGCTCCCTTCTCCATATGTCCCCATATATTTCGCCTCCCATTTGGGTCCAATCTCCCCAATAGGAAATTAATGTCCCCTTCCCATTGGAGGGGAGGGTATGCACTCTGCTCCTTCATGTGTTCCAGGCCCAAGGAGAGGGTGCTCTTCTCTCCTCTTCCCATGCTTGCAGAAGAGGAGCTGAATTCATCCCTTTGGCTTCCCCTATTGGCTGAGTCTGGCTCTGCCTCTGCCTGTCAGCTGAGTCTCCATTCTCCTCCTGTTAAATAACCTCATGTGAGTAAAGGGAAGGCTGCTGCTATTGCACACAGTATCATATTTTAGGTAGGAACTGGCTTCCCCTTGCCTCCCATCCATAAAGTCTCAACGTTGGGGGAGGAAAACAATATTGTCCCCTCAGTCTGGAACTTGTGGTAAGGGGCAGATGCTCTACACTGGCTGAGTGGTTATTCCTATGTTCCACACCCAGAAGAAATGTGAGCCTAAGATAAAGGCTGTATGTATCCAAGCACAGATACCACTGGTATTAGTGTCTATGGCAAGGAATATGAACATCTCAAAAGGTTTGAGGTGCATTTGTTTTCAATAATTATTTGGATGCTTTTCCAAATTCTGTCAGCCTTTACAGGCTTACCTGTTCTCCTGCCCTTCCTTTGTAGGTGCTGAGGGAGGCCAAGAACAGAGTGGCACAAAGGAGTTCAGACTGCCTGAGAGTACAGCAAAGTAGGCTGCTATATTTGTTTGTTAAAGCAGCAAATATCTAAATTTTAGCTTCTACCATAAAGATAAAACCTAATTCAACCTTGTATTTGCAAAGCAAAAACCTCAGATTAGCTATTGAGGCAGAAGGCCAGCAACAGATTGCAGAAAGCACCATGACCATTTCAGAAATAGCAGGTTCTCTATTCCCCATCCCTGATTTAGCCAGAGGTTCATGCCTTTCTACTAGTAGAGAATAGGTTCATCAAAAGCCCACAAAATATGTGTTGTAGCATACACAGTAGGTAACCAGATTTGAACTATTTGTGGCAAAGTGATGGGGTGAGTGGATTCTAGATCCTTCCTTCCTAACATAGTGGTTCCTTAGCTTAAGTGCCTACCATGATTGCAACTGCAGTAATAACAAAATGGAAGAGGCACTCCATTAAATTGCATGCTACTCTTCTATTGAAAGCCCACTTGGTCAAAATGATTCATACTATTTCAATGAATTCAACAAAAGTCAATACTGTTGATGAAACAGCTGTAGTCTTGGGCTAAAAAAAGGGTTTTTTTGACTCTTCAGTGAAGCTACTAGCACTAAGTTCAGATATAGCCTAAATGTGAGATGTCAAGAGTCTCCAAGTGGCTTGCCCTGATTAAATAATCTTCACAAAAGAAACTTTGTTTGTCTGATGTTTTAATAGACATTCATTAGTGAAGCAAGAGAGGCAACATATGGGGACCATCCGGTAAATAAATCAGAGAGTTCACATTTTTGGCTTTAAAAAGCATACAAACCCAGGCTAGAAAAATGACAGGAGAAATTCAAGAATTCTATGTATAATATTAATAACATTGAAAATGCTGACAGTCACTTTCTATAACAAGATGAAAAGCAGATGATCTGTTATCTGCCCTAGATGAATACACATATTTAAAAGAGGACTGACATACAGACATTTGCTAAAATTAGGTGATGGTTGGGACTGTTCTAGCTATATGATCTTTTCTTCTGATATCGAATTCACTTGCATCTAGAATAATCCTTGTTCAGTAAGTCAGATCATGCTATAAAAACTTCCATTATAGTTCGCTCCACAGAATGATTGAGAAACCTAATTATCATCAACAGTTTACCTAGTATAAAAAAAAATCTGCAGCCAGCCACTTATAAAAAAATGGCTGAACATTCCCCTGCACTCAAATTACCAGGTAAAAATCCACGTACTGAAATATACTGAAAATATACATCTACAAGACTGAAATATACTCTTACTCAAAGTTTATTCAGATAGTATCTCCTGAATAATATTAGTAGGAGGCAAATAGAAGTGAAATATTTGTTGTTGTTTTTGTTGGTGACGGTAGGTTTTTTTGGTTTGGTTTGGTTTGGTTTTATTTTTTGTTATTGCATGTATAAGGGCCACATTCCGTATATGATTTATGGATTGTAGAATTTAATTTATTTCCATAGGATTGCATGGGGTATTTATCAGCACAACCTCTTCCACACGGTAATTTGTGCAGCTATCTTCATGTTTATAACTTCGGTATTTTCATAATCTTCACTCACTCACTTCACTCTACCTTTTCAGATACACTTCAATTAAAGATAGTTTATTAATTACGTAGAGTTACACTATAATTACACTGTAGTTACATGACTGTTCTAATTTTCATAACATATAATTATTACCAATTAATATAACCAGAAGCTGTATTTACTACCTGATTTAATTAGTATTACCCCTTTAGTCTCATATATAATGCATGATTTTTTAAAGAATTCATGTACATTAACTTCATGGTAACCATACTGTTATACTTTTTGATATGTGATTGTAGTACACAATCTCTCTCTCTCACGCTTTTATTAAAATGTGATCTTCCCTCAGTGTGCTTTCCTCTCCCTCCTCTCAAGCAGCTCTCATATAACTACACTTGCCCTCGAACAAGGAGATCAAACCATGCAAGCTTCTCCAAGGCCACTGTTAATGTTGTTCCAGCAATTAGTTACTAAATTGGCACCTTGCCTTGCCTCCCCTCCCAGATTGAGAGAGAGAGTATATCACCTCTACAGTATGCCTGATTTCCCTTTTTGTGAGTTTGCAGCCATGGAACTAAATTATCACTAAATAAAGTCCAGTGATAGGTAACAGATTTGCTAATCTTCCAAGAAAAAACAAATCTTTCAGCTGAATTGCAAATCTTTCAAAATACTTGCAATAGACTAATATTGCACAACTTTCTTTTGAATATTCTTTCTCGTATATGCTGTAACTTGTAATGCTTTTCAGAGTTAAGTAATAACACCAGAGAGAGAAGTAACTAAGAAAAATAGTCAGGCGGGAGAAAATATGTTTTCTGCTGAGATTTGAAATGAGATGGAGAGCTGATGAAGCAGAAAGAGAGCGCACGAAAGACAGGAAGGATGTTCCAGATGGCAGGAGCTGCAGAGGACAAAGACTCTTCTCCCAAAAAAGGCAGGATAATACTGTATAACTAGAGAGGCTGGATGGGAAGTAGTGAAATAGGGATAACAGAAACATGGTGGAATAGTAGTCATGACTGGTCTTCAGGTATTGAAGGGTATGTGCTGTTTAGCAAAGACAGAAATAAAGGTAAAGGTGTTGGAGTAGCCTTGTATATCAATGATGAAGTAGAATGTAAAGAAATAAGAAGCGATGGAATGGATAAGACAGAGTCCATCTTGGCAAAAATCACATGGGGAAGAAAACTACAAGAGCCTCACCTGTGATAGTGCTTGGGGTGTGCTATAGACCACCGGGATCTAATTTGGATATAGATAGAGACCTCTTTAATGTTTGCAATGAAATAAATACTAATGGAAGCTGCATGATCATGAGAAACTTTAACTTCACAGATATAGACTGGAGGACAAGTGCTAGTAATAATAATAGAGCTCAGATTTTCCTAGATGCGATAGCAGATGAATTCTTTCATCAAATAGTTGCTGAACCGACAAGAGGGGATGCCATTTTAGATTTGGTTTTGGTGAATAGTGAGGACCTCACAGAAGAAATGGTTGTAGGGGACAGCCTTGGTTCAAGTGATCATGAGCTAATTCAGTTCAAACTGAACAGAAGGAAAAACAAAAACAAATCTGTGATTAGGGTTTTTATTTCAAAAGGGCTGACTTTCAAAAATTAAGGAAATTAGTTAGGGAAGTGGATTGGACTGAAGAACTTATGGATCTAAAGGCAGAGGAGGCCTGGGATTACTTCAAGTCAAAGCTGCAGAAGCTGTTGGAAGCCTCCATCCCTAGAAAGGGGAAAAATTCATAGGCAGGAGTTGTAAACCAAGCTGGATGAGCAAGCATCGCAGAGAGGTGATGAAGAAAAAGCAGAAAGCCTACAAAGAGTGGAAGATGGGAGGGATCAGCAAGGAAAGCCACCTTATTGAGGTTAGAACATGTAGGCATAAAGTGAGAAGGGCTAAAAGTCAAGTAGGGTGGGACCTTGCAAAGGGAATTAGAATCAATAGTAAAAGGTTCTATAGCCATATAAGAAAGAAAGAAAGAAAGAAAGAAAGAAAGAAAGAAAGAAAGAAAGAAAGAAAGAAAGAAAGAAAGAAAGAAAGAAAGAAAGAAAGAAAGAAAGAAAGAAAGAAAGAAGTGGGACCGCTAAACACTGAGGATGGAGTGGAGGTTAAGGATAATCTAGGCATGGCCCAATATCTAAACAAACACTTTGCCTCAGTCTTTAATGAGGCTAATGAGGAGCTTAGGGATAATGGTAGCATGACAAATGGGAATGAGGATATGGAGGTGGATATTACCATATCTGAGGAAGAAGCGAAACTCAAACAGCTTAATGGGACTAAATCAGGGGGCTCAGATAATCTTCATCCAAGAATATTAAAGGAATTGGCACACAAAATTGCAAACCCATTAGCATGAATTTTTAATGAATCTGTAAGCTCGGGGTTGTACCATATGACTGGAGAATTGCATAGTTCCTAGTTTTAAGAAAGGGAAAAAAGGTGATCCGGGTAACTACAGGCCTGTTAGTTTGACATCTGTAGTATGCAAGGTCTTGGAAAATTTTTGAAGGAGAAAGTAGTTAAGGACATTGAGGTCAATGGTAATTGGGACAAAATGCAACATGGTATTACAAAAGGTAGATCGTGTCAAACCAACCTGATCTCCTTCTTTGAGAAGGTAACAGATTTTTTAGACAAAGGAAACGCAGTGGATCTAATTTACCTAGATTTCAGTAAGGTGTTTGATACGATGCCACATGGGGAATTATTAGTTAAATTGGAAAAGATAGGGATCAATATGAAAACTGAAAGGTGGATAAGGATTTGGTTAAAGGGGAGACTACAGCAGGTCATATTGAAAGGTGAACTGTCAGGCTGGAGGGAGGTTACCAGTGGAGTTCCTCAGGGATCGGTTTTGGGACCAATCTTATTTCATCTTTTTATTACTGACCTCAGCACAAAATGTGGGAGTGTGCTAATAAAGTTTGCAGATGATACAAAGCTGGGAGGTATTGCAAATTTAGAGAAGGACCAGGATACCATACAGGAGGATCTTGATGACCTTGTAAATTGGCGTAACAGTAATAGGATGACATTTAATAGTGAGAAGTGTAAGGTCATGCATTTAGGGATTAATAACAAGAATTTTAGTTATAAGATAAGGATGCATCAATTAGAAGTAATGGAGGAGGAGAAGGACCTTGGAGTATTGGTTGACCACAGGATGACTATGAGACGCCAATGTGATATGGCTGTGAAAAAAGCTAATGAGGTCTTGGGATGCATCAGGCGAGGTATTTCCATTAGAGATAAGGAGGTGTTAGTATCATTATACAAGGCACTGGTGAGACCTCATCTGGAATACTGTGTGCAGTTCTGGTCTCCTATGTTCAAGAAAGATGAATTCAAACTGGAACAGGTACAGAAAAGGGCTTCTAGGATGATCCGAGGAATGGAAAACCTGTCTTATGAAAGGTTTCAGAGTAACAGCCGTGTTAGTCTGTATTCGCAAAAAGAAAAGAAGTACTTGTGGCACCTTAGAGACTAACCAATTTATTTGAGCATAAGCTTTCGTGAGCTACAGCTCACTGCATCAGATGAATACTGTAGAAACTGCAGAAGACATTATATACACAGAGACCATGAAACAATATCTCCTCCCACCCCACTCTCCTGCTGGTAATAGCTTATCTAAAGTGATCACTCTCCTTACAATGTGTATGATAATCAAGTTGGGCCATTTCCAGCACAAATCTAGGTTTTCTCACCTTTCCCGCCCCACACACACACAAACTCACTCTCCTGCTGGTAATAGCCCATCCAAAGTGACCACTCTCTTTACAATGTGTATGATAATCAAGGTGGGCCATTTCCAGCATAAATCCAAGTTTAACCAGAACGTCTGGGGGGGGGGTGGGGAAACAAGGGGAAATAGGCTACCTTGCATAATGACTTAGCCACTCCCAGTCTCTATTTAAGCCTAAATTAATAGTATCCAATTTGCAAATTAATTCCAATTCAGCAGTTTCTTGCTGGAGTCTGGATTTGAAGTTTTTTTGTTGTAAGATAGCGACCTTCATGTCTGTAATTGCATGACCAGAGAGATTGAAGTGTTCTCCGACTGGTTTATGAATGTTATAATTCTTGACATCTGATTTGTGTCCATTTATTCTTTTACGTAGAGACTGTCCAGTTTGACCAATGTACATGGCAGAGGGGCATTGCTGGCACATGATGGCATATATCACATTGGTGGATGTGCAGGTGAGCGAGCCTCTGATAGTGTGGCTGATGTTATTAGGCCCTGCTGATGGTGTCCCCTGAATAGATATGTGGGCACAGTTGGCAACGGGCTTTGTTGCAAGGATAGGTTCCTGGGTTAGTGGTTCTGTTGTGTGGTATGTGGTTATATGTGGTATGTGGTTCTCCAGTCGGAGAACACTTTAATCTCTCTGGTCACGCAATTACAGACATGAAGGTCGCTATCTTACAACAAAAAACCTTCAAATTCAGACTCCAGTGAGAAACTGCTGAATTGGAATTAATTTGCAAATTGGATACTGTTAATTTAGGCTTAAATAGAGACTGGGAGTGGCTAAGTCATTATGCAAGGTAGCCTATTTCCCCTTGTTTTTTCCTCCTCCCCCCCCCACAGACGTTCTGGTTAAACTTGGATTTATGCTGGAAATGGCCCACCTTGATTATCATACACATTGTAAGGAGAGTGGTCAGTTTGGATGAGCTATTACAAGCAGGAGAGTGAGTTTGTGTGTGTGTGTGGGGGGGGGGGGGTGAGAAGACCTGGATTTGTGCTGGAAATGGCCCACCTTGATTATCGTGCACATTGTGGGGAGAGTGGTCGCTTTGGGTGGGCTGTTACCAGCAGGAGAGTGAGTTTGTGTGTGTCTGTTGGGGGGAGGGGGGGTGAGAAAACCTGGATTTGTGCTGGAAATGCCCCACCTTGATTATCATACACATTGTAAGGAGAGTGATCACTTTAGATAAGCTATTACCAGCAGGAGAGTGGGGTGGGAGGAGGTATTGTTTCATGGTGTCTGTGTATATAATGTCTTCTGCAGTTTCCACAGCATGCTTCCGATGAAGTGAGCTGTAGCTCACGAAAGCTTATGCTCAAATAAATTGGTTAGTCTCTAAGGTGCCACAAGTACTCCTTTTCTTTTTGTCTTATGAAAGGAGACTCAAGGAGCTTGGCTTGTTTAGCCTAACCAAAAGAAGGTTGAGGGGAGATATGATTGCTCTCTACAAATATATCAGAGGGATAAATACCGGTGAGGGAGAGGAATTATTTAAGCTCAGTACTAATGTGGACACCAGAACAAATGGATATTAACTGGTCATCGGGAAGTTTAGACTTGAAATTAGATGAAGGTTTCTAATCATCAGAGGAGTGAAGTTCTGGAACAGCCTTCCAAGGGAAGCAGTGGAGGCAAAAGACCTATCTGGCTTCAAGATTAAACTCGATAAGTTTATGGAGGAGATGGTATGATCGGATAACATGATTTTGGTAATTAATTGATCTTTAACTATTCATGGTAAGTAGGCCCAATGGCCTGTGATGGGATGTTAGGTAGGGTGGGATCTGAGTTACTACAGAGAATTCTTTCCTGGGTATCTGGCTGGTGAATCTTGCCCACATGCTCAGGGTTCAGCTGATTGCCATATTTGGGGTTGGGAAGGAATTTTCATCCAGGGCAGATTGGAAGAGGCCCTAGGGTTTTTTTGCCTTCCTCTGTAGCATAGGGCACAGGTCACTTGCTGGAGGATTCTCTGCATCTTGAAGTTTTAAACCATAGAATCATAGAATATCAGGGTTGGAAGGGACCTCAGGAGGTCATCTAGTCCAACCCCCTGCTCAAAGCAGGACTGATCCCCAATTAAATCACCCCAGCCAGGGCTTTGTCAAGCCTGACCTTAAAAACTTCTAAGGAAGGAGATTCCACCACCTCCCTAGGTAACGCATTCCAGTGTTTCACCACCCTCCTAGTGAAAAAGCTTTTCCTAATATCCAACCTAAATCTTCCCCACTGCAACTTGAGACCATTACTCCTTGTTCTGTCATCTGCTACCACTGAGAACAGTCTAGATCCATCCTCTTTAGAACCCCCTTTCTGGTAGTTGAAAGCAACTATCAAATCCCCCCTCATTCTTCTCTTCCGTAGACTAAACATCCCCAGTTCCCTCAGCCTCTCCTCATAAGTCATGTGTTCCAGTCCCCTAATCATTTTTGTTGCCCTCCACTGGACTCTTTCCAATTTTTCCACTTCCTTCTTGTAGTGTGGGGCCCAAAACTGGACACAGTACTCCAGATGTAACTTCACCAATGTCGAATAAGATTCTGTGGCCTGCATGGTGCAGGAGGTCAGACTAGATGATCATAATGGTCCCTTCTAACCTTAATGTCTATAAGTCTATGAAAGAAAAGTTAAAAGAGGGCAGATGGTGAAAGCCGGAAGGAGAGTTTTTGAAGCAAAGACAACAATTGTTAAATGGAACTAAATTGGAACTAAGTAGAGCTAAGCCCTGGTCTACACTAGAACTTTAGGTCGAATTTAGCAGCGTTAAATCGATGTAAACCTGCACCCGTCCACACGATGCAGCCCTTTATTTCGACTTAAAGGGCTCTTAAAATCGATTTCCTTACTCCACCCCGACAAGTGGATTAGTGCTTAAATCGGCCTTGCCGGCTCGAATTTGGGGTACTGTGGACACAATTCGACGGTATTGGCCTCCAAGAGCTATCCCAGAGTGCTCCATTGTGACCGCTCTGGACAGCACTCTCAACTCAGATGCACTGGCCAGGTAGATAGGAAAAGAACCGCAAACTTTTGAATCTCATTTCCTGTTTGGCCAGTGTGGCAAACTGCAGGTGACCATGCAGACCTCATCAGCAGAGGTGACCATGATGGAGTCCCAGAATCGCAAAAGAGCTCCAGCATGGACCGAACGGGAGGTACGGGATCTGATTGCTGTTTGGGGAGAGGAATCCGTGCTATCAGAACTCCGTTCCAGTTTTCGAAATGCCAAAACCTTTGTCAAAATCTCCCAGGGCACGAAGGACAGAGGTCATAACAGGGACCCGAAGCAGTGCCGCGTGAAACTTAAGGAGCTGAGGCAAGCCTATCAGAAAACCAGAGAGGCGAACGGCCGCTCCGGGTCAGAGCCCCAAACGTGCCATTTCTATGATGAGCTGCATGCCATTTTAGGGGGTTCAGCCACCACTACCCCAGCCGTATTATTTGACTCCTTCAATGGAGATGGAGGCAACATGGAAGCAGGTTTTGGGGACGAAGAAGAAGAAGATGATGATGAGGAGGAGGTTGTAGATAGCTCACAGCAAGCAAGCAGAAAAAACGGTTTTCCTGACAGCCAGGAACTGTTTCTCACCCTGGACCTGGAGCCAGTACCCCCTGAACCCACCCAAGGTTGCTTCCTGGACCCGACAGGTGGAGAAGGGACCTCCGGTGAGTGTACCTTTTAAAATACTATACATGGCTTAAAAGCAAGCATGTGAAAGGATTACTTTGCCCTGACATTCACGGCTCTCCTGGATGTACTCCCAAAGCCTTTGCAAAAGGTTTCTGGGGAGGGCAGCCTTATTGCGTACTTCATGGTAGGACATTTTACCACTCCAGGCCAGTAACACGTACTCGAGAATCATTGTACAACGAAGCATTGCAGTGTATGTTTGTTGGCGTTTAAACAACATCCGTTCTTTATCTCTCTGTGTTATCCTCAGGAGAGTGAGATATAATTCATGGTCACCTGGTTGAAATAGAGTGCTTTTCTTCAGGGGACACTCAGAGGAGCCCATTCCTGCTGGGCTGTTTGCCTGTGGCTAAACAGAAATGTTCCCCGCTGTTAGCCACGGGGAGGGGGGAGAAAAAATGCGACCTTGTAACGAAAGCACATGTGCTATGTATGTAATGTTAACAGCAAGTTTCAGAGTAACAGCCGTGTTAGTCTGTATTCACAAAAAGAAAAGGAGTACTTGTGGCACCTTTGAGACTAACCAATTTATTTGAGCATAAGCTTTCGTGAGCTACAGCTCACTTCATCGGATGCATACTGTGGAAACTGCAGAAGACATTATATACACAGACACCATGAAACAATACCTCCTCCCACCCCACTCTCCTGCTGGTAATAGCTTATCTAAAGTGATCACTCTCCTTACAATAAGAAAAGGAGTACTTGTGGCACCTTAGAGACTAACCAATTTATTTGAGCATGAGCTTTCGTGAGCTACAGCTCATTTCTGAGCTGTAGCTCACGAAAGCTCATGCTCAAATAAATTGGTTAGTCTCTAAGGTGCCACAAGTACTCCTTTTCTTTTTGCGAATACAGACTAACACGGCTGTTACTCTGAAAACTCTCCTTACAATGTGTATGATAATCAAGTTGGGCCATTTCCAGCACAAATCCAGGTTTTCTCTCCCCCCCGCTTTTTTTTCCAAAAACCACACACACAAGGAGTGAGTTTGTGTGTGTGGTTTTTGAAAAAGGGGGGGGGGTGAGAAAACCAGGATTTGTGCTGGAAATGGCCCACCTTGATTATCATACACATTGTAAAGAGAGTGGTCACTTTGGATGGGCTATTACCAGCAGGAGAGTGGGGTGGGAGGAGGTATTGTTTCATGGTGTTTGTGTATATAATGTCTTCTGCAGTTTCCACAGTATGCATCTGATGAAGTGAGCTGTAGCTCACGAAAGCTTATGCTCAAATAAATTGGTTAGTCTCTAAGGTGCCACAAGTACTCCTTTTCGTTTTGTTAACATCAAGGTTTACCCTGAAAGAGTGTAGCCACTGTTTTATAAAATGTGTCTTTTTAAATACCTCTGTCCCTTTCTTTTTCTCCACCAGCTGCATGTGTTTCAATAATCACAGGATCTTCTCCTTCCCAGAGGCTAATGAAGATTAGAAAGAAAAAAAAACGCACTTGAGAAGATGAAATGTTCTCCGAGCTCATGCTGTCCTCCCGCACTGACAGAGCAGAGATGAATGCGTGGAGGCAAATAATGTCAGAGTGCAGGAAAGCACAAAATGACCGGGAGGAGAGGTGGCGGGCTGAAGAGAGTAAGTGGTGGGCTGAAGACAGGGCTGAAGCTGAAATGTGGCAGCAGCATGATGAGAGGAGGCAGGATTCAATGCTGAGGCTGCTTGAGGACCAAACCAGTATGCTCCAGTGTATGGTTGAGCTGCAGCAAAGGCAGCTGGAGCACAGACTGCCACTGCAGCCCCTCTGTAACCAACTGCCCTCCTCCCCAATTTCCATAGCCTCCACACTCAGACGCCCAAGAACGCGGTGGGGGGGGCCACCGGCCAACCAGCCACTCCGCCACAGAGGATTGCCCCAAAAAAAGAAGGCTGGCATTCAATAAATTTTAAAGTTGTAAAATTTTAAAGTGCTGTGTGGCATTTTCCATCCCTCCTCCACCACCCCTCCTGGGTAGTGTGATGAATGAATAAAGAATGCATGAATGTGAAGCAACAATGACTTTATTGCCTCTGCAAGCGGTGATCGAAGGGAGGAGAGGAGTTGGTTAGCTTACAGGGAAGCAGAGTGAGCCAAGGGGCGGGGGGTTTCATCAAGGAGAAACAAACAGAACTTTCACATCGTAGCCTGGCCAGTCATGAAACTGGTTTTCAAAGCTTCTCTGATGCGTACCGCGCCCTCCTGTGCTCTTCTAACCGCCCTGGTGTCTGGCTGCGCGTAACCAGCAGTCAGGCGATTTGCCTCAACCTCCCACCCCACCATAAACGTCTCCCCCTTACTCTCACAGATATTGTGGAGCACACAGCAAGCAGTAATAACAGTGGGAATATTGGTTTCGCTGAGGTCTAAGCGAGTCAGTAAACTGCGCCAGCGCGCCTTTAAACGTCCAAATGCACATTCTACCACCATTCTGCACTTGCTCAGCCTGTAGTTGAACAGCTCCTAACTACTGTCCAGGCTGCCTGTGTACGGCTTCATGAGCCATGGCATTAAGGGGTAGGCTGGGTCCCCAAGGATACATATAGGCATTTCAGCATCCCCAACAGTTATTTTCTGGTCTGGGAATAAAGTCCCTTCCTGCAGCTTTTGAAACAGACCAGAGTTCCTGAAGATGCGAGCATCATGCACCTTTCCCGGCCATCCCACGTTGATGTTGGTGAAACGTCCCTTGTGATCCACCAGAGCTTGCAGCACTATTGAAAAGTACCCCTTGCGGTTTATGTACTCGGCAGCTTGGTGCTCCAGTGCCAAGATAGGGATATGGGTTCCGTCTATAGCCCCACCACAGTTAGGGAATCCCATTGCAGCAAAGCCATCCACTATGACCTGCACATTTCCCAGGGTCACTACCCTTGATATCAGCAGATCTTTGATTGCGTGGGCTACTTGCATCACAGCAGCCCCCACAGTAGATTTGCCCACTCCAAATTGATTCCCAACTGACCGGTAGCTGTCTGGCATTGCAAGCTTCCACAGGGCTATCGCCACTCTCTTCTCAACTGTGAGGGCTGCTCTCATCTTGGTATTCATGCGCTTCAGGGCAGGGGAAAGCAAGTCACAGAGTTCCATGAAAGTGCCCTTACACATGCGAAAGTTTCGCAGCCACTGGGAATCGTCCCAGACCTGCAACATTATGCGGTCCCACCAGTCTGTGCTTGTTTCCCGAGCCCAGAATCGGCGTTCCACAGCATGAACCTGCCCCATTAGCACCATGATGCATGCATTGGCAGGGCCCATGCTTTCAGAGAAATCTGTGTCCATGTCCTGATCACTCACGTGACCGCGCTGACGTCGCCTCCTCGCCTGGTATCGCTTTGCCAGGTTCTGGTGCTGCATATACTGCTGGATAATGCGTGTGGTGTTGAATGTGCTTCTAATTGCCAAAGTGAGCTGAGCGGCCTCCATGCTTGCCTTGGTATGGCGTCCGCACAGAAAAAAGGCGCAGAACGATTGTCTGCCGTTGTTCTGACGGAGGGAGGGGCGACTGACGACATGGCTTACAGGATTGGCTTCAGGGAGCTAAAATCAACAAAGGAGGTGGCTTTACATCAAGGAGTATTTCAGGCAGGACTTCACGGAGGGTTCCAATAAGAAATGGTGCACCTAAGTTATTGTTCTTATTGAAACAAGGAGGTTAGTCTGGCCTCTGATTGATACATGGCTAGATTTACCTCGCTGCAACTTCCCTGTGAGTGACTGCAGTGTGACCTAGAGGAATGAGTCCCCTATACGGGGGAGATGGCAAATGAGTACAAAACAAATCTGGTCTATTTCTTGTTTTGATCCACTCCATCTATCTTTTACATCTTTGGCTGACAGCAGATGGTGCAGAAGGACTGCATGCTATCCACATCTCATGGCTGCTCGGCAGAAGATGGTGCAATAGGACTGCTAGCAATCCGTATCGCCTGCCTACTCACCATAAGACGGTTCAATAGGACTGACTGCAGGACTAAAGAGAATGACCTAGTCAAGTCACTCCAAAGTTAGTCCCTGTGCCCATGTCTGCCCAGGCGCTCGTGGCCGACATGGCCAGGAGCACCTCAGACATGACGATGACGGCTACCAGTCGTACTGTACCGTCTGCTGCCACAAGGCAAGGGGTTGCTGCTACTGTGTAGCAATGCCGTACCACGACTGCCAGCACCCAGGAGACATACGGTGACGGTTACCTGAGCGGGCTCCATGCTTGCCGTGGTATGGCGTCTGCACAGGTAACTCAGGAAAAAAGGTGCAAAACAATTGTCTGCCCTTGCTTTCACAGAGGGAGGGAGGGAACGGGGGCCTGCCAATATGTACCCAGAACCACCCGCGACAATGTTTTAGCCCCATCAGAGTGCTCCATTGTGACTGCTCTGGACAGCACTCTCAACTCAGATGCACAATTGTTTGCGTTGCTGTGACCCAGGGAGGGGCGACTGAGGACACGGCTTACAGGGTTGGCTTCAGGGAGCTAAAATCAACAAAGGGAGTGGCTTTACATCAAGGAATATTTCAGGCAGGACTTCACGGAGGGTTACAATAAGAAATGGTGCACCTAAGTTATTGTTCTTATTGGAACAAGGAGGTTAGCCTGGCCTCTGATTGATACATGGCTAGATTTACCTTGCTACACCTTCTCTGTGAGTGACTACAGTGTGACCTAGAGGAATGAGTCCCCTAGACAGGGGAAGGGGGAAGCAAATGAGTACAAAACAAATCTGGTCTATTTCTTGTTTTGATCCACTCCATCTATCTTTTACATCTTTGGCTGGCAGCAGATGGTGCAGAAGGACTGCATGCTATCCACATCTCATGGCTGCTCAGCAGAAGATGGTGCAATACGACTGCTAGCAATCCATATCGCCTGCCTGCTCACCATAAGATGGTTCAATAGGACTGACTGCAGGACTAAAGAGAATGACCTGGTCAAGTCACTCCAAATTTAGTCCCTGTGCCCATGTCTGCCCAGGCGCTCATGGCCAACGTGGTCAGGAGCACTTCAGACATGACGATGACGGCTACCAGTCGTACTGTACTGTCTGCTGCCACAAGGCAAGGGGTTGCTGCTACTGTGTAGCAATGCCGTACCACGACTGCCAGCACCCAGGAGACATACGGTGACGGTTACCTGAGCGGGCTCCATGCTTGCCGTGGTATGGCGTCTGCACAGGTAACTCAGGAAAAAAGGTGCAAAACGATTGTCTGCCCTTGCTTTCACGGAGGGAGGGAGGGAACGGGGGCCTGACAATATGTACCCAGAACCACCCGCGACAATGTTTTAGCCCCATCAGGCATTGGGATCTCAACCCAGAATTCTAATGGGCAGCGGAGACTGCGGGAACTGTGGGATAGCTACCCACAGTGCAACGCTCCGGAAGTCGACTCTAGTCTCAGTACTGTGGAAGCCCTCCGCCGAGTTAATGCACTTAATGCACTTAGAGCATTTTCTGTGGGGACACACACACTCAAATATATAACACCGATTTCTAAAAAAAAAGACTTCTATAAATTCGACCTTATTCCGTAGTGTAGACATACCCTAAGTTGCTATTGAAAACAGAACCATTAGCACTGTTTGAAGATGGGATGAAGTGGCACATCTTGTTTGTATATGTGAGAAGGCAAGCAGCAGTTTTTTGTACATATTGAAGTCTGAATTGTGGAGAATTTGAAAGATCATGGGGAAGAGGGTGATAACAATCAAAACAAAAGGAAATGATGGCATGGTTAGGGATTTCAGCCGTTAGTGCCTGTATTAGGATTTGGCAGTATAGGGACTTGCCGAGAGCAGAAGACATGTCAGGAGCATCAAACTAAGGAGTATGCATTCCCAAAATATAATCCTCACAGGCATTGATGGATCGCTGATGATCGAGGAGTCTGAATGAGATTTGGGTAGGAAAGGGTTCACTGCAACCTGTCTCAGGGATCAGAGTGTGCACTGAAGGTAGGGAAGCCGTTGCATCTTCTTTTTAATTAACAGCAAACATGTGACCCTGCTTTGACTGTACCATCTACCCATCAATTGTCATGCAATGCATTTGGGCTCCCTATGAAGCCCTGTATTGGACTCCATCATCACATACACAGATGAGTGGCACCTCATTAATCATTAAGCCTAAAATCTCTCCCTAACACAGTACCAGAGCAGCCAAGGTATTTATCTCTGACTACTAGCTTAATCACAAAGTGAGCATTAGGCTCTGTAAGGCAAATCAGACACTTCTCTGTGACTGTGGAAGGTGCTCTGTTAGCGGAACGGCTGAAGATTGCTGTGCATAAGGTGGGAAGGAGACAGATTTGGGGACGAGGCTGTGCAAGAGGGCCAAATCCATACACAGGGTGGAGTCCTTGCCTTTTGAGGCTCTCTATACTGCTGCACTTAAAGGTGGGTAGGGACAAAGCTCAGACAGGCCAGAGGAGGGAAGATATTTCTACTACATGGGCCCACCTGTAATTTGTTCCACGTTGCTTCAGAAGTGACTTCAGCCATTACATGAACTCCTCTTAGCAATTCTTCAGGCCTGAGGGAGTTGCCTTACAACCTTTTCCCATTCTTTGAACATCAACCCAGCACCCACTCAGATACTAAGGTTGGGTACTAAGGGAGTTGGCCCTTAATATGGGCAAAGGCATCTTTAATTGCCTTTCAGTCACTAAATGAAAATAGCAGTATTATAGGGGGAGCTGGTAACTGCTATAGGTAGGTTGTCTAATACTTTCCATTTTTCATATTTCCTGAGACCTTTTCTTTGAGAAGTTCTCACACTTCCATTACTTCCAGCAGGCCTTCAATATTCAGCAGGGGAAAGCCCTTGGGCTGCAGAAGTGCCCTTTCTTTGTCCCACAAAATTTCATTCAGCTTCTGCTGAGATATAAACTGTGAAAAATCACCATTTCATGGAATTATAGAAGATTAGGGTTGGAAGAGATCTCAGGAGGTCATCTAGTCCAACCCTCTGCTCAAAGCAGGGCCAACACCATCTAAATCATCCCAGCCATTTCCCTTCTCTGACTTGTGTTCTTCAGAAAACATGTTAGTAGCTTGCCAAAGTAATAACTAAACATACAGATTTTCTAAGGTCATTTTGGTGCCAAGGCCACAGCAGTATACATTGTCCCAGGAACACCTGGGAGCTGCCAGAGTAGCAGTGAGGTATAGACTGCCCAGACCCAGCACATATGACCAGCAACCATGCACTTTGTTGGGGATTCCACATGGGGCAGGAGGGAACAGAAAGAATTAGGCCAGGCCTCCTCCTAGAAACCCAGCACCTCATCTCAGTTCTCCATCTCTCCCAACCTCCCTGCCCCCAGGGAGGACAACGTGAGGCTGGTGATCCCTCAACTCCAGTAGGGAGGTATGTGGGGGGAGAGAGAGAAAGAGAGAGAGAGAGATGTCTGATTCCTCCTCCTCCACCCCCAGTTCCTGGACCAAGCCCATGGCTCCCACTGGCCCATTTCATCCCAAGAGCACCACGTGGATCAGAAGGTCTTCCAATGCATAAGGAAGCTAGATATATAGAGAGAGCTCTCTCCAACAACCCAGAAGACCCAGCACCTGGACCCAACAGCATCTTCCTGCTGGGCTAAGACTTCTGCTGCCAGCTAATGCAGTTAGTCTTTTAGCTCAAGTAGCATCAGCCTATGCTGTGAGGATAAAGGTTCATGGCTAAAACCTTGAAGATGATGCATGATGGGGAGATTGCTGCAGTTGATTAATAACAGAGATTATTAAACTTTTTATTTTTTTAAAAAACCCTAGGGAAATATATACAAAAACCGTATGTTAAAAGAATGGTATCTGAAGCTCCGAAGAATGAGGAAATACAAGAATTAAGGTTGCTCATGAAACCTTAATCTGTCTTCCTTGTTGCAAGTGCACTATGGGTATGTCTAAACTGCAGTTAGACACCCATGGCAGGCCCCTTCTAACTGACTTGGGCCTGAGGGACTCTGGCTAAGGGACTTTTTAATTGCAATGTAGACTTCCAGACTCCAGTGGGAACCTGGGCTCAAAGGCTTTGTGAGGTAGGAGGGTCCCGGAACTTGGGCTGCAGCCCAAACCTGGAAGTCTACATTGAAATTAAACAGCCCTGCAGCCTGGGCCCAGCAAGCCCGAGTCAGCTGGCACAGGCCATGTCAAGGTTCCTCCCCCACTCTGAACTCTAGGGTACAGATGTGGGGACCTGCATGAAAAACCTCCTAAGCTTATCTTTACCAGCTTAGGTCAAAACTTCCCCAAGGTACAAAATATTACCCCCGTTATCCTTGGACTGGCCGCTACCACCACCAAACTAATACTGGTTACTGGGGAAGAGCTGTTTGGACACGTCCTTCCCCCCAAAATACTTCCCAAAACCTTGCACCCCACTTCCTGGACAAGGTTTGGTAAAAAGCCTCACCAATTTGCATAGGTGACCACAGACCCAACCCCTTGGATCTGAAAACAATGAAAAAGCATTCAGTGTTTTACAAGAAGACTTTTAATAAAAAATAGAAGTAAATAGAAATAAAGAAATCCCCCCTGTAAAATCAGGATGGTAGATATCTTACAGGGTAATTAGATTCAAAAACATAGAGAACCCCTCTAGGCAAAACCTTAAGTTACAAAAAAGATACACAGACAGAAATAGTTATTCTATTCAGCACAATTCTTTTCTCAGCCATTTAAAGAAATCATAATCTAACACATACCTAGCTAGATTACTTACTAAAAGTTCTAAGACTCCATTCCTGTTCTGTCCCCGGCCAAGACGACTACAGACAGACACACAGACCCTTTGTTTCTCTCCCTCCTCCCAGTTTTTGAAAGTATCTTGTCTCCTCATTGGTCATTTTGGTCAGGTGCCAGCGAGGTTACCTTTAGCTTCTTAACCCTTTACAGGTGAGAGGAGCTTTCCCCTGGCCAGGAGGGATTTCAAAGGGGTTTACCCTTCCCTTTATATTTATGACACACCCCCCAAATCTCAGCTAGGGTGAAACACTGGCTGGGATTTCTTCCTGGAGCTCTAGGAAAAACAGAGTTAATAAGACACATGCATCTCTAAATATACTACCAAGTACATAAAGACTAACAATATTTTCCACATCTCAAGGACGATTTTAACCAGTTGATTCTGGGAAACTTTCACGGGAGAGTGCATCAGCCACTTTGTTAGAAGCTCCTGAGATGTGTTGGATGTCGAAATCAAAACCTTGGAGAGCTAAACTCCACCGAAGAAGTTTTTTGTTAGTTTCCTTGACGGTGTGAAGCCACTTTAGTGCAGCATGGTCGGTTTGCAGGTGGAAACGCCGTCCCCAAACATATGGGCGTAGCTTTTCCAGAGAGTAGACAATGGCATAACATTCTTTTTCAGTGACTGACCAGTTGCTTTCCCTCTCAGACAGTTTTTTGCTGAGAAACACTACAGGGTGGAATTCTTGATCAGGTCCTTTCTGCATTAAAACTGCTCCCACACCACGCTCGGATGCATCTGTGGTTACTAGGAACGGTTTGTCAAAGTCTGGGGCCCTTAGTATAGGGTCAGACATGAGTGTCGCTTTAAGCTTGTTAAAGGCCTTCTGACACTTTCCGGTCCACTGAACAGCATTTGGCTGTTTCTTTTTGGTTAGGTCTGTCAGTGGGGCAGCGATTTGGCTGTAGTGCGGTACAAATCGTCTGTAATAACCGGCCAAGCCTAAGAAGGATTGAACCTGTTTCTTTGACTTTGGGACAGGCCACTTTTGGATAGCATCCACTTTGGCCTGTAGGGGGCTGATAGTTCCTTGACCCACCTGGTGTCCAAGGTAAGTCACTCTGTTTAGGCCTATTTGACACTTCTTAGCCTTAACAGTTAGTCCTGCCTCCCTTATGCACTCAAGGACTTTTTGTAGATGTTCCAGGTGGTCTGCCCAGGAATCCGAAAATATGGCCACATCGTCAAGGTAGGCAACTGCATATTCTCCTAATCCCGCTAGGAGACCATCTACAAGTCTTTGGAAAGTGGCGGGTGCATTTCGCAGCCCGAGAGGGAGTACATTAAATTCATACAGCCCGAGATGTGTGATGAAGGCTGACCTTTCCTTGGCAGATTCATCTAGCGGTACCTGCCAGTACCCCTTGGTTAAGTCCAAGGTAGAGATGAACTGGGCCCGTCCCAGTTTCTCTAATAGTTCATCAGTGCGTGGCATTGGATAGTTGTCTGGGCGAGTTACAGCATTTAGCTTACGGTAGTCCACGCAAAAACGTATTTCCCCATCTGGTTTGGGAACTAGAACCACTGGAGATGCCCATGCACTTTCAGAGGGGTGGATTACACCCATCTGTAACATATCCTGGATCTCCCGTTCTATAGCAGTTTTAGCTTGAGGAGACACCCGGTAAGGTTGGACCCTAATTGGGTGAGCATTACCTGTGTCAATGGAGTGGTATGCCCGTTCAGTCAGTCCTGGGGTGGCTAAGAACGTTGGCGCGTAGCTAGTGCACAGCTCCTGGATCTGCTGTCGCTGCATACGCCCAAGGGTCGTGGAGAGGTTCACCTCTTCCACATCACCAGCACATTTCCCTTCGTAGTAAACACCTTCAGGCCACTCAGCGTCGTCTCCTCCCTGGGCTGTAAACTGACAAACCTTTAATTCTCTGGAATAAAAGGGCTTTAGAGAATTAATATGGTACACCTTAGGCTTTCGGTTGGAGGTGGGGAATGCTATGAGATAATTAACAGCTCCCAGGCGCTCCTGGACCGTGAATGGCCCTTCCCACGATGCTTCCATTTTATGGGCCTGGAGCGCCTTTAAGACCATGACCTGGTCTCCTACTTTGAAGGAACGCTCTCTGGCATGTTTATCATACCAGGCTTTTTGCTCTTTTTGAGCATCCTGTAAGTTTTCTCTAGCAAGGGCTAAAGAGGTTCGGAGGGTGTTTTGTAGGTTGGTTACAAAGTCCAGAATGTTAGTTCCTGGAGAAGGTGTAAATCCCTCCCATTGCTGCTTCACCAACTGCAATGGCCCCTTAACCTCACGGCCATATACAAGTTCAAATGGGGAAAACCCTAAACTGGGATGTGGTACAGCTCTGTAGGCAAAGAGCAACTGCTGCAACACTAGGTCCCAATCATTGGAGTGCTCATTTACGAATTTACGTATCATGGCCCCCAAAGTTCCATTAAACTTCTCCACCATGCCATTTGTTTGATGGTGGTAAGGAGTGGCAACCAAGTGATTTACCCCATGAGCTTCCCAAAGGTTTTTCATAGTTCCTGCCAGGAAATTAGTCCCTGCATCTGTGAGGATGTCGGAGGGCCAACCTACCCTGGCAAAAATGTCTGCTAGTGCCTGACACACACTTTTAGCCCTGGTGTTGCTTAGAGCTACTGCTTCCGGCCATCGGGTGGCAAAATCCATGAAAGTCAGTATGTACTGCTTTCCTCTGGGTGTCTTTTTCGGAAAAGGACCCAGAATATCCACAGCTACTCGCTGAAATGGAACTTCAATGATGGGGAGTGGTTGTAGAGGGGCTTTGACCTGGTCTTGGGGTTTTCCCACTCTTTGGCACACCTCACAAGACTGGACATAGGTAGAAACATCCTTGCCCATTCCCTCCCAGTTGAATGACCCCCCCCCAACCGGTCTTTGGTCCTGTTCACCCCAGCATGGCTACTAGGGTGATCGTGGGCTAAGCTCAAGAGCTTGGCCCGGTATTTAGTTGGAACTACCAACTGTCTCTGAGGATGCCAGTCTTCCTGGTGTCCCCCAGAAAGAGTTTCCTTGTATAAAAGTCCTCTTTCTACAACAAACCTGGATCGATTAGAAGAGCTGAGAGGCGGTGGGTTGCTCCGTGCCGCCGTCCAAGCTCTCTGGAGGCTTTCATCTGCTTCCTGTTCGGTCTGGAACTGTTCCCTTGATGCTGGAGACATCAGTTCCTCACGGGATTGTGGACCTAGGCTTGGTCCCTCTGGAAGCGATATAGGGGATGGAGCTGTTTCTGTTGACTGTGAACCGCTCTCCGCTGGTGCACTATGTTGGGATTCAGGCTCCGGCTGAGCCTCTTGTGTAGGGTTATCGGCTGCTGCCAGTTCAGGTTCGGTGGGGCCCTCTGGTGTTGAGGTTGCAAGTACTGGATTCAGTGCTGGCACGGGGTCTGGCGTTGGTTGTTTGGCTGGTTCCGGTTCTGGGACTGGTTCCATCTGGGTCTCTGGGACTGGATCCACTACTGCTGTTGCAGACATTGGCCTGGGGTCCAGGTCCATCACCTCTGACCGGGTTCTGATAGAAGTTTCCGGAACAGAGCTAGGCCCCACGGCTTGTTTAGCCTGGCTGCGGGTGACCGTTCCCACCCTCTTGGCCTGCTTCACGTGATTGGCCAAGTCTTCCCCCAACAGCATGGGGATGGGATAATCATCATAGACTGCAAAAGTCCACATTCCTGACCAGCCCTTGTACTGGACAGGCAACTTGGCTGTAGGCAAATTGAAAGAGTTGGACTTGAAGGGTTGAATCGTCACTTGGATCTCTGGGTTGATTAAATTGGGGTCCACTAAGGAAGCATGGATAGCTGACACTTGTGCGCCGGTGTCCCTCCACGCGGTGACCTTCTTCCCGCCCACACTCACAGTTTCCCTCCGCTCCAAGGGTATCTGGGAGGTATCTGGACCTGTGGACCTCTGGTGTGATTCCGGTGCAATGAACTGTAATCTGTTGGGGTTCGTGGGGCAGTTGGCCTTTACATGCCCCAGCTCGTTACATTTAAAACATCGTCCAGCTGACGGGTCACTGGGGCGAGGTGAGTTGCTGGAGAACGGGGTGGTGGGACGATAAGGGGTCTGGAGGGTTCTTTGGGAGGTAGGTGGGGCTTTGGGCGGCCCCCGGTAATAGGGTGTGGTCTGGGGTGGTCCCTTCTGGTCTCCGCTCCAACTGCGACCAGTTTTCTTCTTCTCTGCCACCTCCAGCCATCTGGCTCCAATCTCTCCTGCCTCAATTACAGTTTTGGGTTTCCAATCTAGGATGTATCTTTCTATTTCCTCAGGAACACCCTCTAAGAATTGTTCCATTTGCATTAGGAAGGGCAATTTTACTGGAGATTCAACACTTGCTCCTGATATCCAGGCATCCCAATGTTTCACAATGTGGTAGGCATGTCGGGTAAATGACATGTCTGGTTTCCACCTTAGGGCTCGGAACCTCCGACGAGACTGCTCGGGTGTTATCCCCATTCTGACTCTCGCCTTGGATTTAAACAGTTCATACTTGTTCATATGTTCTTTAGGCATTTCAGCTGCCGCCTCAGCTAAGGGTCCACTGAGCTGCGGCCTCAGCTCTACCATGTATTGGTCAGTAGAGATGTTGTACCCAAGGCAGGCCCTTTCGAAGTTTTCTAAGAAGGCCTCAGTATCATCACCTGCCTTGTAGGTGGGGAACTTTCTGGGATGGGAAGTGGTACCTGGAGAAGGATTGCTAGGGTTTGTTGGTATATTCTGCTGGGCCTTTATCCTCTCCATCTCCTCCACATGCTTCCTTGCCTCCATTTCCCTCTTGTGGGCAGCCTCCTGTACCTCCTTCTCCAGCCGCATGAGTTCTATCTGTCTTTCATGTTCCCTTTGTTTTTCCTCAGCCTGAAATTTGGCTAATTCCAGCTGTAGTCAAGCCGAGGATTTGGCCATTCTAACCTCTCTGTTTTTAACTAACTTTACACCCGAGGTTTAGAAATAAACAAACAAAACTTGGCTGTAAAATTTTGCTGTGCTGGAATAGAATACCTATTCTCTGATAGTGATTGTCAGCCTACAGAAAAAGACAATTCCCTTGTCTCTGCTCTGGGCCCAAATTAAAGCAAAAAACCTCCAACTACTTGGAAACCTGCTTACCCAGCCCAAAGAAAAAAAAATTTCTTTTCAAACCTGTGCTCCTTGTAAAACAAAAAAAAAAAAAAAATCAAAATCCTAAAAAAAAAACCCTGCCACTTTTGTCTCCAGGCAAATGGGTAGAGCACACACCCCCTATTCACTTTTAGGAAGAAAAGAAAAAGAAAAAAAAACCTCTGGGTTGGAAGACTGTGAATTTCCCAGCAGAAGTTAAGTACCCTGCCTCCAGGCAAAGAAAACCTGCAATTCACAAGATAATCCCCTTTTGTCTCTGCTTGGCCACAAAGCAGAGAGAAACCAAGCTGCTTTCAGTTTCAAAGCTGCTTTCTGGACTTCCTAAAAATTCCTTTTTAAAATCTGTATTTCTAGTTCAAAAAATCTCAACTGGATCTCAAAATGATTTCAGGTTAATCCCACCACTGTGCCACCATGTCACGGTTCCTCCCCCACTCTGAACTCTAGGGTACAGATGTGGGGACCTGCATGAAAAACCTCCTAAGCTTATCTTTACCAGCTTAGGTCAAAACTTCCCCAAGGTACAAAATATTACCCCCGTTATCCTTGGACTGGCCGCTACCACCACCAAACTAATACTGGTTACTGGGGAAGAGCTGTTTGGACACGTCCTTCCCCCCAAAATACTTCCCAAAACCTTGCACCCCACTTCCTGGACAAGGTTTGGTAAAAAGCCTCACCAATTTGCATAGGTGACCACAGACCCAACCCCTTGGATCTGAAAACAATGAAAAAGCATTCAGTGTTTTACAAGAAGACTTTTAATAAAAAATAGAAGTAAATAGAAATAAAGAAATCCCCCCTGTAAAATCAGGATGGTAGATATCTTACAGGGTAATTAGATTCAAAAACATAGAGAACCCCTCTAGGCAAAACCTTAAGTTACAAAAAAGATACACAGACAGAAATAGTTATTCTATTCAGCAAAATTCTTTTCTCAGCCATTTAAAGAAAACATAATCTAACACATACCTAGCTAGATCACTTACTAAAAGTTCTAAGACTCCATTCCTGTTCTGTCCCCGGCCAAGACGACTACAGACAGACACACAGACCCTTTGTTTCTCTCCCTCCTCCCAGTTTTTGAAAGTATCTTGTCTCCTCATTGGTCATTTTGGTCAGGTGCCAGCGAGGTTACCTTTAGCTTCTTAACCCTTTACAGGTGAGAGGAGCTTTCCCCTGGCCAGGAGGGATTTCAAAGGGGTTTACCCTTCCCTTTATATTTATGACAGGCCAACTGCAGGTTTTTAATTGCAGTTTAGACATACCCAGTATGTGACCATTAAATTTTTAACTTCATGGCCACATACTATTTATTTCTAACTTTGACTCCTTGACTCTGCAGAGAAAATGTTCTTTTAGTGTCGTATTTTTAGTGTAATTTCCTAATAAAAACCTCCCCCCAAAACATAAATTCTAGTTTGTGGAACTTTTTGTTCCCCCAACTTGGGTTATCAACAGGATTTGGACAGCTTGGACCAATCTTCTACGGGACCCTGTCTCACTCAGTGCACAGTATAGACAGACAAGGAGGCAAAATTAAGGTTCCATGCACAACCGTATGTCTGGCATTTACTTATTTTCAAATGCTTGACTTTGCAACCTAAATAATGCTCATTTACTGTTGGAGTATATATATATATTTCTAAATTTTAATCATCTCCAGTCAAAGTAGCTTAGTAAATTTACATTCCCGACAGTTGTATCTCTAGTAGACATAGTACCCAGGTCACATTTGCTAGGAGCTGTTAGGTTCCCTGTATTATCATTTTCATTTTCCTATACCACCAGCTAGTAAATGCTGAGGTCTTGGATTATTTTTTGTCTGTGCACTAACATTTGATAGAAAAACAATGGACTTAATTGCTCACAGAAAAGCTCATCCACAAATGAATCCCGACAAGACAGCTTAAGACACAAATAGTGTATTCTCCAAGACAGCCAGTCACATGTTTGACATTCTCAGTGTGTATAACTGAACACTGCAAACAACAATTTCCAGTAATGCAACCAGGAAAATGGCAGTCAAAACAAGAGTCTTGGGTTCAGTTTCCAATTGTGCTGCAGACACACCCTCTGACTTTGGTTAACTCACATAACCTGGCTGTTCCTCATTATGCCCATCCATACAATGGAAAATAATAATATTTTCACACCTCACCTTTAGAATCGTCAGATGACAAGGACTATATACATATAAGGTGGTATTATTTAACACAAAGACTAAAGATGTGCATTCTTCTGTGTACTTTCTTTGAACTGTATCTGATTACTGATACTCACTGAAGCTTAAGTGAGTTACTCGAGATTCACACCAGCCTAACATGGCAGAATTTGGTCCATTCTATTTGTATACATTTTTTCTATAATCAATATTAGCTTATTTTAGTTCCAACTGTGTTTATTTGTTCATTTAAAGTGGTTTCCCACTTTGTTATATTAAACATTATTCATGACACTGTTTTTCATTTTAAGGTGCGTGCTACATTCATTTTCTTTTAGCAACTGATACTTTGGAGGGCAATCTTGAAGAATGAGTATAACCACACATATAACAGATGTCTCATAAAATTGACTTCAATTGCTTCTCTATGACCTCTGTCAAGGAAGTAAGTCTCAAATTCAAGCCAGTAAGAGCAGCTGTAGATACTGTTGTTAGATAACAGTGACCTGCATTCCCAAGGGTAGTGCCCAAGAACAAGAGAATTGTAGTCTTTCACACAATAAAAGTGATTAATGCCAAAATAACTCAGCAAGCAATGCTGCAGCCACATAGTGTGAGACACCTAGGGTCATAAGGAAAATAATCAGTTTCTCCTTGTGATAAAAATTAAAACATAGCTATATAAAAGCAATTTACTGAAAAACTCAGTAGAAAATCACAGGTATAAGCACATATTAAGGACGTTGTGATTTACAATCTTTGCTATTTTTATGCTTTCTCCAGAATTCATACATTCTTTTTTTAAAAAAAAATGCAAATGTCTGTCCCTTTTTGCTGTAAAAAAAAACATTCCAAATGGATGGTGGCCCTGTTATGGCAATCTCTCAGGAAACCATTTCTGGACAAGAAGAGCAGTAAATATGTAGGGCCTAAGTCTGAGCTCTGTTGTCTAGTGTAAGTCAGGAACAATTACACTGTCTGTGGAATTACATTGATGTAGAACTGGAGCAAGTAAGATCAGAATCAAGCTCATAAACTAAAATTCCTTTTTGCCTCAATGAGGCACAACTCTTGTAGTTTAACCAAAAGCCACTAAAGGTATGTCTACATTGCAATTAAAAATCATTGGCTGGCCCATGCCAGCTGACATAGGCTCACAGGGCTCAGGATAAGACGCTGTTTAACTTCAGGGCAGACATGCTCTAAGGAGCCAGGACCCCTTTTTCAAACCAAGGGTGTGCCAACAATTCAAGCTGGAGATGTAAATTGCAGCTTGAGGAGACATACCCAACTATCTCTGATCAAGCTAACCCACTCAAGCTAGAAGAGTAGGTGCGGTGGTGTGAGTGTCAGGAGGGAGAACCCAATTTGAACATGTGCCTAGCATCTCAGATAGGTTTATAACTTGGGTGGCTAGCCCATCCCACCACTTGTGCCTCAATGGTTACACTCTGTTTTCAGTGTACTACCTTGATCAGAGCTAGCCTGGGTACATCTCCTGGAGCTGGAATTTACATACGCTGCTCAAAAGTTAGATGGGACTTTTAGATGCCTAATGTTAAGAAGCCATGAAAAAATATTCCAGCTTGTGTGCCTAAATCTCGGCACTGAAATCTCAATTTAGGGATCCAGTAAGTGACCTGCTTTTCAAAATATGCTGAGTATACACAACTCCCTTTGCCAATTTTCCATCGAATTGAATGCAGTGGGAGTTTGGGGCAGGTAAGAAGAATAGGTCACAAACCATGTCTTGAACCTTGAGGTCAGGGAAGGAGTGAAGGGAGCAAGGGTTATGTCCCAGTTAAATGGCTTTGGAGATTTGTTTGTACTGATCCTGACTGTTGGCATAAGTAGGCCAGCAAGGGAAGGAAGAAGACCCTCAGCTTTCCCTCTGGAGTCTCTCATCTGAGCAATTCTAAGTCTTTTACAGGTGTGAGGAAGCAAGCCAAAATCTAGCAAGTGTCTCTGTCTGCATGACGTTTCATTACTGGATTGTTGCACAAATGCTTGAAATCCTTTGTTTACAGCTTCACAGATCTTCATTTTTTCATTCATATTCTACCTGCCAAATGCATTGAAATATGGGTCTGTCTTTAAATCTTGTGGTGTAAAGTTACTGATTGGTAGTGTTTGCCATTTTTTTTCTTTTTTACAGACTTATTTTGGCTCTGCAGCCATACATCAAAATTAGAAGCAAATCTGTTTAATGGAAAAATAAGTTACATGGTATGAGATACTAGCACAGTCCACAAAATAAGCAAAATTCCTCATATTTCATTAACCAAAGTGTCTTTTTATTAACACAAAAATTGGTGCACATACATCTTCTTTGTGTTCAGTGTGTGAACACCATTTTGCTGTATCACTAAATGTCAACAAGTCTAACTGATTCTTGTGGACAGAAAGAAGTATGGACTTACCTTTGTAAGAACTGCAGTAAGTTATGGTAAGGCATTCAGGCAAGTCTAGCCTTTAAAGGCAGAGTTTTTAATGTTAATACCCTGAGCTGTGTTTCAAATTACTCAGATGACATTTTAAGATGCCATGACTTCATTGTGAATCTAGACTGTCTTTGCCAGTTATCTGTATATCCTCCAGCAATGAAAATTAGCATTCTGCCCACTATAATGAATCATTTCTGAAAAGTAATTACATTATTGCTATAAAAATTGACATGCAGAAATACAGCATCCACAACTGTATATAATGAAGCATATAAAGACTGAAAAAGTACACTCATAATGTGCTCTATATTATGGGGAAGACTGTGGCTTTAATTCATTGGCTTTATTGTGTATTTTGGGAGAGATAGGAGGTGGATATTTGGAGGGGGGTGGCTGAGTGGGACAGGATAGAGGGATAAAGAGGAGATTCACAGGAATGGGAATCTCAAGAGGAATTCTGGATAACTGTCCCAGAATACTTTCTGGGGCTATAGAAAAGCACTGCCCAGGGTCCAACATTTGCTCCCTACATCCATGTGAGGGCTTATTGGGGAGTGTAGAAAGAGCAGGACCATGTCCCAGCCCTCCCATATCCATTTATGGAATGTTGTGCCTGCAACAGCACTAAACTAATGTACTGATTGAACTCTCTCTAATTATGTGACTGACCTCTGCACTGTGGAGCAACTCAGGGAAAAGACTCCTTTCATCTTCCCTTCCCCACTCTTGCACATCCAAGTAGGGCCAGCTGATTCTCATCAGCAGGCCTGGTTCTTCTCTCACATCACTTTATGTTAAGTGTGCTAAAAATCAGTCCAGTTATAGAGTTACGAAATCGGAATCAAGCCCACAATGGACTATACTGACATTGCAGCTACCTGATAGAGTACCAATCAGAGTATACTTTTGTAACTTTTCCCAAGTTTCAGAAACTATCGATGGATGGATTCATATTTTAAGGCTGGAAAAGAAAAAAAGTTTTGCAACAAACCATATAAAGCCTTTTGTTCTTGTTCTAATGAGTTCTAGATGATTATCTATTCATTAAGGTCCCTGGCAAACACACAGATGAAATTTCATCACAGCAGCAGAATAGCCTAAAGTGGGTTATTTTCAAGAACAACTATCTTCTGAATGGTTTGTTAGCAATGATTTGTTTATGCCTCAATAAGAAGCACTTATTGTGACTGAGCATATTTAAAGAAGATTCACAACTTTGAATGTTTATTCTGAGGAATTACAAAGTGGCCACAATCAAAGAGTGTTGACTGTGTTATATAGTCTTTTGTTATGCATATTCATTTAATTAATTCATATTAATTTCAGATTAGCTCAAGTCTTCAACATTTATTGATTAAATGTTTTGTTTTACGAGGCTAGACTAGTTGCTTCAGTACATACTATTTTGTATGCCAATACTTGTGTATTATGCATTTGTTTGCATAATTGATATTTTTATGGGAGTTCAAGTGGTTTATGTAAATCACTTTTCTTTGTTCACATCCCATTTTCTTCCATTTAAATTGTAGCTGACTGATATTACATGAAATATTACTTGGAGAAGTTGGGAATACAGTGCATCCTGTGTCTTAAGGACAAAACTAGAGGGAGGCAAAGCAACACTATTTGTATGTCACATCCCACTGGACCACTTTATAGTCACCACTGGATGTACACCTCCGATCTTTTGTTAAGATTCAGACAATGCGGGAAGAAGAAGCAGCCTCCCACTATGGTATTATTTTTCCCCTCTTCCTGTGGCACCTTCTCTTGGTTTTATCTTTGCGGTACCTTCATTATGAGAAGACAGCAAGCTTCTCTCTGCAGAGTTTTAGCCTTTGGGATCTACCCCTATGGTCCTAAGTATAGAACAAATGGCCTCACTGATAGGATTAGAGTCCCTTTCATGCTTTCTCTCCTAATGGGCGGTAAGTGGTCTCCATTGTTTGTTGACTTATGGCTCCAGCACACAGATAATTAATATGTGTCTCCCTTTCACCATTTGAATTCAAGAGTTTCTTACCTGATGTGTGGAACCATTGTACTTTGATAAGTTAAACTTTAGTCCTTTACTGTTTCCAGTGCAGGTTTTCAGTTTCCCATTCCCCACCATGCGTAAGTTTTGGGGTACCTACACTCCTTCTCCATCATATCCCCATTGTCCCCCATTCCCTCCTCCCCCCATACCAGTGTCTCTGTCTGCCCCCCTTCCCTCCACTTCATCCTTCCGCCCTATGCTAGGGGTTCTGTGTGGCCACATATCCCTTCTCCCCCCATTACTATGGTCCCCTATTTTCCTTGTGACTCCCATTTCCCCCATTTTACACAGGTGTAAGACAGTGGATGATCAGGCTCCATGTCTTTAACAAAAAGGTATGAATGTGATTATCCTCAGCTCCCCTATTCTAATGAAGCCAGATTTTTTCTGTTTGTTCCTGCTCCTCTCCTTTGTGTTTGCATCTGTCTTGCATTGATTAGGATCTACATTCTCTACCAAACATATCTTATACATGCTTTTCTGAATATGCAATCTTTGGTGTTTTCAAATAAACAAATAAACAAATATATATATATATATATATATATATATATATATATATATATATATATATATATATATATATATATATATATATATATGTATATGTTCTATATTGCAGTTATGTCCCTAACAAATTAAGGATACACATATTCAAAATTTGGTTATATTTACAGTTTCTCCTCTGAGTTTTTCTCCATTAAATCCAGGGAGAGTAGTGTGTACAAGACTAGAGTGAATGTGAGTTGATTTTAGAAATTACAGAGCACACAGAATCATACCTACAAGGTTGTTTGATTTGTATGTGTGCTTATCTAAACTATTTGTTAGCCTTTTAGGATATAGTCTGAACATTATACTTTTTCAGAGGTATTTTCAGCTTTAACTAGTCCCAGCCCCTATGGGCACAATCCATTTTGCTTTAATGGCACCACACACAGATATAAAATATTTGGTTTTATATTATTTACTATATGTTTAAAATTTTGTGCACCACCTTGACAAGGGAGAGATGCTAAAACTCTATAAGCAAAAATACTATTAATGTATTACATGGTTTCTTAGTGCATACTATTTTTATTTATTTTTAGCAAGTGTAATTCACTGTTGAAAGTAACATAGAAAATGCAAATAACCTGTAAGAACATAGAAACCAATCCAGCCAAAACTACTCTGGAAAGCAATAGACCCTGTGTCTTCAATGTGCCAACATATTCCGAAGGAAACTTGGCTGACAATGGAAGGTTCCTCTCTGCAAATTACAAACCATCTCTAAAGCAACAAATTGCAGAGCCATTGACCCAGATTATTTAAAATTTATGCAAATGAGCCATCCACTTCCCACACTCCCAGGCTCTCAGTTTGCATGTACTTTAGAACAACCATCTGTGGCTGAGACTCAAGCAGTAATTCTTATATGGCTGCAGATCAGGACTTTGTTGGGTTTGATGGGCCTCCCTTTAGGACTTCTTCTTAATTTTTCTGCGATTGGGAGGGACTGTCTCATGATATGTGGATGTCTCAATATATAGAAGTATGAATAGATCTAGATCATTCTGTGTTTAAATCTAGACCAGGTTGGTAAATATCAAATGCTGTGGCTCTCTCAATGTAGCCAAAACTCAACTTTATCATGAGTATCACAATGTGGGCTTTTTTTTTGTTTGTTTTTAGTTTTGGGGTTTTTTGGGGGGTGGGGGCATGGCATTATTGTTGTTGTTTTTTCTCCTTAAAACCCCAGCTGCTGGAGTCCTGTAATTACATTAAAAAACTACTTTTCATTAAAAAGAAAGTACACATTCAGCCCTTGTGGTTGCAGAGAGAAGCCTGAAAATGTGGTCTTGAAAGGCTCCAACTCCAGAAATCAAATAAAAAGAATCCAGGAATTATTTTTTTTTTAAATCTCATGTTTTTTAAGCCAATCTCATTATTCTGAGGAGGCTGACTCAGATGCTTGAAGCTGGTAATGCTGCAGTCTGCTTGTTGTTTATTGGTTTATATGAACTGAATTTATGGTTTCATTCCAGTTTTCATTAGACAAATTACTAGAGCTAGGTGGGAAATGGTTTTCTCATCCTGTGAAAATTTTCAAGTTGGGACAGAAAATCAATTGAAACATTTTGTGACCCAAAAATGAAAAAAAAAAAATCTGTTTAGATTAATCATTATTTCGGTTTGATTTCAACCATTTCAGTTCATTTTTCTTTACTTAGCTTACATTTCTAAATTTAAAGTTGTTGCAGATTGTTCAGCATTCATACAAAAGAATGAATGAAAATGGTATACAAACTATCTCATCTAGCCTGGTGGTGATCCCCCTAGTGCAAGTTTGAGCCACATTGTAAGAGAGTATGAAGCAGTTTATGCACAGTTGGTTCTCATGCCAAGAAGAATTTTGTCCCTTGACTTTCACGAAACACTAAATTTGCTTTTAAAAATTAAGGAGGGGGAAAGAAATATATGTAACTGAGAATGTTTCAGAAGGTTTCATCATTTCAAAAGTGGATTAAGGGTCTGAATTAGGATCCAAGGGTACATCTACATTGTGATAAAACACCCCCAGTATAGCCACAGATGGCCCAGGTCAGCTGTCTTGGGTTCACAGGGCTTGATCTGCGGAGCTATAAAATTGCAGTGTAGATATTCGGACTTGGGCTGGAGCCTAGGCTCTGAGACCTTCTCCTCATGTGGGGCCTCAAAACCTGAGCCCAAACTTCCACAGTGCAATTTTATAGCCTCACAGCCTGACCCCCACAACCCCAAGTCAGCTTACCTGGGTCACCCACCAGTCTTTTATTGCAGTGTAGATATATCCCAAATTTCATCCCCTTGTGGAGTTTGGCTTTACTGGTAACTCAAAAGCAAAATAAATCAGCCTAACCTTTCTTCTCACCTTTAGATATTCCTAAGGTTTCCTTCCATGATTTCTACTGTCCTATATCCTTTAAATCCTGGTTGAAGCTTAATGGATCCAGCTGACAATATGTCTGGGTATTAATTACCCTGAATCTTAATGCAGAGACTTTGCACGATTGCTTACTGTAGTATGACTTAACAGAAGAGCCTTGCATTCCTATACAGGTTCTTAGACTCTGCCTTTAACCGTCAGCGAGAGGCTCTTTATTTTGCCTTTAACCGTCAACGTGAGGCTCTCTTCCACCTGCTCTCATTACTTAGGAAGAATGTTGTTGTTTAACTCTTCAGACACTACCATATGCGATCCCTTTCTTGATCTCCTACATTTCTGGGAAGGGAGAAGCAATCGCATAAGTTGTTTTCCTCGATTAACCTCAGAAACAGACTTCTCAGCCTCTGCATTTGTCCGGGCTTACAGACATGGAAGAATCCAGTTTTTGGATGTTGGTTGAAGCAACCAGTCCTGAAGGGAGGCAAAAGGTAGTTGGGGAAGTACATGACAGTGCAGCTCTTCACTCACAGGGGTTGCTAGTCATTAAAGCTAATGGGGCTAAGCCTCTCAGCTCTGTAGTGAAAGTGATGTACTGAAGAGTCCAGTATGTCCTGTTTCCTCTAAGGGTCTCCTGGTGGCACCGCAGCTGCTCTAGCCATGGGAGACCTAGAATGTATGACTGCTACAAGGGAACTTTTGGTCCTGCAGCACATGTGCAGCCAGCTGCAAAGGGAGAATGCAGAGCAGGGAACACAAGCTTAATTTAGATCACATGCACATCCTGCCGCCTGACTCATTTTCCAGACCCCAGAACAAGTTGGTTGGGGAGGGGTAAGGGTAAGGGCTTCTGAGCATGGGGATGGTGAGTGGCAAGTGGGGCAGGGAAGAATTTTGAATGTAGTGACTGTTATTGGAGCCTTGAGGTATGAGTGGTATGAAAGTCTACGTACACTAAGCACATCTGGGTGTTTGGTCAGAGAGTGCTCAGAGCTCTAGGATGGTTCTGAACTGTGGATAGGTTAAGTAGAAAGAGGGGTGTTCTTAATCTGAAAGGGTTGGGAAAAGGCACTTGTTTTTCTTCCTAATTCCTCAACAAATTCCCTTCTCTTTCTACAAAACACTTCCTGGTGACTTCCAAACTACAGTTGTTTTGAAAATATAATTAATTAACTTTTTTTCAAAACAAATAAGAAAGTTAACTTTGACTTTAAAATGTCCATAAGGGCAGGTCCCCAGTGTTTTAGCACTAAAGAACTTTATACGAATTCAAGATCAAAACATTTTAAAATATTAGCAGTTTAAACATGTTTTCATACACTTAATTTATCATTGTAATTATATACTACAGATTGTGTTGTTCTAATTAGGAACACTGAGCTGGTCTCACTAAGCACCTCTAGTATGTATTAATCAGCTTTGTTATACAAACTAATGCACCTTAAGCTGAGGTTCACAAAGGAGTTTAGGCACCTAGAAAAACAGTGGAAAAACAGTGCAATCCACAAAGCCTGAGTTAGGTACCTAGGTGCCCCTGTACAATGAATGAGGAGAGATAGGCACCTAAAAAGAGTGCAACTTCCTAAACTAGCCAATGGGAGATGCCAGGGATAGGGATGTGTTCTAAGACCTTCCCGTCTCTTGTAGATAAGCACCTAATTCTGGGCTGCAGGGAGGCAGCTTTAATGCCTAAGTCATATCTTGTGACTCTGTCCATACAAGATAGCTGGAGGAGGATGTAGTGACCTTATAACTTTTAGCCCAGTGATTAGCACATTGACTTAGGATAGAGGAGACCCAGATCCAATTCTTCCCTCTGCCTGAGGGAAAGAAAGGATTTAAACAGGGATCTCCCAGCTCTCAGGAAACTGTTCTAACCATTGAGTATGGAATATTCTGATGAAGGGCTACCTCAAGATGCCCTGTTGAAGCTGTTCCACTGTATACGAATAATTAAGGAGTCATTGAAGCAGTGATATTGGACCCTGACTCTTCCACCCACCAGGCAATAGAGTAATTCTCATTGTCTTTCTCTGTCTTTAGCCTAATGACTAAGTACTTACCCAAAGTGGAACAGTTTCAACAGGAGAGATTGAGGGACATCCCCATATGCACATCAGCCTATCTTATAGTTCAATGGTTACATCACTTTCCTGAGCGGTGGAGACCTTTGTTCAAATCCTTTCTCCTTCCTCAGGCAGATATTGGAACTCATGTGCTTAAAGCTATTCATATATGTAAGTGTTTGCAGGATCAATGTTTTATTCCACTACCTGCCACCTTTGGCCCAGTGGTTAGGGGAAATCAGCCAACATAAGTAAGGCCTCAGTTCAGTTCTTTCTGATGACAAGAAGGGATCTGAACAGCCATTTCCCTTCTCTCAGGTGAATGTCCTAAACTGTTGGAGCACACAGTCATTTACACTTTTTCTGACCCAATTAATATTACATTAATCAATTCAAAGTGGAACCACCTCAGCAAGAGAGAGTGAGAGACATCCACATCAGGCCTGCACAGGGAACCCAAAATATTTGGGAAAGGAAGCTGGAGGAAGAGAAAGTGAGACTGCCCGGGATTCTATATGCTGGTGGAGTGGCCTACAGAGAGTAGAAAGATTTCTGATTGGGGATTAGAGAAAAGTCTCTTGAAGAAGAGCCAGCTGGGTGGCAGAAAGCAGTATTGTACAAGGAGATTTTGACAGATCAATAAAAGGCCAGGGATCACTATCAATAGTGATACTTGTTGCTACCAGCAGTCAAACTAGTGGGCGTTTTTGCAGGCCTGTGTAGCCTGAGCATGACTAAGCCAGGAGGATTAAGACTCTTGCTCAACCTTTGCCTGACCCAGCACCCCTCCCTGATGAAATCTCTGTTGGATGTGCTGGGGTCTGTGTTTTAGGAGAAAAATAAGAAACTTATTTATATTTGCCTTCAGGGATGTGTCTGTCAGAGGCTCAAGTCATGCAGACCCTGCAGGAACACATCTATCTAATTAGTAATCTGAGGAAATCTCTTGCTTAGTTTTGAAACTGCTTGCCTCACAAGTCTTTTGATTGATGTGTCATTGTCTACTAACAAAGATAAGTAAGGGGGCAGAGGTTTGGACTCTTCGGGATCTTTTCATGGACACAGTTTGGGGTCCCCAAACAGCAGCTGAAAGATAGGCCAATCAGAAGGCTGCAGCTGTACCACTGGAGAGCCACACCAAACTTTGGTGATTATTGAGGGTTGGGGGTGTTTTACTAACTTGTTGCGGATGTGTGTAAGTGCTCAAGACTAAGTAAAGTGTAGCTTTAAGTGAGAGCACTGTTGTATTGTACTGTTTGTGCCAGCCATCTATCGGTAGGATGGCCATGTCTCAGTTGATTTATTTCCTGATACTACTTCACACAGAATAAAGTTACCAAGAGCTTTGGGTTGAAAGAACCTTGGGTAACAGAATTGCCAACCTCAACATATCAAAATATCATAGTCACCCCTTTAGGAAATGATGACATTAAAAAAAACCATCAAATCATGTATTTCAGTCTGTCTTTTGACTTTTTGATGCTTTTTCTCTGCCAGTGCATGTGTGGTAATTTCAGGTTAAAAAGTTAACCTTGAATGCACACACAACTGCACGTCTTTCCGTGGCTGCTCAGTGGAGATTCCTGAGACAGGGGAACTGCCAACCATTCCCTATTACTGCCTATACTCTCTCTCCTTCTTCTTTATTTCCTAATATTTAATAAAAGAAGGGCTGGATGATAAATAGTTTGAGAACTACTGACTTAATGCATCATGATTCACACTTGCACATAGAATTTATATTACTTTTAGGGTTGATTAAATAGATACACATATTAAAGAACTTTACATATATATCAAGCATTCATATAAGCAATAATATCAGAGAAAAACAACATGGGATTGGTTTAGCCTTTTGCAAGAAGCAACAGTTCCTTCACCCACTAGCCCCCACGGCCCCACCATACTTCTCTGTCTGAGACTGGGCAGCACTCACATCCTTCCACACACTTCTCCTCTGCTTCTCCCTGCTCCAGAACCCTCTCCTGCACCTCATTCCCCTGTAACCCAGTTTAATCTACCTCCTGTTTTCCCCAGTACCCTCTCCCCCCTCACTCTTCCCATCCATCTTTCAATGTCTCTGTTATTCCGCACAGTCCCTGTATTCTGTCCAGTCCCCCTGAACCATAGAGGCTTTTTGCCTGTGACATGGCTTCAATCTTATTGGATACAGGGGGAGTTGATGCCCAATTTTATTAAGTGTAGCCTCCCTTCTACATGCAGATGGAATGTAGGGAAATGGCAGCCATCTTTCTGGCTTCAGCCCCACTGACAGTAATAGGAGACCAGTGGCCTTCCAAATAAGGGAAAGCTTATGACTTTGTGCCTTTCATCATGTTTTCATGAGACAGATTAAAAAAACACCCTAAAATTGCTAGGGAGGCTGCGGGAGAGCAATGATGACACACAGTGAACCTGGGAAGGACTAGATAGGGCAAAGTAGGAAGTTAGCCAGAGGCCCTATTTGCTTATTAAAGTGTCCCTGGACCAAAACCTAGTAGAGGGGAAAGGCCTCCTCCCCCTTCAGGCTCCTGAGGAAAGTGGATCAGAAGGGAAGAGACGGGGTAATTTACCCACAGAAGGTGTCATAAATATAAAGGGAAGGGTAAACCCCTTTGAAATCCCTCCTGGCCAGGGGAAAGCTCCTCTCACCTGTAAAGGGTTAAGAAGCTAAAGGTAACCTCGCTGGCACCTGACCAAAATGACCAATGAGGAGACAAGATACTTTCAAAAGCTGGGAGGAGGGAGAGTAACAAAGGGTCTGTCTGTAGTCGTCTTGGCCAGGGACAGAACAGGAATGGAGTCTTAGAACTTTTAGTAAGTAATCTAGCTAGGTATGTGTTAGATTATGATTTCTTTAAATGGCTGAGAAAAGAATTGTGCTGAATAGAATAACTATTTCTGTCTGTGTATCTTTTTTGTAACTTAAGGTTTTGCCTAGAGGGGTTCTCTATGTTTTTGAATCTAATTACCCTGTAAGATATCTACCATCCTGATTTTACAGGGGGGATTTCTTTATTTCTATTTACTTCTATTTTTTATTAAAAGTCTTCTTGTAAAACACTGAATGCTTTTTCATTGTTCTAAGATCCAAGGGTCTGGGTCTGTAGTCACCTAGGCAAATTGGTGAGGCTTTTTATCCAACATTTCCCAGGAAAGGGGGAGTGCAAGTGTTGGGAGGATTGTTCATTGTTCTTAAGATCCAAGGGTCTGGGTCTGTAGTCACCTAGGCAAATTGGTGAGGCTTTTTACCAAACCTTGTCCAGGAAGTGGGGTGCAAGGTTTTGGGAAGTATTTTGGGGGGAAGGACGCGTCCAAACAGCTCTTCCCCAGTAACCAGTATTAGTTTGGTGGTGGTAGCGGCCAGTCCAAGGATAACGGGGGTAATATTTTGTACCTTGGGGAAGTTTTGACCTAAGCTGGTAAAGATAAGCTTAGGAGGTTTTTCATGCAGGTCCCCACATCTGTACCCTAGAGTTCAGAGTGGGGGAGGAACCTTGACATGGTGGCACAGTGGTGGGATTAACCTGAAATCATTTTGAGATCCAGTTGAGATTTTTTGAACTAGAAATACAGATTTTAAAAAGGAATTTTTAGGAAGTCCAGAAGGCAGCTTTGAAACTGAAAGCAGCTTGGTTTCTCTCTGCTTTGTGGCCAAGCAGAGACAAAAGGGGATTATCTTGTGAATTGCAGGTTTTCTTTGCCTGGAGGCAGGGTACTTAACTCCTGCAGGGAAATTCACAGTCTTCCAACCCAGAGGTTTTTTTTTCTTTTTCTTTTCTTCCTAAAAGTAAATAGGGGGTGTGTGCTCTACCCATTTGCCTGGAGACAAAAGTGGCAGGGTTTTTTTTAGGATTTTGATTTTTTTTTTTGTTTGTTTTACAAGGAGCACAGGTTTGAAAAGAAATTTTTTTCTTCTTTGGGCTGGGTAAGCAGGTTTCCAAGTAGTTGGAGGTTTTTTGCTTTAATTTGGGCCCAGAGCAGAGACAAGGGAATTGTCTTTTTCTGTAGGCTGACAATCACTATCAGAGAATAGGTATTCTATTCCAGCACAGCAAAATTTTACAGCCAAGTTTTGTTTGTTTATTTCTAAACCTCGGGTGTAAAGTTAGTTAAAAACAGAGAGGTTAGAATGGCCAAATCCTCAGCTCGACTACAGCTGGAATTAGCCAAATTTCAGGCTGAGGAAAAACAAAGGGAACATGAAAGACAGATAGAACTCATGCAGCTGAAGAAGGAACAAGAAAGGGAGGCAGAACAACACCAAGAGGCTGCCCACAAGAGGGAAATGGAGGCAAGGAAGCATGTGGAGGAGGAGAGAGAAAAAGAGAGGAAGCATGTGGAGGAGGAGAAGGAAAAAGAGAGGAAGCATGTGGAGGAGATGGAGAGGATAAAGGCCCAGCAGAATATACCAACAAACCCTAGCAATCCTTCTCCAGGTACCACTTCCCATCCCAGAAAGTTCCCCACCTACAAGGCAGGTGATGATACTGAGGCCTTCTTAGAAAACTTCGAAAGGGCCTGCCTTGGGTACAACATCTCTACTGACCAATACATGGTAGAGCTGAGGCCGCAGCTCAGTGGACCCTTAGCTGAGGTGGCAGCTGAAATGCCTAAAGAACACATGAACAAGTATGAACTGTTTAAATCCAAGGCGAGAGTCAGAATGGGGATAACACCCGAGCAGTCTCGTCGGAGGTTCAGAGCCCTAAGGTGGAAACCAGACATGTCATTTACCCGACATGCCTACCACATTGTAAAACATTGGGATGCCTGGATATCAGGAGCAAGTGTTGAATCTCCAGTAAATTTGCCCTTCCTAATGCAAATGGAACAATTCTTAGAGGGTGTTCCTGAGGAAATAGAAAGATACATCCTAGATGGGAAACCCAAAACTGTAATTGAGGCAGGAGAGATTGGAGCCAGATGGGTGGAGGTGGCAGAGAAGAAGAAAACTGGTCGCAGTTGGAGCGGAGACCAGAAGGGACCACCCCAGACCACACCCTATTACCGGGGGCCGCCCAAAGCCCCACCTACCTCCCAAAGAACCCTCCAGACCCCTTATCGTCCCACCACCCCGTTCTCCAGCAACCCTCCTCGCCCCAGTGACCCGTCAGCTGGACGATGTTTTAAGTGTAACGAGCTGGGGCATGTAAAGGCCAACTGCCCCAAGAACCCCAACAGATTACAGTTCATTGCACCGGAATCACACCAGAGGTCCACAGGCCCAGATACCTCCCAGATACCCTTGGAGCGGAGGGAAACTGTGAGTGTGGGTGGGAAGAAGGTCACCGCGTGGAGGGACACCGGAGCACAAGTGTCAGCTATCCATGCTTCCTTAGTGGACCCCAATTTAATCAACCCAGAGATCCAAGTGACGATTCAACCCTTCAAGTCCAACTCTTTCAATTTGCCTACAGCCAAGTTGCCTGTCCAGTACAAGGGCTGGTCAGGAATGTGGACTTTTGCAGTCTATGATGATTATCCCATCCCCATGCTGTTGGGGGAAGACTTGGCCAATCATGTGAAGCAGGCCAAGAGGGTGGGAATGGTCACCCGCAACCAGGCTAAACAAGCCGTGAGGCCTAGCTCTGTTCCGGAAACTTCTATCAGGACCCAGTCAGAGGTGATGGACCTGGACCCCAGGCCAATGTCTGCAACAGCAGTAGTGGATCCAGTCCCAGAGACCCAGACGGAACCAGTCCCAGAACCGGAACCAGCCAAACAACCAACACCAGACCCCGTGTCAGCACTGAATCCAGTACTTGCAACCTCAACACCAGAGGGCCCCACCGAACCTGAACTGGCAGCAGCCGATAACCCTACACAAGAGGCTCAGCCGGAGCCTGAATCCCAACATAGTGCACCAGCGGAGAGCGGTTCACAGTCAACAGAAACAGCTCCATCCCCTATATCGCTTCCAGAGGGACCAAGCCTAGGTCCACAATCCCATGAGGAACTGATGTCTCCAGCATCAAGGGAACAGTTCCAGACCGAACAAGAAGCAGATGAAATCCTCCAGAGAGCTTGGACGGCGGCACGGAGCAACCCACTGCCTCTCAGCTCTTCTAATCGATCCAGGTTTGTTGTAGAAAGAGGACTTTTATACAAGGAAACTCTTTCTGGGGGACACCAGGAAGACTGGCATCCTCAGAGACAGTTGGTAGTTCCAACTAAATACCGGGCCAAGCTCTTGAGCTTAGCCCATGATCACCCTAGTGGCCATGCTGGGGTGAACAGGACCAAAGACCGTTTGGGGGGGTCATTCCACTGGGAGGGAATGGGCAAGGATGTTTCTACCTATGTCCAGTCTTGTGAGGTGTGCCAAAGAGTGGGAAAACCCCAAGACCAGGTCAAAGCTCCTCTCCAGCCACTCCCCATCATTGAAGTTCCATTTCAGCGAGTAGCTGTGGATATTCTGGGTCCTTTTCCGAAAAAGACACCCAGAGGAAAGCAGTACATACTGACTTTCATGGATTTTGCCACCCGATGGCCGGAAGCAGTAGCTCTAAGCAACACCAGGGCTAAAAGTGTGTGCCAGGCACTAGCAGACATTTTTGCCAGGGTAGGTTGGCCCTCCGACATCCTCACAGATGCAGGGACTAATTTCCTGGCAGGAACTATGAAAAACCTTTGGGAAGCTCATGGGGTAAATCACTTGGTTGCCACTCCTTACCATCATCAAACAAATGGCATGGTGGAGAAGTTTAATGGAACTTTGGGGGCCATGATACGTAAATTCGTAAATGAGCACTCCAATGATTGGGACCTAGTATTGCAGCAGTTGCTCTTTGCCTACAGAGCTGTACCACATCCCAGTTTAGGGTTTTCCCCATTTGAACTTGTATATGGCCGTGAGGTTAAGGGGCCATTGCAGTTGGTGAAGCAGCAATGGGAGGGATTTACACCTTCTCCAGGAACTAACATTCTGGACTTTGTAACCAACCTACAAAACACCCTCCGAACCTCTTTAGCCTTTGCTAGAGAAAACTTACAGGATGCTCAAAAAGAGCAAAAAGCCTGGTATGATAAACATGCCAGAGAGCGTTCCTTCAAAGTAGGAGACCAGGTCATGGTCTTAAAGGCGCTCCAGGCCCATAAAATGGAAGCATCGTGGGAAGGGCCATTCGTGGTCCAGGAGCGCCTGGGAGCTGTTAATTATCTCATAGCATTCCCCACCTCCAACCGAAAGCCTAAGGTGTATCATATTAATTCTCTAAAGCCCTTTTATTCCAGAGAATTAAAGGTTTGTCAGTTTACAGCCCAGGGAGGAGACGACGCTGAGTGGCCTGAAGGTGTCTATTATGAAGGGAAATGTGCTGGTGGTGTGGAAGAGGTGAACCTCTCCATGACCCTTGGGCGTATGCAGCGACAGCAGATCCAGGAGCTGTGCACTAGCTACGCGCCAACGTTCTCAGCCACCCCAGGACTGACTGAACGGGCATACCACTCCATTGACACAGGTAATGCTCACCCAATTAGGGTCCACCCTTACCGGGTGTCTCCTCAAGCTAAAACTGCTATAGAACGGGAGATCCAGGATATGTTACAGATGGGTGTAATCCACCCCTCTGAAAGTGCATGGGCATCTCCAGTGGTTCTAGTTCCCAAACCAGATGGGGAAATACGTTTTTGCGTGGACTACCGTAAGCTAAATGCTGTAACTCGCCCAGACAACTATCCAATGCCACGCACTGATGAACTATTAGAGAAACTGGGACGGGCCCAGTTCATCTCTACCTTGGACTTAACCAAGGGGTACTGGCAGGTACCGCTAGATGAATCTGCCAAGGAAAGGTCAGCCTTCATCACACATCTCGGGCTGTATGAATTTAATGTACTCCCTCTCGGGCTGCGAAATGCACCCGCCACTTTCCAAAGACTTGTAGATGGTCTCCTAGCGGGATTAGGAGAATATGCAGTCGCCTACCTTGACGATGTGGCCATATTTTCGGATTCCTGGGCAGACCACCTGGAACATCTACAAAAAGTCCTTGAGTGCATAAGGGAGGCAGGACTAACTGTTAAGGCTAAGAAGTGTCAAATAGGCCTAAACAGAGTGACTTACCTTGGACACCAGGTGGGTCAAGGAACTATCAGCCCCCTACAGGCCAAAGTGGATGCTATCCAAAAGTGGCCTGTCCCAAAGTCAAAGAAACAGGTTCAATCCTTCTTAGGCTTGGCCGGTTATTACAGACGATTTGTACCGCACTACAGCCAAATCGCTGCCCCACTGACAGACCTAACCAAAAAGAAACAGCCAAATGCTGTTCAGTGGACCGGAAAGTGTCAGAAGGCCTTTAACAAGCTTAAAGCGACACTCATGTCTGACCCTGTACTAAGGGCCCCAGACTTTGACAAACCGTTCCTAGTAACCACAGATGCATCCGAGCGTGGTGTGGGAGCAGTTTTAATGCAGAAAGGACCTGATCAAGAATTCCACCCTGTAGTGTTTCTCAGCAAAAAACTGTCTGAGAGGGAAAGCAACTGGTCAGTCACTGAAAAAGAATGTTATGCCATTGTCTACGCTCTGGAAAAGCTACGCCCATATGTTTGGGGACGGCGTTTCCACCTGCAAACCGACCATGCTGCACTAAAGTGGCTTCACACCGTCAAAGAAACTAACAAAAAACTTCTTCGGTGGAGTTTAGCTCTCCAAGATTTTGATTTCGACATCCAACACATCTCAGGAGCTTCTAACAAAGTGGCTGATGCACTCTCCCGTGAAAGTTTCCCAGAATCAACTGGTTAAAATCGTCCTTGAGATGTGGAAAATATTGTTAGTCTTTATGTACTTGGTAGTATATTTAGAGATGCATGTGTCTTATTAACTCTGTTTTCCTAGAGCTCCAGGAAGAAATCCCAGCCAGTGTTTCACCCTAGCTGAGATTTGGGGGGCGTGTCATAAATATAAAGGGAAGGGTAAACCCCTTTGAAATCCCTCCTGGCCAGGGGAAAGCTCCTCTCACCTGTAAAGGGTTAAGAAGCTAAAGGTAACCTCGCTGGCACCTGACCAAAATGACCAATGAGGAGACAAGATACTTTCAAAAGCTGGGAGGAGGGAGAGTAACAAAGGGTCTGTCTGTAGTCGTCTTGGCCAGGGACAGAACAGGAATGGAGTCTTAGAACTTTTAGTAAGTAATCTAGCTAGGTATGTGTTAGATTATGATTTCTTTAAATGGCTGAGAAAAGAATTGTGCTGAATAGAATAACTATTTCTGTCTGTGTATCTTTTTTGTAACTTAAGGTTTTGCCTAGAGGGGTTCTCTATGTTTTTGAATCTAATTACCCTGTAAGATATCTACCATCCTGATTTTACAGGGGGGATTTCTTTATTTCTATTTACTTCTATTTTTTATTAAAAGTCTTCTTGTAAAACACTGAATGCTTTTTCATTGTTCTAAGATCCAAGGGTCTGGGTCTGTAGTCACCTAGGCAAATTGGTGAGGCTTTTTATCCAACATTTCCCAGGAAAGGGGGAGTGCAAGTGTTGGGAGGATTGTTCATTGTTCTTAAGATCCAAGGGTCTGGGTCTGTAGTCACCTAGGCAAATTGGTGAGGCTTTTTACCAAACCTTGTCCAGGAAGTGGGGTGCAAGGTTTTGGGAAGTATTTTGGGGGGAAGGACGCGTCCAAACAGCTCTTCCCCAGTAACCAGTATTAGTTTGGTGGTGGTAGCGGCCATTCCAAGGATAACGGGGGTAATATTTTGTACCTTGGGGAAGTTTTGACCTAAGCTGGTAAAGATAAGCTTAGGAGGTTTTTCATGCAGGTCCCCACATCTGTACCCTAGAGTTCAGAGTGGGGGAGGAACCTTGTCAGAAGGGGTGGGACTTTATGTGACCTTGACACAGGCCTGAGTCCTAAGAAGAAGCCAGTCCCTGCTGGGCTGGAGCAGATGTCAGCAGTGTGCACAAAAACAAGAGATTTCTACACCATGCCCAGCCACAAGTCACATACACCATCTTCTGCAGTACTTAATCAGACACAATGCCCATCCACTTCAGGGGCAGATTATCTGTCCAAAATTGCATTAACTTTCATGGCCCCATTCATGCTGACATCAGCCTTGTTAACACAGCTTCAAATGAGTCATGGGAGCAGGCAGTAGGGACAGCATTCCTGAAGGGCATGCAGAGACACTGGGGTCTGCTTGCAATTTCATGAAGCCTAACCCTTTGGAGGTTCCATGCTCTGCTGCACATGGAAGTTTTCTGTAGGCAGGGCAGCAGCAAACTATTACCTATTGCTCACTCAGAAGAGGGAGTTGGGGGAGTGGTGTCTATCCCAGCCCTGAGATTGGAGAACCAGCAGCAGATCGTATCTGCTCCTCTGCTACTCACCCTTTGGTGAGAGGATTCCTTGACCTCACAAAGACCTACATTACCCACCCAGTTACTCCAGGTGATATGGAGCCATAAGGTGGTCTGTTGTGCACAGTTTCTGTTTTTTCAGTGCAGATTACACTGTGCTAAACAATTGTAACTAAAGAAAAATACAGGCAAGAAAATATCTTGCTCTACAACACTGAACTTAGAAAAAGTAAGAGGAACACAAATACAAATCTAAAACACAGATTAAAGCTCAAACATCTTTGTGCTAGACAGGAACAAGTGCATGTGCCATACTTCTGATGGATCTACAAAACATACCATGCTGCTCCTTTCATATACAGAATGTTGGTAAGGGGATCCATTTTAGGAAAGCAGAATCTAAAGGCTGTGCAAGAAGTTCCTCTCTTTCTCCACTCTCCCCTCGCTTTTTCTTATTGCTCTTTCTTTTTCCAAATCCTTTATATGTTTCCTTTTTTATGCCTTGAGAGCGGTGCTGAATGCTGATGAGATGCTTCTTGTTCTAAATCTTAGGCAGTCATTTCTGAGCCAATTAAATATTACCTACATGTTTGTCCCTATGTTTTGAATTACCTACTGACTTGTGGATTTGGGAAGGTAGCAAAGGTTAATGTATGTTCTGAATCTATTTCATCTTTATCAAAAAACTTGTGGGGGCAAAGATCGTCTCTGTGTTTGTACAATGCCTAGCACCAGTGGCTCCTGGTCCATGACTAGGGTTTCTAGGCATCATGGTAATATAAATAATAACACTAGCCCATTGTGACTAGATTTGTTTCAAATGACACCAAAGCAAACCAGGGGACTTTGAATGGCAAAAGTCAGAAAGGTACCTTTCAAAATCTAGCTCCACTATCCAATTCCTAAGAACCTAGCTCCTGATCCAAAGCCCAGTAAGTTAATGAAAAAAGAAAAGGAGTACTTGTGGCACCTTAGAGACTAACAAATTTATTTGAGCATAAGCTTTCGTGAGCTACAGCTCACTTCATCGGAAACATTCAGTGGAAAATACAGTGGGGAGATTTATATACACAGAAAACATGAAACAATGGGTGTTATCATACACACTGTAAGGAGAGTGATCACTTAAGATGAGCTAATACCAGCAGGAGAGCCGGGGGAGGGGGGCGGGGAGAAAACCTTTTGTAGTGATAATCAAGGTGGGCCATTTCCAGCCGTTGACAAGAACGTCTGAGGAACAGTGTGTGTGGGGGGAATAAACATGGGGAAACAGTTTTACTTTGTGTAATGACACATCCACTCCCAGTCTCTATTCAAGCCTAATTTAATTGTATCCAGTCTGCAAATTAATTCCAATTAGCAGTCTCTCGTTGGAGTCTGTTTTTGAAGTCTTTTTGTTGTAATATTGCGACTTTTAGGTCTGTAATCAAGTGACCAGAGAGATTGAAGTGTTCTCTGACTGGTTTATGAATGTTATAATTCTTGATGTCTCATTTGTGTCCATTTATTCTTTTACGTAGAGACTATCCAGTTTGACCAATGTACATGGCAGAGGAGCATTGCTGGCACATGATGGCATATATCACATTGGTAGATTTTCCAGGTGAACTAGCCTCTGATAGTGTGGCTGATGTGATTAGGCCTTCTGATGGTGTCCCCTGAATAGATATATGGGCACAGTTGGCAACGGGCTTTGTTGCAAGGATAGGTTCCTGGGTTAGTGGTTCTGTTGTGTGGTATGTGGTTGCTGGTGAGTATTTGCTTCAGGTTGCGGGGCTGTCTATAGGCAAGGACTGGCCTGTCTCCCAAGATTTGTGAGAGTGTTGGGTCGTCCTTCAGGATAGGTTGTAGATCCTTAATAATGTGTTGGAGGGGTTTTAGTTGGGGGCTGAAGGTGACGGCTAGTGGCGTTCTGTTGTTTTCTTTGTTGGGCCTGTCCTGTAGTAGATGACTTCTGGGTACTCTTCTGGCTCTGTCAATCTGTTTCTTCACTTCAGCAGGTGAGTATTGTAGTTGTAAGAATGCTTGATAGAGATCTTGTAGGTGTTTGTCTCTGTCTGAGGGGTTGGAGCAAATGCGGTTGTATCGTAGAGCTTGGCTGTAGACGATGGATCGTTTGGTGTGATCTGGGTGAAAGCTGGAAGCATGTAGGTAGGAATAGCGGTCAGTAGGTTTACGGTATAGGGTGGTGTTTATATGACCATCGCTTATTAGCACTGTAGTGTCCAGGAAGTGGATCTCTTCTGTGGACTGGTCCACGCTGAGGTTGATGGTGGGATGGAAATTGTTGAAATCATGGTGGAATTCCTCAAGGGCTTCTTTTCCATGGATCCAGATGATGAAGATGTCATCAATATAGTGCAAGTAGAGTAGGGGCATTAGGGGACAAGAGCTGAGGAAGCGTTGTTCTAAGTCAGCCATAAAAATGGCTGTTGGCATACTGTGGGGCCATGCGGGTACCCATAGTAGTGCCGCTGGTTTGAAGGTATAAATTGTCCCCAAATGTGAAATAGTTATGGGTGAGGACAAAATCACAAATTTCAGCCACCAGATTTGCCGTGACAGTGTCAGAGATTCTGTTCCTGATGGCTTGTATTCCATCTTTGTGTGGAATGTTGGTGTAGAGGAAGTTAATGGTAAGACTTCCCTTAAATCAAGCCTATAAAGTGTAGAAATAATGTGATCACATAAATAGTCATTCCATTTTGCTTAATTTATCTTTCAAATTAATATTAAATTTAAGAAATATTTGTGCATTTGTGGGGATTGAGTGATATTTATAATGCATTTCCTTTCAATTAACATTTGAGCCATCAGGTTTTACTCAAATTAATGCTTGTGGATTTCAAATTTTAAACCTGTACACTCAAGTATTTGTGAATAACAAATTTTAAACTCAAATGCGTGAGCATAGGCGGCAAGTTATACAGGCATGTGGTGCCCGTGATCCAATAATATTCAAGAATGTTGGCCCAGATCCACCAGTGTTTGGGCTTGTATTTTCAGAGCCATCAGGTTCATAGGATGGACTGGGGCAACTGCCCTGGGCCCCACGCTTTGGGGGGCCTCGTGCTTCGGGGGACAAGGGGTCCAGGGCAGCCTGAGGACATAGTGGGGGGCCTGGCACCGGCAACAGTGAGCGACCCAGCCCCACCCCGCCCCGCTCCACCCCCATTCCACCCCTTCATCCAAGCCCTTGCCCCTGCTCTGCCTCTTCCCACCTCTTCTCTGCCCCTCCCCGTCACCATTCCACCCCTGTCCCCAAGTCACTGCCCACCCCTTTCCGGCTTCCACCCCCTCCCACAAGCGACGTGCAGAGCCAACAGGGCAGAGTGGAGAGGAACAGGGTGGGCGGGGGCCTGGTCGCTTGCTGCTGCCAGTGCCAGGCCTCCCACTAACTCACCAGGCTGCCCTGGACCACGCATCCTCCTGAAGAGCAGGGCCCCCTGAAGTGTGGGGCCCAGGGCGGTTGTCCTGTCTGTCCGATGGATGGGACGGCTCTGTTTGGACCCATTCTGGGCACCACCAAAAATTATACAAACCTGGCACCCATGTGCATGAGTACTATTTCCACAGTTAATGCTGAGACATGTCTTAGTGAAGGACAAGTTTCCCAAAATCCCGTCACAGAGCCCTGCCATAGAGATTATGAAATGAGCCTGACAAGAACCTGACTATGCCTTTCTTATCTTAGGTCCTCATCCTGCACTGGGATCTACTCGCATGGAGCCCTGATCCTATATATAATTTCCATCAATGGGACACCGCATGGACAAAGCCCTCTGTACTAGTGGATCCTGATGCATGGCAGGGGAACAAGACTACTTGCACATATACATTACTTTGTGTGACTGTGACAAGAGAAAATCATTTTAAGAACTGCACCACCTAATACATCTTACACTGATCTTTTTTTTTTCCTAGGACTGATGCATCAGACAAGGCTTGTGTGGCCCACAGAGGAAAAAGTTGAATGTGTTTTAAAATTTCCAAATTCTAATGCTTATCTTATACCTCTTCCTGTGGTGTTGTTTTTTGTTTGTTTGTTTTTTAAGATATATTCCTGATTATTAAAATTGTGTACATTAACACAGGAAACAGAAATAATACAATGTGATATATATGACTACTCAGAATTCAGCAATGGAGCTCAAATTTTGAGTATCTCATACCGAATACTTGCAGCAAAGACTTCAGTAATCAGTAGAGGTAAACTTTTTTTTTTTTTTACAGTCAAATTTTAAAAAAAACAATGACGTTCAGTGAAATTGCAGACTGGTTTGTGGAATGCTAATTGCGCTTGCAATTTTTTGTTGTAAATCTTATATGTAATTCCTATTAACTGTTTCACAATACCAAGGATTAATCAGTGTTTATTCCAATGTAAGTAATCAAAATTAGAAATAGATGAAAAAGACAAATATTTTATATGAATATGCGTTCATATATTTTAAAAGAATGTATTGAAATGTAGGAATTGCTAAACCAGATCAGACCACTGGGCCTTCTGATACTGGTCCAATGGTGACCAGTATCAGATGCTCCAGAGGAAGGTACAAGAAACTCTGCAGTAGGCAGATGTGACATGGCCTAACAGGGGGAAAAAAAGAAAAAACAAAACAAAACCTAAAATAGGGGAAGTCTCTTCTTAATTCCAGGCAATTCATATTTGGCTTATTACCATAATTGGGAAGGTTCATATCCCTTGTATTTTTTCATACTATTTACTCTAACTCTGTGTGTTCTCATTATTTACATAAATGTCTAAGTTTTTTTGGATGCAGAGATATCTGGTGGTTAATTATGTATCAATGTAAAAAAAATAATCATTCTGACTGCACCACTTTTGTGTATGATTTCCATCAAAATTCTAGAGAGCCCTGGAATATACCCAGAATGTTCATAAGAAAAAAACATAAACCTAATTAAAAAAAAAAGTATTGGAGAGTATTCCTGGGAAGACGCTATGAATTAGTGAAGGCAAATATTCACAGCAATATCCCAGTCTTCTGTATTATGCTTATGTAATCAGGGAATGAAAATATTCCCTGTGAACTATATGTCCAATTGGAACTAACCAATCTTGTTTAAATATTAAATATTTATAATTAGAACTTGATCCTGTTAGGTGTACTCTCAATACCAACTAAAATCAGAGGCGTAAAAGGTGCTCAATCTCTTGCCAGAGCGCTCAACCATCTTTAGAAATCAGCCTTTAGTGCTGGGCAAATACTTCAGAAAAGTACTTCATGAAAATTAGTGAAAACTGATTTTTTTATGGTATCTACACTTCTTTTTTAATGTAATATTCACAGGCGTTCAGTCAGGCAAGGATTTGCTCACATCTATTGGAAGAAAATTTATATTCATTCAAATATGTATGCTTGCACAGGTTGTTGTGAGGCATGTGGAAATGCTATGTAAAAATCTAAGACAACTAAAATGTAATCTAAGAGTATTGTATGTGATCTGGCTTGTGAAATTATTGTCTATTGGGTTATAAGGCTTTCCTATATGCCTGTATTTTAGCTGGGATGTGGGGGTGGGATGTGGGTTCTAAGTCAGCAAGATGCTTTGAAAATTTTACCCACAATCTAAGCAAAGACATGACATTACTGTAACTAACAGCAATAGATATGGGGAAGATCCTCAACCAATAGAAATGTATATAGCTCTCCTGAAATCAATGGAACTAAGCCAATTTATATCAGTTTAAGAGCTTGCCTACAGTCTGCTGATGGACACTGATGAACAGAAAAAGAGCTAAATTTGTTAAAAATTTAGCTACGAATAATTTGAATACTCAAAATGAACTGCTCGGGCACATTCTCCAGACCAAGATTTATTCCATGAAATTACACATCAAAAAACTTCTGATGTAAATTAGTCCAAAATAATTGTAAGATTCTTGTCCACAATTGAAGAAAAGACATGAAATGCTTTAAGTTGTTTGCCGCAAGTAACTTGACGAATTACTCGATTCTATTTTAAGTGCTAAAGAAACAATTAAGGATAGTTTAGTCTTATAGATTTTTAATATATTAGTCCTTTTTCCTGGTCTCATTTGTCTCTTATTGAGGATTATTAGATGAAGAAATTGCCTGAAATACTAACCGAAGGTAATATAATGTCCTCAACATATCAGTGAAGAATGATTCTATGATATTACATCAGAAGATACCATTTTACCTGGCATACTTTTCAAAGAAGTAGTTAATAGCCTACATTAAAGTTTGTATTTTGTGCTTTTTCATCTTGTTATAGCAGTTTTCTCCTATCTCCTGAAACAGAGGCCAGAATGAGTTAATAATGTATCCATAAAAAGAGCTATAAAAGAGCACTATTAGTAAGATGTTTCATTTATTGGTCTAGGAGGGGTTCCGGTCTATCATTGTTCAGTGCCACTTTCACAACATATTTGCAAGAAAAAAAATTAATTTGTGTCCTCTTTGATATCTTTTTTAAAAATATTGGCCTTAGAAAAGTATTCCTTTAAAATGGACAACGTAAGATATCATAATTAACATCCCATTCTGGCCTTACTGTAAGAATTAGATTGTCACCTTATTTTTTATTTAATTTTTAATTTTTTTTTCAATCCCTTTATTGAGACAAGCCAATGTTCTAGTCTTTTTTTCAGCAAAGTCTTCAATAAGCAGAAGTTTGAAGTAATGAGACGTTAATTTGGTTTGTGAAAAGCAGAAACATAAAAAGTTTTTCTATATATTATTGCTATTGCAATTTTTCTTGTTGCCATTATTTAGATAAACACAGCAACAAAATCTGTCACAATAAAATCCTCTAGGTACTCTAAAATTAATTAAACTTTCAGTGATATGGTAATGACCACCCAATAGCATTAAATACTCACATACAGGTAGTGCATTAATTCGGCCATGCAATAAATCAAAGCAATAGAAAGGGCCCTTTTACCCTGCCAGCAGAAACATACCCTCCATCTTCTCCAAAACACATACTTTTTGTAGCACCTAAAAATGTGGCAGGTGCCTCACTAAATGTAATGAACTGCATTTATGGAAGAGCATACAGGGCAAATTTTTCAAAAGTGCCATAGTAACTTAGGATCCTATGTCCCATTTTCAAAGGTGGCTTAAGCACTTGGGAATAAATCAATACCTAATTGTAATGGTGGAGGGGGAAACTAATGGACAGAGGGGGAAAAGGTATAAAAATAAGGCAAAGTGGTGACTTAGGCCCTGATCCTGGACAGTATTCCACACAGGTGGACATTTAAACTTAAGCATGTTGATGTTGATAAGACCCTATGCAGATATAAGTGTTGAAAATTGATGTATTATTTCCAGTCCAAATCTGTCTACCTTCGACTTCCAACCATTGGATCATGTTACACCTTTTTCTGTTGGATTGAAGAGTCCATTATTAAATGTTTGCTCCCCGTCAGTTCTTACAGCCTGTAATCAATTTACCCCTTAATCTTCTCCTCATTAAGCTAAATAAATGGGACTCCTTGACTCTATCACTATAAGCAGGGCCGTCTTTGGGGGGGTGGGGCCTGGGACAACCCCCCCTCTCCACCTCAGGCCCTACCCCAACTCTACCCCTTCCCCCCAAGCCCCTGCCCTGCCTCTTCCAACCCCTGCTCCAATCCTACCCTGCCCCCACTCCACCTGTTCCCGCAAGCTCCTGCCCAACTCATCCCGCCCCTGCTCCGCCCCCATCCCACCTCTGCCCCTGCTCTGCTCCTCCCCACCCCTATTTCACCCTTTCCCCAAGCCCCCACACTGCCTCTTTCCAGTTTCTGTCCAGGAGCCGGCAGGGTGGAGTGGAGCAGGTGGGCTGGGGCCGGGTTGCTCATTGCTGCCTGCGCCAGACCCCCACTAACCCCCCAGGCTGCCCTGGACCCTGCGTCCTGAAGCCATTTTGACATTCAGAATTAGGTGATCAGTAGCTCAAAGTATTCTGGGAAGGGAATTTACAAAAAATTGGCCTGAATACAAATTTATTTAGCAATATTTAGCAAATGTAGTTTACTGTTGGATCTCTCATTCCATTTTCTTCTATTGGTAGAGAGAGACAGAACTTGATTTTCTCTCCCTTATTTCTTTTATCCCCTTGCAAATCTGGGACTCCAGGGTGTAAATGTACAGCAAGAAAAACAGGCAAACATTCTGGACAATGAAATATGATTTGACATACGAAATCACCACCAATTGGAAGATAATATATTCATTACTCAATCATATGAGTCCTCAGCTTGCAGAAGCAAAGGGGCAGAAAATGGCCCTCAATCAATGGAAATTTTACTTCTCAGTAGGGACTGACTGAGTGCTTGAAGAATTTTCCCCATCTGTATAAGTATCTGATGAAACACTAGGAAACATACTGTCAAGGTTCCTCCCCCACTCTGAACTCTAGGGGACAGATGTGGGGACCTGCATGAAAACCTCCTAAGCTTACTTTTACCAGCTTAGGTTAAAACTTCTCCAAGGTACAAATTAATTTTATCCTTTATCCTTGGAATATCCACTGCCACCACCAAACTCTAACTGGGTTTACTGGGAAACGTAGTTTGGACACATCTTTCCCCCCAAAATCCTCCCAACCCTTGCACCCCACTTCCTGGGAAAGGTTTGGTAAAAATCCTCACCAATTTGCATAGGTGACCACAGACCCAAACCCTTGGATCTGAGAACAATGAAAAAGCATTCAGTTTTCTTACAAGAAGACTTTTAATAGAAATAGAAGTAAATAGAAGTAAAGGAATCACCTCTATAAAATCAGGATGGTAGATACCTTACAGGGTAATTAGATTCAAAACATAGAGAATCCCTCTAGGCAAAACCTTAAGTTACAAAAAAAATACACAGACAAGGATAGTCATTCTATTCAGCACAGTTCTTTTCTCAGCCACTTAAAGAAATCATAATCTAACACATACCTAGCTAGATTACTTACTAAAAGTTCTAAGACTCCATTCCTGTTCTATCCCCAGCAAGCAGCATACCGAAAGAGACAGACCCTTTGTTTCTCTCCCTCCTCCCAGCTTTTGAAAGTATCTTGTCTCCTCATTGGTCATTTTGGTCAGGTGCCAGCGAGGTTACCTTTAGCTTCTTAACCCTTTACAGGTGAGAGGATTTTTCCTCTGGCCAGGAGAGATTTTAAAGGGGTTTACCATTCCCTTTATATTTATGACACATACATTAGAGAATAATTCAAAACACTAGTTTGAGGATAGATTAAAATTGGTCAAATGGAAGGTTGAAAGAGCCTAAATAAAAACCAAAATCACTTGTTCTTTTAACAGGAAACAGTCAGTTGGCTCACATGCCATTTGTTACAGCTGGCAAACAGCCTGACAATATTTTAAAACACATAGACCCGGACTGTCATTGAAAACATAATTTCTATAGTATTTCTAATCACAGTATAATTTTGTGTGATGTTTGTAGGAGAGAGAGAGAGAGACAGCTGGAGCACTGGGCCTGGTGCAAGACCTGAGGGCTGAACCACAGTCAGCAAAGCCAGGCCGTGCTATGAGCCTAAGTCAGGCCCTGTCATAAAGTGGACCCTTGCTTACAAGTTCACTGTCTGGTAATGAATTTGGCAAAGGTACGGCAAGTAAGTGTTGTTAAAAGTGTTACTATGCCTAAGTAGCAGGTACTGGATATTCATGTAAGCACATCTCTGGGAGATGGTACAGGAACACACCAACACCAAGTAAGAAAAATATGGGAGATCAGAATAATGAATGGGAATGTTTCGTTTGAACCAGCAGGTACAAGATGTAGGGTTAGTAACTAACCACATCAGGAGTGTAATACGTAACTTGGTTGCTCCAATGTATAAAAGAAAAATCATAGGAGGGGCACCAAGGGGGTAGCAGAAGGTCCCACAGCGGACTGAGCTGAATCCATTGTGACAAGCATACAGGTGTTAGTGTACCTGTAAGCATGGAGCCAGGGCACTAGTTCTGTGCTTTGTCAACAATAAACCTGGCTGAGCACCTTGACGACTGAACCAAATCTGTGGTAATACTATCAAGATCTGCTGAGCCAGCTATTTCTGCAGATTTGACACAGCACAAAGAGAAAACACACATGCACACCAACTGACAACAATGTGAACACTATCAAATCCGGTTTAGGCACTCACTTTGTGTCAAGGGTGTTTTGAAAGTAAGATGATAATGAAAATGTTGACACTTACATTTTAATATTCAGTCATTTTTCAGTATCCTTTGGAATAAAGAGAAAAAAAATGTTCACCATCAGAAATAGCGACCATAATGTCTATTTCAAGATCTCTTAGTATTTTGATATATATACAGTCTGATAGGCTACTGAAAACCATTAATTCTAACCAATGGGTATCACTCAATATTAACCCAATTAATGTAGTGTACATAACATATTTGCTCATCAGTACTGAAACATATCCATTATTCTTTAATTATCCCATTTGCTTAGCTTTCCCTGAAATGCTGTAAAACATACAGTAATCAGTCATATCTAATGAGCATAATTCATAAGGCTGTACATGAGAAAATACTAAATGAGTAAATGTCCTCATCCCTCATGCTTTAAAGGCTGCTACTTACATATACATTTTTTTAAAAAAAAGTTAGAAATTAAATAACTGGAAATGGATAAGAATTACATTTGGTGAGTAATCTGAAAACCAAAAAAATAAGGCTACAACAGGGACCTTTTTGAAGTTTATACAAATGCTGTTATTGTAGTGATCCCTTTAACTGTACTTTAAAAATCAAGTGTGTGGGCTTATAATTATGTGTACAGCATAAAAATACAGGTGGTGTGACTATTGAAGTCTATTGAAGTCAATGGAAATATTCTAATTTACTTCAATGGGCTTTGGATGAGTCCTTGAAAAAGATTCTTTTTTTTCTTTCTTTCTGTACAATGTGTAACCCTTCTGCCAGGCGGAGTTGACAGCAGCTAGGGCTGGGTTCAGTACATCAGGGTTATCTTTCAACAATACAATGCAAAACTGGCTTGAGCCCGCACCCAGTGGCCTGGGAAAATTACACACACACCCCTGGGTGCCTCAAAGAGGCAATACTTCCCCTCTCGCAAGCACAGAGTCTCGGTGTAGCAAAAATCTTTAATAGCATGAGGTAAACAAAACAGCATTAAATTGGGAAAACACCACAACTAGGGTTCATAAACACAAACCATGAACCAGAAGACCCACCCCCAACCAGATTGGGGTGTGTCCCTTCCCTTTGGTTCTTGAGTCCAGTAACCAAAAGTCAACCCCCGCCCCTCCCCCAGTTTCTGTTCCTGGTCAGTACAGCCCCAGAGTGGTTCTTAAGTCCAGCAACCCAAAATCACCCCTCCCACAGTTTCTGCCCTTAGTTAATGCAGCCCTCCCCAGAGTTCAGAAGTTCCTCTGCAGAGTTTACCTCCCAGCATCGGTGGAAGAGGGGGGAAGCATGGGAGCACCTCACAGCCAATTGCCATGCCTCTCTGTGTGGTTCTGCTGCCATCTTCACTGTGAGCTGGTCCTCTCCACCAGCTGTCCTGCTAGCTGCTCCTCCCCACTAGCCATCATACTAGCTACTCACCAATATGTCTTCAGCCCCACCCCCAAACTTAAGACAGCTCTCAGTGATTTCAGCTGGTAGCAGGGGAGCCTCAGTGCTGGTACACCACTAGCCCAGAGTAGGTCTAATGCTTAGACATGGGGATTGTGATTTCAGCGCTGCAGTGTGTAACAAGGCTCCTAACAGAGTTGAAATTAGCTCTGTTATTACACACTGAAGAGATCAAAGCAGCATTTAGGACCCACATTTTCAGATAGAGAAACCTACCCTCAACCTCTTTCAATTCACTGGGTTTTGGAACCCATGTCCCTTGCCTAGTGAGTGCTACATAGTTAAGGGCAAGTCCCTCCATCATAAAATGCCAAGTACAGTTCTACTGTCCTTGATTCACGTAAGCAAGATAACAACACTTTACTACTTCTGCCCCAATAACAAAGAGACTGGGGATCCCACAGCAGCCAAAGTGACCATTTGGGCCAGCAGTCCCATCATGCTAGGAAGAGTGGGTGTGCCCATGCAAACGATATCAGCCCCTGAAGTCCTTTTTCACAGCTCACCACCAGATGTCAGGGTACAGCCCATTCTGACTCTGCTTAAAAATGTATTTGTTACAATGCACCAGCACTTAGAATGTGGTAATTTGTATGGATGCCTGGGTTTGGGATTCCATCCTAGGATGTATTTCCTTAAGGGCAGGCCTCTGACTGTACATCCATCCTCCAAGTTTTGACCGTCTATGTACAAGCATTCTAGCATTTGTGTTTTCTAATGGGTTATATGGCTGCCAGCTGGAAGTGAAGCTTTGTAACAAGAATGAGTCAGGCTACACAAAAGCGCCTGTGGTTCAGAACAGTGGAAAGTGTAGGGAGTTTCTTTATGGTGACCCAGGAAAGAAGATTAGAAAGGTTCTGTGGCCAGAAGCTGGGGAAAATGGTAGAGAGGTGGTGGGTTTTTGTTTTATTTTGTTTTGGGGTTTTTTTGCTTTTTCTGGTTTGGATTTTATATGCCAGAGGAGAGGAGGACTCTTGAATTGTCAGAGGATTAAGGATGGTATTCACAAAAGTGTTGAGATGTCTATGTCTCATTTCTAGGCGCCACTGTAATCCACAAAATTCCTACTTGGCTGCTGCCTAACTGTGAAGGTTCTTACACTCAGCACCTACATTTTTTTTTTAACTCGGGTGCTCACTACAGCCTCATGCTAGGTGCCTGGGTAACTATCTCCTGCCTAATCATGTGCACTACTGCCTCATGATAGGCATCCATAACCCAATCTTCTACCAAAGACAAAGTTCGATTCACAACATAGAAAGATAGGCGTCTGCCTACCCAAGTCGTGTGGAAGGGCCCAATCTGGTAGGCAGCCTCTGAGCACACCTATCAGATCAGGTCTTTCAGGCAAGTTCACACAAAACAGCTAAACAGTGGAGGAGGAACTCTCTTATAAACTTTAGGCTAGTGGATAGGTACTCAGTAGAAGAAATCTGAACAGGGATCTGCTACCTCTTAGGTGGTAGTGAGCAGGGCCAGTTCCAGCTTTTTTGCCACCCCAAGAGGCGAAGAAAAAAGAAAAAAAAAAGAAACACCCAATTGAGCTGCCGCCGAAGTGCCGCTGAAGAGGAAGGGAAGGAATGAAGGCCTCGCCGCTGAATTGCCGCCGAAGAACCGGACATGCCGTCCCAATAATGTACAGAGTGCTGCCCATTTCTATTGGCTGGCCCAGGCACCTGCTTCCTTTGCTGGTGCCTGGAGCCAGCCCTGGCAGTGGGTGACCTGTTGCTTCTCTGGGTAAATAAGCCTATCACTGGCTCACAATCTTAATGTTCTATTTTGTTTTTTGTTTCATTTATTTGATATTTTTTTTCATTTATTTGATATGCCTTTTTATGTTTGCTATAGACGGCTGACAATTTTTCATAAAAATCTTTCTTAATGGAAAATATCTTTTTGAGTAAATGGAAATTTTAATTCCAAAATTTCAGTTTGTATCTTTTTGGCTTTTCATTGTAAAATAACCCTAAATATTTGCTCTTCATTAGTCAAAAACTGAAACTATTTCAGTTTTCGGTCACTGAACATTGAAATTACTTTATTATGTAATCACCTCATCAACCAACCCCCCGCTCCAAAAATTAAGAAATATTTTGATGGAGGGGAAATCCGTGCATTTTTATGGGGTGGGAGGGATCCCAAACAGCTCTAATATTTGATATGCTTATATGTGTTGTTTAGCCACCCACCTCTTGGAACTCTCAATCAAACTCTCAATCAGATCAATGGAAGTTCTGCGTATATAATAAAAGGCGAAAATAGGGAAAGACTCTTCCTACCTCCAGACAATTAGTAGCTGGTTTATTACCACATTCCCTAGAGAACTATTTTCCGCAAAGATACTTCAATCTTATTGATACAGTGCAGTTCTTCAATAAGATTAGAGCCGTTAGATCCACCACACACAAACCTCTACCACTTGATCTGAAAAAACAATGAGGAGTCCTTATGGCACCTTAGAGACTAACAAATGTATTTGGGCATAAGCTTTCATGGGCTATAACCCACTTCATCAGATGCATGGAGTGGAAAATACAGTAAGCAGGTATTAATATACAGCACATGAAAAGATGGGAGTTGCCTTACCAAATGGGGGGTCAGTGCTAACCAGGTCAATTCAATTAGGGTGGATGTGGCCCATTCCCAACATTTGACAATAAGGGGTGAATATCAACAGAGACAAAAAGGTGTGAGCATCAACAGAAGGAAAATTATTTTTATGTACTGACCCAGCCATTCCCAGCTTTATTCAGGCCTAATTTGATGGTGTCAAGTTTGCAAATTAATTCCAGTTCTGCAGTTTCTTGCTGATGTCTGTTTTTGAAGTTTTTTGTTGAAGAATGCTGACTTTTAAGACTGTTATTGAGTGTCCAGGGAGATTGAAGTCCTCTCCTACTGGTTTTTGAATGTTACAATTCTTGATGTCTGATTTGTGCCCATTTATTCTTTTACATAGAGACTGTCCGGTTTGGCCCATGTACATGGCAGAGGGCCATTGCTGGCACATAATGGTATATATCACATTGGTAGATGTGCAGGGGAACGAGCCCCTGGTGGTGTGGCTGAACTTTTTAGGTCCTATGATGGTGTCCCTTGAATAGATATGTGGACACAGTTGGCAACTGGGGTTTGTTGCAGGGGTTGGTTCCTGGGTTAGTGTTTTTGTTGTGTGGTGTGTAGTTGCTGGTGAGTATTTGCTTCAGCTTGGAGGGCTATCTGTAAGTGAGGACTGGCCTGTCTCCCAAGGTCTGTGAGAGTGAGGTATCATCCTTCAGGATAGATTGTAGATCCTTGATGATGCGTTGGAGAGGTTTTAGTTGGGGGCTGTAGGTGATGGTTAGTGGCATTCTGTTACTTTCTTTGTTGGGCCTGTCCTGTATTAGGTGACTTCTGGGTACCCTTCTGGCTCTATCGATCTGTTTCTTCACTTCAGCAGGTGGGTATTGTAGTTTTAAGAATGCTTGATAGAGATACTGTAGGTGTTTTTCTCTGTCTGCGGATTTGGAGGAATTGTAATTGTATCTTAGGGCTTGGCTGTAGACAATGGATCTTGTGATGTGGTCTGGATGAAAGAAGGAGACATGTAGGTAAGTATTATAGTCAGTAGGTTTCCAATATATGGTGGTGTTTATGTGACCATCACTTATTTATACTGTAGTGTCCAGGAAGTGGTTCTCTTATGTGGACTGGTTCAGGCTGAGGTTGATGGTGGGATGGAAATTGTTGAAATCCTGGTGGAATTCCTCAAGGGTTTCTTTTCCATGGGTCCAGATGATGAAGATGTCATCAATCCAGCACAGGTAGAGTAGGGGCGTTAGGGGACGAGAGCTGAGGAAGTGTTGTTCTAAGTCAGCCATAAAAATGTTGGCATACTGTGGGGCCATGCGGGTACCCACAGCAGTGCTGCTGACTTGAAGGTATAAATCATCCCCAAATCTGAAATAGGTGTGGGTGAGGACAAAGTCACAAAGCTCAGTCACCAGGTTTGCTTTGACATTATCGGGGATAGTGTTCCTTACAGCTTGATCTGAGTAACTGATAACAGTGGTAGGTTGATAGCAGTGATAGGCTATCTAGCCTGTTTTTGTCCACTGCTATCTCTTTCTTTCCATACCCTCTTCCCCCATTAATCTGAAATGGCAACTCAAACTCAGAGGAAAAACTTTGTATTAAATCAGGAAATAGACTAATTGGAAAATTATTGATAATAAAGGTGTTGTAACATCCTCTATCCTCACCAACATTTCATTCTATACTTTTCAAAGGCAAGATAAAGCTGTGCAATTGTTTATGAAGTCTGAGAATTCACTTAACAGACACTATGTATGTGGTGGTCAGGTCCATAGAACTGAAACCCCTATTCCCAGCTCTGCATCTATCACTTCGTGCTCTAAGGCAAATCACATTGTGTCTTTGTCTCCTTATCTGAAAAATACATGTAATAATACCTACTTACTTAACAGGCATGTTAAGTTTCTTATTGCAGCCCCAGTCCTACCTTTTCAAGGCAACCATAACATCCACTGCAGTCATATGGTTTTCAATGTGACCATAACATCCACAGATGTTTGTGTAAGCAGTTTGTAGTCTTTCGATGAAAGGGGCTACAGAAGTGAGATAGATAGATAGATAGATAGATAGATAGATAGATAGATAGATAGATAGATAGATAGATAGATAGATAGATAGATAGATATTGGCTCCCTGATAAATGATATGCTTGCTTAACTCAGATGATTGCCAGGGACTTGTTTCTTTTCAGTGGTTTATACGACACCGAATTGTTCAGTTAGACTCCTGATGGCTATGAGAGTAGGCTGTTTGTAATTGATTAAGGGAGCAAATTATATTTTGAGGGATTATGTTGCTGTTGGAGGAGAGGATACTTTTCAAATTATGGATATTTATCCTTTTGTTTGTCTGTTCTTAAATTATGTAAAAGTGTCTGGAGTCCTGGACAGATGTCTTTAATCAAACTTAAATAAAGAAATAAACAGCATGCCTGTTCTATGAAAGCCTGTTTGCAGGTAACTATTGGTATTTGTTAATATGAATCTTCTACCACGTGGCCTATTCCATTTTAAATTGCCAAATCCATGTTATATTTTGCAATAAATTATATAAATTGAATGTCTGTGTATAAGATTCCTGGGACCCCTGCCAGGGAAAGTGAGAACTATAACAACTAGTGTAGTATCGTGGACAATTACCTAATAAAGATACCATTGTTCCTGCAAAATGCTGACCAGGGAGATGTCTATGAAATATTGCAATGAGAAGGACTGAACAAGAGTAGTCTTTATCAACTAACTGTACCCAAGTACAATAAATATGAATAAAGTCTTGCTTTACTATTGCTTTGTAGTTAACATCACTATTTTCCATTTGAATATGAACGTCTCTTGCATCTGTTTCTGCTGCTTATAGAAAGAAGGTTCTTCATTTCCATATGCTGACCATATAAACAGTAGATTGGGAGAATGATGCAAATAGACCACTTAAACTTTGAACAGTGGCTCTCCCTGCAGTGCTAAATATAGCATCGTCTCTTTATCCCCCGACAAATCCCTGCAGGATAGGGGAAGGGGAATAATTTTTTATCTAAATCCTTTTAGGCCTTTTTAAATTTAGGGTAAAGTCAATGAGTGCCTGCTGCTGTAAGTGATGAAGGATAGATGAGATTAAGTAACACCATCATCTGTCACTTAGCAAAGTCCTAAAATCGTCTCAAGAACTGATTCTGGTATATGAACAACTTATATTTCTCTAAGACATCAAGAATATAGCTAAATGCCTCACTTAATACTTTAAACAAGTAAAAGCCAGTAGTTGTAAAAACTCTTTTAATGCACTGCTAAATTGAAATGGGTTGTTTCTCTTCATCTCTACAGGTACCATACTTTTTTTCAATTTTCTTTTTTCACAGGCTGGAGCCAATTCGGTCTTACTTCCACATGCACATTTCCACCCCACTTATTTTCCTTCTGCATTGTTCTCTACGTTTCCTCATTAATCCTTTTAATGTTGGTCATCCACACTGCACAGCTTTCCTACGGCTTTCCAGTAAATTGACCTCAATACATTGTTAGGTCTCAATGAATAATTTCCGCGGCAAAGCAGACATATTCTACCTGGGAGAATTTGGAATGTTCAGAGGCAGACAAATACTATAGTCAACCTCAAAACGTGACACAAACAGGGAGTGCGTAAACAGAGTTAGAAAGTTCAGTGAAGAAATAAAAATGAGAATGTCCAGCATTTCAAAGCACAAGACAGTGATGCTTCAGACTACTAGAGGCTCTGTTTTTGTTTGTTTTAACATTTTTGTGCTATTCTGATGGACCAAAGTGACTGTACAGCTGAAGATCCCAGGGGTGTAAAACTAGCATAGTCAACTGTACACATGACCCTCCTGGAGTGTGGACCTTGTGTGGCATTTTGGGGGCATAGCTAGGAGATGAGGCAGGGAGAAAGTGCTGTTGTGCTGTGTCAATCCCTTTAGGCTGTTCTAATGTGCATCAGGAGAGACACTGGCCGCAGGAGTCACATGAATTGGCATGGTATAATGATTGCATATAGCTACCTTTGTCCCCAACTCTCTGTGCTGGCCCCACGAAAGCATAACTTGGCCTGACTCAGATATCAAGGCAAAACTTTCAGGAGTTGACTGATCCAAGCACTAGAATAAAAAGAACTACATTTATAGTGTGCTGTGTGAGCTAGCTGTTGGATAAAGATTAAACAAGACTTAACTAATGATTAATGTCCAATAAGTACTGGTGGGACTCTAGGACAAAATCCTCTTTTAGTTTCACCTGTAATACCTGACTGAAGAAAATGAATTTGCATGGATATAATGGAAGGCAGAATGTGCTCCAGGGAATGTCTGCCAGAAATTATACTTGAACTAGATTCCTCATGATCCATTTGCAATAGCTCTCTTAGACTAGTGAGAGCTTATCTTCCTTTGTTGACTTTGTGTTATACTTAGGATGAATGATGCTTTTCAGCAATGTTCAGGAAGACTCACTCCCTTGAATATTAACTGAAGTTTGCAAACATAATTTTCTATAAACATCCTGCAAATTCATGTCTGACAGCTATAATCATCATAAGCCAGACTGGGCCACCCTTACTCACCTTGAGTGTGTAGTACTTGCCTCCACCAATGAAATTACTTGCAGGGGAAGGTCCTACTCATTGTGAGAAAGTGTGATGCAATATGTCCCTTCTACACTGTTATAATCTGCTGTTTTGCAGTAGGTAACAGTTCTAATCTGACACTTGACAAGGTTCTAATGGAGCACTGGCAGTTCATTAAGGACATACAGTACCAGGTATTTAGGGCAGAAGCTTTCAATGTGTGTTAGTCAGAACTGAAGAACTGAAATCTTTTCTTCTCAAAGTGCCCTTTGGAAAATAGGCAAAACACCTAAAACTGCATAATTAAAATGTGATTTCAATCCTTGTAGAACAAACGTCTCAGAACTTTTTTTCTTCTCTTTTGGCTATCAGCTATACAACTGTGAAGCACAGAGCTGGAACCATAATGATACCTGAGCAAAATACATTAATGTATATCCAACTCGATAAATGCACTGTCTTAAAGAAAAGTTTCTCTCTAACACATTTCATTTTTGTATGTTCACACTTTAAATACATTATCCCCTTGGGGTTCTTAAAATCTTTATGAGGTCTAAAGTTTACTTTAAAGTAAACAGAAAATGTGGTAAATATGAGCTTATAAAAGGTCTTGTGGAACACAGCTGATATATAACCTGGTATTACTCAATCACCAGGTTTTATCACCTGGTATTACTCAATACATTCTATGAAATGAAATCCTTCAGAAGTTTATGGCACAAATAACATCTGGAAAAGATTCAAGTACAAAGTATCTCAAGTATATATAGGTGTTTAGTAAGAGACTATACAAGTCTCCCACTTTTCTTCTGCTTACTGGGCATCAACATACACTGCAGAGAGATTAAATGTGTGTAATTTACGGTTACGTGTGTAAATAATGTAACCTTCACATGCCAGGTATATTTAGAAGGTGTATACATTGATAAACTCATTATCATCATGTATTACTGAAAGGATACTAGGAATGATATAGAGCTTCCTGAAACCCTTCGCTCAAACTTCAAACACTCAGGGTGATTTGATTTGAGTTTGCTAGTCTCAAATGTAGATCAATGTCTCTCACTTTAATTTGTTTGTGTCTGTGAGTGTAACACCTTGGCTAATAAGGTATTACTGCTACCAGCTAATGGAGCTGTTCCATTAACTCAAGTGGTGAAGGCTTGTGCTTTGGAGCTGAAGAAACTGGGTTATATCCCCACTGCTGACTTTTGGTGTCAGGAGGTGGATATATTTTTTTTTTTAAATGGTGGCCAGTAAGCAGATCTGAACATACGCTCAGGCCAAATTTCCTGTGATGGACAGTGTGTTACACATTTACCGTGTCCTCCTGTAGTGTCTGGTTCAGAGAGGAAAAGCGCCTACTACTTCTACCAGCTTACAGAATTGCTCATTTAGCTCAAGTGGTAGATGCCTGTGCTGTAAAAGTAAAGGAGAGGATTCTTTCTTTGCTCGTCAGTGCTGGGGGGAGGGCTGTAAATGAACATGATAAGTAGGGTGAGCAATTTTCTTCATTTGCTCAGAAAAGTTACTCACATAAGGGAGGGAGGAATTCACTTTTGATTTGAAGGGCAAGCACAAGTCACCTACCAGTGGTAGTGAGGGATTGTCCATCTCTTGAAATCTTCAGTTCAAGACAGGATGCCTTTCTGGAATACATACTTCAGCAAAGCACAAGTTATTAGGTTCAATACAGGAATAATTGGATGATGTTCTATGGCCTCTGTAATATAAGAGGTGAGACTAGATGATATAATGGTCACTCCTGGCATTAAAATCTATGGTTCTATGAATGGTCTTTCTTACCGTACATGGGGGCTTCACTGTGGTTCTGCTGGAGGACTGGCTCCCCAGCCTGCACATTCCTTACCTGTGGTCTTCTTTTCAAAAACAATAGCAGCTACTCCGTGCGCTGCAGAAAGAGACTCTTATCAGCTTCATATAGTCAGGAGGCAGGGCAGTCTGGGTGAGGACCTGAAGATCCTCCAATCTGTAAATGGCATACATTAATAGCCTATAACTTAAATTTACTAGAAGGGAAGAGAGACAATGTCTGCTATGCTACACTGATGTGAATGTAGCAAGGCAATTGTACCAAACACTGGGAAGGAATCAAGCGCCTGATCCAATGGTCCCTGAAGTCAGTGGAAAGGCTCCTTTCACTTCAGTGGGAGTCCAATCTGGACATAACTAATTAAACACCAGTGACAACCAAGGAGGTCATTTCCTGGCAGTTAATATATGGCTGAAGAATTTAGAGCCTAGAGGCACTTAAAAAAAATAATGTTCACCTCCTGGGATATTCTGGAGCAAGTGGCTGTTTTCAAGGTTTTAAGCAGTTATATTTGATCTTTGTAATTTATCTTACAAATTTGTACAATTTATATGAAATCTTTTTGGCACACATTCAAAGATTCATTCTAAAAACCACCTGAGACGATTCAGTTAAAAAGACCACACCATTAACTCACCATCTGAACACATCCTTTAAGAAAAAAGGGAGAGAGAGAGAGAGAAAGAGAGAAGACTTATGAAATCCATCCCCAACCACACTTCCCCCACTCCACAGAAAAAGATTCCTCATGTGTGGAATCCTTGTATTCAAAGAGGGAGTATTTGGGAAGTTGGATTACAACAGTAAGTGCAAAAGTTTGGGGGAAGAGTATGTCAAAACAACCAGTATATTTCTCTTCATCTGTGATGAGAAAAATAATTTTTTGAGAGTGCTAAAGGACAAATTCTGCTCTCAGTTACACCAGTGTAAAGCCAGAGAAACTTCAAAGGATTTGTATCAGTTTAACTGAAAGCAGAATTTGGCCCTTTGTGGGTTTTTTTTTAATTTTAGATCCCATTGAAATTCTGCATATATCTAGATGAAAAACAATTAAAACACTGACTTCAGTTTTACTCCAATAAATTTGCATACTATGAATTCAATGTTCAAAAGAAGTCAAAACCCCTGCAGCTATCAAATCCTTTTTAGAATCTTTTTTGACCAAAACTATCTATGCTAATTTACTTGCCATTTCAGAAAATAAATTCATTTAAAATTACTTTAAATATACAGTATACATGTGAAATACAATTACAATTAAAATGTGCACATTTGCATTACCACTACTTACAGCCTGACTTATATATATATATATATATATATATATATATATATATATATATACATACACACACACACACACATAAACACTATTTTTATTATAGTAGTGTCAGGGCTTCAATAAGTATAAGTGCCTTATTGTGCTGGGTAATGTACAAACAAAATAAGAGACAATCCCAATGAGTTTAAAGTCTAAGGACCCATTTCTACAAACTTTTTTCTTGAAAGTAGACCCATAAAGTCACATGGAACCCCACTAGTTCAGGGCGTGTAGGGAGGCAAAATCCAACAGGTGGTGCAAAATGCAAGGTAACAGCATGAGGATCCAAGGGTGACAGGAATCGGAGCACAAAGTTCTGTTTGTGTGTGTATATTACAACTGATGCAGATGTAATGTTCTGTCAAAAAGAACTATTTAATTAAATGAAGTAAAAGAGAATAGAAAAAAAAACATTACCATGGAATCCTGAAATCATGGCAACTGGTACCTACAAATAACTAATAGACACATTACTGCATCAAGCATATGTCTGAATAATAGATTGTCAATACATTAAAAATGTAAGGCTATGTATGCTCTAAATTATCTCATATTTTCAATATGCACTACATATTTAGCTACTATAAAACAGTGCCATTTTATTACACATTTATTACATATTTTCCATGCTGAAATGTTTGGCCTGACAGCTGCCTTTCTCGTTATCATGGGGACTCCTATATGGTATTTGTTAAAGCTTCAGGGAATGTTAGAGAGATCTACCATACTAGTGATCTGTATCTTGCACAGACTAATTCTATCCTTTTTGTAGACAGCTCCGAGGAACAGTTATCTACCACATTCCTCTTCTGGAGCTTTTGGCAGTCTTCTAGATATCCTGGGCCCAGGCCTCTGAGGACTATATTAACAGAAGAATTTAGGGGCCTGCAGTTCTCAGTGCTCTGAGCATGCATACCAGATTGGGCCCCAAAGGCCGGGGGAATGCCTAATTTGTGAATCCCGGGACAGTATAGGCACCCAGCAGCTGTACTGTTTCAGAACCTAGATGGTTGTGTGCATACTCAGTTGCTTAAATTTTAGTGCCTTTAATATTTTAATAGCAGAAATTTAGGTGTCTAGGGAATTTAGGCACCTCCAGATTAGGCATCAACTGAATACTGTTTTTGTGAATACTAGAGGCACTTAAATGTTGGATTTAAGCACCTAAAGAGGCAATTGGAGCCAAAGTCCCTTGGTGAATCTAGTCCTGAGTGCTATGAAGGTAAAGACTGATAATGAATTTGTAAATTTGTAAATTAGCAACAAATCATCAGAATACACACACCAAGCATCTTATGCTCACCACTACCAATAAGACGGATATTTCCTGAAGGCCAGTCAAGGTCATGTTATCTGGACTCCGGCTTCTGCACAATCTGGTCATGCAAGGGTTAAAAATCCCAGCATGGTCTTGAGCTGTATCGTGGAGTTAAGTTTCACCAAGCTTATTTTCTGACCCTCGTTATATAGTTAAAACGAAGAATGCTCTTATCTATTCCTTAATCGATTATGTTACTTAAAACCCAGCTATGTACGCTCACTATACAGGGGTTCACCTGCTTAAGGCCGCTTACTCATTAGCTTTTGTATTTTTCAAAGTTAGTGAAAAACTCCTCAAGGTCTATGTATCTTTATGCTTCATTAGTGGAATGCACTTGCAACAGCAAAACCTCATATGTTTTATTATCAGGAAGAAGCTGCAGAAATTCAAGGTTAGCGTTTCCATTCACACCCCATTCTCATGACTTAGTGAATATATACATATATGTATATACCCATTAGTAATGCAGCAGCTGTAGCTGATACTCTTCTGTCTACCTATGCCGAGGTTGAATTTCCCTGACTATAGTTTTTGTTTCCAACGTATGGTGGTGTAAACGGTGGCTGCATTTTATGCTAAATCCATACACAAGAAGGCTATAAGCCATGTCAAGTCTAGGCCTCATTACTGAAGTCAAAGTAGACATGATTCTCTATGAAGACACAATACCTTTGTGTCCTGTCCTGGAACAGTTTAAGCACTTGAGTAACTGTACTCATGCAGATACAGTTATTCATTCAATAAAGTGTTTAAAGGCCTGGGCCCCATATTTATAAATTACTATACTATACTATTAGTATAATTTTATATATACTCACATGGTGAAGATGAGCAGCATTTGGTCACAAATTAAGTTAGCTAATGAATTTCTAATCAAATTCTAGTACTTTGAGACAAGGCTGTTTTCCGACTTACTTAGAAAAAAATGCATATTACACAACCATTTACATCACTGACTTTAGCTCAATATGTTTTGCACTCTAAAAAGGTAAAGTTTTACACCACTCAGATTCTGTTCAGGCTTCTGAAAGGCACTTTGAACTAAATGAAGCTCAGTCAATGTGCTGCACATGATTAAAAGGATAAGCACAGTCATTAACAAAACTGACTAATGGACTACAGGGTTCTAAAACTCCCAAATGCCATCATGATGAAATGAAAGCATTTACTTATTAATTTTCCTGCATAGATCTTAGCTGGGTAGAAAGAAATCAGGGTCATTACTTTGGAACTTCCCAGGCTGTGTAGGTGTCATTGGTGAGAAGTGATATTGCTTACCTTATCACCAGAATAACCCCTCCTTTGAATAGTCTAGCTATAACTTTAGGAAACATGTTTCATCTGTTTCATATTTCACTTGGTAAGATTCCAGTGTGACTTTAGATTTGTCAGTGCCTGGCTGTAAGATGCTTTCCACTAACACTGCTGGTTCAGTTAGAAACTATTGAACATCGTAAGGTCCAAATCAATCAAAATCCAAAGTATAAACTGAAAAGATATGATGCAGATATAATCGACCTAGACACACTTTTTCTTCCATCTACACAACCCATTACAGGATCTGGCTGTTTCTTAATTTAATACACAATATGTCAGTTATATGTAGTGCTGTAAAACTTAACTTCATTGTGTGTATCTTCTTTTATGCACACATATAAACCAATCTATTGTTGAATTAAATAATACAGGATTGTGGTAATAGAATAGGCACCTAATACCTAATTAAATAAAGATATGTGTCTGTTATGTTCTGCAAGGCACAGCTGTACTATACTTGAATACTGCTGGTGACTGTGTGTGAGAGATGGAGTGTGGACTACCATGTTGTCAAACACAACAAATGCACGCAGGGGATGGAAGGGAAAAGATGATGTGAACACCATGAGGCCATTACGTCTGAGATTATATACTCTGGTCATCACCCCTAAAATAAGGAGAGGACTCTCATGCTGTACTTTTGTAACGATGACCCCTGCCTTTCACTCCATTCCCTCAATCATGTTTGCTTGTTTTTGTATGGTTTTGTTCATTAGTACTGGTAAGCACCAATCATATCATTATGGGAGAGACTCAGGTCATAGATAATGATAAATAACCATTCAGAGTAGTTTATAAAAATCAGATCAGGTTGTCCTGAGAGTGTCTGAGTCTTTCCCTGGTGCAATAAGTTTGGGTGGTTCAAGGAAATGTTATTTCCACCTCCCTGTAAAAGCTTTGCAGAATGTAGGACAATGTACTGAAATGTATTGTTATAAATAAAAATAATAGACAATAAAGCAGAGATCAAGTAATTGGACAGTCAGAAAAGGATTTGTGATAGGGATACATTTTGAAACTCCTGAATTGCAGCATTCAGGTCATAAATACATAAGAAGGAAGAGCCAAAATAAGATTCATAGGTAGTAGAGAAAAGATGCATCCCAGTGATCTTTGAAAAGAAACTGTCAGTGAGGCTGAGAAATACATGGAGATAGTTCCAGATGAAAGTAGCTATAGTAGAGGAGATTCTTTCACAAACAGTGGTAAGACTTTATCAAAGGAAACAGAGACCTGTACTAAACAAATAGAAGAGTGGGGAAGCATGTAGAGTATGGATTGAGGTGATGTAGTAATTGGGGATGACAGTCCTATAACAATTGTAAAGGTTCATAAGATATCACAATATAAAACAGTGAATATTGATGTGGAGGGTATAAATCCAAACAAGTCCTACTGGTATAATTTAAAGAGTGTGTTCAGATCACGTTTGATATAAAAATGGGAGTGTGTGACTGGAAATCAATGGACCAACAGTGATGTGTTGGAAATTAGACCTAACTGGTGAACAAAATAATGAGGGGATGGGCAGTTCTGCATATCATTCCCATCTGTAGTCCTATAAAAAGCAAATCACCAGAAATAACCAAAATCACACACTTTGTGGACAGTTATTACCATCTTAAAAAAAAGCTGGCTGACTGGAGATGGGTAGACAGAAAGAAGCAAGTTGTACCATCATGGCTCCTAACTTCATTTACTTAAGGACTTAACTTAAGGATCCATTATGATACATTATGGCCTTTTTCATCCTGATCCTGAGGGAGGTCCTGACCAGACCAGGCCTGAGAGAATGACACAGATAATATCACCACATCCAAAAGCTCCAGCTAAATCCAAAACATCACCTGGGATATGAGACTTTGGTTCCTGCAGTCATCCCTTCCCCCATGTGTCCTTTTTCCTTCCCCACCTTGTTTCTTCTCTTTCCAATTTCTATCCTTTTGCCTTTCTTATTTCTTTTTTAATAACTCTGACATAGCTGGCCAAGACTGCATATTTTGCAACACTGTGGTAAACCTGTGATCAGAAGAGGCTGATAAAAGCAATGCCCTAAGCAGCTTGATGCTGGTACACATTTGCCAGGTCTTGGCGGATAAGATCATTACCTGTACCTGTGTTACTCCAGGAGTGAGACTGAAAGTAACAGTCAGCACTAAAGACAGAAGCTGCATTTTCTATCTTTACTGTTCTTTTCTCTCTCCTTTTGTCTTGTTTTGTGGTTTAGGAAACTGGATTGGACTTTAACAACAACAACAGCTCGAGCCTATCTCAACTAACTTAGTATCTTTTCCCCAAAAAGAACAGTAATTACCATATTTAATGCCATCTAAGACAAAGAGGGTTTTTTTTTTTTCCTTATAAAAACTCTCTACAGCTAAAGGGAATAAGGAATATTATTAAAACAAAAGCCTAACTTAATACTTTACATTTCGAGTAGTTAACTTTTTCTTCTTTTTCTGTATCTTAAATAAAAAGGTTATAAAAATGTTAATAGTTGTTTGCTATGAGACTAAGCAGGCCAAAGTCTCTGTATTTTCAAACCTTGAACCTTGTTTAACTGTTTAATGTTGTGTATTGACAGGGTCACGTTAACACCTTTGACCCTCTGGAACCAATTTGTTGAAATAAGCACAACAGTGGGTTGGAGCAAATCCATGAAGAATTTTAAAAGCAAGAGAAATTTGAAACTAAATCTTGAAAAGTGATTAGAAATGTCCCACTGCAATTATATGATTATGCTTACTTCTATGAGTGAAAATAGCATTCTGCTTATGCTGTAGAGCAGGAGGAAATGATGGAATAGGAAGTTGTAAAGACAGATGATGATACTGAATCAAGCAAAAAGATTAAAGCAATAAATATGGATATTTAAGAGATGGTGTCAAGGAATTGGATTACAAGGAAAATGGTTTACTGGATGAAACCGAGTTCAGGAACAAGGATGATGCTGAATTACAGACAATGGAAACAAAAGAGAGGTCAGAATAAAGGCAAGAGATAAAGGAGATGAAGGTATGAGCACAAGAAAATTCAAATTAGTACAGTTGGTCATGACGAAGAGGGTGAAGAGTAAACTGTTATGTATTTTACACTTAATTTATATAATTAAATTTAGCTGCAGATAAAGTTGGACAAATACTAGGTTATAAGTAGCATCTTTTAAATGTATCAGCAACTGTATGCTTTAGATCATAGCAAGGAAAGAATGACATGTTGGGAAATTCTTTTGATGGGCCTGATGGGTTGAGCTTCTGTACCCAGAAAGATAATGGAGCAAATAATTAAGCAATCAATTGCAAACATCTAGAAGATAATAAGGTGATAAGTAATGGTCAGCATGGATTTGTCAAGAACAAATGGTGTCAAACCAATCTGATAGCTTTCTTTGACAGGGTAACAAACCTTGTAGATATGGAGGAAGCAGTAAACATGGTATATCTTGACTTTAGCAAAGTTTTTGATATTGTCTTGCATGACCTTCTCATAAACAAACTAGGGAAATGCAACCTTGATGGAGGTACTATAAGGTGGGTGCAAAACTGGTTGGAAAACCGTTCCCAAAGAGTAGTTATCAGTGGTTCACAGTCATGCTGGAAGGACATAATGAGTGGGGTCCTGCAGGGATCAGTGCTAGGCCTGGTTCTGTTCAATATCTTCATCAATGATTTAGATAATGGCATAGAGAATACTTTTATAATGTTTGTGGATGATACCAAGCTGGGAGGGTTTGCAAGTGCTTTGGAAGATAGCATTATAATTCAAAATTATCTGGACAAACTGGAGAAATGGTCTGAATTAAATAGGAGGAAATTCAATAAAGACAAATGTAAAGTACTTCATTTAGAAAGGAACAACCAGTTGCACACATACAAAGTGGGAAATGACTACCTAGAAAGGAGTACTGCAGAAAGGGATCTGGGGGTCATAGTGGACCACAAGCTAAATATGAGTCAACAGTGTAACACTATTGCAAAAAAGTGAACACCATTCTGGGATGTTTTAGCAGGAGTGTTGTAAACAAGACATGAGAAGTAATTCTTCCGCTCTGGTCCTCGCTAATTAGGCCTCAACTGAAGTATTGTGTCTAGATCTGGAGAGATGTGGAAAAATTGGAGAAACTCCAGAGAAGAACAACAACAATGATTAAAGGTCTAGAAAACATGATGTGTGAGGGAAGATTTAAAAAATTGGGTTTGTTTAGTCTGGAAAAGAGAAGACTGAAAGGAGACATGATAACAGTTTTCAAGTACATAAAAGGTTGGTACAAGGAGGAGGGAGAAAAATTGTTCCTCTTTACCTCTGAGGATAGGACAAGAAGCAATGGCCTTAAACTGCAGCAAGGATGGTTTAGATTGGACATTAGGAAAAACTTCAGGGTGGTTAAGCACTGGAATAAATTGCCTAGGAAGGTTGTGGAATCTCCATCATTGGAGATTTTTAAGAACAGGTTAGACAAACACCTGCCAGGGATGATCTAGATTATTCTTAGTCCTGCCATGAGTGCAGCGGACTGGACTAGATGACCTCTCGAGGTTGCTTCCAGTCCTATGATTCACCAGTATGTAACTTAGGCCAGATGCTCAGCCGGTATATATTGATGTAGTTCCATTAGTCCAATAGTGAAATGTCTGTTTACACTAACTACCATCCTCCTTGCTCCCAACCAATCCCAGCCTCCACAGCCCTTGGCACCTTGTCCCAGCCTTCCTTCCCTATCACTCTTTCTTTTTTCCCAGTCTTCTTCACCAAACAGTCCCAGTTTCTTTAACACACCTCCACACACTCAGTTCTACTCTTGCAGACCCCTTTAATTCCCCCTGGTCTGTCTTTTGTACCCTCCGCATTCAAATCAGATTATTTTCTCCTCCACACAGTCTGAGTGCTAGCAGGGGCGGGGGTCAATGGGAACACTGGAAAGGCAGGTTCCCTACTCTCAGTTCTAGTGCCTCTTCCCAGGCTGATCCAGCACAGTCACTACAAGGAAAATCCTGCTTTGCACTTGTAGGCCTGGGGAGGAGCATGCTGAAATGCTGTAGTTCTCAAATACAGTCTGTCCAGCATTAGGATCGGTGATGCTCAAATATACCCAATGAGGGCACAATCTTTAGAGCTTTTAGCTGCTAAAATCCAAGAAGTCGCTACTGAGCATGTGAAAACTGATTTTTTCAGAAGTGTACAATCTAGTCAAATTCTGGTGGATTTTTACAGGGATAGCAAAAGGCACATCCATGACATAAGGCCACCCTACACCACATTCCAAGACTCTGCTCCAAAACAGGAGGGTGCTAGACCATTTTAAAGAAAAGGTCTCCACAATTTTTAACATAGACAAATCAATGTATCTTTCCCTAGCCTTGTTCTCAGAAACAGTCAAACCATTCTGGCTGAAATTTTCTGAGAGAATTCAGCCTGAGACAGACAACCAGCATGGAAAATTTCTGACTGCACTCTTAGTTTGGCAGAATTATAGGCAACTGAACCAAGTATTTATAATGAGAAATATCAAGCAACTTTAATAGGTGGCACTACCAGCCCTGCTTATACATTATATATTTCCCCTAAAATAGACTAAGTAAATATTTCTGAAGAAAAATCCAGACTACCCAAGGCTATTTCAAAACTAACTTTGAGTTTCATTTCAGTGATTAATTTAATCCAAATTTTGTAAAATAAAGAAGGACAAATGTTTTTTTTTTTCTGATCAAAGCCATGTAGAAACTATTGTGCTAAATTAATGTAGAATACAAATGTGAACTGCCTACATAGAAACTTCAATTTCTATAGATCAGAATACCAATTCGATTTTAGGCAGGTTTCAAAATAGCATAGTGGTGGTGTTTAACCCTACACAAAGAGAGAAACAGCAACTTAACAGTTTAATAAAGTGTTAGGGTGGAGGAAAGATATATCATTTCCAGAAGTGTTGCACAGACAGTTCTGTGGCACAGAATTGTGACAAAGAAAGTATTTAAGAATGGATTATTTTATTTATTTTAAAAAAAAAAAACTTGGGAAAAGTCTGTTCCAGTACAAAACAGCTGTGCTACAGAAACAATAGAAGTAGACACTGGTTATCTCAAATGGATTATGTAGCTGTTGAGCCTGTAAGGGAAAAATGGAAGTTAGGAAATAATTTATTTAATGAGGTAAATATTAACTTCTTGAACAGTTAGATCAGCAAATTAAAATGTCATACAATTAAAAGGCATGCCAATGTATTCAAATTTTTAAATACTAAATATTTAAAGCAATAAATATTGGAAAAGCTCAGAAATTGTAAGTTTTAATAGGTTGTGGCACAACCAAATTAATAGAACATGTTATGGGGAGATACTACTGCAGTATAATTTCAAAAGATAGCATATGCTTCAGATATAAAGCAACCAAAATATCTGGAATCCAAAGAAATATAAAGATATTGAGTCCTGATTCAATTGTGTAAATTATTTTCTGGCAAATGTTTGAATCTAAAAATTGCCTCACACTGTTCTAGGTGACTTCAAAGGGATCGTATTGGGATATCGACCTGTTCAAATCTAGCTCAGGTTGGTAATAACGTTGGTTATTGCTTTTGGGTATTCTTCATGAAATGATTTGTTAAGGTGATAGCTTTTGGGTGTTTTTATGAAATGAGTTGTTAATCTCCAATCCAGGACCACAATACACTCCATACACCAAACCACAACAGTTGGTGCAAGTCATCAGTAATCTTGTTGGTAGTCCCAGCAGAAAGTCTAGGATGTTAAGGGAGGCTGAACTATTATCTTCTTGTGAAAAGGGTCCCTCCAGAAGTTTGACGAAGCTAGCATTTTTGCTCCCACACTGCGCTGAATAGATAGACAAAGAGAGGTCTTTGTTCTGTCAGCAGAGAAACACACTCTAGATCCAGGTTTAAAAACAGGACCACTGCTGAGCTCATGGCTGTCAAGAAGGAACCTCTTGTGTGCTCACAAACCCAGCCAGCAAGCACACAGGAGGTGCATAGGGAGTTTAGGCTTTAAAAAGCCCAGGCGCTTAAAAATAGTATACACATACTAACTATAACAACAATCTTCAGTTTCCACTGATGTCAACAGGCACCATCTTTTAAGAGCTCTCGATTCATATCTTCAAATCAGGGGTATGATGGGGCGCCTGCGCCACACTGGATTGTTAGAGGTTAATAGACTTCTAGGGCAACTGCGTGGAACGCGGTCAACCGGAAAGGGTCTGCAAAGAGCAGCCAATCAGGGCCCGGCAGGCCCATATAAGAAGACCTGCAGGGCAGAGCAAGTTTGGTAGCTGACTGGAGCTCAGTAAGGGAAAATCCAGGCAGAAGGGAGCTAGCACCCTGGACAGAGCAGTGCTGCTAGCAGCGACTATAAGGAGCTAAGGATGGCTTCTGGTTGACTGCAGGGATTCTCAGGCTGAGGCCCTGAGTCAAGGGTGAAGAGAGTGCTGGGGGCCATGGCGAAGTGGCCCAGGGAAATGAATTGAGGAGTCGGAGGGGATGCAGCTAGTGACCGCCATCTACAGGGTCCCTGGTCTGGGACCTGGAGTAGTGGGTGGGCCCGGGTCCTCCCCTCCCCTGCCATTGAGGAAGTGACCAGACAATTAGCTGCAGTTGCCACTGAGGGAAGTGGCTGGACAGCAGTCTGCGGTTCTCCTGGAAGGGGGGAGAACAGAGTATGACACGGCCAGAGGGCTGTGTCATGAAGAAGATGACTCAGTTCTGGGAGTTACATGGGTCATAGAGCAGAAGTGACGGTGGCAAGACACCACCAGGAGAGGGCATACTGGCTGTAGTGGTGAGTGAACTCTGTCAGAAAGGGGGTGAGGGGGATTAAATGAATTTGAAAAAAAAAACAACCGTCTCTCCTGTTGCTAAGATAAGAATGTATGGACGTGATCGTTCCCCTCTATTCGACATTGGTGAGGCCTCATCTGGAGTACTGTGTCCAGTTTTGGGCCCCACACTTCAAGAAGGATGTGGATAAATTGGAGAGAGTCCAGCGAAGGGCAACAAAAATGATTAGGGGACTGGAACACATGACTTATGAGGAGAGGCTGAGGGAGCTGGGATTGTTTAGCCTGCAGAAGAGAAGAATGAGGGGGGATTTGATAGCTGCTTTCAACTACCTGAAAGGGGGTTCCAAAGAGGATGGCTCTAGACTGTTCTCAATGGTAGCAGATGACAGAACGAGGAGTAATGGTCTCAAGTTGCAGTGGGGGAGGTTTAGATTGGATATTAGGAAAAACTTTTTCACTAAGAGGGTGGTGAAACACTGGAATGCGTTACCTAGGGAGGTGGTAGAATCTCCTTCCTTAGAGGTTTTTAAGGTCAGGCTTGACAAAGCCCTGGCTGGGATGATTTAACTGGGAATTGGTCCTGCTTTGAGCGGGGGGTTGGACTAGATGACCTTCTGGGGTCCCTTCCAACCCTGATATTCTATGATTCTATGATTCTATGATTCTATGCTGTTCATCTGTTTTAAAAGTCAGTGTTGATTTAATAATTATTGCTTTATTTTTTCAATAACAAGCTTTTAAATGTAAAAAATAGTTATACAGTATATCAGGCATCATTATTTAACAATGTTTAAAACCTCATTTTCAAAAAAAATATCTCTTCAGTATGGAATTGGCTTCCCACACCAAGTAAATTATTATACCTAGTTAATCTCTTGAGTGCTGTGAAATGTATAATGTTGAAGATGTTTTCAGCATGACACATGGGAAATTATGTATAAAAGTACCATTACTGTTAATGGTAATTGCATGCCTAATTCCCTGTGCATCATAGTAAGAAATGTATGCCTAACAAAAGAGCACTTGCATGTATTGAGTGGAACGGTGGGATAATGGTTTAGTTTTCAGTACCAAGGGTATTGCATCCAGTTTGACCTAAGCTGCAAGTGAAAAGTTTTTCACTGCTTCAGAGTTCATGTGCTCAGATTGCCCATAACAATCCTGTAGGGTGCAATTCACTTCTACTACACAAATTCTTAATAGTGAAACTCTGCATTTATGATCCCTAGCCCTATTCCCAAACCTAATTATGACCACCTGTTCAAGGCCATTTTTGTGACATCTTTCTGTAGCACCTACATAGCTATTACACTCACAGCTCCAACACATGACTAAGTGGCTTAGAGAGGACCTTGCATCATAGCACCCTACATCAGAGTTTGCATTGTTATGTGGATGGGAAAAAATGTCAGTGCACTTTTGAGCTGCTTATGTAACATATCAGGCCCTGGACAAGGGTATTAATAGAGTTGTGTTGCTATCACATCTGAAATATTGCTTTCAGTTTTAGGTATCTCATTACAATGAAGATACTTACAGATGGTTTTAAGTTCAGAAAAAAGCAACAAAACTCATTAAGGTGTTGGATGGGATAGCTTAGCTATGAATATTATAGATCAGCTAAAGGATGACAAAGAATCTGATCTTGTTAGAAAGTCAAAGGGAGCTGAGAGCACTCAGTACCGCATAGGATTAGGCCTTGGATCTAGGGAATATGATAGCAGTTAGCAACGAACTTCATAATCAGGGATGTAGAATAATTATTTAGGCTAGTAGAAGGAAGTGCAACTAAGAATAATGGTACGAAATTAAGATATGGAAAATTTCAGCATAATATCAGGAGAAACATCCTGCCTGTGAGATTTGTTATGTTGTAGAACAGTCTTCCAAGGGAAGTGGTGGACAGGCCATGATTTGGCATAATTATATGTAGACTGGACAAAACACTAATTAATGTTCAATAGGTAACAAACCGATAGCAGGGGTAAAACTTTGAAAATTGACTAAGTGACTTGAAAGTTAGTGAGACTGAGGTGTCTAATCCTGTCTTCTAATTTTATTAACTCTAACTGCATAATGAAGAATTGTGACACCTCCTTGACAAAGAAATACATCTGGAGTGATATCCTACACGGGACACTGAAAAAAGAAAATGAACAGATCTGAGCTTCAACTGAGTACAACTGTGTAGCGGATGTGAGGTGCCTGCCTGACGTTGAAAGCATTACTCATTCTCTCCCTGCCATATCTGAGTGAGCACACAGTTTAATTATTATAAAAAATTTAAAATAATTACATCCATTTATAAATGTTTTCACTTCCATTATTTTAAATTATTAAAAATTAACTGCTTTGTTAAATGATACCCATAGTGCTACATTCATCAAAGGGATTGGAGTAAATACTTTTTCTTTAGTAAAATTGTAATGACTAGATGGTGTTCTTGTGTGTTTTATATCAGATCTCTCATCTTAACAAATAGTTTTAGTGGTATTTTTTTAATCTTCTTGTATTTATAGAAAATAATCTCAAATGTAGATAACATCTTGACTTGGTAGTCACGAAGTGCCATTTTTCTATGTACGGTGACATAGACACCATTTGTGGACTTCATTCTGGAAAGTGATAAATACTTCCTGGGTCTAGTACTGTTCAATATTTTCATTAATGACTTAGATAATGGAGTGGAGACTGTGCTTATAAAATTTGTGGAAGACACCAAGCTGGGAGGGGTTGCGCAAGCACTTTGGAGGACAGGCTAAGAATTCAAAGTGTCCTTGACATATTAGAGAATGGTTGAAACCAACAAAATTCAATTCAATAAAGGTAAGTGCAAAGTACTACATTTAAGAAGGAAAATTCAAATGCACAACTTCAAATTGGGGAATCACTGACTAGGAGATAGTACTGCTGAAAAGGATCTGAACATAATAATGAATCACAAATTGAATATGAGTCTGCATGAAGCAGTTGTGAAAAGAGTAATATTCTGGGGTGTATTAACGAGAATGTCATATGTAACACATGGAAGATAGTTGTCCCACTCTGCTTGGCACTGGTGAGGCCTCAGCTGAAATACTGTGTCCAGTTCTGGGCCCACACATTAGGAAAGATGTGGAAAGAATCCAGAGGAGAACAACAAAAATGAGAAAAGGTTTAGAAAATCTGACCTGTGAGGAAAGGTTAAAAAACTGGGCATGTTTAGTCCTGAAAAAGAAGACTGAGGGGGGATCTGATAACAATCTTCAAATAAGATAAAGGCTGTTATAAAGAGGATGGGGATCAATGATTCCTCATATTCACTGTAGGTAGGACAGGGAGTAATGGGCTTAATCTGTAGCAAGGGAGATTTAGGTTAGATATTGGAAAAACTGTCTAACTAGTTAAGTTCTGGAATAGGCTTCCAAGGGAAGTTGTGGAATCCCTATCATTAGAGGGTTTTAGGGACAGTTGGACTAATACCTGTCAGGGATGATCTAAGTATACTTGGTCCTGCATCAGTTCAGGGCGCTGGATTTGCTTGAGGTCCCTTCCAGCCTTACATTTCTATGAATACTGGATGTTGCTGAGTGTGTCCCCAGTTCATGTTTCTTTGCTGGATACTCATCATCTGGGAGGACCTTCTGTTCTAGGACATCACATCAAGCAATTTCCAAACATCCACAGTTCTGCTTTATCCTTATTAGAAGGCCATCTCCATTAAGCAATCAATTTTTGTCAGCCTCTTGCAAGATCACTTAAATCATGTTTCATGGTATTACAACAATAGGAAGGGAATGTTAACAATTCCATTAGGTGTTAGTGTTTGGTACCTAAGAATTGGCAGTATAGTTTACAAGTAGAGGCAGTTTCCATAGTGACTTAGCTGTATACTGTGGAAAATGGACACATATGCATTGTTATGGGTAGTGTTTAACTAATCTGTATTCTTTACACACAAAAGGGTGATTTCAATAAGGGCCTAATCCAAGCTCTATTACAGTCAATAGGACTCAGTAATAGAGTTTGGATAGGGCCCTAAGTCATTTTAAATTCTGTCAGTCCCAAAGGAATTGCCCTATTAGGTCTTATTAGCTGTAGCTTATCCGTCAAATTATTCAACAGCCACTGTTGCTTCTCCCCAGTAACGTGTCCTAGTGGATCCATTGGATGGAGTGAAAAGGACAGCACAATCAGATATTTTGTGGCACTGGTTTAAGTGATACCTGCTTGAACTATGTATTTCTTATTTTAGTTCAGATTTCTTTAGGACACATGTAAAGGTGATGCAGCCAACTCTTATCGAAAATAAGAGTGGTTAAATACAAAACACACATCAACAAGATTAGACTTTAAAGTTCTAACAGTTTATGTATAAAATAAGCTGTTACCAGTCCATGTGCACACATACCATATCTCTGGAGGTGATAGCTGTGTGATAAATTACGGAACCATATAATAAATGAATTTGTAAATCTCCTCTGACAGACTCACCTCTCTCTGCCCACTAATCCGTTTCCCTTGGGTTTGGAACATTAGAATAAATCCATTCTTCTCACCATAAAACGTGGAATGTTCCCTCCTCAAAATTACTGTGGCCATACATCCTAAATCAGTGACAGTTTTGTTTTTTTAATGCTTACTGTGTCAGAAATTGAAGGAGTGAAATCCTGGCCCCACTGAAGTCAAATGCAAAATTCCTACTGATATAGACATTGAACCAGTGAGACTCAGACACAATAGCAGTTACCTGCCTGGGATAACCATCTCAGATTCTTGGCAGGCTGTTTTGAGTGTAGATTTCAACTGTCACCAATGTCGCAGGTGGACTCTAAAATTGAGGGTGGGTGTGAAGGCCATGACCTCTCTACATCCTTAGCCCTGCCCAGGGACCCTGACTGGAAGTCAGATTCCCAACCTGCTCCCCTCCTCCACATCCGGCGGTAGAAGAAATAAAATCCTGCAACTTGATGAAGAGCAGGAAGGCCAAAGCTGAAGTAGTTTCTTGGATTTCTTGATGCCAGGTACATGGCTGTTCATCAGTTTGGGGGTCAGGAAGCAATTTTTCCCATATGGCAGAATTGTAAAATTGTGGTGAGGGTTTCTTCACCTTCCATCCAACATTCAAAAAGTCTGGTTTGAGGGTTTAAAATTACAATGATCACAATTATGGCAGATTCCGGTTTGGTTGATGGGTTAGAAATTGCCTATAGCCTACTGGGCTGCTTGGGCGTTGGTCCTAACACAGTATTGCATGGTGAAGGGGTGTGCCTCCACGTTTGTTACAGTAGGTGGGTCACCACATTACATCTCTCCTAACTCCAGTATGGAGGAGAGGAGTAGATTGGGAATCTGGCATCCAATCAGGGCCCTGAGCAGGGCTGAGGATATAGAAGGGAATGGCCTTCACACCAACCCTCAGGTTTGTTGTACTCAGGGCCACTGCTACCAGCTGAGGGAATGACTCTGTGGGTTGTTGGGCATGTTTATCCTAGTTAGGCAATAGGTGTAAATAACGTTGCAGCCCTCCACATTTAATCATACTATGGTTCCTGTGTATCATTATTTCAAGGTCCATGTCAGAAACCAGTTTTCACTGAAAAAATATTTAGAATGAAAAATGTTGACATTCTCGCAAAATGACAAATAAAAATTAAAGCCTGGTAGAGATTATTTAAGAATAGGGGGAAACAGACTAAATGTGTCATATGAATCAATCAGAATAAAAACTCAAGCAGCTCCATTCCTGAGAATCAGAGTACACATGCCAGATTATGTGGAGATGTTTAGAAAGTTGTAGACACAGGGAATACCAATTTGGGAATGTAGGAATACTAGACTTTTTAAAAATGAATTTAGCCCTAAATTCCAACTATGCCAGCTAAAATTTTTCATCATTTGAACAATTCCTTCCAGAAAAAATATGCAAAAGTTATTTAAAAAACAGCTGAAAGTAACTAGAAAATTGTATATATTGATTAAAATAATCACTGTATAAGACATTAATAAACAGCAGGAAAACAAGGCACTATATATTTTTTTATTAAAAAAGAGAAATAACATGAACATTAGAAAACTAGACTTATTTCTTTGCTTCTAACAAGAGAAACTGAACAAATTAAGTCTCTTTCACAACAAAAAGTGTCATATTTTGCATAGTTCTTTGTAACATTTAGTACAGTAATCTCCATTAAGGGGCATCTCATAAATATAAAGGGAAAGGTAAACACCTTTAAAATCCCTCCTGGCCAGAGGAAAAACCCTTTCACTGTAAAGGGTTAAGAAACTAGGATAGCCTCGCTGGCACCTGACCAAAAAGACCAATGAGGAGACAAGATACTTTCAAAAGCTGGGGGGAGGGAGAAACAAAGCCTCTCTCTCTGTCTGTGTGATGCTTTTGCCGGTGACAGAACAGGAATGGAGTCTTAGAATTTAGTAAGTAATCTAGCTAGATATGCGTTAGATTCTGATTTCTTTAAATAGCTGAGAGAATAAACTGTGCTGAATGGAATGGATATTCCTGGTTTTGTGTCTTTTTGTAACTTAAAGTTTTGCTTAGAGGGATTCTCTATGTTTTGAATCTAATTACCCTGCAAGGTATTTACCATCCTGATTTTACAGAGGTGATTCTTTTTACTTTTTCTTCTACTAAAATTCTTCTTTTAAGAAATGGAATGCTTTTTCATTGTTCTTAAGATCCAAGGGTTTAGGTCTGTGTTCACCTATGCAAATTGGTGAGGATTTTTATCAAACCTTCCCCAGGAAAGCGGGTGTAAGATTTGGGAGGATTTTGGGGGGAAAGACGTTTCCAAACAGACTCATTCCCAGTAACCGGTGTTAGACGTTTGGTGGTGGCAGCAAAAGTCCAAGGGCAAAAGATAAAATAGTTTGTACCTTGGGGAAGTTTTAACCTAAGCTGGTAAAAGTAAGGTTTTCATGCAGGTCTCCACATCTGTACCCTAGAGTTCAGAGTGGGGAAGGAACCTTGACAGGGCAAATTAGCTTTCTTTTTACAGACCATTACCAGCTGTAGTCCAGCCAATGGGATTTGCATAAAATGGCTCTAGATTGTCTGAATTCTGTCATGATTTCATGTGACATTTGTGAAAAATTCTAAATAAAAATAAATATTGCCGTAGTGCCCCCCCCCCCGTAAAGGTGGACATTGGCATGTAACATTAATAAATAATTTTGTATTATCGCTGCACCATTTAAACTTTCATTTCCAAATGATTTATGTTTTCAAATAAATGAAACACATATACTGTGTGTGCATGTATTCCCAAAAGGTGGCACAAGAATAATCACCTACAGTCACATTGATTTCTGTACGCATATTTAGATGTGTATCTACGTTCTGATTCTGTATGCACGACCACACATCCCAAATACTTGCCTGACTTTAAGCAAGTTCAAAGGAACTTTCAAAGCACTCTTAATAGACCCTAAAAGCAGATAGGCATACCATTAGCTATTCAACCTTAGAGGTGGAATAGTTCACTCAAATGTTGCTGGCAAGCACTTTGGAATGCTCTCTCTCTATATAACACTATTTACAGGGGTTGATATGTGGAAAATGTCCACTTTTAGGGGGAGAACATATCCATGCCCCTCAACTCATGGAGATGTTCTATTCTGCCCTTCCATTTACAGAACACATTAACATGGTTTATTTCTACTTTTCACTAGGCAGAAATAGACAACAAAGACTTGGAGTGGGGGAGGTTGTTTGTTTTTTTGTATTTTATGCTTAGTGATTTTCCATCAGTTTATATTGGGCTCTCCTTTTTGTGCATGGGTTTGTTCATGCATATCTCCAACCTAAATTTACCCCCCCGCCACACACACAAGTATATTTGTATATGTCTTATATGTTATTGGCCTGATCCTGCTTTCTTTGAACACCCAACACTTCTATTGAATTCTATGCATGAAAGGTGCAATGAAATCTAGAAAAAAAATTACTAACCAAATATCTGAAAACAAACAAATAAAAAACAAATGTCATTTTACACATCTTGGTATGATTTCGACCTTGCAATTTTTTTTACATTTTTTATATGTTAACTTAAATTTCAAAACAAAAAAATATTTCCCCCTCCAAAATGTAAACACTGCACTTTTTAATTTTGAACATATCAAAATGGAATGTATGGACAATTTCAAAACTTTTTTCAATTTTTTTGTAAACAGGAAATGTATTGAAACTGACCCTTTCCCATGAAGTTTCATATATGACAAATCAGCATTTTGTGATGGGGAAAAAAGTTTAATCAAATGCCTGACCAGCTCTACTTCTCACCCCTTCCTGACGCATTTAAGGTGTGCCGTCACAAAGGCTAGCATGGAGCTGGGCTCCACTCCCAAACTACATTATAATTAGCTTCTAAAAAATGTGGTACAAGGGGGAAATACTTGCACTCTCTTACTTGTTTGCTCTCATACATGGCTAGCAACAACTTGTCCCAAAGAATCAGGAAGAAATAATTGGCAAAGCTAAAAGTGAGAGGTGGTATAGTAGAAAAAGTTGTTCTTGCTTATAAACCTCTATACCACACTGTATATTGGTTTGTAAGTGAACACCAGCAGCTTGAAATTGATGCTGAAGTGAAAGGCAGTGAAGGCATTTGAGAATGGCACAGACTCTATTAGATTGGTAGGGATGGAATTAATTGTAAGCAGTGTCTGAATGAGCTCACCTCTGACAGCTGATGATGAGCTGGGGGGAAAGACTTCAGGAGCAGACAGTATTTGCATAGACCTGGCTACTCTTTCTAGGTGTGCAGCAGGTGGAGCTGCTTTGCCAAAATGATCAATGTTGGATCATTTTGGGTTACAAATTACTCTAGTCTTTGAATGCTGGGGTAATGAAATGTTGGTATCCTTACTGTAGGACAATAGGGTAGCAGAATGTGCTTAGCCTGCTCTGACTGAGTGAATCACCCTAAGCAGAACCTCGCTTGCTAAGCTGGAGGTAGGGATGTCAAAGTCCTGTGAAGAGGAAAGGGTGTGAGGTCAAGTGTTTCTACCTTGTGAGATGGATTTTGCCTAAAGAGTCCTAAACACTATTTGACCTGCCCCTCTTTAGCATTTGAAGGCCGACCTGATTAGACTCAGTTGAGAGTACTTGTTTCTGGTTGGTAATTCCTAGAGTTGATGTCACTGCTGATCACGTCTAAGGGCAAAGTATTAGATCCTGTGTGGGGACAGTGTTGCAGGAAAAGACAACACAGGAACTGTAATGATAGTGAGGTTCCTCACTACCTGCTGACATCACTAACAGCTGGGTTAAGTGATGGAACCTCAGAGTGCTGGTGGAGAGACAACTGTAGCAGTGGTGGTCAGCAGCATCAGAGAAACAGTGGCAGCTATGAGACAGTTGCAGAGGCGGAAGTAATAGAGGCTTTGATCAATACTTCCACCCCAGGGGTGGGAGGTGAACCCCCCTATGAACGCACCTCTGAATTCTGTGTCTTCACTAACCCAGGATTGCCAGCGGCGAGTGGGGTGCCATGGAGGAAAAGGAAAGTGATGTTTTAAGGGACATTTGTTTGTTGGAATTTCACACTTCAAAGTGAGAAACTGAGGCAAAGGACACTGCCCAGTGCACAGTGGGGTAGGGTGTTTGCCTCTGGTCACCTGCTTTTGAATTGTGGTTGTAGTGCTTTCCTCCATTAATGTTGTGTCCCTTTTTAATAAAAAATGTATTTTGTTATACACAGACTCAGGGCTTGTGAGTAGGAAAAGAGAAAGGGAAAGCCCTAGACATTGAACCATTGAGGCCTTGTTGCTGCCAACTCCACCTGGCAAAGATTTACAAATCTGTGCAATTTCTGCCTTAAAAATTAAATCTTCTTTACCAACATATATGCTATTAAGTAGCAAAACAAAAACAGAAAGCTCTTAACATTATTAAAGGTACTTACTGCAACTCAGTATTAAGTCAGATAGAGCTACTTTATACAGTATGTACATACTACAAAAACTGGGCTGAAATCAATGTTTTCTTAACTTTTTTTTTTTCAGCAGTGACAGTAATTAAATGCAGAAATTAGCAGCTAGGCATAATTCCCAACATACTTTTTTTCTAGGAGTTTTATAATTTTTTTACAGGTTTCTGACATCAAAATCTTTCACTTAGATATGAACAGAAATACACAGAATAAAATTTACCTAAAATTGTCTTGCAAAAAAGTTGTAGTTTTATACCTGGACACACAAATGCAATTCAGACTTGATAATACAGTTTTCCAATTGGTTATCAGCAAAGCATTGTTTTTAATAGCACATTTATTTTATGCTTTCAGAAAATAACCTGGTGTTTCACAGCTGAAGGACAAAAGCTTTATTCCATTTTTTCTTTCCTTTTTTAATATGCTGATCACACAGAGATGTGACACACGAGAAATCCTAGGTCTTGAAATAGTGTAAGCAGGTTTCTTGGGGAAAAGAACAGGAAAATAATGGAACAAAATGTGGCTGATGGCAAAATTGACTGAATTGTTTCACATTTTCATGTATGCTTTATGCTTACTAATGGAAGGTGATTGAAATGTCCCTTCAAGTAGCCATTAGATGATTCCCCAGCAATGTGAGCAGTGGTTTGGCTCACCAATGTCCTGCTCCCTTTTCCCTCTGTCCTTTGTGCAGGGAGCACTATATTGTGCATGAGGTCTGCATCCTGCATGACCAACCCCCAGCACCATCCAGCTCCTTTCATCTGCAGAGGAAATGCCTGGGCTGTGCTGCAGTAATGAGGTCCTCCTTGAGTATGGAAGGGGAGGCCGTTTTCCCCCCTTAATCCTAAAATGTGCTGCAGGGTAATTTACAAAATATATCACTGTGGGCTGTTCATGTGCCAGTGAAGGGTTTTCAACCACCCCTTGGGTAGAAATGACATAGCACTTCCTGGCTACCATGAAACCATTTTAGGGCATTTATTAGTTGATGTGCTGTCTCCTTACCCTTTCCCTATCATAACTGGATGAAGCACCTAATTGATGCTACTCAGATTTTGCCTTAATGATGGAGAAACCCTTGGACTTTGACTATCTCTTTGGAGCATTGTTTCACCTGCAAAACTGTGGGGGTATTTGCATGGGGTACTTACATGCTCATTTTCAGCAAGATGTGCTATTAGTCACCCCTAAAGTACAAGACAAATCCCATCCATTACAAAATCAATGAAAAGGAAATACTTTTGCCTAGCTAGAAGAATATACTAATGGTGGGAGAAAAGAAAAATGTAGTGGTTTAATATCATCTGTGACAATTTGATTGTATAGTCCCCTTTTATAGCCAAGATCTCTCATACATTTCAAGATACCATAATTATTATGAGACCTTTCTGTAATTAATGACTTTTCTTCTGAAAGTCAGTTCAAGGAGGTTTTACTCATTAGTTGTATCTCAGGCAGTTTCAGGCTTTTCTTCCATCTCCATTTGCTGTTTGAGAAAGAGAAGTGTGTTTCAGGGGCTAGAAATAATCAGATTCTCTTGAGATATGCAAAGTAGCAAGATACACCAAGGGTCGCAAAGGTTCAGAAAGTTTTATGAATCTTCTGCTGAGGTGTGATGAAATCTTAAAGGTTCAGTGATCCATCACTTTCAAGATCCACACTCTACTCCTCTACATTACCCAAAAAGGTAACTGTGTCATAGCAGTGTGATATTGATTTAAGAGAAAATGAAATTAGCTCCGAAATGTGTCCAAGATCTGACTCATTAATTGGGGCTTTAGAATCAGGTATCTTCTACAGTTAAGTACAATATTACTAGACAGCTGACATCTGGAAATATTATTTGAAATGACACATGTTCACAATTTGATTTACATATACATACATTTGATATACATATAATCATAGCTTTTAACATCTGACATACAGGTGTCTTTGCTAGCTAAATACTAAAAACTACAGGGAAAAAAACATGTTTTTAAAAAAGCAAAAACATTTTGGTAAATTATTTGGTGTCTCAGATTATGTAAAATGGACAATAGGATACTTCCAATGATGAATTTTCATTTAATAGCGACTGGGCCAAATTCATCCTTTGTGTAATTCAGTGGATCGGTGAAGTTACAGCAGGAATCAATGTAGTCCAATTATTTTGAAGTTAGTAAACAAATGAAAAAAAATAGAACCAATCGCTTTTTATTTGAAATTCTGTTATATTAGCTATACAGCAAGTTTCACGGAGCAATGGCTGCTCCTTGATTTTATTTTAATCAGTGTGACAGAGAAGTAATTTACATTTAAGTAAATGAATAAGAAAGGAAAGGATAGAAACAGACATTCTCTTTCATTAATGTTTTAAAGCCTACTCACTTTGTAAACTCTCTGCAACAAGTTATAATTGAAGTCATAAATGAAGATTTTCTAGCCTCTCAGAACACAGAGGAAAAGACAGATAATGAGTCAGATTTTCTTCTAATTTACAACCCTTTTACTGTGGTGCTTTTTCACTGATTTCAATTTAGTTAATCCTGATATACACTGCTGAAAGAGAAAAGTATCAGGCTTATAGGTTTGCAATTTCTATGCGGCACTATTTGCTATAATATTTAGCTTTGTCACAGTCACAAAATTCCAGAAAGATCAGATATCTCAGAAAAATAGTGACTGGAAATGATTGCTGTGACTGAATAAATTTAAGAAATTGGTTTGCTGAGTAAGAAGTTGCCATTTCTGTTGCAGTTTATTTTAGTTGCACAAAAGCAGCTAAGCCAATAATAAGTTACTAGTGTTTGTTACCATTCTGTTGGCCCCAAAGAACCAAAATAACTGAGGATTTCAAGTCTTTTCCTTTCTGACTATCATCAGCAAAAATGTTTACTACATTCCAGTCACATGCACCTTACAAAACCCACTGAAAGCAATGGTGTTGCACAGGTGTTACTGAAACTTTATTACTGGTGATCATTTAAAAGAAGAAAAAATCATATCTGAATGTTCCTAATCCATGATGAGTTTTCAAGACTGACAATTGAGAGAAAAAATAATCCATACATAATAAACATGGATCCCAGCAATGCCATTTTTATAGAGAGATGCATATACTAATAGAAAAGTGCTGTAGAACTGAATAAAAATTAGCTTTAGATTATTTTTATTTTAAACTTTTATTTTGTCATTGTTAACATACATGCACTTTCCATACAAATATTAACATACCTTATTCATAACCTGCATTTTTTACCTCAGAAAGACCAGCTTGTGTTAGGATAACTATTATCTGTGTATTTATTAAGTTCCATAATTTTATAATTACAGCCATCAACCAGCTCTTTTGTATTTCATTTTTCCTTTCACAGTTAATATATTTTATTAGATAGCCTTTATTGATATTTCAGATTATTTCTGATGGACATAGGGGACTACATTTTATCTGTATCAAATTCCATATTCAACATGTTATGAAATCTGGATGTTGTGTTGGTCTAAATACTTTAGGTTAAAAAAAAAAATAGAAGCTAATTTAAGTTTAAAATCCTGTTGCTCTTTTTCAACCCAGTGCTTACTGAGGTCACCATAATATGGATCTTAACTGAGATGCCAAATAATATTTTAATAAATTTGATAGTGCCCGTTCCGGAGCCCTTAATATACTATTTCAGACTTAGTTTAATTACTGTTTTAGCTGATATATATCACTGAGTATCTTAATTTCTTTCAAAATGTAAGTTATAGACTGTTTTGGATTGGTAACCATTAGTATCACATTGTCTGCATTGTCAAGCTTATGTTCTGTTTTGTTAAATGGAAGTCCTGTTGGTCACAACTTTAGTTGAGCACCCCCTCTTGGCCACTCACCAGATTGCTGTGAGGGGATCCAATGGCTGAATGCATGGGTGATCTAACCCTCTAGAGACTGAATGCAGTCCAGACACTGCCCTTGTCTTGGGGTGCAGACCATTTGTCTAGTGCCCCCTTGAAATCTATAATCAACATGGTCTACTGCCCAAACTCTAGAATCAATGTTAAGCCTCAGACTCTCCACACCCCTGTAGCTTAAGCACATCCTCTTCCAGAACTACAGCTGAGTGAGTGTTCTGGGCCCACATTTAATATCTTCAAGGGGCATGCAAATAGCTTTAAACCTAACACATAGGAAGAGTTTACGCAGGATTCTAATACCATTGCTCTTTCATTAATTGTATGAGAAATAGGCAGAACTATACAAAAATAACCCCCCACGCATTTTCCTGCCTCAGTTTTCTCACCACTGCAAAGTATTTTTTTGGGCTGGTGTTAGAGTTGAGGGAAACCAGGGTCCTTCTGCTGCAATACATGACTTGTGTTCAGAAATATGGAGCCTTCTCTCACAACTCTCTTTCTCTGACCTTGCTGGTCCATCCCTTCCTGTCTCCAGCGGTGTTGCTCAGTCTTCTCCCTTGAGTCTTTTGTAAGCAAGCAGGGTTTGCGTAGCTCTCCCCTGACAGCTAGCTAAGGAGGGGGAAAGACTTCAGGAGCAAATTGTATTTACCTGAATACACCTACTCTGCCTCAGTATCCAGCAGATAGAACTGTTTTGTTCAAAGTGATCAACTTTGACTGGTATTGGGTTACACATCATTTTAGAACTGAATGCAGGGGTAGTGAAATATTGTTATCAATGTTCCAGAGTAGCAGCCGTGTTAGTCTGTATTCACAAAAAGAAAAGGAGTACTTGTGGCACCTTAGAGACTAACAAATATATTTGAGCATAAGCTTTCATGAGCTACAGCTCACTTCATCGGATGCATCAATGTTGTTGTCTTTACTGTATGAGTAAAGGGGAGCAGAATTGTGCTTAGCCTGTCCTGACTGTGGGGGTCACACTCAGCTGAAAGGAACTCACTAAGCCAGATGTTTGAATGCTAGATCCCTGTGAAAGTAAGAGGGGGTGGGGACAGGTGTCCCTGCCAGAAGGTGTGGACTCTGCCTAAAGGTTCCCAGTCTGGTTTAACCTGTTCCTCCCCACTGTTCAAAGATAAAGCTAAATACGCTCTATTATGAGTCTTTTGTTTTGTTGAGAGATTAAATCACTTGTGGTGGGACAACGATTCTGCCTAGCCTGCTTCAGGTTCCCCCCACTCAGAGCTGACAATCACTAAGAGCTGAGTGGAACCTCAAGAGATTGGCCAACAGAGAGACAGGTGGCAGCAGAAGGTGATCGGCAGGAACGGTGAGCAAGGGGGAACAGCAGCTGGTGGAGTGGCCAGCCAGAGCCAGGACTCAAATGGCAGAGCAAGCAAGATACCTTCTTCCCTGGATAGGAGGTGAACTCATGCATATGCACCTCTGAACCCTGGGTCCTCACTGACCAAGGATAATCGCAGTGAGTGGGGTGTAGTGAAGGAGCAGAGAGGGGCATAGTAAGGGAAGTTGTGGTTGTAGATCTCAAGAACATGAGGCAGAAGACACAGTCTGCGGTGGGTGTCCTGTTCACAGTTTTATGATTATGAATCCTGCTTGCGGCATTTTCCCTAATTAATGTCAGATGACTTCCCTCCTTTCATTAAAAGTTTCTTTTCTACACTCATACTCTGTGCTTGTGAGTGGTGAACTATTACCTCTTAGAGACGCCAAGGGTGGTGTGTAGTTTTCCCAGGTTTACCAGCTGGGGGCCAGTTCTATGTGGTATTGTTGAAAAGAAACCCCTAGATATTGAACCTGGCCCCAGTTGCTGCCAACTCCATCTGGCAGAAGGATTACACTTTAAATAACCTTATCCTCTTGGTCAAGTGACTCCCATATCAGCCTCTTTAGTGATTCCAGACTCTTTATAGGTAGGGGTCATCTTCCCTGATAAACCAGTTCTCCTAGGTAAGAGCCAGCCCACTGTTAAGTATTGTCATTACCTGGTGCAGTTCTTTGTTTTGTAAAGACTGAGGTTGCCAGACCTGGGAAGATCTGTATGGGTTTCTTGAAAATCATCAGCAGTTCAGATCTCTCCCTCATTCTTCTCAGTATTTTCCCCTAACTTTTTCTGTGTTACCACTGTCACATCTCTTGGTCTGAAGTCTGCTAGGGGTTTTGGAAAAAAGAATCAATGACCTCTGTCAGTAGGAGTGCATGTCTATCTGCCCAATGTTAATGTATCTTTGAAAGTGCCATTCAGAATTTCCAAAATATTTCCACCTTCATTCTCCTTGGGAATACTTATAGTCCTTTTATTTTTTCTGCATTCTCCTTGTCTTCCAATTTTAAGTTCTTTCTTTTTTTCTTAAGTTGTTTATTTGGGATTTTGCATCTTGTTTGGTAATGTTTGATAACTGATTTAATCCTGTTCTCACTCTGTTATTTTCTTAATAATCTCATTTCATTTCACTTTTTGATTTTGTTAATATTGGCTTTTCTATCACCTTTTTCACCTTAGTTTTTGCTAGCAGGTCCTTTGGGTCAGGTTCAGTTACTTGTGCTTCTCTTTTTTCTGCAGGTGGATTTACCCTTTTTTATGGCAGTGGTCTTTCTTTTGCATGATTTTCTTCCATTTTCAAGCATCTAGTTTCTGTTATATTTTAACCCCTCGATGCTGTCAGATTGTGTCCTCCTTGCTTATTGGTCCTCTCTCCAGACGGCCACCACTACTTTGCTGCAGCTTCTCAGGCTCCTCTCAAGATGACTGCTAATATACTGTTGTATGGGCGCTCAATCTAGCAGCTCTCCTTGTGCCTTCTTTTTCCTCTTTTATGCTTTTCAAAGTCACCTCCACTAGTTGTTACTTATATTTAGGGATTTGGTCCATGAAATAAAGTTCCGTATGTAAATTAATGCATTTCCACTATCAGATCAAAGCCTAATTATAATTTGCATAGCTTCACTGAGTTTAAGGCCAGAAGAGACCATCAGATCAACTAGTCTGACTTTCTCTATATCACAGGCCATTAAATTTCACCCAGAGTCTCCTATATTAAGCCCAAAGACTTTAGCAACATTTAGGGTCAAACTATTTTAGTCATTAGGAAACTAAACAGTAGCATGACACAAGCAGAGAGTAGCAGAAACTGAGGTTCCACGAGTCCCCAGCGCCCCTGCAATATCAGGGAACCAATTAGGTGAGATATGCCCAGATGATCCTAACCGGCAATCTGTAATGTGTGATGCAGAGGAAGCTCCCTACCTATTTGACTTGGAGGAAAATTCCTTCCCAACCTCAAATCATCTGGCAATCAGTATGACCCTGAGCATGTGAGCAAGACACACCAGCCCGACATTGAAGAAGTTATTCTCTTTACTACCACATACTACTAGTCCCCCCATGCAGTGTCTGATCTCCAGCTGTGGCCAATCTCTGATTTGTCAGAGGAAACTAATTTTCTCCTGCTGCAAAATATATCAAGCCAATTATGTGGGTGGGGGGGGGGAAGGAATGAGGGTGGAATTCCTCCCTGACCCCTTCAGGTGACCAGCTGGAGCCCTGAAGCATAAAATTTGATTATAGATATTATCATAGTGCAAAGCAGCGAGTGTTATAACCATGTTCAGGGAATCCTATCTTCCCCATTGGCCCATTAAGGAAAGGGATAAAAAGGGGTACCCATAAATTCAAACTCCCCAGGCCTGAAAGGACCACTACAACCATCCAGTGCCCCCGCACCACACACATAGGCAATAGATTTTCCCTCTGATGCTTGAATCAAGCATATTTTTTAGAAAGATATCTAATATTCTTAGAGTATGTCTACATTGCAATTAAACACCTGTGGCTGGCCCATTTCAGATGGCAAGGGCTCAAGGGGCTCGGGCTGTGGGGCTATAAAACTGCAGTGTAGCTGTCCAGGTATGAACTGGAGCTTGGGCTCCAGAGCCCTCCCCCATCATGGGATCCAAGAGGCCAGTCTCCAACTCAAGTCTGGACATCTGCACTGCAGTTTTATAGCGCAGCAGCCTGAGTCACCTGACACAGGCCAGCAATGGGTGTTTAATTACTGTATAGACAAACCCTTAAAGATTCCAAGCAGTGGGGAATCTACCACCACCTCCTGTCATAAACTGTTCCAATGTTTAACCACCCTCACAGTTAAGAAATGACATCTTATTTGAAGGGTGAATATATCCAATTTCACCTTCCAGCTATTGGATCTTGTAAGGTCTTTGGCAGCAATATTGAAAAGTCTCCCACTACCAGATACCTCTTCCATGTAGAAGTATCTACACACCGTGATCAATTAATTTCTCAACCTTTTTTTATGTGTTGTTGATAAGCTAAATAATTTGAGCTCCTTAAGCCTCACATCATAAAATTTGTTTTCCAGCCTCTGGATCATTTTTGTGGCCCTCCTTTGAACTCTCTCCAGTATTTCCACATCCTCCCTGAACTGTGGACACTAGAAATGGACACAGTATTCTACTAGTGATCTTACCAGTGCTATGTACATAGGCAAGATTACTTCCTTACTTCTATTTGATATTCCCCTTTTCATATATCCAAAGATTGCACTAAGCCCATTTTGACACTGGATTGCATTGAAAGCTCATGTTGAGGCACTTTTCTATAAGGACCTCTACTTCCTTCTTTGAGTCATTGCTTCCAAGACAGAATCTCCCGTCCTATAGGTATAACCTGCATTTGTGGTTCCAAAACAAATTATATAGCATTTTGCTAGGTCTGTTGGATTGTGACCATTTAAACAAGTGATTCAGATCACTCTGTAACTGTTTCGATGCTTCTAGTGCTGCCTACAAGATCCTATGCTTTTTACAAGTATAATTGAAATTATGAAATATTTAATATATGCAAGTTCTGGAACAGCTGAGCTATATTATTTCATGGAATGTAACTCAGACCAAGCTCTGAGAAAGAAACAACACATTTTTAAATGAACACCAATAAATGCTTTCCCTCCTTCTGAATATTTCCATTAGTCTATGGACTTTGACCTTGCACTGCAATATAATGTGATCACATTTTATGTTCTTTTTACATGGCATTCACAGGGAAGAATGAGCCATTAATCATTCTAAGCACTATTTTACAGTATCCTTCATAACAAACTCTCTTCGCATTTGCTCAACATGGCTTTTTAAATGCAAATAAAGTGCCACAGTTTCCTAAGAAGTCTTCTCAAGCAATAGAAGTGATTAGATGTTGGCATTCTCAGCAGCAGGCTCTTGACAAGCTGATTATCCCCTCTGTGCTTGCAGCAGTCACAGCCTGTAATAAGTAAGAGGCTGTAAATTCTAGGGGCCACTCATTTTCCCATTACACTGTCTGCAGGAGCTAGTGAAAGCTGGAACCCTTCAATTCTACCCTTTTATGTCAGTTAAAATACTAGTCAAATTCATTTAATCCCAGCAGAATATATTTGAGATGTAGGCAATGATGCCAGGAAAGGGAGAGCATTTGATCAAAGGTCAAATTAGCTTCTTAGTCCATACACCCGTCTAATCAAAGGTTCTCTTTTTTTGTTACCTGCATGGGAAATTCTTAGATAGCCCTGCCATCTACTAGCGTTGATCAGACATTTCCCAGTAGTGTTCTGTCACAACATTTCCATTTGCAGCAGGGTTGCCATGATATCTTTGCTTTATCGTTCTTTGCTCAAAGACACAGACTGTGGAAAGAATCAGAAATACAAACAGTTTTTTCACAGGTGTTTGATCACTCCATATTGCTAAAGTATTTCAGAAGATCAGGTCTTTCAAGTGAAAGACAAATGGAAAAAAGAAAACATTTTCATGTAACATTTGACTTTTCATGTCTATATTTTGTTCTCTACTTTGGATAATGTAGAAAAAAGTCAGTCCCGGATCACTTAAATTAAGGTGAAATTGAGTGTGAAAGGTGCATTAGAATAAGCACCAATAAAGGGCAGAGCTCATTCTTGATAGACTCAGACATGCTGTATGTTGGCATCTTGCTCAATGTGTTTGTCTTGAGACAAAATTCCCCAGTCCTTACTCTGTGTGTTTCCTATTGCTGTCAATGGAATTTGTGCTTTAATAAACATTTCAGATTTTGGTCTTCATTGTTTCATTTAACATTTTTGGTCAAATGTTGCTGTCAATAAGATAGGTGTAACTCTGGAATAACTTTATTGACCATAATTGGTCATGTGGGCAGAATCTGGCCCTATTTTCATTTGCAGATGGTGCATGGCTGTCCCTCTTATGGGATATTTTTTTTTATGTTTTAGAGAAGAAAGAATTAATATAAAATATACAGGCTTGACAATATAGAAACCAGGCTGTGATGGCATATCCTCCTGGGTCAACTGAAATGATGGAAAACCAAATGAAACAAATTCACATAGAGAACATGTTGGGAAATTATAAGTTAAATTGGACAAGAGGGGGATTAACACAATAATCAAAAGGTAGGTAAGGAACTGGTTAAAGTGTAGACTATAATGGGTCATACTGAAAGGTGAACTGTCAGGCTGCTAGTGCAGTTCCTCAGGGCTAGGACTTGAGACCAATCTTATTTAACATTTTCTTTAATGATCTTGATACAAAAAGTGGGAGTGTGCTAGTAAAGTTTTGATGTGTTGCCAATATAGAAGAGGACCGTAATTTCATTCAAAAAGATTTGGATGCCCTTGAAAACTGGATTAATGGAAATGGGATGATATTTAATTGTGAAAAGTGCAAAGTCCTGCACTTAGGGATTAACCATAAGAAGTTTTGCTTTAAATTGGGGACTTGTCAAATGGAAGCAACAGAGGAAAAAGACCTGGGTGTACTGGTTGATCACAGGATGACCATGAGCCACCAATGTGATGTGGCCATGAAAAATACTAATCCAATCCTAGGATGCATCAGGAGAGGTATTTCCAGTAGAGATAGGGAAGTGTTATCATCATTATACCAGGCGCTGGTGAGACTCATCTAGAATATTGTGTACAATTCTGGACTCCCACGTTTAAGAAAAATGAATTCAAATTGGAACAAATACAAAGAAGTGTTACCCATTCAATTTACTATCCCCCCCCCTTTACTCTACCAAGGGCTCAAGGAGACCTGGTCAATTTATGGCACCCTGCCTATATCCTACCAAGAGCTCAAGGCGTGACACAATCAATTTAGGCACCCCTACCCTTTCCCTTCTGAGGGCTCAGGGTGTAAGGTACCTATCCTTACCAATGGGGCTCAGGAAGAAACCCAATCAATTTAAGTACCCACCCTTTCCCTCGGAGCTCTTGGCTCTACGGGTCTGCGGAATCTTTTCCCAGTGAAAGAGCCTTACACAGTTGTACTCTAAACATCCATTTATTAGCAACACATAGAGAATACATATACCAAGCAAATCTCTTATGTTCCCCACTCCCAATATACAATTTTCACCCAATGGCCAGTCAGGATTCATTCATCTGCGGGTTCCCAGCGATGCCTCTGCATCTCATGGTTGTGCAGAGGGGTCCCAGTTCCAGCAGCTTGATGTTGAACTGCAGTCCAGAAATGGTTCCGAAAGAGCATTGTTTTTTATATACATTATATAGATAAAACTAGCTCCCTCCTTCAAATTTACTAAACCTATCACATTATCCCACACTCCTAAATAACATTTTTAAACCAATTACTCACTGTCACCTATGTGTCCTCCTTTCTGCCCAAATTGTTTACATTTTATCTTTCATGCCCAAATTGTAACTTAGTTGAGACCTTCTCTATTTGTCCAGAGGGTCAGCATAAAACACTGGTCAGAGCTTATCTTACCATTTGTTGGGTCTCTTTCTGTATCTTCCCTAATTACCCAGCGTCTTTACAACCTTGGTGGTTATAACGCTTGTTAGGCAGCAAACATTCCTTTTTTTTTTTTCAATTTTAGTGGTGAACTCCCTAAATTTCACCCAAGGCTGGTTTAATATGGGACAGGGAGGGGGTTGATCATGTCTCAGCCCTACAGAAGGGCTTCTTGCAAGATTAAGGAATGGAGAATCTACACCATGAGAGGAGACTTAATGAGTTGGCTTGTTTAGCCTAACCAAATGGAGACTGAGGGGAGATATGATTACTCTCTATAAACACGTCAGAAAGATAAACACCAGGGAGGGAGAGGAACTATTTAAGTTAAGAGCCAATGTTGGCACAAGAACAAATGGATATAAACTGGCCATCAAAAAGTTTAGGCTTTGAATTTAGACAAAGATTTCTAACCATCTGAGGAACAAGGTTTGAGAACAGCCTTCCAAGTGGAGTTGGGGTAGGGGTGGGGGGGACCTAATTTGTTTCAGGACTCAGTTTGATCAGTTTTTGGAGGGGATGGTATGATGAAATTGCAACAATGGTAATGGTCCATTTGTGACTGCTATGAGCAGATATGTCCAAAGGCCAGTGATGGGACACTAGATGGTCAGGGCTCTGCATTACTATAGAGTTGTCTGGCTGATGGGTCTCACCCATATGCTCAGGGTCTAACTGATTGCAATATTTGGGGTCAGGTATGAATTTTGCCAGTGGGTCAGTTTGGCAGAGATCCTGCAGGTTTTTCACCTTCCTCTGCAGCCTGGGGCATGGGTCACTTGCTGGTTTGAACTAGTGTAAATGGTGGATTGTCTGTAACTTGTAGTCTTTAAATCCTGATTTGAGGACTTCAGTAACTCAGCCAGAAGTTATGGGTCTATTACAAGAGTGGGTTGATCAGGTTCTGTAGCCTGCAATGTGCAGGAAGTTAGATTAGATGATCATGATGGTTCCTTCTATCCTTAAAGTCTTTATGTCTATGAAGCTGTCCATGAACTATTTCACGATCAGGCATTTCCTCTGAAAGTAGAGGAATTATACAATGATAAATCTAACCTTAGAAAAGGAAGCAGTGGGTAGAATCAATACACTACAAAGCAACACATTGATAAATCGTACATGTATTATGTTGTAAGCAGATTGAAACCAAAATTAGGTAATTTATAAACAAGACTGAGAAATCAGATAATCCTTCAAAGAAAATTAGCTGAATTGTTGGCCAAAGAACATGGATTTTTGCAGGGGAAAAATACCATACCCTTTTTACAGGCTATTCTTCTAACACCTCACATTGTTCACATGAAGATATCTTTGTAGAAGAATGATCACATAGGGTATGTCTACACAGCAGTGGGGAGGTGTAATTTCCATTTCAGGCTGACAGATATGTGCTAGCTCTGCTCAAGCTATTGCCTAAAAATAGCAGTGGTTTGTCTCACCAACAGCAGTTGGTTCAATAAAAGATATTACCTTGTCTCTCTAATATCCTAGGACCAACACGACTACAACTACACAGCATTAAACACAGTTTGGGTCGTTATAGATACCACTGATTTTAATTCAGCTAAAAATGAAGAGAACTACATAATGCCAACAAAGGGCAGTAACTGAGAATTGGGCAGGAAAAGCCTGTATGTCTGTACAGTACCTGGCACATTTTGTGTGCTACTTTAATATAAATAATAAACAGGAAAAAAATATTTGGGAATTGTCTTCAGAGAAGCAGTTCATCTCAAACATTTTGACTCTTCCACTGGAATCATGTCTGATACTTCTGTGGGAAAGAAGTAACAAAAAATATGAAAAAAAAATCAATAAGACTTTAGCTCTGGTTTTGCAGGAATAACCATTATTATATTAATTCTAAGAATTTCCTATATGTCCCCACTGCCATTAGTCCTTTTGCTTACTTGCTGGATGTATTTCAAGCATGTTATCTGGTAGATAGAATAGTTTAAAGGCTGAGATATAAGGAAGATTGCTTTCCCATTTCTTTAAAAGAAAAACATTCTCTCTCTCTTCTAAGAGTTTTTATAACGGAGATGTGAAAGCCAGGAAAACATGGTTCCATTACAGAAAGATTTACTGAACTCTACCTATATGGATCCACTCCAGAGTTAAAATTTAGTCAAACTATTTATTTAAATATAATTTGACAAACATAACAAATCTACCTAAAGTGTGGTATTTCACCAGTTGTAAACAAGAGTGAGTAAATGGCTGGTTACCTTTCTGAGTACTACAAAATTATTAAATTCACTGTGATTAATTGATTGCTGAAATGTCTTGTTGAGGTCTTGTTGAGTAATTATGTTATATTCAGTAAAAATCTTCAATTCAATTCTCTGTTATCTGCCACATTATAGTACATCAAATATTTAGATGCAAAAGCAGAAAGAAATTGATTTTCATAAGAAATACTGATTACAAACTGATTGTTTACCATCTGACTTAATTTCAAACAAGTTATAATTTGATTTATCCATTTCAAAAATGAGAGATCTTACAATGGTTCATTTATTTCTATTTTATTGCTCATTCACTAAAAAAGAAATAGATGAGACAAATGAGATCACACCTTCCTCTCACGTCTTAATTTATCTCACGTGCCTTTATGTTTCACGCCTTATGTTCAGAAAAGACTTATGTCTTTTGTTTCTCTTTGTAAATCTCATCTATTTCTCATATTTTTTAGGTTTTTCTCAGTTTTTCAAGACAAGTTTTGTGGGTACATTTTTGGAGTGGTGCAGTTGCTTATATGCATATTTTATTAATGCTGAACTGCTGTGGCTGGGGAAAGTTTGACAGACAGGGCCCTTAATTATAGCCATCTCACCAGTGTCTACTCCCAATATTTCTTCATCTCTCAAGCATTTTTATATATCTCACTTTTCATTCTCCTCCTGCTATTACTCATTATTGCTTCTGAATTTCAAGAGGCTCAAAAGTTAGTTTGGACTCAACAGTTTGAGTATGAATCTGAATTTTTTTGGATCTGCCAAGTTGGGATACTCACAGGAGCAAAGATATTTCTGATGAGTCCTTCAGAATACAGTAGTTGAAAATGCCACAAGAGGAGTCTCTCATCTGAAAATTCATCACTTTTGTTTCCAGTCTTGACCAGAGCATAACAGTGCACAAAAATGAAAGAAAAAAAAAATTCCAAATGCGTAAAAAACGTTCACTTCAAGATTGGTTTCAGTTTTAGACAGAGGATTGGGGTTTCTTCTTGTTTTTTTTTTTTCTTAACAACCAAATGGCCCTCCTCTATTTGCGACACCAAAGACAAAAAATGTGGGAAGGAAGGTAAGAAAAGTTTCCACCCTCCTCTGACTCTAATCACGGTGCTTTCTTCAGTTGTTCTCCTTACATTTGATCTTCTGACCACCCTCTTTACATTCAGAACCCCGACTCATATTACACAATGAATTTTTCAATGGAAACTCACTGAAGATATAGCATTACATATAAAACTAGTAAAAGCTGTCAGCACCCCTAAACACTTCATCCAGATATTTGATGTAGTATGTAGTCTTATTTATCACATACTTTTGCTCATTTCATAGTATATAGGCTCCTTTCCTGATATTAGACAGTGAACTCTATCACTTCTCAGTGTCCATATCCTCCTTTCTCAGGCAAAGCCTGCTTGAGGTCTGGCCCACTCACACCACAGAATTGTGAACAGTTCAAAGGAGGAAAGGTTGTCGCACACTGTTACCATGACTGCAGCTGTTGCTTCTGTTACTCCGTCTGCTGGGGTGGGCCCATGGGGGTGTATTATTAGGGAAGAGTTTAAAACTAGAGCTGCTTGAAAATGGAATTTCCATCCCATGGGAAATTTTGATATTTTAACAATTGTTTTCAGGTCAAATTGAGATGAAAAATGGAAATATTGAAACTTTTTTGCAGAATGCAAATGTGCACAGTGCATCGTGGGAGCTAAAGTTTGGCTGGGGTGTGAGGGGCACATTGCACATAGGGGAAAATAGGGGTATGTGGGACCCAGAACTACAACTTTCAAAAACCACTCTGGTGGCTCAAGTGGATGGAGCTATAAATGCTGACTCCACCTGAAATGAGATTTAATTCAGGTTGACCAAATGGTTAATTTTGATTTTCTCAATGGAAAACTCTGCCAGAATTAATCTAGTGCCATGGAAAGCTGCAATTTCATCACAACCTGATTTTCCGAAAGGAAAATATTTTGTTTGAATTTTTTTGACCAGCCTTTGTTTAAACTGATAATTTTATATGACCTCATATAAAGACAGAGGGTAAAGTTTCTAAAGTACCTAGATGATTATCCAAGTTTCAGGGTTTCATCTGGCCACCGGATCAGGGAGGCTTTTCCCCTCCAATGTATTCTGGGAGTTGTTTTTTATCTCCTTCCTCTGAAGCATCATGGATGACAATGGCTGGAGATGGGACAGTGGATGGAGTGGGCCAGGACTCTGAGCATTATCTCTCTTAGGTGTTTGGCTGGCTGATTCTTCTCCACATGTTCAGACTCTAACCGATCACCATATGTGGGTTAGGAAGGAATTTTCCCTGAGGTCAGATTGGCAGTGACCTGCTGTTTTTGTTTTTTTGTTTTCCTCTACAGTGTGTGGATGAGGGTCACTTGCCAGGATTATCTGGGCATATTTCACTTAATTTCCCTGCCACTGTAGTGGCCTCAATAACAAGTATACCTCTGTCCCTCCTATTCTCTACCTGTGGCACATAATAATCTAGTCTTCTGTGGGCATCATTAACTTTGGTCTCATTTCCACTGGTGGGTTTAGTGCATTGGTGCTTGGTAGTATAGGTGGCCTGTGATATACTAAATGATCAAACTAAATGATCTAGTGGTCCCTTCTGGTCTTAAACTAAATGAGTCTAGACTTATAAGCCTCAGGCCATGCCTACACTGCAGGCTTCTGCCAACATAGCTATATTGGTCAGGGCGTGAAGAGCTGTGATCCCAGACTGACATAGCTGTACAGGCACTTTAGATGTATCTATGCTGTCAGCATTGTTCTTTGAGCAATATAGCTCATTTTGCTCAAGGGTGGCGGTTTGTACAATGCACTGCTTTGCTTAGTTGCATCCATACTAGAAGCATACTCTACCAGTATTCCTACACTGGTAAAAATTACTCTAGTGCAAATATGCCCTTAGTTTCCTTTTCAAAAGTGACTGAGGAAATTGGAACCAATCCACAAAAGTACTTGGGCTCCTAACTGCCTCTTTAGTATCAGGCACCAGTGACATTGTCAAAACCACCACTCAGATGTTGCCTAACTCTATAGGTAACTGGTGGGTATGTGCAAAGCCACCAAGTCCTGATGCTATCCATAGTAAAGAGTTGCTTGGAGCCCTGTCTCATACCTAAGACCCCTTAGGATTCTCAAACTTGGCATTCCCCTGACTACCCCCAGGCCCTCCTGCAGTAAGGCCTGAACCAGCATGTTTTTTTTCAGAGAATTCCTACCAGCTTGGGCCTCTCATAAAGGACAAATGGAAATGTTTGGTGCTTCGGTGTGCGTGTGTATCCCAGAATTTCCAAAAGCCGGGTGAATATGGTGTTCTTCTGGGAGACTAAGATTCAAATCTCTGCTCTGACTGATTTGAACCCAGGTTTCCCATATACCAGCTGAGGGCCCTAATCACTGGGCTATTGGCTACCATGGGATGGGGACCTCTGTCCCTCTGTTTTTTTGCAAGAAAGGGCTTTGGCTCTTAACTAGGAGAGGATTTGATGACTGATAATCCCATGCAGAGACAGACACTTCCCTCTGACATGTCAATCCGGTGCCTAAAGGTCCAGATCAATGGAAGCAAGGTATCTAAGTACCTTTGTGAATCTGGGCCCTAAGCCACACCCCTTTACTTCCTACTGGCTATCTTAGGTGATGCTCCACTCAGCGTGCTGGCTTCTGAGGGTCTCTCTCTTAGTCATCTAAACTCTCCACTGGTCACTAATTCAGGAGTGAGAATTCCACTAGGCAGAAGAGCACCTAAGAGGTAGGTGTTGAAATGCCCAAGTTCCTTTGTGGATCTAACCCTTAGATTTCTAAGTGCCGCTGGCTTTCAGTTGACTTCCCAAATGCATCAAGAAATCAAGCTAGAGAAAAGATCATATTTTAAACGTACTGTACGGAGATCAAAATTAAAAAAATAAAAAGATACTAGGAGGCTTAGCAAATTCATGGCAGAGACTGCTTCTCTGAGTCTGTATACGAGAGAGCATTCTAAGACTGACATTTTTTTCTTTTAGCATGGGACTTTGTGCAAGAAATATGTAATTATGACTTAAAAACAGTTTATGATCATGATCATGATGAATGATCATGCCCCACTGACCTTTGTATAGGAACCTGAGTCCAGATTCTGTTTGTAGGAAAGTGCAGAAAAAACTTATTTTCTGTTTTTCAGGCAGTTCAGAATTAAAGAGGATTAAAATGTACTATCTGACTATCCTTTGGCCAATCTGACACATCTAGCATGCATACAGCTCAAATCCATTTTCCAACATATTTTCTTATTTAAGATCAACAGCCTATTGTATAGCCAGGTACCAAAATTCAGCCAGAGCTTTTGCTAGGGCAGTGCTCATTTTCTTTTTATATCTTTATTTTATTGCTTGTCTCAAAACATCTTTTTATTCTGTGGAGAGTTTCTGTTATATCTTCAACCACAGACTCATGTTTTTCCTCAGGCTGTAAACTCCTTGAATGTCTTACCGACAATGAGGAACAATGATATGATAACCCTCCATTTTACAGGGCATACGTATCATAAGGCAATACACTTTTTTATTTTTAATTTGTAGGAGTTCAATACTGACGAAAACAAGTGATCAATAATACTGGCTGGAGCTCAGTGTAATGCAATACTTGTGCTGTGCAAATCTAAACAACTTTATTGTTCCAAAACAGAACCTCAATCCTCACTATTGGGGCTTCTAACTCTCTTTTATCCATTTGACAATTGTTTTGGGGCCAGAACCTTAGCTCGTGTAAACTGGCATAGCTCTATTGACAGTGGATCTGGTTATTTTAATTTCTGTACTGTCACTTACATTGCTTGGCATTTCTAGAAGTTTTCACCAAAAGTGTTTTACAGAGGTGATAAATTTTATATGAGCCCCATTTTACAGATGGGGAAAGCAAGGCAGAGAAAGGTAAATGACTTGCCCAAGATCCAGGTGTCCCGATTCCCATTTTTACTCCTCATCAAGAGGATGACACTGATGGTGTTCTAAGACTTTTCACCAATTACTAATTCATAGATCTCAATAGCTCTGTAAATTAACAATTCCAGCAATATTGTAAACTCTTTGGGGCCGGGATCATGTTTTTATGTGTGTGTATCATTTCTAGCATAATTGAACCCTTGTTCATGAATGCAGGATATGATAGAGGTCTATAAAATCATGAGTGATATAGAGAAAGTAAATAAGGAAGTGTTATTTACTCCTCCTCATAATACAAGAACAAGGGGCCACCAAATTAAATTAATAGGTAGTAAGTTTAAAACAAACACAAGAAAATATTTTTGCATGCAATGCACTGTCAACCTCTGGAACTCCTTGCCAGAGGGTGTTGTGAAGGCCAATACTATAACAGGGTTCAAAAGGGAGCTAGATAGATTCATGGAAGATAGGTCCATCAATGGCTATTAGCCAGGATGGGCTGGAATGGTGTTCCTAGCCTCTGTCTGACAGAAGCTGGGATTGGGTGACAGGGCATGGATCACTTGATGATTACCTGTCTGTTCATTCCCTTTGGGGCACCTGCCATTGGACACTGTCAGAGGACAGGATACTGGGCTTGCTGTACCTTTGGGCTGACCCAGTATGGCCATTCTTATGTTCTTATGAGCTCCTAGGCACTACCACAATATTACAACTACTAATATTATAATAAAATCTCCCTCTACTCCTAAAAAATAATAATAGCCCTGACATTTTCCTGGCCTTTTCACCACAAAACAGATTTCCAAATATATGCTTACTTTGGGCTATGTTCTGAGAGAGGACATAGGCCAAGTGGCCTTTTACTCCCTTCTGATTATCGTTAGGGTATATCTGGCTGTCCTACACCACCCATCCTTTCTCTTTATTCGACAGAAAAGCTCGGCTGTGATCTTCAAGAGAGTGCGTGACTTGCTCTCCACCTCATTCTGCAATAGCATAATGGACTTCCTGGTCCCACTGCTACTATTCCTCTGATACTTATACTGGTAAGGACCCCAGAGTGCAACACAGTATATCTAAACCATACCATAGTGTTTAGAGAATGAGTTAGCTGTGGTACTAGGCATAAGCAGACTGAGGAACTGCTTAGAGGCACGAGCAGCTGAAGGGGCTCCTTATTTAGTATTACCCCAAAATAGCTTTCACCTTATTTAACATGGACTTTTAATGAATGTAGGAATATATGTTGTGTTGGTATATTTTGTTGTGGAAATGATGCAATATTTAGAGGTAAAAACATTCCAGTTTTGGGCCCCCAATTTTGGGGCCCCTGCCTCAGGTATGAAAGAGGCAATTTTAATACATTTCCATCCTTAATGACCTATCTGATAATCTTCCTATGAATTACATAGAAAAAAATACTAATGGTGACCTGTTCCTGCTAAGAGGGAAATACTTCAAAGACACAGCCTAGCTAGCCAAGACACTGACCTCACCATTTATTAAGGGAATTTGTACTCCATGTTTCAAAGTAATATGTTATCTCAGGGTTTTATTGAAGTCAACCCTTCTCCTCAACAGCAATATTGGTAACATGCTTTGTACCACCTCCAGTTTGTCAGTAAATTGTGCCCCTCCCTCTCACACAAAAACCTAGTCACAGGGAATTTGTCATCTCTACTGTAGACTAGATGCCATTTACTTCAGAATGAAGGAAAACCACCAAGACATATACAATTATAAATATCAGTGTACCACAATCCTGTACATTTTCAGAACCAATTCAAGGGAGAGTGGGCCTTATACTTAATGCTACCTCCAAGTTTCTTAGGAGATCACAATGAACCCTACCTTGACTGACTTCAGAGGATGCTGTAAAATTTCCATGGTTTCAAAAACATTCATGCAATGTCTTTCCCATGAGATCAATGTGGTTTGGATGTGGCCCCAACTAACAAACTTGAACTATGAACCTCAGTCTAAACCTAATCTGGATGCAGACATGAATACTGTCTCTCCAACCAGTCTCTGTTTACCATTTCCACTGACTTTGAAATACGTGTATGGGTAAATAACTCAGCAAATGACCAATAATCTGATACTGAAGCACTCTCTCTGAATTTTCACAGTACTGTACCTTACATTAGTGAAGCATATTGCACATTCAGCTACAGATACCCTGAATCAGGAGGAAGGAGTATGTGCAGAGTAAGAATACATGTACTGCTATTTCATCCAGTGTATATATATCACCTCAAAGAAAGAAGAGAGTGTAAAGGAAACATTAATTGTGAACATAGACAAAATCGATAGGACAGATGCTAAAGTAATTTAAATTATGAGAAAAACAAAACGAGGACAAATACTGGCCTAAGGGAAACACAACAATGAAATTATGCATTTTAAAAGGATAGTAAATAAAAATAAGAGAGTCTGACACAAAGAAGACAAATTCAAGTGAAAGCTGAACAACTGTTCCTTGTAGCTATACAGCCCTATATTATTACATATACTGCAAGTGCAACAATTACTGTAGGTTTTTTTATGAACAGGAAAATAACAATGAATCCAAGGATTTCAATTAAAACTGGATACATTAATACACACAAGTTTCTTCACATTAAGAAAACCACATGAGTAAATGGTTTAAAGCTCAACTTGACAATGAAAAAAGATAGGTTCAGGGAATGAATACATAAACTTTACTAGAGGGAGAAGATATGTTGTGGTAAAACATCTGCTAAGTGCATCAAAAAAGTAGTTGGGGGAGCCTGTTCAGCGTGATCCCAAGGGTATGATTTTGTTCACTCCCAATGTACAGGTGGGATCACTTCTTTAAATGTGGAATATTTCTTTCAACTAATTTCCCTTTCTCTGCATATCCCCACATTAATCTCCCTAGCAAAGCAGAGGAAAAGAGACTTCTCTTGGTTTCAAGAGTACACATGGTAAGCCAGATGTTGAATTTTGGAAGGGAAAAAATGTTTTCCAGTTAAAATATTGATGAATCTCAGAGCATGGAAGAGCAAACACTGTGTTTTCCTCCACTGGAGAGAGGGATTCTCTTTCAAGGTAACTTGTGCATTCCTCATTGCACACTGTAGAAAGAAATCAAAATGTGGTGGACTACAAGAAGGCTGAATCATAGAATCATAGAATATCAGTGCTGGAAAGGACCGCAGGAGGTCATCTAGTCCAACCTCTGCTCAAAGAAGGACCAATCTCCAACTGATTCATCCGAGCCAGGACTTTTTTCCACATCCTTCTTGTAGAGTGGGGCCCAAAACTGGACACAGTACTCCAGATGAGGCCTCACCAATGCCAAATAGAGGGGAATGATCACATCCCTCGATCTGCTGGCAATGCTCCTACTAATACAGCCCAATATGCCATTGGCCTTCTTGGCAACAAGGGCACATTGCTGACTCATATCTAGCTTCTTGTCCACTGTAATTCCCAGGTCCTTTTCTGCAGAACTGCTGCTTAGGCAGTTGGTCCCCAGCCTGTAGCAGTGCATGGGATTCTTTCTTCCTAAGTGCAGGACTCTGCACTTGTCTTTGTTGAACCCCATTAGATTTCTTTTGGCCCAATTCTCCAATTTGTCTAGGTCACTCTGGACCCTATCCCTACCCTCCAGCGTATCTACCTCTCCCTCCTTCTTAGTGTCATCTGTGAACTTGCTGAGGGTGCAATTCATCCCATCATCCAGATCAAAATTGGCCCAGGATTGACCCCTGGGGCACTCCGCTTGATATCGGCTGCTAACTAGACATTGAGCCATTGATCACTACCCATTGAGCCGGACAATCTAGCCAGTTTTCTATCCACCTTATAGTCCATTCATCCAATCCATACTTCTTTAACTTGCTGGCAAGCATACTGTGGGAGACCATATAAAAGCATTGCTAAAATCAAGATATATCACACACACTACTTGCCTCCATTCCATGACACCATGACTGCCTCCATTCCTTTCTCTCTCCAGAGTGGGTATGCAAGGACTGCACATGCTATTTGAGCCAAGGGGTTGGAGTAAAATATGCAGAATGGCTCAGCTGTGCTCTGTGGACTTGGTAGAAGATGTCAAAAACAATACCAAGAGCGGTATATGGCCTTTATCAATCTGACCAAAGCTTTTAACTCTGTCAACCATGAGGCTCTGTGGAAAATCATCAAAGTTTGACTGCGCAAGCAAATTATCACCATTGTAAGACTCTCCATGGCCAGATGACTGCCTCCATCCTGTGCAGTGGTTCTACCTCTAAGCCCTTTGTCATCCGAACTGGCGTAAAACAAGGTTGTGCACTTGCACACACCCTTCTCTCCATTTTCTTAGCAGCTATGAAAACATTAATACAAGACCATTTACCACAGGGCATTGGCATCCAACACTGGATTGACAGCGACCTCTTCAACCTTTCTTGTCTCTGTGCCAAAACTAAAGTAATATTGGCAACAATAACCAAACTTCAGTACGCAGATGATTGTGCTGTAGTTGCACACTCAACGGAGGATTTGCAAACAGCCCTTAATTGCTTCTCTGAAGCTTACAAAAGCCTAGGGCTAACTCTGAACATCAGCAAAACAAAACTTCTCCACCAGCCAGTCCACAGTCAATTATCAGACCCAGCAAGGAAGATCTACGTTGACAAAGAAGAACTGGAAAATGTAGAATACTTTGGCTATCTTGGAAGCTATCTCTCACAGAAGGCAAACATAGATGTTGAGATTGAGCACAGAATTTGCTGTGCCAGCCTTGTCTTTGGAAGACTGTCTCACCGGGTGTTCACCAATCACAACATTGGAAGACATACTAGACTTTTAGTTTATAAAGTGATGGTAATTCCAACTCTCCACTATGGCTGTGAGACTTGGGTGACCTATAAAAAACACCTGAAAAACCTGGAATGCCAGCACCACCACTTTCTTTGGAAAATCATGAACATAAAGTGGGAGGATCATCGCACTAATGTCAGTGTCCTCACAGAGGCCAACATCTGCAGTGTTGAGGCCCTGATTATCCAGCACCAGCTGAGGTGGAGCAGGCACCGTGCCTGATGTACACTTACCAAAACCACTGATATATGCCCAATTCACCAAAGGAGAAAGGAAACAGGGAGGCCAAAAAAAATGCTTTAAAGACATCTACAAGATAAACATCAAGAGATGTAGCATTGACACTACACACTGGGAGAAAGCACTTCAGGATAAAGATAACTGGCAAAGAGTTGTCAGAGAGGGAACATCCACATTTGAGGAAAATTGCCTTGCCATGGTCACAGAAAAATGCCAGAAAAGAAAGGAAAGACAACTGTCAGGCAGCAATCATGGCCCAACCTTGTCTTCCAACACCACCTGCAATGTCTGCCAGTGAGACTGTGGCTAAAGGATTGGATTCCTCAGTCACCAAAGGACCCATGAAAATTAAAACCTGTGAAGGAGATCATCTATGACCTCAAGGGATCACCGAAGAGAAGAGGTCACCCTCTTCCCATTGAAATACCTAGTGGTCACCTGAGGTACTCAAGTTGATTGCTGGAGATAATATTTGTCCCTAAATGTACCAGTGAGTGGCAGTGTGAGGGGAAGATATGTTTTTGGTTGACATAAGTCAGCCTTGCCTGTGACAAAAGACAACTCTCCTATGGCATTCCCAAGCTGGTTTTAACATCCATGTCATGATCAGTGGAACTGGAATCAGAGGGCCAATGTCCTTGGAGGGACAGTTATTGACAGGAGACCAGTGGAACAGGAAATGTCTGGCTGGAACTTAAACTGCATTCAACCTCACCACTTTGTGAATGAAACATAGTGGCAGCATCTGAGTCCTCTGCAGCACAGCAGCTGTCAGTGTGAACCATAGAATTCAGTATGAAGCACCCCAGAGACCTGGATTTTGCTGACACAAACCTAGCCCAGTGATGGACTCAGTGGAAGGAGGAGTGTGAGCTGTTCAGAAACCTGACCATGCAGAGGACAACACCAGCAGAAAAGTAAAACTGTTACTTTACCTCTCTGGGGAATAAAGCAGAGATGTCTGCAGCATGCTGAATCTCACCGTTGCCCCAAGCTCTACAAGTCAAGGGAAATATTGCTCCCCAAAGCAGAACGAAACTGTGGTGTGACACAGGTTTTTCACTAGAGATCACTGTGATGATTTCCCCTGATGTGCTGAGACACCACTCAGCTTATCTGTAAGAGATAACAGACAGAACAAAACAGATTACTGACCAAATATGGCAAAATACGCAAGCAAATCTCAGTATACTTAAGGAACAGGTTACAAAATGTAAATTCTCACCCTAAATGTTATTTTAGGCAGGCTGCAAAGTTTCTGTGGTTCAGAGTTCCAAGTATATTTCTTTTCAGACTGGACCCCTGTTTCAGTCTGTACTCCCCCCTTGCCTTTCTCTCAGGTGGCTTTAGCAGTCTTTCTTCTTGGCCAGACAGGCCATGGAGAGGAGGAGTCCCATTTGCCTTCCTCCCCACTCTTAAATAGGATTTACATAAGGTGTGAATCCTTTGTTCCCCAAATTTTACCCCCCCTACCCTTCCAGTGGAAAGTTATAAGAAGTCCCTTGTAGTGTTTAGTATCAGGTGACAAGACCACCTCACTCTGAAGTATCACAGCGTCCATGAGTCAGTGGCAGTATGGAAGGTCCAGAGGAAGGCCAAGCCTTTTCAAACTCCATTGTCCTTGCTGATTGGTCATCAGCCCTGTCTAGCTTTTCCATTGTTGTACCTGAAGTGTTAGCAGTGGGTGTCACCCAAAGTAGCATAACTGAAATACAGATACATAGTCAATATTCCTAACTTCAGATACAGAAATGATACGGGCATACAAATTAGATAATCATATTCAGTAAATTATAACCTTTCCAATAATATCTTACAAGATCCATCTTGAATAATGTACATCTCAGTTATGTCATATTCATATCATAAGCATATTTTCATAAAGTATATGGAGTGAAATGTCACAATCACTCCAAAGGGGAGGGGATAGGTCCCTATATTACAGCCTTGTGCACACTGGTTGCTATATGCAGTTGTGGGGACTTGAAAAACTCCCTGATTTGGATCAGGATACTCTGCAACACTGGGCATCACCATATGTAGGAGCAGATGCTCCAGGAAGACAATTTCATATTAGATAGATATTTAGACATGGGGCATGCAGCTGAAGCCTCAAGAGAAAGAATGAAAGCCCTAAGAGACAAAACACCCCAGGAAGTATGTTCTGTGAGACAAAAGCAAAGGTGAGTAGGTGGCCAGGATTCCATACCAATAATCAGATGCATTTCCTGCATCTGCAGGAAACACTATGAACAAGTAAAGGAGAAGTGCCCTGCATTAGGACAGACTTGTGAGGATTGTGGCAAATTGAACCATTTTAGCAGTGCATGAAAGAACAGAGGAAGGTCTCAGAAAGATTCAGTCAGACTTCTTCAAGAAGGTGATAGCACTCAGACAGCAGTGATGGCATCTCGACAGTGTCCCTGAGTTTGAAAGCATATCAAGCTGTCAGGGCAGTAAAGAAACAAGGGACAATAACAATCTCCGTGCATGTAACAATGTTCATAGGGAAAAGCTTTGTGTGATTTCAGCTGGATAGCAGGGCCTCCTGCAGTATGATTCCTCTGGGTGAATTGGACTCAAACACACTCAAAAGAAAGAGTAGTTGAAATCTAATAATGTACAATGAGAGCATAATGCAACCTATACCAAATGTGACCACATAGTAAGTAATCCAAAAAATAACAGACAGTACCAACTGTAGCAGTGGATGGTAAGAACCACAGACACCTCTTGGGAAATACAGCCATGGATCCGATCAGAGTGCAGCATCAGAAATGTGTAACTGCAGTGCAAGAAGCAAAAAGGGGAGTCCCTCAGACAATGGAGAAAATTGTACAAGAATATGGAGATAGTTTCAAAGGTGACTGGTTCTTTGAAGGAAAGCTGCAACTAGAAGAAAAACCCACATTGGAACCTGCATACTTAGCAAACAGGAAAATTCCAGTGGGACTCCATAATCCACTATGCAAGGAGATAGAAAGTCTGCACAGCAGAGGTATCATAGCACTTATAAAAAAAGAAAAGGAGTACTTGTGGCCCCTTAGAGACTAACAAATTTATTTGAGCATAAGCTTTCATGAGCTACAGCTCACTTCATCGGATGCATGCAGCTGGATAGCAGGGCCTCCTGCAGTGTGATTCCTCTGGGTGAATTGGACTCAAACACACTGTAGCTCATGAAAGCTTATGCTCAAATAAATTTGTTAGTCTCTAAGGGGCCACAAGTACTCCTTTTCTTTTTGCGGATACAGACTAACATGGCTGCTACTCTGAAACATAGCACTTATAGAAACCAGTACAGCCTGGTAAGCATCACTGTGGTGGCACCAGGCAAATTATGCATCTTAATAGAATCAAAACCACTGAACTAGAGACATTGAAAAGGTGCCAGTATCCACTGCCCATAACTGTTGACATATTGCCAGAACTTTCCAAAGTCACAATCCTTAAAGCCTATGATGTAACGAACATGTTTTGTCATATATGAGGCCGGAGAATACAGATGGGCATAAGCCCAGCACCTGAGGTGTTCCAGAGAAGACTCACCCAAGCACTAAAAGGAGTGCCTGGGGTGAAAATAATTGCAGATGATATCTTTATTGTAAGTGAATGGAGCAATGATACAGAAGCTGAAGTAGACCATAAGAAAACACGACAAGCTTTCCTACAGCAATTCAGAGACAAGAACATAAAACTCAACTCAGAAAAAAATGGACTCATACAGCATGAAGTGACATACATTGGACATCTGTTCACAGCAGAGGGACTGAAAGCAGATCCCAACAAGATCAAACTGGTCAGAGAGAAGCCAGGTCCAGTGGATGTGAGAGGGGTACACCACTTCATAGAAATGATTGTTTTTCTGTCCAAGTTCTGTTCACACTTGGCTGCAATAGCAGAAACCATAAGTCAGCTTACAAGGCAGGATGTTGAGTGGGACTGGGCAGGTCCCCAAGAGCAAATATTCAACACGCTGAAACAAATGGCTGTTCATGCCCTGAAGTAGTCTCAGCCAGGAGAGTAACTGACAGTCCAGTGTGATCTATCGGAGAAAGGACTGGGGGTAGCTCTTTTGCGGGAGCAGCCAGTTGCTTATGCCTAAAGTATATCTGATCTCTATCTGGTGGCACTGGAGGGTCATTAAAAATGAACTGCAATCTCTTTGGAGCACTAAGAAAGAGTTTTGCCCTGGTTATCTCTAGGAGATTGTGGTCTGATTGCACTATTATTGGGTGGGCATAGGTGAACTGATGGAATTGCTCCACTCCAACAAACACAGCCAGAAGTTCTTTTTCAATTTGGCAGTACCCAGTTCAGTGTCAGACAGGACTTTGCTGGTGTATACTGACACCTTGAGCAAGGTATATATACCCCACAACAGCAAATTGGAGGAAAGGGATCAGGATATTGAATCCATTAATATTCTATACTATCTCCCAGTTTCAACAGCAAAGCTGTTGATGGAAATCAAAGAGGCTATGGAAAAGGACATCCAACTACAATCAAGATAGTGATACTAGCAGGGTGGCCAGAAGACAAAAGCCAAGTACCAGTCAGAGCAAAATTATATTTTTCAAATAAAATATGAGCTGAGTTTGAAGTATGGAATCACATTTTGAGGACAGAGAGATGTTGTCCCCACTTCATTATGTAAGGATGTCATGCAACACATACATGCTTTACACCTGAGCATTGACAGCTGCTTTAGATGGTCCTAAAAAATGTGTTTACTGGATGAGAATGAATGCACATCTCTGTTTCTTGATGCAAGTGTGTGAAACCTGCTGGTCATGTGATAACTTCCAGCAGAAAGACACTGTTAACACACGAGCTTCCCACTGTACCTGGGGAAAAGGTAGGAGTGGCTTATTTACCTTCTAGGAAAAAGGAATACTTTATTGCTTTGGAGTAACAGCCGTGTTAGTCTGTATTCACAAAAAGAAAAGGAGTACTTGTGGCACCTTAGAGACTAACCAATTTATTTGAGCATGAGCTTTCGTGAGATCACGAAAGCTCATGCTCAAATAAATTGGTTAGTCTCTAAGGTGCCACAAGTACTCCTTTTCTTTTATTGCTTTAAACGTCTATTCAAATTATTTGAAGGGTAATGCTTTGTCTGATACAAGAAGCAAGTGAATGACTGGCAAATTGAAGACCCACTTTACTAGATATAGCATTTGGGACACTATATTCACCAACAATGGACCCCAGTTTGTCTCAAAAGAATTTAAGGAATTTGCATGCAAATGGGAGTTTGACCACCACAGTTTTCCCCCCGCATACCCACAGTGTAATAGTAAGGTGCAATCAGCTGTGCAAAACAGCTAAAAAGGTGTTATACAAGGCTGTTTCTTTTGGTTCAGATCCCTTGTTAGCATTTTTGGCACACAGGAATAGCCCATTACAGGGATACCCAAAAAGTCAAGGGTAGGCACTGATGAAAAAAGGAACAAAAGCCTGTTATTAATGAGGGCAGAGACCTGTTGGACCCATAAGGATGGAGATGCTTCCAAGAGATGGCCAACAATCAGCAAAATTAGGTCCTAGGGTACAACAGGTCAACCAAGGATCTACCATCCCTGGAGACAGGCACTCCTGTGAGGATCCAGCCATTAAAGAGATACCAGAAAGAGTGGACTAAAGAAGTTGTGAGGTGTGCAGTGGCATCCAGGTCATACTAGGTGACTATACAGGAAGGACAAGTGATCTAAAGGAACAGGAGACACAAGCCAGCAGACACATCCCAGAGAACAACAGGGAGGCCAACCCCACAGGGAGGGAGAAGACTCTATAAAGAGATAATTTGTTAGAATCTGAGGTAGGTGACAGTCAGACAGACATCGCTCACTCCCACTATGGTAGTTTGATCATGTCAACAGACGATCTCATGGAGTATGTAAACAGTTGAATCTGTGGTGAAGATGAAACTAAAGCTCAGCTATGAGCTGGCAACCCCTCATGAGCTATGAGCTGGCCAAAGGGACATGGTGTAGTATCTGGGCATCAATTATTTGGTTTAATGTTTATATTAAGATGTTTGTAAAACAGAGAAGATGTATCATCATCATTGGAACTGGAGTCAGAAGGCCAATGTTCCCTGAAGGTCTGTTACTGAGGGGACACCAGCAAAATGGGGAATGCGGTGAGTTAGACTGGAAGCAACCCAGCCACGTGGACAGTGTTCTAGCCCATTGCCAACAGTGTCCACATATCTATACAGGGGACACCATCAGAAGGCCTAATCACATCAGCCACACTATCAGAGGCTCGTTCACCTGCACATCTACCAATGTGATATATGCCATCATGTGCCAGCAATGCCCCTCTGCCATGTACATTGGGCAAACTGGACAGTCTCTACGTAAAAGAATAAATGGACACAAATCAGGTGTCAAGAATTATAACATTCATAAACCAGTCGGAGAACACTTCAATCTCTCTGGTCACTCCATTACAGACCTAAAGGTCACAATATTACAACAAAAAGACTTCAAAAACAGACTCCAACGAGAGACTGCTGAATTGGAATTAATTTGCAAACTGGATACAATTAACTTAGGCTTGAATAGAGACTGGGAGTGGATGTGTCATTACACAAAGTAAAACTATTTCCCCATGTTTATTTCCCCACCTCCCACGTCCCACTGTTCCTCAGACGTTCCTGTTAACTGCTGGAAATGGCCCACCTTGATTATCACTACAAAAGGTTTTCTTCCGCCCCCTCGCTTTCCTGCTGGTAATAGCTCATCTTAAGTGATCACTCTCCTTACAGTGTGTATGATAACACCCATTTTTTTCATGTTCTCTGTGTATATAGATCTCCTCACTGTATTTTCCACTGAATGCATCCGATGAAGTGAGCTGTAGCTCACGAAAGCTTATGCTCAAATAAATTGGTAAGTCTCTAAGGTGCCACAAGTCCACCTTTTCTTTTTATAAGATGACAAACTGTCATATAAAATTCTCAGTTAATAGACCCATAGAATTATTTATTTTCACAGTTTAGATGGCTGGTCTGAGGGGACGGGGAATGACACAGTTTTCACACTGAAGTGTGAAGCACACTTTGACTTAGTGTTCCCACAGCTGATAAAAAAAAATCAAAGAAAAAAAATGAAGAGGAAAGAAAGATTTTTTAAATAGGAAAAAAGAAGGATAAAGAGTACTAGGAGAGAAAAAAGAAGGATATGAATAAACAAACATAATAATATCTTCAGCTGCTTCAAGGAAAGAATATTAAGCCATTGACCTTTTGTAATTTTGGGTTTCTCCTCTATGGAGGCACTCAAATTATAGTCATATATGCTACTGTAAGAACCTAGCTGGAATATACTGACTGTAAACACATAGTTTAAGAATGGGCAGAAGTTATTCCAATTAAGGTGACAAGATGCAGAGATAGTTTCTTGACTGCTTCTAGGAGCAGATAATCCTGGAACCCACAAGAGGAGAGGCAATTCCTAATTTAGTCCTAAGTGGAACACAGGATCTGTTGCAAGAGGTGAATATCATTGAACCACTTGGTAATAGCAACCATAATATAATTAAATTTAATATCCTTGTTGGGTGGGAAATACAAAAAAAGCCTATCACAGTAAAAGGGGAACTACACAAAAATGAAGAAGCTAGTTAAACAGAATTAAAGACCCACAAAAGTGAAAAGCCTGCAAGGTGTATGAAAACATTTTAAAAACACTGTAACAGAGGCTCAAATTAAATATACACATCTCAACTTAAAAAAAAAAACATAGTAAGAGGGACAAAAAAGACCCCCCCATGGCTAAGTAAAAAAGTAAGAGAAGCAATTAGAGGGAAAAATGCATCCTTTAGAAACTGGAAATTAAATCCTACTGAGGAAAATAGAAAGGAGTGTAAACTTTGGCATGCCAAGTGTAAAAATATAATTAGAATTTGAAGAGCAAAAAATAATTTGAAGAGCAACTAGCCAAAGACTCAAAAACTAACAGCATTTTCTTTTCATCTACGTCAGAAGCAGGAAGCCTACCAAACAATAAGTGGGGTCACTGGACGATCAAGGTGCTAATGGAGCACTCAAGGAAGATAAGGCCATTACAGAGAAGTTGAATGAATACTTTGCATCAGTCTTCACTGCGGAGAATACTAAGAAGAGTCCCACACCTGAACCTTTTTTTTTCTTTTTTTTTTAAGGTGATATATATTCTGTTAATTCCCTCTGAAGCAGCTGGCATTGACCACTGTTGGAAGATAGGATATTGGCCTAGATTGACCATTGGTCTGATACAGTATGGTGGTTCTTATGTTTTTAATAGCATTTGCTCCACAGTTTTTCTTCAGAACCCCCTTTTTTCAGATGGCCTAATACAGGGATCGGCGACCTTTGGCATGCGGACTGCCGGGGTAAGTCCCATGGCGGGCCGGGCCAGTTTGTTTACCTGCTGTGTCCGCAGGTTCGGACGATCGCAGCTCCCACTGGCCGTGGTTCTAAAAATTATATTTTACACTCCACTTGTGCACTTGCCCATTTCTTCAAGCTCAGACAGGAACTGGGCTTTGTCCAGTGTTCAATGTGTCTCTCACACAGATTTCAGGGAGCAGAGAAACCCTTAAATATGAGAGGGACTGGTTAAGACTTCTGAACCAGAGCTGACCTGTATATATATAAAGTATAATTCCAATGTGTTCTATTTGTTTTCTTCTTTCCTCTCTTTCGTCCTTGGAAAAATGTACATGTATTATTTCACAATCCAAACTAATAAAATATTGGTCTAATTATATTCCCATGTGATTGATAAAGTGGTAAAACCTCTTGACAATTTAGACAAAGCTTAGCTTATATGAAATCACCATAATGAAAAAAATGAAAGTATTTTTATATTTGGACATTTGTTTCCCTGAAATTAAGTAGAAAATCAGAAAATTTGTTATTAGAGGAATAAAATGAAAAAATCTTGGTTCTCAAATTTAAAAGACCCTCTATTTTTTTTTTTTTACTCTGTGTCTCCTACAGGATCCAGTGAAAATGTAGATGGAGGACGTGTCAATTAACTTTGTTAATTAGATTTGTAGTAAAGTAATTTCTCTCTAAATTCTCATATTAATGTTTTATCAGAATATTTTAAACTTGATTTTAAATTATGGCAATTGAAAGAAGAATTCAATTGTTTAAATCAATTATTTTTTTTCCTATGGTGGTCTTCCTCAATATTTTCAATGAAAGGTGGGCTTATTTTGGACTCTCATCAAACTCTGTCCTGGGAAGTCATTCAGAGCAAAGAAGAATAATGAGACTGATTGCTCTGGGTAAGTATTCATTTTTCTTTCATTGGTAGAAGCTGTGCAATCTCTGATGTATACAGGTCTTCAGAATTCTTAACCAGTCCCTTTCATATTTAAGGGTTTCTCTGCTCCCTGAAATCTGTGTGAGAGACACCTTGAACACTGCACAAAGCCCAGTTCCCATCTGAGCTGAAAGAAGTGGGCAAGTACACAATCCATCAGGAGATCCTGGAGGTATTGTGCTTGTGGCCCACATAATTACCTTTGGAATGCAGGGAGATTCAGCCACTAATCCATCTTCTGAATAAGGGTGATTGTGTTTCTTTCACCATGGTGCCAGCTCACACCTGTGATTGTGCTGACCACTCTGTGGCATCAAGAACAAGTGGTGATACTAGATTTATGAAGTCTTGGTACTCTCTGAATGAAAAGACTTGGATTGGAAGAACAAAATAGGGTGGAGATGTAGGAGGAATCTTCTCTCTGCTCTGGGCTTTTGCTTAAGGTCATGTACAATATGGTCCTGAGAAGACAAAGCTATTTTTATTTCCTTAGTTACTGAGCATTTTAATCCTCTTGAATGGAGGATTTTATCTTCTATAGTGGCTAAATGTATCTTATTAGGGGTGCTCTGGTAATTTATTTTCTTCCTTCAGTTGATGCATCCTTTAGGTTTACTACTGCTCTGCAGATATCAAGAGAACATTTGCCAAAGCACAGAACATTCATTTTTCACTCCAGTATTTTATCAGTGTGCTTTTAATGAATGATTGAGGCTGCAATATAAACCTTTGGAGTTTGGGAACTTAAACTACACGCTGCACATATTTTAACAACAAGAGCAAGGAAGATGACTGGAGTAATGATAGCCCAGTTAGCCTAACATCAATCATGGGCAAATAATGGGAAAAAATGGTATGGGAGTCAGTGGAAAAAGGATTGGAACATAATTAATGCCAATCAACATGGTTTTATAAAAAATAGTTATTGTAAAAAATCCCTGATTTTATTCTTTGAGGAGATTACAAATTTGCTTAGTAAAGATACCTGTGTATATTTTATACACTTAGACTTTTCTATGAGTTTGACTTAGAACTGCACAATATATTGATTTTAAAAATAGCATTGTACAATATCAATTAAGCACATGGAAAATGGATTAAGAACTGTCTACCTGACAGATCACAAAAAGTCACCATCAGTGGGGAATGATCATTGAGTGAAGCTGTTTCTAGTGGCGTGCCACAGGGATTTGTACTAGATCCAATGTTATTTAGCATGTTCCTCAATGATCTGGAAGTAAATATAAATTCATTGCAGATAAAATTTGTGGATAACATAAAGATTAGCTAACAAAATGATTAGGTGAACTGTGATGAGGACAGGATTGCTTGGTAGTCTGGGCCTATTCAAACTAAATACATTCTAATACCATCAAATGCAAAATTATGCATATAAGAACATGTAATTAAGGCCATATATACAGAATGGGGGGCTGTATCCTGCAAAACAGTGACTCTGTAAAGGGTTTAGGGGTAATAGTGGTAATATATGAGCTTCCCATCATGTTTTGGCAAAAAGATCTTTGGATGTATATAAAGGGGAATATGAAGAAGGAGTTGGGAGGTGATTTTACTTCTGTATATGGCATTGGTGAGACTGATACTGGAAAACTGCATCTAATTCTGGCATCTGCATTTTTAAAATAATGTTGAAAAATGGAGGCAGTGCAGTAAAAGGCACAAAATGTATCAAGGATTGGAGAAAATGCCTTCCAGTAAGAGCCTTAAAGAGCTCAATCTCTTCAGTTTATCAAAAAAAGAAGACTGAGAGGTGACTTGATTAGTATAAGTAGCTTCACAGGGAGAAAATACTAAGTACCAAAGCACTCTTTCATCTAGCAGAAAAAGGCATAAGATCCAATGGCTGGAAACTGAAGCCAGACAACTTCAACATAAAAACAAGGCTCAAATTTCTAACACTGAAGTTAATTAACCAGTGAAACAAAGTATAAAGGGAAATAATGTAGTTTCCATCCCTTGATGTCTTCACATCAAGACTAGATGCCTTTCTGGAAGATATGCTTCAGTCAAACATAAATTATTGGGCCCAATTCAGGGGTGACTAGGTGAAATTTAATGGCCTCTGATATATAGGATGTCAGAATAGATCATCTAATGGTCCCTTCTGGCCTTAAACTCTATGAATTGATCAACAGCCATCAACTGGCAAAAGTTTGGGAAACATTTTTTTAAAGGTTTTTACATACACATCTCTCAACACAGAAACCGAAAACTTCTTAATAGAAATTTAGAATGTTTAATTTAGCATATTTTTTTGCTTTGTCATTCTTTTGAATCCGGAAAATATAATCATGTCTCTATTAGGCTTAACAAGTTGCACAGGGGGTGAATATATTAACTTATAGTAGCACCTGCAGAAAAATCCTAGATAAGGTCTGATGTTCCTTCCACCAGAAAATCCATTTCCAGGAATGTATAACTCAGCTGTTATAAAGCTGATAACAATGCAGATGTTTAATGGCTTAAATTGTTTATTCTGTTTTTAGTATCAAGAAGTCAACGTATTTTGCATCAACTCTAGCTAAAATATTTGGACGGTTGGAAATGTAATTTTGAAAGTACATATTTTCTTTAAGTGATGTTAATGTTTGTAAGTGTTCAGGATTATAGCTAGGGAAACCAGAGTCCTCAATTTATTCAGAAAAATAAAGTTTCCTAATAGTAAGTTTTATAAGATTAAACTCACTACTATTCTCTCTCTCTCTCTCTCTCTCTCTCTCTCTCTCTCTCTCTCTCTCCCTCTCAATTCCCTGCTTCTTGCTTTAAGAGAAACATTCCTCTATCCCACTGGTGCTACATCATATGCCACACTCTACTAGAGTAGACAAACTGGTTTGCACTAGCTGAGGATCTGGCCCTTCAGTGATTGTTGGGGGAATAAACTTGCTTCCTCTCTCCTAAAATGGAGGTCTGCACACAATTATTCAGAGAAACCCCTCCTTCCCCAGATAGTAACTCACTTATTACACAGCTTTTTATTATTTTAAAATCTAATACTAAGAACAATAATAGCTATAGTAAATTATTTGAAAAGTAATCTGGCTGATACGTCTTTTAGTGATCATTAGTTGTATTGCTAATGGTCAATGATAACTCCTATTTGTTACATGTAATCAATAAATGCTGCATTTAACTCCATTTTTGTGCTTGTCAGGCTCCCTGAACCTTAACAATTTTAGGGTTCATCATTATTTGACTTTTAAGTAATTCCTATACCGTATGGGAAAAGTAGTACCTAAATGATTCACATTAAATTTAATCAAATCTCATCTTGCAGTATCACTTTTTGGGATATATTAAATGCCCCTTTTCAACTCCACCCCAACCTTAGGGCTGCTTAGCCCACAAAAGCCAAGATGAGTTACAGTCCAAAATTATTAGCAATGGCTGATCTGCATATTTAGTTATGCTGCCAAATATGTCTTGACCACAGGAATTCTCTTACTGCACTGCAGAAATGGAGGAAACTCCAACAGTAATGAGTGATTTGTTTTCTGAATTTGGCTTTCTGTTTATCCATGAGCCCCAGCCATTTTCTACAGGAGTCCTATACTAATTCTTCTCCCTTGATTTTACTGCTATACTACAAGTGAATTGCTTTTTCAGACAATTGCCCTAAATCCATTCCTATTTTTCCTCTCATCTTGCTGACCTTGCCTCTGCTGATCCATTCCTAACCTATGTTTTATCTCAGTGTCCTGATCTGATATTTTCATTCAATGAGGTGTTTTTGACATTGTAATAATTATTTAAAGTACTTGTTTACTTTGGACTCCAGTAATACCAGAAAGAGTCATTTCCTCTAGATTTGATATAACAACACTTTGCATTTATATGGTGCTTCACATTTTCAAATGACCTTACAAACATTTATTTTCCTAATAGTCCTAAAAAGGGAATAAATATTATCCCCATTTTATAGATGTGTAAATTGAGATAGAGAAATGCTTTGAGTTGATACAGTGAGTCAGTGACATAGCTAGGGTTAGAATTTAAGAGCTCTTAATTACCAGCCCCATGCTCAGACCTCGAAACAATGCTGCCTTTTTTGAATAACACACCATAAAATATATGTTACTACTTGTAAATACTGAAGTAAGTCAGTCATAATAATTAGTATGAGTCTTTCCACTGACTTCAATGGGCTCTAGATCAGGCTCATTCTAACAATATTTTCAATAAGTTCAAACTAAATTTTCCCTTGCTCAGTTTCAGACTATTACTTCTAATTATTCTTTCCTCTACCACCTTAACTGTTGATTTTCCTCTGAAATGTTGATACCCTTCAGGTATTTCTGAAGGTTATCATACCACCTCTCTGTCACATCTTATCCAAGTTAAGCATATTTACATCTTGTAGTCTTTCTCATCTGTGAATCCTTGTAATCCCTTAATCATCTCTGTGGCCCTTCTTTAGATCCTCTCCAGTTTGCTGATAATTATCTGGAACTCAGGCACACAAAATGGCACACAGCAATCCACGTGAGAAGAGAATTTAAACAAATGAAGACAGCTTTAATAAAATACTATAATAACATTCATGGGACATGTATTCTATTTACCTATATTTATACTGGACTATAGAGTGATTCTAACTCTGTCTCTGGCCTAATTAGTATTTAATAATGTAATTAAAGTGGACTAGCTTCAAAAAAAGAGTTTGAATGAGACTCTCCTCAGAATATACTATAGTCCTTTGGCTAGGGCATTTACCTGAGAGATGAGAAACCCCTTTTCCCTTTTCCCCCTCAGGCAGAGGGGTTGAATTGAATCAGGATCTCCCAGATGAGTACCCTAATCACTGTGATAAAGGTTAAGAAGAATGATGCCTTCCACTCAACCCGTGCTGCCATTTTGTGTGCAGTTAGGCAGGTACCTAAGCCATTCTCACAGGAATGGGTTAGGCGCCTAAGCAACTTGACTCCACAAGAGGGATCTTGGCTATGGATCACAAGCAGAGTTAGGCTCTGAAGCCTTGATTTAGGTACTGAACTCCTTGAGAAGGACAGGGTTTAGGATAAACTCCTCTCCTCAGCATCTCCTATTAACTAGTTTAGCTGGTTCCCTATCTAGCATGCTGGCTTTTATAACTCCCATTCTCAGGCACCTATCTCTCCACTTTGTAGATCCCAGTGATTGTCAGGGCATCTAATAGTTAGATGTGGCAATGTTCAGTATCACCACAACTAAATCTCTTTCTGGATCCAGGCCTTTGGAGATTAAATCCCATTCTGTAGACACTGTATAAGCTGCAGAGGACTATATTCTCTGCCCCAGAAAATTAGAACATCTAGATATCAGTGCAAGTGTGATCGATTTTTGAAAATAAAAACACTAGACTATTTCTAATTCAGAGTATTTTAGTGATCCATACCTCTGAAAGCAATAATAAAAGATTACCACATTTTCTAAATTTTCTCAGACATCAACACTATCTGATTTCTGCATATTGTATGCCTATATTTTGTAAATGAACTTGCTGTGGAACTTTAATGTACTTAACATATGCTCTTACAGAATATAATAGCCTAGTTGTGAATTCTGCATTATAAGGTATTCAAGTGCAAGTCAAATTGGGTCAAACCAACAACCTTGCCTCACTCCTGCTAACTGACTTGAATTAGAGTCATCTAATTGTTCCCTAACAATGCCTCTTTTCTTTTTTCCTCATCACCCCAGGGCTCCTTTGTGATTCTTTTCTATCTGTTCCACAGATCAAAAATCTGTGACTGATGAGCTTTTGTTGATATGGGAAACAATCCTTCCTCCAGAAGTTAAATGTAAGAACTGGAGATGAAATTTACGCTGTGGTTGGCATTAAAAAGCAAACCATTACTAACACAGTATGCATCTGATGAAGTGAGCTGTAGCTCACGAAAGCTCATGCTCAAATAAATTGGTTAGTCTCTAAGGTGCCACAAGTACTCCTTTTCTTTTTGCGAATACAGACTAACACGGCTGTTACTCTGAAACCTGTCATTACTAACAGTTACCATAATTATTTCCTGCTCTATGGTGAGGGGAGGACAGATGTCAATTGTTCCAGTGTAGAATTCTTGCTTTTTAATGGCAAACATGATAGAGGAGAATACAGTTCTCGTAAATAAAGTTCTGTCTTTCAATATAGCTAGTGCTGTTATTGACAAGTGTGCTGCTCCTTTTGGACAAACCAGAGAGTATGGCAGCTAACTCCTGTCCATCATTTTCCATTCTCTCCCTAAAGAGGTGGAAGTCCCTACTGGAGTCACACAAAAATGTTCATCTCGAATAACTGAATTACTCAGTCAGTTTCAGTTCAAGTTAAGTCTGCAATTACAAACCAGCAGTGATTCATTAGAATTTTTTTCTGTGCCCATAAACTATTTGCCAAAGTTTTTACTAAATTCTTGTATCTGTTTCTGGTTATCTGCAACTGTCTGTGAGGCTCCTGTTCAGTGAATTTCACATTTAAATAGTGTTCACTGAAAAAGTTATATGGGTAAGTCTCATGGTATTTCCCAGTTCATTTCAATTTCCACCAAATCCTTTTAAAATCAGAACCTTGCCTATAGGTTTGCAAAGAAATCTGGCACTGAGAAAACCTGGTTGTTTCCAATTTAAATTAACTTAATTTTCAGGAACTGGGAATGATTGCTTACACTTTTTGCCACCAACAGTTAGCAAACATACTGCCTCTTAAACAGCTCCCCTGTCTCTGGCTTCTTATAAACCATCCCTACTAATGATAGCTTATGCCTGGGCTTCCTAACAATGTTTATGGACAGCAAATATTTTGCCTTGGCAATGGACCAGACTACACCAAATGGCACATATTTTGAAAAGAGGGGGGGGGGGAAACAAGGGCATGTTATATCCTGGGACACCTCTAAATATGCCCCAAATGCAACCCCCAATTTCAAATCATGCTGTACGATCACACAATACCATATAGAGTAAGGATATTTTTTTTAGGAACAGTTTAAATATTTCCAACAGCGTCATATCAGTCTGTATGCCAAATGGGGTTGCATCCTTCTTGGTTACAGTTATGAGAAAGCTTTTTTCTTTCAATTGAAAACAAATGAGTCAATTCCCCAGACCATCATCCTTCCTCTCTGTAGCACATGTATTTCTGGCACACAGATTTAACATAGGATTAAGGGAGAACAAAGTTATGAGAGTCCCTTGTTAAAATATTGGCAGCACATCACTGAGCATTTCCTCCAGCAGATTATACCTCTGTTTGCTGGATACAACACTACAATGGGTTCTTTGTGTTTATTACTAAAATGACATCCATGACAAGAAAAAATTATTAGGAATTGTTGAACGGGTTAAGGATTATTGGTAGTCCATTGCTGACGATGATGACGATATTGTCACAGTTCTCATATATGGCTATGCATATGACTCCTCTGTCCAAATCCTGATGCACAGAGTTGGCCACACTGAGGGCATGGGAAGTCTGTATCTATGACATTTGATTATGCAGCTCTGTGGTGCCTTTCACATGCAGCCTGGAGATAATTTCATTGATCCTGCTGAGGTGTGTCACATACTGATCTTGTCAGAGACTGCCAGTGAGTCCTGTTCTGAGCCATTTGCTCAAATTCTTTGGGATTGATACCAGCCCACTGGACATTGCTCTTCAGATTATCTTTGAAGTGCTTAGGCTGATGACCCTTCTTTCTTTTGCCCTGACTCAGCTCCGCATACAAGATCTGTTTTCGGAGACAGTGGTCTTTCATTCTGATGACATTCCTGGTCCACCTAAGTTTTATGCTCTCAGTAACATTTCCTCAGTGCTGGTTGTGTTGCTCTCTTAAGGACCTTAATATTGGTCACTCTGTCCTGCCAGTGAATGCTCCTTATTGAGCAGAGGGCACACATGTGAAAGTGCTCAAGCTGTTTAATGTGATGTCTATAAAGAGTCCACATCTCAGATCCATACAGGAGAGATGTTAGAACCACTGCACTGGAGATCTTCAATTTGGTGGAGAGACAGATGTTGTGTTGGTTAAGAACTTTTGTTCGAAGTCAGCCAAGGGCCTGGTTGGCTTTACTAATTCTGGAGATTTCCTTATCAAGGGAACCATCACTTAAGATGGTACTGTCCAAATACTTGAACTAATCCACATTTTTCAACATGCCTTGGATGAAGACGGCTGGCACTGGGGTATTGGAATGAGGTGCTGGTTGGAACAAGACCTTCCGAATACTGATTGCTTAACTAGGAGATCTTCAATGATCTAAAAATCAAAAAAGAGTCCACAAAAAGTGTAAAATATGGCAAATTACAAACGATGAATATAAACAAATAACACAGGTATGTAGGGACAAAATTAAAAAGGCCAAGGCACAAAACGAGATCACACTAGCTAGAGACATAAAGGGCATCAAGAAAACATTCTACATAAGAACGGCCTTACTGGGTCAGACCAAAGTCCATCAAGGCCAGTATCCTGTCCTCTGACAATGGCCAATGGTAGGTGCCTCAAAGGGAATGAACAAACAGGTTATCATCAAGTGATCCATACCTTGTCACCCAATCCCAGCTTCTGGCAAACAGAGGCTAGGGACACCATTCCTGCCCATCCTGGCTAATAGCCACTGGTGGACCTATCTTCCATGAATCTATCTCTCTCCCTTTTGAACCCCGTTATAGTATTCACCTTCACAACACCCTGTGGCAAGGAGTTTCAGAGGTTGACAGGGTACAAATATATTAGAAGCAAGAGAAAGACTAAGGACAGGGTAGACCCATTACTCAATGAGGGGGAGGGGGATAATAACAGAAAATGTGGAAATGGCATAGGTCCTTAATGACTTCTTTGTTTCAGTTTTCACCGAGAAGGTGGCTGGTGATTGGACATTTAACATAGTGAAAGCCAGTGAAAATGAGGTGGGATCAGAAGAGGCTAAAATAGGGAAAGAACAAGTTAATAATTACTTGGACAAATTAGATGTCTTCAAGCCACCAGGGCCTGATGAAATGCATCACAGAATATACAAGGAGCTGACTGAGGAGATATCTGAGCCATTAGAGATTAATTTTGAAAAGTCATGGAAGACTGGAGAGATTCCAGAAGACTGGAAAAGGGCAAATATAGTGCCAATCTATAAAAAGGGAAATAAGGCCAACCCAGGGAATTACAGACCAGTCAGCTTAACTTCTGTACCCAGTAACATAATGGAGCAAATAATTAAGCAATCAATTTGCAAACGTCTAGAAGATAATAAGGTGATAAATAACAGTCAGCATGTGTTTGTCAAAAACAAATAGTATTAAACCAACTTTAGTACAGCTTTTGATACTGTCTCACATGATCCTTCTCAGAAACAAACTAAGGAAATGCAACCTAGATGGAGTTACTATAAGGTGGCTGCAAAACTGGTTGGAAAACCATTCCAAGAGAGTAGTTAACAGTGGATCACAATCATGCTGAAAGGGCATAATGAGTGGCGTCCCACAGAGATCTGTTCTGGGTCTGGTTCTGTTCAATATTTTTATCAATAATTTGGATAATGGCATACAGAGTACACTTATACAATTTGCAGATGATACCAAGCTGGGAGGGGTTGCGAATGCATTGGAGGAGAGGATTATAATTCAGAATGATCTGGACAAACTGGAGAAATGGTCTGAAGTAGATAAGATGAAATTGAATAAGGCCAAATGCAAAGTACTCCAATTAGGAAGGAACAATCAGTTTCACACATACAAAATGGGAAATGACTGCCTAGGAAGGAGTACTGCGGAAAGGGATCTGGGGGTCATAGTGCACCACAAGCTAAATATGAGTCAATAGTATAATGCTGTTGCACAAAAAGCAAACATCATTCTGGGATGTATTAGCAGGATTGTTGTAAGCAAGACATGAGAAGTAATTCTTCTGCTCTACTCCATGCTGATTAGACCTCAACTGGAGTATTGTGTCCAGTTCTGGGTGCCACATTTCAGGAAGGATGTGGACAAATTGGAGAGAATCCAGAAAAGAGCAACAAAAATGATTAAAAGTTTAAAAAACATGACCTATGAGGGAAGATTGAAAAAAATGGGTTTTTCAGTCTGGAAAAGAGAAGACTGAGAGGGGACATGATAACAGTTTTCAAGTATGTAAAAGGTTGTTACAAGGAAGAGGGAGAATTTTTTTTCCTTTAACCTCTGAGGATAGGACAAGAAGCAATGGGCTTAAATTGCAGCAAGGGAGGTTTAGGTTGGACATTAGGAAAAACTTTCTAACTGTCAGGGTGGTTAAGCACTGGAATAAATTGCCTAGGGAGGTTGTGGAGTCTCAATCATTGGAGATTTTTAAGAGGAGGTTAGACAAACACCTGTCAGAGATGGTCTAGATAATAGTCCTGTCAGGAGTGCAGAGGACTGTACTAGATGACCTTCTGGGGTCCCTTCCAACCCTGATATTCTATGATTCTATGATTCTTGAGGTTCCTTCCAGTTCTATGATTCTATGAAAGATTGTCCTTAGGAATAATAGGATGTAGAAAAGTTAAGCAGCCAAGGAATCCAGCTGGGGGTAGTGTTGTACCTTTCATTCTTCTCTCTGTTATGGCTATCTCGGTTTGAATTTTGCCCTTTCAGGTAGTGGGTCTGATTCTGATCTCATGTACACACACATATATATATAATAAAAATTAGCGGAATTACCCCCAAAAATAAAACCAGTGTAAGAGGAGAAGCAGGGCTATATGATGTTTGTACAAAACAGTGTGGGCAGATGGGTCCTCAGCTGATGTAGAATGAAGTCAATGCAGCTGTGATAATTTAGTCTTACTGCAGATCTGGCACTTCATTTAATATCCTTTCTATGAAGTACCACAAAACACTACAAACAGGTAAAATAGAGACTCTTTACATTCTGCTACATGAGATTTCATGAAGCACTTCGCTGTGCATAAGCATATCCTATAAAATAATGTAGAGATGGCTGTTTCTGTTGAGATTATATGGCTATTTCTCTGCTTACTTTTATGTCATATAGACATTTTTCATGTGATAGGAACACACTCTATACAGCAAAAAGTAATTAATGTGGAAGGGAAACAAATAGAGATTTACAGTCATACAAGCCTCAAGCCTGCTGCATCCCAACTGTTAGCACTTCACTTTTTTCACTGTTACTTTTAACTTGTGGCCATATATATCTTTTTAGCTTTTGTGTTATGTCTTAAAATCCTTTCTATCACCAAGAGCCTCTTGTTATCATGAAATAAATAAATAAAAATCTGTTTTACTAAATGTGATTTTCCTGACACAAGTTCCAATACCCAAGGCCCTTAAGACATGAATATGAAATCTGGCTGCAACAGATCTACTTAAGAAGCAGATAAAAAGCCTCTCCAGCTTATCTACTCAGTGTAATAGTTGTTATTGTTAAATATGAATCCTACAGGGAACTAAATCACTCAGGGGATTGGCAGTAGCGCACACACAGACTTCTGCCTTGAGGTCACTGGTTCAAATCTAGCTCAGATTAATAATGACTGAAAGATATTACCATGTGCTGGCTGTGGGATGGTCTGTGCTAAATGAGTCAGCGGTTTCAGTCCTGATCTTAATGGTCACATCATAAACACATCACCTTTGTACCAGTTGGCACCTCGGTTGGTTGCCTCATTAGATAAGCTGAGGATATTGTTGGCACAGGGAAGCTTGTACAGCTACTTCACTTGCTGCACCAATTCTGTGGATAAAGAACATCAGCCTCCCTGGTTGTTAATCCAGTACTTTCCATAGACACTACATTTACTTTAAAAGCAATTAATCCTTCAGAGAGATTTTTAGCCAGGACAAGGCAACCATTATAATTTATCTGCAATAATTTGAATGTGTGGATTGTTATCGTTATTATTTTCCCTGCAACACTAGTGACCACTGTAGTTGAACATCCCTAAATGTTTCTATTTTAACCTTTCATAACTTGCATCTTATATCCCCATTTTAGCAGTCTCACAATTTTTTGAAACATTCACCTTTCCGGCTAAAATTATTTCAACCTGGTCTCTTCCTTAACTTATTTGGAGAGTTAGGGCCAAGACAGAGGAAACATTTTTGAAAGTGATGAGAGTAAAAAATTCCAGGAACATTTATTCAAATAGTTTTCTGTAAGGGTCAATGTTCTCTCTAATTATTTTCCATCCATGTGTGGAATGAATTTTGTTATATGCACCAATATTGAGGTAATGTGCAGATGTGAATCATCAGTAGAACATAAAATCTAGATATAATATATATTTTTAAAAGTTACCATAGGGATAATTACTCCAGCCAGGACAGGTTAGACATTTTAGAACTCCCTACTCAAAGATTTAAATTTAAGCATAAGAGAGAAATAAAATCATGAAATCCATAGACCAGTGAAAAAAATAAAATAACAGCACTGTGAAAGAATAAAATAACAGAGGATATATGTGCATCCAGGAAGTACCAAGAAGTAACAACAAGAATAACACAAATATGTGTTGGGAGCTGAGTGTGAAAGAGACAGTGTGTGTATATGTGTGAGAGACAGAGACAGTATGTGTGTATGTGTATGTGTGTGAGAGAGACAGTGACAGCATGTGTATGTGTGTGTGAGACAGTGACAGTGTGTGTGTGTGTGTAAGTGAGAAACAGACTGTTGGACAAGTGTATGAGACACCATGTGCTCTCCTTAAGCAGCGAGGCACTCACCCACCAGTCTAAAGGCTCATTCAGATCACAGCAGTCAGGTCTAATTCCCAAGCCCTGTCCCCCGTCCCCTGCTCTGTGGAGATGGGGTACATGGGTGGCGGAGAAGTTGGGGGAAGGGGAGAGAAAGAGTGTGTGTGTTTGTGTGTGTATGTGTGTGTGAGAGACACAGAGACAGTGTGTGTGTGTGTGCTGGCTGATGGGGAAGTGTATGAAAGACCCTGTGCTGTCTCATTAAGTAGAGAGGCATTCACCCACCAGTCTGAAGGCTTGTGCAGACTGCTGCAGCCCTGTCTAACTCTGGAGCCCTGTCCCCCCTCCCCCGCTCTGCGGAGATGGAGTACATGGTCCGGGGGGTGGGGAGGACGGGACACACCCTGATCAGCGCCCCCTTTATGCATCCCCTCTGCACAGCAAGCAGGAGGATCCTGGGAGCAGCTGTCCAGGGGCTCCAAGGCAGAGGGCAGGAGCAACAGGGCTGCACAGCAGCGGGGGAGGGGCACCTGAACGCAAGTTCCCGGATGTGCTCCACTCTACTAATGAAGTGCACAACACTTGATTGACTCTTGCATGGCAGTGCGGCTGCACAGCTGACGGGGAACTTTGGTAAGGAATGGCAGGTAAAAAGCTGAGTTTCAGCAGAAAAAATAGTCCTCACTGAGGAAAATTAGTTTGTTGAATGTTCCAGTGAAAATCTTGTTTTCATTTGGTCATCGAAAATCAATGCCATGTATGTGTAGTTCATTTTTAATGATGACACTAGGCTCATACGTTGCACAGCTAAGCAGCACTGTCATATGTATAAGTACCTGGATAATCTGTTGTGAAATATGTACTCCATGAAACAAGAGTAATGAAATTTAAGGACTGCGTGTGTGAGCCAATATTAGAGGCAGTGTGGTTTAATGAAGAGGCTAGTGTACAGGGAGCTGGGAGATCTGGGCTCCTGTGGAGCAAGATGACTTCTTGTAAGATGGACCAAATAAAGCTCTGTATGAGTCCTTGACACACTCATTGTGGACCTTGTCTCATTTATTGAACTTCATCTTTGCAGTTAATGAGGCACAGCATATCAGAAGCCTTTTCAATATTCATTTTGGACATAGCCTAAGATAGGCCCTGACTATGAACATATGTACTTGCACATAACACATAATTATATGTATAATTTTACTCACATTAATAGTCCCATTGAATTCAATAGATTACTTATGCAAGTAAAATTACACAAATCAAAAATAAAATCTTATAAAAACTCTTTTGGTGAATTTTGAAATAATATTTTAAATGGCTGATTGGAATAACAGAGAATTGGTGGGTTAACTCACATGACTGGAGTACTGTCAGGGATGGATATAAACTGTTCAGGAAGGACAGGCAAGGCAGAAAAGGTGGGGGAGTTGCATTTTATGTAAGAGAGCAGTATGACTGCTCAGAGCTCTGGTATGAAACTGCAGAAAAACCTGAGAGTCTTTAGATTAAGTTTAGAAGTGTGAGCAACAAGGGTGATGAGCAACAAGGGTGATGTGGGAGTCTGCTATAGACCACCGGACCAGGGGGATGAGGTGACAAGGCTTTCTTCCGGCAACTAACAGAAGTTACTAGATCACAGGCCCTGGTTCTCATGGGAGACTTTAATCACCCTGATATCTGCTGGCAGAGCAATACAGCGGTGCACAGGCAATCCAGGAAGTTTTTGGAATGTGTAGAGGACAATTTCCTGGTGCAAGTGCTGGAGGAACCAACTAGGGGCAGAGCTCTTCTTGACCTGCCGCTCACAAACTGGGAAGAATTAGTAGAGGAAGCAAAAGTGGATGGGAACCTGGGAGGCAGTGACCATGAGATGGTCGAGTTCAGGATCCTGACACAGGGAAGAAAGGAGAGCAGCAGAATACAGACCCTGGTCTGCAGAAAAGCAGACTTTGACTCCGTCAGGGAACTGATGGGCAGGATCCCCTGGGAGAATAACACGTGGGGGAAAGGAGTCCAGGAGAACTGGCTGTATTTTAAAGAATCCTTATTGAGGTTGCAGGAACAAACCATCCTGATGTGTAAAAAGAATAGTAAATATGGCAGGCGACCAGCTTGACATAACAGTGAAATCCTTGCTGATGTTAAACACAAAAATGAAGCTTACAAGAAGTGGAAGATTGGACAAATGACCAGGGATGAGTATAAAAATATTGCTCAGGCATCCAGTAGTGAAATCAGGAGGGCCAAATCACACTTGGAGTTGCAGCTAGCAAGAGATCTTAAGAGTAACAAGAAGGGTTCCTTCAGGTATGTTAGCAACAAGAAGAAAGCCAAGGAAAGTGTGGACCCCTCATTACTGAATGAGGGAGACAACCTTGTGATAGAGGATGTGGAAAAAGCTAATGTATTCAATGCTCTTTTTTCCTCTGTCTTCATGAACAAGGTCAGCTCCCAGACTGTTGTACTGGGCAGCACAGCATGGAGCGGACGTGACCAGCCCTCTGTGGAGAAAGAAGTGGTTTAGGACTATTTAGGAAAGCTGGATGAGCACACGTCCATGGGGCTGGATGCACTGCATCCGAGGGTGCTAAAGGAGTTGGCAGATGTGATTGCAGTCATTGGCCATTATCTTTGAAAACTCATGGCGATCGGAGGAGGACCCGGAAGACTGGAAAAAGGCTACTGTAGGGCCCATCTTTAAAAAAGGGAAGAAGGAGGATCTGCGGAACTACAGGCTAGTCAACCTCACCTCAGTCCCTGGAAAAATCATGGAGCAGGTCCTCAAGGAATCAAATCTGAAGCACTTAGAGGAGAGGAAAGTGATCAGGAACAGTCAGCATAGATTCACCTAGGGCAAGTCATGCCTGACTAACCTAATTGCCTTCTATGATGAGATAACTGGCTCTGTGGATGAGGGGAAAGCCGTGGACGTGTTATTCCTTGACTTTAGCAAAGCTTTTGATATGGTCTCCTACAGTATTCTTGCCAGCAAGTTAAAGAAGTATGGGGTGGATGAATGGACTATAAGGTGGAGAGAAAGTTGGCTAGATTGTCGGGCTCAATGGGTAGTGATCAATGGCTCCATGTCTAGCTGGCAGCCGGTATCAAGTGGAGTGCCCAAGGGTTGGTCCTGGTGCCGTTTTTTTTCCATATCTTCATTAATGATCTGGAGGATGGCATGGACTGCACCCTCAGCAAGTTTGCAGATGACACTAAACTGGGAGGAGTGGTAGATATGCTGGAGGGTAGGAATAAGATACAGAGGGACACAAATTAGAGGATTGGGCCAAAAGAAATCTGATGCGGTTCAACAAGGACAAGTGCAGATTCCTGCACTTAGGACAGAAGAATCCCGTGTACTGCTACAGACTAGGGACTGACCATCTAGGCAGCAGTTCTGCAGAAAAGGACATAGGAGTTATGGTGGACGAGAAGCTGGATATGAGTCAACAGTGTGCATTTGTTGTCAAGAAGGCTAACTGCTTTTTGAGCAGTATAAGTAGGGTCATTGCCAGCAGATCGAGGTGGACATTGCCAAAGTGATCATTCCTCTCTATTCGACATTGGTGAGGCCTCATCTGGAGTACTGTGTCCAGTTTTGGGCTCCACACTACAAGAAGGATGTGGAAAAATTGGAACGAGTCCAGCGGAGGGTAACAAAAATGATTAGGGGGCTGGAACACATGACTTATGAGGAGAGGCTGAGGTACCTGGGATTGTTTAGTCTGGAGAAGAAAAGAAGGAGGGGGCATTGGATAGCTGCTTTCAACTACCTGAAGGGGGGTTCCAAAGAGGATGGATCTAGACTGTTCTCAGTGGTACCAGATGACAGAACAAGGAGTAATGATCTCAAGTTGAAGTGCGGGAGGTTTAGGTTGGATGTTAGGAAACACTTTTTCACTAGGAGGGTGGTGAAGCACTGGAATGGGTTACCTAAGGATGTGGTGGAATCTCCTTCCTTAGAGGTTTTCAAGGTCAGGCTTTACAAATCCGTGGCTGGGATGCTTTAGTTGGGGATTGGTCCTGCTTTGAGCAGGGGGTTGGACTGGATCACCTCCTGAGGTCCCTTCCAACCCTGATATTCTATGATTCTACGGTTCTATGATCCTCTTCACATTTTCTTATTGCACTTTTAGTCATACTAATAAATTATTGATTCTATTGTTATTGTTCTTATTACTAAGCAAAAACAGTTCTACTTAATAGTCCATGGATCAGAGGAAGATTAGGATTTCAATAAGACTTTAGACGAGGAAGAAAATGATTTTTTTCCGAGCTTGCTGGAGCCCCTTTCCCAGAAGCTCAGTGCCTCCCATTCTTACACTATTGTTGATGCTACTTATGTAGTTTTCAGAGTGATCCTCTCAGTGCTAGGTACAGTACATTGTTAGGTAAAGCTTGCCAATGCTTCTTGAGGTTCACAATATGATGATCTGTTTTCTTCCACTTTTTCTGAGAAAGAGGAGAAGAGACTGAGTTGGAGATAGTGTCTGAAGTGGAAACAATTTTTTTCAAAATTGTTGTTTTACATTTTTTTTATATTTTAATTTCTGAAATGCATGTAGAGTAAGTGCAATAAGTAAATTCAAGTAATTAAACATTTAGTCTTCCTTTAAAACTGCTTTTGTATAAATTAAACTTAAGTGTTGATTTGTTAATATTTTATATAAATTGGTTGGGTTTTTAAAGTCAAATAAGTGTAAACTGTGATACATTGTATCTTAATTCCTGAAGATGTTAGCTTTAGAAGATTGCAAGTTGAGGAATTTAGTCAGAATGTTCATACATCAACATTTTCACATTATGAGTTCTTTTCTACTGCTAGTGAAGCTTCAAGGATAATACTTAATTCCCAAAGTATCATTGTAATAAGGTACAGACCTTTAACCCCAAGGTGATGTATTGAATTATGTAATCAGCTGCTTCTTCTAGCAGCATCTTTGCAGTCACTCTAATGCCAAAGTAGTTATGTCTTTATGGATGTGTTTGGAAAATCTCTGTTTCAATACTTGTTTACACACTTCTGGTATAGGTAGGGCTCTACCAAATTCACAGCCATGAAAAACGGATCACAAACCATGAAATCTGGACTTTTGTGTGCTTTTACCATATACTATTCAGATTTCGCAGAGGGGACCAGCCATGGGTAGCAGGAATGAAAGTCCAGCCCTGTGTGGTCCCGCCCACGCTCTGCCCCCATGCCCCCTCCTGGTTCCTGCTGGTGGCATGCTCTGTGACTCTTCCCTCATTGCCAGAGCCCTGGGCTGGGGCTGGAGTTGGCATGTGGCCAGGGACTCCGGACAACTGGAGCCGGTGCTTGCGTTGCCTGCCTGCCTGGCGCTCCGGGGATTGGGGTGGCCATGCCACCCACCTGGTGCTCCGGGGCTTGAGGGGACTGCACCGCTCTCCTGCCTGGTGCTCCAGAGCCAGGGGCACTTGGGCAGCCTGGGGCTGGGGAAGAGGGCTGGTGGCCGTGAAGGGGGAGAGCTCTGGGGTCCAGCGGGTGGAAGGAGATAGGAGGGGTGTGGCCTCAGGCAGAAGGAGCAGACTGGGCCAGGGACTAGCTTTGTGGAGCCCAGGGTTCACCCTCCTCCCTTGAGACCAGAATTTTTCAAATTGGGGGTCCTGACACAAAAGATGTAGGGATAGGATTTTATAATTGTACTATAAAAATTGATGTAAACTTCGAATTAATTCTGCCAGCCACCCTTTTTGAATAACAGAAAGGAATGACTGTGTGAGACTGGGATCTTGTTTCCTATATGCATTATAAACATCCCTCTAGTCTCTTTTTTGGTTGAAGGTTTAGTGAGTAAAAGACAGGATCTTGTATTGTGTCTATGTTAATTAGATTAAAGGAATGTTAAAGGCCTGAGCCACAATCTAAACTGTTTTACCAGGAGATTTAGTGAAGTTTAATTTACAATGTATTCTCCTGAATATAAAATACTGCTCTCTTCTCTGTGAGAGATTGTTTGTGTGAATGAGGAATGCACGCATCAGGAAAAGAGAAGGTGTGAAAGCCATCACAAATGTCCAGATGGTCAAGAAAAAGTGAGAGACTTGGAAACACCAGGAGACAATCAGAAAATATCCATTGTATCCGATGTTAAACGTGTTAGCAGCATTGATGGCCTCAGAGGTGAGGCAACCACCCCCAAAGGCAAGACAACAAATAGGAGATAGGAAGGGAAGCCTGACAATAACCATCAAATTATAACAATGGAAAACCCCCACTTAAGGACGAATGATTACCACCACTTAAGGACTAATGATTACAGGATGACATTGCAAAATACATGGACTCAAATGGGAATTTACAAGTATAAAGCTGGGGTGTTTTGCCATGTTTCTTGACTTTAGCAAAGCTTTTGACACGGTCTCCCATAGTATTCTTGTCAGCAAGTTAAGGAAGTATGGGCTGGATGAATGCACTATAAGGTGGGTAGAAAGCTGGCTAGATTGTCGGGCTCAACGGGTAGTGATCAATGGCTCCATGTCTAGTTGGCAGCCGGTATCAAGTGGAGTGCCCCAAGGGTCGGTCCTGGGGCTGGTTTTATTCAATATCTTCATAAATGATCTGGAGGATGGTGTGGATTGCACTCTCAGCAAATTTGCGGATGATACTAAACTGGGAGGAGTGGTAGATACGCTGGAGGGGAGGGATAGGATACAGAAGGACCTAGACCAATTGGAAGATTGGGCCAAAAGGAATCTGATGAGGTTCAATAAGGATAAGTGCAGGGTCCTGCACTTAGGACGGAAGAACCCAATGCACAGCTACAGACTAGGGACCGAATGGCTAGGCAGCAGTTCTGCGGAAAAGGACCTAGGGGTGACAATGGACGGGAAGCTGGATATGAGTCAGCAGTGTGCCCTTGTTGCCAAGAAGGCCAATGGCATTTTGGGATGTATAAGTAGGGGCATAGCGAGCAGATCGAGGGACGTGATCGTTCCCCTCTATTCGACATTGGTGAGGCCTCATCTGGAGTACTGTGTCCAGTTTTGGGTCCCACACTTCAAGAAGGATGTGGATAAATTGGAGAGAGTCCAGCGAAGGGCAACAAAAATGATTAGGGGACTGGAACACATGAGTTATGAGGAGAGGCTGAGGGAGCTGGGATTGTTTAGCCTGCAGAAGAGAAGAATGAGGGGGGATTTGATAGCTGCTTTCAACTACCTGAAAGGGGGTTCCAAAGAGGATGGCTCTAGACTGTTCTCAATGGTAGCAGATGACAGAACGAGGAGTAATGGTCTCAAGTTGCAGTGGGGGAGGTTTAGATTGGATATTAGGAAAAACTTTTTCACTAAGAGGGTGGTGAAACACTGGAATGAGTTACCTAGGGAGGTGGTAGAATCTCCTTCCTTAGAGGTTTTTAAGGTCAGGCTTGACAAAGCCCTGGCTGGGATGATTTAACTGGGAATTGGTCCTGCTTTGAGCAGGGGGTTGGACTAGATGACCTTCTGGGGTCCCTTCCAACCCTGATATTCTATGATTCTATGATTCTATGAAACTCTGGGTTCACTCCTGCCAAAACCTCAGAGCATCAGATTGCGACCGACAGAGCCCAGCACCTCACTCATGTTCAATCTGACTGGCCATTAGATTGACTCGAGCTACAACAGACTGGTAACTATAAGAACATCAACTGGCAGGACTGTGTGCATGATGTGTATGTGTGTGTGACTGAAAAGCATATGCTAACTGTTGTATTTTCAATAAATATGGCGTATTTGCCTTCTCTCTTATAAAAGATCCCATGTGCTTTGTATAGCATGACGAAGGGAGTTGCAGGGAGATCGCAAAGTTATCACGGTATTGCCACCCCTACTTCTACACTGCCTTCAGAGATGGGTAGCTGGAGCGTGGCGGCTGTTGGCTGGGTGGCTAGCTCTGCAGGCAGCATCCCAGCAGCAGCAGTGCATAGTATGGTATTACCCCACTTCTTCACTTGTGCCTTCAGAGCTGGGAGGCCAGAGAGTGGCAGCTGCAGACTGAGAGCCCAGTTGTGCAGGCAGCAGCACAGAAATCAGAGTGGTAATATCATACCGTGTCATCCTTACTTCTGCGCTGCTGCTGACGGTGGCTCTGCCTTGCAGAGACGGACTCCTGCCCAGAAGCCGCCGCTCTCTAGCTGCCCAGAGCCACCGCCAGCAGCAGCACAGAAGTAAGGGTAGCAGTACTGCAATACCCCCCTACAATATCCTTGCGACCCCCCACAACTCCTTTTTGGGTCAGGACCCTACAATTACAATGTTGTGAAATTTCATATTCAAATAGCTGAAATCATGAAATTTACTATTTTTAAAATCCTCTGACTGGGCAAATGACCACAAAGGACCGTGAATTTGGTAGGGTCTAGTTATAGGGAGAAGTCAATCTCTCTTAATTAGCTTTATGAAGATTTGCGTGGGAATGGGGAAGGAGTATGTAGCCATTTAGATTTTTGACCATTCATTGTTAGAGGTGCTAACTGCACTAAGCATCTGTTATAGAGCACTAATTTCTACTAAGGTTTAACTTGTTTAAGATTTTGGAGGAGGGAAAAAGGGCCATTTATACATAAGAAAGTGACAGAGGCTGCCATTGCCTGTAATGTTACAGGAATTCTGTTTGAATTTTCTGCATGTGAACTAAGCAATGAAGACATTCAGCTGCCCCTTTCTGTGCTTTAGAAACAGCATTGTGTAACTGTTGTTTGACTGCTTTCATGGCTGAATCCAGCTTATCATTACTGTGCGGGTATGCTGGGGAGGAGGCATGATGGCAAAACTCCCATTTGCTTGCAAATTCCTTGAAATCTTTAGAAGCAAATTGGGGGTCCTTGTTGGTGAATACACTGTCCACAATGCCATATCTCACAAAGTGGGCCTTCAGTTTGCCAATCACGTGCAACTTATATCAGGCAGGGCATCGACCTACCAAAAATTTGAATAGAAGTCCACTGTAATCAAATACTGCTTTTCCTGGAAGGTAAATAAGTCTGCTCCCACCTTTTTCTATGGTCAGCTGGGCAGCTTGTGTGATAACATGTCTCATTTCTCTGGAAGTTATCAAACCAGCAGGTATCACACCTCTGTATCAAGAAGCAGAGTTGTGCATTCATTCCTGAATGATCAATACATTGTTAAGATCATCTAAGACAGCTATCAGTGCCTAGTTGTGAGGTATATCTTTTTTTCCATAACATCCTTACATAATGAAGTGGGAACAACAGTTTTCTGTCCTTACAATATGATTCCATCCTTCACACACAGTTCATCATTAACTTGAAAATATGGCTCTGCTTTTAAGGGTATTTGGCATTTGTCTTCTGGTCACGCTGCTATCTTGACTGTCTATAGTTGGATGAGTTCAAGTTAGAAAACTAGCCTCTTTGATTCCCATCAGCTTCACTGTTGAAACTGGGAGATAGTGCAGAATGTTAATGGATTCAAAGTCCTGATCCCTTCCCCCAAATCACTGATACTGGGTACACATGCCCTTCTCAGTGTGTCAGCTAACATCAAGAATCAAACTGGACAATATCTTATCTATACTTGGTAGCACTGGAGATGCATCAACATGAGTCACAATCTCTTTGGAGCACAATGAAGGGGCTTTGCCATGATTGTCTCAAGGGGTGGTGGTATAATTGCACTATTACTGGGAATACCATAGGGTATTGATGGAATCGCTCCACTCCAAATACTACAGTCAGAAACTCTCTTTATATTTGGATGTGTCCCTGTTCAGTCTCTGGCAGGGCTCTGCCTGCAAAAGAGCTACATCTAGTACTTTCTCTGATGTATCAAACTGGACTGTGAGTGGTTCTTGTGGCTGGCAATACTTCAGGACAGAGAGATCCATTTTCATTTGTTTCAGTATGTCAAATGCCTGCTATTGGGAATCTGCCCAGTCCCACTCAACACCCTACTTTGTAATATGGGTTCCACTGCTGCAGCTCTGTTCTTTGACAGAGAAACTATCATTCCTGTGAAGCATTGTGCTCTTTTCACATCCATTGGAGCTAGCTTCTCTCTGACTGCCTTGATCTTGTTGGGATCTGTTTTCAGACCCTCTGCTGTGAAAAGATGTCCCATATATGTCATTTCATGCAGTATGAGTCAATTTTTTTCTGAATTGAGATTTATGTTCTTGCCCCTGCTTCACTGTAGAAAAAACTTGTCGTTTTCTCTCGTGGTCTTGTTCAGCTTCTGTATCACTGCACCCTTCACATACAATGAGGATATGATCTGCAATTATTTTCACCCCAAGGCAGTCCTTCCCATGGCTGGGTGAGTCTTCTTTAGAACACATCTGGTGCTGTGCTTATGCTCAGCTGCATGCAGAGTCTTCTTTAATGACCCAGTGGTGTTGCAATAGCTATCAGCATGCTGGACTCTTTATCCAGGTTATGTCCCAAAACCCGTTCTTCCACAGACCATAAAGATTATGACTTTAGAAAATTCTGGTAATATGATCTCAGTTTTGATCAGTGGATAATGTCATCTTTTCAATGTCTGGTTCAGTTGTTTTGGACATACACAGTGTACAATTTGCATGATGGCTTCTTTACCATCACTATGTTTTCTGCGCTGGGTGCACTGGCCTCTGCTTTGCAGACATTCAGGCTCCATGCAGGCTGGATTACATAGTGCCACTGGAATTTTCCTTCATGGTAAGCATACAGTTTACCATATTTAGATCCACTGTGGGCAGGGCCATCCCTAGGCATACACAGAATATGCAGCTGTGTAGGGCACCATGAAATTTTGGACACAAAATTGCCCCAAATTTCATGGTGCCCTAGGCAGCTGCATGCTGCATACACGGCAGCACCAGCTCCGGTGACCAGCCCTATCCCTCGGCCGCCCCCATCCCCCACTGCGAGCTGCACCCACTTGAGGGGCAGGGCGATCCCTACGGGGGTGTGGGGCCGCAGACAACTCCCTCCACCCCACCTCTTAGTCTGCCCTCCTGCTCCACCCCCAGCCATTCCACCTCTTCCTCTAGTGACCCCACACTCACAGGGTGGCCCAGCTCCAGCCCGCTCTACTCCGTCGGCTCCCAGCCATGGCGCTCCGCTTCCCACCACTGGTAAGTGCAGGGGCTGGGGAAAGGATGCTCCCCGCACTCACAGGCGGTGGGATGTGGAGCGACACGGCTGGGAGCTGGTGGAGTGGAGTGTGCTGGGGCCGGGTTGCTCTGCTTCCCGCTGCTGCCAGTGAGTGCAGGGGGAAGGACCCTTTCCCCCAAACCCCCTTCCCCGAGCGACATGGCTGGGGCCGGGGTGAGGGAAGCGGAGCAGGTTGTTCCCAACCCCCGCTAATCTCCCGGGCCACTCTGGGCCTGTGGGCCCCCCCAAAGTGCCCCCCCCAGCTCCTGCCTCCCAGGCCCCGCCGGCCTTGAGCACAGCCCAGACCCTAGTTGGGGGGCGGAGCTGGTGTTTCTCCCGCACCCCCCACGTGGAGCTCTGGGGCCCCACACACACCCCCGTGGTGGTGGAGGGGGTTGCGTAGAGTACCCAAATGGCTAGGGATGGCCCTGACTGTGGGGTCTACTTCCATTTCAGCTTTCATTTGAGGCACCTTTGAAAACATTCTCAGATGATTTTAAAATTGTATACATTGTCCATAGGACTCCCCGTTTTGGTTATTTCACTGAAGCTCTACATTTCTGATGCTGTTCCCTGCTTAGATCCACAGTTTATGTGGCATTATTTCCAAGACTAGTCTATGGTGCTTGCCATCCACAATCACAAATTTCAGTTGGTGCTGTCTAATATTTTGGGGGGTTATTTACTAGGAAGTCAAATTTGTGACAGCTTGCATTAAGATCTCATTGTACATTATTAGATTGAACCTGATCTTTGTAATCCAGTTCAATTCACCCAGAGAATTACATTGCAGGAGACTCTTCTATGGAGCTGAAATCACACAGGGCACTTCCCTATGAACATAATTGCATACAAAGAGGTTGGTATCGTCCCTTCTTGTTTTCCTGTCCTGACAGTCTGATATGCTCCTAGATTCAAGTAGAGATTCAAGGTGCCATCACCACTGTCCCCAGGGACGACCCAAGCAGCAGTCCCAGGGGTGGCTGGAGCGGCAGATGAGTGGCTCTGGGTCCAGCTGCATTGGTGCTACTGGAGTGGCCCTGGGACAAGCTGCACCGGCACTGCTCAGGCAGCCCTGGGCAACTGGTCCCAGGGACCTCCCAAGCAGCCACTGGTGAAGCTGGCCCCTGGATCGCCTGAGCAGCGATCCCAGGGGCAGCCCGAACAGTCGCTGCTCGGTGGCCCCCGACAGCTGGTGCCACTGGCCCCCCGCCACCCTCCCCGAGAGCAGCAGATCCCAGCCTCCCCGCCCTGAGAGCAGCGGCCCCCCTCCCAGCTAAGATATAGTTAGGGAAGTTAGAGATGGGAAAGACCTGTTCAATCATCCCATCCATCTTCTTGCCAAGGCATTGTTAGTCACTAAATTTACTAGTGTCAATTGACCAATTTAGTTTTAAACATCCCAAGCAATGGGTCTTCCACCACTTCCCTTCTGAGATTATTCCCATCTTCTCTTTCCTTAATTTCAACCTGTTACTTGAGTTATAACTAAGGCTACGACTTACTCATGAGTTTTTTTAGTAAAAGTCATGGACAGATCATGGGCCATGAATTTTTGTTTATTACCCGTGACCTGTCCGTGACTTTTACTAAAAAGCAATAGGTTGAAATTAAGAAAAGAGAAAATGGGAATAATCTCAGAAGGGTTGTAGTGGAAGACCCATCACTTGGGATGTTTAAAACTAAATGGGCAATTGACACTCGTAAATGTAGTGACTGACAATGCCTTGGCAGGAAGATGGATGGGATGACTGAACAACTCTTTCCCATCTCTAACTTCTTTTCTGATTCTTTGAAAATTGAGGTGCCTGGAAGCACAGACTTTTTTGCAGCACATTATTAATCTAATGCTACCACTAAAATAATAAAGGAAACTATACATTGACTGTTTATAACTATAATGTGGATGAATTACTGGGTTTTTACCCTCTTCCTCTGAGCCCGATCACCATCCCATTTGTTGAGAGCACACATTTGTTTGATTTTTTTTTTAAATTATGTCCCACACTAACTACTGGCTCCACAATGCCAGACCTCTGCACCCACGTGGACCTCTATTAGCTTAAGTATGCCCCTGCACAGTTACATTGGTACACTTGTGCAGAGTCAGCTACAGAATTGGGGTCCTGGGTGGTGAAATTGTTTGAGCAGAGACTATCTCTTAATATGATTTCTCCCCTTTTAGCTTTTGTTTTTATTTATTTAATATATTGATTGTTATTGGATAAAGTGAGCTTGGATCAGTCAAAACATAAACAGTTCAAATCTTCTACTAACTGTTAGTATGCAACAGCTAGGCTTTCTTTTCTATAGCACTTTCCCCCTTATTATATTTATGTATACTTCAGTGGTTTTTGCAGAATAATAATAGTAATCATAATAACAACAACTAATTATATGGAAAATTCATGATGTACAATAATGGCAGTCCAGATCCGCAGCCGATGTAAAATCGCATAGCTCCAATGGAGCTAAGGAAATTTAAACCAGACGAGAATCTGGTCTGACATTTTTATCTTAACCAACATCTCTTGTGGTAATGCAACCGAGGGTCAGATTCAGTGGTATGCGCCAGCTGGTTTGTGCCATCTAGCAGCACAGCACAGCTATAAACCCATCTTAATGTGGCCCATTAAACCAGCTTCATGACTACTTTGCATAACTAAAGCAGAACAAAGCAGCTGAAGCAAACCAGTGAACCTGGCCCTCAAGCTTCATTTTTACATAGAGGGCCTGATCGTGCTCCAATTTAAGTCAATGGGAGTTTTGTCCTTGCCTTCACTTAGAGCAGTATTGGACTTCCTCAGTGATACTAAGGACCTGATTCTTTACTTCCTTCTGTCACAGCTTGTCCAAGTACCACTCTAAACAGAGTCACATACTGGTTGCGAGTGGCCCCAAACTTTGGGTCCATGTGCTTTCAAGCCAGCTGGGTCTGAGTAGATTCCAGTCCCTGTTTCTATTTCTAGGACCTTAGGACACACTCCCAGTCTCAGATATTATTGATTTGTCTGATGCCATTCCATGGGATATGAGGTGCTAATGCCCAACCACTCCTAGGTCCCACTGTGATTCATTGTATATATTTGCAATTTCTTTCCGAGGCTAGATAGATTAGGTTGGTTGGCCAGCAGGAGGTGGAATTAGGGTGATGATGCAATTATTTATGTCACCTGAAATATATATTTTGAAATTTTACATAGCAACTGCCTTGCATGAAATGAAAATAAAAAGGAAGTCTGCCAGTTTAGTTTCACTTAACTTGGTGGCTGATGTCTTGCAAAAGAGCTCAAGCATCTTCTTATAAGGTACCTAATTACTGTTCACTGCTTGATGATATCCATCTACCTTTCCATATAGTCATTTGTATTGCATGCTTCACTGTGGTATCTGATCACCTCTTAGGCCTGGTCTACACTACAAGTTTATGTCGGATTTAGCAGCATTAAATCGAATTAACCCTGCACCCATCCACACAACAAAGCCATTTTTTTTTACATAAAGGGCTCTTCAAAGTACTTGTTTCTGTACTCCTCCCCAACAAGGGGATTAGCACTGAAATCGACATTGCTGTTTCGAATTAGGGTTAGTGTGGACGCAATTTGAAGGTATTGGCTTCCAGGAGCTAGCCCACTGTGCACCATTGTGACCACTCTGGACAGCACTCTGAACTCTGATGTACTGGCAAGATGTACATGAAAAGCTCCGGAACTTTTGAATCTCATTTGCTGTTTGGCCAGGCGAGCTCATCAGCACAGGTGACCATGCAGAGCTCATCAGCACAGGTGACCATGCAGTCCTAGAATCGAAAGAGAGCTCCAGCATGGATCGAAATAGAGGTACTGGATCTGATCGCTGTATGGGGAGAGGAATCCGTGCTATCAGAACTACATTCCAAAAGACGAAATGCCAAAACATTTCAAAAAATCTCTGAGGCCATGAGGGACAGAGGTTACAGCAGGGACGCAACACAGTGCTGTGTGAAACTTAAGGAGCTCAGACAAGCGTATCAGAAAACCAAAGAATCAAACGGATGCTCCGGGACAGAGCCCCAGACATTCCGCTTCTACGTGAACTGCATGCAATTCTAGGGGGGGCCGCCACCACTACCCCACCCCTGTCCATGGACTCCAATGATCGGGTACTCTCCATCATGCCTGAGGATTTTGCGGACAGGGAAGATGAGGAGGAGGAGGACGAGCTTGAGGAGAGCACACAGCACACAGTTCTCCCCTACAGCCAGGATCTTTTTATCACCCTGACTGAAATACCCTCCCAACCCAATGAAGCTGGAGAAGGGACCTCTGGTGAGTGCACCTTTTAAAATATAATACATGTTATAAAAGCAAGTGTTTTTTAATGATTAAGTAGCCCTGAGGACTTGGGATGCATTTGTGGCCAGTACAACTATTGGAAAAGTCTGTTAACATGTCTGGGGATGTAGCGGAAATCTTCCAGGGACATCTCCATGAAACTCTCCTGGAGGCACTCTAAAAGCCTTTGCAGAAGGTTACTGGGGAGAGCAGCCTTATTCCGTCCTCCATGATAGGACGCTTTACCACGCCATGCTAGTAGCAAGTAATCTGGTATCATTGCATGACAAAGCCTGACAGCTTATGGTCCCAGTGTTTGCTGGTATTCAAGCAACATCCATTCTTTATCTCTCTGTGTTATCCTCAGGAGAGTGATATCGTTAATGGTAACCTAGTTGAAATAGGGGAATTTAATTAAGGGGATATTCAGAGGTGGCCGTTCCTACTGGGCTGTTTGCTTGTGGCTGAAAAGAAATCCTCCCCACAGTTAGCCATGCAGTGGGGCGGGGGGTATTGGCACTGAACTGTTTGGCTAGCAGAAATCTTTCCTGATACCAGCCACATGGTGGGGTGAGGGGTAATTGGATGGGGGAGGGTTAGTTTGGTTTCTGCTGCTTCACGTTAACAGGAAAACCACAGCACTAAAATGGCCAACTTAACGTGCTTTGCTTGGTATGGGAGAGGAGGGCACTGCTGTTATGAAGGTTGCAGAAGCCGAAAGACTATGGCTTACCGTGGCCGCCTGCAAGCTGAATTCTGTTCCCCGGCACTGCGTGTGTGATCTCTAACACCAAAGCCACATGCACTCAATATAAGATGCAAAATTGACCTTGTACCAAAATCACATGTGCTATGTAATGTGAATAATGTTGTTCACCATGAAAGAGTATAGCCATTTTTCAGTAAAATGTATCTTTTTAAATACTTCACTCCCTTTTTTTCCTCCAGCAGCTGCAAATGTTTCAAGCCTCCCTCCTCCATCCCAAAGGCTATCTCAGACAAGGCAGCGAAAAAACCGCATGCGTGATGAAATGTTCTCTGAGCTCATGCAGTCGTCCAGCACTGACAGAGCTCAGCAGAATGTGTGGAGGGACACAATACCAGAATACAGGAAAGTGGCTGATGAACGTGAGGAGAGGTGCTGGCAGGAAGATCAGAAGAGGCATGAGGCAATGCTGGGGCTACTGCAGGATCAAACAGACATGCTCCGGCATCTGGTAGAGGCTCATGAACGGCAGCAGGATTACAGACTGCCACTGCAGCCCCTGTTTAACTGCCCTCCCTCCTCCCCAAATTCCATAGCCTCCTCACCCAGACGCCCAAGAACACAGAGGGGCGGGGGGAGGGAGGGAGGAGGTGTGGCGGGGAGGCTCCAGGCACCCAACCATTTCACCCCAGTGGACAGCCCAAGCAACAGAAGGCTGTCATTCAAGAAGTTTTAAAGTGGCCTTTTCCTTCCCTCCTACCCTCCTCCCACACCCCACCCGGGCTACCTTGTGAGTTATCTCCCTATTTTTTATAATCAATTAATAAAGAATACATGTTTTTTAAACTATAGTGACTTTATTTCCTTTGCAAGCAAGCTGTGATCGAAGGGGAGAGGGCGGGTGGCTTACAGGGAATTTAGAGGCAACCAAGGGGGCAGGTTTTGATCAAGGAGAAACAAACAAAAGTGTCACACAGATCCCTGGCCAGTCATGAAACTGGTTTTCAAAGCTTCTCTGATGCACAGCGCTTCCTGCTGTGCTCTTCTAACCGCCCTGGTGTCCGGCTGCATGTATTCAGTGGCCAGGTGATTTGCCTCAACCTCCCACCCCACCATAAACATCTCCCCCTTACTCTCACAGAGATTGTGGAGCAAAGAGCAAGCAGCAATAACAATGGGAATATTGGTTTCCCTGTGGTCTCAGCGAGTCAGTAAACTGCGCCAGCGACCCTTTAAACATCCAAATACACACTCTACCACCATTCTGCACTTGCTCAGCCTGTAGCTGAACAGCTCCTGACTACTGTCCAGGGTGCCTGTGTACGGCTTCATGAGCCAGGGCATTAAGGGGTAGGCTGGATCCCCAAGGATGACTATAGGCATTTCAACATCCCCTACAGTTATTTTCTGGTCTGTGAAGTAAATCCCTTCCTGCAGCCATTTAAACAGACCAGAGTTCCTGAAGACAAGAGCATCATGAACCTTTCCTGGCCATCCCACGTTGATGTTGGTGAAACGTCCCTTGTGATCCACCAGTGCTTGCAGCACCATTGAAAATTACCCCTTGTGGTTTATGTACTGGCTGCCCTGGTGGTCCGGTCCCAAGATAGGGATATGTGTTCCGTCTATAGCCCCACCACAGTTAGGGAATCCCGTTGCAGCAAAGCCAACTAGTATGACCTGCACATTTCCCAGAGTCACTGCCTTTGATAGCAGCAGCTCAATGATTGCGCTGGCTACTTGCATCACAGCAACCCCCACAGTATATTTGCCCACTCCAAATTGATTACCGACTGACCGATAGCTGTCTAGTGTTGCAAGCTTCCATAGAGCTATTGCTATTCATATTGTGAGGGCTGCTCTCATCTTGGTATTCTTGTGCTTCAGGGCAGGGGAAAGCAAGTCACAAAGTTCCAAGAAAGTGCCCTTATGCATGCGAAAGTTTCCGAGCCACTGGGAATCATCCCAAACCTGCAACACTATGTGTTCCCACCACTCTGTGCTTGTTTCCCGGGCCCATAATCGGCTTTCCACAGCATGAGCCTGCCCCAGTAACACCATGATCTCCAAATTGCTGGGGACAGTGGTTTTAGAGAAATCTGTGTTCATGTCCTCATCACCACGCTGCCATCACCTCCTTGCCTGGTTTTTCAGGTGCTGGTTCTGCATAAACTGAACAATAATGTGTGAGGTGTTTACAATGGTCATAACTGCTGCAGGCTCCATGCTTGCCATGCTATGGCATCTGCTCGGGCAATCCAGGGAAAAGGGTGCAAAATGATTGTCTGCCGTTGCTTTCATGGAGGGAGGAAAGGTTGACTGATGACATTTACCCATAACCACCCGCAACAAATTTTTGGCCCCATCAGGCACTGGGAGCTCAGCACAGAATTCCAATGGGCAGCGGGGACTGTGGGAACTGTGGGATAGCTACCCACAGTGCACCGCTCGGAATGTCGACCCTTGCCATGGTACTGTGGATGCACACCACCGAATTAATGTGCTTAGTGTGGACGCATGCACTCGACTTTATGCAATATGTTCCCAAAAACCGATCTCTGTAAAATCGGAGTACTTTCGTAGTGTAGACATTGCCTGAGTGTCTGTGATCCTGTCTGTCATTGCAAAAGTTGTCTTAAAGATTTAAATTGACTCTCTGTTCAAACGAATGGATGCCAGTACCTACCAGTTAAGTACATTCTGAAAGATCATTCTTGTAAAAATAGTGGGTCTGATTCGGCACTGCTTTATTGCAATTTACATCAGTGTAATTCCATTGACTTCACTGGATTTACACCACCATAGAAGTGAAGTAACACATCCCTGACTGAAATCGAATAATGTCAACTGAAGATGATGATACATGAAAATCCTTGTGACAATAATTATAAGAATGGGAAAGAGTATTGAAGAACTGTGAAAATCTTAACATTCTAAACTTGTAGTGCAAATTGAATTTCCAACTTATTGATGCTGCTGGCTTTTGTTTTTTTGAAAAAGGAACACTTCTCTAAGCCAACTGCATTTTTTGCATTTGTGTTGTATAGAATTATATGTACCATGTACTCTATGTTCCACTGTTATGTTTTATCACATGGAATCATGCAAAAATATACTAGGGATATCATATTATTTCCCAAATATACAGAAATGCTCATATTTTTATCTTGGACTAAAAACCAGCTGGCTTTACTCTCCTATGGAAACGAGTATTCAGTCAAAAAGTAACATCTGATATTCAATTCCCAATGAAGCTGAGGGACATTCAGTATTTCTCAAGACTGTTTCTTCTGCTCACCAATTTCTGGCCTTTATCTTGTGTAGATTTTCACTGCAGCTCTTTTCTCTCCTTCCCATCATCTTGTCAAAATCGGGGACCTCATCTTTATCTTGAACTTCCTAGTGGAAACAATGGGTTCTTTTATGTTCTTATTTCCTCTTCGTACATTGGAGATGAAAACAAATAATTTAAATTAACAAACTGACAATAAAAAAAGAGTTGCTGTGAATGCTGCCCACAGGGTTTTAAAATGATAAAAGCACTTCACATTATAGGATAGTGCTCGTCTCCTAACATGAATTCCAGTCTGAAAGATTGAAAATCTCCCCTAAGTCTGAAGCACTTAAATAATTTAGATTAAATTTAAATTGTGCTACACTTTACAAGTGCCCAGAACCATAGTCACATCTTTACTAGAAAGCTTATAAAAATTTGAAATGCTCCAATAATTTTAAATCTTGTAGAAGCCTGGTACCCACCAAATTAAAGTGCTAATAAAAAAATAGCGCTGAAATTTAAATCTCTATGTGCGGGGTAGAATGATTTAAAATTATTGAAGCTTTTCAATTTTTTATGAGTTCTCCATGTGGAAGTGAATCAAACAGCTTTTTTAGTACAATGGAAGTCTGTTAAAACAGAAAACAAACAAAGAAAAATTGTCACAAAAATAAGACTGTAGTTGGAAAACCTGTTGCAGAGCACAAAACCACATAGCTGTCAAAAGAGTAGTTATACTATGAAAAGTGAGGAAGATATGGTTTTGTGGTTAAGGTACTGCACTGGGATTCGGAAGATAGTCAGCTTCAGGCTCTGCCACAGGTTTCCAATATGGCCTTGGGCACACCACTTAATATTTCTGTGCTTCAGTTCCATATCTATAAAATAGGATAATAATACTTCTTTTGTCTACCTTATCTTTCTAGATTGTAAATTCCTAAGGGCAAGCATTTTCTCCTTGAATATGATTCCACAGTACCTAGCACAATGAGGCCTCTTTCTTGGTAGGACTTCTAGGTGCTGCTGTGATACCAGTTACAAGCAATGAAAAGTTCATAAGAAGATAACAAGATGGAGTGCTGTTTGCAACTAAGCAGTTCAGTGGACTTGGTTAACCATCAATTCCATAGCATAAGTATCAATGTACATACAAGGAACACAAAGTTCCAAAGAACATACCCTAAGAAACAATCATTCCTAGGAAAAGAATGATGTGGGTCACCCAGGTCTAATTGCTATGATTTTATAGAATCTCATGTTTATATCGCGGTTCCCATTGTATTTAAGGGAACTGCAGAAAGAAACATGATCCCTTGTCCAGAGTATGGTTTATTCTTAAGCAGAATTAATATAGCAAAGAACTAGTGATGGGGAAATCCTCAAAAATACCTAAAAAATAAACATCTAAATTGTCAAATTGGATTCTGGCCTGTTTATGGCTTAGAGACTGATATTGCTTCACTGGATGATGAGCTCCTTCTAACAGTTGATATATGTGTCAGTAGTCTTGGACAATATGGACCACAAGTTTTTCCTCACTTGACTATAAACACTGTGTTGGGTAGATAGGATAGCCTTGAATACTTCTTTTGTCTTTTCTTAGAAAGATCCCAGAAGATACTATTGAGCATCTAGGTGGTTATTGCAGAGATGATTTCTAATTCCAGGTAGAATTGTCCCGGTAGAATTGTCCCACCCATTGTCCAAAAAGCTTGTAATTTTGAGTTGCATGTGGATTCCTGATTTCTCCTGGGTTCTTTGGTAGTGAGTGTTGAACGCACTTTTTTTTCCAAGTGCCTGTGGCCATTTTAGAACATTTTTCTCTGATGTGAATCTTACCACTTTTTTGTTCTCTGTATTGAATTACTGCAAAACATTCCACAGTTTCAGCCAGTGCAAGAATGCAGCTGGCCACCTACTTGATGGTATAATCTGCAAGGAGAACATTACACAAATTATTTTAAGACTGCATTGGCTTCCTTTTTGCAGTGTTATTTAATGTCCTGACACTGCCTTTGGTTTTGCTCATGGCTACCTTAGTGAACTGCTGCTAACTCTGGTTTGCTGGGACACATTTACTGACAGTTGTTAGGTTTGCTATCTGAGGCTGCTGGAGGCTGAGAGTACTCAGAGCTTCTTATGTTATGTAATTCACATCCTTCTGTCAAGTGCTACAGCTGATGCAAATGTGTTGACTTGCAGAGCGCAGGGTAAGGCCCATTTCTTCTAGAAATCATTTAGGGTGCTGATTTTGAAGCAGGGAACAAAATGTTCTTAGCCTGGGAAATACAGCTTTTAATACTTGAGCACTCAGAGTCTAAATAGCAGGCATGTTGTTAAATTAAAAATAAATATATACATTTAAATTAATTTAATGTGAACAAAAAAGAATTCAAAGCAGACTTCAGACATTTACATTAGCTGTTATTAATGCTTACAAAATCCATGGCCCAAAGGCAAACTGACATATTATCCATATTAACATGGAATTGTTCATTAAAAGGGCCATTTCTACAACATTTAAATAAAACATTACAAAGAAACACTTTTCATATCTTCCAAGGAAAACAAAGAGAGGAAGCATTTGGAGGTTTATATCTTACAGACAACATGCTTTGTAAAGACCAGAATGCTTACAGGGAAATTGTGAAAGCGGTGATCATCTGCCTCACGGGATTTAAGAAGAGGACCGTAGTTGCTTTATGTGTGGCTTACGTATAAGAGTGGTTAGGAGACTATCCTGTGACCGTGAAGCTCTAATTCAATTCCCTGCTCACAATAGGCTTCCTATGTGAAGCAAGTCACTTTAGGGGGTGTCTGCACTGAAGCTGGGACAGGTGATCCCCAGCCTGGGTAGACAGACGCAAGGTCGTACTTTAAAAATAGCAGTGTGGGTGCTGCAGCACTTGTGGTGCCTTGGGCTGAATCCAAACGGTTCTGAGCTCAAGTGCCTGGCCTGTGCTGCTGCTATCAGTGCACTAGTTCACGCTCAGCTGGTGTGATTCTGTCCACCTGCACTGCAAAATCCACCTCCCGTCTGCAGTGTAAACATACTCTTGGGTTACGTTCATGGTGGATTAGGGTTTTGTGGGGCCCCTGGGCCAGAGCAAGTGGGGGCCCCTCCACATCCCTTCTTCCCGCAATCCCTCCCCCCACTCCAGCGTTCCTGCCGAGGAAATGGGGTCCGGGTGCAGAGGCAAGTACTTAGAATCATAGAATCATAGGACTGGAAGGGACCTTGAGAAGTCATCTAGTCCAGTCCCCTGCTCTCGTGGCAGGACTAAGTATTACCTAGACCATCCCTGACAGGTGTTTGTCCAACCTGCTCTTAGAAATCCCCAATTAAGTTTTTCCTAATGTCCAACCTGAACTGCCCTTGCTGCAATTTAAGCCCATTGCTTCTTGTCCTATCCTCAGAAGTTAAGAAAAACAATTGTTTCTCCCTCCTCCTTATAACAACCTTGTATGTACTTGAAAACTGTTATCATGTTCTCTCTCAGTCTTCTCTTCTCCAGGCTAAACAAACCCAATTTTTTCAATCTTCCCTCATAGGTCATGCTTTTTAGACCTTTAATTATTTCTGCTGCTCTTCTCTGGACTTTCTCCAGTTTGTCTGCATCTTTCCAGGAACGTGGCACCCAGAACTGGACACAAAACTCCAGTCGAGACCTAATCAGTGTGGAGTAGAGCGGAAGAATTACTTCTCATGTCTTGCTTACACTCCTTCTAATCCACTCCTGATAATACATACCAGAATAATGTTTGCTTTTTTTGCAACAGCGTTACACTATTGACTCATATTTAGCATGTGATACACTATGACCCCCAGATCCCTTTCCGCAGTACTCCTTCCTAGGTAGTTATTTCCCATGTTGTATGTGTGCAATGGATTGTTCCTTCCTAAGTGGAGTACTTTGCATTTGTCCTTATTGAATTTCATCCTATTCACTTTAGACCATTTCTCCAGCTTATCTAGATCATTTTGAATATTAATCCTATCCTCCGAAGCACTTGCAACCCCTCCCAGCTTGATATCGTCCGCAAACTTTATAAGTGCACTCTCTATGTCATTATCTAAATTATTGATAAAGATATTGAAAAGACCCAGAACCAGACCCAGAAGTGATCCCTGCGGGACCCCACTCATTCTGCCCTTTCACCATGACTGTGAACCACTGATAACTACTTTCTGAGCATGATTTTTCAACCAGTTATGCACCCACCTTATAGTAGCTCCATCTAGGTTATATTTTCCTAATTTGTTTATGAGAAGGTCATGGGAGAGAGTATCAAAATCCTTACTAAAGTCAAGATATACCACATTTACCACTTCCCCCCATCTACAAGGCTTGTTACCCTGTCAAAGAAAGCTATCAGGTGGGTTTGACACTATTTGTTCTTGACAAATCCATGCTGACTGTTATTTATCAAATTGATTGCTTAATTATATGCTCCATTGTCTTTCCGGGTACAGAAGTTAAGCTGACTGGTCTGTAATTCCCTGGGTTGTCCTTATTTCCCTTTTTATAGATTGGGCACTATATTTGCCCTTTTCCAGTCTTCTGGAATGTCTGCCGCTACCGCTCACTTCTTTGGATGCATGCAGTGGAACATACAGTGGGGAGATTTTATATACACAGAGAACATGAAACAATGTGTGTTACCATACACACTGTAATGAGAGTGATCAGGTAAATTGAGCTATTACCAGCAGGAGAGAAAAACAACCTTTTCTAGTGATAATCAAGGTGGGCCATTTCCAGCAGTTGACAAGAACATGTGAGGAGGGGGGGCGATAAACATGGGGAAATAGTTTTACTTTGTGTAATGACCCATCCACTCCCAGTCTTTATTCAAGCCTAATTTAATGGTGTCCAGTTTGCAAATTAATTCCAATTCAGCAGTCTCTCATTGGAGTCTGTTTTTGAAGTTTTTTTGTTGAAGAATTGCAACTTTTAGGTCTAAAATCGAGTGACCAGAGAGATTGAAGTGTTCTCCGACTGGTTATTGAATGTTATAATTCCTGATGTCTGATTTGTGTCCATTTATTCTTTTACGTAGAGACTGTCCAATTTGGCCAATGTACATGGCAGAGGGGCATTGCTAGCACATGATGGTATATATCACATTGGTAGATGTGCAGGTGAACGAGCCTCTGATACTGTGGCTGATGTGATTAGGTCCTATGATGGTGTCCCCTGAATAGATATGTGGACACAGTTGGGAACTGGCTTTGTTGCAAGGATAGATTCCTGGGTTAGTGTTTGAGTATTTGCTTCAGGTTGGAGGGCTGTCTGTAAGCGAGGACTGACCTGTCTCCCAAGATCTGTGAGAGTGATGGGTTGTCCTTCAGGTTAGGTTGTAGATCCTTGATGATGCGCTGGAGAGGTTTTAGTTGGGGGCTGAAGGTGATGGCTAGTGGCGGTGGGCCTGTAATAGGTAACTTCTGGGTACTCTTCTGGCTCTGTCAATCTGTTTCTTCACTTCAGCAGGTGGGTATTGTAGTTGTAAGAATGCTTGATAAAGATCTTGTAGGTGTTTGTCTCCATCTGAGGGGTTGGAGCAAATGTGGTTGTACAGTAGAGCTTGGCTGTAGACAATGGATTATGTGGTGTGGTCTGGATGAAAGCTGGAGGCATGAGGGTAAGTATAGCGGTCAGTAGGTGTCCAGTATAGGGCGGTGTTGGTTTTTAACCTATGAGGGATATGTGTTCAGGAATTTCATATGATTAAGTGTTGAGCTGTCTCCAATTTCCCTAAGCATCTCCAAGTCTGTGGTGAAATAGATGCCTGGGGGCGGGGAAAAACCCTCAAGCTATTTACAGAAGTATGGTCTAAACAAGACTGGATGACTGATAAGAGGTACATGTTGTCAGTGCTTTCTCTGATGTTTTAACTCAGTAAGAACTGCCAGTTGTCACAGCTGTCAGTAATAATGACCAGATTACAATTTCCCTTCATTTATTGATCATATACCTAAATATATCATGAAGGAAATTCCATAAAAATTAGGTAAAACAAAAATGTCACAACAGGACACCTGGTGAAATTAATTGTGGAAAAGTTTTCTTTTCCCGCCAAAAAGGGGTTTCTTTGTCTCCTACCCTATAAAAAGACAGAGGTTTTGGAATCAGGTGGAGACTGCAAACTGCCAGCATCCCATCAGTTACAGAGGAGAGAGACACAGAGGACAGCGAACTGTGGACACTGGGAGCTGCGAGCGACCGTACCTGTGGATGCTCAGGTAAACAAAGCGTCTCCTGGCCCACCAGGGGCTTACCCTGAACAAGCCACATACAAGTTTGGGAACCCCTGCCTTAGACTAAATGTGCCTCAGTTCTTTATTTGGAAAATGATAATAATAGTACTTCCCTACCTCATGGGGTGTTGTGAACAACACTGAAGACTGTGAGTTGCTCATTTACCATGGTAATGAGGGCCACAAAAGTATCTAAGGTAGATTCAATATATCATTCTTCCTTTAACCTGTTATGCAGATAGCTTCAGGAGCAGTATTTCCAAAAGGCTGTGTGACATGATTATGGGCTAATTACCTCTGTCTCTTTTCTAAGGTCATAGCTACACTCTAAGGCTTTGCATGCAAAGCACTCTTCGTTGGAATGCAGGTATACTGGCAAAAATGGGCCTTTGCCAGTATAGCTTTCCCTGAGCAATATTAGTTATACTGTCAAAAGCAGTTTGCTGGCATAACTGCATTTACAGTAGGGGCTTTTGCTGGCACAGCTACGTCCCCCATCACACTCCTGTTGGAGACCCCAGGGCATGGCCACTAGTTAAGTTGAGGGGATGGAAGGCCATAAGGGTCGAGGAGGTCTTTCTGCTGAAGGCCTAAGGGCTTCTTCTCAACTCCCCTTAATAGAATTCAGTCCTGGCTGGTTTGAGTAACTCTTTTGCTCTTAAAACAATGTTGCAGCTGCAGATAATGCCTTATAGTGTAAGGTTTGCTGACGCCAAGTTAAAGATAATAGGAGAGAGAGCTACAAGGCCAGACAGAATGTGCTGGTTGTTTAAGTTGCTAGGAATGGTAGTTAGAGGTTGCAGGAAATAAACATTGTTGTAACCCTTATAAGGAAGGCAGAGTATTTGTGCAAAGTTTTAATTGGCTGATGTATAGTGCAGTAGCATTAAGGAATATAAAAGTGTGTGTAATGACCTGCTCTGGTGTGCAGGATTTGAGATTCTATTCTCACTGTACCTTGTTTGCAGCTGCAAATAAACTTTTCTGCTTCTCCACCCCATTGTGATTATTGAGTGAAGCATACCGGGTAATGAACCCCTGCTGTTGTTTTGCCTCTCGGCACTGGGTGCCAGCAATACTCCAACCAACATAGCTATGCCAGCAAAAGCCTTCTTGTGCAGACATAGCTTGAGCATACCCCTTCCAGTGTCAGGCCTCATGTTCTTATCTGTCTTGGATTTCACAATTGTTTTATTCATAGACTGGGATTTGAGCATAACACCATGTCTCTGCCAACCACTTATTGACATGCAAGTCTGACCAGATACCTGCGTTTTTACCTTCAGTAGCTATGACCAGTGATATAATGGTTAATAGGGTAGGATGAATTTTTTTTTCAGCTAATAGTTTTTTCACTGAAAAATGCAGTTTGGGCGACTCTTAACTATTTGAAAATCTGACACAAATTCACCTAATAGTGTTGATCAAACCAAAAAAATTAAAATGTTCAGAAATGTCAAAACTAAATATTTTGGTTTGACCTGACTCAACATTTTCCATTTTGATTTTGGGTATTTTGACTAAAGCAAAGGAGGACTAAATTCACAAAATTGTTGGGAGGCCTTCCTTGTAACCCTTAGCTCAGTGAGCTTACCATGATATGTGAAATGCTGATTCAAGATAAGGGATAAGGTGATCTGAACATGGGTTTCCCACCACCCAGGTTAGTGCATGGGGGTATATTTTTAATTTCTCCTATTAAAGCCTGTTCTACTTTTTATAAATAATTACATGGTCATTGGAGCAGTGACTTGAACTTGGGTGCTCCTCCGCTCAGGTGAGTTCCCTAATGACAAGTCTGTACAGTCAATTTTACTCTCTCTTTCTGGCCAAAAGACTGTTCATCGCCATTATGAATGACCTACAGTCCTACCATCCCATAATCATAGTCAGACCTAGCTTCTTCAGATGACCTCAGGGGTTCTTGTGGGAGTTTTTGCTTCATTCTAGTTTCCTAAAGAGATTGTCCTTTTTAAACCCTGACAGAGGTTTTGTCCTTCTGTGTAGGCTGGTTTTGGCCCTTCACAGATTCGTAGATTCTAAGGCCAGAAGGGACCATGTTGATCATCTAGTCTGATCTCCTGTATAGCACTTGCCATAGAATTTCCCCAAAATAATTGCTAGTGTATATCTTTTAGATAAACATACAATCTTGATTTAAAAATTCTTAGTGATGAAGAATCCATCATAACCTGTGGCAAATTGTTCTAATGATTAAATACGCTCATTATTAAAAAAAATTAAACCTTATTTCCTTATTGTGCCTTCTAATCCAACCAGTCCTGTAGGCTCAGCAGGAAATCAAGCCAGAATCATGGAAGCAAATAGTTCTGCCATTTTTCCTTAGTGACTCTTGAGTGTCAGTTAATACGTGACTATATTAAACCATATCCTCCTTCCTACCTGTATTTCTAACAGACCTCTAGTGAGTTAAACAAAGATATTCATACAGAAAATGCCAAACCAGTAACCAGGCCAACACACAATATTCTTAAATTATTACAGTATACTTTGCACAGAAAGTAATGGAGCTTGTTGCATTCTACTGACATGTCCAAAATAGCCTTTGTTTCTGTTCATAAGTTCCCATTGAAAACAGGACAACTGAAAAAAATATGTTCATTATTCATAATTATTTTATAAGAATTTTTTGCAAACAAACATCAGTCTATGGGCAGCTCACAAAATGCCTGCTATGTGTAAAGCTGGTTGAAAAGAATAAAAAGAGATTTTCAAATATTGCAATGCATTAAATAGGTTGAGTTTGCTTCACTAATATTCATGGGGGTCATACTATACACTCTTCACAAGTATTCAGACATTTAATCAGAAAATTAATAAAAGAACACTTTCATGTATCATCCAGGTAAAATGTGTGAGAAACAATGTGGTGCCCATAATACCCACATTAATTTTCAAAGGTTCCTAGGATCCTACTGCAACTAGGATAATACCACATGGTACTTGCAAGGGATGTTAACAGGCCATTGTATTCAATGTTATTATTCCAATACTTGTGAATTAAAATATGAGAAAAGTTTAAAATATTTGAATGAAGTAAACTTGAAAAGACTAATAAGGCCTGATTCTGATCTGATTAACCCCAATTTTAGCGGGGAGTATTTTGTGCAAATTGTCCCAGATTTACACTGATGGGAAGGCATATACAAACTTTCATTCTAATTTCTTTAGTTTCAGAAACATTGCATACATTTTGTCAAAAAAGAAGGGCTGTAAAAGAAAATAAATTTTCCTTTTAGGACATTTGACATTTCAAAAATTTGAAGATATGAAATTTTAAAAATTTCAAACAGCTCTACATCTAGCCAAAAAAGAAGGGGGGGAAATCTACAAACATTTCATTACAATTTCTCCTGATTTTTTTCCCCTCACAATTTTGCTTGTATATAGGTGGTACTATGCTGCACAAAGACTAGTGCATTAGAGCAAGATTTTGATCAGGCCAAATCAGTCAATAGAGCTACACTGCTCTTAAACCAGTATAAAAATTCAGAATTTGGGCCCCATACTTTTACTTGCCAGATTCTGATCTCATAGCACAACTCTAAAGTACACGTCATTGACATTAGTGGTATTTTCCTGGATTTGCAATGATGAGAGATCAGACTTCACCCTCTGACTTCAAATCCTGACTTAAGTCATAAATGAAAATATGTTTGGTTGTATTATCCACATTCTTGTCTTTGCACAAAATAAAGCCATTATATACATTGTCACAACTCAGCGCAACTGGTCGTCTCCTCAGAAATCTAGACATGTGCCAATTCAAAATTGAGTCCGCAAAATTTGTGTGGATAAGTTTGCAAAAGTTCAGAAACAGATAACATTCATAACCCTGGATTTAAGTTAAGGTTATGTCAGTTTTGTACCACCAGAGCGGCACAAAATAGACGTAGCTCAGGGATGAATCTAGTCCTTTATCTAAACAATGCCAATTTCAAGCCAGTGTTACTGAGATAATTAAATACCATTGCACATTTTGAATTTTTGTTTTAAAGGTTTAAAAATAAAAGGTAGCCTCGGATTTCACTCTAATTGATTTTTTTCAGACACCTGTAGTTGCAACTCTCTTTTGGAAAGGAGCAATGCTACTCACCTGCTGGAAATTGATTTCTGAGCCTGTATCAGGAGTGAATAATTTTTTTTATGAACAAGGAGGCAAAAAGCCATGAGTCATTTAGATTAATTTAGTTGAATGAAAGACAGACTACTGTAGTCATGGTTCTATAAAATTAGTTCATTTCAGATTTGTAAAATATATGAAAGTTTGTACAAAAGGGATGAGGCTGTGATTACAGTCTTCAGAAAGACTGTTTTTTTTTTATGCCCGTAACTGATAATTGCTGAATAAACAAGGGCAAAAAGCTCTTATCTGGCTATGGATAGAAATCTTTCTTTACTGTTTAAGTCAAGTAGATGCTTCTGTAGAATTAATATAGCTGTTTTGAAACATTTTTCCAAAAAGTTTTCTTTGGCTATCAAAAACTGTAGTACAATGAAACCTTCTAATGCAAGTAAAGCGGGTACATTCATTAAGACATCCTGAATCCAATTTCACAGTTAACTGTACATAAACCTATGATAATTCCTGTGATAATTGCAATTAAAGTTATTGCTTTTTTTCATATAAGGAGTCTAGTAATAGTATGAATGCAGGGAAGATGAGAGAAAAGCTCATTCTTGGTGTAATTGAGGTTGAAGCTTGTGGAATTCACTGTTCCTAGGTGACAATCACTAACCAGCTAGTGTTTCTCAGAAGGAAACAATTATATGTGAAGAGCAAAAGGCATTGCATTATCTGTCAATAGCATGAATGAAAAGTCTCTACTAACCATTATTTATATCTGTACTATTAGCTTCATATTACATTATAACTGAACACTCTGCTATGCTGGCTGGCTCTGAATCATTATTTTATAAATGAATTATAAATTGAAAATAGTAATATATTTTATGGTTGAGATGCTTGATCCCAGCTCTTCATCTTCTTCTACGAGAAGTTCTCCAGAAAATTCCATGCTCAGAACCTTTCTTGGCTGTGACTGATACTAATGCACTCAACAATGATATTTCTGCAATATGTTCTGAGCATCCCCTGGGAACTCCATAGAATCAGCACACTTAAGATTTAAAAAAAAAAAAAACCAACAACCCACAAACCACTTGCCTAATTCTCAGATGAATAGTTAGCATGTATCACAGGTGAAACCACTCAGAAGTCATTTCAAAATGTGTAGACCTACAGGCAAATGCTCCTCACACACATTTCTAATTAAATCACTACAGATAATTTTACTGGAAATGTACTCTCTGTAGTTAATGAGTGAGCCATTGACCTGAGCAATATCAATACCCTGTCAGTAACCATTTCAAGTAGATGAACAAACAATAGACAGGCTTAGGGCCACTGTACATACCTGAATGCAGTTGTGCATAATTGCTTCCACATAAACAAAGCTGTGCTCTTTATATCATGAGTTATTTTAGGAATGATGCAGTGTTCTGAAAAAAATATATGTCAGGAATATATAGAGTGAGTCCCCCCCCAAAAATGCTGACCAAACCGAATATAACTCTAGACAAGATACATATAACATATTATTGTTCGTGGGTTTTTTGTAGCTGTGTTGGTCCCAAGATATCAGAGAGACACGGTGGGTGAGATAATATATTTTACTGGACCAACTTCTGTTGGTGAAAGAGACAAGCTTTCGAGCAACACAAAGTTGAAGAAGAGGTCTATGTAGCTTACCCACCTTGTCTCTCTTATAAAATATTATGACATTCTATTGGCATCTGTCATGGGTATCACATATTTCCACCAATGTGACTATTTGTGCCTATAACTTTATTGTTTGTCACGAACTCACTATTATCAAACCACTTGCACCATACAGAAAACAAATGCTTCCAAGAATGGAATGTAGTTATGTAATTGGATTTGAAGGAATATTTGTTCATGGTAGTAAACAGATTTTGGAAAACTTTGGAATGTTCCAGATAGGCAATTAACCTAAAACAAGCACTCCCCAAATTCTCGTTCAAAAATGTCCTGAAAAACAATCTGTTCTGAAAAGTATTCCAGTATTAAACAATATCTGCTGTACTCAATATTTGATCTGTACTCTATTTTTCTGCATTGTCCCCACTTGTGCATTTCAAGATTGTGTACATTTAAGTATAATAATTCCATTCTTTGTTTGATGTGTCTTATCTACTGTAAATTTTCATGTAAAGTTAGGGCACTACATATATTACTGAAGTTTTGCATAACTGATTACAAAATACTCACTATACCTCAGGTAATGGCTATACTTCTACTCATCACTATCAAAGAAAGTAATTTCTGAAGCAAGTGTGGAAGAACATGGTATATGTAATCCAAGCTTTAAGACATAGGGTTTAGAAATCATTTATCTGGAATTGAGATGAGAAATGATTACTGAGAGGTGTCATGCTGTTTGGAGTGCTCACCACTGTCAGAAAACTAGGGCAGACACTCCAAACTGGTGCTATGTTTTTTAATTAAATTTCACCAAGCCAGTAACAAATGTGAACTCCTGGATCACTACACCAGTCTTACCATGGAGCCACTGACTGGACCCTATCCAGTCTGTTTTGCCACCCAGACAAGCTGAACTTTGTGGTAAAAGGATATTTAAACCTAAAATCACACCACATCAGGTTTCTCCCAGTCCTGTGGCTTACCTGTTATTACACCAAAGACAACACTGGCAGCCAATTCTTTAGTAAACAAACTAAAGGTTTATTAGCTAAGAAAAAAAGAATGAGAGTTATTGAGAGGTAAAAGCAGGTAAAATAAAATAATAGGTAAACCACAGTTTGTAACTCCAAATAGTAGCAGAAATGTAATTGACTGCCAGTTCCCGCCCTCCCCCCCACCCCCACAAAAATGTCCAGGGCTACCCAGAATAATTTTGGAGATCTCCATCTTTTGATTCAGTTATTCTGCCCTGTTAGAATCCAAACAGTTCAGAGATGATGGATTCCTTCTTGAGTCCATATTTCTAGCTTTTCAACATAGAAAGCAAGCTGTTAGTGTCTTTACCCATGTGGGCTTTTTCTTTAATGACAGATAGTGAGGAAATGCATTTAGAGTCCTTGACCTCTATCATCACACACAATGACCACTTACTTTGAAATTAGCATTTTCTGTTAAAGATCTTAAGTGCCTCATTAGCATTTCACAAGATTTTTTGATGGATAATTTGGTTACAAGGATATACAGCATGTAAATGTTTGACATTACCTTATAACAAGAATAGATACGCAAGAAAAATACAAGTAACGAACCATTAGTTTTGATGAAGTTTAAACATCTGAATACACACTTATACATTAACAACTGCTTTGATCTATCCTAATAGCAAGTGAATTGGCCTGTGGCCCTGGCCTGACCTTATTTACCAATGTCACAATAGGTACTCAAAGTAGCAGCCCTGTTAGTCTGTATTCACAAAAAGAAAAGGAGTACTTGTGGCACCTTAGAGACTAACTAATTTATTTGAGCATAAGCTTTTGTGAGCTACAGCTCACTTCATCGGATGCATAAAGTGGAAAATACAGTGATGAGATTTATATACACACAGACCATGAAAAAATGGGTGTTTATCATACACATTGTACGGAGAGTGATCACTTAAGATGAGCTATTACCATCAGGAGAGTGGGGTCGGGGGGGGGGGGGGGAGAGAAAACCATTTGAAGTGATAATCAAGGTGAGCCATTTCCAGCACATTTCCAGGAGTTAACAAGAATGTCTGAGGAACAGTGGGGGGGGGCGGGTGATGGGGGGATGGGGGAAGGAATAAACAAGGGGAAATAGTTTTACTTTGTATAATGACTCAACCACTTCCAGTCTCTATTCAAGCCTAAGTTAATTGTATCCAATTTGCAAATTAATTCCAATTCAGCAGTCTCTCGTTGGAGTCCAGTTTTGAAGTTTTTTTGTTGAAGAATTGCCACTTTTAGGTCAGAAATCAAGTGACCAGGGAGATTGAAGTGTTCTCCGACTGGTTTATGAATGTTATAATTCTTGACATCTGATTTGTGTCCATTTATTCTTTTACGTAGAGACTGTCAAGTTTGACCAATGTACATGGCAGAGGGGCATTGCTGGCACATGGTGTTATATAGCACATTGGTAGATGTGCAGGTGAACGAGCCTCTGATAGTGTGGCTGATGTGATTAGGCCCTAATATGGTGTCCCTGAATAGATATGTAGACACAGTTGGCAACAGGCTTTGTTGCAAGGATAGGTTCCTGGATTAGTGTTAGTGTTGTGTTGTGTGTGGTTGCTGGTGAGTATTTGCTTCAGGTTGGGGGGCTGTCTGTAGGCAAGGACTGGCCTGTCTCCCAAGATCTGTGAGAGTGATGGGTCATCCTTCAGGATAGGTTGTAGATCCTTGATAATGCGTTGGAGAGGTTTTAGTTGGGGGCTAAAGGTGACAGCTAGTGGCGTTCTGTTATTTTCTTTTTTGGGCCTGTCCTGTAGTAGGTGACTTCCGGGTACTCTTCTGGCTCTATCAATCTTTTTCTTCACTTCAGCAGGTGCGTATTGTAGTTGTAAGAACGCTTGATAGAGATCTTGTAGGTGTTTGTCTCTGTATGAGGGGTTGGAGCAAATGCAGTTGTATCGTAGAGCTTGGCTGTAGACAATGGATCGTGTGGTGTGGTCTGAGTGAAAGCTGGAGTCATGTAGGTAGGGATAGTGGTCAGTAGGTTTCCGGTATAGGGTGGTATTTATGTGACCATCGCTTATTAGTACTGTAGTGTCCAGGAAGTGGATCTCTTGTGTGGAGTGGTCCAGGCTGTGGTTGATGGTGGGATGGAAATTGTGGAAATCCTGGTGGAATTCCTCAAGGGCTTCTTTTCCATGGGTCCAGATGATGAAGATGTACAATAGGTACTCACCATTAATTAGACTGGGTTCCTTGACATTAGCATTCTGCATTGCTTTGGGATTTGCTGAACTTGCTTCCTCCCTATGATTATCAAGTTGTGAAAGATGACTTGAGGGAATCTCTGGTTTTATTCTCAAGCTAAGAATACCTATCAATAGACATTGTCAATGCTAAGGACCTGATGGGTGATATCCACTGTGGAGTTGATGTTGATGTAATACTGTGCTAAAAGGGCCCCAAAGGAGAGACAGAGATTCAGTGTTAAGGTGACCCAGATTCACACTGGAGTATAGATTGTAAGAGAGAGGGGGTATGTTTGGCATATTGTGGGTATAGGGATGACTATGTTTTTTTTTTTTTATTTTATCCTTTCTCTCTAATTTTCTTTCCCTAGATATCCTTATTTAATTAGAGGCAAAGTTGATTATTTTGGCCCCAGAGGACAAAACTGATGGAAGCAGAGTAAAGGAAGGCAAAGATAGTGCGCACTGAGGCCACTAGTAAGGCCCTCAATTATTGTTCCTAAAAAGTATATTTTCATTTTATCTTCCTAGTATGCTGCTGGTGAAATTAAGATTCACAGGAACAATTGAATAAATCTGAGAAAAGATAAAGTGAAGCTAGAGCAGCAACTTTAACAAACACCAATTTGCATACACAATTGATGGATTTGTATACAGATATATGTGGAAAGAGTGCACGCGAATTTTACTGAATGTGAAATTCTGAGCAAGAAAATTAGAGGCCATTTTTGAAAAGTGGACCCCCAGATTGTCCCATCATTCGTGTCTCCTTTATGCTGCTCAAGCAGCACAAAGTGGATGTGATCCAGCTGGAAACAGCCAGTGAGGAATTCCCTTCTGAGCAAGGAAGATTTCCACTGGCGGACAGGGTAGAGCAGCCTCCTGTCGCAGGGCACTCCTTTCATTTTCCCAGTTCAGGGGAAGCAAAAGTAGGGAAGGGAATGGAGGAAAGGAGCTAATCTGGATTTTGAAGGTCACTGAGGGCTCCTACGCCACTAGCATAAGTTACAGCTGCTCCTTGGCAGCTCTAATTTAGACTGGGCCTGAACAATGTGGAATCAAGGGGCCACAGACATCTTCCTGCATCTTCCTCTCCATTGAGTTCGAGCAGAACTCAAGTGAGTGGAAAAATCTAGAGAATTATATTTACATTACCTGGAGAACTCAATCCTTTGTCAGATCCGCATAAAATTCACTAAAGTTAATGAGTTACAGGCTTTTGAGCCTTTTTTTTCCCAACTATTCAATAGTTCAATCCATCTGACATTTGAAAGGAAAACAAAAGACCTCCCCCCCCAAATAAAGATAATTTATTTTTAAGACAGCACCATTGTAAGTGGATTCAGGAACCCGTTATCATGGAACTATAGATGTGAAAGATAGGAAAGAGCTGTCCCTGTCACTTTCCCTGTCACTGCAAGATTGCTTTCCACAATATATTTACTGGTTCATTGATCAATCTGGTATCATATATCTCAGGTAATGGGCTTCCATAACTTCCTTTAGAAGTTTCAGCTCTTACAGTCATACAGACCAGCTGTACCAATATTACATGCAGAAAAAATTCCTTGACCCACATTTCTATTCCTTTGATCTTGAGCCATTTGGGGGCCAAAATGTACTTGCAGCAGCCTAAGGACTGTTCTACATTGTGTCAGCTGCAGCTGTCCAATAGGCATCCCTTCCCTCCCCCACTTCCTACTCAAAAACACCCAGAACAAGGAGGAAAAGGAACAAAGAAACAGAATCAGCATATTTATCCACTATAGTCAATCCTATGCCACCCAAGGATTCCCCTCTTCCTGAAGCAATCCACAACTGCAGCTTTAGGGAAGCTTTCTGGCTGCTTTGTGCTGCTTAAAGCAACCCAAAGTGCACAGAACCAGGGAAGAAAATGTGGATCATGTTCATATATATTCAGTTTTAGATAAACACATTGAGCCCCATGGTTCCAAATGAATATCAGCACTGACTCGCTATTACTATCTATATCTATTTATTTTCATGGACACTCACATGCAAACTTGCATACTCTGGAATGGCTTCTGACACTCCATGATGCATATGCCTACGCACATGCACACAGATCAAACATACTGATCTTTTACTCTTTGAAAAGAGTCAGGTCCACAATATTGTATTTCCTCAGTTACTTGTGAAATATTTTATTTTCAACTGTATTTTGTCTTCTGGAACTTATATACTGTATAGTTCAAACAATCTAAGTTGCACATCAGTTATTTTTGGACTTGCAATAGCTTTCTGCAGGGAAACATTTAACTGAAAACAGTATGTCATTTCTTTTAAGCATTAGTGTGAAATTATGTTTGTGGTAAACATTACTTTTGAAGGTGCCTCAATGAATGTCTTAGTGCAATTTAAATTATTTACCAACTTTAAATCATATGTATGAAAAAGAATAGTAAATGATTAACAAATCAATAACAAAGCAAGTAATACATTTAGTGTGGAGTGCAAAACCCATCAAACTAAAATGTATAAATGAAAATCCTAGGCTATAAATATTAAGCTCAAATAACCAGAACTAACAATATCAGAAAAGTGATTATGACTGACAGTGGGATCAGAAACACTGCAGATCTCATTAGAAATATTAATTTGTGTATGCGGTACATGTTACAAGTCTCCTGTACCTCTCAAAGACAAACCTTTCATCTGAAAGAATATCTTTCAAGGCTATTTTGGTGCCTTCAGCTTCCTCCGCTATCACATATTACTGCTAATTATTCAAAGCTGAATTTGCAGGCATTTATTTTGCTCTTTACATCTCTTCACATTTCATAAGCAGAATGACATGCAATTCTAACAGTTTGTCCCAGAGGCAAAAGCACAAAGAAGGTCATGAGAAAAACAAAGCATGTTATCCTAAATGAAAATGAAGATAAAGATTAGGGAAATTCTAAAACCCCACAGCTTAAGATACAACAGATAGAAAGAGCAATAGAACAAGATGTTCACCTATGTATTTAAGAAGAGAAGAATCACTTTCTTTCTGAGGGGATTATTTATTACAGTCCCACAGCTGCAGTGATGAATTGAATGCTTGACATTGTTATAGAAAATCAATGGAATTCAATCTGAGAATGTTGTGTTGCATGCATTCAAACCTGATGGTTGCATAAATCAGTATTTCTGAAACAAACAAACAAAAACCTTCAGCTCTAAACAAAACCAGATTCATATGTATATATTTTCTTTTAAAGCAGGTTTGATTAATATTTCATTTTTATTTAGAGGGACCTCCATTACCAATTGGCATTCAACTGCTCTGTAATAGTGAAGGATATCTTTGAGCAGTGAAGGATACGTTATAAAAATCTGACTAAGGAAACTGCCTTCGATACATTTTAACTTGTTGAGAGTTCTCACAAAGGACACTGAGGTAAAAGTAAAAAAAGGAGAGTCCTTGTGGCACCTTAGGGACTAAAATTTATTTGGGCATAAGCTTTTGTGAGCTAAAACCCACTTCATCAGATGCATGTAGTGAAAAATATAGTAAGCAGTATATATATCACAGCACATGAAAAGATGGTAGTTGCCTTACCAAGTCGGGAGTCAGTGCTAATGAGGCCAATTGAATTAGGTGGAAGTGGCTTATTCACAACAGTTGACAAGAAGGGGTGTCAAGGTTCCTCCCCCACTCTGAACTCTAGGGTACAGATGTGGGGACCTGCATGAAAACCTCCTAAGCTTACTTTTACCAGCTTAGGTTAAAACTTCCCCAAGGTACAAATTAATTTTATCTTTTGTCCTTGGAATAACCACTGCCACCACCAAACTCTAACTGGGTTTACTGGGAAACATAGTTTGGACACATCTTTGCCCCCAAAATCCTCCCAACCCTTGCACCCCACTTCCGGGGAAAGGTTTGGTAAAAATCCTCACCAATTTGCATAGGTGACCACAGACCCAAACCCTTGGATCTGAGAACAATGAAAAAGTATTCAGTTTTCTTACAAGAAGACTTTTAATAGAAATAGAAGTAAATAGGAGTAAAGGAATCACCCCTGTAAAATCAGGATGGTAGGTACCTTACAGGGTAATGAGATTCAAAACATAGAGAATCCCTCTAGGCAAAACCTTAAGTTACAAAAAAGACACACAGACAGAAATAGTCATTCTATTCAGCACAATGCTTTTCTCAGCCATTTAAAGAAATTATAATCTAACGCATACCTAGCTAGATTACTTACTAAAAGTACTAAGACTCCATTCCTGGTCTATCCCCAGCAAAAGCAGCATACCACAGACACAGACCCTTTGTTTCTCTCCCTCCTCCCAGCTTTTGAAAGTATCTTGTCTCCTCATTGGTCATTTTGGTCAGGTGCCAGCGAGGTTACCGTTAGCTTCTTAACCCTTTACAGGTGAGAGGATTTTTCCTCTGGCCAGGAGGGATTTTAAAGAGGTTTACCCTTCCCCTTACATTTATGACAAGGGGTGAATATCAAGAGAGGGAAAATTACTTTTGTAGTGCTAACGAGGCCAATTCAATCAAGGTGGATGTCGCCCATTTCCAAAACTTGACAAGAAGGTGTGAGTATCAGCAGAGGGAAAATTACTTTTTGTAGTGACCCAGCCACTCCCAGTCTTTATTCAGGACTAATATGTCCAGTTTGCAAATTAATTCCAGTTCTGCAGTTTCTCGTTGAAGTCTGTTTCTGAAGTTTTTTTGTTGAAGAATTGCCACTTTTAAGTCTGTTACTGAGTGTCCAGGGAGAATGAAGTACACTCCTACTGGTTTTTGAGTGTTACAATTCTTGATGTCTGATTTGTGTCGTTCATTCTTTTGAGTAGAGACTGTCTGGGTTAGCCAATGTACATGGTGGAGGAGCATTGCTGGCATATATCACATTGGTAGATGTGCAGATGAACCAGCCCTTGATGGTGTGGCTGATGTGGTTAGGTCCTATGATGGTATCCCTTGAATAGATATGTGGACAGAGTTGGCAAGGGGGTTTGTTGCAGGGATTGGTTCCTGGGTTAGTGTTTTTGTTGTGTGGTATGTAGTTGCTGATGAGTATTTGCTTCAGGTTGGGTCACTGCAAAAACTAATTTTCCCTCTCTTGATATTCACCCCTTCTTGTCAACTGTTGAGACTAGGCCACTTCCACCTTAATTGAATTGGCCTCTTTAGCACTGACTCCCCACTTGGTAAGGAAACTCCCATCTTTTCATGTGCTGTCATATATGTACCGCTTACCGTATTTTTCACTCCATGCATCTGATTAAATGGGTTTTAGCTCATGAAAGCTAATGCCCAAATAAATTTGTTAGTCTCTAATGTGCCACAAGGACTCCTCCATGTTTTTTCTAACACAGACTAACACAACTACCACTCTGAAACCTGAAGTAAAAGTATGTTCCAGGGACAGAAAAAGAGCAGCATGACCTTGTTTCGATCAGGGTAAAGTTAAGTCTTTTATACCATGTCACTGTTGCTATGCATAGCTCAAGTGCCAGTAGCAGTCTCTTCAGTGTTGCCTTACATAATATCAGAAAGAAATCTGTAGCTGTCCCGACACTGTCTAAATATGTTTTTAACCTAAAGATTATCCTGAAATCAATGGACTTGATTTACTTGGAGTTTTATGAAGAAATCAATCTGTATATGAGGAGGTGGGGTGGAAAATGAATTCTTTGGCTTGAATAAGTTATGTGTATGGGCATGGGGCCAAATCCTCAGCAAGTGTAGCTCCATTGATATACTTGTAACTATGCCAGTTTACACCTACTGAGGGACTGGGACCACAAACTGATTTACTGAAATAAAGGAACATAGGATTTCTCATACCAAATCAGATCAGTGATCCATCAAGGCTCCAGGAAAAGCTAATATCTGATGCTGCACAGGAAGGCAAAACATACAATCATAGAATATCAGGGTTGGAAGAGACCTCAGGAGGTCATCTAGTCCAACCCCCTGCTCAAAGCAGGACCAATCCCCAATTAAATCATCCCAGCCAGGGCTTTGTCAAGCCTGACCTTAAAAACTTCTAAGGAAGGAGATTCTACCACCTCCCTAGGTAACACATTCCAGTGTTTCACCACCCTCCTAGTGAAAAAGTTTTTCCTAATATCCAACCTAAACCTCCCCCACTGCAACTTGAGACCATTACTCCTTGTCCTGTCCTCTTCTACCACTGAGAATAGTCTAGAACCATCCTCTCTGGAACCACCTCTCAGGTAGTTGAAAGCAGCTATCAAATCCCCCCTCATTCTTCTCTTCCTCAGACTAAACAATCCCAGTTCCCTCAGCCTCTCCTCATAAGTCATGTGTTCCAGACCCCTAATCATTTTTGTTGCCCTTTGCTGGACTCTCTCCAATTTATCCACATCCTTCTTGTAGTGTGGGGCCCAAAACTGGACACAGTACTCCAGATGAGGCCTCACCAATGTCGAATAGAGGGGGACGATCATGTCCCTTGATCTGCTCACTATGCCCCTGCTTATACATCCCAAAATGCCATTGGCCTTCTTGGCAACAAGGGCACACTGCTGACTCATATCCAGCTTCTCGTCCACTGTCACCCCTAGGTCCTTTTCCGCAGAACTGCTGCCTAGCCATTCGGTCCCTAGTCCGTAGCTGTGCATTGGGTTCTTCCGTTCTAAGTGCAGGACCCTGCACTTATCCTTATTGAACCTCATCAGATTTCTTTTGGCCCAATCCTCCAATTTGTCTAGGTCCCTCTGTATCCTATCCCTGCCCTCCAGCATATCTACCACTCCTCCCAGTTTAGTGACATCCGCAAATTTGCTGAGAGTGCAATCCACACCATTCTCCAGATCATTTATGAAGATATTGAACAAAACCGGCCCCAGGACCGACCCCTGGGGCACTCCACTTGACACCGGCTGCCAACTAGACATGGAGCCATTGATCACTACCCGTTGAGCCCGACAATCTAGCCAACTTTCTACCCACCTTATAGTGCATTCATCCAGCCCATACTTCTTTAACTTGCTGACAAGAATACTGTGGGAGACTGTGTCAAAAGCTTTGCTAAAGTCAAGAAACAATGCATCCACTGCTTTCCCTTCATCCACAGAACCAGTAATCTTATCATAGAAGGCTATTAGATTAGTCAAGCATGACCTTCCCTTGGTGAATCCATGCTGACTGTTCCTGATCACTTTCCTCTCATGTAAGTGCTTCAGGTTTGATTCTTTGAGGACCTGCTCCATGATTTTTCCAGGGACTGAGGTGAGGCTGACTGGCCTGTAGTTCCCCAGATCCTCCTTCTTCCCTTTTTTAAAGATTGGCACTACATTAGCCTTTTTCCAGTCATCCGGGATTTCCCCCGTTCGCCACGAGTTTTCAAAGATAATGGCCAGTGGCTCCACAATCACAGCCGCCAATTCCTTTAGGACTCTCAGATGCAGCACATCTGGCCCCATGGACTTGTGCACGTCCAGCTTTTCTAAATAGTCCCTAACCACCTCTTTCTCCACAGAGGGCTGGCCACCTACTCCCCATATTGTGTTGCCCAGCTCAGCAGTCTGGGAGCAGACCTTGTTCGTGAAGACAGAGGCAAAAAAAGCATTGAGTACATTAGCTTTTTCCACATCCTCTGTCACTAGGTTGCCTCCCTCATTCAGTAAGGGGCCCACACTTTCCTTGGCTTTCTTCTTGTTGCCAACATACCTGAAGAAACCCTTCTTGTTACTCTTGACATCTCTCGCTAGCTGTAGCTCCAGGTGCGATACCATACCAACAATGCACATTGTTGATTGTGCAGTATTATACATAGGAGGGGGTAGGGAATTCTTTCTACTCCTACAGTGATCAGCATCCACCTGCTGCAGAAAACCTGATTGGCCTTTTGTCTCTAAATGTTACATTGATTAAAATGACAAAGACTGGTTTTCTACAAATGGCATCCTAATTTAACTGACCTCCAATGTTGTCATTGGTATTTGTCCATTAATATATACCTAAAATAATTCCCAAGCTTATAATTATGTAATTCTAATATAATTCTATTTAGTCTAGTCTATAAAGGTTCTTATACTGCTCTTGTCACTCTACTATCTGAGCACCTACCAGCAGTGAATTAAGCAACATGACAAATATCTGTAATGTATGATTTGTACTCTCTTCCTCTTCCCTGGGATGAAATTGTGCATACAGTGTAGTGTTTTGGTAGGGTTTTTGTTTATTTGTTATTTGTAGCAGAAAGTGCTGAGGTTTGTGCTAGTTCTTAGTTCCATAATCTGGGACCAGCCCCCAATGAAGCTCTTTCTCCTGCACAGACAAGTTTTATCCTTATTATTGAAAGTTTAATTGTGTCTGAAGAGTGAAATCATTGACCACAGTCCTCATCCCAGAGTTTTAGGCAATCTTTTAGACTGCAAAGGACTAAAGTGGTACAGAAAAAAATGTAATTTATTGAAAAATTGAATAAATATATCAACAGAAAATGTTTAAGTGAGTGGTTGTTTTCTACTAAGTTTCCTATGTTAGCAAACAGAGAGATTTTTGAGCATTTTATGCATAAAGAATAAACTTTCACTGAACAGTATAGACATAATGGACCAGATTTTTTTAAAAAAGAAAACTATTTAGTCTCCTAAAAATGTAGGTAGTCCCCTAGTAGGATTTTCAAAAGCTTGTAGCTGCCTAGCTGCCAATTGATTTTCATAAATGCAGTGCTGTTGGTTCCAGGATAATAATGAGAGACAAAGGCCAGGTCTACACTACAGACCTATATTGGTATAACTATGTCACTCAGGGGTGTGAAAAATCCACACTTCTGAGCAACATAGTTATACTGACCTAACCTCCCTTGTGGACAGTGCTATGTCAGTAGGAGAGCTTCTTCCATTGACATAGCTATTGCATCTGTGGGAGATAGATTTGTAAAATGGGGAGATTTTTGGTAGTCCAGAGCCCAGTAACATGCTTAGACCACTGCTCACAACTGGAATACCAATTGTTACACTCATTGCTGAAAACAACTAGAAAGGCCGTTTTCTGAAGCCTTAGCACAACTAACAGACCAGTAGGGAAAGGGGGAAGTGAGTGACCATGGGGGTAAACATGATCCTGTGCCCTCTTGACTTTTTTGCTGAAGCAGGCAGTTGTCCAAGATGGACAGCTTGGCAATAGTTAATTATTGCTATGTAAAATACAGCTGCTTAACTGATGGAAAAATTCCCTGCCTGACAAGCTGGAAAACTACATGCTACAGGCTGGAAAACTATACACTTAGCTTCTGCTCAGAAGGGGTTTTTTGTTTGGTTGGTTTTGTTTTTGATGAACAAGCTAATAAATTGGGTATATAATGAGGAATAAATCTGAGCTTGTTGGACATTTGAATGCTTAGACACCTCTCACATTTCCCTGCAGACAGAAGGCCGGTCACTGGACGTTTACAGTTATCCACTTGAGACCTCCTCAAGACCATGGGTAAATGTGAATATGGGATTTTTGGGGTGTTTTACTAACCTGTTGAGGATGTGTATTAAGTGCTTGTGATTAAACAAAGAAAAATATTTAAGTGAAAGTGCTCTTGTATGGTACTGCTTCTGCCAACCATCTGTCAGTTGGATGGACATGTCCCCACTGATTTATTTCCTGCCATCGTCTCACCACGAGTAAAAGTTACCAAGAGCTTTGGGTTCAGAAACCCTGGGTAACAGATTAACTATGCCAAAGAGAGAAGCTCTCCAATTGGCATAGAAGCATCTTCATTTAAGTGCTACAGAGACACAGATGCATCCGTGCAGCTGCACTGATGCAGCGTTTTAAGAGTAGACCTGCCCAAAGTGGGCGAGCTAATATCTTTTATTAGACTAACTTCTGCTGGTGAAAGATGCAAGCATTCGAGCTACAAAGAGCTCTTTCTGAGGTCTGGGAAATGTACTCAGAGTATCACAGCTACATACAAGGCCAAACAGATAGTTTAGCATAAGTAGTTATTCTAAGGCAGTGGTTCTCAAAGCCGGTCCTCCGCACGTCCCTTGGCCCGCGCCATTTCCTGCAGTCCCCATTGGCCTGGAGCAGTGAACCACGGCCAGTGGAAGCTGTGATCGGCCGAACCTGCGGATGCGGCAGGTAAACAAACCAGTCCGGTGCTCCAGGGGCTTTCCCAGAACAAGTGGCAGACCGGCTTTGAGAACCACTGTTCTAATGGACCATTCAAGATTTTGATAGTAATTAGGCCTCTGGATGCTTTTGAAAATCCCTAGGCATCTATCTGTATCTTTAGGCATCTAAATACTTTAAAAAATACAGCCCACAGTGACCTTGATTCTGATCTCATGCCACTGTAAATCATGAGTAACTCCATTAAAGGCAATAAGTAAATGTAAATCAATAGATTTGCATTAGTTTAAAATTGACATGAGAAAAGAATCAGACCCTTGATATGCTATTTTCAAGAAATACTGCCATGGCTGGCAAAGTATTATTAATATTCAAAGATAGGGATTACATTTATGCCTTCTAACATGTGTGAATATTATCAATACGCTTTCTTAAATCCATGCTCCTGAAATGTAGTGGCTTGTTACTTTCTGCTCATTCTTAGATAATCCCAGTTTACTGGAACCAGGCAGGCTTCTACTTTTCTCAGACAGATGATAAATTTGATATAGCAAAATCAACATCCTAGGGCTGCATTATTTGCTGAGGTCTTAGGAAAATGCAATACAATGTCCTTTAGAGAAAATAAGATATTGACTCTAGAGGTAACAGATTTACATCCAGTTTCTGTAATACATATTCTTAGTGTTCTAGGCTAGAAAGAGATAAGAGATTAATCTATACTATCTTTTTGGAGGCTGAAGGAACGTGTGCGATTTAGAGGTTTATAAAGAGTGCTTCAGCTAACAGTGGAATCTATTCTTGCTTTCATTTTTGTACAGCTTGATGTACCAAAATATGTTACTCTTAATATGGTGTGTGCTCAAAGGTCAAAATTCAGGAGTGGGGAAAGTGCTAGCAACTATCAGGAAGTGCAGTCCATTGCTTAGTTTAGGGAACTGGTAATTGAACCTTGTGAGATTTACACCTGGCTGAGCCACAGTCTCACTCTTTAACACTGGGTACTTGAGATTTACCATTTTCAGTTGTGTTTGCAGCAGACCCTATTTTAAATATAAGCAATTGTGCAAATACCTCAGGTAAAGTAAATGCCACAGTGCAGTAAATATCAATGATTTTAATGGCATCCACTGCCAATGATTTAGGGCTCACTCCTGTGAAATTCTGAGCCCTGGCCATGAGGTGCCAGGAGGTGCTCAGTGTCTTCATTTACTCAGGAGCCAATGGGAATTGAGGGCTTCCACACCTTGCAAAATCAGATCATTAATTCTCTGTACCTCAGTTTTCCCACATATTTTATATGAATATTTACAATTTACTTTGATATTGTTTGGTTTAATTAATGCTTGTAAAGCAGTTTGAGATCCGTAGATGAAAGGAGCCATGAAAGAGTAAGTTATTAGTAGTATGCCAGCCAATATACATATACATTTTTATACACCACATATGTACAATATCCTGTGTTCTCTGTTACTGAAATGGAACACAAGTGAGACTTTTTTCCCCTGATATTGCATGCATATCCTTGTCAAACACCTGAAGACAATCTTTCTCTTTCTCCCTATTTTACAAACTGCTTCTCTCAAAATCACCCAGAAAGCCCTGTCCCTGGATAACTTGGCTTCATAACTCAGACACCATGGTAACAGATGCATTATAGACACCTACTATCTTTGCTTAGGGCTTCCTTCAGAAGTCATTCATATCACTCTTTAATGAGGAACCTGTGAAGTAATGTGACAAATTGCCCCTATCTCTGGAGACTAAGTATGCTGCTGACATAGCACTTCTAAATCTTTCTGATGTGGGCAAACCTTTGAACATGCCAAGGCCCAAATGTGGGACACGATGTGTGACAAAGACTCAAAATGATGGACAAAAACTTACTCCTGAAAGAAGCTTAAAATGTGGTGGGGTTTATTACTGAAGTGTAAATATTTGTTTCTTTAACTTGGTTTATGATTCTTTCTTTCCTATGCAAATCATTTTCAGCAATAAATATGAGTGGACACTATGTTGTGTGGAACCTAAATAACTTTGGAACTATATTGAGTGATGTTTCCTGAAATGAAATCCATTTAAGATGTACAGGTGTGAGAGCAAGAAAGAGAAGGGCTGATGTGCCAATGTAGCTGCATGTAGGAAACTGGTCTGGCCTAACACTGTAATTTTAATGCAACATAGACAGGAAGTGACAAAAACGTAAGGGGCAAGAGTAGCATGAGAAAAGAAAAATGGCAGTTACCTTAGAGAATTTACACTAGACGTTTGATAGAACTTTGAGAAATATGAAAGTAAAACAATTATTAGACAGCTAGTAACTTCTTAAAATAGAAACATCTTTCTTCTAGTGTTAAACTTTGTTAGAGATTCTCTATTTTATTGTCTCACCAAGTTTTCTGTACATGAGTGAAGAAATGAAGCCACTCTTTTGGTTGAGTAAAAAGGAGTTGGACATCAGGTAAGTTTCAAAGTCAAATTTGACAGTTGGAGAGAAATAACTTAATTAATTGCTCCTCATATAACTAGTTCAGGAAAACCAAATCAAAACATGGAATTATTGGTTATGGTTGTTAATGAGTTTTTACTCAGGGGGTAATCCACATAAAATTTACCACAGATTATCTAAGGGATGCCACAAAATAAACAATTGAATTTCACTTTGAAATAAAGAAAACATTTACTGAAATAACTACAAATGATAAAATAAACCAACAATTAAAACAACAAGGATTATGGAAATGAAATATTCCACATAAAACAAAAGGCAAACAGAACGATTGATACAATGAAACAATATTTAAAGCAACATTCAATTTTAAAATATAAAATAAATTTTAAAAAAGATTGTTTGACTATATTAAATAAATTAGTATTATAAATTGAGTATAAAATTCAAAAACTGTGAGCATCAACCACAATGATAGTCAATTATTTAGGATTCTAACAGCATCAACAGGTTGTTCACCTTTTAAAAAACTAACTGGTAGTTAACATTATTTTTATTTACTTTTATTTCTGATGTAATAAAATGCTATTCTGAAAATTATTAAGCATGATACTTAAGGAAGTTCACAGTCATATGACCACTATAACATAAAATTAAGCAGTGTTTAGATATATGTGCCTATCTGAAGTGCGTTATTGTGTCAGCATAGAAAACAGAGATATAATAATGATATGCACTGTGATTGTTGCAATAATGATGCAAAGTGAATAAATTAGCATTGAGTTTAGTGAAGTTAATTAGCTAATGTTTGGATATGGTGAAAGATGGTAACAGTCTAAGAAAGTAGTTTGTAAGGTTGCAGTCTGGATTCTAGGCAAGGTGAACAGTTTGGAAAAGTTGAGAGAGATAAAAAGGAGGTTATTTTGTCATTCAGTTCATTTTCGTAAGAGAAACTTTTAGATACAGATGGTCCTAGCCAAATCACACATATAGAAAGAGTATAAACACTAGCAAGATAGATTGTAGAAGAGCAACTAAGGAAAACACTGTTCTTATTATGTGAAATAACAAGGTAAACCAGTAACAATGTAAGTTACCACACACAAAAATGAAAATGTAGTTCTTTTGAAGTATAAGGTACTAACACATTAGTAGAGATAACACTATAGTTAGAAATGCACAACACTATTAAAGACAGTGTTAAAATATGCTAAAATGTATTGTACACCGATAAAGACTAAAGTGACACTTTGGAGTCAGAACATAGCTTTCCTCATTCACACACACAGTGTAATGTTCCAAGGGAGAGAGATCTGAAGATGCTTTTCTCACCAGCAGGTAACACTCACTCATACATGCAAAGAAAAGACAATTGCAGGGAATGAGTGTGCAAGGTACAGAGCAGAACAGAGATTTAACAAAGTTACCAGTTCTTAGTAGCACCAAGTTAGAAATTGAGTTTAAGCAAGACAACAAAACAAAATTAACCATCAAAGAATGAATTTTCATAGAGATCTAACAACTTACAGTGCAGTTCCAGACTTTTGAACATCACAGCAAGACAGTTATGAGTTCAAGGTTAGTTCTTTAAGGAAGAGCAACATAGCTTTGGTAAGCTGGTAAATTAGATCAGTATTGCAGATATTTTCGAACAATTAGAGTGCTCTTTAGGTGAAAAATAAATGGTTGAATTTAGGCACAGGTACTTACAAGATGTTAGGCTTCAATCCTGTAGCTCAGTCAAGTTATGATTCTTAGGAGAAGATTTTAAATCTTAAAGTTACTTTAAGGCTCTATTACTTTCCTACTTCTAGTACAATCTTTCTTGATTGTACTAAATTGGAACCAGAATATCTTAATAGTACCTTTGGACATTATTAAGTTTATTGATTTGGAATATCAATTATGATCCAGCACAATGATTTGGATTTATGAACAAGAATATTAACTACAAAGGAGTTCAGGATTACAGAAAGGCAGTATTTCACTCTCCAAGACCATATTCTGGCTTCCTTCAAAGTACAGAAATTCCCTACAAAATCTTAGCAGTACATACTAACCTTTAAGTCTTCCTTTGCCTTAGAACAATTTGGGGTTTATCTCACCCTTCCTTTTTCTTTTACTTTTGTCCAGGGAGTCTTCTGGGTTGGTGATGATTTCTTCTTGATATTTTTTGTTCTGCAGGAAAGCTTTTTCTTTCCTAGGTAGCTTATATTTGGGACTTTGGACTTCCACATTTCCAAAATCAAGATTCTTGTCTGAAAAGGAATTTTAGTTAAAGAAAACTCTCTTGGGAAAACAGTCACTGAATACTGCTTACATGAATTGGAGGGCTCATCTTGGGCCAGGATTGGGACATCTCAAAGTTTGGAACCTCGTGACCTGTGGTGAAGACTGGATCTTTCAGAAGAAGGGAATCAGATCTCTTAGTGGAGAGAGAACCATGAACTCTTAACAGAGATAGAAAAATGACATTGGATTTTGCAACCTTTTATGCAGTTATTCTTCCATTCAAATGTTTTAAGGGTCTACTCCAAAAGTACGTATTTGGCAATGTTCCATTGGCTCTTTTAATTTTAGGAGATATGTCCTTCTATTGCAGGTGGTCCTTCACTACCTGGAAAATTTAAGTGTCCTGGTAAGTTTCTTAGCCATCCAGTAGGTGTCATTTGAGTGTCAGCAAAGTCCATCTCTCCATCGTCTTCTTGAATTCCTTAATTTCTTCTTTAACATTGTTAATTAAAATATACACTAACCTAATTGCTTAGTAGTCTTTTGCACTATTTTCTGTTGAGATTTCTTCTTGAGACATTTAACTACAGAAGAAAAGTTTTTCTCATGTTTGTCATGACTCGGTGATTACCTTCTGGAAGCTTCTTTCTCCTTACTCTGAACTTTAATTTGAGGAGAGTTTATCTCATCTTTTTCTTAAGACTAAGCAGAGTTTTCTCCAATTTGATTTTAATTTAAAACAACCCTTTTTTCCTGGATGGCTAAAACATTGTTTAATTTTCTCCATCTTATGGGGAATGTTGTGAGATTACTTATTAAATTATTTCTTTTCCTTTGCAGTTTGCTAAGTGTTACATTAGTGGTTGGATTGAACCATAATGTCTAGCTTGGTCATAGATAAGAAATGTTCCCAAAACAATTTTCGAGACATTCATTTTGGAGACACTTAGGTGTATGGTCTAGCTTTCCTGCAAAGCTTTACTTTTACAGTTTCTTTATGTTATACCTTGATTCTTTCAGCAAGGAAATATAACCTGGATGGACACAGAGAAGCCGAACTGTAGCATCTTATCAGGAGATGAGTTGAAACATCTGTATTGATATGAAGTATATTTTGAGACCTTTAGTGTGTTACACTTATTTCTGACTTTATTGGTAATAAATAGACATCTAAAAGTTGTGGGGGGAGAGAGAGACGAACCGCTCACTCTTTTAGAGTCTAGAATGCATGGGGACCGTAAGAGGCCTTTGCTTACTTCTTCCCTTATAACCATATATTTTCCTCTTAAAGGTAACAAGACAATATTGAAATAGTAAGAAAGGTTAGCTCGGGATACAGAAAAAAAAGATAACAAACCCATCTAGCATCTCAGGGTTCAAATGTAGGTAACTTGGCCTACAATTGTTAATTTTTAATGCAAAAATACATGAGTCAAGTGTGAGGTATATCACTTACTTCTGAGTAAAATAATATTAAAATGCATATTCAAGAGACAAAATCAGACCCTTTAGGCACCATACATTCATGTGTTATCTTCTTTATTAGTTACAGAATTTAATGAAAACCTTTAAAACAACATCCACTCAGTGTGTTAAAAACCTGCAGCATTTCTTTGCTAATCACATGCAGTAACAAAGAATTTTTAAGGATCTATAGCTTTTCCTTTGGCTCTTTATATAAATTATTGTTTGAACTTCTTCCATTCTTCAGTAAGTCTGATGAAAATTAGATACAAAGGGCAATCAGGCTTTCTTTCTTTTCTTTTCTTTTCTTTTCTTTTCTTTTCTTTTCTTTTCTTCCCCCCCCCCATTTTATTTAAGTTTTAATCCGAGTCTCATATACTTTACTCAGGCATCAGGATGCATCCAATTACATCCTTCTTTATAATAAAGAATTTCAGTTACCACACAAATAAAGTTACATTATCACCACTAGAGGTTACTTTTATATTTACAGAAAGACTGCCTTATGGTTATTTTCATTACAGAATATTTACTGAATTGTTTTGGATACAATCAGGCTGAATCAAAGCTTTGGAAAACTTATGTTCTTGTGTTCAGATCTTCACTGTCATTTCTATGGAATGTGGACAGCATTCATTGATGTGTTAGCATTCCACTCGAATAGCAGAACTTCAAAAGAGAGTCACCTGTTAGATGGGGCTGTATTTTGCCCCAGGTGGTGTTTTATTAGCAATGAGTGAAAGTGAACGCAGGTTAAGTTGAACAAGTGGAACATTTATTAAACCCCCGGCACTGATCTAGGCTTCCAACCTAACTCCATCTGTTCTCTGTTCCCCTGGTTTCCCCTCACTAATAACCCTTCCAGGGAACATGGACCCTTTGACTTCAGTTCCATTGATCATGATACAGGTATTAAGGACTGGTGAAGTGGTAAAATCAGGTTTACTCACTATTATACATTTATTTTGTTAACTGCAATATAATTTTAAAGCAGAGGAGTGTATGTTCCAGCATCAGCTCTGCCAGCCTTCAGCTAGCTTCATCCCCCTGCCTCCAGACACCTCGGCTGGAAAGTGAAAGAAGGGTTGGGGAGGGAAGTGAGTCATTGTTGCACCTTACCACTTTTAAGGAGGGTTGCTTCAGCACTGATACTGAACAATGTGTCGTTGTGGCTGACCTCTTCCCCCTTCACCTATTTTGCTCATGCATGCAGGGCTAGCCACCCTTTAAGCTGCAATGTGACAGTTGTAGGTTCAGGGCTGGAGGTACTGGTGTCCTTCCACAAAGGATATCCGCCTCTCAACAGATGTGCACTGATTTTTTCTTCATGCTAATGAGAGTTTTCCTTCCCTTTGGTACACTCTAGTTCCTCCAAATATTTGACCTGCTTATCTCCAGCCGCTTTATTGAATTCTGCTTCCACAGGAACCTCCTCTATATATGCAGACAAAAATCAAAGTGAAAGTAGCAAACAGAACCTTAGATAAATATAGAAATATGTCATCCCCTAATTACGACATTTCCATATATTTGAGCTCTGCTACCTGAATGTATATTTCTTCATAGACAAATCATGATATCATGCTATCATTGATGAAAATAGATTGTAGCAAAACGTAAAACGTACATGATTGGCAATGCAGGTAGTGCCATCTATACTTAAGGTTGCCCGACAATACTCAATATAAAACCCTGCTTTCTTTAGCTTATAACTTTGTCAAATGTTAATCACCTGGGCTGACATATTCTATGCTGGGTCTCTGCCTCAGGCTAAATTAATTATTTAATTAATTATTTTTTTGGGGAAAACATCAATAAAATGGTTTCAGCCATTTCTAAGAATTAGATTAGGGAAAAAATGTTTTGCCTGTGTTAAAAAAATGATTTATAACTATTTTACTGAGAAGGTCTAGCACGTCCATGGTTTGGAGCAGGACCTTAGCATTTGGCAGGGAAGTCACTTGGTTGATAGGGAAGTCCCTTTTCCCATCCAATCAAAATTCAGTCAAAGTTGGTCAAGTTATGAGCCTCTGAATATCTCAGCTCTTACATGTTCAGTAGAGACTTCTTAGAGTTTGGTAGGTAAATTATTCTAAGATTCTGTCTGTACTAAGCATGCCCCACACCCAAGGGCTAAGGGACTTTCCCTTGCACTTGCTCATTCTGGCTGCCAACCTTCTTTGTTGCACTGGGCACAGACACTGAGAGAATAAAAACAGTCTCTCCAGTATTCTCAGAGACCCCCAACTTCCCCTGCTAGTTCCCAAGTAGAGAGTAGAAGGAGAAGGCATTTTAATTGCACTGCCGATGGGCAAGGAGCCAGGCTTGGAAGGGATAGCAATGGGAGAGACTGGGATGAAAAACTTTTGGGGAAGGAGGGTAATGTGCACAACGGAATGGAATTAAGGTTGCATTGCAAACAAAACAGTGACATTTCATAATCAATTTTTTTTTCAGAATTTCTATTCTGTGAGACGTTATATTTGGAAATATTAGTATTCTGTTTCATGAAGTGTTGTTGTAGCCATTAGCAAGACAAGGTGAGTTTTGTTTCAATATTTTTGATCAAAATTAAACAATTTGACATTCGTAAAATCAAAATGTTTTTGTTTGGTTTACTTAACAGACCACAAATGCTCCTTTTTGAGTCAGTTCAATATTAAACTTCATTGTCCCATTGTGGGGCATTTCCTCATGTGAATTGTAGTTTTGGGCCTGATAAGCCCCTTCTTCCCTATGGACCAGGCTTCCAGGCTGCTCTTCCATAATGCACTCATAATCATGTGACAGCTATGATGCACCACACAACTTGGTCAGAAGGAAATCCACATTGCATTATAGGAGATGTATTTCTCCAGGGATCCCAGGCCATAGGAGAAAATAGGGGACCCAACTATTCCAATAAGTCCATGCACTGATAGTGAAATGCAGTTTAATGTTTTGCTGAACAAATTTGAAAGAAAACGTTTTGGTGCTCTTCAAAAACCAAAATATTCTACTCAGCTCAAACCAATGTGAAAGTAAATATTTCATTTTGACTTTCTTGATACAAAATCTTGAACGATATTTTCCATTCCGATGGAAAATACCCAACCAGCTCTACTTTTAACATAGTTTTCTGGGTGTGTAAAATAAATAGAATTTTTAGTGTCTCACAATGTGGATAACAAGTATAAATGTTACTATGTTTAATCAAAGATTTTTGGCTTCATATTTAAGCTAGCACAATAACATACTTGTGTGTTCCACAAATTGTATCAAGAGACAGCAAGTTTTTGTTACACCAGATAGGTATGTAAATTACACCCGTCACATATTTTCTTACACTTGGTAGGTATTGGTAGTATATATATAAATGGCTATTTAATCCCTAGGTCAACTACCAGCATGCCAGCCAAATGTCATAAGGGAGAACAAATACTTTAGCATGATAGAAACGGAACATTCCAGCCACCATTTGATTCTCGTTTTCTTACGATGTGCAACATGGGAAAATCTATTTGAAATGTATAGAATCTCTAGGTTTCACTGCAGGATGTTTATTTCTCTTCACACCTGTCATGGGAATGTGAAATGAAAAGGCACTGGGCCAGATTCTACGTTCAAACCTGGTCCGTTCCACAGTGTAAAGGGGCTGTATAGCTGGCCAGAATTGACCCCCCGAGGAATACCCTTAGTGTAAGGAAGTTCACAGGTCAGTTTAGAGTCTGTAAAAGTGGTTTACACTAGCCTCTGTCTCATCCTATGGGGAATGGAGTGTACTGAGAGTGTCCATTGGATGAGGAAACACCAATTGGTCATTGTAGCAGAGCACAAGTTACAGCAGCCTGGAGGCTGGTCTTGCTAATTCTGGGTGACAAGTAAGCCCCTAGCCAGTCTGACAATCCAGGGAAGCTCAATGGCAGCTGCAACAGCTACGGCAATTTCCTACAATATCCTTTGAAAATCTTATTGTATTAAATGCAAAGTATCTGTGTTATTGTGGGCCGTGGTTCTATGTAACCTCTCTAGTGAGGAGATGTGATGTGAGGCTTTGGAGTTCAAAGGTCTATTTTGAAAGTGTGCCAAATTAGAATAGGCTTTTTGGGACTGTAAGTGTGAAGTGGATTCATGGGTAATACCTAGGGAGAGGTGAATGTAAATTCCCCCCACCTCCAGTTATGCATAAACCTGGCCTTTAGAAGCTATGCCCTGAGAAGTGGTTACTTGTCTGTGGATTTCCTGTTCCCAGGAGGTGGAGATCAAAGCCCCAAGCTGTGTATAGAAATAGGCTGATCTGCCTACTCTGTATTCTGGTTCTGAATCCAAGACAGTTATGAAGTGGGAAGCATAAGATGGTTCTGAATCCAAGACAGTTATGAAGTGGGAAGCATAAGATAAAACCACTGGTGGGTTTTGGAGGAATAACACCTACCAGATCCTAAGGCTGGAGTTGGGATGATCCCTGACAAGCTTTTAGAATGCATGTAGGATCTTTTATTACTTTTTAATATATTTGTTTTTTTTTTCTGTAACACTTTCACCTGAAGAATAATTGTGCTTGCTTAGAAATTAATAACTGCTGGCATTATACTGGGCATAGTCTCTGGAGAGAAAGAAAAGCACAGACACTGGCCTTTTAGACAGTCTGGCTTGCCGGAAGTGTCATAATGTAAAACAGAAAAATCCCCAGTCAGAAGAGAGAGGCATATGGGTCTTGGTCCAAGAGAAGTGACATCTGTAAACCAGAAGCCTAAAAGTGGGTGTCCTTGGTGGACCATGGAGGAAGAACACAGTGTAGTTACCCTGTGAGAGTGGCTTTACCCCTTCCCTCTACTCCCCTCCCCATGTGCACAAAACAGGCTTTGGGATTAAAGTGAACCTGTCTCACTTTTGCATTGGTGTAGTGTTGGATTCAATATTTGTGCCAAAAGCTCCACATTATGGATTCAATCCTTAGAGGTGTTGAATTCAGGTAATCTCAGTTTTGATCAGTAGGAATTTTGGGTGTTCAGTACATCTTGGGATGAGGCCATCAGGCAGAAGAAAAATGTAATTAATATATTTTGCTTATCATACTGTCTCAGAGAAGATTGGCCTGATTTTAAGCCCACTTTACAATACCACCTGTAACAAAATATGTTTTCAAGTCCCTTATGTTTTTTGGCATTATGGACATTTTATATTAAAAACTACTCGTACATTCTTTGGAATTAGGGTATTTAGTGTTTTATACAGAGACTTCTCATAATCTTTGCAGCAGAGCAAAAGGAAATATGTTTAATTTAAGGGATGTCTTAGTTTTGAATAATTTTTCTTATCTTCTGTCTCTGTTTACAAATAATTCTTATGACAGTGAAAATGCAGGCAACATGTTAGATGAATTTCTGGTCACCATTTTAATATTTCAAAAGTATTTCATTGTGAGGACTCCCTATTCATAAACATCTGTGTAATGGTTTGTATGAATTAGGCACATTTGGGATTCTCTAGGTCAAATACTGAGGTCCTTACTTAGGCAAAAGTCCCATTAACTTTAGTATATCAGAATATAGCCCTATATGTTTCTTTCCTGTTTCCCCAATAGTATCCTACCAGTGATGATTGTATATAGTAACAGAAGTTACTAGATCGCAGGCCCTGGTTCTCATGGGAGACTTCAATCAGCGTGATATCTACTGGGAGAGCAATACAGCAGTGCGCAGACAATTCAGGAAGTTTTTGGAAAGTGTAGGGAACAATTTCCTGCTGCAAGTGCTGGAGGAACCAACTAAGGGCAGAGCTCTTCTTGACCTGCTGCTCACAAACTGGGAAGAATTAGTAGGGAAAGCAAAAGTGGATGGGAACCTGGGAGGCAGTGACCATGAGATGGTCGAGTTCAGGATCCTGACACAAGGAAGAGAGGAGAGGAGCAGAATACGGACCCTGGACTTCAGAAAAGCAGACTTTGACTCCCTCAGGAAACTGATGGGCAGGATCCCCTGGGAGAATAACATGCGGGGGAAAGGAGTCCAGGACACCTGACTGTATTTTAAAAAAATCCTTATTGAGGTTGCAGAAACAAACCATCTCAATGTGTAGAAAGAATAGTAAATATGGCAGGCAACCAGCTTGGCTTAACAGTGAAATCCTTGCTGATCTTGAACACAAAAAAGAAGCTTACAAAAACTGGAAGATTGGTCAAATGACCAGGGAGGAGTATAGAAATATTGCTCAGGCATGCAGGAGTGAAATCAGGAAGGCCAAATCACACTTGGAGTTGCAGCTAGCAGAGATGTTAAGCGTAACAAGAAGGGTTTCTTTAGGTATGTTAGCAACAAGAAGAAAGTCAAGAAAAGTGTGGAACCCTTACTGAATGAGGTAGACAACCTGGTGACAGATGCTGTGGAAAAAGCTAATGTACTCAATGCTTTTTTTCCCTCTGTCTTCATGAATGGATGACTGAATGGACTATAAATGGATATAAAGCTGGCTAGATTGTCGGGCTCAACGGTTTTGATCAATGGCTCTATGTCTAGTTGGCAGCCAATATCAAACGGAGAGTGCCAAGGATTGGTCCTGGGGCTGGTTTTGTTCAATATCTTCATTAATGATCTAGAGGATGGCGTGGACTGCACCCTCAGCAAGTTTGCAGATGACACTAAACTGGGAGGAGTGGTAGATACGCTGGAGGGTAGGGATAAGATACAGAGGGACCTAGACAAATTAGAGGATTGGGCTAAAAGAAATCTGATGCTGTTCAACAAGGACAAGTGCAGAGTCCTGCACTTAGGATGGAAGAATCCCACACACTGCTACAGACTAGGGACTGAATGGCTAGGCAGCAGTTCTGCAGAAAAGGACCTAGAGGTTACAGTGGATGAGAAGCTGAATATGAGTCAATGGTGTGCACTTGTTGCCAAGAAGGCTAACTGCATTTTGGGTTGTATAAGTAGGGGCATTGCCAGCAGATCGAGGGACGTGATCATTCCTCTCTATTCGACATTGGTGAGGCCTCATGTGAAGGACTGTGTCCAGTTTTGGGCCCCACACTACAAGAAGGATGTGGAAAAATTGCACAGCGGAGGGTAACAAAAATGATTAGGGGGCTGGAGCACATGAGTTATGAGGAGAGGCTGAGGGAACTGGGATTGTTCAATCTGCAGAAGAGAAGAATGAGGGGGGATTTGATAGCTGCTTTCAACTACCTGAAGGGGGATTCCAAAGAGGATGGATCTAGACTGTTCTCAGTGGTACCAGATGACAGAACAAGGCGTAATGATCTCAAGTTGCAGTGCAGGAGGTTTAGGTTGGGTGTTAGGAAAAACTTTTTCACAAAGAGAGTGGTGAAGCACTGGAATGGATTTCCTAGGGAGGTGCTAGACTCTCCTTCCTTAGAGGTTTCCAAGGTCATGCTTGACAAATCCCTGGCTGGGATGATTTAGTTGGGGATTGGTCCTGCTTTGAGCAGGGGGTTGGACTAGATGACTTTCTGAGGTCCCTTCCAACCCTGATATTCTATGATTCTATGATGTTCCATTCACAGTCAATCATGCATGTGTGTCCTGCACGGTATTTTGCCCCACAGACATTGAGAAGATGTAAATGCTTTCATGTGAGGTAAAGACACTGCAACCCTTGATTTTACCATACCAATTTAGTGGCACACACGTCATAAGATGTGATATACAACTTTTATATATAAGATGTGATATACAACTTTTAAGCTGACTTAAAAAGATAGCCTGGGTTAGTGAGTATGCAGACAAACTGCTATGAATCATAGGAAACAGGAGTGTTAGAGCCAGCTCGAAATAGACAATGCAAGGTTATTCTTCTACTGCCTTCCCTTCCAGTACCCAAAAAGCGGGTAATTCAGTACCGCTGATTTATCTCTTCCTTTTCAGTCAGTGCTGACTCAGTGCCCTAACAAACTATTCAGAAGCCCCATTGTTTGGATGATATGTCAGCCTGTAGTCATTAAATATCTCATAGCACTTTCTGCAAGAGTAATCATTATGATTTGTTAAGTGCTGACACTGGAGTCAGCACTGTGCAAGACACAAACAGATACCACTTCCAATTACCCCAATTTTTATAGAGATTCACTTAGATACAATATAGTTCTTCACGGCTGAATGCACAAAAGGATTTACAACACCTACATGTACATATAGACATGGCCTCACAGAAGCCAGTATGCTAGGCAGCAGCTGCCTGAGCTAGTCAATGGGAGATGCTGACAAGAGGAGTGTGTCCTAGGCCATGCGCCTCTCATGGAGGTAAGCACCTAAATCCAGGCTGCAGGGAGATGTGAATCTCTGCTCATGATTCACAATTGGGAACCCTCTTTCCCAGGGGCATGTACATTGGTCAAACTGGACAGTCTCTACGGAAAAGAATAAATGGACACAAATCAGATGTCAAGAATTATAACATTCATAAACCAGTCGGAGAACACTTCAATCTCTCTGGTCACGCGATTACAGACATGAAAGTTGCGATATTACAACAAAAAAACTTCAAATCCAGACTCCAGAGAGAAACTGTTGAATTGGAATTCATTTGCAAATTGGATACAATTAACTTAGGCTTGAACAGAGACTGGGAGCGGCTAAGTCATTATGCAAGGTAACCTATTTCCCCTTGTTTTTTCCTACCCCCGCCCCTCCTCAGACGTTCTTGTTAAACCCTGGATTTGTGCTGGAAATGGCCCACCTTGATTATCATACACATTGTAAGGAGAGTGGTCACTTTAGATAAGCTATTACCAGCAGGAGAGTGGGTTTGTGTGTGGGGGGGGAAGGGGGAAGAAAACCTGGATTTGTGCTGGAAATGGCCCAACTTGATTATCATACACATTGTAAGGAGAGTGACCACTTTAGATAAGCTATTACCAGCAGGAGAGTGGGGTGGGAGGAGGTATTTTTTCATGCTTTGTGTGTATAAAAAGATCTTCTACACTTTCCACAGTATGCATCCGATGAATGAGCTGTAGCTCACGAAAGCTTATGCTCAAATAAATTGGTTAGTCTCTAAGGTGCCACAAGTACTCCTTTTCTTTTTGTGAATACAGACTAACACGGCTGTTACTCTGAAACCTGCCCTAACCCAGTGGATCTCAACCTGTTTATCATTGCTGGTCACATATGCAGTCCACAATGTGTTATGTGGGCCGCAGGTTGAGAACCACAGAGCCCCTCCCCCATCCCAAACCACCTACAGTCCCCCATGCCCAGTGCCCCCGCCAGTGAGGCCAGGAGTGGAGCCCTGGGCATGGGCTGGGAAGCTGGGATCTGGACCACTGCATGGGGCAAGGCCGCTGGATCCCAGACCCTGCAGGCCCAGGCCAGGCAGCTGGAATGAGGGAGTCCACCGCACCAGGCAAGGTAGCAGCTAGATCTGGACCCCACCACGCAGGGCCGGGAAGCAGCTGCAGCTGTTTGCTGATTGGGCCATATGTGACCCCTGGGCTGGAAGTTGAGAACCACTGCCCTAACCACTGGGATAAAAGTTATAAGTGGAGTCCTTCTTTTTCTCCTGGCCATGATTCCCTTGCCTAAAAGTGCCTGATCTGCTAAGTGGCCTCTGAGCACGTAACTTAGGCAGCTGAATGCCTGTCTTTCCTGGTTTGTAAATCATTCTGTGGCTTAGGTGGGAAATTCACATCCAGATGCCCACAGGGAGGCAGGAGTGTGTATGCTCAGATACTGAAACATAGGTCCTAGGGAAATTTTCACTGCAAAAATGTAGGCACTGAGTAAGTTTAGGCACCTTCAGGGTTCAATCGGAGTTTTGTGCATCCAAGAAGTCCTAAAACTGGAATTTAGGTGCCCTGGTAGTTTAGGGAGAGTGGGAATGTTGCCATATCAGAGTGGGCCAATTACTCATTCTGAGTAATTGATCATTCTATAGTTATTTATATATCATTGATTAATCATCCAAAAATGCTTCTGCAGTTGTTAGTCCTTTATGTTTTCATCAAACTCAGGAATATTGTTATAATTCTCTAGCAGTGATTAATTCTCTGTTGAGGGTTCAAACACCTTCTCTCCTGGTTTTACATCACACATTGTATGCATGTACTCTATAGAGCTAGTCTACAGAATTCTAGCATCTTGTGTAAACCCTGGGGCCAGAAGATTTAGCGAGATCGATCTAAGGTACTTATGGGGTTCCCATAAACATGGTAATGGGAGCCTTACAAAAACCTCTGTGAGGTAGGGAATGATCTGGAAAAATGATCTGGATAAATGATCTGGAAATAGAGGTAAACAGTGAGGTGGCAAAATAGAGGAATCATTAAGGAAGGGATAGATAATAATACAGAAAATATCATGTTGCCTCTATATAAATCCATCATACTCCCACATCTTGAATAGTGCATGAAGATGTGGACGCCCCATCTCAAAAAAGATATATTAGAATTGGAAAAGGTTCATAAAAGGACAACAACAATGATTTGGGGTTTGGAATGGCTGCCATATGAGGAGAGATTAATAAGACTGGGACTTTTCAGCTTGCAAAAGAGACGACTACCAGGGGATATGATTGAGGTCTATAAAATCATGACTGGTGTGGAGAAAGTAAATAAAGCAGTGTTATTTACTCCTTCTCATAACACAAGAACTAGGGGTCACTAAATGAAATTAATAGGCAGCAGGGTTAAAAGAAACAAAAAGGAAGTATTTTTTCACACAAAGCACAGTCAACTTGTGGAACTCCTTGCTAGAGGATGTTGTGAAGTCCAAAACTATAACAGGGTTAAAAATAAACCAAGATAAATTCATGGAGGATAGGTCCATCAACGGCTATTAGCCAGGGTGGGCACCAATGATGTCACGGAATATCAGGGTTGGAAGGGACTCAGGAGGTTGTCTAGTCTAACCCCCTGCTCAAAGCAGGGCCAATCCCCAATTTTTGCCCCAGATCCCAAAATTGCCCCCTCAAGGATTGAGCTCACAACCCTGTGTTTAGCAGGCCAATACTCAAACCACTGAGCTATTCCTTCTCCTGTTTGTCAGAAGCTGGGAATGGGTGACAGGGGATGGATCACTTGATGGTTACCTGTTCTGTTCATTCCCTCTGGGGAACCTGGCATTGGCCACCGTCAGAAGACAGGAACCTGGGCTAGATGGACCATTCTCCTGTGCGTAGTTCAATAGGTCACTCTCTCATGCACATGGACCTAGATAAGATATCCAATCTACCCTGCTAACAGCATTAAAGTTCAGCCATTTGTCAACCTAGTTCAGTACTGACTGAGACGAATGGGGGGTTTCCATTGACTTCAAAAGGTGTTGAATTGGGCCTTCAGTCTCTTGTTTACACAGATTACTATTATTTTTTACAGAGCAGAATGCTTGGTGATGCTTGGAACACTTTAAGGAACTATTTTCAATTCTAAGTTTTAAGTATTAAAAGATAAAAAAATTATTTACCACATATAACTAGTATTTAGTAATATCTCCTCAAGCTACAAAATAGCAGTTACTTCTTGGGCTTGTAACAAATGTTTGCATTTCTCAGTTAAATGGGTTATAGGTTATAAATATTCCCTGAATTCTTTTTTGATGTCATAAACACCAATCATTAGGTATACATCACGGTGTTTTAAAAGTGACAATGGCATTACTCACCTTCACATCTTTGTAACACATTGTCAAATGACTTTGCAATAAGAATGAAGAAATCCACCATGACTTTTTTGTCTTAAATAAACTGAGCTCAGCCTTCTAGTGATCACATAGTTCAAAAGGATAGAAGACTCCTAGCTCTGCCACTGTTTTATTGATTTTCTTTCTCAATTCCTTAAGTGTGCTTTCTTTATCTTTCAAGGTTTTGTTTTGTATGACAGCTGTTCAGTACTTTACTTAGCAACAGAGCAGCATTATATAAAAAGGTGGCTGATTTTCAGATAGCCAATGAAATCTATTACAAATTAAAATATAGTGCATTTAATAACAGTTCCTTTAACCTTTAAAAAGGATTAATCTGTGCTATGCAACATTTGTTATACAACAATTCTATTAAACATTAGATGTACTGCAGCTAATGTATTTGCTGAAACATTATCTTCTGAATACTATTTTACAACATTTACTCTACTGACTTGCTTTCATACTAATCAAAGCATGTCTATTTTAATGCTGATGCAATGATTAGTAAAATACAGTGAAGTTTGCAGGTTTACGGTGTGCTGCTCTATTTAAAAGAGCTCACTATGGAAAAGTTAACTGAAATAAAAATAAATCTGATGATAATTAAAAGACAGGAGGAAATCATCTTAGTCATGAAAGATTAACATCTATATTTGTAGCTGAATCAACATCACTGCCTGCCCATAATATACTACATTATGTCAGTTTGACTTTGAAAATCCTGAAAAGCTTTTATAAGCAATGCTGTGCTTGTTCATTTTTTCATTCTAATCATTGTTCACATGGACAGGTATATTTGCATCCTGAGTTTAATACGCTCAAATAGGGCTACAAATAAAGGAATTAGGAGACAGGGTGAACATAAAGCTCCATTTCAAAATACAACATCAAATCTCCAGTTTAATATTTGTCCCCTGAAAATAACTTCCAAAGTACAGAACATTCGAAGGATATTCTTTTATCCTTCATCTCTGTAATTAGTACAGTAATAAAAATAAAGTAGCTGAACATTTTTGCACAACATATGGTAATAGTACCAGACAACATCTTTCCCTGAAATTATATCTGCCAAGTGTTTTCTCTGTGTCCCTGATCAATATTAGCAATATTTTCTTCACTGACAAACTAATCTTAATAGTATATCTGTAACTTACCTGTTTTTCAATAAAACAATTACATATTGTATATGTTAGCTTCCCTTACAGTTAAAACTAACTGTATGTAGTATCTGTATGTATCCACAAAATTATATCTTCCCCTGATATCTTATTACACTTCTTCCAAACCACTTTGGTGAATCCAATGTACCCCTTACTCAAATCTGTCTTCAGACATTTTCACTTTTTGATCCCTTACTCTGGCATGATGGTCCTGATTTCCTTCCTCTTCTGAGGAAATGTGTGTCTGTTTCTGGCAACCTTCTTTGTATATATGATTGCTGCCTTCTTGGCCAATACACCAGGGACTGAACCAGGTACCTCTAGTGCTAGAAGAACAAGCTGCTACGCTTTGAGCTGAAAAGGCAGCACTTCATTACTGAGGGCTGAAACAGCTCATATTTTCTGCAGATTGCTAGTGTGTGGTATCTGTAATACACACTCACCAGTGGATTCCATATACACAGAGAGACATGTAATGCTTGTGTGATGTCACTGTCAGCCTCTTCTGTCAATACATTGTCCTTGTAACATCTTAACAAGGCTGTTGCTTCCTTCATTCCTGAAATATTTCTCATTTTTTTTCCACTTTAACTGTCAGACCTTCCACCTTCACCATTAACACCCCCTTTGTCCAATTTCCACCTACCTACCTTTTTTTATAAACCTAGCACCTTTGCTTCTATCTCTTGCGTATTACTGTGTTTCTTGTATTTTATTATACAAATATCCAGTGCATTTCTACTGCCAGTATATTTATTGTTCAGAGTCACAAAAATCTCAGATAATTCATGTGATTCTGGTAAACCAAGTGCCAGCTCTGGCCAGGACCATAGGCATTAGCTAAGAATTAACAAACTCATAGCTGGAAACCAAACCATCTCATCTGTTTGTTAATTTTGTTCAAAATAGGTGTTAGTCTATAGGTCCAAGATGTTATGTTTATGTTGACCATCCACAGGCACAGCCCCCCAGAGCTCCCAGTGGCCGTGGTTTGCCATTCCCAGCCCTGGGAGCTGCACAGGGCTGTGCCTGCGGACAGTCAATGTAAACAAAATGTCTTGCAGATTGCCAGTGATTACCCTGATGGGCTGCGTGCCAAAGGTTGCCGACCCCTAGATTAGTTAATGGCCCTTCTGCACCTTGGAAATCCTACCTGCAAGGATGCTCATCCTGTGGACTTGGAGGCTGAATGAAGGAAATAAAACAGAGACACAGGAAAAGTTTCCATCTCTTTGCTGTTTGAACTCTCACAGGGCCAGATATATTAAAATGAAGCCAGAGAGCCCTGGGGGTTACCCCTGGAGACTGCCTTGAAAGATGCTTTGAATTGACAGATCACTACAACTCTGTTACTCTTAGGATTTAGATTGCAACTGATTTGTGTATATGTTTGATTGCTTTAACCTGTAAATAACTCTCATTTCTTTCATGTAGTTAATAAACCTTTAGATACTTAATTACAGAATTGGCTACAGGCATTGTCTTTGGCGTAAAATCTAGGGTACCAATTAATCTGGGGGTAAGTGATTGGTCTCTTGGATATTTTGTGATTTTTGGTGTAAGTGACCATTTATCACTAAGCTCTGTGTGCCTGGGTGGTAAGATTGACCAGAGAGTCTAAGTGAACTGTCTGTGACTCCATGGTAAAACTGTTAAAGTAAACCATTTTTTACTGGATTGGTGAAATCTAATTATTGAACATACCACCAGTTTGTGGTGTCTGCCCTGCTTTTTGACAGTCTGCTCTGAGGTTGGCACTCATGGTTGTGAGCCACTCCAGACTGCAGCATATGTAAATATATCTTTGAATATTTTTGATGTGTCCTCTTCATCTTGTCTTACCTCTGCCAATATTACCTCTCTGCCAATAAGACCATAATTCTTTGCACCTTTTTGTACTTAAATGTAATACTTTTATAGTCCCCTAATTATGAATTTATAGTAGATTATGATTACTATTGATTTGATGTTCATTCAGCTCTATACTTCCAACATATATACTGTGTTCGTAATTAAATCAAGAAGCTCTTTTGCTAATTTGTTCTTTTACGTATTTATATAGGACACTGCAGCCGTGTAGTATTCCTTCCACCATATTGCTCCACTTAGCATGATATTCCACTTTATATCAGAGCCCTGTGATCTTTTATTTTCTTTAAACAATCTTTTTTACTAAATTTCTTCTTAGCATCTTCTTTTTTCTTTTTATCAGGAAAAGGAACATACCCCATCACATGCTCAATGAATCTAAATTCAAAATTCTACTTCACTTCTACCAAGAATAGTCTCTAATTTCTTTTTTGTAAAATAGTAGAGCCTCAGAGTTACAAACACCAGAGTTACGAACTGACCAGTCAACCACACACACCATTTGGAACCAGAAGTACAAAATCAGGCAGTGGCAGAGACAAATATATATATATAGTAAAGTTTCAAAGCTGTATCACATCAATGTTCAGTTGTAAACATTTAAAAAAACAACCATGGCATTTTGTTCGGAGTTACAAACATTTCAGTTATGAACAGCCTCCATTCCCGAGGTGTTCATAACTCTGAGGTTCTACTGTATCAGTCTGTGAAATCTCCAAACAGCCATAATTACTATTTGTATCGTATTAGTATCTATGGCCTTATCCGAGATTGTAGCCTTCGTTCTCCATAGATGAGGTAAGAGAGAGAGTCGCTGCCTCAAAGAATTTATATTCTAAATAGACAAGACACACAAAGGTAAGAAAAAGGTAGTATTTTTACAGAGGAGGAATTGAAAAAGAGGAAGTTTGAGGATTAGATTTTCTCCTGTGCCAGAGCTCCACTTTATATAGGAGACAGGGAAGCATCAGGGAGACAATTATGGCTCCCTGATTCTCATGTCTGGAGCCTTGACTTTGCATTCCAAATGCACCAGTCAGTTTTGCTGAGCAGCTACCTGGTGCTGGAGTACTTCCTCCACAGATGAGCAGGAAGATAGGAAACCAAATGTGACATTCTGAGTCATATTCTCCTTCCAGGGCTGCTCAAGGAACATTTCAGCAACACAATGCCCCTCACACTGGTGATGTGATGAGCGAACCTTTTATACAGATCAATAATATACCTCTCAATAACCAGCAAATGGTTCTCACTAGGAGATCACATTATACACTTTGTTAATTTATGAGATCTGTCAATACTGATGCTAGAACTGTTGACACCAGATTCTAAGTTTAATTGTGTTTGGCCAGTTTGGTAAGCACCTTCACTCAAATTAGTGTATGGATTTCATTTAGTCCAGACTTCTTTCTTTTTTCCTTTCCATTTCATTTTCTGATTGTTCTTACTAATTAACCCTCATTCACTTGTTAAAAAAAAGTGGCATAAAACAACCTTCAAACATATTAAATGGGTGCCTTTTTTTTTATTTGCTTTTGGTTTTAAAAGTAGCCTTATCAGCTGCATCTGAAGCTTTAAAGAAGCCTAGACACCTCATAATTTTCATGCACTCTTAATCTACTTTGTGCAAATTACACACTCCGACTTTTCTAAATTTACTGTAATTAGGCCTATATATTACAAAGGGACTGTTCATATAGCTCCTACCTAATCTCTCATTTATATGCAGAATAGCAAAGCTAAAGAGTTTAGGATTTTCAGATTTAATGCTCTTTTTACCTAATCAAGTTATACAGCTTAGTAGCTTGCTTCCCTGTGGTTCCCACACATTTTTTAAATAAATCAGCATAGTCATAGCTAGGCGTTAATGCTGCTTCTGCAACCTTTCTCTATTCACTGATTGTTCACTGGGGACACAGTAATTCATCACTCAGAAATAAATGGTGTGTATGTAACCCATTTTAAATAATCAGTTTATGGGCAAAGCACTACTGAATCCAGATTAAGTTTAAATGAAGTTATACTCAGTATGCATTTTTCTCTGTTTTCTCTTAAAACTGTATTGGAATTCTGTTACCAGAAGGAAGAGGAGGAATATGACCACTGTTCCCTCTAAGGAACACAGATCCTAAACCCCGCGCACACGGCGAAACACCGCACGCACAAAAATTTGCACAGAAGCACAACAATTTGCACAGAAGGAATTTTTTGCACACATGGCCTGTCAAAAATTAAAGGGAACATTGAATATGTCTGAATAAATCTGGATTAACTCTCTTGGTTCGGATTTCATTCATGGAATCCAGGTTTTCCTTTACATTTCCAAAGGTTCTGGTGTTCCATGTGACTAATTTAAACCTTGTATATCCCACCAAATCTCATCCTACTGAGTCAGACTGAAATGTCTCCTGTCAGCAAGTTGGGTGATCACATTGGTGAGGCCTCATCTGGAGTACTGTGTCCAGTTTTGGGCCCCACACTACAAGAAGGATGTGGATAAATTGGAGAGAGTCCAGCGAAGGGCAACAAAAATGATTAGGGGTCTGGAATACATGATTTATGAGGAGAGGCTGAGGGAGCTGGGATTGTTTAGCCTGCAGAAGAGAAGAATGAGGGGGGATTTGATAGCTGCTTTCAACTACCTGAAAGGGGGTTCCAAAGAGGAAGGCTCTAGACTGTTCTCAATGGTAGCAGATGACAGAACGAGGAGTAATGGTCTCAAGTTGCAGTGGGGGAGGTTTAGATTGGATATTAGGAAAAACTTTTTCACTAAGAGGGTGGTGAAACACTGGAATGCGTTACCTAGGGAGGTGGTAGAATCTCCTTCCTTAGAGGTTTTTAAGGTCAGGCTTGACAAAGCCCTGGCTGGGATGATTTAACTGGGAATTGGTCCTGCTTCGAGCGGGGGGTTGGACTAGATGACCTTCAGGGGTCCCTTCCAACCCTGATATTCTATGATTCTATGATCAGATAGAAAAAGTATATAACTATGTGTCAACATTGGCAGGAAAAACGTGGGCATTTTGACTGTAACAAATACTGGCATGGCTTTTCAAAATAATGTTTTGACTTGTCCCTTTCATTTGCCTCAGCACAGCACACTGTCTAGTTTAGTGTCAGTGTTGCCAACCCTACGTGTTCAGACATCAACTGATGATTGTATTATAAATCTTGAGCTTTAATTTTTTGGAGGGTCCCCTTTATTTGCTTTGTGGTGTTTGAGCATTTAGGATGCACTCAGGTTACATTTTAATGGTTTTGTCTGCAAGCACGAGAACTGGAAGCTTTAAAAAAAAAGAAAAAAGAAAGATGAGATTCTCACATAAATGCTTGACTGCACGAGCTGGGATATGGAGAAAACCACCAAATATTGTGAGACTCATAAGAAAATGATGAGATTTGGCAATGCTGAAGTATACACAGCCATAAAAAGTGTCTTGAATGCTAGAGTTAGCCCTCCTTTTAGTTTCTGGATGTTTGTATGTGGGATTTGTTGATCCACAGAATCTGAAGATCAATTTATAGCTTAGATTGGTGATCTTGTTAAAAGGATGAGAAAAAAGTTTAGAAAAGAGGGCTAGAGAAGCGAGATTATGAAGGGATGAGTGGGAATAGTAGAGAGAGCAAAAGGAAAGCTGAAAGAGAACACCTACCTAGCAAAACAGGAAACTGAAGGTTTGGGCTAGGAGAAATGGCTTATGGGTAAAGACAATACCTCATGCAATCCATAGCTAGATATTCTCACAACTGTGTACAATTTGAGTGCCATCTTTTAATTTTGATATGTTATAATGGACATGGCAATCAATGGTATATTTGATGGATTTTTAGTGCAGTGGTAACTGTCATATTCCCAGCAAAACCTTGGAACTTTAGCATTTTGTATGTTTCCTATTCCACTGTAAAACAACATTGCCACTGGGATGGCACCTAGACTATTTAATATGATGGTGAACTCATCATTTCTTCTGCACTACTTCCTGTTTAGTACTGGACAATCAAGCTTGATATTCTACTAATCTGTATTACAAAATCACTGCATATGTGATGATTGATGTTACAGTATCAGTATCCCGATCAAAAATGACATTGTCTGTGTATCTCTGAAGATACGCAATGAACAAATGAAAAACTTACTTACAGGCAGCTCGTATCCAGACAATTCTGTGCTGTTTCTGCAGTCGTCAAACACTTTGTCCTTTCTACAGTAAGCATTAAACCAAGAAACTGCAGGACATATATTGTATCTGTCTAACCATAATTGCAACTCTGTCTTTAAGAAAAAAGACAACTCTTTTTGCTGCAGTTCATCACTTACCATTGGCAACAGAATAGCCAAAGTAATGCTTTGATGATGGAAGGGCATCTTGTATACAGCTATTGTACTGGTTCTTTCTCAGGTTGCCTGCTAGTGATAAAGCAGGGTTCACTAAAGATTTTGTTGGTGGTGGTGGTGTTATTTGCAGATTGACAAACCTAAAACACCTGCTTTGAAATGGAACACAGTTTCTCAATTGTCATAAAAAATAAAGTCTGCATGTTTCTACATTATTCTGCATGTTCTCTGGAGATACAGTGATTACAATATGGCAGCCTAACACCAGCTGTCTGCTCATTTCCTTGTATACAGTATGCACTTACAGAAGATATAAAAATAAAGAGCCCTCACAAAAGATTGTAATGTATTATTTGAATATGCTTAAACATAAAAGTACATGGAAATTAACTTTAATAGAGACAAATGAACCACATTAACACCTGATACTTGGTGCACTCACTTCTCTTTGACTTCAAAGAAGACACTTGGCCCCTCACTGGATTAGGCCCTGTGTTACTCCATAAATGTGGAGAATGTGTACCTTCAGTAAACATTATATGCAGGGCTGATAGAATTGACACTTCACATGATAAGGCGTTGTGAAGTGAGGAGATGGTATAATCCTTGTTTTATATATGGGGAATTGATAAACTGAGAGATCAGGGTCAAAAGTGTCAACTAATTTTGGATGCCCATTTTTTAGATGCCTATGACCTGATTTTTCAGAGTACTTAGCATTGTGTAGCAGTTAAAAAGTGAAAAGCTCAGCTCCCATTGACTTCAATAGCAGCTGTGAGGGTTTATCACTTCTGGAAATCAGGTTCCAGAAAATCACGTAGGACAATCAGAAAATGAGGAACACAAAATTAGTGACTATCTGTGTAAAGATTTAAGTGATAAGCTTAGAATGGTAGAGGAATGATTGAATAGACAGGGAGAGCATAGGCAGTGCATAGTGAAGGCCTCCCCAAACTTCACACCATTTTGGGGGCAGTCGCAGATTTGGGGCCCCCAGAAAAATCTCCCCCCGCCACAGCCCTGGGTCTGGAGTAGCTCTCGCTCCCTGCCATGACCCCATGACTTTTCTGGTCTTGGGCCACAATGGAGAGGGGAGGGAGAAGGAGCGAGCAAGGAACAGGGCCTTGGGGTGGGGGGGGAGGGGGAGAGGTGGAGTGGGGGGGTGTAACGGGGATGGGGCCATGGGGGAAGGGGTGGAACAGGAGAGAGGCTCCAGGCTCTGATCTCCAGCCAGGGCAGAGAGCTCTGGTGCACTCCCAGCCAAGAGCGAGAGCTTGACCCCGGCAGGGGCTGAGCTCTCAGCCCCACCCCACTGTAGCCCTGACCGAGCTCTAGCTGGGACCATGGGGGTTGGGTGGGGGGAATGAGAGCAGTGAGTGAGGGCGGGGCCTCAGCTCGAAGAGGAGGAGCTGGGGTCTAGCCTCCCGCTTCACCCACTCCCCATGAGCGATAGAATCAAAATTCTCCAGGGAAGCATTCAACTGTCTTAACCAGGAGACCATCTTTTCTCTTCCTGAATCCCTTGCCTCATTCAATATATATATTCCAAGTTCTGCAACAAATGAGTTAGGAGCCCCACAGACAACAGCAAAGTTTAGTACATAACACTTAATCACCAAAGCAGGTACATCTTGTGCACTGCATGAGGCAGGGGTAGTGTGGAAAAAAAAAGTATATGATCATGTAATTATAGACTGTATCATAATGCATATGCACAAGGAGGATGAATTAAGGTTACTCAAGCAGACTTACTTTGGGCATTTCCTAACTTTTAAGTACTCAATTTTGCAACCTTGATAATGCTCTTTTAACATACTTCTTTGTGTGCAAATTTTATATAATTTGAGAGTGAGAGAAAACCTGATGGTGTGATACAAAGCTTTTATCAGCATGAGTTGGAAACGGTCACAGCATTCAGGGGTGCTGAAGAAAAGATATGCAGATCATTCCAAACAAATGTCAGTAACTTATTATTATTAAAACTTACTATCTGTATTATGGTAGAACCCAAATGCCCCATTTGAGATTGGGTCTCCAGTATGTTACGCACAGTACATGCACCTACTGTAAGAGTTATTACCCCAAACCGCTCATAATCTAAGACTCTGATCCTGAAATTCAGGGTCAGGCCTAAATAGAAAAGAGTCAGAGAAAGGGATTATTATTATTGCCATTTTATAGATGGGGAACAGTAAAATCTCTAGACCGCAGCACAATATCATGGGCTAGTATATCTCAATATTTCAGAAATGTGTATAAAATATTATTGGGACTATTTTTTGTGTCCTTGCCCCTCTGGAAGCAGGCTGAACTGAACAGGCACAACTGAACAGGCCTCAGAGGGAGAGGAAAAACATTGTAGTCTATGTCTAGCTATACATACATTTTAGAAAGTTTGAAAAATAACCTAAAATAACTGTTCCATTGGCAATAGATTCATGATATTAAGGTCCACTATTAGCTGGAAGAATTACTGCAAAGCACCTTCCAAAATGTTTGTCAAAGATTCATGACAAAACTAATTCCCGAAGGATGGTTGTGATACAGATAGCATAGAGCTGAGCAGCAACTTAATTTTCAGCTGTTAGATATGCCTAATGAGACAGATTCTCAATGTACCTAATTCACCAGCCACAAGCATGCTCCTTCCCAAGCTCAATACATATTCAAAATGTGTTAAAAGGAGACCAAAACTAGATTCTCTTGTGTTATGTTCCTTCCACTACCATGTGGAAATCTGAGTGCCTTTTTAATGCATAACTGTTATATCCCATTCAACTTTGCCATTCCTGGTGCCTCAATCTGTGAATTTAAAAAGTAAGCCTGACAAAGGAAAAGGATAGCTGGTAATAACAGTAAAAACCTGCACCTTTTTTCCTTATCACTGTGACAGTTCTTTTCACACTTCACATCACTTTACTTCAAAGTCAGACCACGTTTTTGGAATTGACCTCTGGACTCCACTGTGGGGAAATAAGTCTGTGTTGTAAACTATACCAAACAGGAATCCTAAAGTATTTAAAAGATGTTAGAAGATGACCAATAATAATCTTCTCTTATTTTGGTGTGAATATTAAAATATTTATCTCAATAGTATTGTCAGATTTAGGATGTACAATATGCCAATATGTTAATGTATAGGTGACAGGGTTCCCTCTGCACTCTGAACTCAAGGGTATAGGTGTTGGGACCCACATGAAAGACCCCCTAAGCTTATTTCTACCAGCTTAGGATAAAATTTCCCCAAGTCACAAATTCTTTACCCTTGGAGGATACGCTGCCACCACCAAGTGATTTAACAAAGAATCAGGGAAAGGACCACTTGGAGTTCCTATTCCCCCAAAATATCCCCCAAGCCCTTACACCCCCTTTCCTGGGGAGGCTTGAGAATAATATCCTAACCAATTGGTTACAAAGTGATCACAGACCCAAACCGCTGGGTCTCAGGACAATAGAGAAATCAGTCAGGTTCTTAAAAGAAGGATTTTATTTTTTAAAAAAAAGGTAAAAATCACCTCTGTAAAATCAGGATGGAAAATAACTTTACAGGGCAGCAAAAGATTCAAAAACACAGCAGAACTTCCTCTAGGCTTAGCTGCAAAGTTCAAAAAAAAAACAAAAAAAACCCCAGGAATAAACCTCCCCCCAGCAAAGGAAAAATTCACAAGCAGAACAAAAGATAATCTAACACCTTGCCTGGCTTTTACTTACAATTTTTGTAATATGAGAGACTTTATAGGAGAAGGAGTTTTCTGACCTGATGCTTCTCTGCTTCCCAAGAGAACACACAAAACAATACCTCCCCTCCCCCCCTCCCCCCAAGATTTGAAACTATCTTCTTTCCCCATTGGTCCTTTTGGTCAGGTGCCAACCAGGAATTATAGGGTACCGTTACCTGTATGGTTATGACAATAGGCCAAAGTTATTTGCTAGTTTTTTTACACATATTGGGTTGCATTTAGAGATATTCTTCTTTTTCTTGAATTATTAATTTACAATTTTTCAAATGAATTATTTTTATAATCCCTGAAATACATATATTCTGTTATATTGATTTTAAATAAGGCTAGCTAATTAAGAGTTACAGATTAAAAACAAACAAACACTTCTGCCATTATAGGGGAAGAAAGAGGATGAGTGGAGATTTTTATTGATAATTGCATTATATTACAACAATTATAAATCAGAGGCACCTTATACATACAATATAAAACTGTGTTCTTTTAAAACAAGAGGAAATATAAAAACAAAGAAAATCTGCCACATCCACCTCAGCTGATAACACCATATTGAATTTTAGGCATCACAGGCTGCAACACTTATAGCTAGCAGTGTCTGACAATTTTCATTATAAGACCCTGTTTTCAGTTGCTTATAACCGTGCCAAACTTTAACTGTTTTGGCTCAAATTTTCTATGCTGCTTCCATGTGAATTATTTTGGAAAGTTTCAGACAAAATGGTTCAGCCATTTCTGAGAATGAGAATGAGGGGGAAATATTTGTAAATATGTATGTATTCATTGATATGCTCTAGCAGCTCCATGCTATGGAGCAGGAACTTGAAATATGGCAGGAGAGGTCAACTCAGGTGTCAGGGATGTGCCTTTTGCTGTTGACATGAAAAATACAGTATGCATTCATATAATGAAAGATTCTATCATACTACAATACACAAGGTGGCTAAGTAAGATAGTACAGGCAAACTTCTGGCACTTCCGAATTTTTGAGTGCTTGACAATCTTAACATTCTTTTAACTTAGTTCTTTTTTAATGTAATATAATGTAGGCTGATGTGGATGGAAAATGGAAAACAGTGGGCAACTCAGATACAGGTAGGATTAACTAAACTCAGAAAAATAGTACTGGATACTGGTTCCGTGAGGCTTAGAAAATTTCTAAGGTTATGCATCTGGATACCACACTATGAATCAGTGAAACCACTTCTATTTTATTTTAAGGAGCATATTGCAATTTATAAATTAACTGCTCCACAATCTGAACTGAGATTATATGTGAAGTGCAGGCATTTCCTTAAGTATCCCATCTGCACCAGCTTATGTCCAACCCATTATCAAATTTTGCCATGCTTACATAAGCCAGTGTGGGATATATACAAAAATCCAGTAGACAAAAATATGAATTGCTTTGACCATTTGTTTGAGTGTTTCAAGGGAAAAAAGTCTGAGTATAATTTTAACAAAATAAGAAATATTTTTATACTTTACATAATCAATTTCCACATACAATTTAGCAATCTGTAGATAATGAATATAGTTAGTACAATGATCATTTTTATTATTGATTGGTGAACCTCAAAATGTTCAGTGCTCAGTTCAAATGAGCATATAATGTTTATCCAGCTCTCTTGAGACTGCAACATTGTGCTAGAAATCTCACAAGAGCACACTTTCTTGTGACATTTCTACACCTCCTTTCCAGCCCAGTATGAAAATACCTAGGGAGCTCCTCTAATGGAATTTTCAGCACTTCTGGTCCCAGCTAGAATAATCCTGAACTGCAAAAATGCATGAAAATGAGGAAGAGGTGGGGGGACTATAGATCAATATTTAAAAGTTTGTTTCCATTTGATAACTCATCTGTGGTGGTGTTTCTCTCACCCCACCCTGTTTCTCACCTTCTCTTCCTATACCTTTCAATTTTCTGATTCTTTCTTCTGTTTTTTGTTTAACTATTTTCTACTCTCATTCATGTATCTCACATGTATCGCACACTTGTTTTACATGCAGAAGGTCCCCAGAGTGACAAAACCTAACCAGACACACAAAATGGGGAAGAGAAGCACATAATCCTCTGGGGTCCCTAGCTACCCTATACCTGCAATTGTATGTCTGTCCCACCAGTTCAGTGGAATCAGTGTGTCAGAGTAGAAGAGTTTTCCCCTCCCACTGTCCTGTTCAAGGAGCAGGTGCACCTTGTACTAATATAAGAACATAAAAATGGCCATACTGGGTCAGCGTGGCTGCCATATGGATCCCAGGATATTAGAGAGAAAAGGTTGGTGAGGTCCAATCTTTTATTGGACCAACTTCTCTTGCTGAGAGAGACAAGCTTTCAAGCTTACACAGAGTTCTTCTTCAGGTCTGGGAAAAGTACTCAGAGTCTGATAGCTAAATATAAGGTAGACTAGATTATTTATCGTAAGTAGTTAACATATATTTCAAGGGACTATTCAAGGTGGACTGGCCCATCAACACCCTTTCAGTCTTAAGGTGGAAAGGAAGGGAGGGGAAAAAGGCAGCTTGGGTGGGAGGGGAGGGTTGTTAGTGGGTTATAGATTGTTGTAATAAATTATAAATCCAGCGATAAATCCATGATTCAGTCCTGTTGATGAACACTTTTCACAAAACAATCACTCTATATATGACCTCTCAATCCTTATTCTCAAAGGAAATCTGCACAACACCTTCAAAAAATTAACCTGTGATCTTAAATTCATAACTTCATGGACTGAACAGAAATACTGGAATTATGGCTTATTACAACAATCTATAACCTACTAACAAACTTCCCATGGCAAGCTGCTTCCCCCTTCCTTTACTGCCCCCCACCACGTGATTGAAAGAGTGACTTTTGAAACATGTATTAACTATTTTTGTTAAATAATGTGTCCCACCTTTTATTTAACTGTGACACTCTGAGTACCTTTCCCAGACCTGAAGAAGAGTGTGGTGTAAGCTTGAAAGCTTGTCTCTCTCACCAACAGAAGTTGGTGCAATACTGGATCAGACCAATGGTCCATCTAGCCCCATATCCTGTCTTCCGACAGTGCCTAGTGACAGATTCTTCAGAGGGAATGAATAGAATAGGGCAATTATCAAGTGATCCACTCCCAGTCATCCAGTCCCACCTTTTCACAGTCAGAAGTTTAGGGACACCTAGAGCATGAGGCTTTATCCCTGACTATCTTGGCTAATAGATATTGATAGAATCATCCTCTAGGAACGTATCTACTTCTTTTTTGAGTCTAGTTATACTTCTGGCCTTCACAACATGCCCTGGCAACAAATTCCACAGGTTATGTAATGATTGGAGGATCAGTGGCTCATATGACATGCCTGCCCCAACCCCAAAGATCCTGCTGGAGTACAGATACCTGGCTTCATAAATATCTATGGTGAGGATCTTGGGACCTAGAAGGAGAAGGGAAGCCAGGGGATAAGTTGTCTGTCCCTTGAGGGACAGGAAAAAAAAGTTCATTAACATTATGCTGTGCTGAAGAACATGGATATCAAAGCAAACCTCAAGGGGACTTTTCCAGTCCCAACCTCTGCAGACCTTGAAAAATGCTTTTATTTCCCCCCTCCAAAGTGCACAAAGAAAAGAGAAAGTAATTTGCCAAACATTCATGTATTCCAGATGTCACATTGTCCAACGGTTAGAGAAGGGGACAGGGGGTTCTTTTTCAGACTCTGATTCACTGTAAGACCTTGGGGAATGGTAACTGACTTGCCTACCCTTCACAGAGAGGTAAAAACACTGTAGTAAAGAACTTGGCTTTTCATTGAAAAAAATGTGCTCTACACTTGAAAAATATTACTGTTATTAGCATTGTGAAATGCTGAACCCGTTTACTAATTTTTAAAGAAAATCTATACAGAGTCAAAGAAAACATTTGCTATAACTCCATATGGAACTGGTATCTACCAATAAGCTTCTTGTTGAATGGCTATATCCTTTCTACTCATAAAGGTGTATGTGTGTTTACACATGCATGTTTTAAGCATATAAATTAATTTGAAAATTTAGAAAAAAATATATTTCAGAATATTGATAGTACTTAAAACAGAATGTTTTTATTAAATTGTTTCCTGATCTGTTGAAGTCTAAAACACATGAGTTCACAATGAGGTCAATATGTGGATTTCAAATAATGATATGTGAGAAACTGTCCCTCGTGGTTTCTATTGTTTTGAATAATGTGACATTACAGCATTAGTCATTTGGCATAATAAAGATATTATACCTATAAAAATAACCTTGAAATATGTTCTGGATTGAATTACTATGAATTGCAATTGCAAAAGTGCTTCTATCTCTGGGTGAGAGTTACATACTGAAAGAAAAAAAGAAATGCCAGATAAAACAAAACATAAGAAACAAGAAGGGTTGAACTGGTGTTTCTCAGGGTATTCATAAGGCTACATATGAAAAATTTGAGATAGAAATAGACTCAGGCAAGTTAATTGCTCTTGCCTTTATTATCTATTTTACTACCTCATTTGTAATGGCTACGCAGGTGGTGTCGGAGAGAAGGCTTTGGATTCTTTGACCATGGGATGGTGTTCCAAGAAGGAGGAGTGCTGTCCAGAGACGGGCTCCACCTAACGAAGAGAGGGAAGAGCATCTTCGCAAGCAGGCTGGCTAACCTAGTGAGGAGAGCTTTAAACTAGGTTCACCGGGGGAAGGAGACCAAAGCCCTGAGGTAAGTGGGGAAGTGGGATACCGGGAGGAAGCATGAGCAGGAGCACGCGAGAAGGCAGGGGTCCTGCCTCATACTGAGAAAGAGGGACGATCAGCGAGTTATCTCAAGTGCCCATACACAAATGCAAGAAGCCTGGGAAACAAGCAGGAAGAACTGCAAGTCCTGGCACAGTCAAGGAATTATGATGTGATTAGAATAACAGAGACTTGGTGGGATAACTCACATGACTGGAGTACTGTCATGGATGGATATAGCTGAAAGGGGGTTCCAAAGAGGATGGATCTAGACTGTTCTCAGTGGTAACAGATGACAGAACAAGGAATAATGGTCTCAAGTTGAAGTTGGGGAGATTTAGGTTGGATATTAGGAAAAACTTTTTCACTAGGAGGGTGGTGAAACACTGGAATGGGTTTCCTAGGGAGGTGATGGAATCTCCTTCCTTATATATTTTTAAGGTCATGCTTGACAAAGCCCTGGCTGGGATGATTTAACTGGGAATTGGTCCTGCTTCGAGTGGGGGGTTGGACAAGATGACCTCCTGAGGTCCCTTCCAGCCCTGATGTTCTATGATTCTATTATTGAGGGCAAAATCCCCATGTGGTGTAAATCATCATAACCAATGGAGCTTTGCAAATTTACATTAACTGAGGGTCTGCTCCTGAGGGCATGTCTACACTACAAAATTAAGTCAACTTAAATTAAGTCAACATACAGCCATCTCAGTAATTTAGTAAATTGTGTACATCTGCACTATGCTCCTGGTGTAGTTGGAGCACGTCCTCACCAGTAGCACTTGCATCACAGAGCAGTACACCATGGGTAGCCGTCCCACTGTCCAACTCTCCACCATCTAGCACAGGGTCTTTTGGGAAGGGTTTGCAATGCCTCATGGGAGCAAAACATTCTCACAGGGGTGGCTATGAAACTGGTGTGAATGTCCCATGACGCAGTTTTCTCTCTCCCCTAATTTTCTCTGCATCCCATATTTATTGCACCTCTTTTCAAAAGCCGAGCAAACCCACTCATCCACCATCTCTGGAAAAATATGGACTCATGCAGTTCTGCACTACTGTGGTGAGCATTAAGAACACAATGCGCCTGATCCTTTAGTATTTCCAGAGCTGCCAGAGTAGCCGCCACACAGAATATCAAAATTCATAGAATCATAGAAGATTAGGGTTGGAAGAGACCTCAGGAGGTCATCTAATCTAACCCCCTGCTCAAAGCAGGACCAACCCCAACTAAATCATCCCAGCCAGGGCTTTGTCATGGTGAGCCTTAAAAACCTCTAAGGATGGAGATTCCACCACCTCCCTAGGTAACCCATTACAGTACTTCACCACCCTCCTTGTGAAATATTTTTTTCCTAATATCCAAACTAGAACTCCCCCACTGCAACTTGAGACCATAGCTCCTTGTTCTGACATCTGCCACCACTGAGAACAGCCTAGCTCCATCCTCTTTAGAACCCTGCCTTCAGGTAGTTGAAGGCTGCTATCAAATCCCCACTCACTCTTCTGCAGACTAAATAAGCCCAGTTCCCTCAGCCTCTTGTCATAAGTCATGTGCCCCGGCCCCTAATCATTTTTGCTACCCTCCGCTGGACTCTCTCCAATTTGTCCACACACTTTCTGTAGTGGGGGGCCCAAAACTGGACTCAATATTCCAGATGTGGCCTCACTAGTGCTGAATAGAGGGGAATAATCACTTCCCTTGATCTGCTGGCAATGGTCCTACTAATGCAGCCCAATATGCTGTTTGCTTTCTTGGCAACAAGGGCACACTGTTCATTCATATACAGCTTCTTGTCCACTGTAATCCCCAGTTCCTTTTCTGCAGAACTGCTGCTTTGCCAGTTGGTCCCCAGCCTGAAGCAGTGCATATGATTCTTCCATTCCGGGTGCAGGACTCTGCACTTATCCTTGTTGAACCTCATCAGATTTATTTTCACCCACCCCTGCAATTTGTCTAGGTCACTCTGGAACCTGTCCATACCCTCCAGTGTATCTAACTCTCTCCCTAACTTAGTGTCATCCGCGAACTTGCTGAGGGTGCAATCCACACCATCCTCCAGATCATTAATGAAGCTGATGAACAAAACTGGCCCCAGGACCAATCCCTGGGGCACTCCGCTTGATACCGGCTGCCAACTAGACATCGAGCTGTTGATGCCCAACTACCCGTTGAGCCCAACGATCTAGCCAGCTTTCTACCCACCTTATGTCCATTCATCCAATCCATACTTCTTTAACTTGCTGGCAAGAATACTGTAGGAGACTGTATCAAAAGCTTTGCTAAAGTCAAGATTTATCACGTCCACCACTTTCCCCATATCCACAGAGACAGTTATCACACCATAGAAGGCAATCAGGTTGGCCAGGCATGCCTTGCTCATGTTGACCATCCCTGATCACCTTCCTCTCCTCCAAGTATTTCAAAATGGATTCCTTGAGGACTTGCTCCATGATTTTTCTGGGGACTGAGGTGAGGCTGTCTGGTCTGTAGTTCCCCAGATTATCCTTCTTCCATTTTTGAAAGATGCGCATTACATTAGCCTTTTTCCAGTCATCTGGGTCCTCCCCTGACCACCACGAGTTTTCAAAGATAATGGCCAATTGTTCTGCGATCACATCAACCAAGTCCCTCAGCCCCCTTGGATGCACTGCATCTGGCCCCATGGACTTCTACATGCCCAGCTTTTCTAAATAGTCCTTAACCTGTTCTTTCACCACTGAGGGCTGCTCACCTCCTCCCCATACTGTGCTGCCCAGTGCAGCAGTCTGGGAGCTGATCTTGTCTGTGAAGACAGAGGCAAAAAAAAGCACTGAGTACTTCAGCTTTTTCCATATCATCTGTCACTAGGTTGCCTCTCCCATTCAGTAAGGGTCCCACACTTTCCCTGACCTTCTTTGTTGCTAACATACCTGTAGACACCCTTCTTGTTACACTTCACATTCCTTGTTAGCTGCAACTCCAGTTGTGCTTTGGCCTTCCTGATTACACTCCTACATGCTCAGGCAATATTTTTATGCTCCTCCCTAGTCATCTGTCCTAATTTCCACTTCTTGTAAGTTTCCTTGTTCTGTTTAAGCTCACCGAAGATTTCTCTGTTAAGCCAAGCTGGTCGGCTGCTATATTTGCTATTCTTTTTGTACATCAGGATGGTTTTTCCTGCTCCCTCAATCAGGCTTCTTTAAAATACAGCAAGCTCTCCTGGTCTCCTTTCCCCCTCATATTAGCCTCCCAGGGGATCCTGCCCATCAGTTCCCTGAGGAAGTCAGTCTGCTTTTCTAAAGTTCAGGGTCTGTATTCTGTTGCTCCCCTTTCTTCCTTTTGTCAAGTTACTGAACTCAACCATCTCATGGTCACTGCTGCCCAGGTTGCCACCCACTTCTATTTCCCCTACCAATTCTTCCCTGTTTGTGAGCAGCAGGTCAAGAGGAGCATGGCCCCTAGCTGGTTCCTGCAGCACTTGCACTAGGAAGTTGTCCCCAACACTCTCCAAAAACTTTCTGGATTGTCTGTGCACTGCTGTATTGCTCTCCCAGCAGATGTCAGGGTGATTTAAGTCCCCCATGAGAACCAGACCCTGTGATTTGAAAACTTCTGTGAGTTGTCCGAAGAAAGCCTCATCTACCTCATCCTCCTGATCTGGTGGTCTATAGCAAATGCCCCCCACGACATCACCCTTGTTACTCTTGCCTCTAAACTTCATCCAAAGACTCTCAACAGGCTTTTCTCCAGTTTCATACTGGAGCTCTGAGCAATCACACTGCTCTCTTACATACAGTACAACTCCTTCACCTTTTCTCCCCAACCTGTCCTTCCTGAACAGTTCATACCCATCCATAACAGTGCTCATGTCATGTGAGGTTTCAGAGTAGCAGCCATGTTAGTCTGTATCCGCAAAAAGAAAAGGAGTACTTGTGGCACCTTAGAAACTAACAAATGTATTTGAGCATAAGCTTTCGTGAGCTACAGCTCACTTCATCAGATGCATGCTGGTGAGTATTTGCTTCAGGTTTGGGGGCTGTCTGTAAGCAAGGTTTTAGTTGGGGGCTGAAGGTGCAGGCCCAACAAAGAAAATAACAGAACACCACTAGCCATCACCTTCAGCCCCCAACTAAAACCTTTCCAGAGCATCATCAAGGATCTACAACCTATCCTGAAGGACGACCCATCACTCTCACAGATCTTGGGAGACAGGCCAGTCCTTGCTTACAGACAGCACCCCAACCTGAAGCAAATACTCACCAGCAACCACACAACAAAAACACTTACCCAGGAACCTAGCATTGCAACAAAGCCCATTGCCAACTGTGTCCACATATCTATTCAGGGGACACCATCATAGGGCCTAATCACATCAGCCACACTATCAGAGGCTCATTCACCTGCACATCCACCAATGTGATATATGCACATCATGTGCCGGCAATGCCACTCTGCCATGTACATTGGCCAAACCGGACAGTCTCTATGTGAAAGAATAAATAGACACAAATCAGATGTCAAGAATTATAACATTCAAAAACCAGTCGGAGAACACTTCAATCTCTCTGGTCACTCCATTACAGACCTAAAAGTCAGAATATTGTAAGAAAAAAACTTCAAAAACAGACTCCAGTGAGAGACTGCTGAATTGGAATTAATTTGCAAACTGGACACCATTAAATTAGGCTTGAATAAAGACTGGGAGTGGATGTGTCATTACACAAAGTAAAACTATTTCCCCATGTTTATTCCACCTCCCCCCCACACTGTTCATCACACATTCTTGTCAACTGCTGGAAATGGCCCACCTTGATTATCACTACAATTTTTTTTTTCTTTCCTGCTGGTAATAGCTCACCTTATCTGATCACTCTCATTATAGTCTGTATGGTAACACCCATTGTTTCATGTTCTCTGTGTATATAAAATCTCCATACTGCATTTTCCACTGCATGCATCGGATGAAGTGAGCTGTAGCTCACGAAAACTTATGCTCAAATAAATTTGTTTTTCTCTAAGGTGCGACAAGTACTTCTTTTCTTTTTGCATGTCATGTGAGTTACCCCACCACATCTCTGTTATTCCAATCACATCATAGTTCCTTGACTGTGCCAGGACTTCCAATTCTTCCTGCTTGTTTCCCAACCTTCTTGCCTTCATGTACAGGCACCTAAGATAACTAGCTGATTTCCCTACTTTCTCAGTATGAATCAGGAGGCCTCACCTGTTGCACCCTTCTCCTTGTCTTTCTTCTCAGTATCCCCCTTCCCCACTTACCTCTGGGCTTAGGTCTCCATCCCCTGGCTAACCTAGTTTAAAGCCCTCCTCATTAGGTTAGCAAGCCTGCCTTTGAAGATGCTCTTCCTTCTCTTCATTATCTGGGTCCCATCTCTTCCTAGCAATTCTTCTTCCTGGAATAACATCCCATGGTTGAAGAATCAAAGGCCTCTCCCCGACAACACCTGTGTAACCACATTTACCTCCACAATTCAATGGAAGCCATAAAAAGAAACAATTCCTGGTTGCTGCTGGCAGTCTTGAATGCAGTTGTGTGCCAGTTCTGGTCCCAAACAACTGATTGGTGGGATTGCATCATTATGCAGGTATGGGATGCCAAGCAGTGGCTGCTCCAGAGGCTTGCATGATGTTACAAACATGTCATCCTGTGTTCTCTTCCTTCTCCTCCTTATATAGCTCAGCCTCTCTGCTGGTGTGAAGGGAAAGGTGAAGGCCACATTTTCAGCTGCAAAAGATACAATGCACAGAGGTATACTACTGTGAGTGCATACTGAAGCTATATGGAAAACTTGCTATATTGAAATTACTCTCCTTAATCCATGCAAGTTTAAAGCAGTACATTTTCACTTCGGACAGGTATTCATTGACAGCATTGGCTGTTACAGCCCATGGGGAGGGGCAAGCTGGCACAAGCAGGGAGTGGAGGGCATCACACAGGCATCAACATTGGTAGTTTGGGCAATTGAACTGAATACTGGCACTGTTTCCCACAGGCAGCAGTGACTTTATCTGAAATCTCACTCCTGAGAATAACACAGGCAGAGAGGGAACAGATGCTGCATGCGTCCGGCTGCAGACCAGGTCCGTATACTGCTAGCCTATTTGCTGCAATGATGGCTGCCAAATTAATTGCTGAGTGGCATGGGAAAGTGTCCTACCACAGCGGAAGAAATAAGGTAACCCTTCCCAGAAACCTTTGGCAACAGATTGCAGCGTACCTTCAGGAAAGGTTCCTTGAGATCTCTGGAGGATTCTGGGGATATCCTGGTGCCCATAAACAAACTTCTTCACAGGGCCCCCTCCGCCTAGCTGTGCCAGGCAATAAGAAGCAGATAGCTACTCTACCTCCACTGGTTATTTCACTACCTCTTGTAACATGAATAAAAACTAGTAAATGAGAAGATGTGTCCCTGCAATATCAATGTAAACTGTACACTTACCAGAGCTTCCTTCCCTGGCACCATGGTTGTCCATGCTGGAGTGCTGCAACTGGCTGGACTACTGCGAGGTTACAAACAGCTCCTGGCTTACAGTGACAATGGATCTCCCAGTTGCCTATCCTCCGTTCTCATCCTCCTCTTCCTCATCTGACACCTCGTCCTCACAGTTGACTATGGTGGCCCATGACTCCGATGTATCCATGGGGAACTTGGGGGAGGGTGTCCGATAGCATGAAGCTCCTTGTAAAAGCAGCATGTCTGTGGTGCTGCATCAGAGCACCTGCTTGCCTCCCTTGCATTCTGATGCACCTGCCACAGCTCTGTGACTTTCACGCAGAACTCCTGCAGGTCCCTCTTGTAGCCCTTCTCCCCCATGCCCCGAGCGATCTGTTCACAGATATCCATATTTTTTCTGCTGGATCAGAGCTCTGCCTGCACAGCCTCTTCTCGTCACAGAGCCAGTGGATCCACCACCTCCTGTGCAGGCTATGCAGAAACACATTTGCAGTGTGTAGCCAGAATGCTCAGCTGCACAGTTGCTAAGTGAACTTTCCACACTGAGTAAACAAGACATTGAATTTCAAAAATTCCTGTTTCTATAAAAGGGGAGGGACTTGTTCCTAAGTATCTGACTGCTGGGCAGCAGAGTTCAAAACGGGACCAGAGTGGTCACAATGGGGCATAGTGGGACACCCCTTGGAGGCCACTTAATGTAACGTAAACAACACAATGTCTACACTTCCACTGTGTCAAGTGCTATGTCTCTCAGGCTGGTAGAGTTATTAATTTGATGTACCAGGTAAGTTTCATTGGCAGGAAGAACATTGTAGTGTAGATACTGACATAATTAGGTCAACATAAACTGCCTTACGCTGACCTAACTCTGTAGTGTAGACCAGACCTCAGTGAGCAAGCACAGTGTGCAAAAGTTTTTGTGTGAGCCTGGGCTGTACCCATGTAACACCCAATGTGCACACACACATTAGGGATTTGTATGCACATCTTTCCATGTCAGGGGCATCTTCTAAAAACATTTACAGGGTGTGATCCCAAGATGTTTGATAGGTCATCAGCAGCTGCCAAGTACAGGCCCCTAATTTCTACTTTACACAAATCCATATAGTGTTAAAACATATATTGGTCATATCGCGTTACTTCTGACTGATCCACCACAGATTTATTTCTTTTTTCATTTTTACATCCATCAATGACAATTTTTGTGAAATCTTTTTTGTTGCATAGAGGGTTCCCAAATAAAATTGATCACAAAAATATTACGCTAAATTCAGACATGACTTAAGTAGAATTACACCGAGGATGAATTTAGTCCATAGTCTGTATAAGGAAATCTGCAGTTTATAATCAGTACAACAAAGTAACAAATGGCATTCCTTGAATTTTTTCATAGTTTTTCTGATTTCATCTGCTCTTTCATACCATGTGTGAGTCACAGCATGTTTGGAAGTAAAATACCAAGTCTATTCAAGCCGTACGTAACATATCAGATATTTTTTTTTCTTTCACTGCATGTGCAGGAAACATAATGCTACTTCTAATTATAATTAGTGAAGGGTTGTAAAACACATGTCCTTCACATAAGCTGGTCACAATTAATAAGTAAGCATTTCCCAATAACTACTGCACATGAAAATCTGAAATACCAAAGCATTTTACCTACACTTACAAAACATGAAAGCCTTTGGATATCTATTTGTAAATGTGTGTTTGGAGGTACCTACGTCCTTGTGATTCTTCCAATATTCTAGCTTGGTATCTCTCCACTATCAGTTCTTGCTATGTTGCTAATGACACAGTAGTCACTGTAGCCCCCTATACAAATCTACTTGCCACCGCATACTTAAATACTATGATAAGTGTGATAGAAAATGTAAAATAGATAGATCACTCCCTAAGAACAATAGGGTACAGTGGGGTAGGTGGTATTTGTGTACTCAACGTCTGTAGGTAAATCAATAGAATCAATAAGCTATTTTCACATACTACTAGATGCATTACTTCACCATTATCCTTTCAATCTTCTAAGTACCCAACTTTCTTTATCTACCCACCTTTCTACGGTATGTGGCATTGGTAGGGTGTATGTTGGCATCAAAATTGTGATTCTTTTATATAATTATTCATTCAGATCACACATAAGACAAAATGCAGGTTTTCAAGTTGTTCCAAGTTGTAAGAATCACAAAGTAAGTGAATGTAGATATATGGATGTGGAGAAACTCATGATGCACAGAGGAGGTCATGAACTTGATACCAACAATAGAAAGGTGGATTCTGTACAGTGATTACTAGATTTGGGCAAAAGTTTCCAGATGATACTTTTTGCACTGAAAAATGCAGATGTGAGGCAACCAAAACATTTCTCAAAATTATTTTATTGGAAAAAAAAAGTTTCAGAAATTTTGAAACAGTCTCTTCTGACACTTTCAAAATGAACCATTTCAATTTTCCAGGCAAGATGGTGTCCCCCTATACCCCAGTTTTTAGGGTACTCACCTGGGAGGTGGGAGATCCAGCTTTGAATCACCACTTTGAGGCAGGGATATTAACTCCCTCCCAGGTGACTACCCTAACAACCAAGTTACAGGGTATTCCAGAGTGGGGCTTTCTCATTCTCTCCTGGTGAAATTGTTCTAATTTGTATAAAATTATTAAATGTTCATTGGCCAGAGAGAAAGCATGAGAATCACACCTCGTCTACACTTAACATTTAGACCGACCTAAAGATTCACACTTCCAAACACTGTAGGTAAGCTGACCTAAATCCCATTGTACATGGAGCACATGATTTATCAGGAGAGGCTGAGGAAACTGGGCTTATTTAGTCCACAGAAGAGATGGTGGAATCTCCATCCTTAGAGGTTTTTAAGGCCCAGCATGACAAAGCCCTGGCTGGGATGATTTAGTTGGGGTTGGTCCTGCTTTGAGCAGGGGGTTAGATTAGATGACCTCCTGAAGTCTCTTCCAACCCAAATTTTCTATGATTCAATGTGGCCAGGTCGATAGCTGCTCAGGGAGGGTGGAAACCTATACCAAAGGAAAAAAAACATCTCTTGATGTAGGAAGTGTCTTCACTATGTCACTACAGGGGTAGTCTTGTTTCCATGATCATAGTAAGAACAAACGGGAGGCAGTTTCCTTGTTCAGAAATTCAACCCTTTTTACAGACCAGGCTCTGCCCTAAATAAGCTTTGTATTGGCTTCCTGTCATGGTTATGCTACCCTACCAGTGCTTCTCTGGGATTCCACTGGGTTTCCTGACTGTTTTTCTGGTCCTCCATCTCACACACACAGCTGCTGCATTTGCGTTCAGCACCCCAGGAAACCCTTGCATGCACTTAGCTCTATTTTTCATCAGCCTTGTGTGTGTTCAAGTCCCTTGGGTTATGTTTTCTATTGTTTTAGATATCTTACCCCAAAAAGGATCTTAATTAATTCTTATATTTAACCTGACTGAAAGGTGGCTAGGAAGCTCATCAGTCACAATGAAGTCTATGATTGCCCATAGATCAATGACACACCTGGGAGCCACCAACTCCCTCCAGCACAACAGTGTAATAGAACAGGCGGTTGTAGGATGTTTCTGCACTGAGCTCCATAGGTGGGGGTGGTGATGGGCTGAAACATGCTTAGTTCCAGCCTGCTTGCTCCTCCCCTGGTCTGCCCACTGCCCAGTTCTCCCATTTTGTGGATTCCTGACCCTGTAGAGAATCTGCTGCAGGACCCACAGGAAGGGCTGGATGCTGCATGACCTCTGCAACCCCAGTTTCCAAGAGGAAGGGGAAGATCCATCCATGGAGCATGCCATCACACATGGAATTAGGGAAAGGACTGGGATCATTAATATTTGCATTCATTATATGTATTTGTTATGGTTCTTACAATGTCATTTTTGGGTCACTTCTGAACTTGTAATACTGTCATTTTTGTAGATTCACATTTATTCTGAACCTTGTAGTTAGGATTTTGATATTATGCCTTTGATTTTCATTGACTGAGCTGCCTCTACATCTAAGGTAACTCTATAATGATGTCGTGTAGCAATCTTATCTGTAAAATAATACAAAAATAACTATCATTAAACTGCATGGCTTGGCATTCGTTAAGAAAAGCTCAAGGTACCAACATTATTCTCTTCTTTGAAAAATGATTTTTAATTGTTTCTGTTAATATGAGTACAATAATTTGTGGGAAACATTTGGATGCCAGCATTTTTTGCCTTTTTAATGGTCATTTGACGTGAAATAATCGTGGTTCCAGTGAGGTATTTGAGAATACTACTCTGCACTTCACTTACCTAATTCATACTGAGTATAAACACGTAAGGTCAAGAGACGCTCGCTCAAACATGTGTATTTACTGGAGTGTAGTGTTCCTATATGTTTCTGATTCAAGAAAAAGACAGAAATGAGTGTTCATGCTAGGGGAATTATGGTGTATTATTGTACTTTTCAATACAGTTTACTGTTAAGATGTACCCATTGCACAGAAAGCACAGATAATTTCCAATACTTGAATAGAAGACCTATTTATTTCACTATAATGGAAATTATTGAATAAATATTTCCTTTTGTAGTTTAGGATATTGTGTGACTTATCTATAAATATTTATAACATGCTGAATTACAATTTACAGAGCCAAGCAGCCCACTTAAGGCCCCTTTTACACATCCTTCACTTCTCTATCTATAGCATAGATGTTAGTTTGATCTTTAAAAACTTTTGTTGAATGGGACGATAAATGGACATGTACCACTGGCAATATGCATGATTCTGATGTTCTTCAGGATATATTATTTGTGTGGATTATGGGGTACACTGAACAGAACAGCATCAGAGACAGTATTATATTCCTTTTAGTCATATATGATTGTTGAACCAAAAGCAAACCACTGCCTAGAAGAACCTGACCCTCAGGACCAAACATGTAGATATTATCTTCTATGTGTCATGAGTCATGCCAAAGTGTTGATGCATACCATGAGCAAAATCACCATGGGAGGTGTGACGGGTTTGGTCACAGAGACCCCCTTGAGACTGTTACCTGATGTGCTGAAACTACCTCTGAGCCCATTTTCCCTGTTAGCTTGGGACTCCAGAACCCTGCCTGATTGAGCCAGACATGCTAGTCTGCTGCAACACAGACCCAGGCCTGGTCCACACCCACAAAGCTGCAGACTTTAACCAAAAACTGCTCAGCAAGTCAATTATCTCCAGCACCCAGACACCCAGTTCCCAATGGGATCCAAACCCCAAATAAATCTGTTTTACTCTGTATAAATCTTATACAGGATAAACTCATAAATTGCCCACCCTCTATAACACTGATAGAGATATATGCCCAGCTGTTTGCTCCCCGAGGTATTAATAACTTACTCTGGGTTAATTAAAAAACAAAAGTGATTTTATTAAGTAATAAAAGACAGAACAAAGTAAATCACCAAGCAAAATAAAACAAAACACATAAGTCTAAGCCTAACACATTTAAGAAACTGTATACTGGTAAATCTCACACTCAGAGATTTTCCAATAATCTTCTTTCACAGACTAGTCTCCTTCTTAGTCTGGGCCCAATCCTTTCCCCTGGTACAGTCCTTGTTCCAGCTCAGGTGGGAACTATGGGATTTCTCATGACTGGCAGCTCCCTTTGTTCTGTTCCACCCCGTTTTATATCTTTGGCACAAGGGAGGAATCCTTTGTCTCTCTCTGGGTTTCCACCTTTCCTTCTAAATGGAAAAGCACCAGGTTTAAGATGGAGTACAGTATCATGTGACATCTTCACATGTCCTGTGAGACTTCATTACTCACTGGCTGGCACCCATGTATACAGGAATGCTTACAAGTAAACAGAGGCATTTACAACCAATTGTCCTAGTTAATGGGATCCATTAAGATTCCATGCCACCATTAATGGCCCACACTTTGCATAGTTATAATAAGACTTTAGAGTAATACTTCATATTTCTAGCTTCAGATACAAGAAGGATACATTCACACAAATAGGATGGGTTTCAGAGTGGCACACTCAGTAGATTATAAGCTTTGTAATGATACTTTACAAGAAACCATTTGCATAAAGCATATTCCAGTTACATTATATTTACTCTCACAAGCATATTTCCATAAACATATGGAGTGCAATGTCACAGGAAGCATTATCAGATGTTGTAGTTCATACAACACATGGAATATTAAGATAAGCATCAAAATTAAACCTAAAACTTAAATCTTAGATGTTTTAAATATCACATACAACATGAAAAGATACATGGGATTAGTTGCCTTGATAACAAATTAGTACTCCATTGCACTGTTATGTGTCGGGGAGGTTATATACGTTCAAATCCTCAACTTCATATTTCTCACCTTTGCTTTTCTCTAATCCAGCCTTACTGAGGCTACAGTACCTATGATTAGTAGTGGTTATAGAGCATTGCTTAACATAAAGCTACACTATATAGACCATTTGTTGAAACTGATGCTGTGGAAAATTTCCTTAGAGGCTGGCACTGAATGGATGAAGTAGAATCTTAGAACATTATCCAAGAAATTGAAAGGTTCCTTGAGAAGAGTGTTTTTTGTGTGTTTGTTTGGAGGTCTTGGTGGTGTTTGTATAGTCTTTCCTGGCCAAAGCCTTGGAATGTATGTTCCACTAGACAATTAGAAGGAGAGACAAAATTTCTCCACTTTCTCAACATTTAGCAGATTTAAAGAGGTTACAATATAGAGTTTTGACCACCTCTACTACTTTTTCCATTATTATATTAACACTGGGACTGATTTTAAATACTCAGATACGATGGTGAAAAACTTTTGAAATGCTGATAAGTTAAATCGTTTGGAAGAGAGCCTGGTTCCTAACTTCAGCTGAAAGAAGCTACCACAGCATAGATTAATTACAGACTGAGAAGAAGTTGAGTGTACTGGAAGTCTGGTACACATCAGGCAAGAGACATTCTTGATGCAGAGGGGAAAATATAATGGAAATGGAGACTATCAAAAGTTGTAAGGTGGTCCAAGAAGTGTCTCCTTGCAAGGACAGAGAGGGGAAAGCCACAGAAGAAAAACAAATGACAACTGTGTGAGGGGCTGTTTTGGCTTTGTCTGTCCCAAGAACAGGGAAACTAAACAGAAACAGGCCTTGAAACCAGCTTTTCCCACCCCTGCTTTCTTTACTGGAGGACCTGGCCCTATATGATATGACTTCTCCCTTATATTCACATAGAAGACGTGAGTCATCTGAGATATTCTCACCACTACACAACCAGATGGCAGCCTGAGAGGTTACTGTGTGCTTGATTGGGTACCCAGGACAGTTCCTAATCTTAGAAATAAGAACCCACAATGAGGCCCAAAGTTTGACTTTATATTCCTGTTTGGAGACTAGCAAAAACGTAAAAACTTTTACTGCTTTAAAGACCATCTGTTGTAAATGGACTTGCATATGGCGACTTAATATTTTATCTTGCTTTTATGGTTTGCTATTCTGCCTAAAATAGGATTAATGTTAGGATCACTTGTAGCAAAGGGTGAAAGTAAACAAACAGCCAACAATAGCATCTGTACCAGGACAAGTGTAACCTTAGTAGAATTTGTAACTCAAGCCACATTTTGCTATCTTCACCCCGCATTAAGTAGTATCTTAATCCATGGATAGCTCATTCATTCAATGGGGCTGCTGTTTGAGTATGCTGCTAGTCAATGTGAATAGGGACTTGTCTACACTAGCACTTTTTACAGTGCTGCTGTGAAAAAACACACCCCTGAGCGCTGCAAGTGGCATCATTGTAATGTTGCCAGTTTAGACTAGCCCTAGGAGTGGAAGAACTGCAGAAGTTGGTCCAATCAAATATATCACCTCACCCACCTTGTCCTGTAGTCCTGTTAGTTGGCAGCAATTTTGGACAGTTTGTGGAAGGAAAAGAAGATCTTTACATAGCCACAGTTTTTAATCACTATAGGTATCCATTCTGGCCCACCCAAGTTGGTATTCAGATGTCAAGATCCTTGGCACAAGGACAGGGTTTTTTTTTTTCATTTTGTGTTTGCACAGCACCGAGCACCTGGGGTCCTGGACCAGGACTTGGGCTCTTAGGTACTCCAGTAATACAAATAATAACACCACCACCAGAGCAAAAATACTTAAATAAAATAAATATAATTTTGCCAGTTCTAGATGGACAGCAACAAAGTGCAAATCTGAATTTAGATCTGAATGTATCAATAGTTTGGTGTTTGGATACAGAATATTGCAGCTATTAGGCTAAAAATGAAGTTTAGATCCAGTTTAGAGAAGTTTAGATTCTCAAAGTTTAGGGATGTAGAGATCCTCCATGGTTGTCATGCGGGTCACTGTTTAACCAATTTATAGCATGGAATGAAATACATTCAAACATGCAGTAATATCAGACATTAGATGCAATAACTAGATAATACAAAACTAAACTCAAAAGGAAAGAGATGTTGTTCTGAACTGCACTTCTGGTAAATCTTTCATATCTACATGATGAAGAACTCTCTAAGCAATGAGCCAGCTGAAAACAGCGAAGACTTCCCAAAAAATGCAGAACATTTTACAACAATGGAAAATCACAGGAGAAAAAGAGTGTGAATGTATGGATTGTTTTCAGAGTAGCAGCCGTGTTAGTCTATATTCGCAAAAAGAAAAGGAGTACTAGTGGCACCTTAGAGACTAACCAATTTATTTGAGCATAAGCTTTTGTGAGCTACAGCTCACTTCATCGGATGCATGAATGTATGGATTGTATCTTCTTTATACCAAAGAGACAGGCAGTGAGTGGGCTTAGACTGCTACAACGAGTGCAAAGGTCATAAAAACAAAGATTTTTAAAAACAATTATTCTTCCATAGTTTTCAAGGTAAGGTTTATCTTATTGTGAAAATGTGCTGATCTTATCAGTCACTGCTGTCAGTATTGTACTTTATTCCGCTCTCTGTGCAATATTATGAAAGGAAAGGAGGTCTTAGTTCTGTGGCTTAGGTTTACAGAGGTAGTTTATTTATCCTTGTGTTTCCTTGCTTCTATCCATGTATTCATTGTACTTTCTTTTTAAATATCTATGGTACTTTATCTTTTATTATATGTCTCAAACATTCAAATAGAAAATATACTGTAAAGTATGGAAAATCTTTCAGAATCTCTAATGATAAACAAACACTAAGGAAATAAAGAAACATTCACTATTAGGTCTATTCGAAAGGATACATTTATAGTTTGATTATTACTTTTGCCCATGAGTTCTAAATTTTTGTTTTGTTTTCTATGATTGTGATAGTTGTGCATGCTTTCTGGCCATTCCTTTATAGTGAATGACAGGATGACTGCCATGTTATATTTTTTATCTAGTTGTTTTGCATCAAGAGGGTAGGGTGGACACCCAAAAATAAGTGACAAATAACTGAGAATTATTTCCTGAGGCTTGGTGGTTCATTGCTGTGGCCAAAACATGCATCACTGCACATAATCACACTATGTTCACTTCACTCCATAGAGCTCTGATGATAATGCTACCAGTGTCTACTTGTCTGCTGTGTTTTGTTATGTTATTGTTAGCTTGTCATATAACATCTAGGAATTTCAGCTTTGCATGCTTATTATCACCGACAGCCCAGGTTTTCTACCTTTCAACTGGTGCTTGTCATATTATTGTCAAACTGTCAATTGCACTGGTACAGTCCACTTCTGCCCGTCCACTGTAACTCATTACATCCTCTATTTCACCATCACTCGGCACTCAAATCACTCGGCACTCAAATTGCTCATAATGTATATTTCTCTTTTTATTCTGTTCTGACCTTTCACTCACATAATCACAGAAGTTAGATGTAGACTGGATTATTTTGTAGGTCTTTTCTATTAGTACACCACCTCAGTTCTAACTTGAAGGGTCATGACTGAAACCATCATCTCCAGAAATGCAATCATTGCTCTTGAGCTTTCTTTCTGCCTTTATACCATATAACAGTATTAAGAAACACATCCCAGGTTGGTTTGTTTTTTCACATACTTGGTAACTTAATATCTGATCTCTGTCCTGAATGAAATAATTTATAATCTTTGCCCTAAATATAACAATCTTATTTATATTGCTTCAATTTAAATACCAAAGTCAGTATTATCAATCAATTTGGGGTACTTCTGCTTTCCACATTACAGTAGCATCTGAGTACCTCACAAGGTACTCACCTTGAATGTATATAAATACAATACCCCAGTAAGGTAGGGCAATATTATTATCCCCATTTTGCAGATGAGGAATAGTGAGCCTATATGACTTATCTGAGGCCACACAGGAAGTCTGGGGTGGAACAGGGATTTGAACCCAAGTTGCTTAACTGCTAGCCTAATGGCCTAACTACTGTACCATTAATAATAGTTTCCCTTTTCTTGTCATACACACACTACTGTTGTTCTATTAATGTGAAATAGTAAGTTTCAGAGGTATGGTTCTGTTTTTTGTGGTGTTCCTCAAATGCACTTGAGCTGAGTAGGTTTGGGTAATTTGGATAAATAGCTACATTTGGGGGCCCTTATCCAGCACTTACAGCTATAGATTAGAAGTATTGTTAATTGGTAGAAATATATTAAATCAACCAATCAAACTACATCTATGAACTATATGAGCTTCATCTGTCACTAATATTGGAAACAGGATATAGACATGCCCCGCCTTCTGTTCATAACCAATACAATTACTTGCCGTCCTGTGATAGTGCAAATGCTTCCTCACTCTGCCAGACACCATAACATCAGACATTCAGCTCTCCCAGAAAAATGGCATTTCCTTGACATTTACACTCCTTTCCCCTCTCCAAAATTTGCATTAACCCAAAACAAAAATGTTATTCTCTAGCATTATGGGATGCTCAAGAAAGTGAAAGAGAAGGCCAGGAAAGTAACCAAAGTGTCAGAGGAGAAAAAAGAGGGTCCGTGAGTAGCACTAATACTTGCGTATCTAGGAGGTACTCACTACGGTGCATTCCTTGTATTCCAAGCTAATTGTCTGTCCCTTAACACTTCCAGTTTAACAAGGGAGTGCTGCATTAGGAAGTGAAACTGAACAATAAGACATGTCAAGTCACATTTTTTTGTCAAAAGGTGCATTAGGCAATGACACCTGGGCATAAGTACTGTCAGTTCATATCAGTCTGATCGTGCACTGCTTGAGAAACACCTTCACTGTTGAGGTCAGAGTTACATTAATAGACTGTAACCAGGCATCTGCCATACATACAAAGATGCTTCTTAAAACAAAGCAGCACTGAGTGGAAGGGAACTCAGAGAACTAAACTGATTCATGAGAGGGTTTAAAGAGCCACTTCTTTACTTTGCAGTGGTTCTGACCAGGTACCCCAACTGCTGTTACATCAAATTGCTTTCAGGGTTCCTGGAACTCTCTTTTCATCTAATAGCAGCTCTCCTTCAGCTGACTCTCTGTTACTCCTTCTGATAACAGCACCTTTAGTCACCCACTGGCCCTTACACTACTCCTTCTTGTAACTTGTCACCATTATGTCCAAGCTCCTCTCTCCCCACCACTGACCCAAAAGATTATGTGTAACTGAGATATTACTTGCTGTCTGGGAAGAAGGGATTCCCATGACAACTCAGCTGTACCTCTCTATTTCTTTAGGTACACCAATAGTGCTTCATCTTTCCCCTGCTGTTCATTGCTTCCGATGCCTGCATGTCTCTCTGTTGTTTTCTCTGTTCCCACCAGTCATTATTTGTCATCACCCCTATACCCTCCCACCCCATCTCTGGCCAATTATCCCTTCTCTGTATTCAAGCCCACCTCCACTGCTCCTTCACAAACACTCAATCTGCCATTTCCCCTGACATTGCTCCTCCTCCTCCCACACATTTTACACACATTAGGCTTTGCAATGCCTATATGTACCCTGTCTTTCCCCTAATCACTCTCACCACCCACTCTGCAAACAACCCTTCTCCCCCACTGTCTTGGATTCCAGAAAGTTTTTCCTATTATCTGTTTTTAGCCATGAGAGCTAAATCTTCTGTCTTCTTCAGTCTTCAGAAATATCCCTGGGTCACCTTACCTGCTCCCATAATGTCATCTATCATCTCTCTGCTGATGTCTCTGACCTGGATCCTCAAAAGTACTTAGGTGTTGCCAGGCCTAACCCCTAGGCAACCTGCTGCATAGCAGAATCCTCAGCCCTGAGTTAAGCACTCAGGCTCCCCATAGAGCACATGGGGAAAGTCATTTGCCTAAGAAAGGGATACTCTAAGAAGCCATAAAGCTGAGAGGAGAGCTGCCTAAGCTAGCCAGGAGTCCCATACAGAGTATAGGGATGGGGCAAAAGTCTGGATTCTCAACGGTCCAGAGACAGGCAGCTACTTCTATTTGGGGTTCTCAGCTTTTTCATAGATTCATAGATATTAAGGTCTATCATAGACATTAAGGTCAGAAGGGACCATTATGATCATCTAGTCTGACCTCCTGCACAATGCAGGCCACAGAATCTCACCCACCCACTCCTGCGATAAACCTCTCACCTATGTCTGAGCTATTGAAGTCCTCAAATCACAGTTTAAAGACTTCAAAGACTTAAAGCTCTCTTGGAGTGAGGCACCATAGCCAGGTCAGCTGCTGAGCTAGCCCATAACCTAGTAGCTAGAACTGAGTCATTTCTCATGATGGTGGAGAGCAGACAGAGAGATACACACACAGACATTCCGAATAACCAATAGCCTGGTGGTTAGGGCACCCACGTGGGATGTTCTGCGCAAAGAAAGGGTTTGAATCCAGGTTTTCTACGTCTCAGGTGAGTGCTCTATCTACTAGAGGACCCACATGCAGATTTTATCAAAAAATTCCTGATGTGCTCTCCTTTTGTGCAGATGCTGTGTTTCTCTCATCCCCACCTCCCTGCCTCAGTCCAGCCCTCCAGCTATAGCATCTGACAGAAAGCTGCTCAGTGCATGCCCACAGGATCAGGCCCTGCTAGCAAAATAGTCATTCTCCCCACTTAGTTTGAGAATTCCGCTTGGGCTTGCTCTAGTGTGCAAGAAGCTGATTACTTGTGGAGCATTGTCAACACTTAGGCAGCTTTGTGTGTGCTGACCAGTGAAAATTAGGGCATCTATGGGGTTAGGTGGCAGCTGAACAGTTGTTTTGAGAATGTTAGTGTCACCTAAATGGTGGTCTTAGGTGGCTACATACCTTTGAGGATCTTGGGCTTCCTCACTGCCCTGACCTCTACTCCACTGTTGATTTTCATTTCTCAGGATGTTCCTCCTATGTGGCCCAGTGCAATTTCAAAATTGTCATGACGAAACTGGAAGTCCTCTTATTTTTCCTTTTAAATCTTTTCTCTCCTGCCCTTTTGCTTCAGTAAAAGAGAAAAATAGACCTTACTCCCCATCATTGTTCTGTTGTTATTTTTGACTCCTCCCTCTTTTCTTTTTACTACATTCAAGGTTTCATAAAATCCTGTCACTTCTGTTTTTATAACTGAAGTCTGATCTACACTCTATGGTTATCTCTTGCATTGAGTACAACAAACTCCTTCTTGTCCCTCTTCAGTTTATCTAAAACTCTGCTTCTTAGATCACCTTCCTCTACCACTGATATAAGATTCTTCTTCAAATTCCTCCATGAGCTTCTACTCACCTTCTGTACCTAACTCAGGCTTTTTAGCCTCTAAAGGTTCTGCAAAAGTCTGTCCCTGTCTGTATCTCTCATCTCATTTGTTCCTAATAATCTGAATCAGCTACAGCTGACTCCCAGATAACATACTAAGGAGCTATTAATTTTATTTTAACATTTTAAAAATTAGATTAAAAATCATTAAACATAATAATTTGTTAAGTTGTTTGTGTCTTAAAATTGTTAATTTAATTCTTATTCCCACAGTTGTTAAAACCATTTCACGTAACTATTTCTTTTTGCTTTGGTATGTATATTTTTGTAAATTGCGACCAGGATACCAGATTGTCATTATGATTATTAAACTCTGGGAAAGCTCGTTATTCCCTATATTTGTGACTTTAAGTTAGAATGGGCCTTGTTGCTGTTTTTTACATACTTTTAGGGCTATTTCTGTTAGGTGAACTGGTTTAAAGGTTTGGATAAGGTTACCAAAGTGAAGAACCACTTAGAATGCAGATAGACACAATCACTGAGGTTAATACAGAATCAAGCTTTCTTTATTGTAGTACCCCCACAGTAGCCTAGAGATCCCTGCAGACTTCCTTATTATCCACTTAGGCTCCACCACTGCAAGCATCCCAATACTCACTTCGTGAGAGTTAATAACTTACTGTCGAGGTGAATAGGTGCATGAAGCATCTTTTTCCTGAGGTTTGTTAGTAGGGAGCTCTGGGAGCATATTTAGTCATCCTGAGCAAAGGCAATGAGTAAAACACAGGAAAAGAGCAACAAATTCCTCTAGCACCACATTTAGGCAGCTACAGGCTGCTATAGTTGGCTATTTGATTTCTCCATGCAGAAGCACCTTGTATGGCTTCAGGGCTGCTAAACATCATTCTTTGATCATAATAAATGCAAAGCACACAGCGGATGTACTAAAAGGTCAAAAAGAGACTCATACTGACTCAGAATCCTTTTTAAAAACAGTAAAGGTGTCTTTTGCTATCTGTAGAACATGATAAGGTTCTTCATTGATGTTTATACTTGGACAACTGAGTTCTCAACAACAGATGGAGATCAAACTCATTGAAGTAATGGTAATGCACAAACTCAAATGTTAATAGACCTGGAGACTGACCCAGAAACATGAGAATTTTGGAGCGTCCTTTGAGAGCATATGAGGTAAGGCTCTAGTACAGGGGTTCTCAACTGGGGGAGGTAAGTCAAACTTTTGAGGGCAGGGGGCACTTAAATTTGGGCCAGCCACCCCTCCATTGTGACCAGGGTCACCATTTAGGTAGGGTGGAGGAGGGTAGTGTGCTTCTTACCATGTGTATGAACAGGTGGGTGGGGGAGGGGTTAGGGATTCCCCCAAGTCAGGCTGGTCACACACTGAGGGGCCAGGTTGAGTGGTGAGTGTGGGTTAGTACAGCTTCTTCCCCTGAGTTGGGCTGCTCACACAGGGGCCAGATTCCAATGCATAAACCAGTGCTGCACCCTGGTTGCCTCTGCAGCTCCCTGATACTTGGGGAGTCCCTTCCTTCTGTCCCCTGACCAGGCTCTAGACCCACCAGCAGCTACAGCAGAGAGGGACTGGGCAGAACCTAGGTCCTTGGAGGAAAAAAGGCTGTGGGGGTGGGAGGAGCCCCAGACAAAAAACAGACTTTCCAGAGCTGGGGTGCGGGGGCTATATTGTAACAGGTAGGGGACCCTATCAGGACCCTCCTCGGTATAATCTCATCTTCCACCCCCGGTGGAAGAGGGTCAATCTAGAGGAAGGAATGATCTGTAGAAGGGGTGGGGCTTATCTAGAAGCCCTGTGGGATTGGGCGGGACATGTTCATCAGGAGAAAGGGTCTGTCTGGCAGACTGAGTCTTGCTGCTGAATTCCCACTGAGCTAAATTAGTAGCCCATTGGAGCAGGGGATGTAGGCTCTTTTGGCAGGTGAAAAAGAAGGCCCCCTACTGATGATTAGGTGGAAGAGGACAACACAAACATGGGGGTTGAGGGGCTGATGAAGAGGCAAAATAGTCTGGGGAGGGGTGAGAGAGTGATGCACAAAATGTATATCTGATCTGAACTTTCTCAAGGTTAGAGGATGTTTGGATCCAGGGTTTTGGAGTGATCCCTGGACCTCCACTGAAAGTTGCACCCCATAAAGAAATCTGAAATGGCACCCCAGGTTGTGACCTGGTGCATGGGGTTGCAATGCCACTAAAATTTGGCCCGGCCACCCCCATCATAATGGAGGGGTGGCTGGGCCAAATTTGATTGAATGGCATTACAACTTTGTGGGTGAGTGGTGTTGAGACCTGGCACATGAAGGGTGGCAGCTTTGAGATCTGGCAATATTATAGTGGGAGGCACCAAGTAAAAAAAAAATGCTCAGATGGGGTGTGATTCGTAAAAGGTTGAGAACTCCTGCAAAAGCATATTGAGAAATCTTGTTTTAATCCAGTGGTGGGCAACCTGCAGCCCGCTGGCAGGCCACCAGACAGTTTATTTACATTTGCACGGCTGCCCGCAGCTCCCAGTGGCCATGGTTCACCATTCCTGGCCAATGGGAGCTGCGGGAAGTGGCGCAGGCCACAGGGATGTGCTGGCCACCACTTCCCGCAGCTCCCATTGGCTGGGAATGGTGAACCATGACGGGCTGTGTGTGGTTCCTGGCCAATGGGAGCTGCAGGAAGTGACGCAGGCCGCAGGGATGTGCTGGCCACTGCTTCCCGCAGCTCCCATTGGCTGGGAATGGTGAACCTGATGGGCTGTGTGCGGCTCGCGGGCTGCAGGATGCCCACCACTGTTTTAATCTCTATACCTAGAACTCATCCGTCAATACATTCTGGTAACTGTGTTCAACTAGCCAGGTTTCAGGAATAGAGAAAGGCCTTCATTTCCACATCCGCCTTTCTTAAGGAAAGTGTCTCTAAAACTCAGGTTCTTAACCTATATTTAGTTAAGAATTTTACAAAGATTCTAGACGCCCTGCCTCAGCAGCCAAAGGGCTATTCTGCATGTGAGGTGAAAGAAGACTGTTCAGCCCAAGATGCCTGGACTTGTCTTCCCTCCCTCTACCCATGGCTGTGCCTATCCTGATAGTCCTTCCACATTTCTTTTTCCCACCTGTGTATGGCCACTGCTTGTCAGACCTCTGATGGTGGTAGAACCACATCATGAAAGAACCCATTTCTCCTACCTGCTAACTGATTTTCCTGATGTGGCAGCACAAGGATCAGCATCAACCCAGATCATGCAGATGGCTAGCCAGAGAGCAGAAGGCAGTCTCTAACTAGCTAATCTCTAACCTCTCTCCAGTCATGGAAGTTCTCTACTGAAGGAACACTGACTCCTGGGAAACAAGGAGCTGGATATGAAGCATCCTGGCTCCAGTTTGTCAGTCACTTATTTAACTGACAGATGAGAGGAATCATAGCCAACCTACATTCTGATGTTGCCACATTACAGAAAACAATTAGCAGGTTGGAGCAACTGAATTTTTAAAAGCTGAGTCAGATACTGAGCCTCTGGTGTCACTAAGTTGAGGACAAAGTGGATTTGCAATGATAGGAGGCTGCTGAGTTATTGCAGTTCTAAGCTACCACTAGATTTTTTTGCTCATGCCAACTCCAGCCACAACCAATTGTCACATAGGAGGTACCCTTTCTTCTATCATACCATAACTCAATTATGGTGGACAGGTATGGGATGTTTAAGCTGTATAAAGCTACTGTTTTCCCTAGCAGCAATGTCATATCTTCAGGATATGGCCATGCCAATGGGGTCTTGGTCTGAGTATGTAGTTGTTGTTTGGAGAGATCTGGTGAATGGACTGCCTGTGGAAACTGACAAAACTCCAGTTCTCCATCTCCAGTTTGCGTATGGCATTTCAGTTCAGTGCCTATTCTTAATAAAGTCAGTGATTTTTCTAAGGGAATGTCTATAAGGCAACTTAGTGTGTAGCAAGCCAGCATATAAATCTACAGCACTCTAGCCTGCTGTGCATTAAGTGTCCATGTGTACCCTGCCATCATGCTCTAAATGTTCTGTAATGCGCTTTGATCTATGGAACTTTTAGCATGCAGTAGCAGGGTCTGCAAGGCCACTTAATGTGAGCTAGACTGGAGTGCTGGAGATTTACATGCCAGGTTGCTGGGCACTGTTGCCTGATCCTTTCAGTGGTTAAAAATACTTGTATTGGTTGATAAGTGATCTGATTAATGAACTGAGGTTAGTAGGGATCTTGTCCCAGAATAAGGCCACACAGAACTAAAACCGAGTTCAATTTTTTGGAGGGAACCTTGGAGTGTATGGCAAGGAAACTCACTCTGAAGGCAGAGCAGCACTTCAGAGATTTTTATTAAAATCAGGAAAAAGTCAGAAAAGCTCCAAGCCACATAAACAGATAGGAATAATACAGTGTTGGGGGCATATGTGGTATCATTCTTTGCATATACTCTTAGATTTACATACTTACACTCTTCCTTGAGGTCCTAGTGGTAAGAGACAAAGGACCAACTCTGTCTCTGGCATGCCAATGAGTTCAATGGTCCAGGTCCCTCTGTGATCAACAGTGATGGTAGATAACAATAGAGCTAAAGGGTCAAATGATGGAAAGCGAGCTACTCCACGTGGTTTACCCTATTATAGGGCCTGAACACTATCATGAATATTCAGGCTACCACTCAGCCTTCCATGCCCAAATCTAACTTCCTCACCCTCATAATACTGGGGTGCACTTATCCTCTAGATTAATACATATTAATGCTATTGTAACTCATCATATCCGTCATCTCTTACTCAAGCAGATTAGTGTGTATCACTTCCAAGTTCCTGCAGTTATGGTTACCATTAAGTTTCAACTTCTGCTATTAAGCAAGCTATTCAAAGTCCCCCAAAATCTAAGGGTAACTGTGAAACCATGTATCTATGCTAAAGGTCACAGGCCTAGTATACTTAACTATACTTATGCTAACTTGCTTAAGCTAATGTCTTAGAACAAATTTTTTGTACTGATGACCGCTTTCACACAGCAAGCCTCTGATTGTGAGCCCTTTTATAAATTAAAAACTTTTAAATATTTAACACTATTATAAATGCTGGACGTGAAGCAGGGCTTGGGGGTGGATGCTGACAGCTTGTGACCCCCCACGTAATAATCTCATGACCTCGAGGAGTCACAAGCCCCAGTTTGAGAACCCCTATCTTAGAGGATATAGGCTTGTAGGTTCCTAGTGTTACAGCCAAATATAATGAAGGCAAGCCAGCTCTATTGGCAAGCCCAAATTCACATCCAGATTCAAATATTGTTTCTCCATCTGCTACCTTAATATATTTTCCTGATCCTTAAATCTAACACGCACTGAGTGCTCAGGTATGTCCCCAACAAGAATCATGCAGGTGGAGTATGATTCTGATGCACAGAAGTTATTTCTGTGCTTTCATTGGAAACTTTGCTTGCATGTGTAAAAGCAAAGGAACTGTAGCACTCTTCCTCAGTGACGCAAAAAAACCTGGACCATCTGTAGCTCATCATTTTCTTGGTCAATAATTGATGAACAAAGACCTGAAATACTGAATGGATAATCCATCAGCTACAACAAAGGGCATAATGCTTTTCAAAGTAATTTCACAATCAAGGTAGGAATTGCAATCATTTGACCACCTACCCTGCTTTTTTTCCTGTGGCATAAGTTGTCAGATGGAAAGGGCATTAGCCTCCTGAGGGACATAGTAGTGTAATCACGTTTTCTTAATTAGAAGAATCTGAGAGTTAGTATTAACAAAATTTCATGTGACATTGGGACATTTTCATGATTCCTTATGTACAGTCCCTTCCACACAATCTTCAATAATTCAGTAATTGAAGCAAGACCAGCAAAAATGAGACTACAATCTTGGTTTCATTTAAAGGAACAGAATTTTAATAAGTCAGAGTGTTGGGGCAAATTGAATGCACTGGCCTGGCAAAAAAGGCTAATAGGATCAAACTGAGAATTGGAGGGTTTGATCCTGTCATTGTTTGTGGTGAAATTGTTTGGCTTTGAAACCGTGGCCATGGTTCTATGAGTTAACAAATGTACTAGCCCACTCTTTGAACTAGAATGTTTATACATCTAACATCTGTAGGCAAAATTGTCACTTCTTTACCTAATTCCTTATGAATTCTCTAATGCTCAATGTAAATATAAAGTTTGAAAAAGTGACTATGTCATATTAATGCAGTACTACAGCAGAGAAATGGAATCTACTCTAAGAGTCTATCACACCTATAGTTGTGAGCTCTAAGAGACAGTGAGTTACTGTACTTAAAATTGAAAGCATATCCACCCCATTGCGGTTCTGAGGGATGGGAAAGAAGGAACATTTTGGAATTATTTTAATACTAGGAATGTTAGGAATACAAAATAAGTTAGTTGAACAAATAAAACCAAGTGAAAACCAAGTGAAACTTAGTGAAAACCAAGTGAAATGATAGAAACAGCTGCAAAAGGCCTGCTATCTACTATTTAGGCGTTTTAGCAGCTGATTGCACCTTTAAAACAAGATGGTAGGATCTAGGTACATTTAAAACTTGGGCCCAATATGTGTTAAATTATATGATTGAGAAAATATTATGGGATAATTAGAGCCAGAACCTCAACAGATGTAAATCAGCATAAATCAATGGAGCAACACCAATTTACACCAGGTGAGGGTGTGGCCTTTTATTTGTATTTTTTTAACTATTGTTATTGTTTTGGGTTTCTGTAGGTCTTTTGAGATAAGCAGGGTGAGGCAAGGTTAAGAGATGTATCTTTTAAACAGACTTCTTGAAGTACTCTGTATGGTGCCCAGTGACTCAACAGAATGAATTCAATCTATACCAGATTGTAGCAGTTGAATTGGCATACTGTAATTTTGCTTTAGCACATCATAGTTTTTTTTCATCTCACACTAATACACAATGATCACTTTTTGCCAGGCTTTTAAATAGAATATTATCTGTAATTAAAGATATTAAGAAACTTGTTGATGGTGTCTATTGGAGTATATTGTATGCATATAAAGGGAGAATATTAGAAAGATAACATATTAGAAATGCAGTACAGTAAACAGGACTAAATGTAATGATATCATCATGATGGATTCAAGTAAAATATGCCAGTATTAAAAATCTGGAGAAAGTACCACAGGAGATTGTGACATTGGCTGTGAAGAGGGAACTAAAATATTTCATTATCCACCTTTGCCTTCCCTTACTTTAATAAGTTGCAAAATGTTAAATAAATAGTTATATCAAAATCCTAAGGCAAGCAAATTAATATAATCTCCCCCTAGTTACTGACAGCCAGTGTTTCTGAAACCGTGTGATAATGGCTGTGGGTTTAGCTTTTCATTCCGATAAGGGTAACTCAGTGAAGCTTAAAAGATGTTTTACAGAGAATCTGTCGGACTAAATGATCACTGTCATAATTAAAACAGTCTGTAGAAAAAAATCCTTAACCTGGGATATTTGCAGTTCTGGAGCATTAAAATTCCACTTGTTCTGAAAGACATTTTTTGCCCAGCAAGTTGAATGCTTTGGAATATTTCTGAGTTCATGTTAAAAAAAGAAAAGGAGTATTTGTGTGAGCTACAGCTCACAAAAGCTTATGCTCAAATAAATTGTTTAGTCTCTAAGGTGCCACAAGTACTCCTTTTCTTTTTGCAAATACAGACTAACACAGCTGCTAATCTGAAACATGTTAAAAAGACACTTCCTTTCTGTAGGACCGGGGCCAGGGCCGTCTTAAAGTTTCAGTACTGTATGTAGCAACAAGATTGTCTCCTTCTATATACCTTGCTAATTATAACCTTTTATATGACAGACTTCCCCAAGATTTTCTTTTATACTTTGAATGCTATATAATCAAATGATACAATAGTGGGTATAAGGCCAGATATTCAATATAGCTCAGCCCCTCCAAACCCTCAACAGCCTTCACTGTTCTCAAGCAAAAAGAAAAGGAGGACTTGTGGCACCTTAGAGACTAACCAATTTATTAGAGCATAAGCTTTCGTGAGCTACAGCTCACTTCCTCAGATGCATATCGTGGAAACTGCAGCAGGCTTTATATATACACAGAGAATATGAAACAATACCTATTCCCACCCCACTGTCCTGCTGGTAATAGCTTATCTAAAGTGATCATCAGGTGGGCCATTTCCAGCACAAATCCAGGTTTTCTCACCCTCCACCCCCCCACACAAATTCACTCTCCTGCTGGTGATAGCCCATCCAAAGTGACAACTCTTTACACAATGTGCATGACAATCAAGCTGGGCTATTTCCTGCACAAATCCAGGTTTTCTCACATCCCCCCACCCCCATACACACACAAACTCACTCTCCTGCTGGTAATAGCTCATCCAAACTGACCACTCTTCAAGTTAAAATTAGCCCAGCTTGATTGTCATGCACATTGTGTAAAGAGTTGTCACTTTGGATGGGCTATCACCAGCAGGAGAGTGAATTTGTGTGGGGGGGTGGAGGGTGAGAAAACCTGGATTTGTGCTGGAAATGGCCCACCTGATGATCACTTTAGATAAGCTATTACCAGCAGGACAGTGGGGTGGGAATAGGTATTGTTTCATATTCTCTGTGTATATATAAAGCCTGCTGCAGTTTCCACGATATGCATCTGAGGAAGTGAGCTGTAGCTCACGAAAGCTTATGCTCTAATAAATTGGTTAGTCTCTAAGGTGCCACAAGTCCTCCTTTTCTTTTTGCGAATACAGACTAACACGGCTGTTACTCTGAAACCTGTTCTCAAGCACTTTTAGAAATCGGCTAATAATGTCCCACAGAGAAACTTAATTTTCTGTGGTGAAAGGGCTCACTTGATAATTGTCAGGGTTCCCCTTCGGCATCATTTCATTTCCAGCATCTCATGTTGCAGCCTCTATTCTTCTACACAAAATCAATTAGATTCCTTCATAGACAGTCAATGCTGGTTGTTAGTTGATTACAAAAATTACATAAGACACTCCATCTTTCCCAAATGTTGACCACACTCAATGTTGTTATGGTACCGGTGTGTTACAAGAGGATTCAATTTAGCAACAATAAAATAAGGTTGAATTAGTATTATTTCGTAAGATAATTATTGCACTTGGTACAACCCAGGCTGTGCTTAGGCGCTAACTGGTGCTTTCTCCAGGAAGGGAGCAGTTGCTTACAAAAATATCTGAAGTTTCTTGGCAGAGATTGCTCTAGCACCGAAAGGAATGTGACATTGTTGAGCTGGACCTGTCTTGCTCTGAGTGATTCTGAGCTGAGCCAGGATTGAGTTGTAGATACAGGGGACATTGAGGTGAAGGAGGATGCAGCATTCTTGGCTCAGCATTTGTGCCAGTGTAGCTAAGGTGACTTTTCCTTATGCTCAGACTGCCTTAGTTTGCAGAACTGATGACTGTGGGGATCCACAGGTATGCTGACCAGGACGCCGCAAATGAATATAGCTTTTTTCAGCCTAGAACGGCAAACTAACAACATAAAAAAATAGTAGGAAATTGCTTTTATGGCATTTGTCTACTTGGGTGGGTTTTGCAAGAGTGGAATAATAACAATCAGTTTTAATCTATGTCATCATTAAAGCAATTAATGAGGGCAAAGGGGGACAGAGAGAAACTCAAGTTGGCAGGAACAGACTCAGAAGTCTCAGCAGATACTGCAAAATCAGTATGCATCCGATGAAGTGAGCTGTAGCTCAAGAAAGCTTATGCTCAAACAAATTGGTTAGTCTCTAAGGTGCCACAAGTACTCCTTTTCTTGTTAAGAACTGTGTATAAACAGCTCCACAAGTTTGTAGTTCACAAGTTTTATTGGTCCTAAAAAAACCCAAGGAATTGTGCTACCTAATCTTAAATGTCATCTACTGGGACTGTGTCTATTAACTCACTACTTACATATACACCGATACAGCACTCATGTCACAGAAGGAATTCCAGGGAGGGCCAGAGAAATTCAAACCAGTAGGAACAAGTGCAGGCTTCTGCAGCAGGGACTGTCAGACACAGATGATGTCATCAGTCTGCTTTCTACCATTTGAAGCTGAGGATTCCCTCCTCTGTGCTGATTGATTATTTCCTCTGACCCCCATCATCACAGCCTCTTCATTTCCTCCTCATTCCATCTGCCTTCCATGCTTCCCTTGCCTCCCTCTTCCCTTTGCCCTCTCTCTCCTTACTCCCTCCCTTCTATATCCTATCTCTTGCCCCCTTTGTCTTCATGTTTAGCTAATCGTCTCCTAACCCAAATAATGTAACCATCTGTCTCAAAAAAAAACCCCTGAATTAACACGATGTTTGCAAAACATTACTCTGCTTTGAGTTATGGCCCTTTCCCTTGTCCTTCACCTGTTTTGTCTATTTAGCTGGATGCTCTTTGGGGCCGAGAATGTCTATAACTGTTTGTACAGTGCCTAGCACAATGAGGCCTCATTCTCTGGTGCTACAGCAATACAAGTAATTAATAATAATAAACAAGGGTTCCTTATCCATAAGCAAAGGTTATATAAAGATAAATGTTTGTGCAGTCTACATAAGACTAATGGGAATAAGTACATTAATTATTATTATTTAGGCCTGACATTCCAGTAGCACTTACAAGCCCTGATCAGGACCCCCTGTGTTAGTTGTTGCAGAAACACATATTGGGAAATGGTACTTTCCTAAAAGATTTTGCAATCCAGTCTAATCTGATACAGAAAAATGACCCAGACCAAGCAAATGACAAATAGATGAATGTTAAGCATTCTCAAGCAATTTTGAAAGAGGAAGTGAAACACCCAGCTCTACTTAACAACACTGATCAGCATTGCATTGTACCGGGTGGCCCAGAATACTAATTGTTAATTAAGGAATTTCAGTGGTTATACTGAATCAAAATAGTCTCAAAGGTACCTAATGTTTGCTGTTCTGTCAAAAGAACAAAGAGAAATATTAAAATAAGTTAAGACAGTTAATGTCCTTTTTTCTTGGTATCAAAATATAGTAAATAAAATACTCCCATACTTTACATACTATAAAGTAGTATTTTTGTGAAGGCGCTTTATTATTTTGGTTTATATTGCAAAAAGCAACTCTCAGTAAAATTGCACTTTGTACCAAACACTTGATCTTGAATGATTTAATCTATAACTACACTGCATAAACATATAAAGTCTGTGTAATAAACATGAGATAATACAACTGTAAAATTTCTATTTTGAAAGATGCTGCAATTATAGTATTTTGTTTTGACTTCTTTAAAGCACTATAATTTGATTTGCTGGGTATTTCCATATCCTCCTGTTTACAGACTCTGTACTTTATGATGATGAGATTAAACAGTTTACAAAGACAATCAAACTATAGAATATTGAACAGGCCAATTCCCATAACAGGAAAATATATCTACGTTTCACAAAGCTTAATAATATATACTTGTAATTTTGTTTGCTCAGTTTAAAAGGAAGGTATTAAATATAAACCTGGTTTATATGTGACAACCAGTCTCCGAGAAGAAAAAGCATCTCCAGAGTGCTAATCAAATGCAAAACAAAACAAAACAAAAATGATATTCCTTATTAGACTATCACCTGAAAGTGAACATAAATAATAATACATGATTATTATTATTTATAAACCCTTATTTTCAGAGATTTATAACACAGTTTTTAAATCAACTTGGTATGTGAATGATTAAGCCAAAACTTAATGTAGGGAATATAAGCATATTGAACAGTTCAAAGAAACAAATCAGGACAGTCAATAGCTCTGGGAGTCCATCAGTAGAGAGGGGAGAGAAAGTTATATGATTTGCTATGGCCAGCCTAAAAAATAGCCACACAGTCCAGAAAAGATCACCCAGTACAGGAGTTTTTGATGGGTGTACAGATCTTCAGGCCTCCCTACAGAAGACCCAAAACCCTACTGTGCCGAGCCCCATCCACTGGTATTTCTGGAGACAGGCTCTGTCAAGCCACATAATGGCTTGGGGCTTCCACAGTTAATCCCGGCCAGCAATCAGAGGCACCTCAGAATGGCACTCCCAGATGGGATGTAAACTAGATTCAACTGAGCCTATTTAGGCTCAACACTTTAAAAGATTCCTTGTCTGAAAGGCCAGAGAGAAGACAAGGGATTGTACTGGAGACAAAAACAGAATAATAGCTATTCTGTAAGGTTGAGGTTGTACACACACACACACACACACACACACACACACACACACGTTCATGCACATATGTGTATATAATATGTATATGTAGAACTGGCAGAAATCATTTTTTTAATAATTTTGATGGGTAATGTCAATGTTTATTTTTAGCACTTTTTCCTATTTTTATCAATTAAATTTTCATGGTGCAAAATTACAGGTTTTAAGTATTTTTAAATACATTTTTATTGGTTTAAATTTTCACTGTTGTATAACAGTGGCAGACCAGTTGCCAACTCATATCAAGTCCCCTAGACCTCACTGAAAACTGAGTCTGGCTCACCTGTGCATAAGCATTGTTAAAATAAATGTTAAGTTTATAAGAATGTGTTTAGCATTTAGAATTTATGAAATGCTAGTGAGCTGCTGCGTGAATTAATCTCACTTATGTAGCACCCCCTCTCGACCTGGTTACCTTTTTTAATGCCAATCTGCTTACAGGTTTTGATGGACAGCTTTGGGGTTTTTGGATTCCGCCACCCACTCAGCAGGGTGTATCTTTATTTTTTCCTATGAATTTATTTGGCAGTGCCTTCACTCCCCCCCTCGCTCCTTCCTGGCAGGGTTACCAGGTCAGGTTGGGAGGAAAATTCTAACCACAGGGTAACCCCCACTTACTTGCCAGATAGCTGGAGACTCCCAAGAAATAACACAAATACATACAATATATTCAACACAATAATTATATTAAACAGGAGACAAATATAACATAACAGGGTAAAACACTATTCTTAGGGTCATCGGTGCCCACGCTGATAATACCCGTGATTTTCCCCAGTCACAGGACCTGATGTAGCAAATGTAGGATAGTGTCCTGTTGGTATGTGTACTTTGTTGGGGCCCTTGATGACGTATGACCATGATATTTTTTCTGCAGTGGTTTAGCAGTGTGGCTGACTGGGTTCAGTACAGCCCAAAGGACTTACAAGTGGGAGGAGGTGGTAAGTCCCTCCACAGGTTTAATAAGCAGCAGGTTATAAAATCCCCAAACCCTTACTCCCTGGCTTGAGGACACAGTTCAGGAATTAGGGGTCCCCAAAACAATTTCCCTGACAGACTAACTAAAATATGGTGCACTCACAAACTCCATGATGATCCTCAGGTTCAGAGATGACTCTGGACTTCTTGGTCACTGCAGAGGGGCTGATCTCTGCTGGCAGAGATGCTCTTCAGGCAGGATTCAGGTTACTTCTGGTCCCAGGATTTCCCCTCATCAAAAAGGGGTGCAGGGCTCAAGGTGCAGATTACACAACTATACTAAAATCCAAACTGTAGTCTCCTATCCCAGCGTCCAGACACACTCACAGCAAGCAGCAGCCCTGCACTAGCAGGCAGAGCAGAGCTGACCATGTGGTGACTGGTCTCACCTAGGGAGCTGGAGGGCTAACTCAGCCTGGCTGGAGAAGTTTCCCAGCAAAACTCTACAAACTGGGAGTCAGTGCAGAAGGAAAAGCCCAGTTGAGGGATCTTGCTTTCAGGTCCCTAGAGGCCAGTTCTCAGGAGGAACCCTGCATACAGGCCTCACCAGCTCTCCACATAGCCAGTCCTGCCCTTGCCCTGGCTGGCTCCAGACTGTCTCAAAAATGGCTTTTACCCTTTCCTGAGCTCCCTGGGAGGGGCATCTCACTCCCTATTGATTGCTGGGCAGGCTCTGAGTCTGCCTTGGCTCCCCCTCCCTACCAGGGACAGTGTGCCTCTCCCTGAGCTGCCAGCAGACAGAGCCTCAGGAATCTAGGTAATCTCCTTGGGGGTTACCCTTAATATATCTGTATCCCATGCTGTAAGGTAATATTTAAGAGTTTGCTCTGAAACTGTAAACTCCCACAGTCAGGGGAGAAGCATTACCAACTATGAAATACTAGTTTTCCGCAAGAGGTGTCATCTCCTGCCCAACAAAAGGCCCATAGACACCAGATAAGCCATTAGGGAACATCAGAGGACAGAAGACTTTGTTGATTGCTCTCGCCACATCCATGAAGAGGAGACATGCAGGTGGACTTGTCCCATCAGCTTAAACTCTGGGGGAAGAAAATAAAAATCCCTGACAAGAATGAACTGTGTCTTTATGTTACTTGGACCCTGAAAGGACAAGATTTCTAAGCATAAATAAGGGATCCCAGCTGCTTAATCTGGGTTAGCCTTAAAGGACACATAGAGTTTGCATATCACAGCAGCTTCTATCACCTCTTGAAACCTAAGACTCTAATACATCTGTGTGTATATTTACCAACTTTAACCTTGTAGATGACTCTCATTTCTTTTTCTTGGTTAATAAACCTTTAGTTAATTTTATTATAATAGTAGCTACAAGCCTTGTTTTTGGTATAGCATCTAAGATGCAACTGACTTGGAGTAAATGACTTATCCTGTTGGACTGGGAGTAACCTGAATATTGTTGTGCAAATTTACCTGGGTAGCAAGATAGACCAGAATGCTCAAAGTGATTGTCTGTGTCTCCACGTTAAGACTGTTATATCACTTGAGGATTTCACACTTGGTACTTGGTTGATGAAATATAAGTATAGAACAGACAACCAGTTTGGGGTTTGTGCCCTGCTTCTTCACAGTCTGTCCAGAGGCTGGTACTCACGCTCGTGAGCCACTCCAGACAGCTTAAGATGTTACCTGGAGATTTTAGCAGCTAAGGAGGGGAAATTAGGTATTTGGGCACCCATGAAGGTAATTGTGACACAGGGCCAAAAAGGGTTACACAACTAGCAGGCTAATTGACCCAGATTCAAGCTTCAGAGACATATTAGTAGATAATGTTTGTGTTTTTGCGTGTTTACATACATACATATATATATATATATATATATTGTTAGAGGTTGACAATGTAATCAAACAGTTCCTATCTGCCACTGTATTCTGTTAATTCAGAGATCAAAAGAAGATATTAACATTTAAATGAATGGTGACTGTAGTGATATCAGTGTATTAATTTCTCTTGGAAGTCTATAGCAAACTATCTGCAAATGGCGAGAGATAGGCAATTGCTTTATGTTAATCCATGTAGCTAATTACTGGAGATATTTAGGAAATAGGTTATTTCAAAGACACTATTGTTCATGTAAGGACTGCATGCTTTCAAGACGCTGTCCAGGAACTGTATAAAGGGCTCTTGGGACCTGATCCTTTCATCTCAGATCTCCTTAAGCTTTATCAGGGGAAGTTTGAGCCGAAAGACAGAGGCCTCCAGTTCCATCTGGATCACCCTGATTTTGGACATTGGACTGAATCTATAGACTAATTCTGAAATAACTTTTTTTCAGTTCTAAAGCTCACCTTCTCTACTTTGAAACTGACCTAAGAATTTTATTCAAGTCTGTATGTTAAATGACCTTTTAACCAATACTGTCTCTGTTTTCTTTTTAAATAAATCTTAGTTTTGTTAATAAGAATTGGCTGTTAGCGTGTATTTGGGTAAGACCAGAAATATTAGTTAACCTGTTGGGTAATATGTCCAATCCTTTGGGATTGGTAGAACTTTTTATATGATGAACAAGATTTTCAATAATCATCATCATTGACTTAGCTGCCTGGCTGGGATCCTAAAGGCTGGGTTGCTTTAAGAGAACTGTGTTTCTGGCTTCTGTTAACCAGTAAAATATTATAGAAGCTGATTGTTGCAAGCATGGTATATCTAAGTATTAGAAAAACCACTAGTTTTGGGGATTGTTTTCCCCATTCTTTGTAGTTTGCCCTAATTGAGCAATCTCAGAGTGCCTCCCTCCCCTGGAATCCCTATCACAGGAGGCAGTCAGGATTATGAGATAGCAGGAAGTATTTGCTCAAATAATCAACAGTGAAACAGTTTAACTCTGGGATATAATCAGAGTCCCCCTGAATAAATAATTTTATTATACAGAGGAAACAGTATTATCCTATCCAATATTATTCCCTTTTTTGCTTCACTGCAGAGTTTCCCATTTTTTCCTACCTGGCCTCCAGCTGCAGATTTAAGTAAACACATCCTCTTACTGCAGACAATTTAAATTGAAAGATGGTGACATTAACAACCAACTGAGACAAATAGGGCAGTTCAATTTTCCACTCAATGTGCAGCAGCAGTCAAAAAAGCAAACAGAATGTTGGGAGTCATTAAGAAAGGGATAGATAGTAATACGGAAAATATCATATTGCCTCTATATAAATCCATGGTACGCCCACATCTTGAATACTGTGTATAGATGTGGTTGCCCCATTTCAAGAACGATATATTGGAATTGGAAAAGGTTCAGAAAAGGACAACCAAAATGATTCAGGGTATGGAACAGCTGTCATATGAGGAGAGATTAATAAGATTGGGACTTTTCATCGTGGAAAAGGGAAGGCTAAGGAGGGGGGATATAAAAGGATATAACAGGTCTATAAAATCATGACTGGTGTGGAGAAAGTAAATAAGGAAGTGTTATTTACTCCTTCTCATAACACAAGAACTAGGGGACAGCAAATGAAATTAATAGGCAGCAGGTTTAAAACAAATAAAAAGAAGTATTTTTTCACACAACGCACAGTCAACCAGTGGAAGTCCTTGCCAGAGGATGTTGTGAAGGCCAAGACTATAACAGGGTTCAAAAAAGAACTAGATGACTTCATGGAGGATAGGCTATGGCTATAAGCCAGGAAGGGCAGGGACGGTGTTCCTAGCCTCTGTTTGTCAGAAGCTGGGAATGGGTGAGGGGATGGATCGCTTGATGATTACGTGTTCTGTTCATTCCCTCTGGGGCACCTGGCATTGGCCATTGTCGAAAGACAGGATACTGGGCTAGATGGACCTTTGGTCTGACCCAGTATGTTCGTTCTGATGTTCTTATTAAATCCATGCTCTTCTCCTAGTCTCTGCCTGAATTATATCCATAATCATCTAAAGCAGATGTCCCGTTACACACAAGATGTAACCCACACTCTTTATGCTAGCAAAACTCACTTGTAAATCAATGGAAGCTTTCTGTCTGAGGAATGCAGCATGGGGCCCAATTTGATCTCTAAGTTCTGTGGTGCAGGTAGATGTATCCTGAATTGTATGAATTAAAAAGCCTGATAAACAATGAACACACAAGATGTAACACACACTCTTTATGCTAGCAAAACTCACTTGTAAATCAATGGAAGCTTTCTGTCTGAGGAATGCAGCATGGGGCCCAATTTGATCTCTAAGTTCTGTGGTGCAGGTAGATGTATCCTGAATTGTATGAATTAAAAAGCCTGATAAACAATGAACAGCAGTTGCTTCCCAGAAATTACATCTAATGTTATTTATATGTCATCTTCATGCTAATCTCCACCCTGGCCCCATACTTTGGATGAAACCCAAACCAGGAAATTAATTAATAACTTGTTAACTGCTTTGTACATTACAGATACTAAATTGTAAATATTTTGGGACAGCAACCCTTTCATCATTCTCCAATGTCACTATATAGAGCTATTAAATAATAACAATGTATAGTAGTAGAAATCGAGTTAAGGGTGCTGTCTGCAGCCATAGCCCGCCTTGCTCAGAATTTCCTTGCTTTTGTGATTCTGTGTCTCAACCTTAATACATATTTTAATGCAACTATTTGTGATTTAATTTCCTTTGTAAGAACTTTATTGGTTTTTACAGGTCAGTCCAGAAATAAATATGCAGAATATGAGAATCTGTGCAAATGCATTATAAAACCTCAATCCACAGAAAGATTCATCTAACAGATTTCATTTCTACCTACAAATATTGTTGCAGAAGGACCCTAATGGCAGATAATAATGAACACTAACCAGAAAGGAAATGACGATCTACTTTTCTGGTCCACAGAGCAAACAGAAGCAATAAGAAGTGTGCAACTGTCTAAATACTGGATTTATCTGACTGTAAAGAATAAAAATGAAAGCAGACATTGCTGAAGCTAAGAACAGCCTTTTTTGCCAATGTCTGGCCATTGTTATGAAGATAAGCAGTGAAACAAAAGAGATATTCCCAGATACAGAAATAAAGAACTAAACAGGAATAATGCTTGACATTAAGCGAACAAAATGTGTTTAAAAATAATTCAAGATAGCACAATGTAGTAAGGATGGTAATATTAAATCTTTATGGACAGAAAAAAGTAGAAGAAGAAAAGAAGAAAACAAATAAAAAGGATTGTACCACCACTACACAATAATCATCCTGACTAGTAAATACACCGCACGTCCTATTAAAGGGAACTTTTTTAGTGAGATGATTGTCTAATAGAGAAAAACCTCAGAGAGAATAATTATTTCGAGTATAGCTATCTATCTTAGATGTCAACTAGAAATTGAGAAACTGTGAAAGTTTAGTCATGCTCTCCTTAAGCATTTGCATCTTTGATCGCAGAGGTTTTAGAATACACGCCACATCTGAAACTCCCAAAGAGACAATTTAGTCAGAAGGAATGTTTTTCTCTCATATATGACTAGAAGCTTTAGTGTGTAAAAGAACTACATTTCCTTATTCTACCACGGCCTGTCTAACATGTGCTATATTTATTCCTTTCTTCTAAGTTGTCTGGATGGACTCAGGTCAGGGAAGGGCAGTGTGTTATTTCCTGATATTTGTCATGTTTTTATATCTTACAACGTAGAGAATCGTATTGCAAGCATTTGAGTGAGTTATTAAACATTATGAGTTTACCTGCAGTTCGTGTATGTGTTCAATAGCTATATTTTTTAAAATATCAAAAAGGTACCATCAATATTAGGGGAACTGTATCCTTAACATTTGTTTTTAATTTGGAGATAGATCAAAAGTATTTGAAATTATTTATACTTCTTACTCTATAAATGTAGCTTAATAGTTTTTTTTCTGAAGCAAATTTACCTGTGAGTTGTAACCATAATGCACTTTAAAATTATATCTTGAAAAGTTTTAGGTTTCCCTAATCCAAGGTATGCAGAATACCACAGTCTATCTGTGACAGCTTCTCAGAGTGCCTTGGGCTGTGAGTCACCTTATAACCCTCACTCACACAACTTAGTGAGAGAGAGACTTGCTTGTGCTTAGCCGGCTGTCAGCTCCCTGATACCACCAGTCTGTTAGCCACCCAGACAATTTCCTCAGGGCGGAAACCCTTACTTTGCCTTACAGGTAACAATAGGTATACCTCAGCCTGCAAACCCCTCTGAAAGTGTCCCCCAGTCGTATCCAGCTGCTGTCACTGGACACTCACAGAAATTGCCATTTTGCTGCCTCCAAGGGAACAGTCTGTACAGTTTGACTAGTATGGCCAGTTCTATTTACATTTGGCCAGTTCTATTTACAACTCACTTTCACAGTCTGGGGCTCTTGTTATATGCCTAGTTCTTCCTAGATGTCCAGATAGCAAGGGTGGTCAAAAGTGCATATACTTTTTTCTTGGAAAGAAAACTGCAATACAATATTTCGGCTGCAGCCTTTCCCACAGTAATTCATGCTTTATCTGTGTGACATTAGATTACTGTAATGCATTCAGTAAAGAAATGTTTGTTAAAGATTATAATTCAGAGAGGCTCCCTCCTATGGGGCAGTATTATGAATATAGGAATGTTTAGACATCTTCTGGAAGCACAGGAGTAGAGACCATAGTGTAACTGTGTACTGCAGTTCAACACAGACACTCTCTAGTTTTTAAATAAAAGGTTTACTCCTTTCTCATTCACTAGTTGGTTGTTTAATGAACCCCATGATCGCTAAAAGGTGTCAGAAGTGCTGAATCTGAAAGAGATTGCAGTAATTTTGTGGTTAGTGCCTGTATTTGAAACTGAAAGCAGAGGAACCGAGGAGCTCATGGATCAGCAAGCAGAGAAGAACAAAGGTTTTGTACATATTTTATGAGCACAGTAGTAGCTTGACTAGTTTAAGAAGTGAAGAAAGATAAAAATGAAGGTTTGCAACCTCCATCCAGTCTGCAATTGCCAGACAATGTTGCAAAGAACTGGAAAAAAATCTGATAGAGACCTGAATTATATTTAGCAGTCATAGGGGCAGAGGAGAAAAATGATAAAGTGAAATCATCAGTCTTTTTTCATATTGTTGGGGAGAAAGCATTGGATATTTATAACAACTTTCAATCTAAAGAAGGTGAAAGCATGAAGTTAAATAAAATACTGACTACATTTGAGGAACATGCCAAAAAGAAATGAGACCTTTGAGACACGATTTTTTTACATGCAAAAAAATTGATATCATAGAGCAATATGTCACAGAATTAAGAAGACTCAGTTAAATCTGCGATTTTAATGAGCTGACAGAGTCTCTGGTCAGAGATAGAATCATTTGTGGCACTAAAGACAGTGTGTTGAGACAAGTTTCTCTATGTAGAAGCTTTAACTTCAGAAAAAGCTCTCCAGATATGCAGGGCACCAAAAACTGTCAAAGCACAAGCTAAATTCACCAGAAGGGGTTATCCACATATTAAGTACTAATGAATATAGCCAGAAAGGGTCAAATTCAAAAAGGAGAACCACCTGCTATGGAAAGCATTGCTGGAAGGGGGACTTGGCACAGAAAGGTTATGTGTAACATGTGAATTGCAGCACAGCCCAAAACAGTGTTTTGCATTTGGGAAACTGTCATAAATATGAAAAAATAATTATTTTGCAAAATGCTGCAGATCCCAAATGCAGAAAGTCAAGTGCATGCACTTGTAGAAAACCTGGTCAAGGAGTTTTAAGTAGACATGCTGGGATCAAGCAAAACTGATGAAAAGGACTGGATAATGCCAATGTAAATCAATTAAACAATTATTCAACTCAAAGTCGACACAGGAGCTCACATTAATATTCTGTCTGAATAAGATTATGAGAGATCGTAAATAAGACCAAAACTGGGACCAACAAATATACAAGTAGCTGGTTATTCTGGAACAAATATACCAGTGAAGGGAACTGAACTCCTAACATCAAATATAAAAAATACCACAGACAGACACCCATTCATTGTAGTACCAAAAGAGGGGACACCAATTTAAGGCCTAGATGTCTGTGAAAAACTTAAGCTGGTAAAACAGGTGCTTTTAATATCATACTGAAACTGTATTTCATGATCTGTTTCAAAGATTGGGTTGCTTGTAAGGTGAACATACCATCCGGGTAAACAAGCAGGTCTCTCCTGTTATCCATCCACATAGAATGATGCCACTTGCACTCTGTGATAAACTCAAGACTGAGGTCACAAGGATGGAAGCAATACAAGTAATACAAAAAAAGCTGAGGAGCCAATGGAATGGATGAGATCCCTACTCATTGTGGAGAAAAATAATGGCCATTTATGCATATGTTTAGATCCAAGAGATCTCAACAAGGCTATAAAAAGACAACATTTCCAACTGTGAACCAGAGAGGAGGTTAGGGCTCAATTTGTGAATGCACAATATTTCAGTAAATTGGATGCCTCCTCAGGATTTTGGTAGCCAAAATTAAATGAAGAAAGCTGAAAATTAAGCACATTTAACACACCATTTGGAAGATATAGATTTTTACGCCTACCGTTTGGCATAGCTTCAGCACCAGGAGTGTAGCACAAAACCATACATATAATTTCTGAACATATTAATGGTGTCAACACAACAGATGACATCATCATCTGGGGATCAACTAAAGCGGAGCAAGACTGTAGTCTTAGGGAAGTTGTGGATGTAACTACAGGTGCAAACTTGAAACCAAATAGGGGGAAATGTGTTTTAGGTATTACAAAACTGACTTTTGTTGGAAATATTATCTCAAGAGAAAGTGTAAAACTTGATAAGAGAACGTTTTCAGACATTGAAATGATGCTTCATCCCCAGTCAAAGAAAGATGTCCATTGGTTCCTGGGAATTGTTAATTATTTTGGAAAATTCATACCTAATCTCTCTACAAAAGCAGCAGGTTTGAGGAAACTCCTAGAAAATAAAAATGAATGATGCAGGGGTGCAGCTCAGGTGGAATCATTGGAAGGTTTGAAATAACAACTGATACAAGAGCCAATGTTGAAGTTCTATGCACCAAACAGGCCTATTAAAATTTCAGCAGATGCATCATAGTCTGGGTTAGGTGCAGTGATTTGACAGAAACATGATGCTTCTTGGCAACCAGTGGTGTATGCATTTAAAAACTGACTGGTGCAGAAACCAGATATGTACAGATTGAAAAAGAGCTTTTAAGAATATTGTGTGCCTGAGAGAGATTCAATCAATATATTTATGGTGAAACAGAGGATGTTGAAACAGACCACAAGCCCCTGATAGCATTATTTGGCAAACCGCTAAATGACTATACCTTAAGGATTAAAAAACTGATGATAAAGCTGCAAAAGTATGATTTCATTGTGACCTACATGCCCAGTAAATTCATGTTTACTGTGGATGTATTTCCCAGAGTGGTTACTTCCATTATGAAACCAGAAAAGACTTTAAAGAAAGAGATACAAGCTTATGTAGATCTGATTGTAAAGTCAACAACCATAGCTAACAAAAAACTGCAACAAATAAGAGGGGAAATGGACAAAGATGAATCATTGGGGATCCTTAAAGAAGTGGCCAAAAGAAATAAGTGGTTGCTGTCCAGTATAAGAAACTATTGGAACTGCAGACATGAACTTACTGTGATAGATGGGGTGATTTTCAAGGGCAGCAAGGAAAAAAAATGCTACGGAAGATCCACGAGGGTAATTTAGGATTTGTAAAGTACAAACAAGGAGCATGAGAGGTGATATATTGGCCACACATCAAATACAACACTACTAATGTGGTCAGAAACTGCTTTTCATGCTTGAAATACAAGCCATGCCAACAGGCAGAGACTCTGAGATCTCACTCGCTTCCAGAAAGATTTTGCCCCCAATCAAATGGACTTGTGAGAAGGTCTATATGGACAGTAAAGATCCCTGTTAAAAAACCTTTCGACAATTGGGATGATTTGCAGAAAGCTTTATTGGTTTACTGTAGTACGCTTCTGGAGAATGGCTTTTCTCCAGCTCAGCTATTAATATGAAGAAAGATCAGACCTAATTTACCAATCACTGATCTTATGGCAATGAAACCATATGAAAGAAGAAAGAAAAAAGTGGAAGCACAATCTCATAACCCAGGTGATCATAAAGTGATAAGTAACTCCTTTCCTAGGCTCCAGCCAATCCACAAGCCAGGAACTGTTCATGTGATTCCCAGACCAGGTATATAGCCCCATGGGAGGAACAAAAGTTCAGTTTGTTCAACACCACTCTAGGGCTTGGAACATTCTGCTGCCTGATGGTGGCAACAAACTCCCCATGCCTTAGCCTGCTAAAGCCTGGCTCTTGCTCCAGCCCTGTTCTCACCACTGGCCTCCTCCAAGACCTGTTCCAGCCTTGTTCCAATCATGCTCTGGATGCCTGATTCTGGCTCCGACCACTAGCCATGACTACTCCAGCTTCAGCCACTAGGTAAGACAATCTCCATCCCAGTTTCTGACAGTAATAGAGTGTGCCTGAGGAATCACATCTCTAATACTTGGGGCCAAAGGGGTACCATTAAGGATCAGCTGCATCCAAGGTCTTATGTAGTCCAGACAGATCAAGGGGACACAATTTGGCATAATTGAAGCTATCTAAAACTAATCCCAGACATTTCGAAAACATTAACTGTAGATGTGGAGTCTGCCATTTACCAGCTGATTATTTGTCCTACTTTGAGCAGGGCACTGGACTAGATGACCTCCTGAGGTCTCTTCCAACCCTAATATTCTATGATTCTATCATCAACAGACAAAAGAGACTCTGGCAACAAGAGAACAACTCAGACTCTAATGAAAGGCTTATATTGAGAAGATCAGAGACAGAGATCAAATGTCCTGAAAATTCATAGAGATTTGCCTGGAGAAGGTGTATTTGAGGAAAGTGAGTAGAAAAGACTAACTCTCCTCTCCAGCTGGTTGACACATTGGTTTATGGATTGTAGTTTGTGGAAATATACTAGTTGGATTGAGAATTGAATGTATTATTGGATAGTTGATAATTTATATATATGAGGGGTTTTTTTTAGGAGAGAAGATGTAGAGATATGTTTATGAAAGATAATTTAGACAGGCCCTCAGATGGGACAGTATTATGAATATAGGAATTTTGAGACATGCCCTGCAAGCAGGGTGGGTAGAGAACACAGTTTAGTGGTGTACAGCAGTTCACAACTGTCATAAATATAAAGGGAAGGGTAACCACCTTTCTATATACAGAACTATAAGATCCCTCCTGGCCAGAGGCAAAACCCCTTCACCTGTAAAGGGTTAAGAAGCTAAGATAACCTTGCTGGCACCTGACCAAAATGACCAAGGAGGAGACAAGATACTTTCAAAGCTGGACGTGGTGGGAGGGAACAAAGGGTCTCTCTGTCTGTGTGATGCTTTTGCCAGGAACAGATCAGGAATGCTCTTCAGAACTCCTGTAAAAAGTTAGTAAGCAATCTAGCTAGAAATGCATTAGATTTTCTTTTGTTTAATGGCTGGTAAAATAGCTGTGCTGAATGGAATGTTAGTCCTGTTTTTGTGTCTTTTTGTAACTTAAGATTTTGCTTAGAGGGATTCTCTATGTTTTGAATCTGATTACCCTGTAAAATAATCCTGATTTTACAGAGGTGATTCTTTTACTTTTTCTTCAACTAAAATTCTTCTTTTAAGAACCTGATTGCTTTTTCATTGTTCTTAAGATCCAAGGGTTTGGGTCTGTGTTCACCTATGCAAATTGGTGAGGATTTTTATCAAGCCTTCCCCAGGAAAGGGGCTGTAGGGCTTGGGGGGGATATTTTGGGGGGAAGACATCTCCAAGTGGGCTCTTTCCCTGTTCTTTGTTTAACACGCTTGGTGGTGGCAGCATAGGGTTCAAGGACAAGGCAAAGTTTGTACCTTGAGGAAGTTTTTAACCTAAGCTGGTAGGAATAAGCTTAGGGGGTCTTTCATGCAGGTCCCCACATCTGTACCCTAGGGTTCAGAGTGGGGAAGGAACCTTGACAACAACAGACACTCTCTAGTTTTTTTTAAATAAAAGTTTTATTCCTTTCTCTTTTAGTATTTGTTGTTTAATGAACCCCAAGATTATTAAACACTCTATATGGGCCTGAACTTTAAAACTCTTTGGAAATTGCAGCTGGGGCAGAATGTAGCTGACAGTCTAGCATGTATTCTGTACTCTGTACTAGCTGCCAAATTATTTCAGGGTGAAGTTTAATGTTTGTTTGACCAATAATGTTTGGATCCTGGCTACTTTAAAGATCTGGTTTCTCTCTGTGGGACCCTGAGTGATGTAGCCCCAGGGTCCAACTAGGAAGAAGCTGGAGGCTTCATTTTCAGTGAGGGTTGTTCGACTCTGGGATGCACTTTCATTTTTATTTATTTTACAGTAAGGTCCAAGATGACCTTCAGCCTTACCTGTTCTGCTAGGCTTTTGGAGATAATAGGGAGGGAAGTACTGCGTGAATGAGACCATTTTGAGAGTGAGTGAGTTGGGGAAGACAACCTTAACCAAGAATTAGAAAATACTTGTATAATTACTGTTCTCTAAACAGAAGGAAGAAAGGGCCAGATAAGATGTTCATCTAATTTTAATAATCAGGTATACAGGAGTCAACAGAAGAAAATCACAGAGTGAAATCAAAATGAAGACACTCATGTAAATACATATGCATGGTCAGATCAACACTTCCACATGTTCTGAAACAAAACACTCCCTCACACAGCATTGGGAAATAAATCTAAAATCACCCAAAACTAATGAACTTTTCACAAGTAAATTATACTTTATTTCCCTTTTTCTTTTGGCCTAGTAAAAAACAGAACTCAACAAATATACTGGTTCTTTAGTCCTGAAAATATGAGATCCCAGCTAAATCCTCATATTTATGGCAATAACGAGCACTTGTATTAATCTATGTATTTTAATACTATTTTTTTTCAAACAGTCAATACTATATAAGTGTTTAGATTATGTTGAAATGTTTCTCAGTAATAGATTTATTTCTTGGCACGATGGTGTGGTGTATGCTGTACCTGTACTAGTTGTGGCAATGAACATTTTTAAAATACAAGTAGCTAAAATGACTAACCCACATTCCTAAATGTCCATGAAACAAATTATCTAGCCTGAGGCTTTCTGAGAGTACTTTTCTCAATGTAGCGTCTGACATCATGTGGCATGTTTCAAGGATATAATGATGTAATGCAACAGAAATGATGTACAGTAATTTGTTTCAGGTCACCTTATAATAGCCACCCTTTCCTGGGATTCAGAGGAATAAGAATGTTGTGCTCGTATCTGACAGTCATATTGATATGTAAGGATTCTCCAACACCAAAGGGAACAGTTACTACATAAATCTTTACTTTATACACAAGAATTTCCATCAAAATCAAATGTGTTTTGTGTGGTACCCATATTATGCATTTAGGACCTGATCCTATTTCCATGAAAGTCAATGGATGTTTTCATACCATCTACAGTGGGAGCATGATTAGTAGGTACCTAACATTTAACATGTGAGATGGAATGCAATGAACAATAAAAATGTTATGAAAGTTAATTGGTACATATATGCAACAGCTGGGGATTTTGGTTTCTTTTACTTAAAAATAAGCAATCATTTTTCATTTTACTGTTTATTACTTTATTTAAATTGAGCTACTTTTTACTTAGAACAAAGTAACCAAAAATCCAAGTCAAAATCCAAACGAATTTACTCTTATTTAATTTGGAAATGTGTAAGCAAAGAATGATTTAACATTATGTAAACAAATGTGCATTCATTTTATAAAATTTAAATTACCCTTGGCAATGAATCATTCGATGCCAAATTTCAGAATGGAGCAAATTAAAATAGCTAAAGTATAAACCTCTTGAAAGTGAGGTTTATAATTAAAGAAAATGCTGGCTCCTATCAGACTATATACTAGTTCTGCTATAATAAATGTTTCCTTGCAGAAGGTGAGTGACTGGTAGAAGAAAACAAAGAAATTTGTCAATTGTGTTTGTTAGCCCATCAAAACTAAGGCCACGTCTACACTACCTGCCAGATCAGTAGGTAGTGATCAATCTATCGGGGATTGATTTATCGCGTCTATTGTAGACGAGATAAATTGATCCCCGATCGCTCTGCTGTCAACTCCGGAACTCCACCAGGGCAAGAGGCAGAAGCGGAGTCGACGGGGGAGTGGCGGCCGTCGATCCCGCGCCATGAGGATGCGAAGTAAGTAATTCTAAGTCGATCTAAGATACGTCGACTTCAGCTACGCTATCCTTGTAGCTGAAGTTGTGTATCTTAGATCAATCCCCCCCCATAGTGTAGACCAGGCCTAAGAAATTACTTTCTCTAGCTGAGAACTGAATTAAAAGCAGATCACTGTCAGTTATTAAATGCAAGCTCATTTAGGAAATTACCACCAAGAGGAAAACAGACAACTATATGAAATAACCACAGAAAGGGAAGGTGCCCATTTTGAGATCAAGTTAGGAAGAACACCAAGGCAAGGAACAAAGCAGTTGTGTAGGTATCCCATGTTTACAATGTGACTCTCCAGTCTGAGGTAGACATGAGCTTGCATTCACTTGAAGGCCTAGGGCATTCAGGTGCAGACTGGCATTGCCACCATTACCCTGAGGCTTGTAGCTTCCTACTACAGTAGGTATTGTGAAATGTTTATTATGACAACAGGCAAATCAGACAGAGCTATGCAGTGTTTGGATTAAGCTCTTCTGACACATGAATTACCATTCTCCATTATGTGTGACAACTGACCCCAAATCATTTCAACAGGATTCAAAAGTTATCTGAAAGAAAATTGGAAATAGCAAGGGACAATGACATGACTTCAGTAGCCCCAACCTAATGGGGATTTCAAGCCATTTTAACTCTTAGAAAGAAGACGCTGCCTGTGCGTGGAGATTAAACAAAGACTAGAGAGGAAGTTATTAATAGATTGTTTAGGAACTGTAGTGGGGTAGTCGCCCCGCTCCAGCCCTGAAAGGGTTAAAAGCCAGCCCTTGGAGAGGGCTGGAAGCCAATCAGAAAAGGCTGGGAGGCAGCCAATCAGGCCCAGGCTGGGCCCTATAAAAGGGCTGCGGAGCCAGGAAGGCAGTCAATCACTCTCTAGCCTTGGAGAGAGATGGACATGGTTGCCTGAAGGAGAGTCTCTCCCTGACAAGGAAGGGAGGAGGACTGGCTCCCAGGGAAAGCACCTGAGATAGAGCAGTGCTGGGCAGCCTCAGGGGAGTGGAGGGTGAGCTCTGGCCTGTTACCTGCTAGGTTGCAGGCCCCTGCCAGAAAGGGCCAAGAAGGTGCAAGAGCCAAGGGGAAGTGTCCGAGGGATGATAGGCGGACAAGGGCAGAGAAGGAGGTCAGGGAGGCTGCCACTAGAGGGTCCCTGGGTTGAGACCCAGAGTAGTGGGTGGGCCTGGGTCCCCCTATCCCCCTGGCACTGCATCTAGCCATGGAGAAGCATGGCCAATACAGACTGCAACTTGCCCCTGAAGTGAGGGACTAGACTTTAGGTTGTGGTTGGCCCCTGCGGCGGGTGCAAGCCAAAGGACCGCCATGACCACCAGATGGGGGGGGTGAAAAAGAAGTAGTGGGCACTGCCGGAGGGCAGTGTTCTGAAGAGGACACCGCTGAGCAGGGGAGCAACACAGTCCAAAACAGCAGAGTAGAGCAGACAATGGGCAAAACATCACCTGCAGAGGGTGCTCCGAAGTTGGACTGAGCTAATTCCCGTAGCAAACAGCAGGAGGAGCCAGCGGTGGTGAGTCTGCGTGCTATAACACATGGTGGAGAATGTGGGCATAGATGGTCACCCCTAATACAAGGGGCAGGACTGTGAGTATTGCACGGAGAATGGGAAACTGAGGTACAGAGGAAGGGACGATGAATCCCAGCTACACCAGTATTTTCTTGGTGGAGGCCCCTGGTGCTATCCCTGCTTGGGGACAGGCATGAGCACCCTGGCAAAATTCATTTTGAAGCCCTTAGAGGAGAGGAAGGTGATCAGAAACAGTCAACATGTATTCAGCAAGGGCAAGTGATGCCTGACCAACCAGATTGCCTTCTATGATGAGATAACTGGCTCTGAGGATATGGGGAAAGCAGTGAACACGACATATCTTGACTTTAGCAAAGCTTTTGATATGGTCTGCACAGTATTCTTGCCAGCAAGCTAAAAAAGGTATGGATTGGATGAATGGACTGTAAGGTGGATAGAAATCTGGCTGGATCATTGGGCTCAATAGGCAATGATCTACAGTTTGATGTCTAGTTGAAAGCCAGTATAAAGTTGAGTACCCCAGGGGTCTGTGTTGGTTTTGTTCAACATCTTCATTAATAATCTGGATGAGGGGATGGATTGCACCCTCAGCAAGTTCATAGACGACACTAAACTGAGGGAAGAGGTAGATACTCTGGTGGGTAGCGGTAGGGTCCAGATGGACCTAGACAAATTGGAGGACTGGGCCAAAAGAAATCTGATGATGATCAACAAGGACAAGTGCAGAGTCCTGCATTTAGGATGGAAGAATCCCAAACACAGCTACAGGCTGGGGATCGAATGGCTAAGCAGCAGTTCTGCAGAAAAGGACCAGGGGATTACAGTGGATGAAAAGCTGGATATAAATCTACAGTCTGCCCTTGCTGCCAAGAAGGCTAACAGCATATTGGGCTGCATTCGTAGGAGCATTGCCAGCAGATCGAGGGAAGTGATTATTCCCCTCTATTCAGCACTGGTAAGGCCATATCTGGAATATTGTGTCCAGTTTTGGGCACCCCACTACAGAAAGCATGTGGACAAATTGGAGGGAGTAAAGCAGAGGGCAACACAAATGATTAGGTGACTGGGGCACATGACTTATGAGGAGAGGCTGAGGGAACTGGGCTTATTTCGTCTGCAAAAGAGAAGAGTGAGCGGGGGTTCCAAAGAGGATGGAGCTAGGCTGTTCTCAGTGGTGGAAGATGACAGAACAAGGAGCAATGGTCTCAAGTTGCAGTGGAGGGTGGTGGGGGGTTAGGTTGGATATTAGGAAACACTATTCCACTAGGAGGGTGGTGAAGTACTGGAATGTGTTACCTGGGGAGGTAGTGGAATCTCCATCCTTAGAGGATTTTAAGACCCTACTTGACAAATCCCTGGCTGGGATGATTTAGTTGGGGTTGGTCCTGCTTTGAGCAGGGAATTGGACTAGGTGACCTCTTAAGGTCTTTTCCAACTCTAATCTATGATTCTATGATGAAGTCATGTCACAGTGCCAACAAATCAATAGTTTTTCTTACTGAGATAAAAAATTTTAGAATAAAGAAAAAGAAATTTTGAAAGAAAATGTTCCTAATAGGGTGTTAAATTACTTTTCCAACCAAAATGCCAAGAACCTGCCTAAGTTTTAGAATCAAACATGGTGAAGAAAAATGTTTACTATAATTGACAATAGAATTTTCTGAAAAGATAGAATAAAAGAAACATTTGTCACTTAACAGGAGATATGTTAAGAGTTAGAAAGGATTTAGTGAATTTTAAATGGAGATTAAACCAGAAAACAAAGATCATTAAACTGATCTGGAAACAAATCCAAGGGAAATGATCTGTATAGGAGAAAATTGTGTTGCCGGCATGAAATTGTCCTTACTGTTGTTCCAATAAAGCCATTATGATTAGAAATCTCTTAAAGATAGAATATAACAACTCTTCTCTAGCAGGCAAGAAACATTACTAGCAGTTGGCAGAGGAGACACAGCAGTAGCGGACCATAGGGATACATCAAATTCCATGTATTTTCCCCACAGATCCAGACATAGTCTAGTGTCCCAACTTTCTTTGAGCAGCTATGTAAAGCATGTGCTACCACCACCTCCAGTAACCAGAGCCAAACTCCTGTGGAGACAAAAGACTATCCCTAGTGGTTACATGGGAAGCTACAGAGAGCACATCTGAGAGCCTCCCATATGACATTACTAGCTTTCTTTTCTTTTCTTTTCTTTTCTTTTCTTTTCTTTTCTTTTCTTTTCTTTTCTTTTCTTTTCTTTTCTTTTCTTTTTTGGTGAATGGAGTGACGTTTAGCAGGGAGAGGCTTTGAGAACCCTTGGAGAAGATCTTGAATTACCCATACACCTACATGAATATTTAAACTAAGGAATGCAGGATAATTATCATGATGAGAAGAACAGAACTGCATCTTGTTTAGGACCTTGAGATTGATAATAGAGGATCCCTGAGAAAATTTTACTAGAATCTCTGAATATGAGCTGCCCATGCATCCCCTCTTCACCTTGAATGGTCCCTTGAAATACGTGTTAACTATTTTTGCTTAACAGTCTGTTCCATTTTGCTTAATTGTGTGTCCTAATTCCTGATTAGCTGTGAGACTCTGAGTACTTTTCCCAGACCTGAAGAAGAGCTCTGTGTAAGCTTGAAAGCTTGTCTCTTTCAGCAACAGAAGTTGCTCCAATGAAAGATATTACCTCACCTCCCTTCTCTCTCTATTCAGTAATAAAGTAAAATAGATGAGCAAACATAAATAATTTTAAAAATCCACCTTCAATATCACCCCTTGGAAGACGAAAATAGAACGAAGAAAATAAATAATTCTTACATTTGTCTTTTTGACTAGATAATATTGTTTTACAGACTTAGTAGTTAGAATTCCATAAATACCAAAGTAACATTAATTCCTTGAAAAAGGAACTTGTGTTTTTAATGATGACCTTGTGGCATTATACCCTATATTCTTCATAGAGATGTTATGATGTGATTGTGGCATAACTATGATGTATTTTGTGCAAGATAAGGCATGTGAGCTATCATTGGAAAGGTTATGATTTATCAAATATGATTATCATATTTGTACACATGTATCTGAAGTTAGGAATATTGTCTGTGCCCCTATTACAAATGTGTTTACACCTAGGGAACACCCACTAGACAGAATGCAATCAGTCAAGATTGCTGGCTGGAAAGGGCCATTAGGAAGAACAATAGGTCTTAGAAGATGCTAATCTTTCACTGGGAAAGCCATCCTAGGGATGCTGCAAACAGTCTCTGAGTTATGGCTGTAGGGTCATGTGGTCAAGTCACCTGATATTGGACACCATGATCATATTAGTATTTTTCCACTGACTGGTGGTGGGAATCACACTGGAAGACAAACAGTTCCTGCCATATGTAAAACCTATTTAAGGCAGGGGAGTAACATAACCAGGGTTCATTCTTCACTGCATCCCTGCCCAAGATGTCTGCTGTAAACTCTAAGAAACAAAGATTGAATGAGGGGAGAAGGACTGAGCCCAGACTGGAAGTTTGTCCAGCCTTTGAATGAAATATCTGAAGGTTTAAGCTGCAGATAAGTGCAGCTGGCCTTCAAGAATCTCTGCAATCTGCCTAAAACAATATTTAGGGTGAGAAATTATTACTTGTAACGAGTTTCTTTAGTATTTTAAGTTTAGATTGCATTTTTTTTATTTCCTGGGTAATCTGCTTTCATCTGTTTGCTATCCCTTATAATCGCTTAAAATCTATCTTTTGTAGTTAATAAACTTGTTTTGTTTTGTCTAAAACATAGTGTGTGGAATTCATATCTGGGGAGCAAAAAGCTGTTGCATATCTCTCTCCACATTGAGGGATGGGGCAAATTTCATGAGCTTGCATTGTATAACACTCTGTGCACTGCAAGAAGGTATATTTTGGGATTTATCCTTTAGAGAGGGGTGTGTACTTGAATGCTGGGCAATTCCTTAGCTGAGCCTTACCATGCAGAGCTAATTTCAGTGTCTGTGTGTTTCTGCAGCCAGGTGTATCCCTATCTGTGTGCTGGTGAAAATGTGAGACTGGGAGCATGTCTGGAGCTTGTCACAGCATCACAGGTTGAGGAGCCCAGGCTGATGGGTCAGGCAGGCTCAGTGCTACCCCAGTTCCATGTGGCACCCCAAAGGGCAGGGGGACCCATCACAGACCTCTGTACAAATATTTGAAGAGTGTAAACACCACTGAAGGAGAGGAATTAGGAAAGTAAAAGGGATATAACTGGGAGTCATGTTTTAAATGCAGAAAGGCAATATATAAACTGAATGAGCCAGATCATCAGTGGGTATAAAATACAGCTAGTCATTGGAGCTATGCCATTTTACCCCAGCTGATGATCTGACCCAATGTCAGAAAAACCATCCTGGTAGTAAGTGATCTTAGACAGTGGAATAATCTCCACTGCAAGAACTAGTCGTAACAAAATATTAGTAGAAGAGGGAATAGTCCTGCACTGGGAATGGGATGGAGGAAATAATTAAGAGGTCTTTTCCAGCTGTTATTATTGTAGCCAGACGCACCCCCCGCCACCGCATTTGCCCTTTCAAGCAATTTACACAGTTTCCTGTTATGCTGTTACAAAACCACAAACAGCAGCAGAAGTCCTGATGTGATGTTAGTTGCTTGCTTAAAGCTGTATTGCTCTATACTATCAATTGTATTCATGCTTATGAATATGTAATCAGTTAATGTAAGGAATGAGTGAAATAGTGTGAGTGACAGCCAATGGCAAAGCAAATATCACCTTTTATGGAAACATGGTATTATCTTGGTGAAGGTAAAATCTTGAGACTGGCGGCTAGGTCAAAGTTACCAACAAGGAAATGTACCAGCACACTAAACTCGGGATTGGACTGGAAGCAGTAGAGCCCTCCCACGGATCTGAAGGGACTCTGGGGACTCTCGTCATCCTGCGTTCGATCTCTGGGTAGCTGTCACCTGGGCAGCCTCAGTCACCGAAATTGAAACCAACATCCATGCCTCCAGCCTACCAGCATGAATGTGATGTGTGTGTGAATATAATTGCACAATAAGGAAAGAAATAAATCAACCCTCAGTACTGCGTGAGTTCACCCTTTGTCTGTGGTTATTTCCTGGCTGGTTCCAAGAATGGGTAACAATATTGGCAATCTAATGCATAGGCCCAGCTGAAAGCTGGACACATAAGCAGTCTAGGAAAGCCATGTTAGCAAATATATTTAAAGAACAGACACTAACACAAAGTACTCACTTATATCTCCTGCACTGCATGCTTAAATACAAACTGGTTTGTTGTGATCCTAGTCTCCTCATATAAATCAGAAATCACAGTCTCTACTATACCAACATCTGTGTAAATGGCTATATCCATACTGGCATCATTCCCACCCAGGCTGAATGAACAACAGTATCCACCCAACTCTATCACTTAGTAAACTAAGCATGCCATTTTGACAATAAAATCTGACATCTCCATTTGATCACACAGTTTAGTCAATAACACCATATGCTATTTTTTAACTCACACTGCTCAGAACTATTCTTGATCCTGATCCTCTCAATGTTTAAATTCCAGTGGTTATTAGCATATGCCTAGGATATCCAGGAAAGACTTTGACGTAAATAGTCATTAGAACAGGAACTTGAACTTTGGTCTCCTACATCAGAGCTGAATGCCCTAGCTGCAGGGTTACAGAACTCTTCTGTGCTTTCTGTGGCCCACTGACTATTTGTACAAAACAGAATAATTTCAGCATGAGAGACTGATGGACCACTCGCTTCAGAATACTTTATAAAGGTATTACTACAATACCTTATAAAACTTGAGGACAATACCAACCTGGCAGGGGTTGCAAGTGCTTTAGAGGATAGGATTAAAATTAAAAATGAACTGGACAAACTGGAGAAATGGTCTGAAGTAAATATGATTCAATACAGACAAACGCAAAGTATTCCATTTCGGGAGGAACAATCAGTTGCACACATACAAAATGGGAAATTACTGCCTAGGAAGGAGTACTGCGGAAAGAGATCTGGGGATCATAGTGGATCACAAGCTACATATGAGCCAACAGCATAACACTGTTGCAAAAAAAAGTAAACATCATTCTGGGCTATATTAGCAGGAGTGTTGTAAGCAAGACACAAGAAGCAATTCTTCCGCTCTACTCCACGCAGATTAGGCCTCAACTGGAATATTGTGTCCAGTTCTGGGTCCCACATTTCAGGAAAGATGACGACAAATTGGAGAATATCCAGAGGAGAGCAACAAACGTCTAGAAAAAGGTCTAGAAAAAAATTCTATGAGGGAAAATTGAAAAAATTGGACTTGTTTGGTCTTGAAAAGAGGAGATGGAGGGGAGACAGGTAACAGTTTTCAAGTATATTAAAGATTGTAACAAGGAGGAGGAAGAAAAATTGTTCTCATTATCCTCTGAGGAAAGGACAAGAAGCAAAGGGCTTAAATTGAAGCAAGGAAGGTTAGTTTGGACAATGGGAAGACTTCCTGTCAGGGTAGTTAAATACTGTAATAAACTGCTTAGGGAGGTTATGAAATCTCCATTATTGGAGACTTTTAAGAGCAGGTTAGACAAACACCTGTCAGGGAAAGTCTAGATAATATTGTCTAGCCTTTAGCGCAGGGCACTAAACTAGAACAGTGGGAAGTGGAGCAGGCCAAGGGACGTGCTGTCCGCCCTTCCCGCAGCCCCCATTGGCCTGGAGTGGTGAACCATGCCCAGTGGGAGCCACGAGTGGCCAAACCTGCGGACGCAGCAGGTAAACAAACTGGTCAGGCCCACCAGGGGCTTTCCCTGAACAAGCAGCAGACCGGCTTTGAGAATCACTGGACTAGAAGACCTCTCAAGGTCCCTTCCAGTCCTACGATTCTATCCCACAGAACGAGGTTAGGGCACTCTTATAGAAGATGTAGGTTCTAATCCCTGCTACAAGTCAGGCAGAAGGATCTGAACCCAGATATCTCACAGCCTGGGTGACCACCCGAACCACTGAACTAAAGGTTAGAAATGGGTAGTACCATCACCTCCTCCTCCTGTGTTTTATGCAGAGACCAATATGATCTGTTAGGTGGCTTCTGAGAACTCCTACTAGATCAGGCTTACCTATCTTGAGGATCACACCATGGCTTAGATGAGACGTATGGCATCATGCTTGAGGTAGCTATGGGCACGCCTACCTGCAGATTTTTAGGCTCCGAGGACAGTTTATTGGCAGTAATTGAGGCACCTAGGACATTAGGTGCCCACAGAATTAGGAGGCAGCAGCTGAGCATCAATTCTGAGGTTCTGAATTTTGGACTTAGGTGCCTAAAGTGGCAGTTAGTGCTTAATTGCCTTTGTGGATCTAGCCTTTATGTAAGGGGACTGTTGCCCCCTTATAACATTCAGTGGGGGTGTTTTAGTTGCTAGCTCCCAGTACTAAAAAGGGGGAAGGATCGATGGGAAATCAGGACCCTGAGACTGACAGTCCCTCGGAACCATGGGGAGATGCCAATGCTCCAGGTCAGCCTGAATGACAGGGTGGGCAGGCTAATCAGCGAGTCAGGAGGTAAGGGAGGTCCCGTGCTCCATGTGAGCTGGATTTGCCTGGGTCAGACAGAGTGGGGCCGAGCTAAGGAGAAAGTAGGGGCCCAAGCTGAGCTGGGGAGCAGAGCTGTGCCAGATCCAGAGAGAGCAGACCCTGTTCTGGGAGCAGAGCTGCAGCCCCAAAGCTAGAGGCACAGCCTGCGGAGCAGACCTGTCCTGGGAGCAGAGCTGTAGCAACCAGAGGCAGAGGGGCCAAAGAAGCAGCCCAGGGAGCTGGAGGCAGAGCAGCAGCAGCGTAGAGACAGAGCGGTGGAGCTGGGGCTGGAGCTGGGTGCAGTGAGCAGCTGGGGAGAGCGAGGGGAACCCTGGGCAGTGGGCCCAGCACAGGGAGATGCCTCAGCCAAGAGGCTCTGCAGGCCAGGTTTGGATCGTAACCCTGACGGGGCGGGGGGCGACACTGGGAAGAAGGGTCCTACCACTTAGAGCCTGAGAGCGTATGGCCACCACCAGAGCAAGTGTCCAACCACAGCATCCCTGCAGCACAGCCAGGGCCTGAGAAGAAGGCCTGGGACTTACAAGGAACAGACTGTGAACTGCTCTGACATTCCAGAGACACTGTTTGTGATGTTCCCTGCCACAGAGCAGGTTGATGTGTTTCCTTTAACCTTTCCCATTTTTCCTTATTCTTTTTAAAATTAATTGCTGATTAAATAACTTGCATTTGCTTTAACTTGTATGTAATAGTCAGTGGGTCAGAGAAGTGCCCAGTATAGAGAGAGTACCCCGGAGTGGGGACATCCTAGCCCCTGTCCTAGGTGACCACAGCAGGGTTGGGGGTCGAGCCCCCCAGGAATGCTGGGCTCAGCACTTGGGTTACGAGGACTCTGCCAGACAGGAGAGTGGAAGGGGAGTCCTCAAGGGCAGGAAGGCCACTGGTAAAGGAAGTGGGAGCGAGGACTCAGATCCTTTCACTAGCCCACTTCACCGGGGTAGTGCAGAAGCCAGGAAAGTTCCCCATAATAGCGGGACTATTCCTCTGCTTACATTTAGCTGCTTCATGAAAGAATACAACTCTAGGAGAGTCATGCAGCCTAGTAGGCTGTAAATCTAAGATAAATAGGTATGTATCTTAAATTATATGAATATATATGCTCAGATTTACAGCCACAAGATGTAGACTGATCAGTTTAATTAGAATAATGTTTCAAAGTGTGTCCTGAATAATTGCATCTTATACATTTTAGAAGTTTTTCAATAGCTCATTTCCTCTTTTGAAGAAGTATGTAGTTCTTTGTGAAGAGTGCTAGGGTTTTCTGCTTTGTAAAAAAGCTAAAGCTGTTCCTAAGTCTCTCATCCCTACTAAAAAGACAGTTTATCTGTTGAAAGCTTTGTTGGTACTTTTTAGGTTAGTTCAATAAAAAGGTGTTCCCTGTAGACAATTTTAAGAGCGGCAAAACAGGCAGCATTGACATTGCCGTAGTAAAACAAAATGCAAGTCTTGTAATAGCAATTTCCATCAAATTGAATTAATGTTGTATTGTATTAGTGCTCCTCTCCTTCAATATAACATGAATGTTGCTAATATGATAACCTTTTTGTATTGTATTAGACCAAATGAATACGCATTGGATATGATGGGATATTGTTATCTTCATGGAAAATAGTTAAGATGAGAAAGGGACTTCATAAAAACTTAAATGTAGCACTCTTAGCTTTTTGGTGGAACTCATATCCACCCTACTGACAGGGGACAAAAAGCAGATTGGCACTGAGAAAACTTACCAGTTAGCAAGTGCATTAAACATGCTCACACCAGAATCTGCTTTTACTGCTATTTTGGTCATCCATACTGCTCTTTTAGTATAACCTGCTTGGACCTTTTTTTCGGAAAAGCCAGAAACTATCCTTTGGTATGGAAAAGTCATTGCTTTGTTTATTTAAAGAATCTTGTCTTGCTTTACTTTGCTCTGTGGTTAACTCCTTTTTAGCCTGAATGCTAAAGAAAGAACATCTCCCTTTTGAGAATTTTCCATACAGATCTATATCACTGCAATGAGCACATTTCTGGAACGTGAGCTCTGAACCTTCTGAATAGCAGTGCTGCTTGAGGCTGAATGTAAGCTTCTTTGTGATCTGAAGATGTGGAACCATGATCCCAGCAGTTGCAGGGTCTTTGACCACCATAAGCAGCAAGATACTGACATTATCTCCCATCGACTTATTGTGTCTTCACCAGACCCACTGAATCGACGCCACTGCATCAATCACAGTGCCACTGATTTAGCCAGTAGTGAAGGCAAGCCCTTAGCAATTTCTTGAGGCACTTATATCATTGTTGCCATTAAAAATCATGCTACAATCATTTGGTTTGGTTGATCAAAAGAGGCGTTAGTACAGGGCAGTTGAAAATCAGAAATATGACAATGCTATTGCTCTAATGTAGATGACCCTTATCAAACATGGATGTTTTTTATATTGTACGGAGATGTAAAAAGATCAAGATTCTCTTCCAACTGGCACCTACCTCAGGGTGGATCTGTCATGGAGCCGTGGATCTGTCATGGATCCATGGATCTGCTATAAATCATACAGTATCTAAGGAGTAAAGATGCATATATATCCCGATGGATGGAAAAGAATAAAGGGAAAGGGGAACAGCAATGCAGTGGCAGAAGAAATTAATAATAGAAAAGTACAGTATTATCTAACAGCATCAAAAAAGATAATTAAGTATACCTACTGAACCTTGTTGTATAGTGATGAGTCATCTCTGAACTAGAAACTGATTAAACTATATGCAGTGATGAGTCATTCCCGTGCTAGTCTCCAGCCAATCCACAAGCCAGGAGCTGGTCTGTTGACTCTCAAGGCAGGTATATAAGCCTCACAGGGAAAACGGTAGCTCAGCCTGTGCAACATCACTTAATGTCTTGGAACTTTCCCCTGCTTGACAGTGGTCACAGACTCCACAGGCATTAGCCAGCTCCAGCTCTGCTCCCAATACTATTCCAGCCTTGTTCCTACTCCTGCTCCAGCCTTGTTCTTGCTCTGGCATTGTTCCCAGACCTATTCCTGCTTTGTTCCAACCCTGCTCTGGAGTACTAATTCTGCCTCTGACCACTTGCAGCTTTGGGACGTGCTTGGGCTCGGAAGCTAAGAGACGGGGTTAGCTTCAGACCTCAACTCCAGCCTGAGTTGCAACATCTGCACAACCATTTTTAGTACTCTGGCATGAGCCCCACAAGCACAAGTCTGTTGACCCGGGATCTGAGACTTGCTGCTGCTGCTTGATGTGTAGATGTACGCAGAGAGTTAGGTTATCTCAGAAGTATGACCATCCCTAAAGGAAAGGATGATGAAAAATGAAATTTCACAACTTCCTGAAAATCATAGAATCATACAATCATTAAAGATTAGGTTTGGAAGAGGCCTCAGGAAGTCATCTAGTTCAACCCCCTTCTCAAAGCAGGACCAACACCAACTAAATCCCAGCCAGGGCTTTGACAAGCCAGGCCTTAAAAACCTCATTCCACCACCTCCCTAGGTAACCCATTCCAGTGCTTTACCACCCTCCTAGTGAAATAGTGTTTCCTAATATCCAACCTAGACCTCCCTTACTGCAACTTGAGACCATTGCTTCTTGTTCTGTCATCTGCCACCACTGAGAACAGCCTAGCTCCATCCTCTTTGGAACCTCCCTTTACGTAGTTGAAGGCTGCTATCAAATCCGCCCTCACTCTTCTCTTCTGCAGACCATATAAGCCCAGTTCCCTCAGCCTCTCCTCATAAGTCATGTGCCCCAATCCCTTAATAATTTTCATTGCCCTCTGCTGGACTCTCTCCAATTTGTCCACATGCTTTCTGTAGTTGGGGATCCAAAACTGGAAGCAATACTCCAGATGTGGCCTCACCAGTGCTGAATAGAGGGGAATAATTACCTCCCTTGATTTGCTGGCAATGCTCCTACTAATGCAGCCCAATATGCTGTTAGCCTTCTTGGCAACAAGGGCACACTGTTGACTCATTTCCAGCTTCTCATCCACTGTATTCCCCAGGTCCTTTTCTGCAGAACTGCTGCTTAGCCAGTTGGTCCCTAGCCTGTAGCAGTGCCTGGGAATCTTCCGTCCAAAGTGCAGGACTCTGCACTTGTCCTTGTTGAACCTCATCAGATTTCTTTTGGCCCAATCCTCCAGTTTGTCTAGATCATTTTGGACCCTATCCCTACCCTCCAGATTATTTACCTCTCCCCACATTTTAGTGTCATCTGCGAACTTGCTGAGGGTGCCATTCTTCCCATCATCCAGCTCTATTAATGAAGCCGTTGAGCAAAACTGGCCTCAGGACCGACCCCTGGGCACTCTGCTTGATACTGGCTGCTAATTAGACATCAAGCTGTTGATCACTACCTGTTGAGCCCAATGATCCAGCCAAATCCAAAGTATCTTCTTCTTTCCATTTTAAACATAATCTCTGTAGATATTTATGTCATCATCGCCATGGTATCTGACTAACGTGAAGTTGCTGAGCATAAAGTTTTACAGAAAACAAGTTCAAATCCCACTAGCACCTGACCTATGGATAAAGTCCATTGCCACCTTAGCAAAAAACCCAGAAGTGTATCAATGACTACATTTGTCCCCTCCTTCCACATAATTCAAGGACTTCCCTATGCTTCTGAGACATGCGACTATCAAAAACTTCCACCTGAAGAGTTTCCAGCACTTCAGCGTGCCATATGGTTTATAAGTACTGGTGCAAAAGGCAGCATATTGCCCATTAAGCATGCCAGCCAAATTTCCATTGCTTTCACGCATTTAACATCATCATTTTGTGCCAAACAAACAAACAAACAAAAATTCAGTTGCTAAAAAAATACTAGAAAACTTACATCAGGTACAAAGCATTTAATATACACCCCCCCCCTGACATCTGACTTATTTAATACTATGCAAATGAAAGAGTCTGACAGGAATAAAGATGTCATAAGATGTTTAATAATATTACCAAAACTCCACAAAGGAGCTCCCAATATTAAAAGATTCTAGCAGTACATGAATAGTTTCAGTTGAGGATATTACTTCTGCCCACCAAAGTGGCAGTTCCTTCGAATGACATATTTATTGTTGGCCTTCTGCTGAGAATATGTTGGGGTCCTGCAGGTCAGTTTCCCACTGGTGGAAAAGCAGCAACATATAAGTTTGGGTACCACTAGTTTATTTGCACTATATACATCAGCTCTTCAACGCAGGTGATCACAAACAGCAGGCAAGCAAATTCCTCTTCCAGGAATCTCAGCCCAAAACATATTCTCAGTTCCCAGGATGCAAGTCTGTATCAAGGATTGGCTCTAGTTTGAGAGTTTAAGGCAGACAGCAAACTCCCTTAGTGTTTGCTTCCCCAAAAGCACCGGCAGCACAAACCTAAAAACAATACAGCATTTCTTCAAAACTGTACTTGGCTCACAAACTAAGAAAAAGAACTTGTGACACTATGTATAATGGTTCAACCTGGGGATTCTTGCCATAATATTATCAAACAGTTTAAAGTATTTAGACCTAAACACCTGTGTTGTGGGAAGCTGAGAAGGAGAGGGAGTTTCTTCTAACCCAGTCCCCACAATGCAGCAGGTCAGAATATTCTTCTAGGGCTGTTTTGATTAGGTAGGCAGAGGAGGAGGCAGAAGGCTGCCTAACACATCCATCTACACTTCATAGTCCTAATGGGATATGGACAGCCATGGAGACTGATGGGAGCCACAGCAGGTGCTGAGTGAGGACTGTGAAGTGACTCTGTTGCTGAAACTAGTCCCAGATGACGCTTTGCAACAGAGGCAGCAGCAGCACGTCCAGTGGCATGGTGGCAGATTAACCACTGAGTCAAGGGGGCCTGGGCCCAGTGTCCCCACCAACTGAAGGACCCCTAGGAAAATGGGCACCCCCTCACCCCAATCTGCTCCACCCACCTGCCCAGCACTCCTGCTGGGGAGTGGGGTCAGAACATGGGGGCTTGCCCTGCCCTGGCAGCCCGGCACTCCTGCTAGGGAGTGGAGTCAGGGTATGGGGGCTTGCCCTGCCCTGGGCTTCCCCCACTCCTGCTGGGGAATGGGGGAAGCCCCCTTGTCCTGACCCCGCTCCCCAGCAGGAACACTGCGGGGAGGAGAGGACTGCAGGGGAAGAGGTGAGGAGGGGCCCCACTTCTTAGGGTTGCCAATTTTGGTTGGACATATTCCTGGAGCTTTCATCACAGGACATATTATTTAATTAAAGATTTATCTTTAATTCCTGGAAACTCCAGGACAATCCTGGCAGGTAGGGCACCACTCTTCCTTATAAATAATAATCTTACATTTCCATGCCTGTAACTACCCCACTCTGTAACCACTCAGTGGTGTAACAAGCTGCCTGGAAACAGTGAACTGTGGGCAGGAGACAGGGGAGGTTGAAATGTTTTCCATTTACAAATCTAGTTCATTTTAGTTAAAGGTAGTCCATGCAATCCATAGGTGACAAAATCATTTGTGTCAAATTCGACTGGGGAGTGACCTTTTTTTCCATAAATGTGTGGGTGGAGTGGGGGAGGGGAAAAGAGGATGACTGTGGAGTTTTGTGTGTTTGTATGCAACCATAACAAGCTAAGCCATATGGAAGCTAACACATTATCCTGCGGATTTCCTCATGTATTCCCATCATCCCTCATGATCCCATCCTGGTTAATAATGGTAATAAAGGTAGTTAATAATCCTGATATCTACAAACTTTTCCTGAAGCAGGGACTCTGGATAGGTAGTCACATTTCAGGGAAGGGTGTATTTTCCAGGCTTACCTCAGTAGCTGACCAAACCACTCCATTCATAGATATATTGTTTATTCACTATAGGTTTGAAAACTTTGGTTGCATACACTACTGGTTTCCCACAAGCAGCTTGGAATAACATCTCCCTTTGCCAATCAGACACCACAAGAACTGTAACATCCTCCAAAATGTGGAAGGCCTGCAATGATACAAAAAGCTTTGTAGCAAGACCACTGACCCACACCACAGCTTGATTCCCCTGCGTGGTACCCTGTGATGCAGTCCAGAAATAGATTGGAAAACTTGATGGCTGGGTGGTCCATGCAATCAGGCCCCATGAGTGGCTGGGCAGGGCAACTTTGTCCCATCCATCTCTTCTCCTTTGGATGTCTCTACCTCCCTCCCCCAAGGCAAAGTGCATGGCAAACTGGGAAAGAAGGGGAAAGAGAATGGAGGGTTGGCCAAGGACCATCCAGCAGTGAGGGGTTTAGTCTTCTGCATGGTTTCACTGTTTGCACTTGTTCATGCACTTTCCTTTATTTTGTTTGGCTTGTTAAGATTCTGTTGTTACTGGTGTTTCAGTGTGGTAATGCTGGCCTGCATGGCAATGAGTGAATGTTGTACTTTTCTAATATACATTCATAAATAAAGCTATTTATTGTGTCAAGTAAAGACATGATCAGGAGCAATTAGGATTTACTATGCAAATTCTATTCCTCAGTGCAGTTATCTACATCAACCCAGACTTCAATCACTTCCTTACATCAATCCATACTGTGAATAACCCCCCTTTCTCCCCACAATGTGATAAGTGCACATGTCATTCATGAGTACATTGCATGACAATCCACCCATGCCCCCTCCCCAAGCAGTTAAACCCCACTGGGCCATGCAAATCCATAATGTGAAAGCACAAAGCACCCCAAACTTCTATTACCTGGATGCTTCAGGTTCACCACTTTCTGGCTGAAGGAACCAATTCAGCAGCCCCTTGCTGTCATAGGTCTATTTAGGCAGAAATGGCACACCTCTGGCTTTACAAAGATTGTGGAGAGAACAGCAAGCCACAGTAATGCAGACAGTATTGATGACACTGGCATCCAAATGGGTCTGAAAACTTCCGCAGTGGGATTTCAATCTGCCAAAAGTACATTCAACATTTCTACACCTGCTGATAGTGTAATTAAACCGCCTTTTGTCAAGTCATCTGAAATCAAGACAAAAGGGGGCATGCAGGGTACCTAGAATAACAGTGGGGCTAGTAACTCCTATGACACTGCACCCCATATTCTTCACAGTAATATTATGATAGGATTACGACATAATCATAATGTACTTTATGTGAGATAAGTCATGTGAAGTGTCATTGGAAAGGTTATGATTTACTAAATATGATTGTCCTATTTGTATCTGAAGTTAAGAATATTGATTATGTGTCTGTATTACAAATGTGTTTATACCTGGGGGACGCTCAGTAACAAGATGCTTTCATTCTGAAAAGCTGGGTGTGGGAGTGCCCAAGTTAGTGAACTAATTGGGAGAACAATAGGCCTTAGGAGAAGCTTATCTCCAACCCAGGGGAGCTTTCCTGAGGACATTGCAGACAGTCTGAATAATGGCTGCTGTGACACTACAGAGAAATGTAACCATGTCACCTGGTGCTGGACTCCATGGGGTATCAGTATTTTTTCACTTGCTGGTGTGGGAACCAAGTTTTGAAACAAAGGGTTTCTGCCATATGCAAAAGCTACATAAGGCAGGGGAGTGACATCATTGCGTTCTTCACTGACTCCCCACCCAAAGAGACTCCTGGAAATACTTGAGGAACAAAGACAGAACTGGGGGAAGTGCTGGATCCAGGCTAAAGGGATTTTTAGCCTGTGAATGGAACACCTGCGGATTCCAAGGTATAAGCAAGTACAGCTTGCCTGTTAAGAGTTTGCAGCCTGCTTGTATCATGACTTAGGGAGAGACTTTGCTGTTCATATCTGATCCATGTAGTATATTAAGCTTAGTTTGCATGTTCTGTTTATTTGCTAAGTAGTCTGCTTTGATCTATTTGCTATCCCTTATAATCAATGAAAATCTATCTTTTGTAGTTAATAAACTTGTTTTTGCTTTGTCTAAAACCAGTGTGGGAGTCATAACTTGGGGCAGAAAGCACTTGTATATTCCTCTCCACATTGAGGGAGGGGGCAAATTTAATGAGCTTACGCTGTACGGTTCCCTGTGCAGTGCAAGATGGTATAATCTGTGGATTTACACTCCAGAGGTGGTGCACATGTGAGTAGCAGGGAAGTTCCCTAGCCGTAGCCTTCCCATGCAGGGCTGGTCACAGCATCTGCATGTAATTACAGTTGGGTGTGCCCCTACCTGTATGTGTGCCTGTGAAAGTGAAGGCTGATCTCAGCAGTACAGTGTAAAGGGAACCCAGGCTGGTGGGTCAGGAGGCTCAGTGGTACCCCAGTTTCAGGTGGCACCCCAGGGGGAACCCATCACAACTCCATTTATGGCAATGTTATTTGGTGGGAATAGTGCCCCAGATTGTCCATGAATATAAACTCCCAAATGATAAAAAAAAAAACCTTGTAAGCCTGAGACCTGATCAGCTCACCACCCCTCCCTCCCTGCTTTGGGTGAAACTCAGGAAGTTCATCACCGAAATAGAAAAAAGAATGTTCCACTGCTGATAAAGCCCTCCCCCCACACCTTAGCAATGTCCCTAACGAGAGTTATAACTGCCAAGTTTGTAAAGTAGAGGCACCCAGGTGCTGGGAAATTAGGGAGGATACAGAAAGAGACTCAACAAATGGTAGGATAAGCTCTAACCAGCATTTTTATGCTGATCATCTGCATAAACAGAGAAGGTCACAACTAAGTTACAATTTGGGCATGAAAGATAAAATGTAAATATTTGGGCAGGAAGGAGGACACACAGGTGCCAGTGTGTAATTGGTTAATTTTTTTTTGTTATTTAGGAGTGTGAGATAATGTGATAGATTTAGTAAATTTGAAGGAGGTTGCTAGTTTTCTTGTATACTGTAAATGAAAAAAACAATGCTCTTTGGGAACCATTTTGGGACTGCAGTTCAACATCAAGCTGCTGGAACTCTGACCCCTCTGCACAACCGTGACATGCAGAGACATCACCGGGAACCCCCAGATGAATAGATGCTGACTGGCCATCGGATGAAATTTGTCTGTATATTGGGAGTGGTGAGCTTCAGAGATTTGTTTGGTATATATATTCTGTGTGTGAGATATTTAAGACTTTTTCAATTGGAAAAGGTTCTGCAGACCCATAGAGCCTGGAGCCTCGAGGGAAGAAGGGGAGGGTACTTAAATTGACCAGTTTTCTTCCTGAGTCCCAGGGGTAAGGTCCTTACACCCTGAGCCCTCAGAAGGGAAAGGGTGGGGGTGCCTAAATTGATTGGGTCATGCTTTGAGCCCTTGGTAGGGTATAAGTGGGGTGCCCTAGATTTTTGCCAGTAACATTGGGGAATCATGAACTTTCCCAGTGCAACCACACTGACATTCATAAATTGACCTCTGTGGTCCACAAGGGCCTGCATAACAATATAGTAGTACCCTTTGTGGTTTATGTACAAACATGCTCCTGGAGAAGGGCAAAGTATGGGCATATGGGTCCAACCAATGGGATTTCCAAATGGCACCTGGGCCAGTCTCTCAAAGCCAGTAATTACTTCAAGAATATCTTTTATGCCTCCACCTTGGGGAAAACCACATGCCTGATTGCCTCAGAAACCTCCACAACCACTTTACCCACAGTTGACTTTCCAGCACCAAACGAGTTGGCAACAGAGCTGTAGCATTCTGGGGTAGCCAGCTTCCAAACAGTTATAGCAACCTGCTTCTGGACCAGAATGGCTTTCCTCATACATGTGTCCTTATGCTGGAGGTTTGGGGCTAGCTGCTCACAAAGTTCCAGAAATGTCGCTTTCTTCATGCAAAAGTTCTGGACCCACTGTTGATCATCCCAGGTCTGCATGATGATGTGGTCCCACCATTCTGTGAGTGTGGCTCTGCTCCAGAAGCGCTGCTCTATGTAGACATCAGTGTTTATACCGAGTGTTCTGAGAATCATTTCCCAATTTGAGTCTGCCATATCTGTGTCCTCCTTCTCCTCCTGTTCCATCATAAGCTCTGTCAGGTGCCCTTGGTGGTGTTAGAGAGCTTATTCCTTCACTCTCCCACTTCCCTGGTCCTTCTCGCATGAACAGAGAGCAACAATACCCGAAGTCCAAAGGTGCAAACAATTCGATGTTTATTGGGGTGAACTTCCAGCAAGCTTAAATCCAAGTTCCTTTTTCCTTATTTTCGAATCCCAACTTACTTCCTGTTTGCCCCTAATTTATATAGTAATATTCTTAGCTATACCTTAACCAATCATTCTACTGATATTTACCTAACCAATCCTAACATATTGTAACATGATTAGCTAACTAATTACATCCCACCACCTTAATTAGTTTACACCCAGCAAAATTAATTATACAGCAGACAGAAACAATCACAGAACCAGACAGAGACCATGCAAATAAACAATAGCAAAGTGGGAACTATAATGGCAAAACAATACAGAAGTGAGGATTTCACAACTACATCTATAAAGACATAAGGGTTTTCCAGCTGTATCTATTGATAAGTGAGTTCTTACCAGACAGAAAACTATCAACCTAAATTTCCTTTTACGTCTTCTAGGCTCTTCCCTTTCTCTGGAGGTGATAGGGAATCACCTTCCTAACAGCCCCATATTGACTAGTTTGGAATGTGAGGATGTGACTGTTCGCTTCCCAGCTTATGGCTGCCTCTGCTGCTTAGCCAAAGGCATTGGCCTAAGAACAGGGCCTCAGACTGTCACAGTAAGAGAAGGCCCTTACACAGATTCTTTCTTGTATACCTCTGTTACTAGCTAAATTATAAACATATACCTAAATTCTTAAAGTATAGGCCTTTACAGGCAGGCCTGAATATCTATATCCTAACAGGTGGGTCAGAAAATGAGGCCAAAATGTCCACCAGCATCTCATGGAAACTCTGTCCCTTTTCTGCCTGAAGAGTGAAAGTGTAAGCAAGAGAAGTTCTTCAAAAGGCACCTCCTCCATGTTGCTGGCTCTGGTAGCTAGGAGTGCACAGACCAAAATGACTGCTCAGTAGGATGTGTTGGCTGGCTGTTCAAACTTCCTGTTACATGCAGGGTGGACAGTCAATGTTTTTGCACAGTGCACAACAGTCAAAGGGCTAGAGCAGCCACATCTAAGGAGGGTGCTAGGGACTGGAGTCTGGGATATGGTTGGTTTGACTCAGAGCTGTGTGCTGGAGCACGGACATAAGAATCCCATATTCGAGCCCAGGTTAGAAAAGTCTTAACCTAGGGTTAACAATCAGTGCAGATGCTCAAATCCTGTGTTCTCAAATCCAGGGTCAGCTGATTCACATCCCACTAACCCTGCACTTTCATTGAAGTGTAGACATACCCTTAGTATGCATAAAAAAGAAAAGCAAGCAGAGATTTTTGCAGTTTGGCTTTATCATGGTATTATCACCTTCAAAGGGAGCTACTCCCAAGGATAATGTAGAAAGTTATCCTGCTGATTCTGAGCACCCACTGATAAGCAAGCCATTTGGCAGTTATACCCACTGGCACGCAGTTCAGGTAAACTTTAGCCAGAGGTGAAAGCAAGCCAGTAGGCAATTTAAAGCCCTGAGGTAGTGGTGGCAGGGCTGCAATGGGGATTTAAAGGGCCCCGGAGCTCCAGCCGCTGCTACCTCCTCAGCCCTTTAAATCCCCACTGGAGCCCTGCTACCGAAGCCCTAGGGTAGCGGCAGCGGAGCTCCGGAGGGGATTTAAAGGGCCAGGGCAGTAGTGGCTGCCAGAGCCCCAAGCCCTTTAAATCTCCACCTGAGCCCTGCTGCCCGAGCCCTGGGATAGCGGCGGAGGGGCTCTCACGGGGATTTAAAGGGCCCCAGAGCTCCAGTCACCACTACCGCCCGAGCCCTTTAAATCCACGCCTAAGCCCTGCTGCCCGAGTCCCAGGGTAGCGGTGGCAGTCGGGAGCCCCCAGGGCTCCTCAGTGATTTAAAGGGCCCAGGGCTCCGCTGCCATACTGTCAGCTGGAGCCCTGGGCCCTTTAAATCACCCCCGAGCCTCGGGGCTCCCAGCCGCCTCTGCAGCTGGTAGCTCGGGGGGTGATTTAAAGGGCCCCAGGTTCCCAGCAGCCACTACCTCAGCTGGAGCTCCAGGCCCTTTAAATCAAGATTTAAAGGGCCCAGGGATTTAAGGCTCTGCCTCTTCCGATTAAGGCCACACCTCTTCCAATTGAGGCCACGCCCCCTGCTCAGGACTCTGGTGTACCGGTAAATCCTCTAACTTACTTTCACCCCTGATTTTAGCCAAGCAAATGTTCTAATTAAACTTACACTAGAAACCAAATCCCAGATTTAAACCCATCTCAATGGCCCTGATTCTCCACAGCCTTGCTCCTTGTGCTGTCATTTACCTCTGTGCAAAGTGGGTGTAAAATGCTGTCAGATCAATATGAGAGCATTTTACATTCACTTCGTACAGGTGCAAATTACTTTGCAAGTTGCAGGGTAGTGGAGAATCAGGCTCAAAGTGCATAGGAGTTGCAACAGTAGACCTCAGTTAGCTGGTTGCTAATGTGTTATCTGTGCCAACACATCGTAAATATTTGATTCTGCTGTCTATTATTCAACCTGATTTTTGTTCAGAGTACCAAGTAACCCTTCACTGTCAGTGTTTCTGGCTATACATTTTAGAAGCAGTGAGGGTTTAGTACCATCCTTGGGAAAACCATTCTTCAAATATTTCATACTGCCTGCCAAGAATACCACCACTCAGGACTGATAGCAATTCTTATCCCATGATGGCAAAGGTGTCATCTGCAGGCAGAGCAATCCTTTCCCACCCAGAACTGATTCTTTCTTCCTCACCCCTTGTAAAAATTCTGGATAATCTAAAGTACATACAAGTTTCCTGCCAATTGCCTATACTTATTTTCTGTTGCCTGTCTTCCTACAGGACATTATCCACTGAAGCTCTGACACCTGTTTACTTTTGCAAGTACTTACTTCCTCAAGATAACGCTGTGGATTCTGGGATTCTGGGGCTATAATTCTGTGTTTATTTTGCCCTCTTCATTTCTTTTAAACATATTTCCAAAATGCAACACTTTGCATCATTTTTCTCAAAAAATGGGGTCAGGGAGAGTTCCTCCGCAGATGTCATGTTGACCTGTTCCAGGTGAGAATATTCTAACAAGAAAATGAAATGGGATATAAACCATCCCAAACATTAAACAAAAACTATACTGTGAAAATAAAAAGCTTCCTTTTGGTCCCCTAGCTCCTGCTCCAATTTTTTTTTTTAACTGTGTCCCTGATGATGCCTTCTTCACCTATTTAAGCATGAGCATCATAGTTTCCCATGCCACCGTATTTATCATTGTGTATATATTTTATATATGCATAATATTGTTATTTTGATCATTTATTTATGTTAAGCAGTGGCCATTACAGCAAAGTGTAGCATCTGTGGTTTCATTTATGGTGCAGAGGCAAAGTGATTACCGTATTATGAGGCAAGCGCACTCAGGGGTATTACAAAACATGAAATACAACTAAGTTGAGTAAGTTCTTCTAATTTTCCAGGGATGTGGTTATCTCATAGGAGCCACATCTTGTAGTTACCAGATGTTTCCCAATAACAGTAACTCTGGACTTGCTTCATTGTTATAACAAGAAGATTTTACTGCAGAGAGAAAGATTGGCATTTTCTCTGCTGGATGAAGATGAAATTGGCAATTTAGAACAGCAGTTGAACTGAGCTGTGTGGTTTACATTGATTAATCTATCTCATTAGAATATTAACCCACCAATCAGTGCTCAAACCTTGCAGTTTTCTAATCAGTGCCATATGTCTGGAGCTTAGTAAACATTTTCCTTAATTTCAGCTACAATGGAGACCACATTAGAAGAGAATGATCCCTGACCCTTTCCCTAAATTGTCAAATCTTTGCAATCTACGTTTTCTGGGTTTTTTGCTTACAATATACAATGAATGACATATCAGATAACGTAAGTTAGGACTTTATTCCAAATTTCTGCACAAAAATATGGCAGAGACAGAAATAAAAACAATTGTGGGTGCTAATAGGTTGTCTCTTTGTCCACATAATATCAGAAATACCAAATTGGTCAAAAATAGATAAGTTATTATTTGCTTTCAACAACTAAGGCCGTGATTCTGCCATCCTTATTCACATTAAGTAATACCTTACTATGTAAAGTTCTATTAAAATGAATGGGATGAGTAAGGTGGAAGAAACAGCTCCTAAATAAATGCTTGGAGCTAAATTATGATACCATACTCATGTTGTTGATATCATTATTCATGTTGATACCATTACTCTGTGAACAGAGGAGAAGCAAACAGAGGAAATTTGCCTGGGTGTTCGCCTCAGGGAAGTTCCTACAGAGATTTTGCCTTTCAGGCTTCTGGCTAGATCGTCAGGCTCAACAGGTAGTGATCAACAGCTCGATGTCTAGTTGGCAGCTGGTATCAAAAATATTACTCGAACATGCAGGGGTGTAATCAGGAAGGCCAAAGCACAAATGGAGTTGCAGCTAGCAAGAGATGTGAAGGGAAACAAGAAGAGTTTCTACAGGTCTGTTGGCACCAAGAAAAAGGTCAGGGAAAGTGTGGGACCCTCACTGAATGGGGGAGGCAACCTAGTGACAGATGGTGTGGAAAAACCTGAAGTACTCAATGCTTTTTTTGCCTCGGTCTTCACAGACTAGGTCTGCTCCCAGACTACTGCACTGGGCAGCAGAGTATGGGGAGGAGGTGAGCAGCCCTCAGTGGTGAATGAACAGGTTAAGGACTATTTAGAAAAGCTGGGCATGCACAAGTCATGGGGCCGGATGCAGTGAATCCAAGGGTGCTGAGGGAGTTGGCTGATGTGATTGCAGAGCCATTGGTGATTATCTTTGAAAACTCGTGGCGACCTTCGGACAATTGGAAAAAGGCAAATATAGTGTCCATTGTTAAAAAAAGGAAGAAGGAGAATCCACGGAACTACACACAGGTCAGTCTCACCTCAGTCCCCGAAAAAAATCATGGAGCACGTCCTCAAGGAATCCATTTTGAAGCACTTGGAGGAGAGGCAGGTGATCAGGAACAGTGGATATGGATTCACCAAGGGCAAGTCATGCCTGACCAACCTGGTTACCCTCTATGATGAGAGAACTAGCTCTGTGGATATGGAGAAAGCAGTGGATATGATATTTCTTGACTTTAGCAAAACTTTTGATACCGTCTCCCACAGTACTCTTGCCAGCAAGTTAAACAACTGTGGATTGGATGAATGGACTATAAGGCGGATAGAAACCTGGCTAGATCGTCAGGCTCAACAGGTAGTGATCAACGGCTCGATGTCTAGTTGGCAGCTGGTATGAAGCACAGTGCCCCAAGGGTCAGTCCTGGGGCCAGTTTTGTTCAACATCTTCATTAATGATTTGGATGATGGGATGGATTGCACCCTCAGCGAGTTCGCAGATGACATGAAGCTGCAGGGAGAGGTAGATATGCTGGAGGGTAGGGATAGGATACAGAGGGACTTACACAAATTGGAGGATTGGGCCAAAAGAAATCTGATGAGGTTCAACAAGGACAAGTGCAGAGTCCTGCACTTAGGACGGAAGAATCCAATGCACCACTACAGACTAGGGACCGAATGGCTCGGCAGCAGTTCTGCTGAAAAGGACCTGGGATTACAGTGGTCGAGAAGCTGAGTTCTAGGTTGGATATTAGGAAAAAACTATTTCACTAGGAGGGTGGTGAAGCACTGGAATGGGTTACCTAGGGAGATGGTGGAATCTCCATCCTTAGAGGTTTTTAAGGTCCTTGACAAAGCCCTGGCTGGTATGATTTAGATGCGGTTGGTTCTACTTTGAGCAGGGGGTTGGACTAGATAGCCTCCTGAGGCTTCTTCCAACCCTAACCCTCTATGATTCTATGTTGAATAGCATCTTATTCCATGAGTAATTCCAGTGAGTCCAATGGAATCTTTCATGAAGTAAGGTGCTGTGGAGAAGGAGGGAGTTATGTGTATCATTTTTATTAATAGCATATGTCCTACAGGTTATCTGTTTGAATCAACAAGTCTGACTGCCGGGAGTTTAATGAGAGACTGTAAAGGAGGAAACCCACAGGAAATAAGACAATGGCAAAGAGAAGACACCCTCCTGTACACGCCTTTAAAGCAGCTCAGAGAACAATGTGGCTATTACTGGGAGATGCTACTTCCAGGAACTAAATAAAAGTTAACAGATTTGTTTTACCCAGGCTGAGATCATACAGATCAAAATCCCCTAACCAGTTAAAAAAGTTTCCCTGGCAAAAGGAGGAGGTAGTGTGTTTCAACTGTCAGAAATTGACATCCAGATTGACAGAGAGATGCTCCCGAGTATCACAGACTGGCTCTCCCAACTCAGAGAGGGGAATATACTGGACCTTCCAGGGTTATGGATAGAGATGTTAAGCTTAGGTAAGGAAGTATGTGTCTAGGCCTTTCATTGTGTTAACCCATTTTCCTGAAATGCTTTGTACTTATGAGGATTGAATAAATAGTGCTTTGTTTTAAATACGCTATTCAGTGTAATTCAAAATGTATGTTGTCACAGGCTCCCAAAGGGAAAATCCTACAGCAGCCAAAACCAATAAGGGCCTGTGTTGACAAGGTTGGTGACTAGGGGACTGCAGCCCAGAGATCCAGGCCCATAGTAGTTGGACTGTATTGTTCCACCCAAAGTGAGGTGCAGGAAGCCAGGCCTGTCCCTGAAATGGATGCACCCGAGAGGTACTAAAGGGAATCTAAATAGAGTTATCACCTATCTGGGTTTCCTCAGGATCATCCCTTTTTTGTGGTAGCTGTACTGGGAAATCAGTAAGGGTGCTCAGTACACACAACCAGATGTCCCCGTTTTTTTGTACCTCAGAGGTGGCAACCCTAGGTCTAATCCTCGGCTTGCCCTGTAGGGTGACAGGTGTTATTCAACATGAGTAAGGTGATCAGAATTTGGCCCTGAGTCAGGAAAAGTTGCTAACTGTTGAAATAACTATGTTACAGTTCAGCTAGAAAGATCCCGTACAAACTGTACACAGTTGAACCAGATTAATAGTGAAATTGCTTCAGAGCATTTCACTGAATTTTCTTTCCCCTAACAGAAAAGCTTCCTTCCACAGATAGGTCATGGAGCTTTGATAAGTGCATCCTGTCCCAGTTTAAGGAAGGGAAGCACATAGATGAATTCCAGATTGCCTTTGAGAAGGCCTGTGGGTTGACCCTGCAGACAGGCTCCGGTTTCTCACCCCCTTACTGGACCTCAAAGCCGAATGGAAGGGGTGGAGGCAGAACACTATGAACTGTTCAAAAGGGCCCTACTACACAAGTTTGGGATGACTCCTGAGGTGTACTGGAAAAAGTTCCAGAGTCAGCGTAAAAGCCCTAAGGGCACATATCTGGAACTGATCCTCCAAATGGAGGGATATGTCCACAAGAGGGGTGATGGGGCCCAGACTAAGGAGGACCTGGTTAAACTGATTGTACTGGAGCACCTGTATGAACATTGCCCATCCAACCTGAGGATATGGTCGGTGGACAAAAAACCAAAGAAGCACAGGGCAGCTGGCTGATGAATTTGTGGATAGGTGGTCAGGGTGTGGAAAGGAGGAGTCCCAAAAGAATAAGCCCACCACGGTGCAGAGAGAGAGTCATGTTGGGACCCCCAAAAGGGAGAATGTGGAGAACCCCCTCTCAAGGGAACAACCGACATCAGGACAAACCAACCTGCTCAAGGGGACCAATGGAATTTGACTTGTTATTACTGTGGACAGAGAGGACACATACTGACCCAGTACCCCAATCTCAAGGACAAACTGAGCAAATCGAATCCCCACAGGGTTAATTGGGTGGGGATCCAGCCGCTGGAGGGGCAGGCTTCCCAGGTAGGAGGGGCTGGCAGTTTACCAACTGCTCAGGACAGAGGAGTTGCCCAGGCCAGCTCCCCTGGGGGGCTGGATGCTCCAGACTCAAGGTTCTTAGTTTACAGGGTGGGCGTGGGGCTGTCTCTGTGGAGTGAGTGCCTTGTTCCCCTGGAGGTGGCTGGGAGGAAGGTCAATGGATACTGAGACATGGGCGCTGAGGTGAGGCTGACCCGGCCCAAGGTGGTGGCCTTAGAGCGGGTGACGGGTGTGGGCAGGACCTCATTCAAGGTGCCCGTGGTGAGAGTACATCTGAAATGGGGAGCCAAGGAAGGCCCCAAGGATGTGGGGGTGCACCATCATTTGCCTACTGAGGTGTTGATGGGGCGTGACCTAGAGGATTGGCCAAGCAAACCCCATAACATTCTAGTCGTGACCTGTAGCCAGAGCCAGTGAGGGGCACTATGCCCTGACACCAGGGAGGGTACCTCACTGGATGCTCAGGACCCTACCGTGCTGGGGAGAGAGTGCCCAGGGACAAGGCTCAGAGAGGCAAGTGGCTTCAGACCCAGCTGGCGAGAAGTCCCCATCCCTTCCGAGGCTGCTGAGTTCCAGACATAGTTGCAGAAAGATCCCTCCTTGCAGAAGCTAAGGGACCTGGCTGGCCTCAGTGCAGCACAGATCATGGGGAGAGGTTGCCAGGAGAGGTTCTTGTGGGAGAAGTGATTCCTACACTGAGATGGGCTTCCCCAGGGGAAGTGGAGATGTGGGGGATCTGGAGGCAGCTGGTGGTCCCCCAGAAATATTGCCGCAAGCTACTGTTCTTGGCCCATGTCATCCCTTTCTCAGGAAACCAGGGAATCCAGTGTACCAGGCAGAGGCTGCAACAGAACTTTTATCGGCCTGGAGTCTTTAATACTCTCCAACAGTACTGCAGATCCTGTGACCCCGTCAGAGGGTGGACAAGGCCTGGGACAAGGGGAAAGCGGCCCGCAACCTGAAGCAAATACTCACCAGCAACTACACACCACACAACAAAAACACTAACCCAGGAACCAATCCCTGCAACAAACCCCCCTTGCCAACTCTGTCCGCATATCTATTCAAGGGACAAGATCACAGAACCTAACAACATCAGGCACACCATCAGGGGCTTGTTAACCGGCACATCTACCAATGTGATATATGCCATCATGTGCCAGCAATGCCCCTCTGCCATGTACATTGGTCAATCAGGACAGTCTCTACGCAAAAGAATAAATGGACACAAATCAGACATAAAGAATTATAGCATTCAAACACCAGTAGGAGAACACTTCAATCTCCCTGGACACTCAATAACAGACTTAAAAGTGGCAATTCTTCAACAAAAAAACCTTCAAAAACAGACTCCAACGAGAAAATGCAGAACTGGAATTAATTTGCAAACTGGACACCATCAAATTAGGCCTGAATAAAGACTGGGAGTGGATGGGTCAATACAAAAACTAATTTCCCCCTGCTGATTCTCACACCTTCTTGTCAACTGTTTGAAATGGGCCACCTTGATTATGTTGCCCTCATTAACAGGACAACAGGGTTTTTTTTCCCCCTCCCTTGGTATTCACCCCTTCTTGTCAACTGTTGAGAATAGTCCTCCACCTTAATTGATTTGTCTCATTAGCACGGACCCTCCACTTGGTAAGGCAACTCCCATCTTTTCATGTGCTGTGTATTTATATCTGCCTACTGTATTTTCTACTCTGTGTATCTGATGAAGTGCGTTTTAGCCCACGAAAGCTTATGCCTGAATAAATGTGTTAGTCTCTAAGGTGCCACAAGGACTCCTCATTTTTTCTTCCACAGATAGAAATTTCACTCTCCTATAATCAGATCCTACCATGCTAATACCGAGGAAACACAATAATTATCACCTGCCAAATAAAAGATAATCATTGCATTCCAAAGAGTTATCACCTCCCTGTCCTTTCTGCTCTTGTTGAGGAGATAAGGAGTTTTTAGCCTGGTGTAGTGGCAATGGGGAATCCCTGGCTTCTGGTCTTGCTGCAGCTCAGTCTGACAAGACAAGAGTTTTTCTCCACCAGAATTTGAGATATGGCCTTACAGAGCTACCTCCTCTCCTGCTTCACTGAGCTGTCAGGGCAACAGCACTGAAGGGGTAAAATAAAGGCCTTCTCAACACTCCTGGTGACAAAAGGAGAATCTTTTTCAAGGTTATGTCAGTGTTTTGCTAGTAAACATATTTGTTGGGGGGGGGAGAGGAGAGCGGGGGAATCAATTTACTATTAAAGGGCTATTTATATAAAGGCATCACCTCATTCAGTCCCATTTCAGGAGGGGGAACACAACAACCCTTTATCACACATTTAATGATAATTTTATGTTTCTGTGTTTAAAAATTACCATTCAGAGGGAAACAAAATACATAGTTGCGGCAAGATAATTTTTTTGGCTTAGGAGGCAAAGCTGTCACTTTCCTGTTACAGTACTTTACAGCCTTTGTTCTAAATGAATTATAGAAGGAATACAAAAAGTATTCACTTACCATAAGTACTCCCGTACAGGAGTTCCATAACAATAGTGCAGCTTAAAGGTTGGCATCCTAGCAGTAAGGAGAGTGTATTTTGGTAACAGCATTGTCATTAACCTTAGCCCTAGGGTAAATGCTTCAGAAAAAGATTTCATAGTAGCCCGTTATTTTTGTACATTCACTGGAAGCATATACATCAAAGACTGAAATAGGGAGAGAGAAAAAAATTAGCACTGGCTAACTTCCGTGAAATGAGAGAGTGTTGAAAAACTCAGATCCTGAGTAAAGGAATCAGTCACTTAAAACTGAGAATTGTTTGCTCACTAATCTATAGAGAGATTATTTACTGGATATTTTAAGAGTGACAAAGAACCAGGGATTTTAAAAGATTATAAATAACACTATGAGAGAAAGCAGGGATGCTAAATGTGTATATACTATTAGCCGAGATCCTCAACTTGTACAAATCAGTGTAGCTCAATCCTCTGTAGTGGAGCCACAACAATTTATATTGATTGAGGATTTGGCCTTTTGCTGTGCTTTAATTATTTTGAAATGTTTTACTGTTTATTATGAAACCTTTGAAATGCATTCTGGTTGGTTACTTTGAAATCATAGAATCATAAAACTGGAAGGGACCTCAAGAGGTCATCTAGTCCAGTCCCCTGTACTGAAGGCAGGACTAAGTATTATCTAGATCATCCCTGACAGGTGTTTGTCTAACCTGCTCTTAAAAACCCCAATGATGGAGATTCCACAACCTCCCTGGGCAATTTATTCCAGTGCTTAACCACTGTGACAGTTAGAAAGTGTTTCCTAATGTCTAATCTAAATCGCCCTTGCTGCAATTTAAGCCCATTGCTTCTTGTCCTATCCTCAGAGGTTAAGAATAATTTTTCTCCCTCCTCCGTGTAACAACCTTTTATGTATGTGAAAACTGTTATCATGTCCCCTCTCAGTCTTCTTGTCTCCAGCCTAAACAAACCCAGTTTTTTCAATCTTCCCTCACAGGTTTTCTAGACCTTTAATCATTATTGTTGCTCTTCTCTGGACTTTCTCTAATTTGTTCACATCTTTCCTGAAATGTGGCACATAGAACTGGACACAATACTCCAGTTGAGGCCTAATCAGCGCAGAGTAGAGCGAAAGAATTACTTCTTGTGTTTTGCTTACAATACTGCTGCTAATACAGCCCAGAATGATGTTTGCTTTTTTTGCAACAGTGTTACACTGTTGACTTATATTTAGCTTGTGATCCACTATGACCCCCAGATCCCTTTCCGCAGTGCTCCTTCCTAGGCAATCATTTCCCATTTTGTATGTGTGCAACTGATTGTTCCTTCCTAAGTCGAGTACTTTGCATTTGTCCTCATTGAATTTCATCGTATTTACTTCAGACCATTTCTCCAGTTTGTCCATATCATTTTGAATTGTAATCCTATCCTCCAAAGCACTTGCAACCCCTCCCAGCTTGGTATTGTCCGCAAATTTTATAAGTGTACTCTCTATGCCATTATCTAAATCACTGATGAAGATATTGAACAGAAGCAGTCCCAGAACCAATTCCTGGGGGACCCCACTCAATATGCCCTTCCAGCATGAGTGTGAACCACTGATAACTACTCTCTGGGAACAATTTTCCAACCAATTATGCATCCACCTTATAGTAGCTCCATCTAGGTTGTATTGCCCTAGTTTGTTTATGAGAAGATCATGAGAGACAGTATCAAAAGCCTTACTAAAGTCAAGATATACCACATCTGCCACTTTTCCCCCATCCACAAGGCTTGTTACCCTGTCAAAGAAAGCTATCAGGTTGGTCTGACGTGATTTGTTCTTGACAAATCCATGCTGACTGTTACTTATCACCTCATTATCTTCTAGGTGTTTGCAAATTGATTTATTAATTATTTGCTCCATTGTATTTCTGGGTGCAAAGGTTAAGCTAACTGGTCTGTAATTCCCTGGGTTGTCCTTATTTCCCTTTTTATAGACGGGCACTAGATTTGCTCTTTTCCAGTCCTCTGTCTCTTGACTTCCATGACTTTTCAAAGATAATTGCTAATGGCTCAGATAACTCCTCAGTCAGCTCCTTGAGTATTCTAGGATGCATTTCATCTAACGTGCTGAATAGGTTTTATGCCCTGGTAACCTGTACTGTCTTCTTTTTTTAATTTGAACTGGAAATGAAATGTTTTGAATTGTTTCTAATCACTGTGTTCTATCAATGGTTTGTATTTTCTCTTTTAATGTTTAATTAGTGGTAATAAAGTAGAACTTAGTTTACACACTCTGTAGTCCCTTAAACTGAAGTAAAACTAGTTAATATGAGTTTGGGGTCCTTCACATAGTGATACATCTACCCAAAAAGCTACTTTGAGATTTTGTCTAATTTGAAATTAGGTGGCCCCATATAGATGTTCAGCTGGTATGAAGTGCTGGCATTCCATTGAAGTTAGTGGAAACACATTAGTTTACATTAGCTCAGGATATAACCCAATAGCATTAATATCAACATTTTGGGTATGTTCTGGCTGTTTTGAACCATTCTGGTAATGCAGAGCAGCAGTAATAACCAGCTAGTTAAACTGACTTTATGGCTACTTAGAGATGCTGGAGTGGTGGAAAGCAGCAGGAACATACAGATGTATCTGCCCATAAATAGTCACAGAGTTAAATAACAATAGCAAATAATGCTATTTTTGTATGAAAACCCTTTCAGACAATATGTCTAAAGTATAATGGTAGTGGTATTAAAAATTCTGCAAAGACAACTTTTTCAGGTGTCTGGCACAGAAAACATCGTCCTTGGAGCAAGAGAAAACCTGGCTGGTCACTATATGCAACTAGCAGTACTCTGATTCTTTACAGTCCTCCACAGGCACCGGCTTCCTCCAGGCCCCGGGGGTGCCCAACTCTCTGCTCCAACCTAGGCCCCGCCTACTTCCTCCAAGCACCCACCCTTGCCACACCTCTTCCCACCCAGTTCTGCTCCTTCCCCCAAGCACACCCCATCCCCCTCCCGCCCACTGCCTCCTGCATGCCACAGAACTGATCACAGTGGGCGGGAGGCATTGGGAGGGAGGGGGAGGCGTTGATTGGCAGGAGGCACTGTGGGGGTGGGGGAAGCTGGCTGCCAGTGGGTGCTAAGCACTCACTATTTTTTTCCCTGTGTGCTCCAGCCTTCAGGCCTCAGCATTCTCATAGAGCGGGGATATAAGAGACTGTGGTCCAGTGAACAGGGCATCATGGCAACAGTCCAGAGTTCTAGTCTCAGCATTGCCATAGACTTACTGCTTCCCAATCTACTCCTGGGGCAGCACAGCTGTGCACTGCCCTTTATGTGAGGTTTGGATACCTTAGAGAGGTGACATTAGTTTAAAAGGAATTTGTCGCACAAATAAAACAATATTAACTGTAGTTATTATATTTGCCATTTTGATCCAATTTTGCTCAAAAATCTAACACTTTTCCTGGGATATGCAAACTCTCAGTTCTCTCATTTCATACAGCTTGTCTGCTACACGTGATATTTTTGACAGTGTAAAATAGGTTTCTGATGTAACTTTCATGAGACATGCACAGTTCCTTCTCACCGTAGTTATCTAAACTACACACAGAGCATGATGCCTTTTTCTTGCTTATTTAGATTTATGCAAATGTTAATAAAAGGGGAAAGCCAAGGACTTGGATCAGGGTTTTCCTTCCTAGGTCTGCCTCTCAATTACTGTGTGACCTTGGTCACTTCACTTAACTACTTGGTGACTCAGTTTGCTCATTTTTAATGGACATCATAACCCCTGTCTAATCATAGTGCAGCTGTGAGGGTTAATGTGTATTTTTAAAGTTTTAAAGTACTTTGATAACCTCTGATGAAATACATTATATAAATGCAAAGTGGCACCATCTCACACCTACTATTCAGCACAATCATGTTTGTTTCCCACCATACTCTGGGAAAACCTGAGGAGCTTTTTCATACTGAGTTAAGTATGGCTACTAATGTGGTGGATTGCTGGTATTTTTCTAAATGGCCTTCCCCTGCTAATACACTTTATATATGGTCCCATCTACACTTCAGAAAAACTATGTCAAACCTCAGTTACACCACAACTATCTTGCTATAGCCACAATCTCCAGCAAGGACAAAATGTAGTCAATGTTCCCTCAATTTGTTTATGTCCATGTGCAGAATGAATTTTTTTATGTGCACCAATATGCAGTGATTGGTGCACATAACAAAGTTCATGTGGTGGGGGTGGGACTGAGGGGTTCAGAGTGTGGTAGGGAGCTCAGGGCTGGGGCAGAAGGTTTGGGTGAAGGTGGGGTGATGGCTCTGGCTGGGGGTGCAGGCTCTGGGTGGGGCTGGGGATGAGGGCTTCAGGGTGCAGGAGGGGCCTCAGGGCTGGGGCAGAGGGTGCGGTGTGGGGGGATGAGAGCTCTGGCTGGGGGTGCGGGCTCTGGGATGGAGTTGGGGATGAGGAGTTTGGGGTTCTGGCTGCCCTGGGGCAGTGGTGGGGAGAGAGAACTCCCCAAAGCCCTCTCTCACTGCAGGGGGGCGTGGGGGAGAGGTGCCCGTCCCTGGCTGTCGCAGCTCCAGTGGGGCTGGGCCAGGGGTGGGGCTCCTTCCCCCAGCTGCGGCAAGTCTGGGGAAAGTCCATACTGGGGCTGGCAGGAGGGGCAGCTCTCCCAGCTGCAGCAGGTCCGCACTGGGGCAGGTGGGGAGAGGCACCACTCCCAGCCGTGGCAGGTCGGTGCTGAGTCCAGCGGGGAGAGATTCTTCTCCCTGCTGCGGCAGGTCAGTGTTGGGGGAGACGCATCTCTCCCTGCCACAGTCCTGAACCCCTGTGTGGGGCTTAATAGGCAGCTGGACCGCTGCACAGCCACACAGTTTACAGTGAATTTGGAATAGTACACTAACTTCTGTAGGGTAGATCCTCCAATGGTGTCAACTAATTTATTCCTTTTCCATTCAGTGGATACATGCTGAGGATCTGGCCCAGCATGTCAACAAAAAGATACAGCTATTTCAAACATCAGATTCCAACAGAGAGAACCTGGGGATGTCTTCCAATCAAATTCCTTGTCCTCAAAAAAGTGGGAATTTATTCCCTTCCATATAAGCCTACTGTGATTTTTCAATGACTGGTACATAATAACTCCAGAACACAGTGAGCACCAGGCATAAAGGCCATGATCTTGTCATCCTTTCGGTTTTATAAGGGTAATAGGATAATATTTGCCTGAATTTCTGACAATTATAATTCTTATTTCCTCCGTGTTTGAGTAATCAGTTCACCTTTCAATCCCTCTTATATTGTAAGGATATTAAAATGGCTTATATACAGCAGGGAAAGTGCTTGCAATATTTATGAATTGATGTCAGAAACTAGGAGCTCTGGTTTTCAGTCCTGTAAGGGGAAGAGAGGGAGAAAGTGGAGGCTACTTATCAATTCCATAGCCCATTTTCTAAAATATATATAAACAAATGTGATTAGCAAAAGCCTCCTTCACTTTCAGACAGCCAAGAGGAGTCTCCTCATTGTCACAGTTTCAGAGTAACTGTACCTGTATTTCCCCCACTGTGGGATCCCTTGTGGGCATCCACTAAAAGGTTTCCAGCTCCCAGCTGTCATCTCTCCTGTGTCTCCTTTCCTTTTGACCAGGGATTTTAAGGCTGCACAGCTCCCTGATCTACACTGTGATATCCCCAGCAAGCCAGTCTGCCTCAAATGCCTGTGCCTGTGCTTTGCTTTCTCTCTGTAAGCTGTGACCAGTGTGTTGCTAGCAGTCACAATTGACCACACAGCTCTTTGTAAGCAAGTACATTTATTCTTAAGTGTTACAGAGGAAGCATATAAAAACAATAAAAGAACCTCGCATGGTCACCCCCAGCTCACCATTGGGTTCTGATATGTCTGTCCTTTAAACCCAACATGTAGGTTTTTCCTCTGGGTTATAAGTTCATATCAGTCTTTAGAACAGGAACTAGAATGAAGGCCCTTAGTCAATTTAAACTCATGCTATTTATCCAGAAGTCCTTTCTTTGTCTATTGGTTTCTGGAGAATCTAGTTTGAACCAGAATAAGAGAAGTGGTGCCTCCCTGGAGGTGTTATAACAGGAGTTATTTGCCTTAACCATTTCCTACTGTTTTCACTTCCTGGAGGAGCTGTGGTAACCCTTCCCTGTGGAGTGCATACAATCCCTGGCCCACACTGATACAGAAACCATTCATACACTTAATACAATGTGGTCACCCAGAGATATTGCAGAGAGTTGCCCTGTCACACCTACAACATTGCAGAGGATTCTGGAAGTGTAGTAGAGTTGCCACAGAAGTGCCACAAGAAAACATTGTTCTCCAACATGTAGCAAAAAAAAAAAAAAAAGAAAAAGAAAAAGAAACATGCCAATCAACAAAGTACATGACAGATTTTGCTCCAGTCTCTGAATGGATTCCCCAGCTCTACAAATCTAACAATGAACTTCTTTTAATACATTGCTGTAGAATTATTAAAAGCAACCTGATGAAATTCTTTCAATGAGAACATTTCTACAAAGAACCTACCAAAATGATACACTACTTGTAACTGATATACTTACAGTTCTTCAATCATTTGAATTCTATATGTAACAAGGCCTACAGAGAAAGGGCAATCAAAAACAAAATTTACAATTAAACAGCTGTGGAACATGTATGACCTAAAACTGTAAGCATAGTCACCAAGGGAACAATTCAGTTTGATTGATGTAGTTTATATTTTCATCAAATAAAGAAGCAAAGAATTCAGCTTGAATAAGTGTATGCCCAGAAGGGCATGAAAAGACAGATGATAAACAAGGAACCACAAATCTTCACACAGGCCAAATATTCAAGGATATAGATGAAGGACGGCTATTCATGACCCTAACAGGCAAAGGTATTACACAGGAGGAAATGAGATACTGTGGAAAATTAGATTTGTATACATCAAGGCACTGAAATCGCTTTTAAGAGCCAAAGTGGTAAAACTTTTATGACAGTCAATCTGCTTTATGTCAGGGTTTTATCTGATGGCCATTTACCTATAGGTGGAATTTTCAAAGGGCCTCTTTTGGGTGCTTGGAAGATGATTTGGAAGCTCAAGTTTTAAACTCTTAGACAAAAATGAGAATTGTCAAATCAGAATGTGGATGGAACTTCTTTTGAAGATCTGTCTTCATTCTTGGGTGACCATACTGTCTGGGTGCTCATGTTCAGCTAGGTTAGGTGCCTGGCCACTGGAATTTTCTTTTATATAATTGTTATGCTTTTCAGGCACTCAAAAATCTTCTCTTCTAACACAAAGCCCAAGCTTAGAGCTTGGCTTGTAAATTCTGTGAGTGATAATAGCAGGATACAGGAGTCATGGCATTATACTGGCTATGTAGCAACCACAGCTCTGAAAACCATCTTTGCATCATGCAGTCAGCATAATCATGGGGTAAGTCAGTTTTCAATTTTCATAGTTTGCATTGTCTATCTTTTATCTGCCCAGTGGGAAATGTGTGGAATGCAGATGGAAAGTTTTCCATGGCTAGACCTGGGTAAACAGTTTATTTTATGGTCAATGGCAGTTCCAACAAATAAAGAAATATACATTATATAGATATAGATATAGTGATTCTTTTTTGGAATTTTAATTCAAAAAATTCCATTACATATCTTCCAGAGCAGGGATTTGAATCTCTATTTTCCACATCCGTGGTGAGTGTCCTAACGACTAGGCAGAAGCATTTTCTTTGTTTGGTTTCATTTGGGTTTTTTTGGTAGGGCAGAGCAGTAAAACCACTATTAACTTCTCCTCCTCTTCTTCTTCTCTGGCCATTTTGTGAATAGCTGAAATTATTTGTATCAACTTTGCTAATAGTTTCAGGTCAACTGAAACTGCATTTTTGGTTGAATAATCTATTTGTCCAACAAAAAAATTGCCCTTCTTTATCCATGGCATAGAATTCCTGCAGACTCTGGTGTTGCCATTGCCTATTCATAGGCGGGACTGCAGGTTTGTCATGAGTGAAAATGTCATGGATACCATGATTTTTCTGTTTGTCTCTGACTATTTTACTTATCCATGGTTTTCCCCAAGGGTGGGTCACCCATCTAGTGTGGAGGAAGAGCAAGCCCAGCGAGGGAGGCTGGAGCAAGCCTGTCCTGCACTCACCAGTTCATAGTGCCCCTTTGTCCCCCTGTCATAATGGGGGATAGGTGGGCCAAACTTCAGCAGGCCTTAACCTCCCATTCAAGGCTCTCAGATAATTTGAGCAAAACCGAACACTGGTTTTCAGAATCCCTTGGGATCTCAACTCCCATTTGAAACATGGCTTTGGGAAAAAGAATGTCCTAGATTGTTTCATGACATTGGAGTAAAATGTTCAAAAGCACCTAAATGACATAGTAGCCTAAATCCAATTTTCAAAAGTGCCATAGGTACTTAGGGCCCAGATTTTGAAAGATATTTTAGGTGCAGAAAGGCCTTTAGTGGGATTTTCAGAAGCACCTAGTCTCTTTTGAAAATCATGGTGGGCACCTGTCTTCCTCATTACTTTTGAAATTCTAGCTTCTGAGTGCCTAAGTAACTTTTGAAAACAGGAGTACTTATGGCACCTTAGAGACTAACAAATTTATTAGAGCACAAGCTTTCGTGGGCTACAACCCACTTCACAGGATACATAGACTGGAACATATAGTAAGAAGAACATATACACATACAGATAAGTTGGAAGTTGCCATACAAACTGTGAGAGGCTAATTAGTTAAGATGAGCTCCTACATCACATAGCTGCTTTTGAAAATTTTACCCTTAGTGCATATGTACAAGGTAGGAGCTGCCAACTGGCCTGAAAGATAGGCAACTTCTTAATAGCATATGTTAAGATTAAAAATGCAACTACTGACAAGCTAAAAGAGGTGAACTGACTCAGCTGAAAGTTCTGATCTGTTGATAGGATGTATTTTACAGACAGAATGTACCAGTGATCTGGCCCATTTTATGTAACTCCCTTCACCAGTGGTGGGCAACCTGCGGCCTGTCAGAGTAATCCACTGGCAGGCCGTGAGACAATTTGTTTACATTTGCACCTCCACCCACAGCTCCCAGTGGCTGCGGTTCGCCATTCCTGGCCAATGGGAGCTGTGGTAAGCAGCGCGGGCCACAGGTTGCCCACCACTGCCCTACAATCTGATGCTCTTTTCCTCAGTATTATCAAAAGCGGACTCCAATGGCAAAACATCAGAAAAAAAGACAGGAGTTCTATTTTTAGCACTCTCAGAGACTCATTTTCAATGTTGTGCAAGTCATGCCATTGTTCTGTGCCTCAGTTTCTCCACCTGTAAAAATGGGAATAATTATACTTACCCACCTTTGTAAAGTACTTTTGAGATCTGCTTATGAAGAGTAATATACCAATGCTAAGAATCATGATTATTTATATTATTTCCCATGTACCCCCAACAAACATGCTTCCCCTTTCACATCCCAACCATCCAACTCCATAAACTCAAATCTTCCTTTTTCCTCTTTTTCTTTTTTTTCTCTCTCAGGAAAGGTTTTTCCACCACACCTTGTAATTTCTCAATTTATGGGTCACATCTTGCAAGTCCTTACTCATGAGTAGCCCCAGCAAATTCAAAGGGATTACTCACTCACATTTGTAAGAAATACAAGCAGGAGCAAGCCTTTGCAGGACCTGGCTTTGTATTTGTGAACATTTCACACCGTCTTCTCTCTCAGCCTAATGAGAGGCATATTTGTTTTAACACTTAAAGTTTAACTTGAAGAAATCCAGAGAACATATTCCATTTACCCAAGTGTTTTCTCTTTTCATTCATTGTAACCGACAACATGCAAATAAGGGTACAGAACATGATTAAATTAATGTACAAAGAATTAAAAGGGAAGATAGGTTTTTAAAACTCTGTAGAAGAATAAGATATTAACCTTTATATGTTCCAAAAGTACTCATTAGAATTTTGCTGATGAATATTTATCTGCCTCTAAGTCAACAATAAATTAAAAATTGAACATTACTTTAAAGGAAATTAGGATACCACGTAAAAATAAAAGGAAATAAATACCCCACTGATTGCCTCCTGCCTTTTGGTGTTTAGTTATCACATTCTGTCTCTCTCTATACAGCAGGACATAATGAAAGGGTTTATTTCTTATGTGATTAAAGTCACAGCTGTTCCTGCTTATTGGATTACCTTAACCCCCCAAACTGTATGAAAGGGTAGGATTCTTTGTTTTATTCTACAGTCTTAAAGTTTCTCTCATTAATGAAGAAATAAAAATACAAGTCTTAATGAGATTATACAACAGTGCATCTATTATATTCAGGTGATGATATAATGTAGGAAAATAATACCACATTCATCTCTGGTATAACCTACTTCATCGAAGATTTTGGACGGTGTTTTCTTATAACTTGTTAGAATTATGTGTGTTGTGTAATTCTTTGGCAAATTCAGATTTTGCAATTTTGTTGCCAGACATATTTACTTTGGAATGTATATTTATTTTGTTAGTTACAGGGTAACTTGAGATTATAATATAATATGAATAGGTAGAAAACACCAAGCAATGTGCTGTGGCAAGTAATTTAAGAGAGTTCTACTTTATGGCTAAATCTAGTTCCTACATTCTGGCTAGGGTAGCCAGGGTCTGCACTGAGAACATGCATGATGGGACCAGCATAATTCACCCCCAAAGGCTGAAAAGCCATACATCTGAGGCTGATTTAGTCCAGTTATCAAAACTTAGCAGATAAACGGCCTAAAAATTTGCTGATATCTCCATTCTTGTGAAGTAACAGTTAAAGGCCCAAACCACCTAGAAACATTATATCTACCTTAAAAACATCTGCATGGTGATTGGAGAGATCCATAAGGGCCCACCACTTTTTACTGTCTGCAAAGGCAAGTGATGGGGGGCAGAGAGGAGTGAGCAGGGGACGGAGTCTTGGGAGGAAGGAGCAGTGTAAGGGTGGGAACTTGGGGAGAAGGGGCGATTCAAGGGTGGGGTCTCAGGAGGAATGGGAGGCATGAGGTCAGGAGCTCAGGGAAAAGGGACAGTGCACGGGCTGGGCCTCAGGGGGAAGGGGTGGCACAGGGGTGGGGCCATGGTTCAAACGCTGGTGGCCTCCCCACATTTGGGGAGCTTCCGTCGCTCCTGGCTTGGAGCACTACTAAGGCTTATCCAAGATAAAAGCCATCATTCTTGCTCTATAACTCACTCTCTTTACAGTTTAGTTTCTCAATTACAACCCTTCAGCTATTTTTATTTTTTCTTGAAGTTGAAAGTAAAACAATATTGCGCCCATCATTTTGGACCTCATCTAAAATAATTAGAATACTTCTTACTGTAAGCTCTGTGGCGTGAAACCATATAGAGCAAAAGAGCTATTGATGAAATTGAGGAAGAGCGGTCCAGAGTTGCAGATGTGCAAGGGCTCCACTGGGGAGGGAGCTCTTTGCTGACATCTGTTGGAGAGCAAGCGGAATTGACTGAATGGTCCTGGCCTTATTTGAATTTTAGTTATATGACAGGTTGGAGCATTTTAGTTAAAATTTGAGTATTTGGGGTGGAGGAGGCTATGTTTGCTGTATTTGAGTATGATTATCTATTAATGGCTCAAGCAGGACATTGGGAGTAAGGGAGAAAGGAAATAAACAGTGCCTAGCACAATGGGGTGCTGGTCCATGAATAGGGGTCTTACGTACAATGATAATAATAATAGTAATAATAAAATAATATTTATAATTATAAAATAGTAAAGAGTTGTTTTATATAAGTTTTCAAGAAGATAGTTGTGCCTACTCAGTATTATACTTGTCACTTCCTGTTCTCTGATATATGGGTATTAGAAGTGGACAAATATTAAGGAAGAAAATCTGCTGCACAGGTTCAGTGTGTAATGTTCAAATGACCACTGAAGCTCTTCCAACCTTAGTAACTTTAGTCCAAGGATCTGGTAGGGCTCTCTAGCTACTGCAGAAACCTTTTGAAGGCACTGCCTGTGCCTGGGCTTAGCAAGGAGTCGGCTGTGGCCTTTTCCACTGCCTATGACACCAAGATTCAGGCTGTTTCTTTCCTCCTTAGAATACCTGGGTGGAGTTACCTTACCTGAAGACGACCCCAAAGAAAGGGGAAAAGATTGTGGCCCGTCAATGACACAAAAAGCCCCCAGGGAGGGAACCACCCAGAAAGCCACTGGATGCATATGAGCACACCAGGCATTCCCCTGTTAAGACCGGCAATAATAGGGTGGGTCTAGGGCCCGGGTGTTTGGCGAAGGTGATTTTTTTCTAGTGAGTTAATTTCTTCTCACCTTTCTTTCAGATACATAAAATATCACAAACTTGAAACCCAGGCTCATTCAATCTAGCTTAAAGTCTGTTTTGAATGCTTTACACAGATCTAAACATAAGCTAAGTATGTCAAGGCCAGTAATCGTCAACTCTCTCTTTGTGGTTATAGCTCTATTACACATTCTCAGAAAACAGAACATGTGCATATTTTTAAGCATCCTTCTATAGAGTGCAAACACTGTCAGTTAAACAACAAACTGTGACAGTACTGTATTACCTTGGCCTCCTTGCCTCTTAGTTGATATCCAGAAGTGATACTCTGGTACTACCCCAGGTAAAAGGCTGCATCCTTCTCCAGCCCCTATTTCCACATAGAGAAGCTTGAGGACTACTCTGACTTACACTGGCTTCAATATTTCCATAGATAGCACTGCACAGGCCAGGTATCAGATGGAGCACTGTTCACTTCAATCTTTCCCCCAGTGCTGGATTAACCCATCAGTAGACCATAGGCAAAATACACTCATGGTTCCTTACCTTTTCATGAATAAGAACAAACAGGTTTGACCATTGACTTCCATGGGAAAAAATTCTCGCATTTTATGAATCCAACAGACACATGCAATGCAAAAATGACATCTCTTTTATAATTTGTTATTCTGCTGAGCTGGCATGAAATTTAAACAGCGCCAAATGATACCGTCACTTTTAGAAAAGTAAAACAGACTTGAAAAATCATATGTCTAGATAGCAAACAACAGGATATTTGAAAACAGAAGGTTTCTCTCCAATGAAAAATGCTAACCCCACAAAACAGTTTCTCTGAAGTCCAGTGTTGAATCTGAAAGAATTTAAGCTCCCCTTATATTGAGAGAGAGGACTTTCAAGGGTGAGTATTCATACAGTCAAGTTCAGCAAAATTAGTGGCACATCCACCAGAAAAACAGGACAAGTGTATGGAACTAACCCCTGCTGCTTTTTAATGTCTTATTATAATATTATTGCTGTTACTGTGACCTATTAATGAGGGACATGGGACTACTATCACATTTGCTTAACCACCAGCTAATTTGGTAAGTTGCAGTTTCTTGCTGATGGTTATTCACAGGATTTTTTATATATATTATTAAATCAGAATAAAATCCAGACAAACACTCCACTAATAAGGCCTCATTCTCCACTCCCGTACACATTCAGAAGTCACATATACCTGGGTCAATGTGAGTGCGAAGGGCATTTTAAATGCTTCCATTTTAATGTGGTACCATTTTGCACCCACTTTGCACTGCTGGAAACAAGTACACCAGGTGAAACACAGGGAAAATTTGGAGTTCCCTTTTAGATAAGTGGAATTGTATGGAATTATGTTATATGGACATATTAATTTGTCCATCTGCACTTGGAGTTTTTATGTAAAACCTCTTTCTATACATCTAAAGTAAATTAATAAATAAGTGATAGACCAGTGGCCTTTAACCTTTTCAAACTACTGTACCCTTTCAGCAGTCTGATTTGTTTTGTGTTTCCCAAGTTTTATCTCACTTAAAAACTACTTACTTACAAAATCAGACATAAAAATACAAGTGTCATAGCACAGTATAACTGAAAAATTGCTCACTTTCTCATTTTTACCATATACTTATAAAATAAATCAATTGGAATATAAATATTGTACTTACATTTCAGTGTATAGTATATGGAGTAGTATAAACAAGTCATTGTCTGTACGACATTTTAGTTTGTACGGACTTTGATAGTGCTTTTTATGTAGCCTGTTGTAAAACTAAGAAAATATCTAGATGAGTTGATGTATCCCCTGGAAGACTTCTGCGTACCCCTGGTTGAGAACCATTGTGACAGATGATCCTCAAAAAAACCCTGACTCTCTACCAATTTGGTAACATTTTGCTTCCACCAGCTGTAAACAACTACACAAGAGACAAGGCATAAGAACATAAAAAGGCCATACTGGGTCAGGCCAAAGGTCCATCTAGACCAGTATCCTGGTCTTCTGACAGTGACCAATGCCAGGTGCCCCAAAGGGAATGAACAGAACAGGTTATCATCAAGTGATCCATCCCCTGTTGCCCATTCCCAGATTCTGGCAAACAAAGGCTAGGGACAACATGGCTAATAGCCGTTGATGGACCTATCCTCCATGAATTTATCTAGTTCTTTTTTGAACACTGTTATAGTCTTACAACATCCTCTGGCAAAGATTGACTGTGCATTGTGTGAAGAAATGCTCCCTTTTGTTTGTTTTAAACCTGCTGCCTATTAATTTCATTTTTTGACCCCTAGTTCTCATGTTACGAGAAGAAGTAAATAACACTTCCTTATTTACTTTCTCCACACCAGTCATGATTTTATAGACCTCAGTCATATCCCCCATTAGTCGTCTCTTTTCCAAGATGAAAAGTCCCAGTCTTTTTAATCTCTCCTCATAGGGAAGCTGTTCCATACCCCTATTCATTTTTGCTGCCTTTTCTGAACCTTTTCCAATTCCCTGATATATATATGTATATGCTTTTTTGACTGCCGCTGCACATTGAGTGGATGTTTTCAGAGTACTAACCAGAATGACTCCAAGATCTCTTTCTTGAGTGGTAACAGCTAATTTAGACCCCATAATTTTATATGTATAGTTGGGACTATGTTTTCCAGTGTGCATTACTTTGCATTTATCAGCATTCAATTTTGTCTGCCATTTTGTTTCCCAGTCACCCAGTTTTGAGAGATCCTTTTGTAGCTCTTCGCAGTCTGCCTGGGACTTAACTATCTTGAGTAGTTTTGTATCATCTGCAAATTTTTCCACCTCACTGTTTACCCCTTTTTCCATATCATTTATGAATATGTTGAATAGGACTGGGCCCAATACAGACCCCTGGGGGACACCACTATTTACCTCTCTCTATTCTGAAAATGGACTATTTATTTCTATTCTTTGTTTCATATCTTTTAACCACCTGCCAATACATGAGTGGACTTTCCCTCTTATCCCATGACAGCTTATTTTGTTTAAGAGCCTTTGGTGAGGGACTTTGTTAAAGACTTTCTGAAAATCTAAGTACACTATATCCACATGATTCCCCTTGTCCACATGCTTGTCGACCCCCTCAAAGAATTCTAGTAGATTGGTGAGGCATGATTTTCCTTTACAAAAACCATGTTGACTCTTCCCCAACAAATTATGTTCATCTATGTGTCTGACAATTTTGTTCTTTATTATAGTTTCAACCAGTTTGCCCAGTACTGAAGTCAGGCTTACCGACCTTAATTGCCGGGATCACCTCTGGAGCCCCTTTTAAAAACTGGTGTCACATTAGCTACCCTCAAGTCATTTGGTATAGAAGCTGACTTAAGTAACAGGTTACAGACTACAGTTAGTAGTTCTTCAATTTCACATTTGCGTTCCTTCAGAACTCTTGGGTGAATACTATCGGGTCCTGGTGACTTATTACTATTTAGTTTATCAATTTGTTCCAAAACCTCCTCTAATGGGATTTAGATTTATCACCTAAAAAGAATGGCTCAGGTTTGGGAATCTCCCTCACATCCTCAGCTATGAAGACCGATGCAAAGAATTTGTTTCATTTCTCTGCAATGGCCGTATTGTCCTAGAGTGGGAAGGTCATTGTGTAGAAACTTAATGAATTATTTGCATCAATCCTAATGGCTGAGGATGTGGGGGAGATTTCTCCCAGTGAGGAAATGGTTCATTACATCTCAGGAATGGATGAATACCCAATTTTTTGGATGTTTATCTGAACTGAAAATTTGGACTAGATATCCCATGAAGGCTGGGTTTCTCATAAGCTTTTTAACAATAACTGTTCTGGCTAAGAACATAGAAGTAACAAGAAAAAAGAAAAGAAAATGATAAAGAAATCACTTTTTAGAACTTTAAGAAGATCCAGTGAAAACGTCAATTCAAATAATGGATCAAGTTTCAAGGGTATGTGGAAAGGGTGACTAAGGGTTTTTTTTTAGTAGAGGGTGGGGGTTGTTTAAGTAAATCATCTCTTCTTGTTAGAGAGTACATTAAACACTACGTGCCAGATCCTGGGGTCAGGTTGAGGAACAGTTAGTGCATGGGAAGAGTTGTGTGCAACAGAGACATTAAACCCTGTCACACTTTCCCAGTCCATGGGTTGTTCTGTGTTGGTCTGGTCCCTGTGTGCAGACTACTCTGACTTGCATCATCTGTCACTGCAGCCAAGGGGCTGTTCTGGTGGCCAGAGATTGCCAGACCACAGGAATGCCTCAACCACATCCCCTTGCTTTTAGCCACATCCACTGCACCATCTATAGGGAACGGGTGCATTAGGGACCACTATGGTGGCTGTAAATTACCTGTGGATCACGCCCTATCTGGGGAGGAGAAGGATCCTTGTAGTGCCAGTTGTTAAGCCAATTTTGAGGCAGCTTTATAGGCACTGGGTGGTGCAAAGCTGCTCTAACACCCCTGAGGAGTTATGTCTGCTATTCTACTGCAGACCAGATACAATAGTAAGATATTAATCTTGCAACCCTCTTATGGAATTATTAACATTTCAATTTCTATAGCATCTCTCAAAGCACTTTGTAATTTTGGGCCAGATCCTCAAATGGTGTAAATTGGTGTAGATGCTCTTCAGAGGATTCAGAAGCCCAATGGCTGCAGTAGGCTCTGTTCAGCCTCTTTGGTGGCAGTGGGGGAAATCTGTACATTATTGGATTCTCCAGACCCATTCCCAAACCTATGGCTTATCCATGCCCTTCCTCTCCATTCATGGGGGCCCTACATACTTCTGTGCAGCAGCCCCCCCCCATGAATCTATGTATTGCACAAGGCATATGAACCTTTATCAGAATCCTCTAGAATCCTGCCACAAACAACATTAACCCTGTGAGTGGATTCTGCATCCAAAGGGTGTAGCAATCAGCTGCTGCGGGAGAAGTAGCCAATGACAAAATATCTATATGACTTTACTCACAGCAGGAGATTGTCCCTAGAAAGCAGATGGAAACTAGGCCAGGAATCTGTAGGGCTTGGTCTCCTTTCCTTGTGGATCCTTAAATTCTGCAGGGTTAATAAACTTCATCCCTAGTATGGAAAGCTCAGAGTATTTTTGGAATAGATTTTCCTCCCTCCCTACACTTTTTCCATGTGGGGGAACATTGAGGCCTAAATTACTTTTCACCTAGTCCACAAAAAATCTAAATTCAGAGATTAAAAGAGAGCTGAAAAAGTTGCTGGAAAGAGTTTTGTATTAATTATCAAAAAAGCAGATGGTTGCAAAAAGCTTCCTATTTCCAGTGCACTTCAGCTTTAATCCTTTCATGTCATCAACTCTTGGCACATGAAACAAATGATTTAAAAGAGAAAGAAAATGAAACTACAGAACTAGGGGATGGTACAAGTGAAAAGAAGTGTGATACAACTGCAAAAGGAGGTGAGAAGATTTTTTTTATTTTTGCACCCTAGCAAGAAAGACAAGATATTTGTAGTAACAGGATCAATCAATAAGTAAGAATTATTGAGGGGAAGGTGACAAATGCTGGTAGGTATTGAGAAAAATGATAGAAAAATAGGGCTGATAATTGAATAAAGAAGGAAAGTCTACAGAGTTACAAGTGAAACCAGAATAAGAAAGTCAGGGGAGGAAATGGTAAAAGGAGAATTAAGAAATACTTTTTTAAAATGAATGAAATTCATGGAGAATAATACATCTTTGAAATAAGAAATTCACAAAAGTTGTATGAGGAATCTGAAAAATGAGTAAAGACAAAAACCCAGAGAAAAAGATTGAATTGTTATGAAATGTTAATAAATGTGAACATTAAACCATTATCTTTCAATAACTGATGTCTTACACTGCATCTGTGTATTCTGCATAATATATTTGTTACTTATCATAAAACAACATTTGATTATGGTCATGCATAGTTTTCTAACTAAGCTTTGAGGGCCTGATCCAGAGCCCATTGAAATCAATATGAATTTTTCCATTGATTTCAATTGTCCCCAATTGCACAATGGTGAAAACACAATCCATGGAGCAGATTCTGAGCTGCTGTCATAGCTGCATTGACTTCCTCAGAGCTATGAAAATTTACACCAGCCAAGAACCGACCCCATAGCTTTATAAAATCTGTGTGTATTTATTCAATATAACTACCATAGTCACTTTTTAAAAATGTATAATTATAATTATGCATAACTTCAAGCACTATTGGGTTACTGCTTCTCTGAAAAACTGACATCAAGGGACTGATCCTGAATAGGGATATGCTGGGGTACTCATTGCATGGCCCTTATAGAAATATATTTGCATACTACTTGTAGGCAAGCAAGATATCCACTGCAGCCAGGACTGTCCCTAAGGGCGTGCGGGGCCCAGGGCAGAAAGTATGAGCATCTGGGGAAAGTAAGGTGGGGACCCTGGGCAGAGAGAGCCCAATCAAAGGTGGCATCACCAGATAAGAGGGCCTTGAAGGCTAGACTTGGGTGGGAGAACATGAACCTGACAGGAGGGCAATACTGGGGAGAAGGGTCCTGCCACCTGGAACCTGATGATGTGTAGCTGCCATCAGAACAGGTGTCTTACTTGCAGTATCACCACAGTGCATCCAGGTCCTAGGCAGTTGACCTGAGTCATGTAAGGAATAAAAAGTGAATATTCCTGAGTTCCAGAGACTATTGTCTATGGTGTCCCATGCCCATTGTGCAGGGTTCCTTGATCTTTTAACCATTCAATTTTTTGTCTTATTCATTTACAGTTACTGTTTTATAAATTGTATGTGTTTTAAATTCAATGTGGTGATCACTGGGTGGGGGAAGTGGCTGGTGAGGAAAGAGCACCCTGGAGTGGGAACACCCTAGCCCTTGTCCTGAGTAACCCATGATGAGACTGGAGGTTAAGCCCCCAAGGGATCCTGGGTCCAGCCTATAAAGACTCTGCCAAACGGGAGACAGAAAAAGAAGCCCTTGATGTCAGGCAGGCATCTGGGGAAAGGGAGTTGGAGTGATGAATCAGATCCTTTAGCCATCAAATTCCACTGGGGTAGTATAGAAGACAGGAAAATTCCCTATCAGAGTGGGATCAATCCCTTGCTTACACATGGTAGGGATGGAGAAGGTGTGTGAGGTCCAAAGAGGAGATGCTTGATTCTTCACTGATTTGTTCCTTGCACAGTAATCTGCAACTGCACAAAATGCATGTGAAATGCTACCAAGTCTGAATGGTAGCGTTTGAAACTTAGTACAGGAAAGTATACCTCCCCCAAATTCAGACTCCCACTAGAAGTCATTATGGAAGAAGAGATACTGCTGGCTTATAGTGACATTGATGCTTGCTGCCCAAATGAATGCCTAACAACCAGTTCTGAAGTGTAATAAGGAGTATCTTGGGCCTGATTGTCCACTGCTTTGCTCATTGTGTGGCCATTTACACCAATGTTAAGAGAGTGTAAATTAAATGTGTAAGGCTACCAAAACACTGCTTCCCTTCCTTTAAACTAGGTACACCAGGGGAAGGAGACCAAAGCCCTGAGGTAAGTGGGGAAGTGGGATACTGGGAGGAAGCACGAGCAGGAGCGCGCAAGAGGGGAGGGCTCCTGCCTCATACTGAGAAAGAAGGACGATCAGCAAGTTATCTCAAGTGCCTGTACACAAATGCAAGAAGCCTGGGAAACAAGCAGGGAGAACTGCAAGTCCTGGCACAGTCAAGGAATTATGATGTGATTGGAATAACAGATTGGGATAACTCACATGACTGGAGTACTGTCATGGATGGATATAAACTGTTCAGGAAGGACAGGCAAGGCAGAAAAGGTGGGGGAGTTGCATTGTATGTAAGGGAGCAGTACGACTGCTCAGAGCTCAAGTATGAAACTGCAGAAAAACCTGAGAGTCTCTGGATTCAGTTTAGAAGTGTGAGCAACAAGGGTGATGTCGTGGTGGGAGTCTGCTATCGATCACCGGACCAGGGGGATGAGGTGGAAGAGGCTTTCTTCCGGCAACTCATGAAAGTTACTAGATCTCAGGCCCTGGTTCTCATGGGAGACTTCAATCACCCTGATATCTGCTGGGAGAGCAATACAGCGGTGCACAGACAATCCAGGAAGTTTTTGGAATGTGTAGTGGACAATTTCCTGGTGCAAGTGCTGGAGGAACCAACTAGGGGCAGAGCTCTTCTTGACCTGCCACTCACAAACCGGGAAGAATTAGAGGGGAAGCTAAAGTGGATGGGAACCTGGGAGGCAGTGACCATGAGATGGTTGAGTTCAGGATCCTGACACAGGGAAGAAAGGAGAGCAGCAGAATATGGACCCTGGTCTGCAGAAAAGCAGACTTTCACTCCCTCAGGGAACTGATGGGCAGGATCCCCTGAAGAATAACTTGAGGGGGAAAGGAGTCCAGGAGATCTAGCTGTATTTTAAAGAATCCTTATTGAGGTTAGAGGGACAAACCATCCCGATGTGTAGAAAGAATAGTAAATATGGCAGGCGACCAGCTTGGCTTAAAAGTGAAATCCTTGCTGCTCTTAAATACAAAAAAGAAGCTTACAAGAAGTGGAAGATTGGACAAATGATCAGGGATGAATATAAAAATATTGCTTGGGCTTGCAGGAGTGAAATCAGGAAGGCCAAATCACACCTGGAGTTGCAGCTAGCAAGAGATGTTAAGAGTAACAAGAAGGGTTTCTTCAGGTATGTTAGCAACAAGAAGAAAGTCAAGGAAAGTGTTGGCCCCTTCCTGAATGAGGGAGGCAACCTACTGACAGAGGATGTGGAAACAGCTAATGTACTCAATGCTTTTTTTTGCCTCTGTCTTCACGAACAAGGTCAGCTCCCAGACTACTGCACTGGGCAGCGCAGCATGGGGAGGAGGTGACCAGCCCTCTGTGGAGAAAGAAGTGTTTCGGGACAATTTAGAAAAGCTGGATGAGCACAAGTCCATGGGGCCAGATTCGCTGCATCCGAGAGTGCTAAAAGAGTTGGTGGATGTGATTGCAGAGTCATTGGCCATTATCTTTGAAAACTCATGGCAACCGGGGGAAGTCCCAGATGACTGGAAAAAGGATAATGTAGTGCCCATCTTTAAAAAGGGAAGAAGGAGGATCCTGGGAACTACAGGCCAGTCAGCCTCACCTCAGTCCCTGGAAAATATCATGGAGAAGGTCCTCAAGGAATCAATTCCGAAGCACTTAGAGAAGAGGAAAGTGATCAGGAACAGTCAGCATGGATTCACCAAGGGGAAGTCATGCCTGACTAATCTAATTGCCTTCTATGATGAGATAACTGGCTCTGTGGATGAGGGGAAAGCAGTGGACATCTTGTTCCTTGACTTTAGCAAAGCTTTTGACGCGGTCTCCCACAGTATGCTTGCCAGCAAGTTAAAGAACTATGGGCTGGATGAATGGACTATAAGGTGGATAAAAAGTTGGCTAGATTGTCAGACTCAACGGGTAGTGATCAATGGCTCCATGTCTAGTTGGCAGCTGGTATCAAGTGGAGTGCCCCAGGGGTTGGTCCTCGGGCCGGTTTTGTTCAATATCTTCATAAATGATCTGGAGGATGGTGTGAATTGCAGCCTCAGAAACTTTGCAGATGACACTAAACTGGGAGGAGAGGTAGATACACTGGAGGGTAGGGATAGGATACAGAGGAACCTAGACAAATTGGAGGACTGGGCCAAAAGAAATATGATGAGGTTCAACAAGGACAAATGCAGAGTCCTGCACTTAGGACGGAAGAATCCCATGCACCGCTACAGACTAGGGACCGAATGGCTAGGCATCAGTTCTGCAGAAAAGGACCTAGGGGTTACAGTGGACGAGAAGCTGGATATGAGTCAACCATGTGCCGTTGTTGCCAAGAAGGCCAATGGCATTTTGGGTTGTATAAGTAGGGGCATTGCCAGCGGATCGAGGGACGTGATCATTCCCCTCTATTCAACATTGGTGAGGCCTCATCTGGAGTACTGTGTCCAGTTTTGGGCCCCACATTACAAGAAGGATGTGGATAAACTGGAGAGTCCAGCGAAGGGCAACAAAAATGATTAGGGGTCTGGAACACATGACTTATGAGGAGAGGCTGAGGGAACTGGGATTGTTTAGTCTGCGGAAGAGAAGAATGAGGGGGGATTTGATAGCTGCTTTCAACTACCTGAAAGGGGGTTCAAAAGAGGATGGGTCTAGACTGTTCTCAGTGGTAGCAGATGACCGAACAAGGAATAATGGTCTCAAGTTGCAATGGGGGAGGTTTAGGTTGGATATTAGGAAAAACTTTTTCACTAGGAGGGTGGTGAAACACTGGAATGGGTTACCTAGGGAGGTGGTGGAATCTCCTTCCTTAGAGGTTTTTAAGTCAGGCTTGACAAAGCCCTAGCTGGGATGATTTAGTTGGGGATTGGTCCTGCTTTGAGCAGGGGGTTGGACTAGATGACCTCCTGAGGTCCCTTCCAACCCTGATATTCTATGATTCAATGATTTGCTTCACTGTTAGAAATGTTTTTCAACCAGAACCCTTGAACATGGCCTATATTAGAATGAGTTTGGGTTGACCAATGTATTAACAGGTTTCAGAGTAACAGCCGTGTTAGTCTGTATTCGCAAAAAGAAAAGGAATACTTGTGGCACCTTAGAGACTAACCAATTTATTTGAGCATGAGCTTTCGTGAGCTACAGCTCACTTCATCGGATGCATACCGTGGAAACTGCAGCAGATATTATATACACACAGAGATCATGAAACAATACCTCCTCCCACCCCACTGTCCTGCTGGTAATAGCTTATCTAAAGTGATCATCAAGTTGAGCCATTTCCAGCACAAATCCAGGTTCTCTCACCCCCTCTCCCCCTCCAAAAACCACACATACAAACTCACTCTCCTGCTGGTAAAAGCTCATCCAAAGTGACCACTCTCCCTACAATGTGAATGATAATCAAGGTGGGCCATTTCCGCACAAATCCAGGTTTTCTCACCCCCCGACCCCCATACACACACAAACTCACTCTCCTGCTGGTAATAGCTCATCCAAAGTGACCACTCTCCCTACAATGTGCATGGTAATCAAGGTGGGCCATGTCCAGCACAAATCCAGGCTCTCTCACCCCCCCTTCCCCCCACCCGGGGAACACACACACACACACAAACTCACTCTCCTGCCCACCTTGATTATCATGCACATTGTAGGGAGAGTGGTCACTTTGGATGAGCTTTTACCAGCAGGAGAGTGAGTTTGTGTGTGTGGTTTTTGGAGGGGGGTGAGGGGGTGAGAGAACCTGGATTTGTGCAGGAAATGGCCCACCCTGATTATCATGCACATTGTGAAGAGAGTTGTCACTTTGGATGGGCTATTACCAGCAGGAGAGTGAGTTTGTGTGTAGGGGGGTGGAGGGTGAGCAAACCTGGATTTGTGCTGGAAATGGCCCAACTTGATGATCACTTTAGATAAGCTATTACCAGCAGGACAGTGGGGTGGGAGGAGGTATTGTTTCATGATCTCTGTGTATATATAAAGTCTGCTGCAGTTTCCACGGTATGTATCCGATGGAGTGAGCTGTAGCTCACGAAAGCTCATGCTCAAATAAATTGGTTAGTCTCTAAGGTGCCACAAGTACTCCTTTTCTTTTTGCCAATGTATTAACACATTTGTAAGCTAAAAATGGATTATGCAGTTCCACATGACATCCAGAAAACTTTTATACTACACTGTATGTTCAGATCCCCCACATATGTTGTGTGGCAAGGATTTTTTTTTCACCATATGTGTGCACAATGCTTCGCAATTTAGGGCCCGAATGCCTGGCTGGGGATCCTAAACACTACCATAATTCAAATATTGAATCATAATAATAATAATATTAGTTGGAATTATTTTTTTTTCCACTTGTAAATCAAGGCTCCCTAAGATATCTTCAACCAAACTGAATAAGACTCAGCCATACAAAACAGCAATAATACCCCCCAAAAAGCTTTTCCAGACATAAAAATGACACAGTTTCACCTTGGAATCGCAGGAGGATAGAGAATAGCTTGCAGAAGATGACAAAAGAGAAAAAAAGACAGAAGGACTCGCAGCCAGAAAGAACAGGAAGAAGGGCAGAGAATCACATCAACACCAAGAAGAAGCAGATCTATGTGATCAGGGACTGCCTATTAAGAAGAACAGACAGGCCTGTCACCAGAGCTGATCCAGAGAACAAAAGGGTACACTGTCTGCTGGGAGTGAAGATACGGAATGTAGACCTGAGGCTGAAGAGGATCCTAGTGTGAGCTGGAAAGAATCCACTGACTGTCCTTCTCATGGGAACAAATGATTCTGATAGATTCTTGCTGGAACACATCCAGGGAGACTATGAGAGGCTAGGAAACATGTTTAAAGAAATGGAAGCCCAGGAGATCATCAGTGGGATTGTACCTGTCCCTAGAGGAGGAGAATGAAGGCAAGACTAGATTACAATGACAACAGATGTCTCAGGCAATGGTGTTATAAGGAGGGCTTGTTCAACTACTGGGAGGCATTCAAGGACATAGGACTGTTCTCATGGGATAGATTCTACCTGAGTAAGGGGGAAATAAACTTCTGGGATGGAGGTTGGCACAACTGATTAAAACAGCTTTAAATTAGGACTTCAGGGGAGGTGGTTGGGAGATGTTCACTTAATCTTTGCACCTGAATCTAACATTGAACGGGAAGAAAATCAAATAAGAGAGGACACAGGAATGGAGAAAGGAACAACAGAGAGTAGGAGAATGGTCAACAAGAGGAATGATGGTGCCAATATCAATGACAGCAACAGTCAGGTAGGAGATACTGGCAGTAGAATGACTGTTCCTAATGGGGCGAAGAAATTGGGTGAAGCTGAGCAGAAACAATTAAGATGTCTGTACACCAGTGCAAGAAGTCTGGGTAATAAAGTAATGGAACTCAAACTACTACTAGTTCAGGAAGTGAAACCAGATATTTTAGGAATAACAGAAACATAGTAGAATAGTAGTCATGACTGAAATACAGTTATTGACACAGACAGACACAGACCCTTTGTTTTTCTCCCTCCTCCCAGCTTTTGAAAGTATCTTGTCTCCTCATTGGTCATTTTGGTCAGATGCCAGTGAGGTTACCTTTAGCTTCTTAACCCTTTACAGGTGAAAGGATTTTTCCTCTGGCCAGGAGGGATTTTAAAGGTGATTACCCTTCCCTTTATATTTATGACATCCCTTCTGGCCTTAAAGTCTATGAGTCTGGAAGACTACTCACATGAATAAGGCAAGCATGCTTTGGTGCTTAATGACCATAGCCTTCTAGTAATAAACATTCTTAAATTGACATCTAAGTATAACTCAAAGGTGAGTAGAAAATATTATTCATATTTTTAAACTGTAAAAATATTTACTTTTCTGACCGTTAGAGAAAACAAGGACCTTATTCACCACTGTATTCACCCTATTTTTACCTCAGTGTAAGTACATGGAAATCAATGAAATTACATGATCCTTAAAAAAGTTGGAAGTCAAATCCTACTGAGGAAAATAAAAAGGAATATATAAACTGGCAAGTCAAGTGCAAAAGTATAATCAGACAGGTAAAAAATAATTTCAAAAGCAACTAGTAAAACACACAAAAACTAACAGCAAAAATATATATATACCCTAAGCAGGAAGCCTGCCAAATAATCAGTGTTGCTACTGGATGATCGAGATGCTAAAAGAGTGCTCAGAGAAGGCAAGACCATTGCAGAGAAGCTAACTTAATTTTTTGCATCAGTCTTCACTTTAGAGGATGTGAGAGAGATTCACCTGAGTCTTTCTTTTCAGGTGGCAAATCTGAGGAATTGTTCCAGGTTGAGGTGTCAATAGAGGAGGTTTTGGAACAAATTGATAAATTAAACAGTAATAAGTCACCAGGACCAGATGGTATTCACCCAAGAGTTCTAATGCAACTCTGACATGAACTTGTAGAATTATTAAATATGATATGTAACCTATCACTGAAATCAACTTCTGTACCAGATCACTGAAAGATAGCTAATGTGATGCCAATATTTAAAAAAGCTCTAGAGGCAATCCTGGCTATGACAGGCCAGTAAACCTAATTTCAGTACCAGACAAATTGGTTGAAACTAACGTAAAGAACAGACACAGAGTTATCAGACACACAGATTAATGTGATCTTTTGAGGAAGAGTCAACAGCTTTTGTAAAGGGAAACCATGCCTCACGAATCTATTAGACTTCAATGAGGGGGGGAGGGTCAACAAACGTGGATAAGGGTGATCCAATGGATATAGTGTACTTGGACTTTCAGAAAGCCTTTGACAAGGTCCCTCACCAAATGTTCTTAAGCAAAGTAAACAGTTATGGGATAAGAGGGAAGGTCCTCTCATGGATTAGTAACTGGTTAAAAGACAGGAAACAAAGAGTGGGAATAAATAGTTTTCAGAATGGAGAGAGATAAATAGTGGGGTTTGCTGTTCAACATATTCATAAATGATCTGGAAGAAGGGTTAACAGTGGGATGGCGAAGTTTGCAAATGACACAAAATTACTCAAGTTGGATAAGTCCAAGGCAGACTGTGAAGAGTTACAAAGGAGTCTCACAAAACTGGTTGACTGGGCAACAAAATGGCAGATGAAATTCAACGTTAATAAATGCAAGGTCATGCACACTGGAAAACATAGTCCCAACTATACCTACAAAATGATGGGATCTAAATTAGCTGTTGCCACTCTAGAAAGAGATCTTGGAGTCATTGCGGATAGTTCTCTAAAACCATGTGTTCAATGTGCAGCAGCAATTCAAAAAAGCTAACATATAATAATGATACTCTGTAAATCCATGACACACTCAGACCTTGAATACTGCAGGCAGGTCTGGTCACCCCCATCTCAAAAAAAAAGATGTATTAAAAAGGGGAAAGTTACAGAAAATGGCAACAAAAATGATTAGGGGTATGTAACAGCTTCCAAAATAGGAAAGATTTAAAAGACTGGGAATATTTAGCTTGGAAAAGAGACAACTGAGGGGGGAAATGATAGAGATCTATAAAATCATGAATGGTGTAGAGAAACTGGATGAGGATTTGTTATTTACCCCATCACATAACACATGAAACAGAGGTCAGCAGGTTTAAAACAAACGAAAGGAAGTACTTCCTTACATAGCATGCAATCAACCAGCAGAACTCATTGCCAGGATATGTTGTGAAGGCCAAAACTATAACTGGATTTAAAAAAGAATTAGATATGTAGAAGATAGGTCCATCAATGGGTATTAGCCAAGATAGTCAGGTATGCAACCCCATTCTCTGGATGTCCCTGAGCCTCTGACTGCCAGCCTCTGAGACTGGACGATAGGGGATGGATCACTTGGTAATTGCTCTGTTCTGTTTATTTCCTCTGAAGCATCTGGCATTGGCCGCTGTTGGAAGACAGTATACTGGACTGGAGAGACCATTGGTCTGAGCCAGTATGGTCGTTCTTATGTTCCTGTCTTCTTACCATAAAACTAGATTAACACATTGGTGAATTAGCTCCATCATTATGATTAGGGGAGACAAGGTGGGTGAGGTAATATCCCAAGGGAGGTAAACTCCCAAGGGAGACAAGGTGGGTGAGGTAATATCTTTTATTGACCAACTTCTCTTGGTGTGAGAGACAAGCTTTCAAGCCATACAGAGCTCTTCTTTAGGTCTGGGAAAGGTTCTCCCAGTGTCATGGCTAAATGCAAGTTGGATCTGAGCTAGAGTGGTCCATTAACACTTCTGCAGTCATAGGACAAAAAGATAGAATTAGTGGGTTACAGACTGTTGTCCAGTGTCTCTGATCAGTCAATGATTTTTAGTGTCTATCAGTATTATGAATTTAAACTCCCAGGCTTGCCTTTTGAAAGTGTTGCGCAGGTTTCCTCTGAAGTTAAGGACTGGTAGGTCAGATATGGAGTGATTGCTTCATGAAAAGTGATCACGCACGGGTGATAGGTTGTTTTTGTCTTTTATCATTTTCCTGTGTGAATTCATTCAAGAGTGTAGCAATTGTCTTGTTTCATCCACATAATTGTTATTGGGGCATTAGTGAACTGGATAAGGTGATACCACACGTGATACGCATGTGTAGTATCATGGATCTTGAAAGGTGTGTGGTGCGGGGGGTGCTGATCATTGTAGCAGGAGAGATATGTCTGCAGGTTTTGCATCTGTTGTTCTGCCAGGGTCTGAGGATGCTCTGAGTTTGTGTGTCCTGGTCAGTTGGGAGCCTGCTTCTGATGATGAGCTTGGAGTGGTTGGGGTTTTTCTGACGGCCAGAACTGGGGGTTCAGGCAAGATTTCTTTCAGTATGGGGTCTCATCAAGTATGGGTTGTAGTTGTTTGATGATATCCCGTATGGGTTCCAGTGTGGGGTGGCAACTAGGGGTGTGTGGCCAGAGGGGGTTTATTTTTGTACTGAAGCATGGTTTGTTCCATGATGCAATCTACTTCTCTGGTGAAGTGTCCTTGTTTAGTGAAGGTGTTTTTAAGTGTGTTAAGGTATATATCACAGATTTTCTCCTCAGAGCATTTCTGTGGTATTCAAGTGCCTGACTGTAGATAACAGATTTCTTGATGTGTTAGTGTGGTTACTGGATCTGTGAAGACAGGTGATATGATCTGTGGGTTTCTTGCATATGGTTGTCTGTAGGATACCATTTTTGAAGGTGCTTGTGGTGTCTAGGAAGTTGATGTTTGTGTGGTGGTGCTCCAGAAAGAGTTTAATGGATGGGTGGTGGTTGTTGAAGTTGTGGGGGAAATCTATGAAGGAGTTTAAGCCATGAGTCCAGAGAATAAAAATATCATTGTGGCATTTCAGGTATATCATTGGTTTTGTGATGCATTTGTCAAAAAATTCGTCTTCAACCTCACCAATAAAGAGGTTGGCATATTTGGGAGCCAGCCTAGTACCCGCAGCTGTTCCCAAGGTTTTCACAAAATTATCGTTCTATAGCTTATCTATCAGTCGTCATCCTCAAAGGAAACCTGTACAACACGTAGGAGCTTAAATTCGTAATTCTGCTAGACACTAAAAATTATGGACTGAACAGAGACACTGGAATTATGGCTTCTTACAATGATCTCTAACCCACTAACCCCTCTTTTTGTCTGATGACTGCAGAAATGTTAACAGACCACTCTACCTTGTCGTCTATAATATGGGCTAAATACTTATTCTAAAAAATCTGCTCCACCTTGCATTTAGCTGCTAGGCTGTGAGTACCTTTCCCATATATTAAGAAGAGTTCTGGGTGGCTCGAAAGTTTTTCTCTCTCACCACCAGAAGATGGTCAATAAAAGATATTCCCTCACCCACCTTGTCTCTAATATCCTAGGAATGACAAGGCTACGACTACATTGCACAAAAAACCAAGACTTTTACATCATGAAAACCCAATTTCAGTGGCTGCTTAAACATGAATATTTTCATTTTTTTTAGAGTTCACTCATATCCTGGTCTTTAATATTAATAGATGCCACAGCATTTCTTTGCAAAAACATGGAGGAAGGAATAGAGACAGACAGATATTTATTATTGTTAAGACAATAAACACTATAGAAAGAAAAGGAAAAATTACATTTCACTTTGCATATTGTAGCTTTGTGCACTGTGGCAATTTTATCAACATCTCAGTTTGCCTTCTCAATTGCTTTTTTTCACCTTCAAAATGAATTAATATTCTTTCAATTCTGTTTCATTTCCAGTGTGAAAGAGGTGAGGAAATACATTCAAAAAACTACATCCAGAAAGACTTGGAGTGTTTGTTTTAAAATCCTCACTTTTTCCAAGTCAAAGAGCATTATTGTAACATACCCCATATCTGATGTTAGCATATTTTTATCTAGATTAGCATGAAATTACATTTATTGAACAATTTTATTCTGCTGGTTAAAAATTGCTCATTATCATTGTACCTGTTTTATGATTCCATGAACAGTGCATAAAATACCACAAATAAGTATTTTTCTCCAGGTTGCACAGAAAATGGATACTAGATGCAGAGCTACTACTTTCTGTCCTCCCCACCACCCCCAGATTACTAGGAGCATTTAGAAAGATTATTTATAATATGTAAAACCATTGAGGTAGGATAGGTGTTATTTAGCAATCTTCTCAAAAAAATTCTCATTGCCAGAAACAAGATCTACTACTTTACATGTAGACTGGTTGATATTAATAGTAATGTTATAGAGGGTTATTTACATACAGAGCACTGCATTTCCTCATTGGTTTTCAGTTGCTTTAAAGTTCAATCTGTTTCTTGAGAGAAAAAAATCATTGTAATTTTAAGGGAAAATAAATGCATGTAACCTACTTTAAAAAGAACATTTGAGTGAGCTGTCTTCTTTAGTTTTTATCAGATAGTTGTCACATTTGAAGCTATTAAACATTGAGACATTCTTAAAACATCTTTTGTTTGTAAATCCTGGAGATTAGGCAGTCTTTAAAAAAAGAAGGGTGACTTGCATAGTCCACTACTCCACTATCTTGTGACTTGCATAGTCACTTTCACCTGTGAAAAGGGAGTACAGGCAGGGTGTAAAATGGTGCTATATCAAAACTGTCCTTTCACTTAAACCAGTGGCAACATTTTACACCCATGTTGCAATCATTTTTAAGTTGTCTAAATAACCACACAAGATGCAAGGCAGCTGGGAATCAGACTCACAATATTTTTTAAAGAGTTAGCCCCCAACCTCCAAAGCACGGAGGCCATTTTTCATCATACTGCCGGCTGACTTTGGCATTAAAGTTGCCATTGGCACCACGGGAACATCATAGCAGCATAGGGAAATTTCCCACGGGTGGACAGCTGGTATAGAGGCTCCAATGGCACCTTTTCTTCCTGAAACTATTGTAGAGATTGTGGCTGGGAGAAACAATTTGATGTCCCCCTTTATTCCCAACAGCCATATCAATTCCAACAGATCATTCATCGGCAGCTGGCATAACATCAAGATTCTGACCCTGTAACAAATAAGTAAAACCCTACCTTTGCAGTCCCCCTTCCTGAGCTGTTCTGTGCATTCCTCAGCCATAGCCAAGTGTCCGGTCCTTAATGTCTATGGAGTTGGAAAACTCATTTAATTTTATTCACTTTAAAAGGTACTATAGGGATCAATTTATCATCAGTTGTTCATTGTTCCTCATAATTTATATGTTTCCTCAAGGTCATGCCACTGGGATTCAGGGTAATTATATTACTGATGGCCTGAGCAGCTTGAGCAGCATTTTTAAGGAAAATGATATAATGTAACTCTAGTATTTTAAGTATGTTATTTAAGTATTGTTGTTCCCTCTTTTTTGAGTTTGTTACACATGTAGGGAAACTTATTAAGGTACCATGCAAGAGGTACCCATCTGAAACTTTGCGGAAGAAGCAGAAAAAGAGGGAACTGGCCAAAATGAAGGCAATTATCCAATTCAAAATATTTTCAATTTGTGTTTAACGTGAATAAAGACTGAGTAAAAGTTGATTAAGGAGTTCAGGGTTTGCCCTTTGGTATGCAAGTTAAAGATGTCCCCAACAGCTTTGGCTTGCATGGGTGGCATCTCCTCAGCAAATACACAAGGTTCATACAGATTAACTGTTCTTGAACAATGTATCTTGTCTATTAGGAACTAAAGGGCTTTTTTATCAGCTGCAGTAATAAATTACTCATGTTTCCAGATGGTTTATTCTGCCACAAATATTGTAATTTCATACAATGCAATGAAAACCCATTCACATGCAATTTCCTTTGTGAATCTCTTGGACTACTAGCAGAAACTTATTTGACATATGCCTTTTTGATTGAAGCCTCAGTCAAGACTACAAATAGGGTTGTACAATAACATGAGGCAAATCTTTTTAATACTCTTTTTCAGCCATTATATTTAATATTGCATGCTAAAGTTCCAGATCCTCATTCTCCACTGTCTAATGTGGACAGTCATTGTCAATCATTTATATCTATGCAAAATGAGTGCAAATTGGATGTAAAACTATCACTCTGATTTGCTAGTGTTTTTCACTTACTTTGCTCAAGAGTAAATCACTACACACAGTTTAAAGCAATGGAGAATCATGCCCCACAGGGGCTCACATTGTAATATATCCCAAGATTTTGTAATAGCACCATTTTATCCAATAAAGGATATGAAGGGTCAAGGGGACATTAGTCAAGATTACCAACATGAATGGAATCACTGAGGCAATTATATTAGATCTATATTTCATTAAGATAATAACACTAACATTTTTATAGATTGCTTACCACTTATACAACTCCAAATTATACGGGAGAATTTCAAAGATACAAACCAGATGTTAGGCTCCCAACTCCCATTGACTTTTAATAAGAGTTAGGTGCCTAAGTCTTGGAAAATTTCCTCCAAAGTGGTTGTTGCATTTTTGCCTCATACTATTCCCCTATTTTATCAAAAAATGAAATTGCGTTGTTACATTTGATCCTGCAGGAAAATACAGTTTTGGACAAAAATCACTAGAGACTAATGTATTGCCACATATTTTGGGTGTTGTTATGGCAGTATTCAATGCAGATAACAGAGTTATTTAAGCATAAAGATCCGTAAGGTAACAGGAAGTGGGAACATATGGATCTGCTTAGTTTAACCTGGTTTTGCCTAATACTTCTAAAATAGATAACTTTGTTCTCTTATAGGCATTCACTGCCCAGGTATGACACAAAGGAAATGGTGTCCAAGGAACAAAGACATGATACAGTATGCCCCTTAGGCCCCACTCTATGGCAAGATCACAGAAACAGCTTCGGTGACCTTCATAGAGAGTGAAAGCAAAGACAAGTATGTCCCATATCAATGTAGGTGTCAGTGGTAGAGCAACAGACGAGTGATACTAAATGGCTATGTTCTGTCAGCCTCTTGCCCCAAGAACTGCAATGAAATTTGGAGAAAGCTAATATTACTTCAGAAAAAAACCAAAATGGTCCCTGAATGGTGTGTGATCACCCATCAGAGGATCAGAAAGTGTAGAAGAGGGAGCTGGCAATCAATGACAGCATGAGCACTGGCCTGGCATGGTGAGGTTAGAAGAAGACTTATGAATGGCTGACCTGGGATCATTAAATGTGGTGACACCTTCCCATCCTTTGTGCAGAAAATGCATAAACTCTGTAACTCTATTAGATTTTTCCCATAACAGACAGAAAGGAAGAGAAGGATTCTTTAAAAGGACGTGAAGAATCTTCCAGCCTTGTTTTGTTCCTAATGTGACAGCCTGTTAAATTGTCCTATAGGATTGTGGTTCCCAAACCTTTCAGTACTGAGGCTTCCTTAAACATATTTTAAAACTTGTTAGTTCTGCACAACCAAATATCATTCTCCTTACTGAGTCCAAACACTAGATGGAAGAGTTTAGAATACTAGATTCAGGAGAGACACTAAAGTTCAGACAATTCTGAATAAACTACACACAGTTTATTTAATTATATAATCTATCATCCAATCTAAATCAGGTTTTTAAAAATATCATTTGAAAACATGGATGTTTTTGTGTCTTTGGAAACTGCCCATCTTTTAGTGAGAGGAATGTGTCTATTAAATAAAACTTCTTCAACTATTGTGCCTGCTTTTACAAATTTCATGTTAGCTATGTCTATGGATTCATCAAGCTGCAATACAAAATACTGGCTCATCTTAATTTATTCTATCAACTAGTTCTGGATGTTTTCTGCAAGGTCATCAGTGTGTTGATGGTTGGTATTATTTGACATAAGAGTGGTTTTCAGTGCCATGGCTGCTTTTTCCCAAGTCATAATTCTACACATATCTATTCCTGATGAAAGTAGAAGGGTCACACCAATGGTGTGTGTAAAACCACAACATAAAATGCTTCTAAGGCTCTTTGAGCAACAGTTGCTTCATTACACTTGACATTGGGGGGGTCACTTTAATTCTTCTTGTTTTTGAAGAAAAAAATTGTGGCTCTTGTTTACAAGTTCTCAGTGTTTGGTTTCTAAATGTCTCTGTAATTTCCCTGGTCTCATACTCTTTTACTAACACCTGAAAGCAAATGACACATTGTGGCTGTGGACTTTCCGTAATAATATTGAGACATGAAAGTAGCCATTATCGCATTGTCTCCTTTTCTGTTTAACTTTACTACCATCATCTTCATCTTCATGTTTGTTACTTTTAGGCTTTGCTCTTGGTAAAACTATTTCCATTATAAAAAATAAGACACACCCGTCTCTCCCTGAGCTCTCTTCCCCATCTGCAGCTGCCAGCACTGAGAGACTCTCTGTATCCTCTGCTACAGCAGGGCTCTTTTAGGTGAAAGACTTCCTGCTGAATGCTTCTGTTATATTTCTGGACCCAGCAGAGAAGGAGATAGACAGAGACACAGAGGGAGCGGACAGAAACATAGTTGTCTGGTATGCTTTCTTTAACGTTCTAGCTGGAAAACTGAAAACTTCACAAAAGTGAGGCTTTGCACTGGGGAGAGGGGGTGCTTAAACATTTAAAAAGAGAGGTCATCACATTCCTCCACCATACTTTAAAAAGCTTCCCAAACATATACACATTATTATTTACATGGCTAACATAAAACACTATATAACCTAACTAAGAGTTGCAGATGGACTGTCACAGACTCTCAGATTGAAGGGATTATTCTGCCCTGGAATAAGAACTTCGTAACTAAACTATTTATAAGTTCAGAGGCACACCTGGTTTTCCCACTGTCTTAGGTAATGTGGAGATGATGGTGTGGAAGTGTCCTGAATAACAGGAACAGTCAGTGATAAGGAATCGATTGGTTTTGGGATGGAATCAACTGGATCTGGTACCAAAATTTCTCCCAACAAGTCATTGAAATTAGGAGTGGTAAAAGAAGGCAATTTGATCAGAGGAACAGAAAGTCTTACTGGAATATTCCCATACTCTGGTAATTATTGAGGCTGCAACTGATTCATATGTCATTTCCATAAATACCATCTGGTAGTTCTACCATGAATGAAACAGGTTGTGGGTATTTGACAAGTTCTCCATGTACCCATTTCACTGCAGAACTGTGACGACGAGTCCGCATTAAGACTCCAACTTGAAAAGGACGATGCCGAGTCTCACATTGTCAATCAGTTTGCAAAGCTTTGGATTTGCCAATATCAGGATATGGCAGGTCCCAACAGGAATGCAAAGATTGCTTCCAGAAAGGAGTTGCAGGTGAATCCTGGGTAGTATGTAGTGTTTTCTGTAGACAAGCAAGAAATTGTTCAACTTATGCTGATGACTCAAAATAGTTTGTCAGCTTTTAAAGCATGCTAGGTGTTTGTATAATATGTTCCAATAGCCCATTTGTAGCAGGGTGGTATGGAACAGTGTATATGTGCTAAATTCCAATTGAAGCTAGGAACTTCTGAATTTTTTAAGAAAAGAACTGAGGTCCATTACCACTCACCAACTGTAACCAAACTGGCTAAACAAGGTACAAAGATGTCCAATGGTCTTTGTAGTTGTAGTAGTAGAAGTCATTCTAAAAACTTCTGGCCAATTGTGAATGGGCATTGACTAAGAACAAAAACATGTAGTCTTAGAATCATAGAGTCATAGAATCATAGAATATCAGGGTTGGAAGGGACCTCAGGAGGTCATCTAGTCCAACCCCCTGCTCAAAACAGGACCAATCCCCAACTAAATCATCCCAGCCAGGGCTTTGTCAAGCCTGACCTTAAAAATATCTAAGGAAGGAGATTCCACCACCTCCCTAGGTCTTGTTGAAGTCCAGCAAAGTCTATGTGTCTAAATACTGTTACCTATCTGCTCTGTGTTCTTGGGGAACCAGGGCACAGTACCCATCCTGTCTGACTCACAAAAGACCTTCCCCGCCCCACATCCTCTGCTTGAACCAAAGCCGATCAGAAGAAAGAGTTACAAAAAGCAATGAAAAAGCAGTGGAAGACACACCTAACCCCCTCCGGACAAGGGTGACAGGATTAAGGAAACTCCCCTAGCTTCATTTGCATCAAAGATGGGACAGGGAGGCATCTCCATTAGCATACAGAATAGAGAACAGAAATTCCAAGTCAAGAACCGCACTGACCTATGGGACCAGAAAAGCAGGAAAGCACTGCACTATGGGGAATCTCTGCTCCAGATGTTAATGAACACACCCAGCTCAGTAGTTATCAGACCAATTCTAGTAATAAATCCTTTACTGGTATCCAGAATACTGAAGCTGCCTAATTGCATTGTGAGCTCCCTTGAAGGAACACCACCTATAGCCAGGAATAATCAGCTCCTATTGTCTAGCCTGAATAAAACAACTTTGGTATACTTCCTTGAGCCATCAGTTTACCCACAAACAAATCTAGTGTTCTCCCTTGAACCATTGTTCTTTCCCTACAAAACCCCCTACCCGTGCTCAAGTAAGTGCTCTGATGCCTGGATCCAAACTCTGCAGCAGTTCCACTGGGACTTCATCTTCTCATGACTGATCATGCTGGGGGGTCTGCCCGTCTCGAGCACTCCGGACCCTCAGGTACCACCACCATTCAAGCTTCATGGAGTGGTGAAAACGCAGCCTGCAGAGTCCAAGGGCATATGAGAGTGACAGCTTGGAAGTGCTGCTTGACCCAGCTTACTGAGTCCAGGGACATATAAGGGGTCGGCTTGGGAGTGCTGATTAACACAGTCCTTTCAGACACACTCTGTCAATTTGTGTGTGTGTTCGTCTGATTCTAGGGCTGGAAGAAACCAGCCCTGGGGAGGCAAGGTCCTGCAGAATAGCTCCATTAGGAGTCAACTTGCAGAAGGGAGAAGTAGAGCTCCATATGAGAACACAAGTGACACAAGCAGTACATTGACAGAATTACAGAACACTCCCCCACAGAAGAGTAATCCTACTAAATGAGTGTATCCCAAAGTAATGGACAAATCTGGTAACACTACTGGATTTATGGCTTATTACAACAATTTATAATCCACTAACAATCTTGCCCCAGCTACTTCCTCCCCGCCTTTTCTCCCTATGACTGGAGGAGTGTTAACAGGCCATTACACCTTGAATGGTCCCTTGAAATATGTGTTAACTACTTCTGCTAAACAACCTGTTCCATCTTGTATTTACCTTTGACATTCTGAGTAAAGGTAAATTCTGACACTCTCTGGTAAATTCTCTCTGATAAATTACTCTCTAGTAAATTCTGACACTCTCATTCTGACACTCTCTCGCCAACAGAAGTTTGTCCAATAAAAGATATTACCTGACCCACCTTGTCTCTCTACCATACAGGTAAGCATGGAACTTCCAAATTTCAAAGATAAAGCTGAGAGCTTCTCACTCTCTTTGCACATAGTTCTTTTCAGGAGTAGTGAGTGTTTGTGATGCAAAGGCAATTGCTTTCTCTATGCCATTAGGAAAAATGTGGGAAAGAACAGCACCCACTCTATATGGTAAAGCATCACAAGCCATCTGCAATGGAAGCAAAGCATCAAACTGTAAGAACTTCAGCTGATGTCAACTATACTCTGAAAGCTATATTGTTGCTTCTTTAAATGCACACTCACACTCTTTAGTCCATTTCCATTTTTTCTTTATTTATAATAGTTCATGGAAAGATATCAATATTGTCAAAAGATTAGGAAGAAATTTACTATAGTAGCTAAGTGATCGTAAGAATTAACATAATTGTGATACACTCTCTGTCAAGGGAACTTGAAGAACTGACTTCTCTTTATCTGATGATTTCCTTAAACCCACGGCAACAATTACTTGTCTAACATATTCAACCAAAGATTTGAAAAAAATACTTTTGTCTCAATGTGAGTATCAAAGATGTGTTAAATGTTAGTATGCATTCAAACTTATTCACTCATATGCTAATAGAGATCAAAGGAGATGTTGACTGTATTGTTTTTGTCTGTCTATATCCTGTAGTTTGCTATTACATTACTTCTATATTATGAATATCCTGTAATTAAATAACCTCAGATCAAAGGTGTCTTAATGAAGAGTTAATGAAGGTGTTAGAACTTCACGAAAATTAAGGGAATGTTACTTGTATTGTTCTCACTTATCTATTCCTATGTAATGGCAAGCATTTGCATTATGTATATCTCTGTAACTAAATTACTTATCAAAGAAAAGTGCTAAATTCAAAGCAAGGACCATTCAGTTTGATAATGGGAATTCACAGACTCAATCTGCAATACTCACTCACATCCAACAAAGGAAGACCCACATGGGTACAGAACCTGTCTGCTAGCTTTCTATGTAAAGAAGATATAAAAGACGGATTCAAGGAAAGATCCTTCGTCTCTGCACTGTTTAGATTCCAATGGGGTGGAAATACTGAACAAGTAGACAGAGATCCCCAGAGTTATCTTCAGAGACTTTTGGAACTGGCAGATTATTACATCTCTGTTATTGTTTTGGATCATATTGCCTCTATATAAATCCGTGGTATGCCCACATCTTGAATACTGCATTCATATCTGGTCACCACATCTCTAAAAAGAGATATTGGAATTGGAAAAGATACAGAAAAGGACAACAAAAATTATTAGAAGTATGGAATAGCTTCCATACAAGGAAAGATTAATAAGACTGGGACTTTTCAGCTTGGAAAAGAGACAACTAACAGGGGATATGATAGACCTTTACAAACATTGACTCACCTGTTAATGTATTTACCTGCTTTAACCTTCCAATAACTGTCATTTATTTTTCTTAGCTAGTAAATCTTTTGTTAGTTTACTATAAAATTGGCTTCCATCATTGTCTTTGGTACGATAAAGATTACCAATTGACCTAGGTGTAAGTGACTGATCCTTTGGGGTTGAGAATAACCTGAAGTGGTGTGATTTTTGGTTTATGTGACCATTATCACTAAGTCCAGTTTGGTCTGGGTGGCAAGATACGCTGGACAGCCTTGTCTGTGACTCCATGGTAAGACTAGTATAGTGATCCAGGAGTTCACATTGTGATCCAGGAGTTCACTAGCTTTGTGAAATCTAAATATAGAATATATCACCAGTTTGGGGTGTCTGCCCTGTTTTCTCACAGTCTGACCTAAAATTAGCACTCACAGTTGTGAGCCATTCCAGACAGCGTAACAGCAAGATCAATCTCTATTTGTAGGTATGTATAGAGAAAATCCAATTTACTGAAATGGTGTCCACCACTAAGAGTAGCAGAGACGGGCTCCATCTTAGGAAGAGAGGGAAGAGCATCTTTGCCAGCAGGCTGGCTAACCTAGTGAGGAGGGCTTTAAACTAGGTTCACCGGGGGAAGGAGACCAAAGCCCTGAGGTAAGTGGGAAAGCGGGATACCGGGAGGAAGCACAGGCAGGAAAGTCTGTGAGGGGAGGGCTCCTGCCTCATACTGGGAATGAGGGGCGATCAACAGGTTATCTCAAGTGCTTATATACAAATGCACAAAGCCTTGGTAACAAGCAGGGAGAACTGGAGGTCCTGGTGATGTCAAAGAACTATGACGTGATTGGAATAACAGAGACTTGGTGGGATAACTCACATGACTCGAGTACTGTCATGGATGGTTATAAACTGTTCAGGAAGGACAGGCAGGGCAGAAAAGGTGGGGGAGTAGCACTGTATGTAAGGGAGCAGTATGACTGCTCAGAGCTCCGGTACGAAACTGTAGAAAAACCTGAGTGTCTCTGGATTAAGTTTAGAAGTGTATGCAACAAGAGTGATGTAGTGGTGGGAGTCTGCTATAGACCACCAGACCAGGGGGATGAGGTAGATGAGGCTTTCTTCCGGCAGCTCGCGGAAGCTACTAGATCGCATGCCCTGATTCTCATGGGTGACTTTAATTTTCCTGATATCTGCTGGGAGAGCAATACAGCGGTGCATAGACAATCCAGGAAGTTTTTGGAAAGCGTAGGGGACAATTTCCTGGTGCAAGTGCTAGAGGAGCCAACTGGGGGGGCGCTTTTCTTGACCTGCTGCTCACAAACCGGGTAGAATTAGTGGGGGAAGCAAAAGTGGATGGGAATCTGGGAGGCAGTGACCATGAGTTGGTCGAGTTCAGGATCCTGACACAGGGAAGAAAGGTAAGCAGCAGGATACGGACCCTGGACTTCAGAAAAGCAGACTTCGACTCCCTCAGGGAACGGATGGCCAGGATCCCCTGCGGGACTAACTTGAAGAGGAAAAGAGTCCAGAAGAGCTGGCTGTATTTCAAGGAATCCCTGTTGAGGTTACAGGGACAAACCATCCCGATGAGTTGAAAGAATAGTAATTATGGCAGGCGACGAGCTTGGCTTAATGGTGAAATCCTAGCGGATCTTAAACATAAAAAAGAAGCTTACAAGAAGTGTAAGGTTGGACATATGACCAGGGAAGAGTATAAAAATATTGCTCGGGCATGTAGGAATGATATCAGGAGGGCCAAATCGCACCTGGAGCTGCAGCTAGCAAGAGATGTCAAGAGTAACAAGAAGGGTTTCTTCAGGTATGTTGGCAACAAGAAGAAAGCCAAGGACAGTGTGGGCCCCTTACTCAATGAGGGAGGCAATCTAGTGACAGAGGATGTGGAAAAAGCTAATGTACTCAATGCTTTTTTTGCCTCTGTTTTCACTAACAAGGTCAGCTCCCAGACTGCTGCGCGGGGCATCACAAAATGGGGAAGAGATGGCCAGCCCTCTGTGGAGATAGAGGTGGTTAGGGACTATTTAGAAAAGCTGGATGTGCACAAGTCCATGGGGCCGGACGAGTTGCATCCGAGAGTGCTGAAGGAATTGGCGGCTGTGATTGCAGAGCCATTGGCCATTATCTTTGAAAACTCGTGGCGAACGGGGGAAGTCCCGGATGACTGGAAAAAGGCTAATGTAGTGCCAATCTTTAAAAAAGGGAAGAAGGAGGATCCAGGGAACTACAGGCCAGTCAGCCTCACCTCAGTCCCTGGAAAAATCATGGAGCAGGTCCTCAAAGAATCAATCCTGAAGCACTTGCATGAGAGGAAAGTGATCAGGAACAGCCAGCATGGATTCACCAAGGGAAGGTCATGCCTGACTAATCTAATTGCCTTTTATGATGAGATTACTGGTTCTGTGGATGAAAGGAAAGCAGTGGATGTATTGTTTCTTGACTTTAGCAAAGCTTTTGACACGGTCTCCCACAGTATTCTTGTCAGCAAGTTAAGGAAGTATGGGCTGGATGAATGCACTATAAGGTGGGTAGAAAGCTGGCTAGATCATCGGGCTCAACGGGTAGTGATCAATGGCTCCATGTCTAGTTGGCAGCCGGTATCAAGTGGAGTGCCCCAAGGGTCGGTCCTGGGGCCGGTTTTGTTCAATATCTTCATAAATGCTCTGGACGATGGTGTGGATTGCACTCTCAGCAAATTTGCGGATGACACTAAACTGGGAGGAGTGGTAGATACGCTGGAGGGGAGGGATAGGATACAGAAGGACCTAGACAAATTGGAGGATTGGGCCAAAAGAAATCTGATGAGGTTCAATAAGGATAAGTGCAGGGTCCTGCACTTAGGATGGAAGAATCCAATGCACAGCCACAGACTAGGGACCGAATGGCTAGGCAGCAGTTCTGCGGAAAAGGACCTGGGGTGACAGTGGACGAGAAGCTGGATATGAGTCAGCAGTGTGCTCTTGTTGCCAAGAAGGCCAATGGCATTTTGGGATGTATAAGTAGGGGCATAGTGAGCAGATCGAGGCACGTGATCGTTCCCCTCTATTCGACATTGGTGAGGCCTCATCTGGAGTACTGTGTCCAGTTTTGGGCCCCACACTACAAGAAGGATGTGGATAAATTGGAGAGAGTCCAGCGAAGGGCAACAAAAATGATTCGGGGTCTGGAACACATGACTTATGAGGAGAGGCTGAGGGAGCTGGGATTGTTTAGCCTGCAGAAGAGGAGAATGAGGGGGGATTTGATAGCTGCTTTCAACTACCTGAAAGGGGGTTCCAAAGAGGATGGCTCTAGACTGTTCTCAATGGTAGCAGATGACAGAACGAGGAGTAATGGTCTCAAGTTGCAGGGGGGGAGGTTTAGATTGGATATTAGGAAAAACTTTTTCACTAAGAGGGTGGTGAAACACTGGAATGCGTTACCTAGGGAGGTGGTAGAATCTCCTTCCTTAGAGGTTTTTAAGGTCAGGCTTGACAAAGCCCTGGGTGGGATGATTTAACTGGGAATTGGTCCTGCTTCGAGCAGGGGGTTGGACTAGATGACCTTCAGGGGTCCCTTCCAACCCTGATATTCTATGTTTCTATGATTCTATGATTCTTCAATATGAGGTGGTAGATACTGTTCTGCACATAAAACTGGATTTCATGTCACTTTGAAATTTCCACAAATTCAGACTGAGCCTTTATTTTTGATCACTGATACGATGGGCGTAGCCCATTCACTATGTGAAACTAGTTTCAAGACTCCAATATTCACTAAATTAGCTTCCACCAGAGGCTGAGTATAAGGCAGAACTCTGGGCTTGCAATATTTTGGGTGGCTGACAGATTTAATAGTAAGCCTCATTGACATGTTGCTCTGTCCAATTTCTTCTTCAAAAACTTTGGAGTGTCTGTCCAGTATTTCTTTAAGATTTTGAGGGTTTTTTTTGTGATTGCTTTGATCTCAATCGAATTCACCTTGAGCTTCTCAAGCTAAGTTCTGCCAGACAATGGAGAATACTTTCTTTCAATCACACACAAGGGTAAAATAACTGATTATTTATCTAGTTGAACTTTCACCTGGAGTGTCCCTTTTGGGACTAATTTTTCCTCAGTATAATTCTTCAAAACCATGGCGGTTTCTTCCAGAGGAACTTGTGACAATCTCTGGCAATAGAGAGATGCAGAAATCAGTGAAACACCAGCTCCATAGCAAGTTCCATTTTTATAGGGAGCCCTTTGATGAAGGGTGTAACCCAGATGACATCTCCGACTCCAGCTTGAGATAATGTGCAGTGCTAGGTCTTGGTCAGTTGTCACTAGAGCTCTTCTTTTAGTCCACATTCTGAATTCCTGACTTCTGTCCTTTCTTAAGTTAATTCTTCCTAGCTGTCTTCTTGGATGTATGGTTACTCTTTGTTTCTGGTCACTGAACTATGTGAGAGGTCATGGCAATGTGTCCTTTATTTTGGCATTTTCTGCAAGTGATCTGGCATGCCCAGCAATCCTTCTCAGTGTCCCTAGTTTGTGCACAACAGCCACATGGAAATTTTAACATTCCCAGGTCCTGTCTTGCTGATTCACAGGATGAAGTTTTCTGTCCACACTAATTCCAGAGAATCCTTCTCTGTGGTTTCCATTGCAACAGTCACTTCGGCAGCATGTCTGAAAGTAAGCACTGATGCAGTCAAAAACTTCTTCCAGATCTGGTCATTGCATAATCTAGAGTTTAACTGATCGTGCATGGCATCACAATGCTCTGAAAACTTCCTTAGAGCAGCAACTAACTGTTGCTAACTAACTACTGACTCTCCACTTCCCTGATGTTACTGATATTGTTCTGCTTCCACCAATGGTATCGGAGGAAAATATTCATGCATTGCTGCAGTAATTGTGGCATACATGACAGTTTTGGGCACAGTAGGAGACAATAGCTCACACAGCAGTTCATATGCCTTCAGACCCATCACTATCAGCAAGGCTGAAATTCTTTGTCCCTCTATAATGGTGTTGTGGGTTACAGATTACTCAAAACATTTCAGGTGCACCATCCATGATTCACTGTTGTTGCATCCGATGCAGTGAGCTGTAGCTCACGAAAGCTCATGCTCAAATAAATTGGTTAGTCTCTAAGGTGCCACGAGTACTCCTTTCCTTTTTGTTGTTATCAAATTCACCAGCATTGCCCACAACCATTACCATTTTTCCACTGTCCTGTTGAACTTCACACCTCTTGGATGTCTTCTGAGACAGGAAATCTGTATTTGTTACTGCACTTTCTGCACCCTCTGCTGACTGTGCTTACACCGCAAACTGCAGGATTCTTTTTTTAGCTGCACTTGGGCTCTCTCTGCTAGCTATAGACCCTCAGTGGGAGCTACAGGCAGTTTGTCTGAATGCTTGGATGTGGTCAGTCAATATGGATGCTTGCCTACTCTCACTGCTTGTTTGTTTGAACAGCTTTGGCAGTAATTGCACTACTCTTATCCGGTGTTCCATCTTTATTTGCCTACTTTCCCCTGTCTTGCTGGCTGGTTCCCATTGTCCAGGAGCAAAAACAGCAGTCTGTCACCCTGTGTCTCTAGGTGAACTTTATCCCCTTTTTCATAGTATTATTTGCTAACTTTTTTTTTCTTCTTGTTCAGGAAATTGGAGCACTGGACTCTCGTGGGATATAAATCCTGCATTGCCAATGTTATATTTCTGGACCCAGCAGAGAAGGAGATAGACATTGACACAGAGAGAGCTGATAGAAACATAGCTGCCTGCTGTGTTCACTTCATTGTTCTAACTGCAAAACAAACTACCACGAAAGTTAGGCTTTGCACTGGGGAGGGGAAGTGCTCAAACATTTAAAGGGATAGGACATCACTGCTTCCACCTGCAGCAAGTTTAAGGCCCCCTGCAGGAGTGGAGGGAACAGAGAGGCTCTTAGCTCCAGCAGCAGCTAAAGCTGCAGACTCAAACCATAGACAAGATGCTAGTTTAAGGCTAGTTTAATAGCCTTTTTATTAGAAAAAAAAAAGTGGGCTGATTAATTGTTTTCCCCAAACACTTGTGGCACCCCCATGAATGCTTCCATGGCTTACAGTTTGGGAAGCATTGTTTCAGAAAGTCTATTCAATTAGAGGGGGGAAATGATAGGTGATATACTGCAAACAACTGTATTTTGTCCCACCAATATAGTAAATAATTTTTGTATATATCCTTACAGCAAATCAACTCTTAGATGCAAAAATGGAGCAATATGCATTTTTGCAATCAGTAGAATACATATTATGCAAATCTGCCCACAATGCCAATGCTTCATGCATACCTAACCAAAAAAACAGCATTTCTTCACTACACATCTTTTTTTTTTCATTATTATTGATGCAGCGATGAGCTGAATAAAACCTTCTCCTTCCCCCTCCTTCACCTGCCTGTTAGGATCATCACAGAATTGACTTGGCTTGCAAGACAATCTTAAAGTAGCTAGAACCAAGATATTCTGCAGATTTACCAAAAATGCCAAAACATCCTTCTCAGTTAGGTCAGGATTCAAATCTCTGCGTCCCACTGAGTTCAGTAGGTATTGGATCAAGCCCTCAAGGGAAAAATTCAGATCCACTGAAAAGTCTAAATATCTATGAGTGAAATATCTTCTTAAATCTGGATGAGTTTAGTTGTCGTGATCCTCACAGAAGAATAGCATATTGGTTAGTGCCATTATGTATCCCCCTCAGACCATTACTGATACTCCAGGCAGCTTCAAAAATTTGCCCTATTACAAACGAAGCTGAGGCGCATGTGAAAGAAATCTCATAAACTCTGACAGAATTACCATTAGGAAGACAGGAGTCGTACTGATTCAGGCACTGCACAGCCCTTTTTATTCTACTGGCCACAGTAATAATTGCTTGTCTGGTTTGCTGTTGTTAGTTGTGCAAGATTCCAATTCATGTTAATAGGAGTTCCCCTTAGAGTATGGCTTTATACCAATATATGATGCAACATTTTGTGACATATATAAACATTTTGCCACTTGCCGCCATGAATAATTTATTATATAAGGGGACACTTAAATGGCACAAGGGGATTCAAATGGGGCACAGACTTACTGAAAAGGAGACAATTGCTAGTGGACAAACAATAAATACAACCTTATGGCTGCTGTCACCCTTCCATTTTCTGTTTATATCATTCTCAGTGGATGGTAACAACATACAACTGTGGGATGAAAGCCTGGCCCCACTCTCTTTAATGGGAGTTGCACATTGACTTCAATGGAGCCATGATTTCACTTTTGGCCTCTCTGGTTGAACCTGCTACTGCACACATATCTGAGGATGACTTCTGGTTCAGAGGAGGAACCTCTGACAACAGGGATCCCATATACATTTGTCACTCATCTTGCTGTCCCTTGTATCACCCTTCCTCTCTCTCTCTTTCTGAGGCTGTCACTTCTGGTTGGGAGCAGGACCAAGAACAACAAGTGCTCCTTTGAACACTGGTTCCTGCTGTTGCTTACAGCCATTCTCCCTACCTCCACAAAAGGGCTTTGCTTACAGTTAGGAGAGAATACCTCTACCTCCAGGGTACCTCTGCATCCTACTACCCACCACCCTCCTTACATATAGCAAGGATGTCACTTTCAGTATAGAGACTATATAGATACCAACATGGCTATGCTGTCTGCAGATGGATGTTTCTGTTTGCCACCATTCACGTTAGTCTCCTGAGAATGTTGGCTCCACTTAAGTGGAAGAATACTTTTGATGTGGTAAGGATTTTATGTGCTTGGAGCTTACAGTGAGTTTTGTGGATGGCACAAATTTGTCTAAGGCATTTTTCTGCTCAGGTATTATCTGAAAATAGGCTGATTTTGATTAATTTATTCAATATTCAAAATTATTCAATGAACACTTTATGTTCACAAATTTTAGTCTATGGGTTATTCACAAACGATTCACGGTGACTTTTACATGTAGCATTCATTAGTCATAATTATGTCTTTGCAGTGTGTAATTGCCCACCTACATTACATGATATTGCATTTGTTGCCTGACTGATGAGTCCCAAACCTAGCAAGTATTTTCAAGATGGCCACCAAACACTCCCAATCTGAACACTTGTGAGAATACTTATTAGCACAATAAGTATGATTTGTGAGAATACTTATTTGCACTTATTTGTGACTTTTTCTGTAACCGCTGCCACAAACAACAATGTTCTTGTTCAAATGCAATTACTTTGTTTTGGTTTTTTTTACAATATTCACCCAGTTTTAATCTGACGCACCTCAGGCTAGTCAATTTAATTCAATAACAGCATTGGTACTCAAATGTTGCCAAAGTTAACATACAGAAATTCTGTGCGGACCAGATTTCACAGTGGTAATAGAGTAGATAGGCTTAATGTAATTTCATATTACTGTAGGTTCAGTGGCAGAAGACCATGCATTATAAGGCTATTCTGGTGTCCCTTCCTTTTCTTCCAAAGTTATGCAGTTTTTCTGCAATTTTTTATTGTGAAGTATTGTACTTATTTTGGATAATTTGAGTAGGTATCTTTCTTGGACTTCTTTGTATTTCACTCAGTGAAGTATATAGTGTCTCAGTTTCAGTTTTTTTATCCTATCACACTGAACTACAATGTCTATAACATCAAGACACAATGGGATAGATTCCTTATAGGGAAAATGAGCCAATTTTTAATATATTATTTGTAATTTTTATTTTCTCATAATCTGTTTTCGAATTTTAACTAAGCGTCCTACTGTAATCGAGTAGAATTCTATGCTTGTAGGAAACTTGCATTTCATAAATATCAGAAAATGTTATCTGCAGTACATATTTGTCAATTTCTATAAATATATAAATTCTTTGAAATTACTTTAATTAAAGAGTGGTTCTTACAATACAGATCACTTTAAATCGAATAAAAATGCAATGCCAATAATTGGGGTTTAATCTGAGATCAAAATTTTCTAATTCTTTGGCTAGTTCTATGGTGGCCATGAAACTGGAAAAGCTTAGAGCCTGATTCAGGCTACATTCAATATCAGTAAAACTTTCCAGCGTAGAAGAGCCTGTAATATTTTTGCATAAAGGTTTTGGGCTAGATTCATAATGAAACTTAGGCATCACGCTGAGGGACTGGATTCTGGGTCTCCAACTTCCCAGGTATACGCTGTAACTACTAGGTTACAGAAATTCATTCTCTCCCCCTGCATCCCCCCCACCCCATGACATTTAAAAGTATTCATTCACAGTGGTACAGCTTCAACACAGAAGTTTGAGAGATGCCCCATATTAGAATATTCTACATCCCAGTGGTTAGAGCACTCTACCAAGAGCTGGAACATCCTTGTTCAAATATTTTCTCCCCTCAAATGGAGGGGAGACTTGAACTGGGGTCTCCCATATTTAATCTTTGCATGAGGGGAACACTATTTCCATACAAAGAAAGACATAAACTGACATGGAGATCAAACAATGTATTTACCCAGAGACAGCTTGACTATGTTGCCATTAGTAGGCACTGGAGAAGATCAGTATGGGACCTCTCCATCCCCACCACAGCCAGTCATGTTTGCTCAGAGTAGCGGGAGAGGGGGCGGGGAGGAGAGGAGAGGAGACGGGAGAGAAAAGAAGAGGCTTTGTCCAGTCCAAATATGATACTAGAAAGTTAGTAAATAAAGCAGTGAAGGGCTGATGCATATTTCAAGCTGCACTTAATAATAGATTTGAAGAGTTAAAGACACTGCTTTATCACATAGAAGAACAATGGCAGTTTTTTTCAAAGAAGCAAGTGTGGGTGCAGTCAGGAGCACAGTGTGGGGGAGGGTGACAAGATTCTGGCTCTAACCAAATACATGGATGATTCTTAAAGAAAGGAAAGAATTAAAGAAAAATAATTCAGCAAGAATGAAGCAGCAATAAGAGAGATATTCTGCAATAAGAATATGGAGACAAAGATATGGAAGTTAGATCAGCCAAAAAAAATAAGAGAGAATGGAAGGAAAACAAAGCAAAGGAAACTGAGGAGGTGTGTAAGAAAGGGGACTCTAAAATCTCTCAGATCATGGAGAGAATGCTGTCAACACTGGCTGATGTTTGACAGAGAAAAGTAGAAAATAGTTTATTATTTCTTTGATCTTGCTGAATAAAGAAGTGAACGGAAGAATCAGCAAAGACAGTGGATCATTTTCTCATTTGTCAAACATCTGGAGGAGTAAGAGGATACATCTCTGACAGGATCCCCAGGGTGCAGCCTGGAACTGTGGGACCATTGTGCCCCTAACTCTCTCCCGCCTGGGATGTCTTTCACAATGCCTTGCTAGTGACAAGCAGAAAACCCCACCAGGCACTGTCATCACTCAGCACAACCGCATGTGGAAACCCACACCCAGCTAGATTGCTTGAAGGCTCCCGGAGCCACTCATGAATCACACAGAGAAAGGCAGCAGAGCCAAATCCCCCCAGCTCCCAGAACTGTACCTCAGGAATATACCATCTTGCACTGCTCAAGACAAGCAATGCAGATTTATTAATTGGTTTACCACTTCATCAATGGAAATTAAATATACACTAGCCCAGGATCATCAACCTTTGGCACGTGGCCCATCAAGGAAATCCGCTGGTGGGCCGGGACGGTTTGTTTACCTGCAGTGTCTGCAGGTTCTGCCGATTGCAGCTCCCACTGGCCGTGGTTCGTCACTGCAGGCCAATGGGGGCTGTGGGAAGTGGCATACACTGAGGGATGTGGGAAGAGGAAGTATGGAGGACAAAAATGACCTCTCAGAGAGGTCATGCTGCCATCATGGATACAATTTAAGGTGGAGTCAAACACCTTGCACTGGACAGACAGCAGTGGGAAAAAATTGGGTGTTGTCTCATGTGCCACTAGGCACAGGAGATTCTAAGTCTAAGTTAAGTCACATTCCAAGTAAGTACCCTAACCACAGGGCTAAAAGCTATGAGAGAGGTCTCCTCCTCACCCTGCTGGGCAGTTTTGTGCAAGTTTGCATATAGGGCCTGATCTGGTAGGTGGGCTCTGAGGACATTTACCAGATCTGGCCCTGCAGGCAAGTTAGGGAGAAGAGTGCCTGTCTTTCTCCAGTTCTTGCTTTACTCTGGACTTAGATGTCCAGACACCTAGAGTGGGGCTGCAGTACATATGCACAGAGGCAAAAACACAGGTACCTGGGGAACCTTTACTGCAAAAACATAGGTGCATTAGGTGACTTTAGGTTCCTAGAGGATTTGGCAGCAGCTGAACGGTGGTAGTATGAATCCCAGTGGGATCTGATTCTGGGATTTAGATGCCTAAAGTAGTGGTTAGGCACCTACGTCCTTTTGTGAATCCAGCCTTTTAAGCTTCAACTCTTCTACAAAAGTGCAGATTTCTTTTTGTTCTTAGCTCAGAGGTTTTTGCCGCAGGTGGTTGAACCTAACCTACTATATTCCCCACCCCAATGCCTTTTTACTGACTTTAAAGCCCACTTTCATTTCTTAGCAATTGCCACATTCATCATGTCTGTCCATTCTATGAAGTGTCCTCCTAGTCCCACTACCTTCTGCATTTCAGAAAATGCTCCCAAAATGCCATCAGGCAACAAATGCAATACCATGTAACTTAAGTGGGAAATTACACATTGAAAAGACATAGTCTTGCCAAATGTCTTCTTTGTTGCATGAACAGTTCACATGTACACAGGAGCAGCTCATCCAAGGGATCAATGTCTTGTCCTCTGGCTGAAAGGGACAGAAATGCAGAGCAGGAAATGCCTCAGTTAAATATGGCAGGCTAAAACCACATCCACACAGGGGTCCGAGAAAGGACAAACAAGTTCTCCCACAATACACCACAAACCAATTCCTATCACCACTCCAGCTTAATAGTCCTGGGATATCCTCCCACAAATCTTAGGGCTAAACACATGTATCTGCAGTGCTATTGTGGAGCAGGTATATGGGGCATGTGTAGCTCTGCAGTGTGGATTCTTGCAGGCTGGCAGGGATAACATGTGCCCGCACATGCACAAGCCAGGACAAAAGCCCACCCTGCAGCATAGACATAGCCTAAGAATGATATGCAATAAAAAGGAAGCAGCCTGAAATCAGTGGGCCTGATATTCCTATCATTTGGGCATGCATGGCTTTCATTGACATTGCTGAGAAATGTGTGCATCCAGCTCTCCGGATAATCAGGCCTAAGTATGGACAACATTCTTTACACTCTTGTAGAGCAATCTTCCATGTCATAAACCAAAGTCTGTTAAATGGTTTGTTTTTGGACACTACTTGAGTCAATTCGTTAGCCATTTGGGATTCCTCACACTAGTTGTAGGCTGTATTTTTAGAGGGGCCTAAGTGAATTAGGCATTTCCTTCACTCTCAGTGGCAGTTAGGTGACAAACTCCCTGCTGCCCCTTTGAAAATAGCAGTTGCATATTTTTGTTGGAAAATTCCTTCCCATCTTGTATACATTCTATAACAAATTATGAGTTCTGAGCTGTCATCACAACACTGAATGCTATTTGCTCAAAAAGTAGGTGAAAACTGGGATGATACAAAACACAGTTTAAGAAGTCTATACTTCTGTTGTATCTCACATAGCTGTTTTGATTGATTTGGGTTGACTACCCAAACTTTCCTCTGGCCCTGTTAATCCTGTGTAAAACAATTTGTTCAGTAACTACAAGAATAAGGATGAGTGTAAAATTCCACAGAGTCACCATTTTAACATGCTTCTTAGCCCTATGTGGTTATCCTACATTCATACCTTTAAATATTTAAATGTATATTAATTTCAACCATCTATCTTCTCCAGAGTATAGTCCTGAAACCTACTCAAAATGTTAGCACAATTCTTCTGCTAGATTTTTCTTTTTCATATTAGCCAGTCAATTCACAACCCAACATCAGTGCCTCCACAGAGAGGGCAAATAAAAGGGCTCTCGATACTTAAGAGACTGGATCACCGCTTTAATTATTACTGACGATGAAAAGATTAAATAGCAGCTTTCGGCTTTCTATTTTGAGCTGAACATAAAAACACACTGGTCCAGATTATGTCCCTGGCTCCACTCCCTTAGCACTGCAGCAGTGGTACAAAAAAACTAGCTGGCTTACACCCCTTACCATTATTTAGCGTGTGTTGGGGGCAGAAAGGGGCCATGGTTTGGAATCTTCCTATGGCTGGCTATGCCATCATTAGGGCAGCTTTGCACAGCTGGAAGAGCACAAAGCAGCCCTAGTGCACCTGAGGATCAGTGCTGTAATTGTTACAGATCTTTTTTGTTGAAGAGGTGAGTGCCACTCCCACCCCATGCCCCATAGATGTGGCTGTTGAAATCTTCCTTGTGTGTGCTTGGAAATTCATTAGCCCCCACTCAGGCAGAAAACAGGCTAGATGCTATGAAGCCATATCTGAGCACTGGTGGAAAACAGAAGTTTTCAGTACCCAGAATTACCTGTAATTATTTCCACTTGGGTCACTAATTCAACAGGAACTTCTTGAGGCTTGGCATTTTGTGTGAGTTTTCAATATTAAAACGAAAAGGAGTACTTGTGGCACCTTAGAGACTAACCAATTTATTTGAGCATGAGCTTTCGTGAGCTACAGCTCACTTCATCGGATGCATACCGTGGAAACTGCAGCAGACTTTATATATACACAGAGAATATGAAACAATACCTCCTCCCACCCCACTGTCCTGCTATCTTAAAACAAAAAAACTTCAAATCCAGACTCCAGCGAGAAACTGCTGAATTGGAATTCATTTGCAAATTGGATACTATTAATTTAGGCTTAAATAGAGACTGGGAGTGGCTAAGTCATTATGCAAGGTAGCCTATTTCCTCTTGTTTTTTCCTACCCACCCCTCCAGATGTTCTGGTTTAACTGGATTTAAACTTGGAGAGTGGTCAGTTTGGATGAGCTATTACCAGTAGGAGAGTGAGTTTGTGTGTGTATAGGGGTGGGGGGGATGTGAGAAAACCTGGATTTGTGCAGGAAATAGCCCAACTTGATTATCATGCACATTGTGTAAAGAGTTGTCACTTTGGATGGGCTATCACCAGCAGGAGAGTGAATTTGTGTGGGGGGGTGGAGGGTGAGAAAACCTGGATTTGTGCTGGAAATGGCCCAACCTGATGATCACTTTAGATAAGCTATTACCAGCAGGACAGTGGGGTGGGAGGAGGTATTGTTTCATATTCTCTGTGTATATATAAAGTCTGCTGCAGTTTCCACGGTATGCATCCGATGAAGTGAGCTGTAGCTCACGAAAGCTCATGCTCAAATAAATTGGTTAGTCTCTAAGGTGCCACAAGTACTCCTTTTCTTTTTGCAAATACAGACTAACATGGCTGTTACTCTGAAACCTGTCAATATTAAAACTTTATTGTGGTGAAAATCATCCACGTGGAAGATTTTATTAAGGTTTTTGGGGAAGCTGGACCGTCTATTCCTGCACCCCTCAGGCTCCGGACTTCTGTAGATTGTGACTGAGGGAAGAAAGGAGTTGAGGACTGGACAAATATTAAAAAAAATATGAACCAAAAATATATCTTCCTTCAAATCAGACACAAACTTTAATAGTAATGATAGGTTTCAGAGTAACAGCCGTGTTAGTCTATATTCACAAAAAAAAAAGGAGTACTTGTGGCACCTTAGAGACTAACCAATTTATTTGAGCATAAGCTTTCGTGAGCTACAGCTCACTTCATCGGATGCATACTGTGGAAAGCATTCTTACAACTACAATACCCACCTATGGAAGTGAAGAAACAGATTGATAGAGCCAGAAGAGTTCCCAGAAGTCTCCTACTACAGGATAGGCCTAACAAAGAAAATAACAGAATGCCACTAGCCGTCACCTTCAGCCCCCAACTAAAACCCCTCCACCGCATTATTAAGGATCTACAACTTATCCTGAAGGATGACCCAACATTCTCACAGATCTTGGGAGGCAGGACAGTCCTTGCCTACAGACAGCCCCCCAACCTGAAGCAAATACTCACCAGCAACCACATACCACACAACAGAACCACTAACCCAGGAACCTATCCTTGCAACAAAGTCTGTTGCCAACTGTGCCCACATATCTATTCAGGGGACACCATCACAGGGCCTAATAACATCAGCCACATTATCAGAGGCCCGTTCACCTGCACATCCACCAATGTGATATATGCCATCATGGGCCAGCAATGCCCCTCTGCCATGTACATTGGTCAAACTGGACAGTTTCTACGTAAAAGAATAAATGGACACAAATCAGATGTCAAGAATTATAACATTCATAAACCAGTTGGAGAACACTTCAATCTCTCTGGTCACGCGATTACAGACATGAAAGTTGTGATATTACAACAAAAAAACTTCAAATGCAGACTCCAGTGATAAACTGTTGAATTGGAATTCATTTGCAAATTTGATACAATTAACTTAGGCTTGAATAGAGACTGGGAGTGGCTAAGTCATTATGCAAGGTAACCTATTTCCCCTTGTTTTTTCCAACCCCCCCCCCCCCCCAGACATTCTTGTTAAACCCTGGATTTGTGCTGGAAATGGCCCAACTTGATTATCATACACATTGTAAGGAGAGGTTTCAGAGTAACAGCCGTGTTAGTCAGTATTCGCAAAAAGAAAAGGAGGACTTGTGGCACCTTAGAGACTAACCAATTTATTAGAGCATAAGCTTTCGTGAGCTACAGCTCACTTCTTCAGATGCATATCGTGGAAACTCCTATCACCAGCAGGAGAGTGAATTTGTGTGGGGGGGTGGAGGGTGAGAAAACCTGGATTTGTGCTGGAAATCACTTTAGATAAGCTATTACCAGCAGGACAGTGGGGTGGGAATAGGTATTGTTTCATATTCTCTGTGTATATATAAAGCCTGCTGCAGTTTCCACGATATGCATCTGAAGAAGTGAGCTGTAGCTCACGAAAGCTTATGCTCTAATAAATTGGTTAGTCTCTAAGGTGCCACAAGTCCTCCTTTTCTTATTGTAAGGAGAGTGATCACTTTAGATAAGCTATTACCAGCAGGAGAGTGGGGTGGGAGGAGGTATTTTTTCATTCTTTGTGTGTATATAAAAAGATCTTCTACACTTTCCACAGTATGTATCCAATGAAGTGTGCTGTAGCTCACGAAAGCTTATGCTCAAATAAATTGGTTAGTCTCTAACGTGACACAAGTACTCCTTTTCTTTTTAATAGTAATGTATGTGTAGAACTCGCTCGTATGTATAATTCCTCAGCTTCCCCTCCCTTTTGGTGTTTTCAGGGGAAGCAAACAAAGTGCAGTTCTGCATACACTACTAAGAACTGAATACCACAGTGCTTTTGAATAACAGATTATTTCTTTTGCAAGAGCAAATTCTAAGCTCTTCCCTTCCCCCCAACCCTCTGGCATTCCAGCTGAGATAATCAGGAGAAAGGGACTTGGCATCCAATGCAAATGTGAAACAGAATGGTGTGAAGCTGCTTACCAAGCTGTTTGAAGAAGAGTGGAAAACAACGTTCTGCACCAGATAAAGAATTTAATCTTATCAGCAATGATATGAAGGAAGGAAAAGGCAGATCTTAAGAGGATAATTTGGGGAAATCTGGAAACCTGGCAGCCAGTTCAGAAATGATAAATTAAATTAAGTACAGGATAATAACTGCATCCCTCAAAACAGAACAGGACAAAGAACTAAAATAAAGAAAGCATCATTAGAACTTGGATACATTCACTCTGCAGGCTACTTTTCCTTTATTCTGAGGACTATCTTCCTTAAAATTATCCATTGTATCCATTTCTCATTTCCATTAGAAATCACCTGCAGCTCTGTAGAGTTAGCAGTCTTGTGGAGATAATAGCAGGGGGAAAAGAGCAGTTAGGAAATGATGAGGGGAAAGAGAATAAGTTCTCTGAGAATAAGATAGAATTGTTCTGTTATGCAATATATTAAGATGAACTGAGTGGAGAAAAGTGGATGGTACCCTATTGCTGCAGTGCAGTTAACAGTTGTGCCAGCTGAACATTTTGAGTTTTTCTGCTTTCGACTTCCTGCAATATCTATCAATGAGACACAACCGATGGTCAGGAGGCAGAAGTGTAGTAGTCGACTTGCCTAAAAAGAAGTAGTTGTATAGGGGAAATTATAGCAAGAAAATCAGGTAATCAGGAAAATTTGGGAATGTAAAAAGGAAATGACAGTTACAAATGGGGAAGGTTTATGCACTAAGGGCTTATCTGCACAAGGAAAAAGCTCACAGTAGCTGCTGCACACTAAGGGTGCCTTTGTGCACATTAACTTAATGCACTTTGAAAGTGTACTCAGCTAAGCTGCCTGAGAGCATTTTCAATGCACAGTATGAGTATCCACACAGAGAGTTAGTAGGGAGTAGCCAGTGTGCTTTACATTCCTACCCTAACTTACTACATGCCAAACTCCCTGTGTAGTCAAGTCCTGAGTTACAGGATTTCCTCTCTCTCTCTCTCTCTCTCTCTCTGTCTCTCTCTCAGTTGTAACTATGCTTCTGCGTATAATAGGAACATAGAGAAAGAGAAGAAGACCATGAATATACTCCCCCTCCAAAATTAAAATAATGTACATTTAACTTTTCAAGGTTAATTTGGGTTGTCTTGAATTTTGGCTTCCCTTTCTTCAGGAGCGAATTTACCATGAAACAAATTGTGCAGTGGCATGGGCCCCCAATGACGGGGGCCCCCAAAATTCAGGACAAATATCTGACAACCTGCTCCCGAGTCCCAACCTATGGCGTGGCAGGGCTCAGGCAAGCAGGCTGCCTGCATGCCGTGGTTGTGGCCCCACGCCACTCCTGGAAGCAGCCAGTATTACCAGGCGTAAGCTGAAAAAGCCATGAGTCAGGTCTCCAAAACTGTGAGACTGGCTCAAAAATCATGAGATTTTTAAAAATAATAAATGCTCTGTCTTTTTATGTGCCTTCTGGGATTTAATTAAAGCAGGATGGACAGCTCTTTTTTTTTTTTTTTGGTTTGATGGCAGTTCAAAAAAAAAATCATCATTTATGGATAAACTGAATCTGAAATTTTCCAGTGAATTGAAAAAGTTTTAAGCATTTGAACCTGGGTCTTCTGTGTCTTACAAAAGTGGCATAGCAGCAGCAGCACCACTACCACCTCTTCCTGCTGTGGGTTTGTGAATGGTTGAAAAGATTTGTGTCAAATTCCCAAATAATTTCAGTGTGACTGAAACAACATGTTTCATTGAATAAACTACCTGTCAGAAAAATTTCATCCATCTCTAGTTTTGGGCCCATAAAGATCACATTTTTTAACCATATCTCTATAAGTATGAGCCCTAGAAGCATGATTTTAGAAGCTGAGTTTCTCATGTGATAACATGACTCCAGAAGCCAGAGCTTTATGAAAGGCACCAAATATTCCAAGACTTGTGATTTAACTATAAGAATTGGCAATGCTGGCTATATTTTGGGATGGGGTAAGGGAGTAAAGCATGGTGGCAGTTTCAGGGCTTGTTTCTCCGAGTTGAAAGAAAGAAAGAAAGAAAGAAAGAAAGAAAGAAAGAAAGAAAGAAAGAAAGAAAGAAAGAAAGAAAGAAAGTGTGAATACTAAGGAACAGAGAAAGGATTATTACTGATGTGGGTTCCAATAAGCAATGTCAATGTTATCACTGAATTCTCTGTTATCTGAAGTTGAAGAAAATAATGGGGTCTCTACAGCAAATCCACTTTTAGTAGGAGAATTGTAGATGGTATTAAGAATTTTTAAAATGTAATTTTCAGCTTATTTATGTGCTAAATGTTCCACCACTCTGTTAGTTCAAGCCTTAAGAGCATATTTTCATGACAATCTGTTTTGACTTTTCCTTTTCAGAGCATCTTTGAAAGTAAAAATTACTTCTGTGTCAACATATTTCATCAATACATTTGTGAGTGTCCTGTATCCAATCAAAGTTGCATTATCAAGCTCACGACCATATGAAATTAAACTCACATGAAAGACAACGGTCAATGGGAATTTCAAAACATAATGAAAAAAGAGAAGTCACAAAAGAAAAAGTCGACCGTAGTGACTCTGATACCTATTCCCATAGGCACTTCTGGTTTTACTGCATTAAGTGAAGCAGAGTTAAGGGGTCTGCTACTGTCTCTGCTGCTATGTTTCTCTGGGTTGCTGGCCATCAAAATGCAGTCTGAAGAACAGATTTCTATCAGCTATATGGTAGAAGATTGATCCAGACTCACACACAAATACAGGAAGAGATTTAATACTCTTCATATTTGAGCCTCAAAGCTTGCAACACATGCTGCTGTTCATACTAAATTATCACCAGTGCTGGGATTCTCAGATTAGAACAATATGGTGCCCTTTAATTGTGAAGCTAAAGCAAACAGAGAGTTTTAGGCCCCAAGCCTGCAAACACTTATTTGCCTAGTTAGCTTTGATTCTGTGGCTAGTCCCCTTCAACAGGACTACTCACCATAGTAAAGTTAAGCATGCAAATCAGAGTTTGTAGGACTGCATCTTGACATTAAAAGAACAGGAGTACTTGTGGCACCTTACAGACTAACAAATGTATTTGAGCATAAGCTTTTGTGGGCTACAGCCCACTTCACTGGATGCACAGAATGGAACATATAGTAAGAAGATATATATATACACATATATACAGAGAACACGAAAAGGTAGTGTAAGAGGCTAATTAATTAAGATGAGCTATTATCAGCAGGAGAAAAAAACATTTGTAGTGATAATCAAGATGGCCCATTTAGACAGTTGACAAGAAGGTGTGAGGATACTTAACATGGGGAAATAGATTCAAAATGTGTAATGACCCAGCCACTCCTAGTCTCGGTTCAAACCCAAGTTAATGATATCTAGTTTGCATATTAATTCAAGCTCAGCAGTTTCTCATTGGAGTCTGTTTTTGAAGCTTTTCTGTTGCAAAATTGCCACTTTTTAAATCCGTTACTGAGTGGCCAGAGAGGTTGAAGTGTTCTCCTACCGGTTTTTGAATGTTATGATTCCTGATATCATGTGTTATATTCTATGATTCTATGGAAAACATGGGAGGTAATTGGCCCACTCTATTCAGCACTGGTTAGGCCACAACTGGAGTACAGTTTCCAGTTCTGGGCACCACAGTTTAAGAAATTAAATACATTGGAGAGAGTCTAGAGGAGAGCAACAAAAAATGATAAAGGTTTAGAAGACCTGACCTAATATGAGGGCATGTTTAATTTTGAGAAAAGGAGACTGAGGGAACCTAATAACAGTTGGCAAAAATATTAAGGGCTAACATGGCTGCTACTCTGAAACCTTATGAGGAGAGGCTGAGGGAACTGGGATTGTTTAGTCTGCAGAAGAGAAGAATGAGGGGGGATTTGATAGCTGCTTTCAACTACCTGAGAGGTGGTTCCAAAGAGGATGGTTCTAGACTATTCTCAGTGGTAGAAGATGACAGGATAAGGAGTAATGCTCTCAAGTTGCAGTGGGGTAGCTTTAGGTTGGATATTAGGAAAAACTTTTTCACTAGAAGGGTGGTGAAACACTGGAATGCGTTACCTAGGAAGGTGGTGGAATCTCCTTCCTTAGAAGTTTTTAAGGTCAGGCTTGACAAAGCCCTGGCTGGGATGATTTAATTGGGGATTGGTCCTGCTTTGAGCAGGGTTTGGACTAGGTGACCTCCTGAGGTCCCTTCCAACCCTGATATTCTATGATTCTATGATTCTATAAAGAGGATAGTGATCAATTTTTCTCCATATCCGTTTAAACTGCAGCAAGATTTAGGTCAGATATTAGGTAAATCTTTCTAACTATAAGGGTAGTAGCATTCTAGAATAAGCTTCCAAGGGAAGTCATAGAATCCCTGCCACTGAAGGTTTTTAAGAACAGGTTGGGCCAGGGATCGGCAACTTTGGCACATGGCCCATCAGGAAAATCCACTGGCAGGCCGGGATGGTTTGTTTACCTGCAGCATCTGCAGGTTCAGCCGATCACAGTTCCCACTGGCCGCGGTTCGCTGTTCCAGGCCAATGGGGGCTGTGGGAAACGGCGTGGGCCGAGGGATGTGCTGGCCACCCCTTCCCGCAGCCTCCATTGGCTTGGAACAGACTACCGCGGCCAGTGGGAGCTGCAAAAGGCTGAATCTGTGGACACTGCAAGAAAACAAACCGCCCCGGCCTGCCAGCAGATTTCCCTGACAGGCGCGTGCCAAAGGTTGCCAATCCCTCGGTTAGACAAACACCTGTCAGGAATGGTCTAGGTATACTTGGTTGTGCCTCAGCATGGGGGTATCGATTACATGACCTCTTGAGATCCCTTCCAGATCTACATTTCTGTGATTCTGAATTTCAGCCTGAAAGATACAAATAAAATTCATAACTAGCTTGATATGAAGCTCTTTCAGAGATATATTTTTTCTCCTTTTAACTAATAGAAACAGGTGGCATCAAAAAAAGAGGAACAGGATCCTGAATGCTTTATCCGCTACTCCTGAAGGAACTAGACACAGAAGGGCTACAGAATATCCACTAAACAGTTGCAAACAGACACCAAGCCTTGCAGGAGAAGGAACTTGAGGAGAAGTGACTAGATAATTGTCCAAAGCAGCCAGAACTAGAACCAGATTTGCAGCTCCGCATCAGATCACACACTCTTCAGTCTACAGTAATATATCAAATCCAGAGGTGCAGTAAGGTTATGCTACTGCAAAAGAATTCCTGTGATGGGTGACCTCTAGCGTATGCATCACAATAGCAATTTTTTATTTATTTATTTATTTACTTATAAAAAGCTAAAGATGTTATGTAAGGATGCTGGAGATGGCTGCAGATACCAAAGATCAACCTCCATTTTGGAAGGCAGGTTTCTGGTCTGCAGGGAGTAGAACTGATTGTAACAAGGTGCAGTTTACAGCGGGCTTGTCCTTGAACAGTATGCTGACACCACCAAGCATTTTAAACTAAGAACAGGGAAAGAGCCCACTTGGAGACATCTTCCCCCAAAATATCCCCTCAAGCCCTACAGCCCCTTTCCTGGGGAAGGCTTGATAATAATGTCCCCACCAATTGGTACAGGTGAACACAGATCCAAACCCTTGGATCTTAAGAACAATGAAAAATCAATCAGGTTCTTAAAAGAAGACTTTTAATAAATGAAAAGGTAAAAGACCTCTGTAAAATCAGGATGGTAAATTCCTTACAGGGTGTCATAAATATAAAGGGAAGGGTAAACCCCTTTAAAATCCCTCCTGGCCAGAGGAAAAACCCTCTCACCTGTAAAGGGTTAAGAAGCTAAAGGTAACCTCGCTGGCACCTGACCAAAATGACCAATGAGGAGACAAGATAGTTTCAAAAGCTGGGAGGAGGAAGAAAAACAAAGGGTCTGTGTCTGTCTGTGTGATGCTTTTGCCGGAGACAGAACAGGAATGGAGTCTTAGAATTTACTAAGTAATCTAGCTAGGTATGTATTAGATTGTGATTTCTTTAAATGGCTGAGAAAATAGCTGTGTTGAATAGAATGAATATTCCTATCTGTGTACCTTTTTATGTAACTTAAGGTTTTGCCTAGACGGATTCTCTATATTTTGAATCTAATTACCCTGTAAGGTATTCACCATCTTGATTTTACGGAGGTGATTCTTTTCTTTTTACTTCTATTAAAAAGTCTTCTTGTAAGGAAACTGAATGCTTTTTCATTGTTCTAAGATCCAAGGGTTTGGGTCTGTGGTCACCAATGCAAATTGGTGAGGATTTTTACCAAACCTTTCCCAGGAAGTGGGGTGCAAGGGGTGGGAGGATTTTGGGGGGAAAGACGTGTCCAAACTACGTTTTTTCAGGAACCCAGATAAAGTTTGGTGGTGGCAGTGGAAATCCAAGGGCAAAGGGTAAAATAATTTGTACCTTGGGGAAGTTTTAACCTAAGCTGGTAAAAGTAAGCTTAGGAGGTTTTCATGCAGGTTCCCATATCTGTACCCTAGAGTTCAGAGTGGGGAAGGAATCTTGACATGTTGGCAGAGTGGTGGGATTAACCTGAAATCCTTTTGAGATCAATTTGAGATTTTTTTGAACCAGAAAAACAGATTTTAAAAAGGAAATATTTTTCCTTTGGGGCTGATGGAAAGGAGGTCCAACTGAAAGCAGCTAGTTTTTCCTCTGCTTTGGGGCCAGAGCAGAGACAAAAAGGGGTTATCTTTGTGAATTGCAGGTTTTCTTTGCCTGGAGGCAGAGTAGTTAACCTCCTGCAGGGAAATTCATAGTCTTCACAAAGCTGAGGTTTTTTTTCCCCCTAAAAGTTAATAGGGGGGTGTTCTACCCATTTGCCTGGAAACAAAAGTGGCAGGGTTTTTTTTTTTTTTTTTTTTTTAGGATTTTGATTTTTTTTTTTTACAAGGAGCACAGATTTGAAAAGGATTTTTTTTTCCTTTGGGGCTGCTGGAAAGCAGGTTTCCAAGCAGTTGGGGGTTTTGCTTTGATTTGGGGGCAGAGCAGAGACAAAGGGAATTGCCTTTTTCTGTAGGCTGACAATCACTATCAGAGAATAGGTATCCTATTCCAGCATAGCAAAATTTTACAAGCCAAGTTTTGTTTATTTTATTTCTAAACCTCGGGTGTGAAGTTAGTTAAAAACAGAGAGGTTAGGATGACAGACTCCACAGCTCAACAAAAGCTGGAATTAGCCAGATTTCAGGCTGATGAAAAACAAAAGGAACATGAAAGACAAATAGAACTTATGCAGATGGAGAAGGAGGTACAGGAGGCTGCCCACGGAGGGAAACTGTGAGTGTGGGCGGGAAGAAGGTCACCGCATGGAGGGACACCAGAGCACAAGTGTAAGCTATCCATGCTTCCTTAGTGGATCCCAATTTAATTAACCCAGAGATCCAAGTGATGATTCAACCCTTCAAGTCCAACTCTTTCAATTTACCTACAGCCAAACTGCCTGTCCAGTACCAGGGCTGGTCAGGAACGTGGACTTTTGCAGTCTATGATGATTATCCCATCCCCATGCTGTTGGGGGAAGACGTGGCCAATCATGTGAAGCAGGCCAAGAGGGTGGGAATGGTCACCCGCAGCCAGGCTAAACAAGCCATGATACCTAGCTCTGTTCTGGAAACTTCGATCAGGACCTGATCAGAGGTGATGGACCCGGACCCCAGGCCAATGTCTGCAACAGCAGTAGTGGATCCAGTCCCAGAGACCCAGACGGAACCAGTCCCAGAACCGGAACCAGCGGAACAACCAGCACCCATTGCCAGCACTGAATCCAGTACTTGCAACACCAGAGGGCCCCACCGAACCTGAACCAGCAGCAGCCCATAACCCTACACAAGAGGCTCAGCCGGAGCCTGAACCCCAACATAGTGTCCCAGCAGACAGCGGTTCACAGTCAACGGAAACAGCCCCATCCCCTACATCGCTTCCAGAGGGACCAAGCATAGGTCCACAATCCAATGAGGAACTGATGTCTCCAGCATCAAGGGAACAGTTCCAGATCGAACAGGAAGCAGATGAAAGCCTCCAGAGAGCTTGGATGGTGGCACGGAGCAACCCACCGCCTCTCAGCTCTTCTAATCGATCCAGGTTTGTTGTAGAAAAAGGACTTTTCTACAAGGAAACTCTTTCTGGTGGACACCAGGAAGACTGGCATCCTCAGAGACGGTTGGTAGTTCCAACTAAATACCGGGCCAAGCTCTTGAGCTTAGCCCATGATCATCCTAGTGGCCACGCTGTGGTGAACAGGACCAAAGACCGTTTGGGGGGGTCATTCCACTGGGAGGGAATGGGCAAGGACATTTCTACCTATGTCCGGTCTTGTGAGCTATGCCAAAGAGTGGGAAAACCCCAAGACCAGGTCAAAGCCCCTCTCCAGCCACTCCCCATCATTGAAGTTCCATTTCAGCGAGTAGCTGTGGATATTCTGGGTCCTTTTCCGAAAAAAGACACCCAGAGGAAAGCAGTACATACTGACTTCCATGGATTTTGCCACCTGATGGCCGGAAGCAGTAGCTCTAAGCAACACCAGGGCTAAAAGTGTGTGCCAGGCACTAGCAGACATTTTTACCAGGGTAGGTTGGCCCTCCGACATCCTCATAGATGCAGGAACTAATTTCCTGGCAGGAACTATGGAAAACCTCTGGAAAGCTCATGGGATAAATCACTTGGTTGCCACTCCTTACCACCATCAAACAAATGGCATGGTGGAGAAGTTTAATGGAACTTTGGGGGCCATGATACGTAAATTCGTAAATGAGTACTCCAGTGATTGGGACCTAGTGTTGCAGCAGTTGCTCTTTGCTTACAGAGCTGTACCACATCCCAGTTTAGGGTTTTCCCCATTTGAACTTGTATATGGCCGTGAGGTTAAGGGGCCATTACAGTTGGTGAAGCAGCAATGGGAGGGATTTACACCTTCTCCAGGAACTAACATTCTGGACTTTGTAACCAACCTACAAAACACCCTCCAAACCTCTTTAGCCCTTGCTAAAGAAAACTTACAGGATGCTTAAAAAGAGCAAAAAGCCTGGTATGATAAACATGCCAGAGAGCGTTCCTTCAAAGTAGGGGACCAGGTCATGGTCTTAAAGGCACTCCAGGCCCATAAAATGGAAGCATCGTGGGAAGGGCCATTCACGGTCCAGGAGCGCCTGGGAGCTGTTAATTTTCTCATAGCATACCCCACCTCCAACCGAAAGCCTAAGGTGTACCATATTAATTCTATAAATCCCTTTTATTCCAGAGAATTAAAGGTTTGTCAGTTTACAGCCCAGGGAGGAGACGATGCTGAGTGGCCTGAAGGTGTCTACTACGAAGGGAAAAGTGCTGGTGGTGTGGAAGAGGTGAACCTCTCCATGACCCTTGGGCGTATGCAGCGACAGCAGATTGAGGAGCTGTGCACTAGCTACACGCGACGTTCTCAGCCACCCCAGGACTGACTGAACGGGCATACCATTCCATTGACACAGGTAATGCTCACCCAATTAAAGTCCAACCCTACCAGGTGTCTTATCGAGCTAAAACTGCTATAGACCGGGAGATCCAGGATATGTTACAGATGGGTGTAATCCTCCCCTCTGGAAGTGCATGGGCATCTCCAGTGGTTCTAGTTCCCAAATCAGATGGGGAGACACATTTTTGCATGGTCTACTGTAAGCTAAATGCTGTAACTCGCCCAGACAACTATCCAATGCCACACACAGATGAACTACTAGAGAAACTAGGATGGGCCCAGTTCATCTCTACCCTGGACTTAACCAAGGGGTACTGGCAGGCACCGCTAGATGAATCCGCCAAGGAAAGGTCAGCCTTCACCACACATGTTGGGCTGTATGAATTTAATGTACTCCCTTTCAGGCTGTGAAATGCCCCCGCCACCTTCCAAAGACTTGTAGATGGTCTCCTAGTGGGATTAGGAGAATATGAAGTCGCCTACCTTGACGATGTGGCCATATTTTCGGATTCCTGGGCAGAACACCTGGAAAATCTACAAAAAGTCCTTGAGCGCGTAAGGGAGGCAGGACTAACTGTTAAGGCTAAGAAGTGTCAAATAGGCCTAAACAGAGTGACTTACCTTGGACACCAGGTGGGTCAAGGAACTATCAACCCCCTACAGGCCAAAGTGGATGCTATCCAAAAGTGGCCTGTCCCAAAGTCAAAGAAACAGGTCCAATCCTTCTTAGGCTTGGCCGGTTATTACAGACGATTTGTACTGCAATACAGATAAATTGCCGCCCCACTGACAGACCTAACCAAAAAGAAACAGCCAAATGCCGTTCAGTGGACCAAAAAGTGTCAGAAGGCCTTTAACCAGCTTAAAGCGACACTCATGTCTGACCCTGTACTAAGGGCCCCAGACTTTGACAAACCGTTCCTAGTAACCACAGATGCGTCTAAGCATGGTGTGGGAGCAGTTTTAATGCAGAAAGGACCTGATCAAGAATTCCACCCTGCAGTGTTTCTCAGCAAAAAACCTGTCTGAGAGGGAAAGCAACTGTCCAGTCAGGCAGTGAAAAAGAATGTTACGCCATTGTCTACGCCCTGGAAAAGCTACACCCATATGTTTGGGGACAGCGTTTCCACCTGCAAACCAACCATGCTGCACTACAGTGGCTTCATAACGCCATGAGAAATAACAAAAAACTTATTCGGTGGAATTTAGCTCTCCAAGATTTTGATTTCGACATCCAACACATCTCAGGAGCTTCTAACAAAGTGGCTGATGCACTCTCCCGTGAAAGTTTCCCAGAATCAACTGGTTAAAATCATCCTTGAGATGTGGAAAATATTGTTAGTCTTTATGTACTTGGTAGTATATTTAGAGGTGCATGTGTCTTATTAACTCTGCTTTTCCTAGAGCTCCAGGAAAAAATCCCAGCCAGCGTTTCACCCTAGCTGAGATTTGGGGGGGGGGGGGGTCATAAATATAAAGGGAAAAGTAAACCCCTTTAAAATCCCTCCTGGCCAGAGGAAAAACCCTCTCACCTGTAAAGGGTTAAGAAGCTAAAGGTAACCTCGCTGGCACTTGACCAAAATGACCAATGAGGAGACAAGATACTTTCAAAAGCTGGGAGGAGGGAGAAAAACAAAGGGTCTGTGTCTGTCTGTGTGATGCTTTTGCCGGAGACAGAACAGGAATGGAGTCTTAGAACTTACTAAGTAATCTAGCTAGGTATGTGTTAGATTATGATTTCTTTAAATAGCTGAGAAAATAGCTGTGCTGAATAGAATGAATATTCCTGTCTGTGTGTCTTTTTTGTAACTTAAGGTTTTGCCTAGAGGGATTCTCTATGTTTTGAATCTGATTACCCTGTAAGGTATTCACCATCCTGATTTTACAGAGGTGATTCCTTTTTTTTTTTTTTTACTTCTATTAAAAGTCTTCTTGTAAGGAAATGGAATGCTTTTTCATTGTTCTCAGATCCAAGGGTTTGGGTCTGTGGTCACCTATGTAAATTGGTGAGGATTTTTACCAAACCTTCCCCAGGAAGTGGGGTGCAAGGGGTGGGAGGATTTTGGGGGGCAAAGACGTGTCCAAACTCCATTTTTTCAGGAACCCAGATAAAGTTTGGTGGTGGCAGTGGAAATCCAAGGGCAAAGGGTAAAATAATTTGTATCTTGGGGAAGTTTTAATCTAAGCTGGTAAAAGTAAGTTTAGGAGGTTTTCATGCAGGTCCCCACATCTGTACTCTAGAGTTCAGAGTGGGGAAGGAACCTTGACACAGGGTAATCAGATTCAAAACATAGAGAATCCCTCTAGGCAAAACCTTAAATTACAAAAAGACACAAAAACAGGAATACACACAGCACAGCTTTTTTACAAGTCATTAAACAAAAGAAAATCTAATTAATTTTCTAGCTAGATTACTTACTAACTTTACTGGAGCTGTAAGGCTTGCATTCCTCATCTGTTCCCATCAAAAGCATCACACAGACAGACAGAACCCTTTGTTCCCCCCGCACCCTCCCCTCCAGATTTGAAAGTATCTTGTCCCCTCATTGGTCATTTTGGGTCAGGTGCCAGTGAGGTTACCTTAGCTTCTTAACTCTTCACAGGTGAAAGGGTTTTGCCTCTGGCCAGGAGACATTTTATTGCACTGTATACAGAAAGGTGGTTAACCTTCCCTTTATATTTATGACAGAGTACAATTATACTTTTCTTGTCTGATCCAATTGCTTCTTTTAACAATATAACAAGTGTCTGAACTGTGACTGAGAGTTAAAAGTAAAGAGAGGGACTCAATCACTAAGTCTGTAGGAGAGGATTAATGTACTGCTCTCTCTGAAACAATTGTAGGGAATCATCCCTGAAATAAAATTTAGTTTACAGCTGGAAAAGTAAAGAAATAAGAATGGGGCACAAGTGTACGCAGTTTATACCACCATATCCTACAGATAATGGATGTTAAGTATCAGCTTTATTCTATCTGCTGGATGCAGGCTATTATAGGAGGGGAAAATTCCTTGGAGAAGAACAATCTACCTTACTATCTAGCTATCCATTGTCATATATGTAGATTCCCTGATATGTTGGGGACTTAAGAGAAGCAGCTTCCAAAGACAAACAATATGGAAGCATCATCTGGAAAAGTGAAAATGAATATGTGTGCTTGAGACTCAGAGAACAACATTGGGACAGAGAAGAGAAAGTATGGTTAGTGGGCCACATACCTAGACAACATGCCTTGATAACCAACCCCACACCCAGGACAGTCTGCACATGGCTAGGATCATTCTTACATGTACATCCAGACAAATAAGCATATTGTTTTGGGGTAGAAAAGGGAGTTGGCTTCCAGTAGCAGAGATGAAGCTCTTAAGTACTCTTACTTGCAGTATAAGAGAGAGAGTTCCACTTTCTTTTTAGCCAGAGGAACCCTGCTGACCACAAGCACTCAGCTTCACAGTGGGATGTACCTTCAGCTAGCTGTCCCCAAAAGAACTCGGCCACAGAAGGCATTTGATAGGGAGGGACGCCGCTTTCCGTATACAAGAAATTGCCAGTCACAAGGTAAAACACACAGGAAGAGAGTAAATCCAGCCTGCCTAGGTCTGGGTAAGGTGAGAAGAGGGAAGGAGCCTATGTTTTCATTGTCCAGGACAGAAGACTAACTGCTAGAATCACCCATACAGCCTCTCTTGCACCAGAAGACAAGGGTTGAAGCAACTCTACCTGTCGGGCTCACAGTGAGATAAAATCTTAACAGTGAATGCTGGGTTCACCACACGTGGGGCTTGTCTATGGTGAAAAATCATGTTGTGCTATAATGTGTGTTAATTAATATGAGTTTACTAACATATTTAACTCTCAGTGTTTCCTCATCTTGTCTTAGTTAACCTTAGGATCCAAAGGAGAGTCCTTGTCTAATGTGCTAAGCCCTGGTCTACACTAGGACTTTAGATCGAATTTAGCAGCATTAAATCGATGTAAACCTGCACCCGTCCACACGATGAAGCCCTTTATTTCAACTTAAAGGGCTCTTAAAATCGATTTCCTTACTCCACCCCTGACAAGTGGATTAGCACTTAAATCGGCCTTGCCGGCTCGAATTTGGGGTACTTTGGACACAATTAGACGGTATTGGCCTCCGGGAGCTATCCCAGAGTGCTCCATTGTGACCGCTCTGGACAGCACTCTCAACTCAGATGCACTGGCCAGGTAGACAGGAAAAGAACCGCGAACTTTTGAATCTCATTTCCTGTTTGGCCAGCGTGGCAAGCTGCAGGTGACCATGCAGAGGTCATCAGCAGAGGTGACCATGATGGAGTCCCAGAATCACAAAAGAACTCCAGCATGGACCGAACGGGAGGTACGGGATCTGATCGCTGTTTGGGGAGAGGAATCCATGCTATCAGAACTCCGTTCCAGTTTTCGAAATGCCAAAACCTTTGTCAAAATCTCCCAGGGCATGAAGGACAGAGGCCATAACAGGGACCCGAAGCAGTGCCGCGTGAAACTGAAGGAGCTGAGGCAAGCCTACCAGAAAACCAGAGAGGCAAACGGCCACTCCGGGTCAGAGCCCCAAACATGCCGCTTCTATGATGAGCTGCATGCCATTTTAGGGGGTTCAGCCACCACTACCCCAGCCGTGTTGTTTGACTCCTTCAATGGAGATGTAGGCAATACGGAAGCAGGTTTTGGGGACGAAGAAGATGATGATGATGATGAGGTTGTAGATAGCTCACAGCAAGCAAGCAGAGAAACCGGTTTTCCCGACAGCCAGGAACTGTTTCTCATCCTGGACCTGGAGCCAGTACCCCCCGAACCCACCCAAGGCTGCCTCCTGGACCCAGCAGGCGGAGAAGGGACCTCCGGTGAGTGTACCTTTTAAAATACTATACATGGTTTAAAAGCAAGCATGTGAAAGGATTACTTTGCCCTGGCATTCGCGGTTCTCCTGGATGTACTCCCAAAGCCTTTGCAAAAGGTTTCTGGGGAGGGCAGCCTTATTGCGTCCTTCATGGTAGGACACTTTACCACTCCAAGCCAGTAACACGTACTCAGAAATCACTGTACAACAAAGCATTGCAGTGTATGTTTGCTGGCGTTCAAACAACATCCGTTCTTTATCTCTCTGTGTTATCCTCAGGAGAGTGAGATATAATTCATGGTCACCTGGTTGAAATAGAGTGCTTTTCTTCAGGGGACACTCAGAGGAGCCCATTCCTGCTGGGCTGTTTGCCTGTGGCTAAACAGAAATGTTCCCCGCTGTTAGCCACAGGGAGGGGGGAAGGTTGACGGGGTAGCCATGCGGTGGGGGGAAGCAAAATACAACCTTGTAATGAAAGCACATGTGCTATGTATGTAATGTTAACAGCAAGGTTTACCCTGAAAGAGTGTAGCCACTGTTTTATAAAATGTGTCTTTTTAAATACCGCTGTCCCTTTTTTTTTCTCCACCAGCTGCATGTGTTTCAATGATCACAGGATCTTCTCCTTCCCAGAGGCTAGTGAAGCTTAGAAAGAAAAAAAAACGCACTCGCAATGACATGTTCTCCGAGCTCATGCTGTCCTCCCACACTGACAGAGAACAGACAAATGCATGGAAGCAAATAATGTCAGAGTGCAGGAAAGCACAAAATGACTGGGAGGAGAGGTGGCGGGCTGAAGAGAGTAAGTGGCGGGCTGAAGACAGGGCTGAAGCTCAAATGTGGTGGCAGCGTGATGAGAGGAGGCAGGATTCAATACTGAGGCTGCTGGAGGACCAAACCAGTATGCCCCAGTGTATGGCTGAACTGCAGCAAAGGCAGCTGGAGCACAGACTGCCACTACAGCCCCTGTGTAACCAACCGCCCTCCTCCCCAAGTTCCATAGCCTCCACACCCAGACGCCCAAGAACTCGGTGAGGGTCCTCCGGCCAACCAGCCACTCCACCACAGAGGATTGCCCAAAAAAAAAGAAGGCTGTCATTCAATAAATTTTAAAGTTGTAAAATTTTAAAATGCTGTGTGGCATTTTCCTTCCCTCCTCCACCACCCCTCCTGGGCTACCTTGGTAGTCATCCCCCTATTTGTGTGATGAATGAATAAAGAATGCATGAATGTGAAGCAACAATGACTTTATTGCCTCTGCAAGTGGTGATTGAAGGGAGGAGGGGAGGGTGGTTAGCTTACAGGGAAGTAGAGTGAACCAAGGGGCGGGGGGTTTCATCAAGGAGAAACAAACAGAACTTTCACACCGTAGCCTGGCCAGTCATGAAACTGGTTTTCAAAGCTTCTCTGATGCGTACAGCGCCCTCCTGTGCTCTTCTAACTGCCCTGGTGTCTGGCTGCGCATAACCAGCAGCCAGGCGATTTGCCTCAATCTCCCACCCCACCATAAACGTCTCCCCCTTACTCTCACAGATATTGTGGAGCACACAGCAAGCAGTAATAACAGTGGGAATATTGGTTTCGCTGAGGTCTAAGCGAGTCAGTAAACTGCACCAGCGCGCCTTTAAACGTCCAAATGCACATTCTACCACCATTCTGCACTTGCTCAGCCTGTAGTTGAACAGCTCCTGACTACTGTCCAGGCTGCCTGTGTACGGCTTCATGAGCCATGGCATTAAGGCGTAGGCTGGGTCCCCAAAGATACATATAGGCATTTCAACATCCCCAACAGTTATTTTCTGGTCTGGGAATAAAGTCCCTTCCTGCAGCTTTTGAAACAGACCAGAGTTCCTGAAGATGCGAGCGTCATGTACCTTTCCCGGCCATCCCACGTTGATGTTGGTGAAATGTCCCTTGTGATCCACCAGAGCTTGCAGCACTATTGAAAAGTACCCCTTGCGGTTTATGTACTCTGCGGCTTGGTGCTCCGGTGCCAAAATAGGGATATGGGTTCCGTCTATGGCCCCACCACAGTTAGGGAATCCCAATGCAGCAAAGCCATCCACTATGACCTGCACATTTCCCAGGGTCACTACCCTTGATATCGGCAGATCTTTGTTTGTGTGGGCTACTTGCATCACAGCAGCCCCAACAGTAGATTTGCCCACTCCAAATTGATTCCCAACTGACCGGTAGCTGTCTGGCGTTGCAAGCTTCCACAGAGCTACCGCCACTCGCTTCTCAACTGTGAGGGCTGCTCTCATCTTGGTATTCATGCGCCTCAGGGCAGGGGAAAGCAAGTCACAAAGTTCCATGAAAGTGCCCTTACGCATGCGAAAGTTTCACAGCCACTGGGAATCGTCCCAGACTTGCAACACTATGCGGTCCCACCAGTCTGTGCTTGTTTCCTAAGCCCAGAATCTGCATTCCACAGCATGAACCTGCCCCATTAGCACCATGATGCATGCATTGGCAGGGCCCATGCTTTCAGAGAAATCTGTGTCCATGTCCTGATCACTCACGTGACCGCGCTGACATCGCCTCCTTGCCCGGTATCGCTTTGCCAGGTTCTGGTGCTGCATATACTGCTGGATAATGCGTGTGGTGTTTAATGTGCTCCTAACTGCCAAAGTGAGCTGAGCGGCCTCCATGCTTGCCTTGGTATGGTGTCCGCACAGAAAAAAGGCGCGAATGATTGTCTGCCATTGCTCTGACGGAGGGAGGGGTGACTGACGACACGGCTTACAGGGTTGGCTTCAGGGAGCTAAAATCAACAAAGGGGGTGTCTTTACATCAAGGAGTATTTCAGGCAGGACTTCACGGAGAGTTCCAATAAGAAATGGTGCACCTAAGTTATTGTTCTTATTGGAACAAGGAGGTTAGTCTGGCCTCTGATTGATACATGGCTAGATTTACCTCGCTGCACCTTCTCTGTGAGTGACTGCAGTGTGACCTAGAGGAATGAGTCCCCTAGACAGGGGAGGAGGCAAATGAGTACAAAACAAATCTGGTCTATTTATTGTTTTGATCCACTCCATCTATCTTTTACATCTTTGGCTGGCAGCAGACGGTGCAGAAGGATTGCATGCCATCCACATCTCATGGCTGCTCGGCAGAAGATGGTACAGTACGACTGCTAGCCATCCTCATCTCTTGCCTTCCCGGCAGAAGATGGTACAGTACGACTGCTAACAATCCGTATCGCCTGCCTGCTCACCATAATACGGTTCAATAGGACTGACTGCAGGACTAAAGAGAATGACCTGGTCAAGTCACTCCAAATTTAGCCCCTGCGCCCATGTCTGCCCAGGCGCTCCCAGCCGACGTGGCCAGGAGCACCTTGGACATGACGAGGACGGCTACCAGTCGTATTGCACCGTCTGCTGCCAGAAGGCAATGGGTTGCTGCTACTGTGTAGCAATTCCGTACCGCATCTGCCAGCACCCAGGAGACATAGGGTGACAGGTTTCCTGAGCGGGCTCCATGCTTGCCGTGGTATGGCGTCTGCACAGGTAACTCAGGAAAAAAGGCGCAGAACGATTGTCTGCCCTTGCTTTCACGGAGGGAGGGAGGGAACGGGGGCCTGACGATATGTACCCAGAACCACCCGCGACAATGTTTTAGCCCCATCAGGCATTGGGATCTCAACCCAGAATTCCAATGGGCAGTGGAGACTGCGGGAATTGTGGGATAGCTATCCACAGTGCAATGCTCCGGAAGTCGACTCTAGCCTCGGTACTGTGGAAGCACTCTGCCGAGTTAATGCACTTAATGCACTTAGAGCATTTTCTGTGGGGACACACACACTCGAATATATAAAACCGATTTCTAAAAAAACGACTTCTATAAATTCGACCTTATTCCATAGTGTAGACATACCCTAAGATACACTTTACACTATAAGCTTTTTTAATATAGACAAGCCTTTAGGTAGGTAGGAAAAGGCTCTGGGGTGAGAAAGACCTGGTCTGTGTGTGTGCAAACAGGCAAAGATTGCAGGATGGGACTATTTAGGTACTTATACAGCCTCAGTCATTGTAGTATCTGAGCACTTTACAGACATCCTGGCAATACCTCTTTGAGTTAATGAAATATTACCATAAGTTCCTCTCATTCTCTTTTCAATCTGCAACAGCTTTAGCAACCTCTGTTCAGGTAATTTATCTGGGCAGCAAATATCCAACAAAAATTTGGTTGCACAGCTGGTGGATAAGACAACTCACCTACACTGGAATCAGTTGGGGTGATAGGCAGTTAGTACAATATATTTTTATGTTGGCCTCAAAAGTTCTGGTGGCTGTGGTTTTTTTTTTTAATTTAAGGGATTCAATTTACTGATCTTTATCAAAGGTACATCATACATCCAAACCAAATGCTAAATTTAGATTGATCAGCTAGTTATTTCAATCTCAGGAGTTAATTTTTGTTCAACTTCAGTTTCACACAGTCTTCAGAGTCTGGGCTTCACAGGCACTTTTTTCCAGCATTTTTTCCCAGCCGTGTAAATTAAGATGCAGATGGACGGACAGCCTTTCTGATTGCATTTGAAAAGGTAACACAAGGTTTTCCTCTCAGACATAGTAATGTGCTAGAAAAACAATCACATTCTAAAGCACTGGAATTTCAAAGTGGACGGATCAGGTCTGCTGTAAATACAATGACACATTCATTGACGTAAAGTGTGGTTTGTTGTCTTTTAATTCAAGGCATGTTTCACTCAGCATCCCAGAAATCGAAATCATTTAAAATCAAATTCTCAGATTAAACTGTGTGAAATGTTTACATTTAAAAGAAATATTAAACTTTAAAGCATTCATCTCATAAACATTTTAAATATAAATATTAATTTCTACCTTGATCATTTGCTTAGTAGGTATATGAGGAGACGTGGGATCAGATCCTCAGCTCTGCCGATTTACATCAGCGGAAGCTATGGCCTGTATAACCTTGAAGAATTTTAAAACTGATGAGCTGCTGGACCTGTAAGGGGAGTTGTCATCACATCAAGACTTAAACCTCTCCCTCTGACTGAAAATAAAAAAGACATTTTAATGGTTAATGAAATAAAATAATTCCCATTGTCAAGAATTCAAAAAAAAAATCCCCCCAAGGCAAGGGAAACCTAACTGGACAATCCCTGTTCACAGCAACTAAAACCTCTGTTAGGGATATGGGCTTCTACAGACCAACTTTTCTTCTGCTAGGTAGATTCATGTATTGATTTCATTCTAGAAGAAATCATTATGATCACATAATCTGACAGCCTGCATAACAGAGATCATAGAACTTAATGCAGTGACTTCTGCATCTACCTCAATAACACCTAACTAAGCTAGAGCATATCTTTTAAAAAAGCAGACAATCTTAATTTAAAGGCTCTGAGGGATGGAGAATTTACTGTATCCCTCAGTAATCTTTTCCCATGATTATTTATTCTCATTGTTTTCACTGACTTCAGCTTCCAGTCATTGGATCTTGTTATGCCTTTGCTAGATTAGAAAGCCATCTGATATCATATGTGCTCCCCTTGTAGATGCCAGTACATAGTATTATAGGTCTTCCTTCTGTCAGCTGCTTATCCTCTCAGTGAAGAATCATCCTGTGATAGAATATGTCTCATCCCTCACTGACATCTTGACATGAAGGGCAGGTTCTTCGGGCCTTCCCTTCCTTAGGTAGAAAAATTAAGAACCTGCTCCAGTACAACTGAAATCAATGTCAGTATTTTCATTCAATGGTAGCAGAATCAGACACTTTGAGCTTTGTCCTCCTTTAATGGGCAACCGTTCCATAAGCAGATAGTAGCTCAAGCCTGGAGGCTGGAGTAGCAACTATAACTCCTCCACACCAATTAAGTAGGCATACATGTGGATGCTATGGTCCTTTCCTTAGCCTGCCTCCATTATGGCCTTCCACATCAGCTTACCGGCATACCACACTGGTACAGAGACCGTTTCTGTGGCTGAAAGGGAAAGTGCAACCTCCCTGTTCAGTGGCTCCACCCAGACCCTTGTGCAGGTCTTGCACTGTTCCACTGAGCTAGGGGTAAATGTCACAAGGAATTCACCAAGCAATACTTGCAGAGACAAGATCAAAAGCAATACACAGGCTGAAATCTGTGCACAGGAACCATTTATTGAATAATTTTGAGTAATGAACAATATACAATACTGAAAAACAAAGTCTGTTCAGGGATAATTAGCAAACAGAAAAATGACCTAAATTTATTGAGGCTATTTTTCACTGTCCATAATTTAGCCAAATCTAATCCACTTTATTTGTCCAAAGATATTTATATATTTTCTTTGAAAATTTCTAACAAAAATTATAAGAAAAGAGATCAGTGATACATTTAGTCCAGTATCCTATCTTTGAGAGCCGCCACTGTATAAGACGTTTCAAAAGAACATGTAAAATTCCTCTCATGAACATTAGGCAGTAATATGGCCTACCCCTGTCAACTAATGGGAGGATCATCAGGCCTGAGTGGTGATGTTCCTTTTAAAATGTTTGTACTTGCTAGGGTGACTTTGGATAATATTCTTCTTCATCATACAAATGTCTAATTCTTGAATGTGACTGGTTTTCCCCTCAGTAATATCTTGTGGCAGTGAGTACCATAGCTTCATTAGACACTTTGTAAATAAAACACTTCCTGTTTGCCCATTTTAAATGTGCTGCCATTAATTTTATTGGATTTCCCTTTGTTTTTAGATTATGCTACAGACTTTTAATTAAAATTTAATGAAATTAAACAACATATGCAAATCATGTTCCATCAGACCACAGAATATATATATATATATATATATATATATATATATATATATATATATATATATATATATATATATATATATATAAACTTTGCTCAATTTTTTTACCCACACTTGTTTGCTGATGCAAATAATAATAACACCTACCACTTATATAGCATGATTATTCTATTGATCTCAGAGCATTTTTCAAAGTAGGGCAGTATTTTTTATTCCATTTTACAGATGGAAACAGAGGCACCAAGAGGTCAAGTGGCTTGCCCAAGGCAACACACGAGGCCAATGGCAGAGCTTTGTGCTAGCATTCAGTTCGTAACTATGCAATTACACCTACAGGTGAGCACATTAGTCATCTAAATGCTAGCATTTGTGGCCACAAGTGATTGCAGTCAGAAGTCCAAAACTGTGTCTGTAAAAATGGAGGCAAGTTTTTAAATACCAGTAAAACATGTTAGCATGGGTAAATAATGGTAATATGACAACATTTCAATGCATTCCTATTGAAGTCTACAAGCATAAGTATTTTATAAGTGATACCAAACTAAACAACAACAACAAAAAAGTCTGGATAAGAAGAAAAGCATGCTGTCATTCTTGTTTGATGCAGTCATGCTATATTTATTTATGTATTCCCTGAGAGGTTTTGAAATGAAAATTTACTTGGCGATTTTTAACTTTTCTGGTAAAAGTTCCTATAGGTTTAATCATGGCAGATATAGTAGGTTGTCAGCCTAGCAAATTCAAAATGAGGTGATGCTTGACAAGTCTGACTCAAAGAGAAACTCAAAGGGTGAGAAACAACATGAATCAATATGCAAGAAAAGGTTTGCCTGATCCCCTGCAATGTGACCCTGATGAAATTTGCACAACTTTTAAAATGGTGGAGTCCCATGCAACTGTCTCGGACAATCCCAAGTCCGCCCACAAGAGGAAAAAGACCTCTAGATCAGATAAATTACAGTACTGCACAGTTCCGCTAATCATGCTAATCATGCTCACTTGGGAAAAAAGTTCAAAATTATCATTTAGCTGTTTCCCATTTTATAAAAGACACTGCATCAAGTACATAAAGTGACATATTCATCCTGCCATGACTGTTTTGATGTTTTATTCAAGTAATGTATTTTTATCTGTCTATCTTAGGTATTTATATAGCACAGTCTCTGTGGAATCTAGGCACTAAAATATATGAAGTGCTGTATAGAAGTATATGATTTATAATGTATTTCTTATTACCTTTTCTATGATATAAAATTAGCATTTATGAAAAGCAATATAATATTTAACATTCATGTAATTCATATTATTTCCAAGATCTATAATTAGTGAGGCCTTAATTAAAGAATAAGGATGTTGCACTAAGCAATTGCCCAGCAGTCTAGTCTAAGTAAAAATGCTTTGTGGGCATGTAAATGTGTCAGATTTTCTGTCCACTTGATAAGGGCAACAGCTGAGGCTACAGCTGTCTGAGTAATATGAGGCACAGCAGCAGTGAGTTGACAATTGGACAGGATGGTTACCACAGCAGATGAGTTAGAATGAAGGGGAAGGAGAAGGTATTGAGCAGGCCAATAGAAATGAACTCTAAGTCCCAGTATAGGGAGCAGAAGGAGGAAGGTTGAGTCAAGTGATAGAACTGAATTCACATCATAAAGGAAGGGAAATAGGCCTAGCTGATGTCAGTCACACAAGTAACACCTTGGGAGAAGAGGGTAGGACCAAGGAGAAGTAGGCTGCTGAGCATGCCTGAGACTGTGCCTCACTTTGAATGTGAGTGCTATGAGCAGAGCTGTGTAGTGCCTAGAGTCAAGAAGGATTGGGTCTTTTCAAGCTTCAGTCAGATATTTCAAAAGCAAAAACAGCTTAGTTTTCCTGCAGACCCAGAGTAGACTATGTCACAACTTTTACAGGTTTGTAAATTTAAATGTTGGCAGCTTTGTATAAAGGGGCATATCTGTGACCAGAATATTGGTTTCCTTCTGTGGTCAATACTGTGCTTTTTTTCCTGATGTAAGGTCAGTAGATAAACCAGGATAGGAGTGGAGAAGGCTTGTCTTTAGTGTAAAAGATACATTCAATAGTGGAGTATTAAGTTTCTGCAAGTTTTGATCTTTCAGATCATTTTGGTTAATATCAAAACCCACTTTTTTCATTTTTTTTTTACTTTTAGCATTTCTCTTTTAGCATTAAGTTTGTTCAGCAAGAGGAGGAAATGTTATGAATAATGTTTTAAATGATTTGGACAAATTGAAGAAAAGAAATAGTGTGATGTACAAGTTAACTGCGCTCTCCAAGAGGAACTGAATTTAAATGGCCATTGAGGTTTCTTTCTATATTAACATGTCCCAAGTTCCTCTTGAAAGCCCAAGGGTGAAATATAAAATTAAATTTAAGAGATGTTTCCTTGTTTGTTTTAAAACAGTTCACATATGTTGACAGCTATTGTCTGAAATGTGCTGTTGTAGTTGAAACCTAAAAACTACCAGTCATTACTGAAATACTATATTGTCCTCCCTTACCAGCTCTCCTGGCTAGGTTCCTCCTTCTTAGTGGCACCCTGGTCTATTCTGTAAGTATGTGTACACTGCAATTACAAACTCATGGCTCGCCCATACCAGCTGACTTGGGCTCATAGGGCTGTTTCATTGCAGTGTAGACTTCTGGGCTCAGGCTGGAGCCTGGGCTCTAGCTCCCTGCGAGGTGGGAGGGCCCAGAGCCCAGGCTTCAGCCTGAGCGCAGAAGTCTACACTGCAATGAAACAGCCCCATAGCCTGAGCCTTGCTAGCCCGAGTCAGCTGGCACAGGCCAGCTGTAGCTGTCTAATTTTAGTGTAGATAACAATGTGGCCACATAGCTACTTTTCTGTTGAACCGCTCTTTCTCAGCCCTCAAGCACCCTTTTTCCCCTCCTCCAGCCCTACAGAGGCTTCTTTTCCCAGGCCCATTGCTTCCAGTTGCTGCCCATGCTGCTAATTATCCTTGCCTCCCAGATTGTTACCTCCAACCTGCTGTCACATACATTGTCCCTCTGACTGTTAATTCCATTCCCTGATCCTTAATTCCCTCACTCTCGGTAACACTGTGGTCTCTTTGGAACAGATGTTGCTCTGGGTTCCTGCCACACTCATAATGGCCTGTGATCAATCTATTCCTACTACCAGCTCATTCTCAGGAGTTGGCAGGGATTACACCATAATGACCCACTGTGTTCATTACAATATTTTTCTGCATCCTTTCCCCACAGAAAACCATTTTCAGCCTTTCTAAAAGAAAAATGTTCAACAATTAGCAGGTGTCTGGAGGACACATTGTTCAGACATCCTGCCTAACAAACTTTAAAGGCAAACAACTTCCCAGTTTTATTTATACCCTGTCATATTTTCCCCTCTTTTTTTCCCCTGTGGAGAATGCTCTGGTGGCCTCCATATAAAGTATCAACACTCATTATTACTTTCATGTCATTTATCAGCACATGGAAATAAAGCCTTCCATTTTCTTTATCCACCTTGCACTCTAGGTGCAGCAATGCAAAGTGATAGACTTGGAGCTAATAAGATGCATTTAGAAATTATCCCTTTAATGCTGACTCTGATTTAATTATAATGACATTATGTTAAATTAATCTAATGAAAAATAAGTTAGATTTTTCTCTATTATTACTGGAGTGTGAAAGATGAAGGAGCCTTATGAAAATCAGCTTAGCTTTGTGTACCAATTGACAGGATACGGATGGCCTGTGACAACTAAGGTGTCCCTGGCTGCTACTAGTAGCACTGCTGGTGATAATTACAATCAAGCATCAGCTGTACTGTACCTGTGTATTGATGTTCTGTTCTTGTGTCATGTTGAAAGTGAAAAGTCTAATGTCATCATTGTTATTTCCTTCATACTTAAAGGAACAACATCAACTTATCGAGTCCCAAAACACAGATCTTTCTTAAAGAATAGTATGTCTCGTGCTGTGTTCTTGAAGGGTGCCTTTGAGATGTGCATATTTTAAAGACTTCAGTACAATAGTTTAAAATAATTTGAAACTCATTCTCCTTCCTCAGTAGTCAGTGGTTCAGAGCAGCAAGTGTTTTAATTCGAAACTAATAGTCTTCAAGGCATCCTCCCATAGATGTGGCTGAAGTTTACTTTTCTTTAAGAAACATTTTGGCTCACAAATAAATTGACAGTGGTTCTCTAATGTTTTTACATTGTCTGTATTTTTGTGGCACACAATTAACTTCTACAGCACGTTTGGGTTTTGGGGGCAATCTTATGACGATCAGTGTTTGATTTGGTTAATTCTTACATATTTTTGTTTTGCTCACCATGTTAGTGTCAGAACAGCTGTTTACCTGTAAGATATGTATTTATTTAGATGCATGTGTCTGGCTTTTAATGCATTATTCTTATCTGATTCGTATACTTTTTCACATATTGAAAAATTATACTTTTATAACCTCCCGACCCCCTTACCATGAGGGTGGCTGTGAAACTTACCCATGCCCAGCCATGGCCAAAGATTGCATCCTAGGAGCATTGCTGCCCCATTTCCAGGCGACCCTCCCTTAAGCAGAGAGGAGGCTAGGGGGAGGGAACTAAAGCAGCAGCCTGAGATATCCCAATACAGGGAAGCTCAGATTGGGTTTGTACCTCAGAGACCAGAAGCCTGGGAGAGAGGAGGTAGCCCTCCCTCTGGAGTGTCAGTTGAAACAGAAGAAAGAGAGGGCAGTGGAGAGAGCCATAGAGGAAGGGAACGTCCAGTTCTCCTCACAGACTGACTGTTTTTACAATTTTCCCAATCCTCAGTTGGGCAACTCTATTGAGTTACATTCTCACAGGGCCTGCCACACCATTGTGAATGGAGTTAGAGTTACTGCCCGACAGAAAGTTCAGCCAGCTACCTCAGCTGCCATAGCCTACAGCCCGATCCCTAAGATTTACCTCAGCCAGGAGGAAAAGGAAAAGCAGAAAGCTTATATATCTCAGCTTGTTCTCCCAGTGTGAGGAAGACTCAGACTCTCCCCTGGAGCTGAAAAGCTATTTCTGAGACACAGACATCTCTGCCCCACACCTCCTGAATTGTACCTCAGAGACATCGGGGGAGTTACAATGTATTATACTTTTTCATATAGTCAAATGTTTGGGCCTGATCCTTTTTTGCATTGAAGTTAATAGGAATTTTGCCTTAGATTTCTTTGGGAGTTAAAGTGGGCCCTTGGGCCTTGATCCTGCAAGTTACTCCTCATGTGTGGACCCCTGCATCCATGCAGAGTAACTTTCAGGAATGTGGCCTCAGTTTATAAATTAGCCATCTCAGGAATATTGCAGTCATTGGGACAGATTGTGCCAGCCCACCAGTGCCTGCACTAAAGAGTGAGGTGCTCTCCAGTGTCCAGTGTGCAGCAGGAATGTATCTATTGTACCAAGCCTTAGACGGGGACAAAATGTGCTGCCTTCCAATTCTGCTAGACCCTGTACACTGGGCAAATTAAGTGGGGAAAGCTCCTTACACCTGGCTCCTCACCCCTCTGCTACAGGGTCTGAAACAATTGGACCTGTAATTAGATAGAATCCTTTCCTAGTAGTGTTTAATAATGCAGACAAAACATTCACTTTCCTTTTACTGGGAGAATACAGGAACCATATTACTGATGTAGGAATACTAATTCATTCTGGAACACAGTCAATTTTATTTTCAAGCTGCTGCAAATGAAAATGCATATAATTAGAATTTACCTCAAGTACCAATACTTATGCCATTAATTTTAAACTTGTCAACAGTTTCTCCCTCCGATATTTTACATTAATTAAGGGTAAAGGCTACTTTACATGTCTGACTATATATTAATGAATTCTTGTTTCCTAAAATACATTGAATTGTTCTATAATATAAAGGATTGGGGAAGGAGGGGTAAGCTGCAATGAGTTAGAAGAAGACCATAAAGGCTGGTAGATAAAAGAAAATGTAGTTTCCTTCTCTCTTAAGAATAAAGCCACCACTTTCTAATATACAGATATGTATGTTGAAGAACACTTGAAATAACCAAAAGAGTAAGCAAAGATTGTAAATCATGACGACTTTTCACAAAAGAAAGGCAGATGTTGAGAAGATGTGCTAGGATTTTACTACTTTCTGAGTACCATCAATCAAGGAATCTCAGATAAGGGAAGGCCTACAACTGAATACCACACTTCTTGGAAAGTGATGGGTACTCATATGTGTTGAGGCACCCTGCTTTTTCCATGAGTACTTGCAGATTCAACACGAGATACTCTGATTAGATACTTGTGACAAAGTGGGACTGTTCTTAATGTTTTCTCTGAATATTGTGGGGGTGCCTCAGTTTCCCCTATACAGTTCTTAAGTATCTAGGTGGTGGGATAAGGGTGTATGATCATTGCAGAACCCTAGAGGGCAGGTGTGTGCAGGAGTCTGGTCACAGAGAATGGCCAACACCCTGTTTCCTGGCAACTGATGGCCTGGCCCTTCCCCACTGCAAGTTGATAGCTAAAGGGTTGAAGACAAAGAGATCAGGTGACCTCCTGGCCCGGGAAAGGGACAAAGCCCAGAGGAGGAGGGGCTGGAGAGAGTTTCAGTTTGGGGCTGGCTAGGGACATGGAGTGAAGTGCAAACGTGGTTGTCTGGCTCACTACCCCCCAAAATGGACCTCGCTGACGGGTCCTGTTTTCTGTACCTACAAGCTCTGTTTTAGACCATGTTCCTGTCATCTAATAAACCTCTGTTTTACTGGCTGGCTAAGAGTCATGTCTGACTGCGAAGTTAGGGTGCAGGACCCCCTGGCTTTCCCAGGACCTCGCCTGGGCAGACTCACTGTGGGAAGCGCACGGAGTGGCAGAGGATGCTGAATGCTCCGAGGTCAGACCCAGGAAGGTGGAAGCCGTGTGAGCTTTTTTGCCCTGCAGACAGACTGCTCACAGAGAGGAGACTTCACCAGAGTCCTGACTGGCTTCGTAGGGAGCAGTTCCAGAGCATCGCCTGGGGACTCCGTGACAATACCACACTGAGATGGAGAAACTCCAGAGCCAGTTGAAGAGAGAAGGTAACAAGAAAAACTAATGTAATAGGAGAGGGGGATGTAATAATATTTAGCACTTATTTAATAACAGACAAAAAAAGTGACTGATTCAGGTGCTGGTAAAGTTTGAGGAAATCCATTAACAGAGGGGAAATAATGCACAATTGTAAATCCAGCACAGAAAACTCAGAGTGCTTTGCAGACCATGATTCTGTCAGATGATGGCCTGTATCTACAGTCAGCACCATCCCTTCATGGCAACTGTGCCCTGAAACCTAATTAAGTTATAAGAGATTAGCAAAGGCTTGAGTGAATCATATGCTTTTATTGAATTTAGTGGTACTGATGGCATGAGACAGATTGGTAAGAAACAAATTTCAGTGCAATTAGATTTAGTGTCTCATAGGTGAGCAAAGGAAAGCATTCACTCTAGTATTGAACTTAGCTGCCTCCAGAAACTCCTCTCGCTTCACCCTAATATTTTATGGCATTCTATACTACCCTATATTGCTTTGCAGCTTCACTTATTCAGCTAGGTAGGGTAGTTTGAAAAGGTATTCTATTAGCAGCATCAAACTATACTTTTAAGGGATTCTTCCAGGTTACTGGAAATTCTCATTCTTCCAGACCAGTCCCAAATTCTGAATGTTCACATCTGGCTGTGGTCCAAATGAATCTGATCCATCAGTGCCAAAGCCTGGATTAAAAAAAGGGGGCTTAGGCGTTGCCACGTTGAGTTTTTCAGTGCTAACTTTTAGGCTTCCTGTCCAGTGGAATTCATAGCCCTGAGTTAGGTGCCCAGGCTCCCTCTACAGTGTATGGAGAGAGAGTTAAGGCACTTAACATGCGATTCACGGAAGCCAGCAAGTTGGGTGGGGAGCCACCTAAGCTGTCAATAAGAAATGCCAATGAGAAGGGCTTAGACCCCACGCCGCCCAAGAAGTTGGGCCCAACAAAGGTGGAGGAGTGTGTGTGGGGGGGTATCTTTTGTGGGGGATTAGGTTTACTCTGAGCACATCTACCAGATCGGGCCTGCAGGCAAGGTAGACAGGAGACAGCCTAGTTTGTTAATCCTTCCAGGGCTTAGGTGTGAGGTAGGAACTGAGCTGTTTGGTGGCATCTAGACTTAGGCAGCTTTGTGCATGCCCATTAGCAGAAACTCAGATGCCATGGCAACTTGATTACCTACAAAGTAAGGCAGCAGATGAGTGGCAATTTTGTGAATGCCAGAAGTACCTAAATGTTGGACGTAGGCGCCTAAAGGGGCAGTTAGGTGTGTAAGTCCTCTTGTGTATTTAGCCCAAATTCTTACACCTAAAATGTTTATTTTCACATATCTGTCAATCCCTTTAAGTATATTTAGCTTTTTCAAAGCTCTGCAGTGAATGACAGAGGTTGGTGACACCAACTCTTTCAATGATGCAGGCCTCTAAAATAAAGAATAATGAACACAATTTATAAAAGCCATGTCCTAGTTAGAACTTTAGAGAGAATTCAGTGCAGTGAGAATTTTTTTTTTTTAAAGTGAGACATTACAGTTATGGCATCAACAAGTTGACTTCCTGGTTTTCAAAAGCATTTGGTCTAGGTGGCTTCTTAGCTCCCCATCCAGAACTACAAAGCTACCACATGCCTAATTAAATTCTAAAAAGCTTTCTGACAAAAAATTTTTGGTAAATGTTCATTAATTATTAATCAATAATTGTTTTCATTATCTCACCAGCTGTACACACAGGCATGCAGAATTACTACCTGGAGATTAGTGTTTATTTCCAAACTATCTGCAGAAACCAGAATGTCATCCATTTTGATCTACGGTGTGGCATGATTTCTGCTGGTATTTTCAAAGGCTGTAAGGTTTTTATGGCCATTAAATATCTTCAAAGCAAGAAAAATCTTACTTTTATCCACTTGTCGATGGTGGGGGGGAACAAAAACAAAATAACCCCTGAAAACAAACATTGGTCCCACTGAAAAGCAGAATCAGAGCTTTTTAATAACCGCAAATGAGTTATTCAACAGAGATAGAGGGTCAAGAAAAGGAGATTGGGATGAGGTCTTGGAGGTCACTGCTTGCCACTTTGCATAGGTGGAAATATTTCTGTAAGGTGCAAGACATTGGAGAATCAGAAACTAACAACAACATTAATTTGGCCCTGTTGCACATATGTACTATTTTTAATTCCAATATTCCTGTACTATTGTTTACCTCTAAAAATGCAGGTGTACCATCTGGATGAGTTAAAATAGCTCATGCAACAGTTACTTTTGCATTTCATTATTTTGTGTGATTTCAGCTGTGCAACCTTGACGTTCCACTAACAAAATTTTAAAATAAATTCCATTGATAGACAGAGAGATATGTACAGATCTATCCAACATACACAAGCATAGAGACATAATGACAGCAGATCAGACCAGGGTCCATCTTATCCAGTATCCTCTCTCTGACAATGGCTAATACCAATACATTTCAGAGTAACGTGCAAGAGACTCCCTAGCGGATACTTATGGAATAACATGCACAAAGAAGAAGTTTGTGCCCAATATTGACAGCTAGCAGTTGAAGCATGAGGGTTTGATATACCCTTTGTAATTTTCTTCCTTGTCTAATGTAACTGTGAATGTTTTACTTATCTTTATAAATGTCAACTCCTTTTTTGACTCCTACTAAGCTGTTGTCTCAGTGATATCTTGTGGCAATTAATTCTATAAGTTCATTATGTATTGTATAAAAATGTAGGGTGTTTTTTCTTTTATCAGTTTCAAATTTGTTGCCTTTCATTTTCATTCAGGGTCTCTTTGCTCCTGATTATGCATTTGTATACACCCCCTTTCAGGTGATAACTGATATAAAAATGTAAGATATTGCATTATTATGTATATTTTTGAAATGTATTATAAATTTGTTAAACTGTGTTATAAAATCCTTTTTCTTACCACATTTGAATGCATGCAGCATTGTTTATAGTTTATATATTCGATTTTGCTCAGCTGACTCTCTTTTCTCTGTTGGTCATAAATCATGGCTCTTTATATATATCTTGGCGTCAAGAAATTAATGCAGCTATTTATATCAATATGAAATATGCATATATGTAATTAGAAATTGATTCTAATTACTATCCTGTTTACTGATAACAATAAACATAGTCACTTGATGACATAATTTAATCCCACAACATTTTTGTACTGATTGTTAATATACAGTTGAATAAATACTTGCAATGATGATTTTTATAGGTAAATCCCATATGGCAGCTTGCAGTACAATTTTGTTTTGTTAAATGTTTTTAAAGTGTAATAAAAAGATTTCAGAAAACCAATATCATTTCAATAGGTGAATGCAGTGGAGTTGATTGCTTAAAACAATTATTTTAATTGTTATGTTGTGCCTGTTTCACTTATGAAATCTAGTCTCCAGAGAAAAATAAAGGTCAAATACAATTTGGCATACTTATAATGACTTCTCAAGCCAACAGATGTGTAATTCAACTCAACATCTGCTTGCCTTTTTATATGTATGTATATGAACTTATAGTTTATCTGAATTTAAAAAATATTGGGGAGTAAATTCCTCAAAAACTATAGGTTTGTCTCCAGGAATCAGCTTGATTTCACTAAACAAAAGATGTTGTTGAACATATAAAGAGAGTACTCATTCAGCTCTTAGATAAAAAGAAGTAGTGTTGCTTCAATAGATGTGTATTAAGCATGAATATGGTTTGTTCAAAATGCCAAGTGTCATATTCAGGTCAATCAGGATGAAGACAGAAGCTTACATTTCAAACATATGAAACCTTCATAATTAATTAATACACAGAAAGTTCTAAAGTGAATGACAGCAAGCAGTCAAATTGATTTTGTGGGTGTGTGCTGAGTGTCCATACTATTTACATTAACATTTTTTTAAAACGAGAAACTATTTGATATTGCTCTTAGCATCATAAATTGTTATGCTCCACTATAACTGAAGGGTTTGTACCAACCAGAATACTGTTTGATTCAATGTATTTGCTTTCATTAGTATCTATGAATGCATTTTTCATTAGAAAGTTAGCATCTATGGCCAAATCCTTAGTGCAAAATGGCAGGAGAGGAAGGGATGCTTAGTGGAGCTTACTCCGTGGCAGCTAGTGTAGCTGTGAGGCTGAAGCCGTCATGTGCCTCTGGTTTGAGTGGAATATCTATTGGATCTTTATACTCAGGAATCCATCTGCCTTATTCCCCATCACATCCATAAATCACACTAAATTGCCCTTTTTGTGGCATGCACAGGGAAGCCTTATAAATCAGTTCTGCATGGTCAATGAAAGATGAACAACGTGACCCCAAACACTAGGCCCCTCGTGCCTATGAGAGCAGGGATGCAGGATGTGCCCCTAATGATGAGTTCATATTTATTTTATTTACTAATATACCTTATCCTTTCCTTATTTTGAGAACCAAGGTATTGTTCAAATGCCATGTCAGCTGCCCAGTATGCAAAAGTACTCTGGTCTAATCTAATGAATGTTAATTTCCATGATTTCTGATACCTCTTCACTAGAGCCCTATAATAATCCCTGCTAATGACAGCATGATAAATCAGTGTGAGTTTTTCCATTGGCTTTCAAATTAGAACCTGACTACATAGAGCAAGAAAGGTTTAAAAGTTCCAAACTGATCTCACACCATTTTATTCCAAGAATCAATTTTCAGCTGCTTTGATTGAAAACAGTATTTATAGCATCTAGTGGTCAGCTACTGTGCTGAACTGTCAAAACAGTGGGGAATAGAAACTTATGTAAGAATTGTTTTCAATCAGAACACTAGAAATGAGTGAGGACAACTCTGAAAAACAGAAGTCGTTCTGAAGACAAAGCTAGATTCACTGTCACCATTTTGACAAAAAATCAGTCCTTTATAGCAACTGATATAATTTAAGGCAAAGAAAATTACAGAGCTAAGTAATAGCATGAAAATACAGAACATATGTAATTATTACATGGGCAAGGAAACACAGCTAGCAACAGTCAAGACAAAATTGTTACACATCAATTAATTTGTTTTAATAGAAGTAATCAATAGTTATGAAATATAAATAAAAATTAATATGGTTGGGAGCAATTTGTGTATATAACCTGTGTATATAGATTTGCATATGTTTCAGTGTTTGCATGGTCACAGCCTTAGTACAAAAATTTATTACTATTACTTCTATCCTCCTTTACCTTTCGGTCTTTATGTTGGATATACTCCCTGTCAAGGTTCTTTCCCCACTCTGAACTCTAGGATCCAGATGTGGGGACCTGCATGAAAGACCCCCTAAGCTTATTCTTACCAGCTTAGGTTAAAAACTTCCTCAAGGTACAAACTTTACCTTGTCCTTGAACAGTATGCTGCCACCACCAAGCGTGTTAACAAAGAACAGGGAAAGAGATCACCTGGAGACGTCATCCCCCAAAATATCCCCCCAAGCCCTACACCTCCTTTCCTGGGGAAGGCTTGATAATAATCCTCACCAATTTGTACAGGTGAACACAGACCCAAACCCTTGGATCTTAAGAACAATGAAAAATCAATCAGGTTTTTAAAAGAAGAATTTTAATTAAAGAAAAGGTAAAAGAATCACCTCTGTAAAATCAGGATGGTAAATACCTTATAGGGTAATCAGATTCAAAACATAGAGAATCCCTCTAGGTAAAACCTTAAGTTACAAAAAGAAACAAAAACAGAAATATACATTCCATTCAGCACAGCTTATTTTACCAGCCATTAAACAAAAGGAAATCTAACACATTTCTAGCTAGATTACTTACTAACTAACAGAAGTTCTGAGGCTGCATTCCTGATCTGTTCCCAGGCAAAAGCATCACACAGACAGACAGACCCTTTGTTTCCCCCCACCTCCCAATTTGAAAGTATCTTGTCTCCTCATTGGTCATTTTGGTGAGGTGCCAGCAAGGTTATCTTAGCTTCTTAACCCTTTACAGGTGAAAGGGTTTTGCCTCTGGCCAGGAGGGATTTTATAGCACTGTATACAGAAAGGTGGTTACCCTTCCCTTTATTTTTATGACACTCCCTTTTCACATCTTGTCCTAAACTAGACTGTTTGTACAATACATAACCACAATAACCACAATAGATAGGAACCCAAGGACTCTAGCAATCACAGTAATAATCCTCAAAATAAAAATATAATAGTTACAATGTAGGTCAAGACTGAACTGCTAGTTGCTTTGCATAATATGTCTTATGGGTGGTAGTAAAACATACAGTGCATGAGTTACCAGTTATCTCTTCTGGAAGATTTAAATATGTTATAGAACAATATTTATAGTTCACATGCTCTGATTCAATTTTAATGTTCAGAATAAAACATCATTCAGAAGAGACTAAAAACTGTGGTCCTGGCCTTTTGATATTAACTTCACAACAAGTTTCACTTACAGAACTCACACGTGAAAAGTTTATTCCATTTGAAAGTTGCTTCCAGTAAGAGAGTCAGTGGAACAGAATCTCAGCTCATGTAAACTGCCATCATTCCAACTGCACCAACTGAGGCTCTGTACCATCTATACTTAAAATTGGGGATACTGTTGGGACAGATCATTTCTGTTAAATCAGAATAACCTTTTAATTGTGACCTGAATAGTCTATTCCCCCATGAGACTGCTCTGATTATGTTTTACTTACATAATACAATCAAAAGATTTAAAAAACAGAAAAGATTCCCGGGCAGTTCCTTTTTGTGAGCTGTAGTTTCAACTAGATTCATAGATTCCAACGTCAGAAGGGATAACGGTGATCATCTGCTCTTCTCCCCTGTACAAAACAGACCATAGAACTTCCCCACAATAATTCTTGTTTGAACTAGAGCAGATCTTTTAGAAAAATATCCAGTTTTTATTTAAACATTGCCAGTGATGGAGAATCCACCACAACCTTTGGTAAATTGTTCCAGGGATTAACTACCCTCACTGTTAATTTTTTATGCCTTATTTCCAGTTTGAAATTGTCTAGCATCAACTTCCAGCCATTGGATTATATTATACCTTTCACTGCTAGATTGAAGAGCCCATTATCAAATATTAATTCTCCATGTCCATACTTATAGACTGTGATCCTAAGCTTCTGTTTGTTAAGCTAAATAGAGAGAGAGCTCTTCGAATCTATTTCTAAAGGCATGTTTTCTCGTTCTTTACACATCTTGATGGCTCTTCTCTGAACCTGCTCCAATTTATCAACATACTTCTTGAATTGTGGGCACCAGAGTTGGACACAGTATTCCAGCAGCAATCACTCTAGGACCACGGGAGACTAGACCAAGGTGCACCAATGCCCAAGGCCCCTGCAATGGCATGGAAATTATTAAGTGAAATATACCCAGATAATCCTGGGAAGTGACCATACCCACACTCTGCTGAGAAAGTCAAAACACTTCCAAGGTCATTGACAATCTGACCTGGAGGAAAATTTCTTCTGACCCCACATCTGGTGATCAGTTAGTCGCTGAGCATGTGAGGAAAAACCAGCCAGCCACGCATCTGAGAGAGAGAATACTCAGAGCCCTCCATGTCCAATGTTCCATCTCTACCCACTTACTCCAGTGCTACAGAGAAAGGAGACAACTCACACGCACACACAGAGAATACACTGGGAAAAGGCGGGAATCCCTTCCTGACCCCTTTAGGTGGACAACTGAAGCCCTGAAGCATGAGCTTTTAGGAACATAAGACATAAACCAGAACTTAGCTCCAGGGTATGCCTTACTACTCACAATCACAAGCGGCCCCATCATAAAATTGCACTCATAAATTTGGCCAGCTCCCTCTTAAAACTAAGTTGTTTGCCCCCACAACTCCTATTGAGTTAGCCAGTTTTCAATCCATGTAATGTGTGCCATGATAATTTTGTATTTTCTTGTGTTTTAATGAAAACATTGTGGAACCAAGTCAAATACCTTACAGAAAGTCAAATGTATTACATCAGTGCTATTACCTTTATTAACCAAACTTGGAACCTCATTTAAAAAAAAATGAGTTTGACAGGATCTATTTTCCATAAACCCATGTTGACTGGCATTAGTTATATAACCCTCTTTATCAATCAAGTACTGTATCAACCTCTTCATTATCTTGTCAGGATTAATGTCAAGCTGATAGGCCTAGAATTACCTGGGTTGTCCTGTTTACCACTTTTTAATATTGATACATTAGCTTTCTTCCAGTCTTCTGGAACTTTCCCAGTGTTCCAAGAGATATTGAAAATCAACATTAATGGTCCAGCAAGCTCCTTGGCTAGCCCTTTAAAAACTTTTGAATGCAAGATATACAGACCTGATGATTTAAAAATGTCTATCTCCAGATAAAGTTGTCTCAATTCAGTTTAATGAAGACTTCACTTCCTGTCCTAAAGTGTTGTGTAAAGCTGCTTCATTTCTCCCCAGAAATAACTGCACTTCAGTGTGAGTGAAGTGATTCTTGTATAACATGTGTAGTTTATAAGTCAAGCTGAAAACTTTGTAAAGTGCTTTGGGATCATTCTGCATGAAAAGCATTATTCATCTTTACAACAATACTCAAAAATGTCCCCTGTAAAATGGATCACTTCTGTACAAGATTTTAAAACAAATAGTTTTGCAATTCAATAATTGCCCTGTCCTGTTCATTCCCTCCAAACCATCAGACACTGGTCACTGTCAGAAGACAAGATATGGACCATTGGTCTGACCCACTGTGGCCATTCTTATGTTCATTCTCTACAATCAGTGTTCCAAGGCATACTGTACAATCTGAAACCACTTGACTGTTTTGCATAACCAGTGTTGAATCACTAGTACTGCAGTACTCATGCATCTTTCACGTTAGGCTGAGAGCATGCTGCAAGGGATGATCTTTTATAGTGGTAAAGTAAAACAAGATGTGTAAGGAGTCAAGCTCCTATATTCCTACCTCACTTTTCTTCATCTGGACCTTTCTTTCCCCTCCTCCCACTGCTTTCTCTTTCATCATATCCAGGAAACATAGTGTCTATAGGGATACAGTAGATTAAGACACAACATGATTGAAACCATAGTACCTTAAAATATTTGGCTTTTTTTTAAAGAAAATACAACTCTCTTAATATGACTTGTGTTTTTCAAAAGAGGATCTTTATCTGGCAGTCAGATAACATAGCTCATTCTTCGTTTGTCCTATGAGTGATTTTTTTTTTTTTTTTGTAAATTGAACCCAATACTTTTAGTGCAAGTTTTCTGCATGTCATAGAAAGAGCAATCAACTCTTCAGCAAAATTAATTATAGTTTTACTAGTATTATAACCCTATTGGGCCTGATCCAAAATCCGTTAATGGCTGAAAAGACGCCCACTGATCTCCATGGTCACAGAATGACAGAGTGAGTCACACAGCAGAACCAGGAAAAGACAGCTCCTCATGCTACCTTGTGTATCCTATGTACTTATATGGCACCCATCACCATAGTAGTAAAGGGCTTCACACTCTTCAGTGTCTTTCTCTCACAAGTATTATTATCCCCCGTTGACAGGTAAGGAACTGACACACAAAACAGCTAAGTGGCATGTCCAAGGGCATATAGGAAGCCTGTGGCAGAGCAGAAAATTGAAGCCAGCTCTCTCAAGTCCAAAGTTAATGAACTAACCACAGGATTCTAAAATCTAATCTCTCTCTTCAGTATCTCAGGGCATGTCTACACTTACCACCGAAGCAATCGATTCAGCGGGGGTCGATTTATCACGTCTAGTTAAATCGACTGCTGAGCACTCTCCCATTGACTCCAGTACTCCACCAGAGCGAGAAGCGCAGGCAGAGTCGACAGGGGAGCATCAGCAGTCGACCTACCGCAGTGAAGACACCAAGGTAAGTAGATCTAAGTATGTCGACTTCAGCTAAGTTATTCACGTAGCTGAAGTTGCATAACTTAGATCTATCCCCCACCTAGTGTAGACCGGGCCTCAGTGTTTTAGTCATGTAATGGTATGCATGATCAAATGGATCCCAGGGAGAGGTGGGAATTTAAACATAACATCAATGTGAGAACTAGTTTTCTATACACTTCAATTTTTTTAAAAGAAATAATTGTTACCTTTTAGCCTGCATCTTATTTAAAGACCCCTTTAAAATAAACTCTAGTTTTCAGTCCTGCTCTGTGTAGAAGAATAATGTCTCTAAAACTGACACACATTTCTGTGTTTCAGTTATACAGATGTATAGCAAACAACAGAAAAAAAAACAATGACGTGAATTGTTCAATAGAAATCTGTCAGTACTTACCTAAATATTCCATTAATAAATGATATATTAAATGTTGCAGTAAACAACAGCATCCTCACGAGATGGCTGCCAGGATGTTGATAACCTAAATCACTGAACCAAAAAATATTACCTCAGCAGGCATTAGCATTCTATAAGCTGACATGCATCACTGAAGCAACATTCATTTCATCACAACTGTCTATCCTGTTACAATTTTATTATGCTATTATGAATCATAAAATCTATTCACATAAACATTGTGTTAGTTTGATAATGCGCTAATAAATCATGCAACTTTTAAAATAAATTATTATTCTATAAGTAATTATAATAATAATGTGGACCTCAAAGACATTCTGGTATTTCTGGCCTTTCTTTGCCCATTGTATCATTGTTGTATTTTAGTCTCTTAGGTTCTAATTAGGCCCCAGTCCTGCAAGAGGTTCTGTGCAGACTGACTCTTACAGCTGCAGCGAGCCCCATTGATCTCAGTGGGTCTCTGCATCAGTGGAGGGGCCTGCCTGGTTGGACCAACTTCCAAGGTCAAGTCCTTCATTTTTGAGTTCAGACTCCACCTGATTGCAAGTACATGTAAGTGTGTGTACTTAAAATAGTTCATAGGGGCAAAATGGGATTAAACTATGCGCTACCGACACCTTTATTATACCAAGGTTAAGGGGCTGGGAAATTAAGAAACCTGATGGAGAGGTCACATTTTTCCTGACTCATGGTTCTTGGGTTATTCTCCTTAAATGGAATGAATGGCTTGCAGGAGATTCAAACACCTGACACCCTGAAGGATCTAAGAGATGTAATTAAAGCAATTAATTGCTTCAATACAGTTTTCTTTCCAAAGGCTTTAATTTAAAATGCTAACACTTTTTTTAACATCTTAAAATCTGAAGAGAGATACACCCAGTTGTTGTGTTGCTGTTTATCACAAGTTAATTTACATTTTATTCAAATGGAAAGACCTTGTCCTCCTTTGTCAAGAGGCAATCTATTCCATCTCTCCTTTCCTTTCTCTTCGATATTTATTTCTCCCTTTAATTTAATTAGTTATACCAGCAGTTACATTATAAATATTTACTGAATAGTCATATTATAATAAATGTCATGGAATTATACCATTATTTATATAGAATATAATAAAAATTAATAAACTATACACACTAAAGTTATACTAGTCTACTTAACGAATGTGCTATATACAAGTAGATATGTGCTGTTTCAGTTTTCCGTTTTTGTGCCTTTACACCAGCAAACAAAATCTTAAATTATTCTCTCAAGCCACCCAAATGAGGGAGGCTTGAGGCCCTGAATTTTCAATCAAATCAGTGGAGGCGCAAGCATCAACCTGCAATCTCATCTGCACAGGTCTCAATCATCCTGTGGGAACTATTATTATAGGCACTGAAGGCAAAGAAATCAAGACTATTAATCATATGGTAGACATTAATGCCTCGATCCTGCTAAGACTTACACGTGCTTAGCCTAAAGCATATGAGTACAACAAGAGTTCAGTGAGACTATTCACATGCACAGAGTTAAGCATACTTATTTTTTCTGGACTAGAGTAGGGCAAACATATGATCTACTACAAATTGGGGAAGGAGGACCCAGGGAATTATGGATCACCAGCCTAAATTCAACACCTGGAAGAATACTGGAATAAGTTATTAAAGAATCAATTTGTTCAAACCTAGAGGACAGTAGAGTGACAAGTAATAGCCAACATGGATTTGTCGCAAACAAATTATGTCAAACCAATTTAATTTCCTTCTTTGACAGTATAAATGGACTAGTGGATAAGGGAAGAAATAGACGTGATATATCTGGACATTAGTAAAGCCTTTGACCAATTTCCACATGACAGTCTCATAAGCAAACTAGTGAAATATGGTCTAGATTAAATTACTATAAGGTGGGTGGACAATTGGTTGAAAGACCATTCTCAAAGAGTAGTTAACAATGGTTTTACTGTCAAACCGGGAGGATATATCTGGTAGCATCCTGCATGGGTTTGTCCTACTATTAATTGTTTTTTATTAATGACTTGGGTAATGGAGTGGAAAGTATGCTTACAAAGTTTAAAGATGACACAAAGATGGAAAGGGCTGGAAACAGGAGTAGAATACAAAACGATATTTATAAAATGGAGAATTGGTCTCAAATCCATAAAATGGATATCAGTGCAAAAATCAAATGGACAGCAACAAAATGGGGAATAATTGGCTAGGCAGCAGTACTGCAGATACAATATGGGGGTTATAGCAGATTACAAATTAAATATGTCAGTTTGATGTTGTTGTAAAAAAGTCAAATGTCATTCTAGAGTGTATTCACAGGAGTGTCATAAAGAAATGGGAGTGTAAGAAATGGGAGGTAATTATTCCACTCTATTCCAGTGAGGTCTCAGCTGGAGTAGTGTGTCAAGGTCTAGGCACCACACTTTAAGAAAGATGTGAAGAAATTGGAGACAGTCTGGAAAACAACAACAAAAATGATAAGAGGTTTAGAAAACATGACCTATGAAGAAAGGTTGAAAGAACTGGGCATGTTTAGTTTAGAAACTAAGGAGGACACAATAACAGTGTTCCAGTATGTAAAAGATTTTAAAAGATAAATAGGACTGTAATCAACTGTTCTTCATGTCCACCAAGGCCAGGACAAGAAATAAGGAGCTTAGTTTGCAGCAGGGAAATTTAGTTTGGATATTAATAAACATTTTCTAGTTATAAGGATAGTTAAGCACTGGCATATGTTACCTAGGGAAGCTGTGGAATCTCTGTCACCGGAGGTTTTTAAGACGAGGTTAAACAAACACCTCTCAGGGATCATCTAGGTGTACTTGAGTAGACAAGATGACCACTTGAGTTTCCTTCCAGCCCTACATTTTTATAATTCTCTGATCAGGTGCCTATTAGAGAAACTGTCAAGATAAAAGTCACAGCCAAGATTTTTAAAAATAGTAGGCCGAGTATGGATTTACAAGCTGAAAGTTAACCTCGTAAAACTCTACTTAGGCTCCTAAATAACTTGTTCATAGTGAAATTTTGCCATTGACTTCAATAGGGCCAGGAGTCCCATTGACTTCAGGAGGACCAGGATTTCACCCCTGCTTTTCAAAAGTGCTGACCACCAATGAGAATTTGGTTTTCATACAGTAACATAAAACTGTAGTGTCAGGGTTTCCGACACTGCAGTGAAACTACAATTTAAATAAAAGCAAATACAATCTAGTTGTCTTTTCTTTTTTTAAAATTATGTACAGTAAACATATGTATTTGTAGATGCTGTACAACATTTTCTCTCAACAAACATTCAATTTTGTTCCTAACTTATTTGACAGAACACCTTCAATCCACAAATAACCCCTATTTAATACCTATATCTAAAAACATTGCATGTATTTAGACCATGGAAGATGTTTAAGTCTCTCATTTTTCTTCCAGATTAAAGCACATGAGATAAACCAACAGACGCTGCATTAGACAACAGTGCAATAGAAAGCCTATATATATATATATATATATATATATATATATCAAAGGCTGAACCTTGAACTTTTGAAATTGAAATGCACAAACAAAAGATTGAAATCAAACATGAGTTAACATTGTATTCAGCTACGTTCTATAAATATAGTGTGAACATTGAGGCAGAATTAACATGATCTCTTAAAAAATGTCAGCCAGTTTAATCCAATTCTGTGCATATCCAAGCAGTTCTAGAAAAAAAGGCATATAGAACTGGTAAATAATTTTATATTTTACAAAAGAAGACATCCATTATATCCTACCACCAGGTATGAAAGAGCATATACTGAGATTAAGGTGATGTCCTTGCATCTGGATCTCTATTTCATTAGATTCCATTTAACTGGAGATGCAGGATGCAGTTTCAGGGTAAGCCAACAAAAGATATATATATATATATATATATATATATATTTTAGACACAGACATGTCTTAAGGAGGCCTATATGTAATCAGCCACAATCTCTCTGTTGTCTTCTCTCACCCTTGTTCAGAAGCCAGCTGCTTACTTCCATTTCCTTTTCTCTCACAGTGACTTATGGCTGTTTCCATTTGACAAGTTACAATAACATCAGTTCTACTACCCAAGGAGCAGGCTGCACTAACAAAAAACTCTTTTGTAGTTCACCATGTAATTTTAGGCAAGTCACTTTACTTTTCTAAGTCTCCGTTTGACCATCTACAAAATGGAGATAACTATAATCACTCACCTTTGCAAAGCACTTTGGATCTCTAGATGAAAACACTTATGCAGGAAATATTTGTTTAACCAATCATCTCCACAGAAAAATCTTATATCAAAACCTTCAATGTTCTAGGGAGTTTATTTGAATCAGTAGTTAACTCAAGCAATACTGGACATATGCAGTAAAGTTAAACTTACCAGAGCCCTTGGGAGAAAGAGAGAGAACACAGACATGAATGAAAATGTCAGGGACAAAGGAAAGGAGGAAACGGTAAAAGGATGAATAAGAAAATAGGTTGTGAACATTAAAAAACAAACACAGAAAGGGAGGGGAAACACAGCTCAATGGGAAAGCAATAGCAGTGTTTCTAATTCTTATATTTTTTTTGTGAGTGACGGGATGTCAGAGGGTGCTGGAGTTTGTCTTCTTATGATGATGCAAAGCTCATCCCTTCCAGAAGCTGACAGAGCCTCTCCCCTGTGCTCACAGTTCTCACAGGAGGAGAGGAAGAGGGAGGGAGCAAAGAACCCAGCAGCTCAGCTCCATTCCATCCTCCCTCTCCCGCTTCCCTCCTGTGAGAAGTCTGGACAAGAGGGTGATTCTGCTCTTCCCCCCTCCTCCCTGCAGCATCTAGTCTGGGAAGAGGCAGAGCAGGCGGTCTTGCTGTAGCCTCGCCAGGTCTGGGAGAGGGGCTGAAGATCCCCAGGAGGAGCAGAGATGAGGTAATAGGGTTGTGATAAGGTCTAATTGGGGGTGAAATGAAGGAGGCTGAATTCATGGGGGTTGTGGGGGCTGAAATGAATCGGGTGGGAGCTGATGGGGGGCTGAACTTATGGGGGCTGAGAGGGTTCAACTGAAGGGGTGGGGACTGATCGGGTTCAGGGGCTGAACTTATGGGGGCAGGTGGGAACAAAACTGATGGGGGGACTGGGAGCAGAATTAATTGTTGCACAGGGACAGGTAGATGCGCAAGCGAGAGCTCCTACATCAAGGTCCAAAGTCACCTTACTCAATACTTCTGGGAGAGTGGGCAATAATAATGGTGACACACATAGATGGGGAATGGGCAGGGAGAGTTCAAACATCAAAAGACAGAAATACAATATCTTTTTTTTTCTAAAAAAATCCCATGATTTTTGGGCCAATCTCATGATTTTTTGGAGGGAAGGGGAACTCATGATTTTTGATCTCTTGAAATTGTCATTACTGCACTAGTTTAATCTGAGACGTGGCACAGGCACCTAGTAGGGTGATGAATGGGGTCAATGTGCGTCTGTCATAAAGGCACTGCCAGGGTTGCCCACATGCCACAGTCTGTTTCAGAGCAGAATCTCATTATTGCCAATACAAAAAAAAAATGTTGTCTTCAAAACAGTTTGAAGCTAAGGAATTAATAGAAGCTGTTAGGTGCTTAGTACATTTTTAAAATTCAGATACGTCCTTATTTGGGTATCCAATAGGGGCTTTCTATGTTTGAAAATCTTGACCATAAAAGACACAGAAAAACAAGTGAAGGAAGGCCCCTGCCATATATGCTTTATAGACACTTAAGAGACAAAGGCCACAATTAAAAAGATATTTGGGTGTTGCTCCAGTCAGCATTGCAGGACCTAACTAACTTAGGAGCCTGAGTGATTTTCAGAAGTGACTTAGGCACCTCGGACCACCACTGACATTGTCAAAACAACGGTTCAGTTGGTGCCTAACCCTGTATGCCCCTAAGACCTCTACATTTCTGCCAGTAGCTATGCACAAAGCCACCTAAGCACTAAAGCTGCCCCAACATAACAAAATTCTTGGAGCCCTCTCTGAAACCGAATCCCCAAGTGCTCCAAAGCAAGATACTCAAAGTTGACATTCCACCACCTGTGGGGCCTGATCTAGTAAGTATTCTCAGAGCACACCTGACCTGCACAAAAGACAGCCAAAATTTTTGTATTGGTTAGTGGCATGGGTGGTGTTTATGTCCTGGAATAGCCAATTGCCTGGTGGTCCACTGACAGCCCAACCAGAGGGTCGCTGAAAACAATGGCTAAAAAAACATGGAAAACCAAGTCTCAGTTCTCTGCCCATTCCTCAATCCCCACTCCGGAAGCAGTGAGGCATTCGAACGATGAGAGGCTGCAAAGAATCTCAGGTGCCAGGTCGCCAAAAGGAAACTGGACAACTCTCTCAGTGTGCACTTATACCTGCAGAACACTGACAAGGGAGGAATTGATAAGCCATCTCATGGAGGAAAAGGCAAAAACAGCCTGTGATGTGCTGGTTGTTTGCGAAACACAACAAAAGAAGGAGATGGAGGTCAGCTAGAGGGATGGAAGCACAGTTATTCTAGAAAAAGGAGAAGGCACAAGGACAGTTGGAGGAGTCGGATACATCATAAACAAGGAATGGTCTTCAAAAATTGTCTCATGCCATTTGAAGTCATCATGATTTACCTCCGATTGAACTGAAATAGTACCCTCAAAATCATCCAGATCTATGCTTCCACAAGTGCATGCGAAGATGATGATGTGGAAGGATTCCATCAGGAACTAGAGGAAACCCTTGTTCAGAGTTCCATATATACAATTTTGATGGAAGATTTTAATGCCAAGGTTGGAAGAGGGAGAGAAGGCGAAAAGTTTATAGGAAGGTATGGTATCGGAGAACAAAATGCGTGAGGAGAATGACTAGCTATATTGGCAGAGACGAGGAGAACGTTCATTGGTAACATCTGGTTCCGAAAGAAGGCCAAGAGAAGATGGACCTGGATAGCACCAAATGCAAAGACAAACAATGAAATTGATTACTTTCTGATCGATAGACGATGCATCATGCAGGATATGTCAGTAGTGCCATCATTCAATATTGGTAGCTATCATCACCTACTGAGAGCCAGACTCACATTCACTGTGAAGGTAGAGAAAAAAACGCTGTGTATGGCGAACAGAAGGCACCAACTGGTAGCTTTTGATGAGGCAATCCTGAAGGAAAACATTTCTAGAGAAGATTGGAGCCTGCTGGATGACTGCAACGACGATTATGAGAACTTCAGTAAGAGACTGAAACGGTGTGTGAAATCAGCTGAGCGTGAAAGACCAAGAAGAGCTAGTGGAAGAATCTCAGAGAATACATAGACTTTACTGGAGAAGAGGAGGAAAATGAAAAGAAATGGCAGCGATAGGCTTGAGCACTGCCTTCTCTGCAAGCTCATACGAATGAAGTTGAAGGAAGACTTTGAGAAATTTCGAACCGAGAAGCTCCTAAAGGCTGCTGAAGATCATAAAAGTCTCAAAAAATGCAAATGGGAACTGGCGTTCTACAGGTCATCATTACTGGCTTTGAAGAACAGGGATGGAGAATAAGTAACCAATCGAACTGGATGGAGGCAATCTGCAGGGATTTCTATACCCAGCTGTTTGCATCCCGTATAGACATCCCAATGCCATCACTTCAACAAACCGATGAACACATACACCCGGTTCTCATCAGCGAAGTCCATCACACAGTCCATCAAATGAAAGAGGGGAAGGCTCCAGGCAAGGACAGTCTGACAGCAGAAGTGCTTAAGGCAGGAGGTCAGGAACGTTGAAAAGCTCTCGCCCAAAGGTTCAGCCACTACCTGGAAATCCAGAAGATAGTCCGGTTGGAAAGAGTCCAATACCATCTTGCTGCATAAGAAAGGCAATTGAGAAAATCTAAAGAACTATCGCCCAATCTGCCTGCTTTCACCTATATATAAGTTGTTCACTAAAATAATAATAAATTGACTGTTGCAAAACCTGGATGAACAGCAACCTAGAGAGCAGGCCAGCTTTTGAAGGAATTACAGCATGATAGACCACATCTTCACTCTAAACTAACTACTAGAGCGTTCAAGGGAATACAAGTTCCCTTTCTGCATTCCTTTCGTGGACTACAAGAAGGCGTTCGACAGAGTAGAGACTAACGCCATTCTTGAAGCTCCTACTATCCCAATTATACTTCAGAAATGCAAAATTACTGTCTGTCACTTATTTTTTTTTCAAATACACAAAGCCTTAAAATCCATGCAATTTTATCTTAGTGCTAAATTTATTGCCACACTAACCTATATGCCACTATTGCACATAATTTAAGAGGCCAGGCTGAGGGTAAATTACAAACGTGCACTCCACAAAGTATTTTGTGAACAAAGCACCATGTGGTTATCATAATGATTTAAAAGACAATGGAGAACATTTTTTTCCCTGCTCCTGAGAATGTACATTCATGCAGATCACCATCAGACTTAACTGGGAGGATGGATATGTCAAAATGTTGTCCAGAAAGACAGTTAAATGGTTATAGCAGGTTAGTTAAAATTTAATTAGTATTAATGTCCACCATAGATTAGCGGCTTTTGAGCATCTGCCCATGTAAGATCAACCCCCTTGTTTGCCTGATGGGCATTTGAGCAATAAAAATCTGCTGAATATGTGAATCACGGAGGGGAACCATTTCTTTCCCTTTTCAATATGTATTACTCTGTCCACTGCAGCTTGAGAAATGGCAGTAAAACCCCTATAATCATTTGTTTGTATATTTATCCTGATCCCTGTTGGGATGAGGATGACAGGACTGCTTATTGTTTAACTTTTATTATTTGGTTGTGCAGGGTAGAGATAAGATGGGAGCTAACTACAATACCAATTTTTTAGAGTGTGATATCACATCGGCAGACTTACTTATAAGAAGAGCTGTGCTCAAGTGTTAGGATATAGATATTCAGGCCTGTCTGTAAAGGCCTATACTCTAAGAATTTAGGTATATTCTTATCACTTAGCTAGTTATAGAGGTATAAAAGAAAGAATCAAAACCACTGTCTGCCAGTGTAAGGGCCTTCTCTTACTGTGACAGTCTGAGGCCCTGTTCTTAGGCTAAGGCCTTTGGCTAAGCAACAGAGGCAGCCATAAACTGGGAAGTGAATGGTCACATCTTCACATTCCAAACTAGTCACATTGAAATAAGGTGCTATTGGGTTGTTAGGAATACAATCCTGTCCTGATATTGCCGATCACCTCCAGAGAAAGAGAAGTGCCTAGAAGATGTAAAAGGAAACTTAGTTTGATAGCATCCTGTCTGGTAAGAACTCACTTATCAATAGCTGGGATGTGAAATCCTCACTCCTGTATTGTTTTGTCATTATAGTTTCCACTTTGCTGTTGTTTGTCTGTATAATCTCTGTCTGGTTCTGTGATTGTTTCTGTCTGCTGTATAATTAATTGTGCTGGGTGTAAACTAATTAAGGTGGTGGGATATAATTGGGTACATAATCATGTTACAGTATGTTAGGATTGGTTTGTTAAATTTCAGGAAAATGATAGGTTAAGGTATAGCTAAGCAGAACTCAAGTTTTACTATATAGTCTGCAGTCAATCAGAAAGTAGGGGGGTGGGCGTGGGCATGTGGGTGAGGGAGATGGGAACAGGGAATGGGGGTAAGAAAATTGGAATCATGTTTTGCTAAAGGGGGAAATGGAACAGGGAATGGGAGTAAGGAAGTTGGAATCAAGTTTGGCTAAGGGTAGGAATGGGAACAGGGAAACAGGTGTAAGGCTCTGTGGTGTCAGAGCTGGGAAGGAGGATACTAAAGAAGGAAACTGGAATCATGCTTGCTGGAAGTTCACCCCAATAAACATCGAATTGTTTGCACCTTTGGACTTCGCGTATTGTTGCTCTCTGTTCATGCGAGAAGGACCAGGGAAGTAAGTGGGTGAAGGAATAAGCCCCCTAACATCAAGTGTTCAAAATAAATATAAATAAATGAAATATGGTGACTTCCTCTCACTGTTCACTCTGAAAACCATTGACCCACTTCTCCCACAAACATCTATGTGCTTTCTGTCATGCTGTCCTCTACACCCGGAATTCTCTCTCTTTGAGGTGATATGCAAAGCCCACACCCTCTCTTCATTTAAGTCTCTCCTTTAGATGCACTATTTTCATAACTCTGACTTAAGTAATACTAACCAGCTACATAATCAATGTAACTGATGTACTGGAGGAAGGGTAAGAAACTCTTTACTCCATCATGATGTGCCCCTGTGACTAATTATATCATGTCGAATTTAGCTGTAAACCCCTCTGAAAAAGGATCATTGTCTTTATCTTCCACCTGCTGGCAAGTACACAAAGTGTACAAAGATTGCTTTAAGCCACTTTTGTACTCTCTCTATCCTAGGATGGTTGGGCACAGGTCCAGTCTGCTTGTCATAAATTAGAGCAACAAAAAGGCTTCTCTATTTTACATGAGCTACAAATGGTCTCCAGTGGGCTGTTATGGCAACCATAACAGCAGGGAATATGTATGTCCTCCCTAAACTGGGAGGAGTGGTAGATACGCTGGAGGGCAGGGATAGGATACAGAGGGACCTAGACAAATTGGAGGATTGGGCCAAAAGAAATCTGATGAGGTTCAATAAGGATAAGTGCAGGGTCCTGCACTTAGGACGGAAGAACCCAATGCACAGCTACAGACTAGAGACCGAATGACTAGGCAGCAGTTCTGCGGAAAAGGACCTAGACAAATTAGATAAATTTGTCACCTAGGGGTGACAGTGGACGAGAAGCTGGATATGAGTCAGCAGTGTGCCTTGTTGCCAAGAAGGCCAATGGCATTTTGGGATGTATAAGTAGGGGCATAGCGAGCAGATCGAGGGACGTGATCATCCCTCTCTATTCGACATTGGTGAGGCCTCATCTGGAGTGTCCAGTTTTGGGCCCCACACTACAAAAAGGATGTGGATAAATTGGAGAGAGTCCAGTGAAGGGGAACAAAAATGATTAGGGGTCTGGAACACATGACTTATGAGGAGAGGCTGAGGGAACTCGGATTGTTTAGTCTGCAGAAGAGAAGAATGAGGGGGGATTTGATAGCTGCTTTCAACTAGCTGAGAGGTGGTTCCAGAGAGGATGGTTCTAGACTATTCTCAGTGGTAGAAGAGGACAGGACAAGGAGTAATGGTCTCAAGTTGCAGTGGGGGAGGTTTAGATTGGATATTAGGAAAAACTTTTTCACTAGGAGGGTGGTGAAACACTGGAATGCGTTACCTAGGGAGGTGGTAGAATCTCCTTCCTTAGAAGTTTTTAAGGTCAGGCTTGCAAAGCCCTGGCTGGGATGATTTAATTGGGGATTGGTCCTGCTTTGAGCCGGGGGTTGGACTAGATGACCTCCTGAGGTCCCATCCAACCCTGATATTCTATGATTCTATGATTCTATGATTCATGTTGGTCACTGGGAGGTGTAATGTCAGAATCAATACACCATTTCTATCCCACTAGAGGATCCCTCTAGAATCATAGAATATCAGGGTTGGAAGGGACCTCAGGAGGTCATCTAGTCCAACCCCCTGCTCAAAGAAGGACCAATCCCCAACTAAATTATCCCAGCCAGGGCTTTGTCAAGCCTGACCTTGAAAACTTCTAAGGACGGAGATTCCACCATTCCAGTGCTTCACCACCCTCCTTGTGAAAAAGTGTTTCCTAACACCCAACCTAAACATCCCCCACTGCAACTTGAGACCATTACTCCTTTTTCTGTCATCTGGTACTGCTGAGAACAGTCTAGATCCATCCTCTTTGGAACCCGCTTTCAGGTAGTTGAAAGCAGCTATCAAATCCCCCCTCATTCTTCTCCTCTGCAGAATAAACAATCCCAGTTCCCTCAGCCTCTCCTCATAAGTCATGTGCTCCAGTCCCCTAAACATTTTTGTTGCCCTCCGCAGGACTTTTTCCAATTTTTCCACATCCTTCTTGTAGTGTGGGGCCCAAAACTGGACACAGTACTCCAGATGAGGCCTCACCAATGTTGAATAGAGAGGAATGATCACGTCCCTCAATCTCCTGGCAATGCTCAAAGTTATACAGCCCAAAATGCCCTCAGCCTTCTTGGCAAAAAGGGCACACTGTTGATTCATATCCAGCTTCTTGTCCACTGGAACCCCTAGGTCCTTTTCTGCAGAACTGCTGCCTAGCCTAGTCTGTAGCAATGCATGGTATTCTTCCATCCTTCATGCAGGACTCTGCACTTGTCCTTGTTGAACCTCATCAGATTTCTTTTGGCTCAATCTTCTAATTTGTCTAGGTCCCGCTGTATCCTATCCCTACCCTCTAGCATATCTACCACTCCTCCCGGTTTAGTGTCATCTGCAAACTTGCTGAGGGTGCAGTCCACTCCATCCTCCAGATCATTAATGAAGATATTGAACAAAACCAGCCCCAGGACTGACAGTTGGGGCACTCCGCTTGATACCAGCTGCCAACTAGACATGGAGCCATTGATCACTACCCATTGAGCCCGACAATCTAGCCAACTTTCTACCCACCTTATAGACCATTCATCCACCCCATACTTCTTTAACATGCTGGCAAGCATACTATAGGAGACGGTATCAAAAGCTTTGCTAAAGTCAAGGAATAACACATCCACTGCTTTCCCCTTATTTACAGAGCCAGTTATCTCATCATAGAAGGCAATTAGGTTAGTCAGGCATGACTTGCTCTTTATGAATCCATGCTGACTGTTCCTGATCACTTCCTCTCTTCTCAGTGCTTCAGAATTGATTCCTTGAGGACCTGCTCCATGATTTTTCCAGAGACTGAGGTGAGGCTAACTGGCCTGTAATTCCTCAGATCCTCCTTCTTCCCTTTTTTAAAAGATGGGCATTATATTAGCCTTTTTTCAGTCTTCTGGGACCTCCCCAGATTGCCATGAGTTTTCAAATATAATGGCCAATGGTTCTGCAATCACATCCACCAAGTTCTTTAGCACCCTCGGATGCAGTGCATCTGGTCCCATGAACTTATGCTCGTCCAGCTTTTCTAGATAGTCCCAAACTACTTCTTTCTCCGCTTCTTTCTACACTGGGGTGATCCTCCTAAGGGAGGTTAGACGGGTATTGATATCTTTCTACTAACAACTGAGCACAAACTGGCCCTGTTGATCCAGGATCCAGGTCTCTCTGTTTTTGAAAATGACTAGCACGCCCTTTGTGCCAAAATAGATCATTAATAGTAATAATATATATTTTCAAAAACATCCTGTGTGCATGTACAATAGATCTCTACTTTCTGTAGCTTTGTATTATATCACTTACATTATGACAAGTCCAACTTCACATTACATTTTGTTGTACATCAAAATGACACAAGAAAATGGGAAGTGACAAGCTATAAATGGTGCATCCTGATACTATCATAAATGGAGCACATCAAGGAGTCTGCAAATAACTCTTAAAGTTTATGTCTAGTGTAGTATTTTCTGAATGGTCTGTCCACATTTTTCTGTTTAGAAGACCCTAAGACACAGCCCTTTTCCACTCATTTTAATTCTGACCCTAAACACAGAAGTCCATACGTTTCAATATAAGTTTTCATTCACTGTTTATTGATTAATGTAGTTGATGGATGAAGGTCTGAAAGGTCAACAGTAAGGTTTCTTCAAGAACAATGCAAACATTTGAAATTCAAGTCTTTCCATGATGCTCTCCCCCACACAAACCTCTCTTCAACCTCCAACAGCCTGTACAAACCATCCACCCCCCACTATCTCCACTACATGATATTGTCTTTTGGGGAGAGAGATTCACAATCTGCTACTTCCTCTAATATTTCCAAGACTAGGCCCATCAGAACCAAATAGTGAAGGAGGTATTGCCTAGTAGGATAGAAAGGTGGGAGAAAGGAGGGGCGGCATATAGACTTGAAAATATTTAGAGTGCTTCCCCATTTGGCCCATGAAGTTAGCTGATGTTTGGTGTCTCTCTGGGTTATTTCTGCTAGGAGAAATTGATGATATGAGTATTTATTTATAAAAATGTACACAAAGTTCTGTTTCTCTGAACATGGTAGGAACAAATAACAGGCAGTTTCCTTGTTCAGAAATCTAAGCCTGCCTTTCCAGTTAAAATATTGTGCCTCCCCACCTAATCTCTGTCTCTAAGATTCCTCCGAGTTCTCGTCTTCTCTCTCTTTCTGTTGCTTTCTCTCACACACAGCTACAACCAATCAATCTCCTGCATTTGCAGTCAGAACCAGGAAAGCTGCTCAAGCCCACACAGTTTATCTCTGTTTATCCCAGTACCTTGGGAAATAATTTCTTATTGTTTCTACCTATCATTATATAAAGAGTCATTTAATTGCTTCTTCCATTCCCTAAAAAGGGTACTTAGCACACCTATTGACTTTAACCAGGTCTGTGATTATCCTTAGATCAGAGACCCACTTGATGGCAGTCTTTAACATCTTCGAGCATAACAAAAATATATGTGGTGAGCAGCAGGGAGTGAGGCAAATGAATTTCAGAGAAAAGAATTATGCACTCCTCCCCCACACCACACACACTTCATGTCTGCTTCCCCTGTCAGGCCGGGGCTCTTCCTTTCACCCTCAGCTGCTCACTTCCCTGAAATTCCCCTCCCTTTCCTTTACAGAATAGTCGGTTTGTGTTTTAGGTGTGAAGAAGGACTGAGATTTTTGTGGAAGGTTTTGGGTGGGATAATGAGAACTCTAGAGCTGGAGTGTTGGATAATGGGGCACTAATCTGGGGCTGGGACAGCAGAGGGGAGACGAGGAAAGAAGGGGATCACAACAGAATGAGGATGAATTCCATGTGGAGAAAAAAGAAGAAGAGAGGAGTAACATACTAACAAGTGAAGTGGGAAAAGTGTATGAGAAACTAAATACCTGGAAGAACAGGCCCTGTGAAGGCAGTCTTCATAGAATCAAGGCTAAAAAGGACCATTGTGGTCATCATCGCTTACTTACTGAACAACAGGCCGTAGAACTTCCCGAAAAGGATTCCTAGAGCAGATCTTTTCGTAAAACATTAAATCTTGATTTAAAAATTTTAAGTGATTGAGAATCCACCACAACTCTTGTTAAATAGCTCTAATGGCCAATTACTCTCACCGTTAAAGATTTACACCTTATTTCCATTCTAAATCTGTCAAGCTTCAACTTCCAGTCATTGGATCGCGTTATACCTTTCTCTGCTAACTGCTACTGTTCCCAACATTTTCCTTTTGGAACAACTGTTAGAGGTGAATGAACAAACGCTTAATCTTTTCAGAACGTGTGCCATGTCTGCCCATGTGTTTGCAATGCACCTACCATGATGTAACTTCATTTCTGATTGGGGTCTCTGGCTATCACAGCAATATATTGTTGGGATATAATACTTATATATTGCTTTCTTCAGGTACTTATAAATAATTAAATAATAATAACTATGCATGACCTCTTGACTTCAATATGAGCCACTCACATGCTCATCTAAGGACTAAACGTAGTCCTTAGGTGTGCAAACCCTTGAAATTGGGTTCTGTAGTTCTAAGGAAGCTCCCCTATGCTAAGTACATTCTGAAATTGCTCTCTTCACAGAATGAAGTCATAAGGGAAAACACAGATACATCATTCCAACGCTTTTCAATTTTGACAGCTCAGAATGATTGAGTATTTCAATCAGCGCAGACATTTATCATCTTTAAGTCTACAAACAACTTGACAATACTTAGATATTTTAATATTTCAAGGGTGTTAGTTTTGTGATAAGTGGTGTATATTTGAAGTAATGATTTCTGGAAGCTGTTAATATTAGCATCTGATATTATATATTCTATGGGCCCAATCCTCAGATGCAGCTAAGGATTTCTTGACGTAGATTAAAGGGAAGCAAAGAGGCACTCTTTGCACTCTCCCTATCCTGACTGGGCCAGATCCTGCTGCGTTAGACTGGGCCAGATCCTGCTGTAATTTAGGACAGACGTCAGAGTGCCAACTTTAGGGCCAACTTTGAGCTAATGGAGTGGCACAAAGTAGCCAAATGCAGATCAGGATTAGTAACTATCTTCATAGCAACAGGGATGTCCCTAGGGGGTGGGGGCCTGGGGTAGAAGTGACGAATTCATCTCTCCCAGGACCGACTGCACTGGCCAATCGCACTGGCCCACGGGGCCTGGAGCAGGGGGACCCGGGGCGGAAGTGACAGATTCATCTCTTCCAGGACTGACTGCACTGTCTAATCGCACTGGCCCACAGGGTCCCCCAAAGTGTGGGGCCCAGAGCAGTCGCCCCGATTCACCCTATCCAAGGGTTGGCTCTGCATGGCAATAGCCAGGCATGGTGTCAGGAAAAGGTTGATTACATGGTAGGTAAGAGGTTTCCAGAAATTCCTAAGTAACCCAGATTTCAGTGTGAATTTTAAATGATACTTTATGGTAGGGAAAAAAATCCCATTCTTCTGCTGCAGAAACCTTCTTTCCCAGAGTGACCACTTACAGCCATGATTTCCTGAGCTATGACACAGCATACAAGCCATATGAACCAATGTGATCTTTTAAAATTCATACTCTTAATGGACGATCTGATATTTTAAAATCCAATAACTTTTATTTAATACTGGCTCTGACATTTTCATAATGATAGGATGAATTAAGGACATAAAACAATAAATAAAAGATAGTAGCAAAACAGTAACATGTCCATATATAAAGTCTGCAGCAAAAATATAACCCATATAGAGTAAACTCTTAACTCTCCTATTTCTAACCTTGACACCCAAACATCCCATGTTTGCAATGGTGAACAGAGCATTATGCTTCCTCTGTGAAAGGAAAATACTACAGCATCTCATCTCATTCTTCCAGAGACAAGAAATGTCCTTTATGCCATTAGACCAGGGGTTCCAAAACTTGGTTCACGGCTTGTTCAGGGTAAGACCTGGCAGGCCACAAGATGCTTTGTTTACCTGAGCGTCCACAGGTACGGCCGTTTGCAGCTCCCAGTGGCCATGGTTCTCCGTTCCCGGCCAATGGGAGCTGCGGGAAATGGTGGCCCGACCCTGTGCTGCTTCCCACAGCTCCCATTGGCCGGGAACAGCGAACTGCGGCCACTGGGAGCTGTGAGCAGCCATACCTGCGGACGCTCAGGTAAACAAAGCATCTCATGGCCCACCAGGTGCTTACCCTGAACAGGCAACAAACCAAGTTTGGGAAGCCCTGCATTAGAGGTAGCAACCAGGGTTTTTTACACCACCATAAAAAAACTATATACCATGAGGTAATGATACAAATCTTCTAGAGACTTTAGTAAATTCTGTTTCCTCTTGGGGTCCCTTACACCATTCCACCAGAAACTCAGTTTCCATTAAAATACTTAAGTATGAGCTTGCAATTTTTACTCAGCTTGAATTAGGTCTCTTTTAGAAAAGTTGTAATAACATCACAAATCAGAATGCAAGGTCTGTTCAATGATTTAGCTAGTATGCCCAAAGTACAATTAGGTATTACATATTTGGAATCTAGTTTGCAACAGATATGGGCCCCAATTCAGCAGTCTATCCCTATTCATCAGAGCACTTAAGCATTTGCTTAACTTTAAGCATGTATTTAGGTCCCATTGACTTCACTGGGATTTGCTTGAGAGTTTTGATGAACAAGAATGGACTAAAGCACATGCTTAAATGGTTTGCTAAACCGAGGACTTAGAAGTGACTCTGCAGACACATGCGGCATGGAATGTGCAAGTGTTTCACCCCTTGTGCATCCCACAGACTGGCAGTGTACTGCAGCATGTTCTAATTTGTGCACTCAGCACTATACAATGGATCCCATAGGTTGCAGTGTGATCTATGTGCTGTAGGATCAAGATTAATATGTAATTTAGTGCAGCATGTATGTAAGCATTCAATAAATAAAGCTAAAGGCATTTCCTAGAACTAAACTAAGCAAGTTATGCAAGGATAGAATGTAATGACTTTTGATATGAGGAATTTAAAATGCAAGTCACAGAATAAAAGAATGTTATTTTAATTAATAAAACATGAGAAAATATTGTAATTAAATTAAGACTTACCACAAACAAAAAGCATTATTTGTTCTTGTCATATGGCAGTAGATGCTCAAAGGCATATTATGAAGTGGTGAGAGTTTGAAGAGGAGAATTCCATTGTCATCATCAGGACCTTTGGGTAATACTGCATCACCCATTAAAGTAAACATCAGGTTCATTTGGCATTAGTGTTTCATTCAGATTAAACTCTTTCTTAGTCAGCCCTGTGTTGGCTTTTCTTTGAATTGTTATAAGAGGCCGAAGAAACAATGGAAGGTTTAAGATATGTAGCTAAAGAAATATTTTAAAAAAAAATGGTTAGAGTAGAAAATGATGCCCTGCTCCTGTTGAAGTTCTTGGCAAAACTCCCATTGACTTCAGTGGTGAAGAATCAGGCCACATGTTGACTGCTGAATTCTGATGCCATGTGCTGTGTGACAAGTTACAAATGAGATACAAGAAAGAAAATTATTTTACAATGCATTGTGTTCTGGTGTGTCATGATTTGATTCACCGTGCACATATCATGTGAATATAATATTCACATATTACTTGTCCAATTAGTGCATTGCGGTGCTCTAACCACACACTATCAACAGTGGTTACATTGGGATTGTTGAAGAGACACAACTCTGGGTCTTATGAATAGGTTTCATCCATTGCATGTATACACATGTTTACATGAAAGCTCATTCGCAAACCCCTACCCTGGAAGAGATACTACTTGCTAAGCTACCTCAACAAGGTGTTCTAATAATTAATTAGTTAGGGCGTAGTTCTGATACCCTTATTCCCACTGAGTTACAGTTTACTCCATAAACAGTCCAGATGTTAGTTACATTGCTTAATGCACTACTGAAAGGTGCACAGATACTACACTGATGATTGTGGTATAATAATCTATACTGAAGGAATGGAACTGCTCATGCAGTCCGATGCTACTAAACTATGGTATGGTATCAGTCTGGCCCTCAATGTTTGTACCATAGTTTGAATATGCAAATCACTATCAAAGTGCTAGGTATTCTTATTTTTTGGAGAGGTACCTGATGGACTGCTCCCATAAATTGGTAGATTTGGGGGGAGAAAGCTGCAAAAGTGAAAAAGTGGAAGACTGCTCAGATCTGCTCTACCCCACTTGCCTATAACTTAGCAAATCACTCATAGCAAATAATTTACTCAAAGAATTTTACCTCTTCTCTGTTTGCAAGTTATTCATGACCTATGAGGGAAGATTGAAAAAAATGGGTTTGTTTACTCTAGAGAAGAGAAGACTGAGGGGGGACATGATAACAGTTTTCAAGTACATAAAGGGTTGTTACAAGGAGGAGGAAGAAAAATTGTTCTCCTTAACCTCTGAGGATAGGACAGAAACAATGGGCTTAAATTGCAGCAAGGGCGAGTTAGGTTGGACATTAGGAAAAACTTTCTAACTGTCACAGTAATTAAGCACTGGAATAAATGGCCTATGGAGGTTGTGCAATCTCTATCATTGGAGATTTTTAAGAGCAGAATAGACAAACACCTTTCAGGAATAGTCTAGATAATACTTAGTCCTGCCTTGACTGCAAGGGACTGGATTAGAAGACCTCTTGAGGTCCCTTCCAGTCCTATGATTCTATGTGTATATATCTTCTCAGTACATGTCCTCAGATCCTTCTATATTCAAATAGCATGAAACTGGTACCACCCATCCTAACAAGTACTCTTGATGCCTCTGATTTGGGCAGAAGCTCACACTCTTGAGATAAGTATCATCTTTCACAGAGCAAAAGTGGAAGAATGCATTATTCTTCCCACTTGAGCATAAAACCCATTGGTGATAATGGTCTCCTACTGGCACATATAGGATTTGTGAAATTATTTTAATTACCTAAATTTTCACATAAATGTTCTCCACCATATTTTATAATCCAGGTTGCCTATAGTCAAAAATTTCACAAAGCGTTATTCATGAAACAACCACCTGTTACATGGTCAACATTTAGAATCTAGATATTTTTGGAGGGTGTTGTGTTTTATGTAAAGTTCATTTTATTGCAGCTGGAAAATGGCAGACAGAAGTGCTGTCCACATTTGAAAGGGTATGCCAGTATAGATATACTGGTATAGGTATATTGGACAAAAAAACCCACAACCCTATTAGAGATGCAACTTATAGCTTATATAGTTCTCTGAACAGAGTAAGTAACACCAGCAAAAATATTTTTTTCCCTTATAGCTGCATCTGTACTAGAACTTTTTGCTGGCATAGTTATGTTAGTTGTGAGTGGGGGAAATCACACTCCTTATGAACATAGCTATGCCAAAACTTGTAAGTGTATACCCAGCGTGAGAACAATCAACACTGAATTCTTCTACTTATCCACTGAGCAGGCACTGCAGAAGTAGTGGCCATACAAGCTTCTCTCATCATTATATACATGAACTTTGACCTTAAGAGGAATCCTTGTGGCACCTTAGAGACTAACAAATGTATTTGGGCATAATCTTTCGTGGGTTAAAACCCATTTCATCAGATGCATGGAGTGAAAAATACATTAAGCAGTATATATATTACAGCACATGAAAAGATGGGAGTTGCCTTACTGTCTGAGGGATTGGAGCAAATGTGGTTGTATCTTCAAGCTTGGCTGTAGACAATGGATTGTGTGATGTGGTCTGGATGAAAGCTGGAGGAATGTAGATAAGTATAGCGGTCAGTAGATTTCCGGTAGAGGATGGTGTTTGTGTGACCATCACTTATTTGCACTGTAGTGTTCAGGAAGTGGATATCTTGTGTGGACTGGTCCAGGCTGAACGGTGAGCTTGACGGTGGGGCAGAAACTATTAATTTCCCCCCTGTTGATATTCAACCCTTCTTGTCAACTGTTGAGAATAGACCACTTCCACCTTGATTGAATTGGCCTCATTATCACTGCCCCCCACTTGGTAGGGAAACTCCCATCTTTTTATGTGCTATAATATATATACTGCTTACTAAATTTGTTAGTCTTAGTCTTTAACGTCTACACTACAAAATTAGGCCGATCTTTTAGAAGTTGATTTTTAGAAATCGATTTTATACAGTCGATTGCGTATGTCCACACTAAGCACATTAAGTCAGCGGAGTGCGTCCACAGTACTGTGGCTAGTGTCAACTTTCAGAGCATTGCACTGTGAGTAGCTATCCCACAGTCCCCACAGTCTCTGCTGCCCATTGGAATTCTGGGTTGAGCTCCCAATGCCTGAGGGGGCAAAAACTTTGTCACGGGTGGTTTTGGGTACATGTCATCAGGCCCCCTTCCCTCTCCTCCCCTCCCCTCCCTCCCTCCATGAAAGCAACGGCAGACTATCGTTTCACGCCTTTTTTCCTGGGTTATCCGTGCAGATGCCATACCAGTGGGGGCATCTGTACTCTTGTTGGCTTTCCTGCAGCTCCAACAGATGCTTCATCGTGTCCATTTGCTCACCCATTAGCCTCAACATCACATCTTGCCTCTGCTCTTCATGCTCACTTAATTCTTTCCTAGCCTCTGCCACTGAATGCCTCCATGCATTAAACTGTGCCCTATCAGTGCGGGAGGACTGCATGAGCTCAGGAAACAGGTCATTGCAAGTGCGGTTTTTTTTTGCCTTCTAATCTGTGATAACCTCAGGGACGGAGATGATAGGGGGAGCATAGAAACATTCTATGCACTACAATTCTGGGGGGACTGCATGGTCACCTGTGCTGCTGAGTTCGCCACGCTGACCAAACAGGAAATGAAATTCAAAAGATCCTGGGGCTTTTCCTGTGTACCTGGCTAGTGCATTGGTGTTCAAAGTGCTGTCCAGAGCGGTCACAATGGAGCACTCTGGGATAGCTCCTGGAGGCCAATACCGTCAATTTGTGTCCATACTACCCCAAATTTGACCCAGCAAGGTTGATTTTAGCGCTACTCCCCTTGTCAGGGAGGAGTACAGAAGTCAATTTTAAGAGCCCTTTAGGTCGATGGAACAGGAGTGGATGTGTGGACGTAGTCATTTTTAAATTGACCTAACGCTATTAAATTCGACCTAAACTCGTAGCTTAGACTAGGGCTAAGATGCCACAAGGACTCCTTGTTGTTTTTGCTGATACAGACTAACAGAGCTACCCCTCTGAAACCTTTGACCTTAAGGACTCACCTGTCAAGGTAAGAGAAAAGTTTAAGATCCATGCTCATTCATGGGCATTTTACCCTCCCATTGAAGTCAGTGAAAAGGTTCCCATTGATTTCAATGGGAGATGGATCAGGCTTTCAGGCTTTAGATTCTCTGATAAGATTATCAAGAGTATTTGTTTAGCATATTTCGTCATTTAAGCACCCATCTTCTAGGACTGAAACCATTAATTCCTTTTATATATGGTAACAACAATGAAGTGTTCACATACAAAATAATTGTACTCATCTTGCCATCTTCTCCATACATAACCATATGTGGGCCCAATCCATACAATTCAAAATCCCTGTGAGATTAGCAGGTGTTTGGATCCAAGGCTTTGTTCTGGTCCATTGTAAAGATTGGGCTATTTGTGTTGGCATGGGGAAAAAAATTGATTGCAGTGGGCTTTGCACTGAATCTGAGTTCACAATCAACTTCTACGACAAAGTTCAGGGATGTTTGACTCTAAAGGGTGTTTACCTCTGGGAATTTGGTACAGCCCCATATTTAGCAAACTGGGAAAATCTAATGCTTGCTATGTAGTTTTCTTAAAATACAGTATAGAGAACAGGAGGACTTGTGGCACCTTAGAGACTAACAAATTGATTTGTGAGCTACAGCCCACTTGATCGGATGCATACAGTGGAAAAAACAGTGGGGAGATTTTATATACACAGAGAACATGAAACAATGGGTGTTATCTCCCAACCGTATTTTCCATTGTATGCATCCGATGAAGTGAGCTGTAGCTCACGAAAGCTTATGCTCTAATCGATTTGTTAGTCTCTAAGGTGCCACAAGTACTCCTTTACTTTTTATGGATACAGATTAACAAGGCTGCTACTCTGAAACCTGTCAGTATAGAGAACAGAACAGAATGCATTACATGATCACTTTGGGATTATATGCATTAAATAATCTTCACTACCCACTGGCTCAGCAGGTAGTGATCGATCTATCAGGGATCGATTTATCGCATCTCGTCTAGATGCGATAAATCGATCCCCAAATCGATGCCTGTACTCCACCTTGGCAGGAGGAGTAAGCAGAGTCAACGGGTGAGCCACCGCGGTCGACTTGCTGCTGTGAGGACAGCCGGGTAACTTGAACTAAGATACTTCGACTTCAACTACACGAATAGCGTAGCGGAAGTTGCGTATCTTAGTTCGAAAACCCCCGTCCCCTCCAGTGTAGCCCAGGCCTAAGACAGATAGACTCTAGAATGGGTTAGTCAACATGTGCACCATGGGCCAAATCCTGACTGCCAGATGCTTTTGAACAGACCACAAAATATTTTTATTTAGTTATTATTATCATTATTGTTATTATTTTTGTATTTTCTCTGGAGTCTGGGCCTTGACAATACCTTGACCAAGAAATTTGAACCTTGACAAAAATAATTGATTACACATGCTCTAGATATTTCTGAATGCTGTATCTGGAAGTTCAGCAAGGATTGCAGAAACAAATGTAACAAATAACCTTAAAAAAAGGTTACAAATAATCATATTATTCCCTTTTTGTTTCTTACCATTTCTAGTTTCAAATTTTTAGGTTTTCTTATATAGATTCTTATCATTTATCACTTGTCTCTTTACATTCACCTGCACTGGATAGTTTCTGCCTGTCTTGATTACATTCCTGTCTTTTCTACACTACTTCCATCCTCCTATACCATGAGGCAGTGCTTTGGGGATTGAAGAGGACTGAAAACTTCATTATAATGCTTTGGCCCTGCTGCAGCTACTGCAGTAAAGATAAATTTGCTTTAGTGGTATATTTCTTTATGCCTGATTTTGTTTTTGCACTTAGATTTTCTTGAACCCCCCCTGGTAATTTTTATTCTATGTAATGTTGTTGTTTTTTAAAAAAAACCTCTTCTGGTTTCCCTCCTTTCTTTTTGTCTTCAGTCCCTCTCCTCTGTATTCTGTGTGTTTCTTTCCCAAATATACATTCTTTACTTTGTCTTCCTTTCAACTAAACTATTTTATATTTTCTATAAGCCCAGAAATATCCTATAGCCAAGACGTCATCTCTAATCATATTTTGCATTTTCAACATACACTTTAACATATAACATTTTTTTTAATTTGCAGACATGCTGATGCAGCATCAGCTCTGAGCCTCTTTATAATGTTAGACTACTGATTTTACTTATTTGCTGTAAGATTTGTTGTTGCTATTAGAAAAAGAAGTAGATCATAGAGATATACAACTCAGTATTAATTTTTGGCAGTATATTTGAGTCTCATACAGCTACAGTTCTTTCCCTTTTCTCAATACGCTGTTTAGGGAAGTTATAAAAGCTTAGCCTATAAGGGACCTCATGAGCGTTTTAAAGACCTCATAACAATATAAAGAGCACAGATTGTCTGAGGAATGAATTTTCCATCATGGGTGCCTAAGTTAGGCATTTAAATTTGTGTTAAAAAGGGGCCTGATTTCAGAATTTCTGAGCTGTCATAGCTCCCATTAAAGGGCTAACACGGTAGAGACTGTGACCACGTATATGTATATGTTCTTGATTTCAACAGATTGATAAAAAGTGATCTCTAATGTGTTATTTAAACTTTACTGGCCAAGTTTTCAAAATGTGGCCTAAAATTTTGTACACATAATTTTTACACAGGTTGGGAAGGATTCTCCCCCCTGCCATGGCTCCCTTGCACTGCAGGGGCCAAGAAAGTCTCATATACAGCTGAGGGAGAATTTCTGAGGCACAGGTATTGAGAAAAACAGCCACAAGTACAAAACAGAGCAGAGAGGGATGGTGCTGGAAGTGGAGGCAGTATGGACATAGCAGACATTGCTACAACAATTCTGGGTGGCTCAGCTTGGGCTGCCTATTATACCAGGGACCACTTCAGCACTGCCTTAAACTTTAGCACCACGAGTGCAGCTCAAAACCTCACGCTGTCACTTGTGCATACAAATGATAACAGTTGTGCAAATCTAGTTTAAACAGCCATTGGCACAAATGAGAAAGTGACACTGAAGCCTTACCGAGTCAAAATTTAGGCAGCAGCAATACATTATGCCATGCTAATAAAGCTATTAGCATTGAAAATGAATGATCACAGTTTGTTCCTATCCCAACCTGGTCCATGTCTAAGATGAAGTGCATGTCTAAGACTCCCAGCACAGGTCATTAGTAGTGTTGAGATAATAATTCCCAGCATATTATTTACTTGATGGACTTGGACTAGATTCACAAAGGGAACTTAGGCACTTAGCCGCCCCTTTGAAAACTTATGTCCAACATTTAGGTGCCACTGATATTCACAAAACTTCTGCTCAGCTGCTACCTAACTCTAAATTCCCACCTGTGAAATCCCCTAAATTTCTTCTGGTGGGCTTGCAAAAAGGCACCTAAGTGCTCACAACACCAAGTTGCTCAGCACCTACCTCACACCTTTGCCCTAGTGAGATCCATATACTTCCATTTCCCCATCTCTCTTGCCTGCGGGATCTGATTCAGTAACAGGCCTAACTCCAACAGAGAGGTGGTGGTGCCCTGGTATCCAATAGACCAGTGGTTAGAGCACTCAATTAGGATGTGAGAGGCCTTAGTTTGAGTCCCCACTCGTTCTGATTTGAATCCCATCTCCCAAGAGTGTGTCCTAACCAGCAGCTTATTGAATATAAAATACCCAATATATGCATTGGGTCAGACAGTGTGCAAATAACTCTACAGCCCAGTGATTAGGGCACTCACTTGGAAGGAGGGGGAGACCTATGTTACAGTCCCTATTCCCAAGCTGTTAGAGCAGGGATTCAAAACTTGGTTTACTACATCTCAGGTGAGTATGCTAACCACTGGGATATTAGCACCTCCTCTATTATTTATAAGAAAAGAGCCTAAACCAGGTCAGTCCTAATTCAAGAAGAAGGTTCACTGCCATGAATCCTGAGTAGAGATAAGTGCGTCCCTCTGGCCTGTCAATCAGGCACCTAAACAGGACTCAGGCCACACTCCTCTCTTCTGCATTTCCTACTGCATAATTTAGGAAGATCTCTGCTAAGCTTGCTGGCTTCCGTGAAACCCTCTTTTAGGTTCCTAACTCTCCTTATGTGTTATATGAGTAGCCTGGGCCCCTAATTTTGGGGTTGTGAATTCCACTGGGTGGCAGGATGCCTAGAAGTTATGCATTGCAATGTGGAGCATTGAAACACATAAGTCTCCTTTTGGGTATCTAGCCCTTGTCTATTTATGGATTGTCTATGACCAGCTCATTGATTTTATCTAATTTATCCAGTATTCACAATTATTTACTGGAAAATTAGATGATTAATTCTTGGTTTGTAGATTTTTTATAAACAGTTTATTCTGCGTATACCATATCTAAAATCTGAATATGAAGAATTTTGGTTAGATTTACTTACAGCTGTTTTCCACTTGGATAATTAATTCTTAATATCAGGTTTCCATTGTGAACATTCCTGCTTACATGTTAAACTCTGTTGTTAAAGATCTAGTTGAGTTCCTCCTCCTGTACAATTGTCAGAAAGCTGTGATGGGATCGAAATGCTAAATCCTGCATGCCCTTCGCTTCCTGGAGCTAGGTAGAGTTTAGGCACTGTGCCTGGCTTTGAGCTGCTAAGTATCCACACCAGATATCGACCTCATGCCTGATACTCTTTTTGCAGCAGGGACCTTGCAGTCCAATTACTAGGTGGCAAATGTCCTGAAACTAATGTTCTTCAACAGCCTACACAGCAGCCCTTGCACATTCCTCAGAACCCCATAGAAGGGGTGAGCCTTCTGGTTTTTTCAGGGATATCTGGTAGCAGGAGCAAACAGACACAGATTTAGCAAAAGGTTTCTAATGCTTTACTTAAGAGATAAAGCACAAAATAGCACAGATCATTTATAAACATGCACCCTGAATGCAGTGCCTCTCTCTCTAGATCACCCTTCCCTTGAGTGTCTTTGAGGTCCATCAGTATTCAAACAGGCAGAGTTCCCACCATCTCATGTGACTCCTGTAGCAGCTCGCCTTAGCTTGGGCTGATGAAATGGCCAAAGAAACAGAGTAGAGCAGCTCTTGCCCTTTTACAACCTTCCAGTCCCCTCTGTCATGTGACCTCATCATCAGCCTTAAAAGCTGAGCACAAACCCCCTGCTAGGTGATTTGGTTTCCAGGTCACTTCTCCCCTGTTAAACCAGTTCTCCTGGGCTGGAGCCAGCCTTTTGCTAGGGTGCTTCCTTTTGCATAGAGGACAATCAAGGTGTAATGACCTCTGTTGTTAGTCTTGTACCACTGCCCCTTGGAATTCCAATCCAACAGAGAAAGCAAACTAATCCCACATCCAAAATGTAATTTTCAGTCTGATAAAGATACATACAAAGAGGTCATAATCTCACCCAGAATTCATAAACTGTACATTGACAGATTCCCCAAATCATCACAGCTGGCTTTGGAAAAACTCCCTAGTATTTGCTTAAAATTTGCTGTTTCATTCAACTGTCTTATTAGTAAACCTGTTAACTAGAATATTCGTGGGAAGTGGACAAAACAGACATGAACATAGACAAAATGAGCTCATTTTAATGTAAGAAAATGGCCCTGTAACATTTGAGGTTTTCACCCTGATTTAGTCTTCAGGCAGGCTGCAGTTTTTGATTCAGGAGTGTTTCTACATGGTATTGTTGTTAGCTGGATGAAATCTTGTTATGGGTCAAATTAAACCACCATTGAGACTAATAGGTGTGAACTCACCCTTCACTACCCTAACTGTAAGCATAAGACCCCACCTAAGAAAATATGTGTGTGTGAATCCATGACAGAGCTTTTGTCTGAGGTTATTTTTGTGGGGGAGGAGTAGCAATGTGTGTGGTGTGGGGTGACCAGGAAGAAAAATCACAGCGACACTGAGAAGAGACAGGAACAGAGAGAGAGGAAGAGGCAAGAAGCCCACGCAGGAGCCTGTGAACACAGTATGACTCCGGAGAAATCTAGCGAGAGGGCTTTTGAGCCTGGTGTTGCCTAAAGTGGTTTGGGGGCTGTAAGCTAAAAAATTGCTTTTTTTCTTGGTTCTTTCTGAATTCAGAAACACCAGACTTTGAACATTCCATGCATAGGTGGCACATGACTCTTGCATTTAGGGAAGCTGGGCACAAACGCTGGAAGCTCCCTAGAAGTGGGTGGGACCACTGGCGCCCTGACCATGGCCCTCCCCTGCTCTGCCCCGAGGCCCCGCCTGCACCCCCCCCACTATGCCCAGAGGCCCCACTCCCGCTCTGTCTCACTGAGGCCCTGGCCCTGCTCCTCCTCTTCCCCTGAGGCCCCCCCATCCACCACTTGCTCATCTCTGCTTCCTCCTCCAAGCCCCCTGCCACTTGCTCCTTTCTGCCACCTTCTGCCTTAATGGTGAGCAATGGAGAAAGAGGCGGCACGAGGGCAGGAAGAGGCAAAGTGAGGGCGAGTGTGATGGGATCCCCTCGGGGTGCCACCTTGAACTGCCCCCTGACCCTCCAAGCTTGCACTTTCACCAGCATTCACACAGGTAGGGACACACCCAGCTGCAGTTACATGCAGGCTCTCTAACCACCAGTCTCCCAGCCTAAACCCCAGATCAGTACCACCCTGCCCCGGTCAAATCTGACCAGAGTATGCATTTAATACCTGGTCTGCCTCTCCCTCAATGTGAAGAGGACCATGCACACTTGTAACCAAGCTGAGATTTTTCCCCAGACACCTTAGTCAAACGCACAGAGGTTTCTGTTGTACACAGTTCCTGGAGTAATCCTTGTGCTTGCGTGCATTTCCTCAATAAGCCATTAACATTGTTTGCCCTTTTTACAGTTGTACCTGAAAGGCTGCTTGTGGGTGTTTTCAACTTCACAACATGTTTCAGTAACACATACATAGCCAAACTTCATAATTTCACTTACGATGATAGCACATGCAATCCAATGAGATATTAATGTCTAGCCTATTAAGACTGTTCGAATGATACCTCACATGGCATACTTTGTACAAAACACATCCTAATTATATGATAGTGGTGAATAAGGGGGTGCCAGGCTGTCACAGTGGGGTCTTGTGAGGAAGAGGCACAGCTTATGCAAGGCCAAGGGGAAGAGACCAAGCAGGAGCGGGACCTCAGGGTGGAGCTCAGGCAGGGCCTTGGTCCAGGTGCCGGTGGCTCCCCAGCTTGAGAGTTTCCACCAGCAGCTTCCGCCAGCAGCACTGCAAAAGCAGTTGGCCTTTTCTTCACCTGTTTGTGGAGGCTTAGCCTCCCCAAGCCTCTTATATCCACCTCCCATGAGTCCATGTAAATAAACAAGAATTCATCAAGGATAATACCAGACACCATTAATTTCTACAGCCAACTGGACTATCACCAGGGCCCCTAACTTTGACTAGCCAGTCAGAAAGGGGCAACAGTATTCTTGCCTCTTAAGGCTTTGTGGGCCAAATCCCCAGCTGGTGGTAATCTGGTATGGTGGAGTTACTCCAATGAAACTACATCAGTTTACACTGGCTGGGGATCTGGTCCTATGTCTTCAATGGATTATTTTAAAACCACTCTGAACAAAGTAGCATACATGGGTATCTTTATCTGTATATAGCTGGATCCTAAACTTTTTGTCTCTTATCCACAGAAATGTAAAATTGATTTTTTTATGGGGTAAGAGAAGGATTTTGATTTGTTAGAGGGGAAAATAAAAGCATTTACAGTGGGTACTCTTTATTTTAACTATCCAGAAGCAGCTCACTGTGAAATATTTACTAAGAGCTTAGAAATTTCAAGAAAATATTAGACACAAAGATTATGGGTGAATTCCTGGCCCCACTGAAGTCAGTGGGAGTTTTGCCATTTAAATAACCTCAATCAGTTTACATGCATAAAATATTCTGGGTTCCGTTTTGTCTGTTTGCATTGTAAAAATACTAAGTATTCATTATGACAGAAATTTATCAGTATAGAGATAACAAATAGAAGGCTTAGCCACATAAATCCCAGTTTTAAAACCCAGTTAACAACCTAGCCCACATAGGGAGTTGGACTAGAGTATTGGTCGGATGATTAAGTAGACACTTTGTTATGAGCTGAATTTAGGTATCCTGGACTTTCTCATTATAACAATCTGCATATTATCCAAGAGAATTAACAGCAGACTTTGAATTAAAAGCCAGAATAGAGTAGTTTTAATCAGAGTGAGCCCTATAGGAAAGATGCTTACAGGGAGTGCACAGTATTTTCTGATCTGAAAACAACATAATAACCAGAGGTTGTCTTGCAGACAAAGCACTTCAGCAGGAACTGTGGGGTCCAACAAGAAATATGTCAGAGAAGCATTCATTGTTCAGAGGCTGCAAGCTGAGTATTTCTTTTGGTTAACCACATTATAGTGGATTTGACCTTGCCTCCAGGTACCAAAAATATCACTTTTTACATGTGCTACTCAGTCTGTCCAACTTCAATAGTGCTCATTGTTCAGCTGCTGTGTCTTCATGTCTTTTTTCAGTACGCTTTTCTTAGAAGATGTGATTATATAGCACCTGCAATCAGTTAGGAAGTGACATGGAATGGCCAGCTAACAAGTTGGAGTGTTTTATTCACAGATGGTTCTTTCTTACTGACACAATTTATCACTACCCTAAACATTTCACAGTTCTTCATTTTAGTGTTAAAATAACAATGGGAAGGAAGTTTTGAAAGATTATGAGTTTTACCAAGCAATATTTTTAAGAGGCCAATAGATATCTAACATCTATTCATGGGGCAAATATTTCACTAATACTCCTTTTGTCTTTGGGATGCCACTTGTGATTTCCCATACATTCCCATACAGTTCCCATTTATATACCTAAGTAAGTGACTGGATTTTTGAAAGAATTCAGTTCCTACATAGATACCTAAATAGGAGCTGAAGTCTTTTGAAAGTCTGGCTCCATTTGTGGGTTTTCATCACCTTTAAAACTTTAGTTCTTGCTGTGGAAATAAATAACTCTATTTCAATTGATATATAATTTCTGCTTTTTTAGCATGTCCATTTTTGTAAACGGAAGATAAAATTTGAGGCTCACTTTTTTTATGCAAAGTTCAGTCTGAGCAAAAGGTTGGATAGCCATCTGTCTTGGATGGTTTAGATACAACAAATCCTGCATCTTGGCTGTGGGTTAGATTAGATTAAACTCGATAAGTTGATGGAGGAGATGGTATGATGGGATAACATGATTTTGGTATCATTTTGGCAATTAATTGATCTTTAAATATTCATGGTAAATAGGCCAGCGGCCTGTGATGGAATGTTAGATGGCGTGGGATCTGAGTTACTACAGAGAATTCTTTCCTGGGTATCTGGCTGGTGAATCTTGCCCATATGCTCAGAGTTTAGCTGATCACCATATTTGGGGTCGGAAAAGAATTTTCCTCCAGGGCAGATTGGAAGAGGCCCCAGAGATTTTTCACCTTCTTCTGTAGCATGGGGCACGGGTCACTTGCTGGAGGATTCTCTGCTCCTTGAAGTCTTTAAACCATGATTTGAGGACTTCAATAGCTCAGACATAGGTGAGAGGTTTTTCGCGGGAGTGGGTGGGTGAGATTCTGTGGCCTGCGTTGTGCAGGAGGTCAGACTACATGATCATAATGGTCCCTTCTGACCTTAATATCTATGAATCTATTAATCTAGATGACCATTGCAGTACCTTCTAACCCTATGAGTCTATAATTAAATCGAGGAATTAAAAGAAAAACACAAAAGATATGAAGTATTGTTGTTGGATCATCTGTTGGATCTCAAGGGTGTAATTGTGACACATGCCACATTTCACCTTCAATGACTGTGTCCCACCAGCACTCAAAATTAAGAGAACTGAAAGGTAGCCATATGTCAGCTAAAAAAAGCAGGCAGTCTGGAGCATTAATAAGCAAATGCTCTAATCTGATCCAGTTTCGAGAACTGTTTGTATAGCATAGGAAAGATAGGGTATAAAACAAACTTTAGTCATGCAGCTGCTTAACTGATTACCCATACCCCTTCTCTTAGGGTTCTTTTAATTTTGATTGCTTAACTAAAGAAAAGGACTTGAAAGTTGCATTTAGTTTTATAGAGTTTTATTAATTACCCTTCACAGCAGCAACTAATAATATAGATTATAAGAAGAAAAAAACAGTAGTGGACTATGATTTGGCTCACATAAACTAGAAAATTGGTTGATACCAGGTTTTCAGAATCAAATCATAGAATGACAATAGAAAACAACAGCTATACACAATCTCTATCTTGGGAAGGTAACTTTGTTTAGAGTTTTGACTAACAGTACATCAAAATAGGACCTCACTTATGCCATCAGGTGTTACTGTGTTGCTAACACAGTGTTGCTAACACAACCGAGGAAAAATAATTCAAAGCTAGATCACAAGACAATTTGATCAAGTACATACATGTTAATTCACCAAGGTCTCCTGCTCAAGGGATCTATATTAGTAGCCAATGCTTTAAAGCTATTTCCTAATTAATTATATTAGCCCCAGGATTTAACTAACACTCTTAACTATTTAACATGCACTTACATTTATGGCAGACTGTACAAACTGTGTGCAGTAGAGAAGTTTGCACACTTGGTCTCATTTTATGTCTGTATACACTTAGAACTTAAAAAGCAGTATGAAACCATTAATTATCATAGAGAATGCCAAAATATTCTAAAATCTTAGTTAACAACAGTAAATTAATTGTTCAGTTTTAAAGCTACTTTACACAATCTACATTGGATTCTATTACAAAACAAGGACACACACTGTAACTCTGTGATAATCTTTAAGTCACATAAACAAGCATGTACACTTCCTTACTAACTGGGTACCCAGTTTCAGGAAGAGGTCAGTTGACTGATTTTTAGTCATCACCCAGGAAAAAGTCTATGTGTTTCTCATTGCCAGATCTCCATTCCGATGTCAGCTTTCAACTCACTTGCTATTCACATCAGGAGTTGACACTGCACACAGATGAAGTGAAGGACATGGCTATAGTCTTTTCTTGGTACGCTAGCAGCAACCCAGATTTCTGGAACAAAGAGACAATTAAAGGTGTCTAGCTGAGATAGGTACTTGAGGACTCCCGTAAGGACTCCAAAGTGTCCAGCCCAGGACCTCAGCCTTCTCTATTTCGGGTGTTTTTGGCTTTGGAGAATGGATGTGCTGAAGGAGAAAAGCCATTTTGCTTGATTCTGTGAGGAGACCCTACATGGTTCCTCTCCTTGGAGGTGCTACCATGGACAAATCAGATGGTGTCCCTTACTGCTGCCAAAAAATCAAAATGTCCAACCAAATTGAGAGTGTCTTCTTTCACCATCCAATCAGGGAACAAGACATCAGCTTTCTGAGCTCTTGCAACTGGGGCTGGAATTTTGCATTCTCTTGTCACACCAGATTTTTTAAGACAAGTTAGGTTTTGCCATAGCTGTTGGCACATGCTTTGAACACCAACTGGGTTGCTCTAGTCAGCCACTAACTCCTGCAAGTCACTTTCCATGGTTCCCTCTGCAGTGCATCCCATGGCCAACTTTGCTGCAGTTGTTCTCCAGGAGGCCAGAACAGCTAAATATATTTTCCATTTCTGTTCCCCTGGTTGTTTTACCAACACCAGTTGGTCCTTGGTATGTGTATCTGAGCTGATTATATGCATTATTAACCAAACAGTTACATTTCTGATTATATCATTCCATGTGCAAGTATCCCAACACACACACTATTTGGTTTTAGTTCCTTTTATTTACTGCCTCTTTTAGCATAGGTGTATTTCATTAACCTGACAGTATAAGCATGCTTGATAGCAAAAATTAGCTTTACTTCTTCGCTTTATTACTTAAACTGAAAGAAATCAATATGAACACAATCTGTTTTATTCCTAACAGGCTTGCCTGTGAGGTAAAACCTGACATTAAAGTTTACAATATTTTGCCCAAAGCTGTATAACTTATAGTTGACTTCCTTTATATACACATTTTAATCATACTATCAAGCTCCCTATTTTACTACTGTATCTGGCATATCATATCATATCTTAATGTTTGATATTAATTTAATTTTAATCCACTCACTCATTCACAGAGAAGAAAATAGGAGAAGCCTCTTTAGCTGCCCCAGGGTACACTCCTGAGAAAGGCTGCTGCAACTTTGAGTTTCCTCAAACTATTGAAGAAATCTAGCCATTAAGCCTCAGGTTTTTATTCTCTTACTCCTTTTTATGCTTATAAGAAGCATACAAGATGTTATGCTTATAAGAAGCATACAGAAGCTTTTCAAGGGGATAAGGCAATATGCCGTGTTTATTGAGAGTACAATTTAAGCATTAAAATCAGCATATGCTTCCATTCACACACACACACCAAAAGGTTCTGCAGCTGGATCTTATAGTTACCAGTCCTTACTGTTGCTCTGTCAGTTCCAATGGCCAGCTGAAACTGCACACGAGGGAGGGGAGGAGCTGAAGCTGGGTCTCCGTCAGATGTGTCCAAAGCTCTGATGTTGATGCAGAGCTAACCCAAAGTCCTATGGCAATAAACCCTTCTTTTATAATAATAAGTTCCCATACAAGTCTATGGACTTTGCTGTGTCACATCAGAGCCGTTAATCACGAGGTAGTCAAGGTTTCTCCTAATCAGCATTATACTGGGTTGTTACTGGAAGTGTCCACAGCTATTCCTTATCTCATCCCTCTGGCTCCACTCCTTATCTTGTCCTTAGGGTGTATGCCTTTGCTTTAGGGTGATTATGATAATAAGGTTGGTGCCTCTTGACTTCTCCACTCCCCTCTCGACCATCCGACCCATCAGTACTGATGCCTCCTGTCTTGTCTCTGTTAGCATGCCATACATTCTTCACTTGCACACAAAACAGTACATAATTTCAAAAGCAAGAATTACAGCCATAACACTTATTTCCTTCTAAAAACAATCATTAACACGTAAAGCAAAGAATAAAACCAAAAAGAATTACTTCTTACTAATTCAAAGCTAACAAAATAAGCAAAATGGAGTACAATTTACTCGAGACAATTTCTCCCCATTAGGCTTTTGGCCTATACCTTCTGTACAACCCTTCTAAAAGACCTTGATACCTGGTCATTTTTTAAATAGTAATAATTCATAACTTTAGGTCCTCAGCTAATACATCAAGTTGATAAACAATCTCCATATTAATTTCAGTACTTCGTATATGGCGGAAGTATGATCCATTGTACTGGGTAGGTGGCATTGCAATATTGTTACAGACAATACCTTAAAAGGGGGGAAATAATAGGAATTTTAAATTAGAACCATTATTCAAATGATATGTAAAGAGAAGGGATAAATGCCTAAACAGCCCAAGTACCCTTTTAAAAAGTGACTTACCCAAGTCAAGTCAAATGCTACTGAGAATGCAGGGAAAGGGGGTTCTTTCAGTTCCATTTAATAGAATTTGTTTTTACCTTATTTTCCTTTAAAAAATAGGAAATCACATGAAAAAATTCCATTAAAAGAATGTTATTTAGGTTGAAAAGTCAATCATGCAAAAGTTAGGAAGTGCCAGATTTAGTTACCTGTGCAACTTTAATTCAGCAGCTTTGTTTGTGTGTATTAGGGTACAATTTTTAGATACATGATCACATGCTATTTTTTCACCTCACCTAACTCAGTTCACAGTATTCTGAACAAAAGTGCAGAATTAAGGTTGTGAGGGCAGCAGTAAATCTGGTATTTTCTACCTTTCAAGTTCTTGGGTGTGCAATCTAAATAAAGTTCTTATAACATAGGGGTTTTGTATGTGACAGATACAGTTTTGTGAAAAACACTGGAACTCAAGATTATATCTATTCTTTCGAAAAATATTCAGGGAATACTGGGTGCAGTTTTCCAATGTGGATTCCTAAAGTTGGACACCTAAAAAGACCACTTTAGATATCTGCTATAAGGGCCTGAGCCAAGTCAAAAGAAAGATTCCATGAACTTCAGTGGGCTTCAAATTAGGCCTAAGTGCTGACTTAGATTTTTAAATCAATACTCAGGAGTTTAAAATGGTTATTTTAGAACATACCACCATGGCCTTGCTTCTATGTAGGGGCTTAACTTTAAGCATCACATTTAATCTGTTGGGACTAGTCCCCCATTTAATTAATTGGGATGATTATGTGCTTAAAGTTAAGCACATGCAAAAGGATTAGGACGTTAATGGATATTTCTCAGATTCATAGATTTCAAGACTATAAGGAACCATTGTGATGCTCTGGTCTGACCTTCTGAATAACACAGGCCCTAGAATTTTACAAAATGATTCCTGCATCAAGCCCATAGCTTCTAGTTGAGCTATATCTTTTCAGTAATATTTAGGAACCTAATGGGCAAAATGATGTTTGAAGCCTGGACCCTCATATGCAGGCAATCAAAATTGTATCATTTAGGAAATGGGTTTTGTTGTTGTTGTTGTTGTTTTACAATAACGATGCATTTATGGTCTTTGGGAATCTAGTTTTGTGCATTTAGAAAGTAGGTCCTTTGTTGCTGGGGCTGTCTCCTCTTATGGAGTGCTACTGCAATACAAATTTCATATATATATATATATATATATATATATATATATTCAAAGCATATTTTTGCTGGTATTAAAGATAAAAATGACACATTTGATATTTTCCTCTTACAGTAAACACTCTATTAAGTAATATTTGGTGAAAGTTTACCATTTAAATATTTCTTAGGGTGATTAATTTCCTCTAAAGAAGAAACTTGTTCAAAGTTTTAATATCTACCTGTTTAAAGTTCACTATCTACCTGTTTACAAGCAATAGTCCCATTATAGCCACATCAGTCTGCACAGTGAAATGTTTTTCAGAATTTCATGCATTCATTTATTCATTTCCCTCCTGGACACAGTAGTTAACAAGTTCTGCTTATTTTGATGCAACTAATAAGAAGTGATCTGACAATACTATGGTAGATTGTGTTACAAGTGAAACTAAGTCATTAGTTAGACAGTTTGTGATGAATAAAAATAACACCTCACTAACACCATCTGGATACTCTTAATTAAATATAACCTTCAACCAAGTTTCTTTTCAACATCCAATTGTCCTGTAATTCTTGGCAGGTACCTTGCACTATTTAATTAATATTTAGTTCTGGCATGCTTTGTAGATATTTTGCAATATTAAAATTGTCTCACTCTTCTCATCCTGATTTTATTTATTTTTAACTAACTACCTCTAAAATTTCAATCCAAACTTTGCAACTGAATTTTAAAGAACAACTAACCTGGAAAGTTTTCAAGGGAAGGCTGTGCATAATAAGCATCAATATACCAAATTAATTGAAGAAGCTGAAAAATGGTAGGAAAGGCTAAGAAAATAATTATGATGTGACTAACAGGTGAATTTCCCTTAACCATATCTCCCAAAGTCCAAGTGAATGAGCTTTCTAAGCAGGCGTTTGGGAGGATAGAATTATCCAGGGAACTTCTGATCAGCCCTATGCACAGCTACTACAGCCAAAAGCAGCCACTGCCCTTCTATTCTTCCAGTGGGATTGTTCTAAGCCAGCAAATATGCATAGAAGCGGATTGGCTAAAGGTTTAGTATTAGGCTATCTATCTAAATGATTATCTCTCCCCATGTCATGTTTAAATTATGAAACTAAACTAAAATAAATAGATATTTTTGGTTGTGTTATTATCTGAATTGTACAGTTTAGGAAATCGAGTCATGGAAAGATCAGGTAACTTACCCAATCTTCCAGAGAACAATTGTAACAGAGCTGTGTGACTTTATTGACTTGAACTGGGACCACATATAACATTGTTGCAACTGAGGTCCTATAGTGGCACCAAATCTTGTATAAAGGGTGTCAAATAAGGTGTCTAAGACAATATTATGCTTTGCTGTTTATGATTATGCTATGTGTATCGTTTTTGTAGTTGAAGTTATGAACATTGGCTCTGTACTGTCTGGAGTTCAAACTTGTGCTATGCTTCTGGGTGACACCCCAGACAAGCTGGTGTCAGCTCTGCCTAGCCTGATGGCCTATTGATTGCTTGATGGCCTATTAAGGACAATCAGCTATACAGTTGACCCACTGAGAGAAGGCAGACACACCTGGTGACTCAGCAATGTATGCAGGGGCACGCCTATGGATAGAACTCTGAGGTTTTCCCATGCCATGTGATGGACAGCTTGTCTTTGGAACAAATAAAGAAAGACACATGGCAAGAGAATATAAAAAGCTGCTGCAGCTCCTCCATCTTGTCTTCAATCCTGCTTCATACGTCTGGAGGAACTTTGCTATACTGAAGCTTTGAACCAAGGACTGATGACCCATCCCAGCTGTGGATGTACTCCAGAGACTTGATTTGAACCTACAGTTTATTCTACCACTGCTGCAAGCCTGAACCAAGAACTTTGCCATTACTGTATGTAATTGATTCCATTTAACCAATTCTATCTTTCATCTATATCTTTTTTTCCTTTTATGAATAAACCTTTGGATTTTAGATTCTAAAGGATGGGCAACAGCGTGATTTGTGGGTAAGATCTAACTTGTATATTGACCCGGGTCTGGGGCTTGGTCCTTTGGGATCAAGAGAACCTTTTTTTTACTGGGGTACTGGTTTTCATAACCGTTAGCTCCCATAATGAGTGGCACTGGTGGTGATACTGGGAAACTGGAGTGTCTATGGGAATTGCTTGTGTGACTTGTGGTTAACAAGTGGGGTAAAACCAAAGTCTTCTCTGTTTGGCTGGTTTAGTTTGGTCTGCCTTGTTGTGCATAGAAACCCCAAGCTTGGGCTGTAATTGCTCTGCTTTAAGCAATTTGTCCTCAATTGGCTCTCTCAGTTGGGTCGTGCCAGAACCAGCATCATTACAAGCTGTGAAAAGAATTGTCTCCTTGTTCCAGTCTTGTGCCCTAACTACAAGAGTACTCTTCTCCGGCCTGGTCTACACTACGAGTTTAGGTCGAATTTTGCAGTGTTATCTTGATTTAACCCTACACCTGTCCACACAACAAAGCCCTTTTTTCCAACTTAACCAGCTCTTAAAATCAATTTCTTTACTCCACCCCCGACAAGGGGATTATCCCTGAAATCGGCCTTGCCAGGTCAAATTTGGGGTACTGTGGATGCAATTTGATGGTATTGGCCTCCAGAAGGTATCCCAGAGTGCTCAGTTGTGACCGCTCTGAACAGCGCTCTCAACTCGGATGCACTGGCCAGGTATACAGGAAAAGGCCTGCAAACTTTTGAATCTCATTTCCTGTTTGGCCAGCGTGGCAAGCTCACCTGCACAGGTCACCATAGAGATTTCATCATCACAGGAGACCATGCAGCCCCAGAATCTCCAAAGAGCTCCAGCATGGACTGAATGGGAGGTACGGGATCTGATCGCTGTATGGGGAGACAAATCCATGCTGGCAGAACTCCATTTGAAAAGACGAAATGCCAAAATGTTTGAAAAAATCTCCAATGGCATGAAGGATAGAGGCTATAACAGGGACTTGCAGCAGTGCCACGTGAAAATGAAGGAGCTCAAGCAAGCCTACCAAAAAGCAGAGAGGCAAATGGCGTCTCCAGTTCAGAACTCCAGACATGCCGCTTCTATGATGAGCTGCATGCCATTCTAGGGGGTGCAGCCACCAGTACTCCAACCTTGTGCTTTGACTCCGTCCAAAGAGTGGGAGGCAACACAGAAGCAGGTTTTGGGGACAAGGAAGATGATGATGAGGAGGAGTTTGTAGATAGCTCACAGCAAGAAAGTGGAGAAACCGGTTTCCCCAACAGCCAGGATCTGTTTATCACCCTGGACCTGGACCCAGTACCCTTCGAACCCTCCCAAGGCGGGCTCCCAGACCCTGAAGGTGGAGAAGGGACCTCTGGTGAGTGTACCTTTTTAAATATTATACATGGTTTAAAAGCAAGCGTGTTTAATGATTAATTTGCCCTGGCATTCGCAGCCAGTACACCTACTGGAAAAGTCTGTTAACGTGTCTGGGGATGGAGTGGAAATCCTCCAGGGACATCTCCATAAAGCTCTCCTGGATGTACTCCCAAAACCTTTGCAAAAGGTTTCTGGGGAGGGCAGCCTTATTCCGTCCTCCATGGTAGGACACTTTACCACACCAGGCCAGTAGCACGTAGTCGAGAATCATTGCAGAAAAGGCATTGCAGTGTATGGTTCCGGTGTTTGCTGGCATTCAAGCAACATCTGTTCTTCATCTCTCTCTGTTACCCTCAGGAGAGTGATATCACTGATGGTCACCTGGCTGAAATAGGGTGGTTTTTAGTAAGCGTACATTCAGAGGTGCCCGTTCCTGCTGGGCTGTTTGCCTGTCGCTGAACAGAAATCTTCCCCAATGTTAGCCACATGGTGGGGGGAGGTGAAAAGCCATCATCCCAGTGAATTGTGTATGTGGGGGGGGGGGGTGTTAGTTTGGTTTCTGCTGCACATGAACCCGGAAACCACAGCCCCTCCTTTTAAATTACCAACCCATTTTTAATGGCCAACATAACGGCTACTTCGTATGGGAAATGAGGGTGCTGCTGTGTGAAACCATTCCCACATGTTATGAAGGTTAAAGAAGCCAAAAGACTGTGGCTTACCATGTCTCCTTGCAAGCCGAATTCTGCTGCCCAGCCCTGCGTGAGTGATCTCTCACACCAAACTAGCATACCCTCAAAAAGAGGCAAAATGCAACCTTGTAATCAAAGCACATGTGCTATGTAATGTTAACAGCAAAGTTTACCATGAAAGAGTGTAACCATTCTTCTATAAAATGTGTCTTTTTAACTACCACTCTCCCTTTTTTTTTCCCCCTCCACCAGCTGCATATGTTTCTCCTTCCCAGAGGCTAGCAAAGATTAGAATGCGAAAAAAACGCACTCACAATGAAATGTTCTCTGACCTCATGCTGTCCTCCCACACTGACAGAGCACAGCAAAATACGTGGGGGCAGACAATCTCAGAGCGCAGGAAAACACAATATGACCGCGAGGAGAGGTGGCGGGCTGAAGATGGTAGGTGTCGTCTATTAGGATATAGATATTCAGGCCTGTCTGCAAAGGCCTATACTCTAAGAATTTAGGTGTATTCTTATCACTTAGCTAGTTATAGAGGTATAAAAGAAAGAATCGAAATTACTGTCTGCTGGTGTAAGGGCCTTCTCTTACTGTGACAGTCTGAGGCCCTGTTCTTTGGCTAAGGCCTTTGGCTAAGCAGCAGAGGCAGCCATAAGCAGGGAAGCAAATGGTCATATCCTCACATTCCAAACTAGTCACATTGAAATAAGGTGCTATTGGGTTGTTAGGAATACAATCCTGTCCTGATATTGCCGATCACCTCCAGAGAAAGAGAAGTGCCTAGAAGATGTAAAAGGAAACTTAGTTTGATAGCATCCTGTCTGGCAAAAACTTACTTATCAATAGCTGGGATGTGAAATCCTCATTTCTGTGTTTGTTCTATCATTGTAGTTCCCATTTCCCTATTGTTTGTATAATTTCTGTCTGGTTCTGTGATTGTTTCTGTCTGCTGTATAATAAATTTTGCTGGGTGTAAACTAATTAAGGTGGTGGGATATAATTGGTTAAATAATCGTGTTACAATAAGTTAGGATTGGTTAGTTAAAGTTCAGTAAAATGATTGGTTAAGGTATAGCTAAGCAGAACTCAAATTTTACTACATAGTCTGCAGTCAATCAGGAAGTAAGGGGGGAGTGGGAACAGGGACACAGGTAAGGCTCTGTGGTGTCAGAGCTGGGAAGGAAACTGGAAGGAAGGAAGGAAACTGGAATCATGCTTGCGGGAAGTTCACCCCAATAAACACTGAATTGTTTGCTCCTTTGGACTTCGCGTATTGTTGCTCTCTGTTCATGTGAGAAGGACCAGAGAAGTAAGCGGGTGAAGGAATAATCCCCCTAACAGCGTCAGCTTGCTGAAAGAAGGCAGGAGTCAATGCTCAGGCTGCTGGAGGATCAAACTCATATGCTCCAGCATATGGCTGAGCTGCAGGAAAGGCAGGAGGAGCACAGACCACCGCTATAGCCCCTGTGTAACCAACCACCCTCCTCCCCAAGTTCCATAGCCCCCTCTCCCAGACGCCCAAGAACGTGGTGCGGGGGCCTCTGGCCACCCAGCCACTCCACTCCAGAGGATTGCCCAAGCAACAGAAGGCTGGCATTCAGTAAGTTTTAAAGTTTTAAAATGCTGTGTGGCCTTGTCCTTCCCTCCTCCAAAACCCCACCTGGTGCTTCCCTCCTCCACCATCCCTCCCGAGCTACCTTGGCAGTTATCCCCTTATTTGTGTGATGAATAAATAAAGAATGCATGAATGTGAAGCAACAATGACTTTACTGCCTCTGCAAGCGGTGATCGAAGGGGGGAGGGGAAAGTGCTTAGCTTACAGGAAAGTAAAGTGAACCCGGGTGGGGTTCCATCAAGTAGAAACAAGCGGAACTTTCACACCGTAGCCTGGCAATTCCTGAAACTGGTTTAGAAAGCTTCTCTGATGTGCACCGTGCCCTCCTGTACTCTTCTAAACGCCCTGGTGTCTGGCTGCACGTAATCAGTGGCCAGGCGATTTGCCTCAACCTCCCACCCCGCCATAAACGTCTCCCCCTTACTCTCACAGATATTGTGGAGTGCACAACAAGCAGTAATAACAATGGGAATATTGGTTTTGCTGAGGTCTAACCAAGTCAGTAAACTGTGCCAGCATACTTTTAAATGTCCAAATGCAAATTCTACCACCATTCTGCACTTGCTCAGCCTATAGTTGAACAGCTCCTGACTACTGTCCAGGGTGCCTGTGTATGTATGCTTCATGAGCCAGGGCATTAAAGGTTTGGCTGGGTCCCCAAGGATAATTATAGGCATTTCAACATCCCCAATCATTATTTTCTGGTCTGGAAAGTAAGTCCCTTGCTGCAGCTGTTGAAACAGACCAGAGATCCTGAAGATGCGAGCGTCATGGACCTTTCCCAGCCATCCCACATTGATGTTAGTAAAACATTCCTTGTGATCCACCAGTGCTTGCAGCACCATTGCAAAGTACCCCTTTCGGTTTATGTACTCACTGCCTTGGTGCTCCGGTGCCAAGATAGGGATATGGGTTCCGTCTATCACCCCACCACAGTTAGGGAATCCCATTGCAGCAAAGCCATCCACTATGACCTGCCCATTTCCCAGAGTTACAACCCTTGATAGTAGCAGCTCAGTGATTTTCTATTCCTTTTTCTATCCCCTCAAGGTTAGAACTCAAAACTCTGGGTTTAGCAGGCCATTGATTTCACGGAGAGAGGGAGGTAGGGAGGAGAAAATGAATACAAAACAAATCCGGTCTATTTCTTGTTTTGATCCACTTCATCTATCTTTATACATCTTGCTGGCAGCAGATGGTGCAGTATGACTGCTGGCCATCGTCATCTCCTGGCTGCTCATTAGAAGACGGTGCAGTTCGTCTACCGGCAGGACTGAATCACCATGAGACGAAACTTAAAAGGGAAATGGCTTGGCTGAGTCACTCCGATGTTTGCCCAGGAGCCCCTGACCGACCTCACCGAGGTCAGCTAACAGAGCACCCTGGAGAATGGCGATGATGGCTACCAGTCCTACTGCACTGTCTGCTACCAAAAGGCAATGACCTGCTGCTGTGTATCAATGCAGTACCGCGTCTGCCAGCACCCAGGAGACATACGGTGATGGTGAGCTCAGCGGGCTCCATGCTTGCCATGGTATGGCATCTGCATGGGAAACCCAGGAGAAAAGGCGTGAAACAGTTGTCTCCCATTGCTTTCACGGAGGACGGGAGGGTGGGGGAGCCTGACAATATGTACCCAGAACCACCCGCAACAATGTTTTTGCCCCATCAGGCATTGGAATTTCTACCCAGAATTCAAATGGGCGGCGGAGACTGCAGGATCTGTGGGATAGCTACCCACAGTGCAATGCTCCGGAAGTCGACGGTTGCCTCGGTACTGTGGACCCAATCCACCGAGTAAATGCACTTGGAGCATTTGTGTGGGGGGGACACACAATTGACTGTATAAAAACACTTTCTACAAAATGGACTTCTGTAAATTCAACCTAATTTCGTAGTGTAGACATACCCTCCCTCTGAGCTATGGCATGTTCAGCTTCTCTTCACAAACGTACAGAAGTCCCTCCTGGCGAGAGTACAGACACAAGAAGTAGCAGAAGTTAATATTGCTCCTTACATTACTAACTTTCACTTCATATTTTGGAGACCACACAAGGGAACAGGTAGAGTACTGAAATGGCAGGGAGTTAATGGCAGCCCAGATCATGACTCAGCCATTGTATGAGTACATCTACACCACAAATGAAGGAGTAATTGTAGCGAAGATAGGCATATCCCACAGTCCAATTGTCTAGGCCTTGAAACCAGTGCCATCTCCTCCAAGCTACCTCAATGGCTCTTGCACGTTCCCCAGAATCACAACAAAGGTCTGAGCTTTTTGGTTTACAGTTTACCTCTTCAGAGATGCATGATAGCAGAAGCATATAAGCTCAGGCTTAGCAAAAGGTGAATTTTTCTTTACTTAAGAGATAAAACACAAGAGAGCACAGATAATTCAGAAAACAGTAAAGATCCTGAACACAGTGCTCTTCACTCTAGCTCACCCTTCCCTTGGGATCTGTTTGTGTTCAAGTAGGCATGATTTCCCCTATGCCTCATCAGGCTCCTGCAGCAGCTTTCCTCAGCTTGAGTTGATGGAGATGTCTAAAGATGCCATTTATAACCTTCCAGTCTACTCTGTGATGTGACTCCCTGATCAGCCTCCTCAGGTGATCACAGACACCTACCAAGTGATTTCATTGTCAGCCAACTTATTCCCTGGCAAACCAGTTCTCCTGGGAAGACGCCAGCATTTTACCAGGGCACTTTTATTTTAATATATGATCACCCAGATTTAAATACCCTGTATTGTTAGCCCTATACCACTATTCCTTGCAATTCCAGCCCAACTCAGAGATAAAGAACAACAGAGAAGACAAATTCAAAATGGAACTTGCAGTCATATATATTTATATGTCTATAACAGGGTTTGGCAACCTTTGGCATGCAGCCAATCAGGGTAATCCATTGGCTGGCCACGAGACATTTTGCTTATGTTGATCATCTGCAGGCATGGCCCCCTGCAGCTCCCAGTGGCCGCGGTTCACTGTTCCCAGCCAATGGGAGCTGCAGGAAACAGTGGCCAGCACATCCCTGCGGCCCACACCGCTTCCCGCAGCACCGATTGCTTCCTTTAAAAGTTTGCCCGCCAAGAAAAAAACTATCACGTATCAAGAGTGTTGGGTTAAAATATCATTGCGTTTTTATGTCATGGTATTGCATCAGCCCAAAGATATTTTGTGATACTTTCATTGTCCTGCAGGATACAAAGAAACTCCATTAAACCCGGGACTATCCTATGAAAATTGAGATGGGAGGCGTAGGCAAACATTTTACCACAGATATATTCTGAGTCTGACCATGCTTATGCTTACCATGCTACACTGTGAATCCTAATTTGAATAAGACAATCAAACATGTGTTGACGTATTTGGTGCTGCATAAAGTGTATTGAATTAAATATGACCTTTGAAGTACTAAGTGAGTTCATCTGTGCAATCTGCAGGTGTACAGCCTGCTTTGAAAAGTCCCAAATGTGACATACCTTTATTTATTTACTTAGAATGTTTTCCAGCTAGATTAATATATTCAAACATTATGAATTTTCCAAAAACACCACAGTGTGTATGTATATAAAACTACTTACCTATTACTGGCAGCTAAGAAGGGCCAAAGAGTACATGAAAATAAAGCTTTACCAACAGAATATAGAAGCATTTATAGGCTTGCTTTGGTAAAATAAAGTGGTAGTGTACATTAGTCCCATAAACATTAGTGAATAAGAAATAGGGTACAAAAAATGACCTGCTGAAGCAAACTCCCGTCTTCTGCCCACATAATGTGCATAAATATATGCAAATGAAAGATGCTTGTGATAGTTCGATATAATATTATGTTAGACACAGATCTTTCCAGGGAAATGCTATTAGAATTTTTTTTTCGTTCTTCTATTACTTGCTCTCAGCTTGCAAAATAAGTTGTGTTGCTTTCCTTCTTTCCTCTTTATTCCTACAACATGGCAAAAAAGTTAGACTTTTTGGACTCCTGTGAACAGTTCTATTTTAAAGTGTCATAATTTTGCAACTGTTGTCTGTTTCATTTCAAATTATGATGAAAAATAATACCTTGGCTCCAGACATAATTACTGTCTATTGCTATTGCCTGTGTTCAGTATTTTAAAAAAGGGTCAAAAATTGGTTTAATAGTGGAAACATACTTGAAACGAGAGCTGGCCAAAAAAAGCTAAGTATGTTCCATGCAAATTTTCACATGAAAATCTTCACATGAAAGAAACATTTTCCTTCAAATTTTTCTGTGATTTTCAAAAATTCCCTACCCCATCTCTCTCACATCTTTATACTTCCTTCTGACTTTTTCCAGTGGAGGGGAAAAAAAGGAAAAAATATTGTTTTTTTCCAAACCAAAATGAAACAACATTTTTCTTTTAGTTTTTCAAAAAAATTGAAAAGGACATTTTAGAAAATTGTATGTAATTTTTTTTACATATGAAAAATAAAATAAAAACCCAGTCACAATATTTGATTAGATCAAAAAGGCAGCTTCCATCCAAAAAAAATTAAAGAAAATGTTTTCAGTCAGTTCTTGCTTCACCTTACCTACGCAGTAGCTGTCAGTACTGTTGCATGTGTTCATTTTGAAAGACAAATACTTTCTTCCTAAACCCTGCACTTCAAGTAAAGTGAGCATTCACTGTCCAATTTAGCTGATAAACAGTTAACTACACATGAGGCGAAAATCAGCAATGCTGAAGCTAACTTCAATTACTTCCTCTTCCTAGTTCCCTAATCTCCCATTATCACTTTTCTGTACACAATTGTTTTAATATATTTCCTGTTTTCATATTAGTATAACATATCCAGTAAAATCTATGGCCATCAATGTACCAACATGTGTCTGCAATCACTGACTACTTACAAACCCTCAGGTATCAGCTATTATATAGACAGTTGATTGTTGTTGACTCAGTATGTGATGTGCTATTAATGGCCCAGGGATGTGACATTATACCCCCCAGATGTTAATACCAAAGGCAGCTTAAGTTAGAACTCAGGTGTTGCTCCTAATTCAAGTCCTGTCCATGTACAAAACCCTTAACTCCAGAGTGGTTGTGCTATTAACTCAAGGTGTATAGGCTAAAGCTCTAGATAACACAACTCATCAGTTGCTAACATATCCTCCAATGCCTTTTCACAATTCCCCCCATGTGCCCAGAACGGGCAGATGAGTTCTCCCCCACAGTTTACTGTGAAAACAAATCATAGCATGGCTCAGCTTATGGCAGCACAGAGAACCACAGGATGTGCCCTCAGAGTCCTTAGTGCCATACACAAATGAGTGCAGCACCAGTGTAGACAGAGCAGTTTGAGTATTATTGCACAGTTTGACTACTCTCACTTAAGATAGGCTATCTCAAGAGGAGTTACAGAGTGTAGGTAACTCAAGATAGAAGACATACCCACAATGTACTCCTTATAGGCCTGATTCAGCAAAGCACTTAAGGACATGTTTCAGTCTGATTAGCTTCAGATGAGTTTTCTGCTTTATTTAGAATTATCCACTCCAAACTACCCTGCATTGTTTTTACAGTGCAATTCTTGATGGCACCAGCAATCTTTATGTACTATAAACCTGAGGGTGGGTGTGAAGACCATGTCCCCTTTACACCCTCAGGCCTGCCCAGGGACCCTGACTCAAAGCCAGATTCTTACCTTGCTCCCTTCCTCCATGCTGGAGGTAAAAGTTCTAAGATGAGGGTAACAAGTTGTGTGAGACCTAGAGGCACATCCCTTTATCATGCAATACTGTGCCCAGAAACAACACCCAGACAGTTACTTGGGTCACCCACCAACTGCACTGCCACCTGCCAACGTAGTAACAATTGTAATTTAAACCTTCAAGCCAGGCCTCTTGGATGCTGGGTAGAAGGTGAAAAAAACAAACACAGCAGTTTGCCAATTTTGCCATGTGGGAAAAATCCTTTCCAACCCCCAGAACTAGTAATGAGTCAAGCCCCCAGCACCACCAGAGCTCCAGCATCTAGGTGAAGGGTGGGGATGAAACAAGGAGTTCACAAAGTCTAACCCACGTAGGTAGATATATATAGGCTATATTAACACACCCCTCCTAGTGCTCCATTACCACCAAAGGGAGCCAATCACCTGACCCCAGTACAACTCCCACTGGCCAATGGCAGCAGCCGTGGTGGGACAGGCACTGGAGTCCTGATCCTAGATGTAGCCTGTGACTCCCCTCTCCCATACCCATCCCCTGAGCAGGAGAAAGGAAGGGTCAAAAGGGTGGAAAGGGCACCCCCACCTCCAGGAGGAAAGAGAAAGGAAAGGGGCATATGGAACACTGCCTCAGCTGCTCCCTGCTGAGATTTATGCCCCCCTGCTGCCCTCCCATGGACCCAGAAGGTGTCTCCATTGCTACCAGTCCTATCAAAGATGCATCTGGGCTAGCAAGGTGAAGGTTTGGGAAAGTAATTGATATTATATACTAAGAGATATGATCTAAAACATATTATTATTTATTTACATCCAGGACCCAGAAAAAAATATTTTATTGGAGAAGGTCTGACATTGTGTATGGACATCCATTTTTCTGACATGTTCAGCTTCTGACATTTGGATCAAAAATGCCTCAAGTATTTTTTATATAAAAAGTAACATGCATCTTTGGAACACAACCAAAACATGCTCCTTCAGCACTCTGCATACTGCTGGGGGTTATTTGTATTTTTGACCTAATTCAATTTTCTACCAAAAATATTAAAAGATACCAGTGATATTTTTTTTATTATACTACAAATTCCCTGACATTAACTGGAAGTTTGTCTGCTGTAAGAATTATATGTAAGAGTAGACTTTATACAAAGTAGGTTTTCACACATTTTAATTTCTATTAAAAAAAGAATGAATCTATTTTATAAATTTTAATGAGAGTTAGATGCTATAAGGAGCATTCTAGGGTATTTTTTCTGCCATTCTGAGGAGTACATAGCCTAAATATGAAAGAGATTCTTGCATTTTTGAGGGGATTTATTTTTTTTAACCTTGCACTAAGATGAACATTTCAACATTTTCCACATCTAGGAACTACTGGAAAAAATGTATGTAATACAAATGTATGGCATTAATAATTCTAAGCAACATTAAATACATTGTTTTAATGTTAAACATGTTTTCAAAAATATGCATAAATCTGTATTAATATTGAATTATTCAGAGACGACACTTTTCCAAGAGTGTGACTGATATATGAATGCTATGGCACCAGCAAGATTCCACAACTTTTCCTTTTGCTATTTAGCTAAACCAGCACCACACCAATACTGAAGAGAAAAGGCGGTCACTTCTTCAATGTGCTATAGAAATATAACACTAAAACAAAATTAATTACAAATCTGAGTATTTCTTCGGTCTTCAATGGGCTTACCTGTTGGAAGATACTACCAAATCCACTGCAAATGCAGCTTAGCAAGTACCAAACTCTCCTCCATTTGGAAGTCCTACACTAATCTAGACCCCGTGCCATAACCTGAAAAACTGAATCTTCTCTGAGACAAATACTTGAGGAAATTTACAGTATTTTTTTTCTATTCAACTTTAAATATGCAGCTGAAAGTAAAGCTTCCATAATTTTGAACATAGCGTTTTCACTTAAGTTTTATCCATAGGCAAAAGAAGATTGTGATCTATAGAAGGTGGTTCTTAATCTGCACCCACACTGATATATCTTTGACCACTGAATGTCATATTTTTGTTTCCCTTGAAATCATATTCTTGTACTAACTACATCACTTCTTTGAAGAGGCAAGCTATTCACTAAAACTAAAACAAAGCATTTGATTGAGATTGATAATATGTCGTCTAAGTCTTTCTCCCTCATAAAGGAAATTCAAGTAGTGAAACACCTGCCAGAAAACTTTGAAGTACGAGGCAAACTGCTATCATAACAGACTCCATTACCTTCTTGAGTAGTCAAGCATTGTAAAGAGTCTCTGCAATAGCCACCAACCTACCATATAACAAAAGCAATGGAAGTACTAAAAGGGAATATGATGATATAATATAAACTGTTTGCCCTGAAAGAAATCTGGGACAGAAATATCTCACAGAGATGGTCATTGACTTTTCCTAAATCTGTTCATTTTTACTTAATTTCCTACATGGATTATTTTTTAGAATTGTTTAGGAAATGGCTAACCCTCATTTTGGTGTCAGGAGGGTGTGGCACATGGAAGACTACTCCCACTTACTTACTTCCCTCTTCCCCATACTCCCAATCAAGAAGAAGCCATGTCCAAAAAGCCTACCATAGTCCAGTGAAAGACGTGGGGAGTTAAGACTAAATAGTTTAGCAGGACATCTGCCCTTCACCAAGGGGAACAGAAGACCAATGAACCCAGCAAAGACCAGAAAAGCTCACCTGATCTTATTTTGAACAGCACCTCAGATGTGTGGAAATGTCTTTTTGGGTGAAGTATGGATAAAATAACTTTGCTTTATTATTGTGACGGGCTGGATCACAGAAACCCCCTGGGAGCTGCTACCTGATGTGCCAAGACTACTTCTGCCCCTGCTTTCCTGTCCTATCAGCTTAGGACTTCAGTGCCCTGCCTGGTTTGAGCCAGACCCACTAGCCTACAGCAAACCCAGACCCAGTCTGAACCACGTCTCCTAAGATCTGTAGGCTTAATTGAAAGCAGTTTACAGAAGTGTTCCTGTCTTTAACATTCCGATGTCCAATTCCCAATGGGGTCCAAACCCTAAATAAATCAGTTTTACCCTGTATAAAGCTTATACAGGGTAAACTTATAAATTGTTTGCCCTCTATAACACTGTTTCATACATACTCTGGGTTAATTAATAAGTAAAAAGTGATTTTATTAAATACAGAAAGTAGGATTTAAGTGGTTCCAAGTAGTAACAGACCGAACAAAGTGAATAACCAAGCAAAATAAAATAAAACACACAAGGCTATGTCTAATCAAACTGAATACAGATAAAAACCTCACCAGCTCCAGTAGGCTTCCTTTTACAGACTGATCTCCTTCTAGTCTGGGTCCAGCAATCACTCACACACCCTGTAGTTACTGTCCTTTGTTCCAGTTTCTTTCAGGTATCTTTGGGGGTGGAGAGTCTCTCTCTTTAGCCAGCTGAAGATGAAATAGAGGGGTCTCACAGGGGTTTAAATAGACTTTCTCTTGTGGGTGGAGACCCCTCCTCTCTCCTATGCACAGTACAGCTACAAAATTAAGTTTTGGAGTCATCTGGGCAAGTCACCTGTCCATGAATGACTGAGTTGCTTACCAGCCAAGCCACGTTCCTGGGAAAGTCCAGATGTGGATTGGCATCCCCAAGTTCATTGTTGGCTTAAGGGCTTCTTGATTGGGCACTTACTGAGAATAATCTTTTCTCAGGAAGCTGACCAACTGCTTCACTAAAACCTACTCAGAATCAAACAAGTATGCAGCCATTATTCATAACTTTGAATACAAAAATGATACATGCATACAAATAGGATTAATAAATTCAGAAGATCATAACCTTTACAGAGATATGTTGCATGGCATATGTAGCATAAAACACATTCTAGTAATGTCAGATATACATTCATAAGTATATTTCCATAAAGCCTTATGGGGGGCACCATCACAATAATTTCCAGTTTGACCCCTGTAAGCCCATGTATTGTCTCACAGGCCTAGGCACTGCAAGAAAATAATAAAACCTATCTTTTACATGGTGTTTTTTCTTCCATAGACCTCAAAGCACTTTGTAAAGGGGGTAAATATCATTATCCCAATTTTACAGCTGGGGAAACTGAGGCACATAGAGAGACTTGATTTGCCCATGGACACCCAGCAGGCCAGGAGCAGAGCTGAAAATAGAATCCAGGTTTCCTGAGTCCCTGTTCAGTACTTTCTCTTCTAGGCCAATGCCTGAGTTTTCAAAGGTTCTTATAACCCCAAACTTATAATGACATGAAGATCTGTATCAGAGCCTCCAAAATCAATGTGGAAATTACCCCAACATTTCTGAGGTCACCAAGAGTGGAAAGTTTACAGATATTAATATTGCAAAATTGACAAGTCCTAATAGAACACGGCTGAAGCTGCCAAATAATTTGCCTTTATTATATAAGTAGCCATACCCTCAGGAAGTCACCCAATGCATACAGAACTAGAACAAACTTATTGACTGATACAGTGACTTTGAAAAGTATTTCATAATTCATTAATCAGCTATATATTATGTTATTTCAAAGTTAATAATATTGTCCTAAACAAATTAAGGTACCTAAAATAGTAAGGATATATATGATATAAGCAAAAAGAAAAGGAGTACTTGTGGCATCTTAGAGACTAAAAAATGTATTTGAGCATAAGCTTTCGTGAGCAACAGCTCACTTCATTGGATGCATTGAGTTGTAGCTCACGAAAGCTTATGCTCAAATAAATTGGTTAGTCTCTAAGGTGCCACAAGTACCCCTTTTCTTTTTGCGAATGCAGACTAACATGGCTGCTACTCTAAAACATATGATATAAGAAAACAATCAATTTGTAAACACCTAGAGGATAATAGGGTGATAGGTAATAGCCAACATGAATTTGTCAAGAACAAATCTTACCAAACCACCTTATTTTCCTTCCTTACAAACTACGGAAATATGGCTAAACAAAATTACAGTTAGGTGGTGTACAACTGGTTGAAAAACCATACTTAAAGCATAATTATTCATAATTCACTGGAAGGACATATCTGGAAACTGGAAGGAGATACAGGACAAACTAGAAGGACATAGATAGTGGGGTCCTGACGAAGTATCTCCTGGTTCCAATACTATTCAATATTTTCATTAATGATTCGAATAATGGAGAGGAGCATATGCGGACGACATCAACTTGGGAGGAGTTGCAACCACATTGAGCACAAATAGGGAATAACTGGCTAGGTGCAGTATTGCTGAAAAGGACTTGGTGGCTATAGTGGACCACAAATTGAATATGAGCCAACAATGTGATGTATGCCAAAAAAGGCTAATGTTCTGGGATGTATTAACAGGAATGTCTTATGTAAGACATGGGAGGTAATTCTTCTGCTTGACTCAAAACTGGTGAGGTCTCAGCTTGAGTACTGTGTCCAGTTTGGGCTCCACACTTTAAGAAGGATGTGGACAACATGGAGAGAGTCCAGAGGAGAACCACAAAAATGTTGGAAGGTTGATGATTTTGGTAAAACCTGAACTATGAGGAAAGATTAAAACAACTGGGCAGATCATCTCAGCATGAGTAGTCACTTAAACATGCAAAAAGATATTGCATGTCTACAGATATTGAGAAAGGAAGATTCAGAGGGGACATGATAACAGTCTTCAAATATGCAAAGGACTGTTATAAAGAGAATGGTGATCAGTTGTTTTCATGTTCACTGAAAGTAAGACAAGAAGTAACCAGCTTAATCTTCAGCAAGGGATATTTAGGTAAGATATTAAGAAAAGCTTTCTAACTACAAGGATAATTAATTACTGGAACAAGTTACTGAGGGAGATTGTGGAATAGCCATCATTGAAGGTTTTAAAGAACAGTTAGGACAAACACTTGTCGGGAATGGTCTAGGTTTACTTGGTCCTGCCTCAGCGCATGGAGATGGACTACATGACCTATTGACCTCCCTTCCATCCATCCATTTCCATGATTCTATGATACTGTCATATAAGTAATTATGCTTATGACAATTCTAAGCCTCTGATCATGGCAGTGCAAACTAGAGATTGCCAGAAGCCTGAGCAGGCTCAGAATAAGCTGAGTGCTTATATATTTGTTGTAAGAATTTTGTCCCCTCTCCTGACAAACCTGAATCCTACTAAACATTACATGCTCTATAGCTTAAAGTGAGCAGGAGTAGGTTGTTCTCTCACATGTATGCACTCTCTCACCCCTCCCTACGTTAATTTTTCTTCTGTCCTTCCCAGATTATCATACCATGAATGGTCATTTAAATATACAAAAAGATATTTCATGTTTAAAGATATTGGAAAAGTCAAGCCCTTTCATAATGTAAATTCATGTTCTCTTCTATCCTTCTCAGTATTCTCCATGAGAAGTATTCTGTTTGTTTAATACACTAACACCATCATATGCAAAACTCCCTTTGCATATCTGAATGGTACACACCATTTCTCTGCACATGGGAGCTGGGACGAAGGAAAATATATCCTGCTTCTATTGTGCTTTTTACATGTTAGAAACAAGTTATTCCAAATGATTTTCCCCAGTACCCATTTAGAACATACAATTATTTTAAATAAAATGAATGAAGCCATGGCTTAGGAAATTTTAATTATACACATTTAGAAAAATAAAAAGTGCCTTTTCTCATCCAGTTTTCTCTAGCTCAGTCACACACAAACACACAAAACATCTTTCATCTGTTTATTTGTGAATGACTAAATGGCTAGAAAGATCTGTGTTCATATCCTACTGTATAGATGCTTGTTATATTATGTATTTGTGTATATGTGTAAATAGATAGATAAAATGAATAGCTGCCAGTCAGAGGCAGCAATTAATAGGCAATCCATTCACTGCAATATAGCTTAAAACTATCCAACTGTTTAAACCAGGTTTGAACTTGGTCAGCCATGTTCATTTATGCAGTGAGCACACAGGGCTATGTATTCTAACTTAAGTGACAGTAATAAAAATCAGACATGGGATCACAGTTTCAAAGTCTTACAGGATTACAGATGTTTCATCAGATTATGTTAGTACTGAAAATTGTAGAATTTGTCTAAGATTGCATGTGACCAAATCTGTCTTGGTTGAGTCAGTTTCTTTTATTAACCTACTAAATACTTGCTGTGTTAACTGTCTCTGTGTTATCCACACACTTTAGGGCTCCTACCCTCCCTCATGGATACTGAGGGAATAAGGGACCCTCCTCTATGGGTCTGCGGGACCTTTGCCCACTGAAAGAGCCTTTACACAGTATTTATTAACAATTAATTAACAGAACACACTCACTAAGCATACAATGCTCAACACTCCCAATAAGGCAGATGGGCTTCTCCAGATGGGCCATAGGTGCTGTAACTAGGGGTGCTGGGGGTACTGCCACACCCCCTAGCTTGAAGTGGATTCCATTATGTACAGGTTTACAATGGCTCTCAGCACTCCCACTATAAAAAATGTTCCAGTACCCCTGCCGATGGCTAGTTGGAATTGGATTATCTGTGGGCTCTGACTTCAGTTTCTGCACAGAACAGTCATGCAGGTTATCGAGTTCTGGCAGCTTTGATTTTGGGCTGTGTCCCAGAATTAGGTTGCAAAGAAGTCCTTCTTGGACCGCAGTTTATATAATTAAAACTTGGGTCCTGCTTAGCTGTACTTTAACCAATCATTTTAAATCATGGGTGGTGGGTGAACCACCAGTTTGGGGAGGCTAGCCACTGGCTAGCCACTAATCCCTTCCGCCTGAGATCCTGCCTCTCCCGGCCCCTTCCCCCTCATGCCCAGATGCCCCAACCCTAGCCCCAGAGCGCTGGGCAGCGTGCTGCCCCTCCCCCAGCCCCAGAACCCCGGAGTGGTGGGCAGTGCACGGTCACCCCTTTCCCCGCAGTGCTGGGCAGCCCCAACTACCCCAAATCCCAGCCATCCTAGCCCTAGGGTGACCAGATGTCCTGATTTTATAGGGGCAGTCCCGATTTTGGGGGCTTTTTCTTATATAGGCACCTATTACCCCCACCCCGTCCTGATTTTTTACACTAGCTATCTGATCACTAGCTACCCGACCTAGCCCCAGCCCCAGAAGGCTTCCCTTCCCAGAAAAGGAGCAACCAGCTTGGGCTGGGGCCAACTAGCAGCAAGTGGGGGCCTCCGGACGGAGTGTGGGCAGGGTCACACAGGGCTGTTTGGGGAGGCACAGTCTTACCCTGCCTATTAGATGTGCCACCCATGTTTTAAACTAAAGTATTATGAAACAGTATTTTTCACCAATCCTAGCCCACCACTTTTTGCATACAAGAGTTCATTTAAATTTTGTGAAATCATTTGCACAACTTACAGAGGCAATTACAGAACAGACAAAAGCAATCAAAGGTAAATGAAAAAGGAAGTATAGATCTTCTCAACCAAAACTGCTGATAAGTGCTTTTGCCAGACAGAGTGTTATCTTGCAAAGTTTTCTTCCCAGATCTTAAGGGCTGTCTGTTGATCCACTCACTCTTGGTGCTTATATTTCCTTAGGGCAAAAATGTTTTCTTAACAACCTCATATTAGATCGTTTTGGTGCAGTTTTGATGGGACCTGACTCCGCTGCTTTTAGCTAATGGCTGCAGCTGCTACTTACTGCAAAAAAGGGCCTCAGACCACAACTGTGTGAAGAAAAACCTATAACACTACATATAGCAACTTTTAAATTTGATTGACTTTTACTCTCAGAGGAACGTATGCCCTAAGGGATAGGTTTCTGTTCTCTTTTCCTTTTTTAAAAGAGTAAATTTAATTTTGCACCCTTGATACATCAGGACTGCAGAATTATGCCTTGTCTGCGCTAGAAAGTTGTACTTCCTAGTGCAGACAGTCATATCAGTATAAAAGGTCTAGCTATTACTGTAAAGAAGGGGAATAACAATACTGATATGTCACATAGTATCATAGAAGTGTAGGACTGGAAGGGACATCAAGGGGTCATCTGCGCTGCAGGAGAATTAAGAATACCTAAACCAGTCCTGACAGATATTTGTCTAACCTGTTCTTACAAAAACCTCCAGTGATAGGGCTTCCACAACCTTCCTGCAACTTTCCTTCCAGTGCTTAACTTTATAGTTCTGGGGTGGCAAACCACAGCTTGCAAGCCGCATACAGCTCTTTTACATTTAAAGTACAGGTCGCAGAGCCTCCCCCCATTCTCCACCTACATGACTGGGCGGGCGGGGTTGGGGAGGGGAAGAGGAGCTCAGGGCTTCTGTTCTATGGTGGGGTGGTGGGGCTAGAGGATTCTGCTCAGTGGGGAGGGAGCCTCAGGGCTTCAGAGTTGCGGGAGGTGCCTGCCAGGGCTTAGGACTTCAACAGAAGTAGGACTGAAGTCACAAGCCCCATGGTAGTAAAGCCCCGGCAGATGCCTCCTGAAGGGCAGACCCATCTCCACAGGGCAGAAGCCCTGAGCCCCTCTGCAGGGCTTCCTTCTGAAAATGTACCCCAATATATGAGCCTGATTATACTTCATCCTCTTATTCTGCTTTACTGACCTTGAAGGGTACATATGCTACATTTTGATAACTAGGTTTAACCAGAGCTTTTTTATCCCAAATATCCAAAAATGGGTTTGGAAACAGACTGTTTACCTTGTTTGTTTGCTCCTGAGGAAAAATGTCTCTGAAAGGAATAAAGCAAATGTTGGTTGGGAACTGAAATTTTGCCTTGAAATGACAATCCTTTTGTCCAAACTTTGTTCTGATGCGACATAGTACAAGGGCAGAGTGTTATGTGTGTCTAAGCAGCAGGTAAAAAAAAAAACAAAAACCCGAGAATGAACAGAAAAGGTAGCAAAAAGAACTTGATCCTGCATTAATGAGAGCACTGCTGCATAGTCACCAAATTAATCTTGCCTAGAAGCAGGCACCCAGCCAAAAAGAGCAGCACGTAGCTAATAATTAATGTTACCCCTTTTGACCTGAGTGGTTAACCAAATTCGAAGTGTTGTAGGTTGTTCCAGTCAGGAGGAGAAATTGATGATAGAGTCAGGTGTTTCTTTGATGCAATCTTGTTTATTTACAAGGAATGTACAAAGTCCTGTTTCCTGAATACTGGAGGAACCAAACAACAGGAAATAGTTTCTTTGCTCACAACCCAAGCCTCTTTGCCAGAACCAGACACAGAAGCCCCCTCCCTAGGCTTCTCCTGGGTCACACACTGTGCTTGTCCAGGCTTATATATGGCTCTGCCCCAGTCTGTTTTGCTACTGTCTATATTTGGCTGTTACTGTGTGCTTCCCATTGAGCATGCATCCTCTTTCTCTCTCACGCATACCCCAATGCCCATAAAGTTCTCTGCCCACATGGTTAAGATTTCTGGGTGAACTCACATATCCCTTTATTAGGTGGGGAATGCTGAAATGTCTCTCACCACTATCTTAAATGAAGAGCAGCAGCCACACCCTCCTGCCCATGCTTTGTTCAACCCACAGCATTAACTTACTGAGGATGACAGGTTTCAGAGTAACAGCCGTGTTAGTCTGTATCCGCAAAAAAGAAAAGGAGGACTTGTGGCACCTTAGAGACTAACAAATTTATTAGAGCATAAGCTTCCGTGAGCTACATGCAGTGGAAAATACAGTGGGGAGATTTTATATACATAGAGAACATGAAACAATGGGTGTTACCATACACTGTAACAAGAGTGATCAGGTAGGGTGAGCTATTACCAGCAGGAGAGAATAAAAACCTTTTGCAGTGATAATCAAGGTGGGCCATTTCCAGCAGTTGACAAGAACGTGTGAGGAACAGTGTGTGTGTGGGGGGGGTGGGGGGGGAGAGGGGGGAATAAGCATGGGGAAATAGTTTTACTTTGTGTAATGACACATCCACTCCCAGTCTTTATTCAAGCCTAATGTAATGGTGTCCAGTTTGCAAATTAATTCCAATTCAGCAGTCTCTCATTGGAGTCTGTTTTTGAAGTTTTTTTGTTGAAGAATTGCCACTTTTACGTCTGTAATGGAGTGACCAGAGATATTGAAGTGTTCTCCGACTGGTTTTTGAATGTTATAATTCTTGATGTCTGATTTGTGTCCATTTATTCTTTTACTTAGAGACTGTCCAGTTTGGCCAATGTACATGGCAGAGGGGCATTGCTAGCACATGATGTGCATATATCACATTGGTAGATGTGCAGGTGAATGAGCCTCTGATAGTGTGGCTGATGTGATTAGCTGCTCTGATGGTGTCCCCTGAATAGATATGTGGACATAGTTGGCAACGGGCTTTGTTACAAGGATAGGTTCCTAGGTTAGTGTTTTTGTTATGTGGCATGTGGTTGCTGTCCGTGTTGTTGTGTGGCGTGCGGTTGCTGTTGTGTGGTGTGTAGTTGCTGTGCTGGCCTGTCTCCCAAGATCTGTGAGAGTGATGGGTTGTCCTTCAGGATAGGTTGTCCTTCAGGATAGGTCCTTGATGATGGGTTGGAGGGGTTTTAGTTGGAGGCTGAAGGTGACGGCTAGTGGCGTTCTGTTACTTTCTTTGTTGGGCCTGTCCTGGAGTAGATGACTTCTGGATACTCTTCTGTATCTGTCAATTGGTTTCTTCACTTCAGCAGGTGGATATTGCAGTTGTAAGAACGCTTGATAGAGATCTTGTAGGTGTTTATCTCTGTCTGAGGGGTTGGAGCAAATGCAGTTGTATCATAGAGCTTGGCTGTAGACAATGGATCGTGTGGTGTGGTCTGGATGAAAGCTGTAGGCATTTAGGTAAGTATAGTGGTCAGTAGATTTCTGGTATAGGGTGGTGTTTATGTGACCATGGCTTATTAGCACTGTAGTGTCCAGGAAGTGGATCTCTTGTGTGGACTGGTCCAGGCTGTGGTTGATGGTGGGATGGAAATTGTTGAAATCCTGGTGGAATTCCTCAAGGGCTTCTTTTCCATGGTCCAGATGATGAAGATGTCATCAATGTAGTGCTAGTAGAGTAGGGGCATTAGGGGACGAGAGCTGAGGAAGCGTTGTTCTAAGTCAGTCATAAAAATATTGGCATACTGTGGGGTCATGCGGGTACCTGAAGGATGATCCCTCACTCTCACGGATCTTGGGAGACAGGCCAGTCCTTGCTTACACACAGCCCCCCAACCTGAAGCAAATTCTCAGCAGCAACCACTCACCACACAATACCACTGGGAACTGGGTGTCTGGTGCTGGAGATAGGTGACTTGCTGAGCAGTTTTTGGTTAAAGTCTGCAATTTTAGGGGTGTGGCCCGTACCCTGGGTCTGTGTTGCAGCAGGCTAATGTGTCTGGCTCAACAAGGAAGGTTTCTGGAAATCCCAAGCTGGCAAGGAAAACAAGCTCAGAGGTCATTTCAGCATGTCAGGTGACAGTCCCAAGGGGGTCTCTGTGACTGAATCCATCACAGATCTTATCCCTTTTTCAAACCCTGGGCTCATGAGCACTTCATGTCCTGCTTACTAGAACTGCATGATTATTTTTCAGACAAATAGGTTAGTCACCAAAAAATGTACCTTCAGTCAATGAAAACTATTTGTGAATTTGCTGCAAATTCACCACATAGTTTTAGACAAAAAAGATTCATTGAGCTAGATTCACAAAGGCCCTTAGGCACCATTAAGAAAACCATAAGAGGAGAGGGTGCCATCTCCTGCCCATGGCTCCAGCACTCAGATGGGATGTGGGAGACCCCAGTTCAGGTCCCCACTCTGGCTGATTCAGACCAGGGATTTGAACTTGGGTGTCCAACTTTGCATGTAACTGCCCTAATCATGAGGCTTTACACTAGAGTCATTCTCTCTAGTCCACTGAATATTGAATTATTTATGCAAAGTGGAACAGCTTCAACGTGAGTACTTGAGAAAGACCCCCCGAGCCCCCCCCAAAAATACCTTAAAGCCCAGGGACTTGAACCCAGGTCTTTGACATCCTAGGTGAGGGCTCTACCTATAAGGGGGCACTACTTCCTCTTCCCCCAGTTTTATGATTGGTGTTTCCAAATTTCCTTTGCTCTAAAAAAAACAAAGCAGTTAAAAATGCCTAAAATATAAAATAGACCCCTATCCCTGTTCTGTGTGCTCAAGCTGGGAAGCTCTAGCCCTGTCTACTCATGTTTGCTCTATCTGCAGGCCTATGTATAGAAAACTCATTCCGTGTGGGTGGGGCATCAGTTAAGAGTCATTCAAAGTTTATAACCTCATGCTATGTCTACACTGCACATCTTACAGTGACACAGCTGTGCTGTTACAGCAGTGCCACTGTAAGATACACAGTGTAGGCATTCTTTGTCTGCAGGAGAGATCTCTACTGACGACAAAATAAAACCATCCCCAATGAGGAGTGGTAGCTTTGTCGGCAGGAGAGCACCTCCCGCTGACAAAGCACTGCTCACACTGGTACTTTTCATCTGTAAAACTTTTGTTAGTCAGGGGGTGTGTTTTTTCACACCTCTGACAGACAAAAGTTTTTCCAACAAAAGTGCAGTGTAGATATAGCTTCAGATGGCTCTCAGTGCTAGTCCTTTGAAGAGGTGCCAGACAACTTTCCCAGGTAGGGCAACTGTCTGGAATGGAATGGATTGCTCTTAAGAAAGTTTAGACAGGCATTCAACACTAAATACAAACTGAGTTCATAACTTGATCAATGCTGTCACATTCAACACTACCCAAAACTGAATAAAAGTAATTATTCAGTACCAAAACACACATACACATATGCCATAAATCAAACCCAAAGAGAGGGAAAGATGCAACATGTTATGTTGAGTCACAGACCTTTGTGCAGTAATAATTGTGGTTTAATGATATTCTCCATTTTACTGTGTTTAAATAGGCAGAGATCTAACAAGTTATGAAATGTACTCAGAGCATTAATTAACAAAAGAAAGCCAGAGGCTTGCAATTTTTCATGGTATAGTACAGGGGTGGGCAAACTTTTTGGCCCAAAGGCCACATCGGTGTTGTGAAACTGTATGGAGGGCCAGGTAAGAAAGGCTGTGCCTCCCCAAACAGCCTGACCCCCCCCCACTTTGTGCCTTCCTCAGAATCCCCAACTCTCCAACGTTCCTTGTCCCCAACTGCCCCCTCCAGGGACCCTGGCCCCTAACCGCCCCCTGGGACCCCACCTCCATCCAACCCCCCCTGCTCCCTGTCCCCTGACTGCCCTGACACCTATCCACACCGCCGCTCCCAGACAGGCCCCCACAAGACTCCCACGCCCATTCAAGCCTCCCTGCTCCCTGTCCCCTCATTGCCCTGACCCCTATCCACAACCCCACCTCCTGACAGCCCCCGCCTCCCCGGGATTCCCATGCCTATCCAATGCCCCGTGTTCCCTGTCCCCTGATGGCCGCCCCCTACCCCACCCAGAACCTCCACCGCATCCAACCGCCCCCTGCTCCCTGTCCTCTGAGTGCCCCCCGGGATTTCTTGCCCCGATCCAACGCCCCCCCCACCATGCTGCTCAGAGCAGCAAAGCCCCACTGCCTGGCCGGAGCCAGCCACACTGCCACAGCACTGCCCTGCAGGAGCGGTGGGCCAGAAAGCTGGCGGTGCCTCGCACTGAGGCTGTGGTAGAGGGGGGACAGCAGGGGAGGGGCCGGGTGCTAGCCTCTCCGGCCAGGAGCTTAGGGGCTGGGCAGGACGGTCCCGTGGGCCAGATGTGGGCCACGGGCCGTAGTTTGCCCACCGTTGGTACAGTAGCTATGTGGTGTGGAGTGCACTCAAGGAGTGTCTCAGCCAAATGAAGACCAATACCCTAAACTGACAAATGTATAGGATAATAGTTGATAGTTTGGTCTCTGGTATTTCTTCAGTGAGGCCCATCTGCATTTTTTCTGGCTAAAGCCTTTTTGGGGTCCTAAGAATGAGCAGAATGCTTTCCTTCTAAAAACTTTCCTCCCACTAAGTCCCAATGTGCATCTGAATAATGAGGTGTATCTTAGAATCCATTCAGAGCTCTTCAACACCGTACTGAAACCAACCTATCGTAATTTCTGTAGAGAAATGAAAGGCAGAAGACCCTCATGGAATGAGTAAGCTGTTTCTTCATGGCTTGATGAGAGGAGAAGGGGAGAAGTTAAATTTGGGAAGCAAATGTGTGTCTGCAGCATAGCAGGACATAAAAATTGAATCACTATTGCTAAATCATACTGTATATACTAAGCATCCAGCTATGGTTACTAGTTTCATAATGAATTTATAATATTTGGGAAAACAGCTATGTATGTTTTTCAATAGGTTTACTTACACATTTAAGAAGAAAAGGAGTACTTGTGGCACCTTAGAGACTAACAAATTTATTTGAGCAATGAAGTGAGCTGTAGCTCACGAAAGCTTATGCTCAAATAAATTTGTTAGTCTCTAAGGTGCCACAAGTACTCCTTTTCTTTTTGCGAATACAGACTAACATGGCTGCTACTCTGAAACCTCTCATTACACATTTAAGGTTACACACATTTAAATACTTTGCTAGATCAGATAGATTATATTTGTTTCTAAAGCTATTCTAATAATTTGGGATTTTTATTAATTTGAGAAGATTTTGAAATGTGATCTGAAACTTGAAGATATAGTGGTTCCTACTTAGACTACCGTTCACCAAAGATGAAGACAAATTGGGAATCTGCAAATGAAAACTTATTCTTATAAATAGACTCTTTAGTTGTCAGCTGATCCTGAAAATCCTTGCTATAGTCACCTCTCTCAACTATTTGCATACTTCCCACTGAGCAACATCATCACACCTGACAACTGTGCAAATACAGATATTTCCAAGCTAAGGTTTTACATACTGTTCCTTACAACACAACCTGAACTTTGCAGAGAGCAGTGGTCTTGCCTAAGATCCCTTGCTCAGGCTCTCCTAAAGCTGTGACACTGAAAATCTCCCTGGGAAATAAACTGCCTAATATTTTCTACAATATGCAGAAAATACAATGTCTGAATAATAGAGATAGAAAATGCAGCATAGATACCTTGTGTAGCACCAAACTGCATACGTTCCAATGAAGTGATAAAAGCTGAAGAAACTATATAAAAACAGAAAGGTTATAAGATTTCCTTTACATGTTGCAAAACAAAGTCCCTGCCCATGAAAATTAAGAGTTTGTTTCTGTCTCACTCTCTGCTCCATAAAAATACCACCTGCCAAGTTAGTGTATTTACAGATTTACAATAAATTCAGCTTCTTCTCTCAATTTGTTAGCAGATGCTGAACTATTCCAGAATTAACTGATTCTTTGTGGTTACTTGTAGCAATTAAATGTGTGGCAGCTTTTCTGAAGTGTTGAAAGATCTAATTTTTCATTTGCATAATTGTTTGTTCTAGTTGACAGTAGCTTAAAATCCAATGCTAGAAAAACAGTGCAACAGAAATGAAAGAGCAATAAATAAATAAGTAGCTATCCAGCTGAAATGCAACTAGTTAGTGCTATTTATGTACTACCTAAAACTCAAATTAAAGTTCACAGAGATTTCAGAAAATGAAGTTTTTACAAGTTTAAATTAGACTTAGCTTCAGGTTTCCGCATGCATCATCTAATTGAGATGCAACGACACAGAAATGAAGAGCATGTCTGAATCATGGAACCAAGTCCAACATTAGATTTATGAGCTCCAAATTACAGTGTTACCATATTTCAGGTTCCCCAAAAAAAGACACTGCCAGGGGTGCGGGACTGGGGGGAAGGGAATGGGAACTGGAGAGGAGGAGTTGGTGGGGGTACTCACTGGAGGTGGAGAACACTCTCACTCCCTGTCATGGAGGCAGGGTGGCTGGCACAAGCCCAGGGCATGATGACAGTTGCCAGTCAGCACTTCCCTGTGGGACCCCCTCTCCAAGGCTGGGAGCCAGGGCCTAGGTGGGCAGGATCCAGCAGCTGTGACTGCAGGGGAATGGACCAAGCCACTGCCGATGCAGAGGAGGGACCAATCAGGAAGCGGATCAATCAGAGCTCTTTCTGAGCTGCAGCATCTGCTCTGCAAAAATCCAGGACATTTCCTCTTATTTGAGAAATCTGCCAAGACAAAGGATGGAGACTCAAAAAGGAGTCAATGTCCTGGAAAACCCTGACATATGGTAATCCTGAAAACACATCACCTCACACCTCAGATCTTCTGGCTCCTTCTTCATCATCAGCTCCTCTTTCTTTGTTCCACTTGCTTTATTGTACTGTCAACTTCTATAGTGCTTCCTGCGGATAAAGAACTGCAGTTTATCACCTTCTTCATGATGACGGCTAAGTGTCCTAGGGGACAAATTTTTATTTAATTGCTATTAAAAAACCTATTATAAGCCACCTTGTTTTTAAGTTCTGCAGGGAAAGGAGAATGCCTAAAAACATTTTTTTAAAGGTGACTTATATTGCCTCTATTCTGGGTTGTTTAAAATAGGCACAATCTAGCTATTAATAGTCAGATTTTCCAATACTGGGTCTAATGCACTAGTATATTAGTCCAGCTTTACATCATTTCAAAGCAGATTACCATAGTACCTCCTACTCTGTTCCAGGCTGTCTATGTAGATAAAGTGGACGGGGGAATGAGGGTATGGCCAGGGCTTCTTTGCTCTCCACTACTGTATCACCTCCTGAATGTTGTTGGCAGCAAACATAGATTGCAGTAGCCCTCAAGGTGCTAAAATATACACCAGGCCCCAGACCGGTGCCCAGACAGTCTCAGGATCCGTTGGTCACAAAGGTAACTTAAAGCCACCTTTGTCCCTTCGCCTCCGAGGCTTGTGAGTAGCACTCCTCAGCAAAGGTGAAAAATCCTGGCCACTGTGCATGCAATTTGAATGGAGTACACTGCATTAATTCTTAGCAGCACTTTTGTATTGAACAAATATTAACTAATTAAGACTTTTTACTTACCCACTCTAATTAGCTTTTTCAATTTCTAAGTAAACACTCTGAAGTATAGTTTTTTTTTCTCTTTCTTCCTCAAAAACAATTATGCTCACTACATTCTGCCAGTCAAAAATGGCCATTATATGAAGCATCTCAGGCAACCAAGATTCAGCCGTGTGGTATTGAATATTGTTTACTGAATACCAACTGCAAATTCCCACTGACCCCAACAACTCAGCTTTAATGTCATCCCATTCTATGCATGGTATTGCCTGGGAAAGTCTTTTCAGATATTTTGCTGTGCCTTTTAAATTAGAGATCACCCTGATGCAATGCAGCAAAAATTGCAGCTGTATCATGTCTTATACAGAAATTAAAGTGAGCTAATAGTGCTGACAAGTTGTATTTCTCATTGGTATCCTGCTGTAGTCTCCTTTTGTGTCCCTTAATGTGCATCCACAATCTTTTGGCTAGGCAAGAATCTTTTAAATTGTCTCATTATAAAATATTAGAAGCTACCCTGACTAGCCCAGTAGAATAAGCTTAACCACTATTTAACTGCCTTCAGATAGGACTCTAAGTATCTATGTACTTTTATTAGCATAACCTCTCTCTTCTCACTTTTTCCCAGTACCCCTATTTTTTCATTACTTTTTACTTTTCATCTTATTGTGTACTATCTAAAAGGAGATTGCATGCTGCTTGGGAGAGGGACTGTATTTTTAATGTATTCTGCAAAGTGGTTAGTATGCTTTGAGAACTGTATGAATAGGGTAAAAACAACCTAGGGTCAGACCATGCCCTTAAGACACATGCACAGAAAGCTCAGTGTGAAGACCCTGGCTAGGAGTGGGGAGTGTTTCAGCTAACTGCAGCACTGTCCTGTAGCAATGATTCCCTTTTTAAGAGCTCACAACGAGCAGTCCAATTGAAGTGGAGAGAGCCATGTTACTTGGACCCAGCAGTGAAGGAGATAGCTGTGCTTAAATCTCCTCTGCCCTGTCTATCTGCTGTAGTACTCTATTGTTCAGGCAACAACAAGAACAAGGTGGCTCTGCTTTGAGTACAAAGTGCCCAGCTATTTAAAGGGGCAGAACATCATGTTCCTCCACCCTACTTTAAAATACTTCCCAAATATTTATACATTATCATTTACATGGCCAACATAAAACACTATATAAGACCTAACTAAAAGTTGTGGGTGGACTACTACATACTTTCAAATTGCAAAAGATTATTCTTCCCCGGAATAACAACTCACTAGCTAATGTGACAGAGTTGGGTCAGATGGCTATAGGAGAGTAATTTTTTTTGAGCAAAAATAGTATTTTTTTTATTTGCATAACACACTTACAAAACAAAACAACAGTATATGCAATGTGTAACACAGCAACCAATCACAATTGTTTTCTCATTAGCTTCAGGGGAGGGAAGTGTTCAAGCTTTCTTGGGCCCAGAGCGGTGGACTTTCTCGACTCTCATGGTCTTCCACCCTTCTGAGTTACCTGGTGATCCAGAGCTAGGGGGCTTCATTGACTCTCAAGGTCTGCCACCCCCTCGAGTTACCTGGTGCCACGCCCGAGTGTCACCAACAATTCCTTCCTCTGAAAGCACCCAACAAAAGGGGCAGGCTGTGGGGTGGACAACCCGAGCGGGGGGGGGCACGTACAACCACATGTGAAAGGACCCCTCTAAGGTGCTGGTGTCTGCAGCAGCAATGGCTGGGGCTGGGGTCCCTTACTCTCTCCCCCAGTCAAAACAAAGGGAGCCGGATGGGGACACTGAGCAGATAGCCTTGGACAGTGCCCACCGCTCCTCAAAAGAATCAAGGGAGTCGGTGGACGCCACCCAGAGGAACTCCACCCAGATACGTGAACGGACCAAGGATCGGAAAATGGCCCCACAGTCACAGGAAACTCCATCGGCCAACCTCCTCTCTCTAGTTTTATAGATGGCTGTTTTAGCCAGGGCCAGGAGGAGGTTAACTAGGAGATCCCGCGACTTTGTGAGGCCATGGATGGGGAGTGCATAAATTAAAAGGTGAGGGGAAAAATGCAACCAAAAACATAATAAAAGGTTTGTGAGGTGCCAGAACAGGGGCTGCAGCCTGGCACACTCCAAATATATGTGCACCAGGGTTTCCCTCACACCACAAAAGGGACAAGTATCTGGGATGGGGGTGAACCGCGCCAAGTACATGCCTGTGCTCACAGCTCCGTGAAGGAGCCGCCAACTTATGTCCCCGACGGGCCTTGGAACCAAGGTGGAATATAGGCTGGCCCACCGGGGCTGCTCACCCTCCAAAGGTGGCAGAAGGTCTCACCACTTTGTGTTGGGGCGGGACACTAAGGTGAGGGCGTGAAGGGTGTGGAGCACGAGCATGTATAGATGTTTCCTTGGCACGGTTTGGAAGCATACCAGCTGCAGTTCATGCAGCCGGCTCGCCGTAAAGAGGGGAGAGGGTTGATTGGGTCTACGGGGCAGGGGTCCAATTAAAAGGTCTGGCAGGCCTGGGGTAGAGGGTGGGCGGGGCGTGCCCTCGCGCAGGACCCGGTCGAGGTAAGCTCGAGCAGCAGGCGGCAAAGCGATCTTCGCCTCCTGAAGTATGCGCCGGGGGTACGAGGTCTGGAGAGCCCCATGCGCCGAGCGAGCGTCAGGGGATCCAGCCAGTCTCCCCGGTCGTAGTCCAGGAGGTCTCCGACTCTCATGACTTCTGCCAGGATCAAGGTCTGGCGCACTGAGCGGGACTCTGCCACCTGCACACGCACTTGGGGGTTGTGTAGCAGGGACTCCGCGAGGAGATCTGCCCCCTCGGTGGCCGCCACGGACCTGGTCATTAAAAACAGTTTCCAAATCCGGAGGAGGTCCTGGTAGAAGACCTGCAGCTCAGAGAGGTCTTGCAGAAGACCTCCCGGACAGAGATAAAAGAGCTGCCAGTCATATCTGAGCCCTCGGATGTGGCGCAGGATGGCGTGCGCCAGTATGCTCCACGCCGAACTGCCTGAACCATAAAGGAGCCTCTGTAGGGCTTGGAGGAGGAAGACACAGACCTGAGTGTGCAGACACTTCAGGCCCTGTTCTCCTTCCTTCAGGGGTAGATGAAGAACCCCTACAGGGGCCCAGTGCATTCCTGACCAAAAGAACCCCAGAATCAATGTCCGAATGTTGGTCAGGAAGCCCGGGGCCGGGACAAGGGTGTTGAGCCGGTACCAAAGCATGGACAGGACTAGTTGATTAAGCACCAATGCTCTCCCTCGGATGGAGAGACATCGAAGTAGTCCTGTCCATTTCCGGAGCCACTCTATCACCCTGCCCTCTAAGTTTTCCCAGTTCTCCGGTGGAGAGGGATGCGTGGCAGAAAGGTAAACGCCGAGGTAGAGCAGCGGACCCGCACTCCACCAGACGTTCTGAAGCGTGGGTGGGAGGGAGCTCGCCTGCCACCAGTCTCCTACTTCCAAGCCAGAGCTCTTGACCTAGTTGACCCATGCGGAGGAGGCTGCCGAATAGATGGCCTGGCAAGCCTCCGCCCACGCCAAGTCACCTGGGTCCTGGATCACGAGGAGCACGTCATCAGCATATGCCTACAGGACCAGCCGCAGCTCCAGCTCTCGCAGCACCAACCCTGCCAACCTCCTGCGGAGGAGACAGAGGAAGGGCTCGATCGCCAGAGCGTACAGCTGGCCCGAGAGGGGGCACCCCTGCCGTACTCCTCGCCCGAAGTTGACCGGTTTGGTCAGGGTCCAGTTGAGCTTAACCAGACACTCTGCGGAAGCGTACAGTACCCGGAGAAAACCCACAAATTGGGGTCCAAAGCCAAACGCCCGCAGAGTGCTCAGGAGGTACCCGTGGTCCACCCTATCAAAAGCTTTCTCCTGATCTAGGGACAGAAGGGTGAACGACAGTTCCAAAATTCCCGAACCAGAAATAGGTTATCAAAGATACTGCGGTCCGGGACAGTGTAGGTCTGGTCTGCGTGGATCACGCCCGCCAGCACAGACCCTAGCCGCAGTGAGATTGCTTTCTCTACGATTTTGTAGTCCGTGCTGAGGAGTGAGACGGGACGCCAATTTCGTAAATCGCGGAGGTCCCCCTTCTTCGGCCGTAAGGCGAGCACAGCTCGCCTGCATGAAAGAGGGAGGACCCTGCTCTGCAGAGACTGGGCCCAGACGGTGACTAGGTCTGGGCTGAGGATGTCCCAAAACACGCGGTAGAACTCCACGGTCAGCCCGTCCATGCCTGGAGACTTATTAGTGGGCATACGATGGAGGGCTTCCAAGAACTCGGCCAGAGTAAGAGGCAACTCTAGCCCATCTCGGTCGCTCGCGCTGACCGTAGGGCGCTCCTGACAAAGCACTATGCAAGTGCCAGGATCGGTCGGATCCGGGGAGAAAAGACTTGTGCAGACAAACCATCCCGATGTGCAGAAAGAATAGTAAATATGGCAGGTGACCAGCTTGGCTTAACAGTGAAATCCTTGCTGCTCTTAAATACAAAAAAAGAAGCTTACAAGAAGTGGAAGATTGAACAAATGACCAGGGATGAATATAAAAATATTGCTCAGACTTGCAGGAGTGAAATCAGGAAGGCCAAATCATACCTGGAGTTGCAGCTAGCAAGAGATGTTAAGAGTAACAAGAAGGGTTTCTTCAGGTATGTTAGCAACAAGAAGAAAGTCAAGGAAAGTGTGGGCCCCTTCCTGAATGAGGGAGGCAACCTAGTGACAGAGGATGTGGAAAAAGCTAATGTACTCAATGCTTTTTTTGCCTCTGTCTTCACTAACAAGGTCAGCTCCCAGACTACTGCACTGGGCAGCACAGCATGAGGAGAAGGTGACCAGCCCTCTGTGGAGAAAGAAGTGGTTCGGGACTATTTAGAAAAGCTGGACGAGCACAAGTCCATGGGGCCAGATGCGTTGCATCCGAGCGTGCTAAAGGAGTTGGCGGATGTGATTGCAGAGCCATTGGCCATTATCTTTGAAAACTCATGGCGATCAGGGGAGGTCCCAGATGACTGGAAAAAGGCTTATGTAGTGCCCATCTTTAAAAAAGGGAAGAAGGAGAATCCTGGGAACTACAGGCCAATCAGCCTCACCTCAGTTCCTGGAAAAATCATGGAGCAGGTCCTCAAGGAATCAATCCTGAAGAATTTACATGAGAAGAAAGTGATCAGGAACAGTCAGCATGGATTCACCAAGGGAAGGTCATACCTGACTAATCTAATCGCCTTTTATGATGAGATTACTGGTTCTGTGGATGAAGGGAAAGCAGTGGATGTATTGTTTCTTGACTTTAGCAAAGCTTTTGACATGGTCTCCCACAGTATTCTTGCCAGCAAGTTAAAGAAGTATGGGCTGGATGAATGCACTATAAGGTGGGTAGAAAGTTGGCTAGATTGTGGGGCTCAACGGGTAGTGATCAATGGCTCCATGTCTAGTTGGCAGCCGGTATCAAGTGGAGTGCCCCAGGGGTCGGTCCTGGGGCCGGTTTTGTTCAATATCTTCATAAATGATCTGGAGGATGGTGTGGATTGCACTCTCAGCAAATTTGCAGATGACACTAAACTGGGAGGAGTGGTAGATACGCTGGAGGGTAGGGATAGGATACAGAGGGACCTAGACAAATTGGAGGATTGGGCCAAAAGAAATCTGATGAGGTTCAACAAGGACAAGTGCAGAGTCATGCACTTAGGACGGAAGAATCCAATGCACCGCTACAGACTAGGGACCGAATGGCTCGGCAGCAGTTCTGCAGAAAAGGACATAGGGGTTACAGTGGATGAGAAGTTGGATATGAGTCAACAGTGTGCCCTTGTTGCCAAGAAGGCCAATGGCATTTTGGGATGTATAAGTAGTGGCAATGTTGGGACCTGGGGAAGGTGCGCCCCAGGCTTTTCTGCTTTGCCAGCAGATCGAGGGCCGTGATCGTTCCCCTCTATTCGACATTGGTGAGGCCTCATCTGGAGTACTGTGTCCAGTTTTGGGCCCCACACTACAAGAAGGATGTGGAAAAATTGGAAAGAGTCCAGCGGAGGGCAACAAAAATGATTAGGGGACTGGAACACATGACTTATGAGGAGAGGCTGAGGGAACTGGTGATGTTTAGTCTTCAGAAGAGAAGAATGAGGGGGTATTTGATAGCTGCTTTCAACTACCTGAAAGGGGGTTCCAAAGAGGATGGCTCTACACTGTTCTCAGTGGTAGCAGATGACAGAACAAGGAGTAATGGTGTCAAGTTGCAGTGGGGGAGATTTAGGTTGGATATTAGGAAAAACTTTTTCACTAGGAGGGTGGTGAAACACTGGAATGCATTACCTAGGGAGGTGGTAGAATCTCCTTCCTTAGAAGTTTTTAAGGTCAGGCTTGACAAAGCCCTGGCTGGGATGATTTAGTTGGGGATCGGTCCTGCTTTGAGCAGGGCGTTGGAACAGATGACCTCCTGAGGTCCCTTCCAACCCTGATATTCTATGATTCTATGAGAAGGCTCGGGCCCTCCTGCACATCTCCACCGGTTCCGTGAGGGGGGGTGCTGTCTTCTACCAGGAGGCAGGTGACGTGTTTCTTGGTCCCCTTCATTTTCTCCAGGGCATAGAAGAAGCGGGAGCCGCGATCCATCTCCTGAAGGAGGCGGATGCGGGATCGAACAAAGGCGCCCCGGGCCTGATGGTCCTCGAGGGCCCGGAGCTTCTCCCACTTCTCCCAGCACGCTCTGCAGAGGAGCGGGTCCTCGGGGCTGGCAGCTAGACGCCTCTCCAGCTCTAAGACCTTCCGTTCCAACTGCTCTATCACTGCATGTCTCCATCAGCTGGTGCCCCGGGTGCAGTCGCGGCAGAAAAGCCTGGGGCGCACCTTCCCCAGGTCCCACCATTGCTGCGCCAAGGGAAAGGCACGCCGCTGCCCTCTCCAGGCCAGCCAGAATTCCCGGAAGGACGTCACGAAGCCCTCATCCTCCAACAAGCTGTTGTTAAAATGCCAGTAGGCCGGCCCCGGCCTCTCCGCACAGAGGGTGGCTGTCACGGTGGCTAGGTGATGGTCAGAAAATGGGGCCAGCCAAATGCTGGAGGAGTGGGCTCGTGAGAGATGGAAGCATGATAAATAAATACGGTCCAACCGGGAGTGGCTTGACCGATGGGCTTCTACCCGTACAAAGGTGAAGGTGGAAGTGTCATCCGGGTGGTGGTCGCGCCAGATGTCCACTAGGGAGTGATGTTCGACTATCTCCTGGAGGGTGTCCGTGGCGGCCAGGCTCTGCTCGGTCCCTGAGTGGTCCTGTTCCTCGAGTGTGGTATCAAAGTCCCCTCCAAGGACCAGGCACTCATGAGAATCTAAGGTGCCGAGGAAGGCAGACGCCCGCTGGTAGAATTGCAGCCACTCTGGGCCCAATGTCGGGGCATAGACATTAACAAGGTTAATCACGAGCCCCTCCATACGGACCTGGAGATGCAGCAGGCGACCCGGCACTGCCTCAGCGACCCCTAGCACCTCGGTCGTAGGTCGGGGAAGAACAGGCTCGCCACTCCAGCCTGTCAAACCGTGGCATGGCTAAAGTAGACCCTGTCCCCCCACTCCAGCCATCAACTGTCTTTGGCGGTTGGGTCCATATGGGTCTCCTGCAGGAAAACCACAGAGTACCCTCCCTCCCGAAGGAAGGAGAGCACCTGGGACCTGCGGAGAGCCATCCGACAACCCCGGGTGTTCAACGTTGCGATGGTGAGAGATGTCATGGGGAGGGTTGTGGGGGTCCTCACTGGCAGGGACGTTCGCATCTCCCAGCGGGCTGCGCAGCAGTCCATGACCCATCCCGTAGGTGAGTAATTGTTCATGAAAGACGCAGACCCGCCAGTAGGTCGCAGCATCCTGCTTCCCCGTCCCTTTATCTTCCCCCATGAGGGCCCTTGTGGCCCGGAGGATTTGAGAAAAGTCCCCCCATCACTGAAGAGCAAGTTGTACTTTGTTGTGGGAGCCATGGACATCCTCTAAAAACTTCCGCAGCTCTCCTCGCAGCTCATATGGGAGTGGGGTTACGGTTTCCCGGTTGTTCTCTGGCGGGGCCCTTGGTACAGACCTGTGGTCCACTACAATGGACAAGCAGGGTGCGGACCCCTGACAGGGTGCCTGATGGGCTGGAGCTTCTAGGCCCACCTCAAGCTCTGGGGCAATAGGGGGCGGTGGAGGGGAAATAGCAGCTCCTACTGGGTCGGGGCAGGAGAACACAAAGGCTGCTCCCTGGGGGTCATCAGTTGGGAAAGGGAAAGAGACAGCCCCGGTGGCGGCAATGACATTGCAGGAGATAAATTGGATAGGGGTAGGGGCAGGGGCAGAGGCGAGGTTATGGGTTTCGGGAGGCAAGCAGCTGGATGGTGGCGCCTCCCGATCAGGCTCAAGGGTTAAGGGGGTGGGGAGGGAGCTCTCAGTGACACTGGGCGCATGCTTTGTGGTGGATTTAGCGGCCACAGCATCAGGAGGTGGATTATCTTCTGTAGGGCCCCCGTCCGGGAATGAAGTCAATTGCTCCGCACCAACGGGGGATGCCCCTGGCGACTTGTGTCCTGGCCGCGTGGCACCGGCTGTCACCTGAGCAGGCTCGGTGGTCGTCAGCGGGGTACCATCAGCGGCCAGGTCGGTGGAGGAATCCTGGGGCTCCTCGGAGGTGGGAACGGAAGCAGCAATTATGGGGAGGGAGCATGGGGAATAGAGGGGTGAAGTGAGGTCATCCAGATCGAGATTTTCTGGGAAAAGGTCATCCTCCCCCTGGGTGACCAGGGTCAGATCTAAGGCCTCAATCTCCTCGAACATGGAGGAGAGGACACTTTCCGCTGCCCCAGGGTTCTCCCCGCCAGCACCCGCCATGACGGCTGCCTCAGGGTTCACGGGGGCTTTGGGTAGCGTCTGGACAGAAGGGGCTTCCTCGAGGGTCTCGGAGGGGAGGGTCTCCCGTGGAGGGGAGACACTACCCTCCGGTGCTGCCACGTCTTTTCTGGCTGGCACCGGTGGATGGGACGCACTCGTGGACAGAGCGGAAGGTTCGGCATCGGTGCCCCCCTTCCTGGTCTTCCGGGGGACCTCCACCTCAGGTAGATGAGGCGGGGGTCGAGCCTTCCGCTTGCCTCGCTTCCCCTGGACTAGGGCCCAGCCCTCCATGACATCATCTGGTGGCTGGTTAGCAGGGGTCGTGTCAGGGGGTAAAGGCGATGGCTCAGGGACTTGCGGGGGGAATGGTGGGGCAGCATAAGGGAGGGAGGATTCTCCCTGGGGCAGGCTCTCTCCCATGCCTGGTGGTATCTCTGCCATACCCTCCTCTATAGGGCCCTCTAGATTGTCAGCAGCAAGGGTGGGGCTCTCCCTCTCGTCTGGGTGTTGTAGGGCAGGTGCCCCTTGGGCCTGAGTGGGAGTAGCAGTGGTCCAAAGAGGAGGGGGGGCGGTTCAGGTACCGGGCGGCCAGGGGCGTCGGCAATGATGGGGCCGATGTCCTGCCAGGTCTCGGGGATCCCAGGTGCCCCTCCTTGCCAGGCTAAGGGGCAGTCCCTCCGGACATACCCGATGCCCGGCAGAGGTAGCACCGGGCTTCCCCCGTGGAAAAGTACACACAGTAACGGGCCCCCTGGTGGGGGACTAGGAAGGACCCTTCAAGTGCCACTCCGTCACACACTGCCGACGGCAGTAAAAGTTGCACTTGCCTGCTGAAGGAAAAAATGTGATGGACGGTGGGGTCCTTGCGGCCCAACGGGAGAGGGCTGATAACAGAAACAGGTTTCCCCAGGGTGGAAAGGGCGGGTAGCAGGGCAGCATTGGGGAGAAAAGGAGAGACAGAGGTCAGGACCAGGTGGACGCCCAGGTCCTCTAGCGGCTCTTGGGGGACAAACACCCCCCCCCCACCGCCAGGCCCCTCTCCACCGCTTCCTGGGTGGCAGCCTCCGATGCTAAGAAGAAAACAACCTTTCCATACATTTTGGAGGTAGCCACAATGACCGAGGGCCCCACCACCCTTGCCAACGCCCGCACGTAGGTCTCCACGTGGGGTGAGGTGGGCACCAGCAGGCATCAAACACCGTGCTTCCTTGTCATGGTGGGAAAGGGGCCCTGGCTGCTATTGATGGTGGCGGGGGCGGTGGGCAGGAGAGATGACAAGGCGGCAGGCGGGGGGGTTGCCGCCGCCCGGGTATATGTCCTGGGGGCTGAGGGAGGGACATCCGCAGAGCTGGTGGAAGGGGCAGAGGGGGAGGACGCCATGGTCGGTGGTGGGGTTGCAGCAGTGGGGGTGGCCTCTGCCATGGAGGGCCCGGTGGTTTTAGTGGGGCCCTTCCCCTTCTTCTTGCACTGGCCTTTCCCGCCAGCTGCGGGTGCTTCCCTTGAGTCTGGGGAGGCGATGGGCATGGCAGCGGTGGAGGCCACCCCGGTACCCTCCATTGCCGATGCCCCAGAGGGGCGGTGGCAGGTGATTAACAGGAGCTGGGATCAGGTAGAAAGGGACAAGTTGTGGGGTGGACAATTCGTGGGGGGGCACATGAACCACCGTACTCTTGACCAGAGAGTCCTGTTTGGTTGGCTGGTGTTTCTGGCCCACGCGGTGGAATCAGGGTAAGCAGCTGAGTCCAGAGGCAGATGTTAGACAGCCAGCAAAGATGGTGGAGTGAGGGGGTGAAAATCATAGTGTGGGGGTTGGGAGGACACAGATGGATCGGGGGGCAGCTCTGTGCCACACCCCCTGTGTCCCTACAAACACAGTTAAGACACAGTCAATGCCTCCCCCCACATGAGAGCACAGTTTGAAAGTTACTCAGTCTTAGGCCCCCTCCACGGCAATTTGTAAATTCCCCGGGCGGTGTTCCTCCGGTGAACGGCTTTTTCTCTGTCTGTTCCGGGCTTTCTTTTTTGCATTCCAGAAATGCTGGAGCAAGTGATAAGAGTCCTCTCGATCGGAGACAGGTCCACAGACAAATAGCAAGCGGCTGGATCTAGGTCCTTCCACTCCCCCGCTCCAGGGAAGCAGGCTGGCAGCCCCCACCCCCCTCGGCGTGGGGTTTCAGCTGGAGCGGCAACAGCGTCCGAGGGCAGGCGAGTGGGGGCTAACTGGCCAGCACTTTAGCAACAGCAGAGAAAGAAAAAAAAATAACAAAAAGAAAAGAAAGGCGGGGGAGCATCTGGCCCGGTTGGGGGGAAGCCGAAAGCAGGGGCAAACAGCAAGGAAAGCCCAGGCCAGAGAGCAGCAGAAGGAGCGCAGGCTAAATAGGTCCCTTTTCCCTGGGTAAGGTAATAGGGAAGGTCCCAGAACAATCAGGAACCTTCTGAAGATAATTAAGACAGGATGATTAGAACACCTGCAGCTAGTATCAATTAAGGCAGGCTAATCAGGGCACCTGGGTTTTAAAAAGGAACTCACTTCAGTTTGTGGTGTGCGTGTGAGGGGCTGGGAGCAAGAGGCACTAGGAGCTGAGAGTGAGAACGCGGACTGTTGGAGGACGAGGTGTACAAGCATTGTCAGACACCAGGAGGAAGATCCTATGGTGAGGATAAAGTAGATGCTGGGAGGAGGCCATGGGGAAGTAGCCCAGGGAGTTGTAGCTGTTGCACAGCTGTTCCAGGAGACACTCTAGACAGCTGCATTGCACAGGGCCCTGGGCGGGAACCCGGAGTAGAGGGTGGGCCCGAGTTTCCCCCAAATCCTCCCCAGCTCCTAGTCAGACACAGGAGGAGTCGACCTGGACTGTGAATTCAGAAAAACGGCCGAGCTGAGGGCTGCCGTGAAGCTCCAAGGCGAGCAAATCCGCCAATAAGCGCAAGACCCACCAAGGTAGAGCAGGAACATTGTCACACTAAACAATTAATAAGTTCAGGTGCACCATTTGTTTTCCAATTCTCTTGGAGTAGTGTGATGATTCTGGTGCAGGCATGGTGTCAAGGTTCCTTCCCCACTCTGAACTCTAGGGTACAGATGTGGTGACCTGCATGAAAGACTCCCTAAGCTTATTCTTACCAGCTCAGGTTAAAAACTTCCTCAAGGTACAAACTTTGCCTTGTCCTTGAACGCTATGCTGCCACCACCAAGCATGTTAAACAAAGAACAGGGAAAGAGCCCACTTGGAGATGTCTTCCCCCCAAAAAATCCCCCCAAGCCCTAAACCCCCTTTCCTGGGGAAGGCTTGATAAAAATCCTCACCAATTTGCATAGGTGAATACAGACCCAAACCCTTGGATCTTAAGAACAATTAAAAAGCAATCAGGATCTTAAAAGGAGAATTTTAATTAAAGAAAAAGTAAAAGAATCACCTCTGTAAAATCAGGATGGTAAATACCTTACAGGGTAATCAGATTCAAAACATAGAGAATCCCTCTAGGCAAAACCTTAAGTTACAAAAAGACACAACAACAGGAATATCCATTCCATTCAGCACAGCTTATTTACCAGCCATTTAAACAAAAGAAAATCTATCCCATTTCTAGCTAGATTACTCACTAACTTAACAGAAGTTCTGAAGAGCATTCCTGACCTGCTCCCGACAAAAGCATCACACAGACAGACAGACCCTTTGTTCCCTGCCCCCTCCAGCTTTGAAAGTATCTTGTCTCCTCATTGGTAATTTTGATCAGGAGCCAGTGAGGTTATCTTAGCTTCTTAACCCTTTACAGATGAAGGGGTTTTGCCTCTGGCCAGGAGGGATTTTATAAGTCTCTATACAGAAGGTTGGTTACCCTTCCCTTTATATTTATGACATGTGGCATTATCCACAACAGGAATCAACTCAATCTGTTATGGAATCTCCTGAATCTGGTACCAAAGTTTCTTCCAACAAGTTATCAAAATTTGGAGTTGTAAAAGGAGGATGTTCGATTGAAGGAACATAAAATCCAACTGGAACATTCCCAGAAGCCAGTATTTGTCATGGCTGCAACTAGTCCATATATCATTCCAGAAAGTAACATTGGATAGTTTTACCATGAATGACACAGGTCCAGTGCATTTCACAAGTTCTCCAGGAACCCATTTCACTCCACAACCATAGTTGCAGGTCCATACTAAGTCTCATACTTCAAAAGGATGATGCCAAGTCTCATATTGATCAATTTGTGTAGCTTGGAATTTGGCTACACTTGAGGCAACATCAGGACATAGCAGGTCCCAACAGGTATGCAAAGATCACTTCAGCAAAAGAGTTGCATATGACTTGGGAAGTATCATGTGGTTTCTTCCTGTAAACAAGCAAGAAATTTCTGCTGATGACTCAAAATAGACTTGTTAGCTCTTTAGGCATGCTTAAGTGTTGGTACAAAGCGTTCTGCTAGTTTGTTTGTAGCAAGATGGTACAGAGTAGAACATATGTTCTGAATTCTATTAGAGGCTAGGAACCTCTGAAATTATTTTGAACAGAACTGAGGTCCATGGTCTCTTATCAACTCTAACGGTTCACATAATCAACTAAAGAAGGTATGAAGATGTCCAATACTCTTGGTAGCTGTTGTAGAAGTGATTCTGAAAACTTCTGCCCATTTTAAATGGGTGTTCATTATGATCAGAAACATACAACTTTCCAGTGTCCTGGCAAAGTCCATGTGAATACTTTTCTAAGGAGTCTGAGGCCACAACCACAGGTGTAGAAGAGCTGAGCCAGGGCCATGCTGAATTTTCTGACATCTAGTAAAGCACTTTGCCTTCTTCTCAATTGTTGATCCCCAGCCACCAGGCATAATTCCAGACTATGGCCTTCATCTGTACACTGACCAACAGCTTCCAAAAATGAGATTAAAGTAATTTTGGAATGATCATTCGTATTCCCTATATGATGCAATCTTGATTCACAGATAATTCATGTTGACCTGACACAAATTGTGTATCATAGAACCATAGAATATCAGGATTGGAAGGGACCTCAAGAGGTCTAGTCCAACCCCTTGTTCAAAGCAGGACCAATCCCCAACTAAATAATCCCAGCCAGGACTTTGTCAAGCCTGACCTTAAAAACCTCTAAGGAAAGAGATTCCACCACCTCCCTAGGTAACCCATTCCAATACTTCACCACCCTCCTAGTGAAAAAAGTTTTCCCTAATATCCAATCTAAACCTCCCCCACTGCAACTTGAGACCATTACTCCTTGTTCTGTCATCTCCTACCACTGAGAACAGTCTAGATCCATCCTCTTTGGAACCCCGTTTCAGGTAGTTGAAAGCAGCTATCAAATCCCCCCTCATTCTTCTCTTCTGCAGACTAAACAATCCCAGTTCCCTCAGCCTCTCCTCATAAGTCACGTGTTCCAGTCCCCTAATCATTTTTGTTGCCCTCTGCTGGACTCTTTCCAATTTTTCCACATCCTTCTTATAGTGTGGGGCCCAAAACTAGACACCGTACTCCAGATGAGGCCTCACCAATGCCAAATAGAGGGGAATGATCACGGCCCTCGATCTGCTGGCAATGCCCCTACTTACACAGCCCAAAATGCCGTTAGCCTTCTTGGCAACAAGGGCATACTGTTGACTCATATCCAGCTTCTCGTCCACTGTAACCCATAGGTCCTTTTCTGCAGAACTGCTGCCTAGTCACTCGGTCCCTAGTCTGTAGCAGTGCATGGGATTCTTCTGTCCTAAGTACAGGACTCTGCACTTGTCCTTGTTGAACCTCATCAGATTTCTTTTGGCCCAATCCTCTAATTTGTCTAGGTCCCTCTGTTTCCTATCCCTGCCCTCCAGCATATCTATTACTCCTCCCAGTTTAGCATTATCTGCAAACTTGCTGAGGGTGCAATCCACGCCATCCTCCAGATCATTAATGAAGATATTGAACAAAACCAGCCTCAGGACCGACCCTTGGGGCACTCCGCTTGATACCAGCTGCCAACTAGACATGGAGCCATTTATCATTAGCTGTTGAGCCCGATGATCTAGCCAGCTTTCTATCCACCATATAGTCCATAATCTGAGGATTCTTATGATCCAACACTGTGCCTTGGAGTATCATTCCCTTCACAAGAGAAAGCATACCCTGGCCTTAGAAGTCTATTTTTAGATGTCTGTGCTAATGATGGGTAACCTATCCATCAAACTGAGATAAACTTTTGATGAAATGTTCTTTTTGAGTTGATGGAAGTTTGAGCATGGTCGACATGACAGCCCATCAGCACTGCTGTGATGAATCCTTTAATGGAACTGGATGGTATAAGAATAAGCTGAAAGTAGCAGTGCCCATCTGTGTTCCATCTAAGCTGTGTGATTGGGTGGCTGCCCAGGAGTGATTCAAGTGTGCAGCTTAGAGGGAGCAATGTTCACTAAACAATCCAAATCAGCTTCCAACAGAGGCTTCAGAACATAACACAAAACTATGGGCTTGCAATATTTTGACTGGCTGTCAGACTTAACGGTGAACCTCGCTGACATGTTGCTCATCTATCCAAGTTCCTATTCAAAATCTTCGGAGTGTCTGTCCTGTATTTCTTGAAGGTTTTGAGATGCTTTCATGACCTTCTTGATCTCACCTTTAGCTTCTAAAGCCAAATTCGGACAAATAAAAGTGGATACTTTCCTTCAGTCACATACAAGACTGTTTGTCTAATTGAACTTTCAGCTGGAGTATCCCTTTTGGGACTAACTTTTCTAAGTAAAAGTCTTCAAAACTCTGAAGTTCTCTTCCAGAGGAACTTGTGAAAACGTCTGGTGATAGCTAGATGCAGAAATCAGTGAGATGGCAGCTCCAGTTTCAGACACCATTCTTCTAGGAACTCCAGCTTCTGATAACACGTGCAGTGCTAGGTCTTCATCAATGTCACTGGACCTCTTATTCCACATTATGAATTTCTGACTGCCATCCCTTCTTAGGTTCAGTCCTCATAGGTGTCTTCTTGGATGGATGGTTACTTGTGTTGCTGGCTGTTGAAATGTGTGTTAGGTCATGGCAATGCGTCCTTTCTTCTGGCACTTTCTGCAAATAACCTGGCATGCTTAGCAATCCTCAGTATGCAGAGTTTGTGCAGAATAGCCACACGGAAATTCCTTGCACTCCCGTCATCCTCGGTGTCACTGATTCAGGAGGTGAACATCTCAGTTCACAGTAAATTCCAGCAAATCCTTCTCTGTGCTTTCCATGACCATAACTACCTCAACAGCCTTCTTCAGTGTAAGTGCTGATACAGTCAGTAACTTCTTTCAAATCTGACCATTGTTTAATCCAGAGCCAAACTGGACATGTAGGGCATCACTCAATGTCTGTCCAAAGTGACAATGATCTAATAACTTTCCTAGAACAGCAACAAACTGCTACTGACTATCCACTTTCCTGGTGTTGCTGAAGGAATCAATATCATTTTGCTATCATTATTGGGACAGGAGAGAAATATACTTTCATTGCTTCCGTAATTGCCTACATGGAAGTTTCAGGCACAGTTGGAGACAGTAAGTCATGCAGCAGTTTATATGCCTTGGACGCATCACTGTCAGCAGGGTTGAAATTCGTTGACCATCCAGAAAGGAGTTGCAGGTTGCCAATGGCTCTAAATTTTTGAGGTACACCACCCATGATTCACGGTTTTCTTTGAATTCACCAACATCACCACAAAAGTTGCCATTTCACTTCTCTCTTGTTGAACTTCATGCCCTCCTGGACATCTCTCTTCCACAGGGAAACTTTATTTTCTCCTTGGCCTGGTGTTGGAGCTTTTCTCTGAAGGTTACATTCCCCCCCCCACTCACCTTTATTTTTCTATACCGTGCACTGTCTGAGCTTGATCTCCCTCTGCTGGTTGTATGTTTACACTGAAGGCTTCAGACTTCCTCCTTTGGTTGTACTTAAGCTCCCTCTGCTGACTGTAGGCTGTCAGTGTAGGCTACAGACTGTGTCTGTTCCTGAGTCCATGAGGCCAAGATGGCTGCTTCCCCTGCTCTGCTCTATATGAAGCCGCTCTGGCAGCAATTGCAGCTGTCTCCTCCTTTGTTTTATTTGTATTTGCCTACTCCCGCTCTCTGGCCGACACTGCCCATGCAGCAAAAGCAGCAGTCTGCCACCTTATGTTTCTAGGTGAACTCCCATTCTTTTTATTTTAATTATCATTTGCTTACTGTTTCTTCTCATTGGTAGGGCAGTGGGAGCATTGGACACTCAAGGGAGAGAAGCTTCCAGTTGCCAATACCATATCTGGATCCAACAGTGAAGAAGATAGACCCAAGGGGAGCTGATTTAAACACAGCTATCTGTGGTGACTTTATTGTTCTGGCAACAAACAGGAACAAAGACAAGTGAGGCGCTGATCTGAGTATACAGAGCCCAACCATTAAGAGGGACAGAACATCACAGGCTAGGTGATGGTTGGATTAGGAAGGGGGAAGAAAGGGGGACTCATCATCCATTGCATTAGCCCAGTGTAGATTACTAGGTATTTCCACTCTAGAGGATGCTCTGGGCCATATCCATTATTCTATAAGAGAAGTGAAAATAAGAAAATCCTGTGTAAAATTTTACTTGTTTTATAATTCTCACAATGAAGGATCAAATTCTGTCCTTATTGACACTGATTTTGTTCTCGTCACCATCAATTTCCACAGAGTCATTCCAGATTTACATCAGTGAAAGTGAGAGCAGAAATTGGTCTATTCTCCTTGGTTTCTAACAAAGTCACATTAGGTTGTTTCCATCTTATCCTCTAGATATTTTAAAGGCATCACAATATAGAGACTTTCTTCCCGGCAGTCTGCCAAAGTCCTGATATTTTAAACCAACTACCTTATTTTCATAAAAAGAAGTCACATTTTAGCATTTAACTATAGGCAACTGTAAAAATTCCCCTTGACAACAAACCCTCCATTCAAATTATCGGGACATATCCAGTTACTCAAGAAACATCTGCAAATACCATCAGATGCTTTCAGCATTGTGGTCTTACTGATCTGATCTGCCTGAAGCATCTGCTGACCTTGATGCTGTGCCTTATGTAATCCCAGTGAGATGAACACTAGACCTCTTGATCTAAACCATACAGTCCACAGAGAGGATGATTTAGTGTTCTGATTATTGTACAAGGCAGTGACAATTCTCCTACAGATGTGAATTAGCCAGAATCCTTCTACAAAAATAAAAAGAGCTTTAAAAAGGGACTGCTGGGCTTTTTCTTGTCTGGTGTCGTGTACTCAGGGTTCTTGCCAGTAATTCCAATAAGTTAAAAAAAACATAAAATAATTCTTTAATGTCAGATAAGTAGAAATTTTTTCAGATTTTATTCTGAAATCTTGAATATGAAAGAGCAGATTTAAGCTGTATTTCTTCTTGTTCCACATTAATGTTTTGCACTTCAGCTGTCAAATGTCGCCTTGTGTTTTAAACTTCAAAAAGCAGGAGCCAGGGCTGCCACTTTATTAATCTTCATTACATAGCTTCTGGACAAAATTGAGCATCACAATTCTAGTAATCAAGCAGCTTTTCAGCATCATAAAATTAATTTATATTCATTTCATTCTGTCTTATCTTCATTTGTGTGACCTTACCAACCACTCTCTGCCATTAGGCTAGAGCATAGAATTTTGAGTGTTTTGATGTTTTATCAGTTATTTACAGGTTATATTTTAATTTTTGATACCCACAGGTCATTCCAGTGCCACAAACAGTTTATGAATATTTGCACAGCTTGGTATAGACAAGGAAGACTTATCCTACTTATCTGATGAGAATTTCACTGAAAAAATATAAACAGCTGAATTCAAACTCTCTTTTAAATGTGGACCTTTGAATATATATCTTTTCAAATATTTTTTGAGATTATGTACAGATACAAAGTTGAGTTGCAGTGTTAGAAGTTTCAAAAATGTTAACCTGAGAATTCTCAGGTGCTCAGCAAAAGAGAAAGAGAGAGAAAAAATATTTTTTTAGTGTGGTATAGTTTTACAGTAGCATCAAAATGTGCAGTTATTAATTGAATTAGTTATGTCCCAAACACAAGGGCAACAGTGAATTTAAAATTAAGGGTAGATGCCCACTGGAAAAAAAAACTATCCATGTTTTATTGATCATTTTTCAACATTATGGTTTCAAGTTATTCTCTTAATTTTGCAATCCAATACATATGATAATCAAAACCTTTCTAAGAGATCTTTGCTTTACTTTTAATTGCTTTTTTAAAATCTTGTGCTATAAAAATAGACATTAGCTTTCATCCTCGATGAATCAGAATGAAAGATTAATGATTTTTCTGTTCTCAGGAGCTATCCTTTAAACATAATGCTGCTATTAAATATTGTATAACACAGTTAATTACATAGTCTTGATGCATGTTATGTTGGAAGAGGGCTATTTGCCACTTATTAATATTTTACATTGTTACAGTATATATCATGAATATCAACCAACCAGCTTTGTATAAATGCTTTAGTTCACAAATTGTGGCTTATCATGAATAAAACAAGTGATAAATGATATGGGGGATAAGCCACAATCCACCAATCAACTATTGCCATTCCAAATAGTACATCAGTTGCACAAGACAACAGTTGACTGCAGTCTGATATCTCATCTATTGCAGGTCCCGATCTGGGAGGCATATTCAGAGATCACTTAACTCCAAACAAAACAGCAAGGGGAACAGGGAGAGGAGAAAAGGAGGCCCTTCCTTATAAACTTTAGTCCAGTAGTTAGGGATGTGGGATATTCTGATGTGGGTCTTCCTCAGTTTCTCCTATTGAAGTTGTTCCACTTTAATTAATTAATTTAATAATGTTATATTAATTGGTCCAGAAAAGGAGTCAGAATTCTTCTACGGCCCAGTGAGAGCACTCAGCTGAGATACCAGTTCCCTGTTCAAATCCCTTTTCCTCATCCCAGCAGAAGAGAGACTTGAACCAGGAGTATTCCACATCACAGGTGAATACAGTAACCACTGATTTAAAAGTTAAAAGGGAGGAACTCATCACCTCCTCAGTGGTTTTGTGTGAAATTAGGCAGCCTCTGAGCAGGCCTACCAAACAAGGTCTGCATGCAAGTTAGGCAGAGGAGAGGCGCTCTTCCTCTATTTCATGGATCATAAGCAGAGATGGGTGCCTCCCTGACTTAGAGGATCTCCCATTGGCAAGATTAGGTACAGTAGCTCCCTGATAGTGTGCTGGCATTGTGGATTGCATTCTAAGGTCCCTATATCTCCCCATTCATTATAGAAGAAGTGTAAGCACCTAACTAAGACTTTGTAGATCACAGTGTTGTTCCTGTGATTTTCTATGGGCCTAAAAGTTAGGCCATGTGACACGCAGTATCTGAACACTTGAGACCCTTGTGGATCGGGCCTAATTCTTGTTTGTTTGTTTTTAAGCCTCTTTACATAAACACGCATAAGCATGTGCCTGTGCACATGCCCATAGACACTGAAAAACAGTTCTCCTGTAACAGTCCTCTGAACTCTTTTCCTCCATCAACACAACTGATAAATTCTTAGGAACTTGTTTCTAAAGAAACTAAAGAAAACTAGAAATGATGTAGCTTATTTTGGAAATGTTTTACTTATTTCTGTGGATCTTTTCAAAAGTGACATGCATTTAGGAAGTTAAATTCAGAATCTGTGTAAGAGGAACAAATAGCCAAACACAAAAGGCAAGGTACTCAGACAACATACCATCCTGAGATACATCAGCATATAAGCAAACCCCATACCTTTAGCCTTCCACAGAGCCCCCCCCCCCCTTTTTTTTACAAGATAGCTGCAAATCAACAAATGAATATCTGAATATCAACAAATGACAGGTTTTTTACTTTCTCCCACTATCACTTTTTTAATCTAACTCTAAATATCAGGTTTAGTATGTAAACAACACATTGAGTTTACAGTATATTTTGACTTTCAGCCCCAACATTCTGCTTAACTACGAAAGTAGTCTGCACTATTATAGCTCTCTGTATTAGTCCTTCCAGAAATATGACATCACTGCTGTGCTGTGTTTCAGAAGTTAAGGGCAAGATTCTCCTTTACACTAAATTACATTTGCTCCCTTTTTAAGGTCTCTTTGCACAGCCAGAGCAGTGCAAAGGGACCTTAGTGTAAATGAAAATCAGGCCCTAGCACTTGTCTTTTAAGATTGAATGGTATAATAGAACAACTAAAGTAATTACTCAGAGTAAAACAAATTAGGGATCAATAAATATCCCTCTGCACTGCAGCTTACAGGACTATGCCTTCCAGATATGCCAGGCACTGATGTTTTATGAGTTGCACTAAGTTGTTCCAAAGATCTTGCATCTAGGGCATTATATATAGTTATGGTTGGTGTTGCGCATTGTTGAATATCCAGTAGAGCTTTAAAATCAGCCATTCTTACTTTTGTGCCAATGCCTAATAGTGATAATGGAAGGTTCATCTCTTCTCTTTTAACAGTCACAGTTAGAAGCCAGAGGGTTCATTGCTTAGCCACTACAGATTTCCTTTCTGCCTTTGAAAACTGTGAACACAGCATGGCATTCTCATTTTGCATCTCAGCCAGTACTAATTTTTCTTATTTTTCGAAAATCCTCATTTGACAGGAATTGCTCCATCTATTCACCTGGCTTTTTAACATTTGCCTGAGTTTATTAAATGACTTTATTAAACCACTACACCGGTGGAAAGAGAGAGTAATTTTTAATGGACATGCAAAACAATGTTGTGCTACTTTTTAGCACTTTGTTGAGTCCCTTGAAGTATTACGAGTAAGATGAAAACGATAGCTGTCATTTCACCTAAACATTCCTGCTTTTCCTGTGCAGTGAGAAAGCACTCTTTTCCTTGGTGTTTTCTGTATTATCAGCTTTTTCTTAGAACCAGATACTGCAGTACATGACTTTCAGCAATGACAACTGTCAGCATGGTGATAAGAGGAGGGAACACGTGTCACAAAGGTTTCCTGTTGTAGTGGGAATAGTATAGCCCCACAAGCAAGGAAACTCAAAGGTAATGCAAGGAGGGGACTTATATCATTTGTTGTGACTGAGCTTGTCACCTGAAGTTTGTTTTACAAGCAAATAACAACCTGTCCTCCTAATCCCAGAAGGTTCTCTCATTCCTGGGGTGATCTGAAAGATTTTCACTGCTCAAGGGGGTTTGTGTCCTCTGTGGAGGAAAAACAAAAACAAAACTACATGACTTTACTAGCTAGACTTCCTTCACAAACCACACTCTTTGCAAAGCATGAAATCTTCCCAGACAATACCATATGGCCAGAGACCTTTTCATCAGCAATTCCATTAGTCAGCTCTGAAACAGTTCCTAGGTCAAGGCAAACTTATTTCCTTCCTTTGGAAGGCTACTTTATTTTTTTTCCATGTTGGTCTGTGGCAGTTGTCCCCTGAGAGGATTTTAGCTACAGTTCAAGATTTTTTTCCTAAAGTTGTTCTATGTGGTCGCTATAAAATATCATTAATCTACGTGTGTTCCTTTCCTCCCTTTTCAGGTTGCTCCATTCAGATGGTCTAGCACCTGCTAAACAGTAGAGGGGCTATGTCTTTAAATAATAAATAATATTATTTAATAACCTAATAATAGGTGCTGGAACTAGGATTGCTGGTTTCAAGTGGTTTCCATCACATACAGGGCTTACAGTTTGGTTGAATGGCTCTCAGCACCCCCACTATAAAAATCATTCCAGCATCCCTGATAATAATCACTATTATTGTGCGTTTGAATCCCATAGTGCTAGGAATGGTATAAACAAGCAGCAAAGAAGACAGTCTCTGCCCCACAGAGTTTATATTCTATGGATCAAGTCCCGCAAAGGCTTATGAGTGAGCTCAGCTTTAAGCCTGTATGTTGTCTCACTGACTGACTACAGAAATCAGGGGGATGAGTTAACAATAAAATTAAGAGTGATTAGCAAAAAAGATGATGTCCCAGGGGTTAAAAATAAAATGGGTTCCCTATAAAGCAGGATCTGTATTGTACTCAGCACTCAAACAGCACACATCCAGAGCCCGAACTGAATTTCACTCAAACTGTTGATGAATTAGAACCTGTGAAATATATTACATTTGGTGCACAGGAAGAGGAAGCAATGAATTACTTGAATATAATTTTCAAAGCATTACTGTTACAGTAGCTGCCAAACCACAGCAGCACTAACCAAGGACACAGATTTTTAAGCCTTCCACCGACACAGAATTCCAATATTTTTTTTTCTGAAAGAACATCATCAAATGTATTTGAAGTAGTTTCGTATATAAATATTGTATATGCAGCATGTAGATCATCAGTAAGAAAAGCTTTTAGTCTTTTAAGACTCTCATAAATGAATTCTAGTACCAAATGGCTGGTATGAAAGTTGCATTTAATTTTCAGAGGTTTGGAGTATGGGATTTAATAACTTTACCTTTCTTGTGAGTAATAAATGTGGAGTTAGAGCTAAAAGTCCAGTCATCCAACAACATTTAGTTAGTTATTAGGAAATGCAAGCTGTCTTCAGTATTTTAAGCCCTAATGTCCAATTGACAAAGAAGATGGAGCATGAATTAAATCCATGCAGCATAAACCTAATACAAAATAATATTTGCACATCTTTTCCCTGCAATCTGCAAACTACCATTTCATTTAATAATAATTTAATGGCAATGTGCAACCTGAATCCAAATGTTGTGCGAGGACCACATTTATTGTATAAATGAATGCAATTTGATTATCGAGCTCTTCATAGTATTAGACTTAACTTGCCCTTTTCAGAAATCTCCTAATAATTCAGTGAGATTATGCTGATTAGCAATTTTTCATCATGCTTTCTAAACTAAAGGACTATTAGCTAGTTTCAAATAAATTAGGCATTTTTCAGAACTCAATCCTATATCAAAAGTTTATCTTTAAAAAACAAAAAAATCCCCATTCAGATTAACAAATAGGCCTTTTAATCAAGTTTCTTACTTTATTTATTTTATTTATCTAGTCAATTAAACATATGTAAGTGGGGTTTGATATAGCATGGACAGTTTTTCTGTGGATAATTAAATTACAAATCAAATTATTACTTATTGATAACATATTTGTTAGAATTGATCAGGAATTTCCCATTGAGGTTTTTTTGGTAGAAAAATATTGATTTGTCAATACTTACATTATTTGTGGAAAAGGGCTGATATGACAAATCTCCCAATTAGAAACTTTTTGGAAAATAAATGTTTGACACTGTCAAAATGACTCATTTTGACATTTGCAAAATGACAAGTTTCATTTTTCAGTTCAAAACTACTTTTTGTTTAGCAATTTTATTTAATTAATATGTGAGGTTATTTTTTTAAAAGGTCAAGATTGAAATAAAGCATTTCAAATTACTTTAACCAAAACATTTTTTCACATTGTTGGTTCATGAAAATTTGTGAGATTTCAATGTTTTTTTTTCCAATTTGGTATGGGTTATTTTTTTTTTAATTTGGGGAGGGGTTAATCTCAAAAACTTCACAGGTCAGGAAAAGTTTAATACCTAGCTGTTTGTTATTCCAGGTGTCACCAACTGACACAGTTGCATATTCCAAGTTAGTTTTCATGACATGAAAGCCAATATTTAGCAGTGGGGAGATATTTTGTGTAATGTTATTAGTGTTGCTATGTTAGATTTTGTGTAGAGGGTGCTCAAGGAGAGTTTGCCATCTATCTTGGTCTCTGACTAGTGACCATTCTTGCAGTGGAGTTGCTCTCTGAGGACCAGGCTTTCGTATTGGGCTGAAACTTCTGGAAGAATGGATTGCCTTGCATGTTGTTCGGCCATCTCTGTTCCATGACTGGTGCATGTCTGTAAATAAAATAATTTACACTTGGAATACACCCAGACACTATGGCACCTATTTCTCCTCCACTGGGAAGCCAAGCTGAACATCTCCTACTGATCAGAAGAGGGGCAACAATATATATCTGATGACTGATGAGAATGCTATAAGTAAAAGTTGAAATGGCCTTACTCTTCTTATAGGTACATATATGGATGAAAATCCCACTTGTCTTCCTGGAAAGGAAAGTGTTTTTTACAGGAACTTAATATTACTCAATGAATTAATCCTGCAGGGCAGGCAGTTCCCTAAAAGACAGCAGGAGCATGAAGGTTCCAGGACTATATACAACTGCTAGTATATCACCAAGCCTGCAGTCACACAACTTTGGACTGGGGATCCTAGGAGTCAGATCTCACATATCACAGAATCATAGAATATCAGGGTTGGAAGGGACCCCTGAAGGTCATCTAGTCCAACCCCCTGCTCGAAGCAGGACCAATTCCCAGTTAAATCATCCCAGCCAGGGCTTTGTCAAGCCTGACCTTAAAAACTTCTAAGGAAGGAGATTCTACCACCTCCCTAGGTAACGCATTCCAGTGTTTCACCACCCTCTTAGTGAAAAAGTTTTTCCTAATATCCAATCTAAACCTCCCCCACTGCAACTTGAGACCATTACTCCTTGTTCTGTCATCTGCTACCATTGAGAATAGTCTAGAGCCATCCTCTTTGGAACCCCCTTTCAGGTAGTTGAAAGCAGCTATCAAATCCCCCCTCATTCTTCTCTTCTGCAGGCTAAACAATCCCAGCTCCCTCAGCCTCTCCTCATAAGTCATGTGTTCCAGACCCCTAATCATTTTTGTTGCCCTTCGCTGGACTCTCTCCAATTTATCCACATCCTTCTTGTAGTGTGGGGCCCAAAACTGGACACAGTACTCCAGATGAGGCCTCACCAATGTCGAATAGAGGGGAACGATCACGTCCCTCGATCTGCTCACTATGCCCCTACTTATACATCCCAAAATGCCATTGGCCTTCTTGGCAACAAGGGCACACTGCTGACTCATATCCAGCTTCTCGTCCACTGTCACCCCTAGGTCCTTCTCTGCAGAACTGCTGCCTAGCCATTCGGTCCCTAGTCTGTAGCGGTGCATTGGATTCTTCCATCCTAAGTGCAGGACCCTGCACTTATCCTTATTGAACCTCATCAGATTTCTTTTGGCCCAATCCTCCAATTTGTCTAGGTCCTTCTGTATCCTATCCCTCCCCTCCAGCGTATCTACCACTCCTCCCAGTTTAGTATCATCCGCAAATTTGCTGAGAGTGCAATCCACACCATCCTCCAGATCATTTATGAAGATATTGAACAAAACCGGCCCCAGGACCGACCCTTGGGGCACTCCACTTGACACCGGCTGCCAACTAGACATGGAGCCATTGATCACTACCCGTTGAGCCCGACAATCTAGCCAGCTTTCTACCCACTTTATAGTGCATTCATCCAGCCCATACTTCCTTAACTTGCTGACAAGAATACTGTGGGAGACTGTGTCAAAAGCTTTGCTAAAGTCAGGAAACAATACATCCACTGCTTTCCCTGCATCCACAGAACCAGTAATCTCATCATAGAAGGCAATTAGATTAGTCAGGCATGACCTTCCCTTGGTGAATCCATGCTGGCTGTTCCTGATCACTTTCCTCTCATGCAAGTGCTTCAGGATTGATTCTTTGAGGACCTGCTCCATGATTTTTCCAGGAACTGAGGTGAGGCTGACTGGCCTGTAGTTCCCAGGATCCTCCTTCTTCCCTTTTTTAAAGATTGGTACTACATTAGCCTTTTTCCAGTCATCCGGGACTTCCCAGGTTCACCACGAGTTTTCAAAGATAATGGCCAATGGCTCTGCAATCACAGCCGCCAATTCCTTCAGCACTCTCGGATGCAACTCGTCCGGCCCCATGGACTTGTGCACGTCCAGCTTTTCTAAATAGTCCCTAACCACCTCTATCTCCACAGAGGGCTGGCCATCTCTTCCCCGTTTTGTGATGCCCAGCGCAGCAGTCTGGGAGCTGACCTTGTTAGTGAAGACAGAGGCAAAAAAAGCATTGAGTACATTAGCTTTTTCCACATCCTCTGTCACTAGGTTGCCTCCCTCATTCAGTAAGGGGCCCACACTTTCCTTGGCTTTCTTCTTGTTGCCAACATACCTGAAGAAACCCTTCTTGTTACTCTTGACATCTCTCGCTAGCTGCAGCTCCAGGTGCGATTTGGCCCTCCTGATATCATTCCTACATGCCCGAGCAATATTTTTATACTCTTCCCTGGTCATATGTCCAACCTTACACGTCTTATAAGCTTCTTTTTTATGTTTAAGATCCGCTAGGATTTCACCATTAAGCCAAGCTGGTCGCCTGCCATATTTACTATTCTTTCGACTCATTGGGATGGTTTGTCCCTGTAACCTCAACAGGGATTCCTTGAAATACAGCCAGCTCTCCTGGACTCCTTTCCCCTTCAAGTTAGTCCCCCAGGGGATCATGGCCATCCGTTCCCTGAGTGAGTCGAAGTCTGCTTTCCTGAAATCTCTTGGTCATGATGCGTTCAAGGACATGAAGGTACTACAAGAAGTGGTGCCAAAATGTAGTCAGTAGTTTTTATCCCTAAGTATTTACTGAACCAATGTCCTGTCATGGTGCTGAATAATTCTAGAAGTGTCTTTTGGATGACATACAAAGTGGAAGCCCTGACCACTTGTGATTATTAGGGATCCCATAGCACTTTCACCCCCACCCCCAAGAACAAGGGCATTAGATGTGATGTCCTGGTCAAAAATCTCATTTGAGTAGCTGTGGTCTGTTTATGTAAACTTCCCCAAAACTTTCAACTAGATATGATCTATTTCTTCTCCTCTTTCCCTTCTGTGAAGCACTAGTGTGCCCTTATAAATAGATGCTACATTTCATCCTAGAAGTGGCTGTATTAACATGGTGACTAAAGTGATTCCTTTATATTTGAAGAGAGCATGTGGATACTTTAGGATGTGTGGGAACCAGAATTTCTGGCCTGCAGAAAATGTTGCATTTCAGAATATTTTTTTCATCATGAACAAAACAGAAATGATAAATCTTCTGTAGAACAGACATTTTTGAAAAGTGCCGACTGGTTCAGTGAGAGGGAGCTGGGCATCCTGCCAACCAGCTGCGGAGCAGGTCACCTGAGGAGCCAGCCAGTCTGGGGAGTTTTAGTTCCTTGGCAGCCCTCCTGGTGTGCTGTGGGGAAGCTAGGGATCTCTGGGAGCTTTGGCAACCCAGCAGCCAGCTAAGTGGGGTGCAGTATAATAGCTTCCCCAAGGGGAAGCTTCACATGTGGCCAATGTCTGCTGACCTGGTTTCCATTCAACATATTCTTGTGAAACGTTTCAATACCTTAGGATCAAAGTCCTTTTATATGTGTGGGAGATATTTTATATGTATTAACACAATTCTTCATAGACTTACAGCATAAAAGGTGTCCCATAAAGTGAGATACTCTATACATATACAGAGATGGGTATAAACCCAAACTTCAGATCTTAACACCAATGAAGTCTGGTTGCTTCAACTCTTTTTTGATTCTCCCACAATGCAAAGGGGCTACAAAGAAGTCCTAAGCAGGCAGCTACAAATTCCATTGGCATGAGGAAGAACTCATGCAACTGGTCTGATGTCATCACCTCAAATACCCCACCAGCACAGGGAGATATCAGGGGAGAAGGGTGATAGGATGTAGATAGAGTATGATGCACTCTGGCAATCCCCAGCCAGTATAATGGCTTCTAGGGGTCCTTTCCAAGTTGGTATAATTTAGAACAGTTCCAAGACTATTCTGAGTTACTCCAAATGATCTAACTCCTAACAGCCTCAGAGATAGAAGGAGTGCAAAAGTAAAGGAAAGCCAACCCTGCAACAGCAGTGGGTGGTGTCTTGGCTCAACTGAAAACCTGGACCTCAATATTTATTGCTACAATGAGTTGGAGTAATTCAGGATACCTAATAAAACATTCTGAGGCAGAACACGAAGTCCGTACAGAATAATGCTCCTTAAATTAATTTTTAAGGATAAATTGGCAAAAAAATTCTTGTGAACATTTTTATTTTCATAAAGTCTACATAAGACACAAGAGACAAATAGTTTTTAAAGTGTTATTACTTGGAATTGCTGCTCTCTCCTTATTTTGACATATATGGAGCATGCAATTATTCACCAAGGTCACTTTCCACAGAAGAAAAGGACAGTGTCCAAAAGGTAGCATTTAGGCAGTGAATATGCTATGACAATTTAATCAGTGAGAAAACCCCAATGTCAAGAACCACCTTATTTCTGGGCTGACAAAGACTGACACCTCATCAGACCCTAGTACAATTGTCTACAAACCCCTACAAAGATCAGAATCCCATTGCAGTAGAAAAGGAGGTGGGGGTTCAAACATATTATAGGCATAGAAGTTGGGACAACCTCTCCTTTAGAGGCCAAATTTATAATTAGCTTGGGAAACACAGAGTATCATTCTGTAAATGTTGATGTGCAGCTATGGCCTGATGTCCAGAGAGACTGTGGCTTCCTCTCTCCTAATTTGGGAGATCTAGAAAAAGAAATGAGAATCTCAGACCATATACACAAATAAATTTCTAACCCTTTTCCTTACCAAAAAAAGACGTAAAAATGTGAACAGAGTGTGCAGCTGTGGCATCAGTACACTTCCCAGTCACCACGGCCTGCTTAAGAAGTAGTGTTGGGATACTGCAGGGACGTGCTGGCTGCCGCTTCCCAAAGTTCTCTTTGGCCGGGAACAGCAAACCGCAGCCGCTGGGAGCTGCGGGGGACTGTGCCTGCAGACGGTCAATGTAAACAAAATATCTCATGACCCACCAGCAGATTACCCTGATGAGCACATGCTGAAGGTTACTGACCCCGGTCTAGGAATTAGGTGTTGCAATGCTGAGCAGAGAGATATTAATTCTATAGCCCAGTGTTTAGAGCACTCACATCGGAGGTAGCAGACATGGGATTAAGTTCCTGCTGCGAATCAGACAGAGTATGTCTCCAACATCCCAAGTGAGTGCCCTGGCAACTGGGCTATTGGGCATTCTAGGACACATATGGAAAGGGTGTGCAGGAGAGAGATTGTTTCAGCTGCTAGGACATGGGCTACACCAGGTCAGCTGCTTGTGCATACCAGCCCACCTTCCCCAAAAAGCCTCGTCCTGGGCTGTCTTTTGTGGGGGTTAGGCATGCTTTGAGCACACCCACCAGATCGGGCCCTGCAGGCAAGATAGGAAGGAGAATTTCTCTTTGAGGATCCCATCAGGGTTGAGGTAAGAGCTATGGTATCAAGAAGGTCAGAGGCATTAGAATTTTGCCAGCTTTGCACATATGCACTGGCATAAACATTGACACCTAGGGGACTTTACTGGCAGAAAATTAGTCACCTACATGGTAAGGCAGCATCTGATAACTGGTTTTGTGAATGTCAGTACTTAAGGACCTAAAGAAGCAGTTAGGTGCCTAAGTCCCTTTGAAAATCTAGCCCTAAGTGTCTAGGCACTTTTCTAAATCCTACTAGGGACTTATCTGCACCTGAGTACTTTTATGGTCCATATGTAGACCTTCCCTTTCCTCAGGGAGATCTAGTCAGACTCTTCTCACAGAGTGGTTCATTGGTCTGTTGACTGAACTTCCTTTCCAGTCCCCAGGAGAGTGCTCTATCTGACGGACTGGCTGCTGAGTCCAGATCTATGAATCCAATTTCCTTTAAACATATATGTTCCACTGATCACAGTAGTGCACTTTGAGCCGTATCTCCTCACTATATCATGGTTCCTTCCTGATTATTAACTAAAGGTGGAGGGAGGACACTTTCTGAAGTCTTTTAGCAGGCTTGCAGCTCATTCAAGTCTGTCTTCAACACTGTCCTGGTTAGTACACACAAACATACTGATAGTAACTGAGGCAAATTAACTACTATGGCTAAAAACTTTTACTGATTTTTGGTTATTCATTGTCCTCTCATATCCTCCTAGGGCTGGGGTGTATGCACAAGAAAAACCACAAAGCAATATGTCCCTTGATTTTTTGGGAAAATTTCAGATTAATTCACAGACAGGGGCAACATTACCCAGGCTATCTTATTGTTCTGGTAAGATAATGTGTACATAATACTAATCACATTCATTTGAAATGAACAGAGTTAATCAGGCATGTTTTGAAATTGATGAAAAAGGTGAGGTGGATTATAATTTTTTTAGTCTTTTTTTAATGAGCTGTAAAAATGAATAAACTTTAAAAATGCATATTTGCTGACTTTGCTATCTGCCGATTATTTTATAGATTATTTAAATTCGTTCACAACTAAATTATAAAACCTGTACATAAGCACCAAGACTAAAAGGATTTTATGGATACAAGCATTCAAAATAACAGCATTCGTATGTACATGTTATGATAGAGTAATCAAATGTCACACTTAGAGGTATCATATAATGGCCTCAGGTGTCGGGAAGGAATATTTTCTCCCCTCTGCACACCCACCCAACCCCATGTGAAGCGTGGGGCAACTAGCTGGTTCACTATGGGGTTCACTATCCTGATTTCCTGAAGTCATTGCCAGAGACAAAATAATGGACTTAATGGACAACCTAGGATACGGAAAACTATGTCTTTGAAAGACCATGATTCTATCTATACCATAGATTTTTTCCCACAGTCATACATTCTTATTTTGGCTTTTTCTATTCTGCTCTCTGATTTTCCTACATCAATTAGTTCCTCTAAATCATGGTGTTTGGATACTGCAAGACATTTGGGGTCAGATTCTTATGTGGCATAGTCAGGGTAGCCCATTTGACACAATGGAGTTATGCTGACATAAATGGCTGTCTGTTACTGACATATGATTAGCTTTTAATTAGCCAAATATGGTCCAGATTCTCCTTTCATTTAAACTATTCTTACACTGGTGTAAATCCAAAGACATCCAGTGTGTTATTCCTAATTTAAACCACCATAAATGAGTGGGAGAAACAGACCTTATCTTTATATTTTAGCTCTTCTTTGTATGGACACAGTCTTCCCTATTAAAACAAAGCCTTTCCGTACTGAAGTGGAAGCCATGACAGTAACTGGTATATTTAAGTGTGATCTTTCCTAACAAAGATCTATTATTCTTCAGCATTGTTGTTGCTAGCAAGGTGCTAATATAGCTTGGATGCTTTATGTTACTTTAGTGATGCTAATCAGCTGTAAACCCCTTTTAACTTAATCCACATTTACAGCTGATCAGCATCACCAGGATGGCATAAAGGAGCCAGAGGGGACTCGTAATCATTTTTAAAATCTACACATCTGGACCAGATCCTCAGCTGGTGTAAACCAGCATAACTGTACTAAAATCAGGAGCTGGAGATCTGATCCATTTTTATTAGAAAGCATATGCATGAAAAATATTTGAGTTCTGTCTAAAATACAGTTGTGTGACAAAGCATAAAAAATTAATTTCAGCATAATTATGTGATTTTTACTTATGAACTGAATATCCCCAAGTGATTCCAGTATCTCTTCATTCACTTTGCTAACAAACCTCTCAAAATAGTTTACAAGTTTGGTAGCCTTTATCAACAGGATCTAATATTCCAATAGAGTTCATGAAAAATAAGCTCCCTGTAGTTTTTCACAGAAAAAGTACATGAATTTTAATCTGTCTGATTCATCCCCAGTTGATGGGATTTGCCTGTAATATTTATATCTACAAGGATTCAAATATTACGGTTGCACATGTGATGAATGAAGAATCCAAATAAATATAAATTTATGTGCAAAATAAATGTAAATTATGTTCTTCCTTGCTAGCAAAGCAATGGATTGTTTTTATGCATTTATTGTATTCTAAGTGAGAGTGTAACTTGTGCTAATATTAATAGTAGCAGAACATGACTTTAGATGGTCCTAAAACATACGTGACATTTGTGTGTGCGTGCAAGTGTGACTAAAAGAAAAGGAGTGGATATGGCTATCATGTTGGGGAAGGCAATTTTGATTTTAGCTGATTTACTTATGAACATAAACAGTTACTTAACTTCAGAATTACTTTTGGTTGAACTATTTCTGACAGCCTCATAATTTTTGATTGATATATAAAGCTTCAGAGGCAAATTGATTAGGATCTGTATTTAGGATTCAGAGTTCCATGATCCACAATTGAAGAATTAGACTAAGTTTACCACTTTGAGTTAAGACTTTGATTTATCATGATTTGATTTAAATTTCTTTTCACATCCTATGTTAAATTCTTTCATTTACACTTTGAAAATCCTACCATACCCATCTTTATTTTACCCGAAGAGTAAATTATGTTTTGATTCATAAAACTTAAAAAAAATGTAGAAATTACAGGTATAGCATATTGTCTTATTAGAAACTTAATACATTTTTACTAATCAGGGTAAAAATACAGGGTGAAAGTCAATGGGAATTTTGCTATTGACTTCAATTAGGTTAGGATTTCACCTATTATTTTTAGCTTTCCTTTTCATTACTGCAGTGCTGGAAAAGGTAGATTGTCTTGACTGACTAAGCCATATTTTTACTGGACAAAAAGGAAAGAGAAAAAAGTTATAACAGAGGAGAAATAATAATGACATACAGGGAACAAAAGCAGGAACCTGAAGATCACACCCACGTGTTTCTCAGGATTTAGCTAAACCCAATGGAGGTGGCAATGTTATTTAGTTCCCTTTGCTTGCCTAGTCTGGTCTGGACATGTTTTGGGAAACCAAAAGCTCAGTGGGGTGCTAGTATATACTGTGAGATGGTAAAGCTTGCTTCCTCAAGATGTTCAGTCCGTAAGATGAACTTAAGCAAGTTGCCACGTATGTCCAGAAAGGGGTAGCCTTTTTGTCCCATCAAAACTACCCAAACCATATATCTGGCAACTACATTTAGGAATTCCTTTCTTTCCTTAGGTCATTATGTCAGTTTGTCGCTTTAAACAATAGCTTTGAAGATCACTGATCACCGTGGTTTTGGTGGGCTTTTTTAGCTTAAACACATCTAATTTGTACCAGTCTATCTTCAAATGTTGAGGATTGTTAAGAATTTTTTTTATATACCAAGCCAAGTTGCCCTTTGTTCATTTTTTCCCTAATTTTGAACAACTCAGGATATAGGCCTTCTGAGCAATGGGATTTTGGGGACCATTGTGACTCTAAGAAACGTAAGAATCATGTGTGGCTAAGTCTGTGGCTTTAGGTTATTGGTGCTGCTTCTAACTTTCCAGTCAAGTCAAATTCATACTTCTAGTGCCCTTGAAACTTATACAAAATGGCTTCTCATATTACCTTTTGGGTGCATCACTTAGTTCCATCTTCATTGTGTACTACCTTTCTTTACTTAGGAAGAGCCTGAGAGGGACTCAGTAGTGGAGGGGCTTGGGTTTTTACTTTCTCTCCAGTTTCATTTTAAATAGATGATTATGAACATACCCTGCCTTTCTTCTTTCCTTTGGCCCAATCCACAAAGGGACTTAGGTGCCTAAGTCCTATCTTTAGGTGCCACTGAGAGCTCCAAAACAACCACGCGGCTGCCACCTAACCTTCAAGGTGCCTAAACTTACTCTGTGTCTAAGTTTTTGCAGTAAAAGTTCCTTAGGTAGCTAAGTTCTTGCATGTGACCAGATGCACTGCTGTCTCACAGTAGGTGTCCAGACAACTATCTCCCACCTAAGCCCAAGTGTTCTTCCACCTAAGTCATGTGCAGGTCCCGATCTGGGAGGCATATTCAGAGATCACTTAACTCCAAACAAAACAGCAAGGGGAACAGGGAGAGGAGAAAAGGAGGCCCTTCCTTATAAACTTTAGCCCAGTAGTTAGGGATGTGGGATATTCTGATGTGGGTCTTCCTCAGTTTCTCCTATTGAAGTTGTTCCACTTTAATTAATTAATTTAATAATGTTATATTAATTGGTCCAGAAAAGGAGTCAGAATTCTTCTACGGCCCAGTGAGAGCACTCAGCTGAGATACCAGTTCCCTGTTCAAATCCCTTTTCCTCATCCCAGCAGAAGAGAGACTTGAACCAGGAGTATTCCACATCACAGGTGAATACAGTAACCACTGATTTAAAAGTTAAAAGGGAGGAACTCATCACCTCCTCAGTGGTTTTGTGTGAAATTAGGCAGCCTCTGAGCAGGCCTACCAAACAAGGTCTGCATGCAAGTTAGGCAGAGGAGAGGCGCTCTTCCTCTATTTCATGGATCATAAGCAGAGATGGGTGCCTCCCTGACTTAGAGGATCTCCCATTGGCAAGATTAGGTACAGTAGCTCCCTGATAGTGTGCTGGCATTGTGGATTGCATTCTAAGGTCCCTATATCTCCCCATTCATTATAGAAGAAGTGTAAGCACCTAACTAAGACTTTGTAGATCACAGTGTTGTTCCTGTGATTTTCTATGGGCCTAAAAGTTAGGCCATGTGACACGCAGTATCTGAACACTTGAGACCCTTGTGGATCGGGCCTAATTCTTGTTTGTTTGTTTTTAAGCCTCTTTACATAAACACGCATAAGCATGTGCCTGTGCACATGCCCATAGACACACTGAAAAACAGTTCTCCTGTAACAGTCCTCTGAACTCTTTTCCTCCATCAACACAACTGATAAATTCTTAGGAACTTGTTTCTAAAGAAACTAAAGAAAACTAGAAATGATGTAGCTTATTTTGGAAACGTTTTACTTATTTCTGTGGATCTTTTCAAAAGTGACATGCATTTAGGAAGTTAAATTCAGAATCTGTGTAAAAGGAATAGCCAAACACAAAAGGCAAGGTACTCAGACAACATACCATCCTGAGATACATCAGCATATAAGCAAACCCCATACCTTCAGCCTTCCACAGAGCCCCCCCCCCCCCACTTATTTTACAGCATAGCTGAAAATCAACAAATGAATATCTGAAAATCAACAAATGACAGGTTTTTTATTTTCTCCCACTATCGCTTTTTAAATCTAACTCTAAATATCAGGTTTAGTATGTAAATAACACATTGAGTTTACAGTATATTTTGACTTTCAGCCCCAACATTCTGCTTAACTACTAAAGTTTTTGTTGTTGTTGTTGCTAGGTATGACAATTTTTCGCTTGTAACTGTGCTTTATATTCATAGTGGAAAAGGAGCAAGAGGGCTGTTTTCATCTTGTTGCAAAAACAAGTGAGAAAATCCAATTTTGCCAGTTTCAGTTCAATTACAAATCTTTTTTTTTCAGAGCCTAGCTCATGACCATTACCTTGTTTTCCTTGTTTCCTTGTTTGTTTTGTCAGCTCTAAGCAAATCCAGAAAATGTAAATTTGCTAAAGCAGGTTATGAATCCACAATACAATTTAATTGCACAATGTGTCAATTATACACATCTCACAAAGCACAGTGGTTACAACAGCAGAGGATGTTGTCAAAGGTAGCAATAGGAAGGTGAGTACAATAAATAAGAAGTGTGAAGAGTTGGTAATTGCAAGTACCTATGTGGAAAACTGTCTAAGAACTTACCGATTAGAGAAGCTGTAGGAAGTTTTCAGCTGTGTTTTAGAAAAGATCATCCACCAATAGACGAGAGGTAGCTTGAACTTGCAGAGTGCAAGAGAATTAAAACTGGGGGTGGGGAGTAGATGGAGAAATGGAGGTAGATAAAGGCATGGCTATGAAAGGCCTCAAAAATCAACAACATCATTAGTAACAGATATGAAAGAGGATGTGAATAAGTCTGATGTGACTTTACCCACAGTGGGAAGGAGTAGAAGGAAAGAAGAAACATTAAGGGGGGAAAGGAGAGGAAATAAAGGAGGAAAAAACACATCATTTGGAAAACAAAAAGAGTAATGGAGGAAGTCTGAGGTCTGAGAACACAGCACATTTTGAAGCACACACAATACTATTTCTAATTATTGTCTGTTGCTCAAGTACAAGAGTGATAATCACCTTAGAAATATATTAGACTGATAGGTAAGTGCAGAGCCAGGAGTCATATAGACATGTTTTGATATGACACGTGCTCGAGCTCCAGAATGTTCAGAACACTGAAACAGCCCTCTCAGAGATAGTGTATGAACAGAGAAGCACAAAAGTACAGAAATATGGTCTGAAGTGGCAAATGCATGAATGAGCAAATTAGCAGAATGAGCGTCTGTCAAGGTCCCTTCCCCACTCTGAACTGTAGGGTACAGATGTGGGGACCTGCATGAAAGACTCCCTAAGCTTATTCTTACCAGCTTAGATTAAACGGTGCCACCACCAAAGTGTTACACAATGAACAAGGGAAATGCCCACTTGGAAACGTCTCCCCTGCAAAGTATCCCCCCCAAGCACCACACCCGCTTTCCTGGGGAAGGCTTGATAAAAATCCTCACCAATTTGCGTAGGTGAACACAGACCCAAACCCTTGAATCTAAAAGAACAATTTTAATTGAAGTAAAAGTAAAAGAATCACCTCTGTAAAATCAGGATGGTAAATACCTTACAGGGTAATCAGATTCAAAACACAGAGAATCCCTCTAGGCAAAACCTTAAGTTATAAAAAGACACAAAAAAAGGAATATACATCCCATTTAGCACAACTTATTTTATCAGCCATTTAACCAAAACAGAATCTAATGCATATCTAACTAGATTGCTTACTAACTCTTTACAGGAGTTCTGACCTGCATTCCTGCTCTGGTCCCAGCAAAAGCATCACACAGACAGAGAAGACCCTTCCCCCCCACTTCAGCTTTGAAAGTATCTTGGCTCATCATTGGTCATTCTGGTCAGGTGCCAGTGAGGTTATCTTAGCTTCTTAACCCTTTACAGGTGAAAGGGTTTTTCCTCTGGCCAGGAGGAATTTAAATTCCCTTTACAGTTATGACAGCGTCAAAGTAGGGATAAAGGAGGAGGACTTGTGGCACCTTAGAGTCTAACAAATACATTTGTTAGTCTCTAAGGTGCCTGTCATGGGTGTGAAGGGAAGGGTAGACACCTTTGGGGTCCCTCCTGGCCGGAGGAAAAACCCTTTCACCTGTAAAGGGTTAAGAAGCTAGGATAACCTCACTGGCACCTCACCAAAATGACCAATGAGGTGACAAGATACTTTCAAAAGCTGGGGGGAGGGAGAAACAAAGCCTCTCTCTCTGTCTGTGTGATACTTTTGCCGGGGACAGAACAGGAATGAAGTCTTAGAACTTAATAAGTAATCTAGCTAGATATGTGTTAGATTCTGTTTTCTTTAAATGGCTGAGAAAATAAGCTGTGCTGAATGGAATGGATATTCCTGTTTTTGTGTCTTTTTATAACTTAAAGTTTTGCTTAGAGGGATTCTCTATGTTTTGAATCTAATTACCCTGCAAGGTATTTACCATCCTGATTTTACATAGGTGATTCTTTTTACTTTTTCTTCTACTAAAATTCTTCTTTTAAGAAATGGAATGTTTTTTCATTGTTCTTAAGATCCAAGGGTTTGGGTCTGTGTTCACCTATGCAAATTGGTGAGGATTTTTATCAAACCTTCCCCAGGAAAGGGGGGGTAAGATTTTGGAGGATTTTGGGGGGAAAGACGTTTCCAAACTAACTCTTTCCCAGTAACCGGTGTTAGACATTTGGTGGTGGCAGCAAAAGTCCAAGGGCAAAAGGTAAAATAGTTTGTACCTTGGGTAAGTTTTAACCTAAGTAGGTAAATGTAAGCTTAGGAGGTTTTCATGCAGATCCCCACATCTGAACCCTAGCGTTCAGAGTGGGGAAGGAACCTTGACAGTGCCACAAGTCCTCCTTTTCTTTTTGCGGATATAGACTAACATGGCTGCTACTCTGAAACCTGTCATTAAAGTAGGGATAGTCATGAGCTATGCTGCAACAGCGAGACCAGTGAACAGATTGTTTTGCCCAAGTACTGTACTGCCAGAAAAGTAAAAAAGAGTTATACAGTTAAACTAGCACTAGCCACATAATACAGATAAAGAGTTTTGCTTTTGTTATGGTTTTCTAAATGTCCAAGAGGTAAACTCAATTTACAAACAATCAGTCCCTGTGCTTCTCTCAAAGCTCCTGTATGACTTCTCATAAGGGAATCTCATGCATTCCAGCTTTCTTAAAATATGGCTCTGTGACTGACAAAGTAATTTCTCCCTTCCTCCTCCAGTCCAGGAGACTGATGCCCTGCTTGTTCTCCCTGATTTCTTGAAATATGAAGGTCACATGTAAATAACTAGGGCTCACTCAACCACTGTAAAGATACCTTTTCATACCAAAATGTGGCTTTGTAGTAGGCAGACTTGCAAACTGTATCTATGTGAAGTGGAAAGGAGATCTTAGAGTCTATAATATTTCCGCAATTAAAGAGTGGAGAGGTAAAAGAGGTCAGAATTGAGAAGGGAGATGGAGGAGTTAGAGGCATAACTGAGGGGAAAGAAAAAGAAGCAAATCATTTGGGTTTAGGTGGGAAATAAGAGTGCCACCCAAAAACACATTTAAAAAAAACACTATTTGGAAGTCTTTTATTGTTTCCTAACAGGGCCATCTATACAATCCCTTACTTATCAGTCAGGGATCTGTATTCTTTGGAAGTGCAAGCTCCAGACATTAATGTAAATTCTAAGTTGGACTAATCATCAGCAGGAGATAAGAGAAGTCATTCTCAAGCACATAACCATATCACAAAAGTCTTAGGTCAAGCAGAAGTCAAGTCCATATCTTTACTGGTGACAGGTACAGCTGTAACCATAGCAACAACAAGAATCACAGGAGGAACATGAGAATTGTACTTGTCACTTTCTTCCTGGCTCCCCTCACCCTTTATGCCTGCTTTCAGGAAATGCCTGTATTTTTAGGAGCAGATGACTGCCTTATCAGGGTTTAGTAAACAGCTAAAGGTAACTAATTTGTCTTTGGAGATACATGTGTAGGTGATTTAATGTAATGCCAAGTAGTTAAAGGACAAATGTAGTTTACAACAGTGCTAAAAGAGTTCCCTTTCATTAGCTGCCCCAGCATACTAATAATCTCTAGACAATACTTCTAACAGGGCTGTGCATTTGGGTTCCAGAAAAATTCAAATATCTAGATAACAGGATAACCCTGAGTATCCTGGTGTTTGTATTTTGCATTTTCATGGGCTCGGGGGCTAAAATAATGTAAATTTCGCTCTTTCATAAAATTTTCATTATTCAGCGGCTGGAATACCTTGAGAAGACCAGACTTCATTCTTTACCCTTATGATTATTTATCTGGGCTATTAAAAATGACAATAAAAGGAAGTGAAAAACAAATTCAAATAATCAACTCAAACACCTGAAACAAAATATAACTACTAGCCCCTACAGACCCTATTCCTGCAGAGTTGGACTGATGGCGACTAACTGCAGCCTCTTTCTGCCCAAAACCATTAGAAGACAGCACACTCCATTTTCACACTCACACACACACAAAAATAGCAGTGATCAGATGGCTAACAGAGAACATGAGTATAAACAGGGTAGGATCTGAAGCTTCAATAGGAAAAGAACATGTTAAGAATTACTTAAACAAATTATATGTCTTCAAGAAGACAAGGCCTGATGAAATATATCCTAGGATACTTAAGGAACTGGCTGAAGAGATCTCAGAGCCATTAGCAATTATCTTTGAGAAGTTGTGAAGAACTGGAGAGATACTTGAATACTGAAAAGGGGCAAATATAGTACCTCTTTATAAAAAGGGGAATTAAAAATAAGTCAGAGAACTATACACCAGTCAGCTTAACGTTGGTACCTGAAAAGCTAATGGAGCATATAATCAAACAATTAACTTGTAAGCACCTAGAAGAAAATAAGGAAATAAGTAACAGTCAGCATGGGATTTATCAAGAAGAAATCACATCAGACCAACAAAATATCCGTCTTTTACAATGTAACAAGCCTTGTGGATAAGGGGGAAGCAGTAGATGTCATATATCTCAACTTTAGTAAGTCTTTTGATACAGTCTCACATGACCTTCTCATAAACAACCAAAGAAATATAGCCTAGATCAGCTGTTCTCAAAGCCGGTCCGCCGCTTGTTTAGAGAAAGCCCCTGGCGGGCTGGAACGGTTTGTTTACCTGTCGCATCTGCAGCTTCGACCAATCATGGCTCCCACTGGCCACAGTTTGCCGCTCCAGGCCAATGGGGGCTGCGGGAAGTGACGCAGGCCAAGGGACATGCTGGCCGCCCTTCCTGCAGCCCCGATTGGCCTGGAGCAGCAAACCACAGCCAGTGGGAGCCGCAATCGGCCGAACCTGCGGACGCAGCAGGTAAACAAAGCGGCGGACCGGCTTTGAGAACCACTGGCCTAGACGAACCTACTATAAGGTGGGTGCACAACTGACTGGAAAACCATACTCAGAGAGTAGTTATCAATGACTCACAATTGAGCTGGAAGGGCATATTGAGTGGAGTTCCACAAGGATCTATCCTGGGTCTGCTTCTATTGGATATCATCATAAATGATTTGAATAATGGCACAGAGAGTACACTTACAAAGTTTGTGGATGTTACCAAGCAGGGAGGAGTTGCAAGCATGTTGGAGGACAAGATTAAAATAAAAAATGATCCTGACAAACTGAAGTAATGGTCTGAAGTAAATAGGATGAAATTCAATAAGAACTAATGCAAAGTACTAAACTGAGGAAGGAATAATCAACTGCACAAATACAAAATGGGAAATGACTTTGTAGGAAGAAGCACTGCAGAAAAGGATTCGGTGTTTATATTGGATCACAAACTATATATGGATCAACAATGTAATACTGTTGCAAAAGAAAGTGAACAACATTCTGTGATGTATTACAAGGAGTGTTGTAAGCAAGACATGAGAAGTAATACTTTCACTCTACTCAGCACTGACAAGGCCTCAACTGGAGTATTTTGTCCAGTTCTGGGCACCACATTTCAGGAAAGACAGACAAATTTGAGAAAGCTCAGAAGAGCACAATCAAAATGATAAAATTTCTAGAAGACACAATCATGAGGGAAGATTGAAAAGATTGGGTTTGTTCAGTCTGCAGAAGAGAAGACTGGAGGGATATGATAACAGTTTTCAAGTACATAAAAGGTTGTTATAAAGAAGAGGGCCCTTAAGCACTGAGGACAGGACAAGAAGTAATGGGCTTAAAGTTCAGCAAGTGAAGTTTAGGTTAGACATTAGGAAAAACTTGCTAACTGTAACTTTGTTAAGCACTGAAACAAATTACCTAGGGAGGTAAAGGAATCTCCATAATTGGAGGTTTTTAAGAACAGATTAGACCAAGGGTTCTCAAACTTATTTAATCGTGCACCCCCTTTTTTGTGTCTGTAGTTATTTGCCTCCCCATCACTAAGTAGCTATACTACCATCGAGGCAGAGTGGTAAGCAGCTCTGAAGGCAGCACCACGCAAGGAGCAATCCAGAAGTAAGGGTGGCAATGTGAAAAGGGATATTCGTCAGTATCACTTTTCACAGCAGACAGTGTCCCATCGCCACCCCTACTCCTGCACTGCTGCTGCCACACCAGAGCGGAAAGCTGGAGCCCAAGGATTGACAGCTGGAGCTCCGCTGCCACCTCTCGGGAAGGAATTGAGGGGGGTAGAAGGAGAGCGTGAGCCCCAGATGACAGGACTTCAGCTGTCAGCCCCAGGCAGGGGGCTCTGGCCTTCCCCCTAGCTTCCCGGTGTGCCTGGTCCTTCTGCATGAGCCTCGCCACCGAGGCCTGACAGCGAGAACTCTTAAAAAAAAAAAAAAAGCGCACAGCTCATGCCTCCCTTGACACATTCCCACGCCTCCCTTGGGAGGTACACCCCATAATTTGAGAACCACTGGATTAGACATACACCTGTCAGGGATGGTCTAGGTAATACTTTATCCTGCCTTATTGCGGGGGACTGGAATCAGTGCACAGGATCTATAGTGCTCCCTTCCAGTCCTACATTTCTATGATTCTATACTTAATCCAGTTTCTGGACTACCTATACAGATGAACATCTGCATGAATTTCAAATAGAATTTGATTCTCTATTTCCTTTCATACTTGGAATACTTTTGATCACTCCAGAATACTTTTGATCACCGCATCCTTTGGCTTGAAGTGGTTACCATTATATACAGGGTTACAGTTTGATTCAATGGCTTTCAACACCCCTACAATAAAAATTGTTCCAGCACCCTTGGTGCAGTCTACTGTTTAGGAAAATGCATCAGCCAGTATGAATGCAGCAACAACTTGCTCATGGATTTTTACATTAGAAAGTATTCTCAGAAAGGAAATGTTTGTCAGGATATTGAGATTATCTCTTTCTTATCTGTACAGCCACCAGAGATGGGCAATAGGCACATCTACCAATTTCTTAGTAGTAGCATACTGTAGTGTCATCAGTCCTATGTTACAGCCTTAACATATGGTCATAATTACCTTCTGTCTTCTAGTAGTAATGTAGTCATTCCATGCTCATGTTCCTTCATGGTACAGTCCGTCTTCTGGAGTATCCGCATGAAACAAGAAGGATTGAATAATGATTGCTGGCTAGTATGTGCTATTGTGATAAATAAAGGGGCGGGGAGGGGGGAGGCAGGGAGAGAACAGCTCCCTTTGATGGACACCCAGCCAGCCAGTTAGCTGTAAATTCCCTCTTGGTAGCTGTTCTTTACTTGTTTTACCTGTAAGAGATTAAAAAGTCCCCCAGGTAAAAAAAAACAAATGTGGGCACCTGACCAAAAGAATTAATGGGAAGGTAGAACTTTTTGAAATTGGGAAAGAAACTTTTCCTTTGTCTGTTGTTCTCTGGGCTGGAGGGACAGAGCAGCCTTGCTATAAGCAGCTGAAGCCAGGTATGATCATGTCTCATGAGATCATGACTAGAACTACTTATCTGAACTCCAAATGTGTAAATAGATCAGAATGTTTAGCTAGACGCAATTAGGGTTATTTCTTTTATTTCTTATTGGCTTGTGGGCTCCTCTGTGCATACCCCAGATGTTTTTGTTTGCTTGTAATCTTTAAGCAGAACCCCCAAGAAAGCTATTTTGGGTGCTTGATTTCATAGAATCATAGAATATCAGGGTTGGAAGGGACCTCAGGAGGTCATCTAGTCCAACCCCCGGCTCAAAGCAGGACCAATCCCCAATTAAATCATCCCAGCCAGGGCTTTGTCAAGCCTGACCTTAAAAACTTCTAAGGAAGGAGATTCTACCACCTCCCTAGGTAATGCATTCCAGTGTTTCACCACCCTCCTAGTGAAAAAGTTTTTCCTAATATCCAACCTAAACCTCCCCCACTGCAACTTGAGACCATTATTCCTTGTCCTGTCCTCTTCTACCACTGAGAATATTCTAGAACCATCCTCTCTGGAACCACCTCTCAGGTAGTTGAAAGCAGCTATCAAATCCCCCCTCATTCTTCTCTTCTGCAGACTAAACAATCCCAGTTCCCTCAGCCTCTCCTCATAAGTCATGTGTTCCAGACCCCTAATCATTTGTGTTGCCCTTCGCTGGACTCTCTCCAATTTATCCACATCCTTCTTGTAGTGTGGGGCCCAAAACTGGACACAATACTCCAGATGAGGCCTCACCAATGTTGAATAGAGAGGGACGATCACGTCCCTCGATCTGCTCACTATGCCCCTACTTATACATCCCAAAATGCCATTGGCCTTCTTGGCAACAAGGGTACACTGCTGACTCATATCCAGCTTCTCATCCACTGTCACCCCTAGGTCCTTTTCCACAGAACTGCTGCCTAGCCATTCGGTCCCTAGTCTGTAGCTGTGCATTGGGTTCTTCCATCCTAAGTGCAGGACCCTGCACTTATCCTCATTGAACCTCATCAGATTTCTTTTGGCCCAATCCTCCAATTTGGCTAGGTCCCTCTGTATCCTATCCCTGCCCTCCAGCGTATCTACCACTCCTCCCAGTTTAGTATCAACCGCAAATTTGCTGAGAGTGCAATCCACACCATCCTCCAGATCATTTATGAAGATATTGAACAAAACCGGCCCCAGGACCGACCCCTGGGGCACTCCACTTGACACCGGCTGCCAACTAGACATGGAGCCATTGATCACTACCCGTTGAGCCTGACAATCTAGCCAACTTTCTACCCACCTTATAGTGCATTCATCCAGCCTATACTTCTTTAACTTGCTGACAAGAATACTGTGGGAGACCGTGTCAAAAGCTTTGCTAAAGTCAAGAAACAATACATCCACTGCTTTCCCTTCATCCACAGAACCAGTAATCTCATCATAGAAGGCGATTAGATTAGTCAGGCATGACCTTCCCTTGGTGAATCCATGCTGACTGTTCCTGATCACTTTCCTCTCATGTAAGTGCTTCAGGATTGATTCCTTGAGGACCTGCTCCATGATTTTTCCGGGGACTGAGGTGAGGCTGACTGGCCTGTAGTTCCCAGGATCCTCCTTCTTCCCTTTTTTAAAGATTGGCACTACATTAGCCTTTTTCCAGTCATCTGGGACTTCCCCCGTTTGCCACGAGTTTTCAAAGATAATGGCCAATGGCTCTGCAATCACAGCTGCCAATTCCTTTAGCACTCTCGGATGCAACTTGTCCGGCCCCATGGACTTGTGCACGTCCAGTTTTTCTAAATAGTCCCTAACCACCTCTTTCTCCACAGAGGGCTGGCCATCTACTCCCCATGTTGTGATGCCCAGCGCAGCAGTCTGGGAGCTGACCTTGTTAGTGAAGACAGAGGCAAAAAAAGCATTGAGTACATTAGCTTTTTCCACATCCTCTGTCACTAGGTTGCCTCCCTCATTCAGTAAGGGGCCCACACTTTCCTTGACTTTCTTCTTGTTGCCAACTTACCTGAAGAAACCTGTTACTCTTGACATCTCTTGCTAGCTGCAGCTCCAGGTGCGATTTGGCCCTCCTGATTTCATTCCTACATGCCCGAGTAATATTTTTATACTCTTCCCTGGTCATATGTCCAACCTTCCACTTCTTGTAAGCTTCTTTTTTATGTTTAAGATCCGCTAGGATTTCACCAGTAAGCCAAGCTGGTCGCCTGCCATATTTACTATTCTTTCGACTCATCAGGATGGTTTGTCCCTGTAACCTCAACAGGGATTCCTTGAAATACAGCCAGCTCTCCTGGACTCCTTTCCCCTTCATGTTAGTCCCCCAGGGGATCTTACCCATCCGTTCCCTGAGGGAGTCGAAATCTGCTTTCCTGAAGTCCAGGGTCCGTATCCTGCTGCTTACCTTTCTTCCCTGTGTCAGGATCCTGAACTCAACCAACTCATGGTCACTGCCTCCCAGATTCCCATCCACTTTTGCTTCCCCCACTAATTCTTCCCGGTTTGTGAGCAGCAGGTCAAGAAAAGCTCCCCCCAAGTTGGCTCTTCTAGCACTTGCACCAGGAAATTGTCCCCTACCTTTCCAAAAACTTCCTGGATTGTCTATGCACTGCTGTATTGCTCTCCCAGCAGATATCAGGAAAATTAAAGTCACCCATGAGAACCAGGGCGTGCAATCTAGTAGCTTCTGCGAGTTGCCGGAAGAAAGCCTCATCCACCTCATCCCCCTGGTCCGGTGGTCTATAGCAGACTCCCACCACTACATCACTCTTGTTGCTCACACTTCTAAACTTAATCCAGAGACACTCAGGTTTTTCTGCAGTTTCGTACCGGAGCTCTGAGCAGTCATACTGCTCCCTTACATACAATGCTACTCCCCCACCTTTTCTGCCCTGCCTGTGCTTCCTGAACAGTTTATAACCATTTTTGGAATTGCTCTTTTAAAATCTTGCAAAAGCCTAAATTCCAGATGTATTTTCTTTTTGTTTTTAATAAAGTTTACCTTTTTTAAGAACAGGGTTGGATTTTTGGTGTCCTAAGAGGTTTGTACATGCTGTTTGATTAGCTGGTAGCCACAGATAATTTCCTTTGTTTCCTTTCTCAGCTCTTCTCTGGAGAGGGGGCAGGAGGTGAAAGGGCTTGAGGGTACCACAGAGGGAAGAATTCCCAAGTGCTCCTTCCTGGGTTCAAAGGGGGTTTTGTTGCATTTGGGTGGTAGCTGTGTTTAACAAGCTACCTTTAGCACAGAAAAGGACAGAAAAAAGCTGTAACCTTGGGAGTTTAATACAAGCCTGGAGCGGCAAGTATTAATTTTTAAAATCCTTGTGAACCCCATTTCTGTACTCGGAGTGACAGAGTTGGGATTCAGTCTTGACAACTATCAAAGATTTTCTTTCTGTATTTTGCTAACATGTAAGACCTCTGTTCTATATCCCTCATTATGTGCTAGGTATGGGCTAAATACATTACTGGTTTCAATTATGGAAAATTTAGGATGAATTTGGCACACTGTGTTTTCTTCAAAGATGATTTATACTCCTTGGAATTCTAAGCAAAAAACAAAATATCCAAATCACTCCAGGAATGGAAGAAAAATGAAAACAAATATTTGAAGAGGGTAATGTTGGGTTCACTGCAGTCATTCTTCTCACCACAAATAGACAAGCGGCTACAATGGGGCAAACTAAAAGTCTACAAAAAGAGGATTACATCAGATTGCTGTTGTTAATACAGTTAGAATAATAGAGAATAGCCTCCTGAATGTAGGTGATGAATGGTCCTGGCCCATCAAGTTAGGAGAATTTTATTTATTTGGAATTTAATTCAGCTACCGAATGAGCTGCTATTGCCTATAACTGTAGTTGCAAGGACACAGTCAAAGAGATACTGTATCAATAAAAAAAGGTTAAATTCTCACTCACAGTTATAAACTATGGTCAGGCATGCATTTGAGAGGCACTTGTTTTCTGATTTTCTGTTTGTGAATGAGTATAATATTATTTTTCCTTATTAAATATTACATATAGCATATAGTTCCAGTACATGCGTTTACCTATCCAAGTGACATGTAACACACTAAAGTCCTATTAATGGAAATTTACTATGGGAATACAATTCTTTCAGAATTATACTTATGATTATTGCATGTGGGATGGGAAATCAGGATATATTAATGGTATTAAAGACTGTTAATCATGTAGCAAATGTAATCATTTTGTTAAGGGTACAACAAAAATATTTTCAGGGATTTTGACTTGAAGGGAAAGAAAATTACATTGTTACTCCGTCAAGTTATTTGTGTGTGTGTGTATATATGAGAGAGAGAGAGAGAGAGAGAGAGAGAATATGTATATTCACACATGTTGGTTTGGCCAGGCAAAAGACGTGGTAACAATAAAACAGTGTGCAAGAAGAAAACACTAAATAGTTGATCTTCCTTGTTAGGAAGAGGAATAATAACCAGATCAGGAATGTGCTGTATTTCTGGGACATGTCAATTTCATAAAGTATATTTTCCTCTTGATTTAAAGATTCATATTACATTGTGCAAAGCTGTGTTAGTACAGTATATAAATCACTTTTTCAACAGGTTTGGAAATAGCCAACTTTTTGGAGATTTGATCTTGAAGTTGGATTTTCTTTTCAGAAAAAGTAACATTTTTTTACAAGCCTTTCAGCAAAGGCTGGATTCAGTGTTTGTTGATATGGTGCCTGTTTTCACCAGGGAAAATAGAAACAAGGAATGGCTAGTAGTAAAATCATAAGTAAATTAAATTACTAAATCTAGGCAAATTACATTAAATTTAAGAGAATTTTGTAATATTCCCCTCAATTTAGGAATTACTCAGTTATCCAGTCCCTGCTTAGTCTCATTCTGTAATCCAATGAGAGTTTTTCTTGAATAAGGGTACATGATTTAGCCTGCTTTACATGGGCCTTGAAAATAATGCAGATATGGCATTCTCTACCAACAGTATGAACATTCTCTAATATTTGTGGTTATGCAGTGGAAATTTCATGACTCAAGCCAAAATGGGTAATTTCACACAAGTTAATTTCATATTTCATAATTCTTCATTCTGGTTGGAATTTATGTAAGTGAGTTACAATAACTTACCTTTGCTCCCATTGAAGTTAATGGAGTTTTACCATATGAATGCTTTAAATTAAGAAAACGGGGGGGGGGGGGGGGGGGGGGGAGGGTTGCTGTACTTTACATGATATGTTCTGTCACCACCGCTGCACTTTTGAACCTCTGAGTGGAGCAAAGGAAAGAAAGCATGAATGACAAACAATTGTATGGCATGTGGAGTATTACCTAATTCCCAAAAGTACACAACTGCTTTTCTTGTTCCTAGTTTTCATCAGTTTAATTTACTGGCATTTGTCTTTGTTTATTCTGAAGCTTTAACACAGTAAAGACCACAATGAATACATTAGTCTTTAAATTACTGTTATTTTTCAGTGTGAAACAGGAATACATCAGTTTTCTAAACAAAAGTAATAGTTTACTAGATATTGTTGTATTCTCATTATTTATGCCTACAGAGTAGAATTCTTTATTTTCCTGTTCAGCAACCAAGTTCTCCATTTTTCTCTCCCTCTATTTCTAATCTGCATTTGTAATCCAAACATCTGTGGGCAACCATCTAGTTATTTGTGGGTTTTGAATATGTGGATTCAGTATGCAATGTAGACATGGTAACAAACTATGGGGGTTTGCCATTAGTCTTGTGTAGATATTGTATATATCCTACATTTGTTTCTGATTCTAAATTTTTCCTTAATGGTACCTTGCAGTCTTTTAACTAACTTGTTGTTCACAACGTATTATTATTCCAGAGTCTGTTGTCCAACGTACATTCCTTCACATGTCCTTTTAATCTTGAATAATTAGCAAAAATAAACATAGAACTCTAGCTATTGATTTTGGCATGTGGTCCTTCCTGGTAGCTGTCAGCTTGGAAAATACAATGCTCCAATGAGGGCAATTTAAAGAGTCACACATTTCATTTATTCACCACCACAGGGCAAATCACATGTTAATACTTTTCTATAGTGGATTTTACATTTTGTCAGTAGAGAAAATTAAGGCAACAGCTTTTAAACTCCTGGCAAAATGAAGGAGTGTCACCAGATGAAGTGCTCAGGTAATATACTATTGTATACTGTAGTTTATTCATCCAGAAGTGTTCGGGCAGGCTCTGAATTAATCTCCAGATTTCAAAATCAGTCTCATGGCGACTTGCCAGATTTTTTGTGTTCCAGGGAAAGCTGACCCTGATAACTGAAGGAGTTATTTCACATATTTCCCCTAGAAGTTCTAGTTAAAAGAATCTTTGGAAAGTCTACCCACCATGTGCCACTCCATTCCTTTGTCTTCCCAGACAAGGGAACAGAATCCAGCCTATCTATTTAAAAGGAGCCCATGCTGAATAATTACATACTCCAATTGTTCTCCATCTGCTGCTTGCTTGATCTACAAATGCCTTTTCTTATACCAGAAGCAAATAGCAGATACTCAGCTGTTCGGAGTTTCCATCTGGGAAATTGCAAGTTGCTATGGTCCAATGTCCAGGAGACGAGCCTATTGCAACATACAGTTAAATACAGCAAAAATGTTGGAAAGGAAATCAAAGAAATACATATTAGCTGGTCTCAATTTGAATATTAAAGGGTAATCAGGATAAATCATATAATAAGCAAGCTATATATAGTACATATTTGTCAAGCTGGTGCTGTGGAAGGGGAACCGCAAGAAGTTCCTTATGGAGTGTGAAGCATGGTCATATTCCTGCTGGGTACACTGGAGTTCCAGGAGGCATTGTGCTAAAGTCTGGTTCAATGTTTCAGAATACTTCTGAACTAGTGTGCCTCTACATTGTCCCCAGGGGCTATTCCTTCAAGAAACAATAGAGCACTTAATGTGTCTGCTGCAGCTTAAAGTGCCACAGTTACAATGACACTGGAAAAGAAAGGGTCACAGGTCTTATTAAAAAAAACACTTTCCTCAGTATTGTTTGCCCTAAAAGTATGCAAATGTTTCAGATCAAATCTGTGGACTCTTTCAGTGCCAACATTTTATTAAGCGTTAGCATACTCATTCCTGTCAGGAACTTCTTGTTCAAACAGCCTGCATCACTCCTTTACCCAATAGTGGTTGCTTAAATCAAAACAATAACAGGCAGAGTCCATAAGCATAAATGCTCTTCAGGGCTTCCATCTACAGCTCCCTTCCTTGTACTCCAGGAGGTTCAAAGTTTCTTCAAGGCAGCCTGGTGCCTGCTCACTTAGCAGAGAACAGTTACTTCTCTGAAGTCCCCAAACCTTTTGCACGCTTTTTCTGTTTCTCTCTCTTTATACCTGGGCTTGCCCTCATTAGCTGCATCAGCTGGGGGCATGTCTCTCCACAATTGGCATTTCTCCTTGCTGAGCCAGGTTTGAATTGGTTTTGCTGTCTAGGGGCAGGGACAGTTTTTAACCCCCTCCTACCTGTGTTTTGGGTGGGGGTTGTAGACCCCATCAAAATGCACCACGTACATCAAAGGAGAAAAAAATACCTTTCTAATATTACAAAAATGTATCAATACAAGGAATTAGGAAGATATATAAGCAGAGAAGTAGCATGTATGATATGTAAGGTATGAATTGAGAAATGCACATACTGGAACCCATGTTTTATGGAGTAATTTTAACTTGTCACTTACATAGAATATACTTTCTCAGTTCTGTACAATTCACTTGGGAAATACCATGCAATATGTAGAATTTTAAACTGTTTACTGAATCTGTAGAAAGAACCCTTATAGCAGTGTATCTGGACTGCCATGATTAAGAATGTGCCATCATTTCCTTTATAAATCTCTGTATTCAGGGGGATTAGAATAATATGGCATTAAAAATGCCTTTGGAGTCAAAATGAAGCATACAGTGCTAAGGTTCTGAGGCATTGCTGATTGTGTGAAAAGTTATGGTGTGCTGTGACTACTAATAATTTCTCTAGCCTTCACATTTAAGCTCAATCCATTCCTCAACACTACAGCACCACCACTCATAAAAAATCAGCTGCTATGTGTATGTACACAGACAATTGAAATCTATTCTGTTTTTTAAAAAGGTAATTTGGTCTAGTGATTAGAGCTAAGGAAAGGGAGTCAAAATTCATAGGTTCTCAAAGTCAATGGGATTGTTTCCTAAGTAATGAAAGCAGAATGGGTTCTTAAACAGCTTGTCAGGGCTTCAGTTTCACACCTGATCAGAAAGGCAGCACCTGCAAAAGCAGGGCAAAGACTGAAAAATGCTTCCTTCTAATATTCATTCTAACTTTGAACTAACTCACTTTTCTGTCCCTTTTAGAGAATATGCCTGCAAATAAGTTTCCTGGCAGCAACATTAACTGCACTGCCAATTTTAAAGTGAATATTAGAGAATATTTGTGTAAAACAAATGTTGAACTTGTGAATTTCTAAGTTATGCTGGTCAGAACATAGACCATCACTGCAGAAATGGGGGCCTATGTTTAAACATCAATAATTTAAGGGATTTAGGAACCAAACTCCCAATTTCAATGGGAGTTGAGCACATTACTCCCTTAGACATTCTGGAAATCCCAGTCTAAATTTATATATACACATTTATTCTGGGCTTGGCCCTTGACAACATGGATGTAGAGTACTGCATACATAAATGTAACCCTTCTGCCAGGTGGAGCCAGCAGCAAAAGGGGCTGTGTTCAGTATCTAGGGGTTCCTTTTCAACAATACAACACAAAACCCCCACCCAGTGACCTGGGACAACTACACACCACCCGCTGGGTGCCTTTAAGAGGCAATATTTCCCCTCTTGCAAGCACAGAATCTGAGTGTAGCAAAAAATTAATAAAAGGAGGGAATTAACTCAGCATTAATTTGGGAAACCACCACAACTAGGGTTCATAAACACAAACCATGAGCAAAAGACCCACCCCCAAGTAAATTGGACAGTGTCCTTTTTCCCTCAGGGTCTTAAGTCCAGCAATCCAAAAGTCCCTTTAATGTGGCCGTCCCTTCTCTGTACCCCACTCACAGTTGCTGTCCTTGGCCAGTGCAGCTCCAGAGTTCAGAGGCTTATCTGCAGAGTTCACCTCCCACCCGGGGTGGAAGACCGGGGGGGGGCAGGGAAGATAAGGGGACACCTTACATGCTGCAGTGCTCAGGTACTTGCTCGTCGCTCCAACTTGCCACACCTCTCCACCAGCCACCCTGCCGGTCGTGCCTCTCTGCCAGCCACCCTGCTAGCCACTTGCTATGCCTCTCCACCAGCTGCCCACTCATCAAGATGTTTTCAGGGCCCCCCACACACACCCTTAACACAGCTTTCAGCAGTTAGTGGAGGAGCCTCACTGCTGGTGTACACTGCTGGGCAGTCTCTTGCAATAGAGACACTATCCCAAAGTAGGTCTAATACTTAGACCTAGGTATCAGTGATTTCAGCTCTGCAGCATGTAACAAGACTCAACTGAGTCTAAATTAACTCTTCTATTATATCATGGGGAGAGAAAGAGTCAAATGATGTGTGAATCCCTTAAACAGGACCCAAACCACCAAGTACCTACCCCCACCCCCTCTCAACTCATTGGGCTTTGGAACCCATGTCCCCTGCCTAGTGAGTGCCATTCAGTTGAGGGTGAGTCCCTCCACTGGGGTATGCCAGGTACAGTTCTGCTGCCCTCGGTTCACAACACAAGGATAACAATCTTTTATTACTCCTGCCCCAGTAACAAGGAGACTTGGGATCCAACACCAGCCACAAGTGATCATTTGGGCAAGCAATTCCATCATGCTAAGCACCTAGGCAGGATGGGTGTGTCCATGCAAATGAGATCAGCTTCTGAAGTCTTATTCCACAGCTCACCACTCGATGTCAGGGGAGAGCTCATCCAGAGTCTGGGTGGGGGTTCAAGCTGGCTTTGTGTTGTATTGTTGAAAAGGAACCCCTAGATACTGAACCTGACCCTTGTTGCTGCTGGCTCCACCTGGCAGAAGGGTTACATGTTTGGGGGCTCGTCCAAGATTTCAGTTGGGAAGTCTCTGAATCTCGGGACATGCTTCCTCAGCTAGGGGAAGTATGTAACCCACATACCTCCTGGGTGTGGTGTTCTGTCCCATCTAGTGGCACCATGACCACAGAGAGAGAGAGAGAGAGAGAGAGAGAGAGAGAGAGAGAGAGAGAGAGAGAGAGAGAGAGAGAATGAGGCTGCTCTACAGCTTTAGCTAACAGACAGTTAGCTTTTAGCTCATGTTGTAGAGGCTCATGCACTGAGCTCCAGAGATCTCAGGTTCGATCCTGTGCACCAACAACCGGGGTCTGTCGGTGTTACATAAGTTTGAGATATAATAATAATAATGAGCAAGGCAATGAGGAACCTGATCTTGAATTAGTAAGGGCAGGTGGACACCAGCTTACTCCTGCCTAATAGCAAGAATGAGGCGTAAGACCTAATATTTCCCTCATTGAGGTTAGTGGCAAAACTCCCATTGAGGTCAGTGGTGCAGGATCAGGTCCTGAGGAAGAGGACAGAGCCAAACACTTCAGGAGCATGGTGAGAAAATTGCTTAAACCCGTATCTTCTCACACACACAAAAAAAATCTCTGCTTATGCCCCATCTTTTCCTTATCCTGCACCCATTTCAGTAATGTAGAGGATTGCTTGAGACTTATCACAATGCTAGCCTATGCTTAGAACTTACACTTACCTGCAAGCCCACAGGGAGTTTAAATTTCCACTCGAGCTTCCTGATGAATCAATGTGCAGAATCAAGACCTCTATTTCTCCATGACAATGATACATCCTATAGCAGTAGCCTCCAAGATGTCAGTTATAGAAGAAGCTGCTTTTATTATGGAAAGACACAAATACACACAGTATTTTGTGACTTTTTTTAACTGAGATGGGATTTGGCCTACATAGAACTTTTATGGTAGAATCCGATGAAGTGAGCTGTAGCTCACAAAAGCTTATGCTCAAATAAATTGGTTAGTCTCTAAGGTGCCACAAGTACTCCTTTTCTTTATGGTAGAATTATAATCTCCAAAGAAAGCAGGGTTATAAAAACTGCACTATGGGAAAGCATGCAGACTGCAAAGAACAACTTTTTTCCCTAGGAGATGAAAAAGAGCTTTTTGTAAGATTCTGAGGAAGTTTATTCTGCCCTCTTTTATATTGCAAATGTCTCTTTAATTCAAGTATGCCATATGAAGTGTTGATAAGGGTTTTTGTTTTAGCTGTTTGTGTTGTGGTTTTCTCATGAAAACATTCCTTCCATGCTGCTTGAATTTGCTTGTAGAGTTCTCCAAGAAATGTAAATTTGTTTCAAGTGAAAACAGGAAAAAGCAAGTTTGATTAAGCTGTTCATAAGAGGTGTTGATACATGGTGAAGATATACTAAAGATGTTAATTAAAGTGTTTTTATTAAACTTGTTCTCCATTCTGTGTCTTTCAGCTTGGCAGGATAAATTATTGCTACAGGTGTTTTCATTACAAGAATGGAGAAAGAAGATGAAGGATTAGAGCTACAAATCCTTGAAGGAATGTATCCTTTTAGTTACTGTACTGATGTTACTATTGTCTATTATGAGATGCATAACAGCCACAATTGCTGGCTTTCCCCTTTTGAGTAAGTGGTGGAACTAATCACTATCCATAGGCAGACTTAATTGCTTAGTGAACTTATATCCATCATTTTACAGTAAGTTAAATAAAGGTTAAAAACATTTAAAACAATGAATAAACAGCGTATACAATATGGTTTAGTTATTGAAACATTTCATATGCCATACCTCTGTGATGGACTGCAACCTTGTTGTAGTGGAGAGGCTTGCATGGGCTAAAGACGCTCAGAGCTACATTGTTCAGAGCTTTCATACTCATGTTAGGGTCCCCTTTGGCGAGCAGGTCAGGCGAGATGAGGTTCCTGACTAACCGCGGTCCAAACTTCACAAGATGCCAATGGTGGATCAGACGCATATAGAGGACATTTTAGTACTCTGAGGCTGTGAAGGCAGATGAGGGATGCAGCAGGAAGAACACCCCTGATGTCTTGGGTTTTCCTCCTGTCAAGTGTCATGTGGTCACAGCCTGCACACAGGTTTCCCCATCTTAAAAGATTTCAAGTGCAGATCTCTGCCAAAGGGCTCACACCCGCAAATCCCTGTGGCAATGGATGAGTGGTGGTGAAGACAAGAGTAGTGATTTCTGGGAGTCTTTAGTCACAAATCCACACACAGGTGGCAGTCGTGTGACGGTCATCTTGTGTTTGGATGAGACTGAAGTGCATTTCGGCAGCAGAGGCTGTGACTGAGCAGTGCTTTTTAGGATTCTCTCTGTTCATCCCAAATGGGGAAGAGCTAGAAAAGGTGCCCCAAACATAGGCTGTCTGACACTCTTCTAACTGGATGGCTACATCCAGTGGGATCACTCAACTCTATGGCCAAATCAAGAGATATAAGACAATGGGAGGGATAGCTCAGTGGTTTGAGCATTGGCCTGCTAAACCCAGACTTGTGAGTTCAATCCTTGAGGGGGCCATTTAGGGATCTGGGGCAAACATTGGGGATTGGTCCTGCTTTGAGCAGGGGGTTGGACTAGATGACCTCCTGAGGTCCCTTCCAACCCTGATATTCTATAAATTTTGTCACCTGGAATATCCGCAGCCTTATGGACTCTCAGCACAGTATCAGAGGGGTAGCTGTGTTAGTCTGTATCCACAAAAATGAGAAGTCCGGTGGCACCTTAAAGACTAACAGATTTATTTGGGCATAAGCTTTCAGGGGTTAAAAAAAACACTTCTTCAGATGCATGAAGTGATCCATGCATCTGAAGAAGTGGGGGGGTTTTAACCCACAAAAGCTTGTGCCCAAATAAATCTGTTAGTCTCAGCACAGTGAATGCCCAGAAAGAAGAACTGCCATAGTTGCCAGAGAACTGACAATTGACAACTACATTGACATTGCAGCTCTTAGTGAAACCCACCAGGCCGATGAGGGCCAATTTAAAGAGGAAGGAGGTGGACACACCTCCTTTTGGAAAGGAAAGCCACCTGAAGAGAGACACATTCACGGGATTGGCTTTGCCATCAAAAATAAAATCCCCAGTCAGCTTTTGGAGCTTCCCATGGGGATCAACGAGAATCACATGACTCTTTGGCTCAAGCTCAGCAACAACCAATATGCCACAAAAAGAAAAGGAGTACTTGTGGCACCTTAGAGACTAACCAATTTATTTGAGCATAAGCTTTCATGAGCTACAGCTCACTTCATCGGATGCATACTGTGGAAAGTACAGAAGATCTTTTTATACACACAAACCATGAAAAAATGGGTGTTTCCACTACAAAGGTTTCTCTCCCCCCACCCCACTCTCCTGCTGGTAATAGCTTATCTAAAGTGATCACTCTCCTTACAATGTGTATGATAATCAAGGTGGGCCATTTCCAGCACAAATCCAGGTTTTCTGCCCCCCCCCCTACAAACCTGCTGTGCATAAGCCCCAACACTTGATGATGAGGAAGACAACAAGGAGCAGTTTTATAGCACCGTCGATGCAGTCCTCACAGCCAGACCTAAGGCAGACAAACTCATCCTCCTGGGAGATTTCAATGCCAGGGACAGGACTCCCAAATCTGGAGCAGCACAATAGGCAAAGAAGGGGTGGGAAATGTAAACCCCAATGGTATTCTCCTCCTTGGGAAATGTGTGGAGCATGACCTGCTCATCACAAATACCATCTTTAGGCAGTGTAACAAATTTAAGACCACATGGAAACATCCTCAGTCCAAATACTGGCATCTCCTTGACTATGTTATAGTCAGCACCCGAGATTACACTGATGTCTGTATAACATGAACCATAAAAGGTACAGATCATTGTTGGACAGACCAATGAGTAGTAAGATCAATCATGTACCTGCAGCTCACTCCACCACACTGCAAACACCCAAAGACGAAGTGAAAACAGTCCAACGTCAAAGCACTTTAGGACCAAGCCAGCTGCAAGACATTCCAGCAACACCTGCCTGAGAATCTCTCTAACTTGCCTGATAACATCATTGACATTCAAGAGCACTGGGATCAACTTTCAAATATCATTCACAGTGCATGTGCTGAAACTATAGAATATTCCACTCATTGACACCAACACTGGTTTGATGAAAACAACAAGGAAATCCTAGTGTTAATTCAACAGGAAAGAACTGCATTCTGTAACTGGCAAAATGATTCCTCTAATCAATGAAAACATGGACTGCTCAAAGCCAAAGTCCAAAGGAGGCTACGTGACATCAAAATTAAGTGGTAGCAGCAGAAGGCCTCTGAGATCCAGGGTTTCATAGACCAAAGAAAGAGAAACTTCTTTCAAACAACAAAAGCTATATATGGGCCATGCTCCAAAGGCCCAACTCCCTTACGTTCCCAGGGTGGCTCCACCCTCCTCAAGGACAATGTGGCCATTAAACAACACTGGAAGGAGCACTTTGAGAGCCTAGTAAACCACAAATCCATGGTCTCTGAAGACACCATCAACCCTATTCCACAATGCTTAGCAATGGAACATATTGCTGATCCCCCATCTTCTGAGGACAAAGTCAAAATATCACCAGGCCCAGATGGCATCTCAGCTGAGGTTTTTAAAGCTGGTAGAAAAATGCTCCAGCATAAACTTTGCCAACTCTGACAAAATCTGGATCTGCAAAGAAATTCCACCTAAGAATGCCAACATTGTTACAATATTCAAGGAAGGGGACAAATCTTTGTGTGGGATCTAAAGAGGTATTTCCCTCCTCTCCATCGTGGAGTAGATCCTTGCCTGGAACCTACTAAACTGCCTTCTCCCCCTTTTCAAGGAACTCCTCCCTTAATCATAGTGTGGGTTCAGGCCATCCCAAGGCACAAGTGACATGATCTTCGTGGCACAACAGATTCAGGAGACCAACAACAGGAACTGTTCATAGTATTCATTGATCTAACCAAGACCTTTGACCAGGAGTAGATTTACCATGAAACAAACCATGTGGTGGGACGGGCGCCCAAATGCAGGACAAATATCTGACAACCTGCCCCTGAGTCCTGGCCTGCATGGCGTGACTCATGGCCCACATCGCTCCCGAAGGCCCTCTCTGTGCGCCCCTGGCGGGGGGAGGGGAGGTGGCTTCACGCGCTGCCCCCACCTGGGGCAATGCACAGAGATATGCTGTCCTCCTCCCTGCCCAGGGTCGTGCAGAGACGTGCCAGCAGCAGGGCTAAGGCGGCTCCCTGCCTGCTCTGCCTACTCCTTCCATGCCGCTTCACTCCCAGAAATATCCAGCATGTCCCTGCAGCCCATGGGAGGAGTGTGTGTATCTCCACGCGCTGCCCCCGCCCCGAGCACCGACTCCATATCTCCCATTGTCCAGAAACTGCGGCCAATGGGAGCTGTGGGGTTGGCACCTGCAGGCAGCAGCACACAGAGACCCTCTGCCTCCTCCCCACCGCCTAGGAGCCGCTGCTGAAGGGGTGTGTGTACTGGATGATTTGGGAGCCACACCTCTCCTGATCCCCTCCTGCACCACAACCCCCTGCCCCAGTCAAGGTACCTCACTTTATTTTCATTTACTTTCCATTACTTATAAAGGAGGAGGAGGAGGAAGAATAAAAGAATGAAAAATGGGGGTGGGAGGGAGATAAGTGAGAATGTTATTGTTTGTTGGCTGGGTCCTGATGGGGGGGGCCCTGAAAATGAAGCTTCACACAGGGCCCCACTAACTCTAAAATGCCACTGCCTTTGACTCTATCAATCATGATGCCCTATGGAAGGTGTTGTGTAGGTTTGGTTGTCACCAGAAATTCATTTCCATCATCAGACTACTCCATGATGGGATGACTGCCACTATTCTGTGCCACAGCTCAGAGACCACACCATTCATCATCTGCACTGGTGTCAAGCAGGGTTGCGTCATTCCTCCAACACTCTTCTCCATTTACCTTGCCATGATCCATAACCGCCTTCCTGATGGAATCAGGATTGAGTATCGTATGGATGGTCAACTCCTCAATCTCTGACGCCTCCAAACAAAATCCAAGATCATGAGAATTGTCATCACTGACCTTCAGTATGCAGATGACTGCATCATTCTCGCACACACACAGGCTGATCTGCAAAGTACCCTAAATCTTTTTGCAGATGCCTATCACAGCCTGGGTCTCTCTCTCAACATCAGGAAAACCAAGGTACTCTACCAGCCCTCACCTGCACAAACTACTCTTTGTACTGCACAAGTCACCTTCAGTGGAAAACCCCTGGAAAATGTGGAGCATTTTCCATACCTTGGCAGCCACCTCTCCCAAACAGCCAGCATTGACACAGAAATTGAATACAGGATCTGCTGTGCCAGCACATCCTTTGGAAGGCTACTCAAACAAGTCTTCAATGATAGGGATCTGCAAACAGGCTCCAAGATCTTGGTTTACAAGGCAGTTGTCATGCCCACCTCTTCTCTATGGGTGTGAGAGCTATGTATCCTATAGTGACAACTCAATTAGCGTGTGTGGTTCCAACAGCACTGCCTCAGGAGGATTCTCAGGATCAGCTGGGAAGACTGACACACTAACATCAGTGTTCTCTCTGCAGCCAACATCAGCGGTATAGAAACTCAGGTCATGAAACACCAACTCCACTGGGCTGGCCACTGTATGCCACTGTATGTCTGTATGCCTGACACTTGCCTCCCGAAGCAAGTATTCTTCTCTCAGTTAAGTCAGGGAAGAAGGGCTTGCAGAGGGCAGCGGAAGCACTTCAAAGACATACTGAAAGTACACCTTAAAAAGGGAGGCATCAACCCAACAAACTGGGAGGACTCAGCGCAGAACAGAACACAGTGACGCCACACCATACACCAAGCCACAGCTCACTTTGAGGAGAACAAGTCTGCTCATGAGACAGAGAAGTGACAAAAGAGGAAAGAAGGGGTACAACAGTCCAGCCAACAACTATGTCTCCTCCAAGATTACACCTGTCACTTCTGTGGGAAATTCTGCAGAGCATGAATTGGGCTCCTCAGCCACTTAAAAAACCCACCAATGAACTCCCTTGGCAGACATCATCCTCACATCAAGGCATAGCCGAAGACATATGCCATAGGGATTTACAGCAAAATAATCTTTTATAAATGTTCAACATCTGTAGATATTATAGACTCATAGATTCTGAGGCAGAAAGGACCACTGTGACCACTAGTCTGACCTCCTGGATAACACAGGCCTGAGAATTTCCCATAATAATTCCCACCGCATACCTTTTAGAAAAAAATATCCAGTCTTGATTTAAAAATTGTCAGTGATTCAGAATTGCTCTAATGGTTAATTACACTCACTTCTACAAATTTATACCTTATTTCCAGTCTGAGTATGTCGAGCTTCAACTTCAAGCCATTCAATCATTCACCTTTCTCTGATAGATTGTAAAGCCCATTGTTAAATATTTGGTCTACATTTGTTGTTCCTAGATGTATACATTTACTCATATTAAAATGCAAATTGTTTCCTTGCACGTAGTTTACCAAACAATACAGATCACTCTACATCAGTGATCTGTTCTCTTCATTATTTACCACTCCCCCAACTTGTGTGTGACATTCTGGGTTGCAATCTAAACAAAGAAGGAGTGGTGCCATCACTTGCTCTGTAATCCCATGAGCCTCAAAGTGTTCTGCTGGTACGGCAACCTTTGCCTGAGTACTCCCAAGCAACATACAAGCTTGCACTGAATGTCTCTGTGTTAAACAGCTCTGACTCAACAATTCAGATTCCAGCGGCCTTCTCGTTACACCCAAGCCACACTCCGGTTACTTGGGACAAGATGACCACAACACCCCTCCCCCAGTGCTGAATTTTCCTAAAACTGTGTGCTCTGCAATGTCCAGCCCTCTCCTGGACCATTCAGGAAGAAATTAAGGTTGGTTTGTTCCTTTTAAAAATACAGTACCCAGCAGTTTGCCACATTAATTGGAGTTAATACTCACTTTAAATGAAACGCATCACTGAGTTGGTTTAGATTAAAAGTAAAACAAGTTTATTAACAAAAGGAGACAGGATTTTAAGTAAGTTCCAGTATAAAGGATAGAGGTGAAAATGGTTACAAGTAAATAAGAATGAAAAACGCTTTCTAGAAGCTAAGACTTAACAAAACAAACTATACCCTTTGTTCAAAGTAGTTTCCTTCCCAATCTACCTTCCAGCAAGATTCCTTACTACCCCAGTGGTCAGGATCTCTCCCAAGGTCCAAAGTGCTCAGTTCCTTTGTCTTCTTAAGCTTCTCTGTCCCTCTCTTCTATAGGACACTGAACCTTTGAAGGGAAATCTTTTGAAGCACCCCCCTCCACACACACACCAGTAAAGTTTATTCAAGTTGCGAGGAAGGTGACATGGAGTCTCCCGGTGAAGGAAGATGCCTGCTAGTTTCTTCCACCACCAATGTTTGCTAAAATGCAAACTGGTCTGCTCCCTGTGATCTGCTCCCTGTTCTGTCTTGATGGTCCTATTTACCTTCTATGCATTCCCATTGTCTCTTAATGTACCTTGGAAAAACGTTCCAAATGGCCGAATCACATTCCTTTCTCTAAGGTGGAGTAACTTTTTAACCTTGTTTGGCAGACACACTTTGATAACAATTTCAATAAGTTTGTAATTTTGAATTTGTTCTCCATACATACTACAAGCAATAATATGAATAATCAGTAAGTTATTAGCTTTTTGTTGATATCTTACAGGACAAATTTTAGATAAGGGTTATGATATTAGTGAGCTGGAGTATGTTCAACCTGTTAGGCCAGCTGAAACTCACTACCTGATACCAATGAGCCCCTTTCCCTCTTGCACTGAGATGCTGTTAGGGTCATAGTGTCATTGCAGACTTTATCAGTTATGATTTTAGGTTGTTTTCTTCCAGATCACTGATAAAAAAAAATGATAAATAGCAGAGGGTCAAGAACCAATCCTTGTTGGATCCCACTAGAAACACACCCACTTGATGACAATTCCCTATTTACAATTATATTTTGAGATCTATCAGTTAGCCAGTTTTTAATCCAATTATTGTTAATGTTATATCATTCTAGTTTTTTAGTCAAAAAGTCATGCAGTACAACATGTCAAGCAGATAACAGATCATGTACTGCCCTTGGCCCACATGCATAAGTGTCATTAACGTCAGCACAAGTCATGCATGTAATATATGGCCCTAAGTAGGCATGCATCTGTACTCACATATTTGGGCTCATAAGACAGCATTGCCACAATAGAAAATCAATCAATCATCATTGGTTAGGAAACTTCATATTTTATAACTACTCTGGGTGAAATCCATGAGTCTGTGGAAGTCCCATAAAGAAGCAGATCCACTTCCAGGGCAGGGGGGAGGAGGAGTTTTTGGGATCGTGATGGGTAGTGGAATGGCTGTGAAGCCAAGCTTGATGAGAGTACAGAGGCCTGGGTAGGTCAAAGGTCTCTTTTTTAGTCCAAGAGTAGTGCAAATTCATTAGCCAGCTTTTATATTATTCCTATTGCAGTACTGTCTTAAAATCTCAAATAGGGGTTAGAGACTCATTGTATTTAACAATCAACAAACAAAGAACACAAAGACAGTCCTTCCTGTGGAAGAAAGAAGCAGCTCACTGCAATTACTGCTGCCCATCCTGTGGCTGAACATACACACTTACTTGGACTGTTTGTTGAGACGGTCACTCTTTTTTAAGATTCATTATATCTAATTGTATGGGGCTTAATTCTGGCCTCAGTGATGCAAGTATAACTAAGCAGAATTTGGCTCTTAGCAAGTTTTATATTACGAATGTTAGTCAAGCTATGGATTTAAAAAATGTAGCTATGAAATTAATTAATGTGAACTTAATTAAAATGACAGTATCAACATCCAGTAATTTCTGCTACATTAGTCAGTTCACACAGTTTATTTAGTTTATCTGAATTAATTGATTCTCTTTTCAATGCAGGCACTTATTTTCAAGGTAACCACTGCATTGAACTATTCAGCTGCTTTAGTGAAAATAATTCAGTATTAGAAAATTATGCAGTGCCTCTCCTTTTTTTATGTTAAAAGCCTAGGAAGTTTGTGTAGTGGGTGTAATGTGAGAAATTTTTCTGATAGAATGACATTTCCTACACTACATTTATGTGATTATAAGCAGTACATTGGATTTGGGAGCACAGAAGTAGAGTTGGGTAGGAAACAGTTTTCCCATCATGCAAGAATTTTTGTGATATCAAAAAAATATCCCCACCCTGATTTGGAACAATAAGTCAAAACCTTACATTTTCACAAACCAATGATCAAAAAAAAAAAAAAAATCAGGTCCATCAAATGTTTAGTTTCAATAATCTTGAAATATTTCATTTTTAATTTTGATACTAACTTTTGAGTATAAAGTAACTGAAATTTCATAATGAAAAATCATTTCCACAATTAAAATGAAACTTTTTATTCTGAAAATGGAAAAAGAGAGAGAGGGCATGCACACACAAATAATCCCTAACCAGTTTTAGGCAGATGTCCTTTAAAACTGACACACTGAAGGGTTAATTAATTTAAACTCCACAGACATTAGGTCAGATCCTCAAGTTCATCTGACCTTCACTCAATGGAACTCAGTGGATGGAGGCATAGGTAGCTTTTCACTATCCTTCTGTACCCAATCTTGGGGGGCAGCTGGGGCCAATCTGGCCTTCAGCACAAATTAGTGCAACCTCAGGTCTGATCTAATTTGTACCAGTTGGAATAGGCCAAACACTACCGGCAAACATCCAGAATACCCATTATGCTGTGGAGGAGACCAAGCATGTATGGCTGTGAGAACTATGATATTGAAATCAATGGAACTATGAATCTTTATAGCACAGTGACATACTGAGATTGACGCCCCATTGTTCTATCAATTAGCAAACACATTAGGTAACAGCCCTGACCCCAAAAACCTTATAATCCAAAACAGAATAAATAGACAAACTACGGGAAAGGAAACAGGGACAAAGGGGTGACCTGTGTTGCCTAAGGTCCTATAGCAGTGGTGGGCAATCTGAGGCCGCCAGACAGTTTGTTTACATTTTCATGGCCGCCCACAGCTCTCAGTGGCCGCAGTTCGCCATTCCCAGCCAATGGGAGCTGTGGGAAGCGGCAACCAGCATGTCCCTGCGGCCCGCGCTGCTTCCTGCAGCTCCCATTGGCCAGGAATGGCGAACCACAGCCACTGGGAGCTGCAGGTGACTGTGAAAACGTAAATAAACTGTCTGGTGGCCCACCAGCAGATTACCCAGACGGGCCGCACACAGCCCGCGGGCCGCAGGTTGCCTACCACTGTCCTATAGCAACTCAATGGACATAAAATCCAGGTCTGACTTCCTGTCCAGTGCCCTAACTACTGCCTCTGGGACTACTAAGAGAACAAGGCACTATTCAATGTAATAGTGTCAGGATCTGACCCAGCATTTGGATCTGATAGCAGGCATTTCAGTCTCTCTCTTTTTGCACCTGTTCATCCTGTTAGACATTTTGACTAATAGAATAGGGTCTCATTTCTTATGCTGACACTTAAAAATATATAGAACTTATATTTCACATATGGTGTTCCAAATTATAGTGCAAAAATAGCAAGTAAGCCCCTTCTGTGCAGTTATTGACAATTCAGTGCAAAAATAATTTTCATCAATCAACCATTTGATTCTATTTCCCTATTTATTTTTACAATGAAGAGAGCTAATTAAATTCCCTTTACCTGATTCATTTCATATACAGCATGAATAGCAGGTAAAGTCAATTTGTGAACCCATTGTCCTTGATGTACTGTAGGAGTGTTTCCAGCTGGAACTGATTATGCTTCATGTTCTGTGTTACCCAGTTAAAAGTAATCCAAAAGACAACAATAAATAATTGTGCTTCTACCTTTATTTAAATCTGTACTGGCACTGTTATTGAACAGTGCAGGTAAATAGCTGAAGATGGCTCACATTGTTCACAGAGCAATTTCTTAGCTGTACTAATGTTCCTGTATGGGACCCTGAAATGTCTGCAGTATAGAGGAGGTTAACCGATTAAAGAAGGAAAAAAAACCCTCAAGAAAATGAAATAAAGTCTGAATTTGTGTTAATTGCTATTTAAACAATTTGTACAATGAACTCTCCAAGATTAAAGGGAGCGGCAAGGAAATTAACTAGTGATTAGATTTTTAAAAAGGAGATAATATCAATAGGGGGTGGTTGAGAGTTATAGGGGAAAAATACTAGGATCACAAATTACAAATGGAAGAGGCCTATTCGGTCTGTCCCTTTTACAATTGTCTGTAGTATTTGTTTCTAGCTTTTTGTTTGTGAAAAAAGCTTATCAAGTGTAGTGTAATCTTCTTAACTAAAAGTATGATGACATTTTATCTATCTACCTATCTATGGATGGACAGGGGGAGGGAAGAAAAAGGTGGGTACCATTGCTAAATGGGGGAGGAGAGATAAAGAAGAAAAGTGAGAAGGACTGGATTTTGCATTCCCAGTTTGGATTGTATAGTTCCAAAGACCTGTCAATGGCAAATTTATTGAAATCAGCAAGTCAAATCCCTTTTGCAACCAAATTTCCCAGCAATGTGAATAGGATTTTTGCATACAAGTTCCAGGATAGTCAAAGATGAGGCTCTAAGCAATAACTGTATTCAGAAGAGAAAAAAAAGCAGAGGAGGGACAGAACCAAAGATACGAAGAACTAAATTTCAGAAGAGAAAAAATAAAGGATTATTATAGGGACCACAATAGTTAACTTTGTAATGGATGTTTCATTATCATCTCCCCTTTTCACTCTCTTTATCATCTTTGGCAAACTTCATGCCAGCAGCATCAGCTTCCTATTGGTATTCTTCCAGCCAAGGATCACTGGAGTGCATTGTACTCTGGTCCCATTACCTCCAGAAAACCTGATGCTCCTATGATGTGGGGTGGGTTTGGAGGGGTTGGTTAGAGAGCCAGCTATGGCAGCTTTATATCAGCCACTTATTCCCTCACACTTAAGGAAATCCTCAGCTGTCTGCACCACACAAAGTGGACTTGTCATAGGGTAAGACTGAGCCCACTGTATCTAAATTGGAATTTGATTGGGATCTTGGGGTTAGCATGTTAGCTGTTGATGACCAAAACAAGTGAGCTATAGTGACCATGTGGCCAGTTGCACTATGTTACAACTCATTCAAAAGCTGTACAGCTCTGGCAGCTTAATGATCTCTTAACACCATGCTGAGAGACTAGCTCACTACTGACCAGGTGGGTGAAGTATTGCCTATTGAATCATCAGTTCCGCTCAGAGGCATACCATTATAAAAGCTTACTCAGTTCACCCAAGTTCTGTTTATGCCATTTCAATGGATGGCAGAACAAGGTGTCATGGCTGATAGGGCGTATTACAGGAACTGTAGAATCACTAGTAAATACCTATTTTGATACATATTCTCATTCAGAACACACAGCATTACACTCCAATTTTAAATGCTTAATTGTGGATCTAATTCCCTAAACCTCCTTAAGGGTCATTAAAGTATCATGTAATTTTGCATTAGGTTCCTTTTACTGTAACACATTATGAGGTATCTGGATAGCAGAGAGTGGAGTTGTGATATTAGTATGCATCTACATATTTTCTTTAAATTAATGCACGTAAGCAGCAGCCAATTTTCACATACTAGTAACATAATTAAATACCTGCTAATTAAAAACAGTCATTTAAAAATAGATAAAGAAAAGGGTCTATAGAAACAATAAAGCTCTTCCTCTCCTCTCTTATAGATTAAAGCAACAGATAATTTAAAAATAAAATGTTTTAAATTAATTTAATGCATTTAATATACTCTCAATATGAAACTCGTTATGCTAAATTCTAAACCATAGTGACTTATTTTAGTACTATAAGCCCTTGGGAAAAGAAAAGACATTTTTCATGGAAACACTGTCAGAGCCTCAGCTCTAGCAGCTCTTATGAAACAGTTATATAAGAATTGAATAAATGTGCTGATTTCTCTGTATCATACATTGTGAAACTCAGAATTCCCAGAGGGTAGTTTCAACTACATCACTATCAGGTGCTGGGAAATGTGCACTGATGATGTGAGAATAGTTATTCACATGCTCATTCAGCTGATCACATCACACCAGAACTGTAAAATCCTTATTTATGTTAGCAGGTCATTGAGGTAGAACTACAGCTCATAGTGAACAGATGTATATATACATAGAGTGGATGAATCCATTCCACAGAAGACTACTGCAACTGTAAGTGGTGTCCTCTTTTTTGACACTGAGGCACTTCTATCATTTACATCAGCTATAATCTTTACTCTGAAGTCTTTCACTTCACAGAATATGTCCCAAGATCGCTTATTAATTTTTGAAGTGCATCAAACTGATGAAAATGTAAAAAATAATTCTTACTTGAAATATTATTCTTTATATATATTACATTAGCACTTAGGAGCCAGATTCATAGACTCAGGAGACTGGAAGGAACCTCTAGAGGTCATATAGTCCAATGCCCTGCACTCATGGCAGGACTAAGTATTATCTAGACCATCCATGACAGGTCTAACCTCTTAAAAAACTCCAGTGATGGCGATTTCATAACCTCCTCTGGCTCCAGGCACATAGATCATATGCTGTGATAAATATAAAGGGAAGGGTAAACACCTTTAAATCCCTCCTGGCCAGAGGAAAAATGCTTTTGCCTCTAAATGGTTAAGAAGCTAAGACAACCTCGCTGGCACCTGACCAAAATGACCAATGAGGAGACAAGATACTTTCAAAGCTGGAAGGGGGGAAACAAAGGGTTCTCTCTGTCTGTGTGTTGTCTTTTGCCAGGACCAGAGCAGGAATGCAGGTCAGAACTCCTGTAAAAAGTCAGTAAGCAATCTAGTTAGATATGCATTAGGTTCTGTTTTGTTTAAATGGCTGATAAAATAAGTTGTGCTGAATGGAATGTACATTCCTGTTTTTGTGTCTTTTTGTAACTTAAAGTTTAGCCTAGAAGGATTCTCTATGTTTTGAATCTGATTACCATGTAAGGTATTTACCATCTTGATTTTACAGAGGTGATTCTTTTACTTTTTCTTCAATTAAAATTCTTCTTTTAAGAACCTGATTGCTTTTTCATTGTTCTTAAGATCCAAGGGTTTGGGTCTGGTTCACCTATGCAAATTGGTGAGGATTTTTATCAAGCCTTCCCCAGAAAAGGGGGTGTAGGGCTTGGGGAGATTTTGGGGGGAAAGACGTTTCCAAGTGGGCTCTTTCCCTGTTATATTTGTTAGACACTTGGTGGTGGCAGCAATAAAGTCTAGGGACAAAAGGTAAAATAATTTGTACCTTGGGGAAGTTTTAACCTAAGCTGGTAAAAATAAGCTTGAAGTTTTTTTTCATGCAGGTCCTCACATCTGTACCCTAGAGTTCAGAGTGGGGAAGGAACCTTGACATATGCATACCCACAGTGGCATATGGATAGGGACCACACATCTTGAAGAACCTCCAGTTACTATAAGGTAGGCAACTTTCTCTTATAACATGATATTATATATACCCCTCCTTAAAACTCTCCTTGGCCATAATGCTTTCAAAAAACATAACAGTGGTTAGGCAGCTGATATGCTGAGATGCTTCTTGTCATGCTGACAAATATTGTCTTGTTTCTTTGTACTCTCCTGTCTGTATCCATCTACTGCCTTCTGTCTTAAACTTTAATTGTAAGATCTTTGGGGCAGAGACTGTATTTTTATACTGCATTTGTACAGACCCCCACAGTATTTCACTGTGAGTGACTGACAAGCAATACTCATATAGAAGGAGAAAGATGGCAGAGCCAAATGAAGGACCACCATTCCAAATGATGCATCAGCAGAGGAGTCCTGTACCAAAACATAAAGTCTCACAAACATGTGGATGGAGATCCATGTAGCTGCCTTGACGATGTCAAGAAGAGGCACCACTTGAAGCAATGATAGAGACATTGCTTATGCTCTTGTGAAATAAGTTCTTACCCCAAGAGGTGGGGGAATATTAGACAGTTGGTAGCAAAGTGAAATACAGCCCAAGATCCATTTTCAGATTCTTTGAGAGGATATCACCGGACCCCAACTCTTTCTGCTGTGGCAACAAATAGTTCCTGATTGGTTTTGTTCTCCGCAGGTAAAAGTCACCTATCTTCTGAGGATATGATGGGGTTTGGAAAGAATGTATGTGAGTGCATTGACTTGTTCAGGTGAAACTGAGATTACTGGGGTGGGGGGGGAGTGAATTTAGAGTAAATGTAATGAAACTTTGTCCTTATGGAATATAAGTGTAAGGAGGTTCTTGCCATGAGCACACCAAGCCTCCAGGGTGAGGTGATGGCCACCAAGAAGGTGACCTTCATGGATAGGAGAGACATGGAGCAAGAAGCTAAGGGTTCAAAAGTAGGTGTAGTGAATACTGACAGAACAAGGTTCAGGAAGCATTGAAAAGTAGGCTTTTTTATAGGCAGGAAGGTTCTGATTAGGTCTTTCCGGAATCTGTTATTCAGAGGGCATGGAAAGATTGAGTCGCCCTGTGAAGCTTAACAGTATGCACTGACTGCTGCCAAGTGGCCCATAAGGATCTGATAGAGAACCCTGCTGTCTTTAAGGAAAGAATAAGGGCTCCCCAACCTAATGGGGATGCATTGGTAATGATTGTCCTGTCCAGTGCAGATGTGATGAAGGGAACTTTGATGCATACCCTGTGAGCATTCTTCCACTCATGAACTGTTGGTTTGCGAGTACACAGGTTGGAGCCGCACTTGCAGGCAATGAAGGTGGAGTCTTGCAAATTGCATGACATAAGCACATGAGGCATTATGGTGTGAGAGAGAGAGAGGTCTTGATATGCACTCAGGGGTTGCTTATGATCCATTCTGTGATATTCATAGCCTGAAACCTGCCCATAGCAGGTAATCCTTTGCCATGATTGAATTTAAGGATGCCCTGAGTAAGTCTAAGATCTGTGTAGGGGTGAGGATGGATTTTTCAGCACTTACCCTGAACCCCAAAGAGAAGAGGAGTTGCTGCATTGTTGAAGTTGACGCATGGGTCTCTTGGCATGACCTGGACATAAGAAGCCAATCATCAAGATAAGGGAAGACTATGAAACCATAGCATCTGTTATAGGCTGCTGCTACAGAGAATACCTTGTTAAAGATTCTGGGGGTAGCAGCGATACCTAAAGAGAGTACTCTCTATTGAAAGTGGGTGGAGCCCACTGTGAATCTGAGAAAGTGTATGCAAGCAGGGTGGATGTCCACATGAAAGAAGGTATCCATCATATTTAGAGCTATAAACCACATGCCCTTTTCCAGTGATGGAATTACTGATGCCAATATGACCATGAGAAAATAAATTTGTGAAGAAAGTGGTTGAGTTGATGCAGGCTGAGAATGGATCTCCAACCTCCCTTCATTTTGGGTACTAGGAACAATGCTGAATAAAAACCAGTTCCTTGGTACTGAAGAGGAACCCGCTCCATCACTCCTCACTTTAAGAGATTTCATCTCTTGCTTGAGAATGTTCTTGTGAAAGGGGTCCCCAGAGAGGGAGTGGGGAAGGGGATTTTAGAGGGGAGAGGGACATAAGCTCTCCCATATAGCTGGAAAGGATGATTTTCAGCACCCATGTTGAAAGAGAGTGTTAAATGGTCCCCAAAGGGACTGCAATCCGTTGCTGATGGAGCCCTAGACTTGTGTGCTTTCCTGTCATGCCTCCAAGATGTAGGATGTACTAAGTTCTTTTGGGCTGAGCTCATAGACTTGCCACATTTAGGCAGTGCTGAATCAAACTTCTTTGAAGAGGATTTGGAGGAGACTTAGTCTCATGCTTATGAGAATGGTATCTGCTTTTCTGACAAGATCCCGCTGAGGGTTCTCTGGGGTTAGACTCCCTCACTCATGAGTGGGACCTTGTGGCAGGAGGAACACTTTTTGTTGTAACAGGCCAATGTAAGGGGGTTGGGGGGCATACCTTTGCCTGGATCTGATTTTGGCCTTTTCCATTAGGTGCTTCCTAAGGCAAAGTTCCTGCCCTTCCCATGTACATCTAGAGAACAAATGGCAGATACTGCACCTTGTCATGATGTGGGCTTCCCCAAGTACAAGCAGCACTGGTGGTTGTTGCTGACCAAGAAGGATCACAGGTAGGAAGCACAAATTTGAATCTTGGGCATAGTCCAGTACCCAAACTGTGTAGGGGAGAGGAGGGTGCTCCCCACCTTGAGAAGATTAACTGTAAAACACGAAAATTATTAGATAAAAACTTTAAAACTCTAGAACTCTAAGAGCTATTTACAAATATCTAAATATATTCACAGATAAAGGAGAAAGCCAATGCCGCTGACACTGGAGGTTCTGACCTGGCCCATGCAGCAATCAGAAGGAACTGGAGAGATGGTCAGTCCACCCTTCCCTTCAGAGGTGGTTGGAAGCACAGGGTGAGGCACAGGGCATGGATGGATAAACAGACACCGCACTCAAAATTCTCAGACTCCAGTCACATGGAGCACGCGTGCCCATAGAGACCAGCACTGAAAGAAGAACATATATTTCCTTCATAAAGGTAATAAAAACAACCAGCAAAGTATTAATGGTATGGTAACAACTGACAACAACTGAACTGGAAGACAATGAAAATGGGACAAATTCTGACTTATTTTTCGAGATATAGAAAATAAATTCCTACTTACCGAATAGAAAGTATGGCATAGGGTTTTGTTACTTTAAGGTAAGATCCTGAGTGACAAAATCTGAGCCTTAGAAAATATCCTTCCTTCACAAAAAAATGGGGACTATTGAGAAGGAGAGCTTTAATTATAGTTATTATATAATTATAGTTAAATAAGGATCCTAGAGAGCAGAATTTGTGTTGACGGAGGTTGAGGGCTTTTAAAAAGCTATATAATTTTGTTCCATGGTAAAATGCAATGAACAAGGACAGTAGTTACAGAAAACACTACAAGATGATATTGAAAATTTTTCTTTGAGTGTTCCCTCAAGGATGTCTTTAGAGAGCCACAGAACACAGGCACAGCCACAGCCAAAGCCTCTACACCCTTTTGGGGAAAGGATTTTCTGTAGTTGTGCAGTTTGTCAGTCCCTCAGTGATGGCTGCCATCTATTTAGTCATAATAACATAGCTTCTTGCAGAACCATGCTACAATTGGCTTCTCTGTCTATGTTTGCACAGAACCCACTCTCATAGGACAAATGAAGGCACACAGCTCTTTTAGCATCATATTGTCTCCAAAATGTGGTTGCCCCCGACCACACTCAAGCCATAATATACCTCTTTCCAGCTTCTGGAGACCCAGTACTAAGGAAGGAGAGGCTTCTGTTGCATGATGAAAATGAAGGGGAACATGTTGCTGACATGTTGTTCCCCATCCCAATGTTACATGGCTTCCATACCAGTTCTTTTGGCTTCTTTCCTCTTCCACTCATAATGATTGAAGAGCATGGAGAATGAGATTCTCGGAGTGAGTAAGTACTTAGAAAACATAGCTAAATGTACAATTCTAACTCCATATTTATAATTTTTCCTGCTTTTTGCCTTGTTTCCTCTAACCCTCTGCAGTGTCTCTCCCCCACACTGTCAACCCTTCCCCAGTTAAGGAGGGAATTTGTTTTCTGATCCTAACGTAGTCTATTCTTTTTCACAGTGACCACACCGTGCACTTAGATAATATGCATCTAAGCCACTATCTGTGATCAACCTGGTACTGGGTGAGAGTAAACAAATCTGCCAAAAAATGTTTGTAACAGTCTAACAGAGAATTTACTTGGCACCACTGCTAATAGTGGAGAACATCATCCATGTGTAGACAGAATGTGTTTCTAGCTCTCAACTGCTCTGTTTGTTTCAGGTCACGATGCATAGAAGCCACAGGTGCATTCCATTTTGTGGGCACAGTAATTTCTTTCATAACCCCACATCTACTGTAACTGTTCAGACGAGTGTATCTTAATTCAGGGAACGTTGGAAGTCAAATTCTCTTAGCTGTGTGGATACTATTAAGATTTGCTCCATCTTTTAGTTTAATCTTTACTGGGGCATATAACAGTAATCCTATTTCCTCAAAAATATTCATAAGGATTATTTCTGTTAATGCATTGCCACAGCTACATCATGATTTCATAAATTATTAGTCTGTGAACCACTGATGATGAAAACATTGAATTACCAATTAATGTATTTATATTTGTTTGGCAAGAAATAGTTAAGGAGGACTATCTATAATTGAGGTAGTGCTTATTAGCTGAAGAAGATCATGCAGTCTGCAACACAGTAACACTGAGATCATGCTTTCTAGATCAGGCTCAGTTATAAACCAGATTTCAGTATCACTAAAAGGTGGATAGAAAGCTGGCTAAATTGTTGGGCTCAACGGGTAGTTGATGTCTAGTTGGCAGCCGGCATCAAGCGGAGTGCCCCAGGGGTCAGTCCTAGGGCCGGTTTTGTACAACATCTTATTAATGATCTGGATGATGGGATCAATTGCACCCTCAGCAAGTTCGCAGATGACACTGAGCTGCAGGGAAGGTAGATACACTAGAGGGTATGGATAGGGTCCAGAGTGACCTAGAGAAATTGGAGAATTGGGCCAAAAGAAATCTGATGAGGTTCAACAAGGACAAATGCAGAGTCCTGCACTTAGGAAGGAAGAATCCCATGCACTGCTACAGGCTGGGGACTGAATGGCTAAGCAGCAGTTCTGCAAAAAAGGACCTGGGGATTACAGTGGACGAGAAGCTGGGTATGAGTCAGCAGTGTGCCCCTGTTGCCAAGAAGGACAACAGCATATTGCGTTGTATTAGTAGGATCATTGCCAGCAGATCGAGGGAAGTGATTATTCCCCTCTATTCGGCACTGGTGAGGCCGCACCTGAAGTATTGTGTCCAGTTTTGGTCCCCTCACTACAGAAGGGATGTGGACAAATTGGAGAGAGTCCAGGGGAGGGCAACACAAATAATTAGGGGACTGGGGCACTTGACTTACGAGGAGAGGCTGAGGGAACTGGGGTTATTTAGTCTGCAGAAGAGAAGAGTGAGGGGGGATTTGATAGCAGCCTTCAACTACCTGAAGGGCGGTTCCAAAGAGGATGGAACTAGGCTGTTCTCAGTGGAGGCAGATGACAGAACAAGAAGTAATGGTCTCAAGTTGCAGCGGGGGAGATCTAGGTTGGATATTAGGAAACACTATTTCACTAGGAAGGTAATGAAGCACTGGAATGGGTTACCTAGGGAGGTGGTGGACTCTCTATCCTCGGAGGTTTTTAAGGCCTGTCTTGACAAAGCCCTGGCTGGGATGATTTAGTTGGTGTTGGTCCTGCTTTGAGCAGGGGATTGGACTAGATGACTTCCTGAGGTCTTTTCCAACCCTAATATTCTATGATTCTATGATATTTAGATGCATTTTACATGGCTCTCTAGAATCAGCAGGCCAGGCAACTAAAGCAAGAAACAATGATGCACTGACATTTTATTGTCCTCCAACTTCTCTCACTCAGTTCATGTGACACCAAACAGAAAAGTGTCCTCTGACTGCATTTGTGGCATTCAGCCATCCAAGCAGGCAATATCTGACAATATCAGGTGCAGTTAGGACTTCACCTTTGAATTTGGGATAGTTTATTGAACTCTGATCTGCCTGTGTTAGCTCTGAATTCATAGATTCGTACATTTCAAGGCCAGAAGGGACCATTGTGATCATTAAGCCTGATGTCCTATATAACACAGGCCATAGACCTTCCCCAAATAATTTTAGAAAAATGAGCATATCTTTTAAGATCGATTGAGAATTTCGTGCTACCTCTGCTAATTGTTCAATGGCTTCTAGAGCATCCATCTGGCTTTTTATATGTGTAAGTGCTTTTTTGTGCAGCTCTCTTTAAAGTCTGGTTAAATTGTAAAAGCAATTTCTGGGATATATATTTGTTTGTAATGACAAATGCATTTCTTATGTATCCCTCTTTCTTTTTCCAAACTTACAAATGTCTGCTAATGTACTCAAACCCTTGTGTATGTTGTTGTTGTTCCTCTGGCAAAGGCAAAAGTCAGAAGGAATGTGACTGGGGTAATGTTAGAGAAAACATGCAGCATTTGGCAGCAGACACTTCATTCCAAAAAGGCTAATTCTGAAGAGAAAAGATTTGTGGAAACCACATTACCTGTCACACTTCCAGTCCAGGGCCCATTAAAATCTATACTTTACATGCCAAAACCACTTTCCAGTTCAGTGCCTTGTTCAATAAGGCGATGACAAACACTGAATAAGAGAAAATGCAAATGTGAATCCAGCTGCACATCCCATGCAAAAGTTACTCTCTGATGTGGTCTACCTGAATCTCCAGAGCCTCCATGGAGAGGAGAGGAGGAGAGTGCAGCCACTGCCAAGCACTCATGTACAGGTGGGCAGAAAATAGGAGGGCAAGGGAGCAGATTCGAGAAGCCATGGCTCCATGCCCCACAACGCATGGGCCAGTGCAATGGAGCAGGCGCAGAATGGAGAAATAAGCTGCACCAGGGAAAGAGCTGGCACAATTTACTTCTCCCATGGAGCAAGGTTGCCAGTCCAGCCGTAAAATGGCTGTTGGGGAAGCTTGCACTGTGATTGCCTGTCCTGGCTATCTGTTAATGAGCCTGGTTTGGATAGTGGCATCAGATGGCCCAGTATTTATATGCATATTAATCACCCTCCAAACTATTTAAAAGAAGCTATAACTTAAAGTATGACTGTAGATGCATAGTGATAGCCTAAGACAGTTTCCCATGGAATAAGGCAGGCAGCCTATTAGTTTGAACTCTGTTTAAAGTGGAGTGATTATTGTAACATGTTGGCTGTATCTGGGTAATTTGTATTGGAAAGAACTGGTAACTAGAACTCTCATATTACAAATAAAATATCTTGAAAGGATCTTATTGTCTCTTTTACTGAGCACATCAGCACAAAATTATTCAGCCCAAGGCACAGGAAACAAATATTGTCAAGTACAACATTATTTCTGCTATCTCTCTATTCTCCTCAAGGACTGTCATGTTTTTTATACCAATTTCTTTCTATCACCTTTTGTAACAAGCCTTTGTGCCCTGGTATACAGACAGTCTGTTCTTATGAGACCCCCACAACTATGGACTTTCAAGATCTGAAGGACAACCAAGGACAATAGTTTTTACTGAGGCAGTATCACCCTGTTAAAAATCAAAGACAAACTGCGTCATTTGTTAAGGAAACTGGATACACTAGCCCACCGGGGCAAAGATGAGAAAAATAAATTTATCACTACCCTTAACTGATTCACAAGGCTTATTTCTGCAAGCATTTCTGAGGGAAAAGGCATGAATTTCACCCTCAGTATTTATTAGCACTAACGAAAAAATATAACTATAGAGACTATATTATTGCTAAGTTGTTTATAAAGAGCTGTAGGTATGTGGTATGCTTTATAAACAGAAAGCTAGTCCTGCCAATTTCCCAAGATTTTTTTATCTAAGCCAAAAACCTGGTAAACAAATACAAGATATAGGGCAATCATTCTGAAGAGTGAATATTATTAATTTTGTCAGGAACAGGGGAGGGATTATATAAAGACCTGAATTTTGAAAGGAAAGATGTGGAAGAGGAAAAATTGAAGGTACTTGGGCAGATCAAGATGGGGAGCATTCTAGGCATAATGTTTTCAACATGGTGTTGAAACTCATCAGGTTTTAGTGCGGGGCATCCTGATACTGTCAGCCAAAATTTTCTAGGCATGTGGCAAAGGCACTTTTTGATTTATTTTCTATTCTCTTTGTAAAAAATAAGTAATTTAATGAAAAAAACCCCACTATATTAAGAGAATATTAAAGTTGCAAAATTAAATACCCAAAAAGCATGCCCAAAGTTAACTCTGCCCCTTTGTGTATATGCGTTAAGCCAAATTCTCTGCTGGTACAAGCTGTCAGTTTAGCGTAGTAGTGAATTTGGCCCAATCTTTACTTACATAGTCATATGCTATTATTTATGTGGGACCTTGACATCTTCAGTGCGTAAATTTGATGATGTGCAATGAATAATGTTTTTTTTTAAATAACTTCAAAAAATAAATGAAGAGGAAGAATATATATAATGCAATTGTTCTCTATCCACCACAATTAAAGTTATTTTCTGTGTGGAATGTAAATTACATTCTTATTTGTACCTCTTACAGAGGAAGGATTAAATAAAATTATAGCATGTGATCATGTAGTTAAAGACTGTGAAATCCTGGCTCCACTGAAGTCAAAGGAAAAATGCCAACTGATTTCAGCAGGGCTAGGTTTCAACCTTGTATCTTTAATGCACACAGATAAGGGGATGTAGCTGTTCTTCACGGACTTTGTCATTTCTTCATTTTTAAATGTTTAATTTTGTAACCTTAACTTTGTTGCCTTTATTTTGGTGCAAAATATATAAATAACTGACTACAGCTGAAAAAAAAAGTTTGCAGATGATACTGACATTGGAGGTAGCACATACTGGGCCTGTTCCTGTTCCTATGGAAACAAGTGGCAATATTCCTATTGCAGGCTCAGGAGCATCAAGTAATGCAACCTCAGAAACATTTGACTCATGTTGGTTATTTGTCAGTTCATTGTAGCATAATGTAAAATAATTAGTTTGGGAGTAAAGAATCAAGTTACCGAATATGTGCTAAAGGAAGCTATCGTCCAGAAAACAGTTCATGAGAAAGATGTGGAAGTTACTGAAACCACTAATCCGGTAGAGAACAATGTAAAACTAGCAAACAAGTTTATTAGTAGAGAGGAATAAAATACAAAGCAAAGAGAGATTATCCTATTATTGTAGAATTAACTGATGAGATGCATCTGAAATAATATACAGTCACTAGAGACTATCCAGAGAAAGGATATTACTACTTTAGAGCCAGGTTCTGTCATCCTTTACTCATGCTGAGTAGGGTTTTATTGTAGAAGTAGATGGATTCACATTGATGCAACTATATCTGGAGTAAGGTACCACTCAGTGTGAGCCAGGGTGGAAAATATGTGAAAGATTAAAGAAGCTGGGACTTACTTAGCATGAGAAACATGGGAGATCCCGGTGACCTACACTGACAAAAGTTCTTGGAATTATGGAAATGTTTGAGAAAGTTAATAAAGCTAATTTTGCCCTTGTGAGATTAAAAAATTAGAGAATAAGGTAAAAATAATTATATTTAGAACTGAGATGATCAAAAATGTTCCATTAACATATATTTTTGATGGAAAATGACTTTAGCAAAATTGAAATTTTAGTGAAAAATTCAGTTTTCATAAATACAACTTTGGAAAAACCTTGAAGTTTTCATTTTTCAAAAATGTTTGGTCTAAAGCCAGTTCAATTTTAAAACTGAGAAAAGTATATATAGCTGCTGAAAACCAAAACATTCTTTTCGTACTTTCACAAACCTCTGAAAGATTTAGAAGAAAAATATAATTTTTGTAAATATTTTTCATGACAAAATTATTTCCTGACCAGCTCTACTTAGTACCTATAACTAATATCCCATTCTATGTACTCAATGAACTTCACAAACCTTAAAGGCAAGGTTATGCAATCTTTATTCATTCTGATGTGCACTTTGCACTACTTATGGGAATGTATGTGTTACTTCAATATAACTACATTTATGAGAAACTGTTTGCAAAAATGAATAAATGTTTCACAATCTAACCTTTGTTGAGTAAGCCTCTCAATACCTCTCTGAGGAAGGTATGATAAGGAGGAACTTAGGGGAAAAGCAGGGAAATAAAGTCAGAGTATTTCACACAAATGGTATGAAGCTCTAACATGATCTGAGCACACTTTCTGTATTGGCTGTTGAACACAGTTTGGCCCTTGTCTTCCCCATGACTAACCCATGTTCAACTAAGGTTAAGGGATGGGGAAGTAATGGCTGATATCACTCCACTCTTAGTGAAGATACAGCAATAGAGTTTAATTGGTTTCCCAAAGTGCCGTAGTAAATCAAATGTAGAGCAAGGAGAGGAACCAATCATTCCTTGGTTCTGTGAACTTTGCCAGAGCAAATCTCAAATCTTCAAATCTCTCCTCATAGTAGACCCCCTTCTACTATGATGCCTAGAGTAAGTTGCCCATTTACAGTGGCTAGGTAAGTGGCTGATGTGGTTTGCTGGCATTATTAATGTATAATTATTTATATTTTTAATAAGTAAACCCTCAAACCTCCATGGAAATTATGTATGTGTCATAGGGCCTTCCTTAGCTGGGTGGCCTAGTGGCTAGATCACTAGTCTTTCAGTCTATAAGGCCAGAGAGCATAGTACGGGGACATGGGCCCTCCGTCTCTACTGGGTCCCAGCCCAGTATCCTGTGTAACTCAACCCCTAAACAGGAAATCAAGACCCACTTGCCTCGGCTACTTTCTAGTCTCTTCAGTTTGGGGCACGTCCCCACTAGTTCCAGTTTACTGCAGCTCACCTAGTCCATTGGCCCTGGGACTGGGGCTTATTTACAGCCTCCCCTTGGCTGGGGAGCCTTTACTTGCCTCAAGTGGCAGCACTGACTGGCAGATCGCTGATCCATCCCTGCAGGCAGGCAGATAGAGAACTCCTGCCTCCTCTCCAGTCAGCTCCCAATTGCGCCAGGCTCCCTTCTTTTCTCCTACTCCAGGCCTGGCATTGGCCACAGGTATAGAAGAGCAGGGCTAGCTAACCCAAAGGTTTTCTTTAACTCTGCTGTGTCGGATGAGAGTTTCTCTACTCCCTTACAGTATGTAATCAGTCTAACCATGCCTTCCTATCAGTGTTACCTTTGTCCTTCCTCCCTTGCTCTTTCAACATATTTCCTATACCTACTTGTTGCATCTTGTCTTAATTTACAAGTGGAAGCTCTTTAGGGTAAGAATTGTCTCTTACTAAGCACCTAACACAGGGACATCCTACTATAACTGGTGACCACTGTAGAACAAACAATACATAGTAATTTATTAAATCCTCCTCGATTAACCAGATTTTTTATCTAAAAATTGTTTTTTTTCAAATTGCAACATGAGTGAATCAATGAAAAAAAATTTATGAAGAAGACCTGTGAAGCCATCTATTCCAGGTGATAGAGTGGAGTTTAATCATCACTGTTAAATGACTACCCGTGGGACACCCACACGTCATGCACAATATAAAGGTTTTATTTTTCATTCTGCATACACTATGATATCTTGACAAAGTGAGTTTATTGATTTGGAGTTGTATCTAATGTCCACTGATTTCTACTTTATCATTGATTTTTACCACAAAACACTTTTAACAAAACAAAATCTATTTTTGCTACCCAAGAAAAAGTTAACAAACTTTTAATGGAGTTAGAAATGTGAGAATATTTAAAGTTTAGTGTACTGTACTGGGTATTCTACACAGTTAATAGTACTGAAAGCACTTAGTCAGGGATGATTCTCCCTTAAGGGTCCTTACAGGCATAATTAATTTCATGTACGAGAACTAGTTTTTGACTTTATTATATATGATTTTAATATACTACAAAGCTACAACACAAGAAATAATTAGTGAGAAAATTTCAAAAGATATATGTATCTCTGGTGAGTACAAAAATGTTCTATCCAGCAGTCTGCTCAGTTGCCAGAAGATGTGTTATTCTGAAATTTTTCCCACAAGTGAGGTATTAACTGTTGTATGTATTCCCTCTCCATCTCTCTCTCTCTCTCTCTCTCACACACACACTCCTACTTTGCTTGCAAAGATATTAAAAAGTGACCACATAAAAACTATATATGACTGAATTTGCATAATTAAAGTAGTAAATGTGAAGAAACATTCTCACAATGCAATATCCATACTATTAATCTGTGAACCCATCTCTATTTTATAACAGGAAAACTCTTTTAATATTTACTAATATCGTGAGTACAGGCAGAGACAGCAAAGAACAAAATAAGTGCATGTGGTGTGGTCAATGATATTAATTACAATCCATACTTGTTACCACAGGAATCCCAGTTTTGTACAGGATCAGTATTTAGTAGAAAAGGGTATAGCTTTCTTAATAACCAAACAAAATAAATTCTAGAAAGGTTTTGGAATTTTCCCCTTCTTGAGGCGCATCCCACATTTAAAGCCCAAATTATCTTTGTCCCAAGCAGAACTTATATTATTCCACATTTTATCCTGAGGGTTCTTGATGGGCCCTATACTAGTGGACGATTAGTCTTGTAAAGTGGATCAGACCTCTAACATTATCCCTTCCTTCTCCCATCATGCCCCTTGTTCCAGGAGGTTTGGGAAGCAGAGACATATGCCCAGTTGTGGTGCAGATGCACCAATCAGCACAGAACAGCCTTTAAAAAAAGGAATTCTATCTTGAGTATTTGTTGATGAATTATGGCCCCCTTCTACTACCTGAGTGGTGCAAAGGGGCTGTAACTCACCTTGTAGATCTGGAGCTGTAGCTTGCCCTGTGTTGTAAGATCGGAGTGATGAGGCCAGAGTGACTAGGCTGCCTTTACCTTTTATGGACACCAAACTATCCTCTCTCTTTGTAATTCACAGTGGTATTCAAAGAAAACTTGTTGCAAAGAAATTGACAGATGTTGTGGGAAGTGTTTTTGAAGAGTTGCATTGGATGTTAGTAACAAAATGCTCATTGACTTTAATGGGAGTCATGTGACTAAAAATCTTGCACAAGTCATTTCCCTAGACTATAGAAAAAGAACACTACTCAGTAAAGCCTTTTCTCTTTTGTCACTGTATTACCAAACCACCTCTCCAAGCAGCACTATTCATGTTGATTGAAAGATGTTGCTGATTCCTTGGATGATTGTCTCAGCCAGCACTTTCATACCCCCTCCACAATGTAATTCAGAAGCTGGCTTCATCACAAACAAATAATCAACTGGGGTGGGGGACGACACAAGAAGTGGGGAAATTATCTGGCACCTTTATTCTATAGTACTTATATGCTCCCCCCATTACCGTAGTATCTGAACATCTCACAATGTATTTATCCTCACAACACCGGAGAGGCATTTTACATAGGGGAAACTGAAGCACAGAGAGACTAAATGACCCTGACCAAGGCCACATAGGAAGTCTGTGGTGAAACACAAAATTGAACCGGTCTCTCCCAAGTCCCAGGGTGGTGCCCTAAGCAGTGGACCATTGTTCCTCTCTAAACTGAAAATGCCTTTCTGACAAAGTAGGATAATAATCTAGGAGGAAATGTGTTCATAGGACATGTGATCATTAGATGTGTGCTGTCAATAAATCTACTGCCCTAGTTTAATTGGCATGCTTTTAGCAAACGCATATTGATGGATACAGTTCACAGGGGTTCACACACCCTTGAATTTTGCATTTGCTAAAAAATCCAAGCAAACCATTGCAAAACTTGCTAGTTATGTAACACAGCTAGTAAATCTCTCTACCTTTGCTCCCCTTCCAACCTCACACAGAACCTTTTCTCCCCACCACCTTTACCTCATGCTATCTTCCAGAGGCTGTAAACTCCCCACACTACTCCTGATATCTTCAAACATAGTCAGCTGGCCCCATCCCACTTCTGAATTTGCAGGTGGATGAATGGCAGACTGGCCTGATCACCCTTCTCACTGTTCAGACATCCAAAGGAGATGGTTTCCAGGGCGAAGTGGATGCCTACCTGGCCCAGTCACCCATAGATGGCGCCTGAGTCCTCTGTTTGGGGAGGTTCACATGCAAGCGCTGGAAGCAACCTCCCCACCTATGCAGCCACCCATTCAAAATATCTTTTTGATATATTCCAATTGTCCAAATAAAAAATGTTGTCAGCCAGTTGCCAGTGATGGGTGAACTTTAAAAAATTCAGAGACTTTCCACTGAATGCATCTGATGAAGTGAGCTGTAGCTCACAAAAGCTTATGCTCAAATAAATTTGTTAGTCTCTAAGGTGCCACAAGTACTCCTTTTCTTTTTGCAAATACAGACTAACACGGCTGCTACTCTGAAACCTCTCTTCAAACAAGCACCCAAAAGGTTTTTTCCCCCCCAGAAACAATCCATGAACATTTGAAGTCCCCATCCCATGACACTCAAGTATCTTCCTCCCCTGTAAGCATCAGTTCCTGTCTGGGCCTTTACAGGAGTTTTTAGAAGTCACCTACTGAGATTTATATGCTCTGCAATATTTATAGTTAAAGTAACAATTCTGTGAAATCCTCCTGAGTGCATAGTCATGCCCTGGGGAAGTTCCTGAACCACAGGCACAAGGGACAGCTGACAACTAATATTTTCTCTTTCTATCTCTCTCCCACACACATACCGTGTGCCATCTCTGGATCCTCTTAGTTTAGTAGTCTCAGTTTTTCCATGCCTATTGAATAAGAAGAAAAAGAAGCATTTTTTGACTAACTGTAAGAGTGCTGAAAATAGGACATGAACATTTGAAAGGAACAATAGCTAGGTATTGTGGCAGAAGTGGTAAAAGTATTATGTGAAGAAGTGCTAGTGGCTTGCATCATCACCAAGGCACTCATTATAGAGATTGTGTGGGGAAAAGTACTCTCCTTTTGTCTGGCAGTGAAAGCTCTGAGGTTCCTTGTACAGAAAAGCTGCTGTACAAAAGGAGAGATGACAGGTAGGCTCACCTTTGAAAACCACCTGGCCCCAAAAAAGAAGCGTTGAGTTGGAGGGGTTTCCCAAGTTGTAAAGTTCAGGGACTGGGCAGGAAGAAAGGGCTGTTTTTTGTTAAATAATTCAGATTTGTTTGAAATTCTAAAGAGAGACAAAGTCAAAAAGCTGCTTCTTGGGTTAGAGCTGTGATGCTTTATCTGAGGTTTTGGCAAAATGGAATCACCTGTGCAGTGTGTTATCACCAACAGGAAACCAATCTGCAAGGTCCCCAAATCTGCTACTGCTCAGCAAAGGGGCAAGAATATGAAACTACCAATTTTATTTAAAAAGTACCTTAAATGGGAGTCTGCAGAAGGCCTAAAAAAACCTGCAGCTACACCACATTTAGTACGGCGCTGAGTTAATTAGTGAGCCCATAAGTGCCTTTGAACTTGTTGGGCTTTTAAAAGTAGACATCAGATTCCTCTGGCCAGATTTTCTGGTGAGTTTAGTCCCTTTGGACCACTGGGGACATAATCTACAAAGAGGCCATAATCTGCTCACAAGTGCCTAGCAGAGAATTTCCTGGCAAACTCTGTCAGGTGGCAGAGGTGCATGATTCTATGCCTCTGCTCCACTGGTGTATGGCCCACTATGTACTATGTCAGTGGTGCACGTAAGAGATGTCCAGCAGCTTTCTGATGGCTTGTGTACGTAGGAAGGGTTTTAACCAGCTATGAGGTATAACTATCAACATAGTTAAATAGTATAATTATACATATATAGCTCTCCATGTGGACACTCTTAGCTCAGAATAAGAGCAGCTTCTTTTGGTTTAGCTTAAACCACTTTCCAAACGATAATTGATAGCCCCACCCCACATCCCACAGTTTTACCAGAAAAAGAGTGTCCACATATGGGGTTATGTCACTATAGATATCAATTTACATTCACACAATAGCTTAAACTGGTATAACTTTCCTATGCAGACAATCCCTAAGAGTTGTAGGAATTGAGTTTGACTACTGCCACATACCACTTGGCCCTTATGTGTAAGAAGGAAATTCAATAACTTCCAAATTGAGATGGGCTCCCATGTGCATTACAAAATAGCCAAGACCAAGGGATAGGGAAGTGGTGACTTTAGAGCTGGGAGATTTTACAACAAAGATTGTTTGGAATGTTGTTTCAAGAAAAACATCTTCCTACATCTGATGGAAAGAAACAGTCTGACTGGAACTGGGACAAAACTAGGGTCTGGCATTCAAAGAGCTATAGGCTGCACTTTCCTTTTCCACTTCAATGTCACTGTTAAAGATTGTGCATACTTACCTGGATACCCAGGACTGAGAGTCACTTTGCTACTTCCCTGCCTCCAGAGTGATGGAGACTTGCTGGTGCTTACCTGGGTGTCAGCTCACTGACACCTCTAGTCTATTAGAGAAAATCTCCTCTGGGCAATGCTAGCCCTCATTTTGCATTGCAGGGTAAAGATAGGTGCATCCCAATCCCAAACTGCTTTGAAGCATTCCTGTGTGATATCCAGCCCCCATCACTGGCTACTCAGAAATACCATGTTTGTTATCCCTAAGGGGATAGTTTACACACCAGCTGGTTTGATTCAACTAAGATTCAGCTCCTATATAACATCACACAGTAAGATATATTTATAGTGAAAACAATCACAAGATTATTATCAAAGACTAAGAATAATTTAAGCAATAATGAATGCGGATAATGGAAACAGAAAGGTTACATATAAAACAAAGTCAATTCACACTTTTATATACTATCTGTAAATACATTACACAATTCTATTAATGATCTGATCTGGCTTTGATGTAAGATCTTACATGACATTATTTATGGATAAATACCAGGAAAGTGGTATGCTAGGTGTAGTGAGTTTGTCAGGCCTGTTGGGAGTTACTATTACAGAACAGTGAATCCTTTGGCAGGTGGCATTGAGAGGTTCTTAGGATCCTGTAAGTGAATTAGCCTAGGAATAGATTGTTCCATGCCTGTGTCAGATTCCTCTCTTGTTTAGGAAATAACTCACTTTTAAATTCCAAATCTTCCTAACTGCTTGGAAACCATAGAATTTTTTTAAACTGGAATCTGAAATCATGCCTGTTTACATGCTGCTACTTTCAAATGTTAGGGAATCCTTCTTGTTTTACTTACTGATTTTCTAAAATTTATAGAAATGTATTACCATTATATAATGAAAATAAAACTGGGTATTTTTAAGCACTTTAAAAATATATTAATTCAGTAATTACCACTAGAATTATTCATTCAAAAGCAAACAAATAACCACTAGCCATTTCATTTTCTTCATGAAAATTTCCTACGTGAAACAAAATTCTTGTTATTTTTGCCATGGCTAAAACTCTTGTTTAGTGCAACTGTGATATATCCGCTTCATATTTTAAAATTGAAAAGGCTTTGTGGAGGGACATATGAATCTGCTCAGAAAAAGTAAACACAGAACTTCATCATTTGTTCTCCCTGGCTGCCCATTACATCCCATTTCTTGTCTCTATTTAGACCATAAACTCTCCAGAGCAAGGACCTTGTCTTCAGACCTATCTGTAAAGCATATAACACACGGGTGGTATCTAATAAGTAATAATTTTTCACATGCCTCCATAGTTCTAGGGAAAATCCCCCTCAAAATAACGAATAAAGCCATCATGAAGTAATACTAGAAAAACAGGCACATATTCACATTCATATGAAAGGAAGGCAGCCTGGTGATTATGGCCCTCATTTGGGATTCAGACAGAGTGAAAGTAAGCCATGCCGGCCTGGCCCAGCTTCCCCAGGCTGGCGCTTTAAAGGGCCCGGGGATCCCTGCAGTGGCCAGAGGCTACCCCATGGGCTACAGCAGCGGGACTCGGGGGGGCGTTTTAAAGGGCCCAGGGCTCCCCACAGTGGCCGGAACCCCTGGCCCTTTAAAGTGCTGCTAGAGGCCCACTGCCGGAGCCCCAGGGGTAGCGGCAGCAGGGCTCCGGCAGTGATTTAAAGGGCCCGGAGCTCCACTGCAGTAGCAGCAACCGGAGCCCAGGGCCCTTTAAATCGCCCGTGAGCCCCGGGGCTCCCAGCTGCCTCTGCTGCTGGTAGCTCTGGGGGTAATTTAAAGGCCCCGGGGCTCCCAGCCACGCCTCTTCCAATCCAGGCCATGTGCCCTCCGCTCAGGGCTCCAGAGTACTGGTAAGTCCTTTAAGTTACTTTCACCCCGGATTCAGAACATCTGGGGTCTATCCCTAGTTCTGTGACAGATTTCCTGACCTGGACCAAAGAATTTAATTTCTCTCACTTTCTCATGCGTAAAATGGGGATAATACCTCCTAGTTGACACAGGTGTTGTGTTCAATACTGTTTGTGAGGGGCTCAGATACTGTAATAAGTGTCTTAGAAAAACCTGTGAACATTCATATTCAGGAGTAGAATTATTTTTTTTTAAAAACTATGCATATCCTGTTTCTAAATATAATCCTCTGTTCTAACCTACTCTTCCAGGCTATTGATGTTCTTGCGACTGGGACCAAGAACAGTCTGGCTTCTGAGGTGGTAGTGTTGGACTTATTTTTGACACTCCCCTCCCTTCAGCCAATCTTTCCTACTCTTACTTCTATGCAGGGTGAATAAAGCAAAGTCTACCAATTCCTTCTTTCCCTCCCCTAAAGGTCAAGGAGAGGGGAGCCACCCAAAAATCTTCAAAAAGAAAAGGAGTACTTGTGGCACCTTAGAGACTAACAAATTTATGTGAGCATAAGCTTTCGTGAGCTACAGCTCACTTCATCGGATGAAGGGTTTTAATGAAGTCACACAAATGAGGGTCATTCTTGTCAGTTGCCAGCTTGTGCAGATCAAGGAGTGACTGGTTCACATTCTTTTCCAGGTGCAAGGCACACTCCATTGCTGTCAGCCCATTCTCCCAATCATCACGATCTGGTTTCTTGATGTCCTGCAAAAAGATGCGACCGCCCCTCTGGTTCTGCAGCTTCATGATTTTTTCAGCATGCTCACGCTCCTCGTGGGACACATCGGATGAAGTGAGCTGTAGCTCACAAAAGCTTATGCTCAAATAAATTTGTTAGTCTCTAAGGTGCCACAAGTACTCCTTTTCTTTTTAAGGTGAGCTATTACTAGCAGGAAAGCGGGGGGGGAACCTTTTGTAGTGATAATCAAGGTGGGCCATTTCCAGCATTTGACAAGAATGTCTGAGGAACAGAGGGGGGTGGGAGGTGGGGAATAAACATGGGGAAATAGTTTACTTTGTGTCATGACCCATCCACTCCCAGTCTTTACTGAAGCCTAAGTTAATTGACACAGCCAGAAGTCACTTACTACAGGACAGGCCCAACAAAGAAAATAACAGAACGCCACTAGCCATCACCTTCAGCCCCTAATTAAGACCTCTCCAACGCATCATCAAGGATCTACAACCTATCCTAAAGGACGACCCATCACTCTCACAGATCTTGGGAGACAGGCCAGTCCTTGCTTACAGACAGCCCCCCAACCTGAAGCAAATACTCACCAGCAACCACACACCACACAACAGAAACACTAACCCAGGAACCTATCCTTGTAACAAAGCCCATTGCCATCCGTGTCCGCATATCTATTCAGGGGACACGATCATAGGGCCTAAACACATCAGACACACTATCAGAGGCTCGTTTACATGCACATTTACCAATATGATATGTGCCAGCAATGCCCCTCTGCCATGTACATTGGTCAAACTGGACAGTCTCTACGTAAAAGAATAAATGGACACAAATCAGACGTCAAGAAGTATAACATTCAAAAACCAGTCGGAGAACACTTCAATCTCTTTGGTCACTCGATTACAGACCTAAAAGTTGCAATTCTTCAACCAAAAAAAATTCAAAATTAGACTCCAACGAGAGACTGCGGAATTGGAATTAATTTGCAAACAGGATACAATTAACTTAGGCTTGAACAAAGACTGGTAGTGGATGGGCCGTTACACAAAGTAAAACTATTTCCCCATGTTTATTCCCCACCCCCCACCATTCCTCAGACGTTCTTGTCAACTGCTGGAAATGGCCCATCTTGATTATCACTACAAATCTCCCCCCCCCCCCCCCCCCGCTCTCCTACTCACCTTAAGTGATCACTCTCATTACAGTGTGTATGATAACACCCATTGTTTCATGTTCTCTATGTATATAAATCTCCCCAATGTATTTTCCACTAAATGCATCCGATGAAATGAGCTATAGCTCATGAAAGTTTATGCTCAAAGAAATTTGTTAGTCTCTAAGGTGCCATAAGTACTCCTTTTCTTTTTGCGAATACAGACTAACACGGCTGCTACTCTGAAACCTGTCATTATCCAAAAACTTCAGTCACTTGCTCTGGAGGCTCATGGCAGAGGGTTTCTGGTTAATATTCTGCCCCATTGAAGTTAATGGCAAAATTCCTTTGATTAAGTCCTGGATTTCACATTCACCCCTATTACTATCTCCTCATGGATGGCTGAAAGGGGAGAAACGTCCTGCCCCAGGCAACAGTTCAAATGTAGATGACCAGGTTTTCCAGAGCAGGCAAAGGCAGGAATGCTAATCACTGTACTTGGCTCCAGTCAGTTCTTGACAGCAGCAGCAAGCCTAAGAGAGCTGAACATCTGGTTGCGTCATTATTGTTTGTTACAGATTGCCAAGGGCAGCAAATTTCAAAGATGGGATTCAGAGTAACAGCCGTGTTAGTCTGTATTTGCAAAAAGAAAAGAAGTACGTGTGGCACCTTAGAGACTAACCAACTTATTTGAGCATAAGCTTTTGTGAGCTACAGCTCACATCATCGGACAATGTCTTCTGCAGTTTCCACAGTATGCATCCGATGAAGTGAGCTGCAGCTCACGAAAGCTTATGCTCAAATAAATTGGTTAGTCTCTAAGGTGCCACAAGTACTTCTTTTCTTTTTAAAGATGGGATTGTGATTCAAACTCATAAAGCAAGGAAATCTACAGTAAGGGGTGAAACTTGCAGTATGCCCTCCAATATCTTGGCACAACAAGGCACCTGATTAACTGGTTTCTTGGTTCACCCCATTATGTCTGGGGTAATGGAAGACACATTGATTTTCCCAGAATTTTTAGAACTAGGTTTCAGTAGGTTTCCAGATTCCTAAACTTGGAAACTTAAGTATTGTGTCTGATGAAATCAAGAACCACATTCCCTCACTCAGTATAATGCATATTTAGCATTCTAGCTACAGCTAGAATAGGCTACCCTTGTTTTTTCCTACCCCCCCTCCCCAGACGTTCTGGTTAAACTTGGATTTAAACTTGGAGAGTGATCAGTTTGGATGAGCTACTGCCAGCAGGAGAGTGAGTTTGTGTGTGTGTGTCCCCGAGAAAAGGGGGGGGAGTGAGAAAGCCTGGATTTGTGCTGGACATGGCCCACCTTGATTATCATGCACGTTGTAGGGAGAGTGGTCACTTTGGATGAGCTATTACCAGCAGGAGAGTGAGTTTCTGTGTGTGTTTTTTGGAGGGGGGTGAGGGGGTGAGAGAACCTGGATTTGTGCTGGACATGGCCCACCTTGATTATCATGTACATTGTAGGGAGAGTTGTCACTTTGGATGGGCTATTACCAGCAGGAGAGTGAGTTTGTGTGTGGGGGGGTGGAGGGTGAGAAAACCTGGATTTGTGCTGGAAATGGCCCAACTTGATGATCACTTTAGATAAGCTATTACCAGCAGGACAGTGGGGTGGGAGGAGGTATTGTTTCATGATCTCTGTGTGTATATAAAGTCTGCTGCAGTTTCCACGGTATGCATCCGATGAAGTGAGCTGTAGCTCACGAAAGCTTATGCTCAAATAAAATTTGTTAGTCTCTAAGGTGCCACAAGTACTCCTTTTCTTTTGCGAATACAGACTAACACGGCTGCTACTCTGATACAGCATTAACATGGACCCATTGCAGACCCTGCATATTGTATTTTACAAATTTAATATAAGCCATAAAAGAATACATTGACAAGGAAAACAGGAACACATTACACATCATATGGAGCCAGATACTGAGCTGAGGTAAATAGGCATAGCTCCATTCATTGATGATCTCTCCTATGTTTGTGGCTGGATTAATTTTACCATAAAAACCTTAATTTGTGGTATTTCATGACTTCCCTTTTCTGGATTTCACAAATGTATAGTTGCAATAAATGTTACATTGAGAATAAGATAAATTTATTTATGTGGCCCAGCTATCTTGGACTCCCATCACCAGTGCTCATCCTCCAGATTCTCCTATATCCTAACCACACCCGCCTCTCAGAACTCCAACCTCGTGGACTCTGAATTTACAATTTAGCTCTTCATCAACATGAGAAATTGGAGCAAACAGACACCTAGATAGATTTTGCACAGGATTCTAAACATCATTACTTTTCACTTAGCTAGCACAAAAGAGACACAGATCTAGACAAAGTAATAAACATACCTGAATGCATTTCCCGGCCTCACTTTCCTCACTAATCTGCAGAGTTCTTTTGGTTTAGGGCAGAGTCCTCTGAAGACACAAGGTTCTGCCTCTCCTGCACATAGCTTCTCTTCTGAATCATGAAGTCCCTCTCTGCTCCAGGTCAGCTAGCTTTTTCCTTCCTCAGCTGGTCTTGAAACTAAACAGGACCACTCTGCTACAAAAGCAGCATTCTCAAATCTCATGATTTTAATCAACTCCAGCAACTTTGGGATGTGTTTTAACTAGTCTCATGAAAACATGGTGAAAGATGCCAATTCAGGAATAATCCCTTATTCCAAATGACTACTATCTCAGACCGAAGCCAGCAAAATGGCTGACATTTCCTTATAGTCTATCTGGAAGTGAGACTGCCCTTAATAAAGCTGGTTGGTACCTGCCACTGTTTTCAATGCAATTGAAGGCATGCCCCAGGCAAAATGGGTGTCTGTTCAGGGAGATGGACAGGACACAGGGTCTCTGAGGAGCAACAGAGAAACAGAGCATGGAGATGGGAAAAGTGAGGGGGAGCAGGAGCCAGATTTAGGGATTGCAGAGGAATTGGAGCATGGGGATTGTGATGTGGATGAGAGATGGAGGACACAGAATGGCAGCTCTCCCAGCCTGGGGGTAGTAGTGGGCTAGGAGACTCTTCCGAGCACCAAAGGGAATGCAGAGGTGCCAACTCTTGCAAATTGATTGAAAGTCACAAGATTTTCGACTTTTCAATCCACAGCACCCTGAAGAAAAGTTGGAGAAAACTGGTTCTCTTAGCTTTGGTCAACCTATTGTCCTAAGGTGTTTCTACCTGAATAGGTGTCCATTAAGGTTTAACAAAATTGACCACTGTCCCTGGTCTGAGACAGGTGACACAGACCATGTTAATTCATAGCTGACTCACTTTGCTTTGAGGCACTCCATGATGCAGCAATTTCATAAAATCAACCAGAATTCACAAATTGTACCTAGACACATTCTCTAAATTGTCACAGTGTGTCAGTGAGTAATTGTGATTATTACTTCTGGTGGGGAAGAGTTAGAAGATGGATACTCCAGAAGCACTTATCCTATTTTTGGTGCATTCTAGTAACAGGAAAAGAATACAGAAAAAGAAATTCATTATGGTGAAAATTGCAGAATTATTTTGAAATAGGAGGTTTTTCAAAGTGTTCCACAAGGCGTCAGCAAAGTCTTTAAATAAAGTTTCCATAACAAGAGATATGAAGTGTGACTAGCATATTTTGGTTGTTATGAAGGCACTTGGTGTGCAAAGTGGTTGTGTTTGATGTTTAACTGATCTAGAAAGCCAGCTTTCTTAAAGGAACCACTAGCATTGTGTTTGTACTCTGAATAACATGGATTAATTTAGTCACTGGAGAGGCGTTTTTGATGTGCATAATCTCCACTTTATGTTTCAATTAGCTAGGCTGTATGACAAATACATATTGTAATAGCTCCTGTATGGTTGTTTAACAGAATATAAATGTGTCATCATCCCTCTTTGATATGCTGAAGAAAAAAAAAGATTATTCAAAGGGTTTCAAAACCTACAGAGTTCAAGTGGTTCTAAAAGCTAGGCTATGCTTCAGGTGGAACCAAAATTCAGATAAAGAAGTGAGTGGTGAAAAAGCAAGATGAGTGTCATTTTGCACCACCCACCCGCCATTGCAACGTTTACTGGGTGTTCTTCTCTTATCTAACTGGAGCAGTAGTGCAATTTCAGGTGTTCTGACTGGTGGACCATGTGCTGATATTGAAATTCAGCTCGCCCACCCTGCACCTAATGTTAACATTAGATAAGCACTGGCTAATACAAATTCTCCCAACTTTCTACTGCTTATTCCTAATGTGTGTCACTAAGCTTCAGTATAATCTTATACAGAGTTACTAATATCCTCATATGGTATCAGGAAGACCTAGATTTTTCCATGCCTCCATTTCTTCTTGCCTTAACCACTGATATTATATGAAGTGGATAACACATAGGTTTGTAAGCACAGCATAACAAACTGAGGCATGTTATCTTGGCAGTTAGAAAGATCACAGCAAATAAAACATACTGCAACAAATAGATAAGGTATTTAGTCTAATACAAGCTCCGATCCTAATTCTCCATAGACTTGTCCATTAGCTGTTATGATTACCTGGAAGATGGCAATAAGCTTAAACAACATTAGGACATTCAGAAGTATTTGTAAGTAAGTAAATAAATAGCAAACAAACAATCATGGCATTTACTAAGGTACCAAGCAATTCCTGGGAAAACTAGTATCTAGTGATGTAAGCTTTAAGATAGCAAAGAAAGAGTTCAGGCCCCTTAAAACTGCCAAACTTTTCTCCTTTAGAGCAATATATACTTTATATATACACTTTCTGATTTTATACCCTATATTTTAATGAATAAAACTTATTTTGCTGACTTTGATTTTTCTCTTCTTCTGCATCAGTAGTTCTTTATGCATGATTTCTTGGAAACTCCATTTTACCTATAAGTCTACAGAGAAGGAACCACATCAGGAAGAATATAACCTCTTGTGAAAGTAAATATATGCTTAGTTCTTCATTCTCCTAGCCCAAGTAATTTTTTCCTTGTACATATTGAGATGGGAGATGAAAAAGCTTCACTAGAGATTGCTCAACCCCTGTTTCAGTATATAAGAGCATCAGTACAACACCATAGGGACCTATCCCTGATACTCAAGAAGATTTCCCATTCAGTGGCGGTCAGTATTTCCAACCCTCAAGGGTGGGAAGAGGTGGGGCAGGGGTGGAGGTTTGGGGTAAGAGGTGGAGTGGGGTCAGGGCTTGAGGCAGAGCCAGGGAGTCAAGCGCCCCCTGGCACATTAGAAAGTCAGCACTGCAGGGACCCTGTACACTGCAGCCAAATAGTCTTTGCTTCAGTCCTTTGCTGCTAGTTCCCTGTGCCTCTTTCCATTGGGCCCTTTTATCTCCAGCCCAATCTCTGGTCCAGTATCCTGAGGTTCTTCTCCCTCTGCAATCTCAGAATAAGTTCAACCAGCCACAAACTCTGTCTGATTGTTAGGATCCTATGGCCAGAGATGAGCACCCTTCTTCACACCTCTGATCTCAGCCAGGAACTGACCTGCTAAGCCCCTGCAGCTCCTTTTATCTGGGCCAGCAGGGCCCTGATTGGCTGTTGCTAGCCCTGTTAGCCCTTGGAGGACCAGGTTTCTACGGTTTCCAAAATGCCTGCTCCAGAGAGTCCTCTCTAGGCAAGCTTGGAGTATCACCTTGTTACTTTTTTCCTCTCAGCTGACTCCTTTTTGGGATGGGGAGTAGTAGGACCGTGGAGTCTCCAGAAAGGAGCTGTAATGGACAGGTACAGCCCATCACACTTCTTAACTTGTCTGCTGACTCCCAAGTGGTCAGTGTCTCCTTCTGGCCCTTCTAGGCCTCTGGATGATTAAATCTTGTTGGTAGCCTTGTCTGAGCGGAGTAGGGTGTTAGGGTGCCAATGCCCCCAGAGGAGACAGGGAAGCATTTATAGACTGTCACATAATGCTGTACAGGAATTATGTAGAATACAGGACAGTTTGTTGGGGAGGAAGGATACAAAACTAGAAATGCCCATTGTCCTTGACACAGTTTGCATAGATAATACAAGTTGTGTCACTGGAAACTCCAGGCCCCTATGTCTTAATGGCCCTTTTGCACAAGCAGAGAAGCTGTACAGTTAAATATAGTTGTACATACATGTTTGTTAAAACTGACACAACCATTTCAAAATGTCTCCTTGACTCTACACTTCATGGCATAAAAATATATAGTTAAAATATTTGTAACATTAAAAGTATGAATTACCCATGCAGTAGTGTTGGATTAAGGCACAACATGGGTGTGTTGGAGACAACTGGCTTCACCTCATGACTTCTTGTGTCACTGAGGTATACCATAATCAAAAATACCACATAGCCAGCTGTATCTTAGGCCCCCATCCTATAAGGATCTGTGTGGGCTGATGTTTGCATCCACATAGCCACATTGAAGTCAATGGGGTTCCACATGGATGCCTGGGTCATCCCTCAGAGATATTTGTATATTGGTTCTTTATTGTTTAACTATCCTCCTATAACATTCCTTCATATGGTCCTATTTTCCAGAGAAATGCCATAGGCTTGGGAAATAGCAACCCACAGACTACATCAGTTTTTCATTTGAAAAGAGACAAAATATTTAATCTATTGTACCAGAGGTTTTGAAATGTCTTTTTATTTCCCTATATTTCAATATGATTTTCTGTGCAGAAAATCACAGTCTGCAAAAATGCCACAACGGAGATCAGATCAGAAATTATTTTTTTTTAAAACGTATCTCTAGGTTATATTAATGTATGGATCATTGAATGTTATGCTCTGAAAATGAAATACAACTCATTCTACAGATTTAGGCACAGCTAACCACAGACTGGACTTTTGAATGGTATGCTTTGAAGACACAACAGAAATGTACTTATAGTAAGTCACAGTATTATGGGGATGTCTGTTGTAACTCCATCGTTAAAGGTCTGTTGAGATTTGCACTGAAAGCAAGACTAAAATCTCTTTTTTCACACTTTAGGTCCAGATGGTGGCCCAGCTTGCACAGCAAGATAAAGCAAGACGGAAGCATAATGACCTCCCTTACTCCTTTTTGGTGATTACCTGGATAGTAAGCAGACAGCAGTCTCCATGGGGTTGCTATGTCCCTATCCCTTACAGCAAAAGTGAGTGGAACTGGTCAGAGATCCAAGACTCCACACCTCAATAGGCTGGCTAGCATAGCTTTACCTGCCCATTAAGGGGAAGTGTGGGGGCTTGGCACACTGTATTTCCTCTGCAGACTTGGGAAATGGGGAAAGTGGGAGACAGACTGCGTCTCTCAACAACTAATTGCCCCTTGCTCAGAACTCATGGCAAAGCCACAGCTATGCCCTCAGTGCCTAAAATTAGTCTCCATAGTTGACAAAATAAGTCTTCACAGGCTAAACAGGTTTTCCATGCAACATTTACTATCATTTACAGAGGCATCATTCAAATATGTTCCCATTTTGAAAACTTGTCCTGTTTTCAGAGTTTATGTGTTTATCTATCAAAACCAAGTCTCCCCTTGCTTTGATACCACCACAGACACCAAGAGTTATTCCCCTAATTCAGATAATGTCTTTTAGTCACAAGATTAGACCCTCAAACTGCTCAGATCAGTCAGCTACTTGCACTTTCTGATGTAGCAGCCTGTCTTCCTGATTCACCAGCTTTTTTCTGAACATACAGCTAGTAATCCAGAGAGGCAGGCTGGGCAGAAAGGTTATGGAGATTGGGCTCTGGCATAGAGCTAGGGCTCTGAAGGGCTATTAGGAGTGAATATGGATGTGGATGGGATTTGGAGTATAAAAGTTTGAGCATAATTTTAGGGAGATAGGATTTTTTTTTAGCAGGGATGTGCAGATAGGTTGGTCAGGGGAGAAGCCTGAGAGGCAATTTTGGGAGAGGGTTGCAGCTGTGCAGGGGGCTAAGGTGGGATGGGATCCAATGTCTTTGCACAGAGGTGTCAGTATTTGAAGTGCTCTGTAGTGGTCCCTCACTCTCAAGTGGGGAGGGAGGCCATTCCGCCACACTGGGGGCTGAGCAGTAAGCAGTCTACCTCCAGTAGCCTCCTAGCAGAGGCAAACAGCCCTTAATAGTCTGGAATTCTTGGGCAGGGCTGAGCAGTAGTCTGTCTTTAGCCCACAGTCTCCTGGGGCAAACAGCAATTAACAGTCTATAAGGGGAATTCCTGGGTCCTTTTGGGTGGGGGTGGAACAGGTTTTAGTCTGAGCCTTCCGGCTAAGGCAGCTAGCAAACACACAGTCTTGGATTCTGGCCCTCTGGGCAGGGCAGAGCATAAGCAGGCTTTAGCCCATATGCCCCTGGCTGGGGCTGACAACAGTTAAGAGACTAGCATGCCCTGACTCTCAGACAGGGAGGAGCAACAAAGGGCCCGGCATCTTAACTCGGGCAGACCGCAGGCAAGGGCAGGACTCTTGGCCTACGGCGGGGAAGCTGCCAGTCCGGGTGGGTGGCAGAGGGTAGGGGGGCACAGGCTCACCCGAGTCCACCCAGCCCAGGGTCCTAACTCTGGTGGAGTGGTCTGCCACTGGGTCAGCGGGGGGAGGCAGGGGCCAGTCAAAACATGCTTACTCGTGCTCCAGCAACAAAACCGGACTGTTTTCTCTGGGCTACTTTCTACCACAGTCTGGGCAGAGCAGTCTGTAGTCCACAGGCCCTCTTGCTCCCCTGGGTACATAGTGGACCACAGTCCCCACAAATCTTCTCCAGAGTCAATCTCCTCTGGGGGCAGAGCGCTGCACAGGACTGGTTCAGCTCCAAGGTTCTGCAGTGGAGGGGAGACATCCATCTTCTTCCCTGGCTTCCACTCAGCTGAGCTGCAGAGCCCTCCCTTTATACTTCTTGTCCCACCCTGGTTAGGGTTTGCAACCTTTCAGGATTGGCCTGGAGTCTCCAGGAATTGGCATCAGTCTCCTGGTGACTATTGAAAGCAATCTGGGAGATTTTAATAGGATATTTTAAGAAAATGATGTTACATCATGTTGGGGAAAAAAATGTCCAGGAATTATTTCAGTCAGAGTTGGCAACCCTAGCCCTGGTATTTCTGAAAAGGGGGGCAGGGTGCCTACCAGGTGGAGTGTGGTGGTCCCTTGTTCTCAAGTCCAGAGGGAGGCCACTTGGCTTCACTATATGCTCCTGCCAGTGATGCTAGTTTTCTTTCATTCTTTCACATACTGTGGGGAGACCTTTAAGCATCAGTACTTTGGAGCACAGCCATTGGCTCCTCTGCCGCTGCCTCCTTGGTCTCCGGGACACCAAGTAGCAGACTATTTCTATGCCAAAGCACTAGTGTACCAACAGCTTCCCATGGTGAAGACTTGCTGCTAGGGAGCCCATCAAGCACCAGTGCCTCAGGGCAAAAGCGCTGGGCTTTCCGCTGAGCCAACCCACACAATTTTAGTAACCCTGCACTCAACCTCCCTCAGTCAAAATCCTCTACCTCATATCTTGAGTAACTGTATCCCTCTGCCTCTCACATGGCCCTTCATCACCACTCCCTTCATGTCTCTCTATAACCCCACTGCAGATGGTGGAAGAGAGGTAAATGAAATAAATGGTAACTGATGGATTGCGGAGAACTGAGGTTTGACAGGATAGCAACTGAGAGGTTCTACATGACTTAATCACTTATCTCCTATTTTAGGGTTAATGCTGGGATATGCAGGCTGGCAAATTTAGCTCACAGTGAGTCTGTGTGAAAATATTAACTGAAGATGAAGACTCAGGAAGGACTTATCTGACTCAAGTTCACAACTTAGATCCACTGACTTCTGCTAATATAACCCAAACTGTAGGCTGCTGGCAGTGGAAAGTTTATCTGGAGTTGGAACACAATGATGCAAGCACCCCACAACCGCAGCCCCATCAGTGGTGGCTTGTGTAGCCTACCAATTGGGCAGAGCCACCCTAGGAGAGGGATGGGCCCGAGCGTATGAGTGATACAAAAGATTCAGATGTCCTAAACAGTCTCTGCTGGAAGGATTCTTATGGAGTTCCTGCCAAAATTTAAAGCTGCCCTCCTCTGCCTTGGTGTGGTTGGTATTACAACTTGCTCTTCCTCCCAGGATAAATCCCTACTCGATCACAGCAGTATAAATTGCACTGCAATGAATCAAACCTTTTAGTCTACTTTCTTATATTTATTCTGTGCCGTATTGTGCAACTCTTATGTTGAGCCATATTTATACATACAAAGGCTAATGTAGTGCCCATCTTTAAAAAAAGGGAAGAAGGAGGATCCTGGGAACTACAGGCCAGTCAGCCTCACCTCAGTCCCTGGAAAAATCATGGAGCAGGTCCTCAAGGAATCAATCCTGAACCCCTTACATGAGAGGAAAGTGATCAGGAACAGTCAGCATGGATTCACCAAGGGAAGGTCATGCCTGACTAATCTAATCACCTTCTATGATAAGATTACTGGTTCTGTGGATGAAGGGAAAGCAGTGGATGTATTGTTTCTTGACTTTAGCAAAGCTTTTGACACGGTCTCCCACAGTATTTTTGTCAGCAAGTTAAAGAAGTATGGGCTGGATGAATGCACTATAAGGTGGGTAAAAATTTGGCTAGATTGTCAGGCTCAACGGGTAGTGATCAATGGCTCCATGTCTAGATGGCAGCCGGTATCAAGTGGAGTGCCCCAAGGTTCGGTCCTGGGGCCGGTTTTGTTCAATATCTTCATAAATGATCTGGAGGATTGTGTGGATTGCACTCTGAGCAAATTTGCAGCTGATACTAAACTAGGAGGAGTGGTAGATACAGTGGCAGGTAGGGATAGGATACAGAGGGACCTAGACAAATTGGAGGATTGGGCCAAAAGAAATCTGATGAGGTTCAACAAGGATAAGTGCAGGGTCCTGCACTTAGGACAGAAGAATCCAATGCACCGCTACAGACTAGGGACCGAATGGCTAGGCAGCAGTTCTGCGGAAAAGAACCTAGGGGTGACAGTGGACGAGAAGCTGGATACGAGTCCACAGTGTGCCCTTGTTGCCAAGAAGGCCAATGGCATTTTGCGATGTATAAGTAGGGGCCAGCAGATCAAGGGACGTGATCGTTCCCCTCTGTTCGACATTGATGAGGCCTCATCTGGAGTACTGTGTCCAGTTTTGGGCCCCACACTACAAGAAGGATGTGGAAAAATTGGAAAGAGTCCAGCGAAGGGCAACAAAAATGACTAGGGGTCTGGAACACATGACTTATGAGGAGAGGCTGAGGGAACTGGGATTGTTTAGTCTGCAGAAGAGAAGAATGAGGGGGGATTTGATAGCTGCTTTCAGCTACCTGAGAGGTAGTTCCAAAAAGGATGGTTCTAGACTATTCTCAGTGGTAGAAGATGACAGGATAAGGAGTAATGGTCACAAGTTGCAGTGGGGGAGGTTTAGGTTGGATATTAGGAAAACCTTTTTCACTAGGAGGGTGGTGAAACACTGGAATGCGTTACCTAGGGAGGTGGTAGAATCTCCTTCCTTAGAGGTTTTTAAGGTCAGGCTTGACAAAGCCCTGGCTGGGATGATTTAATTGGGGATTGGTCCTTCTTTGAGCAGGGGGTTGGACTAGATGACCTCCTGAGGTCCCTTCCAACCCTGATATTCTATGATTCTATGATTATGAGACATAGAAGGCCTGGACTTCATGAACTGTTCACGCTTGCTGAAGGAGAAGTGAAAAGCACTGTTGGTTGCAATTTTCACTGGTGGAAATGATCATTTTGGACAAAAAATGCTGGGTTTGCCACAGTAAAAATGTGCAAAGCATTTATAGGGATTTGTATAGGGATATATAGATCAGCCCAAGCTCTCCCATCTCCTCCGCTGAACTTTACTAAGACTCAGGCATCAACTCACATCCGAAATCTAAACAAAAAATATCATAGTGCAATGTGATCCTATTGTGACCTGACTCCTCTGAACGTTATCTCAGATTTTCAGTAGCTCCATTAGCACTTTGGCTCAGAGGAGTTAGCCCTATTCTGATAGCTCGATAACTGAATGGCATGATTTTCAAGCTCACTCTCCTTATAAATCCGGCAGGCAAATAGGAATGAGTTCACAAACCTGTAGAGGCTTGATCATATGTCTCAAATCTCTGGCAACCAGTTCCTTCAAGTCTAGTGCCAATGTTTTTCTCGTATAGAAACAGTATGAGTACTCCACTTTTATCAAGGGGATCAAATTGCTTTTATTTTCCAACCACTGAAAACATGTGCAAATTGTGTAGACACTTTCATTACATTCTTTTAAAAAGAACTCTGTGTGAGGAATACACCTGAGTAATGCTGTCCATCAGAAAAACAGAATCCATTTCCCATCATTCACATACACAGAGATGTACAACATGGGATACATGGCTGATGATCACCCTCAAGGTTGTTAGTTTTTATTCAGCATCTTTCTTCAATGTTACATCCATATTAATTTCAACATGTTAGTGTGTGGTTTAGAAATGAAGAATCAGTAATCTAATAAATGAGCACTAGGGTCTGTCCAGTAAAAGTGAGATTTATTGGAAAACTTGGAAACTAGTAAAGAAATTAGTGGCAAGCAAAAAAAAAAAACTTATAAAAATCTTATAAAATAGTATAATTTAAAATGTCATAATCTAAGTAAGAGGACAAGAAAAAGCAGAACAAATGTAAATGATAAAGACTGAATTAAACATTGTGGCCCAAAACACATGCACTGTAATGTATGGCATCAGGCAATTTGTGTTTCCTTGAGAGGGTATGACTTGTACCAGCAGCTTGTATGACTAGTAGCTACATAAAAGGAAATATATAGTCAGAAAGATTGAAATAGATGAACTCAGCACATAATATATAGCTCTTATATTTTAATTTTACACCAGTAACAGTACATTGTGCTTATATATTGCATGTATAATTATGGAGCAAAACTAATCCCTGATGTAACCCCATTTATGTCAATTGATTTACATCAAGGATGAATATTTAGATTTTTTTCTTTCACTCTTCTCTCAGATTTATTGTAAGATTAGTTGTTATTTATTAGTAAGCCACTTCCTTTTTTATATTAAACAATGTACTATTGAGTCATATTAAACAAAATTCCATTCCAAAATTTAATTAAAAAAATCAACATATTTCCATGAAACCTTTTCCTTGAATCTGCATTTTCCAATGGAAAAACTTTGTGGGAAATTTTCCCACCGGCTTTAATGTTTGAGGTTTTCACCATGAAATTTTAAAATCCTCATATAGTATTTGTTTAGGATTAATTTTTGTTATTCATAAATGAACTGGAATATACTTGTTCACAAATAAACTAAATGGCTAAATGAAGAGACTGGCTTTACAGAACAAGTTCAATTTCTTTGTCTGCAGTTTCAGCATCACCTCACTTCACTGTCAAGGGGCTCCACACAACCTGAAAGGAACACCATCACCAGGGTAGAAATGTTGTTCTTCCAGAATTGCAAGAGTCTACTTTGCACAAGTTCTTGTGGCTTAGCACCAGTTCAACTATGCATATAAGATAGCAGTCTTGCTTGTTAGAGGATCCTCATTCATAAATTACAGTCCTGCTGTTTTTCCTCAACAGGACACCAGACTATTGCAGAAGTATTACCATGGAGCACCTGCCCTCATAAAACAATGTCACTTTATATCTTTTCAAAACTATTTTGATTAGATTTGTTCTAGTTTATTTTTGAAGCAGTCTTCACAAACAAGTGCAATGCAGTTGAGCAAAAAGATCTGCATAATAGTTAACAGTTATACAGTGATTTATAGGATAAACGCAACACATACATGCAAAACACTTTGCAAACATTCACTAGTCCTGACAAACCCCACTAAGAAGCTGGGTGTATATATTTCCAATTTGAAGATGGGGAAACTCAATAGGGATTTTCATACAAAAATCATCCACAGAATTTGTTAATATAAGTCTGTATGCATTAGCAAATGTACTGCCAGGATAATTAATAGTACCTTTGTTCATCATTTTGACATCAAATCCTTATAGCACCACACAGCATAATTTATATTTATTTTTGCATTTCTATTTTGTATTTTGGATATGTACACATGAAATGTTCTGTAACCTCCCAACCCTTTCCTCTCTGCATTACTTGGGAGCAGGAAACACTCACTTGTGTGTCTGATGTTGTCAACAGTAAAGGAGATCCTGAATATCACATTGGTGATGTTAGATAAGTAAGAATCCTCTATCCACCCTTGTACTGCAGTTCTCTTCCTATAAAGGATGTTAATCTTGGCAATACCTCCCCCTTGCTGGGCACAGTACACACTCACTGGCATCCTTGGGATTCTCCAGGAATAAACCTGAGCTAATCTATGCAATGGGTCTAACTCAAAAGTACCAATTATAAACAACATACAACCAATACACACTTAGGTTTGAGTTAACACACTTTTATTTAACAACTTGAAAACATAACAGATTGAGATTAATTAAAATGTCACAACCAATTTAAATCAGCAGTGGGCATTTCAATAAATCAATTAGTAAATACAGGTTACATAGTAAATGAAACTTAACCAACTTACATCTACACTGTCACGATTTACTGCACCCCGCGTATACACTCCTCTGAATTTCAGAGTTCTAAACACGTGTGTGTGCAGGCACGCTTGAAGATCTTGAAGTTAGGGACAGCATTCTGTTGGACCAGTAAAACAGTCCAGCCCACACAAATAGGAGCAGAGTATGTCTAACTGGAGATCTTTCCAAGCTGCACAACCCCTCTGAAGATGGGAATTGTTTTAAGCAGAGGTTAGTAACCTTGGATCCCGGTTACATGATAAAACCACTTCATCTCTTCTCACACTCAGGTAAGTCCTTAAAATCTCTGCTATCACCCTTCCCTTGAAAGCACTTTCCTAAACAAGGTGGTGGCTATTCACACGGCCTGCATGAAAGGCTAACCTCAGCCAGTTCTGGGCACAGCAACAGTCTCTGCCCTGACTCCAGTGAAACCCACCAATAGCCTCTGAGACTCCCTACTTGGTCAAAGCCCCAGTGGACTCTCAGCAGCAGCTCCTGGCTTAGACAGAGCTCCTCAAAGCAATCTCCACTCTCCTGACCAGGATCCCAGCTCCCCACCCAGAAGATGGAATCCACTGCATGCTCTCCCTGCATCCCATGGACGTGGAAGTCTCTCTCTCTCTTCCACAAGGCATTAAGGGTGCTGTGGTCTGCACGGCTGGACTGCAGCACTCAAGATCTTCCCAATTAGAACACTCCCAGTTAAGTTCAGAGGCCCCTCTAGCAGTGGTTGTCTACAGTTCATTTATATTACACAGACAAGATGGGTGAGATACTATCTTTGTTGGTCAAATAAAACAGCAGTTCTCAACCAGAGGTCTGGGGCCCCCTGAGGGGCCACGAGCAGGTTTCAGAGGGTCTGCCAAGCAGGGCCGGCATTAGATTCACTGGGGCCCAGGGCAGAAAGCCAAAGCCCTGCCATGCAGGGCTGAAGCCTGGGACCCTGAACACTGCCACCCAGAGCTGAAACCAAAGCCTGAGCAACTTAGCATCGTGGGGCCCCCTCTGGCATGGGGCCTAAGCAATTGCCCTGCTTGCTAACCCTTAACCCCAGCCCTGGCTTTTATATGCAGAAAAAACAGTTGTTCTGGCACAAGTGGACTGTGGAGTTTTTATAGCATGTGGGTGGGGAGAGAAGAGGGGGGGGACTCAGAAAGAAAAAGGTTGAGAATCTATTCAACAAAAGATACCTCACTCAGCTTGCCCCTCTCATATCCTGGCACCAACATGGCTACAACAAAACTACAAACATAGATATTACACACATATAAGGCCAGATCAACTATGCTGATTTACACAACCTGAGGATCTGGCCCATATATTCTATACTGTACTGATACTACATGTTATTTATTTGTGTATATATGTTTGAAAATCAACAAGTCTTTACACAATAGAACAAATGTATATAAAAGAAAGCATGGATTCCAAAAATAAAAATCAGACATGTTACCATACATTTTTAGAAGTACAGAAATACTTTCATTTCTGTGCGATGGGATGACCTCCATGCCTTATAGAGTTGTATTTAACTTAGTATAGGAAAGGAAATTTCTAAGTTTTTATTAGGTAATCATTACACTAACCGATTTGCTTCTGTTTCTTGTAATTTACAACGGAAATAGTTTGACCTTCAGTTGAAGTTCTCTCAGATTTTGTCAAACTTTATGCCAACAGCAGTCACTGATTTTAATTGAATGGAAACAACCGTCCTCATCCTCTGTGTCACACTGCTGGATTTTGTATCATTGAATTTCAATCTGGTTTCACTGGGACCTACCGAATGTGGCTTATGACAGCCTCTGAGTCTACTTGCTACACTTCTATCCAGGGCAGCATTGTTTGCCTTTTTGTCTGCTCTCTGATTAAATTGACATCTTTTACCTTTTGTGACTCCTGTGTCATTTTCTGTTGACAGCATCTAGTAATGGTAACAGACCAGTGTCCTTGTGGAAGGGGCAGAAATCATTGATTGGCTGGGCGTATTAATGCAGACCCTTTAAATGTCATGCAGACATGGCTTTGTGCTAAGTGGCAGCTGAATGGGTGCCAGTGAGAGATGTTATTAAGCACAGATAACAGGCAGCACCCTCTACACACTGCCAATGTCATTTTGTACCATTTGAGGAACAGTTGGGAGATAAATTTGTTCAAGCAATTTTTCCTTCCCATCACCTTCCACTGAAGCTATTTAAAGCAGAAGAGTTGCAATCACATTCTGACTAGACTGCTACTGGTCTGAAGTGCATACAGCTTCAAAAAAGTTGAAGTTGTTTTTGTACAATCTATGTACACTTCACAGCTAAAAAAAAATCTCTTCAGAACAAGACGGCAGAGCCTGATGACATGAGAGGTTAAATGGTTGCCATCTATATGTACTTTATATTTTCCTTCCTAGCAATGAGTAAATAAGAATTATTATAAGAAGTCCCGGCCCTACAGGTCCAGATAAAGGAGACAAATTAGTTATAGCAGTTCCATTTGTTCTGCTAGCTGAAAGTGATTGGGCCATGAGAGTACCCCGGACATAATGTGGTCACCACTATACAAAATGTTTGTGTTTGAGAATAGAGAGATGGCTGGGGTAAGAGTGAAGTGGCCCTTTCAGTGAAGCATTTGTGCTTAACTTTAAGTACATGATTAACTCCATTTATTCATGGAAGCACTTAAGTAAATTGCATTGACAAAATAAGCATTTAAGCATGTGCTTAAAATTAAGCACAAAACTAAAGCTTTGCTGAGTTAGGGTCTTGATCAGGAATGGAATAGTCAGCTTACAAAAGGAATTTTGACCTCTTTCTGCTCTGTTTACACTGTTGTAAATCCAGTCACTGTGACCAATGGAATAACGCTGGGTTTACATTGGTTCAACTGAACTGAGAGCATATTTGCCCCAATAACTCTCCCTGACCTTTGAGCCTGCTATATTAGCCTTGCCAGTCACCCTATGCTATCCTCCAATGTCTAAGCAGGTGAAATTGATAAAAAGAATATATAAGCTTTCATAGTAGTCTCCAAATCAAACTCAAATCAAAATATTTGGGGCTATCATTTTTAGTGGATGTAAAGAGGCTAATTGTGAGTTGGCCTGTTCACAAAACAAGTGATATATATTAGACCAAGGCTCTTCATCTTGGATTTCCCAATACTAAAGGCCCAGGGTGCAGAATACTTCAATAGATTTTAGATATAGTAGGCCTGATTCTATAGTCATTTTTACTTGTGTAAAATCCAAGGGGTAGAATTTTACACCAGTGTGACACCAATTTTGCATTAATATAAGTGATGACAAAGCATAAAGCAGTGGAGAATTGGGCCTACGGCTATTATACATAATTTGTGGTATATCCCTTGTTAATTGTAAACCAATTTTAAAAGGAGAAGAAAATACCCTTCAAAAGATACCACTTTTAGAATATGTTACTGTAAGTGGTTGCCCTCGCTGTCAGAGCGCCCCCTGGCATCAGGTTGTGGCATTGACAGAATCCTTTTCCTCCACTGACCCTATTCCCACCATTTTAGTTCTGTTATTTCTCCTGGGAGAATTCTACACCAAAAAATTAAAAATTCTGTGCACAATATTTTAAAATTCTAAAAAATCCTGCATATTAAATAATGCAATATAATCATACTGGTTTCCATTATTTAGGTAACCTATTTAAACTATAATACAATGGATGGAGAATGGGAGTGGGAAGCTTGGAGGATGCTTGCCTAATAGTAATGTAGTTAGGTTTGACCCATTATTTCTAATTAGTCAACAAATATATGCAGCCATATGCTCAGATTTACATCATGGGCAACTGAAGAGCAAGTGAGGGCTGGTGAATCAAACTCAGACTTTATATTGGCTACTGACCATCTCCAGAAAGGTCAGTAGCAAACAGTTCATGGAGCACATTTTGATAGGAAACTTTTAGTCCAAAAATGTAGACCAGTTCTAATCACTAAAGCACCATACACATTTATAAGGTCACACTGGCTTTTACACCACTCTAGCAATGTAAAGGAGCCTTAAAAAGTTAATTTTTGTTTTATACTCCTGAGGGAATTCACAAAGACAATGGGAACAATTCAGTAAGCAGGCAGGATGCTACATTCTGCTCTGCCTGAGGGGACAGAGCCTGCCCCATGCCTACTGCCTCAGAAACACCTGAAAGTGCTTCCCCTCCATGCCAAGCATCCCACAACAGCGAGCAAGAGAAAGAGTGTCTCTCTCTCTCTCACACAAGCGCATGACTGCCCAGCCCCACGTCCCATGATTTACATCTCTACTGGCTGCTCCGTGTGCCCGAACCAACCTGCCTACACTGCCAGGGAGGGGTGTATGACCACTCCTGCAGCTTCCCTTTGCTTCCCCATCAGAAGCAATTTTTCTGCGGGGAAGCAAATAAATCTGTGGGGAACATGAATTTTGTGCACATACAGTGATGTAGAATTCCCCCAGGAGTAAGCAGCTGCTATAACCTGCATATCCCATATCCTAGCACTCCAGCCAGATCACTTTTCAGTTCAGTCATTTTCAGGGGTAACCAAAAAGGTCCATACAAAAACTCAAAGTCTCGGTGACCTCATAGCACTCCTTCAGCTCCAGCCCAGGCTTAACAGTCCTTGTCCCTTTCCAAAGGCTTACACAATCTCTTCTGTGAGGTGGTGGTTGGGGGAATCCAAGCATGCCTCCTCCACCCTAGTGTCCTGGTGATAAGCAGCTAATGTCTCTTTCTTCTGATCCCTTGCTGGTTCCCTGGCTGCTTCTCATCTTTGCCGTCTTGCAGTCATGTATTGTGGAGCAGTACTCTCCAGTCCTTTTCTCCCTTGAGTTATTCCCAGTCTGTTGCTAAGGAGATTTCTGCAGGTTTCTCTTAGTCTCTCCAGCAGATGCCTGAAACCCATTCACTTTTGCTGCCCTCTCTCTTGAGAGCCAGCCCCATTCCTGACCACAGCCCCTGACTCCAGGCCCCACTCCCAGTCACAGCCCCAATCCCAGTCTTGCTCCCTGCCGTGGCCTCAGCCGCAGTTCCAGTCCCACTCCTCGCCCTGGCTTCCAACCACAGCTCCAGATTTTATTAGGGATAAGGGGTGATGCAACTTAAAAAGTTTGGGGACCATTGATCTAGACTATAGAGCCCAACAGTCTGCCTACTCCCCTGTCCTTCAGGGACTTCCCATTAAATCCAGTCAAAGTTCTTTGTTCTCTGGTATTTTCTGAGCCTGCTACAACCAGTTTGAGAAGCTCATCAGGGTGCTGGAGGTGGATTTAAAATCAGAAGGCTCTTGCATTGCAAATTAATCATTTGTGGAGAACTGAATGTCAGGATCCACCCCAATTTCCTGGGTGCATTTCCTAACACATCTGTTAACAAATTAACTCAACATATGCATATAGTAAACACTACAATAACCCAGTCAAGATACAGTTTTCACAAATTATTCCAGGCAACTCCAAATCCATCACATTCCATCACAAATGTTTGCCTGTCAAGATACAATCCCCTATTTATTCTATATTGATACAGTATCTGTAAATAGGTGGCCATCATTCATACCATTGCAATGTAACATCCCTGGGAGAAGCATAGGCAGTGGGGATTACATGCTGGACCTCTCGTGCTAAGAGCAGGAATCTCTAGTGCCTGAGCTACTTCTGTGGGTAGCCCAGCCACTAGAGGGAGATAGAGCACCAAACTGAATAAGCATGAATTACATCATTAATTGGACCATAGCACATTGTATTTTTTTGGGTAGTATTATTTAAAGAAAGTCTCAAAAATATCAAATTAAATTAGAGAACTATAAATGTACATGTCAAGACACTGCAAAGCTTTTGAATGTTGATTACATAAATAGAATAGCATCTGTTTTTTAATCATATTTGATACATATCTGTGGAGTTCTTTCCTGACGGATATTTTTGTTGCTGTGTCTCCAATTGCTGAGAGAACAATGATGTCTCTGACACTCATATGTTGCTGTAATTAAACTTTCAGCCCATCTGTGCAATACATTTCATAATATTTTCAAGTGGAACAGAATTTTTATCTCTATTTTTGCTTGCTAAGAAAGCTATTATCTCGCTGAACTTTGTGAGAATAGCTGTTTCAGAGCAGTTAGCAAAGAAGATGCTCTGAAAATGTTTCATCAGAGCAGAAGGAAGAAACCAGGTAGAACACTAAAAGGTTAAACAAAAGTTTCTTCCTTTCCAAGACCTTTGCTCAGATCCTTAAGTGCTTCTTTAGCAAATGTTGTTGACCCAATCAGTACCTAAAACAGGGCAAGGAGCTGCTTTCCTTAAGAGTTCTTTTGGCATTAAATGATTCCATCATCTGTAGCAAGGGAAACCCTAAAGGCCCAAACTCAGGTCCTGGCAAGTAAATAAGTAGAAAGTAATGTAAACAATTTTATTTTAAAATATATTTTATTTTCATTCTGGATGAATGATGAAAAAGTATTTTGGACTTCAGAAATAAGATGTATATACCCAAAACTAATTTTCAGTTAAAATTTAAGGAACTGGAAGAGGCATTATAGATAACTTTAAATAAAGATCAAGACCAAGATTATACTACTTTAAAGCCTTGAGCATGGTGCCTAGCAGTGTGCATCAGGTTTTTGTGCACCGGTGGAAGTGTGATTGCACATGCATAGGCACAAACAACATTAAGTGCGATGCTTTGCACAGAACCATAGTAAGTCTCCAGGCCTTTGTATTCTCACTCCTTTAACTGCAGGAAAGCAAGGTAAAAAAGGGGAGGATGTGGGCAAAGAATGGGTGTGTCTGAGAAAAGGTGACCTTAACTGGGATCCAGCTCTTGCTAAAGTGTAGTGTAAATATACACTCCAGTCTTAGGCCTTTCTTTCCCTGGTAGGCAGGGATAACTTGGTGTCATACAGCATTACTTTCATTATTGGGTCAGCACTTCTGAATGTACAAAGGTCTCCTGAGGCACCTGAAACCGTCAGATAACCAGCATTCTGCCATGCTTCTTTGCATGGCCGAAACATAAGCTGTGGGATAAGGACTCAGAGCTCAGCAGAGACTTGCTCTTCCCTGCCAAGGTACCATGATCCTCTTGTCCCTTCACCTTGTCTTCTTTGCAGCTCCACTTAAGACCTTGAGGTGGGATCTACAAAGGGACTTGGGTGCCCTACGCTCACCATTGCAATGCCTGTCTTTTAGCACCTAGAAAAATCAGAGGAATAACACTGCTATCCTAAAAGCTAAGTTAGTCTCCCTATACAGTGACTGGGCAGAGATAGATGCCTTAGAATGTTATCCACAAAAGGCAGCATGCTAGGCATGAAGACATCTAAGCTAGCCAATGGGAGATGCCAATGACAGTATTGCGTGTCAAGTCCCACTCATCTCTCGGAGATATGTGCCCAAGTTTGAGAGGCAGGGAGGCTCCTATCTTTGCTTTCATTTCATGAATATGAACCCACCTCCTAGAGAATCAGGTGGCTTAGGTGCCTAAACTGTTTCTTGAGAAAATTACTTCAGAACCTTCCTCAGTCCACACAAAATGGCCAGAGGAAGTGTCATCACTCATCTTGTGAATTTAGCCTCGGGGTTAGACTACTCACTGGGGATATGGGCAATGCTGGTTCAATTCCCCGCTCTGACTCATGGAGAGAAAAAGATTTGAACAGGGGTCTCTCATATCTCTCAGGAGAGTGCTTTAACCATTGTGGTATGCGATATTCTGAAATGGAGCTCTCTCAACCTCCCCTGTTGAAGGTTTTTGATTGTGGCTGAATAATGAAAGATTGATTGGAGCCAGGGAAGTGGACCCAGGGTCTCCCATCACTCAGGTGAGTGCCCTAACCACTGAACTAGAGTCACTCTCACTCACTCAATGGCTATTTAAGTATTTATACACTGTAGAATGATCATTGGATGAAAGAGAGCAAGGGAATCACTTTGTAACCCAGTGGTAAGCACACCCACCTTGGGAGGTGGGAAGCCCTGGGTCTGCCTGCTCCAATCACTCTTTCATTATTTATCCATAGAGGAACAGCTTCAACAAGAGAGACAGAGAGCCTCACACCAGCGTATCCCAAAGCTCAGTGGTTATAGCACTTTCCTAAGAGGGGAGAGACCTCCTGTTCTACTCCTCTCAATCTCTATCTCTGGTAGAGATGGAGAAATTGAACCTGGGTCTCCCACATCCCAGACAAGTGGTCTTACCACTGGGCTAAAAGGTGCAAGGTATGCACTACTACCCCTCCTCTGGCCAAATTTTGAATTGGACCCAATCTGGAAGGTGTACTCAGAAACCAACTAGCAAATTGGGCCCGGCATGCAACTTAGGCAGCCAAATACCTATCTTCCCACGTTGAGAGAAATGGACTTGACAAAAACCACAGCCATTTTGTGCACTCAGCCACCATTAACTGGAAGTGAGACCACCACATAGTCAAGAGTATCTTGAGCTTTTCAAAAGCATAAGAAATAGCTGTTTTGCCAATGTCATAAATATAAAGGGAAGAGAAAACACCTTTAAATCCCTCCTGGCCAGAGGAAAAACCCTTTCACCTGTAAAGGGTTAAGAAGCTAGGATAACCATACTGGCACCTGACCACAATGACCAATGAGGAGACAAGATACTTTCAAAGCTGAGGCGAGGGAAGAAGAGAAACAAAGGCGCTCTGTGTGATGCTTTTGCCGGGAACAGAAAGAAATTGAGTCTTAGAACTTAGTAAGTAATCTAGCTAGATATGCGTTAGATTCGGTTTTGTTGAAATGGCTGAGAAAATAAGCTGTGCTGAATGGAATGTAGATTCCTGTTTTTGTGTCTTTGTAACTTAAGGTTTTGCCCAGAGGGATTCTCTGTTTTGAATCTGACTACCCTGTAAGGTATTTACCATCCTGATTTTACAGAGGTGATTCTTTTACTTTTTCTTCAATTAAAATTCTTCTTTTAAGAACCTGATTGCTTTTTCATTGTTCTTAAGATCCAAGGGTTTGGGTCTATGTTCACCTATGACAATTGGTGAGGATTTTTATCAAGCCTTGCCCAGGAAAGGGGATGTAGGGTTTGGGGGAGGATTTTGCAGGGAAAGACATTTCCAAGTTGGCTCTTTCCCTGTTATAATTTGTTAGACGCTTGGTGGTGGCAGCAAAAAAGTTCAGGGACAAAAGGTAAAATAGTTTTTACCTTGTGGAAGTTTTAACCTAAGCTGGTAAAAATAAGCTTAGGAGGTTTTCATGCAGGTCCCCACATCTGTACCCTAGAGTTCAGAGTGGGGAAGGAACCTTGAGATGATGGCAGAGCGGTGGGATTAACTTGAAATCGTTTTGAGATCAATTTGAGATTTTTTGAACCAGAAGCACAAATTTTAAAAGGAAATATTTATTTTTCCTTTGGGCTGCTGAAAAGCAGGTTTTCGGCTGAAAGCAGTTAAGAGTTTTTGGGTTTTTTTTTTTTTTTTTTTGGTCTCTGTTTTGGGGCAGAGCAGAGACAACAGGGAACTGTCTTTTGTGAGCTGGAGTTCTCTACCTAAAGACAATCCGATAAAGTGAGCTGTAGCTCACAAAAGCTTATGCTCAAATAAATTTGTTTGTCTCTAAGGTGCCACAAGTACTCCTTTTCTTTTTGCGAATACAGACTAACACGGCTGCTACGCTGAAACCTGTCATTAAGTTGGAGAAGTTTTCTATGAGCATGGAGGCTGACATCCCACTCCTCAGCAGCTAGGAGGAAGGCGAACCACCAGAAACCCTGCCACTGACCACTTGACACCATCTCAGACTTTAGGTAACTAGAGCTGATTGCTCTAGACCAGTGCTTCTCAAGGTATCTGATGTGGGGAACCGGCCATTTTTTTGCCATGTGCATGCAGACTGGTAGCTGATAGCTCATGGACCAGCACTGGACTGCGGACCACAACTTTGAGTAGCACTACTCTAGACTATTGCTATTTTAGCTGTGTTCTGTAGACTCACTAAACAGGATTTTTGGTGTGAAAGGATAACCATACATTGGTTAACCTGGAAGATCAGTTAAATGGGATTTCCTCTTTTAAGAAAGCATCTTATCCCTCCTGCACCAGATGATCATAAAGATGCTTGGTGAAATATCTGATTAGGTAAAATCACTCTGCTTGCCACACTTCCCATCTGATTATATAATTTCCAAAATACAGAGAATACAGCAAATGCCAGAGCAAAAATGGTAAATAATGAGGTGTGGCTAACATTAATTGTCAATGGGGACCAGCAGGTTTATGCTACTCCACACTCAGGCTATTTCCTTTGAGTAAGTAATAAACCAGCCATTTAGTCTGCGCTATTAACATTTTCCATATTATTCATTAGCAACAGGGGATGGGGCAAAACATTGTAAAATTTAAATGATCTATTTAAGATAAGGTACATTTTAAGGGAACCAGTGATAAACCTAATTCATTACTAGTGCAGGACTAGTCAACCTCTTTTCTTGTACCTACTTTGCTCAACATGATCTAACAAAGAAGCTGGTTAATTGGAAAAATCAGTGTCTGAATTCCAAATGGCTGTTCATAATTGTGTTTCTTTTTATTTCCTATTAATAGAGATTCACACAAACAGGATTTTGTTCTCACACATTTGGGAGAAAGGCAGTCTTTACATGAACATTACACCTGGCTGAACATTTTTGAATGCTGAAGTTTTTTTATGATGAAAAAGGGATATTTTTCACAAAATTTTCCACAACAAATGTTCAATTTTTGACTAGCTTTAATGAATACTCAACTGAACAAAGGTATATATGGATAAGAATGTTTGATATTCATGATTTACTATTTGTATTTCTGCCTTTCTGCTTCAAAAGTCATCATCCAGTAAGGAAGCAGAAATTATACCACAGGATATACACAACTAATCAAGAGGCACACAACTAATATACAAAAGCAAAACATTAAAGGGAACAGTTCACGAACAGCCTTTAGGCTGAAATTTCTGAATGCTGAAATTGCATAAACTTTAAATCTAACAATTCAACAAATACTATCCTAAACATTGAAATGTTTGCATGAAATTGACATATAGAAGTGGCTTTATTTATTCATAATATTTAATCTGACCTGCTCTGTTTTATCACAACCTTTGCCTCTCTTTTAAGGAAACTGTTTTTCCACTGAGATCTCATTAGTTATTCTGCATTATATTCGGCAAGATTCTCAGTACTCTCAGTAGGGTCAAAGCTCATACAGAATTTTTTCAGGTATATGCTGCTGTAATAAATCAATATTTTCAAGAAACAACTGAACCTGAAGGGAAGTCAGTGTCAGTCTATGCCTCAGAACCTTTTTGGATTCACTGAGCCACATCATAGCATGCAGAAAGATGAGGGATGAGCTAGAGAAAACAATGGAAATGTTGAGCACAAAGTCAAGAGCATGCATCCTTCAAATATGCAGAGAACTGTAAATGGTATATTTATTAAGTGTCACAGAAGCTGCAGAAGTTCAGCTATAACAAGGGAGATAATTAGTAAGTGTTTAATATAATACAAGGTGTACATATGAAGGATTTCCTTACAGGAACTGCAAGAGCATGATATATGGCTGAAGAAAGCAATCTGGCATAACGATACTCAAGCAAGAGATCAGGTAAAATGTACAAGACTGCATATCACTGCAGCCAGATGTGGCCAGAGATGAACACAGAGATTGCATACAGAGCAGAGGGTCAAAAAGTCAAGCATTTGAGGTGGACATGTAGTGGTAGTAGGGATGCTGCTGCCACTCCCTTGCCGATGAGAATGCAAAACCAATGAATGGCAATGAGCTGTCCCTCCAAATAGCTTACTAGGTCCATTTGCCAACTTAATGATAACATAGAAATGCCCAGAGTCAATGGAAGTGAGCTCACTAGTTATCATTAATCCTGTGTGATATAGGTTGAGTTATTTATCTCTTTCTGACACTAAGCATTGTTTTGGATAGTATGTCTTTGTACCTATCTTCTTTGATCTCTAATATTCCCCCCCCCCCCTTTCCTTTTTTAAATATCTAATCACATCTGGTTTCATCACAGTTTCTAACTATTTCTCTATAACTGCAGGTTTTGAATTGCAGAGAAGTGAAACAATTTAAGATTTTCATTCTCTTTCATTATAAATGTAGTTTAATCTTATCAGAGTTTACTATAAGTATGTTCTACTATACAGATGACATTGTATAATGTACAAAATTAGACATGATCATTCACTTAAAATTCTAGAACTGACAGTAACCATTAGTTATATTGATTCTCTCTTCTGTTACTCATTAAAATTAAAAATATTCTAGTCCTAAAGTTTTTGACAAAAAAGTCACATCATTGTGAAAAAGGGAATACTGGTGTAAAGTATGAGTTAAGAATGGAAAAAAAAATATTAGATTTATAAATCACTAAAGAGGACCATTGCCCTCTCAGTCTCAGTCCCTTTAGTCTCAGTGCAGACTAAAACAGAGAATATTAGATTTTCATTTCACAAAATGCCAACTGCAAAATTTGTAAATGTTTGAAGAATAAGCCATCGGGGCTTTGACTTGTGTTTTTTATTGTCTACCCCTATTTTGCCACACACACCTGATTTTTTCTTTGAGACATCTTCCTGATGCACTTGAATTCTGATATTATGATTCAGAAGGTGAGCTAAAGGAACTATGACCTATATTGTTTCATTTGTTCATTCATTTACTCCACTGTCCAATCCATTTGAAGCTTCAGTGTTTAATATAACTAAGAAACACATTATATTCTGGGATTAGCAATTCCAGAATGATAGAGCCATACACCTCTCCTTTTTCATTAGATGAAAACACATCTAGCCTGAAGGCAGGGTAGTTTATTTTAGTACTAGCAGAACTCTTGGGTATTTATTAACTGATGTATTTTCATGCTATAGGTATGCACTCTGCAGCCTTGCAAATCTTTCTGCTTGTAGTCAATCTACAAAATCTAGAAAATACAGTGACCACCATTGCCTATGGTTATCACACTTTAGGATATGAAATACCATAGTATTTTTTATACATATGTAAGTGGGGGAATAGTCCTGCTATTGTGGGGAACTTTCCTGGATTCTGCACTACCCCGGTGAAATGGGCTAGCAAAAGGATCTGAGTCCTCGCTCCCACTTCCTTTACCCAGTGGTCTCCCTGCCCTTGAGGGCTCCCCTTCCACTCTCCTGTCTGGCAGAGTCCTCGTAACCCCAACAAGGCTGGGCCCAGGATTCCTGGGGGGGGGGGTCAACTCCCAACCCTGCTGTGGTCACCTAGGACAAGGGCTAGGGTGTCCCCACTCTGGGGTACACTCTCTGCACTGGGCACTTTTCTGACCCACTGACCATTACATACATTTTAAAGCAAATGCAAGTTATTTAATCAATATTCTTTTTAAAAAGAATAAGGAAAAATGGGAAAGGTTAAAGGAAACGCATCAGCCCGCTCTGTGGCTGGGAACATCACAAGCAGTGTCTCTGGAATGTCAGGGCAGTTGACCGTCTGTTCCTTGTAAGTCCCAGGCCTTCTTCTCAGGCCCTGGCTGTGCTGCAGGGATGCTGTGGGTTGGACACTTGCTCTGGTGGTGGCCACACGCTCTCAGGCTCTAAGTGGCGGGACCCTTCTTCCCAGTGTCGCCCCCGCCCTGTCGGGGTTACGATCCAAGCCTGGCCTGCAGAGCCTCTTGGCTGAGGCATCTCCCTGTGCTGGGCCTGCTGCCCAGGGTCCCCCTCGCTCTCCCCAGCTGCTCACCACACCCAGCTCCAGACTGCTCCAGCCCCAGCTCCATCACTCTGTCTCAGCGCTGCTGCTGCTCTGCCTCCAGCTCCCTGGGCTCCTTCTTTGGCCCCTCTGACTCTGGTTGCTGCAGCTCTGCTCCCAGGGCAAGTCTGCTCTCTCTGAGCTGTGCCTCTGGCTTTGGGGCTGCAGCTCTGCTCCCAGGACAGGGTCTACTCTCTCTGGATCTGGCACAGCTCTGCTCCCCAGCTCAGCTTGGGCCACTGCTTTATCCTTAGCTCAGCCCCACTCTGTCTGACCCAGGCAATTCCAGCTCACACGGAGGTCGGGACCTCCCTGGCCTCCTGACTCCCTGATTAGCCTGCCCGCCCTGTCATTCAGGCTGACCTGGAGCATTGGCCTCTCCCAGTTGTTCCGAAGGACTGTCAGTCTCAGGGTCCTGATTCCCCATTGACCCTTCCCCCTTTTAGTACTGGGAGCTAGCAACTAAAACATCCCCACTGAATGTTAGTAAGGGGCAACAGTCCCCTTACACACAGAATAGAAAATAGCTTCCTGTAAAGGGGCAGACTCACCCCCTACTGCTGGTCATTGGAGAATTACCTCTCTCCAGCACAGAGTGCCCTCTGCAGGCCAGTGATCTGCACTGCTCTGGCCCCCACAGACCCCAGTGCCCCTTTCTCTGAGTTCTGCCCCCTGGCAGCACCCCCACACTCTACCTCTGGGTCACCCCTTCCTGGGGAACCTCCAACCCACAATCCCCACCTTGCCTCAGTCTGGACTACTGCCAGTCATCACCAAGCCCCTGCTCCCTGGGGCAGACTGCAGTGTAAAGGCCACTCATCATAGGCAAGGGGGTTCTGACCTGTTGCCTTCCTCTGCCTCCCAGTACCTCTATAGGCCTTGGACCAGGCCCTACAGCTTGGGGAGTTGCCAGCCTGGAGCACCCCCACTCAGCCTGCTCCTTGCACTGCACTGCACTGCACTGCACTGCACTGCACTGCACTGCACTGCACTGCACTGCACTGCACTCTCCAGCCTGGAGAGAGACTCCTTGGGCCTTTGGCTCACAGCCTTTTTATACAGGCCAGCTGGGGCCTGATTGAGGCGTGGACCAGCTGCGGCTGCTTCCCTGATCAGCCATCCCCAGCCACAGCCATCTCCAGGACTGCTTTTCACCCCTTCTATTTTAGGAGCAGGGTAGCCACCCTGCTACACTTCCTATTAGTAATACAGTAGTAGTAAGTAATAGTATCCTAATAGTATCCAAATACCACTTCAATATTTAAAGTACCAATAATAAAGTATGGCTTTTTAATACTGACTATTGCAATACAGGGCACATTTAGTCAGTTGAAATAGTTTGATCGTTGGGAGGGGGAAAATAAGGACACAATTATTTGTATTGCCAATAATTTCAAAAGATTTCAATAACGATCAGGTCCCCATTGTTTTAGGTAAAGTGCAAACATAAAAGAAGATACTGTACTGGCCCTAAAGACTTTATAATTTCAGGACTAGTCTACCCTAGGAAATTAAATCAATACAACTGCGTCGCTCAGGGATGTGAAAAATTCATGCCCCTGTGAGACATAGTTAAGCTAACTTAACCCTGGTGTAGACCACGCTACTACCTCTTGGATAGGTGTATTAACTACAGCAACATGAAAAATCCTCCCATCACTATAGTGAGTGTCTACACCAGGGGTTCCCAAACTTGGTTCACGGCTTGTTCAGGGTAAGCCCCTGGCAGGCCACAAGACACTTTGTTTACCTGAGCATCCGCAGGTACGGCCCCTCACAGCTCCCAGGGTTTGCCATTCCTGGCCAATGGGAGCTACAGAAAGTGGTGGCCTGGCCCGTGCTGCTTCCCGCAGCTCCCATTGGCCGGGAATGGCGAACCACAGCCACTGGGAGCTGCGAGCGTCTGTACCTGCAGACGCTCAGATAAACAAAGCATCTCGCGGCCCACCAGGGGCTTACCCTGAAAAGCTGCGGACCAAGTTTGGGAACCCCTGGTCTACGCTGACGCGCTGCAGCTATGCCTCTGTAGCGTTTTAAGTGTAGACATAGCCTAAAAAGACAAAACACAAACAGGTGAAGGATGGGGTAAAATGCTACAACATGCAGATTCCACCCCATGATCATATTGAACAATACTTATTCCATGAGTGGTTCCACTGAATTAAATGGTACTCTTTAACATAATGAGGGGGAAGTGTCAGGATCCAGTGCCAAGAAATTAGCATGATGGCAGCACCTATCACTAGTTTTTTATATGTTTACACACGTTTCATTTATATTACAAATTACTTATATTTATATTCTAATTTTTTTTAAGATGAGGAGGGTAAGAGGTATGGAAACTAAATAAAATAAAAACACAAGTCATATGTAAGTCTTCCCTTTTGTAAGCTATAACATAAGAGCCAAGCCAAATTAAAGACAAGGTGTCTTTTTAAAAATTATACTATCGCTGAAACAGAAGTTATGGACTTGATGCAGAAATTACTGGCTGAGGTCCTACGGCCTGCATTATTCAGGAGGTCAGACTAGAGCATAATGGTCCCATCTGACTTTAAATCTATGAAAAATAAATGTCCTTACCTTACCTGGGGTACAATAATAGCTTGGATAAAAGCCCTTGCCTTTCCAGGGTTATCCTAAAGTTTTATAATGAAAGTTCTTCCCTTCCAGTGTTCAATCAGGAAAGCAGCACTCACCATTTTTGCTGAAGTTGTCTCTTCCCTCCCAGAATCACATGCTTGTTTCCTTTTTTTACCCCTAGCATCTGGACCTGATGAGCTATTGAGATATCCCCTTGACTCCTCTTTCTACTTCTATAACCCCGCAGGGCCAAAAGGGAAACAAAGGGTTGGCACGGGGCTGCCTAGCACAGTGCATTCTCAGTGCAGGCTGGTGGCTTTGGCAATTATTTGCAATAAAAATAAAATATAAATCAGAGGTCCTACAACACCAATTTCAAGTATTTAGATGCCTAGATATGGATAAAGACACAAACATTTAGACACCCAAGTTTGAAAATTGGGCACACAGTTGAAAAAGCTGGACTTATAACAATGTAAATAATGACCCAAGCTGCCTGTCAAGACTGCTACCCTTTATAGAGAAAAAACAAACCCTTATTTAAATAATTCCAGGCCCCCACAGCAAAATAAGTGGAAATATTTTCTATGCTCATGAAATGAGTCAGAAAACATTTTATGGACTTTGCTTTATACACATTTTTTATAGCCGTGGGTCTGCCACAACCTTGAGTGGTGTAAACAGCATCACAATTATTTTATAGCAAGTATTCATCTGTTCAAGTACTAATTTTGAAGTGAATGGCTCCCTGTGGGACACAACTCAATTATACATCAGTTTTACTTGTACTTCTTATGAACTGTTCTATATTTTACTTGAAGTTATCAAGTTGCTACTTTAATATATCTGAAGGCTGGAAAGATGTTTTGTCCATTGCCTAAATACATAGTTTTCAAAAATCACAAGGGAATAAATTATCTATTTTAAATTTACATGGGGATTTGGGGCAACCTAGGCACCAGTGCAGCAGTGGGTTAAACAATCCAGTGGAAAGTGCCATGTTGAGGCCTAGCACAGATCATATGGGCCCCAAGTTTATAGGGACAGGATATTGGGGTAACACTGCAAAGGAAGATAGGATTGCCTCAGGCCATTAAAACAATTGCAAGCTGAAGTTGGTTTTTTATACTAAAGTATATGCTCCTCTATGCCAAAGAATTTGAGTGCTTTTTGATTCAAAAGGCTACTCTTGTTATTGCCATTCATTGTGCCCATTAGTGTATCATCATTGCCCTACAGCCACAAAGAAGTTTCCTCTCATAGGCCCAGACTTAGGAAGGTCCTTGAACATGTGCTTAACTTCAAGCATGTGAAGTCAATGTGTTTCCTCATACATTTAAAATTTGGCACATGTTCAAGCAACTTGAAGAATCAGGGCATGACGATTTGGGGATTCTGTCTGTATCACTTCTTAATTGTGGGTGCCTTTATATAATTGTATCATGAAATGACTGTCTCGTGAAAAGCCTATATGTATATGGCTCCATCATGAGTTAGCACGGTTGGCCTGGCAGGGACTTGACACAGAGACAATAGTGATTGATCAGGACTCAAGGATGGGCTATTCAAAGTAAAACATCTTCAGACAATGGGTTTGCTCGAGCTGAGGGAAGATATTGCCTCCTCTTTTCTGAAGGCATGGGGATTTAGGAGTAATGGAAAGTTACCAGGAGGACAACAAAAGAAACTGGTGTCTATGAATGGACTCACAGGGGGAACTGAGGAAAAGAGCGATTTTGTACCAGATTAAGATGAGGGAGGCTGCTGCAGAGGCAGGATAGGCAAGGGGGCGGAAGACCCTGACTGACTGAGTTCCATCAATTGCCCAAAAACTCTCAATGGTGAGTTAGTAAGAGACATTGTGTTGAGGATGTTTTAGTGTTTTGTATGATCTATGTTTTATTTGTTTATGAAAGAGCATAAAGCTGCAAAGTGTATGTCTGTGTGTTGTCTGCTTCACAACTGCTGCTTACCTCTGAGAGAGTTATCCTGTAAACCAGAAGCTTTACTCTTGTGGGGTGGAGTTCTGGGAGAGGAATGTGTTTCAGTACCAGGGAATCTGAAAGGTCAGTACTGATCTCTGCGGGGCTAGGCAGATAAATACAGATTCCAATACTTGGAGAGCGGCACCAGGTCTATGTGCTGAGAGTTTGCCTTGGGATCTCAAGATTGGGACAGTGGCTGGACTCCAGTCAGAGTCCTGAAACTTAACACACATACCCAGGAGCTCCAGAACACAGAGGCCTGAATTCTCCTCTCAGCAGTCCTAGGAAGAGAGCTTGTTAGGATCTGTGACACAGAGCCACAAAATGTAACAACCAAATATATAGAGCTAGGAACCCAGTTGTTCAATAACATTTCTTCTGGGGGAAAAGATAACAGTGGACTGGTCTGAAGAATTCAAGGAAAGGAATATGAAGGAGTCTTGGAATTAGTTTCAGCAACTTTCACTAAAGTATGTTAAGGTTGCATCCCAAGCAAGGGGAAAAGTCATAGGCAAGGGTTGTAAACCAAACTGCATGAACAAAAGAAATTCAGGAAAGAAGTTGAATGCTAAACACGGAGGATGGGATGGAGATTAAAGATAACTCCTAAACAAACACTTTGTCTCAGGTTTTAATAGGGTAATAATGAGCTTGGGCAGTGACAGAATGGCTTATGGGGAAAAGGACGTGGAAGTAGAAATTACCACATCTGAGATGGAAGCTAAATTCAAACAGTTTAATGGAACCAAATCAGGGGGCCCAGAATAAACTGGCAGATTTAATTGCAAGCCCAAAAGCAAGGATTTTTTTAATGAATCTGTAAACTTCTCAGTCAAACCCTATGACTGGAGAATTGCTAATATAGTGCCTATTTTTAAGAAAGGAAAAAAAACGTGATCAGGAAACTACAGGCCCATTAGTTTTACCTCAGTTGTATGCAAGGTCTGAGCAGAAATTCTGAAATAGGGTAGTTAAGGATAGAGGTAAACAGGAATTGGGGGATGGGGCACATGGTTTTACAAAAGGCAGATCATGCCAGACCAATCTGATCTCTTTCTTTGAGAAAATAACCAATTTTCTAGAACAGGAAATGCAGTAGATCTAACCTACCTGGATGTCAGTGAAGCCTTTGACAGAATTTCAAATGAGAAATTTTTAGTTAAATTGAAGAAGATGGAGAATAGAAAGTTGGATAATGAACAGGTTAAAGGGAAGACTTATAACAGGTTGTGCTGAAATGTGAATTGTCAGTTTGGAGAGAGGTTACTAGTGGAGTTCCTCAAAGATCAGTCTCAGGACCAATCTTGTTTAACATTTTCATTAAATAAATAATCTTGGCACAAAAAAGTGGGAGTGTGCTAATTAAATCTGTGGATAACACACATTTGGGAGGGTATTGCAATATAAAGGAGGACCAGAATATCATGAAAGATTAGGATGACCTTGAGACCCGGAGTAAAAGAAATAGAATGAAATTTAATAGTGCAAACTGCAGGGTCATGTAGTTAGGAATTAACAAGAATTTTTGCTATAAGCTGGGAATGCATTGGTGAGACTTTATCTGGAATTCTGTGTGCAGTTCTGGTCTTCCAGGTTTAAGATTAATTCAAACTGGAACAGTTGGGGAGAAGGGCTACTAGGATAATCAGAGGAATGCAGAACCCACTTTACTAAAGGAAACTTAAGGAGCTTGGGTTGTTTAGCCTAATAAAACAATGGATGGGGGGAGATAGGATTGCTCTCTATAAATATATTAAAGGGGTAAATACCAGGAGTTATTTAACATTGGCACAAGAAAAAATGGGCATAAACTGGCCAGTACGTTCAGTTTTGATTTGATGAAGCTTTCTAATGCTCAGAGGAATGAAGTTTTGGAACAGGCTTCCAAGAGGAGTAGCAGGGGAAAAAACTTAACTTGTTTTAGACTGAGTTTAATAAGTGTATGGAGGGGATGGTATGATGAGATTATCTACAATGGCAAACGGTCCATCCGTGATTGCTATTAGCAAATATCTCCAAAGGCTAGAAATGGGACACTAGATGGGGAGGACTCTGAGTTCCTACAGATAATTTTTTCCCAGGTGTCTGGCTGGTGGGCCTCACCCATATGCTCAGTGCCTAACTGATTGTCATATTTGGGATTGGGAAGGAATTTTCAAGCAAACAGATTGGCAGAGACTCTGTGGGCTTTTCGCCTTCCTCTGCAGCATGGGGCACAGGCCTCTTGCTGGTTTAAACTAGAGCAGGGATCAGCAACCTTTGGCATGCGGCCCATCAGGAAAATCCGCTGGTGGGCCGGGAAGGTTTGTTTACCTGCAGCGTCCGCAGGTTCAGCCGATCACAGCTCTCACTGACCGCAGTTCACCGTTCCAGGCCAATGGGGGCTTTGGGAAGCTGCATGAGTTGAGGGATGTGCTGTCCGCCACTTCCCACAGCCCACATTGGCCTGGAACGGCGAACCGTGCCCAGTGGGAGCCGTGATCAGCTGAACTTGTGGATGCTTCAGGTAAACAAATCATCCCGGCCCGCCAGCGGATTTCCCTGAAGGGCCACATGCCAAAGGTTGCCGATCCCTGAACTAGAGTAAACATTGGATTCTCAGTAATTTTAAGTCTTTAAATCAAGATTTGAGGACTTCAGTAACTCAGCCAGAAGCTATAAGCCTACTACTGGTGTGGGTTGGTGAGGTTCTGTGGCCAGCAATGTGCAGGAGGTCAGACTAGATGTTCCTTTCTTGCCTGAAAGTCTGTAAGTCTAGCACAGTGGGACCTGAAATTTGGTTGGTGCCTAGGCACTACCATAATTAACCTGATTAATACTAACAGAATAAATGGGATAAACGTAAACCTGGGATTACTGGCATGAGTTGTCCATTAAACCCAGTGCCCAACTAGCAGAACAGACAGAGCATCTGATTGGATGAAAGGTTTCAGAGTAACAGCCGTGTTAGTCTGTATTCGCAAAAAGAAAAGGAGTACTTGTGGCACCTTAGAGACTAACCAATTTATTTGAGCATGAGCTTTCATGAGCTACAGCTCACTTCATCGGATGCATCCGATGAAGTGAGCTGTAGCTCACGAAAGCTTATGCTCAGATAAATTGGTTAGTCTCTAAGGTGCCACAAGTACTCCTTTTCTGTTTGGATGAAGATAGTGCTTTTCATCTTATATAGCACTTTTCTTTTTGAACAACACAAACTGTCTGTTTCTCCACCCTCAGTGGTGGTATAAGTAGCTTCCACAACATTCTCAGCTCTTGCAAGCCTGGGAGTGAGATTCCAAGAGTAGAAGTTGAACTCTGCTCTCCCATTATGGCACCAGGCTGGCCCCTCACTGCATAAGTCTTGTAAGTATTTTAGGAGGCCTAATTAGATACCTATCAAAAAAAAAGAAACAAAGAAAAAAAAAGAAAAAAGTTCTGGAGGTCTGAACCGAAAAACATTTATCACAAACCAATTCCCACTTTTTGTGTGAAACTCAGAATCATTCTCTCATTTACTTTTCTCTTTTTATTACTCTTCCCTTATGGAATTTTCCTGGTAGTCACTAGATTTCTACTTTTCTCAGATCATAAATCCATATGATCTCACAGATCATCTGGGTGTGTTGGCAAGTCTGATAGTGCATAAATTGGTTTAGCCTGCTTTACTTGGGGTGTTAGGAAATTTATGTGAAGCCTACAGAAGTCTATCATGAGATAATTCCTGGCCCTTTCAATATCCTAAGATAGCAATCAGTTACTCAGTTTAAGGCTGCTTTTAAGGGTCTCTGGAATCAATTTTTGCTGATAGCCTCATTCATATGTTTTCACATTTCAGCCTCTCAGTAGCTTAAGCTAAAATACGGTGGCTTGAAAATGCAATCCTTGAACCCAGTTATCAGATTGTTGCTCTGAATTCTAAAGCACAACATAATTTTCCTAGATAAGAATTGAAGGATCCTAAAATAATGGACAAATCTCAAACTATGGTCTATAATTGTCTAGTGATAAAAAGAGGAGGTTATAATTTCATGGTTATCATCACTGCCATGTCATTGGCTTGATGACCTTAGAGAAGTCAGTAATGCCCAGTCCAGCAAACACTTACACATGTTTGACTCTACTCACTACTTTTCAAAGGGACAACTCATGTGCTTAACTTTAAGCACAAGTGGGCTGAGGCCTTAATCTTGCCCTGCTTCATACTGCCCATCTGTAAAATGGGTAATATGTAAATAAAATTAAATTTACCTTATCTAAGTGGAGTTTAGGACAGAGCTTATTTGATTACAGCCTCATTATCAAAGATGCTAAAGACCTGCATTTCCGATTAGCTTTAATGAGTTTGTGCATATTTAGCGTTGCTGAAAATCAAGCCAATCATGTTTTAGAGTGAGAACCTTAGATATGAGGATACATACAAAATATTATTTAATGAAAATAAAACATTTGGGACATACAATATTTATAGGAAAAAACGTATGAGGTTGAAACCCAAGCAGCTCTCAAAAAGATTTGCTTGTGGGAGAAAGGAAGAAAAGAAGTGGAACCTCATGCTCCTTTGTAGGTGGCATTCCACTACCTCCACATCTGGTCTTACTAGTCTTGTAGATGTGACTTCCTCTGAGATGTCCTGCAACTTCCTTCCATCTGATGACCTATCCAAGATTCCCAGGATGTAGTGCAATGAGCTTCCATCACATACCAGTGCTAAATACACAGAGTGATGGTTTTACTGGGTATGTCTACACAGCAAAGAAAAACCCACGGCTGGCCTGTACTGGCTGACTTGGGCTTGCAGTACTTGAGCTGTGGGACTGTTTCATTGCTGTGTCGACTTCCAGCTCGGGCTTTGGGACCTGCCCACCCTGCATGGTCCCAGAGCCTGGGCTTTGGCCCAAGCCCGGGCTCTGGCCCAACCCCAGAAGTCTACACAGCAATGAAACAGCCCTGCAGCCCCAGCTTTGAGAACCTTAGATGGTTGGCATGGACCCTCTACAGGTATCTAGTTGCTGTGTAGACATACCCATTGGGATATAGGAAAGAGTATTTTGTTGTTTTAGTTTGTTGCCTGTTTTTATTTTATTGTTGTTGTTGTTCTTGCTATCTCACAATTTGTTGGAATCATGGGAAAAAATAGTTTTAGAATGGATTTGAACTGATCAAAGAGCTATTAAAATTAGGGATCTGTCAACAACGAACTCCTTTAGGCAGTACTATTGCAGTCAGATTATCTTCTGGAACAAAACAGAAATGGCACACCACAGACACAACCTGCCTAAATAATAACAATAATTTTATTGTTCTTTTTGAAAACATACCAATCAACATATCTAGAAACAAGGCTGCAGCTTTGTCATGTATTCTTCAGTCCACTACCCCTAGGCCACGTTCTGATGACTTTATTCCTGTTGAGTAGTACCTTACTCAGTGAATAGTGCCACTGATTTCAATGGGACCAGTCCTGGAGTAAGTTAATAGTCAATATGAGTAATGTATCAGTAAGCACCATGGTCTGGGGTTTGGCACCTAAGTTCCAGTAAGCCACAAAACTTCCCCTAACCCTGTAGCTGCCTAAACTCACTCAACTCCTAAAATTTTAGGGTAAATGTTCCATAGGTGCCTATGTTTCTTCCTCTGGGCATTACACTATTGTCTCCCTCTAGGCATCCAGATGCCTATCTCCTGCCTAAGCCCCAGAGCAATTCACAAACAGAAAGAAGATAGTTGTTCACCTGCCTAAGTCATGTGCAGGCCCAATCCAGCTGGTGGACTCTAAGCACTCCTACCAGATCAGGTTCTGTTCATAATCTCTGCTGCTACTGGTGGCAGTAATCTTATAACTCTGAGCCCAGTGTTACAGTACTTACCTAAAATGTTCAATTACTCCTCTGTCAGAGGGGGAGAAAGGATTTGAATGGGGGCCTTCCACCTCTCAGGAATTACTCTGATGTGGATGCTCCTCTCAATCTCTCCTGTTGGATAAATAATTGGAGTGATCGGAGCAGGGGAACTGTATTCTGGGTGGATGCCCTAACCATCACACCACAATTATTCTTTTTTTCACTCTTACCCCATGGCTAAGTATTTATACATAGTAGAACAGCTTCAAGGAAGGCACTCTCATAGAATCATAGAATCATAGAATATCAGGGTTGGAAGGGACCCCAGAAGGTCATCTAGTCCAACCCCCTGCTCAAAGCAGGACCAATTCCCAGTTAAATCATCCCAGCCAGGGCTTTGTCAAGCCTGACCTTAAAAACCTCTAAGGAAGGAGATTCTACCACCTCCCTAGGTAACGCATTCCAGTGTTTCACCACCCTCTTAGTGAAAAAGTTTTTCCTAAGTGGTGATTCCCCACCATCAGAATATTCATAGCTCAGTGGTTACAATACCCTTCTGGGAGACTAGAGGTCCTTGTTCAAATCTTTTCTCCCCATCAGGCAAAGTGGGAATCAAACCTGGCTCTCCACATCTCAGGTAAGTGCTCTAACCACTGGGATAAAAGTTAAGTGAGCCCCACCCTCTTTTTGCACAGAGTGAAGCAGGCATCCAACTTATTCTCACAAGAAACAACTTAGATGTTTAGGCCACCTGACTCCAAGACAGAGGTTCCTGGCTGTGGATCGCAAGCAGAGATAGGCACCTCCTTGCAGCCTAGGCACCTCCTAGACACCGTGTCTAAGTTCCTTTATGGATCCAGGCCTATGTGATTAGAGTAACAAGTCCAATAAACTAAAAGGTTTTGTCCAGTCTGATTTCTGAAACAAGTTACTAAAAGGAACTCATCTGATAATATGAAGATGCCCAGGCTAAAATGTTATGGAAGAAAAAACACTGCAGGAATTACGTGTTAAGTGGATGATGTCAGCACTCTGAATCGTATAGCTGGCAATTACAAGAAAGCAGAGATGCAGCAGGTGTAGTAGCTCCATCAACACCAGCTAATATAAATTCACATATTTTATTTTTCTCTACAAGCCATGCCAGCAATTCTTTCAAAAGTACTCCTTTTAAACTAAATCTTCTCAAAATGCCACTAAAATCTAACACTGACCTTCACAGTATTCTCAATGCAAGCAATTAAAATAAAACTTGTCTCTTTAAAATGTACCTCCTTCAAAACAGCCTTACAGATTTTTTAAGGTCCAGCAAGCCACACCAAGATGTAAAGCAACAAGCTTAGGTGTACATCCTTCCCCAGTGCAGGCTGCTTCAAAAAGTGAAATGTACATTTAAAATGATCTTTCTTCCAGAATTATTGAAAATCTTGTCATTCCTCAATTGTGTGATATAGCTGTAAGATTAATGAGCCATCATTCCTCTTTTTATGTCAGCTACCTCCTCCATTGTAGGGGGTTTTAATGTATATTTAAAACTGTACCTGAATATTTTTCAGGATAAAATTCGTATCACTTTCTCTCTTTAAAAGATGTTTTTGAGATCAAAGCCACTTTTTCTTTTGTTTCCTTCCAAACCTTATAAATATGGTATTGTTTAGTATTAGTAAACCTCAGTAACCCAGTGTTCATATGAAAACAATTTATTCTTTTGGAATGAAATTATGTCAACTGGATTGTGAAAATGGCAACATTGAGAGGGGAAAAAAACTGTTGATATGAGCTAACAAACCACCCAGAGTGCAAGTTTTCAGTAGTAATTTAGGCACACTACTATATTGCCCCAACCACACTGCCACATCTCCCTGGTGGGTAACGTAATCATCTGTGCCAAATGCACTGTACAGGGCAGCTCCAATCTTACTAGAGTGGGTGGAGCACACCCCAGGGTTTTCATGTCTTTCTGAAGTATTTAGGCATTGGGTCCGACAGGCTAGCGCCCCACCACCAAACTGCAATGAAAGCCACAGATGTTTTTGTCTCAAATCAACCTGATTTGTGACCTATTAAAATAAATCTAATAAATAGGGGTCATTTGTGTAATGGAACATGGAACATGTTAGTCCTCAATAAGAGAGGCTCAAAGGAGTTGCTTGTCAGAGAAATGTCCAGATTAAAGTAATGTCCAGGTTTGTCCCCATTGGAACTCACTTTAAAGTTCAGATGAGGAAAGAATAGGTGAGTACCATATTATGTATTTGGGTGCTTGGAATACAAGAAAGGAAGGAGTTGGACTCCTCCTTAAATGTTATATCTGAAAATCAGTCTTATCCTCGGAAGCAATTGCTAGTCACCTATTTAAAAGGCCAGCTCCAGCATTAGCCTTAAAGCTGGACAGTTATCCCTTGCTATGCTCCAACCAATAAAGCTTCTGATAAAGACAAGATGGAGTTCTAAAATCAACTCAGCTTTCTTCTTTCAAATATCTTGAATCATAACATCACTACTCTTTTTGGCAACTTTAATGCTAATGTTGAGAATTCAAGTGGAGCATGGACCTGTCACTCCAGATACCTTAAATGACAATGGCAAATGCCTTTTACAATTGTGTTTCTCAGGCGCTTGTCATTAGGAAATCCTGATTTTGAAGGAAGTAAATTAATCAATTTACTTGGTTGAGTAATGATGTCCAAAGAAAATAATTGATTACATTATAATCTCTCATTGTTGGAAATTGTCCATAAGCAACTGCAGAATTTATCTGCCATGTTTGGCACCATACACAAACTAGTCTTTTTAATGTTCCATCATAGACTAAAAAGTGCAAGCAAAGCAATAATTGTGTTGCCAAAATTTAAATGACCTAACCTAAAAATCTATAGGATTCAAAACTGCTATGAAGTCTAAATCTCAAACAGATTTGAGACCCTTCCAGAATATACTGATGCTGAATTCACCTGCGCAGACTTCAGATCCCAGCTAATTGATGCTGCTGTGAATCTCATTGGTCCCAAATAAATTCAAGAAGCCCTAGATCTGCATTAAAACCTTAGCCATCATTGTTTGAGGTTGTCCGAGAGGTGATGTGGTCATGTATCGTAAGATAAATGGTACTCATAATAAAGTGATGCACACTGACTGCAAAGCTTTTATGGATGCCAAAGCCATCAGACTCAAGGAAGCTTCTGCCAAGAATGATGTTGCTTCCTTGTATAAACACCTGTGTGATCTCAGTGACAAAAAAGATCATTCACTCGGTCTGGCTTACTCTAGTTCTGGTCAGTTAATAGTACAGTAAGGAGTGCATGGTAAACTGGAGTGACCATTTCAGCTAACTGCTAAATGGACCCCCAGATTCTTTGGACCCTGACATTAAGGCCAATGGCAAACTGACTCATTCCATGCAAAATGTTCCTGGTGAATTCATTATCAAAATCTGCAGATATTTAAAGAATCTTAAGGGAAATACGGAAACAGGAATCTATGGAATTTCTGCAGAACTGCTAAAATTCTCTGGCCCAGCCATTCTTTTGTGTCTGCAGCCATTCTTCAATATCATCCAGAGAAAGAGCTGGTCCTATCCAACTGGCAAAAAGGCACTATTTTGCTGCTTTGGAAACAAAGAAAGCAAGAGATTGTTGTTACTCTTCAAATGGTGTTAATTCAATCTTTATCCATCCCAGGGGAAGTTTTGCTTCTGTCTTGTTCACCCAAGATACTGGTATTTTTAGGAGCAAATCTTTATAGATATCTTCCACATATCAAGAAGGCATGAGAATTCAAGCACCCTGTTCACATTGCATTTGTGGATATAAGGCCCCATTTGACTGTTGACAGGGAATTGGTTTGTCTGATCTTTAAACTTGGAGGCCTCCCTGACAAGCCCTGTAAAATATTCCATATCTTCTTTGAGGATTCCTCATGCTGAATTATTGTAATTGGACAAAAAATGCCTTATTTCAAATTAGGTCAGGTGTTTGACAAGGATGCATTTCTGTTGCAGAACACTTCAGTGTCTCCATAGACTGTATGCTTGACCAGACACTAAGTAAATGCCCAGTCAGCTTAGGACTTCAGTGCCCTGCCTGGTCTGAGCCAGACCCACTAGCCTGTTTGAAACCCAGACCCAGGTCTGAACCACATCCCCTAACAGCTGTAGGCTCAGTTGAAAGCAGCTTGCAGAAATGTGCCTGTCTTTAACACTCAGATGTCCAACTCCCAATGGGGTCCAAACCCCAAATAAATCTGTTTTAAGCTGTATAAGCTTTATACGGGGTAAACTCATAAATTGTTCTCCCTCTATAACATTGATAGAGAGATATGCACAGCTGTTCCTGCCCCCCCCCAAGTATTAATACATACTCTGGGTTAATCAATCAGTAAAAAGTGATTTTATTAATTACAGAAAGTAGGACTTAAGTGATTCCAAGTAGTAACAGACAGAACAAAGTGAATTACCAAGCAAAACAAAAAACACACAAGTCTAGTACAGTAATAAAAACTGTATACAGATTTAATCTCACCCTTAGAGATGTTTCAATAAGTTTCTTTCACAGACTAGACACCTTCCTAGTCTGGGCACAATCCTGTCCTCTGGTACAGCCCTTGTTCCAGCTCAGGTGGTAGCTAGGGGATACCTCTGTCCTTTGGTCTGTTCCACCCACTTATATATCTTTTGCATAAGGCGGGAATCCTTTGTCCCTCTGGCTTCCCACCCCTCCTTCTCAATGAAAAAACACCAGGTTACAGATTGATTCCAGTTCAGGTGACATGATCACATGTCCTGTGAGACCCCCAAGCCTTCATTCCTCTCAGCCTGACTCACAGGAAGTCCTGCCTGCAAACAAAGCCATCCACAGTCAATTGTCCTGGTTGATGGGAGCCATCAAGAGTCCAACCAATATTAATGGCCCACACTTTTCATAATTACAATAGGCCCTCAGAGTTATATTTCATATTTCTAGTTTCAGATAGAAAAGTGATACATTTATACAAATAGTATGACAACACCCAGTAGATTATAAACTTTGTAATGATACCTTACAAGAGACCTTTTGCATGAAGCATATTTTAGTTACATTATATTAACACTCATCAGCACACTTTCATAAAATCCTATAGAGTGCGTCACAGCCTCATCAAGAATGTCTTTCACAAACTGAACACTGAGATGTAGAGACACAAACACGGGGATCTATAATGCTTTGGTGGTCAGTATATTTATGGGATGGAAACATGGCCCCTCACTGACACCATTTGGATAAAGCAACTCTTAATGATCAAAAATATCAAATGGTATGAATTCCAGTCAAATGAAGAGATTCATTTTCTACCTCAACAGGTCCCACTCTCTCAAATGTTTGCCAAACTCTCTCTAAGGAGGACTGGTCAACTGCTCCAAAGGTCTACCAAATTCCCTGGGAGATTTATCTTTGACTTAGACCCAGTGAAATAAGGATGGAGAAGACCTATAAAGAATGGACGGACAGTGTCCGACACCTGTCCCTCATGGGTATCCTACCCTGTAATGCAGCACATTTGGTCCATGACAGAACATCACTGAGATGCATTCTGTAGTCAGTGGCCTTTACACAGTCCAAGCAACAGCATGAAAACTAACCAAAAATTGTCCATTGTATAACACTGCAATTGTTTTCCATACAGGTGCCTTTACTGCAATTCAGAGAAATAAGTTTTGCTCTGTATTTCACAGTTCTCATAATTGAGATGAAAAGGAATCAGAAGGTGTATGTACATATACACACACACACACACAGAGTCACCCCACATAATAGTGTGATGGATGCTTTATCTGCATTCATTTGGGATGGCCTCATTTTTTTGAGAGAGAAATTCACAAATGAATTATGCAGTTTATCCCAAGTAAGTGCTGCTAAAACCTTCATACCAGCATGAATTCTATAGATGCCTTAATATTTTCAGATTTTTAACATCAAATAGTACAAATCTTTCTATCCCTCTGCCTGTACAGCCAACTTCCTTAATTGGCATGGGTCAGATACTCAACTGGCATGAATCAATGTAGCTTTATTGAAGCCAATGGAGCTACACTAATTTATACCAGCTAAGGGTCCGGCCATAGAATGCCAACTGTACAGGGCTCAGAGGAAGCCATAAAAATATTCAAAAATAATTGAACACAAGTCTTCCATATGTAAAAATGTCATGATTTTAAATGTCAATATCTTGTTGCTCTTGCATAGCCAGAAATAAGTGTTGGGCCTTAAACTGCCATAGCCAGAGCAGAGAATGGGATAAGGCTCTTCTTTCAATCCCTATATGAGTACTAGATATTGAACCATAAAAATCAGGAAGTTGGTTTAAAATCATGAGATTTTTAAAATATAAATACTTTGTGGAGAGGGGCAGTGGTTAAAAAGTTTGACTTCAGGAATTTCAGCCTTTAAGAGAAAGCCACTTGCCAGCAAAGTATGTGTGATCATTTCAGATTCAAAATTGATCCTTAAATGCAAATGCAAAAATCTGAGCCTCCCTCCCAGCTGCTTAGGGGGGAACCCATCCTCCAATTATGCTCTCCTAACTTCTGAGTTGGGGGACCTGTCACTCTATTCCTCTCCATGTCCCACTCTTATTACTGTCTTCTGCTCCCCCACAGTCTCTTCCAGCACCTCTTCATTCTTCCTCCTAAACACCACATTTCACTCCCATCTAGCCTCCTCCTGCATCCCCCTTAGTCTCCCTCACAACCCCACACTCCTCTCTATCCATTCGGTCTTCCTTCTATGCGCATGCACATGTGGTCTCTTCTTGCTCCCCATATCCCTGACACATCCTCCTCACTGCTTTATTCAATCTCTCACATTCCCCTGGCTCTGCATAGTGTACAATGTACAGCATAGCTGCATAAACAATAGAACAGCATCCATTAATCCTGAAGGCAGTCCAGCTTCACCCCATCTTTACAAGGGGCAGCTTCACTTCCACATGCAGAAACTACATGGAAATGGTACCCACTTTTCCTGGCTTCAACTCTATTGAAAATAGGAGATGGTGGCCATTGTGAATAAAGGAGAATCAATCAGAAGGAAGACAGTAATAGGGAGATAATAGGAAAGTAAACTGAAAATCACAAAGGATAGTGGGACTTTTGATAAAGTGTCAAGAGTTGGCAATACTCAGAAAAATTGTCACTAGCCCAGAATTCAATCTCAGACATTCAGGACTCAGACGAATCAGATGGGATAGAGTGGATTTGGGGAAAATGTCTTTTTTGGGAAAAAGAAAAAGGTAATATTTCATTGCTACCAGGGCTTTTCTCTTCTCTTTTTAATAGTAATTATTTGAAAATGCCAGTATTGCCAACCTCAAACATTCAAAAAATTACAAGAGTCAAGCCCCACAAATATTATGAGGTTCATTATCATTTTAAAAAGTATATATATAATTTTTATTTGCCTTTTGGTTTTTGAGCCTTGAGATTCAAATTTTCTAACTTTTCTCTAACTTGGAGAGTTGGAATTCTTTTGTTTTTTTTTTGTTAAGTGAAAGATGAAATTCTCACATAATCAAATGACTCCAGCAAATCTAAGATTTATAATAAAATCACAGGAGTTAGCAATGCTGAAGCTCCCTTAGTATGGCTGCGTGAGTGCACTGGGAATATCTCAGCTGAGAATCCAGGTTTATCCTCATCTGAAGCATCTACTAATATGCATCTACTAATAATCCCCTTGTGACAGAATGGTCGGGGAGGTTTGGGCTTATCGGTGATCTTCATCTTTACCCTGTCTCTGGTGTCTCCCATTGGCAACTCATCCAATATGGGGGTGGACCACCTTTTGGTGGGTGGGTAACTTTGCCCTCTGGCCAGGTTACCAATTTGGTTCTCCCCCTTAGGGATAGCAAAGTCCAAAGGAGTGTGAAGAATACCATGTCTTTACAATGGGAAGGGTCTTTGGCCCTCCCCCACACCCTTGTGAATGGCTCCTCTCACCCCACAGTTCTCAGCACCTCTATCCTCTCCTCACTCTTGAGATGAAGGTTGGGAAATGAGGTTTATGTCCCTTCCATAACAAGAGTGGTTGGTAAGGAATCACAGGCCCTCCCACTCCACAGGCTCCAGCACAGGGTCCTATGAGACGCAACAATATCAGGAACCCTTGAGTATCTCAAGGCTGCCTCCCTAGGCCACTTCCTACTGTTTACCTCCTCCCACAACATCTCAAAGTCTAACAGAAAATGTAAAAAATAAAAATAAATTAAAAAAAAGTTTGAACTTCAAGATTCAGTGACTAGTCCCTTCCTCGTAGTGAAAGCTTCCGCTATGCCATTGTTCAGGAGCTCTCAGGGTAGGTCTGTCTTCCTACCCTGTCTGCCCCCATCTGAACTGTGTTGCTCCCTTTGAAGCTTCTTCCTCCAGCTGGAGCAGGTTCTGTAGGGGAAAGGGGAAAGGGAGATCACCAGGCCCAAAATTGCTCCTTAACCCCTTCGGTTCTAGTGTAGGTTTTTATATACACTGCATTACATCCCTCTTTCTTTCTCCCCGAAACTCCTCTCAATCTCAATCTCCCCAGTCCTGTTCTTTACTTGCCCTTGATATCCCTGCATACCCATCACTTTCCCAAAGTCCCTCATGGACTTATCTGTCCCCAGACACTTTGCTACTCAGTCTGCATCCCTGGCCCACCAGGAGTTTGCAAAGAGTACAGCTGGTGAATGATGGAACAGAATGGGTAAGAAAATTCCAACTCAAACAAAATTTCTGCAAAAAACAAACAATATTTTGCAGTTTTTCAAACCAGATCTAGTCAAGGCTGGCAGCTTCACAAAACAACATAGCTGATGGATCTGAGTAGTTAAGTTACCTTCTTTAATAACGATTGTGTGAGAGAGACAAGAGAGAGGGAGAGAAACCTGGAGTTGTTCGTGAAAAGGACTCAAAAGAAAATTTAAGAAAACAGGGTAAGATGGAGCATTTTAAAAAGCTGTGGGGAAAAAACAGAATATTCAGTTTTTCTACAAAGTTATCATGCCAGATTTAGAGACTAAATAAACCATTAAAGTGTATGAGAGAGGAATTTTAATCTTGCTCTAAGAGCAAATCTCAATGCAATAATGCTTATAGATGAAATTACTATTGATGTCTCTACAATACTCAGAAAATGTTATTTATAGATTCTAAAATAGATATTTTAATTTACTATTTTTTATTATGGTTTCTGACTTCCAGCAATGGCCCTAAGCCTGTATGCACGTATGCGCACACAAGAGTTACATATTCTACAATACCAATTATTTATAAAGGGAATGTTTTTCCTCCAGCATACCAAAGTACCCAGTTTTAGCTATGCTCATAAATAGAGTTTGGGATCATCCTAAGCATGAATGAGGAGCCAGAGCCATTTATACATAAGGCAGGTGGAAAATTTATGCTCTTGTAAACCACACCTGATATCACTGTTCGGGGCATCATTTCAGAAAACACTTGCAGTTGTTCTGGTTTCTATGCATACTAAGTGGAGTGAAAAAAAAAAAGCTATATCTTATATGCCATGAATGCTGATGTTTCAAGCAAGAGATCAAGGTTTATATGTCTTTCTTTCACTTTCTTTGTCTCATGTCTTGTATTATCAAACCTGAATCACAGTCCACTATGAGTCATGTAAAGGTCACAAGAGGCATAGTTATTTTACTCTTCCATAGCTGATCCTCTCACTGGCATACTATTTACTATATTAGACTAATTTATATTTATAAAAATTAAAAAATGAATTGAGATGATGTGCATAAGAACACAGAGTCATAGAAATGTAGCATTGGAAGGAAAGTAATTTAGTACATCCCCTACACTGAATCAGGATTATGTATCCCAAGACCATCCCTGCCAGGTGTTTGTCTAACCTGTTCTTAAAAACTTCCAGTGGCAGGGATTCCACTGTTTCCCTCAGAAGCTTATTCCAGAGCTTAACTACTCTTAGAGTTAGAAAATTGTTCCTAATAGCTAATCTAGATCTCCCTTGCTGCAGATTAAGTCAATTATATCTTATCCTACCTTCAGTGGACATGGAGAAGAATTCATCACCATCCTTGTTATCACAGCCCTTAACATATTTGAAGACTATCAGGCTTCTCCTCAGTCTATATTTTCTCAAGACTAAACATATACAGATTTCTTTAACCTTTCCTCATAGGTCAGGTTTTCTAAACCTTTCATCATTTTTGTTGCTCTTCTCTTGACTCGCTCCAGTATTTCCACATCTTTCTTAAAGTGTGGGACCCAGAACTGGATACAGTGCTTCAGACGAGGCCTCACCTGTGCCAAGCAGAGCAGGACAAGTACTCCATGTCTTACATATGGCATTCCTTTTAATACATCCCTAGAATGATATTAGCTTTTTTTCAACTGAATCACATTGTTGATTCATATTTAATTTGGATCACTATGACCCCAGATCATTTTCTGCAGTACTACTGCCTAACCAGTTATTCCCCATTTTGTAGTTGTGATTTGATTGTTCCTTCTTATGTGTAGTATTTTGTACTTGTCTCTATTGAATTTTATCTTGTTGATTTCAGATCAATTCTCCAATTTTTCAAGGTCAATTTGAATTCTAATTCTGTTTTCCCAAGTGCTAGCAACCCCTGTCATCACTATCATCCTCAAATTTAATAAGCATACACTCCATTCCATTATTCAAGTCACTAATAAAAATATTTACTAGTACCATGCCCAGACCAGATCCCCGCTGGACCCAGTAGGTATGTTCCCCTTATTGAAGAAAATTGGCAGCATGTGACCTCCAGAAGAAGAAAGAGGAGAACCCATGTAGCCCCAGTGCAGATAGAGGTTAGACACCGTTTTCAGGCTCTCTGCACAAGTACTACGACAGAGAATGGTTTGGAAGAGTCATCTGAGGGAAGGGATCAGAAGGAGACCCCATTGAGAAGAAGGCATGGAATGCATTGTCCAAGGGATAGGGGTTTCACGACCACCACTCCCAAGAGGAGGAGACAGGTGTTGGTGGTCAGGGATGCCTTCCTAAGGGGGATGGAGTCATTCATCTGCCTTTCAGACCAGGAAACTCAAGAAGTGTGCTGCTTGCCTGGAGCTAGAATTCAGGACTATCTGACGAGACTGGTCAAGTCTCAAACCGCTACCCTTTCCTACTTCTCCATGTGGGCACAATGATACTGCCAAGAATGGCCTTGAGCGGGTCACTGCAGACTACATGGCTCTGGGAAGAAGGATAAATGTGTTGAGGCACAGGTCGTGTTCTCATCCATCCTCCCTGTTGAAGGAAAAGGCCCAGGTAGGGACCACTGAACTGTGGAAGTAAATGCGTGGTTTCTCAGATGGTGTCAGAGAGAGGACTTTGGATTCTTCAAACATGGGATATTGTTCCAGGAAGAAGGATTGCTAGGAAGAGATGGGATCCACCTAACGGGGAGAGGGAAGAGCATCTTCGCGGGCAGGCTTGCTAACCTAGTGAGGCGGCCTTTAAATTAGGTTTACCAGGAGACAGAGAGAGGCAATCTTGCTGGAAATCCAAATCCAACTATTTAGGGCTTTATAGATGAAAACCAATTTCTTGAGTACTGCCCAGAAACTCAGAGGCAGGCACCACAGCCTGTGGAACACTGGGGGTGATGTACTCTTGGTGTGATGCTACTCTAGCTTCAGTGCCCAAGTAATTTCAGGATATAGCCCCCCAGTCTTAATAACTTCTATAACTCTGCATAAAAGCAAGATATTTAATGTTCCATGTTTTCCCAGAGATTCAATAACTTGAGAGAATTCTTCCAGGATCTACTACCCTGATCTCCAACATCTGCCACAGGTGATCTCAGATAACTCTGAGATCAAAGCTTTCTAGCACACTTGGGCCTAGACATCTCTTAAGAACTGGTTACCTGATTGGGCTGGGAACACCATGAGAAGAGCCTATCCCTGTATTTTGGTATTTATGAAACCTGTCTCCCCTAAACCAGGAAGTGCAATGGCATGTGAAAATGTGAAGTGAATTAGTAAATACTTGTATCAAAAATAGTAACTCGATTAGACATATACTACTACTACTACTACTACTACTGAGGCCAGATCTAGCAGGATTCAAAATAAGATCAAGGATTTATATAAATAGCTAGAATATCCAGAGTTATGCAGCCTTCCTATTTCAATCTACAGATTCTGTTCTCCCAGTCCAGTTATGTCTGGCTACTCTTATGTTATAATTCACTGTTGTTCAAGTGATCCCTGCCCTTACAAGCCTCCAGTCTAAATCAGGTTTCAGAGTAGCAGCCGTGTTAGTCTGTATCCGCAATAAGAAAAGGAGTACTTGTGGCACCTTAGAGACTAACAAATTTGTTAGTTGTAAGGTGACAAATACTCCTTTTCTTTTTGCAGTGTAAAATCGATAGATTTGCAATAGAGTTCAGGTATATAAATACACCACAGGAAGGTCCAATTTCAAAGCTGTTAAGTATGTTTTGGAAATCATCAGAGAAAGGGTTTACAGGAGAAATCTTTTAAGGAGAGATTTACATGAAGAGAGGGAAATAATTTGGCCCTGGAGGAGAGAAGCATTTTAATTATAAGGTAAGGAATGGAAGAAGAGAGTAGAGTATTAGTACTATACAGTTCTTCTCACTAACTGCCATCTCTTTTTATAATATGTTTTCCCACAACCTCATTCATCCCATTAGTATCTTGATTTCTCTTCCTTCAGAGTGGGAATGAGACTTGGATCAACTCACCATTAGACTGTAAGGGACTCTCTAAATCCATGAGTCTTTCTGCTATCTGATGAGAATTGATACAAATATGCTGACCCCATAACCACTCCATTCTCTTCTGCAGTATTTCCTTCACAGTGTTACTCAAACATTGTCCCAACTGCACAGTGAAAACAAATAAGAAGACTTCCCCCCCTAAAAGTCATCATTTTCCATCTCAATATCCTACCCAAATTTTTAATAATTAGCATGATCAGGTGACTTGTAAAGTGAAGAAGTTCTTTAGAATAGCATGCAGTACAATACCTACACATTTTAAATTTATACTATTTCTTCTGAAGAACAAAAAGAAACAGAATAAAAATGTACCTGCCATTGCTATTATATGATTCTGTTTCTCAGGTTTTTGATCAAAAATGCATTATGAAAGAATGTTCCTACAATGCAGTATGCTAAATTTAGTATTCAAGACCACAGTTAAAACAATATTATGCTTTCATTTATTCTAGAGCTGTTATTTTAAAGCTACCACTTTCTCTTTGTTAAGGCAGGGATATCAGATAAACTCAGAGAAGTGTGATAGAAATACTCATAATTCAAACACGGATGAGCCCATGGGGCAACAACCAGATGACATGCTGTGCCTGTCTACCAAGACCCCTTTTCTAGATATGATACCACTCTTTTCTGATACAATATGTAGTTATATTGAGTACAAACATATCAGTGATGTAGATATATGTGTTTGATAATCTGTTATCATTTAACTGATTCAAGGAAAAAGCAATTATCCTGCTGAGGTTGAAAAGCAGCCAAGAACAAAGGAGGTCTAACTTTACCAAACATGCCACTGACATAGGAACATTTATAACAACAACAACAACATCTTACACTTAGACACTGCTGTTGCACTGAAGTTATAAAAATTGTTTTCTGTAACACTGTAATCATCCACGAGCCTGTATAACAGAAATTGGCAAACAATGTCCCTGCTTCAGTTCCTGACACTGCCTCATTGGAAACAACTGGAGTAACCAGAAGAATTTTTTTCTATAAGCTAGGGACATATCAGTCGGAAGTGATAGCGGAAGAGAAAGGCCTTGGTGTACCGGTTGATCATAGGATGACTCTGAGCCACCCATGTGACGTGGCTGTGAAAAAAACTAATGCAGTTCTAAGATGCATCAGGAGAGGTATTTCCAGTAGAGACAAGGAAGTGTTAGTATCATTATGCAAGGCACTGGTGAGATCTCATCTGGAATATTATGTGCAGTTCTGGTCTTCCATGTTTAAGAAAGATGAATTCAAACTGGAACAGGTGCAAAGAAGGGCTACTAGGATGATCCAAGAATTGAAAACCTACCTTGAGAGGAGACACAAAGAGCTTGGCTTATTTAGCCTAACCAAAAAAGCTGAGGGGGGATAAGGTTGCTCTCTATAAATATATCAGAGGGATAAATACTAGGGAGGAAGAGGAGTTCTTTCAGTTAAGCACCAATCAATACATTTAGGCTTGAAATTAGTTAAAGGTTTCTCACCATCAGAGGAGTGAAGTTCTCGAACAGCCTTCCCAGGGGAGCAGTAAGTGTAAAGAAACTTAACTGGCTTCAAGACTGAGCTTGATAAGTTTATGGAGGGACTGGTATAAAGAGATTGTCTACCATGCAGACAGTCTTCGACTGCTAGCAGCATATATCTCCAAAGGCTGGTGATGAGATGCTAGATGGGGAGGCATCTGAGTTATTATAGAGAATTCTTTCCTAAGTGTCTGGCTGGTATGCCAGGTCTAACTGATCACCATATTTGAGGTTGGGAAGGATTTTTCCCTCAGGGTCAGATTGACAGAGCCCCTGTCAAGGTCCCTTCCCCACTCTGAACTCTAGGGTACAGATGTGGGGACCTGCATGAAAATCTCCCTAAGCTTAGTTTTACCATCTTAGGTTAAAACTTCCCCAAGGTACAAACTATTTTACCTTTTGCCCCTGGACTTTATTGCTGCCACCACCAAGCATCTAACAAATATATAACAGGGAAAGACCCCACTTGGAAACATCTTTCCTCGCACAATCCTCCAAAACCCTATACCCCCTTTCCTGGGGAAGGCTTGATAAAAATCCTCACCAATTGGCATGGGTGAACACAGACCCAAACCCTTGGATCTTAAGAACAATGAAAAAGCAATCAGGTTCTTAAAAGAAGAATTTTAATTGAAGAAAAAGTAAAAGAATCACCTCTGTAAAATCAGGATGGTATATACCTTACAGGGTAATCAGATTCAAAACATAGAGAATCCCTCTAGGCAAACCTTAAGCTACAAAAAGACACAAAAACAGGAATATACATTCCATTTAGCACAGCTTATTTTATCAGCCATTTAAACAAAACAGAATCTAACGCATATCTAACTAGATTGCTTATTAGCCCTTTACAGGAGTTCCGACCTGCATTCCTGCTCTGGTCCCAACAAAAGCAACACACAAACAGAGAGAACCTTTGTTTTCTCCCCCCCTCCTGCTTTGAAAGTATCTTGTCTTCTCATTGGTCATTTTGGTCAGGAGCCAGCGAGGTTATCCTAGATTCTTAACCCTTTACAGCTGAAAGGGTTTTTTCTCTGGCCAGGAGGGATTTAAAGGTGTTTACCCTTCCCTTTGTATTTATGACAGCCCTTGAGGGGTTTTGCCTTCTTCTACAGCATGGGGCAAGGGTCACTTGAAACTATTGGAAATAGTGAAGTCTTTGTAACTTCAAGTCTTTAAACCATGATTTGAGGACTTCAGTAACTCAGCCAGAGGTTATGGGTCTATTACAGAAGTGGGTGAGTGAGTTTCTGTGGTCTGCAATGTGCAAGAGGTCAGACTAGATGATCATGATGGTCCCCTTCTGACATTTAAAGAATATGAATCAGCACTGGGACTTGATGGGAGCAGGATCTACTAGCAGGCCAATATCTCTTGTTTCATCATTAGGATTTTCATAGTGTTCCAGTCATTTGAAATGCTAACACTGCTTCTAAGCCTTCTCTGATTGGCTGGGTTCTGTGCAGCTGCCCCAAGGGCTGCTATTCACCCTTTGTCTGCCAAAGTGAGGCAACTGCTGCACTACACACCTCCAACAGTTGCTTTTTCATGGGAAACAGCTTACAAATAAGCCTTTAAAGAGGAAAAAAGAGAATTAAAATAATTTTAGGAAATATATTTGAAGAAGGGCTCTGTGTAGTTCAAAAACTTGTCTCTCTCACCAACAGAAGCTGGCCCAATAAAAGATATTACCTTACCCACCTTGTCTGTGGAACATTAGGAGATAAATACTTTAGGAGCTGAATTCTTGATTGAAGAAATGTATAACATGAAATAAATAAAATTAGGAAGTGCACAAAAGCCTACCCTTACTAATCAGAACTACTTTGCTGGTGGGGAGGGGAGAGCAAAGTAGTTGCCTATTCAGTAGGAATAGAGATATCCATATAGCAAAGAGGATTCCGTTATTTACTCATCTCTCTTTTTTAGTTTTATGTTTCTGGACTGAATTTCTGGCCCCACTGAAGTTAGACTGGGACTGATTAGCTTAGAATAGAGACAATAAAGGGAGTATATGATGGAGATCTATAAAATCATGAATGGTGTGGAGAAAGTGAATAAGGAAGCATTATTTACGCCTTCACAAAACACAAGAAATAGGGGTTACCCAATGAAATGAATAGGCAGCAGGTTTAAAACAAACAAAAAGAAGTATTTCTTCATAAAACACACAGTCACCATATGGAACTCATTGCCAGAGGATGTTGTGTAGGTCAAAAATATAACTGGATTTAAAAAAAAGAATTACATAAATTCATGGATGATAGCTTCATCAATGGCTATTAGCAAAGATGGTCAGGGATGGAACCCCATGCTCTGGGTGTCCCTAAACCTCTGAGTGCTAGAAGCAGACCACTGGATGACAGGGGATGGGTCACTCAATAAGTTGCCGAGTTGTGTTCATTCACTCTGAAGCATCTGTCACCAGGTACTGTCAGAAGAAAGGATACTGGAATAAATGGAAGACTGGTCTGACCTAGTATGGTCATTTTTATGGTCTTATGATGACAACTTCATCAGTCACTTCAAAGAGGCCAGAATTTCACTTCTGATGTATTTTTTCCCTCTGCTCTTTGCATGTGATAAAAGGTTTATTCTTTATTCATTGGGAGTAAAGGTTAGAAATGAATCTGAGCCTTTTAATCTCTTGTCCTTGTCTCACCCACACAGCCTGATCTTCAAGAGCATTTGAATTTGGATCCTACCTTTGCACCTCAGGCTTATCTCAGGAAAGTTTTGACTTACATCTGAGTGTATAAGTAGTCATTGCAGTTCAGGCCCAACTCTAGTCAAGAGTAAAAATGTTCTTAAGTTTCTTCCCGTACTAAGGAAGAGTAAGCACATTTGGAGAGTTGAATTAGAGGTACATAGAATAACTGTGGACATTTTCTCTCTTCCTGTATGTGGGGCCCTAAGTCTTATTTATGTATCAAAAAAATACCTTTTTGGTACATCTCAGTTAAGTAGAAGCCAATATAACTGAAGTCCAGTTGGGAAGAGCTGTTCTGAACTCGATATTTGATAAAATTCTCAAATACTGTCACCCAAACGAGAACACACTCTCTCGCTATCTCTCAAATGTCCTAGTAATTATTCCCAGGTGTTTTACTTATGTATATTTCACTCTTTTATATTTAACACATGCATATTTGTAAATGAAATAAAAGTTTATTCCTATTCACACTGGCATATGACAAATGTCCTTTTCCCTTTTTTTATAATTAATCCTTTATTAGGTTTTCAGAGCCTACATAAAAGAAAAGTCAGAAAGTGTCTTTCACAGTATTTCTCTGTATGAAATTCCGATACATAAAATGATCACAATGTCTTAGCAACCATATCAAATAGCAGGTTTTGATCTTTATTAACATCACTTCTAGGATCTTGAATTTTTTCATGAGTGTTCTGTTTTCTTCTTTCTAGATGTTGTAATCGTCTATCTTCACTACTACATCTTCTCCAGGTTGTTTCTATATCAATCTTTTCCAAACAATTTGTCTGCCTTATATGTTCCATTAAGTAACCTTAATTCCATGTTATTGATGTATTATGGAGTCAAAATGTACAAAATATGTTATGGAACATTAAAGGTCTTAATAGCCTCATTAAAAGGGAAAAAATCCTTACATTTCTTAGAACATTTAGTTTCATTATGGTTTTCATTCAAGAAATCTGCCTTTTGGAAAAAGTATTTCAGAAATTAGTAGGAGATGGATTTTCATGGTGGTATATTCTCCTTCATTCAATAAAAAGAATAATGTACCAGACAGCCCTTTGGTAAACATCAAAACATAACTAAGCTTTCCCAATCCAAGAAAGCAAGAAAGAAAGAAAAAGAAAGAAAGAGGCACTGAAGTAAAGTTAGAATAGAATGCACTGATTTATATGAATTAAACTTTAATGCTTTAACAAAAGAGGTCTTCTTCATTACTACAGATGAGAGAAAAAAATATCTGTGGTATATTGGATCTTACTGTTGTGATATATTTCACACATTATTGGATTGGATCTTACTAGACTAGTAATCTGAAACAAGACTCCCCCTTCACAAACTCAGAAATACTTGTCATCTCTAAAACAGGAACTAAATTAATCAGATCCATGGAAGTTAATTAGTCTCAAGGGCATGGATTTTCCTTTCTCCACTCACATATTTCAGAATAATAGAGAGACAAGGTGGTTTGAGGTAATATCTTTTATTGGGTCTTTTATCCTGAGACCAACACGGCTACAACTACATGGCATATTCCTGAATAGACATTTTCTTTATTTCAAAAGCTATACTTGAAAGTTGATTAGATACCTCTGTTAGACATACAATATAGGCTTATTGAAGCATGCCAGTTTAGCTCAACCCATTATAGGGGAGTGGAAACCCAGGAGTTGCAACTTCCAGAGTTTGGTTTGATTTTTTTCTGTCAGGCAGTGGAAAATGTCTGTGGAAAATGTCAGGGCCTGAAGTTCCAACTGTCCCTGAACTGCGGACCACCCCACGATGCAGGCTGAGATGCAGTGGAAAGAAAATATCAACCAAAAATAGGAAGTGGATAGTTCAAAAGAAAAAAAAAACATCCTCCTTCTTTATATCCATATAATCCCTTTTAAAGCTAACCTTAGAAGTCAAGAGCTGTCAAGAGGAAACCAACTCCAGCTGTCAAGAGGAAACCAACCCCAATATCAAAATACTGGAAAAAAGAGTTAAAAGCCAAATAGTGCCTTGATTTTCACCATGTGCTATCCCAGTGAAATCAATGGGGTTGCATGGGGTAAAATTGAGGGTACAATTGGATACAATGGGACTACTGGTACTTAAAGTTAGGGCACATGCTTAAGCACCTTGCTGACTCGGGACCTAACACAACATATTACTACAGGCAAACAGAAATTCTATACTACTTCCTGTCATTAGATAGTATAATAATCACAGCTCTACAGCACAAGAGGAGGCCAGGCTGTCCAGAATCCATGCAGCAGGTATCTACACACCCTTCTTCACTCAGTGGAATATGGCTCTAGGGTGGTTCTTTCCACAGCAGCACAAAGGGTGGTGGGCCTTGGCAGGAGGAAAGGAGTGAGGAACTGCTTATAGAATTGAAAGGGAAGATCCTTAGCTGGTGTAAATTGTCATAGCTCCATTGAAGTCAAACAGCACAATCTCTGCTATTTTCGTTCTCTAAAAACAACACCGCTATTGATGCTGGTTTATGCATTAATCACTGGTTGATTTCCATTTTCTGTATTGAAGTCATTTACATTTATAGAAGAAGCAAAAAAACAGTACAGTAGTTTATGCTATTTTTGTGCTTTTATAACTACTAAAACTAATTAAAAAAATAATCAAGCACAGATATCTACTTCAATTATATTCCAAATTTGTTAAAAACAATCCTAGGAGTTTAAGTAAATATTCCAGTTTTCATTTCAGTATGAATCAGACTGTACTTTGAAAAGCCAGAGAGGTTTTTTTATGGAAGCGTTAAGAGCTCATTAACTACAGGACCATGAAGAGGCTTCCTAAAAGAGGAGGGCCTTAAGATAATAGTTCAGATAATTATGCAGTAAAAGGTTGATTATTTTGTTGACAAAAATAAGCATTAGGTCATAGTGTTTTATATCTGAGAAATGTGGTATTTATTTCTAGTCAGTTCTGGAACAGAATTTAGCAGAACGCAAGTGTCTGGGGGGCAGGAAGGGGGGTGAGCCACAAGGGAGTTCAGACATTACACCATACAACACTCGGACAGAAATAAACTAGGAATAAACTGGGCCATCACTGCTATAATTATGTTTTTTTATATTTGATTTGAACATAAAATCAATAGAATCACAGAAATTAAAGAAAGATACCTTGTGTAATTGTTTATTTTTTGTTAATCACCTGCTCTGTATTCAACACTGTACAGTGCCCCATGGATTTTATGTTCTAATAAATCATTCATTATTTTGTCAATCTTTCCTTCCTTTCAGAGCAAGATTGTCCCCTACATTGCAATACATGTCTTGTATGAAATAATCAACTATTTAGAGCTCATGAAAAATTTTCTTTACCCTGATTTAGGGATTTAGAACAGTACCCTGATTTAGGAAGCTTCTTCGTGCTCCTACAGTATTATAAGACAGTCTCCAGAAGCTCTATACCTAGCCCACTATCACTATTGATGGACTGAACTAAATTGAGTCAGTTTACTTATCTGAGTAGTGTATTGCCAAGTGACGTGCTCAAAGACTTTATTTCTTTAGAAAGTCTATTGTGGATTTCAGAAGCCAGAAAGATGTTTGGACCTGTAATAGAAGTAAGCTCAAAACCAAGTTAAAAGTGTTTTCAGCTATTGTACAAAACTGAATCTTGGTTGAGGTACTGCTATCATGTCTGGAAACTACCCAGATTCCATAAGAAATTCCTGAGATCTGTAATTCATCTTACACAAAAGTAAAAAATACATGATTAAAATTGTGGGGTATCTCAAGAGTTCTTTTCCTGTGAGTTCATAACATTTGAATAGAAAATGTAAGAAAGCCTGAAAAGGACCTGTCAAGGTTCCTTCCCCACTCTGAACTCTAGGGTACAGATGTGGGGACCTGCATGAAAAACCCCTTAAGTTTATTTTTACCAGCTTAGGTTAAAACTTTCCCAAGGTACAAACTATTTTACCTTTTGCCCCTGGAATTTATCACTGCCACCACCAAGCATCTAACAAATATATAACAGGGAAAGAGCCTGCTTGGAAACGTCTTTCCCCGCAAAATCCTCCCAAACCCTACACCTCCTTTCCTGGGGAAGGCTTGATAAAAATCCTCACCAATTAGCATGGGTGAACACAGACCCGAACCCTTGGATCTTAAGAACAATGAAAAAGCAATCAGGTTCTTAAAAGAAGAATTTTAATTGAAGAAAAAGTAAAAGAATCACCTCTGTAAAATCAGAATGGTAAATACCTTACAAGGTAATCAGATTCAAAACATAGAGAATCCCTCTAGGCAAAACCTTAAGTTACAAAAAGACACAAAAACAGGAATATACATTCCATTCAGCATAGCTTATTTTATCAGCCATTTAAACAAAACAGAATCTAACGCATATCTAACTAGATTGCTTATTAGCCCTTTACAGGAGTTCCGACCTGCATTCCTGCTCTGGTCCCAACAAAACCAACACACAGACAGAGAGAACCCTTTGTTTTCTCCCCCTCCCCCCATCCAGCTTTGAACGTATCTTGTCTCCTCATTGGTCATTTTGGTCAGGTGCCAGCGAGGTTATCTTTAGCTTCTTAACCCTTTACAGGTGAAAGGGTTTTTTCCTCTGGCCAGGAGGGATTTAAAGGTTGTTAGCCTTTCCTTTATATTTATGACAGGGCCCTTTACAATAAATTAAATAGGACATGCACAGAGCAAACACAGAATACAGGGACACTCAAGCATACACTTATGCTGTAATATCAGTGCTGATGACTTAGATAACATATTAGTGGATTGCACGAGATCATGAGCAGAAGCATGCAATGGTACTACCTAGGAAGAACCAGTGATCTGAGTTGATGAAGAAGGGGTAAGAATGAAAACAAGACCATTGGCAACCATCTGACCCCAGATGGATGTGTGTTTGGAAATTGTTGGGAAACTTGCTTCTGTTTCATTGACCTAAATTACATAATAGTAAAAAAATTACAGAGGAAAAAGATCTAATCTATGCCCATCCTACCACCACCACCACCCACATGAAAACAAAACAAACAAAAAATATGTAAGAAGCCTACTTTTTTCAAGGAGACAGCACTATTTCTGTGTGATACAGGAGAGCCAGGGAGCAGTGGGAGAGTGAGAAAGGGGAAATATGTAAGACCTAGGCTAATTAAGGCATGGTTCCCTGTAGACTAGGGAGGGTGGCTACAGGTTAATTGACTACAGGTGCTCCAATCAAGGCCCTGTCAGGAATCTAATAAAAAAACCCTGCTTCAGGCAGTCAAGGAGGAGGAAGGAGAGAGGACTGGAGCTTGGAGGTATGTTCTGGAAAACTAGAGAACCAGAAAAGCTAGTCCCAGCAGGGGAGGGAGACTCCCTTCCCCAGCGTCTAAGGACTGAAGGTACCTCACCCAAGGGGGAAGAGGGTAAGAACCCGTAGGGTTTGAGAGGAGCTGGGGCTCAGAGTGAGGAGCAAACCCAGACCCCTCCCCTGCTTCCCTCTTCTACCACCTTCCTGGGCCACTAGTGGGGTCCTTGGTGCCCCAGAGCAGGGGCAAGAGGTGGCATCTTAGCCCCCAACAAGAAAAGTGCAGGACCCCCCAAACTAATGTTGGCCATCTTGTTGCCCCTGGAGCATCAATCCAATATTCTAACATTCACATTTCTAAACTAATGTGTGGAGAAGGAGTAATGGTCATCTTCTGCAGTTTCCTTATACTTACCAAATATTAATCATGACCAGTGGTGCTTTTAGTTATAATTTTTTTAAAAATGAAAAATTTAGTAATACACATCCAAGATGCCTATGGTTTTGTAATAAAAATGTCCTTTTCACCTTCCTTTCTCAATATGTCATGGATGTTTGTTCTGATCTATTTTTCTATCAGGTGCTTTATTTTTCCTGTGTAATTGCACTCACTTCTTCACCAGTGCAAATAGAGGTCTGCTATTACTGACATGCCTTAAGGTCTAAATTAAAACAAACATGCAAAATATCAATAAAATTGACAAAACTTTTTTGTTCTCTTGGTTGTAAGGCAAAAAGAGTGTGGCCTCAGGGCAATCTACTGTACCTAAAGGCTCACGGAGTCTCCTGCCACACTTTTTATGTTGGGGTATTATTACACTGTGTCTATTGACATAGTGCCCTTGGGAATTTACAGGTCTTTGAACATGAATTGTAAGACTAAGCACATTTTAGCTGATGTAGACTAGTATATTGTTGCTGTAATGCTTAAGGGTAGGCCAAAAATTCCAAGTCTTGTCTTGCATTGGTTAGTGTGAGTATCAAATTACCAGCCTAAACCACACAAAAGGGAATGCTAATTAAAAGGGCAGGATGTGTTCCAGTTGTTCTAATCAAAGAGAGCTTAATCCCTCCATAAGCTGGCTGGCTTTGTTGGAGGAAATTCTGAACAACCTTGTTACTTTTGATAACTGTAAGCCACTGACTCATGGCCCCTTGACAGCTAGCTGAGCATGTAATAACATTTCTCTGTATTTGGGGACTGGCTTAGCTGGCTTTATAATAGATTATTGTGGATGTTAAAGTGAAATGTTAGTCTTTCTTTAAAGCTCTGTATTCCCTAGTAATTAAGGTTATAGGAAGGGCACTAAGCACGATACAGTTTCAAGGTCACCAAATACTGATGTAAAAGTCTTCAGTTTGTGTAAATAAGGTATTAACCACAGGCTTATTCTGCAGTGTTAGTAACCAGGAGGCAGTTCCTCCCTTACTGGTACATCATGATTTCACTGAAAGGCTTTTGGGTTTTTTTTAAGAATAAAGAAGTGCTTTTCACTTTTAATTAAACAGCAAGTAGAAGGCACATTTCTAAGAAGGCAGAGAAATGAAAGATGTTAAAAGGCTGCATCGGAAACCAAGAAAGCAGAATACTACCACAAAGAGTGCAACCAGACGATACCACATAGTTCTATCCACAGATGTGGAGATTGGGTATAACAAGAACCTTAGAAAGAAAAAGAGTACTTGTGGCACCTTAGAGGCTAACAAATTTATTAGAGCATAAGCTTTCATGAGCTACAGCTCACTTCATCAGATGCATACAGTGGAAAATATCGTGGGGAGATTTTATATACACAGAGAACATGAAACAATGGGTTTTACCATACAGACTGTAACAAGAGTGATCAGGAAAGGTCAGCTATTACCAGCAGGAGGGCGAGGGGGGAACCTTTTGTAGTGATAATCAAGGTGGGCCATTTCCAGCACTTTACAAGAACAGTAGGAGGGGAAATAAGGGAAAATAGTTTTACTTTGTGTAATGACACATCCACTCCCAGTCTTTATTCAAGCCGAAGTTAATTGTATCCAGTTTGCAAATTAATTCCAATTCAGCAATCTCTCGTTGGAGTCTGGTTTTGAAGTTCTTTTGTTGAATTGCCACTTTTAGGTCTGTAATGGAGTGACCAAAGAGACTGAAGTGTTCGACTCATTTTTGAATGTTATAATTCTTGACGTCTGATTTGTGTCCATTTATTCTTTTATGTAGAGAGTGTCCAGTTTGGCCAATGTACATGGCAGAGGGGCACTGCTGGGGACAATGTATACCTTCAAATCAGTGGCACTGCTATGGGTTCTGGCATGGCCCCACAGTATGCCAACATTTTTATGGCTGACTTAGAACAACGCTTCCTCAGCTCTTGTCCCCTAATGCCCCTACTCTACTTGCACTACATCGATGGCATCTTCATCTGGACCCATGGAAAAGAAGCCCTTGAATTCCACCAGGATTTCAACAATTTCCATCCCACCATCAACCTTAGCCTGAACCAGTCCACGTAAGAGATCCACTTCCTGGACACTACAGTGCTAATAAGCAATGGTCACATAAACACCACCTATACCAGAAACCTACTAACCGCTATACTTACCCTAATGCCTCCAGCTTTCATCCAGACCACACCACATGATCCATTATCTACAGCCAAGCTCTACGATAAAACCACATTTGCTCCAACCCCTCAGACAGAGACAAACACCCACAAGATCTCTATCAAGCATTCTTACAACCACAAAATTACCACCTGCTGAAGTGAAGAAAAAGATTGACAGAGCCAGAAGAGTACCCAGAAGTTACCTACTACAGGACAGGCCCAACAAAGAAAATAACAGAACGCCACTAGCCATCACCTTCAGTCCCCAACTAAAACCTCTGCAATGCATCATCAAGGATCTACAACCTATCCTAAAGGACGACCTATCACTCACAGATCTTGGGAGACAGGCCAGTCCTTGCTTACAGACAGCCCCCCCAACCTGAAGCAAATATTCACCAGCAACCACACACCACACAACAAAAACACTAACCCAGGGACCTAGCCTTGCAACAAAGCCCCTTGCCAACTGTGTCCACATATCTATTCAGGGGACACCATCACAGGGCCTAATCACATCAGCCACACTAGCAGAGGCTTATTCACCTGCGCATCTACCCATGTGATATATGACATGTGCCAGCAATGCCCCTCTGCCATGTACATTGGCTAAACTGGACAGTCTCTACGTAAAAGAATAAATGAACACAAATCAGACGTCAAGAATAATAACATTCAAAAACCAGTTGGAGAACACTTCAGTCTCTTTGGTCACTCCATTACAGACCTAAAAGTGGCAATTCAACAAAAGAACTTCAAAACTAGACTCCAACAAGAGACTACTGAATTGGAATTAATTTGCAAACTGGATACAATTAATTTCAGCTTGAAGAAAAACTGGGAGTGGTTGTGTCATTACACAAAGTAAAACTATTTCCCCTTGTTTATTTCCCCTTCTACTGTTCTTGTAAAGTGCTGGAAATGGCCCACCTTGATTATCACTACAAAAGGTTCCTGCCCCTCCCACCCCCACTCTCCTGCTGGTAATAGTTCACCTTTCCTGATCACTCTTGTTAGCCTGTATGGTAACACCCATTGTTTCATGTTCTCTGTGTATATAAAATCTCCCCACTATATTTTCCACTGTATGCATCCGATGAAGTGAGCTGTAGCTCACGAAAGCTTATGCTCTAATAAATTTGTTAGTCTTCAAGGTGCCACAAGTACTCCTTTTTCTTTTTATGGATACAGAATAACACAGCTGCTACTCAAGGACCTTATAGAAATCTTGACCTTTGGCACAGCAAATCTAGAGGGGCTCTACGAACGAGAATCTCATTTTTTTACTTTCAAGGTAGTGACAGTTATTGGTGGTTTTCTACTCTGTATATTATTGTAAATGGAAATCTTTAAAAACATTGTCCATACTGCAGGTATTTAAGAACCTGGCATGGGAAGGGTGATGGGACAGAGCCCTTAGCATGGGGAAGCAATGGGGAACTGTGGTAAGGGAGAAGGGGGAAACAGGAGAATAAAAAGAGCCTCTGGCAGTGGTAGGGAGAATAGGGGACCCTGGTGTAGAACTGGGAGGGGAAAAATGGGCTCCACATCCATCAGCTTTAGCCAGGCCTGTGATCAATCATAGAACATCAGGGTTGGAAGGGACCTCAGGAGGTCATCTAGTCCAACCCCCTGCTCAAAGCAGGACCAATCCCCAATCTTTGCCCTGATCCCTAAATGGCCCCCTCAAGGATTGAACTCACAACCCTGGGTTTAGCAGGTCAATGCTCAAACCACTGAGCTATCCCTCCCCCCAAATGGTAGTCATTAACTCCTCCCAGAATAACTACACAAGCTTAAAGAAAAGGAGTACTTGTGGCACCTTAGAGACAAGCTTAATTATTTATATCATGTTTTTCTATCAAAACATTTTCTCAATCATCACAATCAATTTTTATCCCATCCAAATCTCCTGGGAGCTTTCCTCTCTTCCAAATTTATTTTCAGCCAACAACAGGAGACACTGCTTTCAATGGGCTCCTTAGTCGTGTATTTTTTCTGGGGAGTCTTAGCTGGGACTGCTGTTCTAATGGGAATTCTTTACTGTCACAACTCTTCCAGTCTCAGCTTCCACAGCTATATTTTCAGTTTCTTGAAACTGTGTCTAAAAGGACCTTCTTGCATAGTCCTAAGCCTGAAAAGGCATTTGAACTTAAAGAATTGGATAACACCGCTTTTGAGAGACAAAGTGAATGATCCTTTATTTATATTACCTTATCCTTTTCCATCATGCAACAACGCTTCTTGTTTGTACTGTACAATTATACTAGGAAACATCCCAAACTTATATGCGCATTTGCCATATAGAGGAAGTTAGGATAGACTTCTTTGAAGATTCTTATCAAGAGAGAACTTCTCTTAATAAAGTGGAAGTAGTATTAATTTGGCTTCCTTTTCTGCAGAAAACTCCATACAGATCTGAAGACATTCCATATATCACACAAATTTGGGCTTTATTTTGCCAATCAGATTTTCATCGCAGTAGATCAGGACAGACACTCCCAAAGAAAGGGATCCTCCTTCTCTCTCCTTGTAGGCCTTGACTATGTATGGAGTTGTGTTTTTTTTTTTTTTTTTTAACTGTGGTAGATGCACTAATGTAAACCCTTAGGCTTGGTTTGCACTTAAAAGTTAGCTTGACAAAGCTGTGTCAGGCAGGGGTATGAAAAAAGCTCAGCACTGACCAACATAGCTATGCCAACGTAATCTCCAGTGTAGATTCACCTATATCGATGGAAGAATGCTTCTGTTGACATAATTAACTTCATTCAGGGAGGTGACTTTCCTACACCAATGGAGAACCCCCTTCTGTCAGTGTAAGCTGTGTCTTCACTACAGGGTTATGCCAGCATAGCTACACAGACATAACTATGCCTACATAGTCTCTGTGGCACAGACACAGCCTTAGTATAGAGTTGTTGCACCACTGTGAACCAAGTCAATTTTACACCAGTTCCGTGCATCTGCACAGTGCAGCTACATCAGTGCAAAAAAGCTGATTACTGAGGCTTTTGAAGTGAAGGGAGTAGGGAGGTATTGTGGAGAAGGAGGTTTTTAAAGTTTTAAGTTACAAGCAAGACTAATGTGTCAATAACCTTACTTAAACCTTAACTACCTGCTAAGTAAAGACAGAAATTACATGTCTTCCAAATTAGGCAATTATATCAGTAGATCTAAAACTTAATTACTACCTTAGTTCAAGAAAGAATAATCATGAGTGTAACCTAATACAATCCCACTGTAGCATGTAATCATCCAAATTACAGTTAAAATAAAGAATGATCATCCTGCCCAGACAGCAAATCAATTGCTTTTATAAGAAATATGATGTTTTGTTCTCAGTGTCTATGACAAGATCTGCTTATTGACTTAGGATTGTGCCTAAGCTAAGCATTACTAAGCATAATACTGTTGATATTCTGTTGCACAGAGGCAACAAAGTTGTGGAGGACCTAAGGTGGATTATGTTTTACTCTGACATTAGGTGGTTGAATAAGGTAGCAGCAGAATTTTTAAGTAAATGAGTATAAAAACATACTGAACTTGTTAACATTAGAGTTAAGGTTGTGTCCAGTTCTGGGAAAAAATGGGTAGGTACATGGTGGGTGGTTGCATGTTAAAAGTGAAAAGGAGTTTTTTTGTGGAGGTGCAGAGTTTGTGGGTATTGTGGTGTTTGGTCATGATTTCCTAGAACTATAGGCCGTCTGGATGATGGAAATTTGCTTGTACAGCCTCAGTTCAAAGTTAATGTTTTTTAGATGTGCAGGAGCATATATGGCTATAGATATAAAGAGAGAGCTATATCTATATATAGGAATAATCAGAAGAGCTATTGAAAACTGTCCTGAGACAAGACTAGGTGGAGTTCTTTTATTATATATAGGTTTGGCATCTTTCAAATTTTATTTTTTCAAGATTCAGTGGTAAATATCAGTGTTTATTTTTATCCCTTTTTCTGATTTTTATCTATTTTAAATTTTCACCATTTCACAGCAGGGCTGCAGGGGGCTCCCTCATCAGCCACAGGGCCAGTGACACCAGATCCCTGCACACACAAGATATAGGGAAGGCTGGAGTCCTGGTGGGACAAAACAGCCAGGATGGCAAGGAAGACAAGCCCCTGGCCACCAGAGAGGCCATCCCACTGGTGAACAGCTCCTGCCCAGGGATGGTCCCCACATTCCTAGCTGGTGAGTGAGTCACCTGGACCATGACATCTAGGCATTAGAGGGCTCCCTGGGTGGCCGGGGGCCAGTGATTCCAGATTTCTGGAGGCACAAGGTGCAGGGGAGGCTGACTGGTATTTGATGGATATTTCTTGCATTGATTTCTGTGTCAGGTGAAATCAACATTTACTAAGGACTTACTATTTAAATCAAATCTGGCCAAGCCTACTTGTATAGCATACTGTGCATGTCATTTCCATACCCCACAAGGTTTTAGTTTCTAGGAAGTTGTATTGAGGGTAGTGTGGGGCTATGCTCATCCTGGCAAGCACACCTGAGTACTAGACTGTGTATATGCTTATGTACGCTTGCCATACCCATGTCAAGTGTCCACGTATGCTGTGCTGGACACGGGTATAATGCTGTGTCCACCCATGTCCACGCTGCTGCTGTTACACAATGTTAGCACACCCATTTCACAGGCAGTATACCAGAGCTGTGCATCACAGGGAGACACTCTAAGAGTTGCTTTCCTGTATGTTCTTGGTACTATCTGTTAGGGGGCTTATTCCTTCACCCACTTACTTCCCTGGTCCTTCTCGCATGAACAGAGAGCAACAATACCCAAAGTCCAAAGGTGCAAACAATTCAATGTTTATTGGGGTGAACTTCCAGCAAGCATAATTCCAGTTTCCTTCCTTAGTTTCCCCCTTCCCAGCTCTGACACCACAGAGCCTTACACCTGTGTCCCTGTTCCCATTCCTGCCCTTAGCCAAACGTGATTCCAATTTCCCCACCCCCATTCCCTGTTCCCATTTCCCCTCCCCACACCCACCCACCCACTTCCTGACTGACTGCAGACTATATAGTAAAACTTGAGTTCTGCTTAGCTATACCTTAACCAATCATTTTCCTGAAATTTAACTAACCAATCCTAACATATTGTAACATGATTATTTAACCAATTATATCCCACCACCTTAATTAGTTCACACCCAGCAAAATGAATTATACAGCAGACAGAAAATCACAGAACCAGACAGACATTATACAGACAAACAATAGCAAAGTGGGAATTGTAATGACAAAACAATACAGAAGTGAGGATTTCACATTCCAGTATTGATAAGTGAGTTCTTGCCAGACAGGATGCTATCAAACTAAGCTTCCTTTTACATTTTCTAGGCACCTCCCTTTCTCTGGAGGTGACAGGCATTATCAGGACAGGAGTGTATTCCTAACAGCCCAATAGCACCTTCTTTCAGTGTGACCAGTTTCGAATGTGAGGCTGTGACCGTTCGCTTCCCAGTTTATGGCTGCCTCTGTTGCTTAGCCAAAGGCCTTAGCCTAAGAACAGGGCCTCAGACTGTCACAGTAAGAGAAGGACCTTACACTGGCAAACAGTGATTTTGATTCATTCTTTTATACCTCTAACTAGCCAAGTGATGAGAATACACCTAAATTCTTAGAGTATAGGCCTTTGCAGACAGGCCTGAATATCTATATCCTAACACTGTCCCCTGCCTTCACACACTTGCTGACGGTAGTTCCTGATCAAGTCACCCCTCAGTGCTGTTCCCTGTAAAAATGGATGGGAAATATGGGATGGTAATCTGGTTAGCTCCTGCTATTCATTCTGATACGAGTGGTTATGCCATAGAGTAGGTAACTGTCAAGGTGCTGCATGGAATTTGGGCAGAACTTTCTAACACAGTGAAGGTTGCTGACCTTGAGGGTCAATGACCATTCATTCCACTTACACAGTACAGATGTGCATGCCAGGATTACCATGGTATATGTTGGGTGGACCGTCATGTTTAGTGCAGGAGAACCAGCATGGTGCGGTAGGATCACATCATTTTGGAAACCTGATATGACCAGCAGTGGCTTCAGAACTTCCATATGAGGAAACAGACTTCCACAGAGCCACGTCAGGAACTTATTTCAAACCTCCAGTATCAAAACACTTGATTCAGGGAAGCCATACCTGTTCAGAAGTGGGTTATTATCCTGTGGAAGCTGGCTATACAAGATAGCTACAAGTCTGTTGCAAATCATTTTGGGGTTGGAAAGTATACTGTTGGAATCATGGTTGTACAGGTTTCTGAGGCAATTAACACTGATCTGCCCCTGGGTGATTGTCATAAGAAAAGTTCCAGAAATAATAGCTAGATTTCAGAGGATGGGGTTCCCAAATTGTGCCATGGACTTCGACAGCATCCATATCACAGTACGTTGCCCACTACAAGGGGCAATGAAATATGTGAACCAAAAATTTTACTATTTAGTTGTCCTGCAAGACTTAGTGGACCACAGAAGCAAATTCATGATTACAAACATGAGTAACATGTTATGGATATGAGTCAACAACGTACCCTTCTTACCAAGAAGGCTAACAGCATATTGGGCTCGATTAGTAGGAGCATTGCCAGCAAATTGAGGGAAGTTATTATTCCCTTCTATTCGGCACTGGTTAGGCCACAACTGGCATATTGCATCCAGTTTTGAGCCCCCACCACTACAGAAAGCATGTGGACAAATTGGAGAGGCCAGCAGAGGGCAAGAAAAATGATCTGGGGTCTGGGGCACACAACTTATGAGGAGAGGCTGAGGGAACTGGTCTTGTTTAGTCTGCAGAAGAGAAGAGTGAGGGGGGATTTGATATCAGCCTTCAACTACCTGAAGGGAGGTTCCAAAGAGGATGGAGCTCAGCTGTTCTCAGTGGTGGCAGATGAGAGAACAAGAAGCAATTGTCTCAAGTTGCAGTGGGGGAGGTCTGGTTTGGATATTAGGAAAAACTATTTCACTAAGAGGGCGGTGAAGCACTGAAATGGGTTACCTAGGGAGCGTTGCAGGGCCAAATGATGGATGAAGCCAGGTGGAGTGGTAAGAAGCCATTTATTCTGTTACAGCATCCAGATTGCTCGTTCCCCTCCGCCTCGTGACCAACAAAGTGAGCCCCGAGTTATGGTTACAACATCTTTTATCCTTATGGCTCTCTTGGTACCCGCCCTATCCCTTACCTTCCGAATCATCCTTTTGTTTCCCAATATGGTGAGGATTACCCCTTCCCGGACCTGACCTGTTTGCTTCCTAATAAGGTGTGATTACCTCCTTTTCGGACCCAAACTGTTTGCTTCCTAATATGGAGAGGCTACCTTTCCCTGGACACTACCATATTTGATTCCTTATAGGATGCATTTTGAAGCCCTATTTTACTGGCGGCAGATTGGGTAACTGAATAACCTATTTTATGGTAAGGCCCCAAATTAGGGAATTTATTGGCTTAATTTATGAGAGGATGCTACTCCTGAGGCAATACTTGTATTGTCCTCTTTCCTGTTAGACAGAGGCCCCCATGCAGCTGAGGGTCGTCTTGCTTCCAAGCTGGGGTTTCTGCAGAGAATTATGAAGGCAGGCTCTTATGCCGGGATCATGCGTTCAGCTCCCTGTAGGCCAGATCCAGCGCTGAGACCCCCTTTATTCCCACACCCACAGGGAAGTGGTAGAATCTCCATCCTTAGAGGTTTTTAAGGCCCGGCTTGACAAAGCCCTGGCTGGATGATTTAGTTGGGTTTGGTCCTGCGTTGAGCAGGGGGTTGGACTAGATGACCTCCTGACATCTCTTCCAACCCTAATCTTCTATGATTCTATGAACAGTAGAAAGGTTAATGACAGCAGAGTGCTGAGGGGATCATGACTGTACTTTAAGAGGGAAAAAGAAATATAATCCCAGAAATAAGGTTATCTACCGTATGTTTGTGCCAACTGTTATTCAGCACTGTCACAGCTAGGTATAGGGTTGGGCCTGGCCTAAGGGCACTCCTGAAATCTAGATCTGGGACAGGCCAGGGTCAGAACTCTGATCACAGTCCATAGACAAACCAGGATCAGAACCATAGCCAGAGTCCAGGTGCAGGCCATCAGAGCTCAGTGATCAGAGTCCAAAGACAAGCCAGTTTGATACCAAAGCCAGAATCTAGCTATGTTCTAAGGGTGAAAATCAGATAGTCAGAGTCTGAGGGTTGGGGGGAATCAGGAGGTGGAGGCAAGGCTGGAGGGAAGCTAGTGCTGGGCAGGACAGGACTCAAGCAAGGATAGGGCTGGGTTGGGGAAAGAGTAGGGGCAGGGGGAGGTTAGGAGTAGCTGGAGTCTGGTCCACCGCAAGACAGCAGGAGGGTTCCTGGCCAGGTAGTGCTGTTGCTCTGACTGATCTGCAACTCTGATGGGGCTGTGGAAATACCTGAGACTGGGGTCATATGACGCAGGTCCTGCTTGGTAGGAGGTTGGTGCCGCATGTCTGAGGGCTGACTCACTGCAGGCTCTCTTGACCACTGACTCACCCAGCACCTGCACAAGCAGTTGTGGTTTGGCTGTAAGTCTGCCTCCCATCCTGCATACCCACTCCTGACTTGGTCATGAAACCACACCCTGTTATCAATGACCCTGGAAAAGGGAATTATATTACAAGCTCATTGCTGCAGAATGATCATGGAGTGCATGGTTGTAGGCTATATATAAGCACACTGGAACTGCCTATATATCCATTTGGATGCCAGTGTGGACAACATTGCACTACACTCCATGTTTATGAGATTACAGGGAAGTGCCTCTGTCCAGAGTGGGCTCAGGACAAGTCTATTTTACAAACTCTGTGCAGGCAATCGGATCCCACCCACATGCACAGTGGTCCTGGTTTTGCACAGGCAAGAGAATTCAGGGATGCCATACATGCACACATCATGATACAACAGGGAGGCATAAGATGACAGGGGGACACTAAAGGAAGGAAACTGGAATCATACTTGTTGGAAGTTCACCCCAATAAACATTGAATTGTTTGCACCTTTGGACTTCTGGTATTGTTGCTCTCTGTTCATGCGAGAAGGACCAGGGAAGTAAGTGGGTGAAGGAATAAGCCCCCTAACAGGGACTGTAAACACATCCATCCCTTTTGGAGAGGCTAATTGAACTGTTAGCTGAATGAATTGCTGAGGAACACCTGGCTACTGGAAATGCTCAAGGGACCATTGGTACAAATGTGTGGGGCTACATAGTTTTGTGAAGGTTTTTTTCCCTTGTAGCAGAGTCAAGAACAAACAGCTAATATGACATTGCACAAATTATAAATAATTATAAAATGGATCTTCCATTGGTTTATCACTTGGGGGTTGGGTTAGTGCTATGGTGGCTGAGTAGCAATGCTGTCATTGTGCAATGTTTTTATTTTCCCTATCCATACATCTTTACAAACCTCTTATCAAGAGCATTTAATAAAGAGTTGTTTGGGGAAGGCGGGTTGCAACTCTTCTGTTTTTTTTACCATTCATTGTCAATGGTGCTAATTGCATTTAGCAGATGTTATAGAGCACTAATCCCTGCTATAGTTGAAATTGGTTAAGGTTTTTTGGGGGAAGGAGATGCTGTTTACACATGGGGTAGTGGCAGATGCTGTCACTGTTTGTGTTGCTACTGGAATTGTGTTTCAGTTTTCTGTGTGTATACTAAGCCACAATGTTTTAGACTTCTGCTGCATTGAAAACTAGTAGTTCTGTCTGGGTGCACATAACATTACTAATTGTACTTTCCCCATTTCTCCAATGTATCCTTGGGACTTTGAATATTTCTGAAACTAGAGGGAGAAGGGAAGACAAAGTGTTTGCAGTATTATGGCTTGTCACCCCCTCCTGGTCACTCAGTGTGGTGGTGTCCTGTGAGGGGTTTTCGTTGCTGATGGAAAATGAGGTCCTGCGAGTTCTGCAGGTTCCAGGTACTCCTTCCAGTCATTTGCGGGAGAGGGGGTCCTAGAAATAGAATGTTCTGGCACAGCAACACTCAGAGGAGGAGGAGGAAATGGTGGTTTAGTGGCCACAGCAGCAGGTGGATCCTGAACTCATTCGGCTAACAGTTCAATTAGCCTCTCCAAAAGGGATGGATGTGTTAGGGGGCTTATTCCTTCAGCCACTTACTTCCCTGGTCCTTCTCGCATGAACAGAGAGCAACAATACCAGAAGTCCAAAGGTGCAAACAATGATGTTTATTGGGGTGAACTTCCAACAAGTATGATTCCAGTTTCCTTCCTTTAGTGTCCCCCTTCCCAGCTCTGAAACCAGAGCCTTACCTGTGTCCCTGTTCCCATTCCTGCCCTTAGCCAAACATAATTCCAATTTCCCCACCCCCATTCCCTGTTCCCATTTCCCCTTTAGCAAAACATGATTCCAATTTCCCCACCCACTCACTTGCTGATTGACTGCAGACTATATAGTAAAACTTGAGTTCTGCTTAGCTATACCTTAACCAATCATTTTCCTGAAATTTAACTAACCAATCCTAACATATTGTAACATGATTATTTAACCAATTATATCCCACCACCTTAATTAGTTCACACCCAGCAAAATGAATTATACAGCAGACAAACAATCACAGAACCAGACAGAGATTATACAAACAATAGGGAAATGGGGACTACAGTGATAGAACAAACACAGAAATGAGGATTTCACATTCCAGTATTGATAAGTGAGTTCTTGCCAGACAGGATGCTATCAAACTAAGCTTCCTTTTACATTTTCTAGGCACTTCCCTTTCTCTGGATGTGACAGACATTATCAGAACAGAAGTGTATTCTTAACAGCCCAATAGCACCTTCTTTCAATGTGACTAGTTTGGAATCTGAGGATGTGATCGGTCGCTTCCCAGTTTATGGCTGCCTCTGTTGCTTAGCCAAAGGCCTTAGCCTAAGAACATGGCCTCAGGCTGTCACAGTAAGAGAAGGACTTTACACTGGCAGACAGTGATTCTGATTCTTTTATACCTCTAACTAGCCAAGTGATGAGAATACACCCAAATTCTTAGAGTATAGGCCTTTACAGACAGGCCTGAATATCTATAGCCTAACAGTTCCTAATGTAGATGTACCCTCTAAGCAAAGAGCTTCCAGGAAATAAGCATCTTGCGGTGTGCAGAAGTCACATATGCAGATATATTATATACACACTCACATACACAGCATGTGCATAGTACTGTATACATATACATTATAAATACATAAGTATATAATGAAAGCCTTATTTACCTGTGGCACTCTCAGGATTGTTTTCAATGGCTCTGCTTCCTGTATACATGTATTTCTGGAGGACAAATCACTGTAGATTCCTAAAAAAACAATTCTGCCCCCCCCCCCCCTTACTATCCAAAGCCACTATATGTTCCCAACTATTTATCTGTGCGTGTAGAATTCTCTAAGCGTGAACTACATTTCCCATTTTGCATTGCCATGATTAATTCCTAGCTTGAGTTATCCCCAGCAGGATTTCTGTGCTCCAGGGCTGTAGCCATCTGCAGACAGATAGTTTCCTGGAACAGGATACCAAAACAGGACAGGCAAGTGCTACTGAAAAAAATAAAGGGCCTGATCCTCATCTAGTGTACATTGACATCTCTCAATTGACTTCAGTGGAGCTGTACTCATATGAAATTCATTCTCACAGGTCTTTGTTTAGTTTTTATAGCTGTTTTGATACCTTATTAGGAGTATAAGCATTAAATGAAATTTACTAATAGAACACATTTTGTCAAGTTAATGGAATATTCACTCTAAGGAGTTAAAGGTGAATTAAGTGATCCAAGTCTTGTGTAAGTTGTCTATAAAATCTTTGTATTTTATATTTGACACACAGGTATTTCTATTAGTCAGTTAATGATATTTTGCACAGGAATTTCATCAAGGAAGCAGATAAGCAGGAAAATACTAATGAAAAGTTTCAAAGGTAAGTTGGGCAATTATAAATTATTTCCATCATTCAGATATGTGCAAGTCTTACAAGAAGAGCATAAGGAATTCAGCAGAAGAGAGAAAAAAGATATATTGTCGAGCTTTATTTATCCAATTCCTTACACTCTTATGAAAGCTTTCAGGGCCCTGACCTGTCTATTTCACTTTTCCTATCCCTCTTGTTACTAAACTGAAGCACAATCCCCACCTTAAGGCCTAATCACTATAACTCAAGGTTTCAGAGTAACAGCCATGTTAGTCTGTATTTGCAAAACGAAAAGGAGTACTTGTGGCACCTTAGAGACTAACCAATTTATTTGAGCGTAAGCTTTCGTGAGCTACAGCTCACTTCATCGGATGCATACTGTGGAAAGTGTAGAAGTTTTTATACACACAAAGCATGAAAAAATACCTCCCCCCACCCCACTCTCCTGCTGGTAATAGCTTATCTAAAGTGATCACTCTCCTTACAATGTGTATGATAATCAAGTTGGGCCATTTCCAGCACAAATCCAGGTTTTCTCTCCCCCCAAACTGGATTTGTGCTGGAAATGGCCCAACTTGATTATCATATACATTGTAAGGAGAGTGATCACTTTAGATAAGCTATTACCAGCAGGAGAGTGGGGTGGGGGGAGGTATTTTTTCATGCTTTATGTGTATAAAAACTTCTACACTTTCCACAGTATGCATCCGATGAAGTGAGCTGTAGCTCACGAAAGCTTACGCTCAAATAAATTGGTTAGTCTCTAAGGTGCCACAAGTACTCCTTTTCTTTTCACTGTAACTCAAGTTCATGATCTCATTATTCCCCTCAGATTGGTATTTGTACCTCTCTCCAGAGATGATAGCAAAAGCACCAGGAATTGCATAAAAGCACAGAAATAAAACATTTGGCACTCTCGGATGAGTTTTTACAGATTTCCACATTTTTCCCCTTAACGTCCATATATTGCAGTTTGCCTCACAATGGCGTTCTGCTGCAGAAAGTGATCTGTCTGAGGGAAGCCAAGGAATGTATAAATATCATGGTTTATTGTGCAGGGAAACGAATATAGTTTACTTCCTCTTAACTAGATTCTATAGTCTTCCCAATTCTCAAGAAGACAGTCCAGGTTCAAGGAATTCAATCACAGAGTATGAAATATGTTTATCTTTAGTTTATTAATGTGAAGGAAAACATCTTAATCTATTTATACCACTAAACTTATAATTAATGCTATAATGAGGGGCATTCCATTTAATTGTTGTTGATGGCATCATTTGAAATTTATATTGTGGTAACACCTAGAGGCCAATCAGGTTGGGTCCCCATTGTTCTAGGTCCTGTAGAAACACAGAGTAAATGACAATCCATACCACAGAGTTTAGTCTAAAGGAAAGCTTTAGTCTCTTTTTTGTAGGAATCTGCTCTCTCCTTGGTGTTTCTCTCCTTCCCTCCCATTTCTCCAAAGTAGATACCCTCTTTTTCTCTGTCTACTTCCCCCTCACATTCCATTTTTTATCCTGTATCTGGGACCCCTCTGTGCCCTCCTTTCCTGTATTAACTGTTTTTTTTTAAATGTTAACAGTAATTCCTCATTTCCGCATTCCCTGTGTGTCTCCTCCCATCTGCTAAGCGTGGTGGAGATCCCAGTGAGACTGACTTAGGCAGAGCTACTTCTTCCTCAAAGTCCTACACTTCCAGGATGACAGCTCCCTTTCCACTTGTTGCCTTGCACAAATTCTGGAAAGGCCATGTTGTGCCTTGTAAATGCATAAGCATTAACCTTTCCTTCCCCATAAATGGAAAAAAAGATGTTTGAAAATTAGCATATTCTAACTCACTCAGGGAACTATCATCCCTGTCATTGGTTGCCATGGGAAGGGGTCAAAGAGCGAGAGTTCAGCAAGACGTGCAAGAGTGGTGCAGGAATTCCAGGGCACTAACTCAGGAGTGATAGAAAAGCTCCATTGAAAGCAGGCCTAATTGATGGACAAAATGAGGGGATGGAATATTCTACCCATCAATGCCTTTTGGGATCCTCTAAAAGACTGCTGAGGGAATGTTGGTACAAGTCTGCCAGGACTTGAGTAGCTGCTAAGACCATGTGTTATGCCTGTGCTTTTCCAACAGTGAAATTGAAAGTGAGAGTCAACACTAGAGACAGAAGCTGCATTTTCTATCTTTGCTGGTGTGGGGAGGAGGGGTACCCCCATTTGTGTGTATTTGTCTTGTTTTGTCTTCTAGAAAATGGGATTGGATTTTAACAGCAATAAAGACAGCTCTTGCCCATCTCAACTAACCTTTTCTCTTTTCCCCAAAAAGGACAGTTATCAATAATAATAATACCATCTAAGAGACTTTCAAATGGGGAGGGGGTGGAGTTCTTCCTACAAACTCTCTCCAGATAAAGGAAAAGGGAACAATGGATTTTGTTAGAATGAAAGCCTTACTTAATACTTTACATTTCAAATGCTTTGCCTTTTTTTAAATCAATCTTTAATAAAAGATTGAAATGTTTAATAGTGTGTTTGTCATGGTATTAATCAGGATTAGAACTCTGTATGCCAAACACTAAACCTTGTTTAAAACTGTTTAATGTTGGACAGTGAGTGGGTCATGTCAGCACCTTTTACTCTTTGGGGCCTACATATTCCATCTAAATTAATACAACAGTGGCCACATGCTTTGCAGTAAAGCAAACCCTCTGTTTTTCACTGTGTGCATGCAAAGGAATAGTATCACAGATATTACATTTTGCCCCTTAAAATATATTTTTAAATGCAACTTCCCATGAATGGGGAACATATTGGTGTCACCACAACTCCAGTTTAGGACAAGGGTCCTAGAATTCCAGGACCATCACAAAAATTCTAGATTGTCTATCTGTAATCCTAATCTGTTTTGACAGTATGGCCAAGCCAGCTGGACTCGGAAAGCAAAGCAGAGGAAATCTTGTGCATGTTAGAGCCAGAGCTTTGTTTCAGATGATTTACAGCTAAATTTGTTAAACCCAAAAGGTCTGTATAAATACAGCATACTTCATAAGAGCATAGAAATCCCTCAGCCTTTTTGGCTCAGCCTACCACTAATGCAGACTGTCATTTGCATATGGTATGTTCATTAGGATGAAAAAAAGGAAGGGGGGAGTCTCCCTTTTTTTCAAAACAGTACTATTAAGGCACAGTTATTAACAAAGCAGGGATGAAGCCCTTGAGCAGAAAGGGGGCAATCAGTGCCAAAGAGCAGTAATAATATAACAATCACATCATCAAATGATGACTACTTGATTGTGATGGATTAAACAATTGCAACATTTTATTACTTCACATTCTTCCTACAGTAACATTACAACAGCAATCATGTCAACTTTTTCCTGTAAATTTGGCTCCTGCTGACTTAGTCATTTATAGGATGTTGTTTGGTTTCTTAATGCAGGTGCTAAATTGCCATTAACACACTTAATGACCACAAGGAATATGAAATTGGATCAATTAAATGAGGGGGCTAGCCCACCCACAGCTTCTAATCACATGTGGACAACCACTAATGAATTGGGGTTCTCTTGGGTAGCTGTTATGAAAATCAAATCTGCTAGACAGTTAATCAATTGAAATAGATATCAATTGAGCTTAGACTTAGTTGGTTTCCACTGTAACTGCTAGGGAAAGAAAAAGAGGTCAAGTGAAAGAGGAATGGAGGTAGAAAGGAATGTTAAAGGGACTCATTACTTGCAATAGTGGATGACAATTCATTACTCTTAGTATCACCTCTGTAATGCTATGAATATTTTAATACTTTTAATTTTAATATTTTAATTTTAATGGTGTTTTAATGCTTTCCTCCTGCTGTTCTCAGTGCAAAAATGACAAAGCACAAGCAAGAATTTTTCTATTTGATCTCAGAACTTGGACACTAGTTTTGCCATGAAATAGCTGTGGGCTAAACATCTTTACTAGTATGAACACAAACTTTGCTTCCAGCGTATCCATTATCCTACACTGCAGTTTTACTAAAGCCAGGACTGCAACAATGTAGATTTTGTCATTGATATGGTACTGGAAGTAATGTGTCCTGCTGTAGATAAAACATGGACAGGCCCACACACACTCCAAGAGGCACAGAGGTGAGGAGTGAGGAAATCCTCTCAGTATTCTACACTTCAATGCAATCTAAGGTTACATTTACACTATCAGCTAGGGGTGTGATTCCCAGCTCGCATACACATAAATGTTGAGAATTAATGCAACTGTAAATAATAGCATAGTCATGGTGGCTGTGCCAAGTATGTATTCATAGGTTCAAGCACGTGAATACTCAGCATGGCTAAACCAGCATGCCCCCACTGCTGCTGTCTGTACTACCTTGGCTAGACTCTATTTATACTCATGCTAGCTCTCAGTGGGGAAAAAAAAACCCTATGAGGTCTGTAGTGTAGACCTAGCCTGAGTGAATGTTAAGTAGAGCTGATAATTATACTTTTAAGATTCCCAATCTATGTACTGTAGAAGTTACTGGCCTGTAGCTGGAGTTCTCCTAGAATATTGTCTCTGCAGAACTGTACTAGTGAAGAGCATACACCTCAGCACAAGGAGTCCCAAAGACACCTAGAAGGCAGTAACTAATGAGTGCCTGTCTCAAATCTGACTGTTTTGTGTGAGGCTACACAAGGTACTGAATACCCAGTCAGCCTCAGCTCCTTTTTATTATCAGTATACGAAATACCAGTTAAGGACTCTGAAAAGAGGTGGACGAGTATAGAGATCTGCAGGGTTAAAATTCCTAGAGAATTCCAGGTGAGTAACCTTCTGATCTCCATTGAGAATTGCCTGTGCAAATCCCCATTCTTGGACTAGCAGTGAATTTTGCTTGGTTAAAGAAGGGTGAAGAGTACCTACTTAGGGACTGCTACCCCCAAAAGAGCAAACATTTTAAAGTTAATGTTTAAAGTCAAATTTACACAAGTTAAGAGGGAAGGTACTGTACATCTGGAGTCAGGCTTGGGTTATGAGGGATTACAAGTACTGGTTACAAGGTTCACAATATATATACATAGCACATAAGCAGCATAGACCCAGATTGGGGTGCAGGAGTTTTTAAAATGTTAGTGGATAAGTGGGATCGGGTATGCCACCCATAGCTTCTAAGTCAACTGCGTGATACTGAGCAAAGGGTTAGAATAGAGCTCCATGTAGCAACTTTACAGATTTCAGAGATAAAGATATTTCTCAAACAAGTTGCATAAGATCTAGTTAAATGGGTCCTCAGACTTTCTGGCACTGCAGCATCTGTTTGATCAAAGACACTTAAATAGAAGGCATAATTTGTTTAATTTATGAAATATCAGACTGATTTCCCCCTTGGAATTGTACCCCAGTAGGCAGAGAACCCTGCTTGGGTACAATGACAAGGGGAGGTGGGAGACCCTGCTCCAATCATTCTTTATTTATTCGTCCACTGTGGAACAGCTTCAACAGGAGAGAATGAAGAAAACCCACATCAGACTATCTAGTAGCTCAGTGGTTAGAGCACTGGTCTGACCCAGTTTAAAGCCTGTCCCTTCCCATCAGGCTGAGAGGAGCATTGAACCTGGGTCCCCTACATCCCCCGTGAGTGGCTTAAACACTAGGCTAAAATCATATAGTGTGCAGTGCCACTGCTGCCGCCTCCTCCTCTTGGTTTTGTGGGGAGAGCAGCAGGCATCTCTCTCATTCTTGCAAGAAAAGCTTTTGGCATCTAAGCTGCCAATTTCCAGGAGGCAAGTTCCTGTCTCTGGCTCGCTAAGCAGAGATAGGTGCCTCCCTGCAGCCCAGACTTAGGTACCTATCTCTGAAAGAGGACCAGGACTGGGCACATACCCCTCTCGAAGGCATCTCCCATTGACTGTTCCCTACCTTGCTTGCTGGCTTTTGTGGATCACATTCTAAGGTGCCTATCTCTCCCCATTCATTGTATAGGGAGCTGATGTACCGATCTCAGGCTGTGTGGATCGCAGGGGTATTCCTGTGATTTTTCTCGATTTGCTAGAGTTATTCCTGTGATTTGCCGAGTACTGCAATATCTAAAACCCTTTGTGGATCCCATGCGTACCTCTGAGGCCAATAATGAAAAGTTTACATTACCAACACTAATGAATGTACATTCACTAATGCTCTTACCTGTAGTAAACGAAAGGGAAGTTGGTTGTAACCTCATTATATTTCCAGAATCATTTTTCTTTCCTTTCCAGACCTCCAGTTTCTTGACTGAGGATTAATAATTGTTTACTTTGAAAGTTTTTCATTTGACTTTCCTATGGGAAGTCCTCCTCTGACATTCTAATCACGTTCCTCTTGTCCTCCTTTTTGTATTGGCTTAACCTAATTAGTGTTCACAGCTAATGCAATAGCCATTGGTTGTGATGAGCTGAAGCATCCTACAAAACCTCCTGCAGTCTCATCTTGTCAGTGTCTGATATCAATCCAGCTGCATGTGACAATCATTCCTGAAAGGTCACTGATGCCCTTCACTTTGGATTGTCCATCTTTTGAGGAACTTCTTTTCTAAGCTCATTCTCTGACAAGCATCTTCTGGAATCTAACCCAGGTGCAAGAAGTGAGAGAGACAGAGATAGAAACTACAGGGAAGGGAAGTATTTTGAAAACCATACTGTTGCATGAAGACTGGGGGTGGGGGGAGGGAATCATCTGATAAGAGTTACAAATACTTTACCAACATTATTTCCTTCCTGCTCTTCTAACCTGCATTTAGAACAGTGAGCAATCCACATAAAGCAGTCCTAATAAAAGCAGTAATGGTGTCTTCTAAAATGTCTGTTTTCAGGACTTTTGAAGGTCACAGCCAAGATAATGAAAAAGAAGTGCCTAACAGGAGCAGACTGAAAAACACTGATCAGAAAGGACAAAGTCTCAAAATTACAACAAAGGTTTAAAGGGTTCTCCCTCCCCCGCCCCCAAGCATTTCAGCACCATGGAAAAAAAAAGTATTTCATCATTAGTTATTTTAAATACCAGATGATGGTTACAGAGAAAAAAGGGAATCTAAAAAGGGGTTTGAACATACTGTAAAATGGCAAATCACACTCTACAATAAAATTAACTGTGGTTAGCAATACCCTGAAGAAATGCAATTAGTTTATAATGTATGCTGTACTTTTAAAATATACATTTTAATGTCTTTATTTATTATTTATATTGAAGATTAATAGTTCATTGTCCACTTAAACTAATGCATAGTCCCCAGAAACAATCTGTCAGCAACAGCCACAACAGGTACAAGCTAAATTCTTAGAGATTAGAATAAAGAGAAGGTGTTTACTAGAAAACATGTTCATTAATTTCACTAATGATCTGTAATAGCAATAATGGAATATAGCTTTTTTTGTGAAACGTTCTCACCAAACATATTAAATTTCACTACAATGCTATAGAAGGGCTGAATTTATCCAAGTTAACTTTAATCACAATTACTTTACTATGGTAGGAAAATAGAAATACAATTTTGCAACAAATATTGGCTTTGTGAATGCCTTTTGAGAATATAGACAAGCTTCATTCATTAGTTTAGCTGTAACAGTTTCAGAGCATTCAGTATTGTTATTTATGTAACAAAGTTTAATGACCAGATCTTTGGCTGTGATTGAGGAGCAATCAGAGCAACTCAGGTGACGGGCAAAGGAAGCTCAAAGACACCTCTGTGCTTTCGTGATCCTGCTCCGGTTCTGTACTGGGGTGGCCTCAGAGCATAAGTTAGAGCTGCATACATGAGTGCAAAGCAGGTGCAAAATACTACTAAATCAGAATGGAAGAATTGGAGAATCAATGTGTCCATTGTGCCCCATGTCAAGGCCATTAATTGCCTTTTGCCAAGAAGGGTAGTGATTCTGGGCAATGTGAGGGAGATACTGGATGGTTTAGCTGCAATGGGATTCCCTAACTGTAGTGGCTCAATAGATAGCACACATATCCCTATCTTGGCACCAGACCACCTGGTCAAAGAGTACATAAACCCTGAGGGATACTTTTCAATGGAGTTGCAAGCGCTGGTGGATCACCAGGCCTGTTTTACCTGTGGGATGGCCAGAAAAGGTGCATGACATGCACATCTTTAAGAATACAGGTCTGTTCAGAAAGCTGCAAGCAGAGACTTTCTTTCAGGAATTCAAAATAACCATTGGTGATCCTGGGAGAGCCAGCCTATCCCTTATTCCCATGGCTCATGAAGCCAGACACTGGGCACCTGGACAGCAGCAAGGAGCAATTGAACAATAGGCTGAACATGTGCAGAATGTTGCTGGAACATGCCTTTGGATGTTGAAAGGGTTGCTGGTACAGTTTGCTCACTAGGTTAAACTTCAGTGAAAGCAATATCCCCATTTATTATTGCTGCCTGCTATGTGCTCCATAATATCAGTGAGGGAAAGGGAGAAAAGTTTCCACAGGGGTGGGGTGTGGAGGTGAATAGGCTGTCTGCTAATTTTGAGCAGCCAGATACCAAAGCTATAAGGAGAGCTCAGTATGGAGCACTGCATCTCAGGGACGCGTTGGTTCAGTACTGAAATGAGTTTTCACAGTAATGTGCACTGCTTCTCTGTATTGAAACTTCCCATAGTATGAACTTTGCTGTGACTGCTGGGTCTGTCTCCAGCACATCCCCTCCAACGCCTCAGTTTCTCTATCCCTTCCCTCCACCCCATTTTAAATGAATAAAGATAATTAATTCTTAAGACATGGGCATTTATTGCACAAACATACTGAAACTTAAAGATCACAAATAGAATTTAACCTTGGACATGCGGTGGAATAAAATTGGTAGGTGAAAAACAAATTCACCTTGTCTTTAAAAACACAGTGGCCTTGCCTGACACACATCATCATATATGTGTCTTTTATTCTTAGGAAACTCCCCCACGGTTGAGTGGAGGGGACATTGCATTTTCCCCCTCACCTTTTGGAATGTTTGGGAGAGGGGGAAGAGGGATAGAGCAATACAGGGGCTGCAGAGGGAGTCTAGCCTCAAGATGTTTCTCCTGAAGGTCAACCAGATACCTCAACATATGTTTGTCCTTCAGAATCCCCAGCATCTGGTATGCTTGCCACAGTTCCCTGATTTTCACACAGAACTGCTGTGTGCCCCTGATGTAGTCCTCCATGCCTGTGCGATCTGCTCATAGATGTCTACATTTCTACAGCTGGATCAGAGCTGTGCCTGCTATGCCTGTTCTCATCACAGACCAAGAAGATCCACCACCTCCTGTGTACTCCAGGCTGGAGCAAATTTGGAATATGGAGCTGCCATGATCAGCTGTGCAGGTGAGCCCTTCACACTGAAAAAAAGGAATGGAAATTCCTGTGCAGTGGAGTTGAAAACATTTACCAGAGCAGTCACAGTGAAGCATTGTGGGACACCTCCTGGAGGCCAGTTAGATCGATGCAAGGAATGCAGCATCTGCACTGCCTCTACGTCAACCTAACAACATCGAATTAAGTGCTACACCTCTCGAGGAGGTGGAATAATTAAGTTGAGTTATGTCAACAGAAGGGACCTGGTAGTGTAGATACATTCATTATTAAGTCTATGTAAGGCAGCTTATGTTGACCTAACTGTGTAGCATAGACCAGGCCTAAGCCGGCACCAAGACTCAAATGACATGCATATTTAGTTTAATGCATGACATCTACATTTGAGTTTAAATGTATATCACACAGCAATAACCCCCACCCCCCCTTCACTTCATGATGACCTTCTCACTCAGAGAGCCAGCTGTCCCAACATTAGTTCTACCAGGTCTATCCCAATCACACTCAACCAACACATACATCTCAGGACCTCTTATCCCATATCTGTCTATCAAATCAATGCTCAATCCCTTAGCAGCACTAAAGTGGTGATCAAAGGGAAGTAGCTGCCACAGTTCTGTGCCTAAATAGAGAATCTCCAAGACTATCTACAGAAGATGTGTTAATCAATACCTACCTCACATTCACCAAACCAAAACTGTTAACACTATCACCCTGCCTCACCAACAACATTCACGAAACAATCCCTTATAATTTTAGAGAGTGTGAGGTTTCATTTTACTCTGAAGCATGAGGTACTGGCCATTGCCAGTGGACCTGATGGACTTACAACATGGTCTGATCCAACATGACAAATTCTGTGCTTTCTTCGTAGGCATGGTATCTCTACCTACAGGCATAATTAAAGTTAATTGAGGCATCAGTCGACCACAGTAGCTGATTAGAGTTGTAAATCAGTGTTCTGCAAAAATACCTTGAGCAGACCTGTGGCTGGAAGCTTGCCAAAGGACATCTCAGCAGCACACCAAGGATACAGTGGTATTTTGTTCTGTTTTTAAGTGTATTGAGTGTAATTACAATGGGACTGTGGAAATCTGATGAGGTTCAACAAGGATAAGTGCAGGGTCCTGCACTTAGGACGGAAGAATCCAATGCACTGCTACAGACTAGGGACCGAATGGCTAGGCAGCAGTTCTGTGGAAAAGGACCTAGGGGTGACAGTGGACGAGAAGCTGGATATGAGTGTGTGCCCTTGTTGCCAAGAAGGCCAATGGCATTTTGGGATGCATAAGTAGGGGCATAGCCAGCAGATCGAGGGACGTGATCGTTCCCCTCTATTCAACATTGGTGAGGCCGCATCTGGAGTACTGTGTCCAGTTGTGGGCCCCACACTACAAGAAGGATGTGGATAAATTGGAGAGAGTCCAGCGAAGGGCAACAAAAATGATTAGGGGTCTGGAACACATGACTTATGAGGAGAGGCTGAGGGAACTGGGATTGTTTAGTCTGCAGAAGAGAAGAATGAGGGGGATTTGATAGCTGCTTTCAACTACCTGAGAGGTGGTTCCAAAGAGGATGGTTCTAGACTATTCTCAGTGGTAGAAGATGACAGGACAAGGAGTAATGGTCTCAAGTTGCAGTGGGGGAGGTTTAGGTTGGATATTAGGAAAAACTTTTTCACTAGGAGGGTGGTGAAACACTGGAATGCGTTACCTAGGGAGGTGGTAGAATCTCCTTCCTTAGAAGTTTTTAAGGTCAGGCTTGACAAAGCCCTGGCTGGGATGATTTACTTGGGGATTGGTCCTGCTGTGATCAGGGGGTTGGACTAGATGACCTCCTGAGGTCCCTTCCAACCCTGATATTCTATGAAATTCTTATTCATTCCTTTATTACCCACACACATGGCTGTAATGAGCTATGAAGAGCACCCAAAACCATGTTGTGCTAACCGATGTGGAATGAGTTGTAAATCTGTTGAATTATTTTTAAAAAATATTTAAGTTAAGTACCCTGCTTCACTACAATATTTCATTAATTGTGAATAAAATCATGGGAACTTTTATTACAATGTATTTTACACTGCTTTATGAAATTTACAAATCTCTGAGAGGGACCAACACCTTCAGCTATCTCCATTGTACTTGTCTCTTAAGCAATGTGTTTATTTGGTTCAAATAGGTTTTCAGTGACCAATCAGATATTACAAAGACAATGTTTTCTGTAAAAACTGGTTAACTAAAAGACAGGGAAAATATTGCCGAAAACAACATTTTGGAATGCTGTATATTGTATTCAGGCTCCTGTTTGGTAAATTATTGCAAGTATATGAATATAGTTTTGCAGTAATGGAAAGGTCACTACTGCATACACATACATCTTTGTGACTAATTTTGGAGCCCATTATCAGCGGTTATGTATTCTCTAAAAATAACAAATAATACATATGCTGTATGTTAGTATTTCAATACATGTACGTGTATGTATACATACACACAAGATAGATAAATAGATTTTATCTGAAATGCTATCCTTGGGGCTAGATTCACTCTAGGGTATTCTTAGACTCTTCTCGGCTGTGAAAAGTCAGCCAAGGGAAGAGGTTGCATTGACTGAAAATGAGCATAGAATCTATAGTACCAAGATAACAACAGGGAACACACACCACTATAAAAGTGACAGGTTTCAGAGTAGCAGCTTTGTTAGTCTGTATCAGCAAAAAGAACAGGAGTACTTGTGGCACCTTAGAGACTAACAAATGTATTTGATCATAAGCTTTCGTGGGCTATAGCCCACTTCATCAGATGCATAGAATGGAACATATAGTAAGAAGATACATATACATAAAGAGAAATATGAAAAGGTGGAAGTTGGCATACCAAGTCTAAGAGGCTAGCTAATTAAAATGAGCTATTACCAGCAGGAGAAAAAAAGACATTTGTAGTGATAATCAAGATGGCCCATTTCAGACAGTTGACAAGAAGGTGTGAGGATACCTAACGTGGGGAAATAGATTCAATTTGTGTCATGACCCAGCCACTCCCAGATCTGTTCCTGTACCTTTTCAGGAAGTTTCTTGAGCAGATGCTCAGTGGGATCAGAGGATAATGGCGTGTAGAATGTGGAGTTAGAGAGCTGCCTAGCAGCCTCTTGTTCATATTCCAACTTATTCATGATGGCGACAACATCTCCTTTGTCAGCCTTTTTGATTATGATGTCAGAGTTGTTCCTGAGGCTGTTGACTTACCCACATGCCTCCAGATTCCATCCACGACACACCACACGATCCATTGTCTACAACCAAGCTCTAAGATATAACTGCATTTGCTCCAATCCCTCAGACAGAGACACACACCTACAAGATCTCTATCAAGAGTTCTTACAACTACAATACCCACCTGCTGAAGTGAAGAAACAGATTGACAGAGCCAGAAGAGTACACAGAAGTTACCTACTACAGGACAGGCCCAACAAAGAAAATAACAGAACGCCACTAGCCATCACCTTCAGCCCCCAACTAAAACCCCTCCAGTGCATCAAAGATCTACAACCTATCCTGAAAGACGATCCCTCACTCTCACAGATCTTGGGAGACAGACCAGTCCTCGCTTACAGACAGCCCCCCAACCTGAAACAAATACTTACCAGCAACCACAGAACAAAAACACTAACCCAGGAACCTAGCCTTGCAACAAAGCCCGAAGCCAACTCTGTCCACATATCTATTCAAGCGACACCATCATAGGACCTAATCACATCAGCCACTCCATCAGGGGTTCATTCACCTGCACATCTACCAATGTGATATATGCCATCATGTGCCAGCAATCCCTCTCTGCCATGTACATTGGCCAAACCAGACAGTCTCTATGCAAAAAAATAAATGGACACAAATCTGACATCAGGAATCATAACATTCAAAGACCAGTCGGAGAACACTTCAACCTCTCTGGTCACTCAGTAACAGACTTAAAGGTCGCAATTTTGCAACAGAAAAGATTCAAAAACAGACTCTAATGAGAAACTGCTGAGCTGGAATTAATTTGCAAACTAAATACCATTAACTTGAGATTGAATAGAGACTGAGAGTGGCTGGGTCATTACACAAATTGAATCTATTTCCCCATGTTAAGTATCCTCACACCCCTTCTTGTCAATTGTCTGAAATGGGCCATCTTGATTATCACTACAAACATTTTTTCTCCTGCTGATAATAGCTCATCTTAATTAATTAGCCTCTCAGAGTTGGTATGGCAACTTCCACCTTTTCATATTCTCTGTATGTATATATGACTTCTTACTATATGCTCCATTCTATGCATCTGATGAAGTGGGCTGTAGCCCACGAAAGCTTATGCTCAAATAAATTTATTAGTCTCTAAGGTGCCGCAAGTACTCCTGTTCTTTTACTGTAAAAGTGAGCACTGTTAGTCAGGAAGGGAAATGTGATTGAATGTGCCAATTCACAGTTTTAAGGCCAAAAGACCATTATCTGTCTCTAGTCTGACTTTTTGCATAACACAGGATATAGAATTTCACCAAGTCATTCTGCAGTTAGTCCATAACTTCTGGTTGAGCTAGAGCATATCTTGTAAAAAGACATCCAAACTTTATTTAAAGACATCAGTTAATGAAGCATCCACCGCATCCCTAGATAAGTCGTTCTAATCGTTAAATACACTCATTATTAAATTCTTGCACCATATTTCTAGTCTGAATTTGTCTAGCTGCAGTTCCCATCCATTGGATCTTGTTATGACTTTGTTAGATTAAAGAGCCATCACTATTAGGAATCTTTTCCTTATGTAGACACTAATAAACTGTGATCAACCTTCTCTTTTATTTCAGGTTCTCTAGACTTCACATCATTCTTGTAGCTCTTTTTCTTAACCCTTTCCAATTTGTCAACGTCATTTTAAACATGCAGCCACCAGAACCAGACAAAGTGTTTCCAATAATCATCTCACTCATGTCATATACAATGGGCTCATCTCAGAAACTCCTGCCTATAAAGTGTCTATCAAGTTGTAAATGGAGTTAAATCTGCTTCTTCAGCAAAGGGAGTCAGCTGTATCAACATCTATTCCACCCCTCCCCACCTCGCCCCTGCTTTGGATCTGTCTTTTTGGGGGAAGTGTCTTTGTGGATACACGGAGGTGACATGCACTTCAAATGTAATGAATCTAGCTCTTGGTGTCTTACAGAGACACAGTTTTAAACTACTTAAAAACATAACAGACTAAAACCAAAATGATTAATATAAATGTAAAATCACAAATGAAATCAAAATGCTATGCAAAAAGCTTTCTTAAAATCCTCCTTTAAATTATGTGTTTTAATGGTTTATACCAATATGAAGTAGAACACACACGTCATTTAAATATATATATATATATATATATATATATATATATATATATATATATATATATATATATATATTGCATAAAATTGAAACTTTTCAGAGTGAAAAGTTTGATGAAAACTTTACACTATGAAAAGTTTCAATTTTATGAAAACTTATACTATCATTAAACATACATATGGTTAATAAATTTTGAAACATTGAGAGGCATATTCCAAAAGTTCAATGAATTGTTCAAATTCCAGACATACTTCCTCCATGTATCAGTAGATTCCCAGTGTCATGCTGTCAAATTCAGAAAGGTTGTGCTAGAATTAAATACTATGGCTCAAGCTTTAACACAGGAATGAGAGCTGATCTAAGCTGACAGTCCTCTAGAAATAATCATTCTGACTTGTCAAAGATGGTACACGCCAGGATGTCTACATTATTCAAAAATGAAGGAAGCAACAGTAAAAAAAAAAAAAAAAAAGAGAGAAACCTTAGAAAGCCCTATGGTCAAAAAAAATAAATATGGCAAGAAAGAAAGACAGAAAATAAAACAGGAACAAAAGAAATACAAAGAAGGTCATAATATGCATTGATTCTGACTCACAACTTAGCTCTTCACCTTTAACTGTATCCAGTGTGCTCTTCAAACAGAAGAAGGGATATACATGTCAAGAAGGTGTGATGGGTGTGTCAGCAAGGTTTGTAGGTGAGTGATGATTTACAGTGATGTGTTAGCTGGTTGATCCGTGGAAGGAGCCTACAGTTGACCATGAGCTGCTAACATTCATAGAAACATAGGGCAGGAAGGAACCTCAAGTTATCCCATCCATCCCACTATGCTGATGCAGGATTAAGATGTTAAAGCTAGTCTACACTAGTGTTAAAAAAGTATAGGTAAAACATGTTGGCTAATGTTTTTTAAACATGACCTTTTTTCTTAGTCTAGACACGGCCACTTCGTTACTATTCCACATGAAGTTGATAAGGTAAAATAATCAAATGGACCAGGTTTGGTGAAGACACCATTGTCCCCTCACCCCCCGCCAAGAGACTTCCTGTTGTGACTGTCCTGCTTTTTACCCCTAAATATACATTTTATCACACTTTTTAGTGCTCCAATTCTGTTCTGCTACAGCACAAAAAACTCCATCACTCCTGCTGTCAGTCTTACTGTGTCACTGCTTCACTCATTTTGTTTTCACTGTCAGTTACTGTGCAGAAATGCGGGAGTTATGTGTGTTGGGCGGGAGCCGTTTAAAAAAATAACTAGTGCTTATGAAAAGTAGCAAATTGACATCCCTGAAGATTTCATCTAATTCAGCTAAATGAAGTTCTGTGTGATGTGGACATCTATATACTGTGAATTAAATGAGATCTATGCATGTTTTCTTAGGGAGGCATCAGAAGGTAATAACTTTCTGTTATTTCAAGAACAAGGTATCATAGCTGTGGCAGAGTACATGCAATTAACTTTAAAACATTTTAAAAATATAATTAATTATTTTTCTATAGAGAGAATATTGAGAAGATTTTGCAAGAGAAAAGAGCTGAAAAGAAAGGCCATTTTCCTGAGGACTGAGCCCAACACTGAAAAAAGATCCTCTCCTCATCTAAGATCTGTGTTCTCTTTTTGGACCAGTAATCTTACTTTAACCTAGCTCATCTTTCCAACCTATTCAGTGTAACAGGGTATAATGGGTTTTCACTTAAACGTGAGTTTGGTTCATGTTCTTGGATAAGATGACAGACAATTGACTCACTGAGGGTTCCTCTAAAAAAATAGTATTGAGCATTTTACAATATCACGCACAAAAAACTACATTAAGATCCCAAAACAGCAAAGCACTTAAGTACATGCTTAACTGTGACTAAATTCCAAACATATGCTTCAGTGTTTTGTTGGGCCACGGCCTATTTTTCATTCTTTAATAATTACACTAATTTAGTTGTTACAGTGGTCATGTATGTATCTTTAATTTAGCCAATAAGGCCCACATCCTCAAACGTATTCAGATGCCTAACTCCCATAATGGTTTTATGTTGGAGCTAGGCACCTCAATATATTTGAGGATCTGGGTATAAGCCCTTTCGGACAGTGATCGTATTTTAATCTGTTCAAACAGCACCTACTGTAATGGATCCCCAATCCTGGCGATCCTGGGTATAATTTAACTCAAATAATTAATTATAATATTAATATAGACCCAACTGGATACACTTTATAATTTTACCTCAGTGGAGTTATTCCAAATGGTACATGGAATATCAGGGTTGGAAGGGACCTCAGGAGGTCATCAACCCCCTGCTCAAAGCAGGACCAATCCCCAATTTTTGCACCAGATCCCTAAATGGCCCCCTCAAGGATTGAACTCACAGCCCTAGGTTTAACAGGCCAATGCTCAAACCACTGAGCTGAGAAGAGATTCTATATATGATCATTTCTCTGGTGTCTAAAGTATATTTTTAATAATCATGCCAATGCACTATACATTTAATGAATATTTTTGTTTTCCTTTAGAGACAGGTACACCTGACTCATTTATTTATATTTTTTCCACACTGGACCAAAATGTCAAAATGAACATTACTGTCTAGTTCAGATGGTAAAATTATTATTTGCAAATTTAGTCCTTATTTCTGTTCACTACTTATTCCTAATTTCTGTAAATGTATTTTGTCATTTAGAATTATTTGCCTCACAGTTTGGATGAGCCATTTTCTGTCTGGTTGCAAATGGTTTCTTTGACTATTTGCTATTCTCTAATAATGAGTGTTTGAATGATCACCTAACCAAGGAGGTACTGTTTCTGATTCCTGACTCACTGATTGTCTTTTAAAATTGAAATTCATCAATGAAAACATTTAGCAAATAATGAAAAATACACTTGTTATATTTTCCAGTGAATATTCATTCATATTAAAATATGTGAAAATTTCAGGTTAGTGAACATTTTCACAACAGTATTGCAATTATTCTATCCCTACAATGAGCACAGCAGACCTGCTGCCTTTGGTAATTTCCACAAAGTCTGACAAGGTCTGGCAGTCTCTCCACAGCCTTCAGATCTTGCATACTTCGGGGCTTCTTTTTAAACAGCTGTTTTTGAAGTTGCAGTAAGGAATACTCATTAATTATCTGACCTGCTCTGCACAAATGCAAAATCAGTTACCTGAGGGAGGAAGGAAGAAACAGCAAGCAGGTCAAGAGCAGCATCAGAGAGTAAGCAAGGCTGACAATTGTCCATAATATATTTCAGTAGAGAAAAGGTTCAATAATAAATATACCCCCCCCACCATGAGAAAAAGGACAATTTGTAAATGTTAATTCTTGAGGGCCAAATGTCATTTCTAATGTAACACTTTAGGATATGGATATCTATCTATCTATATATATATATCTTTATATCTACATATAGATATATAATTATGTAGATCATAAATGGAGCTAGATTGACACCTCTGCGGTCTAAAGTTTTCTATTTACCAAAGCAGAGGTTCAGTACAAATGGAAGAACTGCAAATGAGAGGTCCCCTATTGTGCTGCACCCCTGACCTGGTGAAATGATCTCTATGGTCTCTTGTCAATGGACATCTTCCAGGGACAATGACTGGATGAAATGGTTTGTTCCACTGCTGTTCATTATAATAGTTTAGCACTTCTACACAGCAACACTGTATACGATTCCTGAAGCACTTAACCCACTGAGACAGCACACTTGCTAGGAGTAGGTGGCTTATATTATTAAAATATAGGACATTGTGGGATTGATTTAAGAGGTGTAGGTGAATTGCTGCAGCTGCAATGATTGAGCCTTTGTCCCCACTCACAAGAAATCATTGCCATTATAATGGTTCAGCCAAACCTGACCAAAATACTTGTTTCCAGGTGCTGCAATGAATGATTACAAGCAAAACTAATAAAATATCTAAAGTGGCTAGGGCGCAGTTACAAGGTATTGTACAACCTAGGCAAATTCAAGGGTTTCAAAGCAATGATTTTTGGAACACTTTTTCTTTGGACAAGACAGGGCCCAAATGTGAAAGAATAGTTTAGTGTCCCCATGTATTACATCTTTCACCTTTGTTTGAAACTGCCAACTAGTGATAATTGACTTGGTGATAGGATATAGGTACCTGTCTATAACAAATTGGATTGAGATCAGCAACTCATCTCACAAAGCTAACAAAAAAGCCAACAGATGGCGTTACAAAGCATGTGCCCTATCATTGGATGGTATGTGAATCAGGTGCTCTTGTTATGTGAGGATGTGGGTGTAGCTACAGAGACCAAAAGCCATTCTCCATTTTGGAAGGTGGGATCAGATAGCCACAGCCATCACCAAGCTCTGTTTGCTACTCTATTAGAGATGTGTAATAGTCATATCATGTGAAAATAATGCAAATAATAAAAACAAGCTTTTTCCATGCCTTAATAAGGAGATCCCCTCTAATGACAATTATGAATAGGGGAAGGGAACACACTGACAGTTTGTCTGCACATAGGTGAGAAACAATACATCAGTGTAGACAGAGTACTACACTGTCAGGTTATGGGATGCTAACCCATCACAGAATGTCACAACCCTGGTCAAGCTCCCTGTGCTGCACACTGACCAGGCTGTTGTCTTTGTATCTCACATGCAGGACTCTTGTGTTCTAAACTTCCTGTAAGAATTCAGTCACTGTCTCTGACTCTGGGTCTCTAGGCACACTCTCAAAGTGCGGCTCCTCTTTCTAGCATCCTCTTCTGAGCACTAAGATACCACAGTCCAACTGCCTAGACCCTGAAACTAGTACCAGCTCCCTTAGATTCCCAAGTTGCTTAAGCATTCCCTTTCCCACAGCTGGAATGCTGGTTTATGGTTTTGCTCTTTAGGAACCTGTAATAGTTGAAGCACACAGAAGTAAGCTTTTCAAAAGTTTCTAACACAGTTAGTCTTTGCTTTAGACAACACAAGAGATATACAGATCTAGATAAAATAATAATCACCTAAAGTTGTTTTCCTACCTCGGTTCCTTCACCACTCTGATCAAATCCCAAAGTATGCTCAAGAGTTTTCTAAGGAGTGTACGATCCCCCTCCAGCAGCACACGGCATCTCCTCTGACTCATGGACTCCAAGTCAGCCTGTCTCTGTCTCTCAAACCCTGCAGTCAGTGTCCTTCATCTCTCCTCCTACAATAACTGCTCAGAGGCCCTTCCTTTTATAACTTCCTGTCCCCTTTGTCAGGTGACTCCCTGGTCAAAGTCCCCCATCGGCTGATCTGTTGCTTAGTTACCAGCCCACCTGGGCAAAAACAGTTTTCTTGATTTGGCATAGCATATTGCTGGATATCGTCAAGTTATGTGGTTAGCATAGAGTGTCTGATCCTTATAACCTTTACTGGAAGATGCTCTTGATAACGTGGCATTGAAGAGCAGTTTTGCAAAATGAATACACTACATTTTAAAGGAGAAATCTTGCCTACAAATTGTCTACAATGACAAAAATGCTTGAATGGGGGAGGTTCCAGCAAGCTTCTGAAGCGCCTGTGTTTGATTCAATTACACATTTTTTCATAGATCAGGATATGTTATATGTGTTCCCTCTTGGTCTTGTCCTACTACACTCTTTTCTTCTTCTTAGCCTTGATTTCCCCACCAGTACGTCCAAAGACCTTGCTTTGCAATAACCCTCCCTCCAGCTGAGAACATATAAATGACACTCAGTGCATCAGTCTTGCTTCACTTAAGTAAGCCATTCCCTTCTTACCCCGAGGAGCAAGGAATGAGCTGGCCCCCAAATTAAGAAACCCCACACAGCTGTGTAATGCTGCTCATCTGTTAAGACAGCCTTTGTCTACTAGAAAGGACCTCGGTTGAACCACAGTTAGTTGACATGATGCTGAATATGATTTAACCTTCTCCACGCTGACCAGAAAGTCCTGGTCAACACGATATGATATAATTCAAATGCTCTCAATTACGTGTGGACTGGATCAGATTTTCTAGTGTAGAAAAGGGCTCTGGGAGCTATCAATTGAGTCTGACCATTCCTTTCTACTAGGAATTTGTTTGTCAAACAAGCAAATTACCTCTAAAGCTTTTTCTAGGAGGAATATTTAACGAGATAAATGCTGGTAGCAGATTACAGTTAAAGCTAATACTTTACAATTAACAACTATCAGTTCTAACTCTTGTTCAGAGAAATATGATGAAACTGATGAAGAAATAAAAGAGGATGGAAGGGACTGGAGCTCCCATAGCATTGTGTAGATGAATTCCACAGCCGTGTATCATACTGACATTTCATGTGCTCAAATATTCCATTGCACAGTGATATTAAATCTGAATGAAGACTAATAATTCACTATATTAGTGGCTATTAACATTTGCTAACACCATACGAATTTCACTAGCACTTTTTTGAGCTATTTTAACAAGTATTTCTTTTTTGTATTTTCAGGTGGGTTGCTTTATTTACTCAGAGTTCCCACAGCTTTTTCAATTTTGTTTTTTACAAAATGATTCTTATAGTTTAACTTATCCTGTTATGTAATTTGCTTTTCTAGTTCTAACCATGACAGTTTTTTCCCCCTCTTCATCTCCTGCTGTGATATTTTTTAACAAATTATTTTAAAGGTGTATTTTTCCTTGGAAACACTGTTTCTTCAATTAATTATTAATAAGGTCTAAACTTCCTAATTTTGTGGAGATAAACATTTAGACAAGCTGGTTTTTGAGGTGGGTTTTTATTATTTATTAATTATTATTATTAGTGGGGGTTTATTGTTTGATTTTTTTAAATGCCCTTTTTAAGCACTCTATTCTCTATCTATCTAGTTCTTATCCTGGTATTAAAGCTGTTCATTTTTAGGACTTTATTTATGTGCCTCTTTTCCATGTTAATAGAAATAAATGTTATATACAGTATATAATTATTCCCTGTAACTGTTCTTTAATGTCATCTGTTCTTAACACCATCAATCTATTTAAAATGTAGGTATAAGTTATTCTTAGCAAAAAACAAACTTTGTCCCCTTAAATAAAATATAAAAGCACATGTAATAAATTCTGGGAGCTCAATGTTGACAAATGATAAAACAGCTAAGGAATTTGTTCAAAGGCTAAAACCAGTTAGAGAGAGGAACATTCACTGTAACATATACAGCTCCTCAAAGGAAGCCTGTCTGATAGATTTACCCTATATGTGGCCTTAAATCTGCTAAAAAATGTATATTGTTAATTTAAGACTAATGATCACAGCATCAAAACCACAATGTAATAATATATTTCAAGCACGTTAAGGTTAAAAATTGTGGAGACTGGGAAGATTTATTTGGTCTTAACAGCAACCTGATCTATAAAGTTTGCAGCTGTTGTTAAAGCTCACAACAAAGCTTGCTAACAAGAAGCCAGGCTTTAAAAATATGTTTTATTGTGTGGACAAGCAATTTCCTTTGAAATCTCTTCTGTATCTTCCAGCCTGCTGTGCTGAATTTCAGAAGTCAGTGTTATCATCAAATAAAGAAAATGGTCCATCCTTTCACTTGTACATCAGACTGCATCGAAAATAATTGTGAGGAGAGCATGCTCACAAGCTTTCTAGAATTTCTAGAGTATTGGCCCCTGCTATAATTTTTGATCCTGTTATTTAACTCTTTCTCATTAAAGTAGTATGATGCTGTGGCTATTTAAAAGTCGTGACAGGAAGGGATTGTGGTTTAGGGAATCCAACGTAAAGGGTGTCCATCCCAGGTGACTGAAGGAAGAAAATGAAAGAGGGAAATAAGACCTTAATCACATTTTAAAGCAATTTAGGAAAGTGTGTTAAACAAGATCTTGTTAAGAAACAGATTGCTGAGGCACCGGAATACTACTGCACGATATAAAGCATCAAGAAAAAATAATAAAAAGAGAGGTTATTTCCTCATGTGGTTCAGTGTTTAGACAAGACTGTGGCATGAATGAGAGCCAGCTGGCTGAAGCTCAACCCAGACCAGACTGAGATCATAGAATCATAGAATATCAGGGTTGGAAGGGATCTCAGGAGGTCATCTAGTCCAACCCCCTGCTCAAAGCAGGACCGATCCCCGACTAAATCATCCCAGCCAGGGCTTTGTCAAGCCTGACCTTAAAAACTTCTAGGGAACGAGATTCCACCACCTCCCTAGGTAACGCATTCCAGTGTTTCACCACCCTCCTAGTGAAAAAGTTTTTCCTAATATCCAACCTAAATCTCCCCCACTTCAACTTGATATCATTACTCCTTGTTCTGTCATCTGCTACCACTGAGAATAGTCTAGAGTCATCCTCTTTGGAACCCCCTTTCAGGTAGTTGAAAGCAGCTATCAAATCCCCCTCATTCTTCTCTTCTGAAGACTAAACATCCCCAGTTCCCTCAGCCTCTCCTCATAAGTCATGTATTTCCAGTCCCCTAATCATTTTTGTTGCCCTCCGCTGGACTCTTTCCAATTTTTCCACATCCTTCTTGTAGTGTGGGGCTCAAAACTGGACACAGTACTCCAGATGATGCCTCACCAATGTCGAATAGAGGGGAACAGTCACGTCCCTCGATTTGCTGGCAATGCCCCTACGTATACATCCCAAAATGCCATTGGCCTTCTTGGCAACAAGGGCACACTGTTGGACCAATCCTCCAATTTGTCTAGGTCCCTCTGTATCCTATCCCTACCCTCCAGCGTATCTACCACTCCTCCCAGTTTAGTGTCATCTGCAAACTTGCTGAGGGTGCAATCCACACCATCCTCCAGATCATTTATGAAGATATTGAACAAAACCGGCCCCAGGACCGACCCCTGGGGCACTCCACTTGATACCAGCTGCCAATTAGACATGGAGCCATTGATCACTACCCGTTGAGCCCAACAATCTAGCCAGCTTTCTATCCACCTTATAGTCCATTCATCCAGCCCATACTTCTTTAACTTGCTGGCAAGAATACTGTGGGAGACAGTGTCAAAAGCTTTGCTAAAGTCAAGGAACAACACGTCCACTGGTTTCCCTTCATCCACAGAGCCAGTTATCTCATCATAGAAGGCAATTAGATTACTCAGGCATGACTTGCCCTTGGTGAATCTATGCTGACTGTTCCTCATCACTTTCCTCTCCTCTAAGTGCTTCAGAATTGATTCCTTGAGGACCTGCTTCATGATTTTTCCAGGAACTGAGGTGAGGCTGACTGGCCTGTAGTTCCCCGGATCCTCCTTCTTCCCTTTTTTAAAGATTGGTACTACATTAGCTTTTTTTCAGTCATCTGAGACCTCCCCGGAGAGCCATGAGATTTCAAAGATAATGGCCAATGGCTCTGCAATCACATCCGCCAACTCCTTTAGCACTCTCGGATCCGGCCCCATGGACTTTTGGCTCGTCCAGCTTTTCTAAATAGTCCTGAACCACTTCTTTCTCCACAGAGGGCTGGTCACCTTCTCCCCATGCTGGGCTGCCCAGTGCAGTAGTCTGGGAGCTGACCTTGTTCGTGAAGACAGAGGCAAAAAAAAGCATTGAGTAAATTAGCTTTTTCCACATCCTCTGTCAGTAGGTTGCCTCCCTCATTCAGGAAGGGGCCCACACTTTCCTTGACTTTCTTCTTGTTGCTAACATACCTGAAGAAACCGTTCTTGTTACTCTTAACATCTCTTGCTAGCTGCAACTCCAGGTGTGATTTGGCCTTCCTGATTGCACTCCTGCAAGCCCGAGCAATATTTTTATATTCATCCCTGGTCATTTGTCCAATCTTCCACTTCTTGTAAGCTTCTTTTTTGTATTTAAGAGCAGCAAGGATTTCACTTTTAAGCCAAGCTGGTCGCCTGCCATATTTACTATTTACTATATTTACACATCGGGATGGTTTGTCCCTCTAACCTCAATAAGGATTCTTTAAAATACAGCCAGCTCTCCTGGACTCCTTTCCCCCTCAAGTTATTCTCCCAAGGGATCTTGCCCATCAGTTCCCGGAGGGAGTCAAAGTCTCCTTTTCTGAAGTCCAGGGTCCGTATTCTGCTGCTCTCCTTCTTCCTTGTGTCAGGATCCTGAACTCGACCATCTCATGGTCACTGCCTCCCAGGTTCCCATCCACTTTTGCTTTCCCTACTAATTCTTCCCAGTTTGTGAGCAGCAGGTCAAGAAGAGCTCTGCCCTTAGTTGGTTCCTCCAGCACTTGCAGCAGGAAATTGTTCCCTACACTTTCCAAAAACTTCCTGAATTGTCTGCGCACTGCTGTATTGCTCTCCCAGCAGATATCAGGATGATTGAAGTCTCCCATGAGAACCAGGGCCCACGATCTAGTAACTTCTGCGAGTTGCCGGAAGAAAACCTCGTCCACCTCATCCCCCTGGTCTGGTGGTCTATAGTAGACTGTTAAGCCAAGCTGGTTGCCTGCCATATTTACTATTCTTTCTACACATTGAGATGGTTTGTTTCTGCAACCTCAATAAGGATTTTTTTAAAATACAGTCAGGTGTCCTGGACTCCTTTCCCCCGCGTGTTATTCTCCCAGGGGATCCTGCCCATCAGTTTCCTGAGGGAGTCAAAGTCTGCTTTTCTGAAGTCCAGGGTCCGTATTCTGCTCCTCTCCTCTCTTCCTTGTGTCAGGATCCTGAACTCGACCATCTCATGGTCACTGCCTCCCAGGTTCCCATCCACTTTTGCTTTCCCTACTAATTCTTCCCAGTTTGTGAGCAGCAGGTCAAGAAGAGCTCTGCCCTTAGTTGGTTCCTCCAGCACTTGCAGCAGGAAATTGTTCCCTACACTTTCCAAAAACTTCCTGAATTGTCTGCGCACTGCTGTATTGCTCTCCCAGCAGATATCAGGATGATTGAAGTCTCCCATGAGAACCAGGGCCCACGATCTAGTAACTTCTGCGAGTTGCCGGAAGAAAACCTCGTCCACCTCATCCCCCTGGTCTGGTGGTCTATAGTAGACTCCCACCACGACATCACCCTTGTTGCTCACACTTCTAAACTTAATCCAGAGACTCTCAGGTTTTTCTGCAGTTTCATACTTGAGCTCTGAGTAGTCATACTGCTCTCTTACATATAGTGCAACTCCCCCACCTTTTCTGCCCTTCCTGTCCTTCCTGAACAGCTTATATCCATCCATGACAGTACCAGTCATGTGAGTTATCCCACCAAGTCTCTGTTATTCCAATCACATCATAATTCCTTGACTGTGCCAGGACTTCCAGTTCTCCCTGCTTGTTTCCCAGGCTTCGTACATTTGTATATAGGCACTTGAGGTAACCTGCTGATTGCCCCTCTTTCTCAGTATGAGGCTGGAGCCCTCCCCTCTCATGTGCTCCTGCTCGTGCCTCCTCCCGGTATCCCACTTCCCCACTTACCTCAGGGCTTTGGTCTCCTTCCCCCAGTGAACCTAGTTTAAAGCCCTCCTCACTAGGTTAGTCAGCCTGCTTGTGAAGATGCTCTTCCCTCTCTTCGTTAGATGGAGCCCGTCTCTTCCTAGCACTCCTTCTTGGAACACCAGCCCATGGTCAAAGAATCCAAAGCCTTCTCTCCGACACCATCTGCATACCCATTCGTTGACTTCCACAATTCGACAGTCTCTACCCAGGCCTTTTCCTTCCACGGGGAGGATGGACAAGAACACCACTTGCACCTCAAACTCCTTTATCCTTCTTCCCAGAGCCACGTAGTCTGCAGTGATCCACTCAAGGTCATTCTTGGCAGTATCATTGGTGCCCACATGAAGAAGCAGGAAGGGGTAGCGATCTGAGAGCTTGATGAGTCTCTCCGTCACAGTCTCTCCGTCACATCGCGAATCTTAGCTCCTGGCAAGCAGCAGACTTCTGCAGAAAAAACGGTGCTGACCAGAGCGACCCAGTGCCTGACATACCGTGACACAGTACTGGGTCACAACCCAAACTTTGAAAAACGCTGGAGTAGATCCATCATTCGTCACTATGTTTCTCAATTTAGCAATGATCCTAGATCTGCAGCTGCTGTTGGACAATGTCATAAATATAAAGGGAAGGGTAAACCCCTTTAAAATCCCTCCTGACCAGAGAAAAAATCCTCTCACCTATAAAGGGTTAAGAAGCTAAAGGTAACCTCGCTGGCACCTGACCAAAATGACCAATGAGGAGACAAGATACTTTCAAAAGCTGGGAAGAGGGAGAGAAACAAAGGGTCTGTGTCTGTCTATATGCTGCTTTTGCCGGGGATAGACCAGGAATGGAGTCTTAGAACTTTTAGTAAATAATCTAGCTAGGTATGTGCTAGATTATGATTTCTTTAAATGGCTGAGAAAAGAACTGTGCTGAATAGAATGTCTATTTCTGTCTGTGTGTCTTTTTTGTAACTTAAGGTTTTGCCTAGAGGGATTCTCTATGTTTTGAATCTAATTACCCTGTAAGGTATCTACCATCCTGATTTTACAGAGGTGATTCCTTTACTTCTATTTACTTCTATTTCTATTAAAAGTCTTCTTGTAAGAAAACTGAATGCTTTTTCATTGTTCTCAGATCCAAGGGTTTGGGTCTGTGGTCACCTATGCAAATTGGTGAGGATTTTTACCAAACCTTTCCCAGGAAGTGGGGTGCAAGGGTTGGAAGGATTTTGGGGGGAAAGACGTGTCCAAACTACGTTTCCCAGTAAACCCAGTTAGAGTTTGGTGGTGGCACTGGATATTCCAAGGACAAAGGATAAAATTAATTTGTACCTTGGAGAAGTTTTAACCTAAGCTGGTGAAAGTAAGCTTAGGAGGTTTTCATGCAGGTCCCCACATCTGTACCCTAGAGTTCAGAGTGGGGGAGGAACCTTGACAGACAGTCATATTACAGGAGCAGCCAGGCCAGCTTTTTACCATCTGAAGGCTAGTACGTTGAGACAGTTTGCTTTCAGATGCTGACCTTACCACTGTTATCCATTCTTTTGCCACCTCAGGACTAGGCTACTGCAATATGCTGTACAGAAGACTGTATTTTAAAACTATTCAGAGACTGAAGCTGGTACAGAATGCAGCAGTTTGATTACTGAGTGTGCCATCTCACTGGGTGTATACAACACCAGTGCTCTGGGATCTACACTGAAAGCCCATCTGTCTCCTGGTGGAGTGTAATGTGTTGTTTATGATCTTAACTGAATGATCTGGAAGTGGTCTAACTTAGGGATTGTCTCTCTCACCAGGCCATACTGTCACAGATGGGGTTAGCAAAAGCACTCAAGCTTAATACCCTTTGTTATAAAAGAGAGGAGAAGCCTGGTGGGGTGTTCTCTCTGAGGTCTCCGAGTCTCTGGAACTTGCTCCCTGCCCCTACCCTGCTTGTCCTAAAATCGACTAGATTTTATGATCTCCCAGGCATGCGGCTTGAATGGTTGTGTTCCTTTTTTAACTATGATTTTAATATTGCCGGGGTTCTGTTGAAGTAGTAATTATGTGTTAGCGTTGGCATCTAGACCCTTGTAGCAGCCTCATTTTTAATTTATTTACACTGAAGAAATGAATTAAAGAAATAAACAAATGGAAAAATAATCCATAAATAAAGTTCTCGATGTGTGCCATGTTTTATAAGCCATGGGCCCATGGAAAGCAGTAAAGCAACTAGATAGTGTTTAACTCATCAACTGAGGATCATGCAAATATTCCAACCTGCATCTATAAAAGACTCCAGATGCCTAACTATTCCCAATTCAACCCTGCCTCAGTGCAGTCTAACTAAAGACTTGGAAGACATTTTTAATTAGATGCATTTCATTGCTCTTACTAGGATAGAAGAGGAGATTGAGAAACAGCTGGTAAGTTAGCTAATAGGAGAAGAAGGATAGTCCAATGGTTGGGCCACTAGTCTGGCATCCAAGAGACCAGAGCCTAATTTCCTGGACTGACACAAACTTCCTTTTTGTGCTTAGGCAAGTCACATAGTCTCCCTGTGCCTCAGTTCCCCATCTGTAAATTAGGAACATTACACCTTGAAGGGACATTGTGAGGCTAAACACATTAAAGACTGTGAAATCCTCAGATACTATGGTGATAAAAGTATGTAAAATAGATAATCACAACACTGCTATATTAACTAATAACTATTAATCTATCCTGGAAGAAAATTCCTGAGAACTAGCTACATGTTGTGAAGTTCCATAATATTGTTCTGCAGTCTAGGGTCCTTTACTTTTAAAAGCCCTGGGGTAACAACTGACCTGAGTAGGCAACCGACCCTCTGATGAATGTGTCCTTTCTTATTAATAGAAAGGTATCTGGGGGAATAAGCAGAATTCCGTTGAGGATACTGTCGGGGAGAAACTGAATGGAACATTATCAACACTTGAATCGAAGATCCTCAGAACTGCCCCTCACTGCCAATTCTTTTAGATCTGAGGAATTGTACAAGTTCATACACAGGTTTTAGTCTACAAAGAGAGAATACCAACTCAGAACTTAACTTGCATAAATGTTCTTTTTCCTTAGCACAAGCACCCACGTGCATTTGTTCATCCATTGCTTATACTTTAACCAAAACAGCTGAAGTATAAAGGATATTCAGATCCCTGTATTAGACAAATCTGATCACATTTTTGGAGAACTCCAGCTTGAGAATCTTTGATCTTTCAACTTCTTTTCATGCAAAATCTACAGATTTTGGAACCAAATGTGCCAAGAACTAGAGTATATGAAAGCTGGGTTCTTAATAGCCAACGCCAACTGTGTCAAGATGTCCTTAAGTCTACATTCCTTCTTGCTTCTACAATGCGTAGTAAAATCCACAAAGGCTAAGGAACTGCTTGGTGAATGCTTCTTGGCAGAACACCTCAAATACCAACCATACAGGTCCGTTCATCTGACCACTTTGTCATATCTACTACTTTGTAGAGCTGGACCTGTCTGTTAAATGGAGATGGCAAACCATCACTCCTAAACTAGTAAATTACACCAATGCTAACACCTACTCCTAATCTAAATCTATTTTTAAAAATAAATTAGATGTAACAAAAACAAGATATAGGAAATGACTGGAGAGTAGGTTCTGTGGTCTCTTGGGCTGGTGAGAAAAGACATTTGAATATACCAGGTTTTATAGATAGAGATTGAAACAACTGCATCTGTTACTGATGCATGAGCATCGTGTCAAGGTTTTATTGCTTTCAGTAGTTGTGCAGTTTGTGAGAGAGAACATGCAGCCTCCTTCATCAGGGATCTGCAAAGGGAATTTAATGAAGGTGAAATTATGCATGTGGTAGTAGGGTAAACTTGTCACTACCATTGCCAAGGACAAAGAACATCTGAAATTTTGGTTTTTTAAGTAGTATCAGTCTTTCAAAGAAATTGACACGCCAGCAAGAAAACATCAACATCTGTTATGTGCTGTGGATTTTTAATCAATCCAGCAAATCTTTGCCAAATATTTGCACAGTGTGCCATAGAAATGTCACTAGAGGGTGGACTAGAGTGTCACTTTCTAAAGTAAATGTCACTTTATAAGTAAATACCATCAAGTGGGAAGAGAGTACATTAAGAAGAGAAGCTGGGTGGCTAAGTGGTTGATGATCCAAACAAGAAGTAAGAGCTGACATAAATACAGATGGTAGAGAGCCCAGTTTCTTTGTTTCCCTCCATCCCATCTGTGTTGTTTTTTGCAGTGACAACAGGTAATAGTAATAGTGGGTTTCTGAATCATCACAATGCTGAAGTTCCACCTTACAGCTAACATGACGCAAGTGCTAGTGCGTGGTCTCTTACCAACAACTCCAGTTGCAGCACAACTCACTTCTCATTATTACTCCTTACTTCACCAAATATCTAGTCCTATGGAGTTCTCAGACCATGTATCTCCAATTCCCCTGTTTCTGGATGCTTTACACCTCCTCCAACTCACCTAACTTAGTCCAATCTTCTTAGTCAAGACAAAAGACATTAAGCGAGACTATATCATCACTCCAATCCTTTTCTCCATCTTCCTTGTTGCTATCCTCATTTTCATCACTGACAAGCTCTCTTCCTGACTTGACTTGCAGTACAGAATGGATAGCAAGCTCTTCAACCTCAATCGCCTCTGATCCAAGACAAAAACTATCACTAAATCATTGAACTGCAATATGCAGATGACTGTGCCCCGTGCGCCCACTCAGAAAAAGATCTTCAAAAAATAATCAACAATTTCTCTGAGGCCTACAACCAACTTGTTGGATTAACCAGGCAAGATACTAATAAGCTTCAACAGGACTTTATTTTCAAAGTGGAAACCTCTTTACCAAGCTGCTACTGCACCCTCTGTAGCTTTCTCCCAGCCTCTCAACTCCTCCCCCTCCTTCCTGTTTCCTGTCCTTTCAGATGCCCAACAGCCAGTGCTCCCAATTCTAATAATTACAAGAAACAGCGAAACACCACATTCCCTCCTCTCTTAAGAAACTCTCCCAATTACAATAAACATTGTTGTTCTAACCACAGGAACAAATAGGAAACAAAGCACTATACTATCTGCAGAAATATTGCACTGAAAACATTGTAGATACTACATAACATAGTCTCTAGTCCAGACAGGTGGTCGTCTGGGTCTGAGAGGCCATCTCTCAAGCCCCGGTTCCAGTGCAATGTCTTGTTGTGTTGGTACTACGGTGAAGTCATCCAATGCAGACTGGGTGTTGGCATAATCTCCTCCTGGTGCATAGGCAGGTGCAAGATACGAAGCATTCCATACCTGTCCATCAGAAAGTCAATAGGTGCAAGGTCCCTTCTTCTCTATGATTTTAAGAGGAGCTGTGAATTTATGGTCCCCTTTGCATAAAATTCCAGGTTTTCAAATTCTATTGAAGGAACCACACTCAAACTTTGGTTCCTTAGCACCCCACCACTTGTCTGTGAAAGCCTTAGACTTTGGTTGGTTCTGTTTAACTGTTTTTCTCACATCATCCTCGTTTGGGGCCTCAGGTCGTGCCTTTAACAATCCAGCAATGTTCAGTTTAGTATTCATCTATTTCCCATGCAGTAACTCTGCAGGTGATCTTTGCATTGTGGCATGTCGTGTAGCCTGGCAAGCTTGCAAGAAATCAGTAGTGAAGGGTATCCACAATCACCCTTCCAGTTTAGCTGTTTAAAAACTCTCTTTCAAACTTGTGTTAAACCATTCAATTTCCCAATTGGCTTGAGTGTAACATAGGGATGCCCTTCTGTGTAAAATGTTCCTCTGTGCTAGAAAAGTTTCAAACTCCAGAGAAGTAAATTGACTACCATTATCTGAAACCAGTTCTTTGGAGTTACCTTCCCTGCTGAAGACTGAAGAAGGGAACTTAATTACTGTAGCAGAAGAGATTTGCGATGTAAACACTACCTCAGGCCATTTACTGAAATAGACTATTAAAGTGATGGCATAATCGCAGTCAATTGGAGCAGTATCAAAGGGTCCTACAATGTCAATCACCACTTTTCCCCATGCAGATTCAGGAAAAGGAACAGGCTGTAATGGAGGGGTATATGCCACTTCTATTTTATCATGTATTTGGCAAGTGACACAGGATTTTATGAGTGTTCAGTTTGAGAGTCCAGCCCTGGCCACTGATACAGATCCCATAGTCGTTGTTTGGTTCAGACAATTCCTTGGTGAGTTTCGTGTGCCAGGTGTATGAGTTTTGACTGTAATTATTCTGGGCATAAGGAGCCGATGTGTACCTCGTAGCACACAGCCATCAAAAAAAGAAAGTTCATCCCAAACTCTAAAATAAGGCAGCAAAATTGGGTCAAGGTTTTTAGGGTGATTGGGCCATCTCTTTGTCAGAAATTCCCACAGTTTTTTGTTGAATTGGACACGCTGATCAAGCAGCTTGAAATTGTTCTTTTGTAACTGCAGTGAGAGTACTTGTAATAAGGGCAACCACTACATCCTCATCCTCTGGTGGACCATCTGGTGAAGGCAAAGGCAGGTGAGAAAGGTAATCAGCGACCACATTTTGGTTTCCAGGCTTACATTCGAGTTCATAATTGAAAGAGAGTAGTCTTGCAGACCATCGAGCAATATGGTATCCTGCTCTTCCCAGTCCTTTCAAGGTGAGCAACATCGTCAAAAGGCTGTGGTCTGTGTGCAACTTGAACGTGCGGCCCCACAGGTAAGTTCTCCATTTTTCAGTAGCCCAGACACAAGCAAGTGCTTCTTTTTCAACTGTAGAATATTTTCTCTCAGCATTACTTAATGTCCTTGAAGCAAATGCAACAGTCCTCTCTGTGTTGTCCTATGCAGTTATGTGAGAACAGCCCCAAGTCCACAATCAGAAGCATCAGTAGTTACAATTGTGGGCAAAGCAGGACTGAATAGTGTAAGTACTGGACTATGTACAATCAAGTCTTTCACTGTTTCGAAACTAGCTTGTGCATCCATTGTCCACACTAAGGTTGAACTTCTCCATAGTAATTTGTGTAACGGTTCAATAACAGAAACATAAATGGGAATGAATTTTGTATACAAGGAGGTGAGACCCAAGAAGGAATGTAAGGTTTGCAAGGAGGAGGAGGAGCATTTGAAATTGCCAGGATATGATCTGGATCAGGTTTTAGTCCAGCCTGTGAAATTGTATGCCCTAGAAAGGAGAGTTCAGTTTGTCTAAATTTGCATTTGGATCTATTGAGCTGTAGGCCTGCTGTGCTGATGCAGTTTAGTACAGACTGCAGGTTATTGTCATGCTCCTCCAAAGTATTTCCAAACATGATAATTTTCAATGACCCAGTGAAGCTTTCGGACACTTGATAAAATATGTCTTTGAATATTTTGATATCAAGAATCAAGCTAAGCTTCTCATGTACCAAGAAATTGTTATCCCTGCTCTTTTGTACAGTGCCAAAACCTGGGTCATGTACAGTAGCTATCTCAAGGTTCCTGAAGAGTAAGATCTGTGGTGCCTCCACAAGATCTTCTGAGTCAAGTGTTATGACCAACACACTAACAGCAGTGTTCTGTCCCAAGCCAAAACCTCCAGCATTGAAATTATAATCACCACCAACTCTGTTGGGCTTGTCATGTTCTCCAAATGCCAGAAAATCAACTCCCAAACCAGGTCAGGTTCTCACAACTGAGCCATGGCCAAAGGATAAGGGGCAGACAAAAATGTACTTCAAAGACACCTTCAAAGCCAACATGAAGGAGTGCAATATTGACATAAGCTCATAGGAATCCCAAGCCCTTGACCAGCCACAATGGAAAAGGACCTTGTGTCAAGGATCCCAGTATTTTGAGATATAGTGGAGACAATGGAGAAATAGGAAAGAAGAAGAGAATGCACTGTAGCCCACTCAACAATCCAGATCCACCCCTTCCACAGGGAAATGTCTGCCCCAATTGCGACAAGAGCTGTGTATCCTGGAATGGCCTCATTCGCCACGTGCAGATCCACCAGCAATAACTATCACTTCTTGAAAGACAATCATCCTCGAACTCTGAGGGATTGCCAATGTTTCTAGATGATTTAAACCCCCCTCCAACCCTCCTGCCTCTCTTTTACCCTAGCCAGGCAACTTCCAGTTTCCCTCACATTCTGGCTCCTAAACCCTCAGGTCTAAATCTCAGCTTTTCCATGGCCCTCTGTTCCATCTGCACTTGTGAACATTTCCCCTGCACTAGTTTGCCAGCACAACTATCTCCACTTCACTCTGCTGATGCATGGCTGTTCCTGCTTTCCTAATGCACCTTGAAAGGACAGCAGGAGGTGGAAACAAATTGGAATTATTGGCAAAATAATCACAAAGCCTGCTGAGACTTACAAGCTGCATAACAGCCTCATGCACACAGTAGAGAAAGATTTTTAGGGGTCTCTGTCTCATTCTGTGTAGTGTGTGGGGGAAGGCGATTACAATTCTCAGACCACCCATGAGCTCAATCTAACAATATGAATGTAAACTCATCCACAGAATCTTGAATCTATAAAATGCCTGATAAGGAAGAATGGGAGTTGACCTTTACTTTCAGAGGAGAAATGAACACCATACCTTTAATAAATTCAGAGAAAATCATAAGGAAGATTTTATTTAAAGAAAGTGCTTCTTGTTATATCCATTTTACCTTCCTCCTCCATTGTTTCATAGTTATTCTATATGTGGGTGAACTATTCTACATTTTAGGAATCAGAATTTGCACAAGTTATCAAAAAACATCAACAGCTTTAATAACATAGTAAAAGCCACAGTGAAAGGGAAGCAGCAGTACAAGCATTAGTAATACAAAGAGGTTAATGTGATGTGTATGGATACAGTTGTACTGTCAAGACAAATTTAATCTGCATCTACACTAGTAGAAAAATATGTACATGATAGAGGCCTATCAGTAAAAGGGGAAGCCATGTGACTGGAAAATGAGGAGCAGAATGAGGCCAAGAAAATTGTAGGTTTCTATACATATATTGTGTTGTTCAATATGTACTCAATATTTAGTGGTGCTAGTGACAATCCCAGAGTATGTATCTGCCCTTTTGATTTACATTTTAGAGGACAATGCAAAAGATGGATACAAAATGAGACATTAAAAAAGAAGAATTCTCTGTCTTACAACTATGTGGGATCCACTAAAATATCCTGATTGCTGGCAGTCATGAGCAATAGTAATGCTTTTGTGTTAAATAGTGTATGAATTGCACTGCTGCCTAACCATCTACCAATACTGTCATAAATATAAAGGGAAGGGTAACCACCTTTCTGTATACAGTGCTATAAAATCCCTTCTGGCCAGAGGCAAAACCCTTTCACCTGTAAAGGGTTAAGAAGCTAAGATAACCTCGCTGGCACCTGACCGAAAATGACCAATGAGGGCACAAGATACTTTCAAATCTGGAGCGGGGGAGAACAAAAGGTTTGTCTGTCTTTGTGATGCTTTTCAAAATTCTTTGTCTTGTATATAGACACAATCCTACACTCTCAATGCCAATGGGATTCTTTGCCATTTGATGTGAATAGGATTTATGAGCACTTATTCTAGATGTTACAGTTCCTTCACATCTCTAATATAAACTTTCATCAAAGCAATACTTCCATCATGGCTTGTGCAATACTATTATAATAGGAAAAAAATCTGCAGAAGAGTAGACAAACATAATATGATTAAGAGACCCACCTAAATATTATATTTTAAGCAGTTATCACTAAATGTATTCCATACTTTGCCTTTCAGCTTCATAACCCACTTATATTTAAGGCATGTTTTATTAAGAAATGTAAATATTTAAATCATATTTGAAGACAGTATATGCTAACAATAAGAACTTTATATCCATAATATTAAAACTTTAAAATACAAGTACAGCATATCCTATTACGATCTTTGTAAATATTCCATCATATGATGGAAAATTATAGTGTAGTGTTTGCCTTGAAACAAAAGGGAAAAAACCAGAGGCGACAGCATGGACCACCAAAAGCAGGAGGCAGAGGTGGATGTGGCATTTACAGATCAAAATATCCAAAATACTAAACCTGGTGTTAATGGGGCACTTTAATTACCCATAAATCTGTTGGAAAAGTGATATGGCAAATCTCAAACTGCCCAATAAATTCTTGGAATATGTTGGGGACAACTTTTTGTTTCCGAAGGAAATAACCAGGGTTCTCATTTAAGGAGAGGGGAGAAGAAGGAGGAGGAAGTTGACGGGAGGAAGATGGAAATAGGCATTTGGAGAAGTTGCAGTAGTGGAAGGACACAAAGAGGAGGCTACGGAGAGCAGTTTGGGGCAGGCCAGGAGGCTTGAGGCAGAGGAGAAGGGGCCCATTTCACAAATCTAGGGGTGGAGAGACGGGCTTCTCTGGGGATCCTGCCCCACCAGGGTTAGTACTTACTATCAGTAAACCAGAGGGTCCTGACAGCAGTGAGCAGGTCAGAAGCCAGGGGAGCATATTGGGGTTCAGGACAGCTAGTAGTTTGGAAAGGTTGGGGATGGAGTCCCTGGAGACAGTGGGCAGTTGTACAACAGTAAGACCAACAGGAATTGGGGCACTGGGCCTGGTGTCTGCAGCGAATTCCATAATGGAGCAGGAAGAGCAAAAACAGAGAGAGGCAGGACCAGGGTGTGTAAAAGGAGGACAGGAGTACAAGCCATCCCCGCCTCCCCCAGCCCTCACCCAGAGGTGATATTCAAGTCACAAGGTCTGGTGGTAGCAGTTGATGTGGACGACGGAGGAAGCAGGGGGCCTGGCGATGGGAGTGGAGAGCAGATGGCAGTGCCAGAGGATTGACAGAGGCCTGGAGTGTGGCAAGGAGGATCCCAGGTGCTTGGTGAGTGATCAGTGGAACCTGGTATGGGGCTGGTGGTGAAGGTGCTTGTTATATATATATGGAGCTTGGTTTGGGGACTGCACTGAGGAGAGACAAAGATGTGTACATGGAGCAAAGGAAAGTGATTAGCTTAGGATGAACCAGAGAAGACATACAATTTGAGGAGGAGGAGGAAGGAGTTGGGTTGGAGAAGAAAGATCAGGTAGGACAAATGGAGGAAAATCTCCTTGCTTAGGGAACAAGATTCTCCCAAGAGGAAGGGGAGGATTACTAAAAAACTGAGGATTCAGGAGGTTGGGGATGAGAGGAGGAATTCTATTGCTCAGGATCTTTGGGACAGAAGTGCAGCTGTAGAGGTCAGTGTGGCATAGACTCAGCAGCAGCTATGGCAGCAGCAGCACATCAAAGAACTTCATGGAATGTCTCAGGAGTGGAGGCCCCAAGCACAGAAAAGGACACTGACAGCCAAGGGGCTCCAATCAGACACTGTTTGCTTCTACTAAGGATGGCAATGTGAGACTGGTGGCATCTTATGTAGAGAAGGAAGGGATAGTGTACAACAGACAGGGCAGAGGACCAACTTTGTGCAGGGTGGTTGGGATGGAATTAGGGGATAGAAAAAGAGAACTGAGGGTAGAGGAACAAATAACTGGAGATAGAGGAGGAGGTGTGTGACTTGTTTGAGATACATTTTCCTAACCACACCAATGCCAAAGACAGATGTCTTAACAGAAAATCACATTTTGAAAAGCATGAGGTTTGTGCTTTCGGTCCATATAGCTGTCAGGAATCAGGGTCTCCAGCAGAGCCATATGGAAGCGAGGCCTTCAGCAGAGGTAGTCTCTGGGCAACCTAATGAGCATAGCTGACCTGTTTTAGGCTGCCTGATTGGCTGGAAGAGTCAGCCAACTGGCTCTTAAACCTAGCAGCAATTCAGCAGCTGCTCAAAGCATTTGCCAATGGCTGGGATAGCTTCTGCCTCGCCTGACTCCAGGGCACCCAGTCCTGACCCTTTGCTTCAATTCCTGTCTTCTGACCTTGGCTCTGGCACCTTGCCTCTGATTCCAGCTCTGATACTTGGCACCAACTCCTGTTCTAACAACTGGGAATGACTGCCCAGATCCTTGTCACTGACAGTAGCATCAATTCAGCTGCCAGAGCCTAGGGAGCTCAACCACTGCTTTCAGAAAAAAAAAACACTTTGATGGAGAGCTTTTGGAAGCACTGTGGGAAGGTGCAGGGTAATGGGAGTTGGCAACATCTGGTGGCCATTTCTTTAGCTGCCCTACACATCAAGAAAGAGCAAGTAACAGTTCTTTTTAGAAACAATTTGGTTTCTCCCGGGCAAAGGGAGAGAAGAGTTACAGACAGCTGGGACTTTGGGCAGGGAACATATTTTCTGGTTGAGGAAGGACCTGAAAGATAATAGATTAATACACTTGTCCAGTTCAGTGGAGTTAACTGGGGCTATGTTAGCTGTGTGGGGCAGCCCCACACTTGTTATAGGTGTAGGTCTAAGGAACATGTTGCATGTGGTTGTTCTAAGATGCAGTATTTTAAATGTCAGGCATATGGCTATATGGGGGCTTCGTGTCCCAGAATGGACAAATGCTTGTGATACGGCGATTGGAGGAACAGAGCAGAAGGGTGTACTTGGGGAGCCCATCTGGGCCAGGTTCCTTGTTCACAGTCCCGGTCATCCAGGGCCCTGTGTTTAGTATGGGCTCTTTCAGAGGTATCTGGGCAGGACTCTAAGATGGAGGACTGTGGTCTGTTGAGAGAGAGAGAAAAAAATGAGTGGAGCCATGGAGGCGAATCACAGGGGGGAAAGTTGTAGGGAGGGAAAATTCTTCATGCATATCAGAGGAGGTTGCAAGTAAGCAGAGGACATGAGTATTGATCAGGGATAAAGAGTCACCTGTGGGACTGGGGAGGAGGCACCTGAAAAGGAAAGTAGAGGACCAAAACCCCAAGGAATCATCAGAGATGAAGAGGGACAAACGGGAGATGGAGTTTTCTATAGGTAGAGGTAGGGAAGTGTTTTAGCCCTCTGACATGGGCTTCACCAGAGGAGTTGGTGCAGATAATCCAGAAAGAGCTGAGGTATGGGGAAAGGGGGGTTGAGGTAGGCAGAGTGGAAGCACTGTCTGGAGAAACAGAGAAATGGTGAAAGCATATGTTACTATAGGTTGGGTTTGTGCTCAGCCCCTCTCCTTTGAGGTTGGGGGAGAAGCCCGGTCTTTAGGATCAGAAACCTTTGAGAGTATGTTTGAGGCAAATGGGTGAAGGAGTAAAAAGATATTGGGGAGTGTTTTAGCTCATTATATGGTAGGAACTGAAAAGAGATTGTTGTTTTGGGTGGAGGGGATTATGCTGGATCAAGAGTATGGATCAAGAGTATCAAGAGTATGGTCCATTGTAGTTATTCTAGATATCACAGGTACCAGTATGTCAGCAGCACAGCTGATCAAAGTATTGTTTAATGATTTAGTATTCTGTTATTACTGTTGGCTATGATTGTTTTTTCTTTGTCTTTTGTTTTTTCTTTGTCTTCTATGGAGGAACTTGTTTCTATCTATTGAGAGGCTGGGCTTTTGTCCAGGCATTGAGAGGATGCCTGAAGTAGAATCTTCAGCACTATGCATGGACTTTCTACAAAGGGATGGAGCAGTTATGGGACTGAGCATGGTTGATTTCTGATTTAATTGGACTTTTACCATGAAGAATGTGGCAAGTTTTCAGTGTCAGAGTTCTCCTTTCAACGGAATGGCAGACATTGGAAGGAAGAGGTGTTCTCTGGTATCAGTTTGATCTGTTTTGGCCTTCCAATTTTGTGCCTTTTGACCTTTCTGTTGTGTTTTCTAGAATGTTTTTGTTTTTATGTTGGTTGCTGTGTTTAATAACAGGTCTCAAGAGCCAGCTACTCTGTAACAGAATGGAGTATTTCAGAGTAGCAGCCGTGTTAGTCTGTATTCACAAAAAGAAAAGGAGTACTAGTGGCACCTTAGAGACTAACCAATTTATTTGAGCATAAGCTTTCGTGACCTACAGCTTGCTTCATCGGATTCATGGTATTTTTTCCTTTTTATTATATTTTAGTGTTAAATTGGTATCTACGAAACAGTTTTACAAAGCCAAAATAATCTCTGTATTCAGACGTTATCTATCAGACCCACAATGCCATTCCTTTTTAACAACTTGAAAGCATATTTGACACATTACCCAAATACAGGAAGTTCATATGGTTGCTTCTTTAATTAATGCGTTGGATATCTGAAGTTTACTGAGGGTCTCAGTGAAAAAAAAATCTGTAGCAGTGCAAAACCATTGACAAAAAGAAGCCAAGCCAGCAACTAAAGTGAAGTTAATTGGCCCAGATGGAGTGCTTTAGACAAGATTGATCAAGATGTGTCAAAGACTTAGAATATTGTTGCAGAAGTCAGGTTGACCTTTGGACATATCTGATGACACATGCAATGCTGATTCATTTGAACTGAGCTTCAAGCTGCTAAACCACCACATTTTCTTTCAAAATTTCCTCTATTCTATAAATGGAATAGATACTTCAACGACAAATCTGTAAGTACCAGTGGTATGTTCCTGTGGTAAGCAAGTGATTCAGTTGTCCCAATAAGAATCCCTATACTGCTCAGAAATGTATATTATAGCATTTTTCTCTCACTATCTCTGTATGTTCATTATACAAACAGTTTTGAATTGTACTACACGAAAGTGAACTAGAGGACTTTCAGGGTCTACACAGATAGTTAGTGCATGACATAATGGTGTGCAGTAGAATTTACACCCAGTTGGTATGCACCAACACATCGTGTAGACATGCCCTGAGGGTAACAGATTGAATTTTGTATTCAAACACCAGTACTTTTGCTTTTCAGATACCAAGGTATATTACCAGCCATAATATTCAGTAAAAAAGGACTGACCCAACATATAAATAAAATATTAAGTCACTTTATCTCTACAATTGTATGATGGTAACATAATAGAAGAATATACATCAAATATACTTAGAGAGATGAATGTATATACAGCAAGGAGACCAACCTTAACAGAATGGTTTCCAACTGGGTAAGTCATTTAAAAATAAGAAACAGTAAGCTCTTTGGGGGATGTAACCACAGTATAAACTAAAAACAACAGTAATTGAGAATCCGTCTAACTAGGACTTAAGGAAATAAAGCCCAAACACCCCAAGAAGAAACAGAAGCGGAACATCAGTAAATTACAGTCTATTAGCCGAGATATAAACAGACAATAAACCAAACTATTGTCATCATGCCACATAATTAAGCATATGTCATATATATATATTTGACAGTAATATATTTTAGTAGCAAAAGCAATACAAAATAACCATGCACAAAGACACTAACAGTTAGGGATTTTCACACCAATGTCTTTTTTGATTGTTCTCTTAAGGCCTTCTAGTGGAACTTAAGTTATTCTATGCATAACTAAGTTTGTTAAGGTCTCTCTCTCTCTCTGCTCCAAACACAGTAGTAATCCCCTTTCTTCTAGTTCCACTGGGTAAGGATTGGAGAGTTCAGTCAGTGCCAACTAGACTAGAGTTACTAGGCATCCAAAAAGCAACCACTTAAAGCAGGGATGCCATCTATTTTATTGCAAAGCAATCCTTTCTCACAAAGGCATAGAACATTCTTTCATAGTTCTCCCAGGTACCTGATGTTTAAGCTGAACTTGTTTCTGAACATCCCTATTATGCTTTTAGCCCCCTTTTTAAAAGGTTTCACTCTAGTCCTCAGATATCCACTTGCAAGTGCAGACATTTGACATCTTTACTACTTGTGCCAAAATACCAGGTAAAAGACTAGCATCTCATATTGCTCTCAGGTGTTTGATTATTGTTCATTATTTTATGTTATGACATAACATGACACATTTCTTCCATGGTATACTTGGATAAAGTCAAATAGAAGTGAGAAATACTGTAATTTTTAGTTGGATTTTTTTTCTTTCCTTTGGATATGGAATCATTCAAATTATGTGTGAAAAAAAAATCTGGAAGAGGTTTTCGTTGACACCTACAGACAATAAGATAAGACTATAAAGGATGCATTTCCTATGTAACAGCAAAGTGCTCACCTGTTGGTTAGAGTGCCTGCAATATGGTGCTATATTATCTTGTCATCTTGAGCATCAAAAGGTACACTATGAATATAAGAAAAGGAGTACTTGTGGCACCTTAGAGACTAACCAATTTATTTGAGCATGAGCTTTCATGAGCTACAGCTCACTTCATCGGATGCATACCGTGGAAACTGCAGACGACTTTATATATACACAGAGAATATGAAACAATACCTCCTCCCACCCCACTGTCCTGCTGGTAATAGTTTATCTAAAGTGATCATCAGGTTGGGCCATTTCCAGCACAAATCCAGGTTTTCTCGCCCTCCACCCCCCCCACACAAATTCACTCTCCTGCTGGTGATAGCCCATCCAAAGTGACAACTCTCCACACAATGTGCATGACAATCAAGTTGGGCCATTTCCTGCACAAATCCAGGTTCTCTCACCCCCCCACCCCCCTCCCAAAAACCACACACACAAACTCACTATCCCACTGGCAATAGCTCATCCGAAGTGACCACTCTCCCCACAATGCGCATGATAATCAAGGTGGGCCACCCCCAGCACAAATCCAGGCCTTCTCACCCCCCCCCCACCTCCATACACACACAAACTCACTTTCCTGCTGGCAATAGCTCATCCAAACTGACCACTCTCAAAGTTTAAATCCAAGTTAAACCAGAACATCCGTGGGGGGGGGGGGAGGGTAGGAAAAAACAAGGGGAAATAGGCTACCTTGCATAATGACTTAGCCACTCCCAGTCTCTATTTAAGCCTAAATTAATAGTATCCAATTTGCAAATGAATTCCAATTCAGCAGTTTCTCGCTGGAGTCTGGATTTGAAGTTTTTTTTGTTTTAAGATAGCGACCTTCATGTCTGTGATTGCGTGACCAGAGAGATTGAGGTGTTCTCCGACTGGTTTATGAATGTTATAATTCTTGACATCTGATTTGTGTCCATTTATTCTTTTACGTAGAGACTGTCCAGTTTGACCAATGTAAATGGCAGAGGGGCATTGCTGGCACATGATGGCATATATCACATTGGTGGATGTGCAGGTGAACGAGCCTCTGATAGTGTGGCTGATGTTATTAGGCCCTGTGATGGTGTCCCCTGAATAGATATGTGGGCACAGTTGGCAATGGGCTTTGTTGCAAGGATAAGTTCCTGGGTTAGTGGTTCTGTTGTGTGGTATGTGGTTGTTGGTGAGTATTTGCTTCAGGTTGCGGGGCTGTCTGTAGGCAAGGACTGGCCTGTCTCCCAAGATTTGTGAGAGTGTTGGGTCATCCTTTAGGATAGGTTGTAGATCCTTAATAATGCGTTGGAGGGGTTTTAGTTGGGGGCTGAAGGTGACGGCTAGTGGCGTTCTGTTATTCTCTTTGTTAGGCCTGTCCTGTAGTAGGTAACTTCTGGGAACTCTTCTGGCTCTATCAATCTGTTTCTTTACTTCCGCAGGTGGGTATTGTAGTTGTAAGAAAGCTTGACAGAGATCTTTCCCCTTGTTTTTTCCTCCCCTCCCCTCCCCTGGATGTTCTGGTTTAACTTGGATTTAAACTTTGAGAGTGGTCAGTTTGGATGAGCTATTGCCAGCAGGAAAGTGAGTTTGTGTGTGTATGGAGGTGGGGGGGGGGGGTGAGAAGGCCTGGATTTGTTCTGGGGGTGGCCCACCTTGATTATCATGCGCATTGTGGGGAGAGTGGTCACTTCGGATGAGCTATTGCCAGCGGGATAGTGAGTTTGTGTGTGTGTTTTTTGGGAGGGGGGTGGGGGGGTGAGAGAACCTGGATTTGTGCAGGAAATGGCCCAACTTGATTGTCATGCACATTGTGTGGAGAGTTGTCACTTTGGATGGGCTATCACCAGCAGGAGAGTGAATTTGTGTGGGGGGGTGGAGAAAACCTGGATTTGTGCTGGAAATGGCCCAACTTGATGATCACTTTAGATAAGCTATTACTAGCAGGACAGTGGGGTGGGAGGAGGTATTGTTTCATATTCTCTGTGTGTATATAAAGTCTGCTGCAGTTTCCACGGTATGCATCCGATGAAGTGAGCTGTAGCTCACGAAAGCTCATGCTCAAATAAATTGGTTAGTCTCTAAGGTGCCACAAGTACTCCTTTTCTGTTTGTGAATACAGACTAACACGGCTGTTACTCTGAAAACTATGAATATAAAAGAGCAAATCAAAAAAGTATAGTTTTATCAAATTAATTATTCACAAAAAGCAGTACACTGTACAGAATATCATTTAAATTAATAAGTCTGTAAAGGGACTATATTTTTCTTGCATCAAACCAAAACACTTACAAAAGTACAAAGAAGAGTTTTTACTAAAGAGCTAACAGGGATACACCTGTCATATTAAAGCAGCTGCTTGGCAATAAGGTTATGCAGAAAACCTTTCCATGAATAATCTAAAGGTAAGTTTTAGTCTTTAAAAAAGTGCAGCTTACATTCATGACTTAATCACAAGATCTAGACACGTAGGGGCATGCAACTTGCCTGAACATATGCTCCTGTTTAGACCACCAAATACTACGTGGGCGGGGGAATGGTTACATATTAATAGGTACTAATAGGAGACAGAGTTATACACAATTTATCACAGACAAAAATAATTGCTACAATATATATTGTTATGCTGGAAGCTGCTAATGGTTCCCATCAATTGGGACTTTGATATCTGGACAACATAGACCTGGTTAAAGCTGAGGAGTGTGCTAAGCACCCTACTTTCAGGCTAAATGAAAGCAACTAAACCCCTTTTAGGTAGTGAAATAGATGGAAACAATAGAACCCACCACCACAAGCAACAAGTAATATGGCACGTCCTCATCAGAAGCTAAACTGCATGGGCTGAGAGGCTCTATGATTGAAATGCAGAGGTTAGGAGTTTGTTTGGCAAATGGTGTGTGTGCAGAAAGCCAGGAGGAAAGCCAGCAGGAAATGAGAGAAGCACTCATGAGCATGGCCCTGAGAAGGACCAAAAATACAGAGCTCGCTGGAGAACAGAGCTGAATGGAGGGGGCAGATTTGGAAATTTTTCAGAAGGAAACTGCCTGTTGGTGTTTGTTCTTCAGTTCAGGTAAACAGGACTCTGTGAACACCCTTAGAGCTGGTCTACAATGGGGGTGTGGGGTTGATCTAAGTTACACAACTTCAGCTATGTGAATAACGTAGCTGAAGTTGACGTACTTAGATCTACTTACCGTGGTGTCTTCACTATGGTGAGTCAACTGCTGCCGTACCCCTGTCGACTCCGCCTGCGCCTCTCACCACAGTGGAGTACAGGAGTGCTCGGGGATTGATCGCGGCCCGGCGGGTAGTGAAGATGAGAAATATGACATGTAGGCAGGGAGTTAGAACAGAGAGCTACTGATCTCTGCTGGGTCTGGGCCAAGGAGAAGCTGTGAGTGAATCCTGTTGTTGAGTTGTCTGGTTTGAAGTCACATGATCAGGGTTAAGACGATGCTACAGTTTATAACTTGTTAGTACTAAGCCCTAGCTCATGGACTCCTCCACAGCTAGACATTGAGAGCAGAAGCTGGAGACTGTTGGCTTTGCAGCAAATGTGAATTAGGCTTACAGACAATTGAGGAAAGAATGAGTTACCCCTGGGCTATTGGTTTCTAATATAACTGTTACTGCCAGATGGTTCTGGTCACAATATAATATCGCCTCACTCCTTGTTTCATCTGGACTGCCTTTGCCAGACTTACAAAGTCCTGGCCTAAACTCCTGTTCCCCTTGCACACAAACGCAAGGGAGGGTCCAGGACTATAAGCTTAAGCGAGAGTATGCACTCAGAAATGTGCTGTCTCTGTCTGTAATGCTTAGGGTGTTGGTTCGGTTTACGCTGCAACTTGCTGTTGAATGCTGAAGCCATTAGCCGAGTTATTGCAGCATCATTTACTGATCTGGTATAGATATAACAACTTAATGTATATTAATCTGTTGCATTTTCTATTGTATATTGTTAGGATAACTTTTACGTACAATTGCAATGGTTTTCTTTTGGGTGTTTATTGCCTGCACAAGATACATTATTTAAATTTTTATTCCTGGAGGCAACTGTACACTGTATACTGTGCCTGTCCAGATGGAGGCCCCACCAACTATAAATATTCATAGGAGTGAGAGGACTACTGCAGAGGGGTGACTAAAGGATTCCTACCTAATTCCCCATTTCAGCTGGAACCAACAAGATCTCCATTATCCTTAGTGACTTAAGGCACCCAAGCAACAGGTGAGAGTTGCCTGCTCCTGAGTAACCCAGGAAGGGAAAGGGGTTACAAAGGCATGGGAAAAGATAGAAGCCTGAGACTGTGATCCACAAAATCCAGTGCAATAGGTAGGGAGTGGCCCAAAAGCCAATAGCAGATGTTCTAAACCCTGGCCCTCTCATAGATTTAGGCACATAAATCCAGGCTGGAGAAAGGCACCTATCTCTGCTTGCCAGCCATTGGACTAATCATTCTCACTCTCTCGCTGACCCAGTGTGTATTATGTAATTATTTATATAATGTGGAATGGCTTCCACAGGAGGGACAGAAAGACCTACAGCAGACCAGTGGTTAGGGTACTCACCAGAAAGATGGAAAACTCCTATTTAAATTCCTTCTCTTCATCCAGAAGAGGGGGAATTGAAGTGGAGTCTCCAACATCCCGTTTGAGTGCTCTAACCAATAGACTGCTAAAAATTATAACGGAGACCCCTCCTGCTCTTTATCACCATCCCCTGTGGATTTGTGTGGAGTTAGATGTGCTCAGATCATACATGCTGGATCAGGGTCCAGGGGTAAGATAAATGGGGAAATATCTAGTTTTGCTTGGTTTGAGGATCATTCTGGGGCTTAGGCATAAGATATGTGTCTAGGTATCATCATCATAGCTTATTGCTCCAAAACTGCAGCCAAGATTTGGTGGTGTCACTTATCTCCAATAGGTCCTTGAGAATGCAAAATGTTGTTTGGGGAACTGAATCAGGCATTTTTCAAATGTTTGCCTAGGCTCTCCTCATATTTGGGGTCATTCCTCAGCTTCCACTCAATCATATTGTCACCTCAATTCTTGCTCAATTTTGAATATAGCAGTGTTTTAATTCGAGGTCAAAACCTGGAAGGGATTGTTTTGAAGGGACCAGGTTCTGCAAGATCACTGGCATTTTCAGCCAATTTGTTACTCTGTAGCCTTCCACAGTGGTATTTGGGGGTAAGGGATTTTCAGAGACAAAGCTGTTTCTGTACATCAGCTCCATCGGTGGTGGATTAGCTCCATGCAGAGGATGTCTTGGATCATGCACCTGTTTTATGTCTACTATTTACTGAACTCATCCCACGTAACTGATGGTGGTGCAATTCCCATGAGGCAGTATAGCAACAGTGTGGGAGTCAGTTGAAAAGTCCCTGTGATGATCCTATAAAGCTGGCTGAGTCAGTATCAATTTTGTGTACATGGCTAGAGCATGACCGGACTGTGGCATAATTCTCCACAGTTGAATAACAAACGGCAAGAGTAGTTGGTTGGAATGTTTTGGGGTCAGCTCCCATCCCATTTTGTGTTGGCTAATTCTTGGAGTTCACTTTCTTTTTCAACTTCTTGAGATGATCTTTGAATATCAGTCTTTGGTCTAATGTGACCTTCAGGTACACGGAATGTTAATAGTGATCAAAGATTGTATCATGCTATGATACCTCTTGGCCCGTTGGTGTTTCACATGGAAGGGGAAAGACTTGTGTCTTGCTAGGGTTGGCATTCAGGAGCCATGTGTGATATTTCTTTCCAAGTACACTGAGGAAACCAGTTAGAATGTACTCAATGCCTTTAAATCCTTCCACATGGGTAGCAATCAAAGATCATCTACATAAACAATAATAAATCTGTACACACTGGGGAATTCTGGTTGGTAATTTGTGTAGATGTTAAACAACAAGATCGTATTGAACCTTGGAGAAATCCATTCCATTGAATACACCATAGACTTTTCTGACCATCCATCTTGACAAAGAAACATTGATTCTCGAACAGGGAAGAGATGATTTGGACCATCTTGCTATTTCTCAGAATTATTGCAAATTTCAGTAGAAGTATATGATGGCTTACAGTGTCATAAGCAATCAATAGATCAACAAAAGCAGACCCCGTAATTCTGCAAGTTTCAAAGTCATCTTGAGTATATTCAGTTAGATTTAGAAGTTGGCTACTGCATGAACATCTGGGTGGAAGCCAATTTGGTCATCAATCAGCTGCCCTTCAGTAGAATATTGGTGCTATTCCACCCATTATCATCTGCTCTTATAGCTTGCAAATTGAACAGAGTAATAGGCAATAACTCATTATGGAATTAGGGTCTTTGTATGCGTTAAGTAATGCAACCACTTTGCCCTTTCTGTATAGCCTGGTATCTACACTGTCTCCACGTAAGAGTTAAAGCAGCCACTTCTGTGCTCTCATCCCAAAACATATTAATAGTTCAGCAGATATACCATTGAGTCCAGCTGTATTTCCACATTTCAGGGTTTTCATGGCTATTGTCAGCTCCTCAGTGTTGAGCTGGTCATTGTAGATTTTGCTGGTTTTGAACAGTGTGTGCCAGTCCTGCTCATTTTGCATTTGGCTTTGTAGGCTGGTTTACCATTTAGAATGAGTTGGTGTGTGACATGGTTGACAGAGACTTGCAATGTGCTTTGGTTGTTGCCCATCAGGGCTGAGATTGTGAATGGTGGCTTATGCTTTTCTGATATTATGGCACAGGCTTATTGTTTCAATCAGTTCCCTCCAGCAGTCACACCACTCTTTTCCATTTCTCTCATAAGCATTTCTCCAAGCCCAATGCTTCCTTCACCAAAGGAATCCAGGTCACAGAGTTCTGAACATCTCTTTTATTGGTAGCTTGTCTGTTCTGAAAGCCCAGCTACCTATAGTGACCAGCATCCCCGAGGGATGTGCTTTTCGGGCAGTCTTCCACATCACGGAGACAAAATTTCCATAGTGCTCATGTGTCAGAGTAATATTAGAGATAGATTCATCCAGTTCAGAAGGTAAAGCCCCTTTCCCCATCAGGCTTCCTGAAGGTAGAGTCATAGAATTTAAGGCCAGAATGGCCCACCAGATTATCCAGTCTGATCTTCTGTATATCACAGGCACTGATACCATCCAGCACCCACACACTAAAGTCAACAGTCTACAGGCACTTTGTTTTCCTAGGTTGCACTGCAGGCTCTGTTATCATTTGTGCTCATCTATGCTGTGATCTTAGGACTGCTGCAATGACCTCCATTGTGAAATTGGCTACAATTTCAGAGGTGACAAAGGGTAGGTGAGATTGTGCCCTTTGTTCCATTGTGCACTGTGGAAGGTACATTTATTCTTCTTTATCACACAGCATGATCAAGTTGCTTATTGATGCCCACTTCTCAGCTTCTTCCCCATTGTAGTCTTTATAGAGGTATCGCCAAATGGTGTGGGACTGCTGAAGTCGCCTATGACAAGATTTTATTTTTCTGGCAGGGGAAAGTCAACTGGCTATGCAAACTGTGCACATAGCAGCTTATAAACAAAAATTACTGCTATCTGATCAAGTTCAACCAGGATAAGTTCCATTGTGCCAGGGTGTTTCATAGCAGTGTTTTCCATCAATCGTTTGACAGGTCTTGCTGCCATAGATGTCACTTTTGATGCTCACAGCAATATGCTTCCCTGGGATGTTTGGTGTTGTTGTCTCTCTCTGTGTCTTGCAAGCACATGATATTTGCTTTCATGCCAAGCAAAATGCAGAGAATCTGCCCACACTGAAACTGACTGTTTTCAGTGCCATCTTAGGCTGAGACCCTGAAAAGGGCCTTTTAAGTTAACATCTGTGTTTATCTTCTGTTGCTGTCTCGGTATGTATTGTCAGATTAGCTCTCACCCACTGTTAGCTGCAATGGGAGATAAACAGGGATAAAAATGCGAACATATTTGAGGTGCCCCCCGTTTCCAGGCACCTGCCTGAGGCAGCAGTGTGTGTGCCCAGAGGCAGCACTTGGGCACCTAGAGAACTGTTATAACAAAAATTTGGGCAGTGAGTGAATTTAGGTGCCTACAGAGTTAACCGGCAGCTGAATGGGGGATTTGTAGATCACAGTGGTGTCTAAATAAGCGCTTTGGGCGCCTAAGTCCCTTTGTGGCTCTGGGCCCAAAAAACCATTCACCAAAGTACGAAATCTAAATGTTAAATTTTAAATTGTACATTAATGGTAAGAGCGTTCCATAATATCTAACTGTATTTTCTATAGTCAGAGACAAATAGAATCTAAATACATTTCTGGTTGGATTAACAAACATCTTTTAATTAAATTATTTAAAGTAAATCTAAAATGGTGTCAGAACAACAAGGCAAATTTCTTATATTATTCTTTCATATTGAAAGACTAAGTTCCACACAGGATCTGTTGACAGATACTTTTTAAGTAGCCCTTTGAGTGCTAAATCTTTCAGAGATGGCAGAAGTTTCTATAGTGTGACGTGGATGTTATTCTCTCTATATCCATATATAATCCTTTAATAATTTACTAAAACTGATGTCTTAATTAGCAGCAGCAAGTTCTACACATTAATTTCATAACAACCGATTTCTTCTTATGCATTCTAATTGTTTAGTTAGAACACTGTAATTATGGACCCAGTTCTGCTGCCCTTAGTCAGGTTCTGTATTATTAGTAACAAAAGTGAGTACGTGTCACATTTACAATGGTATTTGCATGCTTAAAGATGCAGACAGGCAGTTGGTGAGATTTTCAGAAGAACGTAACCAGTTTAGAATCAGGGCATCATTAGGTAAAGAGACCTATTTTATCTTGTCAATGTGCCCAGTTCTTACTCAGTTTATATAGTCCAATTGACTTCAGTAGGACTAGGTTGGTGCTTAAAATTAGCCATATGTGTAAGTGATTACAGGACAAGGATCTGAATCTATTAGAAGTTCCACTGATGTCAATAATCAACAGAATTTAAGCCAAATATATCATATTCATAGAGAAGATAATGGAATACATAAGTAATTCATCAAAAATGCTTTGGGGAAAATATGGCAAGTCCATGACATTCTATTATTTATTTATTTATTTATTTGTACTACAGTAGGCCACAGCAAAAATCAGGCCTTCATTGTTCTAGGCAAACAGAGAATAAGGCCACATCCTGATCAGAAGATTTTATACTGTAAATAGACAACACAGACAAAGGGTGGGGAAAAGGGAATACTATTGTCTTCCGTAACCATGTTGCTGTGGTGGGGCCCCTTGTGATCCTTCTGGGCACAAATCACCTAACTGCAGGTCTCCACTTGTATGTCTCTGTCTCTAGGAGGTCAGTTTTACCTTTTTCGGGATATTAAGGTTCTAAAGATAATCAGGAACAAAACATGTCCAACTGAAAAACCGAATTGTCTCACAAACCTTCAATGAGGCCCCACCCTTCTATTCTGGTCTCGTCTTTTAAACAATGCATGTTCTGCCAATTTCTCCCTAAGATCTGGTTGTCCCTTCCAGGATGGCTGATCTGACTATTGAACAACCTCCACCTCAGGGCTGCAACTGGGCCTCTCTCCCATCAAGAGAAGCAGAGCTCTGTCCTCATTCCTGGTCATCCCTGAACTGAGCTAGGACTCTTCCTTTTAGCTGTCCTCTCCATTCCTGACATGGGCTACAGGTGTAGGGGGGGGGCAGGGCCAGCTGTGTCCACAGGCTTTCTCTAACCCTTTCCTTGCCAGTGGGGAACCTCCTTTAACCACCTCATTGCCAATGTGGGGCCTCTCTGCTCCATCATATCTTCATATTAGAGAAGGGGAACTGTAACATAGAATTATTATATGATCTTCCCAAGGTCCCCCAGGAAGTCTGTGGTAGAGCAACAAAATCAACCCAAATTTCCACATTTTTAGGTGCCTTTTTTAAGTGAAAAAATTGGTGAAACTGTCACAAATTTGTGAAAGGTTTCAGAGTCACTGAATCAGCAATTTTCACTGACAAAAGTTTTGGTCAAAAAATTACACCTGGCTCTACTATTGAATCCTAGTATGATGCCTTGACTATAAGATCATCCTTCCTATTAAAGGATTTGTGTATTTCAAAAGACATTTTCACCTGCCAGGAGACATATAGACTAAGATACATAATTACTGACAATTTTAACCTCAATCCTACATAAAATCCAGCACCTTAGCACTAACCATAAGTGAGAGTAGGCATTGCAATAAAACTCCCTTTGTAAGAGTTAGTCACTCTTTTTTCTTTTCATTCTCACAAATATCTAAACTCAGCTCTTTAAGCAATACAGAATATAACACCTGTCAACATAAAGACTCCAGAGATCTCAAGATTATGAATGCCACACTACACATGCCAACATATCTTCAACTACAAAAACTGTTGCACCTCAAATAAGTCATTGCTTTGAGTTTCAACAAAAAAGATTGTTCCTCCCAAATAACAAAATATCCATATGTATTGTAAGAAAGCTCCATTCAGAAAATATACCAAAGATATTTGTTTCCTTAACTTACATCAATATCAGCTGTGACAGGGCAAGGCCAGTTGGCTATAGAAAAGTAGTGGGAGTTAGATATATTAGCTCCAGGCTAAACAAATCTCTTGTACCAGGATAAGTTAAATGGCAGCTGCTCCAGGTCAATTAAGACACCTGGGGCCAATTAAGAACTTTCCAGAAGGCAGGGAAAACGCTAGGTTGATTGGGGCACCTAAAGCCAATCAGGGGCTGGCTGAAACTATTTAAAAGTCTCCCAGTTAGTCAGGTGGGGGCGGATGTCAGGAGCTGTGGGAGGAAGTTGTGCTGGTGGAGAGGCTGAGTGGTACACACCATATCAGGCACAAGGAAGGAAGCCCTGAGGTAAAGGTGAAGTGAAGCCTGAGGAAGTGGGGGCTACTGTGGGGAAGTAGCCCAGGGAATTGTACGTGTCATGTTTCTAAAAGGTCAGCTACCATAGCTGATACTATTAGGGTCCCTGGGCAAACCCTGGGACTAAACCCCCTAACTCTCAGGATATGGGAGTAATTAAAAGAAATTATAGATATTATGCATGTGGGGAGTGGGCAAACATAGCAATACAGTGTCCCAGCACCAAGGAGCCTACGCAATGTAACTTGGGGGACTGGGAGGTCCCATGCTCCCTTATCCACCTCGCGGGGGTCGCATTAGCTCCACATAAAGACACCAGGCCAGTGAGGATAAATGGAGCAGAGACTACAGCGCTTGTGGACTCTGGGAGCGCTATCACCCTCATATCAGGTAAGCTGGTAAAAAGTAGTCAGCCGCTACAAGCCAAACGCGTAGCAGTGACGTGCGTGCATGGGGCCGTGAGCCATTACCCCACCATCCTGGTGGAGATAGAGGTTCAGGAGAACCCCATTGAGGTGACCATGGGCATAGTTCCTAAACTCCCATATCCTGTAGTTATTGGGAGGGACTATCCAGGGTTTGATCATTTACTCCCCCTGGAGAGGCTGGAGGGAGGTGGGGACCCTGAGGACAGTGACTCGTCACCGGGGGACTGTCAACCCCTGATGTTCGCTGAGATTTCTCAGGAACTGTTCTCAGCCCCCCGAAAGACCTGGAAGACAATAAAAGGAGAGGAGGGCAGCAAAGGCCTTGGGAGCCCAGATCCTGACCCAGGGCCAGAAGACCTCCCTAGTAGGTAAATGGATGCAAACAGCCAACAGAGAAACTTCCACCACAGAAGGTGAGCCAGAGGCTGCCCCCAGCCATGACAGCAGCGAGCTGTTGGAAGAAGCAGAAGCCAGCCCCTCGGAGCTTGGGCAGGTTAGTCCCGGGAGAGAGACTTTTGGGCGGACCAGGCAGAGGACCCCAGATATGATAACGCCAGGAAAGAGGTGGCCGAGATTGATGGGATACCCATGGATGGGAAAGTCTGGGGTCCTGGACTTACTTTATAGTGAAGAAAGATCTCCTGTACCACGTGGTGCAAATGCAGGAGCAAGAGATACAACTTCTGGTGCCACGAAAACATCAAAAAGCCATATTGAGTCTCGCCCACAGTCATCTGTTTGGAGGACACCTGGGGTAGAGAAAACCCAGGCATGGATCCTGCGGAGCTTCTTCTGGCCAGGAGTACATGAAGATGTCTGGCGATACTGCACCTCTTGTCCAGAGTGTCAGTTACATAGCCCTCGCCTGCACTTGTGGACTCCTTTGTTAAGTCTTCCAATAGGAGAGGTTCCTTTTGAACGGATAGCCGTTTTGAGGATAGCCATCCTTTTGAATGGATCTTATAGAGCCCCTAGAGAAAACAGCTTGGGGCCACCAACATGTGCTTGTTGTACTGGACTATGCAACCCGGTACCCGGAAGCTGTTCCCCTATGCAACACAGCTTCCAAGACAATAGCTAAGGAGCTAGTACAGATCTTTGCGCGGGTTGGGCTACCCAAGGAGATATTGACTGATCAAGGGACACCTTTCGTGTCCAAGTTAATGAAAGATCTCTGTTCGTTGCTCCATGTACAAGCCCTACGGACCTCTGTATACCACCCGCAAACAGATGGCCTTGTGGAAAAGTTCAAGTGGACCCTCAAGGCCATGATCAGGAAAGTGGGGAGTCAGGATGGGAAAGATTGGGATACCCTATTGCCTTACCTCATGTTCACCATCTGGGAGGTTCCACAAGCCTCCACGGGTTTCTCTCCATTCGAACTACTGTACCCCCAGGACATATTGGATATAGCCAGAGAAGCCTGGGAAGAGGAGCCAAAGAAGGAACATAGTTGAGCATGTACTGCAGATGAGAGATCGGATAGCCCAAGTTATGCCCATTGTACAGGAACACTTTGAGAGAGCACAGGAGACCCAACGAACCCATTATAACCACCAAGCGAAGCTTTGATGGTTCCAACCAGGGGATCGGGTGATGGTACTGGTGCCCACAGCAGAAAGTAAACTGTTGGCCCAGTGGCAGGGACCCTATGAAGTAATCGAAGCCATGGGAGAGGTGAACTATAAGGTGCGGCAGCCAGGCCCCCGGAAACCGGAGCAAATTTACCACATCAGTCTTCTAAAACCTTGGCACGTTCGAGAGGCATGCTTAGTCACGCAGGAGACCCTTCCCCAGGAGGATAACTTACACAAGCTAGTGGGGATATCATCTGACTTGACGCTGATCCAAAAGATTGAGGCAGCTGACATGATTAATCGTAACTGAGATGTGTTCTCTACAAAACTAGGGCAGACGACTGAGACCTACCACCATATCTGCACAATCCCCAGAGCCAAGGTAACATTGAGACCCTACTGAATCCCAGCAGCCAAAAGAGAAGAAATCAAGGCCGAAGTAAAGAAAATGTTAGAATTAGAGGTTATTGAAGAATCTTACAGTCAGTGGTCCAGTCCAATTGTTCTAGTGCCTAAACCTGACAGTATCATGAGATTCTCTAATGACTTTTGCCGACTGAATGAATATCCCAGTTTGATGCATACCCCATACCACGCATCGACGAACTGGTTGACCGACTGGGTAGTGCCCGATTCTTGACTACACTGGATCTGACAAAAGGGTACTGGGCTACTACCGATGTTTTATTCCCCACTTCGCCACTAGGGCAAGTCCCTTAATGGACCTGGTGAAGGCCTGAGGACCAGACATGGTAAAGTGGACTGACGCAGCAGAGGGGGCATTCACAGACCTTTGGACAGCCCTCTGTAATGACCCCGTACTCATAGCCCCAAACTTTAACAAGGAATTTATTTTACAAACAGTTGCTTCCGAGGTGGGGTTGGGGATGGTTCTGTCACAAATGGTGGGAGAAGAGGAACACCTGATCCTCTACCTAAGCAGAAAGCTTTTCCCTAGAGAACAGAAATACGCAGTAGTCGAGAGAGAATGCCTTGCTGTCAAATGGGCTATGGAGACACTGCGTTATTACCTCTTAGGCCGGTGATTTACTCTTGTGACGGACCATGCACCCCTCCAGTGGATGGAGCGGAATAAGGAAAAGAATGCAAGGGTCACCAGGTGGTTCTTATCCCTCCAACCATTCCAGTTCCGCATACGGCACAAGGCTGGATGCCACTATGGCAATACTGATGGTCCGTCACGAGCATACTGCCTGGCGTCCCAAGTTGCTGAACTCTACAGTTTTGAGTGGGGGGGAGGGGGTATGTGACGGGGCAAGGCCAAATGGCTATAGAAGAGTAAAGGGAGATAGATATATTAGCTCCAGGCTAAACAAATCCCTGGTACAAGGATAAGTTAAATGGCAGCTGCTCCAGGTCAATTAAGACACTTGGCGCCAATTCAGAACTTTCCAGAAGGCAGGGAGAATGCTAGGTTGATTGGGACACCTGAAGCCCATCAGTGACTGGCTGAAAGTAGTTAAAAGCCTCTCAGTTAGTCAGGTGTGGGCAGATGTCGGGAGCTGTGGGAGGAAGTTGACCTGTTGGACAGATCAAGCACAAGAAAGGAGGCTCTGAGATAAGGGTGAAGTGGAGCCTGAGGAAGTGGGGGCTGCTGTGGGGAAGTAGCCCAGGGAATTGTACGTGTCATGTTTCTAAAAGGTCAGCTACTATAGCTGATACTATTAGGGTCCCTGAGCTGGAATCCAGAGTAGAGGGCAGGCCTGGGCTCCACCCTTTGTGTGTCCCCCCCGCCCCGCCCCGATGAATCACTGAGACTGGGAGACAACAGAGACTATGCAAGGGAGGATAGCTTCTCCTCACCTCCCTCGCTGGCTTATGATGAAAATGGCTCAGTAGACTGTGACCCTTGTCTCTAGAGAGAGAAGGTTTATGTGGAGGGTCACAGTGAGCCTCTGAGGCTAGCGAAATCCGCCAGGAAACGCTGGACCCACAGAGACAAGGATAGAGCTTTGTTGCACAGCATTCATTTTGTAGTTATTTTATTTTTATCTGTCACCCTGACAGAGTTAAGATCATAAAGATTCTTCAGTGTTTGATCATGAATGGAATTTACTTTCTTGAGCAAAAGACCAAGAGAAATAGCAGTTTTAAAGTTTTATGATAAACTTTACATATAAACCTCTGTCTGTCTGTCTCTCTCTCTCCATACATACCTATTACCATATTACAAGACTATGTCATAATTTATGATGTTGCATTAGGCACTTTGGGACACGACAGATTTTGCAAAAGGGACACTGGTATAGCCCTATGGATCTACTGTGTGTGTACTGTGGCTCAGATGACTTTTCATGGATAATAATGGGGCTGCCTCGGTTCCCTTTGTTTCCATTTATGCCTCCTTCTACTATTGTGTGTGAGGACTGAAAACAGTAACTTGGGCTGACACTGTCTACACAGTTTAAGACTTTATGTATGTCAAGTACATTTTAAAATTGTATACATGTCACATCCCTTTTAAATTAAAGGTTTATGGGTAGATTAGACCTTTTTGTCATACTAATTTTTTATTTGTTTCAGATTATTAAGGAGCATAATTTAGTCTGTTTTGTATTTTGTTTTTTCCTTCTTCAGTAAGTCCCAGTCTTCTCTTTAATCTACACTAATTTCCCTACCAACCCCATGAATTACTCTTCTTCCTTTTCCATTCCAGCATTTAAACTATCTGAATGTAGAGCCATCTATTAGTATTTCCAAAAGACAGCAAATATAACTGTATTGTGGTCATATGACTATATTGGCTTCAATAATTTACTGTTATTTTCTTAGCCACTGGCTAGAATTCAATCTAGATTATGCAAACACTATTCCTTGTTGAGTTGTTAACAGTTGTTCAAGGAAGCAATCATTGAATAAATCCTATATCCTTCCTTTCTATGTCCATTCTATAGCATGCCTCAGAGATTCCCCAATTAATACTGGAGAGGTTGAAATGGGTTGAAATTAAATCATCCATAATCACAATCTTGTTAACCAGCTCTGCCCTCCTTATCTCATCATTCAATATTTCTTTTCTCTTATCTGTCCATGGGATTCCATTGTACAGTGCACCTGCGTTATTATCCCTTTAATGTTCCGATGTATAGGGCAGGCTGATCTATTTCATATTTTCAGAAGCTAACAATTTCATTATATCATACACTGAATTTCCTTTACCTGTAAGCATACAAGAGACTATTCCTTATTAGTTAACCTCATGTCTGAAGAGACCATCCTAAAGTATCCCCAAATGAACTGAGTGCAATTCAGCTTCCTTCTTGCTAGAAGACTGTACTTGAAGCTGAAGGTTTCTGTCTGTCCCCTGAGTTATTTTTTAAGATTGTTTAACTATATATTTAGTATATGTTTCATATATTTTCCTTTTCAGTTTCTCTGTCCATGATTGCCTAAACCATCCCCCTGGGATGGCCTATTCCAGCATTTATAGCTTTATTATATTTCAGTGTTTTCTCTAATTTTTCTACAGTAGATTGTAGCCTAGGTATAGCACTGTGAGTCCAGAAACTAGTAGAATCCCATTTTACAAATGGAGAAACTGATTAACAAGGATTTTAAGACTGCTTGTTCCCCTTAGACCCAATTCACCAGGGTACACAAGCATTTGACAGTCCCACACACTTCAGTGGATGATTATTCACATGCTTAAGGGCATTGCTGAATTGCATCAGAGTATAAAGCACCTGGAAAGGTCAAACCCCTAGTAAAAATATTACTTTAAAAAGATTATTTTATAACTGCAAGGAGGCATGACAGACCAGGGGATTTTATTGTTTAATTCAATTCTCATATGTGGCTGAGGCAGAAAAAAAGTGAAACTCAACACAATGGGTGAATATTACGCCTATTATTTAAATACCACATAGCGTGGTGCAGGCATTAAAGACTAAATGAAATAAATAAAATATTTTGTTAAACTGATTTACTCCTAACAGCAAATACTCCAAGGTTCTTAAGGTCCAGAGCATTCTACCGGTCAGCAATTATGGCATCACTCAGGGTTATTATGGGGTAGGCCTAGCCAGGGAAAAGATATAGTCAAGGCTTGTGGATCCATGACTACGTATATCCACCAGCCAAACTCATCTCCCCCATAGAAGTGGGGAAGACAGAGCAGTCATAGATCTTTCAGTTTGCAGTAGCTTTCCTGTTTCTGCACACCCCAGCAGGCAGGTATTTTCTCCCTCTCTTTCCCCACAGATTCCCCATATACACAAACCTTTCACTTGGGCTGTTCGCAGAAACCTGGATTTCTCCTTTAGATATCTGAAGTTACTCCCACAACAGGCATTTCTCTTCACTGAAAAAGTGTTAAAAACACTTTCACCACTAGGTGTCTCAGCAGTGATTATGTGGAGTACTGATTCTTTTACTTAGATGACATAATCACTAGAGCTGGTCAAAAAGCATTCTCATCAATTTTCTTGGAAAATGTCAATTTTTTCAGCAGAAATTCAAAAATTGAAAAGTTCTCATTCAGAAATATTGCCATGGTACCTCACTGGTGTTGTAGATCAGGTGTCTGCTGCTCCCATTCTCCTGTATAGTCCACCTTTCTCATCAAATTACCTCTCCCATGATGAATCATAATCTCCCTTCTTGGAAAGGGGGAGTCCCTGGCCATGGTGCACCCTGTGAGATGGAGTCTGGCCCAAGAGCCAGGCCCATAGAATTGAATGGACATCCTTTCTACAGCTCGCATGAAGCATTGCAAGAGCATTTCCAAATCAAAATATTTGGATGTGTGGCCAAAATACTTCATTTTGGGGGAATTTGGATTTTCCATGGAAAAAAAATTCATTGGAGAGCAGAAATTTGTCAATTTTGTTTAGACAATTTTCTGTCAAAAAAGTCATCAGCCAGCTATTATCACCATAAAACAATGCAGGTCATATAAAAAAGCTGTATTGATGAGAAAATTAAAGACTTATACTTCTGTGGTATACTTGTTCAGGAAGACTACAGCCTTCACTGCACATTTGACCAGGACATAGACAGTCTCTTTTTTCTTTCTGCTTTTGCTTTGAGAACAGAGTTCAGTTCCTTTCAGAATGCCAGCCTGTAACCTTTCCAGATAGAATAGTCAAAACACATTTCAGATTATATTAAAGAAAGCAAAAACTAGCAATGAACAGGACAGAGAGAAAATAGATAATGTGCATAGACCTCCAGCAGTCTTTTTTGTTTCTGTCCCCTCTTCATTACTGAAAATAGAAAAGGAGTACTTGTGGCACCTTAGAGACTAACCAATTTATTTGAGCATAAGCTTTCATGAGCTACAGCTCACTTCATCGGCTGCATGTATTGTTTCATGGTCTCTGTGTATATAATGTCTTCTGCAGTTTCCACAGTATGCATCCGATGAAGTGAGCTGTAGCTCACGAAAGCTTATGGTCAAATAAATTGGTTAGTCTCTAAGGTGCCACAAGTACTTCTTTTCTTTTTACGAATACAGACTAACACGGCTGCTACTCTGAAACTCTTCATTACTGATTAGCTTAAAATAATAAACACAAGCAGGGCCAAATCCTTTATACAGATAAGCATGTATAATTCCCATTGTAGTCAATCTGATGGGAGAATTTGGACCTAAGTTTCCTTCAGTAGATTCACTTCCAATTTAATGTAGGTCATCTCCTTTTTCCCTCAGGTCTTATTTCTCAAATTCAATCAAAATCAGTTCTTTTTAAATGTCCTACCTTATCTTTTATCTTTTCACTTGAATGCCCTGTCAAAGACACTTTGCCAGTATCTAATTATGTTACTTTCATTGTCCTTTTATTTCTGACTTCTGTTTACCTGTTTTCTTTGCGTCCCTCCGTCCTCTCTGCAGGCCATCCAAACAGCAAGTCCTCTCCATCATCTTTTTCTTAACTGATCCAGGGCAGGATTGTCTCTTGATGGCACGCTAGCAAGAATCAACCGCCTTACTAGCTCAGCTATTCATTTTAATGGGGAAGCTCATTTTAATTCACCCTTGACTTAATAAGCTCCTAACCTATCATACCTTGTACACTGAGATATTAATGGTATATCACCGTTCAGAATTTTTGGAGTAAATATATGCATCAATGTTATATATATATATATATATATATATATATATATATCAGCACTAGTCTTTTCCTATTTGTTACACGTACTGTTCAATAAAGGATATTTAAAATATAAAACCATAATTGTTTTACAATTGTAATACATGCTTAAGATGTACTAAAATGAAATTTTTAAATACACATTTCCAACCCAAAACAACTTGTGTAATCCATTATCTTTGAGTTCTCTGCTAGCATAAAATCACTAATTGCTCCTTGCAAACAATAATAAACAAGGGCAATAATTTTGATGGCTGACTAATGTAGTGTTTATGTACTGAACTGTAGTTACCTGCTACATATTTCACATAAAAAGTATATATTTTTATTTTATTTTGCAAATGAGCTTTCCCTGGCTTAGAGAAGGCAAGGAATGAGTGATCATGAGAATTTCCAAGATTTCTAGTAGGGGTAATTTCAAAGATATATTTCTTCTGTCAGTACACACCACCAATCACTGTAATTGATGTTTCATCCATTATACCGCTGTATTTCCCAGACGATATAGATAATTAGCTAGTCTCCACTTCTGGATGATTATTTCTATCCTCTGAGGAACCTCATGGTATAATGGACCTAAAAGTCTGTAATGTCTTGTCTTGGGGGTACAAGGGGAGGGGAGGGAGAATCTGTTTGGGCATTTCATAATCAGGTCAATGTTTTATTTGTTCCTTGGGAGAATGTTGACATTTTTCAGAAAATAAAAAGCAGAGAAAATGAGTTGTATATATCCAATCCACTGATTTAAATTACTAAAGAGTGAATCATTTTAAAAAGCTTAATATTTTGTGACAAATTTTATCTATGTATTTGTTAAATCATAAAATACATTTATTATTTTATGAGAACATAACATAAATCACACACCCAGTAGCTTCCTATATATAATGTTAGATTGGAGACATTTATATAATTGTGATTTTTCCTTAAATTTCTAAGGAAATATTTTATCAATTTCTAAAACGGAAACCTGACCATCTGTTAGAAATTTTGATGCCGTGCTACTTTCTGTGGGATGCTTAAAGTTCAGCTATAGAGGTCTTACCTAAAATCAAATGAAGTCAATGGAAATACTTCAGTTACAAAACCACTAAGCCTTATAGTGAATGTATCTAGCAAATGCCCCTAGCTGTAATACTTAGGTTATTTTATTGGAGTAAGTGTGTGGAGATATGCACAATACCCAGGCCCATTCAACTTTTTCTACTTCAGATGTGCCAGTGCTGTCCAACTGCATGGGCCTGCATGTGATGATTCAGTTGTGCACTGCTGACAAGCTGAGACAGACCATCATCTTTTTCCTGAAGATATGGAGTCTTTGACAGATGGACAGGAGTGAAGACACCCTTGAGGCTTCTGTGCAAGTGAGGAAATTACTCTCCACCCCACATTCTCATTCTCCCCTTTGCGACAGTTCCCTCATAGTAAGGGAGGGAATCCCTGCCCACCCCCCAGGAAAAGCAGCTCATTGGCTGCCTGGAAGAATCAGAGGGAGCTCATTGGCTGCCTGGAAGAATCACTGTCACCCCTCAGAGGGGATAAATAGCCCTTGTTTTGGATTCCTCACCCTTCACCCCTAGCTAGGATGAGGTGAAAGTAAGGATTCAAGGTATACGGTAAAAAGAAAAGGAGTACTTGTGGCACCTTAGAGACTAACAAATTTATTTGAGCATAAGCTTTCCTTTGAGCATTGCTTTCAGATGCAATGAAGTGAGCTGTAGCTCACGAAAGCTTATGCTCAAATAAATGTGTTAGTCTCTAAGGTGCCACAAGTACTCCTTTTCTTTTTGAGAATACAGACTAACACGGCTGCTACTCTGAAAGGTATACTGTGGGTATCAAGCCAGTCAGTTGTTTTGTGATTACTTTACTGTGTTGTATCTTTATGCTTGCATTGCCTCAGTCAATGATAAATAACTTGATGGAAATCATGGTATAGACCAGTTTACAGTTAGTCAACATAACAAATTCCCTGAGGGTTCTGCTGGCACAGCGCAAAAGTAAGTACCACTTGCCAAAAAAATTGTTTTCCTTTAAATGTGAGGGAAACACATAAGACATTACTGTTCATGTTTCATCACATCTAGTCAAATTATAAAAATAAATATGCCTGCTGAATTCTGAGGTGATCTTGTATGCATAGTGAAATAATATGGAGGTGGGGTAGCAACTCCATAGTTAAAGTTTGTGTTGTGATTTCTACTTATAGTATAACCTAGATAAATAGGTGGTTAGTGTGTATACATATCTGTCACCTACCAAAACCATGCTCACGTATGCATCATCCTCTTAATTACCCATATGAAGTTAAAATTTCATCCTTCCTCCTGTCTCCTTCAACAAGAAGATTACTTCCTCAATGAATCCAAGTCAGAAGATGACACAGGATATGCAAAATCCTCTTTTCAGAATTAGTCTTTCCCTCACTATTTAATGTTAAGGTGTACTGTTGTATGTAGGACTTGCTATGTACTGGATTTTATGTATGCTTCATTATGTCACACATAGGGAAAAGAAGTAAATACATTTATAAAACAAAGTGAGGATATATAGCATAGATGTTTATAAAGGTTAGAATATATTTACTCTAAACTCATTTTGCCATTTATTGTTGTGTAAAACAGGACCAGGGGTTTGGTGCTAAATAACACCACAAACTGGTTAAATGGACACTATAGGGGAAGTTGACCATTAGAAGAATAGGGGTTTTTTTGGTCTTGTCTTCACCTCCACCCACTTGTGTTTTGTGTAACTAAAAATTATTTGCAAAAAGAAAAGGAGTACTTGTGGCACCTTAGAAGCTTCATCAGATGAAGTGAGCTGTAGCTCACGAAAGCTTATGCTCAAATAAATTGGTTAGTCTCTCAGGTGCCACAAATACTCCTTTTCTTTTTGCGAATACAGACTAACATGGCTGCTACTCTGAAACCTAAAAATTATTTGAAAACTTAAATACTTTAAAAAGATTATTTTAATGATTAATAACTATAATTCTCAATATAAAGAGGGCAGTAGCAGCAGCTAGCCAGATGCTACAGTTGGGATGATTAATAATTTACAAGGAGTGTTTTGTAGTCTAATGCAGCTAACTTGACTTTTGCAATGGCTTTCAGACTGAAAGTTCCGTAAAAAACTCTGGTTGTCTTTTTTATAACTACAGACTGAAAAAGTTCTGTTCCATTATTCCCAAAGAAGAAGACTGAGTAGATGTATTCGGGATTTGTTTGCATATTATTTAGCTTTTTCCTGATTATTCCACTACTTCTCATTCTTTGGAGCCCAAACAAGAAAATTATATTTGGTCATATATAGATAAACCTATAATTTGCTCACACTTAGAGAGTAACTGCAATGGCCCTGACACCAGTGAGGTATGTTTGTGTCAAGGTTCCTACCCCACTCTGAACTCTAGGGTACAGATGTGGGGACCTGCATGAAAACCTCCTAAGCTTACTTTTACCAGCTTAGGTTAAAACTTCCCCAAGGTACAAATTAATTTTATCCTTTGTCCTTGGAATAACCACTGCCACCACCAAACTCTAACTGGGTTTACTGGGAAACGTAGTTTGGACACGTCTTTCCCCCAAAATCCTCCCAACCCTTGCACCCCACTTCCTGGGAAAGGTTTGGTAAAAATCCTCACCAATTTGCATAGGTGACCACAGACCCAAACCCTTGGATCTGAGAACAATGAAAAAGCATTCAGTTTTCTTACAAGAAGACTTTTAATAGAAATAGAAGTAAATAGAAGTAAAGGAATCACCTCTGTAAAATCAGGATGGTAGGTACCTTACAGGGTAATTAGATTCAAAACATAGAGAATCCCTCTAGGCAAAACCTTAAGTTACAAAAAAGACACACAGACAGAAATAGTCATTCTATTCAGCACAATTCTTTTCTCAGCCATTTAAAGAAATCATAATCTAACGCATACCTAGCTAGATTACTTACTAAAAGTTCTAAGACTCCATTCCTGGTCTATCCCCAGCAAAAGCAGCATACCAACAGACACAGACCCTTTGTTTCTCTCCCTCCTCCCAGCTTTTGAAAGTATCTTGTCTCCTCAATGGTCATTTTGGTCAGGTGCCAGCGAGGTTACCTTTAACTTCTTAACCCTTTACAGGTGAGAGGATTTTTCCTCTGGCCAGGAGGGATTTTAAAGGTGTTTACCCTTCCCTTTACATTTATGATAGTTTGTTTGTTTTTTAAGCAAGAACTTTTTTTTAACAATGTGGCATTCTTTTATTATGGGCTTTCCTTTCTAATTTGGAAACAACTGTGCACAATAAGCCCCATTGCATATTATCCCGGGACCAATGAATTGATGGGTAATGGTTCTAGAGGTAACTACCAGTGCCAATTATCAGGCTTCAGTGTCCAGTGAAGCAGGCAACCTGCAGTTCAGCAAGCTAAGCTACTGAATACTGAGTGAGTTTAGCAAAAAGACAGAGACTCTTTGGAGCCGGTGAACTTCGGGTTTTTTTAGTGTCTTCCTCATAAATTTTCAAAGCGGCGTGCAAGATTTTTAGTTGTTTGCTTCCCATTGACTTTAATGGGAGTCATAGCATACACTTTGAAAATCTAGCTGTTAATTACAAGTATTGTAGAGAAAATAGCTGGCAAAAATGTAATAAATTTAATGTTATTAGTAATAACACATATAAGAATGATGCAGCAAGCCATGAGTATACTCAATAGGAAGCAAGACAGAAGCAGATACTCATTGCCTTTAATGGCACAGTGACAATTTACAGAAGCATATAATCTGTCCTTTAGATCTATGAGTCCTGATTTAATCACACTCCAGGAGTAATTTAAATTGAGTTTTCCCTGATTTACACCATGTCACTGGGTAGAATCAGGCTCATTAAATTCATGAGGGAAATTAGACATCTGTACACGTGGCCTCTAAATTTATGCCTGCAGCTTTGCTTGCACAATTTTTAGCATGTTCAGGAACTAAGATTTGCACAGGCAAACTTTCAAGTACAAACCAAATATTCAGATATCCACCAACCTGACTGGCACATGCAAAAATCTTCTTACATGTATTAATGGCTATTTGGGATTTCCAAAATATGTGCACTCTAAAATCTTGCATGCACAAAGGGCAAGTGCCAGGCTAATGGTGGATTATGTGGCCCAACTGCCACTTTCACAAATTAACGAATCTCCCAGCCCAACCTCCCTCAACACAAATCAAAACAACCACCCACACTACAACCCCAAACACACACTGCATCAACCCACCTTGTTTGTCACCAACACAAATCCATACAACTCTCCCAGCACAATACAACAATGTACATGCAACACAATCAGCACACACAAATCCCAACGACCCCAAACACCACCCTGAATGCCAGAATGTCAGAAAGTTCTCAGCCATTTTCAAATTTATACATTACACCTGTGCAACAGCATTGACTTTCCGCTACTAGTTCACGATATGAACAGTTTCCAAATAACATTGCTCTGAACAATGAGGGATATTAAATATCAAAACACAGCATACCTTAGATGTATCTATCCAATCATACCTGCAGCTATCACAAGAAGCACTGGACTCTGATAACAATCATGCCTTTCTCACTCCATTCAGAGCCAGGGGTTTTGTATATTAGTCCATATGACTGTGTGCTCTAGCTATCAATTAAAGTTGAGAAATGCCTCTGTGGAAGCTAATGATGCTTTCTCTTGCCACACAAAAAAGGACCTCCTCTTTGACGAGCAGCTTTTGGAACCTTAATTTAGCTCCGTTTCATTTAAAAATATTTCTGGTTTTAAAAACAGAGTATCTGTTGTTAACTTCCAGTCAAGTCAGAAAAAAGCATTTTTCTGCAAATTGTGCTTAATTTTTCCCAGTTAGGAGGGAATAAAGAAAAGTGACTTTTGTGTTTCTTTGGCTTTGGCTACATTAGATGTTTATGGCAAATCTCACATTATTGCTCTGCCATCAGTCCAGGTCCATTGTAGGTAGGACTTTTTAGGACCTAAGGAGCACAGTTGTCCACTAGTGTTTCCCACAAGGCCATACAGGCCTGCTCTGAACAGGGTTAGACAATACAGTGAAAAGAACACTCCCACTATTGCTATGCCTTTAGAAGTGAAGCAGGAGATTTCCCTAAAAGGTCTAGTGCAGACACAGCCTTTGATGGAATATGTGTTTTTTGCCATCAATCGGGTTATTGGATACATTTATGTATTTCATATCTTCACCTCTTTTACCAATAGTGCTGACTGGCTGATGTTCTGATATTTCTGAAAGTCTCACCATTCACTGAAAGGTTTGATATAAAAAGATGACTGCCTGACTAGTTCAGCTTCTCTAAAGGTAAGCAGCATATTTATTGTTCACTGGATGTTTCTATCCTACCCCATTTCTACCGGTATGCTGGTTCAGATTAAATAAAACCTAAACTTTGTCACAATGTGACCCCTTTTTCTTTGAGGTTCAAAGTGTGACTCTGCATCCCGCATTGTTCATATTAAGATTATTATGATATGATTACAGCATAATTCTGATGCACTTTATTTACCACGGGTCATGTAAGACGTCAACGGAAAAGTTATGATTTTATGAATATGATTATCCTATTTGTATGCATGCATCATTTTGGTATCTTAAGTTATGAATATTGACTATATATCTGTATTTCAAAGAATGCAGTTTTCGCCTCCCTCTCCTGCTGGTAATAGCTCACCTTACCTGATCACTCTTGTTACAAGTGTGTATGGTAACACCCCTTGTTTCATGTTCTCTGTGTATATAAATCTCCCCACTGTATTTTCCACTGAATACATCCGATGAAGTGAGCTGTAGCTCACGAAAGCTTATGCTCAAATAAATTTGTTAGTCTCTAAGGTGCCACAAGTCCTCCTTTTCTTTTTGCGGATACAGACTAACATGGCTGCTACTCTGAAACCTGTTAGAATATAGATATTCAGGCCTGCCTATAAAGGCCTATACTTCAAGAATTTAGGTGTATTTTTATCACTTAGCTAGCTATAGAGATATAAACCAAAGAATCAAAATCACGTCTGCCTGTGTATGTGCCTTCTCTCACTAGGATAGTCTAAGGCCTTGTTCTTAGGCTAAGGCCTTTGGCTAAGCAGCAGGGGCAGCCATAACCTGGGAACAGTCACATTCTCACAATCCAAACCAGTCACATTGAAATAAGGTGGTATTGGGCTGTTAGGAAGACTATCCTGTCCTGATAGTGCCCATCACCACCAGATAAAGAAAGAGATCTTAAGACGGTTAAAGAAAACTTAGTTTGATAGCATCCTATGTGGCAAGAAATCACTTATCTATGGTTGTGGTTGTGAAACTCTCATTTCTGTGTGTTTTATCTTTATGGCCCCACTTTTCTATTGTTAATCAGTCTGGTTCTCTAATTGTTTCTGTCTGCTGTATAATTAATTTTGCTAGCTGTAAGTTAATTGGGGTACTGGGATATAATTGGTTAGAAAATTATGTTACAGTATTTTAGGATTGGTTAGTTAAATTTCAGTAAAATAATTGGTTAAGATATAGCTGAGAATATTACTATATAAACTGGGGTCAAACAGGAAGTGGAAGGGAAAATTGGAATCATGTTTGCTAAGGGGGTGGAACGGGAACAGAGAATAGGGAATGGGGAACAGGGACTCAGGCAAGGCTCTGCGGTGTCAGACCTGGAAAGGGGGACACAGGGTAAATGCTCTGCGGCACCAGAGCTGGGAACGGAACACTGGGGAACAGACTCTATCGGCATATAGAGATAAGCCCAACTGGTGTGAAGGGCTTTTGAATATGCTTGCTTGGAAACTAACCCCAATAAACATTGCATTTGTCTGCACTTTGGACTTTTGGTCTTTTGCTGCTTGCTGTCTTCGTGACAAGAACCAGAGAAGTGGGAGGGATGAGGGAAAGCCCTCTAACAATGCCCACTAGGCAAGGTGCTTTCAGTCTAGATTGTGGGTTGGGAAGGGCCTATTCAGGGTAATGAGCCATTAGGGAAAACAATAGGTCTCAGCATAGGAGCTTATCCATCACCAGGTGAAACTTTCTGTAAAGTTCCTGACAACGTGTAAGTAATGGCTGCTCTGACTTATCAGGTTATGCCAGGGCCTGTGACCTGGCCACATGACTCTGGACTCCATCTTGGGATGTCAGTGTTTTTCCACAAATTGAGTTTGGGACAAAGGGTCCTCATTGTATGCTAAAGCTATATAAGGCAGGGAGTGACATCATCAATTGTTCTTCACTCCCCCACAGGAGGACTCCTGGAAACAACTGAGGAACAAAGACTGAACTGGGGGAAGTGCTGGACCCAGACGAAAGGGTTTTCTAGCCTGTGCGTGAAAGACCTGCAGATTCCAAGCTGTAAAGCAAGTGCAGCTTCTCCCTTAAGAATCTGCCAGCCTGCTTGTATCATCAGCCAGGGTGAGAAACTTCTAATTCATGTCCTATCTATGTCCTATCCCCAACCTATCTAGTATGTTTAGCTTAGTTTGTGGTTTTGTTTATTTACTAGGTAGTCTGCTTTGATCTGTTTGCTTTCATTAAGAATCACCAAAAATCTATCTTTTGTAGTTAATAAACGTGTTTTATGTTTTAAATTAAACCCAGTGTGCCTTTAAGTGAAGTGTCTGAGGAAAAATCTCACCTTGGTGTAACACAGGCTTATTGTATTTCCTCTTCATATTGAGGGAGGGGATAACTCTATGAGCTTACACTGTACAGTTCCATATGCAGCACAAGATGGTATAATTTTTGGTGTATGCTCCCGAGGGAGAGCATGCCTGGGGAGCTGAGAGTTTCTGTGGCTGTAGCCTTTTTACTGTTGGTTCATGTGGTGGCTGGTCAGAGAACCTGCATGTAACTGCACCTGGGTGTGTCCCTACCTATTTGAATGCTGGTGGAAGTGTAGGACGGGAGTCGGTCTGCAGCTTGTCACAGCAGCACAGTGAAAGAAGGAGCCCAGACTACTGGGTCAGAGGGCTCAGTGGTATCCCAGTTCCAGGTTGCACTCCGGGGAAGCCCATCACACAAAGTATTCCAACAGTTTTCCTCAAAGATATTTTTAATTTTTATGCATCCCTGCCTTTCCGAGTTCCAGCATTACCACAAATGGAAGGGCTATACTACAGGGTCTAAGATTGTATTTAAGTTGTTTCTGGCTCAACTGGAAGAAATAAACATTGGAAAACTCTTAAGAAACCTTTATTTACAAAATTTGCCACCCATAGGTGCAAATCCATGTGATTCACATATCCCATATAAGCATTAAACATCAAAATTATATGATATACAGCTGTATTTTTTATTGAAATTTTCTATGTTACAAAATCTGGTTTGTCAAACTACAGAGTTCTTGAAAAGAAAATATGTCATATCCAATTTCACAAAGGTGGAATGTAGTGTTTTGTCTGACTTTCACATGATGATTCAGAAAGCCCAAATAATCTATTGCCTTGGACACTACAGGAAGATAAGTCAGCAGGAATGTGGTTTAACTAGGCCACCACTTAATTAAGTAGCACATATGGGAACTATCTAGCAATAACTCATCCTGTGCATGTCATCTTTCCTATTGTAATCCTTATCACCTTTGGAGGGCTGCCATCAGTCCCCCATGCCTCCATTACACCTGGTAGAAGGCTGCTGCCAGCTGCCACTCCATTTACCTGGTCCTAGCACCCTCCCCTCACTGTACCAGTCATTAGGAGCCCCAACCCCATTCCCCACCTTCTTTAGGAGATGACTTTTCCTAATCCACTTCCAATTCGATTTTATCAGGGAACACTAATGAATGATTAGTGATTAATGATTGCACTGGGCAGCTGCCAACAGAGGGCACCAGCAATTTGTTTTGATGACTCCCTCTCCACCCCTGCCATGTCCCCAGATCGTTAACCATTACTTTCATAATATCAGCCAAAATCATCCCGACTCCCCAGTTGGAGAGATGTACCACTTCTTCCTTAAATAACTCAAGTACTGGATATGCAACTTCATGATGAGCAACTCCAATCTTCCCTGCTTACAGAATTGAGCCCCCAGCTAAATCGGCTCATAGCTAATCTACCCCTCTCCTACCTTTCTCCACCTGCACAGGCCAGTCAGTTCCCTTGCCATACCCTTCGTTATGGCATCTCAGGCCAAATTGCAGTTATCCCAGGAAAAGGACTTGGCACCTCTCCTAATAGCTTCTAAAAACTTTTAGAATAATCTTTGTGTCCAAATGCTTAACTCTACCTCTTTACTAATTCTCAGATGGTTTCCCCCAGGTCCACACTGATCCATTCATGTGTCCCTGCCCTGGCCAACAAATGAAAGAAGGCACTCACTGATCCCAGAATGTGCCCCTCCTTTTACGCCAAATCAGAGCTACCTCATTTCTGATGCCCAGGTGAGAACTTCTAGTGAGAATTGGTCACCCACCTGTGGACCAAATGCACAATAATCTGTCTACACATCCAGTCACCAACTCCTGTAACTTGTTCTCTTGACCTTGACAAAAGAGTTTAGCACATTTATACCACTGGATTATCATCCCCAAGAAGGGACTCCATAGCACCGTATGCATTCAAATGCCCGCACTAATAGCCAGAATGAACTGGGCTCTTATTTGAAACTATACTTTAGATGTAGCCATTACAATCTTTGTGATTAAAAAACAGCAGCTGAAAGGCTGAGGGGAGTAGCTCTTGAACTGAAAGCCCTCACCATGCTTAAAGCAAGGTGAAGGAAGAATAAGACTATTTCCCATCATTCACAAACTTCCTCATTTGAACGTAGTGGCTCAAGTGATATTCCACAGGTACTTTTTTTATTAGATTTCTTATTCTGAATGGGCCTCCAACTTTTTTTTTTCCTTTCTGATAAATCTTACCCTCTTACTATGTGAGGTAAATATTTCAGGCACTTTGAAGTTTGGAATCATCCTATTAAAACTACCCCTTCATATGATATCTTTAGTCTTCTTCTATGTCTTTCCTCTTTTTTAACCTCTGCATTTGTATTTATCTAATTTCCAACAACATTTGCCCTTAATGAGGGCCTAACATAGTTGTTTGCCAAGATTATGTCTCCGCTTTGACTTCCCTGGAACAATAAGCCACCACCAGTACAAAGGATACTAGATGAGTCAAAGTGAAGCATTGTAACCATTGTTTCAATATCAGACTGGTCCCAGTTCATTCCCGTGCACATTGCAGCCATCAATCCAAATTCCTCACCTCTAAAGCAAGAGAAAGTTCACATTAACAGTTTTGTGTAATTCTTCTTTAAGTTTGTATTACTGACTGACTGGTGATGTTATTTTATTTTGTAAGGTTTTATCTTTTGTGAATAGTACATCTAATGCAGTACCAGATCTTTGACAGCAGCAAGGTGTTATATACATAGATCTGCTAGATAATAATCTTATTAATTATATAAATATCTAATCCTTGTTTTACTCATGCTAAATACTTCATCATAATAATATCTTGTGGCAGTAAGTCCAACAGGATAATTACATGTTGTGTGAAAAAGCATTTCCTTCCACAAGTTTTAAAATAACTGTCCTTCAATTGCATTGAATGTCCTGCAGGATCAGAAAAGGTAAAATGGGAGCTCCCGATTAACAGTCTTTATTCTATTTATTTTACATATGTCACCTCATTCATTCAGAACCCCAAACCAGCAAAACACTTAAGCTTGTGCTTAACTGGTATCTCTGGAGAATATTAAACAGCATCTACTAAAGTTGGATATTTTTAAATAAGTAGGTCAATAACTTGCATCCAAGAGTTTTTAAAAAGCTGTCTGAGAAGCTTAGTCAACCATTAATGTTAATTTTCAGTAAGTCTTGGAGCACTGGGGAAGTTTAAGAAGACTAAAAACATCTTTTGTTGTGCCAATTTTTAAAAGCATTAAATGGGAGGTTCCAGGTAATTATAAGTGGGTCACCCTGACAGCAATCCCCAGCAATATTACAGAGCAATTGATACAGGACTCCATTAATAAAGAACAAAAGGAGGATAACATAATTAATGTAAATCAACACAGGTTTATGAAAAATAGATCCTGTCAAGCTAATTTTATATCTTTTTTTGATGAGATTACAAATCTGGTTGATAAAGTAATAGTGTTGATATAATATATTTAGACTTCACTAAGGCATTTGACTTGGTACTGCACAACATTTTGATTAACATGGCACACATTAAATGGATTAAAAATGACTGATGGGACTCAAAATGTAACTGTAAAAGGGGAATCATCATCTAGCAGGTCTGTTTTCAGTGGGCTTTTGCAAGGGATTGGTTCTTGTACCCATGCTATTCAACTTTTCTATCAATGACCTGGAAAAAAACTATAAAATCATCACTGATAAAGACAGAAGATGATACAAAAATTGGCGAATTGGTAAATAATGAAGATGACAGGTTATTGATTCAGAGCAATATGGATTCCTTGGTAAACTGAGCACAAACAAACAATATGCATTTTAATATGGCTAAATGTAAATGTATATATGTGGGGGAAAGAATGCAGGCCATATTTACAGGATAGGGGATTCTATTCTGGCAAGCAGTGACTCCAAAAAAGAGTTGAGGGTCATGGTGGATAATCTGCTAAAGATGAGCTCCATGTGCAACTCTGTGGCCAAAAAAGCAAATGCAATCCTGGGACGCATAAACAGAATCTTGGGTGGGAGTAGTGGTTATTTTACCTCTGTATTTGGCACTGCTTCTGTAAAACTATGTCCAGTTCTTGTGACAATAATTCAAGAAGGCTGTTGATCAGTTGGAGAAGGTTCAGAGAAGAGTCACAAGAATTATTAAAGGATTAGACAATATGCCTTATAATGACAGACTCAAGGAGCTCAGTCTGTTTACTCTTCTCTGACCATTTTCTATTTTTGTTTCATCCTGGATATGGGGTGAACCAGTTTTCAAGGTAATATATAGTGGCATTATGTTTAAATATTAGTATCCATCCTTTAATGCAGACTAACATCTTGTTTTCTATTTTTGACTGCCTCTGTATATTGAGCAGAGGTTTTCACTGAGCTGTCCATAATGATGCCTAGGACATTTTCCTGAGCAGTTGCAGCTGATTTAGAGTTGATCGATGTGTATGAGTAGTTTACATTGTTCCTTGCAACATGCACTATCTTGCATTTGTCTACACTAAATTTTCTCTCTGATTGTGTTACCCAGTCACATAGGCTTGTTAGATCCTTCTAAAATTCATTGCTATCCACTTTAGACCTGACATACCTACATTTTTGCCACCCCAGTGTTTCCCCTTCTTAAAGATCATAAATATGTTAAAGAACACCATTGCTAGACTGATTCCTGGGGACAGCACCATTAACCTCCTTCCATATTGATTAAATAATTCCCCGTTGTATGTTTTTTGTTTTCTGACTTTTATCTGCTTTGTTATCCATGAGGTAAGTGTAACCATGTAACCATCTAGGCTTTCTAAGACTGTTTTGAGCAGAGGGTGGCAGAGACATTAATCAAAGGCTTTTGGAACCAAATAAAATATATCTCTTGGTTCTTCTTTATTCACTACTGTTTTGAGTCACTCATAGAAATGTAATAGGCTGAAGAGGCATGATTTTGTTTTGCAGGGGTTATTGTCTATCTTGGAGTTTTATAACTCTTCTGTTTATTTGGTAACTTTTTTTGCCTGGTGTTGAAATAAGGGTTATTGCTTTGTAATTTCCAGAATCATGTGGTTATTGAAGGTGTCACTACAGGGTACAGAACTGAATGTTCGTGCCTTTAGATGTTTGGATTGTTTTTAAGTTTAACCTTAATGCTGAGTTTTCTGGGTTTATAATATTTGTTTTTAGGATACTTGTTATGGTCTCTGTAATGTGTTTTACCCGAAGCTATTGATGTACACTCTCAATTTTAACTCCATTTTCGGGTGGTTTTCATTGAGGAATTATAAATAACTATAGCTAATAGCATACACAGTAGAGGGCATTTGAGCTTTAAAAAATAGTCATGGCTTGTGGAGTTTTCATACTTCTATCATGATGTATAATCTATGTCTTAAGTTTATAATATATGCTTTCATAAAGAGTACAAATAAATGCAACTTATAAATCATATATGTACAACCAAAAGAAATTCTTGTATATATGTGAGGGCAACAAAAGTGTTAATTTACTAAGTATCTCCTTCCCTTCTACCAAGACGTACTTTTTCATAATCTTGGAAGAACATTGGCATCATGATTTAGCCATATGCACAAGGTAATACCCTTTAATTTATTGGGAAATGAGACAGCAGCTGGGTAGTGTGAACAACATTTTCTGTTATGCACCAGATTTGCATGCCCTCCAGTATTTATTCCAAGGGTGTATTTAGATATGTCGTCAGTATTGTTACAGATCAAAGAACATTGCTAAGGCTAGAAAATATTTAATGTCTCAGTTTCCTGCAAATTAATCTAAAAAAGTCACTAATTATAAATCTTCTCCTTTGACTTTCTGTTCACAGAACGACTGCCATGCTGATAATGAGCATAGATTAATTAAAGTAATGGACTAAGACTGACTTTTGGAAACAGCTGTGGGGATCTAAATTGTGCTGTGGATAGTGTAGTGCACACAAACAGCAGAACCAAGGTGTCACTGTTCTTAATTAGCATATACCAAATTCATTTATTTGTGGTTGTTCAGAGTCCTATTTGTTTTAATATCTTTAAATCAAACTAATCTAAATGCCTTCTGCTTTGTTTTTGTTTGTTTTTGCTGTATTGTTACCATCTTCCCTTTGTGTGTTTTGCTGTCATTGTCCTCCAGCAATCACATCCTATTTGGTTAGTAAAACATCTTTGAAAGCTGTAGCTTTCAAGTGTACCAGCTGTTTTCTATTTTCCATTTTCCTTCTAATAAGTCTGCCAAGTGGGGGGACAACTAAATGCTTCCTTGCAATTATGGCTAGCCAGAAGACTGCACCCCATCATTTCAAACAGTGACTTGTTCACAATGCTCAATACCTTTGTGACCTCCTGAATTATTATTGGAACCTGCCTGAGATTCCAGCTGGTGGGAGCAGCTGCAGAAGCAGTTAAATGAGGGACTGCCGCACTGGAGGGAATGGGTAAAATGGTGCCAAACCAAAGCCACTTCTCCACCTCTCGGGAAATTAGGACCCAGGTGGTGCATCCCCTCCCGCTCGCTATGTGGCCCTGGGGAAAAGCAGCACAGAGGAGTCAGCCAGACTCCAGTGAGTAGGAACAGGAACAGACAAAGCAGGGACCTTTGGACAGTCAGAGAACTTTCCACAGTTTTGACTGGTCTTCTTTGTCCTGTGCTGATTGGTTTAATCAAACCCTCCTCCTCCATCACAGCCTCTTCACTTCAGCTTCACTCACTACTGCCTCGCTTACCCTCTTCTCCCTTGCCCTGTCCCTCTCACACACCTCACTTTACTTTGCATTTAGCTGAAATGCACTCTTAACTAAACCCACCCACAATAAATAAATGGGAAACTAACATGACATTTGCTGCTGTCACATTGTCCACACTGCTTGTGTTATATCCCCTTCCCCTACCCTGTGTCCGTCTTGTCAATTTAGATTGTGAGCTCTTGAGGTAGTGGTGCCCAAACTTTTCCTGTCGCTATCCCCTTGCCAGTAATGGAATCTCTGTGTGCCTCTCTTCCATTGCAGCACAGCACAGTTGGCTCCCCAGAGGAGCTTGGGGTAAAGGTGGAGCTGTGGGAAGACCTGGGGATGGGGGAGGAGCTGGGGCTAGAGGCAGAGCTGGCCTGGGGGAAGAAAGGGAATGCAGGCAGAGCTGGGTTGGGTGTGGAACAGAGGACAGAGTGGAGCTGCAGACAGGGCCAGAGCTGGGTTGGGGGTGGAGCAGGAATGGGTGTCACTTCCTCTCTCCAGACTGGGGGTTGTCCCAGGTCCCACCACACACCACCCCAAACTTTCCTCTGCACTTCCCTCTGTAGGGGCGTGCCCCACATTTTGGGGACCACTGTCTTCTGCTATTCTCTGTTTGTACAGTGCCTAGCAATATGGGGCCCCATTCTTGGTTGCTTCTTTGGCACCACAGTAATAAACATGACTGACGTCACTGTACCTCGATATGATCACTCCAACATTAAAAAAGCCTCAGATAGTCCAGAATGCAGCAGCCTTCCTATTCTGTGCCCTGCTCAGTACAATTGGCTCCTCAAAGAATATCAGGCCAGGTTTGAAGACTTCAGAGTAATCTTCCTGTCCGTTTATGGAATTAGCCCAAAATACCTCAGAGTCTGCCTCTTTCTTCATGATGATGACCACCCCAGATGACCATATTATTATTTCCTGGAATGCCTCAGTGATGGATGCTTCTATAAGAACTAGTAGCTAGCAAGCTAGAGAAAAGAAATTAAAATAATTTATGACCTGACTTTAATGGCAGCAGGATCAAGTTTTTAGCTATCAGGCATCTGATTAAAATTCACTAAGACCTGTTTAAAAGTTACCATTCAGTATCTGTTAACTGCTTTTTGTACCAGCTCACTCTTACAATCTGATCCTGAAGAGATAACATCATGGTACACAATAACCTGCCATTTGATCAGCAATAGACAATGCTTACAAATGGCCATATGATCAAATCCTGAACACAGTCTATAGCCCTCGTATGGGTAGATTGTACCTACCTCTGACAGATACTTTAGATGTCTATTTCTTTTTACACTTCGTCAGCAATTGTATAGCTCATTATGCCACTAAAGTCTCATTGAACTGAACTGCATTCCTTTGCATCCCAAACTCCAGTTATAGTTCCAACTGAATCAACACACGAGTAGTGCATGTAAAAGCCAGACATGGAGTGTTTAATTCAAACACTGAATGTATTGGTGGGTTTAAAGAAAATAATTACAAATTAATTATGAAGTTAAAAATGGCTGCTATGAATTTACAGGAACTATTTTTCATAATAAATTGTATTATGCATGCACAGCATGTTATAGAACTACAACACTGATAATAAACAAACTACCATTGATTTCAGTAGGCTATATAGTACAAAACACAGGCTATTCTTAATCTAAATTGACATTTTATAAAGAACCTTCTCTAGAAGTACTATTCATGTGTATGCTGGCAATATCTAGTAAGTATAATTTATAAAAGCCATCCAAAGCTGTACATACTACTCTTAAAATGCATTCACAGCATTAGCTGGAATGGCACTAAAGGCCTTGCTGAATGTACTATAAATGTGTGTGCAGAGTGGTGCTGGAAATATGCCAGGCTGAACCCCAGTGTTAGGAGCTGTTGTACAGAGCTGCACAGTGGAAGCCATTTGCAGTGTGCAACTGCAAGAGATTGGTTGGTTGGTTCGTTTTGTTTTGTTGTGTCCACAAAAGCAGAAATTATACTATTAACTAGTTACAGATATATATATAAAAGTTTAATATAAAAAGTTATAAAAGTTAACAACTAGCTTTTATTTATAGAGCACTCCTGTTAATATCAAGCATTCTGCCAGAAATGTTTTTCCCTGTACCCCATATTTTTCTCTGTGTGTGTGTAATTTAATAAGCACAATAGCAGATGTTCATAATTCCCCAGCTGGGAATTTCCCCAATGAATGAAAGTTCCTAGTGGGCGTGGAGCTAGTATAAATGGTTTCTGTTCCTCCTTCTCAGCAGCACCCAATGCAGAGAGCATCTCAAGGATGGAGAGGAGGTATGAGGCCAGCATGATGTGCTCCAGCTATCCCCACATGGTATATGGTTTCTTACAATTACAGCTGGCAGAGGCTAGAGGAAGTTTCCAGGCTGCCATAACCCCAACAGGTCCAGGATTGGGGCAGTGAATCATGAGCTGTAATTAGCTTTCTGACATCCCTCCACTCTGCTGAATTTATGAGAAATTGAGCGCAGCAGAGAGCCTGGCCTTATATTGTCATACACAATGTAACATGGAAGGCAGGAATGGGTGTTAGATGCTCTGAAATAATATTGTGATCCCATATCTGCTGTGACTCATATTCCACACAGCTTAAATGGAAATAAATGGATCTGTATGGAATGGTAAGCAAGGCAGAACTTAACCACATGTCTCAAAAGAATTCCTAGTATCTACCATTTTATACCAATATCCTTCAAAAAATGAAAATTCAACCTAAATGAGGTCAATAGAAATATAAACGAATAAGTATTCAAACAAGTATAATATAAGGAGGAAATTAAGAAATATGAAGAGCAAATCGCCAAAGATATAAACACAAATAACTAGGAACTGTTAAAATAAATCAGACTTAACAGGCCAGTCAATGGTTCTGCTAAACGACTTATGAATTGCAAGTTATATAGAGCCTTTAGAATAAGACCCAAAGCACCACTGATTTCACTCGGCACCACAGTATACAATACAGGGAGTAAAGAGATCACTGAAGGAGGCTAAGGTTCTTTCAGAGAACCTAAGTACCTTCTTCTCATTAGTCCTCATCAGACCTATCCTAGGACATTCGCTCTTCCCTCTTTTTGTGCCAAAAAACAGAGCTTAGCCAGAGCAAGAGTGGAAGATGCACCTTTTCAAAACTATATTAAATTAGTCCCCCCAGAAGCAAGAGGGGAGCAGGAAAAGAGTGTTGACCGAGATACTCCCTGTCCCTTGCTCAGAAGTGAGTCCTATGGCTCATTGTATTAAAAGAGTTATTCTACTCACTCAGGTCTATTTGATTTTACACTGTTATTTTATTTATGTTTTCTTTATATCATTGTGAACAAATTAATTTGTTACCACCTCTTGAGTACAGGTTAAAGACTTTATTTATGGCTTATTAGTATATTGTATGAATATATCCAGGTGGTATATTTTGGCTACCTGTATTAAAAATAAGATTTAAAGATAAATTCTCAATCTGAACTAAGCTTAAAATGTATTTCTTCCAACAGGTTCACCCCAGCCTACCACAATATTGTGTACCTGATACCTGTTTTCAGATTTATTGGGAGTGAATTTGTTTAAGGTGCACTGATACCTTAGTTTGCAAACTGACTTCCCCTGTGGCCAAAGACAAGGGAAGGGTAACCAAATTAGCAATCTAGTTTCCATGGCTGAAGGTCAGTAAAGCATTGCCTTGTCTATCTTGTTCCATGTGATTTTCCTCAATCAGGAGTGACTTTCTGCTTTTCTAGGACTCCTTGGGTTGTTCTAATAGGGTTCCAATCAGCTAGATACACCTGCTTTAACTGCTGTTTTGACAAGTTGTTGACCCTGAAATCTATTCAGCATGATCTGTAGTCTTGTCACAGTAGTTAATATAACTATAGATTTGGCATGTCACCCTGAACATATTTTAAGAACTAAGATTCTCATATAGGAAATCAATGGCTATTAAGTTTACGTAGATACATAGCAAAGTTATCTACATACTGTATATCTACAGCCACATCATTTTCTGGATTTTACAGGGTTGGCAACTTTAATGTAGAAAAAGGGTAAGTCTCAGGGATTTAGTGTAAACTATCTATAAAAAAGCCCTTCAATGCCTGCAGCGTGCCAGATGTTTATACCCGCAGCTTATCCTATATTGGAATGTGTCAATGTTCATTCTCAGCTTTAAATTTGCCAGATATAATGGCAGTACCATTACAAAATGAATGATCATAGAATATTAGAGTTGGAAGAGACATCAGGAGGTAATCTAGTCCAATCCCCTGCTCAAAGCAGGTCCAACACCAACTAAATCATCCCAGCCAAGGCTTTGTCAAGCCGGGCCTTAAAAACCTCTAAGGAAGGAGATTCCACAACCTTCTTAGGTAACCCATTCCAGTGTTTCACCACCCTCCTCGTGAAATACTGTTTCCTAATATCCAACCTAGACTTCCCTCACTGCAACTTGAGACCATTGCTTCTTGTTCTGTCATCTGCCACCACTGAGAACAGCCTAGCTCCATCCTCTTTGGAAGGCCTTTCAGGTAGTTGAAGGCTGCTATAAAATCCCCCCTCATTCTTCTCTTCTGCAGACTAAATAATCCCAGTTTCCTCAGCCTCTCCTTGTAAGTCGTGTGCCCCAGCCCCCTAATCATTTTTGTTGCCCTCCACTGGACTCTTTCCAATTTGTCCACATCCCTTCTGTAGTGGGGAGACCAAAAGTGGACACAGTACTCCAGGTGGGGCCTCAGGGTGCAATTAATCCCATCATCCAGATCATTGATAAAGATGTTGAACAAAACCAGCCCCAGGACCAACCTCTTGGGCACTCCACTCGATACCGGCTGCCAACTAGACATCAATCAATTGATCACTACCCATTGAGCCTGACAATCTAGCCAGTTTTCTATCCACTTTATAGTCCGTTCACCCAATCCATACTTTTTTAACTTGCTGGCAAGAATACTGTGGGAGACAGTATCAAAAGCTTTGCTAAATGATAGCCACTGCTTTCCCCATATTCACATAGCCAGTTATCTCATCATAGAAGGCAATCAGATTGGTCAGGCATGACTTGCCCTTGGTGAATCCATGTTGACTGTTTCTGATCACCTTCCTCTCCTCCAAGTGCTTCAAAATGGATTCCTTGAGGACCTGTTCCATGATTTTGTTGGGGACTGAAGTGAGGCTGACTTGTCTGTAGTTCCCTGCGTTCTCTTTCTTCCTTTTTTTTAAAATATGGACACTATATTTGCCTTTTTCCAATCGTCCGGGACCTCCCCCGATCAGCACCAATTTTCAAAGATAATGGCCAATGGCTCTGCAATCACATCAGCCAACTCCCTCAGCACCCTTGCATGCATTAGATCTGGACCCATGCACTTGTGCACATACAGCTTTTCTAAATAGTCCTTAACCTGTTCTTTCACCACTGAGGGCTGCTCACTTCCTCCCCAGGCTGTGTTTCCCAGTGCAGCAGTCTGGGAGCTGACCTTGTCTGTGAAGACAGAGGCAAAAAAAGCATTGAGAACTTCAGCTTTTTTCACATCCTCTGTCACTAGGTTGCCTCCCCCATTCAGTAAGGATCCCACAATTTCCCTGACCTTCTTCTTGTTGCTAACATACCTATAGAAACCCTTCTTGTTACCCTTCACATGAAATCATGTTAATCACTACCAGGCTGACTGAGGAGGTATTTGTTGTTATTGCACATAATAGTTCTCTATACTCTCACAAAAAGGCACAACATTATTAGTAGGCAAAATAACATTAAGTTTTTTTCTCATTGGCTTTCACCTTTCAAAGTCAATATATTACATATTCTAGGAGCATTTAGGACCTGAACATGCAAAGAGATCTGCAAGTATGAATTCAAACTCACATGAAAGTCCCATTAACCTAATTGTGGTATCAGCTACTAGCTACTACTGGAAAATAATGTTTCCAGCCTCTTCCTCTAAAATATATAAAAAGCCCAAGGACCACTTGGCTACTAGTTGCCACAGAAACATACATCGAACAGCCAAATACTGAGGCAGGTTACTTTAAGCTAGTAGCCTTTTTCAATGAAGTTTTTTTCTCCCACTTCCTCTGGACCTGGATGAAACCCCCAAATAGACATCACTGCAGCATCTCCAGACTTGTATATTTGAAACAGGAGATGACACTCAAATGTGAGGAAGGTCATTGATTCATAGATTTTTTTTATGGCCAGAAGAGACTAAGTCATCAAGTCCCTCCTCCTATATAACATAGGCCATAGATTTTCATGCATTTACTCCTGTGTTCCAGTAACTTGTGTCTGACTTAAGCATATCTTCCAGAAAGTCACCTGGGCTTGATCTGAAGACCTCAGAATTCTACTGTGGATCTTTTATGTGAGGCTGAACATACATCATTGTGATATTGACCTGTGCCTCACAGCCTCTTGAAGAACACTGTGGAAGAGCTGAAGAAGTAGAGAGTTTTGTTTCTCAACAAATTTGCATTTCTCAGTAATTAACCTGATCTTAAGAAGAGCTTTGTAAATTCTTATCCATTTGTGCAGAAGGCCAATCTTTGAGGGAAAAGTGGCAAACTATTTTCAAGGAGACAAAGGATGATAGAACAAATTACATGTGGTGTGAGCCAATCATAGTTGAACAAGAAAGAAAGTGATATTATATATGCATATAGGGTGACCAGACGTCCTGTTTTTAAAGGGACAGTCCCATATTTAAGCCCTCCTGCGGGTGTCCTGACTTTTTCTTAAAAAAGGGCAAATTGTCTTGTATTTTCTTTCCCTCACCCCATCAGTACTGGTGGGTTCTGCTGCTGTCCAGATGCCCACCCACTAGCAGTCAGTGGCAGGAGTCCAGTGACTAATGATAGGGGTGGTGCAAGGTGGGGCTAAGATGCAGTGCACAGGGCCAGCCGCTCCCCCTGCTTGCCAGCTCTCGACCAGCAGGGACCCACTCCCATCCTGTTTCCAATGGGCACTGGTGGGCACTGTGAGCTGCGGTGTCTGGTGAGTGTGAGATGGTGCCAGGCAGCGGCCAGTTATATATCACCTCAGCTGTCCACCCATTGGCCCTTTACGTGCTCCCCCTTTGGCTGTCCTCTCCCTGCTTTGCCCCTTTGCCTCTTGAGCCCTGCTGCTCCTCCATATCCTCCCTGGCAGAACGCGTTCCACTCCCAGCACTGTGCGGAGAACCAGCCCCTGGTCAGAGCACTCAGCTCACCCATCAGCCAGGCCAGCAGGCTCCTTCCTTCCCCCGCTGCCTCTGGATGGGCCAGAGCCCCGGGAAAGCCCAAGACCCTCTGGCCAGGACACTGGCCAGTAAGAGCCTCTCAGCCCCTCAGCTAAGTTCTGGGATGGTGCATGTGTGGGGAAAGCAATTTCCAGCCTGTTCACATCCTGAACCTGCAGGGTCCACAGCAGCCCTTAGGGCAGGGGCTTAGCACCCGCTTCACCCCCACACCCCTGCCCTGGGTCCTGTCCCCAGGGAGTGCGGGGCTGCTCCGTCCCCTGGGCACACTTCCCTGCTGAGCCACCTCTCTTGCTGGGTTCACTGAAGCCCCTGCAGTCAGGTTCTCTGGGCCCTGGTACACAATGCATCCTTAGGGCTTAACCCCTTCCTGCCTGTGGTGTAGCCAGAGGTGGCTGGGTTATGTGGGTGGCCAGCAGCAGCCTGGAGGTGTTAGCTGCCTTTCGACACTATGTGGGCAGGAAGGGCAAACAGTTTCCAGCCACATGGGAAGGGTGGGGAGAAGAGATAAGCTCTGCAAAGACATGGGCCAGGTCATGCCTTCCCCACATCCTCCTCCTGTGCAGTTGGAAACAGCTCCCGTCCCTTCCCTCCTACAAAGTGCCCTGTATGCCTCCACCCTGTATGTCCCCCCCCACACACACACACACATTGCCTTGGGAAGATGTGGAGCCAGGTAACAGGAGAGTCAGATGAGTCCCAGGGGCCCAGCTAGGCATGGAGGGCAGAGAGCGCCAGACAGGGAAGGTCAAGTCGGTCAGTCACCCCCAGTGTGAGAGAGGTGTATGGGAATGTGTGTGTGTCACCTCTCCCCATGTGAACCCTAAAGCCTTAAAGATAAGAAGGTAAATAAAAAAAGAATCCATCTACACAGTATTTCTTTTTAACAGAGGTTTAGTCAACTTGATGTTAATTTGAATGTTTGTACAGCATAGTTCTGATTGATTGCCATTGAACTCACTTGAATATGAGTAATTTTACCAGGTGTCCCATATTCAGCATAGGAAAATATGGTCACCCTATGCATGTATCATCACAACTGCTCAAAAATAGTTGTCTGGAATTTCTGTAGTACAAGGAACTGAAATTTCCATTGCAGTGTATCGAGTCTACCATAGATACAGTATCACATGCAATTTCATTTGAGCAGCCATACTGATACACGCATTTCATATTATATACACACAGATAAACAAATATGTATAAAAGACCTGATCCTGAACTACTGTGCACCTTGTGAAGTCATTTACACCCCATCAAAGTGGGTGTCGATGCTACCTTTATGCTTTGGTAGGTGTAAATCGTAGAATCATAGAATATCAGGGTTGGAAGGGACCTCAGGAGGTCACCTAGTCCAACCCCCTGCTCAAAATATGAGGTTCACTGCAGTGGAGAATCAGGCCTAGTATATATTATATATTTGGTAAATCACACAACACATTTTAATAAAAAAGCTTTGTATTAGATTTATGTAAAATATCACTCTATCGTCTTTCAATTGCTATAAGAGAGGTGCTGTTTCGATTAACTTTTTTTAAAGCAGACTCTCAGATCAGATCTACTAAGGTGATAGGGTTGTATAGCAAAGGTGACTGTCATACAATTTTAAATTAGCAAAAAGCACAATTTCAATTCTAACCCCCTTTGAAATGCTTGAGGAAAGGTTCAGATTTGAATCCTTGGATCCAACACTGCAGTACATTGTTGGTTCTGGGTCAGATTCAAAGCCTATAAGAACCTACTTTCTGGGTCTATTTCCAATAAGGCCAAAAATCTCATGCAAATAGCCAGTTTCATGAGATTTTTTAACCCCAAGATGACAATAATTTCACCAGAGCAGCTGATCTTGTAAGATTTCTGACACTTGAAAAAGGGGAGGGATGGGGCAAATACCTGGTGATAACAGTTTGTGAGATTTTGACACACCCAGATTCTAGCCCTGATTTGGCCTTGAACCCAACCTCTTATTTAAACAACAGTGGATCCAAACATCACCTTGTTGGCCCACCTCCTAAGATGGCTGACCAGTTCAATTTTATCCCGAAATTACCTTTGTTAAAATCCTCACAGCCATGAAATATGAGCATGTGGTAATGGCACAGGCTGCTGGGAGGTATGTGATTTTTCCCTACCACCTGGCAGTGATATTTTGGTCATATTCATGAATTATATCTCCATTCCCTCAGCATATTTATTATAACATATTTGCCTTATAAAAGCACACACACTTTATGGTTCTCTTTGTTTCACAGAAACCTTGCAATATAGCATATATACATTGAAAAAAATAATAACAAATTACTCTGGATGGTTTTTTTCCCATGCATCTTCTCTTCTTTTGAGATGAAAATTCTATTAAAATCCAGCCTATTCTATCAGAGTAACAATTTTACAGCAGGATGTGGAAAATTCCATTAATGACTTCTTACTGATCATCCCAAGAGGAAACAGGTGATAGAGAAAGAGCTGTTCATAGTTAGTACACTGTAGTACTTTGCATGCTGCTGTCAGCATTTATTGGTAATTGATACACCAGTTGGAGGTAGCCTCTGTTGCCACTGCTGGACAGCAAGGGCTCTTCTTTAAGTGATGTCTAGAAAACAGGGAAGCTATTTAAAAGGGTAAAATGGAGTAAAATTCAGTACTACTATCTACAAGATTATAGTAAAGCAGAGCAAGATGCTGTGTGTCCCACATCCCTTCTTGGTGCAAAGGAAATATATGTGGATGAAACTAAAAACAGTAAAGTGATTGTGTTCTATCTACACCTACCTGCTGGTAGATTTCCTGGGAGAAATTTGAGAGAAGAAATTAAAATTTAAAGGGGGATTTCAAAGGCACAAATGGTTGTTAGGCACCTTTCCTCTGAAAATCTCTTCTTACATTTCAGAAAATGGAGCTGCCTAAATTGTACCTGCAAAATTTGTGTGTAAATTTGGCTCACACAAACACTGCATCTGCACATGCTAATGACCAGTGGCAGCTATTAGCACATTCATTGACTGCACGTGTGCAGACAAACACACACACACACACTTGCACCATTGTGTGGATACAATTTAGGAAGCTAGTTTTAGAAATTTATCTTAAAATATTATAATGATTATGATTAATATTGTATGAAAGGACAACAAAAATAAGCATTAAATTTATTTGGCCATGATTTAAAGGAGAAGAAACAGAAGAATGGAAGTACAATATGTAACAACTGTATCTTTTTTTTCTCTCCTGCTGGTAATAGCTAACCTTACCTGATCACTCTCGTTACAGTGTGTATGGTAACACCCATTGTTTCATGTTCTTTGTGTATATAAAATCTCCCCACTGTATTTTCCACTGAATGCATCCGATGAAGTGAGCTGTAGCTCACAAAAGCTTATGCTCTGATAAATTTGTTAGTCTCTAAGGTGCCACAAGTCCTCCTTTTCTTTTTGTGGATACAGACTAACACGGCTGCTACTCTGAAAACTGTATCTTAGTGGTCTGTCAAGAAACAAAAAGCTATTAGGTTTATATATTTATTTTTCTCTTTTTTTTCGGTACAACATGTTAATCTAATGTGAGTAGTAGGAACAAGAGTGGGTGAGATTTGGGTGAGAAACCAATTGGCAATTTGTTACTATAATAAACTTCATTCACTGTAAAACTCTATTTGACAAATTTGACCTTTTTAAAAAAAGGGTAGAAAAGAATAGCCTGATATATTATAGCTTCCCTCTCAAATTCAATCTATTCACATTCAATCTATTTCTTTAATACTGGCACCTATTTCCATATCCCTGCAATTCAGTGTATATTTTCTCTAATTTAGGCCCAGCTTGTGACTGGCCCTTATATGGATTGACAGCAAACTTTCATCCTGTACACTCCATAAAGGCCCATCATAATAAATTCCCTGTGCTTGGGGAATATATGGGTTGCCCCTTTAGTGCATCCACAGAATGTACATCACATCAAATACGTCAGGGAGGGGAGATGAATGGCTATGGACCTGCTCCACACCACATCTGCCCACAGAGAGGGCATGAGATATTAAAAGGAGTATTCTTTCCCACTTGAAGGGTGCACCTGCACTGGGTGCCACAAAGGTTCTGGAGGAATCAATCTCTACCAGTTCAGCTAAAAAGGAAGGTTGTCTACGCCTGGACCAGAATTCCTCCTGGAGTTCTCACTGGGATGATGCATCTCTGTATCTCTTGATTATTGAGACCTTATTCAGTAATCTCTTCAGAGCAGAGACCTTGTGCTTTTCCTCTACAGTGCACTCTGATGGCGACACATAGAATTAATAATAATTGATTATTACCATCACCCCAAATCAAAATCATAAGTCTCTTACTAACATCATATGTTTGGTTTGTTGCATCAGATTATATCATAACTTTTCCTTAATAAAATTAAAGGAACTACTAGGCTACAACCCATGAAGTATTTTGAAAATGTAAAGATTTAGGACTCTCCAAACATATTTCCAAGACGCACATTTAAATCTAAAATGTTGGAACTATTGCTTCACAGAGATAGCCTACATTGTGGAAACAGTTGCTGACGAGGGTCTGGTCCTTGAAAAGCAGGAAATTATCAAAAGGAGGATGCAACATTAATGCCTGAGTCTGAATTAATCCATGATACTGATCACAAAGCTTAATCCTGTTCTCTACTATAGATCATTGTTTAATCTAGTAGAGCACAGTCGAACAAAAGGATCAATGTTCAAGAGAACATTACTGGAGGAAGGAGTTATTTTAAAAAGTCTTTTAAATAATGCTGTTGAGAATTTTCACAACTGTATATTTAAAAGACTTTTCAATGAGCTGTTTTTATAGTTCTCATAAATATTCTCTCAGGTGCTAAGCTTCTCTTTTGTTTTGTTTCTATCACCTACTTTGAATGGTGCCCTTGAGATCAGGAGATATCAGTCACAAGTACTAAAGTCGGATGGCAGACAGGACACATACAAATGTACTTATCCATCATACTCCATTTGAACACCCTGCTTAATTCTGCAGAGACTTGCCAGTGTGTTTAAAAAACAAACTCTTGCAATGTCATTCATCTCTCAGAACTTCACATTTCTGTTTTTATATAATTTCCATCTGAAGGTGGACAATACATACCCAAAGAATTATGTGATTATCCTTTCAGTGAATATATGCAAATGCAGTGGAGAAATACACTTTTGGGCTAAAGTTTTGTCAGTTAAAAATGTGGATTCGATCACAGAACATTTTTTCGCAAATTCATGTCCATTTCACCAAATTGTTTGTGTTGACTTTCCAACCCTAATAATTGTTCTTTTAACATAGTTCTTTTGTGTGTGATTTCCTAGGTTTTTTAAAAAAACAAACTGTAAAAATAGAAATCACAGCATGTGGCATCACATTGAATTGACATGGGAGATCAGAAGGCTTGGAACCTAGATCCACCACAGACTTCTACCACTTCATCTAATGGAGTAACAGATAGCAGTAGTAGGTTGTCATCCTCTATAGACTAGCACTAACGGAGGATGGGACATTTTGCCCAGATTTTTGCTGCCAGCTGAGGTATGGTGAGACTCAGGAATTTTGGGTTTCATTCCAGGCTCCAGAGGGGAGTGGGCACAGATTTTTCTGCCCATTTCCCACAAACTTGACCCTTTCTGCCCCATCCCATCCAATGCGTCTGAATTATGTCACTTTTATACCCCTGTTTCCTACCCCTCTTTCTGTTCTCCTCCTGTTGCCAGTCCTAGTCTAATTGTTCAGAAATCCTAATCTCATCCTTCTGGACTCCCCATCTCCGTTCCAGTCTCTCCCAATGCTCCTTGTCCCAATCTACTTCTGCCCACCCTGTCCCCTCTTCCCTTGTCCAGCTTCTGTCACATCTCCATTCAGATCAGGAATCCTCCTCCTCCATGCTGCCAGGATCCATAGGTGGTGGTGGGGGGGGTCACTGAGAGCACAGGAGAGTGAGGACTTTTGCTGCAAATACAAAGACTCACAGTTCAGATACCTGGACCTGAAAAAGCTCAGAGCAGCCCAGAGCTGCAATTTCAGTTTAGACCTGAGCTGGAGCATGCTCAGTGTGGAAGCCTGATGGCTTCTCTGAGTAATTAATGCATCTCCTGAGGAAGCTCGTAGTAGGAAGGTAATATGGATGGGGAGTGTTCAGCTGTTGTGACCTGCACTGGATGTGCCATATTTGTCTTTCTTCCACAGGACAGAAGCAACTTTGTGCGTACAAAGTGCAAGCTGGTCTCCATATTGGAAGAGAAGGTTCAAGGTCTGGAGAAGCAAGTATCGACCCTGCGTTGCATAAGAGAATCTGAAGATTTCCTGGACAGACGTCAGGATATGCTTCTACGGGCACAAGGTTCTGAAGATTCAGAGCAGGCTGCGCAGAGGGGACAGGAGGACAGTGAAGAAATTTGGCAACATGTGACCTCCAGCAGAAGAAGGGGGAACATCCATGTACCAGCAACGCAGATACAGGTAAGTAACCGTTTTCATGTTCTCTCCACTGGTACCATTGCGGGGAGTGGCGCAGATGATACATCTGGGGGAAGGGAGCAGAAGGAGACTCCACCAGTTGAAAGGCATGAAATGCTCTGTCCTAAGGTTGGGGGTTCCACGACCACCGCTCCCAAGAGAAGGAGGCGGATGGTGATGGTCGGGGACTCTCTCCTGAGGGGGACTGAGTCATCAATCTGCCACCCTGATCAGGAAAACAGAGAAGTCTGCTGCTTGCCAGGGGCTAAGATTTGTGATGTGACGGAGAATCTGCTGAGACTCATCAAGCCTTCGGACCGCTACCCCTTCCTGCTTTTCCACGTGGGCACCAATGATACTGCCAAGAATGACCTTGAGCGGATCACTGCAGACTACGTGGCTCTGGGAAGGAGGATAAAGGAGTATGAGGCGCAAGTGGTGTTCTCGTCCATCCTCCCCGTGGAAGGAAAAGGCCGGGGTAGGGATCATCGAATCGTGGAAGTCAATGAATGGCTACTCAGGTGGTGTCAGAGAGAAGACTTTGGATTCTTTGACCATGGGATGGTGTTCCAAGAAGGAGAAGTACTAGGCAGAGAAGGGCTCCACCTAACGAAGAGAGAGAACAGCATCTTCGCGAGCAGGCTGGCTAACCTAGTGAGGAGGGCTTTAAATTAGGTTCACCGGGGGAAGGAGACAAAAGCCCTGAGGTAGGTGGGGAAGCGGGATACCGGGAGGAAGCACGAGCAGAAGCGTGTGAGAGGGGAGGCCTCCTGCCTCATACTGAGAATGAGGGGCGATCAGCGGGTTATCTCAAGTGCCTATATACAAATGCACAAAGCCTGGGAAACAAGCAGGGAGAACTGAAGGTCCTGGCAAAGTCAGGGAATTATGATGTGATAGGAATAACAGAGACTTGGTGGGATAACTCGCATGACTGGAGTACTGTCATGGATGGGTATAAACTGTTCACGAAGGACAGGGAGGCCAGAAAAGGTGGGGGAGTTGCACTGTATGTAAGGGAGCAGTATGACTGCTCAGAGCTCAAGTATGAAACTGCAGAAAAACCTGAGAGTCTCTGGATTAAGTTTAGAAGTGTGAACAACAAGGGTGATGTCATGGTGGAAGTCTGCTATAGACCACCGGACCGGGGGATGAGGAGGACGAGGCTTTCTTCCGGCAATTTGCATAAGCTACTAGATTGCACGCCCTGGTTCTCCTGGGCGACTTCAATCATCCTGATATCTGCTGGGAGAGCAATACAGCGGTGCACAGACAATCCAGGAAGTTTTTGGAAAGTGTAGGGGACAATTTCCTGGTGCAAGTGCTGGAGGAACCAACTAGGGGCAGAGCTCTTCTTGACCTGCTGCTCACAAACCAGGAAGAATTAGTAGGGGAAGCAAAAGTGGATGGGAACCTGGGAGGCAGTGACCATGAGATGGTCGAGTTCAGGATCCTGACACAAGGAAGAAAGGAAAGCAGCAGAATATGGACCCTGGACTTCAGAAAAGCAGAGTTTGACTCCCTCAGGGAACTGATGGGCAGGATCCCCTGGGAGAATAACATGAGGGGGAAAGGAGTCCAGGAGAGCTGGCTGTATTTTAAAGAATCCTTATTGTGGTTACCGGGACAAACCATCCTGATGTCTAGAAAGAATAATAAATATGGCAGGCGACCAGCTTGGCTTCACAGTGAAATCCTTGCTGAACTTAAACACAAAAAAGAGGCTTACAAGAAGTGGAAGATTGGACAAATGACCAGGGATGAGTATAAAAATATTGCTCGGGCATGTAGGAATGAAATCAGGAAGGCTAAATCACACCTGGAGTTGCAGCTACCGAGAAATGTTAAGAGTAACAAGAAGGGTTTCTTCAGGTATGTTGGCAACAAGAAGAAAGCCAAGGAAAATGTGGGCCCCTTACTGAATGAGGGAGGCAACCTAGTGACAGAGGATGTGGAAAAAGCTAATGTACTCAATGCTTTTTTTGCCTCTGTCTTCACGAACAAGGTCAGCTCCCAGACTACTGCACTGGGCAGCACAGCATGGGGAGGAGGTGGCCAGCCTTCTGTGAAGAAAGAAGTGGTTCAGGACTATTTAGAAAAGCTGGACATGCACAAGTCCATGGGGCCGGATGTGTTGCATCCGAGAGTGCTAAAGGAATTGGCAGATGTGATTGCAGAGCCATTGGCCATTATCTTTGAAAACTCATGGCGATCGGGGGAAGTCCCGGAAGACTGGAAAAAGGATAATGTAGTGCCAATCTTTAAAAAAGGGAAGGAGGAGGATCCGGGGAACTACAGGCCAGGCAGCCTCACCTCAGTCCCCGGAAAAATCATGGAGCATGTCCTCAAGGAATCAATTCTGAAGCACTTAGACGAGAGGAAAGTGATCAGGAATAGTCAGCATGGATTCATCAGGGAAAGTCATGCCTGACTAATCTAATTGCCTTCTATGATGAGATAACTGGTTCTGTGGATGAAGGGAAAGCAGTGGACGTGTTCTTCCTTGACGTTAGCAAAGCTTTTACATGGTCTGCCACAGTATTCTTGTCAGCAAGTTAAAGAAGTATGGGCTGGATGGATGCACTACAAGGTGGGTAGAAAGCTGGCTAGATTGTTGGGCTCAATGGGTAGTGATCAATCGCTCCGTGTCTAGTTGGCAGCCGGTATCTAGTGGAGTGCCCCAAGGGTCGGTCCTGGGGCCGGTTTTGTTCAATATCTTCATTAATGATCTGGAGGATGGTGTGGATTGTACCCTCAGCAAGTTTGCAGATGACACTAAACTGGGAGGAGTAGTAGATATGCTGGAGGGTAGGGATAGGATACAGAGGGACCTAGAAAAATTTGAGGATTGGGCCAAAAGAAATCTGATGAGGTTCAACAAGGACAAGTGCAGAGTCCTGCACTTAGGACAGAAGAATGCCCTGCACTGCTACAGACTAGGGACCGAATGGCTAGGCAGCAGTTCTGCAGAGAAGGACCTAGGGGTGACAGTGGTCGAGAAGCTGGATATGAGACAACAGTGTGCCCTTGTTGCCAAGAAGGCCAATGGCATTTTGGGGTGTATAAGTAGGGGCATTGTCAGCAGATCGAGGGACGTGATCATTCCCCTCTATTCGACATTGGTGAGGCCTCATCTGGAGTACTGTGTCCAGTTTTGGGCCCCACACTACAAGAAGGATGTGGAGAAATTGGAGAGAGTCCAGCGAAGGGTAACAAAAATGATTAGGGGTCTGGAACACATGACTTATGAGGAGAGGCTGAGGGAACTGGCATTGTTTAGTCTACGGAAGAGAAGAATGAGGGGGGATTTGATAGCTGCTTTTAACTACGTGAAAGGGGGAGCCAAAGAGGATGGATCTAGACTATTCTCAGTGATAGCAGATGACAGGACAAGGAGTAATGGTCTCAAGTTGCAGTGGAGGAGATTTAGGTTGGATATTAGGAAAAACTTTTTCAGTAGGAGGGTCGTGAAACACTGGAATGTGTTACCTAGGGACATGGTGGAATCCCCTTCCTTAGAAGTTTTTAAGGTGAGGCTTGACAAAGCCCTGGCTGGGATGATTTAGTTGGGGATTGGTCCTGCTCTGGGTAGGGGGTTGGACTAGATGAACTCCAGAGGTCCCTTCCAACTCTGATATTCTATGATTCTATGATTGTATGAATGACTCTTCAGGGAATTTAACTGCTAAAATCTAAGTCTCTGCTAAGCATGAGAAAACTGCATTTTTTCAAAGGCTTATAACTTTACCATTTGAGTAGATTTTCATGGGGAACAGTAGTCCCTGCCAAATTTCAAGTCTCTGCTTCAAGGTATTGGTCTTTAGATTATTTCAAAAAGGTAATCAGATTTTTTTTTTAACTTGGGTAGAAATAATATGTTTGTCATAGGTCTCATTCTTAAAATTAGCATAACCATTTTGGCTGAAATTAAAAAAAAATCATCTTCAGGCAGACACCTGGCATGGAAAATTTTAGCACAAACAATTAAAGTTTGGAAAAGCTATAAGTAAATGAAAACAAGGACTTATAAGAGAAAGTGTTGGGCAACCTTAATAAAAAAGTGGTGCTATCACCCCCACTTATAATAAATACAGAGATATTAAAAGGGCATGACTTATGGAACTGTGTAATATCCAGAAGCCCTTGTTCAGTGTTTAGAAGACTTTCATATCCAGTGTTGTTGATCATGAACCTTTCACACACATAAACCCTTCCTTTAAAAATAAAAGTCAGTCTCAAACACCAAGAATTTCCAGCTAAGTTAGTTTTCCTCATACAAACACTCAGTTGGGTAGGTTGAGTGTGCAACTAGCCATCCATCTCTAATTCTAAATTAACAGAACATCCAGCAGTTAATCATGGGTGATCTATAGACAAGATTCCAACCACAAGCATGTTTATTAGTGATGAAGACTTTATGAAATGTTTTAGCCAACAAAACAGATTTCAAGGTAAACTATTTCCCTTTAAAGAAAAGGAGTACTTGTGGCAACTTAGAGACTAACCAATTTATTTGAGCATCCGATGAAGTGAGCTGTAGCTCACAAAAGCTTATGCTCAAATAAATTGGTTAGTCTCTAAGGTGCCACAAGTACTCCTTTTCTTTTTGCGAATACAGACTTACACGGCTGTTACTCTGAAACCTATTTCCCCTTGTTTTCCTAACTCCCCCCCTCCCCGCCCTTCCTCAGACATTCTTGTTAAACCCTGGATTTGTGCTGGAAACGGCCCACCTTGATTATCATACACATTGTAAGGAGAGTGATCACTTTAGATAAGCTATTACCAACAGGAGAGTGGGTTTGTTTGGCGCCGGGGGAGGGAGGGGGCGGAAACCTGGATTTGTGCTGGAAATGGCCCACCTTGATTATCATACACATTGTAAGGGGAGTGATCACTTTACATAAGCTATTACCAGCAGGAGAGTGGGATGGGGTGAGAGAAAACCTTTTGTAGTGTTAAACACCCATTTTTTCATGATTTGTGTGTATAAATCAAACATCTTCTGTATTTTCCACAGTATGCATCTGATGCAGTGGGCTGTAGCTCACGAAAGCTTATGCTCAAATAAATTGGTTAGTCTCTAAGGTGCCACAAGTACTCCTTTTCTTTTTGCGAATACAGACTAACACGGCTGTTACTCTGAAACCTGTCATTATGCAAGGCACTGCATTTAGCCGTATGGAGTGGAAATCTATCAACTGCATGAAAAAACTTCTACAGATACAGACAGACATCATCTTCCGTTCCAAATGCAAACAGAAGGACATCGTACCAAAAGGACTGAAGGTAAAAAATCCATTACAGTCTACATACCACACAGACTATGCTGACAGCTTGTGCCACACGCTCTCAAAGAAACTGCGGAACCACCTGATCAACATCCTCTACAGCAAACAGGGAAAGATAAAGAATGAGCACTCAAAAATGGATACTCTCATAAAAAACCAACCTTCCACACAAACTTCCTCGTGGCTGGACTTTACTAAAACTAGACAAGCCATTTACAACACACACTTTGCTTCTCTACAAAAAAAAAAAAGGACACTAAACTTTCTAAACTACTACATGCTACAAGGGGCCACAGCAATGGTTCCCTCAACCCACCCAGCAATATTGTTAACCTATCCAACTATACTCTTAGCCCAGCAGAAGCAGCTGTCCTATCTCAGGGCCTCTCCTTCTCCCCCTCCACCCCCACGAACATGATACAGTTCTGTGGTGACCTAGAATCCTATTTTCGACGTCTCCGACTCAAGGAATATTTCCAACACACCTCTGAACAACATACTAATGCACAGAGACCTCCCTACCAACACAACAAAAGGAAGGATTCTAGGTGGACTCCTCCTGAAGGTCGAGACAGCAGACTGGACTTCTACAGGGCTTCCGCTGACGTGCACGGGCTGAAATTGTGGAAAAGCAGCATCACTTGCCCCACAACCTCAGCCGTGCAGAACACAATGCCATCCACAGCCTCAGAAACAACTCTGACATCATAATCAAAAAGGCTGACAAAGGAGGTGCTGTTGTCATCATGAATAGGTCGGAATATGAACAAGAGGCTGCTCGGCAGCTCTCCAACACCACTTTCTACAAGCCATTACCCTCTGATCCCACTGAGAGTTACCAAAAGAAACTACAGCATTTGCTCAAGAAACTCCCTGAAAAAGCACAAGATCAAATCCGCACAGACACACCCCTGGAACTCCACCTTGGATATTCTATCTACTGTCCAAGATCCATAAACCTGGAAATCCTGGGCGCCCCATCATCTCAGGCATTGGCACCCTGACAGCAGGATTGTCTGTCTATGTAGACTCCCTCCTCAGGCCCTACGCTACCAGCACTCCCAGCTACCTTCGAGACACCACTGACTTCCTGAGGAAACTACAATCCATTGGTGATCTTTCTGATAACACCATCCTGCCCTTATGGATGTAGAAGCCCTCTACACCAACATTCCACACAAAGATGGACTACAAGCCGTCAAGAACACTATCCCCGATAATGTCATGGCTAACCTGGTGGCTGAACTTTGTGACTTTGTCCTTACCCATAACTATTTTACATTTGGGGACAATGTATACCTTCAAATCAGTGGCACTGTGATGGGTACCCGCATGGCCCCAGAGTATGCCAACATTTTTATGGCTGACTTAGAACAACGCTTCCTCAGCTCTCGTCCCCTAACACCCCTACTCTACTTGTGCGATATTGATGACATCTTCATCATCTGGACCCATGGAAAAGAAGCTCTTGAGGAATTCCACCATGATTTCAACAATTTCCATCCCACCATCAACCTCAGCCTGGTGCAGTCCACACAAGAGATCCACTTCCTGGACACTACAGTGCTAATAAACGATGGTCATATAAACACCACCCTATACTAGAAACCTACTGTCCGCTGTTCCTACCTACGTGCCTCCAGCTTTCACCCTGACCACACCACACGATCCATTGTCTACAGTCAAGCTCTGCGATACAACCGCATTTGCTCCAACCCCTCAGACAGAGACAAACACCTACAAGATCTCTATCAAGCATTCTTACAACTACAATACCCACCTGCGGAAGTGAAGAAACAGATTGATAGAGCCAGAAGAGTTCCCAGAAGTCACCTACTACAGGACAGGCCTAACAAAGAAAATAACAGAACGCCACTAGCCGTCACCTTAAGCCCCCAACTAAAACCCCTCTAACGCATTATCAAGGATCTACAACCTTTCCTAAAGGATGACCCAACACTCTCACAAATCTTGGGAGACAGGTCAGTCCTTGCTTAAAGACAGCCCCCCAACCTGAAGCAAATACTCACCAGCAACCACATACCACACAACAGAACCACTAACCCAGGAACCTATCCTTGCAACAAAGCCTGTTGCCAACTCTGCCCACATATCTATTCAGGGGACACCATCACAGGGCCTAATAACATCAGCCACACTATCAGAGACTCATTCACCTGCACATCTACCAATGTGATATATGCCATCATGTGCCAGCAATGCCCCTCTGCCATGTACATTGGTCAAACTGGACAGTCTCTACGTAAAAGAATAAATGGACACAAATCAGATGTCAAGAATTATAACATTCATAAACCAGTCGGAGAACACTTCAATCTCTCTGGTCACGCAATTACAGACATGAAAGTTGCGATATTACAACAGAAAAACTTCAAATCCAGACTCCAGCGAGAGACTGGTGAATTGGAATTCATTTGCAAATTGGATACAATTAACTTAGGCTTGAATAGAGACTAGGAGTGGCTAAGTCATTATGCAAGGTAACCTCTTTCCCCTTGTTTTTCTCACCCCCCCTTCCTTAGACGTTCTTGTTAAACCCTGGATTTGTGCTGGAAATGGCCAACCTTGATTATCATACACATTGTAAGGAGAGTGATCACTTTACATAAGCTATTACCAGCAGGAGAGTGTGGGGGGAGAGAGAAAACCTTTTGTAGTGATAAACACCCATATTTTCATGATTTGTGTGTATAAAAACAAACATCTTCTGTATTTTCCACAGTATGCATCTGATGAAGTGAGCTGTAGCTCACGAAAGCTTATGCTCAAATAAATTGGTTAGTCTCTAAGGTGCCACAAGTACTCATTTTCTTTTTCCTCCACCCAAGGTGACTCCACACTTTGCTTGACACACAAGGAAAATGAGAAAATCAATAATGTTACCACTTCCTGTGGAGCATAAAATCTAGTACACAAGAAACAATAATTTACATCAATTCAAATGAATGGCACACCCAGAAATAGTGTAACAAAAGAGGAATTTTTTGGGGGGTAGAAGGAAGATAGGATCGGGGGAAGGAAAATTTAAGGTTAACTAATAAGGACTCAACATTAGCAACTCAACCAATTCTTCACCTTCTAACACTCACCACCCTTCTCAGCTCCCAGTTCACTCCCTGACATATTCCCAGGCATCTGGTACACTGGGGATGAGTCCAGAGATGAGTACAGCAGCACGATGAACATTGGCCAGATTAAACAAAAAGGGCCCCCTTATTGAGTCTTTGCCCCTGGATGTGGCAGGGTCTTCTTCTAGCACTTATGGTCTGGAGTCCCGTGGAGGTGTCAACTGGCTCTCAGTTTGCTGGCACCACGTCAGATCTCTGCCCTCTGGACAGTCGTCTCTGCAAGGCTGGAATTGCCTGACCCATGCATGAGATATCACAGCATTCAAAGATGTCCTGTGTAGGAAGTAGGAGTTAATCAGAGAGACACCCTGAGCTGTTTTGCTTCTCTCTTAGCTCCAGAATCAAAGATCAGACTAAACTAAAACTAGTCTTTTTGTCTCTGTCAGGCTATCCCCTCCCACTGATACGTTGACCCACCCTGGCTCATCATTGACCCAGCAAACTGCTGGTCACCAGACACAGATCACCCTCAACAGCAGAAGTTCCTAATCCATTCTGTTCCCACCCCTGGCTCCAAGCATGCTGGAAAGGGATGCCAGAGGTGCTCTGGTAGCCATTATTGTTGTAATCCATAAGGTAGGACTCCTTGGAGACTCAGTCTGTATCTTCAGAAGCTTGCAGATTTGAAGGTGGGGGAGGTTGCACACAAAAAAACAAAAAACGGTATTATTAATATGGAAATATTGATAATAGACACAATTCTCCCACTCTTTGTCAAACAAAATTGCTCCTCACTTATAAAATTCCATTCTTGCTATAAAGTTGATCTTGCATCTGTGTGATTCCTTAGTAACTTATAATGGCACTTACTTCTTAACTAATGGAATTTACAGAGGTAGGAGTGTTGCATGGAGAAACTGAGACAAAATAGCTACAGGTGATGAGATTTAGAGTTAAACTTTGCAAATAGGCACTATTCTCAATCTTCTGGGGTTCCTTTGCACCACTCCACTGGCACAAAGGGGCCATAAACTTGGTGGACCTGACCATTTGGGGATTTAATATTTAATTCAGTAAAAGGTTCCGTTAGTGAATATACTTGAAGCTGCCAATGAATTAAACACCAGCCTGCTGCTGATTCTTGCTGCAGAATTTAGGTTGTATTTGATGCAGAGCACATGAAGCCTTGATCTTGGGGAATCATCTAGTGAGCTACAAATTTAGTGCCAAGGTCCTTGCCATGCTGAAAATTAGGGCAAAGCAAATGATTTCCTGAATTATTTGGAAAAAACTCTGACTCACTTGCAATCCTGAGTTTGGATTTTCTGTTCCAAAGATAAAATCTTACAACAGTCTGTTTCAAACGAAAGCAGATCCTGGAGCTTACGTTTGGGAACACTCTGAAAAAAATCTGAATGAGCCTATTAGCCAAATATTTTTCAAGTACAACTGGAAACATTCAGAAAGATTAAGATATATAGGGTTAATATTACTTTATTGTAAACATAGCTATAAGTTAACTTACCTCATTTTAGAATATCCCTATCATGTGTAACTGTAGCATGTTACACTCCTCCTCTAAAAGTGGTACAAATGTGGAGAAATTTCCCATTTGAAGCAAAAAGTACGCTTTTTTTAAAATTCCTCAAAAGGAACTTTAAAGCCATCCTCCAGAGATCTTTGTGAAGCAATGCCAGATGTTCCATGGAAGATAGGATTATAAAGAAGTGACAGCGAGACATCTCACTTTTTTCTGGACTTGCTCTATGACATATTAGATGCCAGATTTACTGCTGTCCCTCAGAAAGTCAACTAGTATTAGATGGAAGTTGCCTAAGATTGGCAACGAAAGATTAAAATAGTCATAGTTGGCAAAAGTTCAGATCAACAGGTTAAGCTTGCTAAAAATGATAGCAAATATCCACAAAACATCATATGTGTTAAAGTGATGGGCATTGAGTTTAGAAATGCTGTTTGTTATAGTGTTCATATATTCATTTGTTTAATGCTATTACAATCTTTGTATAGCAGTAGAATCAATTTACAATGATAAGCCTTATTTCCAAGGCCCCTTGATATTTTATCAAACATATGTATGCAGGCATCGTGCATTTTTTACTGTATGTATACAAAGTATGACCAATAAAAATACCTATAAATACATCAAATGACATAATTTTTAAATAAATTTTCAATTATCTTAATATATTTAAAACTGTCGAACATGAAAATCCCAGAAGTTCCAGTTATGCTAATTATTATAAATTATTATTATTTTTTAACATTTATTACATGATCACCATACTGATTAATCTTGACTTTTTTAATAAGACTACAATGTATTTTTTTCACGTACAGTACAATGCTATTGTAATATTTGCACTTACCAGGTTCCATTCGGTACTTTATCAACACAGTAAACAAAACACACATTAAACAAAAAGAAAAGGAGTACTTGTGGCACCTTAGAGACTAAGTGCCACAAGTACTCCTTTTCTTTTTGCGAATACAAACTAACACGGCTGTTACTCTGAAACAACACATTAAACAGTTCACTATTCACCTCCTGAAATACACTGCACTCCATATGGCAGGAGATTCTCCAGATTTTTTGTACATCTTAATAGCAACTTTTCCCATGGACATCTCCCTTCCAATTTATGAAGGTGCAGCATCTCTGTACAAAGAGACTATCGTAGTTGCTTAACATGGAAAAATAATTTTAGGGAAGTATTTAGTGCATTTAATGCTTTTTAACATTTTATTCCTTTTGAAAAAAAATAATCACACTGTCTTCTTTTGCTCTTGATTTTATGTCCTTCTCATTAGTTCTGTCGTTCTCTCTCTCCCCATGAACATCTTTCACTGCCAGATGGTTCTCTTCTTCCCAGGAACTTTGGACATGCTGCTCAGCCACCCAGTTCTTTTCTCCTCTGAACCTGCTGTTCATAGGTCTGGCTCCTTTCTCTCCTGAACATTTCACTCCCACTAGCAACTCTGGTCCCATTGTCAACTGCTGAGAGCATCTGCTGACAGCTGGCAATTCCAATAAGACTGGTGGCTAACAGTGACTGAGCATAGCTTAAGTTTATACTCCTCAAGGAAGCAGTCTCTTTTTTCTTCTTTCTCCTCTAGGTTACTTTGGAATAAAGATCCTGAAACCTGTAGAAGCAGCTGAGAACAAGGACACGCCAATGCCATGAGACCTGTCAGTTACATGGAACACGAGCAAGAGATCCTTCTTCTCTACTAAAGCTGAGTGGAATTTTTTGGACTAAACTTTTTTTCACTGAAAAATTCAGATTAACCAAAACATTTCATGAATTTGTATTGAACTTGCCAAATTGCTTTAGATGAAAAACTCAAATGTTTCGATCTTTCAATTCAAAACATTAAAAAAAGCTTCAATTTTACTGAACAAATTTTAAAGATAAGAAACCCTTCAATAATTAAATGAAATATTTTGTTTGACCAGAAACAATTTTTTTCAATGGTTCAGTTTGGCCATAAAGACCCCAAAAATGAATTATTTACATAGCTCTAATCTCTACCATTCCTGCTCTCTCACTCTTTCACATCTCCCCATTGACCTTTGCTAGTGCCCTCCTCCTTTGATATTAATTTGCATCAATTTGCTTACATGATGTTCTAGATATTAAATAAAAGCACATCTTAAGGCATTTTCACCACCAAGATTAAAACAACCACAAGCTACCCCTCCCAGCTCCCTGAACATAAACAGTAATGGTGTTTGGATTTAAAAGCCAAGCCTATGTGAATCACTATCCCTAGTCATATGAATGAATACTCCTTCTTTATGAATACTATTGTAAAAGATGTTGCGGGGGAGCAACCTGCCTGTTGCAAAGGTTGAAAATCTCCCAAGACATCTAGACAGACTTATTTGCAGTGCTGGGAAGAAGCAAGGGGTCATGGTACATATGGATACTAATGATATAGGGAAAGGTAGGATTGAGGTCCTGGAAGCCAAATTTAGATTACTAGGTAATAGATTAAAGCCCAGAACTTCCATGGTAGCATTCTCTGAAATGCTTCCAGTTCCATGTGTAGGACCAGAAAGAGAAGCAGAACTACAGTGTCTTAATGTGTGGATGAGATGATGATGTAGGGTTTTAGGTTTATTAGGAACTTGGGTACCTTTTGGGAAAGAAGGAAGCTCTACAGGGAGGATGAGCTCCATCTAAACTAAAAATGGAACCAGACTGCTTGAATGTAAAAGTCAAAAGGTTGTAGAGAATATTTTTAAAACTAAGGGCTGGAGGAAAGCTAACATGCTGAGAAGCACATGTTTTGGGTGGAGACATCCCTTAGGGATTAATTTGGAGGGAACTCTATATCCTAGAAAAGAGGACAGAAAAGAAGCTGATAAAGTACAGATAGGAGGTAGTGAGGAACAGTCAAACATAAAAGAGTCCCATTTAAATATAGCACATGAAGGCAAGCAACTGAATACTAACAAAATGCACAAGTGCTTATGTAAAAATGCTAGAAGTCTAAATAGTAAGATGGTGAACTAGAGTGCCAGGCATTAAATGAGGATAACCAATGGGACACAGTAATACCAGGATACAAAATATAGAGTAATAACAGCGTTGGTCACATTGGTGGGGGAGTGGCACCACATGTGAAAAAAAAGCATCAGTCAAATAAAGTAAAAATCTTAAATGAATCAAGCTGTACCATAGATTCTCTGTGGATAGAAATTTCAGGCTTGAACAATAAGACCACAGCAGTAGGAATATACTACTGACCACCTGACCAGCATGGTGACAGTGACTGTGAAATGCTCAGAAAGAATCAGAGCAGCTACAAAGGCAGAAAATGCAATAACAATGGAGGATTCAACTATATGGCACCTCAGGAAGAGATGCAGGCATAACATTTCTAGACACCATAAATGACTGTCTCTTGGAGCTGCTTGTCCTGGAACACTCAAAGGGAAAGGCAATTCTTGATTTAGACCTAAATGGCGCACAAGATCTGGTCCAAGAGGTGAATATAGCTGAACCACTCAGTAATAAAGACCATAATGTAATTAAATGTAACATCCTTGTAGAGGAGAAAATGCCAAAGAAGCCGGTCCCAGTAGTATTTAATTTCAAAGAGGGGAACTAAATAAAAATGAGGAAACTAGTTAAACAGAAATGTAAAGGAACAGTCACAAGGGTGAAATGCTGGCAAATTGCATGGAGACTATTTAAAAACACCATAATAGAGATTCAAACTATATATATACCCAAAATAAAAAAGTAAGAGGACCAAAAAAATTCCACCATGGCTTAACAACAGAGTAAAAGATACAATTTGGGAAGTCATATTCCAATGGGAAAGAGCATGAACTCTGGCAAGTCAAGTGTAAAAGTATAATGACGCAGAACAAGAAAGAATTTGAAGAGCAACTAGCTAAGAGCACAAAAACTAAAAGTAAAAAAAAATAAGTACATCAGAAGCAAGATGCCGGCCAAACAATCAATAGGGCCACTCAATGATCAAAGTCCTAAAGGAACAAATTCAAGGAAGACAATGCCACTTCATAGAAGCTAAATTAATTCCTTGCATCGTTCCAGGCCAATGGGGGCTGCAGGAACCAGTGTGGGCCGAGGCATGTGCTGGCCACTGCTTCCTGCAGCCTCCATTGGCCTGGAACGGCGAACTGCGACCAGTGGGAGCTGCGATCAGTCGAACCTGCGGATGCTGCAGGTAAACAAGTCGTCCCGGCCCACCAGCAGATTTCCCTGATGGACCGCATGCCAAAGGTTGCCGATCCCTGATCTAGACCATCCCTGACAGGTGTTTGTCTAACCTGCTTTTAAAAATCTCCAATGACAGAGATTCCACAACCTCTCTAGACAATTTATTCCAGTGCTTAACCACCCTGACAGTTAGGAAGTTTTTCCTAATGACCAATCTAAACCTCCCTTGCTGCAATTTAAGCCCATTGCTTCTTGTCCTATCCTCAGAGATTAAGGAGAACAATTCTTCTCCCTTCTCCTTGTATGAACCTTTTGTGTACTTGAAAATTGTTACCATGTCCCCTCTCAGTCTTCTCTTCTCCAGACTAAACAAATCCAGTTTTTTCAATCTTCCCTCATAGGTTATGTTTTCTAGACTTTAAATCAATTTTGTTGCTCTTCTCCAATTTGTCCACATCTTTCCTGAAATGTGGTGCCTAGAACTGGACACATTACTCCAGCTGAGGCCTAATCACTGTGGGGTACAGTGGAAGCATTACTTCTTGTGTCTTACTTACAACACTCTTGGTAAGACATCCCAGAATGATGTTCGCTTTTTTTGCAACAGTGTTACACAGTTGACTCAGATTTAGCTTGTGATTCACTATGAGTTCCAGATCTCTTTATGCATACTCCATCCTAGGCAGTCGTTTCCTATCTTGTATGTGTGCAACTGATTTTTCCTTCCTACATGGAGTACTTTGCATTTGTCCTAACTGAATTTCATCCTATTTACTTCAGTCCATTTCTCCATTTTGTCCAGATCATTTTGAATTTTAATCTTATCCTCCAAAGCACTTGCAACTCCTCCCAGCTTGGTATGATCTGCACACTTTATAAGTTCATTCTATACGCCATTATCTAAATAATTTATACAGATATTGAACAGAACAATACCCAGAACTGATCCCTGCAGGACCCCACTTGATATGCCCTTCCAGCTTGACTGCAAACCACTGATAACTACTCTTTGGGGATGGTTTTCCAACCAGTTATGCACTCACCTTGTAGTAGCTTCCTCTAGCTTGCATTTCCCTAGTTTGTTTATGATAAGTTCATGCAAGACAGTATCAAAAGCCTTACTAAAGTCAAGAAATATCACATCTACAATAAATACCCCCCCACCCACAAGGCTTTTTACCCTGTTACAGCAAAGAAACATTATTTTCTTTACACTCAGATAAGCCTGGAAGCTATGTGATATATCTGCAAATGCAACAGACTTTCTTCCATTAAAAAATTCTTAATCCTTATCAGCAAACATATCCTCAAGTTAAGAGTTCTCATTACTACCTTCATTAAGCATTACTTTACCTTCCAATTTACATAATAAAGAATTAAGCATTAATATGTTAAACAAATGACCTTTCCTCTATCACCTTCACTCAAACACCCGTACACATGATCTAGAGGTTGAAATATGTATCGATTTCAATTTCACTTTATCCGTTTAATCAGTGCCATCAAAGAGAAAGAAATAATTTATTTTTGTTTGCAAAAAGACTTTAAGGTTATTTGCATGTTCCTAATTATAAGTAGTGTTTGTAACTACAGACCATTTCTTTCCTTTACAGGAAACAAGGAAGCATTTTGAAGAGGATTTTGGTTGTTTTTTTGTTTTTGTTTTGTTTTTTGAGGGGGGAGGTTGGTTGGTTGGGGTTTTTTTTAATCATGTATTTTTACTCCCTTCTCCTTAATATAGATTTCTCAATCCACTCAACTGTATAGCATAAAAATTCCTTTGAAAATTTGTCTATGTAAAAAGGTAGAAAATGCTTTTTGATCTGATTATCTCCTACTGCATTATCTTTCACATTTTTTTTTGCAGGTTTCTTCATTATGTCTGAAGCATGTCCTTGTTTCCAGTGCCTGCTGTGTAGATCTAATGTCCCTCAACACAGTATCCTAGGCCTGGGAGTCTGATGCTGTATTTACTGCATGAACAACAACTTAATTAAGTGGTACTTTAGAAATATCATCAGTGCTTTGTTGCTGGTATTGCACTTGGGCATGTATCACATTGTTTTGACAAACGCATTGGGAGAATCGCTTTGTAGTTAGTCATGTTTCTGGAACACTACTGGCTAAGAACCCAGGAACAAATTATTTCTATCACACAAGTAGGGATAATACTTTCAGTTCCAAAAATGAGCACAAAAGACACAAGATGAGGAGGAAGGTTCTTCTGAGGCAGTACAAAATCTGAATCAAAATTAAACTTACTTCACTTTCATTGACTTCTAACCTGACTGCTGTAGGAGATTAATTTTCTCTTTCTTATACTTTAATAACAAAAGGCCCAGATGTTTCCCTGCTCCCCCCCCACATATTCCCATAGCCGTGCAATGCAGAAAAAAATAGAAACCAAAGAAATAACGTTATTACTAACTCTATACAAGCTAGTGCCAGCATTTTAAACTCAAGGGGCCTGACTTTCTATTGCCTTGCACATTGTATAGTCTTTTTACCTATGCAACATGAATGTAAAACATTACTTAATAAAAAAAAGCAGATGCTGATTCTCCATTGTCTTGCAGCCTATGCAATCATTTACACCTATGAGAAGTGAGCGCAAGATAGATGCAAATTGTAACTAAACCAGAATGATAGCATTTTTCAGTCACTTGGCACCCTGTGGATGATGTGCAAAACCACAGCGCTATGAAGATGAAAACCGGGTATCCCAGAAAAGGAAACCCCAAGCTGGTGTCTATCTGTTGCTTAACCCATTGAAATTGTGAAAGCAGAACTGGGGTTTGCAGAGATATTTATATGTGAACATCTGTGGAATAAAACTCACAGTACCATTGTGCAGCTACAAATAAAAAAACACAAAAGAGATGCCCTTCTTTCTCATAAAGTAGATAAGGTGATGCTGAAAGCACAGTTCATACTCGGTGGTGTAACCCCCTTGGCTAACTATGTACACTCCATGTTTCTTCCGATACTTCACTGTTTCTTCTTTGCAAAGTCAAGTTTGAATGTTTTATGGTCTATAATGTCTCCTCACATTTTTTATGTTATTGCTTCAGTTGTACGGCTAGCTGATGCTCTATCCCCTTTCTGGTCTCTCTGAGTACACCCGCTCAGGTGAGGGGCCTTCAAGCCTTGACCACTCCTGAGCTGAGATCATGCAATTTCCCCCACTCTTAGACTAGGCTACGGTAGCCTATATATCAATCATGCTTAACCAGCAGGCCTATCTGAGTTCTTTCCTTTGGGAGTCTGTGACCAGTGATCTATATTGTGATCCAGTGGCCTTCTTAAACCAAAGTAATGTTTAGTTTCTAGCATTTAGAGAAAAAAAGGGATTTTTAAAAGAAGCTTTACACACATCTATCCTACCTAAAGTCTTTACCATCTCTTGATGGTAACCTAGGAAGGCCTAACTTCTTCAGACATTACAGTGGATACCTAAGTCTAAGCCTGGTTCCTCCAAACAATTCCCCCACAGAGAGAGAGAGAAAAAGCATAAGAACATAAGAATGGCCATACTGGGTCAGACCAAAGGTCCATCCAGCCCCGTGTCCTGTCTACCGACAGTGGCCAATGCCAGGTATCCCAGAGGGAGTGAACCTAACAGGTAATGAGCAAGTGATCTCTCTCCTTCCATCCATCTCCACCCTCTGACAAACAGAGGCTAGGGACACCTTTCACTTCCCATCCTGGCAAAAAGCCATTAATGGACTTAACCTCCATGAATTTATCCAGTCCTCTTTTAAACCATTTTATAGCCCTAGCCTTCACAACTTCGTCAGGCAGGAAGTTCCATAGGTTGACTGTGTGCTGTGTGAAGAAGAACTTCCTTTTATTTGTTTTAAACTTGCTGCCCATTAATTTCATTTGGTGGCCCCTAGTTCTTATATTATGGGAACCAGTAAATAACTTTTCCTTATTCACTTTCTCCACACCACTCATGATTTTATATACATCTACCATAACCCCCTTAATCTCTTCTTTTCCAAGCTGAAAAGTCCTAGCCTCTTTAATCTCTCCTCATATGGGACCCGTTCCAAACCCCTAATAATTTTAGTTGCCCTTTTATGAAGCTTTTCCAATGCTAGTATATCTTTTTTGAATGAGAGGGCCACATCTCTATGCAGTATTCAAGATGTATCATGGATTTATATAAGGGCAATACGATTTTCTCTGTCTTATTCACTATCCCTTTTTTAATTATTCCTAACCTCCCGTTTGATTCTTTGACTGCCACTGCACACTACGTGGATATCTTCAGAGAACTATCCGTGATGACTCCCAAGATCTTTCTCCTGATTAGTTGTAGCTAAATTAGCCCCCATCATATTGCATGTATAGTTGGGGTTATTTTTTCCAATGTGCATTACTTTACATTTATCCATATTAATTTTCATTTGCCATTTTGTTGCCCAATCACTTAGTTTTGTGAGATCTTTTTGAAGTTCTTCACAGTCTGCTTTGGTCTTAACTATCTTGAGCAGTTTAGTCTCATCTGCAAACTTTGCCACCGCACTGTTTACCCCTTTCTCCAGATCATTTATGATCAAGTTGAATAGGATTGGTCCTAGGTCTGACCCTTTGGGAACACCACTAGTTACCCCTCTCCATTCTGAAAATTTACCATTTATTCCTACCCTTTGTTCCCTGTCTTTTAACCAGTTCTCAATCCATGAAAGGATCTTCCTTCTTATCCCATGACAACTTAATTTACATAAGAGCCTTTGGTCAGGGACCTTGTCAAAGGCTTTCTGGAAATCTAAGTACACTATGTCCACTGGATCCCCCTTGTTCACGTGTTTGTTGACCTATTAAAAGAATTCTAATAGATTAGTAAAACATGATTTCCCTTTACAGAAACCACGTTGACTTTTGCACAACAATTTACATTCTTCTGTGTGTCTGACAATTTTATTCTTTGCTATTGTTTCAACTAATTTGCCTAGTACTGATGTTAGACTTACCGGTCTGTAATTGCCAGGATCACCTCTAGAGCCCTTCTTAAATATTGGCATTACATTAGCTATCTTCCAGTCATTGGGTACGGTAGCTGATTAAAAGGACAGGTTACAAACTATAGTTAATAGTTCCTCAATTTCACATTTTAGTTCCTTCAGAACTCTTGGGTGAATGCCATCTGGTCCCAGTGACTTGTTACTGTTAAGTTTCTCAATTAAATCCAAAACCTCCTCTAGTGACACTTCAATCTGTTACAATTCCACAGATTTGTCACCTTCAAAAGATGGCTTAGGTTTGGGAATCCCCCAACATCCTCAGCTGTGAAGACTGAAGCAAGTAATTCATTTAGTTTCTCTACAATTACTTAAAAAAAGGAAAAACTTTTTAAACTTCCACAGTCCTTCTGTACTTCTGCTTCTCCAGACTTTTGCTCTTCTGGACAAAACTAGCTTTTCAGATTGGATGGGGAGGAGGTAAAATCTTCAAAGCTAATAGTTTGGGCATCATCCCTTAAAAACCCTCAAGTGTTTGCTGAGTGGTGGCTTATCTTTAGCAGGGCCAGCTCCAGGCACCGGCTTTCCAAGCAGGTGATTGGGGCGGCATTGAGATTGGGGCGGCAGTCCGTGTCCCATGGCGCCAATTCGGCGGCTGTTCCGCTGCTCTTCCCGCCACGTTGGCTTTTGGGCTGCAGCTCCACTGCTCTTCCGGGTGCGGCGGCAATTCAGTGGCAGCTCCGCCACAACGCGCAGCAATTCGTCGGTAACTGCTTGGGGCAGCAACATTGGTAGAGCCGCCCCTGATCTTGAGCCATTATTTTGCTTTCCTATTTGTTTTCTTTCTGACAGCCTCCTCTGAAACTAAAACAAATATATTCATATTGTAAACATCCCAAAAATCAGGTCACAATGCAATATTACCGAATGATTACAAAGCAGCTCCAATTCTGTACAATTCCCATTATTTATTTTTGTTTGACTTATGTGCTGGAATCACTTCATCTAACCAAGCAGTTAGCTGTCATGTTTAGTTTCTTTTGTTGGGTTTTCCTTGGGACTTTCTCTTCATATTGGCTTTTCAATCTGTAAAACAAACGTTTCATCCATGTGTTGATAGCTACCTGTATTCATTATCTATGAGGTATGTTAATTAATCAACATTCATTCATTTCTTTACTCATTTACCATTTAAAATGAACAGAAAAATATGGCATTTTGAATTACAGTATCCTAGCAACAGAACTCCCTCATAAGCAGACCCTTCTCATTTCCTGGAGTCTGTGTCCAGTATACTTTAGATCAGGGATGGGCAAACTTCTTGGCCCGAGGGCCACATCTGGGTATGTAAATTATATGTCGGACCATGAATGCTCACAAAATTGGGGGTTGGGGTGTGGGAGGGTGTGAGGGCTCCAGCTGGGGGTGCGGGATCTGAGATGGGGCTGGGGATGAGTGGTTAGGGGTGCAGGACAGTGCTCTGGGCTGAGACCTAGGGGTTCGAGGGCAGGAGAGGGATCAGGGCTGGGGTAGGGGGTTGGGGTGTGGGAGGCGGTCAGGGGTGCATGCTCCATGTGGCACATACCACAAGCAGCTCCCAGTAGCAGCGGCATGACCCCCATCCAGCTCCAACGTGGAGGCGCAGCCAGGCAACTCAACCCACTGCCCCCTCCAAAGGCACTGCCCCTGCAGCTCTCATTGGCCACCGTTTCAGGCAAATGGGAGCTGTGGAGGCAGCGCTAGGGGCGGAGGCACTGTGTGAAGCCCCCTGGCTGCCCCTACGCATAGGAGCTGGAGGGGGGACATGCCGCTGCTTCCAGAAGCCGCGCAGAGCAGGGAAAGCCCCGACCCTGCTCCCCAGCTGGAGCTTGAGGGTCAGATTAAAACCTCTGTAGGGCTGGATGCAGCCCCTGGGCCATAGTTTGCCCACCCCTGCTTTCGATAAACTTAATTCTCCATTTAATTTCTCAAACTTACCATTCCTTTTGTTTACATAAGGTTTTCCTCCTAACAAAATTTCCTATCAGACAAGTAATATAATATACTATGGTAAATGTAATTAATGTAATACTGAAAAACTGCTTTTGGCCCACCCTTGGGGCTTTTGGATGCAAGTCAATCACAGACCTTAAAATGAATGGGTGTGCAAAACCGTTTTCTTTTGTTCCCATTAGCACAACTAAGTCTCTTTTGATGTATCATCTAGACACAGAGGAAGGGGTTGATTTCAGGAGCAAGACCATGTGTCTAGCTCATGAAGCTAACAGGGCATCCCAGATGCCAAATGAAGGGTGTAGGTGTTGGTTCCATACTGTGAGAGCTAGTGGAAGTAGCTTCAGTGAGAGGCTGTAAAGAAGGAGAAGCAGAGACGCAGTTGTTTCTTGGCCACAGTAGTGTTGGGGGCTCTGTCTTAGGGTTTCTCCAAAAGCCTGTGTGCATTGCTGTATTCAAAGTAGAGCTGTATGAATAACCTTTTTTTTTTTTTCTGGCAATTAAAAAATTAATTTGGAGTCAAACAGAAAATATTTTTTTCAAATTTTCCAGCAAATCAAAAGTCAAAAAAATTAATTTGGGGTTGAAGAAAATGTTTATATTTTGACCAGTTTAACATATTTTCATGGCTTTGTATTGACCTTAAAGAAATTTTGGAAACAAAAATGGTTTTGAATCAAAAGTTGAAACATTTCCTTTTAAAAATGACAAGAAAAATATCTATGTTTTAAAGGATTTTAAGGGATTTCTTTTAGTATTTTTCCCCCCTCAACTGAATGAAGTTGGAGAAACCAACATGAGTTCACAAAATATTTTGGTGTCTCAAAATCTGTATGTTTTGCAGGAAAAAAAGTTGTGATTGAAGAATTTCACCCAATTCTAATTAAAGAGTTACTTCTCTATTTCTTCAACAACCTGTATGTAATTTTTATAAACCTTCATACATTTTGGTTAAAAACAGATTACACCATGGAGTGTGCATCATTGATTTCTCAACAAAATTTAACCATCATTTCAGCTTTTCATTCAACCAAAGAGACAACAGTAATTATCTCACATCTTCTCTGAACAAGACAAGATTATTTTATTATAAACAACCACAGATAAGAAGCATTTACTCTGATTTTTATGTCTTGACCAGTTGTTTTGCAGTCTGAAATGCATCTTCTCAGAAGCATAAAAACAGGATTATTAGTTTATCTCTCAGGAGTTTGGGCACGTACAGTCTATTCAAAATTGATATACTTTATTATCATCATCATCATCATCATCCATACTGTCTGAGTGTCATCATCATGACATTAAACTTGCAAAATAAGACTCTCCAAAGTCAGGAAATTCAAAGAATTAAGGTTGATCTAGCAACACTAACTCAGCCATTTTGCAAAAGCAACATCTTCTATTTCATAGAATCATAGAATATCAGGGTTGGAAGGGACCCCAGAAGGTCATCTAGTCCAACCCCCTGCTCAAAGCAGGACCAATTCCCAGTTAAATCATCCCAGCCAGGGCTTTGTCAAGCCTGACCTTAAAAACCTCTAAGGAAGGAGATTCTACCACCTCCCTAGGTAACGCATTCCAGTGTTTCACCACCCTCTTAGTGAAAAAGTTTTTCCAAATATCCAATCTAAACCTCCCCCACTGCAACTTGAGACCATTACTCCTCGTTCTGTCATCTGCTACCATTGAGAACAGTCTAGAGCCATCCTCTTTGGAACCCCCTTTCAGGTAGTTGAAAGCAGCTATCAAATCCCCCCTCATTCTTCTCTTCTGCAGGCTAAACAATCCCAGCTCCCTCAGCCTCTCCTCATAACTCATGTGTTCCAGTCCCCTAATCATTTTTGTTGCCCTTCGCTGGACTCTCTCCAATTTATCCACATCCTTCTTGAGCTGTGGGGCCCAAAACTGGACACAGTACTCCAGATGAGGCCTCACCAATGTTGAATAGAGGGGGACGATCACGTCCCTCGATCTGCTCGCTATGCCCCTACTTATACATCCCAAAATGCCATTGGCCTTCTTGGCAACAAGGGCACACTGCTGACTCATATCCAGCTTCTCGTCCACTGTCACCCCTAGGTCCTTTTCCGCAGAACTGCTGCCTAGCCATTCGGTCCCTAGTCTGTAGCTGTGCATTGGGTTCTTCCGTCCTAAGTGCAGGACCCTGCACTTATCCTTATTGAACCTCATCAGATTCCTTTTGGCCCAATCTTCCAATTGGTCTAGGTTCTTCTGTATCCTATCCCTCCCTTCCAGCGTATCTACCACTCCTCCCAGTTTAGTATCATCCGCAAATTTGCTGAGAGTGCAATCCACACCATCCTCCAGATCATTTATGAAGATATTGAATAAAACTGGCCCCAGGACCGACCCTTGGGGTACTCCACTTGATACCGGCTGCCAACTAGACATGGAGCCATTGATCACTACCCGTTGAGCCCGACAATTTAGCCAGCTTTCTACCCACCTTATAGTGCATTCATCCAGCCCATACTTCCTTAACTTGCTGACAAGAATACTATGGGAGACCGTGTCAAAAGCTTTGCTAAAGTCAAGAAACAATACATCCACTGCTTTCCCTTCATCCACAGAACCAGTAATATCATCATAAAAGGCGATTAGATTAGTCAGGCATGACCTTCCCTTGGTGAATCCATGCTGGCTGTTCCTGATCACTTTCCTCTCATGCAAGTGCTTCAGGATTGATTCTTTGAGGACCTGCTCCATGATTTTTCCAGGGACTGAGGTGAGGCTGACTGGCCTGTAGTTCCCAGGATCTTCCTTCTTCCCTTTTTTAAAGATTGGCACTACATTAGCCTTTTTCCAGTCATCCGGGACTTCCCCGGTTCGCCACGAGTTTTCAAAGATAATGGCCAGTGGCTCTGCAATCACAGCCGCCAATTCCTTCAGCACTCTCGGATGCAACTCGTCCGGCCCCATGGACTTGTGCACGTCCAGCTTTTCTAAATAGTCCCGAACCGCCTCTATCTCCACAGAGGGCTGGCCATCTCTTCCGCATTTTGTGATGCCCAGCGCAGCAGTCTGGGAGCTGACCTTGTTAGTGAAAACAGAGGCAAAAAAAGCATTGAATACATTAGCTTTTTCCACATCCTCTGTCACTAGGTTGCCTCCCTCATTCAGTAAGGGGCCCACACATTCCTTGGCTTTCTTCTTGTTGCCAACATACCTGAAGAAACCCTTCTTGTTACTCTTGACATCTCTGGCTAGCTGCAGCTCCAGGTGCGATTTGGCCCTCCTGATAACATTCCTACATGCCCGAGCAATATTTTTATACTCTTCCCTGGTCATATGTCCAACCTTCCACTTCTTGTAAGCTTCTTTTTTATGTTTAAGATCTGCTAGGATTTCACCATTAAGCCAAGCTGGTCGCCTGCCATATTTACTATTCTTTCGACTCATCGGGATGGTTTGTCCCTGTAACCTCAACAGGGATTCCTTGAAATACAGCCAGCTCTCCTGGACTCCTTTCCCCTTCAAGTTAGTCCCCCAGGGGATTCTGGCCATCCGTTCCCTGAAGGAGTCGAAGTCTGCTTTCCTGAAGTCCAGGGTCGGTATCCTGCTGCTTACCTTTCTTCCCTGCGTCAGGATCCTGAACTCAACCAACACATGGTCACTGCCTCCCAGATTCCCATCCACTTTTGCTTCCCCCACTAATTCTACCCGGTTTGTGAGCAGCAGGTCAAGAAAAGCGCCCCCCCTAGTTGGCTCCTCTAGCACTTGCGCCAGGAAATTGTCCCCTACGCTTTCCAAAAACTTCCTGGATTGTCTATGCACCGCTGTATTGCTCTCCCAGCAGATATCAGGAAAATTAAAGTCACCCATGAGAATCAGGGCATGCGATCTAGTAGCTTCCGTGAGCTGCCGGAAGAAAGCCTCATCCACCTCATCCCCCTGGTCCGGTGGTCTATAGCAGACTCCCACCACTACATCACTCTTGTTGCACACACTTCTAAACTTAATCCAGAGACACTCAGGTTTTTCTGCAGTTTCATACCGGAGCTCTGAGCAGTCATACTGCTCCCTTACATACAGTGCTACTCCCCCACCTTTTCTGCCCTGCCTGTCCTTCCTGAACAGTTTATAACCATCCATGACAGTACTCCAGTCATGTGAGTTATCCCACCAAGTCTCTGTTATTCCGATCACGTCATAGTTCCTTGACATCACCAGGACCTCCAGTTCTCCCTGCTTGTTTCCAAGGCTTTGTGCATTTGTATATAAGCACTTGAGATAACCTGTTGATCGCCCCTCATTGCCAGTATGAGGCAGGAGCCCTCCCCTCACAGACATTCCTGCCTGTGCTTCCTCCCGGTATCCCGCTTTCCCACTTACCTCAGGGCTTTGGTCTCCTTCCCCCGGTGAACCTAGTTTAAAGCCCTCCTCACTAGGTTAGCCAGCCTGCTGGCAAAGATGCCCTTCCCTCTCTTTGTAAGATGGAGCCCGTCTCTGCCCAGCACTCCTCCTTCATGGAACACCATCCCATGGTCAAAGAAACCAAAGCCTTCTCTCCGACACCACCTGCGTACCCATTCGTTGACTTCCACGATTCGACGCTCCCTACCTAGGCCTTTTCCTTCCACGGGGAGGATTTCTTTTCTATTTCTTTTCCTTTTTGAATCTAAATCTTAATATTTTACCCTTTGTTATCAAGATACACAGAAAATACAACAGGTGTGTAACTGTGGCATTAATACCATGAGATCAAACTTAAATTTGTGCATTTCATCTTGTAACAGTCATGTAGCATTAATAGTACTGGTAGATGTTTTTAAGCATTAGCTGTTAACATAAGGCTGCAAAAATTATTAAAATTATGCTTTTTTTTCTTTTTCAGCTGCTTGGGCAGATCTGGTGGATGTATTCAAATATGCACCCGAAAGTATCTGTAAAGCTTTTATGGTGTACTTTAAGCTGCTGCACATTTTGGCTTTGAGAAGGAGCTTTACCCTGAAGGAGAAATCCTTCAGAGATAAGAAGAGAGGGAACACAGGACTCAGAAAAACTTTTGCAACTGTAGAGAATGATTAGTACCAGAGAGGAAGGAGGAGGAGACATCTGTTGGTGAAATGGTTTTTAGAGATAATTAAGTGCATTCATCCAGAAATAATAAACATTATACATCATTTGTAAGCACACGTGGTTTTCTTGAAAACTAGAGAGACTTTAAAGGAGCCCATAAAAATAATCAAGCAGCTTGGGGCCAATCAAAACTATGTTACTGGAATGACCTTCCCCTGCCTTCCATCACTGTGATTTTGTGTGAACTTCTGTGAAGCAATGGGAGCTACAGGGTGCTCAGTTTTTGAAAAAATCAGGCCACCCACGCAGGTATCTAAATATGGACATAAGAGGTTGACTTTGGACAACATTTGTTTTGAAAATCTTGGCTAGTGTGGCACTGACAGCTAGCTAGCTCAGGTCACAATCTGAAGGAAGTGTTAAGTAAACCAATTCACTTGTTAAAACAGAGAAAAAGGGGGATGTTATCACATTACCTGTACTTGGCATGCGCCCAGTAATTACATATGCTTTAAACGCATGAAAGCTCGTGACATAATAATGTTATTGTCTTCACCGATCTGTTTCCTGGGATTGGTATCATTGTACATAATTGACCCTAGATCAAAGGATGTTTAGCTTTTAGATGTAAGATATGTAAACTGCATATTAGCTAATGAAGGGTTGTTCCTGGCTGTCACATAGCTCATGAAAACCAATGGGTCAGATACCTGTTATTAACTGTATTATGTATGTCCCTGTAATTGAATGGTCCATCAATCGGGACTGAAGCTTTAGAACTTTAACGGAGAAGGTTGTTAACTTCAAAGCATGGGTCATTGTGTAGGACAATGGGAAATCCGCAAACATCCTGTGCATTGGGTCAACAAAGCAAGAACCCATGCTGCGCTACGAACACCTGCTAGACTTTTTTCAGCTTATCTTCTGTGAGCAAGATCTATAAAATACTGAATCCTGGGAGTGATTTATCATCTCTGGACTGATGAATTCTGACAGAGGGGAATTCTGAGCAATTGGACCCAGATCCCTAGAGCCATTCTAGGTAACCCTGACTATTGGAACTATAGAGACTATTGGAAACCAGCAAATTACTATATCTCTGCAATCATATTGGACTTACAAACTTTAATTCAACTGTAATGTACTTACCTGCTTTAACTTCTCAATAACTCTGATTTCTTTTCCTTAGCTAATAAATCTTTAGTTTACTAAAGAAATTGGTTATCAGTATTGTCTTTGATGAGATCTGGAGTATACCTTGACCTGCAGTAAATTACTTTGGGGCTGGAAGACCCTGTGAGGTGATTTTTGGTTTTAATAACCTTTTATCACAAGTTTTGAGGGCCTTAGGGAACTGCTTGTGGCTCCAAGTTAAACTAGCATAGTTATCCCGGAGCACACATTGCTTGCTAGTTTGGTTAAAATCTAATTATAGAATATATCACCAGTTGGATGCATCTGTCCAGTTTTTTGACAGTCTGACATGAGATTTCGGAGTAACAGCCATGTTAGTCTGTATTCGCAAAAAGAAAAGGAGTACTTGTGGCACCTTAGGGACCACAAGTACTCCTTTTCTTTTGACGTAAGATTGGCTCTCTCAGCTGTAACCCATTCAAGGCACCTGTGACAACTAGTATAATCTTCATTAACTCATTCATGAATATTTGCCATAAAGACACCATAATTCAGATCACCTCAGTCATGCTCAGTTCAGAGCAGTCTTTTCTGGTTTCCTCCAATTTCTCTAGGTCACTCTGGGCCCTGTCCCTACCCTCCAGCATATCTACTTCTCGCTCCAGCTTAGTGTCATCAGTGAACTTGCTGAGGGTGCCATCCATCCCATCATCCAGATCATTAATAAAGATGTTGAACAAAACCAGCCCCAGGACCGACCCCTGGTGTACTCCTCTAGATACCAGCTGCCAGCTAGACATGGAGCCGTTGATCATTACCCACTGAGGCCAACAATCTAGCCAGCTTTCTATCCACCTTATAGTCCAGGGATCAGCAAGCTTTGGCACACAGCCCACCAGGGTAAGCCCCCTGGCAGGCCGGGCCAGGCTGGTTTGTTTACCTCCTGAGTCCGCAGGTTCAGCTGATCGCAGCTCCCACTGGCCACGGTTCGCCTCTCCAGGCCAATAGGGGTTGTGATTGGCCAAATGTGGGGACGCAGCAGGTAAACAAACCAGCCCGGCCAGCCAGGAGGCTTACCTTAGTGGGCCACGTGCCAAAGCTTGCCAATCCCTTTTTATAGTCCATTCATCCAATCCATACTTTTTTAACTTGCTGGCAAGAATACTGTGGGAGACCGCATCAAAAGCTTTGCTACAGTTAAGGTATATAATGTCCACTACTTTCCCCATATCCACAGAGCCAGTTATCTCATCAAAGAATGCAATCAGATTGGTCAGGCATGACTTGCCCTTGGTGAATCTATGTCGACTGTTCCTGATACCTTCCTCTCCTCCAAGTGCTTCAAAACAGTTTCCTTGAGGACCTGCTCCATGATTTTCCAGGGACTGAGATGAGGCTGACTGGTCAGTAGTTCCCTGGGTTCTCCTTCTTTCCTTTTTTAAAGATGGGCACTATATTTGCCTTTTTCCAATCATCTGGGACCTCCCCTGATCACCATGAGTTTTCAGAGATAATGGCCAATGGCTCTGCAATCACATCAGCCAATTCCCTCAGCACCCTCGGATGCATTAATACTCAATGCTTTTTTTGTCTCAGTCTTCACAGACATGGTCAGCTCCCACAATGCTGTCCTGGGCAACACAGTACGGGGAGGAGGTGAGCAGCCCTTAGTGGTGAAAGAACAGGATAAGGACTATTTAGAAAAGCTAAATCCTGAACTCAACCATCTCATGGTCACTGCTGCCCAGGGTGCCACCCACTTCTACTTCCCCTACCAATTCTTCCATGTTTGTAAGCAGCAGGCCAAGAGGAGAATGGCCCCTGGTTCATTCCTCCAGTAGTTGCACCAGGAAGTTGTTCCCATCACTTTCCAAAAACTTCCTGGATTGTCTGTGCATTGCTTTATTGCTCTCCCAGCAGATGTCAGGGTGGTTGAAGTCCCCCATTAAAACCAGGGCCTGTGTTCTGGAAACTTCAGTTAATTGTCCAAAGAAAGCCTTGTCTACCTCATCCTCCTGGTCCTGTAGTCTATAGCACACGCCCACCATGACATCACCCGTGTTGCTCTTGCTTCTAAACTTAACCCAAAGACTCTCAACAGGCTTTTCTCCAGTTTCATACTAAAGCTCTGAGTAATCATACCACTCTCTTACATACAGTGCATCTCCTCCACCTTTCCTCCCGTACCTGTCCTTCCTGAACAGTTTATACCCATCCAAGACAGTTTCTATGCACTAGAAGGTTCTATGCACTAGTTTTGAAACCACTATCTGGTTCAGCCTGTCATTGGATTTCCACATGTGGAATGACTGCCTTTGTGTGGTTCAGAGAGAAGGATTTTGTCCTACATTTCTCAGGCCAATTGCCTTATAATGGTGAATTCTCAAAGACAAAGAAATGTTCAGCCAAGCACTAAAAACACAAAGTATAATATTTAAATACGCACATTGATCCAAGTCTGCTTTATAATCCTCCAGTGCTGGAGTTCTAATTTCTATTGTTATACAATGATGAGTGCATTTGAAACAGAACTGGAAAAACACTAAAATAGTCCTCCAGTCATTACACGTGTAACTTTAAATGAAGTTTTGTGCGTAGCCGGACTTCAGGATCAAGTTCTGTTTAGCACATAAATAGACTTTTATTTGAATGTGGTCAAAGTTGTTATTGTGATACTAACCTGATCAATAACGATCATATTGCAAATAAGGATAGTCTCAGTTGAAGGATCCAGAAAAGAGCCAGCTATATTTTTTTTGCTTCTCATAACTTCAGAAAAGGATTGCTAATATAAACATTAAATAATATTGCAAAGACTTAGACATCTGACAAATCAGAGATCAATGTGACAGCTATGGTAAGTTTCTGCAATATCCTGGACAAACCTTATTGAATTAAGTATCTTAAGAGTTCATTGTATTCAGTATGCAAAGTGCATATATTATTGTGGGATTGTGTATAACTTCTGTGCCAGGGAGGGGTCAGGAATACATAGTCAATACACACCTTGGTAACTGTAATGAGCTTCAAAGGACTATTTTGAACAATGTGCCAGATAAACAAAGTTAAATGGGGTTCCTAGGAAATACCTTGTAGGAGGTGAATGTAAATGACTACTTCAAGTTAAGCAAAGTCACAAACTTTTGAAACTTTGCCCCGAGGAAGGGACCATGGTCCATCTTATTACCTGTTCATGGTATCTGCAGATCAAAGATCAAAACCATATAAAGGAGTGAATCATGGGTTCATGGAGGTGCTTATTCTGAATTTACAGCTGTTATGGACTTGTGGCCACAGACAAACACTTAGTGGGTTTGAAGGACTGATCATCTGCTACTGTTCTTGTTGGAGTTGGAGGTGTGATCTCTGATAAGGTATCAGCCTATGTGTAGCTTCTTTTAGTATTTTAATATGTTTTCACTGAGCACCAATGCTTTCACCCTGAGAATAAATGTGCTTGCTTAGGAAGGGCTGAGTGGTAACTTATAGCTATGGGAAATGGTGCTGTTTATAGCCTCGGAGGAGAAAAACAAAGCATGCCTGCTCAGGCAGTCTGATGTGTTGGGGAACTTCAGGTCTGAATTTGCCTCGGTGTTTCATCTCAAACGTATAAGAGATATCACTGACAATCAGATGTCAAAAATCACACCGTTTTACTTTTTCAAAAAGTTGCTACTTGTATGAAGTTTATTTCTGACACTTTTAATGCTTTGAAAATGTATAGCATATTTGCCACTTGAGGATTTTGGCATAATTATTTAACTTAATTCCTCCAATCTCGTGACAGCTAAGAGTAAAAATTGTAAGTATTAAATGGGCATGACCTGGATAATTTTGTCCCCTTAGCCTGTAATATAATGGAATTCAAAGGTGTCTAATATTTCTTCCTTGATTCATCATAAAAATCTAGAGGTGGAAATCTCATAGAGTCTCGAGATGGAAAAGACCTATTAGGTCATTGAAACTCTTTCCCCTCTGTGCAGAATTGGTCCTGTATTCTTGTTCCATCTAATTAGTTTTAAATGCCCCAAATGATGGGGATTTGTTCCAGCGCTTCCTCTGGGCATTGGCACAGCCTACTAGGTTGACTCTCGCCACTAAGAAATTTGATACTGATCTTCATCCTAACTTTTCTTTCCTTAATTTCATCACATTTAATTCCTACTGTCAATTATTTTTGTGCCACCACCTCTTATCCCAATTCACAGTTCGCACCCTTTCAGACTGCTATCATGCCTCCTCTTTTATTGTCTCTCATCCAAGCTGCAGATATTTAGCTCTTTTAATCTTTGCTTATCATAAGTCAATCACTTCAGTCCCCTGATCTTTTTTGTTGTTACACTCACTTCAATTCATCAATATATTTCTGGCAATGAAGTGACCCAGAATTGAACACAGGCTTGAATCTTATCACTATATAATTAAAATAGATCTATGAAATAGCTTTTAACTAAGTGAATAAAGCTTTCACAATGAGAAATCGGTCAAGCTGAAGTATTAAGAAGGTTACATTTAGCTCCTAAAAAATTCTCCATTTGTTTACAAAGAGAGAGAGGTGAATTTTAAAGGAAATAAAGACTACATTTCATCTGAATCAGCTGAATCAAACATTGCATCTTCCTATACTTGTAACTGACACAAGCTGTGAGAGAACCTCTACCATAAAAGCCAATAAATGTGTGAAAAATGAACCCACAAGTTATAAAGATGAAGATCAAAAGAGGGGAAAAAAGAGAGGGAAAAGCACAAGAGGGGTAATGATGCTGAACACTTAAGGCAAGTCTACACTACAAATTTACACCTTTGCAATTGCACCGATGCAGCTGCACCACTGTTGCGCATCTGATGAAGATGTGCTAAGCCAATGGGAGCTCCCATCAGCTTAATAACTACACCTCCATGAGAGGCGGTAGCTATGTCGACATGAGAAGCACTCCTGCCAACAAAGCACTGTCTACAAAGCAGGTTATGGTTGCGATAACTATGTCGCTCAGGGGTGTAGATTTTTCACATCCTTTAGTGACGTAGTTATACCAGAGTACGTATGCAGTATAAACCAAGCATTAGTATTCCAGCATTAGGGCTCAGTCCATCAACACACTCTTCACACTTAACTCCCATTCACTTTAATGGGAGATGAGGGAACACATCGCCTCTTTGAAAGCACTGAGCACCTTGCAAAATCTGATCTTAAGAGCCAAATACTGGGAGACACTAAGCACTATGTGAACTCATTGCAGCTCCCATTGGGCCAAATCCTCTGAAGTTCTGAGCACCAATCATTTCACTAGGAGTTGTAGTGATCAGCAGGTGCTCGGAATCTCTTAGAATTTGGCCAATTATTAATTTTTGTAGAGTGTTTTAAATATTTATAATTCTATATTAACAGTAAATGTTATTATGATATGCATGTGCAAAAAGAATATGTGCAGCTTATAGAAATAATAATAATAATATGGTTCTAAAATCAAACTCAGCAAAATGTTGACCAAGGGGGAAAAAATACTTTGATTACATTCTGTATAATTTCTACAGCATGATACATCTCTCTATCTTTATCTGTATCTGTGTATTTCTATTGTGCTAAACACCACAGTACAGCATCCAGACACCAAATCTAGGGGTCTTGGTATAGGAGGCATCCAGATGCCAAATCCAGGTTGGTATTGGTATAGAAGGCAATGTTCTCTGATTCATTCACAGTGGGGTTGTAATTCCATAGGTTGTCATGGCACTGTTCCACATTATGCTATGTAAGATGGCATTGGTCTTTGCTACGGCCACCAAATGAGGGTTTAGGTGGGAATTCTAATAGGTCGCTAGAGCTCCAAAGGCTCGTGCCAATGTCAAATCAATGGTGAGCTTCACAAGGGCACATACCTCTCCATCCTGCTCTGTGATGAGATAAAATAAGTTATACTTTCCTGATTTTGTCCCCTGGCATGTCAACATGTGTATACAGTTCAAACTCTTGTTTTTACCATTTCCATGCCTTGGCTAGGATCTTGTCAGAAAAATCCACGGTTCCCAAGGGCTATGCCACCATCCGCTTTATCAATAAAGTGATTACATGAACAGGCAGAATGGTAGGAAATCATAGAATCATAGAATCATAGAATCATAGAATATCAGGGTTGGAAGGGACCCCAGAAGGTCATCTAGTCCAACCCCCTGCTCAAAGCAGGACCAATTCCCAGTTAAATCATCAATGGGGTTTTAAGTCCGGTATTACATGCTCCAACTGTGCTCTCTCTCTCCATGCTCACTCAGGAGCATCCCCAAGGCTTATCTCCCACAGCCTCTTATCCATAACAATATATGCTCGTGTTTGAAAATGGAACCCGTTGTTCCAGTTCCCTTCATTATATTACATTTTTCAGAATGAACTGTATTACTGCAGGCATGAGAGATTTCTGACAGGGATGGTGCAATACTATCCAAATATGGTTGAGTTTTTGTAAAGAGTCTTGACAATAATCCTAATCCACCCTTCTGTTTAGTGGCAACGTCTGACAATGAGATTTCACGAATGGACAGCCCCCTCTAGACTGTCACTTCCTCCTGATAGCTTGTAACAGAGTCTTCCACAGCAAGTACCTTTTATCAAGAATGTCTTGTCTCAAGCTCCAGTGAGCTTCATTCTAGTATCAACATCGGCATCATAACTGATGACTGCAATATGCAACCCTTGCACTCCCCTGATTCTACAGCCAGGACTGTGCAGTAGAGCTGGTCAAAAACTACCAATTGTTTTTCTCAGGAGATTTTTGGGAGGAAATCTTTATTTTTTAATTGAAGAAAAGTTTCCAGGGTTTAAAAAAAAACAAAAACAAACAAAAAAAACCCCACCAAAAACCTGAAACGCTTTTTATTTGCAAAAATCATTTTAATAAAAAAATCCCAGTGTTTGGTACACATTTTGGGTTTTCAAAAACTTTCACCAAAATCCAATATTTTTTTTACCAAAAAATGGTTTCTTGTTTTGAATTTCAGCCAAGATGAATTTTTTTTCCCCACAAAAATGTTAATTTTGGTTGAAAAACCATTTCTGGTTAAAAAAAAAGGTTTGACCACCTCTGCTCTGCAGTGGTAAATTAATATCCTCTGCAGCAATTAATATCCTGAATCAGGATGAGCGTGCTCTAGAAGCTTTCAGAAGGCTGCTTCATAAAGGTAGTAGAGGCACTTCCCTTGCACTCTAAAGAGCTCTGGAATGTGCACTCCCTTCTTGAATGTAAGCTGGAATGTGATGGCTCCACACCATTCCCAGTGAAGGCCTCTGCTGATAAAGCAAAATTCAGTCAGGCCCGCTGACAGGGGGGGCAATTGCCCAGGGGTCCGAGCAATTTAAAAGAACACGGGGGCCCTCGGCTGCTGCCACTGCCAGGGTAGCAGTGGTGGCGGCCGGGAGCCCCAGGCCCTTTTAAATCGCCCCAGCGGGCTGCAGGCCTCCTTGGCGCGTGTGGGGTGGTAGCTGCCCTGGCAAAGGCTGCCGGCCGGGCATGTGGAAGCCCTGGCCGTGCACACACACACACACACAATTCAGTGAATGCGGTTATCACGTCACATATTTGTACCTTAAGAAAATATCTAGCAATATTCAGGAAGGCGTCTTTGGCTATAATGTTTTCAGGCAATTCAGTATAGCACTATCAGTAAGACTGGTCACTGTGCAAAGATACAAAGCCCCACATTAAGGACATGCATACGAATAACTTTGCCTCTCAAGATCAGATAAAGTCCAATATTTTTCCTAGCAATGAAAATTTGTGTTGTATGTTTTATTTCAACTTCCTCTTCTATAGCATATGTACTGTATACGATGCTCCATATCTTATAAAGAATTAATTTCATACCAGGTAGTTGAAGGCTGCTATCAAATTCCCCCTCATTCTTCTCTTCTGCAGACTAAATAAGCCCAGTCCCCTCAGCCTCTCCTCATAAGCCATGTGCCCCGGCCCCTGAATCATTTTCGTTGTCCTCCACTGGACTCTCTCCAATTTTGCTCCACAATGTATTTATTTAATTTTAATATACAATTCAAAATAACAAATTCTACATCTTATATTTAGGCTCACAGTTTGTTTAATAGTGGTGCTGTAACTGGGAAAAAAAAAAGTTAATTACATCAAGCAGTGCCACAACTTACATATAGTGAGTTCTAATGTGTTATCAATAGGATATAAAAAGTAGTGTCATAAACCTCAGCCATGCCTTTCTAGGGGGCCCATTGACTGTTCTGCCCTGGGGCTTGGAATTGCTGTCAGCAGGCCTGAATTCAGTCATTCATTTAGGTCTTGATTCTGGAAGGTGCTAAGTGCCATCATCTTTCACTGAACTGAGGATATATTGTACAATACTATTTTGAAATCAGATCATGCGTGTAAAAGTTTATAAGGTATATGTATGCTACTAGAGTTGGGGCTGAGCTACATGAACTGCAGGCAGTTCTCCAGTCCCTGCCCCAGCTCACTAACTGCAGGTGTCCTAGGATTCAGCATTTTTATTGGGGACCACTTCTCATCCAAAGAGTTATATTTGTAAACAAAGAAGCTAACTTTATACTATACCAATTTAAAAGCTTCCATTTGAAAACTCTTTCTATATGAACTACAGATTTTTAAAATAAAAGGTGATCTATATCCCGGCCCCCCAGTTATAAGGTTTTTTCCATTTGTGAAGCTGAATGTTGTGGTTATGATGAGCATTGGAGTGATTGTGCTGTAAAATGATTACTTCTGTTTATACACAAATGAGGCAGTAATGCAAGCTTTCTTGTCAACCATGATACCAACATTTCTAAGAAGGTAAGGATAGTTCAGTCTCCAAGTCCATTCCATCCTTTTCCTATTTTCGAGGCTGTATATTCTGACAGTGTTTTTTTTTTTGGTTTTTTTTTTTTTGGTATTCTGCACACTAAAGACTGGACTGAGACCAATAATTCATTTCAAATACACTACTGAACAGTCATCAGATGATAAAACTTTCCATCACTACCAACTTTGTATTGGTTTCAACCAGTGACTTAGAGGGGAACGGATTCATAATTTGCTATAATTCCCTTTAGCTATTCACTCTCCCCATTCTTTCTGACCAATAAAATACAAAGAAAATATCCTTTTCATTATACATGGAGACCTCCAAACCTGGCCAAGTGTGTTTTGATTAAGCCTCTCTATATTGTGTATTGGCTCTAAAGAAGTACAACTACTTTCAATTGACTCATGGGGGCTAGGCACTGTAAAGACTATAAATCCCATGATGCAGTTTGGCACACTCTGGTGCACTTTGGACTTGGCTTTGTCATCCTGTATCTTCTGGGCAGAAGTGGAAAAGTTATGATATCCTGACAAGAATGCATTGAGAGGATTGGAGGGCTGAGGGCTGGGTAAGGGAAGCTGGAGGAGAGAGGAGGCTGTATAAAAAAGAACAAGTGCCTGAAAAAGAGGGACCAGAGATTCCTGAGAAAGCTCAGGCTGGAGCTGTGCTAAGTTTAGGTGTCCAGCAGGTAGGAACTAGTAGCAGTTGTCTGTGTTTAAATATAGAGGTTTCCCTAGATGTCCCTGTGGAGACCATGCAACCTATATTAAGGCCATGCTGCAGTTACAGGCCTGCTAACACCGAGTTCCAGCATGCTTACTCCCTTCTCTACAGCCAGCCACTGAAAGCTGCAGACAGAAAACACTGCAGATCCTCAGTTCTGCCCAAAGGCCACTGTGGAAAGTGTGGGTACCCCTGAGACTAGTCTCCTTATTTGCGGAGACCCTGTTTTTCCCCTTGGTGCTCTGGTGTGGAATTGCTTGTGCGAGGGACAGAGTCTCATCACAGGGTAGCCAAGGTGAAGACCAGGGAGCTTGTAAGAAAAGTGATTGCCTGTTTAGTACTGGTGGCTGTTGTTTTATATCTGGGATTACTAGTTGCTGCTGTTGTCAGTTTTAACCTACTCTATACATAAGTGCCTCACCTCTATTATCTGGCCTGCCTTAGCTGATTCACAGATATGTTGTGCTGTCCTTGAATTCCCATTCAGCAAGTGCTCCAACACAAGAAAGTGTCTGGGATTTTAAAACTACAGGGGAGTGCCCACTCCAGGAGGGTTTGAGTTCGTATAATATCAAGAGTGAATGTTCTTGTGTACATTCAAGTTTTGTTTTTACATAAGCCTCCAGTGTAGAAAGTAGTGGAGAGGTTTACTTCAATGTTTTAAATTCACCACCATTAACTGAACTGTTGTGATGTCACAGTCTTGTCACACTCATTGACTTGTCACAGTCATTACTGTAGGTTATTGTATTGTCATTACATTTTGCTAGATTACTTCTAAATCAGACTTGTCCAGGCTTCAACTTCAGTTGCTTTACTAAGAGCAATAAGTATCATCTACCTTTATCTACTAGGCCTGTTGCATGGTTTTGGCTGGAGTTGTTCCTTGTAGCTATTAAAGTACCCAAACAGAGGTATACAGTGCATATCCAGGTGGAGGTACTTACAGCTATGAGTAGAGAGCTGCTGCAACTGGCTGGATAGAAGATGCCCAACATTCCAACAACACCTCCCCAGGACCTCCATTATCCTAAAAGATATTAGGCATCCAGACAAGAGGTGAGCACTTGCCTGTGTAGGGGTGATCTGGGAAGGAGGAGAGGGTTACATACACATCAGGTGTTCTGTCTTTTGTTTGACTGCAACTCCTGTATAGAAGACATGTCTGTGACCGGATATCTATGTCACTTGCTCACCTAGTGAAATAATTGTTTATTTTAACACAGCATGTGCACTGTCTGAAATGGGAACATAATTGAAACTTGACAAAGTGTACTTATGGTAGAACTTTGTTTGATAATACATTTACCACAGGCATGGAGAATGAAAACCCTCTTTTTATAACCCATCCAATCCTTGGTTTCTCTCCAGTGGGATGCCAACCAACAATGCCAACTAGTGACAATTAAAATAGCATTTTTAGTGTTTATTGTGGGGATTTTTTGTGTGTTGTGAACACTGGTCCACCAGGATCTGGCTGAAATCACCAATTACTTCTGAATAAACCACAACAAAGGCCTCACAATGTAAGAGCTTTGGATCACCACCAACTTACACCATATTACAATCAGTAAATTAGAGGAGAAAGGCTTTGTAGCCTATTACCAATCCAGGATCCAATCATCTCAATTATTTTAAAAAATCTAACTTATTTGAAAGTCAGGTATGTACATAGTTGGAAATGTGTTTAATGCAGCTGTTCAAAATGTATCATTTTTTAAAAAAAAGTTGGAAATAGTTTCATTTTTTTCAGCCAGCTATAGTTTTCAAAACGCACGTATGACTTGTGAAATGCACATGGAATAAATTCCATCCCTTGGGTAACACCACTGAATTCAGGGTAGCCACTCAGTTGCGTAGTGGTTGCTGGATCAGGCTCTAGGTCTAACATAAATCATCAGCTTGGAATAGCATTGTGTGGCTTCCAGATGGTGCTATGTTGTGCACACTGCAACATACAGCTTTGCAAATAATTGTAGAAATGTTTGATCCATACTTTGCGAAGTGTGAGAGTACAATAGAATCCGACAATTCACAGAACGGTCAAAAATTTTTAAATACACAACATAATTAAGGAATGACAGTTTTGGATAGCTACAAAATGCCACAATATAAAAATTAAAAAAATGTTGTTTTCCTTCCTTCTGTGAGTTTGAAATTACCCTGCTACCTCTTTCTCTGATTTCCATTGAATCACCTCAATAATAGAGCATTTTACATTTTCTGTGTGCTCTGCATCCATTAACTAACTAATAGAGCTGTTTGAATGATGGTGATTTTTTTTCCCAGAAACTTTATGAAGACAAATCCTCTGCTCCAAAAAGTTTATAATCTTTGGCTCTGAGCCTGCAAAAAGGTAAATATATGAGTCACTTTACATATTTGTGTAATTACACTAAAGCCATTGCAGTTTTTGTATGGAAAGTTATGCATGTGCTTACATCTTTGAAGGTTCAGAGTCTAAGGGTATGTCTATATGTACAGCACTGCAACAGTACCTGGTGAAGATGCTCTATGCTGACAGGAGAGAGCTGTCTCTCAGCATAAAAAACCCCACCTCTGCAAGCTTCTCCCACCAACATAGATGACTGGTGACTCCCCATACTGGGGTGGGGGAGGCACAAGCAAAAGGGGAGGACATGTGACCTCCTCACATGTCTCTTCCCTGCCCTGCCCCCACTCCGGGGGCTCTCCCCACCTCCTCCCCACCTCATGTTACCTGCAGGAGAAGAGGAGACTCTGTCCTCCCACTGCACCAGCTCTCCCCCAGCACGTTTGGCTGCTCTCCCTGGCAGCCAGGCTGGTGAGGGAGCAGTACGGAGCTGCTCCCAGTGCAGCGTGCAGCTACTCTGTGCAGCGTAGCCAGCTGCCTGGGAGAGAGCCTGGCTGGGAGACAGCGGAAGCCCACTCCCTGCCTGGGCTTGGCTTCCAGGGACAGGGGCCAAGCATGCTTGGAGGGTGGGAGGGCTCCGGGTTGCTCAGCCACTGTCCCTGGAAGCTGAACCTGAACGGGAGGCAGCCCGCCATCGTCACAGCCCCAGGCACTCTCCCAGGCAGCTGCTGCGATGCACCTGGCAGTGTCCCAACAGCTGGAAGAGGCTCTGGCCCCACCCCTTCTGCTCTGGCTCTGGCCCTGCCCCTTTCTTTCCCTGCCTGGGCCGGGCGCTGGGGAGGGGAAGGGGGACTTGACCCCACATGCCCTCCCCGACGCATCACCTCTACCAACTGACATAGCACTGTACACACAAGCATTTATGTCGGTGAAACTTATGTCTCTCAGAGGCTGAAATATTCACATCCCTGAGCAACATACATTTTGCTGACATAGGCTGTAGTCTAGACATAGGCTATGTCTACACTATGCACCTTTTAGCGACACAGCTGTGCCGCTACTGCCATGCCGCACTTCCATCCCCAAAGAGAGGTGGTAGGCTTGTCGGCAGGAGAGTGTCTCCCACTGACAAAGCACTGTCCGCACCGGTGCTTTCATCGGTAAAACTTTTGTCTAAGAGGGGGTTGGGTTTTTTTTTTCACACCAACGAATGTGCAGTGTAGACAAAGCCTAAGGCCTAAGACTCTGATCCTGCAATGAGCTCTACGCAAGCAGAAGACTGCCTCCATATACAGCCCCATTGATTTCTATGGGCCTCCCTGGGGTCAGAGGAATACACCATCACAGGTCAACATTAGAGCTAAATAGACTACATAGGCAAGAGTTTAGGCAAGGAGAAATAAATAAATAAATAAATCACTGGTTGGGAGTTTTCCATCAGAATAGCTTTCTGATGAATAATGCTCTTTTTTGTAAAATAAAAATTTTCACAGAAAAAAATTATTTGCCGGAAAATGTAAGTTTTCTGGATGAAAAATCAAAATGACTTCTCCCTGACTGCTTGCCTAGAAGGGTCTTATCAATTTTACCTCCTGTGTGCAAGGAAAAAGTGAAATTGAAAAGAGCATTCCAGGTAAGCAGCCCACCAGCTGAAATATTCCACTTTGGTTTTCCTGAAATGTAATTTCTTTGGCAATCCTTTCCTACAAAAAATACACATTATTTCACTTTTCATCCTGACTGAGGAGGGAAAATTTTTCAAAAACAAGATATTTTTCATGTGTAGGGATTTCCATTTTCTAGTCCATTCTTTAAAAAAAATCCCACCATAAAGTAAAACAAACAAAAACAATGTGAACAAAGACTGAAAATAGCCAAGTATCATCATGTTAGCTGCAATATTTGGCTATATCTTGTTTGCCCATCTGTTGCAGTTAACTAAGCTATTTGGCCCTTAACTGAATTTCCTGATCCAAAGTACCTTTACATAAGAACGGCCATACTGGGACAGACCAATTGTCCATCTAGCCCAGTATCCTTATTCCGACAGTGGCCAATGCCAGGTGTTCCAGAGGGAATGAACAGAACAGCCAGCTTAAAACAGGTATTTGCTTTATAATTTTCCAAAATGTAGTAAATACCACTGAATTACAGGCTAGGGACCCTTTCCTTTAAACTATTTACTTGCATATGTAGTTTGACTGAAGTAAACAGGATTACTTATAAATAAAAGCTACTCTTGTGAATCAAGTATTTGCAGGATCAGGCCCTTGCAGTGAGGCCTCAATACAGATTAAAGAAAATCCAAGGTAAAGGATATTATAAGGTGTTTGGGGTACAATTTTCAATGGACCCTAAGTTCCATTCTCAAGAGTGACCTAGGCACGTAGGGCCAGGTCCTCAAAGGCAACTAGATACCTAAAGTTTCAGATTGGAGCCTTGTTGAATTTTCAAAAGCATCTAGGCACCTAGAAAGCCAATATTGTTGCTGTAGCCTTTGTTGGTAAATGCTTCTTAGCAAACCTCCATTGTAGCATGTAGAATGGCAAATACTAATATCCAGTCAATAGGTCAACAGAATAGTGCTGTGATGATAAGGCATTCCTGCCTGTGCACTGAGGCTGTGTAGAAATGCCGCAAAGGCTGTGTACCAATGCACATTCTTGCACCAGTACTGGTGTGAATATTGAGCACCAGATCTAGCAGAACATCTGAAACACCAGCTTCTTTCAGTGCAAGCCATAATGCTTATCTGTCAACCAAATCAAAAAGCCTCTTTGATGTCAATATACGCCACATGAAGTGGGTAGTTAAATTCTCACTAGAAGCATGTCATATGTGCTGTCAGTGTCAAATCAAGAGCATAAAATGATTTCACTTTCTGAAAAGGTCATAATCTTGCAAAGATCTGGCCTTCCTTCAATCCCTCATGACATTCAAAGGGAACATTGCGTGCTCTTTGGCCATGACTTCAGTATGGATGAAAACACCCCAGCACATCATACTTTCAAACTCTCCGTTGATGTGCAAAAGAGTGTATGTCCTCACTCTACCGTGGCCCCACCTGCAGGGCTGCCCTGAAGATTCATAGTACCATACGATTGAGCCAGATCTGGAAACTTCACTACATGATGCTGGCACAGTGCCATCAACCATGGTCACCCTGGTTGGTGCAATGATCCTAAGAAGACTATGCATGTTTGATGTTGACTAGGCACCTAACTTCCATTTAATTCAACTGGGATTTAGGCAGCAAACTTCTTTTAAAAATCCCTCTAGATGCCTATCTGTAGGCATGTAAATACCTTTAAAAATGTGGCCCTTAGGAATTTACGTCCCTCTGACTTTCAATGAGATTTAGACTCCTAAGTACCTAAGTCACTGTGATGTTTCCCTGATGTTATGCTGGACCGGTGATCTGCTAGGTCACTCCAATCCTTGACTCTGGGAGCCAGCCTTACCCTGCTTCACTGTGAGAACCCCCACTTCTGGGCTGTTCATACACAGCCTCCAGCATGTAAGCTGCTCTTGGCCAGCTGCTGCTTGGATTGTGCAACCAAATGACACTAGCCAATATCTCCAGTCCCAGATACAACCCTAGGAACCTCCGTCTTGCAGTGTCCAGTTATGCCTGTTGGACGCTGCAAGCTTATATGAGTTTGTCAATTTAACAAAGAAATTGCTATGTACCAGGCTTGTTATCCCAAGGGGAGTCTCTGACATGCTCAAACCAAATGTACTGCTTCAGATAGAATAAACAGACAAATTTATTAGCTACAAAAGATAGATTTTAAGTGATTGTAAGTCATAGCACAACAAGTCAGATTTGGTCAAATGAAATAAAAGCAAAATGCATTCTAAGCTGATCTCAACACTTTCTGTGCCCTTACAAACTTAGATGCTTCTCACCGCAGACTAGCTGGTTGCCCTTTAGCCAGGCTCTCCCCTTTGATCAGCACTTCATCACTTGGTGGTGTCTGTAGATGGAGGTGGAAGAGAGAGGAAGAGCATGGCAAACATCTCTCCCTTTTATCGTGTTCTTTCTTCCCTCTTGGCTTTGCTCCCCCCATTCTTCAGAGTCAGGTGAGCATTACCTCATCGTAGTCCCTTACTGACCAAAGGAAGGGAGGTGACTTACTCGAGAGTCCAACAGATCCTTTGTGGCTGCCTAGGCCAGTGTCCTTTGTTCCTGTGATGCTGGGCTGGGTTTGTCTCATACATGCCCTGATGAGGTGTAAACTGCCCTTCTGTTCCTGGAGAGGTTTGCCTGGGCTTGTTTTAAGCCACGAGAACACGTTTTCAGCCTCATAACTTTATACATGAAATTAAGTCCTATAACATTACCATAACAACAATTCTCCATGCATCATGAGCCTTCCAAAGACACCCGACATGACAAACTTTGCATTGGATACCACACAATCATATTCTCAGGATGAACATGGGGATGTAGGGTGTTCCCCCAAGATACAGAGTGTCACAGTCACTTTTGAAAATTTTACCCTTTGTCTTTCACCGGGGGTGCAAATCACTCCTGTGCAGAGAATCAGGACAAGGCTGAGTCTCCTTTTAAATCCTATTTCCATCATATTTGAGAGTTTAAGTGGGATATAAGTACTGCATAGGGCCAGTGCTTGCTTTCAGCACCAGGGTGAATTTCACCCGTCAGGAAGCAAGTTTACAACTACTGTACTATTGTTGTCTTTCTCATGCTATACAGCTGAGATATATTATTCTCTCAGCTTGAAAAACAATCAAAACATGACTTGTTCTACACAGAATAAAATAAAGAGAGCAGTAATAATAAGAATTATGTTACCAGATAAGGAACAGAATTAATGGATTGGGCTGGAACATGAAGTAAGCATGAGTGAGAAGATCCAGAGCAACAAATGGCAGTGTGCAAGAAGTGGTACTAACAGAAAAGATGACAGATTGTTGAAGATAATTCTAGAATGTATGCCAAGGACTGAAAATCCCAACAGAGGGGAAAAAGCAGCACCATGAAGAGAGAGAATTTGGAAAAAAATCGAGAGCAGCAGGAACGCAGGAATAACCAGATAGTGCAGAAGATGTAAGATGCAGGGAGTCCTCTGTCCTGCAGTGGATTGATAGTGGCAGATACACTAAAAATATGTTTCATTTGTGCTTCTAATGCACCCATGTGATGCTGCCATATTAGATTATGCTGCTTCACACTGAGTTAATGTCACTTATTCCAAGTCCATGTGATCTACATGATACACCATAAAGAGACACAGGAGCAGAATTGTTTTTTTTTCTATGAATTTGATGTCAGTTTGGATAACAAATATTTAATTCCAATTTTATACTGATTGCCTGGTGAATGATTATACATTAATGTATTAAACAGAAAATAGATTCCATTTCTATAACAGGTCATTTCAGTTTTTTATTCTCTGAACTGCAAGTGCAGATCCTGATTTTACAGTCTTTCCTCAAGTATAATTCCCATTGACTTCCACAGGAATTTTGCCAATGTTAGGATTTTGAAAGCCTAGAAGACTGATCCAAAGCTGTTGAAATCAATAGGAGCTTTTCCAGTGATTCTTATGGACTTTGGATCTGGCCCTTTGCACATATTCTTTTTACAGCTTCATGCTATTTTAATTATTTTCAAAGGGGGTTGGTAATTATTTTGTAAATATATTGTCCTTTGGTGTATGAAATGTATTCTTTTGATAGTCAGACTTCTATTCCTCAAAGAGTATTCTTATAATATTCATGCATGTGTTTAAGCATAAGCTTAACGCCCATTGACATCAATGGAACATAAGTATATGATTCACTTTAAGCATATGCTTTTGTGCTTTCCTGAATACAGACATTAAGTAGGTGCCATTTTAAGATGCAGTCCTTTACCCTTTATTCTTAGGTCAAGCTGCACTGAAATAACAATTTCAGGCTGGGGTAACAGTCAATACAACATTTTACAAACAAATAATTGTGCAGATGCTGAATGTTGTAAATTACCTGCCAACACAAAAATGTGAAGTCTGAGTGAAACATAATATGTTTGCAAAATTGGATCATAAATGGATGCCTGCAACCCCTATGAGAAAAAAACTAAGTGCTTTAAGAAAACTCACAAAAGCAGGACTATAAAAATTTTGTCAATGCAGACTTTTTAAATGATCCCAGATCAGGACTCTAAGAAAAAGCAAAGCACAAACCTGTAAAACCCAACACTAGCAAGTAACATTTTAAAGCATTTTGATATATTGAGCAGTTTTAAATGCTCCCTTCAGTTTTAAAAGAGACGGAGTAAAAATGGCAACTAAACCCAAGACACCTAACACATTCCTCAACTCACCTATTCTCTGCTATAAAAGCTAGGATGAGAAAACCATCTTGACACAGAGATTTAATTTGGAATAAGATACATAAAATTTGATGTGTCCTCATAGGTTTTTTAACCTGACACAGAACTGCCATATTCTACATACTGTATAAACACAATTCTGAAGGTATTTCTCACACTAAAATTAGAAAAAAAGAATGGCATACACATTTTATACCTCCCTGAAGTGTTTTACTTCAGCAATAAAACATAGCACTGAAGCAAGAAAAAGCTTGCACTTGCTTTCCCGTGCTGTTTGCCCAAAAGGATTACATTGCAGCATTTGTTTTATGTTGTAAAAGTGAATTATTTATAATGGAAATGCACCGTTCCACACCCACTCTCATTTAACAAAGCAGCCAGTTTACACAGTCCATAGACAAGATTTGATCTTTGGCAATTTGGATTTAGAAACAGTGTAGCCCTGGAAAAAGCAATCTGTTGTCAATTTAAACTGTTGGATATGCTCTTTACAAGCCTTCTCTTTTAGAATCAAATGTGAAAATTGTTTGTTGAACTCTCTCTCCAGTTACTGTATTATGCTATCAAGTGTAATATAATTAAAGTAATGGTGCAAAAAGAGAGACCCATGTATTACGTATTAACCATGTTTTTCTGGACTCATTATTGAACTCACGATGAAGTGAATTATTAGTTGCACAAAAGTACATTAGTATATTTCCATCTACAGCACTATCACAATGAAATGCCACATAACAAGTACCCTGGTGATTATGGTCTTGCTTTTGGCATGAAAGAAAGAAAATCCAATGCAACCTTTGTTCTTGTAAAAATTATTTCCATACACACATACAAACACATTCCAATTAAAAGCACTGCTTGTTCTGTGGAGAACATTGTCTTATTAGCTAAGGATCTTTTCTACAGCACTGTAACACGATGGTAGCAAAGGTTACATCTGAAAGTCACTGGACAGCTACACCAGGAGACAGGCTAACAGGAAATTGAAAGGCAATTGTGAATACTGTGGTCCAACTAAATGCCAATTTAGAAACTAGATATAACTCCTGGATTCGGTTTGCACTTTTTAAATTACATTCCAAAGTGTGACAGGCAAGCAAAAAACATGGTAAATGTTCTTCTCCCAGATATTTTATGACTTAGGCAAGTCAGGCTGCAAATGGATATGCCCTGTTAAAATAAATTAGCAAAAATAATTAAAAATAAATCATTATTTTCTAAGGGTAAGTTCTGATTTAATTTTCACTCATATAAATATGGCATACCTACACTGAAGAGAATAGACCTACATGAACAGCGGTGTAAACAAGAATTGATTGGGCTTTATCGTGCCAGCATTGTACAGAGCTTAGTAATAGCAAATCTACTGGTACATCTATCCATGGTGCCTTCTGTCCTCATCTGTGACTGTGATGGGTGTATAACCTCACACTGGAACTGAAGCAGTTAAGGAGCAACTCTGGGCCCCACCCATCTCCTCCTACAAAACCTGCTCCAGGGAACAGACAGCTCAGAAGGCTCCTGAAGAAGGATGCTATAGAAACCTTTCGCTCGGAGACAGATCCTGCCTGCTGAGCCCAGAGTGGCTGAAACTTTGGTTATTCTGTTTTTCTTTGCTACTGTTTCATTCAATAAGAGTCTGGTGAGGTAGAGAGTGGTAGGAGGTGGCCCAGGGAGGCAACCTTAAGGCACTCCTGGGTGCCGGACACTGTTGCTATTTACAGGCCCCTGGGTCAGAGTCTGGTGGACTGTGAGGGCCTGGACTCCCCTACCAACCACTTTGTTGTGGAGAATCCAAAAACCCTCTTTTCCAGACTTCCCCATGAGAAACTCACAGAGGGTAAAGACATTGCAAATTCCATGGCTAGGAGCGAACACCCGCAGGGGTCATTAAACAAACTGAATGTTCTTTCCCCTCCACTGGGAAGGCATGGGACCCACTATCTTTCTTGGTACTCTGTTACCCCAGAGAGGGACATGGCTAGTTTCAGTGTGGGAATGATTTTCAATCGCTGTCTTTTACAGACTTCACTCTCAAATTTCTTACTACCTCAAGCCTAGTCTACATTTGGGAATAGCCATCAGTGATATTACAGCTCCAGTCAAGTGCCCTCTCAGACTGCAGTCAGGGGAATACAAGCCTCTGGATCACTGTGTGGTTTAAGCCTCTGACGCTGGAATGGCATCCAGCCACTGCCCTTGTCTTGGGGTCCTTATGTAACCCACACACCTCCTGGGTGTGGTGTTCTGTCCCATCTAATGGCACCGAGACCACTTAGAGAGAGTTAAATGAGTCTTCTCTACAGCCTTAGTTAAGAGTCAGTTGGCTTTTAGCTCATGAGGTAGAGGTTCATGCACTAAGCTCCAGAGATCCCTGGTTTGATCCCACCTGCCGATGACTGGGGTCTGTCTGCGTTACACTTACACACATTCTCCAGGTGCAGATGCTTTGTCTAGTATCCCTCCTGACAACTGGAACCTTCCTTCCAGCTGCCTAGCCCTTCTGGATACAGTGTTGACCCTTCAGGCTCCCCTGTACTTAAACACATTCTCTCCCAGAATGCCACTCTTCAGGTGTGAACCCTCTAGTTTACAGCTGAATTCTCAGGAGACTCATGGTCTAAATCATGTAATACACACATGTAGATATACTTTGCCCAGAGTCTAAGGCCTGCTCTGCAATTAAAACTTAGGTCAATATAACTATGACACTCAGGGATGTGAAAAATCCACACCTCTGAGTGCTGGAGCTATGCCAACCTAACCCTTGGCAACAATCTAGCTATGGAAAAGCCCCTTCCATTACTGCAGTCTACGTCTACACTATACGGTTAGGGTGGCATCATGTTCATAGTGTAGACATGGCCTTATGTTGTTGCTCTTTTACTTAATCATGTAAAACACAAAAGAGTACAGATCATTTACAAAACAGTAAGCATCCTAACCACAATGTCCGCTACTGGCTCACCCTTCCCCTGGGATTCTGTGAGGCGGCATTCAGGCTCAGGAAAGCAGGCAGGGCCTCTAAATCACACAGACCCTACAGGTTGGGTTGTTTCTCTCTGCTCTTTGCTCTTGAGCTGTAGACAAAATGTCCAAAGACCCCAAATAGATCAGCTCTTCCCTTTTTATAACTTTTACCCCCTCTGTCAGCTTTCCCAGATGACCAAGAATCCCTGCCAGGTGATGTGGCTGCCAACTGTTTCCCCTGCTAAACTTGTTCTCCTGGTTGGGAGCCAGTGCACTGTTTAGAAAAATTCATTTTCAATAGAAGAGCACACATCACTTCAATGGTTCTCTTTTGTCATTCCTTGGCCACCAGCCTTTGGCATTTCAGCCCAATGTGGAGGCGAACAAACAACAGAGAAGACAAAAGGCTGCACGTGCAAAATGAGTTTGCAGCTTGGTAAAGATATATACAGTGACGCATTCCTGATACAGAAGTTTGCACAGTGACATTTCATAATGTCAGCCAGATTTCATAAGTTCTCAAATCATCACAAATGGCCACTAACTGCAAAAGCTGCACTAGAGATAACTGCTAAGAATATTGAAAGGTAACTGGGAGCAAATTGGGGTTTTACAAATCAGGCTAAACCCAAATTTACTCAACTGGTTCAAGCCACTGAATATCTTTGTCCACACATAGGATCAGCAGCACTAGTTTAACTACATAGATAGCTGGCCATGGATGCTGAGTCAGGGATATTTCTGAGGCCTTATACTAGCCCTTAGACCTGGATTGTCTTTGTGCTAACAAATATTTCATAAGTTTGCTATTTCATTTCCAGTAGTATTATCAGAATATTAACTTCTCAATAACTGTTTATAGATTCAATGTCGTAGGTGGTTTTCAAACCAGGCACCACATAATTATTTGTCAGTATCTTTTGGCTTCTCTGGGAAATCTGGCAACATCATTTTATGTGTGATACATATGTTGTAAATTCCTCTTGCTGTTCAAAATTGTCATCTGGCCTGGAAATAGAACTTCTTGAGTTGTAACCAGAACATGCATTATAGGACCTACAATAGTATCCACTTGAATCTTGTATTACTCAGGAAATTGCCCTAATCCATGAAATACCTTTGGCTTCATTGGCTCACCTGGAATTAGAATATTTCTGACAGCTACTACCAATTTGATCAATTTGAGATTTAGACTTGAGTTCTTAAAGTTGCAGAAGCTCATTTTTATATTTACCGATGATAGGTTTTATTAAGAAATACAAAGAGAGATTACATTATAATTATCATTATATCACATGAGCTAGGTAGATATTAATAATAATAATGTTTAATATTGTGGTAGCACCTACAGGCGCAAGCAGGATTGTAGTTCATTGTACTAGGCACTGTAGACTCATATGATGAAAAGATGGTACCCATCCCAAAGGTCATACAATCTAACAATGCTGGTTTAACATTTGAATTTTCACATGGACCCTTTTAAACTGAAATGCATCTTATTGCTATCTGATGCCAGCCAGATGGATAACAAGTTGTGATTGCTGTGACAGCTGTTACTGATTGGCTACAAATTGTGTATAAATGAGACCAGATTCTCTAGCTAGGTTACACCCTTTTGCACCACTAAGAAGGCACAAGGAGGCTGTAATCTGACTGACAATGCCCATCAGAGAATTCCTCTAGCACAGGTGAACTCCCTGCTGATGCCCTTCCTGGTGCAGGGTTGGGGAAGGAGTGTGCCAGCACTCCACCAGGACAATCGTCCACTGAATAACCTTGCTGCCTGACACTCCTCATACATTGAGTCTGCGATTAAAAAAATCCTATTATTTTTGTTATCCCTTCATCCTCCACCCCCTGGCTCATGCACTTGTTATATCTCACCTTATGGATTGTACATTCTTTGGGGCAGGGATTATATGTTTATGTAGTGCATGCATGGGTCTCAACCTGCCTGAGCCCTCTAGACAATGCCACAATAGCAACAAACTTTTTTTTTGCTATATAGCAAACCAAGCACTTTCGAAGAGTCCAGTTTATAAATAAGATTGTTTATTATAATTCAGAATAGTATTAATACCACTGCCAATTAATAGCACTGACAGAGAGCTGGGCAAGCACTAGAGGGTGTTGTGCATCTCAATACATGTTTTGATATGAGAGTTCAGGACATACGAGCATTAACCCAGAAAAATATGAGCTCAGTGACGGAGGTTGTTAAAGAAGCTGAGGAGGAGTGAAGTCCAGCAGTTCTGAAGCCATAATGATAACTGTCTAGTGACAATCATATATTTAGTAACAGGAGGCAGAACCCAGATACATTTTAAGTAACATGACCAACTGCTACATTTATATTTAGATTCTCATTTTCCCTGTAACCAAAGCTAAATATGGCTGTATAACTGGGTGGCTTGGTCCTTAACTGGGAGGCCACAGCCCAGTGAGAAGGATGCTCCTGTGGGAAACCCTGAGTGAGTTTGGGCCTGGAGACCAGAGCCAGAAGGCTGAGCTCCAGCTAGGAAGAGCTGGGAGGACTAGCTGTGAGAACAGACTGGGACAGGTGGAGAACTCTGGTTGTGATAGAAGATGCCAGAGCTAAGTAGGAACTTTTGTGTTGTGGTGATGGACTTTATCCTGAGGATTGTTTTATACTGTTTCTGTTATTAAAACAGCCCAACACAGAGGTGGTTTTAATCCAGAGAGAAGCCTGTGTGCAGATCTTTCCAAGGTCCTGAAGAGAGGGAAAGAGAGGCAGAGAGCTGCAGAGTGACCTCTGACCACAAGGGGGATGGCTAATCTTGTTACAAGCTAGAAACTTAAAACACCAGAAATGCCACTTTTTATGCAGTAGTTATAATTTTCTGCATTGACATATCAGAAGACAAGGAGAGTGAAAAACTAAATCCATTCAATTTGCTTGTGACATTTAAAAGTGCTAAGGGGAAAAAAGCCTTTTCAGAAAAAAAAAAAAAAAGAATATGAACCAAGGGCAGGTTTTAGATATTTGGGCTGTAACAAATGATGACTGAAGCCCTGTTATGTTACATTCTGTTCCCCCAGTCAGTCAAGATCCAGAATCGCAGCAGTATATTTTTGTTTCTCCCTCTAAATATGCCAGACCCAAGCATTATCCTATGATCTTCCACCAATTTAAGGAATCCCTGCTGCTGGGACAATAGCTGCAATGCCAGGTTACCACTGTGAAGGAAGTGACAGCATAACACAGCAGCATTTCTGCTGCTAGAAGAGGTCAACAAACATGATCACTGTTGAGGAAGGAAGTCAAGCTTCATTTGTTCCTTTCAATTACAACAAACAAATGCTATAGAAGAAAACAGTAGCATGTTACAGTAATATTTGTAACCTGTGCAATCTTTACCATATGTTCTATAAGCCCTTTTTTCTTTGCAAGAAAGAATGTATACCACTATTTAGACATTTTTGACACAGAACATGTGCTAACATTTATTCAGTGTAGTTTGTCTTAAGGAATAATGCTGAGGGAAAGAAATGTGTGATTTTTGAAATGATAACTGTGCTTCTTGTACCCAGCATTACAACACAATAAGCTTATATCTGAGTATTTTTTATGAGGTGAATTTAATCATCTGAGTAACTAAGCCCATATTTTCCCATTTATAACACAATAAATCCTCACTCTACAAGTTTGTGCCAGAAGTGGACTGAGATACATTTGCAAAATAATTAAATGGTATTATTAATTGATATTTTTTATTGGTGATCAGGAGTTCGTGTTTGTTCTTCTTCCACTGCTTCTTTTTAATAGATTTTTAAGCTACGTATGTGATTAGTCTAGCTTCATTTCAAATGAATTTTCTTTTCCAGAAATGTTACCTCAATTACAAAGTCAGTGTGAAGACAGCTACTATCCTATCATTGATAGGGTTTGGTATCATTGTGAGCCACTGTATCTTTTCATTTAATTTTCATTTGGTGGAATCATTTTCTTCAGTGTTTCTTCATTTCAACTCTAATCTGTTTCCTGAAAGGACAATAACACTTCTGATTTCTACATTATTTTACACCTGAGGAGCTCAAAGTACTTTACAGTAGTAACTAAGTCCCATGACACTCCTCAGAGGTAACTAGCATCCCCATTTTACAGATGAGGAAACTGAGGTTTAAAGGTAAAAGTCTCAGACCTTTACTCACATTGATTAGTACCATACTTTGCTAATAGAGTATCAGTGATAATTTACTGTGATAATCAGTGATAATAAAAGTGGTAAATTGCCTTGGGAGGTTGTGGAATCTCCATCACTGGAGATTTTTAAGAGCAGGTTAGACAAATACCTGTCATGAATATTCTAGATAATATTTAGTCCTACCATGAGTGCAGGGGACTGGACTAGATGACCTCTTGAGGACCCTTCCAGTCCTGTGATTCTATCATTCTATGTCAGAATTGCATAATAATGGGTGAGGTTTTATAAAGTGCCCAGCCTTGGTCTAAATCTGGTTCTGTTGAAATCAATGGTAAATCTCCCATTAACTGTTATTGCTGCTGTTGAATATTTATTGCTGAAATAATGAGAACAGTAATGTTTCAATAGTCAAGAACCAGATGAAGAAGAGGCATGCAACCACCTTGCTTTTTTTATAGAAGAGGCAGTATAAAGCATACAATATTTGAAAAAAAATATATATTTTATCAATACCAAAGGGGGAAAAGAAGGAAAATCCATTTAAAATGCATGTTAACTTTCCAATAATGGAAACACAATCATAAATCTTCATGCACATATTACAGCTATATATAGGGAGGTAAAAATGAATGCTGAATGACTCAGATATTGGCCACACAATTGCAACAAATGAAGGTGGTTTGCAGTCCTTCACATAGTGAATTATGTTGTTATTTCAACAAACCCAGGATTTGCACAACTTGATCCAAGTTGTTTCAATGTATTTGGATGCCAATTCCATTTTGGAATCTTGCTGATAGAAAGGAGTGTTACTGCCTGAGTCTTTTCTTCATAGCATTTTTGGTCCAATTAGCTTAATTAGCTTGTGAGTGTATGTAGACAAACACATACTTGTTGAGAAGCATACAGAACTAGAGGAGCTGGGATGTTCTGAGACTTAAGAAAGTCTCTCAGGAAAGTAAAAAAAAATCAACAAACAAAATATACAATAACAAAGAATGGATAATAATGAGACTGAAAAGCTGTAAGCTCCAGCTGAGTCAAGACTACAGGTAGCTCATATGCAAGCATTTCTGAAAAACTGATGATTATATGCTAATAACAAAACAACCTAATAAAATAATTAGGATGACAATGTAGGGGTCTCTTAGTAAAGTAGTAGCCCTTATGTAGACTCTTGGAAAGAAACACAGAGAGGAAAAACAGCCGAATATTATATTTGAAAATATTCCAGTTAAAACATGAATTATGACTTTTAAAATAGAAAACCCATCCCCTACAAAGCTAAGATAAATTGGTGTATTTGTTGCCATTTGTAACATTCCTGTTAAAATGAAGCAGCATTAGACATATTAATGTGTTTTGTTCTCCTTACTTTATGATTCCCTTCCCACTTTAATGAGATCTGCTCTACAGCCCGTAAAATAATTGTTATGGTAAACTGACTTTTTAAAATTAGCTACACACCAGTTGGTCCAGAAACCTATTCCTCTGGACTATTCATGCACAAAATACCTTTGTGTGAAGCTCTTTCCAAATGGGTAATGACTGGAGTAAGTCCAGAAGTTTGCCTGCAGAGTCTCTCTGCATGATTACCAGTAGAAGCGGTCGTACAGTTTCTTTTCTCAACAGAGTTACAGCCAGAATCCCTGCAATGTAGAAACACCACTTTCAGCCTGATGATGAAAATACTTCCTAACCATGGTACCATTTCAAATAAAAGTTAATATGCTTTAGTTGAAAGAAAGGTGTAACTGTGTCTCCACCAATGTATCACAACTTTCTGGTGGAGAATCTTTACAAGTATTTTCAGGATTTAAAAATCTGATCTTTATATTTCATCTACGTTATCATTGTCTTACACCAATGTGCTACAAAACTGCACTTTGTCCCTCAGATCATGCATCCCACTGTGATAGTTATTCTACCACAGCAATTCCTGCTGGGAGTGTCAGTCTAGGTCACAAACAATGTTTACCAATGATACTTACTAAGCAGCACTAAAAAGAGAGAGAAGCGTATCATGATATTCTGTTCCCAAGAATAATCACTCTGGGCCATCAGAGATAGCCTTTCTGGCCTAATGCAACTGAGCTATGCCATATTTTAGCATTAGAGAGCAATTGAGAAAGCCCTGCCTAAGGATACCCCATAGCTCAGTAGCTAGGATGCTCTCTGGGGAGGATGGAGACCAAAGTTCTAATTCCTGCTCAGTATTAGGCAGAGTGGAGAATTAAACGAATGTTTACTACATCTGGAGTGAGTACACTAAGCTAAAAATTGTAAGGGGCACCACCACTTCTTCCTCTCCTGGCCATTTTGTGAATGGTGCCAAAGAACCCTTATGAATCTAGCCTGAACAACTTTTGAAGGCTGATACTGTCGAATCTGTGAACTGTTTTGGGTCAACTGAACCTCCATTTTCAGCAAATAAGCTATTCTACCAAAAAAAAAATCCACCCAATTCTACTAAGCACTCCTTCTGAACAGCTGTGTGACCTGATTTCACCCCCTGATATCTCTACTTTGCTTTCCCTTTTGGACATGGGAACAAAACATAAATGAAAGATCTAGATTGGCTCATGAGAAATGCTAACCACGTTGGCAGAACAACGTTATTCTTAAAACAGTCATGATATTAGGTTTATGTGGTTCTGAACATGACTTACCATTCACACTGTTGATCACATGGCTCTGGAACCGGGGAACAAGTGAAGCATGCTTACTTGCCATTAGTGATGTCACACTCATGTTTAGAAATCCTAATTAGCCCACCGGTACATTTCCCTTACGTCTCAGTATAATTTCTATCCAGCCAGTGCAACCTTGGACTGGTTGGTACTATAGCTGGTGCAGGAACTGAAAAGGGAGGCTTTTTCATTATTCAAAGGCCATGGGGGACTGGGACTCTTCTAACCTGTGCCCCTGCTGCCAGAGCTCCATGTAGGCAGAATATATCAGTTCACATGATAACCACAACTTTATCTTTCTCTACTCATCTCCTACATATCAACCCCTGTGTGACAATGCTGCCCATGGGAGCCCGCTGAGGTCACTCAATTAGGGTGAGCTGCCAACAGAATGGGGCAGACAAACCCCAAAAGCTGGTGGATATTCCAATACTTAGATTTACCAAGCCAGCACAAACCAGCTCACATTATAGCACAAATTATACCTCACTGGTTACTCAGAAGTCCAAACAACGCAGTTCCCTTAAAGTGCCCAGCCTCCGGCCTCCATCCAGACACACATGTCAGATATGATGATGATTACTGAAAATCTTATTTCATCATATAAAAGAAAAGGTTCTTCCAATTCCAAAGGATCAGCCACACATCCAGGTTCAATTACAACTTAGATCTTACCCAAAATACACACTTATAGTCAATTCTTATTAACTAAATTAAATTTATTAAAAAAGAAAAGAGAGAGAGTGTTGGTTAAAATATCAATATGCATCCAGACTTGAGTTCAATTCTTGAGGTTCAGATACATAGCAGAGATAAGTTTGTAGTTGCTAAAAGTCCTTTTAGAAATAGTCCATGGATTATAGTCAAATGTCCATGTTCAGGGTCACTCCAGTCAGTGACTGGGGATCTCAACCCTTATGGATCAAGGTTTCCCCTTCTTGAAACCCAAAACAGATCTGAGATGAAGAAGAATCATGTCCTAAGGTTTTTATACATTTCCAGCAGCCTTTTGGCCTGAGAAAACAATAGGCTTACCTTTCCTTCTTCCAAACATCATGGCAATTAGCACAGGATAATTTATCCATTAAACAGTTCAGATACAGGTCATCACAACCTTCAAAGAGACATAGACAATAATACTATTTCACTCAAGTATCTTCCTAAATGTTAATATTCCTTTTTTGATTTTTGAATCAGAACTATAGCCATAGACAAGACTTGTTTGCTTACATCACAAGACCTGAGCAAACATCCACTCTTCTATCTCTAACAGTGCAGGCTGCATTTTAAAGCTCTATTCATTTACATATCTTCCTAACCAGTCTCTAAAGTTTGGCCATGGGTCAGGTCAGTCTGTGAGTTAATTAACTCTTTCTGGCCCTGTCACCTTTCAATGAGATATTATATTACACTCATTACGTCACACCCAGCATTGGGAATTTCTGTGCAAAGGTCACTTGTGCCACTGCTACTCCCTACAGGACCTGATGCCTTCCCAATGGTTCCTTCGCATTGGCATAGCCAGTGCATGGGAACCATAGGGCAAGGCTAACTTTTGTCCTATGTAACTCATGCGGTGTACAGTTCAAGGAGTTTTTCTGACTTTTATGAGTCACAGGCAGTTCATTCAGATGCTGCATTGTAGAGTGAATTGCACAGTAAAAGTCAATTAAATCCACACAAGGAATTGCTTGTATTAGCTTATTTGCATGAGTGGTGGAAAATGTCCATGATGATCATCACAAAAATAATCAAGCTTTTAAATCATATCAGAAATACCCTTGTGTTTAACAATTCAGTTATAACTTACTCATTTTTGCGCATCTCCTTTTCCCCAGGGAACAGATTCTCAGCAATGAAGAGGTTAAAAAGAACAATAACTCACTATTAGGTGGGAAAAATACCTCTAAAATGGTAAAAATGCTATCCCAGTAGGATGAAGATTAAGAAACTACTGCAGCAAGAGCCCTTGAGGGAGTTTCATTTCCCAGAAAATATGCAGCAAACAGAAATAAAATGAAAGCATGATAAGATTATCCAAATTGTCAATAAACATAAACATGTAGTATTCTTACCAAACAAGACACAAATCACATCATTAAACTTCCAGAAACCTCACATTTGCAACCAATGTATCATCATACTTTAAAAACCGCCTTAAAAATTAAAAGCAAATGTATCAGCATTTGTTTTTGCGGGTGTTTTTTTTTAAGTCATATTCAGGCAATGAAAGTATTTGCAAGGAGGCTCAGTAAGACATTTGAAATTTCTCTCATTTGAATTGCCTAAACTTCAAGTGTTTTTAAACACACAATGGTACCAGATCTTCTCTCTGCAACTCTCAATGTCAAAATGTCATGATGGGAAGAAAAGCTCACCCTCCCACCAATCAGGGAGGAAAAATCTGTAAAAGATATTAAATCTGTAAAATATGTAAATATCATCATCTCAACCAATCTACACAATCAGGCTTTTCAATGCAGAATTATAAATCAACATAATTACAAAATTCGACTGAAAATGTAAAATCAAATTCATAGGGATAAAGACAACGATCTCGTCTATACTTTATTGCAAATACAAACACAATGGATCAGGACCTAATCTAAAGGACATTGAAGTCAATGGAAAGACTCCTATTTCAATCAATGGGTTTTGGATCAGGCCTTTATGCAAATATACTAAGCCCAACGTTGCCACTGCCTGCCCCGTCCTGGGCAAGTTAAAAATCAATCAATCAATCAATCAATCAATAAATCTTCCCCGTATCTCAGTTTTCCTATGTGTAAAATGGGAAGACTAACACCTACCTACCTCACAGGGCTGTTGCGAAGATTAACATTTGCTTTATGGTTCCGATGCTACAAAGTATTGAGTGCCTATTGTAAGTGCTCTCCGAGGGGCTCTCTATGCCCATTGACCACAATTAGGTGAGGAGGGCCCTGACACATTGCCAGTTTGAGTCCTATAAATCAGAATAGTAGGTGGTGTTATTAGCCAGGCAGGCAGACAGAAAGAGGGAATTTTTGCTCTGCAATAAATAGCTACGGTTGTAGTCCCAGCAGCACACCTTCAAAACTTTCTGAAAAAGTCCACACGTGTCAACCCAACTCAACTTATACAGGTATGTGGGGAAAAACCACGCCTTAAAAAAAAAAAACCACCTGAGTGGCTGTCCTTGCATTTCCTTGCCTCCAGAGGAAGGGTAGTCAATCAGAGGGAATAGATTGTGGAACAACCTGTGGTCCTTCCCCACTCCCCTTTCTGAAGTGCTGGAAGAATGACAGAAGCACTCAGCCTCCTGAGTGCACAATAATGGGAAAGGTTTCAGAGTAACAGCCGTGTTAGTCTGTATTCGCAAAAAGAAAAGGAGGACTTGTGGCACCTTAGAGACTAACCAATTTATTAGAGCATAAGCTTTCGTGAGCTACAGCTCACTTCTTCAGCTGTAGCTCACGAAAGCTTATGCTCTAATAAATTGGTTAGTCTCTAAGGTGCCACAAGTCCTCCTTTTCTTTTTGCGAATAATGGGAAAGACTTCACTGGCTTCAATGGGCTTCAATACAATAGAAATACCTGTAACTAAATTATGGTCTCATGCATGACTTGTATTCCATCCTGGTTTAACAATAAACCATATTGTACTTGTGATCCTCAAGTGGAATGTGTAATTCAAATTTATAAATTCAAACATTAAATATAATATTTAATCAGTGGCTTTTAAATTTTCATTATAAAATGGATTAATGGATGGGTTTAACACAGGGATCAGCAACCTTTGGCATGCGGCCCCTCAGGGAAATCCATTGATGGGCCGAGACAGTTTGTTTACCTGCAGCGTCTGCAGGTTCGGCCAATCGCAGCTCCCACTGGCCGCGGTTCACCATTCCAGGCCAATGGGAGCTGCGGGAAATGGCGGCCAGCACATCCCTTGGCCCGCGCCGCTTCCCGCAGCCCTCATTGGCCTGGAATGGTGAACTGCAGCCAGTAAAGCAGCTTTATTAACTAGAGAAAGATAGGTTTTTAAGTGATAAAGCATTAAAATCAGGATTAGTTAGAAAAGAAATAAAAGGATCATCTAATTTCTAAACTTTACTAAGGCTAATAGCTCTGAAGCAAAATAGGTTGTCTCACCATTAGCTGCAACATATTTCACAGTCTGTTTCTTTTTCCAGCCTGGGACTACTCCCCTTAGTTCAGTGTTCTTCAGGTATTCATTGATGTCACAGGAAGTAGAGAGGAGAGGAGAGGAGAGGAGAGGAGAGGAGAGGAGAGGTGGCCAGAGGCCCTTTCCCACCCTTCTTATATTCTGATCCTTTGTACTGTAAAAGTCTTTGCTGGGTCATGGAGTCAGCAGTTTCATTGTATACATGCCCTGCAAGCTGTCCTTCAGGTGAATGGTATATACTTTGTTTATAACTCCTCTGCTGGTGAATCTCCAATTAAATAGGTAATGGCCTTTTAACCCCTAGCTGGCACGCCTGGGTGCCTTTGTCTTTGAGAAAATGGTCTGAGGGTGTTACCCAGAACAACAATATATTTCAGTAACAATCATAAATATCTCATTTCTCCACATTCAATGTCAATACACTCATTTTAACAGGACAGTGACATTCAGGACATATTGTACAAGATATAACCATATAAAAGTGATGAACATGGGGTACAGGGTTTCACACTCACTTCTTCATGTATGAACCATAGAAGAGGTACCTTGAGAGTAGAAGGGAATAGGCTTCTACTCACAATATTTCACAGTGCAAGTTGATGGGAGAGGTGGAAGGAAGCTTGGAAAAGCTGCAATAGGGCAAAGTAGCTTCTGGATAGAGTAAATGAAGTTCTTCTACATGTCCCTTCATTGCCTTGGGTCTTAGTGACTGCCTTCTACGCACCGGAATACATTTTGTGTGTATGCATGTGGATGTTCTGCCATGACACTGAGGCCCCCACTTTCAGCCTGGCTTGATGGAATGACACCAGGCTTGAAAACTTTTGCTTGAGCTAATCCATCTTCTCCTGAAATCAATGGGAGTTTTTACATTTACTTCAAGGAAGTTGAATTGTGCCCTTGCGGCGTAATGACTACATTAATGGCTTTGACAGCAAAGTGGAATATTGTTGAAGAGTCTTCTTTAAGGGGAGCAAGAGCTCATCTTGATGCAAAGTATCTTCCTCACAACCTGAGGATCTGTTCATTTGCAGCCTGAAACTAGAGTCAATGTGATGGGAAGTAGAGGAGGTGAGGGAGTGAGGACAATGCAGCTAGAAGCAGTCTTGGCTTGTATGTGCCCATGATGCATATTCATTGATGTGTTCACTCTAGCATGAGTACAGAGCCAAAACATTGTTTGGGTTGCTGAATACCCAAACATTTTTTCTATGCCTTATCTCTGTCTTTCTTTCTCCTTCTGTTCTATTTTTTTTAAAAAAATATTCTTCTTGGATTGTTTGCTTCAAATACCCCAAAGACATCAAAGTATGCCAAGCAAAATTGCTATCATTTTTAAAACAGGTAAATTTTGAGTCCTAATTAAGTCATCAGTGTCCTTTTTTAAATCATCAGTGTCTACACCCTATGTTACTGTAGTTGAATTAGTAATTGTGCAATTGTTCAGGACCAAAGAATTACAGTCTGTGACTGCAAGCTTATTATATACAATAATCACATATTTGATATTCTGAAAATGCAGAGAAACTCAATTTCTTTGTACTTCCCATACAAAAACCATATATTAATTGAATGAATATTGGTATAGAATTACTTGTAAGCTTATTGTTCTTAGCCTCAGCAGTAGTAAATGAACCATATACAGTAGGACAGTCAAATAAAACAAAATGCTAGCAGGATACTTTCCTTCAACTACCACTTTTGCAAAATAAACATTGTTCCAACTGGGCACACTCATTAGGTGATCCAGGCTTTGGAGACCTAAGATGCTTAAGCCAGTTAAGGCTGGCTGGCTGAACCTATTATGAAGGTTTCACATATGGAAGCTCTAGAGTACTATCCGTACAGAGACAGCTACAGAAAGATAGAGTGAAGTTGGCTCTGGCTTTGCAAGAATATGCTTAAGTACTCTACCTTCTCTCTAAACTCAAGCAGCATTATCCTGCAGATATCTGGAAAGAAAACAAAAAACGGAGAAGACACTAGGAGTAATAAATTATATATTTGTTTAACCTGATTCCACATTGCAGGTTTATGTTCCCCTTACATGCCCTCTCAGGGCTTCTTAAATCTCCATATCAATAAGGCCTATGCCTCAACATTTGGAACATGTTGTGTTCTCAACATTCCTATAATTCAGGAATATTAGTATCCAGGGCTACAGTCATTTGTAGACATTTATTCACATGAGGTAAATCACTAAGTTCATATCGAAATCTGTAGCTAACATCCCCCAGAGTTCAGCAGTGTTTGGGTCCAAAGATGTGGTTTAGGCCCCTTTCTAAAAATAAGTTTCTTCTTTGGTGATTTTATATATATATCAGACTTCCTGATTTCATTTAATGTGGTCTGTGAAGCAGGGAAGAAACAATGTGTCACTGAACTGCAGTCAGCAACAGTATGTAGTTTTGGCTGATTGAATAGACAGTTGTACCTTTTGCTTTCAGACCAAAGTACAGGTTTCTTGTGTAGATAAAACAATTGTCTTTATGTGGCTGCCTCCTGTTCTTTTTCATTTTGCTCTTGGGGGTTTAACACCACATGGTTGTCAGCAATTATGCATGATCTTTATCAATAATGTAGATGCAACTTCACAAAGAAGATATAGTTTAAGTGTCCTAGGAACACAAGATCATGCATTAAAAACACAGGCCTTGCACATTCACTGCAGAAAACATACACATGGAATCCTTTAAAAAAATCAAAAGCACATAAGCCAGATATCACATTCAAACCCAAAAGAAGGTAAATTACTGGAAAAACAGACTGGAAAACATGTAATTATGCCCTGGAAAGCATAAAAACTAAGTCCCACAGTGTAGGGGGGATATCCACTCTTCTTTTAAGAAGAAAATAAAAGATTATCCAGAAATAATTTTAAGTATCAATAAAGATAATGGAGTGCTAGCCACATATTAGTTAATTGGAAAATGACTTGCAATAGGAAAATGAACAGTATATAGTGATTATATTACAGAACATCATTATATTGTAGAATATCATCATCATACATTTTAGAATATCAGATTAAAGGAACATCTTCACGACTCATAGCTTCTTTAACTTGCATAACATGAAAGTATATCCACTATCAGGGCATTCAAAACCTTATTCTCATCAACTATATCTTGGTTTTGGCTACAGCTGATCGAACTATAAGTTATGGGCAATTTGTTTTTTTGTAGATGGTCCTTTGTTTTAATCTCATTGCAAATTGGACACAGATCACAATTATAATTTCTTATTCATTATGGCCAATGAGTTGTTCACAAACAGTTTGTAGAAAGTGATTCTTTTCCTATTTGCATAGATGTTACCAATATCTCCTGAGTCTGGCATGTACAGTCTAGCTCACTAAAGAGTGGCCTGTGAAATAATTTATAAATGCTTATGTCATATTTGATCCTCAATCACTGTTTTATGTATATTCAGCTGATATTTAAGGAGTTGTTTATATATACTGAAAATAAGCTTTAAAGTCTGTCAACAACCACAGAGGGAAAACAGGTTTTCATCCAGACAGGCAATAAGATGTATATCTCTCTATCAAAATGTAAATGTAGCATTATAAGCAGACTAGGGTGACCAGATAGAAAGTGTAAAAAATCAGGACAGGGATGAGAAGTAAAAGGTGCCTATATAAGAAAAAGCCCTGAATATTGGGACTGTCCCTATAAAATCAGGACATCTGGTCACGCTAAAGCCAATGCAATGGAAGACCCATTTTTAAAGTCAACAGGAAAGGAACACATAGGGAAAAAAAAGCCATAGGGTTTAGCCTGGCTATGTGCAAAGGCAATGAATTTGGTGAGGCGAGGGTACATGTAGGAGGCAAGGAAGACACCTCTTTATCCTGAACGTAGGAAGCAATAGGGCAGTGTGATTACATGCTTGAAAACAGGATCTCAACCAGACTTTGTTGAAATGCTGCAAAGAACATTCTGGGTGAGTTCAACTTCTTTAGACAGAAGGTTAGCCTATTAAGTCTAGTCTCTCGGAATTGTGTTGTGATTTTGTTTTATATGCAACCCTTCCATTATCTTGATCTTTGAGAAAAAACTGATGATTGTTTTCACAATGTATCTATCTCAGTGCTGTGGTATTATGCAAGGAGCTGATCCTGAGTTGAATCAAAGAAGCTAGCATATACACTGACCCCTTAGATACAGTAGACTTGATATTACTGTGAACGTACAGTGGATAAGGGGCTGGACATTACTGGAGAGTACTTTGAAGGGGCTCAGGGATTGGGGTACATATACTGTTGACTTGCAAGGCACAGTATCAGCTGGCATAGCTCAGAAGAGGTTGTTTAGATGGCTAACAGACTGAAGGTGTCAGGGAGAGGATTCCCAGTTAAGTACAAGCAAGTCTCCCTCTCACTGAAGACAGGGAGGTAACAAGGTGACATGCAGTCTCGGGTTTCCCCAGAACCATTACAACTGCTCGTTGCTGGTCCTCCTATTTTTTCCTGATAACAGCCATGGGAGTTAGTAGCCCTCTTTCATATCAGCACTCATTTGATACCATGTCCCCAAGCTCCTGGGTGGTTGCAGGACCACATGGATGCCCACCTTGGTGGAGACTGGTACTGAGAAATGTGTCTGTCAGTGCCAGGAAAGAGGTGTTGTTGATAGATCCAGCCATGGAAGAGCTTTACCTGACTCTGAGTATACAAAGAGTACAGGTGGCCTTCCAGGGATGGAGGAGGGGAGAACAAATATACTCGGGATTTCTGAAGATGGCTGATGGGGAGAGGAGCCATCTGGGATTCCTGAAGAGGAATTATGAAGGAAAGGAAAACCATCCAGCACAGAAAGGAGCTCAGAGGTCTCAAGAAACTAACTGCCTCCAGCCACTATTCTAGCATCTTCTTCCCTATATTTCCCGCATATCCAGAAAATGCCAAAGGCAAGGAAAATCAGGAAGGGGGTCCCCTCAAGTCCAGTGGAAGGGAGAAGGGATAGGAAGGAAGAAGAGAAATGTCCTGGAAGGAAATGAAAATCCCAAATAGTTAGGGCTCAAATGGTGACATCCTGGCCCCATCAGAGACAAGGGCAAAACTACCACTGACTTCAACAGAGTCAGGATTCAACCAAAATATTTCTGGCTTACCAGTGAGAAAAACCTGAGTCCCTCAAAAAGGTCACCATTCAGGTTAATAGTCAGGCTGAATATCCCTAAAAAATTTCCTGGTAGATGAAATACACAAGGCTGCCTCTGCAAGTAAGGCACTAGATTCCCTGACTTAGCTACTATTAAGTCAGCCATTCACAATATTATCTTTTGGGTACTGCAGGCTCACAAAGAGGGAAAATTGGTAACCAATGACCATGCAGCACTGGAGTTTCACAGTACTTTGGATGAGAACTAAAAAAAATGCACCGATTTGTGACATCTGCAGTAAGTGAGCCATAAGCATTGTATTGCTTGTTTGTTTTATGGCTAGGTCAAGTGTGTGGGTCACATCGAACAAGGGCAGCTTAGACATTTTTAAGCAATTGGGGCATTCAGAGTTACACAAGGAATTAACTTGGCTCAGCTTTCCTTTGAATTTGGGCTTATATACTAGATAACAATGAACACACATTCTTAAAACTCGGATAACTACTTAAAATTGTCATAGGCATATATTTAGACAATAAGAGAAACAGTTACAATGCCTGCACAGTACTTAGCCATTTCACTTTATCGCATGTTTGTACAAACAGGGATATTAACACACAAAAGAAAGAACTTTATTTCATGAATAAAGGTGAGGGTAGTCTTCAGAATATGCTTTTTCATACAATTTAAAGTACATTAAATAACAAGATTCATAGATTCAAAAAATTCCATTAAATTATATTGAGCAATTATGTGCTTGATAATATTTAAATATATATCATTACAAATAAATACGGTATCTATTCACATGCCATGCATTCCTAGAATGTGTTTCAATACCTGGGCATGACAGATTGATTTCAAAGTGGCTGTCATCCATGGAGCATGATGTTTGGACTGAGGGACATTACCTTCTTTTGAATTCTTTCCAGTCCTAATAGGCAACCAGAACTTGAGATCCTGTCTGGTAGCTAAAGAGCTACTTTTACACTCCATCAATCAGGCAGCAGTACAAATATTACAGCTGCAAATAGACTGTTACATTAAGTGATACAGTCAGTGAGAACATTAATTCTTCAAAACCTAATGTACAACATGCTACCACATGGGCCCAGTCCTAGCAGATGCTGAGCTTCTCCTACAAGGTGGTGATGACTGTTCTCAGCTTCCATTGTCTGCAAGGTCAGGAGAAGGTGCTCAGCTCCTTCAAGGAGCAGCTCAGCATTTTGCAGAATTAGGCCACATGTCAGCACATAAGTTCCAGGGAATCTATGTGTGTAGATCAAAAAGAGAAAGAGCTGCTAGATATGTACTTGTTAAAGTTAATTATAAAGCCGATAGTTTAAGAATAAACTACAATTTATTTAATAAATCCGGTCACTATTGTCTTCATTTTTTCAAACAGTTGCCAATGCAAGGGGCATTGAAACACTTGCAGTTTATCGTTTTTACTAATTATGGACCACTGAAGGGCTTTCATTCAAGCCAGTGGACTGAGAATCTGGCCCTCTGCTGTGTTGTCACTGTCCTCAGTGCAGTACAAAACAAAGAATGGTCCCTGCCCCAAGGAACTTAAGAGAGCATAGCAAACAGCTATACTAGGGGATTACATTTCCACAAAGCCAGTTTTGCAGAATTAGGAAATGCAGTCAGTAAATTGGGGGAAAGTGAAGCTGAAGGCTTTGGCAGCAGGATATAAACCACTTAGGGCTTGGGGGACAAGTCAAGAAGTCAGAAGCATTATCGGATTGTGAGATAAACACATTATTTGCTAAAATGATCAGCAGCAGAATATGAATAATGCTAACAATTAAATTGTTGTCTTTAGCTTTCAGAGAAAAAAAAATCCTAAATTTGTTCATCTCTCTGAGAGCTATTGTCTCAGGCAGTGTGTAGATTACGAAAGACAGTGCATTGGTTTATGCTTGGTTCACATTTTCAAGGTTTTCTTCACAGCAGAAAGGGCTAGACATTTTTCATTAATGAAAGCTGAGGTTTTGGAGCTCAAAAATCATTCTTTAGAAAGTGCCGTGTGACACAGCAAATTATTTAGCTATGGAACCACAGATTACTGATAATAGTCTTCAAATGTGTTGCGGGCTGTTGAGGAGAAGACTGTGGTCAATTGTTCTCCATGTCCATTGAAGGTAGGACAAGAAGTAATCAGCTTAATCTGCAGCAAGGGAGATTTAGGTTAGATATTGGAAAAACTTTCTAACTATAAGGGTAGTTAAACTCTGGTCCAGGCTTCCAATGGAGATTGTACAATCTCTCTCACTGGAGGTTTTTAAGAACAGGTTGGACAGACAGCTGACAGAGATGGTCTAGGTTTACTTGGGCTTGCCTCAGCACAGTGGGCTGGCCTTGCCATTTCTAAGATTCTGTGAAGCCCTGTGCTGTAGTCTCTGGGTATGGCAAGTAGCCTGACACCTCAGCAATAACTAAAGGTAACAGAGTGTGGTAAGGAGGAAGGTATGAATGCTCTTTTGTTTTGGCTGTGTGTGTTGCACAGCACTGATAGTATTGATTTGGCAACATCACAAACACAGGCACACACAGAAGACAGCCATATTTTATAATTAATTGCCTGAATTGTAACTATGTGGTCATGGAGAATCTGTCCTACCAAAGATCAGTCCTTCCTATGATCATGCTGTATATCATGAGAGTGTTCTCATGGCAATGAGAGCATTGTTTGTTATCTTCTTATGTGGCATGCATCACTGTAGTACTTTCCCCCTCCATACTGTCATCCTAAGAGTTATGCTTGGCCATGTCACCCCCCTTCTTTAAATCCCTCCAGGGCTACCGACCCCTCAAATGGCTTCAGAATTAAACTTTCAATCACTGCCTTTAAAGTCCTGTATGATTCTGCCCCTCCCTACTTATCTGATCTTAAAAATAAATGAATATTAAAGCAGCCTGTGGTTTATCTTTCCACACATTCGTTTAAATGTGTATATCTGGGGGAGGGAAAATGCACCCACCTTGCCCAACTGAGGGAAGCAGTCTGGAACTAACACAAGCAAGGCATCCACATACAGCCCAGCTTGCTCACCAATAATTGTCCGTAATGCTTGGTGCCAAGCCATGAGAGCTGAAGGAACATGTGAATAATCCTGGGCATCTATCAACATTTTCAGCCTCTGCAAGGGGGGAGAGTGAAGAACTCCTTGTCTGGCACATCAGTGAATTCCTCAGCATTTCAAGTGTGTGGGTTTTTGTTTTTTTTTAATATATGGGATTTACACAACAGTGCTAGTACCAGGCACTGAGCCAACTAATTAGTTGTAAATAAATGAGTACACACTGACTAAATATTTAGGGCCAAATCCAGAGCCTATTGAAGCGAGTGGCAAAACTCTCATTTATTTTAATGGGACTAAGACATAGTGTATTACCATATTAATGGTGAACTGATTTTTTTTTTTTTAAATTTCAAAGCTGGTGAATATATTAAAGACTTACAATTACAAATGAGTAACTCATTTAGAGTGAAATAAAAAAAAAATTATTTCACCTACCAGGATCCTAGCTTGTATTTCTGTGTTTTTCCTGCAAGAGTTGATGACAACACAAACTATGGAAGTAGATTAAGGAATATGGCTCCTATCTGGCTGTGGAAATGTCATAGTCAATTCTTACTGGCCAGAGAGGGAACTCTGTTCCTGACGGGTAAGCAAATAGGAACTAGTTTCAAATAGTCTTCTTAAAAAAGGCCCTTATTTTTAATTTTAAGGCATTTTGAGAGATGTTTAGGATCTCAAACAGTTTTTCTATTTTTAATTTGCAATTCATTTCATCTCTAGGTTTTGAAACTCAGCACAATCAAAAAATAGGTTACATTTCTCATTACCCCTTTATTTCAGTGTGTTTCTTTTTCTATAAAGCAACAAAAAACTATTACGTGACCACAGTGACTGATCTTTAAAAATATTCCTATTTACTACATCACACTATTTTGACATTACTGTAGTACCTTCTATTCTTAAAATTGAAAATACCACAGAATACTCTGAGATTAGATTAACAAACTGCAAAAAGGTAAATGCAATATTTTTTTAGGGGCCACTAAGGTTACTAAGCATGATGGGGAGATGTTTCTTTACTTCCATTTGCCAGTAGCTCCTGGTTACTCTGTGTGCATAGGTTTGCCTAACAAAGTTGGACAGATGCTGACACCCTTAATTCCTGGTAAGTGGTCCCTTGCTCCTGAAGTTCTACAGGACTCATTTTCAGTGAGGTCCGACTCACCAGAAAAGTCGCTGAATAAGGCCCTAAATGATTGCCATTTTCTCTCTGTACCTTCCTCATCCAGGACTAGGTGAACCAAATGGATATGTTTAGAAGAATAACTTATATATTCATAATGAGCCACCACCAACAATAAAGGAAATGAATGGAAATAAAGTCCCTTAGGCATTTGCCCAAGAACTAACACAAGACAATCAGGAATTCAGAACATTTATTGCAAGAGCTGAATAACTGTAAATAACGTTGAACTGGCAAAGCAGTAACAAGGATAACTGTTTAGATATTTATTCTGTCAAAGTCATCAAACACCCCTCACAAACTGACATAAGTACTGCAATAAACAATGCACCCCTAACCCATTTTATGTCTTTATACTGTGGTGGAAAAAAACTGTGAACTGCTATATACAAAAAAAAACTTCTTTTTTTTTGGTAAGAACAAATTAACCTTCAGATTACCTAACTTTGTTATTTTAAGACTGATCAACTGTGGCATAAGATAATTTTCCCTTTTTTTTTTCCTGTAAGGACTTTTTTTTTCTTTTCTTTTTTTCTTTTTTTTTTCTTATTTTTTTTCTGCATGCTATTTATTTGTTTAAATCATCTGTCATGCCTTAACAAAAACCGCCTAAGAATGTCCAGATTTGGATTTGTTTTACGTGCAACTTAGATCTTATTAATAGTAGGAGTCACTCTGCTGGTTTGACTGAAGTGACATGACGCCGGTACCTGCCAGGCATTGACCAACTATGATAACAAACAGCTAAACAGCAATAATTAGAGTTTTAACCCTTAGTTTCCCCAACTAGCCTACCAGGAGAATGCTCTGTTACATCATGAAGGCACAACACATTAAATATTCTGTGGCTATGGTCTAAAAACACTTGTGTTACTACAACATTAACGCAGATGAGGATCAACACAAACGCCGCTTTTTCAGCAATACAAACTGTCTTAGGTATAGACACACACTTGCCCAATTGGAAAGAAAATGACCCTTGTATTTTGTTTCTTCAAATTTTCCTCCTTCTACTCCAAAATAGCACACTGTTACTTTTCATTAGTTGAGAGACTACAATCAACTGATCAGGGTTCCTAAATAAATGCCCTCTGACACTCCTTTGCCACCACCCACATAGCTAACTTCTTTTTCATTTTTTTTTAAATTCCCCTGCTTTGCAAAACAGAATGGAAGTGAAATTAAAGTTTTTAAAGTTTAAAGCCCTTGCGTAAGTCCTTTTGTTTTTTAATATTTGCAAACAGTTTTGCTTACTAGAATGCCAGCATCATCTGCTGTTAAACACAAGCAAGAGGTTTTTTGTTTGGTTTATTTTTTAAACACAAGTGTTTTGAGTTCCTTGGAACTTTGTGTGTCAGACAGACTACTAACACAGAAACACCATCACTGAAATTAAAAACAAAACAAAACAACAGGAAGCAAATGAAAGAAAGTAAAAAGCAACTGTGAAACAAAGAATTATGCTACAGTATCCTTTTTAGGTGAACGTTATAAGTACACAAATTTTGTTAGTAATAATTGTTCCTATTTACAAGTATTTGAACACTGATTGACTTACAAGTGTCCACTAATGTTGTTAATAGCACAATAGGTTTAATATTTATAGTTTTAGTTGTTTTGTTTGCAGTATGATATCAAGTATAGCAGTCCCAGCACAGATCAATGACAGCAAGAGCACAGTTTTCTAACTGGATATGCTTTTTAATCATCAGAAACCACTGAACTCTCTCTCTTGCTCTATCACTCTCCAAATGCATCTTCTGTTGTTTGTAGCAGCAGTCCAGGGTCAAAAACCAAACAAACGAAAAAGGATATTTGCAAACTGGAGAGATCTCGGCAGAGTTGAATCATGTCTATTTAACAAAACCACACAACTAGTAGAAACACTCTTTTGTGTTGCAGAACATGATACTTTCCATTGGGCTAACACAAAGATATGCATCTCTCTGCTATGTGAAGCATAGTTCTAGAGGTCTACCCAGTACATAAAGCTCTGACACACACACGCACACAGTATTAGCAAGTCTAAGTAGACTAAAGTCATTGATCCAAAGTAGCCATTTCTTATAGCTGGTGCTCCTTTGGACTCTCAGCAGGTCCTGAGGCCTGTTTATAAGACTTCAAGTTAGCCAAAGGAATGTCAGTCATGTGATTGCCAGTGTTGAAATGGGCCTCACCAGAGCCATACTGCTTTCGGTCACTGAACTGGTTTCTGTTGCTATCTTCTTTCCAGGTTCTTGTCAACGTGTGTCCATTCACTAGTTTGTCCTTCTTAACCCATTCTTTCTGAGGTGCAAAGGTGGAGAGAGGCGACTTTGGCTGCTGGTATGGACCTAGGCTGGGAGGCATCCAACAGTTGTCTGAGTGACCCAAAACCAGGCATTCTTGAGTACACATCTCTGTAGCTTCAGCTAATCCTCGTGGACCAAGAGGCCCATCTGCATAAGACAACAAAAGAGACCAGAAAAAAGAGAGAAAGAAATAGTGTTAGACTTTCACTTTGGAAACATTGCTATCAAAGCTGCATGTACTCCTGACATTTGCTAGAATGGGAAAAGTAATTGCAATGTTCTTAACCCTACAACCAGCTGTGCCACTGACTTAAAAAAGGGACATTATGTCAATGTCACAGTGTCAAAATACACTTGCATGCTAACAGAGAGTGGTTATCTGTTATTAAGGTCATTGGTGAACTGTGACTTTTGTGATCAAAACATTTTGACTAGATCTTCTGTGTCATTGCCCGTATACTTCCCTGTTCCTCAAAAAGGGATAAATTAGTCATTAGCCAACAGACTCAGACACTGGATATGAATCAGTTCCAATTCCATTTTTAAGGATTCCTTACTAAGGAAGTAAACACTTGAGCAGAGGAAAAACAGTGTTGAGCAAACACATTGACCAAGATTCTCTATGAGACCTTATGCCAGGGTGAATTGGCATAGCCCAGGTGTGCTCTCATCTCGCCTCCCATTTCCAGGTATGTTGGGCCCTGGATGTAGGAGCAGGAATGATAGGGAATACTCAGCTGGCTAGTTAGGTCTAGATCAGAGGTGGGCAAACTATGGCCCACGGTCCACATCCAGCCCGCGGGACCCTCCTGCCCAGCCCTTAAGCTCCTGGCCCACAAGGCTAGCCCCCGGCCCCTCCCCTACTGTTCCCCCTTTTCTGCAGCCTCAGCTCACTGCACCGCTAACACAATGCTCTGGGCGGTGGGATTGCAAGCTCCTGGGACAGCGCAGCTGCAGAGGCCAGCCTGAGCCGGTGCTCTGAGCTGCATGGTGGCATGGCTGGCTCCAACCGGGCAGCTTGGCTGTAGCACTGCAAGCCACTGGTGCTCCAGGCAGTGCGGGAAGGGGGCAGGGAGGGATTGGATAGAGGGCAGGGGAGTTCAGGGAGTGGTCAGGGGGTGGGGGAGTGGATGGGGGCAGGGCAGTCAGAGGGTGGGGAACAGGGGCATTGCATTGGGGCAGGAGTCCCCAGGGGGCAGTCAGGAATGAGAGGAGGGGTTGGATGGGGCAGCCAGGGGCAGTCAGGGGTGAAGGGTCCGGGGGCAGTCAGGGGACAGGGAGTGGTGGATGGGGCAGGAGTCCCGGGGGGGCATCAGGGAACAGGGAGAGTTGGATAGGGGTCAGGGGCTAGACCACGCCTGACTGTTTGGGGAGGCACAGCCTCTCCTAACTGGCCCTCCATACAATTTTGGAAACCCGATGTGGCAATCAGGCCAAAAAGTTTGCCCGCCCCTGGTCTAGCTCCTACCACTCTGCAGCACCTGAGTGGAACAAAGTAAACAGAACGAGAGAATCCATACCATTGTCAAATTGTCTTGCCACATACAGATCCCCATTTGGTACAGTAAATAGATGAAATACATTAGTCCCACTGGACATTAATATGCATCTCAAAGATTTGCTATAAAACTACATAAATCAAAGGGTACACACAATGTGAACCTTCCGTAACTCACTTGTGTTCTCATGGTTTTCTTACGTTCATGAATATGAGACCACAGGAGATGGACCATGCAGTCTGTAATATGCTATGCATATTAAAGACCCATGTCATCTTTCACCCATTATGGAGAGCACAGCTGGCCTGCTTCAGAGGCCTGACTATCAGCTCAGTGGACAAGTCACCTATATCTCCAGAAAGTGCTGACCTTCTCCCCCATCTTAGCCTATTTCTAAGTGAGTGAACTTGCAGCTGAGACACTGATCTGATCAGACTGGATTTACACATAGGGTAAGATGTTCCAAAAGACTGATAAACTGCCACATGTGTCTTTGTTATCTGTTTCTCAACATCTGAGAATATACACACCCAATGACCAATGATTGGTCATGATCCCTTGCTAGATGTATGATGATTTTGATGAAGACTTCAATAGGGAATCCTTTTCTTAACTTCAGGCAAATCAACGGCCTAGATCTCCAGGCAGTCAAAGAGTTAAGAAGCATTTTTTTTCTTGATTAAACAGTGAAGTAACAGGAAGGAAATTATGGATTGATTTTGAGAATGAGGTTAGCCAGATAGGAATGAATGCTGAAGTCATGCAGGTTAGCATTAATCAGAAGAAAAATATGGACCACAGAAAGACCAGTCTGTGAGGGCTGTGCCAGCACAAAGATGCCTTTATAATTGTGAATTTGGGCCAGTAATTATCACTGAAGATATTTACATGAAGATGTTTGTGCTGCAGAGACAATGGAGATTTCAGTCTCTTCAACTGCAGCAAACGCAGCATAGCAGGTTTATTTTCAAATCCCCAGATCATCCTAATTAGTCTAATTGTAGCTGCTATTCTTTTTAACTTGCCTAATGTTTTTTTTAATCTTCCTAGGCTAATTGCCTCATGAGATCCTGTGGCAGTGAGTTCCACATGTTAATCATCTGTTGCATTTAGACTCCATTTTAGCAAATCTAATTTAGATGCATTTTCTTAAAAAACATGTCAACTATTGTTTCCTTCATCCTTATCTCTGAACATCTTTTCTTAGATTGTGAGGTCACTGGGGCAGGAACAACCCTTTTTGAATATCAGTCTCTAACAGTAGATTCTGGGTACTATGGCCAACAAAAGTAATAATGTCTTTTTAACTAGCTGAGCTATGACTGGAAGCTCCTGCAACCCTTGTACAAGCAAATTTCCCATTGCAATAAACTGGAATAATTTAAGAAATATAAAGACCCAGTGACATTGGGACAATTCAAGATGAAATAATCAGTTCTGCAATAATTTAGGGTAAAAAAGTGACTGCAAAGCAGAAGTTTAGCACACATTTCAAGGAGAGCCAATAATCTTGGTTTTAAAATAACAGCTGTGATAATTCATGGGAACAGAGAGATTCTTGTTCTATAAAAGCCCCTCTTTGAAATCGCCACTATACAGCAATAATCAAATTGAGGCAAGTACTTAGTACAAAAAGCTATAGTAAGTAAAGGAAGTAATCCCAGTATGTTGTTAACATTTCCAAAGGTTATCTATAGGTTAAAAGCTGATTTTTTTCTGCTGAGAACAGAAATTTAATTTTAATTAGGTTTTTCCCATTTTCACAGGAAGAAAGTGAGAAGTGGCAAAACTCTTTCCAACTGGTCTGATCACACAGTAAAATGCTATCTTGCTGACCCAAGGAGGAAAGGTTTGGCAGGGATTAAAACTTTCAATACACAAAGAAAAGCCTTCACCACAGAGTGACACAGTTCAAGAAATACAGTTCATGCACCCTGGGCTTCCAATTTGCAATGTAATAGCAGGTTAACAAGAGAACTCTCAGCTTCACACTCCTGAAGTGGATCTGTTATGTCGCCCTGTTTAGCTAAATAAAATAAAATAAAGTTCAAAGAGATATGGCAATCACTTGAGTTTAGAATTTAAATGGGTAATAAGCTGTTTTTACTTAGAACAAAATATGCATGTGGACCTATAAGCCATGTCATATTAATCTTGGAGAGATTTACTTCATGTGTTTAGCTTTCCTTAGTAAGAGTCCTAGAGTGATAATACAGTTAATCTCGGAATGGATTTCCTTTTAAGTTGGTGAAGTTTGTGGAGAGTTTTGAAATATTTGGATGAAAGGTACTATTTAAATATCTATTCCTAAGAATAAGGGGCTGTCTACCGAGGTGAAAGTAAGTCGGTACGCCCTGCTACGGCATTCCCGCAAGAGCTGGTGCGCTGTACCGGGGTGGATCAGCTTCCCCAGGCTCAAATTAAAGGTCCACCACTTCCCCAGGGCAGGCTCCGGGGATGATTTAAAGGGCCCGGGGCAGTAGTGGTGGCCAGAGCCCCATCCCCAGAGCCCTGCGCCGGAGCCCTGGGGAAGCGGCGACGGAGCTCTGGGGACAATTTAAAGGGCCCATGGCTCCAGCCGCCGCTACTGCCCAGGGCCCTTTAAACCGCTGCCAGAGCCCCTGGCTGCCGCTGTTACCCCAGGGAGAGGGAAGAAGGCACTTGCCGGTACAGGGTGGGCAGGGTCTGGCTCTGACCTCTCCCAACCCAGCCCCATACCGGTAAGTCCCTAGACTTACTTTCACCCCTGGCTGTCTAATAAACAGAGACAGGATGGTGCTGTGGAGATAATCACCTATTTTGGAGGAACACGGTGGGTGAGGTAATATCTTTTAGTGGACCGACATCTGTTGGTGAGAGAGACAAGGTTTTGAGCTACACAGAGCTCTTCTTCAGGTCACTTTGAAAGGGATATTTCCCATATTTCTGGTTAGCCAAATGTCACTTTCTCACTTCGACTCTCCAAAAGACTTTCTCAATCCAATTCATTTCAAAGAGGGATGTGTTTTTGTTCTCAGCTGTCCCTGTCTATAGATTTCAAATGCAGACAAGCCTGAGAGGGGTGTAGTACTCTCTGTAGAGGGCAAATCTTGCTCTTTGTGATTCACCTGCAAATATATGACTAGTGTTTTGGCTCTAGCACTCACAGTGCAGGCCTGGGAGTCAGGAACACTCCTGTAGTACTCATTCCCACTGTAGACTTAGAACAAGTCACTGATGCTTTCTGACTCAGTTTCCCTAGTCTGTAAAATGCTGAGAGGGTTTACCAGTCTCACTAGAAAATTGTGAGGTTTAATGATGGAATAATTGGACAAAATGCCTTGAATGACTATATATAATTGTTAATCAGCAAATAACATTTTGATACTTTGCCTTTAAAGCATCACAACATAAAAACAGCCTCTTACTTTTTGTTTGAAGTGATGCTACATTATGTGTACACCCAGGGGTACATTTCAGGTTATAGACAATACCTTTAATGGAATAACAGTACATTCCAATCTGGGACAAGGACAGTCTCATTTATAATATGTACATATGGTGACTATCATCATAGGCACCATGATCTCTGATTAGGGCATTTAGATGCAACCACAATACATTTAATACATCTTACTAATAATCATTATGATGCTTTGGGGGCTCTGCAAATCCCCTGATGCAAGATGTATGTGATTTAGAAGAAAAAATAATTAGTTTTGGAGAAAATATGAGCTCAGCACAATAAAAATAAAACACAGTAGCATGGTTTTCTTCTGCTCCTGTCTTGTGTAATTATGTTCTCTGTGAAGACAGTTCATTCCTTCTTAAGAGTCTTCTTAGTATTCAATGGCACAAGTGAAATAATCATGAACAGTATGATGGGGGAAATAATCTTTTGGGATACGCAGGATGGTAGCGTTAGTTATTTGTATTGAGAAAGCACGATGTTGACTTACTGGTAATTATCTTTCCCCTCCACCACTACCAAACAATAGCTTTCACCCAATTTTCTAAACTTGTTTCATTACTGCAAACAATGACACCACTTAAAAACCTATTCCTGATGCTTTAATTTCATAATTGCATTAATTTGTTTCCTTTCTCTCCAAAAAATGTCACTGTATCAAGTTTTTCCACACTGAAGTACTTTATTGATATGTTTTTTCAAAGTATTTGTTCTCTGAACAATCTGTAATGCATGAGCCTGGTTATCAGTCTTGGCTGCTTGAATACATAATGACACAACTGCTGATAAAACTGTACAAGCCATCTGTCTCTGGATTTAAATGTTTTGAAAGCAAACACAAAAGTACATAACAAACACTCCCTTAAATTGTCTTGGTTACTATTAATAAAAGATCTTATGCCTCAAAAAGGCCTTTTTTTTATTATTTTATTCTGTTAATAGCTGTCAGGCAACTGCATGGCTTGCTGCCTCAAAAGGAGACAGGTGCAAGCAGTTAAATGCCAGTCAAATGTTGGCCATACCCTAATTGTGGAAATTCGGAGTGGTCTTTTATCTCATTTTATTATACCCAGGAGCTGAACTGTTATTTCATTGATTAACTAACTGCTGCAATTAGCAACTAGCTTCTGGCATGTTGACCAGCTGCTTTTCAACCAGCTCCTTCAACACCCTCTTGCTCAAAGCTGGAGGCTCATTCTTTAAATGTGAAAGAGTCAAGACCACAAGTTAAGCTATACTCAGAGATGCTTTTCAGCCTCCTCTGTGAATTAGGATCCATTAGCCAGGATGCATTGCTGTTAGGTATGGTGGTGAACATGGTGTTGACCCTTCACCGCGGCCTGATTTTAGGGAAAGTTATTATGCAAGATTAAACTATATATCATGTATTAAAACACATTAAAATGTTTTAAGATAATAAAATGGAAGCCATTAGAGTTGTAATGCAAGCAGGGAAAACAGATGTAAAAGTATTTGTTGTAGGTGTTTCAAAAGTATGAAGCCTAGATAAAGTACTTGACCTAGGGTTATAAGATTTAGCAATATGTATACTGTGATAAGCAAGTAAAAGGAAAAAGAGCAGTTTAAGCTTGAAATACCAGATTTCTTGGGGATTTCGGCATACAGGTAACCATGGAATAACCACATTTACGTATCAAAACTGCTGGGAAATGTATGATGCTAATAGCCCATGGTAGCAATTGGAACCTTAATTATGGTTCCCTCAGAATGACAAATATGGGCAGTGTGCTTAAGCCTAAATCGTACATGGTCCTGGTTGTGTGGGGGGATGCAAGGGTTAGGGTATAAAAAGATGGTCATACCAACCCTAGCTGGGACATTGGGATGACAGGAAGGTGGTAACTAGCTCATCACTGCCCACTTACGGTGCTCTCCACTTACTATTGTCTTCATCTTAATTTCTAATGGTCACTATAGGATTAGAATCATAGAATCATAGAATATCAGGGTTGGAAGGGACCCCAGAAGGTCATCTAGTCCAACTCCCTGCTCGAAGCAGGACCAATTCCCAGTTAAATCAAGTATGCAAGTATGCCAGCCTTGGAGGTGTTTTGTAATATGTATCTGTTTTTGTACAGTTCTGCTTATGCTTTGTTTTATTTTGATTTTAAGGTAAGTCTTCATATTTCTGTTTCACTGATCTCACTCAATAATAATATTATGTAGCCACTGCATACAAAACCTGTTATTAATGACTTGCGCAATTTTGCATTCCAATTAATGAGAGGCTGCAATGGCCACAGCTGCATTTAAAATGTGATATAATCATATTTATTCAACTTTTCACACCAGACCTTTAACAAAATTCAGCTCTATTTAACCTTGGATAAAGAAAGCCTTTTGTTGACCATGCAACACATTCACACGCTGCATTGTTAAATGACCTTTCCTGAAGAGATCACATATTACAAGTTTTATAAAACCTTCCGCCCCCTCCACTTATAATTACAGAACTGATTTTCCTGCATTCCATGAAGGTTTTGCACCTATTGTATATGATTAAAAGAGGAAAATGGTTTATAACACAAAGATGGTTCTGACATATTTTTTCTCTTCAATTAATTGAAGAATTAATGTAAAAGTGCTTTCTTGAATCCTAGGTTATGTTCCGGAAAACAAAACAAAAACTCTAACGCACATGCTGTACAATTTGCTTTTTCTGATTAGTAATTAAGGGCTAGCTTCTGTCACCCATACATTGAAAGACACTGTACTCCACAGCTCGTCCCATTTGGCATTACTGAACACAAATAACGGTGGCAACAGACTCTGGTCTTTAATTGGGCTAGACTGAGGGACACATGCTGCCACCCTTACACATACAGAGTAGTCCCTTTGAAAGGAATCTGACTATTCACAGAGTAAAATACTAATCAAGAGGAGTAAGTGTGGCAGAATATGACCATGTATATGACGACCGTAGCATCACTTCCACTCTGCAGAAGTAATAGTCACATTTCCCAGGTTCCCCCACCTTATTCTAAGAGAAAGTAATTCTTTACCAGATGTAGATTACTTTCTCCCCCATGCTGCCTCAGTTGTACTGGTAAGTGTGCAGGTTACATGCTACCTGCCTTTCTCTGCCCACTCCCAATCCACCTGCGTGCAGGGAGGCAGATGGAGAGAAGATGGGTGGCCTACATCTTCTGCTCCTTTACTCCTCTGCATGGCAGCAAAAGGGCCAGATACAATTTAACCCATAAAGAGGTAGTTTTCACTGTGCATGCTATTCCAGACTTGAAGTGTAATGTACTCTATACCCTACCACATATAGCTTTCCTTCAAGGAATCTTAGAGTACCATGGAGGTGTTTAACAACATTGCCATCTTGTTTCCAGTTCTTTTACAACAGATATTGCTAACAGAGTTCATTGGGCACTGGTTTTGGCTGTTAGATAAAATCAGATTAAGGGGTGCTTCATAAACTTCAGTCCCTTTGGGGCAAGATCCTTTTGTTCCCTGCATGGCTACATAGTTTGAGCCAAAATATAGCCCCATGGTATTTATCACAGATGGGTAGCTAACCTGCTTTCAGTTCTTTACTACCCACTTGTTACAGAGGTACCTAGGTGAAATTCCATGGTCCATGTTATAGAGGAGCTCAGCACAGGGGCTTGTCTACATGGGGACACTCAGCAAAATTAATTGGAAGTCACTAAATGTGTGAATTTAAATTGGCTTAGTTAAACCACATTAAAGCCTGTGTGAACACACTCATTCAGAATTAATGTGTCCTTAATTAGGTTTAGCTTAATTAACATCCAAGTCCCCCTGTAGAAAAGCCCCAGATGATCAAATGGTCCATTTTGACCTTAAAATCTATGGATCAGCAAATATTAGCAGAAAGTGCTTGAACTTTCATAAACTTTCATTGATAAACTTAGACAAATGGGTGTGTGGGAGGGGAACTGCTTTAGAAATGTGGAGGGTGTTTGACACAAGTCCAAATTTGGGAGTGTGATTCTGGTTTCTGATTAAAAGTAAAAACTCATTCTGTGATTTAAAAAAAAAAAAAGTACTGTAACCTGGATTTGTGTGTCACATTGTGGCTGCAGAGAGAGAGTCACCTTGGGACAGCAGGGAGGGGGAACAAATAAGATCTGGCAAAATGTTTTGTTAACAAATAAATAAGGATTACACGTTTTATGTGTCTCTCATAATGATTTGATATTTTGGTGAAAAGTCAACATTTGTAAATGGAGACAGTCCAAATACAATAACACATGGGCAGCCAAAGCAGCAAATTCTCTCCCTGGGAGGATAATGTTATTTAGACAGATTTTATAGTACACAAATAACAGATAGCATATCTTTATAAATCAGCACCCTTCCTCAGCATGATATGGACCTTATCCATCTTCTTCTCATCTGCTTAAGCTATGGCTCAGGAGGGCATTATCTCAACTAATTCTATCTTCTCAAAATTAGCATTTTTTCTGCAATCCATTCAATTTCTGGGGGACAATCTAACAAATAAGATCTCCATAAAGGATACAAATAAACCTTCTAAATTTGACTTGATCGCCTATTGAGAACACAGCACCCTTACTGTTAAAGTATTTGGACTAGAACTTGTTTTTTAGGATGCATCTTTTTCCTTATTTAGCTACGATACTGCTGCCTACAAAACAAAACAAAAACAAAATGAAATAAAAAAACTCGTTCCCTAAAGATGGTGATAGATGATAACAATAACATATTTATAAAACATCCTGTAGCCACAGTCATATACAAGCTTTTCCCCCTGTACCTAATATTTATGGTTCTTGATCAAAATACTTTGTTGAACAGATTTACAGGCAATGTGCTGAAACAGCACCAGTTTTGACACGGTTACATTTTCTTCTCTATTAATTTACCCCAAATTTACATTACTTCTCTATTAATTTACCCCAACCTGCTGCCAGTTGAAATAGCTCACCTGAAGTCTCATTTCCAAAGTTTCTATCAATTATTTCTTGATTATATATGCATTCTTAAATATTTCTATAACATTTATTTAGCTAGAGGATTTTTATCAGGAACACAAATCCATTTGGTGTTTAATTGAGATCGATCATGTAGATATATTGGTTTAATTGTACTAGATTGTGACATACTTACACTGAACAGTACCTTACTCTATGAGCAGTGCCCTGGAGTTCAAGAGGACTGCTTGTGGAGAAAGGTACTACTCAGTGTGAGCAATCTTGGCCGAATGCTGACAACTACAGCAACTGAGATATGTTAGCAACACTTATAATGTTACAGTAGACCATTGTAACATTTGTATTTTTTTCATTTTATTTTATTTACAGCTACTGTATGTTTGGCCTCACAACCATGTCGGTTAACATAAATGTGAGTTTGAGCTTCAGTCTGGTTAAGGTTTTTTAAAAAAGAAGTCTGGATCAAAGACTTATTTTCCCTGAGTGTCTCTCTATATTAGGGCCAGATACTGACCCTCCATCTCATATTAAATACACATTATTCCGTGAGGGCAGGATTGGTACCCTGTGATCTTCCCTAGCTAAGGGGCAGTGTGTAACTGCACTACCCCTGGGACAGGCAGGAGCCAAAACATGACTGAGACTCACAATTCAGCCTCTGTGTTGGCCCTTTTTTCAGAAGAATCTTCTTCCCTCTCTGTTAGATATTGGGAGGAGAAGAAGGAGTTGAGTAACCTTGATCGATTGGCCCATAAGCCCTCACAGAGAGAGTGGTGATCACAACACCATGTTTATATTGTTCTAACCATTCCTTCAGCCACCTACTGGCCAGGCTGTCAGGGGCACCACATACCCGATTGGCATAATGCACCAGAGCCCAGAACCCCTGAGCTCAAGCAATTTGCCATCTTTAGCCTTCCAAATAGCCAGCATTACAGGTATGTGCCACCACGCCCAGTGAGAGGTGAGTAATCCTGTTAAAATCAATGAGTCCACTCACGGAGTAATTTTCTACTTTAACACAAATACGGGCATCAGAATCTGGCCCCTAATCTCCCTAACCCAAATATGTTCTCTCTGAATCATAGAATCATAGAATATCAGGGTTGGAAGGGACCTCAGGAGGTCATCTAGTCCAACCCCCTGCTCAAAAGCAGGACCAATCCCCAATTAAATCTGCATAACAAATTTCTGCATAACTTCCAAAAAGGGAGAAGGAGCCAGAGACTCCATGAAGTCTGCTAGACTTTGTCATTACCCATTTAATTAACATGGAAGGTGCTCAGCTACTACTGTAATGGGTGGCAATGCAAAACCCTAAAATATATCCATAATTCCAACAGGTTCCTTTGCTTATAAAAATTATGAAGTTTAATTCTAGTACTTACTTGAATACAGCAGAAATCTGGAGGCTTACCAGACATACTGCCTGAGCTATAGAGATTCATAGGTTTTTGAGGCTAAAAGGGAACACTTTGATCATCTAATCTAACCTCATGCGTAACACAGGCCTCAACATTTCACCCAGTGAATCCTGAATCAAACCTATACTGTGACTAAGCTAGAGCATATATTTTAGAAAGTCATCCAATCTTCATTTAAGAACCACAAGTGACGTATAATACATCACCTCTCCAGGTAAATTTTTCCGATGGTTAATTACCTTAATTGATAAAAATTATGAACCTTAAATCTAGCCTGAATTTCCCTAGCTTCAGCTCCCATGCACTGGATTTCAGTATGTCCTTATTTACTCGGAGCATCAGAAACCTCTCCATGTACAGTCTCGTAGACTGTAATCAACTCACCTCTGAATCTTCTCTTTGATAAATATAAACAGATTGAGCTTCCAAAATCTCGCACTGTAAGGCAAATTTTTCAGAGCTCAAATAATTTCTGTAAGGCTTTTCTGAAACCTTTCTGGATTTTCAACATTCTTTTTGAGTTGCAGACAGCAGTAATGGACAGTGGATTCCAGTTATGGTCTCACGGATGCCACCTTCCTATTTCTGTTCAACATTCCCATACTTATATATCCAGGAATCACATTAACTCTCTTAGCCTCAATATTGCACTGGGAGTTTACATAAACCCTGATATTTAAGTCCCTTTCAGAGTCACTGCTTCCCAGGATATAGTCCCCCAAATTTAAGGCTGCATTATTTGTTCCCAGATGCACGTATTAAAAGATATGTTGCTGAAATGAGACAAAATTTACCAAGCAATCAAGATCTCTCTGTATGACTGACCTATCCTTATAAATATTGACCAGTCTCTTATCTACCAATCTTTGTGTCATTTGCAAATTTTACCAAGAATGGTTTCATATTTCCTTCATATCAATGCTAAAGTTATTGAATAGCATTAGGCCAAGAAGAGATCCCTGTGGGACTCCATTAGAAACACCCCTATTGAATGATGATTCTCCAAGCCTTTTAACAGGTAGAGAAGTCTGAGATGGTTGTATTCATGAGAGGGAAGGCTGTGTATTTGCAAGTAATCTAGGCGAGACTACTGGTGGCCTGGAGAATGGAGAGGTGATAGGAGTAGAGGCCTGGAGAAGCATAAGAACTGGCGACAAAAAGGAGCAGTGATTGAACTCTAAGGACTAGATGCCATGATTCTTACTCTTATTGAATATATCTTTCTCCATAAGGTACAACATCACATGCATAAGGATGGCAGAATCAGCCCCTAAATGACATACAATTTTAGACTGGTAGAGATTGACCTGTCTATATTGCACCTATCACCAGGATATTCTGTGCACTAACATAATTAAATACACAACAGAAGACCAGAAGACTTACAGTTTCTATCCCACTCTTTAAGTAAAATGTTTGACTGTACATTGAAAAGATCATTAAGTATGTTGGTTGACACATAGAACCACTGAAATCTGGGCTCAGCCATCACACAATAATTATTAGTTTATATTCACCATCCTTGAAGATTCAATCCATATTCCAATATTATCTGTAGTCTGGGTGTACATGATGACTAAAAGCCACCTCCCTCCCACTCCCATTTTCCTGCTGCCCTAACATAGAATTGATAACTTAAGTCCAAAGGCTTGTATCTTCCATCAGAGTGTGTTTTCTGATGGAAAATATTTTACCGCTGTTCTTTACAGATACAATGTAATTCTCTTATTAAGGATAACAAAACCCTGCAAATGCCCACAAAAAACGTATTGTTTCTAACAGCGTCAAGAGTTGGAGCTGGCTGAGTTCCCATCAGAACATGTCAGAGAAAAAGATCAGAGAGCACAGGAGTGTATGAAGGGGAAAGCTCCTGCTGTCCTCATTCACCAAAGATAAAGGGAACATCCAAGAAACGTAGCAAGATGTAACCTAGTGTTTTAGTTCAAGCAGTGAAATCTGTGACCAGAGCAAATGCTTCTGAAACAGATTCTTTCACCCCATTCCTACAACTTGCTTCACTAACCTACAACTATTAAACCTCCATGGACTCCAACTTCCTGAGGTCTGCTCCCAGCTGGATGACTCAAATTTCAGTCCCTTGCCATATTCCTTCTGTCTGTCTCTTTCTTTGAATTAACCAAATCCACAAGCCAGCTCTCTCATTTAATTCTTATGGATATTGGTTGGGGTGTCAGGTTGTTTCTCTCTAATAGAAGTGGCCTGTGATGTGAACCTTTTCTTTTTAATTTAGATAGCAGTCCAAAGTTCCTAGCTCTGAAACCTTTGGCAAGATTTATAATGTTAAGCTGTCATCTAGAACAATCAGTATGGCTTCAGTTCAAAATCTATCACTTAAGTATACTTCTAATCATGTTGAAATATACCCCAAATACTATCGCTGTTGCAGTATATTAGCCAATGTAAACATCTTCCCATGACTCCTGAAAGAAATGGGAAAATCTACAGCTCACTTAAAGGCATAAATGCAGAACTGGAAAAGCAGACACTACCCAAAAATCATGGATTTTCAGTTCCGGTCAGCAATGATTTTAACAGCAGCCGATGTCATTAATAATGTCAGTTATCATATGACATAAAAGTCTATTATGAAACCAATGAATTTATTAACAATCCTGCCTTATTTTCGGGTTCGTTTTCTCTTTACCTATACCAAATGACTTTCATATTCGCTCTTTAGTTTACTCATTCTACCTGCAACCTTCCCATTATGTTTCTCCTGCAATAATTTGGTTTGATTATCCTTCCCAACCTCCTTCTCTTCCTTCCTTCCTTCCATCCTTCCATCCTTTCTTTCTCAGCGGAGGCCTTTCTATGTGTGTGTTCACTTTCTATTTACTCTCAGAACTCATTCCTTGCATTATTCCCCAGCGGACATGCAGTTTCATATGACTTTATTGTTATGCCACAATTCTTCACTTGTTTATGCATGTGAGTGACTTTATACATATGAGTAGTTCAACTAAGTTGAATGAAATTAATGAAATATGCAAGTGTTTGCAGAATTGGAGCCTTGGGGCTGGATACACAAAAGGAGTTAGGCCCCTAAGTCTCTGTTTAGGCTCCAGTGTGTTGCATAAAATTCCCTCCAAACCCTCTAGGTGCCTAAACTCGCTCTGTGTCAAAGTTTCTACAGTAAAAGTTCCCTCAGTGTCTAGTTCCTGCCTCTGAGCCACACACTGCTGCCTCCATCCAGGTATCCAGACACCTATCTCCTGCATCCAGAGCAATCCACAAACCAGAGGATGATCCAGTGTGAAACAGGAGACATTCGAAATCTGAAACATTTTCTCAGAAATGGGAAAACTATTTTCACCCCAACTCTACTTCAAACTGTCAGGCTAAAGAAAGGCAACAGGAAGCTAAAAATCAATACCAGAACTGATACAAATGGAGATCAGAAACAAATGTAAACATTTGGCTCCATTAAATACTGTCCATGCTTCTTTGCATCCAGATTCCCAAGTTATCCATAATATAGTTCTCAACAAATCACACCTAGCCATTGGAAGCTTACCAGGGAAAGCAAAAACAAAACACTGCTTCATATCTGAAACAAAATCTCAGCTCAGATTTGGGTAGTAGTATACCAAGATAAAAACAGGTATTTTGTAGTTTTTGAAAACATTATTATAGTTTAATGCTGGAGTCAAAAAGAGAGATGTAGGTTTGGGGCACTGCTTATTTGTACAGAGAGATCCTGATGGTCTCCTGGTTAGTATTATTTAATAATATAATGTATTGCCTGGGAAATCTTATTCCTTGCCTCAGCCCATAGAAGATTTTAAAGTTTACTCTAAGATGTAGTTTCTAATGTATTTACCTATAGCTTCAGTGTGGTTTTTTTCTTTTCTTTTCTTTTTGTCCCCATGAGATTGATACATTAATAAGTGGTAAGCAGTGTTTTGATATTTATGATTATATTGTTTTCATTTATCATATAATAACAATTCAATTAAATAAAATATTTAAAAACAATTAGCACATTCAAAGCCTCTGAAAACCAATATAACATGAAATTAATTTTTTTTCAGAAGAGATCTATTTAGCTGATTTATTGAAATATGAAAATGAAATGAAGAATTCCAGTTGTCAAGTTTTATTAGGATTCACTTATTCAGTGTTTCACTTCCCTGACAGGAATAGCAGCATAGATGTTACTCATCATTTATAAAATGCCTTGTCAAAACACCTAAAAATCCTTGACCTGCTTATGCTCTGTCCCAGGTTTGGGTTAGACAGCTACCATGAACTAAAGAATGATGAAAATGATCACTGGTAGTTTAAAAATTTCAGCGTCACCCCCTCCAAATCCTTTCCCGTAATACTTGGCTTTGTGCCAACAATTTAGCTTTAGAAGAGGAACTATTATAAAATTGTAGTTATGATCATTTAAACAGATTATTACCCTTGCACTGAGTGAATTAATTTATTAAGTAGCAATTTCAGAGTCAGTGAGACATTTAGAAACAATGGCAGAAAGACATTCTGATGAATGCATTGACATTATCTGAGATGTCAAAATACTTTATTGTTAGAAAAAAATCTGCTCTCTCATTCCATGGAACAAGAGACAGACCACAGCTTCTCCATGCCTTTGTTGGGCCCAACCTTTTCTCCTTTGAAATCAATGGGAGTTTTCCTATTGACTTCACTGGGAGCAGGATTGGGCCCTTTATCTGTATGTAATACTTAATGAGTGCCAATGAGGTCACTTGAACTGTAGGTGAGGTAACTTGAACTGCGCTAGGAGTACAGGCAGCAGAGGAGAAGATGTCTTCTCTAACCAACCACAGGTGGTTCCTTTAGCATAGCTCCTCTCCACTTACTGTCCTTCCAGGGGCTCAAGCTCAAGACCCACTTCTTTTCCAGGTTCCACATTCCTGCTATTCCCTGCTCTGATGCATTCCCCACTCACCTTCCCAGACCTCCCCAACACTCCTACTCATTCCCCAGTAGTCTCATTTCTCTCCCTCCCAGATGCCCTCAGTTGCCCAGACTAGCTTTGACTTTCAATGAGACTTAGGCTCCTAAGTCACTTCAGGTGCTTTTGAAAATTTTACCCATAGTTCTTTCTCTTTTTTAATTTTAAGAGTTATAAAATGGCCTATGCCTGAGATATCAGCATACTCTTGCTGTTGTGTAACAAATTATTCCTCGTTATGCAGTTGTTGCCTAAATTCTCATATATTTTTCCCTTTAACATTTGCCCCATTATTTATTATGGGCTACATTACATTTACATAATGGCAATTAATAGGGCTAGTCTTAAAAAAAAATTACAGATCATGATTACATCAGCAGTTTTGTAATGCCCTGTGTTGTGTATTTCACAGATTCCATATTATCAGAAATGACTCATATACAGTCATTCCTTAACTGAATTAGTCAAGTAATATACAGCAGTGGCTCTCAACCTTTCCAGACTACTGTACCCCTTTTAAGAGTCTTGTGTATTTGTGTCTGGGGATTTGTCTTGTATATCCCCAAGTTTCACATCACTTAAAACTTACAAATTCAGACATAAAAATACAAAAGTGTCACAGTACACTATTACTGAACATTTACTTACTTTCTCATTTTTACCATATAATTATAAAATAAATCACTTGGAATATAAATATTGTACTTGCATTTCAGTGTATAGTATATAGAGCAGTAAAAACAAATAATTGTCTATGAAATTTTAGTTTGTACTGACTTCGCTATTGCTTTTTATGTACCCTGTCATAAAACTAAGTGAAGATCTAGATGAGTTGATGTACCCTCCGGAAGACCTTTGAGTACCCCTGCTTGAAAACCACTGATGCACAGCACAGTACTGAGTTAGTCAAGGCCCTGAAACCTATGATAGTGTCACAGACCACACTCTTAATGTTGCTATGACCCACATCACTGTTGATACTTAAGAAATATACAGTAACAGCAATGTATTCATGTACAATGTACAAGGAACCAAATGAGGACATTCTATGCCCCACTTACAAGTTAAGTGAAGAGAATAGGACAGACTGAAAGGGCTCAGAAGAAGTATTAGTTTTACAGTGCTTTTATTGTTTGTATGTGTTCACTTCCCATGGACATCACAGAAGCAGTGAGTCTGGAAAGTGGAGAGGTGGTGGCTGGCTGAACCAGCATTGGGGGCATTCCCCACATAGTAGGGTGTGTGAAAAAAGGCAAGGAGAAAGGAAGAAGAGAAGTATGAAGAGTGGCAACGGATATATTTGGTGCAGAGAGCATTCTGAGGACAGTAGCTCAGAGACGTAGGCCAAAGTGGAGTTAAGAAGGTCTGCTGAATGCAAGAATAAGCATTTAAACTTGATATTGTGGACAATGGGGATCCCACAGAAATTCAAGTAGTAAATGGGGGTGGTGACATAGTTTGAATAACTCAGGAGAAAATAATGTTAGTAGCTGCATTTGGAAATTGCAACAGGTTGTGATATGAGTGTCCTTATGTTCAAGAGGCTTGGAGATCGCTGACATGGATATAACTTAAGCTGTAAATTTTCAAAACTGTGCATGGGGATTTAGTTACATATCCATTGGGCTGTCACACAGTGAACGCTCTAAGTGCCAGAGTTTACTCCTGTAGCACTTGAGGCTACTGAAGTAGTTTATATTTCTTCCAACTGATCACTAACTGGAAATAGCATTCTGTCTGGATGGAATACAGCCGTCCAATGTGCAAGGCCCGCAGACATCCTCCCCACAAGTTAGTGTATCAGTGTGCCTTTTATCCACCCTGAGACAGGGAGACTTTCACACAAATATCAAAAACTCACAATCTGACCCTCCAAGCAAACATCTGGGGTCTGACTTACTACCACAGCCCTCCACTTCTATATCAGTGTTACATCCTTGATTTCAATAGAATGATGGTGCCAGAAGAGTAGCGTTGCAGCAGTGGATCAGACCCGTGGTTTTAAAACAGAAAATCCCAGTAATAAGAATGGCAGGATTGTGGCCCATCCTAACAGCCCATGCAAGGGAATAAAAGTTATCCATTCTGGGCGTAGCTCCAAGGCAGAGAGACTAGCCTCCACAGAACACCCAAAAAGAATCTGGTGGAGCTGCTTGAAAAAATATAGAAATGATTTGCAAAAATTGTTTTTAAAATCTGCAAAAAAAAAAGGGAATTCTCAACCAGTTTCAGTCTGTGGACATTGCAAAGGCAGTTGAGTCCCACATTACTTTTGAGCCCATGCGGCACGTAAGGAGTGCAGGCATGGTGCAAAGGGGATATGTCGGTGCATGTGGTGGGCAAAGGGCAGATGTGTGGAGAAGTGTAAAATGTCAAGGTGACAGTTGAGTTTTTCTGGAAAAAAAATCCTGCTTCGAAGGGGTGAAAGGAAATTTGCTGCTGCTTTTGGACCCCTGCTCAAAACACACTTACATATAAGCATACTAAAAAGAAAACAACCCCAACCTTCAAGTGCTGATAACAGAAAACACCTGGTGCTTGCCTAGTTTTATTTTTATTAAATGTGTTTTTTTTTACTGTGCTAATTAACTGATTTCCACACAACTGTAGGTATAAACACTTAGTAAGCACTCAGGAGCCTGAGTGGCAAAGAAGCATTGCACTTTGTCAGTTCATATATTGCATCCACTCACAAAGAACGGGCATGACATATGAACAGCTTGGAAAACAATTCAGGGCTGACTCCTGCTTCCCCTCCACAATGTTCCTTTTCAGAAAAGAAATAACAGTAAAAACATTCTCTACTCCAGTGGTTATGCATCCACTAGGTATTCTCTGCTTGTCAGCTAATTTACAGTGTAATTGCTTCTGGGGTCCCATTTTTGCAACTAAAAAATGGAGGTAGTGAGATCTCACTGTTTCATGCTGATCAAGTGACATAATTGTTTAAGTAAGCTGGGAAGCACTGATCTACACAAGTGCCTTCCTCAGCATGTCCTGCAGCAATTCACAGCACCCACCATAAACGCTTGCATATACTGCATATTTACCACATTACAAGCCTGAGAATCACCTTATCCTCCCTGTCAATACTGGACGTACTTTGCTTTATTATATGTATTTCCTGTTGGATAGGCATTTATCGGTGCTGTACTAGGTCCATTATTGCTTTTTTTATATTCATGGTATGGGATACTGAGAGCAAAATTAAAAACAAACAAACACTAGCCTACCCTACTCTACCCCCAAACCCCCTAAAAAACACTCAAAACACAACCCAGACACAAAAGCTTGCCATTAAACCAACCCAATAAAAAAAAATGTCACAGAAAAATCCCACCCTGATTTTTCCCATTCATTATAGTAGAAGTGTAGCCTCCCTATAGACTTGTATCATTTTCGCTGGCTAAGGACCATCTACAATTCATGTTCAGTATACGATATATCTGCAGTATGTTAAGGAATCATGCCCTAATAGATTTTAGTTATCACCTACAATTCTTAATATAAAGCAGTTAATCAAATGCACACTATGATAATCTGCACTATTAAATATGCTGGGCTGTTTTGTTCAGGCTGCATATAGCTCCACAGGAGCCTTGGATATGGAGTCTAGGAAAACCTCTCATGACACTTTCAGTTTTGAAAGAAATTGAGAGCTAGTATAATTAGGAGTGGGCAAAGTAAGAAGTGGCCAAACCTCCACCTTTCCCCAAGTAAACCTTGATTTTTTTTTCAGATTTGTATAAATTTAGATAAATCATCTAGAAAAATTAGGCACTGGGCTCCTACAACTATATCTGATGTGCCAATTGATACATGTCTGAGAATATCTGGTGTGTGTATTCCTATTTCCAATCTTAGAGGAAGATGGCATAGTGGCTAGGGCATTAGCTAGAGACCAGGGTTCAGTTCCCTGCTGTGCCACAGACTTCCTGTATGACCATGGGCCAAAGACTCAGGTTTTCCCTACACATGAAAGTTAACCTGGAATAAGGTAGAATGTGAATTTAAAGGAGATTAACTATTCCTGATTAACTCCAGGAGTGGACATTCTTATTCCAGAACTAGAGTGTCTACACATGGAGTTAAACAGGAACATACAATCAGGAATAGAAATTCTGGAATAACTCCCCATGTAAATGAGCCCTTAGTCTCACTGTGTCTCAAGTCCCATCCTGTTAAATGGGGATAACAGTACTTCACTGCCTCATAAAGGTGCTGTGAGAGTGTTCACATTGTAGGACTCAAAGATACACGGTAATGGCGGCCATTTAAGTGACTTGGGATATGTCTGCAGTAATGCAGCTGTGCCGCTGTAAGATCTCTCTTGTAGCCACCCTATGCTGATGGGAGAGAGCTCTCAGGTCAATCTAATCCACTCCTAATGAGTGGCGGTAGCTATGGTGATGGGAGAAGCCGACATATTGCTGTGCACACTAGTGCTTATGCCTGCGTCACTCACGGGGGACGGAATATTAACTCACTGAGTGACATTTGTTTTTCCAACAGAAGTGGTAATGTTAGACACAGCCTTAAGATTATGACATTTAAAGAGATTAGCACTAATGAAGCCTGGAAGAGAAGATACACCACACAACTAGAGCTGGGTGGCATTTTTTTGACAAATAATATATTAACCAAAAATGTAGTTTTGGTCAACCCAAACTGTTCATGAACTTCACACACATTCATAGAATAGCTTTGGCCAGGAAAAAATAAAAGCAAAAATGCAAAAATTTGGGCTAGAGTCACAAAACGGTCAGAGAAGAAGGTGGTAACCTCCCCCCTAACCATTTTTAGCCATTGGTCCAGTGGTTAGGACACTCTGAAAGAAGGGGGCTCCTGTAGGAGAAAAGGCTACTAAACACTCCATGAAAAGCCACTGTTGCCACAGTGATCCTCAAAAAAAAAAGAGTTGTAACCTTGCTCTTACTTAAAACAATTTGTGCATAATATGATTTTCTGTTTTCACAAAAGGTGCTCCATTTGTCTCAGAATTCAAGTGAACAATCACTGCAACAACAAAAGCTTCCTCTGTATAATCTGCCTACTGATACATGATATATCTGTTTTAATTATCTTTGCCCTCTTTCAAGACAGCTACCAGGAAAATGTTTGGCAGTGTTCAAATCTCAGATGAAAATCTCATTGCAATGTGCTTCGAATTTTACACTCTGAGTCTTTTGACAAGCTATGTGCTCATTTCATGTATGCAAAGACTGAGAGCTGCATTCTGATCTTACTTAAACCAGACTCCATCAAACTGAGTCAAGTTACTCCCAATATCCAGCAGTGTGACTGATACCAGAATCAGCCACATACTTTTAGTTCATATTTCAACCAGAGGCTGCGTATCTCCATCACTACACTGCCTTTTTATTCCAAGGCTAGATTGGTGTACATTCAGAATTTCCCAGGAATAAAGATTTTTAACCGCATTGATTCAGAGAAACACAGAGGGTTTATTTATTTAAACTCAAGTATACTACTATTACAGTAACAGCAACAGAAGAGAAGGCTAGTATTCAAAGCCGTTACAAATACTAAAATTTGCCTTTTAAAACAAATGGCTGATGCTGGAATTTGGAGAGTGCAGAGAAATAGGCACAGAGAAAGTTGTTTGAAACAACAAGAAAAACACAGCACTGTGTTTGCAATTCACAATTTAAAGCCAAACTAGATATTTTTTTCCCCTGGTATTTAAGAAGAGTTATCTGCATCTCACAGGCCTAAATTTGAGTCATTCTATGCCACTCAAAACAAGTACTGAGATATCTGTGCTAGAGATGATGGGCTAGTAACCCCCAGGCATACCAGCCCTGTGGGCTGCCTTGTTTTCTATGTTCCTGCCAAAAGTAACTGTTTGGGAGACGCTCTTTTTTTTTTTGTTTTTCCCTGTCTTATTGCCTGAAGTAGACTCCCCATTGATACAATCAGCTATTTTTAAGTAATGGAAAAATATAGAGGGACTTTTGATCGAATTTGAAATGAATTTCCATAGGAACAAAGAACCCAGAAATATAGGTAGTTTTAAATCTTATTTTTCCTTCCAAAAAGTTGCAAGTCGAAAAAGCTTCGGCAATGCCAAACATTCACAGGGGTACTGACAAGTCAATGTAGCTAACTATATGGGGCATATCCTCAACTAGTGTGAGTTGTTATAGCCCCATGAAGTCAGTAAGGATCTGTCTGAATTGTGTATACTGTATGGTCCAAAATAACCCAGTATAAATTATTGTCAAAGGATGTAAACAGAAATTTTCAATTTGAACATTTGGTTCTACATCTGGGAACACAGATGTTTAGATCAGAAGGCTAGACAATTGTGATCATTTAGTCTGATCTTCTATACAGCACAGGCCATAGAACCTCCCTGAATTACTTCCTGTTTGAATTAGAGTATCTTTTAGAAAAAAACCTCATACAATCTTGATTTTAAAATTGCCAATGATGGAGAATACACTACAACACTTAGGAAGTTGTTCCAATGGTTAATTACCCTCACTGTTAAATTTTGGACCTTATTTTTAATAGATTGAAGAGCCCTCTATTATCAGACATTTTTCCCTACATAGGTACTAATGGACTGTGATCAAGTCACCCCTTACCCTTCTCTTCCTGAATATCATATATGGTACGTTCTTTAATCCTTTAATTATTCTCATAACTCTTCTCTGAATCCTCTCCAATTTATCAAGATCCTTCTTGAATTGTGGACACCAGAACTGGAAAAGTATTTCAGTAGCAGCCACATCAGTGCCAAAACTAACCTGACTTTGCTGCTACTTCTTCATATTCCCCTGTTTATACATCCAAGAATTTCATTTGCCCTTTTGGCCACAGCATCACCCTGGGAGCTCAGATTCAGATGAGTATCTACATCGAGTCTTTTCAGAGTCACTGCTTCCCAGAATAGAGTCCCCCATCCTGTAAGTATGGCCTACATTCTATTGTATTTGGCCCTATTAAAACTCTTATTGGTTGCTTATGCCCAGCTTACCAGGAGATCCAGATCACTCTGTGGCAATGACCTGTCCTTTCCAGCATTTACCACTTCCTGAATCTTTGCATCTTCTGCAAATGTTATGTTTTTTTTCCATATCACTGATAAAAATGATAAATAGTATAGGGCCAAAAACTGAACCATGGAAGACCCTACTAAAAATGCACCTGCTCGATGATGATTTACCATTTACAGTTACATTCTGGAGACCTATATATATATAAAACACATTCTTTAAAATTGTTGATTCAATAGCAAGTGAATTCTTCACATTTCAAGTTTAATTTGCAGGGAGAATTGGTATAGCTATGCTGGCAAAACTCTCCTGGTATAGACAGCTTCTATAGGGAACAAAAATGGCTTGTGCTGGTAAACATATTGGTTTGAGTACCAAAATAATCTATAGTGTCAAAAGCACTAATTCTGTCTAAGGTTCTTGCTGGCATAACTATGTTGTTTAAAAAAAAATAAATCACACCCATAACTGGCACAGCTACGATGCCAAATCTTTTAAGTGTAGTCCTGGCCTTATAAATTGTATCTGCCCTCTAACTACATTGTTTTTTGTAGAAATGAGATCCTGAACTTGCTGATGGGTGCACACATACAGTAACTGACTTGTTCAATTCAAAGGTAATTATGGAAATCCATCCCCTCTCAAGAATTACACTTTTGAGATGCAAAAATATTTTGTCTTTAGGCCTCCGCTGCTATTGTATACAAAGCAGCAGGTTGACTTTTCTTCTGGAGGAGGAAGCAATTGTGAAAACCCGCAAAAAACTAATTGCAACCTGGAAAAAAAAATAGCATGCAAGAGAGACAAAGATGATCGTGACTTCGAACATTTACAGATCTTTTTGGTTATGTTATAGGATATATGCTGTAGAATATATCACTATTTTGAAGCACTCTGAAATATAGATTTACTTGTTCCTAATTCTATATTTCCCCAGTTCTCAGACCAAACCCTCCCATTGGAGTTATGCTGATTTAAGCAGACCAGACAATGGGTTTTACAAAAGAAATAATGAGCTAACATCGTATAGATTCTAGACCATATAATATAGAGAATGGTGGGTGTTAGTGGACAAATAGATGTTTTCCATCTCTATCTTTTAGAATTCTATGATAAAATGTTGTATTATGCCAATACAAGCACATGCTTGCCTTCCTCTAGCCTCCCTGATGGTAAACTATCTCACACATCATGCTCAATCTGTTCAGCCTCATCTTTCAGGCTCTTCAAGATTCTTCCCCTTCCTACTTCTGTGCTCCATCCCCTCTGATTCACCCTCACACACCTCATGATCTGCAAAATCTTGCCTTCATCCTTTCTTTGGGCTTGATTTTCAGACCACAGCTTCCTCCTGTGCCCAAACAATATTGTTTGTGTGCAAACATTCTCCAGGCATTAATTCTTGAATGAGCTTGTGGATTTAAACACCTATGCACATAGGTATGCCAGTGGTGTAAATTATGGCTGCCTTTGTGCAGTCATAATTTGTGTCAGGGCTGAGTGGCCCTGCATCCAGAAGCTGCAGCTGGTTCCCTTTGTGGCTCTTCTGTCAAAGAACAGCGCAGAAAGAGTGGAGAATCATGCAACTGTCTTTGGTGGCTGATTCTTATCCTGTTCTGCTTACCGAGGGTTGGGCCTCGCTTAGGAAGTGGAAACAAATCACTTGTGAGAAGGACCCACATCTTTAATGTTAAGGCCAGAGAAGAGACTGTTGAGCCATTATTGCCATAGATTGTTAACACTTGTTTTGGAGAATGCCAACTACACTTAAACAGGCAGTGGATATGTCCTTGTTCAATAGCCACCTTCAGGCATTAGTGACCTTGCTACATCCTATCTCTTCTCAAATCTCCTATCATTTGGTCATTGAGAAAGTAGCAATGCGACAAGTGGTTTCAGCCCAATCTGTGCAACGTAGATTTTATTGATATTTCTACTCATATAGGCTTTTAACGTTGATTAGGTTACAATAGGGAGAAAGACATGGAATATAAAAGACAGTAGACATTAAGACTATCACTCACAATTCATTAGAATTTCTTGTAAAGCTATTCCATAAACACAGTTACACAGGATTGAAGATAAAAGCAATAACACTGCCTTACTGCTCCCATAATGGGAAGGCTGTTCCCTTAGGCATAGCTGTTTTCTTAGCCTGCCAGAGCTACCTCTAAATTGACATATCTTTCCCTAGTTCCAGATGTCACCCTGTTAGCCCAATCCCCTAAAACAAACACATCCACTTTTGATCTTTAGCTGTTACAATCAAAAGATATAATTTTCTTTCTCTTAATTCACAGCACATTTATACACTGCAGAGATTGTTCATAGAACATGCATCTTCCTTGAGAATTCCCTCCTTAAGCATATAGGAGGTGATCCTGATTTACAAAGGAAGTGTTTGACTCATGTCTATTTCAAACAAACTCTTTGAACTAGGTTTGTAGGAACTGAACTATCATGTGAGATGTATTTCCTTTTTCCTTAAACACTTTTTGGCTCCTCAAAGCTGAATCAACTCTTTGAACTTTGCACACTCGAACAAAATAAAACTTATCGGACAATATTCTCTTTCTCTTCCCAGCCTATAGGACAAAAAGGAACCTGTGTATGTTTTAAAATTATCTCTCTCTGGTCTGATCTGTGCTAGGGAATTTTAAGAAAGAATATTGTGCTAGCACTCAGTGATATTGACTAACAGGATGTTAAACATGACAGAAGCCTCCGAACCCTTTTCTACATTGGGGGTTTAAGGCCCTAGGTACCCCTGTATTTACACCCTACACACTACTTCCATAATATTTGTACAAAATATGCCTTCTGAGGTATCACTGGAAAACTAATAACTCACTGATCATTAATATACTTGTGTGATATATCTATGGGGTGTGTACAAAGAGCTATGGATATATGCTGGGATTATGTTCTTTAAAAGTGTTTGGCTAACAATCACAGAATATCAGGCTTGGAAGGGACCTCAGGAGATCATCTAGTCCAACCCCCTGTTCAAACCAGGACCAATCCCCATCCCCAATTTTTGCCCCAGATCCCTAAATGGCCCCCTCAAGGATTGAACTCACAATCCTGGGTCTAAGCAGGCCAATGCTCAAACCACTGAGCTATCCCTCCCACCCAAATGCATAAGCCCAGTCTGCTCTAGACAAAGGAATGTGTATTTGTTTGTCTGAGCAGCCTGACTGTCAGGCAAAGATAATGAAAGTATATTCACATAAAAGGTAAACAAAGACATCAGAAGAGCAAGTGGAGAAAAAGTGATCATGGAGGCATGGAGACTGTACCTCAGGAAGCCTTGCTGCCTCTTGAAGCAGGATCAATTAACTTTGAGAAATATACTTTTGAGAGATCTACTGGATTATAAAGAGAGGGGCAGAAAACCCCTGAGTTATCCTTCAGCCGAGGAGACAAGGAAAACCAGCACGTTGAACTCTGTGGGGATCCTACTGAGAGGTAACCAGCTATTGTTGGGAAAGGGAAGATCAGTAAGGAAACTGCCTTGAACAAAACTGTGGCTTGTTAAATTTGGTCTTAGCCATTAGAAAGCATATTTTTATTTTTGTTTGCTTGTAACTCTTTCTACCTTTATTCCTTCCACTTAAAATTATGACATTTGTTTATTAAACTTGTTTTACTTTTACTGTAAGCCATTTCAGTGCTATGTTTGAAGGGAAGGATGTTTTTAGCCCCCAGTTAAATGAATATGCTGTAATGTACTGACTCTTTAACAGAGCAGCAACCTTAATATCTTCTGTGAATGTACAGCGAGATGTGCCAGGCACTGCAGAGAAACATCTCTGAGGAGCTTGGAGGCTGGAGTTCACTGATTGTTACCTGCTAGGCAAGGTTGGGGCTGGGGGAGCCTTGAGAAGTTTGCTGGTGAAAATGATAGACCAATGTGACAAGGAGCTGACACACAGTCTAATCTCCAACAAAGCTCACTCTTCCTAAGGTAACATGGTGACTCATAGACCTGGGTATCCCCAGCAGAGAGTTACAGACTCCCACCAGTGCTAAGACCAGATAAACCACTGTTAATACTCGTCAGAATTTTTTCCAAGAATTCCCTACTGTGGACATGGTTTTTGTATGGCTGACGAGTGCCATTAGCAACTCTACATCAACCGGTTTCCACTCTGGTTAAGTAATATTTTAATTGGAAATGGTATTTGTCTCTTGTAACATCAATACTGGAATGAACATGTTCATTCTCAGTACAGTCCAAAGGAAACATAAATAATATCAAAATTAATACAGAATATTAGTAAAAGTAGGAAGGCTTTTCTGGAATTTGGCAATAATTCATTTAATAGATTTATAGATGCTAAGGCCAGAAGGGAACATTGTAATAATCTAGTCTGATCTCCTATGCAACACAGGCCATAGAATTTCCCTAAAATAACTCCTGTATGAATTAGAGCATACCTTTTAGAGGAAAAATCCAGGCCTGATTTAAAAATTGTCAGTCATAGAAAATCCCCACATCCCTGGTAAATTATTCCAGTGGTTAAAAACTTCCGCTTTCACTTTATTTCCAGTGTGAACTTGTCTAGCTTCAACTTCCAGTCACTGGATTTTGTTACACCTTTGTCTGCCAGACTGAACAGCCCATTATCAAATATCATTCTGTATGTAGGTACTTACAGACTATGATCAAATCATCCTTGGCCTTTGTTAAGATAAATAGATTGATTTCAGGATTGGAAAACTTGCCTTATGGTGACAGAGTTAAGAAACTCATTCTCGTTACTTTTCTCTGAACCCTCTGAAATCTATCAACAGCCTTCTTGAATTGTGGACACCAGTGCCAAATACAGAGGCTATATAAAACTTCCTATCCCTACTCCAGATTACCCTGTTTATATATCCAATGATCACATTAGGTCTTCTTGCCACATTGGTCGCTCATTTTCAGATGATTATGCAGCATGACCCTAAAGTCTTTTCAGAGTCACTGCTTCCCAGGATAAAATCCCCATCCTGTAAGTACAGCCTACATTCTTTGTTACTAGATGTATAACTAGGGTTGCCAAATTTCTACTCGCACAAAACCGAACACCCTTGCCCTACCCAACCCTGCCCTCCTCAGAGGCCCCACTCCTACCCCACCCCTTCTCCGAGTCCCCACCTCTTCTCACTCCATCCCCTCTTCCCTCTGTTGCTCGCTCTCCCCAACCTCACTCGCTCACTCATTTTCACCAGGCTGGGGCAAGGGGTGGGGTGCGGGGCAGTTGGGGGTGTGGGCTCTGGTGTGGGACCCGGGATGAGGGATTTGGGGTGAAGTAGGGGGATCTGGGCTGGGGGAGGAGGTTAGGGAGCGGGAGGGTGAGGGATCTGCCTGGGGATGCATACTCTGGGGTAGAACTGGGGATGAGGGGTTTGGTGTGTAGGAGGGTGCTCCGCGCTGGGACCAAGGGGTTTGGAGGGTGGCAGGAAGATCAGGGTTGGGGCAGGGGATTTGGAGGGTGGGAGGGTGTCAGGGGTACAGGCTCCAGCTGGGGATGAGGGGTTTGGGGTGCAGGAGGGTGCTCCAGGCTGAGACCGAGGGATTTGGAGGGTGGGAGAGGGATTAGGGCTGGGGCATGGGAGGGGTTCAGGGATGCAGGTTCCGGGCAGCATTTACCTCAGGCAGCTCCTGGAAGCAGCGGCATATCTGCCCTCTGGCTCCTATATGGAGGCGTGGCCAGGCAGCTGTGTGTGCTGTCCTGTCCACAGGCACCGACTCCCCAGCTGCAGAGCCAGCATTTGGGGCGAGGGCAGTGTGCCCCTATGTGTAAGAGCCGGAGAGCAGACATGCTGCTGCTTCTGGGAGCCACATGGAGCCATGGCAGGTAGGGAGCCTGCCTTAGCCCCACTTTGCCGCCAAACAGACTTTTAAAGGCCTGGTGAGCAGTGCTGACTGGAGCCACTAGGCACCCTTTTGAACCGGGTGTTCCTATGTATAACTTTACATTAGATCATATTAAAATGCATATTGTTTGCTTGCAATCCAGATCATTATGTATGAGTGACTTGTCCTCTTCATTATTTATCACTCCACCAATCTTTGTGTCATCTGCAAACTTTATGAGTGATGATTTTATGCATTCTTCCAGGTCATTGATAAAAAATTTTAAATACTGTAGGCCTGAGAACTGATCCATGCAGGACCAAACTAGAAACACACCCACTTGAAGATGATTTCCCATTTACAATTTCGTTTTGAGAGCTGTCATTTAGCCATTATTTCAGGTGCACCATGTTAACTTTGTATCATTTATTTTGTACTGTTTGGACAAACTCTCAGGAGCCATAAAAGCAAGTAATTATCAATTGAATGAACATAAAAATTTCAAGTTTCTCAAGCACACATGTTCAAAGTATCTGTTTTATGCTGCAGTGCCAATTTTCTTAATCAGATCATAACTAAATGTTTAAAAAATGTGACAAACATGTCACTCAGATCATTTATTAACAGTAAACTGATTAGCATAACATAGTTTATTTCAGTCTGAAATGCAAAACCTGTTATGGATAAATAATCTGGGTTTACAGGATTTCATCAAACACTGCTATGCTTGACCATGCTAATATAGCCTTTGTATTTCAGAAGCACAAAGGCAGGAAGCATAAAATCATTAATAATTATATAAATATTAACACCATGCAACTGGCTGTATTAATGTTTTCAAATGGTAGCATCTGCAAATTCAGCTTGTTATAAACACCCATGCATCAAGGGAGAGAAGAGTGTTGACACATGAATGGGATGCTTTGTCAGACTGGCAATAAAATGTAGATGAATTGCAGAGAAAGAAAACCAAAGAATTCAAAGGGTTTCTTGATTGCCTTCTTTAAAATGCCAAGAACTTAAGCTGGCCTTTCTTATCTTCCTGTACATGCATGTGACACTTTAGGAGGTCTTTCTTACTGTACTATAATTCAGTGATTGTTCCAGCTCTGTGCACCACGCCTTTCTTCCAAAGGGCATCATGAGATATATAATTCTGGTAATGAACAGCTGCATAATTTAAGGGTCGAGCTAGGAGGGCACTATTCCTTATTTGTATTTCCTTAGCAGTTGCCAAGATATTCCAAGCCTATTTAGGAACACAATCTTTTGATTGCACTATTTCTCACAGATGATATATGTTGGGACTTGGTCATGTTCCAGAAAGCAAATTTTATCAGCAGAAGTACCAGAGCAAGCTTTTCTTTCATTTTACTCCAAAGGGCAAAAGCGCTGTAACTTTTTCCCAGTCATGCATGTTCTCTGTTCTATCATGCAGAGTTGTTTAATCCTGTTACTGTCCCTTTCTCAATCACAGAGCTATCAAAGGCATTTCCACACGACATCTCTCTCACACAAGGCCAATCTTCCAAACATTAAAAAGGTCCAGGCAGTGAGGCCCTTCAAGATGAAAGCTGCATGCTGATTAATCAGCTGCTTTTTTATTCTGTCTTGGCAACTGTTCTCTGTTTGTAAATAAATGGTTTACCCTGAATTTCTTGTAAATTAAGAAGCATAAGGCTGCTTTGGACCACATTCACAAAGCAACAAAGCCTTCTCCTGTTGCATCCACAGGGATACGTTGCGTATTCTGTCATTAATACACTTTCAGGTGTCCTGAAGAGAATGAGCTCGTCTAAAACAAACCTCATTCCGACATGAGAAAATGATAAGGCGGCCTGAAAGTTTGTCTGCTTATTAACTGTGTTCTAAGGCTTCCAGCAGCACTTTCATTGTTGCTTATTTGGAGGGACCTGTCTGCAATCTATGCTATTACAGAGGCTCAGGTTGGTTTATGATGTGTGACACGATATAACACAAGCCCCTCACCGAAACTGTCATATTAGAAGATGAATACGTTTATTTATGGCTCAGGGTACTTTCTCCCTATTCAGATGGTAAATAGCTAGCATGAAAGAAATGTGACAGAACCAAGAAAACTAGAAAATCGTCTGCAAACTGGCAGCCACTGTGGTTCAATGATGGCCAGAATTATTTTCAGTTAGTTTGGCATGTCTCCATTTGTCACATTTAAAAGCTTAGCCAAATATATCCAATTAATACAGAATACAATATTTCTCCTTTTTTTAGCAGGGACAAATATATACATACAGTATTTAAAACTCACCACATGCATCATACTGCATACATGCCACAAAGGGATGTAAAATAATTATATGTAAAAGGTAAATAATTTAACTCACATCACACGCTTCTGGTCATCATTCACCTTGGATTATCTTCTATGCAGTGCAGCCAGCCACTGTAATATTTATTCCAATGATTTCTCATGCAGACTGAATCTCCCCTGTTGTAAATCATGCAAACTGCCAGTGTACATATTTTGTGGGTATGGAAAGTATCAGCAAATGTGCTTTTAGAAATATCCATCCAATCCCGAAAAGTGAAACTATTTTTTACCAATTTTGAAGGCAAGTTGAAGGTTGTTTATTTTGAAAGTAGCAAAACCTTCACGAATCAATATCAGTTTTTGACATTACTATAAAAATCCATCCATCACAGCATAACAATAAACGTTATAACTTTTGCTAAGACCCAATGTTAGTTTACGCTATCTGAATTATTGATAGCATAGTTATGAGGGTCAGATTTATAGAGCTCCGATATTGACACAATTTTTGTGGACTTACAGAAGTTCTCTGAAGCATTTCCTCTGTCACTGAACATGCTCATAGGAGTCCTGTTGTAGCGAAATAAAGTACTTTGTTTTTGAGGATGTGGTGAAGGAAAAAAATAACATATTCATATGTTATAAAGATAAACACTTTGCTAAACCAGAGAATCATGGCTGTGGCTCGAAGTTCATTCTTACAGTTTCTTGATGATAAATATGGTATGTAAGATCAAAATACAGAGGGCAAGACCCCTGCAATATCTAATCACAAAGGTGTGACGTATTCTGTCATTTACAAGATATCTGATGCTTATGAAGATAAATATCTTCAGTATACTAAACATCCATTAGGTGCCCACTGCACTTTTGGGAGCTAGCTAAATACATAATATTGAAAATTAATGTCAAATAATACTATATATAAAGAACAATTATCCTCAGCCCCCTCAATTTTTTACTTCCCAGCCCCTACTCATCCCCTCTTTCCTTTGTGGTTTGAACTAAAAGTAGATCCATCATCTTCCAGATAGAAAGGTTAGCACGGTGCTTATGACCTAGCCTAGGACTCAGGATTAACTCCTTGCTCCATGACAGATTTCCATTGTGACCCCGGGCAAGTCACTTAGTCACTCTATGCCTCAGGTCCCATGACTCCCATGTTGGGTGCTCACAGAGTAGTATCATGGCCCCTTGCTAGTGCTAATTAGCCAGCAGACTTTAATAATAATAATAATGATAATATTTACCTCATATAGGAGGTTTTTCATCAATAGATCTCAAAGTGCTTTACAAAGGAGGACAGCATCATTCACCGCATTTTACAGGCAGGGGAAGTGAGGTATGAAAAGGGGAAGTGACTTGCCCAAGTTCACCTTTAATGGCTGTCCCCAGCCCTCAGATTCCTTCTCTCTCCTTTTAGTCATTCTGGTGACACAAAGCTTTCCTAAACCTGTCCACTTCAGGTTTCCCCATGTGTAAACGGATCCTTTGGTGATGTATTGCCACTTTAGTAGCTCTTACAATGTCTCCTCCACCTACTAGCAGAGGGACATATCGCGGGGAAGAAGGCACATGGCCATGTTGCCCTGCAACCTGGTAATTCCGAGCTGCTGGAACATTGCTAAACAGTAGGATACAAAATGACAGGTTTCAGAGTAACAGCCGTGTTAGTCTGTATTTGCAAAAAGAAAAGGAGTACTTGTGGCACCTTAGAGACTAACCAAAGCTGTAGCTCACAAAAGCTTATGCTCAAATAAATTGCTTAGTCTCTAGGATACAAAAGGATAAAGTTCATGAATGTATAGTTGAGCTACTGGCTACTCAGTCACAGGGCTTGGTTTCGAACTCACACTGGTCAAACTCCAGTAATGTCAATGGAGTTACTTCCAATTTCCACTGATGTGAATGTGATCAGAACCACAAACTTACTTGAACTGCTTTAAATACACAATAAGCGTGATACCTTATATTGCTATCTCTCCTATATAGTATCTTGTTATCCTTGAATTTAAGGGCCAACAATCAATAAGCCAAACAAATAATTTATTAATAAAATATCTGAGAATGAGTTTTAAAGTTGCAGTTTTGGGTGGATTGAGGGTATTGAAAATCATACCGCTTTAATTATTCATGTTGAAATGCTGAGTCAGTTTTCACTCTTTTACTTCTCTTCCCTCCAAAAAATAAAATCAGGAAAGAATTAGAATTAGAAGGAGGAAAAAAACTCAATTTCCTTAAAATAGACCTGCTGAGGGTTATTTATTCTTGCATACAACAGGCAATAGTTTCATGTATTTCTGAAGCTTCACATCCTTCTCACTTTGCATTGTTATTATTTTCATACATTTACTGGATTAGGTAATAAAATACTATAGGCTAGATTGTGATGTAGGGCTAAAGGCTAGATTCTAAGGGCTAGATTGGGACATGTAGCCATCTCCCTTAATTAGGTGCAGTACCACACCATCAGAAGAGCAACTCCTCATCTTGAAAGGCAAGAGGGCTTTGTCTAGACAGGTGGAGAAAAAAGGGCAGTGACTCCCTTAAGGGTCCTCTCACCCTGAGGCTTTGGAAGGCGGTGGCTGGGAGAGAGAGATAGGTATCACCTGAGCTGGTGGGCCTTAGGTAAGCCAGTGACCTCTGCACACCTGAGGGAGGGTAAATAAACCCTGTCCCTCCCTCACCTGAGCCCCCTGGATTAGATGTTCCCACCCTCCAACTCCTGGCATTAGTGGAGGGCCAGGTTTTTCTGGGCTTGTGCTTGTCATTTTTTTGGAACTGGGAAGGATGTCCCCCACCCCCTGACAGATTGGCCAGGATGTAGTGCGTTTTCACACCTTCCCCAGAGCAGCTCAGAGACCTTGTGAGTAGATCAGGAGATATGGTTCAAGGTGCCACAACTCAGCAAAAGTACCAGAGCAAGCTTTTCTCTCACTTTATCCCAAAGGGAAAAAGCGCTGTAACTTTTTCCCAGTCATGCATGTTCTCTGTTCTATCATGCAGAGTTATTTAATCCTGTTACTGTCCCTCTCCTAATTACAGAGCTATCACAGGCATTTCCACATGACATCTCTCTCACACAAGGCCAATCTTCCAAACATTAAAAAGGTCCAGGCAGCGAGGCCCTTCAAGATGAAAGCTGCATGCTGATTAATCAGCTGCTTTTTTATTCTGTCTTGGCAACTGTTCTCTGTTTGTAAATAAATGGACATGTGTCCACTGCAAGCATTCATTTTATAGGGGTCCAGTTCCTTGATCAACCAGAATTGGAAGTGGTCTTAGGAGACGGCATTTCCTAAAAAAGCAGGAGAATGGGGCTGGGGCTCCAAATGTCTGGTCGAGAGAGAAGAAAACCCCTTTCCTTTGCCTCTTCACCCTCATATGAGGGGAGGTTGGTGAGGTCCCAGCAATGGGCTGTGGACCAGCTGTGGTGAGCTGACAGCAGCCTTCACCCGAAGAAAATGATAAAGGAAGGAATCATGACCTGTACTGCACAAGCCATTTTCAGATAGATCCCAGATGAGTTAAGTTAATAAAGTTGCAGCCTAATTAAACCACATCCCTTGTACCTTGCCTTTCATTCCGTGTGTCTGGGAAAATATGCCTCAGCAGGCAGTTTCCTCAGTGCCGCTCACAGCATAAGTACGTGTGCATGTTCCACTAACTATTACACTGGCACAGAACGTTCCCCCCAGAGTGTGCCAAGAGTATTCAGCCAATGCAGAGAGGGAGAGGTGCCAGCTTTCTCCCCAGAAGGTGGCAGGAGGAAGTAGTCATTTGTATACCTCATAGCATAGGAAAGCCAGGGACTGCTTTTGTCTTTGAGTAGCTGAGCAGGGCGGAGGGAAACTTCCTGCCTGCTCCTCCATACTTCAGCAAGGAGAGCACATTATCTGGACCTAAGATTCCGATCTTGGTCTCCCTGAAGTCAATATATATTTTTTTCCACTGGCTTGATTGGGAGCAGGAAAAGTCCTCAACAAAACGGTTGCATTTAGAAGTAAATCTGAGGGATATTTACTGTATTATAAAGAAAAATATTGATGTATTCTTTCTACACACGCTTTTAAAATATATTTTAAGCACAAAAAAGAGTCCTATACAAACATTAAAACTACTCTGTCACTTCAAAAAAAATCACAGAACATCACCACAAAATCATAGCCACTTGCTTAAAGATAGGTTTCAGAGTAACAGCCGTGTTAGTCTGTATCCGCAAAAAGAACAGGAGTACTTGTGGCACCTTAGAGACTAACAAATTTATTAGAGCATAAGCTTTTGTTTGCTACAGCTCACTTCATCGGATGCATTTTCTTTCACATTAGACTCTATAATTGTGAATTTAGAAATCAAACGGACATAGCTCTCTGTCTTTAATGAACACACCATGGAGACGAATGGAATTGAAGTCAAACAGCAAATACAAGTATTATAAAGCAGTGACTATTAAAAAGAATGCATTGTAAATAAAGTATACTGTGCAGAGAACACAAAATTCTAATATTACATCTGGAGAAAAAGTTTATTGCGGTGTTTTATGATGAGACCCTGCAGTAATGTAAGGTGAAGGCTATGTGATTTTGGCTGGATGCAAATTATTCCTTTCTGATAGTGTGATTTTACTTGATTTGTATCATAAGTGTTATATGCTAGGTGTAAGCAGGGTCTGAATGAATGCTTCCCTGACAGCTAGCTAGGAGCAGGGAAGAGACCCTAGGTGTGTTTATGTAAATACTTTGCTCCTGCTTTGCTGAGATTTGCTAGCTATTCAGCTGATGGAGCAGTGTTTTGCTCATTGTAATCAACTTGGCTGGTGTTGGGTCACAAATTATGTTAGTACTGAATTCAGCGGTAGTGAAATATGGTTACCAATGTTTGTAATTATTGTGAGAATACAGAAAAGGAGGACTGTGCTTAACCTGTCCCAAAGGAGAGAGTCATTTTCAATTTAAAGAACTTTGGTAAAACAAGTAAAAGTAAGTATGAAAGTAAGAGGGGCAGGGGCAGGAATACCAGCCAGGAGGCTACACACTCTCAAGGGTCCTCCTTAGGCTGGTTTAACCTGTTCCCCAGCCCACTATTCAAAGAATAGAGCTAAACAGGCTTCATTAGGAGCCTCTTTTGTTATTTTAATTGCTCAATCAGAGCTTAAAACCAGTTGTGATAAGACTGTGTTTCTGCCCTGCCTGCCCAGAGCTGGAAATCACTAAGAGCTGAAATCACTTGCAGCAGGACTCTGTTTCCTGCACAGAGCTAAAATCACTAAGAGACTGGCTGACAGGGGCGGCCAGCAGGAACAAGTGGCTGACAGGGGTGGCTGGTGGGCCAGCAGGGCGGCGGCAGAGCGGCATGATGAGTGAGTAAGTTGCCTCTTACTCCCCACTTTACCCTCCACCCAGGGTGGGAGGTGAACTCTGCAGATGCACCTCTGAACTCTGGGTGGAAACTGACCAAAGGCAGCAACTGTAAGTGAGGTGCAGAGAAGGGTCGGGCATGTGAAGGGGACTTTCGGGTTGCTGGACTTAAGAACCTGAGGGAAATAGGACACTGCCCAACCTACTTAGGCTGGCTCTTTTACTCATAGTTTATGTTTATGAACCCTGTTTGGTGTTTTTCCAAATTAATGCCAAGTTACTTCCCTCCTTTTATTAAAAAAATATTTTCTACACTCAGACTCTGTGCTTGCAAGTGGGGAAGTATTGCCTCTCAGAGGCACCCAGAGGTGATGTGTAATTTTCCCAGGTTACTGGGTGGGGGCTTGAGCTGGTTCTGTGTTGGACTGATGGAAAGGAACCCTTAGATATTGAACCCAGTCCTGGCTGCTGCTGGCTCCACCTGGCAGAAGGGTTACATAGGTTTGAATAACCAGAAATAAAAAGGAAATCCTACTGTATTGTTCCTGTGTATTCACCATTTAAGCTGCTGTGGAAAACAATTTGTTTAATAGTTCAGCCTTATCTGCATTCATTCAATATATATTTTAAAATAAATCTGCTAAAACTTTGTCACTTCAGACTTTAAACCAGTATCAAGTAATAGCTGGGCACTAAGATGGCCATCTATGATACATACGATATGAAAGGCATAGTGGAGTCTTGAAAACAGCAGTAATTTCACTTCGATATTTTTTTTAAAAAATGACCAGTTTATCTTTGATTTTATGATAACTCAGAATCCTTGTTCTAATAAACCAATCTTTATTTTTAACCCCTAAATGACGGGCCTGATCCTGAATCCACTGAAGCCTTTTGCAAATCCCCACTGACTTTGATGGCACAGGATCAGGCACTATGTGACAACATGTAGTACACATACCAAATATTTATTACTGCTTGTCATGGAAAACTTAATGTTAATGTTAATGATGGATGGATGGCAATGGAGATGAATAGGCCACAAAAAGTGAGCAACTAATGAAAATAGTCTTTACTGGATTTTAATTTCATTCCTCCAACTGTGTGTCCTACCTTAAATATTACTGATGCAAAAGTATCCTGGTTTATGAGACATTCCATCCAGTTCCTGGAATTACTGGCTAACCTTCACTGTTTTGCCAAGAAGTGTTTTCTGAAATATATTTATTCAATTATTTTTAAAGGAGGGGGGAAATTGTTTTACTCGGAAAAGTTTGAGATAACTTCCAAAAGAAAACAATGTAATGAAATACCTTGTCATGAATACCAGCTAGGAAGTGAAAACAATTCATAACACTTATCGGCTTCAGGATGATAGTTTAAAAGGTGACCTGGGAAAAATGTCCCCAGAACCAAAAGGTATGATCAACAAAGAAAAAGGCATTTGTGGGACAAAAAACGGCTATGCCCACTACTTGTATTGAGAAGAGGAAGTTTTTCACTGCCAGAACTCTACCACGTAGTCTTTCCAGTGAAAAAAATGAGTATTAAACATTCAGTGACTTTGTTCTTATGCACACAAACATAGTGATACAGTCTCTTTCAGAAGATTATTCTTGATATAAATATACTGAACTCTAGCAGCCAACTGTACTGAACCCCAATATGAACGTACAATTCAATATGAATGTATTGGCCCCCAAATGCAGCCTGTTGAAACTGTATTATGTCTAGAAATTTGCCTTCTGCTACTTGTCTTGTACACCTTTGTGGTATATTCTCCAGTCTAGTCGTTCTGTACTTCCCTCAGCATACCATCATTTTTTCCACAAATCATAATCCACTAAAGAGAATTTAATTAAAAGATACACCATGACATAGGAGCTCAAAAGTCTGAGTATAAACTCAGTATTGCCACACTGGCTGAGAAATAGTAATGTGAATTGAATTTATACAGAGGATTTGGCTCAGGGGTTTGCTCCTCTATCTTAGAGAAAATAGTTTTGAACTAAGAAGAATTTTAAGCTAATGTGAACTCAATAAATAATAAGGAATTTGCACAATTACTTTCTCTTTCATCTGAAACGGCTAAAGGGGATGCACTGGATTTTGAAGTAAAAAAAAAAATTTAGTGGGGAATTTATATGAATGAACAGTGGACAGTGTTTTATTAAAAAGATATTCAGCATATTATTTTCCTTTCGGATATTACTGAATACCTTTTTACTGTATTATTGATAAGCCTGGGTAAACTAATTGTGTACTGAATGTATACATTGCAAACCACATTTCTCCCTCAATTGAAGTGGACTCTTGTTAGGGTTTCAGTATTGCCAGAAAGATCATCCAAGTTATCTGGACTTCATGCTGCTGGATTCCTCACTAAGGACTCAATCAGCAGAGGAACCCCCATTAATGTCAATGAGAAATATGATTGAAGTCTAGGGAAGTATATGACCCTCAAAGCCAAGGTCCAAACAATATGTAATGTATATCATCAAATTACTTCCTATTCACAGGCTGCAACGATAGCTTTAAACTTGATACAATGAAATAAATGAGCAAAGAACAAGTGACAGGTGTCTCAGGGCCTTTTGGAAAAAGTGCGCTTGTCAAAAATGTTACTATTTTGTTTAATATCAGCTGTCAGCAGAAGGAAATTAAGAACTAGTGCCTTATTGTAAACTAGATACTTGGTAAGAATAAGTTTAGGAAAATGGATGGAAAATGGATGTCATCTACACAAAAGCTTGTATAAATATACAGATGCACACTTGTGCACAACCCCACACCCATGAGTGTCCATGGAAATACATACTCACATGGGCATGCAAACACATCTGTGTAGATAAACACACAATTAAATACGTATGTATACACGGGTACACATGTATCATGTTCATGAAACTGAGGAAGATGAGCTAAGCAAAAGTATTGCGACTTCTTTTTGGACAATTTCCTGGTGCAAGTGCTGGAGGAACCAACTAGAGGCAGAGCTCTTCTTGACCTGCTGCTCACAAACTGGGAAGAATTAGTAGGGGAAGCAAAAGTGGATGGGAACCTGGGAGGAAGTGACCATGAGATGGTCAAGTTCAGGATCCTGACACAGGGAAGAAAGGAGAGCAGCAGAATACGGACCCTGGACCTCAGAAAAGCAGACTTTGACTCCCTCAGGGAACTGATGGGCAGGATCCCCTGGAAGAATAACATGAGGGGGAAAGGAGTCCAAGAGAGTTGGCTGTATTTTAAAGAATCCTTATTGAGGTTACAGGGACAAACCATCCTGATGTGTAGAAAGAATAGTAAATATGGCAGGTGACCAGCTTGGCTTCAGAGTGAAAACCTTGCTGATCTTAAACACGAAAAAGACGCTTACAAGAAGTGGAAGATTGGACAAATGACCAGGGAAGAGTACAAAAATATTGCTTGGGCATGCAGGAGTGAAATCAGGAAGGCCAAATCCCACTTGCAGTTGCAGCCAGCAAGAGATGTTAAGAGTAACAAGAAGGGTTTCTTCAGGTATGTTAGCAACAAGAAGAAAGTCAAGGAAAATGTGGGCCCCTTACTGAATGAGGGAGGCAACCTAGTGACAGAGGATGTGGAAAAAGCTAATGTACTCAATGCTTTTTTGCCTCTGTCTTCACGAACAAGGTCAGCTCCCAGACTACTGCACTGGGCAGCACAGCATGGGGAAGAGGTGACCAGCCCTCTGTGGAGAAAGAAGTGGTTTGGGACTGTCAAGGTTCCTCCCCCACTCTGAACTCTAGGGTACAGATGTGGGGACCTGCATGAAAAACCTCCTAAGCTTATCTTTACCAGCTTAGGTCAAAACTTCCCCAAGGTACAAAATATTACCCCCGTTATCCTTGGAATGGCCGCTACCACCACCAAACTAATACTGGTTACTGGGGAAGAGCTGTTTGGACGCGTCCTTCCCCCCAAAATACTTCCCAAAACCTTGCACCCCACTTCCTGGACAAGGTTTGGTAAAAAGCCTCACCAATTTGCCTAGGTGACTACAGACCCAGACCCTTGGATCTTAAGAACAATGAACAATCCTCCCAACACTTGCACCCCCCCCTTTCCTGGGAAATGTTGGATAAAAAGCCTCACCAATTTGCATAGGTGACCACAAACCCAAACCCTTGGATCTGAGAACAATGAAAAAGCATTCAGTGTTTTACAAGAAGACTTTTAATAAAAAATAGAAGTAAATAGAAATAAAGAAATCCCCCCTGTAAAATCAGGATGGTAGATATCTTACAGGGTAATTAGATTCAAAAACATAGAACACCCCTCTAGGCAAAACCTTAAGTTACAAAAAAGATACACAGACAGAAATAGTTATTCTATTCAGCACAATTCTTTTCTCAGCCATTTAAAGAAATCATAATCTAACACATACCTAGCTAGATTACTTCCTAAAAGTTCTAAGACTCCATTCCTGTTCTGTCCCCGGCCAAGACGACTACAGACAGACCCTTTGTTACTCTCCCTCCTCCCAGCTTTTGAAAGTATCTTGTCTCCTCATTGGTCATTTTGGTCAGGTGCCAGCGAGGTTACCTTTAGCTTCTTAACCCTTTACAGGTGAGAGGAGCTTTCCCCTGGCCAGGAGGGATTTCAAAGGGGTTTACCCTTCCCTTTATATTTATGACAGGGACTATTTAGAAAAGTGGACGTGCACAAGTCCATGGGGCTGGATGTGTTGCATCCGAGAATGCTAAAGGTGTTGGCCGATGTGATTGCAGAGCCATTGGCCATTATCTCTGAAAAGTCATGGCAATTGGGGGAAGTCCCGGACGACTGGAAAAAGACTAAGGTAGTGTCCATCTTTAAAAAAGGGAAGGAGGATCCTGGGAACTACAGGCCAGTCAGCCTCACCTCAGTCCCTGGAAAAATCATTGAGCAGGTCCTCAAGAAATCAATTTGGAACCACTTAGAACAGAGGAAAGTGATCAGGAACAGTCAGCATGGATTCACCAAGGGCAAGTCATGCCTGAGTAATCTAATTGTCTTCTATGACAAGATAACTGGCTCTGTGGATGAGGGGAAAGCAGTGGACGTGTTGTTCCTTGACTTTAGCAAAGCTTTTGACACGGTCTCCCACAGTATTCTTGCTAGCAAGTTAAAGAAGTATGGGCTGGATAAATGGACTATAAGGTGATAGAAAGTTGGCTAGATTGTTGGGCTCAACGGGTAGTGATCAATGGCTCCATGTCTAGTTGGAGTACTGTGTCCAGTTTTGGGACCCACACTACAAGAAGGATGTGGAAAAATTGGAAAACGTCCAGCGGAGGGCAACAAAAATGATTAGGGGACTGGAACACATGACTTATGTGGAGAGGCTGAGGGAACTGGGACTGTTTAGTCTGTGGAAGAGAAGAATGAGGGGGGATTTGATAGCTGCTTTCAACTACCTGAAAGGGGGTTCCAAAGAGGATGGCTCTAGACTGTTCTCAGTGGTAGCAGATGACAGAACAAGGAGTAATGGTCTCAAGTTGCTGTGGGGGAGGTTTAGGTTGGATATTAGGAAAAACTTTTTCACTAGGAGGGTGGTGAAACACTGGAATGCGTTACCTAGGGAGGTGGTGGAATCTCCTTCCTTAGAAGTTTTTAAGGTCAGGCTTGACAAAGCCCTGGCTGGGATGATTTAGTTGGGGATTGGTCCTGCTTTGAGCAGGGGGTTGGACTAAATGACCTCCTGAGGTCCCTTCCAACTCTGATATTCTATGATTCTATGATTCTGTGGTTCACTCAGCAGAACCTTGCCATCTGTGAATGCTTGCTACTTTTTTCAGATCATCTTTAATATCACCAATTTGGAAACACCATTTTATAAATTGCTTCATGCTATTGTGGCTCCAGCAGGCTGCAGTTTCAGAATAAAACTGTTATTTTTGCGCCAATTCCATTTGGCAATTTATTACAGGGTCACAGTGCTCTGAAACACTTAAATTAATTCTTCTAACCGAACTATCCATTAAATGGTAATCATGACCTGGTGCATGGCCCTGATCAATACAAATGCACAAAGTTGCTGTAAAACAGCTTCTCTAAGCAGGGAGGGTAATCCACCATTTTACAGATTTGAAGAACCAACCAATTAAACAACTGGTTAAGGTCAAATATTATTGATTGTAGAGTCAATGAAATCCCTTCTTCTGCCTTTCCCTCTTTTCATTTGCTTGTAATTCAAGTATGATTTCCTTAAAATATTTTTTTCCAGAGGCTGCACTTACATAGCAACAGAAAACAAGTGGTCTTGGAGCAACCTAATGATTCTTTGACATGAAGATCAATATTGCTATAAAACTTTGGAGCCAAAACCTAAAGAGAATATATATATATATATATATAAAAAAATAATATATATAAAAATAATAATTTTAAAAAAAATAATGGCTAAATTTCTATAACATTTTAAAAAGCAGGATTTGAAAATCTAGAGAACTTTGCTAAGCATCTAGTATCCACATATTGGGCAATGGCTGGATATGTTGAGGGGAAAGGCTTAATTAATTCTATTTTGCTATTTTCAGATTCTTCATAAGAATCCTCTCCAGGTATCAAAAAATATGTTAAGACCAATTAAAGGTAACAGTATTCTAAAGGTTCAGTACTTAAATTTATAGGTGAAACTAGTTCTACTGGTACTAGTTCTTTTACAGTTTGTCTGAAACAAAATAGAAATATTAAGCAGAACATCAAAATTACATATTTTCCAAATATTTGTAAAATTGCTTTCTAGATGTCAAAAAGTGTTTGTGGTAAAGGCAGCATTTGCTGCTCTTGGTTTTTCTGATTCTCTCTTGTTTTTGCCACGTTTAGGTCAATAAAAGGCCATTTTTTATTAAATTGTTTTTCGTGTTATATGTTTCTTGCTACTCAAACTGTAGGAGATTACTATTTTTATTTTATTAGTTTTATTTATTTTTGCAGCTATTTCTTTTAGTCTAGAAAAATTCTCATTTTAGTTTTTGCATTTACCATTCTCTTTAATCTTTCTTAAACCTTGTCTTCCAAAGTTAGCTTTTCTCTGGGTTCCTAATACTAAACAATATTTTTCCTCTACCTTTCACCTTACCACTAATAAATTGTTGCTATCCATTACATTTTTGGTCTGTAATTGAATTAGTCTGAGTCTCATAGACATGCTCCTCTATCTGCAAGTACAATGACTTCCTGCTATATTTTTATCTATCGGTCTCCAGAAAGTAGTAAACAGAGAACTGGAAATATCATATTCTTGGAGAAATGCCACTTGGCACAAATTAGTCACTGGGTGGCTAAATATTGTGAACAGAAACAACTGGCAAAATAGAAAATCCACTTATTAGAATCTAGCAGTACAATTGACTTTCACGTTTAAGAGTGAAGCAAAATATTTGTCTTAGTTAATAGATTTGATGGTGTTTAATGTTTGCAATTTCCTTCCTTGTTTTTATTCTCTCACTAATGCAATATGTTGGAACTTGTCATATGGTGGGGGGAGGGGTTATTGATGCTATTTTTGATACCTTAGTTTTCATTTTTTCTAACTCTGTAGCAAAACAAGAATTGGAGAAAGGTATGTGGGATGCCTGTGGTTTTCGTGGGAAACATAAATACCTTCTCTAATGGTTCTTTCATAGTTCTATCTTTTTATCAGATTTTATTTTTTACATGAAAGGAGACATAGTATAAAATAGAAGGTTTCATAACTTTTGCAATGCTGTAGAATCTTCTAATGTCAACTGTTGCAATGGTATATACACCCACTTCCTCAAAATATGGATCCGACACTATTATAGGCTGAACAAGAACAGAAGTGAGATACCAATTGTCTGAATGAGTATCAGCCAAGGATAAAATGTATAATATACATGTTAGGGCTGGTTGAAATGTTCGCATAAAACTATTTTTGAGCAGAAAATTAAATTTTCAACAAAAGGAATTTTTTTTCCTGTGGAAATTTTCATTTTTAATTGAAAAAACAAATGTTCAAACCCCCAAAATATTTCAGTTGAAAACTAAGTATTTTGATTTTGATATGCTGCCACAGTTTCTGTGGGACCATCTTGGCTGGACTACATTTCCCATGCTGGACCATGGGTAGAGAATCCCATGATGCAACTGCCTTCCCTCTTTTAATTAAAACTACTGTAACATTGAGGCTATCTGATGGAATGAGTTGAGACCACATTATCTAAAAATCCTACACATTTTTAATATGACCATAAGTGCTAGCCCTAACACAGCAGCAACTGGCTTATAGACAACAGGTTGCACCTCCCATCAAAACCACTTTGCTTCAGTGCTATACCTCCAGCTTTTCTCTCAAACCATGCCTACCTGCAACACAGCTAATGGTGGAAGGATAGCCCATTACCATTCATAAAAGACCATCTCATGAAAATATCTAACCATAAAAGACCATCTCATGAAAATATGTTATGTAAGAGATAGCACAGACACAAATATGTGGTGACCATATCAATGCAGTAAACTTCACAGCTGTGTGACAGATTGTGTTTACTGAGTACCTTTTTGTTCTCTGCCCCACTAATTCCTTTCTGCTGGGACTAAACATTCCAAAACCTTGAGCTGTCAACCTGCCACTTAAAAAAAAACAAAACCTCCACAAAAATGTGTTCTCTTTCCTCCCACATTACCCTGCTTCAGTGTGTAGAAGACAAAGATTGCACTGTAGCATCTGCAGCAGGAAGCTACACACTGTTATACATATTCCAAATTTCAGTTATAATCTGAGTAAAATGTTTACAGAAACAATGTATTTGACAATTTTACCCTTTTTTCTCTTTGTGAATTTTCTACAGATTTTTTTGTAGGTCCTGAGCGTACAATGACTCATGGACATTCTTAGTTTGTGGTTCTGTGAGTTCCATGGGACTCCTCCACTCAGTGCATATAAAGATGAGCTTGTGTAATTCTTGGCAGGATTGTTTATAATGTAAATGTATAGTGCAAGTGGACACATTTCAGTCCATGGACTACTTTCATTAGGGTCCATGGGATTAGGTCTCTTATGTCATATACTTTTTCTGGCTCCTGATTGTCTGCCAGACCCACGAAGAGATTTCAATATAACCGTGTAAATTCTTCCACTGTAAATACACATTTGCAATAAGTATTTGTAACACTCTTCTTCCATAAACATTTTAACAAATAAAACCCAATCATATAATCTTCTAATTTCACTTTCTGCCTTGGACTCACATACACAGGTATATAAAGACACCATCATAGACTGGAATGAATTTGATGGTGTGAAAGATATAATAGATACAAGAAAGGCAAAGGCATGACACTGACAGTTATCAGTGGGAAGGACTGAGGAAACGTTAGAGCTCTTTTTAATTAAAAAAATATTATTTGTTATGAGGATTCAATATAATTATATGTATGTTAAGAAAAAGAGATATACACAGTTCTATAATCACAAATTTGATTACAATTTTTGCATCATCATAATCATTATGATCATTAGAACACCTGCTGTGATGTGTTATTGTTGAAGGAGATTTACAAAGAACATCATTCACAATACATAATTATGGCTGTTTTAGACATTGTTTAATAGCAATTCGTTCTTAAAAAACACTGCCCATTTTCTTATCCCAATGTCAACCACACAGCAATGCAATCAGATAATTGTAATCTGTCCGAGGCATCTCTAAGAGACACAATTTCTGCTTTACATTGCTTAATTATTTTATGTTGGAGACTATATGGAAAAAAAACCACATTCTTTCCCTCTGTTATTTTGTAGGGCTCGATTCTGCACTCATTAATGACCACAAATTCCTTTGGCATCCATGAAAAAAGAAATGCAAGATCAATATAAAAATTGGCTAGATTCACAGGATATACCTTGAAAATAGGTGGAGCGTTAGGTGTATGTGCATGTGTGGGCACGCATGTGAGTGTGTGCATAAGTCCCAGTAATGGTGGAACAGCAATCATTTTTCAGGCCAATTAGCTATGCTGATTTATACCAGCTGAGGATCTGGTTCATTAACTCCACCCAGGATGAAAATAAACAAATATTTTTTTCTTGGCTTACATGACTGTGGCAGAAGGGGAACTTTTTTGTGAACTTGATCCTGCAATTGCTACACATACAGTGGTGAATGGAAGTGTGAGTGTACAGGGACTGTAGAAGCATAGATAGCAGGTAGTCATCATATTTTCTACCCCTATATACAAGAAAGGAAGAACAGAGTTTCAGACATACGATGGGTGAAATCCTAATCCCAGTGAAGTAAATTAAAAGACTCCAACTGTCTTCAATGGGGCCAGAACTCTCCCCTTTATGTCCACGTACACCACACAGAGGAAAAGTTGTCCAAAGAAGCCCGCAAATATGCAGTATTGCTACTTCCAAATGTTCAAAAATCATGAGACTATCTCCCCACTCCAAAATGAATTTTTCTAAAACAATAAATGTTGGGTTCTTTTTCATTGCCTTTTGGGTTTTTTCCCCCAGCCTTTAGGGTGCATTTACAGTACTTCATGTTTTCAACATTTTCTTTGCCACCATGAGATAGAAATTTACTTTTCCTAAATAAAATGAAAGCTGAAATTGTCATGCAATAGCATGAATTCAGCAGATGGAGCTTTGAACAAAACACTAACAATTGTAAGAACTGGCAACACTACATATTGGACCATGTTCTCCTTCGGCACAAAGTGCCCAGAAATTGCATATTTACAAGAAAAATTCCAGTGGACCAGAAATGAACAAAACTGCACAGCAGTATATTACTGATTCACACATCAAGCCCAGTAAGCATGCTCCAATGGTCAGAAAATGACACAAAGAGGAGATGCAAGAGAAAAAGGAATATATATGTGTGTGTATATATATATATATATATATTCTTCAATAAAATACTTACATTGGAAAGTGCAAGAGGCTTTAGTATATTGTCATAATTGAATGGGGGAGGAAATCTGTTGGTTTCATACCTATTACAAAAATATTAATCAGCAGTACACTCAGTGTAATACATAATAAAGTGTCATTCTAATTAACATTAAATCTAATATACACAATGTATTTAAATTGCTTAAAATAAATATTTAATTTTAACATTGAGGATTGACAACACAGCATCTCAATTTTAGGTACTTTAGTATTCAATGTAGAGGGAAATATTTAAGAACTTTCATTTCAGTGAAACTGCTGATTAAAGAAAAAACTGCTATTTCAATTCACTGAAAACTTTAAAATGGTTACTTTTTTTTAATTCAAAATATCCAGCATATAATATTTAAAATGTTATTGACTTATTTTGCACTTAATATAATTTGCACTACAATGGTGCACACATTACATTAAAATATAGACCCCTATGACACCAGAAAACATGACTCTATTTCTAAGGAAATATTTAGGGCCAAATTCTGCTCTCATTTACACCAAGGCAAATCCACAGTAAAAGCCTTGAGTTCAGTAGAATTATTGCATACTTCCCTGGTGCAAATTACGCCAAAATTCTGTCCAGTATGTCTATGGCTTCATGTGTACACTCAACCGCAGAAATATATTCTATGCTTTGTTAGATATCATTGGAGCCTGTATTTTTCAGTTCGAAGATATGACTGAAGAAGTTCACAACAGGGCCTGACCTTGCTCTTTTTAAAAGCAATAGAAACAAGACCAAGCCAAAAAGCTGACTTTAGAATTCAGAGAATACTTTTAAATAAACTGAATTAGTTTAGGAAGGCTAAGGAAACATTAAGGGTAATTACATCATGTACTCTAGTATGTGTGTGTATTGTAGTAACACATTATTAGTGTTAAGTGCATTAGGCACCATCCTTGAAAATCCCACAAAAAATATTCACAGAAAGGATACCAAACTACAGTACATGGCTCAATGGCTTGTTCCATTATGGAGAACAAGAAGAACATCCATTTTTACAAACTCTCATATTCATTACCTTTTTGTATTTGCAAGGATCTATTTGGACACTATGACTTCCATAGGGATGAGGTCAATAAATTGCATTTTGTAGTTGCTTGCTGACTGTCTGCAATCTAAGGCCCAATGCTCCTAAAATACCTTCAGCGATGTTATTGTATGGTAAATGATGTGAATGACTTGTTGCTAGATTCACAATACAGATGATCTCAAAATCTATATCTATAAGTCTACATTATGTGACCTAGTTCTGAAATGTGCTACTCAGCTATTTTATTAAACATACCATGTCGAATACTTGAGTATTGCAATTCAGTAGATGGAGATCTTTAATTCATGTCATGAATAAGAACGCTCATGTGTTGTGTCACAAAATATCTATTCATTCCATGTTCTGTTGTGTTGCTAGTCATTATTTAATTAGAAAGGCTTTTAAAAACAATTAAGATATTGATATAATGAGCCAACTTCATCCCTGTGTAATGTCATCATCTTCCATGTGATTTAAATCAGGGATGATTTTGGGTCAGTATCTTCAACAATATATGCATCTAACTGAAGATGTTTATTCCTATGACACTAGCATACAGACCCAAAAGTGTCTCCTCTGAAAACACTGTGAACACCTCACAAGATACACTGAATGTGCAGCATAGGGATCACCCTTATTCTTTTTGAAGGATGATCGGGGCATGGTTTGGACTGATACTGTTGTAATAAATCAAAGTATTAGGGCAATCCATAAAAATATATGCCAGTTAAACTTTTCCCCTCGTATAGTTGGGTCATCATTCATAATAGTGAAAACATGCTGAATGTCTCTACAAAAATAAAATAGAATGCCTCTTAGGAGTCTTTCCTGAGCAACAATAAAAATATTGCAAGCTATAAAATTTGTAAGCAGGTTGTATCCTGTCTGCACAGAAGTAATGAAGATGAATTGTGTACAAGAGGAAACATCCAGAAGACCCATAGTAGTGGCACACTGGTGGGCCTTCAAGCAGTAATGGTGATGCAGAACGGTTCTCTTATCCACTGAACTGATAAACTCTGAATATGAACTCAAAACCAAAACAAAAAACATACTACAATGAAAATTAGCAGCAGTATATACCTCCTGTTGGCCTTATGATGCAATATAGAAACTGTGAGGATTTGTCTTTTTCACCTCAGATCAGGGTTACTAAACCCTAGGGATCAAACCAAAAGTCAATGGGAGTTTTTCCACTGACTTCAATGGGTGCTGAATTCAGTCCTTATAAAAAAAAAAAAAAGGACAGTGAGAGAATCCCTGTGAGCCCTCACATAACCAACCTCGTGCACACAGCAGCAGTGTGAAAAAAGTAAGAAAGAGCTGGGTGTGTTATTTCATTGAAACCGGTGCTAATGGCGAGTTATAAAGTGAACAACATTCTTTTTCTTGCCTCAACCAAGGTCATCTTCTGGAAAACAGAACTCTCACTCCAGATGCAGGAACCAGGAGAGTGTTTATTAATCCAGAAATGTGGAGCATAGGGGGTTATCAACTTCATGCCAGCTGCCATACAATTGATCTCTTTAACGTTCCATTTAACTTTGCATTTCAGTTTTCTCTTTCTTTATTAATAATAAAAGGCCCTGGTAGAGTACTTTTGATCACCCAACTGATTGATTCTGGCTGTATTTGATAGAGCATGTATTTGATGATATATTTGAAATTTGTAGCATCAGCCAAAAAAAACCAAAAAAACCCCCCTCACAAATATGTACCATCGAAGAATGAGTGCATTTCAAGTTCTTTGTACACTTACATAAGATCGTTTGAAAATACATTGAAAATCACCCTAATCCACAAACTGAGTTCCAATGATTGACTGTCATAAAGGAAGGCAGAATTCAAGGTGAAGCAGAATGACTGTTAATTGGAAAATCTGTTAACCATTTGGCTCTTTAGTTACTGTCATATAAACACATTTATATTTATATATACTACAGAATTCTACTATAGATACTAACAGAATTCCAATTATCCAACTCTTTCAGTCATTGGCTCTTATTCTTTGCAATCTGGAAAATCCTTCCCTCCCCCAACTAAAATAATTCTATGATATATTTCCATTGATAAGAGCAGATCACTGAAAGCAAGCTGGAAGACAATCCCTTCACATGGGGCTTCCACTTTGTTTCCTCAAATACTTCTGCTAAGATCTCATAGAGTCTAGCACTGGCTGGCTGATGAGATAATCTTCATAATAACATGGCCCCACTGTGTGTTTCTGCTGAATCAATGGAGCATTGAATCTGTACAAAAGCACAACTGTAATGTATTAAGGGGACAGAAACTGCAGCCCCACAATGGCTTTCTCAGCTGATGTGAAGAGTCGTACACTAATCTCATAATTATACTCCTAGCCTCCTCCATTCATTCCAAATTTCGCTTGTTAGGAGTAAAATGTGTGTAATTCTAAGGACTCTTCCTTCTGTATAAAATAAAATGCATTGCATTGTGATGTAATTACTTGCATTAAATAGGTGGACAAGAATTGTATAAATGATTCCTCAGTAACAAGAACTAGTGATGTTTCTTTCTGTTATTAAAAATGGTATACACACAGTACCTGTTCTGAAGAGATATTCATTTAGAACCTGAAAATCCTACCCATATATACTTCAAAGGTTATTATATTAAATGTGCCTTGATGCTCAGACATGATCTCAAAACAGCAGAACTGTTAACAATGATTCTGCAGAAACAGCAAACTTATGCTTCATGACAAGGCTAGTTCTGTTTTTTATTCTCAATTTTCACAATAAAATAATCACAAGCAAAAGCTTAGATTAGTCTCAATTCTGCAAGGACTCTATATAGGGAAATTCCACTGAAGTCAACTGGAAAAGGGAGAAGTTCCAATGAAATCAAGACCTGCAGGGTCAGGCTCATTGTGTCATAAGAAATGGGGTATTTCCATTTCAATTTCTAGGGTCCAGTCAGATATCATTGAAGAGTGGCTGCTATATTTTTCCATCAGTGGAGTAACATTAGAGATGACATTGGTAGAAAATATCAATATATATATCACACTTTACATGTTCAAGGAACTGTACAGATACATTAACTAACTAGTCTCAAAACCATCATGAGGCTCCATTTGGTTTATCAAAGTCACCTTCTCAGAAAAAAAATAATTGTAAATTATATTATTAGCAATTTTGAGTACTTCACTGGAAGGACACTGCCAATATAACATTTCCTGAAAATATACCTCTGATAGGGTTGCCAACTTTCTAATTGCTGAAAACTGGACACTCCTGACCCACCTCTTCCCCCCGAGGCCATGCCCCCTGCCCTGGCACTTCCCACTGAGGCCCTGCCTCCTCCCTCAGCTCCTCCCGCCCGAGGCCGCACCCTCCCCGCTTGCTTCCCCCTCCCAGGAAGCTGCTGTGATTGAGCAAGATGGTGCTGATTCATGAGACTTAGGACTTGTCTACATTACCCGCAAGATCGACAGGCAGCAATCGATCCAGCGAGGGTCGATTTATCGCGTCTAGTCTAGGTACGATAAATCTATCGCTGAGTGCACTCCCGTCGGCTCCAGTACTCCACCGGAGCAAGAGGCACAGGCAGAGTCAATGGGGGAGCATCAGCTGTTGACTCACCGCACTGAAGACACTGCGGTAAGTAGATCTAAATATGTCGACTTCAGCTACGTGAATAATGTAGCTGAAGTTGCGTAACTTAGATTGATCCTCCCCCAATCCCCCAGTGTAGACCATGCCTTAGAACAGCATGAGATGTTTAAAAGAACTGTTTGTTCTTTGCCTTTTGGAAAAAATTTTTCTAATACTTTGATTCCTTTTTATACTAAAATTCTCAACAGAAAAATCATGTCGAAAAAAACCTCTAGCCTTACAAGCATCCATTAAATGGTCTTACCTGTTCTGTAGGTAGGTTTTACTCACATACCTTCTCAGGGACTTTTTTATTTTTAAAAGAGAAAACTAAATGCACACTCAAATGAAGCAAACCTAATTAGCAGATTCAGTGTTGCATTATACAAATACATACTGACATATACCCAAAGTGCAACTATTTGCAATTGTGTCCTAATACTTAGGGCTTGTCTATATTAGAAAAGTTGTACAGACTTAACTAAATTAATTTGAAATCTGTGTAGTTAAATAGGTGATACTCCTTAATGTAGATACACTTCCACCCATTTAGTCCTTGTTTAGCACATACTAATAAATTACTAAATTAAACCAAAGAGATTTAAGTGAGGGTTAAACAGGTTTAAGTGTATCTACATTAAGGGAGAAGTATCACCACCACTAATATTCAAAAGCAAAGTTTAAAAATCTTCCTATAACTTGATTACAAACCCATCCCACCTCTTTTCTATGTGTTATTAGATACCAAACAGTACAGGGATGTGAGTTTTTTCTTGGGGTGAGGGTGAATGAGAAGTTCCACAAACATAGACTGTTTCTGCTACACAAACAGCTGTAGCTCACAAAAGCTTACGCTCAAATAAACTGGTTAGTCTCTAAGATGCCACAAGTACTCCTTTTCTTTTTAAGAATGCCTTGCTAAAACATAATATACCAAGATCATGCTAAATAAACCTGGCAGCATTTGTAATTCTGCTATAAAAAGCAATAACCCATTTGCCAGGCTGCAGCTATCTACCCATCCCATTTTCCACAGTCCTAATCTTCTTGTTTCTGTTTTAGAAATCTCTAATTTTGGCACAATTTTTCTGGCTTCTGGCATATTATGCACAGATTTGTTTTTCAGAAATTAAGTCTTTTTTGATGTCTAAATATTCCTTTGAAAAGCTGGCAAGTGATTTTTTGGCTGTTTAAGAAAGTATTGTATTTAAACCAAACTTATTTTAAAAATTGTCACTAGAATAAGCATCTCAGAACATTGTTTGAATAGAAATGTATTAAGGCACACTCTTGATAACACAAAAAATTAGCCTTGCTCTACTTCCCAAAGATGGTGGGGATGTTGCCAGTAACTGGCATTGAGAGTAGCTGGGATTGTAGGGGCACTAACTGGCATTGAGGGGAAATGCTGGGGGGGGCACTAAGATTTTGGGAGGAGCAGTAAATGCCATTGAGGGGATGTTGGGGGTGTGGAGGGAGCAGTAAGCCATTGATTGGGTGTGAGGAGAGGACTAACAGGAATTGATGGGGCATACTATGGGTGGGGTGACTATCTGGCAGAGACAGGATGCTGGAGTTGCGAGACCACTAACTAGTCGGGAGGAGGGAGAAGGGGCAGCGAGGAGGGGTGTGCTATGTGTGTGGGGGAGAGGCAGTAACAGGCAGCAGGGGGGCATGCACTGTGTGCAGTGCGGAGACAGGAGTGGGGAAATCTGGGCACAGCGGGGTTGGGAGGGCAGACAGGATCAATTTCCCCCCGGTGTTCCCCCCAGCAGCAGTGACATTGGTATCTACCTCTCCACCAGAGATGCTGGAGCTGGGTCTGGGAACCAGCCAATTCTCTCCATCAGCAGCAGCAGCTCAGAAGCTGCTGCTCTTCCTGCCCTCTCAGCAGGGAGGCTGATCACAGTTACTCTGGTAGCCAGACTTTTAGTAACCAGAACTGCTGACCAGACTCTGCCAGGTCCCCTTTCTGATTGGACTTTCCGGTCAAAAACTGGACACCTGGCAACTCTAGCCTCTGACCTGTCCTGGTCTCTCTGCATGCACCCTCACTAGCTCACGGGCTATTACTTCTCTCTTGGGGTGGAATCACTTTATTCTCCCATTTCCAGACTGGATGCCTGGTGGCAGTCCCTTGTGTATCAACTGTGACCACCTTAGGATGTCTGGCTTATGCTCAGACCCTGCAGTTTTGTTACTTCTCAGGTCATGACTGTGGTAACCAGTGACCAAACAGACTTCTTTGAGTAAAGCATTGTTAATTTAGAACAAAAAGCACAGCAGAGAAAATATACCTTAAAAAGTATAAACCAGCCTAAATGCAGAGCTTGCTTTCCCCTAATGCTTACCATTCCCTACATCAGGGAAGGACCAATTTCTTTAGACTGCTTCACAGAGCCAGTTTCTCTCTGTGTCAGCCTGTCTCTCATAGACAACTTCTGACAAGTGCCCTGCACCTTCACAGGGATCAAAACCACTTTTAAATTGTTTGTAGCCCTTTGATCAGGCATTGCAAAACAAGGTTTACAATGCATTGGAACTTAGATGCAGGCTCTCTCATGCTAATAGTTAGGCACCATTGTCTTTCAAGTGTGTACCTAGCTATTCATACCCAGAAAAACATTATGTTACTTCACGGTTTGTTCTTCCCACAGTCCTTATTGACTTCAAGCATTATGGTGTATACTAAATATTTTCCTGCCCCTAAATCAATTATACTGACTCTCTCAAATACAGGTTACTATCAATGTTGTTGCATTCTTACACAGCTGCTCCTATTGTATTTATAACATTTTTGTGCATTCATTTCTGTCACAGACCCACCTCACGATGTTCAGAAATATCATTTTAGAAAAGGACACAAAGATTGAATGCTAATATCCAAAGCTCAGTATGGATAAGCAAATCTTGACATACCTGAAGCTGCAGGTGACATACCCTCTCTCTTCCGATTAAGGATAGGCTGAAATACTGGTAAAATTTTTACTGCTTTGGGGCTGTCCATAAATTATGTAACACATTTTTAGTGATTTTAAAGACCCCTCCATCCCCTGCAACATTGAACCAAACACACAACATTAAGGCCCCACCAATCCCCTAATGTATTACATCATTTATGGACAGCCCCTTGTGCTTCAGCACTACATGGATATTGTCAGAGCTACTTCATGCAGGAGAAGACCACTGTAGCAAAAATCACCTGAGCACCATTATAAATCAGAATATATTTCCATTTATCATAGCTCTGGCCAGGGCAAGCTACCTTTTAGTGTATGAGCATCCTTGCCTAGGGGTTAGTGTTGGGCATAGGCCAAGGGGCCAGGAGCCAGTTACCAGGAATCAGGCCAGGCAGGAACACCAGAAGATCCAAAATTGACAGACAAACTGGAGGGCAGGAATCAAGAGTCAGTTACCAAGAGTCAGGGCAGGTCAGGATACCAGGATTACAGGATCAGGTGATGGAACCAAAGGGCAGGAACCAGTACCAAGAGTTAGGCTGAGTCAGGAAACTGAAAACTCAGGATCAGAAGGCAGGAACAGGTGACCACGAGACCAGCTGTATGGACAAATTCCTGTTTCCTCCTTTGGCTTGAGTAGTGACTGTGGTCCAACCAGGAGCCTTGGATCTCTCCCAATCAGCGCATGGGGCAGGATTGTGCCCCAGTTGGGCTTCATGGACCCTGGTCTAAGCTATTGTCTGTGAGCTGCCTGGTGGAGGATTGGAGTGTGATGACTCCCAGAACTCCCACAGACCCAGATTCGAGACCTGTGGGGCCTAACACACTTCCTCTTTAACATGATTTGTGTATCTACTGTTCCCTTAACTCCTATCCCAAACACACACAAAAGTCCTGGATGCATTATTTTACCTAACCCAGTGCCAGAGCCCACTAACCCCTACAACTAGTGTGAAATGGGAGTCTGTACTTGATGAACGCGAAGAAAACTAAACAATGGATCTTGGGCATTGAAGACAAAAGGGACAGGGGAAGGAGATTGAAAAGCTTGCCCCAGATTGACTTGAAGCTTATCTGAATCTCCGAAGTGTTGTTTCCTTGCTTTTTTGCTTCACATCCACACTTATAAAACAATATCATTGTTTTCCCCAGTACTGGATCAAAATGCAGAAACACTCTACTAACACTATGGTTCATAAACTAGAACGTTCTGGCCCATTACTGTAGAATAATGCAGTATTATTCTAGAGCCAGAGATCCTTTCCTCTTCTTATCATAAACTTCACTATGCCACCACGTAATATGAAAAGTCTTTCTCCTTCTTCACAACCTCACTAAATCAGTAGTCTTCCTCCTCCCCCGACACCCAACACTTTCAGCAACACTGTCACAATTTCACGGGCAACTGTATTCTCCCTCTGTGGTCTCTTGAGGGCATCTGCTTAAGATTTCAGGCTCTTTTGGGTGGAGACCTTCAGCTCTCTTTCTCCCGACCCAGGGGTTTAGGCTTGCAGTCCATCTGCCCCTTACTGTGATTCCCGCAGGAGGTTTGACCTGGGTTCAGCACCTATGGTTAACCTTTCTCCAGGGGCTACAACAGTGTATGTCAGTTATCAATCAACCTTCACAAAGCAAAATATATTTCATACTTAAGGAAAAGCATTACAGGGAAACCATATAAAATTCTTGACATTCCTACACAAAAGCTAAAGTTTACCAGAGGCCACCCATCAGCCTTATGGGGCCCTAGTAGTAAGGCAAAGTCTTTCTATGCCTTCTGCAAGGTTTGCCCACCCTCTCTTGGACAGACTGTCCTGTCTGTTTGCTGAAACAAAAGAAGGCCTATGTGTTAATTTAAACCCCTTTTTTTGTCCGTTGTTCTCTGAAAAACCCAGTCTGAACTCATATAAACAAGCCATTCCAGAGGGTGGTACCTCTTTGGAGGTGTTTATAGTTACAGGGAGTAACCTTAATTATCCTCCACTGTTTTTAGTTCCCAGAGGAGCTATGATAAACATCCCCCTGCCAGAATTGCACACAAACCCTGGCTCACAATGATACAAAACCATTAATAAACTTAGTACAATATATTCCCCAAAAATACTTCATAACATTGCAACTTCTGTCACACTTACCACTTATCACAAATTCCTTGAGGTCCAAGTTGCCATTTCCCCCAACACATGTTTTTTCATCCCGTTTCGGGCCCAGTAGATGTCCAGTATCTCTGTTGGGAGAAGACTGTTTTTTCTTTTCAAAGTTTGTGTGCTCCCTTGCCAGATATGCCCTACGATGCACCGTATATCACTGGCAGGAAACCGCCAAAACGCACCGATTAAAAAACGGGAAACCAGTCTCAGGCCCAGTACAGAATGGAAGAAAAACTCAAAAATTCTTCATAGTTTAGTTAACTATTTTAGAACTGTATGGAAGAAGATATGGCCAATTAGCTCTCTCCTATCCCTTTCTGAGGCTCACTCAGACAAGTCCTTGGCTCTCTTTAGTGTTCTCACTTGCCTTTACATTCTTATGCAGCCATAGGAGGACATGATATTCGTAAGGGATAGCCAAAACAAGTGAGTGAATACTGATTTCACATGGTAGAATAAACAACTAAGAAGCACATCCTGTTCTGCAGAATTTTGAACTAACTTCATCCAAAGAATCTAAAACATTTAAAAGGAAAAGCAAATAATACAACAATGCTGGCACAACTTGTATATCTAATACTTTCAATATCACTTCCTCAGTGACCACAGCAGTTAAAAGAAACATAAAACTGTGGTGTGAGCAACAAACACAGTAGCTAAACTGTGTCCCTTTAGATAGATTTTCTACTGTGTGTAAACAGAATGAATTTGACAAATTGGTTTCTTAATACCAGTGCAAATAGTTAACATTGCTTTTTTTTTTTCAGTTTATCACTTTAACTTATAGTATTTATTTGATTAAAATGTGTGTGCATGCTACAAGACTGTAGAGCTGCTATCATAATCCTGGACTGATGAATGAGTTTTGATATGATTACCTCCAGCTAACCAGATACTGCAAAATTGCAATCTTAGTTGATTCTATCATCATCCTGGTTTAATGCAGATGGGAAATGGGAAATGTTTAAGACCTTTACTGCAGAGAAAATGATTTTGTTCAAACAACTAGATTGGCTAGATTGTCGGGCTCAACGGGTAGTGATCAATGGCTCCATGTCTAGTTGGCAGCCGGTGTCAAGTGGAGTGCCCCAAGGGTCGGTCCTGGGGCCGGTTTTGTTCAATATCTTCATAAATGATCTGGAGGATGGTGTGGATTGCACTCTCAGCAAATTTGCGGATGATACTAAACTGGGAGGAGTGGTAGATACGCTGGAGGGGAGGAATAGGATACAGAAGGACCTAGACAAATTGGAGGATTGGGCCAAAAGAAATCTGATGAGGTTCAATAAGGATAAGTGCAGGGTCCTGCACTTAGGACGGAAGAACCCAATGCACAGCTACAGACTAGGGACCGAATGGCTAGGCAGCAGTTCTGCGGAAAAGGACCTAGGGGTGACAGTGGACGAGAAGCTGGATATGAGTCAGCAGTGTGCCCTTGTTGCCAAGAAGGCCAATGGCATTTTGGGATCTATAAGTAGGGGCATAGCGAGCAGATCGAGGGACGTGATCGTTCCCCTCTATTCGACATTGGTGAGGCCTCATCTGGAGTACTGTGTCCAGTTTTGGGCCCCACACTTCAAGAAGGATGTGGATAAATTGGAGAGAGTCCAGCGAAGGGCAACAAAAATGATTAGGGGTCTGGAACACATGACTTATGAGGAGAGGCTGAGGGAGCTGGGATTGTTTAGCCTGCAGAAGAGAAGAATGAGGGGGGATTTGATAGCTGCTTTCAACTACCTGAAAGGGGGTTCCAAAGAGGATGGCTCTAGACTGTTCTCAATGGTAGCAGATGACAGAACGAGGAGTAATGGTCTCAAGTTGCAGTGGGGGAGGTTTAGATTGGATATTAGGAAAAACTTTTTCACTAAGAGGGTGGTGAAACACTGGAATGCGTTACCTAGGGAGGTGGTAGAATCTCCTTCCTTAGAGGTTTTTAAGGTCAGGCTTGACAAAGCCCTGGCTGGGATGATTTAACTGGGAATTGGTCCTGCTTCGAGCAGGGGGTTGGACTAGATGACCTTCTGGGGTCCCTTCCAACCCTGATATTCTATGATTCTATGATTCTATGAACTGACTGAAGTAGAGACATACCCACTAGCAGGTTTTTATTATTATTATTATTCTCTCTTTTAACCTTCCTAGTAGAAGTAATATATTTAGGATATATGGAGAAATAATTAGAAATAGCTTTTTTCTGTCCACTGTATTAAATTGCTTAATTTTCTGAGAGACAGAAATGCATTCCCTGTGTCCATTGAGAAATGAGCAATATGGGGAGTAAAGATCTACTGAAGAGTAAAGGATTCAAAAAGAAAGAAAGAAGAAATAAAAAGAAAAAAAAAGCTGTGTGAAGAAAGACCAAATGGCAAGATGCTGTTACAGACTTCAAATATGTGGTTTGCAGATTGATTTCCCTACTTCCTTTGCATAGTAGATGCAAAGATTATGCTGAAAACTGGGAGAACATAATTGTACATGTGCCACAGTGAATGGAGGATTTGAGTCAAATGTCTGCCCCTTTTCTAACAAATTTAAAAGAAGGAAATAGCTCTGCAAACCATTTCTAGTAAACACCATTCAACTAATTTTGCAGCAATACATTTTAAAAGAATGCAGGCACAAAGGACGAGTCTCCCTGACTAATTCAGTTTGTTCTTTTAACTTGCCTGAATTTGTGCAGCTACCGCCTTGCTCTGTAATAAGAGAGATGTCACACATTACCTTAATTATCTCTCTATTTCTTTGCCAAACACCAGTGCATAACCTTTCCCTTTTTTACACTCACACACTCTACACAATTCATCAGTGTCAGCATTGGTGGCAGATCCTACAGCAGAAGGTGGAATTGCTGCAGGTTCCACTCCCCCCAGCAAAATTTCTCTTGCCATTCACATTCAGATTCATTGATATACTACTGCTGGAGCAAAACTCTCCACTGTTATTCCTCAGTCATCTTCATTTATATGAAACAGTTGGCTCTCTCCCTTCAGATACTTGTCAGCATTTCCGGAAGATGTTTTAACTGGCACCCTGTCATCTGACATATCTAGAGTAAGAAGGCTGACTAGCTGTGAAAGATCTGACTCCCAACCACAACAGGACTCAAAGCACTGAATATTGAAACAACCCCCTTTAGAGCATATGTTACCCTACTTGTTATGAAGTTTTTCTGACATCTTTTTAATTGCAGCCATATGAGACTTACTTGTAAGCCAGAGGCACTGAGTGTGAGTGAAAAGTCTCATGTGAAGCACTATGCGTCCTGTTTTCAGAGATACTTTCTACATAGACGTGTTTTTTGCAAAAACAGAAGGTTTTTTTTTTTCCACGTCCAGTGCTACAGAGAGTGGCCATATGACCACATAATTCCTAAATGTAAATAAACTTTAACATATATTGCCAAGCCAGCATGTTAGGACAAGAGGAACCATTTGTAGAATGCTGAGTTGAAGAATAGTGTGGGTTGGTGGGAACACCAACATGGTGTGTTGCATGCAGGTTTTTAGACAAGGACTGTGGAATGTACCTATCTCTGATATGTAGGAGCTAGCTGTAGTGGGAGTGAGACTGTTCCCCCACCTCTCGCTGTCCTGTGAGGGTCCTGACTAAATCTCAGCTCTCCAAGGACTTTGATGTGGAGGCCTCATAGTGCCTCCTCTGTAAAACCTGCTAGAGTCAACTGCCCACAATCCCTTGAAAACCCGCAAAGAGCTGGCAAGGGACCAACTGAAGATATATAATGGTAAAAGGAGGAGAGTGGTTGCATGGAAAGGGATATACAGCACACTCTGGAAAATGCAGTGTAGGAAAGAGATTTAGTGCTGCGTGAGCAGCTTTCACTAATCCTGCCAAACATTTGAGCAAATAGTTACAGGTTATAAATGGGCCTAAACCCACGCTACAGTACTCATATGGCGCTCCATTACTGACTCCTCACAGTTGTTCATGTATTTACCCTTACAACACTCCAGTGAGGTAGGGTAGTACAATTAACCTTATTTTGCAGATGAGGAATTAAGGCACAAAAGCAGAATCCACAAAGGGACTTAAGCACTGCAATACTGAGCTTCATAGCACCTAACTTTTAAGTGCCTAGAAAATCACAGGAAGAACACTGTGACCCACAAAGCTGAATTAGGCTTCCTGTACAATAACTGGGGAAAGACAGGTGCCTTAGTCCACAAAAATCAGCACTCGAGGCATAGAGCTACCTAAGCTGGGCAATAGGGGGCTCCGATGTGCTGATCCCCACCCCTCTCTCCGAGTTAGGCTGAAGAGACAGAGAGAGAAAGAGAGTCAAGTCCCCCTGGTCCAATCACTCTTCATTTATCTATCCACAGTGGAAGAGTTTCAAAGGGAGAGACTGAGGGAGTCCTACATCAGCCTACCCATAGCTCAGCGGTTACAGAACTCCCCATGGAGGTGGGAGACCCTGTGCAAATCCTTTCTGCCCGGGAGGGGGGAATTTTATAAGAGGGATTGTGGCAACACCACCAATAGCTGGCTTGTGCCAATAGGCACAAATCTGGTAAGTATACTCAGAGAGCACCCACCAAATTGGGCCCTTTGGACAAGTTAGGCAGCTAAACATCTATCTTCCTCTCATTTGTGAATTGCTCTGGGGCTTAGGTGATAGGTAGGCATCCAGATGCCTAGAGCAAGGCAGCAGTGCACATGGCCAGAGTTAGGAACATACGCTCCTAGGGAATTTTTACTTTGAATAATGCAGGCATTGAGTGAGTTTAAGAACCTTCAGGGTTTGGCAGGAGTTTTGTGGATCACACAGGGGAACTTTGGTTCCTATGCAGCTCTGTGGATTCCACCCAAAGAAACTAATTGACTTGTCTAAGGAACATAGGACATTTGTATGGGAGCATAGCACTGAACCTAATTCTCCAGAGTCCCAGGCTAGTGCCCTAAACACTGGACTGTCCTTTCTCCTGTTCCCTGCAGACTTAAACATTCCATAGAGCTTTCACAGTCCTCATTGAATCTGTATTTTAAGGACTTCTTGAAAAAGCAAGACAGACATGAAGGTGGAATTATATACCTATACCTAGGTACCTAAAGTACAGGACACAGAATTGGGGGAAGGGAGGAATGGAACCTAGAAAACCAAATAAAGAAAGCTTAGGTGTTTGTTCAAGTGAATTGAACAATCAGCTGGTAAAATGTATGCACATTTTCTGAAGACACTTTTAGAATGTCAAAAAGATGATCATATTTAAAATCTACAAATATTATAGGGGACACCTGATCAAAAAATAAAAGATAAAAATAAATAAAGGCTGATTAGAAACCAATATTTACATGGCATAAAATTGCTATATATGATTATAATAATCATGATCTGTTGTATGCGAAAGTAATGCTGGAGTTCTCTCTAGCAGGAGAAAAGCAAGGGAATTCAGAGTTAGACATTCCATTTTTAGTAATCTTGAGCTCACTAACATTGCTGCAGATTCGTGCTGGGAGGTTGCAGAATCTTATTTTCTGACAGTGCTCTGCACTATTCAATCACTTGACTATTCTGCCCCAGATCACAGCTCAGCCAGATCCAGGGCTCAACGTAAGACTTGGGACAAAGGAAGAGAATGGTGCTTCTAAAACATCCTTGAATTCCACAAATCCTGGGCCTGACTGGAAGGGTCATTTCATCCCCAGAATAACTTAGAGCAGTGGTCTAAGGGACGTACTGGCCAACGGATGTACTAGCCACCACTTCCAGCAGCTCCCATTGGCCTGGAGCAGCGAACCGCAGCCACTGGGAGCCGTGATCAGCTGAACCTGCGGATGCGACAGGTAAACAAACCGGCCCAGCCTGCCAGGGACTTTCCCTGCACGAGCGGTGGAACAAGTTTGAGAACCACTGACTTAGAACATAATTATACTTGCAGCACCTGTCTCCTTGGTACTGGCCAGGTTGTAACAGGACATATAGTCACCTAATAGTACAGAATCTCTCCTTCTCCACCCACACTCACTTTACCATTACCATAAAAACATCATAGACCTGAAACAAAACTCTTCTCTTGTAGAGATGTTAGCTGTATAGCACCACCTTTCCTGTATTAGTACTTTCTAGCAAGAATACTAAACCTTGCTGTGAAATTTGCTTTCTAGAAACAATTGTGTCAATCAACTAGATTACTGAAATGCCACATAAAATGAACAAAAAAGGTGCATGATCAGGGCAGAAGTGAATTAGTTAAAACATCTCATTTTTTTAACATTATATACCCAGCTCTTTCCTTTTTGTTCCAGATCGGCCTTCACTTTCATTTGTGTAACTCACCTCAAAGTCTATGGGTGGTGTATGTGAATATCCAAAGGCAGACTTGAGGCATTTCCTGTTTAAAAACTGTCTTACGGAAAGATGCTTTAACCCTAGTGAATTAGTGTAAGTTGTTGTCAGTACTAACAAATTGCGTCTATTGTGTTTAACTTCTGTGCATTGCATCCCTTCCGCATTCTGAAAAGAACATCTATACCTATTTATTTTCTTTCACAGAATCCAAAATTTTCAGATTGGGAAACAATGGAGTTTCACAAGGTTTCTTTATCCTTTTTGTATATAATGGAGATGTGGCCTAAAGGATCAAACAGATTAAAGTACTGTTAATTTAGTTTTGAATTGAATTGTTAGCTTTCAGGCTAATAAGCTGTTTAAATAACAGACTCTTAGGTATCAAATGAGCTCAACACCACTCTTTAACATACTATTGGCAAAATTCTGGTAGGTGTGCACAGATGCTGACAGAAAATCACTGCTCAAGCAACTAGTAATAGCATGAAAGGTGGCCATGCCTATTCTGCCTCTACCAGCTCCCACAACCAAATTGAATCCTATTAATAAACACATGCAGAAGCTTTTCCACAGCCCCACTCAGACAGGAGCTGGAAAGTGAACCCATAACAACATTTTTTTCAAATGGATTATGAGATTTGCAGAGAGAGGGTGGAAATTTGTTCCCCATCACCAATCATTTTCAGTCCCTGAACTCTACCCCATGGGTACCAAGCTACCACCAGCTATTCTTACTTTGGGCCTGCTGCTGCAGATATCTGCATCTCAGATCACATTCCTGGTCCTCTTCTCAGCAATGCTTCTACTAACCTTATCCATCTAGAGTTTTCCAATTCTTTCCTCATCCATAGTACATCCCCACCCCTGGCACTTCCTAGTCTCTCCCCCATAACAACTTTTACCACCTTCCTCCTTTCCTCCTCTTCTCTTGCAAACACTCCTTATCTCAAATTCTCCTCTCTTTTTTAATTCATCTTGCTGAATAGCATGGTTACTGTGATGCTGGCAGACCAGGTGCCAGCTCAAGCCAAGGTCCCCATGTCTTAACACTGACAAATACATAGCTGAAACCAGTCTGGATCACCTGTATGTTAGTATTGATAAAATAGGCATTAGGATTATAAGAATGTGTTTAGATTTTATTGAATGCTTTTGAGTTGCTGCATGCATTAATCTCACTCATATCATTTGTATCACATATTGTAAGGTAATACTTAAGCATTCATACTGTAAGCCTCTGTAACTGTGTACATCACCAGACAGGAGAGAGACATTCACAAATGTAAAGTGCTGGTCTCCAACAAAAGGTGTTACATCCTACCCAACAGGGATGGAACATCACACCAGACAGACTAGTGTGGAACATGAAAAAGGAAAAAAAGACTTTTTTGTTCAACTATTCTCCCACCACAAAGATGAGTCGTGCAACTGAATTACTCCCTGATTTTGCATCTCTGAGCACATGGCATGAGGGAAATAAAAAACCCTAGCAAGAAGGAACTGTATCTCCACTCTGCATGACCTTTGGGGGGCAAGATTTTCTAGGCATAAGCAAGAAAAGCTCTGTGCTTAGACTAGGTTAGCCCTAAAGAACATATAGAGCTTGCTTATTATAGAAGCTTCTCTTACCTTTTGAAACTTAAGATTGTAACTCATTTTGTGTATCTATGTTTACCTGCTTTAAACTTGTAAATAACTCTCTTGTTTCCTTTTGTTATTTAATAAATGCTTAGATATTTTATTATAGAATTGGCTACAAGGTTTGACTTTAGTATGAGATCTAAAGTACAATTGACCTGAGGTAAGTGACTGGTCCCTTTATGAAATCTAAAGTACAACTGACCTGAGGTAAGTGACTGGTCCCTTGGGACTGGGAGTAATCTGAATATCGCTGTGATTTTTGGTGTAAGGGAGCATCTGTCACAAAGGTAGGCTCCCCTGAGTGGCAAGACATATTGGAAAACCCAAGGGGACTGTCTGAGTGTTCATGTTTAGACTGTAGAGTGCCTGAGGAGTTTACATTTGATAATTGGTTGCTGAAATCTAGGTATAGAACTCACAATCAATTTGGGGTTTGTGTCCTGGTTCCTAACAATCTGCCCTAAGTTTGGTACTCATGCTCTTGAGCCACACAAACAATGTTGGAACTTAATGTGAGCAGCTGTCCATCAGTTTCCACTCTGCTTTAACACTGGAATTTCACTTAAACATTAGAGTTCTTATTCATGCTTGCTAAACCACAGTTAAAGGAGGATGGAAACTGGCTTATAGTTTGGGGGTTCTGCAGTTGTGAAAAATCTATATACCAAATCATTGCCCAGATGAAACTCATCTCTTTAGCTATCACAGCACTTCCCAATACAGAACACATCCACACAATTAATTTTTGCATTATTATTCTCCTAAACAGGGACTTTCAAACTGGCTGAAACTCTGAAGTATATCAGACAAATATAAATCCAGATAGCAGCACCATTCATTAGATTTTCATAACTGTCTTAACTCCCAACACTGTGTGTGTTTGAACATGATTTTGTTCCAGCCCTGCCCAGCTTCACTTATTTGATTTTACAAAAAAATCAATTGTTATTGCTTGTGTGACAGCTATGATAATTTCCTGCAATAGTCTTGAAAAAAACCTTATTCTATTAAATACAAAGTTTCTGTCTTATTGTGGGCCACGATTGTATGTAACCTCTCTAGGGGGAAGATGTGATGTGAGACCTGAAGTTCAAAGGTCTATATTGAAATTGTGCTAGACAAGAATGGACATTTGGAACAATACATGTGAAGTGGATTTCCTGCTGAATTCCCTAGGGAAGGTTAATGTGAATTCCCAAATTCTGGTTATGCAAAAACCTAGCCTTTTGAAGCTATGCCCCAAGAAGAGGGTCTTTGTCTTCCCCTTACCTGTTACTGAAAGCCAAGATCAAAGGCCTAAACTGTATAAATAAATGGCAGCTCTGCCCACCCTGGGTTCTGGTTATGAATCTGAGACAGTTATGAACTTGAAACACAGGGGAAAAACAGTAGTTTTGAAGGAAAAATACCTACCAAAGCCCGAGGCTGGAGTTGGGGTGACCTCTGATAAGCTTTTTAGTATGCATGTTTGTTGTTTTATTGTTTTTAAAGTTTTTTCCTGTAATGCTTTCACCTTACAAATAAATGTGCTTGCTTATAAAGAGCTGTGTTGTAATGAATAATTGCAGGCAATACACTGGTCATAGCCTCTGGAGAGAAAGCAAAGAACACATGCCTTTTAGGCAGTTTGGCTTGCTGGGAATATGACAGCTTATACAGGGAACTGTGCAGCCTGGAAAACCTCGATCAGGAGGGAGAGAAATGTGGGTCTTGGCCCAAGAGACGTGATGGCTGGGAACTGGAAACCTTTACGTGGTGCTCCTTGGTGGACCATAAGGGGGGAATACAGGTGCAATTGCCCTGAACTCTGACAGCTTTTATTCTAATAGCGTCCAAAATGTGTTAGCTGCTGTACAAATATATAAGAAGTCACAAGAGGAAAAAATCATGCTGCTATATTTGTATCATCATAGACAGACAGACAGACTGCCTTTACCAGACCTGAAGATCTGTGTAAGCTTGAAAGCTTGTCTCTTTCACAAACAGAAGTTGGTCCAGTAAAAAATATTACCTCACCCCTCTTGTCTCTCCATTATCAAAGTCATATCCATGGCTGCAAACTGATGACAAAACCTCAGGGTTACAAAAGTTGTGAAAAATAAGGTACTTATTAAAACACAAATATTGTTCAACTAGAACTTCTGCCATGACATCTATTGGAAAGGGCTAACTGGTGATGGCTAGTTTAGAGGAATACGTGGGTTTGTTAACAGATATTATGAATGATTCCCAACCATCAAGTCGGGCTCATAACTACCCTATGAACCAGGTGGTCTTATTATCTGTATCCTGTATTCTCTCCACCATGCCCTCATCGTGTTTGTCACACTCAATCAAGTTGTTGCATCTTGGCTTAGATTAGATGGCAAGCACTTCTGGGCAGAGACCATGTCTCTCTGCGTGCTTGTAGAGTATTTAGAACAATGGGGCCTCTGGGAAGGTTTTATATTGGTGGTTCTCAAACTTGTTCCGACGCTTGTGTAGGGAAAGCCCCTGGCGAGCTGGGCCAGTTTGTTTACCTGCCGCATCCACCGGTTCGCTGCTCCAGGCCAATGGGAGCTGCTGGAAGTGGCGCAGGCTGAGGGACGTATTGGTCGCTGCTTCCAGGAGCTCCCACTGGCCTGGACCAGCAAACCGCAGCTGCTGGGAGCCGCGATCAGCTGAACCTGTGGACACGACAGGTAAACAAACCAGCCCAGCCCGCCAGGGGCTTTCCCTGCACAAGCGGCAGAACAAGTTTGGGAACCACTGTTTTATACTAAATGGTGTCTTTTACAAGGTTGCTCCACTGTGCAAATCCTCCCTTTTTCGTGCTCACTATACTTAACTGCATGTGTTTTCAAGGTCTTTTATGGATTCTCTAGTTCACAGAGTACACCGAGAGTATATCAAAGGAACGTAAAACTACAGTTATAGATATAATAATCCACTGGGGGAAAAGACCATTGGCCACTCAAACTATGGCTAGCACTGGGGCTGAGGAGATAAAATAGTAACTCTGTAATTCAGAGTTTGGGCATCTTTAGGTTGAATGTGGAAATTACATAAAGGAGGATGCTTTTTACATCAGTCTGTTATACATACAGGTCACAGTGCAATCAATATGCAAGGGGTGATGAATAACCTTCAGTATACACTATTGAAAAAGCAGGTAAGACAAACAGAGCACTTAGTAGACAACTGGAAGTCCTGTCAGCAGCCTGAGGGGCACTGATTATTTTGGGATGAGATGCAATACAATGTCAGAGAGAACCTCCAAAAAAACACAACTCAAAGCAGGAATTAGAATTCAACGCATGCTAAATATAACCAATGTAGTCCAAAGTGTTTAGGCATTTATTAATAATTTGCTGTAACAGATTTTACATCACTACCTAATTCCCAAACCTATAAAAACATGGGCCTGATTCACACTCTGTTCCTTCAGATGCTAATTCTCAGACCATGGTGTTTCAATGGCAAAAATGGAGTAATGTAGCATCAAACTGGGCCTTGGGTTTTCACTGTAAGTCATACAAGAGTCTCTCTTTCTCTAGATGTCAGTATTTCTGGAAGTTATTTTGAAACAATATGAATAGTCCTAAGACTGGTTGCTGCTAGAGGAAAAGTGAAAGTGGCCTTTCCTATGAATGACATTGTAGGATGATGTTACGCTGTTCCATTGTATATAAGTAAAAATGATTAGATATTAAAAATGTATTTCCTAAGAAAGCTAAATTACACAGAAATAGAAATATTCATGCAAAGTGTATTTCTGGGCTACATTTTAAACTCCTCTTTATAGAACTGATTATGGAAATAACTTTGCTGAAAAGCTTCAAGGAAGAAGCAGAGTGCAAAACTGTGTATTTAAATGAAAATAGATTTAAACACATGAAATACTGGAATTGCTATCATTCAGCATTTTGGAGGTGTAATCATATTTTATAAAGGCTTCGCAGCACAGAGCCTCTTGTAAAGGAATAATACATCTCTGGTTCATTGGTGTTCTTAGCTCTTAGACTGCAAATGTACAAGTACAGTATTTTCCCTTTGTCTCGTTACCATTTCAGGCACAAAGAAACAACACAAGTAACTCCAGCTTCAAGATCTGATCAATATGAAACCTTTGTTTGTTTCTTCTTTTCTTAACATCTTCACAATAGTTCAGCAAGACATGTGGTTCAGCAGTGATAGTAAACACATACAAATAAATCAGAAGTCTGAACAGGCTAGACCCTGCACAAAGGGATGGACAATGCTTTCTAGATGTGCTGTACTAAGTATGGATCTGATTGTGAAAACAATGCATTAGCTTCACCTGCTATAAAGTGCAGAAAACTGCCTCTTCCATGGTTTAGGCCACCATGAACACATCAGGTTCCAATCCCCAGCTTCATTAAAAGACCAATATTTGACCCAGGGACTGCCAAGACTGCTGCACTCCTCTGGGGTGATGCAGGTGACAAAGCCCAGGGTGAAGTGTGTCAGAGGTGGGAACAAAGCATTCTTGGCTGCAGAGGTGTACCTTGGAGCAGACTTCCAAAGGAGATCAGACAAAGCTAGATTCAATTATTGAAAAATCAAACCCCAAAATATTGAAAAACAAATAAAACCCTCCAAAACTGGTGAGTAAATCAACAAAACAAAACAACTCTACCCCAAGCAGAGTTTTTAATACCCAAAAAAGGAGAAGAGACAGAGACTTCCCTTGGCCCCTCACTGCTTCCCGCCGCCCCCATTGGCCTGGAACGGCGAACCGTGGCCAACGGGAGCTGCAATCGGCCAAATCTGCAGACACCGCAGGTAAACAAACCACCCCAGCCTCCCTGCAGATTTCCGTGTTGGGCAGCATGCCAAAGGTTGCCAATCCCTGCTTTATGATATCCATGAGGGACTTTGCTATTTGAAATTCATTTTACAGGGAAAGTGCTCAGATATTGTGTTTAGGAGGGTGGTATAAAACCCTTAAACAGAAGATAGATAGAAATATTGACGGGATTGTACTTCTTATACAGCAGTTGCTCTTCATAGAACATTAGCATTAAAGGATATTTGAAAATTATAACATATATAAAAATCAAACTCAAAATAAGCTACTTTGTGCTATGACAGTGAATGCAGGTATTATTTTCTAAAAAACTGACAGATGAACTTAGCTTAATTTAACTTAAAAAATACAATATTTGACAGCTGTGTTACCAGATCTATATAGACACAAACATGTCCAACAAGTTGGGTATGTTATTAAGTGGAAGTTTTAGCCAATTATTGAACAACAGTAATAAACTTTTATTTATATGACATTCCATGCAGCAAACAAAAATATAACTAAGATATTCTTTTTAAAAACTAGACATCATCTTCTGATAAACAAACATTCAAAACAGTATAGAGCCAAAAAACAACAGAAATACTCAACAAAAAAACCAAAGTATAGCTAAAAGGGAAACCCTTTTACCTTAATTACTAATGCCGAACGGGTCAAACTTGGGAATTACCTTGACATCCTACTTCAGAAGGAATCCGTTACTTGCCGTGACAATACCTGATGCTACAAAGAATCATAAAATCCACTAAGCATCCTTTATCAACCCCAAACCAATGGTGCATAAGAAATCTCAGAGTAAATCTGCTTCCTTATGGCTTAATTCCTTACTTAAAAATGATAAAAATAAAAGTAGATAAACGTGCCTTTCTTTTTACACAGGACAATGTGAAAGTGTACTCTAGTGTGCGTTAAGGGAGAAGGGATTCCGTAATCATTTGTGCTTGACAAAGTTGGCCAGGAATCCTATCTTCTTGAGATTCTCCCATGAGATATTGCACCAATTGTAACAGCCATTAAACGACATAGGACAGCAGCTTGTCCCTCAGATACATTGGTTCTCTATTAACTGGGGCTTTCTTCATTAAAGTACAATTGAAATGCACTTGCTAGATACCAGACAACCAAAATGGTTTGGAAAGAATAAGCACAATGAATGCCAGATAAACGAAGAGACCCAGGAATATCCACTACTCAGGTATATCTCCTGCACTTCAGCATGTCCCAACTCCAGGAAATGACTGACACTTCCTCAAGCCACCCAAACCTGTGGATCACAATGTTTCCCCTTGCTTCAGAGAGAGAGATTTGGGTGACAGCTGTGATCATCTAATCTGATCTCCTGCATAACACAGGTCATAGAACTTCCCCAAAATAATTCTAGAGCATAAAACTTGTCAGTGATGGAAAATCTTGTACAACCCTTGCAATGGCTAATTACTCACAGTTAAAAATGTATACCTTGTTTCCAGTCTGAATTTGTCTAGCTTCAGCTTTCAGCCATTGGATCATATTATACCTTTCTCTGCTCCCTGTCACTTTCACATTGTTTCACACTCCTCTGTTAGCTAACCAAGACAAAATAATCAGGACTCTGTCAGCCTTTACCCTGCTTTGCAGGCAACACTTGTTGCACCCCAGTTCCTGAGCCCCCATGGAAGAGTGTTCCCCTGGAGTACCTGGTTGCTATCAATGGCTACTCACAGAAATTATCATGTTTGCTATCTCCAAAGAGACAGTGTAAACACCAGCTTGTTTAATTCAACTAAAAAGTCACAAATTGCTTGATATTACATCAATGAGCTCCATTTATGATAAAACAAGGATAAGTTTATTAACAAAGACAGAGGTTCAACTGATACTCAGTAAGGGTGGTGGAAAAAGATATGGTTACAATTAAAACAAAACTATAACACACTTATACAAGACTAACCATCATTTTAGCAGGGTAAAATCCTTGTCTAAATTAAGTTTCGCACCTAAAACGACATCTCTGTGTCACCAGCCCCTGGGCCAGGATTTAACTTTCGTGGATACAAAAAGCACTGTCCCATTTTCTTCCTCAGTGATGGACAATAAAAATGTATTTGCATCCTTTTTATAATCTAGTGAATCTTTAGCATGTATTCTTTTGAGGTGTACCCCCAGATGAGAGTTTTCCCTGTTGGTTCCACATCTCCCCTCCAAACTATTTTTTTTTTCTGTTGACTTAATAATGATATGAGGGCTTCCTTTGTGCCTGGCTTATCTGCTTCATTTTCATCAGAGACTTAGGAAGACAGGTAAATCAACATTCCCTTGTCTGGGAAAAGCTTATTTTTCAACTCTTCCTGGTTACTTAGTCTAACAATATTTTTCAGACATACAAACATATATATTTAAATATGAAAATATTTTTCAGACATACAGCCCCCCAGCCTGAAGCGAATACTTACTAGCAACCACACATCACACAACAAAAACACTAACCCAGGAACCTATCCTTGCAACAAAGCCGGTTGCCAACTCTGTCCACATATCTATTCAAGGGACACCATCATAGGGCCTAATCACATCAGCCACACCATCAGAGGCTCGTTCACTTGCACATCTACCAATGTGATATATGCCATCATGTGCCAGCAATGCCCCTCTGCCATATACGTTGGCCAAACTGGACAGGCTCTATGCAAAAGAATAAATGGACATAAATCAGACGTCAAGAATTATAACATTCGAAAACCAGTCAGAGAACACTTCAGCCTCCCTGGTCACTCAATTACAGACCTAAAAGTCGCAATTCTTCAACAAAAAAACTTCAAAAACAGACCCCAATGAGAAACTGAAGAACTGGAATTAATTTGCAAACTGGACACCATTAAATTAGGCTTGAATAAAGACTGGGAGTGGATGGGTCATTACAGAAAGTAAAAACTATTTCCCCAGGCTAATTTTTCCCCCTACTATTACTCACACCTTCTTGTCAACTGTTTGAAATGGGCCATCCTGATTATCACTACAAAAGTTTTTTTTTCTCCTGCTGATAATAGCCCACCTTAATTGATTAGTCTTATTAGAGCTGGTATGGCAATGCAACACCCATTTTTTTCATGTTCTCTGTGTGTATAGATCTTCCTACTGTATTTTCCACTGCATGCATCCAATGAAGTGGGGTTTAGCTCACGAAAGCTTATGCCCAAATAAATTTGTTAGTCTCTAAGGTGCCACAAGTACTCCTCATTCATTTTGCGGACACAGACTAACATGGCTACCACTCTGAAACCTGTTACATGACAGTGACTCTTTTGTCAGATGGCAGTGAGGGTCCCTTAGGATCATAATAATACATTGCCCTGGATATGGGATACCTGACCCACTCCAGGGAATCAGTCCTACCAGGGAAGCAGCCATGGGTAGCAACCTGGAGGTGAAAATGAACCATTTCTTGAAGATGATTCAGTTGTCCCTGGAAAGTATCACTGTATTGTGTTTGTCATTACAAATTTTGTCCCACTGTCTGTAGATTTCTCTGTTGGTTTAACTGAGAAGCATGCATTAATGGATTCTACTTTTCACCCAGAGAAGCAGATTTTAAGATCTGAAAACATACAGATTTCAACTTCAAGAATTAAAAGAAGTCTTGTAATGAAACTCAATTGCCACCTTAACTATAGAGAGACTAATTATTTCTTAATAAGAGGCACTTCAATTGTATAAAATTTGTAGAAAATGGAGCCAAGATCTATTAATAGCATACATTTCTGAAAAAGGGGAAAAGATGTATTCTAATGAAACATGTGTTATGAATATAAGACAAGTTTTAACTCTTGATATTTACCATTTGGAAGTAATAAGCACTGCCTCTGCATTACAGGCATTCACTGTAACATCATGGTAATGGTTATAACTGTAAAATAGTAACTGCTAATATTTAAATGGCAACCACTACACGATTATTAAAAAAAATGTCAGGGCTGCTCTGAGCATCATTACCACCTGTGAGCCCAATACAGTCCTTGCTAAATTTCATAAGTCACTAAAAACTTTGAAATAAAAGTGAAATAATGTTCTCTTGCTGAAGATCTCGATTTTCAACAAGTGTTTCTATGGACATTATAACTTTCTAACTGGAACAGCAGACAGCATGTCTTATTCTGAGGTCACCCTAACAGTAATGGATTGCCTCATTAAAAACAAACATTGTTTTTGTGGTCTGCAAGATACAGTCATATCTGTTTTCCACTCTAACTTCCTCACCCAGAAACATTCAGCCCTGAATGAGGTTGGAAGTGTCATATCCATGTCAGCCTTCTGCTAAGAGAAATAGGAAAGAAGCCATATATCAGCATCAAAATTGTCATCTAAAGCCATCTATTTAAAAAAAGAACAGTTGTGTGAACCAGCTTCCAATGTAGAAATAGATAAATAAATAAGAGCATAAAGAATCAAGCATGGTTATCACAGGACCGCAGCTGATGTAAGTCACTGAAATCAATGGTGCTGCACTGATTTACACCAGCTGAGAATCTGGCCCTCTGTGTCCAGATAATGGGGACTTTATTCAATATTATGTGTTACAGCTGGAAATCACTCTAATCATGAAAATGGTGCTAAAGCAGATAGGAACGAGAATAGCCATTAAGGTCAAATTAATCCACATGCACTCACTGAAGTGCAGAATTTGGTCTTGGAATATTAGGTAACAGGAAAGTATTTTGGGTTATGGCTATATTCTTTCCTATGTACCTAAAGAGAAGTAAAGAACTGTATCTTATACAAGTTGCTGAACCTTCAAATTACTGGAAAGCCCCGGGGCACACCAGACTGCTCCGCAGGGCCTTACAACAGTGGAAAACAAATAAATACTTTAAAAATAAATACTCTGAAATAACTCACTACAGTAAACTGTAGACAGCTTGATCACTGGCATAGACTGACAAGACTTACAGTAGTAGGACATCTACTGGGTATTCTCAAATGCGCATATGTAGAGAGATCAGAAAAGAAAGACCAAAATTAAGGAGATTAAAAAAATAAGATTTAGTTAGAGATATAGTATAGGATTTTAAAGTAAAATCTTCTATGAAAATCTGTCAGACACATATTTCAAGTTGGAACAAATGCCACAACATGTTATAATACAATAATTGATCTGATGAATAGAAAGCCAATTGATCAATCATAACAATCCTAAGAGCCTGAAATGATGAAGGCAGAGATTGTAAGGTGGTTCTATTCATGTGATTTTAATTATGCTAAGGGCTCATATTCCTTTCACTTCTCCTTGAAAATGAATTCACACTACACACACCTTTCAGTAAGTGGCTTATCCATCAGTATTTTAAAACTTTAGGACTCTTATCCAGATTCCACTTTAAAACTGCAGTAAATTAGACAAGAGTTCTTAAGTTGTCTCTAAATGGCTATAATTAAATCTTCACTTATAGCGATGCCATCCATACCAAGGACAAATTCACCACGATAAGAGGTGTACAGGAGGAGAATTATAACAAAGCCCTGTGACTTGGCATAGATCCATGTGTAAAGGGCATACATTAGCACTTCACTCCTTTTCACCCCCAAACCTAGTGTTGATCTTATAACTATCACTTAGAAATCCATTCATTGTTCAGTTCTGTGAAATATGACATTTTCAAACTGCTTTATAACCATGTTTTAGGCACATTGGTGACTCTAATATATCCAGTTAGTAAGGGGATACAAGACGGATAAATGAGTAGGAAAAATATGTGAACCAGATCATCCCTTGTGAAGAACAGGTGAAGACATGGATTGCCGAAAGTATAAAAAAGTGAGATAGAGGAAAGGAATCTTAGCAGATGGTTCAAATGTCTGCCAAGCTTCTGAGAGAGCTTTGACTGGAAAACCTTACTGAAAAAGAGTACCGTATATACGCGATCATAAGCTGGTTTGTTTATAAGCTGACACCCCCAAGATGGATAAGTAAACATGAAATTTTTTTATGACCCATTTATAAGCCAACCCTATAATTCAGGGGTCGGCATACTTTGGCTCCTGGGCCATCAGGATAAGCCACTGGCGGGCAGAGATGGTTTCTTTACCTCGAGCATCTGCAGGCACGGCGGTAAACCTAAGTAAACAAACTGTCCCGGCCCGCCAGCTGCTTACCCTGACGGGCCAGAACAGCAATTGGTGGGGAAATTTTTTTTGGGGGGGAGAAGCTGGGGATCAGGGGAGTAACCCCTGTGACCACAACCACATGACCCTACCCCTAGCCTGGGACCCCCATCCCTTCCCACCTTAGCTGGGGTGGGCCAGGGAGGATGTCTCTGGCTTGGCCGGAGCTGCTCTGGCAGGCTGGGTGGCTTGGCCGGAGCCTGCTCCAGCAGGCCAGACCGAGCGGTGCGGCCACAGCATGTTCCGGCAGGCTGGGGCGGGTGGTGCGGCCGCAGCCTGCCAGCCCCAGAGCTGCAGCTGCTTTGGAGGCTGGGGAGAGAGCAGCGTGGCCAGAAGCGGAGAGACTCTGACCCCGCCTCTTCCCTTCTGGCTCTGCTACCTCTCCTTGCCCTCTCTGTTGCGGGAGGGGCTGTTTCCCACCTCTCCCTCTCTCTACCCGTTCATAAGCCGACCCCCCTTCTCTGATGCTTCCCTTTTTTGCTAAAAAAAATTGGCTTATGAACAAGTATATACAGTATATAGTACTCAGATCCAGTTTTCACAAAAATACTATGTCAAAATGGCTTTTGTTTATACCCATCATTAAATCCACACTTTTAGATCTATCACATTATTTATATTTAAGAGAATTTTAGGTCTCCTTCCCAGTCTGACAATACTGGAAACTAAAACCACAAAACAGCATGGAAAAGGTAGCTGCAGTGTAGACTTTTCCACACTCTCCCAGCACTGCTCCTCAACACTGTTCTGAATTACCGACTCCATGGGTGTTGGGGGCAGTGCAATCTTCACTCTTGTTTTCTGCCTGGACCTTGAGCTGAGAATAATGTGTGAGGTAACACTTAGTTGCAATTTTGGTGCTACTTTCAGTGATGGTGATATCTTCCCTCTTAACACATTTCACAAAGACCATCAAAAGCCATCAGATGATAATGACTTTAAGGGCATGGCTACACTTGCAAACGTAGAGCGCTTTGAGTTAAACCAGCCTTCGTAGAGCACAGTAGGAAAAGCGCTGCTGTCTGTACACACTGACAGCTGCAAGCGCACTGGCATGTCCACATTTGCGGCACTTGCAGTGACATTGGGAGCAGTGCATTGTGGGCAGCTATCCCACAGAGCACCTCTTCCTATTCTCAAAAAGAAAAGGAGTACTTGTGGCACCTTAGAGACTAACCAATTTATTTGAGCATGAGCTTTCGTGAGCTACAGCTCACTTCATTGGATGCATACCGTGGAAACTGCAGCAGACTTTATATATACACAGAGAATATGAAACAATACCTCCTCCCACCCCACTGTCCTGCTGGTAATAGCTTATCTAAAGTGATCATAAGGTGGGCCATTTCCAGCACAAATCCAGGTTTTCTCACCCTCCACCCCCCCACACAAATTCACTCTCCTGCTGGTGATAGCCCAGAATGTAGAATGTGTAGAATGACTGTGGAGTATGCTTTTGGCCGTTTAAAGGGCCGCTGGCGCTCTCTATAAGGGAAGCTGGACCTGGCTGATAACAGCATCCCCGCCATTATATCTGCATGCTGTACCTTCCATAACATTTGTGAAGGGAATGGTGAAAGATTCACTCAGGCATGGAACTCAGAGGTTCAACACCTGGAAGCTGAATTTGAACAGCGAGAGAGCAGGGCTAGAGGGGCCCAGCGCGGGTCTGCAAGGATTACAGATGCCTTGGGGGAGCAATTTGAGTCTGAAAGCCACCAGTAATGTCTGGTGCCCTGCACGGGAGTGAAGTGTAGTGGGTCGAATGTTAGTAGAATCTTTTTTTGCTACGTATGATACACTGACTTGCAGTGCTGTTGCTTTTCTGGGCTAAGGTATCTGCTATGCAACAATAAAGAATATTTTAAAAGCAAAAAAAAATCCATTTAATGAAAAGAAAATACATTTATTGAAAAGAAACACAACTGCTTGGGAAACACAAAGGGCAAGGGGGTGGGGTGGGGAATGGTACAATCACAGATTTGAGTATGTCCTGTTATCATACTCAGCCTTCCTGTTTGGAGTGCTGTGCAATGAGTGCTGCACTTCAGGATGGGCATACTGCATGGTGATGGGGGTTGGGTGCAGTGGGTAAGGGTCATAGTTTTCAGGGCTGAGTGGTGAAGCTACAGGTGTTGGAGGCAGCTGGTGGTGATAAGAACCCGGATGTTGGAGAAAGTGGGTTGGAGGTGACATGGGGGCACAAGGGAAAGAGTTTTGGGACAAGGGCTGCGGGGAGCAGGGGGTGGGCATGGTAGTGCTCTGCATGCGTGGCTACGAGCACCAGGATTGAGTCCGCTTGGCGTTCCAAGATGCTTATCAGCTGTTCTGTGCTTTGGTGCCAATGATCCACATTCTGCTGGCAGACCCTCCTTTCACCCTCCCGCCATTCCTGCACTTTTTGATTTTCATTAAGGGAGTGCTGCATGACTTTACGCAGCATGTCCTCTTTGCTTCTACATGGCCTCTTCCTGATTCTTTGCAGCCTCTGAGCCGGTGATAACACGGACAGTTGAGATCTCAAGGTTGCATCTGTAAAGGCAAAATGCAACACCTAACAGAGGCAGCATTGTTCACACCAGACAGAACAATGATTCCCCCGTACTTAAGGAGGGCAAGCACAGTCTACACAATCGCATAATTTGCCTGTCCCGAAATGAGCGCACATAACTCCGAGAAGCCCCCAAATGGTGAGTAAGCACAGGGTCAAGGAGGACTGATTCTTTCATGGCTGTACTGTCCTCTGGGTTTCTGTGCCTTGGGGAGAGCCAGCAGCCAGGGCCCCTATACTGAACATTGTCCCCACATTTTCCACAGGTGTTTGTCCTGGAAGATATCTCGCTGCTGAGGGTGACCTGGGAAGCAAGGGAGGGTCTTCTACTGCAATGCGGCTTCTGCCCTGGCCCATATGCAGCTTGCCTGTGTGCAGCAATGGTCCCCCCGCCTGTCACGCCACAGTGGCACGGACATGTTAGCCTGATTGGGACAAGGACCACAGTGGCTCTCCCATGAAACCTGCGCAAGCGCATTGCCTAGGTTCTGGTTGAGACCTTTGAAGAGATCACTGAGGCCAATTACAATGATGTTAGAGAGCACATCAATGCCCTATTCCGCATCTAGGCATGTATGCAGCCCTAACCCTCCTTGCCCCAAGAGCCCGCACCGAATAACTTACTTCCCAAAATAAAAGCCGCTTACCGGGAACTTCCTCTGGTGTTTGTCCTTCCCCAAGCACTGGCCGCTGCGACTGGCTACCTTCCTTCTGGCTTGAGAACAGCTCCTGGCTGCATACATTTAGGGATGCTGGGGTTTCTTCCTCCTCCTCAGCACCCTTGCTCCCACTTTGCTCCTCCTCCTCCTCCTGCCTTGTTGGACTGTGCTCTGAAGTGTCCGTGGTACTCAGAATGGAGGTGGGATCGCCCCCAAGTATCACGTCCAGGCCTTTGTAAAAACGGCAGGTCGCGGGGGCAGCACCGGAGTGGCTGTTTGCCTTGTGGGCTTTGTGGTAGGCATTCCACAGCTCCTTTACTTTAATCCTGCACTGCAGAGTGTACCAGTCATGGCTCCTTTCCATCATGTCCCTTGACATCTGCCCAAAGGTATCGTAATTCCTACGGTTGGAGCGCAGCTGGGACTGGACAGCTTCCTCCCCCCAAACACTGATGAGGTCCAGCACCTCGCCATTGCTCCATACTGGGGATCGCCTGGTGCATGCAGGCATGGTCACCTGAAAAGATTCGCTGAGAGCACTCCACGCCTGGCTGAGCAAACAGGAAGGGGATTTTCAAAATTCCCAGAGAATTTAAAGGGCGGGTCTGATGGTTGGGCACCGGAGAGCAGGGCAGTAAAGTTCAAAGTGATGACCAGAGTGGCTAGAACAGGCATTGTGGGACACTTTTGGAGGCCAATCAGAGCACATTAACAGACCAAGGTGTCCACATTGGTGCTGCAGCGCTCTAGCCGTGGAGTCAGAGAGCTCTATGTGCCTTGCCAGTGCGGCCGTGTCATGAGTTAGAGTGCATTGGGCTGCTTTAATGTGTCTAACTCGCAAGTGTAGCCAAACCCTAAGTTACTACTGACCAAAATTTCTGTTTTTTTTTTATTTAAGAGGCTATGTATCCTACTACTAAGGTTAATTATTATGTACTATTTGTATTACAGTAGCACCTCTTGGCCCCAACCAAGACTGCAGCTCTACTATTCTATACACCGTATATAGATACTCTCCCTATCTCAAAGAACTTGCAGTCCAAATGGAGCCGACAGACAAAGAGTATGAGAGAGAAAGTATTATTATAGAGACCTCTGTATTGTTACAGAGAGATTAAGCGCCTCACCAAAAGTCACACAGTAAGTCTGGGGCAGAGCTGGGAATTGAACGTAGGTCTTCTTCCTTTCAATTCAGCTAGGTAGAAAGAAAGTTTTGTTGTTCTCTAATAATGGCTGTATCAATGTTTCCCCCCATCAACACAGGGCTGAATTTACCCCTGCTGCAATTCCATTGATGGAATATACAAGAGTTTAATTTGGCCCAGTAACGAGAAAAGAAGAGGCAGGGAAATATTCTACATACAATTAATATTTTTTTCTCTCTAAACAAAATAGAATCTTTATTATCCAACAAGACCAATTCAGGCATTTGTCAGTGTTTAGGTGCATGTTGCAAAACCATGGGAATTACGGCAGTGTAAATTTGCACCCTCCTCTTACAAAACACTCTTGACCCTCTGACGCTCAGACCAGAGAGTGTGATCTGAATATAGATCTGTGTCTCTTGATTGGGCCACCCCATGTAGATTAACCATGAAAGGGACGATTCATCTGCACAGGGCAGAGTATCAAGCAGCTGTTGATCTTAGTATTGACTCATATTACCAATGTTTTGTAGGTTTAATATGCACATTTCCACTGCAGAAGGGTGTAATATTATATATGAGAACTAATGTCTATCTTGTGACTGCAAATTATTCTTGTGCATATACAAACTGTGTAATTTGATACATATTGTAGATTTCATGTGGCAGTTTGCAGGTGCAACTGAGGCATCTGTTTCTTTTAGATGGTCATAAACGTATATAAATACGTTAATACACACTTTCTAAATATAGGTTCTGAACATTTAATAAACTAAAGCAGGTGGCTGTGGTAGACGAGGCTTTTGGGGAGGGAGAGCAGGAAGTTGAATCACTGAAATGTAATCAGAAAAGGGGCTAGAACTGCAAAGCTGGTGTGTTTTTCCAGTCTCTTCCTTTCTTCACCACCACTTTTCAAATCCAGTGTTTGACTTTCTAGTACTAATCTGACTATTGACTGGCCAGATAAATGCTTGCCCTCATTGTTCTACTCTAGCAAATTAACTAGTGAGTGCCTCCGGTTATCTAAATAAGGTGTTGATTGATCTTGTGGAAATAATTAATCAAGCTGAAGCTGATATGATCTCCAGCCACATCAGAACTTTCTTTTCTCATTATGCTTACCTAGGATAGAATTTAAATTTACAGCCTGTAGCAAAAGGTAATGGTTTTTGAGCGGTTTCTACAAGTCAAATTACAAGGAAGAAGTCAGATTTCATTGTAATAAGACTTTAAATGAGTCCAATTACATTTTAGTTCAAGCAGCTTGTTTCAAATATTGTTCTGCCTGTCTAGCAGGATTTAATAGAAACTAACATCAGGCTTAGAACACTGGGGAATAATATGTCAACCTTCTTGTGAGGAATCATGGGAAGCAAGAGTCTTTAGTGGACAGGCACTTAAAAGTGTGTAATGAAGAAATTGGAATGCTGTTACAACTGTATTTCTTCTTAGGGAAAAAATTCTGATAGCTAGACAAGGTAGTTAATGCAAAACCTTTTTCTGGACCAACCACTTCATTTTCCAAGTGTAGGGGGAAGGCATGTAAGCTTCTGTATAATAATCTATTTAACCTGAAAGATTAGATAGCACAAGTTATTACTTGGGCCAATTAAAAATATTGTATTCTCAATAGTGCCTTTTCTTGTGAACCAAGATAGTTATTAGTTACCAGTATTTTCCACAATATCTTACATGAGACACTGCCTCTCTTCTTATGCTATATTGCCACAGTTCTGATCAGCAGAGTGGCTCAAACTGGAGTTCCTCCTATCTATAAGAGAGAGCTCTAGTGGAAGAGCACTCTCTGTGAAAGGCCCTCTTACATTTCAAACCTACTTACTACAGCTGGTTGGGAATTTTTTGATTAAACTTTTTTCATTGGCAAATGCCAATTCACCAAAACTGATTTTTTTTTTTTCAGGAATGGGTTGGTTTTGATAAATTTCTTGGCTCACATTCTTTTGGAAAAAGAAGTTTAGAAATGTTTCATTTTCACTTTTTGTTTAAAATTTATGCAAATTTTAGTACAATAAGAGAGAAAAAAGATAAAATCTTCCTGATTTGGGAAAGGTTTTTTTTCCCAAAAATCTTAAAAAATTTTGCTGGAAAGGAAAACCACTTCCAGCTTTACTGCTCATTTTCCTGGTTCAAAATAATTCAGGTCTGATGACCTTCAGAATACACCATAAAGCTTCTATATTTAACTAAACTTCTGTAGAAAGAAGGGCCTTATGAGGGCTCAATTTGCATATGAGTTAGGAGTTTTGATGACAGTACACAGCTCCTCATGGCTGCTAATCTCTGCCATGTGTGTCCAAGACTGCCAGATTGTGTTTAGTGGTCAAGGTGGTACAGGCTATTTGATAATGGAGCTGGAAGAGACTGCTCGATCCTAGTAGTGGCGCAGGGAAGTTAGGCCCTACTGATGTTTCTTTTAAGTAGCATGGAATCTTCAAGATGGCCAAGCCTCAGGAGACTGTTAAGCTCCACTAGAGATTGCCTAGAGATCAATAAACTAAAACATTTCCTAGTTTTCTTTACCCCTCTGTAATGGGTTATATAGAATATAGCAGAAAGGAGGAGACCCTTCCCAGTTTACAAGCAACCAGGCTGACTATATCCAAGCACAGATGCCAAAACTGCCAGTCATGGACCCATGTACCCACATCTCGGACCAATAAGGAAGACAAACCCAGAAGGAAGACTTTAAAACCTGGAGCTTAAGGGCTAATTGATTTGTTTTTTATTAAGTAGATGGACTTAATCTACTCATTTGGGCTCATTTGAGTTAACTAGAGGAGACCCAGTTTGAGCCACCAAACAAGGGACTACACATAGTATAACTGACACCCCCCCAAGCCCTCTTCTCCCTTCCTCCCCAAAAAAAGCCCCAACAAAATGCTAGCAGTAGGTGCAGGGTGGAAGATTACTTGAGATATAAGCAGAAAGGCAATCTTATTTCTATTGCTTGGCCTGACCCCAGTTAAACAGGCTGTTGGTACATCCTCTCAAAGCAGGAAGAGAAAGGATTTGCCACATCAGTTCTCCCCATCACAGCCTTGTCTCAGAAGAAGGGGGAGCCTCTCAGAAGAAGAGGGAGCCTCTCAGGGTTGATCTAGCTCCTACTGAAGTCAATGGCAGAATTCTCATTGGCTTCATCAGTACCTCAACCAGGTCCTCAAGGCACAAACTTACATTTGCCACTTTAAGAAAAGTATGGACAGAAAATGAGTCTCCTTTTAGCTGCATTTAAATCCAGAGGAATATTGTTAAGTCTTCTCACCTTTAAGATGATTTTGGGGATGGTTGAAGAGAAGTAAACAGAGGATCTCCGCTACCGACAGCACCCAAGAACTGAAAGGACACTAGGAGCTATGACAACCCTTAGCAGGGTGAGCAACACCAGTAGCCTCAGGGAGCAAGCTGTCCTACTGATCATGTGCTGGGAGCATGGACCAAGGAGTTGAGCTCTTCTACGACCGGAGTCTTTACAGAAACATTCATGCAGGTGGTTGTCATTGAAATGTAGTATTCTCATGCCATGTGCTTAGTTTGGAATGATACCCTTGTATAGCCTTTTAAGCTCTCCAGTGAAAGGAGTAAAATACAAATCTACAGCATTACCCAAGCGGGAAAACAGTTGGTCATCTTGTTACACTTATAACGGAAGACCCCTGGCAGTGAACTGTGGTGGGGAACTTCACAGAAATATATTACCTCATTTCCAGGATTGACCATTATCAAATGCTAGCACATATTTATCTCAATCACTGGTGTCATGAATGAAAACTATAATGACATTAACTAATTTTCTAGATGGAGAAAACACGGGCCTCTTCACCCCAAAGTTATTAATCATGGGTAATGAGTATTAGAGGCCAGGGAGGTTAAGACTCCCCAAACAATTCCGGCCATGCAGGAGGGAAATGCTGTGGATGTAGCGTAAAAGTGGGGGCCACTCCCCACCCTTTCTCTGCCTCTTCCTGCCCCACTACACCTCCTTCCCGGGGGCCTACCAGCCACTGCTCACTCCTCTCCATCCACTCCCTCCCGTCGCTTGTCTAAGCCAGGAAAAAGTGATGGGGCAATGGCAGATGGGGTGGAGAAAAGTGAATGGTAGATTGGCGGGGCCTCATGGGAGAAGGTGGAGAGAAATGAGAAGAGGGTGGGAGGGCCTTGGGAAGGGGGCGGGAAGAGGCAGAGCAGGGGCAGGGCCTCAGGGGTAGAATCATGGTCCGGACACAGATGGCCTCTCCGACTTCCAGGTTGTTTCTGGCGCTCGCATGTGAGCCTCCCTGAATGGAGGACTCACATACCACCTATGTTGATAGTCCCAAAGTAAGCTTTGATTTTAAATGTGATTCTATGTTCATTCTGGAATGCACAGTTTGTACAGGCAACAGCATATGTGAACATTTTACTAGATGGTTTCTGAGGTACTGCAGAAGGCTGGGTAGGTGGCTCATTGGAGTCTAATTCCCAAGGGTAATGTAAATATCTGGAGAGCAACCTCACTCTTAATGTTATCAGCAGTGAGTACATCATCAATAGATTTAATTCTTTCATATTTGATTCTGCTCCACATCTATAACCATTCAGAATAAAGACGAATTTCTCTAAAATAATTATGCTTGCCAGCTGAAAGGAAGTTTTCCATTCTAATGGCACGGAATATATGTAATTTATGTTTATGGAAGTGAGAGAATGCATGACTTATATATGCTCATAAAAATTCCATTCCTTACTCACTGGGAGAAGAATTAGTCTATATACAATAATGATTTTACCTTCACTGAATTGAATTTGGATTGCATGGCTACTAGACTAATGTAGATTTTGCACTGACAATGCTCTGTGATGCAGATATCTAAAAGCATATTTAAAATAGTTTCAACATTTTACCTTGAACAAAAGAGGCACTGGTGATATACCCACAAAACAGTTCTGAATATAATTTACAAAACATCTTTATATTTGACATGTCACATATCCCCAGTTTTAGAAATGACCAGATTTGATTGTTTTCTAAAAAGAGAAGTTGAAGTTTTCAGATTGTATGGGCCACATCCTCAGCTGGTTTCAATCAGTGTAGTTCCATTAAAAAGTCACTGGAGCTTTGCCGATTTACAGCAGCTGAAGATCAGAGCTTTTTTTATGTTTTCTACTTTTCAACCCTCAGGCCCTGTTCCAACATTGCTAATTCTGACTTTTTTCCTTGTGATTCATGGGATTTCAGCCAAGGCTGGAGCCTGTCTTGCAATCACACCAGAACTTCAGCACAAATGTCAGCCTGGCCTGGGGAAAATCACCCCTTTTGTTGGCTGCCTTTTCCCTTACCAACCCCCTGGGTAAGAGCAACCAATCAGCTGCTGCAGAGGCAGGCAAAGCTCTCTCCCGCACCTTCCCTCAGGAACTGACACTGTTACCACAGGAGGGGAGTAGGCAGCAGAAATAACCCAACAACTCAGGGTCGCTCCACTCCCTCCCATCCTATGAGCAATGGGACTGCTCCTCAGCTCCTTCCCCCTCCACAACATCTAGCCTAGAAATAGGCAGAGGAGGGTGAAGAACCTCGGGAACTGCCCACCCCAGCCTGGAAGTGAGAGAAAGGGACCTCACTGCAGCTCCCAGCCCCACAGGCCTTGGAGGGGGGACGAAGAACCCCAGGAACTACAGGAGGAGCACAGGTGAGGCTGGGGGAAAGACTGAGGCATAATTGATTTAGTCCCTGGGGGGCACAGGATTTATTTCAGGTTTAGGGGGTGAATAGATGTGGTAGAAAAAGCTCTTGGAGAAAGGGCCAAAATCACCATACCCAATATATTTGGTGGGTGCGGGTGACAGTACTAGTCACATACTCACACTGGGGGAAGGGGCAATGGGAGTCCAAAAATTAAAAGACAGACTAAAAACAACACAATATAATATTTTTGTTTTAAATCTCATGATTTTTTGTGTCACTCTCATGAAGTTTGTACATCTGGAATTTGCAATAGGATGTTACTACTTTCCAAGATATTCTGTGCTTCAAAAAGTGCTGAGGACCCTGAACTCTCAGTGAAATCAGTGGCAAGTCAGGGTGCTCAGTACCTGGCATGAATGGCTAACTAAAAGGTTCTTATGAAACTACATATGTCTTGTGAAATCAATTGTTTCCTCCCCCCAAGAGATAGAGAAATCTTATGATGTCTATTAGAGCATTTCCACTCATAAACACATATACAAACAGGAAACCTACAGGAAGCTCTGAGTCATTATTTTCATCCTGCCTTGAAGGTAATATAGTTACTTAGATAAAACAAGTTACATATTTTGAACACAAAATACTTTTCATTTACCTTCTTTCTCTTAATATGGAATCTTGCTCTCTTAAAGAAATCTGTTTAAGTAGCATGGGCCTCATATAGGCCTATATTTACTGAAAATTTTGTATTATATTCCAGTATTAGTTTTGACTACAGTAGTCACTGAATCATACATATTCTGGAGAAGACAGACATATCCTTCTGGTACATCTTTCCACCGCAAACTCCACCAAAATAGTTTTCTTGGTTCATGATTGCACACCTTCTCCAGGTCCACAAAGCCCAAAACTTGTTGCCATGTCTTTTCTCTGAACTTCTCCATGAGGATTCATATCAGAAATCTAGCATCAATTGTGCTCTTTCCCAGCATGAATCCATACTGACCTTCAAAATTCACTTTTCAGTAATCTTCTCCCATACTTTCATAGCATGCAATGTCAGCATAATTGGGTGACAGCACACAGTGTAATATCTCCTTTATATTTTAAAATAAGCATCATAAAGCTTTTACGCCAATCATCTAGCATTTTCCCTTTACGACTATTATTGAACAAACTTGTAAGAAATTTGATGCCTTCCCTTCCCAATGACTTCACTGGTACTTCATCTGGCCCAGGTGCTTTCACCTTTTTCATTTTCCAAAGTACCTCTGCATCTTTTTCCTCCTATATTCACTCTATCACACTATCACCTTGTTCAGCTTGTTCTTAATTCCTCCCTTGGGTTCTCCTCATTCATCATTCTTTCAGAATGACAGGTTTCAGAGTAGCAGCCGTGTTAATCTAGTCTCTAAGGTGCTACAAGTGCTCCTATTCTTTCAGAATAATCACTCTAAACTTTGTTGATGCACCATTTGTTTGTAATATACCATATTCATTTCTAATGTAAGTAAACTCATTCCCATCCCTCCTCATTTTCATTCTTCCTTTGGCAAGTCTATAGATGGTTTTCTCCAGTGCCCAGCAGTACAGATGCTTCTGAGATCACCATATTCTGAAGTACATAAGCAGAGACCTATGGTATTTCAAAAGGCACTCACCAGCTACTACCTTACAAATCACTATTCATGGGAAGAAAGAGAACCTGGGGAACTACAGACTGGTCAGCATCACTTCAGTCCCCAGCAAAATCATGGAGCAGGTCCTCAAGGAATCCATTTTGAAGCACTTGGAGGAGAGGACAGTGATCAGGAATAGTCAACATGGATTGACCAAGGGCAAGTCATGACTCACCACCCTGATTACCTTCTATGATGACATAACTGGCTCTGGGGATATGGGGAAAGAGGTGGATGTGATATATCTTGACTTTAGCAAAGCTTTTGATACGGGCTCTGACAGTATTCTTGCCAGCAAGTTAAAGGAGTATGGATTGGATGAATGGATTTTAAGGTGGATAGAAAGCTGGCTAGATTGTCAGGCTCAATGGGTAGTGATCAATGGCTCGATGTCTAGCTTGCAGCCAGTATCAAGCGGAGTGCCCCAAGGATCGGTCCTGGGGCCGGTTTTGTTCAACATTTTCATTAATGATCTGGATGATGAGATGGATTGCACCCTCAGCAAGTTTGTGGATGACATTGGGGTGGGGGGGGGAGAGGTAGATATGCTGGAGGGTAGGGGTAAGATCCAGATGGACCTAGGCAAATTGGAGGGCCAACTGGATTGGGCCAAAAGAAATCTGATGAGGTTCAACAAGGACAAGTGCAGAGTCCTGCACTTAGGAAGGAAGAATCCCATGCACCACTACAGGCTGGGGACCGACTGGCTAAGCAGCACTTCTGCAGAAAAGGACCTGGGGATTACTGCGGTTGAGAAGGTGGATATGGGACGGCAGTGTGCCCTTGTTGCCAAGAAGGCCAACGTCATATTGGGCTGTAAAAGTAGGAGCATTGCCAACAGATCAACGGAAGTGATTATTCCCCTTTATTTGGCACTAGTGAGGCCACACATGGAGTACTGTATCCAGTTTTGGTTCCCCCCCCACACACACACACTACAGAAGGGATGTGGACAAATTGGAGAGAGTCAAGGGGAGGACAACAAAAATGATTAGGGGCTGGGGCACATGACTTATGAGGACAGGCTGAGGGAACTGAGGTTATTTTGTCTTCAGAAGAGAAGAGTGAGGGGGGATTTGATAGCAGCCTTCAACTACCTGAAGGGGGTTCCAAGTCTTTGTCTAACACTTGGATGGAGCTAGGCTTTTCTCAGTGGTGGCAGATGACAGAACAAAAAACAATGGCCTCAAGTTGCAGTTGGGGAGGTCTAGGTTCAATATTAGGAAACACTATTTTACTCGGAGGGTGGTGAAGCACTGGAATGGGTTACCTAGGAAGGTGGTGGTTTCCATCCTTAGAGGTTTTTAAGGCCCAACTTGACAAAGCCCTGGCTGGGATGATTTAGTTGGTGTTGGTCCTGCTTTGAGCAGGAGATTGGACTAGATGACCTGAGGTCTCTTCCAACCTTAATATTCTATGATTCTATGATTCTCTCCCTCATGTCATCCTAGTTGGTTATATAGACCTCCTTTTTTTCCACCAGTTACATCATCTTATCATCATTCAAGTCACTGGCCTGTCATTTTTTGAAAGTCTGTGCATTACTCCTTGTTTGAAAGTTTTTTCATTCCCATCTTTAAGTGCCTCCACTTAGGCCTCTCCAGTGCCCAGCAATTCAGATGCTTCTGAGGTCACCATATTCTGAAGTATATAAGCAGAGATCTGTGCTGTTTCAAAAGGCACTTACCAGGTACTACCTCACAAATCATTATTCATGATCTCTCTCTCTTATTATTATTATTGTTATTATTACTATTATTATTAAAAAGGCATTAATTGGGGGTTGTGCCCCCCATGGGCATACATTATTAAATGGCTTTCCCTCTTCTGAAAATGTATATTTGCAATCGCCAAATCCAGTTTCAAACAAGTCTGTAGAACTGATTGCTGCTCAGAGTTTTTGGTTCCAATGCCATCCATTGTTTCATATCCAGCCTTCATTGCTGCAAAGTATGCATTTAGATCTGCCCTGATAATTATCTTCTTGCTGGACAGTATGTTTCCAATAAGGCACAACAATTCGTAAAAAACCTCTCTTTTCCCTTGATTCTCTCCTTACCTGTGTTGCACGCTCACTCACTATAAGGATAGTTAACTCTTCTGAACACAGTTCAATGCTCAGCAGTTGGTCCAAACTTCTAGTAACCTCCATCACATCCCTCTGCATGGTTTCATCCAGAATAACTGTAACACCATTTGGGGAGGTTGAATTCTGAGTAATAGATTTTGTAACTCTCCACCAGCATCCTTTCCATTTTCAACCTCTCCATTTAGTCTCTTGTACACATGCCACATTTACTCTTCTTCTCTTTAAGACCTCTGATAGCTCCAAACTTCTTCCAGTCAGTGTCCCTACATTCCAATTTGCACATCTCAGCTTACTCACTTAGTTCCTTAAGGTCAGTAGCCCTTGCCCAGTTACAACAGTAAGGCAAGGCTTTTGTACATCACTTGCAGGGAACGCCCTAGCTCTCTGGGGTACATTTGACATGAACATTATCAATCTAGTTAAAAACAAATCATCCTTTGTACAATATTACTGATTAAAATCAATACTAAAATATAGCTGTCTTAAGCTATGGTTTAGATTTTCAAAACCACTTAGCAATTTTAGTCTGTGACTTTAATTTGTATGGTGTTTTAAACCTGGTTTGGGTAAAATCAAAATGCTTAGCAGTTCTTGAAGTCGATGCAGGGTGTTGCATTGCTTATCTAAGTAAATCAAGCCATGAGTCAAAAAGTTGAATGACCATTTGGGACTATAAATAATTAAAGAACCAACTTGAAATAATTTATTACAAACAGATTTTATAAAGGGAGTAACTAAGTGCACATGAGTTTCATGCTAGCAGCTCTCACTGCTGCAAGCACTGAATTTGCACATAATCATTGAGATCCTGCTGGGAGAGCATCACAGGGGCTGCTAGCATGAGCCCCTTGCTTGCTTCTGGCTCCTCCCTTAATGTGCATGTGCAAGGATTCCTTGTCTCTCTATATAAAATGTGGAGGGGTGGGCTGCTCTCTAAGATGGAAGGTGTTTGCAGCGAGAGCTGCAGGTTTGGATTATGTTAGAGGCAAATTACAAAAGTACAGTTGCACTCAAGAGGAGGAGGAGGAGGTATCAGCGGTAGCACTCATTTTGGGTGGGAATCTCACTTCCCATGTGCCTTTACTGAGTTTATACACAAAACAATGTGTTCAGTTTGTTTGCTATACAATACGGTCCACAGGGCCACTCACAATTAATTTACAATCCAAGCCCAAGCTATTAACAGCTACTCACTCCCATTTATGATGGTTTGTCATATATATTGCCAACAGAATGTTGACTGTGCTTTCCCAAGATAAAGCTTGTGCTTTTTTATATTCATTAATACTCTTCTCCCTTGTGTACAAGACACCCCAGTCTCTCACCAACCTAACAGAAGTGGAGTCAGATAGAAAGGGATTCCTAGTTTAACCAGAGAAAATTTGTGTATTACAACCATGCTGTATACAGCACTTTAGTTAAGGGGCTGTCTACATTTCTGCTCTTTTCAGGGGTTTATTATCCATAAAAATTCACTCTGGGATAAACATGGCATTCAGCGTCTAAGCACAGAAGCAAATATATTAACAACATTTGAAAAAAGAAACTGTTGCACTTTTTAAAAAGATATAAGTGCACCAAAATAAAAAGACTCCATGCACTTGCACAGAGAGCCTGGAGGCTCCAGTCTTAAACACATACAATTTATTTCAACTCCTTATGTGGTATATGTGATATAGAATACTTAAGGAACTGGCTGAAGAAATCACTGAGCCATTAGTGATTGTCTTTGAGACCTCGTGGGTGATCGGAGATATCCGAGAGCACTGGAAAGGGGCAAATATAGTTCCTATCTATTTTAAAAAAAGGGGAATAAGAATCACCAAGGGAATTACAGACCAGTCAGATTAACTTTGGTACCCAGAAAGATAATAGAGGAAATAATCAAAAATTAAGTTGTAAGTACATAGAAGATAATAAGGTAAGTAACAGTCAGCATGGATTTGTCAAGAACAAATCATATCAAACCAACCTAATATCCTTTTTTTGACAGGGTAACAAACTTTGTGGATAAGCGGTAAGCAGTAGAAGTGATATATCTCCTCAATAGTAAGGCTTCTGATACTGTCTTACATGACCGTCTCATAAGAAAACTAGGGAAATATAGCCTACATGAACCTGCTATAAGGTGAGTGCACAACTGGTTGGAAAACCATTGCTAGAGAGTAGTTATCAGTGGTTCACAGTTAAGCTGAAAGAGCATATCAAGTGGGGTCTCACAGGGATCCATCTTTGGCCTGGTTCTATTTAATATCTTCAAAAATGTTTTGGATAATGGCAAAGAGAGACAATTATACAGATTATGGATGATAACAAGCTGGGAGAGGCTGGAGGACAGGATTAGAATTCAAAATGTTCTTGACGAACTGGAGAAATTGTCTAAAGTAAATAGGATGAAATTAAATAAGGACAAATGCAAAGTAGTACACTTAGGAAGGAATAATCAATTGCACAAATACAAAATGGGAAATGACTGCCCAGGAAGGACTATTGCAGAAAATAATCTGGGAGTTATAGTGGATCAAAAACTAAATATGAGTCAACAATGTAATGCAGACATCCTTCTCCGGTGCATTAAAGAGGGAAGGATGTAAGCAAGGCACAAGAAGTATATATTCCACTCTACTCAGCACTAATAAGGCTTCACCTGGGGTACTGTGTCCAATTCTGGGCACCACGCTTCAGGACAGATGTATACAAATTGGAAAAAGTTCAGAGGAGAGTAAAAAAAAATGATCAGAGGTGTAGAAAACATGACCTATGAAAAAAGAAAAAAAATGGGCTTGTTTAGTGTAGAGAATAGAAGACTCTGGGGGACATGATAACAGTCTTCAAGTATGTAAAAGATTTTATAAAGAAGAGAGTGATAAATTGTGTCCTTAAGCACTGAGGACAGGACAAGAAATAATGGGCTTAAATTGCAGTGAGGGAGATTTAGGTTAGCTATTAGAAAAAAACTTCCAATGGTAAGGGTAGATAAGCACTGGAACAAATTACTTAAAGAAGTTATGGAATCTCCATCATTGGAGGTTTTTAAGAACCGGTTAGACAAATACTTGTCAGGGATGGTCTAGACTATGCTTAGTCCTACTTCAAAGCACGGGACTGGACTAGATGACTTATTGAGGTCCCTTCCAATCCTATATTTTTATTATTCTACGAGTAGTTAAGTTTCCCTGGCTCTGGCTCTAAAGAAGCTACAAATGTCAGTCAACAGCACATCTTTTTTATCAAGTGAGCAGGTAAATTTTTCTAGTACATAAGTGTCAACAAGGGTTATCATGTAGAGTTATGTGTTTCATTGCTTTTATAAAAGAGAAACTTCTTGCAGAACACCTGGGCTTTTGCATTAATATTCAGGCTGGACATCTAAAGGCAGTGTTGCATGGCAAGGTTTCTATGCTTATTTTTTGGTGCTATGATTTAGAGATATTTGAAATGTGAATGATCATACTCAGCTTCATAAGTGTTCTACAGCAACCTCTAAATAATAGCATTCTCTAGTACAGTGGTTCCCAAACTTGTTCCACCGCTTGTGCAGGGAAAGCCTGGTGGGCCAGGCCGGTTTGTTTACCTGCCGCGTCCGCAGGTTCAGCCAATCGCAGCTCTCAGTGGCCGCAGTTCGCTGCTCCAGGTCAATGGGAGCTGCTGGAAGTGGCACGGGTTGAGGGATATACTGGCTGCCACTTCCAGCAGCTCCCATTGGCCTGGAGCAGCAAACCGCGGCCACTGGGAGCCACGATTGGCCGAACCTGCGGATACGGCAGGTAAACAAACTGGCCCGGCCCACCAGGGGCTTTCCCTATACAAGTGGTGGAAAAAGTTTGGGAACCACTGCTCTAGTAGAATACTTCATCATGTACTAGTATGAAACTCAGTTTAGGGGCCCAGTTCTGCAAACTGTTACCTGCATGCACATAGCTACTCTGCCTTGGAGTCCCACTATATATGCTTGATTAACCATTTGCAAGATCATTTCAGAAAACATGTTTTAAGTAGTGATGGGTAAATCTACAGAGTTTCTTTGACTCAGTTCAGGTATATATCGAACAGATCCTCTCTTCTGATCACGCACATATTCCTCCCTCCCACAACATGCCCTGTTTCCTTCTCTCTGCTATGTTCTCTTTTGCACTGTAGTATTACAAAATCATAGAGCAATTAAGAGATCAGTGGTTGTGCAAGTATAAGATTTCCCCCCCCCCATCCTTGTCCCAGTAAGACCAACTTGGAGGGAGAAGACTAATCAGCTCTCCCACCCTTTTTGGAGCTACTCTCCTCTGCCTGTCTCTCACGAGAGGAAGGGAGGAATCAACCCACCCCATTTTCACTGCCCTGCATCTAAGTGGAGCCATGCTGAAACATGCTGACGTCCTCTGTTCCTTGCTGCTGCCTCAGCCTGCTCCATGTAAAAGGGGAGCTTCACGCACAGGGCTGCCCATTTTAAACACTTCCACCCATCCAGTTCCCAGGGGATGATTCAGCGTCGACATGCTGGCCCCTTGTCCCCTTTTCCGGCAGTTTTCCTCTTCCTCTACTCCAACCATAAAGCACTGTTCCCTTCCTTTGGCCAGCCAGACTAATGCCTCCCTGCTTAAAGGTGCGGTGAATCTGTCTAGAAAAATATTTCATGGTGTCTGCATTTCTATGTACTCGGGGGATTTCCAGTTCATACCAATAATGCACTGAGTTTGAGTCCATATGAATGAAAAAACGAAGTATAGCCTTTGGGAAAGGTTCTATTAAAAAAATATTGATCCACAAAGGGAGCTTATATAAAATAGTCTCTTAAAAATGCCTTGAGCCAGTGTCAGTGTGCCATATGGACACTGAGGAACTGGATTGTAGGCAAGCACTTACTGTTGGATGATAATTATCAGTAGCCCAAAACATTACCTAGCAACTCTTTTTTAATAAGAAAATAGATTATGGAATCTGAGAACTAAATATACAATTTTACTGGTTTGACCAGAAACATTTCAACATTCCAAGTTTTGAAAAAACAATAATTCAGCCATATAAAGATGTGCTATCTATGGATACAGCCATAGTAGATTGGATTAACAGTGGAAATGATTAAATTAACTCAAACAAGATTGTTTTGCCTTTTGCTACTGAACCTATACATGGGAACTAAATTAGCACTAAGTTAGGTGAATAGATACTCTGGTGATGAGGACTATATAAGTACCTACACAGATAGACAAACAGATAGATGGACAATAGTACCTTAGTTAATTTGAATGGCTAAATCTTTCCTGATGTGACTGTTCAGATATTTCACATCTGCATATACCAGAACTGTCCTTTTTCTCACTTGCCTCTTCTTTTTAATATGTGAACTGTTTGAGCTATTATACTTAATTTTATTTTTTATTTCATTCTAAAGGAAGTAGTAATTCATAATTGCACTGATGGAAAAAAAGGTAACTGAAATTTTAAATAAACAACCACCAACAAAAATGATGAGGCATGGCAGCATTAAAATCAAACGTAAAAGCACAATAAACATTTATTACAGAGGTAAGTATCTATACCTATATCTCTATATCTATTAATGCATTGTATGATTGGTGTGGAATCAAAGAACTATTAGTAAATAAACTTCAAATTACCCTTCTGCATTATACCATGAAACCCATAACATATTGTGCTAGCACATTTGTATTACATGCCAGCAAAGAGAGTTCTATAGTATTTTGTTAGACAATTTTTATGCTAGATATGCATGGGCCACCCTAATTCTGGCATTTAATAACATCTGAAGGATTCATTTTGCAGCCTTAACATTATTTTAATGTAGTTCTTGGCTATGTAATAGGCTATGGATGGTTATAAGCACATCAATAGGTGGTACAGCTGGCCAGAAGTTACCTATGGACCTAACGAACTCTACAACAACTGACTATGCATTTATCTAAATACCTATTAATCATTCATTATCTCTTTATAAACTGTGTTTAAATGTATATTTAATATAAGGTGTGCCAAATAGCATTCGAATGGTTAGTTTCCACAAAATACCCGAGATTCCTCATCAAGTTTTCATGTACAGAGAAATGGTGTGGCTTGTTTTCTAACTTGGTTTTTAGTCATTTGGCTTTTCAATTAGAGGGTGTCTATATTCAGATTTTTTTGCAAACAAATACACAAAAATCCCACTGCCTTCCATAGAAGGTCTCTACAACATGGTGCTTGAAAGAATGATGGCCACAAGTCTACATTTGTTCTTCTACCATTGCTACCACCAATAGAGCTGAAATTGTTGATAACATTTTGCTAATAGGTATAGTGTACATCAGGCTTTAACTGGGTAAAGGAATTGCCTCTTTTATACTATACTAGTGACTTACTTTCTGCTCCACACTAGAAATAGTTAAATGTGATTTTTTAAAAAAGAAACACCATTTATGGCCCTGTACAACAAAACAATGTGGTCCCATCAAGTATCCAGAGTCATAAAGTACTGTACATTCTATATGGAATATCTTCAATGGTAATTCAATGGTTAAGAGCCCACACACTTACAAAAAAAAATGAACAAATTCATATTAGAACATGGAAATGTAATTTAATCCCCTATGTAATTTAATCTATTTGATATGCAAATTCAAACTATTATTACAGGGAAGGTGGCATAAAATGGAAGATCATTTCAAGACCCTTCTCTGTTTCAGCCCAGCAGTTTTTTGTCCTTTAACTGTTCAAGTGGTTCCACAGTCCTGTGTGACCTGAAGTAAAACTGCAGGACAATCCAGCCTATTCATTGCACTGCAGCAGGTGCCAGCTGTCACAGGCTGTCTAAACAAAGGCCTGATTTAGACAAATGATCACTCTTCTGTTGCCTGTATAGTCATTGTCTTAGAATCTGCATCTCTGCTTAAAAGCAAAGCATCTCCCTAACTCACTATGATCTCAGTGGGACGCCTGTGCTACTCATCAGTCCCAAGATATGCATTACTGATTTACATATATTTTTTATTTCAGGACAAGAGATACGCTTCTCCACTTTTTTCTGAGTGATCAGAGGTGATTCTATTGAAGGGCAAAAGAGTAAATTTCTGAAAAAAGAATCAAACCTTATTATCTGATGATTTAATTAAAAAACCACAAATAATTTCCTATTTACAACAAATTGGGCCTAATTCATCTGTGATGTAACTCTATTAACATAGAGAGGAAGTGGACATAGGAATTGTGTGGTTAAAGCACTTAACTGGATCTCAGGAGATCTGGGTTCAGTTCGCCGCTCTGCTAATAATTTCCTGTGTGACCTTTGAGATGTTAGTTAATCTCTCAATGTCTCAGTTCTCAATCGTCTGCTTTTTCCCCATGCTTTGTATGCTTTCTCTAGTACCACTAGAAGTGTTCCAGAACGAAGATCTCTATTATTTTTGGGCCATTCATTGGACTTTATCTATATGAATTTGGCAATAAAGGATAAAGATTTTTTTTTTAAATATCTACATGTATGGTAAAATACATTGACTAGCATTAACAGGACATAAATATACCTGTAGTTGTTTCTTGCATCTATTGGCAATTAATCTGTATATGAACTCTTCGGGAAGGTATAAGTGGATGCACTGTCTACAAGCAATCAGTAATATAGAAAGGTGATTTATTTTCTGCCACTAAGAAATATAATTATTAACCAATAAATGTTGTACAGATATATGTGGGGAAATTTACTGATTTAAAAATTGCTTTTTAGAAAATGTGCATATACTTGAAGTGAGTCATTTGAGCTATGGTTGTACTGGTATAAATTTAATAAGTAGCATTTCTGTCACTTTATGACAAGTATTTCTTCAGACAGGCACATCTTTTTTATGTAAAAGTTATTTATGAGTATATTCATGTCCATAATATCCTATTATATGAGTAAGCTAGATCCAAAACAGGTTAGGTTCCAAACTAAGATTTTGCTGAGTCAGGAATAAAAAGCACTACATAAATCAGACATTTTATCTAAATAGGAACACATAGATGGATAGATGAAAATAAGCAAGGGTCATTAATATACAGCAAAATGCTAATATACAGCATAAAAGGAACAAAACATCACATGTTTCTCATGATAGCACATTTTTGCATGCTTGGACATCACAGTTAGAAAACAGGTAAGCAAAGAGTCATATGAAATTAGATTTTTATTTTATTATTGCCAAATCTAAATGGTGAAATCCAACTATCTACTGAACATATCTAATCTGAGAGATGACAAATGTCAGCAAATAATTCAATACAAATAATAGTCAGAACAGTTATTCAACATCTTGGCTAGTTTATACAGCACGTTTCAAGAAACTTGCTTTTAAAAATTTGCACTGGCTTTGAGCCTTTAAATGAATGCTGACTTTATTATCATGGCTTATGCTGATGTACATGCCAAGGTAATTTAAGATAACCATTAATATTCATCCTCCCAGTTTAGGTATTTGAAAGTCATAATTATTTGCAATATTGTTGTTGATTGACCTGGATTTTTGATTTATTAAATCTTGTTAATGGATGCAGCAAAGATTTAGCTATTAATTTTGTTATAAATTAAAGTTCTTATTAATACTGACATGCTGTGTGATGTGTAATATGTTAAATTCACCTATACTGAAATGTTTTGCTCCCCAATAGTTTAAAGCAAAATCATGCTGACTCTGAACTTAATCACGGAAAATGCACTTAATGTAATAGAAAACCAAAACTTAATGTAACAGAGAGCCTGTGAAACTAAACATTGTCAACATTAATATTGTACTAATAACAAAATTAATAATAAAAACAAAGTTCAGACAGGCCCTGCAACGTACATTATTTTTATTAACTTTCAAAACCTCAGGGATTTTGTTTCATCAAGGATAATGCTGTATCATTGTAGCCATAATATAGTGATTGATCATTTAGTGGAAGACCATTTAGAACAGTGCTTCTCAAGCTGTCTGATGTGGGGGAACGGCAATTTTTTTCCCCAATGTGCGCGCAGACCAGCAGCCGATGGCTCGCGGACCGGCACCAGTCCGCGGACCACCACTTTGAGTTGCACTGATTTAGCGGGAATCTTTTAAACTGCAACCTGTGGATTTTGACTTAAAACTCTACATCTGATTCTGAAATGTATCAAAATATTTTTATTTCTTTCCTAACAGTAATACCCAAGAATATCTTTGGTCCATCATATTTTCCCTTTTCCTAAACACAGTCTCAAAAAGTGCAGTGACTGAAAGCACACAGGATTTCTTGCAAACAAATCTTCTCTATGAAGAAAGTATTTTCAATGATTATGAATATCCATCAACCATAACTGTTGCTCCCATTTCCACCCACATATATACTTATTTTCTTAAAGGTTATTTCACAGATTTTAAGGCCAGAAAGGACCTTTATGATCATCTAATCTAACCTCCTGCATAATACATACCACAGAACTTTCCTGAATTAATTCCTAATTCAAGTCCAATAGCTGTGATTGGACTAGGGCATATCTTTTAGAAAAACTTCTAACCTTAATTTACAAATTTCCACTGATGAAGAGGCCACCACAACACTTGATAAACTATTCCAATGGTTAATTAACCTTACAGTTAAAAATGTGTGCTTTATTTCTAGTCCTGAAATTATCTAGCTTCAAATGCCAGTCCTTGGATCTTGTCTGCTGATAGATTAAAGAATCCTCTACTATCAGATTTCTTATGAATTGTCAGGTTTCAGAGTAGCAAACGTGTTAGTCTGTATCCGCAAAAAGAAAAGAAGTACTTGTGGCACCTTAGAGACTAACAAATTTATTTGAGCATAAGCTTTCGTGAGCTACAGCTCACTTCATCGGATTCATCTGGTGTAGCTGTAGCTCACAAAAGCTTATGCTCAAATAAATTTGTTAGTCTCTAAGGTGCCAAAAGTACTCCTTTTCTTCTTATGAATTGTGATTAAGTCATTCCTTATTTACTTAGAAAAGTTCAGTCAATGTTTTTAGATAATTCCTGTTAACACATGGCGGGGGTGGGGATGGACTGAGGTAACCAGGATTCAACTATTTAAGACTGTATATATTAAAACTATCTTAAATTGTACCAGGAAATTAATCAGAAGCCAACATGGATCACGTAGCTCAGGTATAACATGGTCCCTGTAAAAGAGACCCTTTAAAGACAGGTAGCTGCATTTTGAAGCAGTTGAAGTTCCTTAATGATTTTCAGGTGTAGCCCTAACTAGACACTGCAGTAATCCAATGTCAAGGTGAGAAATGTAAAGGTAACTGTTGCAATGCTGGCATCTCCAAGAAAACTTAACAACCTTTTGGATAAGTATAGACAAAAAAGAAACAGTTGTTATCAGAAATTTCAGGATAGAGCTGGGCAAAAAATTACCAGGACAAAGTAAATTGGTCAAAAAATGATTTTTTCAGGGCACAGAAATTTTAGCAAATAATACAAAGAGTTTTGTCCCAAAAAATATGAATTGTTTTCCTTTCAAAATGTTTCATTTCAAAATAAACCATTTTGACATTATGTTCTGAAACAACATTTTAGAAACAAAATGTTGATTCGAACAAAGAAAATGTCCTTTTTAATCAACATTCAAAAATTTTGTTCCATGTGAATGAATTTTTATTTTATTTATGCATTGGGTTTTCATTTTGCTGAGAAAATATTTTTAAAAATTCAGCTTCAGGTAGAAAATAACTGATTTATTTTTCTAGATTTTTCAGTTCAGCCACCGAAACAAAAAACAACAATCACTTGCTCAGCAATGATTCAGGAGCAGTTGACAATCAAACAACATACCCAAGCTGGGAACCCAAGTAACAAAAAGTGAATTTACTCCTATAGATAAGCAATCACCCAACACCACCTTTCAGGTCATCTGAAAGAGAAAAGAATAGAGCCACAGAAAGGAGCAACTTTGCCTATTTCTGTTAAGGACAACAGGATTAATTATGGCTGACAGATCTAAAACAGTCAGTGTGAGTACTTGATATTATATTATCAATATTATAAAATGATCAGTTTTTATGTGTAGGGCATGAATTAGAACACTTTCACAAGGCGCTAGGAGGAACACTGCCTTTAAGAGAGCAGAACAGACAAGTGACTAAGGTAAATCTGGATTTTATTACTCATTATTAGATCTGTTTCCCATGTGTAATCAGAGTCATATCAGCTTATTTTAGTGACAAAATAAGTTCACTTGTCTTTTACTCCTGAACGTATAAAAAAGTAAGCTGGATTCTTTTCAGATTCAAATATCAGCAACAAAACTTTTTATTAGGTGACAAATGAAGGCTCTTTATTACAGTGGCGTGCCATGACATTTTTAGTCAGACATTCAATTGTACACATGAATTCAAAATGGCATCCTCTATGCGGCTTGACCTTGCTTGTACAGTTTGTTCTACAAAATGGCATTCTTCATGTGTGTTTGGGGGCTTGACAGAACTGCCCCACAAGCACAGACAGTCCTGGGGCACAGAATGCATGCCTGGCATACACAGATGGCACACCACTGCTTTGCTATCAGCAATGTATGTAGTGCAGTTATAGATGTGTCAGTTCTAGGGCATTAGAGAAAAAAGGTGGGTGAACTAATATATTTTATTGGACCAGCTTTTAAAGAAGAAATGTTTGTGACTCGAAAGCTTGTCTCTCTCACTAACAGAAGCTGGTCCAATAAAAGATATTACCTCATCCACGTTGTGTCTCTAATATCAGCCATGTGTCAGCCAAGAAGAAGCCAGCCTGACTGTCAGAGTCTAGGCTGACTTTGCAGAGCTGATAGTTAGAAAATCATCATTTTGATTGTAGACTGAGCACATCTGATACAGAGATTCACACTGACTTTTTCAGTCGATGTTCAGCTCAGAAACTCACTTTAATGTATTCTTCTGTTCCAGCATCACAATAATAGGCCCTTCTAAAGTGGTCTTAGAGAAGATTGTATGGATACATCATACAAATAACTTCAGGCAAAAAATCCCAAGGAAATCTTTTGGCCATGATTCATATGACCTACATATACCAGTTAGAAAAAAAGCATCCAAGTGAAAGAAATAAAAGAAATAATGTTCCTCAGAAACAGACCTTCCATTCAACTCAGAAATGAGACACACATTTAACTTACAACAGAAAAGACCCTGCTTAAAGAATGCTAGAGGATAAAACCTCTCCAGTGAATCAGTGTCATATAACCAGATGACCTTCACCCTTTCACCTCTGATGTAAGGCATTACTGTACTAAAGTTTGAAGTGTTTGCAGAACTAACAAGGCAGGAGAAAAGAAGCAATTAGTATGCTCAGGCACAGCTCAGGAAGATTAAAACAAACACACACACATCTAGGAAGATGTATAAAAGCACTACATCACAAGTCTTCCTCTCCACTCAGCCCCCTCCCTATCCAAAACTGCCAGCACCCAGCCCCATACTCCATACTCTCCCTGGCAGATTATACAATGAGTTCAAAATGGGACACAGTATTTGGCTTCACTAATGGAGAATCATCCTTTTTTTTTTTCATCCCAAATACATTATATAACTTTGTAAGAGGTGGAAGCCAATTCTACTGCCATGCCCTTGAACAGCATTCATCTAATGCAAACAGCCATGGAGAAATCTGCTGCTGCTTCACATGTGATCCCAATCTAGGGAAAATATAATTCAAGGCTTCGCCACACATCACAGCCTTAACCATTTCGTTATGACACTTACAGATTTCATAGAAAAATGTTTATTTTCATTGTGCCTGGTTCCAAAGTAATAAAGTAAACTCCCTACAGTCATAGCAGATCTCCAGCCTAAAAGGTTTAGCTTGAATCACTGCAAGCAATCAGCTTTGCTTGAAACTCTAATCAAATTCACACTGATATTTAAAATAAAACCAGAAGTTTAAAGCACTGGCATTTATCAGCCATCAAGATTTAATTTACTTATCTGACTCTGCTGACCACCTACTATAGTTTATATGTTTAAGTTTCTCCCAGTTAATTTTTGGTCTAGCACTGCAGGCAATGTCTCTATGCCCTGAAAAACACATGAGATGATGAAACTTTCTTATCCTTTCAAGCATAGCGTCAGATAACAAGTTACAGATACAGAGTTAAGGACAAATAAAGTTGTGTAATAGAGGAGTGGAATCTTAAGCAGCAATTTTTCCTAACCTGAGGGGGTGGTCACCGAGGCAGCTCTGGGGACCTACTAATCCTGTGACCTGGGGAGGCCTCTGATTTCTAGGGGACAAATGTAAACAGTCCCCTAACCATTCCAGGTGCTATTTGTACAAACTAACTTGCCATCTGCAGAGTTTGAAAGGAAAGAGAGACAGTAATTAGAGGAAAGGGCTTGGATGAAAAAGGAATAAAACCTGAGGGAATAGTGAAAGGAAAGCAGTGATTAAAGATAGGGAGAGTCCCCATAAAGTTAAAGCTAGCTCAGATTATTTATGTATAGAAAAGACATGTGTAAGTTGATCATCTGTATTGAAATAAATACTGAATAGTTTACAGCGAGCTTTCCTGGCTCCAATTATACACTATAATGGGTTTTAAAAACTCTTTGACCTTTCTTAATATGAGGTGATAATTAATTCTAGATTTCTGCAATAATAGAATAGTCTCTCTTAGGTTGCTGTAATAGTTGGCAATAACACATTAGTCACACATTGGTTGATATCTAATAAGGAAAGCCACATGCAAGAATCTTTAAAATAGGGCTAAACCTAGAGACTGTTGTTTAGCACTAAATCTTCAGTTGCTCACCACAGGTTCTTAATGCTATACTAATCGTGAATGCAGTCCAATATACTGAATGGACTATACATAATTTTCATTGATAAATCAGTGGCATAGGACACCGATCAAACAATAAGTAGCAACAAAGAGCTACTGCAACATAGCCAACCTTGAACAATGAAAGCTGCTTCACATTTGCCTGTTGTTAAAAGAGTCCCTTTGAGATTCCTCTTGAGCAGTGGAAGCTACAGATCCGGCTGGTGTTCAGCTTCAAAAGCCAGGAGACATCTATATCTTATTAAAATTTGTGTCTGATATCAACAGCTTTTAGGAATCTATGTGTGATGCTACTACTCAAATTCAACTGGAGATGTTCAGTAATGAAGCAGTGTAAAGTAGACACAGTAAGGAATAGGCTTTGTGACCACATCTCCTTCCCTCCACAAATGGTTGGCTAAACTCAGTACACCCAGAAAATAAGTTTTAGATTTCCAATCAGACCTCTGATAATAAAGTGTAACGGTGAAGGAAGCCTGTACCAAAGGAACGCCACCACTCCCTTTATCCCCCCCGCAAATCCCCAAACAATAGCCCTTTCCCTTCCTTATTTTTTCTTTTGATAAGTATTTAAGCTATCACATGAAAATCAAATTTTCCTTCACAGCTTCATTTTATAACTACATAAACCTTTAAGAACGTCATCTTGTTAAAATGTTTAATCACATCTGCTAGTTTCCAAAAGCAGCCTGTGCATTATAAGTTGCTTTCATGTCATGCCACAGCTGTTGCATATACAATGTTTTGGAAGCAACCTAAAGATAGCAAAGTGAAAATATCACTTTAATTAAGAATTAAATACAGTCCCACAAGTGTTGGTGAACAGACCTCAGTGGTCATTGTTAACTTAGGCTTGTGCCAAATTGACTTTGTTTAGCTTAGTTATTATTGCAGTTGGCAGGGCCAGAAGCTGCCATTCAGAATGGATGAGTTCTGATGTATCAGAATAATGGAGGTCCAGCCAGGTGAAATCTTGGAAATCAGCCAGGTGCCACAATTTTACCTAAACTGCTAGCTGAGCAGATCAGCTCCTTGAGGACTGTGATATTGCTGAGCATGAAGCTAGAAACTGGTTACTGAAAAGCTAAGCATCACAACTAGGATTTGGAACTACTACAGATATTAAGAGAAAGAAGCATGTGATGCATTTGGCACCCAATGTGCAATGAAGACATCAAGAAAAAATGCTACAATATTGTTTTTCCCCCTCAAGATAGACCCCAGGGTTTATAATAATTAAAATATTTTCTTTATTGTTTAAAAAATTTTGGGAATGAACCACAAGAAATAGAGCACTTACCCCATCAAACAATAACCAAGCAGCTCATTAATCCAACAGTTATAATGGCAGACATACCAAATGCTACTGGGGAAAAGCTGTTTTTTGATTTATGGAAGCTCCCGTAACAATAAAATGCTGACATAGTTCTCCAAGCCAAGTGTGAGGTTGGTTCGTGTCAACCCACAAAGACAAGGAAAGCAATAGAAAATACAGATATATATGTGGATTTTAGAGCATTTAGAAGAACTGGCTGTTAAACAGTAAGCTCTTGTCAACCTTAACTACATTGCTGCCACTGCCCAACTATAACGTAGATATGCATAGATAGGAAGAAATGAACACCATCACTAATAACTAAATGCACCACACGGAGTGTTTTCTTGTGATAGCATTCCTTTTCTATACAAGCAGCTTTCTGCCTCAGATAGCTCAGTTTAATAAGCAATAGTCAGCTGAAACCTTGTAAGACTTAGAATGTTGAGAATATGAGAGAATTTATGTATGAAGTGGCACCAGCTGAAATGAGATGGGGTCTGGACTGGCATAGAAAATCCCAAAGAAAGAAAATTATCTAGTAGGAAAAACATCATATTCTATTTTTCAATTCAGTCAAAATGATTGGGGATCTCTCAAAGAACACAAATAAAGATGAACTCTCAACTAGTCTGCAAGTTGCATCTACTGAATGCATCAGTTCATATCTGGGCATTGTATGGCATACAGAATCCAATTATTTGCAAAGCTTAGGACACGTAGTATTCTTTCCAGTTCCAGTCTTTTCCTCTTTATTAAATTAATAATATAGAGATGGAAAGGAAAAGGAAATATAGGAATGAGGTGAAATATTTGGGTGACTGCAGAGGGAGGCAGAGATGAACAGCAAGTGTGAGGAGGAATGTGAGGAAAGGTGTGGTAGGAGAGGATGGGAAACCAGGAAGAGAAACTGGATGTGTATAATGCTGTGCAATATGGTGAGGTACTGCAAGTCTTACAGGGATAAAGAAGTTTTAGCACCCACTGCAAAGTAGAAAGAGTGGGAGGCTGTGATCTTGTATATCACTAGATCAGGGATTGGCAACCTTCGGCACTCAGCCCATCAGGATAATTCATTGGCGGGCCACGAGAGATTTTGTTTATGTTGATGGTCCACAGACACAGCCCCACGCAGCTCCCAGTGGCTGCAATTCACCATTCCCGGCCAATTGGAGCTGCGGGAAGTGGCAGGCTGCAGGGACGTGCTGGCCGCCACTTCCCATAGCTCCCACTGGCTGGGAATGGTGAACCGTGACCACTTGGAGCTGCAGAGGGCCATGCCTGTGGACGATCAATGTAAACAAAATGTCTTGCGGCCCACCAGCGGATACACTGATGGGCCGGCCATGTGCCGAAGGTTGCCAAGCCCTGCACTAGATGGTACCTGCCAAACAACAGATACTATAGGGAAACAACTAAAAACATCACTGTTTTCTATGTTCCATTCAGAGCATGCAGCATTGAGGAGACTGTAACAATGTTTCTGTCATACATAATGTTTCTAATGAATCCACTTACAGCAATTTTCCTGGAGATCTGTGAGATCCAGCACATTCCTCAAATCCAGCAATCGTACAGAATTCTGGGCATTGAAACATGTCTTTTTTTTCTCCTCAGGCTATCTCTAACACACTAAATAAGTAAACAAAGATACCCACCCCCCTCCAGAAATATCAATATGAACTCTTGTATTTCTTTTCAGATAACATGTATGATATAAGCCTTTGCACTTCTGACCAATTTCACGTGTTTTTTTTATTTCATATTGATCTAGATATGTTCTCCTGGCTACTACTAAGGACAGTGTAATCCTCAAATTTATCGCTGTGCGCAACAATTTCGCTTGCTTCCACAGAAACAGAGATAACATTATTATTATTTTAACATTAAAATGCAGAGCATTTTGAAAGGATTACTTTTCCACTTAAAAAAAATGAAGTAGATGGAGAGCCTAAGGAAATACATAAAACAACACTTCAGTGTTCACCTTCACCTCACTGTGCAAGGAGGATCAAACCATACTTTGGAAAAGAACAGAAGGAAGAACAAATGACTCCTACAATATAGATGTCAAGGTTCCTCCCCCACTCTGAACTGTAGGGTACAGATGTGGGGACCTGCATGAAAAACCTCCTAAGCTTATCTTTACCTGCTTAGGTCAAAACTTCCCCAAGGTACAAAATATTCCACCCATTGTCCTTGGATTGGCCGCTACCACCACCAAACTAATACTGGTTACTGGGGAAGAGCTGTTTGGACGCGTCTTTCCCCCCAAAATACTTCCCAAAACCTTGCACCCCACTTCCTGGACAAGGTTTGGTAAAAAGCCTCACCAATTTGCCTCGGTGACCACAGACCCAAACCCTTGGATCTGAGAACAATGAAAAAGCATTCAGTTTTCTTACAAGAAGACTTTTAATAAAAATAGAAGTAAATAGAAATAAAGAAATCCCCCTGTAAAATCAGGATGGTAGATATCTTACAGGGTAATTAGATTCAAAAACATAGAGAACCCCTCTAGGCAAAACCTTAAGTTACAAAAAAGATACACAGACAGAAATAGTTATTCTATTCAGCACAATTCTTTTCTCAGCCATTTAAAGAAATCATAATCTAACACATACCTAGCTAGATTACTTACTAAAAGTTCTAAGACTCCATTCCTGGTCTATCCCCGGCAGAAACCAGCATATAGACAGACACACAGACCCTTTGTTTCTCTCCCTCCTCCCAGCTTTTGAAAGTATCTTGTCTCCTCATTGGTCATTTTGGTCAGGTGCCAGCGAGGTTACCTTTAGCTTCTTAACCCTTTACAGGTGAGAGGAGCTTTCCCCTGGCCAGGAGGGATTTCAAAGGGGTTTACCCTTCCCTTTATATTTATGACAATAGATAAATTAAATTTTATGCCCCAGAACCTATGTTAAATGAATGATAAAACACTAAAGAATTAGAAAATGTGAAGTGATAAATGAGGGTGGAGCAAGTGTTTGTGGAAAGGAAGAGGAAGAAATGCAGATTTCACCCCCCCCCCAATCTCTGGGTTTTATTTTCATTTTTCAAATGTTATCAAATTAAGCAAAATAAAAAGGCAGATAATTCTAAGTAAAGTAAAAAGGCAGAGTGTGTTTCCCCTCACCTATAACTTGTAAGTGGGGCCATTTAAACAATTCCCCCACATTCTTATCTGACTTGCATGTGAATAGGGCTGGAATGAAGAACAAACACTGGAAGTGGATATTGTTGTGCTGCCTTTAGTCAGCTCTAGGGGAGATGAGCACTTTTGTAGGTAGGTTGATGCATTAAAGATTGATTATAGAAATGTGGTCTTAACTCATTTATTTGTGACTAAAGGACCAACATGGAAATCTACGGTGCAGTAATTAGGGTTTACCTTTGTTTTTTAAATCCTGAGGTATCAGGTGTAGCTTAACTGACTTCAGGACATTGAAATTGCTTACACCAGAGCTAAATTTTACCTTCCCATATAACCTTGTTTACCTTATAGTGGTATCTGATCTAACAATATCTAAGGTGTAGACTCTCTGTAAAGCATATATAAAAGCCTGCTTCTACAAGTGAATAGTAAAACTTCAATACAAATAAGAGAGACCCCTTTTGCTTTATAATTCAGATTCTTTTTTTTAAATGTTTTTGATGAAAAATTATGTCTAGTTAAGAGGCTTTGAGTTCACTCAAATTTTACTTCAGTCTAAGACATAAAGAGATAGAGATTCCAAGTTGGTGATGGAGATATACTCAGAAAATACTGCTGAGCAACTGTCTCCAGGTTTAAGCACTACTGTCTCAGTATGCCTTGGAAACTTAGCCTGTACATGCTATAATTGGACACAGTAATTCAAAGGTGTCAAACACACAACCAATGGACCTGGTTTGCATGACATGTTCAAATTTGGCAGACTTGAAACCTTCATAAAAAGTGGGGGAGGGGCAAAATCCTGGCCCCATTGACATCAAAGGGAGTTTTATCATGGACTTCAACGGAACTAAGGTTTCATGGTAAATTTCTAGTCCTCATGGCTGTGAGGAAAGCCTTCCAAATAGGAATCAATCCTATGAAGTGATGCCATTCTGTGTCTAAAGACAGCCTGAAACAATAACTCAGAGGTATGAACTCCCTGCTGCTAATTAACTGAATGGGAAGTTGACTCCACAGCCAATTGATGACTCTTTAGTGTAATGTAAGCATTAACTATTGAACTGCCATCACTTTAGTGTAGAAGAATGGGAGAGTGGGAGCATGGCCTACAGGAGGTGGGAACATGGAGTTTCTGTAAGGAAAAGAATGTAAAGGAAAGAGTAGAGGAGAAATAAAGAAAAGGGAGAGAAAGAAAACATAGGATGTGGAAAGAAGAGAAACAAAGAGAAGAAATAGTGATAATTATAAAGGAGAGCATATATTTCCCACTGATTGATGCTGAATGTAACAATGAATAGTGAAGATAAAGTGGATGCTTTTTATACATAAAGGCCATAGTACATGCTTGATCACTATGCAAATCTTCCATCAACATCACTGGGAGCTCCTCTTTGGATTCAGGGCTCTATCAAGACCCTACACAGATTGTGATTAAAAATGGAAATTGGCCCTCTCTATAGAGTGAGTATCTGCCTTTTTCTGTGCAATGATGTAATAAATCAATCTGGCTAGATTAATAGCTTTTAAAGGCAGACCAATTTTTCAACATCCTTTCTAAAATGTGGCACCAGAACTGGACAGAGTAGTCTAGTGTCAATCTCACCAGTGCTGTGTGCAGAGGTAAAATCTCATCTCCTTATTCCTATTCACTACTCTCCAATTTATACACCCAAGGATAGTATTGCCCTTCATGCCACAGTATTACACCAATCAGACATATATTCAAATGTCCAATGCCTCCACCTGCAACATCTGTAACTTTTGTACTACACTTACTCTTGAAAACAGGCCTTACACTTTCCCCAGCTAGATTAGTACAGCAGGAGAAATAAAAATGGGCTTTAGGTTTTATCAGCATCATGGGCAGGGGAGAGCAGCAAGGAGGGCACAGTGTTGGAAAACTGGCAGCCAACACTGACACTATCCTGTTCTTTATAAAGTTTTCTTCTGATAGACGGTACCCTACTGACACTGGACTGAGCAGAGGCAGCAGCTGAAGTGGTAGCCTGCCCCTTTACCTCAGGTACAGATGATAAACCAGTAGAACCTGCACAGCCTGTGCGATTGCTTCTATAGGAGTGGCTGTGGTCATCTTTTGCTCTTGTTATTTTCCCTTTTCCATCATGTATGACTTTTTTTAGGATAAGTTCTGAAACATAAAGTTGCTTTGCTTAGTCGGCTGGGGAGATGAGTATTTACTGAGATATAAAATAAACACAGAGAGAAAAACATCAAGGATATAAGATTCACTTTGCTCTTGGACCAGCTTTTGTTTTATAGTAAAGATGAAAAATACATATTTAGTATATCTTCACACTACAGATGCTTTACAAGACAAGTACCATAGATAAGCCAAAAACCTCAACAGGTATGCCTTTTGGCAGACATTGAAGTAGTAGGTGCTTTCTCCCTCTAAAATACAAAAATATAATTACACAGAGGAAATCTGGTTACAGCATGAAACATGGTAAATTATAGTATATTTATTATTTCAGAAATACATGCCATACTTTGAAAGAACTCATTTAAAATGCTTTCTTTTGTACTCCATGCTCCAAAGTGTTCACATTAATATGAACAATACATCGATATTAATATGACTGCAAGACATCTCAAGACATGCCTTGAGTGCAGGGGACTGACTAGATGACCTCTTGAGGTCCCTTCCAGTTCTACAATTGTTCAGTAGCATGATGGCTATGTATGCTGTTCTGTATGAATTTTCAGGAACAATATACATTTTATTTTTACAAAGTATGGAAGTGTATTTAGCCTAATGTTTTTTCTTATTTGTGTTTATTTTAAAGAGTAATGAACTATATTAAAACTATGTAAATTTATTGCACAACACACTATATACAATAGATAGAACTCATTTACTTAAATACAAGTGTATATATATATTGCACTGTGACATCATCCCAGATGTATGATTTCTGCCATACAGTAGGTCATCATACGTAATAAATCAGAAGCATCTATTTGCCTTTAACCTTTTTGCAAAGGCTCTTCAACCTTGTAAGTCTGGTTACTTTACAGTTAAATATCCAGCACTTCACCTTGTGTTTGCTTCATTCTACCAATAAGTGACAGCAACTACAGTTATATATTTTTATAATGGTGGAAGATGAGAGTTACCGTTAAACAGCATAACGGACAGCCTCACATAGGGTTTGAGATAAAATCCATTTAGTCAATGGGTGTATTTTGATTGACATCAACGGGATTTTTATCAAGATTACACAATTTCTGGACAAGGAAAATTAAAACAAGCTAACATTTTAGAAACCCAAAGAAATTTAAACAGGATTTAACATATAGAACATGGAGACTGTATTTTCAGAAATAACAGTGAAGCTGTCCCAATTAGTTAACCTGTCCTCACAGTTAATGTTCTGTACCTAGACTAATTGCTGTAAGTTAACATGTCTTGAGAGAAAATAATACACATAAATGGGCTGCAGTCTCAGGAGTCACATCTTTTACAGCTCACACCCATACTATCTCCAAGCCTCAGGTGGATGAAGCTTGCTCAACACAAGCGGTCAACTGAGTCTTTGCTGAGGGGCACCATAATGCCATTCTGCTCCAACTGCACTTAAATTGTGTGACAGATTTAAAGCTGTTCTGTAATAATTTATGAACACTGCATGTTGACCTCGTTATAGGAATGTGTACAGTATGAGTATTGGTTTAATTCAATATGGGGCTGTCTAGAAAAGCAAGCTGGAAGGGAAATAATGACTCAAGATAAGCCAGCCCTTGGTAAAGACCTAAAGATTGTTTAGAGACAATGCCTGACATATTAGCTTTGAATATTCTACTTCCTCTTCAGCCATCCTATGAAACTGGTTTGAACCAGGACAGGCAAAAGCCTACAAGCACAGAAGAACAGAACACCCACTGGGGAAGTCTGAAGAAGTTAAGGATTCCTAGGCTAATATCTAGGAATGGCAAACATTTAGGTAAGATAGACATGCATGGAGGCTGTTTTTAAAACTCCTTTTCTCCAAGAGCTTTGCTCCTACAGCTAAAATAAACAATACTTATATTTTCAAAGGGCTGTCTGATCACTGTTACATGAGGAAAGGGCAGCTATGTATCCCTCCTTCTGGATCCATAAAAGTGGAGGTTGCACCAGGAATGCACTGAATATGGCCTTCTAACTAACACCATTCAATTTTAGGGCAGCACAGAGCCCTTGCAAGTCCCATCATTGAAGGAAGATTGCTGGATCAGCAATCCTGAAACTTATGCCTTCCCTTTTTCTTTTCCTAGGATTATAGTAACATAGGTAGAAAAAAAAATCTGACATAGAGATAACTATACTAGAAGTTAAAAGAGTTAATTCCAGTGTTGTTACATGAATTTGGTAAGATGAAAAGAGAAGAAAAAGAAGAGGGAGGTGTGGAGAAAATAAGTATTTGACACCACTCTGAGTCCGGATCTGAAGAGCTAATTAATATCATGGAATGTGAGGACTCTGAGGAGTCAGAGAACAAGGCAAGGGAAAAATATTTCCCTTCCTGTCCTTCAAGTACTCTGTGCACTTTGTGGTCTGTACATAATGGGTCTTTCCACACACTGGGCAAAATTCATCCCTGTGAGGTGGGCCATCACAAAGCATATGCAAAGTGGGACTTACGCAGTGCATGGCTTTATGCATGCTCTCTGCATAGAGATGAATTTCATGCATTATGCAGGGTGGTCACACACATGAATGAGCTCTGGTGCTAGCTTCCCAGGCATTATGGGCCCGATTCAGCTCTTGTATAAATTTGTGAAACTGCACTGTTGCTAATAGAGCTGCACTTGCTTACACCAAAGCTCAGTTTTGACCACTATGTGCAATGTTCTTACACAATGAATCATACTGAACATGTTGAGAGAATACAGTGAAGGGCAACAAAAATGAAATACAAGAATTGGAAAGTAAATCATATGAAGATAGGCTGAATGATCTAATAATGTCTAGAAAAGTGAAGACTCACAGGACATGATCAGTGTCTATAAATACCTTTGAAGGAAAGGATTCATTCAGTATTGGAAGATGGTAGGACAAGGAACAGTGGCTTGAAGCAAAAAAAGGAAAAATGTGGGGCAGTTAATAAGAAAAAGGTCTTAACATTAAGATCAACTGGTTGGTGAAATAGACACCTTATGGGAAGGTGGTCCAGGTACCATCATTGCAGATAGTGAAGAAAAGAGGAGATATCATCAGTGGAGAATGATGTAGCAAATATCCTTGAAAAAATGCGAGAGATCTGACTAGATACCAGTGTGATGTGTTTTAGTCTTACCATTGGTCTATGAAGACTACAGTATCATACATGCTGTTCAGTTGCCCTTAGGTGTCACAGTCTGTACATGCCTAAAAAGAGTAAAGCCAGAAGAGAGTCCTAAATTTCTAAATAACGTTATGAATATCAACATCGAGGTGCTTACATTTTGACTAGTTCATCTGCCAATAGTCTCAAACTTTAACTTTTAAATGTTTTAGCAGCTGATTGGATTGCTGCCTAGGCTTTAATTTTACAGAAAGTTATTTTAACTTTCTTGCATAAATATATCTGTAAACACCAGCTAGACTCAGATTAACCAGAAATATAATTTTGAGAGGAACTTTTTTGAGCCTTGGTTTTTTTACACTTGTAATGTCAAATGTAGCAATGGAAGGATGTACAAAAATAATACTTTTAAAGAGTCACCATTAATTTTATTTTAATTTGAGTCCAAAGAATAATTATTTTATCTGTCTTTATTCTAGCTATCATATTTCAAGTAGGAGATTGAAACAAAGGGAAAGGAAACATGACTTCATTGAAACAATTAATATCTTGGGTAAATTCTTGATTCCATTTAAGTTAATGGCCTAAATACTTAGAGATCAGCTCCCTATAAATACATACATTTGAAGAAATAGTATTAAATCAATTGACAAAATTAGATAGACACAAGACAGTGAGAGTGGAATCCTGTGATTTTCTGCCTTTCCACAGTAACAATTAAAATCAATTCATTCCTGAATACTTGTAGTAGAGTTGATTTAAAAACAACCCCACAAAACAAAACAACCTTTGAATGTTGTTTCCTTTTAAGGGCCAAGGAAGCGTTATTTCTCCCTAAAAAATGTACATAGTTGATTACAGGACAGGGGCATGATATGATAATCAGATGTATTGAAACTGTATACTAAGGCTTTTATCATGCAGTGATGAAGTAACATCTGATAATACAATCACTTGCTTTGTAATTGTGTTGTGTTAGTCTGAAAGGAAAGCTTACTTACAGGCTCCAGAGAGGCAGAGTCTGACACAAGCAGATAATAACGAACAGTACAATATTGCAATATAACAGGCCTAGCTAGGGTGATATGAGAAGAGAAAGCTTCTGGGACTTTCTGCAAACGTGATAGATGAGCTTTGGGGTGCTTTCCTCTAAGCATGTGCTGCCACACTGCCTTCAAAGCAATATTTTGTTTAATACTGCTTTCACTATAAAATGTCCAAAAGGTAGCAAGAGCTACTTTGTCCTCTTCAAAAATATTACATTATATTCATATTTCGACCAGAAGATCCTCTTGCAAGACTTGGGGAACAGTAGACACCAAAACCTGTACTTTACTAGGTATTAAATCAAATAATGCTTATTATAGGAACTATAATATTTTTCCTCACCCAACACACCGTGGAATCATCTATATCTTTCTCATATCCCCCAACAAACACTTTTGTTTCTGAGGCTCTTGTTTTAGTGATCCCTACCAGATCTCCCAAAACCAAGGAAGTACCTAAAGATTAGCCAGTTTCCTAAACGGTTAAAATTCACCTCCATTTAGAGACTTCTTTTAGGACGAAATACACGTGCATTCCTTAAATCTCACTTATGCCCTCAAAATCAGGCATATTACATACAGTCCAGGTACTTAGTTAAAGCCATATAGTTATTGCTCAGTATATCAGATGAGATATTCATTATGATCTATCATTGTTAAACACATTTTAGAAATGCAATAAAGTGTAGGTAGATATAAATGCATCATAACTGGATGTCACTGTACGTTGGATGTATATAAAAAGCATGTCTTCAAATAAGATATTAGTGATTTATTGTTAGCCACATCTTTGCTTTTTTTTGAAAAAAAACAACATTTTAGCAAAAAACACTATTTAAAAACATTTTTGCATCCAACTCACAGAACTAATGTATTCCAACTTTTATAAATACAAATTAGTGTTTTAGGTTGACATCTTAATGCTCAATGGGAGGTCATGGAAAACATTTAAAAGTGGAGTATATGCCCTGAAGTTGAGATATAAAATGGGACTGTTGACATTTCACTATAAAGGAGCAGCACACAATCCATCTACTTTAATGCAAAACAGAAACTAAGCTGTATAATTATGCCTCAAAAAATATCAACAGAATGTTAGGATTGCATGTTGAACACTCAGAAATGAGGAAATGACAAATTTAAGGTTGCACTCACAGTTTTAACTCCACCTGTTGTGCATATTCTGTAATAGTCTTTAATTACATGATCAAATACTTTGATCTGAATAATACAATACAATATACAATTTTTCTAAAGCTTTGGCATCAGAGTGTAACATATCGTAATATTTGTTTTCTATTCCTTTCTACTTATACTAATTTTATTTTCATAGGGGTCCTAAACACCTTGATTTCTTAGGTCTAGATTTACAAGGGGGACTTAGGTGGTGCAATGCAGAGCTCAGTGGTTAGGGTACTCACCTCAGCAGTGGGAGACCTGGGTTTAAGTTTCTGCTCAAAATCAGGCAGAGTGGGGATTTGAAGAAGTAGGGTGTACACTCATGCATCTCCAAATACCAGACATTCTAATATATCTAGGAAGGTGGGGGTCCACCCTCGCTGGCATGATCTCACATGCAATGTGCATGTGAGGTCATGCTGCATAGGGATGCCATTTTGAAGAGCACATCACCCTTCCCCCAGTGAAGGTGACGCAGTGCGCTCTTCACAATTTCATTTCCCCACATCCAATAATGGACCAAACCATATCTCTTTGGATAGGGCACAAAACTTAGAAAAGCAGGACTGTCCATTTTAAAATGAGACAAATGGCCTGCCTCTGAAGAGGGGACTGGTCCAACTACTGAGCTTGTCTAAGAAGGGGCAGAGGCATGTAGGTAAGATAGGTAAGGGAATGCCTAGTTTCTGAATCCAGGCAAGGTTTAGGCATGAGTTGTGCAGCATCAGGACTTAGACAGCATTGCATATGTCCATTGGCAGAAATGTAGGTGTCCCTTGTTCCATTCACTGCACACAGTACAAAATGTACAGTACAATGAATAAACAAAGAGTTTCTTCAGAGACTGCCCTCATTGTCTGCATGTTTACTTCATTTTTAACTATGGAGATAAGTTTGCCATGCTTGCATGTGCACCACAGCCTGGTTTTTCTGTGATTAAGAAAACCACATATACCAATTCTAACAAACATGTGAAGCATAGTTTTAAATGCTCGTTATTCAATTAAATCAAAAGCAATTTAAACCACAACATGCAAAGGCATTTCTCTCTTTCCCTGCTAAAATTAAAATGTCTAGCCCCATCATCAGTGCTGTTTCAGTTTTAATTTAAAAAAACAGGCTCACAGATCTTATTTTATAGTGGGGAAAGTATACTTTTCCAAATCTCCTTATATTCCAAAACAGCTGAGCTCAAATTCTGCAGAGATTAACAAAACAAAACAAAAATACCTTCAGACACAGACCAAGTGTAGAACTTTTCTGGCCCAAAAGTGACAGTTTCAGAGAATAATAAATGATAGAAATCAGGGGATTAGAATGGAAATGCTTATATAATCTTGACTCTAGTATTTACTAGCCCTCCTTTTATAACAATTTTAGACTAAATAAGCAACAGTGTATTGATTATTTACACTCAATACACACTGAAAGGAATTCTTTGGAAGATAACTGTCATACAAAAATAAAAATAAACCACCACATATTTTCATTAGTACATTTATTAAATAAAAATTTGCAACTTTATCAACTAAATTAACACAGATTAACCTGAAATTGCAAAGTTTTAAATGCCCATTTAAATATAAGGATTAACTACAAGTTTAATTTATTAATATATGGGCAATTTTATGTTTTTTTAATATTTGTAATTATTTAATTATACAGCAATAGGTGAATTTATCTTGTCTTTCGTAAGTTTTCATAACAATTACATGTAATTAAGAAAGAATAAAATTGACACTCAGCTTTACAAAGTAGCTGTGTGGTTCCCAAGTGATAAATTAGTGGCGTAAAACCAACTGTTTTATTTCAGTATGGAAATCTGGTTGGAGCTGAGGAGAAGAGGGTATCACTCTATTACAACTATTTAGCAATGGATGAACTAACAGCATGTGATTATGCGCTCACACTGATGTAAATCAGGACAAATTCTGTTGAAATCCGTGTAAAACCAGTGCACGCAAAAGTAGAAGGATAGTCTAGTTGTTAGGGAAATAGCCTAGGATTTTCATGGCCTGGACTCAATAACTTGCTGTACTATAGACATCCTGTGTGACCTTCCTTTTGGACAAGTCACTTAGTACCTCTGTGCCTCAGTTTCCTTTCTGTAAAGGGGGATAATAGCAATTGGCTACCTTAGATGGCTGTTGTGAGGATAAATACATTTTAAAAAAATGTGATGTACTCAGATATGAGGGTGATAAGGGGCATATAAATACCTAAGATAGAGAGCAAGATGATTTGTTTAATAATTAGTTAGAATATAGATTTTCTATTTGTTAATGTATACATTACACACACACACACACACACACACACACTATTTTATATGTATACACACACATGTAAAAATAAACCTGGGGTTAGGAAGAAATTTCTCTTGTGGGCGGGTCACTACATAATTGTTCACTATGTTTTTATATTCTTATAAAGTTTAAGGTATTCTGCCTCTGATAGTGCTTGATACTGGACTAGATGGATCACTAGTCTTATGTGTTATGGCAGTTCCTACCTATCCACATTGATATTGTCATGAGTTTGTAAAGATACTAAATACAATCAGTTAATGATACTCAACATGAGCTTTTTTTCCCCTAGCCATCTGGATGATGAGTTCAGCTGGCAGCTGTCACACTGATTGGCTTAGGTCAGACACATGTCATTAAGACTGCTACTGAGCTCAGAGCTTCAGTTAATTGCTACACTCTTGTTAGAGGGAGTCTGGGAACAATGGATGAGAGGTGCATAAAATTCATTGTTTTCCCTCAGAAGAAGGGAACCCAACTCCACCACACACAGTCCTGAATCCCCTAGTCACAACCACCATCTTTCAGGCCAAAACCAATTTGACTGGTCAGTAGTGATTTTTTAAATCAGCCAGAGGTTCTACTGAAAAAAACAGCATGCCTGCTCTACATTTAGGGGCTTATCCAAAGCCTGCTGAAGTTGATGAAAAGAATCCCATTCTTCCATTGACTTCAGAGGCCATCAGATTAGTCCTTTAGACAATGTGCATTTCCCCCCACAACACTCTCTGCCCCAGTTACTCCATGAGCAACAGGCAGGGTATGTGAATCAAAAGCTAGGTTTATTACGTGAAAATTTAATTGTTTTAAACCTTATATTAATTGACCATGAAAACAGAAATCAGGGTACTGAAGGACTGGAAGGAAACTATTCCTGTTAAGTAAAAGGGGTAACTGGGGATTTAAATAGAGATTGTGGTAGTGAGCTGGAAGAAGGGAGAGAGGAAAATTTATTATGAAAGAATGCAACATTTTAGTATGAGGGGAAAGAAACAGGAAAACTTTTTTTTAAAATCAGTTTCAATAGCTATGTAGAAGTTAAGATGATGATGTGACATTGACCCAGGAAGGGAAAAAGGTGAACACTTTGGTAGTATTCTGTGAAAACACCAGCTTCTTTATTCAGAGGTAACAGCCATTTTGTGGAATAATAATAGTAGTTATTAAGCACTGTCTGCCAGGTGCTGTACAAAACAGATACCATGAGAGTCTCTGTCCAGGAAAGCATATAATGTAGAAGACATGCATGGAGAGACAAAATGGGATGGAAGACACAGAGGAAGGAGTCAATTTAGATTAGTTTCTCCCCCTACTCATATTCAGTATGAAAGGAGCCATGCATTCTGATTATCCAAGAGCCTCCACCTGCACTACACTATCTATCAGAATTTTAAAAAGTAATAAATAGTTTTACTGAAATCCTTTGTCATGGATAGACAGAGCAGCTCATTCTTGCTGTATCCTGTATCCCACAGTTTTTTGTCAACAAGATTAAAAAGACACTAGTAACTTCAGATGAGCTTTCATAACCCTGGAGGAATAAACAGGAAAGCAAAGTGCTACATTCATAACCTTTACATCCCTGAATTTACGCATCACTGAAATGTTCTTTGCCAGAGAAGGAATTAGAACTAGAAACAGCCTTTTGAAATGGGTATAGAAATCCATTAAGCCTCTACTGGATTCCTTGGTGTTTCAGGGAGCCTCAACAACTTTACTTTTTTCATTTCCGCCCCAGACAATTACAAGCTCAATAAATAAATCTGTTAATCTTTAAGGTGCCACCGGCCTCTTGTTGTTTTTACAAGCTCAATGATGTTTCGGAAAAAAAACCTAGTGAACTGAAAATGTGGATCACAAAAGCACAATTCAAAGAAAATATTTAAGGTAATGTAATTAAAAATAGAATTAATATATGCAAAACAATGCCTTTATCTTAAGGTTCATCAAGTTTAGAATCTACTGCCAAAAGGGAAGCTTCATCTCACTCGGTGGGTTGGTTGAGGTTTTAACTCCATGCTTCAAGAAAGCAAATGAGTATTTAACAATTTGATTTTGGCAACCAGTTTCAAAAAATGGTATTAAAAACATATGATAGCTATTTTCCTCCTGTCATTCCTGTTTGAGAAGGGAGCTCTGATGTTCCCAGTTTACCTTCTGTATTCTATTAATTTTACAGACTTTTATCAGGTCCCCTTTTAGTCATCTCCTTTCTAAGGAAAACAATCTTTTCAAACTCTCTTCAAATGAGAGTTTACCCATGTTTTCTAACCATTCTTGTTGCTCTGAACTTTAAACAAATAAAAAAAATGAAAATGTTTTTGCCACAAAATAAAAACATGCTTTTCTTTGAAAACAGTTAAAATAAAATAAGTCAGTTCATCTCTGGAGCTAAACTGGGGATGGACTTGGCCAGTGTTCTACCTCACTTGGCTCTGCCTCCTTCCTAGTGTCATTCAGGTAAATGTTTCAAGTAAATGACTGGTAGAACATTGCTATATGTCATTGCATTAACAGACTTCAATCTCAAGGGCTATCAATACAGCAACTTAAATAAGCACCTAATTCAGTTAAAACTGTTTTGCTTTAAATTTTTTCTATGAATTCCTAAAATAGTCAGTGATTGATAAATACTACAGCACTAAGAAATATAAATACTAGCTAGTGATACAATAATCTGTAATGGTGGGAAGCTAGGTTCAATTAAGCATTCAGGTTCATCTGCTTATTCAAACCATATCCATATCCATCAATACTTATGGTGTATGTGGCCAATTCCCAACAGTTGACAAGAAGGGGTGAATATCAACAGAGGGAAAATTACTTTTTGTAGTGCTAAGGAGGCCAATTCAATCATGGTGGATGTGGCCCATCCACCCTAATAGAATAGGCCTTGTTAGCACTGACCCCCCCCACACACTTGGGAAGGCAACTCCCATCTTTTCATGTGCTGTATATTTATACCTGCTTACTGTATTTTTCACTCCATGCATCTGATGAAGTGGGTTATAGCCCTCGAAAATTTATGCCCAAATAAATGTGTTAGTCTTTAACGTGCCACAAGGACTCCTCATTGTTTTTGTCAGGGAGGGTTTCTTAGGTCCTTGATGTAAGTTCTTGTCAAAACAAGAGCGACAGCAAGCAGATGCATGTCAACAACCCCAGATTAGCCAACAGCCAAGTGCTTTGGAAATTCAAGGGGGATGAGGGAGGTCCAAGTTCAACTACCTGCTTTGCTTAACTTGGGTTATTGGCTATTCTAGAGTGTGTTTATCTTTTTTTTTTCCATGAGAAAATTTAAAAGGTCTCAGGTTGGCCTCAATGAGAGCAGAAAAAATTTCTAAAGTCACCAAAATTTTCACGAGAGGGAAAAAAGCGTTTCCCACCCATGTCTATTTGTAATAATTGTAAGGGACTGAGACATTTGGATTAGGAAGAGCAGAAGTGATGTACGTCTAATTGCTTCCATGGTGGACGTCAGTGAGCTATCATAGGTACATAAAAAGAAAAGGAGTACTTGTGGCACCTTCGAGACTACCAATTTATTTGAGTATAAGCTTTCGTGAGCTACAGCTCACTTCATCAGATGCATACTTTCCACAGTATGCACCCGATGAAGTGAGCTGTAGCTCACGAAAGCTTATGCTCAAATAAATTGGTTAGTCTCGAAGGTGCCACAAGTACTCCTTTTCTTTTTGCGAATACAGACTAACACGGCTGTTACTCTGAAACCTGTCATAGATACATAGAACAAGCTACTGAATGAGACTGCTAGTGGTTTTATCAAAGCTAGTAATTCAGTACAAAGGACATATCATATTACTTGCTTTTGTATTACATTAATTGCTTTCTTATCATATTAACCAACTCCCCTTTCCTTACTACCATAGGAGTCAATAATATGCTAAAACGTTGATAATACTTTAAGACTTATTAGCAACTTTCATGAGATTAGCTTATTTCATTTTCACTAACATGATAAAAGCTCTCAGATCATATATAGCTAAGTACCTTTCATATCATATTAGTCAAAATGAAATCCATTAAGACAAAAGGGAGGCCGAAGATATGACACCAAAGTATCACTGTTTAAGCAACTCTTTAGATATACATGCTTATGTTTTGCCTACACCAAAGTGTTTTCCATTGGTAATACTTCCCTCATGTCATTCATGGAACAGATAGATTAATATGTTATATTTAACAGTACGGTCATGGCCGCTCCAATTATCCTCTCTCCACAGTACAGCTACTGCATTAACTCAGTATTCTAGGATACAATGACTGAAGTACAACTACAGACGTAACCAAGGATCCTCGTCTTTTTTTCCTATCCCTTCCAGAAGGTTATTCCCCAGGCTCACATAGCACCCAGCATTACACTATCCACTTAGTCCCTTTGCCACAGGGGCATGTTGAAGTTGGGATAGGGCCTGTCCCCAGGAATTTGGAACAAAAGCGGCTTTAGAGAGGAATTATTCATACAGATATAAAGAATATCCAGAATTATAGTAGTAAATATTAAAAATATTTTTGAAAGAATGTAAATCCTCATATTTCAAGGCATAAAGTAACCTCTAACTATTGGGAAGTTAGGAGGAAATTGCCATTGGGACACATTATCCCATAACTGCCTACACTGCAGTGTTTCTTACATTAATCCCTGAAGCAGCCAGTAGTGGCCAGAGTAAGTGAAAGGCTATTAGTCTGAATGGGCCCAGCTCTGACGTAGCACATCAATTCCTATTTTCCTAAACCACTTTCACCATCCTCCTCCCTCTGCAAAGTCCTGCACCAGATGAAGCTTGGCCAGACCTGAAGACCTATACCGCCAAAAATAAAGATATGGTGGGAAATTTCTAAATAAGTGATGGACTGGTAAATATTTGAGTATCACCTGCTGTCCATAGCTACTTACAGCAATAAACCGAGTAAAATGCACCCTTAGGACCCTCATGGACTATCCCTCATGGAGCTGCTACCTCCTGCTTCCAGACAGGTAGTAGGTGAGCGCATGGATGACAAGAACTTTTACTCCAACCATCCTTTGTGGTGGCTAGCACAGCTCTGGTAGCACACAAGGAGAAGTAATCTGCAGCAAGTTTAGGATGAACAAGGGGAAGAACCAAGGACAAGACTGTAATTTTCCATGTCACAACCTGGTCTCTGGTCTGCTCCTGAACAGCACACTATGCACTGCCCCACTTAGCTCTGGTGTCAATGCACCACTTTAGCCCTAACAAGTTTTTCTGATGAGTTTTAAATAAATGTAGAGGTACAGCACAGTAGGCCAAACTACAGGCTTGGATATTTGGATAGTGTCCCATTACTAAAGGTTATGTGTTCTAAATTAGTATCTTTTTTTTTTCTAGTCTTTGTAAAACAGAACTTCCCTAATACAATTTTCCTCCCAACGTTATTTAGCATAGGACCAATAAATCTTTATAGTTGAGAAACCATCTATGAGTCTCTCTCAGTAAAACTAATATTTGTGTATTGAATAAAACAGAAGTTTGCAGAAATACACAACACTCATGTGACTTGCACTACAAGCAGTCCTCAGCATCTGCAACGTAAGTAAGTTTATAACGTCTGTGCTTTCTCAAATTAGACTGGCTCTTTTAATATTGACTTTAAATGTCTTCTTTTGTTTTTCTAACAAACAATAGGCCTTAAATGGGAAATGCACCTGGAAATGTGCATTTCCTACTCAATTATATTGCTTCCTGATTGCCAGTCTGCTGTTGCATCCTATAAATACAACATCTGCAGACTTTAGAAAAAAACCTCTGTCTGTGTCATTTTAATTCCTCCATACTCTAACATTAAAATTTCACCAATTTTGTCAGCTACAGAAAGTAGACCAGGTGCACGCAGGTGCGCACACGCATGCACACACACACACACACGCACACGCACACACATACACACACACACACACAAATGGTAGAGAAGAACGTTTAATCCTTCTGATATAAACATTATTTTATGGAAAATAAGTAAGGAAAACTGGGGAAGTATAAAATATTCCCTGTACTCTTGGTTTGGAACATTCATCTTGACTAATAGTATAAGCTCTATTTCTAAGAATACATACCTATATACATACACACACACACACATTATATTAACCTTGATGGTTTATTCTGGCACTGCAGAAGAGAGTATAAATCTACTGTGGTTCAAGTAGTATCTTTATCATATGGTCACCGTTAACACTGAAACCAAAGTCTAGCATTCACTGCCAGTTCTGAAGTTTAAATGAATAGAAGGCTAAATCCTTCTCTCCTTACCCACACAGGCCCTGATTCAAGAAACCATCTCTATTCAGCAAAACACTTAAAGTTAAAAGAAAAGGAGTACTTGTGGCACCTTAGAGACTAACCAATTTATTTGAGCATAAGCTTTCGTGAGCTACAGCTCACTTCATCTCACGAAAGCTTATGCTCAAATAAATTGGTTAGTCTCTAAGGTGCCACAAGTACTCCTTTTCTTTTTGTGAATACAGACTAACACGGCTGTTACTCTGAAACTTAAAGTTAAGCATATATTAAATTCCTTTCCGGAATCAGGACAAGTAGTTCTACTGACTTTAGTTTTGGGAGAAGAATAGTTAATTCTTTTAAACAGTAAATCAGTGGAGTTATTTGATTCATATAAAGACAGCACGAGTGAAATCAGAATCAGGGCAAATGGAGCTACTCATGTGAGCCAAGTGAGTAGGATTTGGTCCTAACGGGGTTTCATCTTATGAGTATTTATAATAATGTGTGGGTAATGGTTAGGAAAAATAACTAAACTATACGTTTTCATGTTTTGTAGTTTTGCAAATTTGTTTTCCTAATGAGAGAATTAAAGATTCTTTTCCATGCTAATTACTAAGATTAAATCCTAACATCCTTTTCTCAGTAAAAATACCCCCACCATAAAGGATTCTCAAAGATGCTATAGATTTTCAGACTAAAACCTGATTAATAGTGGGACACGTCAATGTAAGGTATCTTACTATCCACAATCACAAATTCTTTTTCCCCCTCTTTTCCATGTAGAACTATATTTAAATACATTTTAACCCTTATGGAAAAATAGCAGTAAAATAATATGCCCATGCAAATTCTTAACAGCCAGGACTTTGTTTTATTTCAGTAGAGTATTCCATACATAGAAAACCACATGTTCAGAAGCAGCAAAACTGAGTTTCTAGTGTAGGGGGGCTAATTTGTGTTTGCCTCTAGTAATGCCTGTGGTAGACAGAAGGAATGGCATAGCTAAGCATCTAAGGGAAACCCCAATTTAAATATTTCGAAGCCAATAGTAAGAACACTGATTATCTGCACCAGAAGGAACAGAAACAAATATATAAATATTTACTTCATTTATTTAATTACTTTGACAACAGTATATCTAGGTGAGTGGCTGTATATTTGCCAAGAATGGTGAATCTATGCATATATGTATGTATGGTTGTGAGGACAATACAAAAGGCCGTGATCAAAATTCTGACCACACTGAAGTTAATGGCAAAGTTTCCAGCATTTCACCACAGAAATTTTGGATTCTTATTTAGTTGTCTGCTCATACTTTCAAATCCCCATATCTACTAAATACAACAGAATCTCCTAATATTTTGAAAGATACCATCTATGAATTAAAAGCACAAAAACTGTAAAACTTTTTTTTTTACTGCTGTAGATTCTCATAATAAAGTCTGTTGTTGGCTTGCCATTGCCATTTAATAAAGAGAATTTCTCTCTCTTCAGTTAGTACAGCTACCTGAGCCAAAAAATATGGGAGTGGAGACACGCCAAGGTCCCTCTGAGTAAGTCAGATGCCAAGCCATTGATGCTGATTATACATATATGAAAAGATAAATGCATTTACTGACATTTGAGGTCATTGTGACTGCCAAGAAACAATATTAAAAGATTTTCACTAGCTTGACTTTTCCTTGCCTTATCCTCATACATGGACACCGTGCCAAGCCAGTCACAGATGCTGAACTCTAGCCTAAATCAAACTTTCACTATGTTCTTCACCCTCTCTCTCTTCATTGGGCCCAAAGCAATAAAACATCCAATTCCTCACCAGGCACCAATGATGTTTCTTAATTGGCCACCCAGGGTATGAACTACCAACAAAGAAGAACTTTTTCTCCCAATGTGGGGACAGTGAGTGTGATCTCATAAAATTCTACAATGAGTTTCAGAGTTTCCCCATGCCTTGAGCTTCTAACTTATTAGTGCTTATTGATACCATGCAAATAATTAAACTAGAACAAGAGGTTTTTGTCTTCATTTTTGTATTTATATCAAATCTAGCAGCATAGCTTTTTTCACATAGTCAAAAGTAAGCCAAACAAAAATAATCATAGAAGGTATAATAACTCCCCATTAGACCAATCCTCAACCATTTTCACCTGTTCCAAAAAGCTTTGCACCAAGTCCTGAAGATCAACAGATTTAGAACCAATAACGGGATGAGTTCCAAATCAAAGGTCTCTGACACAGAATGTCCCACCAGCACTCTCCTGTTAAAACCAATGAGGCTCCATGTCCATTGTACTTTTCACTATTCTCCTCCCCTTCTCATTAGATCTCTCCCCCAGTGTTTCCTTTTCCACACCTTCAAGCTTATCCTCTTTTTTTCTCCTCCCTTTTATCGTGGGTGCCACCTCCACCTGCACACACAAAATTAAAAAAAAAACCACCTAAAACTAATGTTCTGTTATACATAAATACATACTGAAAAAAATAAAGGGAAACAAAACAGGGCATGGACCAATTCTCTTCCTGATCACTTGGCATGTGCATTCTTTTCCTTCCACCTTCTGTGTGTTTTTATCATTTTTAGATTATAAACTCTTTGGGGGTAGGGATTATGCCTTTCTGTGTGTTTTTATTAGGACCCTGATCCAGACTGGGGCTTTTGACAGCTACTACAATATGAATAAAACAACAACAAATATAGGCATCTAATTTAGCAAGGCCAAACAGCAGAAATTAAGATGTTTGTACACCAAGGCATCTAATTTAGATTATGGAGCACACAAATTGTTGAGAAACTAGGAAGTCTCAGAAACTCTAAACATTATTGTCAGCTTGTTTTGATGGTAATAAAGAAAAGCAGGATTCCTGGAAAACTTTGGCCTGTTCTACAGAGCTTAGATCTCTTTAATAAGTAGAATAAGTTTCTGTGTGTTTGTGTTTTGTAGGATCAGTATGCTTCAGGTTTCTGCAACCTTCTTTAAATCAAATTTCTGCAAACTGTTTATATTTCAAATTTCATTATTGACTAGATTATTGTCCCTGTATATCAACAGAGCAAAAGAGTCCCACTAAGTAAATTTCTTAGATACCTGAACACAAAGTAAGCACATTGTGATGTCATCATTTGTCTCCTTGAAAACAAGTCCGTTTATTACATTTTTACCCCCCTGTTCTCCTTGCAGCATTAAAGTTTCAACTGAAGTTTGACTGCCCTTGAAATAGACAGATAATTTTGTTATTTCAGCTTTTCTTGTTGCATTTTTCCATGGACCAAACCACCTCTGTTTATCTCCAATCCCTGGGTGGTGCAAGCCTGATCCTATAATCTGCTAATATCTGATTCTGTGAAAACCAGTTGTATCCCATAGAGAATAAGCCATTTTTGCTCTCCAGCACATTAAAAATTAATATTTGCCCTTCCTGCCCCTTTCAGCCTCTTCCAGAAACTTTAACAAAAGCTGGGCAAATCTCCATCCACTATAGACGGGGAAGAATAATAATAATTCCTTTTGATCTGAATTACTCTGTTGACCAGCAATGGTTTCCATGGTAATCAGGTGGTAGACAGAGTTGAAGCAGATTTCATCCGTTGTAAGACATCATTAGAATTATCCTACACTTATAATTATAACTTAGTGGGACTGACTTTTATATGTTGTAGCTCAGAGGCACACAAAAAAGACAGCTTTAACTGTTGAAAATCTTCCTCTAGGAAAGAAATGAGAGTGCCTTCCCCTAATAAAGCTGCTTTTTTAAGTCAAAAGTATTGTCAATTAGATAGAGGATTTTTATAAAAAAGGACTGAATATGAACCCAAGCTAGGCTAATGGCAGTCTTATAACAATGAAGTTTTTAGTGAGTATTTAGTGTGCTAATGGTAGCAACTTTTAATTTGCTCTAGGTCTTTAGTAATTTTATGCCAAAATAACCTACAGTCCAGCAGTTTCGGCGCGGGTGGGGGGTCGGGGGGGTGGGGGCAGGAGACAGGCGATTCCAGCAGCAGGGACAATCAGTTTTTCAAAATTGTGCTGTAAACAGCTGTACTAGATTTTTTTAAAGAAAGTCCTAGGGAACAGCCATTAAGAGAGTTTCATTCCAGTGCCCAGCTGGTTCCCCTAGCATAACGCTAGCCAACATATGATAAGCATGCCAAATCAGCACTTAATCCTTATTTTAATGGCAAATTCAGGAGTTGGTTGGTGCCTGTTCAGAATACAAATGAAATCCGCAAAGAAGGGAGCTGAAAAGGATATATAATAGGCATTTACTAAGACATGGTTTAATCTAAAGGGCGGTGATGAATTTTTAATAAAGATTCCAAGAGGATCCAGGCAGACCTAGGGGAAGAGAGAAGGTGGGGGATGGAAGGGGGAAATCAAGAATTTGGAATGTGGAGTTTATTTTGCATGTGAGAAGACTTGGGTCAGGGGTAAAGGGAGAGAGTCAATGTGTATTTTGATAGAGAGTACAGGAATAAGTAGTTAGCCAGTCTCAATCCAGCAACTTTTGTGTATGCATCTTTCTGCAAGTCCTTTTATCACAGGTAGAGTTGTGCATGGGGAAACAGGGCTGGCCTTACCATGAGACAAACTGAGGCGGCTGCCTCAGGTGCCAGACTGGGGGGGGGGGAGGGGGCGCCACTCGGACTCAGAGTGTAGAAAACTGTGTCTGCTGCTGGTGCATATGTATTCTCTCTGCCCAAGATGCACAGAGATAGTGGAGTGTTGTGCTGGAGGAAGGAGGGCACAAGAGACATAACAGGCAGGCAGGAGAAAAGGTGAGAGGGAATAACATAAAACAGCAGGAGCTTCAGGCAGAGAGAGGAGGAGGAGCCTCTGATGTACCTCTCTAGCACCCCTAGGAGCCTGGACTGATTAACACCAGCTTCTCATGGATTCACCAAGGGAAGGTCATGCCTGACTAATCTAATCGCCTTTTATGATGAGATTACTGGTTCTGTGGATGAAGGGAAAGCAGTGGATGTATTGTTTCTTGACTTTAGCAAAGCTTTTGACACGGTCTCCCACAGTATTCTTGTCAGCAAGTTAAGGAAGTATGGGCTGGATGAATGCACTATAAGGTGGGTAGAAAGCTGGCTAAATTGTCAGGCTCAACGGGTAGTGATCAATGGCTCCATATCTAGTTGGCAGCTGGTATCAAGTGGAGTACCCCAAGGGTCGGTCCTGGGGCCGGTTTTGTTCAATATCTTCATAAATGATCTGGAGGATGGTGTGGATTGCACTCTCAGCAAATTTGCGGATGATACTAAACTGGGAGGAGTGGTAGATACGCTGGAGGGGAGGGATAGGATACAGAAGGACCTAGACAAATTGGAGGATTGGGCCAAAAGAAATCTGATGAGGTTCAATAAGGATAAGTGCAGGGTCCTGCACTTAGGATGGAAGAACCCAATGCACAGCTACAGACTAGGGACCGAATGGCTAGGCAGCAGTTCTGCGGAAAAGGACCTAGGGGTGACAGTGGACGAGAAGCTGGAGATGAGTCAGCAGTGTGCCCTTGTTGCCAAGAAGGCCAATGGCATTTTGGGATGTATAAGTAGGGACATAGCGAGCAGATCGAGGGACGTGATCGTTCCCCTCTATTCGACATTGGTGAGGCCTCATCTGGAGTACTGTGTCCAGTTTTGGGCCCCACACTTCAAGAAGGATGTGGATAAATTGGAGAGAGTCCAGCGAAGGGCAACAAAAATGATTAGGGGACTGGAACACATGAGTTATGAGGAGAGGCTGAGGGAGCTGGGATTGTTTAGCCTGCAGAAGAGAAGAATGAGGGGGGATTTGATAGCTGCTTTCAACTACCTGAAAGGGGGTTCCAAAGAGGATGGCCTGAGTGAGGGATGATATCAGCGTCTTAAGGGCCTAACTGGCTCCTACTACTTCAGTTGACTGCCTGTTCTCCTCAAGTGGGTTCAGGGAAGCAGCAGGAAACAGGAAGCTCCCTGAATCATAGAATATCAGGGTTGGAAGGGACCCCAGAAGGTCATCTAGTCCAACCCCCTGCTCGAAGCAGGACCAATTCCCAGTTAAATCATCCCAGCCAGGGCTTTGTCAAGCCTGACCTTAAAAACCTCTAAGGAAGGAGATTCTACCACCTCCCTAGGTAACGCATTCCAGTGTTTCACCACCCTCTTAGTGAAAAAGTTTTTCCTAATATCCAATCTAAACCTCCCCCACTGCAACTTGAGACCATTACTCCTCGTTCTGTCATCTGCTACCATTGAGAACAGTCTAGAGCCATCCTCTTTGGAACCCCCTTTCAGGTAGTTGAAAGCAGCTATCAAATCCCCCCTCATTCTTCTCTTCTGCAGGCTAAACAATCCCAACAATCCCAGATGATCAGCATCAAGAGAAGATTGCTCTTTACTGGCAAAATGTTCTGAAAAGGCTCATTGCCATTGTGAGAATGCTTGCTACCCAAAACCTAGCACTGCATGGCACTTCCGATCTGCTGTATGTGCCAGACAATGGAAACAATGGAAACTTCCTTAAAATTGTGGAGCTGATGGCTGAGTTTGATGCTGTACTCCAGGAGCATCTAAGAAGAGTCACGACCCAGGAACTGTACACACACCACTACCTTGGAAAAACAATTCAAAATGAGATCATACAGTTACTGGCAACAAAAGTTAAACAGAAGATCTGAAGTCAGCAAGATATTACTCTGTTATTCTGGACTGCACACCTGACATCAGCCATATGGAACAAATGACGTTAATGGTGCATTTTGTAACAACAGAATCTAGTGAAAATGTCCCTGCAATGGTGACTGTCAAAGAGCATTGATGATACTACAGGAGCTGGTATGACAAATGTGCTTCTCAAAAAGCTGGAAGATACGGGAATTGCGATAGCTGACATAAGATGTCAGGGCTATGATAATGGTGCCAACATGAGATGAAAGAACGGAGGAGTGCAGACACAGATACGAGAGTTAAACCTCAAGCTTTTTTTGTCCCATGCAGTTTTCATACATTGAACTTGGTGGTCAGTGATGCAGCATCAGCTTCTAGTGAGGCTGCTGAATTTTTTAATGTAATTGAAAGCATCTATGTATTTTTCTCTGCATCAGCTCATTGATGGCAAATTTTGAAGCAACATCTGCGAACATCCTCTCTGACACTGAAACCACTGAGTGCCACATGATGAGAAAGTCAAGTGGAAGTGATAAAGCCTATCAAACACCAAATTGGGAAGATAGATGATGCCACAGTTTCATGGTCTGTGTGTATAAAAACATCTTCTGTATTTTCCACAGAATGCATCCGATGAAGTGAGCTGTAGCTCACGAAAGCTTATGCTCAGATAAATTGGTTAGTCTCTAAGGTGCCACAGGTACTCCTTTTATAGTTGACATTATGGAGGATAATGCTATGACAGAAACTGTTCGTGGGAGAACAGTGGCAGAGGGAAATGGAATCACGAGAAACATACATAAATTCAAATTTCAATGTGGCTTAGTGTTGTGGCATGACATACTGTTTGAAATAAATGGTATAAGCAAGAGACTCCAAGGTGTTGACCTTGATATATCTGGAGCAATGGAACAACTGGACAAAGCAAAGTCATACCTACAGTCAGATGAGGGATTTCAAAACATTCTGAAGAGTGAACAGAAGTTGGCAGAGGAACTTCACACTGAAGCTATTTTCCCACCCATTCAAGAACACAAGAGTCACCAAAGAAGAAGACATTTTGATTACAAGGCATGGGATAACACCATCAGTGATCCCAAACAACAATTCAAAGTTGAATTCTTTAACCAGGTGCTAGATTGTGCAATACAGTCAGTTGAAGAACATTTCATGCAGCTCAAGGAGTATATTTGGGATGTTGTACGATATTCCAAAACTCTTCACTATACCTGAAGAAGACCTACACCAGCAATGCAGGGCACTACAGACAGTGTTGACACATGATGACATATGCGGTATTGATGCGAGTGATTTAGGTGATGAACTGAAAGCCCTTTCAAGATACATTTCAGCAGAATCAACTCCAAAGGCTATTCTGGAATATATGTGCACAAAAAAGATGACCACTGTTAGGATATAGATATTCAGGCCTGTCTGTAAAGGCCTATATTCTAAGAATTTAGGTGTATTCTTATCACTTAGCTAGTTATAGAGGTATTAAATAAAGAATCAAAATCACTGTCTGCTGGTGTAAGGTCCTTCTCTTTCTGTGACAGTCTGAGGCCTGTTCTTAGGCTAAGGCCTTTGGCTAAGCAACAGAGGCAGCCATAAGCTGGGAAGCAAATGGTCACATCCTCACATTCCAAACTAGTCACATTGAAAGAAGGTGCTATTGGACTGTTAGGAATATAGTCCTGTCCTGATAGTGCCTATCACCTCCAGAGAAAGGGAAGTGCCTAGAAAATGTAAAAGGAAACTTAGTTTGATAGCATCCTGTCTGGCAAGAACTTACCTATCAATAGCTGGGATGTGAAATCCTCATTTCTTTGTTGTTCTATCACTGTAGTCCCCATTTCCCTATTGTTTGTCTGTATAATCTCTGTCTGGTTCTGTGATTGTTCCTGTCTGCTGTATAATTAATTTTGCTGGGTGTAAACTAATTAAGGTGGTGGGATATAATTGGTTACATAATGATGTTACAATATTGTAGGATTGGTTAGTTAAATTTCAGGAAAATGATTGGTTAAGGTATAGCTAAGCAGAACTCAAGTTTTACTATATAGTCTGTAGTCAATCAGGAAGTGGGTGGGTTGCGGGGGGGAATGGGAACAGGGAATGGGGATGGGGAAATTGGAATCATGTTTTGCTAAGGGGGGAAATGGGAACAGGGACACAGGTAAGACTCTGTGGTGTCAGAGCTGGGAAGGGGGACACTAAGGAAGGAAACTGGAATCATCCTTGCTGGAAATTCACCCCAATAAACATTGAATTGTTTGCACCTTTGGACTTCAGGTATTGTTGCTCTCTGTTCATGTGAGAAGGACCAGGGAAGTAAGCGGGTGAAGGAATAAAGCCCCCTAACAACCACTCTCTTTCCAAATGCTTTTGTTGCTCTGCACGTACTTCTAACACTTCCTATAACAGTTGCCAGTGGAGAACACAGCTTCTCCAAGCTGAAGGGTTAATAAAAACACATCTACGCTCCACAATGACACAGGAGAGGCTGGTCGGCCTTGCAACCATCTCAATAGAGCATGACCTTCAGGAAGCAGTTCAAATCTTTGCAACCAAGAAGGAACGGAAAGCACCACTTTGATTATTCAAATAGATAAAATGCCAGTGTTTACTATGCAGACAAGAAAAGTTACATTTGCTGTTCAGGAGTTTGAAAGTGAAGTGTTACTTAAAATTTTTGAACAAGGTATTTTAAGTTGTTAGTTCTTCTTTATTGGGGTAGGTAACAGAGCAGTACCATGAGAGAAGTAGAACAGGAAGAAGGCAGATTTGAGACCTTTCAAAGTTTTGGCCCAAGCGAGGGGACATAGGGGCATCATTTGAACTCCCCACCTCAGGTGCCAAAATGTTGTGGGCTGGCCCTTTATGGAAATTGGATAATTTTTCAGACTGTGACCCTCTCAGTTAGCCCTTTAGTGAGTTAGTGAATATTAGTAATTTGCAGGAAGGAATGATAATACAACTCTCTCTCCTAGTGGTAATTAAAGGACTGAAGGTGCACAGTGTGTTGCAACACTGTAGTTACTTAAACTTAAAATTTCATAATGTAGAATTTAAGATTATTAAGATTTGCAGGGGTTTGAATGAAGGGATGATGCACTAAAGAATCACATCCTGAGCCATTATATTATTATACTGGTTTAGTGGATTGGGGGAAGCAGTAGACATGACATATCTTGATTTTACTAAGGCTTATGACACAGTTCCACATAAGCAAACTAGGTAAAGGCAGTCTAGATTAAATCACTGTAAAGTGAGTGCACAACTGATTGAAAGACCATACTCAGAGTATTGATCAATGCTTTGCTGTCAAACTGGGAGAGTGAATTGAGTGGAGGCCTTAAGGGGTCAATCCAGTACTATCCAATATTTTGGGAAGATATTTGATTTGGAGTTTTGCTATGTTTTATTTAAAAAAATGAAAACTGATAATAAACCAATGACAAAAAAATTGTTCCATTTAGAATGGAATATTTAATTCAGCCCAAAACAATTCCTTTTTTTTTTTTTTTACTTTTACATATCTTGAAAAAAATTAAATTCAATTTGTTCAGGATTATTTTTTTGTTTTCAGTTTTGCAATTTGGCCACCAAGCTGCCCAGCTTTACTGAGATGCTTATCTCTCTTTGAAAGTCACTTTTAAAAATGGGACTTAGGTGCTTTTGAAAATTTTATCCTTAGCCCCAAACTTTTCAATCTTAATTTTGCCTAGGAGTCATGTGATGTTTGCTAAAGGTCCCTTACTGAAATGGATGATTGAGAATTTTTTTCAGAAATGCACTAAAACCTCTGATAGTTCAGTACAGATTTACAACAACTGATATAATCTGTACACAAATTATAAGTGTAATGTCATTTGAAAACTGAAGCTCTACAAGATGAGTTATAATATGGTTCAGCAAGGAGTCAATTAAAACAAAACTGCAGAGAAAACAAGAACAACAAAAGTGAAATAAAACGACTGGGAGAACTAGAAAGGTCTGGTAAAGGGATATGGTGCCTGTTCACCTATAATAGACTATTCATTTGTCTCGTTCGTTAGTATGTCCAGGTCAAACGTCATTACCATCTGATGACTGCCATCATATGGTAATGATACCATTTGATAGGTATCTGTACTACAATCTACATTCTTGTTGGCAGTATCAGCAAAGAGGCTAGGAATGTGAACAATCCAAGGAGGGATTCAAAACATGTCATCTTTCGTAAAGATTTTTTTTTAAGTGTAGAATTTTGGATAATTTTTCTAATCATATTCTCCGTACAAACAATCATGGGACTGACACTGTCAGCAACTTTAGTGCAAGATAAATGCAGCCAGGAGATGCTCAGTACCTTGTAGGACTGGTTCCTATATTTGATGATCATCTTCAATACATTGTATAGACTTTTAAAAACTTGCCCATTTTATATTAGATAAATGGATATTCCCCAATATTTGCAGTATTTCATAAATTTCCATAGGCTTCTAATAAGGTATACTGAAAATAGTCTTCCCCCGCCCCCATTTAGCAAGGTAATTAAACACATGCCAAACTTTCAGCTTGAGTAGTATCACTGACTTCAATGGCTACTACTGACATATCTGAAGTTAGGTGCATGCTTAAATACCTTGCTGAATGAGGACAATACTAAGGTAAACAATTTAAATGTCTAAGACAAACTGACAGGATTTTAAGGGTGACCGCTGTACACAAGACTGAAGAGTGCATAAAGTTTACTAAATCTTATAAAAAACTAGTCAGATGCTTATCACTGCATCTGTTTAACAGAGAGGACACAAAGCAATAAGCAAAAGAAAGAAAATGAGTTCCAGATTTGCCTTGTAATTTGCAAATGTTGGGTAATTAACAAATTAAGTTTAATGTTGCAAGGGAAAGCAGAAAAGAAGGACAAAAGTGCAACACAATTAGAATCACATTAGAGCAGGAAGCCTAAAGACCTGATTCTGTGCCCGCTGAAGTCAATGGCAAAACTCCCATTAACCTAAATTTATGCAGGATTGGACCTTTTAAAAGAAGCATTGACAAATTTCCAAAATACCAAAACACTGAGGAAAAACAGCATAAAAAGAAAACAGATGGTTTAGACACTGTTTAGAAAACAGAAAATAGAACTAAAAGGATGTCCAAACATACATGCAGTGCAAGACCCACTGCAGCAAATATTCTTTTGTGCTTCCAAGCCATACAAGAATTTAGGCCAAATAAAAATGTATTCTCACACAAAGCTTACCTTCTCTGTAAGTAAATGAAAATTATTTCTTAGGAACAAGTTGAAAAGCAATCAAGGCAGAAACTGGGATGAGATCTTCAGTACTTTATTACTTTACTAGTAGCTGAAAGCCCATGATATCACACAGGTGTAATTCAGAAAGTCATGTATGTAAAAAAGCTAGAATTGGCTGAGAACTTAAAAATTGGATGGTAACAGACTGCGAATCCCAGTTATGATTGAACCTGGTGATATTCTGAACAAAGAGAGCTCTCAAACTTGTAGCTTTCCATCGCTTCATGCGGATGTAGACATTCTAGGCTTCAGAGTGATGATTGGAATTATTGTGTGTGCTGGGATTATTTTGTTGTTCTGTGGGTGGTTGTGTTGATTTGTGTGTGGGTTGTGTTTTGATGGGAGATTTGTATTGATTTGTGAGGGTGCTGAATGAGAGGTGTGTGCTGCAGTGAAAGGGGATATGTGTTTGTTATTACTATGTATGCTGGTTGTATTGTATGAGTTGTTATGTTAATTTGTGTTCGGGGGGTTATGCTGGGAGATTTGTGTTGATTTGTGCAGGTGGTTAATGGCAGGAGTGTGCTGCCAAGAGGGGCTATGTGTGTTTGAGGTTATGCTGTGTGCTGGTTGAGTTGTGTGGGTGGTTTTGAAGAACTCTGGCAGTTGGGCCAAGTAATCAACCATCAGAGCAGTTTCCAATGAACCTGTTGCATGCAAATTAGCTGTAGAGTAAGGGTAGTGATTGAGTTGCTTCTGATACCACAATCATCTAGGACTCTTGGCATGGCATGAATAAATATCTTTCTGTAGCTTGGCACTGCACAGATGTAATTTATAATATCTAAATGGCTGAGAATTTAAAAACTGGACAGTAACAGACTGTGAAATGCAGTGATGGTTCAGGTGAGAAAACCTGGATTTGTGCTGGAAATGGTCCACCTGATGATCACTTTAGATAAGCTATTACCAACTGGACAGTGGGCTGGGAGGAGGTATTTTTTCATATTCTCTGTGTGTATATAAAGTCTACTACAGTTTCCACGGCATGCATCCGATGAAGTGAGCTGTAGCTCATGAAAGCTCATGCTCAAATAAATTGGTTAGTCTCTAAGGTGCCACAAGTCCTCCTTTTCTTTCTACTTTCCTTGAGAGTCCTTGGTGAGAAACCATGCCAAAGGCTTTCTGAAAGTCCAAGTACATTATATCAACTGGATCACATTGTCCACATACTTGCTGACACTCTCAAAGAATTCTAATAGATTGGCAAGGCATGATTTCCCTTGCAGAAGCCATGTTGACTCTTCCCAAACAGATCATGTTTATCAGTGTCTGATAATTCTGTACTTTACTGTAGTTTCAAACAATTTGACAGATACTGAAGTTGGATTTTCAGGCCTGTAACTGACAGGTGTCTGGAATCTTTTTTAAAACATTGGTGTTAAATTAGCTACCAACTAGTCATCTGGTACAGAGGCTGATAGGTCCCACAGTTAGTAGTTCTGCAGTGTTCTATTTAAATTCTTTCAGAACTTTTATGTGAATACGATCTGGTCCTGGTGACTTATTACTGACTAATTTACCAATTAAATATATTCTCACCATGTTTACAGCTTTTTCCATCACTTCACACTGATTCAACAGACATTTTAGGCTTCGGAATGAAACACAAGAGTGACAATCCCGGAATCTTTTTATATAGATAATTCTGTCCACCTATACTGGGCTTCATAACCAAGAAAATTGCTACTATTCAAAAGTATGTTCTGGGGTGATAAAATGTAAGTAGTTCCCGATAAGCCTTTGGGCCAGATTTAAAAATCTAGCTCTGAGTGAGCATACATGCTTGCTTACCTTTCCCATCTCAATAAAGAGGGAGACTGACACTGTTAATCAGATCTTCCAAAAAGTTCATCTCCCTCAGCCAAGGTCAGCCATGATTCCAGTTAAACACCAAAATCAGCATCAAGATTTTTCAAAAGAGCTCAGAATATTTGGGGCTGAGCTCTTTTAAAACTGTAGCCATATGTGTCAATGGGAATTACTACAAGCTGACCTCTTTTGAAAATATGTCTCCGTGTGTGGGTGGAAGCGGTAGGAAACAGATTGCGGGGATGACCTCTCTCCATTTTCCAAGACCCCTTGTGCATATTTTTTCTGTTCATTACTCTTCCTATTTGTGTTCACGCTCCCTGATTTCAGGAGCTGGAGAGGGGAAAGCTTTTGGTTAGCTTGTTAAAGGTATTTAGCTACCTAACCTGGCCCTTTGATCTGAGGTGTGTTGTCCCTCCATCTCCCTAGCTGACATTTGGGAAGGGCTTGATTAATTCAAGATGAGTCCCTCACAAATGCTTCTCCTGGCAGAGCAGAAGCAAAGGATCCACTCCTGAGGTTTAGGATAGGAGTAACTAGAGAATGCCTCTTTTTACATTACATAGCAAGTATTGCAAACTCCAAGCATTCAAAAATCGTAAGTCAAGCCGCCCCAAATCATTAGACTGGCTTAAAACTCATGCATTTTAAAAAAAAATAAATGTGGCTTTTTTTTCCTTTGTGTTCGAGAATCCCTAGGGTGCACTCATTTTCATGTTTCTCTCTAAAACCATGAGGACTAGAAACATCCTTGAAGAGAAGACAAGACAAGATAAGAGAAGAGTGAGATTCCCATGTAATCTTTTGATTCCAGCAGCTGGGGCTTTAGGAAATAATGCTAAATATCATAAGAGTTGGCAATACTGCAAAAAGGGATCAAGAGTAGGCTGAGGGAACCAGAGCCCCCACAGAATTTTCATTGGTCAGCTGCTGTGGAGGTTCATTCCAGCTAGATTAGACCCACTTTTCTCTGTTCACTTTCTTAATAACACGATTATACAGTATGTGCGGCAAATGTGTGTACCCGCTACCTGCAAGTATAGCATATTACAAAGAGAACATATGCTTTCTTGTGCATTATCGGATGGGCAAACCCTAGTTTAAGTCCTGTGCTTTTTTCACCACCTAGCAAAAAAGATATTGAAGTAGTGAGCAACAAGCAGGTTAATCCCTAGATTAAGGAGAATGAGTTATGAGGACACATTAAAAACCTTAATGTAAAAAATGTCCAAAACCTATGTACAGCCAGCTCTCAGTGATGCGGACATATTCATATTTAGTACAGATAAGCCACTTCAAAGAAATTGGCTCAGGAGACATAAATGGGTCTGAAGAAAAATAAACTTGACCCAGACTTAAAGCTGCAATATGGTATTTTGGACAAAAGGAAATAAATATTTGGAAATCGGACTGTGTGAGGGAGATACAGAGTTATTTAAGGAAGTAGTAGATACACAGCAGGATCTGTTTTTGGAGGCAGCAAAGGATGAGTTTCAATGTGATTTTGTTTTAAGGTAGTCATCCATTGTAAATATTGCACAAGCCAAGCTGAACAGGTTAACATATTTCATCTTGAAGTATAGCAAGGTAACACTGCCCGTTACCTTTAGCAAGACTATAGAAAGCATCTTATCTTTCAGACTCCCACAGAAGGCCACACATATTATTTTTTTTAGTCTATCATCCTAGCCTAATTCTTTTTAGTTTCTATTTTTTTTTCTTTTCAACCCCATGGCAGAGGCGAAAAGCCTGATACAAAGAAATGAAACAGTGCAGACAACCTGCTTAATGCAGTTCAGCAGGACATATCGGGGGTAGGGTGAAGGAAGCATCTGTTCTTCTTAATGATGCCTCCTAAAAATTTATCTTAGGCATAAAGGGGGACAGTAGCTATTTGTGTAGGTCTATTATGAGATGTTTTAATGTCACTGAACCTGTATACAATGATAATTGCTTTATGATGCTTCTGAATAGATAAAAGAAACTGAAAATTGTAACAGCAGTTTCATTATTCTACTATTTACACAATGAAACAATGACCGCTTCCAAGTGAATTTCATTTTTATAGCACAGGACAGAATCAAAGGCTTTCCTATGTCAAGAACATGGACTTTTTTCCTTCTTGAAGTTGTGATGTGGGGAATAACTACTAACGGTAGGGTTTAATTCTTTGGAATGTTTTAAATCCCCAATAAATTTATACATCACAATTAATCATTAGCAACTTTTGGCACAATCAACACCAGAATTTTTTTTTCTAGAAAATTCCAGTAAATAAAGAATGACTAGATTTTTTGTATCCTTTTGGTCTTATGCATACAGTGGAACCATTACAATTCACATTTGCCTGGTAATAATGAATGGAATTATTTTTCTTTGCAGTTTTCACAAAACTATGTCCCTTCTTATCATAGAATCATAGAATATTAGGGTTGGAAGGGACCTCAGGATGTCATCTAGTCCAACCCCCTGCTCAAAGCAGGACCAATCTCCAACTAAATCATCCCAGCCAGGGCTTTGTCAAGCCTGACCTTAAAAACGGCAAAAGCAGGAGATTCCACCACATCCCTAGGTAACGCATTCCAGTGCTTCACAACCCTCCTAGTGAAAAAGTTTTTCCTAATATCCAACCTAAACCTCCCCCACTGAAACTTGAGACCATTACTCCTTGTTCTGTCATCTGCTACCACTGAGAACAGTCTAGAGCCATCCTCTTTGGAACCCCCTTTCAGTTAGTTGAAAGCAGCTATCAAATGCCCCTCATTCTTCTCTTATTATGAACATATATTAACATCTATTCTTAAGCCGAAGCATATAAACTCAGTGCACAAATACTTTGCCCTACTTTATCATTCTATCCTTTCCTAAACAACTGGTCTACAACTAGAACATTGCTTTTTTGCCAAATAAGAGCATAAATTACAAAGTAGCTCATGAAGAAGCAGCCTTCAGTCCTTCCAATAATTCAATAAACATTTTTATTATTTGAAGGATACTGAATCAATAAAAATGTAGCCTGAACAATCACTTTTAGAAAAAAATCAGAATAATTCAGCTATATTACTCAGAAAAGTATTACCCCTTTTGTGAGTCAGCCCATTGAGTTTTCTACAGCTTTCCTTCAGCTGAGTAGACAGATATGTCTCAACAAAACACAAGTCCTTTTCTGTAACCAGATATTCTAGATATGCAAGCTAACAAACACCTGTGCCCTCTCTTAAAGACAACCCCAATACTGCAGTATCTTAGCACCTCACAATCTTTAATATGTTTATGCTCACAACATCCCTGTGAAGTATGGAAATTCTACTTTCACTACTTTATAGATGAGGAAGATAAGCTATAGAGGAGATAAGTGACTTGCCTAAAGTCACCCCAGAAGCCTGTGAAAAAGTAGAGAACTGAACCTGGATTTCCCAAGTCCAAGACTAACCACTGGTCCGTGCTCCTTTCTAGCCTATCAGAGACATTTTCTTTTACTGAAATAGTTAATCAATTTTAGAAACTGCTAATTTCAGTTATTTACAAGCTGCACGCCTATTTCAGGCGTGGCCTACACACAAACATTCACCAAAATCACTAGGTTGGTTTTTAGTTACACCTTTTGTCACCTCTGTGCAAGCTTTTAGGTAGACCTTGTTACTGTATTTTGGAATAAAAGTCTTCTATTTCAATATTGCAAAATAACAAAAAATATGCATTGCATTAATTTAGCTATTGCAGGATAGACCAGTCCTTAGATAGACATTACTAGAAGCAACATTTCACTCTTCCTTACATAGAAAGTAAGGGGGCTTAATTCAACACTACTTAGCAACTTTTGCAGTTATATACACCTGTGCAAATTCAGGAAAAGAGAAAGCATGTTGTGTCATACTTAGGGTGTCCTTCAGGAGCATCACTGATGAGATTTGGAAGAGAGTTCCTATATCGAGTGATTATTTTGCCATGCAAGGTTCTGTGGAACCACAAGCAGGCAGAATGAACCAGGATGGCAGAAATGGGGAGAGGATACTTTAAAACTAAAGAAATAATTAGAGGATGCTCCCTCTTATTAAAAAACAAGAAACACAGAAAAAAGAGAGAGAGAGAGGACGCAAGCACAAGAAAATCATGGTTTTATATTTTAGGTAGGGCTATAAATACAGGTTGATATCAGCAAGTTATGTCGAGTTCTTTAATAAGATACACTTAATAGTCTACCAGATTTAAGTGTGGATTCCTTACTAGATGATACACAAAAATAAGTTCAGTTTACGTTAACTTGTGTTAAAGGCATGCATCAAAAAAAGAGACTAGATAGAGCCTGGTTTCTTGAAAAGAAAAAAAAAACCTATTTTTGTTCTTTTATTTGTTTATTTGTTTGTTTGTCGGTAGTTGTGAAGGAGTGAGTCCCATTTCCATGTTCTCAGCATGAGAGCCTAATGCAATGGACAAAAACTCAGGGAAAAATGAGGATTCATCCTCAGTTCCATTGTAGCTTTGTCAACTCTGATAAGCAGATGGATTTGTTTTAGCAGCAGCTCCAGCTCCCTGGGGTCTGAGCTCATTGACAGAGAACAGATAAGTCTGAATTCTAAAACACAAGTGATACAAATAAATAAATAACCAAAAAAAAATACGCTATGACAGTATCTCAGTGATGAGCCTGCCCAGCGTGCTCTGACTCCATTTGTGGCAGAACACAGTGTAGATGTTTTAGACTGGTAACAGAGACATATACCGTATAATAACTGTATATGTATCTCTGGCTGGTGCACTGACATTCAGAAGATAACAGGTGGAATTTGCATTCTATTACACACATAACAGAGTAAAATGTAGCAAGCTGAATTCATTCCTGAAAAGTATGAAATATCCTTTGTGCTATATCTGAATGACTCAAATTGCAACATGCACATATTCACTGCAACATTTTATCTATGGATAACTCTTAAGAATTCCAGAATGTAGTGTATTTTCGATGAACGGCCATTCATTTGGCCCACACTGTACAGTATGTTATGCCATTACTTCAATTATAATAGGTTTGCCTCTTGTGCAACCTGGTCCCCTGAGGCTCAGCAGTTACAAGAGGTTAATCTAGTTTTCTGATTTTTGATTTAGTCAAAGTTCTACTATCTCCACTTGCCCGCAACTTTCCCAGAGGCTGTGCAGTGGAGTGGACACATGCACAACCTCTCATCTTTCTGAGCTCAGGAATAAATTCAGAACAAAAGGAGAAGCTCAGTTGCTGTACTGAATGGTAAGATCACAAAGACACCAAAATTAAATTGAATTTGTGCAAAAGATGCATAGTTGGAAAGGATATGGAACATGACTAATGCATTCCTCCATAATGCTTAGATCTAGGCCATTTTCAGAATATTTGTTACATGAAAGAACCAAATTCATAAAACAAACTTTTTCATCTTCCCCCAACACGAGCATAATTGTCACTTCAGCTGAAGCAACTCCAATACCCTGAGAAAAGGCCTCCAGATATAAAGGACATATATAATGCCAATATTACCAACATCTCTCCTGTAACAAATGTGCAATACTCTTTTTTCAAAGAAAAAGGAAGGAATACAAGATACTACTAACAACCTGATATTAAACTCAGAAAACACATTATGTGTACACACACCCACGCAGACGTGGAGGTATAGTATCTGAAGTGATTAGCCATCAAGAATGTATTTCAAACCACAATAAGGCCATTTTAGGGTGACCAGACAGCAAGTGTGAAAAATCAGGACACGGGATGGGTGGTAATAGGAGCCTATAAAAGACAAAGACCCCAAAATTGGGACTGTCCCTATAAAATCGGGACATCTGGTCACCCTTGGCCATTTAAATAATCATATGGGTATCACCAGCTAGAGACATTGTTTACTTTGTACAAACAAACTATGATCCAGATGGATTAGCTGCAGGCATGATTTAGCTGATGGTAAAATCAGTAGCAAAATAAAAGGGCCTAACTAATATCTGATTAGGTTATCTTCTTGGATCATTAGTTAAGGAAGATTATTTTATTCCTGTCTAGCATAAGTGGAAAAGACAAATTTAAATATAACTAGCAAATCTTTCATACAGTGACAAGCATTTTTAAGATAGCAGCTGCAATAAGGGAAGTTGCTTTTAAATGAGTGTCACTTGTAGGTGACATTTGTCGATTTTTTCTCTCTCTGTTGTAGTGATCATCCTCTCATCTCCCCATACCTCTATTTTTAATCTTGTTTTGTTACCCTTTCAGCTGTTATTTTTCTATTTCTCTTCATGTTTATAGTAAATACAATTTTATGCATCATTACTTGGATTTTTTAATAAGGTTCTGCAAACCCAAGTACATTTTTAGTAGAGTTGACAAACACACTTACACACCCTTTGTTGCATTTGTTTCTTCTGCAACTCCTCTATTTTTTTTTTAAATCCCTGGGTTTTTTTCAATAAAAGTAAAGTAAGCTAATTCAGCTAGTGTCACTACTGGGGATCACTGGAATATAAATTTTCATTTCCCTTTCTTGATATGGTGATGATCCAAAATAGTAGAACAACAAAACTTACAGTCTATCTGAAAGCCCTGTCAAATGTGATAGCACTGTCGATAACAAAAGGTTTAAAGAATAATACTATGGCACTTGTTTGAATCGAGGGCAAGATAATTATTATTTGAAAAACATGGTAATAAATTTATTTTCTATCTCCAATGTCTCCCACATACACTAAGTGTGGTAGCTCAGTCATAGGATTCTCTTGAAAAGAACTGTACATCTATTTCAAATTAAACTCAATAATATCAGAGATGTTCAGAGAAAATTCATTCTAATACCTGTGAAAATGTAAGTTATTCTATAGCTGTCCTCAGAAAGAGTATGCTTTTCTTCCCCTAAATAGTGTTTGGCAACAGAATAGTTACAAAAGCATCTTTATCCTTGAGTGAACATTACAATTCTCTTTTTAAAAAAAAGTTTTCAAAAATTAAAGTAAAACTGTTTTTGAGTGTACCTAAATTTTTTTCACAAGTCCTGTGCTAATAATTATGCAACTTACAGGTGACAAGTGACAAGAAAAAATTGTTTAGAATAAGAATGATGCATCAATGCAGAATTTTGCAAAAGCAGCAGCCATGAAAAACATCTCAGTTTAAACCACAAATAACCCATGAAGCAACATTTCCCCCATTCACAGATTTCCAATTGGTCCTGCTGCAGCTGAATTTAGGCTGAAGCATTTCTACTAATAGCCTATGGATTATACACTTAGGGGTTGGTTGCCATGGACTGTGAAAATCATCTTCTCCCCCTAAATTAACCAAAGCCCATGTCAGTTGTCATGTAGGGCATCATGTAAATCCATCCCAGCAGAACATGGTGATTATCTTTAAAGTTCCATTGACCCCAGATTCTCTAGATAGGAATGCTCCAGGCATACAGGTAAGTTGTGTGGTGTCCCACATACTTGATCTGTTAGGCAGCAATGAGGTATATAATGATAAAGAACAAATGCTGCCTTCATATTACTTTTTTTTCCTACCTTTACACATTTTTTTTAAAGACAGTAATTCACCACTTAAATCCTTTTAATAAGTGGGGCCAAATTACAGAAGCCAGGTATTCATTTCCCTCAGGATATACTCTGCTGTTGTACTAGATCAAAAGACTCTCAGATTGAACCTTCATATCACTACATTACTGTTGAAGTTATTGCTTTATTCTTTTAAAACATTTGGAGACTGAAAGAATGACTACTGCATGGGTTGCTGGCATTTTCATCCCATGCCCGTGTATTTCACTATCATAAATTGATGTGACAAAATGTTTTTTTTTTTTTCTGTTCAGCACTCACTGGAAGATATGCCTTTACCCAACATATATGCAGATTAATACTAGATCTTTGTATGGAAACCATTTTGCCACCATTGTTCAGTAATGGAAAGTAATTGCAATGTGCAGGCTTCCAGTAAAAGACAAGGACATATTTGGGGAGAATAAATAGATTTTTTCTATACTTTTTTTTAAACAAAAAACAAACCAGAAAAATTCTTTTCCATTGGAGGACTGACTCCCAACTCTGCTGCTAATTTTCTGGAAGTGTCTTTGGAAGAACATGTAGGAAGATTACTTTTGTTTAATTTCACTACTTAACCTTCACAATGTTTGCTTGTGTCCTTGTCAGCAAATACAAGTCATAAAGAACATACTCTGTTGGAAAGACAGTTAAGTGTGATGTTAACTAACTTCTCATCATCATTTAATCTCTGTGCAGATCAGGGAGGAAAAAGAACCATGCATAAAAGCACATGCATAAAAGCATCTGAAATGAACAAGAACTGATATGTGTAGTTTGCCAGCAGTGAATATGTCTTATTGATGCAAGTATCCACAAACTGATGCAAGCCTGATTTTATATGATACCATCAACAATGTAGTGATGCTCGGCTATTCATCATTTAACAGTCCTGATCTATATTTAATTATATTATTTGTTTGTTTTATAGATTCTCTCAGAGATGGAGAACAATGACATTTTTATTTCTTTACTTATGAAAAATTGTTCAAATTTATATTTCATTGGGTAACATTATAAACACTGTTTTAGTAATTGTAGAGCTACAAGGAGCATAAAGATATGTTATAGCAATTAGCTGACCTAGATAAAATTGAATATGATGCTCGGAGTCTTCTGTGGGTTAAAGCAAAATAATAATGTGTGTTAATCTACCAGAGATCCAGGAAGCTGGTAACATACCTATCTGGGTTTTACCTGTTTTAAAATATGCATTTTAAATTATGCACAAATTCAGCAGAGGGAAGGTTATTTGCACAAGTTTCTTTTAAATTTATTATTTTCTGTGTATTTAGTCTCAATACATTTCCTGGGGTGAAAAATTTCTATTAATTTATGACATTTGGCTTCCAGGGGTGTCAAACCATGTCCCTTCATACAACACAGAAGGAAGCAGAGCTGCCAAAATTCCCACTACATTCAATCACAGCATTAATTGAGAAAAGTCTGAGTAAAAACTGTGCCTTCCAGTTTTTACTGAGTAAAGACTTTCCCTTCCAGTATGATTGGTAGAGGGAAATGAAATCCAGTATCTCTCTCCTGGGCCAGAAGAGTGGGAGCTTTAGCTCCATGGCCCTCTTCTTTTTCCCCTCCCCCCTCCCAGGGTGCCTTGTGAAAGCCTTTCTGCTGAGGATCTAAGGGGAATTGGAACCATAGTATTTTGGGAGTGTAGCCAGGGACCAGCCAGTTTCTGCAACACCATCCACTGCTCTTTCTGTAGCAGGCTGGTGTTAACGCTGAGTTACTGAGAGTCACCTCCAGGGCTGCTACTGGATTGCTACAAAGGAACTAAAAAAAGCTACTCTGCTAATACAGTACCAAGGTTTGGTAACCCTATTAGTGCAAATAACTTCTCACTTCATGGTGCATAGGAGCAGGAACATGATACTGTATGGACAGCCTAGCTTTTTAAAATTTCCTTGTGGCAATCCAGTAAGCCCTTCAGAGAACTCCCGACTGGAGGGAAGCATTGCTTGAGAACTCTGTCAGTTGAACTAGGTTATTGTTTAATCCTCAAATCAAATTCCTTGTTTGTCTTCCTCAACCCCTTTGCAAAGATTCTGGTTTCTCCATTTATTCTTGACAATCTGCTGATTTCAACTGCTTAGCCTCCATTTCCCTTTCTTTCTTTCATTTTTCCCTTAAGAGGAGGCAAGGGACAATGAATAAGTGCGCTACACTTATCTTAATTTAATTGAAAATTCAGCAGAACACAAGAAAGCTACATCAGCAGAAGAATAGGGCAAAGCTTTGATCTTATCTGGGAAGTAATCAAAGACAGTTTGCACTACTATATCAAAAATGAACTGTGACATTCAAAAAGTTTGATACTATCTTGTAGTGTAGGTGATCACAACACACATGACCTTCTCTAAGATGCTACACACCTTGCATATACTAGAACAACTGTACTTGTTAGATCATCATAATGAGAAAGAACTGATCAATCAAGAAATCTCTAATTTAAATTGTGCTATGGACAGTGTAGCTAAATAAAAACAAAAATCCCACCAGCCACTCAATGTATTAATGCTCTGCTGATACTATGCAGTGCTTACTGTCCATAAAAAATATAACTTAAGTTCTATTTAGACTAGAGTAACAACCTAGTATGAAACTAAAGCAATGCTCTCTATTTGATTGTTATGGCTAAAAATAATTAAGGACTACTAGTGAAGCCTCCTGTTCTTGAAATCATCAGTTTGCTCCCCATTTATGTAAGCAAAGTCTGAATGAACTCTCCCCGACCATCAGTTTGGGGGGGGGGAGAAAGACTTCAGGAGCAAGCTGTATTTACATGAACATACCTACTCTGTGTAGGTATATAGCAGACAGGAGCTGTGTAGCTCCAAGTGATCGGAGGCTGGCAGGATCGGCCAGTAGAGAGGGACCAGGGCTGGCGGGGCGGCCAGGAGGTGAGGAACAGCGGCTGGCGAGGTGGCCACTGGAGAGGAACCGTGGCTGGCAGGGTGGCCAGACAGAACAGGAGGTCAGATGGTGCAGCTATCCAGGTGCCTTTTTCCATGGGTGGGAGGTGAACTCTCACAGATGCACCTCTGAACCCTAGGTCTTCATTGACTAAGAACAACCACTGTGAGTGGGGTATGGTGAAGGAGCAGAGAGGGGCACAGAAAAGGAACTGTTGGTTGTAGAACTCAAGAACATGAGGCAGAAGATTCTGCCCCATGCACTCTGGGGTTGGTGTCCTGTTCACAGTTTCATGATTATATATACAGTATTATCAAGCATAAAGCTTCTTGGGTAATATTTAATATTGTAGCATTTAGTAAATATGTGCATGTCATATATGACAGCAAATTCAGTATAACATACTTTGTGCGATATCACAAAACCTACAGCTTTTATGCAATCGGCATGACACAGAGATGATGCAAGACCAGAAGGAAAGAAGGTGCATATCACATGACCTAACTACATTTGTTCATCTAAACGCAGTCTACTATCTGTACTAGACCTTAAACTGACCTTAAAGTTTGCTGGCTCCAATGGCATTTATGATACAGCTTTGAGAGAAGCTACTGAGTCCAAAAGAGAACTGTACTAATACATTACATATTTTAGCACTCTTAAATCTAACTCACTTCACTTTTTATATCTCTTCACTATCATTTTTATATTTTCAGACATTTAGTGAAATATGCACTGCAGACAGTGATCTAAAACTATAAACATTGCATTTTTAAAGTATCTTTTAGCGAGATCTACATATATTATAGAATCAATATTAGACTCTAAAAAAACTGAATTAAACTATGAAACTAAATAAGGGAGCTAGGGGTAAGATTAAGAAAGAGAGGCAGAGAGAAGTGAACTGTCCCATAACTTATAAAAATTAATGGCAGGAGCCAATTGCAGAGGTGCAGCATTTTCTAATTTCTGGGAATAGCTGAAAGGTTTTATCAGCCTGCAGCAATTCTAGCAGAAACAAGTCACAGAAGACTAATATATAGTTTTCCAATAAAGACCGAATGGCAATGGCACCTTTTAAAAAACTGACACAGTGATGGCAATAGTGATGGGGAACAGTGGTAGCAAAACAAGTTCAGTTCGGAAAGGTAATTATAATGGCCAAAGTTAAGACAAAGCTCAGAATGAGGAATTAATTTTTAAACTCCCAAACAAATAGATCAATTTTCATCAGTCTGGTCTTTTAAAAATGCAAGAATCACCCAGGTTAACAGCTGTTTCTTAAACCCCTTTTGTCTCCCTAAACTCCGATAATTCTCTACCCCTTCCACTACTCTCAACCTTGGCATATTCTTCAGACTGAAAATATTTTATTATAACTGTTCTTAGCCCTAACTTTTAGTCTGTCTAGGAGGTACCTCAGGGAAGGGGTGCAACAGGTAAACGCAGTGTTCTCAGGTGTTTAGGACCGGCTCTGCTGATCATGTCAAACTAGTATAGTAATAGAAGCTGGAGAGGTCCTGCCATCTTTCATTTGATTGCACTTGCCATTAGATGGCAATTATTATTACAAGTGTTTAATAATAAGCAATTAGTGCCCTGCACATTATTTTTGGTCATTGTGAGCTACATACATACTAGAGCTGGGTGACTATTTCAAGTAGAAACATGCACTGGCCCAAAGTAGGTGCATCTCTGGGTTATATCCTCAATGGGACTATAGCAGTTAATACCAGCTGAGGATATAATACTGTATCCTTTTGGAATGTATATGTAACTTTGATTACTTGTAACAGCCTACTTCACATAACAAATGGGTATAAACCAGTGGTGGTCGTGGGCCACATGTGACCCATCAGGGTAATCTGATTGAGGGCCGCAAGACATTTTGCTGACATTGACTGTCTGCGGGCATGGTCCCCTGCAACTCCCAGTGGCCGCAGTTCACTGTTTCCAACTGTTCTCTAGCTCTTCTCAAACTGTGGGTTGGGACCCCAAAGTGGGCCATAATGCCATTTTAATGAAGTCACCAGGGTTGGCTTAGACTTGCTGGGGCCCAGGGCCAAAGCCTGAGCCCTACCACCAGTAGCCAAAGCCAAAGCCCGAAGGCTTCAGCCCTGAGCGGCGGGGCTCAGGTTATAGCTCCCCCTCCCACCCCCCACATTCCCCCCCCGCCTGGGGCTAAAGCCCTTGGATTTTGGCTTCCCCTCTTGCCTCCAACCTGGGGCGGTGGGGCTCTGGCTGTGGTGACCCCACCCGGGATGGTAGGACTCAGGCAGGCTCTGGTTTTGGTCCCGCATCCTGAGGTCATGTAGTGATTTTTGTTGTCAAAAGTGGGTCATGGTGCAATGAAGTTTGAGAATCCCTGGTCTAGATAATACTTAGTCCTGCCATGAGTGCAGGGGACTGGACTAGATGCCCTTTCAAGGTTCCTTCAGTTCTATAATTCTATGATTCTATGATTTTACACCTCAAAAGAATGGCTCAGGTGTGGGTACCTCCCTCACATCCTCTGCAGTGAAGACCAAGGCAAAGAAATCATGTACCCTCTCCACAATGGCCCTATCTTTCTTGAGTGCTCCTTTAGCACCTCAATCATCCAGTGGCACCACTGATTGTTTGGCAGTTCTTCCTGCTTCTGATGTACTTGAAAAAAAAATTGCTGGTACAGTTTGAGTCTTTGGGCAGTTGCTCTTCAGATTCTTTTTTGGCCTGCCTAATTATACTTTTATACTTGACTTGAGAGAGTCTATGCTCCTTTCTATTTTCCTCAGTAATAATGTTGTTTTCAGTGGGACTATTTACCAAGTGAGTTATTACTCAATGTTTCTTCCTACTTTATGTGCTCTTAGGAAAAAAAGAAAAAGATGAAGAAGTAGGTGAATTTTGCTCTGCTCTCTAAATTAGCTACTGTAAAATAACCTTAAGGGGGAAAAACGGTAGACAAACAAGCTCAACATGGCAAATGTTAAAGAAAAACATCCTTGTGCTCAATTATATTGCACGAAAAAAGTTCAAAAATAATTTGTTTCTGTGATGAAAGGACACTTCCAGTATTTTCAAATGTTAGTGAGATCCGGAGCAATTTGCTGAGTAAGCTGCAGCCACACAAGTTAAGACTAAATACCTTGCCTGGGTAACTTCCTACGTACAATTAGTAACCAGGTAACCTTCCCAAAGTACATACCTGGTTTTAACAAACAACATAGGCTTAGGGTGATATAATTTTGAGACACATTTTGTTATCTGACATAACAATAATAATACTATCATGAAACACATCATATGGACAATATTAACCAAGGGAAACATAACTTTCTTAAGGCTTGAAAAGAACAAGCCCTTTTTTGCCTCTGTTTGAGTTCCTCCCACACAAGCACCCACACTGGCCTTGTGTTCACTAGGACAAAAAGGTGGGTTTTACTGTGTGGTAGTTAACACATGGTAAAATCCAGTGTGAACAAGGTGGTGCGTAGTTTTCATATGAGTAAGCTCATCACATTAAACCCTCATGTAAACCCAAATTCTAACATCTTGAGCAGTCCTGGAGGGGCTTCTTGTGGAGTAAGGTACCACTCAACGTGAGTAATGGTTGCAGAATGTGGGAGCATAAAAAAGCTTTCAGGCAATTTTTTAAATGCTTGTGCAATTTTGAAATAAAATCGAAATATACATGGATACGGCACAGGGAACGTGAAAACTGTTGAGGTTGAGCCAATAATGCCCCCAAACCTCTGGTATTAATTATTGACCTATGTGAATCCCATCGGTTCAAATGCCCCAGCTGTACACCACTTGTGAGAATTAAACCAACACCTCAATACCACTTTTTCATCAGTTAAAAAGAAAAAAATATATACCCTAATATATTGATATCCCACCCTATCGTAGTTGTGGTCTGGGCTCTCTTCCTTGTACTTCAATCCAAGACTGAGGGGCTATTTTTACAAGCTTTTTATCATCTCCTGTGTCACTAGTTATTTGCCCTTAGGCAACAGTACTCCGTAATCTCAGAATTGACATTTTAGACAAATTCAGTCTAGAAATAGGATACAATGTTGTAACAGTGAGGATAATTAGACGTTGGAACAATTTACCAATGGATTGGGGTGAATTCTCTATCACTGGAAATTTTAAAATCAAGATTGGATGTTTTTCTAAAAGATATGCTGAGTCAAACTATAGCTATCGGACCTAAAGCAGGAATTAATTCAGGGAAATCCTCTGCAATGTGTTATGCTGGAGGTCAGACAAGATGATCATAATGGTCCTTTCTGGCCTTGACATCTATGTGCTACACCTCAACCCACAATTCTGGTCAACAGTTTCCATACTCCCCATCCCACTTTTATAGAATTCTGGAATATTCCTGAGCTCAAACAGTATTTGAAGTCAGATGAATTATTGTCAGATGAATGAATGTGCCTACTTCCTGGTTGGTAGGTCTCCGAATCACAAAAAGCACCAGCAACAACTAAAATACTTTTTGTCAGTCTGGGCAGAAATGTCAAGTTTTGAATGAGCACAGAGAATGAATTACTCTCTCACCCATAGCAGTAGCCCTTACATATCAGAGTTGTTGCACATTGGCTGAGCATTGGTAGAGAAGTTTACATATACTGTCTTTGCAGTAAATAGATAACTAGCATCCACAGGCTATCCATCCATGGTCACTTTGTATAAGCAATGCATTCACATAAAAATAAACAAACAGAGAAGATGCCTCTAGATAAAGAACTTGACCAATATTCTTTAAAACAAAATTTTAAATAAACAAATGCATTTTTAACTGAAATTGCTTTGTTTGAAAGTTCCCACTGATGCCTCTCTAAGCCAACAATGTGGGATTGTTTGGAAATTCCATTTGTATAAAAACCCAGAGACATTTCTCATTCCCTAGTCAAGGTGGCAGTGAGTCCAATATGAGACAGAACTCTTCGAAAAGCACTGCTGACTAGAGGTTCCTCAGCCCAGTTAAGAGTTTCATGTTAGGCTGTAGTAAATCTAATGTCATCTCCTTAACTCAGATAATTAATACAGAACTCCTTTAAAAAATAAGTATCTGAAAAATGGAACTCAGAAAGTTCCAAAAAGATTTTGTCCCACCTTCCATTTAAAAAACCCATGAATTGTAATATGAGGAGTAAGGCAGTGAATGTGTTACTCTCTGCTCTCAGGTGTTTATTCACACTCTTTGTTAACAGTCAATTCTCGGCCCTTAGATGCTCATCTCAGGGCAGATTTGGGGTCCAGAGACTTGTTAGATCATAGTCTTTGGCACATTAATTTTCTTTTAACACTGAATTTCAGCCCTCCCACCTATTTCCTGAGATATGGTTCTGATTTTAGATCACACAAGATTGTGTATCATATGCTATTAAGCCAAAGCCTGTGGCATTCCCACAGCCAAAGATTACTTGTTCACTCCTTCCTGCTTCTCCACGTGGGCACCAATGATACTGCCAAGAATGACCTTGAGCGGATCACTGCGGACTATGTGGCTCTAGGAAGAAGAATAAAGGAGTTGGAGGCGCAAGTGGTGTTCTCGTCCATCCTCCCCGTGGAAGGAAAAGGCCTAGGTAGGGAGCGTCGAATCGTGGAAGTCAACGAATGGCTACGCAGATGGTGTCGGAGAGAAGGCTTTGGTTTCTTTGACCATGGGATGGTGTTCCATGAAGGAGGAGTGCTGGGTAGAGACGGGCTCCATCTTACGAAGAGAGGGAAGAGCATCTTTGCCAGCAGGCTGGCTAACCTAGTGAGGAGGGCTTTAAACTAGGTTCACCGGGGGAAGGAGACCAAAGCCCTGAGGTAAGTGGGAAAGCGGGATACCGGGAGGAAGCACAGGCAGGAATGTCTGTGAGGGGAGGGCTCCTGCCTCATACTGGCAATGAGGGGCGATCAACAGGTTATCTCAAGTGCTTATATACAAATGCACAAAGCCTTGGAAACAAGCAGGGAGAACTGGAGGTCCTGGTGATGTCAAGGAACTATGACGTGATCGGAATAACAGAGACTTGGTGGGATAACTCATATGACTGGAGTACTGTCATGGATGGTTATAAACTGTTCAGGAAGGACAGGCAGGGCAGAAAAGGTGGGGGAGTAGCACTGTATGTAAAGGAGCAGTATGACTGCTCAGAGCTCCGGTACGAAACTGCAGAAAAACCTGAGTGTCTCTGGATTAAGTTTAGAAGTGTGTGCAACAAGAGTGATGTAGTGGTGGGAGTCTGCTATAGACCACCGGACCAGGGGGATGAGGTGGATGAGGCTTTCTTCCGGCAGCTCACGGAAGCTACTAGATCGCATGCCCTGATTCTCATGGGTGACTTTAATTTTCCTGATATCTGCTGGGAGAGCAATACAGCGGTGCATAGACAATCCAGGAAGTTTTTGGAAAGCGTAGGGGACAATTTCCTGGCGCAAGTGCTAGAAGAGCCAACTAGGGGGGGTGCTTTTCTTGACCTGCTGCTCACAAACCGGGTAGAATTAGTGGGGGAAGCAAAAGTGGATGGGAATCTGGGAGGCAGTGACCATGAGTTGGTTGAGTTCAGGATCCTGACGCAGGGAACAAAGGTAAGCAGCAGGATACGGACCCTGGACTTCAGGAAAGCAGACTTCGACTCCCTCAGGGAACGGATGGCCAGGATCCCCTGGGGGACTAACTTGAAGGGGAAAGGAGTCCAGGAGAGCTGGCTGTATTTCAAGGAAGTATTTCTGCAAGTTAAGGAAGTATGGGCTGGATGAATGCACCATAAGGTGGGTAGAAAGCTGGCTAAATTGTCGGGCTCAACGGGTAGTGATCAATGGCTCCATGTCTAGTTGGCAGCCGGTATCAAGTGGAGTGCCCCAGGGGTCGGTCCTGGGGCCGGTTTTATTCAATATCTTCATAAATGATCTGGAGGATGGTGTGGATTGCACTCTCAGCAAATTTGCGGATGATACTAAACTGGGAGGAGTGGTAGATACGCTGGAGGGGAGGGATAGGATACAGAAGGACCTAGACCAATTGGAAGATTGGGCCAAAAGGAATCTGATGAGGTTCAATAAGGAGTACTGTGCCTCATCTGGAGTACTGTGTCCAGTTTTGGGCCCCACACTTCAAGAAGGATGTGGATAAATTGGAGAGAGTCCAGCGAAGGGCAACAAAAATGATTAGGGGACTGGAACACATGAGTTATGAGGAGAGGCTGAGGGAGCTGGGATTGTTTAGCCTGCAGAAGAGAAGAATGAGGGGGGATTTGATAGCTGCTTTCAACTACCTGAAAGGGGGTTCCAAAGAGGATGGCTCTAGACTGTTCTCAATGGTAGCAGATGACAGAACGAGGAGTAATGGTCTCAAGTTGCAGTGGGGGAGGTTTAGATTGGATATTAGGAAAAACTTTTTCACTAAGAGGGTGGTGAAACACTGGAATGCGTTACCTAGGGAGGTGGTAGAATCTCCTTCCTTAGAGGTTTTTAAGGTCAGGCTTGACAAAGCCCTGGCTGGGATGATTTAACTGGGAATTGGTCCTGCTTTGAGCAGGGGGTTGGACTAGATGACCTTCTGGGGTCCCTTCCAACCCTGATATTCTATGATTCTATGATTCTATGATTCCTAACCATTATGCTGCCTTTCCCTAGGCATCACAGCACAGTATAGGAAAGGTCATGTTCCCCAGTTACATTCTGCCCATCAAACAAATTCAGAACCAAAGAAGTCAAGAAGGGCACGGTGAAGGATAACTAGACTCCATTCCCCCAAAGGAAGATACTTTTGTTGTTAATACGTGAAGGTAGGATTCAGGAGATCTGGGGTCAATTCCTTGCTTTGCCACAGACTTCCTATGTAAAGACTTCAATGGCTCTAAGCTAATTTACACAAGCTGAGGACCTGGACCTTAATCTCTCTTCCTCCTCTATGAAAGTGTAGATAATAATACTTCTCTATCTCTCAAGAGTATTATGAACATACATTCATTAGGCGCAGTAGTGATGGAAGCCATATAAGTAGACATTTCAGTGAGAAAAACTCCAAATTCAGGCTCTCACTATTTTCCCAGGGGGAAAAGAAAGTGATCCACCATTAAACTGCACAAAAGTTTGTATATGACAAATCTTTCAGACATTGAAATTATAAGATATATAAATAGATTTCCTGAATTCCTCCCGGACGTACTGAATTTCAAGTATATTTCTGATAAACAGGCTGTTAAAATATTCTGCAGAACTTCCTCTATTTGATTCTTAGAATGCACTTATTTTTCAAGAGTTGTGCAGCTACAAGCTGAAGGGACAGGGCTCTCCATCCCTTAATTTTCTATTTTATTGCATTTTTTATTAAGATACATCATTAAGGGATGTTATAAAGAGGACAGTGATCAATTATTCTCCACATCCACTGAAGGAAGGACAAGAAGTAATCAGCTTAATTTGCAGCAAGGGAGATTTAGGTTAGATATTAGGAAAAGTTTCCTAACTATAAGTACAGTTAAGTACCGGAAAAGGTTATCAAGGATGGTTGCAGAATCCCCATCAGTGGAGATTTTTAAGAATAGGTTAGACAAACACCTGTCAGGGATCATTTAGGTCAGGGGTTTCCGAATTTGGTTTGCAGCTTTTTCAGTGTAAGCCCCTGGCAGGCAGCGAGATGCTTTGATTACTTGAGTGTCCACGGGTACGGCCACTCACAGCTCCCAGAGGCTGCGGTTGGCCGTTTCTAGCCAATGGGAGTGGTGGGAAGTGGTGGCCCAGCCCGCGCTGCTTCCCGCAGCTCCCATTGGCTGGGAACAGTGAACCGCGGCCACTGGGAGCTGTGAGCGGCCGTACCTGCGGTCGCTCAGGTAAACAAAGCATCTCACGGCCTGCCAGGGCTTACCCTGAACAAGCCGTGAGCCAAATTTGGGAACCCCTGATCTAGGTATACTTGGTCCTGCCTCAACACAAGGGGATGCCCTAGATGACCTCTGGAGGTCTTTTCCAACCCTACATTTCCATTATTCTAAGGTTGTTTGCATCATTGCAATTATGTTTGCTTTGATCTTGATGCAAGAGCTAGAATTATTTGTGATAAGCAAAAAAGACCATCTTACTTAGTGTATGTCAATGAATAATTCACCATGAAGCCACTCATGGCTTATTTATCAGCATCTATCACCATTATTGGGGTTGAAGTTAACATTAAAAACCATCAAGCAATAACTTGATTGAAAGCAACAGACAAAAATAAACATGCAGAAAATAAGTACAATCTGAAGGGTAATGGGTTCCCCTCCTCCATAAACCACGTATAGAAAAGGAAGATTTACCCAAATTCTTCAAAACAAAATGAAGGCTGATTAGCACCAATGTATCCTCTCAGGGGCTAGGGAAAGTAGGCAATGAAGATAGGGAGCATGGCTCCAAAATGAAGTCTGGAGAGCTGCAGATATTCAGAGGCCCCTAAACCCCACAGATCATAAGGCAGAAACACACAAGAACTCTCCCTCTCCTTTATCATTATTTATTGATTTCTATTACTGTAGTACCTAGAGGCCCTAGTCATAGACCACCTTTCCTCCCTATTACTGACTGGACAACTTGGCTCGGTTGCTATGCTAGCTGGGCTGCAGTGGAACACTGACTCCTCAGAAGGGTGTCACAGAAAGCAGAGGTGCAGTTAATCCTGCAAGCAGCGTTAACCAATCTTTTTTAAATTCACTACTTATGCCATGGTGGTGGATGAAAATTCACTGTGGACTTTCCCTGATTTCTGACCTGATGGCTGGCTTCCTCTGAGCCTTTTTCTGCATAGAGTTGGTGCAGGAGGTCTGACAATGACTAGAGCAGGGGTTGGCAACCTTTGGCACGCGGCCCATCAGGGTAATCTGCTGGCGGACAGCGAGACATTTTGTTTACATTGACTGTCCGCAGGCACGGCTCCCCGCAGCTCCCAGTGGCTGCAGTTCACTGTTCCCGGCCAATGGGAACTGCGGGAAGTGGCAGCCAACATGTCCCACAGCTCCATTGGTGCCCACTGGGAGCTGTGGGGGGCTGTGCCTGCAGACGGTCAACGTAAACAAAACGTCTCATGGCCACCAGCGGATTACCCTGATGGGCTATGTGCTAAGGGTTGCCGACCCCTGGACTAGGGAGAGGAGGGATACATTTAATTTAGCTGCCTTGGCCTATTCCATATCTCTTTATAAGGTTCCCATTTGATCACTGTGGTTTTGTTCCCCGCCATCCAACCCAGCAGAGGGGAGCATATCAATACATGTACTATCCCTGCTGATCCATGAGCCCCCCTGATTATGTTATAAAAACCTACCACCACAGATTTCAGCTGGAGGCACTTGGACTTATTCTTTACTGAATGGGCTTGGAAATGCAGTTGCCTGAGAAGCTGGCTGGGCAGAAAGCATTTTTCCCTTTGTTGTACATTCCACTTCTGTAATGTTAGATTTAATCCTCAGATTATTTGAGCAGCCTCGAGTGAGAAAGCAACGTCTTTACCTCTCCATTACTCTTGGCTCTCAAATTGTTGAGCTGGAGTTAAGCTATTGTAACAGCTTTTTCAATCTTTTCAAACGTGCACTTGAATTAAAAAGTGCAGTCAAGTTGGTAAATTTAAATTGCCTTGACTCTGAAAATGTCAGTTCAAGCTGAAACAAAATTGTTTTGAAAACTAGTAATTTAATACAAATTGAGTACTGTATAAAGTAAGCATATATTTGAGTATGCAAGCTTCATCTAATGCTATTCATTATACTCCTTGAGAACCTGTGAAATGAATTAATAGTCCACACAAAACTCTTCCCTAAGAAACAATATCATAACTGCAAAGGAGAGGGAAAGTGCATTTTGCAAGCCCATACATTCTTAGAGCCAAAATGTCCCTTATGCGGATTATTCCTTGGCACTTCAATGTTTATGATTGGTAGCTTGATTGGTGTAGAATGGAGTGTCTCCATCCCTCCTCCCGCTTCCCCCTCGTCCCCCATTCTCTTCCCCTCAAAGAACTCAGAGGGGACTGGCCTAGAAACCTTCCTCAAATTTTGCTGGAGGCCCAGACCATGCACACAAAGACCTTGCAAATTGAAATATGGATTGTAGTGATAGGACAGGGACTTTTTTATATCATTCTGAAAGAGAAACTAGGATAAATTAATGTTGAGAAGATGAAGCTGTAAACCCTGTGGGTCAAAGGGAACATGCCGTAGGCACAGATGGGCCTACCTATGGTGCTACCCCACCCAAGTCCAGGGAGCCCAACACTCATAGAGCACCTACAGAGGCACTCCTGAGTGGCCAGGAGGAAGAGAAAGAGCATAAAGCAGAAGTGACTCTCCTCTCACCATCATTGGCCTGGATTCACAATTTTTTCTCTCCTTTGCTCTTGGAAGAGGAGTGCAACATTTGGTCTTACAAAAAATTGCAGTAGAGATTCATTCCTTACAATCCTGCAGTCTCTCCCATTTTAAATGACTCAAGCAATGGGGTTTCCACCACCTACCTTGCAAGACTATTACCATTAGGCATTCTACTTTGCATCACTTGTTTCAATATTTCATTCTGTTCATTAATATTATGCATTGCTGTAATAATATTTATTTAGTCCTCTTTTCCTTCAAGCCTTGACTTCGCCTGTTTGGAGCTGTTTGGTTACTAATTCTTTCATATGCATGGTATTCAAAGTAGTTATTTCTTCACTACTGTACTACCTGTAGTTTCCTCATTTTTTATCTCTTTCTACATTCTTTCTTGAAATAATTATGGCTTTGTTTAGCTGGATTACCATTCTTAGTATCATTGTAATTGCTAATATATGCAGTAATTGTTTACCAGTAAACATGTAGATGAACGGATAAAAATAAGACATAAAAATAATGTAATGAGGAGCAATTTGCATTTAATGGAAGGTACAATGCAACTGCATGAGAGAATGAGAGAGATTTTTAATCTTATACCCAACACCAGAAAGTTCCTCGTGACAATGAGGTCAAGCCTGCTCTCAAACAGAGGCATACAACTCCCACTGAGGTGAAGGGGAATTGATCATATATCTGGGAGCAGAGTACAGGGCTTGATGCTGAAAGGTATTTAGCACTCTGGCCTTGATTCAACAAAACATTTACAAATGTGCTTAAAGATAAGCAGATACTCAAGCTCAGTACCTTGCAGGATCCGGCCAACTGCTCTTTGACCTCAGTTCCTTTCTTCTAACAAAGCAAAATTTAAAATCTGCCCAGGGGAACTACAGAAGAACTCAAAAAATATTTGCTTCATTAACAGAGAGAACAATGCCTCTGGATCTGGACAAAGAGAGTTCAAATCAGGATCCAAAATGTGCCAGATTTTCCTGATTTGATCTATAAGTGAGAGAGTCTTGAGGTGAAAAGCCTGATCCTAACTCAGATCTATAGACAGGATGTGGAACTTTGGTCTAGGCCCATTTCTAATGCAAACCAGTAATTGGTTATACTTATTATAGCAAACTATATTTGTTTTGATTGTTAAACCAAAATCAAAAGAGTTAAAGGACAAGATTATCAGATGATTTAAACTATTATAGCTTCACTAAAATCAGTGCAGGGCACTGATTTACATGATAAAAGGATCTTGCCCCATCTGTGCTTACTGTAGCAAACACATGGAATTTTCTTAATTGTGTTTACTACAAGAATTGATCGGAATTTTTGTTCAAAACTTTTTATGGAAAAATGGTCTTTTAAAATTTAATTTCCTGAGAATATTTTCATTTCCCCTTCCCCAAAGTTTGCAGGTTTTGGTGAAAAACAAAGTCCATAAATGGTTTTTGCTCAGTTTTCAAAATCACGTTTAATTATGTTTTTTCTTTGCTTGCTCCCCACCCTTCTCTCCCTTCATTACTTTTTTGCCCATTTTTCAGGCACAAAAGGGAAAAACTAATTCAAAATATATTTTGTAAATCATTTTTTAAAAACCTGTTGTATTTTCATAAGGACTCCTCAAGCCAGAGCCTTAACTTGAAGCTAACTGAGCTCTCTCATTTTATCTGAGTAAAGGATCTGGCCCCAAGCATCTTTATTTTAGAAAAAGATGTAAGGTGTAGAAAATACCAACAACACGCACACATATCCATACATACCTGGCACAGTGCGCTAAGAAAGCAGTATTTCAGTCAGACTCACAAATAATTTCCATTCACCACATCTCTTTAGAAAATTCTGACAAATTAAATAATTAGATATACACTTGTGGTTGACAGTTTAATTTTGTTTTAATGAGGACAGTAATACACCTGTTTTCAGCACAAAGAAACATTGTGCTTTGATAAAACCACATTATGTTGTCTCACAAAGAAAGCAAAGCAGAGACAAGCATTGAGACTGTAACAATAGAAAGTGAAAACATGACAAAGATCTTTTCCCAGTCTCGTTTTATTTATGTATATTACACATAGGAGGTTGCTGGGGCATTGTACTCTTTTTCTTACTGGATCACAAGAGAGGGGAAGGATCATAACTTAAAAGAGACATAGCTTCAAATATGTTCTGCAGTTCCTCCCATTCATGCGTGAACGAGTAAGTACTAATCCGCTTCTAGCTAATATTTCAATTGCTTAAATGGCAGTATTTTTATTCATATTTTGTCACAATTATAATAGTGGCAAATAGCTAAAGAATAGAATTTGCTGGTTGCTGTTTCTTTCTACTAGAGACTGCTATGGTTACCAAGGCAACAAACACAAGGCCAACTTCTGCACAGACTGACGACTGACAACTTGTGTAGTTCCATTAAAGTCAACAGGATTGTACAGGAATGCAAGAGACAGAGCATTTGGCCCAGAGATATTGACTGGCTATAGATACAAGGTGTCCAGAAAGCCATCTTCAACTGAGATTTCTATTAGTTGAGCCAAAGAGAGGGTCCATTTTGGCTCTCTGGGAAGGACACTACTTGGGCATAAAGAAAAGGAGTACTTGTGGCACCTTAGAGACTAACCAATTTATTTGAGCATGAGCTTTCGTGAGCTACAGCTCACTTCATCGGATGCATACCGTGGAAACTGCAGCAGATATTATATACACACAGAGAATATGAAACAATACCTCCTCCTACCCCACTGTCCTGCTGGTAATAGCTTATCTAAAGTGATCATCAAGTTGGGCCATTTCCAGCACAAATCCAGGTTTTCTCACCCTCCACCCCCCCACACAAATTCACTCTCCTGCTGGTGAAAGCCCATCCAAAGTGACAACTCTTTACACAATGTGCATGATAATCAAGTTGGGCCATTTCCTGCACAAATCCAGGTTCTCCCACCCCCTCACCCCCCTCCCAAAAACCACACACACAAACTCACTATCCTGCTGGTAATAGCTCATCCAAAGTGACACTCTCCCTACAATGTGCATGATAATCAAGGTGGACCATTTTCAGCACAAATCCAGGTTTTCTCACACCCTCCCCACCCCCATACACATGTTCCTGAAAGCTGCTGACTATGGGGTTCACCAAAGTCATATAAAAGCAAGTCCAGCCACACGAATGGAGGATTCCATTAACTGGCCAAATAAAACATTCTGGCTGGCACCCTCTTGGCAAACACTGAAGTAGGTTAACTGTTGTAAGCAGTGTTACCCCCCGCCTTGAGTTTGCCAGCTCCTGGAGTGCCAGACTGAATCTCTAATGGTACATCTATACTGCAATTCAAAACCTGCAGCTGGCCTATGCCTACTCACTCAGGCTCGTGGGACGTGGGCTAAAGGGCTGTCTAATTGCAGTGTAAATGTTTGGGCTGGACTCCCCCCTCGTGGGCTCTAATTAAACAGCCCCCTAGGCCAAGCCCCATGAGTCTGATACCACAAGCTTGTGCCAGCTGCAGGTTTCCAATTGCAGTATAAAAATATCCTGCAGGGCCCTACCAAAAGAACTACAACAGGAGTGGTTGTCAGAGTTCTCTGCGAGCTTTAAGTAGAAGTGGACAGGGCAGCTCTCATGGGCACATAAAAATTACAATTTCAGAGGATTATTTTTAAAAAAACCCACAATTTTAGAGGAGAGAAATGATTATTTATTATATGTATTACCGTACCACCTAGGAGCCCTAGTCACCAGGTCTCCATTGTGATAGGCACTGTAAAAACACAGAAATAAGATGGTCCCTGGCCCAAAGAGCTCACAGTATATGAAAAGAGACAACAGGTGGACACGGACAGATGGGGCAGTACAAGAAAACAATGAGACAATATTGGTCAGCATGACAGGCTGACCTCAACACAACGGTAGCCTAACCATTGTCAGGTTTTCTGTAAGCATCAGAGCAAAGGAGAGTTTGGAGGTGGGTTTTGAAGGTGCATAACAATGTACCTTTGCACCTTCTCCCAAGCATAAGGGGTACCAGGAGAGGAAGCACAAAGGATGCTTGTTAAAAGTTTAACATGTGAATTACAAAAGACGGATCAGAGACAAAAGTCGACATCTCAGTAACAAATGAGAGATATTCGGTAAAGTGGGGACAGACTGTGCCGGGCTTGGAAAGTGAAGACAAGCACTTTATGTTTGGTGTGACACAGAAATGGGGAACAAGTGGAGGGATGCAAAGAGAGGAGTCACATGGTCTAAGTGATGAGCTAGGAAAATGATTTTTGCAGCAGCATTTTGAAGGGATATCAGTAGGAAAAGATTGCATTTGTCAAGGCCGAGGGAGAAGGATTTTGCAGTAATCAAGCTGTGAGCTGATGAGAGCCAGGACCAGAATTTTAGCTGTATAAGAGATGATATACAAAAAGAATTGGCAAAAATTAGACATAGCCTGGATATGAGTACCTAAAGAGAAGTCCAAGTCAGCGATGATACTCACATTATAGGCCTGAGTGACAGGCAGGATGGTGATATTGTCCATGGTGATTGAAAAAGAAGTCAGCGGGAAAGGTTTGAAAGGCAGAGGAATTCCAGGACTGTCAGTGATAAAGTATGAAAAAAACTTTCTATGAGATGCAAGGAGGAATTGTTATCTAGCAGTGTGGTCCAAGCTGTCTCTATGCATAGAGACAGTCACAAACAAGAAGATCAGATACGGAGTGGTAAGACTGAAAGTGTGTTTTAGTGGAATCCACCTAACATCCCCAAACAATATTATATTTCTTTATTGAAATTCCACTAATATAAAAATAGCAAAACAAAAACAAAAGTATGTGGGAAAGAAGAGTTCAGGGATCAAGCCAGTTCCCTATTGCCCTATAGTCTGCCATCATTCACTGTCATCCTATTTGACTTATTTGTATTCTTCCCACACATTCTCTGAGCCCCCTCTTTATGTCCCTTCAACTTCTCAAGCTCCCCTCCATCCCTTTTCCATGCCCTGCCATATCCTGTCTCCACTCCATATAGCCCTCCTATTCTTGCCTCCCACAGAGCACTCATTCCAATCCTGGGTAGCCCAATTTTGAGCCACCCAGTCCCCTATCTCAGTCTAAATCCCTCCTAGTCCAGTACCCTCCTCTCTATGTCCCTCATTCTTGATCCCCCAGGCTCCTTCCAAAGGAATAATTCCAAATTACATTACACATTGACATCAACTTTATGAAAATACTTTTTAATTGAAAAAGAATACATTTTTAATTACTGTGGTATTTTACTGCATATCAGATGTGTTTCTGTTCATCTCATCTCTTAAGGAGCATATGCTACCTTATAATGAACATTGCTAACAGATGCATATTGAAGTTTAACTCGTATTACTTTATTAGAATTCTACCAATAACTCCTAAATAATGCATTTATTAGACTTCATACTACAATGTAGCCTGCAATTTACTGTATAAGAGATGATAAATGACAAAAGATGAGCCCTTCAGAATCTTTCTAAGTGTCATTAGGAATTCGCTCACGTGTTCTACAAAACATCTTACAACACTTAACATCCTTGTAAAAGAAGTCCTAGCTCCAGATATTGGTATCTTTATTTAAATGCAGATCTTTAGATTCCCTAGAGATTGGTAAAATTCCTTGTTTTTCTCCTGGCAGCTCTATGCAAACTTTTCTCATTTTCCACAAAGAAAGAACTTTTCTAGTTTCTGTTTCTTTTGTAGACAAGATCTACATTTTTTTTGTACAGGTCTGCCTTTAATACTGTAACTATACCTGCAATGATGGGTCACATAAAACAGAAAACGTTTATACTACAAGTGAATAGGCAGATTATATACTACAATCATGTTACATACAGAACAATTAATCACAACATCTCCTAGTTCTTATAGTGCTTTTCATCAGTAGATCTCAAAGTGTTTTACAAGGAGGTAAGTATCATTATCCCCATTTTACTAATGGGGAAACTGAGGCACAGAGCGGTCAAGTGATAGAAGGAATATGAATTCAGCCCACACAAAATTTAGGGATTTTCTTCCTTAACCCATGTGGTTGGGCCTAGATATTTAAGGAGATTGAAATAAATTTATAACATTTTGCACCACAGCTACAATGCAGCTAATTGAGAGTTAAGACGCAGTAGTAATCTTGGAGCCAGGACTCCTGAGTTCTTTTCTTCACACTGTCACAAGCATACAACATAATTTTTTTTTAATCACAACATCCCTAATTTTAGTTTATGCATTTTTAAAAACTAGTATACATCACCAGATATTGGGACAAATTCTGCATTCAGTGACACAGCTGTAAAAACCAGTATAACTCTGGTCTGGAATAATTTAGTGGAGTTAACACAGGTGTTACCTAGCATTGAATTTTTCCCAGTGATATCAGTTGCAATGAGCATCAAGACTTATTGACCTCAGAGGTAAAAATAATTACCTAAACAAAGCTACAATCAATGTAAAGGAGGAAGTGCAGTCTAGAGAAATGAGCACTGGACTGCAAGATATAACACCAAAATTCTAATCTCTGCTGGACCATTAACTTATTATGTGGCCTCAGGCTATTTAGTTAACCTCTCTATTTCATTTTCCCAATCTATAAAATGGGATATGAATATTTACCACACAGGGTTGTTCTGAGAATATTTAATATTCGTTATGAACTTCAAAAGGTGTTACAGCAAAGTATTATTATTAATTATTATTATCATCATCACCACTGCCTGTGCAAATGAATAAATAATAATGTGTTTATGCCTAAAGACCTCTGAACCCTAGTTATAGATAACAGCAAAAGGTCACGAACTTAAAAAACACGTCATAGAATATGAACAATGAGTCAAAATTAATCCCTGGTATAATATTCTTGAAGCCAGTGAAATTACATCATGGTCAGAATTTGCACCATATCCTTAGGTATCCATAATACACAGATTATTAAATGTTGAAGTATAGTTAGGCACATAAAAGTAATAAAGTCAGTGAGAATACATGGAACTGTCAAGGAAAGACAACCCTCTTCAAAAACAGCATTATTATTATTACTTCTGATTCACAATGCAGTAGACTCAAAGATCCCAATCAGCATTCAGGCCCTAGTGTGCTAAATACAAACTTCTAGAAATACATGGTACCAGGGCCAATGAGCTTACAGTTCAAAATAAAAATGAAAGATAACTAGGGCTATGTTTTAGTCATGGATATAATCAGACTTCCAACTGATTATTTTTAATTCTTCTTTATGCTTAAACTAAGAACAAGAAAACTTTCTGAACTTTAAATTCATGTATTTTACTGACATGAAAATACACTTCATTTTGTTATTTCATTAGTTATTTTTGTTATGGCATTATCTGCAGCTTTGGTATTGCATTTTTGCTGACCAGAGGTAAGCTGTTTTTATTACAGGGTGCTCCATTTACAATTCATCTAAGAGAAAACCATTCAGTTTTGCTTACAATCCCATAACTTGGAATCAGAACTGATCACCTTTTAAAACAATAGGAGTTTCCCTCAGGGTACAATAATATATAAATTGATAGAACAGTATATACAAACTAATTTCAGTGTTGGGAGACTTGCTTTCTATGTTTCACACATAGAGACACATACAAACATGGGTAATTCACTCTGATTTTATGAATGTGTCACCTGACACTGTGATTGGTGGGATGACACCAGGCACTGCTAAGTGAAAGCATCTAACGCAGGTCAGGAATGACTGCAGCGTGTCTCTAAAGACAGATGAGTTGGCAGGTAACGCTATAAATTACCATCAGGTGCCAGTCACAGAGGGTAGGAGTCTCATCCTGCATGACAGTCATTGATCCGATGCAGAACGAAGATGTAACCTTTGATGACATTCCTTGAGGATAAAAGGTTATGATTCACATTTAGTTATGAATAATAAGGTCATGTTTGAATTAAAGTAGCATCTCCATGGAATATTAGGGCAGGGAAAATGTACAAATTAGTATGACTGTTACAACAATTGTTGCTGGGATAAGAGCCTAGTGCTGAGGATGATAATGCAGTGCAGCAGTCCAATTATATTAATGAGACAAATATCCCACCTCATTAAAATTATCAGAACTATTCACACACACAACTAAAATTGAAAAAAAAAAGGTTAAGGTTGTGATCCAAACTAGTAAAGCAAGGAAATTCATTGCTATGTGTGAAATATATTATGCATCATGCATCCTCCAATACCTCTGGACATTAATTTCAGAATATTTGATTTGAGAACCAGTGCTCAAAAATATTAAGGACTCAAACCAAAATTAACCTTGAGTCTGAAAAGCCATGACTGTTTTGTGGGTCTTCTGTGTTCAGCAGTTGAAGAGGCTTTTTTCCTAAGAAAAAAAAATACATGCTTTTTCAGTGCCCACAGAATGCTTGACTGAGTATCCTAAAAAGGGATACTTTTGGTCAAATAATGAATACATGTATTTTCAAATAGTTAGTAAATGAAAATTAATCAAAACTTTGTAACAAATATTTCTCACAAACACTTATGGCCTCCATCCAGCAAAGCGTAAGCATGTGCGTAACTTCACGCACATGAGCAGTCTCATTCATTTCAGTGGGACTATATGTGCTCAAAGTTAAACACATGAATAAGGGCTAAATCAGGGCCTTCATTACTAGCTCTTTTCAAGAGAACGTGATGTGGGGCATCATTCAGAGTATGATCAGGAAACACCAAACCACAGTGCAAGGTAGTGTTCTTCCTTGAAGAACCAGGCATCAGCCAGGCAGTGGAGAATTCTGCTGGCTAACATGTTTTCTTCTGAGTAAGCTGATTTTCTGTGATACTCAGGGGAAAGCAACTGAGGCTACTTTTTGATATTTACCTCCCCTCGCACTGCTAAATTAGAGACCAACACCGGAATTAACCTGTGTCAAGGTTCCTCCCCCACTCTGAACTCTAGGGTACAGATGTGGGGACCTGCATGAAAAACCTCCTAAGCTTATCTTTACCAGCTTAGGTCAAAACTTCCCCAAGGTACAAAATATTCCACCCGTTGTCCTTGGACTGGCCGCTACCACCACCAAACTAATACTGGTTACTGGGGAAGAGCTGTTTGGACGCGTCCTTCCCCCCAAAATACTTCCCAAAACCTTGCACCCCACTTCCTGGACAAGGTTTGGTAAAAAGCCTCACCAATTTGCCTAGGTGACTACAGACCCAGACCCTTGGATCTTAAGAACAATGAACAATCCTCCCAACACTTGCACCCCTCCTTTCCTGGGAAATGTTGGATAAAAAGCCTCACCAATTTGCATAGGTGACCACAGACCCAAACCCTTGGATCTAAGAACAATGAAAAAGCATTCAGTTTCTTACAAGAAGACTTTTAACAAAAATAGAAGTAAATAGAAATGAAGAAATCCCCCCTGTAAAATCAGGATGGTAGATATCTTACAGGGTAATTAGCTTCAAAAACATAGAGAACCCCTCTAGGCAAAACCTTAAGTTACAAAAAAGATACACAGACAGAAATAGTTACGCTATTCAGCACAATTCTTTTCTCAGCCATTTAAAGAAATCATAATCTAACACATACCTAGCTAGATTACTTACTAAAAGTTCTAAGACTCCATTCCTGGTCTATCCCCGGTAAAGACCAGCATATAGACAGACACACAGACCCTTTGTTTCTCTCCCTCCTCCCAGCTTTTGAAAGTATCTCCTCATTGGTCATTTTGGTCAGGTGCCAGCGAGGTTTCCTTTAGCTTCTTAACCCTTTACAGGTGAGAGGAGCTTTCCCCTGGCCAGGAAGGATTTCAAAGGGGTTTACCCTTCCCTTTATTTTTATGACAACCTGTCAGTCAACAACGAACATTAAAGGACCCAAGAATGGCTAAAAGATTTAATAGCAAATGACAGGAAAATACCATTGGCAAGATGTGCAGGCTGTCAGCATGGCAAACTTATATATTTATATTTCTTCAAACAGCAAAAGACAGGACACCAAGCCTGTCATTCTCCCCACTCACAGCCACTCCAGTCTATAGTGGCTTCAATCCAAGCTAAATGTTCATGTTGCAATTACTCGGCTGTCAGATGTTAAGTGAAATATAGAATACATAGTAGGTACAATAAGTACTTAATAGCTTTAAAAACAATTTCCATCATAATGTCACCAGTTGCTTGTCAGAATTAAAACAAAATTAAAATGTTTAGCACTCAATCTAGCAGAAAACATCCACACTGGAAAGTTGTGGATTCTAACTCCACAGGAGGCCACCCATAGAAACTCATTCAAAAAAAAAAAAAATCAAAACCGAAACAGCTCTCAGGTTGAAAATTGTAGAGCCGATTGGGAGGTGGAGAGATTATGCAAATGAGCTGTCCACCTCCCAGGGAGTAAAACACCAAATACTCATTTTCTTTACACTTCCCATCACCTACAGCCTTGAAGCAAAGGAGAGCTACTACAGACATATTAACACTTCCAGCATGGCTGTAGGGCTGTCTGGGCAACTAAATATAAGCAGGGTCTGCATGAGTTTTCCCTTGACATCTGGTGACAAACTGGGGGAACAGACTTCAGGAGCAGACCATATTTGCATAGACACACCTACTCTGCCTTGGTGTTCAGCAGACAGGGCTGCTTTGCCAAAGTGATCATTTGGGGTTGCAATTCACTTTAACACTGAATGCAGGGATAATGAAATATTGTTTTTCTTATTGTATGAGCAGCAGAACTGTACTTGGTTTGCCCTGACTGATGGGGTCACCCTAAACTGAACCTCTCTTGCTAAACAGGGAATAGGGATGCCAAATCCTAGTGAAAGTTAGATGGGGTGGGGAAAGATGTTCCTATCTGGTGGTGTGGATTTTGCTTAAAGAGTACTAGAGACATCATTTGACCATCCTCTCTCCAGTGCCGCTGATAAGAATCCATTATGAGCCCTTCTTTCTGTTCTGTGAGTGCTAGAGCTGAAATCTGTGATTGGTGAGGTTTAGGGGCTAAACCTTATATCTCATGTGGGGACAGTGTGCAGTGAAAGACAATGCAGAGACTGCACTAGCCATGAGGTTCCCACTACCCAGTGAAATCAGTAAGAGCTGGGCTAAGTGGTGGAACCTCAGAACATGGCATTGCAGGATCGGCAGTGACAGCAAACAGCAGCAGAGAGAGCAGCAGAGGTAGCAGTGAGCAACAAGCGGGGGCAGAGGTAGTGGCAGCAGGAGAAGCAGTGCTCACCGTCACACCCCTTTTCAAGGGTTGCAGGTGAACCCACTTGAATGCATCTCTGAACTCTGGGTCTTTGCTGATCAAGGGCAATCTCCTGTGAGTGGAGTGCAGCAAAAGGAAAGGGGAGTGGTGTGTTACAGGAACATTCATTATTCAGACTTCCAAAGCACAAGGTGGGAAACTGAGGCAAAGAACACTGCCCAACATCCTGTGGGCTGGGCATTCGCTTATGGTTACATGCTTTTAAATTGTAATTGTGGTGTTTTCCCAAATTAATGCTGGGTTCCTGTTCATAGAATACCAGGGTTGGAAGGGACCTCAGAAGGTCATCTAGTCCAACCTCCTGCTCAAAGCAGGGCCAATCCCCAATTTTTGCCCCAGATCCCAAATGGCTCCCTCAAGGATTGAACTCACAACCCTAGGTTTAGCAGGCCAATGCTCAAACCACTGAGCTATCCCCCCCCCAAAAAAATTGTCTTCTATGTTCCCTTTTAATAAAAGTTTTCTTGTTATACTCAGTGCTTGTGAATGGTGAAGTTTTACCTCTTAGAGGCACCCAGGGGAGGTGTTTAGTTTTACCAGATTACTGGGTGGGGGCTCAAGCTAGTTCTGTTTTGTAGTGTTAAGACGAATCCCTAGATATTGAACCTGGCCCTTGTTGCTGCCAACACCACCTGGCAGATGGGTTCCATACATAAATGAGAATTTGGCCTTGTGGATTGCAAAAGGCAGGCAGCAACTTTGTATGAGGGTTCTACTTCTGAACTGGATCCAGAACATCCAGCTTTAAAGCTGGGATGGAGGTGCTATCAACTTATATGTATGGCCTCCCCTGTAGCCACAATCCACATCTTCCCAAAGCAGATATTTTCTGCTGAACAGAGTCTTATCATTTTACAGCTTGCTCATTATGACAAGCAACCAGTGACATTCCAATAGAAAAATGAAAATCTTTTAAGTACTTACTTCATATATTGTGTATATTGCAGCTAACAGGAGACAGCAGCTGTGATTGAAAAATTAACACACAGTCTGGATTGAGGCCACCTGAGAAGGCTATGTGACATGTTCAAAAGTGTACACTATGAGCTAATCTTTGAGGTCACTATTTGCTTCCTATAATTTTGCACTCAACCCAATTTCATGACATCAGATGCATGTGCAAGTAAAAACACATTTAGCAAAATGCATTATTGATCTTTTTTTCCTTCCAGATTTAGTGTGTGTGTATGGCAGGGGCGGGGAGGAATAGATCTCTTATTTAAAATAAAAATATTTCTGGTAGGCATTAAGACATATCATGGGTATAGACAAGCATATGCCATGACGTAGATTTTTGTATTTCCTGGGGGAAATGTTGTTTTTCATCAAGGCTTTTTATTAACATGCTGCTTGATAGCTGTATCTATGTACACCTGCTGGGTTAAGTGATCATATTCTATGTAACGGCATGTCTACCTTGGGGAATTTGGGGACTGCAGATGGGAATACAAAACATCAACCAGTATGTACACATTGCTAGCTATGGCCCCAAGGCATATACTGACAAAAGAATGGAAATACAATTTTAAAAATATGAGACTCAGTTTGTTTGTGCGTTATTTTTGAGAGTTTCATTCTGGCTTCACTATGGAATAAATATATTTCACAAACAGCTCAGCTGAGTTCAATTTTCAAGGAACGTGTGTCCTTACCCTACTCTGCATGTATTTCTTTTCATATACCTTCTTCCAAGGTACTTTGATTCCTCAATAACACTATGTTCCCAAGTAATTTTCTTGAACTTCAGAGTAATAATGACCTACTTACCCTGTAATTGGACACTCTCCCAGTAGGTGCTGGGAGGGCATCCAAGTTCAACAGAGGGAAGAGAACAATGAAAATGTAGAGGATACAGGATGATCCTCATTGTCTGGCATAAAGACTGCAGTTCTACACATTGCCAAGTGTGAAGTCCATCTTTTTTCCTCTCTCTTATAATAAGGCATTGTTGCTATCTCTCATTGTGCTTGTGTGCCCACGTGCACTCTCTCTCTCTTTGTTTCTATTTGGCAAAACAATAAAAATCCAACTATTCCACTAAAAATACTCTAAATATGAGAAGAATTCCATATTTTCAACTTACCAAAGCCTGAACAGATATTACTAGTTTTACAGAAGCTCTTCTGGTTTATTTTTATGCCAGTTCAGATTGATTATTTCAGCACAGAACCATCTCTACTTGTGAGAGAAAATGGATCTCTAAAAAGTATCAGGGCCCAACTGCACTTGCACTGAGGTCAATGGGAATTGTGGTACTGATTCCCATGTGACTGAGAGGAATGACAGTCAGGTTCAATGTGTGGATGATTTTTCCAAGTAGGCAATTTTTAGTGACATTAGTAGCTTTATTATTAATAATTATAGCCATTCATTTCTTGGCCTAAAATTAGTGCTCTATATTTAGAAGGATATGCCAGCATTTATGAGTGAAGGCTTGCAAACTGAGTATGTTATTATGCGTGAATATCATAAACACCAAGCTAAATCTATCATATACATTAGTTTACCTTTCATCAATAAAATGAAAGCTTCTGAAACAGTGTATATTTATCTGAAAGACACGTAACTAGGATTTGATTCTCAAATGCCATATGGCTAGGGTTGCCAGATGTCTGGTTTTCGACTGGAAAGTTCGATCGAAAAGGACACCGGACACCAAAAGTCTGGTTGCCACCTGCAGGAGCAGGGGCGATGCGGGGGTCAGGGGGAGACATGCGGGGGTAAGCACCCCCTGAGGTAGGCCCACAGGGAGAGAGGGGCTCTGTCCTTTCCCACTGCCGCCTCCCGCAGCCAGACTCTCTCTCTCTCTCTCTCTCGCAGGTGGCCACCATGCTGGCTGGAGGTATCACATGCCGACACAGACTGGAGCGGCTGGTGTGAGAAGTGGGTGGTTCCACCCCTTCCTCTCCCCACCTGGGCCTGGATGGCAGGGTCAGAGGCTGAGTGAGCTGGAAATGTGCCGGGCAGTGGAAGAGGTGGCGCCACCTACTTCTCCTGCTGGCTGTTCTGCTCTGGGTCGGCATGAGAGCCTCGCTGCCCAGCAAGGTGGCTGGGCTGCCTGAGAGAGACACTTGCTGTGGGAGGCAGTGGCAGCAGGCTGCCCTCTGCCCGGGCCCAGCTGCCAGGGACAGGGGCTGAATGTGCCGGGGGCAAGTGCAGCGGGAGGAGAGAGTCTTCCCTCCCTCCCCGCTTCAGGTAACTGATGGGGTGGGGAGAGTGCAGCAGTCCCCGGTCTGGGCATGGGGGGTGGGAGGGGAAGGAGTGAGCAGAGGTCAGGGTCTTGGGGGAGGGGGGATAGCACGGGGCGGGCCTCAAGGGAAAGGGGTTGGAGCAGGAGTGTCCAGGTTCCATAAACTGGAAAGTTGGCAATCCTACACGTGGCAGAAACTCAAGGAGTGACTTGCAGGGAATTCAGAAAGACAAATGATCAGGAGATGGAATGACATCAGATTTAAATGTTCTTTCCCCATACTCTAGCCAAATCACAAGAACTCACAGCTAAAATTGAAAAAGGAAAGGTAGAAAAAGGGTTAAAAACAGAAGAAAAACAACTGAATAGCAAATACTTTGCAATTTGAACTCAAAGGAAGCTTGAAAGCCATATTTCTGGAGCGCAGAGATAGCACTTGAAATATGTTTGTTGTAGACACTGATACTACTACTGGTTTAGTACTTAATCTGGCTAAAATAATAATAAAGGCTATGAGAATATGGGAAAATTGCAATGGCAGTAGCATAGCCCCAATAAATGCTAACATTAATGACAACTTCCTGATGGCAAAAAAATGGTTAAAGTTATAGGATTTGGTACTCCTAGTTATCACCGATCCTTATCACCTGAGAAAATGTAAAAATATAATACAGATCAAAAGTCTACAATATAAAAGTATACTAATTGATTCCAAAATTATATTCCTTACCAGCGCTTTCACTGCAGCTTATCCCTGCAGTCCATATTTCAAGGATACATTACTAATATTTTAATATCTTCACTTCAATGCTAATAGGATGCACTCTTCAGTTGAGTCTATAATTACCATGCTGTGGGGTCCCTCCTCTCTCCTACCCCATAGACATAGATGATAATCTACCTTGTTTTCCTCACTGAGACACTCACCCTTCATAGAACACAATCTCAATACATTTATTAGCATGAAACTTGATTTTTAAAAGTATAAGATTGACCAATGGGATTCAGTGAGAAATATCAAAAGGCATTATAGATAGTATTCATCATCATGTTTAAAGGCCCATCTAGATATAATATATTCAGCTTTATGCTATAGTTAAAACAAACTATACTGAATCCTTTTTTAAAATAAAAACTGTTATTTTAGAATAGAAAATTATCTAGTCCCAGGGTTATTAAGGGATATTAAAATTAATATATGCATTATTCACCAGCTCTGTTCTCTATTTTCCTTTTGGATTACATTTCCCCCCTAATTATGAAACATGCCAGAGATAGTGGGCTGGCACTGTCGTATGCATACAGGATATTAATCAGGGATACACCTGATTTAGGTTCAGAGATCTCTTATCCCTGTGTGATCCATTAAACAGTGACTTTGTTACTACTAATTCCAAATCTCCTGTTCTCTAACTGACAATTTCACAGATCTTGACTTAAAACGCTGACACAAATCCTGCATTCTTTACTCAAGCCAAGCTTCCCACTGACTTCAGTTAGAGGTTTGCTTCTGTAGAGAACAAACCCCATATGTTCCATTCCTAAGCAAATTAGGTCCTGATAAAGCAAAGTATTTAAACCTGTGCATAGCTTTAAGTGTTCAGGTACCCCCACTAACATCAGAAAGTCTTCTTGTGTGCTTAAAGTTATGCATGTGCTTCAGAGCTTTGCTGAGTTTTGAAAGCAAAATCCAAGTATTTTCCACTCCCACACATGGCTGAACAGAGAGAAATGCCTTTTCCCATATATATTGGTCTAGTTAGCCTTTCCCACATATTTTGCTCCCTTTCACCCCATGCAGTAGCCAGGCATAAGACCATGAGGAAGGAATTCAGCATTTGGTCTACTGATTTTTTTTTTTTTAAAGTACTTATCTTTCCTTTTTAGATGCTGTTCCTGGTTCTTACTATTCCATGTCTCCATTTCATCTCCAAGCTAAATTCACAAAGCCAATTTGTTTCATTTATTCGTAATCTTAAAGAAGAAACTGTGAATCTCTCTGCTTGGAAAATGTTATAGACACATGTAGATTACACACTCATACATATAGACAAGTACACTTTCTATCAAATAAAGTTAAGCTAAGCAGGGAATGAGTGGGATTCTGCATCTTATGAGATTCACAAAAAGAAAAGGAGGACTTGTGGCATCTTAGAGACTAACTAACAATTTTATTTGAGCATAAGCTTTCGTGAGCTACAGCTGTGAAAAGATGATTCACTCTGTGAGTAGACTTAATCAACTGTAAGTTACGTAGGTTTAGAAATTCGTCTCTGTCTGAACCTCATAATGACAGGTTTCAGAGTAGCAGCCGTGTTAGTCTGTATCTGCAAAAAGAAAAGGAGGACTTGTGGCACCTTAGAGAGAAAAGGAGGACTTGTGGCACCTTAGAGACTAACAAATTTATTTGAGCAAATAATAAATAATAAATAATAAATATATGCTCAAATAAATTTGTTAGTCTCTAAGGTGCCACAAGTCCTCCTTTTCTTTTTGCAGATACAGACTAACACGGCTGCTACTCTGAAACCTGTCATTATGAGATTCAGGCAGAGACGAATTTCTAAACCTACATAACTTACAATTGATTAAGTCTACTCACAAAGTGAATCATCTTTTCACACTTTCTGATAAAATTGCTCATTTTGAAAAACTGACAATTTATTACTATAATTTTATTAAACACTAATTTAATTTAGGTAAATAAACATTCTTTCTTTGTTAGGGCATGCTAGATCATTGGTATTTCCAGAGAGACACAACATTATTGTGACAATGTTGTGACACTGCAGTATTGATGTTGTGACACTGCATTGTTAGGTCTCAATATCATCTTTTGGGAAGGCTACATCATAAGGAAAACATTGCAAAGCCTTGCCAGGGCAAAACATTGCAATCTCTGGTGCAACTCTACTTGAATTGCCTCATCTGCCTTCAGGGAAAGATGATGTCAGAGAGGGTTTATCTCCCTGCCATCCCACCATTTTCAGTATCTTGGGAGAGAAGAGTAAGGGACCCTAGAGACCCACAGCATGTTCCTTTGACTGGCACTCTGCTCATTCTGTGTGACAGTAGGGAGAATGAGAAACTCTGATCTGGGGACTCCATGAGAATGGAAAATAGGATCTTCAAGATACATGGATGACTCTAGGGCTATAGGTTGGATATCACTAGTCTTAATCGTTAAAAGAAGGGAGTTATATACTGAGATTTTTGGAAAACATGAGCAATGCATTCACCCGAATTATTAGGCAGTGCCTCTAGCTAAGATTTTACATATGCTCCTTGTTATGATTATATTGATTATTAAGTCAACAGAAAGCCATCACAAGGGACTGCAGATCTCTGTACCACTGCTCGGTAATATTAAAATGTCATTACTGAATCACCAACTTTTTGCCCTGCTGCAATATTATTCTCTGTTGATTGCCTGCCTGAGTTGAAATTTGAAACTGTCACCCACAGACTAGCAGAAGTGATTCAGCTTCACTTATAAGGGAAGTGAAATTAAATATTCATTCAAAGGCTGCATTTCAAGTTGAAACTGACTGAAGCTCCTTAAGGCAAAATGTATTTAAATTGCAGCAGATTTTTTTCATTTTTAAATATTCAGGATGTCTATTTATCGGGGCTGGACAAACAGTCAAATAACCATTTATTCTGAACTTTAGCAGAATAAATGATTTCCCCCCTATTTTCCAAGTAGCTCATTATTGGCTCAGCCAACTTAACTACTGTTTCCAGACTGACCATATTTTTACTGATGGGCACTCCAGTACTGCACCCAACAACTGGTAGGTGCTGTGATGCTGTGGTAAGTAATATGATACAAGAATTTAGAGCTAGACTGCAACCCTTAATCATGTAGTAGTTCCCATTTAACTTAACGGGACTACTTACAAGAGTAACTGCTTACAGTTGTGAGTCAGAGGTTCACAATCTGGCCCTTAGGAGCAGCAGTTTCTGATACAGCAAAAATATCAATTTGCAGACTCTCTTACTTCAAGGAAAACCAGTCAGATGCCCATAAAAAAAGAGACCTAAAGTGGAGATCTAAGGCTAAATTTTCTTCTGTACCAGCCTCTGCTTGGCATGGGAGAGAGCTGGAGGCCTTTGTGTCAGGAAGCTGACACCGTTTAATATACCTAGTGGACTGCTGTAAATTGCACCATTAATACAGAAAGCTTAACCGGCACCACTCTACAATCATAGAATCATAGAATCATAGAATATCAGGGTTGGAAGGGACCCCAGAAGGTCATGTAGTCCAACCCCCTGCTCAAAGCAGGACCAATTCCCAGTTAAATCATCCCAGCCAGGGCTTTGTCAAGCCTGACCTTAAAAACCTCTAAGGAAGGAGATTCTACCACCTCCCTAGGTAACGCATTCCAGTGTTTCACCACCCTCTTAGTGAAAAAGTTTTTCCTAATATCCAATCTAAACCTCCCCCACTGCAACTTGAGACCATTACTCCTCGTTCTGTCATCTGCTACCATTGAGAACAGTCTAGAGCCATCCTCTTTGGAACCCCCTTTCAGGTAGTTGAAAGCAGCTATCAAATCCCCCCTCATTCTTCTCTTCTGCAGGCTAAACAATCCCAGCTCCCTCAGCCTCTCCTCATAACTCATGTGTTCCAGTCCCCTAATCATTTTTGTTGCCCTTCGCTGGACTCTCTCCAATTTATCCACATCCTTCTTGAAGTGTGGGGCCCAAAACTGGACACAGTACTCCAGATGAGGCCTCACCAATGTCGAATAGAGGGGAACGATCACGTCCCTCGATCTGCTCGCTATGCCCCTACTTATACATCCCAAAATGCCATTGGCCTTCTTGGCAACAAGGGCACACTGCTGACTCATCTCCAGCTTCTCGTCCACTGTCACCCCTAGGTCCTTTTCCGCAGAACTGCTGCCTAGCCATTCGGTCCCTAGTCTGTAGCTGTGCATTGGGTTCTTCCGTCCTAAGTGCAGGACCCTGCACTTATCCTTATTGAACCTCATCAGATTCCTTTTGGCCCAATCTTCCAATTGGTCTAGGTCCTTCTGTATCCTATCCCTCCCCTCCAGCGTATCTACCACTCCTCCCAGTTTAGTATCATCCGCAAATTTGCTGAGAGTGCAATCCACACCATCCTCCAGATCATTTATGAAGATATTGAATAAAACCGGCCCCAGGACCGAGCCTTGGGGCACTCCACTTGATACCGGCTGCCAACTAGACATGGAGCCATTGATCACTACCCGTTGAGCCCGACAATTTAGCCAGCTTTCTACCCACCTTATAGTGCATTCATCCAGCCCATACTTCCTTAACTTGCTGACAAGAATACTATGGGAGACCGTGTCAAAAGCTTTGCTAAAGTCAAGAAACAATACATCCACTGCTTTCCCTTCATCCACAGAACCAGTAATCTCATCATAAAAGGCGATTAGATTAGTCAGGCATGACCTTCCCTTGGTGAATCCATGCTGGCTGTTCCTGATCACTTTCCTCTCATGCAAGTGCTTCAGGATTGATTCTTTGAGGACCTGCTCCATGATTTTTCCAGGGACTGAGGTGAGGCTGACTGGCCTGTAGTTCCCAGGATCTTCCTTCTTCCCTTTTTTAAAGATTGGCACTACATTAGCCTTTTTCCAGTCATCCGGGACTTCCCCGGTACGCCACGAGTTTTCAAAGATAATGGCCAGTGGCTCTGCAATCACAGCCGCCAATTCCTTCAGCACTCTCGGATGCAACTCGTCCGGCCCCATGGACTTGTGCACGTCCAGCTTTTCTAAATAGTCCCTAACCGCCTCTATCTCCACAGAGGGCTGGCCATCTCTTCCGCATTTTGTGATGCCCAGCGCAGCAGTCTGGGAGCTGACCTTGTTAGTGAAAACAGAGGCAAAAAAAGCATTGAGTACATTAGCTTTTTCCACATCCTCTGTCACTAGGTTGCCTCCCTCATTCAGTAAGGGGCCCACACATTCCTTGGCTTTCTTCTTGTTGCCAACATACCTGAAGAAACCCTTCTTGTTACTCTTGACATCTCTGGCTAGCTGCAGCTCCAGGTGCGATTTGGCCCTCCTGATAACATTCCTACATGCCCGAGCAATATTTTTATACTCTTCCCTGGTCATATGTCCAACCTTCCACTTCTTGTAAGCTTCTTTTTTATGTTTAAGATCCGCTAGGATTTCACCAGTAAGCCAAGCTGGTCGCCTGCCATATTTACTATTCTTTCGACTCATCGGGATGGTTTGTCCCTGTAACCTCAACAGGGATTCCTTGAAATACAGCCAGCTCTCCTGGACTCCTTTCCCCTTCAAGTTAGTCCCCCAGGGGATCCTGGCCATCCGTTCCCTGAGGGAGTCGAAGTCTGCTTTCCTGAAGTCCAGGGTCCGTATCCTGCTGCTTACCTTTGTTCCCTGCGTCAGGATCCTGAACTCAACCAACTCATGGTCACTGCCTCCCAGATTCCCATCCACTTTTGCTTGCCCCACTAATTCTACCCGGTTTGTGAGCAGCAGGTCAAGAAAAGCACCCCCCCTAGTTGGCTCCTCTAGCACTTGCGCCAGGAAATTGTCCCCTACGCTTTCCAAAAACTTCCTGGATTGTCTATGCACCGCTGTATTACTCTCCCAGCAGATATCAGGAAAATTAAAGTCACCCATGAGAATCAGGGCATGCGATCTAGTAGCTTCCGTGAGCTGCCGGAAGAAAGCCTCATCCACCTCATCCCCCTGGTCCGGTGGTCTATAGCAGACTCCCACCACTACATCACTCTTGTTGCACACACTTCTAAACTTAATCCAGAGACACTCAGGTTTTTCTGCAGTTTCGTACCGGAGCTCTGAGCAGTCATACTGCTCCCTTACATACAGTGCTACTCCCCCACCTTTTCTGCCCTGCCTGTCCTTCCTGAACAGTTTATAACCATCCATGACAGTACTCCAGTCATATGAGTTATCCCACCAAGTCTCTGTTATTCCGATCACGTCATAGTTCCTTGACATCACCAGGACCTCCAGTTCTCCCTGCTTGTTTCCAAGGCTTTGTGCATTTGTATATAAGCACTTGAGATAACCTGTTGATCGCCCCTCATTGCCAGTATGAGGCAGGAGCCCTCCCCTCACAGACATTCCTGCCTGTGCTTCCTCCCGGTATCCTGCTTTCCCACTTACCTCAGGGCTTTGGTCTACTTCCCCCGGTGAACCTAGTTTAAAGCCCTCCTCACTAGGTTAGCCAGCCTGCTGGCAAAGATGCTCTTCCCTCTCTTCGTAAGATGGAGCCCGTCTCTGCCCAGGACTCCTCCTTCATGGAACACCATCCCATGGTCAAAGAAACCAAAGCCTTCTCTCCGACACCACCTGCGTAGCCATTCGTTGACTTCCACGATTCGACGCTCCCTACCTAGGCCTTTTCCTTCCACGGGGAGGATGGACGAGAACACCACTTGCGCCTCCAACTCCTTAATTCTTCTTCCTAGATGCCCCTAACACATCCATACTGCGAAGAGTAGGGGGTGCAGGGCCCAGGCAGCTTATTATTTCCCACCAATGCAGAAATTCTTTGCTGGGTATTTGCAGCCAGTTTATAGCCGTAACCATGTAGAGAATCCAGGCCCGTAGTCTTGAGTGTGGCTTCATTTACAGTGTGCTCAAAGAGAGAAGCACACGAGCTTTGTTGAGCATTGGTTAGCATTCTTCTTAAACTGTCCCCTTCTATTACCACCATCGTTGCTCCTTCAGTGGGAGCGCCAGTATAGATAGAGCTCAGTCATTTTAGGCACCATATCACTTAATCCTACCCAGAGCAGGTCATAAGAACGTGAGTGCCAGCACCTTACCTACATTACTCTTCTCATTGCTACCACTTATGAACCCGGTGGTAGCGAAACAGTGAGAGATTTTTATAACATTGCTAGTGTAGACAAGGCCAGAGAAAACAACAATGGAAATGCAGATGATGGGAAATAACAAAACCCAGCCTCCTGTTAACAGAACAATAAAGGGAAAATATACATTTCTTCAGATGCTGCTCAAGACAATCTGCCATCTTACACAAAACTTTACTCATAGGCCTAAGGCAGCAGATTGGGCTGAGACAGAGGGGCAGCCAAAAAATCTGCCCCACCGCCAGGCAGTTGCCTAGTTTGCCAATAGTTAAAGCAGCCCCTGCATTTCCTGATGCTCCCATTAAATTCAATGAGAAACAAGGGGCTCTACTCCTATATGAACTAAATAATATCCACTGGCTACAGGGATGGCTGTGGTGAATAGCTGCTACCATTACTGAGAATTGGTACCGTTACCACTAAGTAAATCCTAGGTCTCAGTTTAAAAAAAAAAATCAGCCTACAGCTGAGTGGACTCTCAGATGAGAATTCTGGCTCACAGGTCAGGGATTTCTAGGAATGAGAGGTTTATTGTATCAGGCACTTTCATTCTGTGTTGCTCAGCTAAGCAGATCTGACTAAGCACAAAAATTTGGTGTGAAAATCTTGACATTTAACCTGTCTTGCAGAAAGGGGAGTGCCCGTTTTTTATTGTAGGAAGTCAGTATAATTCAAAGGACCTCTCTTTTGCAAGACATCCTGGGCTACATGGGTGAGATTTCAAGACACCAAGACTACAGAGTCAATTCCTAAAACACAAAACATCACAGTTCAGGCTTCCTCTCTGTTTAGGGAAGTTCCAACTCCCTTGAAATTCAAGATCTGATTTGTCTTCATTCCACGTTCTTTATTCAAGCTTCATTTTTCTTGGATATTAAAATGCTAGAGAGCCCTCAATGTAAAGTTAGGACATTCATGCTTATCTTCCTTTTTGTAACAATATTCCTCTCCCTAGGCTTCCCTTCTACATGAAAGCATAGGTCTTGACCTAATACTTTTCTTCTGAATGTATAGTACTGTGTAGTATAGTTACGTATCTATTAAATTTGGCTTGTGCCTAAGCAAATGTCATATCCCAATTACGAAAGAAAGAACTCAGGGTATTAACTGCAGAACACACATATTTTTTCTCTGTTTCTTTTTGATGAACAGCACAGCAAGATGCATTTAATTATTGTTTAATCATGTTTACCAAAAGTACAGACAAAAACTATCATCTGCCAAGAATACATCCTGGGAAAGATGTATTAATCCATGCAGTAAACATGGAGAATATAATTGTAAAACTTGTCAATCTTTACAGAGCCCCTTTATTCATTAATTCCTCTTAATGACAAGAACAAGGCAATTGCTGTTGGTTTCTCATGGATCAAAATGCCTGCTTCAAAAACTGAAAATCAGCTCAAGAGGATAAAAGTTATGAACAATGTGATCTAATTCTTTTATTCCTTGGGGATAATTGTGGAATATGGATGGAAAGAAAAGAAAGATAGAAAGATGGAAGAAAGCTAGTGTGGCACTCAGTGCTATATGTTCACTGATAAATGGGATAACACAAAACTCAGTTCTTCATATGAAATCTACCACTTATGACTCATTTTCATTTTGAAACACATTTTTATTATTTGTTATAATGAAAGAGACACAAATCCTACAATCCTGAAGCCTCATATATTCTGTCTGCAGAACGGCTAAACACTGCATATAGGTCCTCAAATCATAACTTCCCTTCAGTTGCAAGTGTTTCTTTAACTCATTGGTGAAATCCTAGCAGACCATCTACCTTCAAGGCAGGTTTGCATCAGGGATAAAATTAATTCTCTCATTGTGGGTTTCAACCCAAAGTGTCAAAGTGATAGGAACTCTGCAGCTGAATTATCCATTTAGTATGCTGCCATTACAATTCCGCCCAATTACCTTGAAAAGTTTCAGCACATGATCAAAACCTTTCCATGGCAAAGGGAAAAACCCAAGAATTACAACAGAAGGATACAATTTCCATCCCACCATCAACCTCAGCCTGGACCAGTCCACACAAGAGATCCACTTCCTGGACGCTACAGTGCTAATAAGCGATGGTCACATAAACACCACCCTATACCAGAAACCTACTGACCGCTATACTTACCATGACAGGGTTGGGCCAGATGGCTATAGGAGAGAAATAGAAGGCAGATATATTAGCCCCAGGCTAAGTAGGTCCCTTTTCCCTGGGTAAGATAACAGGGAAGGTTCCAGAACAATCAGGAACCTTCTGGAGACAATTAAGACAGGCTGATTAGAACACCTGCAGCCAAGCAAGAAGCTGCTGGAATCGATTAAGGAAGGCTAATCAGGGCACCTGGGTTTTAGAAAGGAGCTCACTTCAGTTTGTGGTGTGTGTGTGTGAGGAGCTGGGAGCGAGAGGCACTAGGAACTGAGAGTGAGAACGCGGACTGTTGGAGGACTGAGGTGTACAAGCATTATCAGACACCAGGAGGAAGGTCCTATGGTGAGGATAAAGAAGGTGTTGGGAGGAGGCCATGGGGAAGTAGCCCAGGGAGTTGTAGCTGTCGCACAGCTGTTCCAGGAGGCACTTTAGACAGCTGCATTCCACAGGGCCCTGGGCTGGAACCCGGAGTAGGGGGCGGGCCCAGGTTCCCCCCAAATCCTCCCAACTCCTGGTCAGACACAGGAGGAGTTGACCTGGACTGTGGGTTCAGAAAAACGGCCAAGCTGAGGGCTGCTGTGAAGCTCCAAGGCGAGCAAATCCGCCAATAAGTGCAAGACCCACCAAGGTAGAGCAGGAACTTTGTCACATTACCTACATGCCTCCAGCTTTCCTACAGACCACACCACACAATCCATTGTCTACAGCCAAGCTCTACGATACAACCACATTTGCTCCAACACCTCAGACAGAGACAAACACCTACAAGATCTCTATCAAGCATTCTTACAACTACAATACCCACCTGTTGAAGTGAAGAAACAGATTGACAGAGCCAGAAGAGCACCCAGAAATCACCTACTACAGGACAGGCCCAACAAAGAAAATAACAGAACGTCACTAGGCATCACCTTCAGCCCCCAACTCAAACCTCTCCAACGCATCATCAAGAATCTACAACCTATCCTGAAGGACGACCCATCACTCTCATAGATCTTGGGCGATAGGCCAGTCCTTGCTTACAGACAGCCCCCCAACCTAAAGCAAATACTCACCAGCAACCACACACCACACAACAAACACACTAACCCAGGAACCTATCCTTGCAACAAAGTCCGTTGCCAACTGTGCCCACATATCTATTCAAGGGACACCATCAGAGGGCCTAATCACATCAGCCACACTATCAGAGACTCGTTCACCTGCACATCTACCAATGTGATATATGCCATCATGTGCCAGCAATGCCCCTCTGCCATGTACATTGGCCATACTGGACACTCTCTATGTAAAAGAATAAATGGACACAAATCAGACGTCAAGAATTATAACATTCAAAAACCAGTCGGAGAACACTTCAATCTCTCTGGTCACTTGATTACAGACCTAAAAGTTACATTTCTTCAACAAAAAAAACCTCAGAAACAGACTCCAACGAGAGACTGCTGAATTGGAATGAATTTGCAAACTGGATACAATTAACTTAGGCTTGAATAAAGACTGGGAGTGGTTGTGTCATTACAACAAAGTAAAACTATTTCCCCATGTTTATTTTCCCAACCCTACTGTTCCTCAGACATTCTTGTCAACTGCTGAAAATGGCCCACCTTGATTATCACTACAAAAGGTTTTTTTTTTCTCTCCTGCTGGTAATAGCTCCCCTTACCTGATCACTCTGATTACAGTGTGTATGGTAACACCCATTGTTTCATGTTCTCATAGAATCACAGAATCATAGCATATCAGGGTTGGAAGGGACTTCAGGAGGTCATCTAGTCCAACCCCCTGCTCAAAGCAGGACCAATCCCCAATTAAATCATCCCAGCCAGGGCTTTGTCAAGCCTGACCTTAAAAACTTCTAAGGAAGGAGATTCCACCACCTCCCTAGGTAACCCATTCCAGTGTTTCACCACCCTCCTACTGAAAAAGTTTTTCCTAATATCCAACCTAAACCTCCCCCACTGCAACTTGAGACCATTACTCCTTGTTCTGTCATCTGCTACCACTGAGAACAGTCTAGAGCCATCCTCTTTGGAACCCCCTTTCAGGTAGTTGAAAGCTGCTATCAAATCCCCCCTCATTCTTCTCTTCCACAGACTAAACAATCCAAGTTCCCTCAGTCGCTCCTCATAAGTCATGTGTTCCAGTCCCCTAATCATTTTTGTTGCCATCCGCTGGACTCTTTCCAATTTTTCCACATCCTTCTTGCAGTGTGGGGCCCAAAACTGGACACAGTACTCCAGATGAGGCCTCACCAATGTCGAATAGAAGGGAACAATCACGTCCCTCGATCTGCTGGCAAGTGTATATAAAATCTCCCACTGTATTGTCCACTGCATGCATCCAATGAAGTGAGCTGTAGCTCATGAAAGCTTATGCTCAAATAAATTTGTTAGTCTCTGGGGTGCCACAAGTACTCCTTTTCTTTTAACAGAAGGATAAGAATTTAATAAAACAAAGATGGCTTAGGGTTTTTGAATACAGCATTCTATTATGTTGTAAATGGTATTTCATAATTATCTCATCATCTTGGATCTACTGAATCACTTTCTATTTGAAAACTTTTACAAGCTACAGAAATGACACTTTATCCAATCCTGCCGGTGAAAAAGAAGACACACAACTGATCAACTTTTTACCAAAAATAACCCTTTTTTCTTCCATCTGTAACAATGCTAAAATAAAATTGGCAGGTATCAGTAATCTCCTTTACTGGGAGGAACAAGAAAAGGTAGGGATGATTTCTCTCTGACTTATATCTGGAAGTTTACATGCTCTGTTTGTACCCTTGTAAATGCAAGCAATTAAAATTATTAATGTAACTTCAAGTTATTGCATTTCTGTTTGCCCATAGCATATAAGTCAACCCCTTCAGTTCCTGGTATATTAAAAATTATATCCTCCTCTCATCTAGTCTCAATGCATAGGCAATGTTATTTGAACCACCCTATTCTACTGGTGCATTTCAGTCTCAAAGGCTATAGGAGATAAATGTATTCTTTTGTGTGGGACTATTAATACTGAACTATGCTACAACAATTGATAGTGAATCCAAAATGAAATTACAACTATTTAAAATCAGACAAAGAATGTATGGATTCCTGCATATTTGTTCAAATATCATAAACTAACACTATGGGGATCAAGGTACTCATTTAAGACAATCACATATTGTCCTAATAGAATCTTTTTGGTCAAATAATATGAACATTATAGAAAATGGTATAGAATCATAAGATACTGGCTACATATTTGCTACATGAATTTTTATTAATATATTGAACCAAAAAAGTCATTTAAAATGGATTCCAAGTTCCTTTGGTTGTGCAAAAGCTCAGTCATCTCACTCTTTTAGTGAAATTGGCTGAATTAGCTCAAATTAACATCATGTTTATAAAATTAATGGCAAAGATTAAATATTTTTGTGTGAAATTAGGTCAATTTAACTTTTCTAATTGGAAACAGAGGAGAGGTACATGAAATTGATATGGAGTTCATATAGTGATTTAACAGTTCAGGATTTTGCTGTTTGTCCTCATCTCCATTATTCTTATGTGTTTTTATCTATATAAACATTTTATATATTAAAAGCTACTTGAATAAAGATGGAAGTAACAGATAGGAACTCAGCATATACATAAAATCACATTTTCACCAAGACCTTAAGAAATATTTGCTATCAGCAAGAAGTCAGAGAAAGCAAATTTTTAATGTATGGACTCTTTCTTTTTTAGAGATGGTTTTCCTCTGAACATATTTCAAGGAAAGTGGGGAAAAGGATATTTAAAAACCCCAAACTTCACAAGTAACCAATCCATGAAAATAGATTCTTCCATTTCATTTTATCATTCTTATCAGATATCAATAATTTAAAACTAGAATCTGGCAGGCTATAATCAATAATATAGCAATTTGTTCAAGTAGCAGGGTGTTTATGATGGTACTTAAGCCATCTGTAAGTTATTGAAAGTTGAAAATTATATTGACAGTAAATGGTTTAAAATTGATTCCTGCCATCTTCCTTTAGTGCGGTGATGAAATAGTTTTCAAAAGGCCAAAAAATCTGTGATCAGACAGATAAAAAATGTGAACTATTCTGTAAGGAAATGTTACAGCTCATCCAATGTTAGTTCTTGATCAATGAACACTACTTTAGTTTTAAATATACAGATTGGCTGCTTTCTCACATACTAATTGAACAGTACCCACTAACAAAAGAAATATAAAGCTTAAAAACAATAAATGTAACCAAAATGAAAAATGTGAAACGATGTATACAATTTACTGCATAGAAAACCTATGCCCTCCTAAATACATTATTTTCCTCTTGGTGTTTTCTGTTCCTTACCTCCTGCACCTCTCTTCCTCCTTCCGTAGTCATTCACCATTTTATTGTGTTCTTGAAGCAAATTGAGCCTTGATCCTCCTAATGCACCCGCATGGGCAGACCCTTACTTTCAGTGTGGAGTCCCATTGAAATCAATGGGGCTCACCATGGGCGAAAGTGTCCACACATGTGGATCTGATTGCAGGCCTGGGACTTTAGCTTGTGAACTCCGATAGACAAAGGACCTTATCTTTTTCTTCATGTGTAAAACATCACACATCCCTGTTGTGCTAAGTGCATATAAACAACATTGTTATTTATATAATTTCTCTACAGGATGGTTAAAAAAATAAACAGAAAGGAGATAATTTCCCATTGAATTGGGAGTTATTTCTATAGAACATTATTTTTTTTTATAGACCTATATGGGTTGCATCCCTATTATATTCTGTAGAGGTTTGTGAGGGATGGTTATAGCAGGGTAAATCAGAGAAACTCCAAAGGCTAATGGAATCAATTTCAGATTTAGACTCTGATTCAGGAAATAACTTCTATTCAGGACAGCTCCTAAGATGTACTTAAATCCCATTGAAGTCGTGCTTAAAATTAGGCAAATGCTTAAGTGCTGATCTGAATAAGGATGGACTTAAGTCCATACTTAGGTGTTTTCCTGGATCAGGGCCTTATTGAGATGTAACAGAGACAAGAATTTGGCCTCCAGTAGTAAGACCATATCAAATATACCAATATAACCAGTTTTGCTCCAGATGTATATATGAGTATATATCTATATAGACCTTTACCAGACATGAATTTGGCCATGTTTGCAAGAACTCACTGCTGACTGTATCTTTCATTTGTGTCATACCCTATGTCAACTCTCATCATGCACCATTTCTTGAACAACATTTGAAATATTCCTCACTCTCCAGATATGCTGTGAAAAATCTGTGTTTCTGGTTGTTTTTGTTTTGTTTTGTTGATTACTATAGCAGCCTTTGAATAAATATTTGTGTTATTATACTGTCACATTAAACATCTTACTGCTAGCTTTGGAGGAGCTCTTTTTTGCTACTGTTACCCCTGCTGGTATGCAACATCACAATTTGTTTTGTGTCACAAGTGAGACACAAGTGAGTATAATAACACTTTTTTTTTAAAGATGTCCATTGAGATCTCTCATTGAACTAATGTCCAGAAAGGGCTAGGCACAAAACTTGTAGATACTGAAAAAGATGTTCTGGATGCTGTTCTTTGGTTGGTCAAAGATAAAAGACAATGTCATATGCAAAGCTTTTATAAATGGTGGAAAATTAGTGAATCAATAAAAGACAAAAAGCAGACAGGCTTTAAAACATTGGTGATCTAATGATCTAAAAGGCTCCTGGTATTTAATCAGTGCATAGAGAATATGTAAGTGGCTACAGCGCCTTAAAGGTCCACCAATCCCTTCCCCCCAAATATTTCCATTCTTATATAATGACCATGGTCAGCAAGGTTCAGCATTACAATTCTCGACCATATTTAGATGCTATGGTAAAAAAGGGGTCATTGCCCAGGGATGTGTATTTAGTAGTCCTTTATTTTCAATATCATGTCAATGTATCAATTTCTCTATAACAAACACATATGCTCTGCACACATAAGCTCACATTATACCTTCAACAACTGAAGGCAAGTGCAGGAAGAGAATCCTTTTACCAACAGAATCTCTTTTCCATTCTTTATCCTTCCACAACCCCTTTTTCCTTTTATTTGTAATACCTAATATACTCCTTAACTTCCACAGATTGGTGCATTTGAAGATTACTCAGTCTTTCCTATAAATTAAATAGGGAAGCAGGTTGTCTTACTATAGCACTTGGCAGAGTTCTAAAAATCCAAAGGTCTTTGTGCATCAGCTGCTGGGGTGGTTTGAAAAGTGTGCCTCATATCAAGGCAATGAAAAACCCCAGGATGTTCTTAACCAGATCACAAGATCAGAAAGTACACCATATTGTTGGGACTTTGATATGACAGAGGATCTTCTTCACTGGCCACTGAAGCCTCTTCTTTAAGGTGCTACCATCACTCCATAGACCCAACTGCTAACCTATCAAAAGTTTTTGTGGACAAAACCTATTCTCCGATTAAGAGGACAAGAATGCTAATCTACATCAGACATATGTTCTTGTCTTGGCCAGACTGTTCTATATAATTATGTTTTCCCCTAACTTAATCATGTTTTTTTCTCTTAGCTTTTAAAACAAATAAAAAACATTTATTAAAAAATAAAAAACAGAGGAATAATGGATAAGTTGTCCCCCCATTGGAGGTCTTCTACAGGTATTGCTGAATACTACTGGAAATTTTTGAAATGAAATATTACTCTAACAATTTATACTTTTGAGAGAGAGAGAGAGATATTACACTGTCATTTATCTGGACACTGATAATGGGATGGGTGAACTCCCTATGAAATTTAAACTACACTCTTATTGCAAGACATATTCTGCTGTCAACTCAGCTCAGACATCTTCAATATCTTATAGTGCAAAGATGTCTTTTTGTGAGCCTGATAAAAAGATATGTACATTGTCAATTAAATCAATATGCCACATATGCCAAAGTGAGTAAACATGTTCATTATCCTACTTTTCATTATTATTCCCCCCCCCCCCGTAATGAAAGATATACAGATGGAGCCAAATTTTCTGGAATATCTTATGTTCATTTATTCTGTGGAAATAAGTAAATATTGTTCTTCTTTGTTTCTAACATGTTAGTCATAATGCTTTGTTTAAATTTTCCACTTAAAACAAATTGAATACATTACCTAGTAATTAAAAAAATACATTTTACTATATTGCAGTTCTGCCTTCCATACTACCTGTTCTTAAATCTTGCCGTATTTTACATAAATTTGTTCTCCAGTAAGAATTTCAATGCCCTTGCTCTGAGGTTTTAGACAAAAGATGAAGCCTATAAACACCAGGCATATCAATCAGAAACATCACAGTCAGCACTAAGTCTAATAATGAAAACCATGATTTTATAAATCATCTTCCACAGGTTGGGGTCATCTTTTAAAAAATTCTTATCAGGTACAGCTTGAAGATTTCTCGGTCTCTCATTCGTCTTTTTTAATGAAAACAATAGAATAGATGTCAGCATACAAATGATGTGACACTTTTTTTGCTTTAAAATATGCTGGAAAGGGGAGATTATACTTTGCTTTGACCTTGAAGTCAGGTGAAGTCAGGATTTTTTCCCTCAAAGACCAAGAATAACTTCCTTTCACAGCTTAATAATGAAATACATTTTTCTAATCAGATGTGGTTTTAATTTAATCAGATGCAGATTTAATTTAAAGGACTTGGTGCTCTATGAGGCTTTACCCCTTGGAGTCACTGCCCACCAATCAAATACTAGTAATTGCCAAAATGTCCCTCATTACTTCAGTTCCTTAAATGAGTCAGGAGCCCTCCACTTATAAAATCAGACATTTAAATTTCAATAGACAAGTCATTGGCACTCTAAAAACAAAATCCTTTTTTCTTCATTCTGCTCTAATACATGAAATGAAGACTAATGTCACATGTGTCTCAGTTACTGATCTGAAAGGCAGCTGGTTCTGCTTGAAAAATACAGGTCCTGATTCACCGTTGTTACTCCAGTTTTACCTTGTCTGGATGACTTACATAGTGACTTTCAAAAGTCAGTTTTGTAGTTTTTTTTCAATAATTCAGTCCTCAGCACCCTTTTGATACAAAGAAAATCTTATTTAAAAGAAGTCAAATTGTTTCACAAAATAAATTATGTGAATATAATGTAGTATAAGTGATAAAATGGATAATCATGATACTGACCGGAAATGATGAGTGGTTACCAGTGAAAAGCTAACATTTTTCAGTAAGTTTAACATTGTAGTATCTGCATTTACTAATGAGAGCATCAACAGTGTTTGCGAAGGTCTGCTGAAAGTTTGGTCACAAGTAAACAAGGAACCAAAAAGCATAAAGGAATCGTGTGTGTGTGTGTGTCAATTTCAGAGCTCAACTGCAAGCAAATTCAATTTATTCAGATACTGGGGCAAATCATTTGATTTCCAGAGAGCTTCTGTGATTTATTTAGTAAGCAATAAGCACCTGAGGGGGAAAAAAATCTTTTGGAAAGAGAGTACTATTTATAGACACGGATATCTTTTCTAACAACTTTGCTAAATTTCAATTGTAAATCTGCTTCCTAACATAATTGTGTTGAACTCATGTAATGTGTCACCTGCATTGCTCCACTAGTTAAGGGCCTGCGACCCACTGACATGCTGCAGTATATTTCTATAATAAATCTTGAGCTGCCAAAATCAATATTAAACACACATTAAAAGTCTACCATTGAACATACCAGTTTGAAACTGATGTCGAAATACACTACCACAATAAAAAGTAAACCCTCCTACTCAACTGTATGTGCATCAGTGTCAGGAATTATAAACAAGATAATCTGTGTTGTTAAATTCTTTTTATGTACTCTGTATGGGGATGAACTTTATATTTCCATTTTTCTGGATGAATAATCCATTGTGCAGATCAACTACTACAAAAAACTAGATGAAATACATAGAAACAAAATCTGTCAAAGCAACAGCCAGTGACCAAAGCAAGCCCACAAAGACTGTGGAAGCCCCTTTATAGGTGTGATGCATGGAAGATACTCTTGTTCCACGGGGTATATGGTTGTGGAAATGGGCATCAATCAGTATCTTCTGCACAGCCCTTGGTTAGCCCAGTAATTCCCATGTGGAAATGTCATTGGGAGTATCAATAATGCCTGAAAAACATGCTCTGTAGCTAATTTTCTGCAGCCACAAGTAACAGATCGTCCTGAAAGGAGTCATGCTGACAATGGAAGGGGATACCTGTAGGTGATCAACATAGAGAACAACACCTGTCTCCTTAGATCTAGTGTTGCCCTTCCTTGTGGATCCCCTAGATCTAATGGCTGGGAGATGTAGCCTTTTGACATGTTTGTGGCCTTCAAAAATACCTTATACCTGGAGAGATACTTCCAAAGAAACTCCAAAAGAGGAATCTTTTGGATTTGTATGTAGGAGTAAGTGATCTAGCCCACAGAACATGCTAAAAGCCTACAAAATTGAGCTTGGTACATCAATATTGATCTCTCCACATTATTGGGACTCATTGACTACAGATAGATGTGCATGCTACAAAGCAGGTGGAGCTGCTAACCATGACCTGTTCTGAATCCCCTACAGAAATCAGTGGCAGAATAACCATTAAATTGAACTGCAGCACGACTGGTCTCTTACAGTCTCATCCTGCAATGGATCCAGTACCTCATGCAGGGGGTTCAGAACCTTCAACACTGATTAAAATTAATAAGCACTGAATACACTCAGTCTCACAGACAGGTAGCAATTTATGGACAAGGACCTTTGTCATAAATATAAAGGCAAGGGTAAACACCTTTAAATCCTTCCTGGCCAGAGGAAAAACCCTTTCACCTGTAAAGGGTTAAGAAGCAAAGACAACCTCGCTGGCACCTGACCAAAACGACCAATAAGGAGACAAGATACTTTCAAAGCTGGGGGGCAGGGGGAAGAAACAAAGGTTCTCTCTGTCTGTGTGATGTTTTTGCCAGGACCAGAGCAGGAATGCAGGTCAGTACTCCTGTAAAGAGTTAGTAAGCAATCTAGTTAGATATGTGTTAGATTCTGTTTTGTTTAAATGGCTGATAAAATAAGTTGTGCTGAATGGAATGTATATTCCTGTTTTGGTATCTTTTTGTAACTTAACGTTTTGCCTAGAGGGATTCTCTATGTTTTGAATCTGATTACCCTGTAAGGTATTTACCATCCTGATTTTACAGAGGTGATTCTTTTACTTTTTCTTTAATTAAAATTCTTCTTTTAAGAACTTGATTGCTTTTCATTGTTCTTAAGATACAAGGGTTTGGGTCTGTGTTCACCTATGCAAATTGGTGAGGATTTTTATCAAGCCTTCCCCAGGAAAGGGGGTGTAGTGTTTGGGGGGATATTTTTTTTGGGGGGGAAGACGTTTCCAAGTGGGCACTTCCCCTGTTTTTTGTGTAACACTTTGGTGGTGGCAGCTTTTAACCTAAGCTGGTAAGAATAAGCTTAGGGGGTCTTTCATGCAGGTCCCCACATCTGTACCCTAGAGTTCAGAGTGGGGAAGGAACCTTGACAACCTTTGTTTTTTTAATTGTTTGTAAAATGGCATGTGCTCCTATAGCACCACGTAAGTAATATTTTAAATAATTATAACAGATTCAATAGGATTTGCAGTTTTGAAATGATGTTCTTAATTTTACCATTGTTAATGCCCACAATCTTATTGAGTTCACTAGTGTTACACTGGTGCCGGTTAGGGCAAAATCAGGCATCGTATTTTTAAAAGGATTATTCACCTTTACAAAACAATGAGAAGGCCAGTACAGTATCTGTTTTAATTCTTATATACCGCTGACGTGAAATATTTTACAGTTAATTTGCTTTGTTTTTCTGCTGTGATATTTCATGGATAATTTTCTATTAAGGCAATGACATAATACAATTAACAAACAGGGATACTTTTAAAAATATATAATTAAGTTTCAAACACTATCGTATGGGGGCAAATGCAATACTACACATTTCCTGGAGAAGTCATTGTTCCCATCCTGAATAATATCCTTGGAGAAAACTCTTGGGGAAAAAAAGCATACATATGTGCAAACATACACAATGTGCAAGTTTATTAAGGGTTCTCTTAACTCCACAAATGAATGGCAGGTTCTCTGCAGGACTTGACCTTGTGTATTGTGGGACTCCTGCTTGGATTATCATAAACTAACAAACATTTCTTGAGATTTGTTGTATGCAGGAAAACTCTACTCTCAGAAAGCCAACCAGAGCTTCTTTCTCTCCTCTCCCTTCCCCCTGCAAGTAGCTCTATGCACATTAGCAGGTCAACAGAGCCAGCTTAAAATTCCACCTCCCTTGGCTCCTAGAATGTGTGTGTTTCAGATCTAGCTATCAGAGGTTTTGAAAGATCTTTATTTCTCTGCACAAGGACCTAAGTGTTCTGCGTAATTACTTTTACCAAGATCAGACATAAGTCATCTTTTCTACCACATATTTCAGATCATATAACTTAAAGGAAGAATCCTTGACTGATGATTATTCGATGTTGCAAACACATCCATACTCACACACGCACCACTTAATTACATTATTTACATATATATAGCTATTCCATTTACATTTTTCTATGGCCATTTTGCTGCACTCAGGAAGGAGAGTATACTGCACTAAGAGTAACGTGTGACAAAGTGAAAATATATTGAGGAAACATCAGAAATAAGACTTGCAGGTTTCTTCTACAATTGAGTAAAGTTCTTTTATATTATAAAGATTCTTGAAGTGTCATCCTAACATGATTTAAAATCTACTGTTTTAAAAGGAATTAGTGTATCTTCAGAGATTACTTCTCTTTCCTACTTCTCATTTATTGCTAACCTGAGGAAGTTTGTAATAATTCAATTTAATTTATATTTCCCCAAAGTAATTCAACTCAATGGATAATGCATACAGTGCTTCTGTATTAATAACACCAAGCTGGAGACAGTAGAGTACATATCGTATACAGTGGTTACAATTAAGTGGTAAGACCTGAGACAGAAGCATTTAAATCAGTAGCTTTGCACTGCTTAGGAGAGTAATGGACCCTGAGGTAAAACTGAGGGATCTCTTTATCTAATATGATTAAAACTATTGATAATTCCTAAAGTGCAGGCTTCAGCTGCTGTTTTACACTGCATTGCTCTAGGTATTAATAGAAAAGTAGGAACACTGGTTAAACAATTTATTTAATAACTAGGGACCATATTCCATTTTCAGTTACAAGTAAACCAGTACAGGTCCAGAGTGGGACCACTGATTTTCTTATGAGACTGAAATGGTCTATGTGCCTCAGTTTTATATATCTGTTAAATGCCTTCCAGGTGTGTTATGAAGCATTATAAAATCCTCAGAGAAAAGGTGCTAGCTACCAATTATTCACTATTAAGGCTGGGCCTATAACCCTAAATCCTTATTCACTGTTTAATTATCACTACTCAGGCAAATTGCCATTAAAGTCAATGAGACTGCTTCTTGAGTAAGGAAAGAGTTGAGACTTCAGGATTTAACCTATGATTAATTTTAACATTACTAATATTATCACTGCTGGCCACAGTGGAGCAATTATTATCTCCAAAGTTGAGGGTGGGGATGGTGTTGGGCCATAGTACTGTTATGCTGGAAGAAGTTAATGGCTGCCATCAAGGGGATCTTTGATCTATGGACCATCATAGACTCAGATAAAACTAAGTGGAGTGCTAAACACCCTTCATTCAGGTTAAATGGAATCAGCAATTAAATGCCATTTATGTAGTGATAGCTGGAAACAGTAGACACCATCACCCAAGGCAATGGGTAGCATGGCAAGGCCTGGTCAGGATCTAAGCCATGTGGGCTGAGGGGTTGACCTAAAACTGGTGACAAATGCAGAGGCAACCACATGGATGCGGTTGACTTCCAAAAACTCTGTTTACTAACTATATGCAAACATACAAGACCAAGCTAGACAATGCTGCTCTGTTCTGGTGGCTTCTGCATTAAGACAGGGAGGCCCACTGGATTGTTCCCAATTATCTGAAGGGATACTGACCAATTCCTAATTCATTACACTCTCTTCAAGGAATAACACAGGTTCATGGTGAGTGTTGCTCCCTTGCCTTTTCTTGATACTTTTTTTACATACTTAGGTATATTTTTGTAACTTACCTCTTGTAATTCCATTTACTGATTCATTTTTTACCTCCTCTTCTCTTGTTTGTCATTGATAACTTCTTTCCCACCCTATCACAGCTTGAAATCCTCATTCAATTTTTCCCATATACCATTTCAAAGCTATTACAGATAATGACCAGGACACACTATATGGCTCACACACAATATTCTGCATCATGCATCATCGGCACACTTGAAATTGTACAAACAGAAAAAAGATCTTGGTTCCCGGCAGTGAAGACCTTACAAACTGTATGTGTGAACAGGGGCACCCTCAAAAATTCTTCACATGTCACATACAGCTGAATCACTCTCACTTTAACTGAGCATGATGCCACTCAGGTTTGGCCCAGCCACCCCTTCATCATGAGAAGGGCTGCCAGGCCAAATGTCAGTGACTGGTGTTGCAACACAGCATACAGGGTTGCAGTGTCACTCAGTTCGGTGGTCCTATCAAATGGGTGTCTGGGGCAGTCTGCCTCTCCCCCCACCTCCCCGGCAGCCCTGAAATATCGAATGTATACACTGTGCATAATGTGCCGATGACTGTGGATGTCACTGCGCGTGAGAGGCAGAAAGCAAGAGACATAATCGTGAGGTGGCCCTGAGAGGGAGCAGAGGCATAGAGCCCCTTGGGGCACAAAAGTCACCAGAAAGGCAGATTTTGAAATGGTCATCAAGGAAACTGCCTGCTGTTGTTTATTTCCTGTGTTCAGGGAAACAGGACTCTGTGTACATTCTTTGTATATAAGCAGGACTGCACCTGTCAAGAAATACCTCGCTCTATCAATTATTCCTCCTAATTGTAAAGTCCTGTATATTGGATAATTGCTCAGGTCAAAGGGCCAACAGTATCATGTCTCCCTATTCCCACCAATCTCCAATCAATATATAGTTCCTCCTATCCTTCATCCCCATTGTGAGACACACACACCGGTGCTTACTTCAGTATTGATTACCCTGCTTTGACCCGCATCAAGCTCCCCAGAAACCTTTGGCCAGATCTCTATTGTGCTTCTTCAGGTTTTCCCAATGCTGGATGGTATTTTTAGTCTACAATGCCCCATACATCTTTTAGTCTAGATGCCCCATACATCTTTCCATTCCACCCTTCACTTTTCCCTTCATGGTCTCCCACCCTCTATCTTCTCTTGGCTGCCAGCCCAATAAATCCCCAAATTCTGCAGCCTCACTGGACCTACATTCTGCACATTTTTCCTTTATGCTACGAAGAACCAGCAGGCATATAGAGTGCACAGGGGTCAGGCTAAAAGAGGCAGCAAACGACAGAGATCCTTTTGGATCTGGGTCACAAAGTGGTAGATCTCAGGAAGCTGTGGGAAGTCACTCCCTTATCTACCCCATCTTTTGGCCAGAGATAGATTACTCATCCAAACTAAAAGAGAGCACCAGGATCACCTTTAACCCATTGTCCTTACTGTTCTCTTGATTCTACATAAGGGAACAAGAGAATGTGCACAAGGAATTAGTGCTTTCTGAAACATCTTTTAATTCTCTACAACCTTTCCTTCAGAATGAACCCACAGTTTAGGAGCTGTAGAATGACATACTCCCTAGTGCAACTCCACCCCTCAATCCTGCCCACTCTTTGTTTTTATTATTATTTATTTTGCAGAGATAGAGACAAAGAGCTTTCTTCCAACCCATACAGCCACAGAAAGTATAGGGGACATTATTATGTTAGTGTCCGAATTGCATAATTCTTTATTCTGCAATTGTCTCATTCAAACTCATACCAAGACAACATACACCTATCATGTCAGGGGACCCTATGAGGACCTGGAAAGCTCTCCTCTGAATTCCTAACCTTTGGAATGACCAAAGTTAAGACCACCCTCAAATAATACATATCAAGTTTTAAACAAGACCCAGTAAGTGTTAGCACAAGATGTCTCATATTTTAGTTCGTATCACAAAGACATCCAATAACAATGTATTCAATAAAGCTGTCAGTTCTTTACATTCATAGCATAAAGTCTTTGGGAGAAGGACTGCATCCTCTGAATGTGCATGGACAGTGTCTAGCTCGTTGGAGGCACAACTGGAATACAAATAATTATAGCAACAACAGTGATGAATTTAATTAAAAACTCTTTGAAACCTAACTACCATAGAGCAACTCCCACAACCAGAGATTTACATGGATTCAGGAGAACAAACCATAAAGGTCAAACACAAGTTGCTGCTTTCCACAAAATATAAATAGATATAATATGGTGTATTATGTACTCTAAATTTTCAAGAGAACATGAATGAACAATCAGTTTTGCCTATAATATAGATCTGGTTTTAAGGGCAAGTTCTTAACTTTATAAAATGAATACAGGTACTTCAGGTCCATGCACCTTTAATATATGGTTAATTTTATTAGAGACAGACAGAGGTCATAAAAGGATGCAATTTTCATAGTATTTTTTTCTTCATTTAAATATGCCTGTTCTGATGTTTGCAGAATGTTCGCAAAATTGGACCAATTTTTCATTTAAAAAAAAAGGATGAAAGCTCATGTAAATATGTTTTTGGTAGTAGGATGACTGGGAATTTTACAGCAAATCTTTGTTTCTTTTTTAAATTTCAAGCTGTTGTCAAGCAGCTACTGGCTATACAAGTTACATGGTATTGCTCTTCACTCCCTGTTTGAATGGGCCTTCCCTGATTAGTACGAAGAGTTGGCATAAGCCATTGTGACTCATCCTCTCAGGCCTGTTAGGCGTTTAGGCTATGTGTAGCTATAGGCTGCAGTGAGAAGCAAGCTGCATCCACACTATGGTGTGTAGCTACACATCAGTGAAAGGCCTCTTCAGCGGGGGAAGGTAGTGGGTGAAGGCTCTGGCAACAGGGGGAGACTTTCCCCTTGCCAGAGCCTTTCCTGGTTGCAGTAGCATTTTCCTGCGCAGAATGGGTCTTCCGAGCAAAGGATCTGGTGATCTGCACTGCACCATTAGAAATCAAACCAACCACCCCCTCTATCATTGCCTTCATTCAACTGCCCAAACTTTTAGTCCATGGCATAGCGACTGTTTGGGAGTCTGTTGCACCCAGATAAGTAGGGGTGGATGAACTGTAGAGGAGTTAAATGTGGCAGAGGCAGGACCAAAGATGGGACCAGCACTACTGAAAATGCACTATATGAGGTGCCGAGATTTACTGCTTCCACCCCCATGGTATACCAACCACTGGCAACACATCTGCCACTATCTTCACAATGAACTGGTAGGCCTATGCCTCCTCTTGGGAGCAACACCCCCCTTTTATCTATAGACTATTATCCCTGGCTTCTCCTTTCTTTGACTCACTTAGAATGTCGATAGCATGCGTGTGTACAGTTTATCATTCTGTGTGTGTAATTACCTTCATATTATTCCCTCTTTCTTTCCCCCCTCCCCCATCTTCTCTCCCCAAGCCAAAACTGCTAGTGATGGTACAAGGTACTTCTGGGTGCCACTATAAATGAACAAAATTGCCATAGCACAACATTTTGAACTAGAGGTGGATTTCATAAGCCAGTGTATGCGTTTGTGTGTTGGGATGGGGTGAGCAAGAGGAGCAGTGGGTTGGGCCCTCAAAAATTTTGTAATAAGTGGAATTTCAAGAACACAGAAATAAACCAATTAAATATTTCAACAAAACTGTCATCTGTTTTCCTAAACCTCATGTTTTATGTATGACACACTATGGGACAGATTCACAGCTGATACAAATGGGTGTATCTCCATATAAGTCATAGAAGCTATACTAAATATACACATGCTGAGTATCCAGCCCTATATATGCATACGCATCTAGACGCACACACTAATAGTGCATGGTTAGGTTGTTCTACTTACGCTTGCAGAATGGATCTTCCGAGCAGTATCTGTCCTCTGCAAAATTTTATGCTACAGTAGCAGAGCCCACATCCGCTAAAATTCTTACCAAATGGACTGCCTGCATCACATATCACCTATTGGAATTTATGTGAACTTCATTAGACATTTTGGTGATGTGACTTTAAGGAACAGCAACAGACTACACTACAGTGTCTTTGCACGACAGAATGACTGGTGTTTAAAGATGCACAGCTGTTTTTATGTGACTCATCTGTGGCAGTCCCATTAAAACAAGATATATGTTTTCACATTATCCTGAAAAGGGATTACACTAAATAAAACATTTTTGACTGACATGAGTTTCCTATCACTCAGTTTGTCCTTTGCTGACAAAACAGGAATACAATAAGAAGGAAACCCTTGTCCTCAGGCTTTTTGAAATTACTTGGAGACATATTGTATTATTCAACTGTCCCTGAAATTCAACTGTCCCCTAAATTCTTGACTTAGGCTCTTAATGTTTGTATCTATCTTTTCTGTTTCTCAAAAGATATATTAGTGTTGAGATTTTCTTGACGATAGGTTTACATTGACATCTTCCCACTTTTACAGAATTATTCTTTCATCCCACATTAATTTCATTTTTATTGCCATATATATATATAAAATTCTTTAGTGTTTTGTTTTGTCCAGGAAATAAAAAGATACAATTAGATGAACTTCAGTTATTCCATTATATTTTTTAATGAATAATAGTGTTGTACCTGTCAATTGTGATCACAGTGGAATCAACCAAGTCCCCAAATGGATAGTTAATGATCCAGATCTAAATAGGTCTGTCGGAGCTTATGCACCTTATACCACATGTTATCACGTGGACTCCAAAAACACTAGGCTTTCTCATTTGAACTAAAGAAGAGTCTCCGTTAGTAAAGCAATAATACACAAATACCACTCATTTAATTATATCTCATGTGTCAGCCTCTCTCCATTAAGTGTTCAAAAGGAAGGCTCCCACCTGGCCAAGCCAACATGCTACATGTCACAGCTGGAAATCACACTATCCATACCTTATATTTCTGCCTTATCAGAAGCTTACCAGAGTTGATCCGATCCATGTTGCCACCTGATATATGCCCCAGCTAGATGATAGGACCTAGAATAGACTTAACCAGTTATTAGAATCCTCCAATCCATTGTTACACGATATTGCTTGTTTATCCCATACATTACTACAGTGGAGACAAATCAGAACCCTGGTGGCCAAGAGGCAGCAGGTCTACCAGGTGAGCTAAATAGGAGGGGAGAAGGAGCTGAGCAATGCTTCTCAGCTGGAAGCTGCTCTTTGCATATATTATCATTGAGTCTGAATCAGCAGCTCAAGGAGTTCCTCAGCCTAATACTCAGTGTTTCCATGGTGTCTAATGTTTCTGCCTCAGCAAATCAAACTGTGAAATATTATATCTAACTAGCCTTGTAGCTCAAGTAGGCTAAACATGTTCAGCCAGTGAGTGTCTAACTATCTCCATCCAACTATACGAGCTCATTAAGCAATATTTTTCCGCAATAATTTTGTGTATGTAAACATTGAGGAAAAGGCTAAATAGTGTACTTAAATAAATAAAAAAACCGAATACAGCACAGCATGGTTTGATGTTAGCAGCCAATTGCCTCCCCTGCAGTTGGAAGACAGCTTGGGTAACTATTCCAAAGATTAATGAACAATCACTTCTAAATTAAGCCAAGACCTATGTTTAAATCTCTCCCCTCCCACACCCTTTGCAAGTCTGAATATGAGTTATATTAGTACAGATAAAATGAGTTGGCTTTTTGTGTATTGTGGAACATTATTAGCAGTGTGAAAAAATTGCTTCTAAAACATTTCCTTCACATTTTTTCATCATTTATTTTTCTGAAAAATTTGAAAGGAAATGGGCCATGATGAGGTTTGCAGTTTCTACAACAGGATATAGACAGAAGCTTTCTGTCAGTCATTCCTAGGAATGGTACACTATTCTTCTTTGAAGCTGGAACAAAAGTAGTGGATATGTTAGAATCACAGCTGCTCTCTTAGGCTGCTTTGACACTGAATTTTGGTTGTTAGCTATTGAGAGAACATTTCTGATAACAGCACCCAGCTTTTTCTTAGCGAACATCATTAGAGGGAGTCATTACTCTTTGATGGCTCTTTCAGTGACCCAGTCTTATGCTTCTAAATCACAATAATAAAATAATAATAATATGCAAAATTTGTCCCACTTCTAGGAATGTTGGGGGAGAAGATAGACAGGATTGGTACTGTTACTCTCCATGCTGAACAGAAGACTTTAGTCTCCAAGGATGTCATACTTTTTTTCCTCATTATTAATTTAACTTTATGATTGTAAAATCCTCACTGCAGGGAGCCCAAGGACCTGCCTCTATGTTTGTACAATTTCTAGTGCACTGATGGTGCACAATACATTATACTAAGAATGTGTGTGTCCATGTGTGTTTCTGTGTATTGGTCATTAGCTGTAATAGCATGTGATGGTATATGGGGAAAACTGAAGGAGCATTTCAAGCTGTGATAGGGTGAGGGGAAAATCTATCAATGACAAACAAGAGAGTGGGAGGAAAAATGAATCAGATAATGGAGTTACAAGATACAAGAGGGTTGCAGAAATATACCTACATTTGTAAAAAAGTAGCCAGAACAGACAAGGGAACAACACCCACCATGAACCTGTGTCATTCCTTGGAGAGAGTGTAGTGTATTAGGAATAAGTCAGTATTCCCTCAAACAGTTGGGGACCATCTAATTGGTCTCCTTTTCTTATTGCAGAAGCCACCATAACCTAACAGAGCAGCAATGTCTAGGTGGGCCTTGTATGTTTATTATATACTTAGTAAACACAGTTATTTGGAACTAAACAGTGTCCATGTGGTTTCCTCATATTCTTAATGTTGTGTGAAAGAGCAAAGACACAACAGAGTCTTTCTATTCTTAGCTCTTCGAAGTTGGAAGCTATACACCTGCTACAGAGACCAACTAAGATGCAAAGAATCATAGTATTAGTAGCGCAAAGGAAAATTTAGTGCAAAGGGGAGGTTTAGAAGATAAAGTATCCCCAGTGATGCTGATCCCTACAATAGTATGAATAGTCAAACCCTCCAACAATTGTGCCACTCTGAAATCCAGGATAATCTTTTCCTTTCTGATCTTCCAACATCTGTCATGCAGGCATATCATATGTTGTATGTGAGAGGCAGAAGTAGCTCAGCCAACTAAGCAAACAACAGACCAAAATTAAATAAGAATTTCTCTCTCTATATATATTACAAGGATAGCAGCAATTCTGTCTTTGGTACAAAAAGTTGCCAGTAAAAAGAAATTAAATCACTAAGGAGATCTGGTCTAAGAAGCCATCAAGAAAGAAGCAGGTAATTCAATGGTAAAACGTGTGTATTATGTATAGGAATTCCCTGCTATATTATGTGGGGATATGATAGGTCAACCAGGGAAATGACAGCTAGACAAAGAAATTTAGATTGTAAGAGTAGAGTTCAAGCATTATGTAAAACTAGATTGTCCAACCATTGCAAAAATACATTGCAGGGAACATTTCTGCATCATCAGGGGAAAAATGAGATGACCTCATATTATTTAGTATTGAATATGTGCTTTGAGTTGTGTGAAATACAAAGAAAAAGATGGTCTCTTCCCTGAAGAGCTTACAGTATAAATAACAGACCAATAGACAACAGGATGGGAAATCCCAGGAAGAGAGAACCATTCATTTCTGATTAACACTTTTTCATATTTTCCCCTATATTTGAACATTTAAAATTTAAGCACAGAGAATCATAGAATATCAGGGTTGGAAGGGACTTCAGGAGGTCATCTAGTACAATCCCCTGCTCAAAGCAGGACCAATCCCCAACTAAATCATCCCAGCCAGGGTTTTGTCAAGCCTCACCTTAAAAACTTCTAAGGAAGGAGATTCCACCACCTCCCTAGGTAACACATTCCAGTGTTTCACCACCCTCCTAGTGAAAAAGTTTTTCCTAATATCTAACCTAAACCTCCCCCACTGCAACTTGAGACAATTACTTCTCGTTCTGTCATCTGCTACCACTGAGAACAGTCTAGATCTATCCTCTTTGGAACCCCCTTTCAGGTAGTTGAAAGCAGCTATCAAATCCCCCCTCATTCTTCTCTTCCGTAGACTAAACAATCCAAGTTCCCTCAGTCTCTCCACATAAGTCATGTGTTCCAGACCCCTAATCATTTTTGTTGCCCTCCGCTGGACTCTTTCCAATTTTTCCACATCCTTCTTGTAGTGTGGGGCCCAAAACTGGACACAGTACTCCAGATGAGGCCTCATCAATGTTGAATAGAGGGAAATGATCACGTCCCTCAATCTGCTGGCAATGCCCCTACTTATACATCCCAAAATGCCATTGGCCTTCTTGGCAACAAGGGCATACTGTTGACTCATATCCAGCTTCTCATCCACTGTAACCCCTAGGTCCTTTTCTGCAGAACTGCTGCCTAGCCATTCGGTCCCTAGCCTGTAGCGGTGCATGGGATTCTTCCGTCCTAAGTGCAGGACTCTGCATTTGTCCTTGTTGAACCTCATCAGATTTCTTTTGGCCCAATCCTCCAATTTGTCTATGTCCTTCTGTATCCTATCCCTACCCTCCAGCGTAACTACCTCTCCTCCCAGGTTAGTGTCATCTGCAAACTTGCTGAGGGTGTAATCCACACCTTCCTCCAGATCATTTATGAAGATATTGAACAAAACCTGCCCCAGGACCGACCCTTGGGGCATTCCACTTGATACCGGCTGCCAACTAGACATGGAGTCAATGATCACTACCCGTTGAGCCCGACAATCTAGCCAGCTTTCTATCCACCTTATAGTCCATTCATCCAGCCCATACTTCTTTAACTTGCTGGCAAGAATACCGTGGGAGACCGTGTCAAAAGCGTTGCTAAAGTCAAGGAACAACATGTCCACTGCTTTCCCCTCATCCACAGAGCCAGTTATCTCATCATAGAAGGCAATTAGATTAGTCAGGCATGACTTCCCCTTGGTGAATCCATGCTGACTGTTCCTGATCACTTTCCTCTGCTCTAAGTGCTTCAGAATTGATTCCTTGAGGACCTGCTCCATGATTTTTCCGGGGACTGAGGTGAGGCTGACTGGCCTGTAGTTCCCAGGATCCTTCTTCTTCCCTTTTTTAAAAGTGGGCACTACATTAGCCTTTTTCCAGTCGTCCAGAACCTCCCCCGAGCGCCATGAGATTTCAAAGATAATGGCCAATGGCTCTGCAATCACATCCGCCAACTCCTTTAGCACTCTCGGATTCAGCGCATCCGGCCCCATGGACTTGTGCTCATCCAGCTTTTCTAAATAGTCCCGAACCACTTCTTTCTCCACAGAGGGCTGGTCACCTCATCCCCATGCTGTGCTGCCCAGCGCAGTAGTCTGGGAGCTGACCTTGTTCGTGAAGACAGAGGCAAAAAAAGCATTGAGTACATTAGCTTTTTCCACATCCTCTGTCACTAGGTTGCCTCCCTCATTCAGTAAGGGGTCCAAACTTTCCTTGACTTTCTCCTTGTTGCTAACATACCTGAAGAAACCCTTCTTGTTACTCTTAACATCTCTTGCTAGCTGCAACTCCAAGTGTGATTTGGCCTTCCTGCTAAAGCATGCCAGAGCAATATATTTATACTCTTCCCTGGTCATTTGTCCAATCTTCCATTTCTTGTAAGCTTCTTTTTTGTGTTTAATATCAGCAAGGATTTCACTGTTAAGCAAAGCTGGTCGCCTGCCGTATTTACTATTCTTTCTACACATCGGGATGGTTTGTCCCTGTAACCTCAATAAGGATTCTTTAAAATACAGCCAACTCTCCTGGACTCCTTTCCCCCTCATGTTATTCTCCCAGGGGATCCTGCCCATCAGTTCCCTGAAGGAGTCAAAGTCTGCTTTTCTGAAGTCCAGGGTCCGTATTCTGCTGCTCTCCTTTCTTCCCTGTGTCAGGATCCTGAACTTGACCATCTCATGGTCACTGCCTCCCAGGTTCCCATCCACTTTTGCTTCCCCTACTAATTCTTCCCGGTTTGTGAGCAGCAGGTCAAGAAGAACCCCTAGTTGGTTCCTCCAGCACTTGCACCAGGAAATTGTCCCCTACGCATATATATTACATGCACAAACACCAAAACACTTCAGTTAGAGCGGTACATTTTGGCATTGACTTCACTGGGGCCAGGGTTTCACTTAACATGTCTCAAGCTGAGCACCCAAACTAAGACATCCATAGTCACTGGCCACTTTGGAGAATGTGGGCCTAAGTGACTGATACATAGCCACAAAGAGAGCGACTAGCAGAGCAGGAATAAAACCTAGCAATCATGACTCTCAATTTCCTGTTCTAATCATTAGATTGAACAGATAATGTATGTGCATGTACATGTATACATATTGTTTATGAGATTAAAAGCATTATTCTTTCCTTGTTTTTCCTCTCATTTTAGGGTCTTGAATTTCTGTTTGCTACCAGAATGTCCTTCTGCTTCTGGGTTCATGCACATCTGCACACAAACCCAATACGAAAAAAAAACAACCCTTTGTTCTTTGTAGTTTAAACGATTTCTCAAGGAGCCAAGCATGTCAGGAGAATATTGTACTCACCTTTAGGAAGATTTAATTTGGGCTATTTCCATAAATTCAATCCATATGAGAGCTGCTTCCACACTGTGTATTTGTTATTGGCAGGTCAAGTTTTGCCATTGTAAGTGATCCTGGTAAATGATTTACTTCATCATAATTCAGTACTTGGATATGTAAACAAGAAAAATAAAAGGGAAGTGGGGAAAATATCATAAATGAGTTCTTGTTGCTTTTGCCAAGTAAAGTGTTTATGTTATTTTATCACCATCTTGTTAGAGAGATTATTCTGTTAAATTCAAATAAATGAAAAGTAATGGAAAATGAAAAAGAGTTGAATTGCCTGTGATAGATCTTCAGAGTTTAAAAACTACTGATGTTGCACAGTGGTTATTCATTTCCTTGGATCCAAATATGCCCTTTTCTGACAGGCCTTAGATTATAGTTTTTATTTTACTGTTTATTGTTCCTCTTTCTGCATATTGATCTTGGATAATCAGACATCCCAGTTTAGCAGCAGTGTCCCAGTTTGCAAACTCGGTTCCACTGCCTCAGATAGTTTTACAAAAAAATTTGTTTCATAGAGGTCTCACTGAAAACATTTGATCGCCTGCTCACCTTACTACCCAGCTATGCTGTAGTGCCCTCTCTGACCCACAGCAAGTATTGTGCTTCCCCTTCCATCTAGTGCTCACTGGCTACCTCTCAGTGCTTTAGTTATTGTGATACTGAAAGTGATTAGGTGTGAGGGAGGGAACAGCTGCTCTGAAGCATCATTTTTGTGCTCTCTCCCTCTCCCTCTCTCTCTCTCTCTCACACACACACACACACACACACCCCCCAATACTCTGGTGTCTCCAGCAGTAGTAAATGAGCACTAGGGCAGAACAGAAGGGCAATGACATTGTTGAAGGAAAGGGGAAAATGAGAACTGAGGCAGGAAAAGAGAAGAGGGGACAGAAAAAGAACTCAGCAAGAAGAGTAAGGAAAGGAGGATTTACAGAGATAAGGAATGGGGAAATAGGAAATTTGGGGTAACAGCTAGAGAGTAGGAAAAAGTGGAAGAGGAAAGGAGAAGAGATGGAAGAAAGGAGGAGGAGAACTTTTCAAAACTTTTTCATGGCACCACTAGTTGAAGAGTTTTTAAAACAAACGAACAAGGAATATGGGGAAGATGGCAAAAGGAGGGGGAAAAACAGCTAACACCAAGGTAAAGTATATCAAGACAGGCAGATTGTAGAATGAAATAATGAAGTATCTTACATGAGTTGTGGTGGGGGCAGATAAATAACAACTAAAGAAACAAAGTGAACGGGACCTGCCAGGGTACAGGATGATATATGCATTAGCAAGAGGCACTGGGCACATTTTCTGTTGTTTTTGAGAAATGGTCACCTTATATTTATTCCATTGCTGCCATTGGAACATTTGACCCCGAGTTGCAATGGCTTTAGATATGGGGAATGTAAACATTTTCCCCTCCAAGAAATTTTAGGGCATATCTACACAGAGACACTCAGGAAAATTAAAGCCAAATTAACTAAAGGTGTGAATTTAAAGTGCATAATTAAAGTGCATTTAAACTCTGTCTCATTCAGACGTTAGGTGACCTTTCTAAGGGGATGAAAATGTACTCAAGGGTTTAATGTACATTTATTAACATGCTTTAAGTTCACACCTTTAGTGAATTTAGCTTAACTTTCCAAAGAGTCCCTGTGTAGACATACCCTTAGATATGATGCACTCATCTTTCTTTCAGTTTGGGATCTGATTGTTGAAACTCAGGTTACTCATGTGAAGCTGAAATAATCTGTGAACATTAGTTTAAATGGGGACTTGGATTCCCATGAGATCATGTGAGAAATTTGGAAATATATACTTAACAGGAAAGGTTAATCAAAGGTTAATAGTTCTGAAGACTTAGTAAAGATGAAACTAAAGGACTGAGAATGGAAAGTAGGGACACTTTAGTAGGTTTTTTTCACATTAACTCATTTCACCTAGAAATCTCAGAGGAACATAAAGTGCCTATCCTACCTCTGTTGCTTGGACAAAAATAGTCTAGGGACATACCAAGACATTAGTGTCTAATCAATTTGACATCAGCTATGGGGAAAGTTAAAAAACTATATTTAGGAAATCAAAGGAGGAATACTGAAAAAGTACAGCTTGGACTGAAACACCGAGATAGATTCAGAAAAATGGAAATCAGCCCTGCAGCAACTTGGCAGAATTCTTGCTTCCCAGAAGTCCAAAGTGAAGTAGAGCATATTGTTGAGTTCAGTGATCATTCACACAGATGACATAAGATTTGGATTCCATGCAGTGTGATGCAACATCCAAAAAAAGTGAAACCACACAAGTAAATCTCAGGGCCAGACCTTCAGCTGCACAAAGGTGCCCAAAAGATGCTTATCTGGCTACTTCAGCATTTCCCCTGCTCAAGAGAATCCCCAGATTGCTCAGATATGCCATAACAGCTCTTATGCCACCCTCTCCCCAGCTCCCAGGGCAGGAGCATGGCTAGACAAATAGGATGATGACTGGCCATAATGGAATAATGGAAACTATAATGGAATAATAATAATAATAGTAATAATAATTAATAATAATTATAATTATAATGGAAACTAACCCAGATGAGAGTGGCCTTTTATGCTTTTCTAATCTGCACCAGGGTAATGACACAGCACTGATCAGCCTGAGTGTAAACCACACCTCGGTCCTCTTCTGACGTTCACAGAAACCTCCTCCACTACAGCTCAGCATCTAGTCCTTCAAAGTACCTCTCTCTCTCTCTCTCCCTTTGCTACCAACTGAGAAAGTGTCATACATGAAGTCTGTAAAGACAATATGACCAGACTAGCAAAATGTGCTGAAATCACATGATACAGAAATTTTGCCGAGCTCCTCTCAGTGGAAATTTTTTTTCCATGTAGAAAGATGAGAAACATTTCTTCTGCGCCTTTAACTAGCCTTATAGATGCTAAAAGTGTAGGTCTATGAAACTAAGTTTACCTAAGCAGGTGTTGAATTCCCAAGGAGGCCTTGGAAATACACAGTTCATATTTTATTTTTGTCTGTCCCAGAAGCTGACAAATAAGTTTTGCCCAACTGCAAATTTGTATATTAGATACATATGTCAAGTACTGTTTTTGGTTTACAAATAACTAGCTCTTTCAGAGTTTTTTTAAGTGAAATTGCAAGGAGGCATAGCCAAATAATTGCTAGAATGATACATAGACTTTTGTTACAAAAGCTTTAGCATGTTTGTAAAGTACTTTTGCTGTTATAAGATCAAAGTGGGTAAAGCGCAGAATTACTATTCCCTCAGAAGAGCTGCCAATGAATACCATCAATTCAAACATCCTGCCTGAGGTTAAATGTGGGGTTGAAGACACCTAAATCCATGTTTTCAAGGCCAGATAGGAATACTGTTGAAGCTGACCTACTGTAGCGTGAATAGGCAACTCTATAATAATTGTGCTAGTCTGAATCCTGGGATAATTTTTCCCTCTTTCACCTCCCAATATCTGTCATTCACGAAGCTTACCTTTACTGTGAGATAACTGAACATGAGGGAAAGAGGAAGCTGCTAAAAAGTCAGCATCTCCCAAGAATTATCACCCTGATACCATAGTTAGTTTCTATTATAATCAGATGGGATTGGTAATCTCAAATGGGTGGCAATCTCAAACACCATAAAGGCGCAAATACTGGCTAATGTTGATTCTTTAATATTGAACACTATATGTGTTAATGATTTAACGGAACACCCCCTCTTTTTCTCTAACATGCATAATTTTCAAACTTAATGACAATGACAAAACTTTAGCAAACAGTTCTTTACACATGTAAATTCAATACTTAAAGATCTTTTCCCCTACCTTTCTCTATTTCAGGAAACCAATTTTCTTATTCCCATTCCCCTGCACAACTAAAATTGATAAGGTTTCAAAATTAAAAGAAAAGGGTACATTTGCACTTTAATCATTTGTCTGGGTTTGCTGAACATAAATCAGACTTTCACACCACACTAGCATGCCAGAAACAATATTCATGTAGCAGTGCTGAGATCACTTAATGTCTTATACATAATGTGCTTTAGGCTGCAGAAATTCACTGAATCTGTTCGTCTGATTGTTCCTGTGGCTTAGAGCACATACATACGGGAAAAAGAAGAGCCTTACAGAGTTTGGTTTCCTGAACAAAAATCATTCAAACAGTACCCCAACACTGACAAATATGGTCAATTACACTAGCCCCTTAAATGAGAAACCAAAATTAGGCTCTAAGAGTATCCATGCAATATTAGTCAAGAGCACAGCCTATTGCCTCCTTACAAAAACTTCATGGATTTTTAGTTGTCTCTCCCCATGCCAGGAGAAAGGGGAAGGGCCAAAGAGGAGTCAGGATTCTGGGACTCACACGGCCCCTGCCCAAAGGCCCAGTGATACATGTAGAGGAGGCCCAAGCACAGGGCGAGGGGTCAGTGAGGGGAGCAGGAGCCCACGCAGAGCACGTAACAGACCTGGCTGGGCAGGGTCCCCTGGAGGGGAGAGAACAACAAGACCAGGAATGGGGAGCTGTAGGGAGTGGCCTGGGGGACCAGAGACAGATGGCAAAGGGAATTAGGGAGATCCCAGATAAGGAGAGAGAGTGGAGCAGACAGGAAGAGGTGTGGCAGCCCAGTAACACCCCTCAACACTATCCACCTTACTGCCCTGAGACCAGCCATGCACAGGGAGCCGTGACTACCACTGGCCTGGGGAGTTCTCAGCAGCCCCTGAGCCAGGGAGAAGGTGGCAAGTCATGCAGGGTAACTGCAGCCAGATCCATGGAGGCTTGTTGGGTCTGGTGCTAAGGCAAAGGCCTGCGTCAGCTTTGGTCAGCCTAGGCAGCGGCGGCCACACCTCACAGCAGGCAGGGGAGTGCAGTGCTCAGAGAAGGGTGGTTTTTCCTTTTTGTTCCTCTTAGGACGACCCTTGACCACGGGGAGTGAATGGTTGCTCCCCCTGGCGTAGCCAGTGCATTCACCCACCTCAGAGGTAGGTCTTCATTCAGTAAAGCCCTGTGGAAAAGCACCTGGTGACCTCTCGAACCAGGGTCCCTGTTGTAGGGTATGATTTGGGGCTTGCACAAAAAGGGTGGGTCTGGATATTGCTCTGGTAGTTTGTGTGGAACACCGAGTGAAGCCGCAATCCAGTGGGCAGGGCATGAGCCTCATCACATGCCCCTATCAAACTGACGAACCAAGTTTCACCACCCCATGGAAGAGACTGTTACTGTTTAAAGTGGGTTTATTTGTATGTATACTTATAGGGTAAATAGTTTGGGATGACTTTTCATCTGTGTGTAGGAAGAAGTGTAAGTATTGCTTTAGCATATTTTAAAACCTTGTAATTACATAGTATGTTCTGAAACCTGCTAACAAGTTTTTTCCTGTTTTTAGGCTGTTCCTGAGAAAGGTAAATCTGTTTTATTTGTTGTGTGTGTTTGCTCTTTTTACTAGTTTAGTTTAAAATAAAACTGCTACCCCAGTTAGGGGTATTTTACTTATTGTGAATCTATCTAGTAACAAGGTGGGAGCCACACCACCTCACAGATCTGAGGTTGGTAAGAGGAGTAACTGAGGAAGAGGTACCATGGCGAGAGGGCAAGGTGATTTGGAAGCTCCCTCGCCATAGTATCCAGTGTTCACACTGAGGCCCAGGGTCTCACAAGCAGCTGTAACATCCCTGAAGAGGGAGGATAATTAAGTTGCAACCTTAAACTGAATCCCACAGTGTTCTGGGATCCAGCAAGCAAGGTCCTGCTGGAGTAGATTTGCTAGATAGATCTGGGGAAAGGAAGTTTCCTGGAGTTATTAGATCCACTCTGAGCCTGTCCCTCTGGGTAACACCAGGGGTAGCGAGAGATGGATTGCTTCTCGTTCCACCAAGGTAACTTAGGGTGGGAGGTAGGGTCCCATTTTACAATACTCCTACCCCAATCCCGTTTCAAGCACCTTGATAAGAAAGATGAATATATGAAATATATCTATGGTTTAAGAATGGCAGATGCAATTGAATGTGGCTATGTGTAGGATTTACTCAGTCTAAGTCAGGACTACTTCACGACAGTGTGTCAGCATTGACATCCACTAATCCCCAACAAAGCTTTTCTGACAAAATAGCTATACTACACTGGCAACCCTTAGGGAAATGTACAATTACAGAAAACGTCTGTTGTTTAATTCTGTGAATCCTGTACAAGGTGTACTTTTAGTGTTAGTGGGGGATTTAGTTGATCATCCTGTTTATTCGTGTACCTGAAAGAAAGAACGGCAATTGTAGAGCAGAAAAGTTTCTGTTATATCTCTGTTTTTGCTTGCTCCTTATTAGTGGAGAGAAAGTGGAGTGGCCCTCTGAATTTGAAAATTAATATTAAAGCTACCTCAGTACCTCAAGGCTAATTTCCCTTGAACCTTCTCAGTTTTATCATAATTTCTTCTTACTTTATCCTTATAATTAACACAATAATACTTCTAATTTCTTACAATTTAGTTGAGCTTTTCTAGAGGATGATTTATTAATATACACATACAGAGCTCTCTCAATATAATTAGTCAGCTCCATATCACAATTGCCTTCCAATATCAAAGATCCCCTTTATATTGACTATGGATCTGGATAGAATTAGAAGCATAAAATTCCAAAAGAAGATTATATACTCTATGAAATACTGTCTTCCCAATCTTTGGAAGATGCACCAAGCTCTCCCATCATTACATAATGACAAATCTCTGTAAGTTTCTTCCCCACAGAATATTGTGGCACAACACTGGCATTCCAGGTCAGCAGTGTAAAATCACCTAAACCCATTTATTTTTAAGGCCAGATAGGACTACTGTGATCACCCAGTCTGACCTCCTAAACAGCAGAAGCCATAAAACTTCACCCAGTAGTTCCTACACCAAGCTCAATAACTTCTTTTATCTAAACCATATCTTTCAGTAGGAAATCCAATCACGATTTAAACATTTCCAGTGGTAGAAAGTCCACCACATCCTGTGGTAAAGTATTCAAGTGATTTATTACAATCACTGTTTATATTTAAGACATTCACTTCGAACTTGAATTTTTCTAGTTTCAGTCTCCAGCATCCGACCTCTGCCACAAACACAAAATACCTCCCATCGACAACAGAGATGATATAAGGCCATAAATATTGTGCTTCTCACCACAACTAAGATTTCTGAAGAATCAGTGATAATACTTACAAGAATTTACTGTACCAGATATATAACTTTATCAGCTCACTTGTGTTAGGAAAAACCCACCAAATGTTTCTCGCTGTGAGAACAATATCACTCACTATGTTATAAGCATTCATTTAAAGTAACATAACTATTTTGAAACTGCTATTTAGGAAGATATTAACTACGATCATTAAGTATAAATAGTGCCTGTCCAAAAAAACATGACCGCCTACATATTTTCCTTCTATGCACTTTATCTCTTCCCCTGTATGAGAGCTTCTGAAAACTCACATAACTCCTACTGAGAATTAAGAGCCTGCTTCCTCTGAAAGACATTCTTCTAAGAGCTCATCATTTCCACAATCTCCTCGCTCATAGATATAGGTAGGGATTAAAATCTGCCCTGCAGTCACACATACTAATTCCACAGAGGAGTGGCACAGCCAACTGGTATACCATTGCCAAGGCTTGAATGGCACAGCTCCCACTCCAGCTTAGTCAGGTTCCCTGGGGACTGATTGATACCATAGTAGCAGAAAATATCTCGGTTAATCTCCTCTAACTGCTGTTGACCCATCTCTGCCATCCCCTCCGAAGTATGTAATAAATCAAGTGCATTTTACATGAAAAATGAAGTAATGACTCAGTGAAACCAATGGCTAATTGCACACAGAGGCCTCTGGGAGATGTGGGACAAATCCATGTCAGATTTGAAAAGGCAGAAAAGGAAGCTGAAGTTAATAACTCCTCAAATGCTGACAAGTTGAGGAGGACTTGAAATGCATCATTTCTTCAGATACAAACTGATTCTCACTTAAGGGGAATGAAAAATTCTAGCTATACGTGTAGTCTTTACAGCAATAACAGCACGGACTTTTGAGGAAATAACGTATCAGCACAAGGAATAATCTACTGAATGAACATTTTCTTTTGGCCACAATTTCACATTCTGGAGACAATAAGAAACTTTATAATCATATATATGTATACTAGATCTGGTCAAAAATTTTCTGTCCATTTTTTTAAACATAAAATTGGGGTTTTGACTAAACAAAATGTTACAGAAAGAATACCTGCTTCCTGATGAAAATTTTGTCTTAGAGAACAAAAAACACCTGAAAATCAAAATCTTTTCAGCCAAAAACTGAAAATTTTGATTTTGAAAAATGCAGTGCCTCATGTCCCTATTCTGCTCTATGGGCTGGGCTCCCATGAGGCACTGCAACAGCTCAGCAGGAGGGGAGACTATGGTACATCATGGGAGATGTAGTCCAGCCAGGGAACTTGGCCAATAGAAAGAACTGGGGCATGAGGCATCCAAATTACAACTCCCACAAGGCACCACAGCAGCTCAAAATTTTTGAATCAAAAGCTTTCAGCTGAAAGGTTTTAGCTTTAAGTCAAAATTGAAGTAAAAAGAAAAACAATCCATTTTCCAATGAGCTCTATTCATAGAATCATAGAAATGAAGGGCTTCAAGGGACTTCAGAAGGTCATCTAGTGCACACCCCCATGCTGAGGTAGGACCAAATATACCTAGAAGATCTCTGAGAGGTGTCTGTCTTCTTAAAAACCTGCAGTGATGAGGATTCCACAACCTCCCTTGGTAACCTTTTTCAGTGCTTAACTATCCTTATAGTTAGGAAAAAAACTTGAATATATAACCTAAATCTCCCTTGCTGATTATAATGTTTACTTAAAGAGAAAAGCTTAAATACCAAAATGAAAAGAAGACAAGGCTCTTGTGTGCTGAGGATTCTGATCTGATTTAATCAGATTGGATTTAATCAGATCAAGAAAGAAGATAGTTATTTACATAATAAAAAAATTGCAGGAGGAAAATGTGTCATAGACTCACACTTTAAGACCATCATGAGCATCTAGTCTGACCTCCGGCATATTGCATGCCACTGAAGCTTATACACCCTCTCCTGAATAGGCCCATAACCTCTGGCTGGCTTAGTGATGTCCTCAAATTTTGATGGAAAGACTTTGAGTTACAGAGAATCCACCATTTACTCTAGTTCAAATCAGCAAATGACCTGTGCCCCTCTCACCAAATCTTGGAAAACTAGTCAGACATCAAGACATTACTTCAAAGGAGTCATGTTTTTTGTCTACTTCGGCTTAATCAAAATTCAGGGGCCTGGCTGAGGCCCTCCAAAATCAAATCTTCACTGCTTCATTCTATGACTCCTTAAATCCTCCTAACCCAAACAGTTTGATTTAAAATCAGTCTAGATTCAGCAAAGCAAACACTTTGCTTCTTCTCTCCTATTTTATATAGTAAAACTTTAGTGGCAAATGTCTGCAATATGATAGATGATATATAGTATTACAGTTACAAGAACAAAGACATAAACCAGAAAGGCAAGCCTGCACCAATCAATACTACAAGGTGAACAGACAGATTTATTCTTTCACTATAGAGAGTTGTTATACCACAAATACATGACAGTAAGAAGGGCAGCCTCTTTTCCAAATAAATAGTTTCTATCTTTTTTCAAAAGTGGCCACGGATTTTAGTCGTTTCAGCTTTTGGGAGCCGAATCTGAGACACCATTTCAGACCTAAGGTTGCCAAGACTCCAGGATTGTCCTGGAGTCTCCAGGAACTAAAGATTAATCTTTAATTAAAGATTATGTCATGTGATGAAACCTACAGGAATACATCCAACCAAATTGGCAACCCTATTCAGACTAAAAACTGAGGCACCCACATTCTCCCTTCTTTCCAGAAGCCTCAGAATTGGGCCAGAAGGGGAAAGAAATTCTTGAGGTCTTTAAGGATTGCACCCATACCCTCTCTTTGTGGACACTAAATTTCTCCATGGGCTTGAGGAGGCGAGCTTCTTGGCTGATGGCTTGGGTGGAAGATGCATCATAAGCCTATTGGCTCTTGCACACCCAAAGGAAATCTTATAAGGCCTTCCCTCTGCCCAGAGTGACGTGAAAAAAATCTCTTCCACCACCACCCTGAGATAAGAATAGAAGCAGGTTTTGGGGCCTTGTGATAAGCACTGTGTCAATCACCTTTTGGGGCTGGAAATTAGTTTTTCCCCTTACTTGGTGTGGGCACTGTGGGGTTCATTTGCCTTCCTCTCAGCAACTTGTGGACCTGGTTGGGTAGGGTAGGTTGCAAAATTTATTCTGTCACCACTTTCAAGTGCTCACTGCAGGTATTCATTCCTTGGGGGGCCCCTAGAAGTGGGTTTAGGGGAAGGCATTTCCTAAAGAAGGCAGGGGATGGTGTCCTAATGTCTGCAAGGAGACAACCTCATCTCTACTCAGTTGGATCATACAGGATTTGAACAAAAATGGACAAGTTTATATATAATCTCTGTCTTCTCTTTGGGAATTATTTTCCCTGGTTCCTCAAAGGAGCATTTGATTAAAAAAAAACCCTTTAAAATATTATTTTACAATATTAGCTGTCAGCTAATTGTCACTTGCAAGGGAAGTGTCTCTTTCCCATCTTTAATTCAGATGAGGCTTAGGGACTTGATGGCCCCATTTATGTAAATAGAAAAATACCTATTAATACTGCGAGAAATAAAGATATGTTTTACAGGCACTGGTCCCCTGTTCAACAACCTTTCAGACTCTCCATTATTTTTAAGGTTTCAGACGAACAGCCGTGTTAGTCTGTATTCGCAAAAAGAAAAGGAGTACTTGTGGCACCTTAGAGACTAACCAATTTATTTGAGCATAAACTTTTGTGAGCTACAGCTCACTTCATCGGATGCATACTGTGGAAACTGCAGAAGACACTATATACACAGAGACCATGAAACAATACCTCCTCCCACCCCACTCTCCTGCTGGTAATAACTTATCTAAAGTGATCACTCTCCTTACAATGTGTATGATAATCAAGGTGGGCCATTTCCAGCACAAATCCAGATTTTCTCACCCACCCACCCCCAAAACACACACACACAAACTCACTCTCCTGCTGGTAATAGCTTATCCAAAGTGACCACTCTCCTTACAATGTGTATGAAAATCAAGGTGGGCCATTTCCAGCACAAATCCAGGTTTTCTCACCCCCCACCCCAAAACACACACACACAAACTCACTCTCCTGCTGGTAATAGCTTATCCAAAGTGACCACTCTCCCCACAATGTGCACGATAATCAAGGTGGGTCATTTCCAGCACAAATCCAGGTCTTCTCACCCCCCCACCCCAACACACAAACTCACTCTCCTGCTGGTAATAGCTCATCCGAACTGACCACTCTCCTTACAATGTGTATGATAATCAAGGTGGGCCATTTCCAGCATAAATCCAAGTTTAACCAGAACGTCTGGGGGGGGCGGGAGTAGGAAAAAACAAGGGGGAAGTGCATAATGACTTCGCCACTCCCAGTCTCTATTTAAGCCTAAATTAATAGTATCCAATTTGCAAATGAATTCCAATTCAGCAGTTTCTCGCTGGAGTCTGGATTTGAAGTTTTTTTGTTGTAAGATAGCGACCTTCATATCTGTAATTGCGTGACCAGAGAGATTGAAGTGTTCTCCGACTGGTTTATGAATGTTATAATTCTTGACATCTGATTTGTGTCCATTTATTCTTTTACGTAGAGACTGTCCAGTTTGACCAATGTACATGGCAGAGGGGCATTGCTGGCACATGATGGCATATATCACATTGGTGGATGTGCAGGTGAACGAGCCTCTGATAGTGTGGCTGATGTTATTAGGCCCTGTGATGGTGTCCCCTGAATAGATATGTGGGCACAGTTGGCAACGGGCTTTGTTGCAAGGATAAGTTCCTGGGTTAGTGGTTCTGTTGTGTGGTTTGTGGTTGTTGGTGAGTATTTGCTTCAGGTTGGGGGGCTGTCTGTAGGCAAGGACTGGCCTGTCTCCAAGATTTGTGAGAGTGTTGGGTCATCCTTCAGGATAGGTTGTAGATCCTTAATAATGCATTGGAGGGGTTTTAGTTGGGGGCTGAAGGTGACGGCTAGTGGCGTTCTGTTATTTTCTTTGTTAGGCCTGTCCTGTAGTAGGTGACTTCTGGGAACTCTTCTGGCTCTATCAATCTGTTTCTTCACTTCCGCAGGTGGGTATTGTAGTTGTAAGAATGCTTGATAGAGATCTTGTAGGTGTCTGTCTCTGTCTGAGGGGTTGGAGCAAATGCGGTTGTTTCGCAGAGCTTGGCTGTAGACGATGGATCGTGTGGTGTGGTCAGGGTGAAAGCTGGAGGCATGTAGGTAGGAATAGCGGTCAGTAGGTTTCTGGTATAGGGTGGTGTTTATGTGACCATTGTTTATTAGCACTGTAGTGTCCAGGAAGTGGATTTTTAAACTATAGGTGGCCTCTTTCTTCGAACAATATGAACAAAATGAAGGCTCAGTGCTGATGTACCAATACTTTAATTACAGTTAGTTTGAAAAAACCAATTAATTGTACATCAGAGGGGAGGGCGCAGGGAGAGAGAATCAAAAGATCTTGGCAAAACTTATTCAGTTTTTTGTTACAAATAATCCTTTTGTAAAGAAAATGTGTTTCATTTTGTTTTTCATCATCATTATGTTTGTGGTTGTTGTTGAAAACTGGAATTTTCTGAGCAAAATGAAGATTTTCCATTAGATTTCATGTTATTAAAGAAAAAATTGTTAAATTTTTTTTTAAAGAATTTTGACTGCTTCTATAGAAGAATGTATTAATCAGAATACTGATTAATGGCTGAAGTGCAATTTTAAAACATTTTTGTATTAAATCCTCTATATAATATCCTAATGGCAAAGTATTTTGTAATAAAGGTAGTGTGAAAAAAAATTAAAATGTATCAAAGTCTTTTAACTTTACCTACTTTTAGCCTTGGAACAAGTATATCATTGGGAATAAGATCTAGAAATCAACAAACTTACTTATTTCCATAAATCAGTGTATATCCTAAAGCGTGCTATAAAAATCAGATTCAAACTAAAATATTTTATGTTTATTTTGGCATTTTATTTATTCTATATACAGATCTTCTCTTTTCCCAGTCTTTGGCCTGACAATGAATAAATTGTATGCTTTATCCAGTTAAATACCATACATCTTGATCTCAACATGGATTTAGTTGGATCATAGTCCCAAGAGGTTTACACTCCGGGGAAAGTATGAAATGCTGCCTTCAGAAGTACATCACTAATCACTTTGTATAGACCTGTGTGAAACCTCTCTGACTTTTAGAAGAGGTCTTGCCTTTTGGCCCAGCACTGTTGTATAGCCTCAAAGGGAGATAATGTTTTTTTTTCTTTTCTCATTTGTTTTCTGCATACTTATTTGCATGCCAAGGGTGTCCTTTAGTTCTTACAAAGGACAACCTTACATCACTGAAGAAAAACCAATGCTGCTACACTCTGAACTGAGTTTTCCACCTTTGAACCACTTGTGCCTCACATTCTTGGCATGTTGCTGGTATTAGACTCAGGTGGTGATAAGGCATTGAGTTCAGGGGATGATAAAGAACTGAGTCTGACACACAAAGGATAAACGAGAATTGCTGATAGAAAGCTGTTCTACTTTTACATTCATTGTGAGGGGAGGTGGGTGTATTTCCATCTCCCTGTCAGGTACCTGAAAACAACAGACCTTATCCCTGCTTAATCTCAATGGGTTACCTTCATAAGCTCTTGAAAAGTTATATATGGAAGCCTAGAATAAGCCGATTAGCAATTGTTGTTTGCAATCGGACATCAGCAAAGTACATAATAAGACTGAAATATCACCAAGAATATAGAATGAAGAGGGAGAACAGACATAGTGCTGTCACTTCAAGATTTGGCAGACATAAGGGTCACACAAAACTCAAATTGCTCATCCACACACACAACCCCTTCCATGCAGACAGCCATCTTAGCTTCTCTCTCCTTGAAGAGGGCACCTCTGCTACCACTACTTAAGCAGCAAAAGCTCCATTTTTAAAAAAAGCATTGCCCACTGTAGCGGGGTGGTAACCCCGCTCCTGCCAGAAGGGGATAAAGCAGCCCTGGAGAGGGCTGCAGTGAGGAAAGCTGGACTAACTGGGAAAGCAGCCACAGCTGTAGCCAGTGCAATTAGGGCCCAGCTGACCCTTATCAGAGGGTGGTGGGCCAGAAGGACTCAGATTCTCTCTCTGGCTCTAGAGAGGGAAGGACCTGGCTGCCTGGGAAGCTGAGAAGGGTATCTAGGGTGGAGCAGTGCTGGGGAAGGGCAAAGGGAGCTCCAGTCTAGCAAAACCCCAGGCTGCAGACTGAGTTAAGGGCCCACAAAGGGTACTGGGGCAGCCCTGAGATAGCCAGAGGCAGCAGGTCCAAACTCCCCCTTGCCAATGATGAGTGGCCTTTACAGACTGCAGTCAGCCCCAGTGAGCGGGGGGCTAGATAGTCACTGGCAGTAGCTGGTGAGGTGGGGATAGGGGGTTGGGGATTCCCCTGAATGGGGAGACCCAGATTGTGCATTGCTCTGGTGGGCAGAACCCCTGGGTAAAGGGCACTGGGGTCTGGGAGGGACACGGGGTGAGGGGGGGGAGTAGTGGCAGGTGAGACATCAGAGGGCGCTCTGGGGCTGGAAAGAGCTAATTCCCTGGACAACCAGCAGGAGGTGCTGTGCTGGTGAGTTGCTGCCTGCCACACCCATACGCATTTATTCCTCTAAACTCAAATTTTGACCTTCAGGGATTATGAAACAATAATTGATCAGTCAGTTATGTTTGATCAGGATAAATGTTTTTATGATGACAGATTCATTTAAATGCCAGCTATATGCCAACTTGCTAGATCTGAGCATTTTTTATTTTTACTACAAAAAGAAAAGGAGTACTTGTGGCAGCTTAGAGACTAACCAATTTATTTGAGCGTGAGCTACAGCTCACTTCATCGGATGCATACCGTGGAAACTGCAGCAGACTTTATATATACACAGAGAATATGAAACAATACCTCCTCCCACCCCACTGTCCTGCTGGTAATAGCTTATCTAAAGTGATCATCAGGTTGGGCCATTTCCAGCACAAATCCAGGTTTTCTCACCCTCCACCCCCCCACACAAATTCACTCTCCTGCTGGTGATAGCCCATCCAAAGTGACAACTCTTTACACAATGTGCATGATAATCAAGTTGGGCTATTTCCTGCACAAATCCAGGTTTTCTCACATCCCCCCCCACCCCCATACACACACAAACTCACCCACCAGCAGGGTGAGTTTGTGTGTGTATGGGGGTGGGGGGGGATGTGAGAACCTGGATTTGTGCAGGAAATAGCCCAACTTGATTATCATGCACATTGTGTAAAGAGTTGTCACTTTGGATGGGCTATCACCAGCAGGAGAGTGAATTTGTGTGGGGGGGTGGAGGGTGAGAAAACCTGGATTTGTGCTGGAAATGGCCCAACCTGATGATCACTTTAGATAAGCTATTACCAGCAGGACAGTGGGGTGGGAGGAGGTATTGTTTCATATTCTCTGTGTATATATAAAGTCTGCTGCAGTTTCCACGGTATGCATCCGATGAAGTGAACTGTAGCTCACGAAAGCTCATGCTCAAATAAATTGGTTAGTCTCTAAGGTGCCACAAGTACTCCTTTTCTTTTTGCGAATACAGACTAACACGGCTGTTACTCTGAAACCTATTTTTACTACAGTAATGCAAATTTATTAATGTATTATGAAATATCTGCCAAATTTTTGTATCAAATTGGTGGTTTTTCCAAATCCTTCCTCAATACTGAAACCTGTGCAGCAACAGTTTGGTTTTTCAGTTTCTTTTCTTTTTTAATCTAACATGACAGAGAAACCAGTACAGAGCAAACTACAAAGCCTAATATCTTCTGAATAGAGTTTTAGCTGGCCTTGTATCTTCTGTAATGGCCTATTGAATCTTGATAGGCCATTTGTCAGTCCTAAACAACAGTGAAGATTGAGAGAGTGCAGAAAGACAGAGGGACTTGATTAAAAGTAACACAAAATAGCATGTAAGCAAGCTAAAGTGCTGTATAGTTATCCTCTGAGATTACACAACCATTTGACTTAATTTTTCTGACAGTTCAGTATAATATCACATTAGACAGATTGTCCTTGGCTATCATTTGTTTGTTCCCACTTTTTGTCCAGAGGCATCTTCTGGACACCATCACACTTCAGACAAAGCAAATAAACTAGAAACTATTGGAAATACAGGTTATGATACAAGCAGGGTTGTCCTTATGATTTGTGGGTCCTGTAGATGCTGACATGGGAAAAAGTGGGGAGATGTATCTGTTTAATGGTTTCTCACTTCAATCCTATTCCCAGATGTGGACTGTGTATTTTTTTCCAAATACACTGACCATAATGGTTGCATTACTTGTGGGTGGTTAAGTTCAGCACACACAACTTGCCCCACAGATAATGCTGATATTTTCCAGTGATATCTGAAACTACAGTGTTTGAATATGCTTTGTTTTCAGTAAGCTTATTTTTTTGTATACAGTAACTCCACATTACTGGAACATCTTTAAAACTATGATAACTTTTCAGATTGACTTGTAACGTCTCCATAATATGGGTTGGGTTTATAATAATAATAAATTACAGTTCTTATACAAGCTGTTCATCAAAAGATAAGCTATTTATTAAGGAAATATCACTATCTTCATTTTACAGGTGTAGAAACTGAGGCAAGGAGCAGTGAAATGTCTTGTCCAATGACACACAAGTCAGTGGTAGAGATGGAAATAGAACTCAGGTGACTCAACTGTCAGCCCAGCAGTGAGGTATTCACCCTGCCTCCCTTGTACTTTCTGAATTTTAGCAGATTTGAAGCTAAAGAGTCAGAAAGTGAACGTAGAAATTGTTGTACAGGAAGCAGGGCTAGATGAAGCAGTTCAGATAAACAAGAAATACAAACTAAAGCTGTGTTGAGGCTCATAAAAGCTCATATCCCCTTCTTCCCTTCCCACAGCCCACTTACAATATTTCTGCGCCTCTTGAACACATTCTAATTTCTGACAATAGGTTGTTACTGTCCCTCCTCTGGGGAAGCTCAGCCTTTTGATCCTGATAATTTAATGACTGGATCTGTTTGCTGCTTCCTTCCTAGTCATGGTGGTTGTGAGGGGTCTGAGAATGAGGCAATATCCAATGAAGAAAAAGTAGGAACTACTCCACTGAGGCCTGTAAAGAGTAGAACTAGAACCTTGGAGTGGATCCAATAAGAAGCCAATTTAGGATGGAGAAGGCTCCTCCCCTTTTTGTATTTTCTGTGTGCAAGGACTGCAGCATCCCACACCTGAAGAAGGAAACTAATGGACTGCAGTGTAAGCCACAACATCAAATTATCTCAAGAATCCACCTTTACGGGTTTTTTTAAGTACTGACAGCCAGTTCCCTCAGACTGGTGGTTGTTAATCTGATTCCTTTACCTTCCTTATCCCCTTAGAAGGGCAACATCTACCAATTAGTTAGCAATACTCTAAATCTGAAAGCAAACATACCAGTACCTCAAAGAATCTATAACACTATCTCCATAGGATGAAAAGGAAATCCTGCTGCTTAATTTAAATCAATTTTAACTATTATAGGAGGTGGCACAAGACCTAAGACCTGTTTAAGCTCTGCAGGTGTATTCATGCTTTACGATTTCAAGGTAAAAAGAAGCTGTTGTAATGAGGATGCTGGCCAAACCCTTAGTATGATATTGATTACATACAAAGTAATCTTGCACATCACAAGAACAAAAAACATATATGTCCTTTTCTACCCAGTTCTGCACAATTATGTAACTCCCCCCCAATGTGAGTCTGAACAAAAACTGGATACAAAAGGTGCCGGATGGCAGCTCACTGTAGAGGCAAATCCCTCAAACTTCTGATACAGAAGTGTAGCTTTGCATTCCCTGAAAGCATAGGTGCTGCCTATTTGGCCCCATCCAGTTCTTCATACGCTAACATGGTCACACAATATTTATTAATCAAGGTCAATCCTATTTAGCTTTTAATGTCAAAACTTTCCCTGCATTTTGAAAGTTCTCTATAAAAATTAATAAATCAATTGCATAAGAAATATAGACTATATGAGCCCTGTCAATACTGCTAAAGGAATCTAATCTCAAGCATCCAGCTATTGTCCCTTTAACTGAAATGTACTGTGGCACCTATAATGTATTAATTCTAGGAAGGACTTCAGCATCTGAAATATCAGTATTTGATATTTCAGCCCACTTTTGACTTTGGTTTGTTATAGGATGAAGCAAGAATTTATTAATTAAAATACAGAAAATTGCAATCTATCTCTGTCTGAGGTTTCCCAACTGTAAAACGGGGATAAAATACCTTCTTTTCTTACCCAATTTTCGTTCTCTACTTAGACCACAAAATCTTTATGGCAGAAACTCTCTCAATCTCTATTTATACAACACCTATCAAAATGGAGCTGCAATTTCAAATAAGGCTGTCAGTGCCACTGGAATACAAATATAAATAATAAATAGGTATTTGTTTTTGCTTTCCTCCCACATGCTATAATTATACATTAACATATTTGTAAGCAGTGAATTACAACACATGAAAAATAAACTCTATGAAATTATATCCCAATCCTCTGATGTGGGAGATGTAGCATTCTTGTATTTCCCCTGCCCCTACATTGGCCATGCATGAAACAGAACAACAAGTAGAGAACTACAGCAACAATGCAATATAGTTCCTTGAAAAGAAGCATAAGCTGTCTGCTGTAGTTGATATGCATGGCATAGATGTCCTTATTCCTACCCAGGATCATCAAACCCATCCAGGTACTGTAGGATACTTAAAAGGATTCCTTCTAAATTTGAAGAGAATCACTTCAGGCTCTGAAAATATTAGCACATTCAAATAATTTAGATGGCTTTGTTTGTAGAATACTTTCAAGGTAAAAAAGTGCTAAAAGATCTTACATACTAAACAAGCACTAAAATATAATACAATCGTGCAAATATTTATATATGTCAACATTTAGATCACTACATCGTGCGGGTATTTCTGCAACTCAGGGAAGATACTGCATGGAACAGGCATGGTCAATATGCTATTTTAAAAGACTAACAACTTATTTCAAAATCAAATTTCTTTAAGTAAAATAAAGCATATTGGGCTACATATAGCCCAAGCCTGATATTTTTAAAACACAGGTGCTTTCTATTTTTTTAGCTCAAAACAGTACCTCAATATTACATAAGGGCTGAAATACTCTTTCATATTCAGACACTCAGAGGTGGGTGACTTTTTTTTTATGAAAATTTCATTAAAAATACCTCATTGGGGCTAAAATGATTGTTCTTAGCATGAATAGTAATTTTTCTTAAATTGGTAGTGAATGATAATAAGCGGAGTTGTGTAGAAGTTCCATTAGACCCTTAGTGATGAGATCAACACCACATGGCAATAATAAATATCCCCCAGATTTAGCTTTTCATATGTTTTATATGATCATCTTACCAGTCGCTAGTATCTGAACATAGTCTCAGCCATGCTTGATTGGGGCATGGTGTGTAATCTATTCAAATGAGTGGGACATTGTGATGATAGTGAAGACAACACACAGGAAATGTTCTCACACCATTTTGTCTGTGTAATTTAATGAAAGTTATTCAATATTCAATATCTCCTGACTCTTGGTGTGTTAGAATGGATAGCAACATTACAGTGCCTTATAAAGTGGGCTCTGAACCCCGAACGGGCTGCTAGATATTACCACAATTGAAACAAGTAACAATTCAATGGCAAAAAAGCCTACATTAACGTGGTGGTATGTTGCAAATGCAACCTTAACTCTGCTTCTTTCAGCAATGTCCTGATACATCCCATTCACACATAGCTTTACTCTGCCAACCCCACTATTGCCAAAGTGTACAAGTACTTCGCCAACTTTTACAACTCATTCACTCTCACCCACAGGATTCTATCTAACACAAAGGACAGAAAAGAAAATGGGGGAGGGGGGGAAGTTTCCAGCCAACTCAGGTTCGCAGGGCTCGAGCTGTGGGGCTGTTTCATTGCTGTGTTGATGCACAGGCTCAGACTGGAGCCAGAGCACTGGAACCCTCCCACCTCTTGTAGTCCTAGAGCTCAGGCTCCAGTCCCCATCCCACCGCTGCCTCCTAGCTCCCACCCTGCCCCACCGCTTCCTGCCCCCACTCCACCCCTTCCCCAATATCCCCATCCCCACCCCTCCCCATCTCATTCCAACCTCTCCCCTGATCATGCCCCGTTCCCACTTCACCTCTTGCACACTATGGAACAGCTGAGGGCGGTAGGTGCTGGGAGGAAGGGGGAGGTGCTGATCAGCGGGGCCGCCGGCAGCTGGGAGGTGCTGGGGGGGAGAGGAAGGAAGCAAGCTGCCAGTGGGTGCTCAGCACCCACCATTTTTTCCCTGTGGGTGCTCCAGCCCTGAAGCACCTATGAAGTCGGTGCCTATAGCACCCCCTCACTAAGTGAACTAAAGCAAGTCAGGGTCCTGATTTTTACTGACAGGCATACAGTAACTCACTTTGGGATCCCGGTAGCTCAACTTCCTCTTTCCTTTGAAAAAACGTGGTGCTCAGTTTTTCAGCATTAATTCAGTTGGCCAGTTTGATTCTCAAATCAATTTAATTGTTGATCGAAACCAATCCTCATGTTCTCCTTATTAAACATAGAAGGAGAAAACTAGTCATTTGAATGTATCTGTCTTTTGCCTCTGCACTCCATTTAGCTGCAGGCAGTGCGGTGAAACTGAACTAGCCGGCGAAGGTTCAGTCACAGCACTGTTGCACTGAGTGTAGCATACATTAGCGCTGACAGAGCCTACGGTGCATCTATGAATATTGCCAGTGTCATCTGTTTTCAGAGTTATTGAAATGCATCACAAATTTAAAAATGGCTTTTTGTGAGGAGTGACAAAAAATATAGTTATTAACACCTAGTATCATTTTTCTTTGTTTTTGATTGCAAAAACAGATGCTTGAATATTGTTTTCCATTCTTTTTTGTGGCACAATATTTTCCTCCCACCACTCCTATAGGCCAGCTGTTTTAAAACACACTTCTGGCTGAAAAGCATCTGCAAGAAAGATCATCCATTAGTAGACCAAGCTGGCAAGTCAACAGTCACTAACTAAAGTCAGACTGCCAGTTCAGAAAGGATTATACTTGGTTACCCACTATACCCCGAGACTGAGAAGACTACCTCTGAACCATTGACCTTTTCATGCTTGAACTAGGTAAGTAGCTAAAAACAGGGAAATGCCCCCTCCACCGAAACACTACTCTTTAGAGCACTGGTTCTCCAAGCCAGTCCGCTGCTTATTCAGGGAACGCCCCTGGCGCGCCGGACCAGTTTGTTTACCTGCCGCATCCACAGGTTCAGCCGATCGCGACTCCTACTGGCTGCGGTTCGCCGCTTCAGGCCAATGGGGGCTGTGGGAAGAGTGGCTAGCACGTCCCGTGCCGCTTCCTGCACTGGCCTGGAGCAGCGAACCGGGAGCCGCGATCTGCTGAACCTGCGGACGCGGCAGGTAAACAAACCGGCCTGGCCCGCCAGGGGCTTTCCCTGAACAAGCAGAGGACGGGTTTTGAGAACCACTGCTTTAGAGCATAACAAACTGGAAAATGGGATCTTCTGTATTCTGTTATGACAAGAATATTTAATAGGCTGCATGGAGGGTACTTTAAAACCTTTTAGCTAGACTGCAAATACATGGTGAAATCTTAGCTTGTTGAAATCAAAGATAGAACTCCCATTGACTTCAATGAGACTACAATTTCACTTGTGATACATACACAAAAAATGTCTACTTAATTTTAAAGTAGACATGTACAATGCTATTTGCTTCATTGAATCTACACAAATATTGAAGTTAGTATTTACCTGTTTGGATAAAATGACATAAACCAGCATTACCAGTTCAAACCTTCTGAGGCTTACAATAACCCAACTGAGTTTTGTCTTCCTATATAATTATTCAAATTTGCAAATTATGTCCGTTGTACTGTTTTTTGCACAATTCAGTATTTTGTAGCAGGCCATAGAAAGTAGATTCTTCAGTTCTTCGAAGAAGAGCTAGTGAAGGGGCAAAGGAAAATCGAAGCAGATTTTTCCTTCTTTTATCTCCAATTTTAGTAACTTTGTTCTTGATCTCCCACTGAGTTCTCTGGGAGTGGTGACTGCCTCGGGACTACTGTAGAAAGGAAAGATGGTCCAATGGTTAGGACGCTAGCCTGGAAATCTGCGTTCAAGTCCCTTTTCTGTCACAGACATCCTGTCTGACCTTGGGAAAGTCACCTAGGCTCAGATTTTTAAAGGTATTTAGTCACCTAAAGATTCAGGTAGGCAGACTTTCAAAAGATCCCAGGCATCTTTCTCCTCCATGCCTTAGTTTCCCATCTGTAAAGTGTGCACAATAGTACTTCCCTACCGGACCATGTTGTGGAGATAAATATATTAAAGATTGTGAGGCACTCAAACACTACAATAATGAGCACCATATAAATAATTTGGTTAGACAATAAGGGCCGCAATTGTGCCATCCTTAGTCACAATGAGTAATACTATACTAATGAAGTAGTCCTACTGAAATCAGTGGAGCTACTTGTGGCATAAGGTATGACAACTTGAAAAAGGATTCCATAATCAGCCTGCAAATTTTGTTTTAGTGGCTAGCATTAGTTTCCATTAGAATGTGTAGTGTCCAGGTTGTTGTTGTTTGGAGTGGGGGGATGGTGCAATTATTATAATTCTTTCACAATGAATTGGCATGCTCTACATGTGTATTTTATTTTATTTACTAGTGTAAAAATCCCATTTGCAAACCACTGAAGAGTTCATCTCATTAATCCTTCAGGAAGAGTTTCTGTCAGGTATTTTAACTATCGGCTCCAAGCTACTCAATGGATTCAAAAAGAAAATATTAGTTGGATCACTAATTAAATAGCCTGAGTTTTGTTTTTAAGGGCTTTTGGGGGTGGGGGGAGAGGAAATGGTATTTTTCTTGTTAACCTTGCCTGGCATTGACTGGTGACTTTAGAAATCTTGTTACAGGATAAATATTTTACTTGCAATTGGCTGTTTACTTAAGCTTTAGATGTCCTGAACATCGTCCTTTGAGAACATGCCTTCAATTCGCCCTTTAATCACAGTTGTATTAGCTGCTGTCAATAGCCAGCAGCTTTCATGAATGTTTAATTCAGAGATGACTGTTCTTTACTGTATGTATATTTTAGGTCATCAGTTCTCAAACAATGGGTCGGAACCCCAAAATGGGTCATGATCACATTTTAATGGGGTGGTGAGGGCTGACTTAAGACTTGCTGGGGTCCAGGGCCGAAGTCCGAGGGCTTCAGACCTGAGCTCCGCTGCTCAGGTTACAGGCTGCCTTCCTGGAGCTGAAGTCCGTGGGCTTCAGCTTTGGCCCCCACCACCTGGAGCGGTGGGGCTAGGGCAAGCTCAGACTTCGGTCCCCCCTTCCGGGTTTGTGTAGTAATTTTTGTTGTCAGAAGGGGGTTGCAGTGCAACAAAGTTTAAGAAGCCCTGCTTTAGGTGAATTGTGGACAAATCAACAAGTACACACCCCAAAAGCTACTGGATACCAGTGATAAGGCAGTCACTGCATCATGTTAAGTTTCTCTTTTACAGGGTAGCAGAGGCTCATATTTCACTTCTGGTCTGTGATGGAGTTAGTCAGTTAGCTGCCCTGAACACATTTGACTAATTTAGGAATGGATTTTGGGTAGCATCTTATGATGCAAGCAGTCCCATTGACATCAGTGGAACTATTCATGGAGTTAGGTAGTATTCAGCATGAATAAGGATATTAGAATGTGACAATCTTTTAATGACAGGTTTCAGAGTAACAGCCGTGTTAGTCTGTATTCGCAAAAAGAAAAGGAGTACTTGTGGCACCTTAGAGACTAACCAATTTATTTGAGCATAAGCTTTCGTGAGCTACAGCTCACTTCATCGGACGAAGTGGATATTACTATATCATAAATATCTTTTAATGGATATTACTATATCATACTCTTAATAGCTACTGATACATTTTTGATATGGCAGCAAAAAACCTAATTGAAAACTATAAGATACAATGGACTAAACCACTTCAGAAAGGTTTCCATCAGTAGAGCTGAAGTGAGTAATTTGAACTATATTCTATATCTAATTCCACATACATAAACCTAAGGCGAGAGAAAGATGGGGAAAAGAGGGAGCATACACAGTGTCACATAGTAAATTCATTAGTGCAGGTGTAACCCACACACCTTCTGGGTGTGGTGTTTTGTCCCATCTAGTGGTACCAAGACCACTTAGAGAGATTAATGAGTCTGCTCTTCAGCATTAGCTCACAGCCATATGGCTTTTAGATCATCTAGTAGAGGCTCCTGTACTAAGCTCCAGAGATCCCAGGTTCAATCCTGCCTGCTGATGACCAGGGTCTGTCAGTGTTACACAGGGCTAGTGCATTTTTTTTTCTGTCAAGGTCCAAATTTCTTGGTCAAGGTATAGTCAAAGTCCAGACTCCAAGTGACTTCATTGACCTTGCTTTTGCTAATATAGACATATAGTCCTGTGTACGGATAATTTACTGGGGGTAAGAGCACCAACCAAAACAAAGCACTACATTGCACACACTATTTTCCCCCTGGGGAGAAGATGAGCAAAAGAATGAACTATATGCAACAGACATTAGTCACATCACTACTGCAAGGCACTCAGATACCAGTGTGATGAGGGCAGAATAAGAACCTGAATAAAAAAGGAATAGAATTGAATCTGTCCATGGCTCATCCCGTTATTGTGAAGCAATTCTGGTGGTGGTCAAATTGCTGAGTAAGCTGGGTAATTCAGGATCAGCCCATATCTCATTGCAAGGAAGACACTTAATTATTTTGCAATTTTAAAAGGTCAGATAATTTAAATTAAATATAAATAATTTGCAGGACATGACACACAGCAACTAAAATGTACCAAAAAAAATCAATGTGCCACTGAGTTGGTTCTGATTGGAATTAATCAATCAGACTATCACATAAAGCCTGACAGTGTGTGCCTCTCCTTAATGAAAAAGAAAGCCCAGAGCATGTAGAAACCACAGTGTTTAATACCATTTCTCATCCTTGCATTTTCAACTGTAATAAGAAACTCAATGTCAAACTATCTGGCCAAAGCCCAGCAACCCACTACCTTTCCCACAAATGAGAGCGAGAAGAAATAGACTACTCTTTAAACTTCTAGTCTTTCTATCTTAAACCACAGTGCTACTGCAAATAGAACGCACTATGCCTCTTTCTTACTTTTTAAGGTTACCAGTTATTCCCTTACTAGATATACATACTGTAAAGATTAACCTATAAGAGATTGGAACAGTTATTTTAATTAAAATAAATGAGTGTTTTAGTCTGGATAGCTTTGATCATTGTCATGTTAAGTAACTGAATACCAATGAAGTCTTCGAACAGCAAGCTCTGCAGGGATTTGTGCAGCATACAATGTCCAACTAGACTAAAAATCCAGGCTAAGGCTTTTGTTTCTTTATTCAGTTTCATCTTAAAGGTAAATGTTATCCAGTGTAGTTTTACATTAAACAGCATCAGTACCTGTTAAGTCTTTTATAGTGAATTGCTACTGTCAAAGGGCTAATCTTCTTTCCTTTTCATCATTCTTCTGCCTGACAAAAGATGCAGATAGGCTTTATATGGGATACAAGCAATGAAATGAGTTGGTTACTCATACTCATTAGAGTCATTCTGCTTGTCTAGGTGAGAGACAAAGGTTCACTTAAGTAAAGCTTTCCATCCTAATGTCACATGAACAGACAATGCAAATGTTTTACCTGAGCTTTTCATTAATTTAGCTCACTTACCTCTCCTCCTTCAAAGAGAGAACGAAAGGAGACAGCAGCAAACAATAGTATAAATTTGCATACATATTAATGTCCCACAACTGTGAGTACTTGTCTCTTAAAGATGCTGATATTTTCATAGCAAACATCTTCAGTTCAGAGGGCAAGCTGTTTGTAGTTTCCCTCCCCAAGAAAACTTAAACTGTGTGTGTGGTCTATTTGATTTAAAGAAAGCAAAAATGTGACGGGAGGACTTCTTATCAAATAAGGGCACTAGCTTAAAGAAGGAGCTTTTATGGTAATCCAGAGCCTATCATTCTTCATGATGCCTCTAGTTTTAGCAAGAGTCAGAGGTAAGAGTGACTTGTGATGAGCAGGAGATACTAGGCTTACAGCAGGGTATACAAAAGACAATTAAACCTTCTCACTAGCAATTAGAAACAATACATCCCTTAGCTCTTCTACTAATTAAAACCAATTAGAACTCAACCTTGCTCACATAAAGAGAACATAGATCATCAGATGAAGTTGACCAGACCCATCAAATCACAGAGTGACATCTTGACATTGTGATTATCATCTTTACATCACTCCAGGTCCAGTAGTATTGGCGCAATGCTGCAAAATGCCATGCAATGTCACAACATTGCACCACAGTGACTCATTGTGTGTCTCAGCAGCTACATTTGATGCAATGAGCATGGTGTAAATTCAATTATTTCAGAGGAGCTACAGAAAGGATGGCTCTTGCCCAATAACTCCTTTCTCTCCCCCTCTACCACCAAAATCCTACTTCTCATTGCTTTGAACATATGGGGAAGGAAAGGAGATTTCTCTGTTTTTTGCTCCTTCCCTCACACCAGCTGATCTGAGGAGACTGTTGGCTGAGAACCCACTGAGCTGACTCACATACGTTTTCATTTCAAGAAATGGAACTATGTTGAAATGTGTAGATGACTTACTGATTTTAACATAGTGTCCAAAAAAAAAGTTATAGTAATGTTAAAGACTCACTCCCTCACCTTTACCCTCATCTTCTCCTCCACCCTGCTTTCTGTAATTCCATATTGCTCACTTATGTTTAATTTTATATCACAGCAGGAATTATTCTGTTCTATAATTGCCAGAAAAAATACTTTCCAAAGTCTTCAGAATAAATTAATAGAGGCAAACTTTAAGGGCTAGAATCTCAGCTGTTGTAAACTGGCACAGGTCTATTAACTTCAGCGGAAATGTTAAGATTTCCTGAAGATATGGCCCTATACTATTCAGTGGAAGACCCTAATAGAGGATTTAAGCACAAAGCAAAATTCAGTTTATACTGACGAATAATAATACTAAATTAGCTCAATGTACCATTTGCAATTTGGTTATACACACTGGGATTACTCAATTAGTGTTAACCAGTATACCTCCACTGTCTTCAGTGGATCTGTGGCAGTTTAGAGCAGCTACGTATTTGATGCATTGAATCAACCATGCATTTAAATCTAAGCACATGATTAAGTGCTTTGCTGAATTGGGGCCATACTGTCAAAATGCCCTTCCCCCTTGCAGCCTTATAGGTCAGGACAGGGCTTTGACTAGATCAATAGGTGAAAGAAAACTCATGGTGCCTTTACACATTGTGCACAACCCCGCTCGGGCCCCTAGCTTGCCTGTGGGCTTGAGGATGGGGGGTTCTGTAGCTGATTTGCACCCTTCTGTCCACACTTAAGCCTACTGGCTCTCATGCACCCACCCCCTGCCCAGGATGTATTTCCTCCCTTGTGATTAGAATAGGATCAATGTTTGCTTTGGGCATCATGGGGATAGGAAGAAGTTTATCTTCACTGCCTAATTGACCTGGTTTCAATTTTTAATTTCTCTCATATATAATTTGCCTTCCTCTCATCACCCCACAGACCCAGTGGGTAGGTTAGATTGTAAAATCTGTCTTGTCACAAACTGGCAGATGCCCAGCACAGCTGCTTATTCAGCAGCGGGACTGGTTCCCTGATAAAATAGAATTAGAAGCAGATTAGGAGATGCCATTTCCTAAAGAAGGTGGGGAATGGGGTTGGGGCTCAATCATGGTACTGTGAGGAAAACCTCCTACCTTTCCCCTTACCCCTCTGACTAGGGGAGGGTGATAGTGTCCCAACAACAACAGTGCTAGTGTAGGCCTGAGACCGCATCAATCCCCTCCAACCTCCACCCCCATATTAAACTAGGCTTGGGTGAAACTCAGAGAGTTCACCACTAACATTGGAAAAAAAGAATGACCTGCTGCTGATAAAGCACCCCCACCTCAGGAATGTCCTTAATGAGAATTATAACCACCAAGGTTGTAAAGATGCTGGGAAATTAGGGACCCCTCTGCACGAACATGACATGCAGAGGCATCACCAGGAACCCCCAAATGAATGAATCCTGACTGGCCATCAGGTGAAAATTGTCTGTATATTGGGAGTGGTGAGAATAAGAGATTTGCTTGGTATATGTATTCTGTGTGTTGCTAATAAATGGATGTTTAGAGCACAACCACGTAAGGCTCTTTTGCTGGGAAAAGATTCTGCAGACCTGTAGAGCCCTGAGCCTCAAGGGAAAGGGTGGGTACTTCGACTCCCTCAGGGAACTGATGGGTAGGATCCCCTGGGGGAATAAAATGAGGGGGAAAGGAGTCCAGGAGAGCTGGCTGTATTTCAAAGAATCCCTATTGAGGTTACAGGGACAAACCATCCCGATGTGTCAAAAGAATAGTAAATATGGCAGGCGACCAGCTTGGCTTAACAGTGAAATCCTTGCGGATCTTAAACATAAAAAAGAAGCTTACAAGAAGTGGAAGATTGAACAAATGACCAAGGAAGAGTATAAAAATGTTGCTTGGGCATGTAGGAATGAAATCAGAAGGGCCAAATCGCACCTGGAGCTGCAGCTAGCAAGATATGTTAAAAGGAACAAGAAGGGTTTCTTCAGGTACGTTGGCAACAAGAAGAAAGTCAAGGAAAGTGTGGACCCCTTACTGAACGAGGGAGGCAACCTAGTGACAGAGGATGTGGAAAAAGCTAATGTACTCAATGCTTGTTTTGCCTCTGTCTTCACGAACAAGCTCAGCTCCCAGACTGCTGTGCTGGGCAACACAGTGTGGGGAGTAGGTGGCCAGCCCTCTGTGGAGAAAGAAGTTGTTAGGGACTATTTAGAAAAGCTGGACGTGCACAAGTCAATGGGGCCGGATGCTTTGCATCCGAGAGTGCTAAAGGAGTTGGCGGCTGTGATTGCAGAGCCATTGGCCATTATCTTTGAAAACTCATGGCGATCGGGGGAAGTCCCGGACGACTGGAAAAAGGCTAATGTAGTGCCCATTTTTAAAAAAGGGAAGAAGGAGGATCCTGGGAACTACAGGCCAGTCAGCCTCACCTCAGTCACTGGAAAAATCATGGAGCAGGTCCTAAAGGAATCGATCCTGAAGCACTTACATGAGAGGAAAGTGATCAAGAACAGTCAGCATGGATTTACCAAGGGAAGGTCATGCCTGACTAATCTAATCGCCTTCTATGATGAGATTACTGGTTCTGTGGATGAAGGGAAAGCAGTGGATGTATTGTTTCTTGACTTTAGCAAACTTTTGACATGGTCTCCCACAGTATTCTTGTCAGCAAGTTAAAGAAGTATGGGCTGGATGAATGCACTATAAGGTGGGTAGAAAGCTGGCTAGATTGTCAGGCTGAACGGGTAGTGATCAATGGCTCCATGTCTAGTTGGCAGCCGGTATCAAGTGGAGTGCCCCAACGGTCTGTTCTGGGGCCGGTTTTGTTCAATATCTTCATAAATGATCTGGAGGATGGTTTGGATTACACCCTCAGCCAGTTTGCAGACGACACTAAACTGGGAGGAGAGGTAGATACGCAGGAGGGTAAGGATAGGATACAGAGGGATCTAGACAAATTGGAGGATTGGGCCAAAAGAAATCTGATGAGGTTCAACAAGGACAAGTGCAGAGTTCTGCACTTAGGATGGAAGAATATAATGCATCGCTACAGGCTAGGGACCGAATGGCTAGGCAGCAGTTCTGCAGAAAAGGACCTAGGGGTTACAGTGGACGAGAAGCTGGATATGAGTCAACAGTGTGCCCTTGTTGCCAAGAAAGCCAATGGCATTTTGGGATGTATATGTAGGGGCATTGCCAACAGATCGAGCGACATGATCGTTCCCCTCTATTCGACACTGGTGAGGCCTCATCTGGAGTACTGTGTCCAGTTTTGGGCCCCACACCACAAGAAGGATGTGGAAAAATTGGAAAATGTCCAGCGGAGGGCAACAAAAATTATTAGGGGACTGGAACACATGACTTATGAGGAGAGGCTGAGGGAACTGGGGATGTTTAGTCTACGGCAGAGAAGAATGAGGGGGGATTTGATAGCAGCTTTCAACTACCTGAAAGGGGGTTCCAAAGAGGATGGCTCTAGACTGTTCTCAGTGGTAGCAGATGACAGAACAAGGAGTAATGGTCTCAAGTTGCAGTGGGGGAGATTTAGGTTGGATATTAGGAAAAACTTTTTCACTAGGAGGGTGGTGAAACACTGGAATGCGTTACCTAGGGAGGTGGTGGAATCTCCTTCCTTAGACGTTTTTAAGGTCAAACTTCACAAAGCCCTGGCTGGGATGATTTAATTGGGGATCGGTCCTGCTTTGAGCAGGGGGTTGGACTAGATGACCTCCTGAGGTCCCTTCCAACCGTGATATTCTATGATTCTATGAAATTGATTGGATCACACTTTGAGTCCTTGGTAGTGTATAGGTGGGGTGTCCTAAATTGACCAAGTCACACTTTGGAAAACCCCCTACCTTTCCCCTTACCTCTCAGACTATGGGATGGTGATAGTGTCCCAGCAACAGTGCTACAAACAGGTTAATGGTGTGGGGGTCGGGAGCAGCCCTCCACTAGCTAATACAAATGACAAAGGAAGGGTGACCTGCATTGGACAAGTGATTGCTGGATACTTCTCAGATATGTTACTTAATACAGTTGTAGACCTAATAAATTGCATTTCTGGTGGCTTGCCCTTCTTCCTGCCCGAGACACTGTTCTATGCGGTCAAAAATTCTTCATTATAGGCCTGATCCTAAAAGGTACTGACAGCTCTCAACTCCTCTTGAAGCCCCATCTCCTCACAAAAATTTGACCACCCCAAAAAAATCACTTCTACTCCTCTCCCTCCCTACCCCCCATATCATTCATTTAGATAATTTAAGAGCAAATGGAACATGAAAACCATGCTGCAATCTCCAGCTCCTTGAACCAACAGACAGCAACAGGAAGAAGAATAAAAAATATGCCACAAGGCCCACCACAATACTAAAAAATATTTGGTAGATTAGGGTACAGCACATGACATGGTAGTGCTGGCTTTGCAAATTTAATAATATCAGCTGAAAATTAAATTTGACCTGAACCACACATCAAACTGTCAGTTTCATTCATCCAAATTAAATATAACTTGAGCTGCCTGAACAATATAATCAGCAAATTAGTTATTCGGCATTTCTCACATGGTAACTAAAGTTTAAAGTTCTCTGAAAACTCTTGAGGCTAATCTTATATGAGATACCACTGAGGACACAATTAAAAGTTTATGTACACTTACACTGTTGATTGTCAAACAAACAAAAAATGCCTATGCAAACTTTAAACTTTGACTACTTTTGTTTCTCTCTAAGAGCAATTAATACCTATTCCCAGAGGAGCAACTGGACTGGAAGGAGGAAAGAAACCCAGGACTCCCTTTGGGGAGATAGTAACTGTAGCATGCATTAAATATGCAAAAGGCCATTCGGTATGATTAAATAATATATACTGTCTATGACACAGAATTAATAAGTGACATATATTAAGTGTGCATATATTAAGTAACAGGCTCAGCTGCAGAACCTGCTTCAGATAAAAATCTTCCATGTATCCAAACATAAGATTCTCTTTGAGAATAGAAAAGAGTAGGTTTTATATGCCAAAATACATAGTGGTAAGTTTAAATTCTGCTCTCAGGAAAAAACAAAACAAAACAGGGGGCTTGTAGTGACAATGTCACTGGTCAATGGGATCTATGTGCTCATAACCAAAGATAGAATTTGGCATTGGATACAACAATTTTCCAGACTTAATTGCGGAAGTGCTGCCTGTTATGCCAGATATAGGGGGCAAAATACTCTAACACTACCCTACCTGGCACAAAGTCCTACCAAGTTTCTGTATTCCAATAACTATCAAGGTCTAACATGATGTATTCACTTGGAACCAGTAGCAAAGGGATTAATTATAAAATAATAATAACAGCAATAATAACAACAAGGCTAAACTTAATAATGAAATTCTGCAATGAAGCATTGACAAGAGGTCTATGAACTTTTAAAACATAAGTTATTTTCCTCTGGGAGAAAAAAGTAATAATTAAAGTGTTTTCAAAACTAATTTTAAAAAGATATTTTATTGTTCTGGGAACTGGTTGTCTTTCCTGCGAAGCCTTTGAATTACTATATTCTCCTGCTGTCCCTGACCAGAGACAGTCCAAAGCAAATATGTTTGGATCCATATGCAGCTGACACCACCCCACCACCTCAATGGCCAGGGGCTGTTGGTCGGACTGACAGTCAAGAAACACACAGTCCGGAAGGGAGGGAGAAGTTGGGCACACATGCTTGGTGAGGCAGGAGCTGTGCTGCCTCCCATTGTCCAGGCTCAGGGGGCAGTGGGCAGGCAGACTGGCCCTCATGCCACTCTCCCTGCTAGAGGTTTACTCCTTCACTGAGCTTTGCAAAGGAATCACAAACTTCAGACCACCTCCCTGGGTGGGGACAGACTTTTGGTACTCACAGGCTGAAGTAAGGGGGTCAGGACTCTCTCACCCAGGTGAAGAGTGCTGGGCATGTGTGGATGTGAGGAAGCATTCTGAGGCATGGCAAAAAAAATCAAATGAGAAACAACTGCCACAGCCTGGGGAGAATTCTGATCTCCCATGTTTAAGAAAGATGAATTCAAACTGAAACAGGTGTAGAGATGGGCTACTAGGATGATCCGAGGAATGGAAAACCTACCTTATGAGAGGAGACTCAAAGAGTTTGGCTTGTTTAGCCTAACCAAAAGAATCCTGAGGGCAGATATGATTGCTCTCTATATATACATCAGAGGCATATGTACAAGGGAGGGAGAGGAGTTATTTAAGTTAAGCACCAATGTGGACACAAGACCAAACGGCTATCAAAAAATTTCGGCTTGAAATCAGGCGAAGGTTTCTAGCCATCAGAAGAGTCAAATTCTGCAGCAGCCTTCCAAGGAGAGCAGTGGGAGCAAAATGCCTAACTGGTTTCAAGACTGAGATTGATAAGTTTATTGAGGCAGTGGTATGATAGGACTGCCTAAGATTGTAGGTGGATCATTGGCAACTGCCAGTTGCAAAAAATCCCCAAAGGCTGGAGACAGAACACTAGATGGAGAACATTGATTTACTAAGGGAATTCTTTCTCAGAATTCTTGCCTGGCAGATCTTGCCCACATGCTCAGGGTCTAATGGATCACCATATTTGGGATCAGCAGGGAATTTTCCCACAGGTCAGATTGGCAGAGATCCTGGGGGGAGGGTTCTTTTTCCTCTGCAGCATGGGGCACGAGTCACTTGCAGGTTTAAACTGCATAAGTTTTGAATTCTCTGTAACTTGAAGTCTTTAAACCATGATTTGAGGACTTCAGTAATTTATCCAGAGATTAGGGGTCTATTTCAGGAGTGGGTGAAGTTCTGTGGCCTGCTATGTTCTGAAGATCAGACTAGATGATCACAATGGTCCTTTCTGATCTTAAAGTCTATGAGTCTCCACTGATGGAGACAGGCTGACCAGAACCAGGATCCCAGGGGCAGATGGTGAGTCAATGCTCCCCATTCAGAGGGTTTCAGAGGGGAATGGTGAATTCCTCCAGCCAAGGGGATGTGAAAGTGACTTCTCTTCCCTTAACTACAAAGAGCGGTGGAAGGCGCAGATTGTCTGATGTGCTGGGGTGTGACCCTGGGTGCCTGTATCAGGAAACACTGGACTCAAACACGAAGGCTAAGTTGGGGAAAAGTGATGATTAAAGGATGATGGGGTTTGAGCCTCCCCGCAGAAGCATACACATAACCCAGGTGGGTTGCAGGTTTGACACTGCAAAGGATGGAACCAGAAGCACAGCTTCCAACTCCGTGAAAGGAGCAGCTGCAGATATGCCCCACCCTAGAACAAGGGTAGCAGATAAGCAGCCCTGTAAGAGGTTGGGGGAACTTGTGGAATCTCGATCATCTTTCATTCCCATGGAGGTCTGCCCAAAGTGGGTAGTTGCTGTTCAGGAGGAAAGGCACGTTTTGTGGTACTGACAGAATCCTCCAGCAAATTAATATTTGCACAGGCAGACACCTGAAAAGGGGTGCATGGGATTGAGGCAAGATGCCCAAACAGTAGTGTCAGTGCTCCCAAAACAGCACAGGCCTTGGCCCATGTTTGTCTGCTATCAGTCACTGCATCTCTCTGTGACGTTATTGACTTGATCTGGGACTGTATAGAACATTGTTGCAACCAAGGTCCTGTTGTGGCATGAAATCTTGTATAAAGGGGGTCAAATAAGGTGTCTAAGACAAGATTATGGTTTGCTGGTTATGATTATGCTATCTGTATGCATATATCATTTTTATATTTAAAGTTATAAGTATTGGCTCTATACTGTCTATAGTTCAAACTTGTGCTATGCTTCTGGGTGACACCCCAGACAAGTTGGTGTCAGCTCTGCCTCGGCTGCTTGATGGCCAATTAAGGACCATCAGCTATACAACTGACCCAATGAGAGAAGGCAGATGCACCTTGTGACTCAGCAAGGCATGCAGGGACATGCCTATGGACAGAACTCTGAGGTTTTTCCATGCCATGTGAAGGACAGCTTGTCCTTGGGACAAAGAAAGCAGAGACCACATGGCATGAGACTATAAAAAGCTGCTGCCACTCCTCCATCTTGTCTTCAATACTGCTTCATACCTCTGGAGGGACTTTGCTACAAATGGAAGCTCTACATAAAGGACTGATGACCCATCTCAGCTATGGATGTACTCCAGAGACTTGATTTGTACCTGCAGCTTATTCCATCATTGCTACAAGCCTGAACCAAGAACTTTGCCATTACTATATGTAATTGATTCCATTTAACCAATTCTAGCTCTCATTTATATCTTTTCCCTTTTATGAATAAATCTTTAGATTTTAGATTCTAAAGGATTGGCAACAGCAAGATTTGTGGATAAGATCTGATTTTTATATTGACCTGGGTCTGGGGATCAAGAGAACCTTTTTTCTTTTACTGAGGTACTGGTTTTCATAACCATTAGTTCCCATAATGAGTGGCACTGGTGGTGATACTGGGAAACTGGAGTGTCTAAGGGAATTGCTTGTGTGACTTGTGGTTAGCCAGTGGGGTAAAACCAAAGTCCTCTCTGTTTGGTTCGCCTTAGAGGTGGTGGAACCCCAGCCTTGGGCTGTAATTGTCCTGCTTTAAGCAATTTGTCCTGAATTGGCACTCTCAGTTTGGTTCCTCCAGAACCAGCCTAGTTACACCCTCTCCTACTGAGAAACACACACATCAGACTTCAGCTATTTGTCTTTGTTTTCAGGGATCTTCACAACCCATCTCCATCATACCCATAATTTCTCACTCAGAACTGAAAGGTCCATTCCCACCTCATGATCCATCCATCGCCCACTTGTTAAATTTTCAAAAAACACCTTTGTGCTTTCCCTCATTTTGCCCCTCATGTTAGAAAGAAGCTCCTCATAAACATCCACAAAACAAATTCATTCTTCAAAACCCACCTTAAAATTCTCCTTGGCTGTGAGTCGTACAAAAAAACTTGATGATAGCAAAGCAGTTGGTATGTTGAGACCACAGCCTATCATGCTGACCAATATAATTTCATTGTTTTCTTGAACTCCTCTGTCTGTCAACATCCATGTGTTGTTTCTTGTCTTTTACTTAGATTGCAAGCTCTTTGGGGCAGGGACGGATTTTTTGTTCTGTGTTTTACAGCCCCCTAAGACAACGGAGTCCTAGTCTATGACTAGGGCTCCTAGGTGCTACAATATACACATTTTAAATAATAGCACCACAGGGGATGCAGGTGCTGATTCCTGGAACTTACAGTTCACTATAGCCATCCATCCAAGGCTGTAGCCTGTTAAAGAAAAAATTTGGAAGGGAGAGTATATAGGCGAGATCGGCCTTCTTTTTTAGAAAATTGGGGATGCTGATAAGGAAGGAAGGAAGACAAATCCAAAATTTTAATTTGCTGTTGTAACCCCCTGCTTGCTCAATGTGGCGTTTTGTCCTCCTCTAGTGGTGGCTAGGGCCCCTAGAGAATGATGAGCCTGCTACTGCTTTGGCTAACAGACGTGTGTCAGTTTGAAGGTTATTACTGTGAGGTAAGGCTGGGCTCAAGGTTGCTCCACACTGGATCTTTGAAAGGTTTAGCACAAGTTAGACTACATGGATGTGAAGGAAACGGGCTTGCACCAAGCACCTACTTATCTTGATGACTTTCTCTTTACAGGTAAATCTGGGATAGAATCATAGAATATCAGGGTTGGAAGGGACCTCAGGAGGTCATCTAGTCCAACCCCCTGCTCAAAGCAGGGCCAATCCCCAATTTTTGCCCCAGATCCCTAAATGGCCCCCTCAAGGATTGAACTCACAAACTTGGGTTTAGCAGGCCAATGCTTAAACCACTGAGCTATCCCTCCCCCAAGTGTGCCTGCCTATTAAGTTCTATTCTGTCAGTGTGGACTACAGCATAAAGTCTTCCAGAAGCTGTTTGCAACACTAATACACTTAATCTTCCAGGAAATGTTAATTAAGCTTGCTTCACATTGCACTTTTAATCATGTGCTGGAAAGTGGCTTGTAGGGGCTTAATAAACATCTGAAACTTGAAGAAAAAAATCAGCAAGCAGTTGCCTGGCTGATGTAGAACTTTCCTGATCTAGCCCTCTATCTCACCTACTCACTCCCAGCTGCAGTGTAAGACAAAATGGAACAGGACATGCCTCCAGCCAGTACTGAGATGTGGGATTCCGACTACAGTTCAGATGAAGAGGTTGCCCAAAGATTCAAGTATTCTGGATGGAAATGACAAAAAACTTGCAGGAAACTTGAGCATCATCATTGTGTGCCCCTGTTTTAATAAAATAAAATAATAATAAAGAAAAGAACATTTCAGGAGTTGTCCCCCTAGCCTCAGAAAAGACTGAGAGCCCACACAGAAGTTGATATATTTGGAAGCTGAATTGGATACAAAGAATAGTTAGCTAATGAAAGTGTGTAGATAAGTGCAATTAAAGGTTCTAGGAAAGTTACACATAAACAGTTACAAGTAATCATGGGACATCTGAATTTTGCATGTAGGGTGGTCACTCTGGGTAGGACCTTTTGTGCCAACCAGACAGCTGACACCTTTGGGGTCAGGAAGCTTGCTCATTATATTAGAGCAACCAAAGAAATGAAAGATGATTTGGTGGCATGGGAAACACTATTAATGGCTTGAGATATATATCTATTAAGTGATCTGACTGGATCCGGAGAACAGAACTTATGGTACGATCTGCTGCCTCTGTGGGAATGATTTGGAGTATATTATCAAAGGAATTGCTTTGCACAGAGGTGGCCCAAAGAGTGGGCAGCACATGGTACAACTAGTGATATTACTAGTTGTACCCTGATATTACTAGTGATATTACTAGTGATCCGATGAAGTGAGCTGTAACTCACGAAAGCTCATGCTCAAATAAATTGGTTAGTCTCTAAGGTGCCACAAGTACTCCTTTTCTTATTACTTTTCTTGATTTTTTCCCCAGTATTGGTGGCAGTCACTATTTGGGATGAGCAATTTAGAAATAACCAGATTCATTTTTGTTGTGTGAACCAGGCAGTGGTTCACATTATCAATCAGTCAGCAAAGTTGGCACAGGTAAAGTGGCTAGTAAGGGCATTTGTTTTGCACTGCCTTTTGTTTAACATTTTCATTCTGTGCAGTGCACAGTCCTGGCATAATAGCACTGCTCCAGCTTTGTCTCCAGGATGATAGATTCCAGGAGCCCACATACTTTGCCAGCTGAGACAAGTGAGGCCTCATCAGTTGGGGAATTCTGGCTCATGATTGCTGGAAAACTTCATTGCCCCTCATAGAGTTATTGGAAGTTTACCCAGAGTGTAAAGTTGTGGGTTGGTCTCATGGGACCAGCCATGCTGCAACCCTCCACATGCTGACAATAGCTTACCTAGGACCCATGAAGCTCAGCCCCAGTATGAGGTTCTACCTTAAGGTCTGACTGGAGGAAGCCCAGAGCAGCTAATTAGCCCACTGGCCCTACTTAAGCCAACAGAATAAAAGGTGGCATGGATACATCACAATGATGAATAAGGTATTGGCATTGTCTTTGAAGGACTTGGATTAGACTCAAAGAGTAGAGTATAAAGATTGAGATAGGGTGTAGAAATAAGAGCTCAGACATAAGAAGTTGCAGCAAGCAAAGAGCAGTTTGAACTTAATGAAGAGAGGAAGTGAGCTAAATAATTCAGAAAGTAAGATGGCATGCTTCAAAAGGGCTGGAGAGGAAGACTGGAGGAGGGGAAACTAAGAGGTAAGGAATTCATACTACTAGTAATAATAGTGGTCAAAGTTGGACCTCATTCTGCAAACACTTATTGCCAGATATAGTGTCTGGAAATGCTGTGAGTAGACCTGTTGACTTCAGCTGGAAGAATGAACAGCACAGTCCAGTGGATAGGGTACTAGACTGGGAGTCAGGAGATCTGCCAGTGACGAGCAAGTCATTTCACCACTCTTTGTCTCAGCTTCTGTATTCATAAATGGGGACAATTGGACTTACTGTCAGTTGTACAGCATTTTGAGATCTAAGAATGAAAATGTCTCTACAATAGCTAAGTATTACTATTACTCTTTCCATAGTATGCACTACAGCTGGCAGTGTTTTCAGGATTGAGACTTTGTTTGGCAAATCTTAACAGCACAAAATATTTTCAAAACTAAAGGAATATTGTAGAAAAAAAATAGAAGATTGTGGTTGGAATATTGCCATTACACAGAATCAGGTTTCTGTTGTTTCAAATCTTGCTAAGCTTCCCATATTCTCAAAGAAATCCAGCATCAGTCTTGCTGATAAAATTGACAGTAGTTGCTTCTAGTTTTCTATTATGATACAACAGATAGACTTGTTTTTCGTTTTCTCCACATGAGAAATATGGAGGAGCACGTAGGGGTAAATTTACAGCAAATTGCACTGGGAATTAGCTGCACAGCTCCTATTAGCAATAATGGGAATTCCATGGCTAATTCCCTATGCACAGTACTGGAAACAGAGACAATTTTCTTCTAATGTTATTTTAATTGATAACCAAGTACCAGCCAAAAGGCTTGTTGGCAGGTTGTGGAGGTTATGTCACATTTTTCTCTGGTTTCCTGTGTGTTGCATAGGTAGTTTGTACTGAGAAGGTTCCTAAACATAAACGATAGAAAGAAAAAGCTTTCTGATTTAATGAACCATGTTTACATTCAGCAACCACTTTAATTCAGTGTTAAAGAGATTTTCCACAACCAAATATAGAGTTTCTAGGGGAAAACTTTTTCTATTCACACTCATTCATTTTGCATAATGCTTTTCCTAAGGGAGTGGCATTAGGAAATGGAGAAATCAATTGCACATTAAATTGTAAAATCACTGACACATTCCTCTAGATCACTAGAAGTTAGTAGAAAATAACTGAGACATAAATATAATTTGCCAATCAGAATTTGTCAAAATACTATATAACAAATCATTAACCCATGACAATTTTAATCAGGACTGCAGTGAAACCTTTTAACTCTCTCAGTTACAATCCTGCCAAATTTCTAGGAGGATAAAAATAATGCAATGTAAGTAAAGATGTAGATTTATTTAGGCAAATTCTGCTCACCTCTACCAATGTAAATTCAGAGTAATTTCATTAAGTGTGCCAGAATTGCTCTGGATTTCCTGATGCGTTAATTAGTGAACTGGAGTCATCACTAGAAAGAAAGGGAGCCTCTCTCTCTCTCTCTCTAGATATATGCAGTTATGACATAACATGGGAAAGATAATGGAGTAACGTGAGCCGAAAAACAAAGGATTTCTTGAAACACATTTTTAGATCATTAATCCAGTTGGTCACATAATAATAAAAAACAAATATATTTCCTAATTACTTAATAAATTACTTGAATGAAATATACCACTACTCAGAGGGTCCAATTTTTTGTTGTTGATGAATACTGATACCATGACCTGTATATATGAAAATGTTCACAAAACCCAAAAGTTCATTTAAAACAAAACAAAACAAAAAAACAGGAGGCGTCTGATTTTATATTCACTATCTATCAGCCTTTATTCACCCCTTAAAAAGTTTTAATCATCTACTCGGAAAGCAGAAAATATACTATTCACCTTAATATTTTTTATTGGCTCCCAACACTGTACTATAAATGCCTACTATATTACAATAGCAAAGTGAAGGGGAGATCAGGAACACTTCAACTCTTCTCCCTTGGTTATGGGAAGGTTTGTTTACAGCTTTTATTTCTCTGATGGGGGAATTACCGGTGGCACTTTTGTAAACATAATTCTGATGTTATGTTAGACAAAAAGAGGATCTTGCTCTATATTCTAATGGTGGTAAGTATCTGTATTTGTCTGATCTCTGGAAGTCTATATCACAATCAGATCCCCTCAACTGAAAATGCTTTCTTGCTGGATCTCAGATGGGAAAGTTAATAGGACTTGTGCTCCTAAGTCATTTAAGTGCTGTTGAAAATCCCATCTCTCATGCACTTCTTCCTGGTATTTGTGATCTGCACTATTCCAGAGGAGCAGAACTTTCTTAATGCTTCACAGATGGAGGTATGGTGTATAATATTGCCTAGATCTGGCTCATTCGTGGCTATCATCTAGGCTCAGAGTGAAGTTAAACAGGGCCCCATGACCCTGAGCCTTGGGCCATATGACTTCAATAGAAGGGAAAGACAATATCTTGGCTAGCTCTTCAAAGCATTTGCCCCTTCTAACTAGCATCATTTTGGTTTTGCCTGTGTTAAGGGATTCCAAATAACCACCACCAAAAAACAAAGCCTAAATTGATCTAATCTGTGGTTTGATAAATACTGATTGACTCATTTGGCAATGATTAGCAGGTGTTTTTTGACTATTTTAAAATATACTTGACTGAAACACTGCTGTTTAACCATACACTAAGTTAATTTACGTGCACAGGTTTTTTTATTTTAATTTTTGATATATTCATGTTATTAGGAATTAATTATTAGCTTACAAATAACACTGTATTTGATGTTGTACAAACCAAAAAATAAGGATGCTCCCTATCTTAATGAGTTCACAGACTGGAAGACGGATACATGGAAGAAAGGACTCATCTATAATACCAAAAAAAATGGATTCTGTTTAAATAATATGAATGAGAAATCATAGATATTAACTGTGAATACCGTGATACTTAAACACTGCAGGAGAAAGTACTTATCTATCAATTAAATCACAAACTGTTCAAGTAAGATCAAGAAGAAAAATAAAAGGAAAATAGGTTTCAGAGTAACAGCAGTGTTAGTCTGTATTCGCAAAAAGAAAAGGAGTACTTGTGGCACCTTAGAGACTAACCAATTTATTTGAGCATGAGCTTTCATGAGCTACAGCTCACTTCATCGGATGCATACTGTGGAAACTGCAGAAGACATTATATACACAGAGACCATGAAACAATACCTCCTCCCACCCCACTCTCCTGCTGGTAATAGCTTATCTAAAGTGATCATCAAGTTGGGCTGGAAATGGCCCAACTTGATGATCACTTTAGATAAGCTATTACCAGCAGGAGAGTGGGGTGGGAGGAGGTATTGTTTCATGGTCTCTGTGTATATAATGTCTTCTGCAGTTTCCACAGTATGCATCCGATGAAGTGAGCTGTAGCTCACGAAAGCTCATGCTCAAATAAATTGGTTAGTCTCAAAGTGCCACAAGTACTCCTTTTCTAAAAGGAAAATAGTTTTAAAGTTCAAATATCTTCCTCAAAGGCCAGATTTTTGTACCCACAGCCCCCTACTCCCCACATACGCATTGTGTATCTAACTTTGTGAGCAGCCCTACTGTTTCCTTGCTCAGGTTGTAAAGGGAAGGGTTGATGCGAGCCCTAACTATTTGTTTCAGAATTAAACATCTTTAAATCACTCAAATGCCACTGGATCTTGCATAGGTCAGGTCTCTAAAAGAGTGGGTGATGCTACACAGCCCACAGAATAATGCGTTGTAGTATGCCAGGGTGAGTTAAGGACAGGGCTTTATTCTTAACTCTGATTGTCTTAGCTTTTGTGCATTGAAGTCAAACCCTTAATGTGAGCAGAGTATGGCTTTTTATGGTTTAATATTAGGATAAGTGGAGATACACGGGCACACAAAAGCATGCTCAACATTTGTAAAACCCTTTTCTTCTCTTCATATCTAATACTTGCCTTCACATCCCATTATGTCAAATCAGGTACTATAGAGCTACATGATGGATATAACGTAATGTGACAGGTTACAATGCAGTATATTATTTGGAAAATTGGGGGGGAAAGACACTTATTTTTTATGAAAGTGGCTATTAAAGATGGCTCAGATTCATTTTGTACTTTTAACCCTTAAAGGAAAAATATCTTACAGTGGCAGGGAGATGAACTAGAGGACCTAATAAGCATTTTTCCCACCTCTAACTTCTGTGCAACAGGATTTAGGAATTCTGTGTGGCAAGAGCCCTGGCTTTCTCAACAAAGCAGAAGTTTACAATGTGTAAATGGTTAGAGATCAGAGCCCTATGTCACCATTCTTTCTCAGGAGCCAGCAAGAGCTCTCAGATCAGCAACAAAAGTATTAGTGCAAGTTGAGGACTAGTGGGCAACCCACAAAATTATACGAATGTAGGGCTGGAAGGGATCTTGAGAGATTATCTAGTCCAGCTTCTTGCACTGAGGCAGGACCAAGTTTACCTAGACCATCTCTGACAGGTGTTTGTCCAACCTACTCTTAAAAGCGTCCACAGATGGGGAGTCCACAACCTCCACTGGAAGCCAATTCCAGTGCTTCACTACACTTACAGTTAGGATGTTTTTTCCTTGCTGCAGACTAAGCTGATTATTTTTGTCCCACCTTCAGTGGACATGAAGAGCAATTGATCACCACCCTCTTTGTAACAACCCTTAACACACTGAAGATTGTTCACAGGTCTCCCCTCAGTCTTCTTTTCTCAAGATTAATATAACCAGTTTCTCTAACCTTTCCTCATAGGTCAGGTTTTCTAAAACTTTTATTATTTTTGTTGCTGTCCTCTGGTCTCTTTCCAATTTGTCCACATCTTTCTTAAGTATGGTGCACAAATCTAGACACATTATTCCAGCTGAGACCTCACCACTGCCAAGTAAAGTGGAACAATTACTTTTCATGTCTTACATAAGACACTCCTGTTAATACATCTCAGAATATTACCCTTTTTACAACTTATCATATTTTTGGCTCATATTCAATTTGTGATCCACTCAAGATCCTCTTCAGCAGTACCACCCCCATTTTGTAGTTGAGCATTTGATTTTTTTACTTTCACACGTTTTTATTGAATTTAATCTTGTTGATTTCAGACCAATTCTCCAATTTGTCAAGGTTCTTTTGAATTCTAGTACTGTCCTCCAAAGTGCTTGCAAACCCTCCAAGCTTGGTGTCATCCACAAATTTTATAAGCATATTCTCCACTCCATTATCCAAGTCATTAATGAATATATTGACTAGTACCAGACCCAGCACTGACTCCCGCAGGATCTCACTAAATACACCCTCCCAGTTTGACAGCAAACTATTGATAACTACTCTTTGAGTAAGGTCTTTCAACCAATTTTGTACCCACCTTGTAATCATTTCATTTATGCCACATGTCCATAGTTTGCTTATGAGAATGTCATCTAGGGCTGTGTCAGAAGTGTCACTAAAATCAAGATATATCTACAGCAACTCCTTTTCCACTAGGCCAGTATTCCTATCAAAAGAGGGAATTGGGAAGGTATGGCATGAGTTTTCCTTAAATCCATGTTGGCTATTACTTATCCTCTTACTATCCACTAGATGAGTGTTGCGCAACCTGCGGCACAGTCAGTTTGTAAACATCTAGTGCAGTGGTGGGCAACCTGCGACCCGCGGGCTGCATGCAGACCATCAGGGTAAGCTGATTGTGGGCCACGAGATATTTTGCAGGCATTGCCCCCACCCTGCTTCTAATGGCTGCGGTTTGCCGTTCCCGGCCAATGGGAGCTGCAGGAAGCGGCAGCCAGCACATCCCTGTGGCTCGCCGCCTCCCCCACATCCCATTGGCCAGGAGCAGTGAACCACGGCCACTGGGGATTGAAGGGGGCCGTGCCTGCAGATGGTCAATGTCCGCAAAATGTCTCACAGCCCACAATCAGCTTACCCTGATGGTGGCAGGTTGCCCACTACTGCGCTAGATGCTTACAAACGGATTGTGTAATCATTTGTTGCAGGATCTTTCTAGGTATCAAAGTTAGCCTGAGTTGTCTATAATTCCTGAGGTCTTCTTTTTTCCCCTCTTTAAAGATAGGTACTGTCTGTTCCCTTCTCCAGGCCTCTGGGATCTCACCCATCCTCCATGATTTCTCAAGGTTAATCACTAACAGTTATGAGATTGCTTTAGCTAGCTCCTTAAGTACAATAGGCTATTCTCAAAGTTTTTTCATTTGTGGACCCCTAAAAATTTCAAATGGAGCTGGGTACCCCTTCAGAAATCTTAGACATAGTCTGCAGACCTCCAAGGGTCCCTGGAACCCAGGTTAAGAACCATTGCCCTGCAGTTCTTTCCATGACTGAAACAAATTATGAAAAAGAAAAAGTTTTTGAAGAGTTTTCCATCTTTTGCTGTTTTATAATTGTAGACAGATGCTCCAAAGTTTAGAAGAGGTTTACTCATGGAAAAAAACAAAAAGAAAATCTAAGGAAAAGAGGAGTTCAAGAGAATAGCAGTTTCTCAAACAGACACTATTAAAGATGCAACAGTAAACTATCTGATGCAAAGAAATGATAGGAAGAATAATAAGAGGCCAAATGGCTCTATTAGGAGCTCTTTAATGACTTGAAAGTCAAAAATTTTTCCTTCAAATAGTAGAAACATGGACAAATTGCTAACAATGAGTACAAAAGAATAGCACAAGCATGTAAGGACAAAATCAGAAAGGCTAAGGCACAAAATGAGTTATGTCTCGTGTTGGATGTAAAAGGCAACAGAAAAGAGTTTTTTTTAAATCTATCATGAGCAAGAGAAAGATGAAGGAAGTGTAGATCCGCTACTTAACAGGGAAGGAGTGCTAATAATGGACAATATCAAGAAGGCTGAGGAATGCAATCCGAAAGAGAGAAATAACTGGTTAAAGAATATTTAGATAAGTTATATGTATGTGTTGGGTCAGCTAAATGGTGGCCAAGTGTTCTGAATTGATTTGGTGTCATCCCTTGCTTTTTAGCTGGCTTGGAAGTGTGTTCCACTTTCACTGTTCCAGTTATTACTTGAATTGGAACCTTCACTACCTTCTAACAGCATGACGAGAAGCAAAGGAGAGCCTCCCAATGACAGAATTAGAAGGTGTTCTGCTAAGTTCTCTAGGCTGGAGTGTGTTTGTAAATTGCATACATCATTTCCTGTACTAAGTACCCTTATTCTTGAGTTGAGGAGTGATCCCGATTTATGCCCCTCCTGGAAATTATTAAAGTGACTTCAGGAAAGAAAAACTCTTAGTGATTAGAACTGTGAGTTACATTACAGATGTTAATCATGTTGCTGAATGCTCTACGGGAAGCTATTCTGATACTATGATGAAAAGGGTGATATAAAAACATATTTAGAATATAATAGATTGATAATTCATTAGGAGAATATATCATTTTCAGATTTCAGTAATCCAAATATATACATTAATGTGAGAGACCTGGAATGTATTTTTTTTTAATCTTTGAAGTGGTTTCTACACTATACAATGTTTCATTTCAAAGCTACACTAGCAGTGAATTTTGACATTACTATAATACTGTGATTTCATTGAAATTCTATTCTCTGCATTTCTGCCATTAGATACACTATTGAGCATTGCAACTAAATATGCATACAGCTAAGTGGAGCTGTGGGGCACTCTCTATTGTGAAACATTTAGAAGATATTCAGAGCAGAGGGTGTATTCGACGTTCCTGTCTGTATGTGTGATGAAGCAGAAAAAGTAGAGGGAGAGTCCCCTGAAAACAGCTAAAAAAAAAAAAAAAAGGATCAAAACTTAGATCAATAGAAATCTCTTCCCTGAAGGTTTAACATCAATATATTGGTGGCTGCATCAGCTAGGAGGCTGGCATGAATAAGAACAGTTGAGTTAACAGTTCTCTGTAATCTAGTTCAAGGAGGCATGAAGAGTGGTGGTTTCCAGCAAAGGCATCATTTGCTATGGGGCAAGGAGGCAGTTGCCCCACCCAACTTTGGTTTGCCTTCCCCTCAAGACTTTTCATAGGACTATATGATCCACATCCCATCCCCAACCCTCCCAAAGACTTTGCAGGATATAATATGATCACATATAATGTTCTATAAACTGTTAAAATTAACAACCCCTTCCCCTGATTTTTTCTGAAATGATGCTCCTGGTTTCCTGGTATATACCCCAAAAATGGAATTCTTAGCTCAACTGATCCATTTCTGGTGACAGAAAGTTAAAGAAGAGGAAAGAGATCCCAATGTAACAGCACTAAAGAGATGTTACAATAAATATTTTGAATAAAGATGAATCTGAGTAAATCTTAGTTTTTCCCCAGAAGAAATGTCATACCAGATGCTGTTTTCTGTACTTCCATCCATCTATAATTATGGCTGTGAGTCTGTCATGGAAGTCATGGATTCTGTGACTTTCTCTGACCTCTGTGACTTCTGCAGCTGCTGATGCTGGCTCAGGGGCTGTCCAAGCCGGGCAGCCCCTGGGCCAGCAGCAGCAGTTTGGGTGTGTGTGAGGGAACTAGGGGCAGGAGGGGCACTTACATCGGGGGGGGGGAGGCTGAAGGGAGGCTCCCCAGCTCCCATGGCCCTGAAGCGGTCAGTGTGGGGGCTCCACACCATACACTGCTTGTGCCCGCAGGCCCCACCCCTGCAGCTACCATTGGCTGCAGTTCCTGGCTAATGGGACCTGTGGCAGCCGGCACTTATGGCGGGAGCAGCGCACCAAGCCCCCTGACACCTCCGCCGCCTAGGAGCTGCAGGGAGCCCCTGCCTGCCCCACCAACCCTCCCACCCCAAGTACCAGCAGGGGTTCCAGACCACTCCCACACCAGAAGGGTCCTCCGGACCACCTCCCCCAGCATCTGTGGTGCCCTCGGAATGCCCCCCCCCCCCAGAGTACTCACGACCCCCTCCAGTCTTAGTCATGGCAGATATTTTTAGTTAAAGTCAGGGACGGGTCACAAACCATGAATTTTTGTTTACTGCCCGTGACCAATTCATGACTTTTACTAAAAATATCCATGACTAAAACATAGCCTTATCTATAATATTTCTAATGTATTTATCATCTTAGGTTTCTGCAAGCCAATCATTTTTGTTTGTATATAGGTATATATAAAGTGCAAAATGAAACAGCAGATAAATAAGAGGATGTAGGGAAAACAGAGTGGGAGAAATTATCGACATTTCAGAAAACTGATGTAAAAACTACACAAGTCCCATGATAATAACAAACCTAAAAGATGTTTTTAGGACATCGAACCTGTTAACCAAAAAGTTTAGCCAAGTTTTAGCAAAAGCACATAAAAAATAGCATCTTAAAAACTGAATGAAGACTGACAAGATACTTAAAGCTCATGAAAAAGACATGCTTGTCCCCAGAGCAAGCTATTCTGTGAGCTGATACAACAGAAATAAGATTTTGGTTTTCAAATACTGCAAAAGAGGTTTTTACTTTTACACACATATTTTTCGTAAATATAAACCCGTCTTTGAAAAAAAATTCCTCTTTTATTATTTTTATTATTATTGCTTAAGAAGGATAAACAGGCCATTTATTATGCAGCTTTTCATAATCTTTCCTAAATTTTTGTCATGGTTTTGTATCTATTCAAGCATCACAGTAGGGAAACAACATTATTACATCCATGAATCTTAGGTGGCATTTTGCAAAGGCTCATCCATTATTACCTTCCATTAACACCCAAATAATCCAGTACAATTAGCTCTATGTCATCCCTCGAGAATTATTTAAAATGTGATATTCTGGCCTTATCTACAGCTCTAATAATCAGGGTAGGAAAAAAATTAAGTAATTCTGAAATGATTTGAAAACACCTGGTGCCAGGGCTTATCTTGGATTTATTGATTGTTAAGCTTATTATTTCTCATAATTATAAGTGCTGATTCACAGCTAAAGCAGGCATTCCTCAAAAGATATGCCACATGTCAAATTTCAAGGGACAGAAAAAGTTTTGTATCTAACTATAGCCTGGCTTTTAACATTACCAGAAAACCCTTACACATATTTTGCTTCAGAAAGAGAGCAATAGAACTATGAAAACGTCTCATTCGACTCCTCTAAATGAAAAACCTTTCAAAGGAAAAAGAAGAATGAGTAGAAAAATATTGTAAAAGTTACCCGGTGGTCCTTTAACCTGCTCAGTAATAAAATACCACAAAAAGAATAACTGAGCATCTAGTCTCCTCCAGGATTTTATTAAAAAAATATATATAAATTCCAATCTTCCTTTAATAGATTTGGAGAAATCTCTCAGAAACAAAGAATAGAGAACTTATACTGCAGCACCAGGCTGACATTTCATAGTAGAATGATCTTTCGTTAGAGTTTAGGTCATTCACAAGCATACCAGAAAGATGTTGAATAATGTAGCAGCATGAATGTTTACATCTCTGTGAAAGACACTCACTACTAACTAGCACCCCTGCATTTTTCTACTACCTGATGTCTAATTAAGCCCCATGACACCAATCTGAACTCTGACAAAGCAGAGAGAATTCTTGACATTTTCAAAAACTTGGCTAGACTCCCCTTTCTTTTTCAGTGAGACAAGCCGGGACTTCAAACTGAAAATGACATTACAGCATGTCATAAATATAAAGGGAAGGGTAAACCCCTCTGAAATCCCTCCTGGCCAGGGGAAAGCTCCTCTCACCTGTAAAGGGTTAAGAAGCTAAAGGTAACCTCGCTGGCACCTGACCAAAATGACCAATGAGGAGACAAGATACTTTCAAAAGCTGGGAGGAGGGAGAGAAACAAAGGGTCTGTGCTTGTCTATATTCTGTCTTGGCCGGGGATAGACCAGGAATGGAGTCTTAGAACTTTTAGTAAATAATCTAGCTAGGTACGTGTTAGATTATGATTTCTTTAAATGGCTGAGAAAAGAACTGTGCTGAATAGAATAACTATTCCTGTCTGTGTATCTTTTTTGTAACTTAAGGTTTTGCCTAGAGGGGTTCTCTATGTTTTTGAATCTAATTACCCTGTAAGATATCTACCATCCTGATTTTACAGGGGGGATTTCTTCATTTCTATTTACTTCTATTTTTATTAAAAGTCTTCTTGTAAGAAACTGAATGCTTTTTCATTGTTCTCAGATCCAAGGGTTTGGGTCTGTGGTCACCTATGCAAATTGGTGAGGCTTTGTATCCAACATTTCCCAGGAAAGGAGGGGGGGTGCAAGTGTTGGGAGGATTGTTCATTGTTCTTAAGACCCAAGGGTCTGGGTCTGTAGTCACCTAAGCAAATTGGTGAGGCTTTTTACCAAACCTTGTCCAGGAAGTGGGGTGCAAGGTTTTGGGAAGTATTTTGGGGGGAAGGACGCGTCCAAACAGCTCTTCCCCAGTAACCAGTATTAGTTTGGTGGTGGTAGCAGCCAGTCCAAGGACAACGGGTGGAATATTTTGTACCTTGAGGAAGTTTTGACCTAAGCTGATGAAGATAAGCTTAGGAGGTTTTTCATGCAGGTCCCCACATCTGTACCCTAGAGTTCAGAGTGGGGGAGGAACCTTGACACAGCAAGTTTCTGTTCCTTAAGTCAGTCTTTTTCACAGGTGTTTGCTTAGAGAAGGGAACCACACTAATTCTGGTTTACCTTTGCAATCTTCAACCATAGTGTAAACTAACAGCACAATAGACAAAAGACCCAATTCTGCCCTTACTTGCACATACTTACACTCTCACTGAAGTCAATGGGAATTGTGTACATGTAACCAAGGGGTGATTTTGGCTTATAAGATATAGAGTGAAGCACCAATGCACACTTGAGATGTGGGGTCATGCCAATTCAATTGTCCTTATCCATTCTCTTTATAGGGAACAAAAGACAATCATCAGAAAAGAGACACATGAATATAGGAAAATAGCAAGAATGTTACTCTCTCTCCTGCTGATCCCTTGGTCATTGCTGCTCCTCCTGTCTAGCTACAGAGTAGAGTTCTCCCTACCACATGAAGTCACTCACATCTCACTTTGCTGGGCAATGAAACAGATGTGCGGTTGAGTGGACTTTGTACAGTGCAGCAGCAAGAGATAGCAACAGCAGGAGGTCATCCTTTAATTTAAGAGATTCATATCTTTAATATGAAATGGTGTTTTTTTTTTAGGAAGAGGGGTGAGAAAGAGGATGAAATGTATTCCAATCCTGTTCATGCTGCTACAATTATAAATAACTGAAGGAGGGAATGTGATTTCCTTTTAGTAAAAATGGGGGCACTACCACCAATTTGTGTTCACCACTAAAGTATAGAACTTGCTTGTACATGCCCTACAGGGTCACAGAGCTCTTAGTTGTTTTGTTGTGGTCAGTATAACATCAGCCTGGACACCATACAAAATCAGTAACCTCACTGAAAGAAACAGTACATAAATGCACCAGTGACCCACACAACTTTTGACAAATGTATGAATAAGAGGTGGTCAGACCTGTGAGGGAAAATTTCAACAATGCAGTATAAAGCCTCAGTGATCTCGCAATTTTTCATTAAAGACGAGAGTAAAAAATTAAAGTTCAAGATAAAAGAAAATCTATTGAAATCTCTCCTTGTCAATTGTTTAAGAGAGCATAATATGCTATTTTACCCCTTACTCCAGAAGGACTGATGCTTCCAGAGTGTTAGTGCAAACTTCATTAATATTTTGAGCTGTAAACTTCTGAGTCCTCTGCCCCAATAGCTTAGAGTGTTTTGCTCTTTCTCCAATTTTCTTCTAGAAATTGCTTTAGTACAGTTTTACAAGAAACATAATGCAACACAGACAACAAAACTAATTCTTTTCTTATCCAACCCTTATCCAACTATATATTTTGAAGGCAGAAACCAAACTGGTGGAAAATTTCATCTTACATTGGACTTCATGCTTATCACAATTTTTCACGATCTTTCTTTCTATCTGATCAAATCTTTTCACATCTTCCAGAAATCCAAAGTTAGAAAAGAATAGTTCAGTCAGAGAAAGATATAACATCTATGAAGACCAGACATATTATAAAAGTAGACTTAGCCAGTTGAATGCTTAAGATAAAGAAGACACAATAATCCAGTTTCATCCCTGGAGTAACACCACTGGAGTAAGTGGTACATCAGGATTATTTTGTCCATTTTAGACCTCACTGTGCCCCTTCCTAAATGGAATTAGAAAAGGAGGATAACATTTATTCTAATTGTTTTTGTTGATTATTGTTATTACAATAGCACCTAGAGGCCCCAAATGACATTGGGGGTCTCATAGTGCTAGGCACTGTACAAATACATAGTAAGAGGCAGCCCTGCCCCAGCAAGTTTATAATATAAGCAAGGAGGCAGAGGAGAAACAGAGGCACAGAGACATGACCAAGGCCACCCAGCAAGTTAGCAGCAGATCCAGGAATAGAAGCCAATGTGTTAAACTCTGAATTCAGTTTTTCTTCATGAGGTCACACCGCCTCTCTAATTGCCTGGCTTCATTTAACCTTTCAAAGAGCTAATATATTTTTGGAGATTTATATTATTCTCTAATATATAAGGGGGCACAGAACTCTTACTGAAGTCAATGAGAGTTGTGAGATGAAAAATCAGACTCTCAAATAACATTACCTGGTGGATAAAGATTCCCGAGGCTTAGAAAAACAAATAACTGAACAATCCCCCAGCCCGACATTTTTACAAAAAAAGCCATCTCTGTTTTTCACTTAATTGTCATATTTAGCAAATTTCTCTGACCAACTCTAATGAATCTCATTCATTTACATCATCTTATGTTACAGTCACAATATATGTTGACCCTTGTACAGATGAAGGTTGTGAGCATAAGAGCTTTGTTACCTACAATTCAATCAAGTGCAGTAACCTGAGCAGAGAGGGTACTGCAGACTGGTGTTCTGGGAAAAAAATAAAATAAAATAAAAAAACCTATGTCCAGAGTACAGCATGGAGCAATGAGAGGCTGACAGTGAGATATATTGTCTTCTGAGAACTTATGGACACATTGCTGTGTCACTGCCTGGCATGGCTGCCCCTGATATTAATTTCTTCTAAGTACAGCTCTTAAACACACTCCAGTAAGTCATAAGTTCTAGCTTTAATAAAATAAAATCCTAAAAATGGTCTGTAAGCTGGTGTGCAGATTCACCAGCAAAGGAGGAAAAATAAAGTCCTAGCTATAAGGAATTTAAAGTCCCTGTCCTCAACCAATGTCATGAAACAAAAGCAATCAACTCAATTCAAAATACTGGCTACTAACCACCAAGGCTCTCTCCTCTTCTTTCAATCAGAAAGAGAGGAAATATCCTATCAGTTTGATAGCATTGCCTGGCTACTATGGAGAGAACCAGACTAGGACTTTTTTTTTTTTGGACCCTGGGTCTTTTCTCTCTGCTTTCCCCGTAGAAAGCTTTAGTCCTGGTTTCCTATATGTGCTTGCTCCTAATCTTATACCCTCAGCTTATGTGACTACAGCTCTCATGTTTAAAGGGCCCAAGGGTGTACCATGCACACTGTCACGTGGCCACACATTGTCACATGGCAGTTATGCTCCAAATTTTCCCTTTGGTATCTACACCTCATCAGCAACTCCAGTATGTCCATATTCCCTCACAATGACCAAGGCTCAGTTCAGTGCAGGCATGGTCATTTGTGTATATATCTCTGAAGATGTGCCGGGGAAACACTGAACGCTGAATGCTAGTGCTTTAGTTCTCTGGGTGTCTTCAAGCAGCACTCAGGAACTCGCAGGATTTTAGCCCTCTATGCTGTTGCCCTCAAAATAACAGAAACAATGATCTACATAGGGTAGGTTTGAATTTACAGTGATGTGTAGAGTACAGTCAGCCAACTAGCACAGGCATAAATAGCAGTTTAGACAGTGTGGCAATGCTTAGGCAAGTAGAGAATAGTAGAGTGCCCTACACTCCTGAACCCTAGGGTTTATACCTTACATGGCTCTCTACACACCCAAGCAGTGACTCTCCTGTCTATACTGGCATTTACAGCAATGCCACTATCCACTACCTCCTGGCTGCCAGAACCTTTCCATGGTGCAGTAAAAAATGCTGGCAGCAAGGAAAGATTTTGGGGGGCTTAGGGGGAGAGGAGTGGGGGCAGCAGGGAAGGCAGCAGGGAAAGGCTCCTTCAACTCCCCACTGCTGGAGCCTTTTCCCGCTGCCTTGCCCCTCCTGGAACCACTTGTAGCCACAAACTACAATGATCATAGACGTAGGCTGATTTTCTCTGCAGCGTATTGTTCCATATACCCTACACTCTGCCGCAAGTATAGACAAGGTCATAGATAGTTGTATATGTATGCTAACATAGCTGATTCTGCTCTCATTGAGATCAGTGGCAAAAGCCCATCAATTTCAATGGTCCCACAATGCACCTGCGAATAATAGTTTCCCCCCTTGAGACTTATTTATTGTGTGCATCTCTGTTTCGTGAGACGAGGTGAAGCCAGGACTGATACGTGTCTGATTTAATGCCTATCTACCCATATCTGGGTGAGAACAGATGAGTGTTAAAAAAGATATGTTACACTTTGAACAGATTGTACTGAACTTCTTTCTTAAGTCTTTCCTGACACTGCTAATAATGAGTAGTTTTATTGTTAGGTAAGGCTGAATGACCATCAGCCACAAAAGTGTTTGATTAGTTTATCATTAACTATGTCTATCATTAAAATTAGTTTCAACTATCAACAACAAAATTAGTTAAACTATCATTAAAATTAGTTTATTATTAACTATGTCTTTGTAGGCAAATGCTTTCCAAGTACTCTGCCACAGTACTTTGCTTAATTTGTCACCATATAATGTGAAGTGAGAAACTTTTGTTGTTGAAAGCTATTGCTAAGTTCTTTCCATATTTTTCAGCATTTCCCTTAGTACTGGAGATACAGTTAGAAAAATCAATAATGTAAACTGGTTTGCGTATGTCAAATTTTCAGGCTGAGATACAGATACTCATCTATAAAGTTTGCTGGAAAGATCATTTGCAATAACTAAAATGCGTAGGCAGAAGCAGGGATAGGGCGTGCAGACAGCATAAAATAGAATGTACCTAAAGAATCCATATGTGCATTAATTATACATCAGACACAACAGGCAGTGCATTTCAGGACAATTGCAGCACTCCTTAGATGGTGTTATAATGCACAAGAATAAGGCAAACTACTGTCACAATTGTGAAACCATAGGGTTTAGTAGTTTGCCACTATGGGAAAAAGCCACACAATCAACAACAACAACAACTTCAAAGGCCAGGACAGATACTTTACGCCACAGAATATTTTATCACCTAAAGAACAGGAATCCATGCTGATCAATATATTCGGAGAAGCATTTGAAAAATAATTGTATCTAGTTAAAAGAGTCTTGAAAGATATTTTACAGTAAGTAAGCTTACCTGAAAAGTGCCAAAGTGCTGGAGAAAGCTGCTGAAAACTGCTGTCTTATCCTCAGAACAAGTACTGTGCAAATATCAGAGATTCAGTTACCCTCTCTCCTCCCAGTTAGCATACCAAGGGATGTAATTCCAGACCTGGAGGCCCCATGTCAGAGACAGGGCTTGTCTTCACAGCAATTAACTCAAGATATATCTCAAATGTTGCTCCAGACCCAAGTCCCATCCATACACATAAACCTTTAACATGAGTGTGGTGATGCTTTCAACTTGAGTTGACTGGCCCATCAAAGGGGATTGCCTAGCACTCAAGCTAACATAACTAGACAGCAGCTAATTCAATTACACTGTGTTATTAATATAATCAATCTGTGCTGCTACAGTTGTTATTTCACAGTCTGGCTGCTCTTTTTTGAGCTAGGCTAACTTGAGAGGAGTTAGCACCAGCGTTGGTAACTCAAGTTAATTCTGCATTGAAGACAGAGGACAGTGTCCTCCAAAAAGGAAGACGGAGTATGAACAATGTGAAAGTTGTTTTGGTGATAGTGCAGATTTGTTTATTAGGAGCTAGAGTGAGACCATTAATTTAAGCTACTCAAAAACCTCTAGATAATACTGAGCAATAATTGTACCCTATGGAGGGCAACCATTGTGCCATATTAAAGAGGCCCAGATTTGTTCCGGATGAGAAAGGAAAAGAGATGACTGAGGTGTATTCCCCAAAAGTATTCCCCAAAACATAGCCACCTCTCTACAGAAACTAGAGTGGAGAAAGAGGGAATGGATGCAGGGAGCTGTTGATGAAAGGGCTATTCATGCTTCTCTTAAATTTACGACAAGTTATGGCTTAGTTAAAGATTGTAAAACATTGATCTTGGTACAAGTCCTTTGCACACTGCAGAAGGGACATATCACTGCAGTTAGGAGGTGAGTGCAGCATGAGTCAGTATAGTAAAACTAGGGGTATGTCTACACTGAAGCATGGAGGTATGATTCCCAGCATGGGTAGATAGACTCCTGCTAACTCAGCTTGAGCTAGCATGCTAAAAATAGCAGCATGGACATTGTGGCACAGGTGGCAGCTCAGGCTAGTTGCCCAAGTCCAAGTTTGCCTGGCACCCTGGGTCCAAGCTCAGGCAGCTAGCTCGAGCCACCACCAGTGCCACAACAGCCACTCTGTGGTTTTTAGCATGCTTGCTTGAGCTGAGCTAGCACAAGTCTATCAGCTCACACGTGGAATCACACATCCCAGGTGTAATGTAGACATGCCCTAGCAGAGACAGAGTATGAGTCCCACTATACAAAGTGCCAGACCTCTGAAGAGAGGCCATCTCTACAACCCAGTGCCCCTAACTTCTGCAGGCTCCTTTACATTTCAGATCACTGGTCCTGCCTCCAAGGGGAGCTGCAAATCTGTCCTCCCTTGTTAACTTTTTAATACCTGTGAACAAGGAATTGTTCAATACCTAATTTCACTCTGTATGATCTTCCTCTTTTACTACACCATACAAAGCAGTTTTGCAAACGTTACCTCTTCTATTTTGTTACTTTTAAACAGAGGTGAAAGTAAGCCGGTACGCCCCGGTACGGTGTACCGGCAAGAGCCAGTGAGCCATACCAGGGTGGATCGGCTTCCGCTGGCACAATTTAAAGGGCCTGTGGCTCCCAGCAGTGACCTCCCCAGCCCTTTAGATTGCTGCCAGAGCCCCGCTGCCGGAGCCCTGGGGTAGCGACGGCGGGGCTGGGGTGGTAATTTAAAGGGCCCAGGGCAGTAGCAGTGGCCGAGCCCTGGGCCCTTTAAATCATCCCTGGAGCCCTGCCACCGCTTCCTCAGGGCTCTGGCAGGCTCCAGGGATGGTTTAAAGGGCCGGGGCGGCAGTGGCGGCCAGAAACCCATCCCTGAAGCCCTGCTGCCGGAGCCCTGGGGAATCGGTATCGGTGGCGGGGCTCCAGGGTCGATTTAAAGGGCCCAGGGCCCTTTAAACTGCTGCCAGAGCCCCTGGCTGCCGCTGTTACCCTGGGGCGGGGGAAGGAGGCACTTGCCGGTACAGGGTGTGCCGGGGCTGGCTCTGACCTCCCCCAGCCCTGGAGGGGCCAGAGCCAGCCCGAGCCCAGCCCCGTACTGGTAAGTCGCTAGACTTTCTTTCACCCCTGCTTTTAAAATATTATGGACAGTGGCCTCACAAATTTTGTTTTCTGTTTTTCAGCTGTAGAAGTATCATACAGTGTCTGTTCCCACTACCTGCTATATTGTTACCTTTGAACAGACTGATTAAAAATAATGCAGTTAGATTTGCTATTACAAGTTTCAGCCCATAGCAAACTTTTTGCAGCCGAATCATAATACCCAAAGAGGATTCTGCTATAATTAGTCAAGACTTCCAAAGTACATCTGAGCAACTGGAAAAAAAGGAATAATTTCTTTACACTAATGTTAACCATTCTCTGATGTAATGTGTGTTATGCAAGGATATCTGATTGTTGGGAAAATTAAAACTACAGTGTGTAATTCCTAAACAACACATTTATAAGTTCTAATCTTATTTACAGTTCATTTACCAAAAACTATTCCTATAATATGAAAAAGACAAGGTGGGTGAGGTAATATTACCACCTTGTCTCTCTCTCATATCCTGGGATCAACAAGGCTACGACAACACTGCAGTCATATAGTATAAAGCATTTACAGATGCTTCATTTCCTCTTCCACAAAAAAAAACTGGAAAGATTTCTTACTGGTATTAACAGTGACCATACAGTTGAACAGTTTTTATACACTCTTTAGAAAAAGATACATTATTTGCAAATAGTAGCAAAGTAGACGTGTGGACATAAATATTATATGCACTAATTTTACTGCCATATAAAAATCTACTTGTAAAAAAATCAAGATTTTGGGCCAGATATTCTTTTGATTTCCAGCCCTTTAACACATCTCAGAAGGGTGGACTCTGACCACAAATTGCCAGCAGAGAGTTCACCTGGCCAAGAGATGCTCCTTGTTGGCACACCTGGGTCACTGAACACTGTGTCTCTGTCCTCACCCCCCTCCAAATGTACAGGGTGTCCTGGAAGCAGGGAGGAAGAGTCATGAAGGAAATGTAGAGCTCTGCCAGGCAATCCTCCATTGGATTACGGTCTACTGCAAAGGTGGATCTTAAAGTTGGCTAGAAAAAAATAACCTATCTTTGGAACTGGGGCTGGTCCTGAGAATGGCTGTTTCTCCTGTACCAAGCAGAGCTCCTCAGTTATTAAATGATTAATTAATCCATTCAGTTTGATCACTCAATGCTTTGAGTATCTTTTTCTAGCAGATGACCTGTTATGATGCCAAGGCACAAGATGGCTCAGATAAAGAATGCCACTAAAATGTAACTCTGATTTCAGTGAGACTTAGGCTTCCAAGTCCCCAAGATGCTTTTCAACACAGGGCTTAGGCCCTTTTGAAAATTTTACCCAAATACACTCATATTTGTTGACATTCTCAGATATGACAGTGATGGATACCTTCCCAGTACGTACATAGACACAATGGGATTGCATTAGTGAAGTGAGAGCAGAATTAGTACTGTGATATGAAAATTTCACTGTCATTTCAATCCACGTTTTCATCAAACTCCTTTCTCAATAAATTGTATATGTTTATGAATAAATCATAAATCATTTTGATAAATCATTTCCTGTTAAGAAATTTAAGTGACAAATACGAGTGGATAAGCGGGTATATCATTTTTGTCGAGTCCAGTATATTCTTAGCTCACTGCAAGGATTCTTTGACTGAGAACACAAAAAAAGAAAAGAACATGTACTCTCCAGTCCCTTGCTGTCACTTTGTTATCACAGACGATGAAGCTCTGTAAAGGATAAATATGGCTGTATGATCTGACACTTTAATCATTACTTTGTAAATGAAACACCTTTGAAGTTTTATTTGAGGACACAGCCAACAGCCTCTGCTTCTGGGCAATTCCCTTCCCCCCTCTTCCCTCTCCCCCCCTGCCCTTTAACTAGCTAAACGTTTTTTAGTCTTTCAAATCACTGAGTATAACAAAACTCCTGAGGATCATAAGCAAAGTCAGGAGGACATTTCCAACACAGGAATGGTTACTCTAGGACATTTAAGGAAGTACATGTTGTGTATCACTTTGTACTGCACTTTAGGGCCTTAATAACCCTTCCAGCAATGTTATACCAACTGCTAATCAATAGAGATTATTTCCCTCACCATAGAGAGGAGGTTTAGACAACCCCTTGAGTGCCTTATCCTGATGCAACAACAATATACTTTTGACACAAATAGAAAAAATGGTATATTCACCACAGGTAGAATTTTCAGCCAATAAGTGTCTCCCCCTTCCCCCCTCCTCCGCCTCGCTTCCCCCCTTTCCATATTTTGGATGATTCAAAGGAATCAAATAGCTGTTCACAAATTCCGTAAATTAAAAGAACACTGTCAAGTTAAAAATATGTATGTCAACAAACTTTAGCTGTTACTAACAACCTATGTCCCAAACCTGCAATTGGATCAGTGATAGCTGAGGCACTCATGGAGAGCCCTACTGGTTTCAAGCATCTCTCTGGATCTCTCTATGCAGATTTGACAGGAGGACTGGGGACTTTGTTTACTAAAGCAGAAAATAATTTTTCAAATGGGGTTACTTTTTACTATTTGCTTTCATATTGCACTGAGCTGGGACAGTGAATCTAAACTGACATGTTTCTAGTTAGAGAAAAAAGGTGGGCGAGATAATATCTTTTATTGGAACAATTTCTGTTGATGAAAGAGACAAGCTTTCTAGCTTACATAGCACTCTTTTTCACACTGCAAATAATACAATTCTAGTTAGTGTCATAGAATCATAGAATATCAGGGTTGGAAGGGACCCCTGAAGGTCATCTAGTCCAACCCCCTGCTCGAAGCAGGACCAATTCCCAGTTAAATCATCCCAGCCAGGGCTTTGTCAAGCCTGACCTTAAAAACCTCTAAGGAAGGAGATTCTACCACCTCCCTAGGTAACACATTCCAGTGTTTCACCACCCTCTTAGTGAAAAAGTTTTTCCTAATATCCAATCTAAACCTCCCCCACTGCAACTTGAGACCATTACTCCTCGTTCTGTCATCTGCTACCATTGAGAACAGTCTAGAGCCATCCTCTTTGGAACCCCCTTTGGATAGTTGAAAGCAGCTATCAAATCCCCCCTCATTCTTCTCTTCTGCAGGCTAAACAATCCCAGCTCCCTCAGCCTCTCCTCATAAGTCATGTGTTCTAGACCCCTAATCATTTTTGTTGCCCTTCGCTGGACTCTCTCCAATTTATCCACATCCTTCTTGTAGTGTGGGGCCCAAAACTGGACACAGTACTCCAGATGAGGCCTCACCAATGTCGAATAGAGGGGAACTGCTTCTCTCATACAATAATTTTCAGATTGCATATATTTAAGTTATTTAGAAGGAGATAACATTTTACTGAACGTTTTCAAACACACACACACACACCCCCTAAACGTACCTTGCAGAATTCCCTTCCATTTTTATGGCAACCGTCTAGACATTTACCAATGCAAATACATTCTCTAACAGTTACTTGCTTCAGCTCAATGTTTCAGACCAAACGACTAGTGCACATTGGTTGAAAAGAACTATTTTTTTGCACTTTGGGGTATAACTAAACCTATAGCAATAATAATTAATAAGCATAGTTACTATGATTCAGGTACTAAAGTAAATGATAAACATTTTGGAGTAATTCATTTCAAGGCAAAAATGGAAACTTATCTAATACAAACCTAATCTTAAAGTACTAGGAGTGTCTGTTTCAAAGCTATTACATTCAATCCTGTCCCATTCCTATTACATTAAATCATATATGTTAAAATTAATGTCAAAACCCACACTGACTTCACTAGAACCAGCATTTCACCCTATATTTTTAAAAATGTTTAATTAAGACTTCTAAGACTATCACAAGTTTTAAATAATAATAGATAGCAAGATGCCATCATACAGGAATAAGGTAGAATATAAGGTTACTACTTTTATAGAAGAAATGTATAACATTTCACAAAGATGTCATGTTTCAAAGAGTTTAGAATTAGAGAACTGACATAATGAAAAAGATGGAAATACATATTCTTTCTACAATGGGTTTGTCAATAATATATAAGAAATTGCTTTACATTGCTTTTCCTAAGTTAACTATGGTGACATATCACTTAAATAGTTGTTTTGGAAAACCTATTCTGTGTAACCATGAGTTAAGCCATGATTACCTAAACAATCACATTACATTATCAGTACTGTGGAAGTTACCGGGTCAGTGTCATATTCTTTTACTCAGTGCAGTACCATCATGGGAGAGTCTAAAGCAGTTTACGCCAAACAGTTTAATCAAAAGCAAAGAAACAGTGGCGATAACAGACCTCTGTCCCTTGTCCATTCACGAACAGGTCTGCCAAAGTGTTCACTGCATCATTACCCTTTTCTGGCTCTCACAACAAATAAGCCCATCACTATTACTACCATCCTTACTCATTACATCTCTGACACATTGGAACCCAGAGCTGCTATAAAGGAGTACTTTTTACAGCTGTTTGAAACTGCCCTCCATTCTTGCATTGTTCTGGAGAAGTTCTACAATTAACCATGCCCACTGAAGATTTTAGACATGGCCCAGTAAGTGCAGCGTGGTGGAGACTGGAACACTTGGGCATACAGAGGCCTCTGTTATTAATGAACATTTATTTCTTTAAACATTTATTTCCCTAAAAGGGGACAATCTGACTCTATGCAGGCACACATTGGCAAGGCCTCAATTCAGCAAAGCACTTTAAGTACATGCTTCAATCTAATCCCATTTAGCAAAGTATTTAAACGCATGCTTCAGTACAGACCTTAATGGCTTTTATATAGAACTTCTCATCCACAGATCTCAAAGCTCTTCATAAAGGAGGTATGAGACTCATTGTCCCCATTTTAGAGAGGGGGAAACTCATGTACAGAGCGGTGCAGTGTCTTGCCCACAGCAGGCAATGCCAGAGCTGGGAATAGAACCCCAGCTTCCTAAGTGCCCATGCAATGTTCTATCCAATGAGCTCCTCTACCTTACTTAATTTTAAATCTTGCATTCACATACATTGCACAGTAGAGATGTCTGGCTGAAATGGGGCTAGAGAGAAGTCAAACTAGTTGGGAAATTTCCATTGAATTGATGTTCATAGAGAATTTTAAAAAAATGCTTGCATTTGTGTTTTCCATTTCCTGACCAGTACTAAAGAGAAGACAGAACAAAACGTCTTTATAGTTTCTCTGTGCTATAGTTCAAGTGCCCCTAATTTGGATATTATGGCAAAAAAAGTTTACAAATTGCACCAACAGGTGCTTGTACGATGCTGGCATGTCCCCAGCCCACAAAGGACCCACTGCCCTACCCAGAGTCTCTTTGTAGGCACAGCTTGATTTCCCAAACATAGGCAAACAAACACTAAAACAGTTCCTCAGCCCATCCTGATCTACAGCTCTCCAAGATTTTCCCCTTTGCCTCTCCCAGTCCCTCCTGCTGCAAGGCCTATGGCAGGAATCTTCTGTGCTCTGTTAACTGAGCACTGCTTCTCAGGGCTTTGTCCCTGAAGGCCCTTTTTCTCCAGCAGGTTGTCCCTATCTCACCTCCCAGGAGACAACAAGGACAACTTCTCCTCCTTCCTGACACTCTAGTTCTTTATAGTTCTGGGTGCTGTCTTGCCCTCTTAATTGGGCACACTGGGAGCATGTGTTCTACCACAAATGCCCTGGACCTGCTTCACTTAAAGGAGCCAGCCACCAGAGCTCTAATGTGAATCTGCGCCCTGAGTTGGAAGAAAACCAAGAGCTGTCAGTAGAACTGACAAGTTTGTCCATTACTTTTCCCACTCTCCCTTCAGCCCCTATTCCCATGAAAGTAACTATGTCAGGTTTCATTTCTCCACCAAAGTGTTCCTTTTTGTACACTAGACTGAGTGATCTTTAGCCATTGTAACTTTTACAACAACATGGGATTCAATTATTATCTTGGAATTATCATCTAATAATCCAAAATAGCAATGCTTCTCTTTTCAGAGACTAGCACGGAAATGCTAGGAAATATTCTGTATAGGACTTTAGCGCCTCTTGCATTCTTATTCTCAATTCTTCTTTTGAATGAAAAAGTGAATAAAAAAATAGCAAGAACATCCTTCAGTGGATTTCAAGGAGAAACTTTTTAATCTAAAAATTGAGGCTGAGAGATAATGGGATACAAATTACATGCAATTCAATGAAAGCCCTTACGGGTACTTCTTACACTTGCTCTGTTCAGCATATTATTATGGTCCTATTTATATTCAGCAACTGAGATTGAACAAAAGCCATACATCTCCTTCTCCCCTTCCCCTGCCCCCCCACCCCACCAAAAGAGTAGGATATTAGACTAGGAAAATGACAATTTGGAATCTAATACAACTTCTTAAAAATGTTCAAAAACATTTCAAAACTCAACTTTTTCTGAAAGGTGAATTGAATAACTTATAAAGACAAGCAGTTCTTTCCCTCTGGATTAGATGAGCTCTTATAGCCATCCGATGAAGTGAGCTGTAGCTCATGAAAGCTTATGCTCAAATAAATTTGTTAGTCTCTAAGGTGCCACGATTCCTCCTTTTCTTTTTGTGAATACAGACTAACACGGCTGCTACTCTAAAACCTGTCTTATAGGCTTGTTTACTGAATTACATCCATTGTATTATTCTCAACAACTTCTTTAGTGAGTTGACATTGTTAGGATGATTTGCTGGAGTAACAGAGGATCATGGGAAAAATCCCTATAAAACAATGAGCTTCTTATTAAGCAGCTATTACCCCATAATTTAGCCTATCATTTTAAATGACATCAACCATTTAATGTATTATTACATCATGAGACCTCTCATGGATGACACAGGAATTGGATATTACACAAACATTTGACTGGCTAATCACTGTGTGAGCTTGTATTGCATAAATTAATTATTTAAATTTTAAAAAAATCAATAGTCAGATTAAACTAACACTTTGCTCATTAGTGGTGTTTTGCCCTAGGTCTATGTTACAATTTCACTCAATATGAATTGATTACTGAACTAAATATTGATGGCTGTCTAGGTGTAAGGATCAAAATCTTCTTTCATTTACTATGTGCAAATGGAATATGGTCCTGACCATTAATATATATGTACATGGTGCTTTAAATAAATTTCCAAAAACTGAAAACAATTATGAACAAAATTTAGTGGATGCTAATATTTAAACATAAAGCCATGAATGGAATATAAGAATTGTTTAAGAATGTTTTATTAGAAGCTATGAAAAAACACAAATCCACAGTCATGAAAGAAAAATACTTTGGTTTAAAAAATGAAAAACAAAAACTGGTTAAGAGGGGAGGCGAAGGCAACTTTTGTCTTACCAAAAGTACTGTTTATTTTGCAGTAAAAACAAAGCACTTAGAGAAAAGAGATTTTAAAACCACAGTTTACCCTCTGCTATTTTACCTAAAGGCTTACCATCCCCTGATGATAACCGAGGCAGGACTAAGACCCCCAGTAGGGTACTGTGTCTCAGTCTGGTTCTCCCAAACAATTCCCTACATCCCTCTCTTGAGAGAATGTTTTTTAAAACCTGCAATAGTTCTATTGACTCCTATATTTACATGCCTTATTTCTTCCTGGCTTTGTCTCTTCACACACTCTTAAGTGTTTGCAGAAGGGTGGAATATTTTGAACCATTCTTTTCTTTTCTTCTTGTTTTTCCTTGCCCCCCATTAAACGAAACAAACACATTCATATAGTAAATATCCCAACAACTAAATCAACAGACACTATCCAGAAAATATTACAGAGCAGGTCCACATCCATCATACTTGCATTTTAACACAGCCAAATGCAAGGTCCTACATTCAGAAACAAAAGAGGTAGGCCACACGTAGAAGATGGGAGACTGTATCCTGGTAAGGAGCAACACTGAAAAGGATTTAGGGTCATATCAGGTAACCAGATGAATATGAGTTCACAGTGTGATGCTAAATGAGCAAACACAATCCTTAGATGAATAAGTAGAGGAATATCAAGTAGGAGTTGGAAGCACTAGTGAGTCCGTTACTATAATACTGTGTCCTATTTTGATGTATACCCTTTAAAAAGGATGTTGCCAAATTGGAAAGGGTTTGGCAAAGAACTACTAGAGTGATTTGAGGTCTGGAAAACCTGCCTTACAGTGACAGATTTAAGAAGCTCAATCCATTTAGTTTATCCATGAGAAGGTTAAAAAAGTGACTTGATTCTGGTCTAACATGTACCTGACACAAAGACATTTCTGACAGTACCCAGCTCTGCAATCTATCAGAAAAAGGCATAGCAAGATCCAACAGTTGGAAGCTGAAGCTAAGCAAATTAAGACTGGAAATAAGGCAAAATTTTAACAGTAAGGGTTATTAATCATTGTAACTAGCTCCATGGTGATGGGTTAGATAATCTATCAGATAAAGTGTTTAAATCAAGATCTGATAAAATTCTAAAAGACATGATTTAGCATGAATAGGAGATGTGGTCTTGATGCAGACATTATTAGGTGAAATGCTATGACCTATTTTGTGGAGGTCAGACTAAATGATCATAATTTCCCTTCTAGCCCCTCAATCTATGACTATTGTATTGCTGATATAGAAACCTGTGTCTACGCTCCACAGCTAGACATGTGTGCAAACGCACACACTCAGTGTTAAGTAACAGTAAAGCGGTTAGTTATGGAGGATCTTAGATTGCAAACCAACTATATGGGTATTTCTGATGGCTCAGTGTAAGAGTTTTATAATTTCAATGAAGTATATAGGAAGGACTTTTTGTATTAAAACAAAGGTGAGGGAGGGGAACGCTAATAGTAAATGGAGAATTGAGTACTTAACACTTTTATTTCAGTTTACAGGTCGAGTTTAATTTTGTATTACGGATTACAGAGAAATCTGTCAATAAGACAATGGTACAGAAAACACCAGAAGGCAGTAGAAAAAAAAACCATCCTATTATTTAATTTAAAGTCTCAATGCAAATTCTAACAATAAAAAAAAAAAACTGATCTAAGCCAGGGAAAATATTGAGATTTTCCCTGCTATCATAGACATCCAGTCCCCATTTCAATCAAAAAGTCAAACAACGAATATATTCTTATGATAGGAAAACAGAAACAAAAATGATCCTAGAATTCTATGACAGTCAGATGAGTGGGGAAAAGGCACACTATTATGGTGAAAAATATTTATTGCAGAAACTCATTCCTTAGGTGCTCTACAGTTTTCCTTTTAAAAAGTGTCAACAAATCTTGTAGACCTCACAGAACCTGATAAACTAGCCACTTACATCTGCCAGTTATGCTTATTACTTTGCCATCACACTCATTGAAGCAGCAGTCATAAGACATTTCCATTATATCACTCTGACAGGAACAGTTACTTGACAGTTGTTTGCTGCTCTGTGCCCTTTCTGTACCCCCTGGCTTTCCAGGGCGTCACTTCAGAGCACAGGTTTCAGCCACTCACCACCAGTATGCATGCTGTCACTCACACCTCTTCTACCTGCCCCCAGCAAGAGGACATGAGTGATGTTCTCTGCTAAGTCTCAGTAACTGTTCCAAACTAAATTAATGACGGTGGCAAGACAGGAAATGCACAGAAAATGAAATATCTGATTAAATCAGTGATTAATACTACTTACTTTAATGCTTATGCCTGTTTCCTCCTTTAGGATTTTCCTCCTCCTCAAAAACCAAAACTTAAACATTAACATTCATTAGGCTATTTAAAAAATGCAAATTTGACAAAACGCAAAGAAGGTACCTGTGACAGGTGTCAGTCGGTCCTCCAAGCCCCTAGGGGCGACGGAGAGCTATGGTCTCCGTGGCAGGCCTCAGCCACACCTTCCGGGCATTGGGGAATTAGTGGGGAAGGTGTGCCGGCCGGAGTCGGTAGCGCGCCCCTCAGGCAGGGGAGCGCCGGCAAGAGTCGGTAGCGCGCCCCTCAGGCAGGGGAGCGCCGGCAAGAGTCGGTAGCGCGCCCCTCAGGCAGGGGAGCGCCGGCAAGAGTCGGTAGCGCGCCCCTCAGGCAGGGGAGCGCCGGCAAGAGTCGGTAGCGCGCCCCTCAGGCAGGGGAGCGCCGGCAAGAGTCGGTAGCGCGCCCCTCAGGCAGGGGAGCGCCGGCAAGAGTCGGTAGCGCGCCCCTCAGGCAGGGGAGCGCCGGCAAGAGTCGGTAGCGCGCCCCTCAGGCAGGGGAGCGCCGGCAAGAGTCGGTAGCGCGCCCCTCAGGCAGGGGAGCGCCGGCAAGAGTCGGTAGCGCGCCCCTCAGGCAGGGGAGCGCCGGCAAGAGTCGGTAGCGCGCCCCTCAGGCAGGGGAGCGCCGGCAAGAGTCGGTAGCGCGCCCCTCAGGCAGGGGAGCGCCGGCAAGAGTCGGTAGCGTGCCCCTCAGGCCCACCCAACTCCACTGCGTTCCAGCCCAGGGCCCTGACAGTGGCGGAAGGCGAAAGTCCCGCCGCTGGGTCAGTGGGGCCGTCCGCGCCCGCTGACCAAACACACCCACCCCACGGTGTAGTTCGGCCCCTGGGCTACTTCCTACCCGGTCTCTCAGGCGGGTCGCTCCAATCCTTTCATCTCCTCCGGGTATTCCGCTGCGGGCAGCTCCTGTCCCTCCATCTCCTCCGGGTATTCCGCGGCGGGCAGCTCCTGTCCCTCCATCTCCTCCAGGTATTCCGCTGCGGGCCACTCCCGCTCCCCCTCGGTATCGGAGTCACGCTGGCCCGGGCTGCAGCCAGGCCCCTCCAGGTCCTCTGGGTATTCAGCGGCTGGCAACCCTGGTTGCCATAGGCCTTCCTCCCGGTCAGGCTCCTCCTTGCCCAGGGCTTCGCCTGGGTCAGCAGCAGGATCGTGAGGGAGCAGCCAGCAGCCTGTGTCTGTCTCCCTCCCTGGTGCTCTCTTCACTGGGCAGAGGGCCCCGCCCTTTGTACTTCCTGTCCCACCCTTCCCGTTCCGGGGATTGGCAGAAGCTTGGCCTGGCCCCGCCCACTCAGGCTGAAAGGGTGGCTCTTTACCCTCTGGTTCGGAGGGGAGCCACCCTGGCTCCCTACAGTACCAATGTGAGTTTTCTAAAAGTAGCTACAGCACTCGACCCAAGGTTTTAGAATCTGAAGTGCCTTCCAAAATCTGAGAGGGAAGATGTGTAGAGCATGTTTTCAGAAATCTTAAAAGAGCAATAGTCTGATGTGGAAACTACATAACCAAAAAAGAAAATCAACCATTTGCTGGTGGCATCTGACTCAGATGATGAAAATGAACGTGCGTCAGTCCACACTGTTTTGAATCATTATTGAGCAGAACCCCTCATCAGCATGGGCAAAGCATGACGGGACATATGAATCTTTAACGCGTCTGGCACGTAAATATCTTGTGATGCCAGCTAGAACAGTGCCAGGCAAACGCCTGTTCTCACTTTCAGGTGACACTGTAAACAAGAAGTGGGCAGCATTACCTCCTGCAAATGTAAACAAACTTGTTTGTCTGAGTGATTGGCTGAACAAGAAGTAGGACTGAGTGGAATTATCGGCTCTAAAGTTTTACACTGTTTCATTTTTGAGTGCAGTTATTTTTTGTACATAATTCTACATTTGTAAGTTCAACTTTCACAATAAAGAGACTGCACTACAGTACTTCTATTAGATGAATTGAAAAATACTATTTCTTTTGTTTCTTTTTTACAGTGCAAATATTTGTAATAAAAATATATGAAGTGAGCGTTGTACACTTTGTATTCTGTGTTCTAATTGAAATCAATATATTTGAAAATGTAGATAACATCCAAAAATATTTAAATAAATGGTATGCTCTTATTGTTTAACACAGCAATTAATCACGCAATAAATTGTGATTAATTTATTTAATCTGGATTAATCGTGATTAATTTTTTTAATTGCTTGACAGCCCTAAATAATACATTTATTATAATCTACACAATTGAAAATACTATGTCTAGATAAATCCATTAGTAACATATACGCTATTATATTAAGACTACATACCAGAGGTCTGGAAAATAATATGTGATGCTTATTTCAAAAAGTGAAAGTGAATGGGAAGCGTGACAGTAGGGCTGGCACTAGACCAAATGGCACCCCAGATGAGGAGTGTATTTGGTGACCCCCCTCCATTTGTTAAACTTTTGAATACCTTTTTATTGCATTTGTAGCTCATTTCATGACTTTGATGCACAATTTATCTCCGTTGTATAAGATGATAAATCTGTATTTATTCATGCCATATAAGCAAATACTAAAATACCTTTCCTCTAAGCTTATAGAAACTTTTTAAGAATAACTGAAATGTATTAACATCAAGAAATTAAATTATGCACCATCATTGGTTGGATCAGCATCAAATAGTGTTATGGTGTGTGACAGCCTTAGAATGTTAATCTTAGTCCTTTAGTTTGAAAGGTCAATTTTCTCACCTTTGTCCTTGCAAACTAAAGCACAGCACCAGTGATATCCAAAGACTGGCCAATGGCATTTTCAAGCAACAAAATAGCAACCAATGTCAGTCTTTTGTCATCCAACATAGATCAAAAATATTATCTAATGAGCCTGAGCTTCGAAAAGTTGTGCTCATCACTCACAACTGTGATCGGCAGTGTGAGCAAAATCCTCAAAGCTAGCCACACATTAGGAAAAGCATACTTCAGCTCTGAATCAAGAATGAATTGGAGAACTTGGGAGTGGAGAGTTCTTCCTGTGTTTCAAAATGTGATGGATGTTGTCTAATTCAACAGAGGTCTTTATCATTGATGTCGAACATTCCCCATGTGCCAGCATCTGGTACAGGTCCATACAATTGTTCACAAGTGTTTTCCTATCTGCCAGCAGCTGACTAAGGTAATGCAAAAAACCCCAGGTCTTTTCATGATGCTTAGAATCATAGAATCATAGAATATCAGGGTTGGAAGGGACCCCAGAAGGTCATCTAGTCCAACCCCCTGCTCAAAGCAGGACCAATTCCCAGTTAAATCATACCAGCCAGGGCTTTGTCAAGCCTGACCTTAAAAACCTCTAAGGAAGGAGATTCTACCACCTCCCTAGGTAACGCATTCCAGTGTTTCACCACCCTCTTAGTGAAAAAGTTTTTCCTAATATCCAATCTAAACCTCCCCCACTGCAACTTGAGACCATTACTCCTCGTTCTGTCATCTGCTACCATTGAGAACAGTCTAGAGCCATCCTCTTTGGAACCCCCTTTCAGGTAGTTGAAAGCAGCTATCAAATCCCCCCTCATTCTTCTCTTCTGCAGGCTAAACAATCCCAGCTCCCTCAGCCTCTCCTCATAACTCATGTGTTCCAGTCCCCTAATCATTTTTGTTGCCCTTCACTGGACTCTCTCCAATTTATCCACATCCTTCTTGTAGTGTGGGGCCCAAAACTGGACACAGTACTCCAGATGAGGCCTCACCAATGTCGAATAGAGGGGAACGATCACGTCCCTCGATCTGCTCGCTGTGCCCCTACTTATACATCCCAAAATGCCATTGGCCTTCTTGGCAACAAGGGCACACTGCTGACTCATCTCCAGCTTCTCGTCCACTGTCACCCCTAGGTCCTTTTCTGCAGAACTGCTGCCTAGCCATTCGGTCCCTAGTCTGTAGCTGTGCATTGGGTTCTTCCGTCCCAAGTGCAGGACCCTGCACTTATCCTTATTGAACCTCATCAGATTTCTTTTGGCCCAATCCTCCAATTTGTCTAGGTCTTTCTGTATCCTATCCCTCCCCTCCAGCGTATCTACCACTCCTCCCAGTTTAGTATCATCCGCAAATTTGCTGAGAGTGCAATCCACACCATCCTCCAGATCATTTATGAAGATATTGAACAAAACTGGCCCCAGGACCGACCCTTGGGGTACTCCACTTGATACCGGCTGCCAACTAGATATGGAGCCATTGATCACTACCCGTTGAGCCTGACAATCTAGCCAGCTTTCTACCCACCTTGTAGTGCATTCATCCAGCCCATACTTCCTTAACTTGCTGACAAGAATACTGTGGGACACCGTGTCAAAAGCTTTGCTAAAGTCAAGAAACAATACATCCACTGCTTTCCCTTCATCCACAGAACCAGTAATCTCATCATAAAAGGCAATTAGATTAGTCAGGCATGACCTTCCCTTGGTGAATCCATGCTGGCTGTTCCTGATCACTTTCCTCTCATGCAAGTGCTTCAGGATTGATTCTTTGAGGACCTGCTCCATGATTTTTCCAGGGACTGAAGTGAGGCTGACTGGCCTGTAGTTCCCAGGATCCTCCTTCTTCCCTTTTTTAAAGATTGGCACTACATTAGCCTTTTTCCAGTCATCCAGGACTTCCAAAAAAGCTTCATTTGTCCAAACCTTTCTTCAGTGGACACTTGAGCAGTGTCAATGAGTGAGCAAAAAAAAACCTCCCTCTTGAATTTTTCTTCCGAGCTTGCCATCCCCTCATCTCTGTGCTCGTAACCAAATTGTCTTTTCTTCCAATGAATATGAATTTCCTTGAAGACAGGTTCAGCTGCTAAGTTTTCTTTGGCAGCAGTTATGGCATCTTTAAAACCATTGTCTCTGTAGACCACAACAAAATGAAGGCAGCTTCTCATCAAAGTAGCAGCAGTTGTGATGTCCATTGACTGAGTTTGTAATGCCTTGCTTACAATGTTTACTTGGAACAGGATATAACTGAGACCAGAAATTTGAAGTCAGTCATCTCCTTTGCCAGGCTTTGCACCTCATGTCTGATTCCGGCTTTACTGCACCAGTTCCACAAGGGTGTGTCATAAACCTCAGTCTCTTGGTACCTCACTGGCCTTATGCTGTCAATGTGGCTCTCCCAGCAAGTGTCACTTAGTGGCTTCTTGGTCAGATTTCTGATATTGTCCATGACGATTTTCCACCTGATAGTTAATGCTGAAAACAGGACGTATATTCTTTGCAGTACTCCAAAGAGAGATTCTGAATCTAAGGAAGATGATGCTGCATGTGACAAAAGCAGGTTGAGGGATTGGCAGCCACAAAACATGAAGAAAGGTCTTGGATTCAGCACAAGGATCCTTGCCTGGATGCCACTGTTTCTTCCCTTCATGTTTGCACCATTGTCATACTCTTGGCCGCGTCAGTCCTGAAGTATTATTTTATTCTCATTCAAAATGTTCATAAACTGTTCTGTTGGGCCTTTTCCATTTGAGTCATCCACAGACCAGAAACAGACAAAGTGTTCCTTTACGTAGATACAGCCATCCTCGTCAACAAATCTTACTGTAAATGACATCTTTTCACTGTGACTAAGGTTGGGAGTGCAGTCGATCATTACGGCGTAGTACTTCGCTTTAATCATAGAATCATAGAATATCAGGGTTGGAAGGGACCCCAGAAGGTCATCTAGTCCAACCCCCTGCTCGAAGCAGGACCAATTCCCAGTTAAATCATACCAGCCAGGGCTTTGTCAAGCCTGACCTTAAAAACCTCTAAGGAAGGAGATTCTACCAACTCCCTAGGTAACGCATTCCAGTGTTTCACCACCCTCATAGTGAAAAAGTTTTTCCTAATATCCAATCTAAACCTTCCCCACTGCAACTTGAGACCATTACTCCTCGTTCTGTCATCTGCTACCAGTGAGAACAGTCTAGAGCCATCCTCTTTGGAACCCCCTTTCAGGTAGTTGAAAGCAGCTATCAAATCCCCCCTCATTCTTCTCTTCTGCAGACTAAACAATCCCAGCTCCCTCAGCCTCTCCTCATAAGTCATGTGTTCTAGACCCCTAATCATTTTTGTTGCCCTTCGCTGGACTCTCTCCAATTTATCCACATCCTTCTTGTAGTGTGGGGCCCAAAACTGGACACAGTACTCCAGATGAGGCCTCACCAATGTCGAATAGAGGGGAACGATCACGTCCCTCGATCTGCTCGCTATGCCCCTACTTATACATCCCAAAATGCCATTGGCCTTCTTGGCAACAAGGGCACACTGCTGACTCATATCCAGCTTCTCATCCACTGTCACCCCTAGGTCCTTTTCTGCAGAACTGCTGCCGAGCCATTCGGCCCCTAGTCTGTAGCGGTGCATTGGGTTCTTCCGTCCTAAGTGCAGGACCCTGCACTTATCCTTATTGAACCTCATCAGATTTCTTTTGGCCCAATCCTCCAATTTGTCTAGGTCCTTCTGTATCCTACCCCTCCCCTCCAGCGTATCTACCACTCCTCCCAGTTTAGTATCATCCGCAAATTTGCTGAGAGTGCAATCTACACCATCCTCCAGATCATTTATGAAGATATTGAACAAAACTGGCCCCAGGACCGACCCCTGGGGCACTCCACTTGACACCGGCTGCCAACTAGACATGGAGCCATTGATCACTACCCGTTGAGCCTGACAATCTAGCCAGCTTTCTACCCACCTTATAGTGCATTCATCCAGCCCATACTTCCTTAACTTGCTGACAAGAATACTGTGGGAGACCGTGTTAAAAGCTTTGCTAAAGTCAAGAAACAATACATCCACTGCTTTCCCTTCATCCACAGAACCAGTAATCTCATCATAAAAGGCAATTAGATTAGTCAGGCATGACCTTCCCTTGGTGAATCCATGCTGGCTGTTCCTGATCACTTTCCTCTCATGCAAGTGCTTCAGGATTGTTTCTTTGAGGACCTGCTCCATGATTTTTCCAGGGACTGAGGTGAGGCTGAAGGGCCTGTAGTTCCCTGGATCCTCCTTCTTCCCTTTTTTAAAGATTGGCACAACGTTAGCCTTTTTCCAGTCATCCGGGACTTCCCAGGTTCGCCACGAGTTTTCAAAGATAATGGCCAATGGCTCTGCAATCACAGCCGCCAATTCCTTCAGCACTCTCAGATGCAACTCGTCCGGCCCCATGGACTTGTGCACGTCCAGCTTTTCTGAATAGTCCCTAACCACCTCTTTCTCCACAGAGGGCTGGCCATCTCTTCCCCATTTTGTGATGCCCAGCACAGCAGTCTGGGAGCTGACCTTGTTAGTGAAGACAGAGGCAAAAAAAGCATTGAGTACATTAGCTTTTTCCACATCCTCTGTCACTAGGTTGCCTCCCTCATTCAGTAAGGGGCCCACACTTTCCTTGGCTTTCTTCTTGTTGCCAACATACCTGAAGAAACCCTTCTTGTTACTCTTGACATCTCGTGCTAGCTGCAGCTCCAGGTGCAATTTGGCCCTCCTGATATCATTCCTACATGCCCGAGCAATATTTTTATACTCTTCCCTGGTCAGATGTCCAACCTTCCACTTCTTGTAAGCTTCTTTTTTATGTTTAAGATCCGCTAGGATTTCACCATTAAGCCAAGCTGGTCGCCTGCCATATTTACTATTCTTTCCACTCATCGGGATGGTTTGTCCCTGTAACCTCAACAGGGATTCCTTGAAATACAGCCAGCTCTCCTGGACTCCTTTCCCCTTCAAGTTAGTCCCCCAGGGGATCCTGGCCATCCGTTCCCTGAGGGAGTCGAAGTCTGCTTTCCTGAAGTCCAGGGTCCGTATCCTGCTGCTTACCTTTCTTCCCTGCGTCAGGATCCTGAACTCAACCAACTCATGGCCACTGCCTCCCAGATTCCCATCCACTTTTGCTTCCCCCACTAATTCTACCCGGTTTGTGAGCAGCAGGTCAAGAAAAGCGCCCCCCCTAGTTGGCTCCTCTAGCACTTGCGCCAGGAAATTGTCCCCTACGCTTTCCAAAAACTTCCTGGATTGTCTATGCACTGCTGTATTGCTCTCCCAGCAGATATCAGGAAAATTAAAGTCACCCATGAGAATCAGGGCATGCGATCTAGTAGCTTCCGCGAGCTGCCAGAAGAAAGCCTCATCTACCTCATCCCCCTGGTCCGGTGGTCTATAGCAGACTCCCACCACTACATCACTCTTGTTGCACACACTTCTAAACTTAATCCAGAGACACTCAGGTTTTTCTACAGTTTCGTACCGGAGCTCTGAGCAGTCATACTGCTCCCTTACATACAGTGCTACTCCCCCACCTTTTCTGCCTTGCCTGTTCTTCCTGAACAGTTTATAACCATCCATGACAGTACTCCAGTCATGTGAGTTATCCCACCAAGTCTCTGTTATTCCAATCACGTCATAGTTCCTTGACATCACCAGGACCTCCAGTTCTCCCTGCTTGTTTCCAAGGCTTTGTGCATTCGTATATAAGCACTTGAGATAACCTGTTGATCGCCCCTCATTCCCAGTATGAGGCAGGAGCCCTCCCCTCACAGACATTCCTGACTGTGCTTCCTCCCGGTATCCTGCTTTCCCACTTACCTCAGGGCTTTGGTCTCCTTCCCCCGGTGAACCTAGTTTAAAGCCCTCCTCACTAGGTTAGCCAGCCTGCTGCTTTGCCGAGCCATATTAATTTGTCATCAAACACCTTCCTTGCCATAAGGTCAATCAATTTGTTTTGCATCATTTTGCTGCGGTAATGGTCCATAGCTCATGCATGACTTCACTGTATTTCCCAAGGAGCTCTGAGGAAATTACCATTATGTTCTGTGAACAACTTATCTGATGAGCCCTGGAAAGCCAAATTATTATTTTCAAGGAAGAGGGCAATTAAGATCAGACACTCGAGCGCATTCCTCCAATGCTGTGTTTCTACATTAATAATGCCCTTGTTTTCTGTGTCTATGCATTTATTCTGCTTGAGCCTGGACTCTACTTCCATCCATTTGGAGTAGGCCATAAAATGGCCAGGTGACTTTTCATGTTGCATCAGCTAAGTTATGCCAGTAATTGTACCTGGACACTGCAAGCACAAATTTGGCATTCTTGTCAAATGTTTTGCAACCAAAACAGAACACTTTCTCAGCTAATTTTGAGCAAACTAGCCAATACCAGCCAATTCAGTTTTTCACTGTTCTTGAGCACTCTTTCGCAGTGTGACTTTGGAGTAGTGTAGTTTCTGTTTATTTACTGGAAACACCATATCCTCAATTTTGCTTGGCCCATTCAAAATAGTATGATCCATATTGGCAGAGTTTAAGATCTACAGCCATAAAGCAGGATTTGATGTATCAATTTGCAGTGTGCAATTTTTCTCACTGCTGCTTCTGTCATCAAGTGAGGCTGATTCTTCTTTATTTTTTCTCTCCTTTACATGTAAACCAGATTTTTGTCATTACTCTCCTTTTCATGTGAGTCAAATTCTTCTTTATCATCACTCTCCTTTATACCATCAGGAAAACTTTCCTCACTTTTCCATTCTTTATCTTCACGTAAATCTGCTAATTCCTTAGTCATTCGACTTCCATCATTTATGCTTTGCTCCTCAATTTCTTCTGCATTGGGACAATCACTAGTGCCGAAAGCCAGGTCTAAGTTGTTCTGTTTCACATATTTTCCCATCAAATTTTTCCCTTCCAGCAAACTAGACTTCAACTGAGCTTTTCACTTCCTATATTGAGCTCCTGAAGGCATCTTTGGGAATATCTTTTATTTTCTACAGGGGAAAACAGTATTAGAGAGGGCAAAAGTCTGTGTTCTGCAGTCTTAGCCCCGGTCTACATTACAGGTTTAGGTCAAAGTTAGCAACGTTAGGTCGATTTTATAATGAATGCGTCTACACAAGCAACCCTGTTCCGTCGACCTAAAGGGCTCTTAATATCGACTTCTGTACTCCTCCCAGGCGAGGGGAGTAGTGCTAAAATCGATCTTGCTGGGTCGAATTTGGGGTAGTGTGGATGCAAATCGACATTATTAGTCTCCGGGAGCTATTCCAGAGTGCTCCAATGTGACTGCTCTGGACAGCACTTTCAACTCCGATGCACTAGCCAAGTACACAGGAAAAGCCACGGGAACTTTTGAATTTCATTTCCTATTTGGTCAGCACAGTAAGCTCAGCAGGACAGGTGACCATGCAGGCCCCCCAGAATTGCAAACAAACTCCAGCATGGAGCGAATGGGAGACACTGGATCTGACTGCTGTATGGGGACAAGAATCTGTGCAGGCAGAACTCCAATCAAAAAGAAGAAATGCTAATATATATGCCAAAATCGCACAGGGCATGGTGGACAGAGGCTGCAACAGGGACACACAGCAGTGCCGCATGAAAGTCAAGGAGCTCAGACAAGCCTACCAAAAGACAAAGGAGGCCAAATGGTTGCTCTGGGTCAGAGCCCCATACATGCCGCTTCTCTGATCAGCTGAATGCCATTCTAGGGGGGGGCCCTACCACTACCCCTGTCTGTGGAGGAGGATTTTGTGGAGAAGGAGGAGGAGGAGAATGAACAGCAGGCAAGTGGTGAATCCGTTCTCCCTGGCAGCCAGAACCTTTTCATCACCCTGGAGCCAATACCTTCCCAAGGCAGGATCCCTGACCCTGAAGGCGGAGAAGACACCTCTGATGAGTGCACATTTGTAACTACAGTACAGGGTTTAAAAGCAATAGTGTTTAATGTTTGATTTACCCTGAAGACTTGGGATGCATTCGCGGCCAGTACAGCTACTGGAAACGTCTGTTAACATGTCTGGGGATGAAGTGGGAGTTCTCCAGGGACATGTCCATGAAGCTGTCCTGGCGGTACTCTGAAAGCCTTTGCAGAAGGTTTCTGGGGAGGGCTGCCTTATTTCATCCTCCACAGTAGGACACTTTACCACACCAAGCCAACAGCAAGTAGTCTGGAATCATTGCAGCACAAAGCATGGCAGCGAATGGTCCTGGGTTTTGGTCGCATTCCAGCAACATTCGGTCTATATCTTTCTGTGTTAGCCTCAGGAGAATGATATCATTCATGGTCACCTGGTTGAAATAGGGGAATTTTTGTAAGGTAACAGTAAAAGGACCCCGTACATGCTGGGTTGTTTGCGCTTCGCTAAAAGGGATCATCCCGGAGAATAGCCACTTGGTGGGGGGAGGGGTGAAGGGATCATCCCAAATAGCCACGTGGAGGGGTGGGCGGAGGTGTGTGCTGCACATCCACCCGAAAACCACAGCCCCTCCTTTTAAATGGCAAACCCAACCGGCATTGCTTGCTATGGGAAAGAAGGGCATTGCAGTTTGAAAACATTCCACGTTATGAAGGAGTTAGAAGCCAAACCCTCTTACCCTTTGGCTTACGTGGAAACTGAATTCTGTTGCCCAGCCATGTGTGATGTGTCACCATACCGGCAGGTGCTCAATATAAAAGACAAAATGTGATCTTGTACCTAAAGCACATGTCTGCTGTGAATTGCTTGATTCACTGTGAAAGAGTCTCCCTTTTGTTCTCAGAAATGTATCATCTTAAATTTTACTCTCCCTTTTTATCCCCCCCCACAGGTGCAAATGTTTCTATGCTTCTCCTATCATCTCCGTCCCTGAGGTTATTACAGATTAGAAGGCAAAAAACACACACTCGCGATGACATGTTTTCTGAGCTCATGCAGTCCTGCCGCACTGACAGGGCACAGCTGAATGCATGGAGGCATTCAGTAGCAGAGTCCAGGAAAGCATTAAGTGAGTGCAATGAGAAGAGGCAGGATGCAATGCTGAGGCAAATGGGGGAGCAAACGGACATGCTCAGGCATCTGGTGGAGCTCAGGAAAGCCAACAGGAGCACAGATCGCCGCTGCATCCATTGGATAACCGCCTGCCCTCTTCCCCAAGTTCCATATCCTCCTCACCCAGATTCCCTAGAAGGCGGGGAGGGGGGGAGGCTCTGGGCACCCAGCCACTGCATTCCAGAGGATGGCCCAAGCAACAGAAGGCTGTCATTCAAACAGTTTTGATTTGTAGTGTGGCTACAATAAGCAACGTGGCCTTGTCTTTCCCTCCTTCCCCACCCCACCCTACCCCACCCAGGCAACCTTATCAGTTTTCTCCCTTTTTTTTTTATTAATAAAGAACGAATGCACGGCTTCAAAACAATAGTGACTTTATTTCCTTTGTTATATTGAGAGTAGCTCAGAGAGAGGGAATAAAAATAAATAGGGCCTGAGAAACTAAATCATGGAAAAGATTAATTATAAATTCCCCCTTTCCAAGTACCCATGGGTACTTCAACTCTGATAATGTGTTCCGACTACATACATGGCAGTTCCACAGATGCAGGAGGAGCAGACTATTGGAGTCAAGATAATCTGGGTAGATCAGAAGAGAGAGTTCTGCCATAAAATAATAAACTCCTCAAGAAGCCAAATTTTGTCACCCAGTTGCAGCACTGCAGTCTCATTCACTTAGGAATGTTAAATGTTTGAAGAATGTTGCCCAAATATGCCTAGTTTGTCTAAATGATGACTATGAAGCAGATCAAGGGGAAGGAATACAAATATTCAAAAGGTATAAGCTGCAAGGGCCAGATTCCAATACCCTTATTCAGACAGAGTACACCCTTTACTCTACAAATAGTTTCACTAAAGTCAAAGGAACTATTTGAGAGATAAGATACTTACTCAACATCAGTCGGGATAGCACATTCTGAACCTCAGGAGGGAGAGGAATTTTTAGAGTGGCTTGGAGAAGTATAACTATAGCTTAGAGGATGAAACTGAGCAAAAGAAAATGTTGGCAGAATATAGGAAAACATTGCTCACAAGTGAGTTATGTTATATAGCAGAATAAGTTCCATAACAAGGTGGTGTAAGCCCTAATACTATTTTCTGTTTAACAATCTATCAGGACTTTGCTATGTTCTCTGAATAAATGATACCCTACTTTTATAAAGCAGTTTGAGGACTAAGGATTAAAAACTCTATAAGTGATAATTTAGGTCAAGATTCTGAAACCTTTACTCATGTTGAGTAGCACCTTACTCCATGACCAGCATCACTGAGAATAATGGGGCTGTTTAAGGAATAAGGTGCTATTTAACATGAATAAGGGTATCAGAATCTTGTACTTATTTCTGTATTTATTATTAATTATTATTTTTCATTAACATTGCATTGCTTTTAGTGGGACTAGCCACAGAGTGTGGCATTACACAATTTGGGCAAGCATGGCCCCAGAACAACAAAGTGTGGTGATGGTGATAGTTGACAGAATATACACGCTCCAGCTCTCTCTCTTAATCACTTCCCCATTGCATATAACGCTTTGTGCTGTAACAAAAAAAGTATTTTCATATAAACAAACAAACAAGCAAACAAACTTTAAAACTGCAAGAATATGCCAGCTAATTGAAAAAATGGTAATGAAAGACCATAATTTGCATAAGTATAACAATTTTTTAAAGCACCTGGGGGGAAATACATCACCACTTTGCATAGAAATGAACACGTAAATGACCACCCCAGAGGCACCACCGTTCACCCCCTAGCAAGTTATGTAGAATCTGAACAACTGCATTGTATGTTCTGATATTCTATAGGAAACAAGTTATTACCAAGGCAACCACAGCAAAATGTGGTGCTTACTGTATTTCAGCGATTAAACTTAAGTATTTGCTGAAAAAATTCTCAACACTTACCAACCTATTATTAGACTACATTTTAACGGAAAAATGAATTTTTTTCCCTCTGACTCTCACCAGCACTTTGCCCTTGATTGTATAAATGCAAAAGGATGGTTTGTATGAGGAAAAAGCAGGGATTTAAATACACTGTAAGAAGGGGAAAATGCTTATGGAATATCAATAAAGCGAAAACATATTTCTATCCAAGCAGAATAAAAAAGAATGCGTAGCAACATTCAGCCGAATCTAATAGTTTGCGTAGCATTCTTAATTAGACTATTAGAAGCACTTTGGCTTAGATTCTGAAACCCTTATCCATATTGAGAAACACTGTACTTCATAACTAACTGCAATAATTTCAAGGGGGCTACTTACTGAATAATGTGCACAATCCACATAAATATGGCAGAATCTAGCCATTAATGCCTTTCGATAGTGGAAAAATATACTGTTTGTATTATTACTATTTTAATCTGTGTTCAAGACCCAACAATATTTTAAGTTTGTTTGATAGGTGAGACAGAGGGCCTATATTCCTCATTGAATGTTTTTTTACAAAACAGATGAGTTGCTTGTAACATGGACTATGAAACCCTCAGAAGGGCTGGTCAAAACCATTAATATTCTCAAGGGAAAAACCTTAAGGGATATCAATTATTTTGCCATAAGCTCACTCCTTTTCAATTTTCCATTCTTGTATGGCATGAAATCCTTAGAGAGATGGAACTATACAAATCCTGAATTCAGTGCTATAGCATGGGTATCAGAAAGTATTACTATGGGTAATTAAAATAAAAACAAATAAGCCTGATAGGTGAAAATGTTCAGTTAAAGGTATTATTATCACTATAAAATGTCTATTTATTTCTTCATGTTGATTTTGCATTGTTTAGTTTCTTCTGGTCTTAGAGAATACTAATTACTTATGTCATGCACTTTAAAAAAAGCATAACTTCACTAAATTATTAGCTTGCAAAATTACTTGTAAAAATTATTTCTAAATCATGCAATGATTTGACCAAACTGACTGTTTTGAAAATGTATGGTGAATTAAAGATATCATGGAAGACTTTCACTTATGAACCAATATATGATGGGATAACTGTTATCAAGTTTAAATTTCAACAACATATAGCTGTATTTCCATAGCAGAAAAAAAATAAAATGATTCACTATGGATATAGTACCAGACACATTTTTGATAGTCAATCTTATAGAATTAAAGGCAATACATGCTTCACCTGATTCCATATTTTATCTAGACTTTACCTAGCTTTTTCTAAATCTGATTTATGAACATGTCACCAAACAAAGGAGTAAAAATTGACTGCCTTACAACCAGCATTTGAATTTATAACAGTCAGGGTTTGTCTACACTTACCGTGCTGCAGCGGAGCAGCTGTGCCAGTGTATTGCTTAGTGAAGATGCTTCCTATGACAACAGGAGAGCTTCGTCCCTATATTCCACCTCCCTGAGAGGCAGTAATGATGTTGAAGGGAGAAGCCCTCCTGTCAACATAGTGCTGTCTATGGCATTAGCGCAATATAACTACATCGCTCAGGGATGTAGTTATACTGACATACGTTTGTAGTATAGACCAGGGCTCAGAACTGGTGATGTGGTTTTTTTTATTCTTTCTGTCCCAGAATACCAAATGAAGCGAGGTCAAAGCAAAGAACAAAAAACAAAAACAAACTGAAACAACCCCCCCCACCCAAAAAAAACCAAATAATCTCCCCATTCTCTCCCCCGCAAACCCCCCCCCCCCCACCAAAAACCTACAGCACTGCTTACAAGGAAAAAAAAATATAAGGCGCAAAGTAACAAAACTGAACTAACTACAATGAATTTTGACAGTCTGAAGTAATGACTGGAAGACGTATTGCAATAATTTTGCAAATGTACAAACTTACAAATAATTGTACAAACAATATAAAAATAAAGGTAATAATTGCAAAATGTGCTAGGGTCATTTATTTTTCATTTTAGATACACTGCTGCAGGTCCAAAACAGTTGCCTCCATTAACCCCAAGAGCAAAATTTGACCCTTTTCAGTTAAATCTCTCTGACAAGTAGGAAAATACTATCTGTACTGTTCATAATTTTTTTCTACTGTACTCATATTAACTTTATTTGATAAATAATTTTAAGTTGGTAGTATGACAATTCAATGTGACTAAATTGCCAATACCCCAATTTGATTTTTTTGTTTGAAGTTTTGGACTTCTAGAGTAAGGGAATATAGCATTCTTCCCTGCACATTTATTGATTTGGGGTCCCTAGTCTCTTTCTGGAACACATGAGGTACAATATGTAATATTTCAAGTCTGCATTTTCATTTCTTTTACAGCTCCATAGCAACCGAAATAGAACTCACCTGCTTTAGAGATAGAAGTTTGCTTTCCTATTTTACTAAGATGAGGTGTTTCACTTGAGCTGAACAGTAGTGTGGGTGAGTTACTAGTTAAAAAAAATATTTTCAGATCCATTGGTTTTTAGCTCTTTGTAAATGAAGACCTCCGATGTTGAATAACATTAGGTAAAAATCCAGTAAGATGTCAGGTTTGAGGGGGCGAGGGAAATGAAAAGTAGATTACACCTGTATTTTAAACTAATGAGGGAAATGAAAAGTAGATTACACCTGTATTTTAAACTAATAAATTACCATTAGGAATTCAGTTTTACTTACAACAGAACAGAGATAGTGGCCATGTAAGGTGTAGGAGAGGGAGAGAAATACGTACCCATGATGTTGATGATTCCGAGGTCCTATATAGCACTTTTCATTAGTAGAGCTCAAAGTGCTATACAATAGAGGTCAGTATCATTATACCATTTTAAAGTGTACAGTTAAAAAAACAGTATAATCCAAACATACTGGTGAAATTTTCTAGAGGCCAAACCTACCGCACCCTGAGGGGAAGTCTGGTAGGTTTGGGTGGAGTGGAGGAGTGGGTGGAGGAGAGATTTAAAGTTCCCCTCATAGAATTTTCATCAAATTGTTCCATAATAGGGGTGGAGTTTGCTGATCAACCCCCTCCTCCACACAAAAAATTGGATTTGGGGTTAATCCAAATTGATTTTGTGGAATGTGCAGTAGGTGCTGTGCCTCTATACTGACAATGGGCCCTCCCCCCGTCTCACTGAATTTCGAGCAGGAAGGTTTGGGGAGGGAATGATTAATGTCTTCCATCCCTCTTGAAGTATATCCACCACATACGTGGATTTCAGGCCTGGGAAATTTGTGGGATTTCGTATATTTGTGTATATTCAGGCATGTGGGGTGTAGGCATTGTTAGGGGGCTTATTCCTTCACCCACTTACTTCCCTGGTCCTTCTCGCATGAACAGACAGCAACAATACCCGAAGTCCAAAGGTGCAAACAATTCGATGTTTATTGGGGTGAACTTCCAGCAAGCATGATTCCAGTTTCCTTCCTTAGTGTCCCCCTTCCCAGCTCTGACACCACAGAGTCTTACCTGTGTCCCTGTTCCCATCTCCCCCTTTAGCAAAACATGATTCCAATTTCCCTACCTCCATTCCCTGTTCCCATTTCCCCCCCACACACACACCCACTTCCTGATTGACTGCAGACTATATAGTAAAACTTGAGTTCTGCTTAGCTATACCTTAACCAATCATTTTCCTGAAATTTAACTAACCAATCCTAACATATTGTAACATGATTATGTAACCAATTATATCCCACCATCTTAATTAGTTTACACCCAGCAAAATTAATTATACAGCAGGCAGGAACAATCACAGAACCAGACAGATTATACAGACAAACAATAGCAAAGTGGGAACTATAATGACAAAACAATACAGAAGTGAGGATTTCACATCCCAGCTATTGTTAAGTGAGTTCTTGCCAGACAGGATGCTATCAAACTAAGTTTCCTTTTACGTTTTCTAGGCACTTCCCTTTCTCTGGAGGCAATAGGCACTATCAGGACAGGAGTGTATTCCTAACAGCCCAATAGCACCTTCTTTCAATGTGACTAGTTTGGAATGTGAGGAGGTGACCGGTCGCTTTCCCAGTTTATGGCTGCCTCTGCTGCTTAGCCAAAGACCTTAGCCTAAGAACAGGGCCTCAGAGTGTCTCAGTAAGAGAAGGACCTTACACTGGCAGACAGTGATGTTGATTCTTTCTTTTATACCTCTAGAACTAGCTAAGTGATAAGAATACACCTAAATTCTTAGAGTATAGGCCTTTACAGACAGGCCTGAATATCTATATACTAACAGGCATGCTTGAAAGCAGCACAAACTGCCCATCATCTGGCCAAGTAGAGATCCTCACACAGCGGGTCCTCTCTGTGCGCAACCAGAAAGGCATGATATGGCCCTAGAAATGTAATCTCCAGCACAAAAGACTCAATGTGTGTCATGCAGAGACTTTTGAGTCACTAAAACCTTGTCTGTATCCCAGTTCAGATTGCACTGGGCACTTGGTTGAAATAGTTTTCCTGCTATTACTCATGGGCAGATATTCTTATTAAGCAAATGCAACCGTAAGAAAAATTTCTTCATCAACTTCCAGATTTCTGTAGCTGGTAACAACAGTTCCCATAAAGAAAATTGTCCAGCAGAGGTCTTAAATAAAAGAGCATGTGGAGAGGTAGGGTGGAACTTTTTTTAATGGAAAATTCTACCCTGCAGTGACCATGAGCCAGTCTATTTCAAGCAGGGGGAAGAAATCTGCTCTTGTTTGTAAAGTCTACTGAAGTCAGTGGGATTGCATCACAACTGAGAGTGGAATTAAGCTTGTGGTTACTTTAAAGTAACATTAGTGTCATCAGTATTAAGTAGCTTATTTTTCCCCTCAGCATGTTCTGTTTACAAAAAAACATACAAGTTTCATGATACCTCCACCCAGGAGCTTACTGAATATTATTAATAATAATTGCATTACATTAGAGCCTACAAACACACAGTGAAAGAAAGTCATCATCATCAAACACACATAGTCTACTAAGGACAGTTGCGTCAGCCAGAGTGACCATGGTTGATGGTGTCACACCTGGTGTTGTGTAGTGACAGAAAGTTCATGCCCCAAAAGCTCCCAGTCTAAATAAACAATACATATAAAACATGAAATGGGAAACAGAACATGGAGAAATGAAACAACTTGCTCAATGTCTCATCTCAGGTCAGTAGCAGAATGGGAACCGAACCCAAGTTTCTTGTGTCTAAGTCAAATGCCCTATGTACAGGACCATGCTGCCTCAGTTGGTTCAAGAACTTCAGACAGGAATTTAAAAATTATAATCTATGGCCATTTAATTTTCTTTTTTCTAGAGAATGTTGATAAGATAAAGCCATTTCATTAAAAATCAACAACAAATTTTGTCACATGGGTAGAGCTTCACATTGTTGTGTAACACAAGTGCCCAAATTTTGTGACAAGGACCCTTTTTTGACAACTTACATTCTAACCAACTCTACTCACTTTGTCCTTGCCTACATCTGCACCCCCTCTGGCCTTTTACCTTGCCACCCTGCATACCTGGAATTACTGCCGTCTAAAGCCTCTTCCTTCAGTTCACTGCTCAAATCCTCTCCTTTCACTTTGCTTTTTGCTGTTGATCTCCATTCCTGTGCTATTTATTCTCCCCTTCTTGTCTTACTACCTCACTCACCATTTTATAATATCAGAATTTATAAGCTTCTTATGTTGGGAGGATTTTGGGGGGAAAAATCTTCTTATGTATTATACTATAAGTCACAATATTTGTATTTGTTTCAATCCTCTTCCTTTATCTATACTCTTTCCTTTGTCCTTTTCCAATATTTGTTTATTTTCAGTAATATCTTCAGGAAGAGACCTTGTAATGTATTTCATCAGAGTACCATGCAGCTTTATGGTGCCAGAGTATTCAAATCATTAACAGCAGTAACCACTTTCCACAAGTTGGAGGGCACCAAGGACTAAGGCTTCAAACCTGTAAACACAAGAGTGCATGGACGTATCTTTATAAGAATTTTCAAGATAAGGGTCAAAATGTGCATATGTCAAGGTTCCTTCCCCACTCTGAACTCTAGGGTACAGATGTGGGGACCCGCATGAAAACCTCCTAAGCTTACTTTTACCAGCTTAGGTTAAAACTTCCCCAAGGTACAAATTAATTTTACCCTTTGCCCTTGGATTTCCACTGCCACCACCAAACTTTATCTGGATTCCTGAAAAAACAGAGTTTGGACACGTCTTTCCCCTCAAAATCCTCCCAACCCTTGCACCCCACTTCCTGGGGAAGGTTTGGTAAAAATCCTCACCAATTTGCATTGGTGACCACAGACCCAAACCCTTGGATCTTAGTACAATGAAAAAGCATTCAGTTTCCTTACAAGAAGACTTTTAATAGAAGTAAAAAGAAAACAATCACTTCTGTAAAATCAAGATGGTGAATACCTTACAGGGTAACTAGATTCAAAACATAGAGAATCCCTCTTGGCAAAACCTTAAGTTACAGAAAAGACACACAGACAGGAATATTCATTCTATTCAGCACAGCTATTTTCTCAGCCATTTCAAGAAATCATAATCTAACACATACCTAGCTAGATTACTTACTAAGTTCTAAGACTCTATTCCTGTTCTGTCTCCAGCAAAAGCATCATACAGACAGACACAGACCTTTTGTTTTTCTCCCTCCTCCCAGCTTTTGAAAGTATCTTGTCTCCTCATTGGTCATTTTGGTCAGGTGCCAGCGAGGTTACCTTTAGCTTCTTAACCCTTTATAGGTGAGAGGATTTTTCCTCTGGCCAGGAGGGATTTTAAAGGGGTTTACCCTTCCCTTTATATTTATGACAGCATATTTTTATCAAACACACTTACAAATACTATTAATAGTATAGAATTAAAGGCTACCTTTTGCCATTGGTTACATGTGCACAACTCTGAGGAATTTCAATAAGAGTAACAGAACTATAAATGAGAGGAAAATGTATCCCTTAAATAATTAATCACAATGTATGTATTAACATATGTAGTAAATATTGTAATTTAAAGTCTGTTTTAAAGCAATTAGTTATTAATCGATATCACACATACTGCTGGGATGAAACAGATTGAAGTTCAATGGCTTTTTTATTATTAATATAGTATTTATATTGTTGGCCTTTATATTCAGTAATTGCAACTTAACCAAATTTAAAACTGGGCTTTTGACCTCAGATGGTTTTATCTCACAGTTTTACTCAAACTCTGAAGACACAAAGCAAGAATCTCCCTTGTTGATACAGATGGGATTCTATAATGGGTAGAGCGTTTATTCTGGTTTTAAAGTAAACTTTTCATAGCAGCACAAATCTTCTACAGGATTTCAGCCTTCAATTCTATGGTTTCATATTAGGCAGATATTATTTTGAGTGATGGTTCCTTTTAACACAAGGGGAATGCATACTTCTCTGGCTTTACTTTGTTTGTGGGAGGCCTTCAAAACTCCTACTACTAAATCTGAATTAAGTATCTTTAGTGTGCATGATGTTTAACGTTTTCAGAAGATGCATTTAAATCTACAGCCTAAAACTTTTAGTCTAAGAATGAACCTAGCACTTCAGGGTTTTACATATATTTCTTTATCTTTAATTCCACTTGCCAGATGGCTGTTTAAGTGAAAAATGTATAAAAGTGCACTGCACATGGATCCTACAGGATTAGTCTACTACATCTTAGTCTGAGAGTGGTCTCTTTCTTCCCTAGCTCTTCAGTCTTTGAACTTTGAGGCTTGTATTAAAAATTAAGATGGAATAATGAGTTTTTAATTTTAAAGACATTAAATACCCTGAACAACCTGTTTAAGAATTGTAGAGACCACAAAGAGCTTAACAAATCCAAGATATTACAAAATCTAATTGTGTGTGCATGAGAGAGAGAGATCAATTTTTAAGAATATGTGCTCCTTATTTCAAACTGAACTTATTCTGAAAGACACTAGTTGCTGACAGCAATGGAGAATGAAGTCCATGGTCCATTTCCATCCTAAATCTGGAGGAGACATCTACAAAGGTGAGACAATAAAGATCTTCATTTTACTAGCATATGGTTAATCGGTATTTTTTTCACGGTTGCTACCCAAAGTGTTGATCTTCCCCGAATATTATTCAAATTAATTGAATTGACTGCATCTGTGGAATGGTCCTTCCTTTTTATTCCATTATGCTTATTTCTAAAAAACCTGGACTCTAGTTCCTTGTATAGTTATCAAAAATGCACAGACTAAGTCCAAGTATAGCTACCAATAAGAACTGTATTGCTCTAATGTGCTCCTTATGAGGCTATTCAAACTTCTGCGAGTCCAGCCCTGTTGTTTGACTGTGATTAATATTTATATTGTGAACCCCTACTGAACTAACTGCTATACAAACCATTTGTGAGAGACAGTTCCTGCCCCCATACTTTGTGAGTAGGTGGAGTGGGAAACACAGAATCTCTCCCTATGCCTATACATATAGTTGATTAAGGGGTAGATTATAGGCGGCAGAGGAGAAGGAGGGAGGCCAGGAGCCTTCATCTCCCTATTTCCTATTCCACATTCTGTGTCAGGGCTTTCCACTTTTGCATTGCAGAGGTTGAATGTGGGTAGCTAGGAATGGTAATGAGCCTGTTCCAATTGTGTACCACCAGAGGCACACATTTTCCCCCAAAGGGAGGGAGACGGATGGTGAGGAGATTGGCTCTTGGCCCATCTCTCACTCTATGCCAGCCTGCTGTTCAGGTGTGGCATACTAGAGAAATAGGTTGCACCATGGCACAGCTTACATATCCCCACCACAAGGCAGATTCCTAAACAGAGATTGATTGTATGGCTTGATTTGGCTCAAAATAATTATGATGAAAAGCCAATTAAAGTAATAGCTTATAGCAACAGCAAACTGAATTAGAGCAGTGGCTCCTAAACTATGGTCTGTGGGCCCACTGGTGGGCCTCCGAGCACTCAATGGTAGTTTATGGGGAACTGGCAGGTCACAGGCTGCCAGCTCTCCACCTGGCTTTCAGCTCCTTCACTTTAGCTGCAACAGGAATATTATGTGACAGTGAATGGCAGCAGAAGTGGTCCATGCCATCATAAATGAGGCTGGTGATAGTCCATGAGAAAATCTCTACATAAATATCTGGGTCTCATGATAAAAACAAACATGAGACCACATAATAACCCATTACCGCATGGCTATGAATTGTATACTAGTAGACAAGCCTAAAAATAGCATTTCTCAACAGCATGTATAGCATTTGTTCTGAAATGGGATTACAACATAGATCACACTAGCTGCCTTTCTCTCCAGGCAATAACTTAAGGCACACTGGGAAAGCAACATATTCTCCGCACTCAGGACTATTTTAATACCCATTTTACATGCAATTGCTGTCATCACAGCAACATATTTCCAGCTGTGAGAGAACACACAGCTTCCTGCAGAGTTTCCAATCCCAGGGCTATTTTGCAAAGCAGCCAGAAGGATGTGCTAGTGTAATGAGAAAGTTGGTAACTATTGCCTAGAGATATAACACTTCACGTCTGCTCTGTTCTTAGCCTCTAGTGGTCTGAAACAGGGATGATCTTGGGTTGGCTTCTAAATTTCTCCCTCCCTAGACACCAACATTACATTCACACAGGATAACTTAACTTGTAGGTTGCTCACAGAACCCCTGAGATACTTTTAATTATATATAAAACTAACACACAGGGTCTATAAAACACTGCCAAGTCAATCAAGAGTGCTAACTACTTGAATTTAAAGTGAATGTGCTCATTGCTACATTACTAGTAAACAGTGAGTGCACCACATTGGCAAAGCTGACCATCATATGGACAAATCTTCTCAGTGGACTGTGAAGATAAATTTCCAGACTTTGTGCATTTAGAGGACCACTAGGGGTCATTTTTGTTGGGGAGGAGAGGAGAAACGCCTGAAATCGATAAAGAAAAGGACACTATTTCAGCACTTTTTCTCCACAATAAGATAAAAAAAATCTTTGTCTTGCTTGACAGAATTTCCCTGTGGCATTGGGCCACCTCTGCACAGCCATCCATAATTCTTCTCCTGCTTGAAACAATCTCCAACATGCCACTCTCGTTAATGACTGAGATACCCCTTGATGGTGCTTAACATTTAATAGTGCTGGAGCTCCACGTTTGCCCAAACAACCTTTTCCATTTACCTTACCTCACAGGCCTTCTAATTTTTCTTCAGAGACAGAAATCCTTTAAGCCCATTGTATCCTTAGGCTACAAATTTACTGAGATTTAGGTTTCCAATAAGAACGTTGAGATGAATGCCACCTTCTCATTTATGAATCAATTTTTGCCCATCGGCTTTTCAGTGTTATTACTTTTTATTTTATTTTGCACTCAGAGGGGAGAACCTCAGGAATATATTTTTTTAAACTGTTGAGAACCACAAGAGGACAAACTTAAAACCTGTGCTGAAGGAAATGTGTGATACCATATCCTCCATGCAGACATCTGACATACCATGTACTCAGAGATATAATCTCTTTTTCATCTGCAGTGCCCTAGTTGTGATCGTCCACAGTTCACCACAAAAGCAAATATAAGGAATACTTGTGGCACCTTAGAGACTAACAAATTTATTTGAGCATAAGCTTTCATGAGCTACAGCTCACTTCATTGGATGCATTAGCTCACAAAAGCTTATGCTCAAATAGATTTGTTAGTCTCTAAGGTGCCACAAGTACTCCTTTTCTTTTTGCGAATAGACTAACACGGCTGCTACTCTAAAAGCAAATATGTTATTTCTTAGCTTCATGTATTGTGTTTTTATGTTACACTTGTAAGTGCTTAAAGAAGTACTTTTCTTATCTGTAATTCATGCAACACTATTCAGCTGACACCCTCATTTATCTTCAGCTGATAGCGTGTTTTTGGTTTAATGCAGCCAATATGGCAGTTTGCAAAACCTTGTAGTGAAGGAGGAACTGAGAAAACACATTTATTTGCCTGAACCAACTACAAATCTAATGATGTGGAAACCCCTTCCCCACCCTTTTCCGCTACATTTTCATCCAGATCAAATGATAAAATAAATGATTTTTATGACTAACTTTCAGCAGTCATGGCCTGTGAAGGTCTTTTCCCACATTCAGATTCCATTTTATTTTAATTGTGTTTTGTCTGGAATGTATATTCAACTTCATCTAAACTTCAACAGGCTGAAGAGCTCTAATTATGAGCTTTAATTATGTGGTCCAGGTCATATATTAGGTCTGGACAAACTATCATCCAGTTAAAACTACTCGCTGGAGGCTACATGTGGTGCCCAGTGTGCAGCTCAAATAAGGTGAGGAGGTCCATGAAGATGATAGGAGGGAAGCAATCAACTATTCCAGACTGCTTCTGCAGAAGTCACCATGGTTGCAAGAGCACCCACAGTGGAGGGAATGGCAAGACTACCAGTCCCTCCATTTCTACACCCAGTAGGATCACTAGCTCACTAAATCCTGTCCACTTCTGCAAACTGAACCACGTGAGTTCAGCTGCCATTAGGACTATCCACGTAAGGGAGCTGCGGTATTAACCCTGTTGATATCATGGAGACAATAACTGAAATATGCCCATTTAAACATGATATCCAGAATGTCCTTGCAGATCACTGGTATTCCACAGTAGCTGAAGTCTGAACTCTAGGAAAAAATTGAATGGTCAGGACATATCTTGATATGCAATGGTCCCTTTATTCCTACATGGAAATCAGTCGAAGCTTGGACAAAACTCTGAGGAACAGGGCTAAATTTATCACCAATAACCTAAAAAAAATAATAATAATACAATGTCAACAATAGCAATATAAGCATAAAAATTAAAAGGCATAAAAATTTTAAAAAGATGCAGTATTCGGTTTTTACTTGTGATACCCCTTTTGATCTCAGTGGTTAGCCAATATCCAGGGTATTGTGGGTTATTTCTGTTAGGAGGAAAAATTGACGACAGATTTTTTTTTATGCAATCCTGTTTATATAAATCTTATTTGGAAATAAAATCCTGTTCCTCCTGAACACATTAGGAATCAAACAATAGGAGGCAGTTTCTTTGTTCAGTTCCAAGTCTCTTTCCAGCCAATACTCTGCCACAAAAGCTCTCCTTCTTGTCTCTCTCTCAGGACCACATTACTGCTTCTGGTTGTATCTACCCCCACTAAATACCACCCAGCCACCTGCATATGCATTCTGCCCTCCACCCAGATATCTCTGCTTCTCACTGGCCTTGTATGTGTTTTGGGAGGTGGCTGCTATTACTTCAGCTATCTTACTCCAAAAAAGAGCTTAACTGCGTTTTACATTGAACACCAGCTTCAGGAAGTTTACACCCAGCCTCCATCATACCATTTCATTGGATTTCTGCCCTTGTTCTAAAGTGGCAGGTGTTAGTCAGGATATCATCTTGAAAGGCGACATTGCTGGTGTTCATATGGAAGTATAGGGAGTCAAGAAGTCAAGCAATATTGGTACTGTTCTTTTACTACCCTGTTTAACATGGCAAATTTCCACTTGTGTGTATTGAAAGTAAAAATGGCAATTCTAGAAACCCATATATGCAGCAAACAAGGATTTCATCAGCTGTCCAAGAAAGGTCAAGTGAAGTCAACACTTGAAGGAAACAATTATAAGAAAAATATAAGGTGCCACAGGAAGTGATACTTGTGAAACAGAAGGTCAGTATTCTTTCCTCTGGGATCACTGTAGGATCAAACCTCCAGCATTGTTTTAAGAGGCATATAGTACAGGTTCTGCTCTCTCTTGGAGAGGAAGTGATACTGCTCTTAAAATGACTTGTAGTCATCTAAAATTCCATAGCACCTTCCACAAATTTCTTAGCTGTTTATGATGAGTGGTACTTGCTGTCTTGGAGAATTTAGCAATTTGTCATAGTTCAGTATATTTCTGACCAACTCTAGAGGGTCACATCAACATTACTATCTTTAGGAAAATTATATTTGGGCAGAATGGGTCTGGATTCGAATATCCATTCCACACAACCTCCATTAGGGGTTCCATAAGAAAATGTGGACCTGGGAAGGGGTTACTATAGTCAATGAGGCCTACTAATTAATGGGTTTTGAACAATTTTATAAACTCTAGCATCCTGATCTAAAATCATGGTTAATAGACAAAAATCCTAGAGTTGTAACCATAGCTGGGAAATTGGCCAACTATATTGTGCATAGCTTTCCTGGTTTTGAAAGGTAACCTAATAGAGATGGAATGGAATCAGAGGACAGGGAATGAGGACCGAACCTGGTCGTAGGGAAATCACCTCTGAGATGCCCCAGGATGGGTGGGGAAAACTGGTGCTCCACCTGTGGCCAGTAGGGTCACTTTGCTCGGAATTACCCACTCAAGCTCAGCTCAGTGCTGGAAAGGCCAGCTGCATCCCAGCCTCACAGAGTTAACTGAATGATTGAATTCCTGGAGAGGAAGTCACATGGCCAGTCCACTGATGCCATATAATGTTCATGCCAAGCCAAACCACCCTAAGCCTGGGTGCTGATCCATCTGATTCCCAATGGGCATGGAAGGTGATAGCTAATGGGGAGACATTCATTGGGTGGAGAGATACCGGGGCTGTTAAGACTATTGATAAACCTCATGTAATGAAACCCCAACAAATGCTCCAAGGTATGAAATCTGGGTTAAAGTTCCCAGCGTAAAAGCCTTCACGCTACCTACAGCACAGATTTCTACACAGACCAAGGTAGATGTGTTGGCAGGCACTGGCCTTAGACAGACTGACTTGCTAAGCATATCATAGTCTAAGCCAGGGAGTTGCACAGCCTTAAAACCCAGTCAGGCAGGAGAGAGACACAGGTCTCCACCCCAGAGAGCTGAAGGCTGGGAGCCAGAAGTCGTAAGTGGTGCCTTCAAGGGACCATGACAGGTGTGGGGTGGGGAACACAGCTGCAGTTACCCTGAAACTATGACTCCTTTCACAAAGAATTCCAGACTACAGCACAGTTCCTTCTTCATTAACAAAACATACGAAGTAGACATGAGCATGGGGAGTTTATGAAGCATTCTGACAATTCCCAGTAGTTCTGGATCTTCTGGCAGTCCTAGGGCATTGGGGCCAAACTGATTTGTTAGCAAGTGTCTTAGTTGTAAGTACTGCCACTAGGCTAGGTAGCTTTAGCCTTAGAAAAGGAACAAAGCCCTCATTGTGGACTAATTGGGGAATCCATATGATGCAAAATAGTTTTTGTTCCCAATTTGCAAGTCTGGGTTCCCCATATAGGTTCATTGTGCCAATGATAATATTGGTACCTCTTAGCTAGGATTCCCCAGACTCTTCATGTATCCGTAAATGTAGATACTTCATTTTTCTCCATCAAACAAAAGGAGGAACCAAGGAAATAGCCAGGGGAAACTGAGTGCCACAATACACATTCAGTGTCCACCCACTGTTGTCAAACTGGTTTCAGCATGTTATCTGTGACATAATACAAGCATTATAGTAATTTTGTAGGTCTGGGAGCCTAAACACCTTCTCCCTTCTATGGGGAGTTGGAGTGTTTTAAATCACACTTGTGGGTGTTGACCACAGCCCATTTGGAAGGCTTTAATAATGCTATTAGATTTTACAAAATAAGACAGAGGGACATACACAGACCTCTAAGAATATAGAGGAGCCTATGCAGCATATTCATTTTTATTAAGTTAACCCTTCCCTACAGGTTCAGAGAGAGAGAAAGAGGATGCCAGGATGTTTCTATCACTAACTATTTTTGAGAGCACATGATCTAAACTTACCTTCACTAGTTTGTTAATATTTCTTGATACTTTTATACCTAGGTACTTAACTTGCATCAGTTTACTTATGAAATTCCACAGAGAGAAAGGTTTCAGAGTAGCAGTGGCCCACCTTGATTATCATACACATTGTAAGGAGAGTGATCACTTTAGATAAACTATTACCAGCAGGAGAGTGCGGTGGGAGGAGAGAAAACCTTTTGAAGTGATAAAGACCCATTTTTTCATGGTCTGTGTGTATAAAAACATCCTCACTGCACTTTCCACTTTTATGCATCCGATGAAGTGAGCTGTAGCTCACAAAAGCTTATGCTCAAATAAATTGGTTAGTCTCTAAGGTGCCACAAGTACTCCTTTTCTTTTCACGGAGAGAAAGTCCTTCTGGATGATGACTGGGAGATTTCCAATAGTTCTTACTTCCCAAATTTATTTTGCACCCAGACATTGATCAGAATGTTTGAATTAGGGATTAGCTGGAATCATGGTTTCTGGCTTGGATATATACAAAAGGACATTGTCTGCATATAACATCAATTTATGCTCCTTGGTATTGAGTTGTATGCCTCAGATATCTGGAGCCATACAACTATTGCTGGGGCCTCAAGAACCAAAATAAAACAAAAACAAACAAACAAACAAAACCCCCCAACACTGCTTGTTGTCGCTGTGCTGTATATAACTTCTCCTTTTAGTTATCCAAATGTGGGTTGCTTTTCTGGTCCATATCAGGTTCATGTAAGCAACCCACATCCTTTCATGTATTTATACCTGTTCCTGTATCTTTTACTTCATATATCTTATGAAGTGGGTTCTAGCCCATGAAAGCTTATGCCCAAATAAATTTGTTAGTCTCTAAGGTGCCACAAGGACTCCTCATTTCTTTTTATACTGTCATTATGCCCATTTATTCTCTCCCCTTGAGGGCCACAAAAATTACACATTGACATTTTTTGTTCTATTTGTGCATTGAGTGACCAGTCGTTCCAGCAGTCTGAATAAATCTGTTCAGGAATACGGCTTACAATTAACATACAGTGCACTTCAACTTATGTCAGCTATACAGGCAAATTTGTTTCTATTCCAAAGCCAAACAGACTCTAGCTGAACCAAGGTTAAGTACACTTTATTGTAAGTTTTTATTTAAAAAAAGAAAAGAAATCCTGACTAAATGCTTTAGGACTCCAGGTATTTGACTATTGTAATAGGATAAGGAGCAGGATTTATTAAAAGAAAAGAATGAAACAAAACAAAACGAAATTAAAAAGCCACTAGATGATCAACTTCAACATAACAGAACACAAAAAAGGATATTTTAAAAGAATAAAAAAATTAACACAGCTAGGCTACTTCTCTTACTAATTCTAAGTTCTAGGCATGATTTAATACTATTTTAAACTTTCCTTTTTGCATTCCCTTCCCCCATTTTTCACTCCCCTAAAAAAGATCCTGAGCAAAAATGACAAATCATGACAACCACATTTGTATTCTGCACTATTCATGCCTCCTTAGCAGACTGATATATGGGAAGGGTTTACGCTAAGCTTTGGCTAGGAAATTCCCAAAGTCAGCATAAGAGATTCTTCAAAGGCATGAAAAGCTTCAACTGGGGCGGGGGGAGGGCGGGTCTAAAGAGATTGGTATGTCTATTATAAAGATCCTTAGAGCTCATGAGCAGCCTGGAAAGCAGAGATTCCTGAGCAGGGTCTTTTTGGAGGTGGCGCATGATGGGGGAGGTATACATTCCATAAGCTTTGAAGAGTAGGAAGGCACCTTCCAGTCTCAATAGGTGAAACAAGAATCCATCTGAAAAGATTCCTAGTATAACTCCATTAACTTTAATGTACTCACATGAAGGATTAAATTTGTGGATTTTCTTGGGCTAAGATGCTAGGTACAAGTGATATAAAGAATTTGGCCCTCAGCAGAGCATTCTCCTGAATAAGGCTTATGTCACACAAGGAAAACAAAAAAACCAAAACAAAACAAAAAACTTGGGGAGGCTGGGGCTTGTATTTGGAGAATGGTGCTTACTTAATAAATATCAGGAAAAGACATTTTCAGAGGTTATCTGAATTTATGTTAAATAGTTGACTATTCAACCAAGTGAAAAACAGATCCAAAAGGATGAAATAATGCATCAGGGACGATAGATCCACACACTATTTAGCAAAGAATGAGGCTCTCTATAAAGGACACATAAGCAGTCTCTCTTACGGTACTTTGGGAAAATGACTACAAGCCAAGCCTAGTGAAACATTATTCAGTGACAGCTGTTTGCAGCTCATCCTTTTAAACTGAGCAGAGCTGTATTTCAGTGGGGTAGGTCTCCCCCCCACAAGCCTTTTCTTCACACAGGTATGCAATGAAAACATGCTCAATTGGAAACATATTAGAATTCTTTTGTAAGCAATTGTTTTGTTTAGAAAAGTGCATTCCAATACAACTTAATTAAATCTTCCCTTGGAATTTTCTGAAATGCATTTTGCAGGTTTAGAAATAAATTAACTTAATATTCAGAAAAAAAAAGGAGTACTTGTGGCACCTTAGAGACTAACAAATTTATTTGAGCATAAGCTTTTGTGAGCTACAGCTCACTTCATCGGATGCATGCTCAAATAAATTTGTTAGTCTTTAAGGTGCCACAAGTACTCCTTTTCTTTTTGTGGATACAGACTAACACGGCTGCTACTCTGAAACCTGTTAATATTCAGAATGAATTTAAGTAGTTTCCAGATAAACTCTTCAGAATTATAATTTATTTTAGATGGGGAAAAATATCTATGATGCCTCTTTCTCCCCTCCCCGCATACTCAACAAAAGTGTATTCTTTTAACCTATTTGTTGCCCCTCCGAAGTTAATGAAAGATTTTCTCCTGCAGTTATGCACTTAAGATAAGGCCACTATAATATACACATCAACCTATCGGGACACACTTCATGTAGCTTTTGGCCTTCTAATATTTTCATTTCATGTTATGTTTGCAAAGCAGGATTTTTATTTATTTTTTATTCTTGTTGTTTTACAAGAACTGGAAAAATCCATCCTAGAAAAATAAATGTTAAAAATGTGGAGGGTACTTTTAAAGCAATGGTACAGTCTAGAGTTGTGCAAAACTGGACATTTCACTTTACAAGGGTTTCCTGCTAACTTCAGTAGTTTGTTTCAGTTTACAGGGATTTGCACTGTTTACGTTTCAGATATGAACAAACAAAATATGTAAAAACTCAGCCAAAACCCATAGAGTTTTATCTAACTTTCACCCAAATAGCCCTCTCAGACACCTGAGACATGATCCAAGAATATTGAAAAAAACATCCCATGACAGTCCAAGGGCTTAGAAACCCTGGTGCGCCTGGCCTGATGTTGGGGTTTATGACAAGATGTGAAGCCATACTGTATTTGCATTGTTTCAGATAGCTACACATGATTTGCAAAACTCTTCCTTTCTTATGTGCACGTCACTCTCACCTAACCTTAAAGGGTCAGAATTGTTCTTTTGGATCTAAATTTAAGGTATTTATTAGTGTTGATCGAGAACCAGAATTTCTGTTCTGTGGGAGATTCCAACATTTTCGGGGGGGAAAAGTTCTGAATCTGAATAAAAAGGGGAAATTTTGAAATTTTTACCTATAAAAGAAAGAGTCTAAAAAATCTGATTTATTTTAAGCTTTATTACTTTGATTCATTTTGTTCTGACTTTTATAATATACTAAAACATTAAAATATATATACACATCTAATATTAGTTATAATACCAAAATATTTAATCTAAGAGTAAAAACAAAATGTTTCAACATTGTCATTACAAAATGTTTCAATGTCTTCCCGTCAAAGCTTGTCAAAATGAACACGTTCCTGCAGAAGAGATATATATATATATATATATATATATATATATAATTAACGGAATCATTCCAACAGGCACTTACAAATGTAATGATCCCCCTGTGATTAACAAGGAGGCACGAATAAGTAGGAAAGGGAGGAGGCAGTGGGTGGACAGGGAGCTCTCATGTCGAATGATTATTGTACGTTGGATTACCATAGCATCTGGGAGCACCAGTCGTGTACCAGGAGCCCATTGTACTAGCCACTGTACAAACACAGAACAAAAAGATGGTGCCTGCCTCAAAGAGCTTACAATCTAAGTATAAAGCCCCATCCTACATCTGGGAGGTCATCATTCTGGAAGAGTGGTAAAGCTAGTGATAAGGAAGAAAATCATTCACAATCTCAGGGCCTTTACATAGGATTATACAGTAATAAATCATCAACTTGGTTTAGTATAGTCCCGAATTTGACATTCCTGTGTGTACTCCAGAATTTGAGAGTACCGCAGTCAACCATATTTTATGTTCAACCATGGCCAGCTGAAACATCATATAGCTACAAATAGTTTTAGGACCATGAGAGGAAAGGCTGTGCAACTCTATGTTTGTAGTTTTTCTAACAGAATGGGAGGTTGGGACAGGGAGTTAAGGTTCCATGAAAATAGAAGGAATGTTTGGACAGCCTTGGTTTTAGGGGATTCTGACATGTAAGTTTTATTAACTAGAAATGCTTTGCTGATAAGGAGAAGAAGGAGAATTGTTATTGGCTGTTGCTAGGGAAATTGTTAACTCATAATAGCCCCTAGAAGGCTATGTACTTTGTTCGGATAAAATTTATAAAGATAGTTAGAAAGTGTGCTTTGGAGCAGTCCAAGGAAATTTTCTTTGGGCATGGATCTGACATCTAACTTCTCCAGCAGGTAGGGAGGAGGACGACAGCCTGGCTGCTGATTCCTTGAAACCATCTTAACTTTGGTAAATATAAAGGCTTAAGATGCTCTGAACCTACTGCTACAACGTGTGTGTGCATGCACGCGTAAAAGTACTTTAGTTTGTATCAATCATATATCAGAAGGAGGAACTGTGTCCCCATTGATTTATTCCTGACACTGCCTGGAGAGAAACAGTTAAGTTACCACTACTTTGGGTTCTGAAAATCCTGGGTAACAGCAAAAGGAAGAAAACTGTGTTCCAGCCTAACTTGATTGCATTCTAGTAAACGTCAGAGCTTTGCTCCAAGCTCTCTTGTTGTTTTTGATGGGAAATCAGAGTGGTTTCTCCCTCCAGGTGTTCAGCTGTACAAGGAGGAAAGACCAGCACCCAAATATTCTGTCAGAGGCTGCTCTGACCAGATCCTGCAAGCTGTATCTGAATGAGTCATCTGAGGAACAGGGAGCTATTGTTCAAAGGTAGTTTGAAAAGGGGGGAATTGTTAGTCTGTCTATGCAGTGTGAGAAGGAGCTGGTCTGAGGGGGTAAGTGTGGTAATGGAATTTTCTGGGAATGGGTGGAAGGATGTGGAAAGTTCTAATAGGATCCTGAGAAGTAGTAGCAGCATGACACTAAAGATAATTCAGCGGCAGAGAGCGCTTGAGAAGAGCAGAACAAAGTGTTTTGTGTTTCTTTTTTAATAAAAAAGGAAAAGGAAAACCCAACAAGATGTAAGTAGTCAATCTACACATTATGGTTATAGTGCTTGTGGGAAGGCATAATGAAGTGGCAGACTGAAAAATTATACTATGGGGAAAAAAACAATGTACCTGTTTTTAGCAGATTTATTGTTTCACTTGGTGTGATTTGGTGAAAGAAGTGTGTCTTATAATTAGACTGTAAACCTCCTGGCACAAACAGCATTTCTTCCTTTATATACCCAGTCCTGCAAATTCTTACTCATGGGAGTAGCCACACTAAAGTCAGTAGTATTTGCTTACATAAGTACTCCTGAAATGAAGAAAATATGTATAAAATATATTGTGCGCAGATCCACTTACACATGGGTTAAGAAGGGAAGTGACATTTTTTCCCATGATTCACATATGCTCCTGTAGAATAATGCTGCCAAGTTAACATCCACCAGTTTTCTGCTAGGTATTTTACATATGATTGTGTTTATTAATCCACTGAGGGCATCCTCAGAGATATAAAATGGGATGAAGCAGAGATGGTTTAAACTGAAGATGTTTAAAAAAAATCCAGAAATGATCTATATAACAGCCTTAACATTATGCTTCTTGTTGCAAATGGGCCCTTCATTCCTCACTGTGGAATTTCAGGATAATGACTATTGGTTTCTCTTCCAAATATGAAACGATTTTCTTAAAAAAAAAAAAATTAAAATGTAAAAGCTGTGACGGGGCAAGGCCAGTTGGCTATAGAAAAGTAGTGGGAGATAGATATATTAGCTCCAGGCTAAACAAATCCCTGGTACCGGGATAAGTGAAATGGCAGCTGCTCCAGGTCAATTAAGACACCTGGGGCCAGTTAAGAACTTTCCAGAAGGCAGGGAGAAGGCTAGGTTGATTGGGATACCTGAAGCCAATCAGGGGCTGGCTGAAACTAGTTAAAAGCCTCCCAGTTAGTCAGGAGGGTGTGCATGTCAGGAGTTGTGGGAGGAAGTTGCTGTGTTGGAGAGGCTGAGTAGTACACACCATATCAGGCACAAGGAAGGAGGCCCTGAGGTAAGGGTGAAGTGGAGCTTGAGGAAGTGAGGGCTGCTGTGGGGGAAGTAGCCCAGGGAATTGTACATGTCATGTTTCTAAAAGGTCAGCTACCATAGCTGATACTATTAGGGTCCCTGGGCTGGAGCCCGGAGTAGAGGGTGGGCCTGGGCTCCCTGATTAATCACTGAGCCTGGGAGAAAACGGAAACTATGCAAGAAAGGATAACTTCTCCTCACCTCCCTCGCTGGCTTATGATGAAAATGGCTCAGTAGACTTTGACCCTTCTCTCTAGAGAGAGAAGGGTTATGTGCAGGGTCACGGTGAGCCTCTGAGGCTAGCGAAATCCACCAGGAAACACAGGACCCACGGAGGCAAGGACAGAGCTTTGTCACAAAGCATATAGTTCTTGGGATATACACACACCATTGGAAAAAATGATGTAGAGAAAAAAATAGAAGAAAGGAAAGACATTAAATGAACAAGTTAAAGATATTAAATATTTAGCGATAAAATAAAAATGCATACATATGTCAGAAATTCCGGTTAAATGACTGCATAGGGAGAGCTTTCTTTGGTGGTTAGAGAGAACTTTTCATGCATTGTTATGATTTAGAGACAATATTAAGCCTGAGAAATGAAATAGTACATATTTATCTTTTTTTTTAAAAAACTAAATTGAAGTACTTGAGACAGAAAGGTTAAAAATGGCTCAGGGAACAACCATATTAAATAATGCTTTAAGGCCTTGATTTATGCAACAAGTTCAGTTCGATAATGAGCAAATCTACTAATCAGTGCCCACAGATATTAGATAAACTCAATAGGGTGAAATGGATATTTGCAGCATAGCCAATGCTAGTTTAATGATTTAATTAATCTAAACATTCAGAAATTCATGCTTGTTAAAATTTGTTTAGCACATGACATATTAATGGAAACAAAACTGGTAGGGCTCCTTCCTCTCCTCTTTCCCCTATCCCCCCAATAAATTAAAAGGGTGATTTTTGGAGTGAGGGAAAGACAGAGTTGCCAGAAGTTTTATAAATTCCTCATAACAACCTCAGCAGGAACTTGAGAGAACAAGATCCAGTAATTAGTCAGATAATAATTCAACTTACATGGTAGAATAGAAATTACTTTGATTACTACAGTATATCTATGAAACTGCTATGCAAGACAAGACCTACTGGTAATCAAAGTACTTTATAATTAGCAGATTATGCTGGGTTTCCCTATTGCTATATTTGTTAGAGAATGAGGTATGTTCATGCACACTTGGTTGGGGGTTTGCATCTTTAATACTATGCTAATTAATTTTTTATCCTGTCCATCAAATTAATGTGTTAATTGTGACAACTCAGGGAGCTTTTCTTCACATGTGTTGACAAAGAAACAACATCTTGGTAATAAACCAATGTATTTTCCTCTCTAATATCTTCATTTTATATTGAAGGATACAATTGATTAAAAACATGGAAATGCAATATTTCCAAGCCACTTCAAGCCCAGCACTTTAATATACAGATCAATGGGCCATTTTTAAAGAGAATTCAAAAACATCCTGGAGAACTGGTTATCTGAAAAGCTGATCTTTAACTACATAAAAAAGTTCAATAATCTTTTCAACTACTTTTTTTTTTTTACGGTAAACTCCCAGGCACTTATTTTAACCTGGATTTTTTTACTGTAGTATTATCCAGAGACATGCAATTAGCTACAGGAATTGACACTTGTCAATTGTGGATGCCTGATTCAAATTATCATAACTATGGAATAAATGCAGAAACAAAAATTCACTTTGAATTCTTTATAAACAGTGGTAAAGCCAAATTCACATTTGACAATTATCTCCTACTGCACCATCTACAGACTTGAAATGATAGAGAAAAAGATAATTTAGATGACTCCCTAAATTAACCTGGACTGACTAATTCACTTGATAATGCTTAAATAACATTAAAAAAAATTGCAAAAAAGATCTCTGTCCACCAGATTTAGCAGGTTAATTTGCAGGTTAATGAGACGTCAGTTAACTCAGTGTGGGTATATATGGACTAAGTTATTTTCAGGTGAATTGAACAGTATCTGCATAGAATTTACACATTTGGAGTAGTATCATTTGGATATTATATAAAATAAGAAAAATAATGTTCACTAACATAAGTGTTTCTACTTTTCAAGTTATTAAAGATTCCAATGTGCAAATATTTGCCTCAATACATATCTCTGGTGAGTGCCAGGCCCCTTTTAACATCAAGCCTCACATCAACAATGTTTAGTCCCTCTAGCAATTAATACATATTTACCAAAGCTCAATTTAATCTTATAGACTTTACCGTCAACTGAAGAGAAGACCACTTTCTCACATTAAAGCAGAGTAGTACTATGAGCTGTCAGCAAACTGCCAAACCTAGGTGATGCAATTCATATTACACACAGCAGAATGCTGCATTAAACAGGCTGACAACACCTTTTGATAGGTGAACAGCTGAAAAGACCAAAAAAGAAAGGTGCTGACATAAGAAATATGGCACTCATCCTTCCTTCGACTGAGCTCTCATTTTCAATCACATTGAGTTCAACCCTTCTTTGGCCCAGGCTCCAGGATTCTGAAGCCTTCTGAGGACAACTGTTCCCTTCAAGCCTATACAGCAAGCAGAATGATTCACAGACATCTTATGAGCCATAAATAAAATAACTGTCTGCTTTCTGGCCTGCACAGAGCTGTCCTCAAGTTTTTCAATATACATACAAGAATTGCCTAAAAGGTGCCAGGTCCCGTGCACAGAATCTCTCATACCCCACTCCTACACCATTATCCATCCAGGTACCACAAACACACACACAACCTTCCCCCTTCTTTCTCTTATCCTGTTCCAAACCCCCACAAAAAATCCACATTCAATTCCAGAATACACCAAGCAATGTCCATACTCTTCTTGGGTCCACTCCAAACAAAGTTGCCTCCCACCTCATCATCTTGGCACCTGATCCTCTTGTGATGGTCTTTACAGGTGTTCACCCCTTGCATACCTTTATGATAATTTTTGCAATTCCTGGTGAGGTATCATTTGAAAACTCATAACTCGCTGGTCAATATTGTCCTGATAAAATATCTGTGGCAACGCTGTATGTAAAGTTATAAGATTCTACTGTATGGTGTTACTAAGACATATTCCAAGACTGTGGAACTGCCAAACCAGTTCCTCAAACACAAAAGACAAGGTGACACCTCAGCCAGGTGTAAACAAACCAAATGGGCCAACACCTGTTTAAGTGGCTATTCATTGGCAGGAAAAGAAACCTGGGTTAAAAATCTACATCTTAAAAATAAACAGTGTGGGGTTCCTGTCCACAAAGACCTTTTGTCTCAGGAATCTCAGCTATAGATGCTTATCGAAGAAGGGCAAGAACTATAAGAAGCGATGGCAGATGCCCCAAATCATTTCTCCCTTTCTCTCTGCCCATGGCATTCACAATACCTGAAGAACAAAGGAAGCAGCACTGGACTGGGAGTGGAATCCTGAGTGAAAGAAGTTCAACCAGTAAGACTGCTGAAACATGGTGCGAGAGACCTTGCTGTTGTTCAAAATTCATTCTAATTTGTTAAGTTAGACATTGGTTCTGTTTTACTTTTATTTTTCTTATAACCAATTCTGACTTTTATACCTCATTACTTATATTCACTTAAAATCTATCATTTTGTGGTTAAACAACATGTTTTATTGTTTGAATTGAAGTGTTTGGGAAACTCCATTTGGGATAATAGGATTTGTGCATACCATTATCTATTAATAAAATGACTTCATCTGAGCTTGTACTGTCCAGGAGGGAGCTGGACAGCACAAGATATATGTTTCTGAGGAAAGTCTGTGACCAGGAGTTTGCTCTTTTTGCTCTGGAGCGTAATTCAGCAGTGGCTGGTTGCAGCACTCATATAAGTGGGAGTAACTTACACGCTGGAGGCTATGTGCGAGAACACCAGGAGTGGTAGCTCTCACAGCCATGCAGTGTAAAAGGCATCTCAGTATAGAGAGCTGAGTATGTCCAGATTGTATGCTGAGTATGTCACACACCTATACAGCTGGTCTCTAAATGGAACAAAAGGGAAGAGATTTGGACACTTATGTACTCCAAGGATTATCTTCCTCCTTCAATAAAGAACTAGAAGAGAGGCATATGTATATCATCTTCTTCTTCCCTCCATCTCCTAGCTGGATCAGTTTCTGACACCTCATTTCAAGTTCGAGTGTCTCTGCTTCCTTCCCCAGACCTGAAGAAGAGCTCTGTGTAGCTCAAAAGCTTGTACTTTCCACCAACAGAAGGTGGTCCAATAAAAGATATTACCTTACCTAGCCTGTCTCTCTTATATCCTGGCACCACACAGCTACAATATTGCAATAAACTGTGTTGTTATGGATATAAGCAAAGAAAAAAAAAGATTATCACATGTATAAAACCTTATACATGAAGGAATAAAGATAATGCTTTGATGTGTATCTGAATATAAGGCACACCAAGCGACGATTATTCCATCTGACCAGTGAACATATACTGGTACAGGAAGAGATTAGTCTGGCATGTCAACTCATTGTATAAACAGTTGCAGTCATTTGCTCAGTTAACTGTTTTCTTGATCTAATGGTAAGAAACATTTCTCTTAGAGTTAGCTTAAGGCTTAAGCTGGATAGACTGCCACATGGGGCTTTACATTTCAGAAGCCATCCAGCCAAAGACTGTGCTCCTGGATGGCATCTCTGTGAGCAGAAGCTGTGGGGAAAGGTCATCCTGGAGACAATATCCCTAAAGTAGGAGAAAAAGAAATGAGGAGAGATGGGGAATGAAAGAATGTTATGGGAGGTAAGAAGAAGAGACCCTGAGGTGTGGAAGGGGTTGGTTGTTGGCTAGAGAGGCAGGAACATCAAGAAGGATCCCAACCAAATTATTTTCTTAAGATGAAAATATGTCCTGGTTGGTCCTTAATGCTTACCAGCAAAACTGACATATTTGAAACTGAAGTCTTTTTTCTTTAAAAATTAGCAAGCCAAATTCTCTGCTGGTGTTAATGTAGCTGTACTGATACACTGACAATTTGGCCTGACCTTTCTAGGATTTCTGCTGGCACTCTTTTTAAAACTGAAAAGTGTCAAGATTTGTGATACCAGCAGTGGGACCCAGTGCCAGATTACAAACCATGTTTCACACTCCTTTAATACAGATTTGAAAAAAAGTTCATACTTCTACATCATACATTTCCACTACCAAACACATTTACTTTTCTGACATAAAAGCAGGATAGAGACCAGAAGCCAGGTTCATATATTAAGACCCCACAGTGTTAGCATCACAAAAATGGTCACATTCTGGCAAGATAACAGCTGCTCACAGGGGGATCAGAAAAGTTTATTTAATTTATAACTATTATGAAATACAAATCTCAGTTTATAAATGATGTGAAGATCTTTGTGCAAGGCAAATGAGTTTTCATTTTGTTTTATTGTTTGTTTTTCAAGAGTCACAACAGTCCACTGTGAACTTTCAGTGTACTGTAACAAGACACAATTATGTTGAATGTTTTCAAGTCCTCCCCCCCACCCCAAAAAAAAAAAAAAAAAGGTACTAGGGACCTCAGTTTGAGAGTCAGTGCAGAAGGACACTGGCTATAAATGATGCTCCTCCAAAAATGAGATAGATATGTGGAGCAGAAGGTTGTATTGCATTACTAAAATATTCTTCAAGGGGGCAAAATATATTTTTACTGCCTCTTACAAATATTAACTTCTACTGTGCTTTTATAAAGATGTGTCATTTATTTATGTAAGTTACCATGCCTCCAGCTGCTCACCCTTCAGCCAAAGTGTAAATAAAATATCTAAATGGTATGTTACTTTGGCAGTTACAGTACTCCTTGTTATTTATTAAAGAGTTTCATTACTTAACGCAATTTTCCACATAAAAAAATGGTTTCTAGTCATCATACAAAGCTACTGTTCATAAACTGGCAGGGGTAAATTCAAAATAATCTCCAACATTTCTAATATTTTTCCTTCACTCCTGCCATTTGGTCATGACATCGTCTTCACCCACTTATCCATGTAGGTATCCTGAGTTGCTGGCTGACTTTTAGAAAGAAAGATATGAATAGAGCTTTTGAGTCCTAAGGGGATCTATGTCCCTTTCACTGAATAGCTTGTGTTAATGCCTATGGGACTTAAGTATGTGTAATAAGGCCAACAGAGACCCCCTGCTTTATGGTTCTCAAGGTGAACTGCAAATAAACCACGGACCCAACCCATATACAAGCAAACCCTCTCAGTGAAGCAAAACAGAATCAGGGGACCATGAGAAGTTTTTTGTAACAGGACTTGTGAGCATAGCTTCCTAGACACCAGTTTGAAAATGCAACCATAACAGTTTGATTGAACTGCACATAGTGTCACCCAGACCGCATTAACTGAGACTTCAGATTATTATTTTATTAAACATGTCCACCTCTAACATAGGCTACTATGGAAAAATAGGTGGTATATTCTTGAGTAAATGTTTACAGTTTCAGTTATGCAATCTCCATTATTGCTGAAGAGAAGCTGGATAGCTAAAGGTCAATACCATCACTGGTAAAAATTTAGACACTAAAAGCCTCTATCTTATTCAGAGACAGACATTAAGTCAACAGATGTCAGTGTATACATTTGCCTTTTGCAACTTTCACACTGATGTTTCTTGATCTGTTATGTTTCAGAGTAGCAGCCGTGTTAGTCTGTATCCGCAAAAAGAAAAGGAGGACTTGTGGCACCTTAGAGACTAAGAAAATTTATTTGAGCATAAGCTTTCGTGAGCTACAGTTCACTTCATCAGATGCATGCAGTGGAAAATACAGTGGGGAGATTTATATACACAGAGAACATGAAACAGTGGGTGTTTTGCATTGGTGGGCCATTTCCAGCAGTTGACAAGAACATGTGAGGAACAGTGTGTGTGTGGGGGGGGGGAATAAACATGGGGAAATGGATGTGTCATTACACAAAGTAAAACTATTTCCCCATGTTTATTCCCCCCCCCACACACACACACACACACACTGTTCCTCACATGTTCTTGTCAACTGCTGGAAATGGCCCACCTTGATTATCACTGCAAAAGGTTCCCCCTCACCCCCGCTCTCCTGCTGATAATAGCTCACCTTACCTGATCACTCTTCTTACAGTGTGTATGGTAACACCCACTGTTTCATGTTCTCTGTGCATATAAATCTCCCCACTGTATTTTCCACTGCATGTATCTGATGAAGTGAGCTATAGTTCACGAAAGCTTATGCTCAAATAAATTTGTTAGTCTCTAAGGTGCCACAAGTACTCCTTTCCATCTGTTATGTGTAGCTTATGTATTAGATGTGCAAAAATATGTGCTACACATAATTTTCATGAATGTGTATGCAAACTGTGTAACTGTTCATGGAAATAGCAAATGGTTATGTTTTTAACTGCATGCACACCAAGGGAATCAAATCCACAGTTTAAGTGCAAAATTATGCTTCAACAATTTTGGGAAACAAACAAAAGAGTCCCATGATTATTCCTGGCGTAATACTATCAAAATTATTGAGCTCACACAATTTCTCAGCTTAGGCTGTTTTGTACATCATAGGGAAAAAATGATCAATGAAAATGCATTGTTCAGAGTCAATCCATCATGTTATGTTGGAACACCTTTGTAGCACCATTTAGTTCCTTTTCTGAATGATCCTAATTATCTGCACTTAAGCTTCCTTTCAAAAGGCAAGAGAAAAAAAATCAGTTTCAACTTTTTATTTCTCAAGCTAACCTACAAATGACATTAAAAGTGCTGGTAATGCTAAAGCAGTACTAGCCACCTACACATTTTTATTGAAAGACTGCAGCTACAATTCATTACTTAATGACTAAGCTCTGCTTGCCAGATCACATTCATGCTCAGGACTGGGAAGTGGCTGGATTTCAAGGGCCTTGCAATAACAGTAACGATCAAACCAGCCCCTTTTGTTGCATTTTTGCAGAACCAATATGCTTAAAATAACACTTAAATTGTATTGGCTTCTCTATGAAGACTTATATTCTATGCCATTACTTTGTCAGTATAAATTTATTTGGTGTTATTCAAGTGTATGAGTGCACATAAAGCTGTCCTAAAAATTGTGTGTGTTAACTTAGGTGACTCAACTAACTAAGAATTTGTTTAAGATAAAATTCAATTAAGAGGATACCTACAGTGGATTTATTACCTCTGCTGTCTGATACAAACATTACTCAGCCAAAGCTAAATGTCAGAACTAGTCAGTTATTCCAAAGCAGTATAATCCCGTCCATGCATATTTTTACATGTACAAAAAATAAGGCCTGTTTAATGTGATAATCATGCCTGGCACTATCTGTGTGCAATCTATGCTAATGGATCATAGATATGAGAATGCTCTTATTTATATATTTGGTTTAAAAAATGAAACATATTAAAGGAAATTTATAACTAATCTGCTATGTTTAACAGCCAACAAAGCCATCCCTCCAATAGCAAGCCCACTGACATTTTTTACATAAGCACACCTAGATCCTGTAAGTACCATACAGCACTTTTAATCCTGATTAGTTGGGAAACCAAAAGGAAAAAAATGTTCACCCTTTTTGTTCCTGTCTCATGCTTAATCACTGACTTCAGATCCATAGGTCACCAGAGAGCTACTCTCGAAGAGGAATCAGGCATATAACCAGGATGACAGAAGAGGTCTTCTTTGTTCAGAAATTGGGTTACCCTCAGAAAAATTACATTTCAAATCATACCTTGAAAATGAAACTTCTGATTTGTCAGGTCGAGGAATTTTGGGGGTTGCTGTCAACTGTTAATACCATGAATTTTTAGGCACTAGTACAATTTGATTTTTGATGAAAAGCAATGAAAATCACTTTTAAATGGTAAGCCGTCCCTTGGAGAAATACAAATGTGCACTTGGGAGATTACATCAGTCTGGATATAAATCCAAGAATATATACGTATAAAGATAAAGATAACATTTCTCCTATTTTAATACAAGTAGCAACTTCTATACTCTATGAGGATTAATTTTCTTTAAACAAGGAAATATTTCCTCAGAGGAAAAATTAATATGGTAGCTTTGAAGGTAACAAGCAATCGAACTGCATGAACCAGCTCTAGTAAAATTGCCTGTGGCACATTCTCCAGGGAGATTCGACCATTTTGTATGTGACTCCAGTAAGTACAGTCTAGAACATATTGGTTTAGGTTGTTATATCACACTTATCACCATCGTATCTGAATGCCGTTGACTGTGGCTATAGGTGATGATTGCCTGCATGTCTGCAAAATGCATAGACACAGCAAAACAAGAAATGCTTTTCAGAGTGTGTTTTTATATTGAAACAACCCCTTCTTAAAACTTCAAAACTTTTAAAGAATAATGCACAAGCCTACTGCATAAGTCGAAACACTGGATTTTGTTGTTATGATTGCAGAATAAAAAAAAAATATCCATCTCAGGCTGTGGTAAATGTGAACATGTGTGTATTCTGCCCCTCCACTCTTCCTCACACACATGGTAAATAAGTGCTAACTATAATAGACTAAGATATTATCACATCTGAGTAGCAAGGCATCTCTCCTCACTATGATTGACAGAGGTAATGGGTATTGCTGTGGTGGTGGAATCACAGTGTAATGTACTGCACATGTCTGAACATTGCAGACTTTCTATGATTATTTTCAATCTTCTTACCTAGTTTTTTTAACCGTGTATTTCTCTGGATCCATATGAGAGGAGATAAAGCCATAGTTCTAAGAGTTGATCAAAATATTATTCCTGCTTCTAGAGACTTAACTTATTAACATTTTAAAATATGAATGAATAGTCCTTTGTATTAAAAAAAAAAACCAAACAATTAGATGTGTCTTTTTCTGTTTTGGGTAAGGAGAGCAGACCAAGTTTGTGTATTGACAGGCACAACTCTATTCTGTTTGTGGAAAACACATATTTTTAAGGAAAAATACATGTAATATTTATTTTCCATATGTTAGAGAAACAAAATAAGTATTGGGTATTATGGGTTAGATTAAGGCTTGTTGTCAACTTAATGTTATAAAATAATAATGCATTTCTCTACTCCAAGGAACCTCCATGGGGAAGCATGGTTACATCAACCCATTGGTATCCTACTTGTGCAATAAAATAAAATAAAACCCCTCTCCCAAAAAAACAAACAAACAACAAAACAGACAATATAACAAATCAAGCACTGATTTTCTCTTCTCTGGACAGGGGCTGGTCAGAATTGCAGATACCTATTGTATACAAGTGAATTCAAAGGGGACCCATTATAGTAAGTGGATAGCTCCACTATAGCTAAGGCTGAGACTAGCTTACTGCTTTACAACTGAATTTTCCTGGGCCTCTATTAATATTATATCAAAACAATGGTAGGAAGAGTGTGAGGGTAAAAGAAGATATTAGAAATAGGTTTTCCACCCCTACTGTTGAGTTTAAGTCATATGGTAACAACGTCTATGTCTTGGTACAAAGAGGAAGCCTTCGTTTGAGTAATATGTAATTACATTAGGATTAAGCCAAAGAGTAAATGAAAACAAGTTAATACAGTTTTCTCTGTTTCATTCTACAAATGAAGAACCATCTCTCAGGTAAGTGGATACCACTTCAACAGAAGTGCAATTCACTTCAGTGGAAATTGTGTGATCGTATCTGAGGACAGATCTTTACTTAAAAAAAAGCACTTGAAATTAAGAGTTCTTTTCAAATATCTCAAAATGCCCTTTCAAACTATGGTATGGTACCTCTATATTGTCTATGGAAAGGCACAATTCACAATTTGGGGAGGCAAAAGCTAATTTTGCTATTTTCTTGATGAAGTTCAGTTTCTGACTAGATGGTTTTCTATTTACGGCACAAGTGTATAGTCATCAGCATTCAATAACACTGTAGAATTTCTGAGCAGCAAGATAGATTACCTTCTACTCCTCCAATGTCATGGCACTCAATAAGATAGGCTTACAAGCTAGTACATATGAAAAAAATAAACCACCAAAAAAACCCCTTGTGTGATGCATAAGTACTCAAAGAAGTAGGAATCAAACAGAAACTATTATCCAGGAAGTGCAAAAGGACAAAACAAAAACAGTTGTTGTCTTTAAACAGATGTACACTTTACAGGACACTGATAATGAATGTCCTTAATTAGTGTATGTGATTAACATGATAACAGAACAAATAAGACTGGGAATTAGACAACAACCTTGTTCATTCAAAAAAAGTCATTTAAAAATAACAAATATTGTTTATTCTCTAAAGAGCTTTTGTATCATAATTCACTAATTTTAGTTGTACATGATGCCAATAAACTTTATAGAAATTCAATTTAGTGTAATAACCTGCTGTAAATAGAGAAAAGTATTTATTCTAAATCACCTGCCAATTACAGAGGAACTGTGCGGCAACAGGCCCTCTACCTTTGCTTTTATTCCACTCATGTTATATTTTTCTACTAGTTGCCAGCATGCAGCTGCACAGGGAGAACCTGCACATGAGTGGTACAAAGTCAAGGAAACTATTTACCTGAGTAAGGGTGTTCAGGATTGCAACTTACTACTGTTGCTACATTTTGTAAAATCTGCATGATTATTTATAAATAAAGCTACGATTTAGTCATGGATGTCGCGGAAGTCATGGAATCTGTGATTTCCAGCAACCTCCATGACTTCAGCCTATGGTGGCTGGGAACTGCGGGGTACCCCCGCTGAATCTGGTGCTCCAACATTTCCCAGCCCCTGGGCAGCAGGGAACCCCTGCAGCTCCTGGCCCCTGTGGGTGGCAGGGGAACCCCAGAGCTCCTGGCCACCATGGCCAGTGGGGGTACCCCACAGCTCCCTGCTGCTGTGGGCAGTGGGAGATCCTGGAGGTACAGCTGGCAGGGGAACCCCGCAGCTCCAGCTCCCGTCTGCCATGGGCCCCCGGGGCTGCTGGCTGCTACGGGGGCACCCCAGAGCTCCCAGACTCCGCAGGTGGTACTGGGGGGCCCCCGTAGCTGCAGGTGGCAGGGATATCCCACAGCCCCCAGCTGCTGCAGGCGGTGGGAGGCCCCGCATCTCCCAGCCATGTGCTGCAAGTGGACCCTGGAGCTCTGACACCCAACCCTCAGTGGGGGCCCTGGAGCTCCTAGCTGCTGTGCAGCTTCCCTGCTGCAGGCGGTGTGGGGACCCAAATATTGCCATTTTGTCACAGATATTTTTAGTAAAAGCCCCAGACAGGTCACAGCTTCCATGATTTTTTTCTTTATTGCTCATGACCCATCCTGACTTTTATTAAAAATATCCATGACAAAATCTTAGCCTTATTTACAAATGATTTCCAGCATGGCGTGTAGTATAAGAAACTTAACTGACATTGAAACTGTGATTTTCTTTCGTTGCTCTAATTTTTAACAGTTCCTGGGATAGCTTTTAAATTGACTTGAGTTTTTCTGTTTTAATCCTAATGTAAAGGGACTTTTTGTTTAGCTGCTGAGGCATGAAGAAATACCCACTGACATCAAAACACAAAAATCTGTACAGAAGGAAATCAATAAAAGCACTGCCTGTGTTTTAGGGGTTTTATGCGGGTTTTTTTTTCCCTATTGTGGGCATTTAAGTAGAAATTGTGGTTATATCATTTTAACCTTGAGACAGTTATAAAAGGCCTGGATGATTAAGTGGTTAAGCATGAAACATTTGTCACTTTCCTCTTACATAATGTCCAGATTTGGAGTTCACACTTAAAAAAGATGTTGAAAAACGGAAAAATGTTCAGAAAAGAGCTACCAATATGAGTCCACGTTTAGAAAACAGACAGGCTAAGAAGCACAGTCTGCTTAGTTTATCAAAGTGAAGGTTAAGAGGTAACTTGATTGCTGTCTATAAGTATCTGAGTGTTGGACAGATTCTTCATCACTTGAAGTCTTTAATTCAACACTGGATAACTTTTGAAAATATTCTGTAATTATAACAGAAATTATGGGCTTGATGCAGAAATTATTGTGTGAGATTTGTTGGCCTGTGTTATGCAGTAGACCAGATTAGATGATCAAAATAGTCACTTTTGGCCTTAAGAATCTATGATTCTATATAATGAAAAGATTTCTGAGTGTAGATGGCTTTTTAGCATAGGAGACGTTGTCCAGCTATACTGACAGGAGTCATTGCATATGGGTTAATCAGGCTGCAACATTATTATTAGATTTCTGGGACTACGGAGCAGATAAAAGTGTACAGTGCAGGTAACTCTATTTCATTCAATATCTACTCAGTGGCTTCTGCCAGCCACCCTCTTTTTCCATCCTGGTCCCCAGTCAGTGTATTGCTGGGACCTTACCATGCCCACTCTCAAATGAGGGTTAAGGTGGGCTATCAAGGAAACAGGGCTCAGCTCCCTGCCATGCGAGTTATAGAAGCTCCTAGGCTACCCTCCTCATTCTACTCCTTTAAGTCCTTTACGAAGTCATTTGTCTGGTCTCTGTATCCCACCACTATGGAGTACCTGCACTGGATATCTGCCCCACACTTATGTAAGGAGTTGCACAGATCAGATTCAACTCTGACTCACATTCCACACATCCTGAATTGGTGCATGAGAAGAAAGGAAAAGAAAACAGGATAACATTTTGCTCTGTGTCTTCTTTCTAAACCAAGAATGCTGTAGAAATCTTAATGAAATGTTGATACATTTCATGCCTCTCAGGGTTGTTTTTTTTTTAAATAAAAAAACAAATACACGGTGCTAAGATTGAATCCAGTCTATTTTAAAAAAAACAGTCTATTTTATAGCTGTTCAGTAGGCTAATTCACCGAACTTGATTCCAGTTCCTCTTGCTACTATTTGCCTGTAGCTAAATGTGACAGTGTAAGATTCTGTGTGAGGTATGAACTTGTGTTTAATGAAATGGAGGAAATGTCTCAAAGGCAAATGTTCTTCTTTTAGTTCTCAGAATATGAAACACAAAAATAGCTATGGACAGTGATTTATCTGGAGAGAAAAAGTTAACATAGAGGCATCCCTGGCTACATGTTAAACTGTAAATTCTCCACTATGAACGTCAGTCTAGCCAAGTCGAACAAGCAACTTTGGAGCAGTAAAGGAAAGCAAGGATTATACAGTGGGAACAGACTAAGGTTAAAACACCATCATCCACTGGCCCCTGTCATAGTAACACTGTAAACCAGAGTTCTTTGCATGAAAGGATTAGCTTCTCCACATGGGATCTTGTCATATGACCAACTTTAATACAAGACACTCTTGCCGTAACTCTGAACTGTGCCACAGAAATATTCATGCTTATTACTGGAATTATATTACAATTTAATTCCCCTGATATCATTTCACTAAATAACTGTAGCATTAGGTTTATTCAAATGCGGGGGGGCTCGTGTTTTATCAGCCACACTGATCCAAATATTGTTTAATATACTGGAAATAAAAAGCATTGTAGATATAGCATTAATGGCAGACTTGAGCTATTTTAGACATTGCTTCCAAGAACATGGAATTGCTTCCAAATTTGTATTTTTATTTTGAATACCCTCAGGCATTATAAAACAACTTTCTTCTTTTTATGTTTAGAAGTGAAACCTTTAAAATGCAAAGGGTTTGTTACAGTTTTTCACCCAAGCCCAGTCTTCCTAACATGAAAGCATAATTCTGGGCTATGTAACGTTTATTTATATTGCTTATTAATTATGGGCAAAAAATAGGCAAAAATATGAAGGACATAAATATTTTTTCTTTTTGCTTCTTACTTATTTCCACACTACGGGAATTATTACACACGCACATCTGAAATGTATAATAGGCTTTCACCCCAGAGCAGTTCCCACACTTGGTTAAATATATGCTATTTCTCTTTATCTCTTTGAGGGAGAATGAATCACATCCACAGCTTGCAGCTATCAAAATGTAATTTCATCAAGCTAGTTCACGAAAGTACACATTTCACCTTCTTTACACTAGGAGGCACATTTTTCCTACATACAATTCTATCATACTGTTAGCTATATTGAATGTAACCATTAGATGGGTTAACATTTCCAGTTCAAATGATAGTGCTCAGCAGCCTTTGCTAAAAGAGCAGTGAAAGCAGGATCCTTAACTAACAAGGGCTCATTTAATGCTGATGAAAATCAAAACTGTACTAACAAGAAAACAACACTGAGCACCTGTCTGCTGAATTACAGAAGAAACATTCCAGATTAAAATACAGCAAATTCTTCTCTTAATGTCAACAAGTCATAAAACAGGATGTTTCTGTTAACATTACACTTTGTAATAAACACATTAAAAAGCCACAAAGCAAGCAGAAGAGATGCAATGAAGTCATGTTGGTAATATGCAATTTCTACTAGATTTTAGGGCAATTTGGTGGTTTTGCAGGTTTGTATCTGACATACTAAGAGATAAAATCTGGCAACAACTGAAACCTTTGGAACTATTTTCCCTTTTAATAGCTTTCTTAGGAAGAGTGAGAAATGAAATGAATAGACTTTTAAATACAAAAATATTCTTCATTTAGAAACAGGTTGGGTCAAAAATACATACACCAGAAATCAAAATGTGGCCAACTAATTTTTAAACCTCTATTTTTACAAATTCCTTTCAAAGCTCTGCTGCTTCTTTTATGGCAATTATAGTTTCCCTTGTATTTTCATTATTTTTCTCTTTTTAATTATATATTCTCAGTGCAGCAATCACAAATCCGTGTTCTACTTCCTCTTTGGGATTACACATAATACTTCATTTTACTGTGTTTCAAGATAGTTGCAAACAATTGGCTTATATTACATGCTGATTTCAATTTGTCCTGTCTACATTGACCACTAAGTCGTGGTCAACATGGTGTCATTTTCCATGGTGGTTCACAACTGTGTTTAAGAATGATAACATTTTACAAATTAATGTTGTGTGTGAAATTAAATCATCTCAGTCATGACTCTTGAACACTGAGATGTTCTATAATTAATTTGAATTAGTTGTTGTTACTAACATGTAATAATGCCACAGAGCTTGTGCAAATGTATGGAAGGATGCAGTTTTTCAGCCCACAATATATTGTTCACTGATAAAGAGTTCTGATAAAATAGGGATATACCGATGCATCAAGTGAAAGGTGAACTTTATAGTTGTTTAATGGACAATTAACATTGATATTAGAAGTTTGAGATGGCAAAGACCTATAGGTGGATTGGATGAAAGCTTCAAGAATATGGGATGGCTGGGACGAGGCTGGGGATTATGTGGAAATGATTACGGAACGTATGGTGACCTGCACTGTACAATTTGTGGCTGGTTAGTCCCAGATATCTTAGGTGATTAAAACTGCAGAGTAATTAAACTAAATCCATTGCCTCCTCTTTTTTTTCTGGCATGGCTGGACAATGTGAGCCTACACAAAGTAGACAGGTTACGTGCTGATTTAATTATTTATTTTCTATTTGTCCTGCCTCTCCTGTCTATCCTCCCCTAGTAAACATGTTGACAATAGTTAGCTAATAGAACTAGTGTTTGTAATCTCTCTTCCTTTCAGTCTCTCCCAGCATGAGAGACTGCTGTCTTTAATATTAGTTGGGAGAATTTTCTCTGGCTGTGTATGCCCTTTTCATTAGACTAGTGTAATTGTAACTCCTTGTCTCTTCATAGGCTGGAAACAGAACAGTGAGTTTCTCATGCAGTAGATCATTCGGCTATGAGAATCTTTAACTCATTCTTTAACATTACAGGCTGTCCAAACCTGGCCCTTGCCCACTGTCCAAACTTAATTAAAGCAGCAACATACCACTATCAGCAAACAATGGCTACATCTTTATTTATATAAATTTATGGTTTACAACAATAAAAACACACCATTCACAAGAACATTGAAGTCATTCACCAAAATGGTTCTCACCATTTAACAGGTCTTTCAGGCAGAAATAGCATCCTGCTTCAACAAACTGAACGCACCTTGCATTAGAATTAGCTTTGAAAGGGACAGTGAAGAACAAGTTTGGACCCACATGTAATTTTTGGTATAGATAAATTATTAGACAATCATTACAAATAGTCCCATGATCACTCTTCTTTTCATTTTTGTTGGAACAGTTTAAGAGCACAACAAAACCTTGCTCTATAATATTTACCACACTACATTTGCAGCAGTACTTGTGCACGGGAACACTAACATGAAATTAGATACTAGATACTGACTAAAAAAAATCATGAAATTGCCTAGTCTATTCTCATTGCCATCTGAAGAGAAATAATAAAAGAATAAATAAATAAACAAACAAACACACATTGTAAATAGAGAAAAGTTAATTGGAGTTTCAAAATCAAATATGTCATTTGTTGTAAGACAAATAAGGAACTTTGAAAAAATATAATATTCAGGCAGTCTCTCAAAAAAACCTATAAAACTAATTTACCTACCTACAATTCTTATTACACATTAACCATTATTAATGACATTATTACACCTTTATATTATGTATAAATACACAATAGTGTCATTTACTATTATGATTACACAAGAGAAAGGGCAATGGAGAATAAGGCTTTTTATCAAAGAAATATTGAATTTTGATGCTACTTTTGAGGTGTTATATATATATATATATAAGACTGGCTCTCAAAAATAAAACAAACTAACTTGTAACTCTTATTACACAGTTTTGTTTTTTGAGAGTCTGTACATATACATATATAACACCTACAGACTAACATTAAAGTTACACATTTCTTTTAAAAATCCCTCATTTATCACCTCCTTGAATTTTCTGTAAAGTGGATATAAATGTGACCATTCTGATTTGGAAACATTTTATACCCTCTTTTTGAGCATTTTGTTCCAGTGTAAATCATGGGTGTGGTGAATGAGAGGAGAATGTAAAGCCCCCCAAAAGTCTTAATGGGCCCTCAATGGGCTTTTTCTTTTGAACACAGATATAATTAAGTATTAGGATTACAAAGAAATCACAAAGCATGTCTAACTGTTTCTCTGTAGTTTTAAAGATTTAATCCAATGCATATGTTTCATTAATGTAACAATATGGGTTCTCACTAAGGATTCCTCCCTTCCACTGCATAATTGCACCTGTTATCCCACAGTATTCACAATGCTTTTTAACCATGCACACTACAGTAGGAATCACTTCAACAACCACTGAAGTCAAACTACCTCTAGGGTTGAATGCAGTAACTCTTTAACATTGCACAGCAATAATACACTACAGATGAAGACAGGAAGTGTCAAAGATTACCATATCCAATTGACACAACATCAGCAATTTAGGTAGGCAAAGTGTAATTAACTCACATTCTAATTTTGCCCTAATGCTGGGTAGAACTTCTATTCATGTGAAGATGCTGTGAGATCTTTCAGGCCCATAAACTGTCACAAACTCTATTTCACATCTCCTAATTAAAAAATAGCCATCTCCAGCCACACAGTGACCACTTCATTGGTTGCTTGGGCAATAACTCAGTAAGGACTCAAGAGTTAAGAGTGGAATCTACATAATCACCAGTGCCATTTCCTCATGCACCTACGTTTCCTGGGGTGACTTCTGTGCAAATAAATTATTACGCTCTGCTTAGCTTGTAAGGTCTGATGAGATATATGAGACACTATTTAAATGCATGCTTTAATTCAGTCTGATAAAATAATTAGTATAGGAAGCTATATTACCATGCCTCACTAACCTTCAATACAGCTCGACCATTAGTTTCTCATAGATTTACCATGAATTTAGTTTCCCCAAAGGCTAAATTTTGCATAGTCACATCAGTTACAGACATCACGAAAATAGAGATATTCATATGAGCTTTAAATACATCTGCCGACTTCGGCGAATTAGATCAATTTGTAATTAATATTGCATGATTGCACGGTGCAGTTGACACCTATTCGCAAATGCAGAACGCTCCCATGTAAGACCTTTGTACCGAGTTTACTGAGCCTGCTCTTTGCTCAGCTTTGTTTGATGGACTTTTATGCTATGTGCTATATAGAGATATACAACTCAGTATCAGCAAAGCTCATGCTACATTGCCTACAGGTAATGAATGAAGCCTTAAGACAGCCCTCTACTCTAGTTAAATATGTCACTCTTCTCTTGCATGGACAGGGAATTAACAGGATAATTCCACCTAAACTAATCAGTTACATATACTATACACATTTTTCACTTTTAGCTGCTATACTACTACAGGTCCTTGTGTTTTTGTGGACTTAAGGTCACAGTTTGAGCTGGCCAGAAAACAACATTTCCATTTTGTGAAAAATGTCAAGCTCTGGGAATTTGTTTTTGCTGAACAAGACCAAGACCTTTCAACAGTTTTAATGAAGAAAAAAAACCAACAACAACAAAAACATGTATGTGACAGAGAGACAGAGGTTACATAAACCCCAGAATAGCCAATAGCCCAGTGGTTATCGTGCTTACCTATGATACGGGAGGCCCAGCTTCAAATCTCACCTTTAAATTAAACTATTGTTTATTATAGGGAGTGTCTGTCTCTCTGTCTCTCTCCCCCTGAGAAATGTTCCCAGCAAAAGTTTTGTCAAAATGAATAGGTTTCTGCGAAAAGTTTAGGTTTTGACAAATCAGCATTTTCCAATGACAAAACACTTTATCAAAAAATTCCCAATGAGCTCTAGTCAATTACCTGTAGAGTCCTCAGTTCAGATGTATGATTCTCCCATTATCACTTGCTGAGCTGCATCTATAGTGCAGGATGCAAGCATTGTAATTCCAATATAAAATGTAAAAATGAATTAAAATTAAAAGGAAAAATGGTTTTCCAGACATATAGATGTGGTGGTTGCCAGCCAAACTGCCCATGTGGAACATTGTAGATGAAACTCACATCCATTAGAGCCAAACATGAGCTCCCCAACCTCTCAAGCTAATGGAGAATTTCCATTTACTTTTGCAAGCGGAAGGGTTTTCAGTGTGACAGCTACTATAAAGAGGTGGTACATATATGCAAACTAGCCAGATAACTATATGTGCCCTAATTTGTTCCATTTTTTTTAACATAGTTCAATGAAAAATTTCACCTACAATTCATTGTTCCTTTGATCTCCAATAGGTATTTAGGATGATTTCATACCCCATCCCACAATGAAGACTGAAGCATCATTGTAAGAAGAAAGTGTATAGGTAAATACTACACAACACTGCAAATGACAACAAAGACAAGCAAGCTACCTTTTAGAACTTTCTTCTTTCTTGTTTTTTCCACTCATCATGTAGTCTGTCTATACACGTTTCCCAAATGAGCACAATATTTTTTTTTTACTTGTGTTCCTTTTTTTACAATCAACATTGTGACATGATATTTCAGGCAACTAATTTAACATGCTGTAAAATCTTCTTAACTGCTGTGACTAAATATCCATGCACATGCTCCACGTCTCTGCAGCTTAATCATTTTTTAAAAAGTGAAAAGGGAAAACAAAACAAACAAAAACCTCTACCAAAGACTACCAAAGCCTTGACATCAACTCACCAGAGTTGGGGTCAGAGTTGCCATCAGCTTCAGTCCTCTTGTCCGGTGAGGCCTGGTCGTAGAATTCGTCCTGTGGCTGAACCAGAGGGAGAGGATGTGAGATCAGGGTTCCACTACCCACAGGCTCATGGTCTCCTAGACCACTGTCACTGCAGCTTTCCTGGGAGCCATCAGGGAGGTGAAACGTAACACGGCGCTGGGACTACAAAGAAGAGCACAGGACATGCTGATTAGTGCTCTTTTTTTTTCCTGTTCTCTCTCTTTAAAAAAAATAGACCCCTGCGGCACTTTTTTCTAACCCCGTACAGCAACCCAGGGAAGAAGACATGCAGGAGAGTGGAGGTTCAGAAGTTTCCATGAGCTGATCTGTGAAGTAAGCCTCCCATCAGAAAGCACTTTTCTGTGTTTCTTGCCATGTTAAAGGGATGACATACAAATCTTGTCTTGAACAACAGAAACCTTCGGGAACTATGCTAAGAAAAGCAGGCTACAGAACACTGATGATTGAATCATCCATTGAAGTCAGCAAACAGTGTGAACATATCACCTACACAATCAGTGTGTGTATCTTAAAACTTTTCCCCACTCTTTCCAGAACCAGAATGATACAAGTCCATCTAAATAATCTGTCCATTGTTGCGTGCAGTGTTATTGTAGACATGTTGGTCCGAGGATACTAGAGAGACAAGGTGGTCCAGTAAAAGATATTACCTCATCCAACTTCTGCTGGTGAGAGATGCAAGCTTTCGAGCCACACAGAGCTGAGGAAGAGCTCTGTGTGGCTCACCCACCTTGTCTCTCTATTTAATGATACTAACACTTAGCATTTATAACATAGCTTTGAAATTACAGTGATTAACTAGGGTTTACAGAACACATCCGTGGAGTAGCTGATTACTACAACAATTTTACAGAGGGGAAGACTAAGGTTAGATGTCTTGCTCAATGGAACAGAGCAAGTCAGAGCCAAGATTAGAAATTATCTCAAATTACAGGACAGGACTAAGGAATCTGACCAAAATATTTGCACAGGATACACTTGAAACGGTTAACAAACAATCTTGATTTTTAAACAACTCTTGGAAGTATTGGAAGATGCAAACTCCTCCTTTTACCAGCTAGTGCCTATGGAATAGAATGAGGTTTTTCATAAAAGCAGTATGATCATAATATTAAGTGTATCATGAGATAACACTACATTCTCAGACACTGGAGGCAACTAGAGAATCCCAAGAGAGGACCCTAAGCACATCTTCCCTCAAAATCTGAATTATAGTAGTGGACAGTTTGAGTGATCTGGTTAGGTGAGATGGTATGGGATCCAGGGTAGATTCACAATCTTACTGCTGAACTTTGGAAGCCTTTAGATTCTAATGCCCCCAGTCGTGGTCTGACTAAAGTCAATAGGAGCAGCATTGGTCCCATATTCATTATGATGTGGAGAAAGTCTAGGGATGATACTATTAATTGTGTGTTTTCTCATATCAGCCATTTGAAAACAACTGTACAAGATAATCCATATCCTCCTCCAGCCTCCTTTTTTATTCATCATACTTGGTCAAACCTAGATGCTTGATTGAACTCATATCGTTGGATTACTGCTTAATTTAGTATCAAATAAGCTTGATTTTTTATCTTTTAAGATGTTCCTCATGCTATAATGGCAGCTGGTGCAAAGTGGTCTAGTTCCATTGAAGTCAATGACCTTTGTCAATTTATACCAGCTGAGAATTTAGCTCTCAGTGTTTCATGACTAGGCCAACTTTTACATCAAAATATACCAGTTAGTTTATCTTATGACTTCTTTCACTCTGTAGTTGATTCTCTGAACATACTGTGTAATCAGTATTGCTAGCAGATTCTTTTCCCCTTAAAGATGAACAGAATACATTTCATTTGTAAACAAATATAACTGAATATCTTTTCCTTGTTACCTATCAGATCTGTGTTCTTGGGGAACCAGGGCGCAGTATCCAGCCTGTCTGACTCATGAAAGACCTTTCCCCCTCCTCCCCCAAGCCTCTTCTTGAGCCAAAGCTGATCAGAAGACAGAGTTACAAAAAGCAGTGAAAAGACAGAGACACACCTAAACTCCTCTGGATAAGGGTGACAGGATGAAGGAAACTCCCCTAGCCCCATTTGCATCAAAGTTGGGACAGGGAGGCTCTCCATTAGCATACAGAATGGAGAACAGAGATTCCAAGGCAAGAACTGCACTGAACTCTGGGACCAGAAAAGCAGGAAAGCACTGCATGATGGGGAATCTCTGCTCCAGATATTAATGAACCCACGCCTGCACACACCCAGCTCAGTAGTTATCAGACCAATTCTAGTAATAAATCTTTTATTGGTATACAAAATACTGAAGGTGCCTAATTGCATTGCGAGCTCCCTCGAAGAAACACTGCCTATAGCCAGGAATGGTCAGTTCCTATTGTCTAGCCGGAACAAGACAACTTTGGTATATTCCCTTGAGTCATCAGTTTACCCATAAACAAATCCCATGTTCTTCCTTGAACCATTGTTCTTTCCCTACAAAAGAAACTACCCATGCTCAAGTAAGTGCTCTGATGCCTGAATCCAATATCTGCAGCAGTTCCATGGGGACTTCATCTTCTCCTGACTGATTGTGCTGGGGGCACTGCCTGTCTCCAGCATTCCGGACCCTCAGCTACCACCACCACCTGGGAATCCCAATCGATTCAAGCTTCACAGTGTGGTGAGAACTGATCTCTCTCTCTCTCTCTCTCTCTCCCTCTCTCTGACCCTGACTTGTGTGATCAGTTATATTTTCTAACCCTGACTTTTATAATCAAATTTAAGTTAAATTTAATATTATAACTGTTTTGTTTGTTTGGCTCCCCTTGTATGGTTATTACTTGGCAATGAATAACTTTTGTAGTTAAGCTGGTTGCTTCTCTCTCTCTCTCCCAATCCCTTGTGGGTGTTTTTGGCTTCCCCATTTGCTCTGCAGCAACACTCCTCATACCTAAGCTAAATATCCCTGCAGCACCCAAAAATCCTGTGGATTTTTTGCTCATCAAGTGGGTTACTACCAGAACAATTGTAACATGAAAGTGGGGATAGGGACGTGCTGAACCTGGGCCATCTGAGGGTGGCAGCTTGGAAGTGCAGCTCAGTCCAGCCTGCTGAGTCCAGGGGCATATAAGGGGTCAGCTTGGGAGTGCTGATTAACCCAGTCCTTTCAGGCGCTCTGTTAGTGTGTGTGTTCGTCTGAATCTGGGGCTGGAAGAACCCAGCCCTGGGCAACCTAGATCCTTCAGGATATCTGCAATGGGAGGGAACATGCAGAAGGAAGAAGTAGAGCTCCATATGAGAGCAAAAGTGACACAAGCAGTACATGGATAGAATTACAGAACCCTCCCCCACCCCAGAAGAGTAACCCTAATAAATGAGTGTACCCCAAAGTAACAGGCGAATCTGGTAATATCCTCCATTTATCACCAAACAATAACATTCAGAGTTCTGTATTTCCAAAACAAGAGATGATGACACTAGCAGGACTTTCAGCAACAGAAGAAAGGCTTTTTCTTTCAATATTTGTGAAACAAAAGGGCAGCATAAGGAAATATCAACGGTTGATGTAAACAGATCTCTAAATTAGGGAGCCAATAAAAATCCTTCTCTTCAAGACCATATAAAATAGTGAAGAAACATTAGGGTCTGACTCAGCTAAACAGAAGCATCTGCAATTCCAACAGCATTCCAAAGGCCTGTAGGGTTATACAGCAAAGAAAGCTGATCGTAGTTAAAACAGTATTCCTCATACTAACAGGCATACACAATCCATTATGGCTGTTTCCACGCCATTGTCATGTCAGGGTGTTATAACAAGGGGATTGGATACATAAGAGTACCTAGATAGATATGAGTCAGGTTTTTCCTGGCTGATTAGTCAGCTGAAAATACATTTCACAGTCTCAACAATGAGAGTGGGAGCTCCTTAGCTGACAGATCAGTTTTTGAAGTTGTCCAGTGAAAGAAGAAAAGTTTCAGCTACAGGATTTTCTATGGAATTAATCATTGTAGTATTGGCGAACCTCACAAATATCAGTGGAATTATTCTCATAACTCTGAGGTCAGCAAGCATTATCTCCATTTCACTGATGGGGAACCAAGGCATATGGACATACATGACTTGTGAAAGGTCAATCAGGAAACTTATGGTAGAGCCATAAATATAATGCAAGATCTCCTAAGTCCCATTCTGGTGCATTTACCCCAAGACCACCTTTCCTTTCCCAACAGCCCCAAATGTGATCCACCCTAACACATCAGGCACCCCAAATAAGAAAGTATTGTGAGCATGCAATATTCCAAGCACCTCCCCAAGCAGCCTTCCTCTCCCTTTGTAAACCTTGTTGGCCTTCCAAAACATACTGAACTTTCCTTGCTGAATAACATCAAGGACCACTGTGCTTTTGTTTTGAAAGGAAAGTTGCCTATATTTCTTTTCCTCACTAAGTTAAGTCAAACCGTTAGCAGCCAAGGAGCTCTCACGATCATTGTTCCATCTCATCTGTACAGTCACTAAGTACAGCATTTCAAATGCAGTTTTCCTCCAGATGGGATCAGTCTATGCTGAATAACAAGCTTTATGATCAGTGTACAGCACACCTAAAACATCCTGGTCATGGATGGCAAGCCCTTATGATCTCAATGCAAGTTTTTAGCTGTATTTCATGCACACACATAATACTTCTACTAGCTTCTTAGCACTTTTTACTTTTCTAATTACAAAACCTGTCTGTGTAATTGTAAGAGTGAGCCTGAGAGCATCATCATAGTTAAGACTGAGCAACGTTTCCCAAGATAAACCATGTCTTTTTCCTCAGATACCATAAGTATGTGCTTCTAAATACATCTTAGGACATGAGGCTAAGAAAATTCAGGAGGAAAGGGCTAAGGGTTTTTCTTTGGTTTTTGTTATTTTTGTTGTTGTTTTTTTTTTAAACACCTATATCTTTAGAAGATGGGAAGAGTTAAAAATCATGGCTTGAAACACTCATTTTGCATCTAATGCAAACACCTTCATAACACACATTTGAAATAAGTTACTCCATGATATGTTCTAAACTTAGGAATGTTAACAAACAAATAAGCAAAAAAAAAAGGAAAGTATAGATGTCAAAGTACTGAGTTCTGAAAAATTGATACTCCACACATCTAGTAGCTGTTTCAATGGCTCAAGGGATGGGATCCAGACTGGGATCCAAACTGTCACCTCTAGGGCTCTAGTTCAAATCTATCTCAGGTCAATACTGATTAAAAGTTTTTTCCCATCAAAGTAACTAAATAATAGGCGTTTATGTTACAACTACCAGTATTCCAAAGGACGTTAAATGGTCTATGTGATGACAGTCTCATCATGGAGGCTAAACTATTTTTCTCCACTTAGGTGGTGTCTTCCCTTGGCATTTCTGCTAAATATTTCCCCACTTTTGCTACCACAGGTTCCAGGTAAACAGGGTTCCAGGCAGCCATTGGTGTTTTAGGTACTATCATCTATTTAAGCTCAGAAGAAGCCTGTAAATCACAGGTGCCTAAAATGATGATAAATCCAACTCAGTGGTAACAATAGTGGGAGACTTTAGTAAAAAATTCCTAAGGGAGACAAGCCTGAGAAGAAGTCTCTTTAAAATAGCATACTGGCTGCTACTTATGCTGTTCCTGGTTTGAGACTAGAGAAGGTTATTTATGGGCCTGTCAATATATGACAAATTGTCAGCACTAAATTCACTAATTAAAATATATGTATTTTTAAATAAGAGTGACTTTTTCCATGGAGACTGTATTAATATCTAAAACTATTCTATATATACCTTCTTAGCAGATACCATAGACACTCTGAAGCAGTGAGAAATGGTCCAAAAAGAAAGCAAGTCAGGAATGTACAAGTATCAGAAATTAATTAGCAACTAAATTTTTGCAGTGGCTACAGCAAAACTTAAAGAGCTGCATAATATATAACCATGTATCATTGTGTGAGCAACTTCTATTGTTTCACAAATCCATTAGATCTTGACATCATGGATTTCAGCCCCATTTGAGGTCAAGCATGCAACAATCTACATGTGATTAAGGCATCAAATGAGCCTTCAAATCACTAAGGCTGGACAAACCATTTGAAAACCTTTCTGCCCTGTAAGATTCTGCTGAACTGAATCCAAATGTTGCAAGTGAAGGTTCAATATACACCATGAGAATGTGCAGGCTGTGTGTGTCACAACATTGATGCAAACTTGCTTATGTCACATCACATTTTGAGCATGGTTTAGGGAAATACAACTTAGATGGAGCTACTAGAAGGTGGCTGCAAAATTGGTTGGAAAACTATTCCCAGAGAGTAGTTATCAGTAGTTCACAGTCATGCTGGAAGGACATGAGTGGGGTCCTCCAGGGATCGGTTCTGGGTCTGGCTCTGTTCAATATCTTCATCAATGATTTAGATAATGGCATACAGAGTACGCTTCTAAAGTTTGCGGATGATACCAAGCTGGGAGGCTTGGCAAATGCTTTGGAGAATAGGATTAAAATTCAAAATGATCTGGACAAAACCAGAAAAATTATCTGAAGTAAATAGGATGAAATTCAATAAGGACAAATGCTCATAGGAAGGAACAATCAGTTGCACACATACAAAATGGGAAATGACTGCCTAAGAAGGAATACTGCAGAAAGGGATCTGGGGGTCATAGTGGATCACAAGCTAAATACCAGTCAATAGTGTAACACTGTTGTAAAAAAAACAAACTATCATTCTGGGATGTATTAGCAGGAGTCTTATAAGCAAGACACAGGGAAGTAATTCATCTGCTGTACTCCACCCTGATTGGGCCTCAACAGAAATATTGTGTTCAATTCTGGGCCCCACATTTCAGTAAAGATGTGGACAAATTGGAGAAAGTCCAGAGAAGAGCAACAAAAATGACCTATGACAGAAGACTGAAAAAAATGGGATTGTTTAGTCTGGAGAAGAGAAATCTGAGAGGGAACAGGATAACAAGTACATAAAATGTTGTTACAAGGAGGAGGGTGAAAAATTGTTCTCCTTAACCTCTGAGGATAGGACAAGAAGGAATGAGCTTAAATTGCATCAAGGGCGGTTGAGGTTGGACATTAGGAAAAACTTCCTGTCAGGGTGGTTAAGTATTGGAATAAATTGACTAGGGAGCTTGTGGAATCTCCATCATTGGAGATTTTTAAGAGCAGGTTAGGCAAACACCTGTCAGGGATGGTCTAGATAATACTTAGTCTTGCCTTGAGTGCAGGGGACTGGACTAGATGACCTCTCGAGTTCCCTTCCAGTCCTATGATTCTATTAGTTTCGCTGACATTTATGGTCAGAATTGAAATCTAAATTTTTCTTCATATATTCAATCCTAGATTATCATTAAAACTGTGCAAAACTCTGTAGTTTACAGAATTCCTTTCAATTTATCTCATCCTCATCTACATGTATTTGCACTGCATGTGTTTGAGTTTCAGATGGACACAAAAATTGAAATTCAACTGAAACCTCCCATGTAAATCTATGAGGCAGGCCAGGTTCCCTCAACTGTTTTTTTAACTTGGGCTGAGTTTTAATTTTAACAAAACTCAACATATTTTGTGCTGTTTCAAGTGTCATTGAAACACAGCCCCCTTTAGTCACCTGGTACAGGAGATTCCATACAGCTCATGAGAATGATACAGAAAATTTCTCATGCCTTTGATGGTGTTATAGTATTGTGACACTGGCTGACCATGTGTATTCAGGTCCATTCACTTGTGTAGATCTAAGTAAAGGTTAGATGTATACGTGTGTATTCATGTGTGTTCCTCAGACATTCTTGTTAACTGCTGGAAATGGCCCACCTTGATTATCACTACAAAAGGTTTTCTCCCCCCCACCCCTGCCCACTCTCCTGCTGGTAATAGCTCATCTTAAGTGATCACTCTCCTTACAGTGTGTATGATAACCCCCATTTTTTCATGTTCTGTGTGTATATAAATCTCCTCACTGTATTTTCCATGTGCATCCGATGAAGTGAGCTGTAGCTCACGAAAGCTTATGCTCAAATAAATTGGTTAGTCTCTAAGGTGCCACAAGTACTCCTTTTCTTGTTATGAAAACAAGTGGAATTTTACTGGTATTGCTTCTGCTTATCTGTTTCTGTCCTGATACAATAACAAACATTTGTATGGTAAATACCCTTGTTACTAAATTACCCATCAAAGAAATCTTCAACAGAAAATGCTAATTTCAAAGCAGTTAGCCATCATGCATATAGTCAGAGGTCAAAAGTCTAAGTGCATCCCTCACTCACCCTCATCAAAGAAAAAGCCCACATGGGTAGAGATACTTCTTTCTCTGTGAAGATACTATAAATATGGATTCAAGGAAAGATCCTGTATCTCTGAACTGTTTGGATTCAAACAGGACAGAATAACTGAATGAGAAGACAGATCAGAAGACAGACACTAAACTGAGAGGAGTGGTAGATACACTGGAGTGTAGGGATACGATACAGAGGGACCTAGACAAATTAGAGGATTGGGCCAAAAGAAATCTGATAAGGATCAACAAGGACAAGTGCAGAATCTTGCACTTAGGACGGAAGAATCCCATGCACGGCTACAGACTAGGGACCAGATGGCTAGGCAGCAGTTCTGCAGAAAATAGGGGTTACAGTGGATGAGAAGCTGGATATGAGTCAACAGTGTGCCCTTGTTGCCAAGAAGGCTAATGTCATTTCGGGCTGTATAAGTAGGAGCATTGCTAGCAGACTGAGGGACATGATCATTCCCCTCTATTCAGCATTGGTGAGGCCTCATCTGGAGTAGTTGTGTCCAGTTTTGGGCCCCACATTACAAGAAGGATGTGGAAAAATTGGAAAGAGTCCAGCGGAGGGCAACAAAAATTATTAGGGGGGTGCAGCACATGATTTATGAGGAGAGGCTGAGGGAACTGGAATTATTTAGTCTGCAGAAGAGAAGAATGAGGGGGATTTGATAGCTGCTTTCAACTACCTGAAAGGGGGTTCCAAACAGGATGGATCTAGACTGTTCTCAAGTGGTAGCAGATAACAGAATGAAGAGTAATGGTCTCAAGTTGCAGTGGGGTTAGGGTTAGGTTGGATATTAGGAAAAAACTTTTTCACTAGGAGAGTGGTGAAGCACTGGAATAGGTTACCTAGGGAGGTGGTGGAATCTCCTCCCGTAGAGTTTTTTTAAGGCTCGGATTGACAAAGCCCTGGCTGGGATGATTTAATTGGGGATCGATCCTGCTTTGAGCAGGGGGTTGGACTACATGACCTCCTGAGGTCCCTTCCAACCCTCATTTTCTATGGTGCTATGGTCCCCAGAGTTATTATGGGTAGCGCTGAAAGACTTTTGGGAGACTGGCAGTTTAGTACATCACCACCACCCTTTGGCGTTATTCACTGTGATTTTACTTATTTTTATATTTTACCTGCTTTAAACTCTCAATATCTCTCATTTCTTTTCTAAGTTAATAAATCCATAGTTAGTTTATTATAGATTTGGCTGCCAGTGTTGTCTTTGGTGTAAGATCTGGAGTACCAATTGATCTGGGGTAAGTGGCTGGTGCCTTGGGACTGGAAGCAACCTGATGATGTGATTTTTGGTTTTAATAACCTTTCATCACAAAGTTCAGTTTTTCTGGGTGGCAAGAGAGACTGGAAAGTCCAAGGGGACTGTCTGTGACTCCATGTTGAGACTGGTACAGAGATCCAGGAGCTCACATTTGTTACTGGCTTGATGAAATATAATTATAGAACACCCCACCAGTTTGGGGTGTCTGCCCTGAAAGTTGTCTGACAGTCTGCCCTGAGGTAAGTATTCAGAGTTGTGAGCCACTCCAGAAAGCGTGACAAGCATCATCAGTGTTTTCCAACATTTAAGGATTATTCAAGTTACACTATGAATGCAATTTTGTTCTGGGGAAAGTATTTGAGACTAGTTGGCCAGCCAGCTGATGCCTTTCATCATAACAACAAACAAAATTGCAGCACACAACAGAAAAAACAGCCCTGATTGAGTTAAACTGATTTAGTTGCCTGTTGCTCATTGCAAAAAATGAGAGCTGATCGTGGCTTTCCAAGAATATGAATTTCAGCTTGCTTAAATACGGATATAAATAATTGCTATAGTATTCTGTGAATGTCAACAGCAACAACAACAAAATGCCTTTCTTTGAAAATATTCCTAATCTTATTGTTCAGGTACAGAACAATAAAGCTGTGTTTGCCACAGCATATTCAATTTTCATGGTAAACTTATTTTATTTCAAAGCATTAAAACCTATTTAAATATACACTTTAGTCATAGCTTATCTTTTCCCCCCATATATTCTGCTGTTACAGTTTTTCACACTTTTATTGCCTTAAAAATAAACAACGCAAATCTTTTAAAAAGTAGAGTCAAAAATCTGGAACTCTTTGGCTGCTTTCCAAATGCGTAGATTGGTATAAAATGTTAAATATATTGTGCCTAAGTACTGTATTTTCAGGTAGATACTAGATTTACATTTGGGATTTCCTACAGTATTCTTCAGTAAGTGGCACACAACAATCTTAAAGCCCTTACTGAGGCAAAACAATTGTCTTTAAAGTGAATTTTGACTTTAGTGGGTAATTTTGCCTGAGCAAGAACTTTTGAAACCCCTGTAACAATGTATTAAGCTTTAGGGACTGATTTTCAGAAGTGGTCAGCACCCTCTCCACCGAGCCAGACTTTTCAAGAGCTTAGCTTAATTTAAGTATCCAGTTTAAAAAAAAAATGCTCAGCAACCAACAGCTTCCATTGTTCTCAATAAGCACTTTTTGAAATCTGTCCCCTTTATATAGGTGCCGAAATGGTAGTTTTTGGGTGCAGAGCTCTTTTGAAAATCTGACCCATGGAGTTTTGTATCATTATTGTATTATGTTTATCAATAAGTGTCTAAGACAAAATTTGTATTACTGTTCTGGGTCTCTGCTTTCCAGAGCTACAGTACTGCACACAAATTCATCCTTTGCCTTAAAATGTGTCTGCACCATATAATCTAAAATTTTAAAAAGAAAGCCCTCCGGCCTGTACCGTTGCAAAGCTAACATGCTGAATGAAAACCATGTATGAAATGACATAGTGTTGTCCTCGTTAGTTATAAACCAAAAGCCTAAACAATGGGCCTGATTTTCTTCTTAACACAACTGTAAATTAAGGACCCTGATTACTCTTTCTCCAGACAGGCAAGAGTCACCAGATCTTCTTGTTCAAACCAAGTTGAATTAAGCAATGCAGAATGGCCAACCAATGACACCTATTATATCCAACAAGAGAATAGATTCTCATTTGATGCAAACTGTCATAGAGGTATTGAAGTCAAATTTGGAATATATTTGCATCACCTCACAATCTACCCTCCAACCTCATCCCCTGCAATATCAGTTTTGGATTCGGCCATGCTTTGTAAAAATAAAGGAGAGAAGAAGATTTAAAAAGAGAAACAAAGGAGGAGAAAAAGAAAGCAAAGCCAATCTGACATTTTTCCTGATGACATGACAGAATTGCTTAATCTATGGAAGCTCAGAAAACAGCCTGAAAACAATATATTCTGAATGAGAACAATGAGCAAAATATCTGTAAACCATGTATTCTACTGATTCTAAAACCCACACATGAACAATAGATAAAGTTAGATCAACAGAAAGAGGAAAATCTACTCCAGAAGGACAGGGGAAAATGGAGAAGACAAGAAGTTGTATGTGCACCTCGTTAGAGGAAAATGTTAGGTAATAAATATATGTGTGGAAAGGCTATGTTTCTACTAAGCCCCAGGCGGGGGCTGCTTTCTGAGATTGGCCCACTTTGGGTCATATCAGATATTGTCACTTAATGCATTGCAGCATCCAGTTTACTCTCACATAATTTGTTTGATAGGACTGAGCCTGTAACTGGAGCAGAAGAGATGAAGGTCAGATGTACTGAAATAATAAAATAAACTAAATAATAATAATAATACATAAACTCAGAAAAAATGGACTGACCATTTTAGTCAGAAATGACAGACAGGTTTCCAGAGTACCATTACATTTAAGTAAGTAGTGTAACAGAACACAGGCAATACATGGTTATCTCCTTGTCTCTGCTAGCCAAATTCTTCTCAGGGCTGGAGATATTTAGAGTATGAATTCTAATTTGATCATGGAATTGTGTGGTGGGGGACACCCTATTTATTTATTTTAACTGAAGCCAAAAGAGGCCACAGACATATATCATATTATTTCAGTCTTAAAATAATTTATTCCCTCAGGGTGGAAATGGACCAGATACTTCTAGGAGGCAGGTTCTCTACAATAATATAAATATAATATAAAGTAACTCTGCTAAATGAGTTTACCAAAAGGATTAAAAGTCTCCAAAAGTTCATATATATGTATGGATTATCATTGGCTGTAAAAAACATATTAAATTGTTAAAAAAAAGCTTACAACTCAGAAGGCCAGATTTTTTTTGTTTAAATTTCCTATACCATGACCGTCTCTGCAAGCCTAGAATGTACTTCTATGGGCAGACTGAAAAGTCCTCAAAACAAAGATTTATATAATTTATTATCCAGAAGTACCCCTTCCCCTACTCCCTTTCAAACAGAATTGTAGGGCAGTGGCAGGCTGGGCAGGATTTGCTAGGAATTTCCAAGAATGAAGGGCTCCTTGTCTCTCCCAAGCAATTGCAATCAGATTTGTGTTGGACCAAGGCATAGGTTGGTCTATGGAGCCCTCTTATTTATAAGAGTAGGGGAGTGGTGCCTACCTCTTCTTTAAGACTGAGCTAAGGGATAAGCAAATGGCCATTCAGTCTCTCCTGCTGCAGCTGTGTTTTCTCTCCCACCCCCATGCTGGGGCAGGGGCTTAAGCCAAGCATTCAGCTCTTTTCCTCACACTATGATATTGGTGTTGAATTGGAGCGTGCATCACTGTTATTATGCGAACTAACCCTAGGTTTCTTTATTGTTCAGGTCAATGCAGAATCTCATTTGGGTTTCCACATATTTCTGAATGTTATATTGTAACTTTGAAGATGGACATAAATTTAATGTCCTGCAAAGCAAGGGAGGGAGAGCTCTCTCCTAGAACTTGTGGGACTCAATGGCTCAGTAGTGACCTGAACCTTCTCATTGGGAATGGAGAGTGTGTTTTTATGATCCAAGCTGGATGGGTAGTCGTTTTGACTTAGAGTCAACTAGTCAGAATAAAGGGTGGCTCATAGTCACTCTGAGTGACTACAACCACCATTTGCTGCATTATATCCAGTCCTCCCTTTTTCTCATATTAATATTGCTGTCATTTATCTAATAAATGTGTAGTCTTTGTGTCATAAATTATCTCTAGTTTGTAAGAGCTTTTTCCTGGACAATGGAAAGACTGATGTACAATTAACTACGTCAGAAAATAAACACAACACTGTCATTTATTTTATTTCAAGTATTGCCTTCCTAATATCCAATTAGAATATAGATATTAGGTGCCTATTGGGAAAAGGATTATTTATCTACAACCGCCTTGACTCAAAGTAAAATAAATTTGATATAACAAGAAAATTAAGTGGTAAAATTTAATCTCAGTTAACTAAAATGGTATTACCTGGCTCAATGTGTGAGTCAGCTAACAATAATAGTAATATTTCATATTTTAGTCTTTAAAAAACAGAATTAATGTGTCTAAGGGTGAGGAAACCAGGAAAATTCTAAGTCCATGGATAGGTAAATTAGCATCTCATATGGGAGGGAGGGAAAAAATCTATATGCTGTATAGAATAAGGTAACACTCTACAATAGGAGACATCAAAAAGGTTTGCTTGTGGTAGGCAACAAAGCTAATGTGTTAGTAAATCTGTAGGACACTGGTCACCAAACTGCTGTAATCTAGTAAATTGTATTTCACCAGTACCATCAAGTGATTCTCTCTGGACATATAGCAGGGGTGGCCAAATTTACTGACCCTCCGAGCTGCATATGACAATCTTCAGAAATTCGAGAGTCTGGGTGCACCTGCCTGGTTCAGGGCTTCAGCCTTGTGGGAGGTGGCTGATAGAACTTGGAGCTTCAGCCCTACTCCTGCTGAAGCCCCGAGCACTGGCAGGTGCATCCCATGGGGCTGAAGCCTTGAGACCTCCTTCCCGCTGGGCAGAAGCCCCTACCCCACCACCCCGCGGCAAGGCAGAGGTCCTGAGCTTCCCCCCTCCCCTCTGGTAGGTGGAAAATGAGAGGGGGAGTGGGGGTCTCGGCGAGCCACACTTTAACTGTAAAAGAGCTGCATGTGGCTGTGCAAGCCAGAGTTTGGTCAAACCTAACATATAAATTGACCATTCAAATTGGATGTCTAAAGTTAGTTTTAAAAATCCATAGATAAATACTGAGGACAGTGTTTTCAAACTTAAGAGTCTGATGCTACCCTCCAAAGTTGAGGTACTCAAATTTGAAAATTTTGGCCTATCAACCCTACTATGGATTTAGCAACCTAACTTTAAACACCTGTTTGAAAATTCTGGCCATTTGCTGGTAGGATGCCTCAGTGGGGTGGATGTCAATGACAAAGACATAATACATTTACTCTACATTACTTTATCCTGTTACTCTTCTATAGTCTATTAAATTAGTTGTTTTTGCTGGGCAGAACACAAAGAATTCAGATACAATTCAGTTTTAATGGAATTATGTTATATATGCTCTTTAGAGGTTGAAAGACTTAAGTGTTCAGTTTGATTTTGGTACAAGATGCCAGAACTGCAGGACTGAGATGGCACACTGCAAATGCCCTAAATTGGAGAGGAACCACAGAAGCACTGCACCACTTACTGTAAGCTCTCCACACCCTCACAAATTTTGCAGTAATAAAAAGCCTATGTGGATGAATAATGTATACTGATTGTTAAAAAGTTGGGGCAATGCTTCTGATGCATCAGGGGCTCCAAACATGCCAGGAGAACATGCGTAAACTCCTTCCCTAGCATGGAAAACAAGGTGATTGGTCTGTAGCTCTTACATTCACTGTGAGGTTCCTTGCCCTTACAAAGTGAGAGATCACAATACTGTCCTTCCAGGCAGATGGCAAGGTTCCAGTTCTTCAATTCTCAGGGGAAAGATAGGCCAGAAGTTATTCTGCTACAGAGTCAATAGCACATTTTAGCAGCTCTGCAGGAATGCCATCAGTGCCAGCTGCGAGTCTGTTTTTCAGTTTTCAGATACCGCACTTCACATCATCTAACACTGGTGCGTCAGTACAAGTGTCTGGGTCTGAAACCACAGTGGCGGCCAAATCATCCAGCTTTGAGCAAGTAGCAGCTGGAGGGTGGTTCAGGGCTCTGTGATAATGTTCCAGCCAGCATGAGAGGATGTTGTCATTCAATTTACATGGATGGCCTTAGCAGTCAAGAGGTAGTCACTATGAATGGCATCCTGAACAACAGCCGAGATTGTGGATCATGTGGAATGCCAACTTTAAGTCTCCGCTGACTAAGCTGAGTTCAACATCCTCTGCCACTTGGTTATAATATGCCTTGTGATCACAAGGTGCCAGGGTGTTGAACTTTCACTTCAGTTGATTATGAGTGCACTTATCACTGTTCTTGTGGGCTGTTGCCTTCAATTTAATTGTCTGGAACGCCTCCTCGGATAGCCATAGTTGATGTGCTGGGCGCCTATAGCTGATCATCTGCTTGGCAGATTGGTGGAGGATTGAGGTGAACACAGACCAGGAGACCTCAACATCGTCTGGCAGGTTGTTTAGGGCCAAGAATCATTTGCTAGTGTTGATACAAAACCTGTAGGCTAAACCTGGCACATGGAGAATTGCATCAATGTCAAACTTCTACATCATTACAGAGGGTGTATTTGCTTGTCAAATCATCAGTGCCATTCAGGCAACCACTATGTCGTGACCCATGTTTGTGGCACATTCCACACTGCAATATTCTCTGCAGGAGGTGAAGAGACACCTGTCATGTGTAATGATGTGGTCCAACTCCTTCTGAGTGACACCCTCGTGAGAGATCCAGGACATCCAGTGTATGTGTTGCCACTTGAACCATGACCCAAGAATGGATTTTGGGGGGTGCAGAATGTGAGCAAGCATCAGGAGTTATTGTTGGGTATACCTGAACTGTAATGTTCAAGCCCAATTTGCAGGGCATGCGAGTAACTGCATTTAGGTCACCCAGGATAACAAGATTATCATGTGGAGGCTAGTGCATACTAGAGATTCCAACTGATCATAGAAATTATCTTAGACTAAATCAGCAGAATCCTTGTCGGTGCATCGGTTACTATGATAGTGAGGTGACCATGTCAATGTTTAAGACATGTAATATGTAGTCAAGAAGACATGGACATCCAAGTTATCAAGGAGGACTTGGCAATAGTAATGCCCCATGTAAGTGATTAGGACCACTGGAATACAGAAATAATGAATCTTCCATCTTGGGTCATCCATCATCTACCAGTCTTGCTTCCATTAGGACTGCCATTAATATGCCAAGATGGTCCATTTCATGTGAGACAGCAACCTGATGACCACGCCTCTAACAATTTGCAACTTTCCAGGTTGTAATTTTGATGGATTGGCAGGGATCCCAGCTTTCTTTGAATACATATACTGCAAATGCACCTGCTAACATGCATCGGAAGCATCGTCCCCAATAGTCAGGCTTTATGAAGGACAGGTCCACATTAGATGCCATTTTGGCCCTCTGCTTGTTATCGGAGATACAGCATGATTTCAAGAAGCCTCTGCACATGGCATATGTTGATCTTAAGGCTGAGTGTGATTCAGTTGACCAAATTGCACTATGGAAGGCCGTAAAGAGCATAGGTGTCCTAACCACTGAGATGGACTTGATTATCAAGCTGTATAATGGAACCCCTGCCCATGTACAACTTGGGAATCAGATGTTGGCACCTTTTAAATCAGTATCAGGTGTCAGGCAGAGATATGTCTTAGCCCCTGCACTCCTTTTGTCGAGCAATGGATTTCATAATGCAGCATTCCATCAGATCAATAGGCATTAAGATTGGCAATATCTCGCTCTCAGACCTTGACTATGCGGATGATATTATTCTTCTAGTACAGAGCCCTGACAGGTTTCACAAGGCACTCCAGTAAATGGAGGAGGAGTCAGTTAAAGTTGGCCTCCATGTTTCGTGATCTAAGACAAAGCTGCAAAACCTAGGATTAGGTCCACCTGTGACCCCAATCTCTTTGAATAATGAAACGGTTGAAGAAGTCTCCAGCTTTTGCTATTTGGATTCTATACTCACCAGTTCCTCCAACACTCACATGGAGGTTCTCCACTGGATTAGCATCGCAGCATCTGCCATGGGTCATTTACAACAAATATGGAATCAATATCATCTTAGCATGCCAACCAAGTTCAGAATCTATTCACGCTGTATCCTCTCCACACTGTTGTACAGCTGTGAAACATGAATACTATGTCACTCAGACTGGGCAAACTAGAGTCTTTCCACACAAAATGCCAACATTGTGTACTGGGCATAAAGCGAAAGGACTTCATTTGTAATGCAGATGTTTACAGTTGCTCCGGTCTACGGACTACTCGGGCCATTGTCTGCTGATGGCATCTTATGCTTTTAGGACATGTTGCAAGAATGCCACAAGACATTCCGTCAATCACCATTTTCGAGGTGGCTTGTAACATCAGGGATAAAATTCCACCAAACAAGGGGGAGAGGCGGTCCAGGAGCAGACTCCCTGTTACATGGGTGGATGAAATCTGTTCCGATGTTGAACTTTCTGCTCGTCAAGCCCTTGTGACTGCACAGAAATGAACCAAATGTCGAACGATCACTACGGCCCACCGTTCAGCTAAGCATTGAAGAAGAAGAATCAGACGGTTAAAAGCAGCAGCTATTGCTGAAATTTTACAGGTTCAGTGGGCCAGATCATGTCCCTATTTGAATCCTGTGGAACTCCACTAGGTTCAGTGAAGTGCATGGGGTGTAAGCCAGGACATCATTTGGGCCTTTTATCTTTATGTTGCATTTTAAAATGTGAGCAAGAAAAATAAATAATGAGCAAGAATTTGTCCCATCTGAAGAATGAGCATAATCTGGAAGTTAATATATCAACAAATCTATTATAGCCCCATCTCCATGACATGAAATAGTAAAACTGTTAACTGTTATTAAATTTGTAATGATATTTATAATATCAACATAAATTAAGGTTATATCTATTTAATTAATTACACTTGCAAATTATCAGTGTCATCAACTAAGGCTTACTAATTATATTGAGTACACTAATATATTACTGGTCTAATGTCAATAACTATTCTTGATGTGGCATCTTCTTGGCCTAGCTGCTAATTCATCTGCTATACAAATGCTCTCTCTGTTTATGGTTTCAACACTGTCAATCACTGAAGTACAAATGCAGATTCATGTGGTGCCAGAAAGCAGGAAACTTCCCAGAGATCTTCAGGAAAAAAAGAGCTGATGAAAATCCCTTTAGTATTCTGTTCTGTTAGCTTTCTTTAACACAGTGTATGACCTTGGAAATCAAGCAGGCCATGGCTCTTGTGTAAAGGTAGCAAGCGTGTGTCTGAAGGGATGTGGCCTTCACTATATATTATGATTAACCTCAGGTCTTGAACACTTGACTTACAAAATTGTTAACTTGAAGAGAGTAAAAAAATGTGCTTTAAACTTTTGCAATGTGCTGATTCAACAATACAAGATCAGTTAACCAGTAAGAACCTCTGTGATCCTAGACATTAAAGTAAGTCAGGTTAATACGTTTTTAAAAGGAAACTTTTTTTTTTTTAACGGTTGACTATTTAATTGAGTCACTATATCAAATGATCAGTAGGACCTAAATTGTCAGTATTAACATCAGCAATTTAGCATTAATCTTCACATTTTAGCATTTTGTGAATAAACAGGACTTCAGAAAATACTGCATTATTCCTGGATAAAACAAACACTAATCCGTGCTAAAACAACTTTAATCCTCACAATGGCTCTCAGGATATTTAAAAGTGCAAAACATAGAATCTCAATTTAAGGCTGCTGAGGGGGGAATAGTACATTAGAACATTGCCTCTTGAACTAGTACTAGTGCATGTAATGGATATCTGTCACTGACAGTTCACTGGGTTACACTTAATTCTGAGTCATCAGTCATGTCTTTTCCTGTGAGCATGGGAAGTGGCAACAACAGCAGGATTGCCATTTGAGGATAAACCCTTCTATATACCATGATTCTCATAAGCAGCCACACATCTATTGACACAATGGACATCATAACTCTCATGTTAAACAAATGGATCCATGTGGAAAAGCCAAAAGTGGACATGACTGTCAAAGATAATTTGGTTCACTAAGTACATAAGGTGAAATATGTGCATTATGCAATATTTTAATGTAGAAATGAATCTCTTAATCATCCAGATCTATTACATATATTATATGCTAGTTAAAATATCTGGTGACCCTGTTGCATCCCTATTGTCTAGAAAGTTCTGGCAAGAATGCAATGCTGCAACATGTGTTCCAGCATGCACCTGTGTTTAGCCATTGTGGACACCGAGCGGTCCTGAAAAGCTGCTCAGAACACTGCAGACTTCTAAGCTGGTCACACCACTACGCTGAATTCTAGCACGTCAGAATATTTTGTTTTGTTTGCTAAAATAGAAGTTACAGAGTTTGGATAACATATCCAAAAGTGTCTCTTGTGATTCTTCACCATGCAACACATATGACAGGAAGCAGCAGCTACAAAACATCCCCTTCATTTGCTTGTGTATGCACGTGTGCACACAGAAAGATCCATACATATAAATATCTCCTGATATCAAATCTTGAAAAACTAAATCCATAAGAAAGTTCAACTTTGTAGTTTCTCAGTGTGTGCTTTATTCCAGTGCCATGCTCATTACCTAGTGGAAAAGACTTGTGCTTGATGCAAGGCCTGAAAGTAAGTGAGGAGTAACCTGTAAAGCCCTCTCTGTGCAAAGAGATTCCTTATAAGCTTGTAAAAGATGCACATACATCTGTAGCTGCATTTTTTAAAAATACATCTGGAATCTCATTTATTAACAAAGCATAAAGAAAAAAATAAAGCAAACAAGGTCCCTTGGTCCTCTTGTACAGCAACATGTATAAAACAGGGCTACTACCAAAATACTAAAGCAGCACAATCTAATATAATCTCTGTTTGATTAGGACAGAATTAAAATGAGGAGCAAACAAACCACTGGGGACCACCACTACCCCCAAACACTTGACCCACTTCAGTCATTTATGTAGCAGATGGTGTGCTCTTGCCCTGTTTAAAATTATAGGGAAAACAAGAGCTTTCTTACCAGCAGGCTGGCTTTAGAAACTGCAGCCAAATCTGCAGCCACAAGTGTCTCCACCAGATACAGATTGAGATGCTGGATTGATATTCACTTCATATACTTTTGTGCTGCTGGTGTAGAGCCTGAGCTGATTTTGCGCTTACTCAGCTCCGTGGTGATAATCTGAACCCATATGGGTGAATCTTTGACTTTGCAGGTGTGGGACACTATAGAATGCATTTGGTGGAGTCTCAGAGTTGCTTCAGCTGACTCGGAACACTTCTGCTTAGTTTCCTCTAGTGCAGGGGTTCCCTGGTTCGCGGCTTGCTCAGGGTAAACCCCTGGTGGGCCATGGGACACTTTGTTTACCTTAGCATCTGCAGGTACGGCCTTTCACAGCTCCCACTGGCTGTGGTTCGCCATTCCTAGCCAATGCTGGAAGCAGTGCGCTGGCCCGTGCTGTTTCCCGCAGCTCCCATTGGCCAGGAACGGTGAACCACGGCCACTGGGAACTGCGAGCAGCCGTACCTGAGGATGCTCAGGTAAACAAAGTGTCTTGCGGCCCGCCAAAGGCTTACCCTGAAGAAGCCATGAACCTAGTTTGGGAACCCCTGCTCTAGTAATATATGCATTCAAGAGCATACATCTTTAAATATTCTTGGCACACTGTGAATTCTCCCTATTGTACACATACAGCCACAGAGGGTTGAGGAAACAAGACACTGTGGGCATCGAGTTTGGTCCAAAAACATTTTCCGATTGGTGAATTTCTCCCTCCCCCTGAATTTACATGCTACTGTTTAAAGTAAAGCTTACATTTTTAATGCACTCTGCACCTCTTGCCTTTGGGCCCCACATTTATGACAGACAGCCTAGCTCCTGATGTGGTCATTCATCATACCCTCGTTCTATATTTATTAATACTATGCTAAACTATGGTACTAGCCAGGTAAGCTGTTCTTAGTGTGAGTTTCATGCCTCGTTTCACACAATTCATCTGATGCTGCAACCTTTGATTCTAGAGTTTAAAGTGGATTGACTCCTCTTTGTATTTGAACCACAACACCTATTTATATTCAGTGTGATTGCTGACTTTAAAAAAACTTTCCAGTTGTACTGACCACCTACCAATATTAATCTCTACCTTTTGTAGTTGTTACCCCTTTGTTATGTACTTTGACGAGACAGCAAAATCCCCAATGTAATATTTCACATTTCTATTTTGTGATAATAACCATATTTTAAATTAAAGCATTACAATCAAGGTGCAAATACTGAAGGATTTTATACACAAATCCATACAAAGCTATACAACTGCACCTTATATGGTGGAGAGCTATACATGACCATGACATTTCAAGGTCTTTAAGAGGGAGTAAACACAGAGCAACCTATGCACAAAAATGCACATTCATACATAAAACCACTGGTGTAAATGCATTATAGCTTTGGAATGCTCAGTATTTGTAATACATGACGTTACTTGGTTAAGGCAGTATAGACAAAGCTCTTTTTGACTTTAGAGTTCAACTTTAGTATGATAGTTAAAATAAACTGGATGTATTTAGAAGAAAATTGCACCAAGTTGGCCTCATCATTTTAAAGTTAAATGTTTCTTATACCAAAAACAATCCTGATCCACTACATGTCCTCCTCTGACAGATGAAAGAAAATTTGATGGTAGTTTTGGATTTAAGGAGTTATCTCTCTATGGAATACATCACAGAGCTTAATGTCTGTAGAAGCCATCTTATCTCAGGCTTCACACGTTGACAAAATACACAGAATGAAGCTCAGACTCCTGGTTTGTTCTTTAACTTTGACAGATCACAGATTGGGACATTTGAACGATTTTCCACAGGGCCTGTGGGTAAGGTGATAACTGATCAAACATGGCAGTTAACCATAGCCTACTTCAGAAGAATCTTGAAAGTGGAAACTTTTTTATCATATGAGCATAACCACAGGCTTTCATTTTTTCCTAAGATGCAACTTTGCATAGTCATGAACACAAGTTTTTAATGCTGCAGGAGAACTTGAGACTTCCCCAACACTTCTGAAAATCAGTGAAAGTGTACAGCTGATGGAGCCAAATTCAAAGCAGACAGAATTGATTGGCTTCAATGGAATAAAGCCTGTTTGCACCAGGAGAGCTAAACATCAAAAAAGAGACACAAACTGAACGGAAAAACTCATTAATTTCAATGGGCTTTGGATCAGGCCCTTTACCACTGTCCACTAACATAAAAGACAGTAAAGGCTCAAATTCTTATGGATAGCTAGTAACAGTCTTTCTGTCCTAAATTAACAGTTATACAGTCATTTGTATCAAGATGCCTGATCTCTCTTGAATGAGTACTCCCTTAGATGCTTTTTTTAGCTATGAGATAAGTTGATATTTTTACATTAAAAAAGTCTGATTAGGACTTATTAAATAAGCTTTAAATATATCTAAATAAACTTTTGAGAATGACATAGGGTGTTATTTGGTGAATTCTCTGTTTTGTTGTTCTTGAATCAGACAAATTCTCTTCTAATAGCTTACTTCTCCAGTTTCCAAATGGAGACCTACTCATTATGCACAATTAAGGAAGCATATGTAAAATATGCCCTAATACTCTTGAATTATATCTTGACCAAAAAACTCAGTCAAATAGTAACTGAAAAGTGAGGTCAACAGTACAGTACAAAGTGCTACTCAGTAATGTCTTGTTTCATTAAAGACCAATTCCTGAAGCCATTCCTCAGAAGTCAGTGGGAATCCTGCCAAAAAAAGACTGTAGATTTGGCTCAATGGCAATTCTTCTAGTGGCATTTCCGTAATTAAAAAGAGAAAGAGAGAGAAAGAATGAGAATATGGTGGCTGGCACAAAGTATTTATGTATGGGCCACACTAGGCCTTAAACTTCCATACAGTGACTGCTTTATCTGTGCACTGCCTAGGGTGCAAAGGCAAGGGACAAGGAGCCCATGGCTCCACCCTCCCAATGTGTCAGATAGTGGCACTGAGAAGGCACACAGTGGGAGAATAAATCTTGCCTTCTGGAGGAATATGGCATTAGGCAAGCTTTTCCCTGCCTGCCGAGAATTCCTCATGGAGCACAATAGTACCCTGAGACTCTGCACCTCTTCCAACACAGGTCTGTGCCTTTAAGGCGTAGTTGCGCTCCAGCTCCTTATATAGATTCATAGATATTAAGGTCATAAGGGACCATTATCTAGTCTGACCTCCTGCACAATGCAAGCCACAGAATCTCACCCACCCACTCCTGTGATAAACCTCTCACCTATGTCTGAGCTACTGAAGTCCTCAAATCATGGTTTAAAGACTTCAAGGAGCAGAGAATCCTCCAGCAAGTGACCCATGCCCCATGCTACAGAGGAAGGTGAAAAACCTCCAGGGCCTCTTCCAATCTGCCCTGGAGGAAAATTCCTTCCTGACCCCAAATATGGTGATCAGCTGAATTCTGAGCATGTGGGCAAGATTCACCAGCCAGATACCCAGGAAAGAATTCTTTGTAGTAACTCAGATCCCACCCCATCTAACATCCCATCGCAGGCCATTGGGCCTATTTACCATGAATATTTAAAGATCAATTAATTGCCAAAATCATGTTATCCCATCATACCATCTCCTCCATAAACTTATCGAGTTTAATCTTAAAGCCAGATAGGTCTTTTGCCCCCACTGTTTCCCTTGGAAGGCTATTCCAAAACTTCACTCTGATGGTTAGAAACCTTCGTCTAAATTTCAAGTCTAAACTTCCCGATGACCAGTTTATATCCATTTGTTCTTGTGTTCACATTGGTTCTGAGCTTAAATAATTCCTCTCCCTCTCTGGTATTTATCCCTCTGATAACACCTGGGATAAGGAGTGACTTTAGAATTCCAATAATAGTTGGGATTTCCACCCCTGCAGAGCAAGGTTAGCACGCATAGCACAGTACAGTAATTCCTCACTTAACCGTTGTAGTTATGTTCCTAAAAAATACGACTTTAAGCGAAATGATGTTAAGCAAAGCCAATTTCCCCATAAGAATTAATGTAAATGTGGGGGTTAGATTCCAGCAAAATTTTTTTCCCCAGATAAAAAACTATATATTATACACACACAGTATATGTTTTAAACAAACAATTTAATACTGTACACAGCAACGACGATTGTGAAGCTTGGTTGAGGTGGTGAAGTTAGAGGGTGGAAGGGAATGCCTTACTGCTAAATGACGAACTAGCTTTTGGCTGAGCCCTTAAGGGTTAACACATTGTTGTTAATGTAGCCTACAAGGCAGCACAAATGGAGGGATGGGAGACAGCATGGCAGACGGAGACACAAACCCTGTGTGTGGGAGAGGGAGAGAGAGATGTGAATTGCCACTTTAAGTACACGGACCCCACTCTTAAATACATTGTCTTTTTAAGTTGATCAGGAAGTTGAGATAGCAGCTGCTGCCCCAAGCTCTCTCTATCTCTCTCCCTCCGTATCCCCACCTTGCTCTATATGGAGAAAGGGTAAGTGGGGTGCAGGAGCAGGGGGGAGGGGGACACCCTGACATTAGCCCCCTGTCTCCCCCTGCTTTCCTCCCCCCTTGCACAGCAAGCAGGAGGCTCCTGGGAGCAGCTCCAAGGCAGAGGGCAGGAGCAGCACATGGCAGTGGGGGGAGGGACAGCTGAACTGCCAGCAATTGATAGCCTGCTGGGCAGCTGCTGCACAGGGAACTTAGGGGAGCAGGGAGCTGATGAGGGGCTGCCGGTTCACCCTGGTTCCAAGCCCCCACCAGCTAGCTGCAACGGGCTGCTCTTCCTGCAAGCAGTGGACAAAGCAGGATGCTGCCAAAGGACTTGGGAGGGAGCATTGCACAGCTTTAAGCGAGCATGTTCCCTAATTGATCAGCAATGTAACAATGAAACAGTGTTAACCGGGATGACTTTAAGTGATGAGTTCCTGTATAATTAACAGAGAACAGTGGAAATATGGTGGGAAAAATGACAGGCCAGAATGATGGGGTGGGTGACAACTTAACACCTAACTAGATCAATCTCTTCTGACTGATTCACTTGTTTGGAAGAGAACAGTTTCCTGATGTGGAATAGGCAAGGCAAAGGTAAAGGCATGTTTGAATGTCTTAGGCCTTGTCAGAGAGACAAGGTGGGTGAGGTAATATCTTTTATTGGACCAACTTCTGCTGGTGACAGAGACAAGCTTTTGAGCTTCTTAAGGGAAAATGGAAATCTTAAAAAGAAAAGGTAATCGTCACAGGTTGTTTGTTTATCTGGATTATTTAAATGAAAAAAAATCTAATTTCTGAGAGAAATGTATTCAGTACATAATACAAATTGCAGCCTAAAAACACACACACACACAAAACACATTAGCCAACCAAGCTAGGAATACATTGCAAAAGATCAGTATGTACAGTCTTGACCCCTTGTTTTTAGAAAAAGGTAACACTATCTATTTAATGGAATTTCAGAGGAAACTTTATGGTTCAATTATCTAAACAGCAAAATGTTATTAAATAAAATAATAATAATAATCCAGAGGCTATCTGCATATAGTCAACTTCATAATGAAGAAGTCAAATGCTTCCCATGCCAGAAAAAAATCTGATCGAGTGCATGCTCTGGGTTGACAGATGGAAGGAAAAGAAAGACAGATGTGCTCTAATTTCTTGATTTTTAAAAAAATGAATATTAGGCACAGATGAAACTGTTTCTGCAATACATTTGACTGAAGATATATACCAGAGCAACAACACCGGATATTCTCCAGGATTTTGCCCACCGGTGTAGTCTCAAATGGAGTTCAGCAATGAGTAAACACCCAACAGCTGTCACTTTCCTCAGGAATGACAGAACACCAGACAGGTCCAGTCTGTGCATCGTTTTACCACAGAGGACCATATGGAATGTTAGCCTGAATTTTAACAATGAAAATCAGGGGCCAGGTCAGACAAGCGGCACTTTAAACAATTCATGATACTGAGTTTCTAAGTTAAACTCAAAATGACAGATAAGCCAACATTTGAGGAAATATAAGGAGTCTCTCCCACCCAGAGGAGGTGTAATTGAAGTACAGGACTGGGAGATAGGAGGCCTAGGTTCTATTTTTGGCTCTAACAGATTTCCTGTGTGACCTAATAGAAGTCCCTTAGGGCCTGATCCAAAGCCAATTCATTTCAATGGGCTTTGGATCAGATCTTTAAGGCTTGATCCTTCCAGGTGCTGAGTACCTCCTGAGGTGTGCCAAATGTCCTCAGCTGTCACTGATTTAAAACCGAGATGCATACATTCTTTGTTTGTCTGTAAACTGGTGACAGCATCACCAGAGAGGCACTGGGGAACTAAACTCCATGATGCTTGTAAAGAAATGTTATACTCTCAGACAGAAAACACTACACAAAACTATGTTATTATCATCATCATTATTTTGATGGGGGAGATATCAATATCACGTATTTTTGTAGTGGCAAAAGGCCTCTGAATAAGCATTGTGTTAGGCGCTGTTCAAAGCATACAGGGAAACACTTGTTCTTCCAAAAAACTGACAAGCCAGCTCAAGATTAAATGGAGCAAGCCATACAAGAGCACTAAGGGGCAATGATGATGCTGTCAAGGTTCCTCCCCGACTCTGAACTCTAGGGTACAGATGTGGGGACCTGCATGAAAAACCTCCTAAGCTTATCTTTACCAGCTTAGGTCAAAACTTCCCAAAGGTACAAAATATTCCACCTGTTGTCCTTGGACTGGCCGCTACCACCACCAAACTAATACTGGTTACTGGGGAAGAGCTGTTTGGACGCATCCTTCCCCCCAAAATACTTCCCAAAACCTTGCACCCCACTTCCTGGACAAGGTTTGGTAAAAAGCCTCACCAATTTGCCTAGGTGACTACAGACCCAGACCCTTGGATCTTAAGAACAATGAACAATCCTCCCAACACTTGCACCCCCCCTTTCCTGGGAAATGTTGGATAAAAAGCCTCACCAATTTGCATAGGTGACCACAGACCCAAATCCTTGGATCTGAGAACAATGAAAAAGCATTCAGTTTTCTTACAAGAAGACTTAATAAAAATAGAAGTAAATAGAAATAAAGAAATCCCCCCTGTAAAATCAGGATGGTAGATATCTTGCAGGGTAATTAGATTCAAAAACAGAGAACCCCTCTAGGCAAAACCTTAAGTTACAAAAAAGATACACAGACAGAAATAGTTATTCTATTCAGCACAATTCTTTTCTCAGCCATTTAAAGAAATCATAATCTAACACATACCTAGCTAGATTACTTACTAAAAGTTCTAAGACTCCATTCCTGGTCTATCCCCGGTAAAGACCAGCATATAGACAGACACACAGACCCTTTGTTTCTCTCCCTCCTCCCAGCTTTTGAAAGTATCTTGTCTCCTCATTGGTCATTTTGGTCAGGTGCCAGCGAGGTTACCTTTAGCTTCTTAACCCTTTACAGGTGAGAGGAGTTTTCCCCTGGCCAGGAAGGATTTCAAAGGGGTTTACCCTTCCCTTTATATTTATGACAGATGCCAACAGCAATTTTATATGTGCACAACTTGAAGGGTCCAAATTATTATGGGTATCAATTTTTTGCTTCTTTGTTTAAAAAGTCAGTTATTTGATCCTTGTCAATATCCACTTTCATAACTCTTAGCTATTTTATTAACCTCTACCTATTTTTAGTTTCAAGGTTTTTCAAAGTTATATATATTTTTTTCTCCTGGCCATTCAGTTCCCAATCGCTGCCCATTTCCAACCCTGTTTCCTGATGTTAGGCATTAGGATGTCATCTGAACATACATGTGTGATACTGTATGATTGAAATATGAACATGTATATCATTGATATCGCCACTTGATAGACAGTTGTAAGGTGTCAATGGAAAAGTTATGATTTGCTAAATAAGATTATCCTGTTTAAATCCAAGTATCATCATTGTATCTCTATCATAAATGTGTTGTTCCTGGGGTAACATAGTTTACGTCCTGCCTAGCCAGCACATTGTGAACAGACTATTCAAGTTTGATGGCCCATTAAAGGACACTTCTCTCTAACAAAAAGAAAAGGAGTACTTGTGGCACCTTAGAGACTAGCACCTTAGAGACTAACCAATTTATTTGAGCATAAGCTTTCGTGAGCTACAGCTCACTTCATCGGATGCCGATGAAGTGAGCTGTAGCTCACGAAAGCTTATGCTCAAATAAATTGGTTAGTCTCTAAGGTGCCACAAGTACTCCTTTTCTTTTTGCGAATACAGACTAACACGGCTGTTACTCTGAATTCTCTCTAACAGCGGGCCATAGAAGAAGCTCATCCCACACAGCCTTCCGGTGAATGCTCCAGCCTAAATATGGGTATTGGCTGCCCCTGTGAGTCAGCAAGCCATGTAAGGGCTTGCTCATGTGATCCTGAACTCCTCCTTGTGCCAGTTATTTTCCACAAACTGTGCTGTGAGCTTTTTTTTGGGGGGGCAGTAAAATTCCAAGCACATGGCAGAGGGTACAAAGAACCCTTAAAACATCTCCATGTTGCTGCTTTCCTTCTCGGATTCTCTAGTCTGTGGATTTACAACTAAAAGGAGCATATTGACTATGGACTAAGGATCTTCCAGTCTTTTGGAAGTTACCAGACACATTACAATCCAACAGTCTGTAACATGACTGCTACAAACCTGATATGAGAACTTTGCAGTTACTCCATGTATATGATTTATTAACCACTTTTAACTCTTTTCTTCTTTTCTCTTATAAATAGACCTTTAGATTTTAGTTACTAAAGGACTGGCAGCAGTGTGATTATTGGGTAAATTCTTAGTTATATATTAACGTGTCTGTCATTGATCTCTTGGGATCAGAAGAACTCTTTGTTTGATTAAATGGTTTTCTATAACCTCTCATGAAGTCTAGCGTCTGGGTGGTGAAAGAAGTGCTCAAATGCCTAAGGAGACTGCATTTCTGAATTCTTGTTAATCAGTGTGGTGAGACGTAAGTTTACTTTTGTTACTGGTTTGATATATCTAATGGTAAAACAACAACCAAGTCGGATGAATCTGCTCTATTTCTCAGCTGTATCTCCTGAATCCAGTATTCTCAACTGTGACCCCTACTGAGGCACAGTGACAACATATACAAGGAAAACTTTTTGAAGATAGCTTAAGTTTAGCTTTTGCAATTACTGAAGAAACATCTTGAACAAAATCCCAAAAGGAACTACAGCTGTAAAAATCAGACACTATAGGTCTCTAGTTTTTATACTTCCAGATATCAGTCAAGAACTCAGGCTTTTCAGATTTAAGGTTTTGTTTTTGTTCTTTAAAAAAGGAAGACAAAACCCAAGAGCTATTGGTACCCAAGCAAAATTAAACCTTCACCTCAAGCCCACAAATGATTTGCAGATTTACAGACATAGGCTCCAGTTCTGCAAAGACTTATGTGTGCGCTAAACATATGTCATGTCTCCTACTGAGGTCAGTGGAACTACTCATATTTAAAGTTTGGCACATGCATACATCATTGCAGGATGTGGTCTTGGCCATTGTGTCATTGGCCAGATCTTCGTTGCATTTATATTTTTGGCAAAAATCCCCTACATTTCAGTAGTATCAGGATTTAGCCCCTTATATTTTTAAACAGTTAGTGCAGAAAACAGAACAAACAAAATGGGCACCAATAGCCTAATCTGCAAAAATAAAACTGTCTCATCATATGATCATTTCCGACTAAAAGCGAACATGACAAATGTGTGTGCTGTGCCAGTCCTCCGACATAAATTTTTCACAGTCTACAAATGGCAATTTTTGCTGGCATCCAGCTCACTGCCTGAGTGTGTTTACTTGTGATTGCATTTAATTTCATATTGCAATGATTAATCAGAGCAAATGTCTTTATTTTCTGCTGTTTTAACTACAAGAAATGATCTCTTCTGTTTTTATCCTATTATAAGGATCGTTACAAAAATGGGAAACAATTAACACTGGGTTTAATGAGTGAATGCTATAGAGCTGAAGTAATTGCACTCAAGGTCTGCTAACTTTTTAATCAGGCATTTGGTTGCAAGCTGCTCACGATTGATTCTGAGAGAAGAATTAACACAGTCTAAGGAGGAAAGCAGGTGTGCCAAAAAAGCAGACATGTTGGCAAAACAAATGAAAGTGTTTAATAGGGTAAAAACACAGAAACCAAAGGAAAATTATTTCAGAGAGACCATTCCCTAAAATCTGACCGTTATTGAATGAAACCAATTGCAGTGCACAAATATGTGCAGATTCTGACAAAAACAAATGCAAACTAACAACAAAAACCCATAAACTCCCACCCACAAAAGCACAGAATGAGGAAACCTTGTCAGTCAGAATGTTAGTGAATCAAGTTAATTAAAGGAAGCAGAGTTGAAATTTCAACATGCAGTTGAAATACAGTTGAAATACACCAGCTAAAATATACAGGCAATGCATATTTTATGCCTTCAAATATGCAAGAAATGCAGTTGAAATACACCAGTTAAAATACACCATGAGATGTTTCCCTAGCATTATTCAATTAGACACTTTGGTCTTCAGTCATTAAAAAAAAATATTGTTTTTACTTTCCATAACTTTTTCACCACATTAGTAACGGAGTCTTGAATCTGAGTGCAAGGTATATGCACTCAGAACATCAGGATGTTGATAAAGTCTATGACCCCTGCAACCAGATGCATGTCTATGGTTTCAATGGTGCACCACATGGGTGCAAGGGTTTGCAAAGGACATTTACTTGCAGGATTGGGGTCTAAATAATCAACATGATACCTGCAACTGTTAGGGGAAAAGATAAGAGAGAGGAATCTTTTCCAGTGAGAGATCACAGCTGTAAAATACTGTCTCCTAACTTGAAATACACAAAAGCAAAGCAGCGTCATCCTTCAGGATTAAGTTTCAGAAATGGTTTCATTTTTAGGTGTTTTTTTTTTTAAATCTTGGTTGCATATGGAGTTTTTCCTGGTCAAGTTTCATCCAATAACATCTCCTATTTACTAGCAATTTTTTTATGAAGACACCCAGAGATATTTGGGCAGAACACCTAGAAATTACAGCCAATGTTTCCTAACTAGGGTGCCTAAAATCAGGCACTTAAATCTATGGTTAGTCAGCTAAATGTCCCAATTATCAGAGAAGCTAAGCATCCACAGCTCCTATTGATGTTATGGGTATTTATTACCTTGGACAATTAGACACTTACCAAGTTGCCCAAATATGGATTTAAGTGCCAAATTTCAGATGCTCAGATTGATTATTTTGGGTCAATATTTTCAGATGTTCACATCTGAGTTTGGGGCCCAGATTAAACTCTGTAAAGAGTGCCTGGATAAAGGAAAGTGCAAGAACATAACCAGTTCTTGATAGGAAAGGTGCAGCAGTTCCAGCATCCGAAACACCAGCAAGAGCAAAAGGGCAGGGAAAATAACAGTGAGTAACTTCTTGGTTCTCAGTGTTCTCTGTATTTTTTCATTAAAGTGGATTGCCTAAACTACCTACAGGTTTCATTACCAACCCTCCCTAAACATACATCTCTTCAAAAGAGGTGTCGAGATGCCAATGGTTATGGGAAATGATATCCAATTACAGAAGCAGCTTTCCCACCTAAGGAAGAGCATGGAAGAAGAGTCTCATTTGTGTGCATCTGTCGACTCTCCAATGATAGCTATCTGTCCACTTTGCCTCCTCTGACTCTAACAAGGTCTCTCACGCAGCAACTCCGTCTGTCATCTGTAGGTGAAGGGCTTTACACAAATGAAAGGAAGTGGTCTGGCACATGGCCACCCACACACAGTCTCTTAATCAGAAGGGACTTTCATATCTCTCTGATCTGGGAGCAATCCAGGAAGGATGCCAAAAGGAAGAACAACAAAAACTGGCGTTTGAAAATTCCCCTGGTGCCTCAATAATACTGCTGAGATGGCTTTTGCCAGATTAAACAGACATGCTCTGTTGTTTTCAGAGTAATATTTAGAGTCTAAGTCCCCATGCATTGTTCAGAGTTTAACAGGGTTTGGGATACCAGCAATAATTAATAAATAAATACACAAATAAACAAATAAATAAATAATAAAAGCCTTTAATAGGAAAAAGGAAAGCTCAGACTCCGTCATGGCTAAAATCATAATACAGAAAACGAAGACTATACATGTTATAGGTGAGGTTGGTAGCACCTATTGTTAAGGTTGACTGGAATGTGCTATTATCAGACCTTGTTTTCAGTTGTTTTAACTTTGCAAAACTCTGGAATGAAATTATCCATGTTGGAAGTCTGGTGTCTCTTTCAGGCAGCACTCTGCAAAATCAGGTCCTAGGTATCTCAGTGACTATGTTTGATCTTAATCTCCGAAATGGGGATTTCTTGGCTCACAGTGAGGCCAAACTATCCACAAAAACAGTAGAACATGTAGTACAGTACCAGGGTAAAGGAAAGCATAGGCACTGAATACAAAATATATAGCACTTAATACTTTTTTAGTCTTCTTCCTCTCTGCCCCCCACTGTTCTTTTGTTTTTCTTTTTGAATTGTGGTTTAGGTTTATATCCGTACTTTTCTAGCCCAGAGTTTAATTTGCGGTCTTCTTTTATAAAATAAAACAAAATGAAACCAAGCAGCATATTCCAGATTTTTATTTACATTTTGCCCTGCATAAGCCATTATGTGACACTCCCTCACTCTTTACCACAATGTAGTTTCTATGTATACATTTCATGGATTGCAAACTGAGACACTTCCACTTGGCTCAATTTGTATGCTGATCCAATTGACAAGAGACAGCAACCACCTTCAGGACTCTCTCCCCTCTTGGAGTGAAAACTGTTATGGAAAGTGAACCTCTACACCCAGTCATTGAGAAATCTGAAAATACTGTGAATGGAAGTGCCAATATGGCTTGCTTAGTAAGGATTTGTTTTGAATGTGTAACTTCATGATTATTTACTAATTAAAACTGTTTTACCATACAGAAATCCCTCAAGATTTGCCTCTTGTTTCCTGAAGTGCAGGAGCGTGAAATCATGGATGAACAAACTATAGCGCCATAACTTGCTTCTGTCAGTTTAAATGAAAAGGTTTGAAGTGAACTGGTGAAAGTAGTTTACAACAATTTTACCCACCAGTAAATACAATTTTACTTTATTGTAAATTGCAAAAATATACCCAAGCTTTCACAGACTCCTAATCTGACACCAGAAGGAAAGGCTTAGCTACTTTTTTTTCCTATCTACATATACATTGGGGAAATGAAGGTATCAGCCTCTGAAGGAGATGTTTATAATAGAGCAACGAGTACACATTCTTAACACCCAGCATTCAGACAGAATAAGATGATTGGATCTGTATCAAAACGAAGGCATTTTTGCCCCTTACTAAAGCGTAGGCTCTTCTATTCTCATGTTCTCTGTGGCTGAAATCTATCTACATGATGGAGGAAAAGGGAGGAAGGATCTGAGCTTGCAACAACAGAAATAATTTAATTGTGATTCCATGTTCAAAATGTTGTGGAAATCCCATCACTGGAGATTTTTAAAAGCAGGTTAAGCAAACACCTGTCCTGGATGCCTAGGTATACTTAATCCTGCCTCAGCACAAAGGGACAGACTAGATGTCCTCTTGTGCACCCTTCTAGGTTTACATTTCTATGATTTTATCAGAGACAGATGAATTCCATCAGACTGGGGGAAGGGGCGGCTAATATCATTTCCACTATTTCTTCATTGTATTTCACCCAATCTACCAGCATAACCACACACAAACCAGATTGAGTCGCAACCATTTCCCTGAACTCAAAGCCTCATCACAGCAAGACACTATATAGCCATAAAATACCTCCTTTCAGGTCTACAGACTGATAGCTAAGTGGCATTTATACGTCACAGATAAAACACCTTATCTCAAATGTTGAGCAGGAGTAAGTGGGTCTTGGGGCAGATAGACAATTGCTCCACACTATCCTCAGTCATCTTAGCAAGAAAATAATCAAATTACTATCTATCCTTGTCAGGGTCCACAGCTGTGCCATCTCCATCTCTATGGGCAAGAGACACCAGACAAATCTGACAAAGTCAACAGAGATACTGGGTTCTCACGCATTGTAAGCAGAAGGTCATTGGCCTTTATGTAATATCCATATCTAAATTCAATTATGTTGTTTGAACACACTTTCAAGATATAGCCTAATTAAATCTCAGGGCACAATTCTTGCCTTCTAAGAATGTGGTGAATGGACTGTGGCAGGGAAGAGCAAAGCGGTATCTCACTGTGCCACCCTGCCTCTGCAGGGATCTGAAAGGCAAAGTGGTCTGCACCACTGCTAAAGACATAGTATGCACTCCACAAGTGTCCACTGCTGGTGGTGTTACACATACAGGGAGTCAAGGGCCTAGGGCAGGGGTGGGCAAACTTTTTGGGCCACATCTGGGTGGGGAAATTGCATACAGGGTCATGAATGTAGGGCTGGGGCAAGGGGTTGGGGTGCGGGATATGGGAGGAAGTGTGGTGTGCCGGAAGGGGTTCAGGGCAGGGTGCTGGGGTGCAGAGTGCGGCAGTGGGCTCAGGGCAGGGGGTTGGGGTGCAGGAGGGGTTCGGGATGCAGGTTCTGGCCTGGCGCCACTTATCTTGAGCGGCTCCAGGGGTGGCAGTGGGGCTAAGACAGGCTCTCTGCCTACCCTGGCCCCATGCCACTCCCCAAAGCTCCCATTGACCGGAAATGGGGAACTGCGGCCAATGGGAACTGGAGGGGGGGGCCGTGCCTGGAGGAGAGGGCAGTGCACAGAGCCCTCTGACCCCCTACCCCCAGGGGCCGCAGGGACGTGGTGCTGGCTTCTTCCAGCAGCAGCGTGGGGCTTGCAGTGCCACAGGGGTGGCAACCCCTCTGGCTGGATCCAAAGTCCTGATGGCACCACAGGGGTGGCAATCCTGCAGGCTGTAGTTTGCCCACACATGGCCTAAGGTGACCAGGTGTCCAGTTCTTGACCATAACACCCTGCCAAAAAGGGATCCTGGTGGCTCTAGTCAGCACTGCTGACTGGGCTATTAATTGTCCAATTGGCGGCGTCATGCAGTGGGGCTGGTAGGCTCCCTGCTAGCCTCCATACTGTGCAGCTCCCGGGAGGCAACTGGCATGTCCCCCACCAACTCCTATGCATAGGGGCAGCCGGGGGTCTGCATGCTGCCCTGCCCCACGCACCAACTCCCCAGCTCCCATTGGCCAGGAATCACAGCCAATGGGAGCTGCGGGGCAGCGCCTGTGGATGCAGCAGTGCGCAGAGCGGCCTAGACACGCCTCCATGTAGGAGGTGGAGGGGGGACATGCCGCTGCTTCCAGGAGCTGACTGAGGTAAGCGGCGCCCGGAGCCTGCACCCCTGACCCCCTCCTGGGCCCTGACCCCCTCCCATCTTCCAAACCCCTCGATCCTAGCCAGGAGCACTCTCCTACACCCCAAACCCCTCATCCTGAGCCCCACCTCAGAGTCTGCACCCACAGCTCTTACCCCCTCTCTTATCCCAACCCACTGCCTCAGCCTGGAGCTCCCTCCCACACTCTGAACTCCTCATTTCTGGCCCCACCACAGAGCCCGTACCCGCAGGCGGAGCCCTCACCCCCTCCTGCCCTCTGAGCCAGCCTGGTGAAAATGAGCGAGTGAATGAGGGTCGGGCGAGCGCGCAACAGAGGGAGGGGGGATGGAGTGAGTGGGGGTGGGGCCTCTGAGAAGGGCCAGGGCATGGGTGGGGCCTTGGAGGAGGGGCAGGACAAGGGTGTTTGGTTTTGTGCGAGTACAAAGTTGGCAACTCTGGAAGGGCCTAACCGTGCCCATGAAACGTTGCTAGATGGAATGAGCCTGCTGCCCTCTCCTGTCTAGCACACATGTGAGTCCCAGATACAGATCATTCCCTGTCCCTGCATAGGTGGTAAAAGAATGGAAAGATCCACAACCCCACATTAGGATACAGGACTATTCTTGTCACCTATCCTGTTATCAGGAGATACAGAACCCTGAGGAAAGTTGCTGAATATGTTCTGTTGACTCACTCTGGACTAGTTTGTTCCCATCACCATATGCTGTTCGAGGTGGTAGTGGACCCTTTGGTCAAAGAAAAGTAGGGTCATAGCAAGAGAGTCCCTGCTGAAAATCCTAGAACATACAAGGCTTGGGGAGAATGCTTAGTCTAGGATTTATGTTCTTTATTATTTCATTTACCATCACTAAAGCCAAACAGGAAGAGGTTTAACTTGTCCTTCAATAGCATTCATTACCTTTATTTGAAGGACAGGATTGCCACATGCTAAATGGCTTTCTTCATCACAACAGTGCATCTAGACGAGAAAGAACAGCATTGCCCCTCAGTTTCTTTTAATTGTGCTTAGTGAAGAGCCTGGTTTTTCCCATCCTCTTCTTTTTTGTTTTGTGAAACTTTAGTTAAGTTTTTGACAATGACAAATAAATTAATAACAATGAATTGCTGGGAAATAAGAGCTGTTTACAGCAATACAATTTTATTAACAGAGCCTTTGTAGCAGTCCATTAGGATTACATAGAGAGCAACAGATAGCTGTTTTGTATTTGGTAGCATGTTTGCCACCGTTCACATTTACTCAGTATTCTTTAGGTATTATTACACCTCTACCCTGATAGAACGCTGTCCTCGGGAGCAAAAAAATCTTATCGCATTATAGGTGAAACTGCGTTATATCAAACTTACTTTGATCCACTGGAGCGCACAGCCCGCCCCCCCGGAGCGCTGCTTTACCGTGTTATATTCAAATTCGTGTTATATCGGGTCACGTTATATCGGGGTAGAGGTGCATCAATATGGTACAATTACCCTAAAACATCCCTAAAACAGTGTAAGCTCCCACAATCAGACTCCCTATATAGAAAAAGGGGATTGTGATAGTGACAGCCTTTGTAAAGTGCTTTGGGGTCTGTTGATTAAAAGTGCTATAGAGGAGTTAGGTATTTTATTTTTACTTATTTTTGTGGGAGATCCTTCTTGATGACACAGTGAGTGCACTGACCTTTTTCTTAAATCAAAGCTACCTAGGCAAGTGCAATATTTTGGCCTTATATTCCTTTTTGTGCTTCTTGATCAATTCAAATTTCACATGTTTTTACTTGCCCAAAAGGAGGAAATCTCAAACTCTGGGTTCTGCAATATACTCCTGTTTATCTGTTAACATCGCAGTCCAACAATAGCGCCATTAAGATAGTCCCTTCATTCTACTGAAATTATAATGATTAATAAAACTACCACATTAAGGGAAAAATGCAGGTGGGAGGTTGTTGCAAAGACTGCTGAGTTCTGATATGAACATTTCTGCTTCAGCACCAGGAACTTCAGCTTCTCATAATCAAAAATGTGGACCAAAACTGGCCCGCTCTAAAAGTGTCTGCTGTTTTACTGCCCTGCTCATGTCTACTGACTGCTAAAAAACTTCATTTTAAAAACAGCAGCATAGTTACTTCAGTAAGCCTGTTATTTTTTACTGCTAGTTAATAAGGAGAGCTGGTCGGAAAAAAATTACAGAATCTTTTTTCATTGAAAAACGGGGTTTGGTCAAAATCAAAACACTTCACAAAATTGTGTTGATTACTGCCAAAACTTTGTTTTCAAGAAATTAAAAAACAAAACAAAAAACAACCCACAATATGATTAAAACACACGCCCCTTTGACATTTTTGGAACAAATATATTTATATTTTTTGTTTTAAGATGACTTTTCCATTTTTATTTTTTTCTATTTTGTATAATATTACTTTTTAAAAATATAAAATATAGTTAAAATTAAAACAAACTGTGAATTCAACTTCAGTTTGAACTTCAGTTCAAATAAATTGTTACAATCAATCCAAACCAATTTCCTTTTTCTTCAAATTTTAGTTTGCAAAGAATTTTGAAATTTCCAGATTTCATTCCAATTTGAAATAAAGCCAAATTTTTAAATCTTAAACATTTCATATTTCATGCCATGGAATTTCCATCTTCTCAGCTCTCTTAACAAGCACTCTTAATGAGAAATTGTATTATAAAAAAAATTCTGCTGCTCCAAAGTTCTTTCAAATAAATCTGACAATAAACCTATGATGGAATCTGCGACAAATAATAAGTACAATCCCTACTATTTAACTGTGAATGGAAACCAGCAGGGAAACATTAGGTAAATTAGGTAAAAAAATCCCAGCATTCTGAAGTAAAAACATACTCCTATCTCTGTGCCCATACTGTGTATCTGATAGTTTCTGGAGACCAAATATTTGAGATTAGAAGTTGCTCTCATACACTAATGACAGGTTTCAGAGTAGCAGCCGTGTTAGTCTGTATTCACAAAAAGAAAAGGAGTACTTGTGGCACCTTAGAGACTAACAAATTTATTTGAGCATAAGCTTTTGTGAGCTACAGCTCACTTCATCGGATGCATCCAAAGAAGTGAGCTGTAGCTCACGAAAGTTTATGCTCAAATAAATTTGTTAGTCTCTAAGGTGCCACAAGTACTTCTTGTCTCATACACTAAGTGTATCTTCACCATGCAAGCTAGAGGAGAAAATCATTGAATTTAATAGGAATCAATCTTATTTTGAAGTCACATGGTACAGTACATTTAATAGATCCCAAGGCTTCTGGTATGTGGGATTCAAAGCTGTCACATATGAAGTAGTTATGCAGTGCCCCTTTTATTTTTTTTTATTTATTTTACACTGTTATTTTTATAAGCATGTCCTATGGCTGGGAAAAGTGATCTCTATACTAATTAGTAATGAATGGCCGGAAAAAATTGTTTTTGAGCAGGTTTAATAACTGTTATATTTGTAACTGCAAGGAAATGTTTTTCTATGTCCCCAGAACGTTTTTTACATTTCTTTCTTCCAACAGGATTTCATTTGTTACTCAGAAATATATATCTTAATCCAGAAAAGCACAAAATAAAATACTGTGTACAATCACATTATGAATACAGCTATAATGGCTCAAATGTCTGACATTTAAAGTTATAGTGGTTATTCTTTCCCCTATGGAAGGTAGAGCCAAGTTCATGCAGGCCTCACTTGTCTACTTTAATTCACAAGCTCTTGGATAAACTGGAATATGAATGACACAGAGATATTTTCACACATTTCAGTGTTAATCTAACACACCAAAACCCATTTTGCCTCTTAAATTAGTATACAATATGTAATTTTGTCTTCAATTAGACATTCAGGTGAGAATCTCATTTTGTATCTTATTCATAAACAAAAATGCTAAAAGCTGTTAGAAAATACTTGAAAGCAGAGTTTTATTACTATACTAAATCATACCTCTGCTGTAAAAGTTGAGGGGAGCATAATGTGAGGTTGTATTACACTCCAGGATTTTATAGCCCAGAAAAATCAGCAGTACATTTGAATAAGGCTAAGAAGGGAAGCAGCTGGAGCTGCATAAGACAAGTGACACCTTTATACTTTATTTCCATTCACTGTTTATCCATCCTTTTTGTTTCCACATATTAAGATTTGAAGCCTTTTTTGCATAGATAAAATGACAGTGACAACTTTCTATTTTCACATCCTAGGATGTCAATGCCATTTTGCTTTAGTAACTACCACAGAACTCCTCCTAACTGTTGTGTTTCTTACTTTGAAAAAATAATTAATTTTTATTTCACTTTCATGGGAAAGAAATGTGTTTACCTATCCCTTCCCCTTTTTTAAAGATTTATCACTTGTCCCTCAAGAAAATTGGGTCAGAGCTATAACAGAATTCAGTTTAGACAAAAAAACAAACAAACTAGCTCGTTAGCTGAAAAAACCCCTAACATCTAGAACTTAGATCTTTTCATTTAAAAAAATATTATGTAAATAAATATAGAGCAGATCATACCATAAATTTTAGGTCTAAAACCAGATCTGAACAACGATGAAGTACAGAGGGGGAGGGGGCGAAGGGGCAGTTTGAGCCCACGTTAAAATGGGGATAATAGAAGTTCTGAGTTCACACTTCATGGTTTTTTTTTAAAAATGTTCAACATGCCACAAACCTTTAAAATAATTCTACTACATTATTTCAAAATCTAATCCTGAGTCAAAAGTGTAATCATAATCCTTTTCTAAATAGCTCTGGAGCCTATTATGCTAGTACAGAATTTAGTACAGGGGTTAGACACCTCTATAAGGTTTCAGCAGTGTTTTATAAATTCCTAATTTTACCAGTTCATAATTTACAAATCCATCTGCCTAAACCAGACATACTAACAACAGCCTCTGTTGGTACCTCTAGAATATTAGAATATTTATCACAAAAAAGGTTTCTGTGCATTTTTCAGTGTTCCAATTCAAAACATTTTTAACACCAAATTTGAAAAGCTATTAAACAATACAAACAACTGTAATTACCATGTTTCAGAGTAACAGCCGTGTTAGTCTGTATTCGCAAAAAGAAAAGGAGTACTTGTGGCACCTTAGAGACTAACCAATTTATTTGAGCATGAGCTTTCGTGAGCTACAGCTCACTTCATCGGATGCATACCGTGGAAACTGCAGCAGACTTTATATACACACAGAGAATATGAAATACTACTTCCTCCCAGCCCACTGTCCTGCTGGTAATAGCTTATCTAAAGTGATCATCAGGTTGGGCCATTTCCAGCACAAATCCAGGTTTTCTCACCCTCCACCCCCCCACACAAATTCACTCTCCTGCTGGTGATAGCCCATAGTGTAAAGAGTTGTCACTTTGGATGGGCTATCACCAGCAGGAGAGTGAATACAATCGCCCTTTCTCCAATTCTGTGGCATGAAGAAGATGAAGGGAATGTTGTGTGCCTTCTCTGTGTACAGTATCTCCCATTTACAGTTATCTAAGTGATTTAACATAAAATAATAATGAATAATAAATAACATAACATACAGTTCAAAACCTAAAAAGGTAATTTCAGAATGAAAAACTGAAACATTCCACTCTAATAATGCCAAAACAATGCATTTTTATTTCTTTCCTTGTCAAAATCGACAGGATAGCAAAGTAAGTTTCGATTCTGATGAAATATCATTTCCTGATGGAAATTTTTTGATCAGTTCTACTTCATATATACCATAATTTGTATTCTTCTTTAGCTGCCTAGTTATCATATTAAAACAAACAGCTGCTTATGAGATACAAAAATGAGAGCAATTTCATTACCTCCCACCATTGCCTAGAATGTGTATAATGGTAATTGATTTCGGCCTCATGAGGTCAAAGAAGAATGCTGGGTCTTATAGGCTATTGGAGTGATTGTATTTGGGAAGATTTTTTTAAATATAGTTATAGTGGTTTCCCATATCTGTTTGTTTTAAACTGTGAGAAACAAGCCTGTTTATAGTCACAAAAACTATGTCCAAAGGATCACTCTTGCAGTGAAATAAATAGTTGTTTCTCAGAATTGATACAAGGCAACAGATCTAATTGTGGAGTAAGGGAGTATTCAAAGTCAGTAAGGGTGGTAAAATGTGCCCCACAGAGTGCTGCTGAAATAACAAATGGATATGAGTACAGTGTGCAGAAATTTTCCCAATGACGATGAATTTGTTGGTTTAATTTTTTTCAGGATTTATTTCCCCATGTTGTTGACAAAATATATTTGACACAAAAATGTCAAGTTTGAGTCCCAGAAAATGTATTTTGTTTCTCTCATTTTTTACCTTTCCTTCATTAAAATATAATAGAGCGAGACGGGAGGAGAGAGACTAAAACAGTTTTAATTTGTTTGTTCTTTAACAAAGATTTTAGTTTTCTTTCATTTCAAAATTTGTGTAGAAGAAGTGAAAAACGTAGATAAAATAAAATATTTTCTGAGAAAATTTATATTTTTGTCTGAAGGACATTTTTACCAACCACCGCCACCAACTTTTTGATTAAAACAAGTTTGCCTAGTTCTAGATATGAATATTACGGATTGCTACATATATAAAATAAGTTTTTCAGTTCCTGGAGTTTTCTCCCCCCCCCCTTTTTTTTTTTGCTTTCTTGCTTAATATCTTTTAAAGGTGCTGAACTAACAGTCACAGACACTGAAGTCCTCACCACAGAACAGTAAATCCATAGAAGCTTCCTCAGACTACTCCAGTAAGTACGACTGAAACCATGAGCAAACCAAATACTTTCAGTTGAATCTTTGAAACAATTTTGTACTGGAGCTGTAAAATCAAAGCCATTCCTCTCAACCTGCTAAGTGCTTATATACAAATGCACAAAGCCTTGGAAACAAGCAGGGAGAACTGGAGGTCCTGGTGATGTCAAGGAACTATGACGTGATTGGAATAACAGAGACTTGGTGGGATAACTCACATGACTGGAGTACTGTCATGGATGGTTATAAACTGTTCAGGAAGGACAGGCAGGGCAGAAAAGGTGGGGGAGTAGCACTGTATGTAAGGGAGCAGTATGACTGCTCAGAGCTCCGGTACGAAACTGTAGAAAAACCTGAGTGTCTCTGGATTAAGTTTAGAAGTGTGTGCAACAAGAGTGATGTAGTGGTGGGAGTCTGCTATAGACCACCGGACCAGGGGGATGAGGTAGATGAGGCTTTCTTCCTGCAGCTCGCGGAAGCTACTAGATCGCATGCCCTGATTCTCATGGGTGACTTTAATTTTCCTGATATCTGCTGGGAGAGCAATACAGCAGTGCATAGACAATCCAGGAAGTTTTTGGAAAGTGTAGGGGACAATTTCCTGGCACAAGTGCTAGAGGAGCCAACTAGGGGGGGCGCTTTTCTTGACCTGCTGCTCACAAACTGGGTAGAATTAGTGGGGGAAGCAAAAGTGGATGGGAATCTGGGAGGCAGTGACCATGAGTTAATTGAGTTCAGGATCCTGAGGCACGGAAGAAAGGTAAGCAGCAGGATACAGACCCTGGACTTCAGGAAAGCAGACTTCGACTCCCTCAGGGAACGGATGGCCAGGATCCCCTGGGGGACTAACTTGAAGGGGAAAGGAGTCCAGGAGAGCTGGATGTATTTCAAGGAATCCCTGTTGAGGTTACAGGGACAAACCATCCCGATGAGTCGAAAGAATAGTAAATATGGCAGGCGACCAGCTTGGCTTAATGGTGAAATCCTAGCGGATCTTAAACATAAAAAAGAAGCTTACAAGAAGTGGAAGGTTGGACATATGACCAGGGAAGAGTATAAAAATATTGCTCGGGCATGTAGGAATGATATCAGGAGGGCCAAATCGCACCTGGAGCTGCAGCTAGCAATAGATGTCAAGAGTAACAAGAAGGGTTTCTTCAGGTATGTTGGCAACAAGAAGAAAGCCAAGGAAAGTGTGGGCCCCTTACTGAATGAGGGAGGCAACCTAGTGACAGAGGATGTGGAAAAAGCTAATGTACTCAATGCTTTTTTTGCCTCTGTCTTCACTAACAAGGTCAGCTCCCAGACTGCTGCGCTGGGCATCACAAAATGGGGAAGAGATGGCCAGCCCTCTGTGGAGATAGAGGTGGTTAGGGACTATTTAGAAAAGCTGGACGTGCACAAGTCCATGGGGCCGGACGAGTTGCATCTGAGAGTGCTGAAGGAATTGGCGGCTGTGATTGCAGAGCCATTGGCCATTATCTTTGAAAACTCGTGGCGAATCGGGGAAGTCCCGGATGACTGGAAAAAGGCTAATGTATTGCCAATCTTTAAAAAAGGGAAGAAGGAGGATCCTGGGAACTACAGGCCAGTCAGCCTCACCTCAGTCCCTGGAAAAATCATGGAGCAGGTCCTCAAAGAAACAATCCTGATGCACTTGCATGAGAGGAAAGTGATCAGGAACAGCCAGCATGGATTCACCAAGGGAAGGTCATGCCTGACTAATCTAATCGCCTTTTATGATGAGATTACTGGTTCTGTGGATGAAGGGAAAGCAGTGGATGTATTGTTTCTTGACTTTAGCAAAGTTTTTGACACGGTCTCCCACAGTATTCTTGTCAGCAAGTTAAGGAAGTATGGGCTGGATGAATGCATTATAAGGTGGGTAGAAAACTGGCTAGATTGTTGGGCTCAACGGGTAGTGATCAATGGCTCCATGTCTAGTTGGCAGCCGGTATCAAGTGGAGTGCCCCAAGGGTCGGTCCTGGGGCCGGTTTTGTTCAATATCTTCATAAATGATCTGGAGGATGGTGTGGATTGCACTCTCAGCAAATTTGCGGATGATACTAAACTGGGAGGAGTGGTAGATACGCTGGAGGGGAGGGATAGGATACAGAAGGACCTAGACAAATTGGAGGATTGGGCCAAAAGAAATCTGATGAGGTTCAATAAGGATAAGTGCAGGGTCCTGCACTTAGGATGGAAGAATCCAATGCACTGTTACAGACTAGGGACCGAATGGCTAGGCAGCAGTTCTGCGGAAAAGGACCTAGGGGTGACAGTGGACGAGAAGCTGGATATGAGTCAGCAGTGTGCCCTTGTTGCCAAGAAGGCCAATGGCATTTTGGGATGTATAAGTAGGGGCATAGCGAGCAGATCGAGGGACGTGATCGTTCCCCTCTATTTGACATTGGTGAGGCCTCATCTGGAGTACTGTGTCCATTTTTGGGCCCCACACTACAAGAAGGATGTGGATAAATTGGAGAGAGTCCAGCGAAGGGCAACAAAAATGATTAGGGGTCTAGAACACATGACTTATGAGGAGAGGCTGAGGGAGCTGGGATTATTTAGCCTGCAGAAGAGAAGAATGAGGGGGGATTTGATAGCTGCTTTCCACTACCTGAAACGGGGTTCCAAAGAGGATGGCTCTAGACTGTTCTCAATGGTAGCAGATGACAGAACGAGGAGTAATGGTCTCAAGTTGCAGTGGGGGAGGTTTAGATTGGATATTAGGAAAAACTTTTTCACTAAGAGGGTGGTGAAACACTGGAATGCGTTACCTAGGGAGGTGGTAGAATCTCCTTCCTTAGAGGTTTTTAAGGTCAGGCTTGACAAAGCCCTGGCTGGGATGATTTAACTGGGAATTGGTCCTGCTTCGAGCAGGGGGTTGGACTAGATGACCTTCAGGGGTCCCTTCCAACCCTGATATTCTATGATTCTAAGACTCAAATATGGGATTTAATAAACCCAAAATGACAGACACAAAAATCTATTCATGCAGAAAACTTAAAATGACATGGAAGTCATTCCTTTACTGTGAAAAATAACTCTATAACCTTAGTTCAGATATTCTGAAGGAAATGATTTTCAACTATAAAAGTGAGGCACGATCCATTGTCTGCAGACAAGCTCTACGATACAAATACAATACAAATACAAATACAAAACTGTATTTGCTCCAACCCCTCAGACAGAGACAAACACCTACAAGATCCGTATCAAGTGTTCTTACAACTACAATACCCACCTGCTGAACTGAAGAAACAGATTGACAGAGCTAGAAGAGTACCCAGATGTTACCTACTACAGGACAGGCCCAATAAAGAAACTAACAGAAAGCCACTAGCCATCACCTTCAGCCCCCAACTAAAACCTCTCCAGCCCATCATCAAGGATCTACAACCTATCCTGAAGGACGACCCATCACTCTCACAGATCTTGGGAGACAGGCCAGTGCTTGTTTACAGACAGCCCCCCAACCTGAAGCAAATACTCACCAGCAACCACACACCACACAACAAAAACACTAATCCAGGAACCTATCCTTGCAACAAAGCCCGTTGCCAACTGTGTCCACATATCTATTCAGGGGACACCATCATAGAGCCTAATCACATCAGCCACACTATCAGATGCTCGTTCACCTGCACATCTACCAATGTGATATGTGCCATCAGGTGCCAGCAATGCCCGTCTGCCATGTACATTGGCCAAACCGGACAGTCTCTTTGTAAAAGAATAAATGGACGCAAATCAGACGTCAAGAATTATAACATTCAAAAACCAGATGGAGAACGCTTCAATCTCTCTGGTCACTCGATTACAGACCTAATTGTCACAATATTACAACAAAAAAACCTTCAAAAACAGACTCCAACGAGAGACTGCTGAATTGGAATTCATTTGCAAACTAGACACTATTAAATTAGGCTTGAATAAAGAATGGGAGTGGATGTGTCATTAAATAAAGTAAAAGTATTTCCCCATGCTTACTTTTCCCCCCTACTGTTCCTCACACATTCTTGTCAACTGCTGGAAATGGCCCATCTTGATGATCACTATAGAAGGTTGTTGTTATTCTTTTCCCCTCTCCTGCTGGTAATAGCTCACCTTAACTGATCACTCTCATTACAGTGTATATGGTAACACCCATTGTTTCGTGTTCTCTGTGTATATAACATCATCCTACTATATTTTCCACTGCATGCATCCGATAACGTGGGCTGTAGCCCACGAAAGCCTATGCTCAAATAAATTTTTTAGTCTCTAAGGTGCCATAAGTACTCCTGTTCTTTTTGCGGATACAGACTAACATGGCTGCAACTCTAAAACCTAAATTAACTTAATTAGTTTTGGGACTAAAATGAATGATGTTCCCCTGAAATAAGGGAGAGCTGAGTTATATTCAGATCTGTAACATGAAAGAACAGTTTTTCCTCGGTAACTACTTACAAAAATATTTACTTATTCAATTATTTATATAGCGACTTTTTGCCCAGCAGTGGATGTTGGAGTTGACTCTAAGTGAGGCAGCAGTCAGACTGAGGAAGAATTGAATAAGAATTCAGATTTTACATAGCTCTCTGTGATCTGTTGAAAAGCACTTTAAAGGGATATAGATAGATATTAATTAATCTTTTATGGAATTATGAAAGACAAATGCTGATTAAATGTTAACCTTAAACCGACTCTGGAGTAGAGTAGGGGAGTTTCTTACCCTTCTTACAGATTGTAGGGGGAGACCATGTTTTCATAGGTTTGTTGCACTCAGCACAACGGGGCTCTGATCTTGACTGGGGCATCTGGGAGCATCTGGGAGCTATGGCATTGAAAATATTAAACAGCAGCAGCCCAATAGGTGGTAATCTGAGAATTAACGGTTTCAGTTCTGAGCGTTTTTTTAAAAATCCAGACTCGTCAAAGAGACTGAATTTTATATTTATAGGAAATATGAAGGAATCTAACAAAGAATTGCTTGTTGGATAAAGCTGTGAAATATGGGACCACCAATATTCTGACGTTGAAGGAAAAGGTTTGTAGACTATTAATCTTCTGGTTAAAATATCAAATCATGCACTTTCTGAATGCATTTAATTTATGCCTCTGGCCAGACACCTGTCTGTTGTTACTATCAAAACTAAGTAAGCGTTCAATGTTCAGAAAACTTAATAGTGACACTGCGTGTTTACTATAGCAGGTATGCAACACATAATTCCTGCCCTATCTCCCATCTCCCTTTTATCTCTAAGCATACTGAACATGCTGTCAATCGCAATCTGGAGTTCCTCTCCTCCAATTCCATCTTAGATGCTCTCTCATCTGCCTTCTCCCCCTTGCAATTCACTGCATCTGCTTCTGCCAAAGTCTCTAATGACCTTTTCTCAGGTAAAGCTCAGAACCAATATTACATCCTCATCCGCCTTGACCTTTCTGCTACTTTTGACACCATTGACCACATTTTTCTTCTTGAAATCTTGCCTTCCATTACTATGTCCTCTCCTGACTCTCTTCCAACCTTGCTCATTCAGTGTCCTTTACAGGATCCTCCTCATCTGCCCTCCAAATTTCTGTGGGGGTTTCCACCATTCGGATCTGTTTTTGGTCCCCTTCTTTTCTCCCTCTATACTTATCTCTGAGTAATGTCAGCCATAAACACAAACAGCCATCTCTAGGCTGACAACTCACAGATCTCAACTCCAGACCTTTCTCATTCTTTCCAAACTAAAATCTTGGCTTGACTCTCTGACAACTCCTTCTAGATATCTAGCCATCAGCTCAAGCTCAACATGACTAAAACAGAGCTTTTAAGAGGTCCCCAATACCTTCCCCCCCCCATCACTGTTGACAACACCATATTATCTGTCACTCAGGCCCATGACATGGGCATCATCTTCGACTTAGACCTCTCTCTAGGTCCTCACATCCATGCTATGTCTAACTCTTGCTGATTCTTTCTGCATGCATCTCCAGCTTCACTTATCCATTCTCACAGCTAAACTCTTATCGAAGCTCTTATCTCACATCTTGATTTCTGTAACATCCTTCTTTTTGGCCTTGGCAAATGCAATCTTGCCCCACACAGATCCATTCAGAAGGCTCTTCACAGTCAATCCCCACCCTATCACTTGCCATTTGCTATCCAGCTGTTGACATTCAACGTGGATCAGCCCATACTGCCAGCCTAGAGCACCCACTTATCAAGGAGAAACTTCATGTTTTTTCTATGTTGTCCCTCACTTGGAAGGTGCTCCCAGGAAACATCCGCAAATCTAACTCATTATACAACTTCAAATCCCTTCTCATAACAATTCTTTGCTATCATGCGTACAAAAAAACAAAAACAAAACGAAACAAAAACTTGACAATGGTTAGGTTGGTTGTGTTTTGCAATCACTGCCTATTATGCTCACCAATACAGTAACTCGTTGCTTAATGGTGTAACGTTCCTGAAAAATGTGACTTTAAGCAAAACAATGTTAAGCAAATCCAGTTTCCCCATAAGAATTAATGTAAATGGGGGGGTTAGGTTCAAGGGAATTTTTTTTCACCAGACAAAAGACTATACACACACACACACACAGTATAAGTTCTAAACAAACAATTTAATACTGTACACAGCAATGATGATTGTGAAGCTTGGTTGAGGTGTTGAAGTCAGGGGTGGAAGAGGGTGGGATATTTCTCAGGGAATCCCTTACTGCTAAATGATGAACTAGCACTTGGCTGAGCCCTCAAGCGTTAACACATTGTTAATGTAGCCTCACACTCTACAATGCAGCACGAATGGAAGGAGAGGAAACAGCATGGCAAACAGAGACAGAGACACACCCTGAGAGAGACAGAGAGGTGCATTGCCCATTTAAGTACACTTGCACCACTCTAAGTACATTGCCTTTTTAAGTAGATCAGCAAGTTGAGACAGCAGCTGCTGCGAGCAAGCTCCCCTCCATCCTGCGCCCTGTCATGTTCCCCCCTCAGTCTATGGAGATGGGGTAAGTGTGAGGCAGGAGCAGGGGGACACCCTGACATTAGCCTCCTCCTTTCCCCCTGCTCCTGCATGCAGCAAGCAGGAGGCTCCTGGGAGCAGCTCCAAGGCAGAGGGCAGGAGCAGCACATGGCAGTGTGGGGAGGGACAGCTGAACTGCTGGCAATTGATGCCCTTTTGGACAGTTGCCACACAGGGAACTTACGGGAGTGGGGAGCTGATAGGGGAGCTGCCGGTCCACCCTGGTTCCAAGCCCCCACTAGCTAGCTGCAATGGACTGCTCTTTCTGCAACCAGTGGACAAAGCAGGCGGCTGCCAAACAACGTTATAAGTGGGCATTGTGCAACTTTAAACGAGCATGTTCTTTAATTGATCAGCAACGTAACAACAAAACAACATTAACCGGGACAACTTTAAGTGAGGAGTTACTGTACTATCAACTGATTAAGGTAAGAACTATCTTTTTGTTCTATGTTTGCACAGCACATAGAACAATGGGATTTGGTCCAGGACTACGAAACCTAGGTGCTATGATAATACAAATAATAAATAATAAAAAACAAATGGATCTACTCACCATGCCAAGAATAGACTAGGAATTTTAAACACCTTCAGCATTAATACATTGGTAATACAGATAAGTAATAATGATATCTCTGTATAAACATTTATCGACAAACTCAGGGTCTGATTTTATTCTCAACTCAATGGAGAGGCTTCCATTGATTTGAATGGGCTTGATTAGGACCCCTGAGTGAAGTAAGATGAAAACACTGGGCCAGTGAAATGAATAGAAAATCTCATTTTGGTTTTAATGGGAGTAGGGTCAGGCACATTGTTCCACACAATGTTTGTCTTTTCTTTTTTATTGGGACATTTTATGGCCAGAGCCATCCCTTGGTTATGGTGAATTGGGGCGACCGCTCTGGGCCCCGCACTTTTTAGGGCCCCACCCTTCAGTGTGTATTGGGGTGCCTAGGGGGCTAGGCCAGCTCAGGAGGTTTGCAGGGGGCCTGGCGCCAGCAGCAGGGGTCGGGCCTCCACTCACCAGCGGGAAGAGATTTCTGCAGCACCTGCCCTTACGGGCTGCTCCCGGGGCTGTTTGGGGCTCAGTGGGGGGGCCGATGGGGGTCCAGTGCTGGCCCTATGCGGGGCAGGCCAGCAGGCCCCTGGATGGCTTTACCCAGCTGCGGCAATTTTAATATAAGAAAAGGTCAAAAGAATCACCTCTTTAAAATCAGGATGGTAAATACCTTACAGGGTAATTAGATTAAAAACATAGAGAAGCCCTCTAGGCAAAACCTTAAGTTACAAAAAGACACAGACAGGAATATCCATTCTATTCAGCACAGCTTATTTTCTCAGCCATTTAAAGAAATCATAATCTAACGCATATCTAGCTAGATTACTTACTAAATTATAAGACTCCATTCCTGTTCTGTCCCCGGCAAAAGCGACAGACAGACAGACCCTTTGTTTCCCCCCCCACTCCAGCTTTGAAAGCATCTTGTCTCCTAATTGGTCATTGTAGTCAGGTGCCAGCGAGGTTATCCTAGCTTCTTAACCCTTTACAGGTGAAAGGGTTTTTCCTCTGGCCAGGAGGGATTTTAAAGGTGTTTACCCTTCCCTTTATATTTATGACAGCTGTAGTCACTGGTATGCTCCAGCTGCTTTGCATCACTGCAGTATCACAAAGCAATCATAGACCTAGCTATACTAGCCAATTCAAACAGACTTGTGATGCAAAACACCCAGTGCTCACTGGTGAATCTGAACCCATAATTTTAGGAACAACACTAGTCTTCAGTGTCACCTTGAGGTTCTATATTTTTTAACTCCAGAAGAGATTCTCTGTATTTAAAGTTTTTTCATATACACACACGGCTGCACTTTTGTGTTGCTGCCTTTATGAGTTAATGGGTCAAATTCAGACTTCTTGTGAGAAGGCTCACACCAAAGATATATAGGTCTTATGCATCTACCTGAATGCATTGAAAAACTCAGGCCCACAATTTCAGACCAGTACACATGTGAATCTGACTAACAAATTCCTCAATGTAAATGTCATAAACATACAAATAAGGGTAGCATAAAATCCCTCCTGGGCAGCTGTACTGAATCTTTACCTGTAAGGGGTTAAGAAGCTCAAATAACCTGGTTGGCACCTGATCAGAAGGACCAATAAGGAAAGCAGATACTTTCAAATCTGGCTGGGGAGGGGTGTGTGTTTGTTTGTTTGTGCTCTTTTTGTTTGTTCCCTCTCCAGATGGAGAGAAAAGCCAAGCAGGGACACCATCTCCTGAAAATATACCACGAATAATCTAGCTAAGAAAAACAGAAATTGTAAGTGAGGCAAGGAAATACATTAGGTTATCTTTGGTTTTAGCTTGTGAATTTTCCCTATGCTAAGAGGTAGTTTTATTCCTGTTTTTTCTAACTGTGAAGCTGAGTCAAGAGGGGAATCCTCTGTGTTTTAAATCTTTTTATTTACCCTGTAAAGTTACATTCCATCCTGATTTTTCAGGTGTGATTCTTTTACTTTTTCTTTATCAATAAAGTTCTTCTTTTAAGAACCTGATTGATTTTAGTGTACTAAAGATAAAGGGTCTGGTCTGTACTTATAATAAAGGCAATTAGTTGGAATATTATTCTCAAGCCTCCCCAGGAAAGGGGGTGAAGAGGCTTGGAGGATATTTTGGGGGGATAGAGCTCCAAGTGACCCTTTCCTAATTTTTTGTTTAAATCACTTGGTTGTGGCAGCAATACTGTCCAAGGACAAGGAAAGGAATTTGTCCCTTGGGGAAGGTTTTAATCTAAGCTGGTAGAATATAAAATTAGGGGGTCTTTCATGTGGGTCCCACATCTGTATCCCAGAGTTCAGAGTGGGGAGGGAACCATGACAGTATATTTGGAAGTCTTGTTGCCTGTGCCCATGTTTATACAGTATGTGCATAGACAAACCTGACCTAAGCTTATGCATCAGGGGACTTATGCACCTATGTCAGGAACACACAACATTGTGTGTGCATTCAGACATACATGTACCTGAAAATTTGGTTCTTAATGTTCAGTCCCTATGAATGGGGTCAAAAGATAGTATGCCATAATTTTCCACTGTTCTTATTTCTTCTGTGAAAAGAAAATATTTAGTGACACAATTCCTGTGAGTATCCTGGACGAGTTCTGCCATAAAGAGGGATTTGAATATAAACATTAAGAAACAAATATAAAGGTGAAAAGTCTTAAAATTAGGCTTAAAAGCCCAATTATACATACCTTCAACAAAAATTACCCCCGTAGTCTTATGCTTATGAGGGTAAATGGAAACACAGGATATGATTAAACCTGGGTCCTTCCAATTTGGGTCATTCATGATCATTTCCCTCCCCCCCCCAAAAAAAGCAAACAGATGCATGAGGAATCCAAGGAAGGAGCACCTCAGAAACTTTAATGAATTTATCATCACAACAGCCTTAGACATAGTAATGTATTGTTTACGCCCATTTTACAGAGACAGTTATTTGCCCAGTGTCACACAGGAGGTTTGTAGTAGAGACAGAAACTGAATCCAAATTCTCCTGGGTCCAATCTAGTATCTCAACCACAGTACCTCCTCCCTCTTATATACATACATACTTCCTACAAAGAACTCACTTGCCTGGCAATTTGGAAAATGCAAGTGTACCATAACTGGATGTTGGTAATAGATGTTAAAAGTAGTTATGCCCAAGATAATTTTCATTTATTTGAATTTGTTTCTGGCTATGTAAGTAACTGTTCCTAGCTACATTTTATCTGAAGGACACATTCATAAAATGAGACCACACTGTTAATTATCATTTAATGTTCATTTTAATGACATTTGAAAAGCTTTTGTAGCCTCCTAAATGAGGCTCTTGGTCACCTTTTCTGCCTGGTTAGTGCCTACCAGCAAGTACAGCTCAGATACTCTAATTACTGGCAAAAGCAAAGGTCACCTAATTCCAGGCAATGCAAATAGCCTAATTACATTGTTAAAGACTCTGCTGGACAAGTGTCAATCAGCAAAAGCAGCAAATAACTGAAGAAATAGTCATACACTAGCATACATTCTATAAGATTCCATGTAGCACAAGGCAATGAAACCACACCACATGAAAATGGTTGATATGGAACTTAATTACTGTGGTTATACTGGACAATCTATAGGGTATTTTAAAAATGTATAAGAAAATATTTACATAAAGCTTTTAGTAGTTATTGCTATATATACAGTTATGTAGCAAAAAAAACTATGAATTACAATTCCATTCATTATTATTCTAAAAATATGAAACATCTTTTAATTATCAATATTTCTCTTTGTTAGTCTGGAAGCTAGTAAGAAGGAGGAAAAAAAAAACCCAAACCAAACACTATAGAAATCTTAACTACAACTTACATTACTTCAAAGCTATTTCTACTGCATACTTTGTGACAAACTGAATCAAACATGTACCATGAAGTTCTATCTGTATCCGTGTCAATAAAGCAAATTTCAGTCCCTTCACCGGGACAAGTATCAGGTGTATATATAGAACTCAGCACCTACCTACATAAAGGTTTTTTTGTTTGTTTTAAACTATGTCTATAAGCCTAATGATGTAAATCAGCTTAGAGGTTCTCTACACAAAATAGTTTAATAGCATCTCCTACAGATAGCTAATTGAAGAGACACCCTGGCACATGAACACTATGGTAATATTTGAACACAATTCCAACTAAACAGAGGCATGGTGGGATACGTGATCCTCAACAGGAAGTAGAAAACCCTGTACTAATGCTGACAGGCAGCCACGCCGTGATCCCTATTAAATATGTGACCATCCAGAACTAACATCTCATTTCAGCGTACAATAATTACAGGTACTGCACAATCTGCTTCCAGCATAGCCCAATAAAAAAAATTATCTCACCCACCTTGTCTCTCTAATAGTCAAGTACAGTTTAACAGACTGATTGTTTTCTATGGAAGATATTGAAATATTGACAGAGATATTCAGCATTGGGTTGATGCAGTCATAATTCTCCAGTGTTATTCAATGATATTTGATTAAGGGTCTGTCTGCACAGGGATATCCAGGAAAGTTAACCAAAGGTGTGAATTTGAAATGGATTAAACTCCTGTGTGAACTTCCTCATTCAAAACTAAAGTGGTCTTAATTTGGTTTATCTTAATTCACTTCCATTAAACTAAAACAAACTAAGGCCACTTTAATTAATAGCAGCCACCAAACAGGGATTTAAAGAGGATTAACTAATCCATTTGACATTCATTCTTTTAGTTAATTTAGATTAATTTTTCCTAGGTGTCCCCCTGTAGACAAGCCCTTAATGCTGGGATACTCTAGTACTACCTGTGTTTTAGCTATTCCCTCTCCACCCCTCCAGGTTACATAACAATTCCCAGTGCTGCCATCCTCTGCTCACACTTTTAGGGTTAGGCAGGCTTTGCAGGTGCTGCAAACAGCTCAGTATGGGTCCAACAGTATTATTGCAGTTGGTTGTAGGCAACTTGAAAAATAACATGTCGTGTGATTAATGCTATTTTCCAGTCACTGCGGTGGAAAAACAAAACAAAACAGAATCAAGGCTACTGTTCCTTCTCTTCTCTCCTTATTAGTGCACACAGCACTTAGGAACAAATGTTATGGGTTTGGCTGGTTAGCATTTTTATAGTACCTCTGAGAACTACAGACTTGTTAACTCAACCTATATTGGCAGTTGTCATTTAAATACAATGTTACAGCCTGTTATGACACAGAAGGTGGGCTGCCTTTAATGTCCACAATCAAGAAAGCTTCAATTATGGCAGCAAGCCTATCAGACACTTCCAATTTGTATTTTTTTTTCTTTTAGCCCAACGAGCATTCAAATGATCAGACTAACACCAGTTTAGTCCAGACATACTGTCAATTCACATGGCTTAACTGACAAGTCATGCTTGTCGCCTGTCACTAGTTACTGTTCTCAATGGAACTGTTCCCACGATATCCCCATGAGATACAAATAGGTATTAGAACAAGAGACACACAAATTTCCAGCTGTACATTCTATTCAGCCTTCCCATTATCCAGCGTAGAACAGTTTAAACCAGTGGTGGGCAACCTGCAGCCCTCGGGCTGCATGCAGCCTGTCAGGGTAATCCGCTGGTGGACCGCGAGACAGTTTGTTTACATTTGCATGGCTGCCCAAAGCTCCCAGTGGCCACGGTTTGCCATTCCTGGCCAATGGGAGCTATGGAAAGCGGTGCAGGCAGCAGGGATGTGCAGGCCACCGCTTTCCGTAGCTCCCATTGGCTGGGAAGAGCAAACTGCAGCCACTGGGAGCTGCAGGCAGCCCTTCAAATGTAAACTAACTGTCTTGAGGCCCGCCAGCGGATTACCCTGATGGGCCACGTGCAGCCCACGGCTACAGGTTCCCCACCACTGGTTTAAACACACATACAGTGTGATCCTACACTTGCTAGATTATCTTATCATGGTGACACCACAGTACTATTACCATTTGTGATTGGTGGGGTTTATTCTTTACTACTTAGCATATTTGCACATGCTAACATGGTAATTATGTTATCAATGTAATCATTCAGAGCTCATTTTACACCGACTTTCCACAGGTGTAAGTGACTGCACAAGGTTCAAGGCAGTGAAGAATCTGATCTGGTATTTTTAATTATAGGAAAATACTTGATAAGAACTTTTCTACTCAGTTTTATTTCCCAGATAACTGAAATCTCAAAAACCAAAAGTAAGAACAGCAGCAGTGTTCATGTGGGGAAGTGTCCATTATGATGTTTAACAGAATAATTTACTACCTGAATTGACTGCATCCATGAACTAAATGTAATGACATCAGATGCTCAGCAGATGGTAGACAACAGACAGTAACTCTTTGTTGAATATATTGCTGGAATATACAATTTGCCCTGATAAACTGGTCCATCAAACCCAACATTCTGCCTCTGGAACAGGACAATACCTAATCCTCCAGAGAAAGACACACCTCCCCCTTAACACACTTGGTCCATTGTTCAATGCTGTAATCTGAGAGGAAAAGAAAATAGACATACAAAAAGGTCATCCTTGTGAGTGGAATTTGTTTGTCATATCAGAAAAGAGCTTGAATGTAGCCAAATAAATTATAATTCATATTAACAGCTTGATCTTTAATGAGAAAGCTCAGGTGGACACTAGGTGAGAGACGTGTGTATAGGCTATGCAATGAAATGGTATGAGCCATGATGCAAATTGCCCCCATCATGGAAAAGCAGAGATGATTGTGTCATGTGACACTATGTCTGGCGAGATACTCTCAATCTTTGTGTCATCTGCAAACTACATGAATACAGAGGGAGGGATAGCTCAGTGGTTTGAGCATGGCCTGCTAAACCCAGGGTTGTGAGTTCAATCCTTGAGGGGGCCATTTAGATATCTGGGGCAAAAATTGGGGATTGGTCCTGTTTTTTGGGGGGAGGGATAGCTCAGTGGTTTGAGCATTGGCCTGCTAAACCCAGGGTTGTGAGTCCAATCCTTGAGGGGGCCATTTGGGATCTGGGGCAAAAATTGGGGATTGGTTCTGCTTTGAGCAGGGGGTTGGACGAGATGACCTCCTGAGGTCCCTTCCAACCCTGATATTCTATGATTTCTATGATTGAATATCTAGTAGTTATGGGGCAATGACCATAATGAAGATTCCCCCAAAAGGTGTTTTGAGATGCAGAAGGAAGACACGAAGAGGGTCAGTGTCAGTTCGGAAGGTGCGCTTGACAGGAACTCTTGGAGATGAAGAAAAAGAGCTGCCAGCCCTGACTAATGGAACAAGGCGAAGGCAAAGAAGATTAAGGTTTCTAATCCTGCATCTCCAATCTTATTGATTTCACTGGAAGTTCTCCACCTGGAAGGTTTTCAGAGGACACCTATTGGATTGAGAACCACAGGTGAGTTGACACAAAACAGTGGCGGAGAGGGGTAGGAGGAAGACCTCCCTCATAACTAAGCTCAATGGTTAGGAAACTCACCTGGGATATGGGAGACCCCTGGTTAAAGCTCTAACCATTGGACTAAAGGATATTCTGATGTGCGGCTCATTGGAGTATGGGGACTGCATCCTGGGTCTCCTACACACTGGAACAGTGGAACTGTCATTGGCCAGAGAGAGAGAATGAGACTGACTCTGTAGTCCACACACACCTGGGCAGTGGGAGACCATGGGTCCAGTCCCCGTTTCAATCACTCTTTCATTATTTATCCAGAATGTAACAGATTCAGTAGGAGAACTGAGGGAGCCCACACCAGAATATTCCATAGCTCAGTGGTCAGGAGGATCACCAGAGAGATAACAAATCCTCTCCCCCTCAAGTGGTTGGGGGACTTGAACTGGGGTCTTCTACATTACAGGGAAGTACCTTAACTGCTAGGCAAAAAAGTAACAAACGAGCTCCTTTTTCTGATTCCCTGTTCCCCACGACTCCAGCTTCTTCTTAAATTGGTGGCCGTAACTCTAGGAGATGGTTCATAACTGAAAATCACTAGGAGATATAAATACCTCCCTGCAGCCTGGATTTAGGGACCTATCTCCATGAGAGGGGTGGTATTTAGCACACACCCTTCTGGTCAGTATCTCCCATAGGTTATTTTAGGGGCAGTGGCGCTGGAACACTTAATAGTGGGGGTGCTGAAAGCAGTTTTTACTTTTTACCTCATGCTCCCTCTTACCCCTGTCCGCACCTCCCCTTATCCCCCAGAGCTGGGGCCAGGAGAAGGGCTGTGTCTTCGGGAGGGGGGAACCCAGGCAGGGGTAAGGGGGCCAAGGCTGGGTCCACAGCTGGGAGTGGGCACGGGGCCAGGAATGGAGCCCTGGGTGCGGGGCCAATGGCTGAGACCCCAGGAGTGGGGCCCCAGGCACAAGGCCACAGGCACAGGGCCAGTGGCTGGGGCACTGGGCTGATGGCTGGGATCCAAGCCCCAGGCATGGGGCCAGGGAGCAGAGCCCTGGGGGCAGGGGCAGGGAGCAGACTCTCAGGTCCAGGACCCCGGGCGCAGGGCTGGGTGCCAGGTGCAGAACCCCAGACACGAGGCTGGTGGCCGGGACCCCGTATAAATCCTGGGGGTGCTGCAGCACTCCTGCACTTCTAGTTCCCGTGCCCATGCTTAGGGGGCTCCCTGCCTAGCATAACCGTTTTGTGAACCTATATCTCCCTATTCATTGTACAGGGAGCCAAGGCACTTAAATTTGTGAATTACAGTGATTTTCTAGGTCACTAACACTTAGGCACTGTGATGCTCCAGGCCTTTGAGTCTCTCACTATGAGGTATGTTTTCTAATCCTTTAATCATACTCATGGATATTTTCTGAATCCTCCCCAATTTTTCCAGCCTCCTACTTGAATTGTGGAGAGAACTGACAGAGTATTCCAGCAGTGGTTGCATCAATACCTAATTCAGAGACAATATAAATTTGTATATTACTACTCAACATTCCCCTATTTATACACATTAGTACTTGTAGCCACAGTGTTGCCCTGGAAGCTCATGTTCAGCTGATTATCCACCATGACCCCCATGTCATTTTCCAGACTCATGGCTCGCACTGTTTGTTACTAGATGTATACATTTACATTTGACCATGTTGAAACACATAGTTTTTGCTTACTAAGGAATCTATATAGCTCTGTATCAGTAACCTGTCCTCTTCATTATTTACAATACTCTCAATCTTTGTGTCATCTGCAAACTTAATCAGTAATGATTATATGTTTTCTTCCAAAACATTGATAAAAAATATTAAATAATGTAGGGTCAAAGACCAACCCCTGCACAATCCCTCTCATGAAGTGCAGAAGTCCTCTTGGGTGGTTTTCTTTTCAGTTTGAAAGTTCAACTCTCACTTTATTTGTGTAATCAAATAAGAATCTATTTGATGCAGTTTTGTCATACTACTCACATTAAATTCTGGGAATCCTTTTATATAGTCAGCTAAATCAATAATAGAAATTAAATAACTGTGGTATCACATAATTTCTTTTTCCCTTTAATACTTTAAAGGACATGCCAGTAATGCACTAATGTTTCACACAGCTCCAAGACATCATCTGGAATGGTCAATTCATGGGATGTTAAGCCCTGCTCTGTGGGATTCTGAGCAAAAATATTATCATTAAATAAACCTTTATAGACATTAATTAAAGGAAAAAAAGTATGTTTTTAAGTTCTGTATAAATTTTCCACTAATATGACATTATATATGATGTGCAATTACAGAACAAAACACATGTGAATTGCAAACATGACCTACAGTCTCTAAAGATAAAGTTGCTATTTTTCAGATTACATTGACATTCTAGTTTGTTTCCCTTTAGTTGTGATAATAGCATGAGCTTCTGTTACATTTTCCACTTGTCTTTTTTTGTGTTTGTTTTATTCTGTATAGTATATTAGAAAGGAAGATCCTTTTGGTATTCCATTTTACAGTGTTTACTCTAGACTCCATGTTATCATTGCTAAAGCTGAAAAAACAACAGAGTTGTTGGGAAGTTGCTGAATCTGATTCTGTTTGTGGCTTTTTTTTCCCCTCTTCCCAGACTGACTACGTATTGTTTTCTTCCCTTGTAATGAATACATCACAACATATCCTGTCAGCACTATATTTTGTCAGTGGAAGCACAAGGAAAAGGCTTGCTTTTCTCCCTTAATTTAAAATGAAATCCATTTGATTATAGTCACAATAAAGAGTGTGGTTAAAAAAGCTGATCAGGGAACACATTTCGTAAACATTTTCAATTGAATACAGTATCCTTCACTCCCTGCTTTAAACTGTTGTGTGATGTTGACGCACATTGTTAAACAGCTGCCACATTCTACCCCAGAGGTGGCTGCATTTCAACAGCATGTGAAGTATCTCTATGAATAATACATACCTCAGTTAATTAAGTTCATAAAGCATTTGAAAGGTGCTATAAAATCTAAGTCATTACTAATAAAGAGGATACTCAGTTAAGATTTTCAGTGAGATAACTTAGGCAAAGGGGCGCAGTACTCCATACAATTCTAGGGGCAAATAAAATAAAACAATATCTATTTCTGCAAAGTGTCTGTAAAAACTTTTGAGAACAGAATTTGAAAGTGAAAAATGTATTCAGAGATCAGAAATGATAAACATACTTATAACTGTCCATACAGCTACCTATGCAGCTTTTTCCTATGTAGAGGACTTAACTCCCCAAGTTTTGAACTTGCACAGTTTCTACCAGATTTCCCCTCTTAGGGGTATAAGGTGTTGTCCCCATATGAATCTAGCAGTATATTTAAACCACAAAAATAAAGATTAATAAATTAAACTCAGAGCTCAAGATTCTTAAGAGCTCTGCTTAATGATAGGGAGACCCATGTGGAGGTCTTGTGCCTCTGACCGTCCTCCTGTCCTACCCAAGCTCTGTAAGACAGTGTGACCCATGAATTCCCATGAGAGAGAATGAGAAAGAACATGCTGATCCTATGGGTTTCCAGGATGATGATGTCCTGTATGGACTTCGGTGGGGTCTGGAGAAATGGAAAACTATACCACAAAGGCGGCACTCCCTTTCTTTCACCTTTCTCACTCCCATTCACGAAACTAAACAGGACGGACTGCCCCTCTGTTTTAATGCACTCTTATAAATCACCTGGCAAGGCAATGTCATCATTACCACTCGCTGCCATCATCAATGCCTGTGTTAGTTCAAGGTTTGACAATTGCAGTGTCCTTTACATGGCATACACCTAAAATTGGAAACAATCTGGTTTAGAAGGTAGCAGTCCGCGTGTTAAGCTGAAAGTCGTTTTGTAAGCATGAAACAGCTGCTCTCCAGATTCTGCATTGGCTGCCTCAAGTTTTCCAGGTGGAGTTTAAGTGTTGTTTTTGACTTATGAATCCCTAAATGCCTTGAGACTAGCCTACCTGAGAGACTGACTCGCCCCATGTGTTGAGATCATCGGAAGCGCTTAAACCAGAGCTCCCTTGGCATAAGAAAGAGGGAGCTGCTGGTAGGTGGTACTGTGTGAGGGCTCCTTGACTTTACAATTCACTTCACAGCCCAACCAAAGTGACTCTAATTTGTTGACTTTTTAGAGGATACTGGAAAACCCATCTATGTAGGCATGTATGGAGGGCTACATGTGTGCAATACAAACAACAGATGAAGCATTACTCTAAATTACCAGAACTCAGTTCAATAAAACAAAGGTTACAGTTAAGTTTAGACCACCATCCCCCACATCTTCCCACATTTTTTTTTAAATTAAAAACAAACAAACAAAGCTATTTCCATTACAGGTAACTAGAAAAGACTGACACAGCCCTCTTGTGTTGCAAAACCTCAGACCCCAACTATAAATAGACATAAGCAATACTAATCTCTGCCCCTCACACACCCCTTTGCTAGAGAAACACTATTGACAATACTACTGCTGGGCATACAGATTATTCAGATAACTTTGGCAGACAGCTCTGCACTGCTCATTCTCAAAACACAAGGGAGACAGTACCAAGTACAGGACAGCTTAGAAACTGCCTTTGTTATTAATAACTACAATATTTAAAAAAAACCCACTCAGATAAATCAATTTTCTCCAAGAGAAAAACAAAACCCAGAGATGAATTTAATTTGCTGTGTACTTGTTTAAACAGCTGACTGGAGAGTTTATTATGCCCGATTGCAGGCCTTCAACAACAGTGACAGTTTCTTCCTCATTTACCACCCCCCCCGTTCTTTCTCAGCAAGTTTCCGTTGACAAAGCCTACAGCTATACTCTCAAAAATCATATAAAACCTGACACTGCCAAAATTTCAACCACAAAAAAAGGTGTTCTAAGGTGTTGCCTTTCAAATCTAATTTTAACAGACAACTGTGTTCTGCGAGCATAGAGCATGATAATGTGAAGCACACAGGGCTATCCATGGGCTGCAGATGGAGCTGTTGACAAACCAGTTCTAGTCACTGGAGTAAAAGCCTGTGCTGGGGACTGAGCACTCTGGAATCTCTCCCCTCTTTTCAAGGAGCATTGTCCTAAATTCTTTTCAACTGCATTCTTGGAATGACAGCATCCAATGACACAAAAGTAAGACATGCTTATACACACTAATTAGTGAATGAAGATTAAACTCAGAGATTATCTGACAAGGACAGAGAAACACACAACAGTACTACAATACATTAACCCTCTCCTGACTCATCTAGGAGGTTCTATAAGGGGGCAGCCAGCTCCTACTGCTTGTTTGTTAACTGCAGGCATGTGTACAAATGACATAATGAAGTATGTGGTTATTTATCATAAAACCTGAAATTTTACAAGGCTTTTGTTAGCAAAGGTAAAACAGGATCGAACTCCACTGTGCTCTTGTGTACTTTGCCACTTTCCACAGTTGTAGCCCTATCACTGTGCCAGCTGACTGCTAAAGCGCAACAGTTATGTTACACTTGAAATTTCCCATAACTATTGCTTGGGGAATGAAGAGAAGCCCAGCTGTTATATTTACTAGCAGAGGATGTTCATTCAACCTTCCTTTGGACAATTCAAATTAAGGTTTCAGATCACAATTATACAAGGCAAGAATGATGTTTCGCCAGAGCTTCGCGAACCAGCTGAGCAGCGGCGAACCAGCTGAGCAGCACACAGCAGGAGTTTGCCTGGGACTGGTAAGTATCCGTGTGTGTTTGTTTGCTTGCTGAGGAAGTATCCGAGCGCGTGTTTGCTGGGGGGGCAGTGTGAGAGCCTCAGTGAGTGTCTGATTGGCTGCTAGCCTGCAGGGGGCAGGCTGTAGGGTGACTGTTTGTTTGCGTCAGGGAAGCCTGGCTGTTTAAAAATAGCCAGAGTTTCGCAAACCAGCTGAGCAGCGGTGAACCAACTGAGCAGCGGGGACAGCAGAGCAGCACACAGCAGGAGTTTGCCTGGGAGTTCGCCTGGAGTGAGCCCAGTGAGGCTTACGTCTTGCAAACTGCTCTGAGGAAGCTCATAGTAGGAAGGTGATATGGAAGGGGGGGGGGGTTCAGCTGTTGTGACCTGCACTGGATGTGCCATGTTTGTCTTTCTTCCACAGGACAGAAGCAACTTTGTCTGTACAAAGTGCAAGCTGGTCTCCATATTGGAAGAGAAGATTGAAGGTCTGGAGCAACAGATAACGACCCTGCGTTGCATACGAGAAACTGAGGATTTTCTGGACAAAACTCAGGATAGGCTTCTAGGGGCACAAAGCTCTACAGATATAGAGCAGGTTGCACAGAGGAGCCAAGAGGCCAGTGAAGAAGCGTGGCAACATGTGACCTCCAGAAGAGGTAAGCGGAATGTCCGGGTTCCAGTAACACAGACACAGGTAATTAACCGCTTTCATGTTCTCTCCACAGGTATCGTTGCGGAGAGTGGACCAGATGATATGTCTGGGGCGAGAAAGCAGAAGGAGACTCCGATGGTTGGAAGGCATGAGATGCTATGTCCTGAGGTTGGGAGTTCCACGACCACCACTCCCAAGAGGAGAAGGCGGGTGGTGGTGGTCGGGGACTCTCTCCTCCGGGGGACTGAGTCATCTATATGCCGCCCTGACCGGGAAAACCGAGAAGTCTGCTGCTTGCCAGGAGCTAGGATTCGCGATGTGACAGAGAGACTGCCGAGAAACATCAAGCCCTCGGATCGCTACCCCTTCCTGCTTCTCCATGTGGGCACCAATGATACTGCCAAGAATGACCTTGAGCAGATCACTGCGGACTATGTGGCTCTAGGAAGAAGGATAAAGGAGTTGGAGGTGCAAGTGGTGTTCTCGTCCATCCTCCCCGTGGAAGGAAAAGGCCTAGGTAGGGAGCGTCGAATCGTGGAAGTCAACGAATGGCTACGCAGGTGGTGTCGGAGAGAAGGCTTTGGTTTCTTTGACCATGGGATGGTGTTCCATGAAGGAGGAGTGCTGGGCAGAGACGGGCTCCATCTTACGAAGAGAGGGAAGAGCATCTTTGCCAGCAGGCTGGCTAACCTAGTGAGGAGGGCTTTAAACTAGGTTCACCGGGGGAAGGAGACCAAAGCCCTGAGGTAAGTGGGAAAGCGGGATACCGGGAGGAAGCACAGGCAGGAATGTCTGTGAGGGGAGGGCTCCTGCCTCATACTGGGAATGAGGGGCGATCAACAGGTTATCTCAAGTGCTTATATACAAATGAACAAAGCCTTGGAAACAAGCAGGGAGAACTGGAGGTCCTGGTGATGTCAAGGAACTATGATGTGATCGGAATAACAGAGACTTGGTGGGATAACTCGCATGACTGGAGTACTGTCATGGATGGTTATAAACTGTTCAGGAAGGACAGGCAGGGCAGAAAAGGTGGGGGAGTAGCACTGTATGTAAGGGAGCAGTGTGACTGCTCAGAGCTCCGGTACGAAACTGCAGAAAAACCTGAGTGTCTCTCGATTAAGTTTAGAAGTGTGTGCAACAAGAGTGATGTAGTGGTGGGAGTCTGCTATAGACCACCGGACCAGGGGGATGAGGTAGATGAGGCTTTCTTCCGGCAGCTCGCGGAACCTACTAGATCGCATGCCGATTCTCATGGGTGACTTTAATTTTCCTGATATCTGCTGGGAGAGCAATACAGCGGTACATAGGCAATCCAGGAAGTTTTTGGAAAGCGTAGGGGACAATTTCCTGGCGCAAGTGCTAGAGGAGCCAACTAGGGGGGTGCTTTTCTTGACCTACTGCTCACAAACCGGATAGAATTAGTGGGGGAAGCAAAAGTGGATGGGAATCTGGGAGGCAGTGACCATGAGTTGGTTGAGTTCAGGATCCTGACGCAGGGAAGAAAGGTAAGCAGCAGGATACGGACCCTGGACTTCAGGAAAGCAGACTTCGACTCCCTTAGGGAACGGATGGCCAGGATCCCCTGGGGGACTAACTTGAAGGGGAAAGGAGTCCAGGAGAGCTGGCTGTATTTCAAGGAATCCCTGTTGAGGTTACAGGGACAAACCATCCCGATGAGTCGAAAGAATAGTAAATATGGCAGGCGACCAGCTTGGCTTAATGGTGAAATCCTAGCGGATCTTAAACATAAAAAAGAAGCTTACAAGAAGTGGAAGGTTGGACATCTGACCAGGGAAGAGTATAAAAATATTACTCGGGCATGTAGGAATGATATCAGGAGGGCCAAATCGCACCTGGAGCTGCAGCTAGCCAGAGATGTCAAGAGTAACAAGAAGGGTTTCTTCAGGTATGTTGGCAACAAGAAGAAAGCCAAGGAATCTGTGGGCCCCTTACTGAATGAGGGAGGCAACCTACTGACAGAGGATGTGGAAAAAGCTAATGTACTCAATGCTTTTTTTGCCTCTGTCTTCACTAACAAGGTCAGCTCCCAGACTGCTGCGCTGGGCATCACAAAATGGGGAAGAGATGGCCAGCCCTCTGTGGAGATAGAGGTGGTTAGGGACTATTTAGAAAAGCTGGACGTGCATAAGTCCATGGGGCCGGACGAGTTGCATCCGAGAGTGCTGAAGGAATTGGCGGCTGTGATTGCAGAGCCATTGGCCATTATCTTTGAAAACTCGTGGCGAACCGGGGAAGTCCCGGATGACTGGAAAAAGGCTAATGTAGTGCCAATCTTTAAAAAAGGGAAGAAGGAGGATCCTGGGAACTACAGGCCAGTCAGCCTCACCTCAGTCCCTGGAAAAATCATGGAGCAGGTCCTCAAAGAATCAATCCTGAAGCACTTGCATGAGAGGAAAGTGATCAGGAACAGCCAGCATGGATTCACCAAGGGAAGGTCATGCCTGACTAATCTAATCGCCTTTTATGATGAGATTACTGGTTCTGTGGATGAAGGGAAAGCAGTGGATGTATTGTTTCTTGACTTTAGCAAAGCTTTTGACACTGTCTCCCACAGTATTCTTGTCAGCAAGTTAAGGAAGTATGGGCTGGATGAATGCACTATAAGGTGGGTAGAAAGCTGGCTAGATTGTCGGGCTCAACGGGTAGTGATCAATGGCTCCATGTCTAGTTGGCAGCCGGTATCAAGTGGAGTACCCGAAGGGTCGGTCCTGGGGCCGGTTTTATTCAATATCTTCATAAATGATCTGGAGGATGGTGTGGATTGCACTCTCAGCAAATTTGCAGATGATACTAAACTGGGAGGAGTGGTAGATACGCTGGAGGGGAGGGATAGGATACAGAAGGACCTAGACAAATTGGAGGATTGGGCCAAAAGGAATCTGATGAGGTTCAATAAGGATAAGTGCAGGGTCCTGCACTTAGGACGGAAGAACCCAATGCACAGCTACAGACTAGGGACCGAATGGCTAGGCAGCAGTTCTGCGGAAAAGGACCTAGGGGTGACAGTGGACGAGAAGCTGGATATGAGTCAGCAGTGTGCCCTTGTTGCCAAGAAGGCCAATGGCATTTTGGGATGTATAAGTAGGGGCATAGCGAGCAGATCGAGGGACGTGATCGTTCCCCTCTATTTGACATTGGTGAGGCCTCATCTGGAGTACTGTGTCCAGTTTTGGGCCCCACACTTCAAGAAGGATGTGGATAAATTGGAGAGAGTCCAGTGAAGGGCAACAAAAATGATTAGGGGACTGGAACACATGAGTTATGAGGAGAGGCTGAGGGAGCTGGGATTGTTTAGCCTGCAGAAGAGAAGAATGAGGGGGGATTTGATAGCTGCTTTCAACTACCTGAAAGGGGGTTCCAAAGAGGATGGCTCTAGACTGTTCTCAATGGTAGCAGATGACAGAACGAGGAGTAATGGTCTCAAGTTGCAGTGGGGGAGGTTTAGATTGGATATTAGGAAAAACTTTTTCACTAAGAGGGTGGTGAAACACTCGAATGCGTTACCTAGGGAGGTGGTAGAATCTCCTTCCTTAGAGGTTTTTAAGGTCAGGCTTGACAAAGCCCTGGCTGGGATGATTTAACTGGGAATTGGTCCTGCTTTGAGCAGGGGGTTGGAGTAGATGACCTTCTGGGGTCCCTTCCAACCCTCATATTCTATGATTCTATGATTCTATGATGGCATAAACACCCTCATGTGATACGTGGTACAGAAAGGTTTCAGAGTAACAGCCGTGTTAGTCTGTATTCGCAAAAAGGAGTCCTTGTGGCACCTTATAGACTAACCAATTTATTTGAGCATAAGCTTTCGTGAGCTACAGCTCACTTGCATCTGATGAAGTGAGCTGTAGCTCACGAAAGCTTATGCTCAAATAAATTGGTTAGTCTCTAAGGTGCCACAAGTACTCCTTTTCTTTTTGTGATACAGAAAGAGAAAGCTACGTGGTAATTAAAGTTGTGAGCATGACATTGTATTGCCACAACTTCAGTATTCCTCATGCTCCATTTTGAACAAATAAGTGAAGAAAAATAAAGGTTATTGCCACATTGAGGTTTGAATTGAAATGTACAAGTCAGGAAATTAAGTTAAGGTTACTTTGTAATTAACTCACACATATTGCAATTCTGCTCTCAGTTATTCTGAAGGTATTCCTGTATAACTGAGAGAAGAAATTTTGTTTGTTTACTACTTAGGCCGTTAAAAGCATACCTAAGTCTACACAGCAAGCCAAATCGTAAGGTCACTGGGGCTGTGTGGTGTGTAAGTCAGAACAGCATCGGCTTTTATAGTTATTAATTTTTATAGTTAAAGGCATGCTAGATACTTAGCAAACATGATGGAAAATCACAATCCCAGCCCAAAAGAGCTTACACCATATGTTCTAGACATAACACAATGAGTGGGAATGATGAAGTATGGTGGGAATGGGCTGTGGAAGATGAGCTATATGACATTATAGATGGATTACAGAGTACCCAATTTTATTTCCTGATTTCTGTGCATTAACATTTGTATTCCCAATATTGCATTAATGTAACTTTTTTGCCATTTTTTTGTTGTGGGGCAAGGGGAAGAAGAGAAATTGCTCCTTGCATGCGCTGTTAGCATTTAAATGGACAATATTTAAAACTGAGGTCAGATTTAATTTCTTTGTGTCTCAGTTTCCAATTGTAAAATGTGGATTCCGACTCCTTAATGCTCCTTAAAATCTACTGGTGAGACTTAATTCTTGTATGTGTGTAAGTACTTTAAGGGCCTCTCCTGGATGGTATATGAACAAGGCAAACATATTATAAGACCCTAAGGACAATGTTGTTATTTTTATTGGGCATGATTTTCAAAAGTCTAGTTATTTTGGGTGCACAGCTTGAGACACCTTAAAGGAGCCTTCATAATATGCTAAGCAGCTATCTTCTGGGTCTTTTTAAGGCAATGCCAAATGAGTATCCAAAAACCAGGAACCTACATTCACTAGCAACTCTTCAAAATCTTGGCCATTATTTATGCACAGGTTTATAATGACAGTTAACGGAATGGGGAGGTCCACTCCTTGGAAGGCTTAACTCTGTATAATGTTGTATACACTTTATACATAACATTTTTAATTATTTATATTACTATTAAGTTAATCATTGTTCATAATAATGCTTTATTCTTCTGGAAGTTCCTTCCAACTGAGAATTGATTTGAATGCATACTGGTTCACAACAGCAGAGGATTAAGCCTCACTGCCATGTCTTTACCTGGCCTCAGGGACATTAAGTTAATTGCCCATTATACAGAATTGTACAGAATTGTACCTGCAGAGTTGTACACAGAGTTGTACCTGCAGAGCTGCAGCAGAACAGCATAAAAGATGGTCTGGAAACAAGGTGGGGAGAAGGATGTCACGGGAGTGGTGAGACGTCACATATCGGCAAAGCAAAGTAAGCAAGGGTAGAATAAGAAAGTACGTCAAAGATAATTAAAGGCCACGTAAAAAGATTTTAGCTGTAGAGACAAAGGGAAAGGACTGATTTTAAAAAAGTGCTTTTTAGGAAAATCTACATGATTTGGTGACACACTGAATATTTAGTACAAAAAGGAGTGGAAGAGGATTCAATAGCTATTTTGGATAGGCTGGTATCGGGAACAGGGGTGCTAGAACAATTTGTATAGTGGGAGTGCTGAGAGCCATTGGACAAACTGCAAATGCTGTATATGATAGAAACCACTTGAAGTCAGGGGTGCTGCAGCACCCATGATCTGGAGAGTTGAGAGTAAAAAGACCAGAGCAGAGATTACTATAATCAACAAAAGAGCTGACCAAAGTATATGCAAAGTTTTGAATATAGGTGGAGAGGAATATTTATTGTACTAAGGACTGCTGTGATTGCTAGATTCTGAGCTAAATTCTTGTGAGCTTACGTTGACTAGTACAGTAGAACACCTCGCAAAGGGAGATTGTAACTGAAATGTTCGTAACTCTGAACAAAACGTGATCATTGTTCTTTCAAATGTTTACAACTGAACATTGACTTAATATAGCTTTGAAACTTTACTATGCAGAAGAAAAATGCTTCTTTTAACCATCTTCATTTAAATGAAACAAGCACAAACAGTTTTATTATGTCTGTCAATTTTTTTTTAACTTTCCCTTTTTTAATTTATTTTTGTCTCTCCTGCTGCCTGATTGCGTACTTCTGGTTCCAAATGAGGTATATGGTTGACCGGTCAGTTTGTAATTCTGGTGTTCATAACTCTGAGGTTCTAGTGTATCTAATTTCAATAGGACTTTAATTGTGGACTAAGAGTTCATTCCAAATGAGAAAGACTGGCTGAATCAGCTCCATATGGAAAAACTATAGTCTCCTCCTCTTATTTTAATGAGACAAATACAAAACAGAAACAAAGTTGAAATCCTGAGCCCACTGAAATCAATAGCAGAACTCCCGCATATGAATATACTGGGTGAAAGTCTAGCTATACTGAAATCAATAGGTGTTTTGCTATTGGTTCCAAGGGAGCCAAGATTTCATCCAGGGAACATGCAATATGTTTGTAAAATGTTATCAGTATTGTAAAACCACAATTTGTAATCTAATCCAGGTGACGTCCTGTAGGCTTTGTGGATATTCACAGACTAGAATTGAAAGATTGAAAAAGACAAAGAGAAACCATCAGCAAATTTTCTAAGTTAATGAGCTTTGGACCTACATTCACTAGATTCAACTGTTCAAGATTTCAGGAATGTCATTTTCTGATAATTATACTACATTCATTGCAAGTCAGAGAACTGAGAAACAGATCTGTGCCTACTATCGTTACATATTCAGACATACATTGAGAATGTAATTGAAAGGGAGCATACATTAACTTCAATAAAGTATTTGCTGTATTCATGAAAATCACAGAAATTAGAGATGGAGACCTACTGTTTAATAATGCACAACACTGAAGAACCACCTAGGACAAGAAGTGAGTAAGTCTAAAACGAAGCTTCAGGGGGAATTTAGAAAGGCAGAACTCAAAGTAAGCTTTCGGCAGGGAAGCTGAAGTTAACTCATAGGCTAGTGAAAAGAACTATGGTATCTTTAGTGACCTCAAGTAATCGGAGCCTCAGGTTTGTATCTCCCTCAAAAAAGACAACATCCTTAGAACAGTCTGCAGCATTTGATTAGTAGTGACTCAGTGGGAACTCCTCAGAGCTTAACAGGAAAGGATTTCTTCTTCCACAACAAAAAATAACAAAAATAAAACTTTTTTTTTACAATGAAAAATAGAAAATGTAATTTAGTTTAGGGAAGTAGTTCCCCAACTTGTTCTGCCGCTTGTGCAGGGAAAGGCCCTGGCGGGCCTTTGTTTACCTGCCACGTCCACAGGTTTGGCCAATCACAGCTCCCAGTGGCCGCGGTTCGCTGCTCCAGGCCAATGAGAGCTGCTGGAAACGGCGGCCAGTACCTCCCTCGGCCCACGTCGCTTCCAGCAGCTCCCATTGGCCTGAAGCAGCAAACCGCGGCCACTGGGAGCCGCGATCGGCTGAACCTGCGGATGCGGCAGGTAAACAAACTGGCCCGGCCTGCCAGGGGCTTTCCCTGCACAAATGGCGGAACAAGTTGGGGAACCACTGGCTTAGGTGGGTTAAGGGCAGTTTTTTGGGGGGGAGGAATCAACACGAACTTTTATTTTTAAAAATTTCCATTTTGTTAAAAAAATCCTGTCAAAACATTTGTAAAGGAAAATGTCCATCTTACTCTAGAATAAGGACTTCCTCTCGATCACTGAAAAAACTTACAGTAGAACCTCAGAGTTATGAATACCTCAGGAAAGGAGGTAGTTCATAACTCTGAAATGTTTGTAACGCTGAACAAAACATTATGATTGTTCTTTCAAAAGTTTACAACTGAACATTGACTTAATACAGCTTTAAAACTTTACTGTCCAGAAGAAAAATGTTTGCTTCCCCCCAGCCCCCGCCTTTTTTTTAGTGGTTTACATTTAACACAGTACTGTATTGTATTTGCTTTTTTACACCGTCTCTGCTGCTGCCTGATTGCACGCTTCCGGTTCCAAATGCGGTATGTAGTTGACTGGTCGGTTCATGCTCTGGTACATCCTGGTGTGACAAGAACAGTCCAAGAAGTTGTGATCATGTGACAACCAAAATACACAGCAACACATCAGCCTTTTTATATATCAAGTGAACTAATCCAAGATGGATACCCTCTGCATTTAATTTTATTTTTTTAAATGCAAGGATAACAAAACCCCAGTTATTGTTTCTTCCTGAGAATATGTTTGATGTTAATTACAAGTTAGAAAATAAAAAATCTATGCCTTCTGTTTATTCACATATATTCAGAACACAAGGTCTGATTTCTTTACTACCTTGCACCTTGTGTAGTCATTTACATCTACACAAATTGAGTGCAAATTGGATGTAAAATGCTACTATTCTCATCTGGAAATATGTTACATCTATTTTCACTTATCGGCACAAGTGTAAATGACTACAAAAGGTGCAAGACAGTGCAGGATCAGGGCCACAGTATGTGGAAAGTTTGCATAAATTAATGTGAAAAAAGTGTTTGCTGTGTTCATAGAATCTCAGAAGTCAGAATGGAAGAGACCTATTAAGTTTTCTGCCATTTCTGCCTTCCTGTAGATTCAGGATTTCCCTGTAGTAGATTCTCCAGTTCTTTGTCTAGTCCACTTTAAATGATTCAAGCAATGAGACTGCCACTACTTCCCTTGACAGAGTATTCTACAGTTTAATAGATCTTGCCATGAAGAAACTTGTCTTTCTATTCTTACTGCATATTCAGGCTGTCTTTATTTTTTTCCCATCAGCCTAGATCAGCGGTTCCCAAACTTGTTCTGCCACTTGTGCAGGGAAAGCCCCCGGCGGGCCAGGCCAGTTTGTTTACCTGCCGCGTCCGCAGGTTCGGCCGATCGTAGCTCCCAATGGCCGCAGTTCGCTGCTCCAGGCCAATGGGGGCTGTTGGAAGAGGTGGCCAGCATGTCCCTCGGCCTGTGCCACTTCCAGCAACTCCCATTGGCCTGGAGCAGCGAACTGCAGCCAGTGGGAGCTGCGATTGGCCAAACCTGCGGACGCTGCAGGTAAACAAAGCGGCCTGGCCTGGCAGCGGCTCTCCCTGCACAAGCAGCGGAACAAGTTTGGGAACCACTGGCCTAGATATTTCCTTTGGACCACCCTGAAGTCAATGAGCAGCCTCACACTGACTTCAGTGGCATTGGGATCAGGCACTTATTGTTGACTCTTTCTTCCTTATGAAGGAACACTAAACACTTCAACAGAAGTGTAGGATCAGCCTGGCCTTACTGTTTGTCTAGTCTGATGTGTGATTCTGTGTTTGTCTAGTCAACTGGAAGTTGCTAAAAATGCTGTTTATAAATAAATCTTTAACCAGTCCCCTGCAAAAAAAATCACTCTACTATTGTTTAATTCCAAAACAATTCACAAGTCAAATCACTAAACACATCTGCTGCTAAGTGTGCCCGTGATATTGGAACTACATCACAATTTGCAATTAGAACCATTCAATCTTGTCTATGAAAGAGGGGAAAAAATCTGACCTGAATTTTAAACAAAATTCAATGACGACAGACTACAGGCTCACACCAATTTTATTTTCATTTTACATCTACCTGTCATTCCTGTATTTACTGGTGCAATAAGAGTGGGCATTAAAAACGGGGAATGACAACACCCATAACTGTCCTAACCTTATCAATTTTAAGCTCTTGTAAGCTGTGTAAAACAGTGCATCATCTCCTCCAAAGCAATGGCTGTTTTATACAGTTTGACTATGTGATGAAAGAAGCTAGTTGACATGCACTTACCGTATCAGGCCCTGGCACCTTCACTGCAGACACTAATCAAAGTGCTCCTTCAGAAGGGTGAGAGAATCACCATTTGTAATGCAATAATTAGGCTGGGTAGAAGGGCCTGAAAAGTAAATCAATCTAGTCTGCTCTCCAAATCTGACACCATTCTCTTGGCAGATTGTTAACATAATGAGACAGAAGCCTACAAAAGGTCCCACAAAAGACCTATGTCTTTCTTCCTTCTTCCCTTACTCTTGTAATGCTACTTACAACATAATTACAGACAATCCTACACCGGGATAAAAGCAGCAACTTCTAAGAAGCTCATCAAAAATAATTTGGCAGAACAGACGGGCAATATAGCACAGCAGCAGGCTAATACTCTTTGTCCTACTCAATAGAGGTTATTTTAACCTATTCCCTCCCAGAGCTACCATGATAATTTCTTACAAGGAACAATCACGAAAAATTCCAAAAATAGGACAAGGAAGATAATTCATATAGTAGCTTAAAAATCCTGGATCTTATTTTCCACTTACTTAAACTTGGATAAATCAGGAGTAACTCCAATGAAGTCAAAAGCATTACATAGGAGTACAAAATTGTGACTGTAGAGAATCAGGCCTGATGTGATTATTTTGAATTTTAACAAGGAATAGACCAGCCATTTGTGAAGATAAGGTTTTCAAACAGACTTGTTTTCTTTGTACAACCATTATAACGGAAAGAGCATAGCCTGATTAGCAGGCCCAGCCTATCAATTTAATTTCATTAAGTATGACAGCTACACTATTTAAAACTAAGGCTACGTCTGCACAACCACTTATGCCGGCAAAACTTATGTCATGCAGGGGTGTGAATATTCCGTCCCCCCGAATGATGAAAACTACAGTGACATAAATGCTAGTGTGCACAGCGCTATGGTAGTGGGAGAACTTCTCCTGCAAACATAACTTATCCCACTCACGGTGGTGGGTTTTCTCTGCTAATGGGAGGGCACTTTCCTGTTGGCACAGAGCAACACTGCACCGTTGCAGTGTTGTACATGTAGATATGGCCTATGCAATACTTACTTATTTCTTGTACTACCATAGCAAACTAAGATCTCCAGATATGGACCAGGACCCCACTGTGCTAGTGGCTGTATAATCACACTTTAAAAACCACGCGCAAAAAAACCAAACAAACCCATCCCTTATGCTAGGCATCCCTTTATTGCATATAACAGTAAACATATATTGTATGAGCACTGCAACATAATGAATACGCTAATCTTTCTTCTACCTCAATCACATAAATATTAATTATTGTATATCATTTAGCATCACTCTAATTAGCCACTTCCAGCTCCATAAACACGATGTAATCACTGTCTTATGTCACTTAGAGGGTAAACTTTGTATCGTTATGGCTTGATAGACTCTTACAGTGTATTCACCTAACTGGCTTACAAAAATATTGTTGTATATACAACAAATACACAATACCTGACTAAAGGCTGTAATTCAATTTCAGGATTCTGCCATCATTCAAAAACTGTTTGAGATGGAGTCTTGTTCTTTGACTTTAGCAGAACTCCATGATTAAAGGAATAATATTACATTCATTCAAACCATCTGTCTTATTCTGGATGTACTTCCACAGTGCATTTGCTCAGTTTTCCTTTTTTTTTTTTTTTTTTGCCTATGGTCATGCGAGCAGCATGACTAACTTCTTTCAATACTCATTGTGGGCAATGTTAGTGATTAAATTAGGTAAGAAATCAAGAAACTCATTGATAATTACTGCCACTGGCTCTTTTGAGCAAGATGCTTATATTCAATATACAACTATATTCTATCAGGTGATACTAGGTGGATTAAGGGTTCCAGAGATTTGTCAAGAGTTTCTCAAAGACAAAGAGATTTTGAGGACTTCTGGGAAGTTTCGCAGCTCCTTTTTGCAGCACAGGAAGCACATTGCCTACCATTCAGAAGGGTGATCTCTGCTTGCAAAAAATCTGCAATGTTGGACCCTAATAGTTTAAAAACAATATCTTATCCTGATTTCATTTTCTCTACAGTATAATACCTTCAAATTATATATTTCACCTACCACTGCATGATGCATGACGTCTATTTAACAGCACACTGAAGCTGGACACATCGGTAGTTAAGGACAAATTAGGCTGCATATCCCCTCCAATCTGAAACTTCTGGGTAAACTTTGGTAATCAAAAGGAGTTTGGCCAAGATACCAAAGTCAACATGATCTTTAATGAACTCAAGTGGTTAGAACAATAATTATGTCTCATGGAAAAGTTGACACTACCAGCAGCAAAATGTCTCCACTCCAACAGCGTTATGGAGCGAACACTCATTCAATACTGATTCATCTGGAAGGGCACCACCTACTGAATCACTTATATACTACCTAAATTAGATTATCAGAGCACACACCCAACTGCTTTACTTACACAAGTGAATGGATTTGAGAGGATGTGATAAGTGACCTGCCTGACAGAATCATATGACAACACAATATACTGTAGCAAGTTGGCCATTGTAAATTGGTTGCTTTGGTATTTCTTGGCTTGTCAAGATGGATACCATGCTAAGTTGTTTTTATTGTAATTCCCTTTTGCAAAGAATATTTGACTTCACATATTTGAGAAGCCAAACTATCAAGTAATGTTACATAGCTTTTTATATTATGATTTTAAATGGTTTATTATGCATTTTTTTTATTTAAAATTATTTGTTCGAAGCTTCTCTCATGAAAAAAGCATATTTGTTCACTCAAGGTACCTCATCCACCTATCAGAAATGGATCCTGACTGGTTCATTCATAGAGACATATTTATGAACTCAATGTGTGATTTTGCATAAAAGAAGAGATCAAATAATTCTCTCCGCTTTGTTAAGTGGTCATGCCTTCTATTACAGAACATACCAGCACTCTAGTTAAGGCAGAACTTGATATCATCTTACACAGTATGTGACAAGTAGTATTATTGCCTTGGGCAAAACTGATAAGGGTCAAGAAGACTAGGCGTTGCTTCTTTGTGTAAGTTACTAGACACACACTGATGATTCATGTTTTACTGCACAGCTCAAATAAATGCAGTTTCTATAGAGTTTGTCTTTTTCTCAGATAAAATCCAGAAAGGAAGAAACAACCACCAAAAATAATATTTTGGCTTTTGGAAGAAATCTAAGGTGAATAATAATTGAAAATAGTATTTCCAGTTTATTTTTTACAGAAAGAAGTGAAAATGATTGCAATAGAAACGGCAATGACATCAAAAGGACAAAAAAAAAGGGGAAGGGGAGCTGCAGATAACTTTACAACAGAAGAGTATGTGTCTCCCCTTTGGATGTCTGGCAGATAAGAATCATAGCATACAAAGGGAAATCCATATCTTTTGTTAGAAACTTCTGAAATATTAAATAAGGCAAAATTCTCTTCCTGGACCACACTGCAAAACTCTTACCTGCAGGTCAGATCTCTACTGTATTGTCTATGCACCCCAATGCACAGTGTCAGAGTAGTTTATGCAATAAAGATCTGCATCAACAATCAGTGCTCCCTGCTTTGACAACACAGCCAGGGGAAGATACTCAGAAATTGCTATTAGTAGCGAACCAACCTCTAGGTTGTTCTTCCTTATGCCCTACAGCCCCAGTACCGAGAGCAGTGGCGGGCAACCTGCAGCCTGTCAGGGTAATCCACTGGTGGGCCGCGAGACAGCGTTTACATTGACCGTTGCCAGGCATGGCCGCCCGCAGCTCCCAGTGGCCGCGGTTACTTTAAGAGATTAGAATTTTTGTTTGTCCACTGTGTGCATTTGACATCACTTATTACCAGTCAAATTTGATTGTTTCTACTATGTATCCAGTCAGTCTCCTGCTTTGTGTGGGTCTTCATACAGCAGGAACAAAGATAAAAACATTTTTAAAACCACAAAAGAAAAATGGCGGGAGGGATTTGCAGAGAAGGAGGGGGGGCTATGAAGGCTTTGACGATGTCTTTGGGCTCTGTCATTCCTGGGCTGTGGGGGCCCCAAGCTGCATACTTTAGACTGCATTAAGGGCCTGTCTGCATTACAGCAGCCTCTTCGGGCTGCCCTCTAAGCTGTGGCATTGCTTAGAATCTCTGCAGTGCTATGAGACTGCCCCCAGTCATGGCTCCTATCAGGGTCCTTAAGAGGCAACCTTATAACTTCAGTAGTTCTTGTGCTTTTGGAGCCTTTTATGCCATAACATTCTTTATATGCAGGGTAATGGGGCTAGAGCAGGGGTGAGAATCTCGCTAAGTGTCCCCATAAGTGACTTGCCCTGTGCCACACAGCGAATCATTAGCACAATACAAATACAACCCAGGAACACTGTTCTCTCTAAGATGTGGTGTGTGCGCATGCACACAGATCTTAAACCCCCCACACATGGTGAAACACCTCACGCACAACAATTTGCACAGAAGAAATTTTTTGTGCACACGACCTGTCAACAATTTGCACAGAAGAAATTTTTTGTGCACACGGCCTGTCAACATTTTGCACAGAAGAATTTTTTTGCACACACAGTCTGTCAAAAGTTAGAGGGAACATTGCTTAGGAGCCCTGTCTCTAACCACTCACCACACTTCTGAGGAATGTGAAATCAAAGACCTAGGAAAGGAATGCAACTGTATATGTTTCTCTCTAACCAAGTAAATGCCAGTTCTGAAAATAATGCTGCAGATCCCAGTGATAATCTACTATGTACACAGACACTCACTGTTCCCTATTGCTTGTGTGGGACTTTCACACAGCAATAGGAGAGAGAAAAAAACATTTTTAAAAATAGAAAAATGTGATTTTAAAACCACAGAATAGGGCTCAGGAACTCACAGACAGGGAGGGAGGGACAATGGAAGCTTTTTGATAAACTTTGTTCTTGGGCTTTTAAGACCAGAGTGGGCTGAGAGTCGGAGTATGTTTATGGGGAGCCTTTGATATTGTACTGTGCATTTTAATTGATGGTAAGTCTATCATTTTAAAAAATCTGAAAAAATAAATATGGCATGGAAAGAATAGAGTGTCACCAGTATCTTTACCTATTGTATTAGTGGCTTTGAGATGGCAAAGAATTCATTTAGAGAGACATCTGTCCTCCAGGGGGAAAATTCTGTCAGCCACATGAGTGTAAGCCCAGAAAACTTCCACTGATTTCAGTGCAGCTATTCCTGTATTAAACCGGAGAAACAGAGTACAATTTGGTTCCAAATCTTCAATAGATCTACTACAATATGTGATTTGAGGATAAAAAAAAATAATCTTTTCTGTCTTATGGTTATGTGAGGATAAGCCCATTTCAGACGTGGGTCCTGTCTTACAAAACAACTGGCTCTATCATGCATATTTTCATGTTTCAGAAAATGCAGTCCTGAAGTAGAATGTGAAATTATTATTAAATTATTAGGATAGTGCTGTACAAACACATAATGGGAGATAATCCTCCCTCCCACAAAGAGCTTGCAGTCTAAATAAACAAGACAGACAAATGGTGGAAAAGGAAAGAGATACAAAGATATGATAGGCCAATAGAAGAAATGAGAACAGAACCCAGATTGCCAGCTAAGTTTGTTATCCGCTGAACCACATTGCCTCTCACACAGCATATGTACACTCCCACAATCCTGGTGCTGTAGTATGTTGTCTAACCATCATGAACCTAGTTAGTTCTGACTTTTATTGAAGCTAGGGTGACCAGATATCCCAATTTTATAGGAACAGTCCTGATTTTGGGGTCTTTTTTTATATAGGCTCCTATTACCTCCCACCTCCTGTCCAGATTTTTCACATTTGCTGTATGGTCACCCTAATTGAAGCTACAGATTTTTATGAATTTGTCAGGTTACAGATGAATTCCTCTCTTTTAGATGCTAATTAAGTTTTTCCTGTGCTCTCTCATGAGCCTCCACAAAACCTTTTATCAGAACCATTGTCAAAACAAAGAGGCCATCAAGGCAAAAACTGTCTTTCAACAGAAATTTATTTTTTTTTTAAAAAGAGCAGATAATAAATATCTTCTAATTGTAAATTAACCCCCAACTGAACACCTGATTATCCATTTATCTTGCATATTCCTTAATTTTGTCCATACTTATAAAGAAGAAATGCCCATCACTTTTCCTAAATAACTTGCATCACTCTGGAAATATAATAAGGAGGCTGTGGGCCCAGTTACTAAACTCTGATAATACATCCAACTTAATTGCTTCAATTAGGTCATCCAAAGGGAATAACTTTATACAACCTATAGAGATTAACAAGATCTTCATGAAACACTACAAACAATTACGCAGGAATGACAGACTATCAGAGCTGGCAGAGGAACAGAAGTGACTTCCTACAGTTAGCTGTCTTTGCTACTTTGTGTGCTGGTCTAGTACAGAAGGGATAGGAAGTAGCTATTGTTCAGGTCATCCAAATACGAAAGAAAGTATGGGCCAAGACTGGTCTGAAGCACATTTCTATAAAGACTTTAGACTGGCCTTCTCTTAGAATCCCAGAATTTCTAAGCCAGGAGAAGAATTTCTTCTCCTCACACTGGATGTGTTGCAGAGCAGAACACAAGATCACGGCGTTAATATTTTGACACTGATCTTTCAGATTCTGTTTTCCCTTCCTATTCATTTTCTTCTTTTCCCCCAGAAGCATTTATCTCAGGGGTTGGCAACCTTTGGCACCCGGCCTGTCAGGGTAAAACTGCTGGCGGGCCGGGCCAGTTTGTTTATCTGGAGCATCCGCAGGCATGGAACCCTGCAGCTCCCACTGGCCGTGCTTCGCCATTCCTGCCAATGAGAGCTGCGGGAAGCAGTGGCTAGCACGTCCCTCGGTCTGCACTGCTTCCCGCAGCTCTCATTGGCAGGAATGGCAAACCACGGCCAATGGGAGCTGCAGGGCTCCGTGCCTGCAGACACTCCAGATAAACAAACCGGCCCGGCCCGCCAGCAGTTTTACCCTGACAGTTCGGGTGCCAAAGGTTGCCGAACTCTGATTCATCTGGTATAGCAAGAAAGTGAAATTCAAAAATTTTTAACCAATAAAAATCAAAGGGATTCAATGTTCACAAAAAATGAATACAACCAATGTATATATTTTTTAAAATTGAACAAATATTCACAATTTGGGTTTTTTAGAACTTTATTTGCCCAATTCTATAGACTAACTCTGATACTTAAAATCAAATCAATGTTTTTACAACTCAACTTCAGAGGATTAGAAGGAAATTAGTATGCCCAGATCAAACAGGTTATTTCCTGTGCGGCAGACCGTAGTTTTGTAGCTATATATAGACACATGTACAAGGAGTACAAATGAATATGTCCAAACTACTTTTTTTCCCCTTAAATCATAGAATATCAGGGTTGGAAGGGACCTCAGGAGGTTGTCTAGTCCACGCCCCCGCTCAAAACAGGACCAATTCCCCAATTTTTGTCCCAGATCCCTAAAAGGCCCCCTCAAGGATTGAACTCACAACCCTGGGCTTAGCAGGTCAATGCGCAAAGCACTGAGCTATCCCTCCCCCTAGTAGGCATCATCACTCCTAAGGATACTAAGCCAAATTTAAATTCATGCTTTAGGCCTAATATCCAAGAAGTGGAATGGACGCAAACTATCTCCTGAACACAGACATTCCACCTTGCAGCTAAATTCATGACATCCAACAGCTGTTGCGAGATTATACATGCTGTATTGAGACTAGGCCTGTAGAGGGAGACTTGCACCCCAGTTAAATTTATGGTGGTTGGGATGAGGGAGATGCTTACATTACCCCAACGTGTTAGGCAAAGCACTTTGTCATACCTTATGGGTTCATGCTTAAACCTCTAAATTCTGGGATATGATCAGGAATGCAACTTTATTAACTTAACACATCTGGCAATGATTCATTCAGTACAGGTCAACCTCCCATCTATAATCCATACCACCTGGGAGACTACTGCCCCCCATATACACACACCATCCTTCCTCCAAACCCTTAACTTGGTTCCAGCACCATTGCTCAGACCCTTATACAACTCTCCCTCCCCCTTATACAAGGATTGAAGATATGGGAGGTGGGAAAAGTGAGTGATCCTTTGCTGTACTAGGAGCTGCAGCGCTCTCCCCATCCCAACACTCACCTAATCATGATTTCAATTCTACTGGACCCCTGTGAAGTGGGAACAACAAACACCTAAATAATCTGACTGACCTGCTGGGTCTGAAGAGAGGAAGAAGAAAAAATCCACACCATTTGGGCCAGTCTGGCAGGGAGAGAAACTTTCTTCTCAGCCCAAAATATGACTGGCACATAGCCAAGAAACCCAGTCCTACTCTAATCCAAAATGGGGGTTGGGGCAGAGGTAGAGAGGGAAGAGAACAGTTGCTCACAAGCGTGGAATGGAGTCCTCGGAAAGGAAAAGGTCTGATAAACTAAATCCTTTAATGTATTCAATCAGCCACTATTCTGTGGATATAAAACCCTTTCTAGTCCCCTCCTCTAATTCCATGAAGATGCTGAGTGCCCACGTAAGGGTGGAGAAGAGGGGAACAACCCTTAAAAAAGCCCCATAGGTTTCTTTTCCCCACTGGCCAAGACAAATCACCCCACACCGCTGAGGCTGCTGGGGGTGACGGGGAAAGAGTTGCATGGTTAAATTGGAAAATTTGCCCCTCAAGGCCCATGCTTCTCTGGCTCACATGGGTGAAACTTCCACTGAAGAAAATGAGAACTTCATTTCTCCTTGTGATGGAAACACTGGGACTCACTCCCCACTTGTCCAGCAGGGCCTGGATTTGTTAATCTTTCCCAAGTCTTTTGAGGAGAAGATAGTGTGGAGGTGAGAGCAATATGAGAAAGAATGCCTCTTTAAATATTGGCTGCTTCGTTGAGCCATCTATTTTTTTCTCAGTTCAGGGTTGGTGTGGATGGTAAGTAAGATGCATTTGGGATTTTTATCCTATACATTCGGCTTATTTTAATTGTCTGTGCAAGTGTCAAGAGCAGTGGGCAGGCACTTTTAAATACATCTGAAGAAATAAGTGAAAATAGAGGGCAGAACCTCTAGGCATTGGCTAAAAAGGCAGATGTTCGACTTATTATTTAATATATGCTGTTACAAGAATTTAAGCTTCTTTTCCTGTATAAAAATATAAAGCTTTTATTTGTGGTGTTTTCTAATTCTGCTTTATAGCTTTTTAAATTTATCATTGTTCAGCAGTAGCTTTGCTTTAATTTCATTTTTGGCTACGTAAGGAAACGGAATGCAATGTGTTATCCTGACACTCTGAAGAATGTCTGACCTTGTTTCAACTTTTTTTAAAATGGGAAAAACCCATGAGACAACATGACAAGAATGCTCCTTTTGCCATGTACAAAATTAGGCTCTCACTGTGAAACAGACATGTTTCTCCATCTGAAAAGAAGAGTTCATTTCCCATGCCCTTCATTCTTTAAAGGCATAATAACAATAGCATACATTTTGAAGTTTGCTTCCTCCACTATCTCATCCCTAAACTATGAACAAAACCTGTGTGTTCTTGAGGTAGCAACAGGGATTAATGAGCAAAGGGCATTATTGAAAAAATGGTATAAGCCTTACAGAAAGTACTATACTTAGAAACATTGGAAATCCATAATATCCCATAGTGAATTAAATCTTAGTGATCTGGAGGCAAGTACACATGCAAGCACCCAGACTGGAGCAGGTCAGAAAATGATGTGGGTTTTATTCTCTCCCAACATTGAAAATTCAACATTGTATTTAAAATGCAAAAAAAAAACCAAAAAAAAAACCAACCACATATGTTTGGTTTCAGTTGGAAAGTTTTCTGGATTTGTCCAAACACCCCCATGTTTTTAGTTTTTTTCCACAAAAGGTCAACATTTTCCACAGAAAACAGACACTGTAGATACTCTACAAATGTGCAACACCTGCCTCAAATTGCTTACAATGTATGAACTTGATTGTGACCTTTGCTGATCATTCAAACAAAGGAATAAGGGAGCATAAGGATATGCAAAGGGTCACACCAGCAGGTGACCCTTATTAACTCCAGCCAGGATAGATGAGATACTGGAATGTCTCTTGGAGACAGAGGAAGCAGGACAGAAAAAGGTCTACAAGGAAATGCCTAGGAATAGCCAATATTGAGGAGAAAGCTTAGGGTGAGTTTTATGCTTTGATGTCACTTAAATTAACAATAAAGGTAAACCCCAGGAAGGGAGCAACTTTGTACTATATTCCTTGTGTGTATCCTCTGTTCAGGGCAGGTGGGATTGCCACCTGCTCACAAGGATGATGCAGCATTTAATGAAATTCACAGAAGATGCTGAAATAGGAGGGGATTAAAAATCAGCAACAGACATAGGGTGATTAGAAATAAGAGAAAACTACAAAATGAGATTCAAAAACACATGTAGTCAATAGGAAAGAGAAAATTTAACAGTCGTAATGCTGAAACAGACTTCCAAATGATAGTCTACAGCAAATTAGATGTGAGTTTGCCGTACTGTATGACAGGAAAAAAGGGCAACACAAACAGGCTGCAGTAGCAAAGGCATCTTGGAACAAGGAGAAAATATTCTATTTCTCCATATTGCTCTGGTGCAACTATACGTTCAAGATTAGGGTCAGGGTTGGACACCACAGAGTTATTGATAAATTGAAGAAAGCTCTGGCAAGAGCAACAGAATTGAGGAGTGACATAAATCTACAAAAGTGTCAAGACTATTAGCACTAAAAGAGTAGAGCAATTATTATGAAAGTACACATTATAGTAACTGTGAGTGTAAGGGTAAAATTATAACAGAAATTTTAAGCTAAATTTCTGGGAAAATAATGACACTGAAATCCATTTGGCTGTGGAATAATCTGGCAAAGATAGTGGTGGAGGTTCATTATTTGAGACATATAAAACTAGACTGGACAAAATGTTGGAAACTATACAACAGAGAACAACAGACGGGTGGGGCAAAGTGGTCTATTAGATCTTTTCCATCTGTATGAATCAGAATGCTTCATATTGCCTGGGCTATTACTCACAATATTAAACAATTACAAAGAAACAGGTGGTTAAATTTGGGATGCTCTTATAATTGATCATGGTTGGGGAGCCTGCTTTAATTTTAACCTAACTGGTTCACCTATATTCCTAATTAGCAACTCTCTTTGAGAAATGCCAGGAAAATGGAGTTCACTTTGATAAAAACAAAGCAATTTGGAATTTAATTTCCTATAAAGGGAAACATAACACCTATTTTAATCAATGAGCCCCCAAAATCACAGTTACATGAAGATATTTGTCCATAAGAACAGAACATTTTTACAAACTCGTTACAGTGAAAGCTCTATTAGAAGCTATCTTTATTAGCCAACCTTCTGTCTTAAGACACCAACCTTAAGTATCACCAAACATATTGAGTACAACTCTGCACCATTTCTTTTTAATCATCACCTCAAGCAACTGATTTATTTTAAGTCAGTAGAGTGGTCACTTAAGATTAGCTTTTATTGACCATAAGAAAGTGATGCTTACAATATCTATTGCTAAAGTATAAACAGTTGCCAATAAAAGAAGAATTACGTGTTTATCCCTTAGCCAATCTCTCTGACAAATACATAAAGTTTCAGTGGTTGGGAAAGGTCAGGTGAGAAGGAGGATTATTATTCCTTTTGGCTAGTCGGATTTTATATTCATAATGTGTTTATCACAAACAAATAAATAAAACCCCCAACCTCTTCACAAAGATTTTACAGATATTCACATATCACACACACACATTATATATCTGGGTGCATTATACAGATGCATTTAAAATCTTTATGCGAAAGGGTGGGGGTATTTATAAAACAAGGATTTCAAATGTTAACATGTTTGTGAAATTGAAAATAAAATCAGGAAATTTTAAATGAAAACCTACCCTTCCATATTTTTCTTATGCCATGTCATGATGCCTCTTCCTTTATTTGTTCTGTTGATATGATTTAAGAACAAAGTGTTCTTCATTCTGTACTGCAGGTTGTGTCAGTTTCTTGGGGAAAATTAACCTGGCAAAGAAACTGCTGTGAAACATGTACTCATCTAGCCCTTTCCCTGTCATACTCCTGAATGCACAAATTTGCTGTTTGGAAGAAGTATGAAACTGAGAAAGGTGTTCAAATGTAACCTGTGCTTCTTGTCCAAGTCTTCATAGGATGTAGGAGAAGTACTAAGGGTGTCAACTCCTGACTTCAATTTTATACTTAATATGCCCACCATCACAACATCTCTCCCCCATACATGAGATTCTCCCACACTACTTCCTCCTTTTGTTACCAGGCTTTCCTAAGTTCTCCTTCCCTAAAAGTCACCTCCAAAACAGTTACACCCTATAAGTTTCCCCCTGTGCCTTCACTCATGAGGTCTCCACTGCCATTCCCACAATCAGCCTGTGAAGTTCCCCTATGATACTTCTTACTCTTCCCCCTAGGTCCCCAGGCAATACAACTCACCCCGCCCCTTTTTTTTTCTTATGAAACTGTAGGCACACTAGCTCCCCTCTTTCTTCTGTTGCTTCTTACTGACTCAAAAAAAGTTGGGGTTGCTGGAGGGATTCGAATGCAAAGGGGTTATGTTCTGCTGGCCCTAAATCTCTGATTTACTGAGTGAGGAAAGAGAATCATAGAATCATAGAATATCAGGGTTGGAAGGGACCCCAGAAGGTCATCTAGTCCAACCCCCTGCTCGAAGCAGGACCAATTCCCAGTTAAATCTACAGAAACTACAGTCAATCTGTCACCACGTACAAACACAGAGGGTGGAATGTAATTTTGTTTTCAAGATCAGTATAAAGTCACTTAGAGCTCAATTCTTCCACACTTATTCTCACTGAGTGGTACTTAATACTCAATTGGGATTACTTGCAACATAAGGGTGTCAGAATCAGGTCCTTAGCATTATTCTTGAATTTAAAGTTATGTATTAGGAACCTAAATCCAGTGCCCACTGAAGTCAATGGGAATCTTTTTTGTTAATCTCAATGGATCAGGTCCCAAAGAAGCACAACATAGACTGTATTGATCTAGCAACCACATGTCCCAGTTTACAGAAATATCCAGAACTGGATCCAATCCACTGATCAATGTCTTGAACTTTTCAAAGCATAGCACTGACCCTGCACAGGTGGATCCCGAAGTAACTTTTTTTTAAGCACAAAATTTGTTTTAATCATCAGAGAGGGGTCCCCATCTGTAGACAGGACATTTGCTTATTATGTATGACATTAAAATACTATGTGACACATGTGGGCTGAAAAATATGAAGAGATGGGGGGAGGGATAGCTCAGTGGTTTGAGCATTGGCCTGCTACACCCAGGGTTGTGAGTTCAATCCTTGAGGGGGGCCATTTAGGGATGTGGGGTAAAAATTGGGGATTGGTCCTGCTTTGAGCAGCAGGGTGGACTAGATGACCTCCTGAGGTCCCTTCCAACCCTGATATTCTATGATTCTATGATATTAGTTCATATAGGATACATAAGTCCAACATATCATATTTATGGTTATGCACAAACATAGTACCGTGTGTAAGTCAACATTGGTCTATACAAAATTGGTGAAATCCTGGCATCAGTGAAATCAATGGGAGTTCTGTCATTGAATTCAGTGGGGCCAGGATACCTAACATACCTAACACAAAACCAAAAAAGCAAGGAATGAAAAATGCATCTATCATTACAACCCCCCACTAATTCTGACACTCAGAGGCATACATACCTCCACTTGAACACTCGCCATACACACCAGACAACTCTGCTTCTTCCCCAAGCTCCCTAACACAACTAACTAACCAGACTTCCCCTATATTTCATTCCTACTATCTTTTCCACACAGTTGTGCAGAAACTCACTCACTCCTGTTTGGGACTTTGGCCAATGACTTCAAGTGAAGGAATAACAGGCTTTAGCAGGTTTACAAGTTTAAAAATGTGTTAAAAATGGAAAGTGCAGAAATCTCAGAGAAAATGTTTGAAATCAATAAGGAAAGATTTGCCTAACACAGGTTCAATCCTTAACCGTTGGCATAAATGGAAGTTTCTATCGACCTCAATGGGAGCAGGATGGTGATGAGAAAAATCACAAGAATTACAGTGAGACCTTACATAGCCTTTTCTAAATTCCATTGTAGTCAATGGAAAGACTTTCATTGATCTCCCTAGGCCCTCAATTCATTATGCGGAGAAGTCCAGCGGCCTCACCTGTTAGTCAGAACCATTCTCAAATGTAAAGCACTGTGCCAACAAAACTCTCCTGTCAACAACTATAGAAAAGTATACAAAACTCAAATCACTACTTCTGGTCATGCATCTATTAAATGTGACACCAACTACAATTGATGCATACAATTGAACAAACTTTACAGCTTACAGTTCTGTGTGAGTATGTCTCTGGTATACAGTGGCCCTGGAATTATTAACAGAGGTTGAGTGCAGTATCTGTAGTCATTGATTATTTCAGCAGTTGGAACTGGTATTTGACCTCTGCTTGTGAACAGCTATATATGGCTGAGATTTGATCCAAGCTAACAAAGCAGCATCTTTAACTTCCATTTTATGTTTGTTTCTCAGCTCTCAGTTATAGCATTTCACAGTCCCTTTCCAGCTCATGAAATATCCTTTTTTCCCCATTATAATCTCCTTCATCGTTTATAGAACAAGAGCCTCGATAAAAATCCTCACTTGTGAATTGGAATTTTGTTTAGCCAATTATAGTTCTGAAGTATCAAAACACGAATAAAGCTTGATCTGTCCTTAGTGGAAATCTAGAACTAGTTTTAACTTTAAGCAGGCCTGGTCCTGCTTATTCCTGATCCCTTCTCAGTGTTTATCCACCAGAAGTGATTACTTTTCTTGGGTTTAGATGATTAGTCAAGCCACAATAGCAAATGACATTTTATTTTGCTGATAACTGACAATTATAAGGGACATGGGAGCCTTGAATAAGCTAGGTTTCAGTGTAGGAGCCATGTTAGTCTGTATTCGCAAAAAGAAAAGGCGTACTATTGGCACCTTAGAGACTAACCAATTTATTTGAGCATAAGCTTTCGTGAGCTACAGCTCACTTCATCAGATGGCATCTACAGCTCACGAAAGCTTATGCTCAAATAAATTGGTTAGTCTCTAAGGTGCCACTAGTACTCCTTTTCTAATAAGCTAGTTATAGTAACTACCATTTGTTTGTGGTATAGATGTTGCTTTAGATGTGGTGTCCAATAACTGTCTGGGTAAGAGCATAGAAACATATACAAGAAGAAACATAGCTCTTTGCCAATATTTAGGTCTGGTTCATTTCATTTTGTTATTGCTGCTGCTGTTGTTTTTTTATTAATCTTTACTGGAGCAGACCTGCCAAGTGTCCCATGTTTGGCAGACCTGTCACACGTTCATGGTAAAATGTAACACATTTTTGACAAGAGAAGGAGAAAGCAAACACCCTTCCTCTGCCTGCTGTTAATATGTCTGTGCACTTCACAACCTTTATTAACCAAAGTCACTTTTCTCTACCTTAGGGGAAGGCAATCATCTTTCATCCATTTTACAAATTAGATAACTGAAAGGTTTCACAAGGTCTCTTCAGGAAGAGAAGGGACTAAAAATCCCCTATTCCTAATACAACAGACCCAAGGGTCATCCACTTCTCCAAACTGCTTTTTCGAAGACACAATTTACATTAAGTGCTTATGTGACCCACATTAACACAATGTTAGTCTTTAGTCCCCTTGATGGTTAGATTTCAAATAGAGGTTTGTGTGTCTGCTACCACCTCCATGGTAGTTAGCCTCGTCCTCAAAGACAACCCAAACATGGGCACTGTTATGCTTGCTAAGCTGTCTCCAACACAGACCAGTTCCTAATAGGAGAATTCAAGCCCAGCTGATTTCTCCTCTGGTATTGCTCCCAGAATCTGAGAATTACTGAGGCGGAGAATTTCCTTCTCCTGCCCCAGTATAGAGTGCAGGGGGCTGGCTTGTGCCTTCTTCAAGATGCACACTCATGGTCTGTGCATAGTGCTTACAGTGTAGGTAAAAGAGTTGCTGCTATAAGAAGAAATCAGAAGTGTTCCACTGAGAATCCATTTTTGAACAATGTTGTGTAAATTCAATCAGTGTCTTTCACTTTATACCATGGGCAATATTATCTAAACAGTAATGGAAATGAACAGTTTTTGTTTTCTGAAGATCAGGCGTGATTTTATAGAGGGTAGCTAGGGAAGGAAAATGCCTCCATGTCTTAGTCTGTCTTTCAATCCATCTGAAAGAACTTGCACAAGCTACTAAACCAGCTAAATCATCAGCATTTAAATCCAATTTATCCTTCAAGGGCTGTGTTGGAATCATGAAATCACCACAGCCTTAACTGTATGGCCTTGCAACATGAAGATATTTTAAGATTTAGATAAAGGTCTCCTATGCTATCAAAACTTAAACCCTCTCTAAGACTTTATCCCTAATTATGTTATTACCAGGTATAATCATGTTATTATCTGTATTATAATCTTGACAACAGCCAGTCAGGAAAAGATTTGTATCTTTAAGATGCATTGTCATGAATGTTAACTGCATACATGGGGTCACTAAGGTTTATGTCATGAACAAATGTATAGTTTAACTTTGCATTCAGACAGCTATAGATGGGAGTGCAAAAGGGGCTTGTTTTCTTTCGTCTTTAAAATTTATAATTTAAAACAAGTGGCTTGCTTCTTTTATCAATATTAGATTAATATGCAACTGATGCATTGCATAAAATTAAGAAAAACACCCTTCTTGTGGAAAGAGAAAAGGTTTGGGTTTCCCCCCCCCCCATTCCTGGTGATAATCAAGAGGGGTAGAATTAATTGCCAGAGCACATTCAGGCTAGGGCAGGAGAATTAGTTGAGTTCTCTGTTCATAGTACCAAATGCCGCTGAATTTTTACATAACCCTTTTTATTATGTCCAGTGCTCTGGCTTGCTATTGACATTTCCTTCAGAAAATATCTGGCAGATATAGATATGATTTTATGTAATATTTATTAAAAAGCAACATATCCACACAAACACATACACACACACAGTGGCTCCTATTGAAAACCAAACCAAACCCTTACACGTAGTTCAAAATAAAATGCTTGTTAAAGCAAACAAAAAACCTGCACAGCAATGCATGATTTTATATCTTTCAAAAATTTCAAAACTAATAAAAAACAGTTGTTCTGATGATACAGTGGCTTAATTCGTTAGCCTGAGAGCTCTGCAGAAACAACCTCTACGCTTAGATCAATAGATTTAGTCAATATATTTGCCTTTGCTACAAAGTTGCTCTACAATTTATTTGTCATCAGGAAAGGTGCCATCTACTGTTCCACAAAAGGTGTTCTTTACCTCTGCAGGAAACAGTAATCCAAGCCCTTCTAAGTTTTGAAGGCTTTCACAGATGACACATTTTTGCTTTATATAGCTTTGTATACAGATATGAATCATATCACCACTATAGCAATTCTTATAATACGAAGACATAGCTAACTAACAATCCCCAATGGGAATCTCCAACTTTGGCACAACTCCCTGACTTGCCACTATTAAAAGTATATGAACCAAGTCCTACAAAAATACACTTCCTTACTTTGAGAGACAATTAACAAGCAAAATATATTTTAAGAGGTATAGGAAGAACTGGTACAATACTTTCTGGAAAGATGGTTCTTTTTGTGAAAGAAAAAGTTAAAAGTGCCTTAGAAACCCTAGTAAATTGATTGGACATATGCAGTCTCAGATGCATCAGAGCTTTAGATAATCAGTTATGTTACACCAGCCTACTCCTTCTTAGAAATCCCTCTTCCAAGCACCAGCTTTGTCACAAAAAGCTCTCTCTTTTCCAAGGATCCCAGCACAAGCTGAGACTAAAACCATTCTCCTTGGTGTGTATATATATATACACACACACTCAAAACTCCATGTGGCAGAGGCCTGAGATCTGTTAGTTTATGTTCAAGTCAAGGAAAAGTTGATACAAGAGACTTAAAAAAAGCAAATCCATGTTACCTCTGTGATCAACTATGATAGAAACTAGATACTCCCTGGGCATGAACTAACACCTATAGCCCAGATGGACATGAGAATCCAAAGTCAGTCACCAGAACTGAAATTCAAAATGGGCTTTGAAATTCTGGACTTGGAGGCAATAGCATGGCCGAGCTCCTCAAAGTTACCAAAGGAACAATGGGACAAAGAATTTAGCATTTCCTCCAGGTAGTACTCCTGACCAAACACTCCACTGTTCCATACACTGCAACCTCATCCTTAAATGATAATGAACTCTATCACCTGGTACAGGGATACACAGAGGTCAGGTGGGGAATATACCTGCACTACTCTGGACACAGCAATGGGAGGCTGTATCACATCTGACTGCAAAATGATCAGGGGGAACTGATTTCTATAGATATTCCTTTCTTCAGAACTAAGCTAAGGAAAGCCTACTTCACTGGCCTTTGCAAAATAGTCAGCTAACGTATGCTATACAAACTTTTTCTTTTGTTTTATTATCATTTTCTCTCTATTTCTAATAAAACTTATTTTAAAGAAGATTTTATTCTGTCTGCGTGAGATTAACCAGACAACAAGATGAGAACACCTCTACCTCTATGAAAAGGTGCTGAAGGGTATGGAATTTCTGTAGCCTAACCCTCACACTCCTGATCTGAGTCATATGAGGGGCATTGGACAGAAATGCCCTCTCCCATTAAGGTGTACTGGGAGCTGTAGCAAGCAAAGACCGGGGAGAAGCCTAAAAATAAAGGAAGAGACATGAGCTGATAGGGTGCAGGTGAATTTCATTCCATTGTGCCTACTACCTTACATAGTTCCATTGTAGTCAACTGTAGTTGGGCTCTTAGCTTGAAGGTGCCAAAGGAAAAAATGACCTGTCAGATAAAGGTTTTTGCCCTCTGTAGTTGAAATCAACAAATACCTCCTGGTATTTCTTATCAAAGAAGCTTTTAAAAGTGGGACACTGTGAAGCCCAGAGTAAAAGTGGGCTTCACTTTCGACATTGGTGAGGCCTCATCTGGAGTACTGTGTCCAGTTTTGGGCCCCACACTTCAAGAAGGATGTGGATAAATTGGAGAGAGTCCAGCGAAGGGCAACAAAAATGATTAGGGGACTGGAACACATGAGTTATGAGGAGAGGCTGAGGGAGCTGGGATTGTTTAGCCTGCAGAAGAGAAGAATGAGGGGGGATTTGATAGCTGCTTTCAACTACCTGAAAGGGGGTTCCAAAGAGGATGGCTCTAGGCTGTTCTCAATGGTAGCAGATGACAGAACGAGGAGTAATGGTCTCAAGTTGCAGTGGGGGAGGTTTAGATTGGATATTAGGAAAAACTTTTTCACTAAGAGGGTGGTGAAACACTGGAATGCGTTACCTAGGGAGGTGGTAGAATCTCCTTCCTTAGAGGTTTTTAAGGTCAGGCTTGACAAAGCCCTGGCTGGGATGATTTAACTGGGAATTGGTCCTGCTTTGAGCAGGGGGTTGGACTAGATGACCTTCTGGGGTCCCTTCCAACCCTGATATTCTATGATTCTATGATTCTATGAAAAGTGTGTGAGAGTTGGAGACAAATCTTGGAGACAATCTTGGAGTTGGAGACAAATCTTTTTAAATAGAGGGGATATGGCTGTGGAATGAACATCCACATCAGGTTGATAAACCCACAATCTGACCATCTTTGGGGTAGAGGGACACCTTGCCATTTGAGAAGGCTTTTCCACCACAACATCACAACCACCAGTCTCCATTAGGCAGAAGGAACTCAGACACTGCAGAGTTTTGTATTGCTGCACATCACTAAAATACATAGGTAGAAAAACCTATGAGGTAGAGGTGGTGTTTGTTTGTTTGTTTTCGGTTGCATGTTCAGATTCTGAGAATTTGGGCCTGACTCTTCTCTCACATTGGTGTAAATCAAGAGTGTTGCCACTTTAAGAAGAAAAGTGGTGTAATTGAAAGGAGAATCAGATCCCTTGTTGGCTACATATATCGACACTTTCTTTGTTACCAAAAGGGAAATTAGAACTATTTTAAGCATAAACATAAAGATTGATCTTTGAAATCAGAACTCAGAAAAGATCTCCAATTTAACAGGCTACAGCATATTATCTTATTTTATAGGAGTAGAGAGTAATTTCACAGTCCACCAAAGCAATAAGGAACAGCAGTGAAAATGTGAAAATTAGCAATAAAACACCAGGGTGTGTGGCCGTAGTATAAAAACAGCATGCCTAGATTTTCACCTTGTGTCTCTGACCACCCAGGAACAGGAACATCCTTAATTAATACACATTGAAGCCTCATGTAATGGGGAATGTGTGTGTGTGTGTATATATATTAGGTTTTCCTCTTATTTAGAATAATAGCAGGTTTCTGACGTGTGACTTTCTGCCAGAAAAAATGAGTTGTATTCAAAATAATGATCTGGAAAATCTAATTTAAAAAAAAACAAACAACAATCACCAGCAGGAGAGTGAATTTGTGTGGGGGGGTGGAGGGTGAGAAAACCTGGATTTGTGCTGGAAATGGCCCACCTGATGATCACTTTAGATAAGCTATTACCAGCAGGACAGTGGGGTGGGAGGAGGTATTGGTTCATATTCTCTCTGTATATATAAAGTCTGCTGCAGTTTCCACGATATGCATCTGATGAAGTGAGCTGTAGCTCACGAAAGCTTATGCTCTAATAAATTGGTTAGTCTCTAAGGTGCCACAAGTACTCCTTTTCTTTTTGCGAATACAGACTAACACGGCTGTTACTCTGAAACAACAACTTTGTATACCAAATAGAAACATTCTACTGTTATAATTTACACTTCTGCAAAGTAAATGTCGGTCATTACCCAATCAGATTATCCACTCACATTCAACAGTGATCTTCAGCTGATATAAACTGTCATCATTTCAGTGAAGTCAATGGAACCCTGATAGTGCATGGAGCCTGAGGATCTGCCCCCAAAGTGCTTTGCACTCTACACAGGTGTACATGACTCTGCAAGGCAGAAGAGAATCAGGCCCCCCGATCCCACACACAACCTGCAAGTGGTAGCACCAATATCTGGTAGAAAGGCTAATAGAGTTGTTGGCACACTTGGACAGAGTTCTTAAAAGTATAAGGATTAGGTGGGATCTGCAGGGGAAGAATGCACTACAAGTGTGCCATGAGGGAGTGCAATGAATTGATGGCCATCATTGAAAACTGATGGCCCCGGCCTGAAAGGTGCTGAGTACTGCCTGAGTAATGTTGAATGACCTTAAATACACTACAATGTGAGTAGGGGCTCAGCACCTCACAGGAGATGCATGTTTTAAAGTGCAGTTCTGTTCTGAACAGTGACAAGGTAAAAAGGGCACCTTTTACTTAGCAGATTAGCTCCCTGTGTGTATTCAGATTTACATATGCTGACTTTAGTGACAATAATAAGAGTCTGCTTCTTTTTACTAAAGAAAAGTAAAAGTTTACTGAAAACCAAACACAGCTCAGTGGAAGGGAGATTTTTTTTTCTTGTGCCTGAATCCAGTTGTTAACCAAGTCCCATTTCTTGGAACACATTCTGCTCTCTGTTACACCAGTGCATTGAGGATAATGGGTAATTGTAACTGAGAGCTAAACTTGGTCTCAGGACATTTATTTGTGGAAGAATCATAAAGAGCACAGCTTTGTAGTGGTTCTAAGAGGACTGCAGGCAAGTAAAAGGATTTAAAACTGAGTGGCAATTTTTGTTGCTTGCTTACACTGATTTCACATTTTAAGAAGAGCATAACTTTCTCTGTTGTAAAGTTTGCATTCCAATCAAATATGAATAATTGATTTTTCCCTCCTGAGCCTCCTAACAACATGTATCAAACATTTACAACAATTTAATGTAAGATGAATCAAACTGAAATCTGATGTCATAAACAATACAGGTCTTTTTATGACAGAAGATTATATTTGTTTCATCTGAGAATGGAGAAAAAGTTTGAGGAGATGTTTGATATTTGTTTATTTGTAAACAGGAGGATAAATAATTTAGTGGTTATAAGATTTCATTTCACAATACACTTGAACTACATGTGATTCAATAATCAACTTTCAACTTCCTAAATGAACTGATTGCTAACTGGGTATTATAATGACGCTGGTGTTATATAGGTTTGATTTCTCATATTTGGTTCTCTCTCTTTCCCTATCCTCTTGTCCAGAATTTTTTAAAAAATACCACAAATTAAATAATTAACAAACACACAAAAACATACCACCCTGTCTGGTCTTTATCAGATTCCGTCAAGGAATGTAGGCATAAATAAATTATAACAAAGATAAACAAATAAATGTAGCTTTAAACAGATACAGACAGTGGATGGATCAATATGAGCTGAACATTAGGGCATGCATTCAGTCTTTATAATGCAAAGGAAATTCAAAGGAAACCTCCACCACTCAAACAAAAAATCATTGCATTTCCACGGCACCTACATCTTCTCATTAAGTAGTTGTCATAGAAAATGATGAGAAGAATTTGTCTCAAAAAACAGCAATTTTCTCAAAGGTTCAAAGGAATATCACATGACATCATACTGTCAAGCTAGATACATTTTAAGACAAACTTAAAAAACAATTAACAAGGCTTGAAATGTCACATTGTCACGATGCATGAAGAAATGCATGGAGAAAATATATCAAAAATGGGATTAACAATGCCAAATATTTGTGTTGCTGCTCAAGAAATAATTATTATTGTGTTAAGAAATATTTCAGAATATCTTTTATACTATTTTTCCATATGACTCAAGCTAGGTTCTATCTTTAAGGCATATACCCATGAGATTGCTGAGGGAGATAGATCTCAAACCAAACCAAGCATTGGAGGCTCATAATAACCCAGCAACTTGTTGCATTATCTCTAAGAGAAGGTTACCTAAATATTCTACGTCAAGTAGTCCTTCCGCAATGTTTCAAACTTTATCTACCACCCCCCCACACCCATCTCTGAGCCTGCAATTGGAGATCTGGCAATGTGTCACTCAGCAGCACAATTTCAACAGCGGTTTTTAAATCAGAGTTTCTATTTAGTTACATGGGTATAAGAAGCTTCTCTACCCAGCTATAGCTAACACAACAAGATCAGAAATTATTTCAGTATTCCCAAGATTTATTACCATCCCTTTGGTTGTTTTAATGTCTGACGTTAATTTTGCATGGGCAACAACTGTAAATATCATCCGGAGACTTTCAGATGCAAAATCAGAACAACCAAGGGACACCTAAATGCTTGGTTTAAACAAACAAACAACCCCCCCTGAAATCTTACAGATAGATAGTTCTCTTTTGCACAGTGAAACCTCACTGCAATGGCATGGCCCTCCTGAACCCCACAAATAAAGTGCATATTAACCCAACAGATTCATTTTCCTTGTTTGAGACACTGAAGTACTGAATGTATGGAAGAACTGTGCCACAGATCATAACCTGAAAGCTTTAACAAAGGATGTTGGTATCATGACATCAGTTACTTTAGAGCCCTTCTTATGAAGGTCAGCCACCGAAGCCAGACCTGTCAATGGCAGATAGACTCACACAACAGCCCGTTCCATTATGTTGTCAGGACTCAATTTTGTTTGTTTTGTCATGATCTCTAAAAGTCAGTCAAGCATTTGACATCCTCTTTTAGTGTAGAAAGGCCTCAAATCTTGAGAGTGTACTGAAAATTGGGAGGAAGAGAAGAGTAAATACTGTATACAGGTTGTCCCCAGAAAAATGAGGGGACTAAAATTACAACAGGTTTGAACTATAAAACATCTATAATATCATATGCTACTGAAACCTTTAAAGTAGGGGAAGGGAATTGTTTGTTTTTTAGTGCTAGTTGGGAGGTTCCTGGGGCTATAGACTAAAAGATAAGTTGAAAGCAGAGCATCGGTGAAGTTACAAATGAATAAAGTCTGTTATGCGAACGCTAAAAATCCAGCTTGTTTTCTGGATGAAAGTACACCTTCCTGAGCACAGAACACCGTTGATGAAAGTACTTTGCTGATTAATAGGAATCAGTTCCTCACTTACATCACCAAGGTTATAATTTGCTCATCTCAACCATTGCAAAGAATAAAATACTATAATTGCACTAGAAGTTGGAGTCTTAAAGAAGCATCAGCTGATTTTATTTCAATATTTTTTTGCAGTACAAATCAGTAATGACTTCAATGTGTTCATAGTTACATTCTTCAGACTGTTAGGAGCCTGGTGGCTCATGGCCAAGACTGAAATAACTCCAAATGTTATATGGATATATAAAAACACAGTTTAATGAAATGGCACTTTCATAATACTTGGGTACATTCCTTTTAGGAAGAATAAGGCCGACAGGAATGAAGCATCTATCTTCTCTATCTTCACAGAACAAAGAACATCTGCCACTGTGAAGTGAAAATGGGCTTTGAACTACAACAAACTATACCAGAACAGGATATAAGGTATAATATGAAACAAATTTAGGGCCTCATCGAAGGCCCATTGGAGTCTCCCCCAACATACTTCAGTTGGCTTTATACCTTGGTATACTTTGCCAAAGGTTAATGAGACACATATTGTACAAAACCGTTGGTTCTTGTAGTTATATATGCAGCTAGATTCTGACATCCTTACCCATAGTGAATAGCATCTTAACCCATTGATCGTGCTTCTCTTGGTGTAAGGTACTGTTTACCTTGAGGAAGAAGATCAGAATGTTTCATAGGGATTTCACCTGAAGGGATAAGTAACCATGAGATCAACTGGTTCTTATGCTTGTTCCCAAACTCTGTATTCTCCAGAGCCACTGGACAGTTGTCTTGTTCACCTACAAGAAGTTTTATAGAGGCTTCTGAGTCTCGTAAGTGTACAAAACTAGAAATGCCCACAACTATTGCACAAATGTAAATCAATGGAGAGGTAGACATGACAATTTGGGAAACCCATTATATCATTAACAGTGGCAGTATACTGAATAGGTAGAGTGACACAACAATACCTTAGTAATAGTGGTGTTCCACAAAAGAGATTTATATTTTGGTTTCATTTAACTTTAGATTTCTTCAGGCACAGATCAATGAGATTTACACTGCTTAACATTAATAATCCAAATCCTGAAGTATTTACTCAATCATAACACCAATTGGTATCAATAGGACTGTTATCTAATTAACAACAGAGTGAGAATATCAGGATTTGTTTTTTTGTTTTTTGTTTTTTTTAAAAGCACAGTGAGGAAGTGAAGGAAAGGGTAGATTCAGGTTAGGACAGTTTTCTAGATATCATCCCAAAATAATATGTTACTAAATGGTCCTTCCCATGGCTCAGATTTAAATCTACACAATTTCCCAGTGGTTATTTTGAAAAACATAGTACTGAATAAAATAATTTGGTTTCTGATTTATGTTGTGACAGAGTATTAGATGTGGTTGATCGCTGTCGCCCCTGCAAATCCAGACAAAAACAAACAAACAAAACTAACAAGATTCCCCTCCTTTTTTCTCCCCCTTTTGCCAACCTGCTACACTGAGACTAGCATTCTGGAAAATTAGAAGTGGTAATCTTAATCAAAACATTGATTTTAAAAGTCCTCCATGGTCTTGCCTGTCCAAACCAATCTTTTTCTATGCTCCAACTCATTTCCTATATTCCCACCAATAGGAAATCTCTTTCTGTCTCACCACCTTAAAAGTGGTAGAAGATCCTTCTTCCTCATTGCTTCAGCCTGCTGGAAGAGTCTCCTCTACCTCTGCTCTTACCACAAGCATTTTTAGATCCCATTGGAAGAATCAAATTTTCTGCACACCGAGGCCATTCAATTTCCCTGACCTCAGTCAAAAGTAGTCACTGCATTCAGCTTTCCTTCTGACCTTGCATACTATAATGTAACCTACCATACTTCACCTTCATTTGCCTATCGAGGCCATCACTGTTTATAAGATACACTGGGATATTTTGTATGAAACTTGAAATTATATTATACACGAATTGTTTTTGATTCAAGGTTATTTAATAGTTTAGTGTTCTGACTTTGCCAATGGTAGCAAGGTGGAGATAGTGGAAAAAAATAAAGATGTTCTTGAGGAAGTAATAATTTCTTAAATTTTGTGGAAGAGCTATTAGCTTCATAGTTAAAGGGAAATTAAAGAAAAGACAGCTAAAATGTGAAGATCATAGACTTCAAAGAACATAGACTGTTTAGAGACCTATAAAACCCTTCCATAAATATCTATGAAGATGTGGGTGAGTTGTGCAGAAAAAATCACCAAATTCTTATATATACTACATAATTTTCTATTAAAAAAATTAACATTAAAAAGGATGTGTGCAAAAATCCAATTCCATGTTGGAATGATGAATGGTCAGAGGCTAAGTGTAAAAAAATAAGATGTTAAATAAGGTTAATAGAACAATGAATTCTGTGGATTTGATAGAATATAAGAAAGCAAGCTAAAGTACACAGAATCATTAAGGCTACTAGCAAAAGGAGTTGGCAAGATTTCTGTAATAAAATTAATACTGATAACTCTGCATTATTGGTGCAGAAGTAGAATCGGGATTCAGGATTAAAAAAAAAAAAGAACTATTCCTTGTTTAAGCACTGCTGGGACACAATAACCTGTACTAAAAAAGTCAATATTAATAGGCCAATCTTTTCAGTGAGTTGGAGAAATACAATGTAACTGAAATAAGTGTAAAGATTAATAACTTCAGAGGGGACAACTTTGCACATTATACATTTATTAGAGGAATCAGTTAGGGTTAATCACCTTGATTATCATGCACATTGTAGGGAGAGTGGTCACTTTGGATGGGCTATTACCAGCAGGAGAGTGAGTTTGGTGGGGGGGAGGGTGAGAAAACCTGGATTTATGCTGGAAATGGCCCACCTTGATTATCATACACATTGTAAGGAGAGTGATCACTTTAGATAAGCTATTACCAGCAGGAAAGTGGGGTGGGAGGAGGTATTGTTTCATGGTCTCTGTGTATATAATGTCTTCTGCAGTTTCCACAGTATGCATCCGATGAAGTGAGCTGTAGCTCATGAAAGCTTATGCTCAAATAAATTGGTTAGTCTCTAAGGTGCCACAAGTACTCCTTTTCGTTCTGGGGAGTGTGTCTTTTGTGAACATTCTGCTGCTCGGGCCAGCCTTCCTCTGCATCTTGACAGAGTGTCTCATCAGCTCACTCACTCCTTTGAGATATGATCTGTTTGGAAACTTATTTTCTCCTAAAGCTGTGCCTCTTGATTTCTCTCTCTCTTCCTGCATTTATTTAACCCTGTAACTGTGTCAACAAGTTATGAAATGTTTATGTTACAAAATTTATGAAAGAGAGTATAAACACATTCATTGCAGCAATTTCACTTCTCTGCCTAAAACTCGACCAGATTACCATTCAAAACAAATCAGAACAATTAGACAAAGCATAATAGAGTGATGCAGAATATTCCATGACTGGACAAATGGTAGCCAAAGAGTAACAGTACAACACTACACAGCAGCCTAAAAGGTAGGTTTTGTAGTGGAGACCACATAACTAGACAATTCAGCTCAAGATCCTTTCAAAATGTAAAGAAAGGGAAGGGGGGCTGTTTGATTTTGAAGGGATTTCTGTGGTGGAGAGTTTTCATTATGTTTTTAAAAGGTGTGGCTGTATAGAAGGAAAGAGAATGAAAGAACAAGAAAGAAGGAGGGGGGAGGGAGAATATAGTAAGAAAATAGAAAGGAGGTCACAGCTGAACATTTAGGACAAGATTTTCAAAAGTCACTAATCATTTTGGGTGCCCAAACTGAAATATCTTACCAAGTCCTGATTTTCAGAAAATGCTGAGGGCCCACCCTCTGGAAAGATAACCTTCTGATCGTTAGGTGTGTCAGTTTGGGTACCCCGAAACTCTTTGCTTCCAGTGTTGTTGAAACTATGTTGGACCCAGGATATTAAAGAGACACGGTGAATCAGGTAGTATCTTTTATTGAACCAACTTTGGTTGGTGAAAGAGACAAGCTTTTGAGCTCACACAGCTCTTCAGGTTTCAGAGTAGTAGCCGTGTTAGTCTGTATCCGCAAAAAGAAAATGAGTACTTGTGGCACCTTAGAGACTAACAAATTTATTTGAGCAGAAGCTTTCGTGAGCTACAGCTCACTTCATCGGATGAATGCAGTGGAAAATACAATAGGGAGATTGTATATACACAGAGAACATGAAACAATGAGTGTTACCATACACACTGTAACGAGAGTGATCAAGTAACGTGAGCTATTACCAGCAGGAGAGAGAGAGGGAAAAAAACCCTTTTGTAGTGATAATCACGGTGGGCCATTTCTAGCAGTTGACAAGAATGTGTGAGGAACAGTGGGGGGGGGGAATAGTTTTACTTTGTGTAATGACACATCCACTCTCAGTCTTTATTCAAGCCTAATTTAATGGTGTCTAGTTTGCAAATGAATTCCAATTCAGCAGTCTCTCGTAGGAGTCTGTTTTTGAAGGGTTTTTTTGTTGCAATATTGTGACAATTAGGTCTGTAATCGAGAGACCAGAGAGATTGAAGTGTTCTGCGACTGGTTTTTGAATGCTATAATTCTTGACGTCTGATTTGTGTCCATTTATTCTTTTACATAGAGACTGTCCAGTTTGGCCAATGTACATGGCAGAGGGGCATTGCTGGCACATGATGGCATATATCACATTGGTAGATGTGCAGGTGAACGAGCCTCTGATAGTGTGGCTGAGGTGATTAGGCCCTATGATGGTGTCCCCTGAATAGATATGTGGACACAGTTGGCAACAGGTTTTGTTGCAAGGTTAGGTTCCTGGGTTAGTGTTTTTGTTGTGTGGTGTGTAGTTGCTGGTGAGTATTTGCTTCAGGTTGGGGGGCTGTCTGTAGGCAAGGACTGGCCTGCCTCCTAAGATCTGTGAGAGTGATGGATTGTCCTTCAGGAGAGGTTGTAGATCCTTGATGATGCGTTGGAGATGTTTTATTTGGGTGTTGAAGATGACAGCTAGTGGCATTCTGTTATTTTCTTTGTTGGGCCTGTCCTGTAGTAGGTGACTTCTGGGTACTCTTCTGGCTCTGTCAATCTGTTTCTTCACTTCAGCAGGTAGGTATTGTAGTTGTAAGAACGCTTGATAGAGATCTTGTAGGTGTTTGTCTCTGTCTGAAGGGTTGGAACAAATGCGGTTGTATCTTAGAGTTTGGCTGTAGACAATGGATCGTGTGGTGTGGTCTGGATGAAAGCCGGAGGCATGTAGGTAAGTATAGTGGTCAGTAGGTTTCCGGTATAGCGTGGTATTTATGTGACTATCGCTTATTAGTACTGTAGTGTTCAGGAAATGGATCTCTTGTGTGGACTGGTCCAGGCTGAGGTTGATGGTGGGATGGACATTGTTGAAATCATGGTTGAATTCCTCAAGAGCTTCTTTTCCATGGGTCAGGAACTCTATAGTCGTTGTAGTGACAGAATCAATTCTCCAGGGCAATTTTCAAATACCTTTACAATCCGACTATCATTTCTTTTCCTTCAATTCCCTGATTTATCCACTACACACCTTCGAATTCCTGCAACAAAGGAGGTGGGTGTCCTACAGACAATCTCTTTCACTACCCAACCCTGGTTCATCCCTGATCAGCTCCAAATAGTACACTGAATGAGGCAAATGTTCTTTGGAAAAAAATTGTATGTGTTCATGTAATTATAAACTATCATACACATTTGCAAAATAAGAAGGAAAATAAGGTTGCACAGGCAATTTTAATTCTGACATGTCCTATAATTTGAGTGATTGATTTTGCAAATGTAATAATATTCTTTTAGCACAGGTGTTTTGTTTCAGTGTGTTGTGTAATTGCTTTGTTTATTTTTAATTAAAAAAGCAAACTGGGAAAAAACAAAACAAAACAAAAATCCAGAAATTCCATCATGTAGCATTATATTGAGAATGACACTGGTCATCAGCAAGCTTGGAGCTTCCAGCTCTCTACAGAGACGGCTGCTCCTTGAACTAAAAATCTACTGATAGCAGTAATAGATTGCCATCTCCATGCTGAGACCATTAGAGGGGGATGGGATATTTTGCCAGTGTTGAGGAATGGTGAGACTCATGGATCTTGGATTCCATTCAAGGGGAGTGTACCCTAGGGGACACAGACTAGTCTGTCCACTTTCTACAAATGTGACCTTCTGTGCCCCATCACTCCCAAAATGACCTTGTCCCAGCATTATCTTTTCCACACCCCTGGCTCCACTCCCCAAGCTTCTTATCCCAGTCCCAATCTTCTTGCCCAGAAAATGCTAGTCTCAACCCTCCAGATTTGCCATCCCAATCTTCCCCCACTCCTGGCATCAATCTCCCATAGGTGCTGGAACTAGGGGTGCTGCCACACCCCCTGGTTTGAAATGGTTTCCATTATATACAGGGTTTACAGTTTGGTTAAGTGGCTCTCAGCACCCCCACTATAAAAAATGTTCCAGCGCCCCTTCAGTCTCCTTGCTCAGCCAGTCCCAGTTCCTCCCACTTCTGACTCCTCATCCAATCTGTCTCTCTCCCTCACTCCTGGCCTCCAGTGACACCCATCACATAAACATGGGCTTCATGTCCCCATCTGTTCTCAGTCCAATCTCCTTTCCCGAGCTTCTCATCCAGTCTCAGGGTATGTCTTCACTACACACCGGATCGGCAGGCAGCAATCGATCCAGCAGGGATCAATTTATCTAGTCTAGATGCGATAAATCGAGCACCGAGCGCTCTCCCATCAACTCCTGTACTCCAGCGCTGTGAGAGGTGCAGGCAGAGTCGACAGGGGAGCGGCAGCAGTCGACTCACCGCGACGAAGACACCATGGTAAGTCGATCTAAGTATGTTGACTTCAGCTATGTTATTCACGTAGCTGAAGTTGCGTAACTTAGATCGATTCCCCCCACAACCCAGTGTAGACCAGGGCTAAGTGTCACCCCTCCAACACTACCACCTTCTTGTCTCAGTCTCTTTGCCCAGCAATTCTCAATTCTCCTGCTGCATCCCTACTCCACATCATATCTGTCTCTTCACTTCACATCCTTCCCTCTGCTCCACTGTTTCTCAAGACCAGAAGCCTCGATTTATCAGAACCACCCAGTCTCCTCCACCACAGCTCACTCACACCACACACACACACACACACCCCTTGTGTGCTCAGATTCCAGTCCCACTCTTCTTGCACCTCCATTGGCTCCCAGTCCCATTCTCTGTTGCCAGCTCCCAGTCCCGACCAGATCCCAGTCCCATTCTCCTGGTTCTCCCCCAGCATTCAGTCCCAATTTCCCTCTCCCTGCCAGTCATCCTTAAGTCCCAATCCCTCTGTCCATTCTCTTTGTTTCAATGTACTCTCTGCAGGTCCAGCTGTTGTCCCCTCTGCATTTGAATAGGGCAGCTTCCTCCTCCACTGCCTAAGCCCAGTAGGGCAGTTACTGAGAACCCAGGAGAGACAGACTTCCTGTTCTCAGTCCAGGTGCCCAGATCTGGACCTGGCACAGCCCAGAGTTGCAATTCTAGGTAAAGTCCTGCTCAGTCCCAGGCTGCCAAAAAAATAGTTCCCAGAAAAAAAAATTTGCCCAGCTTTACTTACAACTCCCATTTTGGGCAGATTTTAATGCAGTGGCAAAAGGCACATTCCTGACACACAACTCGGCCCTTAAAAGCTTTATGGTGTTCCGTTACTCACAAAAAATTCCGGTAAAATTTTAGTCATATCTTCAAACTGAAGCATCCACTTTTTATATATAGCAAAATATATTCTGTCAGTTCAAGTGACCCAGTATTTTATTTTCTGAGTTTTGTATTAGGTACCCTGGGGGAAAATGCTTCATATAATGGATGTAGCAGGGGAAGGCAGGGTGAGGGAGCATGGAAGCAAGAACCCACTACCTGCTAGTAAGAATTTTTTTTAGAGTGCAAATTTCACAGCTGAAGCTGCAGTCACAAAATATTACTTTTTATGTAAAAGAAAATCCAAGTCATTTGAAAATTTTAACCAAACTGCAGTTTGCAAATAGTGATATCTTAATCCCACAAGGCAAGAACAGCCACAACTATAATGCAATCAAGCTACTTTTTAAAAACATACATGTAAACAATGTTATGTTCCTCCTCATAACCAACATAGCTTTACTAACTTTATTTCTTCCTATTTAACAATGAAAGTGCCCATAAACAGGCTCTGAGCATCCTGTCAATTATTTAAATTATAAAGGCAAACACTGACTTCAGTCAGTTTACCCCTTGTGCCCAGCAGCAGCTCTGAATACAAGTTAACAAGCACGCAGCACATGGCCAGTATTGTCCTTAAAGGCCAGGTGAAAAAAAGTGGGCCCTCCAGTACACCATGTAATTTAGAAAATCCAGGTTACTTCAGACCCGAGATGGAAGGGTGCTCCAAGTTTCTCATGGTCTTTACAACGACCTGTTGGGACCACCCTCTCCATTATATCAAATAGTGTCTAGCATCAGTGTTTACTTAACAGCGGCAAGTGTATCATGAGGAGAGAGTTGGTCTCTTAGATAGGAGAGTTCTAAGCCCTTTTGGAGCACAGGTATCACGTGCTTTCTATACCGCTTACAAAATGGTCATCCCAACTTCTGAATCAGTTTAAGGTGCAGAAATGGAAAATATGTAGAAGGTTTCAAGGCAAACCTTTCTGAACATTTCTGAACAGAGGTGGGCAAACTACAGCCCGGGTGCCACACCCGGCCCTTCAGATGTTTTAATCCAGCCGTCAAGCTGCCGCTGGGGAGCAGGGTCTGGGGCTTGCCCTGCTCTGCGAGGCTCCCAGAAGCAGCAGCATGCCCTCCTCTGGCTCCTATGCATAGGGGCAGCCACGGGGCACCGCACACTGCCCCTGCCCCAAGCACTGCTCATTGGCCAAGACCTGCGGCCATTGGGAGCTGCGCGGCGGCAGCTTCAGACAGGGTGATGCACAGAGTCACCCCAGAGCCCGCACCCTCACCCAGAGCCCTCACTCCTAACCCCACCCCTGCATCCCAACCGTCTGCTTCAGTCCGGAGCCCCGTCCTGCACCCTGAACTCCTCATTTCTGGCCCCACCCCAGAGCCTGCACCCCCAGTCGGAGCCCTCACCCCATCCCACAGCCCAACCACCAATTTCATGAGCATTCATGGCCTGCCATACAATTTCCATAACCAGATGTGGCCCTCGGGCCAAAAAGTTTGCCCACCCCTGTTTCTAAATATAAATCAAAGTTTCAAGATATAACAAACCACTTGACTGATTACCCTGAAGCCACTGTAAATACTTTGACAATAGCCTTATAGCTTACTTAACTCTATGTGGATATACATATCTACATACCTACCACAGAAACAGAGTATATACATTATATAGGGTTGTCGCTCAGAGAAAATTTGGAACCACAGTCTATTACATTGGTCTCTGCTGTTCCTCATAAGGCCTCTGCCATGCCATGAACTGTTTTATATTGTTAACAGTTAGAAATATTTAGCTAAGATTTCTGTGTTCTAAGAAATGTGGTGGAAGCTACACAGAGGGGTGAATTATACTGCAGAAGATGCATTAGCTCTTCACCTCATGGAGGCCTGATTTCAAATATCACAATGATTCACTCAAATGTATCAGCCACTCTTTCTCAGTAACTAATCTAGTTCAATGGAGACAACATGAATTTCCAACAATGCCAAAGAGAATTCCACAATAAAGTGTCCAAAAATAATGTATAAATTGTATAAATGTATAAATCATTTCAAATAAATAATGAAATTCTAAAATTGTGGTCAACCTGGTTCCACTGTAGCAATATGTCTGTAACCTATAGTCATCAATCAATCCTTGTGATCTCTCCAATCTATTGAATTATGGCAAGGTGTCCATATTCTTACATAATGATTTCCCAGGGTCTACAACTGGTACACTAGACTGTAAACATATATTTTATTAAACCTAGTTTCAGTTTGTTGCGTTCTGGCATTCTCATGCCTTTTAAATGTCGGGCCTGTTTCTCCACTCACACCACTTTTATACTATGAGGTATCCTTTGATTTACCTCAACATGTGAGATGAATTGGGTCTTTCATGTACTACAAGTATTTCTATTTCCTGTGGGGGCCTCAGTTACTCCACAGGTCTCCCTATCATTAGTGGTATGAAGAGGAAAAACCTCACTGTATATATGCATGTAACTTATGCTGCAAGAGAGATAAATCCTAATGAGTTTGAATAAGATATTTATATCCCACAAGTGAATAAAGTCCATATAATTCATGAGTAGCACAGGCTCAAGTGAGCCATAAATGATACATTATAAATACCTCACATTAACATTATTATTATGAGGTTTCAGTATGTTTCCTATTTATATAGTTGGCTTTTTCTAAATTTTGATTTTTGTAATACTTAAAAATACTGCTGTGCCACTATAAGTTAAGAAACAATTAAATTCATGCTATCTAAAATGAAAGAATAATCACTGAGTGTCACATTCCTCGGCATTCATAGAATCATAGAATATCAGGGTTGGAAGGGACCCCAGAAGGTCATCTAGTCCAACCCCCTGCTCGAAGCAGGACCAATTCCCAGTTAAATCATCCCAGCCAGGGCTTTGTCAAGCCTGACCTTAAAAACCTCTAAAGAAGGAGATTCTACCACCTCCCTAGGTAACGCATTCCAGTGTTTCACCACCCTCTTAGTGAAAAAGTTTTTCCTAATATCCAATCTAAACCTCCCCCACTGCAACTTGAGACCATTACTCCTCGTTCTGTCATCTGCTACCATTGAGAACAGTCTAGAGCCATCCTCTTTGGAACCCCCTTTCAGGTAGTTGAAAGCAGCTATCAAATCCCCCCTCATTCTTCTCTTCTGCAGGCTAAACAATCCCAGCTCCCTCAGCCTCTCCTCATAACTCATGTGTTCCAGACCCCTAATCATTTTTGTTGCCCTTCGCTGGACTCTCTCCAATTTATCCACATCCTTCTTGAAGTGTGGGGCCCAAAACTGGACACAGTACTCCAGATGAGGCCTCACCAATGTCGAATAGAGGGGAACGATCACGTCCCTCGATCTGCTCGCTATGCCCCTACTTATACATCCCAAAATGCCATTGGCCTTCTTGGCAACAAGGGCACACTGCTGACTCATCTCCAGCTTCTCGTCCACTGTCACCCCTAGGTCCTTTTCCGCAGAACTGCTGCCTAGCCATTCGGTCCCTAGTCTGTAGCTGTGCATTGGGTTCTTCCGTCCTAAGTGCAGGACCCTGCACTTATCCTTATTGAACCTCATCAGATATCTTTTGGCCCAATCCTCCAATTTGTCTAGGTCCCTCTGTATCCTATTCCTCCCCTCCAGCGTATCTACCACTCCTCCCAGTTTAGTATCATCCACAAATTTGCTGAGAGTGCAATCCACACCATCCTCCAGATCATTTATGAAGATATTGAACAAAACCGGCCCCAGGACCGACCCTTGGGGCACTCCACTTGATACCGGCTGCCAACTAGATATGGAGCCATTGATCACTACCCGTTGAGCCCGACAATCTAGCCAGCTTTCTACCCACCTTATAGTGCATTCATCCAGCCCATACTTCCTTAACTTGCTGACAAGAATACTGTGGGAGACCGTGTCAAAAGCTTTGCTAAAGTCAAGAAACAATACATCCACTGCTTTCCCTTCATCCACAGAACCAGTAATCTCATCATAAAAGGCGATTAGATTAGTCAGGCATGACCTTCCCTTGGTGAATCCATGCTGGCTGTTCCTGATCACTTTCCTCCCATGCAAGTGCTTCAGGATTGATTCTTTGAGGACCTGCTCCATGATTTTTCCAGGGACTGAGGTGAGGCTGACTGGCCTGTAGTTCCCAGGATCCTCCTTCTTCCCTTTTCTAAAGATTGGCACTACATTAGCCTTTTTCCAGTCATCCGGGACTTCCCCGGTTCGCCACGAGTTTTCAAAGATAATGGCCAATGGCTCTGCAATCACAGCCGCCAATTCCTTCAGCACTCTCGGATGCAACTCGTCCGGCCCCATGGACTTGTGCACGTCCAGCTTTTCTAAATAGTCCCTAACCACCTCTATCTCCACAGAGGGCTGGCCATCTCTTCCCCATTTTGTGATGCCCAGCGCAGCAGTCTGGGAGCTGACCTTGTTAGTGAAGACAGAGGCAAAAAAAGCATTGAGTACATTAGCTTTTTCCACATCCACTGTCACTAGGTTGCCTCCCTCATTCAGTAAGGGGCCCACACTTTCCTTGGCTTTCTTCTTGTTGCCAACATACCTGAAGAAACCCTTCTTGTTACTCTTGACATCTCTGGCTAGCTGCAGCTCCAGGTGCGATTTGGCCCTCCTGATTTCATTCCTACATGCCCGAGCAATATTTTTATACTCTTCCCTGGTCATATGTCCAACCTTCCACTTCTTGTAAGCTTCTTTTTTATGCTTAAGATCCGCTAGGATTTCACCAGTAAGCCAAGCTGGTCGCCTGCCATATTTACTATTCTTTCGACTCATCGGGATGGTTTGTCCCTGTAACCTCAACAGGGATTCCTTGAAATACAGCCAGGTCTCCTGGACTCCTTTCCCCTTCAAGTTAGTCCCCCAGGGGATCCTGGCCATCCGTTCCCTGACGGAGTCGAAGTCTGCTTTCCTGAAGTCCAGGCTCCGTATCCTGCTGCTTACCTTTCTTCCCTGCGTCAGGATCCTGAACTCAACCAACTCATGGTCACTGCCTCCCAGATTCCCATCCACTTTTGCTTCCCCCACTAATTCTACCCGGTTTGTGAGCAGCAGGTCAAGAAAAGCGCCCCCCCAGGTGGCTCCTCTAGCACTTGTGCCAGGAAATTGTCCCCTACGTTTTCCAAAAACTTCCTGGATTGTCTATGCACCGCTGTATTGCTCTCCCAGCAGATATCAGGAAAATTAAAGTCACCCATGAGAATCAGGGCATGCGATCTAGTTCCTAGTGTTTTTTTTAGGACATCACATTATTTTCAACAGAACAGCACAAATGTTACAATGTCTGCAGTCTTAGATCAGCTTCATGACCAGGAACACTCCAGGAGCTAAAAGGACATTTTTGGCCAGAGGGTTTTTATTTTTTTTTCTTTCCCCCATCCCCACAGCTGGAAGAAGATTGCAGAGCCAACACATTGTTTAAAACACAGAGAACATTAGTTCCCATTTTATTTTCCTATTTCACCTTTTCAGTTTCCTTCATAGAAAGAAAGATCACTTTCAGCATATTTCTCCCCACTTCCATTATCTCTACCAGTACACTCAAACAAAACGCACCATCTTCACAAACCCTGTCTGGTACCTATCTGTTACACCTATGTACTTCTCTTGCCTTTCAACTTAATCCACTTTAAAGAACACTGCTAATTCTCCCTCTCCAGCTGATCTTAATTTAAATGATCTTAGACAAAGATCTGAAAAAGGTGATTTACTTCTTTTTCAGGGCCTAGAGAAGTACAGTTTAACAGATTTAGTACCCTATGGATGTTGTAATTGTCACAAAGAATGATGTACTCCCAGAACAGTGGTACCAATATGTCATTTTGAAAATATGCCTCCAAGCATTCCACTGAAATTAATGGAGCATCATTAAACTGCTGTGGCTCTTAATCCTGTACTACACACCAGCACTCAAGGAGTTATTGATAAATTTCAGGATGTAAAGCGGTAACATTAGTCAATCAAAAATGAACACAAACTGACGTGTAGATTTAATATTAGCCTGTGTTCCAGATTTTTACCATTAAACTTACCAATCTAATGGCTCAGATTCATTTATTTTTGGTTTTGTTTAGTTATCAAAGTACAGGTTGAGATGCTAAGATTAATATTACTCCTTTGGTTATACTCTATAGTGCCAAACAAGACACAGAAAATATCAGAGGTAATATAAGATATCATGATGATATAGATTTGGCTGTCTGGGTTTGAATATAACATTGAACACAAAAATATATACCTTTTTATAACCTCAGTTTTCCATACATCAGTGAATATTTATATTTCATTTATATACTCAGACTATTCAAGATGTCTTCAATTCTCAAAATGTTCCTTTAAATATAACAGGAGACTGAAATTTCTACAGCTCCTTGAATTTCTATTAGCTGTACACATAGGTAGTTTACCACCACATTTTTTAATAAAAAAAAGGCCATTCAATCATCCTATAGTTAATTGGTTGGACCAGGCTGCGTCCACCTGAATCATTTTTAATGGATTCTTCATTGATCAGATTGCTAAAACACACAAAGCAGAAGCCCAGAGCCAAGAATTTATGGCCTGAAATGACAGGTGCAAACCACGGAATGTACTACCATATGCTACAAATTAACAGCAAAGGTAAACAACTCAATTTGTTGCACAGACCCTGAAGATGCTCTTCCAAGCATCGAGATGGACAAAATGATCACCTGGGTGGCATAGCGACAGCTGTGGAGGCCTCCATTTAGTTGACAGAAGCATGTGTCAACCAATATGACAGCGTAAAATGGCAACATCCATTTCCTTAACAAGTAAAATAGCATAACAGCACTTTAAAGGTTTTAATTATTTTAAACCCAAAGTTTAATTCTGTAGACTTACTAATAAGCAAAGTGATTGCAAAGGAGCAGTAGTATATGAATAAAGAAATAAACAATTCAGAGTACCCCACCTTTTTGTCCTAGACTTCCTGTGTAATAAAATTCTTGCACACAGAAACACTACCATATTCTGTATTTTATTTTCAAAAGGTTGCCTCATGCCAACAGAGAAAGAAGAGAGAAATGTTTTAATAGTTCTTACCCCAGAAAAGGGACACAGATATTATAGTGTTGGGTGCCAGTACAATCATCTTAATGAGTAATTTGATAGGCTACAGAACAAACTTCCAGGGATCAGGCAAATCTAGAATGTGACCAATTTTAGGGAACGCTGTAAAACCTTCCTCTTCAAAAAGCCTTTCCACCATAAGAATGATGGTTGCAACACTGACAACCCTTTCAACCCCTACCAAAATATACCCTTTCCTCAAGCAGAACTTTGGGAGAAGCACTGGTAATTCCAGGAAGTGCATTATGGCCTTTGCTGTTGCTATTCATTTTATTTAAAAGGTGCTCAAATATTACCGTGATGAGCAGCAGTGTAGAACACTAAGATGGGTAACATTAGATTTTGTGCCTTCCTTCCAAGTCCAGAGGCAGAGATACTAGAGAACCTGGAGACAGAATGACTGAAAGTGAATAGGCTTCCTGCCATATTCTCCCACACCTGGTTGCTCAATTACTGTCTGACTGACTCCAAAGGGAAGGAACTACCCATCATCCCTAATGGGGAGCCAACCCAAAGAAAATGCCTTAATAATGTTCTGGCTTCAATTGCTAGAGGAAGGATGCTCAACTCTTTTTTTTTTTTTTTTTTTACTAAAGCAGGACCTTGGTTTTTATCAAACAGCATATTAACATGAAGAGCTATTCACACATGATGCAAAGTATAACTACAATATTTTTTCTTCTTTTATCCTTGAGCTGTGATACTTCATTTCTTCAGTTTGTAAGGCAGGCAAAGCAACAGCACTGAACTGTGAACAGGACAATGCCATTTATTCAATAAATACTTAATTGTTTCAGCACACAAAAGTCTTCCTAATTTGACTCAGAAATCAGCCAAGCAGGAATGACATGCGTCCAACACCTCAGCACAATGCTAACAATTTTGCCTGTTGAATTAATAGGAATGAAACATGCCTGATTTCAGCAGTTGTTGGGAACAGCAGGGTCACTTCAGCAAGCATAAGGAGAGACTGCCACCCCTCAAATAGATGCATTCATATCAAACAATGCATTCTGACATTCCGTCTATAGTACCCTGGTCTTATGTTAACAATGATTACTCATATTGTTGATTGGCACTCAACAGCTCAACTGTTCTATATATGTGTGCAGGCAAGGTTGCTAAACTGCTCACTAAACAGAAATGTTATGTGGTCTAGGGAGAAAGGAAGTGGAATGGAGATCCCTGAAGAATTAAAATAACCACTAGTAAGTTGTGTTTCCCAATATGCAACCTTTTTAGCATTTATACCATTTTAACTGAGACCAGACACCACATCAATGTCACCTGGAGTTCCAAGGTCAGTATAACTTTGCATCCATGTGCTCATTTGATGATTACCTGTTCTGTTCATTTCCTCTGAAGCATCTGGCATCAGCCACTGTCGGAACATAGGATACTGGGCTAGATAGACAGTTGGTCTGACCCATTATGGCTGTTCTTATGTACTCATTACTTTGTCTGAATAGCTCAATCCAGTATAGCAAAAAAGACAATTGACTGTAAGAGCCTTTTAAATTGTTTGTTTGTAAAATGATGCATCACACAGATCTTGAAAATAAGTAGGACTAGAATGTTATGTTTACATGCTTTAGCCAAACTGGGTGGCTAATTAATTAACAGGTAAGTCATCAGACACCCTTTAATCTCTTATTCTGGTCACTAATTGTTGGCAAACCAATTCTCATTTTATCAATTTTTTTATTCAGAATTGTTCACCAAATAATACATTTTGATAATTCTTGGTCTTTACTTTGTGATCAGTTTGTCACAAGAGTTTAAAGTTCAAACTACTTAGACTGGACACATATATTATTTATGTTCTTCTTCTTTGGTTCCCTGATTAGATGAGTGTATTGGTAACTCTTCAAATTGGGTGTAGAAATTGTATACTTACCCACTATGCCAATACATTTGACTTTTGATAACTGAAAAACCTAGTCTGTGAATAAACATTCCAGAAATGATCTCATCAAAGCTTTGCTATAAGTAATTCAACACATTTTGAAGTAGACCGTTCTAAAAACATCTAAAAGCTACCTTCCCACACATCCTTGTGGATTTTGGTCTCTGTAAGTCTTGACAGTTGCTTAAGTCATTAATGTATCCTCATCAATATAATCATTACCCTAAGGCTGCCATCTCTCTCAAATTCACAGTCTGCAATCCTGCTCACTTCAGTGCTTTGGGCAGATCAGCAGCTCAACCCTTTTTGCTTTGATGTGCATGTTCGGTACCACTGACCCCAAAATATGCAGGTCTAATGAATTGGCTTTAATGGGTTTTTTTTAACCCACTTAAATGTTTTTGTTTTAATTGGCTATACTGCCCTCTGTCCTGAACTACATTGAAAAGTTCACAACAAAGATGGTAATGTTCCCTTTCTAATTACTGCATAATGAACAAAGGTCTGACAGAGCAATTTCAGAGGTTAGGCTCTACAATTAGTAACCCTCTTTACATTTAAGGGAAAAAAATCCACCTACAGTCTTGCACATTCAATGTAATATAAGGAATTAACACCCAGAAGAACTTATTTTAAAAATATCTTAATTTGTTTTCAAATTTGTATAAATATGTCTGGTTATATGAAATTTACAGTTCTTTCTTTTCCCCTCTAATCTACTTGTAAGCAGTTTGCAATCTCCATTTTTCACACTCTCCCATAAGTGTACTTAACTTTCATGGATCACCTCTCTGGGGTTGAATTTAACTGAATTTCTTTGTTCACCTCCTGGGAGCATGTAAGGCAGAGAGGAAGGGGTCATACTATGTACTGGCAACCGGAAACCAATACGACATTTTAGAAAATAGTAAGGCCTTGTCTACATTAGACTTGTTTTTCCAAAATTTCCCACTGTGGCAACTCTATGGGTGCTAGCAGTGTAGTGTTCTCTAATCCAGAGAAGGAGCCAGCAGCTAGTCACATTTCATCCATACCTGCTAAGAACAATATTGTTAAAACACCAAACATTTTACACTAGTGCTTTCAAGATAGATCTGCAATTGTGGCAAGTAATGATGGAACACTATAGGATAAAAAGTCAGCAACCCCCAGGAACTTGACCAAAGTCCATTGAAGACAATGGTAACACTCCAATTGATTTAAATGGGCATTGGATCAGGCCCTATGTCAGGTCCATATTTGAGAGCTAAATTATAATGCTTGTCCTTCTCTAAGATTCCTCGAGTTTCATGAGCAATTAGGGGAATCTAGCAGTATATTTATCCATCCAATGTTGATGCATATATAAAACATAACATCACAACACAATGTCTAATGTAACAATAAGGTTACAAATGTATAAGCTACAAAGACAGGATTTGCTAAAGTTAAGATTCAATGAGCAAAATTAAGTCTGCCTTTTATGTTTGTGAATTTCAGTACAATCTCCAGTTACATGATCCTATACTATTTCTCAATAATAGAGTAAGGGCATACTTTTTTTCCCCTGCAAATATAGATACACATGTGTGCAATTTGCTGCCCCACTTCCATCTGGCTAAGAGGCCAATTTTAGAATTATATAATGGTTTTATTAAATTAACCCTTTGAAACTAACATGACCAAAGCTTCTTCTGTTATTGCTGATTAACTAGAAAATCATGACTTAGGGTCACAGAGGGTAAAAAAATATATGTTAACTGTGCTGGATATTTTCTGACCTCCTTTGAAGAAATCAAGAATCACATCTGCTGATTACTGACCTTCTGTTCAGTTAAAACTTGTAGGTGTCTGAATCTATTGAGCGAGAGAGGGAAAGGGGGACAATAAAAAGCAGCCTAACATGAGCTGATGCCTTCCAACAAAAATAAGCAGGACAAATAATTTTTATTTGAATGTCACTTTGAATGGGACAAAAGAGCACATGACAGATACCCAAATTTGCAGGAAACTACCTGCCCAGAGTATAGCCAGTGGACTTTTTTATTTATTTACTTTGTGGTGGTTGTTCAAACCAATATTAAAGTCACTTTCTATTTCCTACAGACAAAATAATTCAAATGCCAAAACCACTTTCACATACACACACATACACACTGAAGTCACAGATTACTAAAAACTATTATGGGTTGCGGGGGGGGGGGGGAGGAGGGGAGGGAGGATAATGAACTGATTTTAAACAGGAGATGTGGCACAGCCAGTCCGTTTAAATATCTACTGCCTCCCGCTTTGGAGAGAAATATCAGTGGAGAACCTTTCAGAGAACTCTCTTACGTTGGCCCATCAAGGGCAGGGTAGGACTTCTCTCCCACTCTTGCAGGAAAGGCAGTTGAATCCACCCACAAATTACATGAATCCCAAAGACCTATGCTTTCTCCCCCACATAGACTCCTTGGCTGCAAAGCTCTATAGGAGCTGCACTACTAGGGACTTCCCCTGGCCATAGCACCCACCATAATCCTGGAGAGCAGAAAAGAAAATCCAGTGCTCGGCTATATTATCTATTTTGACTAATATCCTCTGGCCCTGCCCCACCTCTTCCTTCCTTCAGTCTACTTGTCTTCACCCACTCCTCTGCAAGATGCTCTGGAGTGCTTGAACAGTGAGGTGACATGTACAGAAACAAAGAGGAGTTTCCCTCCATTCCTAATTCCTGGAGGGGATTTATCTGGCCCATCATTTACTTGCCTACGGAAGCTCAGAGTGATGCATTATCTGATTTCCTACCCAGTTTTCTGGGTGGACTGGATGAAGCAAAAGAAGATCAAGAGATTTATCCAGGGTTAGAAAATAGCCCAGTATTTTGGGATCAAAATGAAAATTTTCTTTGCACTGATGCCTTGTGCTCTAAAATAACATTGACCTGTTTATGATTTGTACCCTTGCTTGCTGTACAGACTATATCAGACCTGTTCTTTGTAGAGTAATTCTTTCCAGTGGCTATCCTATTATCAGCTTCCTTTGTGCTTTTGGAGCTGAACACCATGAGCAAATGATTTTTATTATTTTATTTAGACAATTAATCATCTTTTGTCATCAATCATCTATACTTATTATTGTTTCCAATCAGTAAGCTTTTCTATTTAGACACAAAGAATAATATGTACATTATATATTGCTCATGATAACAATCTGGCATTGGTGGCTAAACACCGACTACTCCCCAAATATTAAATTACGCAACCAATATTGGCCAATAGTTTAAACTATTAAACACAAATTAAACAAAAAGTGGATATAAAAATTGATGTAGTTGTAAAAGGAACTCATGTGACACTGGAAGAAAAGAGAAATCTATTCACTGAAGTCCCTTATGACAGATATAAGTACTGTAGATCACAGTCATTTGCTGGCTAAGTTCAACATTTTAAAAGACCACAGTTGATCACTTCTTTCCCAAGCATTCTGAGAATCATAGTTCCAGTGGATAAACAGTGTGATTTCTGGTGAAATACAAGGAAATATCACTGAGTACCCAAGAAAGGAGTAAGTACTGACAGAGGAAATATTACAGTTTTGTATCATATGTAGCGCAGCTGATGTATGTGGGAACGAGGAGCTACATTTCCAAGAATGTTCTGCTAATATTCTGTCTAATGGCTACTTGTATTTGGTCTGCTTGTCATTATGTAATTACTATTTAATGCTGCTTTTTAATGCAGTCATCAGAAAAGTAAGAGACTAAAAAAAAGTCACTTCTTAAGCATTGCAGAGGGTCTCAGCATCTTTTGTAATCTGACCATCCATTATTTAATAATTTTGTGACTTAGTAAAGAGGAATAAAAAGAAAAGAAAATCTAGTTTAAAATAATGCTGAAAAAATTAGGCTTAGGATATTATTCTTGCTTGACCCCATGTCATACAAATAAGACCAAATACTCTTTTCTTAGCATCATGTGTTCTACGTACATAACAGGTGACATACGAATACACAATTCCCAAAAAGCTTACTATCTACACTTTATCCAAATAAGGGTGACAAACAATCAAACATATGGATGAGAAAGGCTAAGTGATTACAGTTATACAGATACTCAGGAAGGGCTTGATCCACGGCTAATTGATCCACGGACTCTTTCCCTTGATTTCAGTAGACTTTTTTTTTGGGGGGGGGGGGGGCGGGTGGGTTAATGTGTATACAAATCTGGGTGATTCTGTGAAGGATTTTGGTTTGCATATTTTCTTTAATAAAAGTAATGGAAACTAAGGATGTAATTTTTTACTAATACGTTGTGAGGATCACAGAAGAAATCAGATTTAAGGGCCAGATCCTGCAAGCTGCAGGGCGCTTACTGGAAGGGTCAAAGTGTCATCTGCTCCTCTTCACTCCCTCTCCAACGCTCCTTCCCTTCCACCCAAATTATTCATTTTTTGCCATCTCCCCCACAGCAGACCCTAAACTGACAAGTGCCTCTGCAGGATATACAAAGAAGGGGACATGGAAATGGCATGTCACAGAGATGGCTCATTTCTTCCCCACCATTCCAAACAAAAAGAGGAGAGGTCCATACATAGAAGGTCCCTGCTGCATAGGAATCTGAAGTGGACAACCTAACCCGGTGGGACTGATTTTTGAAGTAAGGTAATTCTCAACATGCAAAAGAAAGGCAGGATCCACTGGCCCTTCAGTGAATAGATCATTGCATGAATCAGTAATTTTTACATGTGGTATATACTACTATAAATATTTTGGGTCGTATTATTAATATACATATTTATAGTGCTGTTTAAGCCTTTTAGAAAGTGTTAGCTGCCTAGGATGAAATGAAGTTCTGGACTCTAGGGTGTTTCATACATACAAGGGACATGTAACTTGTCTGTATTACAGGCTGTCCAATTCCTGTCACCATCCACAAAGGACATGATTGGCTTAATGGTTATAGATATAGAGGAGAAGACAACAAAACATCTGGTCAATAGTGAATAACTCTCTCTAATTAGAAGAGCAATACACTGCTACTGAGTGTGGAAGTGGCTTCTTTCAAGGAAGGTGCTAGGGGTCAGAGTGTTGGATCATATTAAAGAAGTTCTGTATTAAAATTACAAATGAGTTTGATTCCCCATAGTTTAAATTCCAGGGTATTACTAATTAAGAGGTCTCTTGGTTTTTGGTACTGTTTCTCTCCCTCTATGTGTGAAACTTGCAAGCTGCTAATTGTGTTAGTACATTCTAAGACAGAGTCTGTTCTCAAAGCAATTCTTTGTAACAACAACTACTCACACAGACAGAGACTCAAAGCAATACTCTGTAACAACAGAAACAGCACCCAGAGACTCCCCGCCCTTTTGTTGTATTCATCTCGCTTTGTTAACAGTTGTGATTAAAATAGAGATAGAGGATGTATGTGGATGGATGCTTGGTGTGGATACTAACTGAATGATCAGGGAGGTGCCAGCCTAAGAATCCAGTGTCCATCAGCTGAAGAAGACATCAAGTGGAAATAACCAGAGGACCCCCGGAGGGCAGACTGGAATCCACCCAACAGCCTCAAGAATGGGAGAACCAAAGAACAAGATCTGGCAGCACGGAGCTGTCAGGAATGTGTCATCTGCTGAGTGATTTAGCAACAGCATGATAAAGCAATTCCCATAGACTGGCATAGGAAGAAATTCCTATAAAAATGGACTCTAGAAAGTGAGAACTTTGGGGTCTGATTCTGCAAACCAACTTCCAGGAGCATCAGATGAGCATCTGACAAGGCCCTGCTCCCTCCTCATGTCCAGTGGCCATGGCCAGTGGCTTGGCATGAGCAACTCTAAGGCTGGTAACTATGATAACAACCTTGCAGAACCTGTGTGTGTGTGTGTGTGTGTGTATGAATGAATGTGTGAATAAATATGAAATTGAATGGAATGTTATAGCTATAACTAACTGCTTACTATGATTCTTTCTGTATTCACAATAAATGTGGCATTTTGCCTTTTCCCCTTTAATAAGATCCTGCTGGTTTCTATTTTATTGGTATAACAAGAGGAACATTATGGATAGAGGCAGCAGTGAAGTCATGGGATATACTGTGCTATCAGTAATAATGAATTAATCCTTCTTTAAATCTCTTTTATACTCAGTAATTTCTCTCTCACCAAACAAAGAAAAAGGAAAAGATCACTTCAGATCTAACTTTCTCCTTTATATGTATTTTATATCAACTTCCCTTAAAATATAAATTAATGTCTTTAGGGATTTAATAAACCACAATGGTAACTCAGAGGGTGCATAAAATGACAAATTCACCACTGATTTTCCCATTTTGCAAGATTAGACAAAAGATTAATGTGCAGTAATAAGAAAAAAGTTGAATGTTGAATAATGGCTTTAAAATATCAGAAGTATGCACAATCATACTTGATACATATTTACATTTAATTTTCATGCTTAAAGGACTTGCATTTTGCTCTCTACTCGGAACTTTAGTGCAAGCTCTGGGTAAAGAGCATCATCTTCATTAATCATCAACTAGCAATCAAACAAACAAGAAAATGTGAAGGTAGTATTCCCACCCTGCAGGGTTCCAGTAAAGGAAATAATAAAGTGAAATTTGAAAAATAAGATTGTTCTTCAGGAGGAACAGCTCTAATTAAAAAGGAGGCCCTAACAACTTCATGGATTAATTGGGAACCAACTGAGATAATTAGACCTTTGGGAGTATGATTACACCCATCATAAACTGCTTTTTTCACAACTACAGGTTAAGTGCTTAATGCTTTAATTGGGAGGAGCACTATACGGAAAGTAGAACTTGAACAGAAGAATTAATATTTGGTAAGGCAATCTCCTGAAATACTTTGGCATCATTAAAAGCCACATTATTCCATCCTGATCCCTCAACACAAGTGTGTAGGGTTCTTGGAGCCAAGCTGATAACTGTGGTTACAATTTGTACCAGTCAAAAAACTGTTTTGGCTATTATACCTTGACCTATAAACAAGAGGTAGGCTACTCTGTACATTAGTAGTTCAAATAACATCTTATACACTGTGACTACAGTTAAAATGGGTTGATATTTAACTATAAGGGGTAGCTTTTTCAGGCTCCCCCTTACATACACCTCACAGTAGTCACTAAAGGTATCTACTAAAATCTAATGGTCTTTTGCTGGAAATCTATTCCGAGGATGCTCATTCATATAAAGAAGTGAAGATAATCATATCCAGAGTCCAGGTAAATTATTGTAAATAATAACCACTTCTCACAATTGATGTGTGGTCTAATTTCACTTATATAATTTAAAATATAAATGATTCAATACTATACAAGTAGTTATGAGCCCTCGGTATCCAGCTGGTAGTCTGTAATTGTATGTTCATTAGACCACCTGGTAAGCACTGTAGAGAGCTTTATTACTACAGTAGGCTCTGTATATAAACCTGGTCAGATTTGCTGTTGCAATCACCCCTGTGTGCAACAAAAGCACCTGCAGGGGGAAGAGAAATGATGCTGCTATACACTTCTAAAACTCCTGCTGTCAGAACCTTTGCTAAGTTCTAATTTTCAAGGCAAAGTCCAAGCCCAAATTCTTTTTTTCTTATTTACATGCAGGAAAAAAATGAACAGTGTCAGTATTGTTTCCCTCACCTCCTCCTTAAGACTATCTCCATCATATTTTGTGTTTGAAATGTGTAAGTGTTTAAAAATATCATGAAATACATGGGCCTGATTTATCATTATGTTACTCTAGTTTTACATGAGTGTAACTCCACTGAAGTCACATTAAAAGAGGGGTAAAAAAGTGATCACGAATCATTCCAAAGTCTCCCATTTAGAATAGCACTTAATCACATGGGTAAGATAATTGTCTGGGTACACCGCAAGAAGGACAGGAGACTTGTTATGGGTTTAATCAGGCCGCAACTTTATTATATAGATATCTGGAACTACTTGGCAGATAAAGTGTACAGTGCAGGCAAATCCATGCTTATTCAAATCAATTCTCCGGGGCTTCCACCAGCCCCCCTTTGTTTCTATCCAGGTCCCCCAGCCGACCCATGGCTTGGACCTTACCATCCACCACCCTCATAAGAGGGTTAGGGTGGGCTATGAGAACGGGGGTTGGGGGGTGGGGGTGGTGCGCGTTGGCTCCCTGCCCCCTCCCCTGTTCTGTTCTTTTATCCAGTACCTCCTTTTCAGTTCTTTACCAGGCCATTTATCTGGTCGAGCAGCAGTTTCACTTGCTAAATCACGCCCCTTGTGTCCTACTTGTAATTTGCCTCTGCCTGCTCTTCCCTGCCTCTGGAACTGGGGACGGGTAACAGCCCCCTGTTTTCCCGAGCTCACCCTTCTCCGTGCCCCTGGAGCCATGCTGCTTCACAATCCTGTTTGCTGGCTTCCTCCCTGCGTGGAACAAAGAAACTTGCCCCACCCAAGTTTTGTACCTTTATGCACATTCCGGGGTGGGGGTTGGGGGAGTCACTGCTGCAAAGCTGACCACCGAGCACCTTTTTAACAGAGGTTTCTGACCTCCTTCCTCCTCCCCCCCCAGCCCCGCCCCAACCACAAAGCAGAGCTGCCCTTCCTGGGTAAGCCCTGACAAACTCTGCACCACCTTAGTTGTGGTGCAGTCATTTACATCAATGAGACTTACACTCTCGCTTAATCAGGGCCTAAGTCTTTAACTGCATACTCACTTCATTCACATAATGCACTTTAAATTGTCTCAGACCAAATTCCTTATTTTAACATATTAAGTTACTGGATCTGAGATTTCAGATTCTGTATAGGCCTCATCTGTGTAATGACTGCATGCATCAGACTTAGTCAATAAACTGCTATGGCCCATGGGGATTTGTTTTAGGCATTCCAGTTTACTGTGTTTGAGGAGGATAAGCGTAAACATGGTTGATTATGATGGCAACTGATTTAGAATTTGATCCTTGTAAGTAAGAGCTCCGTGACTCACTAGCTCTCTTGGAAGACGTATTCCCCACTGCACAGCTTCTAAATGTCCCTCACACTACTGGAGAAATCACAAAAAAACACTGTTAAACTATTTATCAGTGCATTGCATTAGAAGCCAGGATTGTCAGTTGCTTCTAACTACTTCTGGATGCCTTCTGGATGCCGTTACTAATGAACCAATAGCTATCAGCATGACTTTTGCTATAATACTGTTACATTAATTAGTTTGAATCAGCTGTTCAAATGGGTTGGCTAAAAGAGACGTCTGCCTAAAATAAAATATAGAAAAAAAAAAACAAATGTTATTATTTTAGTCCTTTAAATGTAACTGATTACAATAACGATACCTGGAGCATTTTGGATTAGGAAAACATTAGGCTCTATATAAAACTCCTGTTTATCTTCCCTATAGAAATGTTTGGCCAAATTCTCCTCTCAGTTACACAGTGCAACCCTATTGATATAAATGGGTTACACCAGTGTAACTAATGGGTGAATTTGTCCCCATCATACTAAAGTCAATAGTTCAAAATCAAAAGTTGTTCTCTCAACTGTGGTATACACCAATATCCTCTCTTAGGCTCTGCCCTGACACAAACTCCAACAGGATCACATACCCCTAAAAGAATTAGAATTAACATTTTGGTACTAAGAGGCAACAGAGACTTACCTACAACATTGCTTACATTAATTCCTTTTATTATCTACTGTAAAGTACTTCCCTGGAGTACTTCAGTCATATACCCCGCATGGAATGAGAAAGTTCTCTCTATATTAGTCAATTACAGCAGCCAACATATGAATCACCAAGTATTCACACAACTTAGTGGAAAGACACCTTATAATGAGTAGGCTATCCCTGAGTGAGTCACTGTATGTGCATATGACAAGATGAAGATGACATACCTTAAGCAGATGGGAGAAAGTGGGGTGGGGAAGTGATGTAGCTATTTTTTTCCTATGCATTATTACGCTTTGCTCTTAAGAAAAATCAGCAAAATTTAAAATATGTTTAATAGAATGAACCAATCCTCTACAACTGGACAGACTGAAGTTGGAACTCCAAACACAGTTTATGAGTTCAAAAAATATTATGTATATATTTTGGTGACACTCATTTTATATAGGAAACAGCTGTATTTATCATGTTTAAGTCAGGTACCAACACTAGGGCTTTGTTCATCCCAGGGTTACATCACATATCCCTTGAGGGGACTCACAATACACCAAGTGACGTATTGTTGTTATCACCATAAGCACTAAAATGAAACATATTCAACCAAACAGTACTCAGTGGACCACAACTCTATTGTGTATAATTACAATAGTTTTTTTCCCACTATTTAATCTGTGTTCATATTTACACAGATTCATCCAGGGAGGTTTGTTATAACGTTTAAACAAATGTATCTTGTCTCTTTGAGTAAATCTAACTCAAACTATTACTTTTCTCCATGAGCAGCTAGCTTACTTCCTGTATTGCCCTTCCTGTATTAAAATGGGATATTATTTTCAGAGTATGACATTGCAATCCGGTATAAATTATCAACTACTATTTGCATTATAATTAAAGTCTTGGGTTTTTTTGCCGATTACTGTAAATGTATTGACAAAAGCAAGGGTCTTTTAAGCTATACCCAAACCCTTTGCTGCTCAAAATTTATGAATTATGACAGCTTACACAGCACTGTTTGCACCTACGGTTTAGCAAAAAACTCATCTAAAGATATAAGGCCAATTTCTACACTCAGTTATGCTTGTGTAAAGCCAGAATAACTCCACGGAACCAACCCCCCGCCCCCATTCAAAGGAACTCCCTGCAGGCATAAGTGTGAATCGTTTTGCAGGATAAGAGCCCCACCTATGTATTTTGGTTGCTCAGAAAATAGTAATCATGCCTTGAGACCAGAGGCTAAGGTTCAGAAGCAACCCTAAAATATAGGCTCCTTGGCCCTGTAGGATGAAATTATCTCACAGAAGGTTGGCTCTCCAAAGGTAAATAATATTTTCTCAGTAAATTACACCTTCTGCCATCTATTTAGAAACTGTGATAACTCCTACTAGCCTGAGAATATTATCTCCATAACAGTACTGTGACACACAAAACCTGCGAGAAGATTTCTGTGCAAGAAAGTATGTCTGCATTTGTATGCACATAAAGAGCAAGATATGTGTGACCACATTTATTCAAAGAAAACTATGTAGAGTATATAAGCCAAGGGGGATCATGCACACACCACCTCCTTCCCTCTTCACTAGACTGATCTGGGGTAAAGAGGAATTTCCCAGAACTGCCCTGAGTATAAATCTGCTCCCTTTCCAGGCAGCTGAGGTTACAGGCACCTGCTCAGTCAGCTGCTTCTTCACTTGTACAGCTAATCCTCTCAGGGATGTGAGAGGGGGACACTGACCTCTTTCCTACCAGTCTGCGGGAGAAGCCCCCATCTCTGCAGTTAAAGGGAGCAACTTGCCTTCTCCTTTCAGATTGACGAAGAGCCCCACTGCTTAAATGTGTGATGAAGACAATGTCTGTGGAGGAGGGTAAAAACTCAAACCTCCATTCAGACCAGACAAGTATGTTGAACCTTTTCAGCTTGTGTAGAAAAAAAGACTGGCCCCCTGCTGCAAGTGCAACTTGCACCCACAAAATTTGCACTTACTCCTGTGGTCAGTTCTTGATTTGTGCCAGGGACTGCCAGGGCTGAGGCCTGGCATCTCTGGGCTTGGCAGTTCATAGCCCCGGCACCTCTGAGCTTACTGTGTCAGTTATGAAAGTAAAAAAAACTGCTTGAGGAATTGTCTCTCTATAGCTGCCTGATTGTGGGTGTAAATCAAGTAACTAGAAGCACAAATTCTAGGATTTACATCTACAATTTATGTTGCACCTATGAAAAAGGAGACTCTGCCTCAACCCTTTTGAAAATATATTACCAGAGAAGGCCTATAGCAAAAGTAGATGTCAAACAAAACAAAAGAAGAAATGAGGCAAGAAGATTTACATTTCAGTCAGACATTTAGAAACACTGCTGAAAGAGAAGAAGAATAAGATACTACCAGCGCTGGATTCACCTTGCTGTTTTACACACATTTGAAATGGCACTAATAACAAGCACTGCATGCATGAAACAACTGCAAATACGAACTTGCAGCCTTTCTAATTGGTCTTGCTTGTCACACTTAATTTGTCCTGATTTTATTTTTTAGCTATTATTAAATACAAATGAATACACTAAAAGCTATTTTGTTCCATTAGCCTTGTGAATTCCACTCTACAGCCAGCCCTTACATCAACCACCACTGCAGCAATCCTGCTTCTTTCATAGCAAAGACAAATCATGGACTACATCCAATTTTTAATCAGCAGTACAGATGGGTTTATTTCACAAACGCACTATGCTGCACAGATGGAAGTTCCTGAAAGCCTGACAAGGTGTTATAACTGTTACCAAGATTACAAAGGAATAAAAAAAGCAGCATTGAAAATTATAATGAAGGGCTTATTAGTTCAGATCTTGAATTTTGTCCTTGGTGTATAGAAAACAGTTAAGAGAGGGGAGAAGAACGGTAAACCCATATCAGATTACATATTAAAACAGTTCTATGTCATTTAAAAACATACGCAGTCTTGCAAATATCTAAATCATTATGATACTTGTTATAATACCCAAGTCAAAAACTTAACACAATAGACACACCAAATTGTGGTACATTCCGCAACATTTATAGAAGGAAGGATCATTTAAGGTTAACTTGCAGGTATCAGATCTAATTCTAGAGAAGGGACTGTGGTCCTAATTGTGCCATTTTGCTGTAAGATTTTCTATATTGTTACGTTATTTTGATTAGTTATTTTGAGTCATTTAACTTTAACTCACATATTTCATGCTTTAAAAAAGTTAACTGAAGTGGTATACCTGACTCACCAGGTGACAATGTTCATCCTTTTGTGTAGTACTATGCCTGTGGATCATCATGGGTTGAAGATATTGTACTATGTTTTGGAAGAGATACAGTCATACAGGAGTCTTGAACACTCCTTGTCATACATTCCATGGCACTGTTTGCAAGAACAGGGATATTAGGAATGGTGACCTGGCCAAGCAGGGAAATCCTGTCTTACCCTTTGTGTGACTAAGCAAGGTTTAAACCTGTGAAAGCATCACAGGGCCCCTATATGAAGGAGACAATCTATGAGGGACAATACCAAGGCTTTGATGAGTGGGGTTATGATTGGCCAGGGAAGAGAATGGGACTGCAATGTAGCCAATGGGACTGCAAACAACACAGATGCACCAGCTCAAAACCAAGTCTAAGGAGCATGCAGCAGGCACTAGTCTGACTTGTGAATTTTAAGTCCTGGCTGCAAAGTAGTTGCATGAGTGCCTACAGGTTGTAGAGAAATATTACATACCTAATAACATTGGTATAGGTTATTGTGTAAATCCCTACTACTATGGCTTTGTACAAGTGATGAGCTAACTCTAAATTTTCACTCTAGTTTTGGTTCTGTAAACTATAAATTCTTCTCCTGGTGCTGATGGTGCAACTCAGGTTTCATCCCAGCATTAACTGCATTTCAGTGAGGGGTGACAATGTACAAATCTACTGAGTAGCTACATGGCAAAAAGGAAAACCCATTTTAGGTTAGATGTATCTCAGTCAATTGGATTGTATTTACAAAACCAAAGGTGTAATGCATTCTAACAATCTATGACATACCCTACTTAGTACATCTTCTTCTGTACCAAAGACACTATGTATAAATGCAGGGCATTCTGTTTTACAGCCATTACAGATTATCAACCTCAGAGAAAGTCACTAGTGCAGTGGTTCCCAAACTTGTTCCGCTGCTTGTGCAGGGAAAGCCCCTGGTGGGCCGCGCTGGTTTGTTTACCTGCCGCGTCAGCAGGTTCGGCCGATCGCGGCTCCAAGTGGCCTCGGTTCACTGCTCTAGGCCAATGGGAGGTGCTGGAAGCAGTGCGGGCTGAGGGACATACTGGCCGCCACTTCCAGCAACTCCCATTGGCCTGGAGCAGCGAACCGTGGCCACTGGGAGCCGCGATCGGCCGAACCTGCAGATGCAGCAGGTAAACAAACCGGCCCACCAGGGGCTTTCCCTGCACAAGCGGTGGAACAAGTTTGGGAACCACTGCACTAGTGTAAATAAAAATACAATATGAAATTGGTTACTGGATTAATGTTTGTTGATGGTACATTTTTTCAGAAATAGTTGCATTTGAATTTGTAGGCCATGATTCTCCTCTCACTTAAATCAAGTTTACACCAGTACAACTCAATGGACTTTACCAACTACAGTGTCTTGAGACTCAAATTGAACGGATGGTCCGAGATCTTTTTCCATCTCCAAGATATAACCGAAGAAAGGGGTATGCAAGGGAGCCTGATTTAGGCCACCTTGCATTCTTGTAATTTTGGGATTGCTCTGTACCATGGCCAATCCCAGGTGCAAATTAGAGCAGCTGGCTATAATTTGCAGTGGCTGCATATGGTCTCAATGGGTTGTAATGAGGTCCACTGAGATGCAGAGATGCCTTGGCCATGCCTGCTTACCTAGCTATCCCTCCTGCACCCGCCATGGTGGAGAGGGAGCTATTACCACATAGCAGCTACAGTCACTCTAAATTACTTAAGGATCCCTTGCACAACAAAATATCCAGTGTCCAGGTAAGTCATCTTTAAGGAAGTTTGTACAGGTAAATCAGAGCAAAGATGCCCTAGCATACCAGAGGAACTGGCTCAGTAACTTTATGCAGAGTTTCTGTTAAGAACTGTTAATGTATAATCTACTCCTATGTGGTACTGTGTGCTTTCCATTACCAGAGGCATCAATAGAAATAGAGAACACTCAACATCTCTCATGTAGCAGTCTACACTGAAGGCCCAGTCTGAGGACAAGAGTACCCAATGAGTTAAGCACATAAATCTAACTGGCTGATTGTGTGCAGTGTTTACTTTTTATAGAATAATCTGGTTAAAATATTGGTACGTTTATTTACAAAACGGACCAACCTTCAATTAAATGTAATTGAGAAAGGTCTACATTTTATATGTGGGACAATGATGGGATAATATTTAAGTGTGTTTGGATGAATTAAAATAACTGAATTAATCACCTTATTCAATAGACTTAATAGTTTTGGATAATAATATTGAGTACTTTAATCACATTTCATTTGTATAATTTTTAAATGGTTGAGTTTGATGTCAGATTAAATTCATTTCTGACTGATAAATGGACTTGAATATTACAATTTTTTTAAATTAAAATAAATGTCTATGGTTTGTGATTAAAGAACATGAAAAAAGAGTTCCTGTTTGCATCATTAAAGGTTCACTTTCAAGGTGAAATGTGTTAGGGTCTGGATCCTGTACTGTTGAAGCCAATGGGAGATTTTCTATTGACTTCAATGGCTATAGGTCCATGCCCTTAAATGGGAAATGTACTAACCCAAGGCCTGTGAGCTCATCAGATCTCAACAACTATACAGAGTTTGGCTTGGGAAGTATTTCGATGGAAAGCAGTCAAGCCTATGTACTGTGGATGCTCTTCTTGCTCAGCTAATTTAGAAAGCTTCAGCATAGTGACTGAGTCTACTGTGATGCTGGAAGTGCCAGATTTCAGATAAGAAAGAAAAACCAAACTGGTGATTATTTAAAATCCAATGATATTTTTCATAATAGTAGAGAATGGCCATACTGGGTGAGACCAAAGGTCCATCTAGCCCAGTACCGTCTTCTGACAGTGGCCAATGCTGGGTGCTTCAGAGGGAATATGTTAGCCTTACTGTCCTCGCCAAACTTCAATCTGAGTAATTAAAAGTTGGCCTACTTCAGACATTCCCAGTGTTACACATTTTCATTTATTGAGCAGCATGATTGATTATTTTCTAGTGTGCCCATTGCTGTGGCAGGTAGGCATTCATTTACAAAATTAATAATAATTTACATACACTTCCCACCATTAATGATGCACTGCTGCTGCCTACAGAAATGTTAGCAAATATGTCATCATTTGTCTAAAATAAAAAGGGGCAAAAATCAGTCAGTGCTCAACTAGACACATTCTTGCATGAATAAGATATACTTCATTACTTGTTCTCAGCTGTGGCACAGTGTTGTTGGGCACTGTTTATTGGTGATTTCAGCCCACAAATATCTGTACTTTGATACAGATACAGAGATTCGGATGCAGGATACATACATACCCTTTAAATCCTAGTCAAGGAAAGGGAGTAAAAAATGTGAGATCATACAAAGCTTGTGAGGTTCTATCTTCAGCATATTCAACTATCCAAACAAAAAAGTTCCATTCAGTTTACTGGAAGGCTATGTAACCCAGCGATCAGAGTGTGTTACATGTACCCAACTGTGCCTAATCCACAAAGGACATGTGTGCGACAACCCCAAAGTACAGAGGTTGTCTTTTTAGATCAAGACGCTGGGACTCATGCTTTTAGCTCTGGAAGTCTTCAGTTCGATCCTATTAGCCAAGATAATGTCCAGCACAGATGTATAAATAGTGGATATCATAAAAACAGAAAAAGGAGACAATGAATTACAAGCACAAGTGAATAGCTTACTCTTTAAAATATTGGTCGTGGGTTTAGAGTACTGCCATCTAAGCCTAAACTGTGCTCTCAGAAAAAAAAATTTGGGTCATATATATATTAGTTCACTCTGATGAAGGTAATTTCCCTATCTGAAACACTCTATATGAACTGAAGAGTTGAAATCACTTTCTTAAGGAGAAAACAATATAAATTATCTTGCATACTGTCATAAATATAAAGGGAAGGGTAAACCCCTTTAAAATCCCTCCTGGCCAGAGGAAAAATCCTCTTACCTGTACAGGGTTAAGAAGCTAAAGGTAACCTCGCTGGCACCTGACCAAAATGACCAATGAGGAGACAAGATACTTTCAAAAGCTGGGAGGAGGGAAAAAAACAAAGGGTCTGTGTCTGTCTGTATGTTGCTTTTGCCGGGGACAGAACAAGAATGGAGTCTTAGAACTTTTAGTAAGTAATCTAGCTAGGCATGTGTTAGATTATGATTTCTTTAAATGGCTGAGAAAAGAGCTGTGCTGAATAGAATGACTATTCCTGTCTGTGTGTCTTTTTTGTAACTTAAGGTTTTGCCTAGAGGGATTCTCTGTGTTTTGAATCTAATTACCCTGTAAGGTATCTACCATCCTGATTTTACAGAGGTGATTCCTTTGCTTCTATTAAAAGTCTTCTTGTAAGAAAACTGAATGCTTTTTCATTGTTCTTAAGATCCAAGGGTTTGGGTCTGTGGTCACCTATGCAAATTGGTGAGGATTTTTACCAAACCTTCCCCAGGAAGTGGGGTGCAAGGGTTGGGAGGATTTTGGCGGGAAAGACGTGTCCAAACTACGTTTTCCCAGTAAACCCAGATAAAGTTTGGTGGTGGCAGTGGAAATCCAAGAGTAAATTAATTTTGTACCTTGGGGAAGTTTTAACCTAAGCTGGTAAAAGTAAGCTTAGGAGGTTTTCATGCAGGTCCCCACATCTGTACCCTAGAGTTCAGAGTGGGGAAGGAACCTTGACACATACTGAAAAAAATATGTCCAACACACTGAGTACCTAGCTGCATAGTTTGTGATTAAGAGACTACAGTCAATCTTTTTGATGTATTTTTTCTGTCATTTTCATGTACATTTAATAATAATATTAATAAATAATAATAAATCTAACAAACTATCCTCTTCATAGAACTAAAAAAAAAAATGGATCCTCTACACTTCCAGAATTCTTAATTGAATCATGATGTTTCTGGACTGCATGCTGCATACCAGAAACGTGTATCAGCCTTTTGCATATAATCATATTCCATATAACCTTGCTTCGGAATCATAGACAATGCAGCAAATCATATGAACTCAGAGCAGACATAGTGTAGTCATAGAAGAGTATCATTTATCCGTAGTTAAAACATGTTCCTATTCCAAATCTGAAGGTAAACTGTGGTAACTAATATCACCATGTGGTAACTTGGTAAAATTTGACTTTTTAATGCTGACAACTGTGAATGTTGTAAATAAATAAATATTTGCAAATATTTTTAAGTGGTATCCACTATACGGTGAATGAACATCTGATATATTACATGCAGAGGAAATCAACTAGTTAAATAACGTTATCTATACACCACGTGTATTCTTCAGCACTGATACTGAAATAGTTCTACCTTCTAACTGATGGTCTACTATAGTATAGGAAAATTTATTTCTAGCAGGGAACACTTCAGCAATAGAAGAGGTAAATGGTACACAGTAGCCACATTTCATGGGTGCATTATTATTGAGAAAGGGGTTCTACCTCAGTAATAAATTGCTCTCCCAAAAGATGTGCACTCCAGGAGCATATCCCTAGTGCAAGAAAAAATTAGTTGACAAGACAAGACAAGCTTCCTGACCAAGCAATGGAAGGGGAGGGAAAGATGGAGAAAGGAAGAGCAAGGAAGGGTGGGATATAAAAAATGCATTATTTACATAAGTGAACATCAATTACTAGGGTAGATTTCAAGATTCTGTGCTGAAGGTTTTTGAAAAAAATGTACTGTAGAAGACATGTTTATGTGAAGGAAATTTGCAAGATAAATATTCTATTCTTGCATTAGTACATATAAGCTAATGACCTGAAAAAAAACCTCAGCCACCAATAAACCAGCAAGTTCTTTAATTTCAAAAACCACTATTCCTGACAAACAAGAATTTTGTTTTATTCAAAGTAACTGAATCTAGTGAACCATCTCATTTCAGTGCAAGAGATATGCAACGTATTTACCCTTGTATCGTCTTCCACAGAATTTAAGGGTTATTCCTTTCATCATTTGTTTAGGTGGGCTTCAGTGGATTTTGTTTGGTGGATAATATGAGGTTGTTTTTATTGTTTCATAACTTACTTTCATCCTGCATAAAAATAAATAGGTTTTTATAATTCAAAAGCAGCAAAAGAGATAGGAACTCAATTTCTCTCAGAAAGAATTGCACTGCAAATTTAACCATCTGGAAGTGCTCGATTATTGAAGCTTTAGTTTCCTTGGCTTCTGAAAACTACTACCACACTCAAGCAAGTAGATTAAATGCTATTAGCTTTAATACTCTTTTAAACAAAGTAATCTGTTGAAGTGATAATGGATTTTAAAGTAAGTATACTCATTAAATTGGTTTTTACACTATGATGGTTTCCCTGTTGGCCACATGAATCTCTAAACCTGACATTGCTAATTACAATTATAATATGTGGTATGTGAACACTTGATTAACTTCATGCTATATTTAAGGCAGATATAAAGGTAATTGAAGAATTCCACCGTCAAATATAATGGGTGTTATCAAAGAAGCCAAAAATGCTGCTTGCCATTTCATTTGCCTTGGAAATGAACAGCATAAGGTTTCCAGAGCAAAGCTACCAATCTTCTCAAGCCCTGAAAATTATTTTTTTCCCTGAAAGGTGATCTGCTACTTCTACAGATATAAGAAAGGCATTAGAACTCACCAAAATTACATTGATGGGGAAAGGTCTGAAGCTGTTGTGCTTTTACTTGTATATCCCAATTTAGTTACTTTTTCTTGAAAAATTGGCTCTTCCTCTCCAAATGGCTTGAGGCATAGCTTCAATACGACTTTTTTTCTGTCAAAAACACCTGCCTTTCTACTTTACTGTCAGAAGGGCTTAGCATCTTGTCAGTGAAGCAACACAGCCTGCACACGTATAGGTCTCACTCATTCTACCATCTGTTTCTTAGGATAACAGTCACCACCATCACCTAACCTCTACTCAGAGTCTTGTCAACTGTCTAAATGGGCCATTTTAATCATCACTACAAAAGTTTTTTTTTCTTCTGCTGATAATAGCTCATCTTAATTAAATAGCCTCTGACAGTTTGTGTGGCAAATTCCACCTTCTCTGTATATATCTATCTAGATCTAGATCTATGATAGATAGATCTTCTTATTATATGTTCCAGTCAATGCATCCAATGGAGTGAGCTGTAGCCGATGAAAGCTCATGCTCTAATAAATTTGTTAGTCTCTAAGGTGCCACAAGTCCTCCTGCTTGTTTTCTGGATTATGGTTTAGATCTACCGTAAAGAAGAGCTAGCAGCATCCAACCAATTCCAACTCATTTTGTGTGTACTCTGACCTCAACTTTTTGCACACAAAATATGACATGAGCTCTATAATTTGTGCCACCTAAAATTCTGTGTTGCGAGTACACTGCCATTTATCCGCAGTATCGGTGAAACAATTAATATCCAGTCAATATCTTCATGTTTTATACTTTCAAAAAAAATTGTGAAAAAAAAAACCAGCCACGTCCAAATATACACCACTGGTTGTTTGCTTGGTATCTTCAAGAGACAAGAGGCAATGTTGCCACTAGTCTTGAATTAGATTTCAATGCTAAGATTGTTAAACAGATGATTTTGCAAATGAGGGATTAACCACAAATATGGAATGAAAAACCAGGCTGAATGTATCTGCTAGTAAACAACAAGATAGCATTATGCAAATATACTGGTTACATATCACCTAGAAAAATAAAGTTTGTTATTTCTTCTTAGAAATATAAATATGAGGAGGAGGAGGGAATATTTCTACCCTTCCACACCACTACCCTGGAAGTGTTGTGGAGCCAATAACCCTGGGAATGTAGCACAGACATACAGGGCCAAATTCAGAGGTGACACAAATTGTGTGCAAATGATGTGTCAATATGCTGCTGTGAGTGAGTGTTTAAACTAGTGTCATTTAGGCCCCATTTCAAGAAAACATCCTAATGCAGGAAAGTTCTTAAGCACATGCTTCAATGGTTTCCTCAATCAGGGCCTTATATACTGAGGGGCTTAGAAACAAGGATCCAGGTTGTAGCAGGAAACGCAACCAATGGGGAGATAACATCATGCAGGGAAGGTCTGCTTGATCTCACCTCCACATCTGCTATAATCCCAGCCTTTCACTCCTTTGGCGTGCAGATATCACCATTTTACACTCACTCTGAAGCCAGTCTGCCAATGAGTAACTTATATTACAATTAATGTCACCAACAGTTTATGGGCCATAGCATGAAAAAATATTTTGAGTGGTTCAAAAATAAGATAGAACAAGGGAGTATATACAATATATTCGCTTCTAGTGGTAATGATTTGTTTTCTAAAAAAAATCAATGACTTTATGCTAAGCTAACAGGATAAAAATAGTATTGAACCCCTCTACACATTAAAAACTACCCTTGCTTAACATAAAACATTGACCTTTCCAACCCTCTTTCTCCAGGCCCAACTTATGACACTGCATCCCTCCCACCTCATTGCTATCTATATTTACTTATAACGAGACATCTGTATCTGGTGGACAGTGGTCAGGTAGGTAGCTCTGCGGCTACCATACCATTCCAAACAAGGTGTCTTCCTTTCCCCTGGAAAGCAAACAGCTGCTGTCTCCTATTTCTCCATAGCTGGCCTGCATCCCTGCCAAGCCAGCTAGTCACTAAGAATTTAAAACAATGGTGAACATGATCGTATTGTTAAATTGAACTCCTGTCTGTGCAGTAGACGTGGCTAAGACCATTTTGTTCTACAGCTGAACATTTACTGTAGCCATTAAACAACATAGCTTAGTCATTTTGAACAGGGAGTTCAGCTGCACCCTGCATTTCCCCACATTTCTTTGCTTCAGGTCCATTCCGGTATTTCCTGGATGAAACCTGCTTGTTTACCCTACGGGAGACAGTGGCTGCAGTCCAGCATTTCTCTCGGCAGGTTCCCTGTATGCTGCATCCACTGGAATGGTTTCCTTTTATTCTCATCTCCTCCCATCTCTCTTTTTAAAAGAAAAATGGGTAACACAGTCATCTTAATATATTATCACCATGACTCAGCAATTACTGTGACCTGTATGTAGACATTTTTCTAGTTATTGTTAGATGTTAGTTAAGTGGCACTCCTGGCTTTCAGCTGTAGCTGGACGGCATTTTTCCACCAGGCCCAATTCTCTCCTATTTTGAATGGGAATGGAAAAAGCATAGAATTTCTAAGCCAAGTCAGCATGTATACTGCATTAGGACATTTGGGTTGTGTGGGTGGTAGGGGGAGAGAATAGTAAATGCACTGCCATCTCTATAAAACATGGTAGTCTGTCACAGAGCAACATGAGAGTGTCAATGCAATGCTCTCATTACTGCAGAAATATTACTTGTAACCATTAGCGTTCTCTCTTCATTTAGTGGCAGTCAGTTAAGCTGTGCCCCCAGCCTGCTGTAGCTGCTGGCAGCTTACCATGTCAAGCGTACATCTCTCATTTGGAAAGTAAATTGAGGAAGGCTAGTGTTCACCAGCCACAACTTTTGGGTGTGTGAAGAAACAGGAGCAGAAAACAATGGAGTACTACTGTTTGAAAATCCTACGTAACTAATGGTGTGTGGATACATAGCACTAGACAAGGTCTAACACTAGCCTAGCTTGGTCCTTGAAGATACATTTCCTGGGTTCTATTTTTGTTTTGTTGATGGCTTTTTATGGGGAGGAAGAATATATAAAAAGTGCCAGGGTTTGAACTAATGAACCCTGGAAGGAGAAGCTTTCTTTTTCTCATCTGGATCACATTAGCATAGGTCTGAAAGGTCAGTTGTGTAAAGCAGACCTCTCTTTACTTGAAATTCAAATAAATCAATGGAAAAGAAAACACACACACACACACACACACACTCTACTCCTGATTTGGTAAAGGAAAAGCAGAAATACAAGCATGTCTGATATGGTATAAATATTGTAGGCCAAATTTGCTGCTGGTGGAAACTAGCGCAGTTCCAACGATGTCAGTGAAATTTCACCCATTTGTACTAGCACAGAAATTGGCTCTGTGTCTACATATAAGTGATTTGCAGAGGAGCTGGTTCCGGCATATCACTTAACATTTGTCTAGGGCAGGGGTTCCCAAACTTGTTTGCAGTTTGCTCAGGGTAAGCCCCTGGCGGGCTGCAAGACACTTTGTTTACCTGAGCATTTGCAGGGACGGCCACAGTTTGAGTGCGGACCAGGCCACTGCTTCCCACAGCTCCCATTGGCTGGGAACAGCAAACCGTGGGCACTGGGAGCTGCGAGTGGCCGTACTTGTGGACGCTCAGGTAAACAAAGCGTCTCGTGGCCCGCTGGGGGGTGACCCTGAACAAGGTGCGAACCAAGTTTGGGAACCCCTGGGTCTAGGGTAAGAGTTTGAGTATGAGGCTGAATCAAGGGCAGATTTTAGATTTAAAAGCACCATCATCTTACTAGATGTTCAAGATATTGGCCTAAAATTACAGAATTCTGTCAAGTTTTGTAATGTAAAAGCTTTTCACATATTAAAGGCAGGTAATGTTGAAATCATATCCTAGTCTGTATCCTCTGGCCATATGAAATAAGATTTTGGCATTGCAGCATAAAAGGCAGATAATTAGAATGTTTTGTTTGTTTTTTGCACACTAATCCAAAAGCCCAATGATGTTAAACACGAGGATACATGCATTTACTCACTCTGTTATTCACAGTATCAAAAAATTCTACCTTCCTTTGATCCTTCTCTCTCTCTCTCTCTCAGTGCACAACACCTGTTGATCGCAAGCTCATTGCCAAGGTTTATGCAAGCTGTAACATAGCTGTGTTTTGTATAATTACAATGAATATTGAAAAGATGCTCTTCGCAGAATCTCTTTACATATTAGAAAGCACTATAACCTTTTATTAGGCTTCTTTGTGACTTCACAAACAATGTTTTACCAAATCTGGTCCCATGTACCTGCTCTATATTGAAACAAGATTTGTTTTCACATAAGATACTTTCATGCACATCCTTTCATATATCCATAATACTGTAGATATTTTTCACTGCAAAAGGTCAGGTATCAATGGCACAGATTGAATTATGAGCACCGGTCGACACACTGCAAAAAGCCTGCAATCCCAAAATTCTGAGAAATGACAGATGGTTGGCAACATGCTAGGAGTCCACTTTTGAAGACACTTTGAAAAACAATGCATGAGCAAGGTATAGGTATTAACATACCCACAGTGGTCAGACACCTGTGGATGTTTGACCTACTTCCCACCATGTCCACCTACGGTGAGACAAGCTTTTCCTTTCCTCAGCAGGTAGTAATTTTCCACTGTAACCTGCTGTGAACTGCAGGTATCTGTTTGCTGACTTCCCAAATTGTTTCTTGGTGGTAAAGGCATCTCTGCAGTGCATGTGTCTTTGCTCTCTCTTAATTTCCTTTTTCAGTCTCTCCTGACAAAATAACTGCATGGTACAAAAACATTTTAAAGGGCTCTGAGGGGGAATAATCATGTGATATGGACAACCTCTCCTTAAAGCATCACAGTTCCAGACAACTTCCATTTGTAGCACATTGCATTTTACACTTTCAAAGTGCACAGTTCCATATTCCATCACGAACTGGGCAGAATTTGAATTTTTTGGCCATCAGGCTCGATTCTTATTATTGATTACAATAGTCCCCCCCTCCACCTGTAGCTTTGCCACTGCAGCCTTGATCAGCTACACAGAGTTGAGAAATCTATGATCCTGAAGCTAACTCTCAAATGTTGGGCTTCAAGGTATCACTCCATAATATGGCTTAGGCGAAATTCAGGTCTGATGGGAGCAGGTAAAGGTTTATTGAATTCAATCCTGCTTACACCAGGTTGGAAATTATATACTTAAAAAAGCAAAAAGGAATCCATTTCCTGTTCAAAGTCCCTCAGGAGGTCAAATGGACAAAGTAGGCAAATATTGCTATCAATTATTTCCAAATAATCTGAGGGTTTAACGGGAACAACACAGAAGAATTTTGTCCTCTTTCTTGAATGCTTCCATTCTCCTTGATCTAGAAACTTACTGCTTTTTCTTCTACAACTTCACTTTGTCTCCACTGTGCTGCATGGAACACCACTGTTGACCTGATCAATCCCATCCCCCTTGGAGTTCACCACTAAAATCAGGGGGTCGGGGCATGAGGAAGTTTAGACTTGAAATTAGACAAAGGTTTCTAACCATCAGAGGAGTGAAGTTTTGGAATAGCCTTCCAACGGAGCAAAAGATCTATTTGGCTTGAAGATCAGACTCGATAAGTTTATGGAGGAGATGGTATGATGGGATAACACGATTTTGGCAATTAACTGATCTTTTAATATTCATGGTAAATAGGCCCAATGGCCTGTGATGGGATGTTAGATGGGGTGGGATCTGAGTTACCACAAAAAATTCTCTCCTGGGTGTCTGGCTGGTGAATCTTGCCCACATGCTCAGGGTTTAGCTGATTGCCCTATTTGGGGTCGGGAAGGAATTTTCCTCCAGGGCAGATTGGAAGAGGCTCTGGAGGTTTTTCGCCTTCCTCTGTAGCATGAGGCATGGGTCACTTGCTGGAGGATTCTCGGCTCCTTGAAGTCTTTAAACCACGATTTGAAGACTTCAGTAGCTCAGACATAGGGAGAGGTTTTTTGCAGGAGTGGTGGGTGAAATTCTGTGGCCTGCGTTGTGCAGGAGTTTGGACTAGATGATCATGATGGTCCCTTCTGACCTTAATATCTATGAATCTATGAAGAAAAGAAAAAAAAAAAAAGAATGTTCTGCTGCTGATAAAGCAACCCCTCCTCAGGAATGTCCCTAACGAGAGTTATAACCACCAAGGTTGTAACGTAGAGACACCCAGGTGCTGGGAAATTAGGAAGGAGACAGAAAGCTCAGACCAGCGTTTTTGTGCTGACCATCAGCATAAACAGAGAAAGTCACAACTAAGTTACAATTTGGGCATAAAAGATGAAATGTAAACTAGGGCAGGAAGGAGGACCCATAGGTGCTAGTGTGCAATTGGTTAACATTTTTGTTATTTAGGACTGTGGGATAATGTGATAGGTTTAGTAAATTTGAAGGAGGGAGCTAGTTTTACCTATATAATGTAAATGAAAAACGATGCTCTTTGGGAATAATTTCCGGACTGCAATTCAGCATCAAGCTGCTGGAATTCTGACCCCTCTTCATGACCGTGACGTGCAGGGGTATTGCCAGGAACCCCCAGATGAGTGGATTCTGACTGGCCACCAGGAGAAATTTGTCTGTATATTGGGAGTGGTGACCATAAGAGATTTGCTTGGCATATGTATTGTGTGTGTGTTGCTAATAAATAGTTGTTTAGAGCACAGCTGTGTAAGGCTCTTTCACTGGGAAAAGTTCATGCAGACCCAAAGAGCCCCAAGTCTCATGGGTAGGGGCAGATACTTAAATTGACCAGGTTTCTCCCTGAGCCCTGTGGGACAGGGTAGGTGCCTTATACCCCAAGCACTCAGTAGTGAAAGGGTAGGGGTGCCTTAAATTAACCAGGTAACAGTTTTGCAGAAAATATCATGCCAGATTTCATAACTCAAGGGCAAATTGACAAAAAAAAAATCTCATCTTAAACTGTGCAGGTCCTTCTAACAGTATAAAGAGTTAAGGATTATAATAATACAGTATTTGAAAATGTAATAAAAGACAGCACTGAATTCTTTGGCCTTAACCAACTCTTCTTGTCAAGCTGTAGGTCAGAAATAAAAGAGCACTATAGAGTTGAAGCTCAAACACTGTTTGAGACTGATTAATACAATTATACACAGTTGTATTTGCTCTGTAACAAATTTCCATCTAAAAGCAAAATGAAGTTTACAGTTGCTCTAGGCACTATCCAAATTAGCACATCATTGCATATTAATGAATTATGTTTTGTGACCAATTGTTATGCAAATCATACTTGTGTCAGAATTTATAATTATATTTAGTTGAGTATAAAATTTATGAAGAGTTAAAAAAATAGACCCCCACAATATAGTGAGCAAATCCATTAAATAAAACTCATGACTTACTCTTGTTAAATTAGTGGTTTTGTTTCTGATTCTGCACCAGTATTTATAGGCTTTGCAACAACTATGAAGCTAGTTCTAATAAGGTGAAACTTCAACAGCAGTATCTAGGCGTGGAAAGTCCTGTAGCTTTCTCTTTACAAGTTTAATCTGTGTGGGAGCTTTGACCTAAATAACTTCTTTGAATCTGTTCAAATCAAATTTATATTAAAAATCTGTGCTAATATCATGACACAATTAATATATACAAAATATTTTTTTAAATACATTAACAGACAAAGTCAGCTGCCTTTTTTTTTTTTTTTTAATTTAAATCTTCTCAGTCCTAAGCACTCCTGCGATCTGCTCTATGCAAACAGACTGCTAAGCCTGCGCAGAGTAACTCAATCAGGGTCCTGATTCAGCCTAGGGGAAAAAAGGAAGTGTTGCCAAATAATGACAATGCTAGTTAATTAGTATTGCTCGTATACAAATCCTGTCTCTTTTCTTTGCTTGGATCAGTAGTATGATTCAATATGCTTCTTAAACACAGGTCAAACAACCTGCAGAGATGCAATTCCTTAAAACAAAGGTTTTCAATATACCACATGAAATGGGGTGGGGGGGGAGAAGTGTCCTAGATTTTTCTATTATTTTTCAAGGAAGCCTGGATTACAAACTTGTGTTGTCTGTGTTGTTTCATGACCACCTGAAATGTAAAAAACAAAACAAAAACCTTACTTTTCCTTCTAATTCAGTCATAGTGTTGGAATCACCCCAGATGGGTTCCCCTGGCATTGATAAGAAAAGGTTAACTGCTAAGAAAGCAGTGCGGAAACTAGCACATTAGCAGTATATAATACAAATTACATCGATAAAATTTCATTTTTAATTTTTTTTTATTTCGCCTCTGTGTTTCGGGACTACACCAACAGAGAGCTCTTTAATTTAACAGTATAGTCATAAAGTACAGAAGCGGTTACTAATCTCATGGCACACTTCTGGTGTTCAGGTTATTAAAGTGAATTATATAGTTTTACAAATGGGATCAACTCTGAGTACACAGTAAAGCCAACACTGAATTTCACTACTATGAAACAAATGGATATAATTAATTATGGTGTCAGCCTCTCTAGAAGAGGGCATCATGCCAGCAGAGGTACAGAACTAGCATGTGTTGTTTTCTGCTTTTTGCCATAATGGCAATTGTTTCCATGTGCTCTTTTTTTCTTCTCGCTTTCATACAAATGTGTGATCCCTGGTACAATAAATAGTGAGTTTAAAAAGCCATCAACTGCAGAAAATGGAATATGTATTGGCATTGCCTGGCTGCAGCAGCAGCAGCGAGCAACTGTTAGACACTGAGCTACACTTATGAGTTATATTAACCAAGTATCCTTGTCCAAAACAAATTTACAATGACTATCAAGTCTAATTTCACATCACTGCAATTTCATAATATTCTGGAACAGGAAAGCTTCATCTAGAACTCTACGCAGTTAATGCGGAGCTATTAGCCATGCATTAGAAGAGGGACTAGAAAGTCCCACCAGCAACTTAATGCATCCACCTTAGCCAAAGCCATGCATTCACTGAAGCAATAGTTTTCCTTTTGCTGTCAATCTTCAGAACCAGAGCAGCAGGGTTTTATTTTATCTTCCCTCTTCCCCCATTTCACAAGGGTATTTAAAATTTGATCACAACAATGGTTCAGTTCATATGCATATTACAAACTGCTTTGGGGACTGCTCAGTGCAAAATGGGCGGATAATGTTACAGATTAACTTGACTCTAGAGTGTGAACTGTCAGCTATATCCTTTGGCTGGGGAATAGATTTTAAACACTACCTGGTAAATTGTGAGGCCTAATCTTTCTGCTGTGCTGGCTTGCAGTATAATCCACATCATGCGAACGTGCTTTCTATTTGACTGAGGCAGGCATGCTGTTAAGTGATTTGAGTGATTTGCCTGGTGTAATACCTGTTGTCTCTGGCTCACTGGGTGCCAGGAACTTCTTGAAAAGCTCTGTCTATGGCTTGAGGTGGACTGCTGAGTAGCCACAAAACTGTTTGATAAAAGCACCAGTTTTGTCCAGTTTAAATCAATAGAATCCTGTGGCAATAGCTGTATTTGGCTCTAGCGCTCTGCTCTTATCAATGAAGGGCCCTGTTCTGACTATTTTAACGTCCACGTTATGTATCTTTCTTCCCAGCTGGTCTTCTGCACAGGAGGGCGGTTCTGCTGCGTGCTTAGTATTTTTGCCAAGGAATGGTCAAAATGCACAGCAATTTACTGGACTCCAAACAGAGTTTAACTGACAGGAAATTTCAACTGTGGGCATGGGGAATGACCACTTTTCTTAAAGCATATATAGGAAAAGTGGTTGTTGAATGTGCACTTTGAACAGAATGATCTAGATTGGAGAGGTTTTCTAGTGAGTCATCTGGCTTCCCCTGTAATACCCTCCCAGGGAAATTCTCACCAGAAAGAGGAAGAATCTGCACACAAACAAAAATGCTTGGCTTCATGGGAAATGTTTGGCAGAAGTTACTATCAACACAGTCCACTCATAATGACTCTCCAGATGCTATTGAATGAAAAACTATTGTCTCAACACCCTCTGTTGCTGTTGCTCATATACAATCTTTGAGTGACCGGACAAGGAGCATTCTCTGGATATTCCCAACTCTAAGTTAAAATAATTGCTTTATTCCTTCCATAAAATTGTAATTATTTCCCGAGGGTAAAATATGCATAATCCCAGAACTTCTGTGTTACCAGACTTATGTAGAGGACCCACAGTAAAAATACCTTGTTTCTATTATTATTTTTTATGTGTCATTGTCCGCAGGTTCTGCTTCTGAGCCCGGAAGTATCACCAAGTGGCGAGAGTCTGCAGGGCTGATGAAAGGGGAATCCAGGCCCTTCCTGCTCTACCAGGTTCCAACCCATGGCCCTGTGAGTGGCAGGCTGGGTATGTGGCCTGGGGGTGGATACCATCAAGCTTGCTCTCTGGGTCACTTCCTACTATGGCCGCTGCCCCTCCAGAGTCTCAACAGGGGTCTGTTTATCCACTCTCCTGGATGCAGAGTTGCTTGTTATTCCTTGGTTCCCCAGTGTGAGGAGTATGTGCCCAAACAGAGTCACCCAAAAGTTTGCTAGGTACCTCTTTGCTGAAGAGTGTACAGTCTTCATAGACAAAGAGTGGGAAACAGAATTAAGGGACTGGTCTGGGATTTGAAAAGAGTGAGCTGATTTCCTGCTTCTGCTTGAAACTTCCTGTACAATACACAGTTAGTCAATAGGGGCAGGTTTTCATTCTATGGAAATTTTGCCACTGAATTAACTGGGGCCAGGATTTTACCTTTAAGCTCTTGGTGCCTCAGTTTTCTATCTATACAATGGGGATAATAATGATTCCCCATTATATGCTACGATAATGCTTTTTAATATTTGTGAGTCCCCATTACAGCAATAGGGGCCATAGAAATATTTAGATAAAGGCCTATTTTCTACTAGTTACCTATGATCTTTCAATCTGATCCTTCTAATATGGTTCCAAGCAACCATTGACAGCAACATTCACAGACACTCTAATAGTTATTCAACAAGTCTTCCATGTGGGTATCTCCAAACATTTTATTAGTATTAATTAATTAAACTTCTAAGCACTTCTTACGTGTGTACACTGAGGCACAGAGAGGTTAAATGTCCATCAAAATCCACACAGAACATGGCAGAGCAGGACAGAGAATGCCCTTTCGGGGCTTCCTTCATTTAAGTTGGATGAAAAACCCTCTCAAGATTTTACAACCACCAATAAATGTCACTGTTTGAAAGATGCTTCTTCAGCATGACTAGTGTGGCACTGCAAACCAATGCTTTAAAATGGGAGTAATCGGTGATGAGCTGCCAAAATCTTAACCATGGGTTCACTCCTCATTCCACAAGGGGGTCTTTGCCCACCCCCGGGACTCCTGCCCCATCCAAACCCCCCGGGTTCCTTGACGCCCCCGCCCCGGAACCCTGCCTCATCCACCTCCCTCCCCTGACTGCCCCCAGAACCGGGCAGGAGGGTCTCATGGGCCACCGTAGTGGGTGTCCATCCCACCCCTAAGAGTCAGAGGCACCTGCCGGGGGGCGAGGTGGGGAGTCCTGGAGGTGCTTACCTAAGGCAGCTCCCAGGAAGCATCTGGCAGGTCCCTCTGGCTCCTAGGGACGGGGGAGCGTAGCTAGGGGGAGCGGCCGATCCCCCCACTGATCACATCAAAAGTGGCGCCTTAGACGCCGACTCCCTGGGTGCTCCGGGGCTGGAGCACCCATGGGGAATATTTGGTGGGCGCAGAGCACGCACTGGCAGCTCCCCACCCCGCCCCCCAGCCCCAGCTCACCTCCGCTCCGCCTCCTCCCCTGAATGCGCCGTCCCGCTCTGCTTCTCCACGCCCCTCCCTCCCCAGCTTCCCACAAATCAGCTGTTCGGCGGGAAGCCGGGGAGGACTGAGAAGCAGGCCGCGGCTTCCCGCTCAAGCCAAGGGTAGCGGAGGTGAGCTGGGGTGGGTAGCAGTTCCCCTGGGCGCCCCCCCACCCCGGGTTACCTGTTGCGGCGTGGGCGGCCCTCCTCGTGACCCCCCTCCCGCCCCCAACCTCTGCTCTGCCTCCCTGGGCCTGAGTGGGAAGCCACAGCTTGCTTCTCAGCCTGCCCGGCTTCCCGTGTGAACAGCTGATTTGCGGGAATCCTGGGGGGGGCAGAGAAGCAGAGCGGGGTGGCGCGTTCAGGAGAGGAGGCAGGGGCGGAGCGGAGGTGAGCTGGGGCCAAAAGGTGGGGCGGGGAGCTGCCGGTGGGTGCTCTGCACGCACCAAATTTTCCCCTTGGGTGATCCAAGGCTGGAGCACCCCTGGAGTCGGCGCCTAAGGCGCCACTTTTGGCTGGTTAAATTTAGAAGCCCTTTTAGAACCGGTTGTCCCTCGTGGAACAACCAGTTCTAAAAGAGCTTCTAAATTTAACAACCGGTTCTAGTGAACCCATGCGAACTGGCTCCAGCTCACCACTGGGAGTAACACAAGTGCTTTAAAATAGAGGTAACACCAGTGGTTCACTAATTATATTTTGAGAACCACTGGGCTGGTTGAAAAGCATTCAAACACATATCTGCACATGTTTCTAGGACACTCTTCACCTTTGCTTCCATCTCAGCCCAAAGTTTATTTCAACAATTGGCTTCTAGAATAGATCAGGATAGTTTGAAATCAACCATTTAATTTTCTGATCTGGATCAGAAAATGCAAATCTATCTTTTCTGTGGGGGGAGTGAAGAAGGGGTAAATTGTAGAAAAAACAGCTCGAACATTTTTGTGCAAATATGACAGATGATTACACCCAAACCCAGTGACAGCCAAAGGAATCTGCTGTTTAACTGCCTCTTAAGGGATTTACTGTGAAGTTGCCTTTATATAGTTTTACGTTATGCAAACAAATCTTCCCAGATTTTCCAGAATATTACAAAGGTGAATATCTGTAGCGTGTTTATTAGTACTAGTTTCTTCCCGTTTGCAACTGTCCTTCCGTTTAAAATCCCCTTGATAATATAATTTATCCAAACAAGACTGGAAAATATTTTTTTAAAAGACAGCTTTATCTCCTTGTGATGAATAAATAATGGTAAGGAAAGTATACTGAACAAAGGTGTCTATCTTCCATACTCACACATCCTTATTAAAAATGATCATATGACATTAAAAATCCATGTCACTCTGTACCTATATGATTAGACAGATTCTCATAGGCAGTAGAATACTTTAAAGATGTTGTCATTTTTGTGGGGGGAAGGAAAAGTGGTGCTGTAGACTTAATTGTCACAAACTAAACTACACACATTTGGCACAGGGAAAAGAATCTTCTTTCTCAGTCCCTAGGTCATTACTGTCTGACTCCTCTATTGTACTGCTAATGGGTGACATTCAACCTGTGAAGAGAGCTGGCACACTTATATCCTACTTAATACCTTAATGGGCTTATAATAACGAGACAATAGTAATATATAATATTAATAGAGTTATATAGTGAGACAATAGTAATATACTCTTGTATAGCACTTTGAAGCAGCAAATCTCAAAATGATTTACAAATGAGGTATCATTATCCCCATTTTACAAATGGGGAAACCAAGGCACAGAAAGGGTGAAGTGAGTTGCCCAAGGTCACCCAGGAGGCCAGTGGCAGAGCCTGGATTTAAGTGGTGCACACACTTTATGTGCTTCAAGATAATGGATTTAAGTAGAACTTAAGTGGTGCACAGACCTGTAGCCAGCCATCTGCACAGGCCGAGTTTCACCCAATATGAACAAGTTCTTATCTCCCACTAGAAAGCGCACTTGCTACATTTACAAAATCTCCCATTTTGCTCACAGGCCAATTCAGTTGTCTGGTCTGCTGATATGGTGAGACATCCATAGAAAAGCATACCATTTACAACTTCCAGACTTGCTTGCCACTCTGCTTCAGTCACACATCTAAAGGTATACACATCCCAGTATAAAATAATTTTGAGGATTAACCTGGGAAAGCTATAAAGGCCACCGTTAAAAAGTATGCACCTTTTTTCCAGCACATATTCACACACTACATATACATACATAGTGCTTCAGGACTCATTTCTTTGTCTTGACCTGAGAGAGTTATTTGAGGAGGAATAAATCATTCATGTTATTTTGCATCCAAAGGCATATTTGTAACCGGGCATTTGCTGGGAGCTTTGTTTCTCAGTTTGTTTTTCAAATAATAATAGAAAAAGCACATGTGTGTAGAAGAATAGGTATCATACACCTGACTTACTCTGCAAAACAAATGTTATTCATTATAATTAAATAGATTTACATTATCTATTTTTGTGCTCAAATCTTGCTACTTCTCTCTCCCCCTCTCTCCAGGTCACCGACAGCACATGGCAGGGTTGCTATGAGACAGAACTATAATCAATTCTTCACAGAATGGAGAAAAATACTACAATGTCATAAGTAACACAGGCCAACCAGCAAAACATACACCAATGCCCATTGCCCAATTTTAGCATTTCTAATCTATAATGTGTTTGCTTTAGCAGCATCCACTTACATGCATTAAAAAAGAAAAATGTTAAAAATCATCTTCTTTCCCTCACTCCCCCCGGTCAATAAAATACATTTTGATGGTTAATTCTACAACATTAAAAAGGTTTATGGAAATAGTGAAGCTAATGCTGAAGCTATCAGCAGGCTTGTTAATTTGTGGTGGCTATTTCTCCTGACCTAATTTCCTTTCCCGCTTGAAAATTGTTTCAAATTTTACCATAGTACAATCAGGTTTATTGGAATTATTAATGTCTGTGCTTTCCCCACAAGCCACCAGCAGGCTAATTGACTTGAGAGATGAATTACAATGTCTGCATTAACAGAATGCAGATTAGCAGTACAGCGTCTGGCTTTTTGTCCCCCCTTGAATGTGCTTCAGGCAATCGAGAACTTTCAGCAGAGGAAGCCCCAGGAGGGCATCTTTAATAACAGATGTTATAAACTGTGATTTACAGTAGAAAACTGTTTATCCTACGGGTTGGAAAGGGTTATGTTATTGTGAAAAAACAGGGTTTTGGATAAGCAGGGGAGCAACACTTGCCGCCATTCATGGATGTAGGATATAAGAAAGGTTTGGTAATGGGATTTGTCTGTAAATGAAAACATATTCCCTTGCTCAGAGAAGGGTCATTTCCCAAGTTCCTCGATGGCAACTCTTCCAATAAGAGGTGTATAACAGACTGACACCATAGGCACCGACTTCTTCTGGCGCTGGTGGGTGCTCGACCCCGCTCTGCCCCTGGCCCAGCCCCGACTCCACCCTTACCCTGCCCTCTCCCGCCCCCATTCCAACCCCTTCCCCAAAGTTCCTGCCCCAACTCCGCCCCCTCTCTGCCCCTATTCTGACTCCTTCCCCAAATTCCCTCCCCGGCCCCACCTCTTCCCCGCCTCCTCCCCTGCACACGCCATGTCCCTGCTACTCCCCCCTCCCTCCCGGAGCTTGCTACAACTGAGCTGTTTGGCAGCAGCAAGCACTGGGAGGTAGGTGGAGGAGCCAGGACGTGGCCTACTCAGGAGAGGAGGCGGAGGCAGGAGGCCAACCATGGCTCTGTGGCTCCCTGAGTCAATTTCCCCACGGGTTGTCCAGACTAATCTACAGAAACGTATGCCCAATAACAAAACTCCAGCTTGTGGACTGGTTTATTAACATAAAATCTCTTCTGACCCACTGAGATCGGAGGGAGGAGGACAGGGGCACAAGCCCCTTTCTTGAGCCTGTTTCTGCTGAACTCCAGGCTGCTCTTTCAGCAGCTTCCCCAACTGCTACCTTCCTGAGCCTTTTCAGCAGTAGCTCTCCACTATCTCTCTACCCATAGTGCATTCATTTCCCTTTACAAGGCCAGGTGCCTTCCCTCAGGCCAAACTGGGCAGCAAGAATCAATCATAGGTGCACTGGACAGTCACCCTGACACAGTCTGCCATAATTTTAAAGTGATAATACTCCAAATGTGTCAAGGTTTCTGTACGTGTGTTTTGAGGACTTACATCTGTAACTGAATCATGAATGGTTTCAGAGTAACAGCCGTGTTAGTCTGTATTCACAAAAAGAAAAGGAGTACTTGTGGCACCTTAGAGACTAACCAATTTATTTGAGCATCAGCTTTCGTGAGCTACAGCTCACTTCGTCGGATGCATACTGTGGAAACTGCAGAAGACATTATATACACAGAGACCATGAAACAATACCTCCTCCCACCCCACTCTCCTGCTGGTAATAGCTTATCTAAAGTGATCATTCTCTTTACAATGTGTATGATAATCAAGTTGGGCCAAAACCTGGATTTGTGCTGGAAATGGCCCAACTTGATCATCATACACATTGTAAGGAGAGTGATCACTTTAGATAAGCTATTACCAGCAGGAGAGTGGGGTGGGAGGAGGTATTGTTTCATGGTCTCTGTGTATATAATGTCTTCTGCAGTTTCCACAGTATGCATCCGACGAAGTGAGCTATAGCTCACGAAAGCTGATGCTCAAATAAATTGGTTAGTCTCTAAGTTGCCACAAGTACTCCTTTTCTTTTTGTGAATCATGAATGCCAGCCTAGTAGATTTCTCACTGTAAAAAAATATTTTGTGAGTCCTTCTACGCCTTTCAGTTTGAATTTTCCTTATTTATTATGTATTCTTTTTAAGGATAGGACAGGAATAACAATTTGTTTTTGCGGGGGGGGGGGATTATATTACCTTAAATCAGAAGAAGTCCCACTAAATCACTCACTCAATATATCTATATATTAAAACAAAGTGAAAAAAAGACTGCTGTTACAAAGAAATAGCACAGTTCTTAAATGGATAAAATATGAAGGCTATTTAGTTTGCCTTGCATGTGGGAACCAGACAATTGATTAGCCTGATAAAGGAACTAGATTAGTCTGAACGTTGTTTAGTTTATCCAGGCACAAGAATCAGACAACTGCCTGGAAAATTAGGGCTCATTCATATTATCATTCATATTACCAATAAACATGTATATGTTTATTAACATACTTTGCTGATGACTCCACCACCTCAGCTATAGGACAGCATTCCTTTCTCTCTTTAGAAATCAAAATAAAACAATGAAATATACCCTGGTTACATAAGGCATACATAAGCTAGGCCCATGGTAGATGAGGCAGCACTGAAGTGTTAATATAAACACATTACTAGCTGTCTTCGCAGCTCAGTAACCACCCTTCCTCCTATACTCCCTGCCTCACCCTTCCCCAAGCCAACCAAAGAAAAGCACCCACACCTTTAGGGCCAATTTTTGCCCTTAGTTATACCTACCTATTCAACCTCACTGACTTCAAAGGGGAAGAGTAAAATTCCTCCTTGACCCCCATCTCTAATTACTACTGTCCCATTATTCAAAAATAAAATATCAGGGTACTCTCCCTCACATAATCAATAACTCCATCCCTAGTTTCAGGGCTGATTCCTTATTAAAAAAAATAGAAATATTTTAAAAACTCTCTCTCTCACACACACACACGCCCCCCCCCCCCCCCACACACACAAACACCCACACACATCTTTCTTCCTCAGTGCTAGAGGACTGGTGGTTTTTTGTTTGTTTGCTCTCTGCAGCCTCAGTACTGTGTTGGTCAGGCATTGCTAATGTCATCTGTTAGTGCACTGCTTTTATTCAGACTTGTAATGAAATTGTGATAGTTATATATAAGAAAAACAAACTGTCAAATGGCTTGCTAAAACCTGTCACATAAGAGATCAATAAGTTTCAGATATGTACCTTCTCATATTTGAACTATACTGAGATTTTGGATTACGTTAACCCACTAGATTACATACACAAGATGTTAGGGTTTTTGATTTCAAAAGGGCTGACTTTCAAAAATTAAGAAAATTAGTTAGGGAAGTGGATTGGACTGAAGAATTTATGGATCTAAAGGTAGAGGAGGCCTGGGATTATTTTAAATCAAAGCTGCAGAAGCTATCAGAAGCCTGCATCCCAAGAAAGGGGAAAAAATTCATAGGCAGGAGTTGTAGACCAAGCTGGATGAGCAAGCATCTCAGAGAGGTGATTAAGAAAAAGCAGAAAGCATACAGGGAGTGGAAGAAGGGAGAGATCAGCAAGGAAAGCTACCTTATTGAGGTGAGAACATGTAGGGATAAAGTGAGACAGGCAAAAAGTCAAGTAGAGTTGGACCTCGCAAAGGGAATTAAAACCAATAGTAAAAGGTTCTATAGCCATATAAATAAGGAGAAAACAAAGAAAGAAGAAGTGGGACCACTAAACACTGAGGATGGAGTGGAGGTCAAGGATAATCTAGGTATGGCCCAATATCTAAACAAATACTTTGCCTCAGTCTTCTTGCCTAAAGAAGATCTTAGGGATAATGGTAGCATGACAAATGGGAATGAGGATCTGGAGGTAGATATTACCATATCTGAGGTAGAAGAGAAACTCAAACAGCTTAATGGGACTGAATCGGGGGGCCCAGATAATCTTCATCCAAGAATATTAAAGGAATTGGCATATGAAATTGCAAGCCCATTAGCAAGAATTTTTAATGAATCTGTAAACTCAGGGGTTGTACCGTATGATTGGAGAATTGCTAACATAGTTCCTACTTTTAAGAAAGGGAAAAAATGTGATCCGGGTAGCTATAGGCCTATAGTTTGACATCTGTAGTATCCAAGGTCTTGGAAAAAATTTTGATGGAGAAGGTAGTTAAGGACATTGAAGTCAATGGTAAACGGGACAAAGTACAACATGGTTTTACAAAAGGTAGATCGTGCCAAACCAACCTGATCTCCTTCTTTGAGAAAGTAACAGATTTTTTAGACAAAGGAAACGCAGTGGATCTAATTGACCTAGATTTCAGTAAGGCATCTGATATCGTGCCATATGGGGAATTATTAGTTAAATCGGATAAGATGGGGATCAATAGGAAAATTGAAAGGTGTATAAGGAATTGGTTAAAGGGGAGACTACAACGGGTCCTACTGAAAGGTGAACTGTCAGGCTGGAGGGAGGTTACCAGTGGAGTTCCTCAAGGATCGGTTTTGGGACCAATCTTTTTATTACTGACCTCGGCACCAAAAGTGGGAGTGTGCTAATAAAGTTTGCGGATGATACAAAGCTGGGAGGTATTGCCAATTTAGAGAAGGACAGGGATATCATACAGGAGGATCTGGATGACCTTGTAAACTGGAGTAATAGTAATAGGATGACATTTAATAGTGAGAAGTATAAGGTCATGCATTTAGGGATTAATAACAAGAATTTTAGTTATAAAGCTGGGGACGCATCAATTAGAAGTAACGGAGGAGAAGAAGGACCTTGGAGTATTGGTTGATCATAGGATGACTATGAGCTGCCAATGTGATATGGCCATGAAAAAAGCTAATGCGGTCTTGGGATGCATCAGGAGAGGTATTTCCAGTAGGGATAAGGAGGTATTAGTACCGTTATACAAGGCATTGGTGAGACCTCATCTGGACTACTGTGTGCAGTTCTGGTTTCCCATGTTTAAGAAGGATGAATTCAAACTGGAACAGGTACAGAGAAGGGCTACTAGGATGATCCGAGGAATGGAAAACCTGTCTTATGAAAGGAGACTCAAGGATCTTGGCTTGTTTAGCCTAACCAAAAGAAGGCTGAGGGGAGATCTGATTGCTCTCTATAAATATATCAGAGGGATAAATACTGGAGAGGGAGAGGAATTATTTAAGCTCAGTACCAATGTGGACACAAGAACAAATGGATATAAACTGGCCACCAGGAAATTTAGACTAGAAATTAGATGAAGGTTTCTAACCATCAGAGGAGTGAAGTTTTGGAACAGCCTTCCAAGGGAAGCAGTGGGGGCAAAAGATCTATCTGGCTTTAAGATTAAACTCGATAAGTTTATGGAGGAGATAGTATGATGGGATAATATGATTTTGGTAATTAAATATTCATGGTAAATAGGCCCAATGGCCTGTGATGGGATATTACATGGGGTGGGATCTGAGTTACCCAGGAAAGAATTTTCTGTAGTATCTGGCTGATGAATCTTGCCCATATGCTCAGGGTTTAGCTGATCGCCATATTTGGGGTCGGGAAGGAATTTTCCTCCAGGGCAGATTGGAAGAGGCCCTGGAGGTTTTTCGCCTTCCTCTGTAGCATGGGGCATGGGTCACTTGCTGGAGGATTCTCTGCTCCTTGAAGTCTTTAAACCACGATTTGAGGACTTCAATAGCACAGACATAGGTGAGAGGTTTTTTGCAGGAGTGGTGGGTGAAATTCTGTGGCCTGGGTTGTTCAGGAGGTCAGACTAGATGATCATAATGGTCCCTTCTGACCTAAATATCTACGAATCTACATACTCATTGTCTTATTTTTCCAATTCAAACTCTATCTTCCAATTAGATGTTAGCTTTAAAAAGCTCTGTTAAATGTTAGAAAATCATGACCACAACAACAACAGCGAAAGATTTCCAGCTAGCTCTGTTGAAACTATTTTTGAAAAAAACACCTATGTATATTGACTTGGGGTTTCAGTGAACATCAAAATTCATAGTCTCTCTAGTTTTATATTGACCTTAATTTCACCTCAGTCAATAGTTACCTTTTGGGTCAATAACTCCTGATGATCACCTCAACAGAAGTCAATATTATAGCAAGTTTCTGATAGTGCCAGCTATAGTTAAGGTTGAAAAATAGTTTCCATTACAGCTGCCTGTTTCCAAACACTCATCTTCTAAATGTTGCCCTGATAATATTCTGGTGAACTGAGAGCACTCGAATTCTTAGTTTTATTTCAGTTATTGGTCTCTAAAACAATTTCATTTCCTCAGCCACAGAGGAAGGGATTATGGATAAAGTAGATGGTTTCTCAAATCTACATTTTGTCATGATTCCGACAACACTGTTTACCTATGAGTTGTTTTATCCTTATTTGACAGACACTGTAAGAAAGAATACAGCAAGCAATGAAAATATGTCTCTCAGATATCAGTCTGTTTTCAACGTTTGTTGTTGTTAAAACTTTGCGCTTTTTTTTAAGATGCATTTTTGGACATGTTTTTCAATAGTTGTAATGATACTTAACTGCTGTGCCATGTTGTTTTGTATTCCTTATAACGGAAAAATCACAGTTCATTAACTTACTGAAAGGCTTACTGATTTCTAAGCCTTTAGGAACAATGTTGTGGCTTCTGTTTACTTTGGGATGTTCAGTAATAACAACATTTAACAAATTCCTCCCAAAGGAATACGGATATGCAATAAAAATGTGTTTCTTCTAAGTTGTATTTTCAGGCTTTAGGTGAAAGATCCAACAGCATAAACAAAAGTACTTTTCAAAGGTTTTATGAGAGAAGTATCTGAAGTTCAGGGTCTAAATTCTCAGTTACCAAGAATTTACACCACTTCTCAATTACCAAGAACAAAACAGGACTCTGGGCCTAAATGAAGCTTTTACACAAACACTGTTCTTCACTCATTGTCATAACATCCCTTTCCAAGGAGATATCCACAAAAGAATGCAAATTCTATTAAAATCCCTAATATTTTCTTGGAGAGGATCCACCTGATCACTCCATTGGTAGGACAGGGTTTCTTCCATTCCAGTATAGTAAGCACATCCTTCAGTCCGTTAGAACTAGAAGATCTTAGGAGAATTACAGAGTCCAAGAGTGACCTGCACAGAAGCAGAAAGCTCTCTGCACCAGTCTCTTTCATGAAAATGTAACTCCCTGTGGAGTTGTGCTATGCAGTCCACACAGAGCACTGCCCTCAAATTCCAGGTCTGAGGGGAAAACAGGGAAGGGGAGTTTCATGGTGCATGGAGATATCACTACATTACTTAATGCTGATGGGTAATTATCATCTTAACTAGACAAATCCTTGTGGAGACGGAAGGGGGATGACATCACAGAAAGAACCATTCAGTGGGATTCTGAGCAACAATAGATCACCTCGCAGAACTACCCAAATAGATTCAGCTTGCAGAATTGGGGCATTTGTGTGTATCTATGCATGTGTTATTGTCTTCTGGTGGCTCGCCTACAGAACTGACAAAAGATCTCCTACTATATGATCCATTAATTGTGATTTTTAGTAGAAAGATTACAGCTCCCCCAAGCTATGGAGAAGTATGAGAGATTCATTTCTTAATATGTCTGTTGTCTACAGGACATGGGTTAACCACAGCCAAATTCTTACCTAGACCTGAATAAAATGGAAGCATTTTTTAAAACTGGAATTCAAGTAGGCTTCGCAGAATTTGCCTTTTTTTAAAAAAATAATTTCACCGGATAATATTGATGTTTACTGTTAAACTTTTTCCCCAATTTTTATCTATTAAAATTTTCAGCTATGGGAAACTATGGAGGATCAGATAATATTTGTTTAATGGCAGTAGATGTTGAGATTCAAAAAGTTAAAGTTTTATAACTGATAAAACACAAACACTTTATGTCAAAACATATGAAGTACATCAAACTCTGATAAGTTTTCAAGCAGCTTTTTTCTTACTTTGTCTATCTCTAATTTTTGATCATCAAAACAGAAATAGATGGAAATATTTATTCACCTTTTTGTGTGTGTTTGGTGAAATCAACATTTACGAATAAAGATGTAACCTTTCAAGCCTAAATACCACTGTAAATCCTCTCCCTAGTTCCCAGAACATTTTTAGCTTATTTGGGGAGAAAGGCAAAAAGGCAAAGAGAGCGCTGTGGTGTTCTTGAAGCTTGGGGGGCACTTAAATTGCAAACAACCACTGGTCCCTTCAGTCTCCTCTAGAGGCGCTCTGTTTAAATAGGTAGTTTAAAAAACACAACAACAACAACAAGAAAACAATCCAAAAACTTGCCAACAGAGAGGCATGTCAAATTTAAACTATAATGCAAATGTGGGAGTTCATTCCCAAAGTCTGTCCATCTAGGGTATGTCTACTCTGCAGCTGGGACTGAGCCTCCCATGCTGGGTAGACAGACTCGGGCGAGTCGAGCTCAAACTAACACATGAAAAATAGCAGTGTGGAAGTTGCAGCTCAAGCAGCAGCTTCGGCTCTGAAATGGACGCAACCCTCTGGGTCTCAGCAAACCCGTTATCAAGCACTATTAGGAATACTGAATTAAATGGACAAGTAGTCTTCTTTAAGCAAGGTGGGACACATAGTGCTGGTCCCATTTAGAACAGCAGAGTGGAACTTGTACTGATATTGATTTCAGCAGAACTTCACATTTAAGTCTAAAAAAAGATGAATTTATAACTCTAAAATAATGTAGGGAGGGAATTTTGCATACATTTATCGAGTGGTGAAACAGTACCCTACAGACATAGCATGTGTCTGTGGCAATGCTAATTCTTATTTCAATTAGAGCTTACTAGCTCTCTTGTGCCTCATTTTTACAAGGAAAAAAATGAGAAAGGCATCCCTGTGATTAGCTCCTACAGCCACCTTTTCTGTGTATAGTCTGAAATGACAGCCACAGGGGTAAAAATGATTGCACTAAAATGTCTACTAATGAGGCCCCTGTAGTACTGCTCCAAGAAGGACCATATTACCTTTGTCAATTTCATCTCTCTCGCTTTCTTTTTCCATCAGCTGGAAAAATACTGATTGAGAGGGGTTTTTTTTTAAAGGAATTATTCTTGTTTAACCTTCGTAATAATGATGATTGCCTTTTTGTAAGCCTAAAATATTCAACACTGAAACTAAAACATTAACTGTTAAAACTTCCAACTGACTTTTCTTCTCTGTTGCTAGATATTGTGGGTTATAGCAGAGACGTATTGTTAGCCAAACATACATCGAGACTGTGAGGCATGTGAAATGAGTGCAATATCCTCACTGATTAACAGCAAGCCATAATGTGTAAGGAAAGACTAGTATAACTTCCTATACCTGTTAAAGATGTGTTCTTGAGAAAAAGTTTCTACCTGGTCTTAACATATGAAAGATAACAAATAAAGGAAAGGAAACAAGACAGAATTAAAACAAAAATCATTGAACAAACAGAATAAGGACATAGTAAGTAGGTACAGATGAATCATGTGAGGACTAAGAAAAATGACAAGGTGGTTGACAGGGGTTGGATAAATGAGGTGGAGGAAAAGGACAAAGAGAGAAACCCAGGAGCTAATTTTAAAATATGAAGGGTAACACTCAAATCAGTATTTATCTGCCGAATTCAGGTTTACTCCAGTCCTATAATAACAATGTAAGTGACCACAATACTGCAACAACTGAAATTGACTAAAAATAGTAACAGAGTCTTCCTCTACTATAACTATTGGGAGCATCCATTGGTTTGTAAAGGACCCAGAAAGGATGATCAAACATTCATATGGGATCTTTTGACTTTGAAAGTCTCTAGCTTGGATCTTGTCAGAAAATGTGGCACCTCCAGAAAGAGAAAACAAACAAACAAAACAATTTGCTCCTGGTACTGTGCAGCAGTGCCAGACATGGAGAGGATGAAATAAACCTTTCCTCCCTTTAAATACTTGTACCAAAGACAGATAATCCCAGTCCTTTGCTAAAGGACAAGGAGTGGTCCAGGTTAATGTCCACAGCAACATTAGCCTACCCCATGGAGACAGGGCTATAGGGCAAACTCTCTCTTCTTGCTACAATACACAGCAGAAGTAACCTCAGAGGGTATGTCTACATTGCGTCCAGGAGCAAGCCTTCTAGCCTGGATCAACAGACTGTACTACAAGGCTTGCAACAGTGTACTAAAAATAGCTGTGTAGGTATTTTGACTTGGGCTGGATCTCAGGCTCTCAAACCTACCTCTTCCCTCAGGCTTGAGCGCCTGAATTCCAGCCTGGGTTTTCAATGTCAAAGCAACATCAACATAGCTGTTTCTAGTCTGCTAGTGCAAGCCCTGCTACCACAAATCTATGGACCCATGCTGGGAGGCTCACTCCCAAATGCAGTGTAGACATACCCAGAGAAGAAGTACATGTTGCGTCCTGTAAAAGGCAGACTAAGGACACCGACACATATCCCAACACTGTTCCTGGAGGTATTGTGTCTGCCTTAGGTTCCATGCCCCTAAGAGACCCCATCAGGGAGATCTGCCTCCATTTCTCTCTGACAGCAGGACTGGGCTTTAAAGGTACCATCCCTAAACCTCTAATGACAACCCATACAACCATCTAGACTCAGAGAGAAGTTAAGCACTTATGTGCACACCGCTGTTTATTGTTTTATATAAATATCTGTGCTTCACTTTATTTCTGAAGGCTACATTCCTGTCAAGTGACAAATCATGGACAGCATGTCCTCCCTTGATTACAGATTGCTCATCATATAGTATGAACCTATTATTTTTAGCAAAAGTGTTATTACCTCTTGTTAGTATGTACCACACTTTTATTCCACTGTACTTTGGCACTTATAGTAGGATGAGATAATTGCATCAGTCTTTGAAACACCTCATCAATGGGATTCGTGTGAAAAGATTCAGGAGGAAATATTTGTAGCTAAGAGGAATAATTGTTTGGACAGCCTCTTGTTGCTTCAAAACATAGTGGGCCTGATTCTATTTACACTTTATACCACTCTAGAGTTTTAAAAGTGCCTTAAAGAGGGTATAAACAGTAATTTATTTTACAAATTTACTTTACAAAGCCAGAAAGGAGTAAAAGTGGCCTTAGTATAAATAAGAATCAGGTCCAGAATATTTAAACATTTCCATAGAATATGTTTCAAACTCATGCTGCTGGTAGCAGAGAACATATTTGTCACTCTTTATAACTGCAATATTATTCCTGATTTTAACAACCTGTTATAATGGCTCTTCTCACAAGGTTGGCAGTGAGGTAAGAAGAAATGGTATCTATGAAGTAAAGATTAGTAGACAAATATCTTAACTAGAGGTACTAGAAGAGTAATTTCATCTATCCTGTAAATTCGACATCTTGTGATTAAGAAATGACAAAATCCGAAAGAGTTGTCAAATTGTTTTGAGGCCTACTATAATTTGTATCTGTGTGTGTGTGTGCGCATGCACGCATGTACAAGGATACTCCTAAAATAATTGACTCTTTCCATATAGTTAGTGGAGCTCCTGAAAATGAGAAGGGCCACAATCAGCAACATTTTTGAATAGCCTAAAATTCTCCTTACTCCATATTTAGGCCCCTGCTTGATTTTGAAAAGTGCTGAGCACTCACCGGCTCCTATTAACTTTCTTATTAGCTTAGGGTTCTAGGCTCTCTTCTCTGTGTATGTAGAAGTATTGGTATGAGACGTTAAATTTCAAATCAGTTTTCTTTAGCACTACTTAGTAAACTGAATATGGTTTTTGATATCCCCCATGTGACTCAGACTCCTTGGATCCCTTGCTCTTTGCAAATAACTCTCACCTCCAACCTGTTAAACTCACTACACCAAACACATATCAATATTTATCCATAAAGATTAACATGTAAGGTATCTACAGAAAGCTCATAACTTGTCAAGACTCAATCACTGTGAGCTATATGTACAGGAAATATTTAAGGAATAATGTATTTATTTTGAAGTATGCTTTACGTATGCGGAGTAGAAATTAGTCACCAGGAAGTAATGTGTCTCAGTGATGACCCATTCAAGCAAGAGGGAGTTGTCAACCCTTCCTAGTCAGCCACTGAGGTAATGCAAGTTTCTTTTGTCTACACTTGCCACATCCCAGAACAGTCCATGAAAAAGAGTCAAAGATAACTGCAAACAACTACAACCACTTAGAGACGAAAAGGAACATTATAGCAGGCAGGAGATCTCTATGGCTATCAATAAAGACAAAAGATGGAGTGTCGGAAAGAGCGCTCTATCCATTCACTAAGGAAACCCCTTACGCAATTAAGCACTTTCATGAACAGTTGGATCCTGGTTCTTGTGAAACCAACCAGCTCTGAAACAGACTGAACTCTATGGGAAAGCCTACTTTATTAAATAGGAGAGGTAACTATTGATAAGTGTAGACCTAGGTTCGCATTTTATTATTTTGTTTTGTGTGGTAACCATTCGCGTCCATCATTTTCTGTCACTAATAGTTAAATCTTTACTCTCTTATAAATAAACCGACTGCTGTTTTATTATAAGTGCTCACAACTGCTGTGTGGTTTACAGGAGCAAGAGTTCAACATAAAATTGGTAAACTGTGGTACTCTGGGACTCAGGTATTGCGGTTCACCTATTGTTAACCTGCAAGGCAAAGTTAGGGCTGACATAGCGACTAGAGTGCTTGAGTGGCTCAAAGGCTGGAAGTGTCCAGGAACTGACACCCATCTGCTACAAGAAAGGCTCCCTCTCACTGGAGGCCGGGGTATGAGGAGACACCCTGTCCAGGATTCCCCAAGAAGAGTCACACCCAACTTCTGCTGTCTAGTATTATAGCTTAAAGGCTGTGCAGGAAAGGGTTCATGGATCTTTGCTGTGCAAATGAATTCATTACCTTATTTATTTTTTATCAAATCTGGGGAAGCATAAGTCATATAGATTAAATATTTATATCCCAGCCATATGATCAGATTAGTCCAGCTATTTAAATCTGCTGTCAGTTTTCTCAACAATGGAACAAATTTGGCTTTACATGATGATTTCTGCTCAGACACTGCTTAAAAACCTTTTGTTGCTATGTGAAAATGATAGGATGGGGGAGGGTAACAAAGTCTGTATATGTGCACACATGACGTGTGTGTGCACGTGCATGCATATAAACAGAAGTACCCAGGAATCCTTTTAAATTGAGTCTGAACCTTGAAATCTCACTATCAGTTAAGCAATATTTAACCAAGAGGTTAGCAAACTTTTTGGCCCGAGGGCCACATCTGGGTGCAGAAATTGTATGCAGGGCCATGAATATAGGGCTGGGGCAGGAAGTTGGGGTGTGGGGTCTGGGATGGGGTGCGGTTTGCAGAAAGGGGCTCAGGGTAAGGGGATGGGGTGCAGTAGGGCTGTGGGGTGCAGGAGGGGTGCAGGGTGTGGCAGTCATCTAAGGGCAGGGGGCTCAGGGCAGGGGGTTGGGATGCATAGGGTATGTGGCAAGGGGCTCAAGACAGGGCATTAGGGGGCTCAGTGCAAGGGGTTGGGGTGCAGGGTGCAGGAAGGGTTCGGGGTGCAGGCTCCGGCCTGGCACTGCTTACATCAAGCGGCTCCAGGGTGAGCTCCCTGCCTGCCCTGGTCCCACACCAGTCACGGAAGTGGCCAGCATGTCCAGCAGTGGCTCCTGGGAATGGGGTGGGACAAGTGGCTCTTCCGCACGCTGCCCTCGCCTGTGGGTACCATCCCCGAAGCTCCCGTTGGCCGCAGTTCCCCATAGTTTGCCCTCCCCTGATTTAATCTATTCTTCAACATTTATACAATCTAATCAAGTCCATCCAGTGCATACTGTGTTGGCAAGACGGTAGACTCCTTCACAACCATCTGAAATCAGTCAGAAGGTTTAAAAGAGGGCGTTCATGAGCACGCAGCACAAAAATTGAGAAGTTGAGGACAAAATTAATCAAAGAACCAATGGACATGAAAAGAAGTTTAATTGACTATACATCAGTGCTAGGAGTCTGGGTAACAAACAAGAAGAACTGGAATTGCTCACTTATGAATATACATTTGATCTAGTTGGTATTACTGAAACTAGGTAGGATGATTCACACTACTGGAATGTTAAAAATCAATGGTTATAATGTATTTAAGAAGGATTGAGGGGGCAAAAGGGTAGGGGGAGTGGCACTCTAGGTAAAAAAAATGGCATTGCTTATTTTTGAGTCACTAAACTCAGAAGAAAATGATCTTGAATGCTCATGGATCAATGTCTAACAGATAAAGCATGAGAAGTGGTATTAGCTGGTGTCTGCAACAGACCACCAAATTACACTAGGGATCAGGATGACCAGCTCCTTATGCACCTACCTACAATGTGTAAGAAACAAAAGCTGCGTGATCATGGGGAACTTCAATTTGAGTGACATATGCTGGAGGTCTCATGCTGCCAGTATTAAAATATCCTTGAAACTTTTAAATATTATAGATGATAATTTCCTAACTCAAAAGTGTTACAGCAAACACAGTGGAATTCTTAGCCGTTTTCCTAACGGATAACAAACCAAAAAGTAATGCCAGCTTATGTACAAGTGCTTATGACATGATTTATAATGTGCAAGCAGAATAAAGTCCCAACCAGTAATAGATATACTTAGTGCTTTAATAGGGTTAATTTCACAAAGCTGAAAACAATTATGAGACAAATCAGCTGGGAGAAATATTTTCATCAGAAAAATGTGAATGATAATTGGGAACTATTAAAGAACACCATACTAGATGCCGATAAAACCTACCTGGTTTAGAGGGGGAGGGAAGGCATCTGTAAAAATAAAAATAATATATAACAAATGAAAGAAGCAGTTAGGAATTGTAGAAAATTGCTAAGAGAAGCCAAGAGACACAAGGAGCAATCTATGGCCAGTAGAGTTAAGGATATATGAATTAGTTTAAATATAGATAGATAGATAGATAGATAGATAGATAGATAGATAGATAGATAGATAGATAGATAGATAGATAGATAGAAACAAAATGAATCGAGAAAATGGTATTGGTCTGTTACTAGATGGAAATAATAGAATTATCAAGAATAATGCAGAAAAGGTAGAAGTGTTCAATAAATATTTCTGATCTGTATTTTGGAAAAACCAGACAATACAGTCTTATAATGTGGTGATAATACTCTTTCCATTCCCCTAGTATCTCTGGAGGATGTTAAATGGACACTACTAAAGTCAAACTTTTTTAAAATCAGCTGGTCCAGGTAACTTGAAATTCTAGAATACAAGAGGTGTTCAGGAGATTAGTGGACCATTAATGTTGATGTTTAATAAGTTTTGGAGCACTGGGAAAGTTCCAAAAGACTTGAAGACAGATAATTTTATGCCAATTTATTTTAAAAAAGGGTAAATGGGATGACCTGGATAATTATAGCCAGACATTGATCCCAGGCAAATTAATAGAGCAGCTTTTTATGTGACCTGATTAATAAAGTAGTAAAGTAATTAATGAAAATCAAACATGGTTTATAGAATATGGACCCTATCAAAATTACTCGATATCTTTCTTCTTTTTTCCCCCATGAGATGACAAGTTTGGTTGATAAAAGTAATAATGTTGCAATAATATACTTAGACTTCTGCAAGGCATTTGATTTGACAATGCATGACATTTTGAAGAAAAAACTAAAATGATATAAAATTAACATTGCATACCTTAATGTATTAAAATGTATTAAAAACTGACAGGTGTCAAAATTAACTGTAAACAGGGAATCATCATCGAACAATAGCAGGCAACAATATTGTGTGTTTATTTCAGCAGTGAGGGATATAGGTAGGTTTGTTTGAGAATGATTATGATTAGACCTAGTCAAATTTTTCTAAATTTGGACTAAATCTTGCATTGAAATTTTAAATTTTGATGGAAAAAAAGACAGACTTTTTTTTAAAAAATATTTTTCAGACATTAGCTTGAAGTTGTCTATCCTTTGAAACTGAAAATATAATTTTAGTTGAAATGTTGATTTTTAAGGGGAAAACAAGAGGCATATTCACAATAATATCCTCTGTTGTTGAACCAGATTTCATTACTTTTAAGAGACAATGTTTCTGATTTAAAAGACACAACTGAATGTGTTCCACACATCTGTGCCTGCCATTTCTATGTCCACCTCTGTTAATACATGCTTATCACCACATTCTATTATCCTTAAAAACGTTGTCCACTGTGTAATTTTTGCATGAAAAGAGATAATTTTTCCTCTGCAGTAGAATGTTTCCTATTGGCTGGATTTGTCAAGAGTGAGACACAAAAAACAGTCTCTTAAATTTTCAAAGCTAGAATGAGTTGAAGATACACAATTATCAATTCAAGATTTTGCTTTAAAACTGGTGTTTAAATTTCAGTGTGTCTGAAACAGCGTCACCTAACATAGTTTAAGTTCTTACTGCCTTTTCTTTATTTTTAAAAAATGTCTGTGCCAATGACTTGTTTCTTTTTCATAAAAAAATCCAGTACGGCCAATCAACTGCTGTGTTTTGTAAACTTTTCGTACTTTGATTTCCCCTATTATCTTCTGAATTTTTGTTAGACTAGATCTTAGGGGACTTTTTATGTTGTAATTCTAGAGGTTTTAGTCATTAGTTTTGTTCATCCATACATGCCAGGTGCAATCTTTTACATCAAGCTGAGACAGAGATTAGTTTGCCCCTTAATAAAGTTTTGGCTGTGTCCCATAGTATGGATGTCTTAGCTTCAGATACATCATTTGTTTTTAAGCAATCATTTAATATTGAACATACCTCATCCACTACCACTGTATACTTCAATTGTTCTTGTTTGTAAACTAATTTGAGGGTCATTTTTGGTGGAGATTTTGAAATTAAATTCCACTATTATCAGAGCATGGTCAAACTGTATTATTGTGCCAATTTCACAATTATTCAACTTGCCATTGTTTTCTCTGTTGATACCGAGTTTATTGAAGTGTATATGTTATGACTTATTAAAGATATTGCTTCCAATACTCAAATTCATATTCAAGTGTCTAGGGATCTCAGTACGATATGGATGATATAATCTTGAAAGCATGCTCAGATATGCTGAGGGCTTTATGTTCTTTATCAGATTAATGCTTTATCAGCACTGGTCATCATTTATTTAAGACCCACTCCAAGTCCTAGAAAAGTTAATTGGAGAATTTCCACTGGCCTTGCTGAGAGGTTGATCAGGCCCATAGTGTCAACAGCATACTAGGTGTAACAGCATATTATATGTTTGAGTAATGTGTGGAGACAATGTCTCTGCTCTACAGTGCTCCACAAACCATATTTTTTAAAATGTGCATGCCAGTTGTGTAGGAGTTTCCTGCACAGGAAAGCAATAGAAATATGGCTGTATTGTGAAGTTGTTTCTTACCAGAGAAATTTCTACTTTGCATTCCATTAAAAATGACTGCATGATTGTCTGCTTCAAAATCTGTGACATGTAACTGAAATAGGAGGGTACTTTACCCAGCACTCTGAACACCTTTCGAAACCTACTTCTGGGTCCTTTGGCTGTCAAGATCCTACAATGGGTCCTATTTTAGAGTGCCATGGCAGGTTCTGTTCCTTCCTCTCTCATACCTATCAAGGTTCGAATACCATGGCAATAAGTGAAGTTCTCAATTTCATCCAGAGAGAAGTCCATGTCTTCTTCTCCTTTTTCAAAGTTGAGACCTTTTTCCCCATATGTATACTAGCAATTTTTGTTTTGCTTAATAAATATGTTCTTTTGACCCACCCTTGCGAAAAATTGTCTAGCTCTCTTTTAATCTCTCCCATTTGGTCACAGTGTTGGTTAATGTCACTGATAATGAAAAGGGGTGAAATTCTGCCCCCAAATAAGTCAATGATAGTTTTGCTATTGATGGTAAAAGAACCAGGATTTCACCCAAGGTGAAGACAATCATGGAGCAAAGGAAAGTGAATCTACTTTCTGAACCCACCCCATGTGACATCACAATGCACCCAGTGTGACAAAGTTCCTCCTCTGCTTTGGTGGGTCCTGCGCTTATTAGCGGATATGCTTGCTCAGAGGTCCACAGCAGCCCTCAGTTTGGCCACTTTCGTGGCTCAAATCTGCCATTCACTCAGTTAGTCTCATCACTGGCCAGCATGGGGAAAAGGAAGAAGAACAATCCCCGCAGTCTCTGCTGATCCACTTAGTGAATCGAGGAACAGGCCAGAGACCTTCCCCTCTAGTGGAACCCACAGTCCAGGTCAACTCCTCCGGTATCAAGTAGGGAGTTGGAGGGACGGAGGGAACCCGAGCCCACCCTCTCCTCCGGGTTCCCACCCAGGGCCCTGTGGATTGCAGCTGTCTACAGTGGCTCCTGTAACAGCTGCAACTCCCTGGGCTACTTCCCCATGGCCTCCTCCCAACACCTTTATTCTCACCACAGAACCTTCCTCCTGATGTCTGATAATGCTTGTACTTCTCAGTCTTCCAGTAGTATGCCTTCTCACTCTCAGCTTCTTGTGACTCTTGCTCCCAGCTCCTCACACACTGAAGTGAGCTCCTTTTTAAACTGAGATGCCTTGATTAGCCTGCCTGTCTTAATTGATTCTAGCAGCTTCTTGAATGGCTGCAGGTGTTCTAATCAGCCTGTCTACCTTAATTGTTTCCAGAAAGTTCCTGATTGGTCTGGAACCTTCCCTGCTACCCTACCTAGGGAAAAGGGACCTACTTAACCTGGGACTAATATATCTGCCTTCTATCACTTTCCTGTAGCCATCTGGCCTGACCCTTAATCAAACATTAAAAGCATTTATTAGCAGCCTGATTTATGAGGAGATTCCCCCCTTTCCTCTTTTGTCTTCCTATATTGTGGCAGTTAACTCTTCTACTTACGTAAATTATATTCAATTTTATGAATCTGTATGCTTATATTGACAAATGGTTGTCACACCAAATTTTGTGGTATTAGTCAATTTGATTTAGTCGGGGTATGATTCTTGAGAATCAAGTCATTATTAATTGAAAAATATATGTCATTAAAGTTTTTGCAGTTTTGGAGTAGATCCTGGTTATTGAGTATAAAATGTAGGTGAAACAATACACTAAGGCAGATTCTCATTTTTCCCTACATAACTTCTTCATTCCTTGACAAAGTTTCATCATCTAGGTTTGAAATCTTCCATGTTCAGCTAGTTACCCTGGCAATATATACTTCTCCTTTGAATACAGTTCTATGGGTTTTACTGTTTCTCATATCTATGGGGAAAGAACTCATCAGCTTGGGAGAATGCCAAAGTATGAATTTTAATAAAAACATGTCAAACAACAAACTTTCCTTAAATCAGCATATGGGTCTGGGGAAGTTTTTTTCTTTTAAGTTTGGATTGCTCTACTTACTATAGTTTGCTGCTGGTGTTTTAAGACAGAAGGGAGGAAATTTTAAGCCTTAAAATTCTTTTTCAGCAACACCTATAAATTATTTTTAGGATATCATATTCTAATGAACTTAATGGTTAAATGTTGGACTCTGCATTGTCCCCCAGTTCTTCATCCAGCCAGTAGAGAGATCTATAATACCCAGTGTACAGGAAAAGAAAATACAGTCTGAAGCCAGGCTCAAGACAAAGTCAGAGGATATGTGTGGGCCACAGGCAGTAAGCTATGGAGGCAAGACTAGGCAGCAAACAGCCCACAGCTGGAAATGGAACATCGAAGAGCCAAACAGAGACACATCCTGTTGTTGCCAGGCCACACCAGTTATAGGAGGAAGACATAGGGCAGCAGCATCCAGCCAGGATATTATGGAGGGGTTCTGAGACTCTTATCTTTCAGAGACTTGTTCTAAGGATCTGGTTTGAAAACTGTTGATTTGATCTTTTGTGTTGCAATTTAAAGGAACTGTGCCTATTTCAGTTTCTGGCAGACCTAGTAAAGTAATTCTCTGCCACACAGAATGTAAAAAGTTGGAACTCACTGGACGGTTGGAGTCTGTACAGCTGAGTGCTCAGAGTGCCTTCAGCACTTACCTCCAAGTTTATTATATATACACAGTGTATGCTACCAGACCGGGGTGGGGGAGGGAGGAAGGGTATACAGTACTATATATGGATACACCACACCCACACCCCCTCTCCCTCTCCCACTCCTCCTCCCCCTGCTCTTTGGGAGATACACACACACCCCTCTAGTCACTTTTGAAAATCTTGGCCCCATTATTCAAACATATTACAAGAAATTTGATGAGAACAGTGAAAGTCAGAGAAGTATCATGAGCCCTTGTTTTGATGCACCATAAGCAGAACCAAGAAAATGCCTTTTCAATTCAACAAATGGAAAGAGCTAAACTGGAAATATTAAATAAATACATGGATCAATGATGCATTCAGCATTTCTCTGTCCCCCACATATCATTTAGTTACACATGCTGAAAAAGTCTCATAAATAAGTAGAGAAAATAAGGAATTCCTTTACTCCTGAGTATCTTATTTCAGAGAAAGTTCTTGGGATTTAAAACACAGCCTAAAGCAAGTGATAATGCCAAAAGATTAGAAGTAAATATCCAGCTAAGAAAGAACTGTGTAGGGCAGCCAAAGTAAAATGATGTTTTATAGCTCATCAACTTCTCAAATGGAGCATAGGGGTGATGGTGAATATTTCTGCAATCTTCACTTTTATAGATGCAGGAACATAAAACAAGTTTAGAAGATCTGGTATTTTAGTAAAATGCATATGGTGTGACTGAATAGCTCTTTTCTATAATTTTTGTGAGGACAAGACTGGTCAGACAGCCTTCTTCTGAATACATTATTCACGAATGTAACAATCACCATATTTCTTCATAGGATTTATTATTTTAATTCACTGAAAAGTTCTGGATAAAGGGAGATAAGATTATGCCTCTAAATATTGGTTGTTGTTAATGTTTGTTTTCATTCCCTTCTCTGTCTGCTGAACCAATAGAAAAGACAATCCTGCAGGAATAGACACGCTGGAGCAGATTTCCCTACAGCACAGCTCTGCCAATTTTCAATCATTACTTGAGCTAATGTGTGCCAGCTTCAAAATACCAGCTTTCCTCAAAAATCCTCAGTCTTGTTTTCTACCCTAAGCAGCATTCCTTTGCATCTGGCAGGGAGGAAACCACAATTGATAGGTACAGTGTGCTTTATGATAAGGCACCAAGTTAAAGGTCTGTTCTAACTCCTTATTCAAACCCAGTCACAATTCAATACTGAGAATGCCAACACCTTTAAAAGAAAACAGCATATGGCAATGGTAGATACCTAATTACCTTAATGAAATGATATAGTTCTCATGCAAAGGGTAAATGAAAGTTTAGATACACTATACACTAATATAAACACACCAAAATCTACTATCCTCATAAAAATCACAACATTAATTTAATAGACACCTTACAGTTTTGTGAATACTTACCAATATTTATTATTAAAAATCCAACCTCAAAAATTAGACAAGAAACTAAAATAAGGATAATACTTCCTGTCATCCACCTTTTGTCTGATACAGTTGCATGGTCTTTAGGGCACGGACTACCTATAACTGGGAGAATCTGATCTCGGGTGGGACCTTAGGCAATACTGAAATAACAATTTATAATAAAATATTGCTTTCTCCAACACACAGAGCTAAGCATAATTTTTCTTCCCCGGGACTCATTTATTTCAACTTGTAGACTCTGTGCATTACTCTTAGGTTCCAGCTATATTACTCTGGTGTAGAAATGTTCCTGGTTTCTATACCCCTTGTCTTACGGGAAGTCTATTTTGAATTTGTTGTTACGGGCACAGACTCCTACAATTTAGTCAAGTGGTTTGGATGTAACTAAATCAGACATGGCAATTGCCCTTCTTGTGTGTGTGCGCGCGTGTGTGTGTTAATGAAATATAACTTCTGTAAAATTTCAAATCCTTCAAAATATGGGTTTGTACTGTTTACAGAGCAGGAAATGGACAACTAATAATCCCCCCTTAAAGCCATCCAGTAGATCAGTAAAGTATAAATTTGGAATGTTTTATAGACAGATGCTCTCGAAAACTTCATTTTAAACACAAACCATACTGAGTTACATTTTCAATATCTCCTTCAACACAAAACTTCCCCTCTCCAAATATACGACACGCCGGCAGCTCTCTGCACATTGGGAGGACATAGGTGGCTGAAAAGGTGTAGAGGTTTTTATTTTGGGGGTGGGATAGCTACACTCTACGGCAGTGGTGGGTAACCCGAGCCCACGAGACATTTGGCTGACATTTACTGTCTGCAGGCACTGCCCCCCGCAGCTCGCAGTGGCCGCAGTTCCCTATTCCCAGCCAATGGGAGCTGTGGGAAGCGGCGCCTGCCGGAAAAGGGGTGCAGGGAGGTGCTGTCCGCCGCTTCCCACAGCTCCCATTGGTGCCTGTGAACTGTCAAAGTCAGTCAAATGTCTCGTGACCCACAAACAGATTACCCTGATGGGTTCCATGCGGCCCAGGGGCTGCAGGTTGCCCACCACTACTCTATGATACGTTCTCCTGGAAACAATCCAAAATGGAAATGTCAATGGACCTCAAACCAGTATTAACGACCCATAAAGGGGACTACAATATATATTTGCAATTAGGAAGCTAGAAACACTATATATGGTCTAGGGGGAGAGGAGATAGCCAAAGTTGCCTGAAGATGACTGATTTATACCACTACTGGGAGGCCCCATCCCCTTCCCTTCTGTAAAGTTCCCGTCTCATGCAATCAAAACATGTTCTGTTAGGGAGCAATCTGAAAACATAACAGCTGAAAACAGTTTTTGAGCAGGGGGATGTTTGTTTTTAGTTTAACGGAAGCTGTACATTTCTATATCTTCAACAGATAAAAATGATATATCAGTTCATCATATGTTGGTTTTTAACTGTTTGGATTTATTTATTTTACAAAACAAATTCCACCAACAAACACAGGAAAAAAGGGAGTATGTGTGGATGATAATGACTTCCACTTAAGAGAGTGCAACTAGGTTCAAAAGGATGCACAGCTAAACACCTGGATCACAAATAACTTATAATTTAGTCTCTTATCTGCAAAAAAAACTACACCCAAAATGATTACCACAACTGCCCTGAAAGTCACATATATTGACAGACATATGTAGATAGGAGTGAAACTAACAATTTTGATAAGTTAATATTGGATTTATGTGCACAATTATAGTAATATTTCACAAAACAATATCCATGGCATCCATTTAACACACTTAAATTTAGGTATGAGCATTTAAAATGCACTTGGCAATTAAAAAAGACAAACAAAAAAACCCCACCTTAATCTCAAACACAGCATTCATTATCCTTGTGGTGGAATTAAGTGAAATTTTAACACAGAAAGAGCTTAAAACATATAGAATGCTTCTGGGGACTGGGAAGAATACAATTACAGGATTTCCTCAATGGCTTCCAAATTTGGGTCATGATTTATGAAAACACTTAAGCATGTGATTAAGTCTCACTGACTTCACAGGAATTAAGCCCATGCTTAAGTGCTGTCATGAACTGAGGTTTTATGCAATTCATAAATACTAAAAAAATATGTAACTAAACCTTCTGAGACAGACCTTCCCTATCAATAACTTTGGTGAAGTTTTCTATGTAGTCTGGAGTATGAATATGGCTATATTTGGGCTCTTGTGTCTTATACAAATTCCAATGTGATGCCCATAAACACCAAGAAACTTGGTGTGAGTCCTTCTATACTTCTTTTTATATATGTATTGTTTATGCATTATATATGTAAATACTTACACACTGTAGGCAGACAGACAGATTCATTCACTGGTTCCACATTTATTCTCTTTCCCTCCTATTTTCAAGTATGACAAGAGTTGTGAAAGAGATGAACAATATATAAGTTACTTTTCTGTCTACAATAATTGTAGTAATCTATTGAGTTCTCTTTTTTTAAATCAAATCAATTATATTGAAACCTTGATTTTTTTTATATACATTATAACTCAATGATGATTTACAGATGTCTGTCACTTTGCAAATGTTAGGATCTCAAAATATATAAAAAGCAGACCCTTAAATTTGAAAATCAAGCTGTTTTTTCCCCACACACAAAATGTGCCGTAATTCCAAGTAAATTTGTGTCTGGTGCTGTGTCATCCCCAGACTGGATTAATGTAATACCCTTTATGTGAGACTACATTTACAGACCACTCAGAGTCTTCATGTGGTACAAAATTTGTGGAGGGGACAATGGAGATTAAATTGCACTGGCCTTCTGTTTGCTTTCAAGTGTACTTCAAGTTGTTTATTTTAATCTTTAAAAGCATATTGATCAAGAGGCCACCTCTTCCGCTGCACCAGCTGTGGCAACAGATATCAGCAGATGCATTCACAGTAACAGTTCCTTGATCTGAACATCTAGGGGCAAAGGTGTATGGCCGGCAAAGGTGTATCACATACAGATTACAGGCGTAAATGTGGATATATGAATCCACATATATTATACTATACTATACTATCATCATGGCCAGCGTGCCAAGGAGCTATTGTACTAAAGTGCAAGCAAAGTGTGGTTGTTTACTTGTCAAAGACAATATTTACTTTATAGTAAGCTGATGATAACCGAACTCATGTTTTTAGCCACCAAAATATCCAGAGAGACTCAGAACACATCCATTGGTGGTGTCAAGGTTCCTCCCCCACTCTGAACTCTAGGGTACAGAGGTGGGGACCTGCATGAAAAACCTCCTAAGATTATCTTTACCAGCTTAGGTCAAAACTTCCCCAAGGTACAAAATATTACCCCCGTTATCCTTGGACTGGCCGCTACCACCACCAAACTAATACTGGTTACTGGGGAAGAGCTGTTTGGACGCGTCCTTCCCCCCAAAATACTTCCCAAAACCTTGCACCCCACTTCCTGGACAAGGTTTGGTAAAAAGCCTCACCAATTTGCCTAGGTGACTACAGACCCAAACCCTTGGATCTGAGAACAATGAACAATCCTCCCAACACTTGCACCCCCCCTTTCCTGGGAAATGTTGGATAAAAAGCCTCACCAATTTGCATAGGTGACCACAGACCCAAACCCTTGGATCTGAGAACAATGAAAAAGCATTCAGTTTTTTACAAGAAGACTTTTAATAAAAAAATAGAAGTAAATAGAAATAAAGAAATCCCCCTGTAAAATCAGGATGGTAGATATCTTACAGGGTAATTAGATTCAAAAACATAGAGAACCCCTCTAGGCAAAACCTTAAGTTACAAAAAAGATACACAGACAGAAATAGTTATTCTATTCAGCACAATTCTTTTCTCAGCCATTTAAAGAAATCATAATCTAACACATACCTAGCTAGATTACTTACTAAAAGTTCTAAGACTCCATTCCTGTTCTGTCCCTGGCAAGAGCAGCATACAGACAGACACAGACCCTTTGTTTCTCTCCCTCCTCCCAGCTTTTGAAAGTATCTTGTCTCCTCATTGGTCATTTTGGTCAGGTGCCAGCGAGGTTACCTTTAGCTTCTTAACCCTTTACAGGTGAGAGGAGCTTTCCCCTGGCCAGGAGGGATTTCAAAGGGGTTTACCCTTCCCTTTATATTTATGACAGGTGGCTAGCATATTAATGAGACAATTTGAAAAGGTGGGCACAACTCTTAGGCCTAGATTCTGATCTTAGTTGCTGAAGTGTCAATCAGGAGTGACCAGGGTTTAAATTCAGCTGGAGCTGTCCAGAGCACAACATCGGTAAATAGTCCCTCCCTCTCTCCCTCAGAGTTTTTATAGCTTGTTGGGAGTATATGGGGGGATCCAGGAAATACTGTTAGAATTTAAACCCTGGGTGTGACTCTAGTGAAGTCAATGAAGTGGCAGCATTGTGAAACTGCTGAGATAGGCTTTAGGATTTATATTTCATTCCATTTCTGCTCAGTCTGTTAATCATTCTTTGTATTTAAGTCTTGTTCTTTTCTAAGTACACTAAAGGGAGTTAACACAATAAATGTAACCACTCTCCCTAGTCCCTGGATTATAAACACGCTAGGACCATCTATGCCAATGGTGGCCACACGTGACCAGTAAGGGTAATCCACTGGCGGGCCGCAAGACCGTTGGTTTACATTGACTGTCCACAGGCACGGCGCCCACAGCCCCCAGTGGCCACTGTTTGCTGTTCTCGGCCAATGGGAGCTGCAGGAAGCAGCGTGGGCTGCAGGGACATGCTGGCCGCTGCTTCCCACAGCTCCCATTGTCCGGGAATGGCTAATGGCAGCCACTGGGAGCTGCGGGTGGCCGTGCCTGTGAGCAGTCAATGTAAACAAACGGTCTCGCAGCCCACCAGCGGATTACCCTGATGGACTGCGTGCAGCCCACAGGCTGCAGGGTGCCTACCACTGATCTACGCCTTCCCAATTGGCAGACTATTTCTTCAGCACATTTTCCAGTATATTGTCTACTTTAGTTTTAGATGTCTGAAGTAATTGTGCTTTCAGTCCTTCCCTTTGGGATTTCTTACACAATCTAGTAAAACATCACTATGGAGACATTCACTGATATGCAACGTAAAGTACCATTTAAAAAAAATTCTACCTATTAATCCTGTTTATATCCCTTTGTACTAGAGCTAAATCATTCTTCTAGATGGCTAGAATATATTCATTTGTATTGTTTAAAAAAACCACAAAAACACACATTTAGTCCTAATTTTACACTCCTAGAGCAGAATCTGAAAACTTCCATTTATATATAGAATACAACAGTACAGGCAACGATCACAGACAAGCGCCTCATGTGCTCTTTCACATCCCAAGTGGCAAAGCAGTCCCCAGTGTAATGCTCGGGATAGTGTAAGTTACACCAGCAGCCAGGTTGTTCCTTGGCCAATCTGTGAATCAGGTGAATAGAACAGTGGTTTTGAGCCACATTTCTCATCACAAAAAGAAAAGGAGTACTTGTGGCACCTTAGATACTAACTAATTTATTTGAGCATAAGCTTTCGTGAGCTACAGCTCACTTCATCGGATGCATACAGTGTAAAATACAGCGGGGAGATTTATATACACGGAGAACATGAAACAATGGATGTTACCATTCACACTGTCACAAGAGTGATCTGGTAAGGTGAGCTATTACCAGCAGGAGAGTGGGCGGGGGGTACCTTTTGTAGTTATAATCAAGGTGGGCCATTTCCAGCAGTTGACAAGAACTTGTGAGGAACAGTGGGGGGCGGATAAACATGGGGAAATAGTTTTACTTTGTGTAATGACACATCCACTTCCAGTCTCTATTCAAGCCTAAATTAATTGTATACAGTTTGCAAATTAATTCCAATTCAGCAGTCTCTTGTTGGAGTCTGTTTTTGAAGTTTTTTTGTTGAAGAATTGCCACTTTTATATCTGTAATCGAGTGAACAGACCTAAAAGTGGCAATTTTACTCCTTTTCATATCCTGATATCACTAATTCACCTCAAGTTATTCTTCTAAGCTTTACATCATAAAGAGACATTAATTTCATACATCTGTTGAAAAATTCTTCTACATCTGTGATACCCGAGTCTTCATTTTATGTCAAAAAAATGAAAATTGATCATAAATTCCTTTTTTTAAGCACAATTTTCAATTTTCCCCCAAACAGAAAATATTCTTGCCTAGCTCATGTCATCTTTTTCTTCTAATGAGCTATCCCTTCTGTGTGCACTCACAATCTTGTGAACCTACTTTCACTTTTTCTTCAGATGGAGATAAAAGAAACACAACAAAAAAATCAATCATTAATTCAGTTGCTGTATTCCAGAATGAACCTTGACCTTGCAATTCATCTGTGTCTTCAGTGCTTATGAGTTACAGCTGTCTATCTTTCTTCAGGTATAATTTGACATTTCACAAAAATTACTGTAAAACTTCCATAGATTTTATGCTACCATTCTGGGGTTCAATAATTTACTTCACTGAGACAAGGTAGCAGTCCCTCACTGCTATCAGTGTTCACAAATCTAAAGTAGCAAATGCACATATGGGTGATTACATTTAGGCTTAATACTAAACCTATTTGTATCTTTAAGGGAAAAAATAGAAAAAAAAAAGAAATGCCCCCCTCCTGCTTTGCCTATTACATGCCATGACCAGCAGAAATACAGCAAGGAAGTAAAAGTGGGCATTACTATTAAGTCGAACTATAATGTAATATCACTCAACAGTATAAGACGATCTGGAGCTGTACATCTTGATTTTCCACACTCAAGACATGAAAAACTCCCTTTGACTTTAACGGGATTTACATAGAGAAATCAGGCCATCTGGAAGCTGCAGTGTTACTAGAAAGATTCTGGCCGGGATCATGGACTTCATAGGATGGAAGAAATTTACTAGGTTATTTCATTTTTGTTTGCATTTATTAAAGTTTTGTTTTGAAAATAAGTAACTTGAGCCATATTTACTTGAAAATCCTCTCCCTAGGGATACTAGTGACAAGTGGTCTTGACAGAATATTTGTTTTTAAAAAATCCATTTTGTAACACTACTGAACATTTAATGAGTACTATTGTGTTTAGGACCATTCATCCTCTAAGATGAAATCAGTGGGAATTTTTCCATTGACTTTAGTGGGTACCAAATCAGATTTTCAATGTCATTTTCTAAAATCTAGTTGGTACTGTTACATAGTGTCTGTAATATGGCTTCCGAAGCCTTACACTCGGTTTCTGCCTCAACTGATTACTGCCCATAAACATATTTATAAAAATTGCTTCCAACGAAAACCAATTGTCAGCCCATCTGCTTATAGTTCTGTTAGCACAGAAGCATATGCCACTTGGTGATCATCTTAAAGGACAGCTGATAACCCCAGAGCTCACAACAGAGACCTTACATTCTTCTTTAATCAAAATATTTCAGGTTTCAGAGTAACAGCCATGTTAGTCTGTATTCGCAAAAAGAAAAGGAGTACTTGTGGCACCTTAGAGACTAACCAATTTATTTGGTTATTTATTTATTTCCACAGTATGCATCCGATGAAGTGAGCTGTAGCTCACGAAAGCTTATGCTCAAATAAATTGGTTAGTCTTTAAGGTGCCACAGTACTCCTTTTCTTTTTGCAAAATATTTCAGTGACAACTCCCCATGGCTTTTCACAGTCTTCCCAGTTCCATTCTGTACCACCTTCAAGCAGCATTACAAGAGGCATGCTTAAATATGACAAATTACACATGAGTATCTATGTTAACATGTCCATGAATCTCTGTAAAGATTCAGTTTTTGGATACTTTCCATTTGTATAACTGCCTGCATGTTACTTGGATATGGTTAAACTCTTTCATCAAATACATGTCCTACATGTGTCCTAATTCCATTCAGCCAACTCAGAAACTTGTTCTGTTGAAAGTTCTTGTCTGTGGCCCATTGCAGAATATTACACACAACTGGCATGCCAATGATCAATATCAACAGACTGTGGTGGCTATTGTTACATTGCTCATACTGCCATTCTCTTGTGTAGCCCAAAATAGTCTTGAGTGTGGGACTGGATTTGTGTTGTCCACTGGACTTTGGTCAAGTCAATAACCACTTCCACATGAGTTTACTAATGCTTAGCTCACTTTTGCAAAACACTGTTAATACACCTTTTGTATCTGTATATATTATTAGATCTCTTTCCACTTACTTTAGGGCGAGAGACGATGTGTGCATTTATATCCTTCAGTTCCACTGGGATATAAATGTTTCAGCAGTCAGGATTTTCATCCCAGACAGGTAAGACAGTTCAGTGGAAAGCACAATTTGCTATGCTGTGCACATTGTGATTAATTTTTGTTTGTGTGTATCACTTTGTAGTATACAAATACATCTGTGGCCTTTTACATTCCAACAATGGTGTGACTTTATCACTAGCTTGATTTGAATTGGGGGTAGTGGAGGGTGTCGGAGCAATAGGCCTCCCAGCGAGAAAGCCAAGCTTTTTCAGAAATTCATCTGTGTTAAATATCCATTGTTTTTTTTTCCTTATCTGATATTTGTGGGTTTGTAACATTATAATGTATGGTAATGAATGATACTGTGATAAGCTTTCTAATGTTTTTCACCAAAGTTTGACAACAGTGGCATTATGTGATGTGGCTGCAGGCTGGGGAAATGAGCAGTGTAAAACAGAAAACAAAACCTAGATGTCAGTTTGGCGTCAAATCAAAACTATGGACTTTTAACCACTGCAGCTGCCTCGGCTTCAGTTAACCTCTTGCTGATCTCCCCAAATAGGATTTCATCTAAAGCACCAAATTAAAAACTGAGACTGAGGGCTGGTTCTGTAAATTGAAAAGTGTACAAATGAATTGCTGGCAAACACACTTGGCAGCTGTCAGCCCTCTCAAGCTTCTGATCTATGTCACAGTATTGGGGGGGGGAGGGTTAGTTTTCATGGGGTAAAATGTAAGGATTATTTTTACCCCATTTCAGACCAGTTTACAGCAGACCACCAGGGACTATGTTAACAGATTTACAGTTTTTGGCAATGAAATGGCATAATGAACGAAGTACAGTGGAGATCATTAAAAATGGCTGCCAATAAATCCCTGTGATATGCAACATGCTGTTGCACCAGAGAACACTGGAAAGCATTGCTGTTTTCGCAACCATATTCACTCTAATCCAGACTTCTTCGTAGTTGTTGTGTTCATGCATGTATGCTCTGTGCATGTATGCCCAAAAGGTCCTCAAAGAGTTAAAGGTGACATGAGCTAGTACATTTTTAACAAGGCTACTCTCTGACAAATACTCCAGCTCAGAACAAACACGGTGTTAAGTGCAGCTGGCTGACAAAAGATTGATTGTTTTAATTTGACACTGATGAAACACTGTGGCATAAAACTCTCCTCCTCCCCACCCCCACACCTTTCTTTAAAATTTGCTGGCTACTGATCCTGTCCCCTGCACTCATAAATCAACTTTCAGCAACTACAGGCAGGTACGAAATTTAAACTCAACATTAGGGCTGGCCAAAATTGGTTAAAAAAGGCTAATGCACCGTGGAACTCAACCTTCCTTTCTCTTTCTTTTTTTTTTTTTTAATATAGCATTTCCCCACATATGAAACGAGAAATCCTTTTAGTAAGGGGAGAAAAGACAAAGAATACCTGTGAAGTAATAATGATCTAACGGCTGACATCACAGGCTCATTTCCCCCATATTCATTAGCTTCATAAAAATACAAACAATGGTGTACACTAAATAACAGGATGTAACCTACACAAATGCCATGGTGATTTCTCACCACTCACACGAGTGACACAAAGATAGTTTGGTAACTGGAGAGGCACAAGTCCCATAAGATCTTGCATCACAGGATCACCAAAGTCATGCACACTGTATTTAAAAGGCATTATTTTTGCTTGGAACGGTTCGTTGGCCATTAGCATTTTTCAGCTGTAAACAGAGCTTTTAAACCTCTCAAGTAGCTGGAGGGAGTAATGCAAAATGTCATCTCAGATATTGGGTCCCACTGTTCAGCTAGGCTTTTGTCAGTGGTGACACTATATAGGTTGAAAGTTTTCCTTGAATTTGGAAGAAAGAAAATGTTCCTCACAAGAAAATGTTCAGAACATGAAAATTTCTCAGCATACCAAGAAACAGATCTTCAACATAGATGTGTTGAATACATATATATATATGGAGGGTTGCCAGGCATCCATTTTTTGCCCGGTACGGTTGCCAATTTTCTAACTGCACAAAACAGAACACACTTCCCCCACCCCTGCCCTGCCCCTTCCCCAAGCTCCCACCACTGTCCTGCTCCTTCTGAGGCCCCGCCCCCACTCACTCCAGCCCACCTCCCTCCATCACTTGCTCTCCCCCACCCTCACTCACTTTCACTGGGCTGGGGCAGAGGGTTGGGGTGCGAGAGGAGGTGAGTGCACCAGCTGAGGGTGAGGGCTCTGGGGTGGGGCTAGAAATGAGGGAGTGTGGGAGGGGGACTGGAGTGAGTGGGGGCAGGGCCTAAGAGAAGGGCCAGCTGTGAGGCAAGGGTGTTCCGTTTTATGCAATTAGAAAGTTGGCAACCCTGTATATAATGGCACACCAGCCTATCCACAATAAACACCTCCTTCTCTACAAGAAAGAAAATATTGCAATCAAATTGGCCAGGCATATGAATGATCTCTGCTTCTCACTTCCATGATGTCATACGATGATTTGAGATATTTGAAATATCAGACTCAGATAACAGTATCAATAGATTATACAGAATATATAATCACTGAAGAAAAATTCCTAGCTACATGGGAAATACTAGGTACGTTAAAAGCGGCAAAGAGTCCTGTGGCACCTTATAGACTCTTTGCCGCTATTATAGATCCAAACTAACACAGCTACCCCTCTGATACTGAAGTACACTAAGAAATTGTAGGTATCCTCTCCCTCCCTTGCTCCATTATATTGTGTGTAAAAATACCCACAGATAGACACACATTGTGTCTATGTGAATATATATTTCAGCATTATGCACAGATATTATGAACATGCCCAGCAATCATTAATATTTAGACTCAATATATTCAATACATTTTACTGCCTTTTTGTTGTGCTTCATTAAAACCAGAATGGATAATAAATAGGGCAATTTTCCATGCAAACACAAACCTACAACACATCAAACTGAGACTTTTTCCTAAATGAATTATTTTAATATTAAAATACTGTTAACTTATGAGTTTATAGTACAATGGCTATTTTCATATACCTACATGAAAATAAATATGTTTGATAGACCTGTATTTCTTCACCCCATAGAGGGGAAATGTCATAGAATTATTTTCACTCCAACGACTTGCTATGCCTCTGTTTGTGTTATTTACAGTATGTAAGGTCTCATTACCTCAGACTCACCCCTCCTGCAGAGAAACAAATGAGAAGGGACTAAAAGGAAACAGCCTCTGAGAGGTTTTCCTCTAGGAGTGCTCTCCAGTTGTTCTTTTGGGAAAGTAGGGCTTGCTCCCCCAATACAGCAGGTAGAGGGACAATCCCAGAAACCTCACAGGACCACTGGAAGCCATAGGATTCTGTAGGCTCAGCGGGAAGCAGAGACTATCGATATCCACATTGGCTCTGGCTCTCTAGCAACCCCGACTGCTCTCCAGCAGCTTGGTTCCTGTGAAGCCACACAGACAGGGCTTCTACAGATAGTGGCTGCTTTGGGGACCCCTCTTTAATGGGAAACAGTTCCAGCTGTGGGAGAATGGGGAAGAGACAACCTGAGACAGTACTATGGGAGGTGGGGGAAAGAAATTTCCTCAGGGCCAATGGAAGGCAATTTGCATCATCCCTGCTATTTGCCCACTTCTCACCAGTATCCTCATTCAGATCCTAGAGTCATGGAGCCCTTGGAGGTTTCAGGGGAGCTCAGGGGTTAACCCAAAATCAGAGGGCAAAGAGGACTTCCTCACATAAAGGGCCTCTTCTGAGCATACATTGTGAGGGTACAATATATTTGATTGCAGATATTTTTCCATCGTGCTGTAGCGATCATGACATTTAAATGAATGGCTGTTATATGAATAATGCAAACTCTTCCCCCTCCCCCAGGGGAATTAAATCTTTAATTTGAATAATCTGTAAAATGACTGATGGAACCAAATTAATCTCTAATGTAAATCAATGAATTCGGTCCCCATTTGACTCAAGTCCCTGAAAACTGAGATACAACCGAGCTATAGAATGATTGGCTTTCCTCTTGTCTTCTTTTAAGTATATATCAGGTCTTTCTTATTAATTTTAAAATAATTTTAAGGACTGTGTTACCTTTGTGGGTAACACTGGCTAACACTGCACTGAAGCACTGGTGGAAAGAAGTTTCAAGGAGCTTTTCCCTCCCCCACCTCAGCACACTCACTCTGAAGCCAAGCACAATACAGAACTAGTGTCTTTGAGCACTCGCTAATGTCCCCAATTATACTCCATGGACCCAAGGGCCCAAAGACTTACCCTGCCTGACACTGAGAGCTGCTGCTAGCATCTGGCAGCAGGAACAAAAGGGAATATATGATGCTCCTTTCTAAAGCAAGTGTAAGGAAATTGGTGCAGCACTCGGGTGTCCTGCAGAATCAATGCAAAGGTAGAATGTCTCAGAACAGCCTCAGCAATGCCTGAGGGAGCAAGACCACAATTAAACTGGACTTTCAGTTTTTAAATTCACATCAGAAATCATGAAAAATGCACATATTTTATTGCTGATCACAGAAATCAGATATGCAAAAGTTCCATTAAATAATCAACTCTTATCCTCCTGACAGTGTAGGATCTACAGTAGTCCCCTGACAGACCAGATGACAGATATTAAAACTGATATCAGTTAAAATACCAAGATGATGCAATAACTACTACTATTGCACTTATATATTTTAGATATTCAGGAAATCTAAATACACATTAATTTAGAGGTAGGTAAAGAAAAAAAATCAACAAATCTATTTAAAGAGACAATGAATGAGAGCAGGACTCAGCAACCCCTTAACTCAGTGCCAAAACTCCTAGGGAGAGTCTTCATTAGGAAGAAAAGTGTGTTTTTACCTCTTGTTGGCTAACAAGTGGTAACTAAGGCTACAGCTACACTAAGAGCTAGGGGTGGGATTCCCCTGCTTGTGTACACGCCTTCAGGAAAGCTCTCACCCACCTGAAACTGGTGGGTATGTGCTCAGCCGTGCTTCTGCTTCTCTACACATGCTACCACAGCTACGCTGTTATTTCTATTTGCACTAGTTCAATGAGAGCTAACGTGAGTATGTGTACACAAGCAGGGGAATCACAACCCTAGCTTGTAATATATAGAGATAGTCTAATATTAGGCAAAATCCTACTGAAGACACAGGCAGTTTGCTGTGTTAACATGAGTTAGCCAGGTCAATGTAAACCCTACAGTCCCCCATGTTGTTTACCTAGGGTGACCAGATGTCCCTGTTTATAGGGACAGTCCTGATTTTGGGGTCTTTTTCTTATATAAGCTCCTATTACCCCACACCCCCGTCCTGATTTTTCTCATTTGCTGTCTGGTCACCCTATGTTTACCTCAATTTGCTAACACATGAAAATTACAACTGCTTTTGTCATCACTAGGATTTTACCTCAAGTAAGTTACCATGTATTTGCTAACATGAAGCTGAAATGCATGTTATTTTGCTAGTAAAGATAAAGCTCTACTGACTTCAGTGGTGAAAGATATGGCTTTGAAATAAGGAATATCCTGCTTGGCCATCTAGAGACAACTTCAGGAACTACTCCCTCCCCTTTCCCGGCTCCAACCAAGATCAATATTATACTGATACTATCCTCGCAGTTGCTCTGTATATGCATTTATGTAATGACTGGAAAGGAAACAGAAGTAGAATATGAACCCAAGAGGAAAGAATGGCTCCTATGCATTTGTAAATAAGGCTAAATTGTGACTTCTACTACTCACCAACAGAAGGAAGTGAAGGGATATACAAAATCCCCATTTATACTCCTGCATGAGCTACCAGACCTGTCATGACAATGGAAATAGCCAACACATCCTGCCTGCTGGAGAGTCCAGCAAACCCCTCTTACCTATACCTCAGACAGAGGAAGCAAGGAGGGAATGTATATCAGAGGGTGTCTCTGAAGTACACTGCCTCCCGACACTAAAGAATGGGAAAGAGACAAACCTTTGCACATTGTAAATATACATTGCAATGATTGTGTATACTGTAGATCAGGGGTCAATAACCTTTGGCAAGCGGCCCATCAGGGTAATCCACTGGCGGGCAGCGAGACATTTTGTTTACATTAACGGTATGTGGGCATGGCCCCCCGCAGCTCCCAGTGGCCGCAGTTTGCTGTTTCCTGCCAATGGGAGCTGCGAGAAGCAGCAGCCAGAATGTCCGTGAACCATGGCCACTGGGAGCTGCAGGGGGCCGTGCCTGCGGACGGTCAATGTAAACAAAATAAGAGTTACAACGTAAACAAAATGAGAGTTAGAGGAATCCTTGCATAAAACCAAACATGTCAAATTTGGATGCAATTAGTTCATAAATAAAGGCACGATTACTTCTATTGAGTATATCACCTGTAAAATCTAGGTCAAAATTGTTCACACCCATTAACTGTTACCCAGCATGGATCTTCAGGCTTTCCAAAAAGCTGGAATATATCTCATGATAGGTTTTTGTTGCTGTTATTTCTTTGTTTGTTTTTGTTTGCTTGGCTTTCTCGTGACATCAATGATTTGCTTGAAAAAGAATGATTTAGCCGAGGAAAGTTGGAGAAATTTTGCGAGTTAAATCCCACAGTCAAATTAAACAAACTTTTGAGACTGAATTTTCAAAGGGGAGCTGGGCACCTAACTTCCATTGAAACTCAATAGGAGTTGCATGCCTAACTCCTTTAGCCTCTTTGAAAATCAGATCTTAAAAGTAGAATGTACAAAACAATACTGTTCCTAGAAACTCAATGTGGCTTTAATCTTTCCATATTCTATTTAATATTAAATTAAACACAAATCATTAATGGAAGTGTATGAGAGGTCATTTGCTGCAGAGTTGTTACAATTTATCATATAAATACATACACAAGAACATTTGAAAACTCAGATCAAGAGTGTAAATACACATTTAGGATCATTGACTTTATAGAAAGAGACCCTGGAGCCATTACCGTTCATCGTGTAAAAACATAAATATTAATTTAAGTGCTTAATATTCATCCGTAGACCATAAAGACTTCAAGAGCCAATATTGCTTATTATTGGATATAGAAAAACAACTACATTCAAAAATCATTAAGATAGCAAAGCCAAGCACTTAAAAGTTAGAGAATGCCAGAATTAAGGTTGCCTCCTGATTGTTGGGAAGCTGTCCTGGCCCTCATGTAACTCAAAGTTGCTGCAGGACAGTTCTTAGCTTCCAAATAGTAACTAACTCACAGTAAAAACAAATATTCAAACTGCAAGCTTGCAGTTTGAAGAGCTGAAGGAATTATAATCTTTGTAGATTTATAAATTGCATCAAAATTCAGATTTTATTTAGAATTTTAACCTTTGAAACCTTGTGAATTTATAAGGATCTAAATGGGCTTGGATCATTAATACAAATTCGACAATGTCCCCTTTTCACAAACTAATTAACAGATGCTGCCACCTTTGCTTGAGTCCTTTGAAACCAAAGGGCAGACTGTAGCTTTGCACAGGGAATGAACTATACTTCTGAGTTTAGGAACATGTTTACCCCTGACTCTAGGGGAAGTAGCAAAGTACCATTTACCTGCATTGACTCAGATGTGGTGGTCAGTGCTTTAGGGGGTAGAGTCTTCTCCTTCCTCTTGGGTTGCGGGGAGAAGGTAGCAGATGCAGAGCACTAACTGGGCCTAATTTCTGGGTATTCCACACAGGGCCGTAAGGAAAGTTTTACTCCCCTTATGCCTCAGCATGGGCAGTACTTACTTTGTGCAAGGGCTGAGCCTCGGCACCTCTAGGCTTGGCAATTTATAGCCCCATCACCTCTGGGCTTGCTGCTTCAGTTATGAATGTAAAAAAATTGCTTGAGCCCTGGTACCTCTTTCATGAAAAATTAAGCACTGAGCACAGGCATGTAGGTGACAGCCATTTGAGACTAGTGAGACTTGTGGTAGCACAAGGTACTATTTCGTGAGCCAGACTGACCCCCTTAATCTTACTGGTCAGAAGATCTCACAAGAGTGACTAAAATCCATGGGATTAATCATATGAGTAACTGCTTGGCAGTGTAAGAGTGGTAGTAATAGACCCATAATAATTTTGTTAAAAATAAAAGAAATAACACACCTTCCATCCTAAACTAAATCTTACCCACCTCACAAAAATCAAGTTTCTTGGCTACTTATAGGGTACAGATTACAGTGTGTCAAGTGTCAGAGTATTTGAAAGCATGATTTAGACTTGCAGCATGACCAATTTCTGCTTCTCCCGAAGTGCATGGTCCTAGTTTACCACTACATTATTTCAGTTTTACCCCAGGGTGATGCTACTGAAATGAACAGCGTTACAACACTGCAAAATCACAGTAATCCAGTTGCAATCAGCCCCATGGAAGTTATGACCAGTGACTTCAGTGGGAACACAGCCCACAATATTTAACTTTTAAAAATATATATTTTTTGTTTATTAATTTCATTGATCTGATATCTTACCACCCACGGTTTGTCAGGTACCCAAATCTCCCACAAGTACTTCGGCATATCTCCAAAATTCAGTGCCTAAAAAGCAAGTAATATTTAAATAAAAAGATGTTACTTTTAGTACAGATTTTCAGATATCCCTCCACCCGTTGGCCCAGTGTTGGCTAATATATAAAGCAGAAATATGGGCAAATCTCTGGCAGGGGAAATGAAATAATTCTCTCTTGGGTGTTCAGGCTTCTGAAAGCTCATATCTTGGTTATCCAAGTACATGCTTGGTAACATTTGAAGTGCTACATCAAGGAACAATTTACTTTAAGGCTGATTTTACAACATTGTGCTATACTTTGCTGCAATCAGGCAACAGATTTTCAAAACAGCAGAGCAGGTTTAGTTTTCTGTTTAGTGAACTACCCACTGAAATTGCTGTCTCATAAGAAGAAAAAACTTATTTTTTAATTTAATGCACTATTAAGCTTTTTATTAAGATATTATTAAATCAACCCTCAGACTCTAAAAAGCAAAACCAGCAGATCTTTAAAACTGCAATTAAAGTTGTGTTTAATATGGGAGCATTAATGGATGTTCATGCTCTGTTACCAACTGCTGAATATAAATAGCACTATGTAGTTCAAATCCCCTTTTGGGTGTAGGACTTTGATACCTCAACAATAATCTTAATCCATGTGTGTGGAATGAAAACAATATCTGTGGAGAAGAAGTTTCCTGGGTTCCAAAAGTTTGCAGAATCTTCAGTGCTGTATATTGCTCTAGGAAATGGCTCTTTGGGTTATTTATTTTGACAACAGATCAGTAGTGCGAGAGTAATTTTAAGCAGTTATAAACAGGAAAAAATCATGTACTCTACTTGAGAAGCAAAGGGAGAGCAAGAAATGTATATTTTTATTTTCTCCTCTGTGTATTGTGTTGCTCAGATATTCAACTATTATTTTATTAGAAAAGAAGGGCTTCCTGGACGTCTAACATTAGGTTAAGAATAACACATGTGGAAGTTAGATCACTTCAAATCCACTCTCTACAGAGTCATGATTCTGAATTCCGTACAAACATCTTTGTACAATATATTCAAGGAGGACATTAGTATTCTGTTCAGAATTGTTTGCCCACTTCTTTATCATATGGTAAGCAAGAACATCAGAAAACTTTACATCAAAAAGTGTTGTCAATCCCAATGGAAAAAACACGTCTGTTCCAAACTACTCCCAGCAGATATCTCGATATCTTACGTGAGTCTTGTGTTCTTAGAGCGTTATATCACAGTTCTTAAAAGCTTTCTGAAAAACCCTGCCTTGAAAGCAGCAAGTCTTCTTAACTATTTATATCCACTTAAAGCAGTCTCCTCTGATACCTGACATGATGTTTCTGACTAATGTGGGGAGATCCTTTCTTTGCGAAGTAACACCTCATTTGAAAGAAAACTCACTTTAAACCAAAATAATTCTTATGCTCTTTGAATCAAAAGTATTTATGTACTCCATGGAGATTAATAAATATAATTTAACCAAAAAAAATAAGGCAACTGAAAATGTTTTAAAATACATTCCACATTCAGAAGATTTCTTCTCTTGCTGGTATTTTATGCCTGTTAGTCTTTCTACTTGTACAGGTATAAATCAAGTGCAACTCAGCTCAAGTCAATGGAATTACACAGGTTTAAAACCACAGAGAGGCGAATCAAGCCAAATGCTGCCTTCAGATAAATGTGTGCAATTCCCACTCACTTGGATAGGAGTTATATGAATATATTTGAAGGTAGAATTTGGCATATGTTATCAAATACATTATCTTAAACTATCAAAACTCCTCTAGAAAGCTTTCAGAATTATTGTTTCCTACAAGTGGTTTTGTAAAGAAGTATAATAAAAACAGTAATGTTAATAAGAAAATAATGTATTCCCCTTCCAGGTAAAGACGCTGCAGTGACCATTAACATACAAATATTATATTATATATAATATTTATAAAATGAACAAATGTTAAATAATATGTGATTATTAAATCTAAAGGACTGTAACCTTACAATCTGCCTTGAGTAAAGGAAGACACATAGCTGCGCTGAGAATGTATTATGACCCAAATGTACACTTCCTCCCTTAATCTCCCTTTGCTCTGTGGAGCAGCTTATTTCATTCTGTGTGCTACCTATTTGGCCCCAACAAGGCTGGGGATACACAATCCCATTTTGTCTAGACAGGGGAGTAAGAGGGACTTTACTTCTCTGCCCAGATAAATTAAAGCTAGCCCAAGAGGAGAGGAGCGTCTGAGAGAGGCTGACAGTAATGAAAAATAAAACACCTCTAAAAAAGAGTGGCTTTAAAAAAAAGTGTTAAAAATGGTAAAGGATTGTTAAAGATGGCTGTCATAGCCGCAGATGAGACCCATAACCTAGAGTTCAAGACAGGGAAGACTCAGTCACCTCCTGACCTACAGTGTAATGAGAATCCTTGCATGGTGGTTGTTGTCAAAGAGCACACACTTTTCAGGTTCTGCTGAGGTTCAAGGAGATCTTGAATATATCTAGTTACTTCCCCAGTAGGGGTTTAAAAGCCAGCAAAATTTAAGATACCATAAAACATGTAAGATTTGTACCTGTAGACCACAGTCCACTTTTCTAATCTTTTTTTCTTTCTGACTGTGCCTGGCTTTTATAAAATGACATTAGTAAAATCTTTCAGCTGAAATACAGTCGGGCAATCCATTTAATCTAACATTCTCCATCTACAAACAGAAGGGTTGGGAAAATATCCTGGCTGAATATCAATTTGGGGGGGAAGTGACATAAAATCAGCATCAAGGGTGATGTACTGCAATCCAACAGCAAGGGAGATAACAAGAAGCAGGTCTACCAACTGCTCTATTTCCCAATAAAATGAGCAGACAACCACAGACCTGCAAAATGTAATGAAAACTGTCTACAGTGTCAACACTTTATGCACAAAAGTAAGAGTAAGGGCAGATTAGTCTAAAACTCCCACAATAATCATGCTTTTGTCAGCTAAAAAATCCAATACATAGTAAAATCCTGTCCATGCTCTATTTCTAATTATTCTACATCTTTCTTGTTTATTAAAGGAGCTTGATCTTGCAGTCCATAAACAGGCAAAGTTCCCAGTAAAATTAATGGAACTGTTGCTAGAGTATGAACAGCAGGATCAGGTCTTAAATCTCTCTTTTCCATGCATCCATCCAAAAATGTGTAAGAGTTTGAATTTTTTTAATATATTAAAAAAAAGAAATCAGAATCCTGAATTAGGGAGATCTGAATCTAAAAGACAGATAAATTTCAGATTTTAATCCGAACACTGTCAAATCTTCCTTCCTCTGGTGAGGAGTTCCACAACTGAGGTCTCGGTGCTGAAAACTGTTGGCTACCTAGACCTGAAAGTCTTAACCTGGGTCTCTTCAGCCAAATCATACAGAGAGATGTGCATAATGCTTGTGGAGTTTAGCAGCCTCAATTCCACAAATTAAATGTCTATGTATGTCTTTACTTAGGCACAACTCCCACTGAAGCTAAAGGAACAAACATAGGAAATGCTGAACTTGTGTCTCTTGCTGTCATCAATGGGAGTTGCACATGCTCTACTTTTCTGCTGATGTAGAGGGAAATAGGTGAGACAGATGACACTGTCTGGCTAATGGATAGGATAGGGGAGTTAAGAGACTTGGAGCTTGTCTACACAGTGCCTTAATGCACAACAGATGAAGTGTAAATTCTAATGAGCACTAGAGTGTTGCGCACTAACCATCCGTGTAGACTCTGCTGGTATGTACTAGAAGTTCCCCAGTGCACATTATGTAGTCCTGTTTCAAACTGTGCTATGTTAACATACACGAGGGAACTTTTAGTGCACAACAGCAGGGAGTGACATGTTGGTGTGCATTAAAATTTACATCCCAGACTAAGGGACCATGCAGACAAGACTTTGGGTTTTATTCCCAGTTCTGCCAGAGTTTTCTATGTGATTTTAGGCAAGTCACAATTTTCCAACCTGGAAGCCTCAAATGAAAAACCAAAATCTATTTTAAGACATCTAAACAAGTGACCTGATTTTTGGAGGTTCCACTGAAGTCAACGCCACTACCTGTGTGAAAATAGGCTTGCAGAATCAGGCTCTTAATCTTCAGGAATCTGATGTCTGTTTACTACTTATCTACTGTCATCATGTACAATATCATCACTCTGAAGACAGATCCAGCTTCCCTAGCAGTAAATGCTGTTGGGTATGGCCCCACATATATTAAAGGGAATAAAATTATAATATAACAATTAGTAAAACCAAGAAGCATTTTATACAATAGTCTAAGAAGAGACATTAGGTCAGATTTATGGCCAGTCCCTTTCATGGGTATGTGTGCACAGAGACTCTTCCTCATTCACCCCTACACTCCAGTGCAGCTAAGCCACATTGCAGTCCTTCAAGTGTCCTTCAGATGGGTGTTAAAATGGATGCACTCACAGGGGTAGTTCTGGGGTGATGAGGCTCTGCACTGCTGCCTACACAGGACTAGTCCTTTATATGCAGATATAAAATCATCTTAATGGAAGGAGACCTTGTCAAAAACAGAGGGAAAAGTTAAATATCCCCCTTTATTTATGGCAAGGAAATAAAAGATCCAAGAAAGAAGGAAAAATAATAAAACAAGGAACCTGAATATAGTTGTGCCCTGACATTTTGATACACACAAAAATACCTCCATAATAAGCACTTAATTCAAGGAAAGAGCACCAGATAAGCCCTTGCCAATTTATTCTGCTCCTGTGTATGCCAATTGGCATGACCTATACTGTCTTCATCATTCGGTTGCTTGCAACTTGTCTTTATTGTTTGTTCAGGGAGGAATGGGCCCCACTGTGCAAGGGAAAAACAACCACCAAGTTTTGTCTATAGAAATTGCAGTATTTTATTGTACAAAAACTTTGGAAAGCCAAAAAAATTGTTTGACATTAAAAGAACCCAACTCCACAGAAAAATGTGAAATCAGTTGTGCCTTATCGTGAACACCACTGCTATCTTGGAACAAATCAGCTGCGGCAGATAGCCATTCATTCAAAGTTGCTTGTTTTCAAAGAGACAAAACACACCCACTCACTGTGTTAAAGACAATGTCAAAGGGCGTCAAACACATTTTTCACCAATAAACTTTCCTATGACCTATTGCCTGGCAAGAAATTGCCTGGGATGGTTTCACATTGGTGTTAATGGCAGTTATGGAAGGGAAACTCCCCCAATCAAAGTGGAGATCTGTTTTGCAGATCTGAGAGAAGCATCTGAACTACAGAAGAAGTATCATGATCCAAGTTCCACTTTCAGAGTGTGTTATGATTCCCCTGAGTGTGACTGTAGTCTGCCGTAACACTGTAAATCTTACTTTAAGTTACTTCTGTTACTCAGCATTCCATTCCTGACCTACACCCAACCTTCATTCCGGACACCATAAAGTATCATGTTAATTGCTTTAAAAACCTAAAAAGAAACTAAGACAAAACAAAATAGTAAACACAGACTCAGACTTTAAGACCAGAAGGGACCATCATGATTATCTAGTCTGACCTTCTGCATATTGCAGGCCACAGAACCTCGCCCACCCACTCCTTTAATAGACCCATGAACTGTGGCTGAGTTACTGAAGTCCTTAAATCATGAAACCACCATTTACATTAGTTTAAACTTGCAAGTGACCTATGCCCTATGCTGCAGAGGAAAGCAAAAAAACAAAACAAAACCAAAAAAACCCAGCCCAGGATCTCTGCTAATCTGACTCAGGGGAAAATTACTTCCCAACCCCAAATATGGCAACCACTTGTACCCTGAGCATTTTGGCAAGACCGAACATATAGTAACTCAGAGCCTCCCTATCTAGTGTCCCATCACCAGCCAATGGGGATATTTGCTAGTTGCAGTCACAGGTCAGCCATATGCCATTGTAGGCAGCCTCGTCAAACCATCCCCTCCATAAACTTACCAAGCTCAGTCTTGAAGCCTGTTTAGGGTTGCCAACCCTGCAGGATTGGCCTGGAGTCTCCAGAAATATGTCCAACCAAAATTGGCAGCCCTAAGCTAGGTTTTTTGCTCCCATGGCTCCCCTTGAAGGCTGTTCCAGACCTTCACTATTCTGATAGTTAGAAACCTTCACCTAATTTCAAGCCTAAACTTGTCAATAGCCAGTTTCTCTCTCAAGGTCTTCCACTGTTGCAACCCTTCTGTTCTTATTCCCCCTTTTTACATTTGTTTATTGTCTATGTAATGTCTAATTAAGACTAATCTTGGAATGAGGATTTATCTTTTTAGGTGTGGAAAGCTTCATCACAACTGTGGCACTGAATAAATAATACATGTGAAGGTTATTTTGAGGCTCTCTTTCTTATTTGGGGCACAAGAAACCTAAATACATTCAATTCTTAAGGACAGCACTTGGTAATTCTGAACTAAGGATTCTTTGTTTATTTTTAATTTACACTTCAAAGAATTAGGTTCAGGTTAAATATACCTACGTCTGTAGCCTGCATCGTGCGGGAGGTCAGACGAGACGATCATAATGGTCCCTTCTGACCTTAAAATCTATGATTCTATGACTGAGGAAGGGCTGCAAGATGTGGCCCTCTATGAACAAAAACAAACTGTATTCCAGCCAAGGAGATACTGTGAGGCACTATGTGAAATTACATCTATGTGAAATACATTAGTGTTTTCAATCTGCTTCAAAAGTGATGCATTCTAGATTCCAAAACACACTATCACAAGTGGCATGCCTGTTGGTTGTCTCAGGCAAAAAGAGGTGAAGGATTCAAACTGCTCTCTAGCCCCTTGAGACTGACCCTCAAGATCAGGGTTGGCATACACTCTTGCATCAGTGTGAAGAAGTTTGCATTGCTGGGCACTGCACTGCACCTGGGATAAACAGAGGACTTTAGCCTCCAGTGTTGTCAAATCTATCACCTTTCACTAGTATAAGTTTCATTTAAAATTGAAAGCAGTGGAGGCTATATACGGATCTGCTATTTGAAGACATATCAGCAGTCAGGGAAAGCTACAGTAGTTCTGACACCATAAGACACTGACAAACCCAAATGCCCTAAAAGAAAAAAGGAGCATGCCTTTGAGACTGTACACTCCCCATAGCCCCTGCAAGTGTTTTACCCAGAGCAGTAGCAGCACATTCTTCAAGAGAAGCTTATCCCTTCAGAAGCAATAGCAATCTCTCTTGCTCTCGCATTCAGAGAAGCGATTTGCTATGCTGAAAAAGAGAAAGGTCATTTCTTTACACCTCAGAAGAGGGCTGCAATGTGATAGGAAGAATATCAGGTATGAAATGCTACATTTTGCTAGAACCCCAAAGGAAGCCAGGCTTCAGCTGTAAAACTGGCACTATGACTCAATGCTCTAATTTATCCCAGTTTAGTGCATTGACTCTACTTAGTACCATGAGCTAGAATCCCAGCTGAGAACAAAATTGGACAGTCAGACTTCCTGGATCTCATTTACAGAGGTGGCAGGGTCATTCCAAGTTACCAAAAGAGTGACAACCTTGGGCGGTGTGCACGGATGGTACAGAGAGAAAGACAGTCATAGTATGTGAATTTCCGTACTTTATCTGATAATGAAGGGTTATACTTCTGATCCAGGAATGAGGATATGCAGTCTACTGTGACAGGTTTTGTTTTCCCACCATAAACTAGCGGTGCCAAAGCAATCATACTGATGACCCTTGGGATACAGGGGAGATAAATCAAGTCTCAGAAAGAAACTCAGAAATTGTTCTGATTACAGTGCCTAAGGAACAATTGATTGAACCCTCCCTCAGCAACTTTTTCCCCATCACAAAATGGAAAAATATTTTGTCAAGATTTATCTAAAGGAGCTGCATTGTTACAGATGTTCCTCTTCATTTATTCATACATTCTGTTTCTGGTAAATCTTATCTGATTCTCTCTTCTTTCTAAATGTCATGAGTTTTACCCTGGCACTTGCACTGATGTTAACATTTGAAGGGGGAAAAAAGACTGTACTTAAGTTTAATAGAATTCATATTTAATAATGTAGTCAATAAAGTCAGATCACTTAATCAGTATAGGCTGCTCTACTCTGGACACTAAAATGCCTTAAATGAAGTATGTTGATCCCATTATACATTATTCACCCATTATTTCTGACCCTAAAGACGAAAAATAAAAATTAACACCTTCCAGACTACACTTCATCAATAAATATGGCTGCTCTCTTAAATAAATGAAATGGCCTTCAGTTGACTAAACAGTGTTTTGCTCTATAAAATTGAAGTTTATCCTAAGGTGAAAATAGAGGACAAGAAATAAAAGCAAACTGTATTTGCATCATTTCAGGTTATTCTAAAGAAAGATGACAAGTACCAATCTGAATCAAAGGGTGTGAAAACCAGCTAGTTCTACCATCCTACACTAATCCTGACATTACCAGCATTTGATTTGTATCAGTGAGTATAACAATATAATGTAATTAGTAATGGTAATATGACTGAAAATAGTATAAACAGCATTGCTCCACTGCCTTTAAATTAGTTTTGTAAGCATGTTAATAATATACCATCAAGCATCAATACAAATCCTTGACAGCCCCACGAAAAGAGATTGTGCATGTCTAAGCAATTTTCTCATACACAGGTTTTCTTTAGAAAACATGTTGTCAGTATTCCATTAGCTCAGGGGAGTGTATACACAAAAGAAGCTCTGCTAAAGAAGTTTGATTGCTAGCCAAGAAAGCATCTGTTCAATAGCCTGTGTTTACTGCTGACTGGGATGGGTTTATAGGTGTCACTATGTCCAGAGAATTTCTGCTTTAAAGAAATCCTGCTGTTCAGTGAACACATTTCTCATTCCCCTGATAGGTGCAAAAATTTCCCTTGGACAATATTTGCACACAACCTGCTCAATGTGTGTGTGTGTGTGTGTATTATACATTCATACACACACAAAACCTAGTAAGGGCCTGATCCAAAGCCCACTGAAGTCAACAGGAGTCTTTCGACAGTTTACCTTGGGACTTCAAGCAAGCCCTAAATGTGAAACACTCAAACAGAAAAACAAATGTATTCATATTGTTTTGCTATATTTCCTAATAATGAATTCAGAGTTCCCTAATTCTAGGAGTGCGGCATTATGGGCAGAGCTGAAAACACCACCTTTGCTTAAGTTTTGCTAAACATTATATATTAGAAGCATTCTGGATGCCTTAGCATGCAGTCTATGAAAATCATATACCTGCAGCTTTAGCATTCACATACATGCGTGAAAAATATTGTCCATTACATCCATATTTTTATTAAAGTAATCTTAGGGCCCAACCTTTAACTCATGTGAATAATCATTACATGAATAATCACATAAATATCAAGGGACTATTCATTCACATAATTAAGGGTTTGCAGGACTGGTCCTGAAGTATTGTTACAACAAAGCATTGGACATTCATTGGCCAAAGCTCTTTTCCAATTTGTCTGTCAGTGAGCCAGATTTATTCCATTTCAATTATGTAAAAACTATGTGCTAAATCTGGCATACAGCGTGGGTATAAGTAGGTTACTTGCCTTACTACTGTGCAGTAGCTATGCTATTATAAATGAAGACATGTTTGTGTTTGTGGACCCAGATTAAACTGATTTTTAAAGAAATTATTTTCATTCCCCCCACCAGCCTGACTAAAGTGTAGGCAAAGTTAAGGGGGACTTTAGCCTTATCGTAGTGTGCGTTTATATATAAACAGCGCTCAAAAGTTAGGAAGTATGAATATTGAGGTAACCTCCGCCTCGCTCAAATGTTGGCAGATTTTTACAAGGATCAGTGGTGCCCACAGCCACACATGCACTAAGCACAGTGCATACCATTGGGAGGGGCACCATGCCAAGGCGTCAGCATTGGGACTTCCCAGTGGCAGCAGTGAGGAGGATCAGTGCTGGCTGCTCCACTGCCCACTCAGATTTGGCCCCACAGGGCTGCGTACCAGGTTGGAATGCCTCTTACTTAATTTTGGCCCTGACATACACCCGACACAATGCTGTGGCTGTAAGGCCAAGCCTCAGCAGCACTGATCCCCCTCCCTGCACACCAGGTTGCCATGACACCCAATTTTGGCTCTGCTACCCCATCATCATGACCGAGAGGCCATGTGGAACAATTTGAGTGGGGAGAGGGGCAGACAGCTTCTGCGCCAGGCCTCCCTCCAGGGACCTTCCCAGCCTTGCGCTGCTTCCAGCGGCCCGTGTCCTCTGTTCTACCTGCAAGATATTCTTATTGACAGTCTCAAGACTGACAGACAATCAAGTGCCCCTACAAGGGAGCCAGCCAGGAGAGGGGCAGCAGGAGTCCTGGGGCAGACCATGACACCAAGGTTGCAACCATGCCACACTTATGCCAGAGCATGGGAGCAATAGAACTTCTCAACAAAATGGCTGTACAAATTTTATTTTTAATATGGGCAAAACAGTCCCCCCCCAACCCCATTCTTGGAAACAACTGAAACAATTTAAATGAAATTTTCCCCACAACATGTCAGCTTGAGGCAGGCACCCATAATAGAAAATTTCAGGGCAAATGGTGAAAGCTTGGTAACGTTATAAGTAACTGTAAATGTAGTTTTACACTGTCAGGCAACCTTCACTCTCTCTCTCTCTCTCTCTCACACACACACAGTATTTTCATTTGATTCATGATGTAGAGCTAAAGGAGTGCATATTTCCAGTACCAATATGACAGCACATACTTTCTTGAATGGCATTTTATTATGATCAGAACAGGAAGATCTTATTGTCAAGCAGTCTTCAAGTTTACATTATTTGTTCACTACTGGATTGGGAAGACAGAGGTAGGTCTCCTCTAGTGTATAATCAATGTCAGGAAACATCCATTTCAGAAAACTTTAGGAGGAGATAAGAATCCAAGAGTTTTGAAAAGCGTGAAGCTTTAAGGCTCAACAATTGCAGGTGAACTCACAAGTTTAAGCCCAATTTTCAGGTGAAAAGCTCTTAAAAGCTGAGCTCTCAAGATGTTTGAATGTCTGGACAGAGTTCTACTTTTATTTGTTTTCTGCAGTACATGTGAAAGATGAACTTTTAGGCTAAACTGCTGTCTAAGAGATAAGCTGTGATGATACAAGCACAAATTCCCAGAGCGTCTCTGTTTTGGCACCAGAGAGACTGAACAGAACAATCGTAAGAAACAATTCTGGTGCCCTAACCCTCCAGACAAGAACACTCTGAAGACATTCATTTAAAATATGAAATCCTATTCTTTGAACTTTTGTTCCCCCCTGTATTCTCCCAACTCTACTTGTGACTTACTGCCATCTTACTCAGGGAAAACCACAATGAAGTTAATGGGAGTTTTGGGAGAGCAATAAGTAAAAGACTGTCAGATAGGACAGTGTGTGGTCAAAGAAACAATATTTATGTAATAGCTTACATTTGTACATATTACAGGAATCTAAACAAGACCATTCCTAACCTTAATAATTCAGAATCTAAGAGACAAGTTATGGCTGGCTGGTTACTCCAGAGATGTGTATATTTAGGGTAGGTGCTCCCTCTGTCCCATCCCACTGCTCACTTTCTCAGTCAATGAGGTGGATGCAGTATGGGGACAACTGGTTGTTGTTGTTGGAAGTTAAGGGTTTGGCAAGAGCTATTTCTCACAGCACATAGTCCAATGCCTGTCGTCTTTATGTCTTACAAAACCATAATGCTTTAAGTAAGCATTCTTGGGCAGTAGGCTGCAACTATCTGCTTCTGTTGCTAGTACTTTCTCTGTTGATGCATAACAGAGAGATAAGAACAGTCATCTGGGGTCAGACCAATGGTCCATCCTGTCTTCTGACCATAGCAGATGCTTCAGAGGGAATGAACAGAGCAGGGCAGTTTCACATGATCCAATCCCTGTTGTCCAGTCCCAGCTTCCGGCTTTTGGAGGCTTAGAGACACTCAGAGAATGGTGTTGTGTCCCTGACCATCTTGGCTAATAGCCATTGATGAACCTGTTCTCCATGAGCTGATCTAATTCTTTATTGAATCCAGTTATAGTTTTGGCTTTCACAACATCCCCTGGCAATGAATTCCACAGGTTGACTGTGTGTTGTGTGAAGTACTTCCTTATGTTTGTTTTAAACTTGCTGCTTATTAATTTCATTGCGTGACCCCTGGTTTTAGTGTTATGTGAAGAGGAAAACTGCACTTCCGTAATCACTTTCTCTATACCATTCGTGATTTTTATATACTTCTATCATATTCCCCTTTAGTCATCTTTTATTAATCTCTCCTCGTATGGAAGCTGTTCCATTCATTTTCTATTCATTTTCATTGCACTTCTCTGTACCTTTTCCAGTTCTAATAGACCAGAACTGCACATAATATTCAAGGTGTAGGCATACCACGGATTTATATAGTGGCATTATGATATGATTTGAAAGGTGGGAATTGAGAATAGGATGCAGATTAGAGATAACCTAGGCATGGCCCAAATTCTAAATGACTGCCTCCATTTTTAATGAGGGTAAGGAAGATCTTAGGGGTAGTGGCAGGTTGGCTAATGGAAATGAGGATGTCAAAGTAGAAACTACAACATCTGAGGTGGAAGTCAAACTCAAATAGTTTAATGGGACCAAATCTGGGCACCTGGATCATCTCCATCCAAGAATATTAAAGGAAATGGCACATGAAATTGCAAGCCTAAAAGCAAGGATTTTTCATGAATCTGTAAACTCAGGGGTCAGACCCAGGAATGGAGAATTGCTAATACAGTGCCTATTTTTCAGGCAGGGAAAAAAAGTGATCCAGGAAAATAGAGGCTTATTAGTTTGACTTCAGTTGTATGCAAGGTCTTAGAACAAATTTTGAAAGAGAGAGTGAAGGATACAGAGGTGAACAAAAATTGGGATACAACAAAACACAGTTTAACAAAAGGTTCCAGACCAGCCTCATGCCTTTCTTTAAGATAATTAATATTTTAGACAAAGGAAATACAGTGGGCACAGGCACTGACTTTCTCATTTCTTCAGTGGTGCCCGACCTCTGCTCCACCCCAGACCCCACCCCACCCCTTCACCCAAGTGTCCACCCCTGCCACGCCTCTTCCTGTTCCTCCCCTTCTCTCAAGCGTGCCCTGCCCTCACTCTGCCCCTCCCTCCAGCACCTCCTGCCCACTGCTGAACAGCTGATTCCTATTGGACAACCTTAAAAACAGGAATAATAGAAATGAAATGAAATTTAATAATGAAAAGTGCAAGGTCCTGCACTGAGGGACTAACAACAAAAAATTTTGCTAGAAGCTGGGGACAGATCAGTTTTAAGCGACAGAGGAGGAGAAAGACCTGGGTGTATTGATCAGCCACAGGATTACTATAAGCCACTCGTGTGATGCAGCTGTGAAAAAAGCTAATGCAATCCTAGGATACATCAGGCAAGATATTTCCAGAAATGATAGGGAAGTGTTATTATACAAGGCACTGGTGAAATCTCATCTGGAATGCTGTAGTTAGTTCTTGTCACCCATGTTTAAGAAAGCTGAATTCACCCTGGAACAGGTGCAGAGAAGGGCTAGTAGAATGATCAGAGGAATGGACTACCTACATTTAAGAGGAGTAAAGGGTAGATTCTCTGTAACTTGAAGTGTTTAAATCCTAAATTTGAGGACTTCAGTAACTGAACCAGAGGTTATGGTCTATTACAGGAGTGGATGGGCGATATTCTGTGGCCTGCAACATGGGTTTCTACAGGTATGTTAGCAACAAGGAGGTCAGGGAAAATGTGGGACCCTTACTGAATGGGGGAGGCAAACTAGTGACAGATGTCGAAAAAGCTGAAGTACTCAATGCTTTTTTTGCCTCTATCTTCACAGACAAGTTCAGTTCCCAGACTGCTTCTCTCGGCAGCACAGTATGGGGAGGAGGTGAGCAGCCCACAGTGGTAAAAGAACAGATTAAGGACTATTTAGAAAAAGCTGGCCATGCACAAGTCCATGGGGCCGGATGCGGTGCACTGAAAAGAGTATAAAAATATTGCTCGGGCATGTAGGAATGTTATCAGGAGGGCCAAATCGCACCTGGAGCTGCAGCTAGCCAGAGATGTCAAGAGTAAAAAGAAGGGTTTCTTCAGGTATGTTGGCAACAAGAAGAAAGCCAAGGAATGTGTGGGCCCCTTACTGAATGAGGGAGGCAACCTAGTGACAGAGGATGTGGAAAAAGCTAATGTACTCAATGCTTTTTTTGCCTCTGTTTTCACTAACAAGGTCAGCTCCCAGACTGCTGCGCTGGGCATCACAAAATGGGGAAGAGATGGCCAGCCCTCTGTGGAGATAGAGGTGGTTAGGGACTATTTAGAAAAGCTGGACGTGCACAAGTCCATGGGGCCGGACGAGTTGCATCCGAGAGTGCTGAAGGAATTGGCGGCTGTGATTGCAGAGCCATTGGCCATTATCTTTGAAAACTCGTGGCGAACCGGGGAAGTCCCGGATGACTGGAAAAAGGCTAATGTAGTGCCAATCTTTAAAAAAGGGAAGAAGGAGGATCCTGGGAACTACAGGCCAGTCAGCCTCACTTCAGTCCCTGGAAAAATCATGGAGCAGGTCCTCAAAGAAATAATCCTGAAGCACTTGCATGAGAGGAAAGTGATCAGGAACAGCCAGCATGGATTCACCAAGGGAAGGTCATGCCTGACTAATCTAATCGCCTTTTATGATGAGATTACTGGTTCTGTGGATGAAGGGAAAGCAGTGGATGTATTGTTTCTTGACTTTAGCAAAGCTTTTGACACGGTCTCCCACAGTATTCTTGTCAGCAAGTTAAGGAAGTATGGGCTGGATGAATGCACTATAAGGTGGGTAGAAAGCTGGCTAGATTGTCGGGCTCAACGGGTAGTGATCAATGGCTCCATATCTAGTTGGCAGCCGGTATCAAGTGGAGTACCCCAAGGGTCGGTCCTGGGGCCGGTTTTGTTCAATATCTTCATAAATGATCTGGAGGATGGTGTGGATTGCACTCTCAGCAAATTTGTGGATGATACTAAACTGGGAGGAGTGGTAGATACGCTGGAGGGGAGGGATAGGATACAGAAAGACCTAGACAAATTGGAGGATTGGGCCAAAAGAAATCTGATGAGGTTCAATAAGGATAAGTGCAGGGTCCTGCACTTAGGACGGAAGAACCCAATGCACAGCTACAGACTAGGGACCGAATGGCTAGGCAGCAGTTCTGCGGAAAAGGACCTAGGGGTGACAGTGGACGAGAAGCTGGATATGAGTCAGCAGTGTGCCCTTGTTGCCAAGAAGGCCAATGGCATTTTGGGATGTATAAGTAGGGGCATAGCGAGCAGATCGAGGGAGGTGATCATTCCCCTCTATTCGACATTGGTGAGGCCTCATCTGGAGTACTGTGTCCAGTTTTGGGCCCCGCACTTCAAGAAGGATGTGGATAAATTGGAGAGAGTCCAGCGAAGGGCAACAAAAATGATTAGGGGACTGGAACACATGAGTTATGAGGAGAGGCTGAGGGAGCTAGGATTGTTTAGCCTGCAGAAGAGAAGAATGAGGGGGGATTTGATAGCTGCTTTCAACTACCTGAAAGGGGGTTCCAAAGAGGATGGCTCTAGGCTGTTCTCAATGGTAGCAGATGACAGAACGAGGAGTAATGGTCTCAAGTTGCAGTGGGGGAGGTTTAGATTGGATATTAGGAAAAAACTTTTTCACTAAGAGGGTGGTGAAACACTGGAATGCGTTACCTAGGGAGGTGGTAGAATCTCCTTCCTTAGAGGTTTTTAAGGTCAGGCTTGACAAAGCCCTGGCTGGGATGATTTAACTGGGAATTAGTCCTGCTTTGAGCAGGGGGTTGGACTAGATGACCTTCTGGGGTCCCTTCTAACCCTGATATTCTATGATTCTATGAAAGTGCTGAGGGAGTTGGCTGATGTGACAGCAGAGCCATTGGCCACTATCTTTGAAAACTCGTGGTGATTGGGGGAGGTCCTGTACGATTGGAAAAAGGCAAATCTAGTACCCATTTTTAAAAAAAGAAAAGGAGAATCTGGGGAACTGCAGACTTGTCAGCCTCACCTCAGTTCCTGGAAAAGTCATGGAGCAGATACTCAAGGAATCCATTTTGAAGCACTTGGAGGAGAGGAAGGTGATCAGGGACAGTCAACATGAATTCACCAAGGGCAAGTCATGCCTGACCAACTGATTGCCTTCTATGGAGGAGATAACTGGCTCTGTGGATATGGGGAAAGTGGTGGACGTGATATACCTTGACTTTAGCAAAGCTTTTGATACGGTTTCCCACAGTATTCTTGCCAGCAAGTAGTGAGATCATAGGGCTCAGCAGATAGTGATCAACGGCTCTATGTCGAGTTGGCAGACTGTATCAAGCAGAGTGCCCCGGGGTAGGTCCTGGGGCTGGTTTTGTTCAACATCTTCATTAATTATCTGGATGATAGGATGGATTGCACCCTCAGAAAGTTTGCGGATGACACTAAGCTTGGGGGAGAGATAGATTGCTGGAGGGTAGGGATAGGGTCCAGAGTGACCTAAACAATTTGGAGGATTAGGCCAAAAGAAATCTGATGAGGTTCAACAAGGACAAGTGCAGAGTCCTTCACTTAGGATGGAAGAATACCACTGCTACAGGCTGCGGATTGACTGGCTAAGCGGCAGTTCTGCCGAAAAGGACCTGGGGATTACAGTGGACGATATGAGTCAACAGTGTGCCCTTTTTGCCAAGAAGGCTAATGGCATATTAGGCTGCCCTAGTAGGAGCCTTGCCAGCAGATCAAAAGTAGTAATTATTCCCCTCTATTCGGCACTGACGAGTCCACATCTGGAGTATTGTGTCCAGTTTCCCCCCACCCCCCCAGTACAAAAACGATGAGGGCGAATTGGAGAGTCTAGTGGAGGGCAATGAAAATGATTAGGGGGCTGGGGCACATGATTTATGAGGAGAGACTGAGGGAACTGTACTTATTTAGTCTGTAGAAGAGAAGAGTGACAGTGGATTTGATAGCAGCCTTCAGCTACCTGAAGGAGAGTTCCAAAGAGGATGGAGCTCGGCTGTTCTCAGTGGTGGCAGATGACAGAACAAGGAGGAAAGGTCTCAAATTGCAGTGGGGGAGGGTCTAGGTTGGATATTAGGAAAAACTATTTCACTAGAAGGGTGGTGAAGCACTGGAATGGGTTACCTAGGGAGGTGGTGGAATCTCCATCCTTAGAGGTTTTTAAGGCCTGGCTTGACAAAGCCCTGGCTGGGATGATTTAGTTGGTGTTGACCCTGCTTTGAGCAGGGGGTTGGACGAGATGACCTCCTGAGGTCTCTTCCAACCCTAATCTTCTATGATTCTATGCAGGAGGTCAGACTAGATAATCATGATGGTCCTGTCTGGCCTTAAAAAGTCTATGATTTGCCTTAACACAAAGGCTAAAATAGTGAAATGGTATTTCAGTCTTTAAATAGTTTAAATACATCAACTTGAAACAAATCATTTTTGTTGGTAAAGTAATACTCAAATTAGAGGAGAAAAATAAATCAATATTGAGAGTTTTGGTTTTCAAACACATTTCTTTGAATGCCAGCGTTACCAGACACCTGCACGACATCTTTCATTTCAATGACAACAAAAATATTGTACTAAAAATTACTCTCATTTACATATTCCCCCTTCGCATGAGACAATCATACAAAGATTCATCAGGAGTTGGGCTGGGATGCTACTGTTAAGGCTATTGCAATAACAAACTTCGAACATATTAGTTAAACGAGTTTCAAATTATATTGACTTTAGTCTCACATCACAAAAGCCAATATAATTGGAGAGCTGATAAAAGGCTTTTAACATGTAGTGCTGTGTTAACTCTGAAACTCAGTATGATTTTAGCATTTTCACAGTTCATTTCAATATCATATGAAAACATTAGCACACTGATGAAATTAGAAATCATTTTATCATATCCATTACTTTTTTCAGAGATTTTACAATAGCAAAAACTACAGAACTGACATCTGTGTAAAGCCTGCAAATTTTGGTTTTATTGATTTCCCCCCTCATATTCTATCCGCAAAGTGAAAAAAACAAAAAAACCCATCATGCTTCCATCATAAACACAAAAAGAAATCCCTGCCCTTGCATTTAAAATGCACAAGCAACTAAAACAATAGCAGGCGTTAGTAGTCACGAAGTCTTTTACTGTTTTATTGGATAACAATAAAAAATTAGCCAAAGCTATTTTATTTTAAAAGGCAGCACTTTTGCTGCCAAAGAATCATGTGCAAAGAAACCTCTTTTAAAAATTGTATTTTAGATATGCATTTTTCTGTTTTAGCACAATTTGGTAATTTTGCAGGCACAAACAATATTACATTTGTCGTTTTGCTTTGATTCCCCCCCACCTCTACCCCCAAAACAGCATCATCAGTGTGCATCATCTAGTGGTGTCATAACGTTTAGACAAGACCTAACACTCTATAATCGTTTAGAAACTGCTACAAGCCTTGAACAGAAATGCAAAGAAAACTAAATAGCTCACAAATAATATAAAAAGTTTAAGTAAAATGAAACAGAGTAAAACTGTTGATGAAATCACCTCTCCCGAGTTCCTTTTCTTAAAAAAAGCTATATTGTTTTGTTTACATTCTTCTGTGAGGCAAATCAAAATGCATACATTTTGAATCAACACCCTGCTTCCACTGAGGTCAATGGCAAAACTCACACTGGCTTCAAAGAGAAAAAGATCGAGACATGCACAATTTTCTGTGATAAGTGATAGTTATGGATCGCAGGTTTTTACTTACTGAGATTTATCAGTCACCACTGAAATGAAAACAGGTACTAACTCCACTGAATAGAGTCTGTTTTTGGCAGCCTGTACCATCAAGAGGAAAGACTATTCTCAATGAATGGTAAAGTGGTGATATGAATGGGTGAAAACAAATACACAGCCTTTTCAATATCTGTGGCAGCTAGAAAATGTGATAAATGTAAAGTTTTCAGGTCACATCTCTGGCTTCTTTGAGCTACCCTGAGGGTGCCATGCATGGAAAGCTGGTTTAAGCAGCCAGCTGCTGAGAATCTCAGGTTACATAGCCCATTTTACACTCCCTCCCCACCCCCAATCTGTTGGCATATAGGCCATTCTGGAGGACCAAGGAGGTTAACCAGAGCATGCTATCCTCCAACAATCCCCCGAATGTGCAAAGGGCTATTGTGGCTATTACCAGCTGATATAATTCAGAACCATCCTGAAGCTGCTGTAAGTGGCATCAGGGAAGAAATCAGCACCAGTTACCCCCAAAGGATGAAGGAAGTGCAAAAGTGGGTTAAAGCCAGTTTACACCCTCCTTTTACCAAGTGCTAGCACTTCTGAGGATCTGGCTAAGAGATTAAAGCACACATTTAGACCATGAACAGTGCTGTGAAAAGAAGAGTCAAAACAGCAACAAAGCAGCACTGTAAGAGTCTTAAGGGTGAAATGTCCACTGTTGAGAAAAAACACTGAACTTTTTGTTATGGTTGTTAATATTAAATTTTTACATTGACCAACTAGTGGTAGCATTATATCTGTCTGTCATAATTGTAACCACTATATACAGAATGATTTCTATAATTCAGCCTGCTGCTGCTGCATATCATTTAAAAATAAAGTTTGGATTCAACAAAACAGTTTCATAATACATATGGTTTGATATAAATGCTAGAAAGAGAATGTGCAAAAGTGGGAATATTTTGTAATATTTTTAGGAGTCCTGTTTGTGCCTCAGTTTCCCCTATGTGTTACATCAGGGATCGGCAACCTTTGGCACGCAGCCCATCAGGAAAATCCGCTGGTGGGCCGGGATGGTTCGTTTACCTGCAGCTTCCGCAGGTTTGGCTGATTGCAGCTCCCACTGGCTGCGGTTCATGGTTCCAGTCCAATGTGGGCTGCGGGAAGTGGCGCAGACCAAGGGATGTGCTGGCCACCGCTTCCCACAGCCCCCATTGGCCTGGAATGGTGGACCACAGCCAGTGGGAATTGCGATCAGCCAAACCTACGGATGTTGCAGGTAAACGAACTGCCCCAGCCCACCAGCGGATTTCCATGAAGGTCCACGTGCCAAAAGGTTGCTGATGCCTGTGCCATATGCTTACCCAGTGAATGGAAGGGGACTCTTTGCTCTCTCGGGAGGCTGAGACACATAGGGTGTCACCTAGCTGTGTGGGCCTTGGTTCAGTGATAAGGAGACTATCTGAGAAAACAATGGCAAATCCAGTCGCCAGGACATTGACACCTAGCAACCAAATTCCCAGAGGGACATGGACTTCCGACCTCTCCTTAGAGAAGCTCAAGCTGAACAATATCCCAGCTCCTTATCAAAGGATAGGAGAGGTATGATGCGGGGGATAAAAGTTGGCTGCTAGAAGAAGGGGGCTCTCACCCGGATTGAGACAAATTAAATCAGACAGAGAGACAGACAGAGTTTGAACCAAGGGGCTCTGCATTAACCAGAATGGACTATGTCCTAACCTTCAGTTGACTAATTACTCCTATTCTGACAACGCTGTGTGAGCGTCACTGCAAATGCTGGGTGAGGTACATTAATCCCTGAAGAGAGTACAAGTGTCCATCAGCAGTCTGTCTCAGTTGGACTCACTGAATGGAGCTCACAGTGTGAAGCAGGAGTGCTGATGGCTCAGTCTAAGGAGGCGGTGAAGTCGCGTGGGGTGTACGCTTGAGAGGGTCTGGCACACTGAAGGGGTTCCTCCTACAGACTGTTCCAAAACTGTTCCCTAGCATCAATCCTGTGGCTGTGACAGAGAACACAACACGACTAGCTTGCATGTAACAAACCGGTGGCTGCACACAGAGACACACCATGCATTGTCTTCAGGGATAGATTTTTTAAACTTCAACATTAAAAGCACAAGCATGTACCACATGAGACAAATGAGGAACAGATGTTTATCCTCTTTGCTATCCACCCACCTCAGAGAGGCATGACTACATATGCTTAGTCAATATATTGCATTTGCCCCACAGTGGACACGACTTATGTGAAAAAAAGGAGTACTTGTGGCACCTTAGAAACTAACAAATTTATTTGAGCATAAGCTTTCGTGAGCTACAGCTCACTTCATCAGCTTATGTGAAGTATTTGAGGTCTACAAGAGTTTAAGGCCCTGATCTGGCAATTTGCCATATTCTCATGGAGCCTCAGTGAATTCAGTGAGGCTCCAGGCAGATGCAGTGGTGACCCAATATGTACTGAATTGCAGGATCAGGACCTCAAAACATATTTTGGTTGTCATTTTGTAACCACAGATCATTACTGAGGACAGAATCTCAACCCTCTGCACCAAAAGCACATGCCCCTCACATTAGAGTTAAAGGAGTAATGAGATGAACTGTTAGTAAGTTGCATTCTCTTATTTATCCTCTGTGGAGGCAAACAGGCTCACACACCTGCACTTGTGTTACAATTGCAAAATGCTCACAGTGCGAATTTGCTTGGTTTCAGGTTTTGTTACGTCAAACCTTATAACAAAGGTGTCACTGTTTTAACAATTCTCCTTTGCATTTTTTTTAAACCTATTGGTTTAAACTAACCTAGCCCAGCTACTTACTCTTCTGGATTATTTCTTTCACAAACTAATAAACGTTACATGATCATCTCCTTTGCAAAGGAGCATGCATAGGAACAGAGGCTGGCTACAGCTGAACTGAGGCAAAGATAGCATTTTCCTTATGTCATAGGATAAGCAAAATGCTTCAAAAGAATTTGCCTCCACCATAACATCTCCTGTTTTCTGTCCTCAGCCTTAAACCTGCACAACATCCATCCATGATTGCACTTCATCCTATCAGACCATGATCTGGCTATGGTGAGTTGCACATTTGTGACTTATGTACTTAATTATTCTGATCATTATATGCAGGAACAATCCTAAAAAAACCTCCTATTGGTACAAAATGAAGCAACCCATCTATTTTGCAGCATAGATCACTGCAAGCACAACACCCACATGCTCTGCTCTCTGCACAGGAGCTCTTTAATACACAGTTCAGCTGAAGGTTTCTGTCTCTATATTCATCACATTAACTACTTGAGAAATCCTCTCTACCACTATGATGTTCTGGAACATCTAGGTTCAACTGAAGTCAACAAGAGTTAAGAATGACCCTAGACCTCATTACTTTCACAACTAAATGCAAAAACTTGACTTAGCCTTCCTTTGACAAGTTCCTTCATATATACACAGAGAGACACTCACTCCCACAAACCTTAGAAACTAATCCAACTGTTTGTTTTTAAACAGGCTGGAAGGTATTTTATTGCCATTTCTATTTGTAAATGGTTGGAAAGTGCTCAGACATTACAGTACTTGGAGCCACAGAGGTGCATGGTGAGATACTGGGGCAAAGGTAGATTGGGTCTCATTTTCTGTCAGTCATTTTTCTCTACTCAGTTTCATCTATTCTATTATCTATAAATATAATTCCAATAACTGTGAATCTCCTTAATGTCATGTCACCAAGCAGCTTCTGAGTATACTCCTAGGAAAAAGTACACAAATAAATCCTAAAATAACAAAGTAGTAGCTGCATCTGAAAAACAAAACAAAAAAAAATGACTGCAGGTTTTTTTGTTTTTTAAAGACCAAACACTACCTGGGTCTTTCCCCACTCAACTAAAACAAACAAAACCAGCCTCACCCATACAAGAGTGATACACAGCTCTCAAACTAAATTGCCTGGGAAGGTAGGTTGTAGGAGTAAGACGACAACACAGCATCATCATCCTGTGAAGTGAAACTTCGTATCTAAAAGCCATACAGGTGAGCGAGTGCCTCACAGGGTTTCAGAAATACATAAACTTGGTATTCTGAAATCACTTTTTCACCTCTGGTTAAGGCAGAATCTTTGTCACTCTAGCTCTCATTTTGTTTCTAAATCCAGTCTCATGCACAGCCGAAGACAAAGGTCTTGTCGCAGTGTGGCTCTAAGGTCCCCAAATTCTTGTGGAGATTTCATTTGCAGGATTAAAGCTTTTAAAGCCCATCACTTGATGAGCAGTAGACGCCTGATCTTACAGCCATTGCTGAATAAAATGGCAAATTTTTGTGTTTTGATCTCATCTTGCTGAAGCAGATCCAGTAATCTCTGCCATATATAATAACATGCCTCAAAGGAGATTTTATTCTCTTAGGCTGTTCTAGGGGGGACTGATGCCATTTTTAGATGTTACTAAGCCCTAAGATATTCGGTCTTTTGAGTCAGTGAATTTATACTAAGGGAGTGCTTTGTAGCTGAGGGTTCAGGAGGGTTTTGTGTTAATTTACATTTCGGCCCCATTGGTTGGTAATTCAAAAACGTTTGTAGACACTCCGTATTGAGCTTTTATGTTGCAGTAAAAACAAACAGATTTCTCCAATCCTAACCACCTTTCTAGAACACTGACGGGGCAGACTGGCCCTGCATGGGTACCGCAGGTGTTAACCCTTGCTTCCTGGCAGAGGAAGCCCCGCTGGGCATGCTCAACTGGAGAATAAGTATAAAAGCCTGCAAAGGTGCTCAGTCTGGGCTGACCACCGGAAGAGTAGGATGCACACGGCCGGCTCCTGAGGAGTGACAGCCAACGCTCCTGGGTCCAGGAGCCGGCCAAGCCGAGACACACCCGGCGTCCCAGATGGAGGTCTCGGCAGGAGAGGACAGACCGGAGGACATCCCCACACTGGAGTGGAGAAGATGGCATTGAGGGCAGGAAGTGACCCAGGGGCATTTTAGAGACAAGCAGCGTTAAAGCTGCACTGATGCTCGGCGTGTTGCGGGAGGATCCCTGCCGAGCTAAGCGCAAGGGGAAACCCTGCCAATAGGAGAACCCTGGGTCGGGACCCGGAAGAGAGTGTGGGCCTGGGTCCCCCTATCTCTCAGGCCATTGGGGTACACTTCTGCACCTGAGGGTGAGTTACATGGACTCTGGCTATTGGGCCACAGTGCCCGGAGACTTGGGGGCGCAATACATGGACTCTGGCCATTGGTCGGGGTGGCGAGACCTAAGGGGAGAGCATGGGAAAACCGGCCATAAGGCCACATTGGAATGCCCTTACAGGACGGGCGTGGTAACGTAAGAGTGGTGAGGCCCCAACACCCCATCTGCCCCTGCCACAAAGGAGCGCTGCAGTGCTGGATCCATCACAAACACCACCAACTGGAGTGGCAACAAGACGTAGTATTGCTTTTAAATAAAATGCTGGGGATTTTCAAACTGAATAAGAATGTTGATAGTGCAGGGAACTACTGTAAGGAACAAATGTAAAGCCCATGACTTGCAAACAAATGAAAAGTCACAATCCACCTAAAACTCTAGTTACAAACAGTATTAGCAGATAAAAATATAGTTCCCAGAACAATTTGCCATTGGTATCCTGTACCAGTTGTCTCTACTCCAGTGTGAAAATATGGAAGTGTTCCCCAGCTGTTCAGAGGATACAAATGCATTTGGGCTTTGATTAATTGCACACAAAAACCACAAATGTAAAGCCTCCACAGAGGGAAGTGGGTGGTTTGGACATTTTTTGCCTCCTATTACAATAGTGTATCAGTTTCCACTCTGGGACTATGCCAGAAATACTGAAACACATTATAAATGCCAAAGTATCTGCCAGAAGGAGAACACTCCCTTTTTGGCAAGAACTTTACATTTAATACATTGAAAAATGATGATGATTTTTCAGTGCTAACACTTTTCCCCAGTATTCTGCACTACTAGCAGCTTTTCTCTATGCATTTGCTGTACACTTTCATATTGATTTCCTATTTCCATAGTCAATTTATTCTACTCTTTAATGTTCAGTCCCTGTCATATTGTTTGCAATCCATCCTGGTCACCAGAGGTCTGGGTTTTTTGCATGAGGTGTCTGTATCATATACTGTACTTGCAACCTTGTAGTTTTATGAAAGATAAATTGCTGGATGAGAGTTTGTCAGCAATACACAAAGAATCATTACAACAAATTCAATAATTATAACAGCAACCCACAGCAAATCAAGCCCAGTGCCATGGAGCAGGGAACCTCTTCAGCTTTTTTCACAACAGATTTGAGTTATAACATGAGCTAGTGAGAATATGAAAAGTACATACCACCTATACCCACACAATTACTGTGCATCTGTCTTCACAAGTGAGACGAGTGAGGCCTGGTCTACACTGCACAGTTAGGTCGACGTAAGGCAACTAGAGTGACACAGCGTCTTTGTAAATACTGTGCTCCGTGTAGGCACTGCACGGAGTGTCAGGACCGTGAAATTCACAATAAAGCCGGGCAATTAGAGCTCAGCTGCTCCCCACTCCACTGGAGATTGAGGCTGCTGGGAGCCAGGGGGAGAAGCTTGGGCAGATTGACCCTGCTTCCTGCTGGGAGCTGTGAAACTGACAAGGCTGCCCGTCTCTTGATGGAGGGGGGCGGAGGTGAGGGAAGATGACAGGGCAGCTGAACCCTGCTGCCCAGGGGTGAGAAGCCCTGGGTAGCTTCACCTCCCCTGCTCCTGGCAGGGAACAGGGAGCAGGGAGATGGGCAGCCTGCGCGGAGCTCGGGACCTTGGGGGGCAGCCTGGCTACCAGCAGAGAGCTGCCAGAAGAGCTGAGAGACCAGGCTCTCAGCTCCCCACACTGCTCACTCCTGGTGAGGATATGCACCACTGACCCAAGGAGGGTAGTGTGGACATGCATCTCCCCAGTAATAACAGAGGTGGCTGTAAGTCTACCTTATAGATAGGATATGTCTACACTAGAAATGTAAGTCTGAGAGATTGTCCTATATCAGACATTAGATTTTAGAGGCATTGAATAGGAAGAATTTCATATTTTACACACTTCCATAAAAGTGTAAAGAATGAGTCTTAGGAAAAGGTCAGGGACTCTAAAGTGAGTGGACACCCTAGTTAGGCAATGTCCCTATTAATGAAACCTACAGTTTTCTAATGCAAGACTTTGCAATTTGTGTGTTTAGGGAATTTTTTTCAAAAGTGAAAAGGCTATTTTTGAGTGACCAACTTGGGACATTTTAAAGTGTTTTAAGTTAGTTATCCAGAAATTGAATTACCCAAAATTAGAGGCCAATTTTTGAAAGTGTGTTGCCATATGCTTAGATATCTGAGAAGTGGAAGATGTAACCCAAATTTAACACGTGTACCAGAAAATTATTAATGGGCAAAGTACATTGCAAACTGGTTCAGACTAACCAAGACTGGATACCACTTTAATGTCTAGTTCCAGTTTCATTTCCATTATCTCTATAGTCCTAGCAGCTCGACATCATGTGTTGAAGGAGAGAGGGGGCATGATTATCATCCTAATATATCTGCAGGACTATTTTAAGTCAACAACACCTTCAAGTTTGATTTGGTGAAAGAGTACACAATATTTGGGAAAGGAAAGCATTATTATTAATTATTTGTATTACAGTAGTACTTAAAGGCCCCATTGCACTATGCAGTGTAGCAACACATAATAAGGGATAACCCTTGCCTCAGAGAATTCAGTGTTAACAGATTGATAACACAAAGACTGGAGAAAGGTAGTATCCCCCATTTGTAGATGGGGAACTGAGATACAGTGAGACAATGATTTTCCCAAGGTCATGCACGACTTCCATTGCACATCTAAGAATCAATTTCAGATCTCCTGATCCCAGCCATAATACCACCTACCATTTCGTCTGCCTAGTGAGAAATGGAATCTGAATTTAAAAAAAAAACAAACCACCACCACATCTGCGTGATGTCAGAAGTGTGGACCCTCTTCCTAGTTACAGCCTTTCAGCTGTTACAATTCCAGAAGAATGAAGAGGAGATCACTAATAAGGGGTTAAGGATGCAGCTATAGGCTCAACAAATACAAGCTGTGATTAGTACTGTGGAAAAAAAACAGTACAATAGAATGACAGGTTTCAGAGTAACAGCCGTGTTAGTCTGTATTCGCAAAAAGAAAAGGAGGACTTGTGGCACCTTAGAGACTAACCAATTTATTAGAGCATAAGCTTTCGTGAGCTACAGCTCACTTCCTCAGATGCATATCGTGGAAACTGCAGCAGGCTTTATATATACACAGAGAATATGAAACAATACCTATTCCCACCCCACTGTCCTGCTGGTAATAGCTTATCTAAAGTGATTTCCAGCACAAATCCAGATTTTCTCACCCTCCACCCCCCCACACAAATTCACTCTCCTGCTGGTGATAGCCCATCCAAAGTGACAACTCTTTACACAATGTGCATGACAATCAAGCTGGGCTATTTCCTGCACAAATCCAGGTTCTCACATCCCCCCCACCCCCATACACACACAAACTCACTCTCCTGCTGGTAATAGCTCATCCAAACTGACCACTCTTCAAGTTAAAATCCAAGTTAAACCAGAACATCTGGGGGGGGGGGTAGGAAAAAACAAGAGGAAACAGGCTACCTTGCATAATGACTTAGCCACTCCAAGTCTCTATTTAAGCCTAAATTAATAGTATCCAATTTGCAAATGAATTCCAATTCAGCAGTTTCTCGCTGGAGTCTGGATTTGAAGTTTTTTTGTTTTAAGATAGCGACCTTCATGTCTGTGATCGCGGGGCTGTCTGTAGGCAAGGACTGGCCTGTCTCCCAAGATTTGTGAGAGTGTTGGGTCATCCTTTAGGATAGGTTGTAGATCCTTAATAATGCGTTGGAGGGGTTTTAGTTGGGGGCTGAAGGTGACGGCTAGTGGCGTTCTGTTATTTTCTTTGTTAGGCCTGTCCTGTAGTAGGTAACTTCTGGGAACTCTTCTGGCTCTATCAATCTGTTTCTTTACTTCTGCAGGTGGGTATTGTAGTTGTAAGCTTTCTTCTTAAGCTTTCTCCTAAAGGATGACCCAACACTCTCACAAATCTTGGGAGACAGGCCAGTCCTTGCCTACAGACAGCCCCGCAACCTGAAGCAAATACTCACCAACAACCACATACCACACAACAGAACCACTAACCCAGGAACTTATCCTTGCAACAAAGCCCGTTGCCAACTGTGCCCACATATCTATTCAGGGGACACCATCACAGGGCCTAATAACATCAGCCACACTATCAGAGGCTCGTTCACCTGCACATCCACCAATGTGATATATGCCATCATGTGCCAGCAATGCCCCTCTGCCATGTACATTGGTCAAACTGGACAGTCTCTACGTAAAAGAATAAATGGACACAAATCAGATGTCAAGAATTATAACATTCATAAACCAGTCGGAGAACACTTCAATCTCTCTGGTCACGCGATCACAGACATGAAGGTCGCTATCTTAAAACAAAAAAACTTCAAATCCAGACTCCAGCGAGAAACTGCTGAATTGGAATTCATTTGCAAATTGGATACTATTAATTTAGGCTTAAATAGAGACTTGGAGTGGCTAAGTCATTATGCACGGTAGCCTGTTTCCTCTTGTTTTTTCCTACCCCCCCTCCCCCAGATGTTCTGGTTTAACTTGGATTTTAACTTGAAGAGTGGTCAGTTTGGATGAGCTATTACCAGCAGGAGAGTGAGTTTGTGTGTGTATGGGGGTGGGGGGGATGTGAGAACCTGGATTTGTGCAGGAAATAGCCCAGCTTGATTGTCATGCACATTGTGTAAAGAGTTGTCACTTTGGATGGGCTATCACCAGCAGGAGAGTGAATTTGTGTGGGGGGGTGGAGGGTGAGAAAACCTGGATTTGTGCTGGAAATCACTTTAGATAAGCTATTACCAGCAGGACAGTGGGGTGGGAATAGGTATTGTTTCATATTCTCTGTGTATATATAAAGCCTGCTGCAGTTTCCACGATATGCATCTGAGGAAGTGAGCTGTAGCTCACGAAAGCTTTGTCCTCACAAGTCCTCCTTTTCTTAGTACAATAGAACGGACATACATACATGCACAGTCAACAGGTTTTTGTTTGGGGGAAGGAGGGAAGAAAGAGAAAACAAGGCATTGCTCGGGGGGTGTGGAGGAGGGGAATTACAGCTATTCAGCTCCATTCAAGAGGACAGTGATGTTGACACTGGAAGCAGCAGATACAGTATCCAACAGCAGCAACCAGGCATGGAGATTGAGAGTCAATGTTTTGCTTTCAATATACATATTTGCTAAAAAAATTGCTAAAAAAAATGCTACAACATTGGAGTTGAGCTTATTTAAGCATATGAAGCTGAGCTTGTGGTGTTCCTGTTGTCCCAAACTGACACACCCAGCTTCCACTCCAAACGCTCACTGATTGGAGGGCCCTAATCAATGTCAAGGGCACCACTGCACTTTTGACCAATTACAGCTCAGCTTTGTATCAGGCAGTGTGATTGGTCTCCTTCTTTGGTCCTCTGATTAGCTCTACACTCCTGACAAATCAGATTTGGGCCAGAACAGGAGAGGTGTGGATCACTCTTCCTTCTTTGCTGGAACAGAAAGCATTCATCTCCCCTTACCTCACCCCACCTATGGGCTGAAACAGAGGTTAAGCAGCTTGCTGTTGCATTATCACCACCACAAAACAATGACTTTGAGAGTCTGTGTTCAAACTCAACCCAAGGAAGACCAGAGTGATGCTTGTTGAAAGGAAAAAACACGTTGAAGAATTAAAATGGGCATGTATCCTCTCCTTGAATTGAGGTTTTCATTTGTCAAAGTTTCAATATCCCATTTCACTTACTACTAAGCTTTGATAACAAGGCACTATCAGTATCTAAAAGCACCTTCTGTTTTCTAGCAAACTTCATCCCTTTCTCCTGGCCACAGGGACACATGCATTTCTCACCTCCAGACTGAACTATTGGCAGGTCACTGTATCTGAAGCTGACTGTGAAAATAAAGTGCAAATGCTCCAGGTGGTACAGAAAGCAACTGACCACCTCCTCTGTGTTTAGGCCACTATGAAAACATCAAACCTGTGTTCCATTCCCTCCATTGACTACCCCTCTGCTTCTACTGCCAGTTTAAAATCTTGGTCCCAAACTTCAAGACAGTTAATGGATTTGACCCCAGCTACATTAGAGATCACATTTCAGTGTATGAACTACAAAGACAGTTGTACTCCTCTAGAACTATGAAGATCAAAGTCATGAAGGAAGCATGTGAGTCAGGGATGAAGCAGTCACACTCGCCCCGGAGGATCCGTCTTAGACAAATGTACTGAAAAAAAAATCTCCACTCACTGTTCAATACATTTTTGCTACTGTAACTAGAATGACATTCCTATAGACTCCAAGGTCAGAAGGGACCATTGTGATCATATATTTTGAGCTCCTGCATAACACAGGTAATAGAATTTCTCCAAATTCATTCCAAGAGCAGAACTTTAAGAAAACATCCAATCTTTATCTAAAATTTTCCAATGATGAAGAATATACCATGACACTCAGTAAACTGTTACAATGGATAATTACCCTCTCTGTTCTAAAGTTGCAATGGCTTGAATTTGTCTAACTTCAAAATTCCAACTGTTAAGCCATTGGATCAGGTTGCACCTTTCTCTGCTAGATTAAAAACCCTATTATCAAATAATCGTCCCCTATGTAGGTACTTATAGACTGTAATCAAGTCATCCCTTGACCTTCTCTTTGTTAAGCAAACTAGATTGAGTTCCTTGCGTGTCACCCCAGAACATGTTACAGTGACAACCACTCCCTCTGCACCTCTTCTTCCAAAAAAATCCTTGCATCATGAAAGCAGTCTGGATCATTCTTTTCTGTGAGAATTATATACTTCAATTCCTGCTATGGATTTGTTTTTGTCACTTATTTAACACAGTGGCAGTGTTTGAGCCAAGCTCAAGTATTGTATAGACATCCTTATCGGAGGTGGGACTCTCAGAACAGATTAGAAAATGGAATTTCAGAAATCATGACTCTCACCTAGTGGATGTTGGATGCCTTATGCTCAAGGCATGTTCTCGACCTCAGGAAAGGGATAGTGGACTGTTATTGTTTTAGATAAAGCCTGTCCTCTGTAAAACAAAATTTGTTTCAGAAGTTTCAAGATTAACAGCCATGTTAGTCTGTATTCGCAAAAAGAAAAGGAGTACTTGTGGCACCTTAGAGACTAACCAAAGCATATGCTCAAATAAATTGGTTAGTCTCTAAGGTGCCACAAGTACTCCTTTTCTTTTTTCAGAAGTTTGAGAGTGCATAATGGCTAGACATGCCTGGAACAAGTTCTTCAGATGAAGTTCTTCTTAAAACACATGTGGGTGTTTGATGGCCTACAAGCAGGTGATTTGGTTTGCTGCCAAAGCCAGTATCTACTGTACTTTATCTTCAGAAGACTGTCATTTGGCTGACTTGGTGACATCACTTCAGGAAATATTACCTCCTGAGGACCACATCAAGTGCAATTGTTCAGAGAGCTATGTGCAGTATCATACAAATTAGTGAATGGCACCTGCCAGCTGGCTCTAAATTTAAATAAAAAAAAAAACCAAGACAAAAATACATACATGACAGTAAACTATATCCCCAAAGGAAAAAACAAGGAAGGGAGAGCATGAAAACTGTTCTAAGACAACAAATTCTAACTATGGAGAGAGAGAGACAGAAGAGAGAAAGACAGTATGTTCAAATTATGATGCTAACATACTAGTAATATAAAATTAGAAGACAAAGTAGGTAATGACAAGGAAGTAGTTTTTAAACTAGAAATGATTTACATGGCAAATAAATTCTGGAACCAGAGGATAAAGAAGGAGTATGTGCAAGCTGAAAAGATGCTCCAGGATAAAGGACATAGAAAAGTGGTTCGAGATTTATTATTGCAGGAAAAATCTCTGAAGCTCTCAACCCATTGCACAGAGGCAGTGAATAAGTCAAACAAAATCTGGGTAGAATGGCACTAGTAAAGCACTAGTGCATAAATCAAAGAAAACAATGTTTATATAAAGCACTAGTTGCAATCCCAAGTGCTACGTAGCATTTTGTCTTAAAAGCTATGATAAGAGGTAGTTCATTAACTGTGGAGTGCTGTGTGAAGGAAGGAAGCAAGGATTTTCTGCATCCCCTGAAAAAGAAACTCTTAAGGGCTCTTCAGATTTCAAAACAAAATTTCTGCATGTGATCCCATTGATGATCAGGACATAGAATGGGGCACCAAAACACAGCTGCCTAAAAAAGCTTCTGGATATAATTGCCCTCTGAAGGTCACACCACAGATCACTTATGACAACAGGAGACTTGGAATGTATGATAGGAATGTTGAGATCACGCAGCAAATTTAATTCACATTCAATTCACGTTTTCAGAAAGTTATAGAAATCAAATGAGTTCTAGACCAATACATTAATCAGCCAAAGTGCAAGAAGTGAGGACAGAGTAAAATAAGGTTGACTAGGCAGGTCATGCAAGACTAGAGTGATTTTAAGATTAACCTACATATCAGAATGTATTAACCCCAACCTTATTACATAAACTACCATATGTTTAATATTCCTCAATTAATCTTGAAACAAATATTAGTTTTACTGAGTGGTGTCCTCTCCATATGAGGATTTATTTATTTTCCCTGTTAATTCTGAGTTTTCCTGGAAATTCAGGCATAGCTTTCAGATTTTATAGTACCACGGGGAAGTGGGGGGCAGGGAAGAAGAGTGAGGGAAGGTTTATGTTTATGAATTAATGACACTATTATAGGTTATATTCTGCTACTCTTACTTATGCTAAGTAGCATCCTATTCCACAAGATCCCCATTGAAATCAATGAATACATGGAGTAAGACACCACTCAGTTTGAGCAAGGATATCATAATATGGCTCTACAACAGAAGTGGTGATAAAAGGTATCGTTAAAGTTGCATAATTTTCCATTTTCCTGCAAAGCTGCCCATTTTCATTCCTCTTGTGTTTTGTTTTTGCTTTGTTTTTTTAAGACCAAGGAAAATGGTTCATCCATTAATGAGTGTCATGAGAGTGGGGGAAAAAACCAAAACAAAAATCAAACCCATACTTTTCCCTGTTATTGAAAAATTACTTGTAGTGTTTGGTTGCTGCTGTGTGCTTCCTGTTCTAGTGCTGAGATTGCTTAGTGTATGTGTATAAAGCTAAAGCTTGGCATGGAGTTAGATGTCATTGAGCAGAAACGCTTAGTATTCTGGTGATGACTGGTTTAGAATTACCTGAGTTAAAATCTACTAAAAATTGCACTCCCTGGACATGAAGTACATTTTTCACAAAAAACGGCTGAAGTCAATGGGACTACTCACATGCTTAAGTGCACAGGTAAAGAAGGCAACACTTTGTGTTGTGCTTGGATAACTTTCCTATGCAGGGAAAAATGTGTTGCAGGCATTTAGGCCTAGATCCAAAGCTCATTGAAGTCAATGTGGAGACCTTCTCATATTCACTTCACATCTTTTAAGGTACGCTGCGGAATCCCTGCCACATTTTCACCCGCAGGGAAGGAAGAGGGAAAGGGAGAGGGGGAGATAGAGAGATCCTTATTGCTATGTTTATTTGAAGGAAGCACTGTGGTGGAAGGGGCCATATAAGAACTTAGAGAATTAGATTCTTTACATGTCTTGTACATTAAAACCTGCAGAAGAGATGCTCTTTCCTACGGTCTTCCTAAGGTGAGCTGTAAAAATGCCACTGCAGATTTGTCCATGGTGCTTGCATGATGTCTAGCCATATAGCTGCACTATGAATTTTTTCAAACTTGTTTTTTCTATTAACCAAAAAAAAAAAAAAAAAGCCACACACCTTGGTTAAAAGACCATGAAAACTCATAAGTAGAGATGCTCAAAAATAGGAACACTTTTCACCAGAAATGTATAGAGTTGTTCATATTTTTCAGTCTTCTCTAGTTGTGTCATTTTGTGCTCAAGTCAAGAAATGAAGTTAAGGTTGTATATGCAACACCCAAAAAAGGCTGTTTTAGCAGGATTTCCCGGCCAATTTTTTAGACCACGGTTATTTAGATTGTCCAGAAAGGTATAAAAAAAGCTTCAGAAATTCTGAAGATCCTTTTGATGTTTGCTGATCATCACTGCTTATAAATCACTAAGCTTCTGAATCAAATCTATTATATCCAATATAATAAACAGGCAAAGAGCTCTGATAGGAGAACTAGATGCATTTCCATATGAAGGATGATTAGAAAGCAGAAACAGAAAGAAAACGAAAAAGCTGAATGTGCTTAATGGTATTTCTCGGTTGTTATAGTTACTGATGCTGTAATATTGTTTTCCCATTTTCCTTAAGCACAGCAGGTAACAACCTGATTGATAGTTAATGGACAAGCAAATTTGCCAATAAGTTCTTTTCAGAATGGTCAAATGCAAGTTATGCTTGCAGAGCAGGAGAGAAGGAGGGGGACGAAGAAGGAAAGTGGGTGGGGGGAGTGCTACCGTGTCACATAGATGATGTTGATAAAATTTATAGCTAAAAATTTAATATGTTTAGGACCATGATGAAATGCTTATCATCTGCTTGCATTGCCTGGAGTACTTGCTGATCCCAGCCTGCTCAGCATGTCCTGGTAATGAAATGAAATAGCATGGGCCCTGTGCCTGCAAAATAAAATTCATTTCATTACAGTTCAAGGTTTTTTCTCTTTCAGGCTGGGCTCAGGAACTTACAGATCAAACTATACAGAATACTTAATATTTTTCAAACCATACTCTTCATCTGGCATGAAAAAGATAACCAAAATCTAAGGTCTCAATTTAACATCTTATTGTCATTGATCCCAGTAGGGTGTGTTTATTTTATTTTTTTTAAATATAGACCTCATTTCCCCCTCTCCCCCAACAAATGCTGACAAGTAAAGAATCTCATTCAGAAACAATGCAGAGGTTTGTTAATATCTTAGCTCCTTCCCCCGCCCCGCACGGCACCTTCCCTCTCATGTGACATCCTGCACGCCATTGTTAAATGGTGAGATCCTTAGGCTTTATAACATTTCCCAACGTCAGTAGGCCACAGCAGGATCTACTGGCTCATTTTTTCCATCCCATCTTTGTTAAAGAAAAAATCCTAAATTTGAGCACTGACCCAATATAACACACATGATTTAAAATTCCTATGGACCAACATAGCTAAAGAAATAAATTGCCACAAAACAGACTGTTTTCATCCCAGGTTCTCAATGCACTTCACAAACAATTAATTATGCCTCATAACATCCGTGTGAAGTAAATTTTAATTTAGCCAATCTAAGACATAGAAAATGTTGGAGATACTTCTGCTCTGACAGTAATAAGATCAGGATTAGTCTCTCAGTTACTTTTGCAAGATCATGCAGGAGGTCAGTAAAAGTCCTCTCAGTCCCTCATTTGACAACTTGTGAACTTTGCAGGTAGGGTTAAAGAAAAATAAAGTTTGTCATAGCACAATGTAATGATTTAAAGGCAAATTCGAGGGACTTCTACCCTGTGGAAATTCCTTTGGTTCAGTTAAAGAGCATGAGGAGTAAGTTCGTCTTGAATTTGTCCCTAAGTATTTCTGGAATTCAATATTAAACTAAACAAAACCAGTGGATGAGTTTTCTGTACTATGGATGCAAATTTAACTCAGAGGCAGTGTGTGTCCCTAGTAATGACGTAAACTAGTGAGGAATGGTTACCACTTCTTTCTTGGGACAAACCAAATCTGTAATGATAAGGCCCTAAAGACTAGGATTTAAATTGTATTAAGGATAACAGATGTTGTATTAAGGATAACAGATCCTTTCCGTGGATGTTTGTTGCTGTTTTATGAGGAAAGTCATTAAGAGGCAGCTTTGGCATTGGGATGGATGGTATGATGGCTGAAGTGCTAGCCTGGGACTCTGGATATCTGGGTTCAGTTCCCTGGTCTACCTCCTTGACCTTTTGCAAGTTGCACAGCCTCTCTGTACCTCAGTTCCCCATCTGTGAAATGGTGAGAATAATGTACATCTGCCCTGTGTGGCCGGGAAGCACTAAAGATTGTTCGGCACTCAGATAGCAAGGAGGCCATACAGATACCCAAGATACAAAGATTAAATGCAACCATTTTAAGATTTTTAGTATGGACAGAACTTTGACGTCAGACCTCATGGGCAAGATGGTGAGTATGGAACAGAAATAGTTCTGAAAATCTTTTCACAGGACATGTTCAGATGGGTTATGAACTACCCCCAGGGCAAATGTCCGGGCTGTGCAGAATCTTCCAGACTGAAAAGTGCTGAATCTCGAGGCTTTTCATTTTAGGTTTTATTTATTTATTGTTAATTAAACAGAGCATGTCGTAATTACAATTCTCATTTCATGGCTCATTCTAACCTTAAATGCTCTGACTCGATATCTTTTTTTTTAAGCCTCAATCTAGTCCTATAATCCAATTTGCCTGCCATTTTCCATCATCAAACCCACTCTGAGAGCCCTCATTATAGCAAATGAGGGAATGAGTGGGCAGCAAAGTTACGTAGTGCCAATTTGGCCTCACATGAATGAAAAGCACAGCTAAATCTAGGGGGAGGGGAGGAATCTAACACTTTCAAAAGCAGAAGCACATTCAGCAAGGTGCTGCCGAAAATTAATTGTTCAACAGGACTGGGTTACTGACCTCATTAAAAATCCCAGTTGCAAACAGCTACCTGAATTTTTCCTGATGCATGTCTGCTGCCCTCTGATAGCACATCCCTTGTTGGTAAATTTAACGCAGGCCTTTTGGAACTTCAGCAGAATGTTTTTGACAATCATTTTCCAGGGCCTTGTAGTGATTGTCATTCCCTCCTCCCCATACAGGCGTGCACTCCTCCAGATTATTTTAAGCACTCCACAAGGTAATGCTTTATATATTTATTTTTTTCTGAGTTGCAATTCTGCCACTCCAGCACCACATGCAAATACTGGATTATGCCCACTATGAGTGTAAATCTGGGAATCCTACCACTGAGTTTGACCAGTTTCAGTATTGGTAGAGGGATGATGGTATTTTATTGCCTATACCACTCCTTTCATTTGCCCTTTGGTTAACTAGTGGTGCTATGGATCTTAATGAACCAAAACATCTTTTCATGCATTGACAACTGTAGTCTTGCATTAGAAAAAGGCAACAGCCCATTTCAGAAATGGGGTATTGAGCCTTTAGCTTCGACATGTTGATGGAGACCAAATGTTATTACTATCTGATGTTTGTGCAGCAGCCTATATTTCACCAAGAAAGTCACCCAGATCTGTAATGATCCAGTGGGCTACAAAGAAAACATCTGCAATTGGCCAGAGGATTATGCCATATTGTAAGAAGGGCAGGCCTGTCTGGAGCAGGCTGTGGCATGAAACATGCATTTGCCTCAGTTTCTCTCCTTCAGAAACCCCTATCCCCCCGATTATCCAAAACATCTTTCCTAGTACAAATATAGCCCTTGTAGGGTTTATTACAGAAGTCCCATGCACAAAAATCATAACAAGAGTCCCATAACTATAGTCCAAAAATCCCCATTATAGTCCAAACCAGACATGTAACATACCGATCCCACTCCCCTGCCACACTCCTGCTCAGTCCTCTGCTGTCTTAGACTAGGACAGCCATCCAAGGCCTTCCAACTGGAGGCAATTCTGCTCTGCCCAGTGGGAACTATGTACAGCATTTACTGGAAGCACCCCTCACTCCCACTGGCCCGCTCACAGTTCCTGTGGGTCCAATGGAGATGTCAGTGACAAAGCTCCTCCTCTGCTCCCCAGTCTTCATCCCGCTCTGGCCCTTGGCTCCATCTTAGAGCCCACAGGCAACTCCCTCTGCTGCTCCTCCTGCCTCTAGCTCTAGGAAGTCAGCCAGCAAACCCCTCTTGCTGCTCTTCTTGTCTTCAGTCCATCCCACTGGGAATACCTTCTGCTCCCCTCTGGGACCTTTCCCAGTCCCTTAATCTCTGGAAACTCTCACCTGGCCTTCCTGACTGAACCAGTTTGCTGTGACTCATGGGACTCCCTCTCATCAGGTCTCTCCCTGAACCTGTATAGCCCCCCGTGCTGCTCTGTTCTCTTAATTGGCCAAGTAGGAGCACCTGCTCTGGCACAGAGGATCTGGACTTGCTTCTTTTACTGGGGCCAGCCACCCTGTGACCTCAGTCTGGCCATAGTGACACATGACTGTGTGATATCAGGATGGTTGACTAACTCACATATAGAATGAAGCCACATACCCTGAAACTCTCAGGTACAAAAAGTAGTAGACGATCACCCCAATACTTTGGCCTTTTCACTGTCTCCCCACTGTCTACCAAGATCTGTGCAAGCTTTCTGTTCTGATATTCTCACCTCTCAATGGAATTGGCTCTAGCTAGTGGAGAAATTGCTCCTTTCTCTGTGACCACTACGCTTGCTGAAACAATGAAATGGCTGACCAGGAGTGAGAGGGTTAAAGGCAGGAAACATTTTTACAGGATCTTGGCCTTGAATATTCAACATAAGAATGGCCAGAAAGGGTCAGGCCAATGGTCCATCTAGCCCAGTATCCTGTCTACTGACAGTGGCCAATGCTAGGTGCCCCAGAGGGAATGAACAGAACAGGTAATCAAGTGATCCATCCCCTGTCACCCATTCCCAGCTTCTGGCAAACAGAGGCTAGGACCACATCAGAGCATGTTTTTGCATCCCTGCCCATCCTGGCTAATAGCCATTGATGGACCTATCTTCTTTTTGGAACCCTGTTATAATCTTGACCTTCACAACATCCTCTGGCAAAGAGCTCCAAAGGTTGACTGTGCGTTGTGTGAAGAACTACTTCCTTTTGTTTCTTTTAAACCTGCTGCCTATTAACTTCACTCCTACAAGATAGGTTTCACAGTAGCAGCCATGTTAGTCTGTATCAGCAAAAAGAACAGGAGTACTTGTGGCACCTTAGAGACTAACAGTTATTATTAGTGTTATCTATAATTACATATTTGGAAAGTGTTCAGATAACATTGTTATGCGGGCAAATATACTAAATGAGGGCTGGCAGGTGGAGGGATGGGATAGAAGTTGGTGGTCTCTGTACCGTGGCAGCAGTCTACATTGTAATAGGCAGTATCAAATGATGCACCAAGACTGAATAGCTATGGGGACTGAAGCTACTCTTCCTGCAGAGTTTTCTCCTGTTTAGACCCACACTGGCGGGTGGCAGAGCATATACTGTTGCTACCAATGCAACAACTGTTCTGTGAAAGGCTAGAGAACGGTCTTACACTCACTTTTCACGAGAGCTAAAATTCATTTTAAAATAAAACACCTCTGTGCACAATATCTCTGACAAGACTGTAGATTAAATACATTAATAACAGTAATCTTTGAATGTGAAGCTTCCTGTCATTTAGTTGCCATTCTGTAGATTTTTAGAATAAGCCAAGTAAATCCAGGCTAGGAAATTCACCTTGCAGATGTCCTTCCCTCTGCTTGTATTTGATGAGATAAGTTGCCTGCAGAATCATCATCAGTAACTGCTACAACCTCCAACCACAATCAAGCACAGATAACCATAAAGTACTATAGCACTGACCAACTAAATACTGCACTAAGGTCTATTAAAGAAGTCTTGATTACTGAGAAACTGAACTCCTCCAACCAGAGCCGAAGCAGCACAAGGTAGTTACAGAACTTATCAGGTCTTTAAACCAAACATATCCACCCGCACTCTTCATTTTTATTTTTTACTTGCAACTAGCAGAACATATTCTTCTTTTGGTTTATCACAAGGTGTCTGTCTGTTCCATCCTCCAAGTCATTTGTCACACTCCCCAAGGTCATAGGGGAGACTCAGTAGGAAAGTATTTCTGTTGATTGATTGATGCTGTGATGCCTATGTTTACTGGCACTGCTAAATTAGCTCCCCTCAATAAAGCGATTGAACTTTAAGAAAAAAAAAAAAAAAACCCTCTTGTGAATCCAGTTAACAAGATTCATAAAGAGGTCTCTGAACCTGAGATCCAAGTTCATTGCCTCGCTAATTCCTGGTCAGCTGCTGAGTCCCAGGATGAGAATTTTGCCCTAAAATTGTTGTTGAGATAACATCAATGATTAAAAATGAAGCTTGGGGAGACTAAACAAGGAGGCAGCAGCCATTAATTTAATTTCAGGAAAGAAAGCTCAAAAAAACAAAGCTCCTCCAAACACTTCCATTTTAATGCTTCTTTTTATTTATTTAAAATATTCATTAGAAGAGATAGAATCTGAGACACTAAAAATGCATTGCCATATGGACTCTTTAGTTACATAGGAAAATTATGTATATTTGAACTGTATCACTGAGTATATCAGATACATTACATTAAAAAAATGTGCTTCTTTGAATAGCCACTTCCTGTTCATCTCTCACAAACTCAACAAACAGATAGAAATGCCAAACAGATTGTATCTACAGCATCCAGAGTCACTATTTCAATTTCCCAGAGAGAAGAGACCTGATAGTTCATGATTGTAGCAGGCATCAGTGGGTTGTGGATTATCATCAAAATCTCCAATATAAGATCTTTGCTTAAAACAACTTACATCACTCTAGAAAAGCAAAGCAGATGCCCCAATGGTATATGCTAAGTACTCATGAGTATGTGTTAAAGCTTCTCTCCAAGGAGTTGATCTCACAGCTGCACTCCAGTGACACTAACAAAACCTTACTGTTTTTCCCCAGGAAAAACTCCAATTCCCACCCCCACCCCCCAAGTGAATTTGGCACCTTCAAATGTGTGAGAGTGTGCACGCACATGAGTGAGTATGAAAAGGTGACTTTCCAACCTCTGTTTAGATTCCAAATTCTCTCTCACACACAACCCACCACCACCTGCACTATGAACAATTAAACAAATTAGCAGTAAAACAAAGTCTGATCTAAACCTTCTCTCTAGGATTTTTCACTGCTTCTGCCCAACCTCTAGGTCTCTATGTTCAGACCCACCCAGGTTGAAGCCTGCTTCTTGTAGGATATGTCTACACTGCAGCTGGGAGTGTGCTTCAACCACAGGTAGACAGATACATGCTACCTCAAGTAGAGCTAGCATGCTAAAAATAGTACCATGGCCCTGGTGGCCCAAGCAATGGCTCAAGTTAGCCATCCAAGTACAATCCTGCCCCAGCTCCTATATAGCCTCAAAAATGCTGGCAAGGCTAGCAGAACAGGAAAGCATCACTACCTGTGTGACAGTCTGCCCTATTATGGTCAACACTTTTACAAAATGATGATAAATCTTGTGCAAAGTATGCTTTGTAAGGTATCTTTGGAAAAGGCATAATCTGTAGACCATTACTGTCCTGTTGAAATGTATCATCATTGTATAGGACTTTGAGATTTTGCTATATGTAGGTTACTGAAACATGTTGTGAGTCTGGGAAATGCCCACAGACTAGCTCTTCAGTGACAATAAAGTAGTGACTAATATCCAGCCAGCTGTTAAGTGACCATCACTGGACATTCAGCAGCAGGGGAGTTGAAAGCAGATTTACAATTAACATGAAAGACAATTGCTCGAGCACATACACCGTGGGGCTGCTTAATCCCCATTACAAAGCAAGGCTCTTTCCATCCACAGGAGGAGAATATAAAATAAGCAACAGTGACATCATAACTTCACATCCCCTGCCTTACCTACACTGAAGGAAGAAAAAGACATGTTTAAACTGGGGAGAGTGGTCATAACTGGAAAAACTTTTCAGTTAGCACAGATTGTTGTTGGTTTTTGGGTAAGATAAACCCTATTACTTCAAACTTGTCTTAGCTTATAAAAGTTAGGAATTAGACTGCAATTTTACCTTTTATTTCCTTTTGTAACCAGTTTTGAATTTCTATGCCTATACTACTTATAATCACTTAAAATCTTTCTGTAATTAATAAACTTGTTTTAATGTTTTATCTAAACTAGTGTGTTTTTGATTGAAGTTTGGGGAATGTACTCAGGTTACAAAGGCTGGTGAAAATTCATACCCTTTGATGGTAGGACAAACTAATTCACTAGCATAGTAGTGTAAGAGACAGCCTGGGCAGGAGAGTTAAAGGGGGCACAATGGTTCCACAGTCCAGATTGCACTCTGGGGAATGTCATAACCTGTTTTCAGGTCCAACCATTTTCTGCTTTGGCCCAGGATGCAGTTTGTGCACATACACTCCCCCCCCGCCCCCCCCCCCCCCAAAAAAAAAGATGGGGCCTCATTATCCCCTAGAGGACAATAACCCATAGGGGAGCCGGAAGGCCATGGGTTGGGACTCAGGAATGAAACAGCAAAGAGAAGCTGTTGCTACTTCTCTCAGAGTGTCCCCACAGAGCAAGGAGAAGGCACATACACCGTAGAAGACTCTTGTCTCAGTCCTGTTCTTATTGAAATCATTATGAAATCTGCCACTCCAGTGGGTATGAATCAGGCCCTAAGGAGCAAATTGAGATTACTCTGTGTACAAGGAGGGTAGGAGAAGGGCTTGTCGGGTGTGTATGCAAGGGGTTAAACATCTCCCTAGAGCTGATCAAAAATCTCTACATTTCAGAAGAAAATGTCCACATTTGGAAAATGTTGACTATCTGTACCTCCCTCAACTTTGCAACAGGCTTCTGCTCTCATTGAGCAAAACGGTGTGTATGGTGGGGATAGGACAAGGAGGACCTATTGGTGTCACCCATCTTCCCACTTTACAGAAAGGCCTGAGTGGAGAATTTCTTCCCTGCCTCTCCCTACCCAATTTGTACTCTCCCCTTCCTCCCCACCCCACAAGTCATCCAAACCAAAGTCCAGCTTAACTTTCATGGCTCCTTATGGTTCTGTTTTTATCCAACCACTGCCAAGAACTAAACAGCATATCCATCAAATAACTTTCTTGCATAACTGTGCAGTAAATCTTTAAAGATTTGATTTCATGCATGCATGCATCACAGTCCACAAAGATGTTCTTTTAGCAAATTAAAGACTATGTGAATAGCATTTAAGGATATTGTTTTCCCATGGATCGATAATATATCCGTACCCATAGTTAAAAAAAATCTTTAGAAGCAAAACTAGTATATGAATGTATCTTAATATTGTTACATCTGCTTATAAAACTAAGTTCTTTATATCGGAACATCAACTTTTAGTGGCACGACAAACCATCACACTTTGTTTACTGAACAAATGTTACTATAAATGCAGTACAAGCAAACCTTTAAAACATTTTTAGTTCTCCATCTGGAAGACATAGAAATATACTCACTCTCCAAATCTAGGGAGAGATAGTGAATGCTTAAATCACTGTGACAATTAGGTGGTACTCACAAATAGTCTCATTTAAATAATTGAGTTAGGTGATTAGTTATATAGACAGGATATCAAATGCTAACTATTCAAAAGAGCACTGACCATGTTTCTGAAAACTATTCAAACAATTATAAATCAACATATCTGTAAAAAAATGTGTTCAATTCTCTTACAATTCACGTTCAGAAAGAAGGGCTAATCTAAAGGACAAAGTGTTTATAACAAATGGGTTCAACGAGTTGTGGTACTGAGCAAAATTGCTTTCCCCTAAAAATGAATTTCACAGACATCATTAGAATTGTATGGAACCTGAAAGATAAACCTGAGGTTATGTGGACACATCTAATATTTATGAGGAATATCTAACAGTTTCCAGTAGGATAATAGGAATTATCCCACAAGTCATGAGTGAAAATAAACAATGTCACCAGAAGGCATTACATGTCTCTCCACATATAGTACAGGATATATAATAGACAAACAAATAAAACAATGATAGAAACATTCCTACTATAAAGCAAAGGAAGAATACCCATTATTCTTATTGGGAAAGAGTCCCTGAAGCATAACTGCATCTTTCCTATCTGATGTCTTTTTATAAGTAAACAAAGACATCTTTGAAATGTGTTCTAGGCCTATCTCTCTCTCTCTCTATATATATATAAATATTTTTTGGCAAGTGAATGTTGTTTTTCCACTGCAAAATAGAATGAAGAAGCTGGCTAGGTAGTAAAATCTAACATGAGCTTAAAATCAGGGAGGTGTGTAAAGGCGTGTAATAAAGCAATCCCAACTGGCACATCCTCCTGCAGCAGGCCATGCCATGAGCGGTGTGCCCAGCTGAGTACCTCAGGTAACACAACCACTCTCCACCAGGCTCACTTGCTTACCCATCGTGGGAGCCAGTTTAACAACAAACATAGTGCAAATAGTCTGTAAACAAAGCCCCAAAACACAGTCCATATCACCCCCAGCACATGCAGTCCTTAAACCTCTGCTCAGCAGATGGCCCTAGCAGCCTCTCTGCTGGGAGCCCTTCCACACCATACTCGAGTGTCTTCCACCACACCTAGACTCCTTGTCAGTTCTCTTCTTCTGCCCTAAGACAGCCACCCCAGCCCTTCCAAGTAGAAGTGGAAGCCCACTCTTCCTAGCAGGAATCCCCACAGCCTCTTTGCTGGAAGCTCATAAATACCAAGGGAGATTCCCTCACTCCTTCTCACCCTCTCACTGTTCCCTGGATCCAACTCTCCGGTATGGAGACATTAGCACACAAGCCACTCTACTGCTCCCCTGCCTTCAGCCCTCTCTAGCCCTCAGCTAAGGCTCTCCAGAGAACCAGCAGGCAACCCCCTCTGCTGCTCCTCCTACCCTCACCCCTTTAATTCTGACTCTCTGAATTGGGGGGGGCACCCAGAAAACCCCTCTTGCCACTCTCCTTGCCTTCAGTCTTCCCCTAGGAAACACCTTGTGGTTCCAGTGACTCTCACCTGGCTTTTTTTCCCAACTGACTCTGGCAGCCCAGACTTACCACATCTCACACTCTTACTGGATCTCCCTGATCCTTTATAGCTCCAAGCACTGCCCTGCCTCCTTTACTGGTGAAATGGGAGCACCTGCTCTGGCACAGGGGAGCTGGATCTTCTTCATTTAACAGGGGCCAGCCACACTCTGACAGTGTGTGTGTGTGATTTCTTGGCAATAACAGTAGAAACATCTGCTTTGGGACACTTTTGGCAACTGACTGCACTGTACTATCAGCTATGTTAACTATGTATCAGTGGAGAAGAGAGAAATTAGATGCAGTGAAATCCACATTCAATCAGTAATAAAGAGTTATTCTAAAAAGGTTTGGTTCACAGTAACATTCCAACTTTTGGTACTATCTAAATCAGTCCGACTTGTAAAATTATGCTGGAAACTTTTAAAGAGCAAGCTCTTTCCAGAAATTTCTAATACTCCCTGCTCCTGTCTAGGATGGAAACATTGTCAATATTTCTGCTTCTAGGAAGCACTGGGAGGAATAAACTAGTGTTATTTTGTTCCCCTCGTGCCTCAACAATTGTTTAGTTTGCATTCTGGGGAAAAAGATTGGGCTGGGTTTTTCTCCCCTCTCTCACCCTATCTGAACTGGTTCATTCATCCCTAATGAGACCAACTGTTAGAAAAAGAATACAGAAACAGATAAATGACCAAGTATTAATGAACTTTCCTGCATGATTAGTGTCCTCCCCTGTCTCAGCCTATCATTGTATTGTGAGGTTTGTATATCCAAATGTATTCTAGCCCTCCATCCAGAGGTGATAATCTTCCCCACCCTAAGAAAAAGTCTAAACAAAAATCAAATGGGACTAACAAAAATGCATTACTCAAAATGTCACCATCTCAATCTCTTGATTTTTTGCTCCTAGCTTTATTTCTACATTGCCCATTTAAATTGTAAGCAATTTGGGCCAGGGATCTGTCTTCAAACCTCTCAGTAAAGCACCTAGCACACAAGTCACACTGTACAAGTGAAAAACAATTCAATAAATAATTATAATAACAAACAGTGTCCTCTAACCACACTGCATCAGAAAGGAAGCTCTCTCTGACAAGCAAATGGGTGCTCTCTCTCCATCTAATTCCCCACCCAATCTCTCAACACATTTCTTAAGCAAGTACCTTCTTTTCTTTTCTTTTCTTTAACTCCTCCTCCCAGCCTGTCTCCAAAGCCATCAGATCTAAGGCACCTCAATAAATTATTCATGGCCACGCTTCTCTACATCTTGCTCAAATGTGGGACTTCCTGGCATGCTTCCCCATTAATATCCATGGACATGCACACAACCTACAGAAAATCATGAAGATTTGTATGTTAAATCCATAAGTAAATCCCTAGGCCCGCATTAATCACGGGAGAATACAGCGCCAGTTGTCTTACAAAGTATTCATGGGGCAGCATGTTTGCTTTCCCTTATTCTCACTTTCACTCTCATTCATTCTCTCACTCTCCTTTTATGTCTAATCTACATTCTGATTCTATACATTTCGATTTCTACCTTTTCTTTTCTCTACTCTGCATATTTATTATAGCTCAGGATGGCTTCGGTGCAAGACACTGGAGCTGTCACTTGTTCTAAATCCTCCTCAACCTCAGCCTCACCCCCCTACATACTCCATTCTTTTCACAAACAGCTGCATCACAGCTGTCAGTGTGAATGGCAAAGATGTCCTTTACTGATTAGACTGTGTCTGTGGCACAGAGTTCCTTCGAACAGCTAATTAGCAGGAGGTAGGCCACAGCAAGGTTTGGTGCTGTCCATCAAATTTGCTGCCAATGTCAACACCATCAAGTGTCCTGTCATGTGTGGCTTCTCATTTGAGAAAAGTGGCACACCCTCTTTTTGTCACTAAGGAAAGGTGGTAGAACGCAGGTTTAAAAAAATATTGAGCAAAGTGGATGCTCATTCTCTACCACAGTGTTCAGTGAATAAGGGAATTTCACACCTCATACAGATACATTCATTATCTAAATGCTTTACAGCTTCTGGTTAGTGGTGAAATCCCTATGCTGGTATCTCAGAGCTAAGAGGAAATTTATACTTATATATATTAATATCTTAATAAAAATATCAGCAGTAAGGGTATTATAGTTGGTGAGACTTTGTTTCAATGACTTGTAATTACTGTAGGCTGTTCACTACATTTCTTCCCCGCGCCCAACCATATCTCTAATAAAAACAATAATCCTTGCCTGAGTGTAGAGTCTCTTCTGCTCTTTTCTAAAACAAAGTTTATTTTATGTACACTGAGCACTGTTAGGAACTCACAATTGTAATTAGATGAAGCTAAATTCTAACTAGAATGGTGAACATTAGACTGCAGAAGCTTTTTCATAAAGCAAGAGGGGAAATACAAAAAAGATAAATTGATAATTAGGTCTAATTTCGACAAATTTTACTCGACTGAACTCCCACTGTCACTGAGCTCAATTGCAGCATTTTTGCTACAGCCCTCGGCTTGGGGGTGGTGTGGGTATCTCACTGAGGCACAATCCCACAGGATTTAAGAATAACCACTTTGCTGACTTTAAAGACAGTCAGTGCATCCCTCTGTGACTGACCAGCTCTGTCTGCAGCAGAAGAACTAGGAGTGAAGCCCTGGCTCCTACTTTGCCACACTTCGGGCACAAAATAGCACTGACAGCAGCATTAGCCCTGAAGAGTTGCATTTCCTGAATGTTGGGCAAGAACCTTGCACTAGGTATGCAAAAGAGGGGAAGTTCTCTTGTGCCCAATCCCTTGCACACTCATGCAGAGGTGAAGGAAAATATGTCCCACACAATTTAGATAGTACAAGGATTTTGGGGACCTGATCCAAAGCCTATTGAAGTCAACAGAAAGATTCCCTATGGCTTCAATAGGTGTTGGATAAGCATTATATCCCCCGCATTATAATACATCATTTAGTGCAGTGTTTCTCAACCTTTTTGATACCAGGGACCGGATTGCTACCTTCCTAAACTGTGTGAGGGAGATCTCAGGGACCAGCACTGATCCACAGACTGGTCATTGAGAAACACTAATCCATTGCATTCCAAGCCAAATTGTCCCTTGCAGTCATTTTCCAGCCTAGGCTTTTTGTTGTTGTTGTTGTTTTTTTAACTATGATAGATTTTTTTGTATTTTCTTAAAATATATACGAGAAAGTGGAGACAGATCTCCAGTTTGACATTAGTAGCCACAGGGCCCGGCTACTGTGATGACAAGGCTTCTTATGAAATTCCATCTCTTCTATTAGTAATTTTATTACTGCCTTTTCATTTGATACTTCCACTGTTACCTCAAGAAACAGAAAACTCCTTTAAGATAACTTTCCACTATTTTCACATGAATGATTTGCCAATCATAGTTTTAAATTAGCTCCTTAAATACCAACATGAAATGTATTATATAAAGAAACACATTTTTTAGCAAAGCCAGAATTGCTGGGGTAAGCATGATGAGACAATAAATCAATAATGATCAGAGAAAGGTATATTTTATATGCATATAGTACTGCAGTAGATATATGTAACAACTAAAATCTTTTAATTCACAGAGATTCTAGGCAATCACTACCAAAATCAACTCTGGCAAGCAAAGAATGTGTATGTATTGCCCTGATGAATACAATTTAACAAAAAAAAAAAAAGACAGAAATTGATTCTAAATTGTGCTTTTTTATTTATTCTGTCCTGCAATGATTTTGGTACAATATATAAAGACTTTCATCTTACTGATCCACTCTGCTGGCTATTTTAGTATTCCTGCATCCACTTTGTCTTTGTGTGTGTGTGCGCACGTCTGTGTGTAGTTCAAAAGTAAAAAAAAATAAATAAAAAAATAGCTACTTGAATAGAAGCAATTAAGTTTTATGCTCTTTTTACTGAGAGATGTTGGAATGTTATCATTCAGTTTCACAAAGGTGCAGGAAAGAACTTAATTTTCTCAAATTCTCAATGCCAGCAAAGTCTGTGTTATAAATCCAGGTGAAACCGAGAATATTCTCTCATTCCATCAAAATGTTATTCCCGATTTTGATTTAGATCTTCTTAGTACTATGTCTTCAGATATCTTAATCAGCCATCTGCGCCCATGAATTTCACACTTGGTCTATCTGACAAATTTCTCAGGGTAAAATCTAAAATTCACACTTATTAAAACCCTTTCCACTAATCCCCCAAACTCGGAGAGTTTAGATTTCAATCTGACATTGATTTTGGGATTTCATCCCTACAAGGAAAGAAGTCTTATCGCAGAAATGCATACACTGCACACCAGATCACTTTGTAAAACTACTTCAGGTCATGCGTCAAATACAGTGACAGGGAACAGATATTCATACTGAGATCCAGCCTTGTGTGATGTCTAATACCAGTGAGGCATCCTAGCAGAGATTCCAGAATTGGCAACAGTTGGTTGCTGTATTTGATTCAATTCTTCAGTGTCTGATGGGTCTGGGACATTTACATGATGTGGGGATGGGAGGGCAACATGATTATGTATTTCATCTTTTATTTCAGGCTGTATAACAGAAGTCTCTGGATTTAAAGCCATTTTCTATAACAAAGCTATACATTTAATTAGATGCATTGCCAGGTTCTTCTTTCACAACTTACTACATCTACACTGACAAAACTGAAAGCGTGTCAGCTGTTACTTCTCTAAAATATTTTAACAATTCAAAACTATATCAACAGCATACAAACAGCTAATTATTTTTGTTTCTGTTAGAAATGGGATTCTATCAACAATATGACTAGATGTTGAACAGCAAACATCATGCATTACGGAACTAAACCAAAGTGTGCATACACACACACACATACACACTCACTCACTCAAATCACCCACCCATTAACTTCAGTGGGCTTTGGATCAAACCTTAATTGATGAGGAGCCAAACTCTGTTCAGTTACCCACCTGACCTCAGTGAAATCAACAAAGACAGAATTTGTTCTGGTGGGTTAAAAGACACAGATAATCCATTACTTTAATACGTTGATCCATTTATTTATTGAATTCCATCTTCACATCAATGATTGAGTCGATAGGGTATGGACACACAAATAGACACACTATTTCTACAATTGTGGGGACAATCTTGAGACATACTTGCATACAGTGTTCCAGCAATTGAAAAATCAGGTGTAGGCTGTAGCCAGAAAGGATGATAAGAGAACTGGACAGTTCCAAGAGCTAAGATCAGAAGAGGAGAAGAGCAGGTGGAAGGGCAGACGAAAGGATAAGTCCAAATAGACAACATACAAAGCAGCCTGGCACTCAAATCCTGTTTTCAAAATCAATGTGTTCTGAGGGGCTGTCTGGAAAATTTCATGGAAAAACCAAGAGCCAAAAGTCACAAAACTGAATCTCTCCTCCCACCACCCTATTTTCTAGCCAATTCTAGGACACACTCAAATTCTGTTTGTTCCCAGATCTTTGGCGCATTACACTGATTTTCAACCTGCTGGCACAACCAATGGGATTTCTGAAAAAAAGCATTACTCTGAAGATGGACATTGACTTCTGTTTTTTTTTCAATTCAGTTACTACAGTGATGTGGTCCATAGCTAAGAATGCCTAGCTAGATAAAAGACATACCTCCAGAAACCACAGAGGAATTTAAACCACTTCTGGAGTTCACATGATTACTTCTGAGAACTTTTACTCAGTAATTGTGAACATTCAGTACTTCTGAGAACTTTCAATTTCTCAATTTCCTCCACTTGGTCAGCTTCTCGTCTCTGCTCCCCATCCTGCAAACCTTTACACATGCATGCTTAACCTCACACATAAGTAACTTTTTGCAGGACTAGGTCCTATGTTTTTAATCTTTGTTTAATAACTGAGAATTGTGTCCACTTTTCCTTTCACAAGTAAGAGACTAATCCAGCAATCTGTGATCAGAGGAATAATCCTCCCTCACACAAGTAATCTAATTGACTTCAGTGGAATTACTCCTAAGAGTAAAGTTTACTCATTCATTTACAGGTACTTACTTCTGACAGGGCTTCAAGAGTAGCTCCTTAAATCAAATTTGGTGACATAGCAGGAGTGATGATCATGGTAATTTATCAGATAAGCAAGATAACATTTAAATGGATAATGACAGCTCCAATTTATCTCCAAATTCAGTTTTGTTAAATATGTTTTTACAAAATGTAAGATCAATAGAAGTGTTTTCTAAAAACAAAACAAAACAAAAACAATAGACAAACACACCCGGTTGGAAACAATGCTTTTAAAACAATCGATCAGTTTAACAAAAGCAAGCATTCAACCTAAATACCAAAGCACTGTGCTCATGCATAAATACCAAACAGTAAAACTGATGAGAAAGTGATTATAAACAAAAGTGAAACTGTCTAGTCTGTAACAACTGGTACCTAGACACCACAATGGCTGGGCATACTAACAATGCACAGAGACAGCTATTCAGAAATATAATTAGTCTCTTTTCATTTTCCAAGCAAAGAGAACTGCAAAACTTAAAAAAAAATAGAACAAATTTTAAAAGTATTTTTAATCAAATGCTTTCAAGTGTTGTAAGTAAAAATTGTAAGGAAATGCATGCTTTTAAACCTGACAAAGGTTTAAATTATTGCCCAACTCTATGTTATAAATACTTAAATTATATTACAGATCTGGCAGTCTCCTTTAGAAATCAGATTTTCAGTGTTCTCTGTACAAAGAGAGAAAACTTGTAACAATCCATCAGTTAAGATACCAGCTCTTCTGTACTTCTGTGAAAGGCAAGGCAGGATTGAAGTTTGGCTGCCCCTTGTTTTGACTTATGGGATATTACATTGTGTTCCTGTGTTACGTTTTTGGAAAGTTTAAACAACAAATATTAGAAATGAATGTCTCAAATAATAGATGTTTATTTGGCTATACACTGCACACTAAGACAAACACTTACTGATGTGCAATTCTAATGTCACCCATTTCTATGGTTAGTTTCATGCCATGCAGTTGTATGACATTACAAGAATTCATTTACATTCTGTGGGCAGTGGAATACCGAGACTTTGATTTTCATATTATTTTAGGTTTAGTTTTCAAGGGCAAAAAACATCCGAAATTTTTGTATCACTGATATTGCCATCTATTTCTGCTGGAAAAAGAAAAAAGGAAGTTAATGCACTGAAGTAGAAGGTAAGGTCCATTTCTTTGCTGAACATCCAAACTCACAACTGGGTTGAGTGAGCAAACAAAGCAGATAAATTAAAGACGTTTCTATTCCCCCCTCCTCCATTTACTTTAAAATGGTATAATAAAGTCTGCAAAGCTCATCCTTTCCTCGGGGGCATTTTGGGCCTGACCTCATCCTTGACTGACTTCAACAGGCTTTGGAGAGAAATCAAATTTATGGAATAGGGAGGTGGCTGAATTGTTGATGACTATTGTTAATAATTAGCTTTTTATGTTGTTGTCCCACACAGTCTATTAATTTCATAGAGTGCATTGAATTCACCATGTAATAAGATTTTATTTTTGGCTTGAAATGGTAAATCTGCCAGAGCTTAAAGATGGTTCTATAATTAATCAAAATAAATAAGTAGAGAAATACAATTGCCATGTTGTTCATGATGGGCTTCTAAGGCTCCATGAAAACAGTCTCCGTTAGCTGATCTGTGGTACCTGTACCTACAAAGATATAGGGGAGGTAGAAAGAGGTGCCTGTCAAATCCATGCATTACTTCCTTCCCAGCTTGCTCACTCAGAAATGTATTTACCTAACCGTAATGAAGAAGGGGCAAACAAATTTATACTAGCTATGCTTTTCTGCAGGGGTTGATACTTTGTTCAGAAAAAAAAATGTTAAATTACGCTAAATTTAATTGGACATTCCACTTGTGTATTTCGAAAGGTGGTAACTTGAAGAAAGATAAGTAGGGAGGCTCTATTTGGAATATTTGATATTTCTTTTAATACCAGCCATTTGGGGAAATCTGGTCCTTTTGAAATAGAAGTCTGTTTATTCTTCATTATAAGAATATCATTCTTTTATTAGTCCCAGCAGTGTCTTATTTTTTTCTCTCTGTGTACAGAATGACAGTTTGACTGAACCAGAGTGACTCACACTTACCCTCTTGCATGCATGCATGAACCCACCTGGACACAGGTATCCACATACACACTCGGGCATCTACTCACTCATATTTATACGCACACACTCATTCAGCCACGCATATGTAGAGAGGAACTCTTGTATTATTCTACAAAATGCTAATCTCAGACCCCAAAAAATCATTAACCTGGAAAAAAAGTGGTAAATATGATTCAGTACAATAAATAGAATGCTGCAGAATATATGTGTGTGTGTGTGTGTGTGTGTGTGTGTTACTAAGTATGGAAATGCAGAGTTAAATTTACCCAAACAACTTTAATTGGACTCTTGTATTTCTCAGGTAGTTTCCATGCAGCAATTATTCCAGATGCATAAAATTCTTCCTTTAAAACCAAACTACCTTAGAAGTTCTGCCAGACCTCCTGGTAGCTGGAGAAATCCTAAACACCAGTGGCCAGATTTTGTCATCATCACTCAAAGCGTGCATGATCTTATTCTGTGAGTAGTCTGATTCATTTCAATAGGAAATAAGTGGCGTAATTATATCAGAATGTTGCCTCAGATGAATACAATTGAGTTGACAAAGATCTCTAGTTTTTCTTGGATTCAAGGGCAATTCTTAAATCATATCTGCTGATAAATTATCATGATTAGCAGATTTCTAGTTTATCAGATGATAATTGAGGTTGAGGCTCTCTAGGTTAAGAGAACATCAGTACTTTGAACTCATTCTCAGAGTAGTTTTTTGTATGTTTGTTTCGGTGCATATCTTAGAGCACATTTGTACCTTAGAGCAGTGAAAAAAGCGAAGGCATTTATTTGTTGTGTATTGTTCAGTTTTTATATAAGCTGTATTTATTTATAAATGAATAACATGAACAAAAGGTCATGAGAAAAGCAGAGTATGTAAAAAGGCAACATAATGAAGCAACGATAACATAACAGAAAGCATTCCAAGTGATCAAGGAGAAAGTGATCAGTACAAACATGCCATCTCCTTAGAAATATACCTCAGAATGTCTTTCTCCCGTCTTTAGCATGTGTGAAACTATTGCACAAGGATTCCAGAGTAGTGAGAAAAATACTGTTGCCCTTACTAAGTTGTGTTACACTGCATTACATTACAAAATGATCATGACAAGCTAGTCAACTACATATAGTGATTATCACACTGATGAGCTGTATTTCAGGAAAAATAAGATGTAATATGCTCCAAACAAGGCAAGTCTATGCAAATGGCTGCAGATATGTAAAACTTAAGCATAAATACACAGACAAAATCGTGTAATATTGTATGATGAAGTCATAATGTCGCCTTTGCTAAATCAGCTATGAGAACCAGACTGTGGATCATAAAAGTCAGGTTGTACCAGATAGTGTAGTGACAAGGACAGTGATAAGAAATGCCTACTTCCACCGTTAGTTACCCTGTAAGCTACACCCTTTTATCTTGGATGAGAATATGGTCAAACAATTCCATGCTTTTAAACCATCAAGACTAGATCACTTTATCCACTATATCTGGGGTTAAATGTAAAGGTTCTCCAGTAAATGCAAAACGTATCTGCCCAGTTTCTTTGTGAGAAAACTCCCTAAGAATAGATAACACCATTGCTTCACACTCTCCATTGGTTCCCAGTTCAGTACTGGTGTCAAATGAAGGTCTGGGTCTTAATCCGCACAGCTATTAACATTTATGAGACATTTACATCAAATACTGCTTCAAATTCTATAACAGTCACAGATGGCTACTAACCACTAACTTCAGTGGGAGATTATCTTGCACAATCACCACTGAGTTCAACCCCTAGTTTCAGCTTTCTCCCAAGCAAACTGAATTCCTGTAACACCGCTATAAATATCTATTTCCTAATATTGCAAAATGTCTTTCTTACCTTTTTTCAAGGTAATTGTTTCCACTTTGTGAGACAGAATTAATTGTCTTAAAACAGAATATATTCTGAGATCTCAATAGTACAAGTGAATATAACAAGTTATAACAAGCTTCTTATAACTGCTTATTTTCTTGAAGAATATTTACATTATCTTAAATATTTGTTAAATTGAAATAATGTAGCTTGAATTCGTAATAAAATATATTTTTACTGCCATGAAATAGTGCTTATAACTTGTCAGATCCAACAGAGGTTTGTCGCCCTCCCTCTCCCCCCTGCAAAAAAAAAAAATCATAGAAATGTAGGGCTGCAAGGAACCTCAAAAAGTCAGAGTCCAGTCCCCTGTGTTGGCAGGACCAAGTAAACCTAGACCATCCCTGACAGGTGTTTGTCCAATTTGTTTTTAGAAGCTTCTAATGATGGGGAAACTATAACCTCCCTTGTAAGCTTATTCCAGAGCTTATCTACCCTTATAGTTAGAAAGTTTAACCTTTCCTCATCAGTCAGGTTTTCCAAATGTGTTATCATTTTTGTTGCTCTCCTCTGGCTTTTCTCTAATTTTTCCACATCTTTCCTACATTGTGGTGCTCAGAATTGAACAGTACTCCAACTGGGACCTCACTAATGCCGAGTAGAGCAGAACTATTGCCTCCTGTGTCTTTCATACAACAATCTTGTTAATACACCCCAGAATCACGTTAGTCTTTTTTTTTTTTTTGCCGCTGCATTACATTGATAATTCATATTCAGTCTGTGGTCCACTATAGCATGCAGAACCTTTTCACTAGTACTACCACCTAGCCAATTATTCCCCATTTTGGAGTTCTGCATTTGATTTTTCCTTCCTAAGTGGAATACTTTGCACTTGTTTTTATTGAATTTCATCTTGTTGAATTCAGACCAATTCTCCAATTTGTCAATGTCATTTTGAATTTTAAACCTGTCCTCCAAAGGTGCTTGCAACCACGCCCAGCTTGGTGTCATCTGCAAATTTTATAAGCCTACTCTCTACTCCATTATCTAAGTCATTAATGAAAATATTGACTAGCCCTGGACCCAGGACTCATCCCTGTGGGACCCCACTAGATACGCTCTCCTAATTAGACTACAAACCATTGATAACTATTCTTTGAGTACAATGATCTTTCATCCAGTTGTGCACTCACCTTATAGTAATTTCATCTAGACAAGATTTCCCTAGTTTGCTTATGAGAATGTCATGTGGAACTGTGTCAAAAGCCTTACTGAAATCAAAATATATCACATCTACTGCTTCCCCCCATTCACTAAGTCAGTAATGCTTATCAAAGAAGGAAATTAAATTTGTATGGCATGATTTATTCTTGACAAATCCATGCTGACTATTCCTAATAACCCTATTACCTTCCGGGTGCTTACAATGATGCATGATATTTAGTATATACTGTATTGGGCATTTTGATGTTTGCAAGTGATGGACTTTTTTTCTTTTATGATCTTTTGCTCCTATTAATGAAATATCCTCTCACAAATCCTGCTCATCTTAGTCACAGGATTAGCACTCACATAAGTCAATGGGACTTATTTCTGTGAGTAAAGTGAGGAGGACTTGGCTCCATGCTGTCCTCTTTACAGTCAGAGCTTTGAAACTGATTAAGTAGTCAGCAGCTGCTTCCAAACCATTCTTACAAGGAACATTATTGGACCTGAAGACATCACATGACCTGCAAATATATATAGATCTGTATTTTGCAAGGAGTTTTTCAAGATCTTGTGGTACACATGACAGATCAGTAAAAAAAAAGTATTCCTAATATGTAGGAGGATTTCTGTAAATCAAGTTCAATTATACAGACTACATCACTACTTTGCACTACAACATTAATTGCTCAACACTAGAGTTGGATACTGCAAAAAAAAAAAAAGAATTGCCAGCGTTTGTTCAAATAAAATCCATCATCATCTAATCTCAAAGAAAAATAACACCATATCAGATAGGTAATTAATCACACCACAAATAATGAATGATGAATAGTTAAATATATAGTCAAAATAAATATATAATGAACAATCCATGAACAGTATAAATCTTCAAATTTTAAACTAACAAATTCTTAAAGGTCAAAGCATTTTTGCAGATAATTTGAGAACTAGATGGCAAAATTAATTGACTAATTAGCTGTAAATAGTTCATGTAACTTTATCAATTAGACATCACTTTGGGATCACTTATCTATCACTTGTTTCCCCAGAAGTCTCCTTTCAATTCATGGAGTATTTGCTTTCATTTTAACATGTAGCCACTATTTTTAATGATTGCCTAAAGTTCTTCCCAACACTATATTCAGTATGCCAGGGACAATCTGCACTGGCTACATAGCATTACCTCATCTCACAAGAATTCTAAAACAGCTACATGCTCTCTATGGAGATTTTTGGACGTAATTTCCTGTAAATTACAGAAGCTTGTAATACTTCTAGTCATGAAACAGAGATATACTGAATTATTTTTGGACTGTTGAAAATATATTCTGCATCAGTAACAAATAATAGCTTCTTTTGTTAAAGCAGCTTTTTAAATACTATTTCCCTGCTGGAATTCAATAGTAGTTGTGCTATTATTCACTTACTCCTTGTACCCTTCCTAACAAAATCAGCCTTGCTTGCAAAAAATCAGTAGAGTCATTATAAAATGTGTTTGCTATAATTAAGGAGGCAGGAGGCTTATTTTCATGTGGCAGGCTGCGTTAAAATCCCAACCAACATCAGGACTGCTTTAGCACTACTTCAGCATTCCCCGTTATTCAGTGCTGTAGACATCCAGTGCTGAAGCTCCTTGTATTTTATTTCTTTGGCAACTCTTTTGCTCTCCTAAACAATGTTTCTGTATCACTTCCTGACTCCATCAAGAAGCTAGAGTGAACCCTTTTGTCAATATTTGTCAAATGTCCTCAGTCTTCTGTGATCCAAGTTCCGAAGGAGGTGGAGTGAACGGGCTATGTCATTATTCCTCCACCTCAACTTGTTAAGGAGGGAAGGAAGAGTTTTAAAATGAAGAAGGGGGGGGGGGAGGCTATCACACAACCTTATTCTGTCGTGTTCTCAAAGCAAAAATCAAGTGCAAATTTTCTACCAAACTAAATAAGGCAGGCCAAATATAGTTTAGGCACCAATCCTGCAAATTCTTATGATGCGCACAGCTTTATACATGTAAATACTCCACACTGCATTCAAAGATGAACTTATTCACATGAATAAAGTGACTCATATGTAAGTGTTTGTAGGAGCAAGGCCTTAGACAACAACTGCTTTCAGTCAGCGACTGTGCCTTCTTCTATGCTTGTGCAGCCTCTGAAATAATGTGGTGTTACCAGAAACAAATATCAATGATAAACAAACTGAGAACTTATTTGTTTATTCTGAAATAACCACATTTGATGCAGGGCACAGAACATTTTTCACTATGGCTGATATATGCTTGGTCAAGTTTGGTTCATGTTAAATTTGCTTGGAACACATCCAAACCAATTTGATTAAGCATGCAATTACTGAGACAAAGACTATACCAGATACCACAACAGACTGAACAGACCAACAGGGGGAAAAACAGCATAAATTACCTTAAATAACAGCACATATTTTAGTGTAATAACTGTGTTTGAAGAGAAAGGTTTGAAACATAGTGATTTCTTTTTAGCATCATTTATTATCACAGTGTTTGGTAACTGCAAAACACTTAAGGATCTGTCACATATAGTGGGGTTTAACATGTCGGTCATTTTGAAGTGCATTGTGCCACAAGTTGGCACAGAAATGATAAGCACAAAAGAGGTCAGATATTTCTTAGTAGAATTCCCCATGATTGACAGTGGGACTGCATAGAAACGTCACAATATGGCCCCTGGAATATTATTTGTTTTCCTCAGAATATTTATCTATCTAATATCTATCATTAATATCTATCATTACTGATTCAAAGGAACTATTAAAAAAGTAACATTTCCATGATTTTGAAATGTTTATTAGTTAATAAAAAAGACTGAAAGAAGTGAAAGAATTTATCTGGCACGCATTTAGGATACAATCCTGCTCTCAGTTAAGTCAATGAAAGATTTCCAGTTTCTTTCAACAACAACAGGTTAAGTTCCAGAGTCTTTACTATAAACAAACTGTTTATCTTTCTTATTCCCCCACCAATATATAAAATACATGATTGGGACTATATACCCATAACTGGGGAATGGTAGGTGAGCCCCAGGGCATATGCACACACTGGAGGTTCTGCACACTGCATCTCTGGGGCCCATGCTGCTGTGAGATCCCCTACACATTTAGCCTGAAATTACAAGGTGTGGTCAGTTGCCAGCTGGTGCCAGGAGGAGGCACTCCAAGAGTCTTGACTGTGCAGAAGCTATGTGCCAGCAAGTAGGACTTATATATTTTGTCTTTCTTTTGCCAAGGCTAGCTGGAAACTGGGTATGAAGTGAGAAGCGGAACACAACACACCGCACTAGATGCATTACACAGTCCTGTGCCGAAGCACCACCATACTAGCTAGGGCCATACCAAATTCATGGTCCATTTTGGTCAATTTCATGGTCTTAAGAGTTTAAAAATAATAATGTTCATGATTTCAGCTATTTAAAACTGAAATTACATTGTGTTGTAATTGTAGGGGTCCTAACCCAAAAAGGAGTTGTGGGGGGGGGGGGGGGTCACAAGGTTATTTTAGGTGGGCGTTGCAGTACTGTTGGCAGCAGTGCAGCCTTCAGACCTGGGCAGCTGGAGAGCGATGGCTGCTGGCCGGGAGCCCAGCTCTGAAGGCAGAGCCGCTGCCAGCAGCAGTGCAGAAGTAAGGATGGCATGGTATGGTATTTGCCACCCTTACTTCTGCTCTGCTGCCTGCAGAGCTGGGCCCTCAGTCAGCAGCCGCCACTCTTTGGCCACCCAGCTCTGAAGGCAGCAGCATATAAGTAAGGGTGGCATGTTATGGCACTGCCATGCCTACCTCTGGGGTGCTGCTGCTGGGGCGCTGCTTTCAGAGCTGGGCGCCCAGACAACAGCCGCCACTCTCCAGCCACCAAGCTCTCAAGGCAGCACAGAAGTAAGGGTGGCAATACCATGACCCCCCTAAAATAATCTTGCGACACCCCCTTCCAACTCCCATTTTGGTCAGGATCCCCAGTTCGAGAAACACTGGTCTCCCCCCGTGAAATCTGTATAGTATAGGATAAAAGCACACAAAAGACCAGATTTCATGGGTGGAGACCAGATTTCATGGCCTGTGATGAGTTTTTCATGGCTCTGAATTTGGTAGGGCCCTAATCATAACTATGGGTAAACAGTCCCAACCATGGACTAAATGGCGAAGTTGGCTATCCCTTAGTATGAAGAAGTACAACTTCTCAAAGCAACAAGTTAGAACCTAGCTAGGGGTTAAATAGCTGTGTCCCCACCAGTTGCCCTGCTTGTTGCAGCTTTCTGTACCAGTTGGGCATTTGTCTGGCCAGCGTGAGAGACTGGGATTGGCCAATGCACCAGCAATTCCCTCTTAAACCCATTCAGTGTCCAGGCAGGCCATTTGTCTCAAACCAATTCCTGCAGTGACAGGGGAGTGGCAACGGGGGAAAATAGAGGATGCTATTGGGAGCCTCCAGTAAAAAAATCTGCATGCATAGTGGCGTGGGCATGATGGATGCTCATCATAGCCACTGCATCCTGTCCGTGCGTCAGAGCAGGGACAGAGCTGCTCTCCCCAATCTGAGGTAAGGGCATAAAAGGATTTCAAACAATGCCTGCTCCATTTCCTTACCTAGTAGCTTACTGCAACTGGGTGATCATCCTTGCAGATTTTAACACCAGGGTCGTTTGTAATCAGACAGCCCTGGAAAAATATCAGCCATCATGGCATTAGCGACAAAAACTTCAACAGTACTCTTCTTACCACCTGCACTGCCAATAGATTAATCATTACCAATCTTGTATTCCAGCAAGTGAACAAATTTAAAACAATCTGGATTTATCCTCATTCCCGCCACTGGCATTTGATAGACTTTTTCACACTGTGCCAGAGTGATCTGCAAATGTCAGACTGACCAGTGTGACGAGAGGTACGGACTGTTGGTCTGACCATAGCCTGGTCCAGATCAAAATGCAGCTAGTTATATGTGCCAAGAAGTTTTGGCACCAAGCCAAAACCATAAAGAAATGTAAGGTCCAAAAGCTCAAGCTCTTAGATAATACAAAGAACTGCAGCAAACATTTTCAGAGGTTTTTCCATCATCAGACAGCTCTATAATGGATGTTGAGGCTGAATGGAGACGGCTTCGCAATATAACCCTCAGTTCTGCCAGTGACGTGCCAGGCTTTAGACCAAGGAAACATCAAGATTGGTTCAACAAAAATGACTCAGATAATGCACGTACTTGACTCGCTGCATGTGGAACATAAAACATGGTTATCTGACAAGACTTCGACCACTAAGAAAGCCACCTATCACAGCTTTAAGCAATCTGCCCAGTCTAAGCTGCATAAAATGAAAGATGATTGGTGGAAACACACAGCAGAAAATATCAAACAGGCTGCAGACCAGAAAGACCGTAAACATTTTTACGATCAATTGCAATGTTTTTGGTCGCATATCTCTTGGTAGCATTCCTATCCATAGTGCAGATGGCAATATACTACACCCAGCCAAGAAAGCCATCATCGATTGCTGGGCTGAACAGCTCAACAGTCTATTCAAACTGCTGCTGTCAGGATCCCAACAAGAGCAGTCAGGGCCGGGGCAAACCTCAGGCTGGGAGGAGCCGAGAAGTTCATAGTCAGATCCAGGCCAGAGTCAATACAAGGGTCAGAGTCTGAGTCAGTTTCAAGTCCGAGGCAGGGGGCTAAGCCCAAATCAAGCCCAGGTCAACCCAGGAATTCCAGAGCAAGGGACAGGAATGGTCATGGCAGCTAAAGAAGATCCATGCTGTTGCCTGGGCACTTCCTGGAATGACCCCTTGGGCTTATGTAGGACAGTGTGCTAATCAGTAGCCATGGGGCTGCTGTCTGTCAAATGCTTGAGGCAGAACTTCCTATGATCTTTGTCCACAGCGGACCATAGGAAATGGAACACAAATTGTGTACAGCTGCTGCTGGGTGGAAACCTGGAGACACCAGCTGCCTGGTAGCTCAGTAGGCCTGGGTTTTAGACCCATGGGACCTTAAAGCTGTTATAGATAGTCTACCACAGTTCCCAACACACAAAGAAGTAACTAGATTGTTAAGTATTATTGAGACAGAAGTCACTATCAAACACTTGTTTCAAGGAAAGGCACCAAGCTCAGATGGAATTCTGCCAAAAGTCTATAAGGACAGTGGTTATCATATCTCAAATGTTCATGCAGCTCTGCATGCCATCTAGGATCAGGAGACCATGCTTCAAAGATGCCTCAGTTGTCCATATATACAAACATAAAGATGATGGAGCAGTCTGAGACAACTTGCTTTTTTCCATTGATGTGAAAATTTTGGTGCATTCTTGCTCAATAGACTCTCCACCATCACTGATCAAATCATTTCAGAGTCAGCATGGTTTTTGTGCAGGATGCAGAAGAGCAGATACTATTTTTGCTGCTCCCCAAATACAGGAAAAGTGCCAGGAACAAAACCATGATCTCTGTGTGGTGTCTGTAGACCTGAGGAAGGCCTTTGATGCTGTTAGTTGCAAGGGTCTTTGGTGAATCTTGCACATAGTTGGGTGCCCATATAAATTCATAATGAAAGCATGCTGGCTAAAGTGCTGGAAAATGGCACTTCTTCAGAGCCTCTCTGTCAAGAACGACATTAAGTAGGGCTCTGGGCTTGCACCTGTGCTATTTACCATTCTCTTTGGTGGTATGCCACTAGGTTCTTTCAAACACTGCAACTAGGTTTTGGGTGTTTGAGGCCTATCTTCTGAAGTGCTAGTTACCCACAAGTCCAAACTGAAGATAATGGGACTTGCAGATTTTCTGTACCTATGGTCTCCCAAAAATCATCACAGATTTGTATACAGCTGTGGAACAAGGGCACATTTTTGTGGTATTGGTGTTTATGTAAACAATATTGACAATATTCATATCCTAGAAGCATGCTTAATACTACATAAAAATGGGGATTTTGTTCAAAGAAAGTTAAAACAGGAGGAGAGACCTGCCTAGAGATGTTATGGATGTATCAATGGAAGCTACTGTGACAGTTTCCTCCCAACCCTTCCTTCCATCCAGAATTCAATATGAGCCATACTGTCTGAAAACCAAAACGGTTATGTTTTGTAGTGCTCTACAGTGCACATGCTCTGGAGGGGAAATGGTAAGGAAGGATTTCTGATTTTTTTCCAGCTTCAAAGGGGTTATTAAAAAGAAAAAAAAATAAGAAAAAAATTGTGAAAAAATGCATTTTCAAAGGATTTCAACAGCCTAATATAATACTTCTCAAACTTTTTTCCTCCTTCCTCCATATTCTGGATCACTTTTTACGGTGAACCATTTCCCCTCTCAATCCCAGTTTCACACCTTCCTTGGGGTGAGATGAACACGATCATATTAGAACTGTATTAAGTTTAAAATACACTCACTTTAATGCTATGAGTGAGTCAGGAATCAGGGCCTGCAGCAAAGACGGTCTCCAGGCAAACTAATATGCACAGCTGGCCTGTAGTAGGCTGCCTGATTGGTTGGCAACTCCTCTTGGTTTGAAGGGTCAGCAGATTGGCTCAGCAGCAGTAGAAGTTCAGTGGCTGCTCAGAGCATTTGCACATGGCTATAAAGGCTCCTTTGCCTGATTGTTCCCAGCCCTGCTCGCACCTTGTTCCAACCTCACTCCTGCCTTGGCCCCAGTCTTGGCCCTTCCTTGCTTAACATCCAGATAACTGAGTCTGAGCCTTGGCTCCAATTCCTGACCCCTGACTTCAGCTCTTACCCATGGCTCTGGCCTCTGACCCTGGTTCTGACCCTGTGTTCCAACTCCAGGCTCCTGACTCCAGCTCTGACCACTAGGAGTGACTCCTACTGACCACTAGACCTGACTCCCGTTCCAACCACTAGGCACTACACTCATTTGTCAGTTACATGACAGGATGTGGTTGTTTTGGTTATAACTCTCAGTATTGTATCTGAGTTGTTTATTTCCTCTCTTTCTCTGATTCTAGGACTATATATTTATTAATATTGACTCTTCAGTTGTTTCTTGTAGTCCCCAAACCCTAAATATAATAATAGACTCAAGGAGTAAAATCTATTTAGCTTGACAAAGAGAAGATTAAGGGGTGACTTAATTACAGTTTATAAGTACCTACATGGGGAACAAATATTTAATAATAGCCTCAATCGAGCCGAGAAAGGCATAACATAATCCAACAGCTGGAAGCTAAAGCTAGACAAATTCAGACTGGATTTAAGGTGTAATTTTTTCAGAGTGGCAGTAATTAGCCATTGGAACAATTTACCAAGGGTCAAACTGTATTCTCCATTATTAACAACTTTCAAATGAAGGTGGAACTTTTAAAAAAAAGATCTATTCTAGGAATTATTTTGGAGACGTTCTCTGTCCTGTGTTGCACTGGAGGTCAGTCTAGAGGATCACAGAGGTCCCTTCTGGCCTTGGAATCTGTGAATCTCTTCAGATTGCTTTGCAACCTGATTTCTGTCCACTTGTGTGATTGCTAACCCTCCAACTTGTTGTCAGCAGAAGAATCTCATCCCAGCTGGATTTTCAAAGAAACACCAGTAATCATTCATACAGGTGCAGACAGGGATTTGTTTAGGGAGTTTCCTAGACCAAAAAAAAACTTCTGGAAATCCTGAAAGGGCTGCAAGTAAAACAAATGTCATTACATGATGGCCGATGGATGCTTCGCTCCTGTGACAAAGGATGCTTTAAATGCCACCAAGAAGAGCTCTCTGCACCACAGCTTGAAAACCTCAGTCTAACATATCAGAAAGCAGGAAAATTCAGGATTATAAATATTAATTCCCTGCATTACCAGGCCCGGATTAATGCAGGGGCTTTAGGGGCTGCAGCCCAGGGCCTCGGGCTAAGAGGGGCCTGCAGGCTCATGGGCCAGATACAGCTCACTGCTTCTTTTCATCCGGCCCGCGGCAAGTCTCCGCCCTGCGGGCTGGACACCGTTCCCCAAGTCTCGGAGCCCAGGGGCTGAAACCACGAGCATTGGCTCACCGATGTGCCCCTGCAGCCTCTAGCTGAGAGGCGTTCAGGGAATCTATGCGTGCTGCCCTCGCCCCCTGTGCTGGCTCCGCAACTCCCATTGGCCGGGTACCGCAGCCAATGGGAGCTGCGGGGGTGGCACCTGCATGCACGGGCAGCGTGGATCGCGCAGAGCGGCCTGGCACCTCTGGCTAGAGGCCAGACATGGTGGCCACCCTCAGGGAGCAGATCAGCGCAGAGTCAGGGCAGGCGGGAATCCTGCCTTAGCCCTGCTGCGCTGCCAACCAGGAGCTGCCCTAGGTAAATGCCTCCCGGCTGGAGCCTACACCTCCTCCTGCATCCCAACCCCCTACCCTAGCCCAGAGCCCCCTCCTGCACCCAAACTCCCTCCCAGACCCTGCACCTCCATCTGCACCCCAACCTCCTGTTCTAGCCCTGAGGCCCCTTCTGCACCCAAACTCCTACCCAGAGCCTGCACCCCAAACCTCCTGCTGCACCCAACCCCCTGTCCCATCCCTGGCCCTGCCACAGAGCCCACCCCCTCAGCTGGAGCTGCACCCCTCCTGCACCCCAACCCCCTGCCACAGCCTTGAGCCCACTCCCCCACTCCAAACCCCCAGGGGCCTCACAGGAGAGTTAATTCGGCCCTGTCCATTACATCTAGTTCACTGAATATGCTCTGTAAAAAAATGCACCCACTCTAAGTACACAGCCAGCAAAGTGCTGAGCTCATCAATCCTCATTAACCTCAAAGAGAGTGGATGGTGTCACCACCTTGCAGCCTTTAACTAATAGGAAACAAAAAGTTGGCTTTAAGGGAGCAGTCTCATAACTTTCCTTATTTGGTTATGATCTGTCACACCCTGAACACTTATGGTTAAAGTATGACAGACTGAACAAAGAATTTTCACAGGGCACACCTCAAAACAGTCAACAAATTATTCCTTCTAGTCTATTAAGTTAACTTAAAAAAAAGTTATAATAATAATGGTAATATAAATGAGGCCAGTGTATATATTTGAATGGTATACAGATTGCGCCAAAGAAACACAAAGTCAAAGAACTAAAGTCAAGGTCAAAACAAAGGAGGGGGGAAGTTTAGGCCTATGGCTAGTTCTAAATCAGCCCTACTGACAGCTGTTACACAAAAATCTCATCACAAGTATACACACAATATTGGATTTTTTCTCTCAGTTCGAAGAGAACAGAGGCAGATTTTCAGCATAGGTATTGGTTATGACAAGGGCTAGTCAATTTCTCCAACTCCAAAAGGCTGATGTTCAATCAGGATTAGGAGATAAAGAGATTACAAATTGTTTTTTTATTTTGTTTTGTTTTAATTCCCTTTGTATTTTGTACTCAGGATACTCAGAACTGCAGTCCCTTTGACATCGTTTGAAGATATTGCTTAAAAATATCCAAGGAAATGTTGCTAGTAAAAGTATGTTTGTTTTCAAAATTTTTCCTTTAACAGGTGAATAAAAAAAAAGAAAAAAATACTTGCTTAAATTATGATACAATTGGTGCTAGAATTAGCCCTGATTCAAAGAGATGTGTGTGTACTATTTATGTCATCACACTTGTTATAAGAAAAATAATGACTTCAGTTACTGCTGCAAGTAATCTAGCAAAGGTTTGCAAGAAACATATTAAAAAGTGTACCATTACAATGGAATTCTCGGTAATTTAATTAAGAATTGAACAACAGCACCCGGTGTGAAAGTTACACAGCAGGGTCTCTCTAAATGTGCTGTAATATACAAGCTAGACTAGACTTGCTAGAATTCAACAAAAGCACTAAGTATGCCATGGAAACCTTGCAAAGTAGGGGGTGTCTGGGCAAAATGGGAAACAAAGCCTTGCTCTTAGAAGAGCCAATCGTTTGTTTCTGAAATCCAACTGCAAAGACCATTCGCATACAATTACTGTCCACCATTCCATCTTAATATGTCCATGCCAGATGCAATTTCAAGTCATTACTCACAAAGCAGAAGCAATGCAAAACCCAGCTGGTGTGGGCCACAAATGTTTCCTGTTCCGCGCATATAACAGTGACCAAGTTTAAATGGTTCGTGCGGTTATATTTGATTGTTATTCACCTGTTCTGACCTAATTGCTATGGGTATGTATTTAAATAAAATGTATATCAAAGTGTACTTTCTATTTCTTTGTTTGCATCTCCCTTTTACTCCCCCATGCACACACACTATTATTTCCCTGCCAAAAATCCATTTCATAGAAAGGAAAATGTACTGAAAGGTTTTAAATTTAAAAAGAAGAACACGTTGGATTGGCTCTTCGAATCTGCATTACAGGCCACTGTGATTTCTTGACTGCACCTTAACATTATGTTTTAAATAAATTGTTGCAGGAAATATAGGCACTTGTAACTTCACATCCAGCTGAATAAAAATGCCATTTTGGACCAAAGTCTACCTAAGTAATATACATCAGATATGTTCATTAACAGATAAAGGAATTCATTCAGCATGTTGCTAAGTAGACTGCCTCTACTAAAGAATTCAAGTGTTATAAGTACAGCTCATATCTGACTCGGATTTGGCAATTTTGAGCTCTTTTCTATACTCTGGAGGATTAACCCCTTTTATATCTTGAGGGGGAATTAAACCTGCTCTGTACTTCAACAGATGTACTTTCCAACCCGCTGAACTACCACAGAATAATTCTGGTAGCTGGTAAAAAGAACTGACTGAACATCTGCTGGTATGTGGAACTACAGTGCCTACTCCCTGTCTTCAGGTTTTAGCTTTACTTTCTGTCCCCAAATGGTTGTGCAGTTTTGATGAGAGAGAGTTTAGAAAATAGCTGTTATGATCCACCCCGGAAGCATCTGCATTTCAGTGGATAGGGTGGTGAGTGAAGACAGGATAATTAGTCAGATAAATGGATAGGGCCAAATTCTTCCACAGCTATAACTGTATAATCCCACTGAAGTTTACAGGGTAATACAGCTATAACATAAGGTATAATCTATCAGTATATTTTAAAAAGTGACTCAGGAGTCGTTTAAGATGAAAGACACTCTCTGAATATAGTATAACCAAATGGTTATAAAGACCTGGTCACTTCGGATTTCATGAATTCAGAACAGTTTCTTTAATTCTGGGGATTGGATAATGAAAGGGATAAGAATAGCGCAATAGACAGAATTTTGAACTCTGGGCAATAATGTAATACCAATGTATAATTAAAAAAAACCCAGAAAAGGTCATTTTCAATTTCTAAGACAATTCCTTGAGAGAACCTAGTGACAAACTAATCCACGCAACATTCTGACACCTCAGAAGCCCTAAAAGATCCCAATGCTGAGATATGGCCCCGAGAGGACACAAATATAAATCGTTCTCAAAGACAGGAAAGAGAGAATACTAACACTGACAGAGTTGACATTCTTTTTGCCTCAGCAAAAAATACATCCTTACTTCCTATGTTCAGTAACTTCTATTACAACCTGAATGTCTGCTAATGGACTTCTAAAGGAAGAATCAAATTGATCTGGTAGGGTTGAAATACATGTTTTTCTGCTGATAGGTCAAGAAAAGATAATCTCTGTAATAAGTTCAACCATGTCAATTAACAATCCCACTATCACCAAGAAGATAGAATAGAATAAATGATGGATCCCAAAAATAAAGATAGGTTTCAGAGTAGCAACCGTGTTAGTCTGTATTCGCAAAAAGAAAAGGAGTACTAGTGGCACCTTAGAGACTAACCAATTTATTTGAGCATAAGCTTTCATGAGCTACAGCTCACTGCATCCGATGAAGTGAGCTGTAGCTCATGAAAGCTTATGCTCAAATAAATTGGCTAGTCTCTAAGGTGCCACTTGTACTCCTTTTCTTTTTGAAAAATAAAGATGTTAACCAAGATTTTCAGTTCCCCCTGAAGACACTCTAGAGGTGACTGATTTTGACAAAGTGCTGAACATCCACCCTCTTAAAATCAGGCCCCTTTAAGGAGTCTCAAGTTGGGCATCCAAAAAAAAAAACAACAACAACAAATCAGGCAAACCAACCAACCACAGGACACCTGAAGTAAATAGTAATTTTTATGAAAATTTTGGGTATTGAATCTTTGTTTGCGTCAGGATTTCCCTTTGGTTCAGTTTGTAGAAATCAAACGAAATAGGAAAGTTACCTATTAGGTACTCCTTACACTGTGAGTAACTATAGTCAATAACTGAAGACAGTTACTACTAACACAGATTTCCCACCGAACTCAATGAGAATTTTGTGTGAGTAAGGAATGCAGAATCAAGTCCTTGGGCTTTATTTGCTTCTTTTTTGGAGATAAAGTATAATTGTAACTGAGATTTTTTTAAAAGGCCAAAAACAAGCTCCTTCAGAATTTCTTTGACTGTAGAGTTTCTTATTCATGCTCTTAAAATCATATTAATGCCAGTGTATATTCAAAGGTAGACTGAAACCTTCCTTTAATTTTATTTGTCATAGTGTCCTCCCACATGACCCCTGCTCAGTTCTCTTTTTAAAAGAGCAGAAATGATTGAACTGTCTCTTTGATGCTTCCACCAGTATTTTATTCTAGCAACAGAGAATGTCTATGGTTTCAGGACCTGCTTTGAGAGTCCTTTTATAGTCAGGAGCTCAATAATTCCCATGTTTAGGCTTCAAGAGAAACAAACCACAGTGATCTTTGAGGCAAGATCCTTATCTTGATTCAGACACTGTTTAACTTTAGCCAAGAACTCAGATTAAAGGATGATGCTTAGACAGTCTTTCCATCTAATTCCCCTATAAAAGCTTGTATCTCTTAAGAAGCATATCCTACATACATGTGGGCCACTTTTCTTTTTATACTCACTAAAAACTGATCTTCTTATAAGCTTGGATAGGAATCTTCGAATGAAAGAGATACTTTCTGAGGAAGCAGCTATGGACTAAGTCACAGGTGAAAAATTCTTCCCTTTGAAATCCTTTTTTTGTTTGTTTTAGGCACAAAACATGTACTACCTCTGCTCAGCTACTTTAGACTTTATTCTTTAAATCTCATACAGCAACGGTGGGCAAACTATGGTCCGCAGGCCACATCCGGACCATCAGAGCTTTTAATCTGGCCCTTGAGCTCCCACCAGGGAGCAGGGTCATGGGCTTGCCCTGCTTCAGCACTCCTGCTGGGAAGCGGGGTTGGGGGCTTCCTCTGCTCCATGTGTGCCGTGGCTCTGTGCGGCTCCCGGAAGCAGCAGCATGCCCCCCCCTCCAGCTCCTGTGCATAGGGGCAGCTATGGGGCTCCGCACGCTGCCCCCACCCCAAGCGCTGGCTCTTCAGCTCCCATTGGCCGGGAACTGCAGCCAAAGGGAGCTGCAGGGGAAGCACCTGCGGATGGGGCAGCGCGCGAAGCCGCCTGGCCAGCACCGCACCTCCACATAGGATCCAGAGGGGAAACATGCTGCTGCTTCTGGGAGCTGCAGGGATAGTGCCTGCGGACGGGAGGAGCCGGAGTAGGAACATGCCACTGCTTCTGGGAGCTGCTTGAGGTAAGTGCTGCCCAGAGCCTGCACCCCTCACCTCCTCCTGCACTCCAACCCCCTGCTCCAGCCCTGATCCCCCTCCCACCCTTCAAACCCCTCGTTCCCAGCTCGGAGCACCCTCCTGCACCCCAAACCCCTCATCCCTAGCCCCACCCCAGAGCCCGCACCCCCCCACACACACCCCAACCCCCTGCCCCAGCTCGGAGACCCCTCTTGCACTCCAAACCCCTAAGCCCCAGCCCGGATCTCCCTCCCCATGCCCCCTGCGCCAGCCCAGAGTCCCCCCGCCCGTACCCCTCATTTCTGGCCTCACCCTGGAACCAGCACCCCCAGCCCAGAGTCCATACCCCCTCCACACCTGAACCCACAATTTCATGAGCATTCATGGCCCGCCATACAATTTCCATACCCAGATATGGCCCTCAGGCCAAAAAGTTTGCCCACCCCTGTCATATAGCCATAACAGTTAGTTCATTCTCAGGGGGGAGTTAATTACCCTCTATTAGTCCTAGCAACTAGCCTTTGCTGTGGTCAAAGAAGTGAAGAAATGTAACATTGGAATCTATTACAAATTAACATAAAGCCACCATCTCCCTCTGAATTATATAAACTGAACTAGGATGAAGGACAAGTGAGACATCAAGGTAAATGTGTGGCACAGTACCCCATGAGAGAGAAGGAACTGTCTGTGGTACTGGTACCTTCCACTGCACCTAAAGCATCCTTTAACAAACTACATGAGAGTTTATTAAGTCTTCCTCTCCTCCCACAACTCCTGTGCATGAACACACATGCTTTTCCAGGAGGGTGACCCCAAAACAACAAAGCTTTCATCATGCACACACTCATGATAAATGACTATTAAAGATATGCACAGCATCTCAGCACCATTATGCAGCACCGCAGCGAGGTAAATCTGTGAGATGTGACCCCTTCCAGTTTATAATCTGATGTCGAGTCTGATTGTGACACCTCTGAAAATTCATCAAAAGTTTCAAAACAGAGAGGGGCAAAACAGGCAGGAACAAAAATGTGTTATGTATTGTGATATGAAGTCCACTAGAAACCCCATCATGTTGTTCTAATTAATCTGAGTTGTGCTCAGATACTATAATGATAATAGCCTATGCAAAATGTTTGAATATCCACACACACACACACACGTACAGAGGACACCACTCTTCCATGAAAGATTACATTTCTTAAATTCCCTCCCATTACCTAAGCAGTTTGGAAAATGGAAGTGGCTAAAATTTCAGTCTCCCACTATTCTGGAAACATTCTTTTTTTAATTTTATAAATCTTTTCTGAAATCTGATAGTTAATTAGTCATTTGATTATCATAATCAAACACTAATCATTGCAGTCTTGATGAAAATTTAGTGATTATCCCAAGAGGGCTGCAGTCCAGTAAATGTGTTGACAGGCTATTTGTTATTATGATGGTGATACATCATGATGCAGTGTAGAAGAAAACAAAAGACAAGCACTGGTAAATACTGTGCGTGATAAACCTATATAAGAGAGAATCTAAATGATCCCTGCATAAAGTCCTGTGATCCTTCCTCAAACAAAATTCTTAATGACATCAGTGGGAGTTTTGCCTGTTTGAGGACTACAGGATTTAGTGCATGCAAATGAGATAAGCATTAGCCAGTGGTAATCAGGGTTTGGTTTCAGTGTCTCTTTCACAATTACCACATAGCTAACTGAGCAAGTTAAGGAGCAATAGTTTTATTGTTTATAAGTGTGATCAAAATATAGCATGAAGCAAAATATATTGAAGAAAGATCATCTTATCTTTCTTCCTCACCATTGCTTTTATAAAGCACAGATGTCTGCAAAAGTAATTTATTATTTGTTATTAATTTAAACCTTTATATTGTCACATCATAGGAACCTCCTTTGTGATAAATGTTTAGTAACAACAGATCCTTCCCTGTGAGCATTAGAGCAGAATTTGTGCCAGCAGAGCCACTCTTCCCAAAGAGGTTATGGTTCTGTCAACCCCTGGAGATGGCTCCCTCTTACCCATTCCTTCAGATGCCTAAATTTGGAAGTGAGAAATTACATCTTCAATTTAGCAGGCTGTAATCTGAATGATATCCAAGGACTGAAATGTAATAGATTTCCTTTAAAGTACCAGATTTTTATTATCTGCTACATGTGCTAAAACCCCTCCTCCCTCCCACATTCTTTTTTAGTTAATTAATTTATTTCAGATGGCAAAATTAAATGTCACCCAAGCACTACAAAAATATCAATACTACTCCCCTCCCCCAAAACTAACATCTGCCAGAATTGCTACTGTCCAAACTAGCAGCTGGAAACTTTTCCCAGGCCTGCCAGAAATTTAATTGGAGATATGCAAATGCAGTTCCCAGAAACATTAGCCATTATAGTACCAAATGATCCAGGAGACCCAAAGAGAACAACTCAGTAGATTGCTTCCTTTGCAGCTCTATCAAATCATTTTCCAAGCCAACCTGAGCCCGCAGAATTAGGACAAAGGACTTCAAGATGTCACTTCCACAATGACTTCATAGAAGTGCATTTATGTTCCCCCCCATAGCTGTAGTTTCTGAGCACTTCATAATGTTTAATGTATTTAATACTCAACACCCCTATGAGGTAGGAAAGAGTTATTATTCCCATTTAACAGCTGACAAACTGAGACACAGAGAGACTAAGGGCCAGATTTTTAAAGGTATTTAGACGCCTAAAGATACCATTAGGTGCCTAGATGTTTTGACTCAGCCAAGGTTATGACAGGAACTCTATGGGAAAGCAGAGAATTGAACCTAGGTCTTCAGAGTCCCAGGCTAGCATTGTAACTATTGGACTACACTCTTGTATGCTTTTCTCTCGTGTTATATACCATTAATATTTATCTGTTAATCCACAGATCTTTTAGTTGGCTGTTTGTTTTTTTCATTGTTTGTTTTTGCTAGCAAGGTTATACAGTGGGTCAAAACTCTAATTTATTCAATGAATCTTACTTTCTGCAAAAGTTAATGTAAGTATCTCCTCGAATAACCTTATGCTTTATATGTCACTGGCAGTGTTGTAGCCATGTTGGTTCCAAAATATTAGAGAAGCTAGATAAGTGAGGCAACAGTTTTTATTGGAAAAACTGCTGCTGGTGAAAGAGTCAAGCTTTGGAGGGTTGCAGATCTCTTCTTCAGGTCTGGCCTTTTGTGCTTTATAAGTTATCATTGGTCACTGACCATTCAAGTACATGCCTAGCATAAATATAGGTACTATATTTTCTAGAGGGCAAAATATTTGATAACTAAACTTAGTTTGCATTCTGTTCTATGATAGCTATTTTGAAGAAGCTTGGCTTGCAACTTGAGTTCAGGTCACTTGGGTACTGTGACTTTTTAACATTTGGTAGTTGGTAGGAATGAGACCTTGTGTCCTTTAAATTGCACAGATTAGAGATGTGGAAGCAAGATGAATATTAACAAAATGGGATTCCAGAGAAATGTTTCAGGTTCCATAAATTATGGAAAGGAGTGAACATGCAAGGTAGAATATGAAAGTCAATAAACCTATATAAAGAAAAGCAATAAATGTATAGTTGTCATTAATCCCCAGCCTTAATGTCAAGGCCGTCTGAAAAGACCTTAGCAGGAGCATTAATTCCCTTGAAATTTAGACAACATTTACAATGTATTTTGCATGTATCTAAACAAGTCTTGAGTGATGAATTTCACTGTCTAGCAGAGGTGGTTTACCTCAGCAAATAACTTCTCACATTAATAACCATACCTACAGGAGTTGAGTGACCATCTATAAATAAAATCTGTTCTTTCTATCAAAAATTAAAACATGTAACACAATTTGACAATCCATAATTTCCCCACGCCCACACTATAATATTTATATAAAAAAGGTATGAGTGCCAACTCCACTCTCTATATAACATACAATTATGAGAACATATGCACTGCTACAGCAGGGGGCTATTCTGATACAACCCTCTAGTTTCCAAATTGGGCTTTTTAAAAAAAATTAACTACTTCCCAATAGAAAACAATTTTAGGAACTGAAAAACCACTCCTTCCCAAAATCCACCAAGAAAGCCATGATAATCACAGGAAAGGAGTATTTTGTTTTACAAAACAGACTAACCTTATTTTAAATCTTGACATAGAAGTCCAGGATTGTGAGTGCTAAGATAATATAATGGCCATTAGTACAGTTGGAAGTCAAGGGACTCTTGCCTGATAGCACAGATATTGTCAGAATGAAGTCTTATCATAAGGCTCAAATACAACATTCATCAGTTAAAAAACAAAACAAAAACAGGATGACTTCAACATGTAGGTTTTGAACATAATCCTGATGATTTGTTGGGAAGGCAGACGCTTGAATAAGGAAGCGATTTCAGGTGATAGCTCTTGTGATCTGAACACAAACTAAAGATGGATACCATAAAGCTGCTTTGTACAAGCCCTATTTGGACATTAATGGGAAATATTAAACAGCCTTTTACATAGTGGTATGTATAAAAAAGAATCAGCCTTGCACAGGCAGATTCCATTGCCAAAACTAAATGTCTGTACACAGCTGTAAGCAAAAGATTAGTTCTATTGATTTCAGTCAAGAAAGACAGGTGTATATACCCCTTTATAAGTGCAAAATTAATGTACTAAAAATGGTATGAGCACAATTAAAAAGAAATTTGTTGAACCTGACACTGAGAGATTAATGGAGCTGGATAACAGATTACAAAAAAATTGTCCACTAAGTATTTTGTTATGCCAATAAGATCATACGACTAGATTGGATCGTAAGTATTCTAACTCAGAGTTTTGTCTCTGTATTGAATATATTTTCAAAGGTATTTTCCTTCACTTTCAAACATGTAATTATTTTGCATACTGGTTATTTAAATATGTGTTTATATATAGAACCATATCACTTGACTCAAAGACAAAATTTGGTTCCTTGTATTATTAAGAAAGTCATGCTCCTTTGGAACAATGCTGCTACAATATTCAGAACAAAGTGTGTAAGAGATGAGATAAAGCATTCTTGATCAAGGGGCGCTTATTTATGGAACAAACTACTAGAAGAGTAGCTAAAGGCAAATGAATTTTACAGCCTGCTGCAAGTCTCTCCCATTTGTTAAAGCCTTCCTACCAGATCCTAGCGGTTAGAACAAAAACCAAACAGACAAATGAAGACCTTCCTAAACTTTGGCAAGGCTGTGGAACAGAATCCTCTACAAATTCACAGTTTGCAGAACACATTTAGTTTCCAGTCGTTATATGTTACAGTATTGGATACAATAGGAAAAGGACATTAGCAGACACATTAGATAAAGGTTACTGACCATGGTAAATTTATGGACAGAGTTCTGTGAAATATTCACAGTAAAACAAAACTATTTGAAAAACATGGTACAGTTTGGATATTGGTAGAAACCAATTTCATCCCAGGGCTTCTGGAAAGTTCATTAAAATTAAAAAAAAAAATCCCATTTAAGGAGTCCAAACCATTGACTGGACCAATTTAGATCATTGTGGCTAAATCATGTGAGATATACATATGGTTTCATTGTGAAGTCAGGTGAAAATCAATAGTTTCAACTATCAATAAAGATTTATTTTATGTTTTATTTATGTATTTATACTCAGTGAATTCTATGGAATGCAAATTAATGTAGATTCACCGAATAAAACATTTGTTGAAGTCCTTGCAAAGGGAAACACAACTTGGTCTTTTCTTTTACATTTTAATTTACTACCGCTGTAATACATTTCAATGTCTGTTTCTTTCCCACAGCCATATCACTTGAACCTACTACGGAACTTAGAAGCCCAGTCTCCTATTCATCACTTGCTCTCTAAAATATATGACTAACTTTTTGTATTTTGTATGCGCCATATAAACGTTATGGTTTCTAGTTCTAGTCCCTCCAGAGATCTCATGTGGATGTTACAGCAAACACTAGCCAGTCTCACTCCAGATCTTGTCACCGTCTCATATGAGCTGGATCTCACTTCATGTATGGTCTTCGTAGCTCAATTCTATGCTCTTGCGCCAATATAATTATAGTTTCCTTCAGGTAAGGTAACCAAAACTAGAATGTATGGCCAAACTGAGTCCTGGTGTAAGTGAATGCAAACATTTTACAGTTAAGGGACTTGACCCAATCACATTATTTTTGAATTTGGCCCTACAATTAACATATGTTTAGTCAGTACATTATAATGTGATAGCAGAATCTACAGCCTTATCGTACCCACAGAGTATTAATATGTGTCCCTTAATACAATACTTGACCCTATTAAACTTATTTACTACTATTGCACATTTGAGTGTTATTTTAATTTTTGGCTCTATCATTATGCATAGATCCTTCTACTCTACCACTTGAACTCATTCCCATGAAACTATACTTGCCTTGGACCTAGCACACCCCCAATTCTTTATAACAGGAGACAGGTGCTTAGGGATATAATGTGATGTAGGGTTGATGACATCCAGAGCACACAGGGATCCCACCTCACCTTGGCCAATCTGGCAGTGAAGGAGAAAATCCTTCCCATTCCTCCGAGAAAAGAGCAACTAGCATAATGCCCACAGCAGAACATGACAAAATCTGGTATTTAACTACTACAGTCAGGAGGGTGGGTACTACTTTGACTGGCCCTGGTAAAAGAGACCTTTTCCTGTACCATCATGGCCCTCCCACTTCCAATGATCTGGGGGAAGATAAATCGGACCTGTCTCAAACTGCGGCAGCAAGTCACTTTGTAGCTATCTAGCCCTTGAAGGGTCCACACACTTTTCCCAACAAGCCAGACAATGGCTTCCAAGGCTTAGTGTGTGGTAGGTCAAGTCAAACCCTTTTCCACCTTCTAACCAATTACTCAGACCCTTCATACAACAGGACTAGGCTCTGACTGCCTTTACATGGGTGTGGATGGGATGTCATAAGGACCCGCTTCCATATAAGAGCCCAGAAGAATCACAGTCCCTATGCTCAGAGGAATGCAGTTGTTCTCCCCCTAGTCTCCTCCAGGTGTCCAGTGATGAGGCATAGCCATGGTGTGCAATAGTGAGGATAAAGTTGCAACCTCTCTGGGGAGAAGCACTGGGTGTACAGCCACTTCATGATCAGGAGCTCCATCAGGCATTCTCCCCTTGAGGATGTGTGGCTCTAAGACACCCCTGTTAGGCTGTGCCCAAATGTGGCGATCAAGTCCTCACTTTTATAGAGTTCATACAATAACCCTTCAGGAGAAACTTTGTCAAGAGCTTTCTGACAATCCAGCTATGTTAAATCCACTGGCCTCCACCCCTGTAGGTCAGCAGCTATTTAATTAAATCTCCTTATCTATTCCTTGACCCAGTCAGTCCCCAAAATAAAGGAGTATTCTCCTGCTGTGTTCACAAAGCTCATCACCTTTATGATGCTGGCAGACCAGCTCATACCGAAGCCCCAGGCCTTTGTAAATGCTTACAAATGCATAGCCAGGCCAATATTCTTGTGTATTAGTTTAAATCAAAGTAATTGTTAAATGTGTAAGATTATATTTGGTGTTTAAACCTCATGAAAACTAATCGGATGTTACTTGCATTGTTTTCACTTACCCATATCCCATTATAATGTAGTAGCAAACATTTACATTGTATATACCCCTGTAACTAAATAACCCATCAAATGAGAAATGCAAATGTGTAATGCAAATGAAAAACTCACAGAAAAGTGCTAATTTCCAAGCAAGTGGTCATTGTATGTGATTATCATAGTCAAAAACTCAAAATGCATTCCTCACTCTCCCTCATTAAAGGAAAAGCCCACGTGGGTAGTGACCCTATCAGCTTGTTTTCTGTGAGAAGCTATAATTGTGGATTCATAGAAAGATCCTTCCTCTCTGGACTGTTTGGACTTTTACAGGGAAGTGTCCCAGATGCAAAGCACAGATCCGCAGAGACAATCTGGGTACACTGAAAAGCCTTTTGGGAAACTGGCAATTTATTACATTACTTCCACCATTTGACTGTGACTCACCTGTCCGTACATTTTACTGGCTTTAACCTTTTGATAATGCTCATTTCCTTTTCTTAGCTAATAAACCTTTAGATAATTTACTATAGAATTGGCTACCAGCATTGCCTTTGGTATAAGATCTCAAGTACCAATTGATCTGGGGTAAGTGACTGGTCTCTTGGGATCATAAGCAACCTAAATGTGATATGATTTTGGTGTAAGTGACCTTTTATCACAAACTCCAATTTGTCTCGGTGGCAAGACAGACTGGAGAGTCTAAGGGGAGTGTCTGTGACTCCCAGGTAAGACTGGTATAGTGATCCAGGAGTTCACATTTGTTACTGGCTTGGTGAAATCTAATTATAAAACACACCACCAGTTTGGTATATCTGCCCAGTTTTCTGACAGTCTGTCCTGAGATAGACACTCATGGTCATGAGCCACTCCAGACAGCATGACACCCTTCTTAACATGGAGTGCATTTCAAGCAGATAGGAAGAGGTGCAGTTAAAAAAAAAAAAGTCCTTTAGAACCTAAGAACAGCCATATTCAGCCAGCCCAATGGTTTACCTAGCCCAGTATCCTGTCTTCTAACAATGGCCCATGCCTCAGAAGGAATGAACAGAACAGGGCAATTATTTAGTAATCCATCCCCTGTCATCCAGTTCCAGCTTCTTGCAGTCAGAGGCTTAGGGACACCCAGAGCAAAGGATAAACAGATCTTCAAGAAATAACTCTTTCATGGACCCAAAATCACTGTGGTTTCTGGCTTGATCAAGTTTGTTGGTAGATAAACACTGCCACTCCCTCATGCTTGAAAAGTTTTGAATGTAATTGTCTGTCAATTATATGATTTATAACACAATCTGCTGCTACTTCTTCTGCTGCAGATAACTCTAATTTGCCTCTACTGTATTAGAAATGATGAACCTGACAATCACTTTCAATTTCCCATTTGACTTTAATTCCGGTTCATGTGGCCAGTAACAGTAAATTTCCATTGTTCTCCCCGCAAAGTAATAAAGGGACAGGAGCTTGCTATATATAGCAGTTGGCTATTGCTAAAAGACTCATTTATTGCACAATGAATCTTTGGTCCAGTGCAGTGGTTCCCAAACTTGTTCCGCCACTTGTGCAGGGAAAGCCCCTGGTGGGCCGACCGGTTTGTTTACCTGCCGCGTCCACAGGTTCGGCCGATCGCAGCTCCCAGTGGCCGCGGTTCACTGCTCCAGGCCAATGGGACGGGCCGAGGGACATACTGGCCACAACTTCCAGCAGTTCCCATTGGCCTGGAGCAGCGAACCGCGGTCACCAGGAGCTGCGATTGGCCGAACCTGAGGACGCGGCAGGTAAACAAACCGGCCCGGCCCGCCAGGGGCTTTCCCTGCACAAGGAGCAGAACAATTTTGGGAACCACTGGTCTAGTAAAATGTTTAGAAGAAAGTGGAGTGAGGAATGAAAGTTTTATGTTAGAGTTTTGACTTGATCAAATACAGTAACACCTAGAGACCAGCTGAAATCAGGGCCCCATTGTGCTGTAAGAGACAGACAGACAGACAGACAGACAGACAAAGGGTATGGGAGGTTACAATATAGAATCAGAGGGGGAGAGCAGAGATTGGCTTTTGGTTTTGCTTTATTTATTTTTATATTTGGGGTTTATTAGGAAGATTAGGTATACAGAAAGAGGAAGGAAGAGGAAACACTGAAAGGAGCATACTGTACATAACATGAGGTTAGTAATACTATTCCAGGAAAAGCAAGTCACCATTTGAGATGGCTTTTCAATTTACAGCTCCAATACCTTGCTATGAATGGAAAAAATATTCTGCTATTCTTGAGAGTAAATCCATAGAACTGGCTCAGCCTTAAAATGACAAATTGTAGCCTATGAAAATCATTTATGATCTTGGGTAACTTGACTTCAGCTCTCTGTGCTTTGTTCTCTCCATCTGTAAAACGGGAATACCAATACCTCCCTGTAACAAGCACTTTGGGATCCCTGGACGAAAATGATGATGTAAAAAAGAACATTTTTTTCTTTACCATATTTGCTCCTTGTTTGTTGGGTCACATCTGTTTACTGTATTGATAAAGAAAGTTTTCACAACTGTTAGCAACAAAAGTCAATACAATTACTGGATGGAAGACTGAGCTAGCTTCTATTCTGCCCCATCCATCATCAACAGAATTGTCATCTAAGTTTCAGTATCGGAGTCTTTTATTGTGTGGATAGGGTGTGTGAGTCAGTTTTCAAATCTCAGCTGCAGTTGCACAGCTGGCAGTTAGAAAAAAATCATCTTTTGACTCATAAGCTGAGCAAATTTGATAGGGAAGCCGTAGAGAGAGAGAATAAATATGGAACCCCACACTGTCATTTTCACGCAGTCACTTTTCTGACTATAACTGCTTTTTAAGAATGATGTGATTTAAAATGTCATGCTCTGGGCGTACAAGCAATAATCCCATTATCACTCATCCACAATGAACTGTACCGCTTTCGATATTAATTTAGCCTCTATGTAATATAGTGGAGCTATCTGAAGGCAGACTAGCTAGAAGCCCAATCCTAAATATACCAAAGGTTTTGGGAGTATTTTCTTTACATTTTCTCTGAACTTGATCAAACATCCATGCTGATTATGTTTCATATGTGGGTATATTCAACATCAAAATTAGCACAATCCACTGAGTCTACACGGCAGACAAAATAGAAATGAATTTTAGCTGGTTTAATTACCTCTATCTGTGGAGCCTGCAACAAAGGCTACGTCTACACCACGAGTACACCTACTTGTACTAGCTCAGCGACAGCTAACGTTAGTATATATAATAGCATAGCCACACAACATGGCTAGCATCAGCACAGGCCCGTCACAGCTGTGCAAAGCACAAACCCACCTGAAACCAGCGGGTACGTATGCAGCACCGTTTATCCGGGTCTTCACAGCTGCTACCTGTGCTACTGCAGCCACCCTGCTATTTCCATTCATTCTAGCTGAATGAGAACTGGAGCAAGCAGGTATACAGGAGAAGGGGGATCACACCTGTAGGTCGGAGTGTAGACGGAGCTGACTTGAGAGGAATTAACACTAAATCCGCTTGCTTCCAATTTAATCCTCATAAAGGCAAGGCATGTTAAAATGTCTGATTGGTAGTTTAACTGTTGCATGAATTTATGGGGGGAAATAACTAGATTTTCATCATCATTTAGTTTGAGCCATCTACACACTTACAAAATAGAACACATATTTCAGTGGCACACCACAAACACATATTGTAGGCCAAAAAGGTTTGGCAGTGATAGGAAAAACAAATCATCATGCATGCTTGATCAATTTAGAAAAAAAAAATGTAAGCGACAGTGGTAAACTTCCAATCTCTTCTGCAACGTCAACTTGGTTGTATCATGAATATATTGTTACACTTTAGAAAATAATTTGGATAGTTTTACTTTTAATGCCAGGCACTTATAAAAGAAGAGACTTCAATGGGTGACCCACCTGCAATGCCCTATTTGAATCTCAGAACTGTAGAATAGCAAGGATTGAGGGCAGGGGACATGAAATTACATGAAGTGAGACAGGAAGATAATTTAATGAGATTTAATCTCCAAGAGGTAGCCTTCCTTTCATCTTAAATAAATCAGATGGAATTTTAACTCTAATCTTTAACTAACTTTTAATAGACTGTCACTTACTTTTACTTTTTGCTTTATATTGATTGATATTTATAGACACAGACTTAGAGGAGTGATCTGTCACTGTGTCCTATGAGAGACAGTATGGATTTCAGTTCTCTACACCTGTCAAAGCGTGTGCTCTGAGCCTTCACATATGAGGTTTCCTTGGTTTAGAAACTCAGTGGTCAACTTCTATTAAGGTCAGATCCAACATCCACTGACATCAATTGCAAGACTTCAGTTGACCTCAATGAGTGCTTAGTGACTGACCAGAAGTAAGTGAGAACTTTAAATGAAGCCCTGGAGCTCTAAACACCTGGGTCTATACTTTGCCTTTCTTTTCTCCCATTGAAGCAAAGAGCTCCCTGGGTGTAAAAGAGTGTACTTGTAGTTCACGTAGCTTGCTTTTGCACATACCATTCCCAATCTTCAACTACCATTCAAGTCCTCCTAAAGCAGCAATAAAAGCATACTGCAATTTTACTGAGGACTGCAGCATAAAAATCCACTGCAAAAACTGGGCGTGATGATGCATATTTCCTTAGTACGCATTTGATATCCTAAATATGCTTTTAGAGGACACCTAACTCACAACAAGTGGTTTGGAGGGTCATACAGCAGATGGGGGAAAAAACCTACTGAACCATATATTGGATACTGCTGACAATTTCACTTGGTATCTCATTTCCTCCTCCTCAATATCATGTTTGTAAGGGTAGGTTGTTTGGGGGTATTTTTTCTGCCTAATATGCCAATGCTTATTCAAAATAATCCTTGTTCTACAATGGTTCCCATTGGAAGATGTAAGCTGGCAATGATACAAACATCCCAAAAATACCTACACCGGAGACATCTCTTTTCAGACACATTGTAAGAGCAGAAAGCTGAGATCTACAAAAACTGTATTTTTCCACATGCAGTTGCCAGTATGGCACCTGAAGTTAACAACAAAAGATGTGAAATCCCCTGTGCATTTAAGTGATAATATTTAAATGGCAGGCTGAAAATTTGTTGAAAAATGAAATGCCGCGTATATAAGCTAAGCACAAGGTTTAATTTTAAAGTTAGCCACTGGGGTTTGCATTTTAGCTATACATGCAAACTTTCAGCCTTATATACTGTAAAAGGCAGCTAGATTTTTTAGGAGGTTTTTATATCCTTGTCTGGATGCTTGGAGATTGAAGTGTTTGACTTCCTCTATAATGCTAATGAGACTTGTGCGCATAAATTCCCATGCAGAGGAAACTTGTTCTTTGTAAGAGTAGCCCCCTCACGGCTTTGTGTCTCTGCTCATTGCTGCTCTGTCCAAAAAACAAACAAACAAACATAAAAAACACCTTCCTGTGTGCAGCCATTGCTGACTGTGGCAAGTGCTAGCATGCACCTGAGTCCTGTATTGTGTATACTGTTAAAAAAAGTTAGCATCGGAGGCTCATACGAATGTGTAAATGATCCAATGGCAAAGGCAAAACTTTTTACAGATTTACTATGCAGCACCATTAATGCAGCAGCAATGTCTAGTCAAACCGTTCAGCTTTCCTAAAGAGCTGCCTTCACACATCACTGAGTGAAATAAAATCTTAACTGTCTAACAGTGTTCAGATAGAAACAGGGATCTCCCCTACCATTCTCATTCCTGATCATTAGCTTCTCTTCTCTGCCCTGCAACGCTACAGTGTGTATAGGCCATCATTTCCAAGGTTATATAAATATAAAGATATTTTTTATTCAGGTGCCTCAGTATGAATTTAGGAGCCTAGAATTAGGCACACAGGTTTAAAAAGGTTGGCCATGTGGCGGATAGAATCATACAACGGGGTCAGAATATATAACACTAAATTTTCATTGTATCTCGATTGTAGTGCATCACAGAAACTACAATGAGTGCAGGTCACTCTGCAGAAACACAGGAGATTTTTAAAAGACAAAGAAAAGGAGAGAGGAGTATTATTATTAATAATTATTATTATTACTGAACTGTAACTGAACTGATAAATAAAATGTCATGTGTGAATTTAGTTCTCACACCCGGTGCTTGACTTTCAGTCCTGGAGACTGATGTCTGATTTACAGACATAAGAACAAGTAGGAATGCCAGCTTGCCTCCACCTTCCCACTGATAAGTCTCAACTGAGAATCCTACCATTGAGGATGAGAGGATAGTTCAGTCTTCAAGAGCAGACTGCCCAATCCTGCAATCTCTACCCTACTTTTACGTGAACAGTCAAAATGAAGTAAAAAGCATTGTAAGATGGGCCCTAAATCTTTGGTCTCTACTGAGCCTGCCAGCACAGGTGCAACTGGTCCTGTAGTGAATTTTTGTTATACACATTTATGGTTAAAAACACATTTCATGATCCAGTCTCTGAACAGCCATAAAATAACTTTATGTCAGATGTAAACTGAGTTTCAGCTGCCATCCTGGAAGTGAAGGACTCTAGAGAGTAGCAGCCTTAGGACCCATTCTGCACTCATATGACCTGTTAGTCACAAGCATCTTTAATGGTTCTCTTAACCTGTTCCCTCAGATGGTTTAGTCTCCTGATTCAAATTATTTCAATAAATGTTTTGCTGTTGCCTTTTTCAGTCCCTTCCTAGTGGCATTGACATATATGAGGGTTATCAGAGACCACAAAGTCTCACAAGAGTGGGTTGGCACAACTTAGGTGGTGTCTCTTATGCAGGGAGGTGATGCCTTGGAGTTGTTGTGGTAGAAGAGCCCTACACAAGCAAAGCATGGCTTTTCCCTGAGCAATCAATTTGTCCAGTGGAAGACTTAACTATTATCCCATAGAAGCAGGCCTTCATAAACATATATATAAAGAGACAAAACAAACCCTTGTAACCTCAAGGATTTTTCTGCATGATTTCTTATTGCTGAAAGAGTTCTAATTTATGATCTTTTCCTGGAAACCCATCATTTTCTTCTTTAGGGGTCAAATTTTCTTGGGAAATTTGTACGCTTTATCTCTGGCATCAATGATGTTTTCATCAAAAAAGATTATGCATCATTAATGGAAGGATCATGATAAGATATATTTAAAGCAACAAGATTATCAGAGTCCAACAGGGAGGAATAACCCCAATTTTTTAAAACGCTACAGGAAACATTAAAATGACATTGTCAACAGTATATATTAACACCACAGAGCTGATTTACTTTCATAATCCAAATAGTACAGGAAAACTTAGCACTTGTGAATAAACCCTTTCAAGATTTAGCACTGCAACCACAATAAAATAAATTGATTGAGCCTAATTTCCTAATGGGGTGCATGAATCCCCAAGTGGATTCACAGAGTGGATTAAAAAAAAAGTTTTAATCTAAATGTCCAGTGCAAGGGCTATACTGCTGGCTATACAAAATCTGACTTCAGAATATTTCAGCCAGATCATATAATAGTGATGAGTGCAAAATAAAGACCTAGACAGATAAGAGTATATAGAGACAGATTAGATATACAGATATATAGACAAGATAAGTTGCACCTCTCGGTTTGGATACATAGTGAAGTGAGTTTCTTTCCCCGAGTGTTGTTGCTGCTGGTTTTTTGTTTTCTTTTTTGCTATGTGAAATGATCAGGCCTTTCAAGAATTTAGCATTTAGCAATTATGAAAAGGATACTAGGAAACACTTGGCAGGGAAAGAAAAGAGGCGGAGAGGATGAACTGAAATAGAGAGATTTTCAAGATAAGTGAAAATAATAGGAATTTGATTCTAAACAGCAGTATCTGTTCAGTGCATCACTTTCTGCCTGGATAGTGTAAACCTCAGGTCACACAGCCAAATACCAAATGTACCAAATGAAGCTCCATTTTCTTCCTTGATAAGGTGTCCCCTCCTGCCACTTCAAGACGAGCAAATTACTCCACCTGTCTAACTGATCCCCAGCATCCAGCCTGACCCTGACAATGGCAGTGCACCTGTTAGTATGATGGACAAATGATTGGCAGCATGACATTTGACGCTTTCTATAATAAGCTGGTTATTATACAACGATGCTTGACAATCTAGAGACCTAGCAAATACGAAAGTGCAACTAGATGTCGGTTTGAAAAAGGAAAACAGGATAAGGGTGAGACATGCCCCTGAATACTTTAGTGCAAAGGGCTTCTTTCATTTTGATTATTTTCAAAAGTTTGTGCTTCTCTTTCTCCTTAGGGCTGAATTACTCCACTTACTTGTAACTGTCAACAATCAGTGTGAAAGCCAAGTCCTGAGCTTCCTTACTTACTGAGAATAAACTATGTGTAGGATAACAAGACACTGTCTTGCTGCAGTGACTCAGGTAGACTACCACTGTGAATGGCAGGGAGTGCAAGCCAGAGACACTATGGGTATGTTTACACTACAGTTAAAAGCCAGTGCTGGCCCATGCCAGCTGGCTCAGGCTAAGGAACTGTTTAACTGTGGTAGAGACCTTCAGGCTCATTCTACAGGTTGAGCTCTGTGGCTCTTCCAGCTTGCAGGGTCCTAAAGCCTGGGCTCCAGGCAAAGCCTGAACATCTACACCGCAGTTAAACAGCACAGGCCAGTCACGTGTGTCTAATTGCAGGGTAGATATACCCTATGGCTACAGCCTTTGAAAGAATGTGCAATTTCCTCACAATAGACCATCTCCTTTGGTTGCTGCAGGAGGCAGAGCCATCACACTCCCAAGTCTCCATCCAATTCCACCTCCTGCTTCCTTTGATAGGTTAGCACTGCCATGGGCACTAGCCTCATGCAATCCTTGCACTCAAAGCATAATGACTGGATCAGTAGCTCCTGACCTGGGGCTTCTTATGACCAGCATAGGGGTAGACACAAATCTAGCACCAAGTTCTACACGCAGAATTAAGCAACAAGCTATGTACGCAGAAACAAAGGAACTCTCATAGTGGATTAGTAATGTGAATCATCTAGTCCAGTATCCTATCTCCCTCAGTGGCAAGTGCCAGATGTTTCCAAGCACAGTGCAAAGAAAAAAAAAAACATGTTAGGCAGATGTGAGGTAACCTGTTCCCTATAATCTTTAATAGTCAGAGATTGGTGTAAATCCTGAAACACTACCTTTTATCTCCCTTCCCATACTGTCAAGGATGGTCTCAAACACCTGCCAGGGATGGTCTAGATCAAGGGTCGGCAACCTTTGGCATGTGGCCCGTCAGGGAAATCTGCTGGCAGGCTGGGATGGTTTGTTTACTTGCAGCATCCGCAGGTTCGGCCGATCGCAGTTCCCACTGGTCGCGGTTCACCGTTCCAGGCCAATGGGGGCTGCGGGAAGTGACGCGGGCCGAGGGATGTGCTGGCCACTGCTTCCCACATCCCCATTGGCCTGGAATGGAGAACTGCAGCCAGTGGGAGCTGCGATTGGCCGAACCTGAGGATGCTGCAGGTAAACAAACCATCCCGGCCTGCCAGCGGATTTCCCTGACGGGCTGCATGCCACAGGATGACGATCCCTGTTCTAGATTTACAGTAGAACCTCAGAGTTACGAACATCAGAGTTACGAACTGAACAGTCAACCACACACATCATTTGGAACCAGAAGTACACAATCTGGCAGAAGCAGAAACAAAAAAAAACCAAAACAGTACAGTACTGTGTTAAATGTAAACTGCTAAATAAAAGGATGAAAAAGGAAGCAGCTTTTTCCTTCTGCATAGTGAAGTTTCAAAGCTGTTATTAAGTCAATGTTCAGTTGTTATGGTTGTTCTTTCAAAAGTTTACATTTTGTTCAGAGTTACGAACATTTCAGAGCTATGAACAGTTCCCTAGAAGTTCATAACTCTGAGCTTCTACTGTATTTGGTCCTGCTTCAGCACAGGGAACAGGACTTGATGACCTCTTGAGGTCCCTTTCAACACTGCATTTCTGTGATTATTAACTAATTATTATAACATTGGATATTCTTGCTATCCATATAAGCATCCAAATTCTTCAAAGGTGCAGGGTTATTGTTAATTATGGAATGTTGTAAAGCATGGCAATGCCAAATTGTTATTGTGTTACATGATAGCTACTCACTCTGGAGAAAGTTACTGGGATTTTAAGATATATTTCTAAAAAAGTCACCTATATAAAAGACTGAAAATGATGACCCTGCACTAGTCATGTAAATTTTTCCTTTCTGTAGCAATGATAAAGTAAACTGATATAAAATGAACTAAAGGCTATATTCAAAAAATGATGTCAAATTTCCACAAGGCTCTCTTGAAATTGTTTGTCCTTGTTCCAGTCTTGATCCCTGGGTCAGGCTACTTCATTGCCACACATTAACTTCTTTCTGTTCTGAAGAACATCCTTTTACCATAGCTCTTTGTTTTTTATCATCTAAACAGGTTTTAATCCACAAGTCTTAGTTTCTTAACCTGTGGTTATTTATTTCCCTTAATAGTCTTCTATCCAAAGCTTTGTGAAAAGCCAAGTAAATTGTATCCATTTGGTTACTGCTAGCTGCTATTTTATTAAACTTTTCAAAGAACTCTAATAGTTTAGTAAGGCATGATTTTCCCTTACAGATGCTAGGCTAGTTTGATGAGGTCAAGCTATACTCATCCAAATAACAAATATGTTGTTTATTATTATTATCATTATTATTTTATTCCATAATTTTTTACTGGATTGTTGGTAAATTTCTATTCTAAGGACTCTTTCTCCCATGATATTATGAGATATGGCAGAATACAAAGGGGACTATGGAGCGATGGAGTTACTTGAGAAACTCATGTGGGAATGCTATCAGAACCACTATTTGACTTTGGTTTCTGTGTTATATGAAGGTGTGAACTCGTAAACCACTAGAAGTTTACTAGGGGTCATGGTGGATTCTCGCTCACTGACAGTTTTTTAAATCAATACAGGATTTTTTTCTAAGCGATGTGATCTAGTAATTATTTTGGGGAAGTTCTATGGACTGTTAAAAAAGGAGATCAGACAAGATTCTCACAATGGTCCCTTCTGGCCTTGAAATTTATAAATATATGAACCTATGAATTTGTAGGTGTAAATTCTGTAGATTGTCTGCTTTTGTTCACATACCAATAGGGTTCCTGAAATTAATTTTACTGTGCCAATACATTATGATGGAGATTTCAAGTTGTCTCTGCTGTCTCACTGCAATAATGCAACTCATTCAAGTACCTTTAGTGGCATTATGTAAAAATGCTTATTTTAATCACTCTTGGTGTTTTTTTTTTCTTTCTGTAAATAGATTATACTGTCATGCTATTCTATTATACTATTATTAATATATTAACATTTATTGTATTCTCTGCTATGACCATAATGATCCAAGCTAAAGCCTGACTATAATCTACCATCCAAACGGTATTACTGAGTATGATAATTTGCTTTTGCAAGAAGCAGTGATTGGAAATCCAGGATGTATAAACTGAGTGCTAAAAGGAATTAACACTACTTGCTGTGTAGGTTTGGGACAGGCTATGACTGGTGGCTTTGGGACACATACCTTTCATAGTTTACTTATGGTGAGAAGTGCTTCTAATCCTGTGAACTTTTACTGCTGAGCTGCAGAGACAGGGTAAAGATTTCTTCTGAAGGCACCAGTAAAGGCATGAGGCTTGATATCTCTCTTTCTCTTAAATCAGTGAAAATCAGGAATAACTCCACTGAAATCAATTAAGTTGCACCAGTATAAGAACAGTGCAAGCGAGAGGAGAGTTATGTCCATGATTTGTTTACCCTTTACTCACATATAAGGCTTGATCCCCGTGTTCATTGAAATTAATGGTAAAGCTCCCATTCAATTTAATGATGCAGGACCAGGACCATACGTTGCATTTTGCCTCCTACTGTAACAACCAGAAGTAACATTTGTAAAACTTCAAAACTGGGGGCCAGGGAACAGCAGTGGGGTGGAGACACCAAGCCAACAATTTTCTACTACAAGTGAGCCGAAACCAAAATCCTTCATTCAAACTTCCCCCTAAGTTGGTGAAGTTTGCTCTGTAGTTAGACTCTTTAGCTGGATTCTCCTCTATAGTGAACTGCATTAAAATCCCAAATCTAAATACATCTGAATCTTGCATAAATTTGGATCTGATGTCAAACTTGCAATAGTCCATGATGTTTGTGGTTTTGTTCTGGTGATGTGATCCAGCTCTGCATAAAGATAGGAGCCAGCTGTGAACTGCAGACATGGATTTGAAGATTTTTCTAGCACCAGTGTAGAAAGATAGATGTGGATATAAACATGCACATGCATATGCATGCACACAATTATCATCCACTCGTATTTCATGCACTCCATCACTGTAGTACCTGAGCACCCTTCATTTGACAACATTTTGTAGCATGTTAATTACCTGTCGTGAGAACATAAATCTCCTCTTCTCCTTTCCCTCCTCAGAACAAATTCAGGTGGTGGCTGTAAAATTCAGTTAGGAGGCTCGTACAAGGAGGTGAATCTTGCATAATACCCTACAAGTGGACGCAGGTTTGTCCACATAATTAATTCCACAGGTTCAAGCTCTCCACTAAGAATTCCCTGACCACCACCACCCCCAACTCAAAATTAGGTACTGTCATCAAAGTGTCCCAGCTGCTGCCTTAGGGTGCACAAAGACAAGCAACCTCTAAGATAGCCAAAACCTAATACATTTAAGTTACTGAAGGTAAGTACCTGCTCCTTAATGTGGACCCAGTCCTGAACTAGCAATTTATACTGAATAGAGATCACAGCCTGGTGACCTGATTAGCAGGTAGCTACAGCATGGTGCAGCAGATGTTGCTTTATGGGTGGGCCTTGAGGGTCAGCCCCAGGTAAAACACATTGTGACAGACTAGCCTGGAGGTGGCTATAGATACATATATTCAGTTCTCTTCTCACTGAATTTATATTAACTTCTGCAGTATACTGTTTCCAGTACACTGGAAATAAGTTAGTTATACACGCTACAGAGAACCTAAGAAATTTGAATTACATAAAAAACAATAGGGCACAGTATAGCTTTAGAGAAATGGAATAAACACGGACATACTCATGACAATCATATTAAAAATCAAAAAGAAAATAACAGTGCCCTCTTACCTGCAAAATCTCATATCTGGACCATTTTCACACAGAATAAATGCAGAATATGTAACACTCAGCATAAGAGAACTGCTATTTAGATCAAGGAGGGGGTGTTTCCCCGCTAAGAGAAGTCCAATTGACAAGTCATAACAAATGCTCATACTGATTTTAGGTATCTTACTAATAGATGAAGTCTTCAAAACATCATCGCTAGAAAAGAAAAAGGAAAAACCTAGAACTTAAAGTATTATATGCTATATGCATATATAGGTCGCACTTTACTATAGCTCCATTTATAAATAGTTTATAGAGATGATAAATGACTAATAGATATTTTAATAAATGGATAATTGTTGATCGTTAAAGAGTCCAACTGGTCAATAGATTTTTTTTAATAACCAGCATCTTTTCCTGTTACTATATTACATAGTACTCATCTTGGTAACATGTTTATTAATCATTTATTAATCAGTTATTAATCAGTTATTAACCCTTTAAAACAATTTCTAAAAGGAATCTTAATATAAAGTATGAATGATTTTATACTCACACAAGAATAATATATACACATATATTTCAAAAGCATTATAGAAGTAGCAGAAAAGAAAGATAAAGACTGCAAGCTAAAAAGAATGCTGAAATAAACAAACACATACTATTGAATTATTGCTGCGATACAACCCCACCCCCAGTCTGCACAAAACTTAAATCTACAGTATAGAAACTTCAATTCTATTTTTTTTAATCCCAGTGCTATTTTTCAATTCACTGGGCCCCAAGCTCTTCAGAAAACTGGATCAATTTGAAGCTACTCATTCAAAAGGATTCTTAACAGCTAGTTCCAGAATTCATCATGACAGAAGAGTGAGAGAGTCAGCTTCATTCCCTTTCACAAGCAGCTGTGCACACAATTCCTTTTAATTCAAGAATAGTACGTTGTGCTGTGGAGGTAAGTCTCTAAGGAAACAAATAAGTGTTCCATATTTTTAATGATGACAATTTGGATGAGATTATACACCTATGGAAGGAAGACTAATGTGGCTTTCTTTCATTCCCTACTTACTCCAGTCACTGTAGTGCATGATTAGAAGGAATGCATCATTTTAACCGGGCTTCTGCATAGTAAATTCTTCCCTAGCAGGTGAATCCTGCAAGGACATCACTTACTTCACTCAGGGCTTAGCTTCTTTCTATTACTCACTTCTCAACTCTCTTCCTGGCCTATTGGATATGTGTCCCTAATGCACACTTACTGGCAACTCTATTTATGCAGCACTTGCGGTCCCTACTTACACATGCATCCAATTAACTAGTCCTATACCACAGATCTAGTTATAGACGCTGAAGAACCTCGATGTGGGCTCTTCACAGTTTACTTCGAAGTGGCCAAAAATTGGTGTTGCCCCGATAAACTTATCCCATAGCTCTGCAGTAGTCACTGTAATGGTTCTGCAAGAGTAGGGTGGGGAAGAAAACTGATCGGATAACTTCAACTACAGGATTTTTATGATAATTTTATACTGCAAGTGAAGCTGTATTTGCAGCACAGGGTGGCTAGCCCTGCCATCTTTAATCTAGCTAGTACAAGTAACAGTAGTAGTGAAGATGTGGCAGTCTGGGCTTGCCACCTCCAATAAAATCCCACCAGGGGCCCTGGGTATGTACTTGGGTTGCTTGCCAGCACGGAAGCCAAGGTCACTACATCTTCATATCTATTGTTACCTGTGCAACCATGATTAAAGCTAGCAATGGGTGTACCTCCCCAACCTTCAGACACACTTTAGCTGGCAATATAGACATATCATTAGAATCTTCAAGAGCAGCTCAGTGGTGCACCCTGCATGGATATTTCCTCCATCTCTTTGGTTTTGCCCGGCAGCCCTCTACTATGGCCCACGTACTGTCTGAATCCTCAACCAGCAATCGCATCACCTCAGCTCCATCTAGCAAAGCCTGTCTCTTTCCACACAGACACACTATGTTATAGATAGAAAGAACTGAGTTGGTGGAGGGGGGTCCAAGAATGCATTAGGCCTGGCAAGGACAGGACACACTCTATGCAAGGCCAAAGAGCTGGGAGGGGAGGGCCATGTTTTGATAGGAGTGTTCTAATATGGAAATGATTCTGGAGTGTACAAAAGGTCTGAGGGAGCACAAAGAAGAATGGATAGGATAAAGTGTGTGGAGGGGAGATGATGGGGGGAGTAACACTGTGGGGGAAGGACAGGGAGGGGAAAACACTTAAATATTTTGGAACCCCGTCATACCTAGCGTGTAAATATTAACATTAAGAGTTTTTAAAATGGATGTCTAAAATAAGACATCTCAGATTTTGATGAAATCTGCTGGATACTGTGTATGATTGGATTTTTTACCCAGTGAATTTCATACCAAATGTTTCACTGCTTTCTTTTATTCTTCATGTTTCTATAATTTTTATATTTTCCTCTTTATAAGAAATATTAGGTTCCCTACAAGTACAAAACACTTACAATCTGTGTCTGTATATATATATATATATATATTCAGCAAGGCATAGAGTCATATGTATTATTGTAATACAACAAGCTGGCAGAAGAAATGCCATGTCAAAAAGACATGATGGCTCAGGTGCCCCTCCCTTAGCTCTTCCAGTTGTTTTGAAGTCTGATGTCATACTCCCTCTCATGAGGTGGGACCCCATCTGTCCTGTTCCTTTGAAGTGCTAAGGCATCCCATAAGAGTAGTCAGTATTCTGACATGTCTTTCTCAGAAGGATCTCTGCTCTACTGTGATGCCATGGCATCCCATGGGACGAAGGCTAACATGTCTACACCTTTGTGGAATAAGGGGAAAATGCACTGAACTGTTCTGAAAATGCATTATATTGACCCATTTAACATTATGCACATTGAGCTATTAAATTATATATAGATTAAAACCTTTTCATTTGTAACAAAAGGCTCTATGTGGGACACCTGTCTTGCTCCTTATGAGTTCAGTAGCATCCAAACACAGCAAAAACCATTCTGGTGAGTGCCCTTCTCACAATGTAAAATATGTGGCTAACCAGTGCTTTTTTTGCTTTGTCTCTGACCCCTAGCTGATGGTCCCATTAAATCTGTAGTTTAAATGGCAGCCTATTGGCATGCAGCACTTTCGTGGAAAAGTACTAGAGAATGTAACAGGGTAAAACCAGAGTTCTATAGAAGGTATGCTTAAAACCTATAGAATTGAATATTTATTGAATATTGAGTATCTATCTACATTTATTTTAAACCATCCTCTAGATTTCAATAGTAGGAATATAATTCTCGGTTAGAGTCTGAAAGTATTTTTAAAAAGCTAGAGAAAGATTACATTCTAATAAATACTATGGGGTGTTTCCTTAAGGGCAGGTCATAGCACCGCTAGGAAGGCTGTTCAGACTGGACATGTCTTGCAAATAATGTGCTTAGTTTCCTGGGAAGGGTACCAACTGCATCAGTCATAATGTACACTCTGCTGGATACTCAATGGTAATGTTGGCTCGCAGAATATGAGCAGACATTTGGAAATTATTTACCTTATTTCCTCATCTGCTCCCTGGACTCTTTATGTTCTCCCTTTTGCTTGCACCTCTGCACAATACGTTCATACACAAACTGTCACCTTTGCAACTTCCTTGATCCACCACTGGTCAAGAGCCTGGGAAACTCAGCTCACTGTCACAAGCTCACATGCCTCTGCCTTTCTGACATCTTCCTTTGGAAGGGATTTTCTCCCATCAAGCCTCCTTGCAGCAACACAGAACAATGAAACCAATCAAGGACAGGATCTCTGTTAGTACTTGTTTCCCTCCCACCTGCCTTCCTCGCAATAACAGAGAGAAATCAGAGAAATAAACCACATTTGATCCTAACTCATGTACATCTGCGACTGACAGAACAGCAAAATAGAATCCTCCCCACTGAAATCAGATTCCACTTCTTTTGTGACAAATAGGAAAGACTTCTACTGTTCACTGCTGAAATACTTTAGTAATGAATCACAGGGAACACATACTGTATCACTCAAACAAGATACAATATTAGTAAACTCCTCTTTTTCCCTATCTGAAGGAAGGTTTTTTTCCCCCTCTCTGTGGGTCTCAAAGGGCTGTTTTTGTTTTTTTTTATCCTTTCCCCATTAAGGCTCACAAAGGCAATCTTATTTAACAGGCATTTATTATAGCTCTTAAATCCACATTAAGAGCCCAATCCTTTATCACTGTAACTAAGCTCCATATATATTTTTAGTGTGTGTGTGTTGGGGCCAGGGGTTGGGGGGTGGGGGGAGGAGCTTTGATTTAATGGAAGTGGGATTTAATTTACAGGGCCTAATCCAAAACCCACTGAAAATCCTTCCACTGACTTCAGGGGAGGTTGGCTCAAGCCCTTAATAGCCAGTACAAGACAACATAAACAGAAGTGTCATTGTAGAAAGCCCTAATTGTTACATTATTCAAAGGCTTTCTTCATATACAATGCCACCCTGCAAGGCGCTGAATGCTCTCAGTCCTCTCTCAAGTACATGGGAGTTAAGGGTGCTGAGCACCTTGCAGGATCAAGCCCTCAAAGCTGGAGTTTTATTTTTAAGGGGAGAGTTAAGGAAATTCTCCCTCCTTGCTCCAGCTAAATGACTCTTCCCTCCTTATAAACATCTAATAACCTTCTCCCCATATTAATTTTTCCCTCCAGTTTGCATTATCAGAATATATTATGACATCATGTGTATATCAGTCTGCAGCACTTAAACCAATGTGGTATCTTATCCTATTCACCATTCTAGGAATTCTGGAGCAGTGAGAAAAATATCTACTCAATAACACAATTTGTTAGGCTTTAAATATATGAAAATATGATGTTTTTTTAAAAATAAATAAACAAAAACAATACCTTCTAGCACTTAGTTTTTTCAAAAAGCAAGTTTCTAAATCCTCCTTGGAGACACTGACATCTGTTGTCACCATTTTACCTTTAAACTATATAAAATCATTCATGCCCACTCTCAGGAAGAAAAAGTGAAGTGCTAGATTTTGCATTCAGCCTCTGGATTTATAGGCTATGTTCTTTTAGTTTACTCTCCAATGTTGCAGAGAATGTATGACAAGGAAAGGCTTATCATTAATTGTAGGCATTGTGCCAGTTGACTCCCTCAGTACAATACCTTCTCAGAACCTGAGGAAAATGAAATATGTAAAATAGAAGGAGACGATCTAAAGGCTGAGAGAATTATGCAAGTATTCAAATGAGAAGCAAATCAGACACTTTAAAAAAAGAGTCTGGAAAATAATCCTACATTGTGCAGACAGACAGGGAAATGAATTGATTAATTAGTTGGGGTTTTTGCATACACAGTGCTTTGCTTCCTATGACAAAAGATACACAGACACAAACATTTTTACATTACAAATGTATTTCCTGAGTCAAGTTAGTTTTTTTTTTAATTGATCATCAACATAGCTAATTAAAAACATTTCTGAAATATTCAGCTGTTTAGGCTTGAACCACACACTAGGTTGTCTGTTTTGCATACAAAATTACTATGAGGAAGCACCTAATTTGATCCATTAAATGCTAAATTGACATTAAAAGAGAGAGATTGTTATTCTTAATTTTCTACTCTGTTCAAACTGCTAATAAAAAAAAAGAAGAATTGTCTTTTCTAAACATGGTTCATATAAAGAAGTTGGCAGTTTTGAAAAAAACTTAAAGTCTCCCTGGGTTGATTTTATGATTAATTTTAAGTGAGGAGGTTATCATAATCTAGCCAAGCAACCATTTTTTCCCCGATTTCCCTCCCACACACAAACACTTTAAGGAGTAGTTCAGCAGAGCATTGAGAACATGACATTCCCAGACAAGTCTTTCATATTGTGATGACTTAAATTTACTCCTCCAAATGTGTTGATGGAAAACACATTTCTATTCATTCAAGGTATCACACATCAATGTAGAAAATATTTTAGATTCAGCTCAATTATCAAATAAAGAGACTACAAACTGAGTTATTGGGACCCCCGCTCTTAACAGGAAATCCGTCTTTTAAGTTAAAAATCATAGAGCCAGCATTGAATCTTAAAATGTGAATGTCATTTTAAGAGGAGTGTGGCATGTAAACCACACGGTAAAGTCACATACCAGAAATGAGGCAATACTCCTATATTGCATGTAATCTCAACCTTACATATGCAGCTGTTGAGCATATGACTCTCAACACAGTCAAAGGTGGCCAAAAATTTTCTTGCAAATCCAAAATTTAGGCTAGATTCACAAACTTGTTAGTTGAATCTTAACAGTGATTATGCAGAACCTAGAATTTATAATTTTGGGTAAAATCAAGCAAAACCTGATAATTTCAGTGGAGTTTTATCCTGAACTGAAACCAAAGAAAGATTTGCACAATGCACTTAGAACTTGTGAGCCACCAGGTCAACCTGCAGGCTGCAATGGGTTGACCTGTTTGCCCAAAAGAACCTACAGGCCTGTATCCAATGTTTTACAGCCAGGGTCAGCAACCTTCGGCACATGGCCCATCAGGGTAATCCACTAGCGGGCTGCAAGACCTTTTGTTTACATTGACTGTCCATAGGCACGCGCCCCTGCAGCTCCCAGTGGCTGCGGTTCGCCGTTCCCCCCAATAGGAGCTGCGGGAAGTGGCATCCAGCACGTCCCTGCAGCCCACGGCTTCCCACAGCTCCCATTGGCTGGGAACGGTGAACCGCGGCCACTGGGAGCTGTGGAGGGTCATGCCAGCAGACAGACAATGTAAACAAAATCTCTTGCGGTCCGCCAGCAGATTACCTTGATGGACCATGTGCCAAAGGTTGCTGACCCTGGCTGTAAGACATTGGATTAAGCGTTACTGCTAAACAGAATAAAAGGCTAAACTAGCTCTATGCGCTAGAAACTGAAGAGGTCATAATTATAAACTAACAACTCTATGTACATATAAATATACGGAATAACATGTACATTGCGCGCACAGTTCTAATGATACAGCAGTGTGAGCAGTTTCGCTTTATCTTTGGGTTCCTTAATATTCATTTTTCCCCAGATGGAAACAGTAACAGCAAGTTCACCAGCCAATTAGCATTTGCCAACAAGATGAAAGCAGCCTAAGTCATACGTATATACAATAAATATGAGATGGGTATATATGTTTATTTGTTTTTAAATGTTTACAGACATTTTATAGAAAGCTAAATGAGTTAACATCACAACCATACATCATATTCATACTGCAACATGTTCCCCATTCATTACAAACCAACACCCATCCACAATCCACAAATTACTCAAAATCAAACACACAAGTAATTCTGACCTGAAAGTACTCATATTTCTAGGAAATATATTTAAATAATAGATATACCTGAGAAATTTATAATATTAAGTAAATGAGAATAGGAAGTTGTGACATTATTGACATGAACTGGGACTGTATAGATCATTGTTGCAACCAAGATCCAGTAGTGGCACCAAATCTTGTATAAAGGGGGTCAAATAAGGTGTCTAAGACAAGGTTATGGTTCGCTTGTTATGATTATGCTATCTGCATGCATGTATCATTTTTGTACTTAAAGTTACAAGTATTGGCTCTATACTGTCTGTATTTCAAGCTTGTGCTGTGCTTCTGGGTGACACCCTAGACAATTTGGCATCAGCACTGCCTAGCCTGCTTGATGGCCCATTTAGGACCATCAGCTATACAAATGACCCACAAAAAGAAGGCAGATACACCGTGACTCAGCAAGGCATGCAGAGACATGCCTATGGACAGAACTCTTAAGGTTTTTCCATGTCAGGTGCTGGATAGCTCGTCTTCAGAACAAAGAAAACAAGAGACTATAAAAGGCTGTTGCAGCTTCTCCATCTTGTCTTCAATCCTCCTTCTTGCCTCTGGAGGAACTTTACTACAAACTGAAGCTCTGAACAAAGGACTGAATGACCCATCCCAGCTGTGATTTGATTTGAATCTGCAGTTTATTCTATCACTGCTACAAGCCTGAACCAAGAACTTTACCATTACTGTATGTAATTGATTCCATTTAACCAATTTTAGCTCTCATCTATATCTTTTTCCTTTTATGAATAAACCTTTAGATTTTAGATTCTAAAGGATTGGCAACACTGTGATTTGTGGGTAAGAGCTAACTTATATATTGACCTGGGTCTGGGGCTTGGTCCTTTGGTTATGAAAACCAATACCCCAGTCCTTTTTTACAGGGGTATTGGGTTTCATAACCATTCATCCCTATAACATGTGGCACTGGTTATGATACCGGGAAACTGGAGTGTTTAAGGGAATTGCTTGTGTGACTTACGGTTAGCCAGTGGGGTAAAACTGAAGTCTTCTCTGTTTGGCTAGTTTTGTTTGCCTTGGTGTGCAAAGGAACCCAAGCCTTGGGCTGTAACTGCCCTGCTTTAAGCAATTTGTCCTAAATTGGTACTCTCAGAAGTGTCCCACCAATGCCAGCATCATTACAGAAGTAAAACAGAATTTCTGTTTTAATAGAAAGAAGTTAAGATGACATGTTCATAGTGAATCATTGAAAATAATGAGAATTTTTTGTTTTCTTTTTGTTTTTAACTTCCACATAATCGTTTCTACCATATTTTACTATAGATGCCTATTGAATTCTCTGTAGTAATTCAGCCCTCCCCATCTTGACTTAAAGATGTCAAGTGATCCACCACATCCTCAGATAAACTGTTCCAGTGGTTAACTGCCCTCACTGTAAAACTTATTTCTATTCTGAATTTGTATAGTACATTTTCTGCCACTTCCTCTGTCAGGCTAGATCAGCCTTGGATTTTTGAAAGTGAATTATGGTGCCTCACATGGCACCTATTCCTGATATTAGGAATGTTAAAATTCAGAACATATTAGATATTATAGTGTTGAAATTAATGGTAGTGACAGACATCCAGTGACCTGGCAGAGGATTGTGAAAAGAAGAGAGGAGAGGCCTGAGTCACAAAGTTTGGATCTTGATTTGAATGTGAACTTCCCAAACATTCGAGAGTGGGCAGATCTGTGGGTTTGAATCAAGCCGCTCACTAATGACAACTAGAATTTCAAAAACAAAATTACATTCACACTTTAACAAGGTCAAGTAAATATTAGCACAGCACATGAGGAGAACTATGATACTGAATCTGTCCTCATTGTCAATAGGAGTAATAATGTGTGGGATTCCCCAGATAAACATGATGCAGGTGACTATAATATAAGATGCAGGATCTTAATTCAGATCAAGAATTTACATTTTGTGTTTTTCTTGGTCATCACTTAGTATAGTGTAACTCATTTTGTAGTAACCAGATTGCAGAAAGCTGAAATGGGACCATAGTGAAAATTAGGAAGACTAATTTCTTCCCCCTACCCAAAAAAAGACTTCAGATCTCAAGGCTCAGTGAAGAACAGGAACATGAAAACTACTTTATAAATTTGCTGCCTACGGTAATGATGTTTGTTGAATACCTTCCTTGAGCTGTGCTGTATGATTGGACAGCCAGATTGAGCATGACCAGGAAGGTGTTTGGCAGGAGATGTATTTCAGCTGTTTTTCATTCTTGTGTATCTACCTGTTTTGACAATGTTCTAATATGAAGAGTGCTGCTGTCAGAAATAATCTGTTGTTACTATAATAAAGCCTTTTGGAAAACTTTGCTGAAGTGTTAAATAAGTTACTGGCTTTAGGAAACATTGCCTTAAACTGTTTAATCAAATCCTCCCTATGTTTACCATTTGAACTACCAAGCAATAAATCCTTCTGATCCAACACTTGAATTCATAGCATAGAGTACAAAAGTGTGTGTGTGGGGGGGGAGGGAGACTGCGAATGTGTGCACAGTCATCTATTTTATTGGGAAATAATTACAGACTACCTATTGGGAGCACCGATACCTGGTGCTTATTTTCGTTTATAAATTTTTATCCTTATAACAACGTTTTTATAATGACAAATTAAAAGCAATATCCTCAAACACATTGTGCTACATTTAAGGGCAGTTTTAGTAATTCAGACATATTAATATAGCATTTTCACAGAATGCGTTGCTACATGCATTGTAAGCAGAAATGTGAAAATCTCTCCTTTAAGGCCATGAGTTTCAAATGTGTAACAGTTTTTCCTTCACAACTAACATTCTATATAAGAGATGAAGTTGGCAATACAGAACACCTACAGTTCACCTCCCAGAAGGCAAATAGGTTTTTCTAGGCTTCATGGCAACTAATAAGGATTCACTTATTTGCATATGAGACCCAACTGGTTAACACCATTCTGTGCCTCAGGACCATTCAACCCAATAAAACTCCTGGATACATTTCAGCAAAACAAGGCGATTGGTTAAGACCCGAGAGGAAAGATACTTATCCAAGGTGATCTGCAAACACAATCAGATATAGTTCATTTCCCATCAAATCAGCTTATCCTTTCCTACCTAAGGCCCCAAATCCTGCAAATATTTACATAAGTATTAATGTTAGCACTGCAAGGAGTCAATGGGACTATTTAGAGTGCCTAAAGTTAAGTACGTGTATTAAGTCTTTGCAGGATCAGGGAAAATAACTACTGGCTACACATTGTAACAATGGCGTCCGCAAACATCACACATACTGGCCCTGATCCTGCAATCAGATCCACGTGGAATGTCACTGACCTCAATGAAGCTGTATGTTTGTATACAGGAACCACTTGCATGAATCTGATTGCAGGATAAGGGCCTAAAATTCAAGATCTTTTGTGTGTGTGAGTGTGTGTGCATGTAAAATATTAATAACTTCATCCTGAAGGATTTCAATCCATCTTGCTTTTTATACATTTACAGGAATAACTAGTTCTGACATCCAGCCACTATCAGAGTGGAAAGTGTTACATTTAATAGCACACTGAAACAAAACACCTTTTTTTCCACCCTTACTCTAGAGAACCTAGATAAGGAATATGATCACATTTTAAAAGGATTTATTTATAGCTTTTCTGCCCATTTTCTCTCTCTCCCTCTCTTTCCCAATTGTCTTGTAAAATTCTACTGAATGAAATCATTTTGTATGGACATTGTCCATCACTTTTTACTGTATGTCATTTGAAGCTTACTTGAAAAAAAATCTGGATACAGATGAAAACACAACTCTCTTTAAAATAGGGAGAGAAGTGCCAATTTAGGCTTTAGGTAAGCTGAATATCATTACGTATATGGAATTTGCTCAACATACTGGGACTACTGACTATTTTTTTGCTGAAAGTGCACTCGCATTCTTAATAACCACAAGTAATTGGTACCGTAAATTAAAGAAAAGAGCACCCCTGCTCCTAGTGCCAATACAGATTCTAAAGGAAGAGTGACCCTTTCTGAAGAACCAACCCACAAGATTTTCACTGAAGATCTCCTTTCCAAGCACTGACGAGGCCTGATCCTACTAGGCTTGTAAAATCTGACAAAAGTCACAGTTCAGAATCTGTCTTCCTTGAGAAGCCTTTTGTAGCGGTCTAAAAAATCTTCAAACATTTTTAATGGTTGCCCAGTCATTTTAAAGTATATAGTAATATCAGATTCTTCCCCCATACACTTATTTACTTTGTGGATACTCTACTAGAATATAAAGACTAGGGCTGTAAGATATTTTTTGTGAAGCCACTTGTAAATCCCATTTTCATTTGTACATTGATCCTTCAATATATACCATGGTCCCTAACTTCTAGGCACTTTGTTATGTCTTTTAAGCCAAGAGAAAAGGTGTGGGGGCACAGAATTCTAAAGTGATTTCCTGGAAGCATTCTACATCAGGCATCCTCATGCTGCTAGCTGCACTAAGGTAATGTGCACAACAGTGGCTGCTGTTTCATCCTTATATAGGGTTTAGTGGGAGAGCATTGTCATGCTGGCTCAGCTATCAGTCAATGCAGTATACCAGGGTGGCCAACCTGTGGCTCCAGAGACGCATGTGGCTCTTCAGAAGATAATATGCAGTTCCTGCTAGGAGCCGACTCTGGGGGGAAAATGGTAGGTGCTCAGCACCCACCGGCAGCCCTATCAGCTATCAGCCCTATCCTTCCTTTCTCCCCCAGCACCTTCTGCCTGCCGGCAGCTCCGCCAATCAGTGCCTCCTCATCTTTGCCCCGTGCCTCCCTCCCACCACGATCAGCTGTTTCATGGCATTGAGGAGGCTTGGGGGAGGAGGAAGAGAGAGAGAGAGAGGGAGAGAGGACATGGTGCGCAGCCTCACCCCTCCCTCCCCCAGCACCACCTCCTCCCACCCCATGCCACCTGCCTGCCGCAATCAGCTGTTTTGTGACTCTCAGAAGGCTCATGGGGGGGGTGGGGTGGAGGAGCAAGGACAAAGCTCACTCAGGGGCAGGGGCAGGAAGAGGTAAGGCGGAGGTGTAGATGGGGACTTGGGGAAAGGGGTGGAGTGCGGGGTAGGCCCTGGGACAGAGACAGGGGTCCAGCATCCCCTGGCCGGCACCAATGTCTCCTTGAATAAAGCACACGGTGACTATCTGGTGTGGAAATTTTTAATCAAAGTTTTTCTTACACCATCTAACAATGGAAGGCAAGTGCAAACAGAAAAGAAAATACACAGATGAAAATCAAGGCTTCCCACAGGAGTGGGAGAATAAGTACTTTTTCATTGAACATAATGGTAAGCCCATGTGTCTTCTTTGCCAGACGTGTAACTCTCACTTCAAATCTTCAAACTTGCAGTATCATTTCGCTTAGAGCCATGCACATATGGATCAAGAATTCCCACAAGATACTGAACTCTGCGCTTTAAAACTGAAAACTTTGAAAAAACAAGCAGATGTAGAAGCCAGGTTCTTCACCAGATTTGCCAACCGATCGCAGACCGTAACGTTAGCCTCCTATTATGTGGACTGGCACATAGTCCGTCTGAAAAAGTCCTAATCTGAAGGAGAGTTTATGTGCCTCACCGATGTGGTTTCAATTCTGTCACCAGAAAATGAGACTCTACAGACAAAAATTTCTGGCCTCCAGCTTTCACACCACACAATAGAACACAGAATCTCTGACCTGAACAGTGACATTGAATCACAACTGCACTTGCAACTTCAGCAGTGTGAGTATTTGAGCATCACTTTGGAAGAGTTGTGCCATGCACAGGATAAACCTTATTATCGGTATTTGTCTGCACGGTGTCTGACGACTGTGTTGTAAGGGAAGAACTCCTCGATATCATAGAATCATAGAATCATAGAATATCAGGGTTGGAAGGGACCCCAGAAGGTCATCTAGTCCAACCCCCTGCTCAAAGCAGGACCAATTCCCAGTTAAATCATCCCAGCCAGGGCTTTGTCAAGCCTGACCTTAAAAACTTCTAAGGAAGGAGATTCTACCACCTCCCTAGGTAACGCATTCCAGTGTTTCACCACCCTCTTAGTGAAAAAGTTTTTCCTAATATCCAATCTAAACCTCCCCCACTGCAACTTGAGACCATTACTCCTCGTTCTGTCATCTGCTACCATTGAGAACAGTCTAGAGCCATCCTCTTTGGAACCCCCTTTCAGGTAGTTGAAAGCAGCTATCAAATCCCCCCTCATTCTTCTCTTCTGCAGGCTAAACAATCCCAGCTCCCTCAGCCTCTCCTCATAACTCATGTGTTCCAGTCCCCTAATCATTTTTGTTGCCCTTCGCTGGACTCTCTCCAATTTATCCACATCCTTCTTGAAGTGTGGGGCCCAAAACTGGACACAGTACTCCAGATGAGGCCTCACCAATGTCGAATAGAGGGGAACGATCACGTCCCTCGATCTGCTCGCTATGCCCCTACTTATACATCCCAAAATGCCATTGGCCTTCTTGGCAACAAGGGCACACTGCTGACTCATATCCAGCTTCTCATCCACTGTCACCCCTAGGTCCTTTTCCGCAGAACTGCTGCCTAGCCATTTGGGCCCTAGTCTGTAGCTGTGCATTGGGTTCTTCCGTCCTAAGTGCAGGACCCTGCACTTATCCTTATTGAACCTCATCAGATTTCTTTTGGCCCAATCCTCCAATTTGTCTAGGTCCTTCTGTATCCTATCCCTCCCCTCCAGCGTATCTACCACTCCTCCCAGTTTAGTATCATCCGCAAATTTGCTGAGAGTGCAATCCACACCATCCTCCAGATCATTTATGAAGATATTGAACAAAACTGGCCCCAGGACCGACCCTTGGGGTACTCCACTTGATACCGGCTGCCAACTAGACATGGAGCCATTGATCACTACCCGTTGAGCCCGACAATCTAGCCAGCTTTCTACCCACCTTGTAGTGCATTCATCCAGCCCATACTTCCTTAACTTGCTGACAAGAATACTGTGGGAGACAGTGTCAAAAGCTTTGCTAAAGTCAAAAAACAATACATCCACTGCTTTCCCTTCATCCACAGAACCAGTAATCTCATCATAAAAGGCGATTAGATTAGTCAGGCATGACCTTCCCTTGGTGAATCCACGCTGGCTGTTCCTGATCACTTTCCTCTCATGCAATTGCTTCAGGATTGATTCTTTGAGGACCTGCTCCATGATTTTTCCAGGGACTGAAGTGAGGCTGACTGGCCTGTAGTTCCCAGGATCCTCCTTCTTCCCTTTTTTAAAGATTGGCACTACATTAGCCTTTTTCCAGTCATCCGGGACTTCCCCGGTTCGCCACGAGTTTTCAAAGATAATGGCCAATGGCTCTGCAATCACAGCCGCCAATTCCTTCAGCACTCTCGGATGCAACTCGTCCGGCCCCATGGACTTGTGCACGTCCAGCTTTTCTAAATAGTCCCTAACCACCTCTATCTCCACAGAGGGCTGGCCATCTCTTCCCCATTTTGTGATGCCCAGCGCAGCAGTCTGGGAGCTGACCTTGTTAGTGAAAACAGAGGCAAAAAAAGCATTGAGTACATTAGCTTTTTCCACATCCTCTGTCACTAGGTTGCCTCCCTCATTCAGTAAGGGGCCCACACATTCCTTGGCTTTCTTCTTGTTGCCAACATACCTGAAGAAACCCTTCTTGTTACTCTTGACATCTCTGGCTAGCTGCAGCTCCAGGTGCGATTTGGCCCTCCTGATAACATTCCTACATGCCCGAGCAATATTTTTATATTCTTCCCTGGTCATATGTCCAACCTTCCACTTCTTGTAAGCTTCTTTTTTATGTTTAAGATCCGCTAGGATTTCACCATTAAGCCAAGCTGGTCGCCTGCCATATTTACTATTTTTTCAACTCATTGGGATGGTTTGTCCCTGTAACCTCAACAGGGATTCCTTGAAATACAGCCAGCTCTCCTGGACTCCTTTCCCCTTCTGTCACTAAAGGACAGAACTCATGGATGGATGAGACTTAAAGGAGGCGTTTTCGTTGCGTTTAAAGCCACTTGCCTTTACAGAAGCTCACTGCCTTTGCAACGGACAGGGTTCCGTCCATGTGGGAATCTGCAAATTGATTAGTAGAGCTTTGTAAGCCTGATAAGAGCATTCCTAAATTTTGGACATTTCACTGTATTATTCATCAGGAGCAACTAGTATCTAAAAATTGCAAATTTGATCACGTCATGAAATCTGTCTTGGTTATTGTGAAATTCATTCTCTCAAATGCACTCAATGACAGACAATTTAAAACCTAACTGAAGAACTGGATGAAGGGGACTCCCCCTGCTGATTTGCCGTTTCACTGTACAGTTTGATGGCTCTTGAGTGGCAACGTTATTTCCCGTTTTTTGAGCTCCTGTATCCAGTAAAATTGTTTATGGAGGAGGAGCGCAGACTACACCCCAAGCTTTCAGATCCTGGATGGGTTCTAGACTTGGCATTTCTTGTAGACATGCTGCTGCATTTGAATAAACTAAACATGGATTTACAAGGAAAATTCCAGTTGCTGTCTGATCTAGTGCAAAGCGTATTTGCATTCATGAACAAACTACAGTTGTTTCATCAACAAATACTTGAGGGAGAGCTGACACATGTTCCCTCAATGTCACAACTTCCAGCCAGATCAAAAGCAGGTGCAGCAGAACCCCTAAAACAGAGCACAACTAGGTATGCGAGCATGATTAAAGATCTTAAGGACAGTTTTGAGGGAAGATTCCAAGATTTGCAGCAGAAAAGACCTCATATCAGATTTCTGAATAACCCTTTTAGTGCTGAAGCAGATTGTCTGAAGCCCCCTTTAGTCACTGATGAAGCAACATCCCAGACCGAAATAACAGAACTTTTGGAAGATGACAGATTGAAATCTGTTCAGAAGACTGAGAGGACCCTTACTTTCTGGAAATCTGTACCAAAGGATAAATACCCCAACCCCTAAAATTAATCTCAGTGTTTGCCTCGACCTATCTTTGTGAGTCTGTTTTCTCGACACTCAAACATGTGAATGCAAGCACCAATCCGTTTAGACAGACAGCCACTTAAGAGAACTGCTGCATGTGAGCACAAGTGAACACAAACCAAAACTTCAAGGGAATTGTTGAAAGCAAAGATTGCCAGAAGTCCCACTAAGTAAAAGATTAAGTTGTTATTATCGTTAACTATACATTATAAATTTATTATAAATATACCTGATCAACGTATAATGATTATGTGTGTGTATATGTATGTGTGTATACACACACACACACACACGCATATACATATACGTATAAAATCATCACATATTACTGTGGCTCTTTGGCAATGTACATTGGTAAATTATAACTCATTCTCAGGCTCAGGTTGGCCACCCCTGCAGTATGCAGTGAGGTGACAGCTTCACCACCTTCCCACACTCTTTGGAAAAAGAAAAGGAGGACTTGTGGCACCTTAGAGACTAACCAATTTATCTGAGCATGAGCTTTCGTGAGCTACAGCTCACTTGAGCTCACTTGGCAAATTCTCCAGCTCCTCATGCCTCATCCAGGGATTACATGGACTAGGATTGTGGCCAGCCCTGGTTCAGAGCCATAAGTGAGTGTGTGTTTGATGGTTCTTTTTGTTCTCCCTCCCTATTTCTTGCAAGCCCATGTAGGGCTACTCAAAATATACTCCATACCAGTATAAAATTCTTCACTTTACAGGCCATGGATGTATTCCTATCAAGATTTTAGCATGCCCTATTAACTCTGCTTCTTGCTGGTTCTCCTCTTCCTTCAATGTCACTGAGTTTTGGTCTTCTATTCCTCCTCCAAGCTCCAGGATTGAGACCTCAAAAACCCATTGAGATGTCAAGGGTCAAGCTCGGGCAAGCATGAAATGAAAGTATTTTTTGCTGGGCTACATGCACCCCTGGTCGTATGCTGTTCACTCAAGTTTAAACAGTTGTTGAATAATTTAATGGGTACCTGCCATATCAAATGGTGAATTCTAAAAGAAAAAAAAAAGCTTTTCTTTGTTTTATTAGCATTCTGTACTGCAGTGAAACATCTCTACATAAAACTTAATCTAGAAAGTCTACTGACTGCTGATCTCTTCAGAGTAATCTATTCTCTTTAAAGTACCTAAATCATAATGACAAAGCAATGAACTGTATCACTTTGAACTCAAAGATCATCCAACACCATCTACATTGCTTGGTGGGGACCGGAACATGTTTACATGCTTCTTTCTCACTAAACCAAACAGCAGATTAGAACTTTTGCTGTCTACACATCTGTTTACCCACAAACTTTATACATGAAATTTACCACCTATTGGTGATGCAGGTTCCAGTTCTTCAGGTCAATTAACAGTAATGTGTGTGAGTTTCAGTGGCCTGAATTTTGAAAAATACTTTAAAATTCTTTTATATTTAAGGTAGAAAAATGACATTTATTCCAGTATTCTGCATTGTTGACATACCTCACCACTCATAAAATAGTAAACTGTGGCATTTGGTCCTATTTATCCCACGTAGATTTCTACTTCTGTATGAAGAAAACAGCAGCTGCTGTGACCACTGCAAGTACAGGCAGTCTTCTGACTTCCTAGTTTTGTCAAGACAAGTTAAATATGAATCTGTAAAGATCGTATCAGTGCTCCTGTTGCAAATGAATTGTTACTCTGTTTTGCATCCATGCTACAGAAATAGGAGCAGGTTGAGTTTCTGTTCGAGATTTATCATATCTAGCGTTAAAACTGAAAAGAAAATGTTTCCTTGTCTGCGTAGGGGAATCCCACTAAAGTATACAGCAACCAAAGTATACAGCAGAGGGCTCTGATAAGTTGTTCCTTAATATGACTGACTACAAGAGACACTATTTTAAATCATCCTTTGGGAAATAATTTCATTTGTATTAAAAAAGAGAGCCTTGAATAATTGCTCAATATTTTACAGTTTGGATGATCACAGCAAACCTAAAAAAAATGTAATAATTTCTCTTATTTTCCTATTGAAAATTACTAGCGATTTAATAGTTGCAGAGTACAGTTTTACCATCAGTTCCATTCATGTAGTTCAGCGTTTCAGTTCCATGGGGGAAAATGTCAATGGGGATTCCTCTATGGAAGATCAAATTGGACCCTAATGATTTACTATTGTGTGGAGTATAATATGGATAGTACGCTATAAGATGGCATTAACAAAAAGATACCACTGGGTTTTGACCCACTTTCTATTACGTGAAGCTAGTCTCTCTTCTCTCCTCTGAATTTGCAAATATGAGGTTTATGGAAAAAGACAAATATCATAAGTATCCCAACAAAGCTATTTTTTAAAATGTCACCAGGTTTAATAAGGTAAGTAATACGATGCCTGAGCAAGTAGCATGTGACCCATTTTGCCTTAATGGACTAACAGCCTTTTAAAAATGTAACAGTTATTATTAGTGGAATTACTCCAGATGTTTTAAGTTGCTGTGACAGGTTTCATTCTGAGTTCTATCATTTGTATGAATTCAGATACCCGTGTATAGGTGCTTAGATTCTATGGGGATAAATGAAAATATAAGAACTAAGAAGGTTGGATAGATCGCTGAATCTGAACTTTGAACTTCAGTGAAACCATGTGTTTACCTTCCTTGATATCTGAATAAATCAAATACATAAATAAATGAATCAATGAAGAAATAATAAATAAATAAATAATGCCAGATGTGGCTGATTTTTGACTGTGTGTTATGTGAAATAGCTTGGAGGATATAGAGCAGAACCCAGTTTACCTAATTGGGACCGGGACAGATCGAATAATCAAAAAATTGGATAATCTGGAGAATGGTAAAGTGCCATTTGACAGCCACAGGAAAGATCACCCACTTCTGGATTTGCATGCACTGGTTGTTCGAGTAATACAGAGAGCTGGATAATGGAGGGTCGAAGGAATAGGGTTCTATTGTATATATTCCTACAGCCTCACAGAGGTGGCGTGAGTTCCAGTAATTAATGGATGTTTCTCTAGCGCTTTAAGATTTTTGAATGAAAGATTCAAAACGCGTGAAGTATTACTATTGCTCATTATCATTCAAGAGAATGTCTCAGATGCTCACTAAAGATAATGTAACTGTGATGTGTTTGAGAGAAAGTCTAACTACATCAATTATTTACATTTAAATGGAAAAAAACAAAACAAAAATGTGGTAGGAGTGAATATGTTAGGCTATATTTCTTATTGTTCTATAACCAGTTCTAAACAGATATCTTACTGAGGATGACTTGCAGTGTGTATTATGTCTCTGCTGAAGAGGTATATTTCGGTAGCAGGAAAACTACACAAACAAAAATGTTGCAAGAATGCATATATTCACCTTAATATTCCAATGCTGTAGAATATTTATTCTATTTCTCATCCATTTGACTGGTTATTTTCTCTCTGACCCATTCAGAACACACTTTTTGTCTTCCTCACTATCTGGAGATCATTTCGCATTGAAAATTGAAAACAAGACATGCTGTCAAACAAGGAGGGCACACCTAGTGGAATCCCTCAGGGTTCAATCCTGGGTCCGGTACTTTATTTTCATTAATGACTTGAGAAATGCCTGGGGAGAGTATGCTTACAACATTTGTTGATGACACCAAGCTGGGAGGGATTGCAAGTGCTTTAGAGGACAGGATTAAAATTAAAAACGACCTTGACAAATTAGAGTTTTGGTCTGAAGTCAACAAGGTGAAATTCAATAAAGACAAGTGCAGTACTTCAGAAAAGGACTGCACTTAGGAAGCAAAAAAATCAAATGAACAACTACAAAATGGGGAACAAATGGCTAGGTGGTTCGACTGCTGAAAAGGATCTGGGGTTAGACTCATAGGGTCAGAAGGGATCATCATGATCATCTAGTCTGAATTCTTGCAATTGTAGGCCACAGAATCTGGCCCACCCACTCCTGTAATAGGCCCTAAACCTCTGGCTGAGTTACTGAAGGCCTCAAATCATGGTTTAAAGACTTCAAGTAATAGAGAATCTGCCATTTCCACTAGTTTAAACTTGCAGGTGACCCATGCCCCATGCTGCAGAGGAAGGCGAAAACCCCCTAGGGTTTCTGCCAATCTGACCCAGGGGAGAATTTCTTCCGAACCCCAAATATAGTGATCAGTTAGACCCTGAGCATGTGGGTATCACCAACCAGCCAGAAATCTGGGAAATAATTATTTGTAGTAATTCAGAGCCCTCCCCATCTACTATCCCATCACTGACTGTTGGGAAACATTTGTTGTGAGCAGTCACAGATTGCAATGTGCCATCCCTACACAAATTTATCAAGCTCAGTCTTTAAGCCAATCAGGTTTTTTAACTTGATGACGAGTTTATATCCATTTGTTTTTGTGTTCACATTGGCACTTAAATTAAATAACTCTTCCCCCTTCCTGGTTTTTATCCCTCTTGATGTATTTATAACGAGCAATCATAAGTCCCCTTAGCCTTCTTTTGATAAAGATAAACAAGCCAAACAAGCCAAATCTCCTCTCAGATGGCAGGTTTTCTATTCCTTGGATCATCCTAGCAGCCCTTCTCTTCACCAGTTCCAGTTTGAATTAATCCTTCTTAAACACGGGAGACCAGAACTGCACTCAGTATTCCAGATGAAGTCTCACCAGTGTCTGGTATAATGGTACTAACACTTCTCTGTCTCTAATGGAAGATTCACCCGATGCACTGTAGGACTGCATTAGCCTTTTTCATGGTCACATCACATTGGTGACTCAGTCATCCTGCGATCAACCAATACACCCAGGTCTTTTCCCTCCTCTGTCACTTCCAACTGATACAGCCCCAACTTATAACAACAATTCTTATTGTTAGTCTCTGAATGCATAACTTTGGAATACTAAATTTCATCCCATTTCTATTACTCCAGTTTACAAGGTCATCCAGATCTTGTAAGATATTGTGATCCTCCTTTGTACGGGCAACACCTCCCAACTTTGTGTAATCTGCAGATTTTATTAGCACACTCCCACTTTTTGTGCCAAGGTCAGTAATAAAAATGTTAAATTAAAATTGGTCCCTGAGAAACTCCACTAGTAACCTCCCTCCAGCTGGACAGTTCAGCCCAATGAGTTCCTTATCCACCTTTCAATTCTCATATTAATCTGCATTTTCTCCAATTTAACTAATTTTCTATGTGGACCTGAACAAATGCCTTACTGAAATCCAAATAGATTAGATTTACTGCATTTTCTTTGTCTAAAAAATCAGTTATCTTCTCAAAGAAGGAGATCAGGTTGGTCTGGCATGATCTACCTTTTATAAAACCATGTTGTATTTTATTACAATTACAGTTAACCTCTATGTCCTTAAAGACTTTCTCTTTCCAAATTTGTTCCAAGACCTTGCATACAACTGAGGCCAAACTAATAGACCTGTAGTTTCCCAGATCACATTTGTTTCCTTTCTTAAATATATGCAAGTATATTTAAGTATTAGCAATTCTCCAGTCATATGGTTCAGCCCCCAAGTTTACCGATTCATTAAAAATCCTTGCTATTGTGCTTTCAATTTCATGTGCCAGTTCCTTTAATATTCTTGAATGGAGATTATCCAGGGCCCCGTTTTAGTTCCATAAAGCTGTTTGAGTTTGACTTCAGCCTAGTTTGTGATGATTTCTACCTCCATATCCTCATTCCTATTAGCCTGCCACTACCCCAACCTCTTCATTACCTCCGTTTTTAATGAGGCAAAAGTACCTATTTAAGTGTTGGGCCAGCCTAGATTATCTTTAATCCTCAGTGTTTAGTGCTTCCACTTCTTTCCTTGTTTTCTTATTTATATGGCGATCAAACCTTTTACTATTAGTTTTCATTCCCTTTGCAAAGTCCAACTCTGCTTGGCTTTTAGCTGTTCTCACTTTATCCCTACACTTTCTGATCTGCAAGAGGTAGCATTCCTTGCTGATCCATCCCATCTTCCATTCCTTCTTGGCTTTCTTTTTCTTATTCATTTGTTCCAGATGCTTGCTCAACCAGCTTGGTCTGCAACCTTTCCCTCTGTTTTTTTGCTATTTTGCTATTGTGGACCACAAATTGAATATGAATCCACAACATGATGCAGTTTGATAAAGGCTAATATAATTCTGGGGTGTGTTATTAACAGGCGTGTCATATGTAAAACGTGGGAGGTAATTGTCCTGTTCTCAGCTCCGGTGAGGTCTCAGCTGGAGTAATGTGTCCAGTTCTGGGTGCCACACTTTAGGAAAGATGTGGATAAATTGGAGAAAGTCTAGAGGAGAGCAACATAAAAGGTTTAGAAAACCTGACCTATGAACAACGTTAAAAAACAACTGGGCATGTTTAGTTTTGAAAAAAGAAGACTTGGGGGACTGGATAGCAGTCTTCAAATATAAGGGTTGTGAAAAGAAATTGTTCTCCATGTCCACTGAAGATAGGACAAAAATTAGTAAGATTAATCTGCAGCAAGAGAGATTTAGGTTAGATATTAGGAAAGACTTTCTAACTATAAGGGTAGTTAAGTTCTGGAACAGGACCCCAAGGAAGGTTGAAAAAATCCCTGTCACTGGAGGTATTTCAAAACAAAAGTTGGACAAACACCTGTCAGGGATAGTCTAGGTTTACTTGGTCCTGCCTTAATGCAGGGGACTGAACTTGATGATTTCTCAAGGTACCTTCCAGCCCTACCTTTTTATGATTCTAAGATACACAGTGTGCATATTCTCGCTGAGTCTCACAAAAAGACAAGTGGAGAATGATGGGAAGCCAATTCTTCATTCTCACAGTGGTAACACAGGGAAGGAGAAAAACACTTAAAATATAATATATTTTAGACATATGGTTGTGTAAGAAGATATCTATATATTTACTTATATCACATCTAAGCACAAAGCTACCAGACAATCCCTATTACCCAACCTCTTCTTAACTGAAATGTTTGGATTAGGACAATTGCAGGTCTTTTACATCCCACCAGCAGCAATGTGCACAAAATATTGCAACTCTATTTAGTCAAAGCTCCATTTCCCAAGAAAGTGTGGGGTTTTTGTTTTTGTTTTTAAGTTTGAGACCTTGAGGCAAATCCAATTTGTATTGTAACTGTACATTGTTTTATGCAATATGCAAGTACAATTTTGCATAAAGCTATACTGATGTCCCATTTAATTTATGAAGTGATGCCAGATTACAATCTTGTCTGTCTACCTGTTTGTCAGAGAGGCATATACAGCCACCACTACTACCTTACAATGCATTTTATACACCATGCATTTAAGAGAATAGTCCTCATTGGAAAAATAACAGCCATCTCCTATTTTACCAACAGAGGCAAATTCTGCCTTTGAAACATTTCTGCAGCTCCCATTTGTTTCACCACTGAAGGTGTACCACTACTTCTCTACCTTGCCATTCAAAGGCAATTATATAATCTGTGTCTATTAATGCCCAAATAGTGCTATTTAGAATTCCAGACAAAAACTCAGCGGAAGCAAATTTCACACAGCCCTAAATCCAGTTTTCAGCAATCTACACTATCTGGCTTATTAACATAAAATCAGACTACAAGACACTCCTTTACAAATGAAACAGAGTAGTTATTTATGAAGAAATCAGTCATCTTAACTCATGAAACATACACAGAAAATTCCATTTGTGGTGAGTAATTAGATCATAACCAGAAAAACTTTATACTACACTACATTTTATTTACATGTCATGCAGCATGGTGCTTAGAAAAGGGCTATATGTTTTAACTAATTATGGTAACCAAAAGAAAATTAAGATTTGTTTGGAGATAAGGGGACAAGCATGAGAAATGCAGGATTAATGAGACTTGTTCAACTTGGCTATTTTAACAGAAAGCCCTTTATAAACTGAGATCTATTTATAGCTATCTCTTCTTTAAACAGATGCCCTCATTTCTTTTTGTAACTTTTAATATGCTGTTTGTTTTAAATAGATGTCACTTTCCTCTACATTAGAACATCTGGGTCACTTAACGTACCTGGCAACAGACTCAGAAAATACCACTTGTAATGTGAAATGGAAATTTGATCATCTCATCAATATATACTAAAGTAACCATATGCTGTAACAATACATAATGTATGTTCACACACACACTTTCAAAGGTTCTAAAGTAAACTAATGCTCTTCAATCTCTGTCTTTATTTTATTCTTTTACAGATGTTGAGGAAATATAATATTAGTCAAAGCTTTAACGTGAACAACTGGAATAGGTTTTCACAGTTTCCTTTGTGTTCCACTTTGCATCTTTCCCTTTTCTTGTCTGAAATTCTCAGCCAGATGGCTCTCAGTGATGAGACAAGATACAAGATGATTTCACTTGGGTGTGAATTAAACTAAACCAAATTAAAGGCACTTTAATTCTGAATTGGAATGTCTACACAGTGGTTTAATGTGGTTTTCATATATTTAAAGCCAGAAGGGACCATTGTGATCATCTAGCCTGACCTCTTGTACAACACACACCATGGAACTTCCCCAATATAATTCCTAGAGAAGCCCCCAAAATAATTAATGAATCCATTTTTAATTCACACCTTTAGCTAATTCAGATTAACTTTCCCGATTGTCTCCATGTAGACAAACCCTCAGACTCCCACAGACACTCCAAAAAATGTGACCCCAAGTGCAATCTGTATTATTCTTTATTATTTGTACTATGAGTGTCTAGAGTGTCTAGGAACCGTAGTAACAGACCAGGACCCCATTGTGCTAAGCACTGTACAAAAACAGAGCAAAAAGAAAATCTATAGCCCTCTTATTTTTAAGTAGGGCATTCAAGAACACTCATAGGGAGTATGAGCAACTTACTCTGTATTTACAGTTATTGAGGCAGACATATTCACTTTAAGGAATGCCTATCAGCTGACCTATAACAAAATTTGAATGAACTATACCAAGTACATTATTCCTAATAAATAGGGCCCTACCAATTCATGGTCCATTTTGGTCAATTTCATGGTCATAAGATTTAAAAATAGTAAATTTCATTATTTCATCTATTTAAATCTGAAATTTGAGAATATTGTACTTGTAGGGGTCCTGACCCAAATCAGAGTTGTGGGGGGAGGGTGTCACAGGGTTATTGTAGGGGAGGTTGTGGTACTGCTGGCCTTACTTCTGCCCTGCTGCTGGTGGTAGCACTGCCTTCGGAACTGGGCAGCTGAAGGGCAGCAGCTGATGGCCAGGAGCCCAGCTCTTAAGGCAGAGCTGCTGCCAGCAGCAGCACAGAAGTAAGGCTGGCATGGTGTGGTATTGCCACCCTTACACTTATGTGCTGCGGCCTGAAGAACTGGGCCCTCAGTCAGCAGCTGCCACTCTCTGGCCGCCCAGCAATGAAGGCAGCAGCGCAGAAGTAAGAATGCCATGCTATAGGGTAAAAGCACACGAAAGACCAGATTTCACAAGGGGGAGACCAGATTTCATGGTATGTAATGCCTTTTTCATGGCCGTGAATTTGATAAGACCCTACTAATATATGGTAGGATTCATTAACATCTGGAATACAAAAATAAGATTTTAAATATACAACTGAAAAATTAATAATGTTTCATGAAAAACTGTCTTGTGTTAGCCTAGGCCTAGAATCTTTGGGACAAACAAACAAACAAACAAACAAAACTGTTACAAAAAAAGTAGAGAAGAAATCACGAAGACATAAGCACATTCCTTTTGATCAATGTTCATCCGATTTACACAGCCAGAATATGTCAACATGTTAGCTGGAGGAACACTGACCTTAGAGTCTGGTGTTCTATTTTTTTAATTTTTTTTTTGAAGTGCAAAATCATTTTTAGTGTCCAGTACTAACTGCATGAAACAATACTGTCTGCAGGTAAATTAAACACTGTCTTTCCAGGACAGTTCTTTACCGGTGAGAGATAGAGGAATTAATGGAATGGTAACTCACTGCAAAGGGTCTGTTTTAGAGAAGACATACATAAACATTGGTGCTTTGATCAAGAGTGTCCTTCAGTTATTTCCTTCTATTCTCTCCCAACTGTCACAACAATATACACAATTATAGAATAGACATTTGCTCTTAATATTGACTATTAAGTTGAAATACATCTGGCAAGTCTTTGAAACTTACATTTCCTAAGGAACATATTATCTACCTGAGATTCAGTCATAGTTTGTCTAACAATTCTTTATATTATAAAAGCTTCCTAGGAATTAACTCATCTGAAAATTTGTTAAAACACAGATATCATTGATAACATGACAGAAAAGTTGTGAAAAATATGCCAAAGAATCTTCCCTTAGTATCTGGGAAGTCTCTATAATTTATAACAAGCAGATTGTTGTGGAGAAGCAATATGTTCCAAGTCACTTGTGCCACTACGTCATTGCTATGTCACTGCTCCATGCCTATTTCCCTTCTCACACATTTGCTTCTCTATTTAGATAGGAAGATCTCTGGTTGTGTCTACCCTGCCATTAAAATCATACTACCTGGGTTTGCCAACCCTCCAGGATTGTCCTGGGGAGAGGTGAAAGTAAGCCAGTCCAGTCTGGTGTACCTGTAAGAAAGTGGCCACTGGTACACAGCCGACCATACAGGCTGGGCTGCTGATGGGGGTGGGGGGCAAAAGGGGCAGCTGCCCTGGGTCCCAGCAATTTAAAAGGGCCTGGGGCTCCCGTCAGTGGCTCCTTTAAATCGCCACTGGAGCCCAGAGCTCCCGGCCACCGCTGCCGCTACCCGGGGCTCTGGTGGCAATTTAAAGGGCCTGCAGGTCTCAGCCGCTGTTGCCACTACTGCTACCACACCAGTGGTCAGTGCCCTGGGCCCTTTAAATCACCGCTGGAGCCCCGGGTGGTGCAGGCCAGGCAGCGCTGAAGGGCTGGCTGAGGAGGCCTGGTCCCAGCCCCGCCTCTTCCATCCCTTCCGGGGTCCTAGAGCCCCCCCACCACCACCACCTTACCCAGGACACCGGCCACCCTGCATACCAGTAAGTCTGTTAAGTTACTTTCACCCCTGTCCTGGAGTCTCCAAGAATGCGTCCAATGAAAACCGGCAACCCTAGTGCTAGCTGACTTAGGCTTGCAGGGCTCCGGCTAAAGGGTTGTTTAATTACAGTGTAGATGTTCGGGCTTGGACTGGAGCCCAGGCTCTCACCCTATGAGGTGGGAGGGTCCCAGACTCCACAAGTTGTAACTTAGGGAAGAATCAGGTTTAACTGTTTACTGTTTCACCATTCTTCCTAACCTCTCAGTGGAACATGGGTAGAAAAGGAATATGGACCAATTAATATGGGCCATTCCTAATTATAATAATTTGTCTCCCGACGGCCTCAAAGCACTTTTCAAACATTAAGTAAATAAGTCTCAACACACACATAAAGTAAATATATTATTTTAGTGAATGAACAGACACATAGGTTACCCAAGGTCACAGAAGTCAGTTGTACAATCCCAAATATGTCCCAGGAAATAGAAAAGGAGTACTTGTGGCATCTTAGAGACTAACCAATTTATTTGAGCATAAGCTTTCGTGAGCTACAGCTCACTTCATCGGATGCATACTGTGGAAAGTGTAGATCTTTTTATACACACAAAGCATGAAAAAATACCTCCCCCCACCTCACTCTCCTGCTGGTAATAGCTTATCTAAAGTGATCACTCTCCTTACAATGTGTATGATAATCAAGTTGGGCCATTTCCAGCACAAATCCAGGTTTTCTCACACACACACACCCCCCACACAAACCCACTCTCCTGCTGGTAATAGCTTATCTAAAGTGATCACTCTCCTTACAATGTGTATGATAATCAAGGTGGGCCATTTCCAGCACAAATCCAGGGTTTAACAAGAACATCTGGGGTGGGGGGTGTAGGAAAAAACAAGGGGAAATAGGTTACCTTGCATAATGACTTAGCCACTCCCAGTCTCTATTCAAGCCTAAGTTAATTGTATCCAATTTGCAAATGAATTCCAATTCAGCAGTTTCTTGGTGGAGTCTGGATTTGAAGTTTTTTTGTTGTAATATTGCAACTTTCATGTCTGTAATCGCGTGACCAGAGAGATTGAAGTGTTCTCCAACTGGTTTATGAATGTTATAATTCTTGACATGTGATTTGTGTCCATTTATTCTTTTACGTAGAGACTGTCCAGTTTGACCAATGTACATGGCAGAGGGGCATTGCTGGCACATGATGGCATACATCACATTGGTGGCTGTGCAGGTGAACGAGCCTCTGATAGTGTGGCTGATGTTATTAGGCCCTGTGATGGTGTCCCCTGAATAGATATGTGGGCACAGTTGGCAACGGGCTTTGTTGCAAGGATAGGTTGCGATATTACAACAAAAAAACTTCAAACCAGACTCCAGCGAGAAACTGTTGAATTTGGAATTCATTTGCAAATTGGATACAATTAACTGAGGCTTGAATAGAGACTGGGAGTGGCTAAGTCATTATGCAAGGTAACCTATTTCCCCTTGTTTTTTCCTACCCCCCCAAGACATTCTTGTTAAACCCTGGATTTGTGCTGGAAATGGCCCACCTTGATTATCATACACATTGTAAGGAGAGTGGTCACTTTAGATAAGCTATTACCAGCAGGAGAGTGGGGTGCGGGGAGGTATTTTTTCATCTTTATAAAAAGATCTTCTACACTTTCCACAGTATGCATCCGATGAAGTGAGCTGTAGCTCACGAAAGCTTATGCTCAAATAAATTGGCTAGTCTCTAAGGTGCCACAAGTACTCCTTTTCTTTTTGCAAATACAGACTAACACAGCTGTTACTCTGTCCCAGGAAATGTAATTCCGAGTCCCCTGCTGTAACCCTTAAATCACACCATTTTTCTGTAATGGCACTACCTGCAAAAGCCCTCTCATTTCATTTTCTACACACTGCCATTCCCCTCTCACCCCTCTTCCTACTCCCCAGTCACTAGAAAAGAGACATTAATCCACTTCTGATATGAACGCCTGTCTCCTTGACATACTGATGTTCATATAGATGCACCTCTTCTTAGCTTTTCTTCCCCTTGTGTAAAGCTGAAGGTGTCTTTAGGTTGAACTAAAGGGTAAACACAAAAGCAGAAAGAAATAAGAAAGATGAAAGAGAACAAGATAAGAAGCAGAGAGCGGTGCTACAATTCTCCTCAGCGGTTTATGCTGTGTTGTAACAAATCAGGCTAGCATGGATTCTGTCATAAACTAGCAAAAAGACAGTACAACTTCCAAAGGTCATTTCGGTTTTTAAAAACCTGCATTAAAACAAGATGTTGCCCTTAATTTCTTTTTTTATCTGTCAACTAGAGAGAGAAAGACAGACAGAGATGCCACCCATGGCTTCAGAGCCCAAGCTCCAACCTGAGCCACAACTTAAAAGTGATGTGTATACAGCTATTTTTAGAGTGCGAGCACAAGGCCCACTAGCCCAAGTCTGTCAACCGGGCTGGAAGGCTCACTCCCCAGACTCCAAAATGCTGTGTAGACCACACCCTGTATGTCGGCATCATGATAGGCCTCCCAAATATGACTATTTATTCTCACAAGATGCCTGTGAAATAAGAAAGAATTATTCCAGTTTTATAGATGGGTAAACTGAGGGGAAGGCACAGAGGAAATCACTGGAATTTAATCCAGAACATTTGAATCCCAAATCCAGTGCCTTAATCAAATCAGAAGACCATTCTTCTTCTCTCATTGCCAATCCATTGAACTAGTAATCCTCCATCTGAACTGAGACAAGTGTACACTGAAACCCTCTTCTTTATACGTTGATTCTAAGTTCTAAGTTGTTAGCCCCACTTCCACACCTTTTTCTATCTTCACCCACTAAACTATCAATCTCAGAAAATTCACTGAACAACAATTATGTAATTTAGTATCCAAACCTTGTTGACGTGATCCAACTGCATTCTCTCAGATATAGTGAACTCTTAAAAATCAGACAGACTACTTAACTAGAATTCAACAGCGTATGATTTTCAAAAAAGGATGTATGGTTGTGAAGTGTGAGTCATTACCATGGAGTGACCTGAAACAACAGTGGTATTATTGTTTGGGCTATCAAGTGATTAAAAAAATTAATTGTGATTAATCACACAATAATAGAATACCACTTATTTAAATATTTTGATGTATTCTACATTTTCAAATATATTGATTTCAATTACAACACAGAATGCAAAGTGTACAGAGCTCCACTTTATATTCATTTTGATTACAAGTATTTACACTATAAAAATGTATTTTTCAATTCACCTAATATAAGCACTGTAGTGCAATCTCTTTATCATGAAAGTTGAACTTACAAATTTAGAATTGTGTATAAAAAACTGCATTCAAAAATAAAACAATGTAAAATTTTAGAGACTGAAAGTTCACTCAGTCCTACATCTTGTTCAGCCAATCACTCAGACAAACAAGTTTGTTTACATTTGCACGAGATAATGCTGCCCGCTTCTTGTTTACAATGTCACCTGAAAGTGAGAATAGACATTCTCATGGCACTATTGTGCCCAGTGTTGCAAGATATTTAGTGCCAGATGTGCTAAAGATTCATATGTCCCTTCATGCTTCAACAACCATTCCATGGGACATGCATCCATGCCAATTATGGTTTCTGCTCGATAACAATCCAAAGCAGTGTGGATCGATGCATGTTCATTTTCATTATCTGAGTCAGATGCTACCAGCAGAAGGTTGGTTTTCTTTTTTGGTGGTTCGGGTTCTGTAGTTTCTGCATCGGAATGTTGCTCTTTTAAGACTTCTGAAAACATGTTCCACACCTCATCCCTCTCAGATTTTGGAAGGCACTTCAGATTCGTAAACCTTGGGTCGAGTGCTTTAGCTATCTTTAGAAATCTCACAGTGGTACCTTCTTTGCGTTTTGTCAAATCTGCAGTGAAAGTGTTCTTAAAACGTTCAACATGTGCAGGGTCATCATCTGAGACTGCTGTAACATGAAATATATGGTAGAATGCAGGTAAAACAGAGTGGGGGAGCGTACAATTCTCCCGAAAGGAGTTCAGTCACAAATTTAATTAACACATTATTTTTAATGAGCATCATCAGCATGTCTCTGGAATGGTGGCCAAAGCATGAAGGGGCATATGAATGTTTATCATATCTGGCACGTAAATACCTTCCAATGCTGACTACAAAATGCCATGCTGTTCTCATTTTCTCGTGACATTTTAATTAAGAAGAGGGCAGCATTATCCTCCTGTAAATGTAAACTAACTTGTTTGTCTTTGCAATTGGCTGAACAAGATGTAGGACTGAGTGGACTTGTAGGCTCTGACGTTTTAAACTGTTTTGTTTTTGAGTGCAGTTATGTAACAAAAAAACCCCTACATTTATAAGTTGCACTTTCACAACAAAGATTGCACTACAGTACTTGTACGAGGTGAATTGAAAAATACTATATCATTTTTACAGTGCAAATATTTGTAATAAAAATAATGTACACTTTGTATTCTGTGTTGTAATTGAAATCAATATATATGAAAATGTGGAAAAAATTCCAAAATATTAAATTAATTTCAATTGGTATTCTATTGTTTAACAGTGTGATTAAAACTGTGATTAAATGCGATTAATTTTTTTAGTTAATTGTGTGAGTTAACTGTGAGTAATTGACAGCCCTAATTATTTATGTAAACAGTCTCTGGTATGGAAATTAACACAAATAAAAACTAAACACTAAATTCCCAAATTATCATCAGCTGCTTTTGGCAGTTAAGATTAATCATTTCTTATAACCACTTAAAACATTTTTCTCCTGTTCTTAAATACACATCTAATAGTATCAAAGATGTGACATGAATGCATTGGAGATCCAAATGCCTGTATCTAATTTCCTTTTCAAAATACACATTTAGATTATTCAATCTATATCACCACTGAGCCATTGCTACATTTTGGCACAGCTAGTTGCTTATACTGGGATGCCTGTTTAATAGTCTCAACCAATCTACGAGAGGTTGGTAACCTAATACACATATGGATAAGCAGAGGCTTCGTCTATCTTTCAGATCTCCCCTTCAGAAGTTGATTTTTGTGATGAATAGTAATCTCCCACTCTCCACAAAACAGAAGAAAAATGAACTTAAAGGTTTTGAGAGCTGCAAGATGTACAAGAGCAAAGAGAATAGTGGAGTCTCTGTCTGTTTTTGAGTTCTCACAGCAACTAAGTTGAATCTGCAGTCTCAATGCCATAGTATTTTACATTAACTATACATGTTCAGTCACGCTATATGATCTCAGCACAGTCCAACAGTTTTGTTTTGTGTGCATGGGCCAAGCTGTGCAGAAGAAGCCTAAATCAAGGTTTAACAGCATCAGTCAGAAATTACCCTAACCATGATCTTCTTGTCACCTCTTACTCACGCTACCCAGCTGCGACCCACAACAATGCAGAGAACGTTGACAAGCAAATTAACTTCCACTCACATTAACTTTAGCTAGTCCTCAGCTATAGCCACATTCCTGCTAACCACAAAACATGCTTTCTGTCCTTCATGAGGCTGGAAAATATTGTTTCAGGTCTTAGGGAAAAATGCATCAATGTCATTTTATTTTGATACTCCCATTCTGTGTAAATGAGATTTTTTGTGTAGGGAGCTGGGTGGATGGGGGAATGGTAGGTCTCATTTCACTGGGAGACAAGGAGCAGTACAAGTCAAGGAAATTACAGTAAGATCTACTACAATATGTTAAACTGAGTTTTCAGGCCCTGTGGCATAAACAGTCTGAAGATGTTGCAAATTGACATTCTACATTCTGTAGGCTAATTATGAGTGACTGCACTAGTAATCCTCCATGAACTGTTCACCTTCTCATTGACAACAGTGCTATGACATAACCTGGCTTTAATAATGGACTGTTGTATCCCACATTGTAGTTTAATGAATTCTGATCTGACACTAAAATAGCTTGCCCCATATTAGTGTATTAGTGATGGCCTGTGGCCTTTAAAAAAATAAGGGAATTACACGAGGCTCATAGAACAATAGAATGAGCTTAAGTCTCTTTTGTAAATCACAATCATCAAATAAAAGAGATACATTAATCTACAATATGTACTAGAAATAGTCCCTGCCCCCCATCCCTACTATGTGGGATAATTGACTCAGCAGGTCAAATATTCAATAAATGTAGTTGTGCCCACTAGAATGTATGTGCATTTTAAAAAGTTCACTGCATGTGTAAAGGGGTATTTGGAATTGCAAGTGCCTTCCATGTGCAAAGTTGCCCTCCTGTAGCTATGCAAATGTGTATTTTGTTCATCCTAATGCATGCTTTCTCCATGTACATACACATTTTGTGAGTACAACATAGGCACCTTAAAAAAAAAGTTTAGCTCAAAAATCATCCCGATAAGGGAAAATATATGAGTTGAATTCTGATCTCTATTTCCCAGGAGATTTCAGTAAAGTTACTGCATCATAAAGCCCGAGTATCTGATCTGGAGATTTATGAAAGGCTGCACATTTTATCCTCAATCAAATAAGCTGACCAACAGATTTTTTTTTAACCTGACTACCATGGACAGCTACACTTAGCCATCCTCAGACAGTCAAATTGTTCCTTCCCTGTAAATAGGAAAGACTGAAAAAAAAGGTGCCTGATTATTTTTTGCTTCAAGTAAAATGGCCTTTTTCTTGGGGGAAAAATTTAAACTAATCACCAGAAGCAGGTTATCCTCCATCAGATAAAACCTCAAGTCATCCCATCAGTAGAGATTCTAGGTTTGGAATACAGATAGTCCTCATGCATGGTAGACCTTGTCTTGGATTACTTAGTCATTTTTATATGTCATTCTATAAAATAGCTTGAGATTCCTACATCTCCCACTGGGTTTTGCTTGAGTAATAATGTATATCTTCCCTTCACAACTACATACAGCACTTAACATTTCTAACATCTTCTAATGTCTCTCATATTTTCAAAGGAAGTGAAAAAATATGTGGGACAGGGGAATCTGAGATAAAAAGCTAACAGCCTATTTGCATTCTCTGTCCTGTGTTACAGACCATGTGTTGTTTAACTACATGAGCAAAGAGCCAAAGCAATTGGGTGAGAAGACCATGTTCAGCTCATAGTTGCATGAACACAAGATACATTTCAGAGGCCCAGTTACTTCACCTGTCTCTTCACTGAACACAACAGGCATGTCTATTTCAATTCTGTTGTCTTCAAGTTTACATTAAATAACTGCTCAGGGTAGGGTGAATGCATTTGTTTGCCAGAATACTGCCGAGATTCTTCTCTGGTTTCTCCAGCAGGTGTCTTTCTGAAGTGTTTATTTTAAACAGAATACAATTAAAGGAGACCAGAAAGAGCAATGTTGACAACTAACATAGCAAGCTGCTACTCAAATTACAACTGAGTACAAGGCCTATCTTGAGTACCTCAGATCTTTGTTGTGGTAGCATCATTTCTGGTAGTTATCCAACCTTCATTAGTAAAGGTTTCTGAAAAACTTGAATTTCTCCCAAATTCAGTCTTGGTTGAAAATGTAATGCACTGTTCTAGGCCACCAGATCTCCTAGAGGAGATGATTTTGCAACTGTAACAGAATATCCACTATGATAGGCAAAGAGCCAAGATATAATTGGTGATACATAGCACAAATTACAAGCAATGTAAATAGAAAATATGTTTCAAGGAAAGACCCTATTCCATTCTAGAAGCATTTTTATGCCATTATATAATGGGCAAAAAAATTAATGCTACTATACACAGAATAATTCCTGATCAACTATTTTAATTTGATGAGTGCTATGTGTTAGATTATGTTGTATTCTAAATTACCTCACCAATTATCTCATTTCATTCATCATATTAAAAATCTCAAACATATATTGTAATTTTAAATTAAAAGTACCAAACAGCTGATATTTTATGTATGTTATATGCATGTATGTTATATTATATTATACATTTGACATTTTTAATGGGAACTGCAGGGACATGCTGGCCACCGCTTCCCGCAGCTGCAATTGGCTGGGAACGGCGAACCATGGCCATTGAGAGCTGTGCGCGGCTGTGCTTGCAGACAGTCAATGTAAACACTGTCTCGTGGCCCGACAGCGGATTACCCTGATGGTCTGCATTCGGCCTGCAGGACGTAGGTTGCCAACCACAGTGTTATACATGCAGGTGGGCTATATAACCTAAGACTTCTTCAAACCCTAATTTTTACTATTTCATGAAAATCCCTACTGAGTCAGCAGGAAAGTAAAACAGTTCTGACACAAGCTGCTGAAATGTAAGGTAGTGCTCTGAGCAAGATCAGCTCATACTTATTCAGAAAGGTAATTTTGGGCACATGTCTGAGGCAAGCCTGAGGCCTAACCAGTGACTTCCAAAGAGAAAGGAGAACGGGCTGCATGATGTGAGCCTCACAGCAACACTTTCAAGTGCTGTGTTTCAAAAATGAATACAGGAGATTGCATGGGAGGGAGGACACGGAGGCAGAAGTATTAATTAACACTCCAAAGCACAACTTTTAATTGTTCTTTCCTTCTCTTTTTTCTTTCTTCCTTCCCTTTTCCAAAAAGACATTTGAAACATTTTGAGAGCAAAGACAGTGAAAAGGAACTATGGACTAGGAACTAGAGGTGAGCACAGTACAAAATCCTACTGCTAACACAAACAGAATATTTTCAGAGTTGCAAAACAGATTTGGCCATCCTTGCTTCCTGAATAGTCACAACTAAAGAAGGCTTAACTACTTGCAGAGTGAAGTATTACTCCATGCGAGCAAGCATGGCAAAATTAGGCCCTTAATGATTTTATTTTTCACTGACTTAAGATTGAATAATGATGTGCCAAAGAATATTATGTAAAGTTGCTCTTTTTAAAATATGGGATAAGATTTTTCAAAAGTTCTCAGTTCCCTAATTCTGGTTTCACTTAAGTTACCATTTAATTGGAAATTTCAATCAATCCTCAAGTTTCCTGACTAATTTATGCTTCTATCCAACATGTTTACACACTGGTTTGTTATTGTAGGGTTGCTCAGAAGTGGTACACTGATTTTATTTTTTAAGAAAAAATCCATCACTTCTGTATTTGGTTGATCCAGTCTTATATAGGTAAAAAACTAATTTCAACAAATACGTCAAATAGTAAAGCAGTGTCATTTTTCACTTTCACCCTATAATAGTCTCCATAGACTGCTGTCCTTTAACTCTTCCGAAAGGACAATAAGACAACATTCCTATACATGGAAGTCACTACAAGTAGAGGAGTTAGAGAGACATTTTTTTTTCTGGAGAAACAGCCAGCTTCTGGAACTCTGCTATCCCATCCCCATATATGTTGATCTGAGTTGATGGTCTACCTGCATCTTCCTACTAACCCACCTTACAGTGGCAACTATCCATTTCTTCTCCACCTACACATGAAGGAGATCCATAACTCTCACAAAGGTAGAGGTCAAGAAAAGTTTAAGATGGTTTTCTAGGAAACGATACTAGGGAAGCCTGCATGTATGTCTGCATACACTTCTGTGAGGCACTACAAAAAGTAAGGTGTGGAATCTAGTGACTGCCTCTATATCTGTTTTCTAAGCTTCTCTTCACCTCAGAATTCCCTGACCACAATCCTGTGTTTTGACCTGTCAACTTTATCAGCATCTCTTTTTTGCCTACTATTCATTTGTGAACCTGGCAAACGTAGAAAACAGGTTTGGGTTTTTTTGTGGGGTTTTTTTTTTTGGTTCGTTTGTTTGTTTTTCTTAAAAAGAAAAGAAAACAAGAAATATTGCCAGGCAGATTCTTCTAGGCTTTTCCCAGGATAAAGAATAATGTCATAGCATCTCTTTGCTGACATTTCTTGAGGTCTCCACTCTTTTTTTACTAAATGTCTCCTCAGACTTTTCAAAAATTATGCAAATATCTTTTGAAAAAAAATTAAGATTTCAAGCAAATCCAATTGATCCTACACTATTTATACTTAAGCTTCAGAGGAGCCTAGAAAAAAAGGGCTACTAAACACACAAAGTTATCATCACTGGGAAGGTAGAGAGATTTGAGAATTAATTTTGCCAATGGAGACATATAATGGTGAGGAAGTGAAAGAAGCATCACAAACGGTGGAAAGAGATCACTGATATCTCAGAAAGAAAGCACAGGTATGCTTTTTCTTATTTGTTTCTTTAAATTCTCAGCTTTTACTATAGTTAGGTTTAATCTTTAACACACTGAAAATTCAAATATATGGTCTAATTAAAACCAAGGGCCTGATTCTCAAATATGCCAAACACCCAGAACTTCTGCTGAAGTCAACAGGAGCTTGGGGAGCTTAGCAACTTCTCAAATTAAACTGTAAAAGTGATTCTGTGATAAATGTGGGTCTAATTTTCACACTCAGGTGCCTAAACTTAAGAAGAAGAAGAACCTTAACTGACATTTTGGTGCCACAATCAGCATTTAAATACCTAAAATATGTATTTAGGTGCCTAACATTATAACCCAGAAACTGAGGTAGCAACTCTGGAGAGGTCCTGCAACTGGATTCTATTCCCCTTCCCCAAGGACCTTGCAGTTCCCCAAAGCCAATTTTACCTGATTCATAATTATGTGTGTTTTGTGTTTGGGAATGGGAAATGGGCTGGATTTTCAATCAGTGTTGACCAACGATGCACTTTGTACTATCTTTATACTTGGCTTTTTTTTTCTTTTTAATGTTATTTTAAGTACTTTGTATTTTAACTGTGTATGTGCAGTCCTCTGAGCATCAGAGTGGAAGCAGAGAGATTTCAGAGGTTCATACATACATTTACTTACATTAGTAGTAGCACTAAAAATAAATAATATTCTAGAAGTACTAATTAGTAGGAATACTATTGGTCATTAAATGTAACAGTGTAGACACTAAAGTGTTTATAATGTCTGAAAATTGGACCCTAATGCTATGCATGTCTGCACTAAAATCTCTAAATTAAAATAAAAAATGTCCTTGTGTCATAGCCAAATGGTGAAACGTGTCTGACAGTTTTAAACCTGGCATTCTTATTTGGCTCTTCTCAGGTTATATTTAGAGACTATTTAACAATTTAGAATACATTCCAAAAACACAACCACTGGAATCCTGCTGAGAAATCCATGTTCCTTGAGCCATAGTAATCTAATACTTCTGCTCCCACTTACTACTTATTATTACTTATTACTTATTATCTCCTCCCACTCATTACTAAGACTAGATGTCTACTCATCTGTGGCAAAGATAACTGACAAGCTCTAAGTAAAAATCAGTGCCTTATATATATTAAGAGTGTTATGAATTGAAGAGCAACATGGGATTCAAGAATAGAATCAATGTTTGATGGAAAAATACAGCACTCCTTTGATTAGGCTATTAGAGGGGTGTGCTTGCGTAAAAGGAACTTAATAATAGACTGAACATAGGTTGAGAGGGCACAGCAATCCCATAGTAAGGTCAGCCATACAAAAAGCCCAAGAGAACGGCGAAGCAGGGAAGTAAGATTTGGGATGTTCTTTGGACAATCCCCGTGGTAGCCAAATAACAGATACACATTAGCATTAGAGACCATATTGCCCTTTCTTAGCCAAAGGGAGGACTGATCACAGTAGCAATGTGATTGGTTGTGGTAGAGGAAAAATGGGAAAAGAGAGGGTTGGGAAAATTCATTGAACCCAGCCTCCAAGGTAAGTTTGTCCTCATTCCGATGGCAGAGAAAGGGCTCTCCAGATAACATCAGATTTTAACAAAACTCCTTGTATTACACTGATGATTTGGGGAATTTGACTGTACAATTTATAAATTGTGACTGATATTATGAAGTTGTTACAATGAAAACTGCTGAATCATTGAATATCTCCATGGAAATATGGAATCCATCATGGGCAGTCAGGACCAGTATCATGGACCCATGAGACTAGTGACAATGGAGAGTAGTTAAGTTTAACCACTCTACGGTGGCTGTACAATGGATACGCTAAAGAGGCTGGCTAAAGCAAGTTGAACCACTTTTCTCCAGGCCGTAGACCGGGGGCTGGCTTTTGGAGAGCGCAACATTCTCAAACAAGACAGACACGGAGGAGACAGAGCAGGGAGTTAAAAAGGACTCATGGGGGAAGGCTTTAGAGAGAAAGGCATGAAGTTCTGGGCAGGAAATGGACATGATTTCATAACAGGGGTAGGACCGGTATAGTTGTAGGACCAACCAACATCAGAAGAAGCAAGCTGACCAAGTGAAATAGAGTGTCCATAGATCAGAAATCAAGAGTTGCAGCACAAGGATCCAGGAGACCCCCATATTACACTGACCCCAGCCCAAGTAATGCTCCAGAGTGGTGAGGAAACTGAGGCAGGGGAATATATGTAGGGTTTATTACTTTTTATAGACCTGTGTATTTCTCATGCTATTAAGTAATGAGCAATAGTGTTTTAGAATCATGCGCAAAGTCTGTGTGTGTGTTATATGTTACACCTGTCATGTGCCCCCAAAGAGTTAAGCTGGGAACCCAGAGCACCCACAAAGCTGGAATTCTGGAAGAGAGGGTGTCTAAGCTACGTAGGCATCTGAGGGGTCATCTGGACCACAACATCTCAACTCTCAGGACGGAGTGCTAGACAGATGATTTGCACCCCAAAAGTGTGCCTAGAGATCCCAACCCAAGGGCAGTGCTTGGACTCTGTTCAGATGCTGTAGGCTTAAAGCACATAAGGATTTAGCATGTGGATCCCCTCACAGCAGTCTGATGCGTTCAAAAGAAGGAGTTCAACTAGATTGGTGACAAACACATACACTATATAGTACAACATTTTCACACTTTTTCTTTCTGCTTCACTGCATAATGTAACAGGGACCAGGAACTGGTTTCACTGGCTACGATTTAATATTTACAAATATGTCTGTAATATGTAATATTTATTTACATATTTACATTTTATTTATTAGAGGAGCATCTACAGACCCCCCCAGTGAGATTTTTGGCCAAATTGAGCTAGTTGCTATATAAAACACATGTTAAAAGACAGGCCCTGCTCCTAAAAATTTACAGTCTAAATAGCAAGATGAATAAGGGATGAATAGAATGTATGATTGTGCCAATATTATTGATGAAAAACTGACACAGAGAAATTAAGTGACTTGCCCAAGATCATTGAGGAAGTCTGGGAGTCAGAGATTGAACCCAAATCTTCTGAGTTATAGTTAACAACTTCATTCTATTTATCATGTACAACATGATTTAGCACCTAATCATTTATATTATAAAAATATACACTAGATCATCTTCTAGAAATACACAATATACAAAATGTGCAGATAAAAATCAGGACAATAAGAAAATTTTATATAAAATCATGAACATGCATCAAATGATTTTACATACAATCTTGAACATGCATCAAATGTTCTGCTCATCTCAGGTAATTACATGTTTCAAATGATGAGATGATACAGATACTTTACCAAAGTAAAATCTGCCATTAAACATTCCTATAGCTAAAGCACTATTCAAACACTCTCAGTTGCTCACTCAAATACAAGATGTGAACACCTGGAGGGAGCAGTAGATGTGGGTGTTACTAGAGAAGGGGGAAAGGATCAGAGGAGATTCACATAAGTATTAAATATAAGACTATTATGATGGCTTCACAATTGGGCTGAGGAAGCACTTTCCTTTCACAGTGCTCTGGGCAGATGCGTGCTTACCTACTGTGACCCACAGTACCCAGAGGGATGGGATGGTTTTATTTTCCCCTTAGGTAAAGGAAGCAATTGGAAAGGTCATCATCATTGTGACATTGTCAATGTTTCATTATCTGATAGTCCTAGATGCCTCAGTGTTTTGTCCCTCGTGCCATTAGCAGCATGTGTGTTTGATTCTGAATCTCATTTCATAACAACACAAGAGTAGCTGAACTTCAGAACAAGAGGACCAGCCATCACCCCTGCCTAAGTCATCACCCTTCATGTTTCCTAGACCCCCATTTCTTCTGCGGTGAGGCATCCCTCCAGATGGACCTGTGGATATAAATTGTGTTGAGCTTTGGGAACCCTGCCAACAAAGACCTAAATTCACAGACGAATGATATCTACTCTTGATTTATCACTGTTTGGATGTCCTCATCAAAATAAAAATGTGTATCTTTCTCACTGTACCTTAAAAGAAGTAATTTGCCCTCAAAACATGAGGTAAATATTAATATAGCAGGAGAAAATGGTGCAAATCTAATTCAAATCTATTCTAATTCTGACCTGTTAAGAGCTTGCTATCCTGGCCATGCCACTAACCATCTACTGTGACTGCAGGACTTTGCAAACAAAATTTACAAGTGAATGTACATTAAATCAATGAATGGAAAGGCCTATTTCAGTATCTACAACAACCCCTGCTGGATGCCCTAGACCTGAGGCCTGATTTTCTTCCTGTTCCTCAAAACATACAGTATTCAAAGACCATGAGCTCTGCCACTGCCTGTGGCTGGAAACTGCTCATCAATGAAGGGAAAGCATCACAGAAATTGCAATAGTTCTCCTGAGTATTTCAAATAATTTTTCCCCCATCACTATCTTCAGTAATAATAAGTATAAGAAAGGAAAGAGACGTAGAAGTAGTCTGATGTTGTCACTGAAAGGGGTTATGATGAATTAATAAAGTTCAGTGGTATAAGCAAGAGGATAATGCTAAAGGCAGGTGCTTTTATCAGCTCACACATGAACGGGCAACTACAGATGAGGGAAGAAGCTTTTTCTCAAAGTTTATTTGAAGAAACATGCATTTTAAAGATCTGGGCCAAACTCTTTGCTGGTTCAAATGGGTGAAACTCCACTGAAGTCAATGGAGAGCATCCTATTTACACTCGTACAGAATTTGGCCCTCTACTTTCCATGAATGTTTGCACCCTACCGAACATGAAGGATGTTAAAGTTTACTAAAGAATCTAGTTCTACCATTGACTCAAATTAGATAAAGAGAGACCAAGAACCAGTGTAGCTTATTTCATATGGCTTCTTTTTCATAGAAAAAAAAAAACAGGTACCTGAATGAATGTATGCATGGTTAACTCTCTTCTCTTTCAGACCTTGTAGCTGCAAAGGCAGCACAAATCAAAAACAAGATATTTTCACTGGTTCAGTGCAAAGCAGAAGGGGTGGACCTTTTTTTGGTATATTCATCAATTTGAATGAAATGCTGCACATTATTTATGAGATGTGTGAGAAACAATCCATTGTGCAAAACAACGATAGTCAATCCTAGCCATAAATCCTCTGCTGGTCGATAACCACTATACCCCATTCCCTTAGCCATGAAAATGACCTGACAGAGCCATAAATTCACATATTTCCCATTTTTCACAGACTATCTCCCCCACAGAAATTCTGCTGTGTACCAGTCATGACATTGGGGTAAACATTTACCCACTTATTAATATGCGCTGAACTACTTTTCAGTTCCTTGCTGAAGAGCAGCAAGATGACAATGGTAATACAACTGGGGCATCCAAAATGCAGACTGAATAAAGACGTTAGGGATCGTAATGTGGTAGGTTCATTTCACATCCCAGTGCCACACACTGGAACTGACAAATACGGATCATTTTGCACCAAAAAATCCACAAAACCAGAATACGTCAGTTCAAGGTAGTAAGGAAAATGCCTCTGGTTGCTGGTTTCTTTCTGGGAGTTTCCCAAAGAACTTAGTCACTGAAAATCTTATTAACATCTGGCATCAACCCAAAATCCTTCCAAAGAGCCCACGTAATAATTAGTGCATTTTCACGATTTACCCCTTTTGGGGCCAGTGCTCTAATGGGTTTTAGTGCCTGCAAATTGGTGCTAAGATTTCTTCTGTTGCATTAATGTGCACAGAGCGTTAAGGTATTTATTTGTAACGATACTGTTCCAGTCAGAAAGCCTGCCTTGATTGTTAATGATATGTGAGGCTTTCAGAGATTAGAAAGAAGGGAGGGGGAGACAAGATGCACGGTGTGGCATAGTCTGCTACACAGATTGTCAGTTACTGGAATGCAAATCCTCACTTAATTCCATTGGTAGCAGTCTGCAAGTTCTATAACAGGCATTTAAATTTTCTAAACAAAGATTTTACAAGCTAACCCAAGCTATCAATTTATTTTTGTTGGGTTTTGCTGTCGTCTTGTTTTTTGAAGTAGTGTCTATTCAAAAAGCGATTCTTTAATAAAATATTTCAAAGAAACTTGTCCTTTCCTTCCATTATTCTAGTGCCAAGTGCTATTATATTTTTGATCCAGTAGCACAAAGAATAAAACAATACTGCATTTTTTTCCTTTTATACCAATCCAGAGATCAGTGGCAGGATCAGTAGTGTTATTGCACTGCTGCTTAATACCTTTTGCTGTTCATACATTAATTGGTTTATTGACTACTTTAAAGATTGAGAACCTCAGATTCATCCCAATGTGACTCTGTTGTGAACTTGCCCAAGAATCACCATGCTCAATAACCTACGGTATATTCATTAGCATAATAGATTTATGTAACGAAAAAGCAACAATCATCCTTACCCAATGCTTACAGGGCCATATTCTGCCACCCTTAATCAAATTGAGAAGAACCGTACTGCATGAATAGGTGTGCTACTTGATGTGAGTAAAATGGGAGAAAGTGACCCATGTATGCTACTTGATGTGAGTAAAATGGGAGAAAGTGGCTTCACATGTAAGACTGGTCAAGAATTTTCCCACAGAACAGTTTTCCATTGGAAAATGCTGACTAGATGGAACCAAAATGTTCTTCAGAAATGTGCTGATTCCATCAAAACTTTTGATGGAAACCGGGCAGGCTGGCCAATCAGACTGCCTGCCTGGTTTCCTGACAGAACCAGTTGGCTGGTGGGTGGGCTGGCAGGAAGCCAAGATCTCTGGGGCTGCTCAGATGGCCCTGAAATGTTTCAAAAGTTCCATTTTGCAGTAAAATTCACAATTCTGACTTTTTGTTCCAATTTGGAATTAAAAAAAAAACAACCCAAACACCCTGAAATTGCAGAATTTTCTGTGACACAGAAATTCTAATTCACATACAGTTCTATTCATCTGACAGCGAAGATTGAAGGATTGGGCCCTGGATATCCTATCAGTGATCACACACACACATATTATATATGTTGTAAGATTACACACACACACACCTAATGCACTAAAGCGTGTGTGAGAGTGTGTGAGAGAGAGATTTACACACAGATCTTAGCATTTGCTGTGGAACAGTCAAGCTATCAATGTTGGCACCTATAAATAGGGTATATTTCGCATATCAAGACTGTTAACATTTATAAGACATTAAGTTACATAATGCACAGTAGAAGTTATTTGATGTCTGTAAATATGAACATGAGAAAGCAATGTTAAGTAAACAAAAGCACCACAAAGTAAGTAGAAAAACAACTAAGCATATCAAGAGGATGTGCACTCAGTTGATGTTGCACAAGATAAAAGGGTTCAGGTTTCAGGTGAAATAAAACATTGAAAACGAGTCAAGTGACCTAGTGACTCTGTGGCTGACCTCATACCAAACCCAATCCTAAAAAGAGTGAATAAACATCACTCAGTAAATGACTGGAAAAGGCTTTAAAGCCATGGATCTCAGGCTTGGTAACTTGTGAACAGCCTTGAGCAGCACATGAATTATGGGAGGTGTCATCACAAAAGGTTCCTCCCACTGCCCAAATTTCACAAATTAAAAAATAACTAAATAAAAAAATCTGTATAACAACCTCTGTTGTCACTGATTGCTGAGTTTCCACATCCAAATACAGCTATCTTTGCAAGAGGAAAATTGTTTAAAACAAACAAACAAACAAACAAAACAAACCGTGGATGCAATGAAGGTTCTGTTTTAAAAAAAAAAAGGAACCCTTACTTACTGCTTTAAAACCAGGTCAGTATTCAGTGTAACCTATAAAAAAGCTTGAAACACTCAAGTAAATTCCAGGTCATGTCCTGCCAGGGCTGGCCCACAACATTTTGGCACCTGAGGCGGGGAGCTCAAATGACATTCCCATGCCCCCTCGCTTGGGCCAAAACTTTGAAAGGTCTCTATTCTGCCTTCTTCCTGTTCTACTTCTCTCATGGTACTGCTCTGCTGCCTACCCCAATAAAGGAGAACTAACAACTTAAAATGCCTTGTTCAAAAATTTTAAGTAACACTTCACTTTCACACACCTGAACAGCAAATGTAACTTTTCTTGTGTGAATAGTAAACACTGACATTTTTATCTGTTTGAATAATCAAAGTGGTGCCTTCCGGGCCTTCTTGATTGCAAAGATTTGAACTGCTTCCTGCTGAAGGTCCACAGTCTGGGCCAGTTCATGCTCTATTGAGATGGTTGCAAGGCCGACTAGCCTCTCCTGTGTCATTGTGGAGCGTAGATGTGTTTTTATTAACTTCAGCTTAGAGAAGCTGCGTTCTCCACTGGCAACTGTTACAGGAAGTGTTAGAAGTATGTGCAGAGCAACAAAAAGCCTTTGGAAAGAGGGTGGTCATCTTATTTGTGCAGATATGTTCCAGAACAGCCTTTGGAGTAGATCCTGCAGAAATGTATCTTGAAAGGGCTTTCAGTTCATCACCTAAATCACTCACATCAATGTTGTGCATGTCGTCATGTGTCAACACTGTCTCTAGTGCCCTGCATTGCTGGTGTAGGCCTTCTTCAGGTATAGTGAGGAGTTTTGGAAATCATACAACATCCCAAATATACTGCTGTGTTCCTTGAGCTGCACGAAACGTTCTTCAACTGACTGTATTGCACAATCTAGCACACGGTTAAATAATTCAACTTTGAATTGGGATCTTTTCTGGGATTATCCCATGCCTCGTAATCAAAATGTCTTCTTCTCTGGTGACTCTTGTATTCTTGAATGGGTGGGAAAATAACATCAGTGTGAAGTTCCTCTTCTGTGCACTCTTCAGAACATTTTGAAATCCCTCATCTGACTGGTAAGACTGTAGGTATGACTTTGCTTTGTCCAGTTGTTCCATTGTTCCAGATATATCAAGGTCAACACCTTGGGGGTCTCTTGCTTACGACGTTTATTTCAAACAGCATATCATGCCACAACACCAAGCCACACAGAAATTTGAAGTTATGTATGTTTCTGGTGATTCCATTTCCCTCTACCACTGTTCTCCCACGAACAGTTTCTTTCATAGCATTATCCCCATAATGGCAACTATGGCATCATCTATCTTACCAATTTGGCATTTGATAGGCTTTATGGCCTCCACTCAACTTTCCCATCATGTGGCACTCAGTAGTTTCAGTGTCAGAGAGGATGTTCCCAGATGTTGCTTCAAAATTTGCCATCGATGAGCTGATGCAGAGAAAAATACACAGATGCTTTGAATTACATTAAAAAGTTCAGCAGACTCACTAGAAGCTGACGCTGCATCACTGACCACCAAGTCCAATGAATGAAAACTGCATGGGACAAAAAAAGCTCGAGGTTTTAACTCTCGGATCCATCTCTGCACTCCTCTGTTCTTTCCTCTCATGTTGGCACCATTATCATAGCCCTGACTTCTCATGTAAGCTATCGCAATTCCCGTATCTTCCAGCTTTTTAAGAAGCACATTTGTCTTACCAGCTCCTGTAATATCATCAAATTCTAGAAAATGCTCTGACAGTCACCATTGCAGGGACATTTTCACTAGGTTCTGTTGTTGTTACAAAATGCACATTAAAAATCATTTGTTCCGTATGCCTGATGTCAGGTGCGCAGTCCAGAATAACAGAGTAATATGTTGCTAACTTCAGATCTGCCACAACCTTTTGTCTGACTTTTGTTGCCAGTAACTGTATGATCTCATTTTGAATTGTTTTTTCAAGGTAGTGGTGTGTGTACATTTCTTGGGTGGAGACTCTTCTTAGATGCTCCTGGAGTACAGCATCAAACTCAGCCATCAGCTCCACAATTTTAAGGAAGTTTCCATTGTCTGGCACATACAGCAGATCGGAAGTGCCATGCAGTGCTAGGTTTTGGGTAGCAAGCATTCTCACAATGGCAATGAGCCTTTTCAGAACATTTTGCCAGTAAAGAGACTCTGATGCAATCTTCTCTTGATGCTGATCATCTATGGTGGCCTTTAACTTTAGTCTCATCTCAAGCTCTTTCCACCTATGGGATGCTCTCTGGTGATTTGATGCCTTCTCATGGCATGCCAGATTTCTAGCCAGATTTTTCCAGTCCTTTGTTCCAGTAGAACCCAATGTGGCTGGAACATTAGACTGGAAGAGTTTGCAACAAAAACAGTATGCAACATTCTGGGTTTTTGAGTACATAAGCCATGGCCTCTCCACTTTGTCACCACTGGGGATTTCATGCCAGTAATGTGTTGGATGGAAACTTCTATTTTCATTATCTTTGGGAACATGAAGTTTTTCACTTGTTGTGGCCCATGCAGTACAAGGAAGTCCCTCAGGCTACTGCTCAAGTGGGTCCACAGTCCTGGATCATCTAGACTTAAGGGACTAAACTCAGCAGCAGCTGTTTCTTGCACCTCCACCACACTCTTCTCTGATCTACACTTTTCTTCAGGAATGTGCATGGTTACATCCATTTGAGATGGGGATACGGATGCTGCAGTAGCTGCCAGGTCACCTGCACTCTGACTAACTAGAAGATCAGGCATCGCCTCACCACTCACATCCTCACTGGGGCTGGAAGGATCACCGTGAACATTTGTGTCTATGTATCGCAGGAGAGCTGCTTCCTGCTTAGATAAAAAAAAAAAGCTTCCTTTGCTTTCTTTCTTTTTCTGAATGCTGCCCCAGAGGGGTGTTTTCTTCTTTCACTCATGACTGCTGTTCTGTGCCAGCTGTAGTGGCTCTCAACACTCAATTAAAGGGGAAAAATAAGCAGGCTGGTAGCAGGGCCTGAGTGAGGGAAGATATCAGCGTCTTAAGGGCCTAACTGGCTCCTACTACTTCAGTTGACTGCCTGTTCTCCTCAAGTGGGTTCAGGGAAGCAGCAGGAAATAGGAAGCTCCCTGAGAAGCTGGTGTTAATTGGTCCAGGCTCTTGGGGGTGCTGGAGAGGTACATAAGAGGCTCCTCCTCCTCTCCCTCCCTGCAGCTCCTGCTGCTTTATGTTATTCCCTCTCACCTTTTCTCCTGCCTGCCTGTAATGTCTCTTGTGCCGCCTTCCTCCAGCACAACACTCCACTATCTCTGTGCATCTAGAGCAGAGAGAATACATATGCACCAGCAGCAGACACAGTTTTCTATACTCTAGTGGCGCCCTTCCACAGCCTGGCACCTGAGGCAGCCACCTCAGTTCGCCTCATGGTAAGGCCAGCCTGCGTCCTGCCATTGTAGTACAATTGGAGTGTCCACTGAAGTCAACTGGGATTTTTGTGTAAAAAATTGTCAAGAATAAGACTTGTCCTTCATTTATTATGGTTTGACTTTAAAAAATGAATGGTTATGTAGCAGTCCTGTGACAGTGTTTCCAATGTGAAAAGAACTTCTCGTTCTCAACTCAGGATTGACTTACATCTCAGCAAGATCTATGCGTTCCATGACATTCAGAAAATGACCCTCTCATAATGTACGAAGGACGAGTACCATAGGAAGTATTTAAATAGACAGAACATACCTACTTACTATTCTTTCAATTATCAAACAAGCATTTAGTTCACTTATTCGTATGGCAGAAATGTTGGAAAGCTGATTGAAATATCTTTCTTTGAAGTCAAATAGGTTGCTTCATAAACCTTTTACACTAGTCATCAACTTAAGTGTGAAGGGGTGTATTTGTCTTTTAAAGATTGCACAAGGAAAAGATCATTGCTGAGGAAATATTTGAAATCAGAGAGAATAGTTGTTTCATTTCAGTTTTCTTAATACAAATCCATAAAAAGATCCATTTTTGAAGCATTATAATGAGGAAGAAGTGTTTGCCACACAGATCTCAGTATAATCCCTGGGAATTCCTGGGATAAACACCTACATAATGCTTTAGGAATGTATCTTCAATACTGCTCACCCCTCTTTGCTGTCAGGTAGTGAGTAAAGGAGTGTTTACCCGCTGGCATGAGCTGATTCTGGCATACATGGAATCTCTAGCAATACTGCCATTGGCAACAATGTTGCCCAGTTCTCAATATGTTCCCTTGGCCGTCATTTATCCAAGGATCCCTTGGGGGGCTGGCCCAAATTGCTCCTTTTAAAGGTGGTGAAGTAAGAGTGACTGACTTTGATGTCTGGCCCCAATCAAGTAAGCCTGGATTAGAAGTCTCACATTCTGAACATCCTCACAGCCATCAGTCAGGTCCAGCCACCCATAGAGCTAGTGGAAAGGCCCAGAATTGTGTGGTCTGGCCATCTGGGATTTTGCTTATCTTTGTGTACAGGGGTCTTTCACAAGTCCAGTATGACCAGTTCCTCTTCTTTGAAAGTGAGCAAATCTACATATTCTCCATTTTGATTCTTCTTAAGCCAGATGCTTACATATTATATGATGTGGTCACTTTGTGGCCATTTTGATACTTTAGAAGAAGATGTTATAAAAGTCACTCTCTTATTCAGAACTCAGAGACTGCAGGATTAGATTCTGTCACACTGTGGGGTCACGGAGGAATTTCCTGATTGGGTTTTGTTGTTGCTTTTTTTAAAAAAAACAAAAAACATAATTTGATGTTTCATGGTTGGATTTGTCTCATCACAGATTCTGCTATTCTCACAATCCAGATACGCTGCTCACTTTTATATTTCTAGTGCAGTGCAGTTTCCGTTTTGTTTGGCCTGTTGAGTGGTCCTTGCAAATAAAGCAAAGTGCAGTTGAATCAAATGACAAGCCCTTTCTGTACACACATGGTGTTGGGATATGTGCCGAATGAACAGCTGGCATTTGGGGACACACTATGTAAGAAGATCAACATAGCAGACTGAACTATTGTTTGGTCATGTGCAAACCAGTTCGCAGATGCAAACCAGAGGATGTGAAGACTCCCCCACATCAGATTGCAGACCAAAACAGCTCGTATGTTTCCATAACTGTGTGCCTTACCAACAGCAGTTTGACCCCACACCATGTGTCTGTCAAACTGGTGCTGGGCAATGTCCCAAAAATAATGTTAGAATTTTTATTAATATATACCGTTTCCCCCTGAATTAAATAGTGTAGCTAGTAAAGTAAATAGATTCCAGCACTCCGCTTTCATTGCTCAAATGGTGTTTTCACAAATGCGAGCTGTTTAAGAAATTGTCTTCAATTTATTTATTTATTATTTATCAAATAATGAATACAACTTTCTGATAATGGAAATAACACTTTATGAAATTACCCCATGTTCCTATGAAGTCCCATTCATAATGCCACTTTACCAGATGGAGTCTCCTCTAAGTATCTGCTCTGAGCTACACTTCTTAGGAATAATGAGCTAACAACCCAATGTACTTGTACGTTATTTTAGTTACCTAATTTTTTGTTAGAATTTATTTTCTCACTTCATGTGACAGAGTGTCTAATCTGCTAAACTCTTGACATACCAACTGCCACATTCTTTTTCCTAAGACTTTCACAGCATATTAAAGGGAAAAAAAAGCCAGGAAATGAAATAGTGGCATGATGGAACAAGATTATAGTAGAAACATTAATGTTAGTACTGTTTTAGCCTGCAGGTTGGATTAGTTGAAAGCTACTTCTTTGCAGGATATCCACTGCTTTCCCTAGGAGACATAGACATAGCTTCCCAGAGTAATATACCTCAAAGAAAGGTTGGAAGCAATTATATTTCAAAACAGCTTAGTTAAATAAATATAACCACTTTCATTTGTGACATGCTGCATTCAACCAAAAAAACCAACAAAAATATTTTGGGAGGAAGGCAAAAAGGTTGATATATTTCATTAGCCTGCCACAACAGTGTAACTTACGTATATATTGTGTTAAAGAGAGTTGATTGTACCTTAACTGGATTTGATAAATGTCTGCTAAAGAGACTCTGGACGTTTTGATGGCTAGCCAGGAAAAAAAAAAATCTAGATATAGCATGCAACATTTCCCAACAAAACATTTGCTTCTATTCTTCTCCTGAGATAGAAAAATCTTGATACTTCAAACCAAGATCAAGCAAGCTTAGGAAACAAACATCAAATGATTATGTCCACAAAATTCTCTCTATGAGTGAGACAACAGGCACTGTATTCTGGAGTATACTACAAGAAACACACGCATGTTTAAGCGGGCGAATGGTCCCGCTATTGTGGGGAACTTTCCTGGCTTGTACACTACCCTAGTGAAATGAGCTAGCGAAAGGATCTGTCCCCATTCCCACTTCCTTTACCCAAAGGCCTGCCTGATTTTGAGGGCTCCCCTTCCACTCTCCTGTGTGGCAGGGTCCTCGTGACCCCAACAAGGCTGTGCCCAGGATTCCTAGGGGGCTTGACCCCCAACCTTGTCATGGTCACTTAGGGCAGGGGCTAGGGTCCCCATTCCGGAGAGCTCTCTCTGCACTGGATGCTTCCCTGACCCACTCATCATTACATACAGTTCAAAGCAAATACAATTTATTAAACAGCAATCAATTTTTAAAAAATAAGGAAAAATGGGAAAGATTAAACGAAAATGCATAATCCTGCTTTGTTGCAAGGGGACATCACAAACAGAAGTCTCTGGAATGTAAGGGAAGTTCACAGTGTATTCTTCACACGTCCTAGGCCTCCTTCTCAGGCCCTGGCTGTGCTACAGGGATGCTGTGGGTCAGACACTTGCTCTAGCGGTGGCCACACGCCCTCAGGCTTTAGGTGACAGGACCCTTTTTCCCAGCGTCGCCCCCACCCCATCAGGGTTATGATCCCCCTCCAAGTCTGGCCTGCAAGGCATCTTGGCTGGGGGCATCTCCCTGCCTGCTGCCCAGGGTCCCCCTCACTCTCCTCAGCTCCTCCTCAGCTGCTCACTACACCTAGCTCCCAACTGCTCCAGCCACAGCTCCAGCTCCACTCTGCCTCAGCACTGTTGCTGCTGCTCTCCCTCCAGCTCCCTGGGCTGCTTCTCTGGTCTCTCTGTCTCCAGTTACTGCAGCTCTGCTCCCAGGACAGGTCTGCTCTGTGGGCTGCTTCTATGACTCTGCTCACAGCACTGACCTGCTTCCTGTGCTGCTTTTCTGGCCCCTCTGGATCTGGCACAGCTCTGCTCCCCAGCTCAGCTTGGGTCCCTGCTCTCTCCTTAGCTCTGCCCCACTCTGTCTGACCCAGGCAATTCCAGCTCACACTGAGGACGGGATCCCCCTGGCCTTCTGACTCCCTGATTAGCCTGCCCGCCCTGTCAGGCTGACCTGGGGCATTGGCCTCTCCCCATTGTTTCTGGTGACTGTCAGTCTCAGAGTCCTGTTTTTCCCATCAACCCTTCCCCTTTCTTTTGGTACTAGGAGCTGGCCAACCAAAACACCCCTACTGAGTTTTAGTAAGCGGACAACAGTCCCCTTACACATACATGCACGCACACACGCTCACCCTACCCTTTAGTAACCATAGTAAACAAGAGGAAAGCTTGCAGGAAAATCATAATAAAAATGGAGATTCAAAGTTTCAGATGATTTCATAAGTCAAAGACACTTCAATGTCAATCAAATGTAATGTTTTCAGCGATCACTCTGTATTTTGAAAAGCAGGATGCCCACCTAATTACTTTCAAGTATGGCCCTTCTCTTTAAAGGAACTTTGTAAAAATGGCACAGCGCAATTCCACATTGGCTGCCCATCAAAATTTGCTCAGCTTATCTTCCAGTACTGTAGTCTCAGCATGCTATTTGAAAGCCAAGCTGTTGCCTTTCTAGCTCATGCACGACCACCAGCAATACAGATTCTGCAGGCCAAATGCTCTTCTCAACTGCATTTGTGAAACCCTATTGCTCTCAGTGGGGTTGCATGGGTGTAACTGAAGACTTAATTTGAAGAAAGTGGGGGTTGAACAGTCTTGAAACTGGGATATGACTAACAATTCTTTTGATGATGACACAAAAGAGTCCAATTTACTCTCCCATAGCTGCATTGGGTCTGCAGGGCTGACAGTTGCATTAAAGAAGAAAAACTAGCTGGCACGGCCTGGTGCATACAAAACTGTCATTTTTTACCCAGTCGATTTCCAGGGTAGAGCTGTGATTTAAGTATGAGTCTTCTTAGCCCAGCAGCTTCCCTTTCTCAAGTAACAAACGACAGGAATATGCACATTTTCCTTCCTTCATATTCTGTTTTAAACTTGCTTTCATATACCAACTCTCATCCCTGCCCTTTCAGCATCCAGCTCTGAACACTGCTGTGAGCATCCAAACCAATGGTGCCCTGGTATACTCTTTCAGTTGTAAGTCTCCTTTAGGATTTGCTACTGGGCCAATTCCTTGGCTACTGACTTCAGGGTAGGGATGCCAATGTACATCAGCTGAGTATCTGGCCTAATGCCTATTATTTCATTAACCAGCATATTCCTGTAATCCATACCAGTCTATTTTAAAATTATTTTTACTTCAACCCACCTATTATAAATCTTATGTGGATCACAGTTCAGATAATCCTTTCTTATTTATTTTCCAAGAGACACTGCCCTGAAATCTGTCTACGGTCCATAAATGATGGATATATCTGACTGAACCAAGGCTGAGCTGGTAACTATCAGCAGGTGCACACTCAATATTGCAAGACCAATCCATAAGTATCTCAACACTATTAATAGAGTTGAGAAGATGAAGCACATCTTTTTTCCATTCCAGGGGACAAGAAGCTGGCCATCTTCTAGGGAAAAAGGTATATCACAGCCATTAGGGCCGGGAGAGACTCTGGTGAATATGTCCTTATCAGAATGAGAAACTCATCCCCCGACAGAGAGAAAGTTGGTGTCAGGAAACATATTTTATCATCTTCCTACCATGGTATTATTGAAGCTAAGAGCTCAGTAAGATTCAAAAAAGGATTAAACATCCACAGTAGCACTGGACAGGATACATTGTTTTATATAAGGGGATATAAACTCTCATTCTTCATGCATAAGCCAACCATTAACTGATGGCTTAGAAAGAAATATAACTGTCCATTTTGGAGTTCTCTGCACTTTCCACTGAAGCTTCTAGTATTCTCTGCTGTTAGAGAAAGGATAATGAATTATGTGGAACGCTACTCTGAGGCAGTACGGCAATTCCTGTGTTCCTGTATAATAAGCCTGAAAAATCTGGGAACTCAAAAAGGAAACCTGAATGTCTAAGTTCCATGTGCATCTCTATTTTCCCTTTTTTAAAAAAAACTGATATCACTGTGCTATCCTTAACACCTCAAGCCCATTTTTAAAAATTGGATGCCAATATCCCACATTAGGGTGCTCAAATACTCACATATGAAAATGTGCATTTTGAGTGCCAAAGTGTGGCATTTGAATGCTGAATTCAAACAGTCAAATTAAAAAAAAAAAGGGGGGGGGGGGGAGTCCTGGCTTTCATGTGCTCAGGCAGTCGAGCAGCGTTAAAATGGAAGAAACAACTTAGTTGTATACATCTGAGAAAAGCAGTTTTGCCATCTACTTGGAATAGGAAATAACTGTGGGACCTCACATAGTTTGTTAACAAGGGCTGATTTTTAAACTGCAACTGATGTATTAAATAGAGGCTACTGTTGTACTTAAGGAGAAAATAAGGTTCACACCCTAAAGAGGAGAGACACTAAATGAGGAGAGGGCACATCCTTCGGCTTGGATCCAAGAGTAGTAGGGAGAGTTTGTTTAATACTGTGACAGATCACCATAAAGGAAGATTTTTATTCAGTAGCAGCAACGTTTTTCCTCATTCAAAATTGTATCTGTTTGTACAGCAGAGTGGGGAAAATGAGATGAGTTGTCACTTCAAGATTCCGTGAAAAACAGGGTGTATTGACTAAGTGGTTCTGAGAGAAAGAGTGAGAGAACAGTAAATGAACAGCAGTTAATTGTACATATGAGATTCATGATAATGAAATGGGAGTGGGAATCCACTGAGGACACAGTTTAAAACCACATCTCCTTCCATGTGGGTTTCTGTGAAATGTTTTTCATTAGGATTCCAACATCTATAATAATGCAGCCTCTTACACTGTATTCAATTTTTGGCCCTTTCAAATCCCTCCTGTCCTGCAGGATAAAACTTATTGAACAACTTGGGGTTCTTTAAAAAAGGTCCCTCCTCTCTTCCCGCAGCACAGGGGAAATTTTAAAAGGTGCAAACTTAGGTACATTCTGCATGCCTGTAGTATTAGAATTAATCTCTTTAACAGAATAAAGGAGAAAAGAATGAATTTACATGATCTCCCATTTACTTATATAAAACTGGATCGGACTAGTATTTTAAATAGAATATAACTTAATAAATTTGCCTTTGGTTTCTATCAAAGAGACGAGATACTATATGTTCAAATTAACTTCTAAATACCTACAGACTTACTGCAGTAATTCTTTCTGTGCACTTACTGTATCTCAAAGACAAAATCTTAATAGCGCATCTATGGTGAACACTCTTATAGGAAGTCTGCACTCAAAAAGCTATCCACTCCACACACCACCCCATAGAATCTAGTAGTGCTCCTTGCAGATTTAGCAACTGTAATGTGTGCACACATACACACTGAACCTGATTATTCTCAAGGTATCTCAGGAACAGCTCCACTGATGCCAGTTGGTCTAAAACTGTTTTAAGGGGAGCAGAATCAGGCCCTCTATCTGTTAGTCTAGAACCAGATTTTTTTTTCCTCATAGATCTGGGGTTTTTTAGCTTCCAAATGATAACTGGCAATTTTTTCCCATTTAAAAAAATATCTACTTTGAACTGTAAATGCACGGCAAAGCTTTTTGTAAGGCATTGCCTCTAGGAGCAGGCCTGTATCTTTCTTTCAAAATACTTGGAGTAACAAAGTAATGAGTCAGGACCTAAGACTTTAGAAAGCCAGGGCTCAATTCTTCACTGTCATTCTTCTTGTGTAATACTACTACCCAAGTCTAACACTTTTCATGAATAGATCTCAAAGCACTTTACAAAGGAGGTCAGTATCATGATCCACATTTTACAAATGGGGAAACTGAGGCACAGAGCAATGACAAGAGAAGTGACTTGCCCAAGGTCACCCAGCAGGCTGGTGGCAGAGCAAGAAATAGATTCTAGGTCTTCCAAGTCCCAGTCCAGTGCTCTATCCACTGCAGTCATTTATGCCTGTGCAAGAGAGCCTGTTAACAGCATCACTGCCAAACTCAAATGACGGTGTTTTATGCCACCTTTGCACAGGCATAAATGACTGCACACACAAGGTGAAAAGCAGTGGAAAACAGTAAGGAATATACACTGTAGTTTTTTCCTTTATTAACTCTCTTAATTATATTATCCCTGGCTATCAAGAACTCTAATGAGACTATAACCATTTGTTTTAAATGCCAAGTTAACGCTTGTTTAGCAACAGAATCCCTCTTCATAGATGTGATTTTCTAGATTCCTAATAGTAACTGACATGCCTTCCCCATTTGGATTTTTTTGTTTCTTTGCATTTTGAATGTGTGGCAAAGCTCTATGAAACGGGCTGCCTCCACAAGCAAAGCTGTATGTTTCTTTTTTTTTTTTAACAAGTGTGGGAAGATCAAAATGCAATTTATTTTTATTATTCCGATTATTACATTCCACTACACAATTGCAACCTCTTCAGAGACGTCATCTGCAATATAATACTGATTTAATATGCCACTTGATACACTTGACATGTCCGCAGATTAAAGATTTAAATTAATATGACAAGTGAAACACTAAGAAATTCAACAAATCACCAGATAGGCCTATCCACACAGGGTACACTTTAGGGTATAAAAAGCCCAAAAGCAGTAGCAGAGGCCTAGGCTAGATTTAATTTGATTGATAGATCTTGGGTTCTTTGAGCATAAATTCATTATTCTGTTCTTAACTATTATCATTACTGATATTTATAAGGAACTTGTAAAACTTCCACACTGGGTATAAATGTTGCAATCCATTTATTGAACATGCCAGCAATGAAAAATTTATTATTAAACAACTGCCTCAGGAAAACATCAGTGGCCTTGTCACCTAGGCACAAGATTGATAACATGTCACATTCCGAACAGCAGGGCCCAATGCCTCTCAAATTTAAACCTTGAAAGGGTAATACTGAGCATGTCACAGCATAAGTCACATTTTTAATTTAATGTTTTATTAAATGTTAGATAGAAAATATTCATCCAGGCCTCACAGACTCTGTCTTAATAAATGAGTTGGCACTCTTTAAGATGTAAAGAATTGTCACAGCTTCTCAAGGGCATCAGAAACCCTGAAGCATAAGACACCAGTAAACACAAAAGGCAAAGGCAGCATGGACAGTGATATATTCACAAGCACCGTGGGTGAGCAGACGCTTTCAAAATGCTGAGGCTAACAAAACAAGGGCAGTGAACTCCCAGTATAGGAAAAACACCTGCCATAAGAAGCTGTGCTTGAGTGCTGTTGCGTGACAGTGTCCACTACTGAGAAAACGGAAAAGGGGGCAACTTTATCACCCTGCTGCTACTATATTTCAGACTATTTATGAATTTTTAAGCACACAAAGCATGATTAATATATTTATTTTGCTCCCGTCTTTAATTTTTTAAACTTTGTTTTCTACTTTGAGCACAAAAGGCAGGCTGACAGACCTGTTCCATTATTCTCTCCCTTCTCTATGCTTCTATTCAGTACCTACACCACTATGGCTTGTGTCCCACCTACAGAATTGATGTCAATATCAATATACGATTTGGCTTCGGAGAAAGGTTACCAAGTCCCTCAGTCAACCCCGCCCCCCACACCACTTCCAAACCAGCCCCAAAATTTTGAGAATACTGGGGCCAATGTTGTCTTTAATTCTTTCGGCTACTGTGAGGGAGTGCAGCTTAGCACCACTGATAAAATACCAGGATGTCATGGCACAGCTGAACGCTTCAATATTTGTCTGTTGGGTTTAATATAATTTATTTCAATAGGAACAGTATTGCTCCTTAAAAAAAACTGACAGTGTTACAACAGGCAGTAGACTTGATTTTTCCATTGAAAAAACAAATATACTTAGCACTATTTTTCCTAGAAGAGTAAAAATTTCAGAGTTCAATGCCCATTAATCTCCAATTTCCGCACATGTAACAATGCTCTTTAGCAATAGGACAACAGGCCGTAATACCAGATATGCAAAAATACTGACTTAAGATATCCTAAAATGTTCTCTCTTGTTTCTGCTTCTTGTTCATGTACTGTTGATGTGTTTCTACTGCACTAATAAGAGCATGTTTAAAAGGGAAGATGTTTCCAAAACGTTCTTTGAACTTGGCAATATCCAGGATGTAAGAAAGTGAATGCCCAGGATGTAGGGTAGACAACTTTCTGATTGCAGAAAACCAAATACCCTGGCCCTGGCCCTGCCCTGCACCATCACTTCTCCAAGGCTCTGCCCCCACTCACTCCATCTCACTTCCCTCCATCGCTCGCTCTACCCAACCCTCACTCGGGCATTTTCACCAGGCTGGAGCAGGGGGTTGGGGTGTGGAAGGGCATGAGGGGTGCAGTCTCCGAGTGGTGCTTACCTCAGGCGGCTCCCGGGAAGCAGCTGACATGTCCATCTGGCTCCTAGGCAGGGGTGCAGCCAGGCAGCTCTGCAGGTGCTGCCCCTGCAGTTCCCATTGGCCGCAGTTCCTAGCCAATGGGAGCTGCAGAACCAATGCTCGGGGCAGGAGCAGCTCATGGAGCCCCCCTGCCCACTCCTGCACTTAGGAGCCGGACATGCTGGCTGCTTCTGGGAACCGTGCGGAGCCAGCTGCTGCAGCCAACTGGATTTTTAGCATCCCAGTCAGCTGTGCTGACCAGAGCTGCCAAGATCCCTTTTTGACAGGATGTTCTGGTCGAAAACCAGACGCCTGGCAACCCTACCAGGATGTGTACAATAGAAGACCAGGTGAGTAACAAAACAAAGCATATGAGTGTGATGAAATTCTGAGTGTCAAGTCAACCTCAGGCGCACTTCTGTATCTGATTCAAAAGAAAGTACTTCTTCTTTCTCCTTTAAAACAGTAAAATATTAGCAGAGGGAGGTGGCAGTGAATATGAGGTGGTGTAAAAACAAGAACAGAAAGATATACTCATTGCTAGTAAAAGTGATCAAAGAACCATATTGAGTAAGGCCGTACTCAATACTATCTCTATTTAGGTAATAAAGTCACAGTTTTTATGTAGTACACTATAACCTCAGAATGAGTAGTTTCTGATGAAAATTTTCTATCTATATGGTGATCTGATTCACTTCCTGGGTGCAAAAATGAAACACCCAAAATGTTCTTCCTCTATTATCTGAGTATATAATAACTTTGGCAACAATGGGGTTATCCTAGGGTCACAATGGTGCAACTGAGAACAAAATTTACTCCAAAGCTTTTGAAACTGATACAGGCGATACTTCATATGCAGGGTATGACTACAAAAGGATGAACTTATAAATGCTGTTTACTTGTTTATTATTATTTGTTAACCTTTTGTTATTATGAAATCAGAAAAAAATACTTTAAAATATTAGCATCTCTTATGTAGCCCCCTTTGTTTCACTAGATTATTTTTGTTATATTTGGTACTGAATCAGATTTTCTTTGGTACTAGGAAGAGTGAGGAGTTTACTCAGTTTAAATAGCAGTTATTTTGGTCACCCTTGTGAGAACTCAAACAGGCCAGACAATTTCATCTTCACAAAGTGCACAGCAGTAGAGAAGTCCAATATTGATTCCTCTTCGAGAAGTCCTTTACATCCATGCAAAGTGGATGTAAAATATCACCATTGGAGAATGGTGATACTTTACACCACATGGCACAGATGTAAATAACTATGAAAGGTAAGAAGCGGTAGAGAACCAAACCCAATATCAGTTTTTAGACAGGACTAAAGTACCTGACCAGGATAGCTGCAAGTACCTGATCATTTTTTCAGAGACAGGAGAAAGCACAATAGATATTACCTAGCATAATGAGCCCTGCATATGAAATCAAAGGCTTCTTCATCAGGAGCAGAGAGGAAAATACCTACAGTTGCTACCTGAGCTCCAAAAAGTTCTTTGTCTAATAAAAATCCCAAATTTTGAACACATGTAAAAAGGTGGTACAGACAGTGATACTAAATGCAGCACAGTCCATGACCCTTCATCACCCCTCCCGAAGATGCTATGCACTCATTGAGCAGTAACACCTGAAAAGTAAACTCCCTGCAGATCAATTGCTCTGAACTACCCTCAGATATCTTACCAAAGAAAGGAACACAAAAAGATAGCACATCCAACACTGCTAGGGAACACAGACGTTTTAGGGAAACTTCATGGTCAACAGGATCAAAGGCTACAGACAGAGCTATGCTAATTCGCATGGACACTATAGCTTCATACATCACTGAGAGGGTATCATAAGCCAAGATAGCTACGGCAGTTGCTGTCCCATGCCAGGAATGAAAACCTAATTTACATGACAATGAAATTTGAGGACTCCACATATGAGAGCTGCCATGCTACAATCTATTCAGTCTCTTTCCTCCTCCTCCCCACAAAAAAGAGAGCTGAATACAGATTGATCCCCAGATGGCCACTTTCAAGACTTCCCTAACCCATCAATGGGAAACACTGAACCTCAAACAACAATGAGCCTTGTACTTCCCTAGTGGTCTTCACCAACCAGAAAAGCTGTGGAACTAACTCACAGTTAAGGCCTGATAAGCCCTCAATACCTCCAGATCTTCAGCGAGTGACTAAGTGACTAAGGTCACACCCAGGCAGAGGAGACAAAAGGTGGCTGCATTCAAGTAAATGGAAGAACTCCTTTTGACTTCCATGGGACGAGGATTTCACCTTCAGCATTTGCCCTCTCAGAATACAACTGTTCTCAAGGAGGCAGACAGCTCAGACTAGATCTGAGCAACTTTATTCAAAAATAATACGACAATTTTTTATTTTAGATATAGCGAGGCATCCACAAAGGAGCTCCGGTTAGAAATTCCCTTTCCACCCATTATATGCTATGAAGACACCTGAAAGGATTTTAACTGTAAATTAAGTCTGCAGAGTGTCCTTTAGTAACCTTCAATTTTGAAGATGAAAAATTGAGATTTCCCATCCACATGTACAGTGACTAATCACCCAATAAATTTGCAGACAGCTGGTTGCAGAATTCCTGAATTCTCTTAAAAAGGTGTCAAATAATCAAAATGATTTAAAAATATAAGAGCCATAAATAGTGTATAAGAACTAATTCTCTAAGAATGCCACTGATTCCTCATGAATGAAAATGAGACCATTTACTACAATACCACCATTTGTAAATAGAAATGATAGTTTTATCGCTGAAAGTAAAGGCTTTCATAAATGAGTGGCCAAAATGTGTGTGTATTGTAAGTTCTCTCTAACTCATGCAAACCACATTACAATCCATGGAATGTCAGGAAAAAATTACAACACCCTGTGTCACTTTGGGGACGTCACTTCATCTCTCTGGGCCTCTATTTCCCCTCCCACCATCTTGTTTATTTTGCACATAAGCTCTTTGGAGCAGGGACTCTCTCTTATGTTTTTGGATAGTGCTTAAAACTTGCCCCAGTCTCCGTTGGTGATGGTACTATTATAGCACAGTTAATAAATAATAATAAAAGTGTCCATACACATGTTCAAGTATTTGTGAAGGTATAATACCAACAGCCTGGAGACAGATGCCTATTATGATGTTACCCACCTGCGTACACATACTGTGTCAAGTATGCCCGTGCCACTTGCATCAAACAACTTCATTATCTCACTTCATTCAGTGCCAAGACCAAAATGGACCGTTTTTTTTAAGTTCATTATGGAGTTATTCAGCATATTTCATAGACCTTGTCATACTATATTGCTCTCTTCACTCACTCCACTTGTCTAGCGCTTGTTTCCTTTCTGTTCCTTCACAACAAATGTTTGTGTGAAAGACTTAACCTCTGCAGTTCCTGAGTAACAGCCATGTTAGTCTGTATTCGCAAAAAGAAAAGGAGTACTTGTGGCACCTTAGAGACTAACCAATTTATTTGAGCATGAGCTTTCGTGAGCTACAGCTCACTTCATCGGATGCATGCCGTGGAAACTGCAGAAGACATTATATACACACAGAGACCATGAAACAATACCTCCTCCCACCCCACTGTCCTGCTGATAATAGCTTATCTAAAGTGATCATCAAGCTGGGCCATTTCCAGCACAAATCCAGGTTTTCTCACCCTCTGCTCCCCCCCTCCACACACAGACTCACTCTCCTGCTGGTAATAGCCCATCCAAAGTGACCACTCTCTTCACAATGTGTATGATAATCAAGGTGGGCCATTTCCTGCACAAATCCAGGTTCTCTCACTCCCTCACCCCCCTCCAAAAACCACACACACAAACTCACTCTCCTGCTGGTAATAGCTTATCCAAAGTGACCACTCTCCCTACAATGTGCATGATAATCAAGGTGGGCCATTTCCAGCACAAATCCAGGTTTTCTCACCCCCCCACCCCCATACACACACAAACTCACTCTCCTGCTGGTATAAGCTATTACCAGCAGGAGAGTGAGTTTGTGTGTATGTTTTTTGGAGGGGGGTGAGGGAGTGAGAGAACCTGGATTTGTGCAGGAAATGGCCCACCTTGATTATCATACACATTGTGAAGAGAGTGGTCACTTTGGATGGGCTATTACCAGCAGGAGAGTGAGTCTGTGTGTGGAGGGGGGGAGCAGAGGGTGAGAAAACCTGGATTTGTGCTGGAAATGGCCCAGTTTGGTGATCACTTTAGATAAGCTATTACCAGCAGGACAGTGGGGTGGGAGGAGGTATTGTTTCATGGTCTGTGTGTGTATATAATGTCTTCTGCAGTTTCCATGGTATGCATCCGATGAAGTGAGCTGTAGCTCACGAAAGCTCATGCTCAAATAAATTGGTTAGTCTCTAAGGTGCCACAAGTACTCCTTTTCTTTCTGCAGTTCCTGTTATCAGGAAGTCCTCCTGTAACAGGAACAGTCTGATTCATTGACTGACCACCTATTTTCAGATCTGACGTGATTTTTTTCCCCACTTGCCTACTTCATATGTCTTAATTTGTCTCTTCCTCTATTTTGTATATCTATATGTATCCATTTAAACTGGCATAAAATATTGTTTGTAAAAAAAGCACTATACAAAATAAAGTGGTGATCTATAGAATTGGCTAAAACACTGCCGGTGGAAATAAGAGTTGCCCCTGCCCCTTATGGCCTGCCAATAAATCTGAATCCTCAGCCAGTGGTGCCACATCACTGGCAACTTTTATATCACAGGAGGTCAGACTAGATAATTGCAAGGCGAGAAGGCCTTGTGATCTATGCAGCTACCTAGGGATAAGATGTTACTTCCATCTCCCATGCCCAACTGAGTCTTGACCTTTCTGCTGAAATTAGCTAAGGTGTCAATTAGTGCAGTGATGGCATTGATTTGGTCTTCTGGGAACTCTGTTATTACCAAGAGGACAAAGTTCAGAAGCTTCTTTTAACGTTGGGTTCCCAAGAGACATTACAGGCCAATATCTTTCAGTAGAAACCCCCTTGGTGATATTTCTCAATCATTTCCAGGAATACTGAATTTGCTTCTATCTATCACCACTTTCCAATACTGGATGATTTAAGAATGTATTCAGTCCCTTTAAACTCATGATTTAAGTTTAAAACTGATAGTTTCTACATATCATCATCAGCTCCCTAAGCCATAAGCCAACAAGTCTCAGCTAAACTTGGTCAGACCAATGGACCAGGTATTCAAGACCAAGAAATGATGGCTTGTGTCATCTCTATCACAATTATACAGCCTTTAAACTATCCGAATAAAATGGGATTAACCCACATATTTATCAAATATTACCTTGTTTTGTCATAGGGGATGTGGCAATGGTGAGCATAGAGAGAGGCTGTCTCTCTGTCTTACACAATTGTCTCATTTTGCCATAACTCAGAAAGAATCTTTAGTTACACAAGTCTAAAAGAATGTATAGTTAAATTAGTACCATGTCCACTGAAATCAAAAGCAGAACAATACCTATGGAGTGGTATTCTGCCCTTATTAGGTGCATATAAAAACTTTCCACTGCCTTGAGTTGGAAACCAGCTGGGGATTCCAAAGGAACAATCTGACATTAAGTTTGCAAATCTCTTATTTTTAAGTAAGGTAGGGAAATATTTAACTAACATAGACATACCTTGTTTGAACGCAACGCAACAGACATTATACTCTTGGAGAAAGTATGCAGTTTCTTCCTAATAGGACTCAGCAACATTTCCAAAAATTAAAAATTTCTGACTTAATTAATTAATTGCTCAAAACTTAAATGAAAATAAATAGGATGAATTCTTAAAAAAAAAAATCCCTTTTCAACCCATTCTACTTCCCACCATAGGAAAGAGAAAGACCTGCATAAACTCTCTGAACACCTAAACAAACCTCACCAAGAGATCAAAGGATGTGAGATCTGTATAGTTTGTGCATGTGTCTCTGTATAAATTGATTACAAATATTTCTGAAATTAAAAGTTACATGGGTTGGCTGGTTTGTATATACTAGACTATGGCAGGTGTGAGAAGGTTATTTCACACATTCTGTCCCCATTTAAAATTTCATATTATTGAGTTAATGCCTAAAAAAGTTTGAGTTACATAGGTGGCAACTATATGTGAGTTTTAAGAACATAAGAATGACCATACTGGATCAGACCAATGGTCCATCTAGCCCAGTATCCTGTCTTCCAACAGTGGCCGATGCCAGATGCTTCAGATGGAATGAACAGAACATGGCAATTTATCAAGTGATCCATCCCCTGTCATCCAGGCAATCAAAGGTTTAGGGATATCCAAAACATGCAGTTGCATCCCTGCACAGCTTAGCTAATAGCCATGGTATGACCTAACCTCCATGAATTTATCTCATTCTTTTTTTAATTCAGTTACACTTTTGGCCATCACAACATGCCCTGGCAACAAGTTCCACAGGCTGACTGTGCATTGTGTAAAGAAGTACTTCCTTATGTTTATTTTAAACCTGCTGCCTATTAACTTCTTTAACTAAGAAGCTCTAGTTCTTGTGTTATCTGAAGGGTTAAATAACTCTTATTCACCTTCTAGACACCATTCATGATTTCATTGACCTTTATCATATCCCCCCATTAGTGATCTCTCTACCAAGCTGAACAGTTCCAGTCTTTTTAATCTCTCCTTTTGTAGAAGCTGCTCCATACCCTTAATCATTTTTGTTGCCCTTCTCTGAACTTTTTCCAGTTCTGATACATCTGTTTTGAAATGAGGTGACCAGAACTGCACACAGTATTGAATGTGTGGGTTTACCACAGATTTATGTAGAAGCATGATATTTTCTGTCTTATTACCTATCCCTTTCCTAAATGGTTCCTAACATTATGTTAGATTTTTTGATTGCCACTATACATTGAGCAGCTGTTTTCAGAGAACTATCCACAATGACTTCAAGATCTCTTTCAGAGGGGTAAAAGCTAATTTAGACCCCATTGTCTTGTAATGTAAAGTTGGGATTGTTTTCCAATGTGCATTACTTTGAATTTATCAACACTGAATTTCACTTATCAATTTGTTGCCCAGTCACCCAGCTTTGTGAAATCCCTTTGTAACTCTTCACAGTCAGTTTTGGACTTAACTATCTTGAATAATTTTGTATCATCTGCAAGCTTTGCCACCTCACTATTCACCCCTTCTTCCAGATCATTTGTGAATATGTTGAACAGCACTGCTCCCAGTATCGATTCTTAGGGGATCCTGATATTTACCTCCCTCCATTGTGAAAACTGACAGTTTATTATTGCCCTTTGTTTTCTAGCTTTTACCCAGTTATTGATCCACATCTTTTCATGTATTTATACCTACTCCTGTATTTTCCACTCCATGCATCTGATGAAGTGGGTTCTAGCCCATGAAAACTTATGCCCAAATAAATGTGTTAATTTCTAAGGTGCCACAAGGACTCCTCATTATTTTTTTAGCCAGGAGAGGACTTTCCCCCTTATCCCATGCCTGTCTACTATGCTTTGGAGTCTTTGGTAAGAGACCTTGTCAAAGGCTTTCTGAAAGTCGAAGTACACTACATCCACTGGAACACTCTTGTTGACATATTTGTTGACCCCTCCTCAAATTGTAATAGATTGGTAGGCCTGATTTCTCTTTAGAAAAGACATGTTGACTCTTCCCCCAACATATCATATTCCTCTAAGTGTTTCACAAAGTGCTTCAGAGAATTTCAAAGACAAAATAAAAACTAACTGTTGCTGCTTCATAAACAACCTACCTTCATGATTAGGCATGGATATAGTGTATTTTCGAACCATTTATCTCTTTGTCAATTACATATTTGTCTAAGGGGCTTCGCTGAATGAAAAAAGCATGGGTGATATGCAACATAAAATCTGTTGCGACACTGACAGTGTTACTCTTATTGACAGTTATGGTTAGAGAGAGGAAATGTATCTGGCCAATTAGCTCTGTCACTTTGAAAATCCAATATTCCCATGCATCACAATTTTAAAGGAAAACATTCCAGTATCTTTGAGCCACAACTTAGTTCTGATAAAATAATGAAAAAAAGAAAATAATTGAAATTTAAAATTTAATAGAAATATTTTAGTAATTAAAGAAAAAAATCAATTTTAAGAATTTAAAACTTTCTTCATTTGTGTTTGTTGCCCAAACATAATAGTCCTGTAGATAAAGGAAAAATCAAATGGAAATTGACTAGATACAGACCAGTCTAACTTCAGTGTTCACTGATGTATGCCAGCCGAAGATCTGGCCCTAAATTTGTAATAATTGTTTCATTAATACTAAAGCACACAGGTAAGGATTTTTATTTTAAATATAATCTTTTACACAACAGTGTCCCTTTCAGCAAACTACAAAGGTAAATATAGGAACTCTGGTCTTGGGACTGGAGCAGCTTGCATTTAACAAATTATGCATTTTTAGCAGAGGTAAAATTCTTTGAGTTTTTTCATAATGACTTGACTACACAGGGCATGAACTTATTGCAAGAAATGACAGCAGTTTATTTTTTTTTACAGTAAAGGACATAGAATAAGCCTTCTCACTGATTAAACCCTGAGTTTCATATCTATTAAACAGAAGAACACTGGCCATTATGTTTTCAAAAGAGAGTTCCCATGAGAATAAATATCATGTGAGCAAGCTGGTGTCAAAGTGTAGTTTGCTATATACTATTTTTTAAGTGTCCTATATTCCGGGTTAAATATGAATATCACATCACAAAGCAGACGAGAACATCAGTCTTTATGAATCAGAGACACTTGTATGTATGAAACTGTGCAAGTATCTTGTAATCAGAGACAGGTGGCAGAGGAATTTCTTTTCATTATAGCTAACGGACAACATATTTTGTACATCATCTGTTAAACACCAAATTTGATAGACTCTCTATTTCTCCAAATTGAAACAATATGAAAGGAATTTGAAACTAACATTAATTAATGGATTTGTCCATCTAGCACTACAATTTTCAGCAGTTTCTTTCTAGGAACTGTACATAGTTCTGCCGTACAATTTTTTTTGAGTGGAGGGTTTTGTTTCTTCACCCCCGATCACAAGTTATTTTATGCAGACATGAATAACTAGAACTGTACAAAAATGATATCAAAATATTATACCAATGTATTTGAAGGATAATGGGCTATCAAAGACCATGGAGCAGATTCTGCTCTCACAGTTGTTGGGTCAGATGATGAACCTGGTCAAGGTTCATTAAAGAAATATTTCCTGAAGCATTTTGCTGGCTCTGGATTCTAGAGAAAACTTATCAGAGAGTTCATGAATACGTTTTCAGTAAATAGCAAGTTTCATCTCTGGAGTCTCCTAATTAAACTTATTTGCTTAGCAATAAAATAGAACACATCTTTGTTCAGACTTCATCTTTAGTTTTGTGTTAGTATGAACCTGAAAGCCAGAGCATAAGAGAGGGGTGCAAAAAATGTGAGACGAAACCTGCTGCTAAGATTCACTGAATCTCATGTAAATGGAAACTGATAGGTTTTTCATGGGTCTAAAAATATGGAACAGGATCTTTCAGAGTGTCCTCTCCACCCTAAATCCTTTCATAACTCACTCACACTATGTCATTTCACTTACTCTTCTATATATTAAAACTGTAAACTTTAAACACCAGTTTCTGGGAACTATTACCAGTCATTATTAGAGGCTAACAGGATAGAAGAGCAAAAGCTATTAAAAACACTTTCTTTAAAATATAATATCTGTCAGGGGTTCTGATTTGCTGCTAATCTCTTGGGAAGGCAGATGGATGTGTACCGTTCTCAGTGTAAGGGAGATCTAAGAAACCTGCCTGAGAGCCTCTGATAAATCTTCTCTATGTTCACATTAGTTTTGATGAAGGTTCTGTGTGAAATGGAGAACAAAAAAAAAAAAAATGCCTGTGAAAAATGCTCCCATTTTGTACTGGAGTATTTTCAGGGTTTATTCCTTAAGGAGAAACAGCTCCTGACAATATTTTACCTTGTATTTCTTTGATGTATTAAATCATGGTGGGTTACATTAAAATTGTGTGGGCTAGAAGCACCATTTAATGAGTGACAGCCTCCAGAAATACCAACAAATATTCTGTGATTCTCCCTCCCCCCCCCCCAAACAATGCACTCTTGAAAGAAGCATATATTCATTCTTTATGCTATTTAACATGAAAGCAGGTCAGAAGATATATTCCACTCAAGCATACGCAGATAACATATTCTGAGTTTGAGCCAGCCTGGCGTGGCAAGGTGCTCCCAAAGTTTCCCCATGTACATTCCAAATGCAAAGTGGCTGAAAACCTGAGCCTTCATTTGCCTAACATAAAATAGGTTTCTCAGGTTTGGCTGGCAAAATAGTTATGAATCAGATTGCAAATTTGCCTCTGGATGGTTCTTTGCTGTGAGCTCAAGTATTTGACATTTGTACTTTTGTAAATTAATGATATGGTCGTCATTTACATCACATGGTGGAATTTTTGTTCTTTGATTGGATTTCCTAACCTTCATTAATAGGAGGAGTGTCTGAACAAATTATGATCTCCTATCCTACTCAACTTCTTATATTGCATCCACACTGTAGTATTTTAGTGTCTTCCAAAAATAGACAAGATTGCTAGTATCAAGCAAATTTTTCTTTTCAGTCTTCCATCAAAAGAGTAAAGTTATACATCTTTGTTAAAGTTGTTCTGTTTAATATCAAAAACACTTGATATGTTCTGCATTGCTATGCAGGGCAAGGAAGTCACTGTAGAGAATTTTACTTATCCCTTTCTAGACCTCTTGACATCTTGTGATGGACTCTGTGAAATGCTGCAGAAAGGTTGACGAGTGATAATATGGTTGAATGAGTATGAAATATATCCATTGGTGAATCTCCCATGTCACATTCACACAAAGCTAGGTCTTAAGTGTAGAGGGTGGGGTCCTGACTAATATCCTAAGTGCCAGGGCTCTTATTAAGACAGTGTTTGGAAATGTTGTGATAAATGTCACTTCAATATGTAACAATATTTAATGTATCTGCCTAAAGCATAGATTGAATTAACTAATCTCCCATCTTCTGTCAGTATTCCCCACAGTTACAGACACAGTTTAGTGGTCTCGTATATACGCTTGATCCAGTCACGACGGAAACAGCCCTCAACCTTGTTAGACTCATTTGAATAGCTGTAGTAGTGACAAGGTCCCTGACAAGAAGCTATTAAAGGAATTAAGTAGTTATAAGGTAAAAAGCAAAGTACTGCTAATGGGTCAAAAACTGACGGGGGGGAAATAAACTCCCCAGAAGTAGGAATAAATGGTACAGCAAAAGTTAACAGCTGTGTGCCCCAAGGTTCCATACAGGGCTCAGGTTTTTAATACATATTAATGATGTGAAAAAGTGAGTGAGCAGCAAGGTGACAAAATCTGCATATAACATAAACTTGTTTACATTAGCCAAGTCCAGTGAAAACTGGGAACTTCAGAGGGACCTAACCAATCTAGGTGAATGGACAACAGGACAGCAGATAAAATTGAAATTGGTGCATGTTGGAGGCAGGGAATATAACTATTCATACACTTTACAGGGATCTAAATTAACAGCATAAATTCAAGAAAAGGACCTGGGCATCACTGTAGACACCTCAATGAAGAGCTCTGTTCAATGTGCAGCTGCAGTCAAAAAAACAGCACAATGTTAGAATGCATAAAAATGAGATGGAGAATAATAAAGAATAGTATTATATAAAACCAATACTTTGTCCTCATCTGGAATAAAGTATGTGGTACTGGTTACCCCATCTCAAAAAGTATATTACTGAATTAGAAGGGGTTCAGAGAAGAGTCATCAGAATAAACGGGGGGGGGGGGGAATGAATATGAAGAGGGACTGAAAAAAATAGAATAATTTACCTTAGAAAGAAGATAAATCTGAGGGAATATTTAAAAGTATATAAAATTATAAGTAGCAAAGAAGAGGTAGATCAGGAGGGTCTATATTCTTGTCTCAGAATTCAAGAAGAAAAGGACATGAAATGAAACTGAAAAGCAGCAGGTTCAAAACTGATAAAAGTACATAATTTTTTCCACACAGCACAGAGTGGTGTAGCTCACTGCCAACAGGATATCAATGATGCCAAGAATTTAGCAAGATTCAAAAAGGGTATGGACACTTAACTCTGGATTTTCTTGTGATCTTTATATTAGCAAAAGTTAAAACAAAGTTTTGGAAGGGATATAAAGCCTCATATTGCAGGGCTTAAAGCAGATTAGCATAAGATTTCCGTGAAGGCTGGGGAACTACTCCACCTCTACCTACTTCAAAGGTTTTTTTGCCTTTTCCCTTGCGGCCTCTCATTTTGGCCACTGTCAGAGACAAAATATTGTACTAGATGGAGCACAAGTCCGATCCAGTATGATAATTATTGTATTCTGAGTGCTGTGTTAAGTGTACAATCCCACATACAACAATATTCCATTTACATACCAGTCACTAATTGAACATACTGCTCTCTGTTTATATGTTATCTACCACCATTTACCATCGTCATCATTACAAAGAGTATAGTAGTTTTGTGTGCATCTCTGGAGTAATTGAAGTATGTGATATCTGGATGCAGGACCACACTCGTTGCTGTGACACTTGACACACAATCTAAACGCCCAGCTACACTACAAACATCTTGCTCCATGTTCTGTGCCTGGAACACATGTGCATACTGCCTTCAAAGAAGGAACCTTTTTCTTTCTTATGCCTTGTGCTGCATCTCAACATTTCCTCCTTGCTAACATTCTTCTCGTCTCCTCTTCATTGTTGCTCATAATAGTTGGTTTTTGAACCACTTGTTTTCTCATTCTCTAGCTTCTATTTCCCCCCACCCTTCTCTTTCTAAGAAGGCTAGATGAACACTTCTAATGCAAATACAAATCTACGAACAAATAACGGTATTCATATAGACAGAAAGCTCCTCCCCAAACAAACTATCTGCTCACAGAAGTGTGAACCAAAGAGAGTGTGCAAATATGGCTGGACTGAAATATAATTATTAATTTGTGATAATGTTCTGAAACACACACACACACACACACACAAAATGTCCAGCTCACCCCATTCAAGGAAAAAACCCTCAGAGCATTCCAATTAAATGCCTGGTATGTGTAAGTAAATAGTTGTTAACGTTCTGACTTAACTGTAGCCTTACAATCACAAAGACGTTGGTTGTGTTTTGCTTGGTGTTTTTTTATTAATTTGATTTTTTGGTGGTTTTAAGGGGAGCAAAAAAAAATCTTTGTTAATAATCTTACCAATAAAATGGTACCATCTAATCTTTGAAGTTCACATTTCATTTAGCGGAAAGGTAGACAAAGGGACAGAATTCACACATTCCATGGAATGAATGGACTGTGGAGGGGACAGAATTTAACACTTTACTAAATGCCTGGGATGAAAGAAGGATACAGGAAGGGTACATGGATACTTTTGTTATTGTTTACTGGAGACTTTTCTGCAAGTAGCATTTACAGGGAAGCAACACATCTGCTTACATTATGATGGCTGTATCATGCCAACAGAAACAGATAGCAATGCATGTTAAAAATATTTTAAAAGCTTAGAATTTGTAGAATACTCTGCACCACAGCAAAAAATGGCATAGAAACACTAAATTCTGGGTGTTTTTGGAGGACTTTATCAGCGTGTGTTTCAATGAGATATTTACATGTATAATGTTGTGCATGTGTTCACCAAACAACAGCCACTGTGACTGCCCCATAGGGAGACTGAGGAGGGAAGTGTACCCCAGGAAGCTATGATCTTTGCCTAAACTCCAATGTGTTGGGAGGCTGCCTACATAACCCTGCCTCTCCAACCCCTTTGCAGGGATGTGGAGACATTCTGAGAATGCAGTGCAGGGAGCGAACATGTGATAGTCCCTTATTCTACTTGCAGTCACTCCAATGCATACACTGAGCACCTGCACACCAGCCAGTAATAATCTGGCTCTTTGTCATTATCCAATTAAATGTGGCCAAGATTTTCAAAAGTGAGTAGTTATTTGGGGACCTTCAGTTTTTGGCTGAGCAACTCTAGTCACCTTAAGGGGCTCAGCATCAAAAACCTAGCCTTTTTGAGATGTTACGGTGGGCATCAAAAAATTTTGGCATCCAAACATCAGTAGTCACTTTTAATTTTGTCGCCAAAATTTTCAAAAGAACTAAGGACTGATTACGTACTGAATTTGAAGTTTCAAATTCAACCATTATGTATTGTTTGCATGAGGAAAATGGTGATTAGAGAGGAATATTTTTTTCAGGCTCTCATAACTCAAACATCGGGAGTGTCAAGGTTCCTCCCCCACTCTGAACTCTAGGGTACAGATGTGGGGACCTGCATGAAAAACCTCCTAAGCTTATCTTTACCAGCTTAGGTCAAAACTTCCCCAAGGTACAAAATATTACCCCCGTTATCCTTGGAATGGCCGCTACCACCACCAAACTAATACTGGTTACTGGGGAAGAGCTGTTTGGACGCGTCCTTCCCCCCAAAATACTTCCCAAAACCTTGCACCCCACTTCCTGGACAAGGTTTGGTAAAAAGCCTCACCAATTTGCTTAGGCGACTACAGATCCAGACCCTTGGATCTTAAGAACAATGAACAATCCTCCCAACACTTGCACCCCCCCTTTCCTGGGAAATGTTGGATAAAAAGCCTCACCAATTTGCATAGGTGACCACAGACCCAAACCCTTGGATCTGAGAACAATGAAAAAGCATTCAGTGTTTTACAAGAAGACTTTTAATAAAAAATAGAAGTAAATAGAAATAAAGAAATCCCCCCTGTAAAATCAGGATGGTAGATATCTTACAGGGTAATTAGATTAAAAAACATAGAGAACCCCTCTAGGCAAAACCTTAAGTTACAAAAAAGATACACAGTCAGAAATAGTTATTCTATTCAGCACAATTCTTTTCTCAGCCATTTAAAGAAATCATAATCTAACACATACCTAGCTAGATTACTTACTAAAAGTTCTAAGACTCCATTCCTGTTCTGTCCCCGGCCAAGACGACTACAGACAGACACCCAAACCCTTTGTTTCTCTCCCTCCTCCCAGCTTTTGAAAGTATCTTGTCTCCTCATTGGTCATTTTGGTCAGGTGCCAGCGAGGTTACCTTTAGCTTCTTAACCCTTTACAGGTGAGAGGAGCTTTCCCCTGGCCAGGAGGGATTTCAAAGGGGTTCACCCTTCCCTTTATATTTATGACAGGGAGGAATTTCTATTTCATAGTTTATAAATACCAAGCACTGAAAACTTCAATACCAAATGTAAAAGTCTGAGGAAATCATGACGATATGCAAACAAGAATTCATCACTGAAAGGGGAAGAGATGATGGAAAAGCACAAACAAACTCTGACAGCAGAGAATTTAGCTTTTCACTCTGAAACTGCATGACCACTATCTGAGACACAAGTTGTATTTAGACAGACTGACCACGTTTCCCCTCACCCCCAACAGCTACTCATAAATTTCTCATACCACTCATCTTGGGGCTGAAACTTACCATGTTTTTTCTCATGTCCAAAGATCTCCCTACCACCACCCCAAAGAATGAATTGAGCTATTGTTAATGAGTTTTTGAGGCTGTTTTTCTCATAGGTTTCAGTGAAATACATTGCGCTTGTGTGACAAAAAATATGATAGACAAACTTCAAGCTGAGTTGTTTTTTAGATCCCATTGAGACTTTAGAAGCTGATAACTTTAGAACAATTTTTCTACAAACATGCCTTTAAAGTTATGAACTTTAAAAGTTAATAATGTTGTGCATGTATAGTTGAACTTTATGATTCACATTTGTGCATTTTAAGTCCACTACAGTGTCATTAAAAAAAAAAAAAGCATGAAAAACTTGAGCATGCATCCTGTTCTTGAAACACATCCTGGGTGCTTGGCCTTAAAGTGCACATTATAAACTACCTTGTGCCTTTGAAGCTTATGCAGCCCAAAATACAATTAAGTTGCTCGCTGACATTCCTACATAATAATGTAGGCATTTTCAAATAAACTAAAACAGATTTTAATGTGTTTTAAAACTTATTCATAACATGCCTGAAGTTCAGCTATTATTCAGAGCTTACACACAAGGGTCTTGGAAGTCCAGATCTATCTGAAAACCCTTAGTCCCATCATTAGGCCCATGGGTTTCACTACTCACATGTGAGTAGGAGCACTCATGTGAATAAGGGTTGGTAGACCAGGCCCTGAGATCATGACATAGCTCCAAACTAGCAGTCATTTCATCAGGAAGACCAATGTTCAAAGGTTAATCATGTTTAAAAGCCTCCATAAAGTCATCTTGTGCTATACAAACAGACAAGTTATTACTTAGAGTATTTTTCCCTAATTCTCACTGAAAGGGAGAGAGATGATGGAAAGCAAAAACAAACTCTGGGACAGCACAATTTCTCCTGCTGAATGAACACTGATAAGCAAATTCTGAATCATTGTTTCACCTGGCTTATGCTATTCAGTGGCTGATGACCAGAAAACCCACAAATAAATTAATCAGTTTGTGAACCACACTACCTTCCAGATCATGAGTACCAGAGAGAGCTCTGCTCTTATTTCCCTTCTCCTAACCTCCATAATTCATGGAGTTTAACGTGCTAGGCAATATTCTCTGGCCCAATCCTCCTTTCCCTTCACAAAGCTCTGGGAGCAGAAAGCAAGCATGGTACGGGGAGTATCCAGAGAATATAGAGCTAATGTAGCAGGTTTCTATGCCAATTCACCCTGTCACTCCAGCTGCTTGGGGGCACATAAGGAAAGGAGAAGGAGAAAGGAATGGAGCACTGTCTCTTCCTGTTGGTCAATGACCACTTGGAGTTATAACCACCTGATGTAGATCAGCACCCAGGATATTCTAACTTATGCCAAGGCTATTGCAGGACTGGTCCCTAGCATCAAGGAGCTATAACTGACAAACTTATGCCCCAACCTCACCTACATATCATGAATTTGTATCTGGCTGACAATGTGGCTTCCAACCTATCTATTTATATGGCCCCTACCCGTGTAGTATCTGACATTTTATCCCCACTATGTGACATGCACAGCTAAATTAAAAAATATATTTTCTACACGTTTCGGAAGTCATCTTTCTTTAGCTTTTTCCTGTGTTGCCAGTGTGGTGTGATTTAACATTCCCTCAGTCTGCATTGCAATGTAGTATGACAAAAGCTGAAATATCAGCTCAGGGTGGACACTGCAGAAGGTAAGTGACTTAAACAGAGGATTCAAGTACTTAAGGGAGAGAAACATTTGTAGAGGAGGAACACAGTAAAAAAGGTAATGTAAATCACAAATGGGCAAGTGTTGAAAAAGATGTAGAAAGATAAAGAAGGGCATGATCACTCTTGCAAACCTTAGCACTGTGTTCCATAGTGTCCTTAATTCCACCAGCCAAATAAGAATTGTGTCTATTTCTAGACCATCCAACATGGCAAAATACCAACTGAGTTAATTCTGAGTAATCCCATAATGCAACTACTAAGCAATGACTTTGGATGCTTTATGCTCCCTCCTCTGGGACAGTGGTGCTGACTAAGACTGGGATTATTTGCTCTACCAGAGATCAATAGCACACCTGGTGTGCTCACCTGGCATCTTGTAATTCTGAGATAGTGAGCTACACTTGCTGATTTTTTTTCCTTATTTTCTATCTTAAATTTTAGGCAAGTTTGGATAAAGTGAATCCTCATGGATAGTGTGATAACTTGAACTACCGCCTTGATCTTGACATACTACAGTCTTCAGCCAGGCTCAGCTTCTTCCAATAACTTTGCAATGCACTTCACACCTGTCCCAGCACACAATATCCTTGCTGTTTCAGTGGACAGGCCTCTCTTGAGTGAGTTAGCCAGTGGCACAAAAATGAGTGCTGGCTTCATGATGAAGACAAGCTTCCTACTGAGGAACTTTTCATTTCTCAGTTGGATTTCTAGGTGCAAAATTACAATAGCCCTTCTTTAAGAATACACTTTCCATATTTTATTCCCTCATTTTCCACACTTTCAGTAGCTGCTATCTTGAAGAGTTTTATGTCTGTTTATTACATAAAGAATTTCCCTTAGCATGCTGGGGAGGACAAAATAAGGAATGCACTCTCCAAAGGCTCTTAAACAGATGGATTTTTTTTTTAAGCCAAAGCATGAAAAAGGCTAATGAAACACATATACCAGGAAAAAGACCACAAGAAAAAAAAAGGCAAACTGTTGAAATTCTCTTTTTTTCATCTTGAAAAAGTGGAACATATTTTTTTTCTTCTGTTTGTGTTGAACAATGAGCTGGCAACTATTTGTCATAGAATCATAGCACTAGAAGGGTCCTTGAGAGGTCATCTAGTCAAGTCCCTTATACTCATGGCAGGACTAAGTATTATTTAGACCAGTGTTTTCCAAACTTGGGACGCCGGTTGTTCAGGGAAAACCCCTGGTGGGCCCAGCCGGTTTGTTTACCTGCCACGTCCGCAGGTTCAGCTGATCGCGGCTCCCACTGGCCGTGGTTCGCTGTGCCTGGCCATTGGGGGCTGTGGGAAGTGGCGTGGGCTGAGGGACATACTGGCCGCCACTTCCCGCAGCCCCCTCATTAAGCTTGTGATCTACTATGACCCCCAGATCCTTTTCTGTAGTACTCCTTCTTAGGCAGTCTTTTCCCATTTTGTATATGTGCCACTGATTGTTCCTTCCTAAGTGGAATACTTTGCATTTGTCCTTATTTCATCCTTTTTCCTTCAGACCATTTCTCCTGTTTGTCAAGATCATTTTGAATTTGAATCCTATCCTCCAAAGCACTTGCAACCACTCCCAGCTTGGTATCATCCGCAAACTTTATAAGTGTACCCTCTATGCCATTGATGAAAATATTGAACTGAATCAGATCCAGAACTGATTCCTGTGGGAGCTCACTCGATATGCCCTTCTAGATTGACTGTGAATCACTGATAACCACTCCCTGAGAACAGTTTTCAGCCAGTTGTACACCCACCTTACAGTAAGTCCATCTAGGTTGTATTTCCCTAGTTTGTTTATGAGGACAACATGCGAGCCAGTAACAAAAGCCTTACTAAAGTCAAGACATACCACATCTACTGCTTCCCCCTGTCCAGAAGACTTGTTACCCTGTCAAAGAAAGCCATTAGGTTGGCTTGACATGATTGGTTCTTGACAAATCCGTGCTGACTGTTACTTATCACCTTATTTTCATTTAAGTGTCTGCAAATTGATTGCTTAATTGTTTGCTCCATTACCTTTATGGGTACTGAAGTTAAGCTGACAGGACTGTAATTCCCCAGCTTGTCCTTATTTCCCTTTTTATAGATTGGCACTGTATTTGCCATTTTCCAGTCCTCTGGAATCTCTCTCATCTTCTTTGACTTTTTGAAGATAATAGCTAATGGCTAGGGCTCCGTGTTTGTCACCGAGGTTGCAGAAGTAATGGATTCCATGACTTCCTGTGACCTCCATGACTTCTGCAGTGGCCAGTGTGGCTGATCCCAGGGCTGTCCAAGCAGTTGGCCCCGGAGCCAGCTACTGCTGTAGTGGCCCTTGCCCCAGCCCCTGCTCTGGTGGCCCCAGGCAGCTGGCCCTGGGGACCACCTGAGCAGGGGCCGATGCAGCTGGCCCTGGGGAATGCCTGAGCAGTGGTCCCCCAGGCGGCTGGAGCAGCTGGAGCTCTGTGGCTCCCGGCAGCAGTCCCAGGGCAGCCAGAGCAGCATCTGGCCCCCCGGGCTCTCTTCCGCCCCCTCAGTAGCAGCTGGAGCAGCCGCTGGCCCCCCAGTGCTGCCTCCATGGTGGTGACCATAGCAGTCGCTACCCCCGCTGCCACCACCCCCAAAAAAAGATTAAATCAGGGGTATTTATGGTATAAATCATGAACAGGTTACAGACCGTACTTTTTTGTTTCTTGCCCGTGACCTGCTCATGACTTACTAAAAATACCCATAATTAAATCATAGCCTTACTAATGGTTCAGATATCTCCCCAATCAGTTTCTTGAGTATTCTAGGATGCATTTCAGGGGAGCCCACTGACAATTCAATTATTTTTCCCCATAGCAAAACCTAAATATAAGTGGAAGTTCACTGTGGATCAGAATTGTAATGTGTACATTATTTTGGGACTTTTATTCTAATTCTCTTCTAATTTTGGTGGAGTTTCAATGTACCCAGAGTCAGTGCATGCAGATAACCCGACATTATACTGAGCATCCCCCAACTGACACTTTATGTACACAGGCCTGTCACTCTTTGAGGTAACCTGCTGCTCTTGCACGAGCAGAGGGTAGCATTCTAATGAACAGGCCACCTATGAAATCACATTTTCCTTCAAGAAGACTTTCAAACGGTTTTCAAACACAGAAGTGGCAAGTACTTCTACCCAAGAAGAGCCATTTGCTCATAAACCAGGGGCTCTAGTTGAAATCTCAACAAGAAACTGCTTTTATGCTTCCTCATTAGAGAAAAAGCTTGCATGGTTTAGCTTCCATTGTGTCAGGTGGAGGATTCACTGTAATGTCCCCTCAGCTTAAACATGTAAAATTTGATTATAACCATGACAGAAATCCCATTTTCCAAGCATACTCCATCTCCTGCTGAATATACAAGGTTTAAATGTGGATGCAGTCTAAATCTCATTAACGACTCAGATGAACAGCTGCTATTGATTGTTGAAAGGCAAATGCATTGACTTCTAAATCTTAAAACAACATAGCAGCTCTGCACGTTGGCAAATGAGAAATCTGTGAATAGAATGTTAAGATTCATGAATTTTCTCTTCTTACTACATATATATTGCTGTGTTCAGCTGAGTCTGTTAAAAATAATAAGATCTATTTAGCTCCAATTTAAAATTTTTCACATGCATCTATTTAAAAAAATGAAATGAGATCTAGCCTCTCCTTGATGCACATGGTAACTGTGTGTACATCGCCTGTGGACTGATATCAGAATACAATGCAATGCTTCAGATAGTCTAGCATCCAATGTGAAAAGTAGTCCGATTTGGAAAGTTGTTTATTTTTTAAAAGCATAGTTGCTTTCAAATTTACACATCCCTTGAAATGGCACATATCAGTGGACTACAGACTTGAAACTGCCAAGACAGGTGAGCAAATATCTGATTTACCACCAACTGTTTTGAATGCAAGCTGGGTCACAAAGGTGGCAGGTAACACGACTCTCCCTCTGTGCCTGTCTGCCCTATCCTTGTGAGCAAGAAGTGTACTGAAATTTAAACAAACCCTGCTCACCAAGCACTTCAGAGAACAAGCTTCTGGTACACTTCAGCATGCTGCCTGCTCACACGGACGGGGCATGCCGGGAAAAGAAAAGCTATCTGCCCCACTTGCCTGTGATCCTGGACATTATGCCATGATCTGCATTTGTTTGGGCAGCGTTGCCAAGAAGCATCAGCATTTTTTATTTCCTATATTAAAACGTTGTTCCAGTGGTTCTCAGTGGAAAGTGGAAAATAGCAAAAATCTTCTTTTTAAAGGATGTCTATTTGAAGTTTATATCTTTGACATTGCTCCTGTGAGATTAGATTGACAGCTGAATGAGTGACGTGCAACCTAGGAAGGATTTAAACAAGCTATGGAAAACAACCATAGTCCCACTCTGTTCTGGAACAACCAGAAGGTTCTCACCAAGCAGATCTCAGAACTGTTACCCCATTTTTTTTGAAGGGGCAGGGTTGTGGTGTGTGTGGCGGAGCAGGGGCATCTGAGTTAAGGCCAAGTGCTTTCTGAGCTCACCTAGGCTTGCCAACTTTCTAGTCACACAAAACCAAACACCCTAGTCCTGCCCCATCCCTTAGGCTCCACCCTTGCCCCTTCCCCGAGGCCCTGTCCCCGCTCACTACATTCCCCCTCCCTCATTCACTTTCACTGAGCTGGGGCAGGGGGTTGGGTGTAGGAGGGGGTGAGGGCTCTAACTGGGGGTGTGGTCTCCGGGGTGGGGCCGGGGATGATGGGTTTGAGGTGCAGGAGGAGGCTCCAGGCTGGCGGGCTGGGGCCAAGAGATTTAGAGTGCTGGAGGGGGCTGTGGGTTGAGGCAGGGAGTTGGGGCATAAGGGGGGTGAGGGCTCTGGGCTGGGGGTGTGGGCTTTCCTCCGGTGGCCCCTGGTCACCAGCGCAGCGGAGGGGCTAAGGCAGGCTGCCTGCCTGTCCTGGGACTATGCTGTGTGCCTCCTGGAAGCAGCCAGCAGGTCCGAGTCCTAGGCGGGGGGGCCAGGAGGCTCCGTGCACCGCTCTCACCCGCAGGCACTGCCCCCCCCCACCCGCAGCTCCCATTGGCCAGGAACCATACAATGGGAGTGCAGAGCTAGTGCTCAGGGTGGGGGCAGCACGCAGACCCCTGTGCCCCGCCCCCACCTAGGACCTGGACCTGCTGGCTGCTTCCGGGGCACAGTACGGTGACAGCCAGGAGAGGTAGGAACTAGCCTGCCTTACTGCCGCCAACTGGACTTTTAACAGCACCATCGGTGGTGCTGACCGGAGCCACCAGAGTCCCTTTTCAATTGGGTGTTCCAGTCGAAAACCGGATACCTGGTCACCCGAGGCTCACCGTGCAATTCACCCAGCAGTTGCACCAACTCCGTCCCCTGTCATGGGGAGTTACAGCCAGTCAGATAGATTTCCACTCGAAAAGCAACAAAGAAGCTGTTGTTCTGCCCCACATTGTTGGGCACTGTATAGTGCAATGGAGGAAGAAGGAACATGCTAATGCTCCAGAATAACCAAGGCTTTAGTCATGGTGGCCCTATAGCTTTACCCCAGTGCAAAGTGAATGCATTCTGATTTGGTCATGTTTTGTATCCACTTTGTGGGGTAAACAAGTACACAACAAGCTGCAGGGCAATGATGAATCAGGCCCTACATTTTCTGATGCTGAGGAACTGGACGTATCAGCACTTTGGGTGCAATTAGGGTGACCAGACAGCAAGTGTGAAAAATCAGAACAGGGGGTGAGGGGGGTAATAGGAGCCTATATAAGAAAAAGACCCAAAAATCTGGACTGTCCCTATAAAATTGGGACATCGGTCACCCTAGGCGCAATGTAATTGCAACTCTTAATCGAGCTGGGCACAAACCAATGTTGGATCCTAACATCCCAAACTTTAGTCAAGTTTGAATTTAGTTACAGATCTGACCTTTGTTGCAAGATCTTACCATTTAAATGAACCCAGCTGAAAAATCAGATCAAATGGCCCTGAATTTTGGTGAACTTTATTTCTCAGTTTGCTCACCTAGGTACACAATACAAAAAATAATCCTTGTTAAAAAAAAATGTTTAAGACTCAAGTGAAATTTGCACACTCCAAAAGGAAACTCAGAATGGGCACTTAAGCTTTTCCAGTGTACAGCTATACTGCAGTAGGAGACCTGGTTCAAATAAAATAAGAACCAACCCCAATCATTGCACAGAATTTGAAATGATTTTGCTGCTGCAGACAAGTCTCTTTGAGTGAAGTCAATGGGAATGCCTAATGTGAAATGGCTGCATGACCGGGTCCTGAATGTGTGTGAGAGTATGAGCAGCTGCAGTGCTGCACAGCAGTAATCACAACTGTTTAAGAGGCTAAAAGGCAAAGAAAGGAAAAAGTTGTAAGCATGCTAACCTTCCCCCACAAGAAAAAGAAATGGAAAAAAATGCACACTGGTCTTTTGCACAGGTTTAAAGCTGCCACTTTAAATTACACATCCATACATCCTTCATCATTGTCCTGAAGTCATTATGCCTTATTCAGACACACTGTTTTCCTCAGTCACCATAAGCCCCCTCATTCTCAAGTTCCACTCACTCTCAGTGCTATAATTTGACTCCAAGCATTCAAGAAAATTAGGTCATGGCTACACTAGTAAGTTTACACTGGCTCAGCTGTACCGATGCAACAGGGCCACTGTAAGACCACCCATGTCGTCTCTCTCTGCTGATGGGAGAGAGCTCGGATGGGAGAGAGCTCTCCTGTGAACACAATAAAACCACCTCCACAAGCACTGGTAGCTGTGTCGGTGGGAGAAGCTCTTCATCTGAAATAGCACTGTGCACACTACCACTTGTGCAGGGGAAACTTATGTCACTCAGGGGGTGAGCTTGTTGTGTACCCCTGTTTACCCCTGAGTGACATAAGTTTTGCCGACATAAGTGGTAGTGTTGACATGGCATTAGTGACGAAGGATTTAATTCTTCACTTATCAGTTTAGTCATTTACACTTTCACAAGGTGGCTGTAAAAAACATTTTGATCAGGTAACATTTTACACCCATTTTGTACTGCCACTCATTTTCACCTTGCCAGGCAAGTTGTGAAGAACATATTGTAAAGAGTGAGCACAATGGAATGTGACATCATTCAAAATATCCCCCTCATTGCAGAAGATTAAAAATGTTCCCATTCCCCGCCCCCCATCTCATCCTGAGCTAAGGGGCTACTATTGTTTCTACCTCAATACACATATCCAAGAGCGAGCCAGAATGGGCATGTTATATGATTCTGCAATCTACTTGTCGTTGAGCTAGCACAAACAATCAATGGAATTAGGGTGCAGGCAGGAAGTCAGTGAGCAAAGTAACTGTTATTTATTAGTACAAAAAAGCAGCTCCCCTCCTGCTGCTGGGGTTGCTCTGCAGTTACTTAACATTTTCATTTCCTACAGAGGAAGAAAGAGCAGACACACCCTTGAACTCCCTTTCAGAATGATTTCTTCACCATCTATCAAGGAGCCATACCTCTGGAGACTGTACATGTATGCATGCACCAGTGAATACTCATACACCCAGCACAATAATTCCATTCCAGGAGTTTAATTTGTTTGGGTGTAGCTATTTTGATTTGACTGTTCTTCATCCATGATTGCAATCCAAAGCCATTAACTATTACCAATGACACATAATCCACAGACACAAGCAAACACTCATACTTGGCCCAACGATTCAAGAAATAGCCAGGTTTAACTTGTGATCATATTTACCAATATTTCATTTAAACTATCACCAGAACCATTGTCTGTATCATTATCTAAGTTTGATCCCTCATATTCAGTAAGTCAGTGACAGCTTCTAATCATCTTGTTATAAAAATGGCTAGAAATAAAAAAAAAGAAAAAGAAAAGATAAATCAATCCTCTGTCATCTTCTACTGAGCAGGTCAGGGCCAATAAAGATTTCAAAGAGGAGATGCTTCACCTTCCTTAACAAGCTGATTAAAAGGAGCCCAAGCTTTCAGAAAGTAAAAGAAGACTCAGAGCAGATTGTTTACCAAGAAAGCAGCTGGCATTGTAAAATCAGTAAAAGCTGGCAGCTCACGCTGGCACTGACTAACCAAATGCCTTCAGGGTAAAGTGTCTTATACATTTCTGTAAATGGACACTGATTTGACAAGAAGTCAGACAAATCCACCTATAAGAGTGATGAATTCCTACAATATTTGAAGCAAAATGGTGTATTGAGAAACAGAATGAGAAAATTCCATACTATATGAACAGGACAATAAATAAACGCTGTGAATTCAGTCTTTAATATACTACAATAATTAATATGTTTGCCCCTTTTGGATATGACATCTTAGCTAATATTCAGGGCCTTACCAAGTTATTCCTGTTGGGAGGAGAAAGGGATAATATGTCAGATATTTCTTTTCTGCAATCTTGTTAATTTATTAAGAGTACACACAAAGTCATGTTTCCCAGAACACAGGCAGTTCCCTTGCTCAGAAATTTCCAACGTATGTTCTACATGACTAATGTATTCTTGACCACAAAGTAGCAATCACTGAAAACAGTACACCCTATACAATACTTGAGAGGACATTTAATTTTTTTCTGTCAGTCATCCAAGCTGAAGTATCTCTTTCTTATCCTGAACTTCAAGTTCCCTCAGAAGGGTTGAGAAAACACCTTTAAACGAAGGCTGCATCAGCTTTATCCAGCCCAACGTTGTATTAGTTTGCATGGTAACAAGAACCCTTGTCACCATGAATAAACTCAGAATTGTATTTCTTTCTTCAAATGAGCAATAACCATTGGTGTTTTTGAGTCTCTGCCTTGACTTGGCACCAGTTTTCCATTGACTTCAATGGGAACAGAATCAGGCCATTGTAGAGAGTGCCATCTTACTGCAAATATATGTTTACTGAGACATGAGCAATATGGGAGTCCAAGTGTAAAGGACAGGAAGTCAGTGTTCAGTCTGTTTTAATGTTGGTTTTACAGTCTGGATGAAAATCGTGATGGTTAATATTTAAATATCAAACATTTGGTTTAAACATCAGAGTGTTAAATCAATATTAAGGCAGGTTGAAAACTAGTTTCTAGTGTCTTCCATTGGTCTTTGATGACACTGTGTCAAAAAATGCTGCTCCAAATTTGTCAAGTAGCTATTTTTCAGCAACTGGCTTGACCCCAGGTTCACAAATGTCAACTGTCATTAAGAATAGCATTTCAAAATTTATTCATACTGCTGGACTGAGCAAAATAGATGCAGATTTGCATTAAGGAACATATCTTGCAGGGTGCTGACTTCAACTGGAATTGAGCTTAACAAATTGCAGAGTCAGGACAAAAGTTACCCCATTGGTCCACTATATACACACGCACAGGACAACATGAGGTAAAACCCAGATGATAACCAGGCCTTACCATACAACCGAAGTAGATAAATAATTTACAGTCTTTTTCCCCCCAGGACACCTGGTATCTTAAGAGCAAATATTGGGCTGAATCTCCTCTCAATTACATCACTGTGTGGAGAACAATTGCTCACCAGAAGGAACAATGAATCGCCCCTTTATGCAGTGATAGCTGGTAACACTGAAGTAACTCCAGTGAGGTTACACCAGTGTATAATGATGTGAGTCAGAGCACATGGTTAATTTTAGAAAGGAAAACAGGTTTGTCCCTAAAGTCTATTTAGATGAAAAATATTTGGTTTGGTCCAGATAAGCCTTGGATAAGCTTTTACACTATGGGTATTTCTACACTGCAGTTAGACACCCAGGGCTCTCCTGGCCTGTGCCAGCTTACTTGGGCTCACAGGACTCAGACTAAGGGGCTGTTCAATTACAGTGTAGATGTCCGGGCTTGGACTTGAGCCCGGGCTTTGGGCCATCGTGCAAGTAGAATTCATTTCTTACCAGTATGCTGCACCAGCTAAAGGGAGGGGGGCACATGACCTCACCACGTGACTCTTCACATGACTCCCCCCCCACCCCACCCCACCCACAGACCGGAGCCCTGTATTCTCCTCTTTTCCATCCCCATAATCCATCCCATGTTACCTGGTGGGAAGGCTTTGTCCTCCTACCGCTGTGTTAAATCGCAGGGCTTCCCAGAACCGCAGTGGCTAAAGGAGCAGAACGTGGGGCTGCAGCTCCTCCAATGCATCTGTATGGCCCCCAGCCCTGTCGTCCCACAGGGCAGCTGTACAAACCCCAGACAGGACTCAGGAGACACAGCTGCGTGGAAGGGCTGGAGACAGTACAGCTGGGCTGGAGGAGTTGCCGGCATGGGATCACCCAGCTGCCCCACGTTCTGCTCATCCTGTGTCTTTCTGGCATGGCATACCAGTTATAAATAGCTTACTGGTACGGCGTACCGGACCGGACCACCCTACTTGCACCACTGGCTCTAGGACTCTGTGAGGTGGGAGCTGTCTACACCACAGTTAACCTCTATGAGGTTCCGCGAATCTCAGTCAGCTGGCACAGGCCAGCCGCAGGTGTCTAATTACCGTGTAGACATACTCTAGGAGGAATTATACAAACCAAACCTGTGACTCTCCTGAGATTCAAATTTCCCCTCATTCTCCAAAAATACAATGGTATCCCCACATCATGCATTTATAAAAGCTCACTTCTGTTCCCACTGAAGTCAATGGTAAATCTGCCATTAACTTTAGTGGTACAAGATTATTTTATGCTAAATAATTTCTCAGCCTCCTTGAGATATGTAGACAGGTGTCGTGTGTCCCCCACCACACACACTCTACTTTACATACTCTATTGCAGTGTTACAAAACTTCTGTAGAATGCTGTAGTATTTAAACATGCACACACACTACTTTTTAAAGATAAATGTAACTATTTTCTTCTCCCCTCTCACCAGCACTTGCTAACAAGTTAGTCTACATTTTGGAATAAATTTATATCAGATCATATTTTAAAAAATGATGTTATGCAAAAGTTGCAGCAGTGCAAAAAACAGATAAAACCAGAAAATGTGTACAGTGAATATCTTGGACTCATTTCAAGTCAATCGGAGTTTTTCTATCAACTTTAATAGAGCCAGAATTTCACTCTTACTTTTTTGTCCTCTTTTATCACTTAAAAATTGAACTGTGACATTTTGAACATAATAAATAATACTCTGAATACTTATTTATTATTTCTATAGCATCACAAGTGTTCATGAAATGTCATGGACACATAAGACAAGTTTCCTATCACAGAGTCTGCAATTTTTACAAAACAGCTCATAGTTTAAACTGAATCTTAGTATTTGAAGCTTTTAATGTATGCTTTGATACTCAAGATTTAATCTCACGAATTTCAAGGAATTAGAATGGAAACACATGCTCTTAATTGTATTTGTCCTATCAGTGTATGCAGATGTATGCAGACCATTCCATAAAATTACATATAACACACACACATATCTATATCTATATAAACCCAAAGCCTTATTCATTTGAACAGTTCCATTAGAGTCAGTGAAATTATATAGATGAGTAAGGCCAGCATAATTTGGCCCTCAGCAACAAAGATACTGAATCATAAAACTTAAGCTCCAACTGCCTTTAAAATACAAAGTGAGCCTCTGGAAATTATTTGCACTGAACCTTCTTAAACAGAGACTTACACTTAAGATTGGAGTTTGCACATCTCAGCCTATGATCTCAAAAATTTATCACATATGGACTGATGCTGGTTGCACACATGCCCCCTGCAAGCCCCAGCTGGGTTTCTCCTTCCCTCCCCATCACAGCAGTTTGAACTCAGATCTCGAAACCCACAGGGATTTTCTTCCAACCTCCAAACAACCCTTCAGGGTTCAGACTGTGAACTCATGCAAAACAAACCCAGTAGGGTTTGCAAAAAAGCCCTACCTAGAAGCCAAATATTTTCAATCCTAAAAAACTATATGGATTGCAAAGGAGAATAAATGTTAATTGTCTGAGTGTGATTGTACATATTTACACGCTTAACCAGTTCTTTGTTATATCATATGTTGTAAATTAACAAAGTGTAATTTTCAGTGCATTAGGGAGACGACACATTATGCTTCCAGCTTTCAGTCACATTTAATAAAGCTAAATCCTTCTGGCGAATGAGCAGCACCTCTTGGTTACTTTGAAGATTACCAATTGAGAATAGCTACATTATTCTGTGTATTTATAGAGTGGATTGTTTCTTTCCAGGAAGCAGGCAGGAGAAACACTACTATTAAATGTTTTAAAATAAAAGGCCAATGCCATCAAAGTTATTTTGGGGGGAGGAGGGGGTTTGCTATAATTATTGACAACAGTGAAAAGACTGTTTAAGACTGGCTGCATCAGAGTTCTGGATACCAAGTGTGAGAGGCTCTGCAGGTATACAGTGCTTTGTCTATTGATACAAATTGAATCTGAAAATAGCAATTTATTCAGCAAATCAAACCAATCACTACACTTCAGTTTTCTCCTTCAGCTCTCATTTCCCATCCAACTACTCTTAACCACTTTGCTACTTCTTCTTTACAAAGAGTTTTCAGCTGCCGTTAGGGATTGACTAAAGGGAAGATGCGGAGTCTTGAAATATTTTTAAGACTTCTATATCCTGCATCATCCACACCTGTTCTGCATTAGTCTCCTGTTTCCCACCACACCCCAAACCCATTCAAAAGGCAATCACTTCACTATGATTTGTAAAGCAATTCAAAAACGTCGAAGAGTAGAATTACTTGCAAGTGAAGTTTTCTATTATAAATTGCATATAGAACAAGAACAAGTTTCTCTTTTTTTTGTGTGTGTGGGTGTGGGTGGGTGTGAGAGAGAAGAGCTATCCTTAAAAACTGGATTTAAGTAATTGTTTCTTTAAGTTATTTTCCTGAAGGCACTTAAAGACACCGACAGTCCAGTTCCTGAAAATAACCACAGCCAAATTAAGAATCACAAGCATGAAAATTAATGGTGGGTTGCCTGACAGGAATGCACCTGGAGAAAGTGCTACCAGTTCAAGAAAGCAGCATGGCAGAAGGGAGGAAATTAGAGCAATCTTACTGTGTTGAGCCAGTATAGAGCCTTGGATTAATAGCTAGCCTTGGCAAGGCTTAAATGTGAGGATGTTCACACTGGGCATCCCAGACTCATTGCTATTAGAGGTTGTTGCTATGGTAACCAGTGACAAGCAGCCAACAGGAAAATGAATTTAGAAAAGGTAGTTCAGAAATATTTAAAGAAAAATAAAAATGAAGGAAGTTTGACATTTATGAGAATATACGTAGCTTCCCTCTGGAGGTACTCACTCCTTAGCAGGAAAAAAAAAACCCAGCAGTGAAATATAATAGAATTTCCATTTATCCCAGCCATATTTAAAGGAGATTGTGTGTCTGAGTTTCTAATTGAAATAAATTGTTTCCTTGTTAATGTGACAGCTTGTCAGTGACTCAGCAAAATAAGCAGCCTCTGAAAACTGCACGGAACTGTTAGCACATTGTTCTCATCTAAATTGTTTACAGGAAGCCTGGAGTGGCCCATTTCTGTCTTCTGCCTTTAATTCAGCCAGGGAATAGTTCTGTCCTGCCGTGTAAAAGGCTCAGTGGAAAAACTATTAGTCATTTAAACAAAAAAGATGTAGAACTTTACAAATCTGGTGGAAAATTCAGTTGACTTTTTTTGAAAGAACGACAAAGCACAGACTGATCATTTAAGAGCAAATTTTGATTCAAAGTAGGTTGGCTGGAATTGTGTTCAATGGCCTGTAAATCATGGTATCCATGCCCAGCTGTGAGCACAGCATGGAAGAAGAGGTTTCACAAGGCAGTGTCCCGTAGTGATAGCTGTGGACATGTATGGCAGAGAAGTAGTTATTGTTGTTTACTTGCTGTGCTATCAATCTGTTATGCACTGTTTAGAAATCATGTGTGAACTATATTATCTTATCTCTCACAGAACATCATCCTATCCCTCCCATAAATTCCTGCTAGAGTACTGTCAAAAAGAGATAAAAACGAAGTACTGTGCCTGGTAAAACAGAAGTGCTGAATGATGCTTTCTTACAACATCCTAGATCTGGAGCATGCTCTTTTCTCCAAGAATGCCAGGAAGGAAAGGGGAACAGTCCCAGTTGCAAGGGAGGGAGACACTCACCAAGGGACAATCAGAAGCTCACCCCCCAGGAATCTGATACCCATTGGCCAGCAGAGGAAGAACAGTGTTGATTGGCCAGCATTCCCCAATTCCCAGCTCCCAGGATTTAGCCCAGCACAGGGGCCATATGGAGCCTTTCCTGGCTCTGTTCCAGCAGCCCACCCTAGCCACCCAAACTAGGAATGGGAACCAAGCCTGACAAATTCTGTGGCTCTAACCAATCACCCATTTGGGGGTCAGTAAGGAATTGTTTTCTCCCCTGGGGCAATTTGCAGAAGACCAGGATTATTTTTTTTTTTGCTTTCCTCGCAGCACCTTCAATCCACAGAGGGTTGAATAGGAACCTGCTTAGTACCTAACTGAGGTACTGTGGTGGAGCTATTTATTCATCGCAACTTGTGGCCAGTTTCCAATGCGGTTAAGAGAATAACATGAATGATTCCCAGAGGACCTGGGATTTTGGATGTTGGGCCTTGAGCTCATGTGATAGACTGAGACCTTGTGGCCTTTGTTGGCCAAGGTCAGACTGTGTGGCCCTTGCAGGTCGAGGTCCTCACCCTGCTGCACCCTCTGTCCCTTTTGTGGGGGTGAGAGGGAGGGTTCTAGGACTCAGTGAGAGCTGAACCCTAAGGGGTAAACTGAAGGGGTAAACTGTCCCTACCGCACGAGCCCTGTAACCGCCATGCAGTAACCAATTAACAGGGCCATAACTAGGGCGGGCAACTGGGGCAGCAGCCCAAAGCCGCAGCGGCAGAAAAATGGGGTGAAAAAAATGCTGGGGGAAAAACGGCAGGGGGTGCAAATATGCGTGTTTGCCCCAGATGCTAAAATGTCTAGTTACAGCTCTCCTTTCTGCATTGAAGTTTAATAAAAGTTGTGGCCTGCTTCTTAATTACATGCATCTGTCCTCCTTTTGCTGCTGCGTCCACCCACATCAAGTGACTGAATGCCAAAATGAGAAAGACAAGTGAAAAAGCCTACTACATGGTGCCTAAAATACTTAAATAGTATATCTCAATCAAGGACATTGCAAAGAAAAAGGATGAAGTTGTGGTGAAGCCAAAGCTTATGGTAAGATATTTTTTATATACACACACATATCACTAATGCACATACTCATACATACAAAGTATTGACAGTGCTCCCATTTCTTCTAATCTCAGATTTAGATTCTGCTCCAAAAAAACAGATAAATAATGTTGTAGATTCTTTTTGATTCTTCACCTGTCCCTCTGAGGCCACTAGTTACCCGCCTCTTCACTTTCTAAAATTCTTATTTGACAGTCATCATTTGTTTCTTTGTTGTGTATTGTGTACTTTCTTTGTTGTGTATTGTGTATTTTCAGGAGCAGCTGTGTTTCCCTTTATAGATTCCAATCATGGGCGTTCCCAATTTCACCAATGTCTTGCTAGTTTGACCTCAGACAAGTTACTTAGTCACATCCTGCCTCAGGTTTTCCATAAGCAACATGGAGAAAACACATGCCTTTCACCTTTTAGAAGTGCTTTCATTTTAAATAAATGAAAAGTAGTGCTATGCAAGTGCTAAGTATTGCTTGGATTTATTGAGAAACATAATAAATCTCTGCTTACTCATCATATTTCCCAGAGCTAAAAAAAAACATAAGGATAGTCTGTGAAGACATTTTAAAATAAATATTCTAGGCAGAGTGATGTCTATGGTTAAGGTTGCATAATGCTTTAAGTACTTGTTTTCAGTTACTTATAATTGTGCCAAACACTTTTTTCTGTTTGAAGCTAAAATTATCTATGCTTATGTTCTGCATCAACTGATTTTTGTTTAACTCAAACATTGATATGGAACCAGATTTCACCTTCAAGTATCTAAAATGTTATCATATAAATAGAAGTGAGAAAATGCTTTTATTGCATATTAGAATAGTACCTTGATAGTGCCCTTTTAAATTTTGTCAAGCGTTTAGACCTAAATGCTTCTGAGCAGCCCTGTAAGCAGAAATTAATCAAAGGAGATAAATGTCAAAAGCACAGAAACAATGTAATCTAGCTGAATTTTATGGACAGTAAGCAGATGCTTAGAAGTAGAACTGCTTACAGGTTCATCATATTCAGGGATTATGGGGGCAGGGAGAAATTTGTATTTGTCAAAACCTGTAATTATTTGCCTAGCAACTACAGTCCCCAAAGGCCACATCACCCATTCCCCTGGGAAAACCCACCAAAAGGTGCTTTGGGGAAGAAGTACATTGTATAAGGTTCCCTGTGCAGAGTTGTCTCTGAATCATTTGCCGCTCATGGGTTTGAATGCCATGGAATGAGCCCACTGATCCCCTAAGATTTGCCAGCTGTGAAAGGCGCTCCATGAAGATGACCTGTACCTCCACACTGGCTCCAGGTTAGCACTCATACTCCTCTCACTAACCTTCCCTACCTACAGGTCCTGGGTCTACAAAGGACATGTGTTACAGAGAGCAGGGGTGGGTAGAGACTCTGCTGTGGCAGCTTCCACACCAAAAGAAGTGGGTCTTCCATTTACAGAGCCTGCCTGGCAACCTCTCACTTCCAAGAGTCAAAGATATAAAATGTAAGTTTGGCACATATAGATTCACTCACGTAGTATAAGTGGGGGTGTATTAGATAAGAAAACACATTTAAAAAGATGGATCTTTGAGCACTGAACTTTCTTTGCTTGTCTGTAATTCCCCAGGGTTCCCTCAGCATGACATCATGCACTACTTCAACTGATTAAAATAGTTGTTTAAGTCATTATAGGGCATTGGACAAACTGCTATCAAAAGTAATTCTGCTCAGAACTGGCACTGCTGGCCCATCTCTGTTAAAAGGGCAAAAAGCTGCAGATTCTCCTGTTAAAGTGGAAGAAACGACAACAGTTGAAGAAAGTTTCTAAGTCTTAAGTGGAGTAAAGCTACAGAGAGGCCATGCACACCTACAAAAATAAGGATTTACTAATTAGCCCACAGATCTACACCATCTGCCACGTTAAAATGTGTGGTGAGAAAAATCTAAAAGAAACGTACGTGCAAGACTTTGAATTGTAAGTTCTAGGGCAAACTTTACTTCTGAACGGGAAAATATGAACAATATTGGTTCCTTAATTACAGGAACATGACTGTTTTTTCATGGATTTATTTTTAATTACCTTTGAAGATTTTGACACTGTTCCTGAGTTTTACCGCAAAAAGCCCAGCTTCAGCTTTATATACAGTTAGAGGCCAACCTCATTCTGCTATTGGGAAATTAGGGGTTTGTGAATCTGACTCATTCAGTTCAGCCTAATGTGATAAGCCATGTGATTATGTGACATGAGAAAGGGAACATATTCTATACTTTCAATGGATCTGGACTGTCTTTATTTGTATTCTTTTAAGGAAGTTCTTTTTTTGTTGTTTCCTCATCTGAACCCTGGATTGGGTGCCAGGAACTCATGACTTCTGATCTTAACTCCCTCTATAGCACTTGGCAAGTTACTAGCATTTACGGTCACACAAGTGTCCACTGATTTTAAGTACCAACAGATTTTAAGTACGGGTTTTTGGGGTACCCACCTGGAGACACCTAGGACCTGATTATCAAAACTGCTGATTGCCAACAGCTCCCACTGATTTCAACTGGAATTGCACGTACTTGCTTAAAAACAGTACCTAGTTGTCTTAAAATTAAGGCACCTAAAACTTAGTGGATGTTGTGTAAAATGTAGATCTTCAGTTCTGATAAAATATGCCACCATCCTCTGCCAAGGCTCTCAATTCTTCTTCGGTTCCGACGGCAGGGTTTATATGATAAAATTTTAATGACTGCAGACCCGCATAACAATGTGAGGTGCCAGCACATTTTCAGTAGTGCTACACGTCTGTGAAGACTGGCATCGGGTGATATTCCTACAGCTGAAGCCTACGTGTCCTGAGAGGCAGGCTTACTGGAGATAGAGGCAGCTCCAGAGAAAGCTCCATTATCATGCAGCAGTCATACAGATGAAATGGAGATTTATGAATCCCTGCCAAAGAAACTATATTATGGACTGTAAATTAAAATGGGGGTTTAACTCATACCAAGCTACATGTTGGAGAGGACAGTTTCCAGATTACCCCATCTATTTAGGAAGAGGCAAGCTGTACAGGTCCCCCGATTAGACATTCCTCAGCTCTCTGTGAGATTCAAACATTTTAGATTATGAAAGATACCTGACTATAGTTTCATAAACAATGTAAAAATATCTCCAGTAATTTCAGTGGGCATTTTAACCTGTGGGGTATTTTTCAACTTTTGTTCTTGTGAACTGGATTTAGCTCCCTTATTTTCACAAGTAGTCCCACTAGTTCAGTGAAGTTACTCCTATTGATTTACACCAGCATAAGCAACAACAGTTTGAGGCTCAGAGAAGTTTATTCTGGTGTTGGAGTCATTATTGCCATCTGTGATTCACAACTTTGTCAGATCAGCCACTGCATATGGCTGATACTTGCATTTGAATGGACAAGTCTGAGTAATTCAAGTTGCTCTGCTTACCAAGATACATATTGCTGAGCATCTTTCTGAAAGCTACTTTTGGTGAGAAAGCAGCTCTTTGTATAGTTGCTGCTCAACTTCTTGTCAGAGAGTTGTTAAAAACTCTTAAAAGGCTGCATAATGATACTAAGCCCAGTCCAAAAATCCAAGATGAAGAGGAGAATTCTCTGCTGACTTTCATGTGGTACATCCTCCATTGTGTCCACTGACATGCACATGTTGTAAATCAATAGAGAATTCATCTCAGAATATACCTACTAGGTCATCGGCCCCTTGGCCACTGCAGGATTGTTCACAGTGAAAGCAAAAATAGACCATACTTTTCCTGCAGTTCTTCTGTCACTTCAGCACATGCAAAATAAAATCAGTTCCTTCTCTCTCTGTACACAGCCAAGCAGAAAATTCCATATTATGCTAAATAAAATGAATTTACTCTCCACACCCACCAATCAACCTCAAGAGGCTTAGACTCCCTTTCTCTTTCCCACCATTTTTATTTTACTTTGTATTCCTTTGAAAATGAGCTTGGCCACATGAAAAAAGAAAATAGCTTCATTCCTAAAAAAAACAAAGGCCAAATCCCCCATTGCCCTGAAATGGGGAAGAGAATACTGATCAACTTACTGCTTTTTTGTGCCGTTTAAAATAAAATTCACTTCACATTTCAGACCACTACAAGTAGACTTTGCCTCAACTGCAATTAGTTCCACATGGACCATTTTGTGCTCATCTTATGTGTAAAGTGCCATTTTATGTGGAAGTAAGTATGGGTAGCTATACAGTACATACACAGTAACTTAGTTATCATTGCAGTCCTGCAAGTACCATGCCCTAAGGCATGCCACAAGCCATGATTTATAAAGCAAACCCCAAATTTTCAATGGACCATCTGAAGTGGTATGGCATACAGTACAGTACCTCCAAGGACCTGGTGAAATGCTATATCCCTGGAACACATAAGGGTTATATATTTTGAGATCGTTTTTTTATGGAGTGCACTAGAGAAATGCAAGAATATTATACGAGATCTTATCACTTTCTATAACCTCACAAATGTTAGCAGGAGTTTTGCTCTGTAAAAATAATGTTGCCTATCCCACAAACAAGCTTATCTGGGTAACAGGAAGCCCCCATTCCAACTATCCAGAAATATTTGCATTGCCTGTTAAACAGATGAAGTCAGATGAGCCAGAGCAGCACTTGGCACACCTGAGCAGGGACAGCACAAGTTGCTTTATGTTACCGTTTTGCCTCTCCAATCCTCAGAACTGCTCTAAATTTGTGCAGTAGACAACAGCTCCCAAGAAGCCTCTCTTCTGGCCAGAACTGCTGGATTGCTGAGCAAAAGCAACTGAAATAAGGCTGGCAGTAAGTAGCTTTCAGTCTCCTTTAAGTCCTGCCGAGATTGTAGATCTGGTCCATTTTTTTCCTCCCCCTTCAACAGGGTTCTGCTGGATTGTCTGATAAGAAAGCCACCCAACACATCCTTGTCTCTCCTCCCAATGCTGGCAAATCACTTTTTGGCATGTGTCTGTGAATGAGGGTTTGTTTGTTTTTTTTTGTTAAAGATCTTCCTGTCTCCACTGTGACTAGTGCCAGACAATGCATAGCACCAGAAAGAGAGAGAAACACGTAAGGGACAGTGATAATCTCTGAACTTGCTCTGCTCCAGCAAAATAAAGACAAAAAGAGTGATTCCCCCTGTCTCTCAGGAGGTTTGCGGAAATATAATCCAGGACATTTTCCAGCACCCTTTCCGAACAAAGCGCACCACATGTTTTGAGTTATTTAATCTGTGATCCCAATACCAAGTGGCTAACACCAGCATGTATATTGTTGCACACTCAGAAAATGGTGCGCAAGATACAAAACTAACAACAGTGGACAAAGTACTGAAACTATTCAAGCTATTTCAGCACATGGAAATAATTTCTTCTCAACTATGATTCTCCGCTCCATTTCACCAATAAATCCACTGGTGTAACAGAGTAGATAGTCAGACCCATGTTGTATGTCACCAGCTCATTATAAGGCTGCAAATTCCAGAGTACCAAAAATGTAGGAATAAGAGGAGACGATCATACAAAAGTAAAAATATGATGACAAAGATTAGAGAAGCAAAAGCTCTGCTCAGTTTGCCTCAGATTTTCCCTACCCAGAGTTCCAGTTTCATGCGAGTCAGTTTCTCTTCACCCTACTACTACCCAGGATGATTCAGGGTAAGGGTCACTTGGTGCCAAAAAACTGGAAACCTTCCCTTAGTTTCTTCAATTGTTTTTGATGATTTATTTTATCTAGTGAGGATCTTCACTGAGACAATGGCTGCTTGTACACAGGGCACCTGCAGCACACATCTCCAATCATAACCTGTAAATGGCATCAGGAAAAGAAAAGAGTGACACTTTTTTCCCTTGATCATAACAGAATAAACAACATTTTAAAGGTTAATTTATTCAACTTTCACAGTTAATGTGGAAATGTGAAAATGACGCTTCTCGGTATCTTCAGATTTCTAACATCCAATTACTTTGATTTTTGTATCCCATCCTGCATTCCCTACTACTGCTGCATAAGAAAAAAAAAAGAGGGTTGTAACTAGTGGCAACTCATTTACTTGCACAGATAGCTACAGCGACCAATGCAAGGCCTTCTACTGAACTCAAAGAAGTTAGATGAACTGTACAACAAATTATTCTAACAAAACCAGACAGCACCTAAAAGCATGTCACAAAGTCTTGTGCACTAAGGCATCCCTGTTTGAACAAATGTCAATGTTAACTTTCTAGGGTCAAGCAAAATGTGAGTCATGTGGGGAAGGAAAGTTTAAACAAAACCTAAAATAATCTCTCTTATTGTACTGTCTATAACTAGTTAGCTAAAGATAATAACAAACAAAAGATATGAAAAAATTCAGATTGAAAGAGTGGGCCAGATTCTAGCTGATGTAAATCTGTAGGCGGCTAGCTACAACCTTTTTCCACATGAAGTCAATGGAGCTATGCTGATTTGCACCAGCTGAGGATCTACCCTTGTGAATCTATGGAGTCTTGACCTCCAGAGAATATATTATAATCTCTGTGGAATTATCCTTCCATTTAAAAAAGGCCACTAAAAGTATGAAAGTCTGAGATTTGAACAGTTAAGCAAAGCAGCCATTTCTGTAGTATCCCTTATTACGACCTCATGCAAGTTACACCTCCTCATCCTGCCTAAAACATGCCACACTGCTGTGTATATAACAATATTAATTCAGTTACAGATGATGTCTGCAAGACAATAAGAAAGAGAATCACATAACATCCTGGTAAGTAAAATTAAATCTGGACTAAGGAAAAGGGATGCAGACTGAGGTTTTCCAAAACTTTTGATCTTGTTTATAAATGTGAAGGCTTGATGCCAACAGTAAAACGAAATGTCTCCAGGAAGGGTGGGTGGGAGGGAAGGACAAAAAAAAAAAGAGAGAGATGTCCTATTGAAACCTATCTAATCATAATCTACCAGGTTTCTGATTTTAAAGCACACAACATGCAAATGCCTTCCATATACTATTTATTTTATGCCAAACAGCCCTACTCTTCATTATTTCTTCAGACACAAATGTCTGCTTTATGTTACATCAAGTGAAAATAAAAATTAGCAGGCTAGATGTTCAAGACATCTTAATAAAGTAGATGTCCTGTTGCCTGACATATGATGCTGTGCTAAGTACATATAATAGTTTCTGTAGCCATAACCAATGTATTAATATGTAAAAATTACAGTAATCCTCTGTATTTAAATCTGAGTCCTCACCAGCTGGGGAACAACTGAGCCTTTCATTTCAGAATATGTCTTGATGTTTAATTTTTTTGTATATTTATTAGCTTCAACTTTGATTGCATCTTATCAGTTAGTAAGAAATCATTTCATTTTTAAAGGCCAATATATGAAATCTTAGTATAGATTAGTGCCACCCAAACACTGGAAATGGAGTATGTAGTGGTTTTACTGGAAATCAATGATGGATTTATTAATAAGATGAGTAATGATTCTGTTTCTCATATTGTATTTAAATTATAAATATAAATGCATATATTTGACTCATTTTCCCATTAGAAGAACAATACCAATCTTTGCCTCCATCAAAATAGGTCTCCCATGCAACACACACACTCAAACACAAGACACAATATTGGAGGAAATACACCAAATGATGGCTTATGTTTACATTTTCACTTTCCAGGGTTACCCAAAGGATTCGTGCCTATGCATTCCTGCTTTTTTGTACACCCAGAGACATACATATACTAGATGTAAACAGAAATTGCTGTTTAAATTATATGCATGGCTTGACAGGGAGGGGAAAGTTGTCAGATATTTTTAAAACAAAACAAAAAAACAAACAACAACAAAAACAGCAGGGAAAAGAAGAGGCCAGAGAGTCATTCCATTCACTCCCACATGACTCACGCACCCTTCATTTATTCAGATTGGTTAAAAAAATATGTCTATCCACCTGTCAGTATCTCTTTAATGTGCCTTTAGGCAAACTCCATTGAAAGTAATGGAAAGCCTCCCTTGTGCTTGCGTGGGGCAACATGAATTGAATGTGCAACAGCCAGAAGGGATTAAAGAGCCAGGATAATTTTCTAGCGTTTACAATGCTAACATTTTATTTAACTTTTGACCTGGATCTGATAAGATGAATCTGGTTGGATGTTTTAAATTATAATTGCTAGGTGACAGCATCGGATCATAACAAAACAACATAATATTTTGGGGGACACAATATATTTTTCATCTGTATGTTTTATAATTTATTATTATATCAGGCCATGTGTACATTTTCCTGTAAAGTGCCTTGTGCAAAGACAAGGTCACTTCCATCAGCTGCATTAAATCTAAGTGAAAATGGCAACACAACGAAACGACAACAGACTTTGATGGAGAATGAGTAGAGAAGTGCCTGGAAGGAAACCAAAAATCACCCCTCTTGGAAGAGTGCAGTTTTCTAAGAGCAGCTCCTAAAAACTTTGCAGCTTTGTGTGAATATATAATTTAAAAATTAAATTTCTTCTACCCAGGTGAGATTTTTTTCTAAAATGCTTCATAGAAGAGATGACTTAAGGAAGTATTTGAATGAAGAGAGTGCAATCATTTGGGCTAGGATCCAAAGCCCACTGAAGTCAATGGAAAGATCTAGAATAAAATGCAGCACAGAAGAAGGCATAAAGACAAAATAAGAGGGTTAAAAAGAGACCAGTTAGATAAGAGGTTTACTGAAGTAAAGGCAGTGAGAAGAAAGGAAGAAACATGCAAATATACAAGCAGGAAAAGAGTTGTAGAGAGTGACTAATATGGCCTGGATGCACAAAGGGATATAGATGCCTAAATCTGGGATTAGATGCCAAAATCCCCCAATTTTAGGCACCACTTCAATGGACAACAGCCCCACTTGACTGCTGCTTAACCCTGTAGGGTCCTCAACTCAGTGTTTATGTTTTTCACTAAAAGTTGCCCAGTCACGTAAGTTTCTGTTTCTAGGCATGCGCACTGCAGCCCCATTGTAGGCATAGATGGACTATCTCCCACCTAAGCCCCAACATGATCCGCAAAGCAGGGGAAGATAGGCACTGCTCTGCCTATCTCACCTGCAGGGCCTTATCCGGTAGGTGTGCTCAAAGGCTACCTGACTATACAAAATGGCAGGGGGGAGATTTGAGGAGGAGAGGAGCTCTGTTATACACTTCAGCGCTGCTGGGATGTGGAAGACCCCCAGTTCACTTCCCCCTTTGCCAGCTGAGAAGAAGGAATCTGAACAGGCATCTGTCATCTCACAGGTGAGTGCCCTAAACGCTGGATTAGGGAGTGATTTTCACTCTCTGACCTAACTAATATTTAATTATTCAATTATTTCATCATGTGGAACAATTTCAACAGGAGAGATAGAGAGACCTATATCAGAATATCCCATAGTCCAGTGGGATTGTTCAAATCCTCTCTCCTCATCAGGCAGAGGGATGGTTTGAACCAGAGTCTCCCAAATCGCAAGTGATTACCCTAACCACTGGGCTAAATTTTATGAGGGAGCTCCTTTTCTACCTCCAGCCACCACCATTTTGTGCAGAGTTAGATGCCTGCCAAATGACTTCCAGGAGAGGGGTTCCCAGCTGTGAATGACTAGCAGAGCTAGATGCTTCCCAACAGCAAGGATTTAGGCACATCTCTCTGAGAGACGGAGCATAGCACACACCCCTCTCATCAGCATCTACCATTGGCTAGTTCAGGCAACTCCCGGTGTAGTATGCTGGCTTTTGTGGATCACATTCTTATTCACTTCTCTCTTCCCATTCATTGTACAGGACCCCTAGGAACTTATTTCAGGGTTTGTGGAGCTGTGAAGGGGTCAAGTCACTTGTGCCACTTCCTCATGGCCAGGCTTGGTGTGGCAGCTCTCCCTCCACTTGCGTCTCCCGCCAGTGGCTGCTCTGCCTCTGTGGTGGCCTGCCTCTTCCTGGGGCTTGGATCTCTGGTCAAGTCTCTTCAAAGTCTCTCCCCTTCCAGAGTAGTCCATGAACAAAGAGCAAGGGGAATTAACACAAATTAACTGAGTTAGTCAGAGAGAGAGGGGAGGTGAAGGTGTATCCACCACCCCATGAAGGTGTATCAGAATCTGTCTCTCCCATGCCTCAGGAGCAGTAGTTTTCTGCAAAGGTCCTGCCTTCAGCCAGCCCTTTCCTCAGGAGCTGAAGATTAAAGGTTTGTTCTCTTCCTGGGGCTGCCAACAAGTGAGCTGTTCTGCTCTTCTTTCGAGCTTGTGAATGTCTTGCAGATGTGGAGGGGCAGATCTAGCGGAACCCAGAGTAGCTCTGTAACCCCTTGTGGTCCACTTTGGGGTCTGTATACCCCATCCCAGGATTACATTACTGATCGAGTGATTTTCTATGAGCCTGAGTCCCTTTGTGTATCTGGGCCTAATCTGAAGTCAACGGGTGTTAACAAGACTCTTTCTGTTGACTTCAATGGACTTTGGTTCATACCCTATGGGGTTCAAATTGATGGGGAAGATGATAGCTAGTGAAGAGATTTAGACAGGGCTTCAATGGCATTCTGAAGACAGGGAAGAATAATAGCGCATCCCATTCATGTTTTCTGATATAGCACAGGTTGATTAACAAGAGTGTAGATTGTTTCAAAGGATCATCATGAATCTAAATACTATAGATTTACTATTGTCAGAACAATATTATCCAAACTTCAGGGAGCATCTTGAGCCAAGTGCTGTGTAAAGAGGCAAAAAATGTGTCCTGAAGACATGCAAACTAGTGTTGTCCTGAAACACAGTACTGCATCTGAGGAATAACTGGGTAGGGCTCAGCAAACAGTGATCTGCCCTGTGTTACTGTAGATTTTTTTTCTTCCTCTTTGCTAGCCAGAAGAAAGGCCAAACTCTGCTCTCCATTATACAGATGTCAGTAGAGTTGCACCATTCACAATGATGAAACAGAAAGTAGAGCTTGGCCCAATGAATTTCAGCTCAATTTCAAGAAGAATGAGCAGCTTCCTGTATGCACTTTCCTTTCAATATTTGTGACCAGGTATTGCTAACACCTACAGCATCCTATGTAGGTGATGTATTTGATCAGATGTATTGATCATTTAGCATGACAGAGTGTAATGAAATGGCCCAGGTGTTAAAAGGTAAATATATTATTTTTCCCAGCAGGAGACTGGCTGTTTGTAGATATAGTTTTCCATCCAAATTTAAGTAGATGCATTGAGGTTCTAAGAGCAGGCAATCTGAAGTGCTCATTAGACAGGAGCAAATAATTCATACCTGCCTGCATCTAATTTAACCATATTTTCTTCTTGAATAAAGCTTTCCCTAGTGGAAATCAGCGATCCAACCCACACACTTCCAACCCTGTTGGTGCTTTCAGTTTACATTTGCAAATTCTCCAGAATTCTAAAAATGAGTCTCTCTCTCTCTCTCTCTGATCTCTACTGGGTATTTATAGGCATCAAGTATAATTATGCTTTTGGCAAGCCTGTGAAAATTAAACCTTTGCAAGCAAGTAAAAAGGGGGGAGAAGATGGTGAGAGGAGAGAGAAAAAAGCCATTTTAGAATGAAGTTATCACAAGCTTACCCATGTGTAAGCGGAAGGCAGCTACATATTGTAATCTTACAGCACACTTCGAGGAGATGGTGACATTTGGCTCAAACTTAATGAAAGCTTAGGATGGGTATTTCAATGATTTGAACAGGGTCTATATCTAGTAGACGAGACATAAGTAATGAAACTGGCAAGTTGTCTTCTTTGAGATAGCAAATGATCTGCTTCCAAAAATCAGGTCTCACTGACAAGCAAGCGAGTATTTTGCACAGCAGATCTTGCAGCACTCTACATACTCCAGCTCTCTGATTTTCATATTCCTCACTTTCACCTTCTTTCCCCTAGACAGAACATAGCAAGTGCTTCTATTGTACCTCCCTGCTACCTATTTTAATTGAAATCTTCGCTGAGTCTCATTCTTTGAAGAGTTTACAGCAAAACCATAACTCAAGGTAAAGCAAACAGTATGTGAGGTATTTGTGGGAATTTGTATACCAGGGGTCGGCAACCTTGCAGAAGTGGTGTGCCGAATTCTCATTTATTCACTCTAATTTAAGGTTTCACGTGCCAGTAATACATTTTAATGTTTTTAGAAGGTCTTTTTCTATGTCTATAATATATAACTAAACTATTGTTGTATGTAAAGTAAATAAGGTTTTTAAACTGTTTAAGAAGCTTCATTTAAAATTAAATTAAAATGCAGAGCCACCCGGACCCGTGGCCAGGACCCAGGCAGTGTGAGTGCCACTGAAAATCAGCTCACGTGCCACCTTTGGCATGCGTGCCAGAGGTTGCCTACCCCTGCTGTATACTCTAACATCTCAGCAGTCCCCAAGATTCCAAGAGCTAGAGATTCTACCATCTGCTGTGCAGTTCCACTTTGGCAGAGAAGAATACAGGTACAAAGAACCTCTTTCCACTGGCAGCTGCACTGGTATCTCAAGACAGCACTACGGTTGAGGCTTGTTTATCATAATGAAAAGCATACCAGAGGTCCAGAGAGTAGGCAGCATATGTAGGCCAGCAGAACAATATAGCTGAGGTGCACACTAGTCCTTTCTAAAGAAAAATACATTAGAACAGTGAATGCTGCCAGCCCTAAGCCATCTAGCTCTTCTACCAGATATACATCCAGCACCTGTGTTTGTCCCCTGCCCCCTGAACCCCAAACACACCTCTCTCATTGAAGGGCAGGCTTTTTCCCTGAGACGTATGCTACAGAACTAATGATTCCTCCTGAAAAAGGCACCAGACAGATCTAGCCATCTCAGCCTCTCTATTTAAGGTTGTGAGAAGCCACATTCAATGGCTGAAATGTCACTGATGAATCACATACTACTTTAGCTGTGCAGAAGTATTAATACATCAGTCAATCCTCTTGAAACTGTTGTATAGTGTATTTATTATGTTTGTTCGGTACAATATGCATTAGAAACTTTTCATGGCAGATAAGCAAAACAAGAACCTCACAGTATTACAGAAGAACGTTAATGAATTCCTTTATGCGGCGATGTTCCTTGGCAAATATTGAGCGCTTAAGAATACAACACTGTTCAATGACAGTCTAAGATGAAGACGATGAAGAGAATTAGCCATCATGCTAATGTTTCCTCTCATGCTAATGTTTCCTCTCATGCTAAAGCTGCTCTCAGCCAGATCCCATGGAGGAACAAACAAAATATGAACCTCTGCAAAGAGCTAGTATTTTGCATATAGAAGACAAATAAGGTAGCATTACTGCAGGCCTATTGGGAAAGTACATAAAAAGAAATCAAAATGAGAGAAAACACTGTGGAAGATGGAAAACTAGAATGAAAGGTTAAAAAGTAGGAGCCTACAGTTTTAGGGCCCAAATTTCTGATACACCACTGTAAATGTAGGGCCAAGAAAGAGCAAGACCATATTTATTTATGAAGAAGATATAGATATTCATGTAATAGAAAGATGTTAAAAAAACCCCATGATTATTAACATTGTTGTGCAATGGGAAGGTTCAATTGCGTAACTTAGTTCCAAAATAGGCGATTGGGTGTGTACCACTGGTTGAGAGTCCCATTTGGTAGAACAGCACAGCCACTCTTGAAAATATGAGGAGAATGGGGCCAAGAAGAAGCTGACACAGAGATGGAAAAAAAAAGGAGAGACACAAGATCAAATGAATGTTTGGAGAGATGTTTTGGGTCCTTTAACATGACCACAGGACACTTCAGCTTTACTGAGTAAACTGCGAGGCAGTCAGATAAGGCCAATTCAAAGGGGATTCTAGGTAAATCAAACTTTACAATATTCCTGTTCTAGAAGGTGAGTCCTGTCCAGGGAAGTTATTGAGGCACCAGAAGGAGTTTTTCCAGTCTTATTACAAGTTCTGTTCAGCTTCTCAAGGGGAGTGTTTCTATGCCTGTGTATGCCTCCCAGCCTTCACTTCTCTTCAGAGTGCAGAATAAACCCAGAGTATCCCCACTGAAGTCACTGTTTACTGTGATCAAAGTCAGAGTCTGGCTTTTAAAACAAAATAATATGGGTTCATTTGGAACTACCATTATTTCTGTTATTTTTATGAGTTAGTCATAATCATAGAAATAAGAGATGTAAAATACCTATTAGAGTTAGGCCATCCAATCCATCCTCCTTTATACTGTATTTTCTAGAGTATTCTCTAGAGCTTTGTGCCACCTACTTTTAAATGACTCAAGTGACGAGGCTCCCAGCACATCCCTTGGGAGGTCACAATTTGATATTCAGCCAATATTATCCCGTGCATATATTAAATATCACTCCAAATTATACCCCATTTGGCCACATGAAAGAATGTATCATGCTCTTTGGATGGTACCTTTGAACACTGGCATTTGTGCATAGCAAAAGATATGCAGTATCTAGATACTTTGATGATTAGTACTCCATAAACATGAAAGAAAAACAGAGCTCACAAATGACCCTGCAATGATCTCAGCTTTTGCTGCTGTTAATAGGTTCTGCCTGTAAAAGTCCACTTGTGCAGATTCAGCTTTCTGCAGCTCCCCTCATCTCTGTGTCTGCAGAATTTTGCCTGTCTTTCTATACAATCTGAATGCCAACTCCTTGCAGCCAGACATGTTTCTTTTCTATCTGCTTCAGTCATGCTTTCACCTACCCTTCACAGTAAGAAACTATTACTGCCAATTCTATTAAAACACATTTCATGTATTTTTCAGGCAGCTTTATTGGCTGCAAGATTAATATGCATCTCTAGTTCCAGAGGTCACATTGGCTCTCTACAAAGGAGCACTTCCTCTTTTGGTCTTTCATATTTATCAAGAACTATACAAGGTAACCCACCTAACCTGGAATAAACCGAGGGAGAAAACCTACTACAAGGCTAAAGCTATCTATTAGCAGAACCTTGTCCTACTGAATGATCCTGATCTTGATTTCTGAATATAATATTATTGATAACTCCAGAACAGACACATAATGGTGTATGTGCAAGACATAAAATGGATACATGAATCACAAACAATGGTTAGAAAAAAATAATTCATTTTTTTTAAATATGGCAACTGGAAAAACAATTGCTTTCAGTTATGTGAGCTTTGATATCCTGAGGAATTTCCCCATCTTTCACAGGATACCACACATCTTCTATTTGTCAAAAAGTAAATAAAAACACCATTTTGTGCAGTGTTGGAAGTGATGAGTCTAGTCATACAATAAATACTTATTGTTTTTAAAAATAAAATGACTTGTCTTAAGAAGACAGACTTTTATGAAGTAGTTATTTTTCTACAGGTTGGTAAGCTATGTATATACCATGCAAATACACACACAATACAGTGAAGCACTGCAGTTAAAACAGCTGAAAACTGGAGAGCTGGTCTATTTCTTACACAATAAGCATGAAGGTTCCCTGTCCTACTGCAATGACCCCATGATCTCCTGTGCCAAGTGCTCAAGTCCCCGCTGTGGATTTAAACTCAATCTCATTCTGAGTTTCCATTCTGCTGGCACAGGAGTCATTCTTCACTGCACTGCTCAAGCCAGGAACAGGCTGCTGACTAGGAGGCAGACGCTGATAAGCAATGGCTATAAGAGAACTTGTAATTGCACAGGCTTTTCCTTCCCCCCAACAGGTATTACGACAAATGAGCAACATGGAAAATTCTTGTGAGCTTTAAAAGGGAAGATAAATTTACAGTTTTGTAGGAGGTTAACACTATTCCCAGAGTAACAAATGGGTGTGTAAGGTATGTGCAGCTTAACTTCCTTCACTGTTGCATGCATTTTGGTAGCAGCTCTTTACAGAAAGCCTGCTGAAATGAACAGAATGCTACGGGGATGTAAAAGGTGGGCCCCAATAATTATAGAAAAAAATCCCGTGTTGAAAGAATATTAAGGTGCAAAACTGAGTACCCAAAAGTTCAGAAATGCCTGAATTAAAGTTGCCAGTGCACCCTTAATTCACCACCCTTGTGCATCTGTATTATCATACAGTCTTTAATTACATGATCACATGCTATTTTTTCCACAGGACCCCCGTTTCATTAAGTTCAGTGCAGAGATTGGACAGTGCTAGCTGAATGGGTAGCTATTCAATGTTGTTGTTTTTCTCCTCATCATTGTCAAAATTGTCAGCCAATTTGGGATGCCAAATTTGAGAAGTCATAGGCCTGACTTTTCAGAGTAGTTAGCATTGCATAGCACTTCAGAGCACAATTCCCATTATTCTGGTTACAGATGTGAATGCTCAGTATTTCTGTAAATCAATGCCCAAGGGCTGTTGATTAATCACAGTTAACTCACACGATTAACTCAAAAAAATTAACTGGATTAAAAATATTAATCATGATTAATCGCACTGTTAAACAATAGACTACCAATTGACATTTATTAAACATTTTTGGATATTTTTCTACATTTTCAAATATAGTGATTTCTATTGCAACACAGAATACAAAGTGTACAGTGCTCACTTTATATTATTTTTATTATAAATATTTGCACTGTAAAATGATAAAATAAATAGTATTTTTTCAATTCACCTCATACAAATACGGTAGTGTAATCTCTTTATTGTGAAAGTGTAACGTACAAATGTAGATTTTTTTTTTACATTTACAGGAGATACTGCTGACTGCTTCTTATTTACAATGTCACCAGAAAGTGAAAACAGGCATTCACATGGCACTTTTTTTAGCCACTGTTTACGTGCCAGATATGCTAAACATTCATATGCCCCTTCATGCTTTGGCCACCATTCCAGAGGACATGCTTCCATGCTGATGATATTTGTTAAAAAAAAATGCATTAATTAAATTTGTGACTGAACTCCTTGGGGGAGAATTGTAGGTCTCCTGTTCTGTTTTACCTGCATTCTGCCATATATTTCATGGTATAGCAATCTCAGGGGATGACCCAGCATGTGTTCTTTGATTTAAGAACACTTTCACAGCAGCTTTGACAAAACGCAAAGAAGGTACCACAGCACTCAACTCAAGGTTTAAGAATCTGAAGTGCCTTCCAAAATCTGAGAGGGACAAGGTCTGGGGAATGCTTTCAGATGTCTTCAAAGAGCAATACTCCAATGCAGAAATGACAGAACCCGAACTACCAAAAAAGAAAAATCAACCTTTTGCTGGTGGCATCTGACTCAGATGATGAAAATGAACATGCGTCAGTCCGCTCTGCTTTGGATTGTTATCGAGCAGAATGTGTTATCAGCATGGACGCATGTCTTCTGGAATGGTGGTTGAAGCATGAAGGGACATATGAATCTTTAGCGCATCTGGCGCATAAATATCTTGTGATGCCAGCTACAACAGAGTCATGCAAACGCCTGTTCTCACTTTCAGGTGGCATTGTAAACAAGAGGTGGGCAGCATTGTCTCCTACAAATTATAATCAAACTTGTTTGTCTGAGTGATTGGCTCAGAGTGACTGAGTGGACTTGTAGTTTCTTAAGTTTTACATTGTTTTATTTTTGAATGCAGTTATTTGTTGTACATAATTCTACATTTGTAAGTTCAACTTTCATTATAAAGAGATTGCACTACAGTACTTGTATTAGGTGAATTGAAATATACTATTTCTCTTGTTTTTTACAGTGCAAATATTTCTAATAAAAATAAATATAAAGTGAGCACTGTACACTTTGTATTCTGTGATGTAATTGAAATCAATGTATTTGAAAATGTAGAAAACATCCAAAAATATTTAAATAAATGGTATTCTATTATTGTTTACCAGTGCGATTAAACACAATTAATTTTTAATCGTGATTAATCACGATTAATTTTTTTAATCAGTTGACAGCTCTCGTTTATATGACTTGCCTAGTATAATACAGCAACTCTGTGGCAGAGGCAGGGATAGAATCTAGTTCTCCAGGGGAGCATTCAGCTGCCCTAGCTATGAGTCCATCATTTCTCGTCCTGCAGTTCCCTGCCACATTTACGACATACTTTCCAACTTATGCATCAAATGTGGCAGGGGTCCTATAGACAAGAAGCCCTTCATTAGACAAACCTCACTCATCCCCAGAGCAGCTCCAACCTTCAGCTCTTCTTTCCCCCTTCCTAACTATTTTCCCCTGCCACCTTCTGCCTGTTCTCCCTCCGCAGTTCTTCACTCCTCCTCATTCTGTCATGCTGCTGCCTCGTACTCCAGCTACATGATGCTTGGGCTTGAACAGGGGGAGTTCTCGAATCCCAGAGCACAGGAGACTCTTCCCACTCTCAGTACTGGTGTCCCACAGTGACAGACATGACAATATCCGGGACAAACCTTACTGAATTACGTTTAAGCATTTTAGGAGTTCATTGTATTAAAAAACAAAAAATCCCTATTGAGGGATTGTATTTAATTCCGTTGGGGAGGAGGGCCACAGCCCTCTAGGAACTAAGAACAGTGGTGGGTGATTAGGCAAATTCACTCGGATTGTAACACCTTCAGAGTGCTACCACCACCTTAATCGATTAGTCTCGTTAGAGTTGGTATGGCAACCCTAATTTTTTCATGTTGTCTGTATATCTTCCTACTGTATTTTCATGTATATCTTCCTACTATATTTTCCACTGCATGCATCTGATGAAGTGGGCTTCAGCCCACGAAAGCTTATGCTCAAATAAATGTGTTAGTCTCTAACGTGCCACAAGTTCTCCTCGTTCTTTTTGCTGATACAGACTAACACAGCTACCACTCTGAAACCTATCACCTGAAGAGAGGCTCACAAATGGCAAACTGGATTTTTCAGGGACCAGGGAAAGAAAATATTTTTCATTAAATAGCCTGAGTTAAAACTGACTTGGAGCTTTCTTTCTGATCCAGCAACCAGACCGGCCTCCTGGCCCAATGGGATGCCCAATTTAGAAGAGTTGGCAGGTCTTCAGCCCACTGAGCCCCACATGATTTAACGCAGGTTCTGAGCTGAAGCTGTGATGAACTTGTGACCAGAGGAAAAACCCCAGCGTAGGGTTTCAGGAGCTAGTCACCAACCAGAGCCCTAGGTTGGAGTTGAGGTGATCTCTGCTAAGCTTATTAGCATACATATTTTAATATGTTTTCTCTGTAATACTTTCACCTTAAAAATAAAAGTTCTTGCTTGGAAAGGGCTGTGTGGAAACTTAACTGTGACAATAACACAGTGATGGTCTCCGAGGAGAGGAGAGAAGCGAAGCAGTGGCTGCTTAGGCAGTCTGTCTTTTGCAAGACAGTCAAGTAGTCAAGGAACTGTGCAGCCTGGAAATACCCGAGTCAGAAGGGAGAGAGACATGCATCTCCACCCAATTGAAGCAACAGCCGGATGAGCCATAAGCCTAGAGTGGATACCCTTGCAGGACCATAAAGGGGGAATACTGGTGTTGTTGCCCTGAACTGTGACAGCGACCCCCACAATGGCTCCTGGAAATTGGAAGGAGTTATTGAAGGGGAAGTCCTTCTCAGCACCTACAGCCCTGGGATGGAACATGCTCAGTTGCTCTTTTGGGATGGCGCATGAGAAGTCTGATTGCAGATAGGAGCATGTACTGGAACAAGTTATTTTTAATGTGGGCAAAATAACGTTTTCCCTAACCGCCCATGTTCTTGTTTCAGCTAAAATCATTCATCCATTTAGTTTCCAGAAACATTCAACCTCAGGTAGATACTCTGTATGGAAAATTTCAACCGGAACAGTTTAGGTTTGGAGAAGTTATAAGCAACTGAAGACAGGGTCTCATAATGGAAAGTGTTGAGCAAAATTTATCATAGGTGTCATTATCTACACTTCCATAACAAATACATAAATTAAAATAATATAATTAGCTCATATAGGCCCATTTCCTTGATCTACTTAATGGAATAAACTCACATACCTCATATGTTGTACTCTGCGGTAGTGAATATATTAAAACATGTTAAACAAGCTCAGCAGGCAAACTTACTGGACTCTGTGCGCCTGATCAAATATACCCTGGAGTTTGCCTGTGTGAGGGCAGCAAGATCAGGCCTAAATTCTTATTCTTCATACTCAGAGGATTAGCTGAACCTCTAAAGCTCCACTCCATCTGCTTTGTTATCTAATCCCACTCTCCTGGAGATACCACCTACTCTATTGTTCCGCTAAACACTGTGTGCCAGCTCTGTTCTCAGCAGACACTGCCAAGTATGCCAAACCCCTTCAAATTCTCTGTGGTAGAATTTGAATGTAGCCTTTCAGGTTTTAAGATTATTTAAAGGGCAAAAAGGGTTAGGAGATGTGACACTATAAAAATGGCAACATTCTTGGTGCTCTGTTTATCCTATCAGTCATTGTCCAGAGTTAAGTGGTTCTTTGTTTTGCTCTATTCCATCCCATCCACTTTCAAGAAAGACCAGTTAGGATTGTAACATGAATCAAAATGCTTTAAAATGTTCAACAATTGTGAAGTACTTTTATATGTAGAAAAAGAAAAGCTGCTTTCCTCCCCTACCTAGCATAATATTTTTTGGTAATTGTGTGAAATAGATGTGAGGGCAAAATTCACTTCCTTGAAGTATGCCTTTGGGTCTAAATCCAAAAAGCTAAAAGACTAAAATAGGGAAATCAATTCCTGCCAACGTGTCCCTGAAAAGCTCCAGCTAAATGAACTGATGTAATCTCAGCACAGGATTTACAGTCGGCGGCGACAAAGGAATTCTCATTATTTCCAGAATCTCAAGGAAAGAGAAGGAGCTGGATTGAAACGCGAGTATTTGTACATGGTAGAAATCAGGGATTATTGATAAGGCATGGACCAAACTAATACTTTGTTACTTCAACCCTGACTGCATGTCACACTGCCTCACTCAGGCCTCATGTGACCTTATTTATGCCAGATAGTGAAATGCAGATAAGTAAACAAAGTTGATAGCTAAAAAAATATATTAAAAGTGAACAATCCGAGTGGATAATGTCTCTCTACAGCAAGTGTACATCTATGGGTGAGCGGGTACAGTGTTTCCTTTCATGGGCAAAATATCAGAGTGAAATATTACAAGCTAAACCAATAGCTTTTGCACTGTCCAATTTTGCTGCCTCATCAAGCTCAAGACTGACATCAGGACTTTTATTGCTTGGCTGGTTAGGAAAGGAGCCCAGCCTCCAAATCACAAAAGGACATAGTGCCTCCCTGTCATACCAGACCACTCTCTCAGCTTGTCTTTCCACACATTTTGTGGGGCAGGAGCAGCCCTATCCCCCCAGAGATCCTTGTTATCTATTCCCACCAGTCTGTGGGAGGGGGACACAATGACTGCAACTCTTCCGCAGTGTGGCCTTAAATGATACTTATGAGGGGGAATCCCAAACCCTTGTCTACACAGAAAACATGCACTTGTTTAAAATCAGTTCTTAATTTGATTTAAACCAATGCAAAACCCCACACAGACACTGCCTTATATCGATCTATCAATTTTGTTAAATGTTGCCCCAGTTTAACTAAATTGATTTAAAAAAACACATCTTTAAACTTGTAATATCAGCAATGCCTGAGACAGATGATTGGATCTCTGCATGGAAAGGGAAGGCCCTAAGTGCTACTCACAGGCAATTAAGTAGCTACAGATTCCCCCCACCCCTTCTATGGTAAAGCATTTCAGCAAATGGAAAAGCTTAATAATATTTTTACAAAAGGGGAAAAAGCATTTGTAATTTGTTGCAACACAAGCACAACCAGGTGACATATAATCAAGCATTCCTAGACTGATGTATTACAATGCTTTTCTGCCAACTCATGCCCTGCATCTATGATGTAAGAATTCCCCATCTTTTTTTTTTATTTACTCATGCAGATCATTATGACCCTGCAAATCATTGTGATGTTAGATGATAATATAAAGTCCTTTCCAGCACAGCAAATGTTTTCCTTGAGCATATAAAAGGTTTGTTCATTAAGCACCAGAACAGAAATTATTCCTCAGTGAAAGAGAAGGAACAGGTACTCTGATTCATCTATAATGAGCTATAGGGAAGCCAATGAGCATATAAAAGGTTTGTTCATTAAGCACCAGAACAGAAATTATTCCTGAGTGAAAGAGAAGGAACAGGTACTCTGATTCATCTATAATGACCTATAGGGAAGCCAATGAATCGACAGAATTTGCTTCTTCCAACAGGAGGCCTCCATTAAGAGGCCCCCAATAATCAGACTTCAGGAATAAAAGAGAAAAAAAATACTTATAAATTTATTCTATAAGAAAAAGAAATCTGTGTATGCACCATCTGAACTTTTCTTTGTCTCTATTCTGTGTATGGAGGGCTCTCCCCATTCCAATGTTAACATTCAAAAACAGTTCCATCTGGTCCTAACTGTTAAAGAGGAGCAGACCTCTGTTCAACAGCACCATATTCAAAACTGAAAAGCGTTCTAATTCCTCTAGATTAGAAAACAGTAGACTGGAAAATTGCAGGAGATTGGTTTTCATAGGACCCCTGTTTACAGCTGCTGTCTGTAACAAGACAGCTATGATTTGCTCTGTTAAGGAGCCTGCTTGTGACAAGTGTCCAACTATGAGAGAGAACTTTTGGCTTGCCCAGTAGTACACCTACAGCACTGTCTTTCTTCTCCCTCACCTATTCCCCGCCCCCCATTTTTTTAAATTATTGTAGCTCAGGAAATCAGACTACATACCATTAAAGAGATTAAAATGTTAGCAGTGCAAGAAAAAACTCTTATGAGCAGAAAAAGTTACCCAAGTAGTAGCAAAATAAAAAAAGAATTATTATAAAAAATCCTCTCATAATCAGACACTGCTTTTATCACATCATATGCATTAAACTTCTCTGAACTGATGTCCTTTTCATCCTAATGTACTAAATTAAATATCTGTTCCTTGTAGAATTTGATTCATCTAAACTAGATTAAAATCAAATCATGTACAAAATCAATTTCACTTAAAGTACAATAATCCTAGCCCACTGAGGCCCCCTTCTAGTAATCACAATAAACGCTGCCTCTCCCCCAGGGCCACCCCTTCTTTCTTTCCCCTAGCCTTTCACTGGATGCATAATTTTCATATCCCATTATAAATTGTGACCTTGTATATCTTATTCATATCTTGTCAGAGCAACTTGGCCAAGGAGCTGGAGGCGAGACAACCTCATTCAAACATTCCTTCAGGATTTTCAGGTCAAGTTATTTTTTTTAAATTGGGATTGGTATAAACCTCAAGGGATTTCTTGATTTAAGAAAGAACTGCAAATATTTAAGCTGTCTTGGGGGGATTATGCTGACATTGGATCGTGGGATTACCTCTCCTATAAAACTCAGGGGATTTGGACTGGTTCGGCGTCTCATCAGGAAATTGGGCAAAAAGGGTTCTTACATGATGTTAATCAGATATTCAATCACTCTTTACTGTAAGCGCCTCAAAAGGTAGCAAACAAATGAAAAGAAAGAAAAAAAGCATTGGTTTGCAGATCTCTCTGAAACAGAAGTAATCCTCCAGCATGCAGTAATACTTTGCCTTTCATGTCATCATGGCTCCTCCCAGTAATAAAGAGCCAAATTCTGAAAAAACGTGAGCACTGGTACCTCCCAACAACTTCAGAATTGTTAGATTTGCAGGTGCTCACTATCATGAAGGATGCATCCAATTCAACACCAATACTAGTAATTAAGAACAGTCGGCACTTCTACTGCACTGCACCTGTCATTTGAGCATCTCAATGCACTCTACATTAGTAATTAATTCTCACAACAATCTTTTGTGAGGTAGGAAACTATTATTTCAGCTTAGGTGCTTGGAGCTGGCAGAGGGCTTTAGGGATAAGCCCCCACAGTCTGATTCAGAACTGGACTCTGTAACCATACAGCTCTGAGACAAAGGTCAGAGTAGAGTTGAAACCATGCTAAGAACTGTTCTTTTATTGGTTTCACAGTTCTAACAGTTTCCTTGACTGGGCATGACTAGCTGTGAAACTAGACCTTTCTTCTCAGGATATATAGGAAAAGTAGGGGTCACGGTGGGAGAAACAACAGGAGTTAAGAACACTTACCTGCTAGAAAAAAGGAGCTGTTGTAAGTAGCATCCAGTTCCAATGTGGCCATATAAGGACTCCAGTTGCTTGGTTCTGCCAAATATAAAGGGCCAGCCACAGGAGAGCATGCTGGGAAAAAAAGTTCCTATAAGCGGGCAAACTTTCACTTAGCCAAAGTTAGTAGGAACTAGGAAGTCATTCTTAGGAATGAGGTGCCTGTCATAAATGGAGCTGGGCAAATAAGTAATTTTTCAGTTCATCCAGCAAATTGAAAAATCAGAAAAAATGGTTCCAAAAATGTTTGGAATTTGTCAACAAACCACATGCATTAATTCCTCTCTTTATAACTTTTAGCCTATGGGAGAGAGCATTTGCCTGGGATGTAGGACACTTAAGTTTGAATCCCACTCTAGAACAGGGACTTGAACTCAAAACTTCCCTGTTTTTAGGTAAGCATCGTAACCACCATGTTATAGGGATGCTCTCATTTGAGCCTCTTAAAGCAGTTCTACTTCGGCTAACTACTTATCCATTAGGCCAAAGAGCAAACAGCTCTACAACCTGCTGAGTAAGCATTCACATTGGAGGAGAGATGGATTCAAATCCCTCCTTTGAATCAGACAGAGAGATTTGAATCCACATCTTCTACTTGCTAAGTGAGTGCCTTAATCAGCAGACATTAGAGTCAGTCTCACTTGCTGTCTCTTTGGCTCAATTAATTTTGAAGTATTTCATAAAAAGTGGAACAGCTTCAGCAGGAGAGATTTCACATCACAGAACAGCCTATAGCCTGGTAGTTAAATTGCTCAGGCAAAATCTGAATTGAAGTCTATGCTCCAGAGTATAGCAGTTCAAGCCTCCACACTCTAGTTAAGTGCACTCATTAGTGGTCTACTGACCATAAGGAGGAACACATACACACTTTGCTGGCCTGGAAAAAGGTGTTGTTGTTTTTCCCCAACCAAAAGTAATCCGGGCAAATTCTCAAACAGTTTGGGTTCAGCCAAAACTGCATTTTTTGGCCAATAAACTATTGGTCCGAAAAATGTCACCCTTTTTACTTACTATAGGGATTCTTCCTCCTTCTCCCCATTCAATCACCTCCTCCCCAGAAAGACTATGCTACACTTCTGTTATAAAACCATCTATCAACTAACAAAAGAGATAATCCATACCATAATTTGCTCAACAGGAAACAAAAAAATCTCTGATCAGGAAAATGGTACTACAGTTTTCCTGGAGCTGTGTCAACCACAGTATAGAGAGATGTTCCTGTTTCAAAGGAACAATTTTTTTGCCTCCCTTCCACCCAATACATCATCAGATACATCTCTCCCCTTTCTTCCATGTGTATAATCTCACATATCCCCGGTTCAACATGTTGCAAAAGATTTCAAGACTAGGTTCAAACTGGAGAAGTAGAAGTTAAAATAGTCTGGGCTATAATGGGATACTCAATCATATGGCTGAATTTTTTAAAGGACTCAGACAGGTCCCACTGATTGAAAAAAATCTCTCTCTCAATGAGAAATAATCTACATGACATCTCTTATCAAATCAGAATTTATCTGTATTGGTCAGTTTGAAAAAAACAGACAAGATTTTTTCTTTACATCATTTTTAGGGAAGCCAGGATTAATGTACAATTTCAATGTGTACCAAACAAGGACAAAAGGCTTACACTGGGAAAAAGAACCCTAACTAAACTTGACAGGAAACCGCTTTCCATTCACTCATGGAGAGATTCCAGCACCACTGACAACAAGCCCTGCTGATTCGGGTCAGTCACTTTTCAAGCCAAAGGGAATAATCTTTTCTAACTTCGCTCACAGTCTCATAACTCCTTTATAAATAAACATACCAGAAAAAAAAAACAGAGAAAACTAGCCATAACAATGCAAACACTAGCCGACAGCACAATAGAATCTGCTAAACTGCAGTGATAATGTTCATGTTCTCGGATGTCTGGAGAGGAAAGATTCAGTCTCTTTCACACAGATGAAACAAGTTTTATTTGCACCATGTTATAACTTTGAATGGTTTGGTAATTTTATGAGCACATCTGCCTGAGCACATGCATTATAAATGCTAAGCACCATCTAAGAAGCCTCTAACTTTTTAAGTTCACACAAGAAAGACTACAATGGAATGTGTAGGATGTTCAACGAATGCAGAGATGGAAGTTCATATTAATGCTCACTCTGGTTGTAAAGTTATCTTACAAACAAAGAGGATCATATTGTCTGACTGCATCTTCTAGAACCACGTACAAACAAGTCCTCTTTCCACTCCAAACAAAACAACACAGAATAATTTGTAAAAGTCACTCTTCTAGGGGACAGATATTAACAAAAATACAACTGTAAATAATACTAAGCTTTTCTTCTAGGGCTATTGTTTGTACCGAACATACTGGCTAGATCCACCTCCCTTATACCTTGGTGGAGCAATAAGACAGCTGTACCAGTGAGTGAACAAACCCCAGTTAACACTTTCTCAGCAGGCTCAACATCTGTAACAGGTTGTTTGAAACAAAGAGTTGCAGCCCATTACAAAAGACAACTTATTTACAGTAGTGAAATGTTGCAAACAATTCCCAATGTTGTTAACAATGGTGGAGATCCACCAGTGGTAACAATGTTGTGAGCCAATAGCTGTTGCCAGCATTTTAAGCACTATGTTAATGAGACCAGAGATAGACAAAGTGCTTAAAACGTTGGTGGATCATCAACACTAAACAACACTGCTCATGCTGGAGGAGCTAAACTATGTAGACAAGGCTCACAATAATATCCAGCATCTCCATTTATGTATACTGTGACTCAAACAGTTCTGATGACATTTGGAAATGTAGCAGTCATTTCCCAGAATTGGCAAGGTAATAGATAGATTAATAGCTATGCTGACATTCTGTCTGGTGTTTGAAAGGTGATATTTTCTATCATGTCAAAGAATCTGATGTTTCATGTTTTCTTTCTGACTAAACCCAATTTATTAAAGTCACCAAAGTAAGTGTTTTCATTAAAATCTTGTCACCATATCTCTTTAAAAAGATCTCCAAATAAATCTAATCACCTAAAGAACAATCTTCAGTTAATTTTCAAAATGCTTTGTTAACATTTTACAGTTATGGGATGCTTTGATGTCTCTCTTTTTTATGAACTTGCATCATATAAAGCTGTTGGTTTCACACTTAATACCCACCTTTTAATGCATATTATCATGTTAACTGGTAGCTAATTTGTTTTTGGTTGTTGGTATTATATTTTCAAAGACCTTTTAATCATTTTGACAATGTTTTCCCCAGCCAGTTTATATAGCAAAAGTTTTGATCTCCTAAAATGATGTTACTCCTTATGAAATTGTTCTCCCATTTAGCCCTGGTCTACACTAGGACTTTAGGTCGAATTTAGCAGCATTAAAATCGATGTAAACCTGCACCCGTCCACACGATGAAGCCCTTTATTTCGACTTAAAGGGCTCTTAAAATCAATTTTATTACTCCACCCCTGACAAGTGGATTAGCACTTAAATCGGCCTTGCCGGCTCGAATTTGGGGTACTGTGGACACAATTCGACGGTATTGGCCTCCGGGAGCTATCCCAGAGTGCTCCATTGTGACCGCTCTGGACAGCACTCTCAACTCAGATGCACTGGCCAGGTAGACAGGAAAAGAACCGCGAACTTTTGAATCTCATTTCCTATTTGACCAGCATGGCAAGCTGCAGGTGACCATGCAGAGCTCATCAGCAGAGGTGACCATGATGGAGTCCCAGAATTGCAAAAGAGCTCCAGCATGGACCGAACGGGAGGTACGGGATCTGATCGCTGTTTGGGGAGAGGAATCCGTGCTATCAGAACTCCGTTCCAGTTTTCGAAATGCCAAAACCTTTGTCAAAATCTCCCAGGGCATGAAGGACAGAGGCCATAACAGGGACCCGAAGCAGTGCCGTGTGAAACTGAAGGAGCTGAGGCAAGCCTACCAGAAAACCAGAGAGGCGAACGGCCGCTCCGGGTCAGAGCCCCAAACATGCCGCTTCTATGATGAGCTGCATGCCATTTTAGGGGGTTCAGCCACCACTACCCCAGCCGTGTTGTTTGACGAAGAAGATGATGAGGAGGAGGAGGTTGTAGATAGCTCACATAAAGCAAGCGGAGAAACCGGTTTTCCCGACAGACCGGAACTGTTTCTCACCCTGGACCTGGAGCCAGTACCCCCCGAACCCACCCAAGGCTGCCTCCTGGACCCAGCAGGCGGAGAAGGGACCTCCAGTGAGTGTACCTTTTAAAATACTATACATGGTTTAAAAGCAAGCATGTGAAAGGATTACTTTGCCCTGGCATTCGCGGTTCTCCTGGATGTACTCCCAAAGCCTTTGCAAAAGGTTTCTGGGGAGGGCAGCCTTATTGCATCCTTCATGGTAGGACACTTTACCACTCCAGGCCAGTAACACGTACTCGGGAATCATTGTACAAAAAAGTATTGCAGTGTATGTTTGCTGGCGTTCAAACAACATCCGTTCTTTATCTCTCTGTGTTATCCTCAGGAGAGTGAGATATAATTCATGGTCACCTGGTTGAAATAGAGTGCTTTTCTTCAGGGGACACTCAGAGGAGCCCATTCCTGCTGGGCTGTTTCCTGTGGCTAAACAGAAATGTTCCCTGCTGTTAGCCACAGGGAGGGGGGAAGGTTGAGGGGGTAGCTACGCGGTGGGGGGGAGGCAAAATGCGACCTTGTAACGAAAGCACATGTGCTATGTATGTAATGTTAACAGCAAGGTTTACCCTGAAAGAGTGTAGCCACTGTTTTATAAAATGTGTCTTTTTAAATACCGCTGTCCCTTTTTTTTTCTCCACCAGCTGCATGTGTTTCAATGATCACAGGATCTTCTCCTTCCCAGAGGCTAGTGAAGCTTAGAAAGAAAAAAAAACGCACTAGCGATGACATGTTCTCCAAGCTCATGCTGTCTTCCCACACTGACAGAGCACAGACGAATGCATGGAGGCAAATAATGTCAGAGTGCAGGAAAGCACAAAATGACCAGGAGGAGAGGTGGCAGGCTGAAGAGAGTAAGTGGCGGGCTGAAGACAGGGCTGAAGCTCAAATGTGGTGGCAGCGTGATGAGAGGAGGCAGGATTCAATGCTGAGGCTGCTGGAGGACCAAACCAGTATGCTCCAGTGTATGGTTGAGCTGCAGCAAAGGCAGCTGGAGCACAGACTGTCACTACAGCCCCTGTGTAACCAACCGCCCTCCTCCCCAAGTTCCATAGCCTCCAACCCAGATGCCCAAGAACGCGGTGGGGGGGCCTCCGGCTAACCAGCCACTCCACCACAGAGGATTGCCCAAAAAAAAAGAAGGCTGTCATTCAATACATTTTAAAGTTGTAAACTTTTAAAATGCTGTGTGGCATTTTCCTTCCCTCCTCCACCACCCCTCCTGGGCTACCTTGGTAGTCATCCCCCTATTTGTGTGATGAATGAATAAAGAATGCATGAATGTGAAGCAACAATGACTTTATTGCCTCTGCAAGCGGTGATTGAAGGGAGGAGGGGAGGGTGGTTAGCTTACAAGGAAGTAGAGTGAATGAAGGGGCAGGGGGTTTCATCAAGGAGAAACAAACAGAACTTTCACACCGTAGCCTGGCCAGTCATGAAACTGGTTTTCAAAGCTTCTCTGATGCGTACTGCGCCCTCCTGTGCTCTTCTAACCGCCCTGGTGTCTGGCTGCACGTAACCAGCAGCCAGGCCATTTGCCTCAACCTCCCACTCCGCCATAAACGTCTCCCCCTTACTCTCACAGATATTGTGGAGCACTCAGCAAGCAGTAATAACAGTGGGAATATTGGTTTCGCTGAGGTCTAAGCGAGTCAGTAAACTGCGCCAGCGCGCCTTTAAACATCCAAATGCACATTCTACCACCATTCTGCACTTGCTCAGCCTGTAGTTGAACAGCTCCTGACTACTGTCCAGGCTGCCTGTGTACGGCTTCATGAGCCATGGCATTAAGGGGTAGGCTGGGTCCCCAAGGATACATATAGGCATTTCAACATCCCCAACAGTTATTTTCTGGTCTGGGAATAAAGTCCCTTCCTGCAGCTTTTGAAACAGACCAGAGTTCCTGAAGATGTGAGCGTCATGTACCTTTCCCGGCCATCCCATGTTGATGTTGGTGAAACGTCCCTTGTGATCCACCAGAGCTTGCAGCACTATTGAAAAGTACCCCTTGCGGTTTATGTACTCCGCAGCTTGGTGCTCTGGTGCCAAAATAGGGATATGGGTTCCGTCTATGGCCCCACCACAGTTAGGGAATCCCATTGCAGCAAAGCCATCCACTATGACCTGCACATTTCCCAGGGTCACTACCCTTGATATCAGCAGATCTTTGATTGCGTGGGCTACTTGCATCACAGCAGCCCCCACAGTAGATTTGCCCACTCCAAATTGATTCCCAACTGACCGGTAGCTGTCTGGCGTTGCAAGCTTCCACAGGGCTAACGCCACTCGCTTCTCAACTGTGAGGGCTGCTCTCATCTTGGTATTCATGTGCTTCAGGGCAGGAGAAAGCAATTCACAAAGTTCCATCAAAGTGCCCTTATGCATGCGAAAGTTTCGCAGCTACTGGGAATCGTCCCAGACCTGCAACACTATGTGGTCCCACCAGTCTGTGCTTGTTTCCCGAGCCCAGAATCGGCGTTCCACAGCATGAACCTGCCCCATTAGCACCATGATGCATGCATGAGCAGGGCCCATGCTTTCAGAGAAATCTGTGTCCATGTCCTGATCACTCACGTGACCGCGCTGACGTCGCCTCCTCGCCCGGTATCACTTTGCCAGGTTCTGGTGATGCATATACTGCTGGATAATGCGTGTGGTGTTTAATGTGCTCCTAATTGCCAAAGTGAGCTGAGCAGCCTCTATGCTTGCCTTGGTATGGCGTCCGCACAGAAAAAAGGCGCGGAATGATTGTGTGCCGTTGCTCTGATGGAGGGAGGGGCGACTGAGGACACGGCTTACAGGGTTGGCTTCAGGGAGCTAAAATCAACAAAGGGAGTGTCTTTACATCAAGCAGTATTTCAGGCAGGACTTCACGGAGGGTTCCAATAAGAAATGGTGCACCTAAGTTATTGTTCTTATTGGAACAAGGAGGTTAGCCTGGCCTCTGATTGATACATGGCTAGATTTACCTCGCTGCACCTTCTCTGTGAGTGACTGCAGTGTGACCTAGAGGAATGAGTCCCCTAGACGGGAGGAGGCAAATGAGTACAAAACAAATCTGGTCTATTTCTTGTTTTGATCCACTCCATCTATCTTTTACATCTTTGGCTGGCAGCAGATGGTGCAGAAGGACTGCATGCCATCCACATCTCATGGCTGCTCGGCAGAAGATGGTACAGTACGACTGCTAGCCATCCTCATCTCTTGCCTGACCGGCAGAAGATGGTACAGTACGACTGCTAGCAATCCGTATCGCCTGCCTGCTTACCATAAGATGGTTCAATAGGACTGACTGCAGGACTAAAGAGAATGACCTGGTCAAGTCACTCCAAATTTAGTCCCTGCGCCCATGTCTGCCCAGGCGCTCCCAGCTGACGTGGCCAGGAGCACCTCGGACATGACGATGACGGCTACCAGTCATATTGTACCGTCTGCTGCCACAAGGCAAGGGGTTGCTGCTACTGTGTAGCAATGCCGTATCACGTCTGCCAGCTCCCAGGAGACATAGGATGACAGTTACCTGAGCGGGCTCCATGCTTGCCGTGGTATGGCGTCTGCACAGGTAACTCAGGAAAAAAGGCGCAAAACGATTGTCTGCCCTTGCTTTCACGGAGGGAGGGAGGGAAGGGGGGCCTGATGATATGTACCCAGAACCACCCGCGACAATATTTTAGCCCCATCAGGCATTAGGATCTCAACCCAGAATTCCAATGGGCAGCGGAGACTGCGGAAACTGTGGGATAGCTTTCCACAGTGCAATGCTCCGGAAGTCGACTCTAGCCTCGGTACTGTGGAAGCGCTCCGCCGAGTTAATGCACTTAATGCACTTAGAGCATTTTCTGTGGAGACACACACACTCAAATATATAAAACCGATTTCTAAAAAACCGACTTCTATAAATTCGACCTTATTCCGTAGTGTAGACATACCCTTAAAGTCAGTGGCTTCTACTGTCACAAGCAGTACCCCATTCACATAAAATTGAAAGAAGCTCAGCATTCTGTGTAAAGGTTTAGTCCAAACTGATTCGATAGCAGTAAAAACTGTGTTGGATCACAAGCACAGCAAACATGGTTTTATTCCCAGAATATTATTGTCCAAATTTTCAGTCTATGTTTCATCTGACCTCTACATTTCTTGCAGTCTAGTGCTCACAGCATTTATATGCACACAAGGCATTCAGGGTGAGCTCCACAAAGGTGCTTTGATCCTCAGGTTTAGGGCCTAAGTCTCGGGTTTAGGGCCTAAGTCCAGTTTTGGCTCCACTGTGATCCACAAAACTCCCACTGAACCCTATAGACACTTCTACTCACTCAGCAGCTAAGTTTTCAGGATAAAAGTTCCCTCATGGTATCCACTCTGCTGCCTCACTGTAAGCATCCAGATACCTATTTGCTTTCTAAGTCCGAGAGAAATTCAGACACCTAAGTCGCATGCAGGGTCTGGTCCAGTGGGCATGCTCAGAGGCTGCCTACTGGATCAGTTCCCATTCAAAATCTGCTATTGGTGCCCACATTAGAACTTTTAGTGCAGTGGTCAGAGCACTCATCGGGGATGTGAGAGACGCTGGTTCAAACCCCCAGCTCCCACCAGAGAGGGCGAAATGATTTCGACAGGGCAACCTGTCATGTGAGTGCGCCAACCCCAAGCTATGAGATATTCAGTCTCTCCTGTTGAAGATGTTCCTCTATGGAAAAATAATGGAAGAGTGATTGGAACAGGGAGACAGGACCTGGGATCTCCCATATGAGTGCTCTAACCACTGGACTACAAAGTCCCTCTCTCTCAGTGACTATTTATCCACAGTGGAATAGTCGTTGGGCCAATTTTGAAGATTGGTCTTTAGAGGCAGAATGTGTGCAGATACACAGATTGCCACACAGATCTGCCAACATACCTCAATTGTGACCAACAACACATCAGCTATTCTGGTCCTGAGCATCATTTGAACAAATGCTGTTAATCATACTAAACTGTGCATGTTTTTGTGACAGGCACAACTGGGGACTGGGATAGGCCAGCAAGCTTATTTCCATATGTGACATAAAGCCAGAATTTTAACTTGGGTTTTTTAACCACAGCAACAGACACCAAACAAATATTTTAAATGTAATTAGAGTGAAATTTAGGTTTTACTAATTACAAATTGATTTGTGAGCTGGCTAGATGACCTGGTAGGGGCATGGTTATATGCTGACTTTGGAACAATCGAGTACATAGCCTATTATTTCTGAAGCTGAGTGATGTGGAGGCTGTGCCCTTGCTCTGGTAGAGTGAACACTGTATCAATATCATTCCATCATGATGACTCAGGTGGTAGCATTATTGCTTCTGGGCCTGGGGGCCGTTGGTCCAAATCCACATGAGGACTAAAGAACAAACAGTCTGGCTATGGGCGTTTTGGAAGTGAGACCACTAGATTCTGAAATAGCTCTATGCCAGTAGGATTGATTTCAAAAGATTTCACATATCCATGATATAAAGCACATTTTAATTAAGGAAGCATTTACGCAATGAAGCATTCAAAGGAAGTAGCAACTCGCCTTTTGACCTTGCTTTGTGGCAGCCAAATCTGAAGATAAAAAAAAATCTCCTAAAAAAACTTTTTACAAAGAGTACGGAATAACCAGACAACATCCCTTCCTCTCTCTAAAACAGGTTCTAATATACAGGGCTGTCTATGCTAAGCATGGGGTATTGTCTTCCTTTGCCTTCATGTATTAGTATTTAATTCATTACTCTATAAAGCATTTGAGGTACCTTGAGGATAGAAGGAAGTATAGTAAACCAAAATCCCCTCCATTGTGCAGCTGTGAGAACAACTCTTGTTGGCTTAAAAAGAAGCATCATTCACAGGCTTTAAGAGGCTGCTGCACCCTATCCTCTCAGCCTCAAGGCACTGCTGTGGTTTGGGCTGACTGGAGGGAAAGACTGGGGGGTGAGAGGCTCCTTTAGAAAATGGTGATGTGAAGCAGGACACAAAGCCAAATTGCAGCAAGAGTAGGAAAAATCTGGGGAGAAAGTGCATGAAAAATCAGACACTTCAAGAACCACAAAGCAACCAACCAACCCTCTTTGATATACTGCATCAGCTGATAGCAGCTGCTGTCTATGGGAAAAGATGAAGGGAAAATGAGAGTTGGGACAAGTTGCTAAAATACAGAGTGTGAATGCTTAGTGATGCTTGCTTTGTGTCCACCAAAACACATGGCTATTTTGAGCTGGCAAAAACAAATGCTTCACTTTCTGTTTAGAACCAGCTCTTTACAGGAGAATCTGTAAATAGAAAGTGGAAAAGCTAGCATACAGTTAACCTCTACTTGTTGCTAAATACAGCTATGCATATAGTAATTCATGTCAATGTTAGCAATAGACTATGTCACTTCAGAATGAAGCATTCTTGCTGAAAACATTCTACTTTAATCAGGAGCTGACCTATGTCATTAGACTCTTGAAATCAGTAACTTTGCTACTGGTACACCTATAGAAGAATGGTCTTTTAATTATAAGTTTGTGTGACATTAACTCATTTGAATTATGCATAAAAGTGGCTCTGGTATTGATAACCTTTTTCGCTTTAGGCTGGAATTTGTTTCAGTGACTAAGGTAATGTTGGGTTTATTTGTTTACAATGATTTCAATGAACAATCAAAACAAAGCCAATGTGTTTGAGAACTTCTCCACCTGTCACAAGCATTACAATGGTCACTTATTAAATTACACACAGGCCATCGTTCAACAACTTGAAGTGATTGTCTCCAGGATCAAGACTGGATTTTCTGTATAAATTGAAGATTTGAATATTCGACTCTCAGGTCTCTTATTTCCTCTTAAAATGTCATAATGAATTTTCAGCTTTCTGTATTTCCACAGAATAAGTATGGGATTTTTTCTCTCTTTTTTTTTTTTTTTACAATGAACCTGGTGTCCCCATTAGTGAACCATGATCCCTTACCAAAGGGTTATCCCTCTGCTCTAATTCAAAGCTGATTGAGAGCAATTTAATAGTATAATTTTTGGCTCCTTCAGATTCTGCCTTTCATTTTCTACCACTCAGTTCAGCCAGGAGATACTTACATCAGTAAAATTTACCCTTTGAGGAACAAAGGCATCTGATCCTAAGATATCTGAACCTAATCTCTCTTGCCCTCACCAACAATAGGAAACTAATTTGAGCGAAGATGTCCACACTGGAGGAAGTGAGTTACAGAAACCAAACCTTCCCCTTTCTTCTGCTTGTGCTACTGACAAGTTAGGCTATTGGAATCTGCAAAAAATAAAAAATAAAAAAAAATCTCACTGGGAGTTCCCAGGACAAGGTGTCAAACACGTATTTCAAATGGATGAATCTCTGGGTGAGTGAAACAGTTCACTTCAATCCCAATAAAACTATTGCAGATTAGAAATTGCAGAACTCATGTAAATGTTGCAATTCAAGCGCTCACGGAAGAGTTTGCAATGCTCAAATGTTTATGTACATATTAACAAGTCAGAGTTCTTTCCCTCTTCAATGAGGGTTCTTTGTTTTTGTTTTTTGCTTCTTTATTGGCTTCCTTTAAACACCACTCTTAACTGGGGAACAAAATTTAAGATCTCTCTTAAGAAAGTGCTGACTAGGCAAACAACTACTAAAGTGGCAGTAATAAAAACGGCCCAAAGAAATTATAGTTCTTTTTTTCTGAACCCCATCACAGGAAAGATCTTTACTGGTGCAGCTCAGGAAGGGTTTGTGCAAATAGGACTAAACCATCTTTGTGCTCTACCAGTCCCGGGCTGATCTGTACTGGGCCAGCATCAGGGCTTTACTCTGGGTTGGCTGTCTATGGCCTCACAGGACAGTTCCTTCTGACAGCTGGAGATCACCAGGAGCTACACCCCAACACCCTAGGGCAGTTGCAAGAAGGTGCCACTACATCAACCCTCCAGCACCAGAGTACCATGCTATACACAGAAAATCCTCTGGGGCCAGGTATGGCAGCTTTATGAAAGTTTTACACTTAGGGCTGGTCTCCACTACCTGGGAGATCAACACTGCTGCAATCGATGCTGCAGGGATCGATTTAGCAGGTCTAGTGAAGACCCACTAAATCAATGGCAGCATGCTCTCCGGTCAAACCCAGTGCTCCGGCTCCCCAAGAAGAGTAAGGGAAGTCGACTGGAGAGCGTCTCCCATCAACTCAGCCTGAAGACATTGGGGTAAGTTGACATAAGCTATGTTGACTCCAGCTATGTTATTCATGTAGCTCGAGTAGCATAACTTAGGTCGACTGACCCCTGCAGTGAAGACAATCCCTCTCACTGTATAGATACAAAGCTACACTCATACACCTGAGTCTCTGTCCTTGTGTATCTATCCTGGACCTGCCTGAACTGTGAAGTGTTTAGAAGTGCTTCATGGACTCTGTACTGTCTACTATCTACTAAACCAGTGCTAATTTTGTGATTTAAACCTCTGTTTGGTTTCTGGCTACTAGAAATATCAAATAGACAAATCAGGTCAAACACATTTGGGGACAAATTAAGGGGAGAGGGCAGCAACAATGTAGGCATTTTGTGAGCACAAGAGAAATGATGGGCTTAGTGATGCTGCCAGGTAGCACTCAATGTCCTAAAGAGGTTGTGTCTCCTTGGGTGGCAGCATGGCCATGGTCTTCTTCCCACTGTGGATTAGCAGCTTCAGGGCTTTGCCATGGGTTGTGCATGCTACAGCTTTTCACAAGGCGTAAAGAAAAGGAAGCACTGCCAATGCACACAGATCTCCCCAGCGCCCCAGGAGGCATTATGCCTACTCCTAGCCTAGGCAGTCAAAATACCTTTAGCAGCCACTGCTCGATACCGCATGTCCTCCACTGCCCCTCCCAACAACTCTCTGTCTTTAAGAGCCAAAGTATGCACACAGTATACGAGTAGGATGCAACCTTAATGGTGGGTAAACCTCAGTATATATTTTCTTCAAGTAGACTAAGTTTCAACCTTTTTTGTCCTTGGTAAAGTAGCTTTAAAGAAGCAACAATTTTTATGGATGCAAAAGAATTCTGCCATTTTAAAATAATTCAACATTTCCAATGTTCAATCCCAGTGCAAACCGCCTGAGCCCTTAAAAGCCACTATTACATTTTCTTATAGCCCCAAGTCCTGCAGATACCTTTTCTTACCCATCCCCATTTACTTTCTCTTTCTTCTATCTTAATAACAGTGTCTTAGTGTCTCTGCTGATAATATTCTGCTCACTATAGTATTGTTGTTCCATAAAAATGAAAGTTACTCCATATGCAAGAGTGGGGTTAATAACAGGGGAGAAAAAGAACAAAAGAAAGAGGTATCTACCATCTGGTTTCTAATAAAGTGCAAGTCTGGGAGACAGTATCCTGGGTTTTACTCCCTACTCTAAGTCCCACAAAGCCTGTGTATGATTTTGGCAAATCACGATGGGGAAGACTGTAGCTCTTAGTTGGCATTAGACTTGGGGGAAGGGAACGAGGCAAAGCTGTGTACAGGAGACCAACTGATGAGGCATTGTGCCTGTGAAAGTCATAATGTCTGCTAGGAGCACTGGAGAGCATGTATAGCTCGCAGCTCTTGCTACACCCTTTTATATGGAGCAGCATTCATTCCCCTGTCACATTAGCCTAGGTACATGGCCCTTCCCTTCTCTGCTCCTCTACCTTTGGAAGAGGAGTAGCATTGTCGGCACTAGACTCCTTACAGCTTTTTCCAGTCCTTGCAGTTCTGGAAGGCACTTTGTCTATCCCTATGAATATGTAGAAGAGCGTGGGTGAAGGCTTCTTATATTCTCTCTCTTATACACTTGTGCAGGACTAGGCACAACATAGCCCTGTATTTCTCAGTTCCCAAATTTATCTATTTTGAAAAAGAGACTAATAATACCTGCCTCACAGAGGGATTGTGAAGCTCAATTAAGTAATGTTTTCAGAGTGTGAACTTCTCAAATGAAGGGCACTATACAGGTACAAATTATTATTATCAATTCAGGAATGGGGGAAACCATTATACCGTGGACTGAACGCTGCTCTCTGCACTTAATAGAGAGAATGCTGAAAGCAGCATCAATGGAGACTGTGGTCTTCAACATATATTAGTTTATTCACACAGCACAAACCAGAAAGAATTCTCCTGGCACCTGCTCTGGCACTCAGTTCTATGAACCTGAGTCAGAGACAGGATTTGCTCTTTGAAAATGCAGACATTTCATAGATACCTTGTGTGGTCTCTATGGGGGAATGAATAGGTTGTCATGGGTACTTTCTGTTTACAATCCCACAGAGTGGAACCGGCATCTGCTACGAAGAGAGGCTCTCCTTGAAAGCAAAATACTTGGGAGCAGATATTGGCTAGAGGGATGAAAGAGCTGCAGGGGAAACTGGACAAAAGGAGAAGGAGTCAGAGGAAAGGAATGTAGGTATTAGCAGATAAAAAATTAAAACTTACATTGAAAGAAGTGGGGCTCTAACAGAATTCATGTTAGTTACTATAGCTCAGCCATTTTCCTGTATTGCTCATGTACTGAATATGTACAAATATTTTTCCCTAGATGTTTCAAACGTGTAAAATTTTATCTTAATTGCTGTGTCAATTATTTCACGTAAACTGAGCACAGAATGAGGAGCCAGTAACTTTTAATTGGAACACTGTCTCTTTTACTGACTTGCTCTGAGACCTTGAATAAGTCACCTCAGCTTCCTGAGGACGAGTCTCCCCATCTGTAAAATGGGAGGTAATAAAACATGCCTGTGAAGATTACTTAATGTACTGTGAAATACATTAAGTACTGTGAAGATTACTTAATGTCTGTATAGTGTTCTGAAGTTGACAAGAGCTACATATGGTAAGGGTCAGATCCTGCAAGCCCTCCAGGTATGGAACTCCCATTGAGGTCAATGGAAGTTCAACCCCAGAGGGCTTGACAAACTGGGCCCTATGTGCAAGTATTAATAGTTGTCAATCTGTGGGCGTGAGAGAGAGAGAGAGAGAGAGCAGTAGAAAAAGGGAGTACAATCACTTCAAAACGTGCTTTGTTAACCTGATACTATCATGGCTTCCTTCATCAGACACATTTTAATCCTAAATTAAACAAACATGTTCCAAACAAATATGAAAATAAAATAAGTGAATCCTGATGGGGGAGGGGAGAATACTCCACTGTTTCCTTTTACAGATGCTCCTATTCCCAAAAAACCAAAAATCCTATTCACTTTAACATTACATTAAGTTTTTTCACTCCAGATTTGTTTTTTGTCTCAGGCTCAGTTGTAATGCCTTGGTAAATTGTCAAATCACTAGTATGGAGAAACCACAAAACAGTGGTGTCCAGGGCATTTCACTTGTATTGTGCTTTTATTTTATCATTAGACAGACTGGACATATTATCTTCAAGGGTTTGTAGGCAGAGAGAGAGAGAGAACAATGAATGGGTCCTACTCTGCCAAAAATAAATATGACCTTCCAAGCCTCATAAAGCCCAGAAGGCGCCAAAGAGGCTATTGAGAGGGAAGGTTGGTTGGCTGTGGAAAGAGGAAAAAATAACCATTCCATAGATGGAAACTCTTCCATAGATTCATAGATTCCAAGGACAGATGGGACCACTGTGATCATCTAATCTGATCTCCTGCATAACACAGCCATAGAACTTCCCCACAATAATTCCTAGGGTAGATCTTTTACAAAAACAACCCATCTTGATTTTAAAATTGTCCATAATGGAGAATCCACTACAGCCCTTGGTAAATTTTCCCAATGGTTAATTACTCTCACTGTTAAAAATGTACACCTTATTTCCAGTCTGCATTTTTTTAACTTTATCTTTCAGCCATTAGATCATACCTTTCTCTGCTAGATTGAAGAGTCCATTATCAAATATTTGTTCTCCATTTAGCTACTTACAGACTGTAATCAAGTCACCCATTAACCTTCTTTTAATTAAGTTAAATGGATTGAGCTCCTGGAGTCTGTCACTAAAGACTTGTTTTCTAATAACTTTCATCTTTATTTTGGATCTTCTCCGAACCTTCTCCAGTTTATCAACATTCTTCTTTAATTGTAGACAGAACTGGACACAGTATTACAGCAGCAGTCACACTACTGCCAAGTAGAGAGGTAAAATAACCTTTCTACTCCTACTCAAGATTTCCCCGTTAATTCATCCAAGATTGCATTAGCTCTTTTGGCCACAGCATCACATTTGGAGCTCATGTTCAACTACTTATCTACCACAACCACCAAATCTTTTTCAGTCACTGCTTTGCAGGATAGAATCCCCCCCCCCCATCCTATAAGTATGGCCTACATTCTTTGTTATTGGATGTATACATTTGCATTTACCCATATTAAAACATATATTGTTTGCTTGTGCTCAGCTTATCAAGAAATCCAGATCACTCCACAACTTCATAACCCGTATGCAACTGTCCCTACCAAATCTCAACCTCTAAGGCTCATGTAATTCCCTTGTATCGCCAAAGGATTGTCTCACTGTATCTATCAGACTGGTGAGAATGTTAGAAGTCCAACTACACCTTTTTACATTCCCAGCCAAAGAACCTTTGACAACTTCATTCACACTCTACCCGCTATCTATGCCTTCTCGGACTGGACTTCTGTGTTCATTTTAAGCAGCTGTCTGCTTTAAAACAAAAACAAAACTGCCACAAAATATCTTTCCCTCCAAAGTGAATTTTCCCACCAAACTACCAGTAGTTTTAGCTATAAGATGTGTAGTATTCAACTCAGGACTAGAGATGGGTTTGAGGTTTATAAAGGCCATTTTTGGAGATTTTATGTAATTTGAGTGCTTCCTATATGCAGTAGAAATCCTCCACCAACAGTGCATAAGCATATTCCCACTGGAGCCCTACTGGCAGGACATGGAGGAGGGTTGCAGAAATCCTCTGTGAAGATGGCCTTCATTTCCAATTTATCTCCTAAGATCTTCACAGTTTCCCCACAGTCCTTAGGCCCTAAGGGATTAATACAGCATAATCACTAACATATATCGACAAGCTGTGTGGTACTGTAATTACTAACATCACCACCAAAGCTGAAAGGGAAGTGCAGGAACAGATAGTTTTAAATATGGAAAGCACCAATGTAACAATGCTGGAATTAAATGGTAACTCTTTTGTTCTTACAGAAGAACCACATGATTATTTGTGCTCTGCAGATTACAAAACAAGGAATAGTTAGGAATAACTAAGGCTTTACACCACAAGATTACATGCATTTATGAGAATATGGTTCTTCCAGAATGCCACTATGACCCACTCTGAATAAATGTACTGTTTCTCTGTAGGGTTAAGGATTGGGCACTGCATTTTATTAGGTAAGTAAGGCAGAACCAGGTCTTCAGAGCGTAATTATTTATGACATATCCTACCAAAAAAAGGAAAAGAAAAAAATAATGCAAAACCACTTCTACTTAAGTACCCTAAAGCAGCCAAAACATTCAGCAGCCAGCCAGATCATTTCATTTAGTCTCACAGAGAACACTCAGGGATTTTACAACACAAAGTAAACAGTGAATATATAATTTTGCAATGTCATTTTCAAATTAAACCAATTGAATGATACAAACATTAAAAAGTTGTGACATTAGTATTTTGTTTTTTCAGCTATCTTTCCGGTTTTTTGTGATGGGGTCTTCTTGAGCAGTTCACTATTGGTTTCTCTGTCGCCAGAGGCCTGATTCTGCAACAAACTGAGCTTGTCCCAAGAGGTACAGTGTGACCGCATTTTTGAGGTGAAACAGTAGGTGGGGATGTTGACTGTTTTGGTAGGAGCTCTGGAAGGTTTGGGTGGAAAGAGGAAATGGCCTCTCTTCTTTGTTCTTCTCTTAGACAAGATATTCTGCCACCTTCTTTTACATTTCCTACCACCCTCTACTTTCTGAGTAAAACCCAGGCTGTTTGTTTACAGTAAAGGACATGTTGGGAGAAAATAGTAAGACGAGATTAAGCCACAGAAAGGAAAGAGATAGAGAGAGAAGCCTTATTATCCTTACATACAGAGATTGCTCGGACTCATTAATCTTAAAGATATGTCCACCCTGCTACATGCTGTGTAAATCAACAGTATGGCAACTTCTCTGGATACAAAGTCAACAGGGAAAAATCTATTTCTATGTCTCTAGCAATGGCTGGATCTATCTGTTGCAGAGATAGTGTGATCTAGATGAGGAGAAGCAGTCTGGCTTAGTGGATAGAACATCGGATTGGGAGTCAGAAGACCTGCATTCTATTCCTGGCTCTGCCAATGACCTTGGGCAAGTCGCTTCCCCTCTCACTTCAAAACCTTACATATGAAAAACCTCACACACTCTAGCCTAATACTGAGAACTTATTTAAACATTCAGAGAACTAAGCAATGAGGAAAATATCACTATGCCCTTTACGGTGGAACTGAAATTGGGAACATAAAAATTGCCCTTAAACTCCTCTGCTTTACAGTCCTGCTCCCAATAAAGATCTCAGCCCAAACAGTCCATAGTTCAAATGAACTGTTTCTTTGAAGAAAACAAAGACAACTGTCTCCCACAAAATCATGGCGTAATAGCGACCTATTTGCTCTGCAACTGTACTACTTAGACTAACATTTGAAGGCCACTGTCAGAGACAGGATACTGGGCTAGATGGACCATTGGTCTGATCCAGTATGGCCTTCTCAGGTTATGTTCTTATGATGCTATCAAATCAGATGCCATGCTCAATTTTAAATTTTGGCTTAATAACAAAACTACGCTTGTTCATGAGGAATACCAACAACAGAGTAATTTTGTAGCACAAGGTGACCTTGAACAAAAGTTTATCCCTCTGCAGGGGTGAGATGTAAGTGGACTTAACATGCAGACTGCTGGTAGTCTTCATGAATTGAAGGCGTAGTACTTTGCATCTCATTCAAATGACAAGCATACAGATTAATAACTAATGTATTATTAATATGCATTTATTTCCTCTGCTGTATCCAGTTTTATAACAGGATGCATAATTAATGTGCTATTTTAATCATGTTATAATAACAAAAGTCTCACAAAGGAAATTCACTACTGGGTTAGGTGCAGTCAATGATGTCTAGTGGGAAACATTTTCATGTCAACTATAAATAAATAATTAGAAAGATAAACAAAAATACATGTCACTGGCATAATTAAGGTAAAAAGATTTCCTACAGTTATGTTAAATATCAATGTGAGATGCAGCAGGAGTTTTTAAATTTTATTTTCTTTTATTTTCAATACAAGCCACACAACTGAAAGACAGCAGAATGGAAAAACTCAGCTAGCTACTGAGTTACTCATTGGTCTACCAACCTTATAAAGTCTGATGTGCCTCAGTGGTTTATTTCTCATAACCTACTCACCAGCAACAAGAAAAAGAAAACTGACAAGAAAAACAGCCAGCAGAGAAAAGGGCATGAAGCATTGATGCTTCTAAATGGAGAATGCAGGTCCCTGTACTCTGATAGCAAAATGCAGTGATGAACAAGAAAAACCACTAGACCAGTTATGGCAGTCCACTGTAACTTGTGACAAATTAAATGTACTAGACTTTCCACCTCTCTGTGCAGATTTCTGTGTTTGTAGTAAAATATACTCCTATGAGAGTACATTTTCAAAGATCTGCTTTAGCTGAGTGACTCTCTAAATAGCAGTGCAATGTTGAACTAGGTTTGGTGCTTTCAAAATTTACTGTCTCGTGTAGAAACCTCTCTCTTAAATTATTATCAAAAATAATGACCGAGTTACATAAATAAATCTGCTTAGCATCAATTATATCAATACTGTGTGTCAGAAAACCTTTCTAAGTCTAATACCTGCTGAAGGTTTAAACTTCCTAATCTTCTTAAAGGAACAGATTTTTAATACAATTGACCTGCTATTACTGACATACATAGACGTGAAATTTCCCAGGACTTTTTGTTTGTTTGTGTTTGTTTTAAGAGAACTTTATCCTTTATCGACTGCAAAACCTCTTAGAAGTTAGAAAATAGTTGTCTCCCTTTCTATTTGTGAGATATTGATCTCTCTCTTCCTGTCCCTTATATTTTTGTTTGTTTGTTTGCTTGCTTTTAATCATCGTCATGGCCTTTCTTCTATTTACTTAGGTAGACTCATAAAATTGTAGATGGCTGTGACATTCTGACACCCAGAATCGAGAGCCACTGTGTAACCACTCTGCCTTAGCAAGAGTGAGAGCTTTGCCACTGCTAAGCTGCATGTCAGTTTCCTAACACACCAACCCATCTGCCTTGCCAGCAAACTCGACAGGACTCTGCCAGTCCAAACCTTCCCTTGCAGGTAACAACCAATGAATCCCAATTCCTGAGTTCCCTAGACATGTCTCTCAGGCAACATCCTATCCCTCTTACTGGACACTCAGAGAGGTAATACCAAGTTCACTGCCTCCAAAGAGCCAGGATACACAACAGCTTGTTAGCTCAGCTGGGGTTACACACTCCAGCTTAATACACAGCACTGAGAAGGTTTGTGTAAAATGAAGAATAAATTTATTAACAAAGACCATAATTTAAGTGATTTCAAGGAAGAGTGAAAGAGATATGAAAGGGTTACAAACAAAACAAAAATAACACACTTTCTAGTGACTAAAATTTAATTCTAGAAAGATAGAGCTTTGCCTAACATAGTTTCTTAATCACCCCAAATTGTCAGCATTCTCCAGTCTCTTTTAGCAGAAAGATCCATCTTTCATAGATATAAATCGCTGGTTTCTTTGCCCTCTTTTTATAGTCCAGTAAACCTTTGGATGTATTCTTTGAAAAGTAAGTCCAGACAAAGTCACTAAGTTCCTTGTTCCTGCTGCTCCTTCTTCAGGGTGCAGGCTCCAAGTACTTTTATTCACCCTCAGGTCAGTTTGCTTTTTTGATAAGCTTGACGACTTTGTTTACCTTGTATACAAATGTACTTCTATTGTCCTTTGCTTGCAAAACCTGACCCTCAAGGAAGGGAGAATCCACATTTCTTTGTCTGGGACAAACACGTTTATCTGTTCTACTCATATTGCTTGGTCTGAATATATTTTAGAAACATAGTTCTGGACCACATACATAATAATTTATACAATGACCACACATACATCACACAATTATATTAATGACCAGCGTGTCATTGGCGTTCATAAAAAAAACCTTACTCCATGCACTTTTACAGTACAATACTATTGTATACAATCAGTTGATTCAATTGCTTATTCTTTGGGGGTCAGAAACCCTATTCTCCCCATGGGCTGTCTGGACCTTGATTGTCAAAATTCTGTTATCAATGATTTAGATCAGGGGTCGGCAACCTATGGCACGCGAGCTGATTTTTAATGGCACGCTGCTGCCTGCCAGGTCCCAGCCACCGGCCCTGCTCAGCCTGCTGCCGAACCCAAGCTGGGACCCCGGCAGGCAGCAGCGTGCAATTAAAAATCCTGCCCGCCCCGGTCCGCTCTTCTCCACTCCCTCCCCACCCCCAGCTGCTGCTGCAGAGCAGGCAGGCTCCCCCTTCCCCCGCCTCTTCCTCCAGCATGCTGCATTCCTGCCCCTCCTCCTCTCCCTCCCTGCCGCCAATCAGCTGATGGCCCTTGCAAGGGAGGGGGAGAAGCAGAGCCGCAGCGCGGTCCCTGCTCCAGGGAGGAGGCGGAGAAGAGGTGGGGACGGGGCCTTAGACACATACCCAGCCCCCCACACCCCATGCCCTGACTCCTGCACCCCCCTCACATGCCCCCAGCCCCCTGCCCTTACTCCTGCACCCCACACACATACCCAGCCCCCTCACACCCCATGTCCTGACTCTTGCACCCCCCACATTCCCACCCCCACCCTGAGCACCAAACGGGAGCTCCTGCACCCCCTCCCACCCCCACATTCCCACCTGCACCCCTTGCACCAAATGGGAGCTGCCCAGGTAAGCAAGCACTCCACACTCCACACCCAAACCCTGAGCCTCCTCCCTCATTCTAGCTCTTGGCCAGACCCTACACCCCAACCCCCAGCCTGCTCCTTTACCCCCAGCCCTGTGCTCAGTGTACTCCCACCCTCAGCTCAGTGCAGAGAGAGAGGAAGATAATGGGCTAGAACCAGAGAGAAGGCAGGTACCCACTCTACGTGGGCAGGGCCAGGATCCCAGACCGGCAGTGGGCTGTGTGGGGCTGGCAGCCGGGACCCTGGCTGGCAGGAGTCGGCGGACTGAACCCCAGATCGGCAGTGGGCTGAGTGGCAGCGGGCTGAGCCGCTCAACCCACTGCCAGTCTGGGATCCCGGCCGCCAGCCCCGCTCAGCCCGCTGCCGGTCTGGGGTTCTGGCTGCCAGCCCCGCTCAGCCCACTGCCAGTCTGGGGTTCTAGCTGCCAGCCCCTTGCCAGCCAGGATCCCGGCCGCAGGCCCTGCTCAGCCTGCTGCCAGCCTAGGTGAACAGAACCCCAGGCTGGCAGTGGGCTGAGCGGGCCGGTGGTATAAGATCAGCATTTTAATTTAATTTTAAATGAAGCTTCTTAAACATTTTGAAAACCTTGTTTACTTTACATACGACAATAGTTTAGTTATATAATATATAGACTTATAGAGCGAGACCTTCTAAAAAACATTAAAATGTATGACTGGCACTTGAAACCTTAAATTAAAGTGAATAAATGACGACTCGGCACACCACTTCTGAAAGGTTACCGACCCCTGATTTAGATATTGGGGCCAAATACTGTGCTGCTGTAAAATGGAGTTGTACCCATTCACACCAGCTGAGAATTTAACCAGTAGCCATTCATTTTCCATTGAATTTTTGATTTGACTTATGGATTTGGGAAAAAGCAGGATTGGATTCCATATGTTAAAATAATGCCCAATTGGTTTCAGAGGTGGATTGTCAGCCCAGGCAAGTGAGGCACAGCCTAATCAAGAAGTCCTAAAAGCTAAAAAATACATTTTGCATACTCATTTTTTCCCCTTTATCTGATAAATACATACAGATTTTAGGGCAAATGCTGATTTGATTTAAATATCACAGCTCACTCTTGCCATTGTAAAATGCAACAAGAGAAAGTTGAGGTTTGAATCTTGGTGCCTCATGGAGCTGCTTTGTTACCACAGCAACCCAGCAGGCTGAGAAGCTCTTTGTAATGGTGCTGCTGTGGTATTTACTGATTGGTGAGGCCACAGCAGAATTGTAGCAGTTAAGCCTAGTCTGCAGGTGGTTTGCAGAGGATGAGATGAGGCCTGTGCCCCCCCAACCTCCTTCCCACAGAGCAGGCCCTGTGCATCCATGAGGAGCTCCCAGCTCTGCCTACTGTTTCTTTACTATAAAGTAAGCTTTTAATATCTATTAAATTATATACTGGAAGAGGGTGGAAATAACTATTTTGTGATTTGTGCATGACTTGTCAAAAAAGTCAACAGCTGCCACAGTTAAGTTTATATATTTGTTTTATTATCACACAGTACTGTATTACATCTCTCAATCCATCATGATTATATATCAAATCCGCTACTTTTTAAAACAATATGCCCTGCAAAATGCAGATGATTAAAAAAAAATGATAAAGCTCAATATGAATAACTTCATTTCCTGAGTTGTCCACATGAACTCTGATAGAAAGGTTTATACTGAGGATCTGATTATTAAATGCGGCCTCCCAATACATCACAATTGTGTAGTTACAACTGATGATAGTTAGACATATAACTAGTCCACTTACTTTTATGGGTATACTCTGGAAACGATATGTTTAAACGGCATAATTTGCACTCGTAAATATTTGTACCCACAAAAAATGTGAATGCAAAATTAGAGGCTGGACTGAGGCTTCTGTCAAAATCAGGCTAATAACAATAATACCTAGATCTTAAATTGTTCTTTTCATCTGTAGACCTCAATGCACTTCATAAAAGCAGGAAATATGCACATGGAGAAACTAAGGAAAAGAGAGATTCCGTGACTTTCCTATTGTTACAGCAGGAATAGAACTCCTGAATTCCTATCCAGTATGCTACTTATTGGGCCATATACCCTGCTACAGAATGGAGAAGGACAAAGGGAAAATGTACTAAAAATTATGTAACCTGAAAGCTGTACAATAAATTGACAAATGCAAGCAAATTAAAGCTCAGAGAATTAATAGATAATGGATTATAGGCCTTTGCTATGGTTACTCTGTCAAATCCAGTCCAGTTTGGGAATAAATTAAGTTGGCACCATTTGATGGCTATTCATTATACGGTATAAGTTTGTGAGATCTCAGTCCAGTTCCTAATGGATCAGTGCCCACATTAGGGAAAGTAAACACCTTTGTAATTGGCACCCTTTGTGGTTGGCTCTGCAGAGATTTTAGCAGCAGCACCGTGGATTGATAGGGGGAGCTGAGAAGCAGTGTCGCCAGAAAGAAGAAGATTTGGAGTAAAAAGCACATGGACAAGGGTTTTTGGCAGTAGAAACAGTAAAGAAATATGGATTTTTTGGTGAAGTCAGAATGAAGCAGTTTGTCTTAGCAAGAGCTTGGATAAGCAGAGAGAACAGTCAAAGATTACACTAAGATTATGGTCCCAGGAGACAGGAAGAATAGTGAAGCTGTAAATGGAGACAGAGAAGGGAGGCAGAAGAGAGGGGCTGAGAAGTAAGATAAGAAATCGTTTATGTTTCTAGGAGTCTAAGTGTCACACACTTTTTTTTTTACCTTTTCAGTTTTAACAAGTGTTCTGAAACACGAAAACATGGATAATATCAGGAAGGTAAGACCTTCCTGTGGGACTATTGACACTTTAGGATTATTTTTTTATACCTACCAACTTTGACAAGTGTTCTTTTAGGCTGATGCTCTGCTCTTAGCCCTTCCAATTTGTGCCTTAATAATTCGAGGGTCTCAGAGCAATGGAATGCTGTGATGCAGAAACAAACCAATGAATTAAGGAGAGAGTCATTTTAACTTTAAAATTAAGGCTGTGACTCAAACTTACATAAAACAAAGGAAAACAAAGATGTGCATGTTTGAATAGGGACTGTGTTTGTGTGGAAGGTAGATTCATATGTACATATACACACACTGAATGTTCCTTTATGTACATATACATTAATGTAATTATCTGCAGATATACGCAGGAGGATAAAGCTCAGACATTTTCTGTATGAGTCCACTGATCACCTGTATTTCTATAACTCCACAACTTAATCCTGTACTCTGTTTCCCCTGTCCAAAGAGAAGTTTTCATTGCAGAATGACTTTGTGGGAGAAATCTGCTCCTTGTTAGCTGATGCTGTCTTTACTGTCCAGATATATTAGCACTCTCTTACCAGTTAGTCATAATGTGTGGTGAAGTGCACTATATACTGCTAAACTAAATTATTTTTTTCCATTATATTATTATAGTTTATTTCACATAGAGGCAGAATGCAACAGAAGCCAAAGCTCCATGCTCCAGATCACTATATTGTTCAGTTTTACAAACATCCAATATTTCTTTTCCCCTCGCCCTCTAAAAAATAAATGGCATAAGCAATGGATAGAGTATCCATTTTTCCCACAGTGAGACATCATTCCTGTGGTGGTGTGTATTATCAGAGCCACATAGTGATTGGAAGTCTACTATCCACTGATTTATGCTACTGAGCAGTGGAAGAAAAACAAAAGTCAACTTTTAAACTATACCATGTAGAAATCAATTCCTGAGTAGATAATAACAAGAGAATGATAGGAGACATAACACTGCCTGATTGTTTGAAAGCTAAGTTGCCTTTGTAGTCATAGTTGGAAATATTGGATTTTTACACCAGGAACAATATCCACTACTACTCTTTATGTGAAGTTTCAGCATTATCAGTAGAGAAGATCATGAAGAAAATAATTGCTGAACTTCACATAAAGAGTAGTAGTGAACATTAAGTGAGTGAGTCCAAGAAGATCACAGAACATTGAGAATGCTTATCTATTGGAGGCCTTATCCCAAGATCATCCTCATGGTTGTTTAAATAAAGGAGGATAATCTGTCCAAAGTTCAGTTTCTTGCTACAAAGAAAGCTGGTCCTAAGTCTCTTTTGAAAGAGACTTACTCCACTATGCCTGAATGAACTGTGTTGGAACCATGCAATACGCTGCATAAATAGCAAGAAAAATGTAAGACAGGAAACAGACCTATAGCCCCCAAAAGGGTCAACAAAGTCATCAGCACAAAAACTGCCTTCATCATTTGTTATGTATACTCCTCCTGCCCACAAAGGACTTTATTTCAAACTTCAAAAAGCTCATTCATGGAAATGATCCCTTCAAAATTGTTTTTGACCATGCTCCTATGTTCATTCAAGCATGACAGGTCTATGGCAGAAATAGGTTTTACTTTTTTTTTTTTATGACTCAATCTGGCCTTATCTCTATTTAGTTCACCAGTCACTCAGACTGTCTGGAGTAAGGCTCTGCTGAAGAAAGTTAGAAAGAAATATATACTTGTTCAACAATATATAGTCAAAAAACCATATAAATGTCACAAGAGTGAGTCAGGGGTGTATTACTAGGGTCTATTTACTTTAAACAAAATAATCCAACTATGGGTCATCTGAAGATCACCAGTTCTAATCTGGTCAAGGTCAACAGTGAAAATTATTAGCACGCAACATCATCAAGTAATGGCTGCTTAATCATCCTGGTGAAATGACTTGGTGGTCTCTACCCAGTTCCCACTGGACATGTATTTGGGGTTGGGAAGGAATTTTCCTCAAGGGCAGATTGGAAGAGACCCTGGAGGTTTTTCACCTTCCTCTGTAGCATGGGGCATGGGTCACTTGCTGGAGGATTCTCTGCTCCTTGAAGTCTTTAAACCACGATTTGAGGACTTCAATAGCTCAGACATAGGTGAGAGGTTTTTTGCAGGAGTGGGTGGGTGAGATTCTGTGGCCTGCGATGTGCAGCAGGTTGGACTAGATGATCATAATGGTCCCTTCTGACCTTAGTATCTATGAATCTATGAACTTGCACCTTGTTGTCCATCTCATTAACAGGGCCAAGAACTGAATGATCACAGAGGCTGACCCACCTTCTCTTCTCCTAAATGTGATCTTTCCAGGTCAGGTTTAAATTACACTTGCTAGACATGTGGGGAAATAAGCATTGCGATTTGCCTGCATGGAAACCTTCTCTATGGAGAGAAGACAGCTGTCTACAGGGCTGGCCAGCACCTTTTAGAAGCACAACATACATGGAGTTTTATTACAAGCTAGGAGCTTCAGTCTTTACATGTTTGCTTCAGTCTTTACATGTTTACAACTCTGCTCTTGAATGTCTGGATGCAGTGCCTGTTATCTTCACTTCAGTGGGAGCTGTACATGTATACACCTGAAGGAAGAATGTGCCATAACATCTGGAGTAGTTTAGGCAGATTTCCTCAGTCTATTCATTTCTTTGTAGTACATCATTAGAAAACACATTTCCATTTTCTGGAATGGACTTTGTTTTGGTATGTACATTCCAGTCACACCTCTGACTGTCAAATAGAGGCACAAAGTTAAGGATTACTCTAAAATTAAGTGTCCTTTATATATATCAAAAGGATGGACTATTTAAGATAACTGGCAAAAGACATGGCCATGTCAAACATGTTAGTATGTTTAGCTACTTAGTTTAAGAGTGAACAGTTTCTCTGTGATGTAAATTGCTGTTTATGAAAACATGTCAGCTACAACTTCAGAAATCTTTGCTTGGCAAAGGTCCCAATGCAATCTATATACACTTCGATAAAATGGAAATGTACTGTAAAATAAAAAATATATTTTTCTCACAAAAAGTTTATTTAAATGTAAACTGAGGGACTATTAATATCTTGATGACTCTACACAAGCATGGTACATTTTATTTTCATTGCAAAAGGTATACTACAGTTAATTTTCCTGGGAATATACAATGGCACTATATAATATGTCCCTGCCATCTGGACACAAAGCCGTGGGATAGGCTAGGGGGTAAGCTTGTACATTAATTTTTAAGTATTTATTTATGCTCCTTTCATTGCAAAAATCTTTGGTGAGTTCTTATTTTCTTGTGTATGGGAGTGTAACAGCAGGCAGTGTCTACTAAAGGATGCAGTGTAACCTAGTTTGTAGGGGCACTGAACTAGGCCTTGGGTTAAATTCCTGGCTTGGTGGCTGCTTTACTGTGTGACCTTGGGGAAGTCACTTCCTTCCCTGTGCTTCAGTTTCCCCATCTGTAAAATGGTGATGATAATAATACTAACTTCCTTTGTAAAGTGTTTTGAGATCTATCGATAAAACGTACTATAGAAGAGCTCATTCAAAAGCCACACACCACTCTGTAACACTGATAGATTAATACTTCTCCTGGATAGTAGGAAACAAATTATAAAGGGAAGGGTAAACACCTTTAAATCCCTCCTGGCCAGAGGAAAAACCCTTTCACCTGTAAAGGGTTAAGAAGCTAGGATAACCTCGCTGGCACCTGACCAAAATGACCAATGAGGAGACAAGATACTTTCAAAGCTGGAGGAGGGGGGAGAAACAAAGGTTCTCTTGGTCTGTGTGTTGCTTTTGCCGGGACCAGAACAGGAATGCAGGTCAGAACTCCTGTAAAGGGCAAATAAGCAATTTATTTAGATATGCGTTAGATTCTGTTTTGTTTAAATGGCTGATAAAATAAGCTGTGCTGAATGGAATGTATATTCCTGTTTTTGTGTCTTTTTGTAACTTAAGATTTTGCCTAGAGGGATTCTCTATGTTTTGAATCTGATTACCCTGTAAGGTATTTACCATCCTGATTTTACAGAGGCGATTCTTTTATTTTTTCTTCAATTAAAATTCTTCTTTTAAGAACCTGATTGTTTTTTCATTGTTCTTAAGATCCAAGGGTTTGGGACTGTATTCACCTATGCCAATTGGTGAGGATTTTTATCAAGCCTTCCCCAGGAAAGCAGGTGTAATCTTTCCAGGTTTGGGAGGATTTTGGGGGGTAAGACGTTTCCAAGCAGGCTCTTTCCCTGTTATATATTTGTCAGACGCTTGGTGCTGGCAGCAATAAAGTCCAGGGGCAAAAGGTAAAATAGTTTGTACCTGGGGGAAGTTTTAACCTAAGCTGGTAAAAATAAGCTTAGGGAGTTTTTCATGCAGGTCCCCACATCTGTACCCTAGAGTTCAGAGTGGGGAAGGAACCTTGACAAAAGTGTTTTGAGATCTATGGATAAAACGTACTATAGAAGAGCTCATTCAAAAGCCACATACCACTCTGTAACACTGATAAATTAATACTTCTCCTGGATAGTAGGAAACAAATTAGTATTCAAAAAATTAAACAACAGAGAGAAAAAATAAAACATGCTCCCCAAGTCATATGCAACATGCAGATAAACTCCTTTATATTGAAGTGTAAAAAGAAAGCAAAAATTCATGACTCACTCCCTGCTTTGGAACTGATGAAAAGTTATAAACACTGTAAACAGGGTCTGAATGAGCTCTCCCCTGACATGTAGTGATGACCTGGGAGAGAAGACTCCAGGAACTGACCTTGTTTGCATAGACATGCCCACTGTGCCTAGGTGAGTAGCACGATGGAAATGCTTTGCCCAAATGATGACTTTTGGCTGGTGTTGGATCACAAGTTAATTTGTTATTTGGGGGTGGGAGGGTCAGAAGTAATAAAATGTGGTTACTCTTGTTGTATGAATAAAGAGCAGAGAACTGTGCTTGGCATGCCCTGATTGAGGGACTCATCCTCAACTGAACTGCTCTTGCTAGGCAGGGGGAAGGGGTGCCAAAGTCCAGTGGAGATGAGAGAAGGTAAGGATAATGATGGTATGGGCTCTGCCTAAGGGTCCTTGACACGATTTGACTCGCTACTGTGTAATGACAGAGCTGATTAAGACTCAACTGAGAGTCTTTTCTTGTGGATCAAGAGAGCTGAAATCACTGAAAACCAGATCTGAGCATTAGACCTGCTGTAGGACAGTGTTTCTGGTGAAAGAGACTTCCCAGCCTCCACCAGCAGTGAGGCTTCCCCACTAACAGCTGAACTCACTGAAAGCCATGTCAAAAGGTCAGACTTCAAGACATCCCAGAGATTGTGGTGGAGCACAGTGGGGCCACCAACCGACAGCAGAGGAGCTGAGGGTGGAGCGAGTGAGACGGCAGCTGGTGGCATGGTGAGCAGCCCACAGAAAGCAAGTGGGTGGTATAGCAGCCAATGGTGGAGTAAGTAGACAGTGAAGTGGCCAGCAGAGGGAGCAAGCTAGCAGCAGCTGGCGGATGGAGAGGCTGGCTGACCGAGCGGCCACTGGCAGAGCAGCCAGCGAGCGAGTGCCTGATTGCCAGACTGATCCAAGTGCCTTCCCCCTCTCCCCAGGGTGGGATGTGAACTCACACAAATGCACCTCTGAACACTGGGTCTTCACTGACCAAGGACAACTGTGAGTGGAGTGTGGTGTAGGGAGAAGGGAGGGGCACATTAAAGGAACTTTAGTTTGTTGGATTTTTTCACCGCAAAGTGAGAACCTGAGGCAAAGGACACTGCCCAATGTACTGTGGGATGGGTGTTTTGCTCATGGTCTTATGCTTATGAATTATGCTTGTGGCTTATGCTTATGAATCATGCTTGCGGCATTTTTCCAAGTTAATGCTGGGTTACTTTCCTCTTTTTATTAAAAGTTTATTTTCTATACACAGACTTAGTGCTTGCAAGAGGGGAAGTATTGCCTCTTAGAGGTGCCCAGGGGGTGGTGTGTAATTTTCCCAGGTTACTAAGTGAGGGCTCAAGCCGGTTCTGTGTTCTGTTGTTAAAAAGGAACCGCTAGCTATTGAACCCATCTGGCAGAAGGGTTACAACACAAAGGTCCCTACCACTTAGGAAATGAGGAAAATTCCAAAAACAGAATTGACAAACATCAACAAACCACAGTTGTGTAATAAATCTGTAACATTTAAGTTGTCCCTGTTGTTGTGCTGACTTTACTCAACATAACTTCAACCAAAATTTTGTCTCCAGTATGCAAGGCTAGGGCACCAAATGGCACCAACTGGACAGTAGCACCCACAACAAAAGATGACTGTTGGACTAGGAAAATAAAACAGACAATGAATGTGAAAGATATTTTTTACAATTGTTGGAAGTTAGATTTGTTAGATTCCCAACTCCCAGCCCCATTTAAAGGAAGAATTTTATCAGCTTTATATCAGGGTTAATATGACAAGTGCAATTCTTTCAATATATCTTTTGCAGCAGAAACCAAAATTATTTTACACTACATTACAGAATGCTGAAGATTTCATAGAATCATAGACTATTGGGATTAGAAGGGACCTCAGGAGGTCATCTAGTCCAACCCCCTGCTCAAAGCAGGACCAATCCTCAATTTAACATCTTTGAAGTGCTCTCTTGAGCTGTTCTGTAGTAAAATGTTTATTATTACTTTTGTAACGTTTTGTATTTACTTCTGTGCTTTCTAAAGCCATGGGTAAGTTATGGAGGTCTGGTTCATCATTTTTACTCAAAACCAGAAGAGCTGTCATGTGGCTTGATATTATCATATGTTGGGGAAGGGGATGCGACTTTGCCAATGGATTTTTTTTTTATTTCTTTCTTTCCACACCTTTCCATTAGGGATGTAAAATGTTAACCAGCATTAACCGTTAACCCTTGGCCATGCCACGCCACCTGGACCCAATCCCCGTCCGAGCCGTCCAGACCGTGGCCCCGGCTGCACCCTGGCCCCCGGCCAAGGCTAGACCCTGGACCAAGTCGCACCATCCACACCCTGGCCCCCAACCCCACACTACCGGATGGCCAACTGGCCGCAACCCCTGTCTTGCCAGCCAGAGCAACCCCAGTCCCTTTCCCTTTAACCAGTTAACCGCTTAAACGATAGAATTTTAATAGTTTAAGTGGTTAACTTTGTAAACGATATTTACATCCCTAGTTTCCATGGCAATCCCCTGTTTTAAGCAATCAATACATTTGCCAGTCATTGTAACAGAAACAAATGTCTTCGTACCAGGGAGACCACTTACTTCATGACAACAGTTATGCTAATGTCCCAAGACTAGAGCCTCATGTTGTCATAAAAGTCAGGATGTAGATATTCAGCATTATCAGAGGGAGAGTATTTTCTTGGGGGCTTTCTGGATTTCTAAGTGAATTTCTAGTCTTGGGCAGTTCATGTAAATCTCTGAAGATACATGTGAAAAAATAGAATAATGTGGCTCTGGTTCCTTTTGAAATGTACAGCAAAACTAACTGCCCTGCTCTCCTACCCAACATTCTAAGTGGCTTAATTCAGAGAAGCTACTTAACCTGACTCACTCTCTATCTGAACTCTGTGAGAAGTTTATGTCTCAATTTAAGAAAAAGGTTAAGATGAGGAGCCAGAAGCCCTTTAACAATGCTGCCAATACCAACATGTCCCTAATGACAAACACAGTCCAGTTTTTAACTTCAAAGTATGTTTGTCAATTTCTCCGATTTTTACTCTCCAGCAAGCAAGGATGAGCCACGTATCATTCAAAGCATAACAGACCTAATCCCTGGGCCACATATATGTTTCTAAACAATTATGTCATGCTACTGTTTCTTACCCAGCACACAAAATGAAATATTTCTCTTTTTTTCTTAAGCAGGAATTACATTGAAGATATCGGACAAAACCTATAGCATGTCACAGAAAGCAGAAACAAAGGCATGAAGTTGCCTGTGGAGCAAACAACAGGTCTAAATGGAGCACAATAGGAGGGGCTGACATTACAAACTGGATAACATCCATGTGCACTGGTTGCAAACGGAGAGGGAGTGAAGAGATTCTAAGGATAATAACTTAAAATCCTTTCAAACTCTTCATCTAGTGTCTTTGAAGACCAAAGGTTAAAAGTAAGTTTGACACCTTGTTCTATTGCCTGCACTTACCCTCAGGTAATAAAAGTACCAATGAAATATAATAATGGGTCCCTGTGCTCCATGCCACTCTATAATTTCTATTATATACCTCAGGAAGATCAAACATACTCTTAGGGGGAATTTTAATTCACTGAAATATTTTTTAAAAATTGCAGCAGCCGCAACACTTTTTTATACCCTCGCTCTCTTTTTCTCGCTTTCTCTCACACAATTGTTCTTCAATTATCTTTAATTGTTTATCAAATGTCTGTGACATTCAAATTTTCAGTAACATCTCACTTGATAAACTCCTATACATATATGTGAATATATTTATACTACTATTTGACATTCCCTTTTACCTTTACTGTAAGCTCCGTCCCAAACATATATTAAAACACTATCTTGTATTATAGCAGATAAAAGACCTTATCTTGTAAACACCCTGGGCCTGAGTCTCCCCTGCCTTGCTCCTTGTGGAGTCATTTACCCCTGTGCAAACTATGCAAAACACTATGCTAGTCTGATTTGGGAGCATTTTACACCCACTTTGGACAGGTTTAAATGAGTACACCAAGAGCAAGAATCAGTCCCAGTGAGCAAACATTACCTTCCTCACCCCATTGCTGGGAGGTGATCCAAGAAGCTATTACTTGAAGGATTAGACTGTTGAATATTGACTTAGATGGAGTTATGACAATTTACAAGAGCTGAAAATTTGCCCATTAAGAGCACTCCAAGAACAACTGACAGGAAGAATGTTCATTCTCCTTTCAAGATGCCCATATAAGGACTCCTGTTCGTGTTAGTGAGAGATAATAATACATCATACTTCTATAGTTAAAAAGTTTTAAAAATGCTTTGCAAATATTAAAGAGTTAAGCCTCACAACACCTATAGGAGGTAGGTATTATTATCCCACATTTAAACATGGGAAATGGAGGCACAAGAGACTTATTAATTTGCCCAGAGTCATACCCTGAGGCCCCATTTCATGAAAGCATTCCTGAAATCAATGGGATTTAACTATGTGCTTAAGTGCTTGTTTGAGCCTTGGATGAGTGAGTGAGAGTGACAGAAATAAAACCTAAATGGCTGCCAGTCTCATGTTCTAGTCACTGTAGGAATGAGGGAAAACATTCTAGAAAAAGAGAGAAAACACTTAATGTCTGCATATTCTAAGCAAGAATATTGCTCAGCAGATATCCCAGTGAAATCCGAGGCTGGATAAAATTTGACTTACAAAAGTAAGTAACTACTCTGGCTTCTCTTTGGTTTGGAGAAATAGTTATTAAAATTGCCTCTAGAGTCTTCTCTCACTGCTCTAGTTCCGTTGCCTATTCTTCCTTTTCTCTTTTTATCATTGTAAAAGCCGCTAACATCCGCTGCTTCTTTGTGCGTTTCTCTTTTTGCTTGGTTGCCTACAAATTGCTCTAAGCTCTTCATTCCCTCTGAACCTGTTTAGCTGGAGCAGAACAGCTGTACTTCAGGCTGTTCATACAGCACCTCTGGAAAAATTTCTTGGCGCACTATGATGCTAACAAGCAACATAGTCAAAAGTTGTTTTATCTTTTGAGGATATGTGTGTGGGGAGCTTTTTTTTTTACTTTAAACTGAAAGCACTTAAGTGAGAATACACTTGGGAAAGAAAAACAATCATTCAAAAAATGGGTACATTTCTCCAGAGTGTAAGAAGGCTAAAGAGCTCAGTACCTGATTTAAGCCCTCCAGTGTGTCAGAGGATGTCTAACTATGTCTCCTGGAGTGGAAAAATACTGCATGTCAGCACAAGAAGGCCTGATTGGTATAAAATAAATGTTTTTTTTGCAGTTCCTCCAGGAGCCTCCTGTCCTGACCCTCCCGAAAAATTAATCCTCAAGCAAAATTCATCTCTGCTTAACAGACCCACATTCTTCCACTTCTCTGTAGGCTATGATTGAAGGTGAAGTCCATGAAAATTATCTCCCTTTTCATAAAACATGCCAGTATGTTATTTAGTTCTACTGATTTTTGGTTTAATAGCAAAGAGAACAAAGCAAGAGACATGAACAAGGTCAATAATCGGGCAGATACCTGTAACCAGACTTGACATCAGCTCCTGGCTTTATCTGCAGTTCCCTGAAGGGATACCTTTAGCTGACAAAATTTGATCCAATGCTTAAAGTAGTCTGAAGACCATAATCTGGGAGCAGCATCTTTGGCAACAGAGTGTTTAAAGTGCACCCCTCAGGGACCCAGCTCATTTTTTAATTTATTTTATTTTATTTTTGCTTGGTCTGTGAGCTCCCCTCACTTTAAGCATTGCTGGTATTCTACTGAATTCAAAGTGCTTTGGATCTGGCCCTAAGACCTTGTATACACTGGGACGAGTGTCTCAATTTATTCCACTGGAGACCTGCTACTGGCATAGATGTACCAGTGCAAATCCCTAATGTAAACAAGGTAAGTAGTCATTTGTAGCAATGTTGTTTATCCCTGGGGTTTACCTTGTCTACATTAAGGGTTTGCATAGGTACAGCAACACTGCTCATTTCCCGTCCAAAGTTGGAATGGGGGCAAATCCCCAGTATGGATGGAGTTAATGGAGATGTGCTCACTTATGCCAGGGCCAACTTGGTAGACTTTAGAGACCGCAATCTGAAGGTGATATAATCACTTTGTGGAAGAAGAATTATGCAATTCAGGTATTTTGATAATCACATAAGACTTTTTAGCTAACTCACTACATTGTGCAACATTTATTGTTGTCTAATCTGTTTTGGGAGGATTAGCAGACTGGAAAGCACAGTTACTCTAGCTCTGATGTCATTCAGCACATAAGAGAGCAAGTTACAATCTGAAAGTCAAATAAAATCCCAGAGCCTACCCATTGATAAAGACCAACTAATAACTGCGGGATAGCTCATTAACTTCCAAAGTGTGCAAACTATAGTTCTTAAGAGGTTGAAATTCTCTCAAAAGTCTGGCTTTCTATAGAAGCTGCAAACCTGACATGAGATTTAATGAGTCTCCTGTATCAACATGGAATGAAAGAAACAGTCTCTTCTCTAATTCAGCTGTCCCTTTACCTCTGTAAATGCAGTGATAAAAGAGCTAAAATTGGAACTTCTTTTTTCATGCTGTCTTCTGCTTAAGTAATACTTGTTAGCAGAAAATGCACATGGCTCTTCAATAGTTAAAAAGCAAGTTTTCATACAGCAGTCAATTAAATTTGTTCTAGAATCTATTTTTATTACTATTTTTCTCCAAGAAAAAGGAAATCAATGATAGAGAGGATTTCTCCAGTACTAATCATAGTAACATATATTAGAATTTGCTCCAATATTCCAAGTGTTGAAGTCCATTTCACTGGTTTCTAACCACTGACAATAATGTGTCCTTAAGATGATAGTACCTATCGCACGCTGTCCAATCTCTATCAAAATCAGTGCATGCAGTGAAGATTGATTTAGTTCTCACACAGAGCAGACTGTAAAGTTATAATGTAGCTCAGAGTAAGGAGCATCATTTATTATTATTAATTACTATTATGTATTTGCATTACCATAGCACCTAGGAACCCATATAGCTGCACTACGACACAAACAATCCAAAGAATAAACTGTGACTCAATCACAATTCCTCTCCAGCTACCCCTTAATCTGTGGAGATAGGACTGTGTGTGGAGGAGAGATAAACGACTTTGTTCCTCCCTGATCTTGGCCATATACTATGGTCTGTGAGTTGGGGTGGAATTTAGGCTCTATCTTCCTGCATTCTCCCCATCCAACACTCATAGTGTCTGATCAAGTACTTGTGGCACCTTAGAGACTAACAAATTTATTTGAGCATAAGCTTTCATGAGTGATGAAGTGAGCTGTAGCTCATGGAAGCTTATGCTCAAATAAATTTGTTACTCTCTAAGGTGCCACAAGTACTCCTTTTCTTTTTGCGAATACAGACTAACATGACTGCTACTCTGAAAAGTATCTGATCAGTAGCCCTGGCTCTCCTACCCAGAGCTGGAGTCACAATCTGAGCAAGGCCAAAAGAGGACTAGGGGAGAGGGCGGTGGCTGGACTCACTCCCTTTTACTCCTCCGTGGTCCCTGGGAGTTGAATCAAGGCTCTGACAACCTGACCATAACAACTGCTCTTTGCACTGCAAACCAAGAACATGTCAGTTTATACAGTTAAAAGACTCAGACTTTAAGGCCAGAAGGGATCAGCATGATCATCTAGTCTGACTTCATGCCACAGCACCTCACCCACCCACTCCTATGATAGGAGTTACTAAAGACCTCACCTCTTGATTTAAAGACTTCAAGTTACAGAAAATCCAAACCCATCAGTACATCCAAAATTCTTAGGCGATTTGTATGTCACATCTTCCATCGCTCCCTTTAAAGGAGTAAAGTGTGAGATTATTAAGTGAAAAATTTAAGATTCTGTCCAATTTCAAGAGTGATCACTATATTTGTGAATGCAGAGTTTTATAACCTTTATTATTAAATGGTATTTACTGTTGAAATGCTAAACCAAGTTAATAAAAAGCAGGCGTAATTAACAGTATTTCAAAAAAATGGGGCTGTGACGGGTCCAGCACAGCAGCATCCCTTTGTGGCAGGGGTGGATGGGGTGTTGGGGCCTCTTACATCCCCACGCCCGTCCTGTAAGGGCGTTCCGATGTGGCCCAATGGCCGGTTTCCCCATGCACACCCCTTGGTCGGGGTAGCAGGATCTAACGGTCTGAGTTCATGTGTCGCGCCCCTAAGTTCCAGGGCAGCGTGGCCCAACGGCCAACGTCCATATAGCTTGTCCCGAGTTTCCGGGCAGTGTGGTCCAATGGCCAGAATCCGTATAACTCGCCTTGAGTATCGGGCAGTGTGGCCCAACAGCCAGTTTCCATATAACCCGCCCCACTCAGCGGGGAGGGTCCTCCAGTTCGTCCTCTCCTGCCGAGACCTCCGTCTGGGACGCCAGGTGTGTCCCGGCTTGGCCGGCCGCTGGACCCGGGAGCTTTGTCTGTTCCTCCTCAGGAGCTGGCGGTGTGCATCCTTCTCCTCTGGTGGTCAGCCCAGACTGAGCACCTTTGCAGGCTTTTATACTTATTCTTCAGTTGGAGCATGCCCAGCAGGGCTTCCGGGGCGGGGCTTCCTCTGCCAGGAAGGAAGGGTTAACCCCTGCGGTACCAGTGTGGGGCCAGTCTGCCCCATCACAGGGGCTATCAAAGTTAATATGTTCATATGAGTAAAAAAAATATTTATACATATACCAGGCTATAGACGTTCCTGAATAGTTCTCGCACAATTCCAGAGCCTTAGATTTTGTTTTGCTTTGATTTCTAAGGTAGTTTAGTATCCAGTTATAGGTTACGAATAGGCTTGGAAGCATTAGATTGTCATTGGTAAATGTCAGCAAACATTAATTTCCCATTTCACACACACATTTTGATTATTATAAATGAAAAATATTTCCATCAATAACAATAAAAAATTTACAGATAGAAAAAGTAAGAAAAATGCTGCTTGAGAAATTATTAACACTGATTTAAGGATATTTACATTTTGACATGTGATGTTGACAATTTGTGTTTTTACAGTTATAATGCTTTAACTTCTTGAATCTCAATGTCTACTGTCATTAAATAATTATGGTGTGCCCCCCTCTCATTTCCCGCAACTGTGAAAATTTAAATAGATAAACATTGGCAAAATGCTTAAAAATGAACATTGATATTCTCCATCAAAATAAAAATATATATAAAAATTGAATTCTGCCAAGCCTAGAAATGGGAAATGAAACTGATCTCAGCGCACAAAGCCTGCGAGAGGACCCTGTCCTCACCTAAGGCCCTTTTAGGGTTTGCGCCTACTCATGCTCTAGTTAATGGATACGTTCCCAATGACTTCAGTGGCTGAAGGAACAAGCCCTTAACATTACACTGAGGGCATGGCTACACTGGAAACTTGAAAGCGCTGCCACGGGAACGCTCCCGCAGCAGCGCTTTGAAGTGCGAGAGCGTTCCCGTGGCAGTTGTAGTTGTGCAGGAGCGCTGGGAGACAGCTCTCCCAATGCTCCTGGTAATCACCTCCATGAGACTTGCTGTGCTCAGAGGGGTGGTTTTTCACACCCCTGAGCCAGCAATTTAGAGCGCTATAAAATGTAAGTGTAGACAAGCCCTTAGGTAGTGTAAAGCAGGTAGGGGGCTTTAGGTGCATTTTGAAGTGACTAGGATAGGGGTTGCTGAGAAACTGAAATGAGCGTTTAAGCGTTACTTGGAATCTTTTCTCAGCGCTGGTCCCTCAGATCTCCCTGACATACTTTAGGAAGGCAGCAAGCTGGTCCCATGTATCAAAAAGGCTGAGAAAGACTCGTGTAGAGGAACTAGGACTGGATCTCTGCACTGAGGAAAATTTCAGCCCAAATAAATAAATGCAGTCTGTTAACTTTATAAGAAAAATTAGAATCTGTTCTGTATTAGTGATTAGACACTTGAGAGTGATTGGACCTACCCTGTTGCTAAAAGTTCACTATGAACACTCTAACTAAGTCAACTGAACGATGGCACTTCAAAAATCATAGTTGACAGCAGCAATGGGGTGGTTAATCCAGTACATTTTCTGGAATCAAAAGCCCTAAATTAAAAAGCATTAGTTATTTTATTATTTGCTGTTTAGTCTACTTTATTCCTTTATTGTGTTTTGCCAACACTGCACGCCATTCAAAACAGTGTTTGATTAATAGGATATGATGAAATCTACAACACGTATAGGGTAGCTGCATATTGAATCAACTCTGTTGGTATTATCTTGGGGAGATTCATTTCATCCTTTTGAAATGTGGGACTGTGATAAATTAGTATCAGACAGACTCAAAATTACCCATGTATGCTAACAAATGGCACAAATGTCAGATGCCTAAAGCAGGAACAGCACTCCTTTCACCCTGTTGCCTCCAGCAAGCAGGCATCCGACATCACCTGACCAACCAGGAGCAAGCAGTTCTTGGAATTAAACAAAAACCGAAACAAACAAACAAAGCAAAACAAAACAAAAAAACCTGCTGGCAGCAACATTATGCTCTCTGGATACTGATGAGTTAAAAATATTGTTTTCTTCTCTCCTTGTACAAAATTTACTGTCATTGTAAAATTAAATCTGATGCTTTCAACCCCTTAGAAATTATTATGGCTACATTTTTGGCTGTTAGAATCTCCCAAATTTAGACATCTTTGGCATGGAATTTAGTTATCACAGTTTCAGAAAATAGCCCTTAAGTGCTTATGGTGCACTAGCAATCCTGACACATTACTGACAAACAATATTATAACAAAGGACTGTTTTTCTTTGCAGTTGTCTAGTTACAATAACACAAGCTGAAATCTCTTATGACCTAATAGCACTGAAAATTGTACACAGTCTATTTCAGCTATAGCAGCTGATTACTCAATTACTCTCAGCATGTCATCTATACGATATATACCTACTGCAGTATACAGCTTTAATAACATAGTCTTTTTAAAAGATTCCACTTAACCCTTAAAAACTCATTTCAATTCCTCAGCCACCCCTCTTGTAGTCACTTCAAAATTCACCCAAAGGTCCCCTAACTGCAGGTTTCTCCTTTCACCTCCCCAAAAGAGATCCCAGTTCCATAAACTACAAGCTACCTCCTCCCAGAAAGTGACCTTTCCAATTATGTGATGCCATGTCTTAATCTAGATGTAGGCTCCCCTACTTTCCATAGCCAACACTCTCCTTCTCCCCTTCCCCATCTCCTGACAAACTACTTGGAAACCCTACTTGTAAACCTATAAGAAACTGGCCTATTTCCAAGAAGGTCAAATGTACAAGCTGTATAGAAATTTCCCAAGCGTATCACTAAACATAAGATTATACTTTATTGTTTCCAATTAGTGACTTTTTACTCCACTGGAAGGAGAGAGACTCCTTTCCAATATTGTACAGCCCACAGGATACTTAACTCCTCAGCTCCTCATCCTGGACATATGGAATTTAGGAGAGTAGTCTCCCGCTCACTGGTTACATTGTCAAAACCATTTCAAGCTTGTACAGAGCTCTTCTTCAGGTCAGAAGAAGGACCTGAAGAAGAGCTCTGTGTAAGCTCAAAAGCTTGTCTCTTTCGCCAATAGCAGTTGGTCCAATAAAAAATATTACCTCACCCAGTTTGCCTCTCTTTTCTTATAACATGAAACTACATGCATAAGACACTGCAGAAGTGTTAGTGATTTGACTTTTGACAAGACCATAATCCCATGCAAATCAACTGGAGAACTCCCTTCAAGTGCTCTGATCCAATCAGGTTAAAAAAACAAAACAACTCCTCCCCCCCATACCCATAATCTGGACTATCCAACCTTATTCTGTAGCTGTGCATGTTGGAGATTTTAGAGCTGAACCTTCAACCTATATGCATGGAAAGCCCAAAAAGTTATGATCCCATAAGTAAGCATGTCAGTGTTTACACAGAAATCTGAAATTCTGGGTTATTATTTTACCATATTCAAATCATAGTGTTTATTCCATTTGTTTTCAAAATGGAGACTAAATCAGATTCGAATTTCAAAGCAAAACTGATTGAAATATGGTATTTTTAAGGCTGACAGTGCTGCTTTGAATGCTGCTCTCAGAAATAAATCTAGGAAATGGAGCTATGGAACTAAAAAAGGGTACAAAAGCTGGTGCTTTGAAAAACATACTTGCATGCAAATGAAAATACTGTGATAATGAGCCACACGTCAGAAAAATGTATGTAAGAGATAATATGAATGGAAACCATTCTTAAGCTCAAAAGGGCACCTCAAAAGTGCCAATGCTAAAAATTATTTATTTTTAGGATTGCAAGTTACAGGAAAGAATACAGGCCTACTGATAAGGTGAATTTTTACATGGAAACACTCTAGTACATATACCTTCCAAAACAGTATATTATCTGGAATGAAGTATTCTCTAGTACAGTAAAAATCACTCTGATTAATATATTATAAACAAAACAATACCATGAAGTGATGTTAAGGCTCTGTCTAAACCAGGGGCAGGCAAACAATGGCCTGCGAGCCATTTTAAGCCGGTCCGTGAGCTCCAGCTGGGGCACCAGGTCGGGGGCCGCACCACGCGGCTCCTGGAAGCCACGGCATGGACCCGCTTCAAAGATCGGAGGCCGCTCCATGAATAGAAGCCAGAGAAGGGACATGCCACTGCTTCCAGGAGCCACTTGAGGTAAGCGCCGCTCGGAGCCTGCATCCTTGAGCCTCTCCCCATGCCCCAACCCCCTACCCCAGCCCTGATCCCCCTCCCGCTCTTCAAACCCCTCGATCCCAGCATGGAGCACCCTCCTGCACCACAAACCTCTCATCCCCAACCCCACCCCAGAGCCCGTACCCCCAGCTGGAACCTGCACCCCTTCCCGCACCCCTGCCCCAGCCCTGATCCCCCTCTGAATCCCTCCGTCCCATCCCAGAGCACCCTCCTACACCCCAAAATCCTCATCCACAGCCCCACTCCAGAGCCCGCACATCCAACCAGAGCTCTCACCCCCTTCTGCACCCCAACCCCAATGTTGTGAGCATTTATGGCCCGCCATACAATTTCTATTCCCTGATGTGGCCCTCAAGCCAAAAAGTTTGCCCACCACTGGTCTAAACCAACACAAATTCAGATCAAAGCTTAATATATGTCCTTGTCTGTCTTCTTTTTTTATAATTATCGTTATTATAGATATAAATGTATGGATATATGGGGGTATGTGACATTACTGACATGAACTGTAACCATATAGATCATTGTTGTAACCAAGGTCCTATAGTTGCATCTAATCTTGTACAAAGAAGGTCAAGTAAGGTGTCTATAGAAAGGTTGTAATTTGCTCGTTATGGTTATGCTGTCTGTATGTGTGTATCATTTTTGTATTTGAAGTTATTAATATTGGCTATGTACTTGTATCTCAATGTGTTTGATTTTAAGTAGCCTCAGTGAAGCACTTGGTCAGCTTTTTGAGAATGGGCACTCACTGAGAATAGTCCTAACAAGAAACACTTAACTGACAATGGACTTTGGGAGACGCTAATCCACATTTGAGCTTTCCTGGAAATGTTCAAACTAACATGTAAACAATGGCATCGGCCTGCAAAAAGCTGAATCTTTCATGGAGATGTGACTTGCCCTGGTGGCTACAAACTCCATCTTGTTGCTGTGACTTTGCACAGAAGAACAAAGGGGTTTCCACCCACAAGAGAGAGAATATAAAAGGCCCTGGAAGCCTCTCCATTTTGTCCTCAGCTGGCTTAAGAGATGGCATCTCCACCCCAAATAGATGCCTGAAAGAAACTGGAACAAAGAACAGTAACTTCGGGTGTCTGAGTGATTGCTGCACCCAGACTAGGAAAGAGTCCAGTCTGTGAAAGAAGATAATTGGAACATCTCTGGGGGTGAGATTTCATTTGTAATCAGTTTCTTAATGTATTAGGCTTAGACTTCGTGTTTTGTTTTATTTTGCTTGGTAACTTACTTTATTCTGTCTGTTATTACTTGGAACCACTTAAATCCTACTTTTGATACTTAATAAAATCACTTTTGTTTATTAATGAACCCAAAGTAATTAATACCTGGGTGAGCAAACAGCTGTGCATATCTCTCTATCAGTGTTATAGAGGGTAGACAATTTATGAGTTTGCCCTGTATAAGCTTTATATAGAGTAAAACAGATTTATTTGGGGTTTGGATTCCATTGGGAGCTGGGTGTCTGGGTGCTAGAGACAGGAGCACTTGCTAAGCCATTTTCAGTTAAGTCTGCAGCTTTGGTGGCATGGGTCAGACCCTGGGTCTGTGTTGCAGCAGATTAGTGTATCTGGCTTGACCAGGCAGGGTTCTGGGGTCCCAAGCTGCCAAGGAAAACAGGCTCAGAGGTAGTCTCAGCATATCAGGTGACAGTCCCAAGGGGGTCCCTGTGACAAAACCCATCACAGGGGTTAATTACTTTTTCCCTGAGGTTTTTGAGAGCTATTTTTCCATGAATGATTGTAAAATATATTCCTGAATTATTGACCCCAGAAAAGTAGAGTTCATGTTTAAGGAAATTTTTAACCAGTTTAGTCATAACATATGTGTTTTACCAATGCATTTTGTGCAGTTTTTGAGTGCTCTCTGTTTTGCTTTTTGTACATTATGAGGATTCAAAAAATCATCTTGTACAATTCCCTTCGAGCTTGAAATTTCCATGCCTCCAAAACTTGGCACATTTGAAATTTCTGATGTAAGTATCATGGCAAGCTTCTTAGACATTTTTTTTTAATTTTTGGTAAGAAAAAAAAGGGGGTTGACAAAGTAAAAGACAGTCCCAGACACACCTTTACATATTAGACATGCAGCTAAGCTGAGGAACAAGTAACGAGAAATGTTCTTACTTTGGTCCACCTCCAGAAGTAGTATAAGGATCTGTACTAGGTTCTAACCCCCACCCCAGGTTTCCTCACTTGGTGGTCCAGCAGCCTCTTGACAGGAGAACTAGTGGAAGAACTATATGACTTAACTAGAAGTAGCATTCAGTAAATCAGAGTTGCTGTAGTAAAGCTACAGTACATGTGAAAACATGCTGTAAAGCACACTCATCATAACTTAATGTCCTTCCATGTGACAGAGGTATAAGCTTCTATAAGTTTGACACAAGTCATATGGCAGGAGCCAGGAGATTAAGATCAGGCTCTTTCCTGTGTATCACAGCTTCATTACATTTATTATCAAAAATTGGCACTCAAAAATAATACAAAAATACATTTCCAAGAAAAATAAATTCACACATGTGCAATACTTATGAAATAAATACCTAGTATATGAAATATAGAAGTGATCAGCTGCTTTGCTGCATGTGCAATCCTAAAAGATGAATGTATTTTGTTCTGCACCAATTTACATCAATATAATGTGAGGCTGTGTTCCTCCTAGTCAAATATCTGATAAATGAATATGTTAAAAGAAGCAATTGAGTATAGAGCAAGCCTATGAATAGGTTTCCATTGCATTTGTCACTACAATACATTTTAAATAATCAGACTTTGAAATCACCATTTCTGATGAATTCCCACAACCCTGTCATGAAACTTGAACTGCAACATTTTAAGATACTGAAGGTTACTCGTTGACAAACAACAAGCATGCTAATTGCCTTGCTTTGCCTTTCATCCTCAGTAATTACTTTTGTTCCATATGGTACCAAGCTGAGCACCTTCTATTTGCTTTTCTGTAACCAAACTGTTTGATCTTCGATATCACAACTGTGCATACTTTGTCTCATGGTAGTACAATCACGTAGGCCTTGTCAATACCAGGAAATTGTTGAAATCTCCCAATTTTACTATCAATGGTTCAGGTCCAGTGGCGGTAGCAATAGTGGAAGAGATAACATTGGCCAAAATCCCTGCTGCATATGTGGTTAGATGACATGGAGCCTGATTTTCAACAGAGCTGAGCACCCACAACTCCCACTGACATCACTTAGAGTTACGAGTGCTGGGCATTTCAGAAAAAAAAACAAGCCCATGGTCACTAAAATGCCAGAGCTTTCCCAGAGTCTTGCCTACATTATTGCATCCCATCAACAATGCAGCTGAAACAGTAGTAAAAATGGTGGGAAATTTTAGCAAGAAACTCAGCTTTAGGGGAAAAAAAGCAAGTCCTATTTGCTTACTGGAGTGAATTGAACAAAGAGAGAACAGACTTGGATTTCAGCAGCACTGCTCTTAAACCGTATCTACACTAGAAATCAAACAAATTATTGACTACTGATTGTTGAAATGATTTTGCTGAACTGGTGATGATCACGGTTCATCCCTGTCCTGACTAAGAACTAAGCTGTGGACAACACCAGTTCAGTTAAACCATTTCCAAGTGCAAACAAATCTACCCTAAGTTATTTAGTGCAAGCCAGAGACACAGATAGAATGTTCCAAAGGTTTACTTCATCAATCCTAATTTTGGTTCTAATCCAAAGCCCATTGAAGTCAATGGAAAGACACCCACTGCCTTCATTGCACTTGCAAAACTGTAAATTACAAACATAGCATTATTAAACTTCCACAATCATGTTTCGTGCTTAGATGAGAAGACTCAGAGTTTTCCACTGACTTGCTATTAGATTAATTCTCTCCCCCCGAACACCTTAAACTTAGATCTGCTTAAAATAAATGACAAGATTAACTATTAAACATATTTTGTCAGGTTTTTTTTTTTTAAATTCAATTAAAAGCTCATGTGGTTTCAAAGATTCCCTTGTAGTATTTCAACCTAAATATTGCAGTCTGGTGCTAGTGTAGGGGTGGGCAAACTTTTTGGACTGAGGGCAACATTGGGGTTGCAAAACTGTATGGAGGGCTGGGTAGGGAAGGCTGTGCCTCCCCACACAGCCTGGCCCCCCACCCCCATCCGCCCCTCCCACTTCCCAGCCGCTGACTGCACCCCTCAGAATCCCCGACCCATTCAACCACCCTGCTCCTTGTACCCTGACCGACCCCTCCCTGAACCCCCTGCCCCTATCCAATCCCCCCCGCTCCCTGGCCCCGGCCCCCTTACCATGCCACTCAGAGCAGCATGTCTGACAGACACGCTGCCCAGCTGAAGCCAGACATGCTGCTGCGCTGCCCAGAGTGCTCCCTGCACGGCGGCGTGGCTGTGGGGGAGGGGGGACAACAGGGGAGGGGCTGGGGGCTAGTCTCCCTGGCAGGGAGCTCAAGGGACAGGCAGGACGGTCCTACGGGCCGGATGTGGCCCGCAGGCCGTAGTTTGCCCACCTCTGTGCTAGTGTATGTCTGCCAGTGAATTAAACTACCTAATGTTAAACTCTTCATTTTCATTTTTGTTATTCAAATAGAGTAAAATGGACAGAATAAACACATAGCTGAGCCTAAATGATGAAAAATAAATTTAATTTTTAAAATTCTTTCCATTATAATAAACCAAGTGGTACCAACAGTCGGTAAAGAAATCTGTGTGTTCTCAAAAATGTATAATTTTTAAACCGATAGTGTCTCTTTAACCTCTGTGCCCGAGTTTACCATCTATAATATGAGTGTAACTGTACCTAATGCACATGGCTTTTGTAAGGCGGGATCGGCAACCTGTGGCCCGCAGCCCACCAGGGTAAGCCCCCTGGCAGGCCGGGGTGGTTTGTTTTACCTGCCGCGTCCGCAGGTTTGGCCGATCACAGCTCCCACTGGCTACGGTTCGCCGCTCCAGGCCAATGGGGGCTGCGGGAAGTGGCACGGGCTGAGGGATGTGCTGGCCGCGTGCCAAAGGTTGCAGATCCCTGTTGTAAGGCATAGTTAATGTTAGAAAAATGCTCTGAGAATCTCAGATGGAAGTCACTTTACAAATGTCAATTATTATTATGTTACATACAAATCCTGTTATTTTGAAACAAAGTTTGCTAATTCCCTGTCCTGTCCCAACGTGACTCCTTCATTGCCCTAGTACATGTTCACTATCTATAATACTACTTATGCTCTCTCCTGCCAGGGATATCCTGTCTTTGCTGCCACTCTGACACCAATGCAGTGATGAAGAAACTCAATCACCACCACTCCCTTTCCCTCTCTCCTCCACCTCTTTCCCCCATCCCCCTCACTGCCACCCACCCACCCACACACACACACAAATAATAAGCATTTTAAGTTTTGGAAACAGTGCAAAGTTCAGATTGATTCTCTGATGCATGACCCCCAAAGCAAAATTTCTAGTTGACTAAATAGTTCCTTACAACCAGAATATTCCTTGAACATAGCAACCACGAATCAAGGAAAGCCTCTCTCTCTCTCTCTAATCTCCATCTTGTAAATTACATTATTTAATTAGAACTTCCAGGAAAATGATGCATTTATCTAAAATAGGGCTCCTGATAGTGTTTAATAAGACTCTTGAAAATCATCCAGGGGAGCCTCTCAAATTCATCATAAGCGTTCACCAAACACAGGGATATATAACTGAAACTACCACATCTGAATGTAATACTAATGGTTTTCATCCTTCACTCCTGGGGACTGCAGTGAATATTTTATGGTAGAAACAATGTGGGGAATTCTTATGGGAAAAGAAACCGAAGAAATTCTTTTGAAACAAAGTTTCCTTATGAATATTTCTCTTACTCCATACCTATCTCAGAATCTTAAATACTTGAACATCTCTTGTTCTCCCCCCTCTTAAAAAAGAACCAAGGAAGAACAGGCTGTAAAAACCAGTATAGTCATGATTAGGAAAAAAAGAGGTTAATTCAAAATTATATGGTCCATTGAACCCAACATCCAAACGTTCCCCAAAGCAACAATGAATGCACCAAGGAAATGCAATCAAGGCATCAAACCCACCATAGCAAACATGTTGTGCCAACCCATTATTAATGTTCCTCTCAGGGAAATTCTATATCAACATGAACTCGCCCAAAACATTATTCACAACTTCATATTTTCCTATTTCTCTTACATTAGATGCCAAAGAAGGCAAATTAGAAGGGGAATGAAAGAGTGGGAGAGATTTAAAGATGTCCTCCAATAATGAAAGTGATCTAAAGAACAAAGTGTCTGGACACATTTGTAGAAGGTTTATTATGCTGACAGTAATTAGTGGCAAATTTGACAGGTTATAGATAAGTGAGCTGTCTTTGTGAAGAGGGCTTCTGTGGACTAGTTTTCTTGTATTCCTCCCCATGCCATGCATAGGAGTAAAATACCGGTGAACGAGCAAAGCTGAATTAAGCCATTCAATGCAGGAGTAGAGAGCTTAATTCTGTTCTCTTGTATCTTTTCCTACTGCCAAAGAAAAGCACCATTGTCCTTACTGAAGGATTCCCTTTCACGCCTCAAGGCTCTTTGCCAGTTTAATTGTGAAACTCGCACTTCATACCCAAGTGAAAATGAGGGGGTCTCACATCTCTGAGCCCCCTACACACACTTTCTGGCAATAGAATTTGAATGTAATAAGCATCACTGATCACTCATTTAAAGTTAGTTCGACAAATGGCTGCATAAGAAAGTATAATTTTATGGTGTGAATGCAAGCTACATTGAAAGCTCTCAATGAATGTTGTCTAAGTATGCATGCTATGAAATTACACTTGTTAACTGCCTCAGAGACTCTAAACTTCAGAGAGCATATCTTATCTGAGGCAATAATATCAACTTCCACTTTCATAGATGAATGGCTACACAGGGCAGTGGGCGGGGGAGAAGAGAGGAAGCACTTTCCTTAATGTGACCTAATTAAGATCATAGATTAAAAAGGGGATAGGTGTCATAAAACTGTCAGCTATGTTTAAAAAAAGATTAGAAATCATTCTCAGAACTAGAAAGAATACAAGTATTCCCTGGGCGACTCCCTCAGACCAGAAGATGCTGGAGAAAATTTCTGAAGAAAATTCTGTAACACGAATGGTTAAAATACTCCAGAGTCTACAATATATTGTTAGAAAAAGAACATTATTCCACAAATGCACAACAGCCCAGATCTGCAGCTGATGTAAAATGATCCAGTTATGCTGATTTTTACCATCTGAGAATCTGGCTCAACATTTTTCACTGGAGCTGTTTAGTAATCCAACTAAAACTGTTATAAGAAAACCTTTCAAGAAAGACACTTGAATCACCTTTAACTATGGTGAGAATGAACTGGGATTTTTCAGAAAGATTAAGTATCAGAGAAAATTATAAAAGACCATAACAGGGGAAAACCTTCTCATAATAGAGCAAATAGAATTTTATGTTCATTGCCTTACATTTCTTTATGGAAAATCAGCTTTTGGCACATGTCATGCAGCTGGGACAGAACTAATCTGTAATTTCATTCGCTGCTTCAGTTGGATTTGATTTCCTAACACCTCCTGTGACAAGGACAAACTGTTGTTTTTGCAGAAGTCTGGCAACTAACCCTACAGAAAACCTCTAAAAACACACTGGTTGCGAAAAGAGGAAACTGTGAAATTTACAAGCCAACAGTTTTATTTGATAATAAATTCAATCTTTTGGCATAATTGCCATATGGTACACTGGATCTTTGTTATGTTTAACAGTTTTTCATTAAAAATGGGTCCTCAGCATTTCTTCTTTTGTTTCAGAAAGACTTTTCTAGTGAGGAAAATGTGTTTTTTTTTATTTAAACTTCAAAGCCAAGGGGAGCAGACTTCTTCAAAGTCCCTTGCTATGTGGAGAAACATCAGCAACCCAGTTAAGAAGAAATGTTCCGGGCAAGATGGACCAGAACCGACAACAGAAATTACATCAAACTCATAAAAATTGAGATTCATAGCACATTTGCTCCTTCAAACTACAGCTCATTTTTTCTAAATACCTTTTCCTAATGAGTAATTTTCTGGATGTCACCACAATTTACTAGGGGCAGAATCCAAATGTAGTACAAGCAACATATTTAAATTAGTTTATTTAGTCAGGAAAGAGCAACATGACCTGGCATGCATCATATAATTATTAATTTGGTTGTTCTTAGGGATTTAAAACAGTTCCTCTGCAGTAGCAGGTGGTTTATAACACTGAATTTAAGCACAAAGATTTGTAGGATAATGTTTACACCAGAGGTTCTCAAACTGTGGTCCGTGGACCACTCCATTCTGGTGGTCCACGGATAGTTTGCACACAAGAGAATGAAGGGCCACTCTCCGAATTAGTGAAGCCGTGCAGGCACAGCTCCACTAATTAGGTGCCTGGACTCTGGAGAAGACACACATGTAAGGTGATGTGGTGGTCTTGGGTCAATTCCCCTTGGCTTTTGAATCTACCCTGCTGAAGCCCTTCCATAGAGAAGTTTCCACGAGTGCCATATAGCTGAAAAAGGTTGGCCAGAAATGGGATTATAAAGCAGGACATCAAGCAGTCCCCTCCGGCTACTAACCCTTCCAGACCCACAGGGAGGAAAATTAACACAAGCTTAATACAGTTTTAACTTGTCTTGATTTCTTCTTCGGTAGTATGGAGCTTCTATTTAGGTTAGCCTTTTCTGTGTAAGGGAGAATGGGAGGTTCAAAAATAGCTAACTTTCCTTTTAATTAAAAGTCTGTCCTGGTAGCAGAACAGTAAGTAGGACAAACTCTCATAGTCTGCTAAATACATAGTGTAAGAACACTGTATGATAACAGAAGTTTGCATTTCCTAGTTTCTATCCACGTGAACTATACTAACAATACAACAATGGAAACATCATAGGTCAAATTCCAACTCTCCTAAGTACCTAATTTCCTAACACAATCAATGGGAATTTGTGTATGTACAAGATATGCAGTAAAATGAATTATGAAAATAGCTATTGCACAAGCTATTTTTCAAATACGAGTAACTCAAACGTTCTTCCCACTGCCACTGTGCAGTACAGCTCCACTGCCCCATTACTGAAGTCCTACTGTAAAAAACACAGTAGAGTCCTTAGGCAGGATATCATGAAACATTTCCTAACGATGCCAGGTCTGTTAGATTGTGAAGCAATCTCCCCACAGAAGTGGTTGGAGCCACATGACTGGGGACATTTAAAACAGGATTGAACAAGGTACTAGAAAATATAGCACTGTAAGGAATGAACAGCATTGGGAGTGGGGACGACTAAATGCCTACTTCCATCTTTCTCCTACCTGTTCGTATCTCCTCTGATTCTTCAGACAAGATTCTATGATTCCAAGTGTAAGGCTCTAGGGGAAATAATAGCTCTATCTGGAGAGAATGCTGAACAATTAAGAGAATGCTAATAACAGTTCCTACCCAGAGCTCAGTATGTAAATCTAGATTTTCTTCCCCTCTCATGAGGCTTTCATTACACATTAGATTATGCTGGTTAAATATGACCTATGATTTTACATAAAAGGGCTCCCACAATCAGTTCTAGTGACATTTATATGCTTCTCAGCAACTAGACAATGACCCTCACAATGCACTGTCTGAAGTCATGTCACAGCTCTGTCTTTTACTCTTGATTTTCCACTGGGAAATACACATTTTCTTTTTACAGCTCCGTTAGTTTTCAAGACAGGTGAATGGAGAATGAGGTCAGTATATCAATGGTTTTCAGTACATTTTAAAAAAAGATACTTCTTGAGCTTCCTAATGACTCTCATACTAATGAGGCTCATAATGTTATTATCTAGCCAGAAAACTTTCATTATAATTTAAAATTTATTTCTCACATAGCAGAAGCCACATATAAGCTGACTTAAAGAAACACTCAGGTAAAGGTGATAGTACTATATTGGGACTTTTCATTAATTAAAAAAGAGGTCTCAGATTCACATGAAATTACTGTGATTGTATGAGATAACATATGATAATTGCTAGCTAGGCATCCAGCCATTTATGAATGCAACCGTTCCGTCTTCATATATAATCATGATAACCGGCAAGCCAATGCACATACGCAATTGCACACATATCTCAGGACTGGTTTGGATTTTGTTTTGTTTTTTTCAGTGTAGGCCCTTTATTTTTCAAAAAAACACAAAGAAAATATATTGAGGTTAATTCTAATACCATTAGTTGCTGCAAATAAAATATAGCATTCACCAGGAAAATAAGAAACGTGTCAGAGGAAGAAGCTACTGTTTACAATCAGAGAAATCTTTGTCTTGGCTAATACTGGAAAAATTTGCAGTTATGTGCATTTTTAGCTGAGGATCTCAAAGCTTTCACAAACAATAGTTAAACAAGACTCACAAAACTCCTGCGTGGTAGATCTAATTAGTGTGGAAACTGAGGCACACAGACGTTAACTGATTAGTTCAAAGTTAGCGGCACTGTAAGTTAACGGCAACTCCATCAACAGTATTTATGTATAGTTCTTAGGAGGCTGTACTGACACGCCCCAGCACAGTATCTGAAGACTCCCACCTTAGTTAGATTAGAAAAGTAAGCTCCCTAATGGACTTCATAATGTCTTCTCCTTTCTCTGGTTTTACAGGACTAAGCTTATAATAGGGATTTTACTTTGGTTTTTCACTCCTAGGCTTCAGCTACTTACAATAATATACTCCTTTCTTTCCTTCACATTGAGCAGAGAAGTTACCACAGTAGCTAAAAGAACAGAAACTCCTCTTATTTATTTTTCTGCCTCTGAGTGAGATGAAGTATTTTACATTATACAGTTCCCCACTCCTTCACCACAAACTCTTGCATTTTCTGCTAACACTGGAAGAGGGAAAATGTCTGTTTATGTGAGCTAGGGCACTCCTCAAAATGAGATGATAAACCTCAAGTAGCTGTGTCAGAGAAATATTTATTTTGTTTAAAATTAATGGAACAACTCTTGGATTACAACTGGAACACTATATTGTAAATCCGATTACTGAATAATACTGCCTTAGAACAACCACTGTCCTGGGACACACATTCGCTGCACAATGAAACTTCCACAAAAACAACTATGGAGTCTGTTGCTAATCATAACAACTGCAAAACTAGAAATGGGTTTACCTCATTCAACCTGCTTTGGGCTTAACCCTATGAAACCATGCAAGGCAGCCAAAAATCTACCATGAAGGCTAAAATTAGTGGGAGTCACGTTTAGGCCCTTTCTTGGACTTGTTTTTCTCTATTAACATTAACGCATCATATTTTTAGACCAAACTAAATACTATATGATCCTGTTAACGATTCTTCTTTTGCCAAGGAGAAGATCACATAGGAATTCTCATCACAGTAATTAGGTTGTTGTTGTACTGACTTGGCATGTGACAGCTAATGCATTCCATTAGTGGAATTGTAGCCCTGCAGGCTTGTGGGGAACTTAACTTCAGACAAACAGAAGACCTGAGAAGCTACACCTTCAAGTTAACTCTCTTCTGTGCTTTTTTAACATTGAAATGAAGCACTATCAAAACTCATTATCTTCATAAGAGTGGAAGACATTAAAAAAAATAAAAAGTGGAGGGACTGCACTGCCAAAACAGGGGCAGTTGGATATTCTGAATTTTTTCCAGAACTCCAGACACGCCAATCAAAGATAATGCAATGCAAGAATATGTGAGTGACACTTCAAGCTGCATTCATAAGCAACCTGCCTCATTCAAAGTCAATGAAGAGACCTTACAAGCCCATACTGAAAGTTATTGAAATGTGACTGACATCTCAAAGGAAGGGTATCAACAGGATAGAATGACCCTGTGCTGAAACACAGCAAGGTTAATCAAAATTATGGCAGTTGAGAGCCACAATGATCTCCCTTAGATGGAATTTTCTTATTCATAGCACTCAGTGGGCTACTCTCTCCTTTCCACTACCTCTGCCACTAACATTTACATCCCAAGCGTCCATCATTTATTGTCAATTCCTCTTTTGGTTACAATTTAGAAAGAGGAGATAGTTGATAGATACTTGTTGTCAGTCAGAGGTTCTATATAACTGAACAGTGGGAGGTCTCTCTCTTCCTCTCTTGAATTTCCTTAGGATTCCACAGGTGCCATGGCATACATAGGCTGAAACAATGTACCACTGTGAGAAGGATGAGAAGTGCTGGAGATTCTAGATATTGTTCAAAAGGGACTGACTAATGCTGAGCTTAGTGATTTATAGAACTCCTCTGCATTTTCACAAAGGGCCATGAGTAAGTAAATTTTTAGCCTGTCTGCTATAGTTATGTATGTTCTCAAAATTAAGAGCGACACTGACCAATCTACTGCTTTCTAGCTGACTGAGGGCAACTAATTTTCCTTTTGGACGTGCCCATATCACAAACTGCAATGAACCTTTTTTTAATTTTACAGTTCTGTGAGGATAATTTGTGGAAACATGGCATTAATCATGATTTATCATCTCTGCTGCTATGTTTATATTGTCAACTGGAATACCTGTGCAGCTTTTTTTTTTTTTGATAGACCTGAGGAGCACACATGATATGTCATCACATAGCAAATAACAGAGCAAGAGATTGAAGATTAAAAGAATACAGTAAGTTCATGATAAGCATGTTTGCAGTTTCAAACATTTATGCTCCATCATTAAAGTAATTATGATTTATATTTATACTATTCAAGAGACTGTAGGATAGCAGCGATTATATATATATATATATATATATATATATATATATATATATATATATATATATATGTTGTATATTTTTTTCGTTTTTAGTCAACAGTTTTGCTCCATCCAAGTTTAACATTTTCCCTTCAAATGTTTCTTTTTCCCTTATCCTACCAGCCCATTGCAATACGCCAATGAAGGAAATAGCACCATCTTGACATTGCATATGATTAGCTAAAAGTGGGAGTGGCTCTTCCTTTGGCTTCCTTCCCTTCTCTAGAAGGCAAACAGTCTAGAGCAGTGGTTTTCAAACTTTTTTTCTGGTGACCCAGTTGAAGAAAATTGTTGATTCCCATGACCCAATGAAGCTGGAGATGAGGGGTTTGGGGTGTGGGAGGGGCTCAGGGCTGGGGCAGAGGGTTGTGGTGCGGGGATGAGGGCTGCAGGGTGAGGGCTGGGAATGAGGGGTTCAGGGTGTGGGAAGGAGCTCTGGGTTTGGTCAGGGGGCTGGGGTGCGGGAGGAGGTCAGGGATCTCAGCTGGGGGGTGCAGGCTGTGGGATGGGGCCAGGGATGAGGGGTTTGGGGGGCTCAGGGCTGGGGATTGGGGCGTGGAGTTGGGGTGCGGGCTTACCTTGGGAGACTCCTGGTCAGTGGCCAGCAGCAGGTCCAGCTCCTAGGCAGAAGTGCGCCAGCCGCTCTGCGCAGCTCTCGCCCGTGGGCATCTCTCCCACAGCTCCCATTTGTCGGGAAGCCGGTGCTCAGGGCAGGGGCAGCGTGTGGAGCCCCGTGGCCTAGGAGCTGGACCTGCTGCTGGCTGCTTCCAGGGTGCAATGTGGTGTCAGAACAGGTAAGGACGAGCCTGCCTTAGCCGGGCAGCACCACCAACAGGACTTTTAATGGCCCAGTTGGCGGTGCTGACCATAGCCACTGCAACCCAGTGCCTTACATTCCGCAACCCAGTACTGGGTCATGACACACAGTTTGAAAACCACTGGTCTAGAGAGTAATCTGCTCCTTCCCTAGGGCTTAGGAACCCAGTAACCTACCTACTAACCTAATCGTGTAGTCTGTATCTGTTAGTCTCTTTCTGTAAAAAGAAAAGGAGTACTTGTGGCATCTTAGAGACTAACAAATTTATTAGAGCATAAGCTTTTGTGAGCTACAGCTCACTTCATCAGATGCATACAGTGGACAGAAAGCCACTAGCCATCACCTTCAGCCCCCAACTCAAACCTCTCCAACGCATCATCAAGGATCTACAACCTATCCTGAAAGATGACTCATCACTCTCACAGATCTTGGGAGACAGGCCAGTCCTTGCTTACAGACAGGCCCCCAACCTGAAGCAAATACTCACCAGCAACCACACACCACACAACAAAAACACTAACCAAGGAACCTATCCTTGCAACAAAGCCCATCGCCAACTGTGTCCACATATCTATTCAGGGGACACCATCAGAGGGGCTAATCACATCAGCCACACTATCAGAGGCTCATTCACCTGCACATCTACCAATGTGATATATGCCATCATGTGCCAGCAATGCCCCTCTGCCATGTACATTGGCCAAACTGGACAGTCTCTACGTAAAAGAATAAATGGACACAAATCAGACATCAAGAATTATAACATTCAAAAACCAGTTGGAGAACACTTCAGTCTCTTTGGTCACTCCATTACAGACCTAAAAGTGGCAATTCTTTAACAAATAAACTTCAAAAAGGGACTGCTGAATTGGAATTAATTTGCAAACTGGATACAATTAACTTAGGCTTGAATAAAGACTGGGAGTGGATGTGTCATTACACAAAGTAAAACTAGTTCCCCTTGTTTATTTCCCCTCCTACTGTTCTTGTAAAGCGATGGAAATGGCCCACCTTGATTATCTCTACAAAAGGTTCCCCCTTCTCCCCCCTCGCTCTCCTGCTGGTAATATCCTTTCCTGATCACTCTTGTTACAGTCTGTATGGTAACACCCATTGTTTCATGTTCTCTGTGTATATAAATCTCCCCACTATATTTTCCACTGTGTGCATCCGATGAAGTGAGCTGTAGCTCACGAAAGCTTATGCTCAAATAAATGTGTTAGTCTCTAAGGTGCCACAAGTACTCTTTTTCTTTTTACGGATACAGACTAACACGGCTGCTACTCTGAAACCTACTTCCACAGAATGACTGTCTGTACCCATTTCCAAATCAATGGCTGAACTGAATCTAATAAAACATTTCCACTATGGAATCAGTCTGCAAATCATGTATTTAATTAAAGAAAAATTTACTAAATAATACCCTTTTTCCCCCAGGAAAAAGATAAAGGAATAATAGGATAGCACAATGCTTATTTCCTTATTATAAATTATTTTTAAACCAAAGATGAGGGAAAAAATCAAATGTGGGAAAGATCACCTTGGGAATAAATTATATCAAATGTGACCAGCAAGAACTTTTCTTTTAGGAAGAATTATGATTTAATGTTTAATTAATCCTATCCATTTCTGCCTTTATGGGGAGGCAGAGAAGAAGAGTCTGTTTTATAATGCAGAAAATTAAATATTAAAAACTTGGGGCCTATTTGACTTTACATTTTCTTGTTATGAATGGGTATTTTCACTGTATTTCATTTCCCATAAGCTACAAGAGACAGAACTGCTTATGGCACCTCTGCTGAACTTTTGTATTTTGAATGAACCTTTGATACTACTTTGCCATTCTCAAAACAAAACAAAAATTATAAACCATTTAATTTATTAATAGGATCTTTAAAACTCACATTCAAACTGATGCAGGTTAATCAAGATTTTAGAAGACTGGGAGTAACTTCAGAAAGACTGAACAAGGCTAGGTGATTAAGAAACACAATAGAAGATAAAATTCAGTGTAGACAAGGGTGAGGTAATACACATGGGAAGAAATCATGTGAACTACTTTTATACTTATGTAGGTTCTAAATTAACTGAAACTACTCAGTGGTATTAAGAACATAAGAATGGAGTTAACTATCTGGAGTGATTTTGTACCATCTGCAGACTTTGCCACCTCACAGTTTACCTCCTTTTCCAGATCACTTATTAATATGTTGAACAGCACTGGTCCCAGTACAGATCTTGAGGGATCCTGCTTTTTTCCATTCTCCACTGTGAAATCTGACCATTTATTCCTCCCCTTTGTTTCCTGTCTTTTAAACAGTTGTTGATCCATGAGAGGACCTTCCATCTTATTCCATGACTACCCACTTTGCTTACAAGCCTTTGATATAGAACCTTGTCAAAGGGTTTCTGAAAGTCCAAGTACACTATTATACTCCTGGCGGAATTCTGCACTGCTGCACCTGCAGAATTTATGTCCCCCCACTGATTTCTTTGCTTTCCCTGCAGAAAATTGACTTTTGGACAGGGAAGCAAAGGGAAGCCACAAGAGTGGTCACGTAACCCTCCTCAGCAGTATGTTTCAGGTGGCCAGGGCAGTCAGCAGAGAAGGAAATCACTGTGGGGCAGAGGGCAGGACTGGGGAATACGCGGCTGGTGGCTCCTATCCTGGGCCAGGCTCAGCTGCAAGTCCCAGCTGGGCTGGAGAAGACAGAACTTCCTCTTCCCCTGCACAGCATCCAGGGCTGTGTCAGACCCACCCCAGATTTCTCTCCCGGCTGTAGGAAGCTCTTCAAACTAACTCTGTCACCCCTTGTGCTTCCTGTGCTCATCACTCTCCAGCTGCAGAGGGAGGGATCACTGTACAGGGAGCTGCTCCCCCATTTGCCCAACCCCTGTGCATCCAGACCCCCTTATACCCAGAGCCTCCCACTGAGCCTCACCCCAACCCCGCACCCAGAACCCCGCCCCTCCTCCCCCGGACAAGCTGCACTCCCCCTGCACCTGGACTACCCCGATGAGTCAACTGCACCCAGATCCTCACTGTCCCAAGCCCTGCTCCCCCAGCATCTGGACCCGAACACTCATAGGTGCCGACTTTTGTTGGCGCCGGTGGGTGCTTGACCCGCCTCTGCCCCAGGCCCTGCCCCGACTCCACCCTGCCCTGTGTCCTCCTGCCCCCATTCCAACCCTCCCCCAAAGTCCCCGCCCCAACTCCACCCCTCCCTGCCCCTATTCCGACACCTTTCCCAAATTCTCACCCCAGCCCCACCTGTTCCCTGCCTCCTCCCCTGAGTGTGCCACATTCCTACTTCTCCCCCATCCCTCCTGGAGCTTGCTACAGCTGTTTGGCAGCAGCAAGCACTGGGAGGTAGGCAGAGAAGTGGGGACACGGCGTGCTCAGGGGAGGAGACGGTGGAGGAGGTGAGGCAGGGTGGGGAGTTTGGCTGCTGGTGGGTGCAGAGCACCCACTAATTTTTCCCTGTGGGTGCTCCAGCCCCGGATCACCCATGATGTCAGTGCCTATGCCAACACTGAATCCCCCAGACCACCCTACCAAGCAATATCCTCCCCCACACCCAGACACCACCCCTCAATACTTGGATCCTGCCTTTCTGAGCCTACCTGCCCACACCTGGTGCACTTGGCATGGCGGGGCAGGCCTCTGGGTGTTTCTGGGGCAGGCCTAGTCCTTGTGCTGTGTCTGGGTGGGTGCAACCTCACCCCTGAGTCCGTGACCCGGGGGAAGCTGCACAGTGATCTCCCATCTCTGTGCAGTCAGTGGCCTGTGCTTCCCAATGCCATGCTGGAGCTTCCACATTTATTTGACAAATAAAATGTGCAGAATTTTGCAGAATTTTAAAAAATTGTGTGCAGAATTTTGGGGGTTTTTTGCGCAGAATTCCCCCAGGAGTAAGACTATATACCAACTGGATTACTCTTGTCCATATGCTTGTTGACACCCTCAAAAAATTCTAATAGATTGTTGAGGTATTATTTCCCTTTGCAAAAAATGTGTTGACCCTTGCCCAACATAGCATATTTACCTATGTGTCTGATAATTCTGTTCTTTACTACAACTGCCAGCATCACCTCTGGTGTCTCTTAAAATTAGTGTCACATTAGCTATTCACCAGTCATCTGGTACAGAAGCTGATTTAAGCAATAGGTTACATACCACAGTTAGTAGTTCTGCAATCCCATATTTGAGTTCCTTCAGTGATACAGCATGGCCAGAGGGCAGCAGGAGTGTACTAGAAGGGAGCCTTATTCGCTGTAGAGGGAAGAAAGTTTGCTGTAGACTAATTAAAGCACCTGAAGCCAATTAAAGCACCTGAAGACAATTAGACCACCTGAAGCCAGACACGATACCCCCTGCGCTCCCCCCCCCCCACGCCTGCTTCAATCAGACCAGGAGGAGTTGGAGCAGAGAGCAGTTTGGAAGAGTTGAAATAGAGGAGAGTTTGGAGAAGTGCTGTGGCTGGCTAGAAGACCAAGACCCTAGGTAAAGAGACACCCAGCTTGTGCAGAGAGAGGGGGAAGGAAGCCCCACAAGCTGAAGAGCAGGAGAGGGAAGTAGCCCATGGGAAGGAAGAATAGTTCAAGTGGTTTACCACTATCCCTAGGGCCTCTGGGCTGGGACCCGGAGTAGAGGCCGGGCCTGGATCCCTCCCTCTCCACTACCCTTCTCTGGGTTACTAGTGGGACATTGGATACCCTAGTTCAGGGGCAGGAAACTGCGTCCTGAACCCCCCACCCCACCCCAAAGAAGAGGAAGCACAGAACGCATCATAATTGTACCGGCAATTTTCCACACTTCAGAACTCCTGGATGAATACCATTTGGTCCTGGTGACTTATTACTGTTTAATTTATCAATTTGCTCCAAGACCTCCTCTACTTCACCTCAATCTGGGACAGTTCCTCAGATTTATCACCTAAAAAAAATCTGTTCGGCATATAAAAGTAGTCAAAAAAGAAACAGAACAGAATGAATAAAGGGATGAAAAATTCAGAGTACTAAAATGGTTAAAGAACAATAATGAAAAAAATGCCTGTATATACATACATATATAGATAGATTTGTGGAACCTTAAATACTCTGTTCAGTTCTGGTTACTTTGTCTCAAAAAAGAAGAATTTTTTTAAAAAATCCAGAGAGGCAATGAAAATAACTGGAAGCACAAGAATATTTCCATATGAAGAGAGATTTGAAAGAATAACAGCTATTTATTTTGGAGAGAAGACCAAGCAGTAATATTGTAAAGGTATATAAAGTAAGGAATGGCCACTCTCCCCTTTTTGTCTCTCTCTCTCTCCTTACCAGCACTTCCTTCTTTGATCTCCTCTCATTTATCATCACAGTGCCAATACAAGCAGCACCACTATTACTCTATTGAGGGATGATTCTGCTTCAGTGCTGCTTGGACAATTACCAAAGATGCAGGAAAATGTGGGATTCTCAAGATTCAACACTGCCCTTTTTAAAGCCCTGTAAAAAGTAGGAGAACAGTTCTCAACTCAGAAACATTCTGCACCTTTCTTACTGCTCTCCACCCTCTCTGGACAGGCTAACAGAAGCAGCTACGCTTGAGTGGTCCTTGAACTCAGGTGAGTACCATTGTGCCTGACCCCTGTGTGAAACCTGATCCTCCACTGAAAGCTCTTTTCATTGACTTCAGTTGGCACAGGATCAAGCCCTGAGTGAGAAAGGAGTATAGGTCAGAAACACAGGCTCCTTTTACACTCATCCATGCATTCCTCATCCTTGCAAAGGTAGACACAGCCCTTAGTTTCAGAAATCATTTATAATGGGCTTGGGAGCTTGGGCCTCCTTTCTTCCTCCCCTCAATGCCTATGTCTTCCTAGCTCCATGTAGTCCTTTCAAGTGTTCTTTTTGCTTCCTCTTCCTTTACCATCAGTTTTTCTCAGTTACCCATCTCATCCAAAAAGCCTTTGTCATCCCTACCTTGAAAAAACTTTCAAAGTCAATGGCCTTCCCATTCTCATTGCTCTTGATCTTCCTGCTGTGTCGGAAAATCGGTCACTGGCTCATCCTCCTCTCCTTTTGCTCACTGTGGCTCTGTTCTCTACGGATTTCCCTTTCATTGGATGGATCAAGTTTAAATGGAGCCCACATCAATCACAATTTCAGCTCTCCCAGACAGACACGTCCTCCAACCCCACTAGTATTTACTCTCCCTCCTACCCTTGAGCCCTTGACTTTACTCTCAAGGGAGGCAGAAACAGTCAGCAGCCAGCTGAATGCTGTGTTGCACCAACTACTCTAAATCTAACTTACTCAAGTTACAGCCAGGCCCCATCTGACTAGAAGATTCCTTTCCAAGTATCCAGGAACTTTGTATTAATCTACCCCTGTTCTCTAACCTCAGTGATCAGTTCCCCGTTGTATGCTTTAGGGGAGAGAAGAGTATTCGTCATCAATTTGTGTCCTTCTCTCTTGTCATAGTTGAACAGAGTTCCATCCTTGACCCATTCCATCTCTCCCTATATATGCTCTTTCTCACTGGGTACCCAGATACCTCTTTGTCTTTGAGGCTCAGGGTTTGTCTACACAGGAAAATTGCAGCCATTTATCTTAAGATTTGATTTTGAACCAATTTAATTCAAGAGTGGAAAGGCTGTGTGGAAACTTATTTTGGTTTAAATCATGTTTAGCTTGGTTTGACTTAAGCTTAAAGCAGTATAAATTTTTTGCACCAGTTTAACTAAATCAGATTAAATAATTTAAATTAAACTGGGGTAACTTCTGCATGTAGACAAAGCCTAATTCTCCATCCCTGACTTTTAGCCACCTGCCCAGTCTAGTTTCTCTAGCTACCCACCTCTCCATTATCTGTCCATTTGCATCCTGTTTCTTTGGACAGCTCATCATCACCACAATGCGAGTTTAGCATCTTCCAGCAAAATCCTGTCCACTGAACTCATTAATTCATTGCTGTTAACAACATTAATATTCTCCCCACAGGCTCACAATCTGGGGGTCATCTCTGGCCCCTCTTTCCTATTCTCCATTTCATCCAGGCTGTTTTAAAATCCTGTTGCCTGTTTATTTACACTGTCCAAAATGTGCCTTTCCTTCCTTCAGCCAGCACACCACTGTATGCTCTAGCTATTTCCTAGCTCAAATAAGGTAACTGCTTACTCTTCTCCAAAAGGCAAATGCAAAGGTCATCTTCTTTTTCCCACTGGCCATATCTCTCTTCTGCTTCTGAATTTTCTTTCACCAATGTCCAAACTTCTGCTAACCTGTAAGTGCTTTCCATAACTCTGCTCCCACCTACATCTCTGCCCTCCTCTCCTCCTGCACTCCACGATGCTCCCTACACTCTGCTCAAGCTTCTCTCCTGCATGCTCTGTCTCTCTCTCTCTCTATTAGCCACTCTCCATTTTGTAACTTTTTCCATGTTGCCCCTCACTCTTGTAATAACATAACAACTAATGTATCCGAGGAACCCCTTTCTTCCACTTTCTGAAAACTCTCTCTCTTCCACAAAGTATCACAGTTATGACAATCAATAATTTTCAGCCACTGGGTATATGTCCTGTACTTCACTGGTCTGTATTGCATCTGCTGCTGTCTTTTTAAATGGCAAGATCAGGAATTCGGTTCTTTGGAATATTTTATTTACCGTAAACATCTGACAACATCCCCATCAATATACAGTGCAAATAAATAACACTAATAATTAGCCCCCTAAATGTTGGGATTTCAGGGTGGGAAGATGTGAGAGGCACATTTCAGACCACTCTTCTCAAAGTACTGTGCTATTTTCATGTCTGTGTGATTTTATTTCATCAAGTTTCATTGAACGAGATAGTTAGATAACTGGATAGATATTTGAACAAAATACCTTGCTTAAAGGGAGTTAGTGAGGCCTGATGGATAGCACATTGGACTGGCGCTCAGTAAACTGAGGTTCTACTCTGCACTGGCCTGCGGGGTGACCTTAGGCAAGTCACATCTCTCTGTGTACCTCAGTTTCCCCATCTGTAAATTAGAGATGATAATGCTGAGCTCCGTTGTAAGGGATTTTGAGATCTACTGATGAAAAGTGCTATATAAGAGCAAGGTATTCTTTTAAACCACAAAGCCTGCATCTTTAAAACAACAAGCCACTTTACAGACTATTGCACATTTATTCCTGACCCCAGTGCTATATGTGAGTTCTATATATAAAGTGTGTGTGTGAGAATGAGAAATAGACAGACAGACAGACAGATGGACAGACAGACAGGATTTGCTTAGGAAGCTAGACACTCTTCAAATGTTTGGATTGAGTCCAAAATATATTACTGCTCTGGATGGAAAAAAAAAAAGGGAGTGAACATTTCTGGAGCAAGGCTCACTCAGACAGGAGACAAAGTATGTGATTTAGAAAATGGGGTTGTCTGGCCAGGAAATGATTATTACAGAATTCTTCAAAGAAAATAAAGGTTTCAGAACCAGGCTTGATATTATGGCCAATAAATTGAGGATTAGAAACATTCAAGTAGTTGGTCTTTCTTCTGATGAAAGTTGGTGGGGGGAGGGGAGCAGGGTGTCAGACAATGATTGCCTCCCTCACTTGAGATGCAAAGCCTTGCATCTTAACTGATTTTTTTTTCAGTCAAAGCCTAACTAATTACAAACAAAAATGGACAAACCTGGACCAGTACTACAGCAGTGCTATTCTTGAGTTATATTTTTCCTGAAAAGTCATTGATTAGAGAATCTGTTTTACACACAGTAATTTAAGAAAGATTTCAACACAAAATATCCCCTGCTTCTACCAGGCATCACACCAAATGACTACCCCAATTTCAGTAATGTAACACCACAGAGGGCATGAGTGTCACTGATGGAAAAATTCTGGCCACAGAATATGTCACAGATTGCACCTCCAATGCTCCTCCATGTGCTAGTGGCCTCTCACACCTGAAGGACAGACATTCCAATGGACAAATGACATTTCAAAAGAACACTGCCCATCTCCCATTGTCACAAACTATTTTTGCTAGGAATGGGTTTAAACTGTGTTCCCAATTTCTCCAAACACATATTGTTGTCTCTCAAAACTGGAATTAAGGATGCACGAACGTAGTTTAAATTTTGAGAATGCCCTGTAGCTTTCAACACGATTAGCAAACAGTGTTTATGCCCACTGAAATAAGGCACATTTTGTCAAACAATCCATAACCCGCTATGTAAGGAAAATTTTATATCCTTATTTTCCCTAATCTTTACTTTTAAAAATTAATCCAAAATGAATATAAAAAGGAACAAAAGTAACCAAGAGAGAGGGACAGAGGCATAAGGAGCATGTGGATTGTGCTAGATAGAACAGTTCTCTTCTATGCCAGTTTGCTGATTTCTTTTGATATTGTGATAATGCAGCAAAATGGCTGCTAGTTATATTTTCCTGATCAAGGGAGCATGCGGTTTGCCTTTAAAATATAATGAGAGTATGGTTTCTTCCATGCTCAGCTTTACCTTTGTTTGACCATTGTCAAGAGTCATGGTACCAATTTACATATATTAAAATCACTTGTTTTTCAAGCACCCTAAAACGATTGCATAAAAGTGTGAGGGATAGTAAAATGAAGGAACACAGTGGTTACTGAAGACCTATCACTGACTTAGAATATTTTGTATTACTGTAACCCTCTGTATTGTTACAGTAATGTCAAATATTTCTTGATAATTTGTGTGTTAATTTGTTACCACAATAGCTTGACATATCATTAAACTGCGGAAAAGAAAAAGAAGAAAGATGTGCCAGTATCCATTGAAGTTTAACTGAAACAGAGCAACATAGAAATGACCTTCCGGCAAATTAAACTAAAACACAGCAGCATAGAAGGCTAGATTCTATTAAATGCATTCAATAGATCAGATTCTCCCTTGAGTTATGTATGTGCAACCCCACTGAACTCAATGGGCTTGCACCAGCATAAACACACAAATACAAGTAACAGTGAGAGGATGTTGAGGAGACAGAAAACCTCCTCTTAGTAACATCTCCTATGCGAGGGGATGGTAATGCTCAAGAAGTAGGTTATTTGATAGGGTAGGGGGTGTTGCCAGAGCAAATGTACTGGTTGAGAATATCCCTCTAAAAGCCTGATCCATAAAGGTTAAGACACAGCACAGTCATTTTCAAAGCTGTTCTTCTTTCTCTAATTTGGCAGAAACTCAAAGAGTACATGGTGGTGATAATACTCTTTGTCCTTCTTCTGGTTGAAGCCTACTGGGATCAGGGTGGCAGGCTGATTTAGGGAGATAAATTACACTTCCATGTGAAAGCTTCAGTGGTCTTCTCATAGTTTGATATGCAAAAAGAGCCAACAAACCTTGTCCCACAAAATTTGATTTTGGAGGCTTCTGTAGTGGGGAAATGGGGAGGAGCTGTTATTGAATTAGGCCACAGCTAGATACTTTGTAGATGGTGGGGCTTCTCAGGAGTGAGGCTGGCATTGTTAGGTTTCTTCGGGTTTTTTTCGGGGGGGGGGCGGTTGAAGGGGGAATTTTATTACACATAAGGCAGCAGATGTATTAATATAGTACTTTCCCAGTGAAATGACATATCAACATACACTAGTAGAAACTATGTCACCTTTCTCAGAACAATCCCCTCCGTCACTCTGGGTGATTGTCAAGGTTCTGTCCCCACTCTGGACTCTAGGGTACAGATGACGGGACCTGCATGAAAAAACCCTCTAAGCTTATTTTTATCAACTTAGGTTAAAACTTCCCCAAGGTACAAACTATTTTACCTTTTGTCCCTGGACTTTATTGCTGCCACCACCAAGCCTCTAACAAATATAACCGGGAAAGAACCCGCTTGGAAACGTCTTTTCCCCAAAAATCCCCCCAAGCCCTACACCCCCTTTCCTGGGGAAGGCTTGATAAAAATCCTCACCGATTTGCATAGGTGAACACAGACCCAAACCCTTGGACCTTAAGAACAATGAAAAAGCAATCAGGTTCTTAAAAGAAGAATTTTAATTGAAGAAAAAGTAAAAGAATCACCTCTGTAAAATCAGGATCGTAAATATCTTACAGGGTAATCAGATTCAAAACACAGAGAATCCCTCTAGGCAAAACCTTAAGTTACAAAAAGACACAAAAACAGGAATATACATTCCATTCAGCACAACTTATTTTATCAGCCATTTAAACAAAACAGAATCTAACGCATATCTAACTAGATTGCTTATTAACCCTTCACAGGAGTTCTGACCTGCATTCCTGCTCTGGTCCCGGCAAAGGCAACACACAGACCAAGAGAACCTTTGTTTCTCCCCCCCCCCAGCTTTGAAAGTATTTTGTCTCCTCATTTGTTATTTTGGTCAGATGCCAGCAAGGTTATCTTTAGCTTCTTAACCCTTTACAGGTGAAAGGGTTTTTCCTCTGGCCAGGAGGGATTTAAAGGTGTTTACCCTTCCCTTTATATTTATGACAGTGACTGTGTAAGCTCTGCCAGCAGTGTTTTTTAGCGTTATTTTATGATGTTTGCCAATAGGTTAGCAACGCCATAGATTAAAAACAAACAAAAAGCCCAGAGAGAACTCAAAAAGGGTTTCTGGTTTCAAAGCTTACCTTGGACAGAAATCTGAGCTCTAGCTTTGTCTTACTTGCATTTTCTGCAGCCCTTCTTTGTCACAAGAACATGACTTTTAAAATACTTTGCCAAGCACAGGTTAGTAAACAGACCATGCAAGGAGCTTCTCATGCATATGGGAATGACCATGCATGTATTAGACTGCTGATCCCTAGGTCCAGCCTCCATCGCCATACTGTCTGAGAGAGCAACAGTCTGTGAATACAGATCCAGCATGTTGCTATTATAGGTATAAAACCTTCCAAGTAGGTGGGGGAATTCTAACTTGTTCAATAAAATGCACACTTATGGTAGGATTTTCTAAATAAAGGAGAACAGTACACACACACACACTTATTTGCATCTCCTGTAAACCTGCTGCCACCTAAACAGCCCTATTATTCAAAATGTACAATGAACATTTGTTTACTTTATTTAGGGTACATGGTGCCCTAAGTGTGCATGATGCTCTACAGTCTACACCAAGTGTAGAGAGAGACAGTCTCTACCCTGAGAACCCTAAAATCAACGTCCTTCATCCTCTGTCAGGTCTGCCAATTCCCTTCACCTCTTCACTACTTCAGTCCTATGCAGTTTTTATGATGCAGCAATATAGTGGCATGCTTTTTTTTTAAAGTACTATGGCTCCACCGGGACATAATAGATACAGTACAGGGGACAGATCTGCAGAAGCATTTTGCCACACCTACCTGGTACATGGCTAATGTGGTAGAATGGCACACATTTGATGTAATGGGCTAAAGTCAGCCCTGAAGTAATGGATGCTATTCCACTGATTTCAATGGAACTGAGCCAGAGTTACAGCACAATTCCATTTATTCTAGTATATGTGTGGCAGACATTTCTAGTTTATGGGAGTTCTTATGAGATATGCTACTTCTAGCAACTATGGAACTGACAGAAAAGAGTTAAATTACAAAAATTATCTGCAGAAAGTATGCCTACTTTCAGTGAGCTGCTGCACTGTATCAGATTAGCTGACAGAATTTGTCACTTACTCCATATAAGTAGTATGCGTGTACACTACTGGTGTGTGCATCATTTACTTGAATCCGGTTTGCTGCCTCTCTACTATTCGGCTAATAATGACAGTAGGGAAGTTGGTTAGCAGAGAAGGCAAGCTTCCTTAGCCACAAAAAAAACTGTAGGATGTCTCACCATTCATGACAGGTTTCAGAGTAGCAGCCGTGTTAGTCTGTATTTGCAAAAGAAAAGGAGTACTAGTGGCACCTTAGAGACTAACCAATTTATTTGAGTGTAAGCTTTCATGAGCTACAGCTCACTTCATCACCATTCATGGGTATTTAATCTCTAAAACACTAGAGGGCTGCACAAATACAGACATCTGCATATTCCTGTCCTGTTATGTAACGTGTCTTTCATACTCCTCACCATCTATGTAGATTTCAGAGCCTTTTACCTTTAAACATTTTTTGATTTTACTCTGCAATGGCAGAGGCAGAGTTACTGTGATCCTCTCCGCTTTGGTTATAGATACACAATGTAACAATAAGGATTCCTTTCTCCAGGAATGTGCTTGCAGTCCCTCAGAGAAATTAGTCCATCTACCCAAAATCAAACAATTTGAATTAAACAAACAGTGTGTGTCCTTTTTCTCTAACATTATCTTTATTGGATAATACTTTATTTATTTTTGACATTATTGGGCTCAATTCTAAACAAAGTGAACATACCTCTAATTTGAGTAGACCTCAAAGTGAACAGACCTCTAATTTGAGTAGACCTCAATTTCTCCTTCATTCAGGAGACTGATCAGACTGAACAATACTTCCTCCACCAATGTCAGCTCCCTGCTCCAAAAACAGATATTTGGTTATGACAAATTGCCTATTGCTTCTCTTTTGCTGGATAGAGGTTTTTCATTCATGATTCATAGATTCTAAGGCCAGAAGGGACCATTGTGATCATCTAGTCTGACCTCCTGTATAGCAGAGGTGACAGAACTTCTCCAAAATAATCCCTAAAGCATATAATTATACAAAAAATATCCAATCTTGATTTAAAAACCTGCAAGTGATGGATAATCCATCATGACTCTTGATAAATTGTTCCAATGGTTAATTACTCTCACAGTCAAAAATGCACGCCTTAACTCCAGTCTGGAAATTCCTTTAGATGAAGGAAAGGAATGGAGTAGTTCTTCCCTTCCCAATTATATCTCCTTACTCAAGGGAAAGCAATGATCAGGCCACCAGAGGCTGCCCACTTGTACCTATTTTGTGGTGTGAGGGGGGAGGATTAAACTGGGATCCTCACCTATCTTCTTGGGCACTGGTGAAGGAAGGAAGGATTGTAAAAAAAGCCTCCACTTCTTGTGTTCCCTAAGCTCAACATTTTATCATGAGGCTTGCAATATTCCTTGTAGCCCCAACCCCTGGAGTTATAGAAATACACGTGAATCTCAGCTTTCCTTAAAATAAGTAAATGAAGTTTCTAGCCCTCATAACTGCAGAGAAAAGCTTGAAACATTACCCAAGTGGACCCCAAATTCTCAAAAATCCAGAAGGCCAACACAAAATCTCATGTTTTTAAGTTAATCTCATGATTTTGGGAGCTCAACTTGTGATTTTAGATTGCTTGGGGCTGGCAATATTATGCTTTTCCTTCTTTCTTTGTTGTTTTTTTGGGGGCTTGACAAAATTTGGCAAAAAGGGCCATATTCTGTTGCCTGGGGAAGATGAACGTGCATGAAAGCAAAATCCCTCCCTTAGAGGGCCAACTTGAATAGTTAGACCCATGCAAAAATGGGTCTCTATGTGAACTGTCAAAGGATATTCTATATCGGGTGGATGTTTCAGAGAATGAAAGCACATGGGGCATATGGCTCAGAAGGGAAGCATGCATGGTGAAGGGGAGTATCTTATGGTAGATGAGCATATACAGGGAATGGATGTTTCCTGGAAAAAGCAGTTTCTCTTATGAGATGTATATGGGGGAAGGCATTCAAGATAGAGTTGTCACTATGGGAGAGAGAAGGCCGCCGGCAGCCTATCTCACCATGATCCTGCTATTACCAGAGAAAGGGAAAGGAAGTTACTAGCATGCTCCCCAGAATAACCCCTTGAGCACAGTCTAGCAGCTCATGACACTTTATGTACATTTAGTTTTTTACCCATCTTTGATTCTATGTAAATCAAAAGTGGCTTCTGTCAAGCCAGCTAAAACGTAGCACAATAGTCTCAAATATGATGTGCAGATTTTTCTTCTGACATTGTTTGTCATATTGTATGTGCATTAAATTTGCTCCATTAAAGTAATTCATTTCTTGTTCTGACTACTTTTCAGTCCTTGTCTGTGAGCAACTTTATAGACTCTCATGACTATTAACAAGGCTGAGTAGTTTAGAAACGGAGAGATGTAGGATGAGGCAATCAGAGCAAATCCCCCACATTGGAGTGTAACAAGAGGTTACAAAACACTTAACAATGTAACTCTGAAATCTCAGCCTCACTCCTCTTTCTTCAAATGAAAAGAAATAGAGTTATTTTAGAGATGTAATCATTTGAAATGGGAATGACATGAAAATATGTAAAGATCAGTAAGAACTACCCACGTTTTGCAAGCATATGCAATTTAAAAAAAAACATTTTAGACAATTGGCAATTTTGTTCTTTAAAGAGCATGAGATGTTCATCTGGTTACACAATCCAATTGAGAGGTAATGAGTTTAATAGGTTCAGGTTGCGCTGTAGCACTGGTATCTATTTTACAGCACCAACTTTAACTGTGGATATGAGGTCTTAGAAAAAAAGCTATTATGTTTTTCATTAACTGCAAAACTGTCCTCATCAGTCACAAATTATGACTATCTGGCACTAAAGCCATCTAGCAGGTTTCAGGTAAGAAGACTCTTCACATTTTATTTTTTGTTTCAGAAAATGACCCTGAAACATCCAGGCTTCTTTTAGGAGCTAGTATATTTCTTTCCCAAACTACATAGTTGTGGACTTCATTTGTTCCAAAACCAAACCTTTCCAACAAAGATGTTTACTATTAGGCACCTATCTCCACATGTAGGCACCTAACTCTAAGGCAGCTATTTTCAAAGGGGCTGAGCTTCTCAGTGAAGTTGATAGGGGTTGCTAGTGCTCAGCACTTCTGAAATTCAGGCCACAGTGACTAGGACTTCAAGAATAAAATAGTCACAATAATTCCATTTCTGTGGTTGGCCACCAATCATGTTCTAGCCAGACCACATTTCTACCCTTCACCATTTCCGCCCTCAGGAGGAAAATATGTCACTAAGTAACATGGTTAAAGGTGTGGAAACTCATTACACCCAAAGCCAGGTCTCCCGCCACTTTTATAAATGATGTATTTGTCATCTTGGGGTTAGGTGGCAGGAAACTGGTAACTCTTTATAATCAAGCAATGGAAGCCTGGAAATTCACCTGGCTGGGTGCCTGCTTAGCTGGTGAAGTGGGCTCACTTGGAGGAATACCTCAAGCGTACATAGATTGAACAAATCACTTTGCACTTTTATCAGCATGCCAAGAGGCTCTGACACCATCAGTTTCACAAAGTATCATTAAATAAAGCATTGTATTTTTAGGTTTCCACATGCACAGCTCATTCCTCTCTCTGCCCTGATAGAGCACGACAGCACAGTCCAGTAAACGCAAACTTGTGGTGGAGGGCAGGATATACAGGGTATAATCCCTATAGCTCTCCCTTCACAGAATTCCTACAGAATTTGATGCCTAGGGAGATGGTATGTTCCTGAAAAACTTGAATGTCCCTGTTTACAGGGCCTGCCCCCGCATTTTGTCTTGCTTGATATAAACACTTGCAGGCCCTAGGAGACCTCCAGGAGAGCCCACTCTCTCTCCTCTGAATGCATCCTCTGACTAGCTCTACCCTGCACACAGAGACAAACCTGCAAGGTGGCAAGAGGAATATGTTCTTACTCAGCTCAGGAGGGAATAGGCAACCTTTTTCTCTTCCCCTCCCCAGTCACCAAACATCTCCTGTGCCTACCTCCCTGACGACCACCAAAACCACTCTACATTCTGACCCCAACAGGTCTCCCACCTTTCACTTTGAAAATCTAGCCCCTCTATCAATGTAATGTTATGTACAGGAGTCTGAGCCCTCAGAGCTGGGCTGCATAATCCATTACACACCTGGCCCCTATATTGGTTGAGAGAGTGGAATGGCTAACAGCATTACTCATAGTATATCCAGCACAGGCAGTCGTAATAAATGCATTAATTCTATTTGTTTATTTACAGTTTTACAGAATTACATACTTAAAAAAAACAGACAAAAAACAAATGTGCCAAATTTGGATAATACCGCTTTGGTGTAAAGTAACTTCATTGTAAATCACAGAGAGGTTCATTTTCTGGTTTGAAATAGAAGGGGATGCAGAGGTAAACTACAGATAATACCATTCTCCGTGTTTTGCTGCAGTGAGATCATTCACATGGAACTTTCAGGCATTTTCCCCTCAATTTTGTAGAAGTTTAGCTTTTCAAAAGACAGGAAATGAATAAAATATCCTTACGGTGTTATTGATATTTAAATAAATGGCAATTGTAAAGGGAAAGTATTTTTACCTTTACTTTAAAACCTTTGTTCTCCTTTCTGAACAGCAGTTGTCTGTGACAAGAAATGACAGCCCACTTCCATTTCCATTAGTGATTCCAGACGCTAGGTCACACAGCAGTAGTAGCCGCAAGCTGAGAGAGTGAGAGGATTGCTCATTCTGTTTGTGGGCTGTGGATGCTACACAACAGGAGAAGGGCTATTATTGGCCTCTACCCCCTCCTGCTCTCTAATTTGGGAGCTAACTGGTGTAAATCAGCATAGCTCCACTGATCTCAATGGAGCTATGCTGGTTCACTTCAGCTGAGGATCTAACCCATAGTGTACAAAAAATATACTTTCTCTATAGAAAATACCTATATTTTTTTCAAGCAGCTCTCATACTTGATCATAGTCAATGGGAGGTGGGGGTACACAACACCTATGAAAATCAGATGCTCATATATTTAAACAATTTCTGGAGGGGAATACATTATTTTATTTTCCATGGGGTCTCCTTGTCCATCTCTCTAAACTGCCCCAGATTTGTAGACATTTTGGACTTTGGAATAGCCTCCCTCTTAAAATGTACTTTCAATCCGCTCTGCTTAAAAATGCCCCCATCATATCATTGTGTGAAATATTATGCCACTCTGCTTTCCATTACAATGGACCATCAACACAAACCTAGCTGGAAGTTTAATAAACTACTCCAATCTTCGGACCAGTTTGGGGCTGTTAGATACATAACAAAGTGTCCTCACAATGAATCAAGTAATTCCCTGGCATTCAGCTACTGTACATCTAGGAAAACCTATTGTGAATGACAAAGGCTGTCTAAGAATATTCTGCATGCTTACTATTTCCCTCCTGAGGCAACAAGCATTGTCTGAAAGGAAAGCGCCGTGTCTTGATTATCCCTTGAGAACAATAATTACTATAATAGAGAAATATGCCATACATTTTATTCTAAAGTAATTGAAAAAGTCTGACAGGCTAAAGCTTTCTGTATGTCCACTGCTCTGGGATTAGATCCTCTGAAAGTTAATGTATACGGGCAATGGGCCAAATTCAGCTTCAGATTTACAGGATTTAATTCCATTGACTTCAGTGCAGCTATACCTGCTTATAATGTGTCTGAATTTGGCCCAATGCCTTCAGCTACAACCAAAATGAATACTGAAAAACAAGCATCGAACATGTTAGTTCTGAATAATGACCATAGTCCTTGGCATACAAGCAACAGCTTTCCCTAAAAATAAGAGAAACCTATCTACTGCCCAATCTTTAATAGAGACACCCAAGTCTATAAATACCATGCTGAATCCAGTCTAGGATATGATTAACTAAAACACACAGGCAGGGTTAATCAGCCAAATGAAAGAAACTAAACGATACCTGAAATTTTACAGCATGTTCATAATGAAGAGTGTTTGGAGAGTAGGAGAACAACACAGGCCACACAGATTGGGGAAACGTAGCATCACTTTGCAAATATAATGATGACACCGCTAAGAACAAAACAGTCATGGATACAAAGCTCATTTTAACTCGAAGGGTAAATGGGTAAATGATTCATGCCCCTCTACTCTGATAGCGCTACAAAAATTTTCTTATGGATACCAGGGGATGAAATCCTTACCCCAGTGCACATTTTGTTGTTGATATCAAGGGGGCTAAGATTTCACCATTGATTCGGCAATACATGTGTGCCGTGACTGCATTCTGCAAGACACAAAATTCAGGGATCATTTAACTCTATTCTCTGATACAAGCCACTTGCAGAAGTTGCATATACAGTTATTTATTGTCCTCCTTCATTCCCCATTTTAAATTATTTGAAAAAGAAATCGCAAACTATGGTTCATCCTTTCATGGGTTTATATGCATTATGGGGATGATAAACGATTTGACTAGTCATCAATTAGGATGGTAAAAGCTTAAGAATTTTAATAAAGACAAAACACTTAAAGTACTTTAATAGCTAGAAATAAACTGTCATCCCTAATAAGAGCAGACTCTAATACTGTCCAATGCAAATTAATCACATATATGTATAGTACCAAGTATCTCATCAGTAACGTTCTGAATGACTTTGACATAGACCTGATGGACTTTTCTGTCATGTTAGTGATAAAATAAAAATTTCTAGTATACTATGCAGACATTAATCCAGCCTGACCGATAATTTTGGAGCTGCAATTACTAAGCAATACAAAAGAAGGCAACATAATACTTTAGTATTACATCAAATACAATTTGCCAAAAGGTTGCACATTCTGCAGCACAACAGAAAATATGCATAAGTATGATAAACTGTTAGTACTGGCCAATTTAGAGGTCAATAACAGAATACCAAAATCTTGGGTGCAAGTCAATAGCAAAGCTCCTATGTATTTCATTTGAGCCAGAATTTTATTCCTCATATTTATATTAAGTGTTCTTGAAGGATCAGAGCAGAATAATGCAGGGACAATAACTCCATTCCCTTGCTGCTGCCTTGAGATTTTCCTTGGAGAGGGAGGATGGCCTTATGGTTAAAATCTTAGACTGGGACTTGGAAGAAGTAGGTTCTATTTCCAAATCTACTACAGGGTTCCTCTGTGACCTTGGGCAATTCACTTAATCTCTCTTTGCCTCGGTTTCCCCATCTGTAAAATGCAGTGGATGATAATGCATTCTTTTTCCTCCCCTTTGCATCTATCTAGATATATCTATCTATATAAATAGTAAGAATTTCTTACCTATCTAAGTGTTTGCAGATTGCCTCACTCATTTGGGTTCTGATCATAGCTGTAGTCTTCAGGGGCTATTGTAATGCAAATAAATATTTGAATACCTTTAATATAAATTATTTCATATTTACTAAACAAGATTATATATTCTAAAGGTTAATTTGACCAGCGATAATGTTGACTTGTCTTTGTTCTCAGATCTGGTCTCATTTTGCCCAATATTTTGGAAAAGGAAACAAAGAAGTGGTTCAAATTCAATCTCAATCAAGCTGACATTGAGACAGTGTCAGCCGTTTCCTGAGACTTTAAAATAAACTATTCATTGCACCATTTGATAATTAAAATAAAAACATCAGCAGTGTTGTACTCCCCACACTACCTTTATCATAGCAACTCAGTAAACTACACAAACATTAGTCAGTTTGTACAGCACTTGGAAAATGTAAAGCACTACATAGGTGTGAAGTGTTATTGCCACAAATAATTTAAACAACCACATTAAGCATAATAATTAAATTGTGATACAAATTAAAAAAGAGAGGTAGCGACTTAAGATTTTTCTGGATGAAATGAAGGAAGAAGATCAATTTGGGGATCTTTGAAGACTTCATTCCGAACTGGGGTTAAGAAGTAGTCACAGAGGCTGGCAAAGAAAAGTAAGAGCAGACGACAAACTACAGGGTGCAGGGAGTAAGAGTTCAGACGCAGCAAGACAGATGTACAGTCAGGATAATTTCCCTTTAATAACAGAGTCTAAAATATTGTTCTCTTTGTGAGATTCTAAAAATGCTACTTGTCACCTCTCTCTGTGTCTTGCTGTGTCCAGACTCAGTTACTGCCCACACCCTGTAGAGTATTTCCTCTGCTCCCTGACCTAACCCAACATATAGGTTACTCACACTGCCTTGCTGGTCAGTGTTCATACTTTACGGGGGTACATAGGAGAATCATCTTTTAAAAGAAAGCCTAAAATCTCTTTCTTCGTTAGAAGTCTACATATTCTACTGCACAGGTTTCCTGGTAAGGACCAAGCAACGTTCAGAAGAGACAGGTTAGTAACTTATTTGTCATCCTGTTTGTCTCTAGAAGGAAACACAGGACTCTGTTTAGTAAATACTCAATGATTCTTACTTTTACATTTTATAAAACATTTTGAACTTTTTATTGGGCTTCAAATATTTGAACATTTATTAGGCTATTCGTGACCATACTGTTTTGTGGCAGTAATACAATACTGGCTATATTCCTTCCAATACATTTGCACATGTATGTGCATCAGACTGTAGAATAGTAAAACAGAATACTGTGGGCTGATGGCAAGACAAAATACTTGTCAACCCTTGCTCATGTTAGTGATCATTGACTATTTTATGTTGTCTAGACTTGCCCAAAGTTTTAATGGTAGTGCTTTGTATTGACCTATGGATTCAATACCTCTCCCACACTCTCACTTCTAGACCTGAAATGTCAAGGATGGAAGAAGTGTCATGACAGCAACACCACCAAACATTTTGGGAAAGAATGCTCCACATTTCTAGACAGTTAAAGAGCTTCATTCTGCATGAAACAATGGATAGCTGATACTGTATTCACCAACAGCCTTATGTTTATCAGCATGAAGTGCAGATCTGGTTTTCTGACACACACCCTATCACCCCAACAGATAACAGACAAAATGTATGGACCCTTAACTATCTAACACAAGATTTCCTCCTTCCAATGGTTTCTTCAGCCTTGTCTCCCATTATAATGTACCACAGGGATCACGCAAACAAAGACCTCAATGCAAGTCCCTCACACATGTGCCTACATTTATTAGAGCAGAATATTGTTCTACCCTCTTAGCCACCTTAAAATGCATCATTTCTCAAATGGATACCTTAATTAAAGAGGAAGTATGGCCTCATGGTGTAGGCCCTGGGCTCACACTTGGTAGATGTGGACTCAATTCCCCACTCTACCACCAATTTCCTTGGAAATACTGTGTGAAACTCATGCTCAATCTGGATTTGAATCTTGTGAAGGTTTTTTCTGGTTTTGTCTCCCACTTTTTGCTTATACTTTGTTTATTTCTGTAATAGCTATATAACCTCTTTCTCTCCTGCCTATTTAATGTGTTCTTTATAAACAACCAAATATTCCTTGATATGCTGAGAAGAAAATATGGATCTCATAGGCAAGATAAGAATGACTATTTAATAAAGTTATTGCTGGATGATCCCCTCATGAATTATTATTCTTGCTTGATGTCCAAACAATAAAATTGTACCACAGGAAGGAAATACAACTTTCCAAGGACTATGGAGCGAGTATTGAGTTTTTGTTTTTGATCTATATAAAGTCATTTAACAAAGATAAAACTTTTCCAATTCTGTTTGCATATGGCTCATTTGAAATTATAAGAAGAATTCACATTTATGCATATAACAAATTGTTTGGAGGTTGGTTCATTTCTTTTGGTGTTTTTTTTTCTCAAGAAATGACACTTCTTTTTGCAGATGAATCCCTGTATCTGCATGAACCCGTTCTTATGTCAGTGGGGTTCCACATAGTGGAAGAGTCCATCACCATGAAGGAGCTGGCAGGATTGGGAAAACAAATTGGCCAGTGTGCACCATGAAAAAACATCATTTACCAGTTGCTACCACTCAGTGGCATCTGCTATACCACTGTAGTCCTCTTTATTTATTTCAACCACAATAGCATGTTATTCTCAACCCTCTGATGTCGAACCATGCCATTTCAATGTGAACATGATCGTCAGCTACTGAGTTAACCATCTGATTGTGGCATGTTTAGCCAGCAAGCTTCTTTCTCATTTATAAGTCTACTTACTTGATTACCTGCAACATCTCATTCTATTTGGGACTAGGGTTTCCTGTGCAAGGTCATTTTAAATGCAAATATATATTATCACACACACACACACACACACAAACACCCCCTTTGGACCAGATCCTCAACTTGTGTAAATTGTTGTAGCTCAATGAAGACAATGGAGCTATGACAATTTATACTATCTGAGGATCTGGCCCCCTTTTTCCCAGCAGATTCAACTCAACTTCCATACTTATTCTTTCATTGCTTGTGAAAGGTGCAAGGTTGAAGTCCCCCAAAACTGCTATCCTTGAAACAGGCACAACATAGGCAGATGCAGCAATAATTACACTATCTTTGACCTGAAGCAACTATTTTGTGGCATGAGAAGATAATTTAGTCTTAATATGCATTGAGTCATTCTTTTGAGACTGCCTATAAGCGTACTTATTAGTGCCAAGTGAGTTTTGCACTCTGGACACCTGTCCACCAGGATCTGGGTTGATTCAGTGTTAAACTGATGGTTTTTATAACAGAAGCAGGTATACACAAATGTATTTCAACCCTCTTCTAAACTGTTTCATGTTTACAAAAATAACGATTCTGGTCCTTTAAATTACAGATTACCATAGAAGCACTAGTCTGAGCCATGTGCAGTTTCCTTTTGCCAATTTTCTGTGAGGCATTTGCTTAGACATTTTACTCACATTCAGTCACATTGAATTTCTAATCCCACTTCAAGACTCTTTGTACTATGCATTGTCTTTTACCCCCTCATTGGGAAACATGAGAATCTGCTCAGACAGACTTTGTCACATCACGTGTTATGGCTGTTTTGTTTTACATCATCTACTGAGGCGCAGAACACACTGACTATGACAAGAGGCTTTTTTCTGCTTAAAACAGGGGCGGGGGATGGGGGGCAAGCACATACACAAGTGAAAGTCACACAGTCCAAAAGGAAAAAAAAAGGCAAATTATCACTTATCATACTACTTAAATAGGTGTTGGCTAACATGCTAGTGATCTGCTGTGAAGTCAAGTTGCAAATAGATTCTATTGTGTTAGATTTGTATGTACCACATGTTACTCAGCTTTTGAGGCTGAGCCATTTATGTTTTTCATAATTATAACAAAAATGTTCTGTGACACTTTTATAAAGGGAAAGTTCTGCCAGGATTATGGTGAACAGTCTGTTTTATTTTTATATATAGATCACTGTCAACTAAAATTAAAGAGAAAGAACAAACGGGCAAGTTAAGCCCCTTTGTTACTGATGTTCCAGTGGACCTAGGGTGTGCCCATTGTTTCATTTGTTTCACATTCCACCTAATGTTCATAAGCAGCAACACCTGGATATACCCATAATATTCAGCAGCTCAGCAGGTATGGTTTACCTACATAGGGTTGGTTCACCAAGCAGCAAAGCATTTTCTGCCTGGATTGTTCAGAGGTCAGCAGATGCATGGACATACCTACTGTAACTGATATATTTAGCAGCAGTCAAGGTTTGTTATTGTGTAAGTTATTGTGGAGGGAGAATTTCAAAGCTGGCTAGATGACGATCTCCCATTATTTCAAGAGAAGCAACGCATTTACTTTATTGCACTCAGCACTGAGTTACACACAAATCTCTTAGTGGGAATGGTTCCTATACCACTGGTGCCAAATTCTAGTCTCAGATACATGGCATCCATCACTGAGAAGCTTGAAAAATCAGCTGTTGGGTTGATATTTTTAGTGCATGCACATATGAACTGAGCTACTGAACTTAAGCTCTGACCTTTTCAACCTGTTGTCTTCCTACTTCTGCTTTGTATGTGATCTTTTCCATGACCCTTTTAGCTTCCTATGACATATCGCACACTTAAGGTATATCTACACAGCAAACCGGTTAGTGCAGGTAACAATATAACAACAGTAGTGACACAGGATGTAAATACAACTCTGGGGTAAACAGCACCATTTTTGCCCCCTGTCTTCCCTACAGAACCTCTATTTTGTGCTGATAGTGACTGCTCTCTGTGGAAATAAACAGAAAAACTACTGAAATTATCTAAACTAAAACTGAGGTACTTTATTTTTGCCAGTAAAGAGATTTAGGGGAGAATATTGCCTCATCTATATTGTGCTACCATGTGCGGATATGTACGTAGGTCTTAGCCTTGCTCAGTCCCTCGGAGGAGGGATGTGGTGAATATCACTTTCCTGCAACCAAATTCTGGGTGACATTCAGAAAGGCATTGGCAGGCTTGAGAGAGAGACACAACACTCTGTAATTAGACAAAGCACTGTCCTGACACTTGGGTTGAGATTGTGAAAAGAAGTAAAGGAGCAAAAAATTGGGATATCCTAGAAACCTTCTCCAACAAAAGCTACATTCACACACCCTTATCCTTGCTCAATGAGACCTAGCACAAGTATATATGGTAGTGTAGCCACAGTAGCATGGGCAGTGGTTGCACAAGCACGGCTCAGCCCTGCCAACTACAAACCTGCCTGAACCCCATGTATACATACTTGGCACAGCTAAGCCATGCCACCACTCCCACTGCCCTTCTACCATGGCTACACGGCTATTTATATTCATGCAAGCAGTCATCAAGCTAGTGTATGTGCACACGAGCTAGGAATCACACTCCTTGCTCGTAGTGTAGATGTAGCCAAAGATAGATAAAGTCTGATTTTCGATCACACTGAACACAGATTTAAACCAGTGCAATGCCATTGACTTCAGTGGAATCACTCCTGATTTGCACCATTTTCAGTGATAGGCGAATCAGGCTCATAACGTCTACATTCCAATCATACATTTATACATAACTGTTACTCTATGTACTTTATGCCAGCTTGTCAGGATCTCCTTTAATCCTAACAGTTAGCAGGTGAACTGCTGAATGTCGGCTTGAGGAGGATGGAAAACTGTACTATGTGGTCCTTGTTTAGTGACCTTACAGTGAGAACACTGTTTTTTTTTTCTTCACAGCAGATGATTAAGCATTACAGATAGGATTAAAACCTTCACATCCTTAAACAAATGTCTTTTTCAAGTATCTAATACAAAGCAGGTCTAGAAAGTCTGCAGCTATAATGATTTCATGTTTTGCTGATCCGGGCCTTTTCTACTGAAAGACCTTTTAGTGGTCCCTAGTGGAAAGTTGAGATCAGCATTTAAATGCAGGTCTACCTTTTCAACATAAGTCCTCAGAAGCCAGTATTTCACAGTATGCTGAGAATACATAGATATAGATATTTTGAATATACATATATATTGTTGTCCTTTATTTGTGATGTCTCCAAGATTAATTAATTTTAATCAAGGGTCCGGAATTTGTGCTTGTTTTTCTCCTCTTCTCAGTTTATGTAGAAGCAAAAACACCTCCTAATAAGACAGCACATATTTAAGACACTTTCTTTGTGTGAAACACCTCTTTCCCCAGCCAGTTAGGGACCAATTATAGAAATTTCCTCTCTCCTTTCAATTTCTACAGCTGAGGAGCAGTCCTTCCTCTCCTAGGTAACAAGCATGCTGCACATGTGCAGTGGGACACAGAAAGCAAATGTGTTTGTTTTCTTTTCATTCTGTACAAGTAACCCTCACACTCTGTTATAAAGCCACAGCTAATTTTTAGTTTTAATTAAACAAGAATTCTCATTAAAGAAAATAAGCACACTGCAAAATCAATGAGGATATCAATTTACCTTGCACACCTGCCATCTTCTAGATCTGTCATTTTCCTCCCCCTCCTGCCTCCTGCAAAAACTCCCAGTAATGACATTCTCCAGGCAAAGGGCTCACAGGCTCCTCCTCCCAGCACTGTGGGTCCTACTGATTACATCATTTTAAACTAAAGTAATGTTCTTGTCCATTGGGAGGCCTTTAGGAAAAACTGATCAGTGCAAAAAGTTTCATGTTGTAAAGTTAATAGAACAACTGGCCTGCTCATTCAGTTCCTTCTTGTGTTTTGTGGTCTAAAGGAACCTAGTTAAATCAATCTCAGCCTACCTAAACTAAGGCCTTGTGTCATAAATATAAAGGGAAGGGTAACCACCTTTAAATCCCTCCTGGCCAGAGGAAAAACCCTTTCACCTGTAAAGGGTTAAGAAGCTAAGATAACCTCGCTGGCACATGACCAATGAGGAGACAAGATACTTTCAAAGCTGGAAGGGACCCTTCACTCTGTTTGTGTGATGCTTTTGCCAGGACCAGAGCAGGAATGCAGGTCAGAAGTCCTGTAAAGAGTTAGTAAGCAATCTAGTTAGATATGCGTTAGATTCTGTTTTGTTTAAATGGCTGATAAAATAAGTTGTGCTGAATATTCCTGTTTTTGTGTCTTTTTGTAACTTAAGGTTTAGCCTAGAGGGATTCTCTGTGTTTTGAATCTGATTACCCTGTAAGGTATTTACCATCCTGATTTTACAGAGGTGATTCTTTTACTTTTTCTTCAGTTAAAATTCTTCTTTTAAGAACCTGATTGCTTTCTCATTGTTCCTAAGATCCAAGGGTTTGGGACTGTGTTCACCTATGCAGATTGGTGAGGATTTTTATCTAGCCTTCCTTAGGAAAGGGGGTGTAGTGCTTGGGGGGGATATTCTGGGGGGGAAACGTTTCCAAGTGGGCACTTCCCCTGTTTGTCGTGTAACACTTTGGTGGTGGCAGCATTTAACCTAAGCTGTTAAGAATAAGCTTAGGGGGTCTTTCATGCAGGTCCCCACATCTGTACCCTAGAGTTCAGAGTGGGGAAGGAACCTTGACACCTTGTCTACACTAGAGGGGAGATTGATCTAAGTTACGCAACTTCAGCTACATGAATAACGTAGCTGAAGTTGGCGTACTTAGATCTACTTACTGCGCGGTTCACACTATGCGATGTTGACAGGAGATGCTCTCCCATCGACTCCCCTTGCACTTCTCGTTCAGATGGAGTACAGGTGTCGATGGGTGAGCAATTGGCGGTTGATTTAGCGGGACCCATTAAATCGACTGCCGATGCATCAATCGCTGCACATCGAACCCCCAGTAAGTGTAGAGAAGCCCTCAGTATACAAGACAAGCAGGCTCATTTGGTGCTCTATATCCACATATTGCAATTGTACTTCCCATTGTGAATGTGAAACAATGCATACCATACGGTATGACCTTGTCAAACTCACTGAGTAGCAAATGTAAGGATCAGCATTCTCAACCACTGCTGTATACCTTTAAAGTTCTACTTCTGAGAAGCTCCATTTCTTAGCTAAAAAAGGCACATGCCATTCTTTCAGTGCATGAAAGCTTTATGTGGCAGATCCTGGTGAGAAGAGGAATGATCAAACTTTGGAGTTTGACTTATATATCTAAGCCAGGATCATGAAGGTGATCCTTCAGATCAGGGAGTTGGGTTTTGAGTTGTTTTTTTTTTCTCCTTCTCCAAGATATTCCCTTTTGGTAATTGTCTCTAGGTAGTGACAGCTTTAAAACAGTGCAAACTGTGTATTCTGGGTCCTACTGTGGAAAGAAAAGCCTCATTCCGCAGGTCATGGGGGAGGCAAAAAAAAAAATATTTTGACTAACTTCTGCCTTGAGATATGCCAACGGCACCCCCTAAAATTTGACAAAGCATGAAGAGAATTCCCTTCACTACACAGAACCTCCAAACTAATGCCCTAATCCTGCAACAGACCCTGTACAGCAGATTCCTGTGTCCACACGGAGCTCCACTGACTTCAATAGGTTCTGCACACGTGCAGGACTCTGCCCAAGCACAGCAGCGTGAAGGCCTAGGATATTAAAAGAGTCAGCGTGTGGAGAAGGTGCTAAAGGATCTATAGGGAAGGAAAACAAGAACACAAACCAGTCCTAGGTTCTGAACCAGTTTTATGGGAAACACAGCAAAAAATATTTCAGTTTCACTATTCTGTGGCCTGCTTTGCCGGCTGCTGCAGTGACTTGGTTGGCTTCCCCAGTGCTGGTATGCAACAAGTGTAATCTTTATCAGTGCACACATACAACACTACATACAGTGTGTTACACAGACCCCTAAATACATAGACACATACATCAAATAATAAATTAACAGTAAATACTTGTAGCAACTAAAACCTCATTCTTCAAGGCTAAAGCTCTCTGCAAGCTGAGCAAAGAAACAGCTACACTAGCTCACCCTTACAGTAACTATCAATATCTGTCTAGAGGGCATGACTAATATTTAATACTGCTTAAATTATTATGTAAAAATTAGCATTCACTAATATAAATATGCGCTGCTCCTTCTACCATCCTCCATCTCACTGGTTAAGATTATTGTATATCATGTCCAAAATATGTGCTTTGAATATTAGTTTAATATCCTAATTGTAATAATCGACTCCAGTCACACGGATACAAATTTTCAGCGAAGTGCGCAGTTAATTAAGAGTTTGCTACGTTGAACATGTGTTCCCCTTTGAGGCAACATCAAAAGCAAACTTGGACCAATGTTAAGAAATATATACGAGTAGCTCAGATGTGATTCACCTGCAAGGTAATGTGCTCTAGAGGACTGCAGGCAGGGTTAATAGCTCTCAGATCAGAGCTCCTGAGCTCTAATCTTAGCTCTCACACAGATTCCATCTGGGGTCTAAGACAAGTCATTAACCCTCTCTGCTTTTATTTTTTTTTCACTTGTAAAATAGGGATAATAATAGTTAACGGTTGCCATGAAAAAGTCAATATCTACCAATGGCAACCACCCCATCTAACCTGAGATTCCACATTTAGGGCACGCTCCTGCCGTCTTTTAAGTCAATGGCAAAATTCCGTATTTCCTAATCTAACCATCTAGAAATTCTGTGGTAACTCAAATATTACAGGATTGTACCTATTGGCAAATGTCCTCTGTTTAATGGTGATTACTGTACTTAGCTGCCTCAGAGGGAAGTTGGGAGAATTAATTAGTTCATGTTTGTACTGAATTTTGAAGAGCTAAAAAAATAAAAACCACAATGTGAGTGGTTTATTACCTCAGGAATTTTGCATTTATGGCCTGATCCTGTTCCCACTGCAGTCAACGGAAGTGTTGTCATTGGCCTCAATGCAAACAGCTTCAGGCTTTCATTAAGTCTGTGATCTATCACAAATGAAATGATTGTGGTGGCCTCAACCTCATGTAGTGTCTGTCTGCCTAAACCAGAAAAGTGTAGCATGATTTCAAATCGTTATTATTATTACTTATGATTTGTAAAGCCCACATAGTTTCCTATGATCTATATAGACAACTAAAAACGAGACAATTCATGTTCCAGGAGCTTGTAGTCCAGACAGACAGTACATACTATTGTAGGGAAGGGGAAGGGAAGCAACAAGCAGCAGTGCTGTGTGATATACATTGGCCTGCTTTGCAGTGACACCTACAAAAAACTAGACAAGTTAGACTGATGCTAAGCAGAGACCACAGCCTATGACGCTGACCAAAATTGTCTGTTTCCTTGTTCTTCCCGATCTGTCCATATCCATCTGTTGTCTTTTTCCTTATAATTAGATTGTAAGCTCTTGGGGGCAGAAACTGACTTGCTGATCTGTGTTTGAACAGTGCACAACAGGATCCTGGTCCATGATTAGGGCTCCTAGGTGTTATGATAATATACAATAATAAATAATGGCCCTGCAACTTTCTTTTTCTTAAGGGGGGATTTAATATGAAGAGGGGGAAGACACAGAGGATTCAGTGAAGGGAGAAGTTCCATGTTGATATAAGCTACAGATGCTGAGGATGAACCAGAGGAAATATATAAACTTGTCAGTGTGCATTACCACATACCACACAACAGAACCACTAACCCAGGAACCTATCCTTGCAACAAAGCCCGTTGCCAACTGTGCCCACATATCTATTCAGGGGACACCATCACAGGGTCTAATAACATCAGCCACACTATCAGAGGCTCATTCACCTGCACATCAACCAATGTGATATATGCCATCATGTGCCAGCAATGCCCCTCTGCCATCTGCATTGGTCAAACTGGACAGTCTCTGCGTAAAAGAATAAATGGACACAAATCAGACGTCAAGAATTATAACATTCATAAACCAGTCGGAGAACACTTCAATCTCTCTGGTCATGCAATTACAGACATGAAGGTCGCTATCTTAAAACAAAAAAAACTTCAAATCCAGACTCCAGCGAGAAACTGCTGAATTGGAATTCATTTGCAAATTGGATACTATTAATTTAGGCTTAAATAGAGACTGGGAGTGGCTAACTCATTATGCAAGGTAGCCTATTTCCCCTTGTTTATTCCTACCTCCCCTCCCCCCAGACGTTCTGGTTAAACTTGGATTTATGCTGGAAATGGCCCACCTTGATTATCATGCACATTGTAAGGAGAGTGGTCACTTTGGATGAACTATTACCAGCAGGAGAGTGAGTTTGTGTGTATGTGTATGGGGGTGGGGGGTGGGTGAGAAAACCTGGATTTGTGCTGGAAATGGCCCACCTTGATTATCATACACATTGTAAAGAGAGTGGTCACTTTGGATGAGCTATTACAAGCAGGAGAGTGAGTTTGGGGGGGGGGGAGGGTGAGAAAACCTGGATTTGTGCTGGAAATGGCCCAACTTGATTATCATACACATTGTAAGGAGAGTGATCACTTTAGATAAGCTATTACCAGCAGGAGAGTGGGGTGGGAGGAGGTATTGTTTCATGGTCTCTGTGTATATAATGTCTTCTGCAGTTTCCACAGTATGCATCCGATGAAGTGAGCTGTAGCTCACGAAAGCTCATGCTCAAATAAATTGGTTAGTCTCTAAGGTGCCACAAGTACTCCTTTTCTTTTTTCGAATACAGACTAACACGGCTGTTACTCTGAAAAGTGTGCATTATGAATCCCCATCTGTGCCCGATCCACACAGACTGTGAGTCTGTTACAGCTCTCAGCTTCAGAACCTCGTTCTATAGCTCAGTGGTTTTCAAACTGTGGGTCACGACTCAAAGCACTGGGTTGCGGTGGCTCCGGTCAGCACCGCTGACTGGGCAGTGAAATGTCCCGTTGGTGATGCTCCCAGGATAAGGCTGGCTAGTTCCTGTCTGCTCTGACACCACGCTGCACCCCGGAAGTGGACAGCAGCAGATCTGGCTCCTAGACATGGGGGCCACAGGGCTCCGCACGCTGCCACCACCCCGAGCACCAGCTCTGCACTCCCATCGGCTGGCAAGATGGTGGCTGTCACACCTGTTGTCACCATTCCAAACATTCACTTCCTGAAGGACGACACCTTTTGCCAATCCCTAGAACATAGGGTGATTCATCCAGAAGTTGCAATTCAGCACAGTGGAAATGAGGGAGTATACAGACTATCAGGAGGGGCTAAATTCAAAGAATAAAGGAAGAATTGACATATCTTTTTTTTTTCAGAAAACAAGCAGAGCAAAACTACTACTTCCCCTTTAAGAGAGGGGAGAGGGTAAAATGGCGACAAAACATCTCTGGACAGTGTTAAGCCACTGGCAAAGGACTATCATTGGCTGAAATAGTGGCGGAGAATTTAAACACCGTTAGGAGAGCGAAGACAGAGTGTGCAAAAGACAGGCACCCGTGTGGAAAGCAGAACATTTCTGAGCATGTTTTATCTCCAGAAAAGGAAAACTCTATCAAGAGGGGACAATACAAAACTCCTGCTTGAAAGGCAAAGGATATTTCTGAGCCTACTCCTTTTCTTCTCTCCATAGCAGTGTTTCAAGGGATTCCCACATTGCTACAAACACTTAAGAAAACCTGCTAACTAACCATTTAAACCAGAAGAGCAACAAGGGACAAACTCTATTTCGTCTGTATTGGTTCCACACTTGGCCTCCTCAGTAGTCATATATCATTATTCATCTCAGCTTCGTGTCACAGTCCTTTTCAGATCTCTATTTTCAAAAGCCTGATAGCTCACAAGCAGCGTTTCTAAACATAAGATCTCCTGCCTTTGAAACCACTATCTATAATGCAGCCACATATTCAAGTGAGTGCTGAGTCCACACTGGGGAACTGAGTATCTCTACTTCTCAATGCTATAAACACCCATTTCTAGCCTTGCTGTGAGGTTTTGGAATTTAAAGCTCTTACATTCTTTATTTATAGTAAAGGTTGTTTCAAGATCCACGACTGAACATTGCCCTTGCTGGGCCCTGGGCAGAGGTAAATTTGGGTAGGAGAGAAGGGTATCTGCACATATGGAGGGAGGAGGAGGAATATTTCTCCAATAGTTGATTTCTCTCTTTAAAAAAAATAAAAATAAGTGGCAGCTTTTGATGCTGATCTGGGGTTAAGGATGTTAAAGTCCCAGAGAGATGAATAAGTGAGCAAAGTGACAGTCAGAGAAGTACATGATACTTCTTATGTGGCTCTGCATTTTCTTATATGGGAATCACCTGTATATATACATGGACACATATGTGTATATGCATGTGATAAGCTGTAGAGCTATGTGAGAAATTAATTTATTATTGTTAACCACCTATGGTGTCCTGTGTCCACTTTTCATCACCTCTAGATTTACACTAACATTCCAAAATCCTGAGGAGCAGCCATTTACACACACACACACACACACACACACACACACACACACACACACACACATCCATTTTATGAATAACAAATTGCAATGCAAATTCTTGACATAAAATTTTGCATTAAAAATTCTCATCTGTGTTACAGGCAATGGTTTAAAAAGTGTTAAATCACTTAGGTGCCTAATTTCCATGAGACTTAGGCACTTCTGAAAATGTTTTATACTATTTCTTTACTTTTTACTCAATTTAGACAGTGACATTCTATTAGGCAGCTTAACTTTTGGTTTACAGCCAATTTCATTTTCTGGTTCTTGTTCGCAATGGGCTAACCACAGAGAAAGGATGACCCAACAGTTGCGGTGCTGGCTTTGGGATTCAGGAGTTTGTGTCTGAGTCCCTGTTCTAGCACACAATTCCTGTATGACCTTTGCTGAGTCACACAGTCTCGCTGTGCTTCAGTTTCTCATCTGTAAAATGGGGCTAACCCCTTCCTCACAGGGATATTGTGAGGATAGATACAATAAATAAATAAAGATTTGAGTCACTCAGATCCTGTGGTTACAAAAATGTTCACATCTTCCAGCCAGCTCTAATAAAAGCCCATTTTAAGTCAATAGGAGTCTCCTATAGACATCAGTGGTTTTTATATCTGGCCTTTGCACAGCAAAGTGATGTTTGGGTTTCCACCATTGGAAACCCACTGCAGGATAATATTTCAATAGATAACAAGGTTGGGGTTTTTTTTCCCCCACTGAGGTGATTTTGTTTGTTTGTTTTTGTTTTAACACTGAACAGTTCTATTTGGTTTTGTTTCTGTAAAATCCTTTGTTTACAGCAATTTAGTCTTGGACAAAAATACTTGACAGTGTCCCTTCTCACCAGTGAAAGAACCACAGGGGAAGAGAATCAGAGGGAGGAGAAGAAAGGAAAATGGTGATGGGAGTGAGAGTTGCAAAAATACAGCAGTGATGAGAACTGCCAGGATAAAGAGCCACTGTGAGAGACATGAAAAGGAAGAGGAGCACTGCTACAAGAAGCGGAACTTGGATAGTACAGTGTTTGAGTAGCTGCTAAACAAATATTCACTGTAAAGCAAGTGAAGGAAAGAGGTACAAGTGAGGAAAGGGAAGGAGGGGGCGGGGAAAGTCAGAGGGTTTGAAGTAAAAGGAAGAGCAGAAGAAATGCATACTGTATTTGCTAAGTCTCAGGACTCTGCCACATGGATTCATGGTGAGCGAAACATTACTTTATTCTCAGCCATACAACTTTTCATTCGCTTCAACAAACACCCCACATCATACCATTTCTCATTCTGTTACAAGGTTTTTAGTTAAGTTTCACATTATTTTCCAGCTTCTCTCAGACCCCATACAAAGACACTTTGCCCACACTAGCCTTTTCACACTATGTCAGTTATCATTCATTATGAAGCTGAAAGTCTGACACTGTTTAACTGAGCACAGCTACAGACCCTACACTGTTTCAGAATCTTCTGTAAACTAATCCAGTTTGTTATAAGTATGATAATCATAGAATCACAGAAGATTAGAGTTGGAAGAGACCTCAGGAGGTCATCTAGTCCAACCCCCTGCTCAAAGCAGGACCAGTCCCCAACTAAATCACCCCAGCCAGGGCTTTGTCAAGCCTGATCTTAAAAACCTCTAAGGATGGAGATTCCACCACCTCCCTAGGTAACCCATTCCAGTGCTTCATCTCCCTCCTAGTGAAATAGTGTTTCCTAATATCCAACATAGACCTCCTGCACTGCAACTTGAGACCATTGCTACTTGTTCTGTCATCTGCCACCACTGAGAACAGCTGAGCTCCATCCTCTTTGGAACCCCCTTTCAGGTAGTTGAAGGCTGCTATCAAATCCCCCCTCACTCTTCTCTTCTGCAGACTAAACAAGCCCAGTTCCTTCAGCCTCTCCTCGTAAGTCATGTGCCCCAGCCCCGGATCATTTTCACTGCCCTCCGCTGTACTCTCTCCAATTTCTCCACATCCTTTCTGTAGTGGGGGGCCCAAAACTGGACGCAATACTCCAGATGTGGCCTCACCAGTGCCAAATAGAGGGAAATAATCACTTCCCTTGATCTGCTGGCAATGCTCCTACTAATGCAGTCCAATATGCCATTAGCCTTCTTGGCAATAAGGGCACACTGCTGACTCATATCCAGCTTCTCATTCACTGTAATCCCCAGGTCCTTTTCTTCAGAACTGCTCCTTAGCCAATTGGTCCCCTCAAAATGCCTCGGGCTCCTCAAAATAAGTATATGTAAATTGTGTAGTGCAGTTGAAAGGCAGCAGTTTGGTATGTACTAGATATTATAAGGTCAAGAGGCAACTATCTCACTGAAAAACATCAACATTCAAAAATATGTCCCCAAATCATATGATAGACAGTTAGGGAGTCTGTGTACTCACCATTAGTGGGTCATTTGACTGTGGGTCTGTGTTTTCTCCATTCATGGATCACATGTTAGACACACGGATTAACAGTGAGCAAGACATTACTTTATTGTCAGCCATAACACTTTTCATTCGCTTCAATAAACACCCCACATCATACCATTTCTCATTCTATTACAAGGTTTTTTAGTTCAGTTGCACATTATTTCCCATCTTCCCTCAGCCTGGTAACCGCATACAAAGTTTGCTAGCTGTCTCACCGCTTTGCCCACATCTCAATGAAAAACACTAGCATTCAAAAACATGTCCCCAAATCATTCGAGCGCTTCTCTTTTTGAGGAGTCTGATACATTTGAACAAGAAAACAGAAAGTGTTCCTTTTACTCTTTCCCACACTGTTCATGCTATCCATTTATCACCAGCCAATCTTGAGAGATGACTGTGGCCTGTTCCTGTCCATCTGTAGTAGCATATGTAGATTCTCCTCCACATGATATAAAAGCAGCTGCAACTGTAAAAGACAAGATTCTGGAAATAGGTGGAGGTAAGCAGCCAGTTAGGAGAAAGCTATGAAGGCACTACCATTATTCTAGCTTTGAACTAACTGACTGCAGTCTGGCTCTGATTGAGCAGAGCACTTAAGCACACGCTTAGCCTTAACCACATGAGCAGTCCCATGGGCTTTAATGGGACCACATACTTAAAGTTAAAACACATGCTGAAGTGCTTTTCCAGATTGGGCCATAGTGTTCTGAACCTTACAGGATCAAGCGTTTTATAGTGAAAGAAAAAAACATTGCACAATCTTTACATTTTTAGTTGACTTTAAACTTAAATAACTACAGCCAAGTTTACAGATATGGTACACCTATCACAGTAACTAAAATAATCATGAAATATGTATAGTCATCACACTAGAAGAGATACAATTGCCTATATTCATGGGAAAAATTATTGCTGGCAACGTTAGCTCTTTGCTAGACATTTTGATGGTCTCCTTTACATCTCTGGAGCCAAATTCTGCAATCATTTGTCTAAATTCCCTGAAAATCTCAACTTCAGCATTTAGGAGGTTGAGAGGTATGTCTGTCTGCAGAAAGTAAGTGAAGGAAAGCAAAAATTAAGATATGAAGTTCAGATTGATTATGTGTGCTTACTAGACTAATGGAGTGCACATTTTGTCCTACTTCTGAGAAGCATATCAGGAACTTCTTGCTCCTATAGTACATCAGAAGTAAAATAACTGATACTATATGAGTTATTGTAAACTTGATCTTATACTAATTGTCCCAGTGCTAGTGCAAATTTTCAAAAGTATTCTGCAACCAGTATACTGGATTAAAATCTTTTTCCACCCCAATCCTGAAAAATGAATCAGAATTACAAAAAAGTTCTAGAAGTAAATAACGTATCTACTGTACACTTTCAAGTTGTTTGTTAAGATGTACAGGATTCCTTCCAGTTGTTTTCACTCCGAAAACTGAAAACACTGACTAAACAGATATATGTATTTTTTTCAAATGATCTTCAATAACTAGATTGTAGAACTGTGTGAACTCTTTGATGTAAAATAACAAACACTTGAATTCGCCTACGTATGAATTCACAAAGTTCTGTGAACATACAGTGATTCGTACACAATTTTCCTTGGCAGAACATAAGGACAAGATTTTTATGAATGGGTGTCTAAACGCAGGCTCCCAAGTCGGTATTATTGTGCTGAACCCATGTCCTCCTGTTAGTGGAAAGACACATTTTAAAAGCATGCTATTGATAATTCCTGTACCTCCCTCAAGCTCATCTGTAGTCAGTGATCTGTTCAATCTGCCTGAAACTGGGTGGAACAAGGAGCTCTCTCTGGGAGTTTATGGGCTCCAGTACAGCAACATGCAGAACCCTAAGTAGAGATTTGTGGCTGTACAGGCACAGACTGAGTTATCACTGGTATAAATTGCGTGGAATATTTAATTTAGGGTGGTTACACACAAAATATTCCTGCCCTTCTGAATGTCTTTACCATTTTTGAAAGTTATTCCTCACAGAGCTTTTTCAGGCCTAGCCCAGCCCAGAATCAAACCCGACCAAAGTACAGCTGAACTGAATCCAATTGACGCATGCTGTCCGTTTTCAGACCCAACCTGATCCCAACACTTCCCCCAACCCTGTGTCAGGGCCAGGTCCACTGCCTCGTCCTTGGCATTCAGCATGGTGGGAGCTTCCCGCTCTCTACAACCTGTGCTCGCAATCTATCTCTGGCTGCTCCTTGCCCCTGGGGTTGGCGCAGTGGTGGCTGCATGCCCCTCAGACTGAGAGGTGCTGCGACTTAACAGCAAACTCACTCTGCAGCACACACAGTGCAGAGAGGCAATGGCAGCCATGAGTGGGACAAGCAACTTTCTCTGTGGCAACTCTATAGGCAGGAGGATGTGATCAGAGATGACCTGAACCAACCCAAGCCCGAGAGGGTTGGATTATTTGCAGACATGACCTGACCGAAACCCAACACATGGAGTTGAGTCCCATCATGTTCAGGGTGGGTTACCAGGCTCTAAGTTCTCTTACATATAATGTGGAAGAATGGTAGAACTAATACAAGCTTTCAAACTTCATACATCTGCCCAGGGTACAGGAAAACTATTTCCTCTTGGATTAAAAAGGTGGCTGCAGCATTCATTGCACCCATCAGATGCAGCGTTAGATATATTCCACTCCACCAGTTTTCCAGCACACCCACACCCACACACCCCTGGATTGTCCGATTTGTTAAGGCCATGTTTCTCCAAGTAAGTGAAGGTTCATAGCATTTAAGGCCAGAAGGGACCATTATACTTATCAAGTGTGACCTGCTGCTTAACACAGACCACAAGAAACTCACCCAGTGATTCTTACCTCAAACTCTATAAATTATGGCTGAGCTAGATCATCAAGTGATGGAGAATCCACCATGTCTCCAAGTAAGTTGTTCCAAAGATTAATTACCCTCAGTGTAAAAAAGTATCTTACTTTCACTTTGAATTCATCTAGTTTCATCTGCCAGCTACTGGATCTTGTTATTCCTTTGTCTGCTAGCTCAGAGAGCCCTCTACTCTCTGCAGTCTTCTTCCTATGTACATATTTATAGATCATGGTCAAGTCATCTCTTAACTTTTTCTTGGATTGAACTTGGATTTTCAACAGGTTGATCTTGTTTAGTTTCTCACTGCAAGGCAGATTTTCATTTTTGTGGCTCTTTTCTGAACTCTCTCTATTTTTTCCCAACATCATTTTTAGAGCATGGATACTGGGACAGAACACAGTAATCAAGTAATGGGCTTGCTGACTCTCAACTGGTAAAGGTTCCTTACGGACCCTACACCAGTGAGGTGAGTCAGACATGCTTCTGTGAAGCTCTACCTTGTGTCATGGTTGGGTGGTTGAGGTTCAGGGAGCCATCAATGGCTCTCTGCAGTGTCCCCTCTCCACTGCACTTGAGCAGAGCTCAAGCAGGGTGGAGAATCTGCCTCTAAGATCCAAGAGCCACACTGTGACAGCCCTTCGTGCAAGTGCCTTATTCGTGTAAATGTCTGTCACAAACGCAACCTCTGCTCTTGAGGAAACACAAGAACTCTTCCCTCAGCACAACCTTGGGAGAGTGCAGGCAAAGGTGGGGACATGGCGCTGCCCATGTCAGCACCCACACAGAGTGGGGATGGACACACTAGGGATTCAGACTCTACCACTCCAAAGAATGCTGCAGCCTGCACTTGCATCCTTTGCTGGTCGGAGCCCTTCAGGGATGAACTGTGCATCTCTACGACCCAGTCTCACCTGAAGTTCCCCATGGGCTATTGCAACTGCTGAGCACCCGCCTCTCAAATCAGTAGGTAAAATCCTCATTGCAGTTTGACCCTATCATTTGAGGAAGCACATCATATGTAAGGAGAGTATAATTTTACTGTACCCTTGTATAGGGGTTGCAAAGATGGGGTGATATAATTTTAGCAGGAGCGCTGAATATTCCAATGGCCATGTTAAGCTTCTGTCCCTACCCATAGAAGCCTGAGCAGAGCCATAATGAGCAGAGAAATCATGTTTTCTTTCCCAACAAACCTGGAGTGTACACTGGACATTGTGGGTGAAATCTGGACCCCATTGAATTCACTAGGAGTTCCCACTGAAATTGATGGCAGAACTCCTAGTGAATTCAATGGGGTCTGGATTTCACACTCTCTCTTTTGTTTGACTGATTTTGATCAGGAACCAAATTGACTGGATTTCGTACAATAATTTCTCTAATTGTCCAAGAAAGGGAGAGCAGCCTGAAGACATAAGGTCACTTCTTTTCTAGTAAATCCATTGCACAGTATCCAGTGTCTCTAACAGGTTGCAGAGACATTTTTTTTTTTTTAGAGATTATCTGGCTTGTGACAGTGAGGGGTGAGAAAGGTGAGGTCCTGCAGGATGTAACCCAATTTCTTTCCTCTTTATCTTCCAGGGCTTTTTAAGGGATGTCTGTCTCTTCCGACAGCCCATCTCTTTGAGAAAAACTAGATGCCATGAAAAAAGCAAGATAGCACTCACTCAGGATCCCCACAACTCCACTCCTGAATATTCTGCCCTCTTTCAGGATATTCCTAGATAATTTTCTTGCTCACAAGTGATAAAGCAAGGCATTTTTTCTTCTCATCCACAACTGAGGAAAATGTTTCTTTCCTCTGGGCTTCAGAAAACATCTGAAAAATGGGTGCAAGGCACCTGAGACCTAGGGTGCAGTTAAAAAAAAATCTAAAACCCACAAGCAAAGAGTGCTATTTTTATTTTAAAATGAGTTTTGTTTGTTGCATTCAATTGTTAAAATGCCACATATTGACTGCAATGCCCATGGAATGCTTTGGGCATTTATCCCACTACAGGCCAAAGTTCTGTATCAGCGACTGCAGGGGCATAAGCAAAGAGCTTGGCTCTTAAATGGGGACTGGCTCTGATCACAGCTACATCAGAGGCTTAGCCTCACAACAGAATCTGTTTGTGGGTTTCTCCTCAGAACATTCATGAAGCACTGCAGGATGACATGCAGTCCCTACCGCTGTACAATGGAAGCCTCGCTTTCCCTCTGTTATTCTGGTGAACAGGGCAGCTTGTGGTATTCTCATAAATAATTTTTGTTATCATTTAGGAAAAAAAATGTGTATGGGAATTCTTACTATTCTCTTCCTCTGGAACTTCATGGAAGCTTTCACTCCCCATCTGGAGGGTCAGCTGGGACACTTACAGGGCCTCTTAAGTTTGAATAGATCTCACATATAAGTTTCTTTGCTGATGGTAGAAGTGTCAGAGGTAAAAAAAACCACACACACACACACACACACCTCACAGCAAATGAAATATATCAGCAAGTGGTATAATCAATAACAATATAATATTCTTACCTAAATAATGGTACAGCAGCAGACATGTGTAAGGCAGAGATGAATTATTCAGTAGGCCTGCTTTGCTGGTACATTGCTCCTTCCATGCTTTAAGCTCTTTTATGACTGACACAGCACTCTCTAACTTTACCTCCCTCTAAATATCTAAATCCTTTTTTTCCCCTCTTCTTTGAAAGCTAAATTAGCTGAGGAGCATCAGGCTCCATACAGCTCATGTGATGGCAAAGTTCTTTCAAGCATCTGGAAGCTTTTTGAGTGTTTCATTTCTTAACAGCCATAGTTTCACATGCATGTTTGTTATGTTTGTCAGCAGGCACATGCATGCTAATTATGTCAACAGGTGCCTGGAGAGACTATATGGGATTTTAATGTACTACAGATTATGGGGAAGTGTAGGAAACAGTTTCTCTTGTTAAAATTAAGTGCCAGATTCTTATGCGACTACTCTAATTAAAAAAAAAAAAAGCTTGTAATTTACATTTACTTTTCCTAGCTCTAGCAATTACAGTTATAAAAGACTTATTTAAGCGTCTAGTCCATCAGTCTGCTGGTGTTGGATCGTTCCAGTCAGTATATTTTCTTGCACTACATCTAGTTCAGTTTCAAATGTCCAAGAAATGCAGCTTCCGCATTTTCCCCAGGGAAGCTATTTCACCGTCTAACAGAGTTCATCATTAGGCATTTTCTCTGATGTTCCAGCTAAGTTCCTTTCCTTCATTCATTCTCTAGTCCCATTAAGTTTAGTTAACTCCCGCTAAAGAGGTGTGTGTGTAGCTATTATCTATAGCTAAATAGCAGCTTTGATTATTCAGGCTGATTTTGTGTCAAAGAATGCACACAAACACATAAAAATTGTCATCTTGGTTTGGAAAAGTCAGTGGATTCACACTCTGTGGTTCTCAGCCAGGGTTACATGTACTCCTGTGGGTATGCAGAGATCATCTGGGGGTATACCAACTCATCTAGATATTTGCCTAATTTTACAATATGCTACATAAAAAGCACCAGCAAAATCAGTACAAACTAAAATTTCAGACAACTATTTGTGTATACTGCTCTAGATACTATACACTGAAATGTAAGTACAATATTATATTCCATTTGATTTATTTTATATTTATATGGTAACCATGATAAAAGAAGCAATGTTTCAGTAATGGTGTGCTATGAAGGATAGCTCAGTGGTTTGAGCATTAGCCTGCTAAACTCAGGCTTGTAAGTTCAATCCTTGTGGGGACCATTTAGGGATCTGGGGCAAATATTGGGGATTGTTCCTGCTTTGAGCAGCGGGTTGGACTAGATGATCTCCTGAGGTCCCTTCCAACCCTGATATTCTATGACACTTTTTACTTTTTTGTCTGATTTTATAAGCAAGTAGTTTTTAAGTGAGGTGAAACTTGGGGTACGCACGACAAATCAGACTCCTGAAAGGGGTACAGTAGTCTGGAGAGGTTGAGAGTCAATGTGCTATAATAATATGGCAACAGTGTTGCAAATGTCTGTGAAATTCTTAAACCTCAAAATATAATTGCTTTATTAGAGAAGTATGCCTGCTTGTTTGTCTGTTTAGTGATGTCTACCAACTACTGTTTAAAAAAAGTTTACTTTAAAGCAACAGCACTCACACAACATGGCCAAACAGCATAAGCGCTATGCGTTTTCAATTGTTAGATTCCCAATCCACATTGCAGCCATCAAATATAATTTCTACTGAGCACTAGAAGGGACTGTACATGGAATAAGGTCAGAAGGTCTTGACCTAGATTCTACTCTGCCCGAGTCTGCATCAGAAAATAAAAAATAGCCTCACTTCAGTACTCTTGGCTAAGAGACTACAGGCCTGAGTGGGTGAAGAAGATAAAGGCTCTGTAGTGCCTTTAACACCATTCACTGCATCACAGAAAAATGAAAACTGATTGTGCATTCCTTGGTCTTCACTGTTTTGGTGCTAATGTATTTAGGGGAAAAAAATCCTTTCTGTGAAACAAATTGCTCCTGCAAGCAGAGAAAATAGTTGTTTGGCTCATGACCAGCAAAACAGAAAATCTTTGTTAAATGCACCATTAAATTTTAATATCAACGTCTGAAAAAGTTAACAGGAAAAATCTATGTAAAATTGTTTATATACAAAATGTACTTTCCCGATCACCCATCCTTCTCTACTTTCTCCTGAATTTGGCTAATCTTTCTCAGCAGTTAGACCAACAAATATGCTTGCACAATTGCCATAATTAGGTAGACATCTTGTAGAACAAGTAGCTCTTTTAAACTGGGCCCATTATTCAGAAGAATGGAAATCAAACAAAAGCTTTGGCAGATTTAGTTACTGTAGTGACTTCATGAGCATGAATGACAATTGGAATACATCAAGTATAAATAACTACATAAAGATTATTACCAGTCCTGACTACATCAAAATGAGGATGTAAAAAACACATTTTTTTCTACTGAGATTACTTCTACTCTTTCTTACATTTTAAGTTTTATTCAGAGTAGAGGAATAAAGCTCCTTCCGTTACATAGAAGGATTATATTTATTAAGGGAAGTATCTCAAAGACCATATATGAAAAATATATTGTATTGTGGTTGTTCAGTAAAAAGATAAACCAGGTGCTTGTATAATCTCAGGTGACAATTGAAATCTATTAAAATTATCATCTGTGTTTACCCAAACACCGATAATCTTAAATCATCACAAAAGCAATTTCTTTATTCCTTCAAGTTCCAGTGAAGTTTTTCATTAGCAAGCTCTCATAAAACAAATATGTAATTCCCCAACTGAAAATGATACAGCTATGAAATGATTTAATCTTATACTAAAGGGCTTTTGACAATGTCTGCAATATCTCATTGTAAGTAGCCTTCATGTATACTAAGAGCATCTTAAAAGAAGAGATTGTTGCTTTTAATTTCTTACATTATTGGAAGTCATCACAAGCACTGAAATTAAAGCTTGCCTGTCTTGGGTTTGCCAAGAACAGTTCTTCAAGTAACACATTACATGAAAGTTCCTAAATACGCACTTAATTAAGCAACGACTATGGTCCAGATAATTTCTTAAGAATTAATGAATGGCTGGGATAGCTGATGGAATAGCACAAAACTTCAAGCGACATCAAGAGCCAAATCCAACTTCTTATTCTCATTCCTTAAACAGACAAAAGGCCATTGATTTCAGTGAGAGTTTTGCCAAATTTGAGAATGTGTAAGAATTGCAGGAAATATCCCTAATTCTTTTAATGCTCTGACCTAAACTTGTCAATGCTTATTATAAAAGAAGGAATCAGCAATAGATTTGTTCTTGTTACTTGTTAGAAAATAAACTTACTATTGAAAAATACGACTTGAACATGCCCACAACCTATGTAGAAATAAAACAGATAGATAGATCAATAGCAATCGTCCTGTCCACAACATCCATGATCAAGGATTTCAAAAATTAGGATCTTAAAATTAGACTTCTAAATCCATAGTTAGGCACTTAAGTGCCCATATTTTCAAAAGTGCTGAGTATCCAACAGTACATTACAGTTTCTATCTACTTCCACAGATCTTCTGATTTCTAAAGAGCACAGAAGACCACTCCCTAGAAATGCTAGCATTTTTTCCTAAGGATCTCATGTATGCATTTTAAATTGGAAAAAGAGTCTCTCCTTTGGTAAATTTGTCTCACTTTCTTTGCCACAAATTACCACTGGAGAGGTCTAGACACTGCTTTTGATAAGTGCATAAATTTACTAATTTACAGTTTGAAAAAACAAAGGTGCCCAACATTGTCAGACATAATTAAAAGAAAGCATCCTAACTTTGTTCCTTGTACTTGTGTCCCAGCAGACTGCTCTTCTGGTTCTCTATTGGAACAATACATTTTGAACAAGGAGTTTAATAGTATCCTTTTTAGACCAAACTGAAGGAGTTAAGTAATTGTTTTTGGTGCTCACAAGATCTCTGGGTAGATGGCTTTACAAGGAAATCACTTTAACGTTAGAACAAAATTATGAATATGCATCAGTCCTCTGTATTTCAGTTAATATCTCTAGTACATAAAAATCAACTTTGGTGTAACATTAATAGAGAATAACTAACAAACTATTGCTTGAAGTAGAGAACTATCTTTTAAAGTGACAGTCTCACCCCTCTTTGCCCTTAGATGAAGGACAAGAGCCTAAAACAGTCATCTATCCTTTTCCACTCTCCTCTCTATAGTCTGTTCACAAGGAGTGCCATTAGGCTCAGTGCTTGCTGACGCCAACATTTTTGTACGATACTCCTGATGACAGCTATTAATGCACCATCAGTAGACTTACAATAGTAAACATACATTAAGGAGCTACTACTTTCTAAGCTGTCTGGAATTTCTCTAAAATAATCAAGAGAACTGGCATTCATCCTAGTTTATCTTCATGTACAAACCAATGCAATGTGTCTTCATCTAAAGGAGCAAAGAATAAAACTTTTGCAATGGTACTAATTTTTTTTAAAAAGCAGGCAAGCAGGGGATTTTCAATGGTTTAATATTATATATTCAGGGAGAAGATCACTGCTTCAAACATAAATAAATGCCTGGATATACAGCAATAGATAACCAAAGTTCATATGGGAAAAAATCATAAATATAACTTTAACTGAGCAGAATGCAAACTGATAAGCCAAACAATGTTATGGACTACCATTGGGGGATCTCACTTATCATCCTCCAGTATGTGACAATCCATTTCCACATCTGTGACAAGTCATGACAAAACCTTTGTTCTCATAGATTTCTCTTAACGTAAAATATCTGATTTAGTAATCATTTCAATACATAATCCCCCTACTAAGCTTCTGGATGATTTCACTATCTGACATTGCTGTAGTGCAGCAACATAGATTTGGAAGGCTGATACAGAATAATCATCATAACCACAGCAGTAAGAAATAAAGAACTGACAGAAACACAGAGAAATAGATCAATTTGCAATGTAAATATTAGAAAAGATGCAACAGCAACTGCAGCACTAAAGAGTGTATGGAGAGAAGCACAACAGGCATCCCAAATCATACTATTTAGACATTGTGATGGCAATACACACAGGAAGAGGAATATATTCAAAATGCAGACCAAAATCAAAGACACAATGAGGTAACTATTGTCAAAGACTATTTTATAAAAGTACAAAATACAAGGAAGGCAATGCTGTGACATCCTAAAAAAGTTAGTCTTTAGTTTCATTGAGTATTATTTTGCCATGGCAGTTTATTTGTCCATAATCATGTTTGGAAGAGGAGCTTAATTAGGAAAACTTAAAAAACTGATATTTTCATGTGCATCCACATCTTCACTATAAAAAAAAAGCTCTGTCTGCACTTGATTTTCATTTGGAAATTAAAGATCTTATGCACTTGATTGTTGCTGGGAAATTAATCCTTTTTTCACGGCTTGTTTTGGCCCCTCAGACTGAAAGTTAACACAGCTTCTGAAAGGTTAAAAAGTCTCTCTTATCAACCAAACAATGGTTTATTCTAGAGCGTACGGTCCAGCCACTGAAATGTACATGTCAAGGCCAAGGTAAAATGCCATCATACCAATGCCAAGCTAATGTGGAAGAGTGTTCAGACACTTCCTGAGCCGAAGTGTCTAACCATTCTCTCCTTCATAGCCTATTTGCAAACCAGCAGAATTTCCATCTGTCCAATAAAGGCTAACAGAGTGGGAAACAAAATGTGAACAGCTCTGTTTTTGTGTAGAAAAGCACTACAACTTGAGTCAATCAGTATTCAAGTCTTTGGCATGTCACTATCATAACAGCTACTCTGTACTCTGTAAACCCAGATAACACCACAACTTTTGTTGATAAGGAAGTTATTTTTCTTTCTTAATAAATGAAGACCTATGGGAGATTCTCCAGAGTGGTGGATCTGATTGCTATTCATATAGATGCAGTAGCAATATTCCAAAAAAGGTCACATATGCTGTCCCAGAGGCAAGTTATTGTTCTTGAAGAATCAGTTCCTTTAGGGAACTGTGACTGGAATCCCATTGGTACTTGTTTGTTCTTTGGGGAGCTCTAGAATGGTAAAATTCCCAATACACCAGCCATGAGGTCAGTGCTCAAGATCATTATTCCCAGGTTAGTATTTGCAGCACTGCAGTAATTTTAGGTCTGTTTTGGGTCTGTTTTGGGTAATTTGGGGTCTATTCCATCTTGGGAAAGCAGTCCAAAGAGTGATAAATTAACTTATTCGGTATTGAACTCGGTCCAGGATGGCGCAGGCTTTATAAGAAACACAATCACTTCCTTTAAGACTGTCTACAGTACTTACTTTAGATGCTGTCAGTAACTGATGCTTAGATATTACATTGCCCTAGAACTACCAGCAGACAGAGAGACAGACCTGCCAGCTCTACTAACACTGAGGAAAGAGTTCTAACTCCCCACCTAGTCTGATGAAGGATTACGGCTGGTCTCTTGGCCGTTGATAGTAACTGGAATAGTTGTTTATTCTAAGTATTGTACAAGACAAAGCAAAGAAAATGTTAGTGTAGATAACAGTTTTTAAGTCACTTGGCAATAGACAGTCTCAGAGCTTCAGGAAGGCTGTTCTGAAGATCTCAACTGGGTAAAATGCTTCCTAGGACCACAAACCCACAATTATAAATCTTATCTTTTTAAACAACTTTTTGACAAAGAAATGGATGGAAATTCCCTTTTTGAAGGGAGCATGGAAGCTGTTGCAATAGAAGTTCAGGTGGCAGCCTAGACCTAATGGAAGATGAACACATTCTATTACTAAGCGTCTCAGAAATTTACTACAGGGAGGAGGTCAGAGGAAGAAAGGCCAAGGTCTTTGACATTCTTGTCCATTAAAATCTGACCAGCATCTGTTTACAAGAGTAGAGTAGTCAAAGAAGACAGGCCAGCAATGTGGGTATCAGGACACTTGGACTTGTCATCCTTATATCATGATCACTGGAGTCAAAGGGACATCAGCGGAGCAGGCAACAAGGAGAGTTATCCTAGAAGCAACTCAGCCACCTGGATGGAGCAGTGCTCAGGATTGAATAAAATTCCACTTTTTCAACTTAAGCAGCACTCAGCTTCATTCTTTGTGAAGGAAACATGGCGACAGCATCAGAGCTGTGAGTTCTCTGAAGTGCAACAACTGGCAGCCTGAGCCATGGAACTGAAGACCCTGGGAGCCCTGGATTTTGCAGACACAAAGGAGCTGGTAGAAGGAGGAGTTCCAGCTGTACACAGACCTGGCCTTGCAGGAGGATGACAATAGGAAAGTAAAACTAGCGTTGTACTTTATTGGGGAACAAGGCAGACAGGTCTGCACCACTCTGAAGCTCAGCACTGCCTCTAGCCTCACAACAATCCTAGGAGTCCTCGGGAACTGTTGCTCCGCAAAGCAGAACAAAACTGTTGAGTGACACAGGCCAATCTGAAAGAGAGGGAGATAAACCCCTACGTTACTGCCTTATGCACACTGGCTGCTACATGCAATTTTGAGTATTTGACACACTCTTGTAACTTGGGACAGGATAGTCTGTAGCACTTGGGATCACCACCTGTGGAAGTGGCTGTACCAACAAGGCATAGTGGTTTCCATCATATGCAGGGTTTACAGTTTCGTTCAATGACTCTCAGCACCCCGCACTATACAAATTGTTCAAACACCCCTGCAGCAAGGCAATCTGACATTAGACAAGGGGTGTGCAGCAGAAGCCCCAAGAGAAAGGATGAAAGTCCTAGGAGGAACACCACCCCCAGAAGTATATGCAGTAAGACAACAGTGAAGAAGAGCAGGTACCCAGGGTACCCATAGTGAAATGCATTACTGTGGGAGACAGCCTGAGGGGGTAAAGGAAAAAGTGCCCTGCATTAGTACAGCATTGCCAGGAATGTGGCAAATTGAACCATTTTAGCAGTGTGTGCAAGAGCAGAGGAAGGTTTCAGAAAGATTCATTCAGACCTGTACAAGAGAGGGGATGGCACATTGGACAGCAGTGATCATATTCTCTCCTTGAGTCAAAGAGCTTATCAGGTTCAGGCTTTCAAGACAGGAAAGCAACAAGGGATAATGCCAATTTCCGTGAAGTTAACAATTTTAACATGGAAACACCCTGTGTGATTTCTTCTGAATAGTGGGGCCTCCTGCAGTGTGATTCCTCTGGGTGAACTGGATTCCAACACACCCATTACAAAGAGCAGGCACAATCTAATAATGTAAGAAAAGGGCATAATGCAGCACACAGGAAAATGTGACCTCATAGTAACGAACCCAAAAAAGAACGGATGTTACCAGCTGACATTTGTGTTGGTGGATGGTAAGCACCACAGATCCCTCTATACATACAAACCATGAATCTAATCAACGTGCAGCATCAGCATTTTATAACTGCAGTGAAAGAAGCAAAAGGAGGAGTTCTGTGGACAATGGAAACAATTTTAAAGGCACATGAGGATGTTTTCAAAAACAACAGATGCCTCAGAGGAAAGCTGTGACTGGAAAAAGACCCCACAATGGAACCTGTGTGCTTACCATGAAGTAAAATTCCAGTCGTACCATGTAATCCAATACAGAAGGAGCTTTATAAGTGTGCATCTGTAAAAGCCAGTAGAGCCTGGGTAAGCAGCATGGTGGTAGTAAAGAAGCCATCTGGCAAATTATGCTTCTGCATAGACCCCAAACCACTGAACTGGGCATTGAAAAGATGCCACAATTCACTGCCCACAGTTGAGGACAACTTGGCAGAACTTTCCAAAGCAGAATCTTTATGGTCTGATGTTAAGAACGGTTTTGGCACATAAGCCTGGAGAAAGAGTCCAACATGCTGATAACTTTGACCACACCATTTCGTTACTACAAATGCCTGCACATGCCAATGGACGTAAGCCTGGTATAAGAGGTGTTCCAGAGAAGACTCACCCAACGCTTGCTTGAAAGACTACCTTGGGTGAAAATAATTGCAGAGGATATCCTCACTGCAGGTGAAGGGAATAATCATACAGAAGCTCTAACAGAATCATGGCCAAAATCTACAAGCTTTTCTACAGCAATGTAGGTGCAAGGACATAAAATGGAACACAGAAAAAGTGTGACTCAACCAGCATGAGGTGACATATACTGGACATCTGCTCATAGCAGAGGGAGTGAAAGCTGTTCCCAACGAGATTGAAGTGGACAGAGACAAGCCAGCTCCAGTGAATGTGAAAGGAGTACAGCACTTCATAGAAATCATAATTTTTCTGTCCAATTTCTGTCCACACTGGGCTGCAGCAGCAGAACCCATGTGTCAGCTCACAAGGCAGAATGTTGAGTAGGACTGGGCAGGTCCCCAACACCAAGCATTTTACATGCAGAAACAAATGATTCATCAATGCCCCGTCCTGAAGTGCTACCAGCCACAGGATCCAGTGGCAGTCCAGCGTGATGCCTCAAGAAAGGATTGGGTAGAGCTGTTTTGCAGGAGCAGCTGGTTGTTAATGCCAGCAGAGCTCTAGCTGAGACTGAACAGGGGTAAGCCAAAATAGAAAAGGGCTTTTGGTTGTAGTATTTGAAGTGGAGTGATTCCATCAATACACCCACAGCCACCCGTAATAGCACAATCAGAGCACAGACCCTAGAGACAATCTGGGCAAAGCCTCTTCTTAGTGCTCCACAGAGATTACAGCCCATGTTGATGAATCTCCAGCACTACTGGGTAGAAATCAGATATTGTCCAGGATAATTACGAGGGTTAGCTGACACTCTGAGTAGGGCACATATACCCAGCACCAGTGAGCTGGAGAAAAGGCTTACATTTTCCACTGTGAATTTCAAGTCCAGGACAAGAGAGAAACTCTTCCGGGGTGATGGATTTAATTAAATGACCTGCCAGTTATTTGGTGGTATTATTATTTTACTTTAAAAAACAGAATAAAACAAAAAGTCAGTTCCGGCAGAGCTAAAAGAAATCTTTGTGGAAAAAACAAGAACACAGCAAACATATTGCATTTAATTTGCACAACAAGACTTGTGCTACTAAACTGAACTAGCAAAGTGTTCGACTTTAAAGGGAAAATCTTCATACAGATTCATTAAATTACTGCAATTACAGTATGTTAACAGCTTCCTTGAAATACATCCTGGGTGAAAATAAAGAAAAGAGAAGGCAGTGAATTAGCAACATACCTACTTACTCCAAAACTGCATAGTGTGCCTGGTTTTCATTAACACTGATTATATTTGTAATAAAGCAAAGAGCTCACTCAGATCATCTCCGTTTAAAATGCACATACATCCATAACTATGTGAAACTATGAAAGATGTATTTTAGATTACAGTTTTTTGCACTGTTGATGCTTTTTCATTCTATCATGGCTAATGTCTATCACAATTAAGCCAGGACTTCTATCCATAACCTTTGATTTTTAACATGATTGTATATATGAAATGTATTTGCGAATATTTGCTCTCTAATATTTGCTATCCCAATAAAAAATACTGTGTTTGTGTATTAGTATGGCCAGCACTTAGAATAGCTGGAAAAGTGACAGGAACTTCCAATGTCAGGTGATGGGACTGGAGCCAGGTCGAGTGAGGTGGAGTAGTGTGGCTATACTACTTAACACCCAGTGCAGATTTGTAACACACCCCTCTATATCAAGCTTCTATGTAAAAATGACAGCCTAGAGCTAGTAGTTTTTAGGTAAAAAAAAAAAAGCACTAATCCTAATACGTACCGGTAGTAAGGAGGAAAGCAGAAATACCCTATGGCTTAGACATTCCATGTACTACATAGTACCTAAGTGTCCTTTAGTGTAAAGTTCAGATTTCACGTGAACCGTAAATGTCAGATTACTGTGTGAATTTGTGATATTCAGTTCTTTGCTCCAGGAATCTTACTTTCCCCCCTGGGGCTTGGTAAAAATGTTTGCCCTGCCTCAACCTCTCAGTGTGTTAAGAGGAGCTCCACTGAGGTAGTATCAGTATCACAGTCAAATGTCACCCCCCCAAAAAAAAAAAGTTTTGCTGAGCTGCAGCCCTAACATGGAAAAAAGCTGCCCTCCTGAGGAATGGCACATGCCCAGCTTCTGATACAACCTTGCTTTCTGGCCCAGCTATTTAGGATTCAGCATCATTACTTCAGGACAGCAGCTGACCTTCCTGAGAAAATGTGGGTTCTATTTTTCAAATGTTATCATCTGCCATTGATCAATGTACTTTCATCACCATCTACCTTCAAGATAGCGTGCCATCCCACGAAGATGATCCTTTGTGGAGACAGTGCTCTTTAGAATCTGCATGTTCTCTGGTGTTCTCTCTTCAAACCATCGGAGGTTCACAAATTCATATATAGCATTGGACATACACAAGTTAAAGAATGACTATTATCTGACCTGCTCTCTGCAACATCTGGGCTGTCCCACTGGTGCTGAAGGCTGGAACTGGATCTCTAACCATTATTTGAACTTATAGGCAATAGGGCAAAGCTGCTTTGGACGGAGCCTCAGCATTTCCTAGGGAAGGCAGTTTCTCAGACACCACCTTTAAAATACACACCATTGTATTTTGACCGCTCTGATTAGGGGTTAACGGACTATTATTTGACTATAGATGACAATACAAATACTTTAGCGGGGCTGCTTTTTCATCTCCCTCAGAAATGTTACATGATTGAGTCCACTTCTGCTAATATTGCTATTGTAAGCTTTTGCTATCTCAGCAATGAACTATTACAGTTCACTGTTGGTTTCCTTGATGCTTCACTGTGCACAATGGTATTGCTATTATTACAGACAGTAGATGCCCGAGGAGACACTTGCACTAAATCAACCCATCACATTACTCCAGAATTTAAGTACCTTTCACTGGCTTTTACTTATAGATTTTAAGATTTCCCTTGTTATCCTTAGGGCTCTGGTCTTTGTTCATATTTACATTATTGCTCTATATTTCCTAGTCTGTTTTTAAGAGCAAGTTTTGCTAGATGTCCCCTAGTTCTGTCCTACTAATTCACAGTAGCTAGTGTTTTGTTGTTGATTTTAATCTACAACATCCTCCTTCCACCTTTGTAAAGAACAGATTGGAAAGACTAAGTCAATTAGTATTTTCAAGGCAAAGATGCATTAATATTTTCAGCTTGTCTTGTTCTGTTTGCATGCCCAGTATATTTATCATGGTGAGGAGAACTTTGTGATGTTGGTTCTTGGCTATCATAAGAACAAACTGGCATGTATTCACTAAGTTGTATTGTTCTTTTACAGCACCTTAAATAACAGTAAGCAAAATAATTTATAAAGTGAGAGTTCTTCAATATAAACATGTGCAAAGAGGGTAAATTATATTAATTGCAAACATTTTATTTGTAGCATATGACCAAATCAGTTTGATATTAAGTTACAGTAGGTAGAGGGGGAAACAAATACTTTTGTTTAATTCTAGATATTTCTTCTCACTGAAAAAGTTGAATTAGCCCTGCTAAACATAATTTTCCATGTTATAATAATATAATTTAATTTTAGATCTACATAGGTCTAATATGTAATTGGAATGTTGCCTGAGTAAAGAAACATACATATAGGCCTATTTGAGACAAAGAGGTTTCAAGAATGTTAGATACTTAAATTGGATCATAAGAAGCTGAGTGCCATCAAACTGTTCTACAACTGGAACAATGCTCAGGTTTTCATTGACTCTTTGGAGTGTATAACATCCAACATTCAGGGTAGAAAGCAAGCAAGAGAGCAAGAGAATAAATCTAGTTTTGCTGGAACTATTAGAATGTCATGCAAAGAAAAGATGGCTGTTAAATTAAGCAAAGCTATTTTGACTTCAACTCATAACTAGTTCTAAATGTATGGCACAAAAGGTAGAAGGGTTATTTTTCAAACTTAGACTTAGATTTAAAACAGCTTAAATTTAGCATCTCTCTTCCTCCCCTCCCCCAAAAAAATTATAAACGTATGTTATAAGGTTAGAGTAATTTACTTTCTTAAGTGCACAATATCTCTGAAAAAGCTGTTGCCCTAGAAGCACTTGCACCACTTTTAAAAACACCAGGAAGATATTTTGGTGTGTAACTAATCTACTCATATTTGGCTCCCTTTTTGTACCATAGCGACTATTCTATGAAGCACTATCTCATTTTCATGTTACTTTATAACTGGTGCATCACCAAAAAGAAGCTCTGGGGAACGGACTCACAGGCAGACTCACCAGTAAGCTCAAGGGTGAGACAGACTTGGCGTTGCATTGTCACTAACTCATACGTCCCCAGTAAGACAAAGTTGCATCCAAGGTAACTTTAATAAAGGAAGCACTGGTGAAAGAGTCTTTGCTCTCCTAGGAGCTGAGAATGCTTGCTGATGGTCCTCAGTTATAACATTACTTTGAATAAGTTGTAAGTTGTTACTGGGATTAATGACGTATTAGACTCTTGCTCACCAGGACAAACTCATGAAATGCAACGTCACGTTTTCATTATGGTCCTAGGAGACAGCAGACAAACATATAAACCTATGGCATATGCACAAAGGCCTCACGTACCTCACATGTACTACACCATTACTAACAATAGTAGACATTCCATGTACTACATCTTTATCTGCTTGAACATTACATGGCTTATTTAAGTTCAGGGATAATAGGCTGCAAAGGAAAGGATGTTAAACTAATCTGTGCAAGTTATTTCTGGGTCTAAGCAGATACACAAGTAAAGAAATAATAAACAAATGTTAAATAGTATCAAAATATGAATGGGGAAGAAATGTTAGGGTCAAACTCAGCCCGCAGGTAAATATGTTCTGTGGTCACTGACACCAATGAAAACCTGTGAATGCACCCAAAGACTAAGCTTACTTTTAAAGTGACTACATCATGTGTATGTTTCTCTGCTAAATGTCTTAGGCCAGGTCCTCTCTGGTTAAAATTGGCATAGCTCCATGGACTCACTCCAATTTATGGCAAAAGAGGATATGAACCTTATTTTCTCGTAAAAGAGGATATGAACCTTATTTTCTCGTTTCCACAAAAATGCTTAGGACAATTATGCAACGTCTGATACATATGCAATAAGGATTTGCAAAAGCACTTAAAGCTATTTCCCCCCTGCAGAATTATTGAGTTAGCTAAAATTTATTGCGCTTAGGAAGACTGGAAAGAGATTCTAGAAGGAAAAGGCCTAATTATGAGCTAACATTATACTGGGTAGCTGATTCCAATTAACAACAGTTTTAAAATGTTGCTCAAATTCATTTCAATAAAAATGGATCTAGGCATATGGTGCTTATGCACCACTGTGATAGGCATGATCGAAAAGCTGAAAATAGATTCGCTAGATTAGACTGGACAGATAAGATAGGTAGGTAGACAGTATAGGCAGATAAAATATGTAGATAAGAGCGACAGATCAAATAGATAGACCAACAGACAAGTAAGATCTATAGACAGGCAGATAATATAGACAGACATAAATGTGATTCAGTTTCAGTGAGGTTTCATGTTGGATTGTAAAAACAAAGTTTTATGTGGTATGGTTTTCAAATATTTTGCAAATAGTATAGCAAAAAAATTGCATGTAGCATAGTCACTCTAGGTTATAAATATGATAATATATTTTTTTACTTATTAATTTTTTGTACCCAGAAAATCAACACATCTGGTGAAATATGACATCTCTATAAAAGTTGTTTCAGAATCTAAGCATTCTAAGCATCCGGCTGGGGGTGCGGGCTCTGGTGCGGGGCCGGGATGAGGGGTTTGGGATGCAAAGGGGGCTTTGGGATGGGGCCGAGGGGTTGGGAGTATAGGAGGGAGTGCAGCATGCGGGCTGTGGGAGGGAGTTTGGGTACAGGCAGGGGCTCAGGGCTGGGGCAGGGAGTTGGGGTGCGAGCTCTGGGCAGCGCTTACCTCAGGCAGCCCACAGAAACGGCTGGTATGCCCCCGCAGACCCTAGGCACAGAAGCAGCCAAGGGGCTCCACGCGCTGCCCTCGTCTGCAGGCGCCACCCTGCAGCTCCCATTGGCCAAGGTTCCTTGGGGGCCACAGAGATATACTGGCCGCTTTTGGGAGCAGTGCAGAGCCAGGGCAGACAGGGAGCCTGACTTAGCCCTGCTGCGCCACCAACCAGACTTTTCACGTTAGCAGTGCTGACTGGAGCCACCAGGGTCCCTTTTCGACTATGCAGTCCGTTTAAAAACCGGACCCCTGGCAACCCTAGATGGGGCTAAAGGCCACAATCTAGCCGAAAATGTATTGTTTAATTTAGGGTTCTGCAGTCTGGTAGAATAACAACCCAGGCCCCATAGTGAAAGCAAACAGCTAACAGTCTTTTTCACACAGTGGAAAGGGGTCAGCATGAAGGAAGATGAAAAATAAAGCCATTTTCCAAGTTGTCTGAACACTGATAGAGAATCAATTCTTAGGTGACACTAATGAATAGGGAAGTGTTTACACCGGCTGGAGATGAGCCACAACTGTCCACAAGGAACAAAAATTTATCAACTGCCCATTGGGTCACAGACCTGCCGTAATTCAATGCTTTACCAGTTTCAGCTGGGGTAGGCTGTCTGATCAGCTTGACCTGAAGCTAATGAAAACTTTATATGAGCTTGAGTGAGCTTGGGAGTTCTTTGCTCTATGAGGTAAATAAAAGTTAGTAGGAGGTTTAGCAAGTTTCCATGCAACCCTCACTTTTAGCATTACCAAGTGCCTCGCAAGGCACAGCCTCACTCTCTTCTGCATAAACTTCAACACCAGAACAGATCTGTGTAAACATATTTCCTCCCTTCTGCTGCACTGTGTTTCTCACCTATCCCCAATTGGCATCTTGGACTCAGGAGGCACATAGCGGCCAGGCTGTTCTGTGCGCAATGACAGACAAACAAAAGAACAAACAAGCCTGGGAGAGTTAGTATGTGAACCTTAGGGACCTCTCTGAGTTTCACTGTGCCTCTGTGATCCTCCCACTAAACACAAGCACCCTTCTTCAATAAATGAAACCAATAATACGCATCTTTTCTCATGTTTCCCTGAGACCTCAGGGAACTGTGCAGTGTCAGGGTGTTGAAATCTACATAAACATGTCCTCTGACAGAGCTGACTTACACTGTAGTCTCAGTGTTTTTAGCCTGCCAAAACCGGGAAATGGGATGTCTTAAGACACCTGTCGTCTGTAGCCATTAAAAATCCTTGGATCAGGTGCATATTGCTGCTGTATTACAAAAAATCATTTGATTCCATCGAACTAATTTTGAATCATTCTTGACTGTTACATCTTCTCTTGATTAGAAGAGGGCAGTGAGAAAAAAAAGTATTCAACTTTCTTAAAGTTCTTCTGTTTGAAGCATGACGAAAAGATGACACATTAATTATCAAACCTAGGTTTCCAAAAACATTAAAATGGTACTCTTTCAGGAACAAGGGTTAGAACACCAGATAAGACGAAAAGATTGACAATGAAGTCCAAATGTCCAGTCTAGATAAAGTATACTATACAAAGACAAGCCTCCAAAGTGTCATTTACATTTACTTGACAGAACGAATAAGATAAGTGATATGTTCTATGATTTAGGCCCCAATCCAAAGCCAAATGGAGTCTTTTCATTGACTTAATGGGTGTTGGATCTGGCCCTTAGTGATTAACATTTAAGTGTGGTCATAGTTGGAAAAGTAACTGTTATAATAATAAAAGGAGTACTAGTGGCACCTTAGAGACTAACCAATTTATTTGAGCATAAGCTTTCGTGAGCTACAGCTCACTTCATCGGAGGCATTCAGTGGAAAATACAGTGGAAAATACTGTATTTTCCACTGAATGCATCCGATGAAGTGAGCTGTAGCTCAGGAAAGCTTATGCTCAAATAAATTGGTTAGTCTCTAAGGTGCCACAAGTACTCCTTTTCTTTTTGCGAATACAGACTAACACAGCTGCTACTCTGAAACCTGTTATAATAATACCTTCTCTTCCTACTTACCTATCTGCTCAGACTGTTTGCAACTCATATTCACTTATTTTATCAACAAATAACAAGTTTTTACCACTGTTTTCACTATATAGACAATACCGCTGTAGAAGAATGACCTAAATTCTGTTCTAACTCACCCATCATCAACAAAATGATTTATCTAAATTTGAACTGCAGAGTTTTTTTTTATTAGGGATGATGTGAGAGGCACAAGGAATACACATTGATTTTCACATCCAAGACTGTGTTTGCAGAGCTGCCAATTAGAAAAGTCATCTTTTGGCTTCTGAACTAAACTGACATGGAAGTCATTGAGAGAAAATGGAAATAGAACTCCACAGTGTCATTTTTACAATCGCTTTTCAGCTCAAATTTCTGGGAAGCTTTTCTTATCTCTCTATATGTGTGCAACTCCCTTTAAGGGAACAGGAATTATGTATACATGTGGGAAGACAAGACACTCCTAAAATTGTAATTTGCATGCTAAAGGTAACTATCTGTATTTATATATATCCCTGACAGTTTTGCTGTATGGATGCAAGTCCATTGACTTCTAATGAGTTGCTACCGATTACACTGGTGTCACTCAGTTCAGAACTGGATCCAGAAAATTGTGGGAAGATTCTACATTTTACTATGAATTATTTAAATGGGTAACTCGCCCCATTTCTGCTCCCACTGAAGTCAGTGGCAAAATCCCTATTGATATGCAGGAGGACAGGACTGACATTGTTTCAGTCTGGAAAAGTTATGTTATCAACATATTCTGCTTTCATATGATGCAGAAAATGGATGCTAAACAAAATAGTAGGGCTGTCAAGTGATTAAAAAAAGTTAATCATGCTTAATCACATGATTTAAAAAATGAATCGTGATTAATCGTGCTGTTAAACAATAGAATAACATGTATGTAAATATTTTGGATGTTTTCCACATTTTCAAATAGATTGATTTCAATTACAACACAGAATACAAATTTCAGAGTGGTAGCCATGTTAGTCTGTATCAGCAAAAAGAACAAGGAGTACTTGTGGCACCTTAGAGACTAACGAAAGTTTATACTCAAATAAATTTGACTCTTTGCTGCAAGTACTCCTTGTTCTTTATACAGAATACAAAGTGTGCACTGCTCATGTTATATTTATTATTTATTATAAATATTTGCACTGTAAAAATAAAAGAAATAGTATTTTAATTCACTTAATACAAGTACTGTAGTGCAATCTCTTTATCATGAAAGTTGAAATTACAAATGTTAAATTATGTACAAAAAATAACTGCATTCAAAAATAAAACAATGTAAAACGTTACAGCCTACTAGTCCACTCAGTCCTACTTCTTGTTTAGCCAATTGCTCAGACAAACAAGTTTGTTTACATTTGCAGGAGATAATGCTGGCTGCTTCTTATTTACAATATCATCTGAAAGTGAGAACAGGCATTCGCATGGCACTGTTGTAGCCAGCATTGCAAGATATTAATGTGCCAGATGTGCTATAGATTCATGTCCCTTCATGCTTCAACCACAATTCCAGAAGACATGCGTGCATGCTGATGATGGATTCTGCTTGATAACTACCCAAAGCAGTGCAGATCGATGCATATTCATTTTCATCATCTGAATCAGATATCACCAGCAGAAAGTTGATTATCTTTTTTGGTGGTTCAGGTTCTGTAGTTGCTCTTTTAAGACTTCTGAAAGAATGCTCCACACCCCGGAACTCCCAGATTTTGGAAGGCACTTCAGATTCTTAAACCTTGGGTCGAGTGCTGTAGCTATCTTTAAAAATCTCACATTGGTACCTTCTTTGTGTTTTGCCAAATCTGCAGTGAAACTGTTTTTAAAATGAACATGTGCTGAGTCATCATCCGAGACTGCTATAACATGAAATATATGACAGAATGCGGGTACAACACAGAGCAGGAGACATACAATTCTTCCACAAGGAGTTCAGTCACAAATTTAATTAACACTTTTTTAACGAGCGTCATCAGCATGGAAGAATGTCCTTGGGAATGGTGGCCAAAGCATGAAACGACATATGAATATTTAGCATATCTGGCATGTAAATACCGTGCAATTCTGGCTACAAAAATGTCCTGTGAACATCTGTTCTCACTTTCAGGTGACATTGTAAATAAGAAGCAGGCAGCATTATCACCCGTAAATACAAACAAACTTGTTTCTCTTAGCGATTGGCTAAACAAGAAGTAGGACTGAGTGGACTTGTAGGCGCTAAGTTTTACATTGTTTTGATTTTGAGTGCATTTATGTAACAAAATAATCTACATTTGTAAGTTGCGCTTTCATGATAAAGAGTTTGCACTGTGGTACTTGTATGAGGAGAACTGAAAAATATTATGTATTTTGTTTATCATTTTTACAGTGCAAATATTTGTATTGAAAATAATATAAGGTGAGCACTGTAAACTTTGTATTCTGTGTTGTAATTGAAATCAATATATTTGAAAATGTAGAAAAACATCCACAATATTTAAGTTCAATTGGTGTTCTATTGTTTAACAGTGTGATTAAAACTGCGATTAATCACAATTTTTTAATCTTAATTAATTTTTTGAGTTAATTGCGTGAATAACTGCAATTAATCAACAGCCTTACAAAATAGCTGCAGGGGGTATGGGTATGTTTTCTTTTTGCACAAGCTCTTGTAATGATTTGCTGAAATAAACAAAAATAATAATGAAAATCACTTACCTGGCCAGTGCATCTTTAGGAAGATATGAAATACATCAAACATTTTAACCTTCCTTAAAATGTTATACTTATGTACACTTGTTAGGAACCAGTGCTTTTATTACTCATATAGTATCTGTATTTCACTCTGCCACTTGCAACTAATGCACTCAGTGCAAACCCATGTAAATAAATGTAGTATTCTAGGGAAAGAAGGGGGGGGGGGAGGGAAGACAGGCTGACAGACAAAGACAGACAGAGACACAGAGAATACTGCACAAAAGCAACTCCAGTGTATTCAGTACAAACAACTACATTCATGGAATATTAAGGAGAGATTTAAAATGCTTAAGGAGTCAGAAAATGCATAGCTAAGGGCCACATTCAGTCCTTGAGTTCAGACACAGAGTTCTGATTGACTCTAATGGATTGGTCCTGCACCTGTATATATGAAGGCAGAATTTTACCCTCAAGCAACCATGACAATCTTATTGTGCACCCAGTGTACACATATTATGCAAGGACCTAGACAGCCAAATTTATCCCTGGTGCAACTTCCATTATCCACAACTGACTTACATCACAGAAAAAAACTGGATCTGGGACCTTCATTCTCACTAGTTATTATTCTGATTACACTTTAATATTTATTTTATCAGCACTGACAATAAGCTCACCATTATGTTAAACTCAAAATAAAGACCATATCTCCACCAAAGAGCTACGTGACTGTACACAAGCTGATAACCCTGAGCAAAATGTTTGTTTACACACACATTAAGATGTGAGAAGAATAAGAGTCCTTGTGGCACCTTAGAGACTAACCAATTTATTTGAGCATAAGCTTGTGCTCATGAAAGCTTATGCTCAAATAAATTGGTTAGTCTCTAAGGTGCCACAAGTACTCCTTTTCTTTTTGCGAATACAGACTAACATGGCTGTTACTCTGTAAGATGTGAGAGTGTCAGAATTTTGAGCAATAGGATGAACCCATAGATGATGTGGCAAAGATAAATGGTTTTCTCTTTTTAAGTTATAGAGAGCTATTGAACTTATTAACAAGAAATCATGATGGGCTTGATCCTTTCCTGAGCCTGAGTTCAGGAGAGGTGAAAAGAAGCCAGTTCTAGCTCCCTGACTCTCAAGGTCTGCCCCAGCCATTATGACACTTAGAAATGTTTCCAGGCAGCTTTAACTTGTGAAACTAGCCCAGAGTCCTTAATAGTCCCGATGCCAATGAAACAAAGGTGTAGTGGAATGGATCTCCTTCATACTGGCCCCTCCAACTCCTGCCCCCAACACACCCCTGGCAGAGAGGGAGAGGCCTGAAGCCAGTAGACTGACAAAAGCAGGACATTCATCTCCGACAGAGCCAGTTTCTAGACGCTTTTAACTTCCTAGATGGCACACAGGGGTCACATTGGATAACACAATATGGCCATATTTGGTAAAATCTTAACATTAATTATAAATGTTTGGCTATCATTGCTATTGAATAAAATGTATAATGTTTCTGTTCAATCATATATATGTATTATTAATAGGAAAATATTCTTAATGATTGATAGGTCAGATTAAATTAGGTTGGACGAGTCTAGATCAGACTGCACTTGGAATGATTACCACATATTTTTGTTAGTTTTCATTGTGGTTTTGGATAGAAGAATATTGATAATCTTTAGCATTCCAGGACCAATCTTCTCTGCTCTTCTCTTCAATTAGAGCAGTAAAGATTAAACCACTTGTGACACTCACATGATGTAATACAAATGGACTGAGGACAGGCTTTTAGTTTAAAATTTCATGCTGGTTGCCTATCTGTTTATATTTTTGACTATTGACTGACACAGTTGAGAACTGCTCATCCTCCATTTTCCAAGTTACTTCTGAAATTGGGACCTGTTCTTAAAAACACCTGCGGGCGTGAATAACTCTAGTTCCATAAACTTGAGTGTTATTAGGACTAAGCCCGTACACCCCAGCAATGCAAGCTGCTCCACACAAACAGACTGCTGGGCACATACAGAGTCCTGCTGGCATCAATTGGTATCCACATGAGACCTGGGGTCTGCCTGTGAAGAGCTGCTTCTATGATGAAATCCCTTACCTGGTAAACTCTTTCAGGCACTGACTGATTCTCCTTGTGTGCACTGGCAGCTCCTACCGCATGGTAAGCACTAACAAAATGTACATAACTAATAAGTTACTAATAATGATGATGAATGGTTTCATTTCTGTTAATGAAAACTTAAGTTCTTCACTAATATGATTATCTTCCCTTGGACTTTTTAACATGCATTTTTCTGCAAGTGCAAAATGAATGATAATGTCTCTGTTGATGGTTTTTTACCTAGTTTCCTCATACCTTAAATACTTTCCACAGTCCTTCATTTCATCCTTCCTTCCCTTCCTATAATGCTCAAAAATATCAAATTAAGATAACCTTTCATTTGACCTTTCAACAGATAAATATTCTATAAAAAAATCAAACTGATTTTTTTCCACCTTCCTATTTTCAGAATCATTGACAGCAGGAAAAATACTTCTGAATTGTTGCCTGGTTCTTTTTTGTGTGTGGTCAAATCACCAACCCCCATTTTAAGTGAAGACTTTGACCTACTTTAAGCATTTAAAGCCATATTTTCTTTTATTTTAATCTTGAAAATTCACATTTGAGCACTGGCAATTTTAATGATGTCCCACTTCCTTTGATGACAATAATAAAGTAAGAGAAAAAGCACTGTGCAAATAGAGGCCATCTTTTAAAAAAAAACAACAATATACCTTACAAATGAATAGACAAAAGGCTACATTCTGGTCCCACTGATGCCCATGGCAAAACTCCCAATGACATCAAGATTTGGCCTAGTGACTGGACCTGATTCCCCTCTCATTTAAATGGAGAACAATCAGGAGTGAGTCCACTGAAGTCAATATCTTTACATGGATGTAAAAGTAGTGTAAGGCAGGGGAGAATCAGACCAATTGATCCTGGTTAAGGGTTACTCACTTGCCAGACATGGTTTTCTAAAACAAATCCAGACGATGTTAAAAAAAAGGTCTAGAGTGATCCAACGTGATTTATACAGTACAGGAGTGCTGGAGCCATTTGTATAATGAGGGTGCTGAGAGCCATTGAACCAAACTGTAAACCTGTATACAATGGAAACTACTTCAAGCCAGGGGGTGCTGCCACACCTGCAGCACACCTAGTGCCAGCACCTACAACATAGTAAGTAATTCATTTAAAAATGACTCGTCTGCATTTTTTCAGGTTGACTCCCAGGCAAACACCAAAGACATACCCATCCAGAGATGTACCCACCCCATCTCCACAACTCCCACTGACTTCAAAGCAAGTTAATACAGCAGCTACAGAATCAGACCTTATATCCACCACATACTGGAGTAAAAGACTTGTAATCAGAAATCCCTACCAGTAATACTTCACAGCAGAAAAATAATGAAGTGCCCCAAGGGTTTCTGTTACCATTTAAAAGATCTCATTTTTGGTCTCTTACTCCCTGCAAGACGAGACTTGAAGTCATTGCTATTCTTTCCATTGACTTTGATGGCTTTGGATCAGGCCCAAGATGAAGGGAGAGAGAGCTGTGGATGCTGCTTAGAGTGCAGCTTAGCAGCAATGTCTCTGACAAAGTACATAGCCTCTGAAAGGAATCTAGTTCAGTATTTCTTCACCAGAGAAATGAGAGCTCTGACACAAGAGCTTCTACGTCGGGGAGGTAGAAGCAGTGGGACAGAGGACTTCAGTAGGGATTCAGCAGATTGCTTAGGGAAACAATAGTTCACATAAAAGATGTTGTCTGGCTGTCTATGGTCAATATTTGGTTTGATTTCCGGAATAATCATGAAATAGGACATTGTCAGACAGGGGGGTCTGACTTCAGTAGCAGCTCAGGTAATCTGAAGACAAGAAGAGCTCTCCATATAATAATTCAATGTATTTGAATTAATTTGTATTCTGTAGATTTACTAATTAAGGCTGAGATTTTTGAAGAGCTGGCAGGAGTTAGACACAGTGCAGTAGAGCTGGGTATCTATCTCCTCTAGGGCCCTTAGAAAATCTCAGCCTAAAATTGCCTGGATCATGGGCATCTTGGTAGTCCAATATCTGTGCAACCTGTTCCCATCCCACCTGGGTCTTGAGCTGGCCAAAGCTAAGAAACAAAGAAAAGAGCAGAAGGGAACTGTGTCATTTCTAGCAACCTTGTCCAATCAAACCAGGAGCAAAAGCTGACAGATTCCCGCTCCCTTCCTCTGGAATCTGGGGAGGCTGAAATTAGCTAGGAAAATGAGATATCATGGCGAATGCCACCAAAGTAACAGCACAGCAGTGAAATACATACTTGGGATGACTACAACAATATCCACGAGCAGGCAGTGCAGAGTTAGTCATAATGCCAAACACTCAGAAAAAATTGTAAACAGCCTTTTACATAAATGTACTGAGGGCATCAAACAACAATATAAATCACCAGTTGCTTGTTGCCAGGAGCTCAACTTGTAGTTCCCCCACAGCGCACCATTGCATGTTTATACTTTTTTATAATATTTGAATGTTTCATGTCTATTCAAAACGTCTTCCGTTTAAAATGGAACATCTGCATGTCAGGATTACAGTATGGGCCAACTGTGCTGACCCCCACCCTGGACAGTGCCCTTGACATCAGTGATATTGCACAAGGCTCATCTGCAATGATCTGTTTTTGATTACCAGCACTCTAAATGACAGGAAGAAAGCCATATAAAGCCTATTCAGGTTGAACTGCAGTCCAGTTGATAACTAACCTCTGCTTTCCCACTTGTCACTTCCTAAACAGATTTTCTGCTCCTACAGTGATTTATCAGATGCCTTTCTACAGGAAAGCAATTGACTTCAGGACAAGCTGCAGGTCCTCAGCACCCTTGAAAATCAAGCACTAGTTGGCTTGGGATGGGGCGTCCAAAACCAGAGGCACACCAAAGTAAGGAACACTTCTGAAACTTTAGCCTTAATCTGTCTGAGTCTCAACTGACTCATTTCCAAACTCAGAATAACAATATCTACCTACCTCACAGATTGAAAGGCTTACTATAGGTAAAGCATTTTGAGAGCCTTGGATGAAAGACACTATGTAAGTACTAAATGGCAATGAAGAAGATGAGAATGAAGAAAGAAGAAGGAAGTGATCTCTGAGCCTATTTTCATTATGACTTGTTCTACTCTACTACTACTTTTAACTTTATCTCGGTTAAGGATTCCTACATTATGTGTTACTTCTCTACCCTTACAGGAAAAAATAATCCTATAGAATTAAAGGGAGAATGATATATTTTCTATAGAATTTTGTAACAGGTTAGAGATTTTTTTTGTTTAATTATCGGATGTTTTAAAAATTCTCTAGAAAGGAGAGCTAAGAAAAAAAAACTAGGATAGATTAACTTCTATAGACTTTTACAGTAATTTATATAGAACCCTATTACTTTCACCTCTATTATACAGAACTTGCCCATAAAGGTATCTCTTTTGCTGCATAGTTATTTTCACCTTGTTTCATCACTGTGTGTGAATGAGTTTGTATATAAAGTATTCTAGACAGCAGTCTGTTGAGGCTGGGTTTATGGCCTAAGGTGTAGACAGTAGATGAAACCACAGCAAATGGAAACCTCAGCCACAAATCCTAAAAGGTTAGCATGCTCAGTATAAAAGCTCAGCTATTCACAACAGGAGGCAAAAGCAGGGAAAGATACCAAAGAGCTCTATTGCAGGCCAAACTTAACAATACAGCTGGCTTTGACATATACATTCATCTCCTTCCTAGCAAAGGCTTGCATTAAATTAGAAATAACATTTTAAGTGTCTAGCACTTAAAAGATAGAGATTGGATTCTAATTTAAAACAAATCTCATTGTTCAAGCATTCTGCAGCTTCAAAGGCAGACTCTTTCAAAATCATAGTTTGAGAGTTTCCTGTGGTTTCCATGGAAATGACCTTTTACTATTTCCATGGATCTAGTTTTATATATTTCTCTTCTACGAGACTTTATTATCTCAAGAAAGCTAACGTTCAATATGCAGTCCTTAAGTTACAGCTGCCCACTCACAAAAGAGAGAAATGATCTGACTCCCGGACCTTATGGGCACAGTCAGTTTTTGTACATCTTTTTAATACCATGAAAATGAAAGAGCATTTTGAAAAAGATCACCTATTGCATGCTCTAAGTAGAGAGCCGTTACATATTGTGCTAGAGGTCCTAAAGGGCCTCCGGACTCCTTATGCTCCCATCTTTTCAAAACCACTCCACAGCTTCCACAGAGGCAGAACAGCTGGAAAAAAGATGGGTCTGAGAGTCCAGTGCCTCTGTAGGACTCGGGAATTATATGGCCGTAAGCTTGCAGCTCCTCCTTTCAGAGTTTACATTTGGAAATATTTTTCTTATCTTTTTTTTACATTCCTTCTTATTTGTTTCTTTTTGGTATATACCCAAATCCTCTCCTCCACCATCGGGGTCAGAAGGGATGAAAACTTGATGTTTTCCAAGAGACAAGGTACAAAGGGAGGGAATACCACATGAATAGCATTGCCTCTCCCTCGCTTGGATCTTCCTCTGTAGCAATCCAGATTCATGCATGGGGAGGTAATGGCCTGGGAATGGGTGTGATGAAGGAATGACAGTTTTCATGCATTGTCACCCCATATTAACCCAGCTGAGATTCAGCATAAAGGTCACAAAGTACCTTTGGAGAGCACTACCTCCATGCTGGAGCCCCCTCTGTGGTGCCATAAGCTGCAATGGAACGGAGGGGCTCTGAAAACAGTGCAGTTCCATACAGATTACACAGGACCACCCACATTTTTGGGTTCAATCCACCTTTTCCACACGGAAGCAAACCCCACCTTAGCCCCATAACAAGGGCATAATTTGAAGACCCAGGATTTATTCCCATGATACTGAGAGCAGAATTTGGCCTGACGGCCAGAAGCCAGATGAGTCTTCTGGGCTAGCCATTAGAAAAATATCTTTTCTGAATAGCAAAATTGGGCACATTTCATATGCTAATGACCGAGAGACAAAGAACTTGGAACACCAGGATAACACTCCGACACAGTCACTTTCCAGAACTGAATCCCACTGTAAGGATAAATTGGCTTTATTGTATCAGGTTTAAACTTAATTGTCTGTCAGAATTTAAAATGCGTTTAATAGATTTTTTTCAACTAAAAAAAAATAAGTGTAATTAGTTATGCAGGGTTTTAACTGCCTCGAAGCGCCTGATTCTAGAAATGTCCTAGGAACAGCCTTTTTCCATCTATTTCAAACAAGCTACAGAAACAAAAAGCACCTAATATTTAACTATAAAACTTTAGTTTTTACAGGGACTTTGTATTTATGAGTCTAATTTTAAAAAATGTCCTCACCTGTATTACACATAGCACTTTAAATTATTAATGTGAAAGAATCAGATAAATACAGCTTCATCACTTATGCTGTTTACTGGTGTATTTCACTCATAATGGACTATCAGGGTCTTATTTCGTGGTCACTAGACGAAGCTCATCAATATGCAAAGGGCCAGAGCAAAGTTTATGCACCATTTCAGTCCCACTGAAACCTATGCCTTAAGTGGTATTTAACTGATACAGCGATACGGAACCTCTGCAGAGCAGTGAATTTCACTCTCTGTACAGAACTCTCAGTACTTGAATACAGTGATAGACACTAGAGAAATACTATAGACTGAGTAGGTAGACAGACAGACTTGGGAATATCAAGCATAGAGTAGCTACAGAGGCAGACACTGACTAAGAGCTGCTTAGTCAGGTTCAGCATTAAGTGCTCTGGCACTAATACAATGAAGTAATGTTTGTGTTTCCAACAGTGCCAGAGAATATCTATGAAGGTTTTATTGAATTATTTTATTTAAAGCATGAAAGTATTTTTGTTAGCATTGGTAAAACTTTTCCATTTTCAAACTTATGTGTTTGGCCTAAACTTATTGACGGTGTCCCTTTAATTTAGGCTTGAGAGTTTCAATCATTCAAGTGAAACGACAGATATCTACATTTGGCAAACAACTATTTTTTTTGCATATAATCAAGTTATTATTTCTTGTAAATGATGCTAATTTCCCATTCTCTTGTACTCTAACTTGACATTCTTGTCACGTTTAAAAAAGAACACTACAGCATTTCACTGTATTGGCCCCACACGCTGACCATTGCTGTAAAATACTGACATATTCCTTTTTTAAGAGCATACGTTTTAAAGATGTCAAAATTTGTCTCTAACAGGATGACACTGTGTCGCTGTAAAAAGAAGCAATGTCAGCACAGGTCTAGAGAGACCACATAAGAAATAATATTAATTAAAAAAAATATGAAACATAGTCAGTGCAAGCCTATGGGGACCATTCAGATCAGTAGAAAAGAAAAGAGAAAGAAGCAAAGCACAAAAAAGCTATGTCAAAACAATTTTATGAATAAAATATAAATACACACAGAAGCATTCAGAGGTAACACTGCTGAAGCACTCTTAATTCAAGCCTATTGTGAGCCGGTATTACGGCACAGGGCCTTAAGGCTTCTATGGGCAGCTCCCAAAATATGGAGCAACCCACTGCAAAAATAATTATTTTACAAACAGGGGTTAAGACCATGTATGGAGATAAATTCTCAGTGCACAAGATACATTGCAATATCTCCCAATCCTGCAATAATCCCCACGGAAAACTCCCACTGTTTTCTGTAAACATCCCACATGCAAAACCATAGGAGGTCCGAGCTGTGACAGTTTGTTTTCAAAGAACTATAGAGTGGGCAGATCCTGCATTCCTCATTCAAGATTAAATTCCCACTAGCCACAGTGGTCATTCAACCTTAATAAGGAATGCAAGATCCTGCTCAGGGGATCTTTGTTGTTAGGACACTACCAGGAAAGATAAACTTCCAAGTACAATCCTTGTGTAGGATATGTAAAACAGAATAGGGGGGGAAAAAGAGATTCAGCATTGTCAGAGCATTTTGCTGTGTATTCTCAGATTGAAAATATGGTGCTACTGACTCTTGGAGGAACTAAGGCTCTTAAGTTATTTTGTAATTAACATGTTCAGAATGTTGGATTGTATTTCAAGTACTTAACATTAAAATAAGAATGGAAAAGGTAAAAGGAAGGATGATATGGCATGGGAATTGGATTCTACGTTTGTCATAATCTTTCTCCAATATATTTTCTGATCCATCTAAACAGCTTTATAACTGGTTAAAACATGCTCCATACTTACTAACTCTACAAACTGTCATAGTCATTTGGATTCAGCAAAGGATTATGTTCTTCTTAGTTTTTAATTGACGCCACAGCTTGACTGGCCATAGTCAAAGCAGTATTGAACAGTTTCCATTTAGCATTTCTCATACATCCAAATTCTAATCCACCCACTCCTTTTGATAAGACAGTGAGTTGTGACCTGAAAAAAAAATCTAATAATGTAGTTTGAGAAAAAGACTTGAACTTTTTTTTAAACACTGTTTAAAAAAACCCCGTTAACCAACGATTACATATTAAATTGCTTATGAACAAGACTTTATTTACTTGCAGATCTTTACAAAGCAATCTCCCAAATATAGCTCAGTGTAAGTATTTGCATTTGCAGGGGAAACAAGCTACAAACACAAGCAAGAACAGCTTTGCTAGTAACCAGTGGCAATGAACGCAATGGCTGTGAAGCTCTATGATGGGACATGACATACATTTCCCCCATATATTTAGATTTAAAAGTTTTAATGTATGTATCTTGTCAGGGACCGCCAAAGCACATTATGTTTCTTCCCTCTGCAGTACAGTGACAAAATTCTGCTTCATGTTCCATGCAAGAAAACATTTTGTATGAAATGCAAAGTGAACAAGCAAGAATGGAATTGAACAACTTCTTACAGTAAATCTGCTTCCCATCAAATCTAAGGGAAGCCATTTTCAAAGAGAAAAACATTTGACTTCATTTCCTATTAAGCATGCTTTGTCACACATTGGCTGTTGGAAAGTTCACTCCAGCCTTGGCCTCTTCTTTCAAGTAAACTGCAAGACAAAGATGCTCAAGCACTTTCTGCAGTACTTCATGGGCAAAAGAAATGTTTTGTTTTGTTTAAAAAAAATCCCATTAAATACATACATACACAGGAAAGTGGCTGAGTCTAACTTTCAGTTGCTTTTGTTAACATCTAACTTGATGGATAAATAAATGTCACATAACGTAGAAAAAGTATGCAACATCAAACAACTGAGAGCTGACAATGCTGTTATGTTTGTTCAGTCACAGTAGTGCCAGATTTAAAGTTCAACACTTCTGTAGAATATTGCTACTGAGCCTGAATATTTATTACATTCCGATTGGATACATAACAAATTTGCCATTTTTTCTTGTTTCTTGGGCCCACATGGTAATCATCATATAAGTCTTTAATGTGATGCAGCTGCAAAAAAAGCTAATATAATTCTATACGTAAGGCACAGGAGGCAATTGTTCTGCTCCCCTCTGCGTTGGTGAGACCTTAACTGGAGAATTGTGTCCAATTTGAGGCACCACGCTTTAAGAAAGATGTGGACAAATTGGAGAGAGTCCAGAGGACATCAGCAAAAATGATAAAATGTTTAGAAACCTATCCGATGAGGAATGGTTAAAAGAACTGGGCATGTTGAGTTTTGAGAAAAGAAGACTGAGGGTGGACCTGATAGTCTTCACTTACACTAAGTGTGTTATAAAGAGGATGGTGATCAACTGTTCCCCACATTCATTGAAGGTAGGACAAAACGTAATCAGCTTACTCTGTAGCAAGGGAGACTTAGGTTAGTTTTCGGAAAAACCTTCTAACTGTAAGGGTAGTTAAGTACTGGAATAGGCTTCCCAGGGAGGTTGTGAAATCCCCATCACTGGTGGTTTTTAAGAACAGGTTAGACAAACATCTGTCAGGGATAGTCTAGGTTTATTTGGTCCTGACTCCGCGCAGGGCTCGGGACTATATGACATCGTAAGATCCCTTCTAGTCCTACATTTCTAAGACTCTAGGATTCTGTGACTTGAAAAACTGGATCTTGAGCCTGCACTCTGGTTTGTATGAAGATAGTACCGAGCTCTGATTCTGATCTGACACATGTGGATAGCAGGAGAAATTATACCATGAAGTTACAGTATTGTAAAACTGATATTTTATTATCAAAATTGGGCCCATTGCTCAGGGACAGCAGGTTTAACTCTTTAATAATGAACAAAGGGCAATGTAACCTTTACCAAGTGCAAATTCTGCACAGATGAACCAATATATTAAGAGCCAGATCACACAACCTTTCACACGTTATTGAGCACTCACTCACAAGAACACTGTGTGATATTGAAATTAACAGGACCATTCGTAAGATCTAGAAGTGCCCACCAACTTGAGTCGAGAGTATGCGATCTGGATCTAAATTACAGAAATCATTTGCCATTGTCACTTGTATTAAAATAAAAGATATTAGAGTATATGGTGAAAAGGAGGAGAGGGAATGTGAACACCAGTAACAGCCTGCAACAGAAGGACATTCATCAAAAGACAATTACAGTATGAATGACATGGAAATAAGACAGACAGAACTGATGATGGGTAGCATGAAAATAGGCAATAGACATTGGTATGACATTATTTTTTTGAAAATTATGAATAATCATCTTTAGTTATGCTATAGAATAGCACCAGTGTTATTCCTTGACCCTGGCTATATTTGTAAGACACAGACAATCCAGCCTACCTCCTGTTCGTCCTGAGTGTTTCCTCGCATGAGACTACTTCAATATCCTTTTCCATTTTAGGGATGAAAAATGTTTGCTTCTCTCTTGCTTGGAGTATCAAGGCTTTTATTCAACTGAGCATGTGGAGAGAGGCTGTCTATACCATAACTTTAATGATGTAAATGGTACTAAATGTTGCAGAAACAGCGAAGCATGGAGATACTAGGTATCTCTGCAATGACCTGAAGGTGTTTTAAGAGCATGAATTTCAAATTCAGCTTTTCAAATGACAATTTGACTTTCTTTTTCAGATTTTTTTAAAGGAATCATGCTATAAAAAAGGGGGGGAGGGCAAATTCTCCACTGGTGTAACTTTATTAAAGTTGTTTGTCAGTAGTGACTTGGCCAAAGTGTTTTCTACACTGGGATCCAGTGTTGACCTGGCTCTTACTGGGAACCATACATATAGAAAACAAAGGATGGCAGAATTTGACCCTTCAATTACATAGCTTTGCCAGGTTCTGATTATAAAATCTCCATTTGAATTAGCCAACAGTTGTCTGAACCAGAGTTTAGAAAATATATTTGGATTTCTGAAAGAAATCCTGAAATGGGCATGTTCCTAGATTTCAAAAATGTAAATGTGAATGACTGCACTGTAGAGGGTTATACATCTCCATACAGGTTGGAACTGCTCAGTATTCACCTAACTCTGCTCCCATGGAAATCAGTTGGAGTTTTCAAACTGACATCCATGGGAGCAGTGTTAGGCTGACACTGAGTGTTTCTGAAAATCCCATCTATAAAATCTAAGGACCTGATCCCACTCCCACTATAATGAATGGCAAAACTACTGTGGACTTTAATGGGAGAAGTCTCAGTCCCTAACAATGTGTTGTCAAAAAAAATTTTTAATATCCCTAATTTTTTGTGTTTCCCAGGGAAAAATTAAAATATGTTGTGTTCTTGGCTAGCTCTGCCACAGCAGTTAGCTGAAATAGACCTCTATTCCTGAGCAATGCTGTTCCAATCAGCTGATGATGCTTATAAAGGGTGATGATATTTTGTCAAGAAAAAGAATACTGAGAGGTTTTATAAGCAAAACAATGTCACGTTTTAAATTTACAAACGGGGTGTCATAAATATAAAGGGAAGGGTAAACCCCTTTGAAATCCCTCCTGGCCAGGGGAAAGCTCCTCTCACCTGTAAAGGGTTAAGAAGCTAAAGGTAACCTCGCTGGCACCTGACCAAAATGACCAATGAGGAGACAAGATACTTTCAAAAGCTGGGAGGAGGGAGAGAAACAAAGGGTCTCTGTCTGTCTTTATGCTGTCTTTGCCGGGGATAGAACAGGAATGGAGTCTTAGAACTTTTAGTAAGTAATCTAGCTAGGTATGCGTTAGATTATGATTTCTTTAAATGGCTGAGAAAAGAATTGTGCTGAATAGAATAACTATTTCTGTCTATCTTTTTTGTAATTTAAGGTTTTGCCTAGAAGGTTTCTCTATGTTTTGAATCTAATTACCCTGTAAGGTATCTACCATCCTGATTTTACAGAGGTGATTTCTTTACTTCTATTTCTATTAAAATTCTTCTTGTAAGAAAACTGAATGCTTTTTCATTGTTCTCAGATCCAAGGGTTTGGGTCTGTGGTCACCTATGCAAATTGGTGAGGCTTTTCATCCAACATTTCCCAGGAAAGGGGGGGTGCAAGTGTTGGGAGGATTGTTCATTGTTCTTAAGATCCAAGGGTCTGGGTCTGTAGTCACCGAGGCAAATTGGTGAGGCTTTTTACCAAACCTTGTCCAGGAAGTGGGGTGCAAGGTTTTGGGAAGTATTTTGGGGGGAAAGACGCGTCCAAACAGCTCTTCCCCTGTAACCAGTATTAGTTTGGTGGTGGTAGCGGCCAATCCAAGGACAACGGGTGGAAGATTTTGTACCTTTGGGAAGTTTTGACCTAAGCTGGTAAAGATAAGCTTAGGAGGTTTTTCATGCAGGTCCCCACATCTGTACCCTAGAGTTCAGAGTGGGGGAGGAACCTTGACACGGGGATAGAGAAAGGAAGTGAAAAAATTAGGAGCTTTTAAGAGCCTGATCCAATACCAGTTTTACTCAGGAGAAATCGCCACTGATTGTCAACGAAAGCTTTGCCTAAGTAACTACTGCAGGATGCGGTAATAAAAGAGCATTAAAAACAATAGGTACGTAAAGAGCAAAATGAAAGGCTATAAAAGCGAGTTAACAGTGTATTTTAACATTGTAAATCTGTGAATGATTTTTTCCTTTCATAGTAAGTTATAAAATGGTGATTTAGAATTTTTAAATGAATATACTCATTAATATATACCCAATGTACCTAAATGTTTTCCTCCATGTTTATTCCTTTAGCCCACCTACCTTCTTCTGTACCCTTTACTGGCTAGAACTGACCCACCAGTTACTGTATAAATTTCCTCATCACTGAGCCCAGTACACTGAGATACTAGGAGTTCTTGGCTTTTGCCTTCTCAAGCATAGATTGCATAGGTGTCAGTAGTTCCCTTCTTCAGCAGAGCACCCTTCTCTATTTAAAACAAGACAGCTCTTCACTGAATGGAGATATGGCCATTTCTCATATGACAGACCCAATTTAAATCATTATGATGTGAAACAGATTTACACACGCAGCTCAAGGAATGGACCTTACCAAGGTATCAGTACAAATAAATTTCCATAATAAAATTCAACACAAAACCTCAGCATTGTATAAAACAAATTCTGAAACTTTATTGTGAATTTTAAAGTACATATAGTAAAGGACCTTAACCTTAATATCATTAATGAAAAATAAATTTGAAAGAAATCCACATACTAGTAGTTTAAGCAAAAGTTCAGTACATACTTTTGAAGTCACAATATATACATTTATGAGAGTGCAATAAGCTTCCAGTTACATTAGGTAAATATATTTTTGAATAAATAGTAGGACTTTTGATTTGACATGTGTGAGACGCATACTGTTTACATTGAAAATGTTTTACAAAATATAGCAAAAGAAAAATGGAACTTAACACATTTTAATTGTACAACTATTTGAATACCTTCTTTTATGAAATCAATTCTTAAATCAAATCAGAATGCACAAAGGTCCATTTTATAAAGTACAGTTGTTGGTTTTCGCTGCCCAACATTGATTAGAAACGATGAATTGCAAGATGTATTACTATACACATCAATGAATTCCCATTCAACTCAGTGGCCACTACAATGAAGAAAATATTCCAGAATCATTGACATCATCTTCTTCTCTTCTAAACTATGCCTGTAATAAATACATAGCAATGGTATCTACTACTACTTTAAAACATTGAAACACTTTACCTGATTTTTTCAGCTATTTCTTGCATATATAAAGAGAGAGAGAGACAGAGAGAGATTCAACAATCGGTAATGTAAAGAAGAAGTAAATACACTGCTATCCTTAAATATTTTCTACCTTGTAGTGGCTCATAAGAAAAGAAAAGAAAAGAAAAAAGAACACTGTCAGATTTCAATTGTCAACTTGGGGGAAGAATATCCCTCAGCTGGGTAGATACTACGTATACAACATGTTAAACCATATTATGAATACATAGCGTCCACCGTATAAATACATAACAGGAGTAATATAGTATACTGTGCCTACTAACTACTGAATAATAATTATAGGAAATTGTCACATCAAGTGTTTTACATTTATGATTACTCATACGTTATATCACACAATAGGGGGAACCTTTTCCCAGACAGACTCCTTTACCACATTTTGTCATCTTTCATAGAATAATCATTTGTTACACAGTGACAAAGGATTTCTCCAGAAATACGTGAAATGCATTTTCTTTTGCAACATCCGAAAATTAGCAGTAACCTGAACATTTTACAAACAGAGCTTAAGGAATAACAGCTTTAACAGAGTGTCAAGTATTTGGCACTGACCTTAAACAAATTAGGAATTGTGGGCATAAGGGTGTCATTCAGAAAGTTTAGGAAACACATAACCAGAAAACTAGTTAAGCAATGATGAATGAAAAGAAGTTCTTTCCATTCAAATAGCGCACAGTGGGCCTATTTGAGTCATGCCTAACTACCCTGCCGTGCGTTATCTGAACAGCTCAAAGCATGGCGAAGGACAGCACAGCTTTATATTCATTATTGTTAAAATAAAAGCAACATACTGAAATGTATATTAACTGAAAGCTAAAGATTTTTAAATGCCACTAAGGCTTTATGGTGTATTAAGATCTCAAGAGAGAGCAGGCTATTTTTATGTAGGCTATAGAGCGGAAGAGCAAGTTAAATTCTTGTGTACCTCTCCAGGACTCACGCATCACAGTTAAATATGAGGCATTTCACTCCAAGCAGTCTTGCAATCTTTTCAAGGTAACGGTCTCTTCTACGTGAGAAAATAAACTTTTCTCTGCAGGGCACTGTTTCATAACAGTGCCTGGCTTAGAGGGCAGACACACGCATGCAGATACGATCTACTTTTGACTGGGCTCATAAGTCAGGAATATCTCCTTGCCTCTCATTTACTAAATATAGTACATTCTGGTTCTGACCATCACTCAGACACAAAAGCCATCAAAGCAACTAACAACCAGTTAATATTAAGAATATATACTAGTGACAGACAAAACATGTTCGTCGTTTGTCACTTTTCCTTCTCACTTACCCACCAGAAATTTTAGGGTGAAATGATGGTATAAAAAAATATAGGCCCCAATCGGGCAACTGGATCCATGTGGGAGGAAACCTGTGTGCCTTCACAGAGCACCACCGGCTTCACCTGTACTCTGCACAAGAATCTACCCACATGGAGCAGTGTGCAGGATCTGGGCCACTGTATGTATCACTGTGCCATTGGGAAGGAGAAGAGAACTCCTCTATCTGGCTATTAGAAAGAATACAGGTTTGGGTTTAGAGAGAACACTGTAATGGCTTCAAGACTCATTTAAAAAAAGAAAATCAGAAACTTTGCCAGTTAGAAATTTACTCAGCGTTTCTGTGCTGGAATGTCACTTTAAGTTAACAGTGAAGTTGAAATCTTTTAGGATAGGTTCTGTAGCACAAAGTTCTCTTTATTTCTACTTTTTAAAGACATGAAATAACCCTCCGTGCCTACTGATATCGCCAAACAGGATAACAGAACCCTTACAGAAGCCTTGACAGCTTAAATATACTGTAGGAATTGTTGACAATTACATCTGCACGTCTCAGCCTGCGGAGTGGATAGCTAATGGAATTAATGAATTGCCTGCTGGCCTACGAGCAAAAAGCCTAAATAACAACATGACCTTCAGTCAACACTGCTGCAAAAGCACTTCCTAAACGATTCAAAACACATGAGCTATGACCTCAGCCACTGATAAATGTTTGTGATTTTTCTTCTTTCACTAATTTTGTCCCTCTTGTGTAGTTCTTGCTAGACTGACATGACTTGTTTTGTAGTTTTTTTTTAATTAATAATTAAGCGCTCACATTAATTTCCATGGAAGAAGGATGTTCTAGGGACCAGGTTCTGCCGGCATTTACACCAGCATAAATCTAAAACCAAATGTACTCCAAATTTGTGCCAGTGTAAAAGAGAAAAGCATCTAGCTCTAATTATCTAAATATGCTTGAAATGAAGAGTCAGGATTTCCTGTCACAAACCAAAACAAGTGTCATTCTCCTAGTCTCTTTGTTTTCACCTAGATGTAACTGCATTGCAGTCAATGGACTGACTCCTATTTTACACCCATGTGAGAGGAGAACCAAACCCAATACTGGCAATCCCCACATGCCAATATTGTTACTAATATACTCATATTCCATGAGAAATAGGGCTAAAATATATTTTTGCTGTGAGATGGACATTTTTAAAGGGATGGGGAACTGGGGTCTTATTTAAAAGCATGTCAGCAAATAAATGCAGACAACAAACCTATTTTAATATCAGTGTTTCTAAAATTCTGAGGCTGGAACATTCCTACTGAACAGGAATTATATTCCTTAATTAATCTTAAAGAGACTTGGCCTAACCCTACATTTTAATCTTTTTTAGGATTTAGTTTGGCAGGATAAGAGGTTATAACAGAACATAAAATGATTTAGTGCAATGCCTACAACCTATTGATGCTTAATGTAGTTGATCACTGAAATACTTAAAAAGATAGTATTAAGTGATTTGTACATTTGAGACATAAATGATCATGACAGCCTTAGCCACATAGTTGCATTCCGCTTGACTTTCCACACACTTTATTTGAAGACATGCATGTGTAAAGATCAGTAGCAATTGCCAATTTGCCTGGCCTACCACATCACCATAGAGAAACTGCGACAGACTTTTCCCCCTTAGGTGCAATTTTGTCATACTCCATTAATCCCCTCAATCCTCTCCCAATCCTGTGGACTTGTTATATTGTAATCCATGATTGTTGTGGTAAAGGAACACTGGAAAGTCTCTGTTGTCCTCAAGGCAGAAAATTACAATGATAAGTCTATTAAATTTGGCTCTTACAGTGTCCACTTGGATCAAGCCTGCTTGTCACAATAATAACCAATAGCCACAATGTCAGTACAAATTATCACCAACATCCAGAATGTCAATGCAAAATTAATTTTGTGTTGCACATAGCCTTGTCTGTTCAGTTCCCAGACAAAGGCAGAACTCCAGCTGTATTTTTAAGGAGGAAAAATACTAAATCAACACATCACATAGGGCAGGTTTATTCACTTATGCATGTCAGGTTTTCGGTTTTCAACTCCCAACTGGAAACTCTATCACATGATTGCACCTATTGTGTAACAAAAAAACTTGGCATTCTTCCACCTGAATCTGTTAAAGAGTGATTACTGAGAGCATTCCCTTTCAGGGTTGTTTTAGTTAAATATGAGATTCTTGATAAATGGTACTATTCCTCTCTCTTTCTCTTTCTCTCTCTCTCTTCTCACTCACACACACACACAAATTAAAACTTGTAAAACTTGGTTTTATTCCAGTGACAGGAAGAGTTAACAGCTGAATCCAAACATCTAAAAATCTATGACTGATCATCTAGTGAACTCTGCAATAAAAGCTTGTTAAAAATTAACTGCACTGAGGTCCACTTTCAGTGACAAGTTTAACAGCATTTTTTAATTCGGTAAAAACTTTCCCTTCCACATATTAGAGCTCATTAGAATTTTAATTCTGAAATAAAAATAAATAAGTAAATCAACCTCAAAATAACTAAATAGTAATGATCAAATTACAGGAAAATTAAAAAGCATTGTTCCTCTGATATCTTAGGTGTCTGAAGTTGATTTATTTTACCTCCTAGGTATGGCTCCTCTTTTTTATTTTTTTAAATTAAGATTGTATTTTATTATTCTCTAGAAATCTGCAACACCTTGTGCCCTAAATAAGAACAGCAGCCATGAATCTGATTACATGATCTACATGCACTTCACACACTAAACAATTTTGTTAGCAGACTGTTGCAAGAATCAATCTCATTCACCCATGGGCACAGTGTACACCATCTCTAGATCACTGAGCTAGTTTATTTTATTCTGTAATGTGCACAGAGGCTAACCTGCATACAATTCTGCAATGTAGAATTATATTTAAATCTGATGTTACTCCATTCAAACCTAAACCACACTTAACACATTCATTACTGATAGGAACACTGTAAACGTTATTTATGACCAGTTTCAAGGATTATATTGGAAACTTAACATGAGGTGGCCATATTTTAGCACATATAAAAAAGTGCCATTGTGGAAACCAGCAACAGAAGGCTGGAATATTCAAAACACTATATAAAACAGCAGGATGCCTCTTGTGGTAATGGGGGTATCAAAATAATACATTTCTAAATATATTTAGAGAGTTTACATCCAACTGAGAAATTCTGCACACCAGAACAGAGATGGCAGGCAAAAGACAAACTTCTATCCTGTGCTGCCTCTAGCAGAAATATTTAAGTGCATGTAAGAAATGTGGGTCCTTCTGAACAGGTCACCACAGTCTACATTGCAGCTTATGTTAGCCAATGCCATATTCAAATATGAGGTGCTAGGATAGTTTCTCTCGTCAGTGTAGACAAGGCTTAGCCAAGCTATAACCATTTAAACCATTCTACAAATCTGTGCTCTTGATAATGATTTCTCTAGTCTAGCACAATTTAAAAAAAAAAATCACATGCATGCCAAAGCCCTAGCTACATTGGGGAAATGTTAGCTCCATGCACCATCCCAAAACACATTTCTGACAAGTGCATTTCCAGGATTAATGCAGACAGAGCTTTTAATAGTGAAGGTTTGAAAAGATCTGCCATTGTAGTATGATAGGAAAGTTCCATTTGGCTCCTTTCCTGAACTCCTCCACACACTGCGCCAAACTTTACCACATTATATATATAAAAATACTATAAATAAAATTAATTATTAATAATAAAACCTAACAGTAGCATATGAGATTCATACATGGTTGTGAACATATTGCATGCTCTCTCACTGTTATAATTCTCTTCCTTCCATATCCCATCCACTGACTACCTAGCTATTTTATTTCTAATTTATATTGCAAGCTGTTTCAGTCAGGGACTGGAAGTTCACAACTTGATATGCCTTTTGTCTTTTATCTCCCTTTGATCTAAGCAATTGCAAACTGTTATCTCTTAGGGCCTGATCCAAAGACTCCAGTGTAAATTTTTCCAGTAACTTCAGTGGAAGTGGGACAGTGCCCATATCATAGTTCATTGCTATAAAATGTTCTGCACCCTTCTTTTAATCCCACAAAATTACATTTTTCCAAAGTTCATAAGAAGAGATCCTCATCTGATGTAAATCAGCATAGCACCAAACACTTTAGTGAGCTATGCCAATTTTCACCAGCTGAGGATCTCTAGTCAATTTTTGTATTATAAAGATGAAAAGTAGTTTGGGATTTCTCAAAAGAGAAGTAAAGCTGGTCTTAAAAGTGTTGAAAGTGACTCTGAACTCTGTGGTAACACATTCATAAATTGCCTATATGCTGATGTTCTCTGGGTAAGTTGTACAAAGCCATATTTCCTGGTACAGTAGAATAACTTTGTCTTACTCTCCTGATGCAAAGCTCCCTACATATCTCATAGGATCATAGAAGATTAGGGTTGGAAGAGACATCAGGAGGTCATCTAGTCCAACCCCTGCTCAAAGCAGGACCAACACCAACTAAATCATCCCAGCCAGGGCTTTGTCAAGCCGGGCCTTAAATACCTCTAAGAAAGGAGATTCCACCACCTCCCTAGGTAACCCATTCCAGTGTGCTTCACCCCCCTCCTAGTGAAATAGTTTTTCCTAATATCCAAACTAGACCTCCCTCACTGCAACTTGAGACCATTGCTCCTTGTTCTGTCATCTGCCACCACTGAGAACAGCCTAATTCAATCTTATACAGTGCTCCATACATGCACAGTGTTGTGAGACAATTGTTATATCATCTTATTCACTTTGCCATGGATATTATTTGTTGTAACTTCTGAAATTATAAAGAAGCAGTAAAAACAATATGAGATACAGAGAAATAAGATGGATGAGGTAATATGTTTATCGGACCAATTTCTGTTGGTGAAAGAGACAAGCTCTCAAGCTACACAGAGCTCCTCTTCAGATCTTTGCAGAAGAGCTACATGTAGCTCGAAGATCTGAAGAGGAGCTCTGTGTAGCTTGAGAGCTTGTCTCTTTCACCAACAGAAGTTGGTCTGATAAAAGATATTATTTCACTCACCTTGTCTCTCTAATATCCTGGGCCCAACACACAGCTATAACACCAGTGAAAATAATTTGACATAGAGTCAGTGAAATGTTCTAAGCTAAGAACAATTGAGTGGGATTTTGCAGACAATGTTGCTTAATGTAGAGTAGCCAATGCAAGGAGCTTTGTCCCAATGCAACATAACAGTTAAACTGTAAAACAATATTTTCCATAGTAGCAGACAACATTTTAGGTTGCAGTACTTGCTGAACAGATTTTAAACATAATGGTTTCTGTCTAATTTTTCTCAACTATTTCTTCCCCCACTAAAGTGTCCATTAAAAATGTTCTCATTTATTCTCATTTACTTTTAGATAAAAGTCCTGCACAAAACCCATAGAACTTGATTCAGTGACCCTTATACTGAGTGACACTTACTCACATGAGTCATCTCACAGCAGTCATTGGAAGGGATTTTCCAAAGCATTCACCAATGACCTCACTCTGCTGTCATGGGAGTCAGTAGTCAATAGTTGAGTCACTGACTTCAATGGGAGCAAACGCAGGCCAGTGCAGAAGAGTTTTGAAAATACCAGTCTTAAAACGTAAATTCAGAGACTCAGGTATATTTTGCTTGGAAATCAGTGAAACTACTCGTAAAGCAAGGGCTACCCAAAGTGAAGAAGGCTTGTAAAATTTATTCCAGGCGTTCACATTAGCGGGCTGGCCTTAACCAGTAGTATAAGCATTACAACATAAAGATAAAATAATCTTAGAGGGAAAAGGAGCAAGTCAAAGCAGGAAGCAGTTTAATTTTCACCTTTGACAACAGGAGGATTTTCACTTCCAGCTGCTTCTGTGTTTAACTGACCATTTTTTATGTAGTGAGTGAAAGCCAGCCAATTTTCTTCAGAGAAGTTGTACTATTCTCTTGACTCAATAAGAGCTATATGCTTCTTATTTGTCAGTGGCACCATGGGGATGACATAAAACATCAGAGCAAAGATTTCTTTTTCCAATATGCAAAATTAACTGTTAAACTCAATGGGGAGCATTTAGATACCACCAATTTAGTATCAAACCAAAGCAAATAGTCTTCTTAGGGAAGAAAGGGACCAAAGGGAACACAAAATGGTACCTGAATTAATTCAGTTGTTTCTTATAAAAGCAGAAGAAGTTTCTTTTATACTCAAGTGGATTACATGTTTCCTTTTATAATAAGCCAATTGTTTGGAGATTTTAAAGATAATGTCATGAGTAACCTCACGTAAGAGTACAAAAGGGAGACTGAATTTTCCAATATATTTTAGCAAAAGGGTCATTCCAAAACATGGCCTGGATTTCTTTTTTGAAAAGGAGATTATGATTTCAATCCTCCATTGATGTAAACAGGCACAGTTCCATTGAACTCAGTGTTACTGAATTATAATGTTAGACCACGGATAAGTTTCCTATTTCCTTTAAATTTGAGGGACCTGATTCACTGAAATACATGGAGTTACCCTTATTTATGGCACACTATGGTTTAACCAAATAAATAATAATCCAAGGGTGGGGTTTTGGGGGTTTTTCTTTTGGGGGGGTAGTAAAGAGGGTTTGTTTAGGGAGTTAGGTCTATTTGTACTGCCAGCCCTGGCTAATGATTCTCTACTTATCCACATTTCTAAAGACCTAAGATCTTTTGTTTGAAAAGAAGCTTGGAAGCAATTGTCTTGTGTTCATTAATCCATAAACATTTGATTTCAAATTAGATTGCTGGCAGACATAACCTCTCTGCATTGTTACAGTGGAAAATTGATTTGATTAATCAAACAGCTTTGTCTCTAGAATAGTTGTCCCTGACCGTGCTATGCAAAAAACTGCTAATGCAATTGCCAGTGCTGGCATGCTCATCTTTCACCTTGCAAAATTTTCCCTCATGAAAACATCAGTTGTACACCTCATACAATTAATTATTCTACATAATGCTCATTGCACTTATTGTGCATCGTACTGAGTATTAATAAAAAGCTATATTCTATTCCTGGCTCTGAAAGTGACCTGCTGTGTGATGTTGAGCCATTCACTGCTCTGTGCCTCAGTTTCCCCATTTGTAAAATGGGGATATTAAGACTTACCATCCTTCATAAAATACTTCAAAAACTATGCATGAAATACTTCTTTTTTATTTAGTGTATTATTTTTATTTTCATTATGTTGGACACTAGCTACCTATTAATAGAAGATTATATATCACTATTTACTATCTATTTTATATTTAACTGGTCTCATTTATCCTAAGGACATTCAGCATAGGTCTGGGAATGCAAAGAGGTCTTCATATGAGTGTAAATATAATGTACTTCTACTTTTATGCTCCTGTATACTACCAAAGTGATGTAAATTGGCCTTCATGTAAACAAGAATCAAGCTCGACAACTCTGCTTCTCATAACTCGCAGTTTTAGATTTCAAAACCAACAGTTCCTTTTCCCACTCAAGGTCTCCCTCCCATCTAAAGCACTATATACGTGTGACAGTGAATACTGTTATACTGCTGCATTAAGAGAATCTGTGCATGTATGCGAAAATATTGCACCCACAGACAACACAGAATTAACCAAACAAAAATCCAGCAAGCGCTATTTTTCTTTCATATTGGTGTTATTATCCTGTAGCCATCTGCAGTGAAAAGCTACGAATGTTGTGCTGTCTGGGCCATTTAAACAGTGAATTGGTTATTTTAATCTGTAATACAAAAAAGAATGTATAAGCATTTTTGGATTAAACTGGGTCTACTGAAACAATGTGAACACAATTTATTTAATGATAGGCAACATCGTTGACCTTCCAGTATTTTTATCATCTTTACAAAATGAGCACTATGAATATATATCTTTCTCCATTATTAATCCAAATTTCATTTTATCATGTTGTCTAGGTAATCTGAGCACATTAGCTGCTTCACTTTGTATGAAGAGTATTTGTTGAGACAAGAAGCAAATGGGAATATTAATTCTAGACAAAACTGTAGGGATCTCGCTAAAAAAATGCTTCTCTAGAATAATGGCATTATCCAGAGACTATGGTTAGGTCAAGTATCCATCCCCAGACCGTCTGAATGTGTGCCAGGATGTCTAGAGAGCCTTATAAGAAGATATCCTGATTACCTCCTCCCTTGGCAAAACCTCCTGCAGGCAGCTTTGGAAGAAGGTCTCTTTACAGAGACATGTCCCATGGATGTGATAGGGCAAAAAATGGGGAAAAGGTAACAAAGTTCACCACAAACCTGTTTCTTGCAGGATCTTATAAAGATCAAGGCCATCAAGTAGAGGCGCTATGCCTCCTTCCCACTCCCTGGTACCTCTTGAAGCTGTGATATCAGGGCTTCTGCAGCCAGCGCTTGCCCTGGGGACATCCTAAAAGGGGATTTTCACCACAGAGGGGGCCCACATGAAAGATAACGTGGAGCTGTATTATCAGGCTCAGAAAGAAGGTGAGTAAAAGCTAGGAATGGAGGACATCTTGAGAAAGCACAGAAAGGAGAAAATTAGTGAAAAAATGACCACATAGTGGGGCAAGCTCCATTGGGACGAGTGGGCTCCTGCTGAAATCAAGGCAAGTGAAATAGGGCCAAGTCGTTTGACTCAAGACAATTTTTTCATTATTATGAACATTATTTTTTTCAGACTGCCACTGAATGGAAAGAGTTATTCACCCAGATCTAGTGCAGGCTGACTAAATCTGTCTGGAAGGGAGCTACAGCAAGGCAAGTGTCCTGAATCCTCCACTCTGCCTGATATCCAGCAGAGAATTGGCGCAGTGACAGCAGTGGGTAGTGCTGTCCTGCGGATGCCTTCCCTTGGGAATGGACTCAATCAAAGGACACAACAGCCCCTGCAGGCACAGCAAAGTGCAATGTGTGCTAGCAAATCTACAACGCTGGTCTGAAGATAATTTACAGCTGTATCTCGATAGAACTTCTTTTACCGAGCAAGCCTTTGTCTAAGCCACCTACACGCTGAAGTCCACATAGTAGTAACACCCACGCTGACAAACAACACCATGGCAACAAAAAAAGCAGGATTCACTTCTCTCAGGTTTATTTATTGCAGTTATCACTTCAAGCCAAATCTCAGCCCCTACTAGTAAAAACTTTTACTTCTTATTAAAGAGCACACACTTTCATTTATATGTATTCCTCCTGCCAAAGCATGGAGATATAACTGAGGAAGAGGACAAATGTGCAAGGAATAGATGAAATTCTGTGAACGATGCAAATTAAACTAACATACTGAAAACAGCAGGTTAAAAAAACCTCCACTTCTGTGCAGAAGCCCCAATTCTCCTCACACATTTATCAGTTTTACACCAGTGTATCTCCACTGTCTTCTCTGGATTTGCTCCTGATTTGCATCAGCACAAAAGAGATCAGAATCAGGCCTGGAATTCCTGCTGGTGTTCAAACATGGAAGATAGAAGACTGTGCTGAACATTACACCAGCCCTCCTCATCAACTAGCATAGTTATCTTCTGGTGAAATAATGTGAGTCGAAGGACATACCAGAGAACTGCTTTTGTCCCCATTTGTTTTACTTCACAAAGTTAACGAGTCTTGCCTGTAAGAATTTGTTTATTTTTCTGTGAAATAAAACAAAGGTAACTAACTGTGAGTAGTAGCCCAGAGGAGAGGGGGGAGTACCATCATGCTCCCCGCCGTTAGCAAACATGCAGAGACGCCAAAGTCCCCAGAACAGAAAGAGGGCTTAAGCCCGCTGCAACATCAGAAGTGCTAAAGTCACAAAGGTCCCATAAGCTAGTTTTCAAGAGATGGCAGAATCCAGCCCCTAGACTCCATGGACCCAGGGGAACAATGGGGAATCGGGGCAAAAAATTATCAGGGAAAGCAATCATATTTACTTCTAGGCACTCTGAGCATGCTGATTCCCACTGGAGGCCTGGTGTAAGCATACGGTTCCTGCCAATCACATCCTGCGTCCTAAAGGTGCATCCTAAAGATGGAGAGTACTTAGCTACTCAATGGAGGTCTCCGAGCCTTTCTGCCCTCTCCTGCTCCCCGTGATCTACAACGTTTTTGCTTTGTACTATCAAATCCATGAATAATTGCAAAAATAAAGTCACAGTAACAATGGCAAGTTTTGAGTATAGTATTAAATATCTGCTTTAATTGTAGTAAGAAAAAGAACTCTGCCAAAATACCAAATCATCAGATTATAGTATTTCTCACTTCTTATTCAACATGATCTATTTCTTCTTGTGACTCTCATAGCAACCAAAGCATGGAGCTACTGGTATGATCTCAGCCTAATGCCCGCCCTGTTGGGTCTACTGGTTTCACTAAGCTCTTTAACAAATATTATGGGTCCATAAATAGAATATATTCAATACTTCTCAGAGAGAAATTCACTTCCAAACATTGTTTCCATGTACCCTCCAATCATTTATTATATTAATCGAAACATTTACTGGATCACTGAAATGTTGTTTAAATTTTACAATCAATGTGTATTAACCAAGAAGTACTATTAGGGTTTGCATCACTTGTTTGTTTGCAATTTACATAGATTTTGCTTTCTGCAGTTCTTTGTGCTCATAGCATTTGAACCATGGTGTGTGTTCAGTGATAATTGCCTAAAGAGCTGCAGAACAGTTGGTGACTTCTTTTCATATTTTTTGGCACAAATCTAAGAATTTACCACAAGCTTGAGTGCAAGTGGAAAAAAATCCCTCGCTTGTTTTAGAAATCATGAATCTAATTCTTTCTCTTTTCACACTGGTATAAATCATGAGTAATTCCACTGAAATCAATGCAGTGGGTGAGAGGAGAATCAGGGCCTGGGTCTTTTTAAAAACTGTGTGAGAGAGGTCCCACTTGCACAGTGCTATACATGTCTTTCACCATTAGCCACCCTGGTTCAAATGTAAATCTGGTCAAAAGTGGAAGTGGGTTTAGACTTTAAACTATTCTCTCTTGGATGCTTGCCCACCACGCAAATTTGCATGAAAGACTTTCTGTGTCAAAGAAAGATCCCAGACTCGAACAGCAGGAGTGCTGCAAGTCAGAAGTGAGTTACTCTGAAAGAACTGCACGGGAAGCATGCACATGACATTCATTTATTTTTGTTTTCATTAATAGAATCAACGTGCCTAATTATATCCACGTATTTAGCCCAGCGATCTGTCACCTGACTTCGTAAGTGATGTTACATTGCTTGGAGATGCTAATCACCCTCTAAGCTTAAAATAATAAATTCTCACTCAGTTGAAATGCAAAGGCAAAATACTACATTTCCTTTTCCAGCTGAGCTTCCATTTAATGTACCAGATGAAGGAGCTTGCTCCGCTTTACTGGATCAGATTCAAAATGGTTTGTCCAAGGAACACAGTGATTACGGGAAAACAGTCCTTACTCAAGCAAAACTCTAAATGATGCAAATGGGTGTTTCGCCTGAGTAAGCCCTTTGTCTTCATTTTAATATATCAGAATGGCTACTCCAATCCAGGCAAGGGACAAGCCAACTTCCTCTTGCTGGTGTTTTTCTAAGGGTTGGTTTACAATACCACTTAAGTTACATCACTCAGAGGTGTGAAAAAGACACCCCCTTGAGCGACACAAGTTACAGCAACCTAAGTGCTGTCCACACCAGCGCTTTCGTCAGGAAACACTCTCCGACCAACATAATTACTCCATCTCCACAAGAGGCAGAAACTATGCTGACAGGAGACTGCTCTCCGGTCGGCATAGCGCATCTTCACCAGATGTGGTACACTGACGCAGTTGCATTGGTGCAGCTGCGACGATGGAGTGCTGTAGTGTAGACTTGCCCCAAGAGTCAAGTAAGTAATTTCTCTAAAGCCTCCCCTAAAGTACATTGCCACAGTAAGTGGGAGAAGCATAATTTGACATTCTGATGGTCTCAGATTTAAAATAATGGATGTCACTGTTTTGTTACCCTACCTTAAATTACCACAGGTCTCCTACACTAAACTTGAGATTCTGTTCTCACACATGATCAGAAAATCATGGCATCTATTTCATACCAGTACAAGCTTGTGTTAAATGTACAACTTCTTTATGTCCTTTACTAAAGTCTGACAGCAGTGATCTCCCCAAACATGCATCTAATCTTTATATCTACACATGTAAAAATACCTTTGGGTCTTAAAACTATGAGTGCTGAATTATTTAAACTAGTATGTTGGTTAAAGATTTTTCCATAGTTTTGGCATTGTTCCTCTGTCCTTAAAATGTCAAAGTGCCATTAACATGTTAAGGAACATATTAAGGATACATTAAAATGAATCTCAATTGGAAATTGCATGCATGAGATGTGTAAGAGGAAAATGTAGGGCATGACAACAAGTGGCATGTAACATCAGAGATTATTACAATGTGTTTACAACTACTCACTATACTGCACATCACCTCTAGTGAAACACACCACTACTTAGATCTGTACTACTGTTAGTCCTCTGATACCACATGCTTCTTCAGCAGTGGAATTTGAGCTCTAGCTTTTAAAGGCCATATGTAATACTTGGAAACCCCATGATAAAACAATCGAAACACAGAAAACAGAGCTAGATGTTAGATACAGCACTGAAGTGAAGATATTATTGCAATAGCATCAAATGGCCAGCCTACTGGTCATGCTCTGAATTGCCATACAGGGGAAGGACTTAGCCTTCTTTTCTTGCATTCTTGCTATTCAAAGAGACAGAATACCTCACTTTAATGAACAGCAACCACTCAAGAGTGCCCACGGGACTGCCATCCAGACAGCCTCAGTAGAAGAAGGATGGCTGTAACAAGGTGCAAAGAGGAAAAATGGGTGCTGGCGATTCTGAGGGCTCCAGAAGGGTCGTAGAACTTTCCTCCCATATCATGTGTGCTGTGGGGTGTGTGAGAATGAGGAGGGGGAGAACTGTATAGAGGCTATGGGTCTGATTCTACTCTGCCACACAGGACAACATCAGTGACATAACTAGAATTTCATTAGTGGAAAACTAGTGTGAGACCAGAATCATGCCCACAGTAAATTCTGTTTATACCCTATTTAAGGCCCCTTTCCACAACCAGAGCATTGTTAAATAGCCTTAGTGTAAATGTGAATCAGGCCCACCGTCTCTGGTCATTCTCAGTGCCAAGATGCAATGTATAAAATGCCCATTCCTCTGGTAAAACACCAATACCCAAATTCTGGGAAACAGTACCATTAATTCATATCAAATAAATCCATATGTACCACAGGGCCAGGAACACACAAAAATAATGCACCTACTTGATCAAGGTTAATACTATATTCCTAGTAGAAGGGAAAGGTTATTTTCATTACCTACAATCATCTGATAATTAGCTGCAGGGCAGATTCAACAATATCCCGGGATGTGATTTCACAATATAATGAACAAATGTCTAGTTTTTTGCCATCTAAGAAAGCAACAAAACAAGAGCAAGACTTGTCACTATTTTGCTTATGGCAGGAATTAGACAATGCCCAGAACCCTGTAGCTACCCTGCAAGCATCTTAACTAGTTTGATTACATCATTGATTCCGTTACTTCAACAGTTCTGCTCTCCAGTATAGGCCATAATTGAAAGCAGCAGCCAGCAGGTATCAAATGTGAGTGAGAAATGTCTCCTGCTGAGTAAGTACTGACTGTGAACCAGATTCACTGTCTTGTAGGCAGTTTTGAAACGAAGATGTTATAAAGGAGAGGATCCTCAGATGGGTGGAGCATCTGTGGAGGATAAAGAGGCAAGCAAATTACCAAGAATGTTCAGAAGCGGAAACTACATTTAAAAAATGGCTATGAGGTAGATCAAAAGCGAAGAGATAAGATATTGTAAAGGATTTTTTTTCAAAGAGATACAAGAGAAATAAAAGGGAAAAGTTGAAGCACAAGGTATAAAACAACACATTTATTCTGACCTGCTTGCCTTCTTCATTCTGTAACTGGGAAGAAAGTCTTGTCCAAATGTTTTCATGCTAAGCAAAAAAACCAACCCCTCTTTTGATTAGTGATACTGAAGCTGAACAGCACAAAAATGATTAGTTCAGTGGGCCAAATTCTGCCCTTCCAAAGGGTCTGTTTCAAAGCCTACTGATATCAATGGGAGTCTTTCCACTACCCAAAGCATATTCAGGTTAATGGAAAGACTCCCATTGATATCAATAGGCTTCTAATCCTTGAAATCTCAAGCATGAGGTCAGGAATGGGCCTAGTGAACCTTGAAGTGTCATGATACTCCAAAAAAAAAAATGATGGTAAGAATGGCATCATGAGGTTCTGTGGTGGAGCTGGAGTTACTAAGAAGCAATAAAGGGCTTTATTTAAAGGTAAACATTTTTTTCTCTAATTGCTAAGACTGCAAATCAATCTGGGATTGTTCTAACTCAGGCATAATGATCAGTAATATTTTGCAATTGGATCTTGGTTAAAAATGTGGTTGATAATATGTGAGCCAGAAGAGGATACAACTTTCTCTCTACCATTACAGTGCTGGTGTGCTAACAGAATTAAAAGCAATAAACAGTTTGCCTGTTTGTTTTTTAGAAAAGGCAAACAGAATAGACTCTGAATGCACACAAGGAATAGATCTGTTGAGAAAAATGATGCTATTTTTACAGTGATTTTTCTAACAATCACCAAACTTTAAAAAACTTTAATAGAAGTCAAAACTGCAAAACTTCTGGACGGTGTAAAAGAGAAAGGCTATGAATAGCTACCTCTGTTAGTGAAATTAAAGATTATTGCATTTGTTTGGGTTCAATGAGTTACCTTCACTGAATGGAGCGACAGTCACTGACGCAACAATGAATAGTTTGCAGAGTATGGCATTGACATTGAAGCTGATATGAAAAACGTATCAGCAGCATAACAGATGGTGCTGAAAGCCTGGCAGGAGTTTTATGGAGTTCTGCCGCTAGTGTCATCGGGGAGATATTTGAAAACCTAACAGTAGTGCTATTTCACTTCATGAACCACGGGACCAAATTCCATGAAAGTCTGCCTTAAAGGTATCAGGCCTGATTTTCATTTACACTAAGGCTATGTCTTCACGGGGGAAAAAGTCGGTGTTTTTACACTGAGATAGCTAATGTGAGACAAACTCTATTGAGAGTTAAAGTACTCAGTGTACCTAACTGACCCCAGTACTACACACCTAGTGTTGACCTCAACTGGTTATGTACAGGTTAAAAACCACAGTGCCCATCTCTACTACTATTTTATTTTAAGATGGCTACCACAGTATAAAGCCACACTGTTTTCCTGTAGTGAAGTCATAGCCAACTGCCACTTTACCACTGCTTGGCAGTATAAAGATGCCTTAAAGTGGGTATCAATCACAGTTGGGCACACTTTCCTGTGATGTAAAAAGTCCTTAGTGTTGATGAGAATCTGGCCTGATAACTTTAAGACAAAAATCACACTGAAACTGGTCCGGTGGTTCAATTACATTTAAAGTGTAATGTGTGAACCGTATGGACAAACGTAGCTCTGATAAAGTTTATTGCAGTCAGTTCATTTGCTCCCACTTAGACAAGAGCTAAATGTCTCCTACTGTACTTTCAGATGTTCTGCAAAGCAGCAAAATTTGCTGGAGAAAATGTAAAAAAAAATTGGCTTCACCATCACAAAAAAAACAACAACCCACAAATTTTCTTTTCTTAGGGGATTGCATCTGCTTGTGCAAGCGTTAATGCACTTTGTGAGAGTTATTATACCTTGGTTCATGTGTTTCAGTAAGACAAGTTGGCAATTCAAATTTCATGACAAAATGCTAACTTATCTTCACTATTGAAAAAGCTAATGAAGTGGTAAATAGCTGCAGAAGCAATGTTACATGCAATGTTCTGCAGGTTTTGAGGGCCTGTCATTATCTGTGAAACTGTATAGATGGAAAAGTAATGAAAGCCCACTAAGAAATCACAACATGCAAAAAACCCTTAAAGCTTTGAAACTTAGGACAGAATTATGTTTAAATTGTTTAAAAAGGAATATGATTAATTTAGGCCTTCCAAAAGAACTGCCCTAGATATTTTGGCCTGGATTCTCAGCTGGGACCAGTGTCTGCTGGGTGCTGCTTTGGAGAAGACCACAAAGTGTCCAGAGCAGCTGCCTTATTCTGAGATTGGTTTTGTGCTACCTTCAGCCCTGGCATAATGGAGAGCAATCTTGAGGCTGCTTTACACTATGCTTACTGGCTATGGTTCCAAAAGAGATGTCCAACAAGTAACAACTGGCAGGTCACAAATTTCATTAGCAGAAATAGTACTCTAGACATGCCTTCTCCTCCTGCTCACGAATCATTTAGGGTTGCCAGGCATCCAGTTTTCGACCGGAACGCCTAGTCAAAAAGGGTCCCTGGCGTCTCCAGTCAGCCTTGCTGACCAGGTTGTTAAAAGCGTGGTCGGCAGCGCAGTGGGGATAAGGCAGACTCCCTGTCTGGCTCCATGAGGCTCCATGAAGCAGCCGGCATTTCGCTCCGGCTCCTAGGTGGAGGCGTGGCCAGGTGGCTCCGCACGCTGCCCCCGGCCACAGGCGCTAGCACCACATGGTTCCTGGCCAATTGGAGCTGCAGAGCCAGCACTCAGGGCAGGGTCAGCACGCTGAGTCCCCATGGCAGGGGCCGGGCCTCGGGGAAGGGGCAAGGCAAGGGTGATCGGTTTTCTGCAATCAGCAAGTTGTCATCCCCTATACTGGGGGACGCAGGGAGTTGGCTACACAGGCTCTATGGTAGCTAGGGACTCTTTGAATATGGGCTTCAGTAACACTGCATTCTTACACCAGGCTTGCACTTGGCCCAAAATGTGAGTGCATGAGCAAAATGCCTAGAATGGAGAAAGAGTAGCAAGTAAATTTTACCAAACATAGAAATGGTTTCCAATGCGAGTCATTTCCTTCTAAATTAATTCACAGACTGAAAGCTTTACTGGGCCTAAGTTCCAAAGGCAAGAATTGCTTCTGTCACTTGCTTATGACACAGACGGACATCAGAAATCAGCTCCAGACAAAGTAAGCCCTTTTTGTTGCCATCTGTGATTTGCGCCATATACAAAGAGCCCCTTGAGGGATCTTATGAAGCTGTACTATGAAAAGTTTTCAACATACTGTTTTAAACAAGCAGACTCAAGAGTCAGTGTCATCCTGTGTATCATATAAGCACTGCCAGCTTTCTTATTAACATACCTATTTTGTTTCCTGCAAGTTCAGACAGTCACACTGAGTTTTTAGCCAAACGACAGCCGTATGGTTTCATAAGTGTTTTCAGATTTCATCCCAATCTTCCTTGCAAACTGTTGAATTCAAGTACTGTCCACTTACTGAACCTCAGTTTGTATGGTCCTGCTTTGTGGTTGTTTATATTTTTGTTTGCTTGTTTGTTTTCTGAATCAATCCTCTTTCATAAATCTCCGCAAGACACCAGACCTACCATTGATGGTGCCCTCTGCCAGTGTGGTATCAACAGAGTCTGTCCAAAAAACATTAATGAGATATTTTGTGTGCCTGCCTCAACTATCACAAATATAGTATGGCTACAGAACTAGCCAATAGATTACAGAAGACTACTTCAAAACAAATATTTCATAGCTCTCCAAAAATGGCAACATTTTAAACTCCAAAATCCAAACATTTCTGGCATACGTGTTAGGTGCTAAATATTCTGAAAGAAAGTGATTCAAGGGAGTTACCGTACCAGATCATACTAGTAGCCTGCCCTTATTAGTGGCCTATTATACCTAGAAGAGGTCATGGGGTTCATATGAAATTTAGGTTAAAAGTGAATCAGATTTAGTCAAAATTAAAAGAAGCATATACAACAGTCCACAACTAACAGTCTCTGTTCATCTAATTAGCACTACATTTTCAACAGTGTCTGTCCACTACTTTAGGAATACCTCAAATTTTGGATGCACAACTTGAGTAACATAGAAGTCTGACTTTTAGCACCCACAATTCCAATGCAACTAAGGGGGGCAGCAACCAGTTAGCACCTCTGGAAATCAATATCAAGTTATCTCAAGCTGGGCACCTGATAATGGAGACGCCTACAAATAATGAGTATTTTTAGGCCTTAGTTTCTCTCTCTCTCATTCTGTCCCTCATTCTCTCAGACCAGTTCTTCAAACCAACCCAGTTCCGCAAACTTCAATGGGAATTTTTCCAGAATAAGTATTGCAGGGCTGGGTTCTCTTTTTTTTTCCCTCTGACTTTCATTATCATCCCTAAATCACTCTATTTAATTTGATGTTTTTTTTAAAAAAAATACAGTAATGTAGGAACAAGTTCAAGCAAATATCTAGATAGATTAGAAAGCATTTTACTTCATATTATCAACATTCTATAAAAATACTCCTCCAAAAGCACTCTATTATTCAAATTTTAAAGAAGCCACTTAGTTCCTTTAAAGTGCTTATTACAGTCTATGCTTTTGAGTTCACTGTGCAATAACAGATCATACAGAAAATCATTTGTGTATCATTTCTCTGATCATATTCATTTGGGGGGAAATCTCAGATTTCTAATATGTGCATGCACACCTCCTACAAAAATAAATATCTCCAGATTTCATTTTCTGAGTATTAAAAAGAGAAACAAGAAAGGATAGTGACAATAATTTAGTAAAAGGGAAAGATGGATTTAAGCATCAGCCAAGAGACTCAATTTTTCATACCATTTACAATGGAAGCTTAAAGACTAAAATACTACACAAGCCATTAGTTTCTTAGTACCCTGCAAGGGATTAAAGTATTTCTTAATCAACAGCTAAAGCACAAAAGAAGGCCAAAGCCTAGACTTTAGCAAAGCTGGGTAATAGTAAAATTTGGAAATGTTCAGATAGCTTTGATACCATCACAACAAGAAGCAAAGGATACAATCACAGCAAGAAGTGCAGCAGTTATTCAAATCTACTGAAAACCAATTAGTAACTTAGCAGTTTCTTAGTCTGCAAAAAACAGCTTTGAGGACCCACATGACAGTAACCAGTGCACTAATTTTTAACAAGGTCACACAAAGCTGACCACACCAACACATTGTTGTTATTATTTGATGCTTCTAATGACAGAGGGCAACCAAAATAGCCAACTCAGGAGAAGTGGATAAAGGAAACTACTTTTTATGGCATTTAAGTAGCTTTCCAAAAGACCTTGACTGCACCTATGCCATATGGGTCATGACTGCTAGGCAATCCATGTAGAAATGGTCTCACTCTATCACTCTAAATGTGATGGACTGCATGAGGTAAACTTTAATGCATCAATACAACCCCCTCCCCCCACAAAAAAAAAAGAAAAAGAAAACAAAGTATGTTCACCTCTCATTCACATAATGGCTAAGGATGAAAAAACAGATCCATGATAGATTAACAGCTTAAATGAATGGCCAGTTCCGAATGCTCTACAGTGCTGCTCAGCTACAGCTGCACAAACCCCATAGACTGAACCACCTCTTTCAAAAGGATGCCTCCAGGAGAAAAGAACAACAGTACCAGGGCATATTAGAAGTGACTTCCCTTGGCCATATCCACACCTGTCATCTACTTTCACAGGAAGGCCATGTTATAATCAGGCATTGCTATTTTTAACCAATCTTGGTTTCAGGAAGAAAAAGGGAGTGTAAAATAAAATGCCAATCATGGCAACATGTCTATCCTGTCTCACTCTGTATTTCAGGTGATTGACAGCCCTGCGCTCCTGTAGCGTACAAAGGCAAAAAAAAAAAAAAAGGTAGGCATTCTTTTCCGTCTGAAATGTTTGACAGATTTAACAGCTTTCTGAAATAAAAACTGATGACATCTCAAATAGAAAAGTCCACCTCCTGTACACATGAGAGATTACATTTCAACAGGTGAGGTTTACTACTATCTCTTAGACAGATGCAGATTTCATTTATTAATTTATTTATTTGGCAGTTGTTAAAACTGTAGGGATGACTACAGCTTTACTATTGGTGCACAGTCTACCTCTTGCTGCTCTGGATGCTGAAGACTTCAGCGTGAGGCATGTTTCAGGATACTGTTGTCACAACCTGAATGCAATTTCAAGTCCTGTTACCGACTAGACCAACACTTCACTGATATTTTGACCTGTATTTCTGACACGGTTAAAGTGAACCAAACTGACAAGCTCCTGAAAATTCAGGCAGCTGCAGACACATGCACAAAATGAAATATGGGAAGTAGTTTAACACAATGGCCTGAATAGTCAAATAGAATAGTATTTTTTTCTAAAAGCTACTAGTTATAGACCAGAAATCTATAGCACACTTTTTATAGTGATAGTAAATTCATAAAATGTATCAAGGAATCATCTACAGTTAGACAAAACATAGGAAGCTCACTCCCTGGTACAAAGGCAGCAAACCAAAATAGTGCACTGGAATCAAGCGGTCTTAACTACAGGAAGAGAACTAACTGCACATAGGGCTGAATCCATTGTCCATTCAAGTCAATGAAAGTCTTTCCATTGACTTGAGGGGACATTGGATTGGGCCCATATTACAAAGAAGAACTTTTCAAATGTTCCTGTGTACTGGGTTCATGTTTCTCTACATACACACCATGGACATATACTTTTTAAAAGAGAGAGCCAGATCCTGCACGCGTTACTATTGACTTCACTGAGAGATTTTGGCTTGAACCTGCAGTGTTGAAATTAACATATATAGAGAGCTTGAAGGATCAGGCCCAAAACACTCATACACAATATTGAAGTCAGTACAAAATGTGAAGGTATCTACTTTCTGTGCTTTAAAGTTAGAATGAAGCCAGTGAATGTATAGCTATTGTAACCAACATGAGCATATACAGTTAAGATACACAAAGTTATTTTGTTTCCAGAAGTTTGAACAATGTCAATAAATAAACAAATAAATCTCCAACTGGATGAATCAACAACAGGGTCAGGCTGAAGGTAAATCTCTTTCACAACTGAAATAAGAATTTTTGTTTGGGTTTTATTTGTATTTCAAGGACAATATTACTATATAAGGCTAAAAAGTAAGAATTATTACTGATAGAAAAATATTTATACACACTTTTTCAGGAACTGATTCACAATCATACAATTGAGAATATTAATAAAAATACCTGGCCTGGCCGGTCGTGAACACTTTCTACAAAATAATATCTTTCAACTCTCATTGACTTCAACAAAAGTAGACTGCACTTAGCACCTTCAAACAACAATGGTATTAAACCCTAGATAGATGTATAGACAGATAGATAGATAGATGGACAGACAGTCAGATCTTCTATTTTAGTGGTATCTGGGAATCTTGCAACATTCCTATAATTTCTGGCATTTGAGCAACTTACAAATTGATTTCAATGAATACATAAAACTCTGTATTTCTCACCTTCCATCCATTAATCAGCAGAAATGTTTGTTTTCTTTGTTGTTGGTTTTTTTATGTTTGTCTTTGTTGCTGTTTGTAGGTGCTATCTAAAACCTGCTCCTACTGAAGTCAATAAAGGTGATAGACAAATACAGTAGACTGATTTCAGGAGGTGCTCTGCACTGTGTTTGATTGAATTCAAAATGGATTAATCTGGAGTTCAATCAAGCCCACATTTATTTGACTCAGAGTTATTTTATATTTTGGATATTTTATATCAGCATCACCTGCTCCCCCCACACTAGTTTTTTGTAAAAACAAAAATATCAAACAAGATCCTCAGCTGGGTTAAATCAGCATAACTCTACTGAAGTAAATGAAACTGTGCTGATTTACCCCAGCTGAAGATTTGGCCTCAAATTTTTAATTCTTACTATTAAGAGTGTATGTAAATGAGAGCTTATTGTGTTCTTCCTGTAGGTAGAGCATGCATATTCGAAAACAGTACTACAATAGTGACATAGAGATTTTACTAATGCAAAGTACAGTGTGGTATTTTGCAAAATATAACATGACTACAAAGAGACTTCACAGTAAACTACAGCAACTGCATGACAACTTGAAAGAATGCTAATCTCCTGACAAAGGGTGAACTATTCAAGTTTCACTTTTCATGTGGTATGATAGCAGAAACACTACAAAGATACACAGAGGTTTATAATAACTTTTCATTCTTGCTAACCTTGCTAACTGTTGAAGTAGCAAATGATCTACTTTATAGGCACGATCTTTGTAGGGGAACCTGCTAGCGTTTAGACACCTAATTACCCGAATATGCCTACAAATCAGATAATCAAACAACCAAATGTATTTTCACTCACAATTCACTGTGTTCCCAAAACCAGAGGTTAGACTGAGTCCACTTTAAAAATATGGAGATAATTGACACAATGGGCCAAATTCTTCCATGATTTACACCGTGAAACTTTCTTAATGAGGACAATATGAAGCTGACATAAAGAGACAATGGGCCTTACGTTTATCTGACTTACATCCATGTGGTGTGAGCCTCGTCTGCACGGTTTTTGTACCAGTATATCTATTTTGATTAGAGCTACGGTTTTTTTTAGCAAAATAGTTATACTGGTACAGGACACAGTTATATCACTATAAAGGTGCCTTATCCCAATTTATCTTATTCCCCTTCCCATATAGAAATTATACTGGTTTAATGCATCCCTATAATGATATAACTGCATCCACACTAAAAGGGTTATATCACTCATACTATAATGGTATAGTTAACACAGTACAACTTTTGTGTGTAGAGAAGCCCTTAAGGTCACAATTCTGCAAGATGCTAAATCTTAAGCAAGTGCGTAAGCCCTGTTAGGACTAGTCATATGCTTTAACTTAGACAAGTGCTTAAGTTCCTTGCTGATTGGAATCCTGTCAAGAGAAAAAAAATGGCACGTTATGTGTTCATGTTGATTTCTAACAGAAATACACCAATGTCTATAGATATGGGGTAAATTCCTCCATGATTTACATCCTGGGTAATATCTTTCTTGTAAATGGGATTGAGTAAATCAGAGAAAACTAGAACGAAATGTCTACAGTGATATACCTAGCATATATGATTTTATAGATCATCCTCAAGACATTCCACCACAGGCTGTGAATTAAAAGGAAAAACCAAGGCTGCAGCAGGAAATGCTGTTGATGATTTAGTTTCACTTTTTCCCTCTGTGTTTGTATTGAATCAACACCTGCACTAAAGGAAGTACCAGAGAGAGCTGTAGTTCAGAGGTGAATGAATGAATACAGGTTTTAAAGGATTTTAGGATGTTTTTAGATGGAAGATGCTAAGTAAATTCAAATATTATCTATGGCTATTACTAGATTTTTCAGAATACACTGCTTTCTGACTGCTACATTATATTCAGTTATGTTGAATACCAGATGGGTCAGATGAGGCCCACAGTAAGCAGGCACAATGAGACTGCACTGAGCAGGCACTTTTGTAAATGAGAGCTGTATATATATATATATATATATGTGTGTGTGTGTGTGCATATGTGTGGATAGATATACAGATATATGGGCATATGTGTACGTATATATGTATATATAAAATATGTGTCAGTGTATTACATGCTTGATATATGGATAAACAACTCTAACGTGAAAATGAATAGTATAGCATTCATGGAGCAATTTTACCTATTATTCACCATTCCTCACATTAAATTTTGTATGTGTTTGTTTTCTGCCCCAATATGAACTTCTGTGTAATCCATACAGGTAAACTGTGTACTTAAAGAGTTGTCAAATGTAAATGGGTCACAGTTTTCATATCTTTAACATCTGTTGTTTATATCCAAGAAAGCACACCAGGGGCAAGAAAATTAATTCCCCAATTGCTGTCAACTGAGTTAGGGAACAGCAATAAACAGCTTACTGTAAAGCCTCTAGCTACAATGAAATTGCTGTCAATAAAGTGTGGCTGATATGGTTTTGCTAGAAGAATAGATTCTTTGAAAATGAAAATCTGAAATGGTAACTAGAAAGATCCCTTCTTGTCCCGAAACACAAAAGAACAGTACCACAAAACTCCAATAGCATTAAACTCTTAGGATCCTGTTCTCTCTACCATGTGTGATGTGATTCTTATTAGCATTTATGAAAGTTAGGCACTGCACATCCAGGTGAGAACAGACTGCAGTGATTCAGACAAAAATTCTCTGCATGGAAAACTGATTTCAAGAGAAAGGAAGCTTGCTAGGCTTTTACTGTATGTAGCTGTATACACAAAATGTTCCTTATTATAGCTTAGCATTTACAGTGCCACAATTGAAAACAGTATTATAGCTTAGGGTTATGTTCAGATTTCCATTATAACCGTGAGTTTTCACATGCTCTTAACTTGCTGAAAAACTCTCCCTTTCAGCTGAAATTTTCCATGCTTAGTCTCAGTTCAAAGATGAATTTCTTTAGCCAGTTGAGCAAAATATGTTATCCTATTTTTGAGCTATGCAAAGATGGAAAAACATACTGTACTTTTTCAGCATTTCCAGTTTTTTAAAGACATACATAACTCAAAAACAGCTGAATTTTATATGTTGAAGTTCTCTCAGTGGCTAGTCCTCACCAAGGACTAATGTCCAGGCTAATGTAAAAATAAAATAAAAATAAGCATAAATAATTGAAAAATGAAATTATAGTTGATAGAAAATGCAACTTTGTGCATCTGCAGTAAAAAATTGCCACTAAGAACAATACTATTTACGGGACTATGGAATGCTATGAATATGTAATGGCAATCTTTACAAGGTATGAAAAATTCTGTACTGCTATTCCACTGTGGATTACCACAGTTGCACACACTTTCAACTTTGCAACTGTGGAAGAACACATTAAATGCATTAGTGTTTTAATCTTTTTTTCCTTAATTAACAGAGAAACTGAATACAAAAGCTTCAGGTTACAATTTTAAACACTCCAAAGTCAAAAATGCCAAACATTACATTTGACAGAGCAAGCTTAAGTGATCTTCACTCATAATAGTGAGTCTTCATTCTTCATATTCACGCCTTACTCAGCAAAACTCCCACTGACTGAATAAGGAGCACAGAACTGGCCCCACAGAATACACTGCATTACTGTTATGCAGTTAAATACATACTGTAATATGCAATATGGAAAATGTGTGTCAATTAAGGTTACTATGAGATCCTTAATTTTTTGTATTTTTTGTCTTTTGAGTGCTTGAAAATGTAGGGCCAAAGTCAGTGCTTGTTTACCTTGATTGAATTCAGTGGAATTGTGCACATTTCCGAAAGGGTTTAATTTTGGTCCAGATACAGAAAAGTATTAAAGCATGTACTGTAGTCCATCCCAACTTAGGATAACATTTTAGCAGATGATTACCTCTGATCCTGTGCTTACATCCATTGACTTCAATGGAATATATGTATGCACTTTAAATTAAGCACACACTTAAGTGCTATTCTGAATAGGAATGCTTCCATGAATTGAAGTCTTTGCTCATAACTTTCCCTGTGACATCAATGTAAGTGTTTAGCCCTAAGTTACTGCAGTTTTACAATGGTGTAACTCCTTCCAAATTTGTTGGGACAGAGTTACATTAGTGTAAAATTGGAATACAGTGTGGTGATTTGACTTTCATTGTCTATCATTTCACTATTTATCCTATTGCTAATATTATGACCCTGAGTAGGGTTTTTATAAAAGAAAACCCTTTCACACACAAAAATGCAACATGCTGTCTTCTGCTGTATTTTGTACTTAGTTGTTTGGTGCATTGGCTTAATATTTTGGATACTGTTTTTATTCAGCTGAATACTGAAATGAACAGTGACGGAACACCCTGCATAGATTTCAGTATTATTCATGGGTCATATTAGTGACTACAAAATCTGAGCAACAAGATCTGACAGTGGGTAACATTCTTTTCATGCTCCTAATTATGTTAATTAGCTCTGAAAGACACTCCCAAGTTCAAGTATTCAAAAGTGCTCTGCTCAGAGCAGCTACCAGGTGTTCTGCATCATAGGCACTTGGGGAGGGCTTTGGTTTTTATACTGGGCACTTTTTGAAACACCAACCAGCATAATTCAAAGTGGTGAACAGAAGTTTAGCCAAGCAATTTCCATTGGATTTGATGGCAGTCACATAGCTAAAGCCCAACAAAGTATTCTGAAAATTTAGGAGTCCTGAAAGATTTTATCATGGGACCCAGTCCTAGCAGATGACTTAAAGTCAATGGGAGTTTTGCCTGAATAAGTGTGTTTTAGTTTATCTGCAGTACCTAATGCAATGTATAGGTGTTTTCATCTTGGATAATAATCTCAAATGACATTTTTAATGGAAAATATATCATGATAACATTTCTCAGGTAAATATTCCCCTAACCTTCTCCCTTTTTTATTCTCTGCAACGTTTCATGGACCCTTTCCAAATTACAGAAAGAAAAACTTTCTGCAAAAGATGCTTTTCTATAGCTTTATGGCATAAAATACAGAAATCCTCAATTCTAAATGCAAGAAAACAGTACTATGCACGGAATTAAACATTTTTTCACAGAGGACTTTAAAAAAATGCATTTCAGATCTTACATTATTTTCACCTAACATTCTATAAGAAAGATTTTATTTAAAATTTTATATTCTACTTTAAGGACATACTCTATATCAACAAGGCTTTAAAAAACCCCAACAACCCCTACCTATGAAACTATATTTAATTTCTGTATCGTCACAGGGAACAGTAGCAAAGATACATCCTAACTCTAGAGATCATAGATAAATACCAGACTGCTAACTCACGCTGCCACTGTTGGCTGAACTCAACCATCAGAAAATGTTATAAGGTCAAAAACCTCAGTTCCTGTACCACTGATCAACTGGAAAAACTCTTTTAAAAAATCAGGCTTATGAATGGAAAAGCTCAATTATAATAATTGTTTATATTGTTTATGTTTTATATAAAAAGAGTAATAAAATACAGTTGCATTTTCAGTCCCATGTAACATTATACCTCTTCTATAGACTGATTCAAAGTCCATGGAAGTCATTGAGAATCTTTCCATTGCCTACAACAGGATTTGAATCAGGTCCATAATAAGAGTGTGAGTATACTGACTTGTGTTATTACTAAAACTCAAGCAACATTTGTTTAATGTAAAGAACAAAAAAAAGTGAAAATGTTGCCTGTAGGTTTTCTGCCCACATTCAGCATCACTGTTCAGTGCTGACATATTCTGTCAGCTAAATCATTTTGGTGAGCTTAATTTCCTTTAACTTCTTTGGGACGCTGAAGGGGATTAAGAGTGATTCTTTTAACAGAACATGGGAAGTTAATTTAAGTAAAATTATCAGCACCTCTGAAGACCAAAGAAGGAGGTTTTCAAATTTTGTAACTAAAATGAGGGAAGAGAGTATTCCCTCATCTGAACAACCACAGATTACCCAGAGCTGCTCTGCACTGGAGGTTTTGTAAATCAGCATTTTTAAAAAAATGTATGCTGACAGGAGTGCTACTGTAGTGCATAAAACATTCTGAGAGTTTACAGTGCTTTAAAGTCCTTGTGAAAGATAGATTTTTTGGGTGGAGAGTTTTCTAAGTGTTTCTTCAGTGTCTCATTTCAAGTCTATTGACGATTTTTGGAGTAGTTACTTAGAGAGCAGATGCCTTGTAAGTGCCTGTTTAAAACAAGGTGTCTTGTTAGTATGACAGCTTACAGACACCCAAAAGTCAAGACATGGTTTGGGGAACATCACATTCATCTTAGATAAGGCTAATTAATGCAACAGCAAGGAAATTACTTGGTCCTAAACTTGCTACTGACAAAATCTTTTTGCAAAGACAAATTTAAATGTTCCTTGCCTGCTGCTCTAAGATTCATACTTTGTGGACCCCTAATAAATTCAGACAAATCACCATATATTGAAGAATACAATGCCTACAGTAACATGAAGTTGATTGCTAAACCCTAGAAAGTTGGTGCAGTGAAAACTAAGCACTAAGAAGCTGCTTTGCAAACCTGTACATTTAACTACTGGTTGCTCCAGTGCAACTATGATTAAACAAAAGGTTTCTTTGGCTGTAGTACTACTTTGATCCTCCCTCCCCCATTTCCTATCTACTGCAGGATTGGCACCTGGCCAGCACAAGCGACACAGTACCTTAGTGCCATCTACAGGCTATACTGACATTCTAATTTAGTGGCAAAAGACAAGCATCAATGAAATAAATTAGACAGCGCTGCATTTAAATCTTTATTAGCAAGGAATTATTAGACCTAAGAAAAACTAATGCTGGATTTGGTTGAAATGTGAGTTTATCACCTTCCTAATCCCTCTTCATATGGCATATTTCACAGTTTAAAAGGAGTTATGACAGATCACTTATGCATAACTAAGATGAGAAAATACGTACAATGGGCTGATTTTTTTCTGCATAATTAAGTTGTATTTAGAGCAAATGCATTTGTTTTGAAAGTATACTTTGGCCATTTTTGAAAATATGCTAAAAACTTTCTATTAGATCCCCTACTTTACTCTATAACAACAAAATAATTACAAATCAAAACAGAGGAAGACTTCTTTATGGCTTAGTTATATCCTACCAACAAACCATATGCTTCACAGATGAAGTTCCTTGGAAATTCTGCTATCTTTGTAAGTGAAAAAATAAGAACCCCTTTAACAACAGTAACTTAACAATATTCCAAATTAGTTTGAAATATAAAAGACACTCAAACCAGCCTCACTTGAAATTTAAAAGTGAATTTACATATCCCCAAAGTAACACATTAATCCTGAAACAGTCAAATTTTCTCTTTGAGTGGAATCTGGCATATTAGAAAACACAGTTTTTCTTCTTCAGTAACCTTTACACTGGGACACCCTTGGGAAAACAATTTGGCTTTTAACAATCTTTTTCCATTTTTGATCTGTTGTTTATGCACACACACGTGAGAGTGTGTGTGTGTGTGTGTGTGTGTGCTTGCATGTGTGTGTATATGTGCACGTTCTTTTTAATAATCAGTGACTCTTAAAACTGTGAAATATCAGAGGCAATTTACAAGTCCCCAGATAGATGGTAAAGTGGTCTTTTTTCTCTCTCTCCATATTATAACCAAGCTAAAAGTAGACCTAAACAAAAGACAAACTGGCACTTTAATACTGGTTGATTGGGCACTTGTATGCAGTACTTATAGACCAGTAAAAGTGCTCATTTACCTGTCTGGTGTGTAAGGGGCCCTTTGTCTTGAAGCCTCCTTGGGAACTGCACTCTGAGGCACTGAAGTGATCTGAACTAGTGGAAGAGCGTTTGGAAAGGGTGTCACAACCACCAACAAAGGTGTTGTCCAATGGAAGTTCCTGAATCACATGATGCTTTTTCACTGATACTGGAGTGTCAGGTTTAAGATGAAAAGCAGACTGTGGAGAGGCAGATTTGTAATGCTTAGCAAGATCAGGACTGTTAGGCTTAAAGGTTGTTGGTGGTGCTGTGCCCCAGTCAAATCTTCCTATACTTTGCTCCTCCAGCTCAGCTGGAAGGCTTATCGTCCCGTTGATAGGTTCATGAACAGCATCATCAGGTTTCGACTCCTCAATGGTAACAAAGTTCAAAAGAGAACTTTTAGGAGACTTCCTTTTCTTCCTTTTCTTTTTCTTGTTCTGTTTGTTCTCCTGATTGGGAGACATCCATTCAGCACCTTGCTTGCTCCTTTGTGCCGCTTTGAACCTAGAGGCATGTCGACAGCGAACCAGAACTGTGACAAATATCACCACTATCACAACCATAGCACCTGCCACTATAGCAATCATGATAGTAAGATAGTCCTCATTTTGATAGGGTTGGCTACTGTCCCCTATATTCCTGTCCAAGGGTGTTTCCATAGTCCTACGTATCAAGTCATAAATATAAGAGGCATTTCCAGCAGTGTCATTTACATACAAAAATACAAGCACAAGAGTATGCAAGGATTTAGGATAACCCAAGTCACTTATGTTGACCACTAAACGATGCAGCCCCACATCAGTAGGAGCTGGTTTTTCTTCCAAAGTAATATTACCTGTCACTGGATCAATACGAAATAAACCTTTGTTATTTCCACTTACAATTGTATATTTAAGTTCAGCATTCATTCCAGTGTCTATATCCACAGCAAATACTTCTGCTACGACAGAGCCTGGGATTGCTGAGAGTGGCACCAACTTAAAAGAAGTATTAGAAGGTGGGTATATGACAACTGGGCTGTTATCATTAACATCCATGACATTTATTGTTACTTTTGCTGTAGAAGAGCGAGGAGGTTGTCCTCCATCAATGGCCTTGACATCAAAGGTGTACGAACTCTGCTGTTCTCGATCAAAAGAAACATTGGACTTTATAACTCCAGAGTAAGGATCCAGCACAAAGTTCTCATTATCATTCAGGATGGAAAGGGTCACTGCTTTATTTTCCCCGGCATCTGCATCGGTCACTGTGATCACTCCCACAGTGCTATACTTTGGTAAGTTCTCAGATACAAAAAACTGAAAGTGATTATGAGTAAATTTAGGACTGTTGTCATTTTCATCCAGCACAGTAACAATTACAGCCGCTTGACTCTGCAGAGGAGGGGTGCCGTTGTCCCTTGCTGTTACAGTGAAAATGAAACGTTCTTGCTCTTCTCTATCAAAAACTCTGGAGGCTGTCAAAACTCCCGTCTTTCGATCCAGATCGAAAAAGGAGGCATTAGGGCCAAGCTGATAAACAATGTCTGCATTTTTCCCACTGTCTTCGTCTGTGGCACTAATAGTTGTTAAGTATAGACCACGACGGTTGTTTTCAGAAACTGACAGCTCAATTACAGGCTGGCTGAAAATTGGAGGGTTGTCATTTTCATCCTCCAGTTTAACTCTTACCAGGGCAGTCTGGTTCAAACTGGGCTTGCCAGAATCAGAGGCAACAATTTTAAAGCTGAATTCTTTGGTGCCCTCATAGTCCAACAAGGAAGAGGTCTCTAACAAATACTGGTTGTCATAAACTGCCTTCAAGTGAAATGGGACCTCTCTCTCAATGAAACAGATCACTTTGCCATTCACATCAGTGTCCTTATCTGAAACTGTAATTAGGGCAATCTTTGTATTGACAGGATCTTTCTCAGATAAGTATACTGTGCCATTGATGGGACTTATAATGTACCTGAGGTCTATGTTAGGAGGGTTATCATTTACATCAGTGACATTGATGGTAACAGTTGCCCGAGCAGGAGTAGAGCTACCGTCACTGGCCAGCACTGTCACTTTGTGAATAGCAGTCTCTTCTCGATCTAAGGACCTCTGAACTGTAATCAGCCCTGTTGTGTTATTTAAAGCAAAGAGCCTTTTGGTTGCAGGGGCAACTTGGGCACCAAAAATATATCTGATTTCTGCATTGCTTCCTACATCTGCATCTGTAGCATGAAGCTGAATTACAGAGGTGCCTACTGGGGCATTCTCTGGTATGTGAACCTCCACCTGACTCTCTTTAAAAACTGGCCTGTTATCATTGACATCACTTACTGTGACTTGCAGTATGGCTGTGCTGGATTTCTGAGGGGTTCCTCCATCCTCTACTTTGATTTTCATCACATAGGTGTCCTTCTGCTCTCTATCCAAGTTTTGCTGTACAATTAGTTGAGGCCATTTCTCTCCTTCTGGAGTTTCAACAATATCCAGTCCGAAGACACTCTGCCCATTTAACAGTTCATAGTGCTGTACACCGTTGAAACCAGTGTCAGGATCAGTTGCTGATGGAATTGGAAAGCGGCTGTTGATCAATGTGTTTTCAGGTATGGAAATATTAATGACAGGGGATGGAAACATAGGTGCATTGTCATTGGTATCTTTTACAATTATTTTTATTTTGATCAGTCTAAAAAAGTCATTGGGGAGAATCACCACTTCAAGTTCAAAAAAACACTCATTTTCTTCAGCATAGGAGGCTCCAGCACAGAGTTTTTCTCTGTCTATTCTATTAGAGGTGGTGAAGATTTCCCCGGTGGTGCTGGACACTTTGACCAAAGGGGCATCCCCTGCTTTAGAAACCAGTCTGTAGACAAGGCTGGCGCTGGTCCCTGTGGCAGCATTGATGTGAGAAATGTTCAGATCCTTTGGTATGTTTCCTATGGGTACATTTTCAGGCAGCTCCTCTCTAATAGTGTAAATAAGTTCTTGAGCTATAGCTGAATCCAGCCTTAAACAGGCAATCAGAGCGGCCAACAGGTAAAAATCCCTCAGGTCCATGATAATGTGTTTATTCTCTTTTTCTGGATTTTAGGATTTAAAGGTTTCCAAGGAGGAATGGTGCACGATTTGCAAGAGGAGGCGTGCATAGACTGCAGGATGCATTACATCTCATTTCTTATTTGGAGACAGCAACTGTCAACACAATCACACAGAGGAGCATTATTGTTTCACAAAAAAAACCAAAACAAATCCACAACCACCAAAAACTACTACTCATTTTCGCAATGCACGCTTGCACACTGTACATACCCCTGCTCCTCCCTTTTACAAGCAATCCCGGACGAATGCACCAATATCCCGTTAGTTACACATACCGAGAATGGAATTAACTATTTGCCATACTAAAAGGCAGCTACAGTTTCAACACGTACTTTCCAAATCGTTTCTTAGCACTTGGTGTAATAATCAGTAATGTGCAATCCCCCCTCCACCTAGCCATTTGGTGACAGTGAAAAACCTTGCTGTACTTCTATAGGATTCTGTGCTAACTGCAATGTCAGCTGCCAATCGTAATTTGTTGTTTCCTTCCGTGCGGGTTTTGGTTTTTTTTTGTTTTGTTTTGTTTTGTTTTTTTTGCTAACCAGATTTTTCTTTCCTCCTGGTGCCTTGCATACCCCACTATTGCTATCGTACTGGGAAATAAGCACCCGGACATGCTGCAGCAGCAGTCGTCACTGGCTACTTCACATCCCTATTAACTAAGGAGACAATAACAGGACTCACAGTTTCTTACACAGTGAGCTCGGTGTCTCGGCTCCAGATGTTGGATACTTCACCTTATGTTTAAACTTTATCTGATTTTTAAAACAATCTAAATCAGAGGGATTGGGGATTCAAAATGCAACTTAGAAGCAACCTAAATGTTTGCAAAGAACATGTAGAAAAAAAATATGTTCTGATCACAGGAGGAGGGGAAAAGGTGCAGTCTTTTACCATTGACACTGATCTCCCCTCAGGATGTTATTAGCAGCTGTCACACATAAATACTGCAGACTGATAATGCAGGTTAAAAAAAAAAAGACTTCTGCCTAAATGCTCTATTAACCGCAAATTAAATGGTGCACGGCTCCAGGCATCTACATACTTTAGTGGAATTGGTCAGCGCCTAAGCACTACATCTTATCTGCATTAAAGCTGCACGGTAGCTGATGCCTGTGATCACTTCCAGCAGAGTGATGCAGGTAGGGATGCAGAGACAGCCGAGTAGGTGAGCCTTTGCCACGAACAGCAACTGAATCAGAAACACAGATTCTCTACCTAGATAAATATATTTAGTATTTTTGTAGAAAAAAAAATCAGAGACACGGTGCATGTGTAACTTTGCACTTACACTGGTTGTCTACCTTTGCCGATCTGCTGCGGCTCAGCAAGGATCTGATCCAACACATACAGCACAAAGCATCTGCTAAACCACCGGTTTTGGAGAAATCAGCAGCAGCCAAACGCTTGCTCTTTGCGAAATGTGTTGCTTCGGGGTGGGAAATTAGCAACTCCAGAGAACAAATTCACAGTTCTGTCGTTAGTCATCCTCTCCACGTTTCATTTCTATCCGGCGACGATCCTTCTGGTGCTTAACGTGCATACACCGCCACAACCAACCAGCAAGCACAAAAGCCAGTGCACTTCTTTAGATCAGGGGTATTTTCCACTCTACACTGCACACATTTTCCATTCCTGTCTCCTCAGTGTAGAGAGGCGGGCATGTTAAGTCTGTAAGTTCTTATTAGAAATGTCAGAGTTGGGCTGGTTGCTGCTGCTCTCTCCTTCTTTGCATCTCTGGGGTGATAGGAGCCAAAGGATATCCTAATAGGTTATTGCTTTAGTGATGGAAGGAAGCTACAGCGCGTCCCCTGCCTTTCTCCCTCCTAGTGTCTCTTTCTTTTTCTCCTTCTCTCTCTCTCTCTCTCTGAACTGAAATTTCTTGATATAACTCTCAATAAGCCCAGAGGGAGGGTGTGAGCATTGCTAAGCCACGCCTCCTGTGGCACCCGATTGGCCTGCAGCAGCAGGGGTGGAGGCTGGAGCGGCGCTGCCCTGGCATTGGCCGCCAGGCGCGTCGCTCGGGCGGCCGGGGCCGCGGGGAGGCGGAGCGGAGGAGGAGGAGGAGGAGGAGGGTGAGCGGAGCTTGCCGCCGCCGCGCGGGATGGTTAATGGGTTTGCGGGCAGCGGCGGGGGACAGGAGCGCGAGGGATGGCGCGGGAGCCGGGACCTCTTGGGTTCAGCCCGGGGAGCCGCTGCCGGGCTGCCGGGAGGAGGCTCCTGCCTGCCGCCGCCGCCGCCTTCCAGACGTGGGCAGGAGGGGGGGGTCCGTGCATGCGCCCGCCTCCCAGCGGGACGTGGCTGTGTGCTCCTGAATCGCAATGCGGGGGAGGGGAGCGCGGCCCCAGATTGCAGGGGCGGCCGGCGGCCCTGCGTGGTGCCGAACTGCGCCGGGCCGGGGGCTCGGCGTGGCGTATTCTCAGCGGGCTTTAGCGGCGTGTGCACGCCCCCAGTTAGCCTGCGGGGAGCCACGCGAGGGGCCACATGCGTTTTAACCGCGGCGTTGGAGCGGGGAGCCCCGGTCCCCAGTCACACCAGCGCGCGGGAGGAGGCGAGTGGGGGGCGCTGGATGGCGTGAGCGGGTGCAGCCTTTACAGCAACTGCAGCGGCGGGGGTGGGGGGGGGGGGTTGGCTGAGAGCAGAAGCCCAGTCTGCCCCGGGTAGAGCTATTGCCTCTGGTTCTCATGGAGCAGTCTCCTTCGGTGCTCTTAACAGGGGAGGCTTCCCCGCCCCCCAACCGTGCACCGCTTCTGCGGGCTCTCCTAGCTCCGACGCCGCAGGAGGCCTGTGCTGTGCAGGGTACGGCTACTTGTGCGTCAGACTCCCCTATCAGAGTTGCTGGAGGGCTCTCGCCGGCCGGCATCGCTCCTCTCGCTGTAGAAAATATCGCTCCCTTGTCCTCCTCCAACTTGTTTCAACTTTATATTTAATACATGCCTCTTCATCTATAATTCAGATTTCTCTGACTCCAGCTCAGTCTCGCTTCCCGTTGACTCCTGCACGCCTTCCTCATTTTCCTTTCTGAAGGCTTAGAGGAGAATTTGCTAAGAACATGTGGGGTTTTTTTTGTTTTTGTTTTTTTAAACCCCCTGCAGTAGTGAACGGAAAGACATTCGCTATTGTCTAATCAATAATAAAAACAATAATCTCTTCTAGCCTGTAAGTGACACATTTACTTTGTTCTAGCCTGGAAGACCCTGCTATAATAAAATGATAACCTACTCTGCTATTACCTTTAAAAGTGTCACAAGAATAGGATCATAATGCATTTCTTCAACATCTGCAGCATGAATGAACCTTTTATCTGAATATTTTTTGAAATCCCTAGGCTTTCTCAGCCTGAATTTACCTACCTTATCATCTAACACCTATGAAACTTAACAACTCAGGTTAAAATGGCCACAATAAGTAATTATGGTATTGTTTATGACCACCAAATCTATGTATATGAAAACAAGAATAGCATCAATATAAGATTTTCAGGTCTTAAACCATAACATGAATACATACTGTGCCCATTTTAAGTTGCGTATCTTTGACCGATTACAGTATATGTAGACTTTTATCTTTATCGTGGTTTGTTAGGTTTCCATATATATGTATGTATGTACAAATACAGAAACCCAATGCATTCAATTAAATTTAGGAGGTTACTATATATGTAGGGGGTACATCCTGATCGTCACAGTCACATACATAAACATCCTTGGTAGTCACACACTGGTGCAGATGCTCCTGATATAAGTGTGCATGAATGCTGCAGTCTCAGTAATCACATGCTGTGTACAGATAAAACCTTCCTGTCACTGTTTTATATTTGTGTCCAAAAAGTTTGTATTACACACATAGAAATAATTGATCCTGGTTTTGATGACATTAAGTAATGGGAGCAAACAGACCTTAATCTACCTGAAAGGTGGATCCAATGAGGATGGATCTAGACTATTCTCAGTGATAGCAGATGACAGGACAAGGAGTAATGGTCTCAAGTTGCAGTGGGGGAGATTTAGGTTGGATATTAGGAAAAACTTTTTCACTAGAAGGGTGGTGAAACACTGGAATGTGTTACCTAGGGAGGTGGTGGAATCCCCTTCCTTGGAAGTTTTTAAGTTCAGGCTTGACAAAGCCCTGGCTGGGACGATTTAGTTGGGATTGGTCCTGCTCTGGGCAGGGGGTTGGACTAGATGACCTCCAGAGGTCCCTTCCAACTCTGTTATTCTATGATTCTAATAATAAAGAAAAATGTTCATTATGTAATACAGGAAGGATGGTTGTAACCTTAGCATCAAAAGTCAAGGAATTGACAAGAAAGAGTAACCTTTCTGCCAAAACATTTAGAAAGAATTTTCTGTGAAAGAATTAAGTATATAATTCCTTCATCATATTACAGTACAAAGCACTACAACTACTAATAAAGAAGATAATTAGAACTACCAGAATTTTGTATAACATATTCTGCTCCTGAAATACTGTGCCTATGTATTCATTAATAATGCACACATTTTTTCTGACACAAGTCATGTCACAGTGGAATGGCACAACAGACGTTTTAGTCTCCTAGAAACATCACAGACACATAACATTTTTATTCTAAGCACACTACAGTCATTTCAAAGTCACATTGTAGTCACATCACATAGTCTAATAATAATTATTTAACTTTATTGCTAAACTGAAGTTTTCTGTTTGCTTAGGGATGACTTTAACTTGTAGTCAGAACTGATTATCTTGTGCTCATAAATGAGCTCTTCACATGTACACAAGGTTAGCCCTACGAAGGGTTAGGAAGAGAAATAATCAGATTTGATTAAACTAATGGCTACTGGACTTAAATGTAACGCATTCACAAGTCAAAAAAAGTTAAAGCATGTCTGCTCTTTTGAGAAGCTGAATATGTTAAAAAGCCAAAGATGTTTGCTTGAAATACAGTCTGTCATGTTAATGTTTGTGTGCTTGCTGTAAAGTGCTGTTGTTCTTTAACTAATCTGACACTGTTAACCTCTTGGAAAAGGTAGGTCCTCTTGGAAAAGGTAGGTCTTCAGACTTCACTGTTTGCATGAGTATAGTACAATAAATTGTGAAATTGTGATTCCTGGTATCCAATGGGTTAGAACTGTGCTAACTACTTTCTTAATCTTCTAGAAAGAAAATGAATAAAGCCAGTATTCTGGCACAGGAATCAGGGTTGCTCAGTACATTGTTATGCAGCCTTTTAAATGTGAAGAATAGCTCTAAAACATCCTTATTTTAATGTTTGCTTGAAGAGCCATGTTTTATCTTCTAGTAAATGTTCCTCCCAGTACACTTATTTTTTGAAAAAGTATCGTATTTGGAGTTATGATTTGTTCAGCTATGTACTATTATTTATACTGTTCTTTAATAGTCTCCTTTTTCATAATGTATTAGCCTTTTGTCTATGTATTAGGTTATAATGTGATTAGGGGCCTAAATACTCTATTAGACTGCCTTCTGTATTCTAGCATATTAACTATTCATCCACAGCATTATGTGGTCTCCTTTTCATATTATTATGTATCACGTTCTTTTCCATATCATATTTGACTTAAACTGGAGCATGCTAGAAACTGACTCCAATTATTCTGTATTAGCTATAGTCAAATTGCACTAAATGGAATTGGTTACATTGTATCACAAAGGCTCACACAATACATTATACATGAAACTGACTCACATTATGCTTAGCTAACTAAAGATTTTAATCTTGGACTGTTGAGCGTAAAATGCTATCATGCCTCACTGAACTGGCTGTGGTCACTTGATCATTTTATACCTCATATTGCCTCTCCTGGTCTGTTACGATAGAGGCATAATGCCTTTTCATCTATTATGGTTGCCAGTTTTGGTTAGACGGATTCCTGGAGGTTTCATCACATAGTGTAATCTTTAATTCCTGGAGACTCCAGGACAATCCTAGAGGGTTGGCAACCTTATAAGATCATTAACACTTTCTGTGGATTGCTGATTCATATTTTGGTGAATGAGCTCCTCTACTGCATGTCATCACGATGTATATCAGAGCCTAACCTAGTATACTTATGGTGTGCCTGCTTTCTAACACATAGCAGGAAATGAAATAAATGCAATACAGATTTCCCCATGTGCTTACATGAAATATTGTATGCTAGCAAATATTTGGAGGCTTTGTTTTTGAAATGCTGCTTAAAAATTACCAAATTCAATTGAATTTCAATCATAACTAGGGAATAACTCAGAGTGAGGTTGCCAGTCCTGCAGAGACCTCCTGGAGGTTGCCAGGAAACCCTTATGAGGTGACTCCTCATAAATGAGGGATTTGGAGTCCAATGGAGTTGGCAAAGGGCAATACCTCCCCACCCTGTGAATGCTACTGATCCGTGGAGGTAGGAGACCCTACCTGGAGGGCTCTTGCCTCCACTTTGTTCAAACTTGGCTCTACTTCTCATCCCGTGACTGGCTGGTTCCGTCCACTGCTGCTGAGTAATATGGCAACCTCCTGGAATCCCACAGGCAAATCTAGAGGCTAAGACGAGGATAGTGACACAGAATAAGGTAGTCCTCTGCTTCACCCCCTTTCCCAAAACCTCACCAAATAATACCACAAAGGATGGTGTCCCCACTTTCTGTGCAGACCAAGGGAGATCCGTATACAGAAGGGACCATATAGCTCTAAGAGATCTTAACAGTTGTATTGTTGTTTTCTCCTCATCACTGTAAAGATGATATTGCTTCTACTTTTGTTCATATTTTATCCGCGATAGTTTAGATTTTACGATTCCTTTTTTATTCATGTCTTGTATGAGAAGTTCCTTAAAAAATTGCTTGTCTTCCTCTCCACAGTGCTTTGGCCTGATTTTTTGAGCCCTTACTTGCGTGAATAGTTCCACTGAAGTCAATAAAAAAATTATTTCTGTATTATTTAACCACATGTAATTACACTATTTTTAAGAGGCCAAATAATTGCATTAGAAACAGTGCTCGTTTATTATTCTCTTTTTGCCATTTCAAAATTGATTTTCGTTGTTTTTCTAAATGATTGTCCAAGTCCTGGGAGGGGGAAAACACTTAAGCAAACAGTTCCAGTCTGTACATTAATCTGAACTTTTAAATAAACAGCAATAAAAAGTCAATTAATGTTGAATAATTGAAGCCCAGTGGGACTGGTCAAATGATTAATGTCTGCAGGATCAGGCCCTTTTAATGGGTCTCCCTTCAGGAAAATAAATTCATTCCCGGGTAATCAAATCACAAGACGGGCAGGTGACAACCTTTATTCCATTTGAATGACAGAACTAAATTTAACTGAATTTGCCATATTTTTTGATTGACAACTATTACAAATGTCAGGTTCATGGTTCTAACTGGTCTCCAAATGCAAAAGCTGAAAACTGGCATTTTGCAGTGCCAGTGTTTAATCACTGTCATTGTACAATGCAACAAGGTGCTGAACTCTCATTCATTATTGCTGTTTATTTAAAGGTACAGATTAATGAACAGACTTAAATTGTTTGCTTAGGAGTATTTTTCCCTCCCAGGGCTCTGTCAACTATTTAATAAAACAATGGAAATCAATTTTGAAATGGCAAAAAGAATAATAAACAAGTACTGTTTAAAATGCAATTATTTGGCCACTTAAAAGGGGTGTAATTACATGTGGCACATAAAACATATGTTTTATTCTTTGTCACCCTCATGTAATTTATTTTTGATGTAAGTAGCTTTTGAATCAGAATCTAGAAGCAGAATACAACCAATTTGTTGTTATAGAAGGAGAAAATATTCCAAGGCTTGCAAATAAGTTAGCTTACTGAGGGACTTTCTTCCTCTCCCTTCCTCCCAGAAACTAGCCCAACTGCAGTCCCTCCGTGCATCTTCAAGACACAAGATACCTCAAAGACAAGGAGAGGATCCATCTGCCCCTGCCTTCTTCCTTCCCATGCACACACTACAGTTAGAGCAGCAGGGAAAAGCCTTCTGCATTGACTAAAGAATGCATAGTGAGCACACTCCCTCTGCTTGCTAGCATACCTTACTTGGAATTCTGCCTTGTTGAGGCCTAATTCCTCTCAGAGCTCCCTTTAGTGTTGTGTGATTCCAGAAAGAAAAGGAGTACTTGTGGCACCTTAGAGACTAACCAATTTATTAGAGCATAAGCTTTCATGAGCTACAGCTCACTTCATCAGATGTGATGAATCACTTCTATGCATCTGATGAAGTGAGCTGTAGCTCACGAAAGCTTATGCTCTAATAAATTGGTTAGTCTCTAAGGTGCCACAAGTACTCCTTTTCTTTTTGCGAATACAGACTAACACGGCTGTTACTCTGAAACCTGTGATTCCAGAGTGTTCCTAATGCAGGGCTGTGCCTGAATGTCAGGATTGAACCAATTGAAGCTAATAGCTCATTTAGTCAGTGGGTAGAACTTGCACCTCTGTAGGTGCTATATTTTCAGTGTGTTTCTGTAGGTGTAAGGAGAGCTGTGCATTCATTAACATAATGATAACTATCTTTGCAACTAGAAGAATTTAGAGTCTGGCAAAGAGTTCAAAATCTGCTGAAAAGGCCTTAACTCCAGAGTGTGGCTTCCCCAAGCTCCATGATTTGCACCTCCCATCCAGTGATTGATTAAGAAAATTCTTTAGATAGGCATAAACTACACAAAGATTACAAGCAAGGTAAATAGTGTGTTGTAATATATTTAGCAAACGATAATGCAAACCACAGAAAAAAATAGAGGATGGGATGGTACTCTCTATTGCTGGGAAGTTATTGAATGGTTGCAGCCTGGAAACAGTTTAGGGGACGGAATTGGTGGTGGATTTCCGTGGCTTCCCTTAATCTCTACTAATAAATCACGGGTCCTCCCTCCCATATAAACAAACAATAGATTTTTTCAACACAAACACAATCAAATTTCATCATTTTGCCCTCTTCCTTATCAATGTATCTCCAAGGGCAACATGCTTTAGGAGGTAAACAAGCACCTATCTGTAGGAGCATCACTCAGTTGTGCTTACACAATTATCACAGCAACAGCATACCACAGACTGATCAGTAATGGATTTCTTGACAAATTTCTAGATGTCGCAAGAAACATCAAAGAGAGGAACCAGACTAGAGCAAATTATGGTGCTGCTAAACCTTGTCTACACAGATAGATTAGATACGAATGGGACTGGGCTCCCAGACTCCTAGCAAAACTTCACAAGCACTGAGTTTAAAGCCACTGAACAGCTAGTCCAATGACTGACAGCCTGGGGTATGAGACGATTCCTCTGGTCTATGCTGGGGATGAGAGAGTAGAATTACAGGAAAGCAAAATTCAAAAATTCCCAGAATTACCACTGTGTTTTCTGGCAATGTTTGTTCTGCTTTCATATGCCAAGAGGTTTTATTTTCAGATGTACTTACAGGGCTCAGTACTTGGATTCTCCTTCACATCCTGCATTTCCCCCTTATCTTTCTAAATCCCAAACAGCTTTTAGACAAGATTGAGGGCCTTCTCTCTGAAGTGTTAACCCTGATCGTCTCATACCCAAGTCTGGTGCTGCAGAGACAAAGCCTACTTCCCACTGGGTCATTTTGGTCACTAGTTTTATGTGGAAATCCTTTAACTTTTTTGTTGTACATCTTCTAATGACATTTTTCCATTGAAATGAACAAATTATGTTTATATAAGGTATATAGTTCATTTAGCATTTTATGTATATCTCTAAATTGTACACTCATTTAGGGTATCTCCTTGTGTTCAGCTTCCCTAGACTGTTTATCACTGAAGATGGGATATTCATATCATAAAAAAGCAAACCTACTGGGATCAAAGTTCCTAATGAGATATATTTGAAGCTAGGGGAGGAAATAGAGAAGCATAATATGCAAAATATAGCTAAGCTTCTCTTCTAGCTCATATTGGGGAGGACTTTTTTTCATTTTGAAGTATATTACTCATTATAAATTCAGATTTACCTCTCCGTTCCACTCCAGATGTTATCATACTGATGGGAAGCAATAATCACAAAGCTAATTGTTTTCCACTGTTACCCTGGAATGAATCTAAAGTAACTCCTATGAAGTCTTTGGAGTTACTCTGGACTGACATCAGTTTAACCAAGAGCAGTATTTGGCCTACAATTACTGTTTGACTCGCTTGTGTTACTCTTTATTTATTCCTGTTTGTAACAACACAGGGAAACTTAAGAGGTAAGATTGTTCCTCTTGTGGTATTAGTTCCTGGGAGAAGTTGTAGTGGATGTGAAAAGAGTATGGCTAGGCATGTTTGGGGCATTAAAACACTGCTGAATGTTGTCAGAAATAGGAAACTTTGAAATTGATATTATAGAAAAGTTGTTAAAATACGTATTTAAAATGAGCGTAGTGTTCATGAAAGTAGTCGGCTTCATAGGCCAGGGGACTGAAGACTTTTGTTCAATTACAAAAGGTATAGCATAAAGCTCAGCAGTGCAAATGTTCCCATACTTTTCCACTATATGTTTTTTCATCTCTGAGTGGAGGGACCACCTTTAGGGATGTGAAGCTAGTTCAGTTGTTATGCCTATTCAACGCATGGCCTCTAAGCTAAGCCTGCCAAAAAGGTGCAAATTTATGCTGATTGTAATGGCACTATGCTGTAGTGTAGACATACATGAGAACTATATGCATGTTTAAGAGAAGATGCTCACATTGCTGCTTCTTGTTATTTTTGTTGTGTGCCTTGTGTAGGGTCTTTTTTAGTGCAGTGGAGAATGTTCTATTCAGATCTGTCAAGGTTCCTCCCCCACTCTGAACTCTAGGGTACAGATGTGGGGACCTGCATGAAAAACCTCCTAAGCTTATCTTTACCAGCTTAGGTCAAAACTTCCCCAAGGTACAAAATATTCCACCCGTTGTCCTTGTACTGGCCGCTACCACCACCAAACTAATACTGGTTACTGGGGAAGAGCTGTTTGGACGCGTCCTTCCCCCCAAAATACTTACCAAAACCTTGCACCCCACTTCCTGGACAAGGTTTGGTAAAAAGCCTCACCAATTTGCCTAGGTGACTACAGGCCCAGACCCTTGGATCTTAAGAACAATGAACAATCCTCCCAACACTTGCACCCCCCTTTTCCTGGGAAATGTTGGATAAAAAGCCTCACCAATTTGCCTAGGTGACTACAGACCCAGACCCTTGGATCTTAAGAACAATGAACAATCTTCCCAACACTTGCACCCCCCTTTCCTGGGAAATGTTGGATAAAAAGCCTCACCAATTTGCATAGGTGACCACAGACCCAAACCCTTGGATCTGAGAACAATGAAAAAGCATTCAGTTTTTTACAAGAAGACTTTTAATAAAAAATAGAAGTAAATAGAAATAAAGAAATCCCCCCTGTAAAATCAGGATGGTAGATATCTTACAGGGTAATTAGATTCAAAAACATAGAGAACCCCTCTAGGCAAAACCTTAAGTTACAAAAAAGATACACAGACAGAAATAGTTATTCTATTCAGCACAATTCTTTTCTCAGCCATTTAAAGAAATCATAATCTAACACATAGCTAGATTACTTACTAAAAGTTCTAAGACTCCATTCCTGGTCTATCCCCGGTAAAGACCAGCATATAGACAGACACAGACCCTTTGTTTCTCTCCCTCCTCTCAGCTTTTGAAAGTATCTTGTCTCCTCATTGGTTATTTTGGTCAGGTGCCAGCGAGGTTACCTTTAGCTTCTTAACCCTTTACAGGTGAGAGGAGCTTTCCCCTGGCCTGGAGGAATTTCAAAGGGGTTTACCCTTCCCTTTATATTTATGACAAGATCACAAAAGGGTTGGATATCAAGTTGGTTTGACACTCAGTTGCGAACCTCAGCCTGTGCTCAAGTAACTTTAGTAGACATGGACCAGGGTTGTTTGTAAAGAGTCACTTCTAGCCAGTCTCCCTTGCTTTCTCCGCAAACAGATACCCTGCTCTCCAGCAGTGAGCACTGACATGAAGATATCAAAGGGAAGAAAAGGGAGATCCCAGAACTTAATGTGAGGGAGGAGATGGCTTGATGGATAGAAGTAGCCAGCTGTAAGGATTTCTCTTTGGATGTTTGGGTAAAATATACGCAAGCCTCTAACACACCTACAGTGACTGAACTTCCTTAAACCCCTCTGTGAATCAAAAGCCTGGCGTTTGCACTCCTAAGCCTACAGCCTGGAATGATGACCAGTACATTAACACAGGATTCCACCCACACAAAACTCAGTACAGGATCAGGGCCTGTGTCTCCATTTAACGTCTGGGTCCTGGAGTGAAAATTGTTTGATATTGATAATCCATACATCGCAGAAATTCAAGCAAAAGGTCCGTGTTATTTTTATTGATACAGCATGGAGATAGAGTTACAAATGGTAATGGTCGGGTGGCATTAATCAAGGAATAGCTGGGATTAAAAGTACAAGGGAGCAAATTTGGCTCCGAGTTAGCCTGACACAACTGGGGTTTTTCTGGTAACACAGCAGAATGTAGCCCTCATAACTCCAAAGCATACTGTATGGGATCTTGGAAAATAATGGGGAACATTTTCCAAAGCTCTTAAGTGACTTAAACACTTTGCAAAATTTTACCCAAGAAGTATTTGGTGGTAGAGAACTACAAGACGGAGTTTCTATTACTTCTTTTCTTTCAGAGAAATGTCAGAGATTGTCTTTATTATCCTGACTATAAAGGTCAAACAAACAAACAAAAAAAGCATAATTAATCCTACATCAAGACATATACATCTAATTAGGGCTAACTAATCTAATTAACGTAAATTTGCTGTGCTACAATGAATGTAGACCACAGAACAAAGAATAGTTAGAAAAAAATAGTAATATTTATAGTGTCACTATTTAACAAAGCCAGTCAGGATAATTAACTGGGAGTGGCATGGGGGCATGTTAAAAATCTTAAGAGACATCACATTTCATTGTTTAGGATTTGATAAGAACTATTTTTCTCAATTTTAAAGGTCAGGCTTTTCTGTTAAAAGAAAAAAAAAATTCACTAAACTAATAGTGGGCCTGTTCCTGCTCCCATTGAAGCCACTGAGATTTTGGCTACTGATGTTAGACATCAACAGGGGCAGGATTAGACTCAGACAGTTTATCAACTGTATTTTGTTTAATTCAGGGCTCTTGCTTCTATAGCCTTGCAAGTCTTTTAACTGCAGTAAACAGTGTCATCTAGAGGATATTTTGTGGTACTGCATGTCATTGACAAACCAGTATCTTCCATACCTACTTTGACAAGCAAAGTAAAAGCATGATGATAGCCAGTTGCCATAGCACTATTTTTTTAAGTACTATCAAATATGCTCTGCTTTCTGAACACCAGAAAGCCTAGTACCCTGTCACAACAAAATGCTTGGATGCCTCAAGGCTGTTAATTTAATCACCAGGCTTTAAAGAAATTAAAACTAACACTCTTTATTGCTGTGAATCTTTGGTTTAGCTCAATTAAGGTGACATAATATTATGTAAAACTGCTATAATCGAAAATAAGGCAATGGGCTGTAATATCATGTAGTTTTGACCAGTGCATGTTAAAATAATTATCTCTAGTTATTTGTCCATAATCTAAAGCAATTCAAATTGTATTAAAATGCTTTACAAAATAATGAAAAGGTCTAAGTAACAGTAAATAAAAGTTGATAAAATTTATGTTGATCCATACCATATCTTTATTGCCAAACAAAACAAAGCTGCACTGACGATGAATAGCAGCAGCATATCCCGTTTTCAAATATATTTACACATGGAACAAACAAGTAAATTACTTGTTACAGATCCCTTGTCATTCATTCCTTTTTTTTAACTTGACAATTTTTATGACCCAGTGTTCCATTAACTTACACCATGTGCTGATTTCAAAGATATGCTTTATTCAGAGTAACTCATTGATGAATAGCAGCTGAGGCACTATTGGACATTGACTCTTTAAAACGATTAAAAGGGAGATACCCTGTGGCTCTCCTCAACTTGACATTAGCAAGAGGTTTCCATTTCGAACATGAGACGTATGCTGTGAATAACTAAAGTAATAATAATAATAATAATAAAAAACATAAAATTAAAAAAATCCTGAATATCAACTATACAATTTGGTCCCAATCCTGTTTTTTCACTCATGTCCTTTTTAGGATAAAAACTCTATTAACTATTTCCTAACAAAAAAGTTGTTTTTGCATTTGAATAGAAATAGTGCTCCTTTGTTTCTGGAAAACAAAACTTTCCTCATGCTCCCACTCCACAATCCACTGCCTTTACAAGGGGAGTGAGCTGATGTTCAATGCTCTTTTTCTATTTCTGGCTACCATAAGAGTGGCCATACTGGGTCAGACCAATGGTCTATCTAGCCCAGTATCCTGTCTTCCAACAATGGTCAATGCCAGGTGCTTCAGAGGGAATGAACAGAACAGGTAATTATCAAGTGATCTATCCCCTGTCGCCCATTCCCAGCTTCTGGCAAACAGAGGATAGGGACGGGACACAATCCCTGCTCATCCCGGCTCATAGCCATTAATGGGGCTGTTCTCTGTGAACTTATCTAGTTCTTATGTGAACCCTGTTAAAGTCTTGGCCTTCACAACATCCTCTGGCAAGGAGTACCACAGGTTGACTGTGCGTTGTGTGAAGAAATACTTCCTTTTGTTTGTTTTAAACCTGCTGCCTACTAATTTCATTTGGTGACCCCTATTTCTTGTGTTGTGAGAAGGAGTAAATAACATTTCCTTATTTACTTTCTCCATACCAGTCCTGATTTTATAGACCTCTGTCATCTCCCCCGCCCCCCCTACTCATCTCTGAAAAGTCCCAGTCTTACTAAACTCACCTCATATGGAAGCTATTCCATACCTTTAATAATTTTTGTTGCCCTTTTCTGTGCCTTTTCCAATTTTAATATATCTCAAAAAAGATTGGAATTAGAAAAGGTACAATGATCCTATATTATTTTGCAAGAATCTAAATATCTGTGGCTCAGTTTAGTTTAAGTCATGGGTCAGGATGGCAACCTGAAAAGAACATATAGTGAGACAGGCTGATTAGAACACTAGTTAATATCTGTTTTATAAATGACCTGCATTAGGAGCATATCATTTGTTAATCAGGCTATAAAGTTAATTAAATTAATTAAAAATGCAGTATGAAATAAAATCAAACAAGACAGCTACATGATACAAGAATGTAATTATACAAAGTTTCAGTAAAGCTGTCAAGTTAACTAGTTGGAGATGAAATCTTTGACAAGATAATACGGGCTAAAAAGCTATTTTCTTTTTATAATTCTGTTATAATTACAGTGACCATCTATTATGAGGGTTGACATCACTTGCATTCAACAATAAGCTTACATTTATGTAAGTACAAATTACAGGAATAATGATAGTAATGGGATTGTGACTGCTGTAATTATGAGCAATATTGCGTTTAGCACATGATTGTCTAACAAGAAAAGTTGCAAATAACCAACTGTTGCAATGAGAAGGCACCCAGGTGAGGAAGGAAGAGGATTACATTCAGATGAGACTTCCCTGTTCTATTGGTTTGTCTAATTTAGTGTGGGTAAATTTCTATTCTAATTTGATTTGTCTCCCTAAAATTTTGGTTATTGGAATTAAGTGATACTGGCATTTCAGAGCATTAAATATATGTTGAGCCAGATTCTGTTCTGATTTATATTCTGTGGAACCCCATCAAATTGCATGGGGTATAAATTGGTTCATAATTGTTCATGACTACAAATAGGGCTAAATCCTGCTCCTATTCTCTTCAGTAGGAGTTTTGTAATGGAATTTAATGGGATCAGGAACATGCAGATAGTCTAAATTAATTTTCTGTTTTTCTGTGAATACTTCTTAGAATGGGATACATTTGCACACACAACTGTACATGGAAGCATAAAATATGTCTTATTGGTTGCTATTGAAAATATAATTTAACTACATTTAATACATTTTTATTTTGTGAAAGAAAATCTAATTCTGAACTTCAGTTGCAAAGTACAGTACCTGCACTTAAAAAGTTTTACTGAATTGAAAGATTCTCCTATCTCTTTCTTTCATATGGGGAATGCTCTTGGAACTATTATAAGCTTTCAAAGTGATGGGAATTTTTAAGATTGCTTATGTTTCATTGTTTCTCATATACTTTTCCAAATTCCTTTATAGACATGATTTCCACTATTAATTTAAATCACTCGTGTGCTACACTTTACTTACCTTCCCTTCTCTTTTCTTTTTGATGACTGTGTGTACAATTTCCGTTCAGCTAAATTTATCTGATTTTATTTTACTTTTAATGTTTTGATTTCTCTCTTTCATGTATCTAATATTTTATTTGTGTTCTATTATTTACATTTTTCATAGAAATTTTAAATGTATACACTTTCTTCTCCATAAAATAGATTAATTTTATAGCAGATAGTTTAGTAGTTTCATTTGATTGTCCCATCATCTAGGTGAGTACAGCACAGGCCTGCAATGCAGAAGATTAGGATTCAGTCCCTGACTCTTACAGAGGCTTCCTATGTAACTCTGGACAAGTCACTTAATCTCCTGTTGCTTATCCAGAACATGGGATGGTAATATTTTCTTTCTCTTGCTCTTAGTCTGTCTTGTATATTTAAAGGGTAAGCTCTCAGGGCAAGGACTGTGTCTTAGTACATGCCTGTACAGTGATAAACACAACAGGATTGTAACCTCATTTGAGCCCCCTAGACACTAATCTAATAATAAAAATAAATAAATAAAATCTTTGTTCAGCAACTTGCTTATCATTTTTTTTAAATCAAAGTGAATTTCACAATTATTTAAATCCTAATCTATTTTAAATAATGGGATAATGGATGGAGCCTGTTATTGCACCAAGATCCCACCCATTCAGATGAGGGAGAGGCCACAGAGCATGGAATTTAACTGAGTGTATAACAGGCAAAGAATGAAAAACAAGGACTGGGGTGCAGGTCACATGGTCAAAAGGGATCCAGAGGGGGACTCTGAGCAATGAATGCCCACTACCTCAAGAAGAAGTCCAAAAGTCAGTGGACATGATTCAGAAGAACTATGCATGGACAGAAGACTAGTAAAAGGTCCTGCAGTCACAGTGACCCACCCCTTCTCTCCATCCACCTTTCTCCTCATAGATTGACCACACTGGATAATGAAAACCTCTTAGGGCTGATCTACGCTGGGAATTAACATCGGTATATCTATGTCGTTCTCTAAAAATCCACACCTTTGAGAGACATACCTATGCCAACCTAACCACCAGTGTAGACAGCGCTAGGTCGATGGAAGACAGAATTCTTGCATTGGCCTAGATACTGCCTCTCAGGAAGGTGGATTACCTATGCTGACAGGACAACCACTCCTGTCAGTATAGGTGGTATCTACTGAAGCACTACAGCGATGCAGTTTCAGCTGTGTGCTGTAGTGTTGTAAGTGTAGACATACCCTTATATCCAGAAGTTGGGGTCAGTATATCTTGTTGCAGTGCAAGCTTCTTCACATTAGCCCATGTGATATACCCATTAATGTTTGCCTTCATCCATAATCTCAGGGGATACCACTTCGGGGTTTGGTGTAGGGTGCCAGGCATCTCAGCCAAAGGACTGGGAGGGAAAGTGAAGACCCTGCAGAACAAAATGAAGAGCAACAGGCACCTGGGCCTTCCAACAGGGTAGAGCAGAAGGGGAGGGGAGAATGTCAGAGGAAAGCAAATAGAAAGTGTGGTCCTTAAAAAAAACCTTTATTATTTAACCTCAAATAGTGTGTTCACATTTGACACTAGTGATGACGTTTGGTAGGAAAAAAAGGAGCATTTGGTAGAAAAGAAGTTGGAAACTATTCTAAGCAGAGAGGGCAGCAGTAAAGAAGACCAAGAATGAGACAAGATGAAACAGCAAGGGAAAAGAAAATATGGAGCAAAAGTAAAGTTAATGACAGGTGAGATGTATATAGGGGCATATAGGAGATGTGATGTGATTAAAGAAAAAAAGCAAATTATAAGTTTCAAGGTTGTAATGTCGAGAGGAAAACAGTTTTATCAGAGGCATTTTGTAAGAACTGGGAGTGGAGGATAGGTATACACAGAAAAGAAAAATTTAAACAAATTAAATGGGAGTTAACCAAGGTGACCAATATGATAGAAAGGGAAGGATGGACTGCAGTTATATTATAAAGGAAAAACTGACAGGACTTAGTTAGAGACTGGATAGGGAGGAAAACACTCAGGGAAAAGAGTTGTTGCAGATTGCAGTACACACCACACAACGTTGAAGTAGGGCATTGGTGGTGATCAGAAGGAGCTTTCAGTTTAAAGATTATGGGTAGACACATGGGGGTGGGAACATTCAGGAAAAAGGAGTATCTGAAGCTATGGGACAGGATGAGGTTACATAAAAAGAATATATAGAGAATATAGAATACAAGAATAGATATATGTATGTATATATAAATGTACTCTCATTAATTTACCTTACATTAGTAGTGATTAGCTATTTCTGTTAATTTTCTCCCCCTAAAAAAATAAATCTTCTAGTTACTTTTCCCTCCCTGTTACCTTATTCTTACCTGTTTTGCACCCTCCCGGATTGGGAGCTCTCCCCTTTGGGAGTATGCTGGGGTCTCCTAGGTGCCTTTCTTGTCAGGAGGCTTTTCCCATGAGCAACAGTCACACATGGTGCATCCACTGCCTCAGTGAGGGCCATGTCACACCTAAGTGCACCCATTGCATCAACTTGACCTCCCGTGTCCAAAAGAACAATGAACTCTGACTGAAAATTCTCCTCATGGACAGTTCTCTAGGTCCAGATGGACCCTGGCCCTCTGGGACAGCTCTCTCCCTTGGCTCAATCAGCCAAACCCCCGCTCGCCACGGCCATCCAAGAGGAAATAATCTTTCCTGCTCAGACAGGAAAAAATGGACCACTACATTGCCTGCCAAGGAACCACCTCAGAGAAAGCCATCCCTTGTGAGGCCAGTAGCCTGAACTGTGTTGGGTTTGGATGGAGCCTTGAGGTATAGGGAGCTTGCTACAGTGGAGCAGAGACTCAGGTGTATGAGAGACGACCAGGTCCCTTGGATAGCTGAACTGCTGTGGAGCAGGCAGAGCGTCATTGGCACCAGTGCTTGTTTGGAAAGTGAATGATCTATCAGTGCTAAGGGTGGAGTGCATTCCCATGAGCGGTCAGTGGATGATGTAGATCAGTGGTTCTCAAAGCTGGTCCGCCGCTTGTTCAGGGAAAATCCCTGGCGGGCCGGACCGGTTGTTTACCTGCTGTGTCCGTAGGTTCAGCCGATCGCAGCTCCCAGTGGCCGCGGTTAGCCGCTCCAGGCCAATGGGGGCTGCGGGAAGTGGCGCGGGCCAAAGGACGTAGATGGCTTACTTGGTGCCAAGAGCTTGCACAGTGCTGAGGGTGTTGTCAGTGCCGAGGATTTGGTCAGTGTCAAGTGGTCGGTGCCGAAAGAGTTGTCGATACCAACATTGTTATTGGTGCCAAAGCACCTGAGATTGTCTTGGATGATGCACTTGGTACCTTTTGGAAGCTCTTGCACAGTGCTTCTCGGTCTTGAGAGACAGTGTGTCCGCCTGTGGTCCTGCCCATTGAGGGTCCCTGGACTTCTGTTTAGCTCCAGTACCTGAGGTACCTGGACAGCTGTAGAACCTAAGTCTCATCCCTGAGGATGTTGAGGCTACTGGTCTCTTTTCTCCAGCCAGCACTGTCCCTGATTCTAACAAATGATGCCTCACTAATTGGTTCGGGAGCATACCTTCAGACCCACACAGTGCAGGAAATGTGGTCCCCCACAGAATCCTCCATGCACATCAACCTTTTAGAATTGCAAGCAGTTTGCAACATGTGCCAACATTTCCTACCACTGATCAGACATTGGACCTTAAAAGTAATGAAGGACAATATCGCCTGTACTTTCTACATTAAGAGACAAGGCGGAGCAAGGCCCTATTTCCTAGCCTCAGAAGCACTGAAATTGTGGAAATAATGTATCCAGCATGACATCAAGATTTCGGCCACATACCTCCCTGGACTCCAGAACACCATGGCAGACTCATTGACCAGACAATTCTCACAAGACCATGAGTGGGAATTAAATATGAGACTCTATCAGTGCAAATTCATCTGCTGGGTATTTCCCCATATAGATCTCTTTGCCATACCAGAAAATGCCAAATGCCCTCAATTTCTGCTCATGAGCAGGTCTAGGTCATGGGTGTCTGGGAGATGCCTTCCTTATTATATGGGATGCTCCACTACTGTATGCCTTTCTACCTTTTCCCCTCTTGTTCAAGGTACTTCAATATGAGCATTGTTAACACCTCGCGCATTATCATGCAGTATATGCAGAACCAGCACCTGCAAAAGCAGGCAAGGAGGCGATGGTAGTGCAGTGACAAGAGTGATGAAGACATGGACACAGACTTCTCTCAAATCACGGGCCCTGGCAGTTTGGCCATCCTGGTGGCAATGGGGCAGGCTCATGCCATGGAATGCCGATTCTGGGCCCGTGAAACAAGCACAGACTGGTGGGACTGCATAGTGTTGCAGGTCTGGGATGATTCCCAGTGGCTGCAAAACTTTCTCATGCATAAGGGCACTTTCATGGAACTTTATGACTTGCTTTCCCCTGCCCTGAAGCACAAGAATACCAAGATGAGAGCAGCCCTCACAGTTCACAAACGAGTGGCGATAGCCCTGTGAAAGCTTGCAATGCCAGACAGCTACTGGTCAGTCAGGAATCAATTTGGAATGGGCAAATCTACTCTGGGGGCTGCTGTGATTCAAGTACCCAATGCAATCACTGAGCTGTTGCTATCAAGGGTAGTGACTCTGGGAAATGTGCAGGTCATAGTGGATGGCTTTGTTGCAATGGGATTCCCTAACCGTGGTAGGGCAATAGACAAAACGCATACCCCTATCTTGGGACCAGACCACCAAGGCAGCCAGTACATAAACCGAAAGGGGTACTTTTCAATACTGGTGGATCATCAGGGACGTTTCACCAACATCAGCGTGTGATGGCCGGGAAAGTTACCTGATGCTCACATCTTCAGGAACTCTGATCTGTATGAACAGCTGCAGCAAGGGACTTACTTTCCAGACCAGAAAATAACCTACCTCTTAATGCCATGACTCATGAAGCTATACACAGGCACCCTGGACAGTAGTTAGGAGCTGTTCAACTATAGGCTGAGCAAGTGCAGAATGGTGGTAGAATGTGCATTTGGATGTTTAAAAGCGCACTGGCGCAGTTTACTGACTCGGTTAGACCTCAGCGAAATGAATATTCCCATGGTTATTGCTGCTTGCTGTGTGCTCCAGAATATCTGTGAGAGTAAGGGGGAGACGTTTGTGGCGGGGTGGGAAGTTGAGGCAAATCGCCTGGCCACTGATTAGACGCAGCCAGACATGAGGGCGGTTAGAAGAGCACAGCAGGGCACGCTGCGCATCAGAGAAGCTTTGAAAACCAGTTTCATGGCTGACCAGGCTATGGTATGACAGTTCTGTTTGTTTCTTCTTGATGAAAACCCACCCCCTTGATTCACTCTACTTCCTTGTAAGCCAACTGCACTCCCCTCCCCCCTTTGATCACCACTTACAGAGGCAGTAAAGTCATTGTTGTTTCAAATTCATGCATTCTTTATTAATTCGTCACACAAATAGGGGGATAACTGCCAAGGTAGCCCGGGAGGGGTGGGGGAGGAGGGAAGGACAAGGCCACACTGCACTTCAAAACTTATTGAATGCCAGCCTTCTGTTGCTTGGGAAGTCCTCTGGGGTGGAGTGGTTGGGTGCCCAGAGGCCCCCCGCCCCGCGTTCTTGGGCATCTGGGTGAGGAGGCTATGGAAATTGGAGAGGAGGGCAGTTGGTTACACAGGGGCTGCAGTGGTGGTCTGTACCTTTCCTGCACCTCAACCATATGCCGGAGCATATCAGTTTGGTCCTCCAGTAGCCTCAGCATTGCCTCCTCAGCATCCTGCCTCCTCTCATCGTGCTGCTGCCACCTTTCATCTTGATCCTGCCACCTGTCGACGCGCGACTCCTGTCCCTGTGTTCATTTTGTGCTTTCCTGGACTCTGCCACTGTCTGTCTCCACACATCTGCTGGGCTCTTTCAGTTTGGGTAGACCTCATGAGCTCAGAGAACATTTCATCGCAAGTGCGGTTTTTTTCACCTTCTTATCTGCGCTAGCCTCTGGGACGGAGATGCTAGTGGCAGCATTGAAACGTTTTCAGCTGTGGGAGGAAAAAAGGAACAGTAAAATTGAAAAAGACACATTGGCCATTTAAAAGGAGGGGCTGATGTTTTCGGGTTAACATACAGCACCAACCCAATTAAACCCCCCCCCCACACACACACACACACCCCAATTCTCTGGGATGGTCGCTTCACCCCTCCCCCCTCCGCATGGCTAACAGTGGGGATGATTTGTTTTCAGCCACAGGCAAACAGCCCAACAGGAACAGCCACCTCTGAATGTCCCCTTAATAAAATTCCCCTATTTCAACCAGGTAACCATGAATGATATAACTTTCCTGAGGATAACACAGAGAGATAAAGAACGGATGTTGCTTGAATGCCAGCGAACACCGGGACCACACGCTGACATGCTTTCTTATGTAATGATTCCAGACTACATGCTATTGGCCTGCCGTGGTAAAGTATGCTACCATGGAGGACACAATGAGGCTGCCCTCCCCAGAAACCTTTTGCAAAGGCTTTGGGAGTACCTCCAGGACAGCTTCATTGAGCTGTCCCTGGAGGATTTCCGCTCCATCCCCAGACACGTTAACAGACTTTTCCAGTTGCTGTACTGGCCGCGAATGCATCCCAAGTCTTGAGGGCAAATTAATCATTAAACATGTTTGCTTTTAAACCATATATTATATTTACAAACTCACCACCACTTCACTCACCAGAGGTGCCTTCTCCGCCTTCAAGGCCTGGGAGCCCGGGTTGGGAGGGTACTGTCTCCAGGTTCATCAACAGTTCCTGGCTGTCAGGGAGAACGGTTTCTCCGCTTGCCTGGTGTGTGCTATCTCCAATCTCCCCCTCATCATCATCTTCCTTGTCCCAAAAATCCTCATCCCTGTTGCGTGAGACTCCCTTGCAGGAGTCCACGTGCAGGTGTGGGGTAGTTGTAGGGGCACCCCCTAGAATTGCATGTAGCTCATTATAGAAGCGGCATGTCTGGGGCTCTGACACCGAGCGGGCATTTGCCTCTTGAATTTTTTGGTAGACTTGCCTGAGCTCCTTAAGTTTCATACGGCACTGCTGCGAGTCCCTGTGATAGCCTCTGTCCTTCGTGCCCTTGGAGATTTTTTCAAATATTTTGGCATTTCGTCTTTTAGAACAGAGTTCTGATAGCACGGATTCATCTCCCAGTACAGCGATCAGATCCAGTACCTCCCGTTCGGTGCATGCTGGAGCTCTTTTGCGATTCTGGGACTCCATGGTCACCTCTGCTGATGAGATCTGCACGGTCACCTGTGCTGATCAGCTTGCCATGCTGGCCAAACAGGAAATAAAATTCAAAAGTTCGCAGGGCTTTTCCTGTCTACCTGGCCAGTGCATCTGAGTTGAGAGTGCTGTCCAGAGCGGTCACAATGGAGTACTGTGGGATAGCTCCCGGAGGCCAATACCGTCAAATTGCATCCACACTAACCCAAATTGGACCTTAAACCAATGTTGATTGGCATTAATTACATTACCCTCCTTTAATTTTGATTAATTAAGTCCAGTATAAGATGCTGCTTTGTCTTGCCCAGGATTGATTTCAGACTGGCCAGCATATAATTAATCATTTACCCTTTCAAAACTAGCACAACATTAGCTTCCTCAAAGCCTTCTGGAACTTCCCCAGTGCTCCAAGACTTTTTGAAAATCAACATTAATGGTCCAGCGAGCTCCTCAGCCAGCTCTTTTAAAACTCTTGGATGAAGTTATCTGGACCTGCTATTTAGAAATGTCTGACTTTGGTAGCTTATGTTTAATATTCTCCAGAGATCCTAGTAGAAAGAAAAGAGCATTATCATCACCAAATAATGAGACTATATCACCTTTATTTTTCTCAGTACAGAACAGAAATTTTATTGAACATTTCTGCCTTTTCTGAATTATTATTGGTAATTTTCCCATTTCCATCTAGTAATGGACCAATACCTTGTCTAGATTCTTTCTGTTCCTAATATATTTGAAAAAAAACTCCTTATTGTCCTTAACTCAGCTGACCAAAAATTTCTCCTTGCATTTCTTTGCTTTCCTTATCAATTTTCTACAATTCCTAGTTTCTGATTTATATTCATTACTGTTAATTTAATCTCTTTTCCATTTTGTGTGTATGTGTGTGTGTGTGTGTAAAATAGCTACATTCACTTTCACACTAAACTAAGTCATTTTTTTTAACCAGCTTGGCCTTCTTTCTCAGTTGTCAAATTGTGGCTTTTTCGGTATCTAATAAGATCTTAAATGATTCACAATGATAATTTACATTTTTTTATTTAAATTCTTCCTTCCAGATGATTTAACTCATAATTATTTTCAGCTTTGTGAAATTGGCCCCATTAAAGTACCAAGTTTGTGTGTGTGTGTGTGTGTGTGTATTGTGACGGGTTGGATCACAGAAACCCCCTTGGGGCTGCCAACTGATGTGCCAAGACTACTTCTGCCTCTGCTTTCCTGCCCTGGCAGCTTGGGACTCCAGTGCCCTGCCTGGTTTGAGCCAGACATGCTAGCCTGCTGCAAACCCAGACCCAGGTCTGAATTACGTCCCCTAACAGCTGTAGGCTTAATTGAAAACAGCTTAAGAAGTGTTCCTGTCTTTAACACAGGATGCCCCTTAAGAAGTGTTCCTGTCTTTAACACAGGATGCCCAACTTCCAATGGGGTTCAAACCCCAAATAAATCCATTTTACCCTGTATAAAGCTTATACGGGTAAACTCATAAATTGTTCACCCTCTATGACACTGATAGAGAGAGATGCACAGCTGTTTGCCCCCCTTCCCCCCCCACAGGTATTAATACATACTCTGGGTTAAATAATAAGTAAAAAATGATTTTATTAAATACAGAAAGTAGGATTTAAGTAGTTCCAAGTAGTAGCAGACAGAACAAAGTGAATTATTAAGCAAAACAAAATAAAACCTGCAAGTCTATGCCTAATACAGTAAGAAAACGGAATATAGATAAAACCTCGCCCTCAGAAGAGTTCCAGCAAGCTTCCTTTTACAGACTAGTCTCCTTCTAGTCTGGGTCCAGCAATCACTCACACCCCCTGTAGTTACTGTCCTTTGTTCCAGTTTCTTTCAGGTATCCTTGGGGATGGAGATGCTCTCTTTTGAGCCAGTTGAAGACAAAATGGAGGGGGTCTCCCAGGGGTTTAAATAGACTTTCTCTTATGGGTGGATACCCCTACCTCCCCCTGTGTAGAATTCCATCTACAAGATGGAGTTTTGGAGTCACATTGGCAAGTCACCTGTCCATTCATGACGCAGAACTTACAGGTAGCAGCCGTGGTTCACATGCTACCTTGAACGTACTCATATAGACTTCTTATGTGGATTGAAGCCTTCCAAGATACTTTGTCCATTAAGTGCTTCTTGATTGGGCACTGAACTTGCACATTCCTTTCTCAAGAAGCTGACCAAATGCTTTACTAAGGCTACTTAAAAAACAAGCAAGTACACAGCCAATATTCATAACTTCAAATACAGAAATGATACATGCATACAAATAGGATGAATAGATTCAGTAGATCATAACCTTTACAGAGATATGTTACATGGCATATGTAGCATAAAACATATTCCAGTTATGTCATATATACATTCATAAGTATATCCCATAAAGCATTACATATAGATTGCTGGTCTGAATTTTATTCTCTTTGCACATTATAAATGTGATCAAATAATGGTCACTTGTACCTAAACTACCATTAATTTTTAGTTCTGCGATCAGTTCCTGTTTAGCTGTTAGGACAAAGTCTAATAAAGAATTCCCTGGTGTTGTTTGTAACACTTCTTGATTTAGGATATTGTCACCAATAATATCAGAAATTGCAAGGATGTTTTAGTACTGGCAGCATGAAACCTCAGTTTGAAGTTCCCCATAATAATGCAGGTTTTTTTTTTTTCCCACCGTACACATTATAGATAGGTGTGTAAGGAGGAAGTCATCCTGTTGATTATGGTGATTTGGTGGTGTATAGCACCCCAACTAATACTCCATATTGTGCTTTATCTGTTAGGACATTGATCCATAGGCATTCAAAATCACTTTCATTCAAGTTATCAGTGACTCAGAAATAGACAATGTCATTTTTGATACAGAGTGAGATTCCCCCTCCCCTTTTGCCCCACTAGATCCTTTCTAAATATGTTATAAACATTTATTTTCACATGCCAATCATGTGAATCATCCCACCATGTTTCAGTAATACCAACTAGATTGAATTTATACTCATAACTGAGCAATTCCAATGTCTTTTATTTGTTACCCAGGCTTCTAGAATTGGTACTCGATAATTTCTTCTCTTCGTCACTGACTTTCTCTTCTAAAATTTGTGACAGAAGTGATGCATCTGTTTTTCATTTTCAAAGCTCTCTCTTTACTAAGAAACTTAGGCAGAGATGCCTTCTTTACTGTAGAAAAGATCCAGAAGATTGAGAATCACAGGCCTTTGAGATGGATAAACTCCATATTTATGTTTCAGTGGGATTACCATCCACTTGCAAGCATTAGAACAAAAATCCTTTCATGAATGCCCAGCCTTCCACATAGACAACCTGAAAAACTTGAAGTCTTAAAACAACTGTAAATAAATATATAAAATACAATTTGCAAAAATAGACCTTAGCAAAAATTTCAATTGTATTCATGCAGTATGCATGCTAGCTTCTGAAATAAAATTAAAAAAAAGTTCAAAACATTTAAAAAGCATAAGATTTTTGTAGAAATGCATGATGTATTAGGTTAAAGTCTTTGGTTTCTGTTTTACTTCAAGATTATTTACCAGTTAGCAGTAGAGCTGGTTAAAAATAGAAAAACAATTTCACTCTCACACACACAAATTAAATGTCAAAGGTTTTCTATTTTGCAGAGCTCAACATGGAACAGTTTTTTTTATAAAAGTATTTTTTTAAATAGAATTTTTGAAATTTCAAAAGTTCATTTCCTGCATTTTATTCCCCCTTCCCCTTTTTCTGCTTTTTGCCATAATGTGCACTAAAATGAATGATGTCCATGTTTTGTTTTTCACTTTTGCCTTTTTCATTTTGCTACTCTGTAAGAAAGAAAGAAGTGGGTAGGGGGAGAAAAGGGGAAAACAACAAAACTAAAACCTCCACATTTACATTCATGTTTGAAATTTATTGGAAAATTTTGGAAAACCAAAAACTTTTTGTCAATTTTTGTTAAGCTATTCTTTCTGTCTTAAAAAAGGTTGAATGCAAAAGTCCTGCCAAATCTAGTTATGACACTTGTCATCCAATTCCTATGGTTTGTGGAAGTGAAAATGCTTGTCTACTTAGACTATATCTTGATTTCAACAGGGTTAGAATGGCCTCTGAGGCTGTGAGTTTCTTCCTCATTATATCTATCTATATAAGTCTCTTGAAGGGGTGGGGGGGTTGCTAACAGTAAAAAAAAAAAAAACTCATTCTGTCTCCTCCTAGTTTACACTTTCTGGCATTCAATGTAGATACCATGGATCTGACTCTAAACATTCTCTTGTCCAAGGGGAATTTCATAGCAAATACTTATCGAGCAGTGATGTCTGCTCTCTTTGTCACACAAAGGATTTTTGGCAAGGGTTATAGTAGGCTACTGGAGTCTCTAGTTGGTCTATTCCCTGTCTTTCCAAATATCATTTTTATTACAGAAGCAACCAGAGGGATTAAAAAAAAAATAACCAATTGGGAAGCACTCTGTAAGGGAAAAGGAGTAGTCAACCAACAGGTTTTCCTTCTCACAGTTTTATTTTTCAGATTTTAGAGTGCTCTAGTGATAGGAGAAACAAACCTGGTTTAATGTGACAAAACAGCAGATAGATAGATAGCCCTTATAACAAGTGAGGCCATACTGTCAGAAGCTCTTGCACATAGGCTGGGAGAGAGTATGTTGGGATCCCCTGCCCCTTCCCTTGCTTGTCCTGGACAAGCGCCACTAACTGTTGTAGGCCCAGCAGCTGTAGGGATTGTTCTACCAAGAAGCCCACTGCCACTAAGGCTGTAGGGAGGCCAAGGCCCCCACATGCTCTACACTAGCCCACAGAGTTTCTTGTAGAATACTACAGGATGGTAAAGCCCGCAGAGTCCCACTGCATATTAGGTTGCTTGCACCCTGTCCCAACAAGGGCATAGATCATAGAATCATAGAATCTCAGGGTTGGAAGGGACCCCTGAAGGTCATCTAGTCCAACCCCCTGCTCGAAGCAGGACCAATTCCCAGTTAAATCATCCCAGCCAGGGCTTTGTCAAGCCTGACCTTAAAAACCTCTAAGGAAGGAGATTCTACCACCTCGCTAGGTAACGCATTCCAGTGTTTCACCACCCTCTTAGAGAAAAAGTTTTTCCTAATATCCAATCTAAACCTCCCCCACTGTAGATACCACAGTTTGGCTTCTATGTCTGATTCTGCCTTCTCAAAGGCTTTTGGTCTTTAACTATTAAACAGATATTTATATTGTTTATTAGCCACCATGATTGGGATTTCATTCTCCTGCCTTGCATTTTTAATTTAACCTGAGACATGAGAGGTCTTTAGCAGGGGGTTGACCCTTACTTAATGGGAAAGAAACAGGGATTTTGGTCACAAAACGTCTAACAATAACAGTCTCATGTGGAGGAGAAGGAAATTAATGGTCTTGTAACCAACATCTTCTTACCCTTACCTATCCCAGAGATCCTGCAAAAAAGTTCCTCAAAGACAGAGTGGGGCCTTCCTCAGTTTCCACAAAATATTTGAGTCGGAGAACTTGTCAGAGGCCCTATTAAACACAAACAAATTGGTTTCGTTCGAATGGGTACTAATAATCCAGAGTACCCAGATTCAGCTGCTGTCAGTAGATATTACTGACTGAGCAAGGGATCTAGGTCTGAATAGATGACCAACCTGACCATATAATATTGAGGTAATACTACAGCAGAAAGTACTTTTCCATGTTCAACACTCCAGAGGCTGTGGCACAGGTTTCAGGGGCAAATGCGTACAAGGAGAACCCTCCCTCATTCTGGATATTTTTCTATGGTTAACTCCAGAGCTAGAACTATTTGCCACCCTTCACAATGGCAAAATTAAATTTCTTCAAGAGTTTTCCTTTGAAATTGGCAGTAAGAAGACACAAATTCTCCATCCACTGGGTGCTCTTGCAAAGTTCTTGCCAGTTCTTTACCTATTACCAGTTCTAGCTGTATTCCCCATTTTAAGTATAAGGAACATCTCTGAAAACTTTTCTCTCTCTAAAACTATAAAGAACATTTTAAGGGAATCCCCTCTATGTCCTCTTTTCTTTATTCATAAAAGAGCTGGCAAATGTAGTGAAGCGCTGTCTTCCGGTCAACTGTCAAATCTCAAATGCTCTAACATTTTGCCCTAATTATTTGTCTTTATACTTAATAAATAGTTGAGGGAATTTTTTAATAGTGCTGTTGTAACTGTAATTAGCAGCCTAAGGGCTCTGGGCATATGACATCTTGAACCACAATTAAACGCTTAATGTTGTGGCAGTAATCAAGGGTTTTATTAACTTCTTTAACCCATGTGAGCATGGGACCTCCCCCAACTCCATTAATGGTATAACTCCTAACTCTATATTTAGGTACCTAGAGAGGTGGTGTGATTTTCCGAAGTGCTGGGCAACTGTTAGCTCATCTAGACTGATAGCTGCATGATGCTAAGCACTTTTGAAAATCAGATCACTTATTATGGTGCCTAAATATGGATTTCAGGGATATAGTGTTAATGGAGGTGTGGGGGATCTCATGTCAAAAGGCTTTAAGATCTTAATAAAACCCTTGTTTACTGCCACAACATTAAGCAGTTAATTTATTTGCATAAATATTGATTTGGTAACCTAAATTTAAGCACCCATTTTTGAAAACTTTTGTTATTTGAAAACTTAGGTGCTCCCTAAAACTTGACACAAAATCTTCTTGTTACTCCGTGGAGTGCAGTGTAAATGAAGTCAGAATCTGATGTGAAGTATATAACATAAGAACAAACAACCATACTGGGTCAACCAAATGTTCATCTAGCCCAGTATCTTGTCTTCCTTCAGTAGCCAATGCCAGGAGCTTCAGAGGGAATGAACAGAACAGGTAATCTTCAAGTAATCCATCCCCCCTCACCCATTCCCAGCTTTTGGCAAACAGAGACTTGAGACACCATCCCTGCCCATCCTGACTAACAGCCATTGATGGACCTATACTCCATGAATTTGTCTAGTTCTTCTTTGAACCCTGTTATAATCTTGGCTTTCACAACATCCTCTGGCAAAGAGTTCCACAGTTTGACTGGATGTTACGTGAAAAACATACTTCCTTTTGTTTGTTTTAAACTTGCTGCCTATTAATTTAAGTATTTGCCCCATTCCTGATTTTTTTTTCATGTCCAGTGCTAAACTGTTATATGGAGTAGTGTGCTGTTAAAAAGCTGTTGCATTTACCTTAGGGGGACTGCATTTCATTAGTGACTAAACTGATTCCTATGTTTGTAAAAGGATTTGGATCCTCTGAAATGAGCAGAATCATACAAATAAAATGTATTTATTATTATTATTATTATTACCAAGTCAGATTCAGTCCTGATGTGACTCTATTGATTTTATTAAAGGGTTAAAATGCATACAAATACATTACACTGGCTATCGATACCAACACTCTCAGCGTAGGAAGGAAAGCGCATTCTGCACATCTGCAATGTTCCATCCTTATGCAGGTGGGTGAGAAATAGGAAGGAATGGACAGAACCTTGTCTCTACTTATCATAATGTGCCCGGTAGGGTATCCATGGATATGTTGGGAAGCATACAGGCCTTGGTACAAAAATACTTGGAGTCATTTGGACCAGGGAGAGCTAGAGTGTGAGAAACTCAATAGCCTGGTGGTTAGCGCACTGACCTAGGATGTGGGAGACCCAGGATCCAGTCCTTCTGCTATAATGACTCTTTAATTATTGAGCCACAGTGCAACAGCTTCAGCATGAGAGACTGACAGAGGATTACTTCACCCATCAGAGTATCCCACAGCCCAATGTTTAGGGCACTCACCAGAGAGGATGCAGATCCCTATTCTAATCCCTTCTGCTCCTCAGGCAGAGGAGGGCCTTGGGCTTGGGGGGGGGGGTGTCGCCCAGATCCCTGGTGAGTACCTTAACTGCTGTGCTAAAAGTTGCAAGGGAGGTGCTCCTTCTGGCTAAAACGGCATAGGTGCCTAACTCCAGGAGAAGGTTCACAGCTGAGAATTGCAAGCAGAGATAGGAGCCTCCCTACAAGGTGGAATTAGGTGCCTAGCTCCATGAGAGGGTTGGGGCTTAGCACTTTCCCTTCTGTTCAGCATCTCCCATTCATTAGCTCAGGCAGCTCCCTGTCCAGTGTGCTAGCTTTTGTGAATCCCGTTCTTAGGCACGTATCGCTCCCCATGCAACTTTTGTGAATAGCTGTGACTTTCTGGGCACGTAAAAGTTAGGGACTGTGACACTAACACTGTGACACAAACTCCTTTTGTGCCTCCAGGCCCCGGTGACTTAATGAGTCACAATCTCTGGCCCTGTCTGTTCCAGTAGCAGTGCAACAACACACTACTGTAGCTCAGATCAGATCATTAACTCACTAGCTATAACATTTTTGGTGGAAACTTTAGTATTGTGCATTAATATTATTCTGAAACTAACAAACAGGTCCCTTTGGTGCAAGTTTGTTGTACTGTCATTAGTGTTACTTGTTGGAGGACCAACAACCTGATTTCAGGACTTGCCTTCCTGCTCGCTGCAGTGATGATCCAAGAATCATTCAGTAATAATTCCAGATGGCTGACCATAAAGCAGTATTGACGGAGGAAAGATGTGGTTCTTACACTCCTCGTGTTTTATCTGTATTTCAGCAGAGTGAAGAAGCAGTTTAAAGGGGTAAAATGGTGAATGCCTTTCAGAACCCCATCTTGCATGGTCCTGAGCTAGTTAGTGCTAAGGTATCATGATTCCTAAAAAAGATCAACATTTTCTGTAACAAAATTTTTCTTTTCAATAAGACTCATTGCTATTTCCTGTTGGTTCATAGATGTCAGTAACATTCATTAAAAACACAGAAACATTTTAGAATGGAAAAAGTATTTTCAGTACATGCTCTTGTATCAAAAAGAAGTGCATTCCCCTGTGTTCTGAAAGAGATCCAGTTTTCTCAAGACTTCGTCAACTTAAAAAGGCAAAGAAGAACAATAACAACAACAAAGGAAGTGTGATTCAACAGATCACAAGAAAGGTTTGCAATACCTCTGCAGAGCAAAAATTTCAATTAATTTATGGAGACTTTTGGACTGCCTGTCAAACTCTGCATTTTATGAAATCAAGGATTATTGCTGCTGAAAGTTGTACCATAACTTCTGAATGCCTGAAGAAAACATAATATGGAAATTTGGATAAGAAGCAAGACTATATTTAAAAGTTCAATCTGGGAAAATTGGCCCAGATGTAACTAACTGTATTGTTTAAATCTGGTTTGGAAAAAATGAATCAGTGTAGTAAAAGGAGTCAAATAATGTGCATTTATGCATAAGCAACATTTATTCCTGTAAAATATCTCTTGGGATAATTACTAGGCTTTTAAAAAAATAAAATAAAATAAAATAAGGCAGTTCAGAAACAAAGCTTCAAATTCTGTGGTCATATATATTGAGCAGCCGTGCTGGGTTCAGTGGGGCTAGTGGGTTTAAATGACAGCAGATATTACCTCCACAGCTTATCATTTAGATTCCATCAGTAGCTAAATTGGGTTTGGGTTTTTTTTTTTTTTAAATCTTTGAAGATCTTTCCATCTGGGAAATAGAACTAAAGGGCCAGATCAACAATAACCTGCAAACTGGATTTATACATAAGTTCCATGTAATTGAAAGTGTGACATAGCTCTCCAAACTACTGCTTATGCTATAGATGCCATGCACTGACAGTGAAAACAAAATAATGATCATATTAAATCCTTCTTATTTAACATTCAGTGTGGCGCTGTCTGATAGATACATCCTATGGACCAAATTCTGGTGTAAAGTGAGGCAGTTCCACTGATTTCAGTGGGGTTATACCAGTTTATGCCAGTAAAAAAAATTGGCCCTTTATGAATTTATCAGTGTGGTTGTTGGTCAACCTTAATTTCAAATTAATTATGTTGCTGTTCTTGGTCCATGCCCTTGCAGTACTTTATTACTTAGAAGGCTAGTTCAGCAGAAATAAATACTAGATTTGCAGGCTCAACAAACTTCTTAGTTCCAGACCAATCTGTCCCAAGTTTCTACTCTAATTTTCACCCCCCGTTCACGTCCTCTTCCACTCCTGTCTTTTCATTTATCTTTTCATTTTGCATTTCATCCAAATTTTGCCATTTGCAAAATGTTCTCCCAATTCCAGTTTCCATTAGGACAATATTCTCTACTCATTCAAAGTTCTTCTAAAAAACACTTCTTCTGTATTGGCTCTAAGAAATTAGTTTATTATATTTAAGGGGGTAAATTAAAAAAAGAAAGGAAAACAAATTTATTTCTGTCTTGATCTCTTAAGGTCTTTAAGGGAAAGGTTGTCTTGATTTTTGTGTATTGCATAGTGCTAACATAATGTTGATGATAAGCAAATATGAAATAATATTATTATTAACCATAACAATCTTCTAAATGTGCACAAACATCCAAATTTGGAATCATATACCTTTTATACTCTTATATCTGGAAAGTGACCTCAGATAATGGTATCAGATTGGCTGATATCCATATAAGCAGAAAGAACTATTCAAAGCTGATTGGCATCTATTTTCATCTCTAAAATCCTGAATGCAGTAACAGGAAGATTAATGCTACGCATTAATAAAATGTCGATTGAGGTCATGGAGTCCTTGCTGAGAAAGTGAAGGACAATGAAGTGAGCTGTAGCTCACGAAAGCTTATGTTCAAATAAATTTGTTAGTCTCTAAGGTGCCACAAGTACTCCTTTTCTTTTTGTGAATACAGACTTACATGGCTGCTACTCTGAAACCTGGCAAAAGGACTCCCTTGTGATTATACAGGATGTCATTTAAAACAAACCTGAAAACAGTTCTGGGCACCCAGCTAGCAATCTGTGATTTTTGGAGGGTGCTAATCCATTTTCTTGTTAAAATTTTACCACTATGGATGCTGTTTCTTGACCAACCCAAATTAGTGCTGTACAGGGGGAATAGAATTAAAGAAACTGGTCTAAATGAAATCATAGTCCCTAGCAGCTTTGTGCTAGGGACACCAGCTGAAGTAAGCAAAATTGGTTTCCATAGTCCAGCTGCATTTCTGCTGAGTAGTTCAGCCAGGTGTGGAGTCCAAATCCATGACCTCCATGTGCTCATGTACCATGAGAGACCATGAATCGTTCTGTTGAATAGAGCTCATAGATAGAAAAGGAACGAAAGAGATTCCTAAGAGTCATTATGACTACAATGATAAAATGTGATTTCATTAAACCCTTTTATTATATTCAATATTTTAAAGGTCTATTTAGATACATAAATATATGTGGGCATATATATGCTTAATATTCCCTTATAGGGATACTTGCATTTGTGCTAAGGTCTCTGCATTCAAAATCAAATTCAGAATAAACTAACTGACATTTTCTAGAGGCCTTTAATATTTTTCTTCTGTTCCTTCAAATTTCTCTTATTCATCCTCTTAAACACTGTCCTCACTGAGGTTTTGTGATTCTGGTTTTGGATTGGTTTTCTTCCTAGCTCTTAGACCACTTCTTCAATGGCTTCCTTACTGGAGCATAAGAATCGCCATACCAGATCCAACCAGTAGTCCATCCAGTCTAGTGTTCCTTGTCAGTGGTTAGAACCAGATACTTGGGACGCTGAAATGAAATGGCAATTATGAATCAGTATGCCTATGGGGGACAGTTCTTCCTATCCCCTGTTAGTTAGGGGTGATTTATGTCCTTAAGCATAAGGGTTTATAGCCTTTCTGATAAACTCAGCATTGCAAAATCAGAATCTTTCATTGTCCCTTCCAAAATCTCCCTATTCCCTCTTTCTCCATCATTGTAGATAATTCCAACATGTTTATGGGACTCCCAGGCCCAGAATCTCAGCGTAATGCTGATTTCTCTCTCCTTTAATCCACATGTACAGATTGTTGATAAATTCCTCTGAACTTCTTCCAGTTTTGTTCTGTTCTCTCCACCCTTTGTTAGTGTCTCAGAGATCTCCCCCTCCTCCCTTCCGGTCTATCTGGGTCCCAGCCTCTGTCTATGAAATGCTGCTCTTTCCTATTGCTCTGAATTGGTCTATTTCTTCTTAGAGTCACTGTTTCCATATTTTCACATTCAAGATGGTGTTCTCATCTTCACATCTCTACATACCTTTGCACCTCTTACACCTGTCCCCTGTCTCCCTCAACTCTCCAGCTCAGGCTCAGTGTTCTGCTAATTTCAATTCCCTCTTAGCCCTTCCTGCTTTCTGGCAACCCCATCATTATATGATTTTTCTGACAAATACATCTGTGCTTTCTCTTATGCTTCCACTGAACCTGGCATGTACTTCATCATCTTGTATCCCAGACAACCCTCTCCTTGTAATCCTTCTTCAGAACACTCAGTCTCTCTAAAAATTCCATTCCCAATTCAACCTAATGAAAGCAGAATAAAAACAAAATAACAAAAACTTAACCAGAAAAGGGAATTATAATATGCTCCTGATATGATCAGGCAATATTTTAACACCTGTACAAACCTCTCTCTGCTTTCCTGACATCATTTCTTCCAACGTCATGTCATGTCCTATCTAAGATAGACCGCCAACCCTGAGTACATTTACACATGTGAGTAACTTTACAAATGTGAGTAATATCACTGAGTGTTTTGTGCATAAGTGTTTGCATGATCAGGGCTGCAAACTGTAATCTCTAGAGTAGGGACCCTGGCTAAAAATCCTGGTCCCATTGAAATCAATTAGAGTTTTGCCATTTATTTCAATAGGGCCAGGATTAAATCTCACACCTTTATTTGCTCTGCAAAACACCGGGCATAATTATGACATTATATACAAATAATGATTAAATAATAATCTAACATATAGCTATGGAATTTAAAGAATCGTCCATGCTACATTGTCCTTTGTTATGTATTTCATATGTCAGTGGATATGGATCTTGTCCTTTTGTTTGTATGGTAAAAAACATTTTTCAGTACATTTCTTTGACTTGTGGTTGTTACAAAAGCATGACGCTTTTATGCTAGTTTTACAAAAAGTGGCAAAACTGAAGCCACACATTTCAATAATTTTATGCCCCATTTAGTAAGTTACAGCTGTGGATATTCAAGGTAGGACAAAATAAATTGCCCTACTTTAAGTGCAATTTCCATTTTTTAGTTGCAAATGCTCGCCTGCACATGCGTTGCCTTCAGGGTTGGCTAGCTACAGTATACAAACCAAACAAGCACAGGCTAAACAGGTTATTAACTATGCCCCAGAATGTCAAGGACTCACTTCTCTGGTGGACTTCTCCCATCAACCTCGGCACCGGGATTCCCTTCCAACAAGATCCCCCTTCAATTGCCATCACCACAGATGCATCCCTCACAGGATGGCCACCTCACCACTCAGGGTCTCTGGACCACTTCAGAAACCAAGCTTCACATAAATTTACTAGAACTCCGAGCTGTACGCAATGCCTGCCTCCATTTCCTTCCCATCATCCAAAACCGCCGAATTTGAATCATGACTGACAACATCGCGTGCATGTTTTATGTCAACAGACAGGGGGAGCCCGGTCCCACTCCCTCTGCACAGAGGCGGTAAAACTTTGGAACTGGTGCCTTCAACACAATATCCATATATCCGCATCAAACCTGCAAGGTTCTCAGAATACCACTGCAGACAAGCTCAGCCGATCGTTCCCCATACAGCACGAGTGGGAACTCAATGACACCATTCTTTCCAACATTTTCTGCACCTGGGGTTATCCCCAACAGGATCTATTTGCCACAGCAACAAACAAAAAATGCCTGACATTTTGCTCCAGAGCAGGCTTGGGGAAACATTCACGGGGAGACGCCTTTAGGCTCCTTTGGACCGAAACCCTAATATATGTGTTCCCACCAATACCTGTATTGCATCGAGTAATTCAGAAGATACGCACAGACAGAGCCAACATCATTCTTATAGCCACAGCGTGGCCCAGACAACCCTGGTACCCCTTCCTCCTCCGCATGTCGATCAAGCTACCTATTCCCCTTCCCCCCCTCAGCAACCTCCTATCACAATGCAGGGGACAACTATTTCACCCTGACGTACAACATCTCCAGCTGAGGGCCTGGCTGATCAATGGTTCTCTAATGCAGAGCTAACATGTTAGGACCCAGTACGCAATGTCTTGTTACACAGCAGAACACACAACACGTGCACTACCTACCTGCATAAATGGAAACGCTTCACACCTTGGTGCACTGACAAGCAGACCTCTCCAGTTTCTGCTTCACTTCCACTGATACTTGATTACCTTTTACACCTTAAAACATCTGGCCTCTCTACAAGCTCACTCAAGGTCCACCTCATGGCAATCACAGCCTTCCCACCATAAGACTGACAACGTAATGGTCTTTGCCCATCCAATGACCAAAAGGTTCCTGAAGGACATCCAGACACTGTACCCAGACGTGAACCCTCCTGCTGCACCTTGGGATTTATACCTAGTCCTCAAAGCCCTGATGGATACACCCTTTGATCTGATGGCTACCTGCTCCCTTCTCCATCTATCCATGAAGACTGCCTTCCTCATAGCAATCATGTCTGCCAGACGAGTAGGTGAAATGGGGGTGCTTATGGCGGACTCTCCGTATACCACGTTCTTCCGCGGTAAGGTCACACTATGCACGCATCCAAGGTTTTTACCTAAGATACGCTCTTCCTTTCACCTCAATGAACCTATACACCTCCCAACATTTTTCCCAAACCCTCACACTAATGCCTTTGAAACAACAATGCACACTCTTGATGTTCGCAGAGCATTATCCTTTTACTTGGATAGAACAAAACGCTTCAGAAAACCCCCCAGACTTTTTGTCTCTACTACTCAGCATTCACAAGGAAATGCTATCTTTACACAGAGACTTTTCCAATGGATTGCTGACTGCATATGCCTTTGTTACCAACTCAGGCAAATACACCCTCCTAAATCAATTAGAACACACTCTACCAGAGCTGTCTCCACCTCCACGGCCTTTTGCCGTAATGTCCCACTGTCTGACATATGCAAGGCAGCTACCTGGGCATCGAACCTTACCTTAGCCAGTCACTACGCTCTCATCCACACTGCAGATTGGGTAGAGCTTTCTTGTCAACAGCCTTCTTGCCTCATCCGAAGTCCCAACCATCCTAAGGGATACTGCTTTTCAGTCACCTGAAGTGGAGCACCCACAGGGACATCTCTCGAAGAAGAAGAAGAAGAGGTTACTCACCCTGTGCAGTAACTGACATTCTTTGAGATGAGTGTCCCTGTGGGTGCTCCACTATCCACCCTCCTCCCCTCTATTTCTTAATTCGTAACACACTCCATTGTAGAGAAGGAACTGAGGAGCCCGGGCTGTGCACGCACTGTTCAAACACTGACAGCTGGAGAGGAAGGCACAGCACGTGTGCAGCCCGTAGGAGTGCTGCTGTAGAAATCTCTGTTCAAAGGCCTGAAGTGGAGCACCGACAGGGACACTCATCTCGAAGAATGTCAGTTACTGCACAAGGTGAGTAACCTACTCTTCGCCCCACCCAACCCTGACTGGCTTCTAAAGATGTTTTCACTGTGGGCCAAGTTCTACCCTTGCCTATGTGCCTGTGAAGTGGAGCACCCACAGGGACACTCATCTCGAAGAACGTCAGTTACTGCACAAGGTGAACAACCTCTCTTCCCCCCACCCAACCCTGATGTTTTCACTGTGGGCCAAGTTCTGCCCTTGCCTATGTGCCTGATGTCAGCAGAAGTATACATGAGTATATATTGAGTATAGAGTATATATTGAGTATAGTATAGTAATCACTGTACTCAATATATACATGTATCCAAAGGCAGACTTCTGCTCTATGTGTGGTAACACCAGGGTTCAGTTCTTACTCCAGAATGGTGGAGTGGATCGGTCATGTGGCCTATTTAGCAAATTTATTTATCTATCCCAGATACCTCTGAGATGTCCATCACTGCTTAATACATAGTAAACTGATTCTCTGGCACACATGTTTTCTTTCCACATTTGATATTAAAGTCTTAATCTTATTCTTATGAGGAAGGTAAAACTGATCTTGCACAACCCTGTGTCATTAGTCTTATGTAAACTTTTCCTGAATGTCTGTGCTGATAGTGCCTCAGTCCATTCTCCTGGGCTTTTCTTTTGCTGACCAATTACACTGAGAACCCAGTTCAGCCTGCTGTAAGTTGGGACAACTCCAGAGAATACAATGCAGTTGTCCCTGTGTACATTAGGGTTGTGTTTAGCCCTTATTATGCATTTAGGAACCTTTTCTTAAAAACTAGCCTAACTTTTCTCTTCCTTAGTTTCTGGCCACTGCTTCTTATCCTAATATTTTCTGAGAATGTGACTAATTAATTTCCTTCCTGTATATTACCTTAAAGACAATAATACTTAGTCTGAGGCTCAAGAAGTTAAAGACAAAGCTTTTCAACTTGAAATCTCTTGGGGCAGTGTATGCAGCTGTTCAAGAATCTTCAGTGTTTGACTGGAATGAACAGAGTGAGCAATACTGAGCATAGGAGCACTTCCCACACTTCTTGGTACATGGTGGGGCTTAAGAAACAGACTGAAATAATCAGGAGCCTTCCCCATTACTTGAGTGATGGAACTGGAGGAGAAGGAGGCGGCATCCACACATAGAAAAAGATATCAAACAAAGGCAAAAAAATCTTGGTGTAATGTCCTGATATTGTTTTGTGACCCTGGCACTGTGGTGCCACTCAATACATGATGCTGACATGTTGCAATGAAATGGCTTTACAACACTGCAATTATTTTATGATTTTCTGTAACTCAAGCCTATTCCAGTTCTGAATAGGTACTCATTAACAATGAACATAGAATCTCTTTATATATAGATGTGAGAAATAAACAGCATTTCACAATGGACTTGCACTGGGAGCTCTTAATTAGTTTGTAGCTACTATTCCCTGCAGGTCTTTCTGGGATTTGCTGCTTTCCAGATGTCTCTTCCCTAATTTTTACCTCTCTTTATTTCTGTCTTTATTTGTATCACTTTACTTTTCTCATTGCCTATAGCCCACTATTCAAATCTTTCCATATCACATTGCAGTTTGCTTCTCTCCACTTCTGTTGTTTTATTACTCCAATTCTTCCATTATCAGCAAATTTGATCATGGCTGAATTTACACCCATGATGATAAGGAAACTCTCTACCCTGCACCAACACAAGGAAACACAATGGGGGAAAAAAGCATGAACACTCATTTGACTTATACTTCGGGACTTATGTATCACTGAATTTATTTGTGTATTAATTTATGTGGACTGTACTTCTGTGTTTAACTCAGATGGTATTGGTAAGTCTTTGTGGCATGCATTGTCTTCCCTATTCTGTGCACTGCTGAGGACAATCACTATACTCAACACAGAACAATAAATGGGCTTCAGGAGAGAACATGCTCCAGGATTTGTATGTGTTGACATGATAGAGAGAGCATGTAATGACATACAGCCCTATAGCTGTGCCCGTTAGGATGAAAAAAAGCAAAAATCTGTGTGTGTGTGTGTGTGTATGTATATATATATATATATGATGTGTGTATGTGCATCTATCTATCTATCTCCACACACACATATATATGATGACCCAGTCCTCTCACTTCCTTTCTAGAGCAGGAAGTCCACAAACAGAGAAATGAAAGAAAGAATTGCAACAATATACAGTGATGAGGAGAAGATAACAACTAAAGGAATTACCAAAGGAATTACCAGTAAGTAATTTTCCCTTTCTTTTAATATTATTATTTTCAGTGCTTAAAGTGATCTGAAAAAGGTCTAACATGTTCTACAAAAAGGAAAGCGATATCCCATTTTACCAATCCCCTTACTCCCACGTCAGTTCTGCCCACCTCTGCACCCTCAACCAATTTTGCCCCCAGTTTTTTTCCCGTCTCTCCCTACCCTCCAGCCTCAACACCACTCTCCCTGCAGCTCCTGGGGCTCTTCAACCCCCCTCTCCCAAGCCTGGAGTGGGCTGCTGTGGGGACTCTTTTCCCTCACCCAAAGCTGGGTGTTTCAGGGAGGAAAAAGGGGTGGAAGAAGATCAGAAGAACCATTCCCTTGCTCACAGACTGAGAAGAAGGAGCAGAGTCACCCTGAATTGCAGTGCTGGCCTGGGCTTTTTCTGCTCCTGAGAAGAGCTATACCTACTTTCTGCTATGGATCTGATTGGCTGCTTATATCCCGGGAGGTGGGGAATGCAACCAATGAGAGGGTCCCCACCCCCAGGGATGGTTGAAATGTGTGCCTCTTAGGAATCCAGCTCCAGCTGTAGAAATGTTTCAGAGTGGTAGCCATGTTAGTCTGTATTAGCAAAAAGAACAAGGAGTACTTGTGGCACCTTAGAGACTACACATTTATTTGGCATAAGCTTTCATGGGCTAAAGCCCACTTCATCGGATGCATGCAGTGGAAAATACAGTAGGAAGATATATATATATATATATATATATATATCAGAGAACATGAAAAAATGGGTGTTGCCATACCAAATCTAACAAGACTAATCAGAATAAATTTGTTAGTCTCTAAAGTGCCACAAGTACTCCTCATTCTTTTAGCTGTAGAAATGTTATTTGTGGGGTCAGCAAACTCTTTTGACCAGACACACATGAGCACTGGTTATTTACAGGAACCCACTGGTGCTTTACAGTCAAGTTTAAAAAATAGCAAGGTCACTGTCTTGAGGACTTTACAATCTAAACTCCCCCTTTTTTATGTAGGGCTTGTACTAGGCCCTTGAGAATAGAATTCCTAAAAGATGGGAGAAGATTGAAAGCTTCTATTTTGTATTTTCTTGGCTTATTTGTTTTATATGTCCAGGGAGCAAGGTCTTTGGAAGAAAGCATTGGTGTATGGGGCACCACTACATTTTATTCTTTTTCTCTCTGGATAATAAGGATCTAATGGCAAGTGATTGTAATTGGGGGTAACAAAGCACTGTAGAACTGATTCCCCTTAAATGCACTGGTGTGCATTGAGCCCCTATCAATAATCATTTGAATCCGAATTGTGGAAAAACATGATTATTGCATGTTTTCATGGGTTTAAAAATATTTTAGCTAAAGAGATTGAGATTGGGCTAGGGAGCCTTTCACCTCTGGTGTCAGTCCAGTTCCTAATGCTCTCTATATAATCTGACTGCAAGATCCATGAAAGAGTTATGGAAAAATAAAAAGTATTTTTACTTCATCAGCTCTGTAATAATATGGGATTTAATTGTCCTCACTGCAGCAAAATTTCTAATTCTGAAATAAAGAAAAAAGTGGAAAGTCAGGGATCTTAAATTTTGTATTAATAGCTCTTAATGCAATAAATGAATCACCCTGAAATAGCTTGGTGAAAGATATCAGAACACTTTCAGCCATTTTAGTTTGCCAGTAATCCATTTCTTTGCTGAAAGATGGATACGTTTCCCCAAGTTTGGGAATACAGAGAAATGATATTGTACACTCCCATTTTATATTTTATTTTCTTACATAAGTGATATGAGATCAAAGATTTCAGCATGCATTCTTTCTTCTTGCACCTTTAAGAAAATAAAACTATCCTACACTAGCTTTAAAAAGGCTTCTGAGGATAAATTTCTTGTCAATCCATTTTCTAACCAATAAGTGTATAATTCAAATCCCTATTACTAAGATATATTTTAATTTTGGCATTTATGATATCTGCTCAGTAAGGGCTTGATCCATTGAAGTCAATGGAAAGACACACATTTTCAGTGGGCTTTGAATTAGGCCCTGTCAAGGTTCCTCCCCCACTCTGAACTCTAGGGTACAGATGTGGGGACCTGCATGAAAAACCTCCTAAGCTTATCTTTACCAGCTTAGGTCAAAACTTCCCCAAGGTACAAAATATTCCATCCGTTGTCCTTGGACTGGCCGCTACCACCACCAAACTAATACTGGTTACTGGGGAAGAGCTGTTTGGACGCGTCTTTCCCCCCAAAATACTTCCCAAAACCTTGCACCCCACTTCCTGGACAAGGTTTGATAAAAAGCCTCACCAATTTGCCTAGATGACTACAGACCCAGACTCTTGGATCTTAAGAACAATGAACAATCCTCCCAACACTTGCACCCCCCCTTTCCTGGGAAATGTTGGATAAAAAGCCTCACCAATTTGCATAGGTGACCACAGACCCAAACCCTTGGATCTGAGAACAATGAAAAAGCATTCAGTTTTCTTACAAGAAGACTTTTAATAAAAATAGAAGTAAATAGACATAAAGAAATCCCCCCTGTAAAATCAGGATGGTAGATATCTTACAGGGTAATTAGATTCAAAAACATAGAGAACCCCTCTAGGCAAAACCTTAAGTTACAAAAAAGATACACAGACAGAAATAGTTATTCTATTCAGCACAATTCTTTTCTCAGCCATTTAAAGAAATCATAATCTAACATGTACCTAGCTAGATTACTTACTAAAAGTTCTAAGACTCCATTCCTGGTCTATCCCCGGCAGAAACCAGCATATAGACAGACACACAGACCCTTTGTTTCTCTCCCTCCTCCCAGCTTTTGAAAGTATCTTGTCTCCTCATTGGTCATTTTGGTCAGGTGCCAGCGAGGTTACCTTTAGCTTCTTAACCCTTTACAGGTGAGAGGAGCTTTCCCCTGGCCAGGAGGGATTTCAAAGGGGTTTACCCTTCCCTTTATATTTATGACAGGCCCTAATTTCCTCATCATCCCATTTTCCCCTGTAATATAAGCCTATCACCAGGCCCTTGGAATGTCAGAAAAGTGCTTAAAGAGACAAAGTGGTTGATGTAATATCTTTTATTGGACCAACTTCTACTGCTGAGAGACAAGCTGGGTCCAATAAGACCAAGAAGAGAAGTTGGTCCAATAAAAGATACTACTTCACCCTTTCTCTAATATCTTGGCACTGACATGGCTACAAGAACACATCACACAGTAAAGAGCTTGTCCAGCCAGTTCAATATGTGTCTCTCTTCCAGCTAAGTGAACAAAGACCATATGACCAGAGCTCTGTAAATGATACTTGCTTTCAATTCCAATACCAGATTAAACTCAAGATCTTGGTCTTGATATGCAAATGGGCTTCACCCAAGCATCACAGGGACCTTTCTTTGCAGCATTAGGTCCTACCACTTCAATTACTTATGCTGAAGAATGGAGCTGTCAGTGTCTATGGTGAGAATTGTAGCAACAGGGAACAGAGCTTTTATAGCATTGGAGAACTGTAGGAACAGGGAACGGAGATTTTATAGCATTTGCCCCGTAGCATAGACCTCCTTCTACAAGAGACCAGAAGGATCACAAATATGACTTCATGCAGGATGATACTCTTCTAAATATATTTTCATAAAGCAGTGGCCACCATGTGCTAGCTTTATTAGAAGATGTTAAGAAACAATAACAAAAGAAAACCCCAAACGTATTAGCTTTATATAATTTTGTCAGGCTTTCAGATACAATGGTGATGACTGCGGGATAGATTAGTCAGAGTATACTTGATGAAATGACAGCAAACCAGGCATTCAAACTCCAAGCTCAGACTTGGAGCAAATACTGGAGAAATAAATGGCATCAGGACTAGTGGCTTTTTATCAAAATTCAGGGACAGGAGATGATGAAAGGAACTCAAAAGGCATTAGGCTATCCTCTTATCTCTTCAACCAAGTGTTGTTTGCTGGGGGATCAGGGGCAGGTATTTGGGGACAGTCTATAATAAAATGGTCCCAAATTTCCCACTGTTATGAGCTTGTGTACCTCTCTCGACTTCAGTGGAGATTCACCCACTTAGAGTCAAATATCCTGTGAGTTTAAGTGAGTACAGAAACAGGTGATTTTTTTTTAAATGACCCTGTAGGTACAATGTTCTCATCTGGAGGGACTAGTTAATTTTCTTCCTACTTTTTCAGTTATGCACAGCCACCTCAAGTACTTGGGCTTTCCTGAATATGCACCGGATTCTAATGCCGCCTGCACATAATTAGAACAAGGAAGACCTTAGAGCCAATTTTAATTCACAATACGCAAAAATCCAGAATCCATTTGGTGTAAGTCAAGGCAGAATACAGCCTTTTAAAGTTTAATTGTGGCTTTCCTATGATATTCATAGCATTTTTTTATTTTTAATAGAATTCCTTCTACCAAAATTTGGCTCAAAACTGTAAGTTGTTTAACAGATATAATTAGGTTGCTAAGCATTAACAGTTAATTATCATATTAATAAACATTTATTACTCTCCTCTACATTCAACCAGGCCAAAGCAGCATTATTATGCATGCATTGCTCTTGGGCATGTAATTGTCCTTAAAGGAAATCATTACAATTTAAATGAAATTGGGAGTTACTGGTTAGGGAAGGCTGTAGGGTATGCACAATACATACTAAGCAAGGAACTGTAATTTCCCCAATTCACATCTTTTCAGTAATTTCAGCTATATCTGTTTGGTTAAGAGGAAAACAGTTTATTTTTGCCTTGCAATTGTACAAGGGCATCACATACCCAAGGACAAGGAAGGCTCAAGAAATTCAAGCAAATGCACTTTCACTACATCATACCATTTCATATGGGTTGGTAAACTGTTGCCAGAGTTTATATTTCTTCCAATTTAGGACTATAAACCACAGCAGGATGTGTATTTGCAGGTATGTCTATACTTTGAGCTGGAAGGTATAAATTCCAGCTTGAGGAGACAAACCTGTGATAGCTCTGATCAAGCTAGTGTGCTAAAAATAGGGAGTAGAGATGGGTGTGGCTAGCTGCCCTTTGTATGTGTAATACCGACAGACCCCTGTCATTGTTGGTGCAATCAAACCTGGGACCTTTGGAGCTTAACACATGAGCCTCTACTGCATGAGCTAAAAGACAAATCTCTCTTAGCCAAGGCTGTAGGAGACTCATCAATCTCTAGCTTAGAGGTTCTCAAACTGTGGTCCATGGACCACCAGTTTTCTGTAAGCTCCATTCTGGTGGTCCATGGATAGTTCCCTCTAAGGTGCACGCCTGGTGGCTGCACACGAGAAAATGAAGGGCCACCCACCTAATTAATGGAGCTGCACAGGCATGGCTCTACTAATTAGGTGCCTGGACCCTGGAGAAGATGCACATGTAAGTGAGGTGGTGGCCTTGGGGGGGAATAAGGGATAGGTGGGAGGGGACAGTGGGGTGAGAAGAGGGGATGGGGAAAATTTGGGACATGCAGAGCTGCAGCGGTCAGAGAAAGAGGTGACTTTCCACAGCTCCAGAACTGTGGCTGCCGGGGAGAGACGACCCTCCTTCCTAGCCCCAGCTTGAGGGCTGCCACAGCAGGGGAGAAAGGGAGAGACCCCCTCCTTCCCAGCCCCAGCTCGGGGGCTGCCGTGTGGCGGGGAGAGAGGGCACATCCATCTCATTAGAAAGGTAAGACTACAAATTAAAATATTAAAATATGAGTTGTGTGCTTTTATTTGTAGGACAAAAAAAGTTAATTATTATTAAGTTTTTTTTTATATAGTGCTTTTATCCAAAGCACTTTACAATAGCTAATGGTACAAACAACATTTAGAAAGATCATTAAGTGGTCCGCCAAGACCCTCAGCCATTTTCAAGTGGTCCGTGGAAAAAAAAGTTTGAGAACCACTCCTCTAGCTGACCTAGCTGCCACTAGAGGGGGACAGAGTGCCATATTAAGCAGGCATGGGTTACATATGCACCTCGTGTCTCAGCTGGGATTGTCCTCAGGGCAGCTAGCCTGTGCTGCTGCTCATGCCACCATGGCTACACTCTAGTGCACTGGCTCAATCAGAGCTAGTGCGGGTATGCCTCCTCGAGCTGGAAGTTATACTGCCATCCTGAAGTGTAGACATAGCTACTGGAACACGTCTCAAGTGCCATGTGAGTTATGAGGCCAAGGCTACAAGTACTCTGAGTAATGCCTTGCATAAATTCTTCTTTCTACATATTTCCCTATACCCTGATGTGGTTTATTGTTGTTTTTTTTGTCCACTTCCATTGTATGTTGTTGTGCAGAAATGCAAAAGGGTCATTCTCTGATATGATATTTTTCAGTCACACAAAGGTTAGTGATTTGATTTAATCTCTGACTTCTGTTGAAATGCAAAGAGTTTGAACATTGCTTGACTATTCTTTGATTGATAATGAATGAATGTTTTACACAACCTTAAACAGGTCTTTAGTTTAAGTCACTAATATGTTAAAAACAAGGTTTTAATATGTGTGGGCCTTCAGCATTTTCAGATGAATTAGTCCAATTTTGTGGCCAATCTGTGAGTCCTAATACTTTAACAAAAACCAAAACATAATTTGACTTCGTGATTTCAACAGCAAAATAGATATTTTAAAAAAATTAAAAGAAAAATAGGAAAAAAAATCTCAAACCCAAAATAGCATCAGAAATATACAGTATGTCCTTTTCTTTATAGTACTTGGGCCCGATTCTCCTCTCATACAAATGTACATGAAGAGTGACTCAGCAGAATTCAGTGGAGTAGCCAGGAAAAAAACAAGTGTGAGTGAGAACAGGCTCGCTGTATTAATTTAAAATATAGATTCAGCATAACATAGATCAAATTGGGTCTTCTTGCTCCTCTTTTTCCACACTGAAAGCAATTAGAGTTATTCATTGTTTGTAACATAGGTAAGGGAGTTTCTTGCACTTTTGTCTTCCACAAATTTCCAGATGCTACCATCTCCTTTATGCTTTCTTTTTTTTTTTCTTTCCTTTCTCGGTAGTGCTAGTCAAAATATTTTCATTCAAAACTTTTTTTCAATGAAAAATAGCTTTTTTAACAAAAAATGTCATGATTTTTTTTTAAATATTTCTGATTTTTTCCCAAACAAAATTAAAATAAAATATTGTTGTCTTCCTTCGAAATTCACAACAAATTCAGAAAATGATATAGTGATTTTCTTTGCAAAACATACCACTTCCCAAACTAGCTTTTTTTGTTCTTGGGGTTCAGTCACTGGTGCAGCACTCTCCAAGGATCAGAAACTTATTAGAGCTATGCCATTCCACAAGAACAGTATGCTTAGGCCCACCAAGTGTCATGAGAGCCATGCATACTGACTGTGTTCTCTAAAGACTGTTTCTGGCAAGAAACAGAGTCACTGCTCTGAAATGCAAGTCTTTCAGGGTCAGATTCTGCTCTCAGTTACATCAGTATGAATCTGGAGTAACTCCTGGGCCACTGTTACAAACAGAATCTGACTCTCATTTGGTAAGGGCTGTTACTCCCATCTGTGTCACCAAAACAGGACTTGCTATGCTTTCCAAAGCTCTATTTATGTTGTTTTAAAAAGCATTACTAAACTTTTTTCGTATCTAGAGGTTCTATCAGTGGCGTCCATTATCCCTATATTTATTAGCATTTGCAAGCCTATGATTTAGTGCTAACATCTGAATTTCTGATCTTACACCATGCTCTTATCATTGCCTTTTTGTAGCTTGTGCGGTTTGACTATCTAAAAAGGGTGATAATCAAGGCTGTTGGTTATGTCACTCCAGGCTGGCACAGGCTTGGGAGAAAGAACTTCTGATTTGACGTGTGCCACTGTCAAGGATGTCAGAGTTCAGATTATGACTTTGAAACAGAAAACGGCCCCTGCCTGTCCTGTTGCATTGCTCATGTAGCACCACTTAAATGACATAGTGTTAAGACCTATGGAGACTAAGGGTATGTCTATATTAGCCGCCGGATCAGCGGGCAGCGATCAATCCAGCGGGAATCAATTTATCACATCTAGTCTAGATGCAATAGATCGACCCCCAAGCACTCTCCCATCGACTCCTGTACTCCACCGCCGCAAGAGGCGCAGGCAGAGTCGACAGGGGAGAGCAGGAGTCGACTCACCGTGGTGAAGACACCACGGTAAGTCGATCTAAGTACGTCTACTTCAGCTACTTTATTCAGAGACATTTTGTTACAAACAAGCAGTACATCATTTCCTTGTTTGATTTCTAAAGAAAAGAAAAGGAAACACATTCCAAAAACATTATTTGGAATGTGGACTGAAAGGCAAATTTATGAGTACTTTCTGTTTCTAGCAACAGGGGCCAGTGGTATAACTCCAGTGAAATCAATAGAGTTACTCCCAGGATAAATTTGGCCCGATATTGGTATGACTCTACTGAAATCAATGGAGTTGTACCAGGAATAAATTTGGTCCAGTGTTTTCATCCTGTACAGAACAAGGACATGTACAGCCTAATATCCCCAGCTTACCCCCACCATTCATTATTTATATTACAGTAGGCCCAGATCCTCAGAAGTATTTAGGTGCCTAACCAATAGGAAGGAGAGCAATCTTCCACTCAGGAGAAAACTTTTTCCCTGCTGCCACTAACCCTGCTGCTGCTTATCTTTCATTTCTCCCCTCTCCTCTCTCACCAGAAGACAGGTTTATAAAGGTCACTGGCCTCAGGTGTCTCCAGTTAACCTGAGGTAACCCTCTGATATATCTGTCATCCACCACTCTTATATCTGTCAGAACTGACTTTATCACAATAGTTACAAAAAAGAAGAGAGAGAGAACTTAGGTTTCCAGACTACCTAGTTGAGAACTAGTTCACAGGATTGGTTGATTGCACTGTAATTTCAAACACTATTAAGCTATGAATATCAGAATGGCACATCAGGTCTGATAAGCTTAAAATATTGGATTAAATGATCTCTTGATATCCCAACATTTTACTTAAAACGGGATGGGGAAGAAATTTTGATCCTGTTTCCTGGTGAAAATAGACTTCAAACTGAAAGGTAAGGGGGCTGGTCAGTGGAGATAGGTTAATATTTCCATCACAACAGACATTTGTCAAACAATGTATTGTAAATTAAGGCTCATTTTCAAAGTCGTTGTCACCACAACTACAATCTTCTAATACTTTGTCAGACCCTACCTTGAGAATATTTTAAATTAAGTGTATTGGATTCATTTTATCTACAAAAGGAAATGTCTTCATGCTTTTCTGTCTCCAAAGCCCTCTTCTAGCCCCTGGAACCGCCACTTACTGCAACCACCTCTCTGAATGAGGTGCAGGGATTGGTGTGAAGGGATATGTTGGGGTGAGCAAGGAGTCTGAGAATGCTGGAGAAGGGAAGAAAGAGAAAAAGAGCATAGTGAGGAGAAGGAGGAGAGAGGGAGCATGGGGGACAGCAGAGTAGTGGGCCAGGGAGAAGGAAACCATGGGGACAGCAGCGTGAAGGGGCTTTCCAACGTATCTGCATAACTTAAGAGATTTAAGGCAGAGAACTTAACCCTATTTCTGTACTGGCAAATGCTTTTGATTTCCTCACTCCTTAATGCTTACTTTTTTTGCTACTGTAACTACTATAATCTTAGGTTTCAGAGTAGCAGCCGTGTTAGTCTGTATTCGCAAAAAGAACAGGAGTACTTGTGACACTTTAGAGTCTAACAAATTTATTTGAGCATAAGCTTTTGTGAGCAGCTCACAAAAGCTTATGCTCAAATAAATTTGTTAGTCTCTAAGGTGCCACAAGTACTCCTTTTTTTTTTTTTTTTTTTTTTTTACTATAATCTTGTGAGGACTGTCACCTTGAGATGACTGCTGTATATTCTCAAGCATAAATTTCACCTAAACAAAAGGTTTTTTTATTTGGGAATATAATGTATCTCACTTGCCTGCTTAGACTGTAAACTCTTCAGAGCAGCTGGAAGAATTCAACCCTGTATATGCTTGAATGGCTCTATGAGCAATACAAATGAGTTATCAACGAGTTTACTGTGCAGCAGGAGAGTGAGAGAGCTGGGAACCAATACATACTGGTATATATTTGTATAGAGCCTAGTGCACAATGGGGCTTAAATCATGGCTCTGGGCATTACACTGATGTAAATATTTAATAATAACAATAAAAAGAGACATTTCATTTGCATCCCTTTTCCCATCTGGGTGGATTGAGTCAGCATCAAGTATATGTGAGGCTACATTTACCCTTCTCTAAGCAGTATGTCTTCACTTGCTGTAAAGGACCTGTAATTTTTAAAATTTTCCAGTACATTTTCATCTTTGAATGCAATATTTTTCAAAACTGCTCTGCTCTAATGAGCACCAACTGTAGACTGGAATTAAAGGTGATACACATGTAAAGTTGCTGTTTTGTTTGGTATTCAAAATATATAAATGATAATTTTGATGCTATTCGATCTGTTTTTGAAAGGGAGGTGTCATAATTATGGTAAGGCAGGAGCATGGAGATGGCTGCATGACTGTGCGGATGGTGTAGATGGGAGGGCTTTGGCTTCCTCAACTATGGAATGCTTTTTCCATGAAGGAGGACTGCTCGGAAGAGATGAGTTCCACCTGACCAAGAAGGGGAAGAGCATCTTCATTCATTGACTCATTAACCTGGTGAGGAGGACTTTAAACTAGGTTCAAAAGAAGCAGGTGAAAGCCCACAGGTAAGCATAAAAAAAGCAACCTTTACAGAGGGCTAGATGTTGGGGGGACGTGGAAAATTGCAGCAGGGTCATATGAGTAACAAGAGGGAAATCAGTGGGACAATCTGCCCAACATTGTATGTCACACACAAATGCAAGGCGTATGGGGAATAAACAAGAAGAATTGGAAGTATTAGTTCATAAGCTAAACCATTATTTAATTGGTGTCACAGAGATATGGTGGCATAAGTCTCATGACTGTAATATTGGTATAGGGGAGTGTAGATTGTTGAGGAACAACAAGCATGATAGAAAGGGAGGAAGTGTTGCGTTGTACTGCATGAATATATACACTTGTTTTGAGGTCCCGAAGGAGGTGAGAGGCAGACCAGTTCAGTCTCTGGGTAAAAATAAAAGTGGAAAAATAGAGGTGACAACAGGGTAGGTGTCAGGAAGAGGCAGTGGATGAGAACAAATAACAGAAATATTCAAAACATAAGTCTCATAATAAAGAGTGACTTTCACTACCCAAACGTCTTTTGGAAAAGTAATACAGCAAAAAAAAAAATTCCAATAAGTTCTTGAAATCTACTGGGGGCAAATTTTTGTTTCAGAAAGCAGATGATGTAACCATGGGGACAGCCATTTTAAACTTGATTCTGACCGACAGGAAGAGATTGGTTGCAAATTTGAAGGTGGAAGGCAATTTGTGTGAAAATGATCATGACATGATAGATTTAATTATTCTAAGAAAAAGGAGTGAAAGTAGTAGAATAAAGACAATGGACTTCAAAAAAGCAGACTTTAACAAACTTGGAGTTCTGATAGGTAAGATGCTAAGGGAAGAAACACATAGGGAAAAAGGAGTTCAGGAGCTGGAAGTTACTCAGGGAGACAGTATTAAAGACTAAACTATCCCAATGTGAAGGAAAGATAAGAAGAATAGCAAGAGGCCAATAAGGCTTCATTAGGAGCTCTTTAGTGACCTAACAATGAAAAAACAAATGTGGATGAATTTCTAAGGAAGAGTAGAAAAGAATAGCACAAGTATGCAGGGACAAAAATCAGAAAGGCTAAGGTACAAAATACCTTACACCGAGTAAGGGACATAAAAGAACAGGTTGGATAAACACCTGTCAGGGATGGTCTAGGTTTATTTGGTCCTAATGAGAAGAGGTTCTTTAAATACCTTAGGATCAAGAAAAAGATGAGGGAAAGTGTAGGTCCACTACTTAGTGAGGAAGGAGACTAATAACGGACAACATCAAGAAGGCTGAGGTGTTTAATGCCTATTTAGCAGTCACTAAAATAGTTTAATGGTGACAAGATACTCAACACAATTAATATTAATAACAAAGGGAAAGGAACACAAGCCAAAATAGGGAAAGAACAAGTTCTAGAATATTTAGATATATTAGATGTATTCAAATCAGCAGGGCCTGATACAATTCATCCTAGGGTATTTAAGGAACTAGCTGGAGCAAATCGTGGAACTTTTAGCAGTTATCCTGAACAATTCATGGAAAATGGGTGAGGTCCCAGACGACTGGAGAAGGTCAAACCTAGTACCTATCTTTAAAAAGGAGAACAAAGAGGAACTCAGGAATTATAGACCAGTCATCCTACCTTTGATACCTGGAAAGATATAGGAACAAATGATTAAACAATCAATTTATAAACACCTAAAGACTAATAGAGTCAGAAGGAATAATCAGCATGGACTTGTCAAGAACAAATCATGCCAAACCACCCCAGTTTCTTTATTGGACAGGATAACTGGCTTAGTGCATGGGGGAAAGAAATAGACATGATCTATCTTGATTTTAATAAGGCTTTTGACAGTCCCACTTGACATTCTCATAAGCAAACTAGGGAAATGTGATCTAGATAAAATTAATATAAGATGGATGCACAACTGTTTAAAAAACTGAAGTGAAAGAAGAGCTATCAACAGTTTGCTGTCAAACTGGAAGGATGTATCTAGTGGGGTCCCGCACAGGTCTACCCTGGGTCTAGTACTATACAATATTTTTATTAGTGCCTTGGATAATAGAGTGGAGAATATGGTTATAAAATGTACAATGATACTAAAATGGGAGGGGTGGCAAGCACTTTGGAGGACAGGATTAGAATTCAAAATAACTTTGACAAATTACAAAAATTGTCTGAAATCAATACGATGAAATTCAGTAATGACAAGTGCAAAGTAGTACACTTCGGAAGGGAAAATCAACTGCACAGCTACAAAATAGGGAATAACTAGCTAGGTGGTAGTACTGCTGAAAAAGATCTGGGGGTTATAGCGGATCACAAATTGCTTATGAGTCAACAATGTGAGGCAGTTGTGGAAAAGGCTAATATAATTCTGGGGTGTATTAACAGGAGTGTTATATGTAAGACATGAGGGATAACTGTTGCCCTGTACTCAGCATAGGTGAGGCTTCAGCTGGAGTACTGTTTCCAATTCTGGGTGCCACACTTCAGGAAAGATGTGGTTACACTAGCGAGAATCTGGAGGAGACCAACAATTATAAAAGGTTTATGTGACCTGACCTCTGATAACAGTCTTCAGATATCGTAAAGGCTGTTATAAAGAGGACTGTGATCAATTGTTCTTCAGGTCCATTCTGCAGCAAGAAGGATTTAGGTTAGGAAAAACCTTTTCACTATAAGGATAGTTACATTCTGGAATAGGCTCCCAAGGGTGGTTGTGGAATCCCCATCACTGGAGGTCTTTAAGAACAGGTTGGGCAAACACCTGTCAGGTCTAGGTTTATTTGGTCTTGCCGCAACACAGGGGGCTGGGTGCCATGATCTCTCAAATCCAAATCTAAATTTCTATGATTCAATGTTGATTACATAACAAAGAGAAGTATTTGTCACGGATGACATAGCATATGTATGGTAGTATTTTATTTTTTACTAAAAATAATCAATGGTGAATAATGCACATTAATTTGTAGGATATATTTGCACTCCCTCTTCCATCCCTCTACACACACACACAAGTTAATAAGAGTTCTGCCTGACTGAGAACTGAATTTTTCCCAAAGTGAATAAATAGTTTTTAAAAAGGCAAGGATAAGTCATCACACCTATACATTGTTCACGTATTTGAAAGAAGTTTTACTTATTTATTATAGTACTTCATAAAATACTAGTACATTTCTCTAGTTTATTTTGTAAAAGTAAAGAAGTCTTAGTAATATTTCATATGGGAAACCACTACAGCACTCTGCTGTTAAACAGTAACAGACAAGTGGGGAGAAACTGCTGGGTTTTCTGTGAACTATGATGCAAGTAGATTAGTGAAGTGCAAATTAGCAAGGTATTTTCCGCATATGCATTTTACTCCTGCATGTCTAAGTGCTTGAGAGTCATATGACCTAAAATAATGTTACACTGTTGCCCTCCTAGCTAGTCAAGAATTTCCACGAAACTATTGGCCAACTAATTGATCGCTGAGACAAGGTCACCTTACCTTCTTATCTAAAATAGGAAAGTGTGAGCATGAGGTAAATGGATTGCACAGTGCACTAGAAAATAGACTGCAGGTGATGGAAAAGGCATTTTCTGTCTTTAATATCTATGAGTCAAATCCAGAACTGCTGTGTGAGGTGGTGTCTGTTAGATCTCTTCCCTCTTACACTCAGTTGGACTCCAATACATCTACTTCAAGTCTGATCATGTATAAGTGAGTTTAAATTGATGCTGTTTATAAGTCAAGATTGGGGAGTTTATATGTCAAGATTCTTCCAGCTCCTTGCAATGTAAACTACATCTCCTTAGGCCCAGATTCTTAAAGGTAAATCAAGGGGTGCAAGGCACCATAATAGCTTTGAAGATCTGGACCTTGGTTCCTGTCTCAGTTAATAAAATACAGAGGATATTCAGAGTTTATCTATGTCAATGCAGTTTAATCAGTGGAAAGCTCTAATGTAGTGGTTCCCAAACTTGTACTAACATGATTACCAGCTGCATTTTGTCTTTTTTTGTAACCCACCATTACGTATATTCACCCTTCATCCTGGCACTGCACCCTAATCCTGGCCTGTTACAGAGGGGAGGCTCAAGGATCAGGGGAGAGAATAAGCCCACCCTGCCCTCACCCTGCAGCAACTCCTGTCCAACGGGTCTAGGCCTGGCTTCCTGCTCCAGGTGTTTCAATCTGCTGCATGGGGTTACAGAACCACTCAGGTTTGGCTTGGCCACCCCTCCATCATGATAGAAGATCAGCTGGGCCAAATTTGAGTGATGGTTGTGTGACCTGGCACAGAGGATCACAGTGACACTCAGGTTTGGCCCATATGACCCTCCATCATGGAGGGACAATTGGGCCAAATCTGAATGGCTCTGTGATTCTGTCTGTTAGGGTTTCAATGTCCAGAGTGGGAGCTGGGCCCGGCCCCCTGGGACAGAGCTGCTGCTGAGGGGTGTGTGCCTCCCCTCTGCACCAGGCTGGGAGAAGTGTATGTTTGCCTAGGCTAAGGCTCAGTAATGGGTTAATTTGGACCTAAGTGTGGTGACAATTTAGAATCTTCCCGCAACCCACCATTTGGGACCCACTGCTCTAGCTTATATGCACTGTCCTGGCACAAGGCAGGGCTTACACTGCCATACAGTGACAGCTTTTAAAGCTAAAAGGGGCCATTGCGATCATCTAATTCGATCTCCTGCATAACACAGGGCATAGGACTTTCCTGAATTAATTCCTGTTTCAAGTCCAGTATTATGATTGAAACAGAGCTTTTAGACAAAACATCTAATCTTGATTTAAAATATTGCAGTGATAAAATTTGTAATTACACCAGTACAAATTTCCATAATGTCAGCAGGGCCTAAGACTCATATGTCAGTAGAGTGGGTGTAAGTAGGGCTAAGATGTGTAGGAAGTATAAGTGTGTAAGGGAATCTGACCTGCAGCACTTTATACATCACTTTTAAATATATACCAACGTATGCTGGGGGATTTGTATGTCTACCCAATTACTGAGATCCCTACTCCTCTCAAGTCTGTGGAGAAGTTTTCCTATGTAAGGAGTATAATATCACAGAATGCCACAATTGATTATGATATTGCTCATTGCACAGCTTTAAGGCCAATTCTGCATGTGGAAGGTTGTCACACCACCTATGGAATGAGGGCGTATCAAAATAAGTACTAAGCTAAATGTCTATCAGGCAGTTGCACTTACAATGCTTCTATATGGTTGTGAGACATGGACAACATATTGCCATCCTATTAGGAAACTTAATGAGCTCCATAGGCACTGTCTTCAGTGTGTTTGCCAGATCAAATTATTTGGACAATATTCCCAATATTAAAATCTTTAACTGCTGTCAGATGGCTGGCATTCAAAGCATGCTCATAAAAGCTCAGCTTTATTGGTCTGGGCATCTTGTTTGTATGGCCAACTCGGGAATACCAAGGATGTATTTTATGATCAGCTAAAGTAAGGCACCCTTTCTCATGGTGACCAGTAAAGACACACTGAGGTCAAATGGAAAGCATGTCAGGTTGACCCCAGCAACTGGAAGCAACAGCCCAAGACCGAGCAAGGTGGCCTCTGATCAGTCATATTGCTGTTAACTGCTTTGAAGTAAGATACATGTACCTCTAATTTTACTAATAATTACATGAAGAACTAATCAGTATTTTTCACATTTTAAGGACTACAGTGATTTAGAATACAATAGCTCATCTGTTCTTGGCATTGGATAGTTTTCTGGATGAGTTACAGCATTTAGATTACAATAGTCTACACAAAAGTGGATTTCCCCAGCTGGTTTGGGAACCAGAACCACTGGAGAGGCCCATGCACTCTTAGAGGGGTGGATTACACCCATCTGTAACATGCCCTTGATCTCCCTTTCTATTGAGGTTTTGGCTTTAGGAGCTATCTGATAGGGTTGGACTCTAATTGGGCAAGCACCATCTGTATCAAGGGAGTGGTACACCCATTCTGTCCATCCTGGGGTGGCTGAAAACATTGGCGTGAAGCTGGTGCACGGCTCCTGGATTGGCTGTCGCTGCTTATGCCCAAGGGTTATGGAAAGGCTCACTTTTTCTATGCCACCGTTGCTTTTTCCTTCACAGTAGACTCCTTCAGGCCACTCAGTGTCATCTCTCTCCTAGGCTGTAAACTGGAGAACCTTGATTTCTCGGAAATAAAAGGGATTTAGAGAATTAACATGGTATACTTTAGGTTTTAGGGTAGGGTCTGGGAACACTATGAGGTAATTAACAACTCCCAGGTGCTCTTGGACCATACATGGTCCCTCCCATGATGCTTCCATGTTATTGGCCTGGAACACTTTCAGGACCATGACTTGGTCACCTTCTCTGACAGAACGTCTCTTGCATGTTTATCATACCAGACCTTTTTCTCTTGTTGAGCACCCTGTAGGTTTTCTCGAGCAAGGGCTAGAGAGTCTTTGAGGGTGTTTTGCAGGTTGGTTACAAAGTCCAAAATGTTAGTTTCTGGAGAAGATGTAACCATCTCCCATTGCTGCTTCACAAACTGTAATGGCCCCTTAACTTCGTGGCCATAAACAAGTTCAGAGAGTGAAAAATCCCAAACTGGGATGCGATATAGCCCTGTAGACAAAGAGCAACTGCTGCAACAGTAGGTTCCAATCTGGCATACCACACAAGACTGGACATAGGTAGAAACATCCTTGCCAATTCCCATTCCCTGGGCAGTGGAATGACTTCCCCAGTCGGTCTTTGGTCTAATTCACACCAGCATGGCCACTAGGGTGATCATGGGTTAATTTCAACAGCTTTTCCTTATACTTAGTTGGAACTACCAACTGTCTCTGAGGATGTCAGTCCTTCTTGTGCCCACTAGAAAGGGTTTCCTTGTATAAGAGTCCTCCTTCTACAACAAACCTGGGCTTATTGGAAGAGCTGAGAGGAGGTGGGTTGCTCTGTGCCACCATCCAAGCTCCCTTGAGGCTTTTATCTGCTTCCTGCTCTGCCTGGAATGGCTCCCTTGATGCTGGAGACATTAGTTTTTCTATTTGTATTATTTGTATGTGTAGAGGCTTGTAGGGGCTTTGTGGTGGGAGAGAAGCTGAGCCCTGATTAGGGGGCAGGGCTTCACTGACTAGGGGTCCTATAAAGGTAACCAGCCAGTCAGGCAGCGGCACAAACAGCTGCAGCAACAGAGGAGCCAGCAAACAGAACTGTAAACAGGGGAGTTTTAGTAGGAGTTTGTAAGGGGAGTTTGTATTGTGGTGCTTGTTTAGGGTTTGTTTTTGCTGTGGGTGGCGGTGTTTTGGTGTGGTTTGTGTTTTCCAGATTAACAGGATTTAGGTAGGAAGGCTATGACAGATGTAGAGGCAGCAGTGGGAGTGATCCATGTAGTGGAAGACACAATGAAGATGACTGGATGTGGAAGCTGTGGTATGTACATGATCCTGGAGGGGGTACCTGGAAAGAGTTTTGTCTCCATGAAGTGCCGTCTGATAGAGCTGATGGAAGAAAAGATCAGAGGATTGGAGATGCAGGTGGAAAGTCTGGTTGAGTTTAGAAGGGGGTTCGAGCAGATTATGGAGCAAAGACATCAGGTGGCTGAAGGGAAAAGCTCAGACTTGCAGATGGAAGCAGGACTGAAGAATTCTGAGGGGAGACTGCTGGGTGAAGAAAAGGGACAGTGGAAGCATGTGACTAAGAAAACCAGGCAGAGGAAAAGATGGGCTAGTGAAGAAGAAATAGAGCTCAAGAACAGGTTTGCAGAGTTGGAAGATGAAGAAGGGGCTCGGGAGGTGGTCACTGAAGGTGGAAGGGCAAGGAAGAAGAGAAGCGTGGCTAGCCCTATAGGAAAAGGGGAAGAATCAATGGAGACTACACCAAATATAAGCCCCAGGAGGATACAGGATGGGTTGAAGAGGATTACAAGGGAGAATAGGAATGGAAAGAAGTTGCAGCCAGAGGAAACAGGGGACAGACCGGAGAATCGCACTGTCACCAGGAAAAGGCAGGTCTACGTGATCAGGGACTCCTTACTGAGAAGAATAGACAGGCCTGTAACCAGAGCTGATCCAGAGAATAGAAGTCTGTCTTCCAGGTGCTAAGATATGGGATGTGGACCTGAGGTTGAAAAGGATCCTAAAGGGAGCGGGAAAGAATCCGCTGATTGTCTGTCATATGGGAACAAATGATACCAGCAGATTCTCACTGGAACGTATCAAGGGAGACCATGCCAGGCTGTGGAAGACGCTTAAGGAAATTGAGGCTCAGGTGATCTTCAGTGGGATTGTGCCTGTTCCTAGAGAAGGGCCACAAAGGTGTGACAAGGTTATGATTATCAACAAATGGCTCAGGCAGTGGTGCTATAAAGAGGGCTTTGGGATGTATGGCCACTGGGAGGCATTCATGAACAGAGGACAGTTCTCTCGGGATGGACTTCATCTGAGTAGAGAGAAGGAAATAGGCTTCTAGGATGGAGGCTGGCACAACTGATCAAGAGAGCTTTAAACTAGGAATCTGGGGGAGATGGTTGGGAGATGTCCAGGTAATCTCCACACCGGATTTTAGCATTGAAAGGGAAGAAAACAAAGTCAGAACGGATACAGCTGTGGGTAGGAGAATGGACATAAGGAGGAAGGGCAGTGTGGATACCAGTCTAATAGGTCATTCTGGCTGTAGAATGTCCATGCCTAATTGGGTAAAGAATGTGAGCGAGGCCAAACAGCAAAAATTAAGATGTTTGTACATCAGTGCGAGGAGCCTAGCTACCAAAATGGAGCAACTAGGGCTACTGGTGCAGGAAGTGAAACCAGATATTATAGGGATAACAGAAACATGTTGGAATAGTAGTCATGACTGGACTACAGGTATTGAAGGGTATGTGCTGTTTAGGACAGACAGAAATAAAGGTAAAGGTGGTGGAGTAGCATTGTATATCAATGATGAGGTAGAATGTAAAGAAATAAGAAGTGATGGAATGGATAAGACAGAGTCCGTCTGGGCAAAAATCACATTGGGGAAGAAAACTACTAGAGCCTCCCCTGTGATAGTGCTTGGGGTGTGCTATAGGCCGCCGGGATCTAATTTGGATATGGATAAAGCCGTCTTTAATGTTTTTAATGAAGTAAATACTAATGGAAACTGCGTGATCATGGGAGACTAACTTCCCAGATAGAGACTGGAGGACAAGTGCTAGTAATAATAATAGGGCTCAGATTTTCCTAGATGTGATAGCTGATGGATTCCTTCATCAAGTAGTTGCTGAACCGACTAGATGGGATGCCATTATAGATTTGGTTTTGGTGAGTAGTGAGGACCTCATAGAAGACATGGTTGTAGGGGACAACCTTGGTTCAAGTGATCATGAGCTAATTCAGTTCAAACTGAATGGAAGGATAAACAAAAATAAAACTGCGACTAGGGTTTTCGATTTCAAAAAGGGCTGACTTTCAAAAATTAAGGAAATTAGTTAGGGAAGTGGATTGGACTGAAGAATTTATGGATCTAAAGGCAGAGGAGGCCTGGGATTATTTTAAATCAAAGCTGCAGAAGCTATCAGAAGCCTGCATCCCAAGAAAGGGGGAAAAAAATCATAGGCAGGAGTTGTAGACCAAGCTGGATGAGCAAGCATCTCAGAAAGGTGATTAAGAAAAAGCAGAAAGCATACAGGGAGTGGAAGATGGGAGGGATCAGCAAGGAAAGCTACCTTATTGAGGTGAGAACAGGTAGGGATAAAGTGAGAAAGGCTAAAAGTCAAGTAGAGTTGGACCTTGCAAAGGGAATTAAAACCAATCGTAAAAGGTTCTATAGCCATATAAATAAGAAGAAAACAAAGAAAGAAGAAGTGGGACTGCTAAACACTGAGGATGGAGTGGAGGTTAAGGATAATCAGGCATGGCCCCCAATATCTAAACAAACACTTTGCCTCAGTCTTTAATGAGGCTAGTGAGGATCTTAGGGATAACGGTAGCATGACAAATGGGAATGAGGATATGGAGGTAGATATTACCATATCTGAGGTAGAAGCAAAACTCAAACAGCTTAATGGGACTAAATCGGGGGGCCCAGATAATCTTCATCCAAGAATATTAAAGGAATTGGCACATGAAATTGCAAGCCCATTAGCAAGAATCTTTAATGAATCTGTAAACTCAGGGGTTGTACCATATGACTGGAGAATTGCTAACATAGTTCCTATTTTTAAGAAAGGGAAAAAAGTGATCCGGGTAACTACAGGCCTGTTAGTTTGACATTTGTAGTATACAAGGTCTTGGAAAAAATTTTGAAGGAGAAAGTAGGACGTTGAGGTCAATGGTAAATGGGACAAAATACAACATGGTTTTACAAAATATCGATTGTGCCATGCCAACCTGATCTCCTTCTCTGAGAAAGTAACAGATTTTTTAGACAAAGGAAATGCAGTGGATCTAATTTACTTAGATTTCGGTAAGTGTTTGATACAGTGCCACATGGGGAATTATTAGTTAAATTGAAAAGATGGGAATCAATATGAAAATTGAAAGGTGGATAAGGAATTGGTTAAAGGGGAGACTACAGCGAGTCATACTGAAGGGTGAACTGTCAGGCTGGTGGGAGGTTACCAGTGGAGTTCCTCAGGGATCGGTTTTGGGACCAATCTTATTTAATCTTTTTATTACTGACCTCGGCACAAAAAGTGGGAGTGTGCTAATAAAGTTTGTGGATGATACAAAGCTGGGGAGGTATTGCCAATTTAGAGAAGGACTGGGATATCATACAGGAGGTCTGTATGACCTTGAAAACTGGAGTAATAGTAATACGATGAAATTTAATAGTGAGAAGTGTAAGGTCATACATTTAGGATTAATTACCAGAATTTTAGTTATAAGCTGGGGACGCATCAATTAGAAGTAACGGAGGAGGAGAAGGACCTTGAAGTATTGGTTGACCACAGGATGACTATGAGCCGCCAGTGTGATATGGCCATGAAAAAAGCTAATGCGGTCTTGGGATGCATCAGGCGAGGTATTTCCAGTAGAGATAAGGAGGTGTTAGTACCGTTATACATGGCACTTGGTGAGACCTCATCTGGAATACTGTGTGCAGTTCAGGTCTCCCATGTTTAAAAAGGATGAATTCAAACTGGAACAGGTACAGAGAAAGGCTACTAGGATGATCCGAGGAATGGAAAACCTGTCTTATGACTGGAGACTCAAGGAGCTTGGGTTGTTTAGCCTAACCAAAAGAAGGTTGAGGGGAGATGTGATTGCTCTGTATAAATATATCAGAGGGATAAATACCAGAGAGGGGGAGGAATTATTTAAGCTCAGTACCAATGTGGACACAAGAACAAATGGATATAAACTGGTCATTGGGAAGTTTAGACTTGAAATTGGACTAAGGTTTCTAACCATCAGAGGAGTGAAGTTCTGGAATAGCCTTCCAAGGGAAGCAGTGGGGGCAAAAGACCTATCTGGCTTCAAGATTAAACTCGATAAGTTTATGGAGGAGATAGTATGATGGGATAACATGATTTTGGCAATTAATTGATCTTTAACTATTCATGGTAAATAGTCCCAATGGCCTGTGATGGGATGTTAGATGGGGTGGGATCTGAGTTACTTCAGAGAATTCTTTCCTGGGTATCTGGCTGGTGAATCTTGCCCACATGCTCAGGGTTCAGCTGATCGCCATATTTGGGGTCGGGAAGGAATTTTCCTCCAGGTCAGATTGGAAGAGGCCCTGGGGCTTTTTTGCCTTCCTCTGTAGCCTGGGGCACGGGTCACTTGCTGGAGGATTCTCTGCACCTTGAAGTCTTTAAACCATGATTTGAAGACTTCAGTAGCTCAGACATAGGTGAGAGGTTTATTGCAGGAATGGGTGGGTGAGATTCTGTGGCCTGCATTGTGCAGGAGGTCAGACTAGATTATCATAATGGTCCCTTCTGACCTTAATATCTATGAGTCCCTTGCTGGGTTGTGGACTTGGGCTTGGTCCCACTGGAAGTGATGCAGGTGATGGGGTTTCTGTCAATTGTGAACTGCTTTCCACTGGTGCACTAGGTTGTATTTCAGGCTCCAGTTGAGCTTATGCTGTTTAGCTGCTGCTGCAGGTGCAGGCTCTGTGGCGCCCTTTGGTGCTGGCTCCCCAGACTCTGGTGGGGTTGCAAGCACTGGCTCTGGTGCTGACTGCTCTGCCAGTTCTGGTCCATGGACTGGTTCTGGAACTGGGTCTGCAATCGCTGTCATAGACTTTGGTCTGGGGTCTGGTTTCACCACCTCTGACTGGGTTCCTGTAGGAGGCTCAGGAATGGAGTTAGGTGTGGAGGCCTGTTTGGCCTGGCTGTGGGTGACCATCCCCACCCATTTTGTTAGCCTCACATGGTTGGCTAAGTCTTCTACCAGGAGCATGGAAATGGGATAATCGGCATAGATGTCAAAAGTCCATATTCCTGACCAGTCGTTGTACTGAACAGGCAACTTGGCTGTAGGCAAGTTACATTGTCACTTGGGCTCTGGGTCGATGAATTTGAGGTCCACCAGGGAATGGTGGATAGCTGACACCTGTGCTCCAGTGTCTCTCCATGCAGTAATCTTCCTCCCGCCCACACTCACAGTTTCCCTTCACTATGGGAGTATTTGTGAACTTTCTGAGCCTGAAGGCTCTGGGTAATGAGTTGCAGTTGGTTGGTGCTCTTTGGGCAGTTGGCCTTCACATGCCCCAGCTCATTACATTTAAAGCAATGCCCAACTGACTGTGGGCTGGGACATGTCAAGACTGATTCCCCACTCTGGGACTTCAAGTGCAGAAGGAGGGGGCCCACAAGGATTTTAAAAATTAATACTGGCCACTCCAGGCTTGTATTAAACTCCTTAGTTTACTGCTTCTCTCTGACCTTGGATGCATAGATGCTGCCACTACCCAAAGCCACTTTAAAACCAGAAAGACGCACTTGGGAATTCCTTCCTGTAGGGTACCCTCAAGCCCTTTCATCCCCCCCCCCCCCCCCGGGGAAGAGCTGAGAAAGAAAACAAAGGAAATCAGCTGTTGCCACCAGCTAATTAAACAACATATGCACAAACCTCTTAGGACACAAAAAACCCAGTCCTGTTCTTAAAAAAGATAAATTTTATTAAAAATTAAAGAAAGAAAATACATCTGAAATTTAGGCTTTTTGCTAGCTCTTAAAAAAAAAAACAGTTACAAAAATTAAACATCAAGACAGCTCTCAAGAGGTTCAGTTTAAAGGTTACAAGCAAAACAAACGCATTTGGGTTAGCACAGAGGAATCCACAAGCCAATACAAAATAAAAGAAATAATCCTAATCACATCTTCCTAGACATTCCCTAATTTACTTACATTTCTGGGGTTCAGCTAAGCAATCTTTAGGTATGATTTGATGGTTTTTCATACCTGGCTTAAAGCTTCTCACAGCATAACTGCTCCTTGTACCCCTCTTTCCTGGAAAACAACAACACACAGACAAAGGGAAGTTTTTTCCCCATTTTAAAAAGTTCTAGCCGTCCCATTGGCTCTTTTGGTCAGATGCCCACTCCTTTCCTTTTACCTGTGGGCTTGTTAACCCTTTACAGGTAAAGCAAGTAGAGAACAGCTGCTAAGAGGAATTTTATAGCTAACTGGCTGGCTGGGCATCCATAAAAAGGAGCTACACCCCCCGCTTCATTTATCACAGAAGCAATGTGCATTAACGCCTTGTTTGTGGTTCTCCCATTGGTCTGGCCTCATATATACATATTCACCTATGAATAGTGTGCTGAATCCCCATACACTGACATCAGAGTGAGACTCCATCATCAGCAAACATGACCCTATGGTTACAAAATCTCACATTTTTTTACTGTATTTGCAAAAAAGCCAAAAATAAAACTAAAATTCATTGTTCTCTTGGAGTAAAAAGTTTTGTCAGTGCATGGCAAACACAAAACATGAATATTATAGTTAAAGCAATGAAAGGGGAAACATGAGATTAACAGACAAAGGGTATGTTTTGCATTCTGTACTCCTTGGCATTGATATGAACATGACTCTAAACCACTAAGCATACATGATTGTTTGTCTTTAATCTGCCCATAATTCATATTTGGGATAGGGTAAAGTGAATGAAGAGAGAATTATAAGAATTCTATGAGTCCTGTCTTTTTAAATTCAGAAGCCAGACAGACAGGGAGCTGGAGCCAGGTTAACCCCTGCAAACAGACCAATTAACACACAAAGGCAGGGTTGTTAAGCCAGAACACAAAACAGGCAGCCCTCAGAGGAGAGCATGCTTAATTGTGTAATAAGATGCAAAGGTGGCCTGAGAATCAACTATTGTGTTAATACCTCTTCAAAAAAGTTAAGATAGGAATAGTGTAGAGAAAAAGAGGAGCCTAAAGTGTTTATTCAACACAGTGATTATAATGGTGAATAACTTGGGAACAACATGAGAGGCAGAACAGTATCCCTCACTGTGGAGACAGGAGGGAACATGGCCATCACTTTTTGCGGGGTGTCTGGTATGGTAATGAGACAGACATATCAAACAAGCAGAATATAACAGGATGTGTGTCAGGCAGGACAGGGGATGACTCAAGACACCTGACACCAAACGTTGTGCCTCTGATATGTTGCCTGCAAAAAAAGGAAAAGAGAAGGACGAGGATCAGTTGGGTTAAAGAGAATCAGAGCACTTGAGAAATGTTAGACTTTGTTTCTTTATCACAACATGGGCCTTTTGCAGAGTTTCAGACTAGATGTATTGTCCAAACTTCTTGTTTTGGCAGGATTTCCTCTCTATTTGTAATCACCTTTCTCTAACTGCAATCCTTGTGATTTTAAATGGTTAGAGAATTTTATGCAAAACTTCCCAGACAGATGAAACAACCTCCCAGACCTTGTCTGCATTGGGGTTTTCCCTTAATTTCAGCCACATATGGCTAGCCATGGATATAGCATGAACTCCTACAACAGGCACACAAAGGCTATGTCTTCACCGATGAAACAAGGAATGTGTCTATCATAGAATAACCAACATGCAGTAGCTATCCCAACGTAAAACCATAGTGGACACAAGGAGCTTTAGTTGTACTGCGAGGTAAACTAGTTGAGGTCAACCATAGGTGCGGGGTGTAGTGCTGATCTCACCTAGCTTTCTCATGGTAAAAGCAAGTAGTGCTTTGGCTCTGCTTAGGATTTTACATCAAGATAACTACTGCACATTAGTTAGCTCACTCTAAAAAAGCACTTTTGTGTCAGTTCAGCCAAAGCTTTATTTAGCAGTAGCGGTGTTTACCCCTTCTTGAAACTGGAGTAACCTCCACTGATACAAATAGCAAATTTGTCTGTCTACGCTAGGGATTTTCACCTGTACAGCTGGCTTCTGTTGACTGTAGTTGGGGTAAGTAAAGTCCTCAATGTAGACAAAGGATAGTGAAAGAAGGGAGTCTGGAGCCTAAACTATCTTGGATTCTCATTCAAAAAGGGCACAGGCTATCAGATTCCATGAAGCTGTAAGAGCTATACAGGAAATGTCTAATGACCATGGATGGGAAATGAGTTTAAATGGCCCAACCTAACAATGCTCACACTCAGAAGGGTTAGTGCAGGGGTGGGCAAACTTTTCGGCCTGAGGGCCACGTCGGGTTTCCGAAATTGCATGGAGAGCCGGTTAGGGGGTGCTTCCCCAAACAGCCAGGCGGGGCCCAGCCCTTACACCCTATCCAGCCCCCCCTGCTTCTTGCCCCCTGATGGCCCCCCCGGGACTCCTGCCCCACCCAACCCCCCTGTTACCTGTCTCCTGACTGCCCCCGGAACCCCTGCCCCTGACTGCCCCCCACTGCCCCATCCACCCCTCTCTCCTTCCTGACTGCCCCTCCGGGACCTCTGCCCCCATTAAACCCCCCTGTTCCCCGACCCTGACCACCCCTCCCCCTATCCACACCCCAGCCCCCTGTCCAGCCCCCCAAACTTCCCTGCCCTCTATCCAAGGCCCCCTGCCCCCTTACCGCGCTGCTTGGAGCACCAGTGGCTGGCAGCGCTACAGCCGCGCTGCCCAGAGCACCAGGGCAGGCAGCCGTGCCACCCGGCTGGAGCCAGCCACGCCACAGCACAGCACAGAGCACCGGGTCAGGCTGCGGCTCGCCGCTCCGCCACCCAGAGCATTGCAACAGCGGTGCCGTGAGCTGAGGCTGCGGGGGAGGGGGAATAGCAGGAGAGGGGCTGGGAGCTAGCCTCCCAGGCCAGGAGCTCAGGGGCCGGCAGTAGGGGCCGGCAGGCCAGACGTGGCCTGCGGGCTGTAGTTTGCCCATCTTTGCGTCGGTGGAATTTTCACCGGCATCCTGAACTAAAGAAAACAAATTCAGAAATTTGTTTAAAAATATGCAAAACCAGCTTCTGTTGCATATCTAGATTTTAGATTGTTCAGAAAGTTGTTAGAATGTTGCCTGTGAATAAAAAAGGAAATGGAAAAATGTTAAGGGTTGTGTTTGGGGGGAAAGGATGGCTGAAGATGCTGATGCAGTGAAAACATACAGGCAAGTTACTATGGCAGAGGATCAAACATGATGAAATGATACGGGGAAGTGGAGAAACAGAGAAAAAGTAATGAAGGAAGAGGGAGTAAATTCCCAACACCTAGAAGATGTCCAATATAAATATGAAAAGCAACTAAACAACAGGGCCTGTGTAAAGGGGTAACGTGGCAGTGGCAGCAGCAGCATCCCTCCCCCTTGCTAGTTCTGCTCACCTTCTGTGATACCTGACCTACCTCCATTACTAACAACCCTTCAGTCAGTCTTAGGAATCTATACACAACAGCATAGTGAATTTGGCATCTCTAGCAAAATAAACAGTGAGTTCTCATTACAGCTGATGTTGAGGGAAAATGAGATGTTGCAAGCATCACAATTACAGAAAGAGTGGCCATGCGTGAGCAGTTCCCTCTTTATGGTCAAACTTAGTAGCAACAGCTGGAGGAATTCAACCCTGAAAATGCTTGAATGGTTCTATGAGCAGTACAAATGAGTCATCAATGAGTTTAGCATGTTGCAGAAGAGTAATGGCTTTGAGAAACAATACATGCAGATATGCACTAAGATATTTCAATAGGCTCTTATGGAAAGTCCAGTTATCATCATGAGCCATTTTGGGGAAGACCACACAGCTAATAGACTGCATTAATGTTGGTTTTGATCATTCCTGATGAATTAGCTGCTGGAGAAAGAAAATGTGACATATGCCAAAGTACTTCGAAGTTGTGTTGCTATTCCTGCTGTTTATTTGGAGGACAGCTTAATAGAGACACTAAAAAAGGACTCCCACATTTCCTACTAAAAAGGCCAGATTACACTTTTAAAATCAGCGTTTCAAGGACTTTTTACTTGCCTTTCCAAAACAGGGTGAAGTCGACCTCTACACGGCCACAGGTTTTCACAGATAAGGTTACTGACTATATCTGAGCTCTTCAGAGAGAAAGGAAACAAAAATCAAAACTTCTCTTCCACATACATGACAGGCCAAATAGGAGAAACTGGATTAAGAGGGAACTTAATAACAGCTCAACACTTAGTAAAGGACAGTCCACTATAGCATTATCTCTGCTTCCTAGAATGATTTTCCAGTAGAACTCAGTGTATACGTAACAAAATAAAATAATAATAATTAATAATAAATCTGAATAAACAAACAGAAGTGGCTTTGGTTGTATTCATTTGAATTCCAATTCTGCAAATATTCTAGTTAATAGGTTACTAGTAGGAATATGTTTCTGGCTAAAATAGCAAATTTTCGCCAAATATTTGAGAAAGTAAATTCTGAATTTGTAACTGAAAGTATTTGCACCAGAAATCTGACTCATGCTCAGCTAATCAGGGAACAAAACTTTGTGTCCAGTAAAAAATATCCAGTGCATCTCAAATACCAAACACTCAACAGTGATCTAAAAATCAAATTATTGACACAAATTACTTGGTGAATAGTTTCAGATAATTCATACATTTGAGAAAATAGCAAGCTACTTGTGGGCACTTTGAAAACTGAAAAAGAGCTTAAGTATTATGAAATTATTCACTATGAAGTATTTGCTTGGCTCTTTTTCCCATTTTCTTCCACACACCCACAAGTCACTCTATGATTTTGATCATGTGGTGCCAACAGAGGGTACAGTGCCGGAGGAATGTGTCACCCGTGAATAAGAAGTTTTGTCCTTATTATCTCACAACAACTGATGAGCAGTGAAGGAGCTGTGCTGTCTACCTTGAACTATGATTTCTGTGTTGCTAAGGCCATTGTCAATGACAGAAGATTGTCTCTAACACTAATCTCTAGAGACTGTGCTTCATAAAAATGAATAAAGACCTTTTAATTGTAAGATCCATATTCTGCCTGAACATTTTGTATGTGTGTGCAGTGGGGGAGAGAAGGTAGACAGGATGTAAAGAATCCTCTCCCGTTACGTGCCCTGTGTAAAGGACAAGTAGAATTTCAGCCCCCTGTGCTCTGGGGAGTTCAAGGACTGTTCCATCTCTACCAGTGCTTAAAGTAGATTGAAACAGGAAGGAGAGCTCTCACTGCACCAGCCAAAGGGAAGAGGGGAATGCTGCTCCGCAAGCCAGAAGCCAAGAAGAGAAGGGGTAGTCTTTCTCCCCAACACTCCCTTTTACTTTAACCCTGATTTCTAGTTTCCTGGGAGCCAACAGTGCCTCAGGGAGGGAAGGAGGAGGAGGAAGTACTCAGCACCAAGGACTATCAGTGTTGATGCGTACCAATTGTTTTGTCATGTGCGTAATGCTTTATGCCTATATGTTTGCATTTTGAAAATCTGTAATATACGAAAAAATAAATTGAAATGTGGGTGATTCTGTTCGGTGTACTTGGAATTTCTCCCTGCACTTTCAATTGGAGAAGTTTTCTTGTTGCCCCCTAAAAAACAAGCAAGCAAGCATTGTTTAAAGTTGCTGCTGAGGGTTCACCGCCACATACTAATATTTGCTTATCCATCAGGTGCTCTGGCTTGAATCTGTCTCCTATTTTACTTAGCCAGGTATGTCTAGGGTAACAACAGCCTTCTCATTAAGGAGATTTAATGGAAAATTAAAAATAACCTTTAAAAGCAAGAAAGACAAGTTTAGTGTCTTTCTCTCCCTCTGCTCCCCATGAATATAATTTATAATAATTCCCCTGAGGCATCAGTTGGTGGTTCAGAAAAAGGGCCTTGACACAAGAGACAGGAACAGTATATCAGATATCCTTTATTCTCTACCTAGCATATTTCCTCTTCCCCGACTCCATGCAAGATATATAGGGCTCACTTTTTCTTCCTATAAGGCTGAGCCAGTTTAGGAGTGGGAAGGGTGAATACCCTAAATTTTTCAGGATTAGAAAGGCATAAAGCCTTCTGGGTACTATGGTTGAGGGGAGCATGGTGCACATTGGACCTTGTTACGTGTTTAAAAAACTATACCAAGTGCTCTCTCTAGCACAGCCAATCAGGGACTCAGTCCTGCACCTACTGGAGTCAATGATCAGACCTCAGGAGTGTAAGTGGGTGGGGCATGGCTCTGTCCATCTCTTGGTCAGAAACACCTACCTCTAGAGCCAGTCAGCATTAGCCAGACCCTTCCTTACATGTCTGAGTGCCTGGATTATGAGTGCCCTCTATATGGCTGCACTGGCAGGGAATATGAGGGGGACAAGGCTATCCACACTACCTCCTCCCTCTGTTGCAACTGTCTGAGGGTGTATGTGTTGGGGAGGAGATATAACTTAACCAACAGATTTTTAGTAGGTGTTGAGTGGTGGTTTTATCTTATACATCGAAGTAATGAGCTTGGGTCTGTAACTACACAACATCTTCATGGTGCACTTCTGTTACACAACACCCTCTACTTGTGGTTACTTTAAAGAGGTTCATTATTCATTATTTAGTTGCTGTGTAAGGAAAGTATTTCCCCCTCTGGATGGGGAAAGATGTCTCCTCCAGAGGAAAAATTGCTTAATGCCTCCCAGGTGTGCAAGAAATGTGAAAAACTATAGCTCATACAATGTAATGCTTATGACTTACTGTGCTTATTAGTTCCCTGAATGAAGAGTCATTTGCCCTGCATTTCTTCAGTTTAATTTAATGGAGAGACAAAAAATAGACTGAAATAAAAATGTATTGGGTTGCTCATGCCAAAAAGCAAAAGAAAGGGATTTAATATTTTTTTATATCTTTCAAATGGTACGTTATTTTAAACAATCCCAGTTTTTCCTGCTAACTTTATTATTCTCTTGTCTGATTTTCAATGCCATCTGGTCCCTGTGCAGGGGAGGACTGTAAGGGAAAAGCAGAGCTAATTTTCTGTGTCAGCTTAACAAATAAAAGCTGTGCACCATGGATAGCAATCATTAAAGGGATCTATCATAAAAAATTGATACGAAATGGGTTTTCTTTGTCAGCGTTTTGATATGAGATGGTAATTAGGATTGTGTGAAGAAAGATGAGTGTTAATGTGGAAGAGGTATGCTGTATTGATTTAGGAAGGTATTTAAAAAAACACAACTGCTGTTTTCTAGGCATTTCTCTCACTTTCACTCAGTAGATCCTCTTAACTGCAAATGTTGTTGTCACCAGCCCATGACTGAGTAGGCTTACATTTTGCTGATGTGGTGCTAAATGATTAAACTGCAGCAACTAAATGGTTTATTAAAACTACAAAAACAGTTGTAAATAGGAGTTGATTTGTTTGTATAAGGTTCTTCCAGGCTACAAGAAACTTGGTTACCAATTCTGCTCTCACACTAATTTTACCCTGGGATAATTCCACTGACTTCAGCTTCCACTGACTTCTGAGACCATCCTGTCCTCCCTGGAGCATCTTGTTGCTTGTTGCTACTACCTCTTTCAGGTCAGTGAAATCACTTTGCTTCTATCATTCTTTTGCTGTCATAAACACAGAAGATAGAGGCTTGATTTGCAGTATTTACACATTCCAAACCACTGTTGTTCAGTGGGATTTGGGTGCACAAGGAATAGTCTGTATTAGTATACATAATGAGCCATGTTGCTCCTGGTTTATGCCTATTGATTTTGGTGGGCTGTCATGAAGTATGAATTTGCCTCAATGTGTTTGTGTCCTTTAGCCTTACTCATACAATTCTTGAACTGGAATCACTTTTATCCCTTACCTAGCAAGTTTCAGTTTGTTCAAGTGGAGACATCTCAATGTTTTCCCAACTCATAAATTTTGTTACCACCCATGAACAAAAGCATTAGATTTCTGAGTGTAGAAATAAATTGTACCAGATTAAGAAAAAAATATAGAGTTTGGGGTTGGAACCCCTGAATACTTCCTATCACTACATCTGTGGAGCCCCTTTTAATCAATAACAGCTACTTGAGGATGTGAATATTGGTGTACTTTCTAGAGCTGTCAATACAAAGACTGTCCTGAGCACTAAATTAGTTTAACTCCAGGAATAATATTACCCAGTCAGCCAATCAGTACTGGGTAATGCAATGATCCATGCAGGGCAATCAAAGAGCTATAACTGCATTTGGATTCTGAAATTGTAGGAGTGACTTCAAAAAAATGATGGAATCATTCATCAGTGAGAAGGAAGACAGGGTATGCAAAATCTCTCCACATTTGAATGAACCTATTTAGATGTCAGGGCACGTATCTTACCCCTAAAACATGAGCTTAAAAAAAGTATCTTTGAAAGAAGTCATCTATGACACAAACAAAAATAAATAAATAAAAATCTCAGAATGCTCTAGTTACAATGAACTTTAAATAGGAGAGTGAACTATTAAATTATCTGTGACAAATCTATATTCATACATTAGCAATATGTTTTTTGCAGCTAGCTCTGTCAACTATTAGAAGACAGTTGCTCACTCGTTGAAGTATCCTTCAGTTAATGTTGTAAAGATGAGTTGCAACTGATGCTCTAATGCTGACTTACTTAATCTTCATGTATAATTTATTCATCATACTCTGTTGTTGCTAAATCATTTAAGCATAAATTTTCATTGTAAGGGGAGCATCAATTAAGTTAGATCATTACCGTATTTCCAGGAAAATGTATTGCTTCAGAGTGAGGAAAATATTTTGGCTTCTCAATCTTCCTTTTCTGGGGGGGTGAGGAGGCGGGGAGTGGGGGTGTATATTTTTGGCTTCTCAATCTTCCTTTTCTTACTCTTGGTTTCCTCTCATTTTTCTCTTCTTGCTTTCTCCTCCTCTCTTAGGCCTGGTCTATGCTACACAGTTAGGTTGATGTAAGGCATCTTAGGTTGACCTAATTATGTCAGCATCTACACTACAGCCTTGCTCCCACCAATGTAAGTGCTCCAACTACACCAACATAACACCACCTTCATGAGAGGTGTAGGGCTCATGTCAGTGTAGTTAGGGTGATGCAATGTCTGTGTAGACACTGCCTTACTTACATCTGCTGTTGGCTGTCTTGTCAATTTCAGTGCAGGAGCTATGAAATTGACAAGAAAACCAGGCAGTTAGAGCCCAGCTACCTCCAACTCCCCTGGAGAGCTGGGTGGCTGGACCGCGCTGCTTGCCGGGAGCTCGGGAAAGAAGCCTGGGTAGCTGGCCTCCCGTTCCTGGATAGGAGTGGGGGCAAGAAGCCTGGGCTGCTTCCCCACCCATTCCTTGCTGGGAACGTTGACCGTCTTGTCAATTGACGGCGGCTGTTGATGGAGAGCGAGTGGTGTGGGGCCTGAGAAGCTGTGGCAGCTGGACCTTGCTCCCCGGGAGTGAGAAGCCCTAGGCAACTTCCCCCCCCCCACTCCTGGCAGGGAATAGGGAGGCAAGAAACTCCAGGTGGCTTCCTCCCTGCTCCCGGAAGAGAATGGGGAGGCAAGCAGCCCCAGGTGGCTTCCCTGACTCGCAGCAAGGAATGGGTAGCAAAGGGGGGAGGGGGGGACAGCCCACTAGGAGCCCAGGGGCTTGTGGTGCAGCCAGGGTCCTGACAGGGAGCTGCCAGAGGAGCTGAGAGACGGGGTTCTCAGCTCCTCACACTGACCCTCGTAGATTGATAGAAGAGCTCCTGGTGAGGACACGCACCACCAACCCAAGTAGATTAGTGTGGATACGCACCACCACAGTACTTAAGTTTCTAGTGCAGACATTCCCCTAGGCTCCAACTCAGCAAAGCATAAGTATGTGCTGAACCTTAAGTATAAGCTTAATGTCAATAGGGCTTAAACGTGTTGTATAAGTTAAGGCCATGGAAAAGTGCTTTGCTAAATAGGGATGGTTTGCTGAATCATGGCCTTCTAAAATTCCTCTCTGTGCTTATTCTCCCTTGTAGCAAAAGTCTACTTCTGTTTGTTGTTTGGGGTGTCTCTTTTAGAAATGAAGGTGTGCAAGGAGTGGGAGAGCGAGATTTCCTTTGCTTTAGACCAGGGCTTTTCAACCTTTTTCTCTCTGAAGCCCCCCCCTCGACATACTATAAAAACTCCAGGGTCCAGCAGGGTTGGGGAGCTTCAGGGCAGCAGCCTTGGGAATAGGTATAATTTGACTTCTATTGGGGGTGGGGGGAGAAGCCAGTGGGACTCAAGCCACCTCAGCATGGCCAGATCCAGGGAGGGAGTGCCACTTCCACCCTTGGCCCTGACTTACTTTAGCAGGCCACCCAGCCTGTCTGAATTGGGGGAGGGGATCACAACCAAAAATTATAACTCAAAGGTGGGAGGTTTAGCTCAAAAAGTTTGAAAACAGCTTAGGGTACAGGGAGGGGGGTTAGTTAGGGGATGTGTGCAGGCAGCGGGTAGCTCGGGGTGCAAGGAGAGGGGTGGCTAGGGTCTGTGTGTGGGCAGGGGGGTAGCTCAGGGCAGGGAGGGGGTAGCTGGGGCTGTGTGCAGGAAGGGGGGTCGCTCAGGTTGCAGGGAGGGGGCAGCTAGGGGCCATGTACAGGCAAGAAACCTAGGGTGAAGGGAGGGCATAGCCTCAGGGTGTAGGGAGAGGGCTGTTAGGGGCTGTATGGTGGGGGGGCTCACCGTGGTCCCTGTCCCTGGAGGGGTCTGCCAGCCACGGAGCCAGGTCTCACTACCTGGGCGGCTCTTACTGGCTGCCTCTGCAGGAGCAAAGGGGGCTGGGAGCTGAGGAGCAGCTTCAACCCGGGGCACCAGCTGGAGAGGAGGGAAAGCTGCCGCCATCTGCTCCATGGCCCCAGCCAGAGCAGCAGCTGCCCTGCACTGCCTAGCTCCGGCTTCCCACCTCCGACCTGGCCAGGGGGCTGGGAGGAAGAGATGAGGGGTGTGGGGTGTGGAGTTGCCCCCAGGACTGCGGTGCTCTTGCGCTGCAGTTTGAGGGTCAATGATTGCCAGGCCCCCGAACTCTGCCCATGGGCTCAGGGCTTCTGCCCCACAGGGAGCACCAAGGCTCGAGGCTCTGGGATTCAGCCCCACGCCTCCCAGCTTCAGCCCCACGGGGAGCGCTGGGGCCGGGGGATGGGTAGGGGCCTGGGATCGCTCTGGGTTTCAGCTGCAGGGCCCCGCAGACCCCTGGAAGGGCTCATGGACCCCCAGGATCAGCAGACCCCGGTTGAAAACCACTGCTTTAGACTGTAACAGACTTTTCAGTGCCTTGTGACCCATCTGACTGACTTTCATGACCAGGATTGCGACCCACCAGTTGAGAGACACTATGTGTCTTTGCAGTATCGTTTACACTGTTTTTTTTTTTTTTTTCAAATCTGCTTGTACTCTATTGTAATTTCCTGGTTGTCAAATATTTTGTCCCTTGTAAAATATTCCAACAGAATTGTCTTAAATTAATAGAAAGCAATTTATATCATTTTCATCTTAATTATTTTTGTATGGGCATTTCCCTTATTTTGTAATACAAGAAAACTAAGTCTACTAAAGTAACATTTATTCCTAGTTCCATTTTTAAGATATCTCAGTCAGGAAGCTTTTTTTGAAGTCCCACTCTTGCAGAGAACCTGCTAAGCAGCAGCTCTGACTCAAACCTGCTCCTGGGGACCTTTTAAGAGTGGTATATAGACTAGCCCTGGTAGTTCTGTCTGCTTTTGTAAAGCTCATAAACTCCACACGCCTCACAAGGACACTAGAAAAAAAACACATTTGGAATTTCTACACCACGCTGTTTTGGGGATATGCTGTTATAAAACACGTTAAGATAATGTTAAAAAAGCAAATTACCACTGATTTTACACACTCTCAAATCTCACAAATGCCATGTCCAATTACCCTTCAACTTTCAAGGAAAAAAAATTCTTCTTGCAGAACACCATGCATGAGAAATTTCATATAGAATGGTTCAATGTTCCTAGAATTAGAATCGGGCTTATAATGGAAGATACTTACTACCTTAACAATTGAATAACTACTATTGCTCTATAATACTGTTAATTTCAGAACCTGTAGAACACAGATAAATACTCAGCATAAGAGATGTATAGACTATCTAACTAACAGGCTGTACGGAAGCTGGGGAGGGGAAATCACACCTGTTAGCCCATGACAAGGTAGTGTCACTATGCTGACAGAACACTGCATCTTGTATTGTATCTGAAGAAACAGTAAGCAGCTTTGTGCTGATAATCTTAATTTAACAGGGTTAAAATCCATTTTAAAATGTTCTTTTAAAAAATGTAAAATGTAAATATTCTTTCCACCCAGCCATCCTAGGAAATTCAGGGCCAAATTTTGTCTCTTGTCAGACTAAATCCAGAAGAGCTCAATTGAAATCAATGGATTTTTTTATATGTTAAAATGCCACTCTATAGCTTTGCCCCCACCATATAGTCTGCAATATATGGACATTACAGTATTTAATCTTGGCCAGACTGCCTTGGACTACATGCCTGGCCAGGGGAGCAAGACCCTCCTTTACACAAGCCAGCCTGAGCTTGGGTCTGGGTGAGCAGGAGTAAGTGGGCACTGTGTGATCATGACTCCTACCAGGAGGGCAGGGAGTGTGTGGGAAATGAGCAGATCCTTGGCTCCACCTTTATATTGCACTGTCCACCATAGCTGTGCCTTAAGAGGGTGTTGTCATGTCCTTCTGCTATAGGCCATCTGGCCATCTCCACCGGAACAAGTAGGGGCACAAGGATACATGCCTCAGAGGGGCATCTCTAAGTCACAATGTGTCTCAGGTTTACTGAACTATTTATGCAGCATCTCTTGCTCAGGGCTTGGCTTGGAGGCACCGCAAGTGTTTTCTTTACATAAGTCTTTTTTTAAATCTTGTTTTAATATAGCTGAAGGGGTGAAACATCTCATGGACCTATATGAGGTTCAGGAATGTACATAGTGGAGGGGCTACATTTTGCCATGTGAGTAGATACAATGCTGAGCTGTACTGTCTCTTGCATTACGATGCTGTAATATACAAATGTTGGAGTTTGAATATGTTAACTTGGAGCATGTGGCATTTTTAATCTCATGATCAGAGTACTGTAATGTTAAGCTTCTATTTCAGCTACCAATAGGTGCCAGAGTTTACCCAGTTCCTCTAGGTAGTGAAGTTGCTCATGTAACAGTAGGATGCACAAAAGCACACATACTGACATGGCTGACAAATTTTGTACTTTTTTCCATCTGGAATTTTATTCACATTGTCACATTCACTGTAGCAATTTGTTTTATATGCAAAGTTTTCTGCTCTGTAATTTAAACCTGATCCTGGACTGCATCTGAATTGCACTTAGAACAGCTTTGGGGAAATAGGGGCGAGGGGGAAGGAGGGTGGGGAGCAAACCAGCTACCTGATCCCATGCTGACAGGCTCTTGATTCATGTAGCCTTTTATAGTCTGCTTTCATATGGAAGTCCCAGGTCTCTGATTTGCCTGTGCAGTAGGACATACTGGTTCCCTTTACTGAGCCTATGAAATTCATGGGCATATTTGGTGTGCTCATGGTGCAGTTAAGTACTCATACAGTCATTATTTGTTTTCAGGCCATATTAAGTACAAAGTGTTCTTCTTAAGCAAATTCTTTACTTGTAAAGGCCACTCCTTATACTGGCTGCAACTTTCTCAGAAGCAAAGATGGCTCTTTTTGGGTTCTCTACAAGTGAATACAGTAAACGTTGATTTCAAGCCATGGGCCAGATCCTCAGCTGATGTACATCAGTTTAGCTCCTTGTATCATGGAAAACAATGTGAACCAAATTCTGTATTCAGCGACAGCTGTGCAGCTCCATTGAATCCAGTGGGGCAGCCTGGGTAGCTCTGAAAGAAGGATTTGGTTTTTAATGTAGCATATCCATTTGTTTATGAATATTGTACCGAATAGCTCTCCTCACAATGACAGAAAGAACACAGCTTCCATGTAGTTCATGGAGGTGAAAGGAATGAACTGTGCAAGAAACTTCTCTCAAGTAACTGACGTGTCCCTTAAGTTGAATTGTCAGAAATAGAGACACACACACAAAAAAGGTAGATTTTCACCAAAAATATTTTTTTTTCAGTTTTTCATTGTTCTGATGGAAATTTTGCAACCAGCTTGACTTAACATATAGCATTTCCTTTTGGACAAGCTAACTGTATTGTAAGCACTGTACATCTAGCTAGACTACAGCACTTTCAGCATGATTCCATTCTCATGTTCAAGGCTCTGTTCTCATAATCAGGCCTTCAGCTTTTAATTTTGCTGACTCCCATTTAAGAACCTACCAGAACTATTTGGCTCTCCTTGAAGCACTATATTTCTTATGAAACAGGGCATGGTATTCACTTGGTGAATTTCTGTTGGTGGAAGACTGAAGAGGCTACTTCAAGTGGTGAACAATCCATTGGAATGTGAGTGATGACTGTATTAAATAAGAAATAGTGCACAATATGGCTAAGATGATCACGTTATGTTTCCATTTATAATTCCTTCATCTTTCAGGATTAAAATAGAGCCCACCCAACACAGTCGTGCAATACTCTTTTGCAATATTGTTTACATAGCCCTCAAATAATCTATGTTAAGATACATTTAGGTCTGCATTGCTACCTTCTCCCACACAGCTCCTCATTCTTTTGCATTCATTTCACTGGTGGCATATATTCTATATTGTGTAGTACTTTATCCACAACATGGCACCTTTGAGATGGCTCACATAGCTAAGGCCCTGACTACCTCAGTGACAATATTTAGCTCTGGAGGCTTAGAACCTGGGACTATTCAGTATGAGTAAGGGTGGCAGAATGTAGCCTGTTGTTATTATGGTCCTGAATATCGTTATTGATTTAGACTTCTTACATGTAAGCAGTGACCTGGAGAAGATCTCTGTGTAAACTCGGAAGCTTGTCTCTCTCGCCAACAGAAGCTGGTCCAAAAAAAAAAAAAAAGATATCTCACCATCTTGTCACTTCCTACATGATCATTTATCTTATTTTAATGGCATTTATTATAATAATTCAGGCTCTGACTTAGGACAGCTTCACCATTCAGGACAGCACTGAAGCATGTGCTTTAAATTTAAAATTTAAGCATGCTTCAGTGCTGTCTTGAATAGGGAGGGGTTTAAGAATGTGCTTAAATGCTTTCCCGAATCAGTGACTTTGTCAGCCCATATATTATGCACTGTACATTTTCTTTGTCCCTATCAGCACAGCTTTCCTCAGGGCAATTCAGGGGATCAGACAGTAAACTATAAAGGTAATTTAACTGTGAGTTTACATGTGCTACATATGCCAGTAAATTTTAATGAATAATTTCTGCTGTTGTACTTAATCTGAAATATTTTGTGTAAGCAGTGTCAGGATGAGCTCCACCCTGGCATCTGGTGGTGAGGTGTGGCAAGTTGTGGAAAAGAACTTCAGGGGCCGATCCCATTTGCATAGGCACACCCACCCCGCCTAGAATGAGGCCATAGCTGCCCAAATGGTCACTTTGGCTGCAGTGGGATCCCCAGTGTCTCTGTTATTGGGGCAGGAAGAATAAATTGTTATTACCCTGATTATGGGAACTGTGCTTGGAACTGTACGTGGCCTTTTGTTATGATGGAAGGACTCACCATCAACTAAGTAGCACTCGCTAGGCAAGGGTCATGGGTTCCAAAACTGTGTGAATTGAGAGAGGCTGGGGACAAGTATTAATACTTGGTGGCATGGGCCCTTTGGTGAGGGCCTTACATGCTAATTGCACTTCCTCTTCTCTCCACTGTGGAATGTCAGAGCTAATTTTGATTCCATTAGGAGTCTAGTTACAGGCTACTGAGCTCACTTTGGGCTAATGGTGTACTAACACTGAGGCTCCCCTACTACAAGCTGAATTCACCTAAGAGCTGAAATCACTGAGCGTTGTGTTAAGTAGTGGGGGAGCCTGAAGATATATGGTGGAACAGTTTCTGGGATGGCTGGAGTGCCTTGTGGACAGGCTGGTGGAGCAGTTCATAGGATGGCGGGAGCTGCTTGTGGGACGCAGAGCGAAGCAGTTTGTGGGACGGCGGGAGCTGCTTGTGGGATGCGGAGTGGAGCGGTTTGTGGGACGGCGGGAGCTGCTTGTGGGCTGCAGAGCAGAGCGGAGCCAAACAAAGCAGTTTGTGGGGCGGCTGGTGGAGCGGAGCAAAGGCCTATGGAGCTGTGGGGCGGTCAGCTTCAGATCATGTAAGGTGCCTCTTACCTCTCTTCCCCGCCCCCCCTCATCTCCACCCAGGTTGGGAGGTAAAGCTCTGCAGATAAACTTTCGAACTCTGGGGCTGCCCTGACCAGGGACAAAGACTTTTGGGTCATTGGACTTTTGGGACTTTGGGTGATTTGGGGTTGCTGGACTCAAGAACCAAAGGGAAAGGGCATGCCCCAAATTTGCTTGGGGTGGGTTTTGCTCATGGGTTGTGTTATGAATCCTGTTGGTTGTGTTTCCTCAACATAATGCCACATTGTTTCTCTCTGTTATTAAAAGACTTTTTGCTACACTCAGACTATGTGCTTGCGAGAGGGGAAGTATTGCCTCTTGGAGGCGCCCAGCGGGGGTGGTATATATTTGTCCCAGGTCACTGGGTGGGGGCTTGAGCTGGTTTGCATTGTGTTATTGGAATGGATCTCCTAGATATTGAACCGGGCCCTTGTTGCTGCTAACTCTGACGGACAGAAGGGTTACATGTGTGTAAATATTATTTGCTGTCTATTTCTTCGATAGATGAGAAAGAAAAGAATCATATAGGATCCCTTCTGTAGCTGAACCTTTCTGTATGTGTTGCTCAGTGTTGAGGCTCGCAGTGTTGCAAATCTCATATGTTCAAAATTCATATTCAAGAAAAAAAGATTGTGTTAAAAATCAGGAGATTTTTTTTAAAAAAATACCTGTTAGATTCTTTTTATTTGCCTTTGCTTGTTTATCAGCATTCACACTTTTTATTTTTTTTTCTGCAGCACAAGTACTAGGAAATTACTTTTAAAAAAATGCATGTTGAGATTGTCATGCAAGATTCCAGTAGCTGAGGCTTCAAGAAAAACACTAACAATTACAGATTTCTCAATCACATTGTGAGAGATGGCAAAACTGGGCTGAGATCTCTTTGTTATATAGGTAATTTTGGTTAGTTTCCATTACAGAGAGAGTGCATTGGCTGCAATAGGATCATGGGGGAGTTGGCCACTCCCACCTTAACATATTTCAACATGTGATTCCTTGAGCCCCTCTCTGTGCAACTGCAGACCTGGTAAGTATTGTGCTTCCATACACAGAGAGAAAGGCTTACTTCTACTCCCAGACATAGCTGGATCATTAAGCAGCAGCTTTGTCCACTGTGAGCAAAATTATCCACTAACTGAGACCACTGACCTTTCTCTATACCGGTATGCAAAGCAGAAGTGTGTGTATATGGCAGGATTGGAGGAGCCTGTGCAGGGGGTCTGGATCCTCTGCACACTTCAGAGCTATGCTCCCAACAGCCTACTATACAGGACAGATTTAGGGGTAGGACAGGATGGGGACAGTAGATTCTCATAGGCACAGTATTCTGGCAAGTTCCACCCTTGAGATTAATCCAGTAGTAGCCACAGAGTGATGGGATGATGAACAAGTCCTTCTTCTCCTCTCCTGTGCCAGTGAAGAAGATTTGAACACAGCCCAAGTACTTGAGCTGTACAGATGCCAGCATTTGGTCTTATGTTAGCGTTGTGATTGCTTTAATGGCTTGCACTCTAGCACTAAAGAGCTAGTCAGAGAGATAGGTGAGAGAGCAGAGCTTTGTAAAAGCCTATTCTTGGATGCATTACGTCATTGATTGTATCATCAGGGATGCAGAAGCAAAACTAGGGGTAATACATGAAAAGGAGGCATGTTCACTTTGTCATAAGAAACACAAAGGAAAAAAAATTGCTATGTGAACATATAATAAGTATGAGGCAAATGGAATAGTTTGTCAAGCTTCTCTAAACTATGGGGTGAAAAGAAAGAAAAGAAAAGAAATTGGTTTTAAAAAGTACTTTGGGCATCTCTGTAGACTTTCCAACAGATGAAGGTAAGACGTAGCTAAGAAACAGAGGGCCACATGATAGAATTCAGCAAAAGAGTATCCATAAAAGGAGGAAAGCATGAAAATATCATCTTGAGTCATTTGAAAAGAATGGGAAAGAGGAGATGGACTCTCAGTACAGTTGCTGGTGGGTAGAAAAGGGAGCTTCTGAAATAGGGGACTCCCATTGACTTCAATGAGCTTGGGAGGAGCGCTTAATTGGACAACTGAATGTTGGAAGTTACCTTGACAACAACTGTAAAAACTGCAGTTGAATATAATCTTAAATGTCTTTTTAAAGCTTCGTTCTTGGCATCATTGGTAGAGCAAACTGGGTTGTTGTATATCACAGCTGTGCTGAGATTGACAGTAATATTGCAGCAAAATTAATATGTTTGTATTTGAGAAGGCAGGTACTTAAATCTCTATAATTAGGCTTTGATAAGGAAAGCAGTTAGTGGGTAGCTATTTGCAGTCCTATTGTGGAGGGGGTTATGCCTTTCTGAACTGAAAGGGTCAGATGCAATCACTTTTATTACTTTCCAAATGCTAATTAAATGAGTCTATCTGCATCTTAAAGCATTGTCACAGTAATTGTGCCATATTAGTAAGAACATATTCACAAGAAGAATATGAAAGATCTGTTTGATTACAGTGGGAAATCCTGTTTATATAAAAATTGCTTATATAATAATACCTTTGTTCTCTATTAGTAAAGAGTCTTTCTAGCAGTATTTTCTAGGGGCAGCATAAGATAACTTTCACTCTGCAATCACCATTTTGGAAAGTTTGTTTGTTTGTCTCTTTGCAATGCTAAAGTGGTAGTATGACATTTTTGAAAGCTAAGTGTGTGGCACTTGACGAAACAGAGTGGGGCGGAGGGGAAGTATCTGTTCTTATCAAGAGCAACAGTTTCCTTAACTTTCAAATCTTTCCCCAGGGAGTTTTACTCAAATGGAATTTTGCTACAGTAAGGATTACAGGATTTGCTCATGTCAGTATTCTGAAGGTACGTTGAAATATGGGTGGTAAGATCTGCCATTCAATAGTTTAAAAAATTATGTTGCAGCAATATTTAAATAAAAAGAAAAGGAGTACTTGTGGCACCTTAGAGACTAACCAATTTATTTGAGCATAAGCTTTCGTGAGCTACAGCTCACTTCATTGGATGCATACTGTGGAAAGTACAGAAGATCTTTTTATACACAGAAACCATGAAAACATGGGTGTTTACCACTACAAAAGGTTTTCTCTCCCCCCACCCCACTCTCCTGCTGGTAATAGCTTATCTAAAGTGATCACTCTCCTTACAATGTGTATGATAATCAAGGTGGGCCATTTCCAGCACAAATCCAGGTTTTCTCCCCCCCCACCCCCGCACAAACCCACTCTCCTGTTGGTAATAGCTTATCTAAAGTGATCACTCTCCTTACAATGTGTATGATAATCAAGGTGGGCCATTTCCAGCACAAATCCAGGGTTTAGCAAGAACGTCTGGGGGTGGGGGGTGGGAAAAAACAAGGGGAAATAGGTTACCTTGCATAATGACTTAGCCACTCCCAGTCTCTATTTAAGCCTAAGTTAATTGTATCCAATTTGAAAATGAATTCCAATTCAACAGTCTGTCGCTGGAGTCTGGTTTTGAAGTTTTTCTGTTGTAATATTGCAACTTTCATGTCTGTAATCGCGTGACCAGAGAGATTGAAGTGTTCTCCGACTGTTTTATGAATGTTATAATTCTTGACATCTGATTTGTGTCCATTTATTCTTTTACGTAGAGACTGTCCAGTTTGACCAATGTAGATGGCAGAGGGGCATTGCTGGCACATGATGGCATACATCACATTGGTAGATGTGCAGGTGAATGAGCCTCTGATAGTGTGGCTGATGTGATTAGCCCCTCTGATGGTGTCCCCTGAATAGATATGTGGGCACAGTTGGCAACGGGCTTTGTTGCAAGGATAGGTTCCTGGGTTAGTGGTTCTGTTGTGTAGTATGTGGTTGTTGGTGAGTATTTGCTTCAGGTTGGGGGGCTGTCTGTAGGCAAGGACTGGCCTGTCTCCCAAGATTTGTGAGAGTGTTGGGTCATCCTTCAGGATAGGTTGTAGATCCTTAATATTTAAATGTTGATGATAAAGCAGAAAGAACAAACGGAACTAAGATCTTAAAGGGGAAGTGCTAACAGTCTGGATGTTATATGTGATATACAACATCTATTGCTTTCAGGATACCCACAGTTAGGAATAGCGTTCAGTGTGTGTGTGTCTGTGTGCTTGCAAATATCGTTGACCATCCCTGGAAGAAACATTAACAGATGTAATTTTAATACCACAAAATTCAACAATGCTTCATGAAATATTAATGGGGTTTTGTAACATATTCTAATTTTAAAGTCCATTACTAAATTATTCAGTAGTGTATAAAAAGACATATGGTATAACAGCAACAAGGTGCTGTATCCAATTATACAATTAAATTTTTGTAATGTGTTTGTAATTTCTTCTTTAAGCCTCATAAGCCATTGGTGGTTTCCAGGTGTTATGACTCACCTTTAGTCTCCTTGTTCCCCTGAAATATTTTACTTGGGTACATTTACTATCTGCTTCAGCATTAAATGTCAGACTTTTATGGTTAGTTTAATTGGTTCTATTGCTGATTACTGGTGGGCATGCTTCTCAGGATGATAGCATTCAAAGGCAATCTTGTATTTTTCCTGCAATCTTTGTTTGCTTTTGTTGGAAGTAGGGGGTGGAGCAGTAGCATCTCTGTCCCAGCCACTGTGGGTCTCTGATTTAAAAAATGCCCAGATAACGAACAAAAAACAGTTTTGAAAGCATTTACTGCAATTGGTTTCTTAGGGCCCAAGCCAACCTGAAAGGAGCTGATTTGCCTTTATCTCCCATTAATGTGACAGTGAAAGTCAGGAGAAGTCAAATATGATCTAGGTTGTGCATAAGAGTGATGGGATGATAATGGTGGAGCAGTGATGGACAGGAGGAGATGAGAAAGATTGGGAGGTTGTTTTTCATCAACTTGAATCTGAATTGGTGACAGGATATTCCAAATGACTCGTGAGTATCACATGAGGTGAGTGATTTAATGGAGGGATAGTGGTTGGAAGCGGAGAGGTAGATTTGGCTAATGATCATAATTGAAACCATGATAGGTGATGAGGTTATACAGGTATAAAACATAAAGAGAGAAAAGGTGTGAAAGGCAGCAACCTGCTGGACACCAACATTCATTAATGACTTGGATAATGGAGTGGAGAGTATGCTTATGTAAACAGACTTCTCAGAGTAAGGTTATTTTGGTACAATTGGGAACACCATCCCCAAACCACTGATGAAGATTTAGTAATGGTCCGTCATAGTGGTGATGGTCCCAGGAGATGAGAGCTGTGGCAGGTGTTATACCGTGATAAAAGGTTATTTAATGGAAGCCAAGTTAATACAATTAGTTGTCAAAAATAATATAACAGGCATTTTATTTAAACCAGAACAAGGAAAACTGGATTCCGCTACCTACAATAACATTAAATAGATGAAGAATATATATAATAAAATGTAATAACTGTTCAAATTATATACTATATATACTATAACTTACTACTGAGTGTACTTACCTAACTATAACCCTCTAAATAAAGAAATATATCTATCTCTGTATACACAGGGTATTATTTTACAGGTTATTATTATTATTTATTATTTATTATTTCAAGGTCCCCTTCCCCCAAATCTCTCACTAGGTGCTGTCTAACACCCAAGTCAGTCTTTGAGCCTCAAGTGCTTCTGATGACTTCCTGGAGAGGTGGACTTGATACCAGGGATGCTTGGTTGCAGGGGTGCCCATTAGACCAGACCCACTGGGTCTGAAGGACCTTTGATACTCCTGTTCCAGATCCCCAGGACAACACAAATCAATGATAGAAGATGAGCAGAACTGATAATCTGGAACAAACAGGAACTGATGTTCAGGAACATGCCATCAAACATAGACTAACTTGACCAGCCAGCTTTAAACTAAAGGGACCCACTTCTGCATGTCTGTCTGTCCTGCTTAATCTCACTCTCTCCACTTACTTTTGGTTTCTCTCAGTCCCAATTTCCCTCCATCCCTCTCTCTGTCCTCCCCGCTTTCATCTCTCTGCCCTCTCTCCCCACCTCTCTATTTCTCTCAATTTACTCATAGACTCTCTGTTTCTCTCCATCCTAGGCTCTGTCCCTCAAGTGTCTCCTTTTTTCTCCTCCAGCTCCCTATCCAACCCCACTGTTCACTGTCCCCTGACCACCCCCTCCCGGGACCCCTGCCCCTAACTGCCTCCCGGGACCCCACCCCTTATCCAACCCCCCATGCTCACTTTTCCGTGACTGCCCCGACCCCTATCCACACCCCTGCCCCCTGACAGGCCCCCCCAGGACTTCCACCCCCTATCCAAACACCCTGCTCCCTGTCCCCTGACTGCCCCCCCCCCACACTCTCTGCCCCCTTACCACGCTGCTCAGAGTGGCAGGAGCTTGCAGCCATGCTGCCGCCCTGCCTAGCAGGAGCGGCGGGCCAGAGCGCTCGCAGCGCGTTGCGCTGAGGCTGCACAGGAGAGGGGACAGCGGGGGAGGGGCCGGGGGCTAGCCTCCCCGGCTGGGAGCTCAGGAGCCGGGCAGGATGGTCCCATGGGCCGGATGTGGCCTGCGGGCTGTAGTTTGCCCGCCTCTGATCTAGAGGGATGGGCCAGATGCCACGAGAACATCCGACCCAGTCAATTATTTGCAGGCTGTGAGGAACATTACATAAAATCTGCCAGACTTCACATCCCTTATTTTTTAAATGGGCAAACAATGGGAAAACACACAGCTAAAACTTTAACAAGGTGTAGTCCCAAGTGGCAGGAAAAAGGGCACTTCATATTTTTGTAATCAACTGAAACAGCATTCTGAAAGACCAGACAGTTGGCCCAGTCCAGATGTCAATGACCAAGTGAGAGAGTCTGTCACTCCATAAATGGCAAAATGGCAAAGACCTGATCTCAAGTTAATAGGTTAATTGCTTTAATACTGCATTTTGCATTGACGTTTGTTTTAATGTTGTGATGGATGAAAAGAGGTCATTTTTTTAAAATACAGGCCTTGGAGAATTGCAAATGCCTATCTGGCAGCTTGATGAAAAAACATCTTGTAGGTGATAAAATGTGCTGCATGCAAATGACAAGTGGGCTTGATGTGCCCTGAAAACATTCAACTCAGAGTGACCTGTGATTGTAAATTACTGGCACAATGCATCAGATCCTAGACTTATAATTTCATCAAGATCAACAAGATGCAATCTTAGAAACTGTTTGCATGGTGTGAGGACGAATTGATGCCCTTGTCCTTCCAGACTGCTGGATCTGATGCTCAGGAGCCTGACTGCTTTGTGTCTCCAAGTAGCAGTATAGGGCCATTGTAAATAATTAAGTAGAAATTTGTTACCTTTTTGTCAAATGTATTTCTGATGTTGCTCTTCCTTAGCCTCCATTAAGAAATCCCTTGATTAAATTTTAAAGTCTTAAACAATTTGAAGGGCTGAGAGCACAGGACACAAACGACAATTTGAATGTTTTGCACAGGAAAGTCATATTCTCTTTGGGAGCAAAGAAAATAATGTCAAGTATTTAGTATGCAATCCCATGATTCCTTTTCAAGACATGACGTTAGAGATTTGATTACCGACTTGTAGGTCATTTATTTTCTCAATTACTTTGCTTTTACAGGCTTGCAATTTCTACCTTTTCCTGTATTTACAAATATTTCTATTTAAATAGAATCTGTAGCTGGAAATCTAAACCAATGAAGTCACATAAAGAGGTTACATATAGAGTACATTGCATATTAATATAGAAAACACAGGACAAATGCTCTCATTCATAACTTAAATCCACAGTTCAACCAGCAAGTCTGTTCTAAGCATATGTAGAAAAGGAGATTAAAAATAAAAGTATAGAAACAAAATCTCTAAAAAATAAATCAAGTGATTATGGATCTGATAAACAAGTTGTCCTTGTCTTGACTTCTGCATCTAAGGCCATGAGTAGTAGTTTTGGGTTTTTTATATCTTTCCTAAAAAGTAGATACATTCATAACACTCATAATTATGCAGGACTTGACAGCTATATAGCACTGATACTGGGAAAAGCCATATACGTGAACTGAACATAGGACACAATCTGTACTCAAAGAAGGGGAAAATAATATCAGGGAGAAGGAAATAATCCTGGAGCAGAGGGCTAAAATCTGGAGCAGAGAACATATAATTAAAATTGACCTTTTAAAGTTAGCGTGAGCATGACTGTGCAGGTGTGATTCACCTACACAAATAAATCATTACATATTCTTTTCTTTCCATGATCCTTGTATGCTCAGATACAAATACGTAGTCTTCATCCCTTATAGCTAAATTTCATTTCCCCTCTTGCTTCAGAGGAAGCAATAGAAAATAGAAAAAGTCCAGTACGGTATAAAAACAGTGAAAAAGCACTCTCTTGAGTTACAACTCCCCAGTCATGGTACTACATGTAAGCAGTGTCTGAATGAGCTCTCCCCTGACAGCTAGAGATGCCCCAGGGGAAGAGACTTCAGGAGCAGACTGTATTTGCAAAGACACTCCTTCTCTGCCTTGGTGTTCAGCAGACAAACCTGCTTTGCCAAAGTGATCAATTCTGGTTCGTTTTGAGTTAAAATTCACTTTTGTGTTGAATGCAGGGGTAATGAAATGTTGTTATCCTCACTGTATGGGTAAAGGCCAGCAGAACTGTACTTATCATGCCCTGATTGAGGGTGTCACACTACACTGAACCTCACTTGCTGAAGATGACAGGGGACAGATGTTCCTACCAGGTCATGTTCCTACCAGGTCATGAACCAGGTCAGGCCAATGCCTGGTCATGTGGACACTGTCTAGATACCAGTTGACCCTTCCCTCTCCAGTGTTTAAAGACTGAGCTGATTGGACTCAATTAAGAGTCCTTATTCAGTGATTACTAGAGCTGAAATCACTGAAGAGCAGGTCCAGGGACTAAGCCTTAGGCGTGGAATGGGGACAGTGTTACAGTGAAAGACAACAAACAGGCAGCAGGACAGAAGTTCCCCGCTATCCAGTGAAATCACTAAGAGTTGAGTTAAGTGGGGGAACCTCAGACTGCATCGTAGCGGAAGTGGAATGAGGTGGCAAGCAGCAGCAGTGGCAGAAATAAGAGTGGCAGAGGTGGTGGTGCGTGAGTGACCAGTGGCAGCAGAGTGAGCAGCTCAAATGGCGAGCAGCTGCAGAGATAACAGTGGCAGCCTCAGAGAGCTTTAGTTGCAGAGGTGGCAGCAGCAGAGGCAATGTTCGATGTTCTTGCCCCCCTGGGTCTTTGCTGACTAAGGACAATCAACTGGGAGTGGGCTGCTGTTGAGGAAAGGGGGAATGGCATGTTAAAGGGACAGTCATTCATCAGACTTGTGCTGGCAAACCGGATGCCAGCTCCTGCCGAGGCTTTAGGCCTCAGTCGAGCACTGACACATTCATTGCTAGAAACCAGTCTGTTTCACCTGTGTGCTAGTAGGGTTAAGATGGGTATGGAATTTATGACAATGTGTTTATGAAATGCTTGTAAGTTGCTGCAAACATTCATCTCATAATATCGTAATCATGTGCTATAAGGAGGTAATTAAGTTTTTGCTTCATACGTGTAAAAAATGTTTCCTCTGGAACTGTGAACCTGTCAGGGGGGATCATCTGGTACACATCAAGAAGGCTATCAAAATTAAGTGGGCCATTGTGGGACATTGCAACACAAAGACCTAGCTAATTGCCCCTACACACTCCTGAAGAGACACAGCAGACAAGAACATTTTTCATCTCTTTTTCTGTTTGGACTCTGACAGGGCTGAAGCTACAAAAGAGAAGCAGAGATCCTCAGGGTCAGCCTGGGTCAGCCCTAAAAGACATGCAGAGATGACAGATTACTACAGTTTTGTCACCTTTTGGAAACCATAGGCTATAACTCATCTGTGTATATAAATGTGCTTGCTTTAACCTTGTAATAACTCTCTCATTTCTTTTCTAAGTTAATAAATCCTTAGTTAGTTTACTATAGGACTGGCTACAAGTGTTGTCTTTGGTGTGAGATCAAACTGACCTGGGGTAAGTGACTGGTCTCTTGGGAGTGGTAGCAACCTGAATATTTTGTGATCTTTGGTGTATAGCAACCAACTATCACAAAGTCCAGCTTGTCGGGGTGCAAGATATACTAGAATGCCCAAGGGGACTGTCTATGACTCCATGGTAAGACGTTTATAGTGCTTTAGGAGTTCACACTTGTTACTGGGTTGGTGAAATCTAATTATAGAACACACAACCAGTTTGGAGTCTCTGGCCTGCTTCTTGACAGTCTGCCCTGAAGTTGGCACTCATGGTCATGAACCACTCCAGACAGCATGACAGAACTTTCAGTCTGCAAGATGGGAAACTGAAGCAAAGGGCACTGTCCAATGTATTGTGGGGTATGTGTTTGCCTATGGCTATAGGTTTTTTAACAAGGTTGTGGTGCTTTCCCAAATTAATGCTGAATTCCCTTTTCCTTTTCTTAAAAGTTTAATTTTCTTATATACAGACTCACTGCTTATGAGTGGGGAAGTACTCTCTTAGAGGTGCTCAAGGGTAATGCTTAGTTTTCCCAGATTACTGGGTAGGGGCTTGAGATGGTTCTGTATTGTATTGTTAAGAGGAACCCTTAGATCCTTCCCCCATGAAAAATAACAATTCCTCAGTTACATTTTGATTGTAGAAATAAACTCCTCCAGTACTATCTGGACCTGCACTCAGATCACCATAGGTATTACTGTATATTGTGTAATATATACACTCCCGGACTTTTATGCTTTGAAATACATACTCTTTCATCAGTTGTTTTCATGAAGCGATAACTCCTCCAGTTTTCACATTAGACAGGCTCTATTACATTTTCATAATTATAAACGTCTATTTCAGAATTTTACAACAGTTGAATACTGTTTCCTCAGGAGAACTTTTGTGCCTCTTCAATAACTTCAAAGCTCTACCTACCACCAACCTTGAGATGGGTCCATTGCTCTTCCAGCTGAGGAGGGCTGTACATAGTTTCCTCAGGAACACATCTGCATAGCCTCAAGAGTTGTTATAGATGTCCCTTGTCCTCATTGGCTGACTGAGCTGACTCCACCACAGTTTCAGACCCTGCCAGTTAGAGAGCGAGAAACCAGAGTTAAATATTGAACTTGAAAAACATGTCCAGGAACTGCTAGTAATCTGTAGGCCAGGGATTGGCAACCTTTGGCATGTAGCCCATCAGGGAAATCCGCTGGCGGGCCGGGCCGGTTTGTTTACTTGCAGCATCCACAGGTTTGGCCGATCGCAGCTCCCTGAACTGGCCACGGTTCACGGTTCCAGGCCAATGGGGGCTGCAGGAAGTGGTGTGGGCCGAGAGACGTGCTGGCTGCTGCTTCCCGCAGCCCCCATTAGCCTGGAATGGCGAACCGGGGCCAGTAGCAGTTGCGATCAGCCAAACCTGCGGATGCTGCAGGTAAACAAACCGTCTCGGCCTGCCAGCGGATTTCCCTTACGGGCCACATGCCAAAGATTGCCAATCCCTGCAGTAGGCTGTATATTGAGTACCACGGAGAACATTATAAACTGCATGCTAAGGAAAACTACAGCGCTATAAATTAAATTATAATGGTCAATGTGTGGTAGACATTGTAGCACAGCAAAGGAAAAAAAATCTGCTAGAATGCTTATGCAAAATTGTGGCCAAATAGCCGATTATTTTAGTTTCCCATTGGAGAGCCTGAGAACTCTTCAGCCATGATTGTCCAAAATATAGTTCTTAACATACAGCATAAAATGTCCTGAAATGTAGGCTCAAATTCTACTCTCAGTTATGCTGGTGTAAATCTGGCAGTTACTCTGGATTTAGAGCAGTGGGACAGCAGAATTTGTCGGGTATTATTTCGTATTATGGAATACTTCACCAGTTCACAAGTAAACTTTAAAACTAAAAAGAGCTGTGGCTATTGAACAGCTGATAAAATAAAGAATGTTTCAAGTTTTTTTAAAAAATGATTCAGTATGTTCTTAATTCTGAATCTTTAACTCACTTACAGTAATTTATATTGTAATGTTGAATGTACAAATAAACATTTCCCAGAAGAACTTTTAAAATAATCTTTTTGATCTACTTTTATCAATTTTTAATGCACAGAGTTTAAAGTTGCTTTGCAGTTTCAGCAATGGAATAAAGCACCCACAAAAATAACAGACAGATACTGTAATCCTGGTTCTGGTACAACTCTGTGAGTCATAAAACAAGTCTTGACTGCTTGTGGTCATAAAAGATACAGAGTAACAGCAAATGATTGATCCTAATTTCAAATCAAGTCATTATATTCTATCCAGCTAAATTCCCCTTGTAGTTTCAATAAAGTAGTCTTCAGGTTCTTTCCAGATTGTTGAATTATGTTAAATACCTGCCAGGTTTCACCTTAAAGAAGGCTGTATTTCATTTGTGGGCCAAATAATCAGAAATGTGCCTCAGGCTTAATTAATTGTTTTGCTGTGGTATGAGATCCTTGGATGGAAAGGGCTCCATAACTGTTGTGATAGCATTATTAATTATTATTTTGAATTTAGTATTACCCATTATTTTGTTTAATCCACTGTAGCTATTCCCATTTAAAAACAAATCAATACTTACCAATAATTAGCTCATTGTGGTATCTGAGATCTCTTAGGACAGGAAAAAAATATGGTGTCTCAGATATCAATTTTGGCAAATGTTGACCTTTCATAATGACCACTCTATATTTTGGTAGCTACCCAGATGCTTTTGAGCATGGAATATATTATGCATGTTTATTGTTAGTGTTGGTACAATACACTGAATAACTAAAGGAGGTGTTCACAGGTGTTCTTTCCTTCAGCGTTCTGTGCTGTGGAGTTTCAGACAAGTGACTTGTTTGGGGAACATGGTGGAGTAAGCAGGGGGGCATGGCATTCCAACCTGCAGTTATACCAATAACTATGGGAAAATCATGGAGATCTCTGAGAATCTACTGTAGGCCGAGGTATTAATTTAGAGGGACGGCCCTTGTTCACTAGGCCCCACCTGGTAGCATGACTTGATCTGGCGCTGTGCTATTAAAGTATCTCTGTCTGCACCTTGTCCCTTCCTCAGAGACAATTTATCCCTGTGGAGTGGGAACCGCACAGAAATCAGTCCTAACACAGACAGCATTAATTCCTGTGGGTATTGACCCATGGGTGTATCAAGGAATAGGCCAAATGAAGTGACTCTTCCTTGGCTACTTACCCTCACTACTTACCCACATCCCTCATATCCGCAGAATCCTAAATCCATTGCATTTACAAGTAAGGGGCTTGAACAGAGGTGGAGGGAAGGGAGATGCTGTGATTAGACTTATTGCTTCTCAGTTTGGTAGTTTTGTAGGTGGGACGTCTAGCCTTAGCTCAATCCTCCAGTATTTGGGTAACAAATACTACGGGGTGCAGTTTATTACATTATATGGTTATTTACAAAGATGCCTTTGTGAAAACCTTCCTAGTGACCTTCATTTTGTAAAAAAACCTGTTTACATTTTGGGCTCAGTTGGACTTGGCAATTATCCCTTTCCCTTATAAAATCTAATGAAGAAAGCCCCAACTTCTACCACATTGAAAATAAAATCCTTGTCTACTATAATAAAGACCAAATCAGTTGACTACATTTTGAAAGGTAAAGTGAGATAAGATTGTCATGTTGTTTAGCAGGTGATTTAAAATTTGTGCCTGTGTTATTTTGCATATCAAAGTGGAACATCTAAAAGTGGCACAGAAAAGAACAACTGCAAAGCAGCCACAGGAAACCCTTCATCCCCATACTTAACAGGCTCCGGTGTAAATTTGAGAGGTATTGACCTCCTACTGTTTATGTTCATGTTGGCCTTAAAAACAGTAGGGGGGAAAATCACATTTTGGAACTCTTCGGCTGTGCTGGCCAAAAACAAAAATTCTTATCGAGGAGCTGTTCATTGTATTGATAAATGCACATATCCTTTGCTGCTGGTTACTTAAGTTCCTTTTGTATGAATTTCCCCATTTCTGGGCTTTAATCCTACAGTCTAACTGCCTTATTTATGCTGCATATCCTAGATGGCATTTTCACTCAGTAGGAAACTGTCCCTCCCTCTCATCAGAGAAAAACTGTCCCATTCAGAGTAACATTTAGAAATGTGATTCTTTTCAATGAATATAAAGGCAGCATTAGGCTTTTTATTTTTTATTTTTAAACCAAGACAAACTAGGCAGCTGTCTCTCATTTTCTACCATATTTTTAAAAGAGCCAAGTGGAACAAAGGACTCTCTATAAAAATAACAGAATTTCACTTTCACCTAAACACATAGTCACAATGGCCAGATCCTCAGCTGATGTAAATCAACATAGACTTCAATAGAGGTACACTAACTGAGAATCTAGTCTACATTTAGGCCTGGTCTACAATGAAAAAGTTATATCAGCACAGCTACATCAATCAGGGATGTGCAAAAACCACATTCCTGACTGTTTTAGCAATGGCAACGTAATCCCCAGTAAGAAAAGGAGTACTTGTGGCACCTTAGAGACTAACCAATTTATTTGAGCATGAGCTTTCGTGAGCTACACGAAAGCTCATGCTCAAATAAATTGGTTAGTCTCTAAGGTGCCACAAGTACTCCTTTTCTTTTTGCGAATACAGACTAACACGGCTGTTACTCTGTAATCCCCAGTGTAGACGCAGCTGTGTAGATAGAACAGGGCTTCCATCGATATAGCTACCCTCATTTGGGGAGGTGGTGTTCCTACACTAACAGAAAAACTCCTGTCAGTGCAGGTGGTGTCTTCTGAGATATGCTGGCATAGCTAAGAAGACAGAGCTATGCTGGTATAGTCTTCAGAGTGTAGACATTCCCTTAATTTAGCCTGAATCTCTGCATTGTAATGAAATATGAGCAAACAGAAATGCTTCCTTTCCTTGTGCATAGATTATATAATAATTTATTTTCAGTGACAGGAAGATTGAAATTGTAATTCATTACTTAACATTCTTCTATGATGCAGATTGGATTACTAATCTGAAAGGTGATGGAGTTTACAAGGGGGGTTGGATTTAACCAGGTCCATCCTTATGCAGAACTACAGGCTGTCACACACCTTGTTAAAGAAAGGAGGGAAGTGTGCAAATCAATAATTTATTATGAGAATTCACCAGGAGGATGAATATCAAAATCATCAGCACCCTATGCATATGGACCTTGTCAAAGGGTGAGCTGAGCTGAGCTCGTCAAACACTCTTATGTATAACTCCTGGTTCTTCACAATGGCTTGGCCACCTGACTGACAAAATGCCTAGGATTCTTATAGCACTTTTATTCAGAATAGCTTTAGTAACAAACCACCCCTTTTGCCATGGAGTCAGAGCAGCAATAAAACTTGGGGTAGTTAATGGAGTTACCAGTGACCACCTGCTCACACACAGACAAGCTTTTCTGTCTCTTCTCAGAGCTGGCTTCTTCTTTCAAACTCTGTCCTTCACTTTTTTCCTTGTTATACTGAACACACTTTTAATTGACAGGTTTCAGAGTAGCAGCCCTGTTAGTCTGTATCCGCAAAAAGAAAAGGAGGTCTTGTGGCACCTTAGAGACTAACAAATTTATTAGAGCATAAGCTTTCCTGAGCTACAGCTCACTTCATCGGATGCATTCAGTGGAGAATACAGTGGGGAGATTTATGTACACAGAGAACATGAAACAATGGTTGTTACCATACACACTGTAAGGCGAGTGATAAGGTAAGGTGAGCTATTACCAGCAGGAGAGCAGGGAGGGGGGAACATTTTGTAGTGATAATCAAGGTGGGCCATTTCCTGCAGTCCGTTTCCCCCTCTTCCTCCACCCTGCTGTTCCTCAGACATTCTTGTCAACTGCTGGAAATGGCCCACCTTGATTATCACTACAAAAGGTTTTTCCCCCCGCTCTCCTGCTGGTAATAGCTCACCTTACCTGATCACTCCCGTTACAGTGTGTATGGTAACACCCATTGTTTCATATTCTCTGTGTATATAAATCTGCCCACTGTATTTTCCACTGAATGCATCTGATGAAGTGAGCTGTAGCTCATGAAAGCTTATACTTTTAATTGACAGGCACAGTCAGGAAACTTACGACAGGTTTGGGAGTTACGCCTATACTGGCTTATAAATTCCAGTTTGGTTTTGTGAATGCCTTGTTGTAGTTCAGACTCCATTTTGAACGTAACCTTTACTGTGGCTTTGAGCAGTCATTTTGAAGCAGGAACTTGACACTTAGTGAAGAGACTATGTCTCAGAAGCTGTGACAGAGCAATAAAAGGTCATCAACATTGAATGACTGCAGTGGAATGATGGGTTTTCTATCAGTGGGGCCCTTGACTTTGAAAGACTCTCTACTAAGAAGCTGAGGGGAGAGAGGGGACTGGAGCTTGGAAAGGTCCAGTGGAAGTGCAGGGACAGAAAAGGTGTCTGAGGCTGTTTTAAAAGAGGAATGTTGTCTAAGCAAAACATTTCACTGCCAGAAACATGATACGTAGGCCAAGAAGTTAGGCAGGTCACTCATCCAATATTAAACAGGAGTGTACTCCTAGGGAAAAAAAAACAGGAGTACTTGTTGCACCTTAGAAACTAACAAATTTATTAGAGCATAAGCTTTCATGGGCTACAGCCTACTTCGAGTGGAACATATCGTAAGAAGATAGATAGATAGATAGATATACGTACAGGGAAGGTGGAATTTGCCATACAAACTGTAAGAGGCTAACTAATTAAGAGGAACTATTATCAGCAAGAGAAAAAAAACTTTTGTAGTGATAATCAAGATGGCCCATTTAGACAGTTGACAAGAAGGTGTGAGGATACTTAACATAGGGAAATAGATTCAATATGTGTAAAGACCCAGCCACTCCCAGTCTCTATTCAAACCCAAGTTAATGGTATCTAGTTTGCATATTAATTCAAGCTCAGCAGTTTCTTGTGGTTTCAGAGTAACAGCTGTGTTAGTCTCTATTCGCAAAAAGAAAAGGAGTACTTGTGGCACCTTAGAGACTAACCAATTTATTTGAGCATGAGCTTTCATGAGCTACAGCTCACTTCATCGGATGCATACTGTGGAAACTGCAGAAGACATTATATACACAGAGACCATGAAACAATTACCTCCTCCTACCCTACTCTCCTGCTGGTAATAGCTTATCTAAAGTGATCATCAAGTTGGGCCATCTCCAGCACAAATCCAGGTTTTCTCACCCTCCCCGCCCCCCCACAAACTCACTCTCCTGCTGGTAATAGCCCATCCAAAGTGACCACTCTCTTTAAAATGTGTATGATAATCAAGGTGGGCCATTTCCAGCACAAATACAGGTTTTCTCACCCCCCCACCCCCCTCCAAAAACCACACACACAAACTCACTCTCCTGCTGGTAATAGCTCATCCAAAGCGACCACTCTCCCTACAATGTGCATGATAATCAAGGTGGGCCATTTCCAGCACAAATACAGGTTTTCTCACTCCCCCACCCCCATACACACACAAACTCACTCTCCTGCTGGTAATAGCTCATACAAAGTGACCACTCTCTTTAAAATGTGTATGATAATCAAGGTGGGCCATTTCCAGCACAAATACAGGTTTTCTCACCCCCCCACCCCCCTCCAAAAACCACACACACAAACTCACTCTCCTGCTGGTAATAGCTCATCCAAAGCGACCACTCTCCCTACAATGTGCATGATAATCAAGGTGGGCCATTTCCAGCACAAATACAGGTTTTCTCACTCCCCCACCCCCATACACACACAAACTCACTCTCCTGCTGGTAATAGCTCATACAAAGTGACCACTCTCCCTACAATGTGCATGATAATCAAGGTGGGCCATTTCCAGCACAAATCCAGGTTTTCTCACCCCCCCCCCCCACACACACACAAACTCACTCTCCTGCTGGCAATAGCTCATCCAAACTGACCACTCTCCTTACAATGTGCATGATAATCAAGGTGGGCCATTTGCAGCATAAATCCAAGTTTAACCAGAACGTTGGTGGGGGGTGGGGGGGAGAGGCGGTAGAAAAAAACAAGGGGAAATAGGCTACCTTGCATAATGACTTAGCTACTCCCAATCTCTATTTAAGCCTAAATTAATAGTATCCAATTTGCAAATGAATTCCAATTCAGCAGTTTCTCGCTGGAGTTTGGATTTGAAGTTTTTTTGTTGTAAGATAGCGACCTTCATGTCTGTGATTGCGTGACCAGAGAGATTGAAGTGTTCTCTGACTGGTTTATGAATGTTATAATTCTTGACATCTGATTTGTGTCCATTTATTCTTTTACGTAGAGATTGTCCAGTTTGCCCAATGTACATGGCAGAGGGGCATTGCTGGCACATGATGGCATATATCACATTGGTGGATGTGCAGGTGAATGAGCCTCTGATAGTGTGGCTGATGTTATTAGGCCCTTTGATGGTGTCCCCTGAATAGATATGTGGGCACAGTTGGCAACGGGCTTTGTTGCAAGGATAGGTTCCTGGGTTAGTGGTTCTGTTGTGTGGTATGTGGTTGTTGGTGAGTATTTGCTTCAGGTTGGGGGGCTGTCTGTAGGCAAGGACTGGCCTGTCTCCCAAGATTTGTGAGAGTGTTGGGTCATCCTTCAGGATAGGTTGTAGATCCTTAATAATGTGTTGGAGGGGTTTTAGTTGGGGGCTGAAGGTGACGGCTAGTGGCGTTCTGTTATTTTCTTTGTTAGGCCTGTCCTGTAGTAGGTGACTTCTGGGAACTCTTCTGGCTCTATCAATCTGTTTCTTCACTTCTGCAGGTGGGTATTGTAGTTGTAAGAATGCTTGATAGGGATCTTGTAGGTGTTTGTCTCTGTCTGAGGGGTTGGAGCAAATGCGGTTGTATCGTAGAGCTTGGCTGTAGACGATGGATCGTGTGGTGTGGTCAGGGTGAAAGCTGGAGGCATGTAGGTAGGAATAGCGGTCAGTAGGTTTCCGGTATAGGATGGTGTTTACGTGACCATTGTTTATTAGCACTGTAGTGTCCAGGAAGTGGATCTCTTGTGTGGACTGGACCAGGCTGAGGTTGATGGTGGGATGGAAATTGTTGAAATCATGGTGGAATTCCTCAAGGGCTTCTTTTCCATGGGTCCAGATGATGAAGATGTCATCAATATAGCGCAAGTAGAGTAGGGGCGTTAGGGGACGAGAGCTGAGGAAGCGTTGTTCTAAGTCAGCCATAAAAATGTTGTCATACTGTGGGGCCATGCGGGTACCCATCGCAGTGCCACTGATCTGAAGGTATACATTGTCCCCAAATGTAAAATAGTTATGGGTAAGGACAAAGTCACAAAGTTCAGCCACCAGGTTAGTCTTGACATTATCGGGGATAGTGTTCTTGACGGCTTGTAGTCCATCTTTGTGTGTAATGTTGGTGTAGAGGGCTTCTACATCCATAGTGGCCAAGATGGTGTTATCAGGAAGATCACCGATGGATTGTAGTTTCCTCAGGAAGTCAGTGGGAGTAGCTGGGAGTGCTGGTAGCGTAGGGCCTGAGGAGGGAGTCTACATAGCCAGACAATCCTGCTATCAGGGTGCCAATGCCTGAGATGATGGGGCGCCCAGGATTTCCAGGTTTATGGATCTTGGGTAGTAGATAGAATATCCCAGGTCGGGGTTCCAGGGGTGTGTCTGTGCGGATTTGATCTTGTGCTTTTTCAGGGAGTTTCTTGAGCAAATGCTGTAGTTGCTTTTGGTAACTCTCAGTGGGATCATAGGATAGTGGCTTGTAGAGAGTGGTGTTGGAGAGCTGCCGAGCAGCCTCTTGTTCATATTCTGACCTATTCATGATGACAACAGCACCTCCTTTGTCAGCCTTTTTGATTATGATGTCAGAGTTGTTTCTGAGGCTGTGGATGGCATTGAGTTCTGCACGGCTGAGGTTATGGGGCAAGTGATGCTGCTTTTCCACAATTTCAGCCCGTGCACGTCGGCGGAAGCAGTCTATGTAGAAGTCCAGTCTGCTGTTTCGACCTTCAGGAGGAGTCCACCTAGAATCCTTCTTTTTGTAATGTTGGTAGGGAGGCCTCTGTGGATTAGTATGTTGTTCAGAGGTATTTTGGAAATATTCCTTGAGTCGGAGACGTCAAAAATAGGATTCTAGGTCACCACAGAACTGTATCATGTTCGTGGGGGTGGAGGGGCAGAAGGAGAGACCCCGAGATAAGACAGCTGCTTCTGCTGGGCTGAGAGTATAGTTGGATAGGTTAACAATATTGCTGGGTGGGTTGAGAGAACCATTGCTGTGGCCCCTTTTTGAAGCTTTTCTGTTGCAAAATTGCCACCCTTAAATCTTTTACTGAGTGGCCAGAGAGGTTGAAGTGTTCTCCTACTGGTTTTTGAATGTTATGATTCCTGATGTCAGATTTGTAAAAGACTTAAAGGTGACAATTATGCAACAGAAAAGCTTCAAAAACAGATTCCCACAAGAAACTGCTGAGCTTGAATTAATATGCAAACTAGATACCATTAACTTGGGTTTGAATAGAGACTGGGAGTGGTGGGGTCATTACACATATTGAATCTATTTCCCTATGTTAAGTATCCTCACACCTTCTTTGTCAACTGTCTAAATGGGCATCTTGATTATCACTACAAAAGTTTTTTTTCTCTTGCTGATAATAGCTCATCTTAATTAGTTAGCCACTTACAGTTTGTATGGCAACTTCCACCTTCTCTGTATATAAAAAGTATCTTCTTACTACATGTTCCATTCAATGCATCCAATGAAGTGGGCTGTAGCCCACAAAGCTTATGCTTTAATAAATTTGTTAGTCTCTAAGGTGCCACAAGTACTCCTGGGTTTTTTTGCAGATACAGACTAACACGGCTACTACTCTGAAACCTATCCTTTTCTAGGGTTTGTTTCCCATCCAGTACTCAGACAAAACTGGACATGGCTTTGTCCGGTACTGTACGGGGATGCCCATTTGAAGAGTGCACTGCTCCGCTTCCACCAGTGTGACTTGGCGTGGAATTTCATGCCAGTGGGTGCTGGGTGAAACACTTTTAAAAGGCACCCCCTGTGCAGTGAACCCTTCAATGCACCATATGTTTGAGGTTATGCCAGGGTTATGCCGGTAGGGGAAGGGCCACACCATTCCTGGAAGTACCCAAATGTCTGCTATATAATGTGTGAGTGGCCCCCCTACCAAAAAGGCCAGAAGGGTTAGCAATGTAAAGGGCTCGGACCAAATTCAGGACTCACAGGGGTAGTGAGGACACTGAGGGCAATTGTGTTCAGGAATTTGTTGTATTCTATAGATCTGTAATTCTCTTCTTCAAGAGTAAAATGTATGAGTGCATGCCCAGGTGCATGTGTTCAAAGGCTTGTCTATATGGGGGCACTCAGGAAGGTTAATCCAAATTAACTAAAGTGGATTAGTTAAACTGCATTAAACCCCTGTGTGGACACTCTCACTAAGAATTAAAGTGACCTTCATTCAGTGTATTCCAGTGAATTTAACTAAACTGAATCAAAGGCACTTTAATTCTGACTGAGAGTGTCCACACAGGGTTTTAAAGCAGTTTAACTAATTCACTTTAAATTTATGCCTTTCGTTAATTCAGATTAATTTTCCTGAGTGTTGTCTTGTAGACAAGCCCTAAGAAATCCCTTTGCTAAACTTGTGTTGCTTGCCTTACTGCTATGTTTTCCCTGAAGGGAGTAACTAGGAAACCAGAGCTCCCATAGCTAGGAGGAACGTTTCTAAGCAACTGGCGGCTTGGGAGGGCTGAGGTGCTGGTGTAGTCAGATAGACAGTGGGCTTCCACTGCCAGAGAAAAGTGTCAGACCAGGGCCTTCACGTTGGAAGTGTGCCTTGGAGACCCAGAGATATGATCAATGATCAGTTACTATCCAGGCCCAAGGAAGCTTACAAGCACACAGGATTCAGTGATTAGAGCCAATCACAACAGACTGGGGTCTGTTCAGAGAGGAGGACTGGGACCAGGTTGTGACAACAGTTTATAAGGTAATTTAATAGAGTACAATCTACTAAATATTAGCTCAGGCATATCTGTATATTAATAGACAGATTTCTCCTAGAAAACAAGGTACAAAGGGGTTGTCACATATTTATATGGATTTCTTTTAGCTAGCATAACCTGATGATATGACAGTTGCTTAGGTAACTGAATGTGTTTTGCTTAAGAGCAGTAGAAAAATGCCTGTGAGAATGTGCATTTAGGGTGAAATTCACCACTTCACCCAAAAAGTCTGAGAAGTTGGGCTATGTGCAGAATGCGAAGCGGGGCTCCTGACCCCGTACAAAAGTTCCCAGCCAATGAAACCCTGTACATTAAATCTGAATACTCCTCACCACAGTGCTCCCCTCCTCCTGTCCTATTCTAAGCTAGCGTGGAGCCCAGCTATATGGCATGGAGGGAGTGCCCTGCCAAGTGGGTGCTGCACCCACAGTCTAAGACTAGAAGCCTTGTGCATCCCTTGACACAGGTGAATTGCAGATCCTTTATGGTGCAGAAGGCCTTTTGGGGCACTTCTCAAAGTTATTTCAACCATGGCTGGCATTCATGATTGTTATACTATCTGTCTACTAAACACTTCATGAAATAAAGGTGGGGTTTATTCATAGAATCATAGAATATCAGGGTTGGAAGGGACCTCAGGAGGTCATCTAGTCCAACCTACTGCTCAAAGAAGGACCAATCCCCAACTAAATCATCCCAGCCAGGGCTTTGTCAAGCCTGACCTTAAAAACTTTGAAGGAAGGAGATTCCACCACCTCTCTAGGTAACCCATTCCAGTGTTTCACTACCCTCCTAGTGAAAAAGTTTGTCCTAATATCCAAACTAAACCTCCCGCACTGCAACTTGAGACCATTACTCCTCGTTCTGTCATCTGCTACCACTGAGAACAGTCCAGATCCATCCTCTTTGGAACCACCTTTCAGGTAGTTGAAAGCAGCTATCAAATCCCCCCTCATTCTTTTCTTCCGCAGACTAAACAATCCCATTCCCTCAGCCTCTCCTCATAAGTCATGTGTTCCAGTTCCCTAATCATTTGTGTTGCCCTCCGCTGGACGTTTTCCAACTTTTCCACATTCTTCTTGTAGTGTGGGGCCCAAAACTGGACACAGTACTCCAGATGAGGCCTCACCAATGTCGAATAGAGGGGAATGATCAGGTCTCTCGATCTGCTGGCAATGCCCCTACTTATACACCCCAAAATGCCATTGGCCTTCTTGGCAACAAGGACACACTCTTGATTCCTATCCAGCTTCTTGTCCACTGTCACCCCTAGGTCCTTTTCTGCAGAACTGCTGCCGAGCCATTCGGTCCCTAGCCTGTAGCGGCACATGGGATTCTTCCGTCCTAAGTGCAGGACTCTGCACTTGTCCTTGTTGAACCTCATCAGATTTCTTTTGGCCGAATCTTCTAATTTGTCTAGGTCCTTCTGTATCCTATCCCTACCTTCCAGCGTTTCTACCTCTCCTCCAAGTTTAGTGTTATCTGCAAAACTTGCTGAGGGTGCAATCCACGCCATCCTCCAGATTATTAATGAAGATATTGAACAAAACTGGCCCCAGGACCGACCCTTGGGGCACTCCACTTGATACTGGCTGCCAACTAGACATGGAGCCATTGATCACTATCTGTTGAACCCGACAGTCTAGCCAGCATTTTATCCACCTTACAGTCCATTCATCCAGCCCATACTTCTTTAACTTGCTGGCAAGCATACTGTGGGAGACCGTGTCAAAAGCTTTGGTAAAGTCAAGGAAGGCAATCATGGAAGGCAATTAGAGTAGTCAGGCATGACTTGCCCTTGGTGAATCCATGCTGACTGTTCCTGATCACTTTCCTCTCCTCTAAGTGCTTCAGAATTGATTCCTTGAGGAGCTGCTCCATGATTTTTCCAGGGACTGAGGTGAGGCTGACTGGCCTGTAGTTCCCCGGATCCTCCTCCTTCTCTTTTTTAAAGATGGGCACTACATTAGCCTTTTTCCAGTTGTCTGGGACCTCCCCCGATCGCCATGAGTTTTCAAAGATAATGGCCAATGGCTCTGCAATCATATCCGCCAACTCCTTTAGCACTCTTGGATGCAGCGCATCCGGCCCCATGGACTTGTGCTCGTCCAGCTTTTCTAAATACTCCCAAACCACTTCTTTCTCCACAGGGGGCTGGTCACCTCCTACCCATGCTGTGCTGCTCAGTGCAGTAGTCTGGGAGCTGACCTTGTTCGTGAAGACAGAGGCAAAAAAAGCATTGAGTACATTAGCTTTTTCCACATCCTCTGTCACTAGGTTGCCTCCCTCATTCAGTAAGGGGCCCACACTTTCCTTGACTTTCTTCTTGTTGCTAACATACCTGAAGAAACCCTTCTTGTTACTCTTAACATTTCTTGCTAGCTGCAAATCCAAGTGTGATTTGGCCTTCCTGATTTCACTCCTGCATGCCTGAGCAATATTTTTATTCTCTTCCCTGGTCATTTGTCCAGTCTTCCACTTCTTGTAAGCTCCTTTTTTGTGTTTAAGATCAGCAAGGATTTCACTGTTAAGCCAACCTGGTTGCCTGCCATATTTACTATTCTATCTATGCATCGGGATGGTTTGTTCCTGCAACCTCAATAAGGATTCTTTAAAATACAGCCAGCTCTCCTGGACTCCTTTCCCCCTCATGTTATTCTCCCAAGGGATCCTGCCCATCAGTTCCCTGAGGGAGTCAAAGTCTGCTTTTCTGAAGTCCAGGGTCTGTATTCTGCTGCTCTCCTCTCTTCCTTATTCTTTGCCTTAGTCTCTCACTCGCCTTTGGAGCACCCCCCTCACACAAATCTTCTTCAGTCCCTCCCATCTCAAAAAAACCCCCCAGGCTAGACCCCACTGGCCTCTCCAACTGCCACCCATCTCCGTTCTCCCTTTCATCTCTAAGCTCACTGAATGTACTTTCTATAGTCACGGTCTGTAATTCCTCTTCTACTGATGGGGTATACCAACCCCACAGTGAGCCAGCAAGGGTTAATAAGCTGTTGTGGGCCCGCTCAGCCCTGCCCCATAACACCTGCACTCACTACCTCTGGAGCATCTGGTCTGTGAGCTAGAGGCAGTTAACAAGGAAAGAGGACAGTTCAGTAGTGAGCTGAGCAGGAAGGACAACATGTGTCCTGTCCTTTGCTCCCTGAGGAAAGGCTCATCCCATCCCAACCCAGCATAGCATAGCATAGCGTGTCTGCAGAGACTGTTGACTGCCAGATGCCTCTGGAGGAAGGTAGGTCTGGAATAGGACTACTGAGTTTGTTTTTTGGACTATTACATTGTTTTACTACTAAAAGATGTATTGCGGTGTCTGTACTATCTGGAATAAACCTGTGTGGCCTAAAGGCTGCTGGGTTGTCTGTGCTGCCTGGAGCAGGCCCGAGGGGCCTAATGTGTCTGTGGCAAGGAACCTCTGCCTAGGAGTGTTGTAGAGGCCTGCTTCAATAAATTCTGTGGACTTTTGCACCCTATTTGAGTTTCCCCTCCAGTTTGCTGTGGACCCTGAAGAGCATGTGGTCACATGTGGTAGAAAATGTGAGCAGGATCTACTTCCTGCAGAAGATGAAGGCCTGAGTGATCTGTATCTTCAAGGACCCCACAGTGGGGAATGGCAGTTAGTCTTGCTGGGGACATCTGTCTGTGAGCTAGGGGGCAAAAGCAAACATTGGTTCAACAAGTCATAATCCATTTGCAGCCACTAGGAGAGAACAACTGTTCTGATGAGGCTTGTCTCAGACAAAGATGGGGTTGTCTCATGACCTTTGGAAGGTTGGTGACAGTAGCCCAGTGGTCATTTTGCTGCCTCCGTAACAGATTGGGGCACCCCACCCATATATTGAGGCCTGGATGCGAGGGCTGCATAAGACTATGCACTGGTGGAGGTGGACATATTGGATTACCTAGACATAATGGAGGAGGAAACCTGCCAGCAGCAGTTCCAGGAGGAAAAAATATCTCTCGGTAAACTGGTCTCATGTGGTTGTCCAAAAATGGAAGGCTCTGTGCTGGAGATAGCTGCAGCCTGAAAAATGGATTGTTGTATAGGTCACTGAATGTATACTCGTAGAACAGTTTGCACAGATACTCCTGGCTGGGGAAGAGACTGGGCACTCAGGAACTGAGCCAGAACACTCGCTGAGGCAATTCAACTGATGGAAGATTTTATGACTGCTCAGGGGCACCCAGGGAGAGGCAGCCTGAGGCTAGAGGGTCAGCTCAGAGACTTAGCTAGGAGTCTCAATGTCAGAATAGCCAAACTGCAGGTGCAAACCAGTGACCCTTGAAAGCCCTTAGCAAGTTTCAGGGGCCCTGTCTGGGATGGGTAGGGAAACCTGGATGACATAGGTTTGAGCCAGCCCAAAATCATGGCGCCACCCACAGTCCAGCATCTGAAAAGACTAGGGACCTGGCACCAGTTTGTCACACAAGGTAGAACCTGCCCAAGTGCTAGAGTCATGGACTGACTCCATCTCTGTCTTTCAAGTGGACATTCTGGCCCCATGTATCACAACTGAACTTTCATGGAATATAGTTTTGGATTGAGGAAAACTGGGCCTGAAAACCATCAACGGCCAAGTTGACCATTCCCATCCAAGTAAATGGGATCAAAATCACAGGTCTTGGTGACTCACAATGTGGCAAGACCCTGGTGTAGGACCACTTCATAAAGGGCAGGAACCCCTTGGGGGGATGATTTATTTACAGTTTATCAACAACAAAGTTAAGTCATATCCTAGTGCCTGAGTGCAGCTGACCATAAGCTAATATATGGAGTTCCTCACTGTGCGAGTAGCCTCAACACTGACCTACCCAGTGACTTTTGGGCTGGGACTTGGAATATTTTGAGGAAGTGCTGGAAAAATTCAGGGAACTGTAGGAAGCCCCAGGACACTGACCACAGACAACACAGAGAAGAGAACCAAAGGGCCCATGAATTGGGTAAAGAAAGGTGAGGAGGCAGACACTGGGGAAGGTAGGTCAGGTCATCTGGAGGCTTCCTCAGTCTCCCTTCTGGGTAAACAGTCAAGGCATCCCCCCTTACAGGACACAGAACTTCTGTCCATGTTCTCCAACTGAAAAAGAGAACAATGGGCAGACGAGACCCTGAATGGGTCCACAGCAAGCCAACCAATACCCAAATTTGAACTCCAAGTGGAAAGTCTACTAACTCAAGAAGGACAACTAGAGCTGAGAAGTGTGAACATAGCTCCTGTTCTCACCAACATACTTGCAGAAAGTCCTGTGGTTGGCACGTCACCCCATTTGTTATGCATTTCAGTAAAAAGAAAACACTTGAAAGAATCTTAGGCTATTTTTTTCTGGCCTGGAATGTACAAAATGGTAGCAGACTTCTGTGCTCCTTGTTTTGAGTGCCAACTTGTTGCGCCCAAAGGAGCAGCAGAGGCTCCTTTATTCCCTCTCCCACTGGTGGATACCCTTTTTGAGCAGATAGGAGTGGATCTGGTAGGACCCCTCAAGAAAAGTGCAGGGGGATATCTCTCTATATTGGTAACTGTGGGTTATGGTACCCGGTACCCAGAGGTGATCTACTTACACTAGACTAGTGCAAAGACCATTGTGACTGAGCTGATAAAATTTTTCACCCAGGTGGGTTGTCCTGGGAGGTCTTAACAGATCAGGGAACCAACTTCATGTTACGGCTCATGAAGGAGGCATGAGGTATGTTAAAAAAATGTAAACTCTTTGAACCTCCTTGTACCACTCCCAAACAGATGATCTAATTGATCATTTAAATCAGGCTCTGAAAATTATGTTAAAGAAATTTATTGCAATGGACTTCCACTATTGGGACCAACTGCTCCCCCCACCCTCTTGTTTGCTATGTGGGAAGCTCCCCAGTCATCAGCTGGATTTTCCCCTTTTGAACTTCTATCTAGGAGGCAGCCTCGGGGAATCCTAGAGCTTGTGTGAGAGATGTGGGAGGATCAGGGTCTCAAGACTGAGAATGTAGCCCATTATGGCCTGCAGCCAAGTGGCAGAGGCCCTATGAGGTAATCTGGCAGGTGGGGCAAGCAAATTATGTGCTGAGGCAACTGAACAAATGGATAACAACACAGATATATCACGTGAACCTCCTAAACCCATGGAAGGCCCAGGAGGGATGTTTATGGCCCTTACTCACCAGAAATGGAATTAGGAGCTTTTGGGAATTCGAGCCTGTACAGGTCAGGGACAAAGTCTACCCTAACCAAAGGGCACAAGTCCAGCAACTGGTAGTCTCCTTCTCAACTCTGCCAGGTGGGACTCACTTAATACAGCACCACATTCAAACAGAGCCAGGGCAATGAGTTTGGGAAAACCCTTTCCCTCTTCTCCTGAAAAACATGAGCTCCATGCCATGCTAGCGCAGAGCTTTATCAAAGAATCCTGCAGTGAGTGGCACAGCACTATTGTGTTAGTTTCCATATCAGATGTGACCACTAGATTTTGTATCAATTTTTGGAAAGTAAATTTTGCCATTTACAAATTTGAACATGAACTACTAGACCAGTTGGGGAAGCCAGATATATCACTACACTGGACCTGACCAAAGGGTACTGGCGGATTCTGTTCATACTGGAATCCTGCAAGAAGGCAGCTATCACCAGGCCATATGGTTTCTACCATTTTCAAATTATGCCTTTTAGCCTGCCTGGGGCACCCACTACATTCCAACCGCGACTGGACTAAGATCTCCAGACCTAGGGCACATATGATGCTGCTTACTTAGATGACGTCATTGTGATGCTGGCAGGTCAGATGCCAGCTCTTGACAAGGCTGCAGGCATTAGCTAAGAACTGACAAACTCATAGCTGGAGACCCAACCACTTCACTTATGTGTTAGTGTTGCTCAAAATAGTCTTATAAGAATGTATTTAGTGTTCAGACTTTATAGAATGTTTGTAGGTTGCTGTATGCATTCATCTTATTTGTAATGTCTGCATTCCATGCTAAAAGGAAATATGTAAGTTTTGCTTCATAACTTTGTTTGCTCTAAACTTGTGACCTCAGATGGGAAGAGTGTTTTCCCCTGTGCCTCCAGAAGAACTATCCAAATCAGATGGGCCATCAAGGAACATCACAATAAAAAGGATTGGTGAATGGCCCTATCACATCTTGGAAATCCTTTGTGAAAGGAAGCTCCTCCTATGGACTTGGAGATTGAATGAAGGAAATAAAACAAAGACACAGGAAAATGTTCCATCTGTTTGTTGTTTGAACTGTCACAGGCCTTGAGATGCCAAACTGAAGCCAGAGACCCCCAAAGGTTACCTCTGGGTCTGCCATGGAAGACACTTTGAATTGACAGATCACTACAGCTCTGTCACTCTTAGGATTTAGATTGCAACTCATTTGTGTCTATGTTTGCTTGTTTTAGCCTGTAAATAACTCTCCTTTCTTTTTCATAGTTAATAAACCTTTAGATACTTTATTACAGGACTGGCTACAGGCATTGTCTTTGGTGTAAGATCTAAGGTACCAGTAGATCTAGGGTAAGTGACTGGTCTTGTGGGACTGGAAGCAATCTGAACATTGTGGGTTTTTTGGTTTTGGGTTTTTTTTTTTTGGTGTAAGAGACCATTTATCACTCTGTCCAGCTTGTCTGAGTGGCAAGATAGACTGGACAGTCTAAGTGGACTGTCTATAATCCCATGGTGAGACTGTTGTAGTGATCAAAGGCTTCACACATTTGTCACTGGGTTGTGATGAAATCTAATTATAGAATTTACCCGCAGTTTGGGTTGTCTGCCCTGTTTTTGACAGTCTGCCCTGAGGTAGTCACACCCTGTCATGAGCCACTCCAGACAGCGTGAAAGTCATCATTTATAGCTGAGATTGGGAGACCCACCTTGTTCATGTATCAGCTCTGGTCCCTGGAGGAGGCAGGGCTGATGGTGAACCCAGCCAAATGCAAAACTGGAAAGGAGGAAACTATTTACTTTGTACACACTGCAGAGAAGGGCTAAGACCTGCCCTGATAGACAAGATGCAGGCCTTGACAGTCTGTCCTGCCCCAACGATGAAAAAAATAGGAGCAAAGTTTCCTGGGGCTTGCCGGGTATTATCAACAGTTTGTGTCAAGATTTTTAACAATAGCAGCCCCCTCATGGACCAGATCAAAGAAAGCTCCCTGAGCAAGGTCTGCTGGTCCGATGCCTCTGAAAGAGCTTTCCAGTCATTAAAGAAGTGCTTGTGTGAGGAATTGGTCCTGTATAGTCCAGATTTCTTGAAGACATTTAACTTGCAAACCGATACTTCAGATGTCAGATTGGAGGCAGTGTTGTTCCAAGAAGTCCAGTCAGAAGAACGTCCAGAGCTATATATTAGCTGCAAGTTCTTTCACAGGGATTTGGCCCCTTCTGCTATTGAGAAAGAAGGCTTGGCTGTAAAATGTACAATGGATGACATCGTTATTACCTCCTTGGGAACTCATTCAGCCTGGTTATGCATCAGACCCCCTTAAGATGGATAAAGTTTATGAAAGAAATACACCCCCGATTAATGATGTGGTACCTAGCCCTTCAACCAAGTGTTTTTCAGGTTCAGCATAAAGCAGGGAAAGCACCCCTGAATGTTGACTTCTTCTCTCATGGGACTAGGGGTTGGAGGGTGAACAGTCGACCTCTATGTCCAGTCCCTTGGGAACTGGCTTGAGAGAGAGGGTGTGTGATGGGGTATATGTGTGGGGAACTCTCTCAATAAACTCTGTGGACTTTTGCACCCTATTCAAATCTTCCCTGTAGTTTGTCTTGGGTCCTGAAAAACATGTGGTCATACGCCTCACAATTCCATCCTAAACTCTCTCCAATCCTTGTGTTTCACTGAAATTGCTCTCACCTAAGTCTCTAATAATGACGTTTTCCTAGCTAAAGTTCAGAACCTGTACCCCTTTCTCATATTCCTTGATCTGTCATCTGTCTTGGACACAGTCAATTATGTTCTTCTTTATTTTAAATCTTGCCCTACTTTGGTTTCCTGCGTCTCTCCCCATTCCTGGTTCTCCTCCAACCTCTCTAATCACTTCTTTAGAGTGTCCTTTGGAGGATCCTCCTCATCTGCCTTCCAGCTTTCTGTGGGGTGCCCCAATGCTCGACCCTTGTTCCCCTTCTCTTCACCCTTTACACCTTATCTCTGGGTAATCTCATCTGCAAACACAAATTCAACTACCATCTCCATGGTGATGACTTATAGATCTACCTCACTACTCCACACCTGTCTCCTTCTGTCTAAGCGAAAATATTGGCTTGTCTCTGACATTTACTTGCAGATGTCTAGCTGACAGCTCAAGCTAAACATGGCTAAAACAGAGCTCTTAATTCCCCCCCGCAACACGCCCCACTGCCTGCTTTTGTGATCACTTTAGAGAATATCACCATTCAGCCTGTCACTCAGGCCTGTAACCTGGGCAGCATATTCAGCTGGGAACTCTTGCTAGGCCCTCACATCCAGGATATGTTTAAATTTTGCTGATTCTTTCTGCATAAGATGTCCACACTGTAAAGTGAAGGTGTGATTTTTAGTATGGGTAAGCAGACCAGTACCAGCTTTTATCTAGCAAGACTGGGTAATGATAGCAGTGCAGCTGTATTGGCATGGATTTCAGCACAGGCAAGAAGCCAGAGTATAAGCCCTCCAGGGACCTTGGGTAAGTACTCTGATTGGTAGCCTGTGCTGAAACCTGTGCCACCATGTCTACACTGGCATTATTATCCATTCTAGCTAGATTAAAGCAAACATGTGCCCATGCTACAATCACACCTGCACATGTCAGTATCATACCCTAAGATACGGCCTTTCCTATTCATCCACATAGCTAAAACTCTTGTTCCGAAACTCTTCATCATGCATATTAATTTCAGTCACACCCTTCTCTTTGGCAGTGACAAATGCAGTCTTGTCCCATTCATATCCACTCAGAAAGCTGCTGCAAAGATTATTTTCCTAACCTGTTGCTTCACCCATGTCAGCTCTCCCTCTGAATCCCTCCCTCTGAATCCCTCCATTGTCACCTCCTTCTTTATCACATCAAACATAAGCTGCTTGTATTCATTCTTCTCACTCAATCCCTACTCTACCTAACATCTCTCATTCTCCATCAAGTTCTCGCTGCTCTCTTCCAGTTGGCCAATGATGTCAACCTCCACTGCCCTAAATTTTCAAACAAACACCTTAGTGCTTTCTGCTATGCTGCCCCATATGCTTGCGAGGCAGGCACTCTCTGTAAACATCCGCCAAGCTACTTCACTAGCCACCTTCAAATCCCTCCTCAAAAGTCTCCTGTGCTGAAACCTACATAAAGCTTGACAATTATCAGGCTGCTAGCGTGCAGAGACCACCACCTGTCATGCTGACTGATATTGACTGCCCTCTCTGTCTGTATCTATATGTTGTCCCTTGTCTTATACCTACAGTTTGGGGCAGGGAAGATCTTTTTGTTCTGTGTTTGTACTATGTGGCTCTTGGTCCATGACAATGGCTCCAAGATGCTACAGTACCACTCCTGGGTGTTTTCTGATATAGTAAAGGATAGCATTTTGATAAAGAATAACCTGGAGGCAGGTTCTTCCCTACAGTAGAGAGAGACATTGTCTACAAGATCGGGAGGTGGCAGATGTATTAAAAACTATGCAAAAAAAAAATCTTGTAAAGCTGTAGCTCCTTTCCTTTGCGTCTTCCTGCATTCTAGTGCCCTTCAGCTCCCTTCACATTCCTGTCCTCCTTGCCCCTCACTCCTCTGAAGAGCTGCTGTCCTATCCCTCACAGTACTATCCTTATAGATGCTACAGAAAGGACCAGTATGATGACCCAATCTGACCTCTTGAAGAACACAGGCCATAGAATTTCAGCAGTAATTCTTGCATCAAGGTGTTATGTAAGACCACACATTATGTGGTAGCCATGCAACACCTAAAAATATTACAAGATGAGTTAAGAACGGGTTTTAATTTCTTACCCTGTTTTTTGGGGGGTTTAAATCAGACCATTAATGTTATCAGTGTATTCTTCTTGTTCTTGTATTTTTCATTTTTTTTATTTTGTTAGAGATAGGATCAAGCCAAACAGTGTTTATCCAGATTGAGATTTCAAACACCCAAAGGGTTGGGGGTGCTTGTAGCTGGGGTTTTGGATTGAGACACTTGCTATTTATTATTATTTATTTAGATAGCAGCCACCTGAGCAACTGTACTGTGAAATACACAAGCTGGGCTGAGAAGCCTACAGAACTGATCCTGGTAATCCTTACTCAGGTGAGTAGTCCTTACTTACTTGAGTATCTCTAAGGAAGTAAATGAAATTACTCACAAGTAAAAGTTTCCAAGGTCCGGCCCTAAAGGCACAATGGGTACAGAGACAGAACAATGCAATATGGAACAAATGGATAATGGAGTGTGGTCATTAGAGTTGGTATGTTTCATGGCATAGATGGATTTTTCACAGTAGTACTAAAAAAGAAAGCTCTCATTGAAATCTAAAAGAGTTGGCTACTTTTTTTCAAAACAGACCCTAGCGCTTGTGGGCACTGCTTTGCATCAACAGATCACAAGTTTTTTATTTAATTGTATGTGATGCAGGGAGAAGCATTAAGGACAAACAATATTCCATCACATCAAATCAATTTTAAACTAACAAACCACGATTCTGGCTGAAAACTGATGCTAATGGAGGGCCTGATGCTGCAAATACTGAGAACCTATTGCCAGGTATGGATCACTTTTGACTCTCATGGACTACAGTGGGAATAGAGGGTCATGCTCCACCGTTTTTAGAAAAAGCTCAGGACCCCACAGGATCAGCCCCTGCCCTCTTTTCCTCCTGCGACCAAACTTTTACTTTAGTCAAGGATAAAGCCTTCAGTTTTAGGCCCTGATTCAGCAAGTGCTTAACATTAAGCACAGGCTTAGCTTACTCCTGTGCTTAGGTGTAAGAGCAGTCCTGGATAGGGAAGGAATTAAGCATATTTAGATGATGCACTGACCTGGGGCTCTGGTTGTTTTAATCTGATCTTGCGCCCAAGTATCATTTAGGAAGGAAAATTGTGTCTATTTTTGTTTCACTGTTGGAATGAACATAAATAAATCTGACAGAAGAAATCATTAATAAAAATAGTTCTTCATATAAATTATCGTTTAAACAGATTTTTTAAAACGAGAGTTAATCTCATTTTCAGTTTTTTCTCTTGCTAAAATCCAGAAGGACAAACTAACAAATGCACGTGCAGTCCCAGTTACCAGGGCTACAAATGATGGCCATTTTCTCCCACAATCATAGAAACAAGACAACAACAAACACAAATTACCTGTAATTTTCTTATTCCCATAATTCACTTCACACTTCCATGGCTAAAGATGAATAAAGGAAAATAGGATTCATATTTCCGTGAAAAGGTGTTAAAACCTGTGCTCACTCAGACCTTAAATGAAAGCTGTCTCTTACCATAAATGTGAAAAATTAAAATAAAATCTTTGCTAAAATCGGGAGAAATGCTTAAGACCTTTTCAGTCTATTTGAGTGGAAATGTAACTTGCCATTCCACAAATGGATGTTACACTCTTTTAAAACATAAAATTCCTTTTAAAGGGCATTCTGTTTTTTGTGTGTTGATACCAGTCTCACTTTGGAGCACGGTAAAGTACTCTGGATCTTAAAAAAATCTTATCTTAGAAAAAGGTAACTTATAGTCCTAGCTTCTTCGTGAACATCCTGTTTCAGAGCCAGGGATGGCCCTTATGCACAAGCAAGTGCACAATCAAGCACCTGCTCATTTGGGGATCCAAATCCCATGCAAGCTCTACAGTTATTTGGCCAGCACTGTTTCCCTTCAGGTATGTCTACGCTGCAGCTGGGAGTGTGCTTCCCGGCGCAGACAGACATATGTCTGTCTCAAGCAGAGCTAGCACACTAAAAATAATGTAGCTGGGAGGTGGTGGCTCAGACAAGCTGCCCAAGTACCTATACAGCAGATCCAGACAGGTTTTTACCCAAGCAGCTTAGCCTGAGCTGCTGCCCATGCTACCCCTAGCTACTCTTCTATTTTTAGCATACCGTAGAACCTCAGGGTTATGAACACCAGAGTTACGAACTGACCAGTCAGCCACACACCTCATTTGGAACCAGAGGTACGCAATCAGGCAGCAGCAGAGACCAAAAGAAAGAAAGAAAGAAATACAGTACAGCAGTGGTTCTCAAAGCCGGTTCACCGCTTATGCAGGGAAAGCCCCTGGCGCGCCAGACCGGTTTGTTTAGCTGCCGCGTCCGCAGGTTCAACCGATCACAGCTCTCACTGGCCGTGGTTTGCCGCTTCAGGCCAATGGGCGCTGCGGGCAGTGGTGCAGGCTGAGGGATGTGCTGGCCGCCCTTCCTGCAGCCCCCATTGGCCTGGAGTGGTGAACCGCAGCCAGTGGGAGCTGTGATCGGCCGAACCTGCAGACACGGCAGGTAAACAAACCAGTCCGGCGCGTCAGGGGCTTTCCCTGCATAAGCGGCGGACCGGCTTTGAGAACCACTGCAGTACAGCACTGTGTTAAATGTAAACTACTAAAAGAATAAAGGGAAGGCAGCATTTTTCTTCTGCATAGTAAAGTTTCAAAGCTGTATTAAGTCAATGTTCAGTTGTAAACTTTTGAAAGAACAACCATAACGTTTAGTCCAGAGTTACGACAACCTCCATTCCCAAAGTGTTCATAGCTCTAAGGTTCTACAGTACTCATGCCTGACTGCTCGCGCTGGTAAGCATGCTCCAAGCTGCAGTGTAGACTTAACCTTACTGGTACTGAAGAGGAAAGAAACAATACATTGACAGACACCTGTAAGCAATGCAGAACTACAGCGTGAAGCAACTCATGGCCTGATGCGTCTGCCTCTGACACGTCCAAAAGTTTGTAAGTAAGCTCTTAATGGTGTTCCAGAAAATATAAGGCTAGCCCTCTATGGAGCACAGTGCTGCAAGATATTCATCACACTGCATTCTTAATGCTACACTGAACTCTCTTCCTTCTCCCTACAAGCAGTGAGCCCAAGCTGTAGATGTGAAGGTGGTTCCGCTTTCTAATTAGGCAAAGCATGCCTACAGCATTTTGCTTCTATAAAATACCTTTGATAAAAGAAGTATTCACTGAATGTCTGCTGGAGGAACCACAAGATTCAGTGGAAAGATTCCCGTTGAGTTCAGTGGGCTTTAGATCAGGCCCAGAATGAAGAGAATTCCTTTATGATTCCTGTGTAATTATTATATAGCTAGTTGAAAACATTTTCAGTGGAACGGTTTTTCATTGAAAAATGTAATTTAGTTGAAGTTGCAACATTTCATGGGAACATGTTGATTTCCACAAAATTTTCTATGGGAAAAAGTAAAAAAAAAAAAAAAAAAGGTTTCATATTGTCAAATAATTTCATTTGCACTTTTATATTAAAATCTTGATTTAAATATTAAATTATATTTGCATATAATATTTACTTGTAGGCGTATAAATATATATATTTAATATGTTATATAATAAACATGTAAAACAAAAATTATTCAAAACAATAACATGAAACATTTCAACACGTCCCAACTAATGTTTTAAAATTTTCATTTCACTGCAATTTTGGCTTTTCATTATGATCTGGAATGATTTTTTTTTTAAATGTCAGAATTTCTCATGGAAGAGAAATTCCAGTTCCTGATAACTCTAAAAACCCTACCATTATGTAGACAGTGGGATGACATTGCTTAGTTACCAATCAAATGAGTACACCACTCTATAAATGATGGCACCCGAAACATATTTTTGTTAAAATATCAACAATGTTGCTTAAAAAAATACCATTTTAACTAGAGTGGCCACATTGAAAAATCTTTATGACACAAAAAAATCAATAAAAGACACCATTATGTCTGTAAAACTAAAATAATAAGGAAGAAATAAGGGTAAAAAATCATGGCCATTGGTTTCCCAAGTACTATTGCTGGGTATTGGGCAGATATCCGAAGGAAGAGAAGAAGAAGCATCTGCAATGTCTGTTGTAGCTTGGCATGCTTGTAACACCTTCTCCCCACATTCCCATCCCTGCAGTGGGGAAGGACCGGAGGATCTTTGTACCAGCCCCACTTGAAATGTATTCAAAATCTAACAGTAAATTTAAACTTTAAATGGAATCCTAACTGCTTTTCTTGTTAACCAGAGAGTTTAAGAACAGTAAATAGGGAGATAATATTTTTAAAAAATGTCAGTTCTCTCAAGTCTTCCTTTGCTGGATAAAGTCTTTTAATTAAATTACTTTTAATGTAAGTTTCTCCAAAGATAAAAGGTATTAAGGGCTTGATCCTTCAAGCTTCTTAAAGCTGCTGACAAGAAATGTAATGAACCAAAGCACTAGAACTTCGCACACTGGGTGAAATCCTGTCTCAGTGAAGTCAATGGGAGTTTTGCCATTCACTTCAGTGGGGCCAGGATTTAACCCTCAGTCTTTGCTAAGTACCCATGCCAGTAGGCTTTAAAACATTGTGGAGAATTTATGCTGTACTTAACAATGTGAGCAAATCCATCACTGAGGAGAGCACTGCTGAAGGGAGCGGAGTTGGCAAGGCTGGGTACAGCCCATGCCTGGCCAGGACGTAATCTGCTTTAATGCAATCCAGTGAATGCACAAAAATATGTGAAGAGCCAATTTTAGGATTTTCAGTTTCTCCCACTGACAGTCACTGCTTGACAACTATTTGACTGTGCTTAAGAGCTGCACTTAGACAAAACTTAGAGCAGGGGTAGTCATCATAAGCCATTGCCAGGCATGCTTCCAATGGAACATTGTTTCTCCTGTATAGCTGCTCTGTGCTTCATGTCTTGTACAGCACACAGAGTTCTTGAAACAGTCTGTCTCCTTCGTTTACCACACTTTTTTAAATCATGTACAAAAAAAGCACCACCCTCAGCAATCTTACTGATGGCTCAGTATTTTTCTCTCACAAACCTTCTACTTACAAGACTGAGACCTTAAAATCTGTAGGGTTCTGAACTTGCATCACACGCTCTTAAAGAGTAAGCGTAAGCAAAACTAGTTCCAATTTCAATTATTCAAATCCTTAGTTACTACAGTTGCTGTCTTTGTTTTGTCAAAGTCAGCTTATGTTTTCCTTTCCAGATTGAAAAGGCTTCCTATAATGGGCTAAGAAAGGAGAAATTGTTAATTACTTATTCTCCTTTTCAGTTAACGGTGATTCACCGAGGCTAAGGCCAAATTTTCGTCTTGCCAACTAAAAGCATTCTTTGCTTGGTCCACTCTTATTTCGGTGCTCAAAGTCTTCTGTGTTTGGTGGTTATGTCCCAGGTTCTTCCTTAAAGAAGACGCTGTGACATATGGGTGAAACCCTGCTAGACTGTGTGTGAGCTGCAGCCATAAAGACTATTCAGCACACAAAGGCACATGTCATTGTGTTTGCAGATTTCACCTCTGTTTTGTTTTGCTGATTTATGAATCATGGAGTTATGACTCCTTCTTGGAATTACTTTTCACAGCTAGTCACATTCTGATAGGCTCAAGGCTATTAGGGATCTTTCACATGCAGATGAAAGTGGTGACTGACAGTTTTGTGCTACATATTAAAAAATGTGCACATAAACGTACATGCATTTCTGCATATACTTCTTTGAAGTGGACCCACTTTTGGAGCAAAGGCAATAGAGAAATGAAGCTAATACCAAGAGTTACATGGAAAATATGCGTGGGGAAATCAACAATTTTCACAAAACATTTCCCCAGCTTTTGTTGAATTTTCATTTACTCATTTTCTGACCAGCACCTTGACTATAGGGTTGCCAACTGCCTAATCGCACAAACCCGAACACCCTTGCCCGGTCCCCTGCCCCAGCCTTCCCCGAGGCCATGCCTCTTACTTTCCCCTTCTCCTAGGCCCCTCCCTTGCTCTCATTCATTGAATAGATCATTCATTGCCTCACTTACTTTCACCAGACTGGGGGCAGTTGCACTGGGTTGCAGGAGGGGGTGCGGGCTCTAGGAAGGAGTTTGGGTGTGGAAGGGGGTGCTGATTGCAGTCTCTGGGAGGGAGTTTGGGTGCGGGAGGGTGCGGGATGCGGGCTCTGGGAGGGAGTTTGGGTTCAGGAGGGATTGTAGGGAGCAGGCTCTGGGAGGGAGTCTAGTGCAGGAGGTGGTGTGGCGTGCGGGCTCTGGGAGGGAGTTTGGGTGCGGGGTGTGGGGTCTGGGCTGGGGCAGGGAGTTGCGGTGCAGAGAGGGTGAGGGGTCAGCACTTATCTTGGGCAGATTCCAAAAGTGACCAGCACATCCCTTTGGCAGTGGCTCCTAGGTGGGGGGGAGGAGAGGGGGGTCTCTGCATGCTGCTGCCCCTGTCCTCAGGCACCTCTCCCACAGCTCCCATTGGCCTCAGTTCCCAGCCAATGGGAGCTGCAGAGTCAGAACTCGAGGTAGGGGCAGTGTGTGGAGACCCCATGCTCCCCTCTCCCAGGAGCCAGAGGGGATTCCTTCCTGCTTGCTTTCAGTGCTGGCTGCTTCCAGGAATGGTGTGTAGCCAAGGCAGGTAGGGAGCCTGCCTTAGCCCCTCTGCGTGCCAGACTGTCAGTGCCTAAACTCTCCCGGTTTGGCTGCAGTAGCCTCTGGGAGATAGAGCATGATTCTGATAGACTCATGGCGAAACTAGGAGAGTTGGCAACCCTATTTGAATAACGGAGTCTGAAATAATTGAATAACTAAAATAAAATAATGGATCTATCTCAGAATGGGTTTAGCTTCAGGAGCTACACTTGACCAAGATCTTTTGCAGATACTTGGATTGGGCACTGTCTTACGCATTCATTGCCACACTGGAATGTATTTTTCTAATAGAAGACATTTTCATAATGCAGTGGGTGGGAGTAACGACTTTGCTTGTCTAAGCAACATGACCCACAATCTGTACATTGGTGTTTATTGGCTACTACGTCACTGGCTATAAGCAAAAGGTTTGGAATAAAACATACCCCTGAATAACAGGCTAAGCACAAAATAACTTTTTAATGTATTTGGAACAGAATAAAGACACATGGGGAAGAGTTGAGGCACGTTCACTCTAAAAGGAGAACAGAATATGCTGGGAGCACAGAAGAATTCCTCTGTAATAAGAGTAAGTGTTGTACAAGCTAGATCCAAAAGAGCATGGATTGCATTTATAACTAGCCCTTCAGTGAAAATGTAGTTGGCCCTTGTGCAGTCTGAGAAAGTGGAGATTTCTTGGACACTCCGACCCTGATCATCCATGTAAAACCAGCCACAATGTGACTCTTTGTGTTAAATCAAAAAGAAAAGGAGTACTTGTGGCACCTTAGAGACTAACCAATTTATCTGAGCATAAGCTTTCGTGAGCTACAGCTCACTTCATCGGATGCATCCAATGAAGTGAACTGTAGCTCACGGAAGCTTATGCTCAAATAAATTGGTTAGTCTCTAAGGTGCCACAACTACTCCTTTTCTTTTTGTGAATACAGACTAACACGGCAGCTACTCTGAAACTTGTGTTAAATCAGTGGTTCTCAAACTTTTGTACTGGTGACCCCTTTCAAATAGCAAGCCTCTTAGTGCAACCCCTTCCTTATAAATTAAAAGCATTTTTTAAGATATTTAACACCATTATAAATGCTGGAGGCAAAGCGGGGTTTGGGGTGGAGGCTGACAGCTTGGGATCCCTCATGTAATAGCCTCGTGACCCCCTGAGGGGTTCCCATCCCCGGTTTAAGAACCCCTGTGTTAAATATTAAACTCACATCTAACATTGTGTACATTAATATAACACAATGTATACACGTATAAATAAAATATCATCCTTTCAGTGTATAATGTGCAACAGAAGCATTTAAAATGAAGTAACAATTATATTCAAATCACAGTGATATTTTCCTAGTGATTCAAAACAAAAGTTCATCCTTACGAATATTAATCACTGAAAAGGCTCAACAGGGGTCTGAAAAACAATACAAACTTTTAGGGCTAGATCCACAAAGGGATTTAGGGACTTGTCACTTCAGACACCTAACTCTACAATTTAGATTCTTAAAACTCCTGCTCAGTTGCTGCCTAACTCTATGAATTGGGCCAACAAATGTGCAAGAGCAACTCTGTAACCAAATGGCTAGGGCACTCACCTAGCAGATGGGTGACTCAGGTGCCAGTCTGCCTGGCTCCCTTTCCTAGTTAATTATTGATATGCAGTGGAACAGCTTCAACAGGACAGCTTCCTTCCCTAGAGCAGTCTGTAGGCCAGTGATTAGGGCACTCTCCTGAGGGGTGGGAGAGCCAAGTTCAATTCCCTACATTAGTCAGGCAGAAGAGAGAAGTTGAATCTAGGTCTCCCAGGGTGATTGGTCTAATGGCTACGCTAAAGGCTATTAGGTCATCTCTCCTCAGTATTTTGTGAGAAAGTGCTTAGGCACCTACCTCCTGCAGAGGGTTCACAGCTGTGAATCCTGAACAGAGATAGATGCCTCCCTCTAGCCTGGACATAGGTGCCTAACTTCCTTTGGAGGGTGGGGCTTTGGCCACACCCAGGGTGACCAGATGTCCCGATTTTATAGGGACAGTCCCAATTTTGGGGGCTTTTTCTTATATAGGCACCTATTACCCCCTACCCTCTGTCCTGGTTTTTTACACTTGCTATCTGGTCACCCTCGCCACACCCTCTCTTTGGCATTTCCTTCTGTCTATCTTAGGTGGGTCTCCACACAGCTTGCTGGCTTCTGTAAACCCCTTTTATGGACCTAACTCTCCCTATGCATCGTACAGGAAGCCTGGGTGCATAATTGGAGCTGAGGTGTCTACTCAGCGGCAGGGCACCTAAACTTCAGGTGTTACAACACTGAGTCTAAGTTCCCTTTGGGGATTTAGCTCTTACTGTTGAAAAAATTTAAAGGGTTAAGGGCCTTATCCATAGCTCATTGGAAAGACCTCAACTAACTGCAATGAGCTTTGGATCAGGCCCCAGGTAGGCTCTCTCTGCCATGTGGCCTTGAGGGAAAACTGCAGAGAGTAGCTAGCCAGAGACGCCCAATAGTAGGAGCAGAAGCAGCCAAAGCAGGGACTGCTGTACTAGGGGTGAAGGGGTAAAATGCGGCCCAGCTAGGGGGCCCCCATCTCCCAAGCACTGCCAAGGCCCAGAACTGTGACGGGGACACCCCTCCCCCACATACGGCAGGCATTAGGACCAGTGGCATGCTGTGGCATTTTTAGTGAGGAATGCAACAGGGCTGGGACAGGGGTAGGGTTACCAGGTGTCCGGTTTTCGACCGGAACACCGAGGCGAAAAGGGACCTTGGCGGCTCCAGTTTGCACTGTTGACTGGGCTGTTAAAAGTCGCTCCCTACCTGTCCTGCCAGTCCTTCCCTACCTATCCTGGCATCGTGCTGGGCCCCGGAAGCGACCAGCAGGTCCGGCTCCTAGGCGGGGAGGCCACGGGGCTCCATGCACTGCCCTTGCCCCGAGCACCGGCTCTGCACTCCCATTGGCTGGCAACCGCGACCAATGGGAGCTGGGGTGGTGGTGCCCATGGGCGAGAGCAGTGCACGGAGCCTCCTGCTGGCTGCTTCCGGGGCGCAGCACAGTGCCAGGACAGGTAGGGAGCTGCCTTAGCCTTGCTGCGCTGCTGACCAGGAGCTGCCTGAGGTAAGCCCATGCCCCTACCCTGAGCCCCAACCTCCTGGTCCAGCACTGAGTCCCCCCCAAATCCGGAATCCCCCATCCCTGGCCCCACCCCAGAGCCCGCACCCCCAGCCCAGAGCCCTTACCCCGCCTCAACCCACAGCCCCCTCTTGCCTTCTGAATCCCTTGGCCACACCCCCCAGCCTGCAACTCCCTCCAGCACCCCAAACCCCTCATCCCCCGCCCCACCCCAGAGCCTGCACCCAGCCCAGAGCCCTCATCCCCTCCCACACCCCAACCCCCTGCCTCAACCCATAGCCCCCTCCCACATTCTGAATCCCTTGGCCCCACTCCCAGCCTGGCGCCCCTTTCTGCATGCCATACTACTCATCCCCAGCCCAGAACCTGCACCCCCAGCTGGAGCCCACACCCTAACCCCCTGCCCCAGCCCAGTGAAAGTGAGTGAGGGTGGGGGAGAGCAAGCCACTGAGGGAGGGGGAATGTAGTGAGCAGAGGCGGGGCCTTGGGGAAGGGGTGGGGCAGGGCTAGAGTGTTTGGTTTTGTGTGATTAGAAAGTTGGCAAGCCTAGACGGGCATTTACCTGGGAGCCAGTTCATTCACTCCTCCCCTCTCTGTAGCAGAGTCTTGATGGGCTTCTCTTCCAGACACATATGGCAGTTCAGCGCCAACAGCAGTATGAAGTCTCCTGCTATCAGCTCAGAGGAAGACTCAGGCAGCAGTTCAAAGTCTACTTTGATGCTTCCCCTTGAGGAAAAAGGGGGGCTGGGGCCAGGGCACAGCAGGTGGCATCCCAGCGCTGCCCCAGGCCTGTTGATCGCCCCACAATACATGTGCCTTCATGGGGGTGGTGGCGGCTACTGCCTAGCCCCTCCTCAGGGATGCCATGCCAGCCCCACTGGAGACTTGAGGGTGGCTCCTCGCTCCCCTCCAGACTCCCTGGGGCCCCAGTGGGAAATGGCTCCTGCTTCCTGCTGCCAGGCTCTGGGTCCTGTGACTGGCAGCCTCCTGATTGGGTTCCCAGGTCCCGCCGGCCAGGATCAGTACCTGAGTTATGGCTCTTTCCCATCCAGCCACCTCCAGCCTCGCTTGTGCTTTTGGGTCCAAAGTCCCACTCTGCAACCCAACGGATGATTCAGGTCTAAACTTGCACGCCTCAACTACTTTTTCCAATACAGCCCGTCAGGAAGTCAGCTGCCTACAGAGTCATGTTGCCTAGGCAACATGGTACAACTTGGAGCATTGTATGCCCTGCCAGCAAAACAAGAAGACACCTGACATGAACAGATTGCTGACATGCAGGGCTTTCATATTCTTGTAGAATATAACTTTTGTTTTGGATTCTGGGGCATGCAATGCATGCATTGAATACCTAGACAGCATTCCACACTAGGACCCAGGTGTTGCCTCCCCACCCTACCATGTGGGCTTGAGTAGGAGCAAAGTGCAGGGAGGAGTCAGCCCGGGACTCCAATGATCATAGGAGCAGCTGCAGAAGCAGCAAAAGCAGGGACCTTGTGACATTCAGAGAAGTTTCTACAGTTTCAGCTGAACTTCTCTGCTCTGTGCTAATTGGCGGCTTGCTCCCACCCTCTCCCTCCCTCTCAGTCTCTTCACTTCAGTTTAGGGTGACCGTGCATTCTGGTTTTTTAAGCCCTGTCCTGGCTGTCCCGACTTTTTTGGAAAAAAAGTGAGCATTTATCCTGTTTGCCGTTGCCGACTTGATCAGTTGGCAAGAGCAAATGGGACAAATGCTCATTTTTGTCAAAAAAGTGGAGTGCAGAGGCAGGGCTGTCCTTACCCATACGCAAAGTACGCAGCTGCTTAGGGGACCAGGAAATTTGGTGCCCCAAATTTCCTGGTGCCCTGCGCATCTGCATGCTGCTCCACCCCTGCTCCAGCTCTTCCCCACCCCTGCTCCACCCCAGCCTCTCCCCTTCCCTGCCCCTGCTCCGCCCCAGCCTTGCCCCCACTCCCTATAGCTCTGCAGCAGGGTCAGGCCTGCACTCACCGGCGGCGGGAAATGCAGCGACCCAGCTCCAGCTGCGCCACCGGTGAGTGCTGGGGGGTGGATCCCCCCTGCCCCTCCATCCTGCGGAGGCCTGGGGCCTGCCCCCCCGCAGATGCCTGGGGCCTCCCACACCCTCCCCTTGCGGGGTGTGTGTGGTTGCATAGGGCCCCAGAACAGCTAGGGATGGCCCTGTGCAGAGGAACGTGTAGGGGGCAAGCAGCAATGCCAGGGGGGAATCAGGGTTTGTGCAGGGGGGTAGGTAGGGTTCCAGTGACAGCCTCTTGCAGGGGGCAGGCAGGGTTTGAGCCACCAGTGACCCAAACTAAAAGAAGTTAGTTTAGCCTAACTAAAAGAAGGTTGAGGGGAGATATGATTGCTCTCTATAAATATATCAGAGGGATAAATACCAGAGAGGGAGAGGAATTATTTAAACTCAATACCAATGTGGACACAAGAACAAATGGATATAAACTGGCCACTAGGAAATTTAGATTAGAAATTAGACGAAGGTTTCTAACCATCAGAGGAGTGAAGTTTTGGAATAGCCTTCCGAGGGAAGTAGTGGGGGCAAAAGATCTATCTTGCTTTAAGATTAAACTCGATAAGTTTATGGAGGAGATGGTATGATGGGATAACATGGTTTTGGTAATTAAATATTCATGGTAAATAGGCCCAATGGCCTGTGATGGGTTTTTAGATGGGGTAAGATCCAAGTTACCCGGGAAAGAATTTTCTGTAGTATCTGGCTGATGAATCTTGCCCATATGCTCAGGGTTTAGCTGATCGCCATATTTGGGGTCGGGAAGGAATTTTCCTCCAGGGCAGATTGGAAGGCCCTGGAGGTTTTTCGCCTTCCTCTGTAGCATGGGGCACGGGTCACTTGCTGGAGGATTCTCTGCTCCTTGAGGTCTTCAAACTACAATTTGAGGACTTCAATAGCACAGATATAGGTGTGAGGTCTTTTTTAGGAGTGGTGGGTGAAATTCTGTGGCCTGCATTGTGCAGGAGGTCAGACTAGATGATCATAATGGTCCCTTCTGACCTAAATATCTATGAATCTATGAATCTATGAAACCTTGCATGGAGAGGGGAGGACTTGGGTGAGTGGCTCGGGCCAGCCCCATGGGAGTGGGGGGGAGGTGGGGGAGAGGAGGTGAGGGCTCAGGCTAGCCCTGCGCAGTGTCCTGTTAGCCCTTTGGGAAATATGGTCATCCTAATTTAGCTTCACTCCACACCTTCTCCTCTTACTGTCTTCTGCCCTGCACTGTCCCCATCACATCTTTCCCTTCCCATTTAGTTGATCCCCTCCTAAGTAACCCCCGCCCCCCCCAAAATATTGAAAACATGACATTTGGAGTCATTACACTGTTCGTTCTGCTGGTGTGTTGTACCCATTCACCTACCCCAGATTTCTTGTCTATTTCATTTGGAAGCTGTTTGTGGCAGGACAGCTGATTACTCACTTTTGCAGAGCCTTTCACAGTAGGTCCCCATTCTTGGTTGGCCTTTAGGCACTACCTTAATAAACATGAATACTACTAGTACTAATACTTTTCAGATACACACAGATCTTTGACTGTGAGTTTGGGGTGTCTATTTTTCTTTAACATTTGATCGCCGTTTATTTTATTTAATAAAAGTCTTTAAAAAATGTATTTTACATATTTCAGATACTCCAAATTTCTGTGAAGTTTCAAAGGAATGCAGAAAGAGGAGAAAGAAGTGCTATTACCGTCAATGTATTTAATTGAATTTATAGAATAATAATTGCAATGCTCAAAATTTCCAGCGCTCTTGTGGCATTCAAATAATTTAAGAATTTGCACAGTATCAAACTTATTTCAAAATATCATATACCAGACTGACATTCATATTTCACTAAATGCCTGTTAACAAACTCCTTCATAAGCCATATGTCTCTCAGCCTACCGCTTACTAAAATGCCCAGGGAAAAAATACTGGCTTTGCTGCTTAATCCTAGAAAATATGAAAGAAGGGTAAAAGGCTTGATGTCTGAAACTGCTATGGGCAGAATTCCAGGGTGCTCATGATGCAGTGTCTTAACAGCAATTGAAATATCAGGCAATTAACACTGAAAGCCTTTTTAATTAAGGTGAGTCATGAAAAAAGGAAATATCAGGTAGATATATCTACACAATCACGATATTTACCCTTTGGTTGGAGCTGTGATTTAAGCCTAATCAAGGGGGCCATGTCCAGCACAAATCCAGGCTTTCTCACCCCCCCCGCTTTTTTTTTGGCCCACCTTGATTACCATGCACATTGTAGGGAGAGTGGTCACTTTGGATGAGCTATTACCAGCAGGAGAGTGAGTTTGTGTGTGTATGGCGGTGGGGGGGTGAGAAAACCTGAATTTGTGCTGGAAATGGCCCACCTTGATTATCATGCACATTGTAGGGAGAGTGGTCACTTTGGATGAGCTATTACCAGCAGGATAGTGAGTTTGTGTGTGTGTTTTTTGGAGGGGGGTGAGAGAACCTGGATTTGTGCAGGAAATGGCCCAACTTGATTATCATGCACATTGTGTAGAGAGTTGTCACTTTGGATGGGCTTCAGAGTAACAGCCGTGTTAGTCTGTATTCGCAAAAAGAAAAGGAGTACCCGTGGCACCTTAGACACTAACCAATTTATTTGAGCATGAGCTTTCGTGAGCTACAGCTCACTTCATCGGATGCATGCCGTGGAAACTGCAGCAGACTTTATATATACACAGAGAATATGAAAAAATACCTCCTCCCACCCCACTGTCCAGCTGGTAATAGCTTATCTAAAGTGATCATCAGGTGGGCCATTTCCAGCACAAATCCAGGTTTTCTCACCCTCCACCCCCGCACACAAATTCACTCTCCTGCTGGTGATAGCCCATCCAAAGTGACAACTCTTTACACAATGTGCATGATAATAAAGTTGGGCCATTTCCTGCACAAATCCAGGTTCTCTCACCCCTTCACCCCCCTCTCAAAAACCACACACACAAACTCACTATCCTGCTGGTAATAGCTCATCCAAAGTGACCATTCTCCCTACAATGTGCATAATTAAGGTGGGCCATTTCCAGCACAAATCCAGGTTTTCTCACATCCCCCCCACCCCCATACACACACAAACTCACTCTCCTGCTGGTAATAGCTCATCCAAACTGACCACTCTCCAAGTTTAAATTCAAGTTAAACCAGAACATCGGGGGGGGGGTAGGAAAAAACAAGAGTAAATAGGCTACCTTGCATAATGACTTAGCCACTCCCAGTCTCTATTTAAGGAGAGTGAATTTGTGTGTGGAGGGGGTGGAGGGTGAGAAAACCTGGATTTGTGCTTGAAATGGCCCAACTTGATGATCACTTTAGATAAGCTATTACCAGCAGGACAGCGGGGTGGGAGGAGGTATTGTTTCATATTCTCTGTGTGTATATAAAGTCTGCTGCAGTTTCCAAGGTATGCATCCGATGAAGTGAGCTGTAGCTCACGAAAGCTTATGCTCAAATAAATTGGTTAGTCTCTAAGGTGCCACAAGTACTCCTTTTCTTTTTGCGAATACAGACTAACACGGCTGTTACTCTGAAACACACACAAAGGTTACACACTTTCTGTAGCCCATAACACACTCCACGGTGTACCTTTGTCAGTCTATAAATGTGTTTCTTGAGTGTTCATCAACAACTTTCATATGAAGTCTGCGACAGTCATCTTATGCTCAACATCCCTGCTGTGCCTCATGCCTCCACAGATCCAAGGTGTGCAAATATTGACTGACCTGTTTAATAATCTGTGATGAATTGTTGCTTACATGTTAGCTGAGGAGGGTGGCTGAGTATTTTCTAGAATTGGGGATGAAAAGAGCAGCTGCTGGTTGTCTTGTTTGTATACTTGTGTTTTTTATCTCTGTAAAAAGTGCTCGGAGACTTGAATTTGTACGAGTCATTATAAATCTAAATAAACACATAAGTGATTCATCAGCCAATGTGATCCTGCTGAATGCAGTTGTCATTCCAGGGCACAGATAGGAGAGGCTTTGAGGCAGGTGTCCGTCCATTTAAGGCTTTGTAGATGAAGGCTGGGACTTTGCATGTGGCCCAGGACTGAATTGCTGACCAATGTAAATTGCAGAGCTCTTGTGTGATATATTCTCATTAGTCTGCTCTGCTTAGCAGGTGTGCTGCTACAGGCTGTACCAGCTGCAGCTTCCTGGTGGACTTCAGAGTCAGCCCAAGGTACAGCATGTTAAAATGATCTAGCCTGCAGGTGATTTAAAGCATGAGCATGGTTCACTGTGGCTTTCACGTGACGGGAATATACAGTAGTTTCTTGGTTAACCACAAATGAAAATATGCTGTAATATGTATGCACTTTTTAATGTCTTTAAATGCCTGTACTTTACCAATAACAAAAGGACAGACTGAAAAAAGTCAGACCCAATAGGAAATCGTAAACTGCCCTAAGAAATACCAGGGAAATAATATTGTGTAATTAGCAGGAAAGGCAGTGCACTGCATCATTAGCTGTCAACGATGCAGAAATCTTAATTTAGAAGTGTGTGTGATTGCCAAAGAAAAGTAATTGAAGAAATGCCGCACTAGATAGTCTAAAATCATATTTGCAAGCACTGGAAAGTTACAATATCCTTGCGTGTGTTGTTCCTTTGTTACTTTGCATTATGCTCCATAGGTAGGAGTTAGTGTCAGAAATTCCCTTTTACTTGAGCACCATTTCAGCAATCCTAGGTAACAAAACAGATTAGCTTAGCAAAAACTTATTTAAGCTATAACTACTTGGGCAAGAATTAAGATCTAGAACAACCCTGACCCTACTGTGTGTGCTCAGGAGGGGAGAGATCAAGGAATCATCTCCCCCACCCCATCTCTTTAGATGATATACACAAGAGCTCAGGTCAGCACAGGAATCATACACTCCTGTGGGCAAACATTGCCCCAGATAAAAATCCGTTTTACCAATTTAAGTTAAATTGATATAGGGTACTTTTATTCCAAAATATTCTACACACTTTGACTTGTACTGAAATAAAGAAAGGTGTGAATTAAAACCAATTTAGTTGTTATGGTTCCAGTTTGTGTGTACACAAGTCCTTAGACATTTATATCTTTAGAAGGCCCATTTCCCTGATTCTAATTATAAAATAAAAGCCTGTACAACATGGAAACTCTCACTCTTCTTTTAGCCCCAACCGACCAAATTAATTGTGATTACTTCTGGAGCTGGATGATAATTAGAGCTGTGCAAAACTTTTATAATGAAGGTAGCACACTGAGAGGCAGCATAGTCTAGTGATTATCACACAGGGCTGTGAATCTGAAGACCTAGCTTCTAGTCTCAGCTCTGCCAATGACTAGCTTCATGCCTTGGGCAAGTTATTTAACTTCAGTTTATCTCTCTGTAAAATAGGAATAGCAATATCTAACTACTTACTTTGCAGGGATGCTGTGAGGAGTAATTATCTAATGTTTGCAGAGTGGCCAATGCATGTTCAGTGCCATATCAGTGCACTCAATGTATGCTTGGTGTTGGGTTTAATTTTAAACCTGAAATTTGGACCGGGATCACCTTAGGTCATAAAAATATTGCTTAGCTTCAGCTGCGTTTTGAGAGAGTCTGTGCCATGGTATGGTTTCATTTGAAGCCATCTGGAAAGTCAGTGGTTTCATGTGATTTTGTTCAGAAGCTAAGGAAACTTTTGAAGTTTTGCCAAGTTCTGCACTGAGATTTTGCGTTTGTTTAAACCTCAAACTCAAAGTTAAACTTAGGCGGTCGAGACGCACATGAAGCAAAATAACAACAAAAAATTATCATGAGCCAATACAATCACTTATGGCTAGAAACATAAAGAACCCATGAAACTATTAGTAATTAAGAGGTTAGCCCTGTATTATCTGAGAGAGCAGAAGTCCTGAATGCAGTGGAAACAGTGTGGCAAGGATGTGGGAAAGAAGAAGGATGTGGGAAGCTTGACAAGTGGGTCTCCAGGTTGTGGAGCATACCAGAACATCCAAGTCAATGGAGTATACACTAACAACATAAGATACACAGATTAACTCATTTGGATTGCTTCAATTAGGGAAGAACTTCAGAACATGCTTAGTGCTGTGAATAATGCCAGGAAGAAATATGGAATGTTGATTAATATTAGGAAGACAAAATGTATGAAATTAAGTAAGCACAATAGTGCACAAAGTAGGAAATATCTATATCTGGACAGTCAAGTGGTGAAACAAGTGAATAGCTCTCCCTATTTAGGGAGTTCAATAACATCAGATGCATGATGGGACCAAGAAATAAAGAGAAAGATGCAGCTTGCAAAATAAGCATTGAACAACTTCAAAAGACTTCTATGTTGTCAAAAGTTAATATTACATATACACATTATATTGCTGAAATGGGACATATGGTCAGCACTCTTATACGGATATGAGAGGTGGAAACTTAGAAGGACACCGAGAGATGACTCAGGGCACTTGAGTTTCGGTGTTACAGTAGAATGTTAAATATTTGCAGGCTAACCAAAACTATGAACAATGAGGTGATGAGAAGGATGAATTTTAAAAGAGCGCAATTATTTCAGACCTTAGGGAAGAGAACAACATCTTTCTGCAGACACACTGCTCACTGATCACAGAGCAATTTGATCCTAGCACTTGTACTGTCAGATAAGATTGCAGGGAAACCAGGAGGAGTAAGAAAGAGAGCCAGCTGCATCAGAAACATCACTAAATGGACTGGTATCCAAAGAAGATGGAAGTTTTACAACTCTGTTGCAATTGTGAAAGATGGAAGGTGGTTGACAATCTCTGTATTAGAGATCTCACTTGAAAAAGAAGATTGTGGAGCTCTGCTATTTTGGGTTCTGTATGCCTCACTGTGGAGTTGGGTTTTGAGTGCTGGTGGGCCCAAGACTACACAGAACCACTGACCAGACTCATATGCACTAGAGATAGAGTGGGGAACAGCTGATGTGGAAGATATGATTGCCATCTTGGAGTCTGTGGCAGGATTCTAGGCTCTATGGAACATTCCAGAATGCAGCCTTTTCACTTGGTCTATATGTTGAGTCCAGGATTGTATAGTCAATGGATAGATTCTCGTTGACTTCAGTGGAACAGACTGAAGAGAAGAATGTTTTTATTGAAATTACAAGATGACTCCATTCAAGATTTGTTAGTTATTCCAAGTGCTACACCCGCTCCTTTCATAATGGTTGTCCTTGGCACATGATAAAAAAACAAGTCTTAATTCTTGACATTGTAACGTTATTGTGTAAAGATCAGAATAACACACAAGTGCATGCTTACATTTACCCTTTCAGAGCTACATGAAAAATATGCAGTCTACTGGATTTTTTTAATGTAACCTGATCCAAAAATGTATAATGAAGATTACAGTGCTGAATGGCAGAGCAGACAAGTGTGCTCTCTCCTGGGTCTTTCTTTTAGTGCTGTGGGGTGCAGCTTTATACTATCAGTGATGCTCACTGAGAACTCTACTGGAAGAACCTAATGAAGGATTAGTGCAGTCCCTGATTAGTGTAGCCATGGTCCCTTCTCAACCACTGCCACACACTTTTTGGACTGTGCTGGTCCCCTGTGGTTCCTCACAGTGGAAAGGAGGTTGAAGCTGTTGTCTGCTCTTGCAACCCCTCCCTCTCAGTGGTCTTTCCACTGTCGTGGCTCTTCGCCTGGCCATATGTCAGTTGGAATAAACCTTGTTTGCAAATGAGCTCTCTAAGTCAAGCATATATAAAATCATTATAATCCTATATCAGGAGAAGAAGCATGGTCCAGTGGTTAGAGCACTAACCTTGGACTTTGAAGACCTTTGTTCAATTCTCTGCCCTACCCTACCACAGAATTTCAATGTGATATTGGGCATGCCTCAGTTGCCCGTTTGGAAAATGGCATGTCCCTCCTCACAAGAGGTGTTGTGAGGATAAATACATTAATGATAAGAAGTCACTTTCCTACTCTGCTGATGGGGGCCATTAAAATGGAAGAGATTGATATACGGGCAGTATCTGCAAAGTAGCTCTGTGCCTTCAACAGCACAGCTCAGCCCCTCTCAGGAGCAAGTCCACAGTCTGAGTTGGTAATCTAGGTTTATATATGTTGGCAATCACAGGAAATAAATCTTTTGATTCAGGTGCACCCATGCAAAAACAAGTTTTTGTTTTCCATCTCATTACAGCTTCAGCATATGGATATGCACTTACAGAGCTAAATGCATGTAAATTTCACCAAAAGTCTCACATTCCTTCCTAATTATATGCAAATTAACAGCAGTAAAACACCTCAAATATGATATTATCTATATGGTTAATAGCGCAAGCAGGAAAGATGAGATTTCAGGTGAAACTAGATCAAAGCCTTATGAGTTATTCAACTCACAAACACATATGCATAGATAGGTGCACATAACTGTGTCTGCAGTCATAGCTCACAGATCCTAAGGGCCTATAATAATAAATGTAAAAGTCAATAAGTCAGCTATTCTTAGATTACTCTATATTTACATGCTAGCAATAGAATAGTTCTCTCTCCCACACCTCCGCCCCCTTCCTGCTTCTTGTGCCCATGTCATTTTAATAGCAAAACATTTTCAGGCCAAGCTGTAAAGCAGCTCTTGCCTCTAGCTGCCACTTGTAAGGTAGAGTCCACCCTTTGATGGATCCTGATTACTTATTAAATGTTTAATAAGCTCTGAGACCCACTTGGGGCTGTGTTTCACTCTCCTTGAGTGATTTTGATGCTGCTTGTGAAGGAAAGAATACAAGCAGCACGGTGGGCAGATAATGCTAGTTAGCAGTTTGCATGCGTGTCAGTAGTAATGACTTAAAGATGCATAATCAGTTTTTTTCCCCTTTAGCTTACATAAAGATGCATTTAAAAGCATCATCTGGGGGAAAAATAAAACTGCTGAAGCTAGATAGAGAAAAACACACACCTCAACATGTAGGTGGAAAGACTCCAAATTAAAAAGGACTTTTTCCTGTGATCGGCACAATCTTTAATATATTAAGAAGCAGTAAAAAAGGTCACTAGGCTCAACAAGAAACCTCCTGTTGTTTTCCTCATCTCTGGTTCCTTGCTTTCTCCTTATATTCTTTCTTTCTTTTGTCTAATATGTATTGACTTTCTTATTTCAGGTTCTCTGTGATATTTTGCAGCAAGGGTAGTAACCCTGAACATTTTCTTCAGTTGCTGGGGAAAGAGGTTATTCTCGGAAAGTGTTTCATATGTCCAACTATGAAAATATTGTTTGGAGTGGTGGATGGGAAGGCTGCTGGCTGTTTGGAAAATACAAGAGGTCTGTTTGTTTCTTTTATTCTGCCACATCCTAGGTCAACTTCTATTTGACAGCACCCTAACCACTTCAGGTAGTAGTCCCTGGGCTAAATGTTGCTTGTCTTACTCATGCAAGTAGTCCCATTAACTTAATTTATTTCAGTGGGAATGTGACAATTTGGGGCTCTATCTATGTACAATGGATGAGTTCTCATTGATATTATGAAATTGTTATAACAAGGAATGCTTCTATGTTCATGCAGAATCCACCATTTTCTGACAGGGCTATCACACATCTCTGCAGACTAGATTAAATGGAATCTTGCTAACCTTAATAACTGTGCTCTGACTGTACAATGGGTATGCTAAGAAGTATGCTCCAACTTCTCGGCAGGGACTGGGAATGGAAAATCCTTAACAGAAGAACAAAGAAACCAGGTGTTGGTAGGAGACATATGAACTTGAGAGGCTTTTAGAGACACTCAGGAATCTTTGGGTAGAAGAGGGGATGAGATGGAAAGGCTTTCATAGCAGGAGATCTCAGGTTCAACTGAAGGACCAGCCAAGGGCAGAGAAAGTTAGCTGACTAAAGAAATCTCCATGGTTCTCAAAAGCAGTGATGGCTGGTAACTTTGGGGCAAGTGGGGCATAGAAGAAAAAAATTATGCCCACTTGCCCCCATGGCACCACCTCTGCCCCTGAACATGGAGAAAGGGAGGATGGGCCCTTGGAAAGTTGCCCTTTATTGACCAAAAAGTGTAGCCAATTGTTTGACTACACTCGTGGTTCATTCTTAAAAATGTTCAAGAGACCAAATAACCAAACATGGCCAATGTATTCTCTAAAGACAAAGCAGTACGAAAAGGTGACATACATAATTTCCTTCGGGGAAACAAGTTCTTGCAGCATGTTCACCTTCCACAACAGTATTCTTCAAAGATACACATTTCAGCTACATATATATACGTATAGGATGATTTTATGGGTTACAAAACTCTTTACATGTCACTAAAATCCAACCCTCCAGTTTGTTTTGGTTCCTTAACTTGTTGATCTGTATCTTCCTTATCTTTGTTATGGAGTCTAGCATTCCAGGTACTGGTCTATGAAAGTACCTTCCTATATGTTCCCATATCTTGTTTTGATACTACATTCCAAGTGTTGATTAGCCATGAAAGTACTACTTAACTGGACTTGGTACAAATTATTGGTACATCTTTGCTTTGGCAATATTATGACACATACAATGATGCATTCTAAATTAGCTAACCAAGAAAGAGATCGTGGACTCCACACCTGGAATACTGTGTCCTGTCCTGATTGCCCCATTTCAGTGAAACTGGAAAAGGTTATGAGAAGGGCAACAAAGATGATCTGTGGTATGGAATAGCTTCTATACGTGGAGAGACTAAAAGGATTAGGGCTGTTCATTTTAGAAAAGAGATAACTAAGGTGGGGGATTTGTTAAAAGTCTATCAAATCATGAATGGTATGGAAAAAGTGAATGGAGAAATTTAATTTCCCTTTTTCCACAATACAAAAACCAGGGGTCACCCAATGAAAGTAATGGGCAGCATATTTAATAAAAACAGGAGGAAGTACTTTTTCACAGAATGCACAACTAACCTATGGAACTCATTGCCATGGTATGTTGTGATGGCCAAAAGTATAACTGGGTTAAAAAATGGATGAAGGTCATGGAGGATAGGTCCATCAATGGGTATTAACCAAGATAACCAGAGACACAACCTGATGTTCGGGATGACCCTAAACATCTGACTACCAGAAGTCTGGAGTGGAAGAGGGTGGATCACACTCCATAATTGCCTAGTTATCTACACTGCCCCTGAAGCTGTGGTATGGGCCACTGGTGAAGACAGGATACTGGACAAGATGGACTTTAGTCTGACCCAGTATGACAGCTCTTATGTTCTTATATTTGTAAGTTTCCTATTTTCTCAGCTTTGTGAAGTGTAGTGGGATACTGGACATGCATGAACTGAATCACTGGAAGAGTATAATACATTCAGTTTACATAACTTCCCAACACTTATTAATGCAGCGTATACTATGTTTAGTATGTATTGGCTAACACCTCCTTTGCCACGTAGGTCCCTTAATTACCTTGGCTAGTCCCAGGCCTGGATGTTCTTTCTGGGATCCTTCTCCTCATCTCCCCGTGTTGCATTCCCTCTCCCAGCTGTTGCTGCCACCTCCTCCTGTCCTGCCTGGTGAGGCCTTCTCCAGCAGCTTCACGGCTTTCACTGAAGCACAGAGTTGCACATCCCCAGCTAGTGGAGCCCAAGGGAGGGAGCAAGGGCCTGCCACCTGAGCCAGCCCTAGTGCCCAGTGGTTCCCTGACACACCACTACGCAATTGCTCAAAGTCACTGCATCCTGTTGCTTGGGCAGTGAATCCAGTGTGCCAACCCCATGGAAGATTGCCTCTTGTCAGACCTTGGCTGTGCAGTCTATGCATGTGTCACAGGGGTCGTGTGGAAGGATGCCTTGCTACTAAATATGAATAACGGAACTGCAGATCTTAGAACATTTCTGTAGATTTGTTGTGTTCACGATTTGTATTTAGTGACACACCCTACAACTGGTGGGGCAGTGCCCCAATGCTCTCTGGATGTGAGCCACCACTGCTAAAGAGAAACCAGGAGCAGTAGGGAAAGGATCCCAGACACGCTAGAGGACTCTGTCCAACATTAAAGTACTCACTAGAGTTGTGAGGAATCTGAGGCAGGGAAATACAATAAGTGTGTTTATTATTTTATATAGATTGATGTATTTTTCATACTAAATAAAGAGTAATGGTGTTTTAGAATGCTGTACAAACTGTGTGTGTCTGTTTTACTTTCGCTGTTGTGTACCCCAGCCGAGTTAAAATGTAAACCAGAAGGCTCACACTTTGATGTGATTCTGGGGAATGTGGAAGAGCTGCTGGTGAGGCAACTGAGCAGCAGAGACCAGAGGGATGTCAGACATGAGGTTTTTACCTGGAATGCATGCCTAGAAGCCAAAATCCAGGGACAGTGTCTAAACTCTGTTCAGCCCCAGCAAGCTAAAGACATATGGGATTCTGTATTTAGATCCTTCACAGCAGTCTGGCAAGTGTCCAGCAGGGAGAGCTCAACTAGATCTGTGACAGGAAGTGTCATTTGAGTTAACCAAGAATGATGTTTACAGCTATATGGTTAAGGAGGATCAATGCGGGAACATTAGAGTAAAGATGGTATCAAGCGCAAATTGATTGAACAATTAGATTTAATCAGTTTACCCATACTATGTCTTTCGTTAATTTGTTGCATTGCAGATTACTTAGCTAAAATTAGGGTGACCAGATGTCCCAATTTTATAGGGCCAGTCCTGATTTTTGGGTCTTTTTCTTGTATAGGCTCCTATTAACCCCCATCCCCTGTCCCGATTTTTCACACTTGGTGGTCACCCTAGCTAAAATATAGGTTTGAAAATTCTAATAAACTTAAGATTTAGTCATAAAAATAGTATTTAAAGATAAATAAGAAACCGGAAGGAAAAATGGCATAAATAACTGTTTAAAAGTTTAAATGAATGAATTTAACGTAAAATGTTTTAACACTTATCAAGAAGTAAAAAGTTAAATGACAATAAATCAATGATCTTATCAGAAAGTGTTAACTGACTCTAATTCTCTGCTATTCTGGGGAGGTTATTTTGCTCACAGTATGGAACTGTGACTCCTTAATATAGGTCCTTACCAATTTTCAATAAAGGCTTAAAAAAAACCCCAGTCATACGTTGTTAGTCTGCCGGTGACAGTGGAATCAAAAGTAATTCTAAAGTTGGAAATGTAATAAACAGTTACTTTAATTACTGAAATGTCAATTCAATTCAAAATTCCTCTACTACAGTGACAGTGGCACTGTGCATGTGGTAAATATGATACTACTCAACAGGAGAGAGAGTTATAAATTCTGCGTCTGGGATTCTAAATACCATGGAATTGATTCTTCCGATGTTTTTGTACATTATCAAGCATGCCCTTAACAAATATTGCAGACCTGTGTATCTTCCCTGTATAATGGCTGTTATTATTAATTGGTAATGGTTGTTACTATTGTTTATTAGTGAGGAAAGAAATATAGGTTTTATTAATTCCTGGTCTCGGATTGTTCTTATAAAAATGTTACTACTGATAGCTTTCCACATTACTTCATAAATTTCACTTCACTGTAAAACAAAGAGACATTTTCTAATGGGATACCCTTGTTGGAAGGTGCACTTTGTACTCTCAGTATTTGTGCCCACATTGTATGTCTGCAATTCAACTGCGGGTAAACATCAGAATAATTGTATCATACAGAACTTGTTTCCACCGTCAGTCACCACTGCAGGCTGGAGCACAGGATGTACTTGCAGGTATTCCAGAGAATGCACGTGATCCTGGCGACAAATAAAGCCTCTAGACAGATCCCCAGAATCCTGCCTTTCCCTGCATAGTGGAACTGCACTGGCTTCAAGGAAGGCAGGATTTGTCCCCAGTTGACTAAGTTCAGTTGAAGTGCTGGGCCACCAATTTATAAATATGAAACAGGCTTCTCATGTCAGTTTTTTCAGCTCATGGTGTAGTCATTGCATCTCCTGAAGTTAATGCAAAAGATTTTTTTCTGTGCAACTCTCCTCATATATTTACACATTAAAACATGAGTTCTAGAAATGGGACAAAGAGAGAATTTATGCTGGGGAAGAGTGAAACACCATTCAATTTTACACAGATTAATACCCTATCAATAAATACAAAGCCTCAGATTGCCATCTAATTATTTCCAGAACAACCCTCCTGTTTTAACTCCAACCATCTTGTCTGGTAGGCTATTTCACAAATCCTATTACTGTTTCCATGTCAGAGATGAAAATATTTTCTGAAGCTGACATGAGCTATACTGTTTATATTTGCATACACGTCAGTGAATTCTTTTTTCACCATCTTTTTTTTTATAAGATTTTGTTTTTTCAATGTATCTTTATAGTGCAAACATTTCGCTCTCTGGATCAGCTTTGTTGTTATTCTTTATATTTTCCCCCTTCTCAGTATAGTACTTTAAAAAATACTGTGGCTGGAAATCAACAGTAATAGTGGAGGCTACAAGATTATTTTATCAGATGAATACTTTCCTGAGACCAATATACTACAAAACAACTTATATGCATCCTATGAACCTTTGGGCTTCTTAATTATATTCTCATTGCATAGAAGGGTCTACTATAATTAAAACTTACCTGTCAAAATACAGTACTCTTCTACAGTTTATGCCTCCATTCATTTTGCATCTGTATCTCTGATGCACAGTGGACCAAATTCAGCCCTGGTGTAACTGGTCAAAATCCCCCAAGCTTCTGTGAAAGTTATGTTCCATAATGTTAGGGCTGAATTTGGGCTATTGTGTACTGCTTCTCATTTTGTCATATTGAAGATACTCTGGAAACGTTCTGGTCACCTTTTCAGTTCTGGAGCCTTAAAATTCCATGTGTTCTGTTGGGAACTTCCTGCCTTTCATACCTGCATTGAAAAACACTGACTTCCTGTTTAAAATAAATAAATACATTAACTCTCCTTTCCTACAGGTGAGCTGGAATTCTGAAATTGCTGCAGAACTATAAATGTCTAATTGTTCAGCAGACCAAATATTTTGCTACTATTTCCTGGAGTTGAGCAGCTTCTCTGCGGCCAGGCAGCCCCCTTCTCCTACAACACCAGCAAAGCATATATCGCTTTGAGGAGGAACTCAAAAGGTGAGCAGACCAGCTCAGGAGTGCAGCAGACAGTGGTGGAGAACTGATCTGCACTTTGTGCTTCTTAGGCGTGAGGCCTGTCTGTGGCGATGTTGCCAAACTCAAAGGAAAGAGATGTGAGTCTCAGAAGGTCTGAGACTTTATATTTAATTCCAGGTACTTTACCCATTGGAAAAGAGGGGTCTGGTAGGAAATGAGGCAAGGAGGCTGCAGTGTAGCACTTTGATGGTACTTATACTGGGCCCTGGATCAAAACCTGGTCAAGAGCGTGGGCCCAGGTTCCCCTACCAATCCCTAATGAGTGCTGAAGCCAGAAGCTAGCCTCTGATATGGGAAGTCCAGGGGAGAGAAGGCCATGAGGAGAGAAGGTCAAGAATCTCAACCCAGGAGGGAAGCCGTGGAGTTCCCTCACAGAACCCAGAGGGCTATCTGTTGCAGGACTCTTAATATATGGTGGACATACAACACTTGACCTGGCTGGAGGGCTGTGGAATGGAAAGGGCAGACCACCATATGATCAGACTGGCTGCCATCAGAGGGGTACCAGGAAAGAAGAGATCCTGCCACACCCTGACTGACCACTGCGTGGTGCTTGTGGTGAGTGACCGACCTCCTTTACAAGGACATATTGACTGCATAGGAGCTCAGGAATTTACGTATCTGCCAGGGAGACAGTGATGAAAAGGAGACAGATGAACAAAAGAATGTATACCAGAGCAACTGTCGAGAAAGTGAACAGTCAGCCATGCTGGAGGTATTACTGCTGGAGAGATGGTGATGTATCCTGGCAGGCAGAAATATTCCTTCTGGACAAAGAAATTGATTAAAGGCATGGAAAGGCTTCTGTGTTTAAGACTGATTAGTATCAAGTGGAGGTGAATGATAGAGGTGTATATAATAATGAATGGTATACAGAAGGAAACAAGTGCTCCTGTTTACGCTTTCTTATAATAGAACAAGGGACAACCAGTGGAACTAAAAGGCAAAACATTGAAAACTGATTAAAAGAAATATCATTTTACACAGTGAACAAAGAAATACTTTCTTCCACAAGGCATAAGTGACCTGTGAAACTCACTGTCACAAGACATAAGTAGGGATTAAAGAAAGGATAATGAAAATGTCCGGCTGGCCTCAATTACCACTGCAGGAACACAAGACTTGCCTCCCTGAAAGGAGGTGACAGAAGAGAGGGTGCAAGAACTGAGTGTTTGAGCAGCAGGACTGGCTCTTATGCAAACCTTCAAATATTTGGATCAGTGAGTCTTTTTCCTGGCATTTGTTGTTTTGGCTGACCCAGAAGAAGCCATTTATTATACTCATTTGTAATGTTTAGACGAGGCTTCAGGGAGAGACTAAATCAATTTGGTCCATCCTAACAGAGTAGTTGAGGCAGAACTAGAGATCCTGGGGGAAATAAAGTGATTTAAGAAAAGAGCTAGTTGAAAATCAGAATTTCTGTCCCATGGAAAATTCTGAGTGTTAGTCTCGAGTCGGGACAAAAAAATCTCAATTTTTTTTCTCAGAATGAAAAGTTCAAAAAATTTCAATTCAGAAATGTCAAAACATTTTTTCTGAACTGAAACATTTCATTTCATTTCAATATTAATTTGTATCCTCCTATCTTCTGCAGAGCCTCATAGGAACTGTAGTTTGCATGCTTTTTGTGTCCATTCTCCTCTATAGGCAATGTTCCGCAGCGAGACTACATCTCCCATGACGCACCATGGCAATTAAGCCAGAAGAGAGACTGTAGGGGATGATGGGAGATGTAGTGCAACCAGAGAGACCAGCTTATAGAGGAAAATTAGGGCATGAGGCACCTGAACTATAGCTCGAATGGCAGCTCAGGCAGACACAGATTAATGTTTAACTGATTCAAAAATTAAACATTCTGATTTGGTTTGAGAAACCAAAATATTTCAGTTAAGGTCAGCCTGACCCAAAATGAAGTATTTTGTTTTGATTTTCCAGATGGAAAATTGAAAAATTGCAGTAAAATTGAAATTTTCCCAATGAAAAAATATTCCAATTTGTGGATACTGCATTTTTAGTTGAAAAAATATTTTTTCTGAAAATTTCTAACCAGCTGTATTTAAGAGTCTGGTATAGGGCCAGAGTGGCTGGAAAAGATCAGTGTGGACTCTTAGTGGGGCTACTCTGATGAGATGAGGGGCAATCACTGGATAGAGTCACTGACATATACCAGAAATGGGAATTGTTTTGATCTAATGTGCTTTACTTTGGTGAGTATCAAGAGGGACAAAAGGTTGTCATAAAAGAGATCCTGTGTCACTTGGCCCTGCAGCTAGCCTCTATCCAAGAGCACCTTAGTGTAAGGAGGGAACAGCAAAATAAATCTCAAGAAGCAAGCTGAGTGGCACCAACAGAAAGTGCATCAGGCAGCATGACAGTGAAAGGTCAAGCCATGGCTACCGGCACAGCAACAAACTTCAACAACATAAAAATAATGGCTTGATAATTATTCAAGATTAGTCAGGATGCATTGGTACTGGTTTGGGAGGAGAGAGATATCTCTTGGGAACAAGCTCTACAACCCTACCTTATTGGCTTAGAGACTTGCTGCTGGAGGTAGCTAAGGCCCCTGTCTCAGTGCATAACCCAGGGGTGAGAACTGGTCATTTTTGGAATAATTCCTACACATCCATCCCAGTGGTAGGAGAGAAGGGTGTGTTAACACTAGGTGAAGTTTCTGGCCAAAGCAGTCTATCAAGCCAAACAGTATATGGTTGCAGAGGTAGCTCCCAACTCTTCAGGATAGCCCAGGGCTGGTAACTCCTAGCTGGACTCAGCAGAAACCTTCCAGGATGTGGTCCAGGGACAAGCTTTTCTCTTCCTTGAAGAGGATGCTGAATACTGATAGATAATTGCTTCTTTCCACGAGACTTATTTTTTATATGAAAAAAAGCCATTCTAGCCTTCAGACCCCAGTATTTGGGCTAACCTCATATGTCAAAAGATCTTTTGATCCCCCAATATTTATTTACCTCGCTGGGCATAAATTACCTGGCATGGCAGGAAGGCTAGTGTGCTTTGGCATTATACTCTCATACAAAAGTTTCACAGATTGAGAGGCCAAATCCTGAGGACCTTACTAAATCAAAACTCTCAACATACTGGTATACATTTCACATTTTCATCAAGCAACTAGTGGGTCTCAAGTAGAGTTTGTCATTCTAGACCAACCCAAAAGGGTTTCAGGCACAAAAGCTGCTGTTTTCTTAGATGAGGTGAATGAACTTCAAAAATTATACCTGGAAACTCTTAGACTTCTTTAGCTATCCCATGTTGTGAATAAATAATCTGGAGCCTCATGGTAGACATTAGGAGATGCTGCTAAGCAACCACCATGTCCTGCAGAACCAACTGTGCTTCAGGTTCTGCACTTAACTACTGAAGTGCCTAACCAATCCACAATGGACACATTAAATAAACCATAAAGCAATTTAATGAGGCAAGTATTTTGAGTATTTTGTGATAAGAGAAGCAAAGATGACTCCTTCAGCATCACATATTCTTGCAATACACATATTAGCCCTGGGGCTAGAGTAGGCAAGTATGAACATGTAACATTCTATTAGACCAGCACTTTCACATCTGGGTGCTTCATGTTAGAGTTCTAAGTTCATATTTGCGTACCTTAACAATTGTGGCCTGATGATCAGGAGTACTGAGCACCCACAAATCCTAATGAAGTCAATGGAGCATGTAGGTGCTTAGCACCTTTGAACAGCATGCCACTTTTATTTACGTGCATATGGATATGCAAATATGGATTTAAAAACCTAACCTGCATTGCAACTACGTATACATACATGTACATGAATCAAGTATCAACCTGTCATAGAGCCCTTATGAGAACTCTGACACAAATATAGGTACTTTTTAAGGCTTGCAGTCCTTGGGCCAGTTTTATTTGTGAATCTATTTTGGCATCAACTGGCAGACTCTTGTTCAGTCTTCTGGCAATGGAAAGCTTGTTCAGGGGAGAGAATGCAGTGGCATAAAGTAGCCACAAACATCAGCTTGTAGGGAGAGGCATAGGGTCAACACCACCCACAAAGTGGCAACTGTTGTTGTGTGGTGAGAGGGTGTGGCCAGAAGATGTGTTGATTAAGTACAACTCCATAGCAGCCTCCTTTCACAATAGTCATATGGAGTCCAGCCATAAATTAAAGCACCCACCCTATCCAAACAGAAATCTTGAGGCCAGCATGGGGCCAAAGTCACTTGGCCTGACTCAGGGAGAGTTTCTCCTGATAAGCAGGTGCCTCATTGCAGCAGGAGGTGTATGTCAATCTTCCTTGCACCAATACTGGCATGCGTTTCCTGCAAATACCCAGGTTTGAGAGACACCTTACTGCCACCTACCCTTTGTGTGAGGAAGCCTTGTCTGTGCCTGCCATGGGCAATGCAAGCACTCCCTCTAGGCCCTGCTATCACTCTACAGGTTAGCGAGCCCTCTGAGCCTCTCTAGGGAGTGGCCAGCCCTTGATCCATTGGTCCCTTGCAGATTTGCTGCTCTTAAAGGAACAATACACCCCAACTTACCAGTTCACGTCAAACCACCAAACCACTTGACACACAGCACTTAGATATGTTTATAGTGAAATCAAATACAAGTTTATTTAACAAAGCACAAAGATTCAAATAACAGCAAGTAGAAGTTGTCATAAATATAAAGGGAAGGGTAAACCCCTTTGAAATCCCTCCTGGCCAGGGGAAAGCTCCTCTCACCTGTAAAGGGTTAGGAAGCTAAAGGTAACCTCGCTGGCACCTGACCAAAATGACCAATGAGGAGACAAGATACTTTCAAAAGCTGGGAGGAGGGAGAGAAACAAAGGGTCTGTGTGTCTGTCTATATGCTGGTTTCTGCCGGGGATAGACCAGGAATGGTGTCTTAGAACTTTTAGTAAGTAATCTAGCTAGGTACGTGTTAGATTATGATTTCTTTAAATGGCTGAGAAAAGAATTGTGCTGAATAGAATAACTATTTCTGTCTGTGTATCTTTTTTGTAACTTAAGGTTTTGCCTAGAGGGGTTCTCTATGTTTTTGAATCTAATTACCCTGTAAGATATCTACCATCCTGATTTTACAGGGGGGATTTCTTTATTTCTATTTACTTCTATTTTTATTAAAAGTCTTCTTGTAAGAAAACTGAATGCTTTTTCATTGTTCTCAGATCCAAGGGTTTGGGTCTGTGGTCACCTATGCAAATTGGTGAGGCTTTGTATCCAACATTTCCCAGGAAAGGGGGGGGGTGCAAGTGTTGGGAGGATTGTTCATTGTTCTTAAGATCCAAGGGTCTGGGTCTGTAGTCACCTAGGCAAATTGGTGAGGCTTTTTACCAAACCTTGTCCAGGAAGTGGGGTGCAAGGTTTTGGGAAGTATTTTGGGGGGAAAGACGCGTCCAAACAGCTCTTCCCCAGTAACCAGTATTAGTTTGGTGGTGGTAGCGGCCAGTCCAAGGACAACGGGTGGAATATTTTGTACCTTGGGGAAGTTTTGACCTAAGCTGGTAAAGATAAGCTTAGGAGGTTTTTCATGCAGGTCCCCACATCTGTACCCTAGAGTTCAGAGTGGGGGAGGAACCTTGACAGAAGTATTGGAGATAAATGGTTACATATAAAATAAAATCATTATGTATTAATTAACTGGATATCTCATGTCTTGCAGAGTAATACTCACCCAAAATCCTTGCAGTATTTTACAGTCCGGCTTAGCTATGATCCTCTTTTTGTGAGACAGACTCACTATCAGCTTGTCTCCTCAGTGAAGAACCCTGTGTGTTTCCTCACCCCCTCAGGTATACCTAACAATCCTTTGTCTTTAATCATAAAGAGGAGACACTCCGCTGTTTGTTTTCTCCTGTGAATTTTCTGTCTTCTAGATTTTGCAATCTCTTTTTGCCTGTGGTTCAGTATGCAAATAGACCTACCTTGTGAGACATACAATGTGCATCACACAATGGCCAGAAAGGGAGATAAGCATATGTTACCTTCTGCCTGAAAGGAACATGTCCTAGGCAGGTGACCTGCCTTAACTTCAAGACCTTAAGAACACAATTTTCAGTATAGATGCATAATGTCTGAAATATTATCTGTACTTGCATTTCACAATGATTATAATGGACCAGTGGGCTATTGGCTTATGGTGGAGACCTCACATGCCACACTTTGGTGAACTGTTATGAATATATCTGATCCAGAGTATCCCTGTAAACAGATGTGCCCTCTGCCAGTTGGCATCAAGAGGTTCCTGGCTCTCAGTATTTATTTTGTGCTCTCTTTCGATTTAACTGATAGATGGGTGCCTTTGCCTTGGTCATATGATCTGTAGATTTTACCACTTTCAAGCATGAACACTGCCCTGTGTAAAATCTCAATAAGTTACTTTTTCAGCAAATAAACTCTGGTCTAATTTTTTAACCAGTTCTTTATCCATTCCTGCGTCTTAATCTGGATCTCTGCAGCTTGTAGTTTTAAGGAGAGGCCTGCTGTGTAAAACGTGATCAAAGACTTGCTGGAAATCCTCATAAAATATATTATATGCACAGCCATTATCAACCTTGCCTGTAAAATGAAGATATAGGTACAACAATCTCAGGCTGTAGCAGCGTATTTGCAAGCATTACAATATAATCTGCTACAAAGGACTACTCTTTTGATGTTTCATTTGTTGGATGTATTGTTCTATGAATAAAATAATCCCTAATATCTCTTTTTACTGTACAGGGTGTAAAAAGAATGTCAATGAGCAAAGAGATTAATGTAAAATGATTCAATTTCTCTATAAAAACAGTATATTGAATTTTTTGGTTTGAAGTGTGTATTTGAGTTATAGAAAGATCCTCAGAACTGGCCTTTTTTTAAAAAAGTGTAATGATTGCTGAACATTGCACTTAATTTGCAATGATTTCACACAGAAAATTCTACACAAACTTACACATTTCACCAAGTGTTTTTTTAAACTATCCCATCAACATGGATGAGGTCTGAAAGACTGAGAATCATGGCTGGTGTTAAAAAATCTATTGCACTGTGAATCAGGAGGCTCTGTTCTTCAGGGTAAATGTCTTTCATTTTTGAGGTGTTCCATGATTACTGGTGAGTAGAGGGCAGTGAAGAATAGTCCTTAGTACCTAAGTAGCCTCTACACATATTTTAAGTTAGATGTGCATTTTTAAATCATCTGTTCATTCTGTAAAAGGTACATGAAAAGGATCACAGGACAGCACAGGTGTAAGTTCAGTTCTTTACTGTTGTCTGTAAAGCCTTTTGCTGCTGTTGACCTCCTTGCTCTTCAGTTGGCTCAAGGCAGGACGTTCTCTCAGTAACTGAAAAAAAGGGATTGATTCTGGCAGTAACCATTCAGTGCAGCAAGGATAAGCATATTATCAAAGATGGTAATGGCAGGAATGCAAGAGTATGGAACAAAATTTCCATCAGTGTGTCACAGTTACAGAATGAGCTGTGCTTTGAAACCCTTTTAGTTCCTCTCTGTGGATAGGTTTTGCTACCTTCAGCCTTGTATCAGTGCAACCGCATGGTTCTCATGATCCACTCTTAGACTGAATTTCTGGGCTACTGACTCTTGGTTAACAACCACATCAACAAGACAGAATCAACTGTGTTTGGCACCTGCAAGCCCTTTTACTCTGGGAGTTGGTGACAGCAGCTGATTAAAGTGACTAAAAAAACCCCCAGCTTCTTCAAAACAAAGCATTATTCATTCCTGCATCCAAAGGTACATATCAGAGAAAAGGGTTAAAGTATAAATGGCCTACACCTTAATTTTTCCTTGTCAGCTATTGTAAACTCCTCTCAGTCCAGTTGACCCCATCCCTGGCAGGTGTAGACAAACGGCCCTCTATAGCATGCTTTCTGTGACTTTTACTACTAGTGTGCCTCTCTGTTACCATGCTGACAACCCACTCAATATCCCTTTCTTCTTTTGGACAGCATCTTTAATATTTTAGCATTCTTTTTGGTCCTAGGTTTAGGTATGGAAAGAGTACAACTTGCCAGGCTAGTCGGCAACAGGCTGGGGGTTATTTCCTACTTAATTTCTTCCCCATCGTATCTGCAACTTACCTTATGTGATAGCACCTTGTCTTCATCATTGTTTTGTTTCCTCTTGGTTTCCCTCTTACAGCTTCCTTTGATTTAACTTTATGTAGCCGGGCAGGATAATATCACACTGGTAAACAGAGATGCAGATGATATTTATAAAAATCTCTTACATATAAATTCCTCATTCACCATATATCATGAGTGGAAGCTTCCATAGAGAACTTTATTGGCTACAAATTGTAAGACAGGCATATGTCGAGAGACCAAAATCATATGGAAGGCTAAGATAACTGATAAAAAGGGAAGAAAAATAACAGGAAGCTCTTTTAAATAAATAAAAAACTTTGAAAAGTAAGACAGTTGTGGGACCAGGATGGCTGGCTAATGAAGGATGAGGTTAATATTGCTAAAGGCCTTCTTTTTTGAATGTTGAGGTGAAGCAGAAGGTAGCATTGTAGAGACTAGAAGCGCTTCCCTTTTAGGAAAAAAAGTGAAATAGTAAAAGATTTTATTATTGCACTGGAGCAGATAATTAGGAAATTACAGTTATTACAAGTTGATAAATTTCCAGAACTCTGAAGCGTACCTGCCTGCAAATTCTCAACTTTTAAAGCTAAGGCTAGACTTTTGAAGCATTACCCCAGTTTTTTTTATCCCCCTGTACTAATTATCTTGTTGCTGATAAGAGATGGTTTCTGTTACTAAGGAGTCCAGGCAATTTTTAGAGGGCGGAGAAAGGAGGTTTGTTGTGCCATTTAGTAACAGAGATAGGGTCGGAAGGCAGAGCAGAAATAATGCTGGCAAACTTGCCAAGATTTATGAGTTAAAATATGCTGTCACGTTTTTGTTTTCCCCAAGGACATGACAATCTTGAAGGAATCATTAGATTAGTAAAGGAAATCATAGAGAGATAAGGGGGTGGGGTGGGTGAAGTAATATGTTTTATTGGACCAAATTTGGTTGGTGAAAGAGACAAGCTTTTGAGCTACACAAAGCTCTTCTTCAGGTCCAAAGAAAACCTGAAGAAGAGCTCTGTGTAGCTCAAAAGCCTGTCTCTTTCACCAACAGAAGTTGGTCCAATGAAGCCTCTTACCTCACCCACCTTGTCTAATATCCTGAGACCATCATGGCTACCACACTACCAAGGAAACATAACAGAATTTGGATCAAGAATACATCAAGCTCACTGCTGCAGTGTAAAATCAACTTAGTCCATGTGGAAACAACAGTAAGCATCCAGTACTGTCCCCATTGACATCAATGGAGTTTTACCATAGACTTCATAGTCTTGCTTTGGTCTGTGTGCTGGTAAACTTCCCTCCAAGAATACCATATTCATATTAAAACCAGATTGCTATTCCTATGACTCTATTTCTATCCCATCAAGGTGTGTGTTGGCAACCTCTTACACTGAATATCCACATAGTGAAACCGAAGTTAGCTATATATTTTTGATTTCATAATGTCCAGCTTCTGGAATGGTACGCGTGTATTAAACACTCAATACAGTATGACCAATGGAACATCTTTAACTGAGAGGTGAACCTACAGGCCTCCTGCCTATGTACCATGATAACCACAGGACGTCACACCACATTTTTACAGGGATCAGTGTCTTTTTTGGATCAGTATCAGGATCAGAGAGGCAGGCAATGGATAATTGGGTATAAGTACAGATGGTTTGTGGTTCAAACATTATATTTTTCCCTTCAAATAATCTTGTTTAAATTGCCCTGGCCTTAAGACTTCTTCAACACACTCAGCCTGATAAAGACTTAAAATTATTTATATTGTAAAAAGACTTTATTTCAACATGGGTATTATTGTGCCTATGTTAATGTTTTGTGTTTATTCAAAAATAGTTTTGAGCCTTAGTCTGATTTATTTGCTTCTCCTGCTATTTGCTCTGAGGAGCCTGTGTCCAGCAATCTATGCCACTAATAATAATACTTAGTTCTTATATAGGAATTTCATCCATACATCTCAGAATGTTTTACAAACAAAGATAAGCGTCATCCTCCCAGTTTTACAAATGAGGAAACTGAGCTGTAACGAGGGGAAGTGACTCATCTAATGTCATACAGCAGGTTGGTGGTAAAGTTGGCACTAAAATCCTGAACTCCCAGTTCAGTTTTCTATATACTAGAAAATGCCGCCTCCTACATTAAAATATATTGTTCATCAATGGAAATACTTTTTTTTTTTTTTAGTACACACTAATATGGAGCTTGAGAAACTGATCATAACAGAATGAATGTGTAAAGGTCAAAGTTGTCACAGAGCTCTGAGCTCAGGTCTTGGTAGGTAAATAAAGGAAGAACTGTTTTAACGATACTGTTTTAAAGATATTTACTTACACATTTTAAGGGCCTGTTACTTATTCAGGCAAAAGTCTTGGACTTCAGTGGGAATTCTGTCTACATATGGAGTGAGGGCTCAGGCTCATAATCTAAAGTAGTTAAACTCTTAATACCAAAACTCATCTTTTCAAAGAGAACGTTGTTTATTTTGGGAATTCCAACCTTTTGCTTCACTAGTTTCTTGCAAATAGAGACCTCCTCAGTGCCCATCTAAAGGCCAGCCTCCTCTTGTAACATCAGGTAGCACATACTGAACACTCTAGTTCATGGGTGTCAAACTCATATATTGGGCCTGATTTGATACCCTGCCACTTGTTGCAGGCCAATTTTGCAGGATCGCTGCACAGTTGTCTTGGTTGGTCTTTAATTACAAACTAATATTACTTATCGGGATTTGAACCCATGTTCCTGTAGATATCAGTAGGGGGCTGCTCTGAGTTGATCACAATAAAAAATAAGAAAGTCTTGTCTACTTAGCCCTGGAGTCTGAACATGAGGGGTATCATTTGTAGAGTGCACCAGTGTGATCTAACTCCCCCATGTGGGTTCTCATCCATTGCAGCCCCTCTCACCAATCTGCTCAAGAACAGCAGACCAAGAAAGGTCCATTGGACTGAAGCCTGTGAAAAGGCCTTTCAGATCCTAAAGGCTCACTTCTGAAGGAAACCCATTTATACAGCCCAGTCTTCACCAAGGAATTCCTATTACAAACTGATTCTTCTGAAGTTGGGTTGGGGGCTGTCTTGTCCCAGGTGATTGATCGTGGGGAACAGCCCATCTTCTATCTGAGCCAAAAACAGTTCCCAAGAGAGAAGGCCTACTCTGTTATAGAAAAAAGGGGGCTTTGTTGTGAAGGGGGACATGGAGGGACTCTGATATTACCTTCTTGGCAAGAATTCACTCTGATCAATAATCATGCCCCTCTGTGATGGCTGCTACTCGATTCATAAGCAGGTATGTATTCCTCCAGCTCTTCTCATACCATGTCCAGAGTAGGGCTCACAGTGCTCACCAAAATGCAGACTTTTTCTCTCCAGGTAGAGGGGAGCTGGCAGAGGAGACCAGTGCCTCAGGGTCCTGATGGGGAGAGTGTGTGGTAGGGCAGATTAACCCTCTTGCTGCTAGTGTGGGGCCAATGCACCCAATTAGCCACACTCTACTACACCTGCTGCAAATGTTAGGCATGGAGAGTGGAGTTTAAAGGAGGAGACCCAGCCTAATTTGGGGCTGCCCAGGAAGGACAGCAGAGTTCCATTTCTCCTGATTTGAGAGAAGCCTGGTTGTAGCCTAGAGACTGAGCTAATTTGTCAGTTGGTTGAGCCCCCTGCTAGAAGGGATGATGAGGCCCTGGGGGACAGGCTGAAGTATGAACTGTTTGAAGACAAGCTCTGAACAGAAAAGCGGGGTCTCACTGAAAATTCATTGGATGACCATGTTTTGAGCTGTGATTTTCTTTGAAACTTAGCACCGTCGGAGAAGTAGGACTAAAATCTTTTTCAGCTAGAGGGCTAAAGCACAGCTACCTCAGACTTGCAAAGACAGTGACCTACCAGCAGAGACCTGCAGATGGACCAGTCAGGTCTTGACAGGCCACAAGGAGGTGCCACAGAAACAAACCTGGCCACACGCTCAAATACTTTAGGTAGGCTCTAGTATGAAGTATTCTTATCCTTCATATGTTAGATCATGAACATACCCATTAAAGATGGGTAGGAAACAGTTTTCCTGTCCAGTGAATCATTTTGAGATTTAAACGATGTGCTCGTTTCACATGGATACCTTTCAGGTTTTTTTTGTTTCTACAAAGAAACAGGGTGAGGAAGAGAGATCCCAGAATAGCCAGTAGCTTGGTGGTCAGGGCACTCACCTGTGATGTAGAACACGCAGGAGCAAGTCCCTGATCTGAATAAAGCAAAGCAGGCACTTGAATTTGTGTCCCCCACAATCCAGGTGAGTGCCTGGACTACCAGGCTATTAGATATTCTGGGGGCTCTCTCTCATTTTGATCAGAAATTCAATTCCTAAAGAAAGTTTAGTCAAAACTGATACATGCCCACAAAAAGTTTTGGTTTCACTGAATTGGCATTTTCTGACTAAAAATCATTTTGTCAAAAAATTAACGACGAGCTCTAATTCCCATTCATAACACCAGACCTTCAGATATAGTTCTCTTTCTTTGATTATTTATTTTAAGCAAGTTTATAAAGTGTAAGGTAATAAAAATGTTCACATGTAGTTCTGGTATTAACTCCTTCTAAGTGGGTTTAGAATTCTTCAATGAATACAAAACAGTTCAGCAGGTCTATGGAGAGATTTTTTCAGGAAGATTCTTGATAATTTACTTACAATCTTCATCAATTCATTTGTTCCATAATTATTAGGAACAACTTTGGTCTTTTGTAGGGCAAGGTAAATATGCAAATAATTAATGCTAGATAATTGGAAATGGAGTGATTGCAATTCATTGATATAAATTATTAGGAAAATTATGGAGAGATTTAACAATAGTGTGAATGGTGTCCTCATCTGCTGGAAATTAACTGTATTTTATATAAGACAGTGAATATGGTGATACTATTGCATATTAGATTCATGGATTTGGGAACGAAAACAGAAGGAATGTTTTATAGTTAGATTTTGTGCTGGTGCTCAACATTGCTTACTATTGAGTTTATCACAATTACAATATTGAAATTAACTATAATTTAAATTTTTTGCATAAGATCTTATGTTATTCAAATGGAAAATTAGTCCTTGCAAAGGCTTTTGGATTTCTGTGATGCAATAATTTTTCCTGGTTACTAACATTCTGATAAAGTTTGTATTTAGAATCAATTTAAGTTATAATTTCAAAAATAGGTCAAGTGCATTGACCTAATTAATTCTAATAAGCCAAGTAGGTCACAATTAAAACTCTTCTTTTCACAGATAAATGATCTGTCTTCTCAATTTTCCTTAATAATTTAAGTCTGGAGGGCTGGTATAGTTATTTTTGCTGTGTGTATTGTACTCTCTTTCTGAGCTAGTCCTGATCGGTAGATCTATTCTAAGATACTCTGTGCAAAAACAAACCAACCAACCAACCACCCCCAGCCACTTCACTCACCAAATAAGTTAGTGCTAGCCAAAGAGTTTGAGGAGAAGTAAGAAGGGCCATCAGTAAATGAGGTGCGGGATGAAATTAATGAGAACTCTGAAATGGCTGAGATGGCTGAACTCCTTTTTTAAAATCTATCTGCAACATGAAAAATACAGAAAAGAGGTTTGGTAAAGAAAAAATGACTGTGACAAAGTTGGCATCAGAGAGAAATTGAATCATTTTTTACTCTGAACATAGATTAAAGTAGGCATTTCTGGACACTGCAGCTATGTGGACTCTAGGAGCAGATGGAGATCCAGAACTACATTAACATAGCAAATGTCCATGCTAAAGAGCAAGGATAGTGCCTCAATCATGGGGGCAGAAACCATTCCTGACAAACCCTCTGAAGGCTTCCTCCAGCTAGCTAACATGACATCTGCCTTACATGGACTAAGCTTCAACCTCTCATTCTAATACAGATTATAAACTCATCCAGGCACTAGGAAAGCAAATATACTACACTTTCTGGGTTTAATTAAAAAGAAACACAGAGCAAAGTGTCAGCCCCATACTGATTGACCATAGCCCAAACCATCTACTAACTCTTTTTCCAGAATTAACTCTACAATGAACAAGAGAAGTGACAGAATAGAAACCCTGTAGAATCCTGCTGAAGAGAGAGCCTTTGCGGTAGATGAGCAATTCCCTAGCACTATTATTCTGGAATGTTTCTGAGTTGTGGGAAGGAACCATTCAAGTGTGATTGTATCAACCTCTGTCAAAATTCACGAGTAAACAAAACCCTGTGGTCAGCAGTCTCAAAGTCTGCCGCTAAACTTAAAACAATCAGCATGGATTGTCGACCACTGTCCTTTGGGCAAAGAAGTTCCTCAACCAATAAAAAATCTCCAAATCATAGTCAAGCCAAAATTTTGACTGCATGGAGTCAAGTAAATTTGTGGCCTCCAGATGACACCAATATTGTTCTGCTATGTTCTTGATAAACCTGGCCAATAAATGGAAGTGCTGGGGACTAGGTGATTGCCAGCCAGAATATCAAGATCAAGAAATGGTTTCCTGAGCAAAGACCTAATAGCTATTTGTCTTAGGGGTTCTGGAATCACTGGCAGTTGAAATAAAAATACCAACTAACAGAAGATCCAGTTCGTCCACTCTTGAATTTTACATGGCCCAAATCATGGCAGCAATCAGAAGCTCTACAAGGACATGATGGCATGAACCAAGGACAGAGCCCATTCAAATCTATTGTGATGAAAACAACATCTTGCTCAATTGGTTCATTGCATTACCAAGCGGCCATCAGTTGGGGGTGTTTCTGTGGAGTCCACCATACAAAACTTCCCTCTCCCATTGGAATCCAAACTGAGAGTTGTGGTGCAAACACTATGTGCTGTCCTCCAGAGATTAATCAATTTAATCCTCTGCCTATGATAAATTAAGTCTGATTTCAGCAGATTTTTTCAAATTGTTCCAGTTTATTTCAAATATTCTTTTTTTTCATAGATTTTAAGAATGGAAGGTACCATTATGATAATCTAGTCTGACATTCTGAATCTCACAGTCCATAGAATTTTCCCCAGTGGTTAATACTTGTATAAATGCAATAAGAAAAAAAACAACCCTTATCTTTCCTTTTTGAAACCTGGTAAGACATCAACAGTTACCAGTTTTGCTTCAAATTCTAATTGCTTTACAGAGCTCTACAGAATGCACTAGGTAAACCCGCCACCCCTTACCTTTTTGTCACCCAATAAAGTATAGGGAATTGTTACTATCTTTCAAACACAAACCTCTCCACCAAGGAAACGACATCCCAGGACTATTTCTCTTATCCCAACTAGTCCCTTCGTCATAACATCCACCTGTAATATGCGAATTCAGACTGAAGCAATTCTGCAAGGATTGTTCATAAATCAGATTGTGTGCATAATTAAATGTGTGACAGATCACTTAAGCTAGCCTTTATGAAAAGTGTGAGCTATCTGCCCAGCATATCTTCATATATAAATTACATACAGCATTTCATTGTCTATGAAATGGCCTAATTCTCAAGTTAGCAGCTGGGATATGTTTGTAGACCTGAAAAATATCTGTGAGACAACTTGTATCTTGGAAAACTCTGTGTTTCCTGGTGAACAACTGAGCCAGAGTATTTTCAAAGCATAAAATGTTCTAAAGGGCAGAAAAATCAAGCTAAAATAGCTTAATGATTTTATGTTAAACTACAATGTTAAACTCCAATTATGTTATGTCAATACTTAAAAAAAAGTGTTATTTTTGTTGCCATGGAAATTAAATGACGCCTTATTTTAACACATCAGGCTGCAACCGTAACCCTGTAAGTATGAGCACTTGATATTTTTCTCCGTAGCTTTTTTTTTTGAGAGAGAGGTACAGCTACATGGCATAGCAAAGCACCAACACGTGCTACTGGACTTTCACAAGCTGTGGTCAACTGATAAACAGAACTTCTATTTTTCCCTTTCCCTGCCATGTAGGGAATTTTCATGAAAGAAAATGCTTTTCTCAGTCTGATATAGTAGAAAGTGAATTTGTGTTTTGACTGCTGTAAAGTCAGTAATGCTTGTAAAACTGCCCTTTTCAGTCACAGTACACCTATATAAAGGCTTTGGAAAATCTAGTAGCGCTTATCCTTGTTTTTTAAACCATCCAACCTCTACGATAGAAATACCCAAATCTATCTGTTGGATGAGAGAGACACTGGAACTATATGGAAAGCAATTGTGTACCTATCACAAACTGTTTGACTAGAGACAATACTGTTAGACCATCATCCTATCAGATGTAAAGGATGATCTAGTGGCTAAAACACTAGCCTAGAAAACTCAGATTCCTTTCCCTGCTCTGACACAGACTCTCTGCATGACCTTGGACAACACACTGAGTCTCTCTGTGCCTCAGTTTTCTATCTTGCAGATAGCCATAATAATACTTCACTACCTCACAGGGGTGTTGTGAAGAGAAATATATTAAATATTGTCAGGTTTCATGAAGTGAGCTGTAGCTCACGAAAGCTCATGCTCAAATAAATTGGTTAGTCTCTAAGGTGCCACAAGTACTCCTTTTCTTATTAAATATTGTGAGACCCTTGAATACTTATAAATATCTATACCATATATGTTAGATATCTTTGTTTTGATTTTCTGGAGACAGATTTCAAAGATTAGCTGGGGAATTTCCATCTACTAAAGAGTAAATAGTTTGTGGCACCTGTTAAACCTCTAATTATAAACAGGTTGGAACTGTTATGAGTCTGACATGATCTCAGATTATTACAGATAACGCAGAGAACTCAAGTACAATCTCTCACAATGAAATTAATCTCTGGGCAGAGGAGCCACCCACGAATCCGCCCTACTTAAGTGAAACATAAGCCTGTTAACATAAGGGAGACTTGAGTGATTGATAGACTTTATGTGGGTCCTTTCCACCAAGGTGAACTTCACCCTCAGGAAATGGTACTGTCTTATTTTATCCAAACTAGGGGGAACCAGATCAGCACACATGGCCAACATGACCATAAAAATCTGGAAGCAAAGCAGAAAATGTAATTTAATTTAACTGCTCAGAGCACATTCTGGGGACAGAGAATACAGTGGCTAATGCCTTACCAGGGAGCAAAGGCATGTGGTAGGAAACCTTGCAGAGCCTGTAGATATACCTCAAACTGTGCCTCCTCTGAAAAACCTAGAGTTGGATCTGTCTGCCAGACTTCATAATCGTAAAACTCTAAGATCCTGCTGTGGAGTTCTAACTCACGATGCATTCAGGACAATTAGACTGCTCATGTGATTAAATGCACAGCAATGTGAGTATGGACCAGTACAGCGAGGCGCTATATTATTAATGAGGTTTCTCCACAACAGTCTGATTGAATAACCTTTACCAAGTTGGCAGGACTGTTATGGGTATCTGCATGGCCCCACAGTATGCCAACATTTTTATGGCTGACTTACAACAATGCTTCCTCAGCTCTCATCCCCTAACATCCCTACTCTACTTGCACTACATTGATGACATCTTCATCATCTGGACCCCTGGGAAGGAGGCCCTTGAGGAATTCCACCAGGATTTCAACAATTTTCACCCCACCATCAACCTCAGCCTGGACCAGTCCACACAAGAAATCCACTTCCTGGACAGTACAGTGCTAATAAGTGATGGTCACATAAACACCACCCTATACTGGAAACCTACTGACCCCTATACTTACCTACATGCCTCCAGCTTTCATCCAGACCACATCACACAATCCATTGTCTACAGCCAAGCTCTAAGCTAAAATTGCATTTGCTCCAATCCCTCAGACAGAGACAAACACCTACAGGATCTCTATCAAGCACTCTTAAAACTACAATACAATTCTTAAAAATACAATACAATAAAACTACAAAACTTCACCTGGTGAAGTTAAGAAACAGATTGACAGAGCCAGAAGAGGACCCAGAAGTCACCTACTACACAACAGATAACAGAACACCACTAGCCATCACCTTCAACCCCCAACTAAAACATCTCCAGCCCATCATCAGGATCTACAACCTATCCTGAAGGACGACCCATCACTCTCACAGATCTTGGGAGACAGGCCAGTCCTTGCTTACAGACAGCCCCTCAACCTGAAGCAAATACTCACCAGCAAACACACACCACACAACAAAAACACTAATCCAGGAACCTAGCCTTGCAACAAAGCCCGTCGCCAACTGTGTCCACATATCTATTCAAGGGACACCATTAGAGGGCCTAATCACCTCAGCCACACTATCAGAGGCTCGTTCACCTGCACATCTACCAATGTGATATATGCCATCATGTGCCAGCAATGCCCCTCTGCCATGTACATTGGTCAAACTGGAAAGTCTCTACGTGAAAGAATAAATGGACACAAATCAGATGTCAGGAATTATGACATTCAAAAACTAGTCAGAGTACACTTCAATCTCTCTGGTCACTCGATTACAGACCTAAAAGTTGCAATTCTTCAATAAAAAAACTTCAAAAACAGACTCCAAGGAGAGACTGCTGAACTGGAATTAATTTGCAAACTGGACACCATTAAATTAGGTTTGAATAAAGATTGGGAGTGGATGTGTCATTGGACAAAGTAAAACTATTTTCCCATGTTTATTCCCCTCCTCCCCCCATTCCTCACATGTTCTTGTCAACAGCTGGAAATGGCCCACCTTGATTATCACTACAAAATATTTTTTTCTCTCCTGCTGGTAATAGCACACCTTAATTGATCACTCTCCTTACAGTGCGAATGGTAACACCCATTGTTTCATGTTCTCTGTGTATATAAAATCTCCCCACTGTATTTTCCACTGCATGCATCCAATGAAGTGAGCTGTAGCTCACGAAAGCTTATGCTCAAATCAATTTGTTAGTCTCTAAAGAGCCACAAGTACTCCTTTTCTTTTTACTGTTAATTGAATTGTCTCATTAGACTGACCCCCCCACCTGGTAAGACAACTCCCATCTTTTCATTTACTATGTATAAATATACCTGTTACTGTATGTAGGAGCCTAGGTAACAAAATGGAGGAACTAGAGTTACTGGTGCAGGAAGTGAAACCAGATATTATAGGTATAACAGAGACCTGGTGGAATAGTAGTCATGACTGGGCTACAGGTATTGAAGGGTATGTGCTGTTTAGGAAAGACCGAAATAAAGGTAAAGGTGGTGGAGTAGCACTGTATATCAATGATGAGATAGAATGTAAAGAAATAAGAAGCGATGAAATGGATATGACTGAGTCTGTCTGGGCAATAATTAAATTGGGGAAGAAAACTATTAGAGCCTCCCCTAGGATAGTGCTTGGGGTGTGCTATAGACCACCGGGATCTAATTTGGATATGGATAGAGCCCTTTTTAATGTTTTTAATAAAGTAAATACTAATGGAAACTGTGTGATCATGGGAGACTTTAACTTCCCAGATATAGACTGGAGGATGAGTGCTAGTAATAATAATAGGGCTCAGATTTTCCTAGATGCGATAGCTGATGGATTCCTTCAACAAGTAGTTGCTGAACCGACTAGAGGGGATGCCATTTTAGATCTGGTCTTGGCGAGTAATGAGGATCTCATAGAGGAAATGGTTGTAGGGGATAATCTTGGCTCAAGTGATCATGAGCTAATTCAGTTCAAACTGAATGGAAGGATTAACAAAAATAAATCTGCAACTAGGGTTTTTGATTTCAAAAGGGCTGACTTTCAAAAATTAAGGAAATTAGTTAGGGAAGTGGATTGGACTGAAGAATTTATGGGTTTAAAGGTAGAGGAGGCCTGGGATTATTTTAAATTAAAGCTGCAGAAGCTATCGGAAGCCTGCATCCCAAGAAAGGGGAAAAAATTCATAGGCAGGAGTTGTAGACCAAGCTGGATGAGCAAGCATCTTAGAGAGGTAATTAAGAAAAAGCAGAAAGCATATAGGGAGTGGAAGAAGGGAGGGATCAGTAAGGAAAGCTACCTTATTGAGGTCAGAATATGTAGGGATAAAGTGAGACAGGCTAAAAGTCAAGTAGAGTTGGACCTTGCAAAGGGAATTAAAACCAATAGTAAAAGGTTCTATAGTCATATAAATAGGAAAAAAACAAAGAAAGAAGAAGTGGGACCGCTAAAAACTGAGGATGGAGTGGAGGTCAAGGATAATCTAGGCATGGCCCAATATCTAAACAAATACTTTGCCTCAGTCTTTAATAAGACTAAAGAGGATCTTAGGGATAATGGTAGCATGATAAATGGGAATGAGGATATGGAGGTAGACATCACCATATCTGAGGTAGAAGCGAAACTCAAACAGCTTAATGGGGCTAAATCGGGGGGCCCAGATAATCTTCATCCAAGAATATTAAAAGAATTGGCACAAGAAATTGCAAGCCCATTAGCAAGAATTTTTAATGAATCTGTAAATTCAGGGGTTGTACCATATGATTGGAGAATTGCTAACATAGTTCCTATTTTTAAGAAAGGGAAAAAAAGTGATCCAAGTAATTATAGGCCTGTTAGTTTGACATCTGTAGTATGCAAGGTCTTGGAAAAAATTTTGAAGGAGAAGGTAGTTAAGGACATTGAAGTCAATGGTAAATGGGACAAAATACAACATGGTTTTACAAAAGGTAGATCGTGCCAAACCAACCTGATTTCCTTCTTTGAGAGAGTAACAGATTTTTTAGATAAAGGAAACGCAGTGGATCTAATTTATTTAGATTTTAGTAAGGCGTTTGATACTGTGCCACATGGGGAATTATTAGTTAAATTGGATAAGATGGGCATCAATAGGAAAATTGAAAGGTGGATAGGGAATTGGTTAAAGGGGAGACTACAACGGGTCCTACTGAAAGGTGAACTGTCAAGTTGGAGGGAGGTTACCAGTGGAGTTCCTCAAGGATCAGTTTTGGGACCAATCTTATTTAATCTTTTTATTACTGACCTGGGCACAAAAAGTGGGAGTGTGCTAATAAAGTTTGCAGATGATACAAAGCTGGGAGGTATTGCTAATTTAGAGAAGGACAGGGATACCCTACAGGAGGATCTGGATGACCTTGTAAACTGGAGTAATAGGAATAGGATGAAATTTAATAGTGAGAAGTGTAAGGTCATGCATTTAGGGATTAATAACAAGAATTTTAGTTATAAGCTAGGGAAGCATCAACTAGAAGTAACGGAGGAGGAAAAGGACCTTGGAGTATTGGTTGATCATAGGTTGACTATGAGCTGCCAATGTGATATGGCTGTGAAAAAAGCTAATGTCGTCTTGGGATGCATCAGGAGAGGTATTTCCAGTAGGGATAAGGAGGTTTTAGTACCGTTATATAAGGCACTGGTGAGACCTCACCTGGAATACTGTGTGCAGTTCTGGTCTCCCATGTTTAAGAAGGATGAATTCAAACTGGAACAGGTACAGAGAAGGGCTACTAGGATGATCCGAGGAATGGAAAACTTGTCTTATGAAAGGAGACTCAGGGAGCTTGGCTTGTTTAGCCTAACTAAAAGAAGGTTGAGGGGAGATATGATTGCTCTCTATAAATATATCAGAGGGATAAATACCAGAGAGGGAGAGGAATTATTTAAACTCAATACCAATGTGGACACAAGAACAAATGGATATAAACTGGCCACTAGGAAATTTAGATTAGAAATTAGACGAAGGTTTCTAACCATCAGAGGAGTGAAGTTTTGGAATAACCTTCCGAGGGAAGTAGTGGGGGCAAAAGATCTATCTTGCTTTAAGATTAAACTCGATAAGTTTATGGAGGAGATGGTATGATGGGATAACATGGTTTTGGTAATTAAATATTCATGGTAAATAGGCCCAATGGCCTGTGATGGGTTTTTAGATGGGGTAAGATCCAAGTTACCCGGGAAAGAATTTTCTGTAGTATCTGGCTGATGAATCTTGCCCATATGCTCAGGGTTTAGCTGATCGCCATATTTGGGGTCGGGAAGGAATTTTCCTCCAGGGCAGATTGGAAGGCCCTGGAGGTTTTTCGCCTTCCTCTGTAGCATGGGGCACGGGTCACTTGCTGGAGGATTCTCTGCTCCTTGAGGTCTTCAAACTACAATTTGAGGACTTCAATAGCACAGATATAGGTGTGAGGTCTTTTTTAGGAGTGGTGGGTGAAATTCTGTGGCCTGCATTGTGCAGGAGGTCAGACTAGATGATCATAATGGTCCCTTCTGACCTAAATATCTATGAATCTATGAATTTTCCACTCCATGCATCTGATGAAATAGGTTCTAGCCCACGAAAGCTTATGCCCAAATACATATGTTAAATTTGTTGGCCCAAATAAGGTGCCACAAGGACTTCTCATTGTTTTTGCTGATACACATGAACATGGCTACCACTCTGAAGCCTGTCACCATGTTTGAGAGTACACTTATTCATGAAACTAGTTCCATTGAATTCAGTAGCATTGCTTGAATCTTATTGTTATTTATTGTTTGTATTGTGTTAGCCCCTAGGAGCCACAGTCATTGAGCATGATCCCACTGTGCTAGATGTTATACAAGCACAAAACAAAGAAGATGGTTCCTATCCCAAAGAGCTTGAAATCAATATAATGCAGATTACACAGCTGTGCATTGATGAGTGATCCACTCAAAACCCACTGGAACTGCTTCTAATTTCTTTACCTGTTTCTTCCTGGTACTCTACAAAAGGCTGGCAAAGGTGAGGAAGGTTGGACAGTGCAGTTTCCGCTAATGCTACTTACTGACTCAGTCATGGAAATCCATGATATACTTCCTATAGACTTGGGAAGCTCGGCAGAGACAATTGTACTGTGATGGATTCTTTTAAGCAATGTCAATCCTGGCTATGCCATTTCTCTGTCCAATACAGTCCACTTTGGGGGCTGAGTTGGCTGTCTATTACTTTCCACGTCACAAGAGGGATTGGGGGTACTTACCCTACTGCAGGAAGTGGTGCAGGCCAGGCCACCACTTCCTGCAGCTCCCACTGGCCGGGAACAGTGAGCCACGGCCACTGGGAGCTGCGAGCGACCGTACCTGCAGATGCTCAGGTAAACAAAGTATCTCACGGCCCACCAGGGACTTACCCTGAACAAGCCGTGAACCAAATTTGGGAACCCCTAGTCTAGCCTAAAGTGTTCTTCCGCTACACGTGCTTGATTTAGATCTTCCAAGTGTGGCACATTAAATCTATGCTGTGTTTGCAGGGATCTTCTCTTTTGATGGTAAGAATATGCTTAGGGGGTCTTTCATGCAGGTCCCCACATCTGTACCCTCGAGTTCAGAGTGGGGACGGAACCTTGACATGGTGTTAGAGGTGGGATCATTTTGAACCAGAGATCATTTTGAACCAGAAGCATAGTAGGATTTTAAAAGGACATTTTTTTCCCTTTGGGCTGCTTGGAAGCAGGTTTTAAGCTAAATGCAATCAGAGTTTTTCTGTCTCTCTGCCTGGGGGACAGAGCATCTCCATAACAAAAGGATTTTTCTGTAAGCTGAGAACAGCTATCAGAGAAAAAAAGGTATCAGGTTACAGCACAGCAAAATTTTACAAGCCAGGTTTTCTTTCTTTCTTTCTTTCTTTCTTTCTTTCTTTCTTTCTTTCTTTCTTTCTTTCTTTCTTTCTCTCTCTCTCTCTCTCTCTCTCTCTCTCTCTCTCTCTCTCTCTCTCTCTCTCTCTCTCTCTCTCTCTCTCTTTCGGAAATAGCTAGGTTAAAACAGAGGGGCTAGGATGATAGAAAGCAAGACCAAACAAAGGCTGGAGTTAGCCAGACTGGAAGCCAAAGAAAAAGAAATGGAGGCAGTGAAAAAGCAGAAAAAGCCCAGGAGGCTGCTCACCAGAGAGCTATGGAGCCAGAGAAAGCCCAGGAGGCTGCCCACAGGAGAGCTATGGAGGCAAAGGAAAAAGAAATGGAGGAGAGGGAAAAAGAGAGAAAGCATGCACTGGAGATGAAGACGGCAAAGGCTCAGGAGAATATACCGGATAACCCTAACAATCCTTACTCAACAATCCACAAATGGGAGCGACTATGTCCACAGTATGATGAATCCAGTGATATTGCTGAATATTTTCTCACCTTTGAGAGACTGTGCACACTCCATAAAATTCCCGAAGCTCACAAGATGACCACATTGGTCGGAAAATTGACTGGAAGAGCTCTGGACATATTCAATAAGATGTCTATTGAGGAGGCTTCTGACTATAATAAATTCAAGGATTTGGTTTTAAAGCAATTTCAAGTTACACCTGAAATGTACAGAGTAAAATTTCAAACCCTGAAGAGAGGGCCTGGTCTAAGTAATGTGGCTTATGTAAACCAGATGACAAATCTGTTTGATAAATGGCTCAACAGACAGGCTGTAACTAACTTTGGAGGAATGCGGAATTTGATGATACAGGAGCAATTCCTGAATATGTCCAAAGATAATATAAAACAGTGTTTATGGGATAGGAAAATCGACTCAGCAGGAAGTCTTGCTTCTTATGCTGATCAATACGTGCAGTCCCAGACCGCCAAAGAGGCGGGGCAAACCGGAACAAAATGGGTGGAGGGAGATACCAGTCACAGTTGGAGCGGATATCAGAAGGGACACCCTCAGACCATACCCTTCTACTGGGGGAATCCCAAGGCCCCAACTACACCCCAAGGAACACTGCAGACACCTTATTGCCCTGCCACACCATTCTCCAGCAAACCACCTCGTCCCAGTGACTAGTCAGCTGGACGATGTTTTAAATGTAACAAGCCGGGGAATGTAAAGGCCAACTGACCCAAGAACCCCAACAGACTACAGATCATTGCACCAGAATCACCCCAGAGGGCCTCAGGTCCAGATGCCTCCGAGATACCCTCAGAGCAGAGGGAAACTATAAGTGTGAGCGGGAAGAAGGTCACAGCATGGAGGGACATCTGAGCACAAGGGTCGGCTATCCATGCTTCCTTAGTGGACCCCAATTTAATCCACCCAGAGGTCCAAGTGATGATTCAACCCTTCAAGTCAAACACTTTTGACTTGCCTACAGCCAAGTTGCTGGACCAGTGCAAGAGATGGTCAAGAACATGGACTTTTGCAGTCTATGATGATTATCCCATCCCCATGCTGTTGGGGGAAACTTGGCCAATCATGTGAGGCTAGCCAAGAGGGTGGGAATGGTCACCCACAGCCAGGCTAAGCAAGCTGTCACATCTAGCTCTGTTCTGAAAACTTCTACCAGGACCCAGTCAGAGGTGATGGAACCGGACCCCATGCCAACACCTGCAACAGCAGCAGTGGATCCAGTTACAGAGACCCAGACAGAGCCAGTCCCAGAACCGAAACCGGCGGAACAACCAACACCAAAACCATTGCCAGCACTGCATCCAGTACTTGCAAGCCCAACACCAGAGGGCCCCTCTGAACCTGCACTGGCAGCAACAGATAACCCTAAACCAGAAGCTCATCTGGAGCCTGAACCGCAACATAGTCCACCAAAAGAGAGCGGTTCACAGTCAACCGATTCAGCCCCATCCCCTGCATCGCTTCCAGAAAGACCAAGCCCAGGTCCACAATCCAATGAGGAACTGTTGTCTCCAGCATCAAGGAAACAGTTCCAGACTGAACAGGAAGCAGATGAAAACCTCCAAAGAGCTTGGACAGTGGCATGGAGCAACCCACCACCTCTCAGCTCTTCTAATCAATCCAGGTTTGTTGTAGAAAGAGGACTTTTATACAAGAAAACTCTTTCTCATGGACACCAGGAAGACTAGGAGTACTTGTGGCACCTTAGAGACTAGCACATTTATTTGAGCATAAGATTTCATGAGCTACAGCTCACTTCATCGGATGCATTCAGTGGAAAATACAGTGGGGAGATTTATATACATAGAGAACATGAAACAATGGGTGTTACCATACACACTGTAACGAGAGTGATCACTTAAGGTGAGGTATTATCAGCAGGAGAGCTGGGGGAAAAAAGCCTTTTGTAGTGATAGTCAAGGTGGGCCATTTCTAGCAGTTGACAAAAACATCTGAGGAACAGTGGGGGTTGAGGGGGGAATAAATATGGAGAAATAGTTTTACTTTGTGTAATGACCCATCCACTCCCAGTCTTTATTCAAGCCTGAGTTAATTGTATCCATTTGCAAATTAATTCCAATTCAGCAGTCTCTCATTGGACTCTGTTTTTGAAGTTTTTTTGTTGAAGAATTGCCATTTTCTGCAGCACTGCTATGGGTACCCGCATGGCTCCACAGTATGCCAACATTTTTATGGCTGACTTAGAACAATGCTTCCTCAGCTCTCATCCCCTAATGCCCCTACTCTACTTGCGCTACATTGATGACATCTTCATCATCTGTTCTCATGGAAAAGAAGCCCTTGAGGAATCCCACCATGATTTCAACAATTTCATTCCACAATCAACCTCAGCATGGACCAGTCCACACAAGAGATCCACTTCCTGGACACTATGGTGCTCATAAACGATGGTCACATAAACACCACCCTATACCGGAAACCTACTGACCGCTATTCCTACCTACATGCCTCCATCTTTCATCCAGACCAGACCACATGATCCATCGTCTACAGCCAAGCTCTACGATACAACCACATTTACTCCAACCCCTCAGACAGAGACAAACACCTACAAGATCTCTATCAAGCATTCTTAAAACTACAATACCCACCTGCTGATGTGAAGAAAGAGATTTGCAGAGCCAGAAGAGTACCCAGAAGTCACCTACTACAGGACAGGCCCAACAAAGAAAATAACAGAACGCCACTAGCCGTCAACTTCAGCCCCCAACTCAAAACTCTCCAACACATCATCAAGGATCTACAACCTATCCTGAAGGATGACCCATCACTCTCACAGATCTTGGGAGACAGGCCAGTCCTTGCTTACAGACAGCCCCCCAACCTGAAGCAAATACTCACCAGCAACCACACACCACACAACAAAAACACTAACCCAGGAACCTAGCCTTGCAACAAAGCCCGTTGCCAACTGTGTCCACATATCTATTCAAGGGACACCATGAGAGGGCCTAATCACATCAGCCACACTATCAGAGGCTCGTTCACCTGCACATCTACCAATGTGATATATGCCATCATGTGCCAGCAATGCCCCTCTGCCATGTACATTGGTCAAACTGGACAGTCTCTACATAAAAGAATAAATGGACACAAATCAGATGTCAAGAATTATAACATTCAGAAACCAGTCAGAGTACACTTCAATCTCTTTGGTCACTCGATTACAGACCTAAAAGTTGCAATTCTTCAACAAAAAAACTTCAAAAACAGACTCCAAGGAGAGACTGCTGAATTGGAATTAATTTGCAAACTGGATACAATTAACTCAGGCTTGAATAAAGACTGGGAGTGGATGGGTCATTATACAAAGTAAAACGATTTCTCCATGTTTATTTCCCCCCACCCCCCACTGTTCCTCAGATGTTCTTGTCAACTGCTGGAAATGGCCCACCTTGATTATCACTACAAAAGGTTTTTTCCCCCCAGCTCTCCTGCTGGTAATAGCTCACCTTACCTGATCACTCTCCTTACAGTGTGTATGATAACACCCATTGTTTCATGTTCTCTATGTATATAAATCTCCCCACTGTATTTTCCACTGAATGCATCTGATGAAGTGAGCTGTAGCTTACGAAAGCTTATGCTCAAATAAATTTGTTAGTCTCTAAGGTGCCACAAGTACTCCTTTTCTTTTTGTGAATACAGACTAACACGGCTGCTACTCTGAAACCAGGAAGACTGGCATCCTCAAAGACAGTTTGTAATTCCAACTAAGTACTGGGTAAAGCTCTTAAGCTTAGCCCACGATCATCCTAGTGGTCATGCTGGGGTGAACAGAACCAAAAACCATTTGGGAAAGTTGATCCCCTGGGAGTGAATGGGCAAGAATGTTTCTACCTTTGTCCGGTCTTCTGAGGTATGCCAAAGAGTGAAAAAATCCCAAGACCAGGTCAAAGCCCCTCTACAGCCAGTTTCCATCATTGAGGTTCCATTTCAGCAAGTACCTGTGGATATTCTGGGTCCTTTTCCAAAAAAGACACCCAGAGGAAAGCAGTATATACTGACTTTCACGGATTTTGCCAAACCAATGGCCGGAAGCAGTAGCTCTAAACAACACCAGGGCTAAAAGTGTGTGCCAGGCATTAAGAATAATTTTTGCCAGGGTAGGTTGGCCCTCCGACATCCTCACAGATGCAGGAACTAATTTTCTGGCAGGAACTATGGAAAGCCTTTGGGAAGCTTTGGGATAAATCACTTGGTTGCCACCCCTTACCACCATCAAACAAATAGCCTGGTGGAGAAGTTTAATGGAACTTTGAGGGCCATGATACATAAATTCATAAATGAGCATTCCAATGACTGGGACCTAGTGTTGCAGGAGTTGCTCTTTGCCTACAGAGCTGTACAACATCCCAGTATAGGGTTTTCATCATTTAAACTTGTATATGGCTGCGATGTTAAGTGGCCATAACAGTTGGTGAAGCAGCAATGGGAGGGGTTTACACCTTCTCCAGGAACTAACATTCTGAACTTTGTAACCAACCTACAAAACACCCTCCAAACCTCTTTAGCCCTTACTAAAGAAAACCTAAAAGATGGACAAAAAGAGCAAAAAGCCTGGCATAATAAACATGCCAGAGAGTGTTCCTTCAAAGAAGGGGACCAGGTCATGTTCTTAAAGGTGCTCCAAGCTCATAAAATGGAAGCGTCATGGGAAGGGCCATTCACAGTCCAAGAGCGCCTGGGAGCTGTTAATTATCTCATAGCATTCCCCACCTCCAACCGAAAGCCTAAGGTGTACCATATTAATTCTCTAAAGCCCTTTTATTCCAGAGAATTAAAGGTTTGTCAGTTTACAGTCCAGGGAAAATATGAAGCTACGTGGCCTGAAGGTGTCTACTACGAAGGGAAAAGTGCTAGTGGCATGGAAGAGGTGAATCTCTCCATGACACTTGGGCATATGCAGCGACAGCAGATCAAGGAGCTGTGCACTAGCTACGCGTCGATGTTCTCAGCCACCCCAGGACTGACTGAATGGGCATACCACTCCATTGACACATGTAATGCTCACCCAATTAGAGCCCAACCTTTCTGGGTGTCTCCTCAAGCTAAAACTGCTATAGAACGGGAGATCCAGGATATGCTACAGATGGGTATAATCTGCCCCTCTGGCAGTGCATGGGCATCTCCAGTGGTTCTAGTTCCCAAAACAGATGGGGAGATACGTTTTTGCATGGATTACCATAAGCTAAATACTGTAACTCGTCCAGACAACTATCCAATGCCACGCACAGATGAACTATTAGAGAAACTGGGACGGGCCCAGTTCATCTCTACCTTGGACTTAACCAAGGGGTACTGTCAGGTACCGCTAGATGAATCTGCCAAGGAAAGGTCAGCCTTCACCACACATGTCGGGCTGCATGAATTTAAAGTACTCCCTTTCAGGCTGCGAAATACACCAGCCACCTTCCAAAGAATTGTAGATGGTCTCCTAGCGGGATTAGGAGAATATGCAGTCACCTACCTTGACGATGTGGCCATATTTTTGGATTCCTGGGCAGAACACCTGGAACATCTACAAAAAGTCTTTGAGCACATAAGGGAGGCAGGACTAACTGTTAAGGCTAAGAAGTGTCAAATAGGCCTAAACAGAGTGACTTACCTTGGACACCAGGTGGATCAAGAAACTATCAACCCCCTACAGGCCAAACTGTATGCTATCCAAAAGTGGCCTGTCCCAAAGTCAAAGAAACAGGTTCAATCCTTCTTAGTCTTGGCCGGATATTACAGGTGATTTGTACCGCAATACAGCAAAATCGCTGCCACAATGAGAGACCTAATGAAAAAAACCCAGCCAAATGCAGTTCAGTGGACTGAAAAGTGTCAGAATGCCTTTAATCAGCTTAAAGTGACACTCATGGTCTGACCCTGTGCTAAGGGCCCCAGACTTTGACAAACCGTTCCTAACAACCACTGATGCGTCCGAGCGTGGTGTGGAAGCAGTCTGAATGCAGAAAGAACCGAATCAAGAGTTCCATCCTGTCATGTTTCTCAGCAAGAAGCTGTCTAAAAGGGAAAGCCACTGATCAATCAGTAAAAAGGAATGTTACGCTATTGTCTACGCTCTAAAAAAGCTAGGCCCATACGTTTGGGGATGGGGTTTCCACCTGCAAACTGACCATGCTGCACTACAGTGGCTTCATACCAGCAAGGGAAATAACAAAAAAAAACCCTTATTCAGTGGAGTTTAGCGCTCCAAAATTTTAATTTCAACATACTACACTTTTCAGGAGCTTCTAACAAAGTGGCTAATGCACTCTCCCGTGAAAGTTTCCCAGAATCAACTGGTTAATATCGTCCTTGAGATGTAAAAAATATTGTTAGTTTTTATACAGTTAGTAGTATATTTAGAGATGCATGTGCCTTATTAACTCTGTTTTCCCCTAGAGCTCCAGGAAGAAATGACAGCCAGTGTTTCACCCTATCTGTGATTTGGGGGGGCGTGTCATAAATATAGAGAGAAGGGTAACCACCTTTCTGAATACTGTGCTATAAAATCCCTCCTGGTCAGAGGCAAAATCCTTTCACCTGTAAAGGGTTAAGAAGCTAAGTTAACCCCACTGGCACCTCACCCAAAATGGCCGATGGGGGACAAGATTCTTTCAAATCTGGAGTGAGCAGGGGGAACAAAGGGTTTGGGCAGTCTGTGTGATGCTTTTGCAGGGAACAGATCAGGAATGTAGCCTTATAACTCCTGTAAAGTTAGTAGGTAATCTAGCTAGAAAATGCGTTAGATTTTCTTTTGTTTAATGGCTTGTAAAATAAGCTGTGCTGGAGGGAATGTATATTCCTGTTTTTGTGTCTTTTTGTAACTTAAGATTTTGCCTAGAGGGATTCTCTGTGTTTTGAATCTGATTACCCTGTAAGGTATTTACCATCCTGATTTTACAGAGGTGATTCTTTTACCTTTTCTTTAATTAAAATTCTTCTTTTAAGAACGTGATTGCTTTTTCATTTTCTTAAGATCCAAGTGTTTGGGTCAGTGTTCACCTGTACCAATTGGTGAGGATTATTATCAAGCCTTCCCCAGGAAAGGGGGTGTAGAGCTTGGAGGGAAATTTTGGGGGAAGACGTCTCCAAGTGGTCTCTTTCCCTGTTCTTTGTTTAAAATGGTTGGTGGTGGCAGCATACTGTTCAAGGACAAGGCAAAGTTTGTACCTTGCAGAAGTTTTGAACCTAAGCTGGTAAGAATATGCTTAGGGGGTCTTTCATGCAGGTCCCCACATCTGTACCCTAGAGTTCAGAGTGGGGAAGGAACCTTGACAACTTGTCTGAGTAGTTATTGTTTCTGGGCATTCTGAAGTATTTTCCTCCCCATATCCATGGCTTCTACTGTGGGTTCCTCCCACAAGTTATTCCTGAGAAGAGGCTGTTTCTTCTTTATGTAATGACTTTGGAGGACTGTGTTCCTTACTGTCTCTAGTGGTTAGGATAATTTTGGAGTCTTTCAGATAGTTGACTGTCCTCACTCTTACAACAAGCCATGCTCTGATAAATTCTTTGCTCGTCTGCCCAATAGCCACAGCATTGGATTAGGTAATACATATTTAAATCATTTGCTGACTCAGCTGTTTCTTGATTGTGTATTTGAAAAGGTGCCTGCCCAAAAACCACATTCCGGCATGGCATGAAATGATTACCCAATTCTTCTTTAATTGTATCGAGCTATTTCATCCGAACAGCTGTGAGACTTCCGGAAAGGAATGTCCTCTGTTGCTGGTTCCATTGTATAGAGCAGGGTATTAACTTATTTCTCCTCTGACTCCTAATCGCAACCAGAAGCTTGACAGCACCTCCGGAATCTACTTCTCCAGGGTGGCCATCCCTCAGCGTTCTGGAAATCAAATTCTGCTGGGGTTGATATATGGAAAAAAGCTGGGTCAGATGTAGCCATCTCTCTTACTTTATAAGATTATAGATTCTCCCTTTTTGACTCTGTTGTCTCTGGAGTAAGGTGGTGGGGCTCCCTAACCAAGTGGTGTTGCTGTTGACCTAGCCTTAGATCAATTTCCCTTACTTTCCTAGCCTCCTTGGTGCAGTCTGGACTCATCCTAGCAGTTCTCTCTGGGCTTTCTGTGTTTTCAGGCCTCTTCTCTGCCTGTTGTGCTGCTAGCTCTTTGCAGCTTTTCAGCTGTTCTGGCTGGGCAGGAGGGCTCACTTGTCTGTTTTCCCTTTCCTCTTTTCCATTTCTGCTGGGGTGTTCTGTGATCTGTTGTCTCTTTATTCAATCCCACTTTGACACCATATAGAGGTTATAGAGACCCAGGATACTGTGGCTGGGGTGAATGCAAGCTTGACTTTATTTCCTGTTTATACAGACTCTTATCACCTTGCTATATGCTCCCTTGTGGAACTCTACACATTCACAGCTAACACCACAACTACTATTGTAAGCAGCTGATCTGAACCGAAGGGTAATGTGTGGGAGTGAGGATCACTTGGGGAAAATAATATATCTTACTGGTTTTGTAGTGTCTGGACATGATGCTATCACATAACTTAAGTTGACATTTGGGAACTAGTTCATGAAGGTCACACATTTTCAGCACTCTGCACAGCAAAAGTAACTTTTAAAATTCCTTATATCTGTGGTGGGGTGGCTGCTCCTCACTGGTATGTAAGGGGTTAAAGCAACCCTGGGGAGGCTGTGCGGAAGGCAGCCAGCAGAGGTGCCGGGGCTGGGGGAAAGTGGCCCAGAGAAGGAGACAGTGGAGTTGGAGGAGGGGCAGCAAGTGGCTGCTGGCGATAGGGTCCCTAGGTTGGGACCTGGAGTAGCGGGCGGACCCGGGGCCCCTTTGCCCCACTTGCCAGAGAGGGCAGTGGCCAGTGTATGGACTGTAGTTTGTCACTGAGATGAGCCGCTAAAATCTGGACTGCATTTTGCCACTGAGGAAAGTGGTTGGACTGAGGACTGTTGGTCCCCAGGGATGAGGGAAAGAACTGAGCAGGGCACAGTCGGAGGGCTGTGACCAGAAGAGGACAACACAGTCCAGGGAGCGACATGGGTCCTGGAAGTGAAGACAGAAGTGACGATGGCCTGTGTTTCACCCCACTCCAAGGGCAGCACAGTAGTGATCATGAGGATCACAGAGGGGGGGCTTAATAGTCATCCCCCTCTGTGATCTGTCCCCCTGAGGAGGGCACACTGGCAACCCTGAGATTATTCCCAGGATGGCCAGCAGGAGGCACCATGGTGGTGAGTCAAACAAGCCCTGTTATACATGGTGGAGAATGCGGGCAAATGGTCACCTCTAATACAGGGGGAGGATAGAAGATTGTGAGGACTAAGGGATACATAAGGTGGAGAATGGAATTGGGGTATATTGAGGCCTTCTTTGCGGAGGGTTCTGGGGCCTTCCCAAACTGAATTCCGAAGTCGGTGTCGGAAAGAGTCTGATAGGCCACAAGGACAGCTTCAGGCTCTGCTACAGCAGGTGCTCACTACCCAGCAGAGACAGTGGGAGGTACAGAAACACCTTCAGGCCTACATGGCTGGGTTAGCAAAATAGCAGCTGTGCTTGTTTAGGTCGCTGAGAAAGGGAATCCATGAAAGTCACAGGGAGTGAGAGGGGAAGCCAGGCACCAGGACCAGGAGGCCAAGAAAATGTTTCACCTGTGGGCAGCTGGGACACGTTAAGAGGGAGTGCCCCTACCAGGATGGGAAACAGAGGCCCCACCTAGAGAATAAGAAAGCAAAAAAGCCCAAGAAAGACCCCCCTGCTGTGAGAAGAACAGGGAGGCACTGGGCATGTTGGACCTGTGGGCAACAGGAACACGTGCAGACACAGTGCCCTCTGGGTTGTAGGAGCAAGGCTAGTCCAGGGGAAGGGGCTGAGCAAAAGAAGAAAGACCATAAGAGGGCCATGGCCAAGGGGAGACAAGGGACATGCTTCCATGGCCATGAGACAGGCCATATAAAAAGGCATTGTCCCCGGAGGAGAAGGAGAGGAATGCCTAAGGTCTGGGCTTGGTCAGGGGCTGCTCAGAACGAGGGAGCAGTGAGGACTGAGGTCCTGATAGACAGCCCTCTCCCACACCCAGCAGGGGGAGGTAGGGAGGTGATAGGTAAAATAATTGGGGCAGAGAGGACCCAGAGAAAGAGGGGAACTCATGGGGGAGTAGGACAGGCTACAGTGGGGACCCAGACAGACCGGGGAACCCACACAGGAGGAGGACAGGCAACGGTGGGTACCTAGACTCTGAAAGAGGGAGACAGGCTGCTCCTCTCGGTGAAGAGCCTGAGGTAGGAGAAAAACATCCTGCGGGCCCAGCTGCAAGGGAAGCTGGGAAAATAGAACACCCCCCCCGGGTGTGTGGTCTTAAGGGCGAGGGTATGTATTGGGGCGGCTGCCTCTCATTGGTATGTAAGGGGTTAAACAACCCTGGGGAGGCTGCGCGGAAGGCAGCCAGGAGACGTGCTGGGGCAGTGGGAAAGTGGCCCAGGGAAGAAGACAGCAGAGTTGGAGGAGGGGCAGCACGTGGGTCCTTAGGTCGGGACCTAGAGTAGCGGGCGGGCCCAGGTTCCTCCCCTCTTTTCCCCCACTTACCACAGAGGGAAGTGGCCAGTGTATGGACTGCAGTTTGTCACTGAGATGAGCAGCTAGAATCTGGACTGCAGTTTGCCACTGAGGAAAGTGGTTGGACTGAAGACTGTTGGTCCCCTGGAATGGGGGAAAGAATCAAGTGGGGCACAGCCAGAGGGCTGTGACCAAAAGAGGACAACGCAGTCCGGGGAGCGACGCGGGTCCTGGAGGTGAAGACAGAAGTGACGACGGGTGAAACACCACCTGAGGAAGGCGCATTGGCAACCCTGAGCTAATTCCAAGGATGGCCAGTAGGAGGCACCATGGTGGTAAGTTGAACAAGTTCCGTTACAATATCATATTAAGGGGTTTGACAGGACCGGATTCCACATAAGCAACCTGTACATGAGGGGTAAACCTGCAATAGATTCACAGATTCCAAGGCCAGAAGGGACCTTTTTGATCATCTAGTCTGATCTCCTGTATAGCACAGGCCATAGAACTTCCCCAAAATAATTCCTATAGCATATCTTTTACCAAAACTTCCAATCCTGATTTAAAAATTTCCTGTGATGGAGGCTCCACCACAACCCTTCATAAATTGTTCCATGGTTAATTGCTCTTGTTAAAATTTTACACCTGATTTTCAATCTGAATTTGTATAGGGCAGTAGTTGAGAAGTATTGCTAATGAACTACTCACAATAAGTAAATGTCCACTTATTGACAGGTCACAAGGTTATTTCTTATGTTCCATGTAATCAAAAGCATCTTCTGTATTTAGATGCCACTGTATGCCTCCTAGTTAAATCAATTCAGCGTAGGGTACTTTGCATTTTAAGGTTTTCTCAGAGAAAGTTACCTGGTCTCCAAAGACCTATAAGCCTGAATTACAGGCTAGGAAAGGAAAGGTGACAGTACACTCCTAATAGTGCAAACTTTATTTGCAGTTATTGAAAGAAGAAATCACTGGCATTTCAGAAACTGTGATATTCTTGTTATAATTGCAGTTTCATGTTTTCTTTCAGGTGTTGTTGCACTAATGTACTACAGACAGCATCAGCTCATTGATATAAAAATGACACTAGCCTAGACGCAAGAATAGCCTCAACCATTTCTTTGCCACACGATTTATGGGCAAAAAGCTCTTGAAGCATTCTGCATTTCTTGGGTAGAGAAATTAAAATGTTATGCGTGATTCATCAAAGAAAATGCAGTTAATGCCATTACTTTTCTATAAAGAGTGAGCTGAGAAATCATATCCATAATAATCTGTGTAGAGGTGACCTAAATATAAATAATTATTCTCAGGCGCACATGAGGAACTTTATAAGGTCTGAAGGACACCAGCTGCAATATCGCTGGCACTTTTTTGGACAAAAAAGGAGAAATGGGTTTAAAGAACATTGTCAGAAAAGGCATATCATTTAATTGCTTTTGATCTGCAATGACATGGAGGAGCCAGCATATTGGGCTTGTGTATTGTAACTTCAGCTGAAGTATTGGCAAAAAGATTAGCTATAATAATAGTTTTTAATAAGTTACTGGCATCATTAAAGTGAATACAGTCCATTCGTGCTTTTGTTCCTGTTTATCCATCTTTACACTACAGAATCTGTAATTTTTTCCTCTTCTGTTTGGGGTAGTTTTTCCCTATAGAGGAACTCTAAATCTTTCACTATCCCATAAATATGTGAACATAAAACTGTGATTTATTGGAATTTAGCTCCTGTTTCAGTGGAGGAGGTTTACAGTGCTGAGAAAACTCATTAATCTCATTCACAGCTCATCGTATAAACATAACCTTTACAATACAGAACAGAAGAAATTATGTGTGGGTATGATTTACTGTTTGTATTTTGGAAGGCGAACCAACTGCAAACTTGTTTTTCCACTTCCAGTTTTAATGCTCATTGATAAAGTTGCTGAATTAAAATGAACCCACATTAAATAACAATCTATGCATATTTTACTTTTTGATACAACTTTTGATTTTTCTAACAATAAAGAATATTAAAATGCAGGTGCTGTGTGAGCAATGTACCATAAATCAGACACAAAATAGCTATAATATCATAATCTTTCGTAGAGATGATATTATCCTGATTACCTGTTACGATAGTGAATCTATTCCACTGGCAGATTTTTGAGGATGTCTCTTTTTGAACTTTTGCACAATGAAGAAAAGAGTAATATTAAGTAACTGCATTTTTAGGAGCCCAGAAGAGACATGAAGAACTCTTCTTTTAAGTTTCATTATAAATGGTTTATTACAGGTTCTATTCTGATATCCTTACTTATATTGAGTAGCACTTTACCCCACAAATTAGTCCCACAGAAGTCAATGGGAGCACTTGTGGATTAAGGTACAAGTCAGTGTGAATAAGGGTGCCAGAATCTGGCCCTAAGTGCCTATAGATTTTCCAGAGACCTATCAGTTGTTTGCAAAAGAGTCACAAACAGCAAGGTAACCTAAACTGGTATTTTCAAAGGGAGGTAGGCACCCAATCCCATTAAATTATATAGGAGTCAGATGCCTAACTCCCTTAAGCATCTTTGAAAATCCCAGCCTCAAAGCAGCACCATTAAATCATTATAAAGCATGCTACAAAACATTTTTCTTGTTTTATGCCATTGCAATGTTCTGAAAGTATTTTATCTAATTCTCTTAAATTTCCTGATAATTAAATTTACTGCAACAGAAAATCCTCTGTAACGTTAGCTGTACTCAGTTGTAAAAATATTCCTGCATCAATGTAATGGACTGACAAATTTTACTTCCATCAAGTGAGAGGAGGAGAAGAGTACATTTTAAATTCTAGCCAGAAAAATATATTGAAATCTGAGGGAGTAAAGTAGCAGAGAGCAGTAGAACATGTTGATCATGTTGATGAAGTGTGAATCAGAACAGTTAAAATGGCTGGTAAATGATTCTGAAGATTTAAATACGTAAGGGTCATATACTGCCCTTGAAATGTGTGAACAATGCATGATGACACAATGAGTTCTGCCCATGAATCAGGGTACCTTTACTGAAGTAGCCTAAGTAGAAAGAAAGTGTATTCTAGAATGCTAAGTCTATCTTGTGAGTAATGTATAGATCACGCATAAACACCATCCCCAGCTCAGCTTTCATTTTCTGGATTTGTTAAATTGCACATGTTTCAGAAAGGGGCTTAATATAAAAAAAAGCCTGTTTAAATCGAAAAGCCTTAAGTATGTATTTAAGTATTGTAATATCCACAAATCCATAAATAAAGCTCCTGGGGTGTTACACAAATTTGCAAGTACATTTCCTCAACATCTGAAAAGCACAAGAAGACAGTTGGCTTACAGCTTGTGGGACTGGGGCTTTACTCAATCAAAAAACTGAAGCTAAATGATTCAAGATAATTCAGATTGCTCAGAGAGGATATTTGATATGACATGGCTTTTTCCTATCTAGATTTATGTCAGGTAAGATATCAAGGCAATTCTATGCAAGTCTCCTATTCCCATCATTCTCATGAATTCATTCTGAAAATGACTAAAGAGAGAAAATAAGGAAAAAAAGCAAATTGTCTGCCTTAGCTTTCAATGACACATTAACCCTGAGTGTGACATCTGCATCTTCCTTCTGACTAACAAAATCATTTGTCTGGTAAAAAATATCACTTAGGGGTTTATTAATGTAGAGATTTTAAATTATGATACTTTGTTTTTATATTGTCTAACTTCTGCTGCTCTGTGCTCAGTGCTGATATCCTTATTCAACTTCAGTAGCAACTTACTCCACAGGCTGCTCCATTAAAGTCAATGGGGCAGCTCATAGTGAAAGGTACTATCAAAGTTATTAAAGGTATCAGAATTTAGCCCACTGGTTATATTTTTGCTGTGCAGTGGTCTGAGAGTCTTCACAGGGGCGAGAACACTTAATAACATTATTATTATTAATTGTTTGCAGTGGTGCTGTAGCTGTGTAGGTCCCAGGATATTAGAGAGGCAAGATGGATGAGGTAATATCTTTTACTGTACCAACTTCTGTTGATGAAAGAGACAGGCTTTGGAGCTACACAGAGCTGAAGAGGAGCTTAAGGTGATGTTTCTGAGGCACCACCAACTGTCTCCTGGTACCCCAAGTCTCAATCTCCCTTGGTGGAACTCATTTTCCATAAAGGAGCCCTGTATCCCACAGGAATCTTTCTCCATTTTCCTTGGCATGAGGATTTTTAGTTTTTAGAACTGGGGCTGGCTGCTTCAGCCCTCACCTTCTCTAAGGAGAAATCAGCCAGTTTGGAACTGTACAGCTGGGCAGAGAGTGTAGCATGCTCCCCCCAATAGACTCATTTCCCTCTCTCTCCCCCCCACAGTCCCCAAGCTGGGATCTGATCCATTGCAACACTGATTTTCCTCTAGGGCACACACTCTCACAGGCTCGGGCCAGCGGCTCACTGCCACCCATTCTATGTGCCTACATCCATGTATAATAGCTGGCTAAACTCTCTGACTCCAGCTCCTTGTAAATACCAGGGTTCAGTGTATGCTGCCAGGCTAAGTGTGCAACTCATACTCAGACAGGACTCCATGGATAGGTGTTCATTGACCTTAATATCCTGGGGTCCTTTCCTTTCACCCCACTTCAGATATAATTGAATTACATGTATCTTAAGTGGAAGGCTCTCTAACACCTGCAGTGTTGTGTGCTTACTGAGCAAAATCTTAGCTTGGTCCACTACATTGACTTGAGATAGAGTCACAGCACCAATGTCTCTCTAGCCTGTGGACCTTTTCCCATCCAACTTGCCTTGTGGTCACCCCCTCTGGGGCTGAAATCACCATGTTAACGTGCTGCACCCTTGTGCCAGCTTCCTAGCCATCCTCCAGTTTGACTGCCAGCATGTTAACCTGGTGTAGTGCATTGCCAGTCTCCTGGCACATAGTCACTATGCAGTTTGCCCACTTGTGCACTGTCCCTGACAGGGAAAACACCTCAACTCCTTGGGAATCAGATTGTGGCCACTGTTCCCCACAGCCTGGGCTTACTTCCAATTTCCATGCATGGGACATTCCTCTTTGGGCTTCCACTCTGAATCAGACTTGTTATCTGTTTACTCTTGAGTAACTTCATATCGAAGGAGAAAAGCTGCTTTAAACTGAATCGATGGCTTTTCCATAGGGAGTTAGAAATTTCAGACAATTTGCCAGGACTACATGGTATAATTTACAAGCCCTCTGAAAGGCTGGGAGATAGGAATCAACATCTACCTGCTCCTTAAACTGGAGCAAGTATTTAGCATCCGCTTCCCACAGGATTGGTGATCCAAGTTCCACCCCACTTACTGGATTACAGGACTTTGGCTCCTCAATTGCTTGAAGTCCACTTCATGCTTTCTTGTTGCAGCTCATGCAGATGCTTGTGCTCTGTTTCAGCAAAACACTTGGCCTCCAGGCCGGCTGCTTCTCCTCCATGAGCAGCTTCCTTTCCACCAGCTTCTTCCACTTCAGGTCCTGCCATTTTGAGGCCCCCGTCCTGGATGAAGATTGACCATTCCTCCTTGTCTGGACACCTCGTGTCCTCCAATGAGTCCCTGGGACTGTTTGTGGAATGGTCTCTGTAATGGGACTACAAGTCTCCATGCAAGGCAGAAGGGGACTACTGAAGGCACAATTAGCCCAAATTCAGACACCTGGAGTAGGAGGTAGGCTTTTGGGGAGGGGCTTAAAAAGAAGAGCCCTGCTCAGTTGGGAGGAGCAGGCAGAGAGAGCAGATGTAGAACGCTCCTTGTGGGAGAGAAGGATGGCTACAGACAAGGACTGGCAAAGTCTGGTGCCTATAAGCTCTCCTGGGGGAAAGGACAAAATTTGTGTTGCTTCGTGCTCATTTTGGACTTTGAGAACAATGGAAGGGCAGATCTATAAGACTTTGCAACCCAGGAGATGCTGCAGGATGGGTGAAGCAGTAGAAAAGCAGCTGGAAAATGGAGGCTGAATAGCTGCTGCACTACACAAGGGGTCTGTGCTGGCAAGGATGCACTATAACAGTCTCCTTGGTCATCTGCCCATAGGAGGACTGGGGGGATCTCCTCTAGGTTCTGGTTTGTGGTTGGTACCCCACTTTAATTCTAGTCATCTTTATACAGCAGAGACCAGCTCTGTGGCATACATTTACAAGCTGCTCTTATCTAAGGACTTCATAATTCATGTTTGCTTGCTTTTGATTTAAGAGCTGCAGTTTGTTTCCTTGCAAAAGCCTGCTTTAAAAACGTTATCCTCTGCCTTGGTGAACCCACTCTGTTGCCAATATGTTACAAACTGGCCTAGTACCCCACTGTGTGGTTACCAGTTTGTTGCATGTTTTGGGACCCAGCCAACTGGGTCTGGGTAGGCTCTTGTCACAGTTTCTAGGTCTGAGACTCTTGAGCATAGTCCTGGGTTCAGACCTCTTGTATGACACCCTTTCTTAAGACATGGGCAACTGTCTGGAATGAAGTAAAATGGGCTGCCCTGGGCAAGTCCTGACTTGTGCCCTCACAGTGACAATAGTTCCACACAGAGTTCAACACAGAGTTCATAATCTGATACAGCCATATCCCACTCTAACACAAACTTGTCTCTGGCAGCTGAAAAAGGAAAAGCCTGCTAAAAAGAACAATAGAATAATAGAAATCTTGAACTGAGTTTACACCCATTGTAAGAGCCTGGATAACAAACAAGAAGAACTGGAAGTGCACATTTATGAGCATAAATTCAATCTAGTTGGTATTACTGAAATATGGTGGGATGATTTGCAATCCTGGAATGTTAAAATCAATGGTTATAACACATTTAGGAAGGATCAAGTGGGTAAAAGGAGAGGAAAAATGGCAGTTAATGTCAAAGATAGCATTATCTGTTTCCCAGTCACTGATAACTTGGAAGAAAATGATCTTGAATGCTTATTGATCAGCTGATTGCCCTAACAGATAAAGTGCATGATGGTGTTTTAGTTGGTGTCTGCTACAGATCACCAAATCACACTAGTAGACAGGATGATCACCACCTTACACATCTATTTATAATGTGTAGACAAAAAAACTGCATGATCATGGGGGACTTCAGTTTGAATGACATATTCTGGAGGTCTCATGCTGGCAGTACTAAAACATTCTTGGAATTTTTAAACAATTTTGTAACTCAAAAAATGTTGAAACCAATACAGCTGAATTCTATATTAGATGTTGTTTAACAGATAAAGAGGAATTGATCACAGAACTACAAATTAACAGTCACTTAGGTGCAAGAGAGCCTGACTTGATCACATTTATAATGTACAAACAGAATGAATTCTAGACCGGTAATATATACACTTGGCGCTTTAAAAGGGCCAATTATGTAAAGCTGAAAATACTTATGATCCAAATCAGCTGGGAGGAAGAATTTAATAAAAAAAATGTGAATGATGATTGGGAATCATGTGAGAATATCTTACTAGGTACTCAAAAAGCCAAAATCCGAGATAAGGACAATAATAATAAGTTTTTAAGATGTTTTAATAAGAAAAAGAATCCTGACAATACTACTGGTCCACTACTAGATGGAAATGGTAGAATTATCAGGAACAGCACAGAAAAGGCAGAAGTGTTGACTAAATATTTCTGTTCGGAATTTTGGGAAAAGCAGATGATATAGTCTCATCATATGGTGATGGTCACACTCTTTCCCTTCCACTAGTATCTCAGGAGGCTGTTAAACAGAATCTATTAAAGTTAGACTTTCTAAATCAGCAGGTCCAGATAACTTGCATACAAGAGTTTTAAAAGAGCAGGAAGTCAAACTAGATGATCACAATGGTCCCTTCTGACCTTTAAGTCTGTAAGCCTATGAATCTGTGAGCTGGTTGAGGAGCTTGCTGAACTATTAATGTTGATTTTCAGTAAGTCTTGGAGCACTGGAGAAATTTCAGAAGACTGGAAGAAAGATAATGTTGTGCCAATTTTTAAGTGTAAGCAGAATGACCAGAGTAATTATAGGCCTCTCTGTCTGACATCAATCCCCATTAACATAATGGACCAGCTGAAATGGGACTCTATTAATAAAGAATTAAAGAATGAATATAATTAATGCAAATCAGCGTGGGTTTAGGGAAAATAGGTCTTTCAAACTATCCTGATATCTTTTTCTGATGATATTAGAAATTGTCTTGATAATGGTACTGTAATAGTGTTGATGTAAATATATAGTCTTCTGTAAGGTGTTTGACTTGGTACCATACAACAGTTTGATTAAAAAACTAGCATGATATAACATTAACATGTCACACATTAAATGGGTTAAAATTTGGCTAAGGGATTGGTCTCAAAATTCAATTGTAAACAGGAAATCGTCATAGAGTGTAGCTGGACCCCCCCCCACCTGCATTTGCTCTTTTGAGTGCAGTCTGCACAGTTTCCTGTTATGCCCTTACAAAGCCACAAGCAGCGGAAAGTCCCCAATGATGTTAGACACTTGCTTAAAGCTGCATTGCTCTATTTAATCAATTATATTCATTCTTATGATTATGTAATCAATTAATGTAAGGAATGAGTGAGATAGTGTGAGTGACAGCCAATGACAAAAGAAAGAGGCAGATATCGCCTTTTATGGAACCATGGCATTATCTTGATGAAGGTATAAATCTCGAGATGGGTGGCCAGGTCAGGGGCACCAACAAGGAAATGTAACAGCACGCTAAACTCAGGACCAGACCAGAAGCAGTAGAGCCCTCCCGCGATTCTGAAGGTACTTTGGGGACTCTTGTTGCCTTGCGGTCGATCTCTGGGCAGCTGTCGCCTGGCCAGTCTCAGCCACCTGTGAAATCGAAACCAACATCCATGCTTGCCAGCCTGCCAGCATGAAAGTTGTGTGTGTGTGTGTGAGTACAGCCGTATTAGACAATCTTAGCTCATGCCAATAAATCAACTCTCAGTGCTGCTCACATTCGACCTTTGTTTGTGATTATTTCTTGGCTGGTTCCAAGAACGGGTAACATTAAATGGTGGAGAATGCAGGCAAGAAAGAGTTACATTTAACTTGAGCAGCATTTGACAGGCTTGGTGTCCCCAGGACCCAACTATTGCATGGATAGGCTAGCAGTCCCAGATAGTGTCGGGCACCCCCCCCCTTGTTCCCGGAGTACCACAGTGGGAATGTCGACATACCCCAGATAGGCTAGGTGGGAGGGGAAAAGGGGGCACCATGCCAATGTTCAGAAAAGGCAAGAGTGAGAAGAAAAAGACAGAAAAATGCACATGGGGTGTGCTCAGCTGCCCTTGCCCTTTTTGGCATGGCTGCAGAATTTAGGCACAGATCCCTGGAGTGATCTTGGGAGAGGGCACGATCCCAGAACTGGAGAATAATTATAAGTAGTATTTAGCATTATATAAATCCAATAAAGGGGGCAGACCGCCGTGGGAGCATGGTTTCTATGGCAAATATGTTAGGCTTGGCAAGCCACTAAAGTGGAGTGCACCAGGGAACTGGACTTAACTGAGGTCCGGTGGGAGGGCCCCTACTTCATTATCAACATGGGAATCCCGAAGGTGATTCAAATAAACAAAGGCCTTCATGGCAAGTGGGTCCACAGGAGCCAGCTTAAAGCTATAGGAACACCAGCCCCATAAACAGACTCCGGTAAGGAAGGGGAGGACATGTGGGGGAGAACTAAAATATTGCTTTTCTGTCTCCCCTCTGTAGGTCAATCATAGGAGGCCTTCTGGGACTGACCATGGCAGAGTGGGACTTCTGGCTGTACGAAAGAGCTGGAGGCACCCCTCCTCCATTTCCAATTGCTTACACCCAGGGGAGACCTCTTGCCAGTACATTGGCCCCGGGGGTGACCCATGGATCCTCAATGCAATGTTGTATCCATGGAATCACTCCCGGATAGTAGCAAAAGTGCCCCTCTCCGTTTCCATCGCCAAATGGGTGGGATGCCCTAGGAATGCCTCCTGCCCATTGCTGAGGACACTGGAGACCCTTAGCACCCCCCCCCAGACACTGGGATGGGGAATGATTTTGGGATCACTTTCTCATGTGGAACAGAGGGGTTCCCCAGGAGGTCTCAGTAGCGCCCTTGGTATTCTCCTCACCACTGCTAAAGTGCCAGGTCTAATAAATTGGCAGCCATGGGGTCACGCCTAGGGGAATGGGCAAAGCTAACACCTGACAGCTCCTCCGACATAGCTGCAGTGGCAGGTCACATCACAACTATCACTCTGGATGGCTCAGTGCTCACCCCAGAAATCCTCCAAGCAGTAGTGTCCACATGGACTCGCTCCTTCTGGGATCAATTCTGCTTGGCAATCCATTTGCAAATGCAGATTTGGTGGGAGGGTCAAGTGTCCCAAATGAGCATTGGTATCATTCCCCTTTGGGTTCAGCAGGACCCCAAACTGGACTGGGATTTTAGACACAGCTCCTCATGGACCTCAAAGAGGCCAAGGTGGGGTTTGCTCCACTTACAAATTCAGGATGGCACCAAGCCAGCTACTGTCCCTTGCCAGCTAGTCAAAAATGCTTGGCTGGTGTCGGACCCGTTATGGCTTCCCCTTAGAACACAATCCCACTGGACTCCAGCTCTGGGACACTTCACCCCTGCTGTTCACTGATTACAGGTTAAATTGGGTTTTTAGGTCTGTCCACCTGGCTCGATGCTCCAGGATGCCTGCTTCTCTGAGCTGGGCCCCAAGAAGGAGGGTCTCTGTGTTTTCCTACCATTGCAAAATAGGGTATCATCACTGGTGGGACATTTTCAAGCGCTGGTCCTCACAGAGCTTCGGGAATTCTAATGGTCTTAATGCACCCCACTGTCGTCTTATTAATTATTCTTGGTATATATTTCATTGTATTTTTATACTTATGTTGTTATACCCGGTCGTTGGTTCAGCGAGTCACCAAGCTCCACCAGCTGTTTTGGAAGCCTGCTGTCCAATGGTCCTTATTGTGATCCATTTATCAAGGGGGGGGGTGTATCTGGATGCGCCCCTCCCATTTGCTTTTTTGAGTGCAGTCTGCACAGTTTCCTGTTATGCCCTTACAAAGCCACAAGCAGCAGAAAGTCCCCAATGATGTTAGATACTTGCTTAAAGCTGCATTGCTCTATGTAATCAATTGTATTCATGTTTGTGAATATGTAATCAATTAATGTAAGGAATGACTGAGACAGTGTCAGTGACAGCCAATGGCAATACAAAGAGGCAAATATCACCTTTTATGGAACCATGGTATTTATTATCTTAGTGAAGATATAAATCTTGAGATGGGCAGCCAGGTCAGGATACCATCAAGGAAATGTAACAGCATGCTAAACTCAGGTCTGGACCAGAAGCAGTAGAGCACTCCCAAGATTCTGAAGGGACTTTGGGGACTCTCGTTGCCTCGTGGCCGATCTCTGGGCAGCTGTTGCCTGGCCAGCCTCAGCTACCTGTGAAATTGAAACCAATGTCCACACTTGCTAGCCTGCCAGCATGAAAGCTGTGTGTGTGTGTGAGTATAGCCATATTAGACAACCTCAGCTCACGCCAATAAATCAACCCACAGTGCTACTCACGTTCAACATTTGTGATTATTTCTTGGCTGGTTCCAAGAACGGGTAACACAGAGAAGTATGTTTCTAGTGGGGGCCCTGCAGCGATGGGTTCTTGGCCATATGCTATTTAACATTGTTATCAAGGACCAGGAAGAAAACATAAAATCATCACTGATAAAATATTTAGATGACACAAAAATTGGGATAGCGGTAAATAATTAACAGGACAGGACACTCATACAGAGTGATCCTGACTGCTTGGGAAGCTGGCCAGAAGTAAACAATATGCCCTTTAATATGGCTAAATGAAAACGTATACATCTAGGAACAAAGAATAAAGGCCATACTTACAGTATGGAGGACTTTGTCCTAGGAAGCAATGACTCTGTGAAAGCTTTGGGAGTTGTGGTGAATAATCAGCTGAACATGAGCTCCCAGTGCAACTCTGTGGACAAAAGAGTGAATGTGATTTTTAGATGTAAAAACAGGGAAATCTCAAGCAGGAGTAGAGAGGTTATTGGTGTGATCATTGCTGGAATACTGTGTCCAGTTCTCATTTCCACAATTCAAAAAGGATGTTCATAAATTGGAGAGGGTTCAGAAAAGAGCCACGAGAATGAGCAAAGAATTAGAAAACATACCTTATACTAATAGACTGAAAGAGATCAATCTATTAGCTTAGCAACAAAAATATTAAAGAGTGACTTGATTACAGTCTATAAATATCTACCTAGGGAAAAATATTCTTCTTGCTGAAGATTAAGCTGATTAATTCCTGTCCTATCTTCAGTCGGCATGTAAAACAATTGATCAGCATTCTCTTTGTAACAGCCTTTAACATATTTAAAGACTGTTATCAGGTTCCCCCTTGGTCTTCTTTTCTCAAGACTAGACATGCCCAGTTTTTTAAACCTTTCCTTAGAAGTCTAAGATTTTTATAATTTGTGTTGCTCTTCTCTGGACCCTCTCCAATTTGTCAACATCTTTTTGAAGTATGGTACCTAGCCTTGGACACAGTACTCCAGCTGATGCCCCACCAGTGCTGAGTAGAGTGGGGAAATTACCTCCTGTGTCTTACATAAAATACTCCTACTAATACACCCCAGAAAGATATTAGCCTTTTTTGCAACTGCATTATGTTGTTGGCTCATATTAAATGTTTGATCCACTTTTACCCCAGATCCTTTTCAGGAGTACTACTCTACAGTCAGTCAGCCCCCAGTTTGTAGTTGTTCCTTTGATTTTCTTTTCTTTTTAAGCATAATACTTTGCACTTCTTTTTATTGAATTTCATCATATTGATTTTAGACCAAAGCACTAATTTGTCAAGGTTATCTTGAATTCTAATCCTGTCCTCCAAAGTTCTTGCAACTCTGCCCAGCTTGGTGTCACTGGCAAATTTTATAAGAATTGTTTCCTCTCACTCATCCAGGTAATTTGTGACTGGAACTGGAAAGACCACTGCAGGACCCACTAGATACATCTTCCCCATTTGACAGTGAACCATTGATAACTACTGTTTGAGTATATTTTTTCAACCAGTTATTGCATTTGCTTTATAGTAATTTTTTCGAGACCATGTTTGCTTATGAGAATGTCATGTGGGACTGGGTCAAAAGTCTTACTAAAATCAAGATATATCACTTCTATAGTTTCCCACAATCTACTAGGCAAGTATCCTATTAAATAAGTAAATTAGGTTGGTTTGGCATGGTTTGTTCTTTACAAATCCATGTTTACGTTACTTATAATTATATTAATCTCCAGGTGCTTATAAATTGATTATTTAAGAATTTGTTTCAGTATCTTCCAGATATCAAAGTTAGGCTTGACCAGTCTGTAATTCCCAGGGTCCTCTTTTCCCCACCTTTTCCAGTCCTTTGTGTTACCCCAAATGTTATAGAATAATAAGGAGGTGACATATAAATAACAGGTTTGATTCCTACCAGCATCTATCAACTGGGAGAGTTAGAAATCTGTATGTCTCCTGCCTGTGTTGCATTGGAATAACGACTAGAGAGAATATAACCTTAAACGGAAAGAAGATTTATTAAGGGATAGTTACAACTGGGGCGGCGGGAGGGAGGGGGAAGATTCGCTAAAGGGATCACTACAACTACCCAAGAATAGATTCCAGCAGGGGGCATAAAGCCCAGACCTTTAAACTGTCCCTTGGTTAAACTATTAAATGCCTGAAAACCAATAACTCTCTCTTTTCCACTGCAGATGGAGGTTACCGGTAACTGATGGACCATCTCAGAGTCTCAGGAACGTTGGAGGATCTGGCTTTCTACTGCTGAAGCAGGAGATCAACAGATTTGGGCTGATGGTAAAATCTTCACTGGATCCGTTGATGGAATACAGGAATCAGATATCAGGTAAGTATTAAAGTCCTTGGCAGGTGTTAATGGCTGAAGTCTTGATCTGATGTCCATACAAAGAAACTGGATGTGGCTGCCTTGATGGTGGACAGCCCCTGCGTTATCACGGACAGTTCCTTATATGCTCTCTCTGGCGCGAATTCTTGAGGCACACTCTGGCAGACACTGCCCCCAACCAGTTCCAGCCAGCTCTGAGTCCCTCAAGTTCTGGTGGGAAACTGCCATGAAGAAAGGATACCAAGATGGAGTTCAAACCTTTCCTACCACATGCACCATCTTGAATTTTAGACTCCATTTTGAATTTCAGCTACATGTATTATAATACATAACAAAAGTATAACCATACACCCATATTACCTTACATTTGCTCCCTTGCCCATCCTCTCAAGTTCTCAAAGATAACCACTAACAATTCAGACATTGCTTTAGCTAGTTCATTATGTACCCTATGGTAAACTTCATCTGCCCTGTCGATTTGAATATATCTAACTTTTCTAAAAGAATAATGACTAATTTTCTGATACTGGATAGAAGAACACCAGTTCCTCTTCCTGTGATTCAGGATCTCCTGTTCCTTTTGGAGAAGAAGAAGACCAAAAGTCCCAGGGATCCCTGGTTCGGCTGTTGGAGAAAGTGGGTTGCCTGCCTTGATATAGGTCCTTTTCTAGAATGCAAGCAGGTCATTAGCAGCCTGAGTCCTGATGCTTCCTCTGGATGAAAAAAAACGGAACCAGTGTCTTCTGCTTGCAGAACATGGGGCTGAAATATGCACTGGCCTCTCTCTAAGATCCCTGCTACTACCTCTGGATAGGAAATGGGTTCTGAAATAGACTTCCCAGTTGTTTCTTCCTGTACTAATTTTTCTGTGCTGGAGGAGAACAATGTGTAGTTTGTTTACTCTTGACATTGTAGTGCTACACATTGTTAATGGCAGCAAGCTGTGCAGTGCACATCATGAGATTTCTTCACCTGCCCACCTTTTTCTTTCTACAATACATTATCTTCAGTGTCTCCTTTCTTTGCCCTTGGACAGCTGATCTCCATGAAGAGAGATGCCCACACATCTCTTTATTTTACATTTTCCCTTCACACAGATGGCAACTCCACCTGCAGATCTGCCTTTCTCATGCTATTACCAGCTTCAGACCCTGTTTAAACTGTGTGATGTTTGCAAGCAGGTCACCTGCTGAGGGTATGGCTACTTGTGAAAGACCCAATCGTCTATCAAGAAAATGAGAAACAGACACAAAGGCCCAATTATTATTAAGTGTTAGCATAATTGCAATTATAAGTAGAGTGTTTCATTATATTACAGCTGTTGAGACTTTAATGAATTCCTGTAATGTGCCTTATTAATAAGCTGTATAGAACTGCTGACTTCACAATTTTCTGGATCACATTTATGTTAACAAAAGAGGGCATGAAAATGAAATCACTATGAGAGCCCTACTGTGTTAGTTACTATGATTCACAAGTTTATTATGGTAATAAAGCAACATGAAGCGATAATGTTGAGAACTGAAATACACTAATGATGTTTCATATTGTTCCAAAAACATTATGCAGAAGTGGTGAAAAGTGTTATGACTATCAGAGTATCAAATGTAGCAGATGTCATGCTATTGAGTAAAAGCAAGAGATACACCACCCCTTGCCACTACTGTGCTTCTTGCTTCCACCTACAGTTTTTTCAAGTGAGGAGAATATTTACAATGGTTCTATCCCTTACAAGGAAGTGGGTGGGATTATGTAGAAGATTATGCTTGGCTTGTTGATCTACAGATGACAAGGACATGATAGAGACCGTGTGTGGCTCATGGTGGGAGCTGTAGTTTTTATCTGTCCCCACTGATTTCTCTGGTTGGATTTTTAAGTGGGACTATGAGATCTTGGCTTCACTAGACTTCTTTATCCTGAGTTACTTGGCAATCATAGGCTGATCGCTAGACTAAAGAACAATGTTTTGGGAGTGTCCACACTAGTCTTTACGTACCATGAATTCATTGACAGTCAGTTAAAAAACTGTGATGAAAACATATTTCAATTCTATAAGGAGAAGAGTGATCAGAGCTATAAGATAGACCACAAAAAAACCCTAAATTTCCAAACATTCAACAAGTCCACAAACTCAGACAAGCATTTTCACCTATATTGTATGTAGTGTGCAAGCAGGGCAACACCAAGACTCACTATAGCTGGCTTATAGTTTGTCTGACTTTAATAGAATTGTCCACAAATGGGACTTCACCCCTAACACCAGTGACTAAACATGACAAAGTTAAATCCAACAGCATCCAGACAAGGTGTGTACAGCTATCACTCAATAATGCGCCATAAGAAAGTAATGCACAGTAAGAGATGTGGGGCTGGAGGAGACCTCGAGAGGTGATCTAGTCCAGCCCACCTGTGTAAAACCATAGCATTTCTGATAGGTATTTGTCAAAAGTGTTCTAAATCTCCAACGAGATTTCATGACCTGCCTTGGAAGCCTATTCCAATGCTTAGCTTTTCTTATAGTTTAGAAAGTTTTCCCTTTAAATTTGCCCAGTTTTTTAACCTTTCCTCACTTCCTCACTTTCAAGTAAGATGTAGAGAAATTGGAGAGAGTCCAGAGGACAGCAACAAAAATTAGAAAAGGTTTAGACCAGCTGAGGCCTCACCAGTGCCAAGTAGAATGGGACAATTACTTCCTGTGCCTTAATATGACACTCTTATGAATACACTCTAGAATTATGTTAGTCTTTTTGCAACTGCATTACATTGTTGGTTCATATTCAGTTGGTAATCCACTATAACCCCCAGATCCTTTTCAAGAGTACTACTCCATAGCCAGTTATTTCCCAGTTAGTTGTTGTTCCTTAATTGTTTAATTACTAAGTGTAGTAGTTTGCATTTCTATTTATTAAATTTCATCGTATGGATTTCAAACCAATTCTTCAATTTGTCCAGTTTGTTTTGAATTCTAATTCTGTCTTCCAAAGTGCTTGCAACCCCTCCCAGCTTGGTATTATCTGCAGATTTGATAAGCATATGCTCCATTCCATTATCCAAATAACTAGTGAAAATACTGAATAGTACTGGAACTAGAAAGAGCCCTGTGGGTCCCATTAGATACATCCTCCCAGTTTGACACGAAACCGTTGATTACTCTTTGAGTAAGATTGTTCAACCAGTTTTGCACACACCTAATAGTAATTTCATCTAGGGGAGCATGCCCCCTCCAAGAAGGTGTGGCATATATTTGCGGGAGGGGGGTATGAGAAGCTTTAGGGGAAAAAAACCTTATTGTGCACATTCAGAGCGGGGTGGCTAGTGAGTAGCAGCTGCTGGGTGCCCGGGGAGCTGGGCGGGCCTAAATTATTACAGACACAAAGAAGAGGGGGCACGATCAAATAAGTTTGAGAACGACTGATCTAGATCATATTTCCCTAATTTGCTTATGAGAATGTCATGCTGGAGTGTGTCAAAAGCCTTACCACAATCTAGATATATCACATCTATAGTTTCCGCCCATCCGCTAGGACAGTAACCCTGTTAAAGAAGGAAATTAGGTTGATTTGGCATGATTTGTTCTTGAGAAGTGCATGTAGGCTACTACTTACAATGCTATTAACTTCTCAGCCCTTGCAAATTGATTGTTTAATAATTTGTTTCAGTATCTCCCCCACTGACATTTTTATGTATTGACATTTTTATTTCATATACTGAATCCACCACACAAAAATGTTGGGATTATACTACCTTCCAACTCTTGCAGCAAAGCCACTATTGTGCTAAGGAGGTTTTATTCACCTTTGATACATGGGGACTCATGAGGACTCATGGTGGAGACTGGAGGAAGCCATGTACCACAGTATGGTTATGAGAATGCTCGGTGGCATGGAAAAAACTCATATGAAAAGAAATAAAAAATAATGAACGGTATAAGGAAGGTAAAGTGAGAGCTTCTGTCCTCCCTGTTTCAGAACAGAAAAATAAGAGAACATTCCATGAAATTAAAAGGTGCCAAATTCATAACTGATTAAAGGAAATACTGTTCCATACAATGTGTGATTGGACCATGGAACTCATTGCTATAGGAAATTTGTTAATGCCAAGAATTTAGCAAGGTACAAAAAGAGATTGTAGATTTATATGAGTAACAAGAATGTTATAATTAATGATAAAATTTTTGGATGTGACATTAAATCTCATAGTTCAGAGCTTATGCCAATTACTAACTATTAGAGAGCTGGATGAACCCTAATTGGGGGGCTGAGGGGGTAGATTATCCAGTATTTGTGGGGTTTTTACACCTTCCTCTGAAGCATCTGGTGGAGGCTGCTGCTTGAGACAGGAAACTGGTGTAGGTGGACCTTGGGTCTGGCAATTCCTATGTTCCTATGATGGACATGTAATCCTTTCTTTGACTGCTGATGTATTGTTCTGTTTTGATGTGAGCAACTATAGTCCTCAGATTAGGTACCAGTTGTGAACAGCAGTGGTTCACTGGGAAGCCTTGTGGGAGGCAGAAGACAGGGCACTTACTTGAGGCTTGCTGTAAATTTCCTCAGCTGAGCTGAATGACAGCTCCTTTAAGAGGACAGCATCTGCAGGGACAAACTGGTACAAACAACATATTGTGGAAAAGATGACCTCTCTGTCTGGGGCAGGCCCTGAAAACAAGAACATTCTCAATTTTCAAGGACACATGGTCAATCTATGTGTAAGCAGAGGAGGGATGAAGCTGTACATTAGAAATGATTCTGGATTCAAACACCCCTAAAATTTGGGGTGTTTAATATCTCAATATGTTTCTGCATTTTGTGGAATGAGCCCCATCTCTAGTTCATATATTGGGGTGAGGCCAAAGAAATGGAGGCTGTCAAGGTTCCTTCCCCACTCTGAGCTCTAGGGTACAGATGAGGGGACCTGCATGAAATACCCCCTACGATTATTTTTACCAGCTTAGGTTAAAACTTTCCCAAGGTACAAACTGTTTTTCCTTTTGTCCCTGGACTAAAGCGTCTAACAAAATATAACTGGGAAAGAGCCCACTTGGAAATGTCTTTCCTCCCAAAATCCCCCCAAGCCCTACACCCCCTTTCCTGGGGAAGGCTTGATAAAAATCCTCACCAACTAGCATAGGTGAACACAGACCCAAACCCTTGGATCTTAAGAACAACAAAAAAGCAATCAGGTTCTTAAAAGAAGAATTTTAATTGAAGAAAAAGTAAGAGAATCACCTCTGTAAAATCAGGATGGTAAATACCTTACAGAGTAATCAGATTTAAAACATAGAGAATCCCTCTAGGCTAAACCTTAAGTTACAAGAAGACACAAAAACAAGAATATTCAGCACAACTTATTTTATCAGCCATTTAAACAAAACAGAATCTAACACATATCTAACTAGATTGCTTACTAGCTCTTTACAGGAGTTCTGACCTGCATTCCTGCTCTGGTCCCAGCAAAACCAACACACAGACAGAGAGAACCCTTTGTTTCCCACCCACCTCCAGCTTTTAAAGTATCTTGTCTCTTCATTGGTCATTTTGGTCTGGTGCCAGCGAGGTTATCTTTAGCTTCTTAACCCTTTACAGGTGAAAGGGTTTTTCCTCTGGCCAGGAGGGATTTAAAGGTGGTTAGCTTTCCCTTTATAACATAGGCCCCTGAAGCCAAAACCTTGAAAAGTCTCTGTAGGTAGATACTTGAACAGCTGTGTGAAAACAATTTATCCCAGTGGTAAAAAAATAGTGAAAAAATGTTGTATTCCTCTGATTAGCAAAAAGGAAGAAAAACTGAGGTTTAGTTTGAATTGTTCATTGTCGCCAAAGGCACTTTAGGAGGCAAAAACTGCCTGTTATCTTAGCAGTGCCTGGGAACACTTGGCGGGGCTAGGATTTAAAAGAAAATGGAAAGAAAAGAAACTTCTTTTGAGGGGAGTACTCCTTGTGGAGTGATGATCCACCAGTCCCTAATCCTCTGATTCCTACCTTACACAATTATTAAGCCCCCTGACTTCTGAGTCATTAGTGTGTTGGGGTCTTGTTTCATCCTACCATATGTTGATCTGTCTTTGTTGGGGATATCATGACATGACTGATCAGTCTCAGCAGTTGCTTGAGAAGAAGAGAGAGAAAGTGTTATAGCGACAACATTTTGTCAATTTAGTTTTCATGACAAAGCAAAAGACCCACTAAAAAACTCTAAAACCCAGTATTTTTCATAGGAAATTAGTGTTAAGCAAAATAATAAGTTTGACTCAGGCTAAACTGCTGCGGTTTTTTAGACTTAAATGAGGGAAAATCCAAAAGAAGCAGAGATATCATGGGAAAAAGATAAAATTGTTAGAGGTTTCCAATGCCATTGCTAGACTCACTGTAGTTCTATCTATCTATCTAATCTATCTATCTAATCCAAACAAAAATCCATACAGAACATTCCATTCTGTTCTCCACACACAAAGAGCAGAACACGTACTTTCAATCTAGACAACTTGTTTTTGATTAAGGAAAACAACAAAGAAAGGAAGATAAAAGATAAAATCTCCATGAGAGAGAGCGAACAAGCATAGTTTCTTTCTTTCTTGCTTTCTTTCTTGCTTTCTGTAAGATCCTTCATCTTGAAACCCCTCACAGTTATGATCCCTGGCACATAGGCAGCAAAGGCATTTAAAGGTGAAGTAAAGAAAAAACCAGAACTGCCCCTGTGAACACCACAAACTTGGATGATATTTCCCCTAACTACAGAAGAAGTGGATATATCTATATTTGAAAGTACCTGAATCTAATCCAGCCTCTTGCTAGTACAATATAAAGCTACTAAATTTTTTTTTAAAATTTTTTTGCTAAGTTGCCTTTTTAAAAAATCATCCAGAAAATTGTTTACATTTTACAGGCAAATTTATTCTTGGTAGGAGCTGATTTTGGAGTTAGTGAACATAATTGTATTTCTGATGTTCCAAAGTCAGCAGCTACTGTCTGATACATAAGAGTGACTTGTTTACATATGCTTAATCATTCAGAAAAGGCTTCTAGAGTGAATTAGTGTTGACACTAATGTTCAGTTGAAAATCATGCTCTAGTACAGTGGATAAAATACAGTTGCTGCCCAACAACACAGGGTGTCCTAGATGTCTTACAGATTTAAGCATCAGGGTAACATGACTGCGTAAGGCAGCATCTGAAAGGATTTGTTGTGGCAATTGCCAGTACAAGGACAACCTTTTTTGCTTCTTGCTGTTTAACACTTAACTTCTAATAGAGTACAACACTTTAAGTATTTTGATTTAGTCTCCAAAATCAGCTGCAAAGGTTTGCAGCTCTACTAATTTGCTGATTATTTGTGCATCACAGTTAGTCTTGAAAAGACACAGTACATTGATCAAGATGCACAATCATGTTTTGCCCCTGCCCACTCCAAATAAAACGCTAAGCCGTGTAGTTTACGCAGACAGAATGCTAAATTGGTGTCATGGAAAGACCTGATGATACAACTGATTTTAAGTATCTAGAAGACTTGGATCTACTCTGTGTCTGAGACCCAAATTTAGTGGCTTTGTTCTATTGAAGAGCCTGCAGTTAGAGCACCATACAGCTCTCAGAAGTACCTTTTAAAAAGCCTTTTACACGTGCAAGTTCATTTGTTATCTTAGTCAATTATATTGAAATTTCATAACAAGAAGAGCCAGTTCAATAATTACTGCAAACTGTTCATGAGTCTGTTAATTGTGCCAATCAAAAATGTAAACAGACAGGTTAACTGCCTGCTTAGTGGCTCACTTAAACAGGTGGTTTAAAAAGGGCACAAATACAGCAGTTGGAAACTGATCTGCCAGCAACAGCCACTTCATGACTATATTTCAATGAATTATTAAGTATATTATATGTGCACGGAAGCTGTGTTCAATTTAGGGTTCTCTTCTATTTGGCCTCTGTGCAGCTGTGCACTGGGGTGATGGATGGTGTAAGAAGAAACCAGCTCACTCTTTGCTCCCCTGTGCACAGAATGGCCACAATCACTGTGATCACAAGCACTTCAGCAAAAGAACTTCTTCATAGCTGGCACCCACTAGCCACCTCAAAGAGTTTGGGGAGGGACAGAGACTGTGGCTGCACATATTTAAGGGACAGAGAGCTGTAGAGAAGCTAACAAGATGCACGTGTAACAGTGAGTCTATTGTACAACTGGTTGCTGTTGTAACCCTCATGCTGGTATACCTTCAAAACCAATCATTTGTTATGTTATGTCTAAATCACAATGTAAGGGATCTACGGCTTTTTAATAATCTGTAAACTGCTGTAAACACAACTTGTTGTTTTGTCCAAGTATTCAGGAGATATAGATCATTAATCCAAACCAAAATAAATAAATAAATTATTTTACGTTGGCCACTGAATATTCAGAAGACAATGATAGTTTATTCCTATTACCAAGTTGGACTGAATTCAGCTGGGTGGCCTAGGGTTGCAAGTCTTAATAACCCACTAACAATCCCCTGTGGCATCCAGCCTCCTAAGAATACTTGAAATAAGGCTTCCTTTTATTATTGTGGCAAATGAAGTTGAAAATTCTAGGAAGCAACAGGTCTGAAGACATGCCCCATAATCTGACATTTTTATTAAAAGTACAGAACACTGGAGTGGAAATATTATTGTATAATAATGCATGATTGTTATAAGTACATTATACTGCTGAGGGAACTTTTTCCTATTTTATGTTATTTCAATGGTAGATCAGTAGAGTGAGGTGATTTTGTTTTTTGGCCAATATTACCTGAAAAATGCAGTTTGGGGTTAACGGAATTCAAGTCAAGTCAAGTTTGCTGAGTAAGTTTTGACCAAAAACAAAACAAAAACAAAACATTTGGTAATGTCAAAATGAAATGTTTTGTTTCAGCTTGATTGGAGATATCTTTTCAATTTTTTGATTTGCCACAAATTTAAAAAACATCATTTTCATTTTGACCAAAACAAAACTGTTTTTTGATTGTTCGGAATTATCAGCAAACTGAAAAGTCATTAGTCAACCATCTCTATAAATCAGTAGACCTTTGTTCAATTCCTGACTGTGCCACAGATTCCTCTGTGACCTTCTACTAGTTACTTAATTATTTTGTGCCTCATTCCCAGCTTGAAAACAGGGCTAAGAATACTTACTTTCTCTTGCCCTTTGTCTGTTTTATCTATTTTGATTGCAATGTCTTTGGGACATACACTATTTTATGAGGTGTTTGTACAGTGCCTAGTATTGTGGGGGGGTTAGCTGTGGTGGGAGTTCAAGGCACAGTTTTATCACTTAAAAAGATGGTTAGAAAATTATGCACTCTGCTTCTCCACCAATGCTACTGGTTTAGATGTGGCCTGAAAGGTGCCTGTCATAAGAATCTTTTTTTAATTTTTTTTATGCTTATGAAGCTGAGATAACGCAGCTCCAAGAGCTATCCTAGTCCTACAGGGAGAATCAGAATATTGTGAATTACTGAGTGCCCACTTTGTGGCCCAAGAAAGCACTCAATAACTGTCTATCAGGTCAAGTGTCATATAAAGAAAGCTCAAGCTCCGCTGACTTCTAGCTGTCTTGCTCACTTTTTATCCACCTCTGAGACTTGGAGTTCACTTTGGAGGAGAGTGCTTGCCTGTCGGAAGCATCCTCCTGATTAATCAGAAGCTATTCAAGACCTGGATGTTGAATGCTCTGAGATCATCTCAAGATGCCTCGATTGGTCTCCAGAGGGCTGTTAGTGTGAAAGTTATCATTGCCATTAGTATCATAATGCCAAACTTGATCCAGGGACGGACAGCAAGGTCAGAACACCAGAGTGGTGTTATGAGTCATTACTGAAATGCTGCCTCTGTGGTTAGTGGAGCCTTAAAGTCCTGCTTTGTACCTAAGTACAGAATTCACCAGGAGTGCAAAAATCTGCCAATATATAAAAAGTACGTCTAAACTCTTTACCTGAAAATTAAAGTATGTGCTTTTTATTAAAGTCACATTTAACATAACTGAATTATATTATATAACAATCTTGTAACATATTTTATAGAATAACAAAAGGCTTCAATTATAATGAAAGGAAGTTGTGGGCTATGCAGGGCAGTAAGTTCCAGATATTACAGCAGAGAAGTAGGAGTCAGGAGAATTGGGTATCTGAACTTTATTCTATTCTGTTCTATATAGGTTCTTATACTGAGCTCATTGCTGTAGTATCTGAGCACCTTTCAGTACAGCACTGAACAATGTCACTAACATCTGGCATGTGCTCTCTCATCCTCTCCCCAGGGGGAGATGGGTGTGCACTGGAGTCTTTTGATGTGGAATTTTTTAAATACATATATAGACATATACACTTGTTATATGCTTATGTTACAGAAGGGTAAGGTCAAAGGAATATGCCTTGCACACAGAGCAGAAGGTAGTGAAGATTGTGACAGTCCTGAGTTCTTGTGGGAGTTCATTTCACAGTCTTGGGCCAGCCCTGTGAGAAGCTGAGTGCCCTCATCATTGGCTCCAGTAGTAACTGAGGCTGCCTGGAACCTTGCCATGTCAAACCCTGGGTTTCTATTCCTGACTTTGCTCACTATGCGACATTTAGCAAGGACTTAACTCATCAGATACCATGATGGTGGGAGTGGCATGAAGGCACTAGCAAACAGATCTTCTTCCTGAATCAGAATGCGTGCAACAACGGCAAGCTAGGGTTACCGTAATAACACTTATCCACCTTTGTGAAGTGCTTGGAGAGCCACTGATAAAAGTGCTATATAAAAGTACAAAGTGCTATAACTATTGTTGTCATTGTGGAGATATGTTTTAGGAGCCCACCTTTTGGATGTAGTGGAGAGAGGGAGTATGCATATCAGGGAGGCCAGAGAGAAGGAAGTTGCAGTAATCAAGATGAGAGATTTCAGAGTAGCAGCTCTGTTAGTTTGTATTTGCAAAAAGAAAAGGAGTACTTGTGGCACCTTAGAGACTAACCAGTTTATTTGAGCATAAGCTTTCTTGAGCTACAGCTCACTTCATCGGATGCATACTGTGGAAAGTACAGAAGACGTTTTTATACACACAAACCATGAGATGAGACGAGAGATAATCAGAGCGTGAACAAGCATTTTGGCAGTTTGGACAGCTGTCCAAATACTATCTGCTCTTGAGAATGCTGCTAATGGTGCAATGGAACACTCTTATTATTCTTTCATAACACTGAAATGATGAAGTCAAATCCAGAAAAAATAAAAAACAAGAAGCTTGGATCTCTTGCTGGGAATCCAAGACACTTGGGGGAAACACAAACATTACTGAGTGTGTGTCTTTCACTGAAATTTCCCCAATAAACATGTTCAGGGAGGAAAAACCTGTAGAGAGATATTTAATGCTAAGGAACATTTAATAAAATAAAATAAAATGAAAATGTGATCCCATGCTGTTGTCATAGTCAGTGAGACCTCTGTGTTGAGTGAATACTGATTGTTCAAGGGGAAAGCATTAATTGTAGCAGGCATTTTAATAGTAGGAAGGATAATGATCACTGGAATGAAAACCAGACTACTACTTTTCCCATTCCCATTAGAAATATAGGCCCTGTCTTTTAGGCCAGGCCAACAGTTCTTACTCTAATACATGGTGCTTGTAAAGAAGGTGAACCTTCCCTTATTCCCAGGCAACAGGCAATCCACCAAGTCAACTATGCAATACTATACATGGGAGAAAATTTCTGCCCTGACCCCTGTAAGCACTTATCTTATGTTCTAGCCTGAAGCATAATATTTGAAAACCCATATCTTAGCTTGCGAAGCATATGCTATTAATATTCATTTTATCAAGCAGTTTTAAAAATCCAGCCATAGCATTAGACTTGAAATCACATGGAAATCAAATATAAGCTGGTTATAGAAATACAGAAGTAAAGCATTACTGGGAAATAAAAAATATGTAATTTAGAAGACATTTTTCCCAAGTCACGAAAATCAAACAATGAGCTGGCTAGTGGTACATAGTTGATATGACGACAGTAAGTGGCTCTTTATTTATGAGCAAAGCTGGTTCTAAACTATAGACTACAGTGTCATTTATTTGGTACCTTTTACCAACAGGCATGATTGTGTTACCACAGTGTTGTATGTGAGAAGGCAATGGAGGAGTATTGACAAATTCTGTTATTTATTTTAAGGTATGGGGGGGAGGATTTAATGAATAAATTTAGTATGAAGAGCAAGGGACTCAAAGCATGGGCCAAATTTAAGCATCTTGTGGGTATTGAAATGTAAACTTCCCTATACACTACTAACTCAACTACGTGACCTCACTTATGATCTTTAAATTCCTTTCCATTGCAAGGATTGTCTTGAATGGAAACTCCAGTCATGTCAGATGTAGTTTTGAGTAGTGTGGAAAAATGGGAACCTGTTTTTAAAGAGACCGCCAAATACATGTTCCCGCCTAGCCTGAATAAAGATTTCAGGTCTTCAGGAGCCTCACATATACTATTTCATTTACTCTTCATAATTTGGAGGTCTGGGCTAAATGTTGTATGTGTATGTATTTGTAAAATCTGGGAAATGTGAGAGAATATTCAAGAACAGAAAAACACATGAATAGATGCAGAATTATTTAGGCACCGGTCTGATTTTGATCGTACATCAGTTTTTACCCTGCTGTATTTTGATTGACTTCAGTGAAGTTACTCCTGATTTACACAGGTCTGAATCAGACTGAGATGGATGTGTGACTGCAGCCACACTTGGCAGTCAGCTTTTGTTATTTTCAGGCAAAGGTAGATAAATGAAATTATCATCTGATTTCTGATACTGAAAACCAGAACCTTGGCCCCAATAAGGACCTGTCCTGCAGCTGGAATGGTACAAAGGAACCTTAAACATGCCCTAACTAGGCAGCTGAGGAGACAGGTAATCCCTAAAAGGCATAAAGCAATAGTAAACAGCTCACCATAGGTGGAAATTACTGGTTCAGCCATGAGTCAATGGCAGGATCGGGGAGGGAAAGAATGTTGCTGAGCGCTCCCTCCTTACCATCAACTATGAGGAAAGGAGGCAAATATTATAACAATTGTGTTTACTGCTCCTCAGTATGTTTGTTAACTGCTTAGACCTTCTAATTTCAAAGAAAATTAATTTAATTTGTAAGGTTCTCATACCAAAAGTATAACTAAAATCAAGATTTTCAAAACTGTGTGGGAAAATGGCATTACAAAATCACCTAACTTGTCATCCCCAAACTATCATTAATCCCACCTAACCCCAAACAAAGCAAAAGTAAATAGAACCTCTATCAGCGTTGAATGCAAGCATGCTGCAGACAAACTCTTGCCTAAACTCTTGAGGAGCAAAAGTATTGCCCAAATTGCTGCCTTTTCAGGAAAAGGGACCAGTCTTTTGAGATGCTGTACAATGGGAGTTCTAGATCAACATTTAGGGTTGGGCATTATGACTATGAGGAGAGTGTAAGATAAACTCTCCTGTTATTTTTTAGCATTGATGTGTTTAGAGATGATACTGATTTCCATTAAAAAAAAACACATGTAACAGTTGAGTGAACGTACAATTAAAAATATACCCTCAGATTAGTTGGAAGTATATCCAATATAAAATAAGTGGACTATAGATCAAGGAACAGTATAACTTCCAAGAGCATGAGCATAAATATGTACAGATTTCACTATTAACATAATTTAATAGATGTTACAATCTGTGAAAATAAATAAACTTTACCAGATGTGAAATAGGCATACATTGCTCATAACAAATGGATAACTTCACTTACTCACAAGCATTTGAAAATGTATCACTTTGTGTGTACATCTCCTGTGAAAAATTGTGGCACATTTGCTTACCAGAGCAAGATTTAACAATATTCTGATGGGTCGCCAAGAACAACTAAAGTGGACAGTCCTTAAACAACTTTAGAGAACCCTCTGTTCACTTGTTCTTTTCCATACCCACCCAAAATATCCATCTTAATCATGACATCTTCTGCCATCCATCTTGCCTTCTCCTTGTCTCTCTCCAAATCCTTGTTGGCTCCACCCCTCTGTTTCCACTCCTCACCAAATATCTGCCTATTTCTCTCTACCCACCAGCTGGTGTCTCTATACCTTTCCTCATCTCATGTGCCCTGACCATCATGTCTTTGCCCACTTGCCTCCATAGGCTGGTAAAAGAAGCCACAGCTGCCATCTTCTACTCCCCTGGCCATGCAGGTAGCTGCCTCCCCACATTTATTTTCATGTGGTTGTTCCACAGGGAGAAGAAATAAGGTAGATAGACAGCTGGTGGCTTCAAAGGAACTAACATCTCTTTCACCCATTCTCCCAGGAAGATGCCCCTACAATGAGAATGAATATCTGACAGCTTTCTGATACTGTGAGCTCCATGTCCATCTCTGACAGAAGTACATGGCAATTCTGACCATCAAAGATATAAGCAGGTGTTAAAAAGAATACATTCTTCTAAGTTGCCAATTGGAGAATGCTGACCCTATGTCATAAATATAAAGGGAAGGGTAAACACCTTTAAATCCCTCCTGGCCAGAGGAAAAATCCTCTCACTTGTAAAGGGTTAAGAAGCTAGGATAACATCGCTGGCACCTGACCAAAATGACCAATGAGGAGACAAGATACTTTAAAAGCTGGAGGGGGCGAGGTGGGGGGGAGAAACAAAGGTTCTTTCTGTCTGTGTGTTGTTTTTGCCCAGACCAGAGCAGGAATACAGGTTAGAACTCCTGTAAAGGGCTAATAAGCAATCTAGTTAGATATGCGTCAGATTCTGTTTTGTTTAAATGGCTGATAAAATAAGTTGTGCTGAATATTCCTGTTTTTGTGTCTTTTTGCAACTTAAGGTTTAGCCTACAGGGATTCTCTATGTTTTGAATCTGATTACCCTGTAAGGTATTTACCATCCTGATTTTACAGAGGTGATTCTTTTACTTTTTCTTCAATTAAAATTCTTCTTTTAAGAACCTGATTGCTTTTTCATTGTTCTTAAGATCCAAGGGTTTGGGTCTGTGTTCACCTATGCCAATTGGTGAGGATTTTTATCAAACCTTCCCCAGGAAAGGGGGTGTAGGGTTTGGGAGGATTTTTGGGGGGGTGGGAAACACGTTTCCAAGCAGGCTCTTTCCCTGTTATATATTTGTTAGACACTTGGTGGTGGCAGCAATAAAGTCCAAGGGAAAAAGGTAAAATAGTTTGTACCTTGGGGAAGCTTTAACCTAAGCTGGTAAAAATAAGCTTAGGGGGTTTTTCATGCAGGTCCCCACATCTGTACCCTAGAGTTCAGAGTGGGGAAGGAACCTTGACATGGTGGCAGAGCGGTGGGATTAACTTGAAATCATTTTGAGATCAATTTGAGAATTTTTGAACCAGAAGCACAGATTTTTTAAAAGGAAATATTTTTTTTCCTTTGGGCTGCTGGAAAGCAGGTTTTAAGCTGAAAGCAGTTAGAGTTATTTTTGTCTCTGCTTGGGGGCCAGAGCACAGACAAAAGGGAATTGTGTTTTGTGAACTGGAGTTTTCTCTACCTAAAGGCAGGGTAGTTAACCTCCTGCAGGGAAATTCACAAGTCTTCACAGACCTGAAGTTGTTTTTTACCTAAGAGAAACTAGAGGGGTTTTCTGTCTATTTGCCTGGAGACAAAGGTGTTAGTTGTTTTTTTTTAGGGATTTTTCTGTAAGCTGACAATCACTATCAGAGAACATAGTGTGACACAGCTCTGTTGTTGCCTCCGTGGGTCCCGCGTTTCCTGGCGGATTTCTCTAGCCTCTGAGGCTCACTGTGACCCTGCACGTAACCCTTCTCTCTCTAGGAGACAAGGGTCACAGTCTACTGAGCCATTTTCATCATAAGCCAGCAAGGGAGGTGAGGAGAAGTTATCCTTCCTTGCACAGTCTCTGTTGTCTCCCAGTCTCAGTGATTCATCAGGGGGCAAAGTGGGGGGGCACCCTCTACTCCGGGCTCCAGCCCGGGGACCCTAATAGTATCAGCTATGGTAGCTGACCTTTTAAAAACATAACTTGTACAATTCTTTGGGCTACTTCCCCCACAGCAGACCTCAGTTCCTCAAGCTCCACTTCACCCTTACCTCAGGGCCTCCTTCCTTGTGCCTGATATGGTGTGTACTACTCAGCCTCTCCAACAGCACAACTTCCTCCCACAGCTCCTGACATGTACACCCACCTGACTGACTGGGAGGCTTTTAACTAGTTTCAGCCAGCCCCTTATTGGCTTCAGGTGTCCCAATCAACCTAGCCTTCTCCCTGCCTTCTGGAAAGTTCTTAATTGGCTCCAGGTGTCTTAATTGACCTGGAGCAGCTGCCATTTCACTTATCCTGGTGCCAGGGATTTGTTTAGCCTGGAGCTAATATATCTCTCTCCCACTACTTTTTTATAGCCATCTAGCCTTGCCCCGTCACAATAGGTATCCGGTTACATCACAACCTATATATATATTTTTTTTTTGACAAGCCAAGTTTTTTGTTTGTTTGTTTTGTTTCTTACTCTCGGGTGTAAAGTTAGTTAAAAACAGAGATGCAAACATGACAGAGCCCAAGGCAGAAACAGCCAAAAAGGCTGCCCACAGGAGAGAACTGGAGGCAGCGAGAGATACAGAAAAAAACCAAGAGGCTACCGACAGGAGAGCTATGGAGGCAGCAAAAGAGGCAGAAAAACACCAAGAGGCTGCTCACAGGGGAGCTATGGAGGCAAAGGAAAAAGAAATGGAGGCAAGGGAACAAGAGAGGAAGCATGAACTGGAGTTGGAGAAGGTAAGGGCTGAGCGGAATCTACTGGATAACCCTACAATCCTTCCACAACAATCCACAAATGGGAGTGACTATGTCCACGGTATGATGAATCCAGTGATATTGCTGAATATTTTCTCACCTTTGAGAGACTGTGCACTCTCCATAAAATTCCTGAAGCTCACAAGATGACCACATTGGTCTCAAAATTAACTGGAAGAGCTCTGGACATATTCAATAAGATGCCCCTTGAGGAGGCTTCTGACTATAATAAGTTCAAGGATTTGGTTTTAAAGCAATTTCAAATTACATCTGAAACATACAGAGTAAAATTTTGAACCCTTAAGAGAGGGCCTGGACTAAGTAAAGTGGCTTATCCAAACCAGATGAAGGATCTGTTAGATAAATGGGCCCAAAGAAGGGGTGTCACTAGCTTTGACGGAATGTGTGATTTGATAGCTCAGGAGCAATTCCTGAATATGTCCAAGGAGGAAATAAAACAGTGTTTATGGGATAAGCAAATGGACTCAGCATAAAGTCTTGCTTCTTATGCTGATTGATACGAGCAGTCCCAGACCACCAGAGAGGTGCGGCAAGCTGGAACAAAAAGGGTGGAGGGAGGAGAGAGGAACAACCCTGGTCGCAGCTCGAGCAGATACCAGAAGGGACACCCTCAGACCACACCCTACTACCGGGGGAAGCCCAAGTCCCCAACTACACACCAAGGAATACATGAGACACCTTATCATCCTGCCCCACCATTCTCCAGCAAACAACCTCGCTCCAGTGACCCGTCAGCTGGACGATGTTTTAAATTAAATGAGCCGGGGCATGTGAAGGCCATGTGAAGGCCCAAGAACCCCAACAGATTACAGTTCATTGCACCGGAATCACACCAGAGGTCCGCAGGCCCACATACCTCCCAGATACACTCAGAGCAGAGGGAAAATGTGAGTGTGGGCGGGAAGAAGGTCACAGAGTGGAGGGACACTGGAGCACAAGTGTTGGCTATCCATGCTTCCTTAGTGGACCCCAATTTAATCGACCCAGAGATCCAAGTGACAATTCAACCCTTCAAGTCCAACTCTTTCAATTTGCCTACAGCCAAGTTGCCTGTCCAGTACAAGGGCTGGTCAGGAACGTGGACTTTTGCAGTCTATGATGATTATCCCGTCCCCATGCTGTTGGGGGAAGACTTGGCCAATCATGTGAAGCTAGCCAAGAGGGTGGTAATGGTCACCCGCAGCCAAGCTAAGCAAGCCGTCCCGCCTAGCTCTGTTCCGGAAACTTCTACCAGGACCCGGTCAGAGCTGATAGACCCGGACCCCATGCCAATGTTTGCAACAGCAGTAGTGGATCCAGTCCCAGAGACCCAGACAGAGCCAGGCCCAGAACTGGAACCAGCAGCAGCCGATAACCCTACACAAGAGGCTCAGCCGGAGCCTGAACCCCAACATAGTGTACCAGCGGAGACCGGTTCACAGTCAACGGAAATAGCCCCATCCCCTACATCACTTCCAGAGGGACCAAGCCTCGGTCCACAATCCAATGAGGAACTGATGTCTCCAGCATCAAGGGAACAGTTCCAGACAGAACAGGAAGCAGAAGAAAGCCTCCAGAGAGGCTCAGCTCTTCTAATCGATTCAGGTTTGATGTAGAAAGAGGACTTTTATACAGGGAAACTCTTTCTGGAGGACACCAGGAAGACTGGCATCCTCAGAGACAGTTGGTAGTTCCAACTAAGTACCGGGTCAAGCTCTTGAGCTTAGCCCATGATCATCCTAGTGGCCATGCTGGGGTGAACAGGACCAAAGACCATTTGGGGAGGTCATTCTACTGAGAGGGAATGGGCAAGGATGTCTCTACCTATGTCTGGTCTTGTGAGGTATGCCAAAGAGTGGGAAAACCCCAAGACCAGGTCAAAGTCCCTCTCCAGCCACTGCCCATCATTGAGGTTCCATTTCAGCGAGTAGCTGTGGATATTCTGGGTCCTTTTCCAGAAAAGACACCCAAAGGAAAGAAGTACATACTGACTTTCATGGATTTTGCCACCCAATGGCCGGAAGCAGTAGCTCTAAGCAACACCAGGGCTAAAAGTGTGTGCCAGGCACTAGCAGACATTTTTGCCAGGGTAGGTTGGCCCTCCAATATCACACAGATGCAGGAACTAATTTCCTGGCAGGAACTATGGAAAGCCTTTGGGAAGCTCATGGGGTAAATCACTTGGTTGCCACTCCTTACCACCATCAAACAAATGGCCTGGTGGAGAAATTCAATGGGACTTGGGGGCCATGATATGTAAATTCGTAAATGACCACTCCAATGATTGGGATCTAGTGTTGCAAGAGTTGCTCTTTGCCTACAGAGCTGTACCATATCCCAGTTTAGGGTTTTCACCATTTAAACTTGTATATGGCTGCGATGTTAAGTGGCCATAACAGTTGGTGAAGCAGCAATGGGAGGGGTTTACACCTTCTGCGGGAACTAACATTCTGGACTTTGTAACCAACCTACAAAAACACCCTCTAAACATCTTTAGCCCTTGCTAAAGAAAACCTACAGGATGCTCAAAAAGAGCAAAAAGCCTGGTATGATAAACATGCCAGAGAGCGTTCCTTCGAAGTAGGGGACCAGGTCATGGTCTTAAAGGCGCTCCAGGCCCATAAAATGGAAGCGTCGTGGGAAGGGCCATTCACAGTCCAGAAGCACCTGGGAGCTATTAATTATCTCATAGCATTCCCCACCTCCAACCAAAAGCCTAAGGTGTACCATATTAATTTTCTAAAGCCCTTTTATTCCAGAGAATTAAAGGTTTGTCAGTTTACAGTCCAGTGAGGAGATGACGCTGAGTGGCCTGAAGGTGTCTACTAAGAAGGGAAAAGTGCTGGTGGTGTGGAAGAGGTGAACCTCTCCATGACCCTTGGGCGTATGCAGCGACAGCAGATCAAGGAGCTGTGCATTATGCGCCGACATTCTCAGCCACCCCAGGACTGACTGAACGGGCATACCACTCCATTGACACAGGTAATGCTCACCCAATTAAAGTCCAACCTTACTGGGTGTCTCCTCAAGCTAAAACGCCTATAGAACGGGAGATCCAGGATATGCTACAGATGGGTGTAATCCATCCCTCTGGCAGTGCATGGGCATCTCCAGTGGTTCTAGTTCCCAAAACAGATGGGGAGATACGTTTTTGCATGGACTACCATAAGCTAAATGCTGTAACTCACCCAGACAACTATCCAATGCCACGCACAGATGAACTATTAGAGAAACTGGGACGGGTCCAGTTCATCTCTACCTTGGACTTAACCAAGAGGTACTGGCAGGTACCGCTAGATAAATCCGCCAAGGAAAGGTCAGCCTTCACCACACATCTCGGGTTGTATGAATTTAATGTACTCCCTTTTGGGCTGCGAAATGCACCCGCCACCTTCCAAAGACTTGTAGATGGTCTCCTAGTGGGATTAGGAGAATATACAGTCGCCTACCTTGACGATGTGGCCATATTTTCGGATTCCTGGGCAGAACACCTGGAACATCTACAAAAAGTCTTCGAGCACATAAGGGAGGCAGGACTAACTGTTAAGGCTAAGAAGTGTCAAATAGGCCTAAACAGAATGACTTACCTTGGACACCAAGTGGGTCAAGGAACTATCAACCCCCTACAGGCCAAAGTGGATGCTATCCAAAAGTGGCCTGTCCCAAAGTCAAAGAAACAGGTCCAATCCTTCTTAGGCTTGTCCAGTTATTACAGGCGATTTGTACCGCAATACAACCAAATCGTTGCCGCACTGACAGACCTAACCAAAAAGAGACAGCCAAAAGCCGTTCAGTGGACTGAAGAGTGTCATAAGGCCTTTAACCAGCTTAAAGTGACACTCATGCCTGACCCTGTACGAAGGGCTCCAGACTTTGACATACCGTTCCTAGTAACCACAGATGTATCCGAGCGTGGTGTGGGAGCAGTTTTAATGCAGGAAGGACCAGATCAAGAATTCCACCCTGTAGTGTTTCTCAGCAAGAAGTTGTCTGAGAGGGAAAGCAACTGGTCAGTCAGTGAAAAAGAATGTTACGCCATTGTCTACGCTCTGGAAAAGCTATGCCCATATGTTTGGGGATGGCGTTTCCACCTGCAAACCGACCATGCTGCGCTACAGTGGCTTCATACCGGCAAGGGAAATAACAAAAAAACTTATTCGGTGGAGTTTAGCTCTCCAAGATTTTGATTTCGACATCCAACACATCTCAGGAGCTTCTATCAAAGTGGATGATGCGCTCTCCTGTGAAAGTTTCCCAGAATCAACTGGTTAAAATTGTCCTTGAGATGTGGAAAATATTGCTAGTCTTTATATACTTGGTAGTATATTTAAAGGTGCATGTGTCTTATTAACTCTGTTTTCCTCGACCTCCAGGAAGAAATCACAGTCTGCGTTTCACTCTATCTGTGATTTGGGGGGGCGTGTCATAAATATAAAGAGAAGGGTAAACACCTTTAAATCCCTCCTGGCCAGAGGAAAAACCCTTTCACCTGTAAAGGGTTAAGAAGCTAGGATAACATCGCTGGCACCTGACCAAAATGACCAATGAGGAGACAAGATACTTTAAAAGCTGGAGGGGGCGAGGTGGGGGGCGAGAAACAAAGGTTCTCTTGGTCTGTGTGTTGTTTTTGCCCAGACCAGAGCAGGAATACAGGTTAGAACTCCTGTAAAGGGCTAATAAGCAATCTAGTTAGATATGCGTCAGATTCTGTTTTGTTTAAATGGCTGATAAAATAAGTTGTGCTGAATATTCCTGTTTTTGTGTCTTTTTGCAACTTAAGGTTTAGCCTAGAGGGATTCTCTATGTTTTAAATCTGATTATCCTGTAAGGTATTTACCATCCTGATTTTACATAGGTAATTCTTTTACTTTTTCTTCAATTAAAATTCTTCTTTTAAGAACCTGATTGCTTTTTCATTGTTCTTAAGATCCAAGGGTTTGGGTCTGTGTTCACCTATGCAAATTGGTGAGGATTTTTATCAAGTCTTCCCCAGGAAAGGGGGTGTAGGATTTGGGAGGATTTTTGGTGTGGGGGAGACATTTCCAAGCGGGCTCTTTCCCTGTTATATATTCACCATGTCAAGGTTCCTTCCCCACTCTGAACTCTAGGGTACAGATGTGGGGACCTGCATGAAAAGCCCCCTAAGCTTATTTTTACCAGCTTAGGTTAAAACTTCCCCAAGGTACAAACTATTTTACCTTTTTCCCTTGGACTTTATTGCTGCCACCACCAAGCATCTAACAAATATATAAAAGGGAAAGAGCACGCTTTTAAAGTATCTTGTCACTTCATTGGTCATTTTAGTCAGGTGCCACTGAGGTTATCCTAGCTTCTTAACCCTTTACAGGTGAAAGGGTTTTTCCTCTGGCCAGGAGGGATTTAAAGGTGTTTACCTTTCCCTTTATATTTATGACACCCTATATGTGGGTTTAGTAATTTTTAAAGCTGGAGAGCATGGCTTTGTATTATAAACATATTTTAAATAGCTGAAGTCCCTGGTTAAATTTCTAGAAACTCCTCTGGAGTTGAGTTCAATTTTGCCAGTAGTGAATCTGGCTTCTATGCTCCCTAGATCACAGGTTCTAACCCTGGTAAGGTTGACTTAGCCCTCTGAGGCAGTTATATTGAGGATGATGCCATTTACCACTCGGTTTTCAGAGGAGATCTGATAAAAAGAAGTCCTGTCTGTTCTGCATAGATATTAAAAGATTCCAGGCCGCTCTTCATGAGAGCAGGGTTTTGCCCTGTATCCCTTGCCAACTTGCAGTGATGATCCCTGTGGATATTTTAGAGGAAGTTGCGGAATTATCTTTGTGTGAAGGTGGCGCTAGCACCAGTTTCTTCCATCTCCCTCTTTCCTAGCACTTACCCATCCTCAGCTCCTCTCACTTACCTGTCCTCAGCTCCTGTTACTCACTTCTTCGATAAGTGGGAAGATAATTCCTTTCAGTGTTGCCCTGCATCGCCCTGTTGCTGAGTTGCCATCATGGAGAAGGGAACGTTGGTTTGACCATGATCCTTGTAGAATGCTAACACTGCCTCTCACAAAATGTCTTCTTCCTCAGGTGTGCAGCATCCTGCCTTCCAAGCTGCACCTTCCACCCTCAACAGGGCTGGATTTCAATTGTGCAGTTTGTGGATAATTTGTGAAATGCTTAGTGATAGTTTGGGATGAAAATCTCCTGTTCCTGTAATCTCCTCTTTTCCAGGCGCAGCATAAAGAAAGACTCTGTGGTAGCAGCCGCAGAACTGGAGTAGTACTTAACACAGCAAAAAAGTTGGATGGTGTGCCCTTATTAAGCATGAATAAATCTGTACTGAACCTGAGTTCTCATACAGGTACCATACATTTATTGAGGGAGCTCTTCAGAAGTCCTCTAAAATTTTGCTTATATCAAATTGTGCTGCCTTATCTACAATTGCATCACTTCAGTCTCTTCTCCATTCAGTCTGCAGTTCAGTGGCAAATAATCTATTGCTCACCTTTCTTAAACTCAGACTGGTTGGTGGAAGTCAGTCAGCCATGCCCTAAAGAGGAAGCCACCTGATTAATCCCACATGACAGCAGTAGGTAAATGGTCTGTGCTCTTTTTAAGGGACGGAAGGTTCAGGGCAGCTCAACTCCACTTTGAGTGAACCTTACAAGGGGAATTGGGGATCTCAATAAAAGAATGACTTTCGCATCAAAATAGACCTGGTGAATTTAATCTGTTTCCATTTTATTAAAATAAAGTTCTGCACAGCTATAATCACAAATAACAGGTATAGTTACAGGTATGGGTAACAGGTATACATAGTTATGGGATGCAAACTTTATCTCAGGCCATCTACTTTAGTATCATATGCACAATTACCCCTTCATAATGCTGTGCACACATCATTGACATTACTGGAACTGAAAACCATCAGGGCTTTTTTTTTTTTGGCAGCATGACAATTTACATTTGAAGAAGAACAGTGTTTGATACAAAGAGTTCTCTTGTGATGTCTAAACCCATCAAAATAGATTAATGAAGAGGCTTCTTTGCCTGCAAAGACTCTATTCTTCCATAAAGTATACAGGATTTAGACAAGATTTATTGAAATGTTGCTTGGAATGACAGCAAAACAATTCTCTTCCAAATATGTTCAATTTAATTAGTATTCCATCACTGGGTATTAGTTCCATGGTGCATAGTGTCATACAAGGTTGATATCTAGTAGGTATGCTGAAGTCTACAACTGAAAATAGGCAGATCCAAAAGGGAGTAAACAGCAGTAATGAGTAAAGTACTTTAATAACGGAGTTGATGAGAAAAACATCCATGGACATTTTTGATGAAAATAAAACGAAAACCCCCAAAATGTCAGAATTTTCAGTGAGCATTTTCAATTTGTACTTGAAAAATCCAAAGAGATGAAAATAAATTAAAACATTAGGATTTTAGCTAAAAGTTTTTTGGGGGCTGATTTTCTGATTCCAAGGTATTTGTAAGGTAAATGCTGAAAGATAAGTTTGATACCACCCTCATTAACTTACTTGCCATCTGATTGCATCAGTTTGCTCTTCTTTACAGGTGCACATTTAGCCAACGCAACCCATAGCTTTATATTTTGAACAAATTTTTCTATGTCAGTCTCTGTATCTCCTTTAGTGACTGTTTATATTGCTTCATATAATCCGTATATAACAAATGGTTAACTCACTGTTGCTCTTTGCTGATATGATAAACAATTTATCTCGTTTCAGAGTAGCAGTCGTGTTAGTCTGTATCCGTAAAAAGAAAAGGAGGACTTGTGGCACCTTAGAGACTAACAAATTTATTAGAGCATAAGCTTTCGTGAGCTACAGCTCACTTCATTGGATGCATACAGTGGAAAATATAGTGGGGAGATTTTATATAGACACAGAACATGAAACAAGGGGTGTTACCATACAGACTATAACAAGAGTGATCAGGAAAGGTGAGCTGCTACCAGCAGGAGAGCGGAGGGCGGGGGGAAACCTTTTGTAGTGGTAATAAAGGTGGGCCATTTCCAGCACTTTACAAGAACAGTAGGAGGGGAAATAAACAAGGGGAAATAGTTTTACTTTGTGTAATGACACATCCACTCCCAATTTTCATTCAAGCCTAAGTTAATTGTATCCAGTTTGCAAATTAATTCCAATTCAGCAGTCTCTCCTTGGAGTCTGTTTTTGAAGTTTTTTTGTCGAAGAATTGCCACTTTTAGGTCTGTAATGGAGTGACCAAAGAGATTGAAGTGTTCTCCAACTGGTTTTTGAATGTTATAATTCTTGACGTCTGATTTGTCATCCATTTATTCTTTTACATAGAGACTGTCCAGTTTGGCCAATGTACATGGCAGAGGGGCATTGCTGTCACATGATGGCATATATCACATTGGTAGATGCGCAGGTGAATGAACCTCTGATAGTGTGGGTGATGTGATTAGGCCCTATGATGGTGTCTCCTGAATAGATATGTGGACACAGTTGGCAATGGGCTTTGTTGCGAGGATAGGTTCCTGGGTTATTTTTTTTGTTGTGTGGTGTGTGGTTGCTGGTGAGTATTTGCTTCAGGTTGGGGGGCTGTCTGTAAGCAAGGACTGGCCTGTCTCCCAAGATCTGTGAGAGTGATGGATCATCCTTCAGGATAGGTTGTAGATCCTTGATGATGCATTGGAGAGGTTTGAGTTGGGGGCTGAAGGTGATGGCTAGTGGCGTTCTGTTCTTTGTTGGGCCTTTCCTGTAATAGGTAACTTCTGGGTACTCTTCTGGCTCTATCAATCTGTTTCTTCACTTCAGCAGGTGAGTACTGTAGTTGTAAGAACGGTTGATAGAGATCTTGTAGGTGTTTGTCTCTGTCTGAGGGATTTGAACAAATGCGGTTGTATCTCATGTAATTCATGTCAGTGGCAGCATTGTTCCCATGAACAGCACTGGTGATAAAGAATCGACTTGAAAGATTCCTCTCATAATTTGGACCCCAGCAATGAAAGTCCCTTCTAGGTGAAGGTGAGTGTTCCAATTAACCTTAGATTGCTGCAGAAAGGAAATGATCTTTGAATGAACCTCGTGGATTTTCAGTGTCTCAATGATCTGTGAACGTGGGACCATATGCTTTTTTTGGTATACCATCTCTATTTTTTCTTTTTTTTTGGTTTGCATCTTCTGTGAGCCTCCTGGTCAGCCTGAGGTGGTCTTTTGTACCTTTTATGTTTACTGCGCAGCCTTTTTGCTCAGGAGGCAACATGCCATTGTGAATTAGTAGTATTGGTCTTCTTTTCCAGATTTCCCATTAAACATTTCCACACAGTTGGTAAACACACAATCAGTTTATAATTGACAAGATCACTTTGGCTTTCTTTTTTGATGATGATGATGATGAAGAAATGTTGGGTGTACTGCACAAATTAGGGAGATCCAACTCATGTATTATAGTATCAATTACTATGGCAATATGACATTATTATCCATCTTTCAGTACTACATATGAAGAAACAAACTTTAAAAATAAGATCAACATCAAAATATAAATTTTAAACTCAGGATTAAAGAAAAGCTGTGATACACAAGTTTAAAATGGTATTGAACCTTAAATGCCTAATATTGGCTTAAATATTTTCTCAGCCATTTAAATTGTGCTCGGCAATCCAAAGGTATAATACATATATAGGTAGGTATGAATTTACCATAGGCAATACAATAGCTAATAAAAATACTTAGCTGAACATATCTTCAAATTATTGTATTTACAATTCATAATTCTGTCCTCAGATACAATCGTGTAACTTCCATTTAAGTTAATGGAAACTATGTCCATGCATTTGAAGAACGACTCCTTTTTCTCAAATGCACACAGTGATGCATAGCAACTTTTAAAAATAATTCCTATCTCCAGATATTTGTGGAAGTACAATATGCAATGAAGTCAATGGAAGCTGTAAGTGCTCAGCACCTCTGAAAACCATGCCATTTGTTTATGAATTCAAATATGGATTTAAGTAGCTAACTTTCAGCACCCAGGGTTGGAAATATTGGCTATTGCCTCAGTCATTTCCATGACGTACATTCCCATTTGAAGAAGTGTTGATAGAGGTTAACGATATAAAGTATGTAAAAAAAACCCCAACAAAACAAAACTTTAAAACAAAATAATCAACCTGAACAGTTCTACTCCCAGACCCTACTATTATCTCAGACCAAATAAAAGGGAACTTTTGAGGTAGATATCAAAAGAAATGTCAACTTTGACTTTGAATTTCCAGCTTTTGACTTATATCTTTCTATTTATTTCTCAAAGTTTCCTCTGATTTAAGCGGAAAATATGCTGTATTTATCAGATAACAGCAAACTGAGCTCGTCATAAACGTAGATAAGAGTAGAGTTTTAATTCTTATTTTTTAATTTCCTCTCCAAAAGTTATCTGCTCTCCTCTTTTCTCTCCCTTTCTTCTTGGCGGTAGCAATATTATCAAGATCACCCACCCCATATCATACAGCTTTAGTAATAGTCTAGGGACTATTTTTTTGGATAAGAAGAATGTCATTTAACTAGAAGACTCTTGAGGAGAACACTTAAAGTAATCAAACACCTGAGAGTCATTCAATAAGAGTTATTAATTTTCACATCCTTTGGAAATGCAGCTGTTGGGAGTGGTTAACACTGCAATTCCACGGGGGCCTGGGCAGAAACAGTGACATTACCATTCTTACAGTCAAGAAGCATATACTCAGGCTGAAAAATAGTAGTGGGATAGCATACATTATCAAAAGAATGGAAATAAAATATGAAGCCCTTTTTCCAAAGGATGGACTGTGGAGTTTAACTTTTTTAGAAACCGATCCTCTGTAGGATTTGGTTCATCTCTATTTGTATTTCTTTTTTAATACCAGAAAATGTCCTTTAATTCTTTTAAATAGCCATTCATTTCTATAGGCACAAGGGGCCCTATTTTGCTCTGATTTATGCCCCTGGCAACCCTGAGGAAGGCATTGCCCAGGGGTACTGCCCTGGTTCCTAGTTCTTCATTCTCTCATGTGTAGAAATTTTATTGTGAATGATATCATAACAATTTCTTCCTCAAGCCATTGAAATTCTGGCCAGCTCTTTATTTGCATCAAATAGTACGTGTTCCAAAATAGAAGCTCATCTGAGTGCCCTGGAATGAATTAACAGGCAGTATCTATGTTGGGATACATACCCTGAGAAAAAGAGGGAAGGAATTAACAACCCTAGTTAACCTACTTACTATTATAGCAACACTGTTAAGGTTGAAGATCTTTAAGTAGTTCTATTATAAATCCCTATTTGCTGATTTTATGAACTCCACTATAAAGACTGGCTGTTGACCAAAGTGGGTCACACCATGTCTCAGCCTGAGGGCAAGTATAGGGTATATTGCACAATTTGGGTTAGACTGTGACCTTAGTACAGCCTTGAGCAAGGGTAGTATGTAAACTGTTTCACTCCAAGAATAGCTGCCGGAGATGCTGTGAATCATATGCACCGACAAGTCATGATGTCTCCTTTGCTTTCTCTTTGCTTCAAGGGTGTAGTAATTTACTGCTGGTCTATTCCAGCAGCTTACTGTGTCCCCTCTTATCCCCCCCTCCACACTGGCTCAGCTGCACCAGCCAATACATGGAGGAAGGTGGAAACAAGGCTTCATTATTTCCATCCCTCGCTACACACTTGCTCCTGGGAGGTAGTGAGCAGGCACATAGCCCCGACACAAGGTCCACATAGCCGGCGTAGGGATGTAAGGTGAGTACTTACTCCCCCTTGCTTCCTTGTTCGAATGGATAATCACAAGTTAGCACAATGAAAAACTGTACAAGTGTGAATCAATACAGGTTTAAATGACTCACCTCTCATCTAATGTATCTCTACATAGCTTCTCTTTAAAAACAAAAATTAAGTTTGAAAACTAACTAGTCTGTGTTATGAATTAATCACATTTCATATTTGTGCAAGAAAACAAAAAATGAACATATATGGAGGCTTAGCCTTTGGCTATGTACATGGGCAAATAAAACTTGAAATATTCTGTATTTTAACAGCTCTTCATTCGTATGCAATGGCTCTGCCATAGATTGGAAAGGTAGTCAGTGCATCTGTTCTAATTCTTGTATACCAGTTTGTTTTTAATTCATAAAAATCAAGGGCCAGATTCTTCTAACCTTATTCAGGTGAATAAATGTCGTATTCTGTAATTAGTCTAATGAACTCCAATAGGACTGCACAATCTGATCTGAAGAATCTGGCTCCAAATTATGAAAATCTACAAGGAAACAGATATCAAGCCACAAAACAGTGCGCTGAAGTACAATGCAGACAGTTTGACTTACCCATTTAGCAAGGCAATTTAAGTTAAATGAAAAATGTTCAGAAATCCAGGCTGACACTCCATCCTTTTCTCGGATTGCTGTGCTTTTTTTCTTCATTATTGTTTTAGGACATTTGTGTAAAATACGGAGGGAGTATCGGGTTGGTTTTTATCACTTGCTTTTTTGGGTTTAATTCAGACCCTTAATTATGCTTTAACATAGTTTGTGTGCTTTTATGTAAATCACCTTCAGAAAGGTATAATTTTAAAAGCACCTAAATCTGCTGATAACATTAAATTGGGAGAAGTAGCAAATAAAGAGGAACAGTGTGAGCACGTTCAAAATTATTTGGGTAGATGAGTCTTCTGGACTGATTAGTAGCTCATGCCATTGGCTCAAAGTACTGAATCGTCAATGTCAGCAATAGATATAAGCAATATAAATCAGTTCAGGAGAGAGCTAGACATTATTTTAGAGAAAAAGAGAAAATACCTTGATACAATCACTAAGTAGATATTTTCCTCCAAGGAGCCACTAGAGCCACTGTTAGAGATTTTGATATTCTCCCTACTTTCTTCAAATACCATTCATTTTTGAAGTGATCTTTCTGGTAAAGATTGCACCCAATTCTCTCTAGAATCTTTTAGTGCCACTACTTGAGTCAGCCGGAGGGGATCAAAATAGAGTAACTTGAGGTGCTAAGTCTCACAAAGTTTGTGTCATCTCCAAAACAATTCCAGATGGGGACAACATGGGAGCTCACTTAACATGGCAGCATGTTGCAATACCAATATTCAGCTAGGGCCCTTATTTGGCATCTGCAAGGCTTTGCTCATATTGTGTCTGGCTGCACTGGGGAGAGCAGGGGCTTCCTGCCTGATATTCTGTGCTCTCAATAACTGGGTGAGGAGGGGCAGAGATATCCACTAGTATCTCAGGAGAAGGTTAAACCACAGCTACTAAAGATAGATATTTTTAAATCAGCAGGTCCAGATAACTTATATACAAGAGTTTTAAAGGAGCTGGCTGAGGAGCTCACTGGACCATTAATGTTGATTTTCAATAAGTCTGGGAACATCGGGGAGATTCCAGAAGACTGGAAGAAAGCTAATGTGGTGCCAATATTTTAAAAGGGTAAATAGGGTGACCAGGGAAAGTATAGGCTTCTCCGTCTGACGTTGATCCCGGGCAAGATAATGGAGCAGCTGATATGGCACTGGATTAATAAAAAAATAAAGGGGGGTATATAATTATAATTAATGCCAGTAAATATGTAAATTAATAGAAAGTAGATCTGTTAAACTAACTTGACACCTTTTTTATGAGATTACAAGTTTGGTTCATAAAAGTAATGGTGATAAATGGGAGTTTAGAGAAGAGCCATGAGAATGATTAAATGATTAGAAAACATACCTAATAGTGATAGACTCAAAGAGCTCAATCTATGGTCTCAAAGATTCTAGATAATACTTAATCCTGCCTCAGTGCCGGAGTCTGGATTAGATGACCTATTGAAGTCCCCTCCAGTCCTACATGTATATGATTTTTATGGTTTAGCTCACAAAGAGAAGGTTAAGAGGTAACTTGAATACATTCTATAAATACTTACATGGGGAACAAATATTTGACAGTGGAATCTTCAATCTAGCAGAACAGAGAAAAGGATATCTTGATCCCGTGGCTGGAAGTTGAAACTAGACAAATTCAGTCTAGAATCATAGAATCATAGAATCATAGAATATCAGGGTTGGAAGGGACCCCAGAAGGTCATCTAGTCCAACCCCCTGCTCGAAGCAGGACCAATTCCCAGTTAAATCATCCCAGCCAGGGCTTTGTCAAGCCTGACCTTAAAAACCTCTAAGGAAGGAGATTCTACCACCTCCCTAGGTAACGCATTCCAGTGTTTCACCACCCTCTTAGTGAAAAAGTTTTTCCTAATATCCAATCTAAACCTCCCCCACTGCAACTTGAGACCATTACTCCTCGTTCTGTCATCTGCTACCATTGAGAACAGTCTAGAGCCATCCTCTTTGGAACCCCCTTTCAGGTAGTTGAAAGCAGCTATCAAATCCCCCCTCATTCTTCTCTTCTGCAGGCTAAACAATCCCAGCTCCCTCAGCCTCTCCTCGTAAGTCATGTGTTCTAGACCCCTAATCATTTTTGTTGCCCTTCGCTGGACTCTCTCCAATTTATCCACATCCTTCTTGTAGTGTGGGGCCCAAAACTGGTCACAGTACTCCAGATGAGGCCTCACCAATGTCGAATAGAGGGGAATGATCACGTCCCTCGATCTGCTCGCTATGCCCCTACTTATACATCCCAAAATGCCATTGGCCTTCTTGGCAACAAGGGCACACTGCTGACTCATATCCAGCTTCTCGTCCACTGTCACCCCTAGGTCCTTTTCCGCAGAAATAAAATAGAAATAAAGCATACATTTTTAACAGTGAGAGTAATTAATCATTTACCAAGTGTTGTGGTGGATTCTCCATCACTGGCAATTTTTAAATCAAAATGGGATGTTTTTCTGAAAGCTCTGCTCTAGGAATTATTCTGGGGAAGTCCTCTGGCCTGTGCTATACAGGAGGGCCGATTCGATGATCGCTATGGTACCTTTTTGTCTTGGAATCTGTTCTCTCTTACTTGCTGGCCAGAGCAACAGGCTGAGTGCACAGTGGGGAGAAACCCACTCCATGAAAAGGGGTGAAGTAATTTACTCCTCCCCAGAGCAAAGAGGGAGCAAAGGAAATATTGTTTTTCTGCCTGTGGGTGGGCAGATGTGTGCCCCTTATTCTGGGCAGATTGTAAAGATCTGTTTTTTTAAATTGTAAAATATCTCTTTCAAAAATTTCGAATTTTGTCTCTTTTGGGTTTCTGCCCAAGGTAAAGTACAATGAATGAAATCCTTGCCCTCAATTGAGTATTGTTTTTACTTTTGCTACTGTGACTTTTCAAACTGCTCTGACTTCAGAAAAGTTACACCATGGCAAAAGGAAAAATGAAAACAGAATAAATTAAAAAGGAAAACAGCACCACATCTTGGTATCATGGAATCTATTGCATTAAGTGTCACAACATTTAAAAAAGAGAGAAAGGAGACAAACAAACCTAGAAAAGTTCAAAAACTGAAGCTTTTCATAATACTTTTCAGTTCAGCAGTAGTCTATTTTTCATTAAAAAAATGTGATCAATTTTTTTGATCAGCTCTAGTAGGAAAATTTATGGTGTGGCTAAATAAATTGAAATTGGGAAGTGATAATAGCTATTTATCAATAACAGAAAGAAATGAATAACCTGAAAATGGCTTTGCTCAGAAAGAACTTGCAAATAACATTAGGTAACATTTTCCAATGTAGGAAAAAAAAATCACTGTCTCCACTGAAGCAAAAGATACAAAAATCCAATAGTGCCTTAGATTAGCAATGTATTAGAGACTGGACAAGTCTTGGACAGATACAGAGTCAGATAAGTTATTTTTGGGCCATATCTAAAGTCAGCTGAAGGCAATGTGCTTTGGATCAGTGCTTTTGTGCTCTGGTTACTACTACTTATTCATTTAAAGCTAGGCTAAATTTTATTTATTTTAACTCTTGGCTAAATCTTAGCACTAGTGACTTTTGTCATTGACTCCAGAGTCCTTCTGGAGTGAAGCTGATTGAACTCTCTGCTTAGAAACAGTTTGAATAATATACATGCAATATAGCTACAACTAATCAGGAGAAAGATCTTGGAGTCATCGAGGATAGTTCTCTGAAGATGTCCACGCAGTGTGCAGCGGGAGTCAAAAAAGCAAACAGGATGTTAGGAATCATTAAAAAAGGGATAGAGAATAAGACGGAGAATATTTTATTGCCCTTATATAAATCCATGGTACACCCACATCTTGAATACTGTGTATAGATGTGGTCCCCTCATCTCAAAAAAGATATACTGGCATTAGAAAAGGTTCAGAAAAGGGCAACTAAAATGATTAGGGGTTTGGAACGGGTCCCATATGAGGACAGATTAAAGAGAGTAGGATTTTTCAGCTTGGAAAAGAGGAGACTAAGGGGTGTGTGATAGACTCAGGCCAGTTGGGTACAGCAGAGTAGCAGAAGCTAATGTGACCTCCTGACTCTAATATAAGGCCCCTCTGATACTTTAAAAGGGCTCACTCCAGTCAGGCAGAAGAAAGCCAGGGAGCCAGAGGAGAGGACTTGCGGCTGAATGGCTGGTTAATGAAGACACCCTCAAGTCATTGGTAAAGGAGTCCTAAGGTAAGGGTGAAGAAGGGAGAAGCAGGAGAGCTGTGGGGAAGTGGCCCAGGAAATGTAGCAACTCCAGCAGTGAAAGGTTGGCTGCCAACAGCTGCTACCATTCTGGTCCCTGAGCCAGAACCTGGAGTAGAGGACAGGCCCGGGATCCCCACAGCCCACCACTACAGAAACACCTTCTGGGAGGGGAAAACAGGCCCCTGTCAGGACTAAACTGTTTGGTATGAGGCTGTAGGAGCAACAGAGACTGTGGGAGTTCTCTCACCAAGCTCCTTGCTGGCTTATGAGAAAAAGGGCTCAGTAGACTGGATCCATAGCCCTAGAGAGAGAAGGGCTACGTGGAGGGTTGCAGTGAGCCTCTGAAGCTAGCATAAACCGCCTGGAAGTGCAGGACCCACAGGGACAAGGTCGGAGCTCTGCCACGGGGGATATAATAGAGGTATATAAAATCATGAATGGTGTAGAGAAAGTGAATAAGGAAAAGTTAGTTACTTGTTCCCCATAATATAAGAACTAGGGGCCACCAAATGAAATTAATGGGCAGCAGGTTTAAAACAAATAAAAGGAAGTTCTTCATCACAGAGCACACAGTCAAGCTGTGGAACTCCTTGCCTGAGGAGGTTGTGAAGGCTAGGACTAAACAAGGTTTAAAAGAGAACTGGATAAATTCATGGAGGTTAAGTACATTAATGGCTATTAGCCAGGATGGCTAAGGAATGGTGTCCCTAGCTTCTGTTTGTCGGAGGGTGGAGATGGATGGCAGGAGAGAGATCACTTGATCATTACCTGTTAGGTTCACTCCTTCTGGGGCACCTGGCATTGGCCACTGTCGGTAGACAGGATACTGGGCTGGATGGACCTTTGGTCTGACCCAGTATGGCCATTCTTATGTTCTTATGTTCCCTTTTACTCTTTTTGTTTTGCTTTAAGACATTGAACTATTTTGCATATTTCTCAGGTACCATTAAAGGCAAGTAAACAACAGTAAAAGTTTGGAAAAAAAACCAAAAACATCAAGAACATTCAGAACATACTGTACTAGAAAGGTTTCAGAGTAGCAGCCGTGTTAGTCTGTATTCGCAAAAAGAAAAGGAGTACTAGTGGCACCTTAGAGACTAACCAATTTATCTGAGCATAAGCTTTCGTGAGCTACATCGAATGCATCCGATGAAGTGAGGTGTAGCTCATGAAAGCTTATGCTCAAATAAATTGGTTAGTCTCTAAGGTGCCACTAGTACTCCTTTTCTTTTTGTACTAGAAAATAAGCCTCAGAACTATCCTGCACTGGCATGAGGATGAAGCAGGAGATCCAGTGCTTTTATGTTGGATTCAGCAGGGAACTTAAAACAAGTATACTCACATGGTTCAAGTGCTTTTTGAACCCCAGTCCTCCAGTAACATAGTGATGCCTATTTTTGGTAAGCGTCTGCCTATAAAAAACACAGAAATCAGATAATGATGACTGTTGGGTGGTTTATTGTGTTTGGTTTTATTACTGGCATGCATGCCATGAAATTGCTGGGGAAGATCTCTAAGAAGGAAGGACATATAATATTATCTCTGTGTAAAGCAACTAAAATCTAATAAAATATGAGAAAAGTATAATTACAATTATTATTAAAGCTAATGTTAAAACATTCTATAATACATAGGTTGAGAAAAGAGTGTCTGTACATCTGGGTATGGTGCTTAGATTATCTGCAAATACTATGTTTGTTTTTAAAGTCATATAATATATAGAATAAATAATCAGCAATAACCCAAATTTAGGTGAATAGATTTAACAATACAGTTTAGATCTTAGAATCCGAATACTCAGGTATATCACTCATGTAATATTGTAGAGATTTGGTTGTGGAAAGAAAAATGTAATGAGTGATGATTGTGCCTCAGTAAATGAGAATTAGGTAGGTTGTCCATACAATACATGGACAACAAAATATAATCCATGAGGAAAGTATTTCAGTTACTTTCCTGACTGCGCATCTCATCAGCACTCCAGTTCATCCCTCCTGGCACTGCTGATGTCCGGTGATGTGTTCTATGTAGATGTCCCTCAACCACCTGATGGCATCTGACACCATGAGTTTCTGCATTAGCTGAGCGTAGTGCTGACCAATTCTGCATTCTCTTAGCACTCGCTCGCTACTGTGGTCCCATGCACCCAAAGCTCTGACGATCAGTGCATGTGTCTGAACATGGTAATCCTTAGCTCTCAGGTTTCGGCCAGAGGGGCAAATTTCTTTAGCTTTTGAGCTCTGGCATTGTGGAAGGCTGGGGTTCTGTTCTCGAATGGCACTGTGACGTCCACCATGATGATCTTCTTCCGGTCCTCGTTGGCGATGATGATGTCCAGTCACAGTTGGCTGTCAGTTCTGGGGATGGTGGAGTTTACCACAACTTTCCCCATGGGTGGCGGGATGGCTCTGACCAGGCAATCTTGGATGGTGTTGTGTCGCAGCTGCCAAGCTCTCGAATGGGTCTTGCATCTACACAGGACGTGGGGTAGCATCTCATTGGCATAGCCACACTTCCTGCAGATACTACACTTGATCTTAGCTCTGAGAAGACGAGAAACCAGCTAAAATCTAATAAAATATGAGAAAAGTATAATTAATACTACAGATTCATCACGAAGTCCAATGTCTGATTAGAGTGAGGAGAAGAACCTGAACAGGGAAAACAAAAAGAAGCAGAATATTCTGAGTTGATCCCAAGTCATTCTTCTCCTGAGCTCATGACTTGAGATCAAGAATTGTAAGGTAGACATCAACTGTGGTCCATTCAATATAGACAGATTAGTGGGAGAAAGGCAGCTGGCACAGGCATTATGGCATCAGAAGTGGTAGCAATGAGGTAGGGAAATGGCTTCAAATGATCACCAGTAATTTCAATTGATGAGGCAAACTCATCCAGTTGAAACATCTAATTGGCAAACTATTGAGTAAAAGTGATTTAATGAGTTCTGTGACTTAGGAAAGAAAAAAAAAACTGGCATGGAGTACTGGCTATTAGTGCAGCTGTTGTGAAGATGATCTACACAGGAAAATTGAGATGAATAAAAGCCACCAGTGAGCAGAGAGTTTGGAAAAAATACCAGCATTAGTCAAGAACTGTATACTTTTTCCTCAAAGAGTTTAAATAATTTTTTTTCTTTTCTAAAACCAGCAATAATCTCTATACCATATCATAGTAAGGGCAAATATTCTGTACGATTTAGTGATCAGCACACAGTGCTTTGTGAGTATAAGAAATGTTTTGTGAACACTGAAGCATGGAAGATGACTTGGTGAAACATGGAGGGTGACTTGCTGAAAACCAGAGAAAACAGCAGTGTTCTCCCATTGATTTAAGGCACTAACTAGATGGTGGTGAAATTACTGATAAAGAATAATAGTAAGGGTGAAAAAAGGCAAGACTGGATATTAAACTTAAAAATTTATATCAAATGACTCAGTGGCTCATTGCACAAATAACAGATAAATTACACTATGTACACTGCATGTACTGTGTGAAGTGTGGGATTCGCTGATGAAAATCTAAACTCAAAGCTTGATATAACAAAGAAATGGCAATCCTATGAGATGTTGATCGTCACATGCTAGGTGCTGAGCACCTTCAAATTCCATTGAAGTCAATGGGAGATGAGAATGCTTAAAGTTTCAAAGTAAGTGCTCAGCACCTTGCATGATTAGATGCTACACTTGTATACCTACAGATATCCAGTTTCTGATAACCTTGCTCTCATGATATGTCTATACTGCAATAAAACACCTATGGCTGGCCTGTCTCAGCTGACTTGGGTTCTCAGGGTTCAGGCTGTGGGGCTATAAAATTGCAGTGTAGATGATCAGTACAGTAACTCCTCCCTTAAAGTCGCCCTAGTTAATGTTGTTTCATTGTTACATTGCTGATCAATTAGGGAACATGCTCATTTAAAGTTGTGCAATGCTCCCTTATAACGCTGTTTGGCAGCCGCCTGCTTTGTCCACTGCTTGCAGGAGGAGCAGCCTATTGCTGCTAGCTGGTGGGGGCTTGGCACCAGGGTAGACCGGCAGCTCCCCTATCAGCTCCCCGCTCCCCTAAGTTCCCTGTGCAGCAGCTGCCCAGCAGGCAGTCAATTGCCAGCAGTTCAGCTGTCCCTCCCACAACTGCCATGTGCTGCTTCTGCCCTCTGCCTTCCACTGTGATCCACAAACCCCACAGCCAACTGTCATCTAACCTTATAGTTGCCTAAACTCACTTGTTAATACCTTAATTTTTGCTGTAAATGTCCGCTAGGAGTCTAGGAGCCTACATTTCTGCCTTCTGCTTATTCCAGTATGATCCTCAAACCAGACGAAGACAGGTGAGGCAAAGCCTAACACTGAAGTGCCTTGAAACTCACTGGAATCCACAATGCCTGTATTTGGTGTCTAGGCTCCCCATACAATGCATGGGGAGAGATAGGCTCCTGAGAATAGAATCCATAAAGGCCAGCACCCTATGCGATCCTCTCCTAAACTAGCAATGTGAGAGGGTGAGTGTCCGAAGCCCCACCGCGTCACAGAATTCTTTTCCTAAGTATGGGCTACAGGGAGGGGCCCTAGGTATTACTCATTTTGAGGAAGGGTATCAGAACCTGGGCCCAAAGAAAACAAAGGCTTGACCGTGATGCTTTGAATAACTGGGTTAAAAAAAGATGGTAAATTATGGGTCAGCAGCTAACAGGTAAAACTGGTTATGGTATATCTGTGAGAGATATTCAGTGTATGCTCTTCTGCAAGCCAGGAGTCTAACACTTTTGCAAGCTGCATAAAGAGAAGCTTAATGTCTTTCAGCTATGATGGTTACTTTATATTCTATCAGTGTACTGAACAAAATAGCACAGATGTGCTACGTTGCACAAAGCAGGTCAGGTGTAGTCTGCAGTTTAAATAATAAACTAAGATTGTATATGTATGCAGAATGTCACCGTGATGTCTAATATGTCAAGCTCTAAACTGGGAAGAGCACCTGTGTGAAAGGGAAATGGATGGGTAATGACTAACTTGGCAATTTAGCAGAGTCTTGGAGAGCTTGGAGCAAAAATCAACTTATTAATGCCAGAACCACTTGTAAGAGAAAAACGAGAGTACAATCTCCAGTCAAGTCTTTTCCTGCCTGCTGCTGAAAAGCTAGTACACACCTTAACATCTACTAGGGCTGATGAGTATAAAAGCTTGCTTAATAGGACATCTAATATTTCACAGGATTTTCTGACATTTCTGGTATGCAAAATGGAGTGGCCAAGGTTCTTGCTTACATACAGTTATCTAAAACATGTTGTTGTTCTAATTGGAATCTAAGAGTTTCACATTAACATAAATGTTGCCTTATCTGGATTAAAATATATTTTTGGATCAAATTTAAATGAATGATGAGTATTTGAATGAGGTATCCAACTGATACCTTAAGGCCAGATTCTGCCATCCCCACACTGAGTAGTATCTTACTACAGGTGTAGTGAATTGGACTCAAAGGGATAATTTGTAGAGTAAGGTTCTAATCTACAAGCAAAGCTACATAAATAAAGGTGGCAGAAGCTAGCTCTATGTCTCTTCATTTATTTATAACATTCTGCTGGAGAGCGGACGGCCTTCTATTACTAGGCTCTATATTTTAGGCTAACCTGCTGTACCTATGGTAGGGCTATCAGGAAAGCCAAGCCATTGGTTGGCTTTAAAATCCATTCTTAAAGCTGCTTTGATTTGATTTAATCTTGATTTATTTGAAAGATCATTGATTTTTTCTTGACTGTGGGACTTTTGTTTTGCCTCCAATTTCTGCAGGGCTGGGAGATGGCTTTGCTGCAAAAAGATCCATTATAAAATAAAGTTGTGGTAAAAAAAATAAAAAGCATTGCGTTGAGGTTACCTGGAGATATCACAACATGACATTTTCTCTTTAAAAGTACTGTGCAAGAAGTAAACAGCCATACCTAGAAGAAAAAAGGCCTTTTAAAAAGCACAAGTCTGGTACACAAGATAAGCAAAGGGGATAATGAATGTTATAAACCCTGAAAATTACTGGGAAGAAAAAGCAAACTTAAAGAAGAGAGGCCTGGATGCACAAAAGAAGTTAGGTGCCTACGTGCCAGCATTAGGCTCCACTGCAGTGCACAAAACCCTCACTGAACCCTGTAGGTGCCTAAATTCACGTGACATCTAATTTTTGCGGTAAAAGTTCCATAGGTGCCTATGTTCTGCTTTTGAGAACACTGCTGCCTCCCTCTTGGTTCTCAGATGTTTATCTCCTGCCTAAGTCCCAGAGTGATTTACAACCCAGGGGAAAATAGGCATTGGGCCACCCAGGTCATGTGCTGGTAGTCTCAGAGAACTGGATCAATAGCCTAAGGGTGTTCACTCAAAGCAGCCAAAAGAGGATTTATCTCATGAATTTTAGCCCAGAGGTTAGCATAATCACCTGGGATATGGGAGACCTCCCTGTTCAAATAGCTTCTACCTCTCAGGCAGAGGTCTCCCACATCCCAGGTGAGTATCCTAACCTCTGGGCTAAAAGTCATGAGAGAAATCGTCTTCTGGCTCAGATGAGTGATCTAACCAGTGAACTATGGGTTATGCTGATGTGAGGCTCCCTTGGTCTCTCCTGTTAGAGCTGTCCCACTGTGAATAAACAATTAAAGAAACAATGGAGCAGGAGGACAGGATCCTGGATGAGTACTTCAACCACCCATTTGTAGAGACTTTCTCATGCTTGTTTTTTCTCTCTCTGGCACAAATTACTCTTAAAGAGAAAGTGAGCACAAGCATTAGAATGAATCTGGAGCCTGGTGTCTAGTGCATTCACCTGGGAAATGGGAGACCCAGAATCCTCTCCACCAGCGCTACTGACTCTTTAGGTATGTCTACACGAACAGCGCTGCAGTGGTGCGGCTGTATGGATGCAGCTGCATCACCGCTGTGCGTCTGGTGAAGTTGGTTTATGTGGATGGGAGAGAGCTCTCCCATCAGCATAAAAAGTCCACCTACATGAATGGTAGAAGCTATATCAGGAGGAGAAGCTCTCCCGCCAACATAGTGCTGTGCACATATTTATTCACACCCCTGAGTGACATAACTAATGCCGACATAGGCTGTAGTGTAGACATAGCCGTAGTTATTTATCCATAGTGATACAGCTTGAAGAGGAGAGACTGAGGGTAAATATCATAGCCACATGGCTAAAAGTTATACATTGGGCACCCATCTTTCCCCTGCTTCTTGAAAAACAGAATAGGTGACTAACTCTAAAGAGGGTTCCTGGCTCTGAATTGCGAGCAGAGATGGGTGCTTCTCTGTAGCCTGGATTTAGGCACCTCTCTCTGAGAAAGGGGCAGGTCTTAGTACACATCCACTCATTGATATCTCCCATTAGCTGAGGCAGCTCCCTGCCTACATGCTGGCTTCTGTGAATTGCGGTCTAGGGTGCCTATCTCCCTCCATTTATTGTATAGGAGCTTAGGCACCTAACAAGGGCTTTGTGCATAGCAGTGATTTTTCAGGCATCTGGAAATTAGGCACTGTGATGCTGAGCATCACAACATCTAACTCCTTTTGTGCATGCACGCCAGAGGCATTTGTGCACACAAACTATAGCTCCTCCCAAATTAAAAAAATAAAATAAGAAAGAGCAGATTGCAGCACTTAACTTCTCCCTGTCACTATACAGAACATCCTACTATATTCCTGGTACTGAGTGTCATGTATTTTCAGCTAATGCTGGGATGTAACATTGTTCACTGGTCACACTGAAATGTCCAGATGACCAGCACATAGCACCTAGTACTACTGTTTTATTTAAATCAAGAGAACTGATTCCACAAAAATAGTAATATTCAATGGACATGTGCAAATTAAACTGAACAAAGGACACTGCATGCTTGTCCATGCTGACTGGGAGGGGTCATTTCCAAGGGAGAGAGGATAGTCAAATCACCATATCCTTCAATCCTTATAATTTCTGCTGACACTGCCAAAGGTTTTAGTGATGTGGACACCTGGATACTAAGGATTGGACTGAAATCACTAATTCATTTCACTCAGACCACCAAACAGCTGTCAGACAACAGTGGTCCAAGTTCTGCTGTCCTTAATCAAACAATCCTCCCTTGGCTTCAATTAATGTTTACTTAATTAAGGGCTGCAGAATGTGACCCAATGTCTTAAAGTAACTATCAGATTCCACTGGATTTGAATTTGCTAGTTAAAGAGTCTGCAATCCATTACCATTTCCATGTAAACAGACTTCAGACTCATCTAAGACTTTACATACTTATCAAATATGTTGCGATGTAAGATGAGGTAATATCTAAATGTACTAGCAGATACCAAAAAAGCATCAATTAAGGTGTTTAATATGGAGTAAATCTACTATCTGTACTTCAAAGACAAATTTTATTGTCAAATCCTGACCCTAACAGAACTGTGGAGCCCACCTGTTCTCCAGACGTACACACAAAGAATTTTGGAGGTCCAGACACCCTTGGCAGCAGCTGTATAGCTGCTTTTCCTTATTGTATCATAATGAGTGGAACTGGAGTCAGAGTGCCCATGTTCTCTGGAGGGACCGTTATTGAGGGAACACCAGGAAACTAGGGCATAAGAGGAGTTGGCCTAGACCACATCAGCCAGAGCAGTGCAGAGGGTTTAATAAAATTCCACTCAATTTAACCTGCATTCAACTTCGTCCATGGCAAATGGCATATGGTGGCAACGTCTGAGCTATGAGTTCTCTCAAGTGCAGCAATAGGCAGTGTAGGACATGACTCAGTCTGAAGCCCTCCCGCAGCTGCGGACTTTGCCCAGCAATGGATCCGGTGGAAGGAGAAGTTTGAGTTCTACACAGATGTGGGCATGCAGAGGAGCAACAACAGCAGAGAAGCAGAACTGTTATGCTACCTTTTTGGGGAACAGGGCAGGAGATCTGTGCCACTCTGAAGCTCTCCATTACCTCAAGACTCACAACAGTCTTAGGAGCCCTGGGTAGCTATTGCTTCCCAGAGCAGAACGAAACTGTGGAATAACGCAAGTTTTTCATTAGAGACAAATCCAAAGGGTAGGGGATCGACTCTTATGTTACTGCTATTCAAACACTGGCTGATACTAGCAATTTCGGGGACTTGACAGACTCCCTAATTCTGGACAGGCTAGTTTGCAGCACTTGGGGTCACTACCTGTGGGAACAGCTGTTCCAGGAAGGTTATCTCTCATTAGACAGATGCTTAGACATGGGGCATGCAGCAGATGTCTTACAACGTCTTACAAGCCTCAGGAGAAAGGATGAAATCCCTAGGAGGTACAACTCCCCCCAAAGACATGCAGTAAGACAACAGCAAAGGAGAGCAGGTGGCCAGTGCTCCATATCAATAGCAAGGTGCATTTACAGTGGGATGCATCAAAAGAGAAATGCCCCGCTCTGTGACTGCATTGCAAGCAATGTGGCAAATTGAACCATTTTAGTAGTGTATGCAAGAGCAGAAGAAGCTCTCAGAAATATTTGGTCAAATTTGTACAAGGGTATAAGAGGGGGATTACGCACCAGACTTTGTTGATGATATCATGGCTCCCTCCTTGAGTCTAAAAACATATCAGGTTCAGACTGATGGGACAGGAAAGCAACAAGGGACAATACAAATAGCTGTGTTTGTGTAACCTTTGGGTGGGCTAGAGTTCACTTCATTGCCCTTCTCCAGTGCCTGAAAAAAACCCAACTGCCACAGAAAAGCAGCTGGAGACCCAGAGTTCAGTCTCCAAGGATTTTCAGCAAGGATTGCACATTCAAGTCCCAAAAGGAACTAAAGAAACAAATTTAATTAAATAAATTTATAAAATCTTATGATAAAGAAACAAATAATAATCTAATTTTACAGCATAACACAGTTATTTTATAATCCACAGACATTATCTTCACAGTTATACATAAACATAAATAAAGAAAACAAATTAAAAACTAAACAGTTCAGTTCCAACAGAAACACACTGAGAAGAAACTGAGAGTTCCCAAAAGCTTAGGTTTAGTTCACCTAAGTCTCAGTTAGAGTCTTTGATCACCAAATCTATACAGTTTCCTAAGTCTAAAACAACGTCTTCCCTCCACTTGCTCGTAGGAATCTTCAGTTGGAATCCATGCAGACTCTTCCTCTGCTGAAATCACTGCTAGCCAGTCAGCTAACTGATTAACTACTCACTCAGTTAAATCACAAGTGTATAGATTTAAAGAAAACCCTGTTTCAAGAAAATACAAAACTGAGAATAACAAAATATAAATGACTCTTTTCCCATTACTACATTTAAAGAAAAGTTGGTGAATCAGACTAGCGGAGACAATTTAACTAGAACAGTTTGGCTAAAATCAAAATAACATTCAAAGCACACAATTAAAATAGAAGAAGTTTCCCCTTGCTATAATTAGGATTGTCCATGCTTCCCTGTTAGAGGATTAACAATATCAGTAACCTGCTGCAAAATGCTTCTGAGTTAGGGACAACAGCTTGCTTTCTGGCCCTGGTCCCAACTCACACAGGACACATGGCCCTTAGTAAAGCAGCTGCCCTGATTCCTTGCACTCATGGAGTCTGACCCCAGCAACAAAACTGCTATACCCAATTCCAGAAGCTTCTGGATGTGGAGTGCTAAATCAGCCTAGCAACAATGACCCAGACACAACTCACTCCTACATCCCCACAATGGGTCTCGTAAAGAGATATCTCCCTATTAGGCACATGAGTTATGTTTGCAACAATGGTAATAGGTAATGCAACCATGTGTGATTCCAGTTGGATAGTGGGGCCTCCTACTATGTCATTCTTTGGGGTGAATTGAACTTGAAGACACCCATTACAAAGAGTAGGCACAATCTAATAATGTTCAATGAGAGCATAATGCAGCCCATAGGAAAATGTGACCTCTCAGTAACTAACCTGAAAAACAACAGATGGTACCAGGTGAAGTTTGTTATAGTGGATGGTAAAACACTACAGACCATTTGAGGAATACATCCAAAGATCTAATCAGAATGTCATAGCTGCAATGCAAGAAGCAAAAACGGAAGTCTTGTGGACAACGGAGACAATTTTAAAAGCATATGGGGATGTTTTCAAAGGCAATGTGTGCCTCAAAAGATAACTGTGTCTGGAAGTACATCCCACAGTGGAACCTGTATGCTTACCACTAAGGAAAATTCCAGTGGCACTACAAAATCCAGTACAAAAGGAGGTTACCAGTTTGCAGAGGAAGGGTATCATAGCACCTGTAGAGGCCAGTACAGCTGGGTAAGGAGCTTGGTGGTGGTGAAAAAGCCATCAGGCATATTTTGCATCTGTATAGACCCAAAGCTACTGAACCAGACTTTAAAAAGATGTCACTATCCACTGCCCACAATCAAGGACATATTGACAGAACATCCCAAAGCCAGAATCTTTATGGTCTCTGATGTGAGGAACAAGTTTTGGCACATAAACCTGGATAAGTGTCCAACATGCTGACAATATTTGCAACACCATTTGGTTACTACAGATGGCTGCACATGCCAATGGGCATAAACCCATCACCAAAGGTGTTCCAAAGAAGACTCAACCGAGCGCTAGAAGGACTGACTGGGGTGAAAATAATTGCGGATGACATCGTTATTGTCGGTAGAGGGAATAATGATACAGAAGCTGAACAAGACCATAACAGCAAAACTGCAAGCTTTTCTACAGCAATTCAGGGGCAAGAACATAAAACTCAACACAAAAAAAAAATGCTACTCAAGCAGTGTGAGATGATGAACATTGGACATCTGCTCAAAGCAGAGAGACTGAAAGCTGATCCCAACAAAATCAAGGCAGTCAGAGACATGCCAGGTCCAATGGATGGAAAGGGTTATAGTGTTCAATAGGAATGATAAATTTTCCCTCCAAGTTCTGTCTATACCTGGCTGCAGTAGCAGAACCCATATGTCAGCTCACAAGGCAGGATGTTGAGTGGGACTGGGCAGGTCCCCAACACCAAGCATTTTACCTGATGAAATAAATGATTAATCAATGTCCCGTCCTAAAGTGCTACCAGCCATGAGAGCCACTGATAGTCCAGTATGATTCATCAGAGAAAGGACTAGGTGTAGCTCTTTTGCAGGCACAGTGGTTGCTTATGCTGGCAGAGTTCTATCTGAAACTAAACAGGGATAAACCCAAACAGTAAAAGATCTTCTGGTTGAAGTATTTGGAGTGGAGCAATTCCATCATTACACCTATGGTAATCCAGTAATGTTGCAATCAGACAACAAATCCCTAGAGACAATCATGGCAAAGGCCTTTTTTAGGGCTCCAAAGAGATTGCAGTGCAGTGCAGTGCAGTAACACCCCAAACTGCCAGGTAGAGATCAGATATTATCCGGGAAAACTACTGGTGTTAACTGACACAATGATCAGGGCATATATAACCAGCATCACCAGGTTGCGGAAGGGGATCAGGAAATTGAATCATTAACATACTGTACTCTCAGTTTCAACAGTGAAGAGGATGGAAATCAAAGAGATTATGGAAAAGGACAGCCAACTACATGCAGTCCAGACAGCGATACTAGCAAAATGGCCAGAAGAGAAAGGCCAACTACTGGAGCAGAATCATATTTTCAAATGAAAGATGAGCTGAGTGTGCAGGATGCAATGATATTTCAAGGACAGAGCTGTTGTCCCTGTCTCATTAAGTAAGGATGTCATGCAAAAAATACATGCCTCATACAGCTGTTTTAGGTGGGCTCAAAGGTGCATTTACTTGCCAAGAACTAATATAGAACTCCACTCCTTGATAGAAGGGTGTGATACTTTCTGTGATAACCATCATTAGAAAGAGACTGTATCATCACATGAGCTGCCTGTCTGACTATGGGAAAAATGGGAGTGGACTTCAATGAAAAGCAATAATTTATTACGGTAGATTACTACTACTCACATTTTGGGAGGTTGATGCCCTTCCTGATATAAGAAGCAAGTCAGTAATTGGCAAACTGAAGGTCTGGTTTGCATGATACGGCATTCTGGACACTGTGTTCACTGACAACAGAACCCAGTTTGCCTTGGAAAAATTCAAAGAATTTGCTTGCTGATGGGAGTTTGATAACCACACCTCTTCCCCAGCATAGCCATAGAGTAGTGGTAAGGTGGAATCAGCTGTGAAAACAACTAAGAAACTGTTACACAAGACTCTTGCTTTTGCTCTTGTGTTCAATTTAGGCCCAAACAGCATCAGTAGTAATCTTGGGGTGTTCACTACTGGACAAGTGTTGTCTTTCCACTGAATGTTTTATGGACAGGGTAATACCTTAACCCCTCATTTGCCAGAAGAATTGTTTATCTACATTGCCACAGAGAGAGCTTACAGAGATACAGAGATAATCACAAAGTGGAGAGATAATCTAGAAGCCAATCCCACAGGGAAGGAGAAAACTCCACAGAGAGATAGTTTGCTACATTTGGAGATAGGTGAAAGGGAGACAAAGGTGGGTCACTCTTGGTATGGTCACCTGTTGAGGAGCAGAAACTATCTCAAACTATGTAACCAGCTGGGTCTGTGGTAAATATGAGACTCCAACTCAGCTATGTGCTATCAACCTCTGGCTGAAGGGACATGGGTGGGGGTCTGGGCATCAATTATTTGTTTTTAATGTTCATAGTAACATGTTTGTAAAACAGGGAAAATGAATCATGCTCAGTGGAACTGGAATTAGAGGGCCTGTGTTCTGTGGTGGGACTGTTTAGGGGACATAAGGAAAACAGGGAATGTGAAGAGTTAGGCTGGAAGCAACTCAGCCACAGTGCACAGGGTTTAATAAAGGTCTACTTGTTCAGTTTAGCCTTCATTTAGCTTCACTCATTGGAAATGAAATGCCCAGCTAGCCAGTTTCACTCTGGCCAGAGATGGGATTCATGACTCTGTCTGTCTTCCAATATAGTAAATGGCAGGGTAAGGATGACAGGAAGGTCTGTACCTAGTATGAGGCAGGGTGCTCCAATTAAGTGACAGCTGAAAAGACAGACCCTCTTCCAGCTCCCAGCAGCAAAGCCGCTTGATAACTCCAAAACTGAGCAGGCCGTGGTCCAGTGGTTCCCAGACACTGAGCCCTGTAAGCGTGAAACAGGCCCCATCAGAGGATGTGTGGGGTGGGTTACAGTTAGGGTTGCCAACCCTCCAGGATTGGCCTGGAGTCTCAAGAAATTAAACATTAATCTTTAATTAAAGATTATGTCATGCAAAGAGACCTCAAGGCATATGTCCAACCAAAACTGGCAACTCTATTCACAGTACAGACTCTTGAAAACCTTTTAATCCCTACCCAAAAGTGAAAATCCTGGGGAATTCATACTGAAATTCCAGTTCTTGGTCGCCCCACAGGCATCTCCACAGAGAATAATACGACAGCAATAGCTTCCATGGCACTAGCACAGGGGAGAGAGCAGGTTAGGCTGCACACAGGCCCATGCTCATTTGCACAAGCTAGTTTCTGCAAGTCCCTTTTCCCCTCCATGCCCATTAATATTCTAGCTTGATCATTCTCAGGCTCATTGGGAGCTGATGGCATCCATGGTCCTGAGGTTTTGACTCATAGCTGTTAGTAAAGTAATTAATAATTAAAAATGAGGTAATAAGAACATAAGAATGGCCATACTGGGTCAGACCAAAGATCCATCAAGCCCAGTATCCTGTCCTCTGACAGTGGCCAATGGCAGGTGCCCCAAAGGGAATGAACAGACAGGTTATCATCAAGTGATCTGTGCCCTGTCACCCAATCCCAGCTTCTGGCAAACAGAGGCTAGGCACACCATTCCTGCCCATCCTGGCTAATAATCATTGATGGACCTATCTTCCATGAATCTATCTAGCTCCCTTTTGAACCTTGTTATAATATTGGTCTTCACAACACCCTCTGGCAAGGAGTTCCAGAGGTTGACAGTGCATTGCATGAAAAAATATACTTTCTTGTGTATGTTTTAAACCTGCTACCTATTAATTTCATTTGGTGGCCCCTTGTTCTTGTATTATGAGAAGGAGTAAAAACACTTCCTTATTTATTTTCTCTATACCACTCATGATTTTATAGACCTCTATCATATCCCCCGTTAGTTGTCCTTTTCCAAGCTGAAAAGTCCTAGTCTTATTAATCTCTCCTCATACGGAAGCCGTTCTATACCCCTAATAATTTTTGTTGCCCTTTTCTGAACCTTTTCCAATTCCAATATATATTTTTTGAGATGAGGCAACCACATCTGCACACAGTAATCAAGATGCGGGCATGCCATGGATTTATATAGAGACAATATGATATTTTCTGTCTTATTATCTATCCCTTTCTTGATGATTCCCAACATTCTGTTCGCTTTTTTGACTGCTACTGCACAGTGAGTGGATGATTTCAGAGAACTATCCACAATGACTCCAAGATCTTTCCTGAGTGGCAACAGCTAATTTAGACACCATCATTGTATATGTATAGTTAGGATTATGTTTTCCAATGTGCATTACTTTGTATTTATCAACATTAAATTTCATCTGCCATTTTGTTGCCCAGTCACCCAGTTTTGTGAGATGGGTAACCTCTTCCAGTTTTGTGTAATGGGTAACCTCTTCCATATCCATGTAGACCATGATGGTTTACTATACAACCATCCCTGTGAAGTTTACAGTCACCTCATAAAATGCTATATCCCTGCTTTTCCCTACTCCGGAGGTGTGGAGAGACACTAGCCTTCATTTGCTGTTATGTGTTTTGGTGCCTCCCCTGTATATGTGGACAACCTAGGGCCAGATTGTGGGGCACATCCTCAGCAGGTGTAAATCAGCATAGCGCCACAAATTGGTGAAGCTCCATTGACTTCAATGGAGTTATTTATGTCCATTGACACAAACTGAGGATCTGACACCCTGTAAACACTATTAGTAAAAGGCACCTTCTCATATCAGAAAGGGCATTATTTTTACATACTTGATAGTCTACCAGACCAACTGAAATTCCTTACTTCCCCTCATGCCTGTATTTATGTACATCAGTATTACTGAGTGTGTCAGATCAGAAGTCTCTGAGAGACTAGTAATTTTCCACTTTCAGAGTGAAGCACATGAAATATTCGGGTTAAAAAAATGAACATTATGTAACTGACCCTTTGATTTTACATTTCTTCTAAAAGACACGAAAACATGCATTGGCTGTTATTTTTGTTAGCACCTGCACACGTTTCTTGGCCAGATGACCACAGTCATTTTAATGGCAAAACCAGATTAATATCAGAAAACATATAGAACTTCTCTATGCCTTTAATAGCAATGGCAAACCTCGTTGTGAAACCTAAGCTCTTGAAACATAAAAAAGAAGGAAGTTTTCTTCCAAAACATAAATCCAACAACAATGCTGATAGACAAGATATTTGATAAGCAGCTGTGGGACCCAAAGGTCATCCCTAAACATGAAGCACATTTACCCTTTTAGCTGTTGTACTGGGACTTTGTTCAGGCACCAGACCCTCGAGATTTCACTGTATTCCTTGTGTGTTGAGTTACATTGCTAATTTAAATCCCTGATTATGCTATGTTATGATATCAATTGAAAGGTCAATGGATTCATTAAATTATCTTTTTTTCCCTGTAGCTCATATGACAGGAATTTTTGCCATTTTCAGCTAAAAAAGAATAGTTGAATACTTTGCATATTACATAAGACAAACAACCAGAGCATATAATGATGCCATTCATAGAGAGATAGAATGATAATTTGCAGCTTGCTTTATAATAGGATGGTTAATAAACTGAAAAGTAAATAGTGCCAGACAGGTCTCCTCTTTGTAATGAAATATTAAATCTATTTGATATACAAACTAAAACAAATACAAAAAACTATTTGACCATGTAGTGGTTTAAATCTCTAATGCCCATATGCTTCCTTCCTGTATTAAAAAGCACAGGAGGGTAAAATGCACTTCCAAATAGAACTGGAGAAAATACTTCAAACACAGTGTTCACAAACATTTCTTTGAATTCCAAATGGCTGTTTGCTTTAACCATATTCCTTTTATTTGCTAATTGGAGATATTTGGAGATAAGTTTTTGTTTATAAAAATGTTTGGGGAATTATTGTTCTTCCTGTGGATACTCATTCTTATGTCAAAAAGCGCATTTGTGCATGCATATGAGTATTTATTATGTGATATTTACTAGTCTCCATTGTCCTCTTTTCAGTTACCCATTTGGGAAGTAGAAACAATACCAGGTGACATAGATGACTAATCACACACAACAAATATTGAATAGATAAGGAAAACAATCCATAGGCTGAATTACATTAAACAATTACACTTAACAAATATATTGAAATCCAAGAAATCCATAGACAGAAAAACGGGCTACATTTGTCTGATAAACTGTTCATTGTGAGTAGTTTGACTTTCAAGTTCCTGTTGCTTTTCTACTCATAATGCTCTCCCACTTGCACTTCGCAGAGAGTTGGGTCTGGCAACGTTATGAAAGGTTCACAGATTATGAGTTCCAAAACTTGTGTTGAACCAAGTTATGTGAGAAAACACAGGCTCTGTTTTAGGTCTGCACTTTGTAGTTCCATCTTCTCAGCATTGGCAGTGAGGAAGACTTAGTTGCTCATCTGAGAGGGGGATTTGCTGCACAAGGTACTTGTTTCATGACTTCACTCCCACTGCTATGCCACACCCACCATTTATCTCACTGTGAGCTCACACAAGGTACATCTACAGTTGCAAGTGTACCCAGTTACGTGTGTGTGTACTGCTAGACAGTGTATCCCATACCTGCATGGAGTGTTCACATATGCCATGCGGGCATGGGTATATATTATGCACTGGTATATACCTGCATCTACACTGTCTCTTTTTGGTTTGTGACCTTGGTAAAATTTCAGGATCGGTATCCTGGAGTACTGACCTTCACAGGAGACACTCTAAGAACCATCCTGCTGCATTGTGCTGGAACTACATGTCTTTTGTATACCTCACACCTTTTGATGGCAGCAGCTCCCCCTCATCTGTCCCTTCTGCCAAACTGCATTGGAGGAATGGAGCAAGTCCACAAAGATGTGGGTCTGCTGCTGTGTCTGCTCACAGGACTAATGTTCATATGGTGCAGTACTGGAAACTGGACAGAATCAGGCCAGAAAGCTCTCAGTTGGTGAAGATGCCTCTCCCACAGGAGGAATGAAAAGCCACTTGGGTCCCATGGAACAGATGTTTTGAATGCCGGCATAGCAATGGTATGCTTGTGGGTGGATCTCTGCTTCTGATCCCAGGGAACCAGCGTTGTGTAGTGGAACTACATCATCTTGGACCTGGAATGAGAACCAGTGACTGCAGAACTTCAGAATGAGGAAGGAAACCTTCATCGAGTTGTTTGAGGAGCTTGTACTAACGCTCCAGCACCAGATCACTTGTTTTTGGAAACACATAGCCAGAGGTGGATTACAGTTTTGTGGGGCTCTGGGTCAGCGCAAGTGCCCCCCTTTCCACCTGCAGTCCCCCTCCCCTGCGATCCTGCCAGGGAGCAGGGTCAGGGTGTGGGGGCTTCCCCCCGCTCCCTGGAAGGTGCACCAGGCGGGTGGAGTGAGGCAAGCCCCAGCACCCCAATCCTGCTCCCCGGCAGGAGTGCTGAGTGGAGTGCGGCAAGCCCCCATGCTGTGACCCAGCTCCCCAGCAGGAGCGCTGGGAGGGCGGAGCGGGAAAGCCCCAGTTCCCTGACCCCACTGCCTGGCAGGAGTGCTGAGTGGAGTGGGGCAAGCTTACTGGCAGGAGCACCAGGTGGGCGGTAGAGCAGGTCGGGGTGCAGGGACATCCATTTTTCCAGGTGCCCCCATTGACTGGGGCCTGTGGGCATGGCTATTGGTCCAGTGGCTAACCTGCCACAGCACATACCAGTGGATGCCAATATGGCCAGTGTTGTTTTGATTATTGTGGTATATGTGAGGCTGAAAGGGCATACTTCCATAGTGAGTGGGCACAGAATAGGACTGCTTTCTAAAGATGGTACAGGCTACCTGGCTCTCCATCCCTGCCATGTGCACACTTCTCACACGTAATGGAACAAAGGGGAGCCAGAAGGCAAACTGGGACTGTGCTCTGGTATACTACTGTGTGCTGTGGTGCTGCTTGACAAACTTAGCAGAGCATTGCCACACGCTTGGCAAGATATTTAGGTGGGTTTTAATTCCCTGCAGTTAATGTACTAATTGAAAGCAGACAACTGAGAGAGGATCCTTAAGGTTAAACATTTGACCTTGTTTTTGTGCTGTGGAGACTTTTAATGCACTTTAATTACATCATTGAGCAATATTTCTGTTTCATGTTAACCGATTTCTGTTTCCGATTGGTTAATGGGGCGCACTTAAGCACTGTTACAGTAATTAAAAGCCAGTTCTATAAGGTTTTGGGAAGTATTTCACAGGTTTATTCCTTACAGTTCTGTCTGACACCATATTTCAGAAGCAGACATGCCAAACCCATGAAAAAAAGGCAGAAATTGGGCTTGTTTTTGGCTTAATTGGCTTGTGAGTTGCTTGTTGGCTTCTTTTTGGCTTGTAGCTTGTTACTTGTTGTAGCTTGTTGTGTCTTTTTTTTTCCATCAGCTTCCGGCAAGCAGGAACAAAATGGGGAGAGAATCCGGGGTGTACAGTAGGCCCACCACAGTTCCAGACTGCACACCGCAGGAATCTAGTCACATAGAGTGTTGGGATTCTTAGGGATGGGCTTGTTTTGGCCTTGTTTTGAAATAGGATTAGCTTGATTTTTGGTTTATTGTGAAAGTCAGGGTGCTTATTCACCTCATGAAAGTTGGCAACTGTGCTCAGAACTCTTATCGGGTTCTATGCATGATTACTCCCACGGTATGACTATGCCCATGAATGCCAGTGGAAACTGTATTGTGGGGTGGGGGATTTGTTAAAGTGCTCAGCATTAGGCATCTTCACTGTTACTTTTGGTGGGTTTTTTTGGTATTCTTACTTAATTATCAACAAGGACAAAGACATTTCATTTAACCTGTCTTCCGGTTTTCATTTTGGTGCTTTGGGCAGCAACGGTTATTTCACATCCTACTTCATTGAAATGAACCCTTGCAAAAACATCCTCCTCCCCATTATCAAATTCATGGCTGGGGATTGAGGGGAAGGGGTTGTGGGAAGGGTAGAATACTTAAAATTTCGATGGCCCAAGATTTTTACAGAAATTACACAGTCTTGTTCTGTGAATCCTGGTATGTCATCTCAAAGTCAGGGAAGCATCACATTGATCATACTCAGAAAAGAAAGTGCACACACAAGTGAAGTGAAGATGAATTTTTAAACACATACATGATCCATAGAATGGTTTGTAACAGGAACAAAAGTACCAAAAAAATTAAAATTAAATAAAATAGTCCACATTTTGTCAGAAGTGGGCAAACATTACTTTCTGTGGAGACATAGAATCATAGAATCATAGAATATCAGGGTTGGAAGGGACCCCAGAAGGTCATCTAGTCCAACCCCCTGCTCAAAGCAGGACCAATTCCCAGTTAAATCATCCCAGCCAGGGCTTTGTCAAGCCTGACCTTAAAAACCTCTAAGGAAGGAGATTCTACCACCTCCCTAGGTAACGCATTCCAGTGTTTCACCACCCTCTTAGTGAAAAAGTTTTTCCTAATATCCAATCTAAACCTCCCCCACTGCAACTTGAGACCATTACTCCTCGTTCTGTCATCTGCTACCATTGAGAACAGTCTAGAGCCATCCTCTTTGGAACCCCCTTTCAGGTAGTTGAAAGCAGCTATCAAATCCCCCCTCATTCTTCTCTTCTGCAGGCTAAACAATCCCAGCTCCCTCAGCCTCTCCTCATAACTCATGTGTTCCAGTCCCCTAATCATTTTTGTTGCCCTTCGCTGGACTCTCTCCAATTTATCCACATCCTTCTTGAAGTGTGGGGCCCAAAACTGGACACAATACTCCAGATGAGGCCTCACCAATGTCGAATAGAGGGGAACGATCACGTCCCTCGATCTGCTCGCTATGCCCCTACTTATACATCCCAAAATGCCATTGGCCTTCTTGGCAACAAGGGCACACTGCTGACTCATATCCAGCTTCTCGTCCACTGTCACCCCTAGGTCCTTTTCTGCAGAACTGCTGCCTAGCCATTCGGTCCCTAGTCTGTAGCTGTGCATTGGGTTCTTCCGTCCTAAGTGCAGGACCCTGCACTTATCCTTATTGAACCTCATCAGATTCCTTTTGGCCCAATCTTCCAATTGGTCTAGGTCCTTCTGTATCCTATCCCTCCCCTCCAGCGTATCTACCACTCCTCCCAGTTTAGTATCATCCGCAAATTTGCTGAGAGTGCAATCCACACCATCCTCCAGATCATTTATGAAGATATTGAATAAAACCGGCCCCAGGACCGACCCTTGGGGCACTCCACTTGATACCGGCTGCCAACTAGACATGGAGCCATTGATCACTACCCGTTGAGCCCGACAATTTAGCCAGCTTTCTACCCACCTTATAGTGCATTCATCCAGCCCATACTTCCTTAACTTGCTGACAAGAATACTATGGGAGACCGTGTCAAAAGCTTTGCTAAAGTCAAGAAACAATACATCCACTGCTTTCCCTTCATCCACAGAACCAGTAATCTCATCATAAAAGGCGATTAGATTAGTCAGGCATGACCTTCCCTTGGTGAATCCATGCTGGCTGTTCCTGATCACTTTCCTCTCATGCAAGTGCTTCAGGATTGATTCTTTGAGGACCTGCTCCATGATTTTTCCAGGGACTGAGGTGAGGCTGACTGGCCTGTAGTTCCCAGGATCCTCCTTCTTCCCCTTTTTAAAGATTGGCACTACATTAGCCTTTTTCCAGTCATCCGGGACTTCCCCCGTTCGCCACGAGTTTTCAAAGATAATGGCCAATGGCTCTGCAATCACAGCCGCCAATTCCTTCAGCACTCTCGGATGCAACTCGTCCGGCCCCATGGACTTGTGCACGTCCAGCTTTTCTAAATAGTCCCTAACCGCCTCTATCTCCACAGAGGGCTGGCCATCTCTTCCGCATTTTGTGATGCCCAGCGCAGCAGTCTGGGAGCTGACCTTGTTAGTGAAAACAGAGGCAAAAAAAGCATTGAGTACATTAGCTTTTTCCACATCCTCTGTCACTAGGTTGCCTCCCTCATTCAGTAAGGGGCCCACACATTCCTTGGCTTCCTTCTTGTTGCCAACATACCTGAAGAAACCCTTCTTGTTACTCTTGACATCTCTGGCTAGCTGCAGCTCCAGGTGCGATTTGGCCCTCCTGATAACATTCCTACATGCCCGAGCAATATTTTTATACTCTTCCCTGGTCATATGTCCAACATCTGCTTGTTCTTCTCCTCCCATGCCCCCCGCCCCACTCCCCCTCCGAAGTGGGGAATATCTGAGGAATATTCTGTGGGATGAAACATGAGGACATCTCCTGCTTGGGGTTTGGGGCTCAGTACAGACTGGGCTACAGGGTCAGGACGGGGCTCATTGTTCCCCTCCTCCATGTTCTGGGGGGTTCCTCTGTGAAAGGTTTCAGTGTCAGAGGAGTATGCTGTGCCAAGCATTCAGCACCCAGGCCAACTCACTGAAGCATGGGCAAGTGCTAGACCCTTTCCCAGAATGACTGTTCGAGTCCTTCACTCTCTGGTACAGGAGCCTGAAGGGCTTCATAAGCTCTTGGCATTGGGACAGAGGTCAGTGAACACTCGCCTCCTCCAGCATCTGTGAAATTTCTGGTGCAAGAGAATATTTTGGCAACCTCAGGTGAACTTGTGGAGGATGGAGTAATCTGACCAAACACTGAGCAGCACCCGTGTGTGCTCCAGAGTCCAGGTGACGGCTCTTGGACCATGATCCCAGATCACCTGCATTGATCAATAGATCTCAGCAGAAAACTGTTCTGAAGTGCTCAGTGCACTGCTGGCAAGGGATGGGGTGGTGCAGTCAGGGACCTTTATACCTCTGGATAAAGCTCAGGCAGCAAAGGGATCAATGTATTGTGGAAATGGTCTTGGAGGACTATTTATACCTGTAACCTGGAATATGCCCCTTGCCTCCATCCATACTGCACTGTAGAGTGGGTACGGGGCCATGCAACAATGGGGGTGTTTACATATCCACACCCTTCATGTGTGCTAGCTTTTGTACTCTAGACTGTCCTTCAGGAACTTGCTACAGGGTTTCATATGTGGACAGTAGGGGGGTTATGGCTCACCAATGCACATGTAACCATGTACACTTGCAACTGTAGACGCACTTGCATAGCAGTATAGACATACCCACTGCAAGGTGTGATTGTAGCATGGGTAGGCATATCCAAACTTTAATCTAACTAGCATGGCTAAAAGTAGCAGAGAAGACATGGTTGTACGGGATTAGATATGGACTGTACAAACATGCTAGGAACCCAAGGTGTCTGCTCACATTGCTAGTCCGTGCTGATTGTGCCTATCTGTACTGCAATCATACCACCGATTACAATGTAGAAATACCGATGGTTACCACAGAGGGGCTGTTGGTAGCTATGCAGTAGGAGATGCTACAATGTAGCCTATTTCCACAGGTTTTCTGTGTTTTTTTCTTTCCTCACACTATAGTGGTAGGGAGAAAATTGGGCTCAAATTACCCTATTCTGATTCCATATATACAACAGTATATCACTGCCTAGTTTGCAAAGACAGCTACTATACTCTATGTGTGTGTGTACAGTAGGTGATTTTTCAAGACATCCAATATCTGGTTTGGTTTACATGAGATCAGAACTGGGCAATTAATTTCAGGTACAAAACTGAACAAGCACCAATTTTCTCCTCCAACTCATTTTTTGAGGGTACATAATTGATTGAACAATATATTTGTGCAAGGTGGTAGAAAATGTGCAACGGTAAACATTAACCATGAAACAATAGCACAATGTGAATAATATGCAATATTTAATTACAATTTGTTGATCATTTATTGCATATATGTAAGAATTTGTGGCAATTAAGAGCTGACCCTTCTAGATCATATTTTGCAAAGCATTTAAGTATATGCTTAAATTAAACACATAAGGAGTCATTGAATGCTCAGCAATTGCAAGATGAAGCCTCAAAACCTTTATTCATATTACCTTTTTTCTAGGAAAATAATTCTGAAAAAATCACAGACTGTGCATAGTATTAAAACAGATTTTTTTAAAAAGAAAAATAAATCCAAGTTTGTGTTTCTGCTATTGGCCACTGCTGTCAGTATAGCTCTGTGTAATGTGTCATACTGCTATCTTTCCCTGTAATCTATTTATTGTAAGGAACCTACAATAAATAGATATTCTTGCTTCTGTCTGTTATTTTACTGTTGTTTTCCTTTCAATGTGATAGCTGTTCATCAGGAAATGTAGAGAAGCATGAAAATGTCTCTTCCCTCAGTCCCTCCTACCATATGCGCACAAACACTCTACAATAGTTGACTGACTTTTTTAGAATGTCTGAAAAATCTTGGGTGAAATTCCAGCTCTGTAGAACTGAATGACAAAACTTCCATTGGGCCACAATTTCACCCCTCATTTTCAGTTTGTTTCAAAGCAGGCTTCCCATGACTCTTAGCTTATTTGAGCCAATGAATCCATCCTGCACCTTCCCATCTAGAAACACATTTTAAATAATATAATGGCAAGATATGAGTTGCATCCATATCTATAGTTCTGATCACTAGGGCCCAATCCTGCAATGCTATGTGCCTCCTGCTGAACCAGAAGTGCATGGCTGCATAGGTCCTCTTAAGCAACACACGCTACAAAGTCAGGGCCTTAAAATCCAACAGCAAAAACCAAAACAAAAGCCTAATAGTTCATGGGAGAGAGGGGGAAACACTCTTCTCCCATGTGCTAATTTTCAAATCCATTGTGATCAATTTGATTTATGAAAACAGAAATTCAAAATGTATTCACAAACAGCAAGAATGAGACATTAATAAATTCCTGTAGTGGGATAAATTAATATTCCACCATGAAAAGCTGTTTTTAAGCTTCTTTCTCTAATCATCATCATATTAACTGCAAAGAAAGGGATTTCAGATACATGCATTATAATTTCTCTTCATGATGATAAAATCTTTTGTGGGAAAAAGTAATTTTCAAGGGTTTCTCACACCTTCATGTCAGCAATACATATACTAATGAGTTAATATTTGTATAGCACTGTCAAGATGAAAGAAACAATATAAAGGCTAAGTATTCTGATTGCTTTATGATATCCAACTGGATAGCAAGTGTTTGGAGAATACTTTGTTTTATCTGGCATATTTCATGTAAGCAACAATCAATATCAGTTACAGTAATCCACTGAAAATGCACACACTTCCAAGCATAAAGTGTGAAATACCTGTGGCTTAGATTTATATAATGAACATCATTTTGCTATGCAAGGGTAATTTGTTGGAGTTCAAATGTGCAATGACTTGTACAATTTGAAATGCAAAGAAGTGCTGCACCAGCCCAGCTTTTATAACAAGGGACCTTGCTAGTAACCGGAATATTCCATTTTTTTTTCATGTAAGGTTACCAGATCTTTGTATTTGTCAACACTAAGTGTAAAAAGAAATACATTGGAAAATATGGCACATATGGCAAAGCATATCTTATTTTTGAATGGCAAGTTTGGAAGTGTATTTTGACTTTGCAGGGGATTTTCAATGAGAAGTTGAATGCATAACAGGAAATTCAAGCAGTCAATTTTGATGCTTTTCCAAGGGGAAGATTAGCAGCAGTGCTGTAGTTGAAATTTATTGTCCATGTATATGTTAGGTAGTACTAAAAGGGATTAAACGTGATGGATGGAGACATTGTCCCAGAGCAGGGAGTAGCTTGGCTATGTAACCAATGGGTGACGGAAAGGGTGAAGTTGAGAAATTTTAGGGCACTTTCATTGGCTACATGCAAATCAACCAAAATGTAGACTCAGTGAGTATCAAGTCCACTGAGCCCTGTGGCCATACAAGACCACCAGTATATCATCTGGTATCATCACACATTGAGAATGGAGGCCCAGGTTTACCCTTCAGCTGTCACTCCAAATGTCTGGATGTTGCATCCCCTATCTGAGTGATCTTGCACCCTGCATCATCCCACCTAACCCCAGTGCACAGCTCTCATATGATCTGCAATGCACAACTCCTTCCTGCTGGACTGTAGAACTGTCCAGATGTTTTCCACAGGAAGATAGTGTATAGGTCAAGATGCATCTCTGCTTCAGGGGCATTATCAACCCATATATACATTACTGATATATCCGATCTGCACCATTCCACACCAAACAATTTAAGAACTACATCTGTCAACATTCCCCAACCTTTGTTCTCAACGTCATAATCATGGAATACATGTGTTTCCAGAGGGCAGCATTGTCCACTCTGTGAGCCATCAGCCATATAGCCATGTCTGGGGCCTGCTCTCTTGGAGCACTCAACACCTGCAATATTCAAGGGACTTGACCACAGCTAAATACCAGTACTGAGAATCTCCTAAAGGCCCAGAGCAATGAAACAAGCCATTTGCACAAGCCCAGGCTTCTGAAAATTGTGCCTTGAGCTCAAGGAGTAGCCATTTTGTGATGAGTTGTTAGATCTTGTGAATGAGTCACAACGTGACTTTATTCTATACAAAGCTCTTAAACTGACATTTGTTTGTCGACAAACCATGCTCTTAAGTACGTGGAGCTATAACAGAGCCTGAGCCTTCATTATCATTAGAAGAGTCCCTAGTAGGTCTCTAAAGAAAAGATTAAGCATCTCAGTGCAAGATACACCCTCAGTTTCAGCTTCTAGCTTCTAACCATTTCATGGAGATTAAGCCATTTATTTAATTTATTTCTTTATTTATTCTCTTTTCTTTTTAGATGGTACTCTGCTTAGTACATTTTTATTTGGTAATTAAATTTTGAAATGGGCAAATGGTTTCCAGCTCTTATAAATTATCTCATTATGAGTATTGTGACAGGGTCAGGCCAGATGGATATGGGAGAGTAATTTTTTTTTGAAGCAAAAAGGTATATTTTTATTTGCATAACACACTTACAAGACAAAAAAACAACAACAGCATATGCAATGTGTAACACAGCAGCCAATCACAATTGTTTTCTCATTAGCTTCAGGGGAGGGAAGTGTTCAAGCTTGCCCACGCCCAGAAGGGGGAGCTTCCTCGACTCTCATGGTCTTCCATCCTTCCGAGTTACCTGGTGGCCCAGAGCGAGGGGGCTTCATCGACTCTCAAGGTCTGCCACCCCCTCGAGTTACCTGGCACCATGCCCAGTGTCACCAACAATTCCCTCCTTTGAAAGCACCCAACAAGAGGGGCAGGCTGTGGGGTGGACAACTCGGGGAGGGGGCACGTGCACCTACGTGTGAAAGGACCACTCTAAGATGTTGGTGTCCGTAGCAGCAAAGGCTGGGGCTGGGGTCCCTTACTCTCTCCCCCAATCAAAGGGTCAGACAAAGGGACCCGGACGGGGACACTGAGCAGAGAACCTCGGACAGAGCCCACCGCTCCTCAAAAGCATCAAGAGAGTCGGTGGACGCTGCCCAGAGGAACTCCGCCCGGATACGTGAGCGGACCAAGGATCGGAAAACGGCCCCACAGTCACAGGAAACTCCATCGGCTAACCTCTTTTCTCTGGATTTATAGATGGCCATTTTAGCCAGGGCCAGGAGGAGGTTATCTAGGAGATCTTGCGACTTTGTGAGGCCACGGATGGGGAGTGCATAATAAAAAGGTGAGGGGAAAAATGCAACCAAAAACATAATAAAAGATTTGTGAGAAGCCGGAACAGGGGCTGCAGCCTGGCACACTCCAAATATACATGCACCAGGGTTTCCCTCACACCGCAAAAGGGACAAGTATCTGGGATGGGGGTGAACCACGCCAAGTACGTGCCCGTGCTCACAGATCTGTGAAGGAGCGGCCAACTGATGTCCCCGACAGGCCTTGGAACCAAGGTGGAATATAGGCTGGCTCACCGGGGCTGCTCACCCTCCAAAGGTGGCAAAAGGTCTCGCCACTTTGTGTCAGGGTGGGACACTAGGGTGAGGGCATGGAGGGAGTGGAGCACGAGCATGAATAGATGTTTCCTTGGCACGGTTTGGAAGCATACCGGCTGCAGTTCATTCAGCCAGCTCGCAGTAAAGGGGTGAGGGGGTCGATTGAGTATGCGGGGCAGGGGTCCAATTAAAAGGTCCGGCGGGCCTGGGGTAGAGGGTGGGCGGGGTGTGCCCTCGAGCAGGACCTGGTCGAGGTAAGCTCGAGCAGCGGGCGGCAAAGTGGCCTTCACCTCCTGAAGTACGCACTGGGGGGTATGAGGTCTGGAGAGCCCCGTGCGCCAAGCGAGCGTCAGGGAATCCAGCCAGTCTCCCCAGTCATAGTCCAGGTGGTCTCCAACTCTCGTGACTTCTGCCAGGATCAAGCTCTGGTGCACTGAGTGGGACTCTGCCACCTGCACACGGAGCTGGGGGTTGTGTAGCAGGGGCTCCGCGAGCAGATTTGCCCCCTCGGTGGACCTGGTTGTTAAAAACAGTTTCCAAGTCCGGAGGAGGTCCTGGTAGAAGACTGGCAGCCTGGAGAGGTCTCGTGGAAGACCTCCCGGATGGAGATAAAAGAGCTGCCCGTCATATCGGAGCCCTCGGACGTGGCGCAGGATGGCATGTGCCAGTATGCTCCACGCCGAACTGCCTGCACCATAGAGGAGCCTCTGTAGGGCCTGGAGGCAGAAGACATGGACCTGAGTGTGCAGACATTTCAGGCCCTGTCCTCCTTCCTTCAGGGGTAGATGAAGAACCCCTAAAGGGGCCCAGTGCGATCCTGACCAAAAGAACCCGAGAATTGATGTCTGGAGGTTGGTCAGGAAACCCGGGGCTGGGACCAGGGTGTTGAGCCGGTACCAAAGCATGGACAGGACTAGTTGATTAAGCACCAACGCTCTCCCTTGGAGGGAGAGACATCGGAGTAGTCCTGTCCATTTCCGGATCTGCTCTATCACCCCACCCTCTAAATTTTCCCAGTTCTCCGGTGGAGAGGGATGTGTGGCAGAGAGGTAAACGCCGAGATAGAGCAGCGGACTCGCGCTCCACCGGATGGTCTGAAGCACGGGTGGGAGGGAGCTCGCCTGCCGTCAGTCTCCTACCGCCAAGCCAGAGCTCTTGACCCAGTTGACCCGGGCAGAGGAGGCTGCCGAATAGATGGCCTGGCAAGCCTCCACCTGCGCCAAGTCCTGGATCACGAGGAGCATGTCATCAGCATACACCGACAGGACCAGCCGCAGCACTGGCTCCCACAGCACCAACCCTGTCAACCTCCTGTGGAGGAGACAGAGGAAGAGCGTACAGCTGGCCCGAGAGGGGGCACCCCTGCCGTACTCCTCGCCCGAAGCTGACCAGTTCGGTCAGGGTCCAGTTGAGTTTAACCAGACACTCTGCGGAAGCGTACAGCACCCGGAGAAAACCCACAAACTGGGGTCCGAAGCCAAACGGCTGCAGAGTGCTCAGGAGGTACCCATGGTCCACCCTATTGAATGCCTTCTCCTGATCTAGGTACAGGAGGGCGAACGACAGAGCTTTTCTACGCCCGAGTTCCAAAAGATCCTGAACCAGAAATAGGTTATTAAAGATACTGCGATCCGGGATGGTGTAGGTCTGGTCTGGGTGGATCATGTCCGCCAGTACAGACCCTAGCCGCACCGAGATTGCTTTTGCTACGATTTTGTAGTCCGTGCTGAGGAGCGAGACGGGACGCCAATTTCGTAAATCGCGGAGGTCCCCCTTCTTCTGCAATAAGGCGAGCACAGCTCGCCTGCACGAAAGTGGGAGGACCCCGCTCTGCAGAGACTCGGCCCAGATTGTGACTAGGTCTGGGCCGAGGACATCCCAAAACACGCGGTAGAACTCCATGGTCAGCCCATCCATGCCTGGAGACTTATTAGTGGGCATACGATGGAGGGCTTCCAAGAACTCGGCCAGGGTGAGAGGCAATTTTAGCTGGTCTCGGTTGCTCCCGCTGACCATAGGGAGCTCCTCCCAGAGCACTCCGCAAGCACTAGGGTCGGTCAGATCTGGGGAGAAAAGACTTGCGTAGAAGGCTCGGGCCCTCCTGCACATCTCCACCGGTTCCGTGAGGGGGGTGCCGTCCTCTGCCAGGAGGCAGGTAACGTGTTTCTTGGCCCCCCTCATTTTCTCCAGGGCATAGAAGAAGTGGGAGCCGCGATCCATCTCCCAAAGGAGGCGGATGCGGGATCGAACAAAGGTGCCCCAGGCCCGATGGTCGTCGAGAGCCCGGAGCTCCTCTCACTTCTCCCGGCACGCTCTGCAGAGGAGCGGGTCCTCGGGGCTGGCAGCCACACACCTCTTCAGCTGTAAGACCTCCCGTTCCAACTTTTCTATCGCCGCGTTTCTCCGTTGGCTGGTGCCCCAGGTGTAGTCACTTCAAGAATGCTGGGCGCGCACCTTCCCCAGGTCCCACAATCGCCGCGCTGAGGGAAAGGCATGCCACTGTCCTCGCCAGGCCAGCCAGAAATCCTGGAAGGACATCATGAAGCCCTCGTCCTCCAATAGGTTGTTGTTAAAATGACAGTAGGCTGGCCCCAGCCTCTTTGCACAGAGGGAGGCTGTCATGGTGTCTAGGTGATGGTCAGAAAATGGGGCCAGCCGAATGCTGGAGGAGTGGGCTCGTGAGAGATGGAAGTGTGAGAAGAGAAGGAGAAATAAATGCGGTCCAACCGGGAGTGGCTGGACCGATGGGCTTCCACCCGGACAAAGGTGAACGTGGAAGTGTCATCCGGGTGGTGGTCACACCAGATGTCCACTAGGGAGTGGTGTTCGACTATCTCCCAGAGGGTGTCTGCGGCGGCCAGGCTCTGCTCGGTCCCCGAGTGGTCTCGCTCCTCGAGGGTGGTATTAAAATCCCTTTCCAGGACCAGGCACTCGTGAGAATCTAAGGTGCTGAGGAAGGTGGATGCCTGCTGATAGAATTGCAGCCGCTCCGAGCCCGATGTCAGGGCACAGACGTTAACGAGGTTAACCATGAGCCCCTCCATACGGACCCGGAGATGCAGCAGGCGACCCGGCATGGCCTCGGCGACCCCTAGCACCTCGGGCCGTAGGTTGGGGGAGAACAGGGTCGCCACTCCAGCCTGTCGAACTGTGGAATGGCTAAAGTAGACCCTGTCCCCCCACTCCAGCCGCCAACTGTCTTCAGCGGTCGGATCCGTATGGGACTCCTGCAGGAAAACCACAGAGTACCCCCCCCTCCTGAAGGAAGGAGAGCACCTGGGACCTGCAGAGAGCCATCCTACAACCCCGGGTGTTCAACGTTGCGATGGTGAGAGGTGTCATGGGGGGGGCCGGGGGGGATCCTCACTGGCAGGAATGCTTGTATCCCCCAGCAGGCCGCTCAACAGTCCTTGACCCGTCCTGTAGGTGAGTAATTGGTCACGGAAGACACAGACCCGCCAGTAGGCCGCGGCATCCTGCTTCCCCATCCCTTTACCTTCCCCCATCAGGGCCCTTGAGGCCCAGAGGATTTGAAAAAAGGCCCCCGCATCTCTGGAGAGCACGCTGTACCTTGTTGCTGGAGCCACGGACATCCTCTAAAAACTTCCGCAGTTCTCCTCGCAGCTCACAGGGGGGCGGGGAGGGGGTTACGGTTTCCCGGTTGTTCCCCGGTGGGGCCCTTGGTGTAACATGGCATCATCTGGGAGCTGGTTAGCAGGGGTCGTGTCAGGGGGTAAAGGCGATGGCTCAGGGACTTGGAGGGGGGAACAGTGGGGCAGCATAAGGGAGGGAGGATTCTCCCTGGGGCAGGCAGTCTCCCATGCCTGGTGGTATCTCTGCCACACCCTCCTCTATAGGCCTGCTAGATTGTCAGCAGCGAGGGTGGGGCTCTCCCGCTCGTCTGGGCATTGTAGGGGAGGTGCCCCTTGGGCCTGAGCGGGAGTAGTGGTGGTCCGAAGAGGAGGGGGGGGCGGGTTCGGGTACCGGATGGCCAGGGGCGTCGGCAATGATGGGGCCAATGTCCTGCCGGGTTTCGGGGATCCCAGGTGCCCCTCCTTGCCGGGCTAAGGGGCAGTCCCTCTGGACATGTCCCGACGCCCGGCAGAGGTAGCACCGGGCTTCTCCCGTGGAAAAGTACACCCGGTAACGGGCCCCCTGGTTGGGGACTAGGAAGGACCCTTCGAGCGCCACTCCGTCATGCGCCGCCGACAGCAGTAAAAGTTGCACTTGTCGGCAGAAGGAAAAAATGTGATGGAGGGTGGGGTCCTTGCAGCCCAATAGGAGAGGGCTGATAACAGAAACAGGTTTCCCCAGGGTGGAAAGGGCGGGTAGCAGGGCAGCACTGGGGAGAAAAGGAGGGACAGAGGTCAGGACCAGGCGGATGCCCAGGTCCTCTCGCGGCTCTAGGGGGACAAACACCCCCCCCACCGCCAGGCCCCTCTCCACCGCTTCCTGGGCAGCAGCCTCCAATGCTAAAAAGAAGAGGACCTTTCCGTACATTTTGGAGGCCGCCACAATGGCCGAGGGCCCCACCTCCCTCGCCAACGCCCACACGTAGGTCTCCACGTGGCATGAGGTGGGCACCAGGAGGCATCGGACACCGTGCTTCCTTGACATAGTGGGAAAGGGGCCCCGGCCGCTATTGATGGTGGTGGAGGTGGTGGGCGGGAGAGATGACGAGGTGGCAGGCAGGGGGGCTGCCATCGCCCGGGCATACGTCCTGGGGGCTAAGGGAGGGACATCCGCAGAGCTGGTAGAGGGGACAGCGGGGGAGGATGCTGTGGTCGGTGGTGGGGTCACAGCAGTGGGGGTGGCTCCTGCCATGGAGGGCCTGGTGGTTTTAGCGGGGCCCTTCCCCTTCTTGCCCTGGCCTTTCCCGCTGGCTGGGGGGGCTTCCCTAGCGTCTGGGGAGGCGACGGGCATGGCAGCGGTGGAGGTCACCCCGGTGCCCTCCATTGCCGATGCCCCAGCCGGGGCAGTGGCAGGTGGTTAAGAGGAGTTGGGGTCAGTAGAAAGGGACAAGCTGTGGGGTGGACAATTCGGGGGGGGGCACATGAACCACCGTACGCTTGTCCAGAGAGTCCTGTTTGGTTGGCTGGTGCTTCTGGCCCACGTGGTGGAATCAGGGCGAGCAGCTGAGTCCAGAGGCAGATGTTAGACAGCCAGCAAAGATGGTGGAGTGGGGGGGTGAGGGTGAAGATGGTAGTGTGGGAGTTGGGAGGATACAGATGGATTGGGGGGCAGCTCCGTGCCACTCCCCCTGTGTCCGTACAAGCACAGTTAAGACACAGTCAAGGCCTCCCCCCACACGAGAGCACAGTTTGAAAGTTACTCAGTCTTAGGCCCCCTCCATGACGATTTGTAGATTCCCCGGGCGGTGTTCCTCCGTTGGACGGCTTTTTCTCTGTCTGTTCAGGGCTTTCTTTTTTGCAGCAGTAGCATTCCAGAAATGCCAGAGCAAGTGATAAGGGTCCTCTCAACCGGAGACGGGTCCGCAAACAAACAGCAAGCAGCTGGGTCTGGGGTCTGGGGTCTCGGTCCTTCCACTCCCCCCCTCCGGGGAGCGGGTCAGCGGGCCCCCCCTCTCAGGGGGCGGGTTTCAGCTGGAGCGGCAGCAGCGTCCAAGGGCGGGTGGGCGGGGGGTTAACAGCCAGCCGGCAGCCAGCCAGCACTCTAGCAAAAGCAGAGAAAAGAAAAAAATACAACAAAAAGAAGAGAAAGGGGGAGAGCGTCTGGCCCGGTTCGGGGAGAAGCCGAGAGCAGGGGCAAAAAGCAAGGAAAGCCCAGGCTAGAGTGCGGCAGCAGGAGAGCAGGCTAAGTAGGTCCCTTTTCCCTGGGTAAGGTAACAGGGAAGGTTTTTTTTTTTTTTTGAAACAGAAAGAAAATTTATTGGTAACGCTTACAAAATTACCAAAAGAAACAAAACAACTATGCAACAAAACAACGCAATCAGAAGGTATAACACAGCAGCGTTCAGGAGGGAGAAGTGTTCAGGCTAGCCTGGGCCCAGAGCGGGGGGGCTTCCTCGACACTCGTGGTCTTCCACCCTCCTGAGTTACCTGGTGGCCTAGAGCGGGGGGGCTTCCTCGACACTCGTGGTCTTCCACCCCCTCGAGTTACCCAGTGCCGCGCCCAGTGTCACCGATCCTCCCTCTCCTGAGAGTGCCCGGTAAGATGGGCACGGCTGCAGGGTGGGCGGTTTGGGGGCGGGGTAGACACCCATGTATTATAGGACCCCTCTTAGATGACAGGAAAGATGGTATCCACAGCGGCAATGGCTGGGGCTGGCGTCTCTCGCTCTTCCCCTCAATCAAAGGGTCAGACGGAGGGAACCGGACGGGGTCACCGAGCAGAGAACCCCAGACAGCGCCCACCGCTCCTCGAAGGCTTCAAGGGAGTCGGTGGACGCCGCCCAGAGGAACTCCGCTCGGATACGTGAATGTACTGAGGATCGGAAAATGGCCCCACAATCGCAGGATGTTTCATGGGCCAACCTCCTCTCTCTGGTTTTATAAATGGCTGTTTTAGCCAAAGCTAGGAGGAGGTTGACCAGAAGATCCCGCGACTTTGTGGGGCCATGGATGGGAAGTGTATAGATAAAGAGATGGGGGGAAAAATGAAGCCAGAAGCGTAATAAAATATTTGTGAGGAGCCGGAAAAGGGGCTGCAATCTGGCACACTCTAAATACACGTGCGCCAGGGTTTCCCTCACATTACAAAAAGGACAAGTGTCCGGAATGGGGGTAAACCGTGTCAAAAACACGCCCGTGCTCACAGCTCCGTGAAGGAGCCGCCAACTGATGTCCCCGACGGGCCTTGGGACCAGGGTGGAATACAGGCTGGCCCACCGAGGTTGCTCACCCTCCAAAGGTGGCAGGAGATCCCGCCACTTTGTATCGGGGCGGGACACCAGGGTGTGGGCGTGAAGGGTGTGAAGCGTAAGTGTATATAAATATTTCTGTGGAGCAATTTGAAAGCTAACCGGCTGCAATTCGTGCAGCCGGCTTGCAGTGAAAGGGTGAGGGGTTTGTTGGGATCTATGGGGTGGGGGCCCGATGGAAAGGTCCGGCGGGCCTGGGGTAAGGGATGGGCGGGGTGCGCCCTCGCACAAGGCTCGGCTAACATAAGCCCGAGCAGCGGGGGTCAAGGCGGCCTTCACCTCCTGAATCACGCGCCGGGGGGTACGGAGGCTAGAGAGCCCCATGCGCCGAGCGAGCATCAGGGGATCCAGCCAGTCTCTCCGGTCGTAGTCCAGGAGGTCTCCGACCCTCGTAACTTCCGCCAGGACCAACCTCTGGCGCACCGAGCGGGACTCCGCCACCTGCACACGGAGCTGGGGGTTGTGTAGCAGGGGCTCCGTGAGGAGATCTGCCCCCACGGTGGCCACCACGGACCTGGTTGTTAGAAACAATTTCCAGGTTCGGAGGAGGTCCTGGTAGAAGACCGGCAGCCCGGAGAGGTCTCGCGGAAAACCCCTCGGAGAAAGATAAAAGAGCTGTCGGTCATATCGAAGCCCTTGGAAACGGCGCAGGAAGGCGTGCGCCAGTATGCTCCACGCCGAACTACTTGCACTATAAAAGAGCCTCTGCAGGGCCTGGAGGCGGAAAACGCGGACCTGAGTGTACAGACACTTCAGGCCCTGCCCTCCTTCCTTCAGGGGTAGATGAAGAACTCCAACAGGGGCCCAGTGCATTCCTGACCAGAAGAACTCTAGAATCAATGTCCGGAGGTGGGTCAGGAAACCCGGGGCCGGGGCCAGGGTGTTGAGCCGGTACCAGAGCGTGGGCAGGACTAGTTGGTTAAGCACCAGTGCTCTCCCTCGGAGGGAGAGACATCGGAGAAGCCTCGTCCATCTCCGGATCCGCTCTATCACCCCGCCCTCTAGATTTTGCCAGTTCTCCGGCGGGGAAGGATGCGTGGCGGAAAGGTAAACGCCGAGATAGAGCAGTGGACCCGCACTCCACTGGATGGTCTGAAGTGCGGGTGGGAGGGAGCTCACCTGCCGCCAGTCCCCCACCGCCAAGCCAGAGCTATTGACCCAGTTGACTCGGGCGGAGGAGGCTGCCGAATAGATGGCTTGGCATGCCTCCACTCGCGCCAAGTCGCCCGGGTCCTGGACCACGAGGAGTACGTCATCGGCGTACGCCGACAGGACCAGCCGCAGCTCCGGCTCCCGCAGCACCAACCCTGTCATCCTCCTGCGGAGGAGACAGAGGAAAGGCTCGATCGCCAGAGCATACAACTGGCCCGAGAGGAGGCACCCCTGCCGCACTCCTCGCCCGAAGCTGACCGGTTCAGTCAGGGTCCAGTTGAGCCTAACCAAACACTCCGCGGAGGCATACAGCACCCGGAGAAAACTCACAAACTGAGGTCCAAATCCAAATGCCTGCAGAGTGCTCAGGAGGTACCCATGATCTACTCTATCGAACGCCTTCTCCTGATCAAGAGACAGGAGGGCGAACGATAGACCATCTCTCCGCCCGAGTTCCAAAAGGTCTCGGACGAGAAAGAGGTTGTCAAAAATGCTGCGACTCGGGACAGTATAGGTCTGGTCTGGGTGGACCACGTCCGCCATCACGGACCCTAGCCGCAGCGAAATTGCTTTTGCTACGATTTTGTAATCCGTGCTAAGGAGTGAGATGGGACGCCAGTTTCGTAGATCGCGGAGGTCCCCCTTCTTCGGCAGCAAAGCGAGCACCGCTCGCCTGCATGACAGAGGGAGGACCCCGCTCTGCAAGGACTCAGCCCAGACGGTGACTAGGTCTGGGTCGAGAATGTCCCAGAACGCGCGGTAAAACTCCACGGTCAGCCCGTCCATGCCCGGAGATTTATTGGTGGGCATGCGACGGAGGGCTTCCGAGAACTCGGCCAGGGTGAGAGGCAGCTCTAGTCGGTCTCGGTCGCCCACGCTGACCGTGGGGAGTTCCTCCCAGAGCACCTCGCAAGCGTCAGGATCTGTCGGGTCCGGGGAGAAAAGGCTTGTGTAGAAGTCACGGGCCCTCCCACACATCTCCTCCGGACCTGTGAGGGGGGTACCGTCTTCCGCAAGAAGGCAGGTGACGTGTTTCTTGGCCCCCCTCGTTTTCTCCAGGGCATAGAAGAAGCGGGAGCCGTGGTCCATCTCCCGAAGGAGGCGGATGCGGGATCGAACGAAGGCACCTCGGGCCCAGTGGTCCTCAAGGGCCCGGAGCTCCTCCCGCTTCTCCCGGCACGCTCCGCAGAGGGATGGGTCCTCGGGGTCGGCGGCCAGGCGCCTCTCCATCTCTAAGACCTCCCGTTCCAGCTGCTCTATCGCCGCATTTCGCCGTCGGCTGGTGCCCCGAGTGTAGTCACGGCAGAAGAGCTTGGTGCGCACCTTCCCGAGATCCCACCATCGCCGCACCGAGGGAAAGGCATGCCACTGCTCTCGCCAGGCCAGCCAAAACTCCCGGAAGGACATCACGAAGCTCTCGTCCTCCAACAGGCTGTTATTAAAGTGCCAATAGGCCGGCCCTGGTCTCTCTGCACGGAGGGAAACCGTTACAGCGACTAAATGATGATCGGAGAATGGGGCCGGCCGAATGGCGGAGGAGTGGGCCTGTGAAAGATGGAAACGGGATAAGTAAATACGGTCCAACCGAGAGTGGTGTGACCGATGGGCCTCCACCCGGACAAAGGTGAACGTGGAGGTGTCATCTGGGTGATGGTCGCGCCAGACGTCCACTAGGGAGTGATGGTCGACTATCCCTTGGAGAATATTCGCAGTGGCCGGACTCGGTTCGGCCCCTGAGCGGTCCCGTTCCTCGAGGGTGGTGTTAAAGTCCCCTCCCAGGACCAGGCACTCATGCGAATTCAGGGTGCCGAGAAAGTCGGACACCTGCTGATAAAATTGTGGCCGCCTGGAGCTCATTTGCGGGGCATAGATGTTAACAAGATTAACCACGAGCCCCTCCATACGGACTCGAAGGTGCAGCACGTGGCCCGGCACGGCCTCATTGACCCCTAGCACCTCAGGCCGTAGGTTGGGGGAGAATAGGGTTGCCACTCCAGCCTGCCAGGTCACAAAGTGGCTAAAGTATACCCCGTCCCCCCACTCCAGCCGCCACCTGTCCTCGGCGGCCGGGTCTGTATGGGTCTCCTGCAGGAAAACTACAGAGTACCTCCCCTCCCGAAGGTAAGAGAGCACCTGGGACCTGCGGAGAGCCATCCTACAGCCCCTGGTATTCAGGGTCGCAATAATAAGAGGCGTCATACGGAGGGCTGGGTGGGTGGGGGTCTCGTATTGGCGGGGGGGTTCAGGGCCCCCGGCGGGTTGCACAGCAACCCATGACCCATCCCGTGGGTGAGTAGATCGCTTCGGAAGCTGCGGGCTCGCTCGTAGGCCGCAGCACCGCGCTTTCCTTGCCCCCTGCCCTCCTTTATAAGGGCCTTTGTGGCCTGGAGGAGTTGATCAAAGTCCCCCCATAGCCGAAGAGCCAGCTGTGCCCTATCGCGGGCGCCACGGGAGTGCTCTAGGAACTTCCGTAGCGCATGCCGCAGCTCATGGGGGGGTGGGGTTACAATTCCCGAGGTATTCCCTGATGGGCCTCTTAATACAGCCTCGTGGTCCGCTAAGGCAGGTAGACAGGGTGCGGACCACCGACGGGGCGTCTGACAGGCTGGGGTTATTAAATTCATTTCACGCCTTGGGGTGGAGGGGGATGGCAGGGGAAAAATTGCCACTCCTAACGGGTCGCGACTAGAAAGTGCAAAGACTGCTCCCTGGGGGGAGTCTGCAAAAGGCGGAAAGGAAATAACCCCAGGGGCGGCATTAACATTGCAGGAGGAGGGACCTTGGGCAGGGGTAGGGGTGGGGGCAGGGGCAGGGGTAAGGCTCTGGGGTGCAGGAGGCGAGCAGCTAAAGGAAAGTGCCTCCTGAGCAGAGTCAAGGGTTAAGGGGGAAGGGGAGGGGCTCCCGATAATGCTAGGTGCTGGCTCCATGGTGGTTTTAGCGGTCACGGCATCAGGTGGTGGACCGCCTTCCGCAGGGTGCTCACACGGGAAGGCAAAAAGGGGGAGGGAGCATGGGGAAAGGGAGGCTGGGGTAAGGCTGCCCAGCTCGAGGTCAGCCGGCAGCAAATCATCCCCTCCCTGGGTGACCGGGGTCAAATCTAGGGCCTCAATCTCCGCATACACGGAGGAGAGGCCAACTCCTGCCACCCCGGGGGCCTCTCCTCTAAGGCCCGCCTCAACGGCCGCCTCGGGGTCCGCGGGGGGTTCGGGTAGCGTCCGGGCAGAAGGGGTGTCCTCAGAAGTCTCGGAGGGGAGGGTTTCCCGTGGAGGGGGGATTCTGCCCTCCAATGCCAGTCCGTCTTCCCCTCCCGACACCGGCGGATGGATCTCGCTCGCGGCCGTGGCGGGAGGCTCGATAGCAGTGCCTCCTTTCCTGGTCTTCCGGGGGGCTTCCGCGTCGGGTGGATGCAGCGGAGCTCGAGCCTTCCGCTTGCCTCGCTTCCCCTGGACTAGGGTCCAGCCCTCCATAGCATCATCTGGGGGTTGGTTAGCAGGGGTCGTGTCGGGGGGCGGAGGCGATGGTTTAGGGGTTCGGGGAGGTAGCGGTGGGGCAACATGAGGGGCGGGGGCTTCTCCTTGGGGAGGGCCCTCTCTTATACCCGATAACATCCTTGCCACACCCTCCTCCATGGGCTCTATTGGGGTGGTACTAGCAAGGGTGGAAACCCCTTGCTCGCCCGGGCATTGTAGGGAAGGTATCTCTTGGGCCCGGACGGGAGCAGCGATGGGTCGAGTAGGAGGAGGGTTGGTTTCAGGTACTGGGCAGCCAGGGGCGTCGGCAGCGACGGGGCCGATGTCCTGCCGGGTCTCGGGGGTTTCGGGTGCCCCTCCCCCCCGAGCCAAAGGGCAGTCTCTGCGGACATGCCCCGCTGAGCGGCAGAGGTAGCACCGGGCCTCTCCGGTAGAATAAAAGACCCGATAGCGGGCTCCCTCGTAGGGGACTAGAAAGGACCCCTCAAGCGCCTCTCCGTCACGCGCCCCTGCCGGTGGTAGAAGCTGCACTTGCCGGCGGAACGAAAAAATGTGACGGAGGGTGGGGTCCTTGCAGCCCAACGGGAGAGGGCTGATGACAGAAACAAGTTTCCCCAGGGTGGAAAGAGCGGGTAACAGGGCAGCATTGGGTAAGAAGGGAGGAACGGAGGTAAGGACGAGGCGAACGCCCAGGTCTTCTAACGGTTCTAGGGGGACAAACACCCCCCCTACCGTCAGGCCCCTCTCCACCGCCTCCTGGGCGGCATCCTCCGAGGCTAAGAAGAAAACGACCTTCCCATACATCTTGGAGGCCGCCACAATAGCCGTGGGTCCTACCACCTTCGCCAACGCCTGCACGTATGTCTCCACGTGGGGCGAGGCGGGCACCAGGAGGCAACGGACGCCGTGCTTCCTGGTCAAGGCGGGGAAAGGGCCTCGGCCGCTGGTGATGGTGGCGGAGGCAGGGGGGGGGGCGAGATGACGAGGCGGCAGGCAGCAGGGAGCCCGCTGCCCCCCGGGCATACGTCCTGGGGGCCGGGGGGGGGACAATCGCAGAGCTGGTGGAGGGAAACGCTGGGAGGGGCGCCACGGTTGATGACGAGGCCGCAGCGGTGGGGGCAGCCCCTGCCATGGAGGGCTCAGTGGTTTTAGCGGGGCCCTTTCCTTTCCACCCGCCCTGGCCCTTCTGGCGAACCGGGGGTGGGTTTCCTAGAATCTGGGGGGGTGGTGGGTGCAGCAGCAGCAGCAATCACCCGGTGCCTCCTGCTACCGGTGCCCCAGCAGGGGGGGTGGCAAGTACCTTAACAATAGTAGTAGGGGGGGGACCTTGGGGGTTGGGCAGAGGTGGTGGTGGGGAAGGGACAACTAATTTTATTAAAGCAGTCTCGCCCCTCTCGTTCCCCGCCATTGTGAGCAGGGAGAGACAGGGAGACACCGGAAGGAGAAGGGGGGAGGGGAGAAGGCGGAACAGCCCCTCCTTCCGCTGGCTGCGGACGGGAAGGGAAAAAATGCCAAGGGAGGGGGGCTGGGAGGAGGGGGGGGAACAAAATCGGGGTCCAGTAAAAGGGGCAAGTTGTGGGATAAGCAATCCGGGGGGGGGGGTGCAGACCCACACACGTTTGTCCAAAGAGTCTCGGTTGGTCGGTCGTTAGGTCCGGTCCGGAAGGCAAAGTTCAAAGCAAACAGCTGGATCCGAAGGGAGATGGCAGATTGCCAGCAGGGACAGACTGCGGGGGGGCCGTGACAGTTGTAATAACGATGCGGGGGTAGGGGCACCGATGGATCGGGGGTGGGGGTCTCCACGCCACACCCCCTGTGCCGCCACAAACGCAAATAGTCACAGTCAAACTCCCCCCCACGAGAGTATAATTCAGAAAGTTACTCAATCTTACGGCCTTCGTCACAATGATTTATATTATTTCTTCTGTCTGATGAAATCTCCGTCTCCGGCTGTGTTGGCTGTGTTCCAAGTCCTCCGGTATGTTAAGAATGTTGTAAGGTCCGAGCTGCTGGCAAAACGGCTGGGTCTGGGGGTTTCCACTCCCCCCTCCGGACAGCAAAATCGGCAATCTTCCCCCCCCCTCCTCCGGGGGCTCAGCTGAGGCAAATAGCTGCGCCCGAAAGCAGGCGTGGGGGGGGGATGGCCGGCGAAGGACGTAGATGGAAAAAAACCACAAAAAATAAAAAGAAAAATCAAAAAAGCGTCTGGCCCGGTCGGGGGGGGGGGCTAAGGCAGGTGCAAAAAGTAAGAAAAATCCGGGCCAGGGGGCTTTAGGAAAGAATAGCTGAGGAGCAAGCAAAAGACGTTCCGTTTCCTAACAGGGAAGGTTCTAGAACAATCAGGAACCTTCTGGAGACAGGCTAATTAGAATACCTGCAGCCAATCAAGAAGCTGCTAGAATCAATTAAGGCAGGCTTATCAGGGCACGTGGGTTTTTAAAAGGAGCTCACTTCAGTTTGTGGTGTGCATGTGAGGAGCTCGGAGCAAGAGGCACTAGGAGCTGAGAGTGAGAATGCAGACTGTTGGAGGACTGAGGTGTACAAGCATTATCAGACACCAGGAGGAAGGTCCTGTGGTGAGGATAAAGAAGGTGTTGGGAGGAGGCCATGGGGAAGTAGCTCAGGGAGTTGTAGCTGTCGCACAGCTGTTCCAGGAGGCACTCTAGACAGCTGCATTCCACAGGGCCCTGGGCTGGAACCCGGAGTAGAGGGCGGGCCCGGGTTCCCCCCAGATCCTCCCAACTCCTGGTCAGACACAGGAGGAGTCGACTGTGAATTCAGAAAAACGGCCAAGCTGAGGGCTGCTGTGAAGTTCCAAGGCGAGCAAATCCGCCAATAAGTGCAAGACCCACCAAGATAGAGCAGGAACTTTGTCACAGTATATAGATACACTGTCCAACACTGGCAAAAAGTGAAGGTAAATAATGAACAGGGAGACTCAGAACCCACAAGATGTGGAGCCTGGTGAACCTAAAGGGGGTGGCATCTTACAGGAAAATGATACGAGATGGGGAAATCTCTATTCTGTGTAAAATCCCCCCATTTCAATAGTTCAACCTGTTGAATTCTATGGGCATGGATGGTGCCCATCTACTTAATCTACTTTTAAGATGAGGTCCTTAGTTTTATTTATTTTTGATAGGGGAAAGTACAGTGAAGAGTGCTGTAAATATGAGATGAGAAGTATACTATATCCTTAACTGTAGTCAGACTTATCTGATCTACCGAGTCATTCTGGAGTCTGATTCTGCCACTCTTCTGTTGAGAAGTATCCTGCACTGTGAGTTGTTATATTGATTTAATGACTGATGGTGGCAAAATAGGCCCCCTGGTTTTTATATTACAGTCACCAACATGGTATCTGCTTGTGAATTAGACAAAGAACCTGATTCTGATCTGATGTCAGTTTTACACTGCTATATCTCCATGGACTTCAGAGGAATTATTCTTGCTATACATGTCTGTAAGAGTAGAATCAGGTTCAAATTAATCCTAGGAGTACTTTCCTGAAGTCAATAGAATTACACCAGACCAATTTATGACAGAGAATGTCTTTTTTTGTTGTTTTTTGTGGTTATTTTTTGGTAGCAGCAGTTATCAAATGCTATACTTCTGAATAATCCTTAAAGCCATCAGAATGAAAAGAGAGAGGTAGATAGCAAACAATGGAGGAAATATATTTATTTTTGTATGTTTAGATAAAAAGGGCTTCTTCTTCTTCCTTAGCATTTATACTGTGCTACATACTATACAAACATAGAATAAATAAAGGCCGCTGGTCCCAGGGAACTTGCAGCCTCAAAAACAAACAAGGAGTCAAGGTTGGAAAGATGAGGTAGCAAAGATAATAAGATGTGCTCAATTCTTAGCTAATCAGGAACTATACTTATTCTATATAACACACACACACAAATCTATTGTAAAAACATTATTACGGTTGTAAAGTCAAACACTCAGAAGTTTGGATATGTCAGATTTAAAGTTTCCTATACATAATCACAGTATCCTGGGGTCTATCCCAGGCTCTGGAGGGGAGTGTGCTGTAGTTGCCATGGATTTTTCTGCCCATTGCCTCCAAATGTATTCATTTATGTCCTGTCCTCTCCAATCTGTCCTGTTTCTTCTTTTAAGTCCGCATCTCTGGTCCATTTTTTCACCTATCCAGTCAGCACTCTTCAGGCTTCTAATCCCAGTCCTAGACACTTTACCCAGCAAGTCCTATTTTCACCATTCTGGACTCACCATCCCAGTCCCAGACTCTGCTTCCACTCACTCCCAGGCCCTGTCTCCTTGAGCAAGCATTCCCAATTCCCCACTCCTGATACCTCATCTGATCTCTCTCTCTCGCTCCCCCATTCTGGCATCCCATCATTAACCCTTCCTCTCTCCATTGCTACTGGCTCCTGGACCAGTCTCAATCTTCTTCCCCAGGATCCTCAACCAATCTCAGTGTACCAAGTCTGACTCCTTGTCCCAATATCTTTGCCCAGCCAGTCCTATTTTTGTCAAATTTGTCTCCCAGCCCCCTTACTTCCTTCCTTCTGCCTTATTGGTTCTCAGCCCCCATCTACTTGCCTGTCTCCTCCCTCCTATTGGCTCCCATTGCCCCCCACACCATATTTCTCCCCAGTTCCTACTCCCAGCCAGTTCCTACTCCCAGCCTTCTTATCCAGCCAATCACAGTCTCCCTCCACCCTCTCACCCCCCCAGCTCCCTGTCTCCATCCACGGCTACCAGTCTCTTTGCACAACCAGTCCCAGTCTCCCCCAACCATAATCCAAGTCCCAGTTTCTCTCTCCAATGTGCCAGCCTCCAATCCCAGTATCCTTCTTCCTATCCTTGCATGTCTGTCTCATGTCCTCTCTGTATTCTAATTGTCAGGCAAAGCACAGAGATTCAAGCAGTAACAAGTATTGGAAACAAATGGTTACATATAAAATAAATCATAACGTGCATTTTAGAGCCTATGTTTAATTAACAAGACACTGTTATGTCTTGTAGAGTATTGCTCACCCAAAATCCTTGCAGAGCTTTACAGCCAGGCTGGCTGTGACCCTCCTTTCATGAGACAAGCACAATGTCAGTTTGCTCCATAGATGAAGGATTCAGTGTGTCTTTTTGCTCTCCAAGGATATACCAGATCAATTATTTATCTTTATTCATAAACAAGACACCCTTTGCTGTTTGTTTCTTCCTGTAGATTTTCTCTCTTGTAGCTTTTGTAATCACTCAATTTGCACCTGGCTTAGTAGGCAAGCAGGCATGCAATACACAATACTACACAAATGGCCAAACAGAGAGAAGTGTCAGGTACCTCCTGCCTGACAGGAACATGTCCGAGGTATATCACTCCTTAACTCCAAGACCTTAAGAACATAATTTTCAGTGTAGAAACATAACTCCTAAATGTTATCCGTAGCAATGATTATAATGTCCAGTGGACTACTGGCTTGGTAGAGACCATACATACCACCCTTCAGTGCACTATTATGCATATGTCTGACTGAGGAGTTCCCTGTAAAACCGTATGCACCCCCTGTGCTCTCTGCCAGTTGGCACCAAGAGCTCTCTGTGTCACAGAAGTGTCAGGCAACCTTAACAATAGGCAGTGCCGCAGGACTTGCCTATGATATTTCACCTATATTTTAATTACTAGGGACTTTATACACACAAAGCTGCAGCAGTTCAACCAAAGGTGTTTTTTTAAAACCAATTCAGTTAATGCCACATGTGGACACCCTCACTCAAAGCAACCCACTCCTGTCTTATATTGGTTCAGTCCAAGTTAATTCCTCAGTGAATCCAGCTAAACCAATGCAAGCCATGTCCAAATCTATTTAGGTGGGCACGCAAGGGCCCACACCAGCTCAACCAAATCGATTGTAAATCCATTCTAGTTAAACTGGGGCAACCCTGGGTAAAGACAAGGCCCTAGTCTATGAAGCAAACAGAAAAGTGTCCCCTAAAATATCTTTATTTAAATGATAATATTGTTAAGGTTACTTTTTTATTGTCACCAAATTACTTTAAAAAATAAGTCAAAACAAAAATTGTTGACTTCACACCCATGCAGTGGGGTAAGGAGGAGTAAAAACCTCCCTTATGCTCGTACATGTGCTATCTGGACCTGAGGACTGAACACACTGGGATATGTGAGTGCTGTGTAGCCATCTAGCTGCCTTTTCCCCATTCTTGGAGCTAAATGACAGGGAGGGATGGGAAAAGCCAAAGCCTTAGCTCCACCCCTCCACCATGCCAACCAACGTGGCTGAGGCAGCACAGTGAGATGTTATAAATTGGTGCTGGGTATTGTTCCTGGGTGCATGGAACTGTAAGACTCCTAAGGTGAAATCCTGGACCCAAAGTAAACAATGGGAGTTTTGCCATTGCCCTCAATAGGGATAGGATTTCACCTCAGGACCGTTCTTGGTACATATTAATACCAATTTTGTCATTCTTTGTTGTATGGATCTGTGTCCATTGGGAACTAGACTGTGATCATTAAAAAAAAAAAAGAAAAATTTGTTATGGACTATACCACACCCCTGTGTTAGCATCTGCATTACAGGGATTCTGGTCCATCTATTATTTACCAGAGTGTTTAGGAATACTTTGGGCTGTTAGAGTTGCACTGAGTAAAAAATGTTTGTATTTGTCAAGGTTCCTCCCCCACTCTGAACTCTACGGTACGTGGAGATGTGGGGACGTGCATGAAAACCTCCTAAGCTTACTTTTACCAGCTTAGGTTAAAACTTCCCCAAGGTACAAATTAATTTTGCCCTTTGCCCTTGGAATTTCCACTGCCACCAGCAAACTTTAACTGGGTATACTGGGAAAACGTAGTTTGGGCACATCTTTCCCCCCAAAATCCTCCCAACCCTTGCACCCCACTTCCTGGGGAAGGTTTGGTAAAAATCCTCACCAATTTGCATAGGTGACCCCAGACCCAAACCCTTGGATCTTAGAACAATGAAAAAGCATTCAGTTTTCTTACAAGAAGACTTTTAATATAAGTAAAGGAATCACCTCTGTAAAATCAGGATGGTAGATACCTTACAGGGTAATTAGATTCAAAACATAGAGAATCCCTCTAGGCAAAACCTTAAGTCACAAAAAAGATACACAGACAAGGATAGTCATTCTATTCAGCACAGTTCTTTTCTCAGCCATTTAAAGAAATCATAATCTAACACATACCTAGCTAGATTACTTACTAAAAGTTCTAAGACTCCATTCCTGTTCTGTCCCTGGCAAAAGCAGCATACAGACAGCCCCAGACCCTTTGTTTTTGTCCCTCCTCCCAGCTTTTGAAAGTATCTTGTCTCCTCATTGGTCATTTTGGTCAGGTGCCAACGAGGTTACCTTTAGCTTCTTAACCCTTTACAGGTGAGAGGATTTTTCCTCTGGCCAGGAGGGATTTTAAAGGGGTTTACCCTTCCCTTTATATTTATGACAGTTTTGGAAACAAATATTATATTCCCTGATATACCAATGAACTGTTACAAGAATTATACTAAGGCATTTTAAAAATATGAATTTTTGACCAGATAATCTGTAAGCACATGTAATATCAGATGTGCAGTGATGAGTAGTAGTGAAATTTTTGAGAGATGTGATCATGTGGCATATCCATCTGAGATTAAATTCTAGCTTTCATGTCTGCATACTAAAAGTCTTAATGACATTTTTATTTACAAAATTACTAAACATGCACACTAGCTGATTCTAAAACCTCAATAATTCACTTTAAAAAAAACCCAAATGCTAAATTCCATTTACCGCATTACACATTAATAATAAGGCACTACATTGTACTTTTAAAATCAAAGTAATTTGAGAGCTAATGTCCTGATTCTGCCATCTTTACTCACATGGGATAATATTTTACTCTGTAAGGAATTCCACTGAGATGATGTAACTGTCTGTGGAGTAGGGAACATGTAATGTTAAGAGTGGTAGAATTGTGCCCCTTGGGCCTGATCATGTGCCTTCTGAAATTCATGGCAAATCTCTTATTTATTTTGCTTGGTGCTGGATCAGACCCACAAAGAGCACCAACTTTAACTCAAGGTTGTGGTTGGAATATAAAATGCTGATGTTTTGGAAGACCTGAATTTGGATACCAAACTCGATTCAGAGCTTTCAGAGAACCAGAGACCTGTTCATGAGTCTCAGAGCCGGGGAAGTTATCCTACTTTGCTTTATTCTCAGCAGCTTTTAGAAGTTAATCAGCATTAAACTGGCTCTGTACTAAGATGGAAAGCTTCAAGGAAAACTCAGTATTCTGAAGAGGGGTTGCATTGTTGAGTCAGTAAGTGGCAATCTGCCACCTGAGCCAGCACTAAACCAGTCATTAAGCATGGTATAAGACAGTGGGTCACAACCTTTTTGGACTCAGGAGCCATTTGTAAATGTTTATGGCCTGTCACGACACAGTAAAGAGTCTGGGGGTGGAGGCCCTGGGGTGATTTCAGTTTGGTCCTCCTGCCTCCTGGCGGGGTTGGGTCCTGCCTAGCACTCGTCCCACATTGGCGGCTCCTGCAGATCCCTGTGCTGTGGGGCTGGCAGGGCTTGGCTCTCTGCTCCAGGCGTTTCAGTCTCGGAGCTGCAGCACTGCTCAGGTTTGGCTCTGCCCCCCTGGCTGGACCACACTTGTGTGAGTGTATTGTGACCTGGCTCATGGGGTTGCAGTGCCACTCACTCAAATGTGGCCTACCTGGACTCTTGTCATCATGATGGCTGGGCCAAACCTGAGTAGTGCTGGGATCCCAGAATTTGCAATGCCTGGAGCAGGAAGGCAAGCCCAGCCAGCCCTGTGGAACAAGAGCTACTACACGACCCTTTGAAACAGTCTGGTGACCCAATTTTGGGTCTGGACCCACAGGTTGAGAAATCCTGGTTTAAGAGATCTATACAGCATGACTGAAGTTATTTTTAGGAGTTTTCTCATTGACTGCAATGGAACAAGGTCATATCCTTATACAGTGTGTTAAAAGCATATAATGTTAGGAGATTGATAATAGATAATAGGTCTGTGCCTCAGAAGGCCTATAGTCTAAATGCACAAGCAAAGACAGACTAAACAACGCTGAATTAGATATGATATTCTTTTGCACTTCTTGCCTTAAATTGCTATCTAGGGTTGATATGCACTGTAAAACAGATGCCACATTCCACCCCAGAAGTGGCTGCATTTCAGTGGTGGAAGAAGCTTGTAAAACACTTTAGAATCATTGCACCAAATGAGCAGGGTACAATATTAATATAGTATTGTTATTCCGTGTCATTTTTATTTTGAAGTAGTGTATATAATCCACATTTTTGGAAGCTTAAAATATATTTCCTTTTCATAACATGTCTAATGTTATGGTATAAAAATTCTTTCTCTCACAGATGAAAATTTCCTGTGTGGGTCCAACTGCGTACTCAGTTCATTGCTTGATAGATCCAGGGTGCCATGCTGTCTGGAGTGGCTCACAAGTGAGAATACCAACCTCAGCGCAGATTGTTAAGATGCAGGGTTTTGAGTTCTATACTTAGATTTCACCAACCAAGCATTAAGTGAAAACTCCTCAGACATTATACAGCCTTAACAAACAAGAATAACAGACAGTCCCCTTGGGCATTCCGATCTATCTTGCCATCCAAGCAAGCTTGACTTCATGATAGATGGTCACTTTACACCAAAGATCACATAATATTCAGGTTACTCTTAGTCCCAAAGGATCAGTCACTTACCACAGTTTAATTTGCACCTTAGATTTCACACCAAAGACAATGCTTGTAGCCATTCCTATAGGAAACTAAGTATTTACTAACTAAGAAAAAGAAGTGAGAGTTATTTACAAGGTTAAAACAGATAAACATACACACAAAAATGAGTTGTAATCTTAGGTTTCACGTGGTGACAGAGCTGCTGAAATATGCCAGCTCTATATATTCATTAGGACTAACCAAGTTAGTCTTGGGGATCTCGTGCTTATGTTTAGGAATATTTGCCCCTTAGAGTCCAAACAGCATAAAAAGATTCTCATTCCTTTTTTTCAGAGATTTTTATTCCTCCCCCCCACCGCTGCCACCGCTGCCTCCTTAGAGCTCAAATTGATGGGACTAGTGCTTCTGCCGGTAACCTCTTCATGGGTCGGTAGAGGGAACAATCAACATTTGTTCCACAATGGCCTATTTGGATTCAATAGTCCTTCCTGATGAGCAGGAGATAACATATTTTGTAGGAATTCAGCATTTTGCATTAGGTGACGGGTTTTTTCCTGTTTGGTGAGTTACATACATTCAGAACAAATTTTTACAGCTATAGAGCAAACACTTAAGCATGGAATACAGATATTGTAAGTAGGATTAATACGTGAAGCCTTATACAAGCATTCCATAAAGTCTAAGCTCTAAACACATTCCTATAACACTGATATTTATTTTAACTATACAACTCACAGACAAGCCAGACTGGTTTCCAGCTACGTATTTGTCAGTGTTCAGTGTGACCCAGGGCCTTGACATGACCACCTGAATTTCCAGCATCACACAGGGCTCTGTTGGAAGCATCACAAATCTCATACAGGGATCCCAGAGATTGCATTTGGATCTTTGATTTAGCTGAGGCTATAAAATTGCATGTAGACAGACAATTACATAGCTGCGGATGCTATGGATTAGCGTTGGTTTAGTGATAGTTCCATACATTTTGTGTGTGTGGTGTCAATCCCATGTCCCTGTGTCTGTGGTTCTATTAAGACAAACAAGGAAGAAATGTGGATCTGGATGATCCATCCTCCTTTTGGAACTGAGGCATACCTCAGAATTCTTACATATGGAATGTGTTGTCATCCTTTTAATTGAACTTAAAAAGCTGAAATATGCTGATCTGTTTTGCCAGCCATACAGTACTATATGGCCCTGTTCAGAAGGATAACAAGATATAGTCTAATGTATGACATACAAAACAGTGGCTTTTAATAGACTCAGTGATGTCTGATATACATTTTAAAACACTAGATATATGAAAGATGAGGAATAGTTCCTATAAGTTTACAATGCTTTTAAAGTAGATCACACTTTGAATCTCAAGTCCCTGGGGCATATTATGGCTTCATCATGATTTTTAAAATGAACTCCCTATTAAAAGTTGATTGCACCCTTTAACTGTCTGTAATTGGTAAACTTCCCATACCCCTAGACTGGCAGCTCATCAGGCATATTAACAGAATTTAAGATGAGACTCTAAAATGAGCCTCTAAAAAGCCAGTACAGTCAGTATAAACAAGTAGTGTAGCAATGTCAGCAGTGATCTTTGACTAGTTAGACAAAACTACAGGTAGACAAGCTTGTGCATAGGCTAATAAGAAATTGCATGGGTGCACGAAAGCAACCTTGTCTTTGGCTAATGCTTTCTGACAAGGAAGCTACAATTTGTGATGTGCCTTAGTCACCTTAAGGAGAACATTCCCATTATTCTTCCTTTTTTTTTACTTTTTAAAGTTTTCCTTTTTGTTAACATATCCCATCCCCACAAAAAAGCCTCTAAAATAGGAGCAATCAACATTTTCTCTTTTGCACCATTACTGGAGATGGCTGTGAATCAAAATCCTGGATCTGAACTCCCATAAGCTTTGGTTAAGTTTCATATGTGCTTCTGAATGTCGGGGCCCTGATTGGCCATTGTGTTACTCCAGTTTTACTCTGGTATACCTCCATTCTTCATCTTTTTAAGTTTATAAAGGCAGATCCTTAACTGGTATAAATTGTCCTAGCTCCTAGGAAGATCCAATTAAAGTCACCTTGTGAAAAAAATGAGGCCAGAGGGTTGTCCGGAGAAGGTCTCCCTAGCCCTTAAATATTACTTTCTGCAAAGCCTTTTCCTGTGAAGACTAAAGTGATCATAGTCCAAATCCTTCCTGAGCAGCAAAACATTTTTCTTAGAGAAACTGGTCATTGTTTGATGCCCTCTCAACAGGGAATACAGAAGGAATTAGTTAGCCAGCCATGGTCCTTGACACTTTGACCAGTTAGCCAGCATTTTGGGCAAAGAAGACATGTAAACCTTCAGAATGGGCCAAGAGCCAGCCCACCATGTGATTGTCACAGGGACTTACTTTATTTTCTTTCATATGGGTCTCTCTGCACCCAAATAAAGGAGAATGTCTGGCTTTGGATGGAGTGAAATAGCTCTCTGTCTTTCTCCATCATTTAGTGATGTGTTGAATGTTAGCAGTACAGTTGGATTTATTTAAGGGTCTGTGAGTTGAATCCTAACCAACAGACATGTAGCCCTCCAAAAAATAAATAAAGGAACTGGTAAAATACACAACATTTTAAAAATGGATAAAACATTGTTTTCCTTTTTTAGAAAAAGACAAAGATTAGCAATTAACTCAAAATGAGGATCACATGTAAAATTGATCGAAGTGATGGCAGTGTGTATAATAATTGCACTTTAAAAGATTGAACTCTTTCGTGCAAAGACATTTTAATTACATACTTTCTGGTTTTGCTTTGTAAAATATTCACTACATATTGAAAATTTACAAAATAAATTAGGTGTGTGATTAGGAAGCAAAGTAGTGTGGAATTCCACAAAAATGATCTTCTAAGCAAATCAGTTGTTTTTGTTTTTTATCAAAGAAAGTGAATGGGAGGAATGTTGGAATTTACCAAACATGCAGTATAGTTCACTAGTAGGGCAGCAGTGAAGAAAGTGAAAAAAAAACTAGCATCTAGAGTATCCAGTTTGACGTCTCAGTCCTACCTCAAGACACTTAATGGCTTGGGCCCATGGTACCTGCAAGACCACCTAAAGATCTGCAATGAGGACCTTGGTAGACAAATCCAGTCCTCATGGACAATGGAACTTTCTTCATCAAAAGTAAAGATTGGCTGCGGAGGAGATAGAATTCTCTCAGGGGCTGGTCTGACACTGTGGAATGAACTCCCACAGGAAAAAGGACCATCACAAACTTCACCAATTTCTACTTCAAGCGCCAGGCTCACTTCTTCAATCTTTCCTTCTCTAATATAAACACATCCCAGGATGTACATAAACAAAACACAACAACCCCCTGCCCCCAACAAACCAAACGACTAACCTGCATACACAGTTTTCCCTTCAGGAACAGAATAAGAGAAAGAATTAACCACGTGACAAATATTAGACTCATCATTTAATAAACTACTGGAGGCACTCAGACGCTATGACTAAAAACTTGAGGAAATGGTCCTTAATGAATAGAATTGGGACTGAACCAAACCTCTGACCAGCCCTGAAATTTGGGGGTGTTTGAAAGCTGTACCTGGATCTGGATATAAAGTTTTCCAGTGCTCCCTGTCTTTCTAAAGGTTCAACCCAAATCCCCAGGTCCAAGCATTTCTTAACTTAGTTGTATATGAAAGATAGATTTGGATCTGAATTTTGCACTGGAGCTCATCACTACATGTGAGAGTGAGCGCACAACATGACTAACTAAGTCCAAGAGGGAGAAGGGTCAGGCGCAAAATGGAGATGGACTGCAATATCATATAGAGGAAGAGGGAATAGAAATAAACAAAATAAAGAGAAGGTCAGTAGCAGTAACTACACCTGAGATAACAATATTTATGATGGTGAACCAGGTGAATCAACAATCAACCCTGGAAGGATGGTCCAGAGGTTTGCATGGTAGGCTGGACTGAAGGAGACAGTGGTTCAATCATGCTCGGCTACAGCTATTCTATGTGACGTTGGACAGATGACGTTTAAATTAAGGAGAGTTAGGTGCCTGAAATACCTCTAAAAATATTCTCTGTGCCTTCATTCCTCAACTGTAAAATTGGTATAATATCCCTTCCCTACCTCAGAGTGATTTGTGAGGATAAATACATTAAAGATTGTGAGGTGCTGACATACTACAGTGATGGGGGCCATATCAGTACCATGGATAGATTATTATTATTATTGTTGTCGTTGTTATTGTATTAAGTATGGTAATGATACCATTGCACCAGCAAAGGGGAGATAGACTATTGCTGCAGACTTTACTTTTCCAGATGAATTCCTGTAGAGGACTAGCAACACTATTGCATCCAACATAAACAGTTTTTCTTAAACCAAGGAACACATATGACCAGATCCTGTTTCCATTGGAGCCTATTAGAGTCTTGCCATTGACTTCAGTGGCAGCAGGAATTAGCTCCAATAAATTAAAATATTGATATATACTCTCCTTCCCTCCCAGCCACAAACTATAATTAGCTCTAATCAAAGAAATAGATAACAAAATTGACAGATGATACTGCATATGTTCTGAGGTCAAAATCTGGGCTCCACAAAACAATGTTTTTGCATTTTCTAGTTGTATCATTCAAATAAACTGAGTTGAACAACAAACCAAAACATGCCTAGAGTGACAAACAGCATTTTAATGTGCTGTTTTAGCATCTCTCTCTTTAGTGTCTGTCAAAAGAATCCCCAAGAGATGCAATTTCTGAATACTAAATAAGCAACTAATATCAAAAGTGCCGCTATGCTGATCTTCTCCACTATTACTGCTGATGCTCTTTGGCTTGCCTGTTAACATGAGGTCTTCCCCTCATCTGAACAGTCCTCAGATTTTACGATACAAGAGGTCATTACTACTATCTGTTGATTTATTTACAGTGTTGTTAGTATGTGAGGCACTTTACAGACAAAGAACATAGCACATGACTGCCCTAAATATTTTAGAATCTAGTTTAGACACAACACAGTGAAGGATGACAGTAAACAAAGAGAGGGGCCAGAAAATTTGGGAGAATAAAGTTTACAACAGTAAAAGATCATGGGATATGTTTAATAGCATGTGCAGAGTTTGTTAGCTCCTCTTTAGACTTTTCTGTGAAAAATAATGTAATGTATTAGGGCATGTGGTGCTTTGACTGAACACTAAGATGCAGGACAGTTGTGGAAGGCTTAGTGAAAATAAAAGGAGGACTTGGTTGCTGGGTTGAGAGTTGAAGGAGAATGAGATTTTGTGGTGCACAGTATCTAGGAGGTTATTCCAGAACTAGTATGGTTGCATGGAAAAAGGCACAGACCCTGAGTGGGAGAAGGAGACAAAGAGAGCATCAAGGTGCGCCACATTGGCAGAGCATAGTTTACAAGTGACAACATGACAGTGAAGGCAGAACTATGAAGGTGAGTATGAGAAGTCTGAGTGTGATGTAGAAAGAGAAAGTGAAAGAGCTATCAGACATTGTCGGAGTAGGGAGTGAGGAACACAATATAAAAGACCGCTTCTTGACTTGACAGTGCAATGTGAGAATCTGGGAGGCCAGAAAGAAGGAAATTGAAAAAAAAAAAGTTAGAGAAGATCAATTTTGCAATAGTGTTGGAGAGAAAGGGACAGATTTTGAAATTGTAAGATTTAGGAAGTCCATACATGGGGAGGAAAGAGAGAGAAATGGTTATGATACTTATATTTCTACCATGGAGCACTGGAGGGATGGTAGAGTTGTTAACTATGACAAGGAAAGATGTAAAGGAGAAGGCTTTGGTGGGAATATAAGGGATTTCATAGATTCATAGATTTCAAGTCCTCAAAGGACCTTTGTGATCATTCAGTGTGACCACCTGTATAACACAAGACATAGAACGTCCCCAAAATAATTCCTAGAGCAGATCTTTTAGAAAAAACATCCAACGTTGATTTTAAAATGGTCACTGACGGAGAATTCCCTTGACCCATAGTAAGTTGTTCCAGTGGTTAATTACTCACACTGTTAAAAATGTATGCTTTATTTCCAATCTGAATTTGTCTAGTTTCAACTTCCAGCCATTGGATTGAGTAATACCTTTCTTTGCTAGATTGAAAAGCCCATTATTAAATATTTGTTCCCCGTGTAGGTACTTGTAGACTGTAATTACCCCGTAACCTTGTCTTTGTTAAACTAAACAGATTGAGCTCTTTGAGTCTATCACTGTAAGATATGTTTTCTAATCCTTTAAACATTCTCATTGCTCTTCTCTGAACCCTCACCAATTTATTAACATCTTTCTTTAACTGGACACCAGAAGTGGACACAATATTCCAGCAGCAGTTACATCAATGCCAAATACAGAGGTTAAATAAACTCTCTATTTCTACTTGACATCCCCCTGTTAATACATCTGAGGAGTGTATTGGCCCTTTTGGCCACCGCATTGCACTGGGAGTTCATGTTCAACTGATTATCCACCACAATCCCCAGATCTTTTTCAGAGTCACTGCTTCCTAGGATAGATTTCCCCTATGCCTAATTACTACATTCTTTGTCCTTAGATGTATACACTTTAATTTAGCCATATTAAAACATATTGTTTGCTTGTGCCCATCTTACCAAACAATCCAGATCACTCTAAACCAGTAACCTGTCCTCTTCATTATTTACCACTCCCCCAATTTTTGTTACCTGCAAACTTTATCAGTGATTTTTTATTTTCTTCTAGGTCATTAAGAAAATTGTTAGATAGTGTAAGGTCAAGAACCATTCTCTGTGGGACCCCACTAGAAAAACAGCTGTTCAATGACGTTTCTGGGTGTACAGTTACATTTTGAGATCTGTCAGTTAGCCAGTTTTAATCCATTTAATTTGTGCCATGTTCATTTTATATATTTCTAGTAGTTTTTAATCAAACTGTCATGTGGTATCAAGTCTCAAATGCCTTACAAAAGTCTAAATTTATTACATCAATTACATCAATATTACCTTTACCAACCAAACTTGTAATGTCATCAAAAAAGATACCAAGTTAGTTTGACAGGATCTGCTTTCTATAAATCCATGTTGATTGGCATTAAGTATATTACCCTCCTTCAATTCTTCATTGATTGAGTCCTGTGTCAGTTGCTACATTATCAATATCAGACTGACAGGCCTATAATTACCTGTATCACCCCATTTACCCTTTTAAAATATTGGCACAACACTAACATTCTTCTAGTCTTCTGGAGCTTCTCCAATGTTCCAAGATTTATTGAGAATCAATGTTAACAGTTCAGAGTGCTCCTCAGCAACTCTTTTAAAACTCTTGGATGCAAGTTATACAGACCTGATGATTTTTAAAATGTCTAACTTTAGTAGTGCAGTTTAGTGCAGCACACCAACACAGAAAGGGTTAAAGAGAGCCTATGGGCCCACCTAGTCTTGCACTGCTATGCCTACAGCCAATGCCAGGTCTGGTGGAAGAAGAAAAGGAGAGAAACTGGCTCAGTTCAGGGCTGACTGGTGGAGAGGCAGTATCAGGGCCAGGCCATGTGTGGCCTGCGTGCACTAGTCAGATGATAAACTGTGGCCAGGAGATGAGTAGCCGCGTCAGGATTGAGATGGATCAGAATGTCAGGTTGAGGATGAACCAGGGTCAGAAGTGGGATTCTAGGGTCTACAGCAAGCAGGGTCTGGAGCAGAAGCAGGCAGGCAGTTTGCTTTGTTGCTCTGACACCTCACCATGATGACTTCCTGGTTTAAATGCTAGCATCGACCGATCAGTGGCCTGTAAGGAGCTGCCACTCAAACCCTGATGGGTGGAACTTTCTGTGGAGCCTAGATCCACAGGGTCTTCCAGGAGCAATGCAGCCTAACCTTCCAGTGCTGCTGTTTAAGCATCAGCAACCCAGAACCCCCATAATCCCACATTCTGGTCCTAAAGTTTCTCAGAGGCAGAAGCTAGCAGCCTCCCTACATGAGGGGAGCATGATTAGGTGCCAGACAGACACTGGGGAAGAAACACTGCATCCCTGAATGAGGGAGACAACTGAGGAGCACCCAAGCAGTGAGTGAACTGTGTGATTAAACTATAGAAATGTTGTGGGCCCCTCCAATCTTATGGTCACCCTGCCAAAAGGGACCTGAGGCTGCAGCAAGATACTACAAGAGGATGCTACAGATTGTTTGATTATAGTGGCTGTGCCCCAAGCTGAAGAGACAGAGGTCTGTCGAACTCTGCCACTGAACTGCTTTATCATGTCCCTGTTTAAAGTGGCCTCAAGCTCGTGAAATGCCTGGGCCTGTGTATTGCAACAGACGTCGTCTGCGTAAATGAACTTTTGTGACTCCGTTGTTGGCAGGTCATTGATGTAAAGGTTGAACAGGGTTAGTGAAAACACAGAGCCCTGGGGTAACCCATTGCTCTGTCTTCTCCACATTTCACAAACTTGATGCCACCTTAAACCGGGACATGAAAAAATTAGCTGACTACTGTAAGACTTGGCACCTCCAGCCAAGCATCATAAAAACAGTCTCCAGTTTGTTCGGTCTTCATCACGCCAGTGCAACCCAAGAACTGAATGTTTATCTCAATGGTCAAAAGGTGAAGCGTGAAGTAGAACCAGTCTATCTAGATGTGACCTTAGACTGCACACTGAGTTACCATGCCCACCTGAAGAAGTTAGCAGCTAAAGTTAAGACACACAAAAATAATCATAGCAAACTGGCAGGTTTGTCATGGGGTGCCCATGCTCCAACTTTGCGGACATCAGCTCCTGCCACCTCATATTCGGTGGCGGAGTACTGCGCACCAGTTTGGAGTCAATTGTCACACACCAAACTGGTGGATACCCAGTTACATGCTGCCATGGGTATCATCTCTGGCACCCTGCATCTGACTTCACTCCCATGGCTTCCAGTTCTGAGCAATATTGCTCCTCCTCATATCAGATAAGAGGTTGCCACTGTCAAGTTACTGGAGAAAGTACATGCCAACTCAAGCCTGCCACTGCACAATGACCTATTTAAAAGAACAACTGCACGTTTGCCATCATGTTGCCCATTATGGTCCCATCCATCATGCCAGGATGTTAGGGCAGAAACAGTCTGGTGAGAGGAATGGATATTTGTTATCATCTCCAACCAGTCCCTCGTTGCTGATCCTACAATTTGCCTGCCTGGTTTTCACCTGTCCCATTGCCAGTGGTCCCTGCTGAACAGGTTCTGGACTGGGCAAGGTCTCTGTGCAGCCAACCAGTATCACTGGGGCCTTCATGACAGCCCTTTGTGCAGCTATGGTGCAACACAGACAATGACACACGTTGTTGATGAATGCCTGCTGACTAGGTTCAACGGTGGCCTAAAAGAACTGCTTAATGCCACTGAAGATGCCATTGCTTGGCTAGATGACTATGCACATGCTAAATAAATAAACTGACCTGCTAGGTGACCTTGGGCAACTCACTACACTGCTCTGTGCCTCAATTTCTATGTATAAAATGGGTGTGTGTGATACCTCTTTTGTAATGTACTTCAAAATCTACTGATGAAAAACACTATATAAAAGCTAGGTATTATTATTATTATAGTTTCCTTTTTTGACAGTATATTTACCAACTGAATTAAGGAGTACTCTGTCTAAATCAGTGGTCCCCAAACATTTTACCTCTTGCCCCTCTCTGCATCCCCACTCCTGGAGCCAGGGCCAGGAGCTGGGTTGTGGGGAGAGGGGGAACACAGACAAGGGTAAGGGGGCCAATATGGGGCCACAGCTGAGAGTGGGTGTGGGGCTGGGAGCAGAGCCTCGGCTGGGGGCTGGGGCACTATGTGCGGAGCCCCAGGCATGGGACTGGCAGCCAGGACCCTGGGTGCAGGGCTGGCAGCCAGGTCCTCAGACACGGGGCCGGCACCTGGGGCCCCAAGCATTCCCTCCCCACCCCCAGACCTGAGCCGCACCCCCCACATTTTCCTCTGTGCCTCACTAGGGAGTGCACCCCACAGTTTGGGGACCTGTGGTCTAAATTAAATATATAAAATAGCTTAGCCAGAGATGTGGTCATTTAAGTTACTATAAGGAGTTAAAACTAACTAAATAAATACATCAAAACTGAGAAAACTTACTAAGCCTGTTTTAAAATGGTTTAAAATCCAGGTTGAGAAAGTAATCACACACACACAGCCTGCTGTTGTAGCTTTATAATCCAGTAGATGTAAAATTGAAATCCATACATGAGTATGGGAGAACTATTTTAAGTAATTAGGGCAAAGCCTTTGTTAGATTGTGTTAGACATAAAACATCCAGGATAAAGAATTAAAATATGATCCAAATAGGCCATGTTATAAACTTTGCAAAATACAGAATGATTTTAAGTTGCAAACTTTATTAGTGTTGAGCAGTTTTACATTATGTTTTACATTATTTTTTGTAGCACTAATGCATTTCAGTTTGTGGCATGATTTTCTCTTCTTCTCTCTTCTCTCCCTCCTTTCTTTGTCATCCTAAACTCTACCAAGCTCTCCTCCTAGTAACTTGGAGTCATCTTTGACTCTGCCCTCTCTCCAGACCCCCATATCCAGGCTGTATCCGAATCTTTCTGCAGACTATCTATAAAAGCTCACCTTTTTTTCTCCATCCAGATTGGCAAAGCTCTCATGCAGGCCCTGATCATCTCGTGCCTTGAGTGCGGAACTGCAACCTCCTCTTTTTCTGGCCTTGACTGCTGAAACCTGGTCCTATTCAGGAGCTTTCCTGTTTCAGCTCTTCAACCATGTCATGTGACTCTCCCCTCTGCTCACTCTGAGTCCCTCCAGTAGTGCTTGGTGTAGACATAGATCTGTGGAAGAAACAGGCCATATTTTTGCTATTGGTAAGCAGGTAGGGTGAACAGAGTTCCTGATTTTACAGGGACGGTCACGATATTTGGGCTGTGTCTTATATGGGTGCCTATTACCCCTCACCCCTGTCCCAATTCTCCATACTTGCTCTCTGGTCACTCTATAAGCAGGAGAATGACAGTTACATCCTGACAGTGTGTTTAAAAGTGACAGTGCTGACAGTGCTGAGTGTTTGGTTATAAAATTAAAAGGGGTGGGATACTTCCAGACATAACCACTGGGGAAGCTGTTCTTTGGGGCTCCTGCCAGACAGAACAGCATCACCACTTTGGGAAGCGTGAGGATGGGAACAGGAAGATTGACTAGACTAGAAAAAGGAGGGAGTAAGATGCAGAGGCTGGTGAGGGTGTAGGGAGATGGCTGAGCTCTTCAACGTAGCCACTTTATTGTTTAAACTGTGAGGCAGTCAGAGAAGCACAATCCAAAGGGAGTTCAAAGCAAATGAAAGTTTGGAATAGCCCTGTATAGAAAGGAGAGTCCAGTCCAGGTTGGTTAAAGACATACTTAGAGAAGTGACTGTAAGTAATTATTTCAGTCTGATTGTGAGTTCTGTTGTTCTGTGTATTTCTTCTTTTCAGAGTGCAACAGGGAAGGCTTCTACTGTGGCACTATGAGATAGCTGGCCAGAATGCACTCACATCAAGACATTTAGGAAGAGTGTGAGGTGGTGGTTGAAACCTGGCTCAGATGGTGTGCTGTCTGGGCAGAAACTGAACCATGTTACATGGAACAACTTTAAGCAGTTACAGAATCACAGTTGTAGTGAGGACAGATTGATAGAGTGAAAAAAAATTCTCCAGGAATAGAAAGGATTGTGGAAAACACTGGACTAATATTGGTGACACATTGAGAATGTGGGACTACATTAGGATTTCTTGAGGCCAGGTATTGAGAAAAGAAGAGCTGATGATCCTCTATCAAAGGTCACTTGCCTGAAAGGCAAAGTTCAGGAGGAAAAGCATATTGTAGTGCATGTTGCTGAATTAAATTACTGGAACTGATCCCTTTTTCAGTAACACCTATCAAAGTGACCCCATCCTGATGAAGTATTATTAGAATATATCACAAAAGCTAGGCAGTCATAGGGATATACGGTCATAGGGATACAAAGGATGATGCAATTTAGGGAGAATCAGAGCAGAAACAGATTTACAGTATTTTAATGACAGTATAAAGGTCAGTAGACAGAGCACAATACTTTACTGACACTAGGTAGGAATATTCAAGCCCCTCTAATATTGCTGGTGCCATAATGTCAAATTTGCAATCCCCATTTTAATATTAGGAAGTGTTCAAAAGTTGATGCTTGTACCAATCTTTGAATTGGTCTTCCCACTGAGAAAAAAATCATTATATTTTTCTTTGCTTTGGTAACAAAATCAACTAAATAATAACAGCATAACAATTTGGGAAATTTGAGATTTTAATTTTATTTATTTCTCATTTTATATACTTGCCAACTGTTACTAATGTATTAACTTGTAAAAACTTGAATTTAAAAAATATAAGAAATTGGATGGGAGAGGCCTGAGAGTCAGCTAATGTAAAAAAAAAAATCTCATTAGTAATATTGAGTAGACTTTTGTCGGTGTCACTAAAATTATTTGTAGTTCAATGTCAGAAATATATATATATATATATATAATAGGGGTAAAACTAGCTAATGGGGGAAATGCCCTGTCTTCTAAGGAATCTGTTTTGCTTGCCCCCCCCCCACACTTTTAAACTTATAATAGTGTGTGTACATGGCATACTTCAACTTTCTGATTTGCATGTTTGTGTTGTCACACAGCTAATTTAAACGCTAATGACTATATCAAGTGCTCAAAATAAAACTTTTCCAATCAGATTTAATGATGAGGATGCTTATATTCTGCACGGCCCTAGGCTCTGAGGATCAAAGTCACGGACAATTAATTTGTGGAACACTTTGTAATCAATGAGAAAAACACATTTTAATACACAAAACATTTTCAGCACTTATGTCTTCAAAATCCCAAAAGACTTACAATCATTTTAGCCTTTTGTAGATATAGGATACCAAATATTCTTTTGTCAAGATCTTCAGGATGTACATAGAGCACGAGTAGTACCTCACTCCACACAGGCCTTGTCTAAACCTGGGGTTCTCAACCTTTTTCTTTATGAGCCCACCCCCAGCTCGCCCCATGCTAAAAAAACTCCATGGCCCAGCTGTGCCACAATAACTGGTTTTCTGCACATAAAAGCCAGGGCCAGCCTTAGAGGATAGCAAACAGGGCAATTGCCTGGGGCCCCATGCACAGGGCCCCTCTGCGAAGCTACATTGTTCAGGCTTCGGCTTCAACCCCGAGTGGTGGGCTCAGGGCCCCAGGCTTCAGCCCCATTTGGTGGGGCCTTCGATTTTCTTCCCTGGGCCCCAGCGAGTCTAATGCTGGCCCCACTTGGCGGACCCCCTGAAACCTGCTCATGGCCCGCCCCAGGAGGCCTCGGACGCCTGGTTGAGAACCACTGGTCTACATACGCAATTTTGTCGACAAAAGTCAGGTTTCTTCGACAAAACAATGGAGGTGTACACACTGCAGTGCTCCTTCTGCCGACAAAATAAAACCACCTTGTTGAGAGGTATAGAGCTTTTTGTGGCAAAGTTACATTGACAAAGTGTCAGTGTAGACAAAGCGCTTGGTTATGTTGCTGTAAATGGCCTTCAGGAGGTGTCACAAAATGCCCATCCTGACCACTCTGGTCAGCAATTTGAACTCTGCTGCCCTGCACCCACAGTCATCTGCCCCTCCCCCTTTAAAAACCTGGGAATGTTTGAAATTTCACTTCCTGTTCCTTGGCATGGACAGCGTACATCACATCTTCCCAGCTGACCATGGTGATTCACACAGCAAATGCTCTCCTGCTTGGGGCACACCTGAGTTTTTGGATCTGCTGGCACTGTGGGGAGAAAAGGCTGTGCAGTCCCCAGCTCCGCTCTAGCTGTAGGAACTTTGATACCCTACAACTAGATTTCTCATGGCTTGTTGGATAAGGACTAAAACCAGGACATGCATTAGTGCTGTGAGAAGAGAAAGGAGCTGAAGCAGGCATAACAGAAGGCAAGGGAGGCAAACCATCACTCTGGTGCTGAGCCAAAACCTGTGGCTTCTATAAGGAGCTGGATGCCATCCTTGGCGGTGACCCCACCTCCACTGCCAAGAGCCCTGTGGATACTTCGGCAGAACTGTAGGTGGCAAACAGTGAACTCAACACTAAGGACAAAGTCATGGATGAAGAGGTCAAGTTGGAGGAAGATGTGGAGCACAAAGCAGGGTAGTCTGGTGGCGCAGTGAGTCAGGAGCTCTTTTCCACTCCAGAAGGGTCTAGCCAGTCCCAGTAGTCCATCTCTGGCATGCATGATGCAGGAGAAAAGCGCCCTGGTAAGTGATCTTGTTGAGTTGATGCTGCTCTGTTATATGAGGTAGAGCTGTCTTTTGCTCTGTATATTCTAGAAGTGGGTGAAAGGATAGAAAGGTACAAGACTAGCTGTGTTTGCGTGTGCTCCACATTTCCCTGTGCAGCTAAGCAGTGTGGTGGAACAGTGTGTTAATGCACACCAAGATTTCACAGGAATCCTCCAAAGAAATATCTAGGAAATTTTCCTGGAGGTACTCACCAATCCTTTGCCAAAGGTTCATTAGCAGAGCTGCTTTGTTCCTTCAGTCATTGTAGGAAACTTTCCCATGCCACTTGGCAATCACTTGTGCAGGGACCAGAGTGGCACACAGGCAAGCAGCATAGGGTCTGGGTCTGAAGGTTCATGCATTCAGGAGATGCACCCTTGCATCCTTGCTTACCCTCAGGAGTGAGATATCAGCTTCAATGACTCCCGCCTATGAAAAATGGTGGCAAAATTTACAATGTTGTCCCCAGTCACCTGCAGTGATCCTCTTAAAAAAACACATAGATCTTTTGCCCCATCTTGAACACCTAACCCCCTACCCTGGTGCCAAACTCACCATGTTTATGGTGTTTGCCGAGATGTGTGCTTGCCAAGGGACAGTGAAAACGTGATTCGTATGTTAAACCAGATGGATTTTACAATAATGATTCAATGCCATGTGTGAACTAACAGTCATGCTTCTGTGTATTGTTTCTTGTATTTCTGCAGATGTGGCCTTAAGGGGAACCCTCTACACAGCAGTGGAGCATATCTGCCAGATAAGGAAGTGACTAAGGAGGAGCAAGGAGGACATGCTCAGAGATGTGCTCCAATCCTCAGAGGCTGAAAAAAGAAAATACAGGGACTAGAAAGAGACCCTGAAGGGAAAATTTAAAATAGAAAGGCAGGACAGAAAGGAGAGTGAGGAGCCATTGTAAAGGGCTAAGAGGGGATGACAAGTGATGGAGAAGCAAATAGAGAAGTTGAAGTCGCTAATCACGCTCCAGACAGAACACATGCATCGCGTCCCCCCTGCAGCTTACACAGAACTCATGCCCTCATCAAACTCCTCCCACACATTCCTTGCAACTTCCCAGAACGTCTTGGTACTCCATTCACTCCACCCCTTCAGACAGCTTCCAAAATGATAGCTGGACTTACACAACTATGAAAGCCTACACTGCCATACACTCTTATCTTCCTCCCCACCAAGTTGTTTCTGTGTGTTGTTAATTGGTATTTAATAAGAACAAACTGTCTGAAAGATAACCAATATTTATTTATCTCCTACACATGGTGGTTGCTGCTGATAGTAATACAAAGTGGCAGTTTGATCATTTGCTGACTTTAAATCCCGGTCAGGAATCATCACAATTTTCATGCAAGGTGGCAAGTTAACAAAGGATGGCAAAGTGCTGTATAGAAAGACACATTACTGGTGCCCATTGTCAAAATGTTGCCTCAAAGCCTCCCTGATTTGAATAGCCCCCCATTCTGCCACTCTAATAGCCCTGGTATCTGGCAGCTCAAATTCAGCAGCCATGCGATCCTCCTCCATGCTCTATCCCAGGGGAAAACATTCACCCTTAGCCTCACAAACATTATGGAGCATGCAGTAGGCTGTTATGACCACAGGAATATTTTCCTCATTTAGGTCTAACCTGCCATAAAGGCAGTGCCAGTATGCTTTTAATCTGCCAAAGGCATGTTCTAGGGTCCTTCTGTGCCTGTTCAGCCTATTGTTGAAGCACTCCTTGCTGCTGTCAAGGTTTCCCATGTAAGGCTTCATAAGCCATGGGAGTAATGGGTACACTGGTTTTCCCAGGATCACTATGGGCATTTCAACACCCCCCACTGGAGTCTTCTGGTCTGGAAAGAAAGTCCCTGCTTGAAGCTTTCTGTACAGGCAGTATTCCTAAAGATGCATGAGTCATGTACCTTCCCGGACCACCCTGCGTTGATGTCAGTGAAACACCCATGGTGATCCACAAGCGCCTGCAATACCATAGAGAAGTACCCTTTTCTATTGATGTACTCCTTTGCAAGATGGTTCAGGGTCAAAATTGGAATATGTGTGCCATCTATCGTGCCAATCTCATTGATGCAAAGCCCTCCAATATTTCACATGCATTGCCAAGCATCACAGTCCTTTGTAGCAGGATGTGATTAATGGCCCTGCTCATTTGCGTTACCACAGTCCCAACAGTCAACTTTCCAACTCCAAATTGATGTGCGACTGACCAGTAGCAGTCTGGAGTTGTCAGCTTCCACACACATCGATAATCCACAAGCTTCTCCGCTAAGATGGCAGCCCTTGTTTTGGTGTCCTTGCGTCGCAATGCTCCGCACACAGTTCCTGGAAGGTGGCTTTCTGCATCCAAAAGTTCTGCCACCACTGCTCATCATCCCAGATCTGCATGATGCTGTGAGCCCATCAGTCAGTGCTTGTTTCCTGAGCTCTAAGTGACAGTCCACCGTGTTCAGCTGATCTGTGAATGCCAAAAGTAATCTGGTATTATTTTTTCCATGGCACACACCAGGACATAGAATCATAGAATATCAGAGTTGGAAGGGACCTCAGAGGTCATCTAGTCCAAACCCCTGCTCAAAGCAGGACCAATCCCCAACTAAATCATCTCATCCAGGGCTTTGTCAATCCTGACCTTAAAAACTTCTAAGGAAGGAGATTCCACCATCTCCCTACGTAACGCATTCCAGTGTTTCACTACCCTCCTAGTGAAAAAGTTTTTTTCTAATATCCAACCTAAACCTGCCACACAGCAACTTGAGACCATTACTCCTCGTTCTGTCATCTGCTACCACTGAGAACAGTCTAGATCCATCCTCTTTGGAACCCCCTTTCAGGTAGTTGAAAGCAGCTATCAAATCCCCCCTCATTCTTCTCTTCCGCAGACTAAACAATCCCAGTTCCCCCAGCCTCTCCTCATAAGTCATGTGTTCCAGTCCCCTAATCATTTGTGTTGCCCTCCGCTGGACTCTTTCCAATTTTTCCACATTCTTCTTGTAGTGTGGGGCCCAAAACTGGACACAGTACTCCAGATGAGGCCTCACCAATGTCGAATAGAGGGGAATGATCACGTCCCTCGATCTCATGGCAATGCCCCTACTTATACGTCCCAAAATGCCATTGGCCTTCTTGGCAACAAGGGCACACTGTTAACTCATATCCAGCTTCTCGTCCACTGTAACCCCTAGGTCCTTTTCTGTAGAACTGCTGCCAAGCCATTCGGTCCCTAGTCTGTAGCAGTGCATGGGATTCTTCCGTCCTACGTACAGGACTCTGCACTTGTCCTTGTTGAACCTCATCAGATTTCTTTTGGCCCAATCCTCTAATTTGTCTAGGTCCCTCTGTATCCTATCCCTATCCTCCAGTGTATCTACCTCTCCTCCCAGTTTAGTGTCATCTGCAAACTTGCTGAGGGTGCAGCCACACCATCCTCCAGATCATTTATGAAGATATTGAACAAAACCGGCCCCTGGACCGACCCTTGGGGCACTCCACTTGATACCGGCTGCCAACTAGACATGGAGCCATTGATCACTACCTGTTGAGCCCGACAACCTAGCCAACTTTCTATCCACCTTATAGTCCATTCATCCAGCCCATACTTCTTTAACTTGCTGGCAAGAATACTGTGGGAGACCATGTCAAAAACTTTAGTAAAGTCAAGGAATAACACGTCCACTGCTTTCCCCTCATCTATCTCATCATAGAAGGCAATTAGATTAGTCAGGCATGACTTGCCCTTGGTGAATCCATGCTGACTGTTCCTGATCACTTTCCTCTGCTCTATGTGCTTCAGAATTGATTCCTAGAGGACCTGGTCCATGATTTTTCCAGGGACTGAGGTGAGGCTGACTGGCCTGTAGTTCCCCGGATCCTCCTTCTTCCCTTTTTTAAAGATGAGCACTACATTAGCCTTTTTCCAGTCGTCCGGGACTTCTCCCGATCGCCATGAGTTTTCAAAGATAACTCTTATTCCTGTTCAGATTTGGAGCTTGTGATATACCGCATGACCATCCGCAATGTGTTCATAACAGTGACCACAACAGTAGGGAGCAGACAGAGATGGCAGGTGCACAGTAAACAGGGGACATTGAAAAATGCCGCGAAAGGCGGTCGAAAGCCCATGGAATGCTGGGATGGAAAGAAGTGCATCATGGGAAGTTGACCCAAACCCATGATACACTGTAATCCACTCTGCCTTCCCACAACTCTTAGCTGCTGATAGCTACCCAGAGTGCACTGATCTCACTGTTGATGCTAGAGCACCAACTGTGGATGCACTCCGCTGGCAGAAGGAGCATTGTGTGAACATGCACAAGCAATGTAATTATACTCATTTTTGATTGTCAGCTTAATTTGCGTAGACAAAACTCTGTAGTGTAGACAAGGCCATAGTCTGATTTCACTGATTTCTGACTGATTATAAGTAGTGTAAGGTGCTTTATGTCATGAGTAAGAATGGCAGAATTAGGCCTGTTTTGATCACCTTTGTATAGTCTGTTGAAGGTTAAGATCTTGTTAACAGGTGACAAGTTAAGTTCTCTGGAGCTACTAGATATGATGAAGATACCTTGGAGTAGACAGAACTGTGGGACCACCAAGCTTAGTTCATTGTTTCAAGGGAACATTCAATTAAACTGAAAATTAGAACATTTGAAACTGATAAAACAAATACATATTTGCAATGCATGGTTATCCTATAGCACTCATAATCATAAGATACTGCTCCTCTTCTGAGTGGTAGCAGATTACAGGGCCTTGATGGTTGTTTTCCTGTTGGAGGAGAAATCACTGACATGGACATTAGGAATTGCTTAGTGTAATTGCTTCTATTTCCATTGTATACTGTAAACCAGGGGTAGGCAACTTATGGCACATGTGCCAAAGGCGGCACGCGAGCTGATTTTCAGTGACACAGCTGATTCACACTGCCCTGGTCCTGGCCACCAGCCAGGGGCTCTGCAGCCGCCCCCACCTGTGGCCCACTGGCCCCAGCCTGGGGCAATGAGGGGTGCAGACATGGGCAAGAGGGGGCACAGCTCAGCACCCCCACCTTAAAAATTGTTCCAGCACCACTATGCTGGGGTATTTTTAAGTCCTGATTTGCTGCTTACATCAGTATCATGCCACATGGAACAGTGCACTGCGTTTGACTTTGAAATACAATGTACATGCAAAAACTGGAATCAGAATTTTCTGACAGATTTCAAGATTTCCAGCGATTTGGCCCAATGCTTTCTTTTCTAATTAAACCTGAAAAGTTCAACGAAAGTGACTTGGATTTGGTACCCGCATGTCCGTACAGTATGCCAACATTTTTATGGCTGACTTAGAACAACGCTTTCTCAGCTCTCGTCCCCTAACGTCCCTACTCTACTTGCGCTACATTGATGACATCTTCATCATCTGGACCCATGGAAAAGAAGCCCTTAAGGAATTCCACCATGATTTCAACAATTTCCATCCCACCTTCAAACTCAGCCTGGACCAGTCCACACAAGAGATCCACTTCCAGGACACTACAGTGCTAATAAGCGATGGTCACATAAACACCACCCTATACCGGAAACCTACTGACCACTATACTTACCTAAATGCCTCGAGCTTTCATCCAGACCACACCACACGATCCATTTTCCACAGCCAAGCTCTACGATACAACCACATTTGCTCCAATCCCTCAGACAGAGACAAACACCTACAAGATCTCTATCAAGCATTCTTACAACTACAATACCCACTTGCTGAAGTGAAGAAACAGATTGACAGAGCCAGAAGGGTACCCAGAAGTCACCTACTACAGGACAGGCCCAACAAAGAAAGTAACAGAACACCACTAGCCATCACCTTCAGCCCCCAACTAAAACCTCTCCAGCCCATCATCAAGGATCTACAACCTATCCTGAAGGATGATCCCTCACTCTCACAGATCTTGGGAGACAGATCAGTCCTTGCTTACAGACAGTCCTCGCCCCCAACTTGAAGCAAATACTCACCAGCAACCACACACCACACACCAAAAACACTAACCCAGGAACCTATCCATGCAACAAAGCCCGTTGCGAACTGTGTCCACATATCTATTCAAGGGACACCATCATAGGACCTAATCACATCAGCCACACTATCAGAGGCTCGTTCACCTGCACATCTACCAATGTGATATATGCCATCATATGCCAGCAATGCCCTTCTGCCATGTACATTGGCCAAACTGGACAGTCTCTATGCAAAAGAATAAATGGACACAAATCAGACGTCAAGAATTATAACATTCAAAAACCAGTCGGAGAACACTTCAACCTCCCTGGACACTCAATTACAGACCTAAAAGTTGCAATTCTTCAACAAAAAAACTTCAAAAACAGACTCCAATGAGAAACTGCAGAACTGGAATTAATCTGCAAACTGGACACCATTAAATTGGGCTTGAATAAAGACTGGGAGTGGATGAGTCATTACACTAACTAAAAACTATTTCCCCATGCTAATTTTCCCCCACTGTTACTCACACCTTCTTGTCAACTGTTTGAAATGGGCCATCCTGATTATCACAACAATTTTTTTTTTCTCCTGCTGATAATAGCCCACCTTAATCGCACCCCCCATTTTTTCATGTTCTCTCTCTCTATATATTTATATCGTCCTACTGTATTTTCCACTGCATGCATTTGATGAAGTGGGCTTTAGCCCAAGAAACCTTATGCTCAAATAAATTTGTTAGTCTCTAAGGTGCCACAAGTACTCCTCACTCTTTATGCTGATACAGACTAACATGCCTACCACTCTGAAACTTGGATTTGTCTGTATTTCAGTGGATGGGTGTTGAAGATTTTGAAATGCAGCTCTTTCAGTTAAAAAGCTCAGAATTGTGGGCATCAAAGTTTGGAGATCTGCCGAGTGCACTTGAAGCTACGGAGAGAGATCATAGGGCCTCTATTCTGACCTGCTGGATGTCCCTGCCAGTGAAATTTAACTGTTTGAAGAAAATTGCGTTTGCAATGCTTTCAGCATTTGGATCCACATACCTGTGTGAACAGGTATTTTCACACACGAAATCTGCCCTCTGTCCCTCGGAGCCGGTTAACAACTGATCACTCAGAAGCCTGTGTGCAGCTTAAAATATCCAAATACGTGCAAGACATTGGAAAACGCAGCAAGGAAAGCAAGGCAAAGAGGTGGTTAAACAGCATATAGACAAAGCCATCTTTCAGGAATTTCAACGAAAGCACCAATACCCAGGTTTTGGATGCAACTCTTTTCCAAGAATTGACTCTGGTTAATGAGATTAAGGTGGAGAGCAAACTCTCCTTCTGCTTTAAACAGCTCTGCCAAAAAAGAAAGTAAATCACAAAACTAACAACAATGTAGCAGTTCTTCAGACTAAACAGTACTTGAATGCATAAAGGGGTAACTGTGTAGTGATGATGACAATATCACTGTGGTCAAGAGCTTTGTCGGATTCAGAAAAGGATCAAACACTTATATGAATAATGAGAATAACCAGTTGTATTAGATAGGATAAAAAGCCACACAAGCAGTTTGGCAGGGATGTAAACCAACATCATTCAGGGCATAAGCCAAAATCAAGGATGGAAGCTGGAAAGAAATTTCCTCTATGGGTAAGCTATTCCACTATTACCCACTTCAGACTTTCTTATACTTTCCACTAGAGTTGATAGTAGTGGTCATAGTTGGAGACAGCCTACTGAAGTAGATGGACCAGTGGCATCTTCAGGCATGGCAATGCCCAGGTGGTGACTTGTCATTACACCAAAACTCAGCCCAGGATTAAATTGTCATAGAAGACATCTAGATCTGGGAATGACCCTGGGTTTCTGGCTCTTAATCTGTTGCAGCTCAAGTCCATTAGAGAGGTGACCAGCACATGATTGGCCCCTTCTATTCAAGTGCCTCCCTTAAGTCAATACTGAAAATCACTAGTAATCCTTGTGAGAGGAGACTGAATAGTACCATCATGATAAACAAGGCTGCAATGGGAGTCACTAGAGAAGACTCTGAAGGGCAAGGGCCATGTTAGGAATCATTACCATTCCACCTGCGGTTTTGTTCAATATCTTCATTAATGATCTGGAGGATGGCGTGGATTGTACCCTCAGCAAGTTGGTAGATGACACTAAACTGGGAGGAGTGGTAGATAAGCTGGAGGATAGGGATAGGATACAGAGGGACCTAGACAAATTAGAGGATTGGGCCAAAAGAAATCTGATGAGGTTCAACAAAGACAAGTGCAGAGTCCTGCACTTAGGATGGAAGAATCCCATGCACCGCTACAGTCTAGGGACCGAATGGCTCGGCAGCAATTCTGCAGAAAAGGACCTAGGGGTTACGGTGGACGAGAAGCTGGATATGAGTCAACAGTGTGCCCTTGTTGCCAAGAAGGCCAATGGCATTTTGGGATGTATAAGTAGGGGCATTGCCAGCAGGTCGAGGGACGTGATCGTTCCCCTCTATTCGACATTGGTGAGGCCTCATCTGGAGTACTGTGTCCAGTTTTGGGCCCCATACTACAAGAAGGATGTGGAAAAATTGGAAAGAGTCCAGTGGAGGGCAACACAAATGATTAGGGGACTGGAACACATGACTTATGAGGAGAGGCTGAGGGAACTGGGATTGTTTAGTCTGCGGAAGAGAAGAATGAGGGGGGATTTGATAGCTGCTTTCAACTACCTGAAAGGGGGTTTTAAGAGGATGGATCTAGACTGTTCTCAGTGGTACCAGACGACAGAACAAGGAATAATGGTCTCAAGTTGCAGTGGGGGAAGTTTAGTTGGATGTTAGAAAAACTTTTTGGTGGTGAAGCACTGGAATGGGTTACCTAGGGAGGTGGTGGAATCTCCATCCTTAGAGGTTTTTAAGGCCCAGCTTGACAAAGCCCTGGTTGGGATGATTTAGTTGGTGTTGGTCCTGCTTTGAGCAGGGAGTTGGACTATATGGCCTCCGGAGGTCCCTTCAAACCCTGATGTTCTATGATTCTATCTTTGATTAATGCAGATACAAAGAAAGCCACACAAGCCAAAAAGAAACGAAAAACGGGGAACTAAAACAACAAAAATCTGTATCAAAAACCCTTCTCAAACTAAAACGAGAACTGGAATGGTAAAGTAATATAACAAGAAGGTGACTTTTAGACTTTGATGCAGATGTTTCCTATCCTCCAGCATGAGTCACACATATTGTTGGTTTATTTATAACAGTACTGCCATGTTCAGCAGTAATGTAAATCCTTATAATAAAATAGAGAGAGAGTGCACACAGCAGGGTTAGTGCTGCTATTCCACATATTTTCTTTAATAACACCTGGGGGCCTGCAGGAGCTGACAGCTCTGAAAGCAGTGGCTGTTGACAAGGCATAGCACAGCATTACTCCTTAAACTACTTTTCAAATGCAGTGATCACTGAAATCAGCAGAAACTCATTCTAAATGCGTAAATGGAAGGAAGTAACATTAGTGATTAAGCATTTCAGAGGCTGCCGGAGGAAAAAAAAATGTCTGTGCTCTCCTTTAAAAGATTCATATATGAAAGAAATGAAAATCCTAGACTTTGTCTCTTTTTAAGAGCAATGCAATGATATTGGAAAGGTAGTGGGTTGATAAAAGCAACAGGGCTTTGGGATTGAAACCTACTGTAGAAATGTTTGCTGGATCTACCTTTTCAGCTCTGTTAAACTGTATTTTTAAATTCTTGGCCTCACCTGTCATAGAGGGATGTACACGTCCCAAATTTGCAGGTCGGCTCAATGTTTGCCTTTCATCAGAAAAATAACCTTTGAAACTGAAACTCTTAAAATGAAAAAAAATCTGGGGATCATATGGCTCAGGAGACTGGGAATTTGGATTCAGAGGTGTTCAGCTGTCAATTGGTTCAGGTTGCTAATGACAGAAGGTCATTGCCATAGGATGGCTATTTCATGCCCTAGGTGAAATGTGTTGGTGGCCCCATTGCAGTAATGCTTTTTGTTCAACAATTGTTCACATCACAAAAACCAGTGTCGCAGAATTGGTTTAGGCAATCTTACCAGAGGGGACAAAGATTAATTAAGACTGGAGCGTGAACTACTCTTTCACCTTTAGATGTGGTCCCGCCAGGCAGTGATAAGGATAGCATCTGTAATACCATTCCCAATGCTGTGCCTTTGGGACCCAGTGCCACTCTCAGATACATAACCTACCACCCACTGAGTATTGATGGACAGAGCACTTCTGTTTGTCTGGGCAGAAATGGGCACTTTATGTTAGTTTAATTCACATGGCTGCCAACCCAGCAATTGTCACAAATCACTTAAAAATATAAAACAGTTTTAGCTTTGTAATGATTTGAAGAACCCGCCTGTACACATGTTGGTTGATATTATGAAGTTGTTACTATGAAAACTGAAACATGAATGCCTCTCTGTCTGTATATTCACCATGAGCTAACAGAGTTGTATTACATCTTTCCCAGAACAGGACAAATGGAGCATCATCAACATAAACAACTGTACTCTGACCACACAGTAGTTATACTAAGGGTGCCCAAGGTGGGAAACTTCTCTCCATCTTCCCTCAACAGGGTCTGGGGCTTGGGGAGTGGAAATTCCCCTAGAAGGACATAGAGGAGGAGGTTATAAAAGGAGTTATAAAAGGACTCACGGGGAAGACAAAAAGAGCTGCACAGGAAGTTTGAGCAGATGAGGGGAAGGGGATGGACAGGCAAGGTCAGAGAAGGCGAGCTGTTTTAGAACTCAAGCTATGTATGGCAATATAAAGTTCCTAGACAGCTCCAGAAGACCATGACCCAGCCCCATAAATGCAGTGGTGTAGAAACCGAGACAGGGAAATATATGTAGGGTTTGTTATTTTGGTAAAGACCTATGTATTTCTCATCCTATTATAGAAAAAAATAATAAAGTTGTAGAGTCCTGTGCAAAGTCTGTATGTGTTATATGCTACCCCTTCTCATGAGCCCGCAGAGACAGTTACACTGTAACCCAGAAGGCTCATGCCTTTGGTGGAATTTTGGCAGAGGGAGTGTTTAAAGCTAAGGAGAAGCCTGAGGGGTCAAAACTGATTCCAGCAGCTGCTAGAGCAGGGGTGGGCAAACTTTTTGGCCTGAGGGCCACATTGGGGCTCTGAAACTGTATGGAGGGCTGGGTAGGAAAGGCTGTGCCTCCCCAAGCAGCCTGGCCCCCACCCCTTATCTGCCCCTCCCACTTCCCACCCCCTGACTGCACCCATCAGAATTCCCGACCCATCCACCCCCCCGCTCCTTGTCCCGACTGCCCCCTCCTGGGACTCCCTGCCCCTAACCGCCCCACCAGGACCCCACCCCCAATCTAACCCCTCCTGCTCCCTAGACCCTGACTACCCCGACCCCTATCTACACCCCCACCCACTGACAGGCCCCCTGGGACTCCCATGCCTGTCCAACTTCCCCCTGCTCCCTGTCCCCTGACTCCCCCCCGGGACTTCCTGCCCCTTATCCAACCCTCCCACTTCCAGTCCCCTTACCATGCTGCTCAGAGCACCAGGACTGGCAGACGTGCTGCCCAGCAGGAGCTTGCAGCCCTGCCTCCTAGAGCGCTGGCAGCATGGTGAGCTGAGGCTGTGGGGAGGGGGGACAGCACGGGAGAGGCCTTGGGCTAGCCTCCCTGGCCAGGAGCTTAAGGGCCAGGCAGGATGGTCCAGTGGGCTGGATGTGGCCCACAGGCTGTAGTTTGCCCACCTCTGTGCTAGAGCTTATATGCACTAGTCCTGGTGAGTTTTAATAAGGACTCAGACACAAGGCTAAGGTGAAGGGATATTTTACTAGAGCTGGTAGAAAATGGAGAAATTGCAAATACTGCAGGTATAGTGGCTTAACTAGTTCCTTTTTAAGGTAAAACATAGCTATCTGTAGTTTGACCCCAGAGGCAGTACAAAAGAGGGTAGGGCTCAATGAAGATGGGGTTGAGGAGAATAATAGTTTCCAGTTGAACAGATTCAATGTCCTCAAGGTTGTGGAGTCCAGGCTTCTTCTTCAGTCTTCTACATTCAACTTGACTTCCATATAGTATGAAATCAAGGACTCTTCTAGCTTATAGCACCCTGATATGGAATAGGTTCTTCAGTAATCTGGTAAAGCCATATCTTGAAGGTACTGAACTGGTTTGAAGCTGACAGTTTTGTTTTAAAAGTTGCCCATGTTGTGCAGTGAAGGAGTCATGCAGGTTAAGTGTTTTGTAGTATATACAGTGTGTTAGAGGGAGAGAGCCTGAGACATGAGGCCTGGTATGTAGTGTGAGGCCTGAACTAAAGTAGTAGTCAGGCCCTGCTGATATAAAGCAAAGTTTATATCAGGCTGTGAGCAGAAGTCAGGCCCTGTCACAAAGCACACCTGCTTGCAAGTTCACAGAACCTGGCAAGAATAGGGCTAGCATTGCAAAAACACACATATTCCTAAGAAGTACTAGACACAGACTGTTCACACAAACACATTCCAGAAGGGTGGTACCAGAACACCCTGATATCAAGTATGGTGTAAACTCACTCTCCAAAGTTAACAGGGAAACATCAACCTCTCTTAAAGATAAGGCCAGGAGGACAGTGTGAGGGGTAGGGATGTTTTGATCCGACCTACATGAACAAGGTAAAGGGTGGTAACTAACTACTTCAGAGGGGTAATAGGCAATTTGTTTGTATCGGTGTATGAAGAGGGGTCTCAGAGGGAGTGTCTTTGACTAGCCAAGGGGGAATGGAAAGTCCCACTATTCACTGAGCTCATGCATGGGCATACATGTGTTAGAGTCTACGGGATACTGGGCACATGCTTAGTTGACAATAAATCTGACCAGGTGCCGTCGCTACTGAAATGGGTCTGTGATCTTTGTGGGAAGTTCGATTGAGGTCTGCTGGGTCGGTTATCTGTGCAGAGCTGGTGCAGTACACAGGAAGAACACACACGTAGCCAACAACTAACTAAATACGGGACCTAGCGCAATGGTCCTGGTCTGTGATTAGGGCTGCTAGGTACTACAATAATACAAATAAATACAATGGACACATTTTTTAAGGATAACTAAATGATAAGGATACTTTTGATAAGGATTCATTTGCTGGGTTTGGATTCTGGGCTCAATTTAGGACAGCTGGATTTATGAGGCATCAGACTGCATATTTCCATCTCAAAGAGTTTACAAATTGTGCGTTGTTGAAACTGGAGGAGCTTGTAAGTCCCACAAACTGAGTGGCTCAGATTTTCTTCAAAGATCAGGGACATAACATTAAATAAATGGGATTAATGGACCAGTAAAGTTCATAAATGAAGCATTTATCAGGAAATCAGGAAATTATCAGGAATTTATCAGGAAATTCTAGTGCTCCATCTTAATTTTTGTTATCTTGTACATAATTATTCAAATGCATTTTATTTTTATATCACCCTATATTATTTATAAATAATATTTGATACAATACAAAGTGGAAATCCTTATAGAATTTGACACTTAGTATGCCAAACCAATCTAATTTCCTCCTTTGTGGATGGCCTAGTGGATGGTGGGAAGCAATAGACATGATATAGCTTGATTTTTAGAAAATATTTTCACATAGTCTCATGTACTCTTAAGTAAACTAGGGAAATGCCATCTAGATGAAACCACTATAAGATGGGTGTACAACTTGTTGAAAGAGAATACTGAACAAGTATTTATTAATGTTTCACTATCACTTTGGGAGGGTTTATCTAGTGGTCCTGGGCATGATATTATTTTATACTTTTATTAATGACTCGGATAATGGAGTGGAGAATATGCTTATAAAATTTTCAGATGACACCATGTTGGGAGGGGTTGCAATCACTTTGGAGGACTGAAAATAATTGAAAATGACCCTGACAAATTAAAGAATTGCTGTGGAATCAACAAGATGTAAGTCAATAAAGGTGAATGGAAAGTATTTCACATAGGAAGGAAAAATCAAGTGCACAACTACAAAATGGGGAATAACTAGCTAGGTGGTAGTGCTGTTGAAAAGATCTGGAGGTTACAGTGGATCACAAATTGAACATGAGTCAAAAATGTGATGCAGTTACAAAAAAAGCTCATGTATACAAAGAGGCATATTGTGTGTAAGACAGAGGAGGTAGTTATCCCACTTTGCTTTGCACTGATGAGGCCTTGGCTGGAGTATACAATTTGGGGTGCCACACTTTCGGAAAGTTGTGGACAAAATGGAGAGAGTCCACAGGAGAGCAATAAAAATGATAAAGCATTTAGAAATCCTGACCGATAAGGAAAGGTTTAAAAAACTGGGCATGTTTGGTCTTGAGAAAAGACTGAGATGGTGGTGGTGGTGTGTGTGGGGGGTCTGATAGTCTTGAAATGTGGCAAGGGGTGTTATAAAGAGGAGTCTGATCAACTGTTCTCTGAAAGTAGGACACAAAGTAATGAGCTTAAGTTGCAGGAAGGAAGGCTTAGGCCTTGCCTATACTGGCAAGCTTCTGTGCAGTAAAACAGCTTTCTGCGGTGTAACTCTCGAGGCGCACACACTGCCAAGCCACTTAGGGCACAGAAACTGTGCAGTTGCAGCGCTGTAAAAAACCCACCCCAATGAGAGGCGTAGAGCTTTCTGTGCTGGGGCCACAGTGCCGTGGTGCCAGTGTGGATATCCTGGTCCATTACAGCGCAGCAATTGGCCTCCGGGAGGTGTCCCACAATGCCTGTTCTTGCCTTTCTGGTCATCGGTTTGAAGTCTACTGCCCAGCCTTGAGACATATCAACCATGAGCCCCACCCCTTAAATTCTTTGGGAATTTTGAAAGTCTCCTTCCTGTTTGCTGGGTGATGCATGCAGTGGTCTCAGCACATCTTTCCAGGTGACCATGCCTGCTTCATGCACCAGGCGATCCCCGCATGGAGCAATGCCGAGCTGCTGGACCTCATCAGCATTTGGGGAGAGGAGGCTGTCCAGTCCCAGCTGCACTCCAGCCATAGGGATTATGATATCTACAGGCAGATTTCACAATGCATGACAGAAAGGGGCCATGACCGGGACACACTGCAGAGCAGGGTCAAAGTGAAGGAGCTGCGGAAAGCCTACCACAAAGCACGGGAGGCAAACTGCTGTTCCGGTGCTGCGCCCATGAGCTGCCGGTTCTACAAAGAGCTGGACGCGATACTCAGTAGCGACCCCACCTCCACTGCGAATGACACTGGATACTTTGGTGGCTCGTGTGCCAGTTGAGAGTGGACTGAGCTGGGAGGAGGAAATCTTGCATGAGGATGTGGAGGGGGGGATCCAGAGGCAGAGGACGACTCGGAGATCAGAGATGCATGCAGCCAGGAGCTCTTTTCTACCCCAGAGGAGGCTAGCTGATTACAGCTGTTGGAGCTTGGCAAAGTGCAAACAGGAGAGGAGGCCCCTAGTAAGTTGCTTTGATTTTGCGAATCACTGAAGCGAGTTGTTTGGGGCAGGAGGGTTACAGAAAGCAGGCTTGTGTCTGTATGATGTGCATACCATTACATGCCTTGTCTGAGTGGTGGAACAAGGTGTTGATTGACTCCCTCACTTCATGGGAATCTGCCTCAGAGATCTCCATGAAACTTTCATGGAGATACTGGGCAATCCACTGCCACAGGTTCTTTAGAAGGCTTGCTTTGTTTCTTGCCCCATTTAAGGGTAGCTTTCCTGCGGCACTCTGCCATCACTGGTGGGGAACATTGCTCCACACAGGTGAGCTACATAAGGGCCAGGACGGAAGCCGAAGTGTTGGAGAAGACCCTCCCTTGATTCCCTGATCACCCTCAGCAGCGAGATATCTTCCATAATGAACACAGCCTGTGGAAAAAGTGGGGACAGAAATGATTATAAGCCCCCCGTCCCTACAGTGCTGGCTCTCCCTAAGAGTCACTTGCCCAGTGTACAGTACAGTCCTGGAACACTGCTTTCACCTGCCTCTGTGGTTACTCACCATTTTGGGGGTCTTGTGGCTCACGTGTGCTTGCCTGGGGTCAGCCAGTTAGTGATAGGTATGTGAATAGTGGCTGTGTTTTAAATCACCGATCAGTGGTCTGTGTGTTGCAAACAATACTGCTTCTGTAAAATGTTGCATTTTGGCTTCAAGGGTATGACCTTGGGAGCCCAGCCTCCCTCTTTGTTATTGCTGGCTGAACAGCTGCGCAGAATTAGAAATAGGCCACAAAGAACTAAAGAGGACATTCTGTGTGATGTCATGATGCACTCTGTGGCCAAAAAACAAGAATTGAAGGAGTGGTGGGACTGTGAGAAGAGGGACTGAAAGGAGAATGCAGCATGCCAGAACGAAGCCATGGAGTGGCTATTAAATGTTATGGAGCACCAAGCGGACATGCTCCAGGCACAACTAACACTGCAAACCGAGCTGCTCCACACCCGCCCTCACATACAAACTCTTTCCCATGTGCCCCCCAGACACCGCCAACACACTCTTATCAACTTCCTGGCTCCAGTCTGTACCCACTCCTGCCCCATCACAGTCCAGCCTTGCAGACTCCCAGTACTCACTGCACTCAACACCCATCCCTCTGCAGTTTAGTCCTGCTGAAGTACAGTACTTGCTGCACTGAACTCCAAAGGACAAGGTTGCACATGATACCTGGACATACACATATCTTTAACGGTCCTGGGACCCCAGCTCCTCCAGGGATGCTCCCTTCACCCATCCCCCACAGTACTGATGTGTTTTTTTTGTTTGTCTGTCTCCTCCGGTTGTTGTTTTTTAATAAAATAATTGTTTTGGCTTGAAAGCAACCTTTATTGCATTAATTGAAAGCAAACAGAGCCCTGCAAAGCAACAGGCAATTGTCTTAAACCTTCATAGTGCATCGTCTACTCCAATCACAATCACCTCCGAGCATGACCAGCACTGCACTCCCGAGCATAGCAACAAATATTAGTGGCTTTCAGCTTCAAATTGCTGCCTCAAGGCATCCCTGATCCTTATGGCACTGCACCCCTCTAATAGCCCTGGTCTCTGACTGTTCAAATTCAGCCTCCAGGCGCTGAGCCTCAGCGGTCCAGCCCTGAGTGAGCTTTCACCCTTCCCTTCACAAATATGATGGAGTATACAGCACACGGCTATAAGCATAGGAATATTGTCATCAGCCAGGTCTAGCCTCCCATCTAGGCAGCGCTAGTGAGCCTTTAAATGGCTAGAAGCACACTTAAAAGTCATTCTGTACTTGCTCAGCCTGTTGTTGAACCGCTTCTTGCTGCTGTCAAGGTTCCCCTTGTATGGCTTCATAAGCCATGACATTAAGGGGTAGGCAGGGTCTCCCAGGATCACAATGGGCATTTCGACTACCCCTATGGTGATCTTCTGGTCCAGGAAGAAAGTTCCTGCTTGCAACTTCCTGAACAGACCAGTGTTCTGAAAGATGCATGCATCATGCACCTTTCCGGACCAGCCTGTACTAATGTCAGTGAAATGCCCACCATGATCCACAAGCACCGGGAGACCCATAGAGAAATACCCCTTCCGATTAATGTACTCGGTGGCTAGGTGCCTTGGTGCCAGACTTGGAATATGCATGCCATCTATTGCCTCTCTGTAGTTAGGGAAGCCAATTTGTGCAAAGCCATCCACAATGTCATGTGCGTTGCCCAGAGTCACGGTCTTTTGGAGCAGGATACGATTAATGGCCCTGCTTTCTGTCAACACAAGTCCAGTGGGCAATTTTCCCACTCCGAACTGGTTAGCGACCGATCGGTAGCAGTCTGGAGGAGCCAGCTTCCACAGTGCAATCACCACGTGCTTCTCCTATGAAAGGGCAGCTTTCATTCTCATGTCCTTGCACCTCAAGGCTGGGGTGAGCTCATCACACAGTCCCATGAATGTGGCTTTCCTCATCTGAAAGTTCTTCAGCCACTGCTCATCATCCCAGATGTTCATGACATTCCACTGTGGTCAGCCCTTCCGTGAATGGCACAAGCAATCTTGTGTTGTAGTTACTGTACTATTAAGGACTATTTAGAAAAGCTGGATGAGCACAAGTCCATGGGGCCGGATCCACTGCATCCGAGAGTGCTAAAGAAGTTGGCAGATGTGATTGCAGAGCCATTGGCCATTATCTTTGAAAACTCATGGCAATCGGGGGAAGTCCCGGACGACTGGAAAAAGGCTAATGTAGTGCCCATCTTTAAAAAAGGGAAGAAGGAGGATCCTGGGAACTACAGGCCAGTCAGCCTCACCTCAGTCCCTGGAAAAATCATGGAGCAGGTCCTCAAGGAATCAATTCTGAAGCACTTAGAGGAGAGGAAAGTGATCAGAAACAGTCAGCATGGATTCACCAAGGGCAAGTCATGCCTAACTAATCTAATTGCCTTCTATGATGAGATAACTGGCTCTGTGGATGAGGGGAAAGTGGTGGTCCTGTTGTTCCTTGACTTTAGCAAAGCTTTTGACACCGTCTCCCACAGTATGTTTGCCAGCAAGTTAAAGAAGTATGGTCTGGATGAATGGACTATAAGGTGGATAGAAAGTTGGCTAGATTGTCGGGCTCAACGGGTAGTGATCAATGGCTCCATGTCTATTTGGCAGCCGGTATCAAGTGGAGTGCCCCAAGGGTTGGTTCTGGTACCGGTTTTGTTCAATATCTTCATAAATGATCTGGAGGATGGTGTGGATTGCACCCTCAGCAAGTTTGCAGATGACACTAAACTGGGAGGAGAGGTAGATACGCTGGAGGGTAGGGATAGGATACAGAGGGACCTAGACAAATTAGAGGATTGGGCCAAAAGAAATCTGATGAGGTTCAACAAGGACAAGTGCAGAGTCCTGCACTTAGGACGGAAGAATCCCATGCACCTCTACAGTCTAGGGACCGAATGGCTCGGCAGCAATTCTGCAGAAAAGGACCTAGGGGTTACAGTGGACAAGAAGTTGGATATGAGTCAACAGTGTGCCCTTGTTGCCAAGAAGGCCAATGGCATTTTGGGATGTATATGTAGAGGCATTGCAAGCAGATCGAGGGACATGATCGTTCCCCTCTATTCGACATTGGTGAGGCCTCACCTGGAGTACTGTGTCCAGTTTTGGGCCCCAAACTACAAGAAGGATGTGGAAAAATTGGAAAGAGTCCAGTGGAGGACAACACAAATGATTAGGGTACTGGAACACGTGACTTATGAGGAGAGGCTGAGGGAACTGGGATTGTTTAGTCTGCGGAAGAGAAGAATGAGGGGGGATTTGACAGCTGCTTTCAACTACCTGAAAGGGGATTCCAAAGAGGATGGATCTAGACTGTTCTCAGTGGTAGCTGATGACAAAACAAGGATAATAGTCTCAAGTTGCAGTGGGGGAGGTTTAGGTTGGATATTAGGAAAAACTTTTTCACTAGGAGGGCGGTGAAAAACTGGAATGGGTTACCTAGGGAGATGGTGGAATCTCCTTCCTTAGATATTTTTAAGGTCAGGCTTGACAAAGCCCTGGCTGGGATGATTTAGTTGGGGATTGGTCCTGCTTTGAGCAGGGGGTTGGACCAGATGACCTCCTGAGGTCCCTTCCAACCCTGATATTCTATGATTCTATGATACATGGTGAAATCAATGTCGATCTCCTCTTGCCTTTGTAGTTTAAGGAATAACTCCACTGCAACTTGTGATGTGTTAGTGAGAGCGAGGAGCACATTGGTCAACAGTGCGGGATCCATTCCTGCAGACCGAAGAGGCATTCTTGCTCTGCATTTACATAGCTATATATTTCTGAGCACAGTCTTGCCCTTGATATCCAATATGTAGTCTATTGAAGGTTCAAGAATATACTGCACTCAAAACAAGATCTTTACAATTCTTCAGCCTGAACATGAAACTCATTCACATCTTTTTAGGGTTTTTATATTCAACAATATGGCAAGCGAACTGAATATGGAAATGTGATCCTTTGGATCTATGCTAATCACCACCTCAACCACTTTTACATATATATGACATCCCACACCCCAAAGCCAGGCACACCATCCTGAGATAGAGCTGGTTGTATGCAGAGGTTTCCAGTCTGCATGAAAGAACACTGTTGTAGACTGTACTGGTCCAGCTATCATGAGAGAAAAGCTTGCTCTGTAGTGATGGTATCTGAACAGTGGTAACAATGCCTTTGCAATGCCGAGACATACATTTATGTGTGATTACATGGTGTGTTGCAATGGCTTTTAGATGACAAATCTGAGGAACTGTCCCATATTGGGGTGTCAGTAGAGGAGATTTTGGAATATATACAATAAATCACTTGGAACAGATGGTTATGAAGGAACCAGGCGGTTATGAAGGAAATTGCAGAACTACTAACTGTGGTATGTAACCTATCTCTTAAATCAGCCACTGTACCAGATGACTAAAGAATAGCTAAAGTAACTGATTTTAAAAAAAGAGAGAGACTCATGAGGTGGTCCTGGTAATTACAGGCCCCTAAGCCTAACTTCAGTACCAGGCAAATTGGATGAAACTATAGTGAAAAACAAAATTTTCAGACACATAAATGAACACAGTATATTCGAGAAGAGTCAACACAGCTTATGTAAAGGGAAATCATGCCTCACCAATCTATTAGAATTCTTTGACAGTGTCAACAAACATGTGGACAATGGTGATGCAGTGGATATAGTGTACTGGGACTTTCAGAAAACCTTTAACAAAATCCCTCACCAAGGCTTTTAAGCAAAGTAGGTACACATGGTATAAGAGGTCCTCTCCTGGACCAATAACTGGTTAAAATATAGGAATAAATGGTCAGTTTCCACAGTGGAGAGAAGAAAATATTGGGATCTTCCAAGGATCTCTACAGGGATCCGTGCTGTTCAACATATTTGTAAATGATCTGTAAAAAGGGGTAAATAGTGAGATGACACAAAAGTATTCAAGATAGTTAAGTTAAAGTGGACTGTGAAGAGTTAAAAAGGATCTCATAAAATTGGGTGACCAGGCAACAAAAATGCAGATGAAATTCAATATTGATAAAAGTAAAGTAATTCACGTTGGGAAATATAATCTCAACAATACATACAAAATGATGGTGGGGGGGGAGGCTAAACTAGCTGTTATCACTCAAGAAAGATCTTGGAGTAAAGAACAATTAGGAAAGGGATAATAATAAAACAGAAAATATAATAAGGACACTATGTAAATCCATGGTATGCCCTCTCTTTAAAGACTGCATGCAGTTCTGGTTGCCCCATCTCAAAAAAAGATATATTAGAACTGGGAAAAGTACAGAGAAGGGAAACAAAAATGATCAGGGGTTTGGAACAGCTTCCATAAGAGGAGATATTAAAAAGACTGGGACTGTTCAGCTTAGAAAAGAGATGACTAAGGGGAAATATGATAGAGGTCTATAAAATCATGATTGTGTGGAAAAAGTGAATAAGGCAGTGTTATTGGCCCCTTCAGCATAACACAAGAACCAGGGATGACCCAATGAAATTAATAGGAAGCAGATTTAAAACAAACAAAAGGAAGTACTTCTTCACACAATGCACAGTCAACCTGTTGAACTTATTGCCAGGGGATGTTTTCAAGGCCAAAAGTATAATGGGCTTCAAGAAAGAATTAGATAATTTCATGGAGGATAGGTCCATCAATGGCTATTAACCAAGATGGCCAGGGATGCAACCCCATTGTCTGGGTATCCCTAATCTTCTGACTGAAAGAAGCTGGGACTGGATATATGGAGACTATAGGTATAGGAATTTGCTAGGTAATCCATAGGTATAACTTAAGGCAGTAATGTAATGTGCCTACAAGGCTTATGTTATAAATATAAAGGGAAGGGTAAACCCTTTAAAATCCCTCCTGGCCAGAGGAAAAACCCTTTTACCCGTAAAGGGTTAAGAAGCTAGGATAACCTCCCTGGCACCTGACCAAAATGACCAATGAGGAGACAAGATACTTTCAAAAGCTGGGGGGAGGGGAAAAAAAGCCTCTCTCTCTGTCTGTGTGATGCTTTTGCCAGGGACAGAACAGGAATGTAGTCTTAGAAATTAGTAAGTAATCTAGCTAGATATGCGTTAGATTCTGATTTATTTGAATGGCTGAGAAAATAAGCTGTGCTGAATGGAATGGATATTCCTGCTTTTTGTGTCTTTTTGTAACTTAATGTTTTGCCTAGAGGGATTCTCTATGTTTTGAATCTAATTTGAATCTAATTACCCTGTAAGGTATTTATCATTCTGATTTTACAGAGGTGATTCTTTTTACTTTTTCTTCTATTAAAATTCTTCGTTTAAGAAACTGAATGCTTTTTCATTGTTCTTAAGATCCAAGGGTTTGGGTCTGTGTTCACCTATGCAAATTGGTGAGGATTTTTATCAAACCTTCCCCAGGAAAGGGGATGTAAGATTTCGGAGGATTTTGGGGGGAAAGACGTTTCCAAACAGACTCATTCCCAGTAACTGGTGTTAGACGTTTGGTGGTGGCAGCGAAAGTCCAAGGGCAAAAGGTAAAATAGTTTGTACCTTGGGGAAGTTTTAACCTAAGCTGGTAAAAGTAAGCTTAGGAGGTTTTCATGCAGGTCCCCACATCTGTACCCTAGAGTTCAGAATGGGGAAGGAACCTTGACGACCTATAAGACAATACCTTACCTAAACAAGGTATAAGGTCCAAAAGCCTTAACATCAGCAGCTAACCAGGAGTAACCGTGGATCATAAGATATCACAAGACAGAAAGATTAAACTGCTGACAGGTAAAGACTAAAAAGGCTAAACTGCTGAGGGGTAACCACAAGATGATCGTTCATAGCAGCTTGGGATATTTTAAGTTAGGAACATCAGCAGATGTGTGACTACCAGAGTGCCATGGTAATTAATTGATGTATAGGCTATTAAGCTTGAGATAAACAGATTAGGAACCTGCTGGAGAAAAGTACCCCAACATTAGTAGGGTGGGGAAATACAGATGAAGAAAAGCGGATGAAGCCCCTACTCAGTATGTATTGGGCACAGTGGCATCAGCATAACACACTATAAAAGTTGAATCCCTGGCCTGTGTGCCTTGGGAGATGTAACTCCTGAGAGAGGCCAGGATGATGACCTCTGGTGGTGGGGATGATGGTGAGGATGATGAGGATGACAAACACTTTGGATCCTCTTGTGTAATGGTGTGATTATATGATCAGGTGCTCAGATTACTTTCTGTATTAGCTTTATCTGTGTTAGTATTTGTAACTTTACTAATTGTGCTAATAGAACTATTGCAAATTCAGAAGTTTTTTCCTAAGTGTGAGTGTTACAACCATCCCCACTGGGGTTCTGAACTGAACAGTAATTCTGATAATACTGAGACTAATCTTGGGATAAGAACCCACCGAACCTCAGACTGTTAACTGTGAATTCTTAAGTAATCAGTATAGTTAATAGACAATCAATAGATGAGGGAACGGACCAGGGAATGGATCACTTGGTGAATTGGCCTGTTCTGTTCAATCCCACTGAAGTATCAGGCACTGACCACAGTCAGAAGACAGGATACTGGGCTAGATGGACCATTGGTCTGAGCCAGTATAGCCATTCTTATATTCTTATGTTAATAGAATACTTTTCATAGTGTAGATAGCCCCTCCGCTCATCGTCCTTCCCCCTCCCCAAGTCTTTTTTAATACAGAGGTGGTTGCTAATGGAAGATAACTGTTTTAAAACTCTATAGAGCCATGAGGCCAGAACTGGCACTGAAACCCAAGAATTCCTGGTTCCTAGTGTCTATGATATAGTAACTAGACAACAGTGCATTTTTTTCTGGGATGTTTTCATAGAATCATAGAATATCAGGGTTGGAAGGGACCTCAGGAGGTCATCTAGTCCAACCCCCTTCTCAAAGCAGGACCAATTCCCAACCAAATCATCCCAGCCAGGGCTTTGTCAAGCCTGACCTTAAAAATATCTAAGGAAGGAGATTCCACCACCTCCCTAGGTAACCCATTCCAGTTTTTCACTACACTCCTAGTGAAAAAGTTTTTCCTAATATCCAACCTAAACCTCCCCCACTGCAACTTGAGACCATTACTCCTTGTTCTGTCATCAGCTACCACTGAGAACAGTCTAGATCCATCCTCTTTGGAACCCCCTTTCAGGTAGTTGAAAGCAGCTGTCAAATCCCCCCTCATTCTTCTCTTCCGCAGACTAAACAATCCCAGTTCCCTCAGCCTCTCCTCATAAGTCACGTGTTCCAGTACCCTAATCATTTGTGTTGTCCTCCACTGGACTCTTTCCAATTTTTCCACATCCTTCTTGTAGTTTGGGGCCCAAAACTGGACACAGTACTCCAGGTGAGGCCTCACCAATGTCGAATAGAGGGGAACGATCATGTCCCTCGATCTGCTTGCAATGCCTCTACATATACATCCCAAAATGCCATTGGCCTTCTTGGCAACAAGGGCACACTGTTGACTCATATCCAGGTTTTCGTCCACTGTAACCCCTAGGTCCTTTTCTGCTGAAGTGCTGCCGAGCCATTCGGTCCCTAGTCTGTAGCGGTGCATGGGATTCTTCCGTCCTAAGTGCAGGACTCTGTACTTGTCCTTGTTGAACCTCATCAGATTTCTTTTGGCCCAATCCTCTAATTTGTCTAGGTCCCTTTGTATCCTATCCCTACCCTCCAGTGTATCTACCTCTCCTCCCAGTTTAGTGTCATCTGCAAATTTGCTGAGGGTGCAATCCACACCATCCTCCAGATCATTTATGAAGATATTGAACAAAACCGGTGCCAGGACCAACCCTTGGGGCACTCCACTTGATACCGGCTGCCAACTAGATATGGAGCCATTGATCACTACCCGTTGAGCCTGACAATCTAGCCAATTTTCTATCCACCTTATAGTTCATTCGTCCAGACCATACTTCTTTAACTTGCTGGCAAGAATACCGTGCGAGACCATGTCAAAAGCTTTGCTAAAGTCAAGTGACAACACTTCCACTGCTTTCCCCTCATCCACAGAGCCATTTATCTCATCATAGAAGGCAATTAGATTAGTCAGGCATGACTTGCCCTTGGTGAATCCATGCTGACTGTTTCTGATCACTTTCCTCTCCTCTAAGTGCTTCCGAATTAATTGCTCCATGATTTTTCCAGGGACTGAGGTGAGGCTGACTGGCCTGGTTTTAGCAGGAGTGTTGTGAGCAAAACACAAGAACTAATTCTTCTGCTCTACTCCGCACTGATTAGGCCTCAGCTGGAGTATTGTGTCCAGTTCTGGGCAACACATTTCAGGAAGGATGTAGAGAAATTGTAGAGAGTCCAGAGAAGAGTGACAAAAATGATTAAAGGTCTAGAAAACATGACCTAGGAGGGAAGATTGAAAAAAATTGGGTTTGTTTAGTCTGGAAAAGGGAAGACTGAAAGGGGACATGATAACAGTTTTCAAGTATGTAAAAGGTTGTGTCAAGGTTCCTCCCCCACTCTGAACTCTAGGGTACAGATGTGGGGACCTGCATGAAAAACCTCCTAAGCTTATCTTTACCAGCTTAGGTCAAAACTTCCCCAAGGTACAAAATATTCCACCCGTTGTCCTTGGACTGGCCGCTACCACCACCAAACTAATACTGGTTACTGGGGAAGAGCTGTTTGGACGCGTCCTTCCCCCCAAAATACTTCCCAAAACCTTGCACCCCACTTCCTGGACAAGGTTTGGTAAAAAGCCTCACCAATTTGCATAGGTGACCACAGACCCAAATCCTTGGATCTGAGAACAATGAAAAAGCATTCAGTTTTTTACAAGAAGACTTTTAATAAAAAATAGAAGTAAATAGAAATAAAGAAATCCCCCCTGTAAAATCAGGATGGTAGATATCTTACAGGGTAATTAGATTCAAAAACATAGAGAACCCCTCTAGGCAAAACCTTAAGTTACAAAAAAGATACACAGACAGAAATAGTTATTCTATTCAGCACAATTCTTTTCTCAGCCATTTAAAGAAATCATAATCTAACACATACCTAGCTAGATTACTTACTAAAAGTTCTAAGACTCCATTCCTGGTCTATCCCCGACAAAGAAGAATATAGACAGACACACAGACCCTTTGTTTCTCTCCCTCCTCCCAGCTTTTGAAAGTATCTTGTCTCCTCATTGGTCATTTTGGTCAGGTGCCAGCGAGGTTACCTTTAGCTTCTTAACCCTTTACAGGTGAGAGGAGCTTTCCCCTGGCCAGGAGGGATTTCAAAGGGGTTTACCCTTCCCTTTATATTTATGACAGGTTGTTAAAAGGAGAAGGGAGAAAAAATGTTCTTAACCTCTGAGGACAGGACAAGAAGAAATGAGCTTAAATTGCAGCAGTGGTGGTTTAGCTTGGACATTAGGAAAAACTTCCTAACCTTCAGAGTTGTTAAGTACTGGAATAAATTGCCTAGGGAGGTTGTGGGATCTCCATCATTGAAGATTTTTAAGAGCAGGTTAGACAAACACCTGTCAGGAATGTTCTAGATCAGTGGTTCTCAAACTAGGGCCACTGCTTTTTCAGGGAAAACCCCTGGTGGGCCGGGCCTGTTTGTTTACCTGCTGCGTCCACAGGTTTGGCTGATCGCGACTCCCACTGGCCACGGTTCGCCACTCCAGGCCAATGGGGGCTGCGGGAAGCGGCGCAGGCCGAGGGATGTGCTGGCTGTCCTTTCTGCAGCCCCCATTGACCTGGAGCGGAGAACCGTGGCCAGCAGGATCTGCGATCGGCTGAACCTCCGGACGCAGCAGGTAAACAAACTGGCCCGGCCTGCCAGGGGCTTTCTCTGATGAAGCGGCGGCCCTAGTTTGAGAACCACTGGTCTAGATAATACTTAGTCCTGCCACGACTGCAGGGGATTGGACTAGATGACGTCTCAAGGTCCCTTCCAGTTATATGATTCTATTATTCTATGAAGCATAAAATGACAAAATCAAAATAAATATTTTATGAAAGGCAAATAACCTATTTACATATGTGGAGGAAAAATGCACTGGACCCAAGTAGGCCTAAACTTCCCAAGTAGGCCTAAAACTTTGGTCAAGCTAACTGTGTGTATAGAGCATAAGAAAAGAGTGAGGAAAATTCCATTGTGAGGCAATTGCAACAGCACAGCTTAAGAAATGTAACCCTAATAGCTAGAAATTAGGAAAGACCCGTTAACCGCAAAGAACAATCTGTCAGTAACAGGAAAAGCTTGTTTTGCTATATTCCAAATAAGGAAAGCTGCTGTTAAAGCTTGCACTATATGCCAAATAAGGGAAAATGCTGTTGAAGGAAAAGTGCTTAACAAATTGTGGTTTTAAGATACATAAACCCGTGTATTTTCTGTTTATGCAGAGCAGCTTCGGCTGACTCTCCCTGTATGCGCATGCTTGAATAAACGGACCTCAGACTTGGTTCTGATCCAAACACAGTGTGAGGTTAATTTTCCACTACACATACAACTAATGTATAGCTGTTGAGGAAAAATATTTAGGCTTTGTTGGATGGTTTACATAAAGTTGGTTAATTATTTCTGTTCCACATAAGGCTTTTCGTTTGTTCAAATATAATTATTCTAAAAAGCTGAGCCAAGAGTCCCTTTCTGCACCCCATAATCTTAGGAACTTTTCTTATTGCAGAAAATAGCTCTTATGACTTAAAATGGGTTTAGAAGTGTCATTTTGAGAACATGATTGGAAGTGAGATTGCAGTGCCAGATATCACTAAGCATAACAGTATATTATGTAACATTTATAGCTCTCTTTTGTCCAATGGCTTTCTATGCTGGTTAACTGAAAAATTCTATCATTGTCATTTTGTGGCCCAGAGTGCAATGTGATGTTATTTAATAAGATGTATAACCTTCTTGCCTGCCTATTCTTGTCGACACTGTTAAATAGGGTATACATACATCATCATGACTGTGGCAATGGTTCTTGTTGATCTAGTTATGGATTCCAAAATATTTCATTAAAAGACACTTTGACATTATTTTTTTAAAAGAGAGAGAGAGAGAGAGAGAGAGAGAGAGAGAGGGAGATGTTTAGCTTTAGTTTCATACCCTTTTATCCCACAACCCTACAAAACATTTACAAGGTAACACACAGGGAGGTAAAGGTACTTACAGAGCTCTGTGTGAATTAAAAACAGTGAAGATGGTCACCAGCTATAGTATTCTCAGATTAAATTGCAGCAAAATAAGTCTTCATGTTATGTCTCCTACTCTCTGCTCTATTGCTCATTTGTAAAAACAAACATTTGCCATGAAGACATAACTGTCAATTTAGGCTAACTAAGACAAATGAGATAATGATGCCAGTGACAGCTTTGAGTTGACAAATCGAGAACGATGTCCAGCTCCAAGCTTTCCTTTCCTGCCAGAAGGTCTATATGCTAACACCAACTAATTTGCCAACCTTGGCCCTGTATTGTTTGACAAAGGCAGAGCATCCCAATTTATTACAGATGTAACATTAATTTGGATACAAACCATAGCTGCAGCTGGTAATCTATGCAACCTCTTCACATAGGAACCAATCAAAAACAAATGTGAGGGAAAGTTTACTTAACACCGAATGATACAGAGAAAAAGATGATGGAAGAAGAAATAAATAACTGTATAAATAAATCCACAACAGCACTTAACTTTCACTTTCTCAAATCCTATTTACAGTCTCAGAGATCATTTTCCTTTGCTGGCCCTTGCTTAGTGCCAAAAGATAATTCAGAGTGTTTGCTCAAATTCCATATCCAAGACAAAAAGAACACATTAGACCTTCTGTTTATTCAAAGAGCTGTAACACAGTGAAAAGCTTTTGATGTGTTTGAAACATCCAGTTAAACTCATTTCTCTCCCAATCGTTGTTTTAAAAAGCTTTTTAAGATACTATAACTGTTTTTTTTTTCTTTTTCCAAAGCTTCATAAACAAAATAAATAAAGAGGCTCCTGATTAGAAATTTAGTTCCATTTTCGTAAATGTCTTAATGGGAAAGATTGCATTTATATCAGTTCACTACAGATACAACCTTTTAATATGGATTGAAAATGCATTTCACAGATATCAGGAGCATAAAAGGACAAAAATGAAAACTTGTCAGTTTATACGAATTCTGACAATCTTTTAAGGGGGAGGATGGATTGATGATAGTGAGTTAATTTTTTCTTTACCTTAAAAAATAAAATGTTCTCTTAGGCAAAACTCCTATTGACTTCAACCAAAATCATGCCAGAGTTGGGGCTGGAGCACTGGAACCTGTAAATGGAGTGTTAGTCTTGTGCCAATACATAAAGGACCTGATCCAATTTCATCAAAGTCATCAGTGGGAGCTGGAAAATGCATGTAATGGTGCTTATGGATGTAACAAAGATGTTTTAACATCTCTGTTTACTTGAGTAGAGGAATGGTAACTTCTATGACCTGGGATTCTATTCAGATCCATGGCAAAACTCCTGATAACTTCAGTCAGAGTCAAATTTGAATTCTATCTTAAGTTTACATAGGTGTAATTTCAAGCAGAGCCCTTGTGTAGCTGAGGGCAGAATTGAGACCCCACAGTTAACTGATCCAGTCACATTTAAATAAAGCTATCGACAAAGGATGAAACAAAAGAATACTATTAAAATACTTCCAGAAGATGCACCTTCAAAATGAAAATTGGTACAGGAATAGAATTTTACTAAACATTTTGAATTCTACAGACAGTAATTAGATAAATAAATTGCATTAGTTTTTCCTGTGCTCTGAATGCATGTGGGAAGTAGTTCTGATCTAGTAACGATGTTGTGAGCTTTTGATTATGTAATATGATGTGCTTGATGTATCAAGTGATGTTACAAATTTGGTGGGATAATATATGATCGCAATAGAACTGCTACTGACGTCAATGGAAATTGCATACATGGACCAAGAGCAGCAAATGGCCCTTAATTTAGGATATCTCACTGAAAAAAAATGTTTATGCATTTGCTCACATTTTATCTAAAATTTGTCCATCCTCAGATCATTCAAATAGCAATAAATATATCAGTGTCACTTTCCTCCTATTATAATGTAGCTATGCTAACATTCGCTTTTAACATGGATCAGGAAAATTAATCATGTTCTGTAAGTAATGTACTTTGAAAGAGAGTGTTCAGACTGGAGTGCATTTTGACTTGTTAAATGATCTAAAAATAAAATATAGGCCTTCTTTTGTAAAGGCATTATTTTAATGTCAGGTAATTATATATCTGACCAGTCAGCTGAAGTAGACATTTCAAATGTAGTGCATTTTAATTTTGCTTTAACTGTATTCTACTATATTTTAGAACATACTTATTCTAGAAATGGCTCAATATGGGCTTAAAATGTTTTCCCTAGAAAGTGGAGATGAGATGAAAAATACATTCAAACTTAAAAATGACATAGTATAATTTTAACTAATGTATCACAGATTCTTGACTATTTTTCATAAAATATTAAGTTCTGGTGTTATTAATAATTATGATTGTTAGTCAACATGTTTAATGCTGTAGAAGATACAAAATTAAGGCAGTTCCTGCTCTGAAGCCCTTACAGCCTATAGACATAATCCTTTAAACCAGGGGTCAGCAACCTTGGCATCCAGCCCGTCAGGGTAAAGCTGCTGGCGGGCCGGGCAGGTTTGTTTATCTGGAGTGTCCATGGGCACGGAGCCCTGCAGCTCCCATTGGCCAGGAACAGCAAACCGTGGCCAGTGGGATCTGCGGGGCTCCGTGCCCATGGATGCTCCAGTTAAACAAACCGGCTTGGCCCGCCAGTGGCTTTACCTTGATGGACCGGGTGCCAAAGGCTGCCGACCCCTGCTTTAAACACTCATGCACTTGAGTAACTTTACTTACATGAGTAAGTACATTGACTTTAATAGAATTACTCACAAGAATAAAGTTACTCTTGTGTATGGGAGTGAATGCTAAAAGACAAAAAGAGATCCCTTTGACATCGAGGATTGTCTTGTGGTTAAAACAGTAGTCTAGAACAAGGCTATATAGTTTGATTCCTACTTTGCCATTGACTTCCTGAGTGATTTTGGACAATTCATTTAGGTTCCAGACCTACAAAGATGTAAACACGTCCTTAACTTTACGTATGCATCTAGGCACTTAATCGACTTTCATCACTGTATATTATCTGAGGGTCTCAAAATCATTAGTGGAATTTATCTTCACAACACCCCAATGATGCCAGAAGGTTTTATTCCTATAATACCTATTTTAAAATAACAAAAAAAAGTATGAATTGGGCTGGCAATGCAGGCTCCGAAGGTAATCTTTGTCATGATAGAAAATACTTTAAATAAGTAGTAATACTTTAAATAAATACTTTACCTAAGTTTTTAACATGGTAAAACTGTTGAGTAAACCAGTCCTTTTTGGGGAAGAAAGGTTTAGTTATTTTGTTCAGTTCTGAGTTGGGAATGATAGTCACTTTCCTGCTTTAGACAAAAGAGACAGACACAAAAGGGAGAGAAGAAATAGGATAGTAGAGATGGGGGAAATATGGCTTTTTTGATGTTCTCAGGATATAGGGAAGCTGGTCAGTCAACATAGATGCTTTAGATTGGCAGGTAGGCCAAAACAGTTGTTGCTGTGGACCCTGGCTCACCATCACAGTCAGGAACAGCATATGGAGTCTGGTCAGGTCCTTGTCCTTCACTGGTCCTTCTTAGACTGAGCAGAACTGGATGGAATGCCTCATCTTGCCGTGCTTGTACAGTTGATTTCAGGATCAGGCATAAAGCCAAGAGAAGGTGATAGGACAGGAGGAAGATAGTGGGGGGATGAAAAGAGAGGAAAGACAGAGCACATTTCACTTGTGGCAGGCTGGGGTCCTTACTGGTGAAGCATTGATGGTTAAGTGTTCCCACTGGAGTATCAAGGTCTGGTGTCATGGTAACAATCCTCCAACCACAGCCACAATGATAGTAAAAGTTCCTTTTTCTCCCTCAAACCTCATTTTTAGGGGCCTTCAAAAGGGTGATGGTTCATCCTCTGATTATTTTGCCAACTCATTAGGCCTAATTTCCAAAGCACCAATTTTGGTCCATTGATTCCTGATCCCTTCTCCTCTTGTTTAGCAGTCATAATCTTAACACAGTCGTTGAGTCTCCTTACAGTTTGAATTAATTCAGCCTGTCTCCTTCTTACATCTTTTCTTAAACAATTTGATATAACAGGTCAATGTAGCAATTTACGAACCTGTACCAACTTTCCATGGGTTAGGCTCACAATTAAAATAGGCCTGCCAGGGCTTAATTATTACAACAGATTGATGCAGTGGATTTAAAGATTTCAACCCTGTGTGACAAAGTTCCTGCTCTACCTTGGTGGGTCTTGCGCTGGCAGATTTGCTCGCCTTGGAGCTTCACGGCAGACCTCAGCTTGGCCTTTTTTCTGAATTAACAGTCGACTCCTCCTGTGTCTGACCAGGAGTTGGGAGGATTTGGGGGGAACCTGGGCCTGCCCTCTACTCCGAGTTCCAGCCGAGGGCCCTGTGGAATGCAGCTATTTAGAGTGCCTCCTGGAACAGCTGTGCAACAGCTACAACTCCCTGGGCTACTTCCCCATAGCCTCCTCTCAACACCTTCTTTATCCTCACCACAGGACCTTCCTCCTGGTGTCTGATAATGCTTGTACACCTCAGTCCTCCAACAGTCTGCATTCTCACTCTCAGCTCCTAGTGCCTCTTGCTCCGAGCTCCTCACATGCGCACCACAAACTGAAGTGAGCTCCTTTTAAAAACCCACGTGCCCTGATTAGCCTGCCTTAATTGATTCTAGCAGCTTCTTGATTGGCTGCAGGTGTTCTAATCAGCCTGTCTTAATTGTCTCCAGAAGGTTCTGATTGTTCTGGAACCTTCCCTGTTGGGAAACGGAACGTCCTTTGCTTGCTCCTCAGCTATCTGCTTTCTATTCTTCCCTAAAGCCCCCGGCCTGGATTTTTCTTACTTTTTTGAACCTGCCTTAGTTTTCCCCTCCCACCAGGCCAGACACTTTTTGTTTTGGTTTGATTTTTTGCTATTTTTTTCTTCTTGCCATTTACGTGCTGGTCAGCCTCCAGCTTGCCGCCAGCACCCCCCCCCCACGCCTGCTTTCGGGCGCAGCTATTTGCCTCAGCTGAGCCCCCGGAGGAGGGGGGGGAAGATTGCTGATTTTGCTGTCCAAAGGGGGGAGTGGAAACCCCCAGACTCAGCCGTTTTGCTGGCAGCTCGGATTTCACAACATTCTCAGCATGCCAGAAGCCTTGGAACACAGCCAACACAGCTGGAGAAGAAGATTTCAGAAGACAGGAGAAACAACCCAGGGAAGCTATAAATCATCGGGAAGGGGCCGTAAGACTGAGTAATTTTCTGAATTATACTCTCGTGGGGGGGAGTTTGACTGTGGTTTACTTGCGTTTGTGGCGGCACAGGGGGTGTGGCGTGGAGTCCCCCCCCCCGATCCATCAGTGCCCCTAACCCCCCCACCATTACTACAACTGTCACGGCCCTCCCGCTGTCCATCCCTACTGGCAACCTGCCATCTGCCTTCGGATCCAGCTGTTCGCTTTGAACTTTGCCTTTCGGACCGGACATAACAGCTGACCAACCGAGACTCTTTGGACAAATGTGTGTGGGTCTGCACCCCCCCACCCTGGATTGCTTATCCCACAGCTTGCCCCTATTACCAGACCCCGATTTGTTTTCCCCCCTCCCAGTCCAACCCCTTCGACTTCCCCCCGCCCCACCTGCAGCCCAGCGGGGAGGAGCGGTTACTTTGCTTTCCCCTCCCTCCTCCTCCTTCCGGTGTCTCCCCATCTCTCCCTGCTCACAATGGCGGGGAATGAGAGGGGCAATGCCCCTTTAATAAAATCAGTTGTCCCTCCCCCATCACCCCCCCCGCCCGACCCCCAAGGTCCCCCCCCACCACTATTGTTAAGATACTTGCCACCCCCACCCCCCGCTGGGGCACTGGTAGCAGGAGGCACCGGGGTGATCACTGCTGCTGCTGTGCCCACCGCCCCCCCAGACTCTAGGAACCCCCCACCCCAGCTGGCTGGAAGGGCCAGGGCGGGAAGAAAGGAAAGGGCCCCGCTAAAACCATAAGCCCTCCATGGCAGGGGCTGCCCCCACCGCTGTGGCCTCGTCATCAACCGTGGCGCTCCTCCCTACATTTCCCTCCACCAGCTCTGCGATTGTCCCTCCCCCGGCCCCCAGAACATATGCCCGGACGGTGACGGCCTCCCCCGTGCCTGCCGCCTTGTCATCTCACCCCCCCTGCCTCCGCTACCATCACCAGCGGCTGGGGCCCTTTCCCCACCTTGACCAGGAGGCACGGCGTCCGTTGCCTCCTGGTGCCTGCCTTGCCCCACGTGGAGACATACGTGCAGGCGTTGGCGAAGGTGGTAGGACCCACGGCTATTGTGGCGGCCTCCAAAATGTATGGGAAGGTTGTTTTTTTCTTAGCTTCAGAGACTGCTCTCCAGGCAGTGGAGAGGGGCCTGGCGGTGGGGGGGGGTGTTTGTCCCCCTACAGCTGCTAGAAGACCTGGGCGTTCGCCTCGTCCTCACCTCCGTTCCTCCCTTCTTATCCAATGCTGCCCTGTTACCCTCTCTCTCCACTCTGGGGAAACTTGTCTCTGTCATCAGCCCTCTCCCGTTGGGCTGCAAGGACCCCACCCTCTGTCACGTTTTTTCGTTCCGCCGGCAAGTGCAGCTTCTACCGCCGGCAGGGGCGCGTGACGGAGAGGCGCTCGAGGGGTCTTTCCTAGTCCCCTACCAGGGAGCCCGCTATCGGGTCTTTTACTCCACCGGAGAGGCCCGGTGCTACCTCTGCCGCTCAGCGAGGCATGTCCGCAGAGACTGCCCTTTGGCCCGGGGGGGAGGGGCACCCGAACCCCCTGAAACCCGGCAGGACATCGGCCCCGTCGCTGCCGACGCCCCTGGCTTCCTGACACCTGAAACCAACCCTCCTCCTACTCGACCCATCGCTGCTCCCGTCCGGATCCAAGAGATACCTTCCCTACAATGCCCGGGCGAGCAAGGGAGTTCCACCCTTGCTATTACCAATCCAGCAGAGCCTATGGAGGAGGGTGTGGCAAGGATATTACCGGGTATAGGAGAGGGCCCGCCCCAAGGAGAAACCCCCGCTCCTCATGCTGCCTCACCGCTATCCCCCAGAACCCCTGAACCATCGCCTCTGCCCCCCAACACGACCCCTGCTAACCAACCCCCAGATGATGCTATGGAGGGCTGGACCCTAGTCCAGGGGAAGCGAGGCAAGCGGAAGGCTCGAGCTCCGCTGCATCCATTCTACGCAGAAGCCCCCCGGAAGACCAGGAAAGGAGGCACTGATATTGAGCCTCCCGCTCCGGCCACGAGTGAGATCCATCCGCTGGTGTCAGGAGGGGAAGACGGACTGGCATTGGAGGGCAGAATCCCCCCTCCACAGGAGACCCTCCCCTCCAAGACTCCTGAGGACGCCCCTTCTGCCTGGATACCACCCGGAGGGCTGGGGGGGTGGGGGTTTCTTGTTGGCAGGGGTGTTCAGGGCCCCCGGATCCCGAGACGACTGTTGAGGCAGGCCCTAGAGGAGAGGCCCCCAGGGTAGCAGGAGCTGGCCTCTCCCCCGTGTATGCGGAGATTGAGGCCCTAGATTTGACCCCGATCATCCAGGGAGAGGATGACCTACTGCTGGCTGGCCTCGAGCTGGGCAACCTTACCCCAGCCCCCCTTTTCCCATGCTCCCTCCCCCTAATTGCCTTTGCAGGCGAGCACCCTGCAGAAGGTGGTCCACCACCTGATGCCATGGCCGCTAAGACCACCATGGAGCCAGTGCCTAGCATTATTGGGAGCCCCCTCCCTTACCTCTTAACCCTTGACTCTGCTCAGGAGGCACTTTCCTTTAGCTGCTTGCCTCCTGAACCCCAGAGCCTTACCCCTGCCCCCACCCCATCCCTGCCCAAGTCCCCTCCTCCTGCAATGCTAATGCTGCCCCTGGGGTTATTTCCTTTCCGCCTTTCACAGATTCCTCCCAGGGAGCAGTCTTTGCACTTTCTAGTCGCGACCCATTAGGAGTTGCAATTTTTTCCCTGCCATCCCCCTCCACCCCAAGGCGTGAAATGAATTTAATAACCCCAGCCTGTCACACGCTCCGTCGGTGGTCTGCACCCTGTCTACCCGCCTTAGCAGACCACGAGGCTGTATTAAGAGTCCCAGCAGGGAACATCCCGGAAATTGTGACCCCACCCCCCCATGAGCTGCGGCATGCACTACGGAAGTTCCTAGAACACACCCGTGGTGCCCGCAATAGGGTACAGCAGGCTCTTCAGCTATGGGGGGACTTTGATCAAATCCTCCAGGCCACAAGGGCCCTTATACAGGAGGGCAGGGGGCAAGGAAGGCGCGGAGCTGCGGACTGTGAGCGAGCCCGCGGCTTCCGACACGATCTACTCATCCACGGGATGGGTCATGGGTTGCTGCACAACCTGCCGGGGGCCCTGAACACCCCCGCCAACAAGAAACCCCCACCTCCCCAGCCCTCCGCATGACGCCTCTTATTATTGCGACCCTGAATACCAGGGGCTGTAGGATGGCTCTCTGCAGGTCCCAGGTGCTCTCTTACCTTCGGGAAGGGGAGTACTCTGTAGTTTTCCTGCAGGAGACCCATACGGACCCGACCGCCGAGGACAGGTGGCGGCTGGAGTGGGGGGACGGGGCATACTTTAGCCACTTCACTACTTGGCAAGCTGGAGTGGCGACCCTGTTCTCCCCCAACCTACGGCCTGAGGTGCTAGGGATCACTGAGGACGTGCCGGGCCACCTGCTGCACCTTCGAGTCTGTATGGAGGGGCTCGTGGTCAATCTTGTTAACATCTATGCCCCACAAATCAGCTCAAGGCGGCCACAATTCTATCAGCGGATGTCCGACTTTCTTGGCACCCTAGAGTCGCACGAGTGCCTGGTCCTGGGAGGGGACTTTAACACCACCCTCAAGGAACGGGACCGCTCAGGGGCCGAGCCGAGCCCGGCCGCCGCGAATATTCTCCGAGGGATAGTTGAACATCACTCCCTAGTGGACGTCTGGTGTGACCATCACCCAGATGACACTTCCATGTTCATTTTTGTCCGGGTGGAGGCCCATCGGTCACACCACTCTCGGTTGGACCATATTTACTTATCCCGCTTCCATCTTTCACAGGCCCACTCCTCCGCCATTCGGCCGGCCCCATTCTCCGACCATCACTTAGTCACCGTAAAAGTCTCCCTCCGTGCAGAGAGACCAGGGCCGGCCTATTGGCACTTTAACAACAGCCTGTTGGAGGACGAGAGCTTTGTGACGTCCTTCCGGGAGTTTTGGCTGGCCTGGCGAGAGCAGTGGTGTGCCTTTCCCTCGATGGTGGGATCTCGGGAAGGTGCGCGCCAAGCTCTTCTGCCGTGACTACACTCGGGGCACCAGCCGACGGCGAAATGCGGCGATAGAGCAGTTGGAACAGGAGGTCTTAGAGATGGAGAGGCGCCTGGCCGCCAACCCCAAGGACCCTTCCCTCTGCGGAGCATGCCGGGAGAAGCGGGAGGAGCTCCGGGCCCTCGAGGACCACCGGGCCCGAGGTGTCTTCGTTCAGTCCCACATCCGCCTCCTTTGGGAGATGGACCGTGGCTCCCGCTTCTTCTATGCCCTGGAGAAAACGACGGGGGCCAAGAAACACGTCACCTGCCTTCTTGCGGAAGATGGCACCCCCTCACGGATCTGGAGGAGATGTGTGGGAGGGCCCGTAACTTTTACACAAGCCTTTTCTCCCCGGATCCGACCAATCCTGGCACTTGCGGGGTGCTCTGGGAGGAACTCCCCATGGTCAGCGTGGGCGACCGAGACCGACTAGAGCTGCCTCTCACCCTGGCCGAGTTCTCTGTTGCATGCCCACCAATAAATCTCCGGGCATGGATGGGCTGACCGTGGAGTTTTACCACACATTCTGGGACATCCTCGGCCCAGACCTAGTCACCGTCTGGGCTGAGTCCTTGCAGAGTGGGTTCCTCCCTCTGTCGTGCAGGTGAGCAGTGCTCGCCTTGCTGCCGAAAAAGGGGGACTTCCGCGATCTACGAAACTGGCGTCCCGTCTCACTCCTTAGCACGGATTATAAAATCGTAGCGAAAGCAATCTCGCTGCGGCTAGGGTCCGTGATGGCGGACGTGATCCACCCGGACCAGACCTATACTGTCCCAGGTCGCAGCATTTTTGACAACCTATTTCTAGTCTGAGACCTTTTGGAACTCGGGTGGAGAGATGGTCTGTCGTTCGCCCTCCTGTCTCTTGATCAGGAGAAGGTGTTCGATAGAGTAGACCATGGGTACCTCCTGAGCACTCTGCAGGCGTTTGGATTCGGACCTCAGTTTGTGAGTTTTCTCCGGGTGCTGTATGCCTCCGTGGAGTGTTTGGTTAGGCTCAACTGGACCCTGACTGAACCGGTCAGCTTCGGGCGAGGAGTGCGGCAGGGGTGCCCCCTCTCGGGCCAGTTGTATGCCCTGGTGATCGAGCCTTTCCTCTGTCTCCTCCGCAGGAGGATGACAGGGTTGGTGCTGCGGGAGCCGGAGCTGCGGCTGGTCCTGTCGGCGTACGCCAATGAAGTACTTCTCATGGTCCAGGACCCGGGCGACTTGGCGAGAGTGGAGGCATGCCAGGCCATCTATTCGGCAGCCTCCTCCGCCCGAGTCAACTGGGTCAAGAGCTCTGGCTTGGCGGTGGGGGACTGGCGGCAGGTGAGCTCCCTCCCACCCGCGCTTCAGACCATCCGGTGGAGTGCGGGTCCACTGCTCTATCTTGGTGTTTACCTTTTCGCCACGCACCCTTCCCCGCCGGAGAACTGGCAAAATTTAGAGGGCGGGGTGATAGAGCGGCTCCGGAAATGGACGAGGCTACTCCGATGTCTCTCCCTCTGAGAGAGAGCACTGGTGCTTAACCAACTAGTCCTGCCCACGCTCTGGTACCGGCTCAACACCCTGGCCCCAGCTCCGGGTTTCCTGACCCACCTCCGGAGATTGATTCTAGAGTTCTTCTGGTCAGGAATGCACTGGGCCCCTGTTGGAGTTCTTCATCTACCCCTGAAGGAAGGAGGGCAGGGCCTGAAGTGTCTGTACACTCAGGTCCGCATTTTCCACCTCCAGGCCCTGCAGAGGCTCTTTTATAGTGCAAGTAGTTTGGCGTGGAGCATACTGGTGCACGCCTTCCTGCGCCGCTTCCAAGGGCTCCGATATGACCGACAGCTCTTTTATCTTTGTCCGAGGGGTTTTCCGCGAGACATCTCCGGGCTGCCGGTCTTCTACCAGGACCTCCTCCGGACCTGGAAACTGTTTCTAACGACCAGGTCCGTGGTGGCCACTGTGGGAGCAGATCTCCTCACGGAGCCCCTGCTACACAACCCCCAGCTCCGTGTGCAGGTGGCAGAGTCCCGCTCAGTGCACCAGAGGTTGGTCCTGGCGGAAGTCACGAGGGTCGGAGACCTCCTGGACTACGACCAGAGAGACTGGCTGGATCCCCTGACGCTCGCTTGGCGCATGGGGCTCTCCAGCCCCCTTATCCTCCGGCGCGTACTTCAGGAGGTGAAGGCTGCCTTGACCCCCGCTGCTCGGGCTTATGTCAACTGAGCCTTGTGCAAAGGCGCACCCCGCCCATCCTCTACCCCAGGCCCGCGGGACCTTTCCATTGGGCCCCTACCCTGCCGATCCCAACAAACCCCTCACCCTTTCACTGCAAGCCGGCTGCATGAACTGCAGCCCGTCAGTTTTCAAATCGCACCACGGAAATATTTATACACACTCACACTTCACACCCTTCACGCCCACACCCTGGTGTCCCGCCCTGATACAAAGTGGCGAGACCTCCTGCCACCCTTGGAGGGTGAGCAACCTCGGTAGGCCAGCCTGTATTCCACCTTGGTCCCGAGGCCCATTGGGGACATTAGTTGGCGGCTCCTTCACGGAGCTGTGAGCACGGGCATGTTTCTGACATGGTTTACTCCCATCCCGGATACTTGCCCTTTTTGTAATGTGAGGGAAACCCTGGCGCACGTATATCTAGAGTGTGCCAGATTGCAGCCCCTTTTCCGGCTCCTCACAAATATTCTATTGCTCTTTTGGGTTCATTTCTCCCCTCACCTTTTTATTTATACACTCCCCATCCGTGGCCCCACAAAATCGCGAGACCTCCTGGTTAACCTCCTCCTAGCCTTGGCTAAAACAGCCATTTATAAAACCAGAGACAGGAGGTTGGCCCATGAAGCGTCCTGTGATTATAGGGCCTTTTTCCGATCCTCAGTACATTCACGTATCCGGGCGGAGTTCCTCTGGGCTGCGTCCACAAACTCCCTTGACACCTTCGAGGAGTGGTGGGCGCTGTCTGGTGTTCTCTGCTCGGTGATCCCGTCCGGTTCCCTCCGTCTGACCCTTTGATTGAGGGGAAGAGCGAGAGACGCCAGCCCCAGCCGTTGCCGCTGTGGATACCATCATTCCTGTCATCTAGGAGGGGTCCTGTAATACATAGGTGTCTACCCTCCCACCCCCAAATCGCTCACCCTGCAGCCGTGTCCATCTTGCCGGGCACTCTCAGGAGAGGGATAATCAGTGACACCGGGCGCGGCACGAGGTAACTCGAGGGTGGAAGACCACGAGTGTTGAGGAACCCTCCCACCCGCTCTAGGCCACCAGGTAACTCAGGGGGGTGGAAGACCAAGAGTGTCGAGGAAGCCCCCCCGCTCTGGGCCCAGGCTAGCCTGAACACTTCTCCCTCCTGAAAGCTGCTGTGTTATACCTTCTGTTTGCGTTATTTTGTTGCATAGTTTGTTTTGTTTTCTTTGGTAACTCTTTGCAAGTGTTACACAATAAAATTATTTTCTGTTTAAAAAAAAAAAAAAACCCTTCCCTGTTACCTTACCCAGGGAAAAGGGACCTACTTAGCCTGCTCTCCTGCTGCTGCCCTCTGGCCTGGGCTTTCCTTGCTTTTTGCCCCTGCTTTCAGCTTCCCCCCCAACCGGGCCAGGTGCTCTCTCCCCCGCCCCCCTTTCTTTTCCTTTTGTTGTTTTTTTTTCTTTCTCTGCTGTTGCTAGAGTGCTGACAGGCTGCTGGACGGCTGTTAGCCCCCCTCCACCTGCCCTTTGATGCTGCTGCCGCTCCAGCTGAAACCTCCCCCCTGAGGGGGGGGGCTGCCGGCCCCCTTCCCCAGAGGGGGGGAGTGGAAGGACCCAGCCCCCAGACCCAGCCGCTTGCTGTTTGTCTGCAGACCCGGTTGAGAGGAATCTTATCACTTGCTCTGGCATTTCTGGAATGCAAAATAGAAAACCCGGAACAGACAGAGAAACAGCCATCTACCAGAGGAACACCGGCCGGGGAACTTACAAATCACCGTGGAGGGTCCCAAGACTGAGTAACTTTTGAACTGTGCTCTCGTGTGGGGGGAGGCCTTGACTGTGTCATGACTGTGTTTGTAGGGACACAACAGGTGTGGCACGGAGCTTCCCCCCGATCCATCTATTTCCTCCCAACCCCCACACTACCATCTTCACAACTGCCTCCTCCACCGTCATTGCTGGCTGTTTAACATCTGCCTCTGGACTTAGCTGCTCGCCCTGATTCCACCGTGTGGGCCAGAAGCACCAGCCAACCAAACAGGACTCTCTGGACAAGCATACGGTGGTTCATGTGCCCCCCCGCCCTGAACTGCCCATCCCACAGCCTGTCCCTTTTTACCTGACCCCAATTCCTGTTAACCACCTGCCACCCGCTGGGGCATCGGCAATGGAGGGCACCAGGGTGACCTCCGCCGCTGCCATGCCAACCACCTCCCCAGACTGTAGAGGAGCCCCCCAGCCAGCGGGAAAGGCCAGGGCAAGAAGAAGGGGAAGGGCACTGCTAAAACCACCACCTCCGTGGCAGGGGCCACCCCCACTGCTGCAGCTCTGCCACCAACCACGGCATCCCTCCCCGCTGCCCCCTTCACCAGCTCTGTGGGTGTCCCTCCCTCATCCCCCAGGACGTATGCCTGGGCAGCGGCAGCCCCCCCGCCTGCAGCCTCATCATCTCTCCTGCCCACCGCCTCCGCCACCATCAATAGCAGTCAGGTCCCCTTCCCCACCATGACAAAGAAGCACGGTGTCCGATGCCTCCTGGTGCCCACCTTGCCCCATGTGGAGACCTACATGCGGGCGTTGGCGACGGTGATGGGGCCCTCGGCCATTGTGGCGGCCTCCAAAATGTATGGGAAGGTTGTCTTCTTCTTAGTATTGGAGGCTGCCACCCAGGAGGCAGTGGAGAGGGGCCTGGTGGTGGTGGGGGGTGTTTGCCCCCTAGAGCCGCTAGAGGACCTGGGTGTCCACCTGGTCCTGACCTCTGTCCCTCCTTTTCTCCCCAGTGCTGCCCTGTTACCCACCCTTTCCACCCTGGGGAAACCTGTTTCTGTCATCAGCCCTCTCCTGTTGGGCTGCAAGGACCCCACCCTCCATCACATCCTTTCCTTCCGCCGGCAAGTGCAGCTTCTACTGCCGTCAGTGGCACGTGATGGAGAGGTGCTCGAAGGGTCCTTTCTAGTCCCCCACCAGGGGGCCCGTTACCGGGTGTATTTCTCCACGGGGGAATCCTGGTGCTACCTCTGCTGGGTGTCAGGGCATGTCTGGAGGGACTGCCCCTTAGTCCGGCAATGAGGGGCATCTGCAATCTCCGAGACCTGGCAGGACATCAGCCCTGTCATTGCCGATGCCCCTGGCCGCCCGATACCCAAACCTGCCCCCCCTCCTCTTCGGACCACCACTTCTCCTGCTCAGGCCCAAGGGGCACCTCCCCTACAATGCCCAGACGAGCGGGACAGCCCTGCTCTCACTGCTGACAATCTGGCGGGGCCTATGGAGGAGGGTGTGGCAGAGATACCACCAGGCATGGGAGAGAGCCTACCCCAAGGAGAATCCTCCCTCCCTTATGCTGTCCCACCGCCTCCCCCCGCAAGTCCCTGAGCCATCGCCTTTACCCCCTGACATGACCCCTGCTAACCAGCCCCCAGATGATGCCATGGAGGGCTGGGCCCTAGTCCAGGGGAAGTGAGGCAAGTGGAAGGCTTGAGCTCTGCCTCATCTACCCGAGGCGGAGGCCCTCCGGAAGACCAGGAAGAGGGGCACTGGTGCCGAACCTTCCGCTTTGCCCACGAGTGTGTCCCATCCACCGGTGTCAGCCAGGAAAGATGTGGTAGCACCGGAAGGTAGTGTCTCCCCTCTACGGGAGACCATCCCCTCCGAGACCCTCGAGGAAGCCCCTTCTGTCCTGACACTACCCAAAGCCCCCGTGACCCCCGAGGCAACTGTCGTGGCTGGTGCTGGCGGGGAGAACGCCGGAGTGACAGAAAGTGTCCTCTCCTCCATGTTCAAGGAGATTGAGGCCCTAGATCTGACCCCGGTCGCCCAGGGGAAGGACGACCTTCTGGCAGCAAATCTCGATTTGGGCGACTTCACTCCACCCCTCTTTTCCCCATGCTCCCTCCCCCTAACTGCTGCTTCTGCTCCCACCTCCGAGGAGCCCCTGGACTCTTCCATCGACCTGGCCGCTGATGGCACCCTGCTGACGACCATCGAGCCTGCTCAGGTGACAGCTGGCGCCACGCGGCCGGGACATGAGTCTCCAGGGGAACCGCCCATTGGTGCGGAACAATTGATTTCCTTCCTGGGCGGGAGCCCAACAGAAGATAATCCACCTCCTGATGCTGTGGCCGCTAAATCCACTACAGAGTCTGCGCCTGGTATCACTGAGAGCTCCCTCCCCACCCCCTTAACCCTCAAATCTGATTGGGAGTCACCACCATCCAGCTGCTTGCCTCCTCAAACCCAGAACCTTGCCTCTGCCCCTGCCCCTGCCCCTACCCCAATCCAATGTTATTGCCGCCAGCGGGGCTGTCTTCTTCCCTTTCCCAACTGATCACCCCCAGGGAGTGGCCTTTGTGTTCTCCTGCCCCGACCCATTAGGAGCTGCTATCCTCCCTCCACCGCCCCCTATCACCCCAAATCTTGAGACGGGCCTAGAAGCTCCAGGCCATCAGGCAACCCGTCGGGGGTCCGCACCCTGCTTGTCCGTTTTAGTGGACCACGGGGCTGCACCAAGGGCCCCGCTGGGGAACAACTGGGAAACCATAACCCCACCCCCCCATGAGCTGCAAGGAGAGCTGCGGAAGTTTTTAGAGGATGTCCGTGGCTCCCACAACAAGGTACAGCTTGCTTTCCAGAGATGGGGAGATTTTTTCAAATCCTCCGGGCCACAAGGGCCCTCATGAGGGAAGGTAAAGAAACGGGGAAGCAGGATGCCGCGGCCTACTGGCGGGTCCGTGTCTTCCATGACCAATTACTCACCTACGGGATGGGTCAATGACTGTTGCATGGCCCACTGGGGGATGTGAGTGTCCCTGCCAGTGAGGATCCCCCCCCGGCTCCCCCATGACACCTCTCACCATCGCAATGTTGAATATCCGGGGTTGTAGGATAGCTCTCTGCAGGTCCCAGGTGCTCTCCTTCCTTCGGGAGGGAGGGTACTCTGTGATTTTCCTGCAGGAGACCCATACGGATCCGACCGCCGAAGACAGTTGGCAGCTGGAGTGAGGGGACAGGGTCTACTTTAGCCATTCCACGATTCGGCAGGCTGGAGTTGCGGCCCTGTTCTCCCCCGACCTATGGCCTGAGGTGCTAGGGGCTGCCGGGGCCTTGCTGGGTCGCCTTGTGCATCTCTGGGTCCGTATAGAGGGGCTCGTGGTTAACCTATGCCCCAACATAGGGTCTGGAGTGGCTGCAATTTTATCAGCAGGTGTACGCCTTCCTCGGCACCTTAGACTCTCACGAGTGCCTGGTCCTGGGAGGGGATTTTAATACCACCTTCGAGAAGCAAGACCGCTCAGGGACTGAGCAGAGCCTGGCCGCCATGGACACCCTCTGGGAGATAGTCGAACATCACTCCCTAGTGGACATCTGGCGTGACCACCACCCGGATGACACTTCCACGTTCACCTTTGTCCGGGTGGAAGCCCATCAGTCGAGCCACTCCCGGTTGGACCGCATTTATTTATCACGCTTCCATCTCTCACAAGCCCACTCCTTCAGCATTCGGCTGGCCCCATTTTCTGACCATCACCTAGCCACCATGACAGCCTCCCTTTGTGTGGAGAGGCCGGGGCCGGCCTATTGGCATTTTAACAACAGCCTGTTGGAGGATGAAGGCTTTGTAACGTCCTTCCAGGAATCCTCATTGGCCTGGTGAGGGCAATGGCATGCCTTTCCCTCGGCGCAGCGATGGTGGGACCTGGGGAAGGTGCGCGCCCGGCTTTCTTGAAGGGACTACACCCGGGGCACCAGCCGACGGAGAAATGCGGCGATAGAGCAGTTGGAACGGGAGGTCTTACAGCTGGAGAGGCGTTTGGCCACCAGCCCCGAAGACCCGCTCCTCTGCGGAGCGTGTCGGGAGAAGCGGGGGGAGCTCCGGGCCCTCGAGGACCATCGGGCCCGGGGCGCCTTTGTTCGATCCCGCATCCGCCTCCTTTGGGAGATGGATCGTGGCTCCCGCTTCTTCTATGCCCTGGAGAAAACAAGGGGGGCTAAGAAACACGTCACCTGCCTCTTGGCAGAAGACGGCACCCCCCTCATGGAACCGGTGAAGATGTGCAGGAGGGCCCGAGCCTTCTACGCAAGATCTGACCGACACTAGTGCTTGCAGAGTGCTTTGGGAGGAGCTCCCTACGGACAGTGCGAGCGACCGAGACCGGCTAGAATTGCCTCTCACTCTGGCCGAGTTCTCGGAAGCCCTCTGTCGTATGCGCATTAATAAGTCTCCCAGGCATGGACGGGCTGACCGTGGAGTTCTACCATGTGTTTTGGTACGTCCTTGGCCCAGACCTAGTCACCGTCTGGGCCGAGTCTCTGCAGAGCGGGGTCCTCCCTCTTTCGTGCAGGTGAGCTGTGCTCGCCTTATTGCCGAAGAAGGGGGACATCCACGATTTACGAAATTGATGTCCCGTCTCGCTCCTCAGCATGGACTACAAAATCGTAGCGAAAGCAATCTCAGTGTGGCTAGGGTCTGTGCTGGCGGACGTGATCCACCCAGACCAGACCTACACCATCCCGGACCGCAGTATCTTTGATAACCTATCTATGGTTTGGATCCTCTTGGAACTTGGGCTTAGAGACGGTCTGTCGTTCGCCCTCCTGTCCCTAGATCAGGAGAAGGCGTTCAATAGGGTGGACCACGGGTACCTCCTGAGCACTCTGCAGGCGTTTGGCTTCGGACCCCAGTTTGTGGGTTTTCTCTGGGTGCTGTACACTTCCGCAGAGTGTCTGGTTAAGCTCAACTGGATCCTCACCAAACCAGTGAGCTTCAGGCGAGGAGTATGGCAGGGGTGCCCCCTCTCGGGCCAACTGTGAGCTCTGGCGATCGAACCCTTCCTCTATCTCCTCTGCAGGAGGTTGACAGGGTTGGTGCTGCGGGAGCCGGAGCTGCGGCTGGTCCTGTTGGCGTACGCTGATGACGTGCTCCTCGTGATCCCGGACCCAGGTGACTTGGCGCGAGTTGAGGCTCGCCAGGCCATCTATTCGGCAGCCTTCTGCGCCCGAGTCAACTGCGTCAAGAGCTCTGGCTTGGCGGTAGGAGACTGGCGGCAGGCGAGCTCCCTCCCACCCGTGCTTCAGACCATCCGGTGGAGCACGGGTCCGCTGCTCTACCTCGGCGTTTACCTTTCTGCCATGCATCCCTCTCTGCCGGAAAACTGGAAAATTTAGAGGGCTGGGTGATAGAGTGGCTCTGGAAATGGACGGGATTATTCCGATGTCTGTTCCTCCAAGGGAGAGCGATGGTGCTTTATCAACTAGTCCTGTCCATGCTCTGGTACTGGTTGCATTTTTCCCCTCACCTTTCTATTTATGCACTCCCCATCCGTGGCCTCACAAAGTCGCAGGATCTCCTAGTTAACCTCCTCCTGGCCCTGGCTAAAATGGCCATCTATAAAACCAGAGAGAGGAGGTTGGCTGATGGAGTTTCCTGTGACTGTGGGGCCATTTTCCGATCTTCGTTCCGTTCACGTATCCGGGCGGAGTTCCTCTGGGTGGCGTCCACCGACTCCCTTGATGCTTTTGAGGAGTGGTGGGTGCTGTCCGAGGTTCTCTGCTCGGTGTTCCCGTCCGGGTCCCTTTGTCTGACCCTTTGATTGGGGGAGAGAGTAAGGGACCCCAGCCCCAGCCTTTGCTGCTACGGACACCACCACCTTAGAGGGGTCCTTTTACACGTGGGTGCACGTGCCCCCTCCCTGGATTGTCTACCCCACAGCCTGCCCCTCTTGTTGGGTGCTTGTTGGTGACACTGGGCATGGCACCAGGTAACTTGAAGGGGTGGAAGACCACGAGGGTCAATGAAGCCCCCTTGCTCTGGGCCACCAGGTAACTCAGAAGGGTGGAAGACCACGAGAGTCGAGGAAGCCCCCCGCTCTGGGCCCAGGCAAGCTTGAACACTTCCCTCCCCTGAAGCTAATGAGAAAACAATTGTGATTGGTGTGTTACGCATTGCATATGCTGCTGTTTTTACTTTGTAAGTGTGTTATGCAAATAAAAATATCTTTTGCTCAAAAAAAAAAATTACTCTCCTATAGCCATCTGGCCCGACCCTGTCACACCTGCTTATAAAAGATGTGGATGTTTGTGACAGAATCCTTGGGGTTAAACCTGGAACTGTGCCCCCTTTACTCTCCAGCCTGGGCTGTCTCTCACAGTGCTATGCCAATGACAAGCAGCAAACCCCTCCAGGTGCTGTGATCACGCAGCCACCAGTAAGGCTATGTTTTAGTCACAGGTATTTTTAGTAAAAGTCATGGATCGGTCACGGGCAGTAAACAAAAATTCACGGCCCGTGACCTGTCCATGACTTTTACTATGTACCTCTGACTAAAACTTGGGAGGGGAGACTGGAGACTGGTGCTGTGGGTATTGCGGGCAGTGGTGCATGGCCTGGGACCCCTGCTGGTGCTGGGGTGGGGTTGGCAGGGCTGGCAGGCTCCCTACCTGGCTCCACACCTCCCCACCCCCAACAGCAGCAAAATTTGAGTGTGGGAGGGGCCACGGAGTTGGGGCACGGGATGGGGCGAGGCAGACTCTGGGTGTGGTGCTTACCTGGAGGCCTCCCTGGAAGCAGTGACATCCTCCTCACTCAGCTGTTAGGCGGAGGCGTGGCCACCTTCACCTGCAGGTATAATGCTGACAGACCCCAGTTGTTAGTTGGTGGGATTGAACTGGGGATCTCTTGAGCTTAGTGCATGAGCCTATATCACATTGTTACCCAGGGTTCTTTTAACCCAAAGCTCTTGGTAACTTTTAATCTGTGCAAGGTGGTGTCAGGAAATAAATCAGAGGAGACATGGCCATCCAACCAATAGATAGCTGAGACAAAGAAGACAACACAAGAGTGCTTTCACTTAAAGCTAAACTTTACTTAGTCTCAAGCACTTACACAAGTCTGCAACAGGTTAGTAAAATACCCCCAACCCTTGATAATGACTGGCGTAGGGGCTGCCTGAGCTGCCCCATAGCCAGGTGCACTGGCCGCTGCAGAAGTCACGGAGGTCATGGAAAGTCATGAAATCCCTGACTTCCATGAGCTCTGTGATAAACCTGCAGCCTTAGCCATGAGCATATGAAGACCTACACCCATCTATATTTCATGCATGCTCTCTTCTACACCATTAATAAACTGTGTGGAGAAAGGCACCATCCCATCACCCCAGCCCCCAGTCTGGCACCCCAGAAATATACTGTGTTACACTGCTCAAGACTCCCTTTCATAACACAAGCTCTTTAATAAGTAGCAGGCATAGAGATCAAAGATGGCTACATAAGAAATAAAAATAAAATCACAGTCTAAATGCTACAGACTAAACAATATTTTCATCAAGCAATTTTTCACTCTAATAGGTGTTACAGGCAGCTCACAGTTCTTAATACACAGACTAGATTCCCATTCAGCCTGGGACTAATCTCCCCAGTTCAAAATCTTTGTCTTCTTAATGATCTTCCAGGTGTTGGTATGGGGGAGGAGAGAGGTCCAGTGGTGATGTCATTGTCTGCCTTTCATATTTTCCTCCAACTGCTAGAAAGATCCTGGCTGTGTCACATGAGTTAGGACACCTCCATCGTGTATGTTCCCTCTGTGGAGTCTCTTGGATGGCCGTTTGGAGAGAGGATTTCCCTTAAAGGACCATCAGCATGTCTGACTGGTCCTGATGTAAATCTCTCTCACTAGATGCTCCTTTGTTGCCACTGAAAAGCTGGCTGTGGGCATCTCCCAACCTCACAACATATTTCAATATCACTCATATAGCAATACTTCATAACTTCCGCTACAATGGTAACATACATAATTTAACAGGGTATTAATATTCAGCGGATCATGACTTCTCAAATGATACCTCACAAGGCATACTTTGTACAAAACATGTACTAATCATATCACATTCGTGAATATGGGTTTTCCAGGGTGCTATTTTGAGGTACAGTGTGTCACACTGTTAACACAATGCAATTTCTGTTTGTTTTTTTCAGTTTGTTAGGAAATCACACACATGAAAAGCCCTATGTTAAAGAATACTGGGGTTGGAAAGTCAAGCTCTCAAAAATTAGGAAATGTCACAAGTAAGATTGCCAGTGTATGTGTTTTGGTACCATCTTTAATTGCAGCCTTCTCCGTAGGACCTCTTCCTTACTCAGAAAACGGAAGGCTCTCAGGATGAATGAGGATTGTGTGCTGCCTGTTGAACCCCTGTTTTATTTTTTGCAGAAGCTGGAAGATGTTTAATGAATGAGGTGGAGTACTGCAGAAAGAGAAAGGATGTTCTTGTGGTTAAAGCAATTGAATGCTGCCCAAGGGAACTGAATTCTATCCCTACCTCTGTCACAGAGTTCCTAAGTGATGCTAGATATGTAATGGAAACCAAACTTTTTACAGGTGGTCACTAATTGTATGTCCCTTATTTTCTATTATTCCAATAGGCAGTATTACTGTTACTTGTTATTCTGAAGGTTCATGAGTTTGACTAAAGCAATGCATGTCATTTACTCTATTGTGAAGCAGCTAGAGCAGTAGTGGGCCACCTGCGGCCCGCAGGCTGCACGTGGCTTGTCAGGGTAATCCGCTGGCAGGCCGCAAGACAGTTTGTTTACATTGACCGTCCGCAGGCACGGCTGTTCGCAGCTTCCAGTGGCTGTGGTTCACCATTCCTGGCCAAAGAGAACTGCGGGAAGTGGTGTGGGCTGGCCGCTGCTTCCTTCAGCTCCCATTGGCTGGGAACAGCAAACCGCAACCACTGAGAGCTGCGGACGGCCGTGCCTGCAGACGGTCATTGTAAACAAACTGACTTGCGACCCACCAGTGGATCACCTTGAGGGGCTGCATGCAGCCCATGGGCCGCAGATTGCCCACCTCTGAGCTAGAGTCATGTATATTAAAATAATGTGCTTTTAGGAGAAAATGTATTTTATTCTGATTGAGTTGATATTTAACATTTTACCCATGTTTTGTGTGTCAACAATTCTATTCAAAATATAAAAGGGAAGTAAAGCATTTGTCTGTTGTTTATATCCTGTGCATAATTGAATGAATTAGTGATTTTTTCTGATAATTTCACTGTTTCTTAGCTTCGTAGTTTTAGCACTTTATTTTTGTGTTGCTGAGTCAGGACTTTTGTAAGCAGGTTCAGATAAGTTCTGTGCACTGACCTATGACCAAGAAGAGCTGGTTTTATTTATTCTCAAAATATTTGAACCTGCAAACTGATTGTGCTTATATATTTTTGGATCTGTGGACTTTTAAAATCAGATATTGCTGGAATGAATATGTTCTAATCAAATCCTATTTGGTGATGCCAGTGAGCTCAAAAAGATGTGTCCCTTCTTATTTGGCTGGCAAAAGCTTCTCAGGAGGAGGAACCAGCCAACTCACCACCTTCACAAATTGAAGGTAAAGAAGAAACCATTATTTCTAGCCCTTGATTTGGGCTCCTGCTGCTGCCATAATTGCTGCTGCCATTGACTCTTGGCTTCTGGACATTTGATCACACCATGCCTGATGAAGAGGCTTGTCATTGGCTTTACCTCTAGAGTGACTCTTTGGGGTTTTGCATGAGTGCTGTCCTCATGCCTGGCATCTTTCTTTTGCAGAATGGTTTGCTGTAGAGTTAATCTGAAGAGGGGCTATGTACCTCTGTTACAACAGAAATTGACTTGACAAAAGCACAGCCATTTTTGTGCACTCAGCCTCCATTAACGGGAAGCGAGAACACCATATAGTCAGGAATAACTTGAGCTTTGTATAATCATATGAAATAGCTTCAGGTGCAGTTTTGCAGATAAGGGTAGAAAGTAAAAATTGGAAGAACCATGAGAATGGGTGGAAGTGTGGATAGCTGAACTTGGATCTGGGTGTTCCTAATTATGAGGTTTTTCTATATTATGGCTAGGAGCAACTTGCTGATGTTAGGAAATTGTTAGTTTTCAAGGGGTTACTATGAGTTGTGTGCTTTGTTTTGAGCAACCTATAAAAAGATAAGTCAGAGTGTGTAAGTTGGAGAAGATCAGAGAAGTTTTCTGTGACCTCGGAGGCTGACATCCCACTCCCCAGAGGATAGGAAGAAGGTTGCTCTAGACTATTGATACTGTAGGCCCAATAAAAGGATTTTTGGGGGCTTGCGGTGAAAGCACTCATGTTTGTGCCAATCATTATAAGACAGAGGAGCTGTGTCCCCATTGATTTATTCCTGAAACCATCTGGAGAGGGGAAAATAGAAGTTACCATAGTTTAGGGTTCAGAAAACCCCAGGTAACATCTCCAGTTACAAATAACTTGGTGTTTGTCTGAACCTTGACAAGAATTTAAACTTGTGTGTGGTATGTTTGTATCTGTTCTTCAGTTTTCTTGTACTGTGTAGTTTGGACTATGCACCTCCATAGCTAAACACTTGTTAGTGGACTGCAGTGGAATCTGAAAGCTCAATGTGCAAAATATGAGCTCTGGTGTGACGTTTACTTAGGCTCCATTGTCAAGTTAAAATCTAAGCATCTGGGACTGAAGTGATACTAGCAAACTCCTGATCCATGCAAGTTCCATGTGATTCTTAAACTTTGTTAGTTCTGACTGCATCAGTAAACACAAATTGTGATAAGAAACGTTATTACTGTCATGTGGTGGACAATAAGAATACATTGAAGTCATTTGCAGAATTATTTCATTTTATTATTTTGTGTTCCTGCAGCAAATGTTTTTGGTTGTGCTTGTACTGGCTCACAGGATGGCTCACTACATATCTCTATATCTAACTATAAATTCATATTGCCACTGTAGTCCTGATATATGAAAAAGCTATTTGCTTTTTCTAGAGAAAGTATAATTCTAACATGATAATATTTTCTTTAATTCAGGGATAATTGGAGAAGAAGGATGGTCCTGTGTTTAAGGCACTGGACTCGGACTCAGGAGAGCTGAGTTCAGACACTGGCTCTTCCATTGACTTCCTTTATGACCTTGACCAAGTCACTTAGGGCCTCATCAAAATCCATACAAGTCACTGTAATGACTTCTCTGGGCTCTTACACAAGATCTTTGTCTCTTTTTGCCCCTGTTACTCATCAATAAACTACTTTGTTTGTCAATCTTGTCTATTTAGATAGTAATCACCTTAGAACAAACACTGTCTCTTATTATATGTTTGTAAAGAGCCCAGCACAATGGGGCTTCAATCTCAGTTGTGGCCTATAGGTGCTATTGCAATAGTGTGATAGAAACAATAAATAGCAATCGTTCAAAATAGTACATGGATGTGCACCATTTATTTTTTATCCTCCATACCCCTATCTCAAATAACAGGTGGAAACTGTCCAAAATCTCTGTACTTCTGATGGAATTTGCATCTAATGCAAATCTGATGAGTAATGCAAATAGCTGTAGCATATTCTGTAACAAAACTAAGCCATGAGCAATTGCTTCTAGACTTTTTACTAGATACATGCAGGAATTAATCATTGAACCACCACCCAAACTTTCACAAATAAAAAATATGACAGCTGGTTGAAAATTTTTGAATGTTGAGATTTTGTTGACAAAATAAAAATGAACATTTTTTTCGATAATACTTTCACAAAATAGCTATCCCTTTTATGAACTGTTCTAAAATATACTATTGTGTCTTCAGCATTTTGTGTCATTGACTAGTACCACTCCAGTAAATATTATTATTTTTATTGCTCTAGTTCCTAGGAGCTGATCATGGACCAGGATGTCATTGTGTTGGGAACTGTATAAACACAGAACAAAAAGAGAGTCTGAACTGCAATTATATAATCATCACTTCATATTTGCAAAGGTAGAAAATGTTTGTTTATATGTGAATTTACACAGTGATTTTATATTGCAGTCATATAGTCTTTGTAACTACTTTTAACCTAGTAGAGAGAAAGGGCTAATCTATATGTGTACTCTAAATATGTGCTTAATCTAATTCCTCAAATACGTGTCACATGCTGGGGGAAATCAGAATATGCTTTCAATATTTTGTTAGGGACAAGAGGACCGAATGAACATCATCAGGGTCTGCATCAAAGATCAATTTATTTGAAATAAAAAAAAAGCTGAAAAGTCACTCAGATATTTTGTAAAAAGAATTTTCAGTAATGTTCTGAGATGTTTGAAATATTCCCTTAGCGTCCAATATTTGTCATACATATGGATCCTCCTGGTGGCATTTACCCTGCAACAAAGGAATGATCCTTACCTGCTTACAGTATCACCCTAATATTCAACTAATGTATACCAATATGTATGGCGGTTCAGTGATGAGACAGAACACAGCTTTATGCAAGCAAACAGGCTGGTCAGCGGAGATGGGCTGTTCTGCCCCCCCGCCTTCCACCTTCTCCTTTTATTATATTTCTCCCCCTAAGCATTACACACTGCTACACAAAGGAATGTATGACGTTGATTCATATGCTTAGTTACCATCCTCTATCTACTACAATCCTGGTTCTCAGGCCTTGAGCCCAGGCTAAAAAAGCCTCCCACAGTTGCTGTCCAAACAATCAAGTTCTCAGGGTTCATATCTAGCCCTTGTCCTTGGATAGAGCAATGTGTGCATTGCTCCTAGGAAACAGTCAGGGTGTGCCCCGCCTGCTTCCAGGTGGAATAGCTAGACATTAACCCTTCATCTCCCCGTTTTTTATTTATTGATAGTTGGCCATCTCATGGTAGCCGTCAATTTGTTTTGTCATGCTATTTAACTCCCAGACAGACAAGGACATAACCTGGGGAGCTTTCCAGGGCAAAATTTTACAAAGTCTTAACAAGGAAGGAATACATTGTACACAGCAGCAACAAAAAATAAGCCCAATGATTACAAACACAAAATAACCAAAAGCTTAACATCTGCAATATAATCATCTAAAAGGGGTACACTTCTTTTACTACAATTGTAACCAGCAAAAGGCAATATAAGTATCATTCTACTAAGACAGCAAAGGGTGCCATCACTTAAATTTGCAGGAATATAATTAAAGGTGCATGAACCACAAGTAAAAACCCATCCTGATGGTAGGATGATATGGCCATAATTATATGAAACATTAACAGCATGGGAACAATTTAAAAGGGATTGAGAAATTTTTTGACAGCCCAAGGGGCACCTTTGCACTAGTGCAGTTAACTACACGCGCACAGGTGACATTGTGAGCCCCGGCCGGGTACGGTGTGTGGAGGGATATAGCCGTGCGAGGCAGAGTATAGTTGGCCGGGCCCCAATTAGCCATGCTAGAGTACTGGGAGGAAAGATTAGCATAAGCAGAGAACAGTGTCTTATTCTCCATCTCCTCAGGGTGATGACATACTGGAATAAGGCATGTACCTAACAAATCTCCGGCTGCTACAGAATTAAATAAACAAAAGTGGGTAACATTTGCTATTGAAGCCAATCTTTCCCATATGTTATATGTCATTCGGGCTTGTAACGGGGGAGGCGCTTCCGAGCCAACCCCTACAGGAAATAGCAGGCACAAAAGGCACACAATCATCACAGAATTTAGCAGTGATTTGGGCGAGAATCGCCACAAACAAAGTCTGAGGAGTCTCTGGCTGTTGATCTGCTGCCAGTCTTCGTTGAGCCGTGGCGACCAATGCTTTTACTGCTCCCCATGTCACGGGCTGGCTTGGGACGCTACTCCTCCTCCGTTTCCGTCCCGTCGTTGTCGACTCGGGGGGCAACGCGGTCTCCTCCAAGGTCAGCTGAAACTCTGGTATGGGATTCGACAGCCCCTGGTGCCACGCCATGTTGTTTAAGTGCCGGTCGCACACACCGGGCTGGAACCCACAACGGTCCTGCAGGGAGAGACACATCAGCATATCCCCGACCCCAAGTGATTTGAGGTGCTGGGCCCAGCCACTGTGGATTGGGCAGCTGACGATAAAAGACACGCGGTCTTTCCAGTACCTCAGATTTGTGAAAATGCCGATCCGCAGGGGTCTCTGATCTGCATTCAGTGTTAAATTATTTAAAGTAAACAAGAGGATATACATTTGTTGTTGAATGTCTCCTAAGGTTCGGAGATGCAGCTCCCCTTGTTTTAATTGTTTATCTAGCAAGGTTTTGAGTGTGCGATTGGCACGTTCAACAATGGCTTGGCCCGTGGAATTATAAGGGATTCCGTGTTTAAGACGGACGTCCCAGCGGGCACAAAAGGTGGAGAGGGCTGCAGAGCAGTAGGCTGGGGCATTATCTATTTTAATTTGGCAAGGGCGACCCATAACAGAAAAGCAGGCCAGCAAATGGTGAATAACTTTGTTAGTGGCTTCCCCACGTTGTGGGGTTGCCCAAAGGAAGCCTGAATAAGTATCAACGGAAACATGTAAAAATGAATAGGGGCGGAATTGTGGCACATGAGTAACATCCATTTGCCACAGCTGATTTGCTGCGGTACCTCGGGGGTTAACGGCATAAGAGAAAGTAGGAGCAGCAGCAGCACAGTGGGGGCAGGAACGAACAATGGAACGTGCATAATCAGCAGGAATGTGAAACTGCCGGGCCAAAACAGAGGCAGACTGATGAAAAAAGGCATGGCTTTCAATGGGGTCAGAAAAAAGGGAATTTACCTGACCACGCAACGCGCGATCGCCGCGTGCATTGCCCTCAGTGAGTGGCCCAGGCAGAGGGGTATAACTGCAAATATAAGCAACAAAATAAGGGAAATAACAAGTGGCAAAAAGGTGCTGCAAAAACAAAAAAAGGCGAAGGAGGTCTGCATCCACCTGAGGGGTAATGAGGGCAAGGGGTAAATGAGCAATTACCTAATAAACATAATGGGTATCCACAATTAAATTAAAGGGACAATCAGCAAAAAGTTGAAAGGCCAAAATAACAGCAGCTAATTCTGAGGGCAAAGGGGGATGGTAAAAAAACAATGTTTTAAATCTAACACACAAAGTTGATCGGTTTGAGGAATTAAATTTGGATTTGGCAAGCCAAATTGCAAGGGGCCCATAGGTTGGATGCGTTTATTTATTTCCCTTAAATCATGTAACAGCCGCCAAGCACCTGATTTTTTCTTAATAACGAACACCGGGGTGTTCCAGGGACTGGTGGAGCTCTCCAATCGCTGTGCTTGCAAATGCTGCTGCACAAGTGAATGAAGCGCTTTTAGCTTTTCTAGAGGGAGGGGCCACTGGTCAATCCATACGGGCTCTAAGGATTGCCATACCAAGGGTAAGGCGGAGGGCACGGTGGGTGAGGGAGGGTTTTGGGCCATCAGATGTTAATATCGAGGGTGGTGTCTAACTTTGTAAGTAAATCACGGCCCCAAATATTGAGGTGGACAGGGAGCACAAAAGGGCGGATTGTAGCAAGGGCACGGCCTCCTGGTTTAGAGACCGTGACCCAAGACAAACTTTGGCGCCCGGGTTTGCTACCCCCAATCCCCCACAACTCTTTAGAAGGAACCGTAGGCCAACTAACCGGCCACTCCAGATCACGAATCACTGTAACATCAGCTCCAGTGTCCACCAACCCTGTAAAAGGAACATCATTTAAGAGAAGTGTTAACTGAGGTTTCGAGGGGCGGACTGACATTGTCAGAGCAACAAGTGGAGAAGACGCGCTGTGAGACGGCGAGTGAGACAACGTAGAGCCAAAGCCTCCTCCGCCCCGAGTTCGATCCTCGGCAGCTGGCACCTGATAGGGGACTAAAATCAACTGTGCAATTGACCGTCCACGCGGGAGCGACTGTGGAAGATGAGTCCACACCTGAACCTTAATAATGCCAGTGTAATCAGCATCAATGACCCCTGGAATGACAAAAAAAGCCCTGTTTCCCAGCATGTGAGCGAGGGAGAACAAGACCTACAAATCTGGCAGGGAGAGGTCCCGTCACCTGTGTAGGTATGGCACAGACCTCTCCTGGCAGCTGAAAGTCAGTGTCCTCCTGCATGATCAAATCAAGCCCTGCACTTCCAGCAGTCGCTGCCCTCATAGAGTCTACGGATTCCAAGGCAGAGGAGCGATTGCCTGAGTAGGAAACACCCCCGTTTGGCCCTGGGTTCGGGGGGGACCCGTCGCGCGGTTTCCCGACCCGCTACGACACTGATTAGCCCAGTGATAACCTTTCCCACACTTGGGGCACTTCTTTGAGGGTCGGGCTGGTGCCTTAGATGAGCGGCACTCCCGCTGAAAATGACCCTCCTTACCACAGCGGTAACAGCGCTTCCCCTCCTTCCCAGTTTTTCTGAGGGCGGCAGCCAGAACTCCAGCCTTGTGGGCTTGTGTGCCAATGTTCTGGCACGCCCGCAGCATGTCTGAGAGCTCTAAAATACCAGAGGCTTGTGCTGCCTGGAGAGCACGGCGGCAATCCTCATTTGCATTTTCAACTGCCAATTTTAACAGGAGCTCGTGAGCTGCCTCAGTGTTATCCACCTGTCGGAGGATAGCCTCCTGCAATCTGTTGGTAAAATCCAAAAAGGACTCTAAGGCACCCTGACGGATACTGGCAAAGCTTTTGGTAGGCTTGCCTGAATCCGGGACCTTCTTGAAAGCATGCTGGGCACAAGTGGAAATAATGGGGAAGACAGCCTGAGGGAGTTGAGACTGCATCTCAATAGTAGCAAACTGGCCCTCCCCTGCCAAATGCTCATAAATGATACCTTGCTCTCTATATACCTGGGCTTGGCGTTCTGCCATCTGCCGATACTCACTAAGCCAAATAACATACTGACTGGGTGACAACATCATGCGCAGCAGCATTTTCCAATCCTCAGGGATTAGGGAGTACCCAGTACCCATCCCTTCAATGAGACCACGCACAAAGGTGCTAGTCAGGCCAAATTCACGAATTGCTTTCTTTACCTCTCTAACCACCAAGTATGGCAGAGTGGTCCAGGTGCCCACGGGGTTGCCCTGGTCATCATTCTGCCAGGTCACCGGGCAAACGGAGACCAGATCAGCCAGCTCCTCTGCTGTAAGATCTGATCGAGCTTTCGCTGCGTGAACCATTTGTTGCACCAGCGAAAGCTTCTGAGTAGATGCAGATGACTCTCCGGGGGGCCCCACGGGGGGAGGGTGATCACACACCGGCTCCGGTGGGGAAGGCCAGGGAGGCGGTGGTAATAGAGGCACTGGGGGCGAAGCAGGGGGAGGGATGGCTGCAGGAGCGGACGGGGGTGGCAGGATCGGCAGCTCCTCTGTTGGTGCTGGAGAGGGCCTTTCCGAGGCGACACGCTGTGTCGCATCGCCAGGAGGGGGGATGGCTGCAGGGGCGGACGGGGGTGGCGAGAGCACCAGCCTCGCGAGGGAGGGTCTGTCCGAGGCGACACGCTGTACCACGTCGCGGCAGAGGTGCCAGGCATGTAAAGCCTGCACGGGCGCCCGAGGCTCTTCATGCAATGTCTGGCCCAATCGCTCCCAGTCCGCTAGCTTAAGGCTTCCGGCTTCAGGATACCACGGGCACTTGGCACGCATCTCCTGTAGCAGGAGAGTGAGTTCTCGAGCCGGGCAGTCATGCTGAGCCTTACGCAGCAAATACTGCAGCTCATTGCGGTGTTGCACTTGCAAAGCAGAGAGGGAGCTTCCCATACTTACCACAATGAAAAATACTCACCGGGATCCACGAAGCGGATGAGTGACGCGTCTGAAACCCTTGCCGGGCGAGGTGAGTGCTGAGGGCCCCACGTTTGGGTGCCAGTTGTTGCGGTTCAGTGATGAGACAGAACACAGCTTTATGCAAGCAAACAGGCTGGTCAGCGGAGATGGGCTGTTCTGCCCCCCCGCCTTCCACCTTCTCCTTTTATTATATTTCTCCCCCTAAGCATTACACACTGCTACACAAAGGAATGTATGACGTTGATTCATATGCTTAGTTACCATCCTCTATCTACTACAATCCTGGTTCTCAGGCCTTGAGCCCAGGCTAAAAAAGCCTCCCACAGTTGCTGTCCAAACAATCAAGTTCTCAGGGTTCATATCTAGCCCTTGTCCTTGGATAGAGCAATGTGTGCATTGCTCCTAGGAAACAGTCAGGGTGTGCCCCGCCTGCTTCCAGGTGGAATAGCTAGACATTAACCCTTCAAATATGACCTATATTATGTAGACATAATAGAAATAAAACATGAACATAGTACTTTACCTTACTTTTTAGACACAATTTAAATTGAATTTCACAGTTCTCCATCCCTATCCCATGTAGAGACTTCGGATAACTTGTATTGATTGGTCAGGAATGAAGTGCAAACAAGAATCTGTCTGATGTAAAGATTCTATAAACTCATATACACATACACTATATATTTAGGAACACGAAGAATACTGATTATAGATAATATTGAAAATCAAGATTACCTCATTATGTGGATCAGGAATATAATGTTATGTTTATCTGAGTCCCAATTCAGCAAAGCACTTAAACACATTCTTAAGTCCCATTTACTTCAGTGGGAGACAAGCTTTGAGGGATCAGAGCCATGAGGATGATTACAGTATTACTGGTTCAGGCACAATTTATCAAACAGCGCAACTCCCCTTCAACTTAGAGATCACTTTTTGTGTGTATGCGGCTTATTCAGTTTATAATTTTTCAGACTTTTTAAAGACGATGCCTCACGTCTGTAACTTAAAAATAAAAATAATTAAAAAAAAAAAGAAACCCACTGTCAACTTAAATTTGACCCAATATTATAAGGTTTGAATTTAGGAAAGCATCTCAATGTGGGAAGGATGTGTAAAAATGTGTTTGTAGCTCATCCTTTTTATTTTAAATGAAAGCCAAGATTGTCACATAATCATATGACTTCAGGAGCTTGGTTTTTAAGTACAGTGTGAAATGTCAGTGAGTCTTGTGATAAAACATGGATCTTGACAATACTGTAAACATCTGCTTAAAGTTAAGCAGGTGCTTGAGGGCTTTTCTGAACCGGGGCTTAAATATGTAAAAACAAGCTCTTGTAAAAACCTGAGACCAGTGGAAATGTTTCCAAGGAAAACACTTGATTTTAAGTAAACATTTCCTTGGAGTGGTGTAAACCCAGACAGTGACACATTAAGAACCTGTTAAGCGAACCTCACCACAAACAAAAATGAAATAGACTTCATTAATATTAATTGTCTAGGTTGAGAGAAAAGCAGAAGGTAAGAAAAGAGAATTAAAGTAAAAAGAAACCTGGAGTTTAAATTTATTTCAATTTTAATACCCAGGATGTATTTGCAATAAAGGGAAGGACATCTGGTTGCTTTCAAATACTGTTTTAAAGTTGACTTTGACCCTTTACTAGGGGTATATCCCCAGTATACAATCTATATTATAGATGACAGAATACTTGTTTAAAATAAATGAGTGAATTACTTGTTTCATTTCTCTTCGAGAGAGCTGAAATTTGGGCAGAATCTGTGTAGGCTGACCAAAACGTAAATATACAGTACACATATAATAGACCTCAGTGCTGCAAGTGACTGGGGCCTAAGTGGCTGCTGTCAATTACAGACTGGAGTTCTAATTGACATTAATATGGAAATATCACTGCCATGAGAATGATTTCCTTTTTATACTTAAAATGATATTTTAGTTTGTCACTGAAAGCAAGAAAAAAGGGTGATTTTCATGAATGAAAATATGTGGATTGATTAAATCAGTGGTTCTCAAACTTTTGTACTGGTGACCCCGTTCACATAGCAAGCCTCTGAGTGCGACCATCCCTTATAAATTAAAAACACTTCTAACACCATTATAAATGCTGGAGGCAAAGCAGCATTTGGGGTTTGGGGTGGAGGCTGACACCTCCAGAGGTCCCTTCCAACCCTGATATTCTATGATTCTATGACCCCTCATGTAATAACCTCACAACCCCCTGAGGGGTCCTGACCCCCAATTTGAGAACTCCTGGATTAACTTGTTACGTTTTGTAGTATTCCGACTTTACATTACAGATCTTAATTATGATCTTATATCAGAATGTTATGCCTTCTCAAGTGCATCACAGTGTCTATTTTCTTTATTTAATTCTTCATTCAGGTTTTACTTTGACCCATATTTTACCTTTAAACTTCACAAAACAGAAAATACCCGTTGGCAATGTAACAGTTAAACTGATTTATGTGGTATAATAAGAACAGGAAAAAGCGCTTAAATAAAACATCAGCATTGTCTTTTTAAATTATCTTTATGCTGTGATCATTCAATGAGACCCCACTTTGTTTAAGCGAAAAGATCACATGAAGGTTGAACTGTAGACTTTACACAAAATAAATATGAGTATTTTAAAATGGCTTCAAGTGATGGCATTTTTTGATTGGCGGTACAGATTCTGAAAGTGTAAATTAATTTCAGTAAGTATCTTTTCTAAAGCAATTTAAATTGTCAGCTCAGAGTGATCCAAGTTATTCACTTTAAATAATTAATAATTATAGCTAAGATAAAATTTGGACTAGCAATTAGTATGATAAGTTTGTTGTTTTCAAAACTCCCACCATTGGCTATGTCTGATATACTCATAAGGGATAAGGATATGCCGAACTGTGTAATATCAAGTCTATCTGCAACTGACAGAAAGGCTGGTCCATTGCTATATTGTGAATAACATTGGTCATTCACTAGTATAGCTTGGTTAATACCTCAAAAAACTCTCAAACATTTATTTGAATAAGAAATGGAATTTTCTTCATTGGAGTTTTGCACCCTTTTTGTGCTTGATTTCTGTAAATATTTTAGTCAACAAATTTATTGGCAGAGATGTTTGTGGAAGTGAGTTTTAAGTTTATATCAGTGAATGTGAATTCTGAACTTAAAAACTTGAGTATTTGTTTTGATAATTATATACACCCAAATAAGAAACAAAATAATATCACATGACTAGACCTGGTAAAAACCAAAACAAAATAAAAACAAAAAACAGTACATTATTTTGTGAACACTTTTCAAAATGTTTTACTGGTTTTTCAAAATTTCAGTATTTTTAGAAATGTTGTACAGCTTTGCACCTACTCAGAAAACAAACACAAAAGTAATGATGGAAATTTTAGCCACCAATCTGAAAGAGTTTTTGGGGGGATCAAAATTTGAATTTTGACAAAACTTGTCATTAGAAATCAAAATTTATAATATTTCGACCAGCTCTGCACATGACCAAACAGAAATTCAACACATTTTGAATTCCAAATTTCAAATAAGGAATATGCAAAATGAGTTGCTTGTGAACAGTTTACAACATTATCACCCAAGAGGAAAATCTCAGGTTACCCATTGTTGCCAGATTTGGCAACACATTACAGTTGTTGCTGTACTGTTTGTGGAGATTGTGTTCCTTACAGTACCTGGAAATGAAAATCTAATCAGTTAATACTAAAGTATATTTTCCTGAAATACTGTCTGTAAACATTAGATTTCCATTTACTTACTTTGGTAGATTAACACTTTAGTAGATGTCGTTAGTGTCTTGCTATATCGTGCTATACCTGATGCTATAAGATAATGTTTTAACAATTAAATTAATAAATGTTAGGGGCAGAAGAGACGTTTATGATCAAAACTGATCCAAACTACTGCATAACATAGGTCATAGAATTTGCCTCAGTAATTCCTGCATAGAACCCAATAACTTGTGATTGAACTACAAAAAATCATGAAAAATGAATTATAGAGAATTCAGTGAATTCACAAATCAATCTATGCACATATATTTGAATATTATAAGTACATACCTCATAACATTTGTTTTTCTGCCCCTAACAGAGTCCCATGACACTCATTCTAGGGAAAGGGCTATTTTAATTGTTCAGGAACTCCAGATCACAGCTTTTCTGGTTCAACGTTCATGAGAGGGAACAGTAAGTGTGCAGAGACATGCATAAAAGGTGTTGACCATTGCATGTACAAACAGCATCTGGAGAGTGAAAGAACTTTCTAGGAGGATGTGGTTTGTGAAAACAGAATCTCCATACCTGGAGCAGCAGCAGGGTACTAAAGGGAGACAAGGGAAATGGACTGATAATTCCTGAAAATAGTATTGATATTTACTTGCAGTTATGCTACTGGGCCACTAGATGACTCTGAGGTGTATTGAAAGTTCCAGAAATGGAATGATATCTGTCAGGAAAGGGAAACAAGGATGGTATGAAACTGCAAAGAAGTTGCTGAGGAAATCTTGTGCTGCTTGTATCAGTTGTCTTTAATAAATGCCTGAAGCTGAGGGAGCGCTATGGGTTGGACTGTCATTTACAGACTGAGAATAGTCATCAGTATTGAGAGTCCAGGTTGACAAGGACAGAAGCAAGGAAACCCCAAGATTTGAGAAACTTACCTCAAAGCAACTCAGGAAAAAATAATTTGTACTTTAAACAACCACTAGCCTTCAGAAGGGACAGTGGACATTGAATAATGTTATTTGTCTCTGAATTACAAAACTGGAGAAAAATTTACTTACACAAGTATTTTTTTCTTTTATATTTTATTGGTGTGGGAAAGTATACTTATTAAAGTAAATGCAGGTTACTGGCATCTAGTGTGATGTAAATACACATGCTCTACAGACACATAGTTAACTTAGAATCCACTAGAAATGAAATGTTACATGTGCAACCACATTAAGAAGAATATACTTCAGAAAGACCCACAAAGTGTCTTAAGAGCTGGATCTACATATTCCTACCAACTATGCCTAGGAGACATGGAGGAAGAAATCTGAGTATCACAGGCTTGAGAACCTTCGCTTGGCTAAAAACAGAACATTTTTTTTTATCAATTATGACTTCACCTCCTTTTATTTCCACATTTGGATGTTTTTATCAGGGCTTTTAGTAAGTCCTTGTTTATGACCTTCCTTTTTTGAGGAAAAGTCACTGAGAAGGTTGTGGCGAGGAAAGTGGTATTTTCTGGAGTCCTTGGACTTTCTTGACTATGGTCAAGAAAGTTATAAGCCTTTGTAGAGGGTAGAAACTGCACTGGTTGCATTTGTCAATTAGCTCTTCCTGGAAAAGGATAAAGTTAAATGTCCATCCTGATTTTTTTTTATATTCATCAGCAGCCTTTGATGCCGCTCATTATGAGATTTTGTTGTCTCAGCTATGAACCTTAGAAGGAATAGACTGTATTTTTCTTGAGTGGTTTCATTCCTTTCTTTTCAGAGGATGCAGCAAGTAGCAGTTGGCAATTGCTCCTCTACCCAAAAGTCTCTCTCACACAGGATACCACTAATTTCTCTAGTTACTGCTGATTCTTTTAAAGATTTTTAAATTGTTCACTGATTTAGATTATATGCTCTTTAAGATAGGGATTGTGTGTCTCTATGTATCTTGGATGGCACCAAATACACTGTTGGCATTAAACCAATATTCTGGTACTATTTTCTTGCCTCAGCAATACAAAAGGATGGGAATCAGGGAGAGAATGTGACCCAATAACTTTGTCTGATTTTTGTAGAAACAGAAATCTGGGATGGAATGTGCAAAATACCATGAATTTCAATGGCAAAATGAAAATATAGAATTTTGCTCAGTCTAGTTTAGACACTCTTTAGTTGATTTTGCCATATGTAGTTTTGTGCCCCTCAAATTCTGATTTCAGTTCTAATTTCAGTTCCGGATTTGTTTGAGTACCCAATATCCAAAGCAAAACTCAGAGTGAAGCAAGCAAGTTTCATTAAGTTCTATTCATTATATATGCATAAAGGTTTGTGAAGGCACTACGCTCAGGCCAGCTATTACAAGTTTTGTTATGAGACAAACCATGAAACTCAATTTTGAAAAATTGATGCTCATCTACGGAAAGGAAAAAAAAAGTTTTTTAGTTTAGATAAAAGGTTAGTGGGCCCCAAACATGTTTTGTACAAAATACAGCTGTTTTTTTCCAAGTTCAAGCCTCAAAAAATAAGGGCCCTATTCAGATCTGTAACACCAGCTTTAGAGTAGATTAACTGCATAGGGTTCAGTGGCATTATTCCTGTTTTACACTGCTGTGAGTGAGATCAGGATCCAGACATAAAATGTCAAATGCCTCCATCTCTAAAAAACAGGCTGTTCATTAATTATGCAATGCATCAGGGGGTGTGTCCTTACTTTTGCATGCTTGTTTCAGTGTTACAAGATGGGTCTTGAAAATCACCAAAAAGTATGCTATGTAAGTTATGGATAGCCCTTAATCTACCGATTACAGAGATAGTAACCATTCTGTTAAAATAATTATGGTCTTTAGTCAGGTCATGATGTGTCACAAGGCAATGTCCAGGGAGACTCTATCCTTCACACAAATTACTCTTAGTTCTTTCCATAGGGATTACTGATGACATTTTAGCAGATGAAAGTGAGTTTAGTGTTATTCCCCTGCATAAATATATGCAAAACACTTTCCGACAGCATTGTAAGTGAGAAGGAATGAAAACGAGGGATAATGCACTTCAGCACTAATATCACACAAATATGAAATGATATAATATTAGCAGTCACGTATGAACAACAATGTACACTTGTAGAAGCTGTTATAATTTTGTGTAGCTGATATATTAAAGGTGAGAATTTCTAAAGCTCATCTAACTGGTTATTTGCACTGCACAATAATTTAACTGTGTGCAGAAATTAGGAATGCAAATTGCATGCATATTGTATACACAGCCTTAGCAAATTGAAATTTTGAAAATATGACCTTACAAGTATAGGTGCATATCCTGAGCTGGTGTAAATTGCCATAGCTTCACTGACTTCAAGGCAGCTATGACAATTTGCACAACTTGAGGATCTGACCCAGAATATATATATATTACTACACACACACACACACACACAAACACACACACACACATACAAATATGTTGAATTTGCATAAGTTAAATGCGTGTATGATGAATTTATATATATATATATATATATATATACACACACAGGTGAGTTGCATCATACGCGCATTTAACTTACTCAAATTCAACTATACACGCTTGGCAAAAAAAAAGAAAAATAACAAGATACCTGTAAATAGTGCAGGCGATTCCACCCACCATTCCACTCAATGAGCATATGCCCTGGAGTGAGTGTGAGATGGGACACATGAATCTGCTGTTCCCTCAGTCAGTCTCAGTTCCCGCGTGCCTCTCATAGAGTGAGCATCGCACCGCGCTGAGTGTGATTCTAGTGTTTAAAGATACTGTACATATTTTTCGTACAACATGGCCCCTAAACGTAACTCATCTGCTTCATCTGGTGCTCAACCAAAGAAACAGTGATCTGTTCCAACGCTGGAGGAAAAACTTGCTGTGTTGGACTTATTGACAGACGGTATGTCGGTCTCCAACGTGGTGCGTAAATATGGCCTCAACGAATCTAGCATCCATGCCATCAAGATTTGAGAAAGAGAAATTCGTCAAGCCGTGGCATCACGTGCTCCAATAACTGCTAATAAGGTGATGAGCCAGGTGTGTGATAAGACTTTAGTGAAGACTGAAAAGGCATTAAACTTATGGCTGGAAGACATGAACCATAAACGTGTGCCTATCCATGGCAACACATTGCGAGAAAACGCACTTAGCCTCCTTGCGCTGTTCAAACCTCCCACCGAAGAGGGACAGCCTTCCGATGAGAAGGAATTCAAAGCCAGCCAAGGTTGGCTTAACAGTTTTAGGAACCGCTTCAGCCTCAAAAATGTGCAGACTACTGGTGAAGCTGCATCTGCCAATGAAGAGGCAGCAAAAGCCTACCCCAAACAATTAAAGAAAATCATAGAAGAAAAGGGCTATCTTCTGGAACAAGTTTTTAATGCTGACAAAACTGGGCTCTTCTGGAAAAAAATACCCAACTGCACTTACACTTCAAAATCAGAAAGACAAGCCTCTGACTTCAAAGCAGCTAAAGATCGTGTGACTGTGTTGTTTTGTGGCAATGCAGCTGGGCATTTAATAAAGCCGGGCTTGCTCTGCAGGGCTGCAAATACCCGTGCCCTAAAAGGCAAGAACAAAAATCTCCTGCCTGTGTTCTGGCAATCAAATAAAAAGGTTTGGGTGATGGCAGCATTATTTCTGGATTGGTTTCACAAGTGTTTCATTCGGGAGGTCAAGTGGTACCTCAATCAGAAAGGACTTGACTTTAAAGTGTTGCTGATCATAGACAATACTCCTGGCCACCCTACGGCACTCCGGTATGCGCATAATGATGTTAAAGTTGTCTTTCTCCCCCACAATACCACCTCCATCCTCCAACCTCTCGACCAAGACGTGATTCGCTGTTTCAAGGCCATGTGCACGAGGCTTATGTTCTCACGGATACGTAGCACTATGGATGCTAATCCCAATCTTAATGTGATGGAATGTTAGAAGTCCTTCAACATTGCAGATTGCATCACTTATATTAAACAGGCAATGGATGCAATCAAGCCTGAAACAGTCAATGCATGTTGGCGAAACCTATGGAAAGAACGTGTGAATGATTTTAAGGGTTTCCCGACCATTGACAAAGAAGTGAAACACATTGTTCAGGTGGCCAGGCAAGTGGGTGGCGATGGCTTCATCGACATCCTTGAGGAAGAAATCGAAGAATTAATTGAGAGCCATAGAGAAACATTGACTAACGAAGGGTTAGAGGAACTGATAAAATCATCTACAGAAGACGAAGATGATGGCGACGAACAGGAAGAGCCAGCAAGTTGGAATCTTCATAAATTTGTTGAAGTGTTCAAGCAGTGAAACACTTGAATGATTTAATTTCTGAATAAGATCCCTTTATGGAACGAAGCCTCAAAATCATACGTAGTATTACGGATGATTTGAGACGGTATCAAGAAATGTTTGAGCAGCTCAAGAGACAACAGCGACAGTTGCCGATCACCATGTTTTTCAAGGAAAAACAACCAGCAGCAGATGAACCTATGCAATCAACTTCTCAAGCTGAACCAGAGCTAACCACTTCGTCTATGACTCGTTCTCCATCACCCAAGCTCTCCATCACCTCAGTCTCCTGGATCGACATCAAGCCCTGATGACCCCCTGTAATTACTCCCCTGTAATTACCCCCTGTAATTAAGAATACAGTACTGTAAAATTACATTTTGCATCTGTACTCTTTATTATATACTGTACATTACTGTATACATTATACATTTATACATATTACTGTACAGGGTTGTATACACAAAACCATGTACAGTATACTGTACTTTATGGAAAAAGAAAAGGAGTACTTGTGGCACCTTAGAGACTAACAAATTTATTTGAGCATAAGCTTTTGAAGCTCAAATAAATTGGTTAGTCTCTAAGGTGCCACAAGTACTCCTTTTCTTTTTGCGAATACAGACTAACACGGCTGCTACCCTGAAACCTGTACTTTATGGGCGATTTAAGGGATTTTCAAGGGTAATTTTGACTATACGCGATTTTCGCCTTACACGCTGACTTTAGAACCTAACCCCTGCGTAAGATGTGACTCCACTGTAATATATATACACACAGGTCCTGACCCAAAAATCAGTTGAATTCAGTGAAAGGATTCCCATTTATTTTGTAGGGCTTTGGATCAGTCCCAGCATGGATACATTTTTTACTATATTAAGATACAAAATAAAACAATCTCCAATTCCTTCACATGCCCATATTCTGCAAAAATGAAACACTTGTATTTAATAAGCATTTTGATATCATATTTTGATGAAAGGTTATCTAAAATAGAAAAGTATTATTATTATTATTATTATAATCGTTCTCTAATTTAAATATATGGATTCCTTCATGCTTTAACTGAGCTGTGTGCAAATTCCTTATTCTTTGTCATTTACCAACAGTGCTATGAAAATTAACAGTTTAGAATAGCATTTTTTTCATTATCTTAAGTTTTTTATATTAATATCTTGCAATTTAATTTAATTTAATTTAATTTAATTTAATCATAGAAATTAGAAACGGAAAACCTGTTCAGCCATTTTGGCCATCCATCCAATGTAAAAGTTGTCAGGTTGTTTGACATATATTGGTTTCACATTATTAAATGAGTGTATAGAACTCTTTCGGAAGATATATACACTTTAGAATCTAAGTAGCTTAATGTATCCTGAGCCTTTTTTGAGTTTTAAAGGTTAAGGTGCTATCTTTTGCAGGACATCTTATTGAAGAAAAGGCTGATCTGTTCAGAAGTCAGCAAAGAATATTCAAAAACTAATAGCAAGCCATGGATTTGTGGAGCTGCCTGGAGGCATGCAATGTATCTCACTGTCTCCCACAAGTCAACAAACTCCATATTATCTTCGGTCCCTCCCTCTGTATTAGGGCTGCAAGTCTTTGTGAATTTCCAGCCCCAGAGTCAGTAATTAATATTGTTATACCAGTCCTCAGCAAGTGGCACAAAAACTTCCAAATTCTTTTCCTTAGCATTCTTGGGAAGAGTTACAGACTCATAGATTTTAAGGTCAGAAGCAACCATTAGATCATGAAGTCTGAGCTCCTATATTACACAGGTCACAGACTGTCATCCAGTTACTCCTGCAGTGAGTCCAAAATCTTGTGTTTGACTAAATGACAACTTCCAGAAAGGCATTCGTTCTTGATCTGAAGACTTCAAGAGAGGGAGAATCCACCACTTCTTTTGTTAGTTTATTCCAATTGTGCGTTATTTCTAATTTGAATTTGTCTGACTTCAGCTTCTACCCATTGATTCTTCTTATGCCTTTCTCCATTACTTTAAAGAGACCTTTAGTACCCTGAAGGTTCTCCCCACAAAGTTACTTATACACTGTAATCAAGTAATCTCTTCATCTTCTTTTTTTCATATGCTATGTTGTTGTTAGCTTTAGGCTATGCAAGGCTTGGGTATAAGGGGCACTGTGCAAGGAGTAGGAGACTTTGGTCTCTGCAGTAGTCTCTGATTAAAGTCTATTTTTGAGACAAACTTGCTCCCTGGGATCTGGGCAATGGTGTTGGCTTGTATTCACTGAATTAAGGGATTTACCCTGCTTGCTTTTTCACCTTCTTGTTTCAAGATTGATATATATATGTAAATAAAACAAGATACATTTAGAGTATGCCCAGGCTGTGTCGCCAATTACTCCTACACCAGACACAACCCAGCAAGGCTCTTGAATTCTGCTGCCTCTCAGCAGAGAGGCAACACCAGTGTCAGAACAGGACACTGGTGCTAGAAGAGGAGATACTAATACAATCATTGCAAGTGGAGTTGTGGGAGGAATTTCCCATCCCTAATTACTTAGGGCTCCTTAACCAGCATCTCAGAAAGAGGTTGTGGAGATTGCTTGTTCTTTGCTGGAGATTGTTAAGGAGTGAGACACCTCCCTGCTTGTTCTTTTTCCCTCTTCCCACTAAACATTTTGGTGGGGCTGGGATCATGCTTGTTGTACTGGTATGATGTGTGGAGTTGTATAATTAGACTATTTGATATTTTCTGTAAACTCTGGAATGGTAGCCATCATCTTAAATTAGTGTACATTGCAGGAGTATAACAAAGGACAGTTATTGCTGATTCTTTTATTTACATGATGGTCATTTAATGTTATGGCCTTTGACGTCTGACTTGGATGTCATAATTTGAATGCACAGCTACAGCAGCAATGACCTTTTAATGGTCACCCTTGGGTAGCCAAGTGCCACAGTGCTGGCACTAATTGGGGGTCTTTGAGTACTTAAGGTCCTCGATTTGTGTGTCAATGGGTACAAGGAAATAAGCTATGAGAAGTTATATGAGACATATTTTGGAAAGAAATACTTTGAATCGATCCATTAGTTTTCCTTCTTATCAGGAGGATGAGGATCTTGGATCATGATTTTAATCTTCTCTTCTTGATGCTTAATGTGAGGTTGGTGGTTTGTATGGTATCAGACATCCATGATTTAATTGAGGATGAGACCCTGACTATGAATGCATGATTAAGAGTGGTTTCTTAACCATTTTGTTGAGTGCTGAACTCATTTTGTTAGTGCTGACTCTGGGCAGGTACTTGAGGCAGCATGAACTGAACAGGCACTGACAAGGAGGTTGCAGGGCCATGCTGTTTGCATCAAACCTAATGTGCACACGTGCTGATTTTCCAGGAACCTGAAAAAAAACATCTATTTGTGTGGACATTTTGGGTTGGCTCCAGCATGTGGAATATGGTATCCTGGGACCTGTTTATTTGTTGGAGTTTTGGCATCTCTGTGATTTGAATGCTTTTGAGGGATTTTTCTGTTATATCATTGGTTGCTGGCTGCTTTGTAGTTGGCTGAGCGAGGATTGGCTTTAGTCATTAGTTGTTTTTGTGAACTATGATTGTAATTCTCTGCTAGGGCACTTACAGCCTTTGATTTAGTTGGGGATTGGTCCTGCTTTGAGCAGGGGGTTGGATTAGATGACCTTCTGAGGTCCCTTCCAATCCTGATATTCCATGATTCTATGATTGATGTCTCTTTACCCTATGTGCTGAAATTAAAACAAAGTACCAAATTTAGCAAACTAAATAGGTTCTCTCAACTCAAATTGAGCTCTGGAAATCAGGAAGTCTTTGGGACCCTTTAAACTCAATTGGAATGGTTACGTGTAAGCTTGCCACATCGCCAGGCCGGGACATCCCCTGAGATGGCATTGCAGGATTGTGATGCCTGCCAAATGAAGCAGTTGGCAGCCTGGATTGTGGTCATGCAACCGCACAATTGACAGTTCAACTTGCTTGGTGAGGATTCAGCTAGTTAACCAGCAGTCTATATCTCAGGCCTCTGAGATTGATGGCTGAGCACTTAAATCATCTATGGCTCACATCGTCTGGCTGGAGTGAACAATAATAATCAATGGCTCAGGCTTTCTAGAGTGAGGGTTGAGTACTTAAAGGGTCTCTGGCTCCAGCCACTTGGGCAAGGGCCAGGCAAACAAACAATCAATATTTCCAGCCTTCTTGCCGAAAGGTTAGTATGCATCGATCCCTGTGTACGGAGCTGGGGATAAGGAAATGCAGCCCCATACTGCTCCACTGGATCCCAGCCATGGGCCCTAGAAGTGACGGGGGACCCCACCACTGGATCAGTGGGGAAACATGCAGTCTCTGCCTCACTTCCCAGCACCCCATCAAGCCCAAAATTTCCCTGGGCTACTTCCTACCAGCTCCTGATGGCACTGCTCTGTCACAATTGGGACCTGGCTCTCCGTCTTGTGGTCAGGCAGCCCTTCCTCCACTCTCTTCTTGGGGTCTCCCGTCTCCCTGCTGAAGGTCATGGGCATAGCTGAGGGTTCAGCTCCTTGGGAGGGACATCTGCCTCCGTCCCCGATACGGCCCCAACTGAGCTGCAGGACCCTGCTCTTATACTTCTGGCCCTGTCCCTGCACTTCCTGAGGAGGGGGTGGTGGGGCTAGTTGTGCCCAACACGGGGAGTTCACTCGCTCTGCACTGGAGGGAGGTCACTCTGCCTCACCACAGTATGATGTGTGACTTCACCCTGGGCAGTAAGCAGAGATGAGTAGCCTGATATTAAAGTTGAAAAGACCTATTAGATCATGGGTCCATTCTCCTGCCAGGGCAGGACTGCCCAGTATAGTATAGTCCTTAGTTCTTTGCCCTGTTCACTTTTAAATGACTGTGGATGAGCATACCACTGCTTCCCTTTAGAAACTGTTTCACAACCTATTCAGTCTAAATGTTATTTTGGTTGGTGTGGTGGTGCTGGGGTACGAGCCTAGCTTTCAGTGTAGGAGGATATGAGCTCCATTCCAGGATCTAGCACTGACGACAAAATAATGGTATCTGTCAAATTCAGGAAATCCTACCTTACAGAGAGATTTAAGAATCTCAGTTTATTTATCTCATTGAAAAGAATGTTAAGACTTGGTCCCAGTCTATGAGTACCTACATGGAAAAAAGGTAACCGATACTAAAGACATCATTAATGTAGCACACAAATGCATAACAGGATCCAGTGGCTGAAAGCAGAAGGTAGACAAATTAATACTAGAAATAAGACATATTTTTTTAACAGTGAGGATAATTATCATTGAACTATTTATGTGAAGATGTGGTGAATTCTCTTTAAATCAAGATTGGCCTTTTTTTTCCCCCACCCCTTTAAAAAATATGCCCCAGCACAAGAAGTTGTGGGCTTGGTGCAAAGAAATGTGAAATTCTTTGGGCTACATTATACAGAATGTCAGACTTGGTGATCTTGATGGTCTCTTCTTGCCTTAAAATGTAACATCTATAATTTGCATTTAGTTATTACACAGCCATTACTAAGGGAATAGTCCCTTGAAATCAGATGTTGAACCTTCCAGGAGTCCCATGGGATTTTCTATGCTCCAGTATGTGATGGGGCTACTGATCTTAGGAAAGTGACCTTCCATTTAAAACCCTATTTAACCTGTTAAAAAACACTGTTATTAAATTGCTTTTATTCACTATTAATAAAACCCCAACATATTAATGAAAAAAGAAAAGGAGTACTTGTGGAACCTTAGAGACTAACCAATTTATTTGAGCATAAGCTTTCGTGAGCTACAGTTCACTTCATTGGATGCCAGAAAGCATATGCTCAAATAAATTGGTTAGTCTCTACGGTGCCACAAGTACTCCTTTTCTTTTTGCGAATACAGACTAACACGGCTGCTACTCTGAAACATATTAATGGTTTGATATAATCTATTGCCTGGATCATTTCATTTAAAGGATCTGCCTAACCTTTCCCTTATGTTCTTTACTTAGCACTCCTGGCAGCAAAGGAGGAGACAGGTGTTTCACAGAAGTGGAATAAAGACCATTAACAATTAAGCTACTTAGCTTTATAATTACATAAACTGTCTGTATATGTACCACATAAGGAACTTGTTTCTACTACCTGGGGCTGTAGGGAGGCATGCAAAAATAATTGTTCTGCTAAATTTTGCTTATACAATTTTTAATTGCAGACACAATTTGTGTGTGTGCATCTATTTTTGTATTTAGTTTCTTGTAACAAAAGTCCCCCAAACGCCTGGCTACTTTGATCATGTGCTTTTGACAGGCAGCTTTTGTTTTCCTCTAGGCTAGCATCACGTTGTGATGTGTCACTGCTGGTTGTGTCAACCATGCTGCTCTACAGTAAGGGATGCGAGAGTAGCACAGAAAATGATAGTTTAAATATTCAGTCAATTTAAAACATATGCCATTATACCACAGTACCAAAATACATGTTATTATGTTACCAACAATGGATGGAATAAGGCCCAGTGTCCATATCTGTGATGGGTATCCAAACTTAAATCACATACATAGGGCCTTTTAGTAGTGGTTGAGGTGATCTGAAGATATTATAATCACTTTTACAAGGATATTATCCCTTTGCAGGTCAGTTTTGAAATTAGAGTGAGATAAAATTTAAAAATTCAAAAAAGATTTCAGTAATAAAAATTGGAGAAAGGGTGAGAAAGAGGAAGAGAAGAAGTACACAGGTGTCTTTCCCGGTGAATAAAATATATATGCAGTGGTTCACAGTCAAATTTCAGGGATACCCAAGAATTATGCTGAATAACATTAGCAGCAATAGGGATGATATGATGATTTGGGACGGGAACATACAAATGATATAATCCAGACACGCTTTTTAAAGCTCCCTTTCATGAATTCAGATAAAGTGCTTGCCTATCCCTTTTTGGAAGTGGTAAACTTTTATAAGTGCCCAGAACCACCTAATGTCGGCACTAATAATGCATATTACATTGACTTGCTATAAAGCACTGTGATGTAACAGTAAACATTTGAACGGTCTCTGCGGTATATTTTCTTGCTTTGGGTGAATGGAATACATACAGTAGTTGTTGTAGTACATCAGTAGAATTAGTTTCTAGGGATTAGCATAATGCCATTCTATGAATCGTCCTTTCCATTTTACTGTTTTTGTGTGGCTGTTTGTTTATAGAAAATCCTATCAATCACCAGTGTTCATTAAAGGACTGCCTAAACAGCATAGTTCTGTATAATATTTTAGCATCATTTTTAAAACTGTGCATGGAAAATTGGGGCCTGTGCAATTTTTTATTCAGTAAAACACTCTCCTTTGAGAGGTAGACTAGATTTACATCAAGGCTGATTATGCCAAAATATGATCAAGCTGCTATAAAAGTATGTAAAAACATCTACACTTTTCATTAAAACGGATCATTTTGATACAGAAGAGTCGTATACGAGATAGTAAGAAAAATGTTTTGCCAGTGCTATTCCAGTGTAATGATATTCAAGCACTGCCTAACAACCTATTTCAGTATGAAGTTTTGCAAAAGCAGTATGTCAGAGAAACTGACTTTCATCGCTACAGTGTTAACAAACAACTCTAGCCTGTTTCCAATAAAGCCAGGTCTATGGAAGAATGCAATTCTTCCCCCACAAGTAATATTAGAAACGTGTTTAGCTGAATATAAGTTTGTCACCTGAGTCCCCCTGAAATTCTGGCCTCTCACTAAATTATTCAGTGACTGTTGTACTCAGAAGTATCATGGTGTTGGGTTCATTCTCTGAAAACTAAAAGACCCTCTGAAAGTTTTTAACACATAGTTAATTTTTTCAGCACTTAAGTTAGAGTGTGAAAAACCCATCATTGAGTTCTTGAGGGAAAGATGGCAAATGCCTGTGAATGTGAAGATGAAGCTTAGCTCTGCTGGAATCAATTTTAAAATTCCCATTGACTTCAAAGGAACCAGGATTTCAGCCCAAGTGGGTAAATGGTAGCTCAAGCTGTACACATACTTTCCATCCATAGAATCGTGTAGCTAACAACAGTTAAAATTCAGGGAAATGCTTTTGGGTAAGCTGGCTTGTCTTTCGTATTACTCCTCCTCCTCTAGTCTGTTTCCACAAATCTTCCCTCATTTACTTTTCCCTGCCCCCTTTTTTATATTGCTTTATGTTTCTAATTTTGGTGGCTGCTTGGGTCATTTCAGCTTGTTCTATGCACCTTACAAGGAAAGGCACTAAAAATCCATAGCATATTTTGAGCATCCAGTGCCTGCAGGGTTCACAAAAGTATATTGTTTTAGCATTTAATTACTTTAACATTCCTTAATAAAATTTCTTAGGCAAAGAAAAGATTCATAGGTTGCCTCAGACAGAAATGTTTCTCTAACATGACCTTCCTGCACACAGACCCAGATGAAGCTAGTTATAAAGGATGTGAGCTGAAAATACATACACCTGAGAATGGGAAGTGGCAACTGGGCCCTGTATAAATGCAACTATTTTCTCAGTTGCATTAGGTGATAGGTGAGGGAAGGTTTATACCAGCAGATCAGCCTTAGTAGTTGGAAAAAGCAACATGACTAAACACTGATCGCTGCTTATGTTTCTTGTTTCATTCATGCCTTCTTATATATTTTGAGGGTTTAATTATTTTGATTCTGGCTTTAACAAAGGAGCCTAGAGTTTGTATATGAGGTTATGTCCAATTTGTAGTACATGGTGGGTTTTTTTGGCTCAACCCTATTTAACCTGTAGATGGCAGTCACTACTACATTTACAAACCAGAATTATCCAGAATATAGCGGTGATTTACCGAAAAGGGAAAACTTGCCTATTACATTTCTTTATTGGCCATAATAGACAATAGTCATAAGAAACAAGTGGGATTGTCCAAGTGGTATGTTGGCCTGGAGAGAAGAGTATAACCATTACACATAACATGGACTTGTGCACATTCTATGGACATATGTTCTGAAGGCTGAATTAATTTTTTTTTTTTTTAGAAAAGGAAACTTATATAAGGATATTCACAATATTTAGGTTTAATAATTCTTGAGTATCCTGTTCCCATTTTTACCCTTTTATTATTTATTATTTGTATTGAGGTAGCACCTGGAGGAGAAGGCTCCTTTTGAAAAAGAGAGTTTCTGTTCTAAAGAGTTTGCAAACTAAGAGGCAATGTTGTCCAGTGGGTAGGTCTCTAGACTGGATAACTCATTTCTGCCTCACTTTCCCTATCTCTGATATTGCATAACAAGACTTATTACCCTTTGTAAAGTATTTTGAGCTGAGAGATGCCTAAGCATTATGCTGTCTACCCTTGGAACTAGATATGCAGACTTAAACAGTGTCAAACAGTCCTGGGGAGCAAGAAGAATCCTATTGAATTGTTTTAATACTAGGCCTTAAGGCTACTGCTTGTTAGACTGCAAGGGTTTGATTAGGGTTAATGAGAGAATGTCATAACAGAATGATACACTAAATACACTGTCAAGTATAAGTCTCTTCTAAGCCAGTGCAGAATGAATATGAGCCATTATGCAGCTTTTCCCTCCCAACAGGAAATAAAGAGGAACTCTTTACACTTACAAAAAAAGTTGTTGGCATAGAAAATTTTGGTCTTGAATATGCAACGAAATTGCCTTCAAAGCATATTTCATATACAGTAACTTCCCACTTTCCTCTGCTTGCTTCATGCTCAAAAAACTACAATTAACAGGGTCTGTGATCATAAAGCCAAGGCAGTCAGCGCTAATAATCCCCAATGTGATGGCTTTTTTTGCTTTTAACAATTGAATACAGATATCATAGGAAACATAGTAAAGGGTTAAATTGCTTGGTAATATCGCCCCCTGCTGGGTATATATTATATACAATCATGCCAATAGTCCTGTTTGTTGGGTGAGCTATCTAGGTACTATATTGATGTAGGTGTGAATAATAAGCTGGGTGGTTGTTTTGGGCAGGATTTTGTTTTTTGTATGTTTTTGAAGGGTTCAAGAATAAATGCAAGGGAAAATGGGAAAGGAAATTAAAACAAATGTTCTAAAACACCCAGTTACCCATTTGATTCTTTTGTAATAGTAGATGGCACATGGGAGATTATAGCAAATATTTTATCTCTTTTTTTTATTTTGGGGTAATGCTGCAAACTCATTCCTGTGTTAGCATTCGTTGAGCATGATTATTGTAGTAGAACTATAAAGATTGACTGGTGATTCTGATTTCTTCTTCCCATCTCATTGATTGTGAAGAAAAAATTCAAATGACTATTATGCTGCCAAAAAATCTTTATTGTTGACTATAATTTGCTAGCACAATAAACCATAAATACTGAAAGCAAGACAATCCTGAACAAGTATTGAAGGCTATTGAATGTGAGAGAGGGATTAAGTATGAAAATACTATGCATTTTTAATTGGAGTGTTCACCCCCTCTAAAATGAGCCTTCTCAAGTGAGAGTGAATGTCTGCAAAGTGAGAGAGCTGCACTTTCAAAATGGTCCATTGTCCCAGACATACAGAAAGATAGACAAGGGATGTGGTTTAACTAGGCCTCCACTTTATTAACTCCTAGGTGACAATCCAAACAGTGCAGGTCATGACTCTTTCCTTAATAATTTCCACCTGATGGAGATATGCCATCAGCTCCACACCTAATTTCCAATGGTTTACTGGGACTTCCGCTCCTTTCCCCTTACATGAGAGTTCAAGGGCCGGGACAAGGGGGTCTTGCTGCTGTACCGGACATTAGGATTTCCAACCCTGTTCCCCAACAGCAGTAGGGGTACTTTCCCCTACATCCACTTCCAATTTTGGTTGATTAGGGAGCCAGGGAGTCCCTCTGGAAGGAGTTACTGCACAGGACACCTGCCAAAAGGAGACATCAGCAGTAGCTTTGCTGTCTGTTCTCAACCCTCAGCAACGTTTCTCCCCCAAACCCTCGCACTCAAACACAGGCCAAATATATATTCACTCCTCAACCTGAGATATGTACCCCTTTATCACTGAGTAAGTCAGGTACCCAAGATGATATCTTTAGTGGGTAATTACCAATCCTCCCTGTTCCCAATGATTCAGTGGCCTAGTCAACCTGTGGCAACCTGGTGGGTCCCCACCATACTTTCCACTGCAGCATTTTGACTAGTTTAGAGTCATCCCTGTAAAAAATCCTGGATCTGCCCTAAATCTCTTTGTGCCTGATGCATTGAGTCACCCCCTTCCAAAATCCCAAATCATTTTCACTCAGGTGTACAATAATCATTTCAGGTGGCTGTTTTCTGGCTGCCAAGGAGGGCAGAAGGGCATCAGCTGATTCCACAACATGCCCCTCCAGTGCTTAATTTGTTGCAGGGCTTGTCAGGACTGAGCCCCAGCACCTCTAGGCTTGGCAGTTCATAGCCCCAGCACCTGTGGGATTGCTGCATCCATTATGAATGTAAAATAATTGCTTGAGCCCCGGCACCTCTTTTGTTACAAATTAAGCACTGCCCCCTCCTGCCATGCCATGTCAGATTCATCTCACCACTGAGGTCTGTCTGTGCCCACACATCAAAAAATCAGCTCTTATGACCCTTCCTCTTGTTCCATATAGTTTGCCCATCCATCCAGGCCAACTCAGAACTATCTTGCCAATGCAACCCAGCAGCCAACTTCCTGCAGGAATTGGCCAGCTGCCTAAGAATCAAATGCACAGTATTATGTCTGCACATACCATAACCAGCTCCTATGATCCATTCATGTTATCCTGAACGAAGAGATGAAAAGGAAGATTTTAGAACATATAAACCACTGAATTATCCTACCATACAAGAGGATCTCTATCCTTGCATATATTCAGATGCTACCATTGATAAGCATAACTTGTTGGGCTCCTATTCCAAGCTGTGTGGTGGCTGTAACCCTCCGGTCCTGAACAAATGGGATCCCACTTTGCTGCAGGATCCTCAGTAATACATGCTCTTCAAGGAAACCCTAATGCACTGCTTAGGGATTGTCCAACGCTCAAAACCTCTTCATTTTCCCCCCAATAAATTGGGGTAGATCATGACTGAGGAGGCAGTGGATGTCAAGTGCAAAATACCCATCTCACTGGCACTCCCTGTGGTGTGAAATTGAAGATGGTCAAGCTTCTAGTTCATGCAAAGTAATTTCCTTGGATGCCCCAGTCCTCCTAACCAGATGCCCCGGTCCTCCTAACCATCTCTTCAATTCTGCACATTTATTAACAGTGAATAGAAATAGCCTGTCTCTTACTTGTCTCCAGCCTAGCCAGCCTAGTGAGGAAGGGATCTTTGTGTTTCATTTACTGGCAGTACTTCAGTGAAGTAAGCAGGCTTGTATCCTCTGTTGAATCCACTCTGGCTTCAGATAAAAATGTATCCAGATGGCTCATCACCTGCAAAGCTGGTCTTAACCTAGCAGTACTTCCTGGGCTCCAGTTATCAGTGACAGGTAGGGAAGAGATTTATGGCATGCCCTTTCTAATGGTCTGTCTCTGCCCTTAAGTTGTGTGTATTTGACTAATCATATCCCTGCCTTCAGATAACTCTATGTTCCTTCCCTAGGAAGAGATTCCTAGGTGATTTGAGAGTCAGGGTCCCTTGACTGAGGTGTCTCCTAATATCCATGATGAACCTCTAAACATTGTCCTCTATTATGGGCAGTGGCCTTGTGACTGCTTGGGCTTTTCTCACCCTGACGTAGGAGTCACATGTTAAGCAGTAATCCTTAACTTTATCAATTTCTCAACTTCTGGCTGGGATCTTAGCCACAGAAACATTTAACTGTGCCTCTGATTCTGTACTAAGGAAGGCATTTGGCTCTACTATATGTGTAGGCTTCCACTGCCCCCTCCCCACGCAGAGTCATCTTCATGAAGCAACAACTCCTGTTTAAAACTGAGACTGTTACCTGGGGAGGCGGGCACTTGCCACACTTTATGCCCCCTCCTTGCTGGGGAGATCTCTCTCAATGGCCGTTGGTCTCAGTCCCTACATTCCCTCACTGAGTTGGATAAAGGTATTTGATATGTAACTTTCTGTGTGCTAGGGAGACCCACACTTGGTTGGGTACAGGGTATCAATGGGGTTCTTAATGTCCAGATGTTAGGATTTGGGTGTGATGCTGTATGATTGAAGATGATCATTGATATCATTGTTGCTACCACTATTGCACAATTGCACTAAATTTGATACAAAGTGTATCATGTAAAGTGTCAATGGAAAAGATAAAATCTGTCAAGTATGATTATCCTGATTAAATCCATATATCATCACTGTATTTGAAGTTATGAATATTGGCTGTGTATTTGTATCTCCAATATTTTTTGTACTTGAGGTGACACCCACAAGGTAGTTTATATCCCGTATGGCCAGCCCGTTGTGAATTGACTACTCAAACTTGATGGGACATTAAGAAGAATCAAATCTCCAGATAACTCTTCCTGAAGATTCCTCAGGCAGCAAGGAGCCAATGGTCACCCCTGTGATTCAGCAAAACATGTAATGGCATGTGATATGGACATGTGACCTCAGACTCCATCTTTGTCAGTAACTTTCCATACACAGGAACTGTGGGCTTTGTTTGGAACAGTACGTTTCCATGCACATGGCAGAGGATATCAAAGACACCTGAGATATCTCCGTTTTGCCAAATTCCTGTCTTAATTCTCTGGACCGTGGATTTACAACTAAAAGGAGTATTTTGAACAATAGACTGAGAACCTTCCATTCTTTTGGAAGTTACTGGAGAGAATTTTGCAAGCCAGCAGTCTATTCCATCACTGCTACAAACCGGATTTAAGAACATTGCAATCATTTGTATGTAAATGATCTATTAGCCATTTTAATTTTATTCTTTTCTTTTATCAATAAATCTTTAGTTAGTCTACTAAGGATTGACTGACAGTGTGATATGTGGATAAGATCTATAATATATATTGACCTGGGCGTATATGTCTGATCCTTTGGGACTGGTAGAACTGGTAGAACTATATGTATGATGAATTGGGTTTTCAGTAACCTCTCCCTGTATTAGACCTGTTTGTCTGGATGGGTGCCAACGGCTGGAATACCTAAAAGGGACTGTGTTTGGCTTCTTGTTAAGTAGGTGGTGCTATAGAACCACTAGCTGTCTGCAGTATTTCATTTACCAAAGAGAGTATCTAGTTTCACAAGGGTCGTGCATGTAGCACTCTTATTAGCAACTCTAAAAGGAGTTATTCATTTTCACAAAGGGTGAATATCTGCTAAATATTTTCGGCCCCCTTGGGGGCAGAAGGAGAGTCCACCTGGCTGCTGTGTTACACCTTTTTGAGTTTTCTGCAGAAGCCAGGCAGATTTCTAGTGTGTGTGCTGAAAATGGGCCCTTGATAATTCTTAGTTGCACAAGAATGTGGCTGATTATTCTAAACTACCTTCGTTTGTGACTGATGTAACATTTTTTAAACTTGCATGTGATTTATTAAGAACACATGTATTTGTACCGTGGCAACAAATATTCCTTCCTCCAAATAATTAACAACTGCTGTTCATGTGCTATGGGAAAACAGAGAAGTCAGAAAAATAAATATTCTTACAGAATAAATCAGGCACTCTTGAAAATGACATCAGTGTAATCTAAGTGAGTTATCTACAGACCAGTTTAAACTGTAAGGGCTTTTAAGCTTCTGAGCTGAAGCTTTTGTTTTATGGCAAGTTATTATACAGTAAGTACACGAGAGACAACATGATATGATTTCAAAGACTAATCTTGACAGATCTTCAGCATTTAGATTTCTTGTTCTGAATGCAGGAACAAGTATTTTACTTCGCTATATTTTTATTTACCATGGAAAATTACCTTTCATTTTACTGAAAACACTCACAACTTTGCAAATAAATACATATAGGAAATTAGACTTTCTTGAATCATATGGTGAATGGATGAGTTATGACACAGTTTTTGTTGATTCAGGCTAAAAGCAATGACAACCTTATATTATGGGGACAAAAACCAAAACCAATCCCTCCAACTTATTTCTCTCTGTATAGATACAGAAAGTGATAGTTTAAATATGAATCAATTTTAAATATGAGACATTATACCATACATACATGTCATTGTGATTCCTGCATTGTTAGGTTTAGGGTATGGCAGATAGATAGATACATAGATAGATAGGTTAGTGTGTATAAAACATATATATGAGTATGGAGTGGTGTTTAATTGGCTATTCACCAGTCATGATATTGTAAGCTCACTCTGATGAAATCTTTAAAACATATCACATCATCAAATACACACACCATGTGCAAGTATTGATCACCTGTCTTGAATGTCATGGCATTGATCTGTGCATATTGTTGCTTTGTAGGTGAAAGAGACTTTGATGTAAAAGCTACAGGCTACCCTTCCTGTAGGAGAGTTGCACTTAGTCCCTTCTCAGTTGCATCACATTTTCCTAAAGGACAAAAATAATTGTGGTTTGTGTATACATAGAAAAACTATTTTAGATAATTTTAGAGTTTTTAAAAAGAATGACCTACCATTTTAAAAGAGACTATATTACATCAAAATAGTATTGTTCAACAGAGTCATCGATACTAATTATAATACATCAACTGATAAACTATATTTCTGTCTAATGTAAAACAATATTTGGCCAATCAAATATCTGGTCATGCTGCTAGCAGAAAAACACATTCAATGCATTCCAGAGCATAAAAAAATAACTGGGTCCGATCCTCAGCTGGTTAAATAGACTGATTAAATCTGGCTTCCTGTGCCTAATACATTCTAAATGAATTGTTGGCTGTATCAAAAGTTAGGAAGATTAGAATGTTAGTAAATTCAAAACCATTAGATTCTTCAAATACCAGGACAACAATTTATGGCTGCAAAGGCAACTTGGGGAGTAAGAAATTATAAGTCTTGTCATAATGTAAAAGATAAATAAATGTCTCAGTCTTTTGTATAACAGGAAGGTTAGCTAAATAAAAAAATAGCAAATTCTGCTCTCTTTTTTTTTTTTTTACAAAATTCTTCTTTTCATGATTTATAGCTTAATCAGTAGGTTTGTGTCTCTTGGGCCACATGAAAAATTAGAAGCTGATGGCTCTGATAGATAACTTTCTTTCCTGCAATTATTTTTGAAATGTTATAACATCCTCGAAGACATTTATGTGTTTAACAAAATTCAGCAAATCCCTTGCTTCACAGCTCCTTTTTGTCTCAAAATAGCATGAGATAAAGACAATCAAAATGCCCTTTGTATAGGTAGCATCAAATCAAATTTCCAATCCAACAATTCTTCAAAGTTCGGCAAAGTAATAAGAGGATTGTCTCTTTCTGCATCCTCCTTTAAGCCTATTACTTAGTAGGGAGCTCCTCACAATCTCGCTTTATTGTATTTGATAATTTTAGAGCTATTTAAATCTATCTTAATTTGATCTTATTTTTTTTAATTACAACAGACTGATTTTTCCCATCTGTTCCACAGAAGTTTCTGTGTTCTGAATTGTAGGAAAAAGAATTTCTCTTCCACTGTTTAAATAAGTTGATATAAAGTATTTAATATAACATTGTCTATTGAAGAAGCCAGATCAGGGGAGAGACTAGATTTGAGGGTAGGACAAATGACCTTGGAGACAAAGGAATTTTATAATGAGTGAGCACCTTCTCTACTTTCTTTCATCTCTAGAACTTGATCCAATTGCTTCTGTGTAAAAATGGGGAGAGTAATTTTTTACAAAAATATTTGTAAAATTTAATTCCTTTTTAATCAATAAAAACCAAAACATCTTGAATGTTTAGCTTATTCATAATGGGCTAGATCAGAGATTCTCAACCAGTGGTATGAGTACCCCTGCGGGTGTGCAGAGCTCTTCCAGGGGTTCGCAAACTCATCTAGATATTTGCCTAGTTCAGTGTTTCTCAATCTGTGACCCAGACGGTTCATGGGATGGGTTCATGCCACAGAGGGCCCCATGAAGCTAAGCTACATGCTTGAACCACTGGCAGTGGGGCTCGGGCATCAGCTTCAGACCCAGGTCATGGGGCTTGGTCTTCGGGTACACTGAAATGTAAGTACAATATTTATATTCCAATTGATTTATTTTATAATTACATAGGCACCTTTTACGAGAGAGGCTTCTGAACTTAATTGAAATTGTTCCAGTTGGGAAGATTCCGAGTGCTATAATCCAGCCTTAGAGACTAAAACTCCCATGGTGCCTTGGGGAAGAGAGATCTTCCAGCCAGAGCATGTGATGGGCTCCATTTTGGAGAGGAGCTGAGATTGCTTTTGTGGAGCTCTGTCCATACCAGGAGCTGCTGATAAATTGCTGCTAAGAACCTGCTGAGCCTTTGATCAAACGGAGTCTCTGAGGTGGTTGGTGGTTTCATTGGAGCCAGGGCAGAAACTGTTGCTCTGCCTAGAGCTGACTGAGATAGGACTGCAGTGAAGGCAGTGTGAGTAACCACCACCCTTGTTTGGGAAAGTACTTGCAAAGAAACAGAGACAGCAAAGAGACTTTAAGGGATTATCTGAGTCTGAGAAGAGGTGGAGTGATCTTCTCATCAAACCAGAACCCAGGGTTGCTGATGTCTAGTTAAAACAACTCCAATCTTCAGAGAGGTTAACAACTCCAATCTTCAGAGAGGTTGTGCAGCTTGGAATGCTCCCAAATTAGAATTGTTCTGCCCCTTGTTGCCTTGGCTGGACTGATTCACTGGGCCAACAGAATGCTGTCCTCAGCTTCAAGATCTTCAAGCATGCCTCTAGCGGGGTCTTATTGGAAAACCCGGGAGGTGGGCAGGTGCAAGCCTGCCCACTTCTAAAGGCCCCTCCCCAGCCTAGCGGGAGGGACCACTGGACCCAGGGACCAAGTTAATACCGGGGACAACTAATGAAAAACAGGGGTTGGAGTGAAGGTCATAGGTTCAAAAGAAGGATACCAGGATGAGGAAACTGAGCAGAGAACCCCAGATAGCGCCCACTGCTCCTCAAAGCTGTCAAGGGAGCCAGCGGATGCTGGCCAGTGGTACTCTGCCCAGATGTATGAAACTAGGGAGGAATGGAAATAGGCCCCACAGTCGCAGAGCACCCCCTTGTCCAACATCCTCCTCCTGGTATTATATATGGAAACTTTGGCCAGCGCCAGGAGGAAGTTGACGAGGAGGTCTCGCGACTTCATGGGGCTACGGATAGGGTGTACAAAGAGGAACAAGTGTGGGGAGAAGTGCAGCCAGAACCTCAAAAAAAGTTTCTGGAGGAGCCAGAATAGGGGCTGCAACCTGGCACATTCAAGATAGGTGTGCGCCAGGTCTTCCCTAATGCCACAAAAGGAGCAGGCGTCAGGTATAGGGGTGAACTGCACCAGGTGCACGCCCGTGCTCATGGCTCCGTGAAGGAGCTGCCAACCGATGTCCCCAGTGAACCGTGGTACCAAGGTGCAATAAAGGCTGGCCCACCAGGGCTCCTCACCCTCTTTAGGTGGAAGATAGTCCCGCCATTTGGTGTCGGGGCGGGACACGAGTGTGTACAGATGGTTTCTGGGCACGGTTCAAAACCAGACTGGCTGCAAGGTATGCAGTTGGCTTGGAATGTGAGAGCGGGGAGGCCTGGGGGGCTCGCGGAACAGGGGCCGAAGAAAAATGTCCTGAGGGCCAAGGGTGAGGGGTGGGCGGGGAGCCTCCTCTCGCAGGGCTCGCCACAGGAAAACAAGAAAATTGGGTGACAAGGCAGCCTTCACCTCCTGGAGTACACGCCTAGGGGTCGGAAGGGCACAAAGCCCCATGCGTTGACCGAGCACACAGGCATCACCCAGTCCCCCCTGTCGTAGTCCAGGAGGTCTCTGAGTCTGGTGGTTTCTGCCAGGACCAACCTCCGACACACCGAGGGAGACTCCTCCACCTGCACATGGAAATCGAGGTTGTGTAGCAGAGGCTCCGTGAGGAGGTCCGCCCTCTTGGTGTTCACAAAGGACCTGGTTGCCAAAAAAAAACTTCCAGGTCCAGAAGAGGTCCTGGTAGAAGACCGGCAGCTTGGAGAGGTCTCGCGGAAGACCTCTTGGATGGAGAAAAAAGAGCTGCCGGTCATATTGGAGCTCTTGGAGGCAGCGGAGGAAGGTGTGCGCCAACGTGCACCACGCTGGACTACCTGCACCATAAAGGAGCCTCTGCAGGGTCTGAAGGAGGAAGACATGGACCTGGCTGCGCAAGCAAACCAGGCCCTGTCCTCCCTCCTCCAGGGGAAGACTCAAAACCCCTGCAGAGGCCCAGTGCAGCCCCGGCCAGAAAAACTCCAGAGCCATCCTCTGGAGCCTGGCTAGGGTCCTTGGGGCCGAGCTCAGGGTGTTGAGCCGGTGCCAGAGCATGGACAGGACTAGTTGGTTCAGCACCAGTGCCCTCCCTCACAGGGAGAGACACCGGAACAGTCCTGTCCATCTCCACATCCGCTCACTCTCCCTGGCCTCCAAATCCTGCCAGTCATCCGGCGGAGAAGGATGCATGGCGGATAGATAAACGCCAAGATAGAGCAGCGGATCCCCGCTCCACCAGATGGCTTGAAGCGTGGGAGGGAGCTTGCCTGTCACCCATCCCCGACCACTGGGCCAGAGCTCTTGACCCAGTTGACCCGGGTGGAGGAGGCCACCAAGTAAACGGCCTGGCAGGCCTCCACCCATACCAGGTCATCCGGGTCCTGGACCATTAGGAGCACGTCGTCGGCATACGCTGACAGGACCAGCCGTAACTCCGGCTCCCGAAGCTCCAACCCCGTCAACCTCCAGCGGAGGAGATGGAGGAAGGGCTCGATCGCCAGAGCATACAGCTGGCCCAAGAGGGGGCACCCCTGCCGTACTCCCCGCCCGAAGCAGACCGGCTCGTTCAGGGTCCAGTTGAGCCTGAGCAGACACTCCACGTCAGTATACAGAACCTGGAAAAAGCCCACAAACTGGGTCCTGAAGCCGAACGCCCGCAGGATACCCAGGAGATACCCATGGTCCACCCTGTCGAATGCCTTCTCCTGGTCCAGGGACAGGAGGGCGAATGACAGACCATCCCTATGCCCCAGTTCCAAGAGGTCCCGGACCAAATACAAGTTGTCAAAGATGGTCCGGCCCAGGACAGTGTAGGTCTGGTCAGGATGGACAACATCTGCCAGCACGGACCCCAGCTGCAGCGAGACCTTCACTACAACCTTGTGGTCCATGCTGGGGCGAGACGGGACGCCAATTCCGTAGGTCACAGAGGTCCCCCTTCTTCGGCAATAAGGCAAGTACAGCTTGCCTGCACGAGAGAGGGAGGACCCCACTTTGCAAGGACTCGGCCCAGACAATAACAAGGTCCAGGCCGAGGACGTCCCAGAACACGTAGTAGAACTCTACGGTCAGCCTGTCCATGCCCAGAGATTTATTAGTAGGCATGCAATGGAGGGCTTCCGAGAGCTCGACCAGAGAGAGAGGCAGTCCAACCGGTCTCGATCACCTGCACTGACCGTCGGGAGTTCAGTCCAGAGCACCCTGTGGGCATCGGTGTCAGTCGGATCTAGGGAGAAAAGGTTAGCGTAGAAGGTGCTGGCCCTTCCACGCATCTCCTTTAGATCCATGAGGAGGGTCTCATCCTCTACCAGAAGGAAGGTGACATGCTTTTTGGCCCCCCTCCTTTTCTCCAGGGCATAGAAGAAGCGGGAGCCGCTATCCATCTCCCAAAGGAGGCGGATGCGGGAATGAACAAAAGCGCCCCAGGCTTGGTGGTCCTCCAGGGCCTGGAGCTCCTTCTGCTTCTCCTGGTACGCTGCGCAGAGGGTTGGGTACTGGGGTCGGAGGCGAGACGCCTCTCTAGCTCTAAAACCTCCCGCTCCAACTGCCCTATCACCGCAGCTGGGTGGCAGCCCAGGTGTAGTCGTGGCAGAAGAACCGTGCATGCACCTTCCTCACATCCCACCACCGCCTCGCCGAGGGAAAGGCATGCCGCTGGCCTGCCAGGCCAGTCAGAACTCCCGGAAGGAAGCCACAAAGCCCATATCCTCCAGCAAACTGTTATTAAAATACCAATAGGCGGGCCCCGGCCTCTCCGAACTGAGAGAGGCTGTCACGGTCACCAAGTGGTGATCCAAGAATGGGGCCAGCCGGATACTGGAAGCATAGGCTTGTGCCAGATGGAAACACAGAATATAAATGCGGTCCAACCGCGAGTGGTGCAACCGATCCCCCTCCACCCCGACATAAGTAAAGGTAACATTGTCGTCTGGGTGATGGTCACGCCAGACGTCCACCAGGGAGTGATGATCCACGATCTCCCTGAAGACGCCCGCAGCTGCCTGGGATGTCTCGACTCCTGAGCAGTCCCGGTCCTTGAGGGTGGTGTTCAAGTTCCCCACTCAGGACCAGGCACTTGTGAGGATCCAGAGTGCTGAGGAAGTCTGACTCCTGCCGATAGAAATGCACTTGTTCCGGGACTATGTTCGGGGCACAAATGTTGACCAGGTTTAATCTCAGCCCCTCCAGGCAGGCCTGGACGTGCAACAGGCAACCCGGCATGACCTCGGCTACCCCCAGCACCTCGGACCATAGCTTGGGGGAGAACAGAGTGGCCACCCCAGCCGAACGGGTGCCGAGGTGGCTAAAGTAAACCTCGTCCCCCCACTCCACCCGCCAGCTAGCCTCGACGGCTGGAGCCATGTGGGTGTCCTGGAGGAAGATCACAGAGTACCTCCCCTCCCGAAGGAAGGAGAGCACCTGGCTCCTGTGGAGACCCATGCTACAGCCCCTGGTGTTCAGCGTAGCAAAGATGGTGTCCTTCATAGGGAGGGCTGGGGCAAATCCTCACAGGCAGGGTAATCGATGGCCTCCAACAACCCATGTTTGAGCCCAAAGGTCATCAGGGAGTCACGGAAGTTATGGGCCTGCTGGTAGGCTGTGAGGCCCTGCCTCCCGGTCCCTCTCCCCTCCTGCAAAAGGCCCTTCATGGCTCGGAAGACCCGGTGGAAGTCCCCCCAGTGCTAGAGGGCGAGCTACACCTTGCCCTTTGAGCCACGGGTGTCCTCAGAGGGGACGCAGCAGCCAACCCGCTGCCATCCTCCGGTGAGGCCCCGAAAAGATCTTCGCGGCCTGCAGAGACGGGCAAGCATGTAGCAGAACTCCGGCGCAGTTGCACCGGGCAGCCTGTCCCCATCCCTGGCATAGGAGGGGGTGGTGGAGGGAATAGTGCAGACCCCATGATGGGGAAGAGGGGACATGAAAACTGCCCCCTGAGAATTGTCCATAGACAGAGGAAATGAGACAACCTTGGGGGCGGCAATAACATGGGAGGTGGCGGGGGAGGGAGTGAGCAACTCATTGGGGACGGAAATAGGATAAGGGGTGGGGGCAGGGACGGGGCCAGGGACAAGGACAGAAGAAGGGGCGGGATCAGGGACAAAGGCCAATATTGGGACCGGGGCAGGAAAGGGGCCGGGAGGAAGGGGAGGAACAGGAGAGGGGACACTGATCGGTTCACGGTCCCTGTCAGCCAGGCTATCGGGGTGTGGCTCCTCTCGGCCGGGAGTGGGGGACAAAGGGACCAGGGTTAGAGAAGGGGCTTCACTGATGCCGGGCACGGGAACTATGAGAAAAACGTCGCCCTCAGCCATGGCATCCTGCAGAACGGAAACATCAGTGGGGCCCCCCTCCGGAGGGGAAGCCAACCGCTCCGTCCGGGTGGTAGAGGGCACGCCCACAGGCTCGGGACTCAACTGCTCGGCATCGGCCGTCGCCGCTGAGGGCTCGGTGGCCTCAGGTGAGGTGCCATCCGCGGTCAGGCAAATAGGGAGAGCCAGGGGCACCTCGAGGATCAGAGCGGGGGCTACAGCTGGCTCCTGTGGAGTGGAGGTGGAGGGCCGGTCAGCAGGGGCAGGGCCAGGGGGCAAGGGCGATCGTTTTGGGGCTCGGGGCGGCAAGGGCGGGATAACAGGAGGAATGAAAACAGGAGGAATGCCCTCCCCCTGGGGCAGACCCTCTCCCTCAGCCAGCAGAGGTCTTGCTGCCCTCTCCTCCATTGGAGGAGGGGCAGGGGCAGTGGCAGCCGTGCTGCCAGGGTCACCAGTGGTGACAGGGCTGGCACCCTCCCGGGACTCGGAGGTCCCGGACACTCCTCCAGGCCAGGCCAGGGGGCAGTCCCTCTGGGAGCTACAACTGGCCGAACCTGCGGATGCAGCAGGTAAACAAACCGGCCCTGCCTGCCAGGGAGCTTACCCTGGTGCACCGCATGCCAAAGGTTGCCGATCCCTCTGTTACATCATGTTTCCTTACTTTGTTAAGTAAAGGTGTGTTAACTTTAATCTAAATGCATATTGGGTTATATTGTTTATAATTGGTATTTTTGAGTTAGATCCATTGCATAGATTAGCTTAGATTTATTCCTGGAGGCCCCCAAGGCACACCAATCAGTGTGTTCAGAGCCAGGTGGAGGCACTTCCAATTTTAATTTCCTTTTACAAGTAAAAGGACTGCATCAGAGGGGTGGACAGAAGATTCCCACCTATCCAACATCACCAATGGGACACTAAGGATCTCTTTTACTGTCAGCACGTCAGCTGTCCAGGCACACAGGTGAGTGTTGCCTGCTCCCGAGTAACCCAGGGCGGAAAGGGGGGTTACAATTATATGATAAAAATGAGAAAGTAAGCAATTTTTCAGTAATAATGTGCTGTGACACTTGGATTTTTATATCTGTCTTTGTAAGCAAGTAGTTTTTAAATGAGGTGAAACTTGAGGTATGCAAGACAAATCAGGCTCTGGAAAGGGATACAGTAATCTGGAAAGATTAAGAACCACTGGACTAGATTGGTCCTGTCTTTATGTTGCTGCACAAGGGCACCGGAGGGAGGGGGAGTACTTTGTTCCCCATTGTGCATATTATAGAATCATAGACCCTGTGCTCAGATGCAGTGAGGAGGCTACTATGAGTATTTGATCCCTCAGAAGTAGATCACTCAGGGGAAGGGGTTGTTGGAGTAGGTAGATCCATCCACTCTTCATTCATGCATTGGCTATCTGAACTTGCTAGAGTATGAGTTATCTTTTAAAATGTTATGGTCAATCACGCTCCTCCCACTTTGAGAACAAGAAGAGACCAAGGAAGCAGCAAGGCAAGAAGAGTGAGCAGATTGTAGGGTGAGGAGTAGACAGAAACAAGAGCTGAGTGGTAGGCAGAATTTTGCTTCATCTTAGAAGTGATGAGAAGGAGTTTAAACTTGATGAAAAAGAACAAAAGAGGGGATTTGAGGAGCAGAGGACAGAGATGACATGGCCAGAGGCGCAACAGAAAAAGGAAATAGATGGCATTTTATTTGTTGCCTGCAAGATAACACTTAAAGCTCTCTGAAAGTTCAGTAAAAGGAGCAAGATCTTTTTCAGAGGTATCTGAAGGGCAGGAAGGTTAGAAATTCCCTGCTATGTGTGAACTGGAGTCAGCAGCAGCTTCCCCTACCTTCCCTGCCTTCCCAGCAGCTGACTGTAAAAAATGGTCAATGCCTTTCCATTAACCATAAGGATTTGGTAAAACTCTTAGAGCTGGTTGAAAAAAGGCATAAAATTATTAATGGGAAAAATGTTAACCAAATTTTGTATTTTTGACCAGATCTAGAAATTTCTATTTGAATTCCATCATATTGGGTGTACAGAATAATAGACAAAAACTAATAATTGAAATAAGATGGATGAAATAAATACCCAGTATCTCCCTCTTGCAAGTTCCACTAAATAGCAAAGACCATTGGAGTAAGCAGGGCATAGATTTAAAAAGAAAAATCTAAACAATCAGATATTCTTTTGAGACAGGTTCTCTATGAGAATTAATTGCTAAGATTGTACTGCTTTCCTATATATTCTCAGGATGTAAATTTTCAGAAGTACTCACTGTTGGGCTATGCCCCATTGAAGTCAATATTAAAACTCAAATTTAGGCCAACCTAGGACAATCTTTTTTGTGTTTGTATAGTGCTCCGCACAATGGGTTTCTGATTCTATATGAATAGGGCTCCTAGGCATTATGGAAATACAAATAAAAATAATTAATGGATTGATAGGGTTTAAGGCCAGAAGGGACCATTGGATCATATAGTCTGACCTCCTATATAACACAGGCCCTTAAATTTCAGCCAATTAGCCCTGTATTGAACCCAGTAATTTGTGTTTGATGACAGCACATCTTCCAGAAAGCCAGCAAGGCTTGATATGAAGATATCCAGAGACTGGTGATCTACTACTTCTCCTGATAGTTTTTTTTTTCTCCAGCAGTTATCATTTTCAGTATTAAAATTTTGGCCTTACTTCCAATTTGAATTTGGCTTTAGCTTCCAGCCATTGGTTCTTGCTGAGCTTTTCTCTACTAGAAAATAATAATAATAAATAATGAATACATTAATATTAGAAATACAGCTCAGTGAATAATTTGCAGAAAATATTGTATTAAATTTATTTAGTCTGTTTTTCTGTTCCAAATTTACTCTTGAGCAGTTTGTGAATTTCTAGAATTTTTTATAAGAACTATTCACACAACAGTTTCAACAAGTGTTTCTTGATCTATATATTATTCACATGCATCTTATTGTAACCTTTCTGTGATGCTGTATAAAAAGCGTATATCACAGTTGCTACCACTGTTATACAATTGCAGTAGATCTGTACCAAAGTCTGCCTTGTAAGGTATCAATGGAAATGTTATAGTCTGCTGAGTATTAATATCCTGTTTATAATCTGTATTATCATTGTATATGACGTCATGAATTTTTGATATGTGTTTGTATCTAAAACACGTTGTATTCCTGGGTAACACCACAAGTTGATGGGCCATTAAGGAGAATCAACCGCCCCTGAGGATATTGCAGAGAGCATATGGACAATGAAGGCCCAGTGATTCAATGGGTCAAGTAGAACATATGATCACTGACTCCATGTTTGAGACTGTTACTTTCCATGCACATGGGCTGAGGATATAAACTGGAGACTCTGACCTCACCTCTTTGCTTCTTTCATGCTCCATATTTCTGGATTATGATTTCTAACAAAAGGAAGCTTCGAATAGTGGACTGAGGACCCCAATCTTTTTGATGATCCAGAAAGACTTATTACAAGCTGGCAGATTTAACGTCGCTGCTATTATCCTGATCTACAAACTCTGAAATCAACTAATGTACATAAGAACATACTGGGTCAGACCAAAGGTCCATCTAGTCCAGTATCCTTTCTACTGACTGTGGCCAATGCCAGGTGCCCAGAGGGAATGAACAGAACAGGTAATCATCAAGTGATCCATTCCCTGTCACTCATTCCCAGCTTCTGAGAACAGAGGCTAGGGACACCATCCCTGCCCATCCTGGATAATAGCCACTGATGGATCCCATACTCCATGAATTTATTGAGTTCTTTTTTTGAAACCTGTTATAGTCTTGGCCTTCACAACATCCTCTGGCAAAGAGTTCCACAGGTTGACTGTGCATTGTGTGAAAAAATACTTCCTTTTGTTTGTTTTAAAGCTGCTGCCTATTAATTTCATTTGGTGACCCCTAGTTCTTGTGTTGTTAGAAGGAGTAAATAACACTTCTTTATTTATTTTCTCCACATCTGCATGTAGTATTCAAGATGTGGGCATACCATGGATTTATATAGAGGCAATATGATATTTTCTGTCTTATTATCTATCCCTTTCTTAATGATTCCCAATATTCTGTTTGCTTTTTTGAGTGAGTGGATGTTTTCAGAGAACTATCCAAAATGACTCCAAGATCTCTCACGTGAGTGGTAACAGCAAATTTAGACCCCATCATTTTGTATGTACAATTGGGATTATGCTTGCCAATGTGCATTACTTTGCATTGATCAACATTGAATTTTGCCCAGGCACCCAGTTTTGAGAGATCCTTTTGTAGCTCTTTGCAGTCTGCCTGGGTCTTAACGATCTTTAGTAATTTTGTATCTTCTGCAAATTTTGCCACCTCACTGTTTACCCCTTTTTCCAGATCATTTATGATTATGTTGAATAGGACTTGTCCCAGAACAGGTCCCTGGGGGACATCACTATTTACCTCTCTCCGTTCTGAAAACTGACCATTTATACCTCTCTTTGTTTCCTATATTTTAACCAGTTACCAATCCATGAGAGCACCTTCCCTCTTATCCTGTGGCAGCTTACTTTGCTTAAGATTCTTTGGTGAGGGACCTTGTCAAAGGTTTTCTGAAAATCTAAGTATACTATATCCACTGAATCTCCCTTGTCCACATGCTTGTTCACCCCTGTCAAGGTTCCTCCCCCACTCTGAACTCTAGGGTACAGATGTGGGGACCTGCATGAAAAACCTCCTAAGCTTATCTTTACCAGCTTAGGTCAAAACTTCCCCAAGGTACAAAATATTCCACCCGTCGTCCTTGGATTGGCCGCTACCACCACCAAACTAATACTGGTTACTGGGGAAGAGCTGTTTGGACGCATCTTTCCCCCCAAAAATACTTCCCAAAACCTTGCACCCCACTTCCTGGACAAGGTTTGGTAAAAAGCCTCACCAATTTGCCTAGGTGACTACAGACCCAGACCCTTGGATCTTAAGAACAATGAACAATCCTCCCAACACTTGCACCCCCACTTTTCTAGGAAATGTTGGATAAAAAGCCTCACCAATTTGCATAGGTGACCACAGACCCAAACCCTTGGATCTGAGAACAATGAAAAAACATTCAGTTTTCTTACAAGAAGACTTTTAATAAAAATAGTAGTAAATAGAAATAAAGAAATCCCCCCTGTAAAATCAGGATGGTAGATACCTTACAGGGTAATTAGATTCAAAACATAGAGAACCCCTCTAGGCAAAACCTTAATTTACAAAAAAGATACACAGACAGAAATAGTTATTCTATTCATCACAGTTCTTTTCTCAGCCATTTAAAGAAATCATAATCTAACACGTACCTAGCTAGATTACTTACTAAAAGTTCTAAGACTCCATTCCTGGTCTATCCCCGGCAAAGACAGAATATAGACAGACACACAGACCCTTTGTTTCTCTCCCTCCTCCCAGCTTTTGAAAGTATCTTGTCTCCTCATTGGTCATTTTGGTCAGGTGCCAACGAGGTTACCTTTAGCTTCTTAACCCTTTACAGGTGAGAGGAGCTTTCCCCTGGCCAGGAGGGATTTCAAAGGGGTTTACCCTTCCCTTTATATTTATGACAACCCCCCTCAAAGAATGCTAGTAGATTGGTGAGGCATGATTACCCTTTACAAAAAACATGTTGACTCTTCCCCCAACAAATTATGTTCATCTATGTGTCTGGCAATTTTGTTCTTTACTATAGTTTCAACCAGTTTGTCCAGTACTGAAGTCATGCTTACCGGCCTGTAATTGCCAGGATCACCTCTGGAGCCTTTTTTTAAAAATTGGCGTCACATTAGCTATCCTCCAGTCATTTGGTACAGAAGCTGATTTAAATGATAGGTTACAGATTACATTTAGTAGTTCTGCAATTTCACATTTCAGTTCCTTCATAACTCTTGGGTGAATACCATCTGGTCTTGGTGACTTATTACTGTTTAGTTTATCACTTTGTTCCAAACCTCCTCTAATGACACCTGAATCTGGGACAGTTCCTCAGATTTGTCACCTAAAAAGAGTGGCTGAGGTTTGGGAATCTCCCTCACATCCTCAGCCATGAAGACCTATGCAAATAATTAATTTAGTTTCTCCACAATGGCCTTATTGTCCTTGAGTGCTCCATTAGCATGTTCATCGTCCAGTGGCCCCACTGGTTGTTTAGCAGGCTTTTTGCTTCTGATGTACTTTAAAAATGTTTGCTATTACTCTTTGAGTCTTTGGCTAGCGGTTCTTCAAATTCTTTTTTGGCCTTCCTAATTATATTTTTACACTTCATTTGACAGAGTTTATGCTCCTTTCTATTTTCCTCACTAGGATTTAACTTCCACTTTTTAAAGGATGCCTTTTTGCCGTTCCCTGCTTCTTTTACTTTGTTGTTTAGCCACAATGGCACTTTTTTGGTTCTCTTATTATGTTTTTTTTAAATTTGGGGTATACATTTAAGTTGAGCCTCTATTATGGTGTCTTTAAAAAGTTTTCATGCAGCTTGCAGAGATTTCACTTTTGGTGTCATACCTTTTAATTTCCGTTTAACTAACTTCCTCATTTTTGTGTAGTTCCCCTTTCTGAAATTAAATGCTACAGTGTTGGGCTGCTGTGGTGTTTTCCCCACCACAGAGATGTTAAATTTAATTATATTATGGTCACTATTACCAAGAAGTCCAGCTATATTCACCTCTTGGACCAGATCCTGTGCTCCACTTAGGACTAAATCAAGAATTGTCTCTCCTGTTGTTGGTTCCAAGGACTAGCTGCTCCAAGAAACAGTCATTTAAGGTGTCAATAAACTTTATCTCTTCATCCCATCCTGAGGTGACACGTACTTAGTCAATATGGGGATAGTTGAAATCCCCTATTATTAATGAGTTTTTAATTTTAATAGCCTCTCTAATCTCCCTGAGCATTTCACAGTCACGACCACCATCCTGGTCAGGTGGCCGGTAATATATCTCTCCTTCTATATTCTTATTATTAGAGCACGGAATTACTATCCATAGAGATTATATGGTACAGTTTCGTTCATTTAAGATTTGTACATCATTTCATTCTACACTTTCTTTCACATATGGTGCCACTTGCTGACCAGCATGACTTGTTCTGTCCTTCCAATGTATCTTGTACCCTGGTATTACCATGTCCCATTGATTATCCTCATTCCACCAAGTTTCTGTGATGCCTGTTATATCTATATCCTCATGTAATACGAGACACTCTAGTTCATGCATTTTATTATTTAGACTTCTAGCATTGGTATATAAGTACTTTAGCTGTCTGCTGTTGCACAATGTAATTGAATGGGACTTTTTTCTCATCAGATCCTACCTGTATTTTATCATCTGCCATCCTCTCCCTCTTACTAGGACATAAAGAATCTCCATTAATTGATCCTCCCCTAAGGGATGTTTCTGTCCGAACCATGTGCTCCTCCACACCTGTCAGCTTTTCCCTAGCCCTTAGTTTAAAAACTGCACTACGACCTCTTTAAGTGCCAGCAATCTGGTTCCATTTTGGTTTCCATTTCCTGTATAGGCTCCCCCTTTCCCAAAAGTTTCCCCAGTTCCTAATCAATCTAAACCCTTCTTCCCTACCCCATTGTCTCACCCACACATTGAGACCCTGCAGTTCTGCCTGTCTAACTGCCCCTGCACGTGGAACTGTGAGCATTTCAGAGAATGCTACCATGCAGGTCCTGGATTTCAGTCTCTTACCTAGCAGCCTAAATTTGGCCTCCAGGACCTATGTGTACCATGACCACCGACTCCTGCCCAGCACTACACATAAGTCTATCTAGCTGTCTTGAGAGATCTGCAACCTTCGCACCAGGCAGGCAAGTCACCATGCAGTTCTCCCTGTCATCGCAAACCCAGCAATCTATGTTTCTAATAATTGATTCCCCCCTAACTATTACCTGTCTCTTCCTAAAAACTGGTGTTGCCTCCCCCGGAGAGGTATCCTCAGTGCGAGAGGAGACCACAACATCATCTGGAAGAAGGGTCCCAATTATGGGATCGTTTCCCTCTGCTCCAGTTGGATGTTCTCCTACCCGGAGACGTTCATCCTCCTCAACAGCACAGAGGCTGTCAGACCAGGGGTGGACCATTCTACTGTGTCCCAGAAAGTCTCCTCTATGTACCTCTCTGTCTCCCTTAGCTCCTCCAGTTCAACCACTCTGGTGTCCAAAGCCTGGACACGGTCTCTCAGAGCTAGGAGCTCCTTGCACTGAATGCACCTATACACAACCTGCACATAGGCAGGTAATAATACATGCTGCACTGGGTGCAATAGTCCCCACTCTGTTCCTGGACTTGGGCCTGAATTATCTTTTTAACTCTTGAAGCTCATTCCTTTGTTGTTGTTTTGTTTTTATCAGGTGGTGTTTTTGGCTTTAAGTTAAAGGAATGTTAAGCGTACCTAGCCTCCCTTCACACTGCCCGGTCTAAACTCCCAGTTAGCCTCTCCTGTTCATTAGCTCCTCTAGTCGCTTAGGGTCTTCCTGAGTAGCCCTGCCCCCTGGTTAAGGGTTGATGGGTGCTAAAGGGCTTAGGGATCAAAGCCTTGTTACAAAGCTCTCAGCCTAGCCGGCTGCTAAGCTCAGCAACCACACGGTCAGCACATGGTCCCCCAAACAAACAGACTACACAGTATATTTCAGTCAAGCAGCAAGCACACGACAAACACACACACTGTAGACAACAAACTTACCCTGAGGGTCATTGTTGTAGTAGCCAGGCAAGGTACTAACAAATTTCAACAGGACTTTATTTTTTAAAGTGGAAACCTCTTTTCCAAGCTGCTGCTGCACCCTCAGTAGCTCTCCCTCAGCTTCTTCAACTACTCTCCCCTCCTTCCTATTTCCCGTCCTTTCAGACTCCCAACAGCCAGTGCTCCCAATTCTAATAATTTAAAGCAACATCTAAACACCACAGTCATGTAATTGCCCCTCCTTCACCTAGAGAACTCCCTCGCAAAACTCTCCTGTTAGCTGCTCCTGTTTGCATTTTAACCCTTTAACAACTTTCTTCCTTTTTACATATTTTTATAAAAAAAATATTTCTATAAAGTTTTTAGTTTACTAAAGGATTATCTACAAGCATGGTTTCTGGGTAAGAGCTAAAATATATTTCCATGTGGGATGTGTATCTGGCTCTTTGGAACTGGATGAACCTAATATATGTGATTTCTGGTTTTAATAGTCATTTATCACAGAAGTCTGGTTTGTCTGGCTGGTGCATGAAGGGACTCTCTGTGATTTCATAATAACTAGTATAGAATTTTGGAAGCACACATCTGTTACTGGCTTGGTGAAATCTTGTGATAGAATATACCACCAGTTTGGGGTACATGCCCTGTTTTCTGGCAGTCTGACCTGAGATTAGCGCTCTTAGCTGTGTCCGATACCAGGCAGCGTGACATTTTCAACATTCAGAATTAGACTTGTACTGGATAGTTTTGCTGGACATATAGGTCACTTGATTATTTTTTCCCCTGACTAAATAAGCAGAACTCTTAGAATCAGGTTTCTGGGTGTGATTGCTTGCATTTTATGGATAGAAGGTTTGCAGTCTCAAACGTGCTTCTAGCATTCACCTAAAATACACCTTTCCCATGAACATTCCTGCAAGTAAAGTAATTCCCTAACATACTTGTGGAAAACAAACACAAAATTGCATAGATACAATTGAGGCAAATTCAAGTTTTTAATCAAGTGAATATATAAGGGAATTTATGGTGTTATGCACACAGTGCTAGTTAGTGGTTATTGGAATAAATCTGGGATTCAGTCCCTTTTTCAGTCTTTTGTCCTGTACCTCTCATTATATTTTGGCTATCCTGTCTTGTTGTTTAACTTACTTATTGCAGAAATATGCAGTTATTTGATTTTTCTGGTACTAAAACTCTGGTTCACAAATTAATAATTTCTCTTATGAGTTACCATACCAGTCTTTTTTGTAAACCCTTTTCCTTTTCTAGGCATTTCTGTAATATGATGCCTGCTAATCTTTTCCCCCCGTTCTTGTTATTCTCTTGTCGCTCAATTATTTATTTATTTGCTCCAAGTGACCCCATACTTTAGAATCAAGTTTTACATCTTTTTAATTGGTTTTAAAATTGTTAAGAATTCAGCATCTTTTTTATGTATGTGGATTACTTCAAATATACATTAATCCATCCCCAAAACTAACCCTACAGGTTTGCTTCCTCAGCTGGTGTAAATTAGCATCTATTCAAGATGTTAATGAACTATGATCTTTCACACCAGCAAGGATTTGGCCCACAGTTTACTGGGTCCCTGATTTCAAATGCTGGTTTACACCATTTTTGGATTGGGCCCCAAATCTTTTTCTTGGAATACTTATTAATTGTTTTTATACCTTTATACATATACCTTTGTTGCAATAGCAATACATGTGAGTGCCTCTATATAAATGAATGAATGATAATATCCAGGAAAATAGCTCTAGCTGAATCTTGAAGCAAAAGCCAATATAAGGTGATCAAGCAAGAAGTACTATTTAGTTTTGGCAAAGTATATCCCAATCTCATATTTAAACAAGAGATGAAGCATATTTTTCTTTTCTTATATGCACCATTAGATTTTTACTGCTTTGGTTTCATTCATGTTTGAAAGAAACACAATATACAATCTGTTTCCCAAAATACTCTGCACAGGATTTATCTCAAAAGTCTACACAACAGCTTTTATTTGATAATAAAATATTAGTGCTGAAAACTACTTGGCTGCTTACGCGACAGATTCGTATACATGTTCTCAATTTTTGCAGAATCTCATGGGCATTTTAAGTGACTTTTGCAGTGCTGGTTGTCAGTATCATCTTCATTCCAGACTGTTGATGACATGATATAGTGTTCCCCAGCTCCTCCTTTGGAGTTTTGCTAAACGTTAAGGGAGTGCTGCAGAAAGAAAGTGCAATCACAAGCCCCAGAAATAAGATATTGTGCTACACCTGATTCTTGATCTAAAAGTGTGCTTTGTATTATAAGTCAGCACCATCTGTGGATCAAAGACCAACTCATGGCATACTATTATGGAACCCCTGAAATACCTGCACAATTACATTTTCCACTGCACTTAAATATTAGTATTGTACAGAAGGTCTTAGGGTTCAGTCACCTGATTTGATTACTTATTATTTCTCCTACTGAAAATACTTTTAATCTATATAGATGCATTCATCCAAGGCTCTTAATAAAGATTAATTAGTTAAGCCTCAAACATTCCTATAAGGCAGGTCAGTGAGGTAGATACAGGAATCACTTGACCACTGAAAAGAATGTGAAACATGGCAGCCCTTTAAAGGGGTAAAGCTACTCTATTCAACAGTATAAAGAAAAAATGTTGTATTCAAATGACATTTCAAGGGGTGTGTGCAATGGAATGTAATTACCTAAGTGAAAATTTAGTCAGGACTGTGAGAAGAGTACCCCTAAACTTGTTTTTATTTGACCACAAATAGCCAGGACTTTGGGATTTACTTGTCTTCTGAAATACCATCACTGTAACTACACATAGTCCTCTAAAAGCATTCAGGGGGCATTGATCAGTGCTGAATCACAGGAAAAAATACAACATACCAATTCACTAGTGCTATTTCTTGCATCATCCAGCTTTTCCTTGGAGGCTTTTCATTTGCATATTGACCTGACCTCCACCCTTCTTCTATCATAAACATAGTAGAAGATGGTACAGCTACAGGCCTCCTGAACATAAGAACCTAAGAATTGCCATACTGGGTCAAATCAATGGTCCATCTAACCTAGTATCCTGTCTTCTGACAGGGGCCCGTGCCAGGCGCCTTCAGAGGGAATGAACAGAACAGGACAATTTCACATGAACCCATCCCTTGCCATCCAGCCCCCTTCTGGCAGTCAGAGGCTTAGGGACACACAGAGCATGGAGTTGTGTCCCTGACCATCTTGGCTAATAGCCACTGATAGATCTATCCTCCATGAACTTATCTAAATCCTTTTTGAACCCAGTTTTACTTTTGTCCTTCACAACATTCCCTGGCAACAAGTTCCACAGGCTGACTAGGTGTTGTATGAAGAAGTACTTCCTTACGTTTGTTTTAAAACTGCTGCCTATTAATTTTATTGGGTGACTCCTGGTTCTTGTGTTATGTTGACGGGTTGAATAACACTTCCTTATTAACTTTCTCCACACCATTCATGATTTTATATAAAATATTATAGTATGGTAAGTACGAGTATAGTATAGTACAATTCAACTAAACATTTATGTTCTTAAAGTCTATGCACATACTATGTTGGATGGGATAAGATATGTTGATGGTCACATCTATATTCCACCAGGGCACCCCTGGTTGGAGGTACTGTGGTTATGCCAAAATATCCTCTTAATGGGTCATTTCAGCCACTTCAAAACCTCTCATCTGGCCTTCCACAGTTTCTGGTGACCTAGAATGCAGACTGAGATCCAAGTGCATGCCAATTAAATGTGACTTGTGTGTCCACACCATGGCCCTATGAACCAAGCCTCTCAGAACCCTCATTGGCATAGAAATGTTGTCTAGGCTGTGAGCAGCTATTATCATGGACTTCATTGTAGAACTCCCCAAACCAAATGGCCATACTACAGTACTCACTGTTATAGATCAGCTAACCAAGATGCCATATTTTATTCCTTCTGTCCAACTATCCTCAGCCCAGGAGGCTCCATGAGTTCTCTAATAACATCATGTTGGATCAAGGCCCACGGTTTGTCTCATGTTTTTGGTGTTAGGGCCTCTGCTGCTAAACATCTTCATTTTATGAGTGTATCATCAGACGGATGGGTGGACAGAAAAGGTGGACCATCTGCAAGAGCATTACTTATGTGTTTTTAAATATCACAAAGACAACTGGTCTGTTCACCTTTCCTATGATTAGTTCAACACTGATCATGCTGCCACTGGCAAAGCCCTTTCTTTGCCAGCTATTGGTTTCATCCCCATTTCAACCTTGTACTACCCATGACCTCTCAAAATCCTACAGCTACCAATACACTTTGACAGATGCATTACATCCAGGAAGATCTGAAGGGTCACCTTGATAACACTAAGGGGGCCTATAGGTGACACGCAGGCTGCCAAAGACAAGAGGGTCTAGCTTTTACAATGGGTCAAAAGGTATGGGTATTTTTCAAGAACCCCCACATGGAGAAGCCATGTCACAAACTGGACCATCAATATCTGCAGCAAATTTACCAACAAATGTACCTCATTGCTTGCCTATGTCTCTCAAAATACACTCAGTCTTCCACATCTCCCTCTTGAAACTTGTTCCCTGACCAGACACAATCATCTCCTTCACTTGTTCAGATCCAAGGCCTGTTGTCTGGGAAGTTTATAGCCCTGATGAACAGTCTTGGGAACCTGCCACTCATGTACATACCTCTGAACTGGTGAAGGCCTGCCACAAGAGTCCCCCCAGACAATCTGGCCCTGTGACACTCCAGGGTCACCCCTTGTGGTAGTTAGATAGTGATATGGATGCGGCAGTCACCCAGGCACCACTAGACCCAGGTTCTAGCTCTATAGCTCCTCATATCACCCCTAACAGCTATGATGGGGCAGTGATTGACAGGCTGTGTTGAAAGTGTTCCTGAGGTCCCTTATTGGTCCAGATGCACTATTTATGCCTGATGGGGACACCAGGAAGTTGTCTGTAACTAGGAGGATCCCAAGAAGGCTGCAAATGCAGACCCTGCTCCTTCTTCTTGCTTTGGATCCTGGCCTCCAACTCTGGCTCTGACCCTCATTTCTGATTCCTGGCCTCAGATTCTGGCTCTGACTCTTGGCTCTGGCCTTGGGCACCTGACTCTAGCAGTACATGCTAGGCCAGACTGCCAACACCCTCGCTGTGAGAGTGAGTTGCTGAAATTCACACAAGAAGTCTGTAGCATAATTAAACCCACATCACCTGAATCCCAGTTCAGTGACTTAATCATAAGAATGCTCTTATTCTCAAATATTGACTTTTTAATAGAGACCTCTACCTATAAACCAATAAAAACCTCTTTTAAATATAAACCAGTTGTTGTTTGTTTTCTGTTCTATGCATTCTGTCAACTTAACAAAATATAGAGCTGATGAAAGCTATGTAAAAATATTTGTATGGCTAATTAAACACATGAAAATAATTTACTTTTTATCTTAGGGAGACATTTTGTAATACAATGAGGTGTTGATAGTGATTGGTTCTGATACTTAGTGTGAATCTGCTCATATTGATAGGTTAATAACTATAAATTTAATGTCTAAAATATTGAATCTAGTTTTTGTAACATCTTAAATGAGACATTATTACTCAGACATAATGGCTTTAAGCTTTTTAAAAACTTTGGAATATTGATAGCAATGATACTAAGTTAGTCTATAAATTTTTAGAAGAAATTGTGTTACACTGTGCTTTGAAAGGACATAAATATCCACAGAATTCCTCTTTCCTTGACATTACACAGTTCATGTGTCTTTTTACCATGGCACAGAAGTATAAATAAACATATTGTAAATCTGAATGCCCTTTGGCTTGAAATGCTGTTATTTTTAAACACAAATTTCAGATCTGTCACATTTCCAGATTATATGTTTGACACTCCCTGTCATTATGGAACTGATATACTGATCTAATAATAAAGTATGGGCAAAATTTATTGCAGGGCGTTAAAAGGGACTAAAATTTCCTTTTGAAGTAGAGACAAAGAACGTCTTATATTATACAGTATGTAGACTAAGAAACTGATATTTATTTGCGTGGTTGTGGAATGTTGTCTACTGTAGTAGGGCTTACTTAAAACACAATTACAGGCTGGGAAGCCTAATTTCACTACCAGGCAAAGTTGTTGAAACTATAGTAAAGAACAGAATTATCAGACATATAAATTAACACAATATGTTGGGGAAGAGTCAAAGCGGTTTTTATAAAGGGAAAAAATGTCTCACCAATCTATTAGAATTCTTTGAGGGTGTCAAGAAACATGTGGATAAGGGTGATACAGTGGATATAAAGAAAAGGAGTACTTGTGGCACCTTAGAGACTAACAAATTTATTTGAGCATAAGCTTTCGTGAGCTACAGCAAGTGACATTATGATATTTCATGTCCTATTAACTATCCCTTCCCTAATGATTCCTATCATTCTTTTAACATTTTTAACTGCTGCTGCACATTGAGCAAATGTTTTCAGAGAACTATTCATGATGACTCCAAGACCACTTTATGGAGTGGTAACTGCTAATTTAGATCCCATCATTTTGTATGTATAGTTGGGATTATATTTTCCAATGTGCATTATTTTGCACTTATCAACAGTGAATTGCATCTGCCATTTTGTTGTCCAATTTTTGGAGATCTCTTTGGTACTCTTCTCAGTCAGCTATCAACTTAACTATTTCGAGTAATTTTGTATCATCTGCAAATTTTGCCATCCCACGATTTACCCCTTTTAACATATTTTTTTTTATGTTGAACAGCACTGGTCCCGATACAGATCCTTCTTTGACCCCACTATTTATCTCTCTCCACCATGAAAACTGACCAGTTATTCCTATCCTTTGTTTCCTGTCTTTTAACCAGTTACCGGTTCAGAAGGGGATCTTCCCGCTTATCCCATGACTACCTACTTTGCTTAAGCGCATTTACTGAGGGCTTTGCTTGTTAAAGGCTTTCTGAATTTCCAAATACACTATATCCACTGTTTCAGAGTAGCAGCCATGTTAGTCTGTATTTGCAAAAAGAAAAGGAGTACTTGTGGCACCTTAGAGACGAACAAATTTATTTGAGCATAAGCTTTCGTAGAGAGATAAATACTGGGGTCCAAGAAGGATCTGTATCAGGACCAGTGCTGTTCAACATAAAAAAAAATATGTTAAAAGGGGTAAATCGTGAGATGGCAAAGTTTGCAGATGATACAAAATTACTCAAGATAGTTAAGTTGATAGCTGACTGAGAAGAGTACCAAAGGGATCTCCAAAAATTGGGCAACAAAATGGCAGATGCAATTCACTGTTGATAAGTGCAAAGCAATGCACATTGGAAAATATAATCCCAACTATACATACAAAATGATGGGATCTAAATTAGCAGTTACCACTCCAGAAAGTGGTCTTGGAGTCATCATGAATAGTTCTCTGAAAACATTTGCTCAATGTGCAGCAGCAGTTAAAAATGTTAAAAGAATGGTAGGAATCATTAGGGAAGGGATAGTTAATAGGACATAAAATATCATAATGTCACTTTATAAATCCATGGTATGCCCACTCTTGGAATACTGAATGTAGTTCTGTTCACCCCTTTTCAAAACGGATATATGAGAATTGGAAAAAATCCAGAGAACTGCAATAAAAATGATTAAGGATATGAAACAGCTTCCATATGAGGAGAGATTAGAAAGACTGGGATTGTTCATTTTAGAAAAGGGACAACTAAGGGAGGATATGATAGAGGTCTATAAAATCATGAATGGTGTGGAGAAAGTGATTACAGATGTTTTATTCAACCCATCAACATAACTCAATAACCAGGGGTCACCCAATGAAATGAATAGGCAGCAGGTTTAAAACAAACAAAAGGAAGTACTTCTTCACACATTACAAGTCAACCCGTGGAACTCATTGCCTGGGGATATTGTGAAGGCCAAAATTATAACCGCGCTCAAAAAAGAATTAGATAAGTTCATGGAGGATAGGTCCTGGCTATTAGTGAATGAGGTCAGGGACCCAATTATTATTAGGTCCATGGCTATAGTGAAGATTGTCAGGGACCCAATCCCATGATCTGAATGTTCCTAAGCCTCTGACTGCCAGAAGGTGGTACTAAACAACAGGGGATGGATCATGTAATAATTTCCCTGTTCTATTAATTTCCTCTGAAACATCTGTCACTGTCTACCGTCAGAAGACAGGATTCTAGGGTAGATGGACTATTTGTCTGACCCAGTATGGCCAAACTTATGTTCTTATGTCCAGGAAACAGTGACCTAGCTTTCAAAACTGAAAAATTGTGGCCTGAACCTGAATGCTTTTAAAATTTGGGTAATTTTAAAACTCCTATTAACTTTGCTGAAAGTAGAATTAGGTTAATAGGAGCTGATTCTTCTCCCGTTAAAGCCAATGACAAAATTTCCATTGACTTTCATAGTTCAGGGTTAATCCCATAATGAGGATTTCTGAAAATACTATTCTATCAATTCACAATTTGGAAGCCCTCATTACATCCAGTGAGAAAGAGAGGCTTTCTCAGACATACATATCTATATCTGTTGACATTGCTTTGCTATATTCTATCTCTTATATCTGTTAGGAACATGAAATCTGCTAGGGTAGAACAATTTTGTATTGGTATTTACCTTTCACCTGTTTTTTTTCCTATGGTAGTTCTGCTCTTACAAAGGAATTACATAGAGTCCAGTCCTGTGAAATACTGAGTACTTCCTCCTTTTCTGTTTGTCCTGTATGGTCACGTCTGTGAGCTGTGAAAATAATATTTTAATATTGGTTACATATTGACAATATACTTGGTGCTGGACAAAACATAGAAGACATTCTGTATCTTTGGACATAATAATGGAAATGAAAGTTATCTCAAAGCAGTGGGGAAACAGCAATTTTCTCTTAAAATACTAAGGTTTCTTTCAATAACAAATTTTCTTTTGTTGTAGGATTTTCACTGCTAGTCCTTGAGAAATGAAGAAATCCATTTGACTTGTAGTACTTTGATTCTCTCTTCCACAGTGGGATATGGGAATCTCTGAGTTTTCATTTTCATCTAGTGAATTTGAATCAGTTTTCTACAGGATTGCATCACTAACTGATATGCTTATATTATTTAGCTTAACTGTACCTACAGTTGTATTTTAAGACATTTTTTCTAATTATGTTCTGTTTACACTTTTCTAGATATTGAATTATGGATCACTCATCAGATCATTTCCCCTGATGATGGACCTTCTAAACATTGTTATGTGAGAGAGGTCCAATTACCCAGACATCTGTTGGAAAAGTAATGCAGCAAAAGACAAATTTTCCAGTAAGTTCTTGGAACTTACTAGGGGCAACACTTTGTTTCAGAAAGCAGAGGAAGTAATCAGGGTGACAGACATTTTAACTTGCCCCTACCAACAGGAAGGAATTGCTTGTGAATCTGCAGATGGAAGGCAATTTGGATGGAAGTGATCATGAAATCATGGATTTCATGATTCTAAGGAAAGGAAGGCGAGAGAAAAGGTGAATCAATAGACTTTGTTAGAGATGGAAAGAATGAGCAGGAGGACCCAGAAGCGTATAGAGTAAACGGACTTCTTTATTGCGGTTCTTGTTCCCCTCCTGCAGTTCTTAGCTGCTATTTATTATCAAAAAAAGGATCCAGAATCTCTCTTGATTCTTCCAGTTCTGGCTGCCCCAGCCAGGAACATATTATCAGGTCCTTATTTAAAAGATATTAAACTTTATAAAAAATGGAAGTACCCAAAGGGTTAAATGCTAAATACCAAAGCCACATCTCACTAGCTGCCTGTAAGGGTCTGTCACTGTTGCAAATTTGAATGAGAGATTCAAATGGAGTTTTAGTGCATTTTTTTTAATTTAAAAAAACAAAACAAAACCAATTTATTTTAAACGTACAAACAGGATTTTACAAACCATGAGTGTTGGTCTTGGTCCTTAAAACCTTACATAATTACACACGCAAATTATTTTTTGCCTAACTCTCCTTTCATTCTTTTTTTTTACATAACTACCCAGATTACATTCCCATCTTGTACAATCAGAGGCAGTCAAAACTTCATAAAACAAGGTTTAACAGACTCAGAGAACTGGTAGATAAGGTCCCATTGTAAGGAAATCTAAGTGATGAAGTTATTCAGGAGAACTGGCAGTTTCTCAAGGAGACAATATTAAAGGCACAACTGCAAACTATCCTGATGAAAAGGAAAGATAGGAAGAATAGTAAGGGATTGCTATGGCTCTCTAATGACCTGAAAATCTATAAGGAATCCTAAAATTGGAAACATGGACAAATTGCTAAGGAGGAATACAAAAGAATAGCACAAGCATGTAGGGACAAAATCAGAAAGAATAAAGACACAAAATGAATTACACCTATCAAGGAACATAAAAGACAATAAGAAGAGATTCTTTAAATATATAAGGAGCAAGAGAAAGAAGGTGTAGGTCCACTAATTAAATGGGAAGGAGAGCTAATAATCTATGATATCAAGAGGGCAGAGTGTTTAATGCCTGTTTTGCCTCAGTCATCATTAAAACAATTGACAGTGACAAGATACTCAGTTCAATTAATGCTAACAACAAGGGAGACAGAACACAAGCCAAAATAGGGAAAGAGAGCAAATTAAAGATTATTTAGGTAATGTAGAGGAATTTAAGTTGGCAGGCCTGACGAACTTCATCCAGGGTACTTTAGAAACTAGCTGAAAAAAATCTTGGAATTTTTAGCAATTATCTTTGAGAATTCATGAAAATCAATAAAATCAATAAATCAATAAAATGAAATTCAGTAAAGACAAGTGATTAGGAAGGAAAAATCAAATGCACAACTGCAAAACTGGGAATAACTGGCTTGATGTAAGTACTGCTGAAAAGGATCTGGGGGTTATAGTGAAACACAAATTGAATGAGTCAGCAATGTGCTGCAGCTGGGAAAAATGCTAATCTCCTTTTCAGGTGTATTAACAGGAGTGTCATATGTAAGAGATGAGAGGTAATTGTCCTGCTGTACTTGGCACTCATGAGGCCTCAGCTGGAGTACAGTGTCCAATTCTGAGTGCCACTCTTTAGGAAAGATGTGGATAAATTGGAAAGAGTCCAGAGGAGAGCAACAACAAAGATAGACGGTTTAGAAAACTTCAGCTATGAGGAAAGATTAAACAAACTGGATATATTTAGTCTTGAGAAAAGAATACTGATACTAATGCAATCCTTGGACTTGACAGAACACAGCTTGTCCTGTTGTGGAGTAATTTCAGTTAGGCAAGTGTGAAGATCATCTTCAACTTTCTTTCTTGAACGGTGTTTGTTTTTAATGCTGGCAAGGGCTGAGACTCCATTTTCACAATGGTAAGTAGTAGCAAATGGAAGAAGGACTTGCAAAGTGTGGTTAGCCAGGTTGAGAAATTCACCAGACATGTCAAACTAGAAATCAGCAACAGGCATGGTTTCATGGTTACATTTAAGAGTGGTGTTTTTTCTCAGCTCAATAAACTCATTGTCCTCTTTAGGAATCATTTAAAGCAATTCCACATCAGTAGATAAATAGGGGCTTGTGAGCCACATCATTTCAGTATTGTTTAACATGTCACTGAAGTAGGTTCTGAACTGGTAAAGAAGAAAATCCATGTATTCTGTCATAATAGCACATATATTCAGGTGGTTGGCCTTGACTTCGTCAAAGTTCTAAAATTCCTGATGGAGCAGAAGCATGCTCATGTTCTCTTTGTGCACTCATTTCTGCCAGAGATCCAGTTTCTCAATGAATGCAGTCACTTAGACAGTGTGACAAGAGTTAACTGGCACCTTTGCACGCTAATATTAGGGTAATTCAGGTGATCAAAAATATCAGCAAGAAAAGCAAGCCGAGCACGACAATTCTCTGAGAACCTACTTGCTGATTTGTGAATTTTCTCTTTCAAAAATGCTTTCAGATACCCACAAAGCTCAAAAACGTGATTCAGAACTTTTCCCTTGGAAAGCCATCTGATCTCAGTGTCCAAAAGAAGGTTGTGATGCAATTCACCCATTTCTGCACACATTGCCAAAAAAATGTGCATTCAACGGGTGTGCTTGGATAAAGGTAACAACTTTTATTGCCTTGTTAAGTACATCTTTCAGGTCATCTGGCATCTTTCTTATGACTAGGTTATCCCTGTAAAACATGCAATGGGTTAGATTTGTGAATTTTGCAACATCTGTAATTTTTTTTTGCAACCCCATTATGCCTCCTCGTCATTGCAGCAGGACCGTCTCTGCACACACCATAACACTGTCCCGAGTCTAGGCTGTTGCTTGTCATTAAATTATCCACACACTCAAAAATCTCATCACTTGTTTTTGTCATCAGTGATCTGCAAAACATCAGTTCTTCTATTTTCCCATCACAGTTGTATTGCACATAAACCAACAGCTGAACCTCATCCAAAGATTCGTCCAATTGTAACGTTTTTCCCACTTGCTTTAATCTGTGTAACAACTGGTCTTTCTCATCAGCTGCAACATCTGTAATTTGTCTTTTAATGGTGTTTGATACTGACACATTCTTTAATGTATTAGCAGCTTCATCCCCAACATTTCATGGAACATATCAATTGTAGCTGGCATCAGTAAAGTTTCAGCAATTATATGTTGCTTTCTGTTTTTAGCAATTCTAATTGCAACCTTGTTAGGATGCTTTGAGAGCCATCTCTTGTACTGTTGACACAATTTGTATACTCTTTTTTTGTTTTAGTGAGCAATTCTGCTTCCTTTCAAAATACTCTACTGGCTTGTCAATGCTTTCTGCGTGCAAAGACCTCAGAAGTCTTGTAAATTTTGCAGGCTTAAGTGCTTTGTTAGAAAGTATTTCTCCACAAATTATACACTGGGGTCTTGATTCTCCACTGATTCTCCATATATATATCTCCAAGTTTAATGTAGCTATCATCATATTTCCTCAGTTTTTGTTTTTCTGAAGGGGGTTCAATTTTGCTGCTTGCTCTTTTGTCTTATTTGAGACATTTTCTGCTTCATGAACTACCAGAGTTGACTCAGTTGTTTTATGAATAACAAACTTATTCATTACAGAAGTAAAACAAATTACAAAACTGATATAACCCAGATGGGTGATTGGCACATGATATTTTAAAAAAATGAGGAATCTCAGCTTTTACTTCAGTAATTTAAACATATCCAACTTATATTCCTGTGCATCATTCTCAAATTATTTTCACAAATGGAAGGTGTTTTAAATGATAAATTACAGCATTGCTAGGTGATATATGGACAGTACCAAGTTGCTATCAACATGGAATATGCGAACTGAAAGTATCAGAACATGGTGTGTCATTGTTATTATGTAGTTGCTGGCACGTTTGCTGATCCCTTTGATTATACTGGCAGACCCCTAAGGGTCTGCAGACCACAGGTTGAGAACCACTGATTTAGAGCCCATGATTGTGACTCATAGCATCATAGAACCGTAGGGTTAGAGGAGACCACAAGGGTCTTCTAGTCTAACCCCCTGCCAAGGTGCAGGATTTGTTGTGTCTAAACCATCTAAGACAGATGGCTATCCAGCCTCTTTTTGAAAACTTCCTATGAAGGAACTTCATTGTCATTGGGGATGGTATGGATTACTCCCCACAGCAGATAGCAGCTCAATAAGTATCCTGTCCTCTGAGATGCTAGCAGATTTAGGTATAAAGTCTGACCATTTATGGGCCACTGATTTTTGAAAAAAGAGTTGCAAATGTCCAATTGAATGCTATATGATACCATAAAGTGGGAGAAGTGGGCCTCTTCTCTGTATTTGCTGATTTGCATATGTGGTGTTAAGCCTTAACATAGCCAATGTCTGGCCAGCACATGTTATCTCATACTCTGTTGTTATACTGGTATGATGACAAATTGGCTTTTGTGTGCTAACCCTAAGACAAGAACCCAAAGTGATGGGGGAATGAATGCTCTGTTTTACGCAGTGTAGCCAGTATCCCACCAATATTGTTTTTCTGTCCTAGTTCATCTTTGCTTCCTCATTTCACTGACATCTATTGTCCCAAAATTGAGGAAGCAGGGAAGACTCTGCTTACACGATATAACTGACGTATAATTATAACTCTTCTGCCCATCAGAATTGGCAGCAACAAGGGCCAGGTTCAATATATAGGGGTTCCATTTCAATAACATGATGCAAAACCAGCTCAAGCCTCCACCCAGTGATCTGGAACAATTAAATACCACTCCCCTGGGTACCTCTAAGAGGCAATACCTCCCCTCTGACAAGTAGAGTCTGAGTATATCAAAAGCCTTTTAATAAAGGAGGGAAACAATGTGGCATTATGTTGGGGAAACACCACAAACAGGATTCATAACACAAACCATGAGCAAAAGACCCACCCCCAAGTAAGGTTGGCAGTGTCTTTTTCTCCTCAGGGTCTTAAGTCCAGAAACCCAACCCAAAGTCACCCCTCCCACACTTTCTGTCCTTGGCCAGAAGTTCATCAGCAGTGTTTACCTCCCAGCTGGGTGGAAGTGGGGGGAGGTATGGGGGCATCTTACATGCTCCGCAGCTTGGGTTGTCGGCCAGGTGCCATACCTCTTCATGGGGTTCTGCTGCAGTCTTCACCACCAGCTGCGCCTCTACACCCAGCCGTCCTGCTGGCTATGCCTGTCCACTATCCACACCACTCCACTAGCCATCCTGCTGGCCACGCCTCTCCACCAGCCGCTCACCAATATGTCTTCAGCCCCCCACCCAACACAGCTCTCAGTGAGTTCAGCTCGTTAGTGATTTCAGCTGTTAGTAGGGGCACCCCAGTGCTGGCACACTCAGAACCACTAGCCCAAAGTAGGTCTAATGCTTAGACCTAGATATCAGTGATTTCAGCTCTGCAGCATGTAACAAGACTCCTATTGGAGTCAAAATTAGCTCTGTTATTACACAGTGGAGAGAGGAGGTTCAAAGTCATGTTTAAGACCCTTAGCAGGCAAGCACCCACACTACCAGATACACCTACCTGTCCCCAGCCTCTCTCAGTTCAGTGGGCTTTGGAACCCATATCTCTTGCCTAGCGAGTGCTACTTAGTTGAGGGCGAGTCCCTCAGTCATAAAATGCCAAGTATAGTTCTACTGTCCTTGATTCACATAACCAGGATAACAACACTTTATTACTCCTGCCCCAATAACAAAGAGACTGGGGGTCCCACAGCAGCCAAAGTGACCATTTGGGCAAGTAGTCCCATCATGTTAGGCGGGGCAGGTGTGCCCATGCAAACTAGATCAGCCTCTGAAGTCCTTTTCCACAATTCACCACCAGATGTCAGAGTAGAGCTCATTCTGACTCTGCTTACATCACGCTAAGATTTTTGTATAGAGGCCTAACTCCATAACTTCACAGATCAGCAGAACAGAAGTGCTACAGGCAAATGGCTTTCCTCCTCCTCCTCCTTCTTCTTCTTTTGTTTTTACATCTTATACCTTCAAACTGTTGATTCTCTTTTTCTAGCATATGAGTGCGTACCTCCTCTTCTAAGTGATAGAGTGATTATTAGAGGAAAAGTTATCAAATGCTACTGGAAAAAGAAGTAGGGGAAAGCTAATTTTGCATGAGGGCAATGAAACCTGATTATTAAAGTTGCAAAACTGACACTAGCAATACAAAAGACAAAAGTTCTAGTGAATTTGATTTAGTGTCAATATGCCTACCTGCTGCTGACTGTGATAGACTATAGTCTTGTCATTGACTTTTATGCCATAATTTAACAAATAAGGGTTCATGCTTTCTGGATGGTGCCATCCTTGGAGCAATACACTAATAGATCATCAGCTGCTGATGATCACTAATGATGAATCACACTAATATATCATTAACTCTGTCACACAGGTGGCTTCACAGATTAATTTCATCAGAGCAATGACCTGTGATGATGATGCATTACTCAGAGGATGGTGTTTTTTAGGAAGAATGGGCTTTGGTCATCATTTTCTAATCAAACTCATATTTAGATTTCTGTGGCTTCATTTGCATACCTTGGGATAACACACAAATCCAAGCAGATCTGGTCTATACTAAAATGAGATCACTTCAAACTCAAATAATACTATGACAAAAATAGAAATGTGAAGAAACATCTGAGGTTTCTTCTGGCATATTGTCAGCACCATCTTGTTGAGGAGCAAAGTTTTAAAATATGCCTAATGAAAAAATAGGGTAAAAAGATATAGTAATATTTACTTTTCACTCATTAAAAATATACAATAAATAATTTATTAAATAATCTGAAAAAAAAATAAGTGAATTGGAATATTGCCTGAATTTATGTGGACTATGCTTAAGACTTCGATCTCAGATAGGCTTGGTCCTTGGAGAAACTTTAGGCATTTATAGAAAGACACTTACTCAGACATGACTTTATGCAGGTGTTCTTAAGGAAGGAATAGATTTTCCCACTCTGAGTATGGTGCATCTTATTTCACCCCTCCGTTTTCAAACAGTCTGTCATAAGGAATTTACCCTCTGCACTTTCACTGACAGGGAACTGTGTTATCCTGAGGTATACTCCATTCCCAGTATGATATCCTGTCTCCTCCAGACACCTATTAGTTCTCCTCACTTTCAGCTTTGCATCATCAGGGACCAGAGTTCTCGCCCTCAAAGGTCAACTTTTTCCCTATGCTCTCTGTCCAGAAGTCAGGCAGCAAATGTCTGGAATCAGGTCCTACAGGGTTTAGTCTTATTCTCACTGTTAGAGATCAGAGCACTAATTGTCAGAAGTTAGATCATACCATGTTAGTGTTTTGTCCTTATTTCTACACCCTCCCTCTCTCTCCACTAAAAGGGCATGTTTCATTGGTGTGATTCTTTTTGTGCATTGTGGAACACTTGCTTGAAAGTGGGGCCATGTATGACACTGCTTTTTTGGGGAGTACAAAGACATGAGAACATTGTCTTATGCAAGGTATGAGTCAGTCCACCTTCATGTATACTGTTGAACTTAAATTTAATCATTAGTGTCGTACTGTAAATATGTGAGCATAATATGTGGGATTGTAATTTCACTCTGAGAGTGAGTCATCTCTTTGCAAGGACACGTCACTTAGGTGAGCACTGGATCTAAATCTTCTTAAAATTTAAAAGTAAAATATGTATTCCACAGAGAATGGAGATGCTTTGTGAAACAATGAATTCTGTATGAATTGTTTAAATGGGAGAGAAAATTCTATTATAGTAAAAAATGACTGCAAAAATGGTATCTTGGGGATCCTTTTTATTGTCTGTCAAAGCCTGCAGATCAAACATGTTCAGTTTCCAAATCAAAAGATGTCTTTTCTTCTAACTGCCAGCACTACAAACAAAACCTGTATTCTGAGAGTCAAGGTGGATTCTATTTTACTTATTCAGACAAGAGTAGGGGCGGAGGAGAGGGAAGGGGAAAGAGGGTGTCGGGAATAGGGAGGAATTCCCCCTAGTGATGCCAATACAATCCCATTGTTTCCAGAGTATACCTCCAGTGACCTATGTACAACCCATTCCCATTGTTTTCAATGTCTTTGAAAAGGTAATAGGAATGTAATAAAAATCCAATCAATGGTGCACAAGAAGGAGTAGAATTCATCTTACTTTAATATAGCTATGCTGGCTCTTTGGTGCTAAGAGAGGTAAAATATTGTACATACTTTTCCTACTAAACTTAGCAGCTGGGACTATGAATGGAGAAAGGAGAAGCTCTTCTGAGAATGAAGGTGCTCTTTTTCATGCATCAGATGAAGTGGGTATTCACCCACGAAAACTTATGCTCCAATACGTCTCTTAGTCTGTAAGGTGCCACAGGACTCTTTGCTGCTTTTTACACAGCAACTTCTCCAAGTAGAACTGTACTTGAAGAAAGAAAAGTTTGCAGAGGCAGCCAAAGGATGGACCTGAAATTGTAATGTTTGAATGTAATTATCTTACACTGTAACAGATATCTGTGTGTGTGTTGTGCATGTGTGTGTGTGTGTGTGTGTGCGTTCGAAGGTTTAACTATATATTGGTTTAAATTTGCTGTATACTGTTTATTGTATTTAAATTATACACAGTTTAATCATTTTTTCTTCTGTTGTTTCTCTTAGATTGTTTTATCCTTTTGCTTGTTATGCTAAGTAGAAAGTTTGTTGTTTTTCATTGCATTGAACTCCTAGCCAATTGTTTCTGAAGGATTGTCTCTAATGAAACTGATTGGAAAATTAACTACTTTTGTCTCTCTACGTGCTGTTATTGTTTGGCCTTCACGGGTCCAAATCAGTCTGTCTCCAAAAGTCTCAGTCACTTGGTACAGCTGACTTTGACTTAGCATGAAATTTGTCCAGAAGCATGGGGAAAGTCCTAATAAATGATCTCTGACTCCTGATCCCTGGTGCTGACAATAAGAAAGGCCCATCCGTGTGGGGAAAAAACAAACCTCTTGATACCTGACTTCCAAAAGTAAAAATGAAGAGAACTAATTCTTTTCTGGGTATCACTTGATATATGAAAATGAGGACGACTGATTGCTGATGTGTGAGAGTGCACTAATAAGGCAACTGAACCAGGAAAAAGCACATGTACTGTCCAGTTGCTTCCACAGATCAAGAATATGTTGACAAAGGGAATGACCCATTATACGTAGTGTCAGATGAGCAATGCAAGGCAGAACTAGAGTCTGTTTTCTTCATAACTACTTTTGTGAATTAATAGTGCCCAGCATTAATGTAATCAACAAGGAGTCTGGTGGCACCTTAAAGACCAACAGATTTAAAGGGTATAAGCTTTCATGGGTAAAAAAAAAAACACTTCTTCAGATGCATGGAGTGAAAATTATAGATGCAAGCATAAATATACTGACACATGAAGAGACACTCTCACAGATCAGTCATCGCTTACAGACAGCCCCCCCAACTTGAGGCAAATACTCACCAGCAAATACACACAACACCACAGAAACACTAACTCAGGAACCAATCCCTGTAACAAACCCCGTTGCCTACTCTGTCCCCATATCTACTCTAGCGACACCATCAGAGGACTCTACCACATCAGCCACACCATCAGGGGCTCATTCACCTGCACATCTACTAATCTGACATATGCCATCACGTGCCAGCAATGCCCCTCTGCCATGTACATTGGCCAAACCAGACTGTCTCTACCTAAAAGAATAAATGGACACAATTCAGATATCAGAAATGGTAACATACACAAGCCAGTAGGAGAACACTTCAATCTCCCTGGACGAGTAATAACAAATTTAAAAGTAGCCATCCTGCAACAAAACAACTTCAAAAACAGACTTCAAAGAGAAACTGCAGAGCTACAATTCATTTGCAAACTTAACACCATTAATTTGGGCTTGAATAGGGACTGGGAGTGGCTGGCTCACTACAAAAGCAATTTTCCCTCTCTTGGTATTGACACCTCCTCATCAATTATTGGAAGTGGACCACATCCACCCTGACTGAATTTGCCTTGTCATCACTGGTTCTCTAATTGTAAGGTAACTCCCTTTTCTTCATTTGCCAGTATATTTACGCATGTATCTGTAATTTTCACTCCATGCATCTGAAGAAGTGGTTTTTTACCCATGAAAGCTTATGTCCAAATAAATCTGTTAGTCTTTAAGGTGCCACCAGATTCTTCGTTGGTTTATGGATACAGATTAACATGGCTACTCCTCTGATACTTGATATTAATGTAATGTAATTCCAGTAAATCCTGCATCAAGCCCATAACTTCTGTTTGAGCTACAGCATATTTTATAGAAAGATATCTAGTCTTAATTTAAAGACTTCAAGTGATAGAAAAGCTACTACATCCCTAAGTAAGTTGTTGCAATGGTTAACCAATTAAACGAGGGCAGGTAGTTGAGTTTACGTTCTGATATCCCCAGTTGGAATTTCATCAGACAATTTGGAAGTCAAGTCACTTTAATCCTTTATTAACCTTTCCATTATACATATTGTGATGGATCTGATAAACAGGAGACTACCATTCCCATACCCTCGCCAGGTAGGAGGAGGAAGCAGAAAACTCCATGAAAAGACCCTTAGCCAGCAAGTGAGTGAGCACTTTTGGAAAACAGCAGCTGCAAGGCTAGCTAGGAACTGCAGGGAAGAGAGATGCAGGAGGGAACCGCATACAAACTAGGTTGCAGCAGAAGGCAGGGAACTTCTGTGGACCAGGCTATTAGACATTGTAGCCAGGACCAGGTCTGTGTGGGACTTTCGGGAAACAGCAGCAACTTAGCAGGGAGCCAGTGTAGAGGGGCTCTAATGAGAGGGACACCACTAATTGATCCTAGCTATAATGTGGCCCCAAGTCATGGCACACCTGGCATCCTATTAGTATCTTAGGGGGTTGCTGCACTCTAGCACAAAGCAGCTATGATGATTACATTTTTTCTTTTCTGCTGACTCTGTATGCCAATGCAAACCTTGTTCAAAGGTGAAAAAGTTACATACTGAACGACAACTAGCTCTGCCAGAACCATATTCACACCAAACTGTAATGAAACTCTTGTTGGAGAGTTAATTGCCTGAGAAGAGTCAATCAAATTGGTTTTAAATTAAATTAAAACAAAACAAGTCTTGTTCAGGTCTTGCATGCAGCCCTGCATATGTATCCAGTGAGAATACAAGCGTAGTGGTCATAGTAGCATGTAAGGACTAGGATCAATAGCTAACAGTGATGTATGACTTTGGCTAGACTTCAGTAAGATTGTAAAAGTTAACAGATCAATCAGGAAAAATTTCAGGGGCTACTGGCCAAAAGGTAAAATGTGATCCCTTAAAAGCTTTTCTTTTAATGGCAGAAGTGGTCTTTGAGTGAAGCACAAATCCACAAAAGTTTTCCAGAAACATTAGCCTCAGCATCCTTTAGGTTCGTTTTTCATTTTGTAGGGTACCTTCTCATGTTTTCATATTTTCTAATAGCAGTTTGGGAAGATCTCTCTGAAAAATATTCCAACCTTTGAACTGCGGAATATCTCAGCTGGGCTACTTTGGAATCTGTAGCACCTTCCAGGAGGTTTCCTTGAGAATTTTATTATTTTCTCTAAAGTAGAAAATGTTAGTATTTCTGAGAGTTGTGTGTTCATTTATAAAATGACCAATGCTATAGTGCATCTGAAAATCAATGACACATAAAGTAAGGTTCTCCATCCATTTATCCACTTACTCCGCCTAATCCCATCCATCTATTAAAACCTGTTTTGGGATCTCTCTCTTCCCCTCCTGGTAGAAAAATCTGTGGGTTTACAGAGAAGAAAACCTCTGAGGTTTCCTCAGTGCATTCCACCAGGGGAGCCATATTTGCCATCCTAACATCTGGAATGAGCTGGGTGTTTTGCTTCCAGAGCCAAAAAATGTCCCAATATCCATGTAGTTTGTGAGAGATGCACTTCTTGTATAGGGCTATCCACATATAAGTCTTGTGCCGCTGTACCAATCCCAGGCCCTTTCCCCTTCTCTGTCTTCCTGGCACCACAGTTCCATTATATGCCCTTACCTGCTTCCTAAGTAGGCTTTCTACAACACGGAAAAGACTAAGCAGAAAGTTAATACAGTATCCGGTTCCAGGTTCTCACAGGGTTAACTGGGGATTGAAACACTTTTCTTCTGTGCTTGTACTTGGTCTGCCCACTCCCCTTACTAGGATCCTAGATCCTTGGAAGGACATCCAAGGCATACTGAGAAGAAGCAGCAAAGTAGACCTCTTCCCCCACCTAGCTGTATGGACAGAGGGATATCTGCAAATGAAGAGACCCTCTATGCAAAGATCAGGTGAAAACATTCTATTCTTAAGTGTTTCTAACTCCTCTGTCATTGTGATATCTACATGCCATAACCCAATAGTGGATGAGAACGTTCTTCATTATTAAGACTATCCTGTCGTAATGCTGTCATCTGCTTTCTTGATTTTATATATAATAGTAACTGAAATTTACTGGGATTCTAAATCATTTACCTTAAAGTATTCATATGTATGTGTAGATTGTTCCCCTCATCTAAATCTTGCTTCAATCTCAAATTATTATTTTTTAAATGGGAAGTCCTTCCAAGCATGAGCAATCAAATAAGGTGTTTGCCATCTCAGTGACTACAGAGCAGAATTCTGATTCCTTATTTCCAGTCTTCTGTCCAAAGTAAATGATGGGCAGAGAAGTCCTGGAGGAAAAGAGCTCTCTACACCAGAAGGCTGTATAAAGCTACAGTGACTAAATTAAACAACTTTTTCTTTAAATCTTAATGAGCAACATTGCCTCATCTGAGGTTATAAAATCTATTGTAACTGTTTAAATCACTTGAAAGAAATCATCCTTTAACATGTAAATGCTGTTTAATGAATGGGGCTAATTGCTTTAATTTAACCCAACATGAAATATTTGCCAGATTGAAATTTCTGCCTGTGCTGGGGTTAGACTCTGTGGGATCCCACTGTCATTGTGACAATGTTGATTTTTTTAAAAAAAATATTGATTAAAAAGATGATAAAATATATTTTCAGTAAAGGAAAATGAAAAGAGCACAGGCATTAGATTCTTCATGAACCAATATTAATCATGCAGTGCATTTCAATTAAAAATACAACAGATTTTCTGAGTTTTCCGTTTCAGTGATCAGCATGGGGATGCCTGGGTTCTAGACTTATGTTTTCCCTTTTGAATTAATTGCTGTGGAGCACTGTAGTTCTTCTGAATGAATTTCTAATGTGACTACATTTTTCCTTGATGCTTATTAAATTGATCAATGGAAATGCCACAGAGTTATATTTAAATTTTCTTGTCTGATTATTTATATTAATAGCAAAATATTATTCAGATAGAATTACAAGTCTTAGATATCATTGAAGTGACTGTAGTCTTATATTTTTGGAGCTACCTGACACTTAGCTTTTAGAGCTACTGTGACTGTAACACTAAAGCACACAGGAATAATTGTTAACTGTCATGAACACAATGTATTTCTAATCATATTCCATCAATGACATGTGTTTACCATTGTTAAATCATTTTGGCTGAAAACAGAGGCTAGGCATGGAATATAAAAAGGCCATTCCTTCCATTTCTTTGCATTATTCATAAATGCAGTACCTTGTCAGCACTTAGAGTGTAATCAAAACATAAATGATGTACGAATATTTTGTGTTCAAACTGCATGTAGGATATTCCTAAGTTACACAATACATTGCATTGTCTTTTTTTTTGTTTTTTGAGTCAGTATAAAATTTTAACTATGAATGTCATAAGTTCTGCTAATGTAAGAAATGCAATTGTTTCCTCTTTGTTTTCTGGTTGAAAACAATCAGTCAACATTTAAAAAAAATAATGTTTTGACCATTTTTATCATATCTCTTTCACAATATTATATCCTTAAATCATAAATCTTGATATTACTTCTGAACTAAGACCATTGAAAACTATTTTAAGGCATTCAGAGATAAATAACAGTATGAATAAATAAATAATAATTTGACAGCTTTTTCCTATAACGAATGGAATGATTATAAATACGACTTCTGGAATCTAACAGCTCAAAATATTTGCCTATGAATTGGAAGCTGAGGTAATAGAACTCCAAATCCTGGTGAAATTGGGAAGGAACAAAGGTGAAACAAGATTGCATGCGCTATAATTATATGAAAAGGGAAACAGGAGATGCAATGACTGGAATTGGGAAGAGACTACTTAGTGTCTACATACCACTTTGATGATCAGGTGGCAGAAAAATATTGCTCGTGGCATATAAACTGACTTGCTCATTGCAGGCCAAGATTTTCAAAAGCAACATCTAATTAAAAACTGTTTTAAAAAATTTAGTTTTATAGACGGTTTCTTTAAGTATACAGGAGTGCTACCGAAGGAGATGTAAGTGAGATGTGTACTCAGAAACTTGGTTAGTTTTTGCTAGTACAATAACAGTGACTAGTCCTGCTCCCAGGGTAAAATTCACCCCATGCAGAGAGGCAACACAAGACATATGTCCCTCTGAAGGAAAAAAGCCTGCACTAATTTCATTGGGACTGTGACACTAGCAGACCAGGTGCCAGCTCATCCCAAGGCCCAAGGCCTCACTGAACACTTACAAATACATAGGTGGAAACCAGTCTGGCTTATCTGTGGGTTAGTATAGTTACCATAGATATTAGTATTTTGAGAACGTGTTTAGTGTTTAGACTTTACAAAATGCTTGTAGGATGCTGCATGTATTAATCCTACATATCCCATGATATAAAGTTGTATTGAGTGTTTGCAGTGTAAAACTCTGTAATTGTGTAACTCACCAAACAAGAAAAGAAACATTAATTAGGTAAATTGCTCTTCCTGCAAAAAACATGGTCCATTGAAGGCAAATGAGGCATTGTATAGCAACAAAGGACAGAGACCTTGTTGATTACATTCCTAACTCCTTCCAGGAAGGGGAAACCAGCACATGAACTCATCCTATCACATAAAAAATCTCTGCCAAGGAGAAATTTGGTCTCTTCATGCTGTCTGGACATTGAGGGGCAAAGATTCCTTAACATAAGCAAAAAATCCCCATGCTGAATGGCATATAAACATATATAGATACTTATTATTGAAGCTGATATTTCTTTTAAATCTAAGACTAAACCATTGGTGTGGGTATGTTTCCCTTTTTAACCTTGTAACTAATTCTTTTTATATCTTTTCTTAGTTAATAAATCTTTAGTTAGTTTGTTACAGGATTGCCTACAATGTTTTTAGTTTAAGATCTGAGTACAAATAACCTGGGGTCAGTGACTGGTCCTTTGGGACTGGGAGTAACCTGAATATAATTGTGATTTTTGGCATACAGTGACTATCTGTGAGAGTCCAGGTTGTCTGGGTGCCAAAATAGAGTGGAACACCCAAGGAGGCTGTCTGTGACTTCATTGTAAGACTGTCATAGTGCTTTAGGAGTTCATGCTTGTTACTTGGTTGGTGAAATCTGATTATGCAACATACAACCAGTTTGGGGTTTCTGCCCTGCTTTCTGATAGTCTGCTATATGGATGACAACTCATGGTCATGAATCAATGCAGACAATATGACAGGGACTAGTCAGATGCATACATATTTGTAAGTTTAGGGCTTACATCCAAGGTGAAATCCTATTTTACTAAAATCACGGAGAGTTTTGCTCATGACTTCATAGAGCCAGGATTCCACTCAGGTGGAACGTAAGTAGCATGTTGGCCTTTTTCTGGCCTTTTGCATGGGGGTAAGTTTCATGCCCCCAGAAGTTAATGGGAGTCCGATTAAGCTCATATCCTATATGCACACAGATAACCACAACCCAAATTATCTGCAAACCAATATGGCAATACAATTACAATTTTACATCTTTTTCCACCATCCTTCTTCCCTAAGGATGTTTACCAGAAAATTTGAAAAAAACACACACTACTTGGAGAAGCACATCTTGTATTTTCTAGTTCTAGATTTAGATGTAAACATTCTCCTTACTCTCTCACAACAAACTCAAGCTATCCCAAAACCCGCAACCCAGATTTTACAGTTCAAGGTCAGGTCACCAGGTTTTGCTGGTATTTAATGCTGAGGTTTTAAAATGCAGATTCTTTGCTTGGTGAGTAGTTCAATTTATTATTGGTAATTATATGCATTACAATTACACTTAAAAGACCCAGTTTTTGAACGAGGACCCCATTGTGCTAGGTGATGTAAGAAAAGAGAATAAAAGGATGGTCCCTACCCCAAAGAGCTTACACAGTAAGTATAAAAGAAGAGACAACTGAAGGATACAGGCAGACTGATGAGGAAACAATGGAAAATATCGGTTATGTGACAAGAAATGCTGCCAGCACACCACCAATCTAATGACTGTCAAGGGTTTGGTAGGTACTATGACAAAGAGGAGTTTTGAGAAGGGATTTGAAGGAGGAGGATGAGTCAATTTTGTGGATGTTTATTGGAAACTCCTCCCAAACATGAGGGGCAGCATGGGAAAAAGCACAGGGGTGCTTGTTAGAAAATGTAACATATAGGCTGTGGAGACTGACATCATTGACTGATTGGTGCCAAGAATTGACAACTCAGTAATCGATGAAAGATATAAGGTAGAGTGGGGATAGACATCCAAGGGTTTTGCAAGTAAACAGAAGTATCTTATGTTTGATGTGATAGAGAATGGAGAGCCTCTGGAGGGATGCACGGAGAGGAGTGATGTGGTCAAAGTCACAGGTTTGGAAAATGATCATTGGAGCTGAATTCTGAGCTGATGAGAGCCTGGAAGAGAGTTTTAGGTTGTGGATGAATAAGAGAGACCATATTTTAGAGATGGTATGCAGAAAGAATCTGCACATTTTAGATATAGCCTGGTTGTGAGGACCTAGAGAGAGGGCTGAATTGGAGATGATGCCTAGGTTATGGGCCTGAGTGTCAGACAGGATGGTGGTGGTATTCACAGTGAATAAGAAAGGAGGTGGAGAAGGTGATGGTGAGTGGGGAAATTAAAAGTTCTGTTTTAGCTATAGTGTGGCCCTGTCTTGCACACTAAATCCTACCACACACGTCCGTAGACTGAATCTCCATAGATCACTAATAGAAGGGAGTTTGGAGTCTCTTGGTGTGCTTTCTCTCCATCTTGCTACCCCTGCCCAACAGAACTGTAGCAGCTTTGCTAGCCATAGCAACTTCCATTACTATGGAGGCATGAGAAGGATTTTGCCTATAACATGTGTGTGTATGTGTTTAAACAGTGTATAAGCATGCATACACACTGACAAATTCATATATGTATTTAATAGGGTTGGCTGAAGTTTTTTGAAATTTCAATTTCAAAATGTTTTTATCCACATTTATAATTTTATTGAAAAAAGTGAAATATTTTGTGAAAAAAATACTTTGTGTTTCAACCAGCTCTAGTATTTAACCACACAAATGTAAGAAAGCTGGTATAATGGGAATAGCAATAAACAGTGCATTAAAACAGAATGGGAAGTTTAAACTAACCCCTTATGGTCCATAATTTTCTTAGTTGAACACAAGAGACTGGATCAAAAGTTTCCACCCAACCCTTTACCTTAAAAATCTAGAATAAAATAAGAGTTAGAGGCAGTCTTGCACAATCCAAAGTGATATTGCAAAAAGGAGTTCAGTTAATTAAAGGGGAAAAATTGATGGACCTAGATATTTTACAGAAAGCTTTCAATATATATAAAGTACTACTATCTAATTACATACAATTAAAACACATTTCAAACCCTCAAGAAATGGTGGGCTTCAAGAGACCACTTTCAGAGATTGAAAAGGTGATAATGAATTCTATGAGACTCCAAGGGCATCATTTAAAAACAATGTAGTGAATTTATTAAATTTGACATGGAAGATAAATGTAATTGCTTCGGGAAAGGCTTTAGATTGGGATGTTTCCCTTTCAGCAGTGGTCATTCATTTGGCATAGGGGAACTTCTACTTTTATATGTGTTAACAGTAAAAGAAAATCCTTATAAATTACTAAATTCCATGGTAACACACACTCTTTCATTTAAAGAAAATCTACAAAGATGTATCTGGAGGCTGCTGTAGAGAGTGCACTGGAATGAATGATACCTTTATCCATATTTGGTGGGAAGTCCCAAAGCACGGGAATCAATTATTTAAAATCACATAATAGATAGAAAGAAATTGAAATTTAACAATGGACCTATTGGTCCAGACTTGGAACTAAAATATAAAAAGACCCATCCACTGCAGAATACAGACTTTCTCTTACAACTTCTGATAACATCAGGGAAGAATTTTGGAAAATGAGAGATCCTAATGATAAAGTGTCATTGTTCAGGAGAACAGGGGATGCTCTTATGGAAAGGTGCACTGATGAGCTGAGAAAGGGGAACAGCAGTTTTTTTCACACATCCAGCTACCATTTCTAGAATATAATAAGAGAAAAGTAGAGAAACAAGGAGACCTTGAAATGTAGACATTTTATTTTCCTGTAAAACATTTATAGGCTTTAGCCTCTGTTCTAATATTATATAGAATTAATATAATTGCTGGATGTCTAACTTCTGCTTCTGTACTGCCTCTTACTTAAGATGTCGTCAGTGTTTAAAAGAGTTTGAAATGATTGTTCCTTGTTGTCATATATATAAAGGGAAGGGTAACAACCGTTCTGTATACAGTACTATAAAATCCGTCCTGGCCAGAGGCACAAAATCCTTTTACCTGTAAAGGGTTAAGAAGCTCAGGTAACCTGGCTGGCACCTGACCAAAAGGACAAATAAGGGGCCCAGATACTTTCAAATCTGGGGTGGGGGGAAGGTTTTGGTCTGTCTGTTCTTTGTGCTTGCCGGACACAGATCAAGGAAGAAAGCAATCCAACTCCATTAGAATCAGTAAGTACTAGCAAGGGAATGTGTTAGCTTATTTTTGTTTTGGCTTTGATTTTCTCTGTGCTGAGAAGAAGGTGTATTCCTGGTTTTCTTTTTGTAACTTTAAAGTTTGGCCCAGAGGGAAATCCTCTGTGTTTTTGACTCTGATTGCCCTGTAAGATTATCTTCCATTCCAGTTTTACAGAGATGCTTCTTTTACCTTTTTTCTTTCTAATAAAGTTCTGTTTCTTTTAGAATATGATTTGGGTTTTTTTTTGTGTGTCCTAAAAAAAACCCAAGGTTGGTCTGTGCTCATCTTGTTTATTCTCAAGCCTCCCCAGGAAAGGGGGTGCGGCAGCTTGGGGGGATATTAGAGGGGAGTAGGAACTCCAAGTGATCCTTTCCCTGAGTTTGTCTAAATCACTTGGTGGTGGCAGCATTACCTAATCCAAGGTACAAGGGAGAATTTGTTCCTTGGGAAGTTTTTAACCTAAACTGGTAGAAATAAGCTCTCATGCGGGTCCCCACATCTGTACCCTAGAGTTCAGAGTGGGGAGGGAATCCTGACACTTGTATTATTCAGTGTCACAAAATAGAAATAAAAAGTTAGATATGTTGGAATACTGTGATATACTCTCCTCTTGATATCTTGTGCTACAATACAGCACCCATAAATTTTCATGGCATAAAACCTTTGACTGGTTATTGTTTGGACTGTGTATTATAGAATCATAGAACTGGAAGAGACCTTGAGAGGTCATCTAGTCCAGTCCCCTCCACTCATGGCAGGAATAAGTATTATCTACACCAGGGATTGGCAACCTTTGGCACGTGGCCTGCCAGGGTAAGCCCCCGGGTAGGCCGGGCCAATTTGTTTACCTGCCATGTCCGCAGGTTTGGCTGATCGCAACTCCTACTGGCCATGGTTCACCCGCTCCAGTCCAATGGAGGCTGCGGGAAGCGGTGCAGGCTGAGGGATGTGCTGGCCGCCACTTCCTGCAGCCCCCATTGGTCTGGAGTGGCAAACCATGGGCAGTAGAAGCTGCCATCAGCCGAACTTGTGGACACGGCAGGTAAACAAACTGGCCAGGCGGTTTACCCTGGAGGGTCACATGCCAAAGGTTGCCGATCCCTGATCTAGACCATTCCTCACAGGTATTTGGCTAACCTGCTCTAAAAAAATCTTCAGTGATGGAGATTCCACAACCTCCCTAGGTAACATATTCCAGGGCTTAAACACCCTGACAGTTAGGAAGTGTTTCCTAATGTCCAAGCTAAATCTCCCTTACTGCAATTTAAGCCCATTTCTTCTTGTCCTATTCTCAGAGGTTAAGAAAAACAGTTCTTCTCCCTCCTCCATGTAACAACCTTTTACATACTTTAAAACTGTTATCATGTCTGCCTTCAGTCTTCTGTTTTCCAGACTAGACAAACCCATTTTTTTCAATCTTCCCTCATAGGTCATGGTTTCTAGACCTTTAATCGTTTTTGTCACTCTTCTCTAGACTTTCTCCAATTTGTTCATATTCTTCCTGAAATGTGGTGCCCAGAACTGGACAAAATACTCCAGTTGAAGCCTAATCAGTGCAGAGTAGAGCGGAAGAATTACTTCTTGTGTCTTGCTTAAAACACTCCTGCTCATACATTCCAGAATGATGTTTGCTTTTTTTTGCAACAGCATTACACTGTTGATTCACATTTAGCTTGTGGTCCACTATGATCCCCAGATCCCTTTCTGCAGTACTGCTTTCTAGGCAGTCATTTCCCTTTTTGTATGTGTGCAACCGATTGTTCCTTCCTAAATGGAGTACTTTGCATTTGTCCTTATTGAATTTCATCCTATTTACTTCAGACCATTTCTCCAGTTTGTCCAGGTCATTTTGAATTTTAATCCTATCCTCCAAAGTGCTTGCAACCCCTCCCAGCTTGGTATCATCCGCAAACTTTATAAGTGTACTCTCTATGCTATTATCTAAATCATTGTTGAAGTTATTGAACGGAACCAGACCCAGAAAGGCTCTTAAGCAAAGTAAGCTGCCATGGGATAAGAGGGAAGGTGCTCTCATGGATTGGTAACTGCTTAAAATATAGGAAACAAAGGGAGGTATAAATGGTCAGTTTTCAGAATGGAGAGAGGTAAATAGTGGTGACCCCCCAGGGACCTGTTCTGGGACAAGTCCTATTCAACATAATCATAACTGATCTGGAAAAAGGGGTAAACAGTGAGGTTGCAAAATTTGCAGAAGATACAAAATTACTAAAGATAGTTAAGACCCAGGCAGACTGCAAAGAGCTACAAAAGGATCTCTCAAAACTGGATGATTGGGCAACAACATGGCAGATGAAATTTAATGTTGATTAATGCAAAGTAATGCACATTGGAAAGCATAATCCCAACCATAGGTGCCAACTTCCCCTCTGCCCCGTGGGTGCTCGACCCCCTCCCCTGCCATGGCCCCGCTCCTGCCCCACCCCATTCCCCCAAGTCCCTGCCCTGCCACTTTACTGCCTCTTCCCTGGAGCACGCCGCATCCCGACTCCTCCCCCTCCCTCCCGGAAAGTCCTAAGTGCCACCAAACAGCTATTAGGTGGCCGACGGGAAGCACTGGGAGTGGGAAGAGTGGGGACGCGGCTCCTGGAAGGAGGAGGCGAGGAGGGGGTGGGGGTAGGGGGAGCTTGGCTGCCAGTGGATGCAGAGCACCCGCTAATTTTTCTCCGTGGGTGATCCAGCCCTGCAGCACCCATGGAGTTGGCACTTATGATCCCAACTATACACGTACAATGATGGGGTCTAAATTAGCTGTTATCACTCAAGAAAGAGATCTTGGAGTCATTGTGGATAGTTCTCTGAAAACATCCACTCAATGTACAGGGGCAGTCAAAAAAGCGAACAGAATGCTGGGAATAATTAAGAAAGGGATAGATAATAGGACATGCTGCCTCTATATAAATCCATGGTATGCCCACATCTCGAATACTGTGTGCAGATGTGGTTGCCCCATCTTAAAAAAGATACATTGGAATTGGAAAAGGTTCAGAAAAGGGCAACAAAATTGATTAGGGGTATGGAATGGCTTCTGTATGAGGAGAGATTAATAAGACTGGGACTTTTCAGCTTGGAAAAGAGACGGCTAAGGGGAGATATGATATGAAATCATGACTGGTGTAGAGAATGTAGATAAGAAAGTTTTGTTTACTTCTTCCCATAACACAAGAACTAGGGGTCACCAGATATCTCCTCAGTCAGCTCTTTGAGTATTCTAGGATGCATTTCATCAGGCACTGGTGACTTGAAGACATCTAATTTGTCTAAGTAATTTTTGACTTGTTCTTTCCCTATTTTAGTGTCTTCTGACCATACCTCATTTTCACTGACTTTCACTATGTTAAACATCCAATCACCACCAATCTTCTTGATTAAAACCGAAACATGGAAATCATTAAGCATCTCTGCCATTTCCACATTTTCTGTTTTTGTTTTCTCCCCCTCATTGAGTAATGGGCCTACACTACCCTTGGTCTTCCTCTTGCTTCTTAATGTATTTGTAGGCTGTTTTCTTGTTACCCTTTATGTCTCTAGTGAGTTTGATCTCATTTTGTGCTTGGCCTTTCTAATTTTGTCATTACATACTTGGGTTATTTGTTTCTATTCATCCTTTGTAATTTGACGTAGTTTCCACTTTTTGCAGGACTTTTTTTTTTTATTTTTAGATCATTGAAGATCTCCTGGTTAAGCCAAGGTGGTCTCTTGCATACTCCCTATCTTTCCTACACAGTGGGACAGTTTGCTCTTGTGCCCTTAATAATGTCTCTTTGAAAACCTGCCAACCATCTTCAATTGTTTTTCCCCTTACACTTGCTTCCCATGGATCTTACCTACCAACTCTCTGAGTTTGCTAAAGTCTGCCTTCTTGAAATCCATTGTCTTTATTTTGCTGTGCTCCCTCCTACCATTCCTTACAATTATGAACTCTATCACTTTATGATCTACTTTCAAATTCTCAATCAGTTCCTCCCTACTTGTCAAAATCAAATCTAGAACAGTCTCTCCCCTAGTAGCTATCTCCACCTTCCAAAATAAAAAAATGTTTCCAATACACTCCAGGAATTTATTGGATAATCTGTGCCCTGCTGTGTTATTTTTCCAACAGATGTCTGAGTAGTTGAAATTCCCAATCACCAAGTCTGGTACTTTGGATGATTTTGTTAGTTGTTTAAAAAAAGCCTTATCCATCTCTTACACTGTATGTAAGGGAGCAGTATGACTGCTCAGAGTTCCGGTACGAAACTGCAGAAAAACCTGAGTGTCTCTGGATTAAGTTTAGAAGTGTGTGCAACAAGAGTGATGTAGTGGTAGGAGTCTGCTATAGACCACCGGACCAGGGGGATGAGGTAGATGAGGCTTTCTTCCGGCAGCTCACGAAAGCTATTAAATCGCATGCCCTGATTCTCATGGGTGACTTTAATTTCCCTGATATCTGCTGGGAGAGCAATACAGCGGTGCATAGACAATCCAGGAAGTTTTTGGAAAGCGTAGGGGACAATTTCCTGGCGCAAGTGCTAGAGGAGCCAACTAGGGGGGGCGCTTTTCTTGACCTGCTGCTCACAAACCAGGTAGAATTAGTGGGGGAAGCAAAAGTGGATGGGAATCTGGGAGGCAGTGACCATGAGTTGGTTGAGTTCAGGATCCTGACGCAGGGAAGAAAGGTAAGCAGCAGGATACGGACCCTGGACTTCAGGAAAGCAGACTTCGACTCCCTCAGGGAACAGATGGCCAGGATCCCCTGGGGGACTAACTTGAAGGGGAAAGGAGTCCAGGAGAGCTGGCTGTATTTCAAGGAATCCCTGTTGAGGTTACAGGGACAAACCATCCCAATGAGTCAAAAGAATAGTAAATATGGCAGGCGACCAGCTTGGCTTAATGGTGAAATCCTAGCGGATCTTAAACATAAAAAAGAAGCTTACAAGAAGTGGAAGGTTGGACTTATGACCAGGGAAGAGTATAAAAATATTGCTCGGGCATGTAGGAATGATATCAGAAGGGCCAAATCGCACCTAGAGCTGCAGCTAGCCAGAGATGTCAAGAGTAACAAGAAGGATTTCTTCAGGTATGTTGGCAACAAGAAGAAAGCCAAGGAATGTGTGGGCCCCTTACTGAATGAGGGAGGCAACCTAGTGACAGAGGATGTGGAAAAAGCTAATGTACTCAATGCTTTTTTTGCCTCTGTTTTCACTAACAAGGTCAGCTCCCAGACTGCTGCGCTGGGCATCACAAAATGGGGAAGAGATGGCCAGCCCTCTGTGGAGATAGAGGTGGTTAGGGACTATTTAGAAAAGCTGGACGTGCACAAGTCCATGGGGCCGGACGAGTTGCATCCGAGAGTGCTGAAGGAATTGGCGGCTGTGATTGCAGAGCCATTGGCCATTATCTTTGAAAACTCGTGGCGAACCGGGGAAGTCCCGGATGACTGGAAAAAGGCTAATGTAGTGCCAATCTTTAAAAAAGGGAAGAAGGAGGATCCTGGGAACTACAGGCCAGTCAGCCTCACCTCAGTCCCTGGAAAAATCATGGAGCAGGTCCTCAAAGAATCAATCCTGAAGCACTTGCATGAGAGGAAAGTGATCAGGAACAGCCAGCATGGATTCACCAAGGGAAGGTCATGCCTGACTAATCTAATCACCTTTTATGATGAGATTACTGGTTCTGTGGATGAAGGGAAAGCAGTGGATGTATTGTTTCTTGACTTTAGCAAAGCTTTTGACACGGTCTCCCACAGTATTCTTGTCAGCAAGTTAAGGAAGTATGGGCTGGATGAATGCACAATAAGGTGGGTAGAAAGCTGGCTAGATTGTCGGGCTCAACGGGTAGTGATCAATGGCTCCATGTCTAGTTGGCAGCCAGTATCAAGTGGAGTGCCCCAAGGGTCGGTCCTGGGGCCGGTTTTGTTCAATATCTTCATAAATGATCTGGAGGATGGTGTGGATTGCACTCTCAGCAAATTTGCGGATGATACTAAACTGGGAGGAGTGGTAGATACGCTGGAGGGGAGGGATAGGATACAGAAGGACCTAGACAAATTGGAGGATTGGGCCAAAAGAAATCTGATGAAGTTCAATAAGGATAAGTGCAGGGTCCTGCACTTAGGACGGAAGAACCCAATGCACAGCTACAGACTAGGGACCGAATGGCTAGGCAGCAGTTCTGCGGAAAAGGACCTAGGGGTGACAGTGGACGAGAAGCTGGATATGAGTCAGCAGTGTGCCCTTGTTGCCAAGAAGGCCAATGGCATTTTGGGATGTATAAGTAGGGGCATAGCGAGCAGATCGAGGGACGTGATCGTTCCCCTCTATTCGACATTGGTGAGGCCTCATCTGGAGTACTGTGTCCAGTTTTGGGCCCCACACTTCAAGAAGGATGTGGATAAATTGGAGAGAGTCCAGCGAAGGGCAACAAAAATGATTAGGGGACTGGAACACATGAGTTATGAGGAGAGGCTGAGGGAGCTGGGAATGTTTAGCCTGCAGAAGAGAAGAATGAGGGGGGATTTGATAGCTGCTTTCAACTACCTGAAAGGGGGTTCCAAAGAGGATGGCTCTAGACTGTTCTCAATGGTAGCAGATGACAGAACGAGGAGTAATGGTCTCAAGTTGCAGTGGGGGAGGTTTAGATTGGATATTAGGAAAAACTTTTTCACTAAGAGGGTGGTGAAACACTGGAATGCGTTACCTAGGGAGGTGGTAGAATCTCCTTCCTTAGAGGTTTTTAAGGTCAGGCTTGACAAAGCCCTGGCTGGGATGATTTAACTGGGAATTGGTCCTGCTTTGAGCAGGGGGTTGGACTAGATGACCTTCTGGGGTCCCTTCCAACCCTGATATTCTATGATTCTATGATTCTTCTTCCTGGTGGGGTGGGCTGTAGTAGATCCTTACCATGACATCACCCTTGTATTTTACCCCTTTTGTCCTTACCCAGAGACTTTGAACAAGCCTGTGTCTTATTTTCATCTCAATCTCAGTCACAGTGTATATATTTTAATATATAAGGCAACATCTCTTCCCTTTTTTCCCTGCCTGTCCTTCGTGAGCAAGCTGTACCCTTCTATAGCAATATTCCAGTCATGCGTATTATCCCACCAGGTCTCTGTGATGCCAGCTGTGTCATAGTTGTGTTTATTTACTAGCATTTTGAGTTTTTCCTGCTTATTCCCCATATTTCTCCCATTTTCCAGATATCTAAGATACTGATTTGATTCCCCCCGCCCCAGTTCTGTCTTGTCTCTATTTTATCCCTGCTATAACAGCCCATGCTCCCCATAAATTCCGAACCTTCTCCTAGGTCTCTATGTTCTTGACTTACCTATGGGCTTTGGTCACCTGCCCCTTCGAGTCATTTGTTGTACAAAATGCCATCCTCTGCACAGCTTGACCTTGCATGTGCCATACATACACAATCATGCTTAGCATACACGTGTAGAATTGCATGTCTTACTAAAATGTCACAGCACGCCACAGCTTAGAGGCCGTGTTTCTTTTAAGACAGCCTCTGACAATTTTGTTTCCTTGCTCTTCCATTGGAGAGTTTCCTGCTCCAATGCCACATGGTAGGCTTCTGGGAAGAAAGTTCTTCATAGTCAGTGGTCCAGCTAGTAGAACCTCTGTTGGTCCAGTATGGACATCGCCATTCACTGTTGACGGTCCTTGCTAGTTCTGTCACAGCTTCCCAGATGTAGCTTCTTCACTAGGTGTCAAATGTCTACTACAAAATAAATACTCAAAGTTGCACTTAAGATTACATTTAAAATATGGAATTCATAAGTTGACACTGAGATATCCCTGAAGCTGTCACCCCAACCACACTTTTATAACACTTTTCCTTTCTCTGTGGCTGTGTCAATGGCACACACAAACAAGAGATTAAGTAGTGAAATATATGGGGGAGAGACTGAGGCTGGTTACATAACATAAAGTGTTGTCATGGCACAAAATAAATGCACTGAGGAAATACAGTTTTTCGCTCTACTTATAATGTCTTTCAATTATAGTCACCTCGGGAGTTATTTGTAACAACAGTAAGTCGAACATTTCAGATAGAAGAGTGATTTTAAGTTGATGATCTCACTTTAACCCTTAGGGTCAGATCCCGGCACCTGCATCTTCCTCCTTTGCATCAGCACCAAGGGGAGGGAGACCCACCTTAATAAGGCAGCTGCTGATTCCCCTGGCATTAGAATCATTCTTGGGCAGCTTGGGGAATTGACCAGAGTGCGCTGTACTGCATTGTTCCCTGCCTGGTAAACAGGTTCCTAGGAGACCAATGTAACTGGATAAATCTTTAGCCTGCTGTAAATTATGCCCCAGGATCATGAAACAGAAAGTGCCTGACAGTCACTTCCCCTCTTTTCCAGCCCAGCTCTTGTGGTGACAACAGCATAATGGGACCCAGAGATTTGGAACTTTGTTTCCATACTTTAAATTTCTCATTTTTGGTAGCGTTTAATTGTTAGTTAAAGTTACACATTTTGTGTCTATAAAGAATGCATAGACACCTGCCTCCCAACTTTTAAAGATTTGGGCCTCAGTGCTGCAACTTGTTGAGCTCAGGTGCACCGCTCCAGCCACATGGAGTCCCATTTACTTTAATAGTACTCTTCTTGGTGGCAGTGGTTTGACCAGGATAAGCAGGCGAATGATTGACCAAAACATGGGAGAGGGTTGACAGAAAGCTGCAACTTTATTAATTATACCTTGAAGATGGACACCATATAGCTGGCTCCAGCTCCCACATAACTGGAATTTAATTGGTGCCAGTGTGGGTTACAGGCCTTTCACCACAAACCTCACAATAACTTAGGGTAGACCCTTGTGGTCTACCCCATGGACTCAATTCAGTTGTGAAACCTTTTGCCCCTGCCCGGCCCAGCACAAAGGGGGTGGAGTAACAGAGACCACAAGGATGTGTTGGTGGAACCTCAATCTTCATAGACTTCAAGCTCTTCCCTGCAATATGAACTCAAGGTCCAACTGGACAATTCTGGGTCTCATTTACCTCTGGGAGCTGGACCTTTTAGCCTTTACATGCACTAGACACCAGCTACAAGTTACGAGGAGTCAGTAACCATAACATCATTATATCCTATTGTTTGTAACACAACTGTGCTACTGAGAGGCTGTGAAAAATGTGAAAACCCCCACCGGGCTACACGTCAATTTTGCCCAACAGGAAAATTTCCTTCCTGATCCCTAAAAACAGGCAATCAGTCAGACCTGCAGCATTATCAGTGGCACAGCTTCTAATCTACAGCTGAGGGAAGGAAGGGGATGGCTGTGAATCAGGGAGTAAGATGCTTTTGTTAAACTGGTCCTTAGCTCAGATAGGCAAAGTGGGATGCACACAGCAGCCAATCAGATGGTTTCATCCCTTTTAGTCAGACAATGGCTAATCAGCAAACTCAAGGGGGGAGGAGTTGGGGGCCAGCCCCCTCTCCCTAACGTGCATATGGTTAGACTTTTCTCATCCCCCTTCTGTCCAGTAAAAGTCCTCCCCAGCCAAAGGTAGTAAGAGGGTATGCAAATATGGGATTTGGGCCATACTTGTGTATCAGAGATGGTTCTTGATTTAATTGTCAGCTCCTATATACAATTCTCAACTAGATAAAATGTTGCAGCTGAGAATTTTTAATATTTTTATTCTATATTTTAATGGTTGTTTTTATTATATTTTAAATACATAGTGCCTTGAGCACCTCAATGGGATCTATTAATATATATAGCTGTATTATTAATATATATTCTCCTAAGCATTTATTTACTGTCTGTATGATGAATTCCAAAGGTAAAATCTTGACTTTATTGAAGTTAGTGGCAATGAAGCCACTCGAGGGCCAGGATTTCTGCTTAGATTGGTTCCTATTAGATTTGGTTTTAATTCAATAGCCATATACCTAAGTGCAACACAACCACTCAGTTGTCAGTTTCCAAACACTAAAATATCTGCTTCCACTCTCCATATATGCATACTTCAACAGACCCAAATGGGGCTAAGCATAGGCCAACAGATACACCTATTAGAGTTGCCAATGAGCCAGAAACCCCATCCTCTGGTGACATATTCAGCAACGTACTTTTATACTTGCACTCTGATAAGAAAACATATGTTAATATTAATATTTTATTCAGAATGAAATGAACACAGTGAAATAGGACAAAAGCAAATAGAAAAACTTGCACATCAGCTAACAGAACTACTGCTGGAAACCACAAAATAAGGTCAACATCACTGCCAAGGTCTGGGTAAGCAGTAGAGTCATTAACAATGACAAATTACCCTCCATATAATATTTTATTGGAAATTTGACACATTGTAAGAACCTCCTGCTCTGCCACATGCAGAATGAAATTGATATAATTGTATTGTTCCCTCTTGTGTTGCAAACCCTATTTAATCATCTTCAGCTGAATTCCACCTGCTATGCAATGCTTTTAGCAAACTCCTCACCTCCTCCCCCGTCTCATAATTGTGAAGCCTGCTTTCCACTGTGAGGATGCAGAGAGTGAAACTGCTGGAAACAATGGGCCAGTTTGTATTTGAGGTGCAAATATGCTGTTAAATGAGTGGCCAAGGGTGAAAATCCAGGTTGTGATTCTTGTTAAAATAAACTGTCAATCTGGCTCAGAGTATTATGATTCTGAGAGCAGGTCTGTGGCTCTATCCAGCTTGCAGATGTCAATTAGAAGGCTGTCTCTGGCACAACGCACATTACATGTTACAGACAGACAGATTAAACCGTCAGGATCCAAGGACCTTTCACAGATCTTCAGTTCTGTGTGTAAAAGGAACCCAAATGTGGATGTTGGGTGTGTTGGAGACATCTCTTATGGGGCTAATGGGCACTCCTAGCTATATTTGAGACACCACTGACTTCCTGAGGAAACTGCAATCCATCGGTGATCTTCCTGAAAACACCATCCTAGCCACTATGGATGTAGAAGCCCTCTACACCAACATTCCACACGACGGATGACAAGCCGTGAGGAACAGTATCCCCGATAATGTCATGGCAAACCTGATGGCTGAACTTTGTGACTTTGTCCTCACCCATAACTATTTCACATTTGGGGACAATGTATACCTTCAAATCAGCAGCACTGCTATGGGTACCCACATGGCCCCACAGTATGCCAACATTTTTATGGCTGGCTTAGAACGCTTCCTCAGCTCTTGTCACCTAATGCCCCTACACTACTTAGCTACATTGATGGCATCTTCATCATCCGGACCCATGGAAAAGAAGCCCTTGAGGAATTCCACCATGATTTCAACAATTTCCATCCCACAATCAACCTCAGCATGGACCAGTCCACACAGGAGATCCACTTCCTGGACACTACAGTGGCTAGTAAGCGATGGTCACATAAACACCACCCTATACAGAAACCTACTGACTGCTATACTTACCTACATGCCTCCAGCTTTCATCCAGACCACACCACATGATCCATTGTCTACAGCCAAGCTCTACGATACAACCACATTTGCTTCAACCCCTCAGACAGAGACAAACACCTACAAGATCTCTATCAAGCATTCTTACAACTACAATACCCACCTGCTGAAGTGAAGAAACAGATTGACAGAGACAGAAGAGTACCCAGAAGTTACCTACTACAGGTCAGGTCCAACAAACAAAATAACAGAACGCCACTAGCCATCACCTTCAGCCCCCAACTAAAACCTCTCCAGCACATTATCAAGGATCTACAACCTATCCTGAAGGACAACCCATCACTCTCACAGATCTTGGGAGACAGGCCAGTCCTTGCTTACAGACAGCCCCCCAACCTGAAGCAAATACTTACCAGCAACCACACACCACACAACAAAAACACTAACCCAGGAACCTATCCTCGCAACAAAGCCCATTGCCAGCTGTGTCCACATATCTATTCAGGAGACACCATCATAGGGCCTAATCACATCACCCACACTATCAGAGGCTCGTTCACCTGCGTATCTACTAATGTGATATATGCCATCATGTGCCAGCAATGCCCCTCTGCCATGTACATTGGCCAAACTGGACAGTCTCTACATAAAAGAATAAATGGACACAAATCAGACGTCAAGAATTGTAACATTCAATAACAAGTTGGAGAACACTTCAATCTCTCTGGTCACTTGATTACAGACATAAAAATTGCAATTCTTCAACAAAAAAACTTCCAAAACAGACTGCAACTAGAAACTGCAGAACTGGAATTAATTTGCAAACTGGACACCATTAAATTAGGCTTGAATAAAGACTGGGAGTGGATGTGTCATTACACAAAGTAAAACTATTTCCCCATGTTTATTTGCCCCCGCTCCTGTTCCTCACACGTTCTTGTCAACTGCTGGAAATGGCCCACCTTGATTACCACTGCAAAAGATTTTTTTTCTCTCCTGTTGGTAATAGCTCACCTTACCTGATCACTCTCGTTACAGTGTGTATGGTAACACCCATTGATTCATGTTCTCTGTGTATATAAAACCTCCCCACTGTATTTTCCACTGAATGCATCCGATGAAGTGAGCTGTAGCTCACGAAAGCGTATGCTCAAATATATTTGTTAGTTTCTAAGGTGCCAAAAGTACGCCTTTTCTTTTTATGTTATCTAGTTTCCTTTGGCTTTTTTGCACTTCCCTAGGTTTGGCTTAGTAGGACTTCCTACATGACATAGTTTCATTTTGGTTTGATATACTGTATCCCCCTTTTCTGAAACAGCTTCTTGATCTCTTTCAGAGCCAGATCCAAAGCTGGTATAAATTGGAATAGCTCTGATGGAGAAGCTTCATCAGCATAGCTAAACTAATTTATTCCCCCTGAGCATGTGGTCTGATATATGTAAGTAAGGTAACTTTCATTTTGCAAACCCACAGAATGCCAAATAAATGTAAATGAACCTATTTTAACATTTATATATATTTTTTCTGGACAAATTAAATCCAGTGAGTAAGTCACAAAAAATTTTGTCCATTGTATATGTCATATGCATATCTTGATATATAAAAATTGAAATGCTGTATCAAAAGGTGATATTTCTTTACTCTAGAGGAGGGGTCGGCAACCTTTCAGAAGTGGTGTGCCGAGTCTTCATTTATTCACTTTAATTTAAGGTTTTGTGTGCCAGTAAAACATTTTAACATTCTTTAGAAGGTCTCTCTCTATAAGTCTATATATTATATAACTAAACTATTGTCGTATATAAAGTAAACAAGGTTTTCAAAATGTTTAAGAAGCTTCATTTAAAATTAAATTAAAATGCTGATCTTACGCTGCCGGCCCGCTCAGCCCACTGCCAGCCTGGGGTTCCGTTCACCTAGGCTGGCAGCAGGCTGAGTGGGGCCTGTGGCTGGGACCCTGGGTAGCAAGGGGCCAGCAGCCAGAACCCCAGGCTGGCAGCGGGCTGAGTGGCTCAGCCCGCTGCCACTCAACCCGCTGCCGGTCTGGGGTTCAGTCCGCTTGCTCCTGCCAGCCAGGGCTCCAGCTGCTGGCCCTGCTCAGCCCGCTGCCGGTTTGGGATCCCGGCCCTGCCCACATAGAATGGGTATCTACCTTCTCCCTGGTTCTAGCCCATTCTCTTCCTCTCTCTCTGCACTGAGCTGAGGGTGGGAGTGCACTGAGCACAGGGCTGAGGCTGAAGGAGCAGGCTGGGGTTAGGGTGTAGGGTCTGGCCAGGAGCTAGAATGAGGGAGGGAGCTCAGGGTTGGGGCAAGAGGTTTGGTGTGGAGTGCTTAACTGGTCAGCTCCCATTTGGTGCGAGGGGTGCAGGTGGGAATGTGGGGGGGTGGGGAGGGGTGTAGGATCTCCTGTTTGGTGCTCAGGGTGGGGGTAGGAATGTGGGGGGTGCAAGAGTCAGGACATGAGGTGTGAGAGGGCTGGGTATGTGTGGGGGTGCAGGAGTCAGAGCAGAGGGCTGGGGACATGTGAGAGGGGTGCAGGAGTCAGGGCATGGGGTGTTGGGGGATGGGTATGTATGAGGGCTAATGTAGTGCCAATCTTTAAAAAAGGGAAGAAGGAGGATCCTGGGAACTACAGGCCAGTCAGCCTCACCTCAGTCCCCGGAAAAATCATGGAGCAGGTCCTCAAAGAATCAATCCTGAAGCACTTACATGAGAGGAAAGTGATCAGGAACAGTCAGCGTGGATTCACCAAGGGAAGGTCATGCCTGACTAACCTAATCGCCTTCTATGATGAGATTACTGGTTCTGTGGATGAAGGGAAAGCAGTGGATGTATTGTATCTTGACTTTAGCAAAGCTTTTGACACTGTCTCCCACAGTATTCTTGTCAGCAAGTTAAAGAAGTACGGGCTGGATGAATGCACTATAAGATGGGTAGAAAGTTGGCTAGATTGTCGGGCTCAACGGGTAGTGATCAATGGCTCCATGTCTAGTTGGCAGCCGGTGTCAAGTGGAGTGCCCCAGGGGTCGGTCCTGGGGCCGGTTTTGTTCAATATCTTCATAAATGATCTGGAGGATGGTGTGGATTGCACTCTCAGCAAATTTGCGGATGATACTAAACTGGGAGGAGTGGTAGATACGCTGGAGGGGAGGGATAGGATACAGAGGGACCTAGACAAATTGGAGGATTGGGCCAAAAGAAATCTGATGAGGTTCAATAAGGATAAGTGCAGGGTCCTGCACTTAGGACGGAAGAACCCAATGCACAGTTACAGACTAGGGACCAAATGGCTAGGCAGCAGTTCTGCGGAAAAGGACCTAGGGGTGACAGTGGACGAGAAGCTGGATATGAGTCAGCAGTGTGCCCTTGTTGCCAAGAAGGCCAATGGCATTTTGGGATGTATAAGTAGGGGCATAGCGAGCAGATCAAGGGATGTGATCGTTCCCCTCTATTCGACATTGGTGAGGCCTCATCTGGAGTACTGTGTCCAGTTTTGGGCCCCACACTACAAGAAGGATGTGGATAAATTGGAAAGAGTCCAGCGAAGGGCAACAAAAATTATTAGGGGTCTGGAACACATGACTTATGAGGAGAGGCTGAGGGAACTGGGATTGTTTAGTCTGCGGAAGAGAAGAATGAGGGGGTATTTGATAGCTGCTTTCAACTACCTGAGAGGTGGTTCCAGAGAGGATGGTTCTAGACTATTCTCAGTGGTGGAAGAGGACAGGACAAGGAGTAATGGTCTCAAGTTGCAGTGGGGGAGGTTTAGGTTGGATATTAGGAAAAACTTTTTCACTAGGAGTGTGGTGAAACACTGGAATGCGTTGCCTAGGGAGGTGGTGGAATCTCCTTCCTTAGAAGTTTTTAAGGTCAGGCTTGACAAAGCCCTGGCTGGGATGATTTAATTGGGGATGGGTCCTGCTTTTGAGCAGGGGGTTGGACTAGATGACCTCCTGAGGTCCCTTCCAACCCTGATATTCTATGATTCTATGATTCTATGACCGGTCTAGCCCCTTGAGAAAATGCCTGGTCATGGCATGGGAGAAAACCGAGCAGCCCTGGACTGGCGGATGGAGGAAGGTGCCAGACCCTGAGTTCTAAGATGAAGGAGGTACTCAAGGATAAGTTGGAGCAGGGCAGACCCTGGAGAAGTACCCCACTCACCCACCCACTTGGAGAACCTGGACCACTTTGCCAGGTAGGCTCAGCACGTGGATGTCTTCCTACTTTCTAGGAGGACATGCCTGACCCCTTCCGAACACCTTCTCTCTTCTGCATCTAGCCATTGAGCAGCCGCACTGTCAAATGGAGGGTGGCCAGGTTGGGGTGGAGGAGGCAGCCCTGGTCCTGGGAGAGTAGGTCCAGGCAGAGCGGCAACAGCTGCGGAAGGGCCACCAACAAGCTCAGGAGGGTCCTGTAACAATGCTGCCTGGACCGAGCTGGGGCGATCAGGAGGACGCGTGCCTTGTCCATTTTCACTTTCTCCAGGACCTTGCCGATGAGAGAGAATGGGGGAAAAGTGTAGAGGAATTGACCCGACCATGACAGGAGGAAGGCATCTGAGATCATGTTCCTCCCCACTTCCCTCTGGAACAGAAGCAGTGGCAACGCTGGTTCTGATGGGTCGCAAACAGGTCTACTTGGGGAGTGTCCCACACTCGGAAGAGCTGGTGAGTGACCTCCGAGTGGAGCGACCATCAGTGTTGGGAGGAGAAAACTCTGCTCAAGCTATTGGCCGGTGTGTTGTTGACGCCTGGCAGGTGGAAAGCCTTCAGAGAGATGTTGTGGGCTATACAAAACTCCCAGAGCTTGAGGGCTTCCTGGCAGAGGGCCGAGGACCTCGCCCCACTTTGCCTGTTGATATAAAACATTGTGGCGGTGTTGTCCATGAGTACTCGGACCACCTTGGCGCACAGTTGTGAACTGAACACCACACAGGCTAAGCGTATTGCCCTGAGCTCCCTGACATTTATGTGAAGAGACAACTCCGAGGCTGGCCACAACCCTTGGGTATGTGAATTCCCTCTGTGGGCCTCCCAACCCAAGTCTGACACATCGGACACTCAGTCTAGAGATGGGGTCGGGTCCCAGAAGGGAATCCCCTGGAGCATATTGACAGGGGAGGACCACCATTTTAGCGAGGCAATCACCGGCGCCAGTACCGTGAAGACTTTGTCCAGCCTGTCCCGGGCCTGGGAGAACTCTGAGGCCAGCCAGAATTGGAGGGACCTCATCTGAAGTCTGGCATGGCATACCACATACGTGCATGCTGCCATGTGGCCCAGGAGCTGCAGGCATGCCCTGGCCGTGGTCACAGGGAACTCCGCGACTGAGGCTATGAGCCCCTTCAAGGTCTGGAACCTGCTCTGGGAAAGGGAGGCTGTGGCCTTGGGGGCATCCAGGAGAGCACCTATGAATTCTATGTGCTGCACTTGAACCAGTGTCAACTTGGCCTCGTTTACTCGGAGGCCTAGGTTGGCACATGTAGCCAAGAACAGCTCCACATGGTCCTGTACCTGAGACCGCAAGCTGCCCTTGAGAAGTCAGTCATTGAGATAGGGAAATATCTGGACCCCTTGGCGTCTGAGGTAGGCTGCCACGACCGCCATACATTTTGTGAATACCCTTGGCGCATTGGACAGGCCAAATGGGAGGACCGTAAACTGGTAGTGGTCCTGTCCCACCAAGAAGCGAAGGAAGTGTCTGTGCCCCCAGAATATGTGGATATGGAAGTATGCGTCCTGGAGGTCCAGGGCTGCATACCAGTTGTCAGGGTCCAGAGAGGGTATGATACTTGCCAGAGAGACCATGCGGAACTGGCATTTGGCCATGAACCGATTGAGGTCTCTCAAATCCAGGGTAGGCCTGAGCCCCCCTTTCGCCTTCAGGATGAGGAAGTAACAGGAGTAAAACCCTTTTCCCCAGAACTCCCTTGGAACTTTCTCCACAACTCCCAAGCTGAGAAGCCGACCCACTTCCTGCTCTAGCAGTGATACATGTGACAGGTCCCCCTGCCATCCCAGGGAGGGGCGGGTGGGAGGGTTGGGGTTAGACAAACTATAGCGTGCAGCCCTGGGAAATGGTGTTGAGGACACAAAGGTCCGATGTTATTCGGGACCATTCCACAAGGAACACACACAAACGGTTGCAGAAGGCAAACTTTATTGGTAGGAGGGTCCTCTTGGGAGGCACCCGGGTACCCTCCTGCAACCAGTCAAAAATGCCTCTTGCCCCGCTGCTTGCCCCTTGAGGGCCCGGGCTGTGGGGCAGAGCGAGGCTGCCTCTGAGGTAGTCTCCTTTGGGTCTTGGACCTTGTCATAAATATAAAGGGAAGGGTAAACCCCTTTGAAATCCCTCCTGGCCAGGGGAAAGCTCCTCTCACCTGTAAAGGGTTAAGAAGCTAAAGGTAACCTCGCTGGCACCTGACCAAAATGACCAATGAGGAGACAAGATACTTTCAAAAGCTGGGAGGAGGGAGAGAAACAAAGGGTCTGTGTGTCTGTCTATATTCTGTCTTTGCCGGGGATAGACCAGGAATGGAGTCTTAGAACTTTTAGTAAGTAATCTAGCTAGGTATGTGTTAGATTATGATTTCTTTAAATGGCTGAGAAAAGAATTGTGCTGAATAGAATAACTATTTCTGTCTGTGTATCTTTTTTGTAACTTAAGGTTTTGCCTAGAGGGGTTCTCTATGTTTTTGAATCTAATTACCCTGTAAGGTATCTATCATCCTGATTTTACAGGGGGGATTTCTTTATTTCTATTTACTACTATTTTTATTAAAAGTCTTCTTGTAAGAAAACTGAATGCTTTTTCATTGTTCTCAGATCCAAGAGTTTGGGTCTGTGGTCACCTATGCAAATTGGTGAGGCTTTTTATCCAACATTTCCCAGGAAAGGGGGGTGCAAGTGTTGGGAGGATTGTTCATTGTTCTTAAGATCCAAGGGTCTGGGTCTGTAGTCACCTAGGCAAATTGGTGAGGCTTTTTACCAAACCTTGTCCAGGAAGTGGGGTGCAAGGTTTTGGGAAGTATTTTGGGGGGAAAGACACGTCCAAACAGCTCTTCCCCAGTAATCAGTATTAGTTTGGTGGTGGTAGCGGCCAATCCAAGGACGACGGGTGGAATATTTTGTACCTTGGGGAAGTTTTGACCTAAGCTGGTAAAGATAAGCTTAGGAGGTTTTTCATGCAGGTCCCCACATCTGTACCCTAGAGTTCAGAGTGGGGGAGGAACCTTGACAAACCTCTTATAGGCGGGCTCATATCTTGGCTAGGGAGCTGGGGCGGGAGCCTGCAGCTTAGGATTGTCCTGGGCAGGCAGGACGTAAAGTCCGAGGGTTTGCAGGGTAGTACATGAGTCCTTCATGCCATGAAGTTTCACGTCTGTTTGTTCCACAAACAGGTCCTTGCCATCAAAGGGAAGATCCTGCATCACAGACTGCGCCTCCTTGGAGAGTCTGGACAGCACTGGCCACGACGCCCTGTGCATGGACACTGCCGAGGCCATGGACCGAGCACCCGTGTCAGCTGCATCTGATGCTGCCTGCAGAGCAGCCTTTGCGGCAGCGGCACCCTCCTCCACAAACGCCTTAAACTCCGTCCTTTCACACTCCAGAAGGGAGGTTTGAATTTGGGCAGTGACCCCCCAACAAGTTAAACTCATAACGGCTAAGGAGGGCTAAGTGGTTGGCCACCCGGAGCTGGAAACTGGACGACGATAAAGCTTCCTACCAAATGAGTCCAGCCTTCTAGAGTCTATTCTTGGGTGTGGGTCCTGGTTGACCCTGTCTCTCCCTGTGATTCACAGACTCCACCACTAGGGAGTTGGGGTGGGTATTTGTGCTCTGCCTTCTTCGATATTGGCGCAAGGGAGGCTGGCGTTTGCCAGAGGGCATTGGAGATGTTAGCTACCACTTTGTGCAGCAGTAGGGCCACTCTGCTCGGTACTGAAGACGAGAGGACATTGAAGAGCGAGTCTGAGGGTGCCTCCCTCTCCCCAGCTTGGAGTTGGAGACTCAACGCTACTCGTTTCAGTTGCTCCTGGTGAGCCCTGAAGTCCTCCTGAGGTGCGGAGGGGGGTGGGGCTGCAACTTTGTCATCCGGGGCAGGGGAGGAGGCCGGTATGGAGCTCTGCATATCGGCCGGCGTAGTGGGATCCACCCCTTGGTTGGACTCCACGTGCGGTGCGGAGGATCCATGACCCACCGATCTATCCCTTGGAGGCCTGGAGAGTGAGGCGGAGGGAACCTCTGATGCCCCTGCTACCGAACGAGCCCCTAGCTGGGCATGCATGGGCAGCCAGGGGGTCCACTGGCATCACTATCCCTGCCATAGGGGCCCTTTCCACTGACTGTACTGTGGCCCTGGCGGCACCAGCTGGTTGGGTTGGCTGGGCTGGATGTAGAGGGCTGCGGGTGGGTGGAGGTCGGTGTTACCAACGACCTATTGGTAACATGGGAGTGGTATGATCAATGATGCCGAGAACGACGTCTGCCACGGGACCGGGACTCCGACGTCGAGGAACGGTGCCGCCTTGAGCCACTACTTCTCGAGATGCTGTGACGCCTAGATCCACGATGACGCAGAGCTGGCGATCCCTACCGGGACGCGTGGGCACAGTGCCTTGAGGAGAGAGAGCTGGAGCACAAATGGTGACGGCGCCCACGTTGGGTGTGGCTGTGGTAGCTCAGACGAGAAGGGGAGCGCGTACAGTGCCTGTTCCTATTCCGTCGATACTCTCTGCTCAGCGTGGAGCGGTGGCTGGAACCTGGCATTGAACGCCTGCAAGAGTTGCATGATTTAAACCCTGGGGCATGGGGCATGCCCCAGCCTGAATACTAACTAACTGAACTGAAACTCGTTGAACTGACTAACACAGGTACCACTAACAACGAACGACGAGTTCTGGGACGAGCTGCAGCGAAGCAAAGCTGGAGCAAGTAGTTCTGACGCACCTTCACTGGCAGCAAGAAGGAACTGAGGGTGGGGGGAACGCGTTGCTCCCTTTATAATGCGCAATCGAGGCGCCACTGCAGGGGTCGCAGCAGCGCTCCTCCCATGGGTACTGCTAAGGGAAAATCTCCCAGCACTGGTGCATGTGGCGAGCACGCACAGCTGTTGTGGAGTAGACATGAGCAAGCACTCGAAGAAGAAGAGATGATTGCGAGGGCATGTTCTTCAGCTGTCAACAGGTGAGAGCTCCCATCTGCTTGACTGAAAGAGGAAACCAATTAATTGAGGCCAACTGGAAAACCTGCAGATACAGTGCATTACTGCAGAATCGGACACTAGTTTTCTAAAAAACTCACAGGTGAGTTCATAGATGTTTCCTACAAGGAGGATTTTATATAGCACCGTAATACAAATAATAATAAAAATAAAAAACTTTTTTTAATCCACCCCTCTAAGTAGCTGAAATTCCTGGTTAACCAAAAGTCATTCATATCCTCTGACAACAACTCACATCATGCATAAGAACAGCCATATGGGTCAGACCATGATCTATCTTGTCCAGTAACCTGTTTCCAATAGTGGCCCATACCAGAGCTTTAGTGGGAGTGTACAGAACAGGACAAAATTATGCAGTGATCCATCCCTGTCTTCCACTTCTGGCTTGTAACAGTCAGAGGATTAGGGTTGCCCTGAGCATGGGATTGCATCCTTAACCAACTTGACTAATAGTCATTGATGGACCTAGCCTCCATGAACTTATCTACTTCTTTTTTGGCCATCACAACATCCCATGGCAATGAGTTCCACAGGTTAGTGTACACTGTGTGAAAAAGTACTTCATCTTGTTTTATTAAACCTGCTGCCTATTAATTTCATTGGCTGACTCCTGATTTTTGTATTATGTGAAAGGGTAGATTACACTTCTCTATTCACTTCGAATGTCTCTGAGGCTCTTTGGAAAAAGAAAGGCTGGGTTCTATGCCCCATGAATTGTGCCAGATCTGTCTCTATGAAAGGAAGTCTCACTGAGCAACTATTATTGCTAGACAAGCCGACTTACATGTGCAGAAAACTACAGGATTGCAAAAAATTGAGATGCTTACTGTCTAGAGTCACTCCTGGGTTACTTAATGGTAACAAAATAACAACCAAAAATGTTGAAAAATATGATGAAAAAATGCATTTGATAGACAAAAAAAGGAAATTTAAAAAACATTGAGTACTTGTTTTGCTCCTTCTGTAGTCATTCACACCTGTCTGAAGATAGGGCAAAATGCTACCACATCAGAATAATACCATTTACACCCACTTCATATTGGTGTTAGGCCATGAATTCAGCAATACATATTTATCTGTATGTAAATCAATCGTGAAATCAATGGGAGTAAGGCGCTTAGATGCTTTTAAAAATTTAATCGAACACCTGCGTACATGTAAACATTTTTAAAAAACTGGCCCCAGGTTACATATGAAAATGGTTGTTAGGATATAGATATTCAGGCCTATCTGTAAAGGCCTATACTCTAAGAATTTAGGTGTATTCTTATCACTTGGCTAATTATAGAGGTATAAAAGAAAGAATCAAAATCACTATCTGCTGGTGTAAGGGCCTTCTCTTACTGTGACAGTCTGAGGCCCTGTTCTTAGGCTAAGGCCTTTGGCCAAGCAGCAGAGGCAGCCATAAGCTGGGAAGCGAACAGTCACATCCTCACATTCCAAACTAGTCACATTGAAATAAGGTGCTATTGGGCTGTTAGGCACTATCAGGACAGGATTGTATTCCTATCACCTCCAGAGAAAGGGAAGTGTCTAGAAAATGTAAAAGGAAACTTAGTTTGATAGCATCCTGTCTGGCAAGAACTCACTTATCAATAGCTGGGATGTGAAATCCTCACTTCTGTATTGTTTTGTCATTATAGTTCCCACTTTGCTATTGTTTGTCTGTATAATCTCTCTGCTTCTGTGATTGTTCCTGTCTGCTGTATAATTAATTTTGCTGCGTGTAAACTAATTAAGGTGGTGGGATATAATTGGTTACATAATCATATTACAATATGTTAGGATTGGTTAGTTAAATTTCAGGAAAATGATTGGTTAAGGTATAGCTAAGCAGAACTCAAGTTTTACTATATAATCTGTAGTCAATGAGGGTGTGGGTGGGAGTGGGAGGGGGTGGGTGTGGGTGTGTGGGGGAGATGGGAACAGGGAATGGGGGTAAGAAAATTGGAATCATGTTTTGCTAAAGGGGGAAATGGGAACCATGTTCGGCTAAGGGCAGGAATGAGAACGAGGACACAGGTGTAAGGCTCTGTGGTGTCAGAGCTGGGAAGGAGGATACTAAGGAAGGAAACTGGAATCATGCTTGCTGGAAGTTCACCCCAATAAACATTGAATTGTTTGCACCTTTGGACTTCGGGTATTGTTGCTCTCTGTTCATGCGAGAAGGACCAGGGAAGTAAGTGGGTGAAGGAATAAGCCCCCTAACAATGGTCTTGGGCTATGAAGTCACTTACATCTTTCGAAAATGTTATCCATACAAAAGGTGCAGGGGAGTGGAAAATCAGGCCCTGATACTTTGTCTATTTACATTATTAAGGATAATTTTTTACCTTTAAAAATTAAAATAATTTCAGTTTGCTTGAGGAGAACATTTAAATAAATAGTCTTCATTTTCAAAGCTGGCTTGATTTAGAAACTATCTTGCCCTGGGGTGATTTCTTTTGTTTGCTCTAAAGCAACATTTGTTTTCCTATAACTGGAGTTTTCCACACTTGCTTCACTTTCTCCCTTTGCATTTCTTTAGTGAAGGATTGTGAATGGCACATTGCAAACCCATTTTGTTCAAAGATGGCAAATGCTGTAACAGATACTCCGTCTGGAAGAAATATAAAAGAGGCAGTTATGTGTGGGATAAAGATCTTTGTCTTAGCTTGAATACTGGTGCCACCTGCTTTCTAAATCTCCAGTTTACAATGTTTGTATTGAATATAAAATGAAATTACGAACAGTGATAGGGAACTATGTCTTGCATTAGTTGGTCATTTCTTTTTGCAAATTATTTGTAAATTCAATTTACTCAGAAGACAAACTATTCATGAATAAATTTGTTAGATATTCGTGTTCTCCTGCCTTTTTTTCTTGAAATATTTGATCCATCAGTAACTTTAGTTTCATCTCTGTGAATATGATTCTCTCTCTTTTTCTTTCTCAGAAGAAGCTGGCATAACACAAGCTGGTTGTGGCAAATCATCCTGGATGCCATACCTCAGTCAGCACTGTCTGCAGGTGAGAGAATTGTTCATTTCCTCTGCCTACTCCTTTCTTGGCCTCCCCACTTAGAGTGCTAACAAACGGTAAGAGTCTGTTACCCTTACTCAGGTAGTGTAGCATGTTTCTTCACAAGTAGTCCTACTGACTTAAATGAGGCAACTCTCATAGTAAGGTACTACTCTATCTGAGTGAGGATATCATAATCTGGCACCACTGAACACAAATCCACAGATTGATTAACTTATATACGATTCCTAGTTTATTTGACCTAGAAATTTTCAAATTTTGTCATTCATCAAAGGCCAGATTCTGCAACCTTGCACTCCTGCCTACGCCTATTGACTTCACTAGAATAAGCGTTGATGCTGTTTTGTATCATATTGTTTTGGGTTTTTTAAATACACACCACGGGGTTTGATCCTCAGCATTGTTCCACTGACTGCAATGGAGGCCCATTGTTTAACCAGTTCTGGATCTTGCTGTGATGGTCAGTGCTCATTGGAAGTGTAGCCTAATGGTTAGTGGATTGTGTCCTCCTTAATGTGGAGAAGGATTGGTTGGGGAACCCAGGCATTCTCACGCCACAGGTTTCTGGCCCAGATCCCTGTAAGTTTTAGCAAAGGTCCAGCACCCAGGAGCACCTTAAGGCTGTCCTCCTGGTCCATTTCCTACCACCCTCTCTATATCCAAGTGTAAGCCCTTGGGGTTTAGAGAACATGGCCCCTTTAAATCTTTTTCCGAGTGGGGACAGGGAGCAGTGAGAGAAGGGAGGGAAACTTGAGGGTGTGGCTCTGGAGCGCGGGGAGAGAAGGGCTGCAGCCGGGAGACCCTGGACAAAGTGAAGGAGAGAGAGAACCTGCCTGAAGCCTGGGAAGGACAGGGCGGCCGATTGGGGACACCCCAGAACAGGAGCCAGGAGGAGCACTGTGCCAGGGAGGAATTGCCTGAGAAGGACAGGCCAGAGCTGGACCCAGTATCACTGCCGCCCAGGGCTGCATGGGGCTCTGAGTACTGGGGCTTGTGATTGCTTTGGGAAGAAGGAGGGAGGCTGTTAGCTAGTTAAGTAGGGAGGTTGTCGCTCCATGTGGCTTTGCAGAGAGCAGCAGAAGAGGGCACTGGAGGGGTTTGTTGGGGAAAGTTCACTGGCATCAAAGATGACCAGGAGCATCCAAGACTCAGCACTGGACTGGAACTTTTCTCAGGACTCCTGAACTCTGTGTGCAGGAGACTCTGCTACCACTGGGTCTGTGTGGCCTTAGTTTGGATGCAACCCTGTTCTACTGCTCCCCCTATGCGTCCCCTTTTTGTTTTTCTCCTCTCATCCTTCTGTAAATAAATATCCCTCTTTGTTATATCCATTGTACTTTTCCTGTGGGTCTGTGTGTTCACGCTGGGGGGTTTGGAACAGGTGCCCCTGGGGTGGAAGGAATTTTTCCTGCTGAATTCCTGCACGCACCGTCTCCTCACCAGAGCTGCCTGCAGAGCAGACTCCTTCTTGGCCACGAGGGTGCTAAAGTTACACAAGCTTTACAGTCTGTTGCAAATAGGTACTAACTGCACCTTCAATCTATCAAGGCCGAGCAGTTAGGTTCCTCTACTCTAGGTGAAGGTCCCCATAGTGCCTCTTTTCAGGAGCTCCCCAGGCAGGTGCTTCTCCTGGCCTGGTCAGCCTCCTTCTGAGCTCTTTTTAAGCTCCCTCTTCTATTTAGTGCTCTGTAGGTGTGGCTGGGCAGGGTTGCTTGGACCCAGAGGTGCTCTCTAACATCTTCAGTTCCAGTGCAGGGTTTATATACCCTGTCACGCTGGCCCATACTGTTTTTTTTTCTTACTGAACCCAAAACAATTACAAATGTTCCCACTGGTTTGTCTAAGTGGAATGCTGTTTAACTCTGGTTAAACTGATCATATAAGCAAACAAAGAATAAGCATGAGGTAAAGTTGGGGAGAGCATGGTATGATAGGGCACACCAGGACTAAGAAAACAGATTGTGTATTAAAATGTGTTAGCTTTCATGTGTTAACTAATAGGTTTTTAAACATAACTTAAGACCTGATGTAGAGAAATACGGTGTGATATTTGAAAATATGTCTAAAACCCTAGGGTCCTACACAAGCAGCAAGCATGTTTTCAAACCTCACTGCATTTGCTTACAGTAGGTGCTAAGTAATTTTAGAACACCACTTGCTATCCAAGGCTAGACAAGCCCACAGAGTAGAAAATTGTAGCAGTGGAAGCTGCACTCTCCTGTTCAAGAGAGCATTCTTTGCTCATTGCTCTAAGTCACAAAGCAGGGATGGTGCTAATTCCAGGGAGGGAACATTGCAGGCAGAGTAGAAGTGACTTGTGAGAAAAAGATCTCACACAGAAATATGCAGAGTTGTACCAGTCTTGACATTTTCCCTTCTGTTGCTGTAAATCTTGAAGATTGCGTGATCCAGAGAAGGATTTGATCTCTTAAGTAATCCATGTATGGAAATAAAAAGGGGTGGGGGGCGGAGAACCTTTGAGAAGTTATTGCATAAAACCTTAGTGTACTTATACTATTGCTCATAGTCTATAGTTCACCAAATTTGACCCTGATTCAATGCTCAATTATGCCAGCATTATGCTGGTGTGACATCATTCAGTGAATGGCATCACACCTCCATAAAATTGGTGTAAAACAATGGTGAATTAATCCCTTGATAAAATTCTGAAATACAATGCTTTATCTAGTGTCTGAACTTTAAAGTGATTTTTTTTTTAAATAGCAGTTGATTTTTAAATAGCAGTTAATTTTTCTGAGGATGGTTAGGACCTTTTTCTACGTATGTGCTACGTAATATTCAATGTCATTTAAAAAGTGAGATAATACTATATATCATGTAGGTTGTGTGTGATTTAAATACCTGCTATAATACCCGAAGTAATACATCTGATTTCTGGAGTTGGCCTACTCTGTATCATTTGGCTCTAAGTAAACCATATGATGCTTAGTGGTGATTTTGACCTTGTCTCACCCAGGAATTGAATTTTCTCCTCACCAGGAGTTTTATTAGTATACTGCAAACCACATTTACTCACAGTAAATGCTGCGCAATGTGGGGTGGAATGTAAGGAATTGTTTGTATAAAGGTTTTTGGATGTCAGGATGCTCCTGATAATATGGTTAGAGTTCAATCCCTGGCCAAGTCCAGTCGGAAGGAATTTAATTCTAGCATTTTATAAATGATGTCAGCATGTTTTCAGCATTACTATAATGTTGTAAAAAGTGAGCCTGGGTCTCTTACAAAATATAGGGTTAACTGAGTTCCTGCCAGGTGACAAGAAAGAAGAGTGCCTATTTCAAACCTGCTCGGTCATTAATATCTGTCGAGAGTGAAACCCTGACAATAATTTCAAGTTCACAGCTCTCGTATGTCTAGGCTCCTGGGAATCCAATGCTATTGAGCAACAAAACGCTGGACTGATTGTTCACAGCATTGTCTTTTACATGATAAGCTAGACTATATCCCTGTGCGCCTACTCTCCCACACACTCCCCCCCAAAAAGTGGGAGGAAACACTAACTGTTCAATAATACCGTTTCTCCTTGTAACGGGGTCCACTCACCGCTAGAATGCCTCCTCCTGGCTGCTCTGGGGATTAGCTTCTTCCAGGTCAAATGCCCCTTTTTATTGCTTACTCGTGCACCCTGCTGCCTTTCTCTTTCTGTCTCTCTCTGTGCAGCTCAGAGTACTATCTCTTCGTGGCTTGCTTTTCATGATTTGGCCCTCTGGCCTGGTCACTATAGTCCTGCCCTTCTAGGCTATCAAAGTTTCTCCATACAAAATGGCAGTTTTTTCTTAATTTCCCTGACCATGTCACTTCCCCAGTGTCTGGTAGGAGAACCCAGGTCCACCCTTTACTTTAGGTTCCAGTCTAGGGACCCTATATCTAACAACTGTGATCTGCCTTCTCCTAGACCCCTTTGCTATTTTCCTGGACTCCTTTCTACATCTATTGGTTCCCTCCTCTCTGAGTTTACCCGCCCAAACTCTCTCCTCTCAGGCCATATCTATACTACAAAATTATATCAACCCATCTTATGTTAGCATACAGCCACTGCAGTTATTAAATTGCTGGTGTGTGTGCACACTTGGCTCCTTGTGTTGGGGGTGTGCTTGTGTTGACCGTATTCTCAATGTGACCATGGTGGTGCGGCTCCTGAAAGCCAGTAACGGTTGACATAAGCAATGCAGTGTCTTCACTGACACTGCATCAACCTAATTATATTAACTGTGACTTTACCCTATGCGGGGAGGTGGTGTTACTAAATCAGCTTAGAGAGGTGCTTATGTCAATGAGAGCCAAAATTTAAGTGAAGACACTTCCACAGCTAGGTTGACAGCTTAACCATGTAGTGTAGACCAGGCCTTAGGGAGTAACTGCAGACTACTTAACTCCATAGCCCCAGCCACACCTCCCTTCTCTTCGGACAATTTCCCCTGCACCCCCTTTTCTACTGCCAATTTCCTGGGTTTATACCAGCCCTGCTTGCTCTCAGATGGGCTCCATCATCAATCAGCCTTTCAATCCCTGGCTCTCCCCTGAGATGCAGTCTATCAGGTTAGTTAACCTAATTAAACCTGCTCTGCCTAGTGTGGTGTAGATGTTCCATCACACTCCTCTCACAGCTGTTTTACACCAAACCCCATTGGCTTCAATGGAGCAATTGCAGATTTACATAGAATCAGGCCCAATGGCTGTTGCTGCTGAATTTTCTGAAGCTTCTTCTTTTAGTATTCACATTAGTATTTAACTTCCTCCTCACCTCCAGCTTACAAAAGTCCAAGATAAATTTTATCATATTCGAAAGAATTATAGAGTGAAATCCAAATGCCAGTGAAGTCAGGATTTTTCCATTGCCTTCTGTGAGACCAAGATGTCTTCCATGAACTTCTAGCCTAAGGCTCTCTTTCTCAGTCATTAAAGCCTATGTATTATTATGGTTGACAATTTAGGTTCATAACAGAACTGCTGTTAAAGTATAGAAAGGAGATGGGAAGAAAAAGAATTAATATAGGGTCAATGTTACCATTTAGTTTATGGACAGTATGATGGTTTTATACTGAATATTTATACTCTTCTACTCTGTCCACATAAGTTCTTTGAAGCAGTGCTTATAAAAAAACTCTCTGCCTCCTTTATTATCAAAACAGTGGAAAAATGCCAGTTTTAATGTATTCCCTTAAAATATAGAATACCATGTTCAAGTCTCTACACCATTAAATCAACTTTGATTTTTCTTTGTACCTCAGGTTCCATTTCTGTCCAGGAAGGATTCACATAACATTGGGGAAGGTGTCAGCCTTTATTTCTACCTCTATGTCTGCAGAGCTGCCTATGGGTGGCTTAAGGGCTTCTATATACATTTAAAATACGACAAATCTGGGGAGATGGAGAAACCCATATAGAGTAGTCAAATTTAACTTTTTATATCATATTGTTTTAATTAATAAAACATATTTTCTACACAGTGAAAAATGTGCACCACATTTTACAGACCAATAAAATGCAATTCAACTGCTTTTAGCCGTTTGCAGTCAAAGACCTTACTTTTCAAAGGATCTTCTCACGTGGATCCTTATACTCTCATGGATGGAGTCCAACCAAAGCCTAAGCAAGCAGATCCTTTTGCAGGATGACAAGATTGCAGAAAATGACTTCTTTGTTTCCATTTCACCAAGAAAGTTGGTGGTGATTGGGCGTCTAATATAGTGAATGTCAGTGAAAATGAGTTTCAGAGTGGTAGCCGTGTTTGTCTGTATGAGCAGAAAGACTGAGAGTACTTGTGGCACCTTAGAGACTAACAAATTTCTTTGAGGATAAGCTTTCGTGGGCTAAAGCCCACTTCATCAGATGCATGTGAAAATGAGGTAGGCTCAGAGGCTAAGATAGGAATAGAACAAGTTAAAAATTAGACAAGTTAGATGTCTTCAAGTCACCAGGGCCTGATGAAATGCATCCTAAAATACTCAAGGAGCTGACTGAGGAGATATCTGAGACATTAGCAGTTATCTTTGAAAAGTCATGGAAGACAGGAGAGATTCCAGAAGACTGGGGAAAAGCCAATATAGCACCAATGTATAAAAAGGGAAATAAGGACAACCCAGGGAATTACAGACCAGTCAGCATAGCTTCTGTACCTGGAAAGATAATGGAGCAAATAATGAAGCAATCAATTTGCAAACATCTAGAAGATAAGGTGATAAGTAACAGTCTGCATGGATTTGTCAAGAACAAATCATGTAAAACCAACCTGATAGCTTTCTTTGACAAGGTAAAAAGCCTTGTGGATAAGGGGGAAGTGATAGACGTGTTATATCTTGACTTTAGTAAAGCTTTTGATAGTGTCTTACATGGCTGTCTCATAAACAAACTAGGGAAATGCAATCTAAATGGAGTTACTATAAGGGGTTGCAAAACTGGTTGGAAAACCGTTCCCAGAGAAAAGAAAAGGAGGAATTGTGGCACCTTAGAGACTAACAAATTTATTTGAACATAAGCTTTCAGTAGTTATCAGGGGTTCACAGTCATGCTGGAAGAACATAATGAGTGGGGTCTCGCAGGTATCAGTTCTGGGTCTGGTTCTGTTCAATATCTTCATCAATGATTTAGATAATGGTATAGAAAGTACACTTAAAAAGTTTGTGGATGATACCAAGCTGGGAAGCATTGCAAGTGCTTCAGAGGATAGGATGAAAATTCAAAATGATCTGGACAAACTGGAGAAATGGTCTGAAGTAAATAGGATGAAATTCAATAAGGACAAATGCAATGTTCTTCCTTTCAGAAGAAACAATCCGTTACATACAAAATGGGAAATGACTGCCTAGGAAAGAGTACTGTGGAAAGGGAACTGGGGGTCATAGTGGACCACAAGGTAAATATGAGTCAACAGTGTATTGCCGATGCAAAAAAAGCGAACATCATTTTGAGATGTATTAGCAGGAGTGTTGTAAGCAAGACACGAGAAGTAATTATTCCGCTCTACTCTGCGCTCGTTGGACCTCAACTGGACACAATACTCTGTCTCTACTCTGCACTGATTAGTCCTCATTTGGAATATTTTGTCCAGTTCTGGGCACCACATTTCAGGAAAGATGTGGACAAATTGGAGAGACTCCAGAGAAGAGTGACAAAAATGATTAAAGGTCTAGGAAACATGACCTATGATGGAAGATTGAAAAAATTGGGCTTGTTTAGTCTGGAAAAGATAAGATTCAGGGGGGACATGATAACAGTTTTCAAGTACATAAAAGGTTGTTACAAGGGGGAGGGAGAAGAATTGTTCTTTTTAACCTCTGAGGATAAGACAAGAAGCAATGGGTTTAAATTGCAAGAAGGGAGGTTTAGGTTGGACATTAGGAAAAACTTCCCAACAGTCAGGGTGGTTAAGCACTGGAATAAATTGCCTTGGGAGGTTGTGAAATCTCCATCATTGGAGATTTTTATGAGCAGGTTAGACAAACACCTGTCAGGAATGCTCTAGATCAGTGGTTCTCAAACTCGGGCACCGCTTGTTCAGGGAAAACCCCTGGGGGGGCAAGCTGGTTTGTTTACCTGCCACATCTGCAGATTCGGCTGATCGCGGCTCCCACTGGCCGCAGTTCACCGCTCCAGGCCAATAGGGGCTGCGGGAAGGGCCACCAGCACATGCCTCGGCCCGCGGCCAGTGGGAGCCGCAATTGGCTGAACGTGCAGATGCAGCAGGTAAACAAACCGGCCCGGCCCGCCAGGGGCTTTCCCTGAATAAGCGGCTCCCCTAGTTTGAGAACCACTGGTCTAGATAATACTTAGTCTTGCCATGAGTGCAGGGGACTGGACAAGATGACCTCTTGAGGTCCCTTCCAGTTCTATGATTATACATTACATAACAGATGTACAGCTTGCCCAGCATAGACACTAACTATTCCAGGATATGTTTGAATAATAGTAAGTCAATTCCTATGCCTTTGGCCTACATTTTCTCTCCCAGAATCCAGCAGTGTACAGTGAGTTGTTTATTGCTAGCTGATTCCATCCACTCCAAGTATAATTGTGTTTCAATGGCATTGGACTATAGTTTGTGTAGGTGCTTTGAAATCCTTCAGGATAAAAATAAGTGGAAAATATCACTGTGATGTCTTTCCCATACTGTGATAATCATAATGAAAAGAAAACCTTTTTTTCTGTCCTCTGCATGTTTCAGCTATAGTTCTGAATGTTAATGTGTGAACACTGACAGTGGCTCACCTAAAACCTTGCTTTTTTTCCTGGCATATACATTATGGGGATATGTAAATACAAAGCAAGTGCTGTGAGCTATAAGGTCCCTGTGGGAATTCCCGCTAGTGATGGTTGGAGGGAAAGATAGGTTTGTATGAAACAGAAACATGTTTGAATCACAGATGAAACTTTGAACCAAATTCAAACCTTTTCATAGGTTCTTGGTGAAATCCTCGCCCTATGGAAATCAGTGAATGGCAAGACTCCCATTGATTAAATGGGGGCCAGTATTAAAAGGAATTTAGCCAAATAGCCTTAAGAAAAGCGGTTTGAGTTTTCAGACAGCATATAACTCAGGAACTGTAAGCAGAAAACAAAATCACAAGGACATACGTACAAAGTAAGACATTTTATTATTTATCGTTGTTTATAAACTGTATTGAATACATTTGAAAGTTGTTGGTACTGCCTTATACAGTATGAAAAAAAAAACACCAAAGACTTTTAAAACTTCATGTAAAAAACTTTCAAAGACTACCATATTAAACACTTTAAAATTGGATTTAAATTTTTCACATCTGTTGTGAATAGACATTTAAAAATTGGTACCAACTGTCCCTGAATCAGAACAATCTCAATCAAACAGATATTTGAAGTCTATTAACTATATTGCATAAAATTAGCTCCTAATTAGCTCCTAGCCACACATCCCAATGAGGGAGACATTCCCGGTAAAGTGGTGCCGTCAGTAGCAGAAATGCAGATACAATGACAAATAAATTGTTACCGCTAGAGGATATGATTCCCTGATGGTAATCACAAGCAGCAGTGCTCACTGATTACAAATTTAAATCAAAATAAAAACATCTTGACATCTTTAGGAATAAAATATAGCACTTAAGTCACTTGCTGTTCACTAGTTTCTTTTATTTAGAATTTTTTATAGAATGATTTCTTTTAACATCAGGACGCATAACAGATTTAAATAGAACTGACTTGCATCATCCTTGCCCTTTCTTTGTTCCCTCATATTCTGAAATCCACATGTCGTTTGTTTATTAATTTTCCATGTAGGTGCCATTAAGTGAGTTGGGTAGGTGAAACTTGACATTTGCACACACTGTCCCATAGTATGAATAATGTTGCTCATGAAGTCACCAGGAAGAAATACCACTTCTTCCTGCTAGAATTTGGCAGATTAATAAATAAGCAGTCCTTTAGTATTCTGCAATCAAAAGTTGCTTAAGGGTTAGGAGGATATTAAGGCACCTTAGATTTTGCTAATACATTCTCAGACATGATCCATTTCTACTGATTTTCAACCCTCAACAAATTATGTAAGGTGATTAAGACATCATGGCTTTTCCTGTATGACTGCTAGTGCAAATGAAGGTTGCAGAAGATTTATTACAGTCTTTAGTAATCATCATGCATAAAACCTGCCCTCCATCTAAGCCCTCTACTAGCGTGCTGTACCATGGCAAGAAACCAACAAGTTATGATAGCTGCATAATATTAATTAATAATTTAGCCTTTACAATAGTGCTGGCCTTTATCCTGGAAGAGCTTTGAGCGCCATGGCAGTTTATTAGAACATGTGCTTCAGGCAATTAGAAGATGTCATCTTCTTATGAGTTTGTTGCCCACACACTTATTCAATAAGGTATTTTCATGGCTTGTACTTGACTTTGGTTGGAATAGGTATGACGTACTTACACTGAAAGTAAGATATAAGCTAACAATAATACTTCTATTGTGAGAGAAAACATGTGCAATGAAGTCACCTTCTAATTAATGAGGGCTCTAAAAATGAGGGAAGACTTTGGATCATGAATCAATTTCTGTTGCACAAGTCATTAAGATTAAGACAGTGGAAGCTGAGAGTGATACATTTGCTTATCACTTGCAGGGATCCCAATTTTAAAATACTTTTGAGTGAAATGGTTTTAGTAGCCTCAGACTTTAATGGCTGGTAATGAGGGTATTTTTGTTTTTTTAATAAAATACAAGGAGACATCTTACACATGAGAGAATGATCCATAATCTAATGAGTGAGGAGGGAAGAATTTTGAATATATGAATTTTCCCTAGGGATTCTGAATGTATAACTATTAGCCTATTTTCATCATTATTTGCAATTTCTGATTTAATTTCAAACAGCCTTTTAAAAACAGGATTATGTTAATAAGTTAAATTGGTGTCACTGGTTTGTGTGCTTCATCTCCTTCCCACCCCAGACATTTTCCAACCATGTTTAAATAGGCACTTGGTAGATGTTGGGATCCTAGGTCACCTGACACACTTGCTGAATTGTATTAGAGATGTGCACTTTGAACACAAAATAAGGTCACACTTTATATCAGGATACATTTTAAAATAATTTATAAACAATTAACAGAGGATTGGTTGATGTTTTAATTAATTGTTAATGGATTGCTAAAGATTCCAAGAATGATGTGTAACTATCTATAACATCTTCTACTGATTTGTGAAAATCTGACGCATACAGCTCAAGTGTAGAACATGCTTAGACAACCTGTTAATCATGTAACCCTTTATACCCTATTTATAAATGTATCCTTAACATAAAATTTAACCCCAAAGCGCACTCAAGTCAAGGAAAGATTCCCATTGATTTTTGGAGATGCTAGAGATCAGGCTTCTACTGAGCATGGTTGAATGTGTTGTTACAATTATCCCTTTTCATTTAACTCTTGGACACCATATGTAGCTGTCCTATGTAAGTGGTGGTGATGGGTCCAGGGACATACAACATGTCCATCCTGCAGTCTGAGCACAGGAGATATTCCTGGGTCGATACATACGTTGCCAGAATTACACCCAGGTGCAAGGTGGTCTCTTGTGAATTTCTATGACTGCTCCTGGATCACATTCTTCCTTGTCCCACTGGCCTTCTGACCTCTCCTGTTGTGGAGAGCATTCTGAAAACCTAGTGGACAAAAACATGAACTTCGGGTGCAGGCATCTGTACAGTTCTCAGCACATTCCCTCCCTTGCCTGCCCGTAGTGGCCACAGCAACATTTTCTGGCAGGCAACACTTCTGACTTGCAAACATGTTTGATTCATTTGGTTTCTTTTTGAAGATAATTGGGAACTTGTGTACCTACCAGCTCTGTACTTGTAGTGCACATGACTGTGGCCACATTTTCGCCCTTTTCAAAATGTAAAGTTTGTGTGTGTGTGTGTGTGCTGGAGGAATCTGCATTTATATTATGTTGCTGACATCACCAATAAAGAAAAGAAGCTGTATTTATATGTGTGTGTGTGTGATAGCTTTTGATGTTCGTTTTATATTCTCAAAGCACTGTTGCATTGGGCTTTTGCCATTCCGACTCTTTTTTCTTGCACAATGAATGACATCTGGTCTTGACAGACAGACAGTCCTAGAAAGAAAGGACACATGTTTAGATTACTGTACGTGTTGGTGTGTATGAAAAATGACAGACAATGCTGTGTCTGTGGCTTGGGAGGCTAAACAACAAATACATCCACACATGTGAAGAGTAGAATAAGTTTAGAGATGACGGATCTTTCAGAGGGAGAGACAAAGATAGAGTTCTCTGTAGTCAACAGGGTCCCATCATCTAGCTCTACAGAGCTGTGAAGAAGATAGAAAACAGAAGACATTACAACCAATGGGTGCCTACACCATACTTCCATGTCCTTGGTGGATGTAGACTAAACATTCCATAGTAATGGGTGAAAACACTGGAACGTGTGGCAGTGAGTTGAAATATTGTGAACACAAGTTGTGATGCTGGGGATCGGGAGAGGGATATGGACGAGAAAATGGTGGGAATGAGTCCTGGCCTGGGAGGCGATTGATAAGTATTGTGGGCTAATGAATGGGAAAAATGAGACAAGAGGAAGAAGTGGCAGGAGAGAGAAAATGATGGAGGAGAAAGAGAGAGAGCGAGAGAGAGAGATTTCACTAGGAGGGTGGTGAAGCACTGGAATGGGCTACCTAGGGAGGTGGTGGCATCTCCATCCTTAGAGGTTTTAAAGACCTGGCTTGAGAAAGCCTTGGCTGGGACGATTTAGTTGGTGTTGGCCCTGCTTTGAGCAGGGGATTGGACTAAATGACCTCCTGAAAGCTCTTCCAACCCTAATATTCTATGATTCTATGAAAGGAAATGAGGTGAGAGGGAAAAATACAAAATCACTAAAGAAAAAATGTCTAGAGGGAAGAGAGACACACAAAAAAGGCAGGGAGTTCTCAGAGAAAAATCAAGCATGCGTATAAGGTTAAAAATAATACAAAACAAGTCCTGTTTGCAACAGAATGCCCAATTCATGCAATGCTTTGAATTATGCTGTCATCCCAAACCTTCTCATGCCTCATCATCATGTACTTCAGTTTAGAAATGTTTTGTTGATTAAAGAAAAGGGGGGGAGGGATTATTTTTTATATCTTTGAACTTGCAAAGCCAGATGCAATATTTACCATCTGTTCAACTATATAGAACTAAGAGAGAGAGAGGAAAATAACTAAAATATTTTAAAAACTTCTAATATTGCCTTTTGTAAAATTGTTATGATTTTAAAGGGTTTCAGCAAGTATTGTCATATTTACAGCATATATTTAATTAAATCCTCCCCTCCCCCCCACCTGCTCAACATTAAAAGTACATTAAGTTTGAAAAGTCAAGCACTCAGAAGTTTGGAAATGCCAGAATTAAACGTGTCTGTGCAACCTTAATTTTCCTCCTCTTGGGTGTGTATGCATTATGCTACATTCATAACATTTAACATATTTAATGTAGGTTTTTTTGTGTTTTAATATACAATATTTATTTCTGAATATGTCTGTTTGTATATGTGCTCTAATGGACAATAATGAAGGACAAATATAAGTAATTTGTCTCCTTTGTAAAGAGTGACAGATAAAGCCTATCTTTCAAACTCCAAGCATGAAAAATAACATGGACAGGATTGACTGCAGTAAAATTAGCAGCAACTGTAATGACAAAAGTATGAGTCACTTCCATTAGGTTAAAGTGATGTTAGTTGGCTCACCAAACATTGGAATAACACAACCCAAAAGAATAAAGACATTCACTGGACTGTCATGAAGAAAATTGAAAAATATTTATTATGTACGGACAATATTGTATAACTCAAAAAATAAGGACAAAAGGGCAATCCCTCAAATTAGTTATCATACTTCCAATACTATTTTAAGTGAAAGTCATCTTCTCCTTCAATCTTTTTCAGAGCAGTCTGTTTTATTTTGATGAAGAGGAGATATTCAACATCACCTAGCAGGAAGCTTGTTCTATTCTTGGTTGCTACAACCAACTACATTACTGAAAGTGTGCTTTGTCTGATATCTTCAGATTACAAAAAAAGCTATTTTAGTGAATGGTAACCAGAATTTTGATATTTCTGTGTAGTAGGTGATGAGGTTATCATCCTCATCTATAGGTGATTCAGATAGATGGCTGTCTGCAAAGATAGATAAAGACTCATCAGGCTGCTTGGACAGAAGAATAATTTGAGGGAAGTATCTGACTTCATTATCAGGAAAATACTGCAGTTTTTAAGGCAAGGTATAAAGAAAGGGAAGATACGAAAGAAAAGAAAATGGAAAAATATAAGAAATGTATTGAATATTTTTCTATTTTAGGATGTACTACATTTAGATAAGATATTGTTAGCTCTCTCTGCTCAGTACTATCATAGATTCCAAGGCAAGAAGAGTCCATTGTAATAATCTAGTCTGATCTGTATAATACAGACCATAGAACTTCCACAAAATAATTCCTCGATCATGTCTATTAGAAAAAAAAACATCCAATCTTGATTTAAAAATAGTCAGTGCTGGAGAATCCGCCATGACACTTCATAAATTGTTCCATTGCCCTCACTGTTAAAAGTTTACTTGTTATTTCAAGTCTGAATTCATCAGGCTTCAATTTCCAGTAAAGACACCAGTATCTAATACAGAGGTAAAATAACCTCTCTACTTTTAGTGAAGTTTGTGCATTCAAGTATAGCATTAGCCCTTCTGGCCACAGCATTGCATTGGAAGGTCACCTTCAGATAATTATTCCCCATAACCCCCAACTTTTTTTCAGAGTCACTGCTTCCCAGGATAGAGTCCCCCATACTGTAAGTATGGACTACATTCTTGTTTCTAGATGTATTAATTTACAGTTAGCCATATTAAAATTCATATTGTTTGCTTGCACCCAATTTACCACATAATCCATATCACTCTCTATCAGTGACCAGTCCTCTTCATCATTGACCACTCCCCAATTTTTATATCACATGCAAACTTTATCAGTCATGATTTTATGTTTCTTCCAGGTCAGTAATAAAAATGTTAAATAGAAAGGGCCAAGAACCAATTCCTGAAGGCTCCACTGGAAACACACCTGCTCACTGTTGATTCCCTATTTACAATTATCTTTGGAGACATATCAATTAGCTATCTTTTAACCATTTATTGTGTGCCAGGTTAAATTTAGTTATGGCTGTCGATTAATGGCAGTTAACTCACGTGATTAACTCAAAAAATTAATTGTGATTTAAAAAATTAATCACAATTAATCACAGTTTTAATCACACTGTTAAACAATAGAATACCAATTGAAATTTATTAAATATTTTGAATTTTTTCTACATTTTAATATATATTGTATTCTGTGTTGTAATTGAAATCAAAGTGTATATTATTTTTATTACAAATATGTGCACATAAAATGATAAAAAAATAGTTTTTTCAATTCACCTCATACAAGTATTGTAGTACAATCTCTTTGTTGTGAAAGTGCAACTTACAAATGTAAAATTTTTTTTTACATAACTGCACTCAAAACAAAACAATATAAAACTTCATAGCCCACAAGTCTACTCAGTCCTACTTCTTGTTCAGCCAATCGCTAAGACAAACAAGTTTGTTTACATTTACAGGAGAGTTGCCCTTTTCTTATATACAATGTCCCCAGAAAGTGAGAACAGGCATTTGCATTGCGTTTTATAGCCAACATTGCAAGGTGTTTACGTGCCAGATATGCTAAACATTTGTGTGCTCCTTCATGCTTCAGCCACCATTCCAGAGGACATGCTTCCATGCTGATGACTCTCATTAAAGAAAATGTGTAAATAAAATTAGTGACTGAACTCCTTCGGGGGTGGAGGGGGGGAATTGTATGCTCCTTCTCTGTTTTACCTGCATTCTGCCATATATTTCACGTTATACCAGTCTTGGATGATGACCCAGCACAGGTTGTTCATTTTAAGAACACTTTCATTGCAGATTTGGCAAAATGCAAAGAAGGTACCAATGCAAGATTTCTAAAGATAGCTACGGTACTCGACTCAAGGTTTAAGAATCTGAAGTGCCTTCCAAAATCTGAGAGGGATGAGGTGTGGAGCATACTTTCAGAAGTCTTAAAAAAGCAATACTCATATGTGGAAACTACAGAACCCAAATCACCAAAAAAGAAAATCAACCTTCTGCTGGTGGCCTCTGACTCAGATGATGAAAATGAACATGTGTCTGTCCACACTGCTTTGGATTGTTATCAAGCAGAACCTGTCATCAGTGTGGACGCATGTCGCCTGGAATGGTGGTTGAAGCATGAAAGGACCTATGAATCTTTAGCACACCAGGCATGTAAATATCTAGCGACGCCGGCTACAACAGTGCCATGAGTATGCCTGTTCTCACTTTCAGGTGACATAAACAAGAAGCAGACAGCATTATCTCCTGCAAATGTAAACAAACTTGTTTGGCTGAGTGATTGGCACAACAAGAAGTAGGACTGAGTGAACTTGCAGGCTCTAAAATTGTATATTGTTTTATTTTAATGCATTTTTTGTACATAATTCTACATTTGTAAGTTCAGCTTTCATGATAAAGAGATTGCACTTACAGTACTTGTACTAGGTGAATTGAAAAATACAATTTCTTTTGGTTTTTTTACAGTGCAAATACTTCTAATGAAAAATAAAATGACCACTGTACACTTTGTATTCTGTGTTGTAATTGAAATCAATATATTTGAAAATGTGGAATTCATCCAAAAATATTAAATAAATGGTATTCTATTATTGTTTAACAGTGCGATTAATCACATGATTAATCACGATTAATCGCGATTAATTTTTTAATTGCTTGACAGCCCTAATTTTATGTCATTCTACTTTTTAGTCAGAATGTCATGTGGTACCAAGTCAAACACTTTACAGAAGTTTAAATATATTACAGCAACACTATTATCAACCAAACTTGTACTCTCATAGAAATACCAAGTTAGTTTGACAGGTTCTACTTTCTATAAACTCATGTTGATTGCATTAATCTTTTAAATCTTTGTTGAGTTCTGTATCAGCCACTCCATTTACAGTCTATGAGAAAATATTCTAAATGAGGATATGTGTGTAGTTTCTGAGATGTGCTGATACCATATGGAAGTAATAAGCTGGGACTCAAGATTAGTTAACTAATGTAACCATATATCGTGTTCCTAACCTGAAGGGGTGTTTGATGATGGAATCATAATAAGGTTGAAACAATTCCTTCTTGGACCTGAAAGTTATGGCGTGAAATCCTGACTCTGCTTACATCAATGGCAAAATTTCCATTGACTTCAGTGTGGCTAGAATTTTACCAACGGAGGACTTTTTGTCTATTGATTGCTCTTCAAGCCTCGCTCGCAGTCACAGGTAATTGCTGGATACAGCACAATTCAACTATTGGCTAACATTGCCACATCTCCCCAGCAGAAGCAACATGCTAGGATATCTTCCCTGGAGTGTTTTGTGAGGAAAACAATATAAGGGTAAAGTCATAATATGTTACATGCACATGCTAGTGATTGTCCATGAATTTTGCTAGTTACATTTGGTTCCTGTTCTGTTCCCCTCTTGACACATTTTTTCCTGGTGAAAAGATGGCTGGTCCTTAGAAGATAAAACAGGCAAAATTCCTCCTGATGTGGGGGAAGTGCGAAGGAAGACTTGAGATGCCTTCAGTCAAATTGTGAGATGTGTAATCTCACCCCTCCACTGTGAGAGCAAACAGCACTAATTCTTCCCTTCAACACACACTCTTAGATGAGCCCTAAATTGATGAAGCCCTCGATACTAATTTTTGCAGGGAAAGACAATATCATAAGTTTGATGAGCTTTCATCAACAGACTCTGCAACTCAATCCCTATTTTCTGGCAGAGTTTCTGAGAAATTTACCACAGGTATTGAAGAGTGATTTTAGTTATGTGGCTGTTTGTGCAATTGAGCACAATGTTTTGTCTCTGATGGAGCATTGAACAAGGAACATTCATTCGGATCAGATTGACTTATCCCGCCTGATTGAGCAATGTGATTGCAGAGGGGTAGATCTTTGATGACTTGAGTCTTTCCCATCTTCCATGCTTCTAATATTAGTAATAAGTCTGATACATATTGGACAGAATTTATGGTCTGGGAATGTACTTGCCCACAGCTTATTGACATATATCCAAGCTATTTTGAAAGAAATCTGAAGATACCATTAGCCTACTCTAATAAAGGTGAAAAATTAGTTAAAGGTGTTACTTAGTTGTCCATTTGGACAGATATAAGAAAAGTAAATGACCTTTTCCTTAGTTAGTAGGCAAAGGTAATTAACTAATTAGTTAAGTGAATTAGTTGTCCATTTGGACAGATATAAGAAAAGTAAATGACCTTTTCCTTAGGGCAAAGGAAAAGATACATACCAACTTTACAGTTTACCCCACATTACTCCTCACTTTTAACTACACAGTTAATCTATAAACGGCTACTGATACATTAGGTATCAAAAGGATCTCCATCAAAGGGTTAATGCTAGAGATTCTAGAAACAAAGGAATCAGTGTCGTATACCTCATTTACAGGAAAATGCTTTATGGTGATATTCCTAATTGTCCCATCCCAATAAAAAATGGATGTACAATATTTTGATCTCCATGCACTTTAGATATATTCATAAATTTCTTGCGAATATGGTATATTGAGTAAATGGTAAATCCTATTAAATGAAATGACTTTTCAGAGGAAATATCCAGCTAGTAGAGGTTATAGTTCACGAGAAGTGGGATTAACCTGTGACAAAGAGAGACAGATGGACTGATGGACAAAGATATATGGCAACAATGACAAAAAGCTACAGCTAGATGTACCTTAGAAGACATCTTTTAAATTTCTAAGCAGACACATTTACTCCCAGTGCGCACTCTCAAACACCCTTTGTGAGTTTCATACCAATACAGAAAGAGAGACAGGTTGAAACAGATTGCTGCCTGCAGAACAGGTTAAAGGAGAGAGTTATCTTGTTTATTTTTTATGCACCATGGCTAAGGCTGAAGACTAGAAGGAGTAAAGCAGAGAAGGGGCTGTCTCTTTCTAAATACATTTTGTGGGAATGATGAATGAGCAATGCTTTGGGTTAGATAGAAAATTCATTTTAGGCCATTGTTATTTACTCTGTAGGCACCTGGAGCCTTGGTCAATGCAAAGTCATCCCCTTACCGTCCTACAGGAAGTACTGTCTATGTCCCTTCTGATTCTGATCCAAGCCTGGATGACTTAAACCTTGGCCTACATGGTTCTCTGAAATAGATCTAAACACTTTTAAAAATGTGCCTGAGAAAAAAATAAAAATAAAATCTCCTCCCTTTCTATTTCAGTCCTAGACACATACTCCAAGAAGAGCTACTTTTCCAAGATAGCCACTCTGCAAATGATTCTGTCTGCTTTACTTCTACCCAGTTGCCTATCCAATCTGGAGACCCTCCTTACTGTTTTTTTTCCCATCTGATTGCTCAGTCACAGCTTCAGCTGACTTTATGATATGTTCCCAGGGTATAAATAACACCCAAATGCAATATTTTGCAAACATCAGGGGAGTGATGCAAAGTCAAGGAGCACAGATTAAGAAAGCAGCACTAAGAGCACATCAGAAGCAATGGTCAGACCCAGGGAAAAAAGTAAGTGGCTGAAACAAACTTTTCTGATCCATAGAAAGTTAGAAAGTTTTCTCATCATTAGGATTAACATCATCAATTGGTAGTGTATCTCATACAGAGAGAAAATTGAATGTAAGCAAATGTGTCATGAATGCTTTCTGTAATGCTTTTTGTACCTGAATGTTTCTATTATACCTTTTTAATGATCAATACTAAACACAACACAAAATTAATATAGAAAATCTCAAAGTACCATTATTAAGACATAGTTAAGTCATATATCCCTTCCCATTAAGATCATCTGCTCCATGAGTCTCTACAACTTGGGCTGAACAGCCAGGCTATGTAGCTTGGGCTCAGATAGATTCCTGTCCTCTCTGGATCAGAGTCAGAGGGGGATATGTAACAAACACTTACCAGTGAGTTACACATGTTAACCTCAGGGCTCCTCTAAATTGTACCCAGCTGCCTATTACCCTAAAGGTCATTCCAGCAGCTGGGGATCACTAGGTATAGAGGTATCTCAGCCAAAGCCCTTTCTTCCAGGAATATCTCCTATGCCTGAGGCCAGAGGTTGTGGCATAGGGCTTCTACTCTGGCTCTTTGCTAATTAGAAAACCCTTTCATGAAGGAGGAATCCCCAGGAAGCAAAATAAGCTGTTTTGACAGTCCCTTTGTTATTCCAGTGTGGCACAAAGCTGTGGCAGGGGAGCCTCAAATCTGGCCCTTTCTTGAATTCTTTTTCAATGGGAAGTCCAGGATGCATGGTGCTTTGAAAATTAGCTAGACCAGTGGCTGTACAATGAGAGCACAGAGGAAAGAATGAATGTTACTGTTAACATAGCTTTCTGTGCTTTAATATTTCAGAGGAGTCATTTCAGAGATACCATTTTGTTACTATGTTTTGACATATGAGACCAGGTCTGTCATTTTAGGATATTGGGTTACAAATTTACTTCATAAAAGCATAATAACCTCTAAAATTACTAAACCAAAAATAGTTGAAGAATTTGAAGCAGTAGAGACTGAATACAGATGTCTATATGGGACTGAAGAAATTAGGAAAATGATGAAATGTTATGTTCTATAATTTTTTTACAAAGTAATATCTGTGCTTCTACTTCAGATCTGAGATAGCTTCATAAATCTAGAGGAACATATAGTCCTGCATTGCACATTGTCATTAGATACTTGGCCTTTATATATACGTATAAAGTAAAAAAAAAAGTGCAACAAACCCAGAGTTCTCCCTCACTCAAGTAATTTGTATTTATGTTAGAATTTAAACAAGTAAACTTCCCCTGATGAAAACCCTCCTGTGGAGACAAATTCTGTTAAAAATGTAGAAACCATCAAGAAGCACAGATTAAATCTATTTTTGCATGTAAATGTAAAAGTAAGATGGTAGGGAGCATACAGGTACTCAGCTTGACTGCTTTTATTTCAAACATGTTTTTAGCCCGTATTAATTGGAATTGCTTTGGGCTTTGCTAGACTGTGCTAAGGTTAACCACCTGTCTTAACCTAGTACCTTGCAAATTCTATAATGTTATCAAAAATGGCAGTCATATTTCAGTGATGTTTAGGTACATCTATGTTAGTTAAGACTTTCTCTGTATCATTAACACACAAGCACACACAATACAGCAACTGGCTTCCCCCAGAGGATTATACTGAATTTGGTTAAACTACTGTAGCTGAAAGGAGACAGAAGCCTCAGGAAAAAATACCCAATTTTCATTAGTTTTATGTAAAAAACAGTAGTATATGTTTCTATTTTTCTTCTAATACTTTTAATCTCTAAAAGGTATTTTTGATCACAAGGCTTTTTGGAGACATTTTGGTCCACAGAACCATGCACAGTTGAAGGCACTATCTAACACTAAAGCTCACACTATTAATTGTTACAGGGAATCAAAAACTGAAAGACATCTACATTGTTCTTATTGGCAGACTCACTACATATCTACAAAATAAACTGGGTGATTCTTAGTTTATTACGTGTCCACTTGTAAGCCTAACCCTTCTTAGATTTCATTTATCCAGTAATGCAAGCATCTAGGTATCCAGAAACACATGGACTCTTAAGGTGAAGCCAATGATTTTTTTATCCTAGCTAAAGCTACGCTTCATACTCTGGGACCTCCTGATGACTACCTCAAGCTCCGATTCTTTTTCTCCGTATGCATGATTTTAATGTATGTATGTACTATATATGCTACTTAAACACTTGTATCAAGAGAAGGACATTTGTTTATGCTTGCATTTCTTTTAATGGAAACATGCTTCTGAGCCTACATAAACCCCTTGTGAAGTTCGTATATTAATACTATTAAGTGATTATTCGGGTTGGGTAAGAGAGGGTGACAATCCTTTTGTGGGATGGAGATTTGATTGAGTTAATTAATTAGGCCTTTGGTTGAGTCCGTTAATTTGCCTTGGTGTAATTTATTGTATTATTTATAGCTAATGGGTTTTATTTCTGTAAATTCTGTAGATTAGCATTTTCACATACAAATAAACACACAAATACACGAACTCAGTTTAAATGAGTCGTCCCTCCAGATAAGGGCTGAGGTGTATTAGCAATGTAGTGCATATCAAGGTGGGTTTTACTACAGCTGCCTGGGTTGTGCCATTCTGCAATTAGATGCAGAGCTCCATTTATTATGATCATTTAATTCAGCACCTTCTGTTAGTATCAAAGGTATGACAATATTTTGAACTGTACCACTAGCACTCTTTGAACAAAAAGCTAGTGCGACTAGAATAAAATACAAGGTTAATCTTTGCTGGAAAAGGGAGGAAGAAAATAAAACCTGGAATGCAACTGAGCTGGATTTGCTAGGAACCAAGTAAAGAATAAAGCAAGGAGATCAAGCAGAAATATTGATTGGGGAATTGTACAAGGACTTTCTTACTGTTATACTACATATAGCGTTCTGGATATAACTTATTTTGTATCATTTGTATTACAGTAGCACCTAAAGGTCCCAATGAAGATTTGGGACCCATACACTAGGCACCATAGAAAAACATACTAATAGAGAATCACTGCTCCAAAGAATTTACAATCTAAACAAACAAAAGGGATAGGAGAGGTAAAGCTTTGTTCAGGAAACTGAAGCACAGAAATAGATTTGTCCAAGATCAAACAAAGTTTGGTGCAGAGTTGAGAACAGAACCTTGATCTCCTACATTCCAGACCACTGCATTAATCACAAGTTTTTCCTTTCTCTCAACAGCCGTCATGTTCCAAGTTTTGCAAACTATCTTAATTACCAGAATTGCTTATGCAAACACAAGAGTATAGAGAACATTCTGATTATTGCATGCAACATCTGCAGTTAATTTTGATATTCCTTTCCAGGTCATCACATTTTGCAAGATCTGCTGATACCAAATAACTTGCCCATACTCCACTCAAATAAATAGACCAGTCAAAATGCCACCCTTCAGTGTTTATGCTTGAGTGATGTTAGAAGCATTACAAAGTCATTAATGTTTATCTGACACTATGTGTTTAATATTCATAAAATGAACAAACACCTTTTCCCTTCTGCCTATGTCTTAGAGTACAATCTGTATTAAATTCTTATTACAGTCACTTCAGTGCACAAAACTAGTACAATGATTTGGATGAAATATGGATATATTTGGGACAGAATAGGTTTGGGGATAATCTTGTATATGAGTGCAAATTAAGTTAGCAAAGACAATGAGACATATGACAAATATTCCACTTAAATTTTGGTTAACATTAATTAAAAGCATGGTGCATTTTCAAGCTTAAATTCCAAAGATGGCACCACATGTCATTTCAGTGAGATTGAATGTGGGTTTCAGTGAGATTGCAGGGCTCCCTTGAGCCCTGTTCCATTAACCCCTCCTCATTCCATCCTGTTCATTGATAGTCTTGCCACCCCCTTCCTGATGGAGACTTGTCTCCCTCTTACAACTCCAGCCCAGTGGTACAAGCCCCCTTGTTCTTTTTTGCATTCAAAGTGGCTACTTGCCAGATACTAATGTCTAGCTATTTGAGATTCAGCGAATAGCACCTTTTGGAATTTATCGCATCCCTAATATACTAGATAATTACCATACTAGGTGGTTTAAGAAATGGGCTCTCTGACAAATGGGTAAATTCATAAAAAATATTCCATGCAGAATGGACATTACAATAACTCCTATTCCATAAACGTGTAGTCACAGAAAAATACAAGACATCACTCTCACCTAATCCAGGCTGGACGTCTTTCATACAGGCACATATCTGAACATCCACACAACATTATTTTGTGGTTTAGTAAGTGATGACTTTTGTTTTTGATAACCTCTATTAGAAGAGCATGTTTTGGCACAATTTATGAATATTATTTTGCTTGAGACACATTGGAATTGCTTGTTTACCCATTCAATGAGACACTCTGCACTAAGCCCCCTAGCATATCAGCATTTTCTGTGACTTTTTCTGCTTTATGACATCAAATATAGGAGACATCTCACTGATCACTTAGTGTAATTGGCATTCTGCCACAATTACTGAATCCAGATAAAGATTTCTAGCTCTAGGGACCTCTGAGGATAAAATGAAGCTTTTAAAAACTGTAAGTAATTAGTTGAAATATTTATAGGAGAAAAAAGTAAGTGTGCTAAACTTTTTCTAACTGAAGTATTTACATTTTCTGACTGACACAGCTCTTTAATCCAGTTGTGTGTGGGTGTCCCAGATGTTGCATAAAAAGGAAGTGATACTAAAACTTTTACATGATTGCTAATTGTTACAGTAATACATCCTAGAAAGGAATGCTACTTTATCCTGCCATCTACCTGTCTATCAGGGACCTTGATTTTTTTATATGTTATGCAAAACTCAGTGTGCTATGAACTGTACACATACAGTTATTCATATTTATTAAGATCCTAAGCCCTTAGTCATTTTACCTCTTAAAAAGAACAAATGAAACAAATGAAATCAGATTAGATACATTGAAATAACCACCAACTTAGAATATAGGGCTAGTTTGTGACCTGAGACCTTAGAATGTTCTCCATCACATTCTAAGTGCTGTGGGTCAATGCCTCTGGGTCAGATCCTTAGATCTGACCAAACGATGCTAAGTGAATGACCCAAAAGAGGGGAGTCAAGGAGGCTTAAAGTCTGCTCTGTTCTTCCCTGATCCTCTGGTCAGCAAGGGGCCAATCTGGCTTCAAATAGAAATAAGAGCCATCTCAGTGTCATTGTAACTTATTCTGGCATGTCGCTACCTTCTGGGGGAGGGTGGCATTTTGTTAGTAGAGGATTGCTAGAGCACTCCAGGACACCCCCGACATCCCTCACAGACCCCTTACATTGGGGGAAGAGAGGGAGTGTTTTAGATCCAGGTTTTCCAGCTTTAAATAAGATGGAAAATCTTTTATGCAATGAAATCCCCAGCTGCCCTGCTAGGAGACAGAGGATCTGGTCAGAAATTTAATCATTATGATGTATAAAAAAATTGGGACAAGAGATCATGTAATTTTTACAGCAATAAACCACAACCGGATATGTAGTAGCTGGCAATTGTATGACTACTTTCAACTTCCATAGAAGTATACCCATTTGTTTTCTTATGTAATAATCCAGTTCCACAGTGGGTAGGCAGTGAAGGATTGGGAGTATTGTGAACAACACTGAGCCCCAAGGATGGATGTGATTCGTTGGGGAAGGGTCAACATAGCTTTTTACAGGGAAATCAAGCCTCACCAATCTGTTAGAATTTAGTGAACATGTGGATAAAGATGAGCTAGTGGATTCAGTATACTTGGCTTTCAGAAAGCCTTTGACAAGGTCTCTCACCAAAGGCTCTTAATCAAAGGAGGACGTCTTGGGATAAGAGGGAAAGTTTTCTCATGGATCACTAACTAGTTAAAAGATAGGAAACAAAGGGTAGGAATAAATGGTCAGTTTTCAGAATGGAGAGAAGTAAATAGCAGGGTCCCTCTGGGATCTGTACTGGGACCAGTGCTGTTCAACATATTCATAAATGATCTGGAAAAGGGGGTAAACAGTGAGGTAGCAAAATTTGCAGATAATACAAAATTACTCAGCCTAGTTAAGTCCAAAGCAGACTGTGAAGAGTTAAAAAGGGATCTCACAAAACTGGGTGATTGGGCAAGAAAATGGCAGATGAAATGTAGTGTTCATAAATGCAAAGTAATGTGCATTAGAAAACATAACGCCAACTATAAATACAAAATGGTGGGGTCTAAATTACCTGTTATCACTCAAGAAAAAGATATTGGAGTCATTGTGGATACATCCACTCAATTCGTAGCGGCAGTCAAAAAAGCTAATAGAATCTTAGGAACCATGAGGAAAAGGATATAGAATAAGACAGACAATATCACAATGCCATAGCATAAATTAATGGTACGCCCACACCTTGAATACTGAGTATAGTTCTGGTCACCCCATCTTGAAAAAGATATATTAGAATAGGGAAAATTACTAAGAAAGGCAACAAAAATGATTTAGGGTATGGAACAGCTTTCATATGAACAGAGGTTGAAAAGATTGGGACTTTTCAGCTTGGAAAAGAGATGTCTAAGGGGGGATATGATAGAGGTCTATAAAATTATGAATGGTGTGGAGAAAGTGAATAAGGAAGTGTTATTTACTTCTTCACATAACAGAAAAACCAGGGGCCATCCAATGAAATGAATAGGCAACAGATTTAAAACAGACATAAGGAATTATTTCTTCACACAACACACAGTCAGCCTGTGCAACTTGTTGCCAGGAAATGTGAAGGCCAAAACTATAACAGGGTTCAAAAAAGAATTAGATAAGTTCATGTAGGATAGGTCCATTAATGGCTATTCGCCAAAATTGTCAAGGATGCAAGCCCATGCTTTGGGTGTCCCTAGTCTCTGAATGCAAGAAGCTGGGAGTGGACAATGGAGGATTGATCTCTTGATGATAGCCTGTTCTATTCATTCCCTCTGAAGCATCTAGCATTAGCCAATGTCAGAAGACAGGATAATAGGCTAGACGGACCAGTGATCTGACTGAGTATGGCTATTCTTAGCTTCTTAGTGAGGAGGAAGAATGATGACAGTATACAAATAATTGTACACTATTATTCCAGTATAAGACCATTAATACCAAAGTAATAAACTTTGATTTCAGTTCTTAAGATTAGAAGTTCATGTCTTTGCTCTCGTCTAATATTTAGAATTCATATGGAATGCTCATAAATATGATGATGTCACAAAAGACATTTAATGGTGGGTAAATGGACTAAAATTACAGTATTTTTATTTAGTGTTTGAAGGAAATAGAACCCCATTGACACAGCTGCCAAGGATATCTTTCTTTCCTCCAGGCTTTGAGGAGAATGAGGCTGATTTCGGAAGGGACTTAGCTTCTTCTATCCTGAAGGGAGGAAGGGCTCTTTCACAGTCCATTGGAACTCCTGCACTATGGTTGCTTTCCACGCTAAGTAGCATTATGGTTGAAAGGCCCCTTCTTACTTACCTGACTTTAATTTCCCAGTAATATTTAGATCAGGACTCTGGTTCCTGCTGGGGAAAGAGGGGGCTTGGCAACAATATGAGGCTTTGGGTCTAGCTACCCCAGAAAGAGGAAGAGAGGGGTCATCATTCACTGTATAGAGCATTCAAGAGACACAAAACATTTGGAGCCTGATTCTGATCACTTCAGTTGTACATTGGCATAACTTCACTGATTTACTCCTGAGTTACTCCAGCGGAAGTGACAGTAGAATCAGGCCCTTCCTATTAATTGAATACCACATTCTGAAATACATCACATCTCTACTTGTATTATAATTATCTGAAAATGTATTCTCTGCTGAATAAAATATTGTGATAACATAATCATGCCTTCTTTCCACAGGATTGTATTCCCCCTTTCAACTCCATTACTTCATCATCAATTTAACCCTTAGACTAGCCAGATACCTATTTAAAGGAACATAAAATGTGGCTTCCCCTCATTCAACCAGTACACTAAGATGGAAGGACTATTGAGCTCAGCATAAGTCAATGGAAGGCAAAATGGCACAGAAAAGAAGTAGGCAAAATTTCTGAACATTTTTTGGAAGATTCTTTTTGGAAGATTTTTTTTAAAACAAGAATTATGGTATTGAGTCAGTGGGAGGGAGAAGGGATGAAAGCATTGCCAGGAAATGTTAATTAGAATTTGTAAATTAAAATCTTTTTCTACACTTGGAGTATATAATGAAATAGGTGGAGGAGGTGCTCCATTTAACTGAGCAATAATCAATTTACCTCTTTGGATTAACATACTTAGTCTTCAAATTAATACAGAAAATCATCTACAAAGGAACTAGATTATTGATAAGGAAAATTGTCATAAATATAAAAGGAAGGGTAAACACCTTTAAAATCCCCCCTGACCAGAGGAAAAACCCTTTTTATCTGTAAAAGGTTAAGAAGCTAGGATAACCTCGCTGCCACCATGTCACGGTTCCTTCCCCACTCTGAACTCTAGGGTACAGATGTGGGGACCTGCATGAAAACCTCCTAAGCTTACTTTTACCAGCTTAGGTTAAAACTTCCCCAAGGTACAAACTATTTTACCTTTTGCCCTTGTACTTTATCGCTGCCACCACCAAATATCTAACAGATATATAACTGGGAAAGAGCCCGTTTGGAAATGTCTTTCCCCCAAAATCCTCCCAAACCTTACACCCCCTTTCCTGGGGAAGCTTGATAAAAATCCTCACCAATTTGCACAGGTGAACACAGACCCAAACCCTTGGATCTTAAGAACAATGAAAAAACAATCAGATTCTTAAAAGAAGAATTTTAATAGAAAAAAAAGTAAAAGAATCACTTCTGTAAAATCAGGATGGTAAATACCTTACAGGGTAATTAGATTCAAAACATAGAGAATCCCTCAAGGCAAAACCTTAAGTTACAAAAAGACACAAAAACAGGAATCTACATTCCTTTCAGCACAGCTTATTTTCTCAGCCATTTAAAGAAAACAGAATCTAACGCATATCTAGCTAGATTACTTACTAAGTTCTAAGACTCCATTCCTGTTCTGTTCCCGGCAAAAGCATCATGCAGACAGAGAGAGAGAGGCTTTGTTTCTCCCTCCGCCCAGCTTTTGAAAGTATCTAGTCTCCTCATTGGTCATTTTGGTCAGGTGCCAGCGAGGTTACCCTAGCTTCTTAACCCTTTACAGATGAAAGGGTTTTTCCTCTGGCCAGGGGGAATTTTAAAGGTGTTTACCCTTCCCTTTATATTTATGAAAAAAATGGAGCACACTTCCTGGTAGCCCTTAATTAATTATACTAATGTCACCATGGTGATAGTTGCAGTAATAAAAACATAGAGCCAGATCCTTAGCTGATGTAAATTAGTGAAACTTTTCTGACTTTCAGTCCTTTCTGCTATGTGACAGCAATGCACTCTGATCGGCAACTACCAAAATTATTTTGATCAGAATGTAGTAATTTGCGTAATCTCGGTGGGCCAGATTTGGCCTGGTTTTTACATAGGTGTTCAGTCTGAATGTGAATGTAGGAAAGACCAGTCAGAATTGCAGTCAGGTGAGCACAGGGACTTCTCTGTCCCTACTCCCTCAGAGAGTGGGCCCAGAAGGCAAGGACCATGTTCTTGCCCTTCTCCATATTGGCGTGTGGATTGAGGCTGGTGCAGCTCTTACTGTTCTTAAAATCTATGAAAGGCTGCTGTGTGACATATATTTATTTTAATTTACATTGAGAGATTTCCATTCCCAAGGAAGATGAAAATTAGGATGGAAGTAATTCACAGGAAGGGGACATTGTTCTATAAAGCAAAAGGAAAGGACTAAATATAACATTAAAACTATAAATAAATAATTGACCATCCAGCACTTTCACAGCTCACTTTAGCTTTGTAACTTCTTCATCTTCATTTAGAAACTCAATAATTAAAATAATAATAATAATAATAATTTGATGTGTTTGTTGTTAACCTGGTATTCACCATACCTCTTGGCTTTTGGAGGTTATAATTATGACTTCATCAGATAAAGGAAACACCTACAATATCTTGGTTCTCTTTATATGGAGACGCAGCAGAGCTTTCAAGAAGATCCAATTTTCAGGGTACAGTCTTTAAGATTTTTAAGGTAACATGACCAATTCCTACTTGGAATGGTGCCTCTCATATATTTTTACTGCTGCAACCTCTTTTTGAGAGATTTGGGCCTTAGCTGCAAATCCTTAGGGAAGGTGTTGCCAAAAGTTGAAGTTCCTTTGAAGTAATACAAGGGAAAACATTGAACAGCAACTAGCAAAAAACACAAAACCTAACAAGAATAAATCAGAAGTAATAAGCCTACCAACCAATCACCTGGGCTACTCAAGGAAGACAAAGCCATTGCAAAGAAGCTAAATGAATTATTTTCATTAGTCTTCACGGAAAACAATGTGAGGGATATTCCTACATTTGAGTCATTCTTTTTAGGTGACAAATCTGAGGAACTGTCCCAGATTCAGGTTTTGATAGAGGTGGTTTTGGAACAAATCATTAAATTAAACAGTAATAAGTAACCAGGATCAGATGGTATTCACCCATGAGTTTTGAAGGAACTCAACTATGAGATTGCAAAACTACTAAGTGTGGTATGTAACCTATTGCAGGTTACAAACTGGGTTATTTAATCCTCCAATTCAGTTACTATTAATTCTTCGCGAGGTGGTTCCTTGTTTGGAATGTCAGTATAACTCAGTTGTTAATATTCATCTTTCTGAACAGAAGGGTTTGGGCTCAAGTCCTATTAGCTGATAGCCAGCGATGATAGTGCAATGCAGTTATAAGGGGAGGTGGTTACACCTCACAAAAGTATAGATTTTAGAATGTGGTGTTACATCAGGATTTTATTTGCATGTTTTTGATGATTTTTCAGAGGCATGTTAAAAATTTGGCCAACATTCCTTATTTTAATTAATACTATCACAGTCTAATTAACACCAGTATAAATATTCACAACTGTTTGTATGGTGGTTCTGAATGTATAATGTTGTGTTTGCATAAATGGTTACATTACAGGCATGCAATTTGTTGCTATGTAAAATGGATACAAGGTATATAAAATGCAAATGTAAAAAAAAAAGGTAAGTAAGCAATATTTGTTTACTCTGCTGTTATTACGATGAGAAGAATAGTTATATAGCCCATATTAATAGTGAGATGTTGCAAGTACAAACAAGAAAGTAGGCCATCTTCCATTTATCTTTTCTTAGTCCACCATCAATTCATAACGGCACCCTTGTTCAATTATTGATTGGCATTGGGCCTTTATTCTAGGTTACTTTTCTTCAAGTAAAAATTAACCATATGTTTGAGCAATATCCATCTGACACAGAAGGCTTCTAGATGTTCCATATATTCTTTGGAGTTTTGTTTCTGTGTGGAATTTAATGGATTTCTTAGAGGAAAAAGAAAACCACAGAAGAATTATTTCCTAATCTACAGCCACATCTTTAAATAGCAAATGATCACTTTAGAGTTAACTTTCCCGTTTTCTACATTTCTAAATGTGCAAAAAATGATATTTCTGGTCATTTCAGCAATACCCATTAATTCCCAGTCTTGTAAAATGAAGCCATTGATCATTGTTTAGTTGTGCATTTATGTGTACTATCTACACTGTTGAGATCAGTGTGTTATTTGAGAGACTCTATATCAGTGGTGGGCAGTCTGTGGCCCATGAGCTGCACGTGGCCCATCAGGGTAACCTGCTGGTGGGCCGCAAGACAGTTTGTTTACTTTAACCATCCTCAGGCACAGCTGCTCACAGTTCCCAGTAGCCGCTGTTCACCATTCCCGGCCAATGGGAGCTGCGGGAAGCGGTGCGGGCTGCAGAATGCCCACCATTGTTCTATATCCAGGGAAGCCTTTGGACAAAGCCTTTTGAACAGGGTTTTTGAGGGTTTGTAATGAGAGTGTAACGTCATTTAGGCCCTAATCTGAAGCCCACTGAAGTCAATGGGGAATATATCCACTGATTCCGAATGTCTTTTCAATAAGTCTCTTAACTAATCATGTATCTCAAGCTACAGTAGCATCAGTTACAGTAGTTGTCATTAAAAGTCAACATTTACTAAGAGTTACCACAGTTTAAACTTGATAATTAGAATAGTTAACAACTCTGTTACCTCAGGCAAGGTACTGCTTGTGATATCTTTGGCCAGAACCTCAAAAGTATTTTGTCTCCTAACTTCCATTGACTTCAATGCATTTAAATTTTAGGGAATAAAGCATGGATTTCACTAATAATTTGTGTTTTAGAAATGATAGGGGAAATGTAATTTCAATTGTGAACTACATTATCTTGAAACTATATCTAAATATTAGAGCTGTCAATTAATCACAGTTACATGAGATTAAAGAAAAAATAATAATTGTGATTAATTGCAGTTTTAATTGCACTATTAAACAATAGAATACCAATTGAAATTTATTAAATATTTTGGATGTTTTTCTACATTTTCAAATATGTTAATTTCAATTACGACACCGTATCCGAAGTGTACAGTGCTTACTTCATATTATTATCTTTATTACAAATATTTGCACTGTAAAAATGATAAACAAAAGAAATAGTATTTTTCATTCACCTCATATAAGGACTGTAGTGTAATCTGTTTATCATGAATGCACTACTTACAAATGTTGATTTTTTTGTTACATAACTGCACTTAAAAACAAAACAATGTAAAAAGTTAGAGCCTACAAGTCCACTCAGTCCTACTTCTTGTTCAGCCAGTTGCTAAGACAAACAAGTTTGTTCACATTTACAGGAAATAATGTTGCCCGCTTATTTACAATGTCACCTGAAAGTGAGAACAAGCGTTTGCATGGCACTTTTGTAGTTTGTGTTGCAATGTATTTACATGCCAGATATGCAAAACATTCATATTCCCCTTCATGCTTCACCTACCATTCCAGAGGACATGCTTCCATGCTGATGATGCTTGTTAAAAAAAGAATGTATTAATTAAATTTGTGACTGAACTCTTTGGAGAGAATTGCATGTCTCTTGTTCTGTGTTTTACTCGCGTTCTGCCATATATTGAATGGTATAGCAGTCTCGGATGATGACTCAGTACATGCTGAGATTCAAAGGGGGCAGGTGACCGAAGCCCACAGGTAAGTCAAGAACATTGAGACCTGGGAGAAGGTTTGAAATTTAGGGGGAACATAGGCTGTTACAGCAGGGATAAAGGAGAGACCAGACAGAACTGGGGGTGAGGGAATCAAATCTGTATCTGAGGGGTCTATATACTAATGCAAGAAGTATGGTGAATAAGGAGGAAGAAATCAAAATACTAGTAAATAAACACAACTAATACATAGCTGGCATCACAGAGATGTGGTGGGATATTATGCATGCCTGGAATATTTGTATAGAAGAATACAGCTTGCTCACGAAGCACAAGCAGGGAAAAAAAGGGATGAGCTGTTGCCTTATATTTTAAAAATGTATACACGTCGACTGAGGTTGAGATGGAAATAGTAGACAGACTTGTTGATGTCTCTGGGTAAGGATAAAAACGGTAAAAAACAAGGGTGATGTCATGGTAAGGGTCTACTGCAGACCACCTAACCAGGAAGAAGGGTGGATGAGGCTTTTTTTAAACAACTAACAATCATCCAAAGCACAGGACTTGGTGGTGATGGGAGTCTTCAACTACTCAGACATCTGTTGGGAAAATAACACCGCACTGCATAGGAAAGATAGGAAGTGTGGCAAGAGACCACTCTGGCTTAACCAGGAGATCTTCAATGATCTAAAAATAAAAAAGTGTCCTACAAAGAGTGGAAACTAGGTCAAATTACAAAGGATGAATAGAAACAAATAACCCAAGTATGTAGGGACAAAATTAGAAAGGCCAAGCCACAAAATGAGATTAAACTAGCTGGAGACATAAAGAGTAACAAGAAAACAGCCTACAAATACATTAGAAGCAAGAGGAAGACCAAGGGCAGGTTAGGCCCATTACTCAATGAGGGGGAGAAAACAAGAACAGAAAATGTGGAAATAGCAGAGGTGCTGAATGACTTCTTTGTTTCAGTTTTCACCAAGAAGGTTGGTGGTAATTGGTCATCTAACATAGTGAACATCAGTAAAAATGAGGTAGAGTCAGAAGAGGGTAAAATAGGGAAAGAACAAGTAAAAAATTACTTAGATAAATTAGATGTCTTCAAGTCACCAGGGCCTGATGAAATGTATCCTAGAATACTCAAGGATATGACTGAGGAGATATCTGAGTCATTAGCGATTGTCTTTGAAAAAAGTCTGATATTAAGTCTGATATAAAGTCTGATTGATATAAAGTCTGCTGCAGTTTCCACGATATGCATCTGATGAAGTGAGCTGTAGCTCACGAAAGCTTATGCTCTAATAAATTGATTAGTCTCTAAGGTGCCACAAGTACTCCTTTTCTTTTTGCGAATACAGACTAACACGGCTGTTACTCTGAAACCTGTCTTTGAAAAGTCATGGAAGATGGGAGAGATTCCAGAAGACTGAGAAAGGGCCAATATAGTGTCAATTTATAAAAAGGGAAAATAGGACACCCAAGGAATTACAGACCAGTGGGCTTAAGTTCTGTGCCCAGAAAGATAATTGAACAAATAAGTAATCAATTTGCAAATATCTAGAAGATAATAAGGTGATATGTGACAGTCAGCATGGACTTGTCAAGAACAAATTGAGTCAGACCACCCTGATAGCTTTCTTTGACAAGGTAACAAGGCTTATGGATGGGGGAAAGTGGTAGATGTGGTATATCTTGACTTAGTAAAGCTTTTGAATGTGTCTCACATGACCTTCCCATAAACAAACTCGGGAAATGCAACCTAGATGGAGCTACTATAATATGGTTACAAAACTGGTTGTAAAACCATTTCCAGAGAGTAGTTATCAGTGGATCAGTCATACTGGAAGGACATAATGAGTGGGGTCCCGCAGGTATCAGTTCTGGGTCTGGTTCTGTTCCATATCTTCATCAATGGTATAGATAATGGCATAGAGAGTACACTTATAATGTTTCTGGATGATACCAAGCTGGGAGGGGTTGCATGTGCTTTAGAGCATAGGATTCAAATTCAAAATGAGCTGGACAAACTGAAGAAATGGTCTGAAATAAATAGGATGAAATTCAATAAGGACAAATGCAATGTTCTTCCTTTCAGAAGGAACAATCAGTTACATACAAAGTGGGAAATGACTGCCTAGGAAGGAGAAATGTGGAAAGGGATCTGGGGGTCATAGTGGACCACAAGCTAAATATGAGTCATAGAATCATAGAATATCAGGGTTGGAAGGGACCTCAGGAGGTCATCTAGTCCAACCCCCTGCTCAAAGCAATCCCCAACTAAATCATCCCAGCCAGGGCTTTGTCAAGCCTGACCTTAAAAATATCTAAGGAAGGAGATTCCACCACCTACCTAGGTAACACATTCCAGTGCTTCACCACCCTCCTAGTGAAAAAGATTTTCCTAATATCCAACCTAAACCTCCTCCACTGCAATTTGAGACCATTACTCCTTGTTCTGTCATCAGCTACCACTGAGAACAGTCTATATCCATCCTTTTTGGAACCCACTTTCACGTAGTTGAAAGCAGCTATCAAATCCCCCCTCATTCTTCTCTTCTGCAGACTAAACAATCTCAGTTCCCTCAGCCTCTCCTCATAGGTCATGTGTTCCAGTCCCCTAATCATTTTTGTTGCCCTCCGCTGGACTCTTTCCAATTTTTCCACATCCTTCTTGTAGTGTGGGGCCCAAAACTGGACACAGTACTCCAGATGAGGCCTCACCAATGTTGAATAGAGGGGAACAATCACATCCCTCGATCCGCTGGCAATGCCCCTACATATACATCCCAAAATGTCGTTGGGCTTCTTGGCAACAAGGGTACACTATTGACTCATATCCAGCTTCTCGTCCACTGTAACATCTAGGTCCTTTTCTGCTGAACTGCTGCTGAGCCATTCGGTCCCTAATCTGCAGCAGTGCACTTGTCCTTTTTTAACCTCATCAGATTTCTTTTGGCCTCTAATTTGTCTAGGTCCCTCTGTATCCTATCTACCTCTCCTCCCAGTTTAGTGTCATCTGCAAACTTGCTGAGGATGCAATCCACACCATCCTCCAGATCATTTATGAAGATATTCAACAAAACCAGCCCGAGGACCGACCTTTGCACACTCCACTTGATACCGGCTGCCAACTAGACATGGAGCCATTGATCACTACCCGTTGAGCCCGACAATCTAGCCAACTTTCTATCCACCTTACAGTCCATTCATCCAGCCCATACTTCTTTAAGTCAACCGTGTATTGCTGTTGCAAAAAAGTGAACATCGTTCTCGGATGTATTAGCAAGTGTGTTGTAAGCAAGACACAAGAAGTAAATTTTCGGCTCTACTCTGCACTGGTTAGTCCTCATTTGGAATATTTTGTCCAGTTCTGGGCACCACATTTCAGGAAGGATGTGGAAAAATTGGTGAGACTCCAGAGAAGAGTGACAAAAATGATTAAAGGTCTAGGAAACATGACCTATGATGGAAGATTGAAAAAATTGGGCTTGTTTAGTCTGGAAAAGATGAGGGGGGACATGATAACAGTTTTCAAGTACATAAAGGGTTGTTACAAGGAGGAGGGAGAAGAATTGTTCTTCTTAACCTCTGAGGATAGGACAAGGAGCCATGGGCTTAAATTGCAGCAAGGGTGGTTTAGGTTGGACATTAGGAAAAACTTCCTAACTGTCAGGGTGGTTAAGCACTGGAATAAATTGCCTTGGGAGGCTGTGGAATCTCCATAATTGGAGATTTTTAAGAGCAGGTTACACAAACACCTGTCAGGAATGGTCTAGATAATACTTAGTCTTGCCTTGAGTGCAGGGGACTGGACTAGATTACCTCTTGAGATCCCTTCCAGTCCTCTGATTCTGTGATTCTGTGCTGTTTGTTTTAAGAACACTTTCACTGCAGATTTGACAAAGTGCAAAGACAGTTTAGAAATCTGATATTGGAACCTTCTTTGTGTTTTATCACATGTGCAGTGAAAGTGTTCTTAAATCAAACAACATATGCTGGGTTGTAATCCAAGACTTCCATAACAGAAAATACACGGCAGAATGCAGGTAAAACCATGTAGCAAGAGACATACAATTCTCCTCCAAGTAGTTCAGTCACAAATTTAATTAACAGATTATTTTTTTAACAAGCATCGTCAGCATGGAAGGATGTCCTCTGGAATGGTGTCCGAGGCATGAAGGGGCATATGAATGTTTAGCATATCTGGCACACCTTACCACAAGTACCTTGCAATGCTTGCTACAAAAGTGCCATGTGAATGCCTATTCTCACTTTCAGGTGACACTGTAAAAATAAAGCAGGCAACACTAACTCCTGTAAATGTAGATAAACTTGTTTGTCTTAGCGATTGGCTGAACAAGAAGTAGGACTGAGTGGACTTTTAGGCTGTAAAGTTTTACATTTCTGTGTTTTTGAGTGCAGTTATGTAACAAAAAACCTATATTTGTAAGTTACACTTTCATAATAAAGAGATTGCACTACAGTATATGTATGAGATAAATTGAAAATATTATTTATTTTGTTTATCATTTTATAGTGCAAATATTTGTTATAAAATAATAATATAAAGTGAGCACTGCACACTTTGTATTGTGTTGTAATAGAAATCCATATATCTGAAAATGTAGAAAAACATCCAAAAATATTTACTAAATGTCACTTGGTATTCTATTGTTTAACAGTGTGGTTAATCACGATTAATTTTTAAAATCGTGATTAACTTTTGAGTTAATCACATGAGTTAACTGCTATTAATTGACAGCCCTAAAAATACTATTTCTTTTGTTTCTTTTTTACAGTTTAAATATTTGTAATAAAAGATAAACATAAAGTGAACACTGTATACTTTACATTCTGTGTTGTAATTGAAGTCGATATATTTGAAAATATAGAAAACATCCAGAAATATTTAAATAAATGGTATTCTAGTATTAACAGCATGATTACGCGCACAATTAATTGCAAATATTTTTAATTGCTTAACCTCTCTACTAAATATGGAAATATTTAAAGGTAGAATTAGAAATAGTACACACACACAGAGACATGCACACAAAACATTAAAATAATATTTTTAGGCTTGCAAAGTCAAGCCCTCAAAAGTTAGGAAATGCCAGTATTAAGGTTTGCCGTGACACCTTATGTTGGCCTCCTTGTGAGTATGCATCATGATACTGTCATTAATTACATGATCTCATATTATTTTTTCCACAGGACCCCTGCCTCATTCAGTACACAGGATGGATCTGCGGTGATTGGTCCTTTGGGATTGAGAGTAACTGGAATATTCTTAAAAGAAAGAGTGGTGGGAAGGGGGGGAAGATCTACAACCTATACTGAAAGATGACCCATCACTCTCACAGATCTTGGAGACAGGCCAGTCCTTGCTTACAGACAGCCCCCCAACCTGAAGCAAATACTCACTGGCAACCACACACCACACAACAGAACCACTAACCCAGGAACCTATCCTTGCAACAAAGCCCGTTGCCAACTGTGTGCACATATCTGTTCAGGGGACACCATCAGAGGGCCTAATCACATCAGCCACACTATCAGAGGCTCGTTCACCTGCACATCTACCAATGTGATATATGCCATCATGTGCCAGAAATGCCCCACTGCCATGTACATTGGTCAAACTGGACAGTCTCTACGTAAAAGAATAAATGGACACAAATCAGACGTCAAGAATTATAGCATTTAAAAACCAATCGGAGAACACTTCAATCTCTTTGGTCACTCGATTACAGACCTAAAAGTGGCAATTCTTCAACAAAAAAACTTGAAAACCAGACTCCAAGGAGAGACTGCTGAATTGGAATTAATTTGCAAACTGGATACAATAAACTTAGGCTTGAATAAAGACTGGGAGTGGATGTGTCATTACACAAAATAAAACTATTTCCCCTTATTTATTTCCCCTCCTACTGTTCTTGTAAACTGCTAGAAATGGCCCACCTTGATTATCACTACAAAAGGTTTCTCCCTTCCCCACTCCACCCCTGCTCTCCTGCTGGTAATAGCTCACCTTTCCTGATCACTCTTGTTATAGTTTGTATGGTAACACCCATTGTTTCCTGTTCTCTGTGTATATAATATCTCCCCACTATATTTTCCACGGTATGTATCCGATGAAGTGAGCTGTAGTTCACGAAACCTTATGCTCTAATAAATTTGTTAGTCTCTAAGGTGCCACAAGTCCTCCTTTTCTTTTTACGGATACAGACTAACACGGCTGCTACTCTGAAACCAGAATATTCTTGTGATTTTTGGTGTGAAGGACCATTTACCACAAAGGCAGGCTTGCCTGGGTGGCAAGGTACACTGGAGTACCCAAGGAAACTGTCTGTGACTGCATGTTAAAGCTGTTATAGTGCTTGAGGGTTCACACTTATTACTCGATTCGAGAAATCTAAGTTTAGAACACACAACCAGTTTGCGGTGCACTGTTTCCTCACAGCCTTCCCTGAGGCTGATACTCACGCTCCCAAACCACTCTAGACAGCTTGACACTGTGGTCCTCAGTTTATTTTCAGAATAGCGACAGATGCCTTAACCCTAGCCATCACTAGTGAGGAGGGAGTAGTACTGCTTATGCTCATTGCCTGTCAGCTGAGACTGCCAACAAAGATGCTAGGGACAATTGTGGTGGCTGGTTTTGTGATGTTGACATTTATCTACGACAGCTATGCTGAAAACACAAAATAGCTATCAGAGAGCAAAAAATACCTAGTCACTACCAACCTGGTCCTCAACCTGGATTGTGGTGAAATCGTGGCTTCCTTGAAGTTAGTGAGAGTTTTATTGTAAAAGCTTTATATCTCAGATCAATACATTTCTCTCTGATTTCAGTTTCATAAGGATAATGTGTTCATTGTTTGTCATTATTAGCTTTGCTTCAAAAGTTAACATTTTTCCTATTAATATTCAAGGAGATCTAGGGCTAGTAATCAATTCCTGAGACCTAGTTTTACATAGTTTCCCACTAGATGCTTATTATTATGAATTCTCACACTGGAATATCTGGACTCCCTTGGAACAAGTGTTAAGTAATGTGTTAATTATTTCACTTTCAGAAGATAAATTATAGTTGGGAACTATGTAGCTTTTTACTTCTTGAATAAACAAACTTCAATCAGTATGAATCTTCCAGACACTTATTAAAGTTGACAGCAACAAAAATGTAAGAGAAATTTAAATTTTTGAAAGGCACATTGACCTTGGAATCCTTTTAACTATATGGCATCAACATAACTAATTGGTTTTTTAAAGATTTATTCATTTAAATGGGTATGTAGTGAAGTTATCTACACGTGTAAATATTCATAGACAGACTCCCAATAAACTGCCATAAACTGGCACATACGCAAAAGTTTTCATTTCTACTAATATTTTTGTGCTTAAGTTTGATAATGTTATCAGTGATATCCATAATTTTAACTAGGTCTGCATGAGCTTTGAAGTGCTTGCCTCAGATTGCATTTAAAGATGGTTTGAGAAAGCTCTGATTTGCCTTTGATTCTAGCCCACACTGAGTTTGCCAAAAATCCAAAGTGCTCAATCAGAACATTGTTCAGAAGTTGAGCTTGGAAATCCTCCTTTTCAATCAAGTGGTGAAACCCAAAAGAATATGGAAAAAAGGAAGAAAGGAAGAAAGTTACAAAGCAGTCTATATTTTGGATATAGCCTTTGGGAATAAGTACAGTAACTTTGTATGTGACTTCCAACGAGAGTCAACTGCCTTTCAATGAAATATTTTTTGCAGCAATAGTTTGCCATTGAGTCCCACCAAAGCAGTATTAATTCTTAGTAAAGCCCTCCATTACCTCAGGTTTATCAACATATGAATGTATTAGACTATACATTTGGGCAGTTGAGGAAAGAATATGTCCATCAAAACAGCCAAATGTTGGAAATGAAAATGAGATTTTCCATAGCATAGGAAAGAGAAAAAATAACACCTATATTACACATAGTGTTTTTTCTCTTGAAAAGATGCTGCCTTAAGTAATGCATGAGAAAGAAACTCAGATACAGTAAACGTGAGCAATGGGCATTAAAATTATGCAACTGACTCAGGATAAGTACAGGCAAAGTTTTAGGATCATTGAAAGTATGAAATAATTTCCACATTAAATCTTCCTGCCTTGCACAAAATCTGTAAAGAAAACCTGAGTAATATGGAATATGAATGTTTTCATTCTGAATTTACAAGATGTATCAAACTCAAAGATAAGTTGTGTTTTTGTTGTTTGTTTGGCTTAGAGTACTGGTTCTTAGTGTCCATATTACTAGTGAACATTTTATCTTGAGTCTCTTTCTATACCCAACTAAAGCATTACCTCAAGTGCAGAGCTTACAGATCTTATTCATGAAGGTTTCAAATGACAGGTTACCCTTGAACATCCAATACATTTCTGGTAAGGATCTGGAATTAGAATTGAAGGGATGATTAAAAACTTGTCCAAACAGTTACTTTTTGTATGATGGTGTCCATCCTGAAGTATATCAAAGCGCTCTCTCTCACTCATTTCTGCAAATGCTGGAAAGCACTATATAAATATAAAACCTAATTTGGGCTATATCTACCCAACACTGGTGGCGGTATGTAGTGTAGCTGCCCACCATAGTGAACAGAGAGCCATGGTAGGGAATGTTCTTGGGTACATAACCACATCCTTCAGACTTGTCTTTGCTTTACTTACCTTAGTCATGCCTCACATCTATAATGCTAGTTATATCTGTATTATGGGGTCGATGCATATATGTTCATTACACGCCACAAAAAGAAGCATGCAGTGTGGATGTACCCTATCTGGACTTTTTCTTATGTATATATTAAGGTAGCACTCAACTTCTGAATGCTTGACTTTCCAAACTTAATGTTCTTTTAATGTAGAATTTTGGATGTTCATATCTATCTATCTATCTAATTCTACATTAAAAGAACACACACACACACACACATATATAACATCAAAAAATCTACATTAAAAGAACATTAAAGTTGCAAAGTCAAGCACTCAAAAGTTCAGTACAACCTTAATCTGGCTTCCTTATGCATTTACATCATGGCAAAGTCTTTAATTACATGATCACATAGTATTATTTCCACAGGACCCTTACCTCATTAAGTGCACAGTGAACTGGAATAAAGCCAAATTAATATATCCTGGATCACCTCCCCAAATACAGGTAGCCGTGGACCTAAAATAAATTGACAATAATTTATAATTTAATAATTTAGGGATATAAATCCTCAGAATTAGAAAAGCTATCTTAAGTCACAATCTTATTATTAAAAAATAACTAACCATCTCACAAGCTGGGCTGCAGACACACTTTCATTAGTAGGACAGGTTAACATCTTTACAAAGGTCAATTTAGGGAGAATGGCCAATCCTTTTAAAAGTAGCCCCTTATTCACTTTCCATGGAGGTCTTTAAGAAGATGGTGTTCACATAATTTAGAAGGACCAAGAAAAGTAAATTAATATTGTTTCTTTTCCTCTCCCTGGATGAGGCTTAGTACTCCCTAATTTATGTTGCTACTTTCCTTTTTTTTTTTTATAAAACAGGCACCTCAATGAAAAAAAGCATGACAGCAAAAAACAATTGTAACTTCATTTCACCTGCTGAATTGGTTTCCACAAACAAAAGGAATGCGGGGGTGGGGGTTGGGGGACATTATGAGAACCTGGACTCATTTCATCACCCAGGGTCTAGAGAAATCACAGGAATAAGACTCAAATTGCAGTTTGGTAGCATCCCTGGTTACAGAACATATCATAAATTCAAAATAGTTTCCCCATACAAAGTGACCATTAAGGTCATTGTGTCCTCAAATTCCACTTTTACTTGTCATCTCTCAAGTTCCCTAAATCTGCATGTTAATGAATAGGAGATGGATTATTAAAATTAGAACATTATTTTATTGGTCACAGGTCACTCTCTTCAACTAAAATAATAATAAAAAATGAACTCACAACATTTAGATGGCTGAGCTGTGATGACCATAGCCACATCTTCCTGAAGGACAGTACATACATGTGCTGATAAGAAATTACATCACACGCTGATTTGCAACACATACCAAATCTAAAGGACTTTTGGGCCGGAAATCTTGACACAGAATAGGCAGATGACTCCTGGCCAGGGTCCTGTGGAAAAACTCACCACAGAACTAATAGCTATAAGCACAGCTTTGTACAGGACTTACTTTACACCTACCAGACACACCTTATTCTCATGAGATCTTATATCTCTGTCACTGGGGCATATACAAACTTGCCTTTGTTCTCCATGTTTTAGTCTGGTTCCACCTTTGTTGGAGGTGACAGAAGCAATAAAAGCCTCCAAATTCTCCATAAACCTGTGCTTTGTATTCTCCATATAGACTGTGACCTTGTGGTACACAAATATTCTGACAAGCATAATACATCTATTTCCTTAGAGCACAAAGATGGATTGCACTTAACAAGAAATTAGGTATTCCTCTACAGTTTGCTCTTTAGACGTCTGAAGTCACAACTAATGTCACTGGAGAAAGCATATTCCTGTTCCAGGAATCCCCCAGAAGAATTTCTCTTTATCTGTGAAACCTATAGGGAACTTTTCCAAATCTCTATTAACCAGAGGTATAACTAATAACAAAAATATATATAAAAATGAAGGCACCTGGTTGGCAAAGATGTAACGGTTTTAATTTTATTTTCCTTACATTAATTCTAATGTCACAGTTTAACAAGTGCTTCATCGTTAGACCTGTGATTCAGAAACCCTGCCTATTGCTTGAACCTACAGGGCTGAATCATGCCCAAAAGAGGCAGAGTCACATTGGGAAATGGGGGGTGGGGTTTGATCCTAGTGTTGGTACTTGTCTACTTGTCTGCATTAGACGTCAGGCCCAAAGGTGGTTTACGGTAGCTCCAGTTGTACCATTAGCATTAACCTCTAGACTTCATGCAGCACTCCAGTGCCTGAGGGAGAAAAGGGATATGGTTGTGCCACTACCCTTCTTAAACATGTTCCCTAGGGGCTCTTTAGTGCTGCTGGCAGCATTACTTGGCTGTACATCTTGTGCTACAGATGGCTGAGTGCCAAATTATGGTTGCTTCCTAAACTAAGGGGAAGAGTAGGGTTCCCTTCCCCCTCTTCACCCTCTAGTGTAGCTTCAGAGAGGCTGTTATATACTTAGCCATTTAATAGACTTTAGTGGCTTTTTATTCTATACATGTTTTTGAGAGACATTTGGATGGTTATTATCATGTAAGGGGGATTTACTCTAAATATTAGAATGCCACATTCTGAACTTGTTTGTGTAATAACAAGGGCGTTACTGAAAGAAACGTAGGGTACTTTAAATCTTTATTAGTATTTTATTAGGGGCATAAGCCAGAGCTTAATGCCTCATTTTGCTAGGCACTGAAGAAAGGAGCAAAACAGCCAGTTTCTGCCCAGGAGGTAACAATCTAGGATTAGGGAGCAACAAGAGGGGAAACAGTGAGATAATCTTCTCAGTATCTTAGATCTATAAGCTGATGCAAAGAATTTGGGGAATAAGCAGGAAAAACTGGAAGCATTAGTACATAAGATAAATTTTGCCTTAACTGGTATCACTGTGACTTGATGGGATAAATCTTATGACTTGCACATTGGTATAGAGTGGTGTAGTTTGTTCACCGGGGGAAGGAGACCAAAGCCCTGAGGTAAGTGGGGAAGTGGGATACCAGAAGGAAGCACGAGCAGAAGAGCGTGAGAGGTGAGGGCTCCTGCCTCATACTGAGAAAGAGGGACGATCAGGGAGTTCTCAAGTGCCTATACACAAATGCAAGAAGCCTGGGAAACAAACCTGGAAGTCCTGGCACAATCAAGGAATTATGATGTGACTGGAATAACAGAGACTTGGTGGGATAACTCACATGACTGGAGTACAGTCATGGATGGATATAAACTGTTCAGGAAGGACAAGGAGGCCAATGGCATTTTGGGATGTATAAGTAGGGGCATTGCAAGCAGATCGAGCGACGTAATCGTCCCCCTCTATTCAACATTGGTGAGGCCTCATCTGGAGTACTGTGTCCAGTTTTGGGCCCCACGCTACAAGAAGGATGTGGAAAAATTGGAAAGAGTCCAGCGGAGGGCAACAAAAATGATTAGGGGACTGGAACACATGACTTATGAGGAGAGGCTGAGGGAACTGGGATTGTTTAGTCTGTGGAAGAGAAGAATGAGGGGGGATTTGATAGCTGCTTTCAAATACGTGAAAGGGGGTTCCAAAGAGGATGGATCTAGACTGTTCTCAGTGGTAGCAGATGACAGAACAAGGAATAATGGTCTCAAGTTGCAGTGGGGGAGGTTTAGGTTGGATATTAGGAAAATCTTTTTCACTAGGAGGGTGGTGAAGCACTGGAATGGGTTGCCAAGGGGGTGGTGGAATCTCCTTCCTTAGAAGTTTTTAAGATCAGGCTTGACAAAGCCCTGGCTGGGATGATTTAGTTGGGGATTGGTCCTGCTTTGAGCAGGGGGTTGGACTAGATGACCTCCTGAGGTCCCTTCCAACCCTGATATTCAACCATGATTTTATGATTCTATGAAGAAAAGACAGGCAGGGAAAAAAAGGGACAAGGATTTGCATTACACATCAAGAATATATACACTTGTTCTGAGGTCCAGAAGCAGGTGAGAGGCAGACCATTTGGAAGACTGTGGGTGACGATAAAAGGGGAAAGGACAGGGGCGATGTCATGGAAGGGATCTGCTAAGTAAAGGGGTGACTACCTAGATAAAAGTAATATATGGCAAAAAAACATATCCATTGTCCTTATTCTGCTCAACTACCTCCTTCCTGTCCTTAGAATAATGAAATCTATCATTTCACGATCACCTTCACCCAAACTGCCTTCCATCTTCAGATTCTCAATCAATAACTCACCAATTAGTCAGGGAGATAGCCTTTCAAGACTTAATTCTGGTATAGAAAAGCTTTGGTTTACAGAACCTGTCATGAATAAAGGCTAAAAGTCTGGGGGAAAAAAGACTGAAGGACCATGTGACCAAAAGCACCCCTGTATTCACACCATACATATTATTGTAATAATCTTTGTACAAAACGTGCCTTGTGAGGTATCATGTGAAAACAAATAACTTGTTGGTCAATATCGTGGTGAAATATGTATAACTACATTATATGCAAAGTTTTGAATTCCCACTGCACAATGTTGTTAGCAGATTGTCAAGTTTCCTCCCCCACTCTGAACTCTAGGATACAGATGTGGGGGCCTGCATGAAAACCTCCTCAGCTTACTTTTACCAGCTTAGGTTAAAACTTCCCCAAGGTACAAATTAATTTTATTCTTTGCCCTTGGAATTTCCACTGCCACCACCAAACTTTAACTGGGTTTACTGGGAAATGTAGTGTGGACACATCTTTCCCCCCAAAATCCTCCCAAACCTTGCACCCCACTTCCTGGGGAAGGTTTGGTAAAAATCCTCACCAATTTGCATAGTGACCACAGACCCAAACCCTTGGATCTTAGAACAATGAAAAAGCATTCAGTTTTCTTACAAGAAGACTTTTAATAGAAGTAAAGGAATCACCTCAGTAAAATCAGGATCGTAAATACCTTACAGGGTAATTAGATTAAAAAAATAGAGAATCCCTCTAGGCAAAACCTTAAGTTACAAAAAAGACACACAGACAGGGATAGTCATTCTATTCAGCACAGTTCTTTTCTCAGCCATTTAAAGAAATCATAATCTAACACATACCTAGCTAGATTACTTACTAAAAGTTCTAAGACTCCATTCCTGGTCTATCCCCAGCAAAAGCAGCATATAGACAGACACAGACCCTTTGTTTCTCTCCCTCCTCCCAGCTTTTGAAAGTATCTTGTCTCCTCATTGGTCATTTTGTTCAGGTGCCAGCGAGGTTACCTTTAGCTTCTTAACCCTTTACAGGTGAGAGGATTTTTCCTCTGTCCAGGAGGAATTTTAAAGGGGTTTACCCTTCCCTTTATATTTATGACACAGAAGTTTAAATGTACACAGCCTTGACTATGCAAAATTCAACTTGTCTATCCTAAACAAAGGAATGTGTGTTTACTCCATTTACATGTAAGTATTGAATAGGGTCCTTGAAGCAAGAAGAGGAAGAAATGCAGGCGACAAGGCAAATCTGTCTTTCAGCATACAGAAGAAAGATCATGGAGCCACCTTTGCCACCAGACCCCATGTTGCCTTCTTTACTGCTAAAATAAACTTTGCTTTGCTGGGTAATCCTCAGAAGAATCCACTTCGAAGTGTGACTCGCCTATAAAAGTGAGGGGTAATCCCTTCCCCAAAGGCATCCATCTCTCTCTCTTTCTCTGTCTCTCTGTCTCTCTCTCTCTCACACACACACACACCCCTAAGAAGACAAAGGAATCAACCCTTTTACTTTGAGGGAAATCATGACATGAGAATTTAGTCAGCCCTCTTTCTAGGAATATGTAGTCAGCATTCTACCTTCAACCAAGTCTAGGTTGTTAAGTTTTAGCTACTAGAAAGCATTTTATTTTTATTTCTCTTGTAACCATTTCTGACTTTAATACATTGCATTTCCTTAAAATCAATCTCATTGTAGTTCAGAACACATATTTTGGGACTGGGAGTGTGTTGGAGCCACCCTGCAAGTAGTAACCAAACGTGCTGAAAGCCAGAGTGAGACTGGAATGTTGCTGACAGGCTGCTGGGATCAGAGCTCCTGGGTAGGCATGTCGCTGTATACAGACACTCAGGGTGTGACCTGCATGCTGTTAGGCTGTTTGTGAGTGGCCCAGGTTGGGAGCTACAACAGCAAAGCAGTGTGAAACAACCAGGCTTATGGGGCAGGCAGTGACACAACCTCTCACTGGTCTGGATTGTACCCTGGAATGTGACAGATGCAATAACAGTTTTTGTATATGTTAAGGGCTGGGGATCAATTGTTTTACATGTATAATGAAGGCAGAGGAAGAAGTAATAGGCTTAATCTGCAGCATGGGAAATTTAGGTTAGACATTAGGAATAACTTTCTAAGTATAAGGATTCTTAAGGACTGGAATAGGCTTCCTCCAGAATTTCTGTATTTGGAGGTTTTTAAGAACAGGTTAGACACGCGCCCATCAGAGATGGTCTAAGTGTATTTGGTCTTGTCTCAGTGCAAGGGATGGACAAGATGACCTCTTGAGGTCCCTTCCAGCCCTATATATTTATGAGTCTATGATTATAACAGATGCAATAAGTGGGAGACAAATTAATAGTCAGTATATTTGAATATTAAGAGAGCCTCAGAAGTCTTATTATAAATAATAATAATAATCAAATGTCCTCTAGCTGTACATGTGTTATATATACTAATAAATTACTGTTATAGAAGGATTCAGAGGAACAGCCGTGTTAGTCTGTATTCGCAAAAAGAAAAGGAGTACTTGTGGCACCTTAGAGACTAACCAATTTATTTGAGCATGAGCTTTCGTGAGCTACAGCTCACTTCATCAGATGTTTACCGTGGAAACTGCAGCAGACTTTATATACACACAGAAATCATGAAACAATACCTCCTCCCACCCCACTGTCCTGCTGGTAATAGCTTATCTAAAGTGATCAACAGGTGGGCCATTTCCAGCACAAATCCAGGTTTTCTCATCCTCCACCCCCCCACACAAATTCACTCTCCTGCTGGTGCTAGCCCATCCAAAGTGACAACTCTTTACATAATCAAGTCGGGCTATTTCCTGCATAGATCAAGGTTTTCTCACATCCCCCCCACCCCCATACACACACAAACTCACTCTCCTGCTGGTAATAGCTCATCTAAACTGACCATTCTCCAGGTTTAAATCCAAGTTAAACCAGAACATCTGGGGGGGGGGGGTAGGAAAAAACAAGAGGAAACAGGCTACCTTGCATAATGACTTAGCCACTCCCAGTCTCTATTTAAGCCTAAATTAATAGTATCCAATTTGCAAATGAATTCCAATTCAGCAGTTTCTCGCTGGAGTCTGGATTTGAAGTTTTTTTGTTTTAAGATAGCGACCTTCATGTCTGTGATTGCGTGACCAGAGAGATTGAAGTGTTCTCCGACTGGTTTATGAATGTTATAATTCTTGACATCTGATTTGTGTCCATTTATTCTTTTACGTAGAGACTGTCCAGTTTGACCAATGTACATGGCAGAGGGGCATTGCTGGCACATGATGGCATAGATCACATTGGTGGATGTGCAGGTGAACGAGCCTCTGATAGTGTGGCTGATGTTATTAGGCCCTGTGATGGTGTCCCCTGAATAGATATGTGGGCACAATTGGCAACGGGCTTTGTTGCAAGGATAAGTTCCTGGGTTAGTGGTTCTGTTGTGTGGTATGTGGTTGTTGGTGAGTATTTGCTTCAGGTTGCGGGGCTGTCTGTAGGCAAGGACTGGCCTGTCTCCCAAGACTTGTGAGAGTGTTGGGTCATCCTTTAGGATAGGTTGTAGATCCTTAATAATGCGTTGGAGGGGTTTTAGTTGGGGGCTGAAGGTGACGGCTAGTGGCGTTCTGTTATTTTCTTTGTTAGGCCTGTCCTGTAGTAGGAAGGAGTCTCTAGATGCTTCTGGTACATATAACTTTATAAGCTTTTTCTTAGCAGGCAAGCATTGTTCAGGCACAGAAGAAATGCTGAATTATTGTTAGCTTTGTGATGTGATCTATTTTACGGGTAGCTGTTGCAAGCAGCAAAGGTGTTTACTCTCCACCTTAATCTCACCAACTAGAGTGAATTCTTGAAGCAGTGTTGCTCCTGGGAAATCAGGCATTGCTATGTGGGATAAGATTCCTGAAAGAGGATTTTGCATTTATGCTGCTTGACCACCTCTGTTCACAGACTGGTGTAAAATAACATAAAATAAACAGTTTTCTTTAAGAACGACCCATACTCTGTGTCAATGATTTACCTTCCAATGGGGAGTCAACTTGCAAAGTCCCAGTGTTTGTTACTACTTGGCAGAAGATCACTGATATATTAAAATGTAGCATTCTCTCTCCCATGATTATTTACAGAAGAAGGAAAAGTTTCCATAGTATGGTGCTGTTAAACTGATTCACTTAGGCCTTAAATGGATGCCAGTGAAATAGTGAACCCCAGGACTGAAATGGCACAGGCATGAAATTTATATATTCATATATAATATTCATAACTTCATATATTTAAACAGTGAATTCAGATGCATTGAAACTTATTATGAGGATATGTGGATTTCTAGTGCATTTTTCATCCAAAATGTCTTTCATTAGAGACATTTATCAATTATCAAATATAATTGGGATTATTTTGTTGCTGTTGGTGTTGTCATTTTGTATTACCTGCCTGCTTCCTTCTTTCCTTGCACAAATTTTCAAGGGCCCATGAGTTTACATTTAAACACTGAGCAAAAGCTTCCCAGACAGACATACATTTGACCAGGTCACTGACCCTGAAACACTACTGTCCCACTGTCTGGAGTGCCTCACAGCCATGAATGCCTACATCATGTCAGATTGTCAGAAAACAGGGCAGTCACCCCAAACTGGTGGTGTGTTCTATAATTAGATTTCACCAAGCCAATAACAAATGTGAACTCCTGGATCACTATACCGGTCTTACCATGGAGTCACAGACAGTCTCCTTGGATTCTCCAGTCTGTCTTGCCACGCAAACAAACTAGACTTTGTGATAAAGGTCATTTACACCAAAAATCACATCACATTTAGGTTGCTCCCAGTCCTAAGAGACCAGTCACTTACCACAGATCAATGGATACCTTACACCAAGGGCAACGGTGGTAGACAATTCTATAGTAAACTAACTAAAGGTTTATTAGGTAAGAAAAGGAAATGAGAGTTATTGAGAGGTTAAAGCAGATAAAATATATGTGCAGGTGAGTCACAGTCTATAATTCTATATAGTAGTGGAGATGTAGTAATAAGTCAATTTCCAAAAGTCTCTCAGGGCTCCCCAGAAAACTTCTGGGGATCTCCATCTTCTCATTCAGTTATTACATCCTGTTAGAATCCAAACAGTCCAGAGATGAACGGTCTTTCCCTGAATCCATACTTATAGCTTTTTTTTTCACAGAATACAGACTGACAGGTTCACTACACTTGTGGGCTTTTCCTTTGATGAGGTAGAGTGAGGAATGCATTTTGAGTCTTTGACCTCTGATCATCACAAGCAATGACCACTTGCTTTGAAATTAGTACTTTTCTGTTAAAGTTCTTCATTTGCATTCCACAATGCTTCTCTCTCTTTTGATGGGTTATTTAGTTACAGGGGTATACACAATGTAAATGTTTGCTATGACAGGATACAAGTGAAAACAATGCATGCACTATCCCATTAGTTTTCATGAAGTTTGAACACCAAATACATTCTTATGCATTTAACAATCACTTTGATCTATACTAATACACTAGTAAATTGGCCTGGCGCTTCGGCATGAGCTGGCACCTGGTCTGCCAGAATCACAACTACTTCTGGCTGTCTTCCCCTCAAAGTCAGCCTGGGAGCTGAACTTGCCAACAGCTGTCTACTCCCAGCATCCCTCCTGAAACTCTCTCAGAGACCTATTCCATCTCCTCCCCTCCCACAGCTCTCCAGTGGTTAAAATAGAGTTGATTGAAATGTGGTTGGGAAGGCAGCTGTGGGGGAGCACTGCTTACCCAAATTAAAGAGAGGAGGGAGAGCTCCCCTCATTTTTAGCTGCATTTCCTTGCTCTTATTTGAACCTTGCTTTCCTCCAATCACCCTAACATTCATTATCCTCTCTCCTCCTACTCTGCTCCTGCCTTACCCCTTTTTCTAGCAGCCAGAACATGGAGGAGTAGACACCCATCTCTCTTTCCAGCAACCAGGAGGGCATACAAAGCTTCCCCAAACACTCTGCTTCAAACAGCTGAATATAAATGTGGAGTAATCCCCACCCTCATCCCTTCCCAACTGCTTGAAGTGGAATATGGGGCACTCTCCAAAACCTATGCAGCCAGGTCCCCTGACTTTTGTTGCATGCCATGCAGTAAATTGGAAAATAGACAATAATCTGAAATATGTGGGGAAAATATATGCGGTAGCTTTCACTTACAATGAATATCATATGAGGTAATACTGCAAATAATGCATTTTTGAAGCTTGTTTTCAGAATGATATTCTGTTAGTCTAATGCTGCCACAGAATTCCTGGTTTGCCTCAGAATTCAGCATCAGCATACCACTTCAATCAGGGACTGCTGTCCCGAATTTAGGTGCAGTCTGTTACAATCATAGAATCATAGACTCTCAGGGTTGGAAGGGACCTCAGGAGGTCATCTAGTCCAACCCCCTGCTCAAAGCAGGACCAAGCCCCAATTTTTGCCCCAGATCCCTAAACGGCCCCCTCAACGATTGAACTCACAACCCTGGGTTTAGCAGGCCAATGCTCAAACCACTGAGCTATCCCTCCCCCCTGAATGTTTATAGTGTTTGCATATGTGTGTGGATTAAACCTCCTCCCTCCAACCTCCCTCCCCCCCACTTTACATTTAAAGAACATTTTTAAGGTTACTAAATCAGGCATTCAAAATTGGAAACAACCAGAATTTAGACTAACCGATTCATGGAGTTTTGCCATTGATTTCAATGGAATTGGGATTTCACACAAGATTTTAAGGCCAGAAGGGACCATTATGAGCTTCTAATAGGGAGTCCTGCATAGCACAGGCCATAGTATTTTACCTAGTAATTCTGTATCCAGCCCACAACTTTTAGCTGAGCTAGTGCGAGTATTTTAGAAAGACATCCAGTCTTGAAGACTTCAGCTGATGGAGGATATTTCATTTCCATTGGTAAGTTGTTCCAAATGCCTTTTTACCATTATTGTTAAAAAGATGTGTGCCTTATTTCTAGTCTAAATTTGCCTAGCTTCAGCTTCTAGCCATTGGATATCATTAAGGTTGCCTGGTGATTAATGAATATATAAATAGACAAAAAATCAACTAAAAATAAACAAACAAATAACTAAATAAAATGTGTGCCTTGGAATCCCACCCTCAGTTTTCTAGTTAGGATTAACAGCTTCTAAATGTCTTCTTTCAGAGTAGCAGCTGTGTTAGTCTGTATTCGGAAAAAGAAAAGGAGTACTTGTGGCACCTTAGAGACTAACACGTTTATTTGAGCGTAACCTTTCATGAGCTACAGCTCACTTCATCGGATGCATTTGAATGCCTGAACTGGTTTCTCAGCCAAATCATGCAAGTGAATCGATTAAGAAATAATTTGAAGAGGTAAAATTTGATGAACAATATGCAGCATTAATTCATGAAGAACAGATCATTTCATGCAAGCCCGAAGCCCAAACCTTTAATGCATATAGAATCCCAGTAGACAAAGAAGGATGCAGTAGATTTAATATATTGAACATTTATTAAAGCTAATGGTATCTTTATGTGTGAGATTCTATTAGATATTTTGAATGTGTTAGTTGAATATGAATCTGGTAGTAGAGATACAAAATCATCTAATGGCATAAAAAACTCATCAAACATAAAGAATTATAATAAGGAGAATTATCAATCAGGGTACCACAGGATCAGTCACAGAGGTCAGTAGTGGGCTCATTCACCAGACGAATATCGTCATTAATGAATTTGAAGTTGAGGTACATTGCACATTGATACAATTTGTTGATAGGTATTTTGAGACCACAGATCAGTATAGATATCTAGAGGGAGATTATACCACATTAGGACTGATTATAATGGGAAAAGAAGACAGTCAAAGATTGCAGAAGGATCAGTACAAACCTTATCAAACATATATAGAGGCAAGTGGTATTTAACACAAAGAAGTTTTTTTGGTTGATAACCTCATTCTATCTCCTTCTTTTGATTGAAGACGCTAAATTTGATTTTTATTCCCACTCTGAATCAAGAATAACAATGATTAAATTGTTAGTATGGAGCTGGAAAGGTACAGTACAATTTGCTCCCTCTACCCACCTAAAAAAAAAAACTAAGCAAAAAACCAAACAGAAGCAAACAATCTGAATGAGTCTGGACACTGAATTGCAGAAGTATGGCTTGGCATGCAAAATAACTACAACTGGCATGTAATTGATCAATTACACCTTGCAATAAGATAGTGCCCTCAGAACACATGAATTAATTTAGATAAATACAAGGTAATAAATACACTTAGGAAAATATAATATTAAGCAGAAGTACAAAATTAGCAAATGTGTAAGTTCCAATATGGAGAATAACTACAGCAAACCAGATCTGAGATCATGATGCTGTTGCAAAAAAATGTGATTGCTGTACTGTGATGTGTATAAACAGGTGTATCATGCATAAGAACAAGGGATACAGCCTTGGTAACATAAAATGTAGAGTGCTGTGCAAACTTTTGTGGTTCTCATTATAAAATAACATAAGCAAGCAAGAAAAAAGGTAACAAACATGAGTCCCAGGCCAGTGTTCAAAGCACTACAACACAATGCACTACAATACAGTATTTCCATTTAGTTCTCTTAAATGTATGTATCAATTTATCAAGGCAATGGATCAGTTTCCTCATTGCACCACCTGCTAGTACCTGACAGCAGTCAGGGAAGCTAATGATCCAATCATTGAGCTGAATTCCGCGAGCACCAGCTCAACGAATCCCAGCACTGTCATAACCGACAACCCCAATGTGCAGCCCAGTGACTGCTATGTCATTGGTCCAGATCTATGCGTGTTACAGCTCAACATGGAGGGTTTGTCAGTGATTTACTAGGCATTCTTGCTCATTGACATACTATCAACTTCATAGGCTTCCAAGAGACACATGTGGCAACTGCTGAAGCTGGGTGTTACAGTATCGATGGCTTCAACCATTTCTGCCATGTGGCACACACGAAGCATGGCTGAGCCACATACGTTCGGTCCAATATTGCAGATGCCATTCAGCTGATGTCTACTGATTTCTGTGACACCATGCAGATTGATGGGTTCTGGCTGGCAAATGTTTACAAACCTCCAAGCATGAGCTGGAACCAACAGGTTCTACCAAGCCTGCCACATCCAGCTATCTACGTTGCAGACTTCAACAGCCATCACACAGACTGGAGGTATAAGGAGGTTGAGACCAACAGTGAACAACTTGCAGACTGGGCATCTCGAAATGACCTCACCCTTATCCATGATGCTAAGCAGTGAGGCACATTCCATTCTTCTAAATGGGATCCTGACTACTCTCCTGACTTGTGCCAGGTCAGTTCAGTTCATGGCCATCCTCAGCCAGCAACATGCAAAGTCTTGGCTAACTTCCCACACAGCCAACACAGACCGTCACTGATCCATATCGGGCTACAGCTCCCAGTTGTCAAGAATTCCAAAAAGAAGTGGTGGAAGTTCCAAAAGGCTGAATGGGAAAAATAATGAGAAGCGCTGGAGAAGAGTGTGGTGACAAGACCAGCCTGGCATATCTTGGTAAATGAGACCTACTGTTGCTTCTGTGGTGCTATCTACAAAGCGGCCCAGAGAGCCACCCCATGCTGTTGCCGCCTGCTCTACATCCCCTGTCTTGACACAGAGAGCTCTGTCTTGCTCGAGCAGTATGAGGGATCTGGTGACAGAGATGTCGCTGACCGTCTGATCGAATCATTGGACGCTGCTCGCCATGCCAGATGGGAGGAGACGACCGAGAGGAGGAGCTTTACCTGCTCCAGCCACAAGTGTTGGAGTCTCCTCCGACGCCTTGGAGCAGTGCAGCAGTCACTGGCACTCTGCCGACCCCCAGTGACACCCAACCAGGTAGCTGGACACCCACTTAGAGTGGCCAGAGAACCTTTGGAGAAACAGGTGTGCAGACAAGTGAGGAATGAATGGCGTATGTTTAAATGTGTACACCAGATCAGAAGCTGCCCAGAACCATTCACTGTAACAGAGCTGGAATAGACACTGGGAAGCATCAAGTGTGGAACAGCTGCTGGCTATGACAATGTATCATATTTGTATGTATCAGAATTCCTGAAAAACCTTGGCCCCTGTGTTCGGCTTTGGCTTGTGAAATTCTTTACCAGGGTCATCAGTGAAGGGAGGCTACTGAAGATATGGCAAATGGCAAAAGTCATTGGCCTCCTAAAGCCTGGAAATGACCCAGGTCAAGCATCAAGCTATCGTCCGTATCATTATTGTCTTTGTCCTTCAAGGCACTGGGGCACTTGGTCCTACAACGCACGTTACCCGACGTGGTATTTTGAGCCCTGACCAAGCTGGCTTTCACTGAGGCCATAGCTCATGAGACCAAGTACTCATGCTGACCACATTTGTTTAAAATGGCTTCCAGATAAACTTGAAAACAGGCACTGTTTTCATCAACCTAACAGTGACGTATGATACAGTATGGCACACTGTCCTGCTCGTGAAGTTATCACGGGTCCTGCTACCTGGAGTCACAGGTGTCATTGAACTGTTACTCCGTGATAAGCAGTTCAGAGTCCATATGGGGGAGAAGATGAGTGCTTGGAGACAACAGAGCAATGGGTTACCCCAGGGCTTTGTGCTTTCTCCAACTCTGTTCAACCTTTACAACAATGGAGTCATGAAAGTTCATTTATGCAGATGACATCTGTTGCGGTACCCAGGCCTGAACATTTCACAAGCTTGATGCCACCTTAAACTGGGACATGATAAAGTTGGCTGACTACTGTAAGACTTCGCACCTCCAGCCAAGAATCATAAAAACAGTCCCCCGTTTGTTCCATCTTCATCATGCCAGTGCAACCTGAGAACTGAATGTTTATCTCAATGGTAAGCAGGCAAAGCATGAAGTAGAACCGATCTATTTAGGTGTGACCTGAGACCGCACAATGAGTTACCATGCCTACCTGAAGAAGACAACAGCTAAAGTTAAAACATGCAACAATTGTCTCAGAAAACTGGCAGGTTTGTCATGAGATGCCCGTGCTCCAACTCTGTGGACATAAGCTCTTGCCACCTCGTATTTGGTGGCGGAGTACTGCTCACCAGTATGGAGCTGATCGTCACACACCAAACTGGTAGATACGCAGTTACATGCTGACATATGTATCTTCTCCAGCATTCTGCATCCAACTCCATTCCCACAGCTTCCAGTTCTGAGCAATATTGTTCCTTCTCATATCAGACAAGATGTTGCCAAGGGCAAGTTACTGGAGAAAGTACATTCCAACTCAAGCCTGTTGCTTCACAATGACCTTTTACAATCACCAGCTGCAAGTTTGCCGTCACATAGCCCATTATGGTCTCATCCATCATGCCAGGATGTTAGGGCAGAAACACTCTGGTGAGAGGAATGGATATCTGTTATAATCCCCAAGCAGACCCTTGTCGCTGACCCTGCAGTTTGCCCACCTAGTTTTGATCTGTCCCATTGTCAATGGCCCCTGTTGAACAGGTTCCGGACCAGGCAAGGTCTCTGTGCAGCCAACCAGTATCACTGGGGCCTTTGTGACAGCCCTTTGTGCAGCTTTGGCACAACACAGATGATGATGCACATGGTCGATGAATGCCTGCTGACTAGGTTCAGTGGTGGCCTAGAAGAACTGCATGATGCCACTGAAGATGCCATTGCTTGGCTAGTCGACTATGCACATGCTAAATAAATTTTAAAAATCAAGTGATCCTTTGTTCTTGTATTACAGATCAGTGAAATGGAGGGAGTGAACAATTTCCACTATACCCTCCATAATTCTAAATATCAATATCAAATACTCTTTAACTTACCTTTTTCATACTAACTACCATAATTGTTGTTTTTTTGTTGTATGTAAGACCCACAATATATCTAGCTGTCTTGGCTGCCCTTCTCTGGACCTTTCCAATCTCAGATATATCTGAAAGTCAGAGGAACATAACTGGATACAATACTTAAAAGAAGCGTGCACCATGGTTGAAACAGACGAACCGCCAGACTGAAACATCCCAAACGTTAGCATGTTTAAAATCCAGATCCAAATTATATAGTATAACTTCATTTCTGTTTATAATAATTGGATTTAATGCCGACATGTTTTGTGTGCAGTATAATCTTATCTTGACTTTTAATAACCATCTAGAGCAGGGGACGGCAACCTTTCAGAAGTGGTGTGCCGAGTCTTCATTTATTCTCTTTAATTTAAGGTTTTGCGTGCCAGTAATACATTTTAACATTTTTAGAAGGTCTCTCGCTATAAGTCTATATAATATATAACTAAACTATTGTATGTAAACAAGGTTTTCAAAATGTTTAATAAGCTTCATTTAAAATTAAATGAAATGCTGAATGTACACCGCCGGCCCACTCAGCCCGCTGCCAGCCTGGGGTTCCATTCACCTAGGCCTTCAGCAAGCTGAACGGGGCCTGCAGCCAGGACCGCGGCTGGCAAGGGGCCGGCAGCCAGAATCCCAGACTGGCAGAGGGCTGAGCGGAGCCAGCAGCCGGGACCCCAGACCAGCAGGGGGCTGAGTGGCTCAGCCTGCTGCCTCTCAGCCCGCTACCAGTCTGGGAGTCTATCCACCGGCTCCTGCCAGCCAGGGTCCCGGCTGCGGGCCGCACTCAGCCCGCTGCCTTCTCCTACCTTCTCCCTGGTTCTAGCCATTCCCTTCCTCTCTCTGCACTGAGATGAGGGTGGGAGTGCGCTTAGTACAGGGCTGGGTGTGAAGGAGCAGGCTAGGGGTTGGGATGCAGGGTCTGGCCAGGAGCTAGAATGAGGGAGGGGGCTCAGGGTTGGGGCAGGAGGTTGGGGTGTGGAGCGTTTACCTGGGCAGCTCCCATTTGGTGCTAGGGGTGCAGGTGGGAATGTGTGTGTGTGTGTGCAGGAGCTCCTGTTTGGCGCTCAGGGTGGGGATGGGGATGTGAGGGGTGCAAGATTCAGGGCATGGGGTGTGTGGGGGGGGCTGGGTATGTGTGGGGGGTGCAGGAGTCAGGGCAGGGGCTGGGGGTGTGTGAGTAGGGTGCAGGAATCAGGGATGGGGGGGCTGGGTATTTGTGGGGGGTGCCAGACTCAGGGCTGGGGTTGTGGGAGGGTGCAGGGGTCAGGGCACGGGGCTAGGGTGTGTGGAGGGTGCAGGGGTCAGGGTAGAGGGCTGGGTGTGTGTGTGTGGGGGTGCAGGGGTCAGGGCATAGGGCTGGGGGTGTGGGCTGGGGTCGGAAAGGTGCTCCCAGCCCCCTGCCCAGAGAGGCTCACGGCAGGGGGCTGGAGGGGATACGTCAATTCCACCCCCTTCCCCAAGGTCCCTGGAGCAGAGAGCGCAAGTGTGCTGTGGCTCTGCTTTTCCCTCTCCCCCTCCGTAGCAAGGGCCTCCAGCTGATCAGCCTCAGGGAGGGAGAGAAGGAGGAGCAGGAACCCAACATGCTGGGGGAAGAGGCAGGGGGAAGGGGGAAGCTTGCCTGCCCTGCAAGGAGAGAGTGGTGGGCGGGGGGCGGAGAAGAGCGGGATGGGCCGGGCAGGATTTTTAATGTCATGTTGCTGTCTTCCGGGGTTCCCAGTAGACAGCAGTATGCCATTAAAAATTGGCTCACGTGCCATAGGTTGCCAACCAATCTAGAGGTGCATCCCTATTTTATTTGTTAGAAAGCTGACAATAGTTGGATTTTTAGCAATTGCCAAGAAGAACATTTTCTGTTTTCTCTAGTGGAAGAGTTATGGGTGGTCAGAAGAAAGGCCCTTAGATTCAACTGGTGTTATTTGAAAATATAAGTTACTATCTTTACTCTTAATTTTGAACTAGGTGATACTCTCCCAAACACCAAAGTTAGCATTAGACTTATTCCTCTCTTCCCTTCATTATTTAGATTCATACATTGGAAATATTCAAAGACTGAGCTAATCTAACACTGCTTGTGTCTGAATTCGTTGTCAGCCTGACTGAGAAGAACAAAGGACTGGAAGGAACTGCTAGAGGTCTGCGTACTACCAGAACATACTATTTGAAGCAGTAGTGTTATTCACAAACTTTTTGAAGTAACTGCTGTTATACAGTGAAAAGGTAGAGAACTTTGGCCAGCATCATGACTTAATAACTTTTGAAGGACTTTTTCTTAACATCTGAAGCAAGATAAAGAAGAGAGAGCTGGGGAGAAAGTCATGCAGCACAGAGCAGAAATGAAGAGGTAGGAGTCAGAAGTCTTGATTAGACTTCAAAAGTGACCCTCGTGACAAAGAATTTAAAAAGGAAAGACAAAAATTGACCTGTAGGGAAGACCTATTTTTATTTCTGAATGAAATCCAACTCGTGGTTTAGAAACACATTTTCCCTCCAGCATTACTAGTACCTATGTTTTTTGTTCAACTGTACGTATGTTATCAGTTTAATAGGCACTGTAGTAATGATTACATTTCTGTTTTCATTGCATTCCTAAAGTTGTTCATTTCCTAAGCTTCTGAGTGTGTGGCTTCTTCATTTTTTGCTAATTAACTTCTTCTGTTTCTCAACATTGCTTACAGTAGCTTGATATAATTATCTCCAGCTACATACCTGTTTAAACACAGTCAATAAATGCTAAGGTGTGTCAGTAACTGTGCCTGATGGTTGAGGGGAGTTTCCAGCTTGGTGGCCAGCAGTCAGAAGGAATCTCACACTATGCCACTAGGGAACCTAGTGGGGTATATGAATGACAGGTAATTCCTAGGGGAGTTAGGAGTGCACAATTAGTGCCATGAGAGAGTTTCTTGGAAGGGCGAACAATATTAGAGAGGATATTAGGATGCTGTTAGAGTAGGTCATTATAGGAAGAAAACCATTATGGACACTCAGGCTTCATTTTGAAATAATAACAATAATAAAATAGGCTTCAAATTGCAAGCCCAATGGACATATTTCTAGGGCTATGCCTAGTTTTGTTTTCCAGCCATTTGGTGTAAGGGGGATGGTCTACTGATAAAAGTTTGTTCTTAGTCTCATTTTACATGTATTTGTATTTATCCTATCCAAAGTTTAGAGCAAAAATCTGAAAACAAATATAAATGCCTTTATAGAGTTAATATGAAACCCCAAGATTGACAAGATGATTCATGGATGGGAGAGTGATCTTTTACCTCTGTATTTTCAGTCAAATACACCCTGAGTTGGTAGTGACTAGCAGTCATCATGATCTGATAGTTGTTTAGTGCCCTGTGTGAAATGACTTAATTGGACTCAGGTCAGTTTCTAATAAGTGTCCACATCTCCAAAACTGCCATAACAAATAACACTAATTATACTAAAACTACGCTTTCACTAGACGAGGTGGTCGCTTTAAGGCAGAGATGAGACACATGTTAATGCTAAGGAAATTTGTGCAGTTACTCTCTCTGGTATGCTTGCTCTATGGACAAACAATTGACTGTAATAATCTTGGGCTGCTAAATGAGCACCATACAAACAAGAGTAGGAGAATTTTTAGGCACCCTTCATAAACATTTACAATGATTTAAAACAGGGAACCTTTCCCAACATTATCATGGGTAGAGTGGGTTGGAAATTTTGGCAGCTGAGGAAGAGACGTTGAATGGCAATGATGTTCTGGCAGTACTGGAGTAGTTCTCAAGCTGAAGGGTTAATAGTTTTTATCCAGGTTTTCAGGAAAATATAGATGGGATGTGTCAGGTAGGTAGGTTTGTCACATGGTAATGGGGGAGTGTGGCAAAATACCTTGTTTGCCTCAGTAGGCTCAGCCCTTTTTAGCCTTGGAGACTCAGGTTTGGGGCAAGGCGAGTCCTTATAGGAGGCACAGGGTCCTGCTACTCCTCTCCTCAGTCAGTCCCTTGTGCTTGTTTTCCTTCCCTTCTAGGAGCGAGTGCAGCCTCCCGACTGGGAAGGTTTGATGTCTTGCTGCAAACAGCCTCCTGGCAGCCTCCCTGCTCCTCTCACTCCCTCACTCTCCCCCTCCTTCCACCCAGGGGAGGGTTTAAAAGGGTCCCAAGTAGTTGGAGTCAGCTGAACCTAATTGGTTCCCTAGCAATCCCCTTTCCAGCTGAACCTTATTGCCTTGTGGTTGTCTGTCCTCAGTGGATAGGGAAGGGCCTTTTAATCCCCTGGGACTAATTACTACCCCCATTTTGTAGCTGTTTGTCCTGGGTTTATCACAGGGAGGCATTTTTGACAGTTGGAGGAATCAAGATAGGGGTGATTATGTCTCACTATTGCTCGATAAAAACGTATTTTCCTCTTCTTTTACACATCAACTGTCCTTCCAGCTTCTGAAGTCATGTACTTCCTCCCTCTTTCCACCACAGTCTCCTTTGCCCATAGTGAATCCTGGTGCCTCCCCATATCTACAAGGAGAAACTTGTATCTCAGCTGTGATACTGCTCGGTTTCAGAAAGCAACTTCCTATTTAATTTTTGCATACAATAGCATACAGAGTCTTGGGTCTACCAAACTGTGATCTAGCACAAACTGGTAAGTGCTGGAATTTGGAGCCCTTCTGGCTGGGGACCAACTCGCTAAGCAGCTGTTCTGCAGAAAAGGACCTGGGGATTACAGTGGATGAGAAGCTGGATATGAGTCAGTACTGTGCCCTTGTTGCCAAGAAGGCTAACAGCATATTGGGTTGTATTAGCAGGAGCATTGCCAGCAGATCGAGGGAAGTGATTATTCCCCTCTATTGGTCACTGGTGAGGCCACACCTGGAGTATTGCGACCAGTTTTTGTCCCCCCTCTACAGAAGGAAGTGGACAAATTGGAGAAAGTCCAGGGGAGGGCAACAAAAATGATTAGGGGGCCGGGGCACGTGACTTAAGAGGAGAGGCTGAGGGAATGGGGTTATTTAGTCTGCAGAAGAGAAGAGTGAGGGGGGATTTGATAGCAGCCTTCAACTACCTGAACAGGGGTTCCAAAGAGGATGGAGCTCGGCTGTTCTTAGTGGTGGCAGATGACAGAACAAGAAGCAGTGGTCTCAAGTTGCAGTGGGGAAGGTCTATGTTGGATATTAGGAAACACTATTTCACTAGAAGGGTGGTAAAGCACTGGAATGGGTTACCTAGAGTGGTGGTAGAATCTCCATCCTTAGAGATTTTTAAGGCCTTGCTTGACAAAGCCTTGGCTGGGATGATTTAGTTGGTCTTGATCCTGCTTTGAGCAGGGGGTTGTACTAGATGACCTCCTGAGGTCTCTTCCAACCCTGATATTCTATGATTCTATTATTCTACTTCACTGCATGTCAAATCATGTAACTGTTCACTGGAGGACTTGGAAATTATACAGCTTCACTCCAAATTAATGTTCTATGTTGTTTAGTTCACTGGATGAAACTTGTATGACTTCAAGACTAATGGAATTCAATTGATGAAAAGAAACATTCTACCATTATCAATTCATAGATACATAGATATTAAGGTCAGAGGGACCATTATAATAATCTAGTCTGACCTCCTGCACAATGCAGGCCACAGAATCTCATCCACCCACTCCTGCGATAAACCTCTCACCTATGTCTGAGCTATTGAAATCCTCAAATCATGGTTTAAAGACTTCAAGGTGCAGAGAATCCTCCAGCAAGTGACCCGTGCCCCATGCTACAGAGGAAGGCGAAAAACCCCCAGGGCCTCTTCCAATCTGCCCTGGAGGAAAATTCCTTCCCAACCCCAAAGATGGCGATCAACTGAACCCTGAGCATGTGGGCAAGATTTACCAGCCAGACACCCAGGAAAGAATTCTCTGTAGTAACTCAGATCCCACCCCAACTAACATTCCATCACAGACCATTGGGCCTATTTACCATGAATATTCTAAAGATCAATTAATTGCCAAAATCATGTTATCTCATCATACCATCTCCTCCATAAACTTATTGAGTTTAATCTTGAAGCCAGATAGGTCTTCCTGGAGGGATGGATAGGCCTATTGATAATACATTACTAAAGTAAACTGTAAAATGCAGAAAATATGTGGATATTTTACAGCTTTTCTAGGTCAGAATAACTTTAATAATTGGAAACTTTGTCATCCTTCAGTCCTATGGTATATCTTCCATTGACAAACTCTGTTTGAATGTTACATAGTACGAATGGATTCTTAAGAGCCATAAACTTATAATAAACAGGGTTAAATACATTGGTCCTGATTAATTCCACTGTCATTCATCTTAAGTGTCATTGACACCTGTGCAAAGCGGGTGTCAAGTGCCTCCAAATCCCAATTCTCCACTCACAGGCATGGTAGCTTAATGGCCTCTGTGCACATGTGTAAATAACATAAGGTGTCAAACAAAAATAAATCAGGCCCATAGTAAATGGGAGAAAGGATCTGAACCAGGTTTTCCCACCTCTCAGGAGACTGCTTTACTTAGTGAGCTTATGAGATATTGTGATATGGGCCTCCCTCAGACTCTCCTATTGAAGTTGTTTCAGTTTGGATAAATAAATAAAGAGTGACTGGAGCAGGAGAATGGGCCCCTGGGTCTCTCATGTCGGTGCCCTAACCACTGGACTACAGAGACATACATACTCTCACTCACTCATCCAATGACGCTTTATGTATTTATACCCAGTGTACTTAAAGAGTCACAGGGCCAGAGAATGAGCAAGAGAGAAAATGACTCTGTAATTGGTGGTTAGGGCACCCACAGGGATGATCCAAGGCTCAGGCCTCCTGCTCCAATCACTCCTTAATTATTTATCTAATTTGGAAGAACATCAATAGGAGAGATTCAGGGAGCCCCACGTCAGAATATCCCATTGCTCCCTGGTCTGAGAGGTGGGAGGTCCTTGTTCAAGTCCTTTCCCCCTATGAAGCAGAGCGGGGGAATGGAACACAAGTCTCCCACATCTAAGGTGAGTGCTCAAACCACTGGGCTAAAAGTTATAAGGTGGACAGTGGTGTCACCACTTCCTCTTGTGGCAGCCAGACACTCAATGGGACCTGATCCAGAGTAGGCCCTGAGCATGACTACCAGATCAGGCTCCGCACACAAGTTAGGTGGCTGAATGCCTATGATCCCCATTTTTGAATCTCTTTGGAGCTTAGGCAAGAGATGGGCATCTGGAAGCCTAGAGTGAAGCAGCAGTGCGCATGCCCAGTGGCAGAAACTCAGATGCCAAACGAGGGTTGGTTGGGAGTTTTGTGGAGTGCAGTGCAACCTAAAACTGGGATTTAGGCTCCTCAACTAACACTTAGGTGGCTAAATTTGGAGTTTGGTCACCTAGTACCTTTGTGAAACCTTGCCATAAAGACTAATTGTCTGAGACTACATATTTCAGTTTCCCTATCCTTCATTTGGTTTACAACATACTTTGCTACCAGCAAAGTATCCAAGCCCTAACACTACACAGTTATTAAAATGGCTCCTTTATAAATAATGGAGCATTAGATAGTCTTTATACAGGGCTAAAGAAATTTTAAAGACCCATTTCTGCCCATTCTTACGTAAATGCAGTTTCTACTGACTTTAATAAGAGATGCAGCTATACAGCTGAGGGCAGAATTAGGCCCTAAATATTTGTTTTAGTCCTGAATTTTTGCCCATAAATTTGCTTTGAAAATGTTTGAGAGAGGAAACCCATCTCTTCCCACCTGGTTTCATGAATAGAGAACAAAGGCAGGTATGAAAGGAGTAATTAGCCCCTTTCTGTCACTTATGCATCTCCAAATAAAGAGACTTGCAGTAATTGAAAGGCCATTGTTTCTTTCTGATATAAAGATTACAAGACAGACGCAGTGGTACATTTTGACTGCTTGAAAAGCAGGCAAAAAAATCAGTTTAATCACATAATTAAACTGGTTTGATGACTTGGTATTGATGGAGTGATGCAAAGTAGCCAGAGCAAACTAGTGATTTTAGCCCATGATGTTATAAGCTGCTTTCATGTACAGTACACTTTGAATAGAATCCTCTTTCAACTGTCATCCAATGCCTTACCTGCAATATTGGCTATGATAAGGAAATACCAGCCTGCTTTTCCACATACTTTTCCTGTTCCAGACAGCATACAGCCTAAATTACTGCACCATGGCAGCTGCTGTAACATGAATGTGCCTGCAGAATTAAAGCAAAAGTTTTTGTTTTCAACTGTACCTGTAGCTCTTGACATGCATTGTACATTCACTGGTCCTTAGAAGTGTCAGGTAGCTATTTGCTAGTCTTGCTCTCTCCAAGCTCTTCATATCCTACACCAAATACATAGGTCAGTTTATGAGAGTGCAAACACGTTTCTTTATCAAGTTTTCATATTACAGCAATTGATCAAGAAGGAAAAAAATACACTTGTTAAAAGAAACTGATCAGATACCAAAAAGAAGCATGAAAGCTTTGGATAATACAAGTAATCATAAATATTTACCAGTCACCTGCTCTTCATCACATTTCTGATGAGAAACTAAAGCAGGCCTGAGTTCTGATCTCTTCACAGCAGCCTTGCCCTGGTGTAGTTCTGCTCACTTCAGTGAATTACTTCTGCTTTACATTCATGTAGTGAGGTGAGAATCAGGCCCTTAAGTCCTCAAGAAGAGCCCTAGATTTGGCTAAGGTTTTGCATAGGGAAGCAAATGGGGGTGTTAAGGGACAACAAACTCACTGTTTTTATGAGGGGATGATGGTGGCAAGAGGTGATTTGGGGTTTAGAGCACCTTAATAAACAGGTTCGTTTTGCCCCATAGAAGGTAAAGTACCTCTGTTTATTGTGTTACATTTGGACACTGTTAGTCAAAAAAGGAAGTGAGGGCAGCATCTTAACTGGAGGGATGCAGGGGGAGCTAGACAATGAGGAATTCTACCTAAGAAGCTGGTCAAATTGTCTACAAATTATTCTACCCTCTTTCAATGGCTCTCCTAAATTATTTGAGAATAGAGATGACATTTAAAAGCAGAGGAGAAGGTGGGCAGGAAGATCAGAGCAGAAAAGATGTATTTTTTGTGCTGCAATATAACACCATTATTTTTCTTAATTATTCCTGACATTTCACCTATTATTCTGAGAGCTCCCTCAGAGCATATATGGAAAAAAACATAAGTTGCTTTTTCAGAACAAAATGTGGAATAGGCGTTCTTTATTGTTGGCTTTTATATCTGGAGCCTGCCCTTCAATATGCAAGGCTACAGTGCCACCAATCATGTAAAATTAGCTATTGCACTTGCAGATGCATACACAATAGTGGGATTGTGTAAACTGTGCTCTGTGTATCAGAGAGCAGGATTGAACCCTTAGTCTAATAAGATAATTTTACGTCCATATTAGAGGAGGAATGTTGGAAACCAAAGTATTGACCCTTTAAACACCGAGAAAGCACCTTAATTTGAGCTTTATCGCCAAAATATATAATGTGTGTTTGTATGTCTCTCTCCTCCCTCTCTCTCTCTGTTCTTTTAATGTAATACATTCCTTTAATTAACAGAGCAAGACCAAGATTGTTGGAGAGCATTATGCCTTTATATTTAACTTTTAAAATTCAATGGAAACTGCATTCATTAATGTCTACAGACACTCTGGGGTACTGCTGTGAGACAAAGTAAGAACAAACATTAAGAAACTTTTCAGCTGAACCAGTGAGAAGGCAAAATGCAAGGTTATGAAAAGGTACCTACAGTTTTCACAGGAAGATAAATATAAAAAACCACCAGTGGTGTAAAATATTACCTTCTTAATAAGGATGCCTTCACTCCACTGCTTTTTTGTATTTCTATACTTCAGTGACTCATGAATTATATGCAAGAAATAAATTGCTAGCCAAGAAAATTACACTAAATGGGATAATCACATTTTCCTAATAAAAAAGTCAGTCTGCTGTCTAATAAGGATTAAACAATTTAAAAAAAATATAGTCAGGAACTAACAAACTCACAAAAACCATAGCAGCTAACTTCACAATGTACAACACATGCCACAGATTGCCTATATCAAAAGCCATAATGCATTTTTACACTGATTTTTGTTATTTAGGCCATATTGCTCCCTCCATCACATGGGGAAGGAAAGGACTGTAAAAGGTAGTGCATCAGATTAAGGGGCATACTCCCCACCTCCACGCAAATCTGAACCCACAGGAAGGTTGGTAGCTCTTGCCTGAATCATTCTCTTGTCCCATAAGACCAAAGGAGATATGGTAAGGAATTTCCATGAGTGCAAATTCAGAGAGGCCAAGATCATCTCCTCCACTGGTAAAACACAAGGTAGAAGACTCTGTGGAAGGAAATCTCTATGTGGAGCCTCTCATAGAAATTTCTCCTGTCATCCCATTGTGTGTGGGAAGAAGGCCCCTTCACTAGTTTTCTACCCTCTCATGCATTCCTCCCACACTCCTAGGGACTCCCTTTACCACAGCAGTCTGAGACATAGGTGTGGGGAGGAGAGTAGGACTCTGTGGAAAAAGATAATATAGCCTTTGGTTATCAGTTCCATGTAACCTCTGCAAAACTTCCCACTACAGTCAACCCACTTCTTCACCCTCCCTCTTATTGCATCCCAATGCCCACAGAGCTCGAGGGTCAGGAACAGTGGTGCTGTGTAGGTAGCAGAGCATACATTCTATCCAGGATGGGGAGAGTCATACATGGATCTAAGGGCCACAGTCTGCACCACAGTGGGTATGTCTACACAGCCTGCAGAAGCATGTGTCCCAGCCCAGATCAATAGATTGGGCTAGCCGGACTCGTGTTAGTGCTCTAAAAATATCTGTGTAGACAGTGCTTTGAAGTTTTAGGTTGGGCTGGAGCCCCACCCTTAGGCTGCAGAGCCTGAGCTCCAGCCCAAGCCACAACTTCAAAGTAAACAGGAGTACGTGTGGCACCTTAGAGACTAACAAATTTATTTGAGCATAAGCTTTTGTGGGTTACAGCCCACTTCATCGTATGCATAGAATGGAACATATAGTAAGAAGATAGATAGATAGATAGATAGATACTGATAAGTTGGAAGTTGCCACACAAACTGTGAGAGGCTAATTTGTTAAGATGAGCTATTGTCAGCAGGAGAAAAAAACTTTTTAGTGATAATCAAGATGGCCCTTTTAGACAGTTGACAAGAAGGTGTGAGGCTACTTAACATTTGGAAATAGATTCAAATATGTGTAACGACCCAGACACTCCTAGTCTCTATTCAAACCCAAGTTAATGGTATTTAGTTTGCACATTAATTCAAGCTCAGCAGTTTCTTGTTAGAGTCTGTTTTTGAAGCTTTTCTGTTGCAAAATTGCCACCCTTAAACCTTTTACTGAGTGGCCAGAGAGGCTAAAGTGTTCTCCTACCGGTTTTTGAATGTTATGATTCCTGATATCAGATTTGTGTCCACTTATTCTTTTGCATAGAGACTGTCCGGTTTGGCCAATGTACATGGCAGAGGGGCATTGCTGGCACATGATGGCATATATCATATTGGTAGATGTGCAGGAGAACGAGCCCCTGATGGCATGGCTAATGTGATTAGGTCCTATGATGGTGTCACTTGAATAAATATGTGGACAGAGTTGGGAATCAAATATATGTATATCTATACATATCTTCTTACTGTATGTTCCATTCTATGTATCCGATGAAGTGGGCTGCAGCCCATGAACACTTATGCTCTAATAAATGGGTTAGTCTCTAAGGTGCCACAAGTCCTCCTGTTCTTTGTGCGGATACAGACGGACACGGCTGCTACTCTGAAACTTCAAAGTGCTGTATACACAGCTATACTTAGAGTGCTAGTGTGAGCCCTGCTTATCCAAGTCTGTTGACCTGAGCTGGGAGGCTGCCTGCTGCAGGCTGTGTAGACGTACCCAGTGGGTATTCTCTCCATGGAGGGAACAGGGCCTTTAGTTTTGCCTTTTCCTCCCCTTTTCCCAAAATTAATATTTACAAAACACACCCCTGTAGTTCACATTTGAAATATTGCTTTGAAGTTGAAAAGTTCTGTGAAGTGCTTAATGTTATTCTAGTATCATTTGAGATTTTTTAAAAAAATATAAGCAAAATGCAAATGAATTATGAAACAAGATAATATTGCTGACGAAACTCTTGATTGACCTGTGGATCAACTGAATAGTTGGGAGTAGAGAACAGTGTCATTATGCTTGCACGCTGGTCATTTTATTATTAAGCCTTTATGTTTAAAGGCTAATGTACATTTTTATCATTTTCTTTCCTCTAATGTTCTCATGGGCCCCAGAGGTAAGCACCGATATAAATTTCCAAATATAGAAACAGTGTGTTGGTGTAGGAATCTAGGTTGTTACATCTACTATATTGAAAAATTTAATACAAGTTTGATTGACCCAACCATCCACAATGGTTCCTCTAATCTAAGGCCTATTTAAAGACATGTTGGGATGTTATTACCACTGTATAATGAATTAGAGAGACATTTACAGGCATATTGTGACCAGTTCTGTTGTCCACACTTTATGAAGGATGTTGACCAATTGGATAAGGTTCAGAAAAGAGATAAAAGAGCGACCTGAGGTCTTGAAAACCTGCCTTACACAGAGAGACTAGAGAAACTCAATCTACATACATATCTGGCCTGCATATTAATAGTCATATGAAATATTAGATAACCAATTTTTAAAACTACACTGCATATAAAAGAGGCAAAATTAAGTTTTCTAAAATAAATGTCTTCTATGGTCTTGTTTGCTGCTTTTCTGTCCAGAACAAATATGATAAATAGAATATAAAACAACCCTCTTCTAAATTGGAGTATGTAACCAAAAGTGCTGACAGATACTGATTTCTGGGCCAAATTTTGTGCAACTCATGCCTGGGAGGACTTATACATGATGGTGAACACCACTAAAGTCAATGGAGACTTTTGTTATCACTGCTACCCAAAACAGATAATGGTAGCAAAATCAGATGCAGGGCTGATACAAATGGCACTGTTGCATTGTGATATGCATGAAGAAAAGAAGCTTTGTCTGATGGTTAGAGCAGAGGACATAGACATGACAGCAAATGTCATGAAATTATTCTGATTGTTTACCTTAGAAAGATAAATAAAAGCAGATATGATAAAAGTTTATAAAATAAGAAATGGTATAGTTGAGGGAGATAGGGAGCATCTGTTCTCTCAGGCTCAGAAGACAAGAACAAGGGAACATAGAAAGATGTCAAAGTCAACCTGATTGAAGGAAATATTTTTCCCATGATGTGTGATTAAACTGTGGAACTCTCTGCCAGAGGATGATGTTGACGCCAAGACCTTAGCAAGATTCAAAAAGGGACTGGGTATTTATATAGATAAGAAGAATATCTACAGTTATAACAGTTAACGTTTACATAAATCATACTTCAGAGCTTAAATCAATCTCTGACAATTAGGGATTTAGATGATACCTTTGTGGGGGGCAAATTATCCCTTATCTGCCTACTATGGCATTGCTACATCTTACCCCTGAAGTATCTGGTGCTGGACACTGTCAGAGATAGGATACTGGACTAGATGGGCTATGGGTCCTATCCAGTCTGGAAATTCAAGTGTCTATATGTGTCCCATTCACAGCTCTTCCACTGACATATTTTGAGAACTTGGGCAAGTCACAAGCTCTTTGTGCCTCACCTTTGACCACATGTAAAGTGTTAGAATGATACCTTCTCACTTCAGCAAATGTGAAGCTTAACCCATGATTGAAAAATACTTTGAAACCCTTAGTGGGAAATTTTATTATTTAGAATCATCCTTAAAACACAATAAAGTAAACATAAATTTGGTTTGAGCAAACACACTTTTTGCAGAGTCATGACTCTGTCCTACATGACAACACAACAACGGTAACTGTTGTGTGGCTCTAAAGTAATCAGTTCCCTGGGATTTTTACTGCAGATTTGTTTTTAATGAGATTTGTGCAATCTTGACAAACATTTGAAAAAAAATGTCTAGCCATTGGTTTTGTTATTTTCCAATGCAATTAGATCTCTAAGGCTCCCAGAATGGTAGGCCCATACACAGTGATCCCCAATCTGAGAAGTATAAGGCCAGTAACTGCTACAGGTAAAAAGTATCAGCTACCATAGTGTCAGACAGGCTGAGGATGCCCTTGGTCTGTGAATTCACCTAGAATAAAGAGGAAAATAACCTGCACTACATTTCTGTGTCTGTTTCAAATAAACTGGCTATGGCCCTTTCCTCACTGGAATTGAGCCATTTCGTGCTGGGATCTGGTGCCTTTTTAATAAACCAGCTTTTGAGTAAGTTTGATACAGAGGGCTTCAGTCTTACTTTAGATCTATGGGTATTCAGTGCTACTTATCTCGTAAAAAGCACCTAAAGCTCTCGTACGTAACACGTCTAGGCTCACATGTCAGAGGGCAGACTCATATCCAAAATTGCCAGTTGCCAGCAAAGTTAAACAAGCTGTAATAAATGAGAATGGAGAATAAGGAACCTTTATATCACAGAATGTACCTGTATGCTTTGTATACTGTGAAAAGTGAGTGGCAACCACAGTTTTCCCTATGTGTCCTTCAAAAGAAAATATCTCCATATCAATATTTTTAAAGAAAAAAATGGCACAGAAGATTCATGTTCTACACTTAATGCTTGTATTTATATTTTTATTAATTTTTAAATGATTAGATTCCTATTCTTTTTTTGGCAGTAAAGCCTTATAATTTGAGGGTTTTTCACCTCAGGCATAGTACTTCTGTTTGATTTATCTTCTGCACTCGTCTTGCTTTTAAGAATATGAACTTTTTTTTGCAGAGAAGTGCAAAGCTGTATTTGACCCCACAGGGAAAAAGTTTTCTTTTTATGAAATGTGTACAAAGTCCTTAATAAGTTATGTCTCTCAGAGTTTTACTGTATATTATATCTTCAGTGACTATAGTTAAATTTTTAAGTCCCCAGATGCTAACATTTTAATAAAAATAAGACATTTTCAACAAAATGTCAGTAGCAAAGTGATCAAAGTGCTATGGGAGCAGTTTGGCAACAGTTTGAGCTTTGAATTTTCTAGTCACTTTCCAAAACATTCACTTAAAAAGCATTTATTGAAGCTGAACTGCCTTTATCAGCCTGATCAGAGCTCCATAAAGAGCATGCATGATTCAACTGCCTTTCCAAGCATTAAAAAAAATATAACTTTGATAAATGCTTCACAAGTGCAGCACAATAGTTTTCATGCTCACGTTTGTTAAGATTTACTGCAGCCATTAAAGAACAGAAGGGCTTTTTGGTGGCAATCCTCAGACATACCAAATATCCCAAAGCACAACCTTCTACAAATCAGAGATTAAGGTACTGACAAAAATTTCCACTTGATTGCAGTTTTTCCTCTTAAACCTTATATCAGGAGTGACTATCTTTTAGATCAAATCTCTCAGGGAGGTGAATAGCTAGGGTATTTTTCCTCTTGGAGAAAAATATCAACTGAAAGATAAAAAGTGACATTTTATGTGCCTTGTCCAGGAGCCAGTTGATTTATTTAAAAAACAAAACAAAACTCTTTGTGAGCCTGACCTACACACGATGTTTGTGGCATGTCTCTTGTCAAGTATTGATCACTTAAGACTTTACTGTTTGTCTTCTGCAATGTAGCTAATAATCTCTTTTTATTTAGTTTTGTGGCTTTGAATTCTTATCATGGCCTGGCTGATTTCTCTGGGGCCTATTAGATCTTGCTTTTGCTTTGTAAACGGGCTATGGAAATTAAGCCTGCTGAAGCACTTTTCCAGGGCAAACAGCCTTTGTTTTCCACCAGTTCATGTGTCAAATGGTTTGCATGCAGATAGGGTACATTTGGAAGCAGCAGACGCCATCAATCTTCATGACTTTCTGATACATGCCATTTCACCCCTACCTGTTTCAATGGGAGAATGTTCGGGGTGGTTGAGCAATCAAGCCATTCCCCTTGACTGATATAAAACCTTTTCATCCAGCTCACCTCAGCACTCTGGGGTCACTGTGGGGTACATAGTGAGAATGGGGCTTTCAATAGGAAATACCTGCTTCCTTTAGTGTGTTTTCTGGCTCATCCCAGCATCTACTCACTAAACATCTTTGTAAAAATACAGTGCTTTTTACTGCTTTCCATACCAGGACAAAAAGGTTGTTTATACTGTATTTTATTTACTTAGTTTATGAAGGTGATTTCTGAACATATGTGAAGTATTAACATGACCATTAGGCCTTCTCCTCCCTGAGATCATTGACTAAGCTCCTATGGAGTTAAGAAGAGCTAGTCAAATGGAAAAAAAAACAAACACATTTATGAGGCCAATTATACATAACTCACCAGCACTACAGAATGACCTGCATAAGAAGAATTAAATTTCTGCCTTTTTCAGTAAGAATAATAATACCTGCTGTATGCTGGAATAATTAGTAGGTTCAACTTTATAGTAGCTTTCCACCCCTCCCCTCCCCCCAGCAATATGCCTTACACTGGTTCATTTTACATAGGTTGTATTATATTTCAAGACTAATGAATTGAACAATAGTGTTCAAGGGCCCCATTCAACATTAATTATACATCGGAGTCTGCCCAGTTTGGAGGGCTATTCTCTTAACCCCAAACAATTTCAGTTAAGTCATGGAATCTACAGGTGCCTCACAGATAACGTCTTTGATCAGGGTGAATGATTGGGAGCATCTACCAGACATTTAGCTCTACAAACCATTAGCTATCATGAACATTTGCACTATGGAAGTATCTAGAGGCCCCAACTGAGTCTGAGGTCACATTTGGCTAGACACTGTATAGACACATAATGAGAAAAAACCCTGTGCCTAAAGGCTAACAATCTAAACAGGCGAGTCAGATAAAAGGAGAGTTATTATCCCCATTTTACTGGGGAACTGAAGCAACTGATTCAGGGAATTGCCTATGTTATCTCAAGGGGAATAAGGCAACGCTTCAGAAAGGAAAACTTCAGAAATGGTAAAGGGAGATAAAAGGAAAGCCCCTTTTCTTAGAAGGTGCAGACTCGACTCCCTCCTGTATCTGTCACCAGTGGATTTAGCTTACAAAAAGGGTGCCCCTCCCTCCTTGTCTAAAGTAAATAAAATAAAGACAAGACAAGGTGATATGGTTCAAACAAAGGTAAGTGTATTCAGGGTAAAGGTACAGAAAACTGGGAGAAATGGGTGGGGGGAGAAGAAACTCAAACCTAACCAATACAATGAAACAGTGACTGGCTTTAGGAGCTTGAAGCTCAGACCCACAAAACCTTCCTTGGTGTTCCGAAAAAATAATAAATGAAACCCCAATACAGAAACCTCTCCTACTATATTCAGGCACAGTGGATGCTATGCACAGATGCGAGGCCCAGGACCTTCAACTCTCTGGCTGATTGGGAGACTTCGAAGAGGACCACGGGGGAGTCCTGACTACTGGTGGACTTTGTTGCAGGCAGGGAGACCCTCTGGGATGATGGACACCAGGAAAGCTGCAGGATTCCCTCACAGGTAAGATGTTTTCTCTGTGGCAGGAATGATGATAGGCCTCTCCTTCCTCTGTCTCGCTTCGGGATAGACAATGTTCTTCTTGCTAGCTCTGGAACATTGGGAAGACCCGACCGTGCACCTGCTGCCACTGGAATGGACAGCCCCGCGCAGGCTCTGAGCAAGATCCTATATAATCTTTAAGGCAGGAAAAGTTCTGATAGAATAGTGTGTTGGGGGTTGGTTTTGGCAGGAAAAACTGGTTCTGTCCAGTGTGAGCCGGGGACTCCAGTGTCTAAGTTGTAAACAAATTTACTTAAAAAGATGCAGTCCAAGGGTCACAGATGATATACTCCATATTGGATTTCATTAGAGCCAGTGATTTACATAACTGTTATCTTATATACATTATTAAAACAACTAATTAAACACATTTAAACAATACCAACACAGCATTTTTTTCTAACACGTGAGACCACACTAGAAGTCTGTGGCAGAGCCACAAACTGAACTCAGATCTCCTGAATTCTAGTCCATTGCCTTAAGCGCAAAACCATTGAAGTAATATTTTCTCTTTTCAGTAGCCAATCAAATGTTCTGAATCCTAAATGAAGGAACATAGAGGACTGCTGAAATGAATAAAACAAAATAAACAATAAAAACATATATATACTGGGCAAATTGCCAGCACTACTATGATGGGTCTTGTGCTTTCTCTTCTTGGGGGGATTCAGGGCACCATTTCTTGCCCCTGAACTGGGGTATTAACTGCCCCACTAGTGTCCTAGAGGAGGGGAATGGAGAGGGAGGGACCTGGGCCTACCCTCTACTCCAGGTCCCAGCCCAGGGGCCCTAAAGACAACAGTAAACCATGAGAACTAGCGGTTCCTTCCCCGGGCTACTTCCCTCTCCTGCCCTTCAGCTTGTGGGGCTTCCTACCCTCCCTCTGCACAAACCAGGTGTCCCTTTACCTAGGGTCTTGGTCTTCTTAACCCACCACAGCACTTCTCCAAACACTCCTCTGCTTCCCTCCAAACTGCTCTCTGCTCCAACACCAATCCACTCTGCTTCAACTCCTCCTCTTGTCTGATTGAAGCAGGGGGCAGGGGGGAATGGGGTTATCATGGGACTGGCTTCAGGTGCTTTAATTAGCTTCAGGTGCTTTAATTAATTTATAGCAAACTTTCTTCTCTCTACAGAGAATAAGGCTCCCTTTCTAATGCTCTCCTGCTGTCCTCTGGCCATGCTGTATCACAATACATATAGATACACATATGTATGCTTTTCTTATTACTTATTGTATGTGTATATATCTATGAGGTATATATATATCATAGGTAAGCAAAGATGGCTTTTTTAAGCATAACTTTTTCCTACCTTGTAATCCCTATAGCCTGCTTCTTGATGTCTGACACCCGACTATTGCTTCCTTGATGCTTAACTTGTAACTCTTTCTGTTTTTTTACTTAACTCCTAATGCTTGGGGTTTCATTTCCTGATACCTGAATAGCGGATGAAGAGTGTAGTTTTTTTTCCTGGCAAGGAAGGGTGAAACTGAAAAGATTTGAGCTTCCTTTGGTTAGCAAGAAAAAGCCACAAATTAAAATGATAGCTGATACCCAGTTTGTGGAACATAGATATCTGATCACGATATTATAAATGTATGTTCTGCAGTATTATTACAGATTGCTTATTTGGTGCATTAACTAGTGTACCTGGTACTTTACAAACATAAAGTTAAATAGGATCCCAAACCTAAGAAGATGGCTTTAGACAGACACAATCCAAACAGCATCAGAATTAGAGTGGGAGGAGATCAAAAATGGAAGACTGAGCAAGAGAAGTACTTTCTATTGATACTTATTAAAGATACTGTAACATAGAGAAGACTGAACCAAAATCAGGGGCCTTTTTATGCTAGGCACTGTACATGCACATAGTAAGTGACAAGCAATGCCCTAAAATCCTTACAATTTAAATAAACAATTGAGATAAAAGGCCAGGAAAAGAGAGTATCATTCCAAAGGTGGGATACTGAGGTACAAAGCGAGAAAATGATTTGCCCAAAGTCACAAAAGGAGTCTGTCACAGCTGAGATCTGAACAGAGATCTCCTAAGCCAGAATATAGTACCCTAACCAGGAGATCACTATTCTTACTGGTTTTTAAAGAAAGATATATATGAGAAGAGGGAGTTTGTTAAATGGGTGGGAAGAGAAATGTTGCTTCGCGCTAAGGGCAGTAGTACAAAAAGAATCAAAGTGATATTGGGTGAAGGGAATGCAGAAAACATTAAAGACAGATGACTGAAAAGAGATTAAGGCCTTGGTATAGGAAGAAACTAGACGAGAGATGTAGGCTGAGGCAATGTTGTGGAGACTTTTAAAGAGGAGAATGGTGAACATGATTTTGGCAAGGAAAGTAGTGAAGGGCCTGGAAGAGGGGTAGTGGCAGGTTTGGATTTTCAGGAAATGAGGATGATTTTAGCTGGCACACTTTGACTATAGTAGAAAAAGTAAAGGTGGGAATGCTGGAGAAGAGGAGGTTAAAATAATGAAGGCGAGATTATAATTAAGGCATAGACTAGGATTTGAGTGAGTAGTGCCATAAAGGGAGGGAGAGATTTTTAGACTTAGTGTGGAAGAAAAAATTATACAACTTTGCAAGACCTAACTTTGAGTATTATATGCCTTGGAATCCTATTATCAGAGCTCATATACACGAGATGATTTCAGAGTGTTTGTCTTGAAACGAAAGGCTTCCATCCATAGTAGTGTTGTCAATCAGCCTTTGTCAGTCCACCTGTGTATATCAGTCTGCACTCAACAGATGCACAATTCAAATTTTGAAGAGATACTGTCAGATTAAATAACTTTCTCTCTCTGCGTCTTCCTATAGTACACATAGTTCTAATAAAAACTGAAATAAATTTAGAGTCAAATTTACTTTAACTATTTATGATATTTGGATACTTGGGCAATAACCAAAGACTAGTCAGTTCCACAGAATCATAGAATATTGGGGTTGGAAGAGACCTCAGGAAGTCATCTAGTCCAATCCCCTGCTCAAAGCAGGACCAACACCAACTAAATCACCCCAGCCAAGGCTTTGTCAAGCTGGGCCTTAAAAACCTCTAAGGATGGAGATTCTAACACCTCCCTAGGTAAACCATTCCAGTGATTCACCACCTTCCAAGTGAAATAGTGTTTCCTAATATCCAACATAGACCTCCCTCACTGCAACTTGAGACCATTGCTTCTTGTTCTGTCATTTGCCACCACTGAGAACAGCTGAGCTCCATCCTCTTTGGAACTCCCCTTCAGGTAGTTGAAGACTGCTATCAAATCCCCCCTCACTCTTCTCTTCTGCAGACTAAAAATAAGCCCAGTTCCCTCAGCCTCTCCTCATAAGTCATGTGCCCCAGCCCCTAATCATTTTTGTTGCCCTCCGCTGGACTGTCTCCAATTTGTCCACATCCCTTCTGTGGTGGGGGGACCAAAACTGGACGCAATACTCCAGGTGTGGCCTCACCAGTGCCAAATAGAGGGGAATAATCACTTCCCTTGATCTGCTGGCAATGCTCCTACTAATATAGCCCAATATGCCATTAGCATCGTGCCCATATTTAAAAAAGGGAAAAAAGAGAACCCAGGCAACTACAGACCAGTCAGCCTCACTTCAGTCCCTGGCAAAATCATGGAACAAGTTGTCAAGGAAACCATTTTGAAGAACTTGGAGGAGAGGAAGGTGATCAGGAACAGTCAATATGGATTCACCAAGGGAAAGTCATGCCTGACCAACCTGATTGCCTTCTGTGATGAGATAACTGGCTCTGTGGATATGGGGAAAGTGGTGGATGTGATATTTCTTGACTTTAGCAAAGCTTTTGATACGGTCTCCCACAGTATTCTTGCCAGAAAGTTTAAAAAAAGTATGGATTGGATAAATGGACTATAAGGTGGATAGAAAGTTGGCTAGATTGTCAGGCTCAATGGGTAGTTACCAATGGCTCGATGTCTAGTTGGCAGTCAGTATCAAGCAGAGTGCCCCAAGGGTCGGTCCTGGGGATGGTTTTGTTCAACATCTTTATTAATGATCTGGATGATGGCATTAATTGCACCCTCAGCAAGTTCACAGATGACACTAAGCTGGGGGGAGAGGTAGATACGATGGAGGGTAGGGATAGGTTCCAGAGTGACCTAGACAAATTGGAGGATTGGGCCAAAAGAAATAGATGAGGTTCTACAAGGACAAGTGGAGAGTTCTGCACTCAGGAAGGAAGAATCCCATGCACCACTACAGCCTGGGGACCGACTGGCTAAGCAGCAGTTCGGCAGAAACGGACCTGGGGATTACAGTGGACGAGAAGCTGGATATGAGTCAGCAGTGTGCCCTTGTTGACAAGAAGGCCAATGGCATTTTGGGATGTATAAGTAGGGGCATAGCGAGCAGATCGAGGGACGTGATCGTTCCCCTCTATTCGACATTGGTGAGGCCTCATCTGGAGTACTGTGTCCAGTTTTGGGCCCCACACTACAAGAAGGATGTGGATAAATTGGAGAGAGTCCAGCAAAGGGCAACAAAAATGATTAGGGGTCTAGAACACATGACTTATGAGGAAAGGCTGAGGGAGCTGGGATTGTTTAGCCTGCAGAAGAGAAGAATGAGGGGGGATTTGATAGCTGCTTTCAACTACCTGAAAGGGGGTTCCAAAGAGGATGGCTCTAGACTGTTCTCAATGGTAGCAGATGACAGAACGAGGAGTAATGGTCTCAAGTTGCAGTGGGGGAGGTTTAGATTGGATATTAGGAAAAACTTTTTTCACTATGAGGGTGGTGAAACACTGGAATGCGTTACCTAGGGAGGTGGTAGAATCTCCTTCCTTAGAGGTTTTTAAGGTCAGGCTTGACAAAGCCCTGGCTGGGATGATTTAACTGGGAATTGGTCCTGCTTCGAGCAGGGGGTTGGACTAGATGACCTTCAGGGGTCCCTTCCAACCCTGATATTCAATGATTCTATGATTATGGTCACAGAACACCCACAGCCTAACCATTCTCAAGTTTTCTCTAGGCATCACAACAGAGAAGAGTTTTAAGAAGGGGTGGGAAAGAAGACAATGAGGTGGCTTTGTGCTTGTTTATAGGGAGCTCTTCCATATTTAAAGGGTGGTGCGGGAGAAAGCATGAAGTGTTTGTTGGTAAATTTAACAAAGGGATAACAAAGGTGGGCATCATAGGCAGGCTGGAGGTAGGAGCTGTCATCTCAGTAGTGTTTCAGAGATGATAGATAGGGTGTGGCTAGGTCATGAAGGGCCTTAAAAGTGAAGACTCAGGGAAGGTCTACACTACAAATTTGCATTGGTGCAGCTATACTGCTGTAGTGCTTCTGGTGAAGATGATCTTAGCTGATTGGGGAGAGCTCTCCTGTCTTGACTTAATAACTCCACCTCAGTGGGATGCAGTAGCTATGTCAGTGTGAGAAGCAATCTCGCCAACCTAGTGTTGTCTCCACAGGGGGTTATGGTTGGTATAACTGGTTACTCAGCGGTGGGGGTATTTCACACCCCTGACAATGTAGTGATATCAAAGTAAGGGTGTAGTGCAGACCTGGCCTCATAATTTGTGTTTGATATGGAGAATGAAGGGTATCCACTAGACAGATGCAGAGAGAGAAATGACATAGAATCATAGAACACGGTCGAAAATGCATCCTTATTCCACTGGTATAGTCCTCAGGGATTTATATTCCACAGTAGTGAAAGGGTATGCCAAGGAAAAAAAGAATAAGAGATCTGCAGCTAAGTGAGAGAGAAATTTTTGTTTACTGAATCAAGATTAGGCTCTGTGGGTGCTGAATTGAAATCAAATTTCTGTTAAATAGGGCCCCAAGAAATCAAATGTAACCAGCAGTTTATGACCAGTGTCCTAACAGCTTGAGGCAAAGCCAAGGGCAGTTAAAACTCCAACAAATTAGTTGTTAACTGTGCTAATGACTGATTTTGTTGGGATTATTGCTATTATAAACAGTAATCAATTCAGGTTTACTACTGCGCCTCAAAAAAAGCTTTCAACAGAAACATTGTATGTCTGCGACTCTGCACTTCAGATTCTAGTTAATATGATAACCTGAATATTACACAATGCTCAATTCCACCTTCACTTCCCAACAAAATACATGTATACAAATGACATACACAAACAATAGTAATTACTTCACAATACAATATAATTACATGAGTTAACAAATCCATAAGCTGAGATAGCCAACAAGCTGTCATGATTTACAATAAAAAGTTACAGATTAAAGGGGGCAATTTATGGGATCAGTCTGCATGCTTTATGCCCCTCTAGCACAGCTGTAAACCTGGTGTGACTGGCTGGCTAAACTGGATTGATGGCTGCTTTGTAACAGGTAACTCTGAATCCATCCCATTTTTTGCTGATGCTGTCCCGAAAACCTTATTACATGAGTAGTGCTTATGTACATATATGTCCATTATGCATTGTACACACCACCTAACCTCAGAAATAGAGTTCCCTGGCAAGCAAGGGAAATGCACTAGCTTGCTACATCCCAACAGAGGGAGTAGCAAACTGTCACTGCTGTGGTTGGGTCTGCTGCAAGGATGGGTGGGAAAAGGGACATGGCCTTAACTCCTCTCCATCTCGTGCAATCTGGCCCTTAAATAAAGGTAACCCCTCTGATTATTGGTTTGCAGCATTCACATCCAGGTGTATGACACATGTGTTGTTGTTTTTTTCTGCTCTGAGGTTTATGATGCAATAATGCCAATATCAAGGATTTTTGAAATATTATATAGGGTGGGTCAGATTCTGGTACCAGCTGGTATCAATTGAGTTACTCTGGATTTACACTGAGACCACAATCTAGGTTTGCATTGATTTTCATATTTAGCTGATCACATCTGCCTTCTAGATTAATTGTAAAGTCACTGATATGGATTAAATGTAGAAATGTTAAGAATAAATGGAAAACAATAGCAATTATTGTAGAGATGCATGTGATGTCTTGTTCTAATTGGATTTTTTAATTAATCCACATTAAAGCAAAATGATCAGCCTGGCACTTGGAATCTCTTCACAATTAAAATATGTTGTGAATTAAAGGGAACACAAGCTGTTGCAAATCAATATTAATCTTGGTAAATACAAATTGATAATTTGTGTCAAACAAAACAAAAACAAAAACCTAAGTGAGCCACAGTCAAGGATCCTCCCCCCACTCTGAACTCTAGGGTACAGATGTGGGGACCTGCATGAAAAACCTCCTAAGCTTATTTTTACCAGCTTAGTTCCATACTTCCCCAAGGTACAAAATATTCCACCTGTTGTCCTTGGACTGGCCGCTACCACCACCAAACTAATACTGGTTACTGGGAAAGAGCTGTTTGGACGCATCTTTCCCCCAAAATACTTCCCAAAACCTTGCACCCCACTTCCTGGACAAGGTTTGGTAAAAAGCCTCACCAATTTGCCTAGGTGACTACAGACCCAGACCCTTGGATCTTAAGAACAATGAACAATCCTCCCAACACTTGCACCCCCCCTTTCCTGGGAAATGTTGGATAAAAAGCCTCACCAATTTGCATAGGTTACCACAGACCCAAACCCTTGGATCTGAGAACAATGAAAAACCATTCAGTTTTCTTACAAGAAGACTTTTAATAAAAATAGTAGTAAATAGAAATAAAGAAATCCCCCCTGTAAAATCAGGACGGTAGATATCTTACAGGTAATTAGATTCAAAAACATAGAGAACCCCTCTAGGCAAAACCTTAAGTTACAAAAAAGATACACAGTCAGAAATAGTTATTCTATTCAGCACAGTTCTTTTCTCAGACATTTAAAGAAATCATAATCTAACACATACCTAGCTAGATTACTTACTAAAAGTTCTAAGACTCCATTCCTGGTCTATCCCCGGCCAAGACAGAATATAGACAGACACACAGACCCTTTGTTTCTCTCCCTCCTCCCAGCTTTTGAAAGTATCTTGTCTCCTCATTGGTCATTTTGGTCAGGTGCCAGCGAGGTTACCTTTAGCTTCTTAACCCTTTACAGGTGAGAGGAGCTTTCCCCTGGCCAGGAGGGATTTCAAAGGGGTTTACCCTTCCCTTTATATTTATGACAGCCACAATAACAAAGCAACAAAACCTTATATATATGTATAAAAGAGGTTATATAATTTAGTGGCAGATGGTGGTTTTTTGTTTTTTTTTAAGATGGAAAAATGTGGATTATGCCATGACTCACAAACTGTAGAGGTTTAACATCCCTGGATTATGGAATGAACACTGCTGACGTGTTAAATAATTTAGAACAAAGTAAAGAGCATGGAACTAACAAGACTTGTACCAGGCATCACTCTGACTTTTTTGCTTGTATGTTGCATCCCTTTCCCCCACCACTCATCTGTTTGCCTTTAAGATCCTGACCCTGCAATAATCTCCTCACCAGCAATCAACTGTATGGAGCTCAGTTGATTTTGCTGGTCATTCAATGAGCATAGGGATGTGTCAACATGGTGTTAAAAGTGGGATTGGGACTTTGGATGGGATTCATAAAAGGGACATATCTGCCTAAATCCCATTAAATCAGGGGGAGTTATGTGCCTAACTACCTTGGTGAATCCCACCCTTTATGTATCGATCTTTCAAACTACCACACCCAAATAGTTTTGCTGAATCTATTGAGACCACTCACACGTGTACAGTTATTTAGGTTTGTGTTTGCAGAATTGGAACATTAGGTTATTGTAAACTCTTTGGGTCAGGCACTGGGCCTTGCTATATATCTGCTGCACCTGGCACATTTTAGACATTTCTGCAATGTAAATAGTATTTCACAACCAAAAATAATTTCATTTAACGTTAGTTAAGGTTGCTCTCATCAATGAATTAAACCATAAAACACTAGGAAATTTGAAGTAAAGGATTTAAAAGTTTCAGAGTCAAGCACTCTCATATTAGGAAATGCCAGAATTAAGTTTGCCTGTGAAACCTTAATTTGGCCCCCTTGTGCATATACATTATGGTACACCCTTTATCCCGTAAGGTACTGTACCTCTTGTTGACATGGATACCAGAGAGTTAAAGTGAATAGACTGTTCCTCTCCATCTGAAGTACTAGCTTGATTTTGCTTGTGAAATATCAGTCATTATACATATTTGGAGGATAGTCAGAATACTTTAACGTGCAAACTCTGCCTGCAGGAATTCCTGCACATTGTCTATTAAAGCAAAGGAGACATTAGTGCATATGTCTTAGGGCAGAATTTGGCCTCCAGAATTCCTCTTTATTCTGCACCTTTAAATAGCAGAACACACAAATTCTTGAAAGTGAAATAGAATTATTAAGACAACTGCCCACACTCCCAATATTCAACATAAATTTTATATACTTCCCCAATAAAGTGTCTGTAAAGATATGTGAGTAGTTGTTGAATTAGGCCAAGAAGCTATGTCTCAAAATAATCTTTTGTAAAGTGAGAAATGATTTATCATAATCTAAAATATATCTAATACACTTATATTAAATTTTAAGTCACATTATATAGAGCTCTGGGTAAAACCGTGAGACTAACTGCAATTGTATGATTTAAATATTAATATAAATTGGCTATATTCTCCTCTGAGTTACATCAGTGTAAATCCAAAATAAGACCACTAAATTTATTTTAGTCCAGAATTGCCCTGTTATATTGAAAGCAGAATCTGGCCTAATACATTGTAAAAATGCAAAGTATATGGCAAGGCTATTTTAATAAATGTGAAAAGGGGATGTTATTTGTGACTATGAAATGTCATTAGAGCAAAAGTGCCTTGTAAGCTGAATTTTCTATTTTATCAATATAATATAATATCATGTAATATAATTATAATTAATTTCTTCAGAGATAGTCGCAGTTAACCAATAACCTCTACCTACCCCAACATGGAGGGAAGACCTTCCTTGGAGTGGAAAGACTGCTAGCATAGTCATACACCTCTCTTACCAGAGGTTTTCAGTTCTGAAATTATTTACGGTGGTTTTGTGCTATGCCCAATCAGCCACAAGGATATATATATATATATATATATATATATATATAACACTCATTTCATTTAGGCTGCTCGTGGGATCAAGACTCCAAAAGAGAAAAGCTGGTGCTTTAGCCACTTAATCACTTATATCCTTTTCATTATCTAGGGGTTTTTTTCTTAAAGAACTTCCTTAGCTTTCTTTTATTTAAGCTTCTAATTGAATCACTACTTATGCAATACTGTACAAATGAAATGAAAGTTTCCTACCAAATAATCAGAGTTTATTTGTTTGTAAGACTCATTCTCAATAGAATGTGAAGGAAATGTGTCTAATTTCAAGTTGTTCTTTTCATCTTGAGAAATATGTTCAAACAATTTAATCATGCCTGAATATTTGTTTTTTGATTGACTGATTTATATTTATTTAGAAGCCTGATAACTTGTATTCTCTCTCTCTCTCTCTCTCTCTCTTTTTTTTAACAAGACCTGAACTTGTTTTGTTAATTTTAGGGCATCAGTTTTCAGAGCTAAATTTCCCATAAACCTACTTTATTTCTCTGTGCTTGGATTTCATCCCAATTGTTTTATGCTGTACTAATTCAAGTATCCAGTACGTTAAAATAATCTCAGCCTTGGAGATTGTCCACATGATTACCTATGGTGCTCTCATTCTTACTGGAAAAACTATCTTCAGATTTCTACTACAGTGAATTATCTTTAGGGTATTAAGAGTTTGGATGGCCCTTTCAAATTATAATTCTCTGCCTGTGTTGTATTGACACTTTGAAATACTTGTTCTGTTTTCCTTTTCCAACTGAAGGTATTTAGGGAAAAATAACAGATCAAAATATAGCCGTTTATAGATCAAGTAAGAGTGGCTAGGAAACAAAAAAATTGTGATGAAATTCAAGGTTGTAAAATTTGTTTTCCTCCACACCAGAATGAAGCTGAGACCTTTTCAGAGCAAGAGTCCCCACCCCAGAATAGCCCATAGTCTGAATACATAGCTGGGATAGAAGAGACCCTGGTTTAAGTTTCTACTCTGCCTAATTGGGTGAGTGCCCTAATCACCAGAATATAGAGCCAGTCCCTCAATCTTTCCTGTTGGAACTGTTCTACTGTGTATAATGATTAAATATTCATTGGGCCAGAAAAAAAGACTCTATTGCCTGATGGTTAAGGCCCTGCCTGAATCAGACAGAGAAGGGACTTGAATCTAGTTTTCCCGTATCCCAGTTGTATGGCTTAACCCCCTCCCCACACCTCCTTTCCCCCCTCAGAAATTCTATCCTGGACTTGAGAAACATTCCAGACGAAAGTTTTGTCAAAACTGATCCAGCTACATGAAAAGTTTCAGTTGTGATTATTTAGAATTTTCAAATGAAAAACTGTTTTACTGAAAAATTCCCAACCAGTTCTGTTTTCAACATACTATAATGTTCAGTACAGTTAAATGCCAACAACTAAATGAATTATCTTACATAAATATGGTACTTTCACATTTTGCTGGCAGAAAGTTGGGGTAGGGAGGAGTAGAAGTTGGGGAAGGAACAAGAAAGGGAAAGAGGATGGGATGAAAGGATAGTGTTTTAGATCCAATGCAACTGCAGTCAAACAAATTCATTAGGGATTAGGTCCACTGTCACACCATTTTTCCTATTTATTATGTGTCACAGGGTGGCTGGCCCCAGTAAATGAAGTTTGTCCATCTTCCCTCTGTCAGAGCAAGTTCTCCAATTTAGCCAGTTAAGACGGCAGGGGAGTATCTTGGGCTATAAAGGATCAGGGAGAGAGCTTGTGAGAGGGAGTCCCAAGGAGTCAGAACAGACTGGTTTAGTCAGGAAGGGCAGGTGAGAACTGCCAGAGACCAGGAAACTAGAGGAGTCCTGAAAGGATCCAAAGGTGGTTCCTGGGAGAAGGCTGAAGGCAGGAGAACAGCAAGAGGGGTTTGCTGGCTGGTGCTCCCAAGCCAGGGAGAGGGGCCTGGAAAGGGATGAAGGTAGAAGGAGCAGCAGAGGGAGTTGCCTACTGGCTCTGAGCTGCAGAGCAGAAGCCAAGGGTGAGAGAAGGCTGAAGGGAGGGGAGCAGCAGAAGAGCTGACCTGCTGTTGACCCCAGAGTCAGAGAGATGGACCCAAAGAAACACTGAGAGAGCCAGGATGAATGAGTGATGCTCTTCTGGCAAGGATGCTCTCAATAAAGAGGCCTTGGGGGTTCTTGATGGGAAAAGCAGGGTTGCCCTCCAATTGAAAGGGCTGGGGTGGCTGCCCTGGTGCAAGGACAGCAGAGGACTGACAGAGCGTCCAGTCATGGTTGAAAGTGCTGGTGTATAGTATGTGGGGCATTAAGAGATGAGAGGTCTTGAGTTTTAATGACTGCTTGTACTGGTGTGAGAAATAGTTAGCCTGCTTGGAACTTTTGTTATGCCCTGTTTGGTCTATGCTGAAATAAGATAATAAAATATGAAATAAACCAGCCCCAAGGAGGGGTAGTTATGAGACAAGAAAGCCTGAAGTGAAAATATCGGCTCACCTGACAGGGGAAACTGAGACAGCATGACTGTTACGTTGCAGCTTGCTGCAGAAGGGCTCTCCAAGTAGAGCTACCCTATAACAATATGAAACTGAATTAAGGCCAAATTTTCAAAACCAGCTTTTAAACTTATTTCTAAAAATCAGCTAGTTAGATATTGAGATCCTGTTTGGATGAAATTCAGCCCAGTCTGAGCCCAATGTAATCCTTCAGTCCCACTTAATGCTCATCCACGCAAATTATTTTATTTGCACCAATAATCTTGAAAATGTGGGAACCAACAAACACATTCCATGGGCATAGATATCAATGGAAGCAGAACTATGAATATTGCTGGGAAAAGCTGTTGGACTCGATCATCAACTTGGGGAAAAATAATTGCCCACATCCAGATCAGTTCATAGCCCTTGTTTCAGGGCTCCGCTTATTGTTTAATACAAAAAAAGGAAAACATAGTGTTGATCTTGTCTCACGTATTGTTATAACGTGCTATAAGTAGAATGACACTACTGGGATACAATATTGACAGGGGTGTGCTCTTATTAGGCTGAAATACATTTATAAGGGTGCAGGTAGGGAACACACATTACTGGATTATTGGGCTTTGCTATGGTTAAAAGCTTGTTTTATTGGTATGAGGCCTTGTGGAAATAGTCATGCTAAAGACTACATGTCAGTCAGACGCTTGCAGGCCCAAGAAGTTAAGCCTAGGGTATTAATTCTGCACTCTCATTCTGAGAAGATAAACAAGTAAACCACAAAGGGTACAGCACACTGGAAATTCTGCAAGAAGGGAGTTTTTGTGAAGGGCTCTAGCAATCTGGTTACTAGGCAAAAACTAGGTAGTTGGACAGCAATAACTATAGGAATTATTAAGAAATAAATGTCATAGGTTATTATTATTAAGAGTAGACATATTTATAGAGGCCTGGAATGTTACATATGGGTAATAGGTAAGTATTAATCTTGTTATGGTGACAGAAATTGATCAAACATTATGATGTGTCTGTGAAGTTACATAAAGGAAGGGTACAAAAGATACTATTCAGTTCCTCTTTTTTGGGAGCTTTTCAGGTTCTGGAACTAGTATCAGCTAGATCCTTGTCCTTCTGAGGTGCTCCACAACTTTGTATTCATCTCTTTATTTCTTCTAAGCATTGTAAATATGCTTTGATACATTTTATAGTGGATTATATATATATCACACATCACTCCAAACCCATAATGGAAGCAAAACATTTGTAAGAGAAGTGTGTGATTATCAATCAACATAATAATTGTGGAAACTTTAAAGTTTTATTATTCACAGGGCTACAATGAAGTGATAACATAAGGTAAACAATCCTATTCCCAACTTCTGTTGTGGACTCCCTGGCCTCTGGCAGCTTAGTATTCAGGGTTTCCACCCACCCTAGGGATGTCTGTAGGGCCTCTTGTCCCCTTGGAGTTCTCTTCTGCATTGCCTGCAACCTGGACTGCAGTTACAGGACACTGTTCTTCCAGCCTGCCCCCCGTTCCATGGAGCTGGGGCCCTCATCTCTATAACATAGCTGGTTGTCTTCACACACAATCTGACATTGCACTGCTGGGTCAGATGATTCCCAGGAACTGACTTCTGAGCTCCCTCTTCAACAATTCTGGCTGCTCCACAAACCCTCTGCTACCGAAAAGGGGCAGAATGCTCCATTATAATTCCATATTAGGAGCTGGGACTGCTATGGCTACAGTATTGCCAGCTGAATTATCTGCTGTGTGCAATGGAGACATGGAATTTCTGGTGCATTTAGGGCCTTGCATGCCAGCCGAGGTGCAAGGCAAATGTCTGTTAGGCCATGCACATAGTTCCATTGTTTTTAACAGGTCTTCTTATGTGACTGAAGACTGATGGAATGGGACTACTTTGGGCCTACCTTTGCAAGCACAAGGGCTAGAAACATTAAAGCTAGAACATTTATTGACTTGAAGACAATTTTTTGGAACTATCAGATGCTGAGAACAGCTGATGCAGAATATTAACTGTGCAGAGGAAAGAAGTTTCCATGCTGCAGGCTGAATGAGATCAAGACTGAAATTTGTTGTGAATATAATGATTATTATAATTATTTATTGGTATTTGTCTCTGTACTTTATTTTGTTCTATGACATGTGACAAGAGATACAAAACCATCATTGTCAGAATTGTACAAATCTAGTTACTTCACGGTACATTGCAAAGAAAGGATGCACACATAATAATTCTGACACATGTCTAGGTTCAAATGATAAATTGGTTATGAAAGTAAAGATGTGAATTCAGTGAGCTGTGAAGATGTGTGTCTGTCTATAAATTTATTATGTATACCATTAAGCAGATAGTAGTTTGAGCAAATGAATAATGTACTTGTAAATCAGATAACTGGATTATCTATCTTCACAAAAGAAATTTTAAACACCATGCAAAGAAACACATTCTTTCACTCAAGCCATGGCCTATTTCAGTCAAAGAGTTTTAGTGTAAGAATAAAATAAACCACTATGCATGCAAAGTGGTGATTGGCATGTACAATATGTTCCTTTCTCTAGTGTGCAAAAGCAAACTGCTTGTTTTGCATGCAAAGTTATTTGTTTTCACTCACACATACACATTTTGCACAATAAACAAACTGTTTGTGACACTGAGATTTTGTTGAACATCTAACCTAGGGCCTTATCCGGAAAGTTTCTGAGCATCTCTTGTCAGCTGCTCAATATCTTCAACTTCCAGTGATGTCACTGCTATTCAACAGCTCTCATGGGGCACGTACCATCCCAGAGGCTCAGTCCCTAACTGTGTAATAATATATGTGCATATATGGCTTGCTCCTACATCTGTTGAAATCAATGGGTCTGTGGCTATTGACCATATTGGGTGAATGATGAGATCCATAGTGCTTTGCATGGCTTCCAGCATTAGCAATAATTACAGTCCTTCTCAACAGAGGAAAAGACGGATGGACTAAACATACAAATTTGAAGAAGTGGAAAAACAAACAAACAGGGTAGATAGCAGCATGCCAAAGTACCTCTTTTCTACACAAAAAGCTAAATGGGCCACATGTCTTAATTGGCACGATGATGGACTGAGCTGCTAATCACCCTCTGACCAGAAAGGTGATGTGTCAGGAGAAGTTACTCCTAATAAACTCGATGGGCAAGATTGTGCCTTTAGGGGCGCCGCCCTGCATTAGCAGGGCTCGAGATACATATTTCCGCAGGAAGTGCCAGGATTTACCCTGGAGGACACAGCCAGAATTCTTCCTGGGATTCGCAGGGAATTGCTTGTAGCAGAAGCACGCTATTTTTTTCAGTTGATGCACTGACCTCTCCATCCTACACTGAGCCCTCTCTAACCTCTGGTTTAGACGGATGTAGGATCATAGACGCACTCTCGCTCCGCTCCTTGGGGGGGAAGCATGCTGTCATGACTTTGCTCTCCAGCCGTATTGTGGCGAGTCCTTGGCCAAGAGATGGAGCACAGCATGGACACACCTCGGGCCAGAACTTAGGATACAATCGGCAGTTTTCTAACAATTTGGTGCTTGTCTTTTCAATCTAACTTTCTTTTATTGCGGTTTTGTTGTGTGTCATCTCTAAGTATTGTAAATGTAACAGCATTTACACCAGCTGCAGATGTGGCCCGTTCAATCTAGCAAGTGTAGAAAACCTACATATACAATTGTATTTAACTTCTGTGATTTAACTTCGATGAGCATCTGCTACCTGGAAATGTCATGTTCAGTATAAGAGGGAAATCCTGGCTGACGATTAGCTGGAAATATTGTCGTGATGAGCTGTTTATCTTTCATATCCTCAGATTTTGCAACAGATTGAATCCTGATCAGCTGCAAATGAAATCAGTTAAAGCTGTTGCTCACCACTGATAAGCCAAATAACATGGGCAAATCTTGGCTTAATTTATTGTCTGATCAATAGTTTGCATTTTGCTTCTGCTCAGAGGAACATCAAATTACATTGGATAGCACATGCCTGAAGCTCACCATAAGAAATCCTACTCTAGGATGGGGGATACCTGTTGCAATGGTCCTATCTGCTAATCCTTGTTGCACTAAGCACTTCTGCTATGGGCAGCAGTTAATCCTTAGAGTGGATGTAATTAAATTAGCTGCATATAGATATTTTATTTCAGGGAATATCAAGAAATATTTTCCCTCGGGATAACTAAATCAATATTTGCCTTTGAGGATAATAAATCTTGATGTTCATCTCAACACAGTTTAATATCTAACTCAATGGACTGATCACATACAAGTGATTTGGTCTGAATTTATCTTATTCTGGGCCAATTTTTTGCAGTCCTTAGGCTATGTCTATACTACAGACCTTACAGTGACACAGCTGTACAACTGCAGCTGTCCTGCTATAATGTCTCCCATGTAGCCACTCTATGCCGATGGGAGAGAGCTCTCCTGCCAGCATAATTAAACCACCCCCAGTGAGCGGCGGTAGCTATGTTGCAGGGAGATGCTTTCCCACCGACATAGAGCTGTGTACCAGCACTTTTGTTGGTGACACTTATGTCTGTCAGGGGTGTGTTTTTTACACCCTTGACTGACAAAAGTTTTACCAACAAAAGTGCTAGTGGAGACAAAGTCTGACTCACACTAGAAGACCAGTGGCTTTAATCTGAAAGGGTTGCAAAATTGGGCCCTCTGTCCATCAGTTGTGATATCTGTGAAAATAACCTTGTCAGTCCCAAGAAATAAATAGCAGAGAGTGTGTGCTTTTATTATCACCAGAAGACCTAATTTAAAATTTTCAAACTTAGGTGCTTCAGTTAGGCACCTCAAACCATACTTAGGTCCACACACACATCCCTAGAAAAAAGTGGCATGATTTTGAAAGGTCCTAGGAACACTCATCTCACATTAGCAGAAGTGGGAAATAATGGGTGCTTGCTTAGCACCTTTTATAATCAAGCCATTTTTAGTTAGGTGCCTAAAGGAAAGACTCAAGTGCCTAAAGTTAGGCACCTAAAGCTTGAGAATTTGTGCCTTGAAGGGATATTTTCAAATTGTAGCCTTTGCCTATGACAGAGTTGCCCCAGCTAGCAGGGGGCTGGGTTTGATAATCCAGGAGTCCTACATTCCTAGTTCCTATGATTGTTTGTGCATTTAGGGCAGATTCTCAGATAACAAATTGGCATAACTCCATTGACCTCAATGGAGCCATATCAATTTACACCAGCTCAGGATCTATTCCCAACGGAACAGTTTATACACACACAGACACACATGATTTGTGTATACAAAGAAAATACACACACACACATGCGCACCCCAGTTTATTGAATGACCTTCATCTTTCTCCTCCCTTACAGATGACGGAACTGTAATGTAATGAAGGCACAGAAAAAGAAACCTGGGAATAAGGAAACAAACACAAAACACAATTGCTGAATAGATCCTTCCATAGTTCCACTACCCAGTCTAATGATGGATGCTATTGTGTACTTGAAAACACTGGGTGGGAATTTTAAAAAAATGTATATTTTACACAAATTCTCATAGAACACACACAAAATTCCATGAGATTTTTTTAGGTTTTTTTTGGGGGGTGAGGGGTGGGGAGGAGGGAAATCTCTTCATATTGCAGTGAGAAATCTAGGAACTCTTTCAGCATTTTAGAAATTCTTCATTTTAATTAACTGTGCATTTTGGAACATGATATTCCTGGTAGGACCTGTAAAGAAGAAGAGTGCATCAGAAATTGTTCTTGCTGTTCAACTGAGTTGATTAAGCAAGGAAAATAGTGTTTGCCTCTAACCTCAGCAACCTCAAAACCCTTCACCAAGGGAAAAAAACCTCCTTTAAATATTTGCCTTAATTTATTGGTTTATTATTATTATTATGTAGGAAAATAACAATACATGATAATCACCTTATAAAAAAGTGTGCTCTTCTTCAGAAGAGAGTTTCATAGTGCCAGTCTTCTGTGCTGTCAGCTGATTTAACTGTAATCCTCCTCATTAAGCATCTCTCCTGTAATTAAGTAGCTTCTCCAAACTGCTTGAAAATGAATAAACTAATATTTCTCAAATTATTTGCACCTAGAGCCTATTAGATTCCAAACAATTTCAGAAAGATAAAATGGTCACTTCCTAGAAAAAATATGGCTTAATAGTGGAGTAGGGCTGATATTGTATCACATATTGTTCAGAAATTTCATGAAGGCAAGGATAGGATTGGGAACCTAGGTAGCAAATTAGATTGATGTGTTGTCCTCGATATACTGGCATTTTCATTTCTGAAGCCTACCGACTCCAAAACAAAACCATTTTTTATACTTGTTCAAAATCCCAAGAGGAATGAGTTCAGGTGGTCTCAGCCCAGTTTCTCATGTACAAGAGGACACATCAAAAAGCTGTCTTGGGTTGATAGTAATTCATCACTCTCAGCTGTGAAAAGCCATGGGATTATGAGGCATAAAAAAAAAAGTACTGCTAACAGCATTTTTTCCACCAGGTAGGTCTCGCTAGCCTATGTTACATGAATATATGAGCAGACCTAGCTACAGAGGAAATGAAGACCATGTCTCTGTGATTATCAGGCACTGTTCTTAATTGACCTTCCTTCCTCTGTTCCTTGCCTGTGACAGAACATCAATATAATGAGACAAAATCTCAAAAGGAGGGTGGAAACTGGAGAGCAAGAACACAAACAATTGAAACTATAATTTCCGAAAGGTCAGATATGGAAAAAAATATAAAGCACTGAAGAACACAGATGCAATGTTAAAAATGTAATCAAGCAGCATGTTCCTATGTATTTTGTAGTTCCTATGTATTTTGTAGTTCTTTCCATTTCCAGCCTCAAGAAATTTGGGGCCCTTGAGAATGTTGCATCCTCAATACGCCTTTTCCCTCTGGTTTATCTAGGAAGACAGAAAGAAGATTATTGATTTGATTATGTTCAAGTTAAAAGATTTCTCTGAGGAACATCTGTATTAAGAACAGTGTTCAGTTTTCAGCAGCATCAGAAATATACTTCTGGAGTTGCGGCAATGTCACACCAAGATGTGCAAAACTGTTGGCAGTGGTTGTTTTTTATCCCTGCTGTTCCCTCAGTCCTCCAAGAGTAAGCACATTTCATGTAGCTCTGTTGGAAGGCAAGGGTTTCATCAGCACACTAACTAGAGTGAGAAAGCACTGCACCAATCAGTATTTCCCAAATCTGTGGGCCAAAACGACAGGGCACAAGCAAACTTATTAAAAGCCTTCATTAAAATGATTGCTGTGGGCTTTTGTAATAGGGTGCCTGCTTACTAAGTGAGATTTGTGAGCAGATTCTTATAGATATAATTACAGCTGGGAACTTCTAACTTACACCATTGTTTCAGGATCCCTTCATTTTGGGCACACAAGATATAAGGCTCGGTGTAAGCATCTTACATAGGATAGGGAGGAGGTGAGGTAAAGAGGAAGAAGAATACCCCAGATCCTTAAAAGTACTTCAGCCCCTAACTCCCATAGAAGTTACATTCCAAAGTACCTTTGATGATCTGGGCCAAAGTCCTTTTAAGCAAGAATATGTTTTCCATTCAACTGACAACATCATACTCAATGTAGGGGGTGCAACAATGACTTCCCATTAACTAACACAGAAATAGAGAGATGATTTTAACAGGAATGCATTATAGTATCTGCCTGAGAAGAATGAGCTCCACTAATAATAAAACAATGAATGTTTGTTACAGAGACAGAACACTGCATCTAACCCTTGAAAGTGCTTATTCTGACAGTGTGTGAGGTTTTGAAAAAGCACAATATAATCTTTGAAAGTATTTGAATATGTGTAAAATGAAGTAATTAATATCCGGTTCACTAAACATGCTTTTCAATAACCAGGATGCAGGCAGTCTTTCTAAATCATATATATGAATTAAAAATTCAGGGTTCCTCGGTAGCTTATCAGCAAATAAGCAATTTCCCCAGCAGATAGGAAAGAAATTCTCAGACATATTTTGCAAATAGATCTTGAGAGAAAAGTAATTTTCACCCACAGACACATAAGATGGGGTAAGTAATAATTCTAATAAATTCACAGTATCAGGTATACACCTCTCATGGTAATATCCCTCAAGAGGAAACCTGCACATGCCAGTGTCACACTGTTTGGAGTGGCTCATGACCATGAATGCCTATCTCAGAGTAGATTGTAAAAGCAGGGCAGTCACCCCAAACTGGAGCTATGTTCTAAAATTAGATTTCACCAACCCAGTAACAAATGTAAACTCCTGGATCACTGTAACAGTCTCACCATGGAGTCACAGATAGTCCCCTTGGACTCTCCAGTCTATCTTGCCACCCATACAAGCTGGACTTAATGATAAAGGTCATTTACACCAAAAATCACATCACATTTAGGTTGCCAAAAATCACAAAATATTCAGGTTGTTTCCAGTCCCAAGAGACCAATCACTTGCTCCAGACCAACTGGTATCCTATATCTTATCCAAAGACAATACCTGTAGCCAATCCTGTAATTATCTATAGGTTTTTTAACTAGGAAAAAGGCATTAGAGTGATTGAGAGGTCAAAGCAAGTAAAATATATGAACAGTGAGTCACAATTTAAAATTTCAAAAGGTAGCAGAGCTGTAGTAATCTGCCAGTTTCCCAAAAGTCTTTTAGAGCTACTCAGAGTAACTCTGGGGATCTCAATCTTCTTCTTCGTCTTCAGTTATTCTGCCCTGTTAGAATCCAAGCTGTGGAGATATAAGGAATTCTTCCTCGAGTTGATATAGCTTCTTCTCACAGAACCCAAGCTGAGAGAACAATTCCTACACTGGTTCCTTCTTCATGGACGGAGAGGGAAGAACACACTTAACAGCATCTTTTGTCCTTGATCTTGCACATTGGCTCATTTGCGTTTCGTAAGCAGGGTTTAGAATCTTATGGTAAGACCATCATTTGCATTACACAAGACGTCCTTCTTGTTTGATGGGTTAATTAATTATAGGTGTACATACAATGCAAATGTTTGCTGTTACGTTATAACAATACATGTAGCATCCTACAACATTTTACAAATGACTAAACACATTAGTATCAATTTAACATCTAATTTTTATTTTGGTAATGCTAACACACAGGTAAGCAAGACTGGCTTTTAGCTATGCATTTGTAAGTGTTCAGTGAGGACTGGGGCCTTGGCATGGTCTACACGTGTCACAGTCAGCTTCTCAATGGATTGGGAATCCCGAGTCAGTGTGATCCAAAGAATAAGACTTGGCTTTTTTATAATCCAATGCATTTGACTATAGCCTTTTCTTCTTCTTGTAATCCTTTTGCATTTTAATGTTTTTGGTTTTTTTTGATAGTTAACAATAACTCCCAATCATCCCTTTCTTTCTTTCTTTCTTTCTTTCTTTCTTTCTTTCTTTCTTTCTTTCTTTCTTTCTTTCTTTCTTTCTTTCTTTCTTTCTTTCTTTCTTTCTTTCTTTCTTTCTTTCTTAAGGCTATTTACTATTATTATTACTAATACAAAGGAACTAAAAATAGTGAGAATATTTCACACAAAAATTTGCAGTCAATTGTGAAGAAGAGAGTGTGTGTGCACGACATGTGAACACACACACACACAAAAGCACACAAAGTATTTGCTTCAGGTTGGTGGACTGTCTGTAAGCGAGGACTGGTCTGTCATCCAACAGGACAGACCCAACAAAGAAAATAATAGAACACCACTAGATGTCACCTTCAGTCCCCAACTAAAACCTGTCCAGCGCATCATCAAAGATCTACAACCTATCCTGAAAAATGATCCCTCACTCTCACAGATCTTGGGAGACAGACCAGTCCAGATGGCAATTCACAATTTAGGTACTGAATTTAGGTAAGAATGGCCATACTGTGCCACATAAATGGTCCACGTAGCCCAGGTCCATTTATCTTCTGACAGTGGCTGGTGCTAGATGCTTCAGAGGAATTAACAGAACAGGGCAATTTATCCAGTGATCTATCCCCTGTTGTCCAGTCCCAACCTTTAGTTGTCAGAGGTTTAGGGACACCCAGATCATGGGGTTGTGTCCCTGGTCATTTTGGCTAATAGCTATTGATTGACCTATCCTCCATGAACCTTTTAACCCAGTTATACTTTTGGCTTTCATAATATCCCCTTTCTAAATGGATGGTGGCTGCTGCTACTAAGCTGGATGTCTCTCCACCCAAACTCAAGGGCCTTTTAATTTTCACTTTCATATTAGTCTGAAAGGACCTGCTTCTGCTCCCAGTGGAATCAACAGTAGAATGTTAATTGTGAGTCTTGCCAAATCTCACAGTTTTATCATGAGTTTAGCAATATTCTGTGTTTTTCCATTAAAGTTCTCCTGGAATATTACCAAATCTCAGCTTTGCTTTTTTAAAGAAAGATAAGTTTTTATCCTTCGTTGTTGCAGAGGAAAGCTTCAAAACTCAAACCTGAAAGTGCGCAAACCAGAAGATAAATCAAAAGGACCCATCAATATTCTTTTTTAAATCTCATGACTCTGAGGGACCTGACTCATGATTTTTGAATGTTTGGGGTTGATAAAACTTCCTTAAGTGTAGTGAAAGCTGGAGCAGGCTTCCAGAAAAGAGGAAATTTGGATAATATGGGGAATAGGAGTACAGGAGAAAATTAAAAGAAAGAAAAAAATGAAGGGGGGTTCCTCAGGTCTTGCATTATTTTACGCCCTGATTCTATCAAGGGATCTACATTGACACATCATTCTATTCATACAAAGATACATTGACTTCAAAGAGTCTTTATGTAGGTATAAGGAAACACTTATGTGGATCACTTTGCAGCACTGTGGCCCAAAACTATGCAATTAATAATACACATTTAAAATAAGAAGATCATACCAGAGAGAATATAAACAACTTAATATATTTTATTTCTAGTGTTTTATTTATAAACCTTCCCGCTACCAAGTCATGTACCTAGTAATAGGATAACTATACAAATATCAGCATTGACAATTGTATTTAAAATAGTATAAATACTTAAAAACATGTAATTACAACACAGTTGTCTGTGATGTGTGATAGTGCAGTGATGACATGTCTGGACCTTGTGCATAATTATGCCCCAACCACAGACAAATCATTAGTTCCCAGTAACTGAGCCATAGAAATGTAGGACTGGAAGGGAACTCAATAAGTCACCTACTCTAGTCCCCTGTACTGAGGGAGGATTAAGTATTATCTAGACCAGTGTTTGGGTCCCTCGGCCTGTACTACTTCTCGCTGCCCCCATTGGCCTGGAGCGGCGAACCACGGCCAGTGGGAGCCATGATCGGCCGAACCTGCGGATGCGGCAGGTAAACAAACCGGCCCAGCCCGCCAGGGGCTTTTCCTGAACAAGCAGCGTCCCAAGTTTGGGAAACACTGATCTTGACCATCCCTGACAGGTGTTTGTCTAACCTGCTCTTAAAAACTGCAGGTGACAGAGACTCCACAATCTCCCTAAGTCATTTGTTCCAATGCTTAACTTTCTTATAGTTAGGAAGTTTTTGTCTAACCTAAATCTCCCTTGCTGTAATTTATGCACATTACTTCTAGTCCTGTCCTCAGTGGTAAAAGAGAACAATTTGTCACCCTCCTCTTTTAACATTTTACATACTGTTACCATGTCCATTCTCATTTTTCTCTTCTCCAGACTAAATACATCCAGTTTTTTCAATCTCTCCTTGTAGGTCATGTTTTCTAGATGTTTATTCATTTTTATTGCTGTTCCCTGGATGTTCTCCAATTTGTCCATATCTTTCCTGAAGTGTTGCACCCAGAACTGGACACAAGTCTCCAGTTGCGGCCTTGTCAGTGCTGAGTAGAGCGGAAGAATCACTTCTTGTGCCTTGCTTATAACACTCTTCTTATACATCCCAGAAAGATGTTCTTTTTTTTTTTGCAATAGTGTTACATTGTTGATCCATATTTAGTTTGTTATCCACCATAACCCTTTGATCCTTTTCTGTAGTACTCCTTCCTAAACAGTCATTTCTTATTTTGTATTTGTGCAATTGATTGTTTCTTCCTAAGTATGGTACTTTGCATTTGACCTTATTGAATTTAATCCTATTTAATTCAGGCCATTTCTTCCATTTCTCAGGATTATTTTTAATTCTAATCTTGGCCTTCAAAGAACTTGCAATCCCTTCCAGTTTGGTATTCTTAGCAAACTTTATAAGTGTACTCTCTATGCCATTATCCAAATAATTTATGAAGATATTGATTAGAATTGGACCCAGCACAGATCCCTGCAGTATCCCACTCAATAGTCCTTTCCAGATCAATTGTGAACCATTGATAACTACACTCTGAGTATGGTTTTCCAGACAGTTGTGCACACACCTTATAGTATGTTCATCTAGGCTATTCTTCTCTTATTTGTTTTTGAGAAGCTCATGTGAGACAGTATCAAAAGCCTTAATAAAGTTGAGATATATGATATCTACCTCTTTCCTCCTAACCACAAGTCTTCTTACCATGTCAAAGAAAGATATTAGGTTGTCTTGACATGATTTGTTTTGACAAAACCATGTCAGCTGTTACTTGTTATCTTATTTTTGTTTAGGTGCTTACAAATTGATTTTGAATTATTTGCTCCATTATCCTTCTGGTTACTGAAGTGAAGCTGACTGGTCTGTAATTACCTGGGTTGTTCTTACCCCCTTTTTTACAGATACGTAATATGTTTTCCCTTTTCCAGTCCTCTGGGATCTCTCCTGTCCTCCATAAGTTCTCAAAGATAATCGCTAATGGCTCAGAGATCTCTTCAGCTAGTTCCTTAACTATTCTAGATGTATTTCAACAGGCCTGCTGACTTGAAGACATCTAACTTGTCTAAGTAATTCTTAATTTCTTCTTTTCCTACTTTAGCCTCAGATCCTACCCCATTTACACTGATATTCACTGTCAGTCGTCCAATCACTGTTAACTTTTTTTGTGACAACCAAAACAAGAGTCAGCTAACACTTCAGCCATTGCTTCATTTTCTGTCATTATCTTTCCCTCATAGAATCATAGAATCATAGAATATCAGGGTTGGAAGGGACCCCAGAAGGTCATCTAGTCCAACGCCTGCTCGAAGCAGGACCAATTCCCAGTTAAATCATCCCAGCCAGGGCTTTGTCAAGCCTGACCTTAAAAACCTCTAAGGAAGGAGATTCTACCACCTCCCTAGGTAACGCATTCCAGTGTTTCACCACCCTCATAGTGAAAAAGTTTTTCCTAATATCCAATCTAAACCTCCCCCACTGCAACTTGAGACCATTACTCCTCGTTCTGTCATCTGCTACCATTGAGAACAGTCTAGAGCCATCCTCTTTGGAACCCCCTTTCAGGTAGTTGAAAGCAGCTATCAAATCCCCCCTCATTCTGCTCTTCTGCAGACTAAACAATCCCAGCTCCCTCAGCCTCTCCTCATAAGTCATGTGTTCTAGACCCCTAATCATTTTTGTTGCCCTTCGCTGGACTCTCTCCAATTTATCCACATCCTTCTTGTAGTGTGGGGCCCAAAACTGGACACAGTACTCCAGATGAGGCCTCACCAATGTCGAATAGAGGGGAACGATCACGTCCCTCGATCTGCTCGCTATGCCCCTACTTATACATCCCAAAATGCCATTGGCCTTCTTGTCAACAAGGGCACACTGCTGACTCATATCCAGCTTCTCATCCACTGTCACCCCTAGGTCCTTTTCCGCAGAACTGCTGCCTAGCCATTCGGCCCCTAGTCTGTAGCGGTGCATTGGATTCTTCCGTCCTAAGTGCAGGACCCTGCACTTATCCTTATTGAACCTCATCAGATTTCTTTTGGCCCAATCCTCCAATTTGTCTAGGTCCTTCTGTATCCTATCCCTCCCCTCCAGTGTATCTATCACTCCTCCCAGTTTAGTATCATCCGCAAATTTGCTGAGAGTGCAATCTACACCATCCTCCAGATCATTTATGAAGATATTGAACAAAACCGGCCCCAGGACCGACCCCTGGGGCACTCCACTTGACACCGGCTGCCAACTAGACATGGAGCCATTGATCACTACCCGTTGAGCCCGACAATCTAGCCAGCTTTCTACCCACCTTATAGTGCATTCATCCAGCCCATACTTCCTTAACTTGCTGACAAGAATACTGTGGGAGACCGTGTCAAAAGCTTTGCTAAAGTCAAGAAACAATACATCCACTGCTTTCCCTTCATCCACAGAACCAGTAATCTCATCATAGAAGGCGATTAGGTTAGTCAGGCATGACCTTCCCTTGGTGAATCCATGCTGGCTGTTCCTGATCACTTTCCTCTCATGCAAGTGCTTCTGGATTGATTCTTTGAGGACCTGCTCCATGATTTTTCCAGGGACTGAGGTGAGGCTGACTGGCCTGTAGTTCCCAGGATCCTCCTTCTTCCCCTTTTTAAAGATTGGCACTACATTAGCCTTTTTCCAGTCATCCGGGACTTCCCCCGTTCGCCACGAGTTTTCAAAGATAATGGCCAATGGCTCTGCAATCACAGCCGCCAATTCCTTCAGCACTCTCGGATGCAACTCGTCTGGCCCCATGGACTTGTGCACGTCCAGCTTTTCTAAATAGTCCCTAACCACCTCTATCTCCACGGAGGGCTGGCCATCTCTTCCCCATTTTGTGATGCAAAGCGCAGCAGTCTGGGAGCTGACCTTGTTAGTGAAGACAGAGGCAAAAAAAGCATTGAGTACATTAGCTTTTTCCACATCCTCTGTCACTAGGTTGCCTCCCTCATTCAGTAAGGGGCCCACACTTTCCTTGGCTTTCTTCTTGTTGCCAACATACCTGAAGAAACCCTTCTTGTTCCTTTTGACATCTCTTGCTAGCTGCAGCTCCAGGTGGTATTTGGCCCTCCTGATATCATTCCTACATGCCCGAGCAATATTTTTATACTCTTCCCTGGTCATATGTCCAACCTTCCACTTCTTGTAAGCTTCTTTTTTATGTTTAAGATCCGCTAGGATTTCACCATTAAGCCAAGCTGGTCGCCTGCCATATTTACTATTCTTTCGACTCATCGGGATGGTTTGTCCCTGTAACCTCAACAGGGATTCCTTGAAATACAGCCAGCTCTCCTGGACTCCTTTCCCCTTCATGTTAGTCCCCCAGGGGATCCTGGCCATCTGTTCCCTGAGGGAGTTGAAGTCTGCTTTCCTGAAGTCCAGGGTCCGTATCCTGCTGCTTACTTTTCTTCCCTGTGTCAGGATCCTGAACTCAACCAACTCATGGTCACTGCCTCCCAGATTCCCATCCACTTTTGCTTCCCCCACTAATTCTACCCGGTTTGTGAGCAGCAGGTCAAGAAAAGCGCCCCCCTTAGTTGGCTCCTCTAGCACTTGCGCCAGGAAATTGTCCCCTACGCTTTCCAAAAACTTCCTGGATTGTCTATGCACTGCTGTATTGCTCTCCCAGCAGATATCAGGAACATTAAAGTCACCCATGAGAATCAGGGCATGCGATCTAGTAGCTTCCATGAGCTGCCGGAAGAAAGCCTCATCTACCTCATCCCCCGGTCCGGTGGTCTATAGCAGACTCCCACCACTACATCACTCTTGTTGCACACACTTCTAAACTTAATCCAGAGACACTCAGGTTTTTCTACAGTTTCGTACCAGAGCTCTGAGCAGTCATACTGCTCCCTTACATACAGTGCTACTCCCCCACCCCTTCTGCCCTGCCTGTACTTCCTGAACAGTTTATAACCATCAATGACAGTACTCCAGCCATGTGAGTTATCCCACCAAGTCTCTGTTATTCCAATCACGTCATAGTTCCTTGACATCACCAGGACCTCCAGTTCTCCCTGCTTGTTTCCAAGGCTTTGTGCATTTGTATATAAGCACTTGAGATAACCTGTTGATCGCCCCTCATTCCCAGTATGAGGCAGGAGCCCTCCCCTCACAGACATTCCTTCCTGTGCTTCCTCCCGGTATCCCGCTTTACCACTTACCTCAGGGCTTTGGTCTCCTTCCCCCGGTGAACCTAGTTTAAAGCCCTCCTCACTAGGTTAGCCAGCCTGCTGGCAAAGATGCTCTTCCCTCTCTTCGTAAGATGGAGCCCGTCTCTGCCCAGCACTCCTTCTTCACGGAACACCATCCCATGGTCAAAGAATCCAAAGCCTTCTCTCCGAAACCACCTGCGTAGCCATTCGTTGACTTCGACGATTCGACAGTCCCTACCCAGGCCTTTTCCTTCCACGGGAAGGATGGACGAGAACACCACTTGCGCCTCCAACTCCTTTATCCTTCTTCCCAGAGCCACGTAGTCCGCAGTGATCTGCGTAGGCCCATTACTAACTAACTGAACTAATTGCAGGGTAGGCCCATTACTAACTGAGTCCTCCTCAGTTAGTAATGGGCCTACCCTGTCTCTAGTATTCCTCTGGCTTCTAATGAATTTGTAAAATGTTTTCTTGTTAACCTTTATATCCCTAGCAAGTTTAACCTCATTTTGTCCATTGGTCTTTCTAATTTTGTCCCTACATGGTTATTTTATATAGAAATAAATATAAATATAATGTGTGTGTGTTAGAGAGACCCTTCTGCCAGGCAGAGCCGGCAGCAGCCAGGGCCAGGTTAAATATCTAGGGGTTCCTTTTGAACAATACAACACAGAACTGGCTTGAGCCCCACCCAGGAACCTGGGAAAATTACACATGATCCTGGGCACTTCTGAGAGCCAATACTTCCCCACTCACAAGCACAGTGTCTGACTGCAAAAAATAAACTTTTAATGAAAGGAAAGAAGTCACCCGAAATCAATTAGGGAAAATTCCGCAAGCAGGATTCATAATCATAAAACTGTGATCAGGATACCCACATCCAGAATGTATGGGGCAGAGTCTTCTGCCTCATGTTCTTGAGTTCCACAACCAAAAGTTCCTTTACTATGCCCCTCTTTGCTCCCACCCCACTCACAGTGGTTGTCCTTGGTCAGAGAGGACCCAGGGTGCAGAGCAGCATCTGTGTGAGTTCACCTCCCACCAGGGGAAGAAACACCTTGCTTGCTCCACCATCTGAACACTTGCTCTTGCTGGCCACCCTGCCAGTTGCAGTTCCTCTCTGCTGGCTGCTCCGTCAACTATGGTTCCTCTCTGGTGACCTCACCACCCTGCCTGCTGCTGTTCCTCACCACCTGGCCACCCTGCCAGCTGCTCCTGCCAGCTGACTAACTGCCACTTTGACCGGCTACCTGCCTTTCTGCTGTGACCTCTGTAGGTCAGTCACTTAGTGATTTTTAGCTCTCAGCAGTTTGGGCAGAAACACTGCCCCACCACAAGTGATTTCAGCTCTTATTGAGTAATTGAAATAAAAAAAGGCTCCTAATGAAGCCTATTTAGCTGTATCTTTGAACATTGGGGAGGAACGATTAAGCCAGACCAGGAACCCTGAGGGAGAGTCCACAACTCATGGCTGGGACACCAGTCCCCACCCCTCTTACTTTCACAGGGGTCTGGCATAGAGTTCAATCCTTGAGAGGGCCATTTAGGGATCTGGGCAAAAATTGAGGATTGGTCCTGCTTTGAGCAGGGGGTTGGACAAGATGATCTCCTGAGGTCCCTTCCAACTCTGATATTATATGATTCTATGATTCTATGATTAAAGACCCTGGCTTAATGAGGACCTTTCAGATAATGGTGACCCCCTCATTAGGGACATGTTAAGCAGAGTTCTGCCCCCCTTTATTCATACAATAGAGACAACATTGACAATAAAATTTCACTACTTCTGAATTCCGTACTAAAGTGATTTGTAACCCAGCACCAGCCAAAGTTAATCACTTTGAGTAAAACAGCGCTATCTGCTCCTGAAGTCTCTTCCCCTCCCCAACTAGCTGTCTGAGGAGAGTTCATTCAGACACTGCTTTTATATATGTAAATTCATCCTTTGTAATTTGACCTTGTTTCCATTTCTTGTATGACTCTTTTTTGAGTTTCAGATAATTGAAGATCTCCTATCTTTCCTATACAATGGTATAGTTTGCTCTTGTGTCTTTAATAATGTCTCTTTAAAAAACTGCCAACTCTCCTGAACTCTTTTTTCCCCTTAGACTTGCTTCCCATGGGATTTTACCTAGAAAGTTTCTGAGTTTCCTAAAGTTTGCCTTCTTGTAGCCCATTGTCTTTATTCTGCTGTTTTCCCTCCTCCCATTTCTTGAATCATGAACTGAATAATTTCATGTTCACTTTAACCTAAACTGCCTTCCACCTTCAGATTCTCAATTAGTTCCTCCCTGTTAACCAGAACCAAATCCAGATTAGCCTTTCCCCAGTCGCTTTCTCCACCTTCTGTACTAAAAGATTGTCTGCAATGCAATCCACAAACTTGTTGGACAATCTGTGCCCTGCTGTATTATTTTCCCAACAGATGTCTTGGTAGTTGAAGTCCCCCAGCACCACCAAATCCTGTGTTTTGGATGATTTTGTTACTCGTTTAAAAAAAAAAAGTGTCATCCATGGTTAGGTGGTCAATAGTAGACTCCCACCATGATATCACCCAAGTGTTTTTACTCCTTTTATGCTTACTCAGAGACTTTCAACAGGTCTGGCTCCCACTTCTATCTTAACCTGAGTGCAAATGTAATTCAAATCTTTTCATGTACTAGTGTTTAATTGAAGCAATGCCTAGTTGTAAATTTCTTTTATTCATTATTCTGTATTTCAGAGGTAGATGCTGATGTGGAAGGTGTCGATTTGCAAATGTTAGTGATAGCATGAGTGTCATTGGTTGTATGAAACTGCTAGTGGAACGGACACCCAGTGTTACAGGACAGACTTAGCTGTGATTGTGTTAACAACAACAACAAAACTAGGTGTCTCTTTTTCGCTACTTATTGCTATCAAAATACATTTGATCCTAACCTGTCCAGTCAAACAATGAATAACCCTGTACTGTAGTTTTGAGAATATGTGGACAGTGTCTTTCAAATGGTAGCTGGAAGCCAGACAGGATAGGGAGTGGAGAAGGTTCGATGCTGCAGTTCTTCATAAAAAGAGTGAGAGGGAGGCTTTAGAGACAGTACTGTTCTCCTCATTCTAATAAAGTTCCATGTTCAGTGACAGAAGAAAATGACTGTCTGTCATCCTTTAACAGACATTCTTTAACCTCTACTTTTGATGTCAGAAGCTGACTTATTTTAAACAGCATAACTAACAAAAGAAAATACCAAACTTCAATCCTCAACCAGGTTTGTAGTTTGATAATCCTGCTGTTTGGTCTGAGTGGAAGGAACACTTCATCAGATACTGAACTGCAGGAAAGCTAACCACACGTGCTGACAGAGACTCAGCTGGTGTAAATTCACACCTGAGACATCAATCCTTTCCTCAACCCATGACATCCAAGCAATACAACCCCAAACCCTGCTGCCCCAATGCAACACATACAGCTCTGTCCTGCTGCAAGCATAATTTATCACATCAACTCTCTTACATTATCACTGGCTCTGCCTGTAAGTTAAAGAAAAAGACTCACACATTATTGAAACACATTAAAACATAGATCTCTGCTCACAATGGGTACCCACACTACTATAGTGATCCTGGTGCTACTGCTGGAGTTTGGGCTGCCAGCAATTGCTTAGTCGAATATTGTTTTAAAACAAAATGTTGGCAATCACCAGTACATTGGGGAATGAGTGGTGGGGAATTTATCATTACAGAGCTATCACACCCAGTCTGGGGCAAAGCATCTCAATAGAAACTTTTGAATTTGTACACTTTATTTGGATAGTTTTATGCACTTTGGATTCAATAAAATAGATGAGAATTGTAATTTGTCCTCTTTAGCATAAATCCCTAGCACTCTGGTGTTCCATTCTTTCAGGCTCTGGCACCCCTGTATATTATCTGCAACCTTCACCACTGACTCCCAAGTCACACTGCCTCAAAAGTCTCTCAGTAAACCAACTGGCGCACTTTTACTGGCTTTACCTGCACAGCCATCTTCTTGATCAATACAGTCTGTTCTCTCCTACAAAGAAAATGTGTAACAATAACCACCTGACAGAAAATTGCTTTGAAAAGGAATTGCTACTTTATTTTGTGTGTGTGTAATTTTTCCTCCACAATTCCTGCTCTGTTTCCCTACTTCTGATGTCCCCTTGTTCTCGAGTTTGTGCCTTACTCAACCCTGATTCTTAGCTTATTCCTGCTGAGCAATGTCAGCTTCTAATGTACAGGAGCCTCTCCCATAGAGACTGCAAATATGCACCAGAGTGCTAAATTGTACTGCTGCTATCGGCAGTACACTTCACGCTTCAGGGCCAATTTTCATTCCAGAAGAAACAGATTGCTGATAAAACAGACTGATATGCAGGTAAACATACAAATTAGAGCACCAAATAAAAGTGGAGGCTAAACATATAAATCACCAAAAACAAACATTCCTGGTTAAACACATTATATTGTAGGGGCCTGGAATCTATCTTAAAGCAGAACAAGTAATTACAAAGCTAAAAGGAGAAATTTCTAAGCGCTCTGTGCTCCCCTCCACAGAGCAAAGGGAAGCAGAGAAAGTGAAAGAAATAAGGGGAATCTACATAAGACCCTCTGTACTGACACTTTTCAGAGTAACAGCCGTGTTAGTCTATATTCGCAAAAAGAAAAGGAGTACTTGTGGCACCTTAGAGACTAACCAATTTATTTGAGCATAAGCTTTCGTGAGCTACAGCTCACTTCATCGGATGTAGCTCACGAAAGCTTATGCTCAAATAAATTGGTTAGTCTCTAAGGTGCCACAAGTACTCCTTTTCTTTTTGTACTGACACTGTGGTTAGGGGTTTGTTGTTTTATGGGTGAGGGGCAGAGCCAGGGAGCAGCTACTTTATACTCCACTTTGCCCAGGAACCCTTTGGAGCTTTTTGGCTAGATAAGGCTAATGCCATTACAAGGTTTACTTTTTTTTGGGGGGGGGTGTATGAGGTGGAGAGGAATTAGGCTACAGAAGTGACTAATGGCAGCCTGATTCCTAAGGGCATTGCCTGCGGGTGTGGGGGAGAAAAGCTTGGAGAACAGTGTGGAGGGACAGAACTTCAAGACGGTTGCCCTGAAATTGGTTGGGGCTTACTTTTTCTGTTGGAAAACTATGTAGTGAATTGTGTTAGTCAAATACATATATTAAACAAAGTTAGCAAAATTAATATTACATATACATATATTAGAGAAAACTATAAAGGAATTTTTGCATCTGCATGTGTTTCTGCTGATGCAGCACTCCAGCACTTAGCTAAAACAGCTTCAGGGTGTATAAATCAAGAAACCTGGTTTCTGTCTCTTACCTTGCACTGTGTAAATTGCAGGGTGCAACAGTGTCATAAGGGAATTGTTAACATTAGGTACCCCCCAAGACAAGCTACCAAGCAAAAGCTCAAGGCCAAAATATGGACCAGTAAGATAAATATAACCGGAAGGAGCTGGTGGGATTAACAGCTGAGAACAGATGATAGAAGTACACAGATAAAATTAAGTTTTAGTAGGGTAAGCAAAAATGTCTCCGTTTGGGTTAGTTATTGTGATTTATGCATAAAAATGTGTTGTCAGGGGTTTAGCATGGATAGGTAACAGATGAGGTAACTTAATAACTGAGTCTGAGTAAAGTTACAGAACAGGATATAAAATATAGTGATCGACAACAAGAAAACGCAGAAGACACATAGGAAGAACGAGTAGTGGATTAGCCACTGGGCCAACAGGGACCATGCCCAGGGCGCCCGGCCCATTGAGTTATATATGGTAAAATGACAAAATGACACCCCCACACCCCAACCCACTCCTGGGAGAGCAGAGGGACTGCGGGTAGAAGGGGTGGGGAGGGGCCCCCACTTGCTCTGGCCCTGGGCCCCATAAACCCCTAATCCACTTCTAGGAAGAACATAGCAGATACCAGATATTTGAAAAACATCACCTTCTCCCAGTGATGAGCTGCCAAAATCTTAACAACCAGTTCCCTCCTCACCCCATGAGGGGGTCGTGGCCCACCCCCGCCCCCGGAGCCCCTGCCCTATCCACCCCCCCTCCCTTGACTTCCCCCAGAACTGGGCAGGAGGGTCTCATGGGCCACCCTAGTGGGTGCCCACCCCACCCCTAACAGCCAGAGGAACCTGCCGGGGGGGCGAGGTGGCGAGACCTGGCGGTGCTTACCTGGGGCGGCTCCCAGGAAGCATCCGGCAGGTCCCTCTGGCTCCTAGGGGTGGGGTAGCGTAGCTAGGGAGGGAACAGGGGGAGCACTGATCGCCCACTGATCACATCAAAAGTGGCGCCTTGGGCACTGACTCCGTGGGTGCTCCAGGGCTGGAGCACCCATAGGGAAAATTTGGTGGGTGCAGAACACCCACCAGCAGCTCCCCACTCTGCGCCCAACCCCAGCTCACCTCCTCTCTTCCTCCGCCCCTGAACTCACCGCCCTGCTCTGCTTTTCCACCCCCCCTAGCTTCCCGTGAATCAGCTGTTCCCGCGGGAAGCCTGGGAGGGCTGAGAAGCAGGCGGCGGCTTTGCGCTCAGGCCCAGGGAGGTGGACATGAGCTGGGGTTCCCCTGCACACCCCCCGGTTACCTGCTGTAGTGTGGGCAGCCCTCCTTGCGCCCTCCCTCCCCCCTGCCCCAGCTCACCTCCGCTCTGTCTCCGCCTCCCTGGGCCTGAGCGTGAAGCCGCCGCTTGCTTCTCAGCCCTCCCAGGCTTCCCCCGCGAACAGCTGATTCACAGGAAGCCATGGGGTGGAGAAGCAGAGTGGGGTGGCGCATTCAGGGGAGGAGGTGGAGGCAGAGCAGAGGTGAGCTGGGGCCGGGCATGGGGCGGGGAGCTGCTGGTGGGAGCTCTGCACCCACCAAATTTTCCCCGTGGGTGCTCAAGCCCCGGAGCACGCACAGAGTCGACATCTAAGGCACCACTTTCCAGCGAAATGGTGCGAACCGTCTCAAGCTCACCACTGCCTTCTCCCCAGGAGAGATAACCTGAGCAATTATTTTCCCTGAGATATCTCTTTTTGCATGTATATATAACTCAGAGGTGATAATAGCACTGACCTAAAACCTACAAAATAAAGGCTACAAGGAACAGTTTAAGCTTAAATTGGAGTGGATCTCATTTGTCATCCAATGTTTCCATGGAACCTTGGGGTCCATGGGGCTTAAGGAATTTTCCCTCACCCTGTGTAGGGAGCATTTGGTGGAAACTTTATGTTACAAATCTTTCAGGGGCTTTGGAATCCATTTCCCCTCTCCAAACTAGTTTTACCACAGAAATTTAGGCTTTTCCTCTAACCTTATTCTGAGATTCTGTTTTCATCTATACAGCATGGTTTGCAGTGGCTAAACTCCTTTTGGGCCCAGCGGGCCTCGCACAGGCTAATACCTAGCTATTTACAGAATAGTTTATAAAAACAATTAACAGCCTGAGGTTTTTTCTTTCCCTCCCAAACTGCTCATTTTCACGGTTAGCTATTTGTTATTAGAGGGGTGTCATTAAACACCCTTAAGCACATGGTATTTTTGTTACTCCACTACTGCATAAGTGAAACTGTTGAAGTAAGGCAATGATGAACGATGAACAGTGGATAGCTGTATGAATTTTCAGACAAGTAATCATTCATGCCAAACATTTGTGAAACTTTTGAGAACACTTTAAGGTTTGTACTGATGGCCCTCTGTGTACTTTCAAACAATGAATGAATAATACGTCTCATAAATGACAGTGAAGTGAACTTGCCACATTTATCCATGAGAACATTCAGAAAGCTTGTTTTATGTTATTCATACAGCTCTAATCTGTAAGAGAACTTCCACTTAAGAAAATGTTCAAATAGAAAAGTTTGGAGTTTATGGGGGAGGAGGAGACTTGACATGTTGGCATGTTGGTTTGTGTGTGTGTGTGTGTGTGTGTGTGTGTGTGAGCTACACATCTTCAGACAACAGCAAGAAGGTAGGGGTGATTCTACAAAACCTGACAGCAATTAAAACTCTGCAATACCAAGATAATGTTTTCAGATATTTTATTTTGCTTTTTTTAAGCATGAAGCATCAGATGGATGTGTTCTCCACATGGTAGAAGACTCCACAGCAGAAGATCTGTCTGTCTTCAATCTTAGGTGTGGTGATGAAATGCCTAAAAAACAGATCACTTCCCAACATAAATATCTGTAACAAAGAGTTCTAGGAGGAAGTGTTGAATCTTGTCAGAGCCTACATTGCCAAGGTCTTTAGAAACCAAAAAGGCAAGGTTAAAGTCAATTCGTCATTGTACAGTGAGCCAATTTAAAGAATACATGGTCACAGCTGCTCCATCCTGTTAGCACGTATGTTGCTGCAATCTGCACTAGCTGTAAGTGGCACAGAAACTGCACTGAGAGCCCTGCTAAGACTCAGTTGCAATAATTGAGCCTCACAGTCGTGAAATATGTATTGTTGTTGTGCAGGATAAATAAGTGGGCAGCCTGATCAAACCACACAGCTGGGAAAAAAAAGCCCCAAACCATTGTCAGATTGTGTCTAAACCATGGCTTTTCAGAGAAAAGGGTGTGGCTGAAAATAACACCAAAGTTTTTAGCCTGACTCACTGCTTCTAAATGTGTCCTCTCATTAAGAAGGGGTACCAAAAAACAAAATGCCTCCTCATACTAATGATCCTTATCCTCCTATAAAGCTACTGACACATTCAGTTAAAGTATAAAAGTGTCTTCTAAACATCTGACACAACCAGGCTAAGGACCATCCTAGTAAACTTCCTAGGCAGAGGTTCCATGGGAGCACGATTAGCATCCTACCTCTATCCACAACTTGCCAACACTCAGCTCTATTAGGCTGTAGAATATTCCACCAAAGGAAGTAGTGAAAGCTCCAACACTTAGGGCATTTTCAACTAGACTGGACAATGAACTGGGGAAAGTGATTTGTCAGAGCAATCTTTTCTGACTGGGGAACAGGCTGAATGTCCTAATACAGTAGGTCTTTTCCATTCATTGTGTGATCTTATCAATTGATTTGTCCCACCAGCAATTGTCTTTAAAAGACAACATCAGTTTAAAAAAAATCACACTTCTGTCAGAAATATTTTTACCTACTACTGACACCTAGAATTAATATAACTGACAACATTTTCTCTATAGGCAGTTTCACTAATCGTTGCAAGCATTTCCCCTTGTTGTTTGTGTGAATCTTTCACACTGCATCTGGGGAGAGGAAAATATTTGTAAAACTAGGAAGAGGTAACAACAGGGAACTGTGGGCAAACATGCTACCCTAAGCTACTTTTAACTCATTTTCTGAAAGGGCTAGATTTCAAGTTGGCACTGTCCCTTTAAATTAAATACAGCCTGTGGTGCTTATTCCATCATGTGGTAGTAGTCCCTTTTCTATTTTCATAGATGTAACTGCACTTTAAAGTGCATTTCCACCACTCTCTCAAAGGAGATCATTTAGGCCTTGATATCCCTTTCACTAAATACATTTGCGTTTCTTAGACATAGCTACTACTGTTAATATATTAATGCCTTTTTACAATCTTTTCTCTATGGTTGGGTCTTTCATAGATATTGCAATTCTGACACTCCTGATTTATTCCCCCTTTTATTTTGGCCATGTATCAAAAGTATATCTTAGATTCATAGATTCATAGATATTAAGGTCAGAAGGGACCATTATGATCATCTAGTCTGACCTCCTGCACAACGCAGGCCACAGAATCTCATCCACCCACTCCTGCAATAAACCTCTCACCTATGTCTGAGCTATTGAAGTCCGCAAATCATGGTTTAAAAACTTCAAGGTACAGAGAATCCTCCAGCAAGTGACCCATGCCCCAAGCTACAGAGGAAGGCGAAAAACCCCAGGGCTCTTTCAATCTACCCTGGAGCAAAATTCCTTCCTGACCCCAAATATGGTGATCAGCTGAACCCTGAACAAGATTCAGGTGGACAAGATGGACAAGATTGGACAAGATTCACCAGCCAGACACCCGGGAAAGAATTCTCTGTAGTAACTCAGACCCCACCCCATCTAGCATCCCATCACAGGCCATTGGGCCTATTTACCATGAATAGTTAAAGATCAATTAATTGCCAAAATCATGTTATCCCATCATACCATCTCCTAAATAAACTTATTGAGTTTAATCTTGAAGCCAGATAGGTCTTTTGCCCCCACTGCTTCCCTTGGAAGGCTATTTCAGAAGTTCACTCCTCTGATGATGATTAGAAACCTTCATCTAATTTCAAGTCTAAACTTCCTGATGGCCAGTTTATATTCATTTGTTCTTGTGTCCACATTGGTACTGAGCTTAAATAATTCCTCTCCCTTTCCGGTATTTATCCCTCTGATATATTTATAGAGAGCAATCAGATCTCCCCTCAACCTTTTTTTGGTTAGGCTAAACAAGCCAAGATCCTTGAGTCTCCTTTCATAAGACAGGTTTTCCATTCCTCGGATCATCCTAGTAGCCCTTCTCTGTACCTCTTCCAGTTTGAATTTATCCTTCTTAAACATGGGAGACCAGAACTGCACACAGTATTCCAGATGAGGTCTCACCAGTGCCTTGTATAATGGTACTAACACCTCGTTATCTCTACTGGAAATACCTCACCTGATGCATCCCAAGACCGCATTAGCTTTTTTCATGGCCATATCACACTGGCGGCTCATAGTCATCCTGTGGTCAACCAATACTCCAAGGTCCTTCTCCTCCTCTGTTACTGCTAATTGATGTGTCCCCAGCTTATAACTAAACTTCTTGTTATTAATCCCTAAATGCATGACCTCACACTTCTCACTATTAAATTTCATCCTATTACTATTACTCCAGTTTACAAGGTCATCCAGATCCTCCTGTATGATATCCCGGTTCTTCTCTAAATTGGCAATACCTCCCAGTTTTGTATAATCCACAAACTTTATTAGCACACTCCCACTTTTTGTGCTGAGGTCAGTAATAAAAAGATTAAATAAGATTGGTCCCAAAACCGGTCCCTGAGGAACTCCACTGGTAACCTCCCTCCAGCCTGACAGTTCACCTTTCAGTAGGACCCGTTGTAGTCTCCCCTTTAACCAATTCCTTATCCACCTTTGAATTTTCATACTGATCCCCATCTTCTCCAATTTAACAATTCCCCATGTGGCACCGTATCAAACGCCTTACTGAAATCTAGGTAAATTAGATCCACTGAGTCTCCTTTGTCTAAAAAATCTGTTACTTTCTCAAAGAAGGAGATCAGGTTGGTTTGGCATGATCTACCTTTTGAAAAGCCATGTTGTATTTTGTACCAATTACCATTGACCTCAATGTCCTTAACTACTTTCTCCTTCAATTTTTTTTCCAAGACCTTGCATACTACAGATTAACAGACTAACAAACTAACAGGCCTGTAGTTACCCGGAACACTTTTTTTCCCTTTCTTAAAAATAGGAACTATGTTAACAATTCTCCAGTCATACGGTACAACCCCTGAGTTTACAGATTCTTTAAAAATTCTTGCTAATGGGCTTGCAATTTGATGTGCCAATTCCTTTAATATTCTTGGATGAAGATTATCTGGGCCCCCCGATTTAGTCCCATTAAGCTGTTCGCGTTTTGCTTCTACCTCAGATACGATAATATCTACCTCCATATTCTCATTCCCATTTCTCATGCTACCATTAGCCCTAAGATCCTCATTAGCCTCATTAAAGACTGAGGCAAAGTATTTGTTTAGATATTGGGCCATGCCTAGATTGTCCTTAACCTCCACTCTATCCTCAGTGTTTAGTGGTCCCACTTCTTTCTTTGTTTTCTTCTTATTTATATGGCTATATAACCTTTTACGATTGGTTTTAATTCCCTTTGCAAGGTCCAACTCTACTTGACTTTTAGCCTTTCTCACTTTATCCCTACATGTCCTGACCCCAGTAAGATAGCTTTCCTTGCTGATCCCTCCCATCTTCCACTCCATGTATGATTTCTGCTTTTTCTTAATCACCTCTCTGAGATGCTTGCTCATCCAGCTTGGTCTACAATTCCTGGCTCTGAATTTTTTCTCCTTTCTTGGGATGCAGGCTTCCGATAGCTTCTGTGGCTTTGACTTGAAGTAATCCCAGGCCTCCTCTGCCTTTAGATCCATAAATTCTTCAGTCCAATCCACTTCCCAAACTAATTTCCTTAATTTTTGAAAGTCATCCATTTTGAAATCAAAAACCCTAGTCGCAGATTTATATTTGTTTATCCTTCCATTCAGTTTGAACTGAATTAGCTCATGATCACTTGAACCAAGGTTGTCCCCTACAGCCATGTCTTCTATGAGGTCCTCACTACTCACCAAAACCAAATCTAAAGTGGCATCCCCTCTTGTTGGTTCATCAACTACTTGATGAAGGAATCCATCAGCTATCGCATCTAGGAAAATCTGAGTCCTATTATTATTACTAGCACTTGTCCTCTAGTATATATCTGGGAAGTTAACGTCTCCCATGATCACGCAGTTTCCATTAGTATTTACTTTATTATAAACATTTAAAGAGGGCTCTGTCCATATCCAAATTATATCCAAGCTGTCTAAAGCACACCCCAAGCACTATCCCAGGGGAGGCTCTAGTAGTTTTCTTCCCCAATGTGATTTTTGCCCAGACGAACTCTGTCTTATCCATTCCATCACTTCTTATTTCTTTACATTCTACCTCATCATTGATATACAGTGCTACTCCACCACCTTTACCTTTATTTCGGTCTTTCCTAAACAGCACATACCCTTCAATACCTGTACTGCAGTCATGGCTACTATTCCACCCTGTTTCTGTATCCCTATCATATCTGGTTTCACTTCCTGCATCAGTAGCTCTAGTTCCCCCATTTTGTTACCTAGGCTTCTTGCATTGGTGTACAAACATCTTAATTTTTGCTGTTTGGCCTCGCTCACATTCTTTACCTGATTATGCACGGACATTCTACAGCCAGTATGACCTATTAGACTAGTATGTACAGTACCCTTCCTCCCTATGTCCATTCTCCTACCCTGGCTATATCCTTTCTTACTTTGTTTTCTTCCCGCTCATTGCTAAAATCTGCCATGGAGATTACCTGGACATCTTCCAACCATCTCCCCCAGATTCCTAGTTTAAAGGTCTCTTAATCAATTGTGCCAGCCTCCATCCTAGAAGTCTATTTCCTTCCCTACCCATATGAAGTCCATCCTGAGAGAACTGTCCTCTGTCCATGAATGCCTCTCAGTGACCATACATCCCAAAGCCCTCCTTATAGCACCACTGCCTGAGCCATCTGTTGATAGTCATAATCTTGTCACACCTTTTTTGCCCTCCTCTAGGAACAGGCAGAATCCCACTGAAGGTCACCTGAGCCTTGATTTCCTTAAGCATCTTCCCCAGCCTGGCATAGCCTCCTTTGATACGTTCCAGTGAGAATCTACCGGTATCATTTGTTCCGACATGAAGGACAATCAGTGGATTCTTTCCCGCTCCCTTTAGGATCCTTTTCAACCTCAGGTCCACATCCTGTATCTTAGCACCTGGAAGACAGCAAACCCTTCTATTTTCTGGATCAGCTCTGGTTACAGGCCTATCTGTTCTTCTCAGTAAGGAGTACCTCATCACCTAGACCTGCCTTTTCCTGGTGATGGTGTGATTCTCTGGTCTATCCCCTGTTCCCTCTGGCTGCAAGTTCTTTCCATTCCTATTCTCCCTTGTAATCTTCTTCAACCCATCCTGTATCCTACCGGGGCTCATATTTGGTGTAGTCTCCATTACTCTTCCCCTTTTCCTATAGGGCTAGCCACGCTTCTCTTCTTCCTTGCCCTTCCACCTTCAGTGACCACCTCCTGAGCCCCTTCTTCATCTTCCAACTCTGCAAACCTGTTCTTGAGCTCTATTTCTCCTTCACTAGCCCGTCTTTTCCTCTGCCTGGTTCTCTTAGTCACATGCTTCCACTGTCCATTTTCTTCACCCAGCAGTCTCCTCTCAGAATTCTTCAGTCCTGCTTCTATCTGCAAGTCTGAAATTTTCCCTTCAGCTGCTTCATGTCTTTGCTCCATAATCTGCTCGAACCCCCTTCTAAACTCAACCAGACTTTCCACCTGCATCTCCAATCCTTGGATCTTTTCTTCCATCAGCTCATGCAGACAAAACTCTTTCCAGGTACCCCCTCCAGGATCATGTACATACCGCAGCTTCCACATCCAGTCATTTTCATTGTGTCTTCCACTACATGGGTCACTCCCACTGCTGCCTCTGTGTCTGTCAGAGCCTTCCCACCTAAATCCTGTTAATCTGGGAAACACAAACCACACCAAAACACCAGCACCCACCGCAAAAACAAACCCCAAACGAGCACCACAAGACAAACTCCCCTTTCAAACTCCCCTGTTTACAACTCCGTGTGCTGGCTCCTGTGCGGCTGCAGCTGTCTAACAAATGCTTTCCCTGGTCCATTTCCAGAAGAATTCACACTATTTCTTTTCCTCCTCTGTCAGACTCTTCTCTCTAATTTTATTGGTACCCAAGTTTTAGAATAACCTGCCTTCCAGCAATTGTTTCATTTTGTTCTTCGACCCAGATATATATATCAACTCTATTGTTTCTTTTTAAAATTTCAGAGCCCATTCTCCAAAATTTGCTGAATGGAAGATTTTGTACTGATAATCTCCTTGCTTCTAGTCACATCTCCCACAATTTTGAGACATCTGGGCTACTCTTCTCCACACTGCAGCTCAATGGAGGTGGTCCAAAGTTGCAACACTGTGTGAGCTGGCCAGTACCTTGCACCTGCTTGTTGCCAGATGTGTTATTCTAAAACTGTGCAGAATGCCTAGAAAGACAAAAGTAACTTAAGCGGGATCACAATAACAACAGCTATGCATAACTGGCATATGGCCTGCATCACAATGGTCTAACACAAAGAAAGTCTCTGAATGGTTGGCAAAATGCCATCTAGGCTGGGTAGAATTGTGGGAGACACTGCTAGCAGAAAGGAGATTATCACCGAGACATCTTCCATTCTGCAGCTCAGCGAGTCCCACAATTCTGAGACATCTGGGAAGTAGTGAGCAGAGTTCGGGATGGTAAGGTAAGAAGTTCAGGAATAAAAGGAAAAAGGAAAAAATATAAGAAAGAAAGAGTACCCTCAGCCTTCCAGACTGGCATTGGTAGTAGGGACAAGAGGATCTGGAAAGCATAGGAGCAGGTCCTGGAGACATTTCCATTGACAGTTCACCACTCTAGGGAGCTGAGTACCTGGACTGACATTGTCACTTGGTCTTTCGTGAGTTCTGGGGAGTGGTTGGTTCCACACTCTCAGAAGGAAAGTTTGAGGCACTTGATGTGCGACCTTGTCTACAGAGTGATTCCTGTACAAAAGTCCAGAAGGTCCAGAAGCTGAAGACATTGTGCTATAGTTTGGAGTAAAGTAATAAGATCCTGGATCTCCTGGAAAATTTCATGTGATGGAAACATTTTTGCTATCAGGTCCACTCCCAGGTGAGAGATGCTGGTTGAAAGATTCAGGAATCTCTTTTTGAAGTTGATGATGAAACCATGAACTCTTGGGAGATCTAGAATCCAAGGTGTAGCTTTGTGTCACAGTTTCAGGGTTAACTGCATTTTTAACCACCCACCCCAGGTCTTGAGGGCAACTTCTTAAGGTTTCCAGCTCCCAGCCAACACCTCTCCTGGGCAGGGACGTGTGTCTTACTCCCTCCTGACCAAGAGTTTAAAGGCTGCACAGCTTCTTGATCTAGAGTGTGATATCCCCCAACAAGCCAGTTTGGCTAAAAGGCCACTTTGCTTTGTGCCTGTGCTTTGCTTTCTCTGTTTGGTCTATGACTTGTGTATTGCCAGCAGTTACGAGTTACCACACAGCACTTTCTAAGCAAACACATTTACTCTTCAGGTAAAAGCATTAGAGAAAAGATATAAAAAACAATGCACGTTCCTGTATGCCCACTAAAAGCTCACCTGAGGTCACCCATTCATCTTGTGGGACCCTAGCAGGCTAAAGTCTTTCAACCCTTCCACAAGAATTGTCCCCTCCCGCCACCCCGCTTGGACAAAAAGTCTGGCCTCTCTGCTGGATCAGGAAGAAGAGCCATGAGCCAGTTTAAGCTTGGGCTGTTTATCCAAAAGGGATTTCTTTATTTGTCTCTGGAGAACCAGAGTACTAAACTCATACATGTGAACATACCAGGAAGTGGTACCTCCTTGGAGGTGTTGTAACCTGAGCAACTTGCCCTAATCATACCTTACTGTTTTATCTTCCAGAGAAGCAGTGGTAACCCTCCCCTAGTGGAGTGCATGCAATCCATTGCCCACAATGATACATAAACCATTCATATGTTTAATACAATATAGTCTCTCAAAGATATTGCAGGAAGTTGTTCTATTTGTCACAGTTTGTGTGCCTCAGCTTGGGATGGGGCTCTGATCAGAATGTTATTGAGGATGCAGGTATAGGTGGAAACCTGCACTGTAAGTCAGGCTATGAACACTACCATCACCTTTGTAAAGACCCTAGGAGCTGAGGAAAATCTGAAGGAGACAGTTCAGTATGGTAATGCTTCCTGCCATAAATGTATCTCAGGAGTCTGTGGTGTCATGGCCGTATGGCGATTTGGAGATAGACATCTTCCAGATCCACTAATGTCAGGAAGTGTCTTTGAGATAAGGAGGACACCATTGAGGCTAACGTTTCCATAGAGAACATCATCTTATTCATCCATCTGTTGAACTTGATGATAGCTCTGATTCCCCTGCTCTGATCCCATGCATTTCTGGACAATAAAGATGAGTAAAACCCACAGAATCTCTCTTCTGGGGGCATACTTTCTAATAATCCCCATTTCCAGAAGATGAGAAATCTCATTCTGGATCATTTCACATTTTGTGGCATCATTGGAAATGGAAGACTGGATGAAGAAAGGATGAGGTGGAGCCCTCGTCTCAAGGGAGTACTGGCTTACTGTCTCCCTCCCCAACTTATCTGTTGTGGATGCACACTGCTCTTCTGTGAAGTTGGAAATTCTACCTCCTAGCTTCAGCTCTGGGCATAGGCACATTTGATCACAGTCTGAAGGTGGTCTTGGAGGCTGCAGAGCTGCCACTGTCTGGACTTTCCCCAAGAAACCTGAATTCCTGGGCTTACCCTTGGAGAATCTGCTGTCCTTTTACTGGTACTTCTGCAAGGAAGATGGACAAAAGAAGTCTCTCTGTCTGAACGTAGGTTTGTATTCTCTCCTAAAGACATATTCTGAGGATGGGAGGGACTGGTTGGTTTCCGCCACCATTTTATCCAGCTTTTCCCCAAATAGGATCGAGCCTGTAAATTTTCTTGAGCATAGATCCTGTTTAGAATGGGAATCCACCTTTCAAGGGTAGAGCCAAACATGGCAACTGGCCACTGAGAAGGATGTCATGGCTCTGGCTGAAAACCTCATTGTATCAACTGCAGCATCAGCTACAAATGCTGGTGCTAAGGACAGGTTTCAGAGTAACAGCCGTGTTAGTCTGTATTCGCAAAAAGAAAAGGAGTACTTGTGGCACCTTAGAGACTAACCAATTTATTTGAGCATAAGCTTTCGTGAGCTACAGCTCACTTCATCGGATGCAAACTGTGGAAAGTGTAGAAGATCTTTTTATACACACAAAGCATGAAAAATACCTCCCCAACCCCACTCTCCTGCTGGTAATAGCTTATCTAAAGTGATCACTCTCCTTACAATGTGTATGATAATCAAGGTGGGCCATTTCCAGCATAAATCCAGCACAAATGCCCCCCCCCCCCTCAGACGTTCTTGTTAAACCCTGGATTTGTGCTGGAAATGGCCCACCTTGATTATCATACACATTCTAAGGAGAATGATCACTTTAGATAAGCGATTACCAACAGGAGAGTGGGTTTGTGTGGGGGGGAAGGGGAGAGAAAACCTGGATTTGTGCTGGAAATGGCCCACCTTTATTATCATACACATTGTAAGGAGAGTGATCACTTTAGATAAGCTATTACCAGCAGGAGAGTGGGGTGGGGGGAGGTATTTTTTTCATGCTTTGTGTGTATAAAAAGATCTTCTACACCTTCCACAGTATGCATCCGATGAAGTGAGCTGTAGCTCACGAAAGCTTATGCTCAAATAAAGTGGTTAGTCTCTAAGGTGCCACAAGTACTCCTTTTCTTTTTGGTGCTAAGGAGATTTCTTTTTTTTAAAAGAGTAAGGCTGAAATCAGGATGATCCCTGTCCCTTAGGACCCGAGATCCTCCAGTCAGGAGAAAGATACTCTGGCAAAACATGTTGTTATGAGAGACTCCCTTTAGATAACTGAAGAGGCCTCAAAATCTTTGCTGAGAGTGGCCTCCACTTTTCTATCTATCTGGTCCTTAGGGTAGAATTCCCCTTCTGAGGGGATAACCATGTCCCTTGCTAGGGATGAAACAGCAGCAGCAACCTTTGGGACCTCAGCAATGGAATTCTTGGCTCTTGTAAGCCTATAGAACCTCAGGTCATTTTTGCTGATATGTTTGTCAGGCTTGTCCCACTCCTTTCTGATCATATCCTCAAAGAAAAAAGTGCAGTGGAATTGCAGCCTCAGGAGAAGATTTTGAGGGAAGGAATTTTCTTTGACGCTTACTGCCAGGAGACTGTTCATACTGGATATATATGGTGGCTACAACCTTTCTCTATATAGCCTCAAACTTTTCAGGGGGGAAGAAACCTTGTTTAGTCTTCCACTGATCCTGACCAGATTCAGAGCCCCTTAAGGGATGAGGAGGAGGAGGAAGAGTCAGAGGGCACATGCCTCCTGTTTTTTTGTTCTGTTTTCTCTGCCCCTTTTTGCTCGTTTATTGGTTTCTTCACCGTTTTAGCCCACCTTACAAGTGAAGGTGCCTTGGCTCTAGAGAGTTTTCTGTCTGATTCCTTACCTGCAGGATCTGAGTCTCCTACATCAGGGGAGAGGGATTTATTGCCCAAATCCTCCAGATTGAATCAGGAGGAAATGAGGCCGTTTATGAGCCCTGCTTCTTTCCCCAAGGCATTTATATTGGGGTGTATGGAGCTGTCAGTCCTGAAAGCTTGTTCTCTTCAGAGTCTAGAATCATCCTGGGACTTACGCCCTTGGCGAGGTGGATGTGGTCTCCTTGTCCTTCAAACTTCTCCCTGGTCTGTTCTGCAGTTCTAGGTCTGGTTTTCCCTTGTTGGAGTCATGGCTGCTTGGGTAGGTAGGGGACCCCATGTGCCTGTCGAGAGTGCATATCTGTGCCCTAATGGATGTAGGGTTTGTTGTCTGGGTGCAGGCAGGGCACAACTTTCCACCTGCTGAGCATGGGAAGGCTGTCTCACAAATAGAGCACCGTTTGGACTTGGCTGCTCTGCCATGCCTGGGAGGGAGGCAGAGGAGCTGGCAGGTATCATCGGACTGGGGCCTGGGTGGTTGTGCCTAATGGTCACAGCAGGAGTCAGGACTAGTGGTTAGAACAGGAATCAGTAGCCAGGAATCAGAGCCCAGGATAAAAGCTGGAGTCAGGAGCCAGATACCAGAGCCAAGGGTCACAGCCAAAGTCAGAGGTGAGGAATCGGTGCTGAGGGTCTGAACTGGGTAATCTGGAGCATAACAAAGCAGGGCCAAGGAAGAAGAAGGGCTGGGTGAAAGGCAGGAGCAGGACTGGGAACAAGCAGCCATAGGAGATATAGAGCTAAGGGCAAATGCTTTGAGCAGCCACTGCTGTTGCTGCAGCAGGTCTGCTTGACACTTCCAATGAATCAGGTGGCGTAGCCAACCAGGCAGCCTGCTATAGGCCAGGTGTGTTTGTGAGTTTGCCCAGAGATTTGCTCTAGTGCAGGACCTCATTCCTCACAGCAGGGAGATGCTGCAGTGGCAGTTCCTGGTGGACTAATCACCAAGCTGCTGAAATTTGACCCAGGGAGGAGGAGCAAGGGTTAAGAAAAACGTCCTGCTTGCTACTGCCTGAAATTAGAAAAACAAACAGGGGAACAAGAGAAAGTAGAAATAGCTAAAACCATGGGCTGTCTGCTGGTGTGGAGGCAGAGAGTATGTTGGCAAGCAGGAACGGAGGGCAGTCTGGCCAGTGCAAAGGTTGCGGCAATTTTAGACCGCATCCATGAGCTGCCGTGTGGAAAGGAGCAGCCCAAATGTCTCACAATTTTGGGATATGGTAGGCTGCAGAAATGCAGTCAACAACTCTCTTTTGACATCTGCTTTCTTTCCACAATGGAAACCTAATAAATGTGCTGCAATCTGGACTCAGTGATACAGTCCCTGGGCCGCTCTAAAGAGAGAGATACTCCGCCTATTGTCATTCGGTCCAAATCTGCTAATTTTCCTCTGCCATTGGTGTCTCTACAAGTGCACAGATTGCCAGTGCTTAAGATGAATGAATAATTGCTGAAAACATACATGCTCTCTATACTGCTTCTAGTGGCACCACTTTTTCAGTCACTTTTTTATATTTACATAGTTTCCATGTTGTTATAATTAATATAGCGGAATGAATTATATCTGGGATGTCATTTGTGGTTCCTGCTACCACACTAATTGGATTCCATGAGTCTCCACTGGTCAATTACTTTTTCCTTATGTCAACTTCCAAAAGTCTAAGACAAGTGATTCCCTGTATCTGTATTCCCCCATTGTTCAATCAGCCCAAGCCAGGTCTCTGAGCTGCCATAATAGTGAAAAAGCACTCTTGGAGTTGAGACAGAAAGATGGCCCAAAATATTTTATAAAATATTGTGTGTCTCTTTTTTCTTCCTTTCTGAGGGTCAGAGGGAAAAGTAGTGGAACTAAGTGTTTAGTCAGCATAAGATCTCAGATTCATTTCAGATACAATCAACAAAGTTAGTCACACTCTGAATGCTTCCATGTTTTTCTTTGAATAAGCAGTGAACCCAGTTGGTATCAAGGACAGTATTATAGATCCAAAGCTTTTTGATACCTAACACTAGTAACATTAATAGACTGAGTGTTTGAATAACCAGCACATTTCCTCAATCTTTCATAAGCCATTTAAAACACATTTTATCACCCTATAGTTTAATAAACTAATCAAATTAAGCTTTTGTGTGAATTCACCCTTTGAAATTCTTACCAGAAAGCCAACACCCATTAACCATTGTATGAATTAGGTGACTGCTGTGGTAGAGAACAAGCCATTAGGAATTTGCTCATTGCAAGTGCAATATGCATGGTAACAGGAGTAGTCTTATTTTTGTTCTTATTGACATGAGCTGGCTACTGTAGGTTCACTAGGACAAATCCTGCAGTCCTCACTCAGGCAAAGGAATTTTTGAAACCATTCAGTGTTTTGCCTCAGTGAGGACTACATGGTTTTATACAGCAGCAGTATTGTTTAGTTTAAATAGGCTAAATTTTGGACTCAGATATATGTGCACAACTACCATTGATGAGTGTGACACCTTAGAGACTAACCAATTGATTTGAGCATAAGCTTTCATGAGCTACAGCTCATTTCATCGGATGCATACTTTCCACAGTATGCATCCGATGAAGTGAGCTGTAGCTCACGAAAGGTTATGCTCAAATCAATTGGTTAGTCTCTAAGGTGCCACAAGTCCTCCTTTTCTTTTTGCAAATAGACTAACACGGCTGCTACTCTGAACCTGGTCACAGACTATGTATGATCTCCAGGCTGGGGCAGTGCTCCAACGAAGGTTTTGTTTTATGTTTTATGCTCGCTGGTTCTTGTACTTAGAATACAGCTAGATGTGGTGCTTTGTTTGCCAATGTGCCTTCTAGAACTGCAGCAAGGCATTCTACCAAAATAGGATGCAGTCAAAGGATTGTTCAAGTGCATCTGGGCTCATTTTTAATGACCTCTCACTTTCACCTGACTCCCTTCATTCCTAGCAGAAGATAAGAGACACCGGGAGGAGGTAGATAATGCCACTAGATGATGCCAGTGGACCAACACCCTCATTTTCTTCAGGTCACTACCGTCTGAGTCATTATCAGCTTCTTCTCTTATGGAGGAGGTGACCCTGCTTCCTGATAGTGCATGCAATTTCTTGAGCAGAGGACAGATGTCCTACCTCTGATAAAAGAGGCACAGAAGAGCCTCAGTGGTAGGTTCAATGAACAGCATGTGAAGCTATCAGTAACATACATATAAAGCATTTAAAACAACAAGTCTGACCCTTTACTCACCCTGTCCTCACTTGTTATGTCAACAGAGGACCCACAGCACTGCCTCACTCTGAGCCAGATTTATACCTGACTACACAGACTGGGCAACATGTTTTATTTCAAACATTGGTGAAAATGGCTTATTATTTTGAAACTGAACATTGCTGCAGAAAAATGTCAGTGTTTTTAAATTCTGATTTTTGACTCCCTCACTGTCTCCCACTCCCCAAAAAATCAAAACCATTGATTTTTTAAATGATTTTTCCTTAAAGGTTTTGGTTCTCCCCACTTTTTCCCTCTTCTCTCCCTTTCTTCCTTTTTTTTTCCATTTTGGCAGTGGAAACAGGAAGGGGAAATATGAAAAACTGGAAACCTAAAACATGTTAAAAAATGTTTTGTTTTTTTGTTTTGCAGAATGGTCAGGCATTTTTTGAATGTTTGGATTTTTTTTCAAAATCACAAAATAGACTTTTCTTTAAACCAGCTCTGCGTAGGACATCAGCCTCGGCTTTCCCAAAGAAAGACTGAATTTGTTACATATATGGGACCCAGTCTTCTTGCAAACATACATGAGAATTTACTCCCTACCATGGGAAGTCCCGCTGCAGTCAGGGAGTAAATACTGCCCTCCAAAGTGTTTGGACAAATGATTTTGAGGGTCACTCTCAAAAAGTCATTTTTGTTCAACTACCATGGGCCGTTCCCCGTGTTGACTGAAGAGAAAAAGGGAAATACCTGCCAAGTGCAATACCTGTGCACTTGTTAATACCTGTGCACTAGTTAATCTCTCAGGCCTACATTCTCACTCAATAAGCAGATGCAAGCCAGGATGGACTCCTGGTTGTACACTGAAGAGATCCATTTAAAACTCATCATACCTTTTTAAATTAGGCTTATCAGCATAAATACTAGAGAATGCCCCCCATAGCCTGATGCTTTAGGGGACCACAAGAAGAGCATTATTCTTTTGGGAAATGATGGCATTAAAGGGCCATTGAGCCCTAATTGCCTTCCTACCCAGAAGACATTTGATTCAGGGTGGATAATTAGTTTCCTGTATATCAATCCTACAGATTGTTCCCAGAATAGCATAAGTGCTGTGAGCATGCCAGGCCTCATCACGTTAAAGGAAAATTAAAGAGCAATGAAAGGATGAAAATTAAAATTACACAGGACAGTCATGTCTTGTCACCCTCTTTGTAAGTGCCATAACCATAATGAGTAATATCAGTGGCTTTACAAGTTTCTGACCATTACTCTTCTGTCTTCTTTGCCAGTGATACTAGTTTATACTAATTATCGGTTTCATGTCAGACTTGTTAGATCTCTTCCACCTTCATTTCCTCTCATTTAATGGACTTCTGAAAGAAAGTAAAGTTAAAAACTTAAACTATTTCATATACTTTGATATCTGATGAGAGTTTGAATATTTGGAAGTTAAATATTCAAAAGCAAGGCAGCAACTAGAAATATAGCAAAGATTCTTTCCCTCTAATGATGTTGCTTATTAAAATTAACACCCCAAAATGCACTGCCTGGGGAGAGATGCTGATGACAGAAGCATTTTATATTCAGAGTACCTACAAATGTATTGTCCTTTTTGCTTCCTCCTGATGCTATGAAGGAAAGGGATTGTAACTACTTTTTTTTTTCTTCATGCATTCTCTTCTCACTGCATTGAATGTATTTCTGGATCAGTTTTAGCTGGAAGTTTCCTGCGCTTTGCGGAAATGTGTAGGTTGTATTCAGATTTTTCCAGTCTGGGATTTGCAATCCTTTTGCTTTTAATGGTGGGTAGGTAGTAATAAGAACTGTGCAACTTTCGGTGCAAACCTCAGTGGGATCTATTTACACTGGAGGGATGGGATTGTTTTTCTCTGTCTCCCAGTGAAATGATGGATAAGGGTGAAAAGCCTATGTTCCTTTTGGATCTTATGATTTCCAGACCAGATCAGGGTGGTGGTCAGTGCAAAAATGTGTCATTTACAGTTTTTCTCTGAGCTTTGTGCTTGAGCAAAACCAAAATCGGAAAGTGAAAATCCACTAAAACCACTGGATTTTACCAGGTTTTATGTTAAAACCATCTGAAACGTTTAATTGTTCATGTGATGTGTCCGAATGTCAAGTAGTAGCAAAACACAAAACAGGAAGGTTTCATGTGGTTGGGGGTTTTACTGCAGGCATGTTGCACAACTTTACTAGTATTTATTAATTATGTATTTCTATCCAAAGATAGCTCTGACTTTGTTCCCATTCCAATCATGCTGTGCAGAGATATCATTTCTAAAAGTACCACCTTCTACTTTAAGTACTGGAATGGAATGCTAAATATGACCTTTCCCAACCAGTGGGATAAATTTTGGAGTAAGTACAGTGTATGCTTAGCTATGAGTGTTAGAAGACCACAGACCTTTCAACAATAGGTCTCAGATCTGCTCGAATGTGTGCATTCTCCAGTATTGGCTGTGTGGTATCCGGTTATACTGTTTGTATATAGTCTAATATTGGATAGGAGATATTCATATAAGCTGAGCAACAGCCTCTCTTTAATAAATAATGAACCTTGAAAAAGCAATGTCTGGTTCATCTTACTTCAAAATCTCACTCTGCTACACATGGAGAGAACCTGGAGTTGTGAGGAGTGGCAGCAACAGAGGATTTCCTTTCTCAGATGCTTTTGACACTCTGATTCATGCCTTCAAGGAGTTTCCCACTGACGTGACTATTTTCAGGAACTCTGGATAGAATAAAACCACAGAAGACCTGGACTGACTTGGGGGTCTCTCTGTAATTGATTCCACCATCCAAAAGGCAGCCTCAGGACAGGCATGACATCAGCAGAGCCAAAGAAATCTGTAAGGACTACGTTCTCAGTTCTGTGGGAATATTGCAGAGGCTTTTCTGTGTTCTCTTACCTATTGTTAACTTGCTCTATTTACATGCTGACAACTAATACATAAAGGCGAAGGAAAACTATATACATTCAGGCTGTGCAGAATGAAATGATCAGAGGAAACAGTGACGGCTGAGAAAACAAATGAGACAGGCAGATGTACATGACCAGAAGAGCAACCAACTAGCTGGAGAGAGCAACAAGAAGCAAACCAAGAACAAGCCAGAGCAAGATGGATTCATGCCCATGATTCAGGACCAAGCTGTCAAATATATTTAAAGAAAATTCCCGGAGGAAAATTGTTTCGAGGGCCTACTTTGGAGAAATAAAGTGTTGTTGAATTACAAAAAGGCCCTCTCATATTCCTACAGAATGAAAGAATGAAATGAATGGAATGAAAGAGTTCCTTATCCTTTTTAAAGGAATATTCTGGGTTGTTGTTGTTGTTTTTTAAAGGGAATGTAGTGTTATAAAATGTGCCTGAAGACTAAAATTCTTCACTTATCAACACAAGCACACACATCTGCAGAGTAACTTCCCCCATGATAGCATCCCACCCATGTATCTTAACTCCAACCCAGGTGGCTTACAGCTAATAGTGAGAGGGTAGTTAAGATTTCATGTTCGTCTTTATCATCTTAGTAGATTGCTAACTAGTGGCTGTTGTTGTGTTTTGGGTTTTTGTGTGTGTGTGTGATGTGCGTACTTGTCCACAGGGATTTGGCTAATACTACCAATTTATATTTCACCTACGGTAGGCTGCCAAACAGCTGTCAGGTGGTAAAAATTTTCAGTCATTGCCACTCTCAGCTGGACTCTATCTGGTGATGTCCTAGAGGTGAGGGTCTCCATATCCTGACCTGTGTACCACTTGATCCCTCACAGCAGTCTTATTCTTCCTGAGTATTTCTCTGAAATACATGGTTTGCAGTATGTTTGTGCAAGGCAACCAGAAAGATAAACAAAATAGGGAAGCACAGTAATTAAGAAGCAAACCAGAATATTGCCAATTTATAATCAGAGTTGTTCAAAATATTCATTGAGATATTGAAAAGACTTAAGATTTGACTCTCTTCATCCTCACTGATCTTCCATGAAAATGCAGAACTTGGTGCAAAAATTTTCACATCCAGTGAAAACTTCATCAAAATTGGGTACACATTTTTACATTACAAATATTTTTAATTTACCTTTTCTTCATAGAGCAAGGTTAGTTATGATTTTTCCTTTGTTTGAAGTCACATGAAGTCATACTCTGCAATTGGCTGTAGCTACCTCACATACTCAGGAAAGTCAGCAGAAGCCATTTTAACTTTTTTTCTCAGGGCCATATAGATGTTGTATGGCAGAGGATGTATGTCTAAAAGATACAAGGAGTGAAATGTGAAACAAGTTTGTTATGTGCCAGTGATTCCAGCTGGAGGTAGCAGGCCAAGATAAAATCATTTATAAGAAAAAAAAGGTAGAAGAAATACAAAAAGGAAGAAAATTCTTGAAGAGGACATCTTATTAAGGACAAATTCTATAGTTAGTTAAACCCACCAGTGGCATTACTCCAGTTTGACACTGAGTTATGTGAGAGTACAACATGAGTACAATATTCAAAGAATTAGATGACTAATAAATATTTCAAGCACTGCAAAGATCAGTAGAAATGAATTTTGCATTATTTCTATGACCTAGTGGAAACAAAATCTCTTTTTAAAACATTTTATCTTACTAGCTGTGTCATGCCTCTGTCAATTAAAAGATATTATATTTCTGTAGTCCCTTCCCCCAAGTTGTGGCTTAAACCTGCTTTCCAGTTCTAGCTACTTAGAGTGACTTTGCCTCTTTCCTCTCATGGATTGGGTGTTGGGTTCCTTTTAGAATGCCTGGTGCTTCCACCTAAGGTGACACCTCACTGTGACTGAGACACAAGGGATGCATACCTTGGGAAAGTGAGTAACTGCTGGCAAGGAATATGAAATCCAGGACACAAGAAACAATAAAATACCTCTGTATAATTCCCAGCAAAGAAATGACACACCCAAAATAACAATATACCAAAAGGGGATTTTACTGGGAACAGGAAAATAGGATCTGGGGAAGGAAAGGAACAGGGTGTTAACTAATAAGTACTAAATATCAACAAATTTTCCACCCCTCCCACCCACTTCCCATCCCCCAGCTCACTCCCTGGCACCTTCCCAGGCAGATGGAATGCCAAGGATGAGTCCTGAGATAAATGTTGCAGCACTCTTAATGTTGACTGATTTAAACAAAAAGCGTCTGGAGTCTGGGAGGTCTCGGATGGTTCTTGGTAGTTAGCACTGCAACAGATCTCTGCCACTTTGAAAGCTGGACTCAACAGGGCTGGAACTGCCTGACCCATGCACCAGATACCATAGCAATTCAAGAGTTCTTCTAGTCCATTCTGTCCCCAGTCCTGACTCCAAGCATGCTGGGAAATGGTGTCAGAGGGCTCTGGTAGCCATTATTGTAATAGTTCATAGAATAGGACACACTAGAGGCTCAGTCTCAGCATTCCAGGATCTGGCAAACTCCAAGAGGGGGTTGTGACGGAGTCCCCAGGATATAACCCGAAACTGTAGGACTTCTGTGCCTCCTTATTTCTCCAGCCTGGGTAGTCTCTCACAATGCTGTGACAGGCAGCCAGTCCCTTCAGATGGTGTGATCACTCAGCATGTGGAGACTCATACCCAGTGAAATTGCATGAATGCTCTCTAAGCAACTTGTGAATCATAACAAGAGAGGCACCAGCCAAACACACCCCAGCCTTGCACCCAAGAAATATGCTCTCAAACACAGCTCAAGACTCCCTTGGACAGTGCAAGCTCATTAATTGGTTCTCCACTCCAACAAAGAATAGTGGACATGCAACAGCCTTGTTAACCTGTTTTATAAAGTAAAATATAAAACAGATGTATTAACTACAGAAAGAGAGATTTTTAAGTAGGGCTGTCAAGCAATTAAAAACATTTATCATGATTAATCGCATGATTAAAAAGCTAATTGTGATTAATCGTGTGATTAATCACACTGTTCAATAATAATAGAATGCCATTTATTTTTATATTTTTGGGTGTTTTCTACATTTTCAAATATATTGATTTCAGTTACAATATAGAACACAAAGTGTACGGTGCTCACTTTCTATTTATTTTTTATTACAAATATTTGTGCTAAAAAACCAAAAGAAATAGTATTTTTCAATTCACTTCATACAAATACTGTAATACAATCTCTTTGTCATGAAAGTTGAACTTACAAATGTAGAATTATGTACAAAAAATAATTGCATTCAAAAATAAAACATGTAAAACTTTAGAGCCTACATATCCACTCAGTCCTACTTCTTGTTCAGTCACTCAAACAAGTCTGTTTACATTTGCAGAAGATAATGCTGCCTGCTTTTTGTTTACAATGTTACCTGAAAGTGAGAACAGGTGTTCACATGGCACTGTTGTAGCCGGCGTCACAAGATATTTACATGCAATATTTGTTAAAGATTCATATGTCCCTTCATGCTTCAACCACCATTCCCAAGGACATGCGTCCAAGCTAATGAGGGGTACTGATCCATAACAATCCAAAGCAGGGCAGACTGATGCATGTTCATTTTCATCATCTGAGTTAGATGCCACCTGCAGAAGGTTGATTTTCTTTTTTGGTGGTTCAGGTTCTGTAGTTTTCACATCTGAGTGTTGCTCTTTTAAGACTTCTGAAAGCATGCTCCACACCTCATCCCTCTCAGATTTTGGAAGGCACTTCAGATTCTTAAACCTTGGGTTGAGTGCTGTAGCTATTTTTAGAAATCTTACACTGATTCTTTCTTCGTGCTTTGTCAAATCTGCTGTGAAAGTGTTCTTAAAATAAACAACATGTACTGGGCCATCATCCAAGACTGCTATAACATGAAATATATGGCAGAATGCAAGTAGAACAAAGCAAGAGACATACAATTCTCCCCACAGGGAGTTCAGTCACAAATTTAATTAATGCATTATTTTTTTAATGAAAGTCATCAGCAAGGAAGCATGTCCTCTGGAATGGTGGCTGAAGCACGAAGGGGCATACAAATGTTTATCATATCTGGCATGTAAATACCTTGCAATAGCAGCTACAAAAGTGCCATGCTAATGCCTATTCTCACTTTCAGGTGACATTGTAAATAGGAGGTGAGCAGCATTATCTCCCGTAAATGTAAAGAAACTTGTTTGTCTTACCAATTAAAGCAATAAAAACAATAATATAAAGTGAGTACTGTACATTTTGTATTCTCTGTTGAAATTGAAATCAATATATTTGAAAATCTAGAAAAACATCCAAAATATTTAATACATTTCAATTGGTACTCTATTGTTTAACAGTGCGATTAAAACTGCCATTAATCATGATTACTTTTTTGAGTTAATCACATGAGTTAACTGCGATTAATCAACATCCCTAATTTTAAATGATTATAAGTATCAAGCATAGAGATCAAAGTTGGTTTGATAGGAAATAAAAAATCAATTTGCTGTCTAAATTCTACAAACTAAGTAGGATTTTGATCAAGTAGTTTCTCATCCCCTTGATGTTACAGGGATGTTACCATTCTTAATACACAGACTGGATTCCTTTCTCAGCCTGGGACTGATCTCCCCAGGATCTGTCTTCCAGATGATCTTCTAGTTGTTGAGACGGGGAAGAAGAGAGGCCAAGTGATGTTGTCACTGTCCCTCTTTTATACTTTCTTCCAGCTGCTAGAAAGATCCTTGCTGTGACATGCGGGTTAAGCAATCCTCAGGGCGTGCGTGCTCTCTCTGAGAAGTCTCTCTGAGAGTGTATTTTTCTTGATGGATCATCAACACCTGTCTGGCCAGGGATAGTTGTTCCTTTGTTGCTTCTGGAAGACCAGCTGTGGGAGTCTTCCAACCATACAACATATTTCAGTAACACATATAGTAATACCTCCTAACTTCACATACAATGATGGTACATATAACAGGCTACTAACGTTCAACAAATCAAGACTTATTAAATAATACCTCACAAGGCATATTTTGTACAAAACATATCACAGTGGTGAATATGGGGGTTTCAGAGTGCTATTTTGACATGCAGAGTGTCACAGGGGTTACATTTCCATTTGAGCATTTCTAAACCACCCATTCCCCTAATACATAGATTGTCAAATGGTTTGCATTTCCTTCGGTGGGGTTGCTACTGAACCTGGTTTTATTGTGCAGGACTAAGCACAGCTGGCTACACTGCCCTGATTGTAGTACTGTGATGAAGGCAGTGATCATCTCCCACACAAAACAACTGGGATCATGAGTCTTCCTGTCTATAATTTGATTAGAAATAAAGCAAAACTTTGTGATTTTTGTCATTACTATGCTGCTGTGCAGATCCATGGAGCCACTTCAGTGAGACTCTTTCAAAGTAAGGTTCCTTTCAAAGAAACACAGGAAATCAGCAAGACATGGTTAGCAAGCTGGGACTGGGGAAATATAATCCATGGTTAGCATAAGATACTCTAGTATCACACAGATATGCAAGAGGCCAAGGGTAGAAAATGCTACAGCTTTGAGGCCTGTGTTCACTTGTAAACACACTCAGGATTGTTCTTTTTCATCGAATATGCCATTGTCATCTGAAGCCTTTTACAAAACAAAGGAGTTGGTGCTGGCAAATGTCTAACCCACTGCATGATGATGTAGTACAGCATTTACAATTCCTAAACAGAGTAAGGGATATAACATAGTGCCCCAGAGTAATATTTCTCTTTTGCAGAGATTGGCAGGCAGCCAGTTAGACAGTAGAGTTTTCCATTTTGATCCTTTTACGGTTTATGGAATACATAGACACTGAATTTGGAGCAGTCTAATTCTGTTGCTAAGGGTGTGTATCCCAAGTAGGCTGTTATAAAATATTAATCTTAGATATATATTTTTTAAAATCACTAAATATTGTTCCAAGTTCAGATAGCAGAAGCCAACCCACTACTATATTCTTATATAGAAGTAGTTACAGGTGATTGAAAGATTTCCACTTGAACCGTTTTTTTTTTGTTTTTTTTTTGTAAAAATATGCTGTTTTGTCAAAATCGTGATGTTTCACAGGAACATTTTGATTCTGACAAAATGTTTCAATGGAGAGAGTGGTGGTGGTTGTTATATTCCTTCCTGCTGTGGTTTGTGCTTTTCTTTCTGTCACCAGCCCAGGGTTTCCCTCACCAACAACTCCTCCCATCATCTGCCAGGGGATTTCCCCACATTCCCACCTCCCTTCTGCCACCAGCCCAGGGCTTTCTCAGGGTGGAAGGAGGAACACAGGGACTTGGGACAGATGGTGAGGGTGGCAATGGTACATTCCCAAATTGGAACATTTGCTTTTCCAGGAAATTCCAAGGGTCAATGTTTCATTCCAATTCAGAACAAAACAAAATCTCAAGCACTCAGAATATCCCCAGGACAGAGGTTATGTTTTCCACCCTGCTGTAGTATTTATATGCCACAATACTTAGTACTTACATTTTCCTTTATAAAAGTGCCTCATAACTAGGAAACCACTAACATTCCTTATTTTCAATCACCTTTTGCTTTCCATATTAAAAAATGCCAAAATCATCTAATTAAAATCTACTTTATACTTTTTGTAAGATGAAAATGAAAGTGAGACTCATAGATATTAAATAACAGTCAGGAGACTAATTCAGCACTGTGTCACTTTAGTTTTGCACAGCTGTTACTCCATTCATTTCAATGGAGTGCTACCAGCATAAAACTGGAATAACCCAGACATAATTCAGGCCTCTGGAGTGAGTACTCTGTTTTCTAATTTATGCAGTACAATTGCTGTGAGGAAATGCTGCTTTTCAGTATGAGAAATGCTGTATTTCATTTGTAGGATTTATATGGTTTCCATAGAACAATGGGCCCAGACTTTCACATAGAGGTGTTTCTCCACTACTCCTGTTTCACACAGATAAATCATCGTCTCAGTACAAGTGTTGTCCTGCTCTCCAGGACATTATTAATGGTTCTGCCTCTCAGTTGTGCCGTGGGCTCTGGAGAGAGGTTTTCGCTATATAGACCCATTCATCACTTATGGGGGCTGTTCCCATCACAACCCACATTGGAATACTTCGTTTGGGGTGCAGGGACTCCCTAGTGGAAACCATTAGGTTTTTTTGTCTTGTGTGGATGGAAGAATTCTCACCATTTTATCTCTCCTGAGTGAGAGCATTGAGAAAAGATAGTATCTGTATTAGGGAGCCATTTAATCTCTTTGCTGGGTGTTCCACCATCTCAGTTTCCCCACTACCTTGCTCCTTGGGTGCCTCTACCCAAGTTAGAAGATTGGTAAGGAGATTTATGAGGTACAAATTTCACACCTTCACAAGAGTCTTCTCCACAGAAAAGCAAAAATCTAACCCCCAAAATACAGTTCCTGCAACCCTTCCTCAGGCTCAGCTTACTTATTATGTAAGGTCTGAAGCAGGACTACCCCCCTCCTCCCATCTTCTGTTTCACCACCCTCCTAGTGAAAAAGGTTTTCCTAATATCCAACCTAAACCTCCCCCACTGCAACTTGAGACCATTACTCCTTGTTCTGTCATCAGCTACCACTGGGAACAGTCTAGATCCATCCTCTTTGGAACCCCTTTCAGGTAGTTGAAAGCAGCTATCAAATCCCCCCTCATTCTTCTCTTCCGCAGACTAAACAATCCCAGTTCCCTCAGCCTCTCCTCATAAGTCATGTGTTCCAGTCCCCTACTCATTTTTGTTGCCCTCCGCTGGACTCTTTCCAATTTTTCCACATCCTTTGTGTAGTGTGGGGCCCAAAACTGGACACAGTACTCCAGATGAGGCCTCACCAATGTCGAATAGAGGGGAATGATCACGTTCCTCGATCTGCTGGCAATGCCCCTACATATACATCCCAAAATGCCATTGGCCTTCTTGGCAACAAGGCCACACTATTGACTCATATCCAGCTTTTCGTCCACTGTAACCCCTAGGTCCTTTTCTGCAGAACTGCTGCCGAGCCATTCGGTCCCTAGTCTGTAGCGGTGCATGGGATTCTTCCGTCCTAAGTGCAGGACCCTGCACTTGTCTTTGTTGAACCTCATCAGATTTCTTTTGGCCCAATTCTCTAATTTGTCTAGGGCCTTCTGTATCCTATCCCTACCTTCCAGTGTATCTACCTCTCCTCCCAGTTTAGTGTCATCTGCAAACTTGCTGAGGGTGTAATCCTTGGGGCACTCCACTTAATATCGGCTGCCAACTAGACATGGAGCCATTGATCACTACCCGTTGAGCCCGACAATCTAGCCAACTTTCTATCCACCTTATAGTCCATTCATCTAGCCCATACTTCTTTAACTTGCTGGCAAGAATACTGTGGGAGACAGTATCAAAAGCTTTGCTAAAGTCAAGGAACAACACATCACTGCTTTCCCCTCATCCACAGAGCCAGTTATCTCATCATAGAAGGCAATTAGATTAGTCAGGCATGGCTTGCCCTTGGTGAATCCATGCTGACTGTTCCTGATCACTTTCCTCTCCTCTAAGTGCTTCAGAATTGATTCCTTGAGGACCTGCTCCATGATTTTTCCAGGGACTGAGGTGAGGCTGACTGGCCCATAGTTCCCCGGATCCTCCTTCTTCCCTTTTTTAAAGATGGGCACTACATTAGCTTTTTTCCTGTCGTCTGGGACTTCCCCCGATCACCATGAGTTTTCAAAGATAATGGCCAATGGCTCTGCAATCACATCCGCCAACTGCTTTAGCACTCTCAGATGCAGTGCATCTGGCCCCATGGACTTGTGCTCGTCCAGCTTTTTTAAATAGTCCCGAACCACTTCTTTCTCCACAGAGGGCTGGTCACCTCCTCCCCATGCTGTGCTGCCCAGTGCAGCAGTCTAGGAGCTGACCTTGTTCGTGAAGAGAGAGGCAAAAAAAAGCATTGAGTACATTAGCTTTTTCCACATCCTCTGTCACTAGGTTGCCTCCCTCATTCAGTAAGGGTCCCACACTTTCCTTGACTTTCTTCTTGTTGCTAACATACCTGAAGAAACCCTTCTTGTTACTCTTAACATCTCTTGCTAGCTGCAACTCCAGGTGTGATTTGGCCTTCCTGATTTCACTCCTGCATACCCGAGCAATATTTTTATACTCTTCCCTGGTCATTTGTCCAATCATCCACTTCTTGTATTTCCACTTCTTTTTTGTGTTCAAGATCAGCAAGGATTTCACTGTTAAGCCAGGCTAGTCGCCTGCCATATTTACTATTCTTTCTAGACATCGGGATGGTTTGTCCCTGTAACCTCAATAAGGATTCTTTAAAATACAGCCAGCTCTCCTGGATTTAAACTTGGAGAGTGGTCAGTTTGGATGAGCTATTACCAGCAGGAGAGTGAGTTTGTGTGGTTTTTGGGAGGGGGGTGAGGGGGTGAGAGAACCTGGATTTGTGCAGGAAATGACCCAACTTGATTATCATGCACATTGTGTAGAGAGTGGTCACTTTGGATGGGCTATCACCAGCAGGAGAGTGAATTTGTGTGGGGGGGGTGGAGGGTGAGAAAACCTGGATTTGTGCTGGAAATGGCCCAACTTGATGATCACTTTAGATAAGCTACTACCAGCAGGACAGTGGGGTGGGAGGAGGTATTGTTTCATATTCTCTGTGTGAATATAAAGTCTGCTGCAGTTTCCACGGTATGCATCCGATGAAGTGAGCTGTAGCTCACGAAAGCTCATGCTCAAATAAATTGGTTAGTCTCTAAGGTGCCACAAGTACTCCTTTTCTTTTCCCGCTCATGTTATTCTCCCAGGGGATCCTGCCCATCAGTTCCCTGAGAGAGTCAAAGTCTGCTTTTCTGAAGTCCGGGTCTGTATTCTGCTGCTCTCCTTTCTTCCCTGAGTCAGGATCCTGAACTCGACCATCTCATGGTCACTGCCTCCCAGGTTCCCATCCACTTTTGCTTCCCCTACTAATTCTTCCCAGTTTGTGATCAGCAGGTCAAGAAGAGCTCTGCCCCTAATTGGTTCCTCCAGCACTTGCATTAGGAAATTGTCCCATACCCTTTCCAAAAACTTTCTGGATTGTCTGTGCACTGCTGTATTGCTCTCCCAGAAGATATCAGGGTGATTGAAGTCTCCCATGAGAACCAGGGTCTGCGGTCTAGTAACTTCCGTGAGTTGCCGGAAGAAAGCATCTTCTCTGTCTACATGTGATCCAGGACTACATTTCCCATTAGGCTTTCCTGAAGAACCACTATATTTCCCAAAATTCTTCTCCTTAAAAGGCAAAGGTCCTTAACAGGAGAACTGGAATGTTCCCAGGCATTCACAGAATGAAGGCCCTGTTACAATATCACAGTGATATAAATCTTGGTTCTATTTTGTTAAATTATATGCATTTTAAGGGTATTCTGATGCTTTAATATACACTTAAATGTTTTCAGTGTCTTTAACTAAACAGTGCAGATTAGAGTACAGTCAGGGCTAGTTATAGAGGCAGGAAAGCAGGGAGGATGCCCTGGACACCAACTTCCAGGAAGTTCTGTATCATTGTGCTGCTTGGTTTTTTGTGTTTGTTTTGTTTTGTTTTTCCGCTCTGCTCTTATTGGTGGTCCATTTTTACACAACTAACTGGCAAGCTTTTCTTTCTTTCTTTCTTTCTTTCTTTCTTTCTTTCTTTCTTTCTTTCTTTCTTTCTTTCTTTCTTTCTTTCTTTCTTTCTTTCTTTCTTATGTGTGGTTTTTGTTTTCTTTTTTGTTTTTATTTAGCTTGGCAGCTTGTGGAGTTGTGGAGGGGGCGCCCAAAAGATTTTTCACATTGGCTGGCAAAATGGCTAGGGCTGCTCCTGAGTACAATTTAATCTGATTTATGTTTTTCTAATAGCATTAAAATACATTACAACTACTGAAATTGCTTTATTTCATTAACAGGTTTTTCATGGCCTAAATTAAGAAAAGCGGTTCATGTTGTACATACAACAACTGGAGAGTTGCCATCACCAAAGTATGCAAACTACAGTAAAATGACATCTAAACAGATCATTAGATTGAAAGATTCCTGGAGAGAAATCTAATTTTGTTTTGTTTTATGCTTGCAATAGTCACTGATAGTTCCTTTTTATAAGCTTCATATACATCTCACTGTTTAGCTGGGTTGAGGCCATTTGATCAATGGAAAAGGCTCCATATATGCACTGACTGCCCCATTTCTTCCACAAATGAATCAGGAGATCTTTTGCATTAGGTTTTAAATATCCCTGAAACAAACTTTGTGTAATGACAGACAGGGAAATACAAGTTTCGTTAATAGCAAAGCATCTATATTTTGGATGAAAGATGAAAGAAAGTGCACATAAATACAATTTGAGAACATCGTCCCTCTGTCAGATTATAAAAAATAAATGAGTAGGAGATCGAATTGTGAATTTAAATCCCCACCCCCCAGTTAATGTTTTTTTAAAGTAACTTGGTATTTAGCTATTTTTCATCATTTTATCTAGATTTGAGTTTTAACATTTTATTTATACAACACATACACACACTTATATATTCATATATGTATATATATGCATATATTTAAAGACTGAGACTATCAATTAATGTAATGCATAATAAAATAGAAATCCATACAAAATTCAGAATAAAATCTTGCAAACTCCAATATTGCCCTAAATGGACTAAGCAGAGCTAAAACCTAAATAAGATGCTCTCAAAATTTTACATGAATATTTGACCTGTCATTTGTCTTTACAGAGTGTGTATCAAACACAGTCACCTTTCTGAAGAGTAGCTGTGTCTCATGCTCATTAAACACATTTTTGCCAGTCTGTAACAAAATGAAGCTTAGCAGGGAACAAAATATTAACATTAATTCATAATGAAACAATCTCAGATTTCAATTTCATCGATTTTTTTTTTATCTAAGATTTTATTGCTTGGTCTACATTAGGGAAGATGTGTCTTTTTTCTCTAGAAAGTTATACAGCAGTGCCATGACACTTCCAAACTGCAGACATAATGCAGCCTTTAGAGTGAAATGAGGTGAAAGTTATGATAAGAATGTGACATAAAGCCAATTTTGGTGATGACTCCTCTGGTACTTCGAAGCTACACATTTAAATGGAGCACTGCAAGCTGTAGCGATCTGCAAACGTGGATTAATTTTTTTCCGAAGAAAAGATTCTATCATAGGAGGTAAAAGATTACAAGCATCCTCTCACACCAAACCTTTACAAAAATCCACTACTTAAAGATTGCAATTGTTAAGGTTCTTTTCCAGAATTTCCATCTTTTGTTGAAACACAGCATTATCTCTGATAATGATTTTAGAACTTTCACTCATTTATTACAATTCAACCAACATTCCTAAAGTTGTATAATATGATGGCCAGATTGCTAAAGGTATGGAGCCAATTATATTATTAGAATAAAATATTTGAGCTGGTAACCAACAGAAACCATTAATGGTCATTGCAGATACACTCACTGATGGGAAAACAGAAAAACAGATGACAACTACTAATGGGTTGTTAGCAGTTGACACTCAAGTCCTTATGCTCACCGAACTCAAATAGCCAAAGCATGCTCAGGATTTAGGACAAATAAATCATCATGTGATGGGTAGAGATGGCTCAGAGTTGAGAATTATGCAGCAGCCGAGGGTCAATGGTTAGATATAGTTTGGCAGAACAATATAAACACAGAGGGAGAACTTCTGGCTCCACTGAAGTCAGTGGGAGTTTTGACATTCATCCAAAGTTGTTTTTGGGGGGCGGGTTTTAGCTGGAGATGTGAGAATGGTATTATGTCTATGGAAACTTGGTCACTGCTTTTGCAATTTTTATCCATTGTTGCTGAAATCAATAAAAGGAACTGTGTGCACATGGTAAGTTAAAACTTTTTTTTTGTCTGATCATTTCTTTCTCACCAAGAAAATGCCCCTCCCCCATAGTTATTGGGAAGGAATTTTGATTGATTGCAGGGGAAGGATAAAGACACAGCAGTAAGGTGGGGGGAGGGTGAAATGAGAGTGTGCATTGCTGGGCTGGGGGTTTGCCACCCTCTATCAGGTCCGCAGCCTTCCTTTAGTTGGAGGTGTGGGCTAGGAGACTGGCTCTTGTGAGTCAAGACACCACTTGGCTACTTATGTTAGCCCTGGCTTTTCAGAGCTTAAGCCTCTTGTTAGATGATCTCAAGACAAGTTTGTTGAGGAGCTATTGGCCCAACCCATATCAACGGGGTGGAAAAACATGTGACCTGTGAAACGGCCAGGATAATTCTGAGGGTAGATAGTTTAGTGATGGGGCACAAGGACATACAATATACTAAGCACAAGCTTTTTAGGTATGATGGAGACCATCGGTCAAGTGAAGGGCCTGACATAGGACTCTGTGACCTTAAGGAATGGATCAGCAGGAAATAGCTACTGGGCAGTATTGGTGAGGGTGCAAAGATACTAATTGATGGTGCCCCTAGTGGCCAGAGAGTATAAGGAGAAATTGGTATAGTTCTCAAAAGTAAATAAGACCAAGGAGTATGCTTGTCATCTTTTTGCTTATGGGAAAAAGGAGACCTGAAGTCTTTATGGACTGAGGTCTTCCCTTGGGAACTTTTATCCCCACCCAGAAGGTGGAGAGGATTCAGAAGGGAGCTGAGTTGTAGGGGTGGGCCCAGGCAGGTCTACTCTGAGTTATTGATTGTATTGTGAGAGAGTCCTGAATATGGCACTGGACCCAATTAAATGCCTGTTAATTTAGGAAGGTGGGGTGTATAATGACATTCCCAGTATAGAATAAAGAAAGTTGTGGTCTGTCACTTAAATCCATCCCATTTGTCTTTCATTCATTTGTCTGCATGTATTGATCAATTATTTATGGATTTTAGGTATTGAATTTAGTTCTGAGAGCCTTAATAGCCCAACTTTGTAAATAGTGAAATCTCTTCAAGCTTAGCAATTTTTAGGTCACTGGATGATTTAACCATACCTATATTACAACGTGTTCCTATTGTGGCTTCCCTGGGAAACAAGAAAAATGGTGGAATTGTTTTAACAGTCAGAGTAATTAACCATTGGAACAATTTAGCAAAGGTTGTGGTGGATTCTTATTCATGGAAATTTTAAAATCAGGGTTGGATTTTTTTTCTAAAAGATATGCTGTAGTTTAAACAGGAATTAATTCAGGGATGTCCTCTGGGGTCCTCAGGGATGTTTTATAGGGCCAATGGAGTTCAGACTAGATTATCACAATGGTTCCTTCTGGCCTCAAAAATTTATGAAATTGACATAAATATGCAGTCATGTAGTTTGTCTATTTGGTTTTCTGAAGTGCTTATTGCCATAGAACATGAGCGACTCATGGACAATAATGAATTGTGGTGTGGCAATGACTTTGCCACTGCCTCATTTTCCCTGCTCTGGTGAAGTCTTGTACTTCCCTTGGCAGTTCTCTGGCTCCTGGCCTTTCAGTCTCCTACTCAAGTTTGATGATGTCATTGTCAATACAATTTTGGTAATCAGTTTTAGCATTTATAACTCTCTTTTCCTTTACACTGGCCAGAATGAGAAAGCCAGAAAAAGAAAATGTCCTTGGAAGAGATACTGGTATGGATGGAGAAGGGGAGGATCATTTATTCCCAGATTAATTGTTTTAAGAATTGTACTATCCCAGTACCTATTACAAAATTCACATCCATCCCGTCTTTATGTTGTAACTCTCAAGTTTTTAAGAACACCCATTTTTGATATGGTTGAATGTTACTTCTACAATAGGTAGACTACCACCCTTATATAAAATACACTGAGTGACATGTTGTGAATGTGATAGAAAAATAGACCCCATATTCTACCACCAGCTGTGTATATCCTCGCTTTCTCTTGGCATTTTTATGTGCTTCTTTGCAGTGTCCAGACATGCTGAGGGAGAAGTCTCCAATAGCTCCAAGGTCACTTTCAAAGTTCTCTTGCTCTAGTTCAGTTGCATTCATTCCGTGCTTGACTTTATGCATTTTGAATCCTGGGTGCATTAATTTATATTTGTCAACATTAAATTTCATTCTCTTTGTCAGCCCATTTACAGAGCAAATCCAAACCCTTTTCAATTTCACTTACTGCTTGCTTTGTGTTCACTTGCCTCCCTTCCCCCTAACACAATTCTCTGTTATCACATCAGCAATTTAATTACAGTACTTTACAAATGGCTTTTTGTGTGTTTAGGTAATTAGTTTAAAAGTCAATAAGTCTAAATAACGACCCTTGGATTTGGAACCCTTTTTAATATACCTTAGGAGTTGGACAGAGCTCCTCTTACAAATGGTCCCTGAACTTTAAAAAAAATTCTTGCATTAATCTAGTAATTAGTGATGTCATTGTCCTTTCCTGATTTCATTCCATAGTTTATCATTCAAATGGGTAACAAGAAGACTCATATTTTCAAAATGATATGCACTTAACTTAAGCAGAAAGTTAATTTCTTTGTGCGTGGACCTTTGTGGTAATTATGCACAAAGGGTCATTTGCACCTCAACAATAATAAATATCTGAGGATGAACAAGTCAGACAAAAATCTTGCCTGTAATCCATGTTATATATATTCTGTTATTCTGTTCTGTTATTTTCTTTGTTAGGCCTGCCACTAGCCGTCACCTTCAGCCCCCAACTAAAACCCCTCCAACGCATTATTAAGGATCTACAACCTATCCTGAAGGATGACCCAACACTCTCACAAATCTTGGGAGACAGGCTAGTCCTTGCCTACAGACAGCCCCCCAACCTGAAGCAAATACTCACCAGCAACCACATACCACACAACAGAACCACTAACCCAGGAACCTATCCTTGCAACGAAGCCCGTTGCCAACTGTGCCCACATATCTATTCAGGGGACACAATCACAGGACCTAATAACATCAGCCACACTATCTGAGGCTTGTTCACCTGTACATCCACCAATGTGATATATGCCATCATGTGCCAGCAATGCCCCTCTGCCATGTACATTGGTCAAACTGGACAGTCTCTACGTAAAAGAATAAATGGACACAAATCAGATAACATTCATAAACCAGCCGGAGAACACTTCAATCTCTCTGGTCACGCGATTACAGACATGAAAGTTGCTATATTACAACAAAAAAACTTCAAATCCAGACTCCAGCGAGAAACTGTTGAATTGGAATTCATTTGCAAATTGGATACAATTAACTTAGGCTTGAATAGAGACTGGGAGTGGCTAAGTCATTATGCAAGGTAACCTATTTCCCCTTGTTTTTTCCTACCCCCCACCCCCAGACATTCTTGTTAAACCCTGGATTTGTGCTGGAAATGGCCCACCTTGATTATCATACACATTGTAAGGAGAGTGGTCACTTTAGATAAGCTATTACCAGCAGGACAGTGGGGTGGGAGGAGGTATTGTTTCATGGTCTCTGTGTATATAATGTCTTCTGCAGTTTCCACAGTATGCATCCGATGAAGTGAGCTGTAGCTCACGAAAGCTTATGCTCAAATCAATTGGTTAGTCTCTAAAGTGCCACAAGTACTCCTTTTCTTGTTATGACTGTGTCAAACTATTAGTGCTACAGTTTCTTTTTAGAAGCTACTTCAATTATGTCCCCATTTCTAGGTGCATTCATATATTATGGGATAAAATTACACTGTGGATTGAAATTTCACACACATAGGCTCAGAAGAAAGATTTGGAAAGTTTGCTAAAATTTTGTTTGGCTGTTTTGGACATGTAGTGGTATGAAAGAATGATATTTTGGGACTTACTTTATTGTTTGTTTCTTTGGTTTGATCTTTACACGTGGCTATGAAAAAAATAGCAGTGTTTAGAAGCCTAATTTTTAGAAACAAATTGAGCACACAATAGCATACCTGCATTGTATCTGCATTATTGCATGTAATGAGCTTCTATGTACCTATGTCTATGCAAGCATCTATCTTGCCATGTGCATGTGTAAAACCTGATTTGTGTTCTAAATAGAGATGTACTTGTGCAAGTTTATGTACAATCGTTGCCTGAAAATAAGGTCCTTCATTGTCAAATTTGCCAATGACAGCTCACCAATTAACTTATGATCTGACCTTGTAGTCCTTATTCAGGCAAATCTTCTAGTAAGTGGGAGCATTGTGCAGGATTGGGCCTTAGTGCCTAAATAAAATGTAATGGTCAATTTCTGCTCAATGAGATGTTGAACGTGTAATATGTTCGACGAAATTTAGTTTAGAAGCAGTGAAATGATGAGCTGTAGGATATTCCTGTATTTTTAATATGAAGTATGTGATTTTTCCAGTTTTAAAAATAAATTATGGAGGTGTGAATCTCCAGACAAGCTATTCTAATTGTTCATTTAATTAGAGTCATTAACACTAACTGGTCAGAGCAAAGCCATAATGACGTATCTCAACCTCGACCACTCTAAACATTCACCTCCAGCATCCTCTGACTTCCCCTGTACTCTCATGTCGTCTTTGATCAGTAATATCCTCCTGGCATTCATTATCAACAACCATGTGTATATCATGCGTATATCATTTCAAATATCAGGAATTCTGGGGGGTTCTTGCACACTTTGAAACTCAAAAAAATAGAAAACACCTATTTTTGGCAAAAATCCCACTTAAATGTGTTTGCTCATAATGTGAGAGAAAAGGACAGAGGCCTTGGAGCCAGATACTGGCCTCCCATAGGCCTTGCATTCCCCACTTGAGTGCCACCAACCATTCTTAACCCTGGCACAGCTCATGATCTGGGCCATGGCCTTTATAAAAGAAAAGTTAGACAGAGTGAGAAACAGAAAAAGGGTTTCAAGATAGTTCTTTTGGGCTGTTAGATAACTCTAAATTGTACACATGGTGGGATGAACTAATTCAGAAAAAGATAAGATCCTCACTCTTTGCCTCAAATGCAAAATAAATACTTTTCCTTTTTGTTATTTATTTGAACATGTAATACAAAGAACAGTTTATTCAATAGAACGTCATTGAGAGCCAGATGCTGATACCTTCATACACGTTGACAGGTATCTCATTTTACAAATAGCCCCATTGATTTTATTTGTGGAGAAAGGAGGCTAGCCCACATGAGTCAGTTTATCAGAATCTGGCTCTAAACTGAGAAACAAGTACAATGAAAGATCAGTTATAAACCACAATTAATAAGTGGAACACTAAAGAATATATATTTTATATATAATATAAATTAAACAATAGATCCCACAACACTAGCTTTTTCACAATCCATATGAAAAGGCGATCACACAATAACATTAGAGAGAAAAAGCTTTATTAAAAATCTGATAAATAAGAATTTTTGAGATATATTTATCCACAAAATTCAAAATCTGTTATCCTTCTTCCACTTTCTTTTGGCCTTTGGGTGTTAAGATCTTAACCTCTAAAAATCTTTTAGCCTCAAAGTCAATGAAAAATAAAAGATTACCCTTGAAAATAGCCTGGAAGTTTGGAAAGTAAAATATAGACGCTTGATATTCAAAGTTGTCCTTGCATCTTTGGGATAACATATGTATATCACTTAAATGCACCAGCCTTTTCTTTGCTTTCAGAGCCTGCAGAATCCATTCTTTATCAAATACAGTGAAAAGGAAAATGAAGAAGTGACAGACAATGAGACAGATCAGAGAGTTGCTTTCTTTCATCTCCATCCTGAAAGCAATCCTTATTATTTATAAATAGACGTGATATTTAAAAAAAAAATCCACTCCAATTTGTGGATCAGATTGTTCATCCAAAATTTTCTCCAAAAACTCTGGGACCTTTAACAGAAACTACACTTTTGAATCTCTCTCCTGTGTATTGTCTTTAATTAAAGACCCAGAGGCTGATTTTAGAATGTCGAACTCAGTTTTAATAGTTTCTTGATCTTTAGTAACAAATTATAATTCACTTTGAAATTGTTCAACACATCCTTCAATTTTTACAGCTTTTTTAAAAAGCCTTTACTCATCCCTCATTATCTTTTATGTCATTTAATATAAGCTCCAAAGAGACACTGAACCCCCTCCCTCTTCAAACACATTCTCCAGTCAAACTAATTCAATGTTTGGGGAAAGAAACCTGCAGTTCCTTCCCTCATTCTACCCATTGCTGACTGGAAATATTGTTCTAGGGAGTTCTGCTGGATCTATCTATCTATCTATCTATCTATCTATCTATCTATCTATCTATCTATCTATCTATCTATCTATCTATCTATCTATCTATCTATCTATCTATCTATCTATCCAGGGTTTGCTGCTTCCCTGGGTACTTTTTAGTGTACTGTTAGCACATATACCCTGTACCCATAATGAATGTCCACATATGCTGAGCTAGGCATGGGCACAGACTGTGCACAAGTATATACCAATGTCCACACTACCCCTTCTCAGTATGTAATAGTAGTGCTATCATTTCAGGGATAGTACCCCAGAGTCCTGTGTATCACAGGAGATGCTTTAGGTACTGCCTTGTTGCATGTTGCTGGTACTGTACACTGCCATCACACATTTGGTGATGGCAGCTCCCAGCCATCTGCCAAACTGTGTTGGAGACATGGAGGAAGCATATGATGATGTGGTTCTACTCCTATTACTGATCGCTGTACAAATGTTCATGTGGTGCAGTACTAGGTACTGGATGGATATGGTCCAGAAAACATTGAGATTGCAAAGACAACTGACTCAGAGCGGGAATGAAAATCCACTGTGGTCCCAAAGAACCACAAGAACTCAAAATGTATTGAGTGCCAGGATTACAATGGTATGCCATTCTCTGGCTGGGATTGTAACACAGGACCACTGCTTCTGGTCCCAGAAAAGCAGGAGAATGTGGTGGGACCACATCGTCTTGGAAACAGGGGATGGCAACTAGTAGCTGGAGAACTTCAGAATGAGGAAGCAGATCTTCATCAGTTGTTCAAGGAATCTACACAAATCCTCCAGCATCATTTCAGAAACCCATACAAGTGCAGAAGCAGGTGGCTATCACCCTTTGGAAACTGGCAACACTTGACAGTTACTGGTCAATTGCAATCCAGTTTAGAGTGGGGAAATCAGCTGTCAGGGCAATGGTTGTTCAGGTTTGTCAGGCTATCTATATTGTGATGTACCCAAGCATGGTTGCCATAAACCATATCCCTGAAATGACTGTGGGATTTCAGAAGATGGGGTTTCCAAACTGTGTGATGGCCATCAACAGAACACACATCCCTATATTTTGCCTGCCAAAACAAGCTAGTGAATATGTGAACCAAAAAGGTTACTATTAATTGGTTCTTCAAGGCTTAGAGGTCCACAGGGGTTGTTTCATGAACAGAAATATTGGACACATGGGGTTGTACAAAAGGAGGGAAGAAGGGATTTTGTTCTCTTAAAATGATGTGATTATATACTGTGTTTCTGTGATTACATTTATTTTGGGGGAGCCCACATACCCATTCCTACCTTGGCTCATGAGACTGTATACTGACATCACCATCCCAAGAGAAAGTGAATTCAGCTACACACTGAGTAGTTGCAGAATGGTGGTAGAGTGTGTCTTTAGGCTTCTGAAAGCCCACTGGCAATTCTCCAAACCTGTCTGGCTTCCATTGTGGCCAACACTGTTTGGATTATCATGTCATGCTGTGCCTTGCACAACATATGTGAGGCTAAAGGGAATACTTCTATAGTCAGTGGGCACAGGACAGATCTATTTCTCAAAGCCTGTACAGGCAGTCAGATCCCATCCATGTGTATACAGCTCCTAGTTCCCAGGAGGCCCGGGAAATTCATGATGCTTTGTGCTCATATATTAACAAACAGCGGGGAGCCAGAAGGTGACTTGGGACTGTGCTGAAGGTTGCTATTGTGATGCTATGGTGCATATGGAAAAACTCAATAGGGCATTGTCACATACTTCCATTGTGACATACCTTGGTGGGTTGTGATCCCCTGCAGCTGACATTAATGTGCTAACTTAAAGCAGACAAAGGTGAATAAGAATAAGAATGAGAATTGGCTGTAAGTATATATGTGGGTAAGATCTGAAATATTCATTAACCTGGTGAGTAATGTGCCTGATCCTTTGGGATTGGTAGAACTTTTTATATGATGAACAAGATTTTCAGTAATCCTCATCATATTTCACTTGGCCATCTGGGTGGGAGCTCAAGGCTAGGTTGCTTTAAGGGAACTGTATTTCTGGCTTCTGGGTAACCAGTAAGCTCTTGTAGAAGCTGTTTTGTTGCTGGCTTGATAAATCTAAGTATTAGAAATAACCACCGGGTTTGGGGATTGTCTGCCTCATTCTTTGCAGTTTGCCCTGATCGAGTAATCTCCGTGTGGCTCCCCAGAACACTGGGCACACATGGTTTTGTACTGAGGAGAGTTTTAATGCACTTTAAGGGCATTGCTGAGGGATGTTTTTGTTATTTGTTAACTGCTCTGTTTCAGGTGGTTTTATGGGAAGCACTTAAGCATTGTTAAGTAATTAAAAAAAAAGTTCTGTCAAGGACTTCCCACATTCCTTCCTCCCAATGTTTTCTGACTGTGTTGCTGAAAGCACTTACCAGGTGCTATGCATGATTACTCCCATGACATGAGTACTCACATGGTTTCCAGTGGTGACTGTTTGGTGGGGTAGTGGAGAAGGGATCATAAAAGCTCCATGTCTCCCAGAGCTTCCTTCAGTAATTCCTGCAATGTCTCTGCTTCCTCCCTCACCCTGCCCCTCATTCGCATCCTTCATACGATGAGGCCAGTGGGGCCAAGAAGAGAAAGTCATGAGTCATTTCAGGCTCTGCACTGGCAGCCCTGGAGAGCCCCCCCTCCCCAGTTCATTTTAGCGAGGGCATGTGCTAGGTCCTCTCTTGCCACGATTTTTGCAGTTTGGTACGGGAGCCTAAGGTGGTTCGTGCACTCCTGGCACTGTAATGGAGCCCGGTGAATGCCTGCTTCCTTCCAGGAGAGGATTGCCAATCTGGTCAAAGTCATGGAGGACGGTGTACACTGACCACACATTAATCCGCACCCACGTGTGCTCCAGAGACCAGGACGCTAGTCTTGGACCATGAGCACCTGTACTGATCAATAAAGTTAGCAGAAAACTGTTCTGAAATGCTCAGAGCAGGTTGCTATTACCAGTGGTGAATGGGAGTCAAGGACCTTTGGGTATGGTTCAGGCAGCAAAGGGATCAGTGCATTGTGGGAATGGCCCTGGAAGAATATTGATATATGTGGTCTGGTACATGCCCCTTGTCCCCATCCACACTGCACAGTAGAATGGGTACAGGACCATGCCACCGTGGAGGTGTGTACATAGCAACACCCCTCACACATGCTACTTTTCATGCACTAGACTGTCTCTCAGGAACATGCCACAGGACTTCAGATGTGGTCAATATGGGGGTTATAGCACAACAATGTTCTGTCACAAGACATAAATGCAGCCTCTCTGGCTTCTATTACTGTAGTATCTGAGCATAATAATTAATGTGTTTATCCTAAAAATACTCCTGCGAGGTAGGGGATTTATTATCTGCTGTAACCCTCCTATTGTCCACATCTGCAGCCTAAGGCACAGAGAGAAATACTTAAAGGAGAGATTTTCAAAAGCTGAGTAAACAATTTAGGTGCCTAACTACTAACAAGTTAGGTGCCTAACTAACTACCAATGAGAGTTAGTCCGTAACTCACCAAGGCTATGTATACACTACACCTATGTCAGTAAAACTTATGTCGCTCAAGGGTGTGAAAATTCCACCTCCCTGAGTGACGTAAGTTACACTAAAAGTAAAGGAGTACTTGTGGCACCTTAGAGACACAGAAAGAAAAGGAGTACTGTGGCAACTTAGAGACTAACCAATTTATTTGAGCATAAGCTTTCATGAGCTACAGCTCACTTCATCGGATGCATACTGTGGAAAATACAGAAGATGTTCTTATACATACAAACCATGAAAAAATGGGTGTTTACCACTACAAAAGGTTTTCTCTCCCCCCACCCCATTCTCCTGCTGGTAATAGCTTATCAAAAGTGATCACTCTCCTTACAATGTGTATGATAATCAAGGTGGGCCATTTCCAGCACAAAAAAAAAAAAGTGGGGGGCGAGAAAACCTGGATTTCTGCTGGAAATGGCCCACCTTGATTATCATACACATTCTAAGGAGAGTGATCACTTTAGATAAGCTATTACCAACAGGAGACTGCGTTTGTGGGGAGGGGGTGTGGGGAGAAAACCTGGATTTGTGCTGGAAATGGCCCAACTTGATTATCATACACATTGTAAGGAGAGTGATTACTTTTGATAAGCTATTACCAGCAGGAGAGTGGGGTGGGGGGAGAGAAAACCTTTTGTAGTTGTAAACACCCATTTTTTCATGGTTTGTATGTATAAGAACATCTTCTGTATTTTCCACAGTATGCATCCGATGAAGTGAGCTGTAGCTCACGAAAGGTTACGCTCAAATAAATTGGTTAGTCTCTAAGGTGCCACAAGTACTCCTTTTCTTTTTGCGAATACAGACTAACACGGCTGCTACTCTGAAACCTGTCATAAGTTACACTGACATAAATGCTAGTATACACAATGCTATGTTGGTGGGAGAGCTTCTCCTGCCAACATAGCTTATGTCACTGGCAGTGGTGGTTTTTTTATGCCGATGGGAGAACTCTCTTCCATCAGCATAGAGCATCCTCACCTCACACGCTGCAGCAGGGCTGCTGTACCAGCACTGTAAGTGTACACATGCCCTTACTTGCTGTTAAAAATCCCCACCCTAACTGACATAGCCATGGCTCACAGTGAGTCTATGAACAAGTTGGCTAACGAAACTTCTCCTATGAGGCAGATCCTGACACTCATACTTAACTTGGGTAGTGTCTTGCTTCTTGAGTAATCTCATTGAAAAGAGTGGAACTACTTGTGAGTAAAGCATATCACTTGATGTGAGCAAGAGAGACATCATCAGCACAGGTGTGAATTTCTTTTATTGGGACCCATTATTATGCACTTGCTACAAAACAAAACAAAACCAAAACTCTGAACCTTTATCTCAAACACAAGAGAAGAAACTATCCTGACATAAAAATGAAACAACTCTGAAACATTCTATAGACACAGAGAAAACAAAAACCAAGAAAACTTTCTTTCAACTGATCTCACCCTCTCTTAATGTCTCTGTCATTTGTATAAATTTCATTATCTTACAAAGAATAAAGAGAGAAGTTTTCCTCACACTGTGCTACATTTTTAATGATGGCTTTTCATTTTGTATCTGAATTTTTACAGCTACAATAACTCAGAGGTGCAAATGCTAGCAATTATATAGTCAAGCATGTCATATTAGACATCACACAGCTACCCTAGCTTCTAAATCATATCATGTGCATACACATCAAATGCACCTCAATTTTACATCCACAGTTGGTTGAGGCCCTTTAAAAATGCCTCAATTCTGTTCTCTCAACATTTACATCTGATAGATTATAGAATCAAATTAAAGTTTAGGCTTTCAACTATCATAATTCAGAGAAAACAAATGGGAAACAGCAAATCCTGTTTTGCTGTTGGATGGTAAAACTCCTCAGAGAAGAATTCCCAAGTAAGTTCTCACAGCCCCTGCAAACAAATGTGCTCTTTGCAAAGTGAGTGCATGGTATGAACAGATGATATCCTCCCCTGACTAAACACAGCTACATCTACAGCAGTCATCTACTAAATATCCAGGAGGAATAAAGAACTGTTTCCTCCCCACTTCCTCCTCTGAACTGCTGCTACTGCCAAAAATGCCCCACCTGTCACGATACTTGTTGCTGCTCCACCAGTCACAATGACCGACAGCCTACAGTAATGTCATCTAAAATCCAACTTCCCATGCTCCTGCCAGGGCTCAGGTGGAGGTCATGATACAGGAGTCTCCATGTTATGGTGGGAAGGAATGAAAAGTGCAATATTATAAATCATGCACAAAAATTAACATTTTAGAAACTGGGTACCCTGGTGATTGGGTGTTTTAAAAACATGGAGAGGGAGAGAGAACATTCTGAAACTTCCCCCAGCAATGTTAACTGTGCAATTCCTGTTTATGTTTTGTGGTTCATGTTTCACAACAAATGATTTTGCTGTGGCAAACCACAAATTATTGGGAGAAATCTCTGTGACAGGAACCTGACAGAGTTTTTGTCCTCGCTGAAGTCCTTTTCTTGTAAGGTTTACCATGAGTGGTCTGTTGGACCCACACTTTGTAGCATTAAGTTTGTTGGCTTTTTAAAGAAAATAAACAAATCTCCTGTTATTTCATGGAGTTCATGAACCAAGAGAGTGTGCATAGGCCTGACTCAATCCCCACTGAAGTCTGTGAGGGTATGTCTACACTGCAGTTGGGACCAAGCCTCCCAGCAAAAGTAGACGGGCTCACACTAACTTGACTTGAGCTAGCAGACTAAAAATAGCATTGTGGATGATGTGGCTCCAGTGGACACTCAACCAGCCAAGCGAGTTCAGACTCAGGGGGTCAGGTTACCACTGCCTGAGCTGCAACAGCCGCCCTACTGTATGAGTGCACTAACCTGAGCCCCGCTAGTGCAGCTGTTTACCTGGCTCACTCCCAGCTCATGTTCCACTCAAACAATGGAACTATCATCCACCAGAGCGAGTCTTCTTGGCAGGTGGCACAAGATTATAGAACTCACTCCTGTAACACAATAGAATGACCCTGAATCTCAACAGATTCAAAACAAACAGCACATCATACTTATTTAAGTATACTCACAACAACTAAACCCTCTGTTTATGTGGTATACATATAACATAATTAAATGCATAAGTTGATCAGGTACCATGATGATCAGTGCAGCATGATACATAGATAAAATGAATCTGCAGCCTGATAGATTAGAAGTAAGGTCGTTGTATGGAAACTAACACCATGAAGGGAGGTATAGGGCTGGGAACCCAGAAGGGATTATCCATGAACTTTTGGATGCTTATCTGCATCAAACCCAACCCTTTTACTTTGTTACTAGTGATTCATCTGAGATGCAAAAATCTTGCAGATATGGGATCAACTTTTGGTTCTCTTATGTCAGTTACACTTGTCATATATGTGCTGTTTTAACTGTGGTTCATTCTTCTTCTGTGGACTTGTAAATGTGAGATTATGACACTGCTGCAAAGGCTGGGAAACAAAGTAACTTGGTGAAAACCAGGGAGTTCACTTGAATAATTCCTTTTTCTTAGATGTTAGTAATACAAATATATCAGCTGTGCCTTGCAGTCAACTTCTCCTTGAGTAGTGCACTGTAATTTATGGAATAATAATATGCTGTTCTGTGAATAAAAAGTATAATTGCTGTATCTGTTAATGGAATCTGAAAGTAACAACAGGTATTAGTTCAAAATATATTTAGTGCTTAATTAAACTTTTTTTTCCTGCTTGCATACAATATATTCTATAAACAACAATGCATCAATATTTCATAAAATGCAATTATGCTAACAACTGAACACTGTACATCATTAACTAACAAAATCCATCTACGATATAAAATTCATTATTAAATAAAATATATGCAAAATATATTTATAAAATAAAAAAAAACATGGAAAAGTTAATATGAAATGCACATAATATGATTAAAAGTAAGATTTATAGTATTTCTCCTCACCAGTATCCCTGATCCTACAAATCTCTACATTTTCAAAGGCTTTTTGAAAGTTTAAATATAGGCGATAAATAAGAATATAACCACTTTCATTCAAGAATCCTAAATCACTTTACAAATACTCATTAACTGAACCTCGCGACTCCCTTCTGGAGTAGAGAAGTGTTATAATACCTGTTTTACAGATGTTTACCCATCATGCAAAATGTATTTTCAGTCCCCTCGCACAAGTTGTACTACGGCAGAAAGAGAACCCCTTCCAGTTTTGCACTCCTACTCAGGTACTGCATCATCTCTACCACTTGCAACCAATAGTTTTAGAGGCTTGACAAAATGTGAATCTCTCACTTTTATTCATTTTAATTAGGACTTTCTCTAAAATATTACAAGAAGGTTTTGGTACCCATAGATGATAGACATAGATTCACAGACTTTAACATCAGAAGGTACCATTGTGATCATTTAGTCCTGCAGCTCCCATTGGCCAGGAATGGTGAACTGCAGCCACTGGGAGCTGCGGAAGGCCGTGCATGTGGATGCTTAATGTAAACAAAGAGTCTCGTGGCCTGCCAGTGGATTACCCTTATGGGCCACCTGCGACTTGCAGGCCACAAGTTTCCCACTACTGATCCAGTCTGACTTCCTTCATAATACAGGCCACAAAATTTCACCCAGTGATTTCCTGTAGCAAGCCCATAACTTCTAGATGAGCTAAAACATATCTTTAAGAAAGATATTCAATTGATTTAAAGAATTCAAGTGATTGACAGTATACCAATTCCCTTGATAACTTGTGCAATTGTTAATTATCCCCACTCTTAAAAATGTGCCTTATTACATAGTTATGAGTGCTGCTCCTATTGCAAGTGGCAAATTACTCTGATTATGGATAATGTTGCTACATGTTGTTAGATGTTTGACTGTGTGTGCTCTCTCTGTATGCTGTCCCAGCTCTGCACAGATAGTTGGCAGAGCAGACCTCGATTGCACTTCCCAGTAACCACACAGCTGTTTGTAGTGAAGGAACTCAGTCAAGTTTATTGTCAATGAAGCACGGTCCTAATGTCCTGGGTCAATGGTTAGAGGTACACTAACATATGTATGCCCATTGCAATGCACTAGCTCAGTTAATGGCAGGACTTTCCATTATGCCTGAAGCCAGCCAATGACACTCTCTCTGAGACTCCATTTTATACCCCATACAAACAAGTTATGTATTGCCCTCTGATGTGTCTGGGTGCCACTTTCTGGAGTATGTAGGTGCCACCCTCTGATGTATCTGAGAGCCACCCATTATCTTGTATTTGTTGGTTTGATCAAAACATCTCAATCCATCATGCTGTCATTCTGACCTTATCTTTAGGATGGGTCAGCATTTTCCTGTTATCTTTGGGGAATGTGTTGGTATTGAGGTATTCTGGTACCATGTCTTTGGACTGAGTATGTGTTTTGTGCCTAGCGCTTTCTTATGAATGTGTGTTTCTGCAATATCAGCCCTGTTCTGATGGATTCTGTGAGCAGGGTCTGCCTCTTGCTCACAACTTACTTTTGCTTAATAAAGTTTTGATCACTACTTTTGCCCAGGCCTCAGGCCTCATACCAGGCTTCTGATACAAGGCCTTATGTTTCAGGCTCTCTTCCTACTACAGATAATAATCCATAACTTTCTTCCTCAGAATTTGTGGGGATTAACTAGGATCACACATCTAACCAGAACTTTATATCATCCACTCTCCCTCAAATAGTTTGGCTGAATAGATTGTTTAAATGATAAAAAGAAGACTACTGTTTTTTTTTTAAAGTGCACTCATGAAAAGAAACCGGTGAACCTCATCTTTTCATACAGAGTGATGTAATATTACAAAGTATCGTATCCATTTTTCTATAGTACTTAAGGGTAAAGAAAATAAATTTGTAAATTTCAGGGAATGGAAGTGTAGCGTAATTGAATAAATAATGAGTAAGGTTAAAAGTTTGTCATGGTTATTTTTAGTAAAAGTCACAGACAGGTTACGGGCAATAAAGAAAAAATCATGAAAGCCCATGATCTGTGCCTAACTTTTACTAAAAGTAACTGTGACAAAATGGGGTTGAGCCTGAGCCCTGGTGCCGGGGGCTCCAGTTCCCACTGCCACTGTGGCTGAAAGCTCTGGGGTCCTCTGGGCACCAGCTGTGGTTCGGAGCTCTTGGGTTCCCAGCTGCCTGTGGTGACTTGGATCTGTGGGGCTGGCATTGGGAGCTCCGGGTCCTCCTGCTGCCTGTGGCTGCTGAGAGCTGCAGGGGCTCCTGCCTCCTGCAGCAGCTCAGAACTGCGAGATCCCCTCAACCCATGGTGCATGCTGCAGTGGTAGGGAGCTCCAGGTGTTCCCTACCCCACTGGTGGCTGGGAGCTATGAGGGCACCTACTGACTACAGTGGCTCAGAGCCCCAGGGCACCCATCTGCTGACAGCTCCAGCCCTGATGCCCCAGGGCTGAAGCGGAAAATATCATGCAGGTCACAGAAGTTACAAAATCAGTGACTTCCGTGACATAGTCTTAGTCATGAGTTCTCTCTAATAGTATAACAGGCTGTTCAGGAGGGCTAGCTCAGTGCAGGGGGAGAGAGAGCTCAGGGGTTTGAGCACTGGCCTCCTAAACCCAGGGTTGTGAGTTCAATCCTTGAGGGGGCCATTTAGGGATCTGAGTCAAAAATTGGGAACTGATCCTGCTTTGATCAGGGGGTTAGACTAGATGATCTTCTGAGGTCCCTTCCAACCCTGAGATTCTATAATTCCTCCTGTTTGCTGTGGGTAAAGTAATTTTAAGACTAGCTCTGTGTATGACAACCTCTCCGCAGGAAAGACTAAAGATGCCATATTATAGTTACTATGTGATGAATATGTAATGTATATCAAATCACAAAGGACTTTCTGCTGGACCCCCCTGCACCAGGGCTTGGGCTCAACCCCATTTTGTCACAGTTATTTTTAATAAAAGTTAGGGACAGGTCATGGGCTTTCATGATTTTTTGTACAGTGCCTAATGCAATGGGCCCCATTCTTGGTTGGCTCTTAGGCACTACTATACTACTTTCCAGATTACAGACCCTGGTTCTCATGGGAGACTTCAATCACCTAGATAAATTGGAGAATTGGGCCAAAGATGAAGTTCAGTAAGGACAAGTGCAGAGTTCTGCACTTAGGAAGGAAGAATCACATGCACTGCTACAGGCTGCAAACCGACTGGCTAAGTGACAGTTCTGCAGAAAAGCACCTGGGGATTACAGTGGAGAAGAAGCTGGATATGAGTCAACAGTGTACCCTTGTTGCCAAGAAAGGTAACAGCATATTGGGCTGAAATAGTAGGAGCATTGCCAGCAGATCGAGGGAAGTAATTATTCCCCTCTATTTGGCACTGGTGAGGCCACATCTGGAGTATTGTGTCCAGTTTTGGGCCCCCCACTACAGAAAAGATGTGGACAAATTGGAGAGGGCAATCAAAACGATTAGGGGGCTGGGGCACATGACTTACGAGGAGAGGCTGAGGGAACTGGGCTTATTTTTAGTCTGCAGAAGAGACGACTGTGGGGGGATTTGATAGCAGTCTTCAACTATCTGAAGGGGGGTTCCAAAGAGGATGAGCTCAGCTGTTCTCAGTGGTGGCAAATGACAGAACAAGAAGCAATGATCTCAAGTTGCAGCGGGGGAGGTCTAGTTTGGATATTAGGAAAAATGATTTCACTAGGAGGGTGGTGAAGCATTGGGATGTGTTACCTAGGGAGGGGGTGGAATCTCCATCTTTAGAGGTTTTTAAGGCCTGGCTTGACAAAGCCCTGTCTAGGATGATTTAGTTGGGGTTGGTCCTGTTTTGAACAGGGGGTTGGACTAGATGGCCTCCTGAGGTCTCTTCCAACCCTAATCTTCAATGATTCTATGGTTCTATAATAAACATATTCAAGAAATAAAATAATGGATTAGATGATTTAATGGAGCTTTTCCATGCATAACTTCTATGGTTCTATGAAAACAGCTGGTTGACCATATAATAACCTTCATATTTTACTAAAGAAAAGTTTATAAATGACTAAAGCAATACTTATACAGCAACTTAACTTTTTAGGCACAATCACGCAGCCCAGAGAAAACTAATACACACACCATTTTAATCTTAACCTTTGTCAATGCACTGCACTGTGCTAATTTTAATGCTGTATTTTAGTGAAAAATGTTAAACACCACTCGAATAGTAATAGCAGATAATTACTTCATTAAGATTGGTCAAATGATTGCAAAGTTATGAAGCAATGGGTAGGTAAAAATTAAACAGCTGTGAGAAATGACTCTGTCATGTGAGAAACAGTTTTTGGACTAATTGTAGTCCTGGCCTTCATTATAATCATGTAAAGCAGGAATCACTGATGCACAGAAGATGTTTTGCCCTCTTTGCTCCTGCTGAATCAAATTCAGATGCATTTTTGGGTATCCAGTTCTCCTGCCAGAACTTGACAAACAGTAACACTCCACTAGCTTATGGTCTTATCTCTTGAAACCCCTGTACTTTTTATGCACGGAAAAGCAATGTATGGGGTTTTTTGTTTGCATGTTTGTTTGCATAAATGTGGGTCATTAAGCAATGTGTTTACAACTCTGAAAATGTGGAAATTCCTATAAGTGATATAGAAATATATATTTTGAACTGTATTAAAACAAAACAAAACAACAACAACAACAGAGACTCAAACATAAATTAGAATTCCATGCTTTTTAGACTCTTTCAGTATAAGTGGAAACAAGGGTATTATTTATTTCTCCAAATTTATCCTGACTAACACATCATAGAGTTAGAGTTTGAGAAGCACTCTAGGTAGAGTAGTTTTGTGATACTACAGGTAACATCACCAAAAATCCAAATAAGGCCTTAACCCTTTTCATAACTTACCCCATTGGGTCTCAGTTATATAAGGCCCTATGTACATTATGGGACACATTATGCCATGCTAAAATGAGCACAGTGGTCCCTTCTGCCTTGGAATCGTTGAGTCTATGTCATCAGTTTTTAAAGGAGTCTGCATTAAAATCAGTGTTTCCCTAAATGTTGATAGCTTGCTGTGACTCAGTGTTTAAAACTATGCTTGCAACAATAAATAGACTTTATTAATAAATGACTTTGAAAGGTGAATAACATTACCACAAGATTTTACTCACAAAGGTTTCTTCCTGCCATTCTGTGCCCTGTGACCCCTTGCTGGTTTTGTGCCCTGTTGTTCCTTTCCAGGTTCCCAAGCAGTAGGGTCCCTTAAAAGAGGATCCCCACCACGTACTGAGCTCTGTGTAACAGGTGATATAGATTACCTTTTCCACGTAAGCTCTGCAGATCTGTTGGGAGGACAATAAGCATTCACCACCCTACCCCACCCATGGTCCTTTGAGGTAGAGGCATGCTGCCTTGGAGGTGGCTGACTCTTTCATTTGATGCAGAAGGGCTGAGACCTGTGCACAGACAGTACCCTTCAGGTGGAGACATAGGATGCCAGAATTGGCTTTTTGGGAGGTAGAAACTCTTCAGTTTTATCTTTCGTCCATAATGCTAAAATATGAACCCAACTCAGATCCATAATTTGAACACGTTTCAGAAATGTGAGATGTGTTTGCATTTTGAGCCTTTCAAAAGTTATTTGGAAATAACTGAAACTCTTTACTTCTTGGCTAAATACAACTCTGTAATGTGAAAAAAAAAAACCCTAATGCTGACAATTTATATCTTAAAAATCCTAATTGTGCAAGGACACATAGAGAACTAATTCAGCAGATAAGATTTCTCTAGCCAAGGCAGTTATCCTTCATCTGCAAATTCTTCAAATTAAGCTGAAGTCAGCTACACTGTGTCTTTTACTTTCTTTCTTTCTTTCTTTCTTTCTTTCTTTCTTTCTTTCTTTCTTTCTTTCTTTCTTTCTTTCTTTCTTTCTTTCTTTCTTTCTTTCTGACAAGAGATTTGCATTGTGAAGGAACACATCACAGTGTTGACTCTTAAGGTATGGTGATAAGTCTGTGCAGTAAAACTCATACAACATGGCTTCATTAATTTGTATAACTAATAATGATGTTTGGCACCAGTTGTTGGTACTTCACAGCTCTTTAGAGTGAAGGCCTATGAGTATGGTGGCATTTAATTTTGCCTTTAAAAAAAACAACCTCTGGTTTTCTAAAATATCCTAATGAATAAAAGATAAAAATGTAAAGAAATTGACTTCAGTCAATCTTCATGTATTATTCAATACTCTTCTCTGTGTGCGCAGTATCTAGATACTATTTAATTAGCTACCTTGGGCAGAAAAGCCCTGGTTTAGAGTGTTGAAAATAATAGGTTTCAGAGAGCAATTAAAGGTAAATATGGAATTAGGTTGCCTAGTGCAAGGTGACAAGCATCTGGCAACATTTCAGTTATAGTCCTATACATTATTTAATTGCAAATGGAAAATAGTCAATAACCCAATGCTGAACTGAACACTGTAAAACTCACTTTTAATTCACTAACAACTTAAAAAAAAAACCTTTAAATCTCCTGGTTGTTTAATGAAAAATATATTTTCTACTAAATCAGCTTTTAGTTATGTGAATATTAGAGATTTACTTTCTGTGAATGACAAGAAAGTATTTTGTTGCACAGAGAAGCAACCACTTTCTAGATTCCTATAGAAAATATCTGTGCTCTGCAGGTTGACCCTTGTTTTCTGTTCAGTTTGGTTGTTCCTTGTTTTCTATCTACCCCCTCCTCCACACAAAAAATAATCTGATATTTCCCATCTTGTGTGTTTTCTGGATGAGAGCAACATTATAGCTCACGTATGATTAGTTTACTTATCTTAGGTGCATATATCTGTATATTCATACTCATCACATACAATAGGCCAGATTTTCAGTTGGTGTGAATAGGCACAGCTTCATTGCCTGCAACAGAGCTATGCTGAGCATAGATGTATTTATATTACTACAGTAAACCACAGGAATTCTAACCTAATTTGAATAACTAAAGCCATTAGTCCATTATTTAGGACAACTCAAGCACACAATTTATCACATTTTTCTGAAACCAAAGATAGGGTTACTGGTAAAGCACCAACATTCTGACTATGGGAGATTATATATATAGTCATTGAAACATTGCTGATCATGGAAATACATGTGGCATCAAAACAAATGATCTTTACATATCAAAATGATATGACAAGCCATTGATCCTGTCCTTGGGTATAAAATGTTTTAAGGATATCTAACAAAGGTTTTGTTTTTAAGTACATATATTTCTTCTACTGGTGCATAATTGCAACCTTTACATCCTTGTATGATGCACACCAGGAGACAGGATTCCATCTCATATGGCCATATTAGGGAATAAGAAATGTATTAATATACTTATAAATAGTTCTAGAATTACTCTTTGTTGATATAAAATGTTGTTCTTGCTTATGGCAATATTTGAAGCTTTTGGTTCTTCTATTTCTCTCATTTCCTGCAAACTGTAGTTAATTAAAGACCAAAACCATTATTCTATTTTTAATTATGATGATGCAAAAGCCCATGTTGGTTTTCATAGTGAAAATAAAGAAGATTACATTCTGAATATGGCTAATAGTTCTGATATTGATCCAGAAGATTCTTTATTAGAGTTATGAGATGACTGACTGTAATTTAATATCTATTTAATGGTTATTCTCATGCTATTATGAACAATGATAATTATTGTATAAAATTAATACTATGAGATGAGTTGTGGGTAACATATGTCTTTGAAGACTGAGCTTTCTAGCCAAAACAATGGTATGAACTGTTGATATTGCCTTTTGTAATCTTTTTCTGGAATGATTTGTCATATGTTATGAATTAATGTTGTAATTACCATGAAATGATAAATTGGAAACAAATGATATAACATTAACCATTTAAGTGCCACTGGATGGGATAAGAGGTATCATGTTATGTGCCAACAAAAATGGGTCAGTAATGCATCTTGCACTGCCATCATCAGTGAATGTGTAAAATCTTAATGAATTTCACTTTTCTTCCTGAAACTGATCAGCTTAGAGATTGAAAGTATGAATAATAAAGTGTGTCTGATTGGCCCTGAAATTGGTCATAATCTGCCTTGTGAAAGAAAGGCAATGATTTTTTCTTATTTATTACGTACCAAGGAAAGAATCAATGTTTCTGAATTTCTTCACATTTTACTATAATTATAATTTACTATATAATAAGGTCATGATTCTGGAAACTGTAAGCTGAAACCAAAAGGTGACTTCAGTGAAGTAAAAAGGAGTACTCATACAAGTAAGGACTACATACATGAGAAACATTTGTGTGATCGAGCCATTAAACTGGTGCATGAATTTTGTGTTACAGAGTCCATAGGATTACCTCATGAACAGCATTTGTAATTGCACATGAGATATCGATACAAGACAAATACTTTATGTCAATATTGGATGCATCTTGATAAATGCATTCCTGAAACACATTAATTTTTGGTATGTTTATATATATATATATATATATATCACTGATAAAATAAATTCAGAATTCAGAGTAAGGTCTGGGAGAGTAGACTTGCAGAGATTCTTAGCTCCTGAATATTTCCATGTACAGGTGTAACCTTGATGAAGTCAGATTGCTTGAATAAGGCTTGAGTAAAAAGTTCTTGTCAACTGCTGGAAATGGCCCACCTTGATTACCACTGCAAAAGGTTTCTTCCCCCCCACCCCCCACTCTCCTGCTGGTAATAGCTCACCTTACCTTATCACTCGCCTTACAGTGTGTATGGTAACAACCATTTTTTTCATGTTCTCTGTGTATATAAATCTCCCCACTGTATTCTCCACTGAATGCATCCGATGAAGTGAGCTGTAGCTCACGAAAGCTTATGCTCAAATAAATTGGTTAGTCTCTAAGGTGCCACAATTACTCCTTTTCTTTTTAAATATCTCTGTGAGCCTGAGCCCCATGACCACGAATTACCTGGCATGGCTCAGTCATGGGTGTCTCATAGCAGTTTAGACATTCCCTTTGAGCTTAATGGGGCATTTGTGATCATGTGGTCTCAACTTCTGTATAACGCAAGACATTGAATCTCACCTAGAAATTCCTACATGAAGCCCAATAACTTTAGTTGAACTAGATGATGTATTTTAGAAAGAACCGTATACTCCCCATTTTTGGAATAAATGTTGTTTTGAGGCTGGGAGCAAACAGATTTGTTAATGACCCTAAAGTTGATATTTCCTAATTCTTTATAGCAATATCTAAATTTACTGAAAGAAACAGTAAGCTTCTGTTTCTTTAAATTTCAGATAGAAACGAGCCTTTCTACATTTTAATTTAAATATTATGGATATACTCATGTAATTACATCTCTAAATATCTACACACTCCTTTCAAAGGCATCTTGCACATTATGTGAGTAGGACTGCAAATATAGGAAGAGTACATTCTCAGGATTGTCTGACTGACATAACACATCTAGATTTATGCTGTCTGCCAACCTGTATTCCCAGAAATTAAAACTTGCAAGTTATGTGCCTCTGCATTTATAGAGTAAGAGTGACATTACTTCAATCAGAGATATGCCACACACTTGGACATTTTTTGCTGACACCATCATGTGGTTTTATTGCTAATGTCTGATCTCTGATTAACTTCTATATTTTCAGGCTAAAGGAAACAGTTACGGAATGTTGCAAAGAAAATCATGAATTTGTAATATGCTGTATAGTTGTTGTACTGTACTTTAAAAACTGGCAATGCAGTTATTATCTTTTTTGTTTACAGTAATCATAGCATGTCACAGCAATGCTGTATTACAATGCTGGTTCGTGCATACAATAGATCAGTATTCCTTTCATAATGAAATAACCATTATTTAATTTGTATTTAGCAAAAATCCCATTTTTCTTGTCTGTTACACCAGAAGTGAAATGCATTTTCTTTAAACAACTGAAAAATATATGGAAAATTATGTATCCTTTAAAAAAGAAATAGAGACAAATGTCATCTTTGTTGCCAGCGGGGTGCAAAAACATGACAGATTCTCTATTGCCAATATGCAGGAACTGGTGACAAAGCCTGCCTATCTCTGTAATTCAAATTCACTATAATAATCCTGTAGACTAACACGGTGTAATTTATTGTGTAATATTAAATGGACTGGGAGTTAAATGGGATGTAAATAAAACTGTGTGATGCTGGTAATTTACCTAGTGAAATGAGTTCTATTAGCAATATGTGTCCTTTCTTATGCATATTTTCTTATTTGTCTTGCCTTGTTGACCAGAATCAACAATCTTCTTTTGTCCTTTTGTGAATGTGTATTTAGTATTTGAGGTTCCATAAACCTGTAGTGAAAGATATTGTAAAATTGTGCATTGAACTGTATAACAATGCATAACAACTGTATAACAATGTCATTTTAATTTATTGCTGAGGCTTTGTCCGTAAAAATCTGCTTTGAAACAAAAAGGTATAATTTTCTCCTGAATAGACTTCTTGGCTAATCACAGCACAAACAAAATGAAGTGCTCACAGGGAACCCTCTTTTATTCCTTTCTCCAGTTCTGACTGGAGAAAAGGCAGACCATCATGTCAAAAGCATAGCCTTAGGGAGATGTAGAACATTAGAGTCAAAATAGCAAGATCAAGATCAAACTTGAATATTAGGTAAATGCAAGGGGGTAGTGGGGAAAGCCACAGTGAAGTATTTGGGTTGCTCAATGAGTAAAATGTTTACACATCAGGACCATGGTTGAAGTCCATATTGTGGTCCAAAGAGGTTGGAGGTCTTGGTTCATATCCCTAATGGACGGGAATCTATATGACCAAATCATCAACAGGAATAAAAAAAAAAAAAAAACACACGATTTTGGTGTAAATCAAAAAATCTCTGCATATGAGAGGTCTGAGACTGAGCATACACAAAGCCTTAGCCTTGCCCCTGTGTAGAGTCCATTGAAGTCAATGGGCTCCATGTGCATGTAAGGGTATGTCTACACTACGAAATTAGATCGAATTTATAGAAGTCGATTTTGTAGAAAGTGTTTTTATAGTCGATTGTGTGTGTCCCCACACAAATGCTCTAAGTGCATTTAGTCAGCGGAGTGTGTCCACAGTAGCGAGGCAACTGTCGACTTCCGGAGTGTTGCACTGTGGGTAGCTATCCCACAGTTCCCGCAGTCTTCACCGCTCATTTGAATTCTGGGTAGAAATCCCAGTGCTTGATGGGGCAAAAACGTTGTAGCGGGTGGTTCTGGGTACATATCGTCAGACCCCCCCTTCTCTCCCTCCCTCAGTGAAAAAAATGGCAGACAATCATTTTGTGCCTTTTTTCCTGGGTTACCCGTGCAGATGCCATACCATGGCAAGCATGGAGCCTGCTCAGCTCACCATCACCGTATGTCTCCTGGGTGCTGGCAGACGTGGTACTGCATTGCTACACAGCAGCAGCTCATTGCTTTTTGGCAGCAGACAGTGCAGTATGACTGGTAGCCATTGTCGCTGTACTCCAGGATGCTCTTTTAGCCGACCTTGGTGAGGTCGGTCGGGGCGCCTGGGCAAACATGGGAGTGCCTCAGCCAGGTCATTTCCCTTTTAAGTTTCGTCTCATGGTGATTCAGTCCTGCCAGCAGTCGTACTGCACCGTGTTCTAATGAGCACCCAGGACATGATGATGTCTAGCAGTCGTACTGCACCGTCCGCTGCCAGCAAGATGTATAAAGATAGATGAAGTGGATCAAAACAAGAAATAGACTAGATCTGTTTTGTATTAATTTTCTCCCCACTCCCTCTGTGAAATCAACGGCCTGCTAAACCCAGAGTTTTGAACTCTATCCTTGAGGGGGCCATTCTGTTTCTCCTTGATGCAAAGCCATTGTTGATTTTAGTTCCCTGTAAGTCATGTTGTCAGTCGCCCCTCTCTCGGTCAGAGCAGCATCAGACAATCGTTTTGCGCCTTTTTTCAGCGCAGATGCCATAGCACTGGGAACATGGAGCCCGCTCAGATCACCATGGCAATGATGAGCACTATAAACACCGCACGCATTATGCAGCAGGATATGCAGAACCATAACCTGCAAGAAAAGCGAAACCAGGCGGGGAGGAGGTGACTGCAGCGCAGTGATGAGAGTGATGAGGACATGGACATAGACTTCTCACAAAGTACGGGCCCCTGCAATGTGCACATTGTGGTGTCAGTTGGGCAGGTTCATGGAAACAAGCACAGACTGGTGGGACCGCATAGTGTTGCAGGTCTGGGACAATTCCCAGTGGCTGCGAAACTTTTGCATGCGTAGGGGCACTTTCATGGAACTTTGTGACTTGCTTTCCCATGCCCTGAAGCGCAAGTATACCAAGATGAGAGCAGCCCTCACAGTTGAGAAGCAAGTGGTGATAGCCCTGTGAAAGCTTGCAATGCCAGACAGCTACTGGTCAGTCAGGAATCAATTTGGAGTGGGCAAATCTACTGTGGGGGCTGCTGTGATGCAAGTAGACAACACAATCACTGAGCTGATGCTATCAAGGGTAGTGACTCTGGGAAATGCGCAGGTCATAGTGGATGGCTTTGCTGCAATGGGATTCTCTAACTGTGGTGCGGCAATAGACAGAACCCATATCCCGATCTTGGCACCGGAGAACCAAGGCAGCGAGTACATAAACCGAAAGGGGTACTTTTCAATGGTGCTGCGAGCACTGGTGGATCACCAGGGACATTTCACCAACATCAACGTGGGATGGCCAGGAAAGGTACATGACGTTCGCATCTTCAGGAATTCTGGTCTGTTTCAACAGCTGCAGCAAGGGACTTATTTTCCAGACCATAAAATAACTGTTGGGGATGTTGAAATGCCTATATTTATCCTTGGGGACCCAGCCTACCCCTTAATGCCATGGCTCATGAAGCCATACACAAGCACCCTGGACAGTAGTCAGAAGTTGTTCAACTACAGACTAAGCAAGTGCAGAATGGTGATAGAATGTGCATTTAGGCATTTAAAAGCGCACTGGTGCAGTTTACTGACTCAGTTAGACTTCCGTGAAACCAATATTCCCATTGTTATTACCTCTTGCTGTGCGCTCCACAATATCTGTGAGAGTAAGGGGGAGATGTTTATGGTGGGGTGGAAAGTTGAGGCAAATCATCTGGCTGCTGATTATGTGCAGCCAGACACCAGGGCGGTTAGAAGAGTACAGGAGGGTGTGGTGTGCATCAGAGAAGCTTTGAAAACCAGCTTCAGGAATGGCCAGGCTATGGTGTGAAAGTTCTGTTTGTTTCTCTTTGATGGAAACTCCACCCTCCCGGGTTCACTCTACTTTGCTGTAAGCTAACCACCCTCCCATCCCCCCTTTGATCACTGCCTGCATAGGCAATAAAGTCATTGTTGCTTCACATTCATGCATTCTTTATTTTTTCATCACACAAATAGGGGGATAACTGCCAAGGTAGCATGGGAGGGGTGGTGGAGGAGGGAAGCACTGAGTGAGGTGGTGGAGGAGGGAAGGTCAAGGCCACACCACGCTTTAAAACTTTTTGAATGCCACCCTTCTGTTGCTTGGGCAATCCTCTGGGGTGGAGTGGCTGGGTGGCCGGAGGCACCCGCATCGTGTTCTTGGGCGTCTGGGTGAGGAGGCTATGGAAATTGGGGAGGAAGTCGGTTGGTTACACAGGGGCTGTAGCGGTGCCTTTTGCCTTTCCTGCAGCTCAACCATATGCTGAAGCATATGAGTTTGATCCTCCAGCAGCCTGAGCTTCTTTCAGCAAGCTGACGCCATCTGCCACCTTCAGCCTGCCACCTCTCTTCACGGTCATATTGTGTTTTCCTGAACTCTGAGATTGTCTGCCTCCACCTATTTTGCTGTGCTCTGTCAGTGTGGGAGGACAGCATAAGGTCAGAGAACATTTCATCGCGAGTGCGGTTTTTTTGCCTTCTAATCTTCGCTAGTCTCTGGGAAGGAGAAACATATGCAGCTGGTGGAGAAAAAAAAGGGAGATTGGTAGTTAAAAAGACATATTTTATAGAACAATGGGTACACTCATTGTAAACCTTTCTGTTAACATTACATAGCACATGTGCTTTCATTATAAGCTCGCATTTTGCCTCTTATTGAGGGTATGCCTGTTTGGTGTGAGAGATCACTCACGCAGTGCCAGGCAACAGAATTCGGCTTGCAGGCAGCCATGGTAAGCCACAGTCTTTTGGCTTCTTTAACGGTCATAACATGTGGGAATGGTTTCAAACAGCAGTACCCTCATTTCCCATACGAAGTAGCTGTTGGGTTGGCCATTAAAAATGGGTGGCAATTTAAAAGGAGGGGCTGTGGTTTCCAGGTTCACTTGCAGCAGAAACCCAACTAACCCCCCCCACACACACACACACAATTCTCTGGGATGATGGTTTCACCCCTCCCCCCACCGTGTGGCTAACAGCAGGGAAGATTTCTGTTCAGCCACAGGCAAACAGCCCAGCAGGAACGGGTACCTCTGAATGTCCGTTTACTAAAACCACCCTATTTCAACCAGGTGACCATGAATGATATCACTCTCCTGAGGGTAACACAGAGAGATAAAGAATGGATGTTATTTGAATGCCAGCAAACACCAGGACCATACGCTGCAATGATTTGTTCTGCAATGATTCCCGACTACGTGCTACTGGCCTGGTGTGGTAAAGTTTCCTACCCTGGAGGGTGAAACCTTTTGCAAAGGCTTTGGGAGTACATCCAGAAGAGCTTTATGGAGTTGTCCCTGGAGGATTTCCGTTCCATCTCCAGACACGTTAACAGACTTTTCCAGTACTGGCCGCAAAAGCCAGGGCAAATTCATCATTAAACATGCTTGCTTTTAAACCATGTATAATATTTACAAAGGTACACACACCAGAGGTCCCTTCTCTGCCTTCAGGGTCTGGGAGCCTGCCTTGGTGGGTTCGGGGGGTACTGGGTCCAGGTCTAGGGTGATAAACAGATCCTGGCTGTTGGGGAAACGAGTTTCTCCGCTTCCTTGCTGTGAGCTATCTACAACCTCCTCGTCCTCCTCATCTTCTTTGCCTCCAAAACCCACTTCCATGTTGCCTCCCATTCCTTGGATGGAGTCGAAGCACAGGGTTGGGGTAGTGGTGGCTGCACCCCCTAGAATGGCATGCACCTCCTCATAGAAGCGGCATGTTTGGGGCTCTGAACCAGAGTAGCTGTTTGCCTCTGGTTTTTTGGTAGGCTTGCCTGAGCTCCTTAATTTTCAAGCGGCACTGCTGCAGGTCCCTGTTATAGCCTCTGTCCTTCATGACATTGGAGATTTTTTCAAATACTTTGGCATTTCACCTTTTTGAACGGAGTTCTGCCAGCACGGATTCGTCTTCCCATACAGCAATCAGATCCTGTACTTCCCGTTCGGTCCATGCTGGAGCTCTTCGGCAATTCTGGGACTGCATTGTCTCCTGTGATGATGAGCTCTGCATGGTGACCTGTGCAGGTGAGCTCGCCTTGCGGGCCTTTTTGAGAGCGCCGTCCAGAGCGGTCACAATTCAGCACTCTGGGATAGTTCCCGGAGGCCAATACCATCGAATTGAATCAACAGCACCCCAAATTCGACCTGGCAAGATAGATTTCAGTGCTAATTCCCTCATCGGGGGGGAGTAAAGAAACCAATTTTAAGAGCCCTCTAAGTCGAAAAAAAGGCTTCATCATGTGGACGGGTGCAGGGTTAAATCGAGATAATGCTGCTAAATTCGACCTAAACCTGTAGTGTATACTAGCCCCAGACTTTGCACTGCAGCCTTACATTTAATTATTGCTTGTCTTTAACTCTTCAGGAGCCCAGAAATTCGTCCATGGATCCGTGAAAGAAAATGAAAAAGCCATAGTAATGATCAGTTAGTATTTAATTATTTTATTTGTAAGACTGATCGTTTAAGAAAACAACAATTTATTAATTTTAGTAGATATTGACCAGTAGTTTAATAATATCCCATCCATTTAAAAAACACCACACATTATTGGAAGAATTTGTTTCCTATTTACTGATTGTCCCTATCTCCAGTTTTTGTATATTTTCAAATATAATTTATGTAGTGAATTTAATTTTTCCATATGTCTCTTACTATCTGAAATGAGTTTTTCTCCCCATTTGAAAAGGCTGAGAAGCATGTCAGTTTTGTCAAACAGAATAGTCAGGAAGAGAAAAAGGTCAACTTTTTTCTTTCTAATTCATTTTTACCTGTTAGCATTTGTAACACACTGAACCCAAACATACGTCTCACACTATTCCATTTCGACAGTAACATACCAGTCCACAGGAATCTTTTAGAACATAAACATGAGAAAACAACAATGACCTTGCAACCACTTCCATCAAACAGAAAAGGTATAAGGTAGAAAAAGGTATAAAAGGTATAGAAAAAGGTATAAAAAACGAGGGACAGATTCTCAGATTGTGAAAATCAGCAAACTTCCATTGATGTAACTTTATGATAAAAACAGGTACTGAGATTCAGTGCTACTGACTTCTAGTGGAAAGAACCGTACAAATGATACAGCATATAGTCACACTGCAGTTTGCGAGTTAACCTTGGGACAACCTAAATGTTTTCCTTATCATATCTTGTTGCATGGACAGGGACTTAAAATAAAATATTGATAAGGTTCATTAGACCAAAGTCATTTTATTGTCGTACAAATAAGAAGGGTCATTTTATAATCAATATGTTGTTTAGCCAGCAATCTGGGCAAAGATTGCACAAGGGGTGAAATATGTTTGGATTGTCCCCTTTTCAAGAGAATCCTGGCAGCAGACTTCTGCACCAGCTGGAGTTTATGTAGCATCCTACTGGGCAAGCAGCCAGTAGGGAATTGCAATAATCTAATCTTGAAATAACAAAAGCGTGAATGACCATTTCAAGGTCTGACTGTGAAAGCCATTGCTGCAACATAGCAAAAGTTTTTTAAGTAGTAGGATGATAACATACCCAGAAGCTTAGATGTTTCTGAAGAGATCAGAAAATGAAGGCATCTAAAATAGCTTCCCGGAGCTTTACTGCTAAGGTAAAAATGTGATTTAAAATAGGAAATACAAAAAAATAGTTTTGGTTAGGGCGGAAAACTATAAATAAGATTGAGAAACTCTTCAGAGTTTCATTCGTGGATCTATAGCAAGGAGGATGAAAGTAGAAAAAGCTTGTATATCAAGAGTTTATGGATATCTGTATATAATCTTCATGATATTGCTAACTCAGCCAATAATATTGCAAATGTTAGTTAGGGAGTATCATGCTGTTTATATTCAATGAAAAAAAATGAGAAAGCCAGATTCTCAACTGGTTGAAATTGACATAAATTTTGATTTCAATGGTATTATGCAGATTTGTATCAGCTGAGGATTGGGCCCAGAGTTAATACAACACTACAGCTACGTCTACACTATGAGATAGGTGTATGATTCCCCTGCTTGTGTACACATACTCGTGCTATTTCTTGTCTAACTAATGTGAGTATGAATAGCAGAGTAGCTGAAGTAACACAGGTAATGGTGTGACACATTTTTGTTACCAATCTGCCTGGGGCCACAGTTGATCAGGCTGGGGCCACAGGATCTTTTTTGGGAGGAGATGACGAGGCACACCAAGTGTCTAAATTTTAAAGCTTTATTAATAAAATAACAGCAGAGTGTTGGGAATGCTCCCACATCACTCAGGGGAAGAAAGAAAGCATTAATGCCCCAAGCCCTAACCCACTTTCATACTCACACATGCACGACCCAGACTGGCCAAGTCTGAGTGTAACTTCAGAAGACGAGGAGAGGAGGAAAGGTGGATGGGAGTGCTGTCCTGGGCCCAGGCCGTCCAAGGATCTGCTGTGCTCTCCGAGTTGTTCCAGCTCTCAGGAGGGTTTTAAGTCCTGGGCTCCTTTGGGGGTGTTCCATTCCACAACCTCTGTTCCTGGTGCTCTTTGTGCCAGTCCAAACCAGCTTTATGTGGTCTCTTTCCCTTTCCCAAAGCACCTGGTTTCAGGGCTATGAGACAGTTCTGTTTGTTCCTGGCTGGCCTTCGCCATCTTGCTCCTTTTCCCGGCCCCTGCATTTTGTTCAACAACTCTCCCTTCTCATGGCTGGTCGGGGGGTTGGACTTCCCCCTTTTCTGTCTTGGCAGGTAGCAGCTGGCCTTGGGCTAGAATCAGCTTCTTATCTTCAGACTGAGCTTGCTAGCTGCAGTGTTGAATTAACCCATTCTCTGCTTTCTTCTTTCTCTCCCCGCCACCCAGCCTCCTGTACCTGCAAAGGAAACTTCCACTCTCCATTCATACACCTCTGACCCTCCCCAAAATGCTTTGCAATGCAAGCAACAGCGTTAGCAATATACATTGCTGATCTGCCTTCCCAGGGAACTCCCTGAGGGAGGGGGCCTTGGGGCGTGAAAGTGGCAGCAGAGGCATGGCTGGGCCATGCCAAGAACAAACCTGCTTGAAACCAGTGTGTATGTAGTCGGCATGGCTGAGGTCTGGAAAAAGTAACCAGAGTGTTACTTTCTCTCTCATATCCTGGGACCAACATGGCTACAACATTACAAAGAGGTATTAAATAAATGAATAAATAAATAAATAGTAGTAATAATAATTATTCTTCAGCACATAATAATATTAGTAGTATTTGATGGATTGTATATGATCTTTAGAAAAACTATAGAATGTCAAGTTTGCACAATTAAGTACTTTAAAGTCAGTAAATATCAAAGTTGGAGGAGTCTTGTTAACTGAGGGACCAGTTAAGGAAGAAGGAAACTGGCTGCAAGGAAAGAAGGAAAGAGAAAAAGAGAAAGACACTGAAACTCAGACTTTGATTCCATAATTTGAAGAGGCCATGGGCAAGAAGGCGACCTGAACTCCCTAAAGGACTATGCCCTAATTCCAGAGAGTGCTCTAGAATGGTAAGGAAACTGAAGCAAGGGACTGTGTTATTTTTTTTTTTTAATCTCAGTCTGTATATTTCTTGTGCTAGCTAAAGTAAAGAGTGATTATTTTTGGCAACTCTTTAAAAGCCTGTGTGCTGGTTTGTTTCTGCTACCATGTGTCCCTGAAGATATGAACTATAAACCCAGAATGCTCAGGAACTTAGAGCTCTGGGAAAGTGTGTGTTTAAGTTAATGTGGGGTCTGGGGCCTCAGCTTTGGTCTTCAGGGCTGGGCAGCTGAGGCATGGGGTCCATTTCTGTGAACCTTAGGGACAGAGAGAGAGCCTGTGCCCAGGAAGTGTACCAGAGATGCCAAGGAAAGAGACAGTACTGCAACCTACTGAGACTAAGGGAAGGTTAAGAGCACAGGGGCCCAGTGTGTGAGATGCAAACACATCAGCCTGATGATTGTCCAGCAGAGGGAGCTTTACCAGGCCTGTGTGACATATAGAAAACTGCAGGATACTATAACTATGCACTTAAAGATCTAGAGGGTAAATGATATATTGTAAAATGAATAGCATTTGACCATATAATTAAAAATATATCATAATGCATATGATGGGGGGTGGAAAAAGGGCAACCTTGGTTCTGGCTTTGTGTGACCTTGATTTTTCTATATATTGTCTAGTTTCTCCTGGAAACCTGAGCTGCTCGGCAATAAGGAAGGAAAACACTTTTCTTTGCACGTGCCCTGGCTATGGAGTTCCTAAATGCATGAGACTGGCACTCCCTGCTGCATACTGTACAGGTTTCCAGTGACCCTTCCTTGGCTCCTTCATATTTAAATAGTCAGCATTTGCCTTCACTCAGCTGTCTCCCCTGATTTACTGTAGTGCCTTTGACTGGACAGCACAGTGTAGGTAAGTTAGCTGTGCACCTGCATAACATCCTTCCTTTATTATGCATGTAAGCATTTAGAGAAAAAGCCTGCTCTGCATGCTCAGTCAGGCCTGATCACAGTGCAGCCTGTGCTGACTTCCGCGAGCTTTGGAGCAGGCTTTATATGTTTTTAAAAGGTTCCTAAGTTAGTCAATTCAAAAGCAACTAACGATAGTGGTGGCTGTTGTATACACTATCACCTTAGGAACTGAAGGTCCCAGATACAAGCCACCCTATGCGATTTCACAATGATGGGGATAGGATAGGAAATAATACTGTTGATCACAACAAAAGGAAAAGACTTGAGGGTGGGGGAGAAATAAACCAGCTATGCACAATACCTAAAAAATAACTAGCAATAACTGCTGAAGACAGTAAAATTGTACTTATGATCAGTAGGGACAAGTGCTACATATAGATCAAGAAATTCTAAACCATCAGAGGACCAAAGTCAGCAAGGAGCAATAACTCATTACAAGCCTTATTTAGCAGTGTTGGTGCAATGATCAAGCTCTGGAATTTTTCAAATAACTAGATATGGCAGTGGCAGGACAACAGCTGTCCACTAATGATCCTTTTTAGAATCTTTGCCAGAAAAGGAAGGTTTGCTATAAAATGTTAATTGGAAAATTCTTTTATGGGTTATTATTTTTATTTAAATAATGAGGTAATCACTGCAGTATTGCATAAAACCAGAACTATTTGAGACCTCTGGGAGACATTAGAAATCTTGTTGCCATGGGAATGTTAGGATAAAAAAAAAAGCCAGTGCTAACAACAAAATAGATTGTTAGATGCATTCTACTTATTGCCTTTTGACATCAAGTTATCTCTTACAACAGACTGTCCTTATACTCAGACATCAGCAACTTTACATTTTCTGGGTGCAGACCCATTCTACTCGCAAAATAGGCAGTGAGACCCATTTAATCTTTTTTTCCCTAATACTGATGAATACTCTTGAGTATATGGCTTTATAATGTTGTCCATTGGAAATGGACAAATGTATTATACTGCTGTGATTTTCGAGAGAGTGTCCATTATATTGAATCTGCATAGAACCACCCCCTCTACGAAATATAAAAGAAGTAAAGAATTATTGTCTTTAAGGCACTCATGCAACATACCATAGAACTGGCCTCTCATCCATGGATAAAGAGTATTGGATAATATGAAGAAGAATGGCTTACACTGTTAGAGAGCTTATTCCTTCACTCTCCCACTTCCCTGGTCCTTCTCGCATGAACAGAGAGCAACAATACCCGAAGTCCGAAGGTGCAAACAATTCAATGTTTATTGGGGTGAACTTCCAGCAAGCTTGAATACAAGTTCCTTTTTCCTTATTTTCGAATCCCAACTTACTTCCTGTTTGCCCCTAATTTATATAGTAATATTCTTAGCTATACCTTAACCAATCATTCTACTGAAATTTAACTAACCAATCCTAACATATTGTAACATGATTAGCTAACCAATTATATCCCACCACCTTAATTAGTTTAGACCCAGCAAAATTAATTATACAGCAGACAGAAACAATCACAGAACCAGACAGAGACCATGCCAATAAACAATAGCAAAGTGGGAACTATAATGACAAAACAATACAGAAGTGAGGATTTCACATCCCAGTATTGAAAAGTGAGTTCTTGCCAGACAGGATGCTATCAAACTAAGTTTTCTTTTACATTTTCTAGGCACTTCCCTTTCTCTGGAGGTGATAGGCACTATAAGGACAGGATTGTATTCCTAACAGCCGAATAGCACCTTATTTCAGTGTGACTAGTTTGGAATGTGAGGATGTGACCGTTTGTTTCCCAGCTTATGGCTGCCTCTGCTGCTTAGCCAAAGGCCTTAGCCTAAGCACAGGGCCACAAATTGTCACAGTAAGAGAAGGCCCTTACACCAGCAGACAGTGATTTTGATTCTTTCTTTTGTACCTCTATAACTAGCCAAGTGATAAGAATACACCTAAATTCTTAGAGTATAGGCCTTTACAGACAGGCCTGAATATCTATATCCTAACATACACACCCGTAGCACATTTCACTGTAAGATCTCAGAGTGCTTTACTAACATTATTTAATTAAGCTTCCCAATACTTCTATGAAACAAATACTACATACCCTCTTTCAAAGGCAGAGAGAAGGTAAATTACATCCCAAAGATCACACAACAACTTGGTGACAGAGCTAGAAATAGCGCTCAGAGACAAGATCCTCAACTGATATAAATTGCCATGGCTCCATTGACTTCCAGTGCAGTTACACCAACTAACTGCAGCTGAGGACATGACCCCAAGAGTCCCAATCATCTGTTCCCCTCTCTAACTGCTAGATGCCATTATCTTCCTTTGTGGTCTGATACAAGTGCTTACATTATGAAAGCGCTACACATTTTTGGCATAATTTGACATGATTTGCAGGATCTGCTCAAGACAAATTACATCTGCCCCGGAACTGGAAAGTGAGAAATGATGTTGCTTGATAAAGGTTTGAGGGGAAGCTTGCACAGCACTGGACTACATGGAATGCTTGATCATGCTCCACCAATGTCAATGGGAATCTTATAACTATCTGCATACGGAAGAGGTTTGATCCATAGGCCAATGTTATCTGCCTGTCTGAAGACCTTTTCTTTCATGTCCACTTTATTTGTAGGAGAATATTGTGGAAAAAATTAAAGACTGAGAAGGAAATAGAAACCCATTTTAGACGGATGGATCGCTGAACTTCAACTCTGTTTATTCCATATAAATGAGACGTGTGTAACTTGTGACACTTAATAGTTGCTGCACATTATCTATGTAATCCTAGTGCTCTATGTTTTATTCAGTGCTCTGAATTCAATAAAAAATCGTGAAAAAAATAATTACAGTGAATAGAATTTCTCAGATGAACAGATGCGATCAAGGGGCTTCATCTAAACACAGATTTTTAGAGGAACAATGGATAGACAGTTGGGAATGACTGACATTGATTTTAGCTTTGAAAAATAAATCTGCAAAGTACTGATATAATGTTACCAACTTATTGGAAAAATTCACCATGGCTATAAATATTTAAGATGTTGTTCTTACTTGTTTAATAATAAAGGCAAGATGGCTCAATGTTTTCCCCCTCCCCCTCCGGCAACCTAAGATATAGGATGGGTTCTTCCCTAGACGTAGTAAAAATAAAGAAAAAAATTAATTATGTCTGTCTAAGGCAGGCTTTCCTTGGCTGAGTGTTAAATTGGAACTGTCATCTGGGCAGAGAAGAAGGGTCATGTGGTCTGGAAGTGCACTCTGCACCAAAACTGTAACTATCACCAAAAAACAATAATAGATGGAGGGGGATTAAAGTCCCCACCAAACTTGTGATGAAGCTAACTACTGGTTGAGGAGTCCCATGAGTGCAACAGATCACTGAAGGAAAGGGGATGAAGGTCACATTTGCTTCACTCACAGCCACTTGCATTGTATGAAGAACATGCAGTGTGATAGTCTTCTCCCCACTTAGGGGTGTAAAACTTCACAAGGGCTACATGGTCCTAGGAGAGAAAAAGGAATTGATATATCATAGGAAGTTGTAAACAGAAGGGGAACTTATCTGCATGATATCTCCTCCCAGACAATTATAATCTCCTCTCCCTGTTACTTTTCAATATGAAACTCTAGGGCTGGCCCTTCTGGAGCAGGCCATCTGAGTCGGTTAGCTTGCTACAGGGCTAGTATCTACACGCTCCTGGGGATTGTATCAGAAAACTGATGGCCTGCTGGGTCAGATCACACATTTCCAGAGTTGAGGGATGTCAATTTGGAATTTCCAAAATAATAAAAACTATTGGATAAAAGAAAGTACTGGGACATTGACCATAAGCTGGTGCCATCTGATGTTGGCAGAGTTATTAATGTTTTTTTTAAGTATTCATTTATTTATTCAGATTTGTTCATTGATCATATTCAAGGCTGTCGGAACATTGCAAAAATTATATACAACAATTTTAAAAAATGAACACAGGGTATTCAAGGCCTATAAATTATATACCCTCCTTCCTATATATCTTGTGAAATATCTTCCTAGCTATAACAACAAGTCCTAACTCAGGCTCCCAGATTCCTTTAATTAACTCTTGACACTATCCTGCCAGTCAAACCTCTCCCTGTCCAGGGAAAGTCTCAGCAAACAGATGGGCCTCACAGCATGTCTTTAAACTCACAAAATCATATCTTCAGTGAAATGAGGAAGGAGGTGAAGGTGCCTCTTAAAGGACACCCTGTCTACAACTCAGAAGAAACTTTCAACTCAAGTTCCTCAGGTAATCTTCACTGTTATGATAACATAGAAGAAGAGAAGTAATTTCAGGAAGGAGAAGGGATATAATCTTATAAACTGGTGGCTGATTTTACAGCTCTCACTGAGCCATGAGGAGCTTGAATGTGTCCCATAAGCTCTGGCCAACAGTATCTAAGAATAAAGCATTTTCTATTAAAAAACAATTTCTTTACCACTGGAGCATCATGCCATAAATCTGGCAGCCAGGCCCATAGGTTGTCGGGGTGTGGAGTAGATTATCTAGCCATCCAATTTCTGCCATCATGGTGGTCTGACATTCTGAGCGGTGTGCACCTCAGATCAAGTTCCAAAGGCAGGGCAGAACCAATCACTGGAGGAAATCTTAGCATAACATGTCCTAGCATAACATGGTTTTACATGTACCAGACAGTCCCTGGAAAAATCATGGAGCAGATCCTCAAGGAATCAATTCTGAAGCACTTAGAGGAGAGGAAAGTGATCAGGAACAGTCAGCATGGTCATGCCTGACTAACTTAAATGCCTTCTATGATGAGATAACTGGCTCTGTCAATGAGGGGAAAGCAGTGGACATGTTATTCCTTGACTTTAGCAAAGCTTTTGATACGGTCTCCCACAGTATTCTTGCCAGCAAGGTAAAGAAGTGTGGGCTGGATGAATGGACTATAAGGTGGATAGAAAGTTAGCTAGATCATTGGTCTCAATACGTAGTGATCAATGGCTCCATGTCTAGTTGGCAGGCAGTATCAAGCGGGGCCTGGGGCCAGTTTTGTTCAACATCTTCATCAACAATCTGGAGGGTGGCGTGGATTGCACCCTCAGCAAGTTTGCAGATGATAGTGGACGAGAAGCTGGATATGAGTCAGCAGTGTGCCCTTGTTGCCAAGAAGGCCAATGGCATTTTGGGATGTATAAGTAGGGGCATAGCGAGCAGATCGAGGGACGTGATCGTTCCCCTCTATTCGACATTGGTGAGGCCTCATCTGGAGTACTGTGTCCAGTTTTGGGCCCCACACTTCAAGAAGGATGTGGATAAATTGGAGAGAGTCCAGCGAAGGGCAACAAAAATGATTAGGGGACTGGAACACATGACTTATGAGGAGAGGCTGAGGGAGCTGGGATTGTTTAGCCTGCAGAAGAGAAGAATGAGGGGGGATTTGATAGCTGCTTTCAACTACCTGAAAGGGGGTTCCAAAGAGGATGGCTCTAGACTGTTCTCAATGGTAGCAGATGACAGAACGAGGAGTAATGGTCTCAAGTTGCAGTGGGGGAGGTTTAGATTGGATATTAGGAAAAACTTTTTCACTAAGAGGGTGGTGAAACACTGGAATGCGTTACCTAGGGAGGTGGTAGAATCTCCTTCCTTAGAGGTTTTTAAGGTCAGGCTTGACAAAGCCCTGGCTGGGATGATTTAACTGGGAATTGGTCCTGCTTTGAGCAGGGGGTTGGACTAGATGACCTTCTGGGGTCCCTTCCAACCCTGATATTCTATGATTCTATGATTCTATGACACTAAACTGGGAGGAGTGGCAGATATGCTGGAAGGTAGGGATAGGATACAGAGGGCCCTAGACAAATTAGAGGATTGGGCCAAAAGAAATCTGATGAGGTTCAACAAGGACAAGTGCAGAGTCCTGCACATGCACTGCTAAAGACTAGGGACCGAGCGGCTAGGCAGCAGTTCTGCAGAAAAGGACCTAGAGGTTACAGTGGCCAGGAACCTGGATCTGAGTCAACAGTGTGCCCTTGTTGTCAAGAAGGTTAACAGCATTTTGGGCTGTATAAGCAGGAGCATTGCCAGCAGATCGAGGGACGTGATCATTCCCCTCTATTTGGCATTGATGAGGCCTCATCTGGAGTACTGTGTCCAGTTTTGGGCCCCACACTACAAGAAGGATGAGGGAAAATTGGAAAGAGTCCAGTGAAGGGCAACAAAAATGATTAGGGGGCTGGAGCACATGATTTATGAGGAGAGGCTGAGGGAACTGGGATTATTTAGTCTGCCAAAGAGAAGAATGAGGGGGGATTTGATAGCTGCTTTCAACTACCTGAAAGGGGGTTCCAAAGAGGATGGATCTAGACTGTACTGTTCTCAGTGGTACCAGATGACAGAACAAGGAGTAATGGTCTCAAGTTGCAGTGTGGGAGGTTTAGGTTGGATATTAGGAAAAAAACTTTTTCATTAGGAGGGTGGTGAAGCACTGGAATGTGTTACCTAGGGAGGTGGTGGAATCTCCTTCCTTAGAAGTTTTTAAGGTCAGGCTTGACAAAGCCCTGGCTGGGATGATTTAGTTGGTGTTGGTCCTGCTTTGAGCAGGTGGTTGGACTAGATGACCTCCTGGGGTCCCTTCCAATCCTGATATTCTATGATTCTATGAACAAGCACCTGCTTTCCGCTGGTGTTTCTCTTGTGCTGTGACCTGCAGAACTTAACTATGGTCTATTTTCTAAAACTGCACCCTACTTAAGCTGTACACAGAAACCTGCAAGGTCATGGCCCTGCCTGTCATAGTACCATGTGCTAATAGGTCATTATTATATGTTGCTAGCACATGAGCATACAATATGTCTCCAGAGATTCTTCCTCCTCCTATCTTTCCTGGGACCAGTTGTGTTAACTTACATGGGCCCAGAGTGGGCCCCTGAAACTGTCCAACATAAACAGTGTTAAACAAGATTCAGGGTTTGGTATGCAGAGACCTCAGTATCATGGCAAACATATTAGGACATTGAGAGCTAAGATTAGGAAGTTATTTCTTTCTTTCTTGATTGAAACACACAAAAGGGAAAGAATCAAAATGAGGCAAAGAGCATTGAAAGTGAAATTGAGTGATTATGCAAAAAACCCAAAACCTATCCAAGTTGAGAAACAGAGGATATTGGTTGATGTTTCTTATTCAGTCAACAGGTCTTTTGGTGGGGAAGAACAATTTAATTCTGTTGTTCAATTCTGCGTCAGGAATGATAGTCACTTTACTGCTTTAGACCGAGGAATGCTATTGGCTCGCAGGTTGCCCATGACAGCTGTAACTCCCATCTCACCTACCCAGTCAGGGACATCATCTGGTTTGCCTGGTCACATCCCTCTCTTCACTGGTCCTTCTCAGGCCAAGCATCGCTGGATGAGCCATCTCATCTCACTGTGCTGGTGCTGTGCAGTGCAGTTGACTTCAGAATCAGGTGTAAAGCCAAGAGAGAGAGATAGGACAAGAGAAAAATAATGGGAGATGGAAAGGAGCCAAAAAAGGGAGGTGAACACATGTAATCAGGCTGTGATCCTCACTGGGGCAGTGATGATGGTCAGGTGCCACACTGGTGCATCAATGTCTGGTGTCATGGCAATGATCCTTCTGCAGCAGAACACTGAGATGGCAAAACAGTTCCCCTTTCCTTCCCACAAGTCTCTTTTAAGGGCACCAGAAAAAGCTATTGATGGAATGGTCCATCCTCTCATTATTTTGTCCATCAATTACGCCTAATTTCCAAAGCACCAATTGTAGTCCACTAAATTCAAGTCTTCTACTCCTCTTGTTTCCAGTCATGATCATATACAGTCCTTGAGAGATATCAATAAACCCTTTCCATTTAAATTAATCCAGTCTTTCTGTCTCCTTCTTACATCTTTTCTTAAACATTTTTATACAATGGATCATTGTAATAATTCATGAACCTCTACCTGCTTTTTACCAGTTGAGCTAACAATTAAGTCTAGGCCTACTAGGTCCCAATTATTAAAACACTCTTTTCCCTCAGCCGTCGCAAAACAAACAGATACAATGCTGCTGCCTGTTCCTTTCCTGAGCTCCCTACTAGCTGCCTCTTCCACCAGCCCTCACCCCATTTTCTTTTTTGTTCATGAGCAAAGCCGGCCTGGCAGCCAATGGATGTCGAGATACAAACTTATTCCACCCAAAGTGCCTCCTAGCTTGCATTTGTCCAGAGTCCATGCCTGCTCACAGAGTTCATGCCTGCTACCCAGCCCATTTGCAAGCTCTTCAGCACTCATATGGTCTGCTCAAGCTCAGTCTTCCCTTTTGAAAATATTATGTGCACATTTAGCCTGTGCGCGTGGAATATTTGCACATAAGGGTATCAGTGGCCACTCAAGCTTCTGAAAATTTTGCCCATGGAAACTGACTATTTCTATAAAGGTCCCCGATGGCAAAATTGCAAAGGCCATATTTGATGTAACCAAGGTCCTACCAAATTCATTGTCCATTTTGGTTAATTTCATGGTCATAGGATTTTAAAAATAATAAATTTCATGATTTCAGCTCTTTAAATCTGAAATTTCAAAGTGTTGTAATTGTAGGGGTCCTGACCCAAAAAGGAGCTGTGTGGGGGTCACAAGGTTATTCTAGGGTGGCTTATGGTACTTACCCTTACTTCTGCGCTGCTGGTGGTGGTGGTGGTGTTGCCTTCAGAGCTGGGCAGCTGGAGAGTGGCAACTGCTGGCCTGGAGCCCAGCTCTGAAGGCAGAGCCACCACCAGCAACAGCACAGAAGTAAGGATGGCATGATATGGTATTTGTCACCCTTACTTCTGCGCTACTGCCTGCAGAACTGGGCCCTCAGTCAGCAGCCGCCACCCTCTAGCCACCCAGCTCTGAAGGCAGCAGCGTAGAAGTAAGGAGGCATGGTATGGTGTTGGCACCCTCACTTCTGCGCTGCTGCTGGCAGGGTGCTGCCTTCAGAGCTGGGTGTCCAGCCAAGGGACGCCACTCTCCGGCCACCCAGCTCTGAAGGCACGCAGAAGTGAGAGTGGCAATACCACGATCCACCTAAAATAACCTTGTGACTCTCTGCAACTCCTTTTTGGATCAGGACCCCAAATTTGAGAAACGCTGGTCTTCCCCATGAAATCTGTATAGTATAAAGTAAAAGCACACAAAAGACCAGATTTCACTGTCTGTGACACGTTTATCATGGCCATGAATTTGGTAGGGTCCTAGACATAACCAATACATTATTCCATACAATATCTCTATAGAATATTAAACCCACATACTAATTTACCCAAACTTCTTCAACATCCTATTAAATGTAAATCAAACACACATTTCAGATGCTATAGGAGTTATAGCAAAGAAATTCACTTTTTAGATTAATGGCTATACCTTATACAGTAATTAACACCTCTTTCTCTTTGCAACCCCTATCAAGTTCCTTGCAACTATCAACTGTTGTAAGGCTTATTTGAGAAAACTTGAGACTGTGAAAATTCTTTTAAAATATATTCATGAGTACGGCTTGCATGGTAGGATGTTAATCAGGGGCACTGGATGTAAAACGATAATTAAAGACATTTAAGGTTACATTGGCTTTTTGATCTGACCTAAAAATATCTAGCTGTTTTTGTGTGCATGTTATTTTGGACCGTGCCCTTGCAAATGATTTTGACCTTCTTGAAAATAACCAAAAGACATCAGGAAATAAACTTTCACAAAAGAGGGTGAGAATTATCTCATGTTGGTCTATCACATTGGCATTAGCAGAGTTTAGATGTAAATTTACAAAACATGTATAATATTCTTTATGTCAGCTGCATGTTATGTATAATATAATGTCACTTATTATAGAGGGGCAATTAAAACTTTGGTGATTACCTCTTGACTGAATGTAGCTGCTAGGGAAATGCTGGGTTTCCCTGGGAGCATATATGGGGATGCTGTTTCCATACCCACCACACATGTGAAGGAATCAGGCAGCAACATGACAGTATAATTTTCTGTTCTACTTAGGCTCTTATAGCTGAGTCCAGGGGAAGACAGCTAGAGTACACAGTAGTTCTCCATGTTCCCATAGGGGCAAAGCATCTTTGTCCAAGATGTGTAGACAAAGCATTACATGTCCCCATCTCCTCTCAGGAACCTCCTAATGTCTAGACCTTTTATCAACAGCTATGTGCTCCCCATAGAGGATCCATTTCAACAAGGCACTTAAATGCATGTATGTTGTGAAAAAAGGGAAGAAAGAGAACCCGGGGAACTACAGACCGGTCAGCCTCACTTCGGTCCCCAGCAAAATCATGGAGCAGGTCCTCAAGGAATCCATTTTGAAGCACTTGGAGGAGAACAGTCAACATGGATTCACCAATGGCAAATCATGCCTGACGAACCTGATTGCCTTCTATGATGAGATAACTGGCTTTGTGGATATGGGGAAAGCAGTGGATGTGATATATCTTGACTTTAGCAAAGCTTTTGATGTGGTCTCCCACAGTATTCTTGCCAGCAAATTAAAAAAAAAATGTGGATTTGATTAATGGACTATAAGGTGGATAAAAAGCTGACTAGATCACAGGTAGTGATCAACAGCTTGATGTCAAGTTGGCAGCCGGTATCAAGTGCAATGCCCCAGGGGTCAGTCCTGGGTCCGGTTTAATTCAACATCTTTATCTATAATCTAGATGATGGGATTAATTGTACCCTCAGCAAGTTCACAGATGACACTAAGATGGGGGAGAGGTAGATATGCTGGAGGGTATGGATAGGGTCCAGAGTGACCAAGACAAATTGGAGGATTGGGCCAAAAGAAATCTGATGATGTTCAACAAGGACAAGTGCAGAGTTCTGCACTTAGGAAGGAAGAATCCCATGTACCGCTACAGGCTGGGGACCGACTGGCTAAGCAGCAGTTCTGCAGAAAATGATTTAGGGATTAAAGTGGATGAGAAGCTGGATATGAGTCAGCAGTGTGCCCTCATTGCTAAGATGGCCAACGGAATATTGGGCTGTATTAGTAGTAGCATTGTCAGCAAATCGAGGGAAGTGATTATTCCCCGGCACTGGTGAGGCCACACATGGAGTATCGCATCCAATTTTGGTCCTCCAACTACAGAAGGAATGTGGACAAATAGGAGAGAGTCCAGCTGAGGGCAACAAAAATGATTAGGGGATTGGGGCACATGGCTTACAAAGAGAGGCTGAGGGAACTGGGGTTATTTAGTCTGCAGAAGAGAAGAGTGAGGGGGGATTTGATAGCAGTCTAGTTAATGCTGTTTCTCGCGACTGGGCACAGTTAAGAGGTCAGGCTAAGAGAGGATGATGGCATTGCTTTCTAAACACCCTATAAACTACAAAGAAGGTTAGCAAAAGCAGATGTAATGTTCCTTATTCTTTGTAGCACAATATTTAGGAGAATAAATATGACTAATTTCTTGTTCTTATTGCAGATTTTATTTGTCAAGTGGAATGGAGATTATTTGTCAAGTGGGCTTTTGCCTATAAAAAGAGCAAAAAAGTCAGAGGAAGATGAGCTCTGAGGAAATTTAAAGAGGGTGAGTTTGCTAGTTTTCAGTGATTGTTTTTTTTTACTATCCCTCAAATCCTTTTCACAACCCCTTTAATTTTTTGTTTGTGTTCTCTTAAGTGGAACCACAAGTGAGATAGATACAAGTGGGGATATTTGAACATTGGCATGTAATGGATATGGGGCAGATTTTATAGTCTGAGATTGGGCTCTGTATTGAAAAGGTCAAAATACCTTTTAAATGATATAGAAGTAAGAGGCCTTTTCTGCACTTGGAAATAGCCGTGATTTCAGCCACTAGTGGAGCTGAATTGGTACAAACCTCTAACCAGAGGAGAAAAGCTGCAATTTGCAGTAGTGAGGCTTATCTCTGCTTGAAACCAGGGTAACCTGTTCTGGTGGAAATTTCAGCTTTTCTTGTTTAACTGGGGGTTTGCACTGATGCATTTATACCAATAGCTGAAACTTAAGGCTAATTTCAAGTGTAGACAAGGCCACTAAACTGTTTTGCATTAGTTAACAATATACAAACATATACCTAGTTAAATGAATCAGTTATCATAAAACCAAATAAAACAGAGACAACATTAGTGCTTAAATAAAAATAATATGGTGAAAAAATATGATAGCTGTTTACTTATAATATCTAACTAGTAAATTTTTCACAGAGACAAAACATGTAAGGCAAAATTCTCTTCTGGTGATAAAACACTTCTGTGCATTTTGATTCCAGATTGAGTCAGAATATTTTCCGTTCCATGCTGTCTGATTTTGACATTGAGTGTGAATATACAGCTGTGGCTGAGGTTTCTGTATCTGTACATTATCTAAACTTGGATAGTATTTAATGCTTACACACTTTATTCCCACTTTTGCATCTCTAACTCACCACTTAAATGCTGGCTCCTGTTCTATTTTACTCCCGTGTAACCACAAAGATGTCAATAGGACAGAGACAGCTGAGAGCAGAACTTGGTCCTTTCTTCTTTTGTTATGTTTGAAATAATGAGTGCAAAGGCAAATTAGCAAAGCAACGGTTTTATTAAGAATCTCAGTCTAATGACACGAGCTGAGAGCTGCAGTATTTTCTAAAATAGGCCAGTGCAGAATAAGTTTATTTTTGTACATTAGTTCAGTTATTTTTACCTCTTCGTCAATCCAAAATCATGGACACATTTACAAAATATTAATAAGAAAGTCATGCAACGTATTTGGATCAGTACTCCTAAGCGAAACAGTCTTCTGCCCTCTGCCACTCTTCTCTGCTCCATTTCCTTCCCACCACACCTCCCCATCCACTCCTCAGAGAAGCTTTGCAGCATAAGTTGAAGCTCCCCATCTATGACAGTTCTGCATCAAAAAGGGAAGAAGAGGGCCAATCCAGCCTGAAGATTAATCTCCCCAACCCCACAAACATGATGGCTGGGGAAGCAGCTCCCCAACAGAAGTCTGACTAGGCAAATAATAATAACAATAACAATAATAATAATATAATATCTTCCTCATACAGCAACAGAGGAATCACAGAGTTGTCTGAAACTGCTAGATAATATTTTTGTTATCAAAACTGTTTCAAAGCCAATCTAGTCTATTCATCAAGGGTTGGAGAGTAAATTATCTCTAGTACAGACCTATTTAGCTCTCACTAGCACCCACAGAAGGAAGACTTGCTATTGTAGAGTTGTGGAGCGCCTTAGCATTTCCTCCCCCTTGAATGACAGCTTTTCACTCATACTTGTGTAACTAGGGTGCACGATTTTTTCAGTTTTCCATTCAAGAGCATACAACCATTATGGGCTTGATCTGCAGGAGGATAAGCACACTGGTCCTGATTCAGAAGCATACATAAGGAAGTACTTCTATATCAGCAACTGAGTAGTCCAATGGACTTTAATGGAGCTTCATGAGGGCACAGCAGTATACCCCTGCACAGTCAACTGCAGGACTGAACCTTACATGTGATGATCTTTCACGCCATGTTTAATCTTATTGCAGATGCTTTACAGCTCCACCTCCCCAACAAGCAGGGTTAATAATGCAAGTGCTGACACTTAGCAGCATGCATGAAGATGCTTCAGAACTTTGAATATTGCAAGGTTCCTTACCAATGTGGTGTTCTTTATGAGGAGAATAATTATCACTGTACAGTAGACAGGAAAAACCACACTTGGAAATCAAAAATGCAAATTGCTGGAATTTGTTTATTGAAATGTGATTAAAAATACAGTATATAAAAGTCTGCATTTTGGGACTCTGAGGTGGGAATAATTATTCTTATTTGTGAATATTTCTCTTGCATAAACAAATGTGTGTTGGTTTCTAATGTTATTTTTCCAAAAAGAAAATGGAACATGATTGCTAGAGAGGAGCAGAGCTGTGCTGGCAGGAACGTTGTGGGCTATGCAAAAGCAGCCCACAAAACAGAGCCTGATCCTGACTCATGCTAAGTTCCCTCAGTTGCCACTGAAATTAATATGAGGTACACCTGCTCAGCATGTCTTGCACTATGTGCTCAGCACTTCACAGGTTTGCTCCTACATGAGCTTTCTCCCTTTGAAGTCAGAGACAGAACTCCCATTGACTGCAGTGGTGAAAGAATCAGGGAGTTAGTGGGAAATACTTGGACACAAGCAGAGTTGCCAGCTCTCATGACTCCATGCTCACAAGATGAGCATCTTCTTTCATTCTTTAAAAAAAAAAAAAAACAAGGCAATGTTAGGTGCAGGATGTATTTCATTATTTATTTCTCTGTAGGAGGAAGGTACTCTACAACTTACTGTAAAAAGGTTACAGGTTTATGAAATGAAATTGTTTTTATTGTGGCACTTTCTGCCGCTGTAAGTGCCACTGTCCAAAGGGTCTGAAGGTATTTAAAATACACTGAATGCAAATCATTTCTGCATTAAATGTAATTTAAAGTATATAATGGTATAACTGAAATAGATATAATGCTCTTTAATTTCAGAATAGCAGTTGTCGAGGGTTGGCAATATGGTTGCCATATTTATTTGTAATGCATTTAATTAATGTTGCTAAAACCAGCTAGAACAAACCAGACTTGAACAAACCAAATGCAAGCAACAGTTGTGTAAACTGAAGGAATCAACTTTACTAATAAGAAAAATGGAAACACAATACATAGATAATGGGGAACAAAATCTGTATCACATACAGATTCGCTGTTCCCATGACATTCGGTGTAAGTGTCAGATACATACAATATGAGAGGGCAGATTTTGGTTTGATCTATAGAATAATACTGTTTTCAGAAGGTTCTGGGTATTCCAATTATCAGCAAAATAAATAGAACTTAAAGCTCACAAATGAAATGCCAAATTTAGTTTTTTGAGGAAATGCAGAAAACTGAAAAAACTCAGTCCTTGCCCCATTTTCCTCCCCATATCAGTAAATTATTATAATGATGTTTGTACCAATGGCAAATAGATTATCATCATACTTTTATGTTCTCCCTTCCAAAACCCTGGACACATAGGTGGCATACCCTGGAAACCTTATTTTAAAATATTTCCAAATACTTGTACAATATACAATTGTATATACCCACGTCTCTCCATATTCTGTAATGGAATAATGCTAAATTCAGAACTGGAAAAAAATACTACCAGCCTGGAGCATGTAAACAGAGAACAAAAATGTGCACTTACGTAGCACCTTTCATCCTAGGGTCACAAATCAGTAATCACTCAGTTAAGCCTCACAGCAAGCCTGAGAAACATGTAGTTACCATAAGGATTATTATCTCAACTTTACAAATTGGTGAACTGAGCCACAGAGAGGCTGAGAATTACCCAAGGTCAAACAGCAAATTAGCCAGCGTCAGGACAAAAGAACCACAGAGGGATGACTCCTAAGGTCCAGCTCTAATCACTAGGCCACTTTGCCTGCAGGTATTATAAATCTTGAACACTGCATTCTGCAACATCACATAACCAGCTACAGTATAGTGATTCTAAATGATGGCTATCAATGCTCTCTGTTTCCCTTTTGTCTGGAGTTTTTAGCTCAGCTACTGGCTGGGTTAAACAAGTGTTTGTTTGGGTGTCTTTTAGCAGACTGTACCTTCTTTACCTCCATATCTTATATAAAGTGTGTGCTTGGAAAAAAAAATTGGTGGGGACAATATGGCATAAAGAAGTTATTTTCACTCACAGCATGCATGAATTTTCTCTGCATCCCTGAATTTGGTGGGTTTTTCCACCTCTCTTCCCCTGGGTGACTCCAGTTTTCCCTCTGGAGCTCAGCCACGAAAGAGGCATGTGAATTTTCTGGTTAGTGCTCAGCTTTTGCTGACAGATTATCATGCATATTGTTCTGTGCCTTTGCCCTCTCTTTCCCTATAAGGGGCACTGCTTCACATCACTTCTCTTGGCCAGAAGCACAGGGTGCTGCTCTGGTGTTGGCCTGGAGGACCCTACAGTGTTGGGAGTATAGCACTAAAGATAGCAGCAGCAACAGGACTAGCTGGAAAAGACCCACAAAACTAAAGAAGCTGGGCAATGGGGCTGGCTGACTTGGGAGCTAGGAAGAAAATCAAGTAAGTGGAGCCTTTCTGGATGGGGCAGTTAAGAATCATGTTGGTTGGCTGGGTAAACCTAACAGGGGGGATATCTGTCTGGGGATAGGAAGTTTGTTTCAGGGAGCATGGCTGAGAGGAAGGGATTAAAAAAAGGGGGGAAGAGGAGGAGGAAAAGAGATGGGAGGGAAAGATCAGGAGTCAAAAGGGCAGGAGGGAATAAGGTTGGAGAAATGACTGTCAGAGAAGGAAAGAGAGCAGACACAAGGTATTAAACAGAAAAGGAAAGAAAGTCAATCGGAAAAGATCAAATTAAAATAGCTAACATAATATATAGAAAACTAGAGAAAAGCAGAGAGCAATATAGGAGGAGAAAAAATAGAAAAGAAGAAAGGATTATAGTGTTAGGCAAAAATAAAAGGACAGATAAGCGAGAACAAAAATCAGAGTCCTTGTGTTTGCAAAATGAGGCCCTTTTCACAAGAACTGAAATGTTTTTCTCACGTTTTAGACATTTTTCCACATTTTGTCACACCTGGGCTGTTTGCATGTTTAGAGATATGCTTATCATTTGATACACTAAGTGAAAATTAGTGAAAGAAAGAGCTACAGACAAGTTGGCCTTGGCATCGTCTTTTTTTTTGTTTTAACTGATAAAACACAAATTATATTTTAATATATTTGAAATGTGTATAAAATAAAACAGAATAATAGAAAATATACATGCCGAAAGCAAGAAATCCTAAATATAATGTCACTTTCTAGAAAGTTTTAGTCAAAGAATCACTTTAGTGCCTATTTAATAATAATACTGTCCTTTACACAATTTGCCCATGAGGTAACCCCTGCTTCCACCAACAGTAAATTAAAACCCAGATTGGGAAAAGAGTAATAAATATTTTATGGAGCATCAGTAACCACCCTGTAGTTAAGGTTGAAGCTAACTTCCTCTTATAAACCCTTATCTCTCTTTTAATGGTGTTGTGTGGGTTTTTTTTTTTTTTTTGGTTAGCTTTTTTTTTAAATTTGTTCAGCTTACTAGATAGCTATGCACTGATTTGTGCATAGATGTTTCAATAATTTGACTGGGATGTCTAAGTGAAGGTGAAGCTGAAAGGACATTCATTGTTTTGATACTGTCAGTGAATTTTTGATGCCTCATGGGTGCTGCAAGGAGAAGAATTATTTTCCTGCACAGAATCTGTGAGCTATTCCACTAGTCCAGCAGCCACTTTAGAGTAAACTGATAAAAGGACATACTTTTAAACTCAGATAATAATTATACGGTGGAACTCACTGCCACAGGACTTATTAAGACCAAGAATTTAATACAAGTCAAAGAGGGATTAGACCCTTATGTGGATAACAAGACTATCCAAAGTTATAACAGTTATTGAAACAAAGCATTATGGAAAGTCTAAAAACCTGAAGCCCAACCATTCTAGCTCTTAGGGATTAGGATGAGACATTAATAAGGGACTGACTATCCCAGAGCTATCTACTGTGAGTTTCTTGTCACTGAAACATCTGGCTCTGGTCACTGTTAGAGACAGGATACTGGAGTAGATGCACAAAGGATTGGATCCAGTATGACAATTCCTGTATTTGTATTTTCCTATAAGTAGGATAGGTGAGAGAGGGCTGGCAACATTATAGTGAAATCAACACTACTCTCTACTCAGTTTCATTGCTTCACAATAGCATTGTGAACAGCCTCTATGAACCTTACTATCTTATTATTTACACTCTGCTGCTGCTCCAGAATCTAATTCTGTCAGAGAAATAGAGTTGTAAAGGACAGGAGGGAGTCCTGCCTTCTCTCACTGAACTCCACCTTACTAGTTCTATTAGACAAAAGCAGGGGATGGAGGTTTTTTTTTATAAGGTTCTGCAACTTCAGCAGAGTGAAACTATTCAGACTTGTGTCAGTTTCACTCTATAGGGGTAGGGACATAATTTGGGTATGGTGCAAGGAGGGGCCAGGTGGATGGGAGAATACAAATTTCACACATTTACTAGCCATGCTTGATTTGACAGCCAAATTCCCAGAACGGGATCCAGATTAGAATCCCAGGACCATTGTCTGAAAAATTCTGCTCTCTGAGGGTGACAAGGTGGGAGTGTCTTAGAAAACTAATGCACAGGCAACCAGCTACTAGTTGTGGTGAGGGTTTCTTTCATATTGTCCTCTAGCAAGAAGATTTAGCCTTGTAATCTGTAGAGATATAGTTGTAGAGGATTATAATTTAGAGATGCTCTCTCATAAGGGACAAATATTATGAACATAGGAATTTGGAGACTGTCCTGAAGGCCAGGATGGAGAACATCACATGGCTATGTTCAGCAGCTCACTACAGAAGCTTTCCAGTTTGTTTTGTACAAGTTTTATTCCTTTCTCATTCACTGATTTGTTATTTAATGAACCCCAGGATCATTATATAACCAACAGATATCTGATACATAAATACTGAGCTATTTTGCATCTCTCACAGTAATTTGCTTTGTTCTAGAACAAAAGACTTTTGCAAATATGCACAGTAAAGGCATAATAAGCTTTTTTACAAATAAGCAGGGGTGGGTGTAAGGGGGGAAGCAGGAGTACAGTCCCCCCAGTAATCATTTTCAACACCATCCACAGCTTCTGCCCTGGCCCCCTTCCCGGAATTCCCTCCCCCAAACCCCTCTTCCCCACTTTCTGCCAGGGTGGAAGCTGGGCTAAGCACAGGTGGAGACATGCCTGGGAAAAGCATTGCGGCAAGCACTCCCGCTGAGCCTCAATTGATGGCATCCAAAGCAGGGAAGCTGGGCTGGAAGTGGAGTTCTGCAAAAGGGAACCTGGGAAGCAAGCTGAGCCCCCTTCCTCACTCACAGCCTCCAGTCAGTGTTTGGACCCCGGGACAATGGTGGGGAGGCAATGGGGCCCTGGGGGGATAGGTACAGAACCCAGGGAGGCAGCGGAACCAGTGGGGGAGAGGGAGGCAGCAGGACCCTGGGGCATTGGGGGTCCATGTTTAAAGTGCCCCCCAAAAAGTAGTCACATTTAAATTCCTGCTCATGCCTCTGCTCATAAGCCATAGAATCACAATAAGAACATAAGAGCTCCATACCCATTTCTTGCTTTGTGTTAGGAGAAGCATTTCTGGGTGAGACAAATGTAGAAAAATTTCTGCTTAATTTTCCTCTGGTGTTTGCTCAGTGAAAGCCTGAAGGTGTTGAAGGAGATTTGGGCTACAGCATGTGAATTAGACCCCTGCTTTTGGCTGGGGTGTAGTAGGATGAATGCCATCCTCCTCTGTCACATAAGGTAATCAAAGCTGGTTTTAGGAATGTGGAAGGCCCAATGTGGACTTTTTAAATATTGATTTATTTAATGACTAGCCCCATCTTCTCAGATCTTCTTTTTATCCTCTACGGTTTCCTTCAATCTCCCATCTCATCACAAACCACTGGGGCCCCTCCTCCCTATTTCTTTTGGCTATGATTGTGTACAGACACAATGATTATATATCTGTTTGTACAGAGGTAAGACAACCTCAAGGTTTTGAAATAAAATTGACAATATCTTGTATGTTTGGGCTCTATTTGCTGTTGTTGACAACATACTTTAGTTCAAGTTTAAAATAAACTCATTCCCCAGATGAAAGGGTGTTATCTTTCTATCTATCTATCTATTGATATGGTTATAGATATAGATATATATAAACCTAATAAAGTCAAACACTCAAGAACTCACTAGGAGCTTCTGCACACCCCAATGCAGATGGATAACTTCACTTGGCATCCACTGATTTATCGTGTGAAGTCCTAAGAATGGGTAACAGGGGACGAGCAGTGCCATAAGAAGCAGAAAGGGATAGGTTTTTAGGGCAGGAGAACAAAACAGGCAGGCTTGTGGATGCCAGAGCTCCTAAGTCATACTTCACTAGTGTCAAGGTTCCCTCCCCACTCTGAACGCTAGGGTACAGATGTGGGGACCTGCATGAAAAACCTCCTAAGCTTATCTTTACCAGCTTAGGTCAAAACTTCCCCAAGGTACAAAATATTCCACCCGTCGTCCTTGGATTGGCCGCTACCACCACCAAACAAATACAGGTTACTGGGGAAGAGCGGTTTGGAAACGTCTTTCCCCCCAAAAAATACTTCCCAAAACCTTGCACCCCACTTCCTGGACAAGGTTTGGTAAAAAGCCTCATCAATTTGCCTAGGTGACTACAGACCCAGACCCTTGGATCTTAAGAACAATGAACAATCCTCCCAACACTTGCACCCCCGTTTCCTGGGAAATGTTGGATAAAAAGCCTCACCAATTTGCATAGGTGACCACAGACCCAAACCCTTGGATCTGAGAACAGTGAAAAAGCATTCAGTTTTCTTACAAGAAGACTTTTAATAAAAATAGAAGTAAACAGAAATAAAGAAATCCCCCCTGTAAAATCAGGATGGTAGATACCTTACAGGGTAATTAGATTCAAAACATAGAGAACCCCTCTAGGCAAAACCTTAATTTACAAAAAAGATACACAGACAGAAATAGTTATTCTATTCAGCAAAATTCTTTTCTCAGCCTTTTAAAGAAATCGTAATCTAACACATACCTAGCTAGATTACTTACTAAGGGTATGTCTACACTATGAAATTAGGTCGAATTTATAGAAGTCGGTTTTTTAGAAATCGGTTTTATATATTCAAGTGTGTGTGTCCCCACAGAAAATGCTCTAAGTGCATTAAGTGCATTAACTCGGCGGAGCGCTTCCACAGTACCGAGGCAAGCGTCGACTTCCGGAGCGTTGCACTGTGGGTAGCTATCCCACAGTTCCTGCAGTCTCCGCTGCCCATTGGAATTCTGGGTTGAGATCCCAATGCCTGATGGGGCTAAAACATTGTCGCGGGTGGTTCTGGGTACATATCGTCAGGCCCCCGTTCCCTCCCTCCCCCCGTGAAAGCAAGGGCAGACAATCATTTCGCGCCTTTGTTCCTGAGTTACCTGTGCAGACGCCATACCACGGCAAGCATGGAGCCCGCTCAGGTAACCGTCACCCTATGTCTCCTGGGTGCTGGCAGACGCGGTACGGCATTGCTACACAGTAGCAGCAACCCCTTGCCTTGTGGCAGCAGACGGTACAGTACAACTGGTAGCCGTCATCGTCATGTCTGAGGTGCTCCTGGTCGCCTCTGTGAGGTCGATCAGGAGCGCCTGGGCAGACATGGGCACAGGGACTAAATTTGGAGTGACTTGAGCAGGTCATTCTCTTTAGTCCTGTAGTCAGTCCTATTGAACCGTCTTATGGTGAGCGGGCAGGCGATACGGACTGCTAGCAGTCGTACTGTACCATCTTCTGCCGAGCAGCCATGAGATGTGGATGGCATGCAGTCCTTCTGCACCGTCTGCTGCCAGCCAAAGATGTAAAAGATAGATGGAGTGGATCAAAACAAGAAATAGACCAGATTTGTTTTGTACTCATTTGCTTCCCCCCCTCCCCTGTCTAGGGGACTCATTCTTCTAGATCACACTGCAGTCACTTACAGAGAAGGTGCAGCGAGGTAAATCTAGCCATGTATCAATCAGAGGCCAGGCTAACCTTCTTGTTCCAATAAGGACAATAACTTAGGTGCACCATTTCTTATTGGAACCCTCCGTGAAGTCCTGCTTGAAATACTCCTTGATGTAAAGCCACCCCCTTTGTTGATTTTAGCTCCCTGAAGCCAACCCTGTAAGCGCCCCTCCCAGCGTCAGAGCAATGGCAAACAATTGGGCATCTGAGAGTGCTGTCCAGAGCAGTCACAATGGAGCACTCTGATGGGGCTAAAACATTGTCGCGGGTGGTTCTGGGTACGTGTCGTCAGGCCCCCGTTCCCTCCCTCCCTCCGTGAAAGCAAGGGCAGACAATCATTTTGCGCCTTTTTTCATGAGTTACCTGTGCAGACGCCATACCACGGCAAGCATGGAGCCAGCTCAGGTAACCGTCACCCTATGTCTCCTGGGTGCTGGCAGACGCGGTACGGCTTTGCTGCACAGTAGCAGCAACCCATTGCCTTCTGGCAGCAGACGGTGCAATACGATTGGTAGTCGTCCTCGTCGTGTCCGAGGTGCTCCTGGCCACGTCGGCTGGGAGCGCCTGGGCAGACATGGGCGCAGGGACTAAATTTGGAGTGACTTGACCAGGTCATTCTCTTTAGTCCTGCAGTCCTATTGAACCGTCTTATGGTGAGCGGGCAGGCGATACAGACTGCTAGCAGTCGTACTGTACCATCTTCTGCCAGGCAGGCAAGAGATGAGGATTGCTAGCAGTCGTATTGTACCATCTTATGCCAGGCAGGCAAGAGATGAAGATGGCTAGCAGTCATACTGTACCATCTTCTGCCGAGCAGTCATGAGATGTGGATGGCATGCAGTCCTTCTGCACCGTCTGCTGCCAGCCAAAGATGTAAAAGATAGATGGAGTGGGTCAGAACAAGAAATAGAGCAGATTTGTTTTGTACTCATTTGCCTCCTCCCCTGTCTAGATCACACTGCACTCACTCACAGAGAAGGTGCAGCGAGGTAAATCTAGCCATGTATCAATCAGAGGCCAGGCTAACCTCCTTGTTCCAATAACAACGATAACTTAGGTGCACCATTTCTTATTGGAACCCTCCGTGCAGTCCTGCCTGAAATACTCCTTGATGTACAGGCACACCCTTTGTTGATTTTAGCTCCCTGAAACCAACCCTGTAAGCCGTGTCGTCAGTCGCCCCTCCCTCCGTCAGAGCAACGGCAGACAATCGTTCCGCGCCTTTTTTCTGTGCGGACGCCATACCAAGGCAAGCATGGAGGCCGCTCAGCTCACTTTGGCAATTAGGAGCACATTAACCACCACACGCATTATCCAGCAGTATATGCAGCACCAGAACATGGCAACGCGATACCGGGCGAGGAGGCGACGTCAGCGCGGTCCCGTGAGTGATCAGGACATGGACACAGATTTCTCTGAAAGCATGGGCCCTGACAATGCATGCATCATGGTGCTAATGGGGCAGGTTCATGCTGTGGATTGCCGATTCTGGGCTCGGGAAACAAGCACAGACTGGTGGGACCGCATAGTGTTGCAGGTCTGGGACGATTCCCAGTGGCTGCGAAACTTTCGCATGCGTAGGGGCACTTTCATGGAACTTTGTGACTTGCTTTCCCCTCCTCCCTTTAATCATTGCTTGCAGAGGCAATAAAGTCATTGCTGCTTCACAGTCATGCATTCGTTATTCATTCATCACACAAATAGGGAGATGACTACCAAGGTAGCCCAGGAGGGGTGGTGGAGGAGGGAAGGAAAATGCCACACAGCACTTTAAGCACAGCACTTTAAAAGTTTACAATTTTAAAATTTATTGAATGACAGCCTTCTTTTTTTTGGGCAATCCTCTGTGGTGGAGTGCAGGAAAACCCTATGCTCCCCTTCCTGGTGAGAATGCAGAGAAACATACTGATGTGGAAAGTAACCCGAATGTTGGGTGCCAAGCTGATGAGCAGGAAGATGGAAGAAAATGGAAATATCTGATCAATAAATCTTCCTTAGTGCAATTTTTGGGTACTCTAGTGTCTCTATCTTTAAAAGGGTTGTAAGTGTTACAGTAATCTCAATCAAAGATGTGTCTAAATCCCCTAATTGGCTTTGAAAACTTCATTTTTAAAAAATGTATGAATAACTCCGCATTTATTGACAGTTTTTTTTCTTTTTGCCACATCCCCAGCTACCCTTCAGTTAGTTATCTGCATCTATGCAGCAAATGGAAGTATCATGTATGCTGCTGAATATCAATTTCATGTTGTTTAAATTGGTGACGTGCAAAATATATTTTTCCCCGTAATGTGTTCCAGTAGTCACATTATACAACTGTATAATCTGAATATGAATAGGAACTTAAAAAAAGAAGAGAGTACAGAAAATTACTTGTGGGTGTTTATGCACTGGTATAATACACTGAAAGTATTTAAGAAGTTGACATGAGATGACAAAGTTTTACAGAGTACAATATAGTAGCAAGATCATTTCTCTCTTTTAATTCCATGTTACTTTTTTCCTTGAACTCCAAAGAGAAAAAGATATAGGAAGCCAATTGGGATTTTGTAAACTCAGTAGCTGAGGAGTAAGAGAACTCCTTCCCATTTTCCACCCTCTCCTTTAAGCCCCTCCTTGACAGGCAGTTCTTAAAGGCATTTTCCTCCCACAAAATATAATGAAACTGACATGGCAACTTCACACCACAGTCACTGCTTCCTACTGCTCCTTATCCCATCTATCCTATCTCTCCTGTCTGCACGTGGTCTGTGTAAGGCCAGATTCTGCAATCTGACATCACTCGGAATAATAGTTACTCGCATAAGGAGTTGCACTGACATCAGTGTAACTGGTTGTGTGGGTAAGTGCTATTCATAGTGATGAAGGGCATCCCAGTCTGCTGTCTAGATTGTATGTACTTTGAAGCAGGCCCCTTGTCCTCATATTTGTCTGCAAAGTGCCGGGCTGTATACTTCATTAATTATAATAATACCCAATTTGTAGCTTTAGAGCTGCACACAGTTGTGTGTAGCCCTTTCTCTTTCATCTCGAACAAGACATCACACAGAGTTCTCCTGACACTGACGAAGCAGTGCCCTAAGGAATAGAGTGACTGCATAAAACAAAACCTAGGGACAGACAAACACTTTCCATTTGCACTGGCATCCAACCAAAGTAAGTGAAATCTCTGGCTTTGATGTTTCCACTCATAGTGTAACCTTTATTTAGTTGTTTTGATGTATGTTATCATGGTACTTCATAATAAATTTGTTTATATTCTAAATCGCTTTAATCATTTTATGGTTCTCTGTGACTCTTTTGGAGATTGAAGTGGTTCTTGGCACACTGCTGCTCTGAAGTCTTCTTTGAAATCCTTTTATTTCAAATGTATTTCCATGGGTAGCAATATTTTCATATCTACTACATAGCTGACATGAAAGCAATAAATACAGGGTGGCAACCCCCCAACATTCATATTGCCTTCAGGTATATATAGTTGGTCCCCCTGAAAAAGTGGAGGTGATGATGTGAGAAAACAGAGGGAAATGATAGAGCTGCAGGAAATAAGAGAATAGTTATCTGCTGCAGTGTATTACAAGGGGGTGGGAGGTAGAAAAGGCAACTACAGGAAAGATGTTAGTCAAATACAAAAAGTCATCCCAAGTCAATCCATTATCACCTACAGATGATATGGTGACCTCCACTCTGATCTGTTCTAACGAAGTAGCAGAAGGAAGGGCATTAACAGTGTGTCTTCCCTGCCTTTGATTGTGTTCACTGGATCTCAAGACACTTGCATATCACCATACTATGTGTCGTATGCATTAAGCAAACCATTCTACTGAGGATAGTTGTGGATGAATGAGATTGGTTGTTACATATATCCAGCATATTTTGTATTGATTAAAAGAATTCTGAAGTCCTTTTGAAATATTCTCAGCCTTATTCACCAGGGTGTTAATGGAAGAAGTGTGTAATCTTTCTGGTTCATAAACTGTACACTTTCAAGAGCACAGTCATCTATAGCTAGAAGTAAGGGTACGGGTGTTTTTTTTCCTTCCGATTTCTTCATGAACTTCTTTTTATCAAATGACAAGAAACACTAATTGCCCAGTGATGACAGATACTCCAGGAGGTAAACCTGCTTTTTGAAGGTCTCATGTCATTATTTACTTTGCTTGCTTAACCAAGGCATCTTAACAAAAAGAACAGGAGTACTTGTGGCACCTTAGAGACTAACAAATTTATTAGAGCATAAGCTTTTGTGGGCTACAGCCCACTTCAGCAGATGCATAGAATGGAACATGTAGTAAGAACTTATAGAGGAACTACTAACCGCTATACTTACCTACATGCCTCCAGCTTCCATCCAGGACACACCACATGATCCATTGTCTACAGCCAAGCTCTAAGATACAACTGCATTTGCTCCAGTCCCTCAGACAGAGACAAACACCTACAAGATCTCTGTCAAGCATTCTTAAAACTACAATACCCAACTGCTGAAGTGAAAACACAGATTGACAGAGCCAGAAGAGTACCCAGAAGTCACCTACTACAGGACAGGCCCAACAAAGAAAATAACAGAACGCCACTAGCTGTCACCTTCAGCCCCCGACTAAAACCTCTCCAGTGCATCATCAGGGATCTACAACCTATCCTGAAGGATGACCCATCACTCATACATCTTGGGAGACAGGCCAGTCCTTGCTTACAGACAGCCCCCCAACCTGAAGCAAATACTCTCCAGCAACCACACACCACACAACAGAAACACTAACCCAGGAACCTGTCCTTGCAACAAAGCCCGATGCCAACTCTGTCCTCATTTTTATTCAAGTGACACCATCATAGGACCTAATCACATTAGCCATGCCATCAGGGTCTCATTCATCTGCACATCTACCAATGTGATATATGCCATCATGTGCCAGCAATGCCCCTCTGCCATGTACATTGGCCAAACCGAACAGTCTCTACGCAAGAGAATAAATGGACACAAATCTGACATCAGGAATCATAACATTCAAAAACTGGTAGGAGAACACTTCAACCTCTCTGGCCACTCAGTAAAAGATTTAAGAGTGGCAATTTTGCAACAGAAAAGCTTCAAAAACAGACTCCAAGGAGAAACTGCTGAGCTTGAATTAATATGCAAACTAGATACCATTAACTTGGGTTTGAATAGAGACTGGGAGTGGCTGAGTCATTACACATATTGAATCTATTTCCCTAAAGTTAAGTAGCCTCACACCTTGTCAACTGTCTAAATGGGCCATCTTGATTATCATGACAAAAGTTTTTTTCTCCTGCTGATAATAGCTCATCTTAACTAGTTAGCCTCTCACAGTTTTTGTGGCAATTTCCAACTTATCTGTATGTATATATATATTTCTTCTTACTATATATTCCATTCTATGCATCCAATAAAGTGGGCTGTAGCATTCTATGCTCTAATAAATTTGTTAGTCTCTAAGGTGCCACAAGTGCTCCTGTTCTTTTTGTGGATACAGACGAACACTGCTGCTACTCTGACACAAGGCATCTTAGAGACTGTTGACCACAATGGATTCACAGTAGCCCTCGTCTTTCACATAGATAGGTTAATGGATTTCACAGAATGTTCATACCTGATATTTGCAAAACATCTGTGATTTGTCTTTGCCAGATGTCAAGTTGCCAGAACACACACAGGAATCCTTAGTGACGCAGAATATGCTATAAGCAACAGAATCAGGATATGCTTCCTGTGAATCTGTTGAATGTTATTTGTTCAGGAGAAGAAGGAGAGGGTAGGATGGATTAATGGAGAACAGAAGGTAAAAACCACACACAACAACATCCTAACAGCAATAAAAGGTGACTAATGGATGTGAACTCAGATATTTCAGTGCTACAGAAGATGCTAACGTTGAAAGATAACAAGAAAATTCCATTAGTATCATATTTTATATCAGCAGCTTCACCAGGCTTCAGCAAGATCAGAGACTCAGGACTCCAAAAAACAGACATTTCCCATATATGTATAGAAAGGATTAAAAAAAGAAAAAAGGAAGGATTCAAGCACCAGTGAGGGGAACATAAGCCAGCCCTGTTCTGGAAAGGAGTCTAGCTGGCAGATGCTGGGAATCATCTGGCCCTGCATTTAGTGATTGGGGCTGATGATTGCCAGCCAGGGCGTATAAAGGAGGTGAGGTTCTAGGAGAAGGTTGGGACTGTACTCCCCTGTAGCTGCAGCAGAAGGCAGCGAGTGGACAGGAAAGGCCTGAAGACTCCTCTAAGCTGGGGGAAGGTCCAGTTCATTAAGCTACCAAAGACCACACTATCCCACAATCTCAGTTGAAATACAGGACTGGAGCTTTTTGCTCTTGTTCCAGTTTACAATTTTTGTGTGTGTTAAACAATAAGCAGAGCCCTGAGGAAAAGGCTACAGACTGAAGTAGGTGCGGCTGATTGTACCAGGCTTGTGATCAGGTCCATCGGTTTAAAGTACATCTTTAACATTTTTGGGGAGTTGTGCACCATTCAAATCAATGGCCAAATTCCCATTGACTTCCAGGAGAGTTAAACTGGGCTTTAGGTTTTCAACTGCTACTTTTTCGCAGGGTTATTCACAGGCTTGTATTACAGCTTATTTATAGCCTAAATTGTAGCATGTATGTGATAGGTAGTTAAAAAGACAGCAGCAGAAATATCAAACGCATAGGAAAGGAGAGGATCAATGCACTAAGAAATGCTGTACTCTACCCATTCATATGGTATTGTCAAATATGACAGAATCTTGCTAATTTGCACTAATGACTGAGAGACCCATTGTGAGTTACTGAATATTGTGATGTAAGCAAGTTATAGAGTACGATAATCGAACACGTACAAGACAAGCGAGCATATTCTTTGTTCATTTACTTTATGTTATGTGGTTTAGTTTTAATTAGTTATATCACTTCACAGTACATGAGTAAAAGTGCTATACTACATTTTGTAAAAACTAATGAAATTGTATTAATATAAAGCCCCACTACATCATCAGCTATTAATTCTTGGCTGTGGTGTGGAGAGAGAACAACAATTTTTGTGCAGTTTGAAAGGAAAGATTTGATGTCATAGATAGCAGACCTAGGTTCCAGATGTATTTTTTTCTTTTTGTTTTTAATAAAATTTATCTTTTTTTAAAAAAAAGGGTTTTTTTTTTGTGTGTCCTAATAAGTTTGTGCATATGTTGTTTAATTAGCTGATGGCAACTGCTGATTTCCTTTGTTTCCTTTCTCAGTTCCTCCCCGAAGGGGGAGGGTGAAAGGGCTTGAGGGTACCCCACAGGGAGGAATTCCCAAGTGTACCTTCCTGGTCCAAAGGGGTTTTTTGCACTTGGGTGGTGGCAGCATCTACCCATCCAAGGTCAGAGAAAAGCTGTGACCTTGGGAGTTTAATACAAGCACGGAGTGGCTAGTATTAATTTTTAGAATCCTTGCGGGCCCCTCACCTTCTGCACTCAGAGTTACAGAGTGGGGATTCAGCCTTGACAGCATACTTTATACATAATTTTTCATAGTCTTGTAAAAGGGGTGACAGGATGGAGGGATGTCCTTAATCGAGCCGAGTTCTAACTGAGGATGAAAGGGAATTTCTTCCTAGAGATGAACTGCTTGGAAGTGGAGGACAAGTGCCTTGAGATGGAAGTGGAAGCAAAGCACTTGAAAAGAAGTGCTTGGAGGTGGAAGTGGAGGAGAGGGGAGAGGCGAAGCGCTTGGAGGTGGAGTGGAAGTGCTTAGAGCTGAAAAAGGCTAAGCTGGATCAATCAGGTAACCCTAACAGTCTTTCTTCCCATTCCAAAAAAATCCCCACATACAAGGTAGGTGATGATACAGAGGCCTTCTTAAAATTTTTTGAAAGGGCCTGCCTTGAGTACAATGTCCCTCCAGACCAGTATATGTTGGAGCGGATGCCACAACTCAGTGGACCCTTAGCAGAGGTGGCAACTGAAATGCCATAGAACACATGAACAAGTACAAACTTTTTTCAACAAAAGGCCAGAATTAGGATGGGCTAACATACGAGCATGCCCGTCGGTGGTTCAGAGCCTTAAGGTGGAAACCAGACGTGGCATTTTCCCAACACGCCAACCACATTGTAAAAAATTGGGATGCCTGGATATCAGGAGCAAATGTTAAATCTCTGGAAGATCTGTCTCTCCTATTACAAATAGAGCACTTGTTAGAGGGTGTTCCTGAGGGAATAGAAAGGTACATCCTAGATGGGGGAGATCAGAGCCAAATGGGTGGAGGTGGAAGAGAAGAAGAAAGTTAGTAGCAGTTGAGGGGATACCAGAAGGGGCAACTGCTACTCAAAAACACCTCACCATAGGAGTCAGACCAAAGCCCCACCTCGCAAGGAGGAGCCCTCCACACAGCCAGGGAAACCCCAGATGCACTCTCGTCCCACCGCCCCACTCTCCAACCACCCATCTTACTCCTGCCCACAGTCAGCTGGGCAATGCTTTAAATGTAATGAGCCAAGGCATGTGAAGGTCAACTACCCCAAGAAAACCAGCTAACTGCAACTCATCACCCCAGGGTCCCACCGAGAACCTTCAGGCTCAGATGCGTCGCAAATACCCCCAGAGCGAAGGGAAACTGTGAGTGTGGGCAGGAGGAAGATTACTGCATGGAGAGACACTGGAGCACAGGTGTCAGATATCCACCTATCCCTGGTGGACCCCAAATTCATCAACACAGAGGCTCAAGTGATGGTGCAACCCTTTAAGGCCAACTCTTTTAACTTGCCTACAGACAAGTTTCCTGTCCAGTACAAGGACTGGTCAGAAATATGGACTTATGCAGTCTATGGCAATTATCCCATTCCCATGCTGCTGGGAGAAGACTTAGCCAACCATGTAAGGCTAACAAAAAGGGTGGGGATGGTCATCCACATCCAGGCTAAACAGCCCTCCACACCCAACTTCATTCCTGAGCATCCTACAGGGACCCAGCCAGAGATGGTGAAACCAGACCCCAGACCAAAGTATATGGCAGCAGTTGTAGATACAGTTCCTGGAACTCAGCCGGAATCAGCCCAAGAATTGGAACTGGCAGAGCAGTCAGCACCAGAGCCCACGCTTGCAACCCCACCAGAGTCAGAGGAGCCAGCACCAAAGGGCAACACAGAGCCTGCAGCAGCAGCTAAACTGGTGTAAGAAGCTCAACCGGAGCCTGAAATGCAACCTAATGCACTAGTAGAAAGTGGTTCACAGTTAACGGAGACAACCCCATCACCTGCATCAATTCCAGTGGGACCAAACCCAAGTCCACAACCCAGCGAGGAACTAATGTCTCCAGCATCAAGGGAGCAGTTCCAGACAGAGCAGGAAGCAGATGAAAGCCTCAAGGGAGCTTGGACGGCATCACATAGTGACCCACCACCTCTCAGCTCTTCCAATAGGTCCAGGTTTGTTGTAGAAGGAGGACTCTTATACAAGGGAACCCTTTCTGGTTGGCACAAGGAGGACTGGCATTCTCAGAGACGGTTGGTGTTCCAACTAAGTATAGGTAAAAGCTCTTGAGCTTAGACCACGATCACCCTAGTGGCCATGCTGGGGTGAACAGGATCAAGGACCATTTGGGGAAGTCATTCCACTGGGAGGGAATGGGCAAGGATGTTTCTACCTATGTCTGGTCTTGTGAGGTCTGCCAGAGGGTGGGAAAGCCCCAACATAAGGTCAAGGCCCCTTTCCAGCCACTCCCCGTAATTGAGGTTCCATTTCAGCGTGTAGTTGTGGATATTCTGGGTCCTTTCCCTAAGAAGACAACCAGAGGAAAGCTGTACATACGTACCTTCATGTATGTTGCTACCGAATGGCTGGAAACAGTAGCTCTAAGCAACACCAGGTCTAAAAGCATAAGCCAGGCGTTGGCAGACATTTTTGCCAGGGTAGGTTGGCCCTTCAACATCCTTACGGATTTGGGAACTAAATTCCTGGCAGGGACCATGAAACATCTTCGGAAGCTCATGGGGTGAACCACTTGGTTGCCACCCCTTACCACCATCAAACAAATGGCCTAGTGGAGAAGTTTAATGGGACTTTGGGGGCCATGATATGTACATTTGTGAATGAGCACTTCAATGATTGGGACCTCGTGTTGCAGGAGTTGCTCTTTGTCTCCAGGGCTGTACCACATCCCAGTTTGGGGTTTTCACCCTTTGAACTCGTTCATGGCCATGAAGTTAAGGGGACATTACAGTTGGTGAAGCAGAAATGGGAGGGCGTTACTTCTTCTCCAGGAACTAACATTTTGGACTTTGTAACCAACCTGCAAAACACCCTCAAGGACTCTCTAGCCCTTGCTCAAGAAAACCTATAGCATTCTCAACAAGAGCAAAAGGCCTGGTATGATAAACATGCCAGAGAGCGTTCCTGCAAAGTAGGTGACCAAGTCATGGTCCTGAAAGTGCTCCAGGCCAATAAGATGGAAGCATCATGGGAGGGGCCATTTATGGTCCAAGAGTCCCTGGAAGCCGTTAATTACCTCATAGAGTTCCCAGACCCTACCCTAAAACCTAAAGTATACCATGTTAATTCTATAAAGCCCTTTTATTCCCAAGAAATCAAGGTTCTCCAGTTTACAGCCCAGGAGAGAGACAATGCTGAGGCCTGAAGGAGTCTACTATGAAGGAAAAAGTGATGGTGGCACAGAAGAGCTGAGCCTTACCATCACCCTTAGGCGTAAACAGCAATAGCAAATCCAGGAGCTGTGCGCCAGCTTTGTGCCAATGTTTTCAGCTGTCCCAGGACAGACAGAACGGGTGTACCACTCCATTGACATAGGCGATACTAGCCCAATTAGAGCCCAACCCTCCTAGATGGCTCCTCAAACCAAAACCACACTAGAAAGGGAGATCAAGGACATGTTACAGATGAGTGTAATACACCCCTGTGAGAGTGCATGGGCCTCCCCAGTGGTTCTGGATCCCAAAGCAGATGGGGATGTCCAATTTTGTATGGACTACCATAAGCTAAATGCTGTAACTCATCTAGAAAACTATCCAATGCCACACAAAGATGAGCTATTGGAAAAACTGGGATGTGCCCAATTCATCTCCACCTTAGACTTAATTAAAGGGTCCTGGCAAGTGCCGCTAGATGACCCAGACAAGGAAAGGTCAGCCTTCATCAACTATGTAGGGCTGTATGAATTTAATGTACTCCCTTTTGGACTGTGAAATGCACCCGCCACCTTCCAGAGACTGGTAGATAACCTTCTTGCTGGATTTGGGGAATTTGCAGTCGCCTATCTTGACAATGTGGCTATATTCTCAGATTCACGGGCAGAACACCTGGAACACCTCCAAGCTGGCTTCCAGTGCATAAGGGAGGCAGGATTAAGCGTTAAGGCCAAAAAGTATCAAATAGGCCTAAACAGGGTCACGTATCTTGGACACCAGGTGGCTCAAGGAACTATCAACCCCCTACAGTCTAAAGTAAATGTTATCCAAAATTGGCCTGTCCCTAAGTGAAAGAAGCACGTCCAATCCTTCTTGGGCTTGGCTGGGTTTTACAGAGGATTTGTACCACACTACAGCCAAATTGCAAACCCACTGACAGACCTAATCAAGAAAAAACAACCAAATGCAGTTCAGTGGACTGAAAAGTGTCAAAAAGCCTTTAACCAGCTTAAGGTGGCCTTGACGTCTGACCCTGTACTAAGGGCCCCGGACTTCGACCAACCTTTCGTCGTAACCACAGATGCATCTGAGCATGGTGTAGGAGCAGTTTTCATGCAGGAAGGACCAGATCAGCAATTCCATCCTGTCATGATTCTCAGCAAAAAAACTTTCTGAGAGGGAAAGCCACTTGTCAGTCTCAGAAAAAGAATGTTAAGCCATTGTGTATGCTCTGGCCATACATTTGGGGACAGTGTTTCCACCTGCAGACTGACCATGCTGCACTGAATTGGCTTCACACAGTCAAAGAAACTAACAAAAAAACTTGGGTGGAGTTTAGCTCTTCAAAACTTTGATTCTGAAATACAGTATATTTCAGGAGCCTCTAACAAAATGGCTGATGCAATCTCCCAGGAAGGTTTCCTAGAATCAGCAGGGTAAAAATGTCCCTGTATTCTAAGTCATTGTCGTCCTTGGAATGTGAAAAATACTGTTTAGTTCTTCATGTAATTAGTAGTAAAATTAGAGGTTCATGTATCTTATTAACTCTGTTTCTTAAACCTCCAGAAAGAAATCCCAGCCAGTGTGGACCCGACCTGAACCAGGCTAGTCAGCAGCATCTGTGATTTGGGGGGCATGTGATAAATGAAGGGAGGAGTAGCTCACTTTTATGGACACCCAGCCAGCCAGTTAGCTATAAAATTCCAGTTAGTAGCTGTTCTCTACTTGCTTTACTTGTAAAGGGTTAAAATAGCCCATAGATAAAAGGAAGGGATTGTGCACCTGACCAAAAGAGCCAGTGGGAGGGCTAGAACTTTTTAAAACTGGGAAAAATACTTTCCCTTTGTCTGTCTGTGGTTGTTCTCCGGAGAGTGGGGATAGAGCAGAACAGGGCTGGAGCTATGCTGTAAAAAGCTGTGAACCAGGTATGAAAACAGATCATACCTAGAAACTACTCAATTTGAAACCCCAGCTATATAAGTAGATCATGAAATGTCTAGAAAGACACAATTAGGTTTCTCTCTTGTATTTCTGTAGGGCTTGTGGACTCCTCTGTGATAACCCCAGGTGGTATTGTTTTGCTTGTAACCTTTAAGCTGGACCTCAAGAAAACCATTCTTGATGCTTAATTATTATATTTGCTCTTTTAAAATATAAGTTCCAGATTTTCTTTCTTTTTGTTTTTAATAAAATTTACCTTTTTTAAAGGACAAGATTGGGTTTTTTGTATCCTAATGTTACCCAGGGTTCTTTCAACCCAAAGGTCTTGGTAACTTTTACTCTGTGCGAGCTGGTGTCAGAAATAAATCAGGGGAGACACGGCCGTCCGACCAATAGATGGCTGGCACAAACAGGACAACACAAGAGTGCTTTCACTTAAAGCTAAACTTTACTTAGTCTCAAGCACTTACACACGTCTGCAACAGGTTAGTAAAACACCCCCAACCCTTTCTAATTACCAAACCTGAGTGTGGCTCTCGAGTGACACAGCAGCAGGCTTCCGATGGCCAAATCTTCTATCTGCCAGTTGGGACTGCAAGATGTACCCAGAGGGAGAGTCCAAAAGAGTCCAAACTTTTCCCCCTTATTTATACATTAGTAATAGAATGACATGTCCCTTAAAGAAAACTTGTTAAGTAAGCAGTTTCAATGGTCAAGCAAGAGGTTCCTTCTGATTATCGATTAACCAAGTGTGGGTTTTTCCAGAGTTTGCAGCCTTGAGGCCCCAATAGACATTTCTGGGGCACATCCTGCTCTTCTAAAATGCATGTATCAGCAATTTCAACACAATTCTTATCAGGAAGGATGCGGGGTCAAGCTGCCCTTTCTGTGGCACCCAAAACCCCCTCCCCTCCTACCTTGGTGAAACTGAGAGTGCTGAATGGCCCCGTACACTAGGAGGTTGGTGCATATGTTGTTTAATTAGCTGGTGGCAACAGCTGATTTCCTTTGTTTTCTTTCTATTCTCTTCCCCGGATGGGGGCATGAAAGGGCTTAAGGGTACTCCACAGGGAGGAATTCCCAAGTGTGCCTTCCTGGTTCCAAAGAGGGTTTTTTGCACTTGCGTGGTGGCAGCATCTACTCATCCAAGGTCAGAGAAAAGCTGTAACCTTGGGAGTTTAATACCAGCCTGGAGTTTAATTAATTTTTAGAATCCTTGTGGGACCCCACCTTCTTCACTCAAAGTGCCAGAATGGGGAATCAGCCTTGACACAGCTGTGCTGTTTCTCTGCTGCTGCTGCTTCTCTGCTACCACTGGCAGCTGTCTCTCTGATGTTGCTAGGCACTGTTGCTTCCTGCTCTCACAGTGTCATGTTCTGAGGTTCCTCCACTTAACACAGCTCTTTGGGCAGGTAGCAGGGAACCTCACAGCCAGCCCAGTCTTTATATTCACTGTCCCACACAAGGTCTAAGGCTTATCTCCTAGAGTAGCTCAGAAGTGAGGTCAGCTCTAGGAATCACCAACCAAAAACAAAGACTTTCAATTGAGTCTAATCATCTTGTAATTAAATGCTGAAAATGGGCAAGTCAGACAGCGTCCATACCAACAGGTAGAAACACCTTACCCTGCCACTACCACCTGGCATTTGGGATCCTTACCTCTTGCTTGGCAAGTGAGATTCAGTTTAGGGTGACTCCCTTAATCAGGGCAATCAAGAGATGATACTTCTGGAAGTTGCCATGCAGGATCATTGGGAAGTCCTTCAGTTCGGGATGATCTGCTCACTACACTTCCCCATAATCCTTAGCATTTCCTGTCTGTGGCTCATGACCAACACATCCTTTGGCATGAGAAGCAGGTTAGCTTCTGCTCCAAGCTCTGCCAGCAAGTATCCCTACTCACACCATCTGACAAACCCCAGAACCCAGACACACACCTGTGGGCCCTGGCTATGGGTCAGGTGGGACCACCACCAGAGTTATCTTTGGCACTCCTTCCCAAGTATAGCAACTATGGTGACATCTTTGAGAAGAAGAACGCCAACACCATACTACCACACTGGGATTATGACTGCCCAATTGAATGGCAAACAGGGGCCAAGGTGCTGTTTACTGCATCTACATGATGTTGGAACCCAAGCTAGCTGGCTTGTGTTCCTATCTCCAGGAGAACCAGGCCAACGGTTTCATACAACCATCTACCTCTCCCAACCGTGTTCTTTTTGTTAAAGAGGAAGATAAACCCTGAGTCTATGTGTGGATTACTGGGCCCTCAGTCAGGTTACTGTCAGGAATCAACACCCCCTTCCACTCACCCCAGAACTACTGGACTATGTACAATTGGCCCAGGTATTCACAAAACTTGACCGGGGGGGGTGTGTGTGTGAGGAGACTACAACCTGGTATGTATCCAAGGTGGGGACAAGTGGAAGATGGTTATTCAAACCTGATATAGCCACTATGAATACTTGATAATGCCATTTGGCCTAACAAACACTCCTGCAACATTCCAACATTTCATTAATGAGGTCTTCCAGAACATCCTAGACCAGTATGTCATAATCTACCTAGATGATATCCACATTTTTTCAAGGGTCCTAAGCAACACAGCCAGTATGTCTGGTCAATCCTGGGATGGCTCCACCAACACCACCTGTACACAAAGCTGGAAAAGCACAGCTTCAGTCGGTGCTCTGTGGAGTTCCTGGGCTACATCTTGTCCTCTGAGGGCCTCTGAATGGACTCCAAGAAGATGGAGGTGGTATGGACCTGAGGACCCTCACCCAAAACATCAAGGTGCTTCAATGCTTCCTGGGGTTCATTAACTTCTATAGTTGCTTCATTTCCAGGTTTTCAGGCCAAACCCCCTTTGATAGTGCTTCTCCACAAAAACACCACCCTCAATTGGTCTCCAGAGGCCCAACAAGCATTCTATCAGCTCAGTATGATCTTTATCAGGGCCCCAATTTTTGTCTATCCCGACACAGCAGAAACCTTTATCATCGAAACCAATGCTCCAGTGTGACAAATGGGATCAGATTCTCAAATGGGTGGTCCCCAACAGGACCTCAACTATTGTGCCTACTATTCACAGAAGCTCGCTCCTTCCAGACAGAATTACAAAATTCTAGGAAAGGAGCATCTAGACATCAAAGTGGCCTTTGGAGAATGGTGCCACCATCTGAAAGGTATTTGGTACCCAGTACAGGTATACAGGGATCATACAAACTTAAGAGCACCTCCACTGAGCCAAAGCATTGAACCAGTGGCAGCCTAGACTGGGCCATGTTCTTCACACACTTCAATTTCACAATCACGTACTACCTGAGTCCCCAGAACAAGACCACTGATGCCTTGTCCTGAAAAGGAGAATATCTCACTAGCCAGGACTGCCCCTACCCCCACCCCCATGTAGAGTTCCCACACATTCTTAAGCCCTTGAAACTTCCTGGATGCTACAGTTCGCCAAGATCTCATGTCACTGAGCCATTCAGCTACAGAGATGGAACACCCTCCTAAGGAGCTTGAGACTGCAAGCCATGGCCAACACCAGGGCCAGGATGACTTGCTATATGACAAGGGCCACTTGTATGATCTGTCAAGACTCCCTTAGTAAGAAGTACTGAGGCTACGTCATACTTACCATTAGCAGGCCATTTGGAGCACCTTAAAACCCTCTGTTTGGCTCACTCCTTTTGGTGCCTCCAAATGAGGTCATTATCCTGGACTTCATAGTCAAGCTCCCCGTGTCTAACGAGCACACTGTAGTTCTCACTGTAGTTAACCAGTTGACAATGTCGCACTTTGTCCCCATTGCACATCTGCCCTCTGCAGAAGAAACAGTCCAGCTCTGGTTAATCATGTTATCCATCTCCATGGGCTCCTGTTCGGGGTCACAACTGTTCGGGGTCCGCAGTTTGTGTTGCAGTTTTGGCATGAATCCCTACTATTGCTTGGAGTCTGCATTTATACATCCACCACCTTTCACCACAAGCTGATGGTCAGTCCAGATGAGCAAATCAAATGTTGGAACACATGCTTCATGAATTTCCACCAGAACAACCAGTTGAGACTCCTATCCCAAGTGGACTTTGTTTATAACAATGATGACCTTATCTCCACTGGGCAGAGTCTGTTCTATGCAAACTGAGGCTTCCACCTCTGTCTCCACCTGGCCATACCCATCAACTCCACCAATCCTGTGGCTGCTGACTGGGGTGCAGCAGATCCATGAAGTTCAAGAAGAACTCAAGACCCATTGGACAATGCCAAGGAGGACTACATGAGGTATGTTGACCACAAGGACCAGGAAGGCCCAGCTTTCACCATCTGGCAAAAACCTGATTGTGATCTCCTCTGCTACTGTCAGGTTTGACCCAGCTCTGATCCCTGATCCTGGCTGTTCTTGTTAGAATCTTGACACTGGATGGGGAACATAGTGGACAGGAGGAGCTGCTCCTAAACCTACTCTGAGCTAGTGCACTACAGCCTTATGCTTTCAAGGAGGAAGCTCTAGCTGCTGCATGTTCTGAGGGACCAGGTTCTCCCTCAGCCTATGGAGCAACTCTGATTGGTCAGTGCCATTGATACAGGAGAAAAAGGGGCAGGAGAAGATAGTGGTGGGCTCAGAGAGGTGCGGCATATGGATGCATAACCAGCCGTGTCCAAGCCCTGATGTTCATCACTTAACAAGAAGCTTGACTCACAAATACAGAATCAAATATTGATGTAATGACTTGTAGAGAGCTTATTGCCATGACAATCAGTTGCCTGCATGAAATATTTATTTGGGAAAAGGTCTTCAAAGGAATATTTTCAAAAAAATGGAGATATGGAGTGCAACATACAGGTGTTATGCTGTCAATCTCGATCTTTAAAAGGTAAGAAATGTGCCACTTTATACAAGAGTTCTTTACATGATGTCCTGTGGCCTATTCTTTTATACTGTACCTCACAGAATAGATCATTCTTTCAAGTATTGACTGTCCTATGACACTGCTTTCAGCACATTTCATTCACTTTCCTTCTTTATTGTATATCACATGATCCTTCAATACTTTACATAGCTGACTAACTACTCTAACCTAGAGACGGTTCAGGGCTGAAGATTAAGTTGCAACCTGGATACAAGCTTTCGCAAATTTTAGGTACTGTATGTTCTGATTCATAGTTTTTGTTTGATCAGTTCCTGATTCAGTTCTATTCCCCCAAATATAAAGATTCATCAATTTAAGGGTGATCAGGTGTTTTACTTGGTTCATCTCTCCACCCAGTAAAGACCACATAAAACAGACACATACCACAGGTTAAATTTCAGGTGAATTTATCTTTTTATTCCTGGTGTTTCATTCCCGGTGTTTCTTTGATCAGGCTTAAAAGATTTGACTTCAGTCCACACTCTTCCTCTCTACACATCAGTCAGAGACTAACCTGCCTAAACTGCCAATTCACTGTCCTTGGCTATGTGCCAACATTGTACACACACTTACAATTACCCACATTTTAAATTATAAACAATTACCTTATTTCTTTCATGCATACTTACTTGTTAACTCCTGCATCTTAATGTTATGGTCTACTGCAACCATTCCTTACCAGTTTAATTATTTTTATTCAAGTTTTTCTCTTCTTTTCAGTTTATGGTGGCAGAGCAATGTTTTCCAGTGCTGCACTTGGAAAACCAATAGAGCAGCTCAAAATCCTTTCCTATCAATATAAACCACGTATAGCTTATGTTAAAATATGTCAGCCTTCCAAGGTCTTCTTTTTAGCATCCTTATGCCAAAGAAAAGTACTAACTTATTGTCAGGGAACTAAGCATACATTACCTTCTACAGTCCTCATTTACAAAAATAAAAGAACAGTCTAGCAAACAGTGAATATCAGAGCTTGGTCTTTGCAACTTCTTGTAGAACAAGGCTGTTTCCTATCAGCCTGAGCCACCTCAAATGGGTGTCTAGAGGCCAAGGCCCCTTGGCAACAGCTCACAGAGCTATCCCAGGTGCAGCGGGGAGTATAAGTTGAAACTTCCTAAGGAGAGGTGCAACAGACATGCTCATTGTTCACTCTGAGTGGTGGTACGTCATGTGTCACCCTGGAGTTCTGCATCTCTGCACTCTTGTCTACTCAAGCCTAGAAGACACAGTTATGTTGCTGTTAGTTTGTATCCACTGTTGATGAGGTTGGGAGAGAATTTTTGTAACCATGGCTTGACTTAGGAACATCAATTCTATGTCACTACAAATGTCGGAGTTTCACTTTTTCTACATATAAAAACAAATAAAATGAAGGAAAATATAAGAGGAATAGAGTGTAGCTAAAGAGAGACAGGGGGAGGTTGGAGGGGTTGTGATCATTCATGTGTAACTATAGTATACATTACACTAAATATGTACAAGACTGACAGTTCTAATCCTGAATTATTAGAAGAAAATGTTTTGCTAATAGAGAGTTGTCTCACCACCTCTTGATATTGCACTTTGATAGTTAAAAAAAAGTCAAAATAAAGCCAGGCTTTCCATCTAAATAATTCTGAGAGAGAGAAAAGTGACTCTGAAAAGCCTTTATTTGACAAATAGGTTTCTGATACATTAAGCATTTTAAAATTAATAGCAGCTATTGTAAAAAAAAAATCACACATAGAAAAGAACTAACAGGAACTACAAACCAGACAACACAAGTGCATAAATAAGTGAGTATTTTCAGCAGTTTCACAAACTGCACCATTAATTCACCATGGCCACTGAATCATTCCCAAATTATGCCCAGCTTGGAAAATACAGAATCAGTATTTTTTCTAGTCACCATTGTTTCTGGGACACCACCAAACACATCATGTCCTTCAGAGCTCACTACTTATTCTTCCTGTGACTTGCAAATGGCTACTTCAGAGACTCCCTGGCCATTCTGATCAAGCAGCCTCCATCTTCAGTTTACGAGCAGCTCAGTATTACCCTGTCTGGATGGGACATCAAACAAGTGGCAACTGTCAAATGTTTGGTTACTGCCACACACAATGCTGCAAGATGCTCAAAAGATGTGGACACTAGTATTGCAGTAGCGGCTGCTCTGTTTCAGGCCTTTCTGTAGCTTCAGTGGGAACATGTTTGCCATGAAGCTGTGGATCTGTAGAACCATGGATATACCAACTCTGTTATATGGAAATGAAATGTGGGCACTGAAGGAGGCTGAAACTCTAGGCTGACATTTTCAATTCTCATCATTTTTGTCAGCTACTCCATATTAAGTGGCAGTACAAGACCTGAAATGAGAGTATTTGAAGTCAAACTAGCAACTGCCTCCATCAGCAATGTTCAGCTTTCTAGGTATGGAAAAATTATTAGAAAGGAGGAGAAAAAAAATCAGAGGTGTATTTAGCAAGCAGTGCCACTGCATAGCCGGTGATCATATGAGGGCCAAAAGCTTTTGGTGGCATGATAAGACTGCCAGTGACAGACATAAACTAGAAAGAGATTGATCCAGGTGGTGTCAATCTGCAAGGAGGCCATGTTCCTTTGGGATTTGCCAAGGTGATGAATTTAGGGACCACTCGCCTGAGTAAGTGCTCACTGACATAACACTGGCACATTGTGTCCCTTAATCTGAGCAACTATTAATATAGATAAACAAGAAAGACTGTGCATGTGGGTTATCTTTCATTCCTGAAATAAACATTGAGATCTAACCATTGAAGACCACATATAACATTGAGGACTGCAGCATCAAAAATGTGTTTTCTTTTGTTTTAAAGTAATCAGGTATGAACAATCAAGAGTAATGAAGGGCCAGAGACAGTAAATCCTTTTACATAGGTTCTTAATGATTTCTAGCTACACTTTGAGCTGAAGGTGTAAATACCTGCACTAGCTCTGATCAACCTAGTGTGCTAAAAATAGAAGAGTGGCTGCAGTGGCACAAGCAGTGGGAGGGGCTAGTTGTGCCGAGTACATGCCTAGCATCTTGGAAGGGATTGTAGCTGGATCAGCTAGCCCATCCCACCACTTGTGCTGCCATGGCTATGCTTCTAATTTTAGTGGGCTAGCTTGATCAGCGGTAGCACAGGTATGTCACCTGAAGATGGAATTTACATCTCTTGATTGAAGCATAAACATACCCTAACATGAGATCAGTGGAGCATTTATAGTCTTCCTCTCATACAGGGTCACAGCTGGTTAAAACTTGAATAAGGTAGTGGATCTCTCAATCTGACATTTATGCTTCCAGAGCTCCAGAAGAATTTCTGGCTAACTCAGACATCAGCAGCCTGTCCACACCTCTTTTCTAAGGAGACCTGTGCTTTAACTTCCTACTGTATGCATGATCTTGTCTGTTTACTAAATTAGTCATGATATTTACTGGAATCTCTTAATATTTCATGATTTAGATTATCAATTTTGAGGTATCATGCAGAATTAAAGAATGACTGTCAGTGTGGTCTAATAATCCCTATCTTTAAAATTCATTATATACAGCACATATAAACATACACCGTCAAGCTAAGCTATTCATTAATAAGAAGCACTAAGTAGACATGCTAAAACTAAATTGTTCTTCATATGGTAATAAGTGATATTTCTTATTTTAGTAACCATAGTGATGAAAAAGGTTGATTTGACACCCACTGTGAAATTTGCAGACTATTGCAAAGGCACTTTAAGCACTAAAGATCAATACCAGATTAAATGGACTCTTATACAAGATTGATGTTTACAAAAAATGATACACAGTGCCACAGCTATGTCATAAGGGGTATGGTTTTTGATGTTTATTCTTTGTGAAAATCCTCTTCAGTTTTACATTTGTCCCTGCACTTCCAAGTGAGAAACTTTGGCAAAGAAGCTTGACAGACATTTTGGAATCCGGTATCCCATCAGACTTGTAACTTTGACAGATGTTAGGTAGCTCTGGCCTTCCCTCAGTTAATTATGCCATATGGCGGCTAGAGAGTGAGTGCAGTGCCTGTGCAACTTGTCTTGTGGGTCAAGAACTTTAGGTCTATTTTTTCTGAAAAATTAATAGTGAAGAGAAGCTACTGTATTAAAGGCTTATGATAGTACAAAAATTGCTCAAGGATGAGAAAATTATTTTGAGAACTGTCTAATTTCAGTACTAGTGAGTAGTAGAGGACATTTTGGAGGGAGATGGGTGATATCCATCATGAATTATATGCATTGCATACTATTTTTTAGTGTCACATTTCATCAATCTATGAAAACTTTTCATAGCATGGAAGGTATTGTTACTTTACAGTCAACAGTCTGATGGAATGAACCCAGGTTTTGTCTTAGTTAATATTATTCAGCTATGTTTTTACAACAGAAAAAAATCTAGAGATAATAACAACATAAAGCTTTTACATAGAGCTGTGAAAAATGAACACTAAAATATCACTATTCTTATCATTACCAAATTCTAGAATTTAAAAGGTATAGTCCAGTTTCCATCAGAGGAAGAGATGAAGCTGCCACATTTACATTATGTAATTTTGGTGTAATTGTGAGAACTTCATATGTTGACATGTCGGATCTTTCATTTTATAACAGCTGATTTGCCAGAAAAAATATCACACTATATTATTCTTTTTCTGGCTAATGCAAGGGCAGATTGGATACTGTGAATAAAAATCCACAGTTTAAAATGTGTAGATTTAAAATCTCTGCAACTGGCAGATGCACTCTTTTCTGCCTTTGTTGTGAGTATAATATAATATACTATAGTAATGTAACATTGAAGTTTTTGTCCTGCTTTGCTAAATGTAAATTAGGGCTCAATTGTGACAGAACAAGGAATAATGGTCTCAAGTTGCAGTGGTGGAGGTTTAGGTTGGATATTAGGAAAAACTTTTTCACTAGGAGGGTGGTGACGCACTGGAATGGGTTACCTAGGGAGTTGGTGGAATGTCCTTCCTTAGAGGTTTTTAAGGTCAGGCATGACAAAGCCTTGGCTGGAATGATTTAGTTGGGGATTGTTCCTGCTTTGAGCAGGGGGTTGGACTAGATGACCTCCTGAGGTCCCTTCCAACCCTGATATTCTATAATTCTATGATTCTAATTAAATATTGACCTGTATTATGGGTGGTGCAGAATCACACAACACTTCTGCGGGTCTTCCAGTAGTGCCTTAAATGATGTCACTAAAGTCTCTCTCTCTCTCTCTTTCTCTCTCTCATCCTCTTCACACTGAGTGAATTGTGTCTGCAGCACAGTGATTTGTTTTGGTAGGACTCTATTTTGTTTGTTTAAATGTGTTTATGTTAGAGGCGGCAAGGTTAAAGAACAGTTCATTGCACCTGCAACGAATGTTGGTGAGATTTGTGATGGCTGTTAGTTATTGTGAGAGTTCATTGCTGGGTTCTGTCATGGGCTGTAAGCACTCAGGACTACAGCCGGTCAGACATTTTCCAACAGAATGTTTTCTGTCGGACAATGCAGTTTCATCAAAATCAAAATGTTTCACAGGAATGGGTCAGTTTTGATTGTGACCAGACTTAAGGAGGAAACCAGCCAGGTTTTCAGCACCTCTGGTCTCCAAGCTGTGCAGCTGGGAGTACAGCAGGTCTAACAGCCCCAGCTCAAGCTATCACTCTCACTGTTTCTAGGCTCCCTGCTACATGGCAGAGATCCTGGCAGCCCTGAAAATCTAGAAGCTCAGGACTGAGCCAGAGTTCTCATGGCTTCTGGTTCCTAGTTTTTCAGTAATTCTGGGCAGCTCACAGAGTCTTGTCAAGTTTAAAAAATCAGAATTTTCCACAGCATGGGAACTCCAGCAATCTGACCAGCACCATCACCAGGAAAAGGCAGGTCTACGTGACTGGGGACTCCTTACTGAGAAGAATAGACAGGCTAATCCAGAGAACAGAAGGATGTGCTGTCTGCCGGGTGCTAAGATTTGGGATGTGGACCTGAAGCTGAAGAGGATCTTAACGGGAGTGGGAAAGAATCCACTGATTTTCCTTCATGTAGGAACAAATGATATGGCTAGATTCTCACTGGAACGTATCAAGGGAGACTATGCCAGGCTGGGGAAGACGCTTAAGGAAATTGATGGCTCAGGTGATCTTCAGTGGGATTCTGCCTATTCCTAGAGAAGGGCAACAAAGGTGTGACAAGATTATGATGTTCAACAGATGCTCAGGCACTGGTGCTGTAAGGAGGGGTTGGGATGTATGGCCACTGGAAAGCATTCCTGGACAGAGGACTCTTCTCTCGGGATGGACCTCACCTGAGTAAGGAGGGAAATAGACTTCTAGGATAGAGGATGGCACAACTGATTAAGAGAGCTTTATACTAGGAATCTGGGGGAGATGATTGGGAGATGTCCAGGTAATCTCCACGCCGGATTTTAGCAATGAGAGGGAAGAAAACGAAGTAAGAAAGGATATAGCCATGAGTAGGAGAATGGACATAAGGAGGAAGGGTGCTGTACATACCAGTCTAATAGGTGATACTGGTAGTAGAATGTCTGTGCCTAAATGGATAAAGAATGTGAGCGAGGCCAAACAGCAAAAATTAAGATGTTTGTACACTAATGCGAGGAGCCTAGGTAACAAAATGGAGGAACTAGAGCTACTGGTGCAGGAAGTGAAACCAGATATTATAGGGATAACAGAAACATGGAGGAATATTAGTCATGACTGGAGTACAGGTATTGAAGGGTATGTGCTGTTTAGGAAAGACCAAAATAAAGGCAAAGGTGGTGGAGTAGCATTGTATATCAATGATGAGGTAGAATGTAAAGAAATAAGAAGTGATGGAATGGATAAGACAGAGTTCGTCTGGGCAAAAATCACATTGGGGAAGAAAACTACTAGAGCCTCCCCTGGGATAGTGCTTGGGGTGTGCTTTAGACAGCTTGGATATAATTTGGATATGGACAGAGCCCTCTTTAAATGTTTATAATGAAGTAAATACTAATGGAAACTGCGTGATCATGGGAGACGTTAACTTCCCAGATATAGACTGGAGGACAAGTGCTAGTAATAATAATAGAGTTCAGACTTTCCTGGATGCGATAGCTGATGGATTCCTTCACCACGTAGATGCTGAACCAACAAGAGGGGATGCCATTTTAGATTTGGTTTTGGTGAGTAGTGAGGACCTCATAGAAGAAATGGTTGTAAATGACAACCTTGGTTCGAGCGATCATGAGCAAATTCAGTTCAAACTAAATGGAAGGATAAACAAAAATAGACCTGTGACTAGGGTTTTTGAATTCAGAAGGGCTGACTTTAAAACCTTAAGGAAATTAGTTAGGGAAGTGGATTGGACTGAAGAACTTGTGGATTTAAAGGCAGAGGAGGCCTGGAATTACTTCCAGTCAAAGTTGCAGAAACTATCAGAAGCCTGCAACCCAAGTAAGGGGAAAAAAATTCATAGGCAGGAGTTGTAGACCAAGCTGGATGAGCAAGCATCTCAGAGAGGTGATTAAGAAAAAGCACTACAAGGAGTGGAATATGGAAGGGATTAGCAAGGAAAGCTACCTTATTGAAGTCAGAACATGTAGGGATAACGTGAGAAAGGCTAAAAATCAAGTAGAGTTGGACCTTACAAAGAGAATTAAAACTAATAGTAAAAGGTTCTATAGCCATATAAATAAGAAAACAAAGAAAGAAGAAGTGGGACCACTAAACACTGAGGATGGAGTGGAGGTTAAGGATAATCTAGGCATGGCTCAATATCTAAACAAATACTTTGCCTCAGTCTTTAATGAGGCTAATGAGGGGCTTAGGGATAATGGTAGGACGACAAGTGGGAAGGAGGATATAGAGGTAGATATTACCACATCTGAGGTAGAAGCCAAACTTGAACAGCTTAATGGGACTAAATCAGGGGGCCCAGATATTTTTAAGAAAGGAAAAAAAAGTGATCCGGGTAACTACAGGCCTGTTAGTTTGACATCTGAAGTATGCAAGGTCTTGGAAAAAAATCTGAAGGAGAAAGTAGTTAAGGACATTGTGGTTAATGGTAATTGGGACAAAATACAACATGGCTTTACAAAACGTAGATTGTGTCAAACCAACCTGATCTCCTTCTTAGAGAAGGTAACAGATTTTTTAGACAAAGGAAACACAGTTGATCTAATTTACCTCGATTTCAGTAAGGTATTTGATACGGTTCCACATGGGGAATTATTAGCTAAATTGAAAAAGATGGGGATCAATATGAAAATTGAAAGGTGGATAAGGAACTGGTTAAAGGGGAGACTACAATGGGTCACACTGAAAGGTGAACTGTCAGGCTGGAAGGAAGTTACTAGTGGAGTTGCTCAGGGATCGGTTTTGGGACTAATCTTATTTAATCTTTTTATTACTGACCTTGGCACAAAAAGCGGGAATGTGCTAATAAATTTTGTGGATGACACAAAGCTGGGAGGTATTGCCAATACAGAGAAGGACTGGGATATCATATAGGAAGATCTGGATGACCTTGTAAACTGGAGTAATAGTAATAGGATGAAATTTATTCGTGAAAAGTGCAAGGTCATGCATTTAGGGATTAATAAGAAGATTTTTTGTTATAAACTGGGGGTGCATCACTTGGAAGTAACAGAGGAGGAGAAGGACCTCAGACTATTGATTGATCACTGGATGACTATGAGCCACCAATATGATTTGGCCATGAAAAAAGCTAATGTGGTCTTGAGGTGCATCAGGTGAGGTATTTCCAGTAAAGCTAGGGAGGTGTTAGTACCATTATACAAGGCACTGGTGAGACTTCATCTGGAATATTGTGTGCAGTTCTGGTCCCCCATGTTTAAAAGAAAGATGAATTCAAACTGGAACAGGTACAGAGAAGGGCTGCTAGGATGATCCGAGGAATGGAAAACCTGTCTTGTGAAAGGAGACTCCAAAGAGCTTGGCTTGTTTAGCCTAACCAAAAGTAGGCTGAGGGGCAATGTGATTGCTCTCTATAAGTATATCTGAGGGATAAATACCACAGAGGGAGAAGAATTATTTAAGCTCAGTACCAATGTGGACACAAGAACAAATGGATATAAACTGGCCATCAGGAAGTTTAGGCTTGAAAGTTCTGGAACAGCCTTCCAAGGGAAGCAGTGGGGGCAAAAGACATATCTAGCTTCAAGACTAAGCTTGATAAGTTTATGGACGGGATGATATGATGGGATAGCCTAATTCTGGCAATTAATTGATCTTCAACTATTAGCGGTTGATATGCCCCTGTGATGGGATGTTAGATGGGGTGGGATCTGAGTTACTACAGAGAAATCTTTCTTGGGTGTCTGGCTGGTGAGTTTTGCGCACATGCTCAGAGTTTAGCTGATCGCCATATTTGGGGTCAGGAAAGAATTTTCCTCCAGGGCAGATTGGCAGAGACCCTGGGGGTTTTTGCATTCCTCTGCAGCATGGGGCATGGGTCACTTGCTGGAGGATTCTCTGCACCTCAAAGTCTTTAAACCACAATTTGAAGACTTCATTAGCTCAAATATAGGTTAGAGGTTTGTTACAGGAGTGAGTGGGTGAGATTCTGTGGCCTGCGTTGTGCAGGAGGTCAGACTAGACGATCATAATGGTCCCTTCTGACCATAAAGTCTATGATTCTATGATTCTATTCAGGACTGATGAAGTGAGAGCTCTTTTGGGTAGCATCTGGCAGCTTCAATGGATGCTGATAGGAAGGTTCTCACGACCTGTAATACAGCCTCAGCATAAACTTGCCGGATTTGTTTTTGTTCCAACTTATCTGTTTCAGCCTTTGTTTTTTATCACTGGTACTCAAGTTTTTGACCCTCTCTCTGGCACAGTGTGTGAGAAAGCCATGAAAATCTGTGTGGGCAATGGGGAGGAAGGGGCCATTTAGGGACCAATGTGTCAGTGGTCAAAGTTAACATACAATGATAATGATTCACCAGATCCTGGACTCTTTAGCCTGTTGTCCTTTGATGTGTGTTTTTTTTCTAATTTGATTGAGTCTAAGAGTCTGCATGGTAGATGCAAGATTATACTTTGTTGTTGTTGTTGTTGCTGTTTAGGACCTGGGAGACCTCTGACACTGCCTTAGTGATGTGATGGTTTGTCCAAGATAGTGGCTGGCTGTAATGTCCTCAGTATTGACACTGAATCCAAAGACCAGGTTCAAGGTGTGCCTGTCTATATGAGCAAGGTCAGAGATGACCTGCAAAAGTTCTAGGGAAGCAAGTGAGGAGATGATATTTTGGGTTATTGCATTTGTGGCCCTGTCAACAGGAATGGTGAAATCTCCCAGAATGGCAAGTCTAGGTGATCAACATCACTGATAAGGTCACAGATAGCTCCTTTCTGAATCCTTTCATTTTAAGCAGTCAGTAACTGAGCCAACAAGCTGTCAGCTTTGGCTCTGGTCTGTATTGTTAAATGAATGAATTCCCACAACTCCTTATCCTATCTGAGATTGGCTAAGTAGCCTTGCAGGGGTTACGTAAATTAGCATGGAGCTTGTGTTGTCATCCAAGCAGGTCTCTGTGATGCAAACTGTATCAGGAGTTTCATCACCGATGAGCTCATGTATTGTTTGTTGTTGGTTGGCAATGTATATTGCATTGATCAGCATCAATTTTAGTTCAAACAGCTTTGCTCTGCCTTCATTAAGCACACATTTTAGTAATGGTCTTGTGCAATGGCTAGGTAGTAGAGGCCTGGTGTGTTAATTTTCATATCTGCTCTGCAGTTTCACTGGATAGTTGCTCCCAATATGGGCTGGGAAAGGTGAAGTACCTCACTGAATTGAGGAAAGGCAGTCTGCTTCACTAATGCCACAAACAAGACCGGTCTGCTGGACCCCTTTAGGCACCATGACCTGGCTGACTCCTGGGAATGGAACAAGCTGGAGCAGTCTATTCCTGGAGTAGCGGTGGTCATGCTGGAAGCATGATGGCTAGAGCTTTCAAAAAACAACAACAACAACAACAACAAAAACCTGCACTGCAAATTCACCAAAACCCAAAATATTTCAGCCAAAAACCAAAATATCATAATTTAGAAATGCTATCATGGTGCCTCATGGGAAATGCATTTCAGATGCTCAACGCTCCCATTCTCCTCTATAGCCCAGGCTCCCTGGTCAAACTACATCTCCCATAATGCACTGTTTTGGTCCTTCTTGGAGAGGAAAGGTGGCCTATCATGGGAGTCCCTGGCTATGGTGCACTGTGGGAGATGTAGTCCAGCTGGGGATCTTTGACAATAGATGAGAGGGAGGAAATGAGGCATGCAAACTATGTCTCCAGTGACACACTATGGCATCACTATCAAACAGAACTATTTCAATTTTCAGGTATTTGGTTTTGTTGGTAAAAAAAACACATTTTTTTTGGAAACATTCCATTTAATTGATTAAATCACTGGGAATTAGACAAGGGTCTTCTCAAAATCCCACCAGTTGTCTATCTGCATTTGAAGGTGCCTAAATACCATGAAAATCTAGCTGAAGGCTCCTTCATCATAAGACAGGCAGAATCTTTTGGGAGCCTCCATTCTGGTGGTGGTTCTCTTGCTGGAGGGAGGGGCTGGCAGAGGACAAAATCTCTCTCATTTCTCAGTTTCAAATTTTCAAAAAGGGAAAACTATCCCCTCCTGTGTTGCTGCGTCCCCAACCGGGGGAAAGGAGGGAGAGAATTGCCAAAGGAACAGAGACTGGGCTCCTTTCAAGGTGCTCAGGTTCTCCTGCTCCTTGCAGTGGGGCTTGTTTCAAAGGTAGTGAGCTGCTCACTGCTGTTGCTGCTGCTGCTGTGTCCCTGACTGAAGGTGAGAATGCTATCACTGGGGTTTGCGACTGTAAGATGATCACTACACTTACTGATATGTAGAACTCTATTCTTTGAAATCCCCAGATACCCCATTGTTAAATTGTGCATAAACTTACTAAGTTATTACCACTTTTGATGTTAAAAATACCTAGATACATGACTAATGTGAAGTGCAGATTAGATTTTGGCATAAACATTGTGGACATAGAGCCATCATCACATCCTTTATAATTACATTTTCCCCCTGCTTTCTAGTAGGTTGAATGTTTACATCTTCATAACAGTGTACAAATGCTGCCTATGTTCACAGAAAGTTTTATATTCCTCTTTCATGAGCTTTTTAAAAAAAAAACATTTTATCCTTCCCTTTCTACAAAGGTCTGCAGGAATGAGTTGACTAACAATTTCTGGTTTGATCGGAAGCAGAAGAGTCAACTGTACTTAGTCATAGTAATTGAACCTTGCAGTCATGTTTTAGAATGTTTTTCCCCTGTAACATGCCACAATATGAGGACTATTGGCACCACGGGAATTGGGAAAAAAGCTACACATTGAGTAAAAAAAAAATGAAAGAAATGATATAATGAAAGCCAAAATGATGTGTGCTTATAAAAACCCTTATGTATGGTTTTGTAATACAAAAATCATTCATCTATTGTTACCTACACAGAAATAGGATTATATTACTATTATCTTGACCTATTTCCAACACCCTTCACCACCGGTTATTTGGTATATCCAGTTGTTATAGCATATTGTTAATCAAAATTGTAAGATCTTGGTGCATGACTTCTTCTTACTACTTGTTTATAGACTACCTTGAACAACTTTGTGAACAAGGACCACTAACAGGGAGCTTTGTGAACAGGGACTGCTAACCAGGGAGTTTTGAGAGGGAGTTCTCCAAGTGAAGGAGGAGCAAATACAGAATCCTTGGGGTAAGTGGCTGCATGTAGTGTGTGTTTGTGTTTGGGGGTTACTTGCTGTGTGCTGAGCTTGTGTTTGTTTGTTTGTTTGTTTGTTTGTTTGTTTGTTTGTGTGTTTGTTTGTTTGTTTGAAGAACTGTGTGCTGTGGCTGGCAGTTGGAAGCTGTGATCTTCGAAACAAAGTTTGAAATTTAGAAGCCTCTGTTCATTGACTGAGCCTTAGTCAGGGGGCGGGGCTATACAGGCAGAAGCCCAGCAGCAGAGTGGGGGCTATCCTGTTTATTGTACTCACCGTAGCATGTATGATTAACTGCCCTGTGGGCAGATGGCGTATGTGTGCATTTAATGCAAGTAGCTCCTGGACGTCAGAGACCATGTACAGGCTTTGGAGGCCAGGGTAGCGGAACTGGAGGAGCTAAGGGAGGCAGAGAGGTATGCTGATGAGTCTTTCTGGGACACTGTAGATTTGTCCCACCTCTGGTCAGACAGCCCCTGCACTGCTAAGGAGGATGAAAGGCCCAGAGAAGGAGAGCAGTCAACGGGAACAGAGGGAAACCTTCCCTTAGCTGGGACCGATCCAGATGATGTTGGGGTATCCTCTCACACTGAGATTACCTCTCCGGGGGAGGGAACTCCAGTCATTAGGAAAACGCAGGTGTTAGTAATGGGAGATTCGATCATTAGAAACATAGATAGCTGGGTTTGTGATAACTGGGAGAACCATATGGTGACTTGCTTGCCTGGTGCGAAGGTTGTGGATCTCTTGTGGCATCTAGATAGACTTATGTGTAGTGCTGGGGAGGAGCCCAGGATTGTGGTACATGTAGGTACCAATGACGTAAGGAAGGGTAGGAGAGATGTCCTGGAGGCCAAATTTAGGCTGCTAGGAAAGAGACTGAAATCTAGGACCTCTATGGTGGCATTCTCAGAAATGCTTACAGTTCCACACGCAGGGACAGGAAGGCAGGCAGAGCTTCAAAGTCTCAATGTGTGGATGAGACGATAGTGTAGAGAGGAGGGATTTAGATTTATTAGGAACTGGGGAAACTTTTGGGATGTGGGGGGCCTATACAGGAAGGATGGGCTCCACCTAAATCAAAGTGAATCCAGACCGCTGGCACTTAACATTAAAAAAGTTGCAGAGCAGTTTTTAAACTAAGAGATGGGGGAAAGCCGATTGCAGCAGAGGTGCACGTGGCTTGGACAGAGACTTCTCTTAGTCCTGGTCTACACTGGGGGGTGTGTGTGTTGACCTAAGATACGCAACTTCAGCTACACGAATAGCGTAGCTGAAGTCAGCGTATCTTAAGTCAACTTACCTGGCCATGAGGACGGCGGCAAGTCGACCGCTGCCACTCCCACGTCGACTCCGCTTCCGCCTCTCGTGAGCTGGAGTTCTGAAGTTGACGGGGAATGTGTTCGGGGATCGATTTATTGCATCTAGACGAGACATGATAAATCAATCCCTGATAGATCGATCACTACCCACTGATCCGGCGGGTAGTGAAGACCTGCTCTTAGAGGAGAGTCGATTGATAGAGGTTCTCTAGGTTTTAGTCAGGAGGAAAAGATGGAAGAGGATAAAATATGGGCCAGATCAGACAAGAAACATTCACATAAAGAATCTGACACATCAGAAAAGGGCAGACAAATAAACAGTGACATGTTTTTAAAGTGCTTGTACACAAATGATAGAAGTCTAAATAATAAGATGGGTGAACTAGAGTGCCTTGTGTTAAAGGAGGATATTGATATAATAGGCATCACAGAAACCTGGTGGAGTGAGGACAATCAATGGGACACTATCATTCCAGGGTACAAAATATATTGGAAGGACAGAACAGGTCATGCGGGGGGGGGGAGTGGCACTATATGTGGAAGAAATTGTAGAATCAAATGAAATAAAAATCTTAAATGAATCCACATGTTCCATAGAATCTCTATAGATAGTAATTCCGTGCTCTAATAAGAATATAACAGTAGGGATCTATTATCGACCACCTGACCAGGACAGTGATAGTGATGATGAAATGCTAAGGGAGATTAGAGAGGCTATCAAAATAAAGAACTCAGTAATAATGGGGGATTTCAATTATCCCCATATTGACTGGGTACATGTCACCTCAGGACAAAATGCAGACAAAATTTCTTGATACTTTAAATGACTGCTTCTTGGAGCAGCTGGTACAGGAACCCACAAGGGGAGAGGCAACTCTCAATCTGGTCCTGAGTGGAGCGCAGGATCTGGTCCAAGAGGTAACTCTAACAGGACTACTTGGAAACAGTGACCATAATATAATAACATTTAACATTCCTGTGGTGGGAAGAACACCTCAACAGCCCAACACTGTGGCATTTAAATTCAGAAAGGGGAACCATGCAAAAATGAGGAGGTTAGTTAAATAGAAATTAAAAGGTACAGTAACTAGAGTGAAATCCCCGCAAGCTTCATGGACACTTTTCAAAGACACCATAATAGAGGCTTAACTTAAATGTATACCCCAAATTAAAAAACACAGTAAAAGAACTCAAAAAGAGCCACTGTGGCTTAACAACCATGTAAAAGAAACAGTGAGAGATACAAAGGCTTCTTTTAAAAAGTGGAAGTCAAATCCTAGTGAGGTAAATAGAAAGGAACATAAACACTGCCAACTTAAATGTAAAAATGTAAAAAGAAAAGCCAAAAAGGAGTTTGAAAAACAGCTAGCCAAAAACTCAAAGGGTAATAACAATTTTTTTTAAGTACATAAGAAGCAGGAAGCCTGCTAAACAACCAGTGGGGCCCCTGGACAATCAAGATACAAAAGGAGCACTTCAAGATGACAAAGTCATTGCAGATAAACTAAATGAATTCTTTGCTTCCGTCTTCATGGCTGAGGATGTTAGGGAGCTTCCCAAACCCGAGCCATCTTTTGTAGGTGACAAATCTGAGGAATTGTCACAGACTGAAGTGTTACTAGAGAAGGTTTTGGAATTAATTGAGAAACTTAACAGTAACAAGTCACCGGGACCAGATAGCATTCACCCAAGAGTTCTGAAAAAACTCAAATGTGAAATTGAGGAAATATTAACTCTGGTTTGTAACATGTCTTTTAAATCAGCTACTGTACCCAATGACTGGAAAATAGCTAATGTAATGCCAATATTTAAGAAGAGCTCTAGAGGTGATCCTGGTAATTACAGACTGGTAAGTCTAATATCAGTACTGGGCAAATTAGTTGAAACAATAGTAAAGAATAAAATTGTCAGACACATAGAAGAACATAAATTGTTGTGCAAAAGTCAACATGGTTTCTGTAAAGGGATATCATGTTTTACTAATCTATTAGAAAGAAAAGGAGTACTTGTGGCACCTGAAGTGAGCTGTAGCTCACGAAAGCCCATGCTCATATAAATTTGTTAGTCTCTAAGGTGCCACAAGTACTCCTTTTCTTTTGCGGATACAGACTAACACGGCTGCCACTCTGAAACGTAATCTATTAGAGTTCTTTGAGGGGGTCAACAAACATGTGGACAAGGGGGAATCCAGTGGACATAGCATACTTAGATTTCCAGAAAGCCTTTGACAAGGTTCCTCACCAAAGGCTCTTACATAAATTAAGTTGTCATGTGATAAGAGGGAAGATCTTTTCATGGATTGAGAACTGGTTAAAAGACAGGGAACAAAGGATAGGAATAAATGGTAAATTTTCAGAATGGAGGGGGTAACTGGTGGTGTTCCCCAAGGGTCAGTCTGAGGCCCAATCCTATTCAACTTGTTCATAAATGATCTGGAGAAAGGGGTAAACAGTGAGGTGGCAAAGTTTGCAGATGATACTACACTGCTCAATATAGTTAAGACCAAAGCAGACTGTGAAGAACTTCAAAAAGATCTCACAAAACTAAGTGATTGGGCAACAAAATGGCAAATGAAATTTAATGTGGATAAATGTAAAGTAATGCACACTGGAAAAAAAATAACCCCAACTATACATACAATATGATGGGGGCTAATTTTGCTACAACTAATCAGGAGAAAGATCTCGGAGTCATCCTGGGTAGTTCTCTGAAGACGTACACGCAGCTTGCAGCAGCAGTCAAAAAAGCAAATGGGATGTTAGGAAACATTAAAAAAGGGTTAGAGAATAAGATGGAGACTAACTTATTGCCCTTATATAAATACATGGTACGCCCACATCTTGAATACTGCATACAGATGAGGTCCCCTCATCTCAAAAAAGATATACTGGCATTAAAAAAGGTTCAGAAAAGGGCAACTAAAATGATTAGGGGTTTGGAATGGGTCCCATATGAGGAGAGATTAAAGAGGCTAGGACTTTTCAGCTTGGAAAAGAAGAGACTAAGTGGGGATATGATAGAGGTATATAAAATCATGAGTGGTGTGAAGAAAGTGAATAAGGAAAAGTGATGTACTTGTTCCCATAATATAAGAACTAGGGGCCACAAAATGAAATTAATGGGTAGCAGCTTTAAAGCAAATGAAAGGAAGTTCTTTTTCACGCAGCACACAGTCAACCTGTGGAACTCCTTGCCTGAAGAGGTTGTGAAGGCTAGGACTATAACAGGGTTTAAAAGAGACCTGGGTAAATTCATGGAGGTTAAGTCCATTAATGGCTATTAGCCAGGATGGGTAAGGAATGGTGTCCCTAGCCTCTGTTTGTCAGAGGGTGGAGATGGATGGCAGGAGAGAGATCACTAGATCACTACCTGTTAGGTTCACTCCCTCTGGGGCACCTGGCATTGGCCACTGTCGGTAGACAGGATACTGGGCTGGATACTGGGCTGGATGTATCTTTGGTCTGACCCAGTATGGCCATTCTTATGTTCCTAAAAGAGCCCCAGTGCCTAAGTAGGACCTTTGGGTGCAAGGACATAATAATAATAATAATAATAATAATAATAATAATAATAATAATAATAATTAATAAAGAAAACAACTTGATTCTATATGTTAAAAGTACTTGCAGTAGCACAAAAGGAAGTATTTGCACTTTCTAACTTTCCCAGAATTACCAGTACAACATATATATATAACTTATAAAACTCATAGTTGTTTGCTGGCCTCCACTGTTGTTAATAAAATTAAAACAAGGCAAAACAGAAGGATTTTGTTTCTATCCTGGTAGCTTCTTTTATGGTCTTTGGTCAGACAAAAGAATATATATATATATATATATATATATATATATATATATATAGCCACTGAGTCCAGTTCTAAGAATTTCTCTGGTCACTCCTATGGGATTCCACATCCAAATTCCCCCTGTGGAGTAATTTACTATTAGGCATGGATGCCTATTTGTTTAGTGAGGAATTCTAGGTGGCACAGGCCCAGTGTGGTGACTGTGCGACACCTCATTTTTTGTCTCCTGAGGTAGGCAGTATCCCTATGTAATTCCCAACTATCAGAACAACCTTCCAGGGGCATAGATGCTTGTCCAGCCACAACTTACAGCAGTCTGAAGTTCCTGTAAATTACTTCGGGAATCAGAATGGTTTTGGTTGGTCTTGGGGACAGGGGAATGCAAACATGGTTTAGAGCTGCCTTTTCCTCTCTTCCCACTTTAGCAGCATTGAGAATATCTTTGTTGTAACTACTGAGGCCCAAGTCCATTACCTGGAAACAGTTGTCAATTACTTACTTCATGACTTGAGCTTCAGTCATTTGAAAAATACATTACATTTTAAAGTGATAAAGAGAAACACAGCTATACAAAAATCTACCAACCAACTAGCTTTAGTTATTAGACAACTCAAATTTATAGTATAGAAAAGTCATATTACTTTATCCTGTATATAGTGCCTTCTATATTTGGCCATAAGACATCTCCTCTAAAATGACAGAATAAAAGATGGGACAACAAAGTATTACACTTGAAGTATGTTGGCAAAATTCATTGTGTGTGACAGTGAATCTTAATCTCTTCTGGTGCTCTGTACTCTTCAAAGATGGAAAACCACTCTGAAAATCACAGGGGTTTTATTCTGGTGTCCAAGAGATGTCATTGCACAAACACACTCATTAAATTGATCATTCCGTAGTTTAGTTTTGGAAAACACACTGCTAACCGCTATTTTGAATCTCACTCACAAAATCTGGCAATGTTGCATCCCTAAATCTATGTTTACTTCTTCCTGCATTAATTGGCATGGATGTCTCTTTATTTAGAGAGGTATGTAGCAGCCCTTGTTTGCTGATTGCCGATACTATCAATACTAAAACATTGCAAAAAAGTACGTTTTTAATATCAGTTTGTCAAAGATCAATATTTTGAATGAACTACAAGGAATATTTTGTAAGAACTGCACAGAACAAAGAAAATGCACTGCTAGTTTAGGGATTAATAAGAGTGAAAGAATATGTTTGCCTGGGAAGGTATTTGCTCATTGAAACAAGCTACACAGAGGAGAGAGAGAGAAATAGTTCTCTATTAGGAAATGATCCTTACAATTATTCTTTTGGCTTATACTGAGTGTAGATTCAGTTTAATAACTGATGTGTCCTAGACTGGGAGGGCTGCAAATGACTGTATCCTGCACATTTGGAGGTTTAACATATGTTTAACAGATCTTCTCCATCTGTAATGTCTATGATATTAAGATCAAGGAAACTAAGAAATGATGTGTGCTGTGGGATGTGAGGATTGAGGCCAAAGGCTACCACTGCTTCTGAATGGTGCTTAGAGCTAGTCTTTGTCAAAAACAAGGAAACATCATCTTTGATGCTGCCCCAATATACAGTGCACATTAGGCATTTCATAGGAAGCTAGGACTACCCAAATTCAATGAAATGAAAATGAGAGACTTTATCTTAGAGGTGCAATGCAAAGATTTTAATAATCATTAATACAATAAATTGCTCTTTAGTAATACTTAGGGGTGATGGAACAGACCTCAAATAAGGCTTACACAGAGTTAGAACTGTTGGAAAGTTCATTTTTAAATTATTTTGAATAAGAAAAATCATGTATATTTATCAACATGCCTTTAACCAGTGCTTTACAAATTTTTAATAAGGCATCCATTGCTCCAAAGGATTTATAATTTATAGGTTGGATTGTGGCTGGTACATCAGAGGAGCCTTCCTTCACACTTGCATAGTCCACATAAACTTGGCCAAAATTAAAATCCTTGCACTCAAGGGGAACACAGGGACTGCTCCCTCTCTGTTTTCCTGTGATGCAATCCATCCCAAGAGGAAGGGAGGGTTAATGGCCTCACTTTACTTTATAGTAACCTGAAGAGCCTGCCTGTCACATTGGAGTTGGTGCTTATTGCATCAGGAGTTCTTACTCTGTGCACTGAGGAAGTCTGGGAGGAAATCTGTTTCCATCAGCCATATCCACCAGATAGCTACACTCAGCCTCTTAGTCTGAGCTGTGTGCAATATGTTACCTAGCAGAATCAAAATGATGAGTTACTTTGCTATGGATTGTTGCCAGATTTTCATGACTACAGTGCCAATTGTTCCTGAACTGTGCTGACTAAGGACTATTTTAAATTTTGGTCACACAGTCAGTCCATGTATCTTGAAAGAAAAAAAGAACGGCTGATATGGTAGATAAAGGACTGAAACATTTGTCTTTCATCAACACCAGTTAGTGTAAACTCAGGTTTCAATAGAGCTTATGCCAATTTATGCCAATGGTGAAATTCTGAACACACTGAAATCAGTGGCAAAACTTTTATTGACTTCAATTGAGCTAGGGTTTCACTTGGCTCAGTATCTGGTGTTCTCCATTTTTTCTGCTCCTGCATTATCAGCAGTCAAAACTGTTTCCTAGAACATGGCTTCAGTTAAACACCAATTACAACAATCAGTGAAGTTCAGCAACTTTTCCTGGAATAATAATTTAATGCTTCTTTAAATGTGTTAAGCAGCAGTTTCATTCCAGTTATTTCTAAAATGAAATCTGTTCTGCACTATGCTATATGCTTTAGGATCTGGCCCTGGCCTTATTCAAGTCAATAGCAAAACTGGCATTGAGTTCAAAGGTGTACAGTAAAGCCCTTAATAAGAGCAAAAATGTCTGTGTGGAGATAAAATGGAAGCTTTGAGTTCAAAGGTCTTTGAAATAAAGTGGAATCAACTATTTATGGCTTTTAGAGTCTTCCACATCACAGGAAAAGTACTATGATTTCCTTGAAATCAAAAGTTTTAAAATATATTACACCACTCCAACATCCATCCCCCTACAATCAAATCCAAAAATTATCCCCCCCAAAAGTAAACAAACAAACAAATAAATAAATAAAAACCTCTACATTGATGAAAATCCAAGTAATGTGTTTTTAGGATATTGCAGTGCAATACAGGGACATCAGTTAGAAAAACAGAGGTATTCTGTCTCCAGATATATCACTTACATTTATGTGTACCTGGATATTGCCATGGAATTTAAGTGAAAATGTCACTTACATTGAAATCAATGATTTCACGTGCTCACTGTAAATTCCCAGTTATAGGCATTCATGTGGGTTCCAGGGTATGGGATCAATGTGCACAGATCAAAAAGAAGGTAAAGGGTGAATGAATTAAATAGAATATAATACATGTTTTAAAGGAGGAAAAGGTTATCACCCCATTTGCCAGTCTTTGTTTTGTTTATCTTAGCCCCCCTTCCTTTTTAACATACTGTGTAATTCCTTAATTCTCAAGGAACAAATCTAGTTGTCTTTGGATCTCACTTATATTTATTGTTTCCCATGCCTCGTTCAGTAAATTATTCCTTATTTTTTATCTTATAAATTGAACATTTTTCTCCTAAACTCCATTGTTAGGGGGCTTATTCCTTCACCCACTTACTTCCCTGGTCCTTCTCGCATGAATAGAGAGCAACAATACCCGATGTCCAAAGGTGCAAACAATTCGATGTTTATTGGGGTGAACTTCCAGCAAGCGTGATTCCAATTTCCTTCCTTAGTATCTCCCTTCCCAGCTCTGTCACCACAGAGCCTTACACCTGTGTCCCTGTTCCCATTCCTGCCCTTAGACAAACATGATTCCAATTTCCCCACCACCATTCCCTGGTCCCATCCCGATCCCGCCCCCAACACACACCCACTTCCTGATTGACTGCAGACTATATAGTAAAACTTGAGTTCTGCTTAGCTATACCTTAACCAATCATTTTCCTGAAATTTAACTAACCAATCCTAGCATATTGTAACATGATTATTTAACCAATTATATCCCACCACCTTAATTAGTTTACACCCAGCAAAATTAATTATACAGCAGACAGAGACAATTACAGAACCAGACAGAGATTATACAGACAAACAATAGCAAAGTGGGAACTACAATGACAAAACAATACAGAAGTGAGTATTTCACATCCCAGCTATTGATTAGTGAGTTCTTGCCAGACAGGATGCTATCAAACTAAGTTTCCTTTTACATCTTCTAGGCACTTCCCTTTCTCTGGAGGCTATAGGCATTATCAGGACAGGGTTGTATTCCTAACAGCTCAATAGCGTCTTATTTCAGTGTGACTAGGTTGGAATGCGAGGCTGTGACCTTCGCTTCCCAGTTTATGGCTGCCTCTGCTGCTTAGCCAAAGGCCTTAGCCTAAGAACAGGGCCTCAGACTGTCACAGTAAGAGAAGGCCCTTACACTGGCAGACAGTGATTTTGATTCTTTCTTTTATACCTCTATAACTAGCCAAGTGATAAGAATACACCTAAATTCTTAGACTATAGGCCTTTACAGACAGGCCTGAATATCATATCATAACATCCCTATTTACTTCTTGTCTGATATTTAGATTATGTCCTGTGTTTTTGATCTTTTTATAGTACAATTAAACTTCATAAACTTCAACAATTTCTCCTTCCTAATTTTTAGAGATGGAGTCCAAAGCAAAGCTCTGATGTGTTCTCAAGGAAACTTTGAGGTATAAATTTGATTTTAATTCTTAACCCCTATCTCCATAGGAGGCCAAACTAGATCCCACAACCAGAACCAAAGAAAGTTTAGATCTGGATCAAACTTTGGGGTTGGTACTAGCTCTAATGACCTCTGTGAGGTCACCTCAAAGTATCTTCTTTTCCAATCAGAATAACACAAACCCTTAGCATTTGTTCACAACTTAGTTTTTTGTGACCTGATAGCTCATCTGTTTACTTCATCCTCTCCAGTGCAATTATGTCCTTCCTATTCTCTGCTCCAAACACTCAAGATAAGAAGCGAGGTTAATTATACCCATCTTTGGTGTAATTTATGCTTTAACCTTGGACTTGACATTTATTCTGCCATCTCCTCCTCTGCTCTCACCAATTTATTCAAACTTGTGGCCTTAAAACAAAATAAAAATGATAAATCTACCTCATGGTCATTACTTATATCTCAGTTTTCAATCCCTTAATGAAGTGTTGGGCAGTTGAGATTGTTATATGCATATGCATCATTTGAGCATTACACATTTAATAATGACTATGAGATGACTACTTAGCAATAAATTAATAACCACTTATGAACAAAAATGATTACGCCAAATTTATGTTTAAAAGTCATTTTAACTGTAAGGGAATTGACTCAATTTTCTAGAGATTTAAAGGTGGTAAATGGATAAATTCAAGTAACTCAAATACCTTGTTAGAATAAACTGACATCCATTTACTTTTAATAGTCCCTTTCATTACAATATTTTTTTTTCCTATGGGATGATCAGAGGATTGGGCCCATGCATGCTTATCAAACAGAATGTAAAAAGAAAAGACAAACGATTTCTCCAGAAAAATCTGATCACTTATTCAGTTGGCTCCATTTTCCAAAGCTGCCTTTGAAATTCTTTTTATTAACCATTGGACTCCAGTTGTACAGTGGCAGAAAAAGCACCCAAGTGAAATAACCGATAAGAACTTCATTCTTAGCAATATGATGGGGGGAAAAATAGCCATTTCCTGATGGCAATATTTGTATGATTTAGTCAATGAAAATAAACCATGCCTGCCCTTTAACCATAAAAGCTTGTTATTTCATAGGGGAGAATACTAAGAGCCAAATTCTGAAATGTCGACTCCCAGCTGAGTAGTAGTTTATTTCACAAGAAGTCCTTTTAGGCCAGATTCTGCTGTCCTCTTAAAGGTGCAGCTTAAAAATCGCAAATCAATGGGCCAGATTCTGATAATCTTACTAACCTTGTACTTTCTTTCCTCCATGAGTAATCACACTGATTCTGGTAAGTGATAGAACTTTTGGGGGTTTGTCAGAGCTGGACGAACTATTTTCCGTAAACAACTGCAACCAATGGCACTACTCAGAGTGAGGTGCTTCTCCAAGTATCAGAATCTGGTCCATTGGAATCAATGAGTGTGACCCTGTGCCTCAAAGAGGCCATCGTGAGGCCCCAGAGGGCTGCCTAAATTACAGCATCCTGTCCTATATATTCTATGTGCGGCTATGACGCTCAGAAAGCCTACTGCATTAATTGCTATGGCTCCACCTCCAGCATGTTCTTCCCGCATTAGCCCCCACCTCTGATACCCACAACACTATGCCAGGGCTTGAAGTATGGATCTCATAAAGAATTATAACCTGCCTTGTGTCAAGCTTGTGCCAGGGGGGAATTCCCCTTGACTGGATCTGGGTCTCTAACTATCCTTTTGCAAGGTTACTAGCAGAGGGGAGAATCTCTCTCAATGGGACTACCTGCCAAGTGCTGCCAAGGCACTGCTTAATAAAAATAAAGGGATTAAGATCTGTTCTAATGGTAATTGCACCTGAGGAAAAAAATATCACTTACACACTCATATCAGAGAGAGATGCCTGTAACTGAAGCATTTGACTTTCTCTCTGTCTTTCTTTCTCTTCTCACTGCCAAGCTCTCCTTTTACAACATCTCCAGAATATGTCCCATTCTCTGTAACTCCACTGCTAAAACTCTAGTGCACATCCTGTTTCTCCAGCCTTGCCAGCCAAAACATTCAAAAATTATGACCCAGGCCTTCCAAAATCGTGAAATTGGCTTAAGAATCGTGAGATTTTTAAAAAAATACATTTTTGGTAGGGGTTTTTTTTTTGGATATTGGCATTTCAGTTATATTCTGGGCTTGTTTTCAAGCTATTCTCCATAACCAAGAGGGCTAGAAACTGATTTTTTAAAATGAAAGATGAGGTTCTTCCATAATTTCAAAATTCTAGAAGCTTGGGTTTTAAGAAAAGCATAACATGTCATGAAAATCCTGATAAAATTGGAAGAGATGGCAACCCAGATTCTCTCATTTGGTGCCTGATCCTGAGCCGCCAATGAAGTAAAGGCACGGCCACCTCCATAGGCTAAAATGTGCTTGTAAAGATTAGGTTGAATTATGGTTTTAGTTGACTCTTAAATTATTGAAATTAATTACTTGGTCCATAGAGATCTTTCCTTCAGGGAAATGATCGTCCTCAGAGGTTTAGTGTCCAGTAGTCCTGGAAAGACATGAACCAGAAGTCATAAAGACCAGGTTGGATCAGGTTCTATTCTTGACATTGAAAACATTTGATTTCTTGCATTATCTATGGGGTAAAACATACCTTGTTGGCATTATTTATATATGATATTAGCATTTATTCTACCATCTGTGCTTACTCTTAACCCGAAAGGAGGCATTAAAGTAAAAAATGGATGGAAAATATTTTTTTCATTTATTTTGCATTAATTCTCTTGTTTGGCTCAATTGACTTTAAGGTTATCACCATGAGTACCTCAGAAGGCTGATTTTGGCATTAAGCCCTAACAGTTACATTATGCCTAACTGCAAGGACAGCGGGGTTGAGGATAAGGGTAGATTCATTTATAGGACATCCCACCTCTAATAAGATCCTCTTACAGCAATAACTTTCCAAGTGCTAGCAAATTGTTTCTAATGATTGGCCACAGAGCCAAGGTCTATGATCTTAAACTTAATAGAGCCCATATAAATACCAACACTATCCCTTTCTTGGGAATTTCTACCACTTTTTTTGTTAAGATAGGAAAATGCATCTAATATCAAATGAAGTTGCACTGGGGGGATTAAAGATTATTATTAATATTCCAACCTAATGAGGTAACCAAACGTTATGGTGTGAAGTGCCATGGGCTGTTCTTATTATTATAGATTGATGGACCTTGAAGCCTGATAACATTATGTTCACTTTATAACTACTACTCTTTTATTAGACAGCTTTTTTTCCTTCATTTTTGAAGATATTCAACTTTGGATCATGCAAGGATCCCAAATAGAAATGTATTAAAATATACAGTAAATACATAATTTAATCATGTTTCTCTTTGAAGAAAAGTATGTAATGCATAAATGACCCCAAGGAGGTAATATTTTAGATGAATTTTTGAGTTCAATATTTTCCAGTAGATTGGATTTATTCCTTATTTGATTTGCATATGAGCCTCACACTATATAAAATGTATATTTTGAAAGCTACAGAGCTAATGATGCTTCCAGTTCTTTTTAAAAAACAACTCTGAATTAAAGATACACCACACACTTTTTATGTAGGGGAAACATGTAAAAATGAATCAAGTTCTTTATTTTAGTTAAATTATTTATTTAAGTTAAATTTATTTAAGTTAAATTAAATGACATCTGTCAAACATACCAACTGAGGCTTAACTTTACATCTTGACAAATTCTGCTCCCAGAGATTATTTATGAATTAGAGAGGGTTACTTGGCTTGGCTTATCCTGCCCTTTCTCTCAGCTCTGTGTCCCACCTCTCTGATCTACTGATTATGATTTAATTCCCAGTTAGCATTCTGTGGATTGGGAGAATTTTGCCTTGTGACCAGAACCAGAAATATTACAGTTATTATGAACACCGTGGTGTGCACGAAGGAGTCAATTACATTTAGGAAAGGCCTTCTGTCATTGTCATATTTTTGTTATCATAGTTAGCAAAATTGCAACATTCAAACCCAGCAAAGTAGAGAGAGAGAGTATAATGCTGAAACTAATCAGTTTTCAAGTGTGGGGTGGGGGGAGAGTCTGTGATTGCTGCAAATTGGAAAAAAAAAGGTTTTCACGTTTTTGATGAAAACCTGAAACAGTTTGATGAAAATGAAAAATTTTCATTTTTGTTGAACTTTTTGTAGGAAAAAATAATTTGTTGCTTTAGTATAGACTCAACCAGGGCCCTGTTGTGCTAGACATGACACACAGTTAAAGAAATGATCATCCATTTGTTTATAATCTAAACATATGACAAGAAACAAGAACTGGACACAGCAAACAGGTTTGGGATGAGATATAAGGTTACAATGAGACAATGTGATCAGTGAAATAAGCAGCAGGCAGAAGTGCTAGAATTACACATTCCTGGAATTATTTTTATAGTATTTGACACAGAACACTGTACTCCAGGGTGATTTAAATAAGGCCTGATCCTCAGGTGGCATAAATAGGCTTAGCTCCATTGTTAACTGCCCTTGTGTATGTTAGGTAGCTTAAACAGCCAAATATGCATAATCAAAGAGGTTGCTAAATGATGCAGAAGTAAACTTTACTATCTAAAAGAACTGAGTGATAAAATAAAAACAGTAGGGAGAGTGGCAAGCAGTGACCATGAACAACTTGATTTAAGCATAATAAGGAATAGGAGAGTTCTCTGACTTCAGCACTGAATTATGGCTGGATTCTCATCCACCCTAAGGCCAATGTACACTGCTCTAGTAGCATAAAGTAGATTTCAGAGTGTGTAAATATAATTTACTGTAATTTGCTCCCATTATGAGGCCTCTAGCCACTTCTAGAGTGTAAAATCATCTTAATGTTAATGATAATCAAAGACTTTGTTGTCACGAAAGCAAACTTGGGGGAATTAAGACATTTTGGGACAGATTTTCAAAAGAGTTTGGCTCTCAGTAGCTACCTACCATTTAAACATCTAAATGAAGTGGTCAAATTTTCCAAAAAAATGTTCAACACCAAGTAGTTTCTGTTGGGAATAATTGAAGCTAATACACTTTGAGCAGTCCAGAAAATCTAGCCTCTAAGGCTCAGTTTAATATTTCTTCCTGTGGCAAAACTACTAGTGCTTGACTGAATAAAGAGTGTAGAATAAAGAGTGTAGGACCTTAATGAGTAAAGTGCAGTCACAGGCAATATTAAAGAGACACTGTGAACTTCAACACCACATTTCCATCTGTATATATATTTTTATTGACTATTGTTACAAATAACTTGTGGCTATTGTAACTGTAATCTAAGATTAGAGAAAATACTATTTTGTTTCTATTTTTAAATTTTATTTTGTGCACTTGACTGTGCTTTGTGAATAGCCAGTTTTAGTTTTCTCCGGTACACTTGGTCAGTCAATTTCCTCTTCTGTTTGTATGGGTCTTTCCAACAGCAAGAGGGGAGAAAATAATTATACAAATAAAAAAGTGATTATATAATCACAAAAAAAATTAGCACTGGGTGATTCAGTGGTAGCTATACTGTCTAAAACCAGTTTGAAATCATTTTAAAATGGAGTAGATATCAAGTTAGCAATGCCTCTTTAAAATCCTCCAGTTTGAAAGCTGGCTGGGGAATCCTAAGAAACAAGACAATTAAGGTGTGAGAGACTCTCATTCCTTTCAGTGAGAAGCAAAATGTAGCCAGTGGGGCTTTGCAGAATATGCTCAAAGACATGATGTTAGAAGAAAAACACACACACAAATACACAAATCCCTGTACTTTAAGGGCCTGACCCAGAATCTGTTGAAATTCTATAGAAAAACTCCCATTGGATGTAATGGTTTGGATAATGTCCTAAACAGAAAAGAGGGAGTCAGCCAAACAAGAACACACTGAGTTAGTTATGGCTCACAAGAAAACAATAAGGGCAGAAAAAGAGGAAAAGGAGTTGTGGGGAGTAAGAGGTTTTTATAAAAATATCAGAAGAAAGAAAAGGTACTAGAGAGAATTTTAAAAATACAATGACTCAAAAATGGATGAGACACTGAAATTCGAGACGCAAAATCAAGATAAAGGGTTAGGTTAGCCCAACTGTATTCAGAAGGTACAATGTATAGGCCCCTGTTCTCACATTGACAGCTGCACTAATGGAATGATTCACCCAATTATTAATAATATTATTTATTTATTGCAGTATGTAGGAACCGTAGTCATGGAACAGGATCTCATTGTGCTAAGCCTTGCACAAACCCAAAACAAAAAGGCAGTCCGTGGGTCAGCCTTTGGTATGGGACAGAAACTTTAGATTCTGGCCAGAGCTCTACCAGAGTCCCTCCAGTGATGGCTGTCTGGGAGCAGTGCTGAACCTGCCCACTTTGGGGCTGTACCAGTCACCTACATCTTCCCTGAACTCTCTTTTTGCTGACATTCTGTTTCCAAAGGTATGGAGTAGAAATAATGAGAAAGAAATCAAGAAAGTGCAGAGATTCAAACTGGGTGGAACTATGGTCAAAGTAGCTGAAAAGGGAGAAAATGCTAATAACAAAGTTTTGGGTGCACTGGGGAAAGGGGGAGAAGAGAGATGCTACAAGGAGTTTACCAGAAAGGGAAAGATCAGATTCTAAATAAAAGCCTCCTGCCTTTTTTTGTAGTCAGTGGATGAGAAGCCAGCCTAAGGAGTCACAAGTCTTAAGTGGAAAATGCAAGCTCCTATTTTAGGTTTTTAGTTATTTCTTTGTATTCTTCACATTCTGATACTGTGACAAGGGTGAGGATGATGCTACAGAAGTTTCTCTGATTGCTAAAAATAACTTAATCAAACCATTATTCATTGACGCCTGGCTGGCTGCCATGTATCCAACCTGGTTGGCTGCCAAGTGTCATGCCCACACTCCCACACAAAAATGTTTGATAATTTAATCTACCGAGGATTTAATTTAGGCTGGTAATGAATGAAAAATGAGATTTAAAGGTAGCCAAGGGGTAAATTCAATGACTTCAAACAAATACCCCCACACAGAAGAAATTACTTCAGTTCTTAAATTATTTGGCTAAGGATTTTCCCTAAGGACAAGATTTTACTTAACAGGTTTTTATTTTTCTGTTAAAATGCCTTTATAACTATATTATAAACAGTTCAAGTCCCAAGGAATGGTGCAAGGTGAAACATGCAATGTATCCCATATAAAAAGAAAAAAAAGATCTTCTCCGCAAATGACCCCTCTTGTCATTCTTCAGGGTGGCTTCCAAATTTACAACCACAAAGACAGGATATTTTGGCTTGAGCGTACTTGTATGTGTATGTGAGAGAGCTAAAGTATCTTTTGCAGTAGTCTGACTATTCTTCTGAAGAAGTTGACATGTTGTAGAGCCAGAAACCTTTTATGGGACATATGCAACTCAACGCCACCAGTACTATATTTGGGCTGAATAAAGTGTTATGGCCAAGTTCCATTCTAAATTATATGTGCGCAAACCCACTGCTGCAATGGAATAGCACAAATGCAACTGTGGCCAGAATCTGGCCATCCTTTGTAAATTATGATGTACATTTTAATCTATTAATTTGGGCCTTTTGTGGAGAGATTTATAAAAAGCTTGGGAAAGTTCTTGCCATTTCCCCCACATCTCCATTTTTTTTCCCCTTTCCAGTTACACTGTCTACCCTTCTGCACACTATTTTGCATCAGCTCTGCAGAAGCCCTCATGTACAAATATATAAATCTGATGGAAGAAGTCAGAAACTTTGCCTCAATTCTAGGAACTCCCAAAGTATAAAGCTATACAAGACTTGTGTCTCTAGGCAGAGGGTGGCCTGGAACTTAGTGAGACACATGCATAACTACAAAAGGGACTATATTGTGGCTCATTTATTTTAGTTAGAACATCAATGCAACATTGGCATTCAGGAAGACAATAGATGCCTCAAAGACTAGTAGTAAAGTGTCAAAGGAACATTTTCTGTTCCATAGGCCTTTCCTTTGGAACCTTAAACATATTTTCATTGAGTAAAGCTATGGCATTTTTATTTCTGAAGTGATTTTTTTCTTTCACAGCTCATCACTAATTACAAAACAAAATCATATAAGACTATTTTTGAGATTCACCCAGTATTTGGCTCCCCAGCTCCTCTGTCACTGGGCATATGCTGTTGCAAATACATTCAGGTTTGATATCATAAGGTTAACATTTTTCTCTCTGAACAAGTTAGATCCCTCCTCTGGTGGTACTGCACTCAGTGCAGAAAGGGTCCCATTGAAACCACACTGCCAACAACAAATGGAGAATATACAAGAGATCTGCATTGCAGTCAAGAGAGCCACAGTGAGTGTCAGGAAGGAGAATTTCTCAAGTGCCTGGTTTACAAAAGGGTTTCAACTCAGCCACCATTTTTGTGGATGCAGTTTTGCTCAAGCAACATATCACATGCACAAACGCTACCGCTTAGATATCTAACTACTGATTTCTGTGTGCAGTCAAGTAGTAAGATATCTAAGTACAATGCTTGCAGTTAACTGGAGGTTCTATTATCTCTGGGAATAAAACTGAGCCTGCAGAAATGTTGTCTGCCTTTTAGAATTAGGCTGTAGTTATAAAACAAAAATTAAAGTGTGTTTGGCCCCGATCTAAATGTAATTTGTGTTAATTTTGATGGACTGTCATTAACAGAATCCATTTCAGAAAAAAAGTAAAATGGAAAAAAGAGAAGAGATAGGAAAGAGAAAAGTGAATTTCTTGTAGTCAACATTTGTGTCATGTTTTGCTGGTAGCTAAACATTTCAAATAAGTTAAATGCCTGATAGGCTGCCACTTCAACTTTGTTAGAGTAAAAGATGCCGGACAGAGAGAATTATAGTCTGCAAGAAAATTCTTTCTCAGCAGAACACCAGAATGAAACAATTATTTTTTACAGCTGTGACACCATGGAATTTAAATCCTTTTCAGAAAGATAAAAATGGAGCACAAGTGACTGACACATCAATACACATCCTATAAATTAAGGACAGAATATAGTAGTAAATATCTAAATGATAACTAACCAATCTGGGTCAATGACCAATTTGTCTAAGGTCACTTGAAAAATACGTTTTATAGGTTCTTATTTTCAAATGTATCAATACAAACATCAAAATGATGCAAGGTTTAGGCAAGTTTGGAATTTCAAAGTCCCTTGGGGCCTGAGTCAAAGCCAGTTTAAGTCAGTTTAAGACTGCCACTGATTTCAGTGGGCTTTGGATCAGTCCCTTACTCTACAACCAGGAACAATGTCAAGGTACTAGAGTTGTACACTGCATGATCATAGAAAAGACTGTAACTGAAATTGTGAAGACCCCTGTTTTTCATTTGTAACATATGAATCTCAACTTGCACTTGTGAATTCATTACATGTACTGGTTTTGTTTTACACAGAAGTTCCCAAACCATGGCCTATGGAGCACTTGCTGGTTGTTCTTAAAGAGTTGGTTGGTCACAGGGTATTGGTTTATTTCCAGATGGGTGGGTAAGATGAAATGTAGTCACTGACAAGGAAGTAACATAGATGGCAAATTCTACTCTTGTAAGTGGGCATACAAATTCTTCCATCTGACAACCAAATTTGGTCCTAAGCATAGAGAATTTGTATATCTCAGAACATATTTTGAGAGTGAGTGGGCTAATCACAGTCCTTTTCCAGGGTTATATACTTATTGATCCCTGAATCCTTTTCAGATGCCACCAGATCTCCTGTGTCATGTCAACTTCTATAAAGTAGGTCAGTTTTTATGGCTAACCTCAATAAATACAGCTTTTTCTTCAGGAGAGAAAGTTTGTGCAGTCTTCGGCAGCTGAAGCTACTTTCATGTCCCCAGAAACCCTCTGTTACAATTTCCATCGAATACAGTGACACTTCTGATTAATTGCCAGCTTCTCCCCTGCTGAACTCAGCCAACAAGGTACTTATGACTCCAGCAGATGTTTCCGCACTTTAGGGAAATTACAGAGTTTTTGTATTCCCCCCACTTCCTACAGCTGTAACAAAGACTTTTAATACAGTCAATCACAAAGAGAGGAACAAGATGCTGGCTGACCAATGCTGGTGCTGGATTGAGCCCAGAGCCACATTACAGATTACCTTACTAGCCCATGGAGCCATGCAGGAGATATAGTGCTTTAAAAGGAAGTGTTATATATATCAGTGTTATAATTTCAATGGGATCGCTGCACTCAGACAGGGAGAGGATCTGCCCCCCAACTCCTCAGGACTTCAAGAGTTCTCAGAAGGGTGTCTCATCTCTTTTTCACTGTACTTATATGAGCACATCCCTCCAGAGGCCTGCAGAAAGTTGGAGATAGGAAGAGGTGAATATCTGGGAGGGTTTCTTTCTCCTAGCTGTGAACCTCTGCAGTGAGCTGAGAGAGGGAAATGGGGACTGAGTGGGCAGACAAATAGTAGGGAAGGAATCAAGGGAAATCTTTACCAGGGCCTGAGGACAGCAGCAGGCCTCCACTGGATTCTTTCATGGCCTGGAGGCAATTTGCCTTTTGGAACAGGACTGGGCAGCATGCCTTCAGGGGTTACTACTAATCCCCACTCTATAGCAGCATGTGCACAGTAAGGGGATCAGTGTTTCAAGGATCACTCCCTGCTGCCTGCTGTTGGGCCTTTGTACAAACCCTTTGCTATGTGTTTAAGAACATAAGAACATAAGAATGGTCATACTGGGTCAGACCAAAGGTCCATCCAGCCCAATATCCTGTCTACTGACAGTGGCCAATGCCAGGTGCCCCAGAGGGAGTGAACCTAACAGGTAATGATCAAGTGATCCATCCCCTGTCGCCCATCTCCACCCTCTGCCATACAGAGGCTAGGGACACCATTCCTTACCCATCCTGGCTAATAGCCGTTAATGGACTTAACCTCCATGAATTTATCCAGTTCTCTTTTAAACCCTGTTAAAGTCCTAGCTTCACAACCTCCTCAGGCAAGGAGTGCCACAGGTTGACTGTGCTCTGTGTGAAGAACAGCTTCCTTTTATTTGTTTTAAACCTGCTGCCCATTAATTTCATTTGGTGGCCCCTAGTTCTTATATCATGGGAACAAGTACATAACTTTTCCTTATTCACTTTCTCCACACCATTCATGATTTTATATACCTCTATCATATTCCCCCTTAGTCTCCTCTTTTCCAAGCTGAAAAGTCTTAGCCTCTTTAATCTCTCCTCATATGGGACCCGTTCCAACCCTTATCATTTTAGTTGCCCTTTTCTGAACCTTTTCTAATGCCAGTATATCTTTTTTGAGATGAGGGGACCACATCTGTATACAGTATTCAGGATGTGGGCATACCAAGGATTTATATAAGGGCAATAAGATATTCTCTGTCTTATTCTCTATCCCTTTTTTAATGATTCCTAACATCCTGTTTGCTTTTTTGACTGCCGCTGCACACTGCGTGGATGTCTTCATGATGACTCCAAGATCTCTTTCCTGATTAGTTGTAGCTAAATTAGCCCCCATCATATTGTATGTATAGTTTGGGTCTACTCACTCCTATATCACTCACACATACTATTTTGTCTTAAACCCTATGCTTTCTTAGGAGGGCAAGAAAAAAAAGTGCGTGTAAGCCTGCTTTTACTACATCTGACTGGATATTTCAAAATACTTAATCTTCTGAATAACACTTGATTCCTACCAGCTGTGATGTCCTTCACAATTATGAATTGCCTCATCAGAGGTGTATGAAGGCAGTACATTTATTCCTGGAAATGCTGTCACTTTTCAGGGCGGTTTGGGGTGTGCTGTCAATTTGCCTTTTGGCAAAAATGATATTTTTTGTGGCAATACATCACCAACCTTGTCTTATTTGTGAAATTTTGCTTTGGAAGTGGTTCATTTTCTGTCCAAAGTTTACTGTGAAGTGTTACAAAGGGATCTCAAAAAACTGGGTGACTGGGCAAGAAAATGACAGGTGAAATGCAATGTTTATAAATGCAAAGTAATGCACATTGAAAAACATAACCCCAACTATACATACAAAATAATAGGGTCTAAATTACCTGTTACCACTCAAGAAAGAGATCTTGATGTCATTGTGGAAAATTCTCTGAAAACATCTGATCAATGTTTAGCTGCAGTCAGAAGAGGTAACCAAATGTCAGGAACCATTAGGTAAGGGATAGGTAATAAAACAGAATATATCATAATATCACAATATAAATCATGGTTTCCTCACACCTTGAATATTGCATGCAGTTCAGGTTACCCCATCTCAAAAAGCTATATTAGAGTTAGAAAAAGTACAAAGAAGGGCAAAAAATGATCAAGGGTATGGAACAGCTTCCATATGAGGAGAGATTTAAAAGACTGGAACTGTTCTGCTTAGAAAAGAGATGACTAAGGGGTGATATGATTGAGGTCTATAAAATCATGAACAGTGTGGAGAAATTGAATAAGGAATTATTATTTGCCCCTTCACCTAGCACAAGAATCATGGGTCATCCAATGAAATTAAGAAGCTGCAGGTTTAAAACAAACACAAGGAAGTATTTCTTCATACAACACACAGTCCAAGTGTAGAACTTGTTGCCAGGGGATGTTGTGAAGGCCAAAAGTATAACTGAGTTGAAAAAAGAATAATTTAAGTTTATGTAGGATAGGTCCAACAATGGGTATTAGCCAAGATGGTCAGAGACACAACACCCTGCTATCTGTGTGACTGTTAGAAGCTGGGACTGGACAATGGGGGGATGGATCAATAAATTGCCCTGTTCTGTTCATTCCCGCTGAAGCTTCAGGCATCAATCACTATCAGACAACAGGTTACTGGCTAGATGGACCATTGGTCTGACCCAGTATCGTCATTCTTATGATCTAGTTTTATACTGCGCTCACACCATTGGTTTCAATGGAATGAACCAGTATAAAACTGGAAATACACAGTGGTAAATCAGTTCCCATGCATTATATATATGTTGGGCATCCAATATAACATAATAAAATAAAATTAGAGATGAATGGTAAAAGTATTCTGAAAGTATTGAGACAAATTAGATAAGGTGATTTGGAAATACAGGGTTTTTTTTAAAACTAGAGTTATCTTTCACTTTTTGAAGATTTTCCTACCTTTTGGAGGTCATTGTGATGCCAAATCAGTTAGATGCAGAAACTCCAGATGTTTTATTCTGTTGGTCTTATTAAGATATGGTTAGTTTAGGGGTAATTGGATGTGCATTTATTTAGTTAATAACTGTGCTTTTCAGATGCATATTAGAGTCCACACGCCTCTTGTGCACATTCTAATCAAGCATCAGACCAAGGTGGATATTATAAAGTGTGAATAGCACAATGGGTGTTTTGTAAATTATTTCTAATCTGACACAGACTTCATAAGCATCACCCAAATGCAGAAAACCCTGGTTTCTGGAATGGCATGCTTGGAACAACATAGGAAAGAGACTGCTCTGTTCTAGAAGAAAGAGGACTGGGAGATGGAAAGAAATGTGAGGGACAAATGGTTTGCTATGTGAGATGGGAACCTGGAATAGGGGAAACTCCATTTGGTGGTAAAAAAGCAGTCTGAGAAAGCATGGGGTTCATTCCAGTGCAGCTGTTAGTCGGCAACTTTTAGACATTTAAAAGCCTAAGGGAATTTTCAAGGTAAAAAACCTCACTCCTTATTTAAAAAACAAACAAACAAACAAAAACCTAGAGTTAATGCTGAACATATGTAACTTTAACCTTCCTGGAGAATTCCTTAAAGAATGTTGCATCTTAATTGTGGGGAAAAAGCAGAACTCTGGAAACATGAGAGATACAAAGTTATCTCTTTAATAAACAGTAACAGTCACACATTGGGAAGTTTGGAATTGCCTATTTAATCTCTTTCAAACAAGCTTAATCCAATCACTGTACCACCAAAAGCCTCTTCAAGGGTGCTGGAACAATTTGTGTAGTGAGGGTGCTGAGAGCCATCAAACCAAACTGTTAACCCTGTATATAATGGAAACCACTTCAAGCTAGAGCCCCTAGTTCCAGCACCTATGAACCTCCTATTCTTTCTTTTTTCATAGTTACTTTATAGAGTGCTATCCGTTTACTTGAAGGCATTTTCCTGAATGAGTATTTGTCAAATATTTTTCCTAAGCACCTGAAGAAGTCAATAGCCTTTATTTATGGACATCTTACATTTGGAAGAGAAAAAAAAATGGTGACAAAATCAGGCTGAATGGCTGCAAGAGGGTCCTGGAAGGACAATATATTAGCCCTAGAATGTTAAAGGCCCTTTTTCCTACAAGCTCAGAAGGGGTTACCTCAGGTCACTTAGGGACACCTGAATCCAGTTAAGGGATTCTCTGGGGGAGAGAGAGAGAGAGAGCTAAGCTGTTACCAGGCTAGTGGCAGCAGGGAAATAGGATGTTCCAGGCTAAGAAGCTGTGCTCCTTCCCATAGGGAAGACAGCCAAACCTGAGTGACTGCTACGGGAAGGATTGACACCCCAGGGCAACCAACAGGACGACACCTTGCCCCATTGAGGGTGGCAGCAAAAGGTATTTCCCCCACACACCCCTGGGTTTTTGTTTATGAGACTGTTTCCTTTTTGTTTGGTGGAGGATCATGCTTTAGGCCAACCCTCAGGCCTACACTGAAAATACAACCAATGGAGCACAGAAGTTGGAAGGCAAACCTTGCCTGAGTAGGGCTGATTACCCCAGGCTTGCCATCACCAGAGGGGGAAGCACTAAGCCTGGTGAGAGAAAAGAGGTGCTTTGCCACACGTGGTGCCTGGGGTGAGATAGACTTCATGGAAAACTGTCCCAGGGCAATGTAAATCACCCCCACCCCCAAAATGGATGATGTAGTGATGATGTGGAGGCATATCTTCTTGCCTTCCAGAGAACAGTCCTACATGAATCCTGGCCCCAAGTCCTGGCCCCAAGTGAGTCAGCCTCCTTGCCCCTTTCCTGGGTAGGGATGCCCAAGAGGCCTATTACAACATGGCAGCAGAAGTGGCTACAGATTACCCCCAGTTGAAGGTTGAGATCCTGGTGAGGACTGGGGTGATGACAGCTATTAAGGGCCCAGAGGTTCCACAAGTGGAGGTACTGGGATGGAAAAGCACCAAGGTCCCAGCTGTTAGACCTGATCCAGCTAGCACAGAAGTGACTGCACCCTGAGATTCAGAGCCTGGAGAAAATTTTGGAAGTCATAGTCTTGGGCAGGTTCATGTGAGGACTACCGCCAGACCTACAAGGATGGGTCAGCTAAAATGACCCCTCCTCCTATGATGAGTTACTCGCCCTTAGAGAGAGACACTTAATGGCCAAAGAATTTTTTTTTTTACTACTGGAGAAGAGATGCACCAGGTCAAGAGGCCAGTCCTCTCCCCAAGGGCCCTGGTTTCCGAAGGACCAGGTAGAACTATGTTGGGAAGGAAGGAGGCTGAAGAGAGGCTTAAGGCTGTGAAGGGACTTGGGGACCTGGGTCATGAGGTAAGGGCCACTAGCCCAAAGAATAGGAGAATACCTCAAGCAGGATATAGGTGTCATGTTTTTGGGGAAGTAGGACATATAGCTGCCCAGTGTCTTAATGTGGAGGAGCCCATGCAGTGCAACCATGAAGATCTTTGTGGCTTGATAAACCTTGTGGGAGTCACAATGGCCCCCATAGATACATGTGGCCAGTTAGGAGGAATGGCATACAGACCATTGCATTAGTGGACTCCAGAAGTGCCATCACACTGGTCTCAGGAAAACTAGTGGGAGCAGCTGTCTTGGGCCAAGCGCACCAGAATAACCTGTGTACATGGTGCTGTCAATTATTATTGGACCATCCCCGTACAAATTGAGTTCCAGGGAAATATCACAAGGGGGATGGACCTGACCCTCCTGTATGTGGTCCTTAGGACAAGACTTCCCATGGTTTGGAGTCCTACTCCCCATAGATGAGTCAGAGGAGCTTAGTAACCCCGGGACTGATACAATGACCAAAGTAACTTGCCCTTTCCCGATCTTTTCTGAGTTAGCCCAGGACTTGTTCTCTTCCTGGGAAGCCCTGGAAGACTAGGCAAGAAAGGAGGGCAGACAAGAAGTTGGGAATGGGAATCTTGGCCCAAAACCAAAAGGCTGCACTCATAGGGAAGAAATCGTGTTCAGCTGGCATGGGGGCAATGCAGAGGGTCGATGATCTGGAAGCTGGACCCAGTTCCATGGAGACAAACCTTAAGAGGGAAACATAAATAGGTCCCCTTGAGATTGGGCATATTGGACCCTCATTTGAGAATTTTGGGCAGGATCAGGCCAATTATTTTCTACATGATTATATTAGAAAGGAGGTAGTTGAGGCGAATAGGGTCCTGGTGGAGGGAAAAAACAAAGGATAAAAAAGGACCTATTATATAGAGTAGTTTGAATGCAAGAGCAAGAAGTGGAGCAACTCTTGGTACCTCGAAGGCACCAGAGGTCAGTGTTGGACCCATCTCACAGTCATTTGTTCGGAGGACACCTAGGGATAGATAAGATCTTCAATCCAATCCTACGGACAGGAGTTTATATGGAAATCCAACAATATTGTGCCTCCTGCCAGAGTGCCAATTGCATGGCCCATGACCACACTTAAGGTCCCCTTTAGTACCTCTGGCAATTATTGAAGTCCCATTTGAGAGGATAGACATGGACCTGAGAAATCAGCCAGGGGCCATCAGAGTGTGTTCGTTGTTCTGGACTATGCCATATGATACCCGGAGGCCGTACCCTATGAAACACGATGTCCAAGACAATAGCCAAAAAGTTAATACAGATTTTCTCTAGGGTGGGTGTTGTTATGCTTATAAGTAGCACACGGAATCTTTTAAAAGCGATAAGGCAATATGCCGCGTTTATTGAGAGTACAATTTAAGCATTAAAATCAGCATGCTTCCACTCACACACACACTCACCCAAAAAGTTCTGTGGCTGGATTTTATAGTTACCAGTCCTTAGTGTTCCTTGGTCAGTTCCAATGGCCAGCTAAAACTGCACACAAAGGAGAGGAGCTGGGCCTCTGTCAATGAGCGTTTGAAGCTCTGATGTTGATGCAGAGCAAACGCAAAGTCCCGTGGAAATAAGTTCCCACACAAGTCAATGGACCTTGCTGTGTCACACTGGAGCTGTCAATCACAAGGTATTTAAGGTTGCTTTTAATTAACATTCATTTGAGTTGTTAGTGGGAGGATCTGCAGCTTCTTTCGTATCTGTCCCTTTGGCTCAACTCCTTATCTCATCCATGGGGTGTATACATTTGCTTTAGGGTTGTCAATCTGCCATCCGGGTGATTGATAATAAAGTTGGTGCCTCTAGACTCCTCTACTCCCTTCTTGACCATCCAGCCCAGTTGTCCTTTCTCAGTTAATTACATACATTCTTCACTCACACCAAAAAGTAAATAAGGCAATTACAGCCATAAAACTTCTATCCTTTTAAGAACAAATATTAACACAATCAGGGAAAAATAGACTCAGAACAATTTCTTCTTACTAATTCAAAGCTAGCAAAATGGAGTATGAGGCAAAATAAGCAAAATGGAGTACAATTTACTTGAGACAATTTCTTCCCATTAGTCTTTTGGCCTACAGGATACCCAAAGATATCTTGACAGATCAAGGAACCCCCTTTGTGTCAAAGTTGATGAAGGCCTTGTGTTACGATGCTCCATATACAGGCCCTAAAAATGTCAGTCTACCGTCCACAGACTGATGGTCTTGTTGAGCGCTTTAATAGGACGCTGAAGAACATGATATGGAAAGTGGTGACCCAGGATGGGAAGAACTGGGATACCTTACTACCCTACCTGATGTTTGCTATAAGGGAGGTTCCCCAGACTTCAACTGGGTTTTCCCTTTTTGAGCTGTAATACAGTCACCACACCTGTGGCATACTGGACATTGCCAAGGAGGGCTGGGAAGTACAGCCTAGCCAGGGAAGAAACATCATTGAGCCCATGATGCAGATGAGGGACAGGATAGTCACCCCCATAGTGTGGGAAAACATGGAGAACACACCAGAGGCCCAACGGACCTATTACAATCGCCGACTGACAGTCCAGAAATTCCAGGTGGGAGATTGGGTAATGATGCTGGTGCCCACAGCTGAGAGTAAGCTCTTGGCCAAATGGCAGGAGCCATATGAAGTAATAGAAGCCATTGTGGAGGTCAACTATAAGGTTTGAGAGTCTGATCACCAGAAGCCAGAACAGATATTCCATGTCAATCTATTGAACCCTGGCAAGACAGGGAGGTTCATCTGGTCACGCTGGAGTTGCCACCCCAAGAAAATAAACATTGGGAAAGGTGGGAAAATCCCTTAATTAACCCCTGAACAATGAACAGAAGTCATCAATATGATTGAACTGAACCACAAGCCAGGCAGGACCACATAAGTTCATCATCATATCATCACAGATCCTGGAGTAAAGGTGAATGGTAAGTCCTACCGGTTCCCAGAGGCAAAAAGAGAGGAGATCAGGACTGAAGTTAGGAGAACGCTGGAGCTAGAAGTAATTCAGGAGTCCCATAGTTAATGGTCCAGTTCAATCGTCCTCATACCTAAACCATATGGCGTCATGAGGTTCTGCAATGACTTCCCAAAATTAAATGAGGTGTCCCAGTTCAGTGCTTACCCCATATCTCAAATAGATGAGCTAATTGACTGATTGGGAAAAGCCCGATTTTTGTTCACCCTTGACCTGAACAAAGCCTATTGGCAACTCCCTCTGGCCAAGGAAGCCAAAGAGAAGACTGCATTTCCTACGCCAGGATTGTGCAAGTACACGGTCCTCCTTTTGGATTACATGGGGCTCCTGCAACCTTCCAGCAGCTCATGGATAAGCTGTTGCATCAACATGTGGCTACTTACCTTGATGAAGTTATCATAAGTAGCCCAGACTGGGAGATGCACCGAGAAAATGTGGAAGCAGTATTGGCTACCCTGAAGAGGTTGGGTCTCACTGCAAATTTCTCCAAATGTGCAATAGGGCTAGCAGAAGCCAAACACCTTGGGTACATCTTGGAGAGAGGCATAGAGAAGCCCCAACTGAACAAGTTAAAAGTGATACAAAGTTAGCCCTGACCGATCCGGGAGAAACAGGTCAGAGTATTCCTGGGGATAGTTGGGTACCATAGGAGATTCATTCCCCACTTTACTACCAGAGCGTACCTGTTGACAGATCAGATAAAAGCCTGGAGCCAAGACATAGTGAAATGGAACTGCACAGTTGAAGAAACTTTTACAGACCTGAGGACCTCCCTCTGCAGTAACCCAGTGCTAGTAGCCCCAAACTTTGAGAAGGAGTTTATACTGCAAATCGATGCCTCTGAAGTCAGATTGGGAGCCATGGTTTCTCAAATGGTAGGAGAAGAAGAAAACCCAAGCCTATTCCTTAGCAGGAAACGCCTGCCCAGAGAACAAAAGTATGCTGTGTTAGAGAAGGAATGCCTTGTGGTAAAGTTAGCCATGGAAACCCCTTACTACCTACTCATACAGAGGTTTACCCTCGTCACTGACCATGACCACCTGAAATGGATGGACCAGAAGAAAGAAAGAAATGCAAGGGTAACGAGATGTTCCTGTCATTACAACCCTTCCACTTCAGAGTTCAACACAGGTCGGGGATCAGGCATGGCAATGCTGATGGCCTTTCAAGGATGCACTGTTTTTTGACTCAAGTAGCTCAGCCCTATGGTGTTGAGCATGGGGGTGGGGGGGAGAGGAGATATGTTACAAAGTCAGGCCAGATGGCTGCAAGAGGGTCCTGAAAGGCCAATATATTAGCCCTAGAATGTTAAAGGCTCTTTTTCCTACAAGCTGAGAACGGGTTACCTCAGGTCACTTAGGGACACCTGAATCCAATTAAGGGCTCCCTGAGGCCTTTAAAACCCCCTTCTCTGAAGGGGGGTGCGTGTGAGAGAGAGATAGAGAAAGAAGCTGCTGCCAAGCTAGTGGCAGCAGGGAAATAGGCTGTTCCAGGCTGAGAGGCTGTTCCAGGTTGTTCCATGGGCTCCTTCCCATGGGGAGATGGACAAACCTGAGTGCCTGCTAGGGGAAGGACTGACACTGCATGGGAACGAACAGGGTGATACCTTGCCCCAGGAAGGGGGGCAGCAAAAGGTACCCCCCTGTTTCCTTTTTGTTTGGTGGAGGATCACCCCTTAGGGTGACCCCAAGGCCTATCCTGAAAATATGACCAAGGGAGCAGAAAAGGAAGGCAAATCCTGCCTAAGTAGGTTGATTACCCCAGGTCTATCATCACCAGATGGGGAAGCACTAAGGCTGGAGAGAGAAAAGAGGTGCCTTGCCACAAAACATATTGCTTCTATGTGTGCTTGATTGGTTCTTTGTTTGAAAAGTGTGAATTGCGAGTGCTTTGTTCCAGGTGAGCCTTGAGTGGGCCTGACTGTTATAAAAAGCCAGTCAGCTGCGAACCAGCTGAGTGGCAAACAGCAGAGAGGCTAACAGAGGGAGTTTGCCTGGGAGTTCACCTGGGGAGAGCCCACTGAGGCTTACATCTTGCCGGCTTCTCTGAGTAGTTACTACAACTCCTGAGGAAGTTCGTAGAAGGAAGGTAATATGGATGGGGAGTGTTCAGCTGTTGTGACCTGCACTGGATGTGCTATGTTTGTCTTTTTTCCACAGGACAGAAGCGATCTTGTCTGTACAAAGTGCAAGCTGGTCTCCATATTGGAAGAGAAGGTTCAAGGTCTGGAGAAGCAAGTATCGACCCTGTGTTGCATGAGAGAAACTGAAGATTTCCTGGACAGACGTCAGGATATGCTTCTACAGGCACAATGTTCTGAAGATTCAGAGCAGGCTGCACAGCAGGGACAGGAGGACAGTGAAGAAATTGGGCAGCAAGTGACCTCCAGAAGAAGAAAGGGGAGTGTCCATGTACCAGCAGCGCAGATACTGGTAAGCAACTGTTTTCATGTTCTCTCCACAGGTACTAATGCGGAGAGTGAACTAGATGATACATCTGAGGGAAGGGAACAGAAGGAGACTCCGCTGATTGGAAGGCATGAGATGCACTGTCCTAGGGATGAGAATACCATGACCACTGCTCCCAAGAGGAGGCGGCGGGTGGTGGTGGTGGTGGTTGGGGACTCTCTCCTCAGGGGGACTGAGTCATCTATCTGCCACCCCGACCGGGAAAACTGAGAAGTCTGCTGCTTGCCAGGAGCTAGGATTCACGATGTGACGGAGAGACTGCCGAGACTCATCAAGCCCTTGGATCACTACACCTTCCTGCTTCTCCATGTGGGTACCAATGATACTGCCAAGAATGACCTTGAGCGGATCACTGCAGACTATGTGGCTCTGGGAAGAAGGATAAAGGAGTTTGAGGTGCAAGTGGTGTTCTCATCCATCCTCCCCGTGGAAGGAAAAGGCCTGGGTAGAGACCGTTGAATTGCAGAAGTCAATGAATAGCTACGTAGGTGGTGTTGGAGAGAAGGCTTTGGATGATTTAATTGGGGATGGGTCCTGCTTTTGAGCAGGGGGTTGGACTAGATGACCTCCTGAGGTCCCTTCCAACCCTGATATTCTATGATTCTATGATTCTATGATTCTTTGACCATGGGATGGTGTTCCAAGAAGGAGAAGTGCTAGGCAGAGACGGGCTCCACCTAACAAAGAGAGGGAAGAGCATCTTTGCAAGCAGGCTGACTAACCTAGTGAGAAGAGCTTTAAACTAGGTTCACCAGGGGAAGGAGACCAAAGCCCTGAGGTAAGTGGGGACGTGGGATACCGGGAGGAAGCATGAACTGGAGAGCGTGAAAGGGGAGGGCTCCTGCCTCATACTAAGAAAGCAGGACAAACAGCAAGTTATCTCAAGTGCCTATATACAAATGAAAGAAGTCTGGGAAACAAGCAGGGAGAACTGGAAGTCCTGGCACAGTCAAATAATTATGATGTGATTGGAATAACAGAGACTTGGTGGGATAACTCACATGACTGGAGTACTGTCATAGATGGATATAAACTATTCAGGAAGGACAGGCAGGGCAGAAAAGGTGGGGGAGTTGCATTGTATGTATGAGAGCAGTATGACTGCTCAGAGCTATGGTATGAAACTGCAGAAAAACCTGAGTGTCTCTGGATTAAGTATAGAAGCGTGAGCAACAAGGGTGATGTCGTGGTGGGAGTCTGCTATAGACCACCGGACCAGGGGGTGAAGTGGACGAGGGTTTCTTCTGGCAACTCATGGAAGTTACTAGATTGCAGGCCCTGGTTCTCATGGGAGACTTCAATCACCCTGATATCTGCTGGCAGAGCAATACAGCGGTGCACAGACAATCCAGGAAGTTTTTGAAAAAGGTAGGGGACAATTTCCTGGTGCAAGTACTGGAGGAACCAACTAGGGGCAGAGCTCTTCTTGACCTGCTGCTCACAAAAAGGGAAAAATTAGTAGGGGAAGCAAAAGTGGATGGGAACCTGGGAGGCAGTGACCATGAGGTGGTCGAGTTCAGGATCCTGTCACAGGGTAGAAAGGAGAGCAGCAGAATACGGACCCTGGACTTCAGAACAGCAGACTTTGACAACCTCAGGGAACTGATGGGCAGAATATTCTCCCCTGGGAGAATAACAGGAAGGGGGAAAGAGTCCAGGAGAGCTGGCTGTATTTTAAAGAATCCTTATTGAGCTTACAGGGACAAACAATCCCAATGTGTAAAAAGAATAGTAAACATGGCAGGCGACCAGCTTGGCTTCACAGTGAAATCTTGCTGATCTTAAACACAAAAAATAAGCTTACAAGGAGTGGGAGACTGGACAAATGACCAGGGAAGAGTATAAAAATATTGCTCAGACATGCAGGAGTGAAATAAGGAAGGCCAAATCACACCTGGAGTTGCAGCTAGCAAGAGATGTTAAGAGTAACAAGAAGGGTTTCTTCAGGTATGTTAGCAACAAGAAGAAAGTCAAGGAAAGTGTGGGCCCCTTACTCAATGAGGGAGGCAAACTAGTGACAGAGGATGTGGAAAAAGCTAATGTTCTCAATGCTTTTTTTGCCTCTACCTTCACGAACAAGTTCAGCTCCCAGACAACTGCACTGGGCAGCACAGTATGGGGAGGAGGTGACCAGCCCTCTGGAAAAAAGAAGTGGTTCGGGACAATTTAGAAAAACTGGACAAGCAGAAGTCCATGGGGCCGGATGCGCTGCATCCGAGAGTGCTAAAGGAGTTGGCGGATGTGATTGCAGAGTCGTTGGCCATTATCTTTGAAAACTCATGGCATTTGGGAGAAATCCCGGACGACTGGAAAAAGGCTAGTGTAGTGCCCATCTTTAAAAAAGGGAAGAAGGAGGATCCGGGGAACTACAGGCCAGTCAGCCTCACCTCAGTCCCTGGAAAAATCATGGAGCAGGTCCTCAAGGAATAAATTCTGAAGCACTTAGAGGAGAGAAAAGTGATCAGGAACAGTTAGCATGGATTCACCAAGGGCAAGTCATGCCTGACTAATCTAATTGCCTTCTATGACGAGATAACCTGCTCTGTGGATGAGACGAAAGCAGTGGACGTGTTATTCCTTGACTTTAGCAAAGCTTTTGACACGGTCTCCCCCAGTATTCTTGCCAGCAAGTTAAAGAAGTACGGGCTGGATGCAAGGACTGTAGGGTGGATAGAATGCTGGCTAGATTGTCGGGCTCAACGGGTAGTGATCAATGGCTCCATGTCTAGTTGGCAGCCGGTATCAAGTGGAGTGCCCCAAAGGTCTGCCCTCGGGCCGGTTTTGTTCAATATCTTCATTAATGATCTGGAGAATGGTGTGGATTGTGCCCTCAGCAAGTTTGCAGATGACACTAAACTGGGAGGAGAGGTAGATATGCTGGAGGGTAGAGATAGGATACAGAGGGCCCTAGACAAATTAGAGGATTGGGCCAAAAGAAATCTGATGAGGTTCAACAAGGACAAGTGCAGAGTCCTGCACTTAGGACAGAAGAATCCCGTGCACCCCTACAGACTAGGGACTGAATGGCTAGGCAGCAGTTCTGTAGAAAAGGTCCTAGGGGTTACAGTGGACAAGAAGCTGGATATGAGTCAACAGTGTGCCCTTGTTGCCAAGAAGGCCAATGGCATTTTGGGCTGTATAAGTAGGGGCATTGCCAGCAGATCGAGGGACGTGATTGTTCCCCTCTATTCGACATTGGTGAGGCCTCATCTGGAGTACTGTGTCCAGTTTTGGGCCCAACACTACAAGAAGGATGTGAAAAAATTGGAAAACGTCCAGCGGAGGGCAACAGAAATGATTAGGGGACTGGAACCCATGACTTATGAGGAGAGGCTGAGGGAACTTGGATTGTTTAGCCTGCAGAAGAGAAGAATGAGGGGGGATTTGATAGCTGCTTTCAACTACCTGAAAGGGGGTTCCAAAGAGGATGGATCTAGACTGTTCTCAGTGGTAGCAGATGACAGAACGAGGAGTAATGGTCTCAAGTTGCAGTGGGGGAGGTTTAGATTGGATATTAGGAAAACCTTTTTCACTAGGAGGGTGGTTAAACATTGGAATGCATTACCTAGAGAGGTGGTGGAATCTCCTTCCTTAGAAGTTTTTAAGGTCAGGCTTGACAAAGCCTTGGCTGGGATGATTTAGTTGGGGATTGGTCCTGCTTTGAGCAGGGGGTTGGACTAGATGACATCCTAAGTTTCCTTCCAACCCTGATATTCTATGATTCTATGCTTTGAACGAGGAGAATAGGAAATGGAGACTGAAGTGTGTTCTTCTATGGTAATTCTTCAGTGCTAAGTTTGATTCTTTGCCACCACACTACTCTTTGGTCTTACTCTTTATATTTCATAAATTAAAGATCTGAATGTTTTGGCATCAGGATAGTATGATGAACGTTACATGATTTTGCTGTTGTGTTTGAGACAACTTAGGCAGAGAGTGGCCAGTCCAAAAGGAACTCTTGCTTACTTTATTTCACATTATCCATTGCCAACATTGCTAGAATAATACCACAAATGTTATTCCTTGCATATTTTAAAGTCACTGGACATTTTGCTTGTTGCTGCTGTTTTCAATGGCAGCAAAACTCTTAGTAAATGTCCATTTTATTGGTGCAAATTGCATTCACTATAAACATACTGCACTTTTAGCAGTACATGGCTATATCTAGAAGATAATAGCTCATTTAAGTCTAAGCAACATTTATTTATTTCATATTGCTTAGCAACATTATTTTCCCCTTGTATGAGATTTTCATCCTTTTTATTCTATAGCTCTCTATCTATTACAGCACAAGATCTGTTACCTGAGCCATTCAGCTTTGTAGAATATCAGTATTTCGGGTCCATTCAATAAAAACCTTTTCCACCCTAACACACTTCTGATGATACAATGACGATATAGCACATTTTGATGTGACACAGCAACACAGAACATTTTCCCCTTTCTTCTATTTTGTTTGCTTTCACTCTCACATTTATCAGTTAACACAATGGCACTGCATTAGTATGTAATCTGAAAAATAAAAGAAAGAGGTTAGTAAATCAAGTACTGGGAATATAAGAAAACCCCAAAGAAACCAAAGCTAGCAACAAAGTTTAGGCTCTGAGGACATCTCCAAGCTATGAAAGAAGTGGAGAAAAGGTTAGTTGGATAACAAATGGCTGGGGAGTAAATTGCATGCTTATAAAGTTCTCTATCTATAGATATAAAAGCGAAAGATGAAGAAGGTGAAAGAGAAAATGAGAGGAAATGATGCAGAATACAAAAAGTCAATTATTTAGAAAATCAGTTTACATGCAGAAGAGGTGTAAACAGATTAAAGGGTGCAAAGACAATCAAAGGGTAAATGAAAAGTACTTAAATGAAGGTGAGGGAACAATATGAGTGTACAAACAGACATGGAGAAAATAGAATAGAAATAGAATAGAATAGAATTTAACCAGTAGTGCAGATTCAAAGAAAAATATATAGAAGAGAAAAATTGGAAATTGTAAAGTAACCAATAACAAAACAGAATTAAAGATGAAAAATAATCAGAGATCATAAGGAAGAAAAAGACACAATACTATGTAAAAGAGAAGAAAATCGCAAAGGACTAGCATAACAATAGCTTATTTTAGGCTGAGTTTTGCCTCCTATAAGGTTAGGGTTTTCTTCTACAAGATTATTTTATGCTGTACTTTTTTCTTTCACTTTTTCTCTTACATTTTTGTTTTGTTTTATTGTTTTCCTTTCTGAATAGCTTACCTAGATTTCACATTCTATTTTTCCATACAGTATTACTCATTTCCTTGGACTATAACAGGGTGGTCTGTCTCCTCTAATGGTAATGGGGCTAGGTGTCAGCCAACTCCTATTCCATGGCATGGCCCTGTAAGGCTTTTAGAGGTTTTAATATGTACTAGGGCCTAGGGCATGGCAAAGGATGATGCTGGGAGGGAGGAAGTGGTCCCAGGTAATAATCGGGGGAAAGGGGGAATGGGAAAACCTTCACCGCTGTTCCTTGGAAGGCCTGGGACCAGGACACTTGTAGTTCAGGGTAGGAAAAGGCTCCTCTATTTTGCAGCCAGCCACAATGAACCCTGGTAAAGAAGGCAGGCATGTATGAAGCCTCATCCCTCATAACAGAGACAGTAGTAGGGGGAAGGACAGCTTTCCTGTTGATCTCTGTTAGCCTAGGGTAGAAAAGACTGATGTGAGACCTGGCTTCCAAGATGAGGAGGAAGACTACACCCCAGCTGAAATGCTGGGAAGAAAGGACTGTTGTAAATGAAAGCTTGGTTTTGTCTTCTGTTGCTGCCAGGCTGGATGGAACGGAGTGAGGGCAATTTAAAGGGGCTAGCTGGAGAAGTGGCCTTAAGCAGAGCACACAGCCCCATGAAGGAGGGTTGTGGGGATCCCTTGACCAGGGGAAGGGTTTTGGCATGAAAGGCCAGTGGAAACTCTTTGTAAAGCTCAATTAATTAGATGCCTTCCAAAGGGGGAAGCTGTTTTAAGTACTTTGGACTGTGGGAAGTTATTTAGAAATCCCTGGGGGAACTGAGTATGGTACTGGCAAGGCTACCTCATTGCCAATAGGGGTGCTCTAGAGACAGCACTCTGCCACAAGGACAACATTTTGGTGTCTGTTAAACTGGTGTCAATTTTGAGTAACTCCATTCAAATGAGAGTAACTCCAGTTTCCCTGAGTTTAGAATGTGTCCTTTTATGATTTTTCTATATTAGTCTAAAATGGTCAAATATAGTTCCAGGAAAAAAAAACAAAACAAAACACCTTTGCTTTATACATTATTGACAATTTTGCCTATATTTACCACATAATTTATATTTGTAATATATAACAGTCTCTAACAACCTGTATGGGTGGATAAATGCTGCCTAATATATTGGCCAAATAACTGAATGATGGCAAAATTAGTTAAATATATTTAGTTAATAGTATATTACCATACCACCATATGAATAGGTGATTTGTAACAAATTGCAAACCCAAGTAAATGAAACAATATAAAACTTTTGGGAGTTTCACCCTTGCCCTCAACTATCTCCCCTGGCACTTATTTAATTACAGAAATAACTGAGGAGCTTTGAACAGCTGTCATTAAATATTTTTTAAAAATCTTGCCAGAGAAATTTTTCCTCATCCTCCTCCCAAATATGGATTTTTTTTCTCTCACCCAAACTATTGTGATTCAAGGTCCAGGGAAGGCAAGATTCAACTGTGCATCAGAGACAGGTTTTCTAAATGTAAAAATGAGTGAGGGTATGTCACAAGGTCTAGAAATGATAAAAATTATAAAAGGTCTAGAAAATATGACCTATGTGGAAAGGATAAAAAAAGGGGGGGGGGCACTTAGTCTTGAGAAAAGAAGACAGAGGAGGAAAGGCTGATTACAATCCTTGCATATTTGAAGACTGTTATCAAGAGGCCTATGAACAATTGTTCACTATGTCTGCTGAAAGTAGGACAAAACATAATTGGCTTAATCTGCAGCAAGAGAAATTGAGGTTTGATATTCGGAAAAGCTTTCTAACTATAAAGATAGTTCCGGAATAGGCTTGCAAAGGAGGCTGTGGAATCCCCATCAGTTGAAGTATTTAAGAGCAGGTTGGACAAACATCTGCCATAAATGATCTAGCTTTAGTTGGTCTTGCCTTAGCACAGAGGGCTGGTCTAGGTGGCCTCTTGAGGTCCCTTCCAGCCCTACATTTCTATAAGTCTATGGGCATTTATTTTTTATACAAAGCAGACAGAAAAGATAGAGAGACAGCCGAGTGATTAGGGCAGTACTCAGAGCATGAACATGAACCTGGGTCTCCCATTTCGCTAGTGAGTGCCCTACCTACCAAGCTATTGGCCATTCTGGGGTCTCTCTCCCTCACACATACCCTGATGAAATTTTCATCAACACCAATACTTTTTCTGGGAAACATTTTGGTTTTGACCTAAGGGAAAAAGTTTCAAGGAAAAATGTTCAACCAGCTCTACTGCCTACACAGTTAGTTGCAGGATGGGGCCTATACCATCAAGCACTTAAAAAGTCAGGTAATTTCTTTTTGTATTTGCCTCTTAAAATACAGATGTTATACATTTCTGTCAAATAATATAATGCATAATGAATTTTAAATACTTGTACTATCCATATACATTTTGTACGTATTTCCTCCAAGAACTGTCACTTTTGCTGGATGTCACATTCTGACAGATATTTTCAATACATTAACTAATTAATCCTCAGGCTCCACAGGAAGTGTAAGTGTAAGACATTGAAATGACTTTTCCATTCTATTCTCCATAGATTCATATACAGAGTCTGTCATCATAGTATGTAAGCATTTAGCAATATAACTAACAACTGTTACATGTGGTTTGTCTAACCTAATGTTATGCTTCACTACGAAGTCCCACAATGGGTTATTTTCAGAATGTGGTTTAAAACCTGGATCTCCTGACTCCCTAGTCCATGCTGAATTCTGTCCAGTGGCTGGCCAGCTGGCCAGTGTTTCTCAACCTGCTTTTCTCCAGGGTCCAAAATGGGAAGTCAAAATTCTCCTAGGATCTACTACATTAACAAGTATTCATCAATAAATTTAAGATTAAAAATCCAAGTAGAAAACATGCACAAAACTTCATGCCTTTATTGGAAAGGACAATGGTACAGAATGGCTTCAGACATATGAGTGTTGCTGGTAAAACATAACCAAAAGCAGAGCAAATATCATCATACCTCTTTGTTATGATTTTATGTCTTCTTGTTTCTAGATTAGATGTTTTCCCTTGCTTGCCATTCTTACTACCTGTACATGGTACTTTTAAAATCTTTTCATCCTGCGCTTGCTTGTGTTGGGTATTGAGGGCTGTGCTGGGACTAAAAGCTATCACCCTAAGGCTACTTCTATACTGGTGCGCATACTCAGGTACTTATCTATGTATATGCTCCTACCTATACCTCATACCCATGCTGAGGATCCACATTTGCTGTGCTGGAGATAGGTATAAGCTGTATACTCGCATATGCCTCTGTACATACTGCCGTTTTTTGGTATGTGAGTTTGGTGTTAGCATTTCAGGGCAGTGTCCCAGGACTCTCTGCTTCAGGACGCGCTTTAGGAACTGCCTTGCCATGTGCTGTTGGTACTGTCTGCCACCTTCACATATTTGTCAATGGCAGCTCCTGCTCACCTCTCTCCTGCACAAACCTGGTGGAAGACATGGAGCAAGTGACTGATGATGTGTTTCTGGTCCTACACTTTCATGCGGGACAAATCTGTGTGCATTGCAGTCGCGACTAGTGAGAATCTTGGGTGAATGGGTGGATTAATCTTTCTCATAAGCCAAAGATGGAGGCCTGGGATGGTGACTGATCAACTGTTGCCACATGATGCAGAGACAGAGGACAGTACCAGTGTTGTGACTGTATGTCCATGGGTGGACAGTCACTTTTGAACCAGGAGAACTAGCATAGTGTGGTGGAGTCACAATGTCTTGGAAATGTGGGATGATGACCAGTGGCTACAGAACTTCAAACTGAGGAAGCAGACATTCCTGGAGCTCTGTGAGCAACTGGTCCAAGACCTTATAGTGGCCAAACACTTAATTCCATAGGCCCATATTGGTGCAGTAGGGGGCGGCTATTGCAGTCTGGAAGCTGACAATGTCAGACAACCACTGGTAATTCACAATCCACTTTGGGGTAGTGTGACAGGGTGCTGAAAACAAAGTGCTTAATCAGCCCCCTGCCACGCCAGCCCGAATCAAGGGCAATGGATTGGGGCTGGCTGAATAGTCCTGCCTGCTTGGCAACTAGGAACAGCTGCCAGCCTAATTAGCCAGGGACTATAAAGGCTGGGAGGAAGAAAGATGTGGGGTGGGGAGAGAAAGGCCAGAAGCTGAGAGGGACTGGTGACTTGGGTCTATTGCTGGTTAAGTCTGTAAAACCGTGTACATAGATAGTAAGCTGAAGGTGGGAAAGAACTATAAATAAAATACACAGGTGATTGCATCGGCCTGAGGCATCCCTGATTGGTTTTGTGAGGTTTGTGATATAAAGCCAGTACATCCCTCGGACCGGGCTACTTCCTGCAGCACACATTGGCTGGGCACAGCGAATCGCGGCCAGTGGGAGCCACGATCAGCCGAACCTGCGGATGTGGCAGGTAAACAAACCGGCCGGGCCCGCCAGGAGCTTTCCCTGCACAAGTGGCATCCCAAGTTTGGGAAACACTCATCTAGATAATACTTAGTCCTGCCATGGGTGCAGGGCCCTAGACTAGATGACCTCTTGAGGTCCCTTCCAATCCTATGATTCACAGAATAAAAATAAAAATCTCTATATGGGAAAGGCCAAATATGGAAACTTCAAGTGAATAATTTGGAGAGTGGTGAGTGTGTATCAACATGGAAATTGTTTTGAAATCTTAATACAACTTTAACAATAGTGGTCACTACTGACAAGTGATATAACACACATATTTCTGTTCTAGTTCTTCCCTAGTGTGCAATTGTTTCATCTCCTTAAGTCATATTCAGTATGTGTTTGATCACTCCATCTTTTTCCATTGGTTTTAATACTGCCATAAACATCCAGTTATTTTCTAACTGTATGGTAACTCTCAAGCTGTCAATGTCTAACAATGAGAGCCAACTCCACTGAAGTCAATGGTAGCCTTTCCATTCACTTCAGTGGGAGTTATATCCGGCACTAAAATATGGGGACACACTATGTGATAAAGACACATATAAGGCACATGCTAATAATAGGAGTAGGAAGATTTTATATTATATATTTAGGACTAGGTTTTCAAAAGAAATCAACATCCACAAGTGAAGCAGGTTTTCAAAAGCATTCAACTCCCATTTAGATGTCTAAGGAATGTGGGCAGATTTTCAAATTCATTCAGCACCCAGTGGTTCCCATTGAAGATAATTGGCCGAGTTCTTTTGAAAATCTGTCCCCATCATTTGAGTGCCTAAATTAGAGCTGAGCTCTTTTGAAAATCTGACCCTTGCTTTATACCATAAGAGTAATATTTTCCACAATCCTGTTTTCATGATTTAGTATATCTGATGTAAATAATTTACAGTAATACATGTGAGAACACCAGGTCTGTGTGGGATGGTGTTAAATTTAGGTCTAACATGAGGACCATTTCTTCAAATGAAGGGCAGCTGAGGGGAACCGTATGATCTTAATTTCCGAAATTAGTATTTCCATCTGTTAGACAAGTTGTAATTTTCATATTTTTATTCATTTCATTTTCTCTTTTATAATTAAGCTTAATTATTAAGCAATGATCCCTAGTTTTGAGTTATTTGCCTGGAGTTTTCCAAGCTTTTAAAGTGAGATTCACCGGTGGTTACAAAGAGAAAGATCTCCTTGAAAAGAGTAAAGATCATAAACTTCCCTCCCTCAGGGCTCGGTTCATTAGCTGTTATCTATGGTCTTTCACATCACAGAAGCTGGCTCAGCTAGAAGCCATCCTATTCAGATAATTGTTATGTCTGAAGCCCATTAAAAAAACAAAACAAAATTTTCCTTAGCAAACAGTGGAGCGTTTGAGTGGGAGGTGGAGAGCATAAGCGATGAGTTCTCTCTACTGCCCATGGCTGAAGATGCTAAACTCCTTTAAAGGTACGATTCTCTGTATGTAAAAAGAGCTAGTTTCAGGAGGATTCTGCAAACTAATGGCAAATAAATAATCACAGAACAAGCTGTCATAAATATAAATGGAAGGGTAAACACCTTTAAAATTCCTCCTGGCCAGAGGAAAAACCCTTTCACCTGTAAAGGGTTAAGAAGCTAGGATAACCTCGCTGGCACCTGACCAAAATGACCAATGAGGAGACAAGATACTTTCAAAAGCTGGAGGGGGGGAGAAACAAAGGCTCTCTCTGTCTGTGTGATGCTTCTGCCGGGGACAAAACAGGAATGGAGTCTTAGAACTTAGTAAGTAATCTAGCTAGATATGCTTTAGATTCTGTTTTCTTTAAATGGCGGAGAAAATAAGCTGTGCTGAATGGAAGGTAGATTCCTGTTTTTGTGTCTTTTTGTAATTTAAGGTTTTGCCTAGAGGGATTCTCTATGTGTTGAATCTAATTACCCTGTAAGGTATTTACCATCCTGATTTTACAGAGGTGATTCTTTCACTTTTTCTTCTATTAAAATTATTTTTTTAAGATCCTGATTGCTTTTTCATTGTTCTTAAGATCCAAGGGTTTGGGCCTGTGTTCACCTATGCAAATTGGTGAGGATTTTTATCAAGCCTTCCCCAGGAAAAGGGGTGCAGGATTTGGGGAGGATTTTGGGAGGAAAGAGGTTTCCAAGTGGGCTCTTTCCCAGTTATATATCTGTTAGATGCTTGGTGGTGGCAGCAATAAAGTCCGAGGGAAAAAGGAAAATAGTTTTTACCTTTGGGAAGTTTTAACCTAAACTGGTAAAAATAAGCTTGGGAGGTTTTTATGTACCCTAGAGTTCAGAGTGGGGAAGGAACCTCCACATGGTGGTAGAGCGGTGGGATTAACTTGAAATCATTTTGAGATCAATTTGAGATTTTTTGAACCAGAAGCACAGATTTTAAAAGGAAATATGTGTTTTCCTTTGGGCTGCTAGAAAGAGAGGGAAAAGCATCTTCCCAAGCAGGCTGGCTAACCTAGTGAGGAGGGCTTTGAACTAAGTTCACCGGGGGAAGGAGACCAAAGCCCTGAGGTAAGTGGGGAAGTGGAGGAAGCACGAGCAGGAGCGCGAGAGAGGGGAGGGCTCCTGCCTCATACTGAGAAAAAGGGACGATCAGCAAGTTATCTCAAGTGCCTATACATAAATGCAAGAAGCCTGGGAAACAAGCAGGGAGAACTGGAAGTCCTGGCACAGTCAAGGAATTATGATGTGATTGGAATAACAGAGACTTGGTGGGATAACTCACATGACTGGCGAACTGTCATGGATGGATATAAACTGTTCAGGAGGACAGGCAGGGCAGAAAAGGTGGGGGAGTTGCATTGTATGCAAGGGAGCAGTATGACTGCTCAGAGCTCAAGTATGAAAGTGCAGAAAAACCTGAGAGTCTCTGGATTAAGTTTAGAAGTGTGAGCAACAAGGGTGATGTCGTGGTGGGAGTCTGCTATAGACCACCGGACCACGGGGATGAAGTGGACGAGGTTTTCTTCTGGCAACTCATGGTAGTTACTAGATCGTGGGCCCTGGTTCTCATGGGAGACTTCAATCACCCTAATATCTGCTGGCAGAGCAATACAGCGACAATCCAGGAAGTTTTTTGGAAGGGGTAGGGGACAATTTCCTGGTGCAAGTGCTGGAGGAACCAGGTAGGGGCAGAGCTCTTCTTGACCTGCTGCTCACAAAAAGGGAAAAATTAGTAGGGGAAGCAAAAGTGGATGGGAACCTGGGAGGCAGTGACCATGAGGTGGTCGAGTTCAGGATCCTGACACAGGGTAGAAAAGAGAGAAGCAGAATACAGACACTGGACTTCAGAACAGCAGACTCTGACAACCTCAGGGAACTGATGGGCAGGATCCCCTGGGAGAATAACATGAAGGGGAAAGGAGTCCAGGAGAGCTGGCTGTATTTTAAAGAATCCTTATTGAAGTTACAGGGACAAACCATCCCAATGTGTAAAAAGAATAGTAAATATGGCAGGCAACCAGTTAGCTTAACAGTGAAACCTTGCTGATCTTAAACACAAAAAATAAGCTTACAAGAAGTGAAAGATTGGACAAATGACCAGGGAAGAGTATAAAAATATTGCTCGGGCATGCAGGAGTGAAATCAGGAAGGCCAAATCACACCTGGAGTTGTAGCCAGCAAGAGATATTAAGAGTAACAAGGAGGGTTTCTTTGGGTATGTTAGCAACAAGAAGAAAGTCAAGGAAAGTGTGGGCCCCTTACTCAATGAGGGAGGCAAACTAGTGACAGAGGATGTGGAAAAAGCTACCGTACCCAATGCTTTTTTTGCCTCTGTCTTCATGAACAAGGTCAGCTCCCAGACTACTGCACTGGGCAGCACAGCATGGGGAGGAGGTGACCAGCCCTCTTAGGAGAAAGACGTGGTTCAGGACAATTTAGAAAAACTGTACGAGCACAAGTCCATGGGGCCGGATGCGCTGCGTCCGAGAGTGCTAAAGGAGTTGGCGGATGTGATTGCAGAACCATTGGCCATCATCTTTAAAAACTCATGGCATTTGGGGGAAATCCCGGACGACTGGAAAAAGGCTAGTGTAGTGCCCATCTTTAAAAAAGGGAAGAAGGAGGATCCGGGGAACTACAGGCCAGTCAGCCTCACCTCAGTCCCTGGAAAAATCATGGAGCAGGTCCTCAAGGAATAAATTCTGAAGCACTTAGAGGAGAGAAAAGTGATCAGGAACAGTCAGCATGGATTCACCAAGGGCAAGTCATGCCTGACTAATCTAATTGCCTTCTATGACGAGATAACCTGCTCTGTGGATGAGACGAAAGCAGTGGACGTGTTGTTCCTTGACTTTAGCAAAGCTTTTGACACGGTCTCCCCCAGTATTCTTGCCAGCAAGTTAAAGAAGTATGGGCTGGATGAAAGGACTGTAGGGTGGATAAAATGCTGGCTAGATTGTGGGGCTTAACGGGTAGTGATCAATGGCTCCATGTCTAGTTGGCAGCCGGTATCAAGTGGAGTGCCCCGAAGCTCTGCCCTCATGCCTGTTTTGTTCAATATCTTCATAAATGATCTGGAGGATGGTGTGGATTGCACCCTCAGCAAGTTTGCAGATGACACTAAACTGGGAGGAGAGGTAAATACGGCTGGAGGGTACGGATAGGATACAGAGGGCCCTAGACAAATTAGAGGGTTGGGCCAAAAGAAATCTGATGAGGTTCAACAAGGACAAGTGCAGTCCTTCACTTCGGACGTAAGAATCCAATGCACTGCTACAGACTAGGGGCCGAATGGCTAGGCAGCCGTCCTGCACGAAAGGACCAAGGGGTTACAGTGGAGAAGAAGCTGGATATGAGTCAACAGTGTGCTCTTGTTGCAAGAAGGCCAATGGCATTTTGGGATGTATAAGTAGGGGCATTAACAGCAGATCGAGGGATTTGATTTAGTAGGGGATTGGTCCTGCTCTGAGTACGGGATTGGACTAAATGACCTCCTGAGGTCCTTTCCAACCCTTATATTCTATGATTCTGTGATTCTATGAAAGCAGGTTTTCCACTGAAAGCAATTAAGAGATTTTTTTTCTCTGCTTGGGGGCCAGAGCAGAGACAAAAGGGGATTGTCTTTTGTGAGCTGTAGTTTTCTCTACCTAAAGGCAGGGTTGTTAACCTCCTGCAGGGAAATTCACAAGTCTTCACAGGCCTGAAGTTTTTTTTTGTTTTTTCCCAAAGAGCAACTAGAGGGTTTTTCTGTCTATTTGCCTGGAGACAAAGGTGTTAGTTTTTGGGGTTTTTTTTAAGGATTTTGATTTTTTGAACAAGAAGCACAGATCTTATCCTTTTTAAGATTTTTTAATCTTTTTAATTTTTTTTTCCTTTGGGCTGCTGAAAAGCAGGTTTTCTGCTGAAAGCAGTTAGAATTTTTTTTCTCTGCTTTGGGGCGAAAGCAGAGACAAAAGGGAATTGTCTTTTGTGAGCTGGAGTTTTCTCTACCTAAAGGTAGGGTAGTTAATCTCCTGCAGGGAAATTCATAAGTCTTCACAGACCTGAAGTTTTTTTTTTTTTTTTTCCTAAGAGCAACTAGAGGGGTTTTCTGCCTATTTACCTGGAGACAAAGATGTTAGGGTTTTTTTTTTAAGGATTTTTCTGTAGGCTGACAATCACTATCAGAGAACATAGGTATCCGGACAGCACAGCAAAATTTTACAAGCCAACTTTTTTTGTTTTTCTTTCTAACTCTCGGGTGTAAAGTTAGTTAAAAACAGAGAGGTTAGGATGACAGACTGCACTGTTCAACAGAAGCTGGAATTAGCTAGATTTGAGGCTGAGGAAAGACAAAAGGAACATGAAAGACAGGTAGAACTCAGGCAGATGGAACTGGAGGAGAAGGAAAAAGAGAGGAAGCATGCAATGGAGATGGAGAAGGCGAAGGCTCAGCAGAATATACCAACAAACCCTAACAATCCTTCTCCAGGTACCACTTCCCATCCCAGAAATTTCCCCACCTACAAAGCAGGCAATGATACCGAGGCCTTCTTAGAAAACTTCGAAAGGGCCTACCTTGGGTACAGCATCTCTACAGACCAATACATGGTAGACCTGAGGCTGCAGCTCAGTGGACCCTTAGCTGAGGTGGCGGCTGAAATGCCTAAGGACCACATGAACAAGTCTGAACTGTTTAAAACCAAGGCGAGAGTCAGAATGGGGCTAAAACCCGAGCATTCCCTTCGATGGTTCAGAGCCTAAGGTGGAAACCAGAAGTGTCATTTACTAGACATGTCTACCACATTGTGAAACATTGGGATGCCTGGATATCAGGAGCAAGTCTTAAATCTCCAGCAGATTTGCCCTTCCTAATGCAAATGGAGCAGTTCTTAGAGGGTGTTCCTGAGGAAACAGAAAGGTACATCCTAGATGGGAAGCCCAAAACTGTAATCAAGTCAGGGGAGATTGGAGCCAAATGGGTGGAGGTGGCAGAAAAGAAAAAAACTGGTCACAGTTGGAGTGGATACCAGAAGGGACAACCGCAGACCAAACCCTACTACTGGGGGCAGCCTAAGGCCCCACCTACCACCCAAGGAACCCTCCAGACACCTTATTGTCCCGCCACACCATTCTCCAGCAACCCACCTCGCCCCAGTGACCCGTCAGCTGGACGATGTTTTAAATGTAACGAGCTGGGGCATGTAAAGTCAACTGCCCCAAGAACCCCAACAGATTACAGTTCATTGCACCGGAATCACACCAGAGGTCTGCAGGCCCAGATACCTCCCAGATACCCTTGGAGTGGAGGGAAACTGTCAGTGTGGGTGGGAAGAAAGTCACAGCGCGGAGGGACACCGGAGCACAAGTGTCAGCTATCCATGCTTCCTTAGTGGACCCCAGTTTAATCGACCCAGAGATCCAAGTGACAATTCAACCCTTCAAGTCCAACTCTTTCAATTTGCCTATAGCCAAGTTGCCTGTCCAGTACAAGGCTGGTCAGGAAAGTGGACTTTTGCAGTCTATGATGATTATCCCATCCCCATGCTGTTGGGGGAAGACTTGGCCAATCATGTGAAGCTAGCCAAGGGGGTGGGAATGGTCACCCACAGCCAGGCTAAGCAAGCCGTCCCACCTAGCTCTGTTCCGGAAACTTCTACAAGGACCCGGTCAGAGCTGATAGACCCGGACCCCATGCCAACATCTGCAATGGCAGTAGTGGATCCAGTCCCAGAGACCCAGACAGAGCCAGTCCCAGAACCGGAACCAGCAGCAGCCAATAACCCTACACAAGAGGCTCAGCCAGAGCCTGAAACCCACATAGTGCATCAGCGGAGAGCGGTTCACAGTCAACGGAAACAGCCCCATCCCCTACATCACTTCCAGAGGGACCAAGCATAGGTCCACAATCTAATGAGGAACTGATGTCTCCAGCATCAGGAGAACAGTTTGAGACTGAACAGGAAGTAGATGAAAGCCTCCAGAGAGCTTAGACAGCAGTATAGAGCAACACACCACCTCTCAGCTCTTCTAATTGATCCAGGTTTGTTGCAGAAAGAGGACTTTTATACAAGGAAACTCTTTCTGGTGGACACCAGGAAGACTGGCATCCTCAGAGACAGTTGGTAGTTCCAATTAAGTACCGGGTCAAGCTCTTGATCTTAGCCCACGATCATCCTAGTGGCCATGTTGGGGTGAACAGGACCAAAGATGGTTTGGGGAGGTCATTCCACTAGGAGGGAATGGGCAAGGATGTTTCTACCTATGTCTGGTCTTGTGAGGTTTGCCAAAGAGTGGGAAAACCCCAAGACCAGGTCAAAGTCCCTCTCCAGCCACTCCCCATCATTGAAGTTCCATTTCAGCGAGTAGCTGTGGATATTCTGGGTCCTTTTCCAAAAAAGACACCCAAAGGAAAGCAGTACACACTGACTTTCATGGATTTTGCCATCCAATGGCCGGAAGCAGTAGCTCTAAGCAACACCAGAGCTAAAAGTTTGTGTCAGGCACTAGCAGACATTTTTGCCAGGGCAGGTTGTCCCTCTGACATCCTCATAGATGCAGGAACTAATTTCCTGGCAGGAACTATTGAAAGCCTTTGGGAAGCTCATCAGGTAAATCGCTTGGTTGCCACTCCTTACCACCATCAAACAAATGGCATAGTGGAGAAGTTTAATGGAACATTGAGGGCCATGATACGTAAATTCGTAAATGAGCACTTCAGTGATTGGGACCGAGTGTTGTAGCAGTTGTTCTTTGCCTATAGAGCTGTACCACATCCCAGTTTAGGGTTTTCACCATTTGAACGTGTATATGGCTGTGAGGTTAAGGGGTCATTACAGTTGGTGAAGCAGCAATGGGAGGGATTTACACCTTCTCTAGGAACTAACATTCTGGACTTTGTAACCAACCTACAAAACACTCTCCGAACCTCTCTAGCTCTTGCTAAAGAAAACCTACAGGATGCTCAAAAGAGCAAAAAGCCTGGTATGATAAACATGCCAGAGAGCGTTCCTTCAAAGTAGGGGACCAGGTCATGGTCTTAAAGATGCTCCAGGCCCATAAAATGGAAGCTTTGTGGGAAGGGGCATTCATGGTCCGGGAGCGCCTGGGAGCTGTTAATTATCTCATAGCATTCCCCACCTCCAACTGAAAGCCTAAAATATACCATATTAATTCTTTAAAGCCCTTTTATTCCAGAGAATTAAAGATTTGTCAGTTTACAATCCAGGACGGAGATGACTCTGAGTGGCCTTAAGGTGTCTACTACAAAGGCAAAGTGCTGGTGGTGTGGAAGAGGTGAACCTCTTCATGACCCTTGGGCGTATGCAGTGACAGCAGATCCAGGAGCTGTGCACTAGCTATGTGCCAGCATTCTCAGCCACCCCAGGACCGACTGAACGGGCATACCGCTCCATTGACACAGGTAATGCTCACCCAGTGATATCCAGCCTTACTGGGTTTCTCCTCAAGCTAAAACTGCTATAGAACGGGATATCCAGGATATGTTACAGATGGGTGTAATCCGCCCCTCTGGCAACGCATGGTCCAGTGGTTCTAGTTCCCAAACCAGATGGGGAGATACGTTTTTGTGTGGACTACCATAAGCTAAATGCTGTAACTCACCCCAACAACTATCCAATGCCACACACAAATGAACTATTCGAGAAACTGGGACAGGCCCAGTTCATCTCTATCTTGGCCTTAACCAAGGGGTACTGGGAGGCACCTTTAGATGAATCCGCCCAGGAAAGTTCAGCCTTCACCATCCATGTCGGGCTGTATGAATTTAATGTACTCCCTTTCGGGCTGCGGAATGCACCAGCCACCTTTCAAAGACTTGTAGATGGTCTCCTAGCGGGATTAGGAGAATATGCAGTCACCTACCTTGATGATGTGGCCATATTTTCGGATTCCTGGGCAGACCACCTTGAACATCTACAAAAAGTCCTTGAGCGCATAAGGGAGGCAGGACTAACTGTTAAGGCTAAGAAGTGTCAAATAGGCCTAAACAGAGTGACTTACCTTGGACACCAGGTGGGTCAAGGAACTTTCAACCCCCTACAGGCCAAAGTGGATGCTATCCAAAAGTGGCCTGTCCCAAAGTAAAAAAAAACAGGTTCAATCCTTCTTGGGGCTGACCGGTTATTACAGGCGATTTGTACTGCAATACAGACAAATTGCTGCCCCACTGACAGACCTAACCAAAAAGAGACAGCCAAATGCCGTTCAGTGGACCGAAGATTGTCAGAAGGCCTTTAACCAGCTTAAAGCGACACTCATGTCTGACCCTGTCCTAAGGGCCCCAGACTTTGACAAACCGTTCCTAATAACCACAGATGCGTCCGAGCGTGCTGTGGGAGCAGTTTTAATGCAGGAAGAACCGGATCAAGAATTCCATCCTGTAGTGTTTCTCAGCAAGAAGCTGTCTGAGAGGCAAAGCAACTGGTCAGTCCGTGAAAAAGAATGTTACACCATTGTCTACACTCTGGAAAAACTACACCCATATGTTTGGGGATGGCGTTTCTACCTGCAAACTGACCATGCTGCGCTACAGTGGCTTCATACCGCTATGGGAAATAACAAAAAACTTATTCGGTGTTTAGCTCTCCAAAATTTTGATTTTGACATCCAACACATCTCAGGAGCTTCTAACAGTGGCTGATGCACTCTCCCATGAAAAGAAAAGGAGTATTTGTGGCACCTTAGAGACTAACCAATTGATTTGAGCATAAGCTTTCATGAGCTACAGCTCACTTCATCAGATGCATTCAGTGGAAAATACAGTGGGGAGATTTATATACACAGAGAACATGAAACAATGGGTGTTACCATACACACTGTAAGAAGAGTGATCACTTCAGATGAAAGAAAAGGAGTACTTGTGGCACCTTAGAGACTAACCAATTTATTTGAGCATGAGCTTTCGTGAGCTACAGCTCACTTCATCGGATGCATACCGTGGAAACTGCAGCAGATATTGTATACACACAGAGTTCATGAAACAATACCTCCTCCCACCCCACTGTCCTGCTGGTAATAGCTTATCTAAAGTGATTATCAAGTTGGGCCATTTCCAGCACAAATCCAGGTTTTCTCACCCTCCACCCCCCTACACACAAACTCACTCTCCTGCTGGTAATAGCCCATCCAAAGTGACAACTCTTCCTACAATGTGCATGATAATAAATGGCCTCATCACTTTGGATGAGCTATTACCAGCAGGAGAGTGAGTTTGTGTGTGTGTTTTTTGGAGGGGGTGAGGGAGTGAGAGAACCTGGATTTGTGCACGAAATGGCCCACCTTGATTATCATGCACATTGTGAAGAGAGTTGTCACTTTGGATGGGCTATTACCAGCAGGAGAGTGAGTTTGTGTGTAGGGGGGTGGAGGGTGAGAAAACCTGGATTTGTGCTGGAAATGGCCCAACTTGATAATCACTTTAGATAAGCTATTACCAGCAGGACAGTGGGGTGGGAGGAGGTATTGTTTCATGAACTCTGTGTGTATACAATATCTGCTGCAGTTTCCACGGTATGCATCCGATGAAGTGAGCTGTAGCTCACGAAAGCTCATGCTCAAATAAATTGGTTAGTCTCTAAGGTGCTACAAGTACTCCTTTTCTTTTTGCAAATACAGACTAACATGGCTGTTACTCTGAAACACTTCAGATGAGCTGATACCAGCTGGGGAGCAGGGTCGGGGGTGCGGGAGAAAACCTTTCGTAGTGATAATCAAGGTGGGCCATTTCCGGCAGTTGACAAGAACGTCTGAGGAACGGTGGGGGGTGCGGGGGGGAATAAACATGGGGAAATAGTTTTACTTTGTGTAATGACCCATCTACTCCCAGTCTCTATTCAAGCCTAAGTTAATTGTATCAAGTTTGCAAATTTATTCCAATTCATCAGTCTCTCATTGGAGTCTGTTTTTGAAGTGTTTTTGTTCAAGAATTGTCACTTTTAGGTCTCTAATCGAGTGACCAGAGAGATTGAAGTGTTCTTCGACTGGTTTTTGAATGTTATAATTCTTGATGTCTGATTAGTGTCCATTTATTCTTTTACCTAGAGACTGTCCAGTTTGACCAATGTACATGGCAGAGGGGCATTGCTGGCACATGATGGTATATATCACATTGGTGGATGTGCAGGTGAACGAGCCTCTGATAGTGTGGCTGATGTGATTAGGCCCTCTGATGGTGTCCCCTGAATAGATATGTGGACAGAGTTGGCAACTGACTTTGTTGCAAGGATAGGTTCCTGGGTTAGTGGTTCTGTTGTGTGGTTGCTGGTGCGTATTTACTTCAGGTTGGGGGGTTGTCTGTAAGCAAGGTCTGGCCTGTCTCCCAAGATCTGTGAGAGTGATGGGTCGTCCTTCAGGATAGGTTGTAGATCCTTGATGATGTCTTGGAGAGGTTTGAGTTGGGGGCTGAAGGTGATGGTTAGTGGTGTTCTGTTATTTTCATTGTGGGGCCTGTTCTGTAGTAGGTGACTTCTGGGTACTCTTCTGGCTTTGTCATTCTCTTTCTTCACTTCAGCAGGTGGGTATTGTAGTTGTAAGAATGCTTGATAGAGATCTTGTAGTTGTTCAACTGGTTAAAATTGTCCTTGAGATGTGGAAAATATTGTTCGTCCTTATGTACTTGGTAGTATATTTAGAGGTGCATGTGTCTTATTAACTCTGTTTTCTCCTAGAGCTCCAGGAAGAAATCACAGCCAGCTTTTCACCTTATCTGTGATTTGGGGGGCATGTCATAAATATAAAGGGAAGTGTAAACACCTTTAAAATCCCTCCTGGCCAGAGGAAAAACCCTTTCACCTGTAAAGGATTAAGAAGCTAGGATAACCTCGCTGGCACCTGACCAAAATGACCAATGAGGAGACAAGATACTTTCAAAAGCTGGAACGGGGGAGAAACAAAGGCTCTCTCTGTCTGTGTGATGTTTTTGCCAGGGACAGAACAGGAATGGAGTCTTAGAACTTAGTAAGTAATCTAGCTAGATATGCGTTAGATTCTGTTTTCTTTAAATGGCTGAGAAAATAAGCTGTGCAGAATGGAATGTAGGTTCCTGTTTTTGTGTCTTTTTGTAACTTAAGGTTTTGCCTAGAGGGATTCTCTATGTTTTGAATCTGATTACCCTGTAAGGTATTTACCATTCTGATTCTACAGAGGTGATTCTTTTACTTTTTCTTCTATTAAAATTTTTCTTTTGAGAACCTGATTGCTTTTTCATTGTTCTTAAGATTGAAGGGTTTGGGTCTGTGTTCACCTATGCAAGTTGGTGAGGATTTTTATCAAGCCTTCCCCAGGAAAGGGGGTGTAAGGTTTGGGGAGATTTTTGGGGGAAAAGACATTTCCAAGCGGGCTCTTTCCCAGGTATATATCTGTTAGATGTTTGGTGGTGGCAGCAATAAAATCAGAGGGAAAAAGGAAAATAGTCTGTACCTTGGGGAAGTTTTAACCTAAGCTGGTAAAAAACCCATAGGAGGTTTTCATGCAGGTCCCCACATCTGTACCCTAGAGTTCAAAGTGGGGAAGGAACCTTGACACAAGCTGATTAGTTTATTTACAAAAAGTTGTTGTTTTGGTAAATATAATGATCTTTTGCAGTTGTGTTATAAGTTGGAACTAATTTAGCAACATTAATTCAAAGATAATAGTATTTGTGTTTGAGAATATAAGGATTGCGTGTGTCATACTCAATAGAGAAATGGCCTGTCTAGAGCACTTTAACACACCCACCCCTCCTGCCCTGTGTGAGCACAAAGTGCTGAAGGGTTAAATCTGCTGGAAAATAAATGGGAAAAAGGGAGAGAGTGAGTGTGCAGGGATTACCATATGAAACTCCCTAACTTGGAAGCAGCTTCTCCAGTCAGTTATTTACCTAGTAAGCACCCATCTAAACTTCTCTTTGATAATTGTATTAATTGTTAGCTCTAAAGGGACACAAGTTTGTATAGTTGTTTATACCTTTCCCCTCTTGTAGGGCAGATAAGGCAATCCACAAATGTGACCAGCTCCCTAAGGCTAAAGCTACACTACCACTTATGTCAGCAAAATTTATGTTGCTCAGGGGCGTGACTATTCCACCCCCCTGAGCGACATAAGTTACGCTGGCATAAGCAGTATTATGCACAGTGCTATGTCAGTGGGAGTGCTTCTCCTTCCAACATAGCTACCACTGCTCATTGAGGGTGTGTCATAAATATGAAGGGAAGGGTAACCACCTTTCTGCACACAGTACTATAAAATCCCTCCTGGCCAAAGACAAAGTCCTTTTACCTATAAAGGGTTGAGAAGCTAAGATAACCTCGCTGGCACCTGACCAAAATGACCAATGAGGAGACAATATACTTTAAAATCTGGAGCGGGGGGGAAGGGTCTGTGTGTGTGTGTGTGTGTGTGTGTGTGTGTGTGTGTGTGTGTGTGTGTGTGTGTGTGTGTGTGTGTGTGTGTGTGTGTGATGCTGTTGCCGGGACCAGAGCAGGAATGCAGGTCAGAACTCCTGTAAAGAGTTAGTAAGCAGTCTAGTTAGATATGCGTTAGATTCTGTTTTGTTTAAAAGGCTGATAAAATAAGTTGTGCTGAATGGGATATATATTTTTCTTGTAACTTAAGGTTTTGCCTAGAGGGATTCTCTATGTTTTGAATCTGACTACTCTGTAAGTTATTTCTCTTCCTGATTTTACAGAGGTTTTTCTTTCACTTTAATTAAAATTCTCTTTTAAGAACCTGATTGCTTTTTCATTGTTCTTAAGATCGAAGGGTTTGGGTCTGGGTTCACCTATGCAAATTGGTGAGGATTTTTATCAAGCCTTCCCCAGGAAAGGGGGTGTAGGGTTTGGGAGGATTTTGGGGGGAAAGACGTTTCCAAGCGGGCTCTTTCCCTTTTATATTCATTAGTGGTGGCAGGAACAAAGTCGTGGCAGGAATAAAGTCTTGTATAAAGATATGTATGCCTGTGACAGTGGACACAGCTCAGTGAATGGTGAGACATTCCATTCCCCTTTTAGCTGGACCAAGTCACTCTCTTGGAGATACCTAGTTAGTTACCATCTCTGACCTAGTTAGTTACCATCCCCGACGTGACTAGTTATCATCCATCTTCTTTTACCTTTTGGTTCAATTAAAACATCTTTATTTATTACACTGTCATCCTGACCTTATCTTTGAGGAGGGGTAAGTGTGTTCCTGTTATCCTTGGGAATGTTTTTGTGCCATCCTTAATATTGGGATGTTCTGGTAACCCTCTCCTAGAACATGTTTGCACAAGTACTTTGTGCCTAGCACGTCTTAAGAATGTGTGTTTTTTTTGTAATATTAGCCCTGTTCTTGCCAGATTATGTAAATTTGCAAGCAGGCAGAGCCTGACATTTGCTCACAGTCTGTCTTTTGCTAACTTTGCTTTATATCAGCAAAGCTTGCCCACTACTTTAGCTCAGGACTCTTACCAGGCCTCTAATACAAGGGCTTATATCTCAAGCTTTCTTCCTATTACAGCTACATTGCCAGTTAAATGGGGCTGAGCTGTCATCTTCCAGCTCATGTATAGATCTTAAGTACTAATTAAAGACCCACTAAAGTCCTTCCCCCTTGGACAAACAATCAATTACTGTTAATATGGACAAGCTACTTTACCACACTGCCTTGAAGTGTCATCTGAATTAGTATAGTTGGTATTTGTTGCTCAGGGTTACAGCAATCTTCATTCCTGCATTCAGTAAATTTAGTATAATAGTACTATTCTATCCTTCATTCTAGATGAAATTGTCCCTGAACTTTGCCTTGTTGTTTTTCACCAGCACCTTTGCCTGCTGCTTCTCCTTACCTCCCCATCAGCAAGAATATACCGATGTATATATTCAAACAATCTTTCAATCTTATTTTCTCCACAAAAAGCATTTTTTCCCTAAGATGGTGAATTTCCACTTTTGCTTGAAATTTCACGCAAGTGGTTTTTCATGTTTTCATTTGAATCAAGATGAATATTGTCCTTTTATTAAAAATACCATAGAAAAGCAACCCTTTGAGTGTGTGAAATAGCCTGAAATGCAATGGAGGTACTTTGGGGAACTTATTATCCCCAAAGTCTGTATTTTTTTCATAACTGTAATAGATTCTCATGGAATGTAAACTTAGTTAAGTTATATATATCTCAATATCAGGGCCTGAGTCTCCACTGCAGTGCAGTATGTGTAGTGATTTATACATTGTGCAAAGTGGGTTTGAAATGATACCAAACCATAGCAGTCACAACCACTTTCAACATGGTATTTAAGAGAAACAGGCCCCAAATCTCAGTGTTCCAGCTCCAGGAGCTCTCAGGAATATTGGACACAACATCAATGATTCTCCCAATGATGGCTCAGGCTGCCTCTGGTTGTAGCTATGGTTTCAGGCACATGGTTGGAATCCTGAATTTCTTTCATAAAGTATAAGCAAAATTAATTTACATGACTTAATTTGGTTTCATGGAAATGTCATTTATGGAGTGTGTTAGACTGACCTTTCTCCATTTCACTTAACCTGAATCCTGCTTGTCCACTCATTCTACTAGTTGTTCTAGTTTAGAGTCCACAGTGTCCACTGCTGAGTAAGCAAGTTCCATTTTTTTAACCAACTCCTATAATTTTCTTCTTGACTCTGTCTGGAAAGAAATGTGTCTGCTCCCAAGTTCCCAAGCAAGGTGGCCAACACTCCTACTGTTTGAGCTAGGGTTTTTTATCAGTATAATAGGGGTTATTTTGGTTGTTTTCTGATATTCTTGCTGATATAAAGAGGAGATCACAGTGACATATTTAACAGAAGAAGGAGGTGCAAATAAAGCAAAGGATATGGATGAGCTTTACAACTGATAAGAGCATGGATTTCCTACTCAGGAAATGCCCCCCTCCCTTTAAAAATATATTTTGAGCTGTGAGTTCATTTATTCTCCATGCCAGATGTCATCAAAACACAGCCTCTTTCTATACACATATTTCTATACACATACACATTACATATTTGCTTTCATGTTAGCTCCCCATTCATATAGTACTTTAAGAGAGAAGGAAAATATAAAGGCTAGATTAGTTCTTCCTTGATGCCAAGGAAGTGTTCATTGTAGCCATGGAATGGTTGTGAGACTTTTCCAGGACATTCATTCTATGATATTTTCCATTGCAATTAAGGGTGCAGTTATGTATATGGTGAGAGGGAGCAGTTGGAAATACCTCCTGTGATGTCCTATATCTGCTGAAAAACAGGGCATCCTCCCCTCCCCACATTTTCCCCTAAAGAACAAAGACTAGCATCTAAGCTGAGTCCTGGAGGCTCATGCAACCTTATTGGGCTAGTAATTATGGAGGTAATTTTTTGTTTAAACAAGCCCTAAAGGATTTGGAAAGTTCAAAGAGTAGTAATGCTCCTCTGTATTTGAAAACTAATAAGATTTTCTTATCAGGAATCACAATAAGGTGGGGCTTCTACATTCTAAGTGACTGAGCTGCACTTATTTTTCTACTCAAGTTTCAAGTAAAATGCTCATATCATGTTTCAGAGTAACAGCCGTGTTAGTCTGTATTCGCAAAAAGAAAAGGAGTACTTGTGGCACTTTAGAGACTAACCAATTTATTTGAGCATAAACTTTCATGAGCTACAGCTCACTGCATCGGATGCATACTGTGGAAACTGCAGAAGACATTATATATACAGAGACCATGAAACAATACCTCCTCCCACCCCACTCTTCTGCTGGTAATAGCTTATCTAAAGTGATCACTCTCCTTAAAATGTGTATGATAATCAAGTTGGGCCATTTCCAGCAAAAATCCAGGTTTTCTCACCCTCCGTGCCCCCCCCCCCACACAAACTCACTCTCCTGCTGGTAATAGCCCATCCAAAGTGACCACTCTCCCTACAATGTGCATGATAATCAAGGTGGGCCATTTCCAGCACAAATCCGGGGGGGGGTGAGAAAACCTGGATTTGTGCTGGAAATGGCCCACTTTGATTATCATGCACATTGTAAAGAGAGTGGTCTCTTTGGATGGGCTATTACCAGCAGGAGAGTGAGTTTGTGTGGGGGAAGGCAGAGGGTGAGAGAACCTGGATTTGTGCTGGAAATGGCCCACCTTGATTATCATACACATTGTAAGGAGAGTGATCACTTTAGATAAGCTATTACCAGCAGGACAGTGGGGTGGGAGGAGGTATTGTTTCATGGTCTCTGTGTATATAATGTCTTCTGCAGTTTCCACAGTATGCATCTGATGAAGTGAGCTGTAGCTCACAAAAGTTTATGCTCAAATAAATTGGTTAGTCTCTAAGGTGCCACAAGTACTCCTTTTCTTTTTTCGTATCATGTTGTAATCTTTTTTTCCTTCTCTTTTGGTGGGAGCAGGAGGTGTGTACCAGATAATTCTCTCTTGGTTATGAACTCTTTCTTTTGTTTCATTAACTAATTTCTCTCTTTGATTTTTAACTATATTTAACTTGCAGCATTTTCAGATCCATCAGCAAAAATATTCAAAATAACAACAAAAACATATGTTAATGTGAATAGTGAAGATGCTTTGATTGTTTTCTTCACTAGGTCAAATCACAGAAAAAGAGGTGTGAAAATTGGGTTATAATCCTTGTTAAAATACAAGCACTTGAAACATAAAAGATATCCTTCTCTTTGATCTGCAAAATGAAAAAGGGGGAAAAGGTTTATCAGCATCAGTGGATTTTATTTTTGCTATGGAGAACTTAACATAGCTTTAGATTTGTTTCACTTGAATAGCATGTCTTAAAGTGCATGGATTCAGACATGAAGGATGCTATTCACAAATTTACTAAGCTAGAAGGATGAAAAAGTTTTAAGATTTTGTAGCATTTCCTCAAGGGAGATGTTGTGGTATCTTTATAATTCCTGTGGAAGAAGCAAAAACTGTATTTTCAGATACATTTTTCAGAGCTTAATAGTACCCTGATGTCTATTTACATTTAGTTACTGTAATACTAAAGGTAAAGGAACAAAAATGTATTGGAAACCTGATAAAAATGGAATGAAACACTGATAGGTGAAATATCATGAGCCAGATCCTCAACTGATATAAATCAGCAAATATTCATTGACTTCAACTGAGCTATGTAATTCACATCAGCTGAGGATCTGCTCCCATGTTAATAACTGGCTGCCCTCTTTTAAAAAAAAATATTGGATGTGATCAACTAGTATTATATATACTGTAAGGTTATGTCTACACTACAAGCTAGGGGGGTGATTCCCTTGCTCCTGTACACATATTCACACTAGCTCCCATAGAGTTAGTTGAGTATAATTAGAAGTGTAGGCATGGTAGCATGGAGTAGCGATGGAGGCATGGCTTAGCCATACCAGGTACAAAGCTACCTGATACCCTTTGTGAGCAGAGTTATGCATGTGCTTTATATGCATGTTAATTACCAGAAATTAAATAATTCCCATTTATGACAGTGTTATAAACAGCTGCAAGTAGAGCAACATGTCTTCATCTACTGTCATTGTTTTCTTCCATCCTTGAACAGCCAGGCACCCTTCCTCAATGAAAGTTGCAAACTGGGAAAAACTTTTGTAGAAATAATCCCCATAAACAAAATGCCTTGCACATAAGAAAGAAATAGCTGAGACGATGGTTTGTTCAATATTTGTACAGTACCTAGCAAAATAGGGCCTGACTGCCATGTAATTAATAAATTACATTAAAATTCATATTAAAATATTTGTATTAAGGTTGCAAGCATTCAAAGTTAGCAAATGCCAGAATTAAGGTTGCTTGTGTTTTATGTACATGAGAGCATTCAGTAAGGGTAATTCCCAAAATGCATTGCTCCAGCACCAGCTGCTGGGGCACTGTAGCATAATTGCTCTGACATCATAGAATGTGAAATATGAATGTATTAACACAGTCGTCCCAGAAAACAATACTGCCGTGTGGATGTGCTGAACAATCAGGTATGCCTGCATATTAATGGTTGCATATTCATGTCCTAACTGAAAGGTGGCCATGTATAGCCGGGGTATAAGTCAAGAAAGTTCTCCCATTAAACCTTCTACAGATGGATCCTTACTCGCCAGATTTGTTATACAGGGACAGCATTTTTCAGAATAACATCAGCAGTGCTGCTGCTGCTGCTGCAAAGTGATGCATTAATTTCCGAGATAAGTGGATCTCTCTCTCTCTGAAACATGATATAGAATGTATCTCTAGGGTTCTTTGCATGCTTAGTCTGCTTTCCAGTTCTCCAAATTCAGAGAATACAATACTGTACCTCCACACTGATTAGCAAGGGAGGCAGAATGGCCCAGCTCCACATATTTACTGAACACCTAAAGCCAGATGTAGGTGCCCAAGTCACAGTTTTAGTCTCCACTGTGGTCCAAAAGCTCCTGCTAGGCTGCTGCCTAACCTGATAGGTTCCTAAGCTCACTCAACACCTAAGCTTTCAGAACAAAATGTTCCCTAGGTTCCTATATTTCTGCTTCTGGACATGCACACTGCTGCCTTCCTAGGCATCCAGGTGCTTATCTCCTGCTGAAGCCTCAGAGCAATTCATGAACCAATGAAGCTAAGCAGAGGAGCGCCTATCTTCCCTGAGGGGCCCAATCCATTAGCCATCCTCAGAACATACCGAACAGATCAAACCCCCATTTGAAATCCAGCCGGTGGCCATGCCACCCTCCTTAAAACTAAGGCACTAAGTGGTTAGTGCACTTAACTGTGAGGTGGGAGACCCAGGTTCAATTCCCCCCTCTGCCTGATGGGAGAAAGGAGTTGAACAGAGGTCTTCAACCTCTCTGATATGTGCCCTGTCCACTGGGATATTGGATATTCTGATGTGGGGCTCCCTCAGTCTCTCCAATTGAATGTGTTGCACTGAAACATTAGGAGAATGACTCTATAGTCTGGTGGTTAGAGTATCCATGGGGGAGACCCAGGGTCCTGTTCCATGACTTTTTATACACAGTGGAAAAGTTCCAAGAGGACAGATTGTGGGCACCCCGGGTCGGGATATCCCATAGCCCAGTGGCTAGAGTAGTCTCCTGAGAGGTGTGGGAGATCCCCATTCAAATGCTTTCTCCCCCATCAGGTGAACCTGGGTCTCCCATGTCCCAGGAGAGTGCTCTAACTTCTGACCTAAAAGCTATAATGTGGCACGACCATCTATTCCTCCTCCTCCTCTCTGTGGAGTGAGGCAGGCACCTAACTCATTCTCACAAGAAATGACTTAGATGCCTGATCCCAGGTGCAGGGTTCCTGGCTGTGGATTGGAAGCAGAGATTGGTGCCTCTCTGCACACTGGACTTGTGTGCCTAACTCCATGGACAACCCCCCTCACCGATATTTCCCATGGGCTAGCTTAGGCGGCTCCCCAACTAGTATGTTGTTTTTTCTAGATCATGTTCCTGAGTGCCTATCTCTTCCCATTCATTGTATAAGGAGTCTAGGTGCCTAACTCAGGCTTTGTGAATCCCAGCATTGTTCCAGTGATTTTTCTGGGACGGTAGAAGTAAGGTCCCACAATGCTGAGAGTTGCAACACCTAAGTCTATTTGTGGATCTGGGCCTATGTCTCCATCATCACCAGAATATGGAAAGACCCCATAAGTAGAGGTACATGAGATTCACAATTCTAGGTTCATGCAGTTTTGTAAAAAAATAATAAACAAACAAGCCCAAACCTATTTCAATATCAGTGATGCTTCCCTTCAAAATTCTCTTCTCTGGTGCACTGAAGTGGCTATTTCAACACAGACAATAACTTCAATGGCCTTTGGGTCAGGCTTTCATGAATGCAGTTATACCACAGAGTAGCACCTTACTCTATATTTGTGAAAGACGATTCTGTTTAAATAAATGCCTCTCCGTCCCCCGATTTGCTAATCACTCTAGGGGTTAGGTGGGAGATAGGCATCCAGACACTTAAAAGAAGGCAGCAGTGCACATGCACAGAGGCAGAAACACTAAGTGCCTTCTGAACTTACTCTGAAAAACTTAGGTGCAGAATGAGAGGTTTGGCAGGAGTTTTATGGATTGCAGTGGAGCCTAAAAAAGGACTTACACAGCTAAATTCAACAGATAGGTGCCTGCGTATTTCCATGGATCCCACCCCCACTGTACAGTAGTTCAGATCATTGTCAAATAACAAGTCCATTCCCCAAAGGCTTGCTGTCTAATGACACATGTATTGGTAAGCAGTACAGGAAAGGATGGAACATACATTGTAAAGTGAAATGGCATAATGCCTTCCTTCCATTTTAGAATAGCAAATTAATTCTAAAAGGGCTCGCAGCATAAAAAAAGATGAATGTAACCCTATTGCAGTTATTGCCAAATAAATAATACTAGCCCACAGTGCAGGGGGAGGGTGGAAGAAGAGGAGTTATATATCAAGGTAGTTTATATATATAACAATACTGGGATTCACAAAGCCTGAGTTAGGCACCTAGACTCCTTATACAATGAATGGGAAAAGATAGGCACTACCTTGATACTCTATTTTAAACCTATAAAGTCACAATATACTCTAAATACACAATTAAGGTTTCTCACTCTATTCTTAACTCATGCTGCTCTGCGTAGATATTGCAGCACATGTGCTGTGTAACTTGATGTACTGTTATTAGCCACCTGCTATGACTTAAGAATGGCATCAGATGTTTTTGCTTTACATTTGTTGGTTTTCATGGGTTCAATCAAGTCCCTTATCATTATTTTAGAAGATGCTTGCTTTCTTTTCTTTTTCTTTTTTTTCCTTTTTCTTTTTTTTTCATTTCCATGTAAGATTGACAAATAGTTTACAAAATAGGAAGAAATGTTCTGAAATAATTCTGAAACATGCTACTTAGAACACAAAATAGTCAACATTTTATAAAAATGGCACTGAAATTTAGCTAATATTTTGATATAAACCAATCAAACCTTAAAATTCAAGGGTGAAACTGTCAGTCTTGGCCAGATTATCTCAGAGACCATGCTGCTGGCGACGGTTAAAAAAACAGAAACAACCCAACCCCAAAACACCCAAAAGGTTAGTACTGGTCGTATTTAGCCAGTACATGAAGAAGTGGGGAGTAGGAGATCCACAAAAACGGACTGTCCCCCTCCTTTTATCCCTAAATTATGCAGAAGCCCCATCTATAGAGTTGGGGCTTTTCAGTTCTGGTGGGTAGTTTGCAAGGAGGCAGAGACAGGAGTTTTTAAAAACATAATTATGAAGAATATTGCATCCCAGGAAAGACTTGTATAACATATGAAGAGCACCTTGGATCCAATAGCAATGTGAGGCAGTAGATCGCTATTAAAACTAAATGTTGTAAGTCTGTATGTTAACACTAAAGCTGGTAGAAATTTTTCAAAATTTCAAATGATGTGAGCAGACCCAGCACATTCTCTAGTTATAGAACAGGGCCTATATTAATTCCCGGCACAGGCAAGGTCTAGGTTTTAGGCCCCCAGTAGTGGAAAGTCTCTCTCTGTTTGTTTGCGGGGGGATGGGAGTGGGGCAATGGTACAATACACCTGCTACCCACCACTTCCTGAGAATGGAGAGGGGTATGGCTAGAAGTGGACACTGCAGCTGACAGACTTGGTCTGGAGATGAATTGATACAACACAACTGTCAGCAATCCTGTGCCAGCGGTGCTTCTATATAGCACAAGTTGGAATTTAAAGCTGTACTGGAGAGAGGATTCATCTTTGGATACAGAGAAGATGTATCCTCAGGGGTGCACCTATCCCCAGGATTGTTTGTGGTATTAATGCTTGTGCCTTCAACCTGGGGTTATTAATGGATCCAGTCTTATTATTAATTGAAGCAATAAAAGTCTGTGGAGCTGCAGAAAAGACTGACTGATCAGGAAATAAAAAGAAATCATCTGCTGTGGATGTCATAACAATATCTCCTAGAAAGAGACCATTTCTGATATCAAGCAGACTGTTTCATTTGGATTTAAAGGACTTCATATTAAGAAATCAAATACATACAGTACACAAATGAGTTATTACATTTTCCTACAAATTTCAGAAAAAGTGAAGAAAAACCCAGCACAGATTATATTAACGAGTAGTAAATGCTGACAGCATCCCTATTGGTTTAGGAAAACTACTGCAGGTAACAACTTTCTTCCAGCTATGCCCCTTTCTTGTATTTCTATATTCCCCAGATTAGATGCAAATCCAGTTCTGTGGATGCCTGGCAGAGGGCTTCTTTTGAGTCAACAAGACATAGAGTGATGCTGTTACACTGCCTCAACTTTCAAGACCTTCTGATTAATTTTAGCCCAAAGGAATAGGGTTTTCTTTCCTGTTATACCTTCCCTGAGAAATATAAAAGGGGATTGTGTTAATAACCAGCAGAACTTCCTGAACCATCTTTCTTTGAAGCCCTTAGAATCATAGAATCACAGAATATTAGGGTTGGAAGAGACCTCAGGAGGTCACCTAATGCAATCCCCTGATCAAACACCAATTAAATCCACCTGACCAAACCTTTTATTAGTTAATTTTTTGATTTGATGGCATCATAGCACAAAGTAGTATAGCTACAAACACTCCCTTCACAGACAAGAGTCAGATGCTGTGTAATGTTCCTGCTCTAGGAGAAAAGAGCCATTTAAAATGCCCTGAAAAGGGAATAAAAATGGCACCTTGTAGCAAAAAAATGGCACAAATATTGAAGGATAAGGAAATAAATATTAAACCAGGAAAGGTCATAAACTCCATCAAAGTGTGTGTATGTGGACTGGGGGAATTCTAATGTTTTTTACAAAAAAGACTGGGGAAATGGATTGTGATGGATGTTAACTTCTCACCACAGAAAAGGAAAAACTGACTCCTGACCTAAGGCATGACAGTGGGAACCTAAATTTTGGTGTCTGAGTGTAGATCCTCATTGGGATGAGATTTACTGGGGTCTCCAGTATAACCAGAGCTTACTAAGTTAAAGTGAGCTCTGCTTTGAAATATCACTCTGTAAAAATGTGTGTCTTAGTCATCATATATACAAACTTTAACTAAAGAGTAGTAGCCAACACAACTAATCTTCAATAAGTTTTTAACTCTATTCATCATTCAATTTAGTGTATCATCAGCAGAATTGGTTACAACCAGTTACATCTGAGTAAAGCTCTTAAAAGCAATGGGGTTGCACTCCTGTCACTGAGGGAACAATCTGAAGACCAAAGAGGTATACAGGTGTAACTTCATCTTTGTTAGTAGTGGTGACATGGGAGATAGAGAACAGATGCTCTCACTTCTGAGTTTGCAGAGCTGGCAATTGGAAACCTTCCCCAAGTCTTGTGAATGGAGCACATCTGAAGCAGAAATCATTCAGATATATTAAACATGGAACCCCCATGAGAGCATTTTTGCTGAATAACTTTTCCGAGTAAATTCACACTTTAAGACAACTAAGCTGAGAAATGAACAGGCAGGCAGAAAATTATAAAGACATGGAGTGGTGCCATGACACTGATAGAATGTGACTTCTTGAAACTAGTGACAGACTTTGAATGGCAGATCACTACTGGGCCCCAGATATGATAATCTTTTTCATCTGTTTTGATGGCTGTATTAACTATTACTACCTACTAAACTTGAAAGGTGCATTTCTGGAAACATCCTAAATATGTAGTTTTCTGTGATTCGACTCAATGGCAAAGTTACTCTTCAGCCAATTCAGGCTGTGTTAACGTGCTTTGATTTGTTAATGCGGAAAGAGAATGGGATTTTTGCAGTTTATTAAACAAGTTAGTGGTTAAAATCATTGTCTTTCACACATATAAAGAATGTATGTGCATGTGTAAGTGTGTGTTTTGCAAACCAAACCCTTTAAAGAAAAAGTGCTATTTGCTGATGTGCAAAACCTTACAGCTCAAAAGCTGTTACTGTAAATTTGTCAAAATTACAAGCTTTGCAAATGTCATGAAGGAATGTGAGAAGGAACCATTTTAATGTTCTGGTTACCTTTACCTTTTATGTGACAAGATGTTTTCACTTATATGACATACAGGGAAACAACACTATGAACAGATGTTTCATGAAGCAACTGCAAATGTAAACCAAATATATTTTCAAGCATATTCATTATTCATTTACTCTTCTTCTGACATTACTTTTTGGATGAAAAGAAGTAGTGAGAGATAATTATTTCTTATTTTTAAAACTCGCAATAATTATTTCACAATGTGTAGATTACTTGATTGAACATAAAGCCCTCAGTCATCAGTCCAATTCAGAGTATTGAAGGGAAAACAGGAGAGATGGTTTGGGGAGTTAACTTGAGACTGTATATCAGCAGGCTAAGGGAGACTGGATGTGTCCGGGAGGTAAAGTGTGTGATCTTTAGAGGGAAGATAAAAGATATAGCAGATGGCCGAGTTTTGTTATGGTCTTGATTGGGGATGACCATATCCTGTCATCATAGTAGGCCATTAGAAGGCTGATTATCTACCTAACTTTGGCAACTCTGTGGCCCCTGTTACCATAACATCTGAGAACCCTATAATCTATAATGTGTTTATCCTTATTTTACAATTGCAAAATGGAGGCCCAAATCGTGGAAGGTATTTCTGTGCTTAACTCCCATTGCAATCAGAGGCTAAGGACCAAATTTACAAAGATATTTAGGATCATAAAGATGCAGATAGGCACTGAGAGGGTTTTGAAATGTGCCTAAGCAGTTCAGGTGCTTAAGAAAATCCCTATCTGCATCTTAGGCACCTATCTGCATCCTTAGGCTCCTAAATATCTTTGAAAATCTGCTCCTAAATGATTTGCCCAAGCTCAAGCAGGAAGTCTGTGGTCCAGCAGAGAACTGATCCTGTGTTCCTGAGTCAAAGGTGAAAGCCTTAAACATTGGACCACCCTTCCTTTCAAAGATAATAGAAGGGGAAGGTGGGTACATGTCCCTGAAAGATGGAATAGGGACACTGTGACCATAGCTTCTTTTGGATGTCTGATGTTCCATACATCATCACATGCATCTAAATCACAAAGTAGGAAGTATGACTTGAGAGGCTCTGTGATAAATATAAAGGGAAGGTGTCAAGGTTCCTTCCCCACTCTGAACTCTCAGGAACAGATGTGGGGACCTGCATGAAAGACCCCCTAAACTTATCCTTACCAGCTCAGGTTAAAAACTTCCTCAAGGTACAAACTTTCCTTGAACCCTATGCTGCCGCCACCAAGTGTGTTAAACAAAGAACAGGGAAAGAGCCCACTTGGAGACGTCTTCCCCCCCAAAAAAATCCCCCCAAGCCCTACACCCCCTTTCCTGGGGAAGGCTTGATAAAAATCCTCACCAATTTGCATAGGTGAACACAGACCCAAACCCTTGGATCTTAAGCACAATGAAAAAACAATCAGGATCTTAAAAGAAGAATTTTAATTAAAGAAAAAGTAAAAGAATCACCTCTGTAAAATCAGGATGGTAAATACCTTACAGGGTAATCAGATTCAAAACATAGAGAATCCCTCTAGGCAAAACCTTAAGTTACAAAAAGACTCAAAAACAGGAATCTACCTGTTAGGATATAGATATTCAGGCCTGTCTGCAAAGACCTGTACTCTAAGAATTTAGGTGTATTCTTATCACTTGGCTAGTGATAGAGTTATAAAAGAAAGAATCAAAATCACTGTCTGCTGGTGTAAGGGCCTTCTCTTACTGTGACAGTCTGAGGCCCTGTTCTTAGGCTAAGGCCTTTGGCTAAGCAGCAGAGGCAGCCATAAGCTGGGAAGCGAACGGTCACATCCTCACATTCCAAACTAGTCACATTGAAATAAGGTGCTATTGGGCTGTTAGGCACTATCAGGACAGGATTGTATTCCTATCACCTCCAGAGAAAGGGAAGTGCCTAGAAAATGTAAAAGGAAACTTAGTTTGATAGCATCCTGTCTGGCAAGAACTCACTTATCAATAGCTGGGATGTGAAATCCTCACTTCTGTATTGTTTTGTCATTATAGTTTCCACTTTGCTGTTGTTTGTCTGTATAATCTCTGTCTGGTTCTGTGATTGTTCCTGTCTGCTGTATAATTAATTTTGCTGGGTGTAAACTAATTGAGGTGGTGGGATATAATTGGTTACATAATCATGTTACAATATGTTAGGATTGGTTAGTTAAATTTCAGGAAAATGATTGGTTAAGGTATAGCTAAGCAGAACTCAAGTTTTACTATATAATCTGTAGTCAATGAGGAAGTGATGGGGTGTGGGTGGGCATGGGCATGTGAGATGGGAACAGGGAATGGGGGTAAGAAAATTGGAATCATGTTTTGCTAAAGGGGGAGATGGGAACAGGGAATGGGGGTAAGAAAATTGGAATCATGTTTTGCTGAAGGGGGAAATGGGAGTAAGGAAGTTGGAATCATGTTTGGCTAAGGGTAGGAATGGGAACAGGGACACAGGTGTAAGGCTCTGTGGTGTCAGAGCTGGGAAGGAGGATACTAAGGAAGGAAACTGGAATCATGCTTGCTGGAAGTTCACCCCAATAAACATCGAATTGTTTGCACCTTTGGACTTCGGGTATTGTTGCTCTCTGTTCATGTGAGAAGGACCAGGGAAGTAAGTGGGTGAAGGAATAAGCCCCCTAACACTACCTTCCATTCAGCACAGCTTATTTACCAGCCATTTAAACAAAAGGAAATCTAATGCATTTCTAGCTAGATTACTTACTAACAAGTTCTAATACCCCATTCCTGTTCTGTTCCCGGCAAAAGCAGTACACAGACAGATAGACCCTTTGTTCCCCCCCACCAGCTTTGAAAGTAACTTGTCTCATCATTGGTTATTTTGGTCAGGTGCCAATGAGGTTATCTTAGCTTCTTAACCCTTTACAGGCGAAAGGGTTTTGCCTCTGGCCAGGAGGGATTTTATAGTTCTGTATACAGAAAGGTAACTTCCCTTTATATTTATGACAGAAGGGCTCTTTCCCTGTTCTTTGTTTAACATGCTTGGTGGTGGCAGCATAGGGTTCAAGGCAAAGTTTGTACCTTGAGGAAGTTTTTAACCTAAGCTGGTAAGGTCCCCACAGAGTTCAGAGTGGGGAAGGAACCTTGACAGGCTCTGAACACAATTTTCCCAGGGATGTTACAATTATAGAAACATATTTGCTTGGTGCTGTTTTGTGTATTCTATATTCTATATGACTTTCTGAATTTATATCACTATATTAAAGAGTTGAAAGAGGTCATGAAAGTATCTCTTTGCTATTCATTTCACTCTTCTGTAGTAATAGTACCAATATTACATAGCCCTTACATAGTGCTTTTCACTAGTAAGTCTCAAAATGCTTTAGAAAGGGAAGGAAGCATGATTATCCATTGTTATACATTCCGATTCCAAATGGACAGCTTAAAAGCATTTAGTTCCCATAGGACGTCAAATGGCTCAACATATTAGTTAGAGCTGTCTGAAAAATATTTAGTTATTCTACTGAAAATTTTGATAAAAATGGAAAAAAAATGTTTCCATTGAAAAGATGCATGGAAATACTTGACTTTTATTTGAAAAATCAAAAGCCAAAAACCTTTGGTTTAAAACAACATTTTGATTGGGTAATGCCACCATGTGCTTCATGGGAATTGTAGTTTGCATGCCTCATGTCTCCATTCTTCTCCATGACCTGCGCTCACTGAATAAACTACATCTTCTAGGAAGCACCACACTCTCCCCCACTGTTAAGCTAGTGGAGTGAATCTTGGGAGTTCCTGGCCATATGTATACTGAGAGATATAGCCTTGGTGAGGAATCTGTCCCAGGGGAGAATGGGGACAAAAGACTCTGTGACAGCATATCCAAATCAAAATGTTGTTGGGTGTTTTGGTCTTCCAACAGAGTCAAAAATTTCTGTGGAAGGCTGACACACTTCATGAAAGTTAGTTTAATCAAAACCCTAGATTTTGATTGAAAAAATAGTTTTCACAGAATTTTTGACCAGCCTTAGTTTAATTGGTAAGATTAAATAAAAACACATAGGCTTAAATAACAAATCTTGACAGAAAAAAAAGAGTATTTATTATAGAGAAAACATAGAAAACAGTACTATTCCAATACCATCTTTCTCTTAAAGCAACAACGGTTGAATCATGAAAATAGAAACAATACTAACAGTACTGGAAAAAAATTCCAAACCTGGGTGACTAAGGTTGCACTCCTAAATCCATAGTTAGACATTTTAAATAGAGTACAAGTAGCTGATTTTCTAAAAGTTAAAATCCACTGAAGTCAATCTGAAAAGGCTCAGTAATTTTGAAAATCACTACTTCAAAGTAGTCATCTACATATAGATTAGGAGCTTAATTTTAGGCCTTCAGATTGGAACTAAAGTGGGCAAGGGAGTGGTTACTTGAGTGATTTACAATTTGCCTCTCTGTAGAGAACAATCTTGCTTTTGCAGGGGAAGGTAGTAGTCTAGATGATCTAATAATTTTTTCCATGTCTAATTTCCAATTTTATAATTCTAAGTTTATCTTGCATCATAAACTCCTGCTGCACACCCACAGTACCTGACTTCATTCCTCCTCTCAGTTTCTCTCTGTCCCTTGCTTTACTACCCCCAATATCCTATCTATACCTTGCTGTGTAATTCAACCTGTCAATATCCCCAGCACCTTCTACTATCTTGTCCCTGGCCTTGTCCTTTATTCCCTTCCTTCTTACCCATTATTGGGTCTTATCCCATCTTCTCTTTTCATATCACTCTGGCCTGCCCTGCCCCTTCTGCTTCATTTCCAATCCCTTGTATACTATCAGCATCTCTAATGTTCCAACCTTTCCAATTTAGTCCCTGTTCCCTCATTGAGATATATCTAGGAGTATCAAAGATTTTCCCTTTAACATCATGTAAGTACCACATTAAAACTCTATTACTGGTAATGGAGTTAATATAAAACTGCAGATTACCTATAATTTATGACAAAGTAATTCTGTGTCTTAGGCACTGTAGTGAATCACCATTTTAATTTAAATGTATTGGACACTCACCAAACTTCCAAAGTGACAGTGTGTGTCTTGCTTAAAAGAACTTTCAATCAGTATAAAAGCCATGACCATTGGAGTCCTAACAATCCTAACCCAGAATAATTTCAGAACAACAGAGTTATTGCAGCAGCTGGTGTTTGGGATGTCTGGTGACCCAGAGGAGGACAGTGGGTATGTCAGGTGATATCTGTGATTTATATCAGCCATTGAATCAGCTTCCAGTTCTTCTATAGCTACAGCAGTTAACTAGATTTTCATTCTGGAGTTATGAGTTTTCGAAGGGGTTAAGGAGTAAATTTCCTAGTCACATTGATACCAATCTATGGTATACACACTTTAGCCCAAATTTATCCCTGGTGTAAGTTTGTTTGTTTGCTTGTTCAAAAAGATATAATGGGAAGAAGTTTTGACTAAGATTTTTAAATACAACACATTATTCACAGATCAATCACACAGTCCTGAGAGATACTAAGTATATATTGGGGTGCTCAGTGGTCTCAACTCCCAGTGAGTTCAGTGTCAATTAAAGGTGCTTAGCACCATGCACCTTACAAGATTCTAAATTATCTGAAATTAGAGGAATTGGAGTTGATTAGAGGAAATTATACAGCGACCTCATAGAAAAATGGAAAATCTGGAATTGGCCAGTAGAAGAGCCCTTATGTAAGTATTTCCTTTGTGAAACAGCACTATAACCATTGACCAGACCTGTAGAAGAGCTCTGTGAAAGCTAGAAAGCTTGTCTCTTTCACCAACAGAAGTTGGTACAATAAAAGATATTATCTGACCCACCTTGTGTTTCTCATAACAGACTGGTCAGTCTCATAACAGACTGGTCAGACAAGACACCAATGTTTAAATGCAACAAATTTCTGCTGAAGCCAGTTTGCTGCTTTGTATCCCAAGCAAGATTTGGGATATGTTATGTCAGTCTGGCTCAATAATTTTGTTCATCTACATTTGAAAATACTCAGATGTGTTCTAAGACATGAAATTAATAAATCTGAGCATATGGACAATGTAATCACATGGAAGTAAAACCATCCCACCAATGCAATTTTCCTCTTTCATTCTCTTTTTTCTGGATTCAATTCTAAGACCTTGTTAACTGAAGCCAGGCTATAAATTATTAATATTAGAATTAATAGAGATCTGTTGCCAAGGGAGTAACAGAATAAAATGGTTTATATCGTGCTGATGTGCACTTAGAAGTTTCTCCCCACCTCCTCCGTCTATTTTCTCTTTCTTTTTCTTTCTTTCTTTCTTTCTTTCTTTCTTTCTTTCTTTCTTTCTTTCTTTCTTTCTTTCTTTCTTTCTTTCTTTCTTTCTTTCTTTCTTACCCATGTATATGTCACCCAATCATTTGAGGGGAGGAGGAACATCTGAACAACTTGATTCTTTTCCTGATGGAAGTTGGAACTTGGTAATAAATTCTCCTGAAAGTTTTATGTTTTCATAACTATTACACTCAATAAGTATGCATTACATGCTATTAGCCTTAGCTAGGTATTCTAATCTAACAGTTCTGCACCGTGTTCACATTAATATGCAAATGGAATGAGAATACAAAATTAAATGGAAATGAAAGTTGGAAGTTAATTGACATTTTTGTCACAGGAGCTCAGAGAAACACTATTTATGGTTTAATGGCAAAAAGCTAATGTGTCATCCTAGGGAGGGCTACATCAATCTAAGCTAAGGCGACTTTACCGAGCTACAGTGCAAAATGCTGTTTGTGCATGCAGGTTGCCAGTTCCCCCTATGCAGGTGGTCCCATCACTGTAAACCTACACTAAATTGCTGCCATCCATTATACACAGTGGTTGCTTGGATGGTTGCCTAGCACAGACTTACATAGGCCATCTATTCCTGTCAGAAATATGATATGTCACTGACAAAAGCTTAATTACACCATTAATTAATAGGACAATTTTCAAAATGCTTTGCAATGCAGCTTGACACTCATTAGTGCCATTTATGAATAATTTTGCCCAGGGTATAATACTCTACAAAGTGCAATTTAAAAGGGAATACATGCTTAAAACCTACCTATCTGTGAAACCAAAATAAATTCTTTGTTGAATTAGGTCAGGGCTTTTTAATAAAGGGTGGCTATCAGCTGAATGCTTGTAAAGGTATTTCTTTTTTTCTATTAAAACATCTATGACGTGCAATGAACTGCATCATTTATTTTGGATTGAATTCATTTGGAAGTCAGGCAGTCACCCTGCCTTCCCTTATTGGATCCTTGGGCCCAATTCTGTAAGGTGCTTGTGCAACCTCCATTCTCATTGAAGACGATGGGCTTTGAAAGTGCTCTGCAAATCAGGCTATTAATCACTTTCTGTCCATCTAGGGCTAAACTGTGGCTTTTCTCTTTTCTCTACGGAAATGGGAAAGCAGCCTTCTCCCTTTCCATATGCCATGTAAAGGGGCCCCAGATTTGAGGGCCATCTGGTTGGGGGAGAATAAGAACTGCTACCAAATCTATCCACTTAGAACTGGCAAGACAGGGATAGGTGCAGGGGAAAGGTATAGGCATGGCTCTACACCCCTATGTGCTGGCCAGCTATGCTGGGGATATGCGGCATCCCCAAAAGGGGAAGGTGCCTAGTTGTCCTCCTGCCATTGCAGCCAGGAATGTCCCTGAGGCTTTCTGCTTTTGCAAGGCACAATGCCTTATTGTGCTTTGCCTGGTATGGGGCAGCCCCTTACCATTCCTTCTTGAAGACTCTGCTGTTAGCAGTGTCCAGATCTAGATCCTTATTCAGTATTTGCTCAGGTTGAGAAATGAATCCACCCACCCAGCAAATGCCCTGATAGGTGTAGAATGCAGAATCCTCATACTTCAACACCACAGGCTGTGGGAACTACCATCCCTATGCTATGCTCTTGTCTTTATTGGTTCCTCAGGCATTAGAGAATCAAATTCAAAGTTTGCATTCTGATACTTAAAGTCCCCCATAAGGCAAGTCCAAGTTCTCCAAAGAACTGCCTCTCTAATTTCCTGTGGACAACTTTTCCAATAGCAAAGTTCATATCAGTTTATTGGCTATACTGAACCAAACTCAACTGCAAATGTACAAAAATAAGAGGGTGAAGGATGCCACACAAATACCTATAATAAACAAAATATAGCAAACCCTATCTTAAGGGATCAGCAGAACTTAGCTGTGTAACAGAGGTGATCTACTAATAAAAGTGGAGATACATTTGGAGATACTTTGGGTGGGGGTGGTCCAATAGAGAGGAAGTTGCCTGCTAAGGATGGATGTGTATTATATGGCATAAGGGCAAGACTTTAAGTGTGGGTGCCTAAAAATTGACTCCAACAAAGATTTTCAAAAGTGACTTGTGATTTTTGTTAAGTCGATTTTTGGGTGCCGAGCATGAGACTTCTTAAAGGAGCTTGATTTTCAGAAATGTGTGAGCATTCACCCTCAGAAAATCTGATCCCACAAAGGTGTCTTAAATTTGGCACCCAAAAGCATTAGTCAGCCAGATCCTTATACTAATACATAAGGAACTAAAGTGACCTGACCTTGAAAAGTGGTGTGTATCCAGCAGCTTCTATGGACTTCAATATGACTAGACCAGTGGTTCCAATCCTGGAGCACTAGCTTGGCTTTAAGCACATGAGTAGTCCATTGATGTCAATATTAGCAATGCTCAGGGAAATGGTCAATAACAAAAAATATAAAATGTAAACTGTTTCATAACTATCTTTCTCACTTATGGGAAGAAATATGAAAGAAATAATGACTCATCAGTGTAGGGAAATTGAAAAGCTAATTGGGGCTTTAATCAAGTTAGTTGAAATTTAAGATTTCCTCTGTGAGGAATTGAATATACTGTAAATAAGATTTTTTTTTAAAAATCTAGTTGTTAAAATGAAATAGTTGCTTTCAACAGTACATGAGCACTAATGTTCAAATACAGAGTAAACTACCATTCTAGTTATAATAATAACTTCCTTGGTATTAAAAGTTAGAAGATTTTTTTCCGTGTGACAAACATAAAGCTTTGTTGTACTTGACAGAAATGGTGAATGTGGTTACATACTGTTCTCCCCGTACCTCAGACGTTTGAAAGCCTGTGCCTTTTCTAACTTCATAAAAACCTAAAGGAGGTATTTATGTGCTAAGTGGTACCAAGAGCATATTTACAGGGAAAAAACACATTATTTTTCTCTCAAATTCCTGGCAGCGTTCTTGCTTCTGTTTGCTGTGGAATTCGTTTGGGCAAGACTGTGTTACCATTTTCCAGTAATTCAACATAGCCAGCTATATATGCTGTGACAGAAAATAAAAAAGGGACCTCTGAGTGAGTGGCACTCTGGGGTGTATGCTGTTCTGCACTGGGGAGGCTTGTTCAGAGTACCAGATTGCTTTATTGCCTCAGTCCTGTCTTTTAAAAAGCCCCACTCCCGGCCAGAATCTGTGTATCAGGCTGAGTGGATTACTCATGTTAATGAGCTCTCCAATTCTTATGCCCCATTTCCTCCCGTCCCCATGTATCCAAAGAGCCACAGAAAACCTGGGAGTTATTACAGCTGTGGTTTTTGTGCCCCAGTAGGTGATAGGAAGATACTGTAGGACTGTTGTTGGTGTCTCTTCCTGATTAGTTTTGTTTTACATCAAACCTAATCATACTTGTGTTGGTGGTTGCCTTACAACAATATTTGGAGATGGTTCTTGCTACTCATTCAGGACAAGAGCCTCTACCTCTGAAATATTGTAGTGGAGAATGGACTTACCGAATTTGAAAAAAAGGCCTCTACCATTCCCAATCACTGAAAACATATAAAATCCCTATCTTTTGTGGTTGGTGGAGAAGCTAGCCCATTCAAAGGTATTCTTCTTGCTCTCGATCACTGTTTGGAGATTTTTAGCCTGAAGAGACCTGCGTTTACCTCAGGCTTTACAGCCCTTAAATGTTTTCCCTTGATTGGTTGATGAAGGAGATCCCACACTTTCAGCATGATATTGTAGAGGATATGCAGATGGGTGCTGATGATCTGGCCCATTATGTTTGAACCTTACAATCCAAATCATTCTGTTTACAGCCTATGTTTCACAAGTCAGAAATCCTGTGGCTTACCAGTATTCAGAACCCTTCTGAATCTGAGCTTGCCTACTGCTTCCTCAGCCAAAGAGTGGTGTGTTTTGGACCATACAATGGGATTCAAGGACAGCAGGTTGCTGTATTTCAAACAAAGAGATGGAATCATCCCCTTTTTAAGCCCTCATGTAGAGAAGATATCAGAATTCTATGTTTCAGCTGATGTTCTAAAAATTCAATATTGCTGCCAAAGTGTTCACATGCATTGTCACGGGACTCATGATTCATAAAATTGAAACGGTGAGTTGCTTTACCACTCACTTTATTGGAGTCTGCATTATTTTGGCTTGCTGCTCCACCCAAACTGTGAAATTGTCTACCCTGATTGTATGGCCTGATGGCTGAGTTGTTTAAATTTTGCATCTACATTTGCCAATGCAGATTGTGTACCATCTGACTTCCTCTTAATCTCTTCAAGGATTGTCATCATTTGTAAATGTGAATAACTGTCTGCCCCCTTCTTGTCATATAGTGCTAACTCCTGTCTAGGTATTATAAGAAAACTTGTATACTTACACTTATTTTATTCTACTGGCTAGTTACACATTAATTGAGAAAATATTTACATTTTCATCCACAAAAGCTCTTGAAAAATAATTCTCAAAGAGCTCTGCCACCATGAATTCACCTGGATCTGCTAACAACACTATTGCAGCCTTATAGCTAATAATTATGAGTTTTGTTAAGAATGCATATTCTTTCAACATATGCTGCAAGAAGTTGAGGAAGATGGTAATGAGGTTTTTGAAGAGCATATTCATTATTATACACTGTTTACTGAACCGGTAATCAGCATACCTTTAGAATATTTTCAAAATCTCTTTAGGATTTAAAAGTTAATGTTCAATGACAGGTGCTTGTGTCACTGAAATTCATATCAAAACTCTGGAAATGTGCCTGCATACCCCCACACGCTACATTTCACATTTATTTCACAAAGTAACAAAACCTAATTTTGTTTTTATGTCTTGAATAACCTTTGCTCTGTTGTCAAACTGAGTTGATTCTGACTCTTCATACAATAGTTTCCAGAATCATGCTTTCTAATTATAGTGGTATTGATCCTCTTTTTCTTATTAGTATCATCACTACTTGCAGTGAATACATTTAAATTCCTGTATTGATGCAAATTTTCTAGGACAGTTTTGACAATAAATACTTTTTTTTTCTGACACATCCTCTCTTTTCATGCCCTGATTCTTATACATGGCCCATTTTGTAATCTAGCCACTTATTGGATTCATTTTTCACAATTTAGGGTTTGCAACTGGCATTGTGTGCTTTTAAAAAACTTACAGATTATGCCTTAAAAACTGCTGCTTTGCAGTTCTCATCTACATATCTGAGGAACCAGTTCTGCCACACTTATGTACCATGAATAAGTAGTACTACTGTGAATAAGAGCTTTTAAAACCTGATCCTGTGAAATGCTGAGCCTTTCCAATTCCATCCTTACAGTAGCTGTCCTATACCTATCTAAAACAGTTTAATACTTAATATCTGGAAAACACATACATTTTTACATTGGGTTATGGAAAAGATCCTGTCCAGATTCACTGATCCACTCCAGCAGTTTTGCACTGATCCAACCATGCAAAGTTATTAAAAGCATGGTTTTGTTAGATTTATGGCAGCTTTGTGTCACCAAAGTAGGTTGAACATACTGGTGCATTTGACCACTAGTTTTCAATTTGCCTGTACCTATGAAGTTACAAATATGTAGATAAAATGAATAGTTCAGATTCTGCCATACTTACCCAAAATAGTCAGTACCTTACTCCACAAGAAGTCCCGCTGATTAACTTCATTGACATTGAATCCAACTATCAACCTGACCCATTAAGAATGGATACATGGAATCAATGGAAAAACTCCTATGGACTTCACTGGGCTTTGGATCAGACCCAGATCATGCTGGCACTGATTTTGCCTTGTTTTTTATTACATGACCAATGTCTGGTTCTCAAATACACTACAAGAATTCATTAATATTAATTAATTAATAGTTAGTTTTAATATTAATACTATTTTTGTTATTGGTAGAGCTGGTAGTGCTGCCTGGAGATAAGGTTGCCTGACCCTATTTTTTATAAAACAATGGTTTTCAGATACTTATAGCATTGCCAAATTTAAACCATTTTGACTTACATTTTCCATGCTGGGTGTCTGTGTCAGTGCTTATTTTTTTGTTTGTTTGTTTGTTTTTTAATTTCAGGTAAACAGGTTCAGCCATTTTTAAGAATGAGATTAGGGAGAAATACACTGCCTTATCGTTGTTACCAAAAAAATTCTTTCAACTTTTTTGGAGAAGCTCTAGCACCTCCATGTATCAGAGCAAGGGCTTAACTTGGTAGTGCGACTGGAGAGGTCACGCTGGCGACAAGGATGTGCCTTTTGCCAGTCCAATAAAAATTAGCCTCTGGTTTAGACAAGTTGTATGTCTCTGAAAAGTCTCAGTTTGCACAAACTCAGAAGAGACTTGTTAGACTTTGGCAGCTAAATTCTCTAAAGATCAGGGCTAGCTCCAGCTTTTTTGCTGCCCCAAGCGGGTGAAGGAAAAAAAAAACAAAACCGAGCCTGGTTGAGCAGCCACCGAATTGCCACCGAAGACCTGGACGTGCCGCCCCGATGACAGACAGTGTGCCGCCCCTTTCTATTGGCCACCTTAGGCACCTGCTTCCTTCGCTGGTGCCTGGAGCTGGCACTGTTAAAGATTCTGTCTATACAGGGCATGTTCCACCCAAGGGATGCAGAAGCTGAAAAAGACTTTTCCTGAAATTGTTCCTCCTGGTGGCTGTGAACTGAGAGCCGGGACATTGCCTCTTCTCTTGTCTCCATGCTCAGTGTTCCCCTGGTTATACCCAGGCAGCAAGGGAAGCTATCAGTGTGGTGGCACTGACACTGGGGAGCACCAAATCCCACTTTTTTGGCTTGTGCCTTTTTGGTGTATGTCTATGTGTGTAGGAGTTATTGGGGGAACACTGAAAATATATTACATCATGGGTGACAACACACCTAGAGCCGGCCCAGCTAGACAGTGGGGAAGAGGATGAGGAATCAATTTGACAGAGTGAGGAAGAGCTGGATACATGCATATAAAAATGTGAGAGGGATGATAGGGGATTGCCAGAGCCAGATACTGGAAAGAGCATGTGGGGAAGGGTTGGGATACAGAGGGGGGTACATAAACATAGAGGGAGGAAAGAACTTTTGTCAGGGCTGGATGCAGGAGGGGAGCAGGAGCCAGAGTGGAAAGGGACAGAAAGACATTGAAAAGTAAGCACTGAAGAGTCACTCCCCTATAGAACCTTATTCAGTGAATGAGTGTTCACTAAGTATTTCTTTTTACCCTCCTCAATCAGTGTCTAGCTCCTATCTCCTTTATCTCACACAATACACTCTGGATTAAATACAGAATTATTAGTTTCCTGTATTTCTGAGCTGCTCCATCCATAGTATATACAAACAAATTTATCATGAACAGGCATTAATGAACCCCTGCAAGATTATGTGATATTATCTCCATCTTACATCTGGGACAAAAAGTTTAAGGCCAAATAGTCAGGTGTCCGTGAATTTTGGGTGATCCATTTGAGATGTCTAGGACCTGATTTTTCCAAGTACTTAGCACTTTATGTGTTCAAAGCTCAGCTCCAATTGATATTAGCTGCAGTTATGAGTGTTCAGTATTTCTGAAAATCTTACCTCAGTTGTCTCAAGTTGGGCACCTAGAAAATGAGGAATACGCAATTAGTGACCACCTGTGAACATTTTTGTTTAAGTGACTTCATTGCATCAGACAGGAACTCTGTGACAAAGGCAGGGATAGAATCCAATTCTCCAGGGAAACATTCAACTGCTTTAACTGTGAGATCCTTCTTTCTCTTCCTGCAGTCCCCTGCCTCATTCATCCTGCCTTATTCACTACACACCTTCCAATTTATGTCACAAAGGAGTCAGGGGTCCTGCAGACAGCAGTCACATTCTCTGTACAACCCAGATTCATTCCCTCAGCACTATCCAACCCATGCACTGAATGTGGCAGGGGTCTAGCGGAAAAAAGAGTATGTGATCATAGCATCAAAGACTGTATTATAATGCAAAAACAACCTTAATTCTTCCATTTCCTAACTCTTGAGTGCTGGATTAGGCACCTGAAAGTTTCTTTAATGTAATTTATTATCCATATTGCAATACTTCCTAGTGGCTCCAGTCAGCAATCAGGACCTTATTGTGTTAGGCCAGCAGTTCTCAAACTGTGGGTCAGGACCCCAAAGTGGGCCAGAACCTCATTTTAATGGGGCTGCCAGGGGTGTCATTAGCCTTGCTGGGGCCAAAGCCCAAGCCCAATGCCTGGGACCAAGGCTGAAGCGCAAGCCTCACCACCAGGGGTGGAAGCTGAAGCCCAAGAGCTCCAGCCCTGGGTAATGGAGTTCAGGTTACAGGCCTGGGGCTGAAGCCCGGGGGAGTTGGCTTTGCCCCCCCCACACGCTACCCAGGGCACCCAGTCTCAGGTGGGCTCACACTTCTTATATTTATAAAAAATAAAACCCAACAGCAGCTTTAATCTTGTTTCCACTGGCAGAGCTGGCTTGGAGTTATTTTTGTGTGTGTTGTTTATTTGTTTTCAGTCAATACCATGGAGATTGGTAACCTTAATATAGCCTACATACATAGGTTGGCTTAGGAGCTGATCTCACTTCTGCTTAGTGGGGAAATGACTTTAAATTATTTCATACTCGTTTTGGATTTGTTAACACCTGTTTAACACAGGGTTGTTAGATGTTTAAAGTCAGCCCTCTTCTGATGACGGATGAGTTCATTTAGCATAGACACTTACATTGGCTCTTATTTTAAAATGTGAACCTAAAATAAGCAAAGTGGGAGACTGGCTTGGGAATATTTACAATTCTGTGGCTACATACAAATTATTTGGATGATATTTCATTATCATTGCTATTAGAATAAATGAGAAAATGAAGACTGCTATAGATACAATTTTTTGACCTGTATGATGTGAAGAAGAGGGCAAGGCTTCATGACTAAATACCAAGTTCACAAAATGATCTGATGACTGATCAGTATTGTAACTAACAAAGTACTTGTTGCATTCACAGCTTACAAATGTCATATTAAATAGAATTTCATGGTAGCTTCTCATATTTTGGTCATTTATAATATGTTGTGTATACAAGTATTATTTTATTAAATCCTGTGTTCCAATGTAATCATTTATAAACAAGGGAACTATAATTGTTACATGAAAATACTAATATAAGTGAATATATTACAGAATTAATTAATTATAAATTAACAGAAACTTTTTTAGAACAAAACTGAAATTGTGTTAACTGGAAGTCTGAGCCCACAGACTCTTCGAAGACAAACACCTCGTGAATTTAATGGGAGCTTTTCTTGTGTGAGGACTACACATTGTGACCTAAAATATGTTATGGAATCCCTTCTGGAAGAGACTGTACTGCTGGTTTGGTTTGTCTTTGAAATATTCCAATAGTACTGTAAGTATAATCCTTGGTGGTAATGGCAAATGTTCTCAGTGGAACCTGCCCAGAAAAAGAAAAACTAGCCCTCCATAACAGTTATTAATATGACATTAAGTCAACTCTTCTGGCAACCAGTGAGTTATTGGAATAACCAAGCATGCTCACCAGTTGACAGAATTACATTTGATCTGGGAAATTACACAAGTCTTTGGAGATGAGACAACTCTAGTTCCAGTGCCTTTGGAAAGATTTGGGATGGGTCCTTTTCCTGGTTAAGCAGCTACTTTATTTGCCCATAATGATTTATAAAATGATTGTCTGAAAAATGTTTGTTCAGAGCTTTGGGAAAGATGAAATCTTGGCTCCATTAGCTCCTGAGGCCAGCACTCTGTGGCTATTTCGTGAGGAAATGCTCGAACAAATCTGTGTAGATGATGTTCTGTCTGACCCATTTCCTATCACTAATGATTGTAAGCAGGGATATGCATAATTTATCCACTCTTGTTTAATCTCTTTTATGCAGTAATGCTTGATGATGCTACAAGAAACCTGAATGCCAGTATAAGGATATATTTCCAATCCTCTGGAAAATTATTTAATCTGAACAGTCTGCGATCTTCCATGAAAGTCTTTGAGGTAATTGTTCATGAGCTACTGTATGCCAATGTGTACTGTGTACTAGAAGCACATATTTTAGAAGAGATACAACTAATTATGTGCAGATTTGCAGAGTCTGCAGAAAGGTAAGGGATGACAATCAATCTGAAAAAGACAAGGTCATGTATCAACCTGCACCAGGAAAACCCTACAAGAAACTAAGTCACCATCTGCAACGCACAGATGAAGGCTGTTACAGACTTCTGCTATCTTGGTAGTATATTGTCAAATGATGTTCCTATAGACAAGGAGCTGACAGGTCATATCAAGAAAGCAAGTTCATTATTTGGCAGACTGTCAGGTGGTGTCTGGCAGTAACATGGTATTAAGCTTCATACCAAGTTAAAAGTTTATATAGTGGTCATGCTGTTCAACATGTATGTATTCTGAGACCTGCCCCTGCTATAGGCATCACATTAAGCTTCTAGATCAATTCCATTTATGACATCTGCATGCTATACTCTGCAGCAAATGCCAGGATAAAGATGCCAATAATGAGCATCATAGTCACTCTACAGCATAGGCACTGACTCCATGGGTACTCCAGGGCTGGAGCACTCACAGAAAAAAAATAGTGGGTGCTCAGCACCTACCAGCCACAGTTGTTTAGCAGTGTCCCTGATCAGCTGAATGGAGGCACTGCCAAGTAGCTGATCGGAGGCTCAGGGGAGGTGGTGGAGTAGGGGGGTGAGGGGGAAGGAGGAGGCGGGGTGGGGACTCAGGGTGGAATGGGGGTGGAACATCCCCTGGGAAAATTGAAACTCAGCGCCCATGCTCTACAGGGATTGAAGCCATGGTTATCACATCACAGATATGCTGGACTGTTCATGTGTTGAAGATAAAAGACACCAGAAGGACAAAGCAGTTCCTGTGGGCAACCACATATGAGGCAGCCAGAAGAAATGCTTCAAGGACACTCTGAAGTGTAACTTGAAACAGGACAGCATTGATGCTGACAGTTGGGAGTCATCAGCAACAGATAGATCACACTAGTGAGTAGTAGGAAACAATGGGGTTACCCAGTTCAAGATTACGCACGGTGTGGATCTTGAAGCACACAGGCTAAGTCGTAACCAGTGGCAGACTCGGCAGGCACAGACTGTAATCTCTTCCTCAGCCACGAACTACCAACGCACTTCATGTGGAAAGGACGACCACGCGTGCATAGGCCTTTTTAGCCGCAGCTGTACTCACAAAATGTACTTCAACAGCATCATCTTTGGTCAGTAAGGACAACAACAAGAAGTTCTAGTGTCTCAGTAAAGATTTGGATTGGGTCACTTTCGTGCTTAAGCCATTACTCTATTTATAGCTACCCATGCTGATTGATAAAAAGATTGTCTGGGGAAAAAAATACTCATAGCTGTGGGAAACGTGAAAACTTGGCTCCATTAGCTTCTGGTTATTCTGGTGGTGATTACTGTGAATCACGCCCATCATCTTGTAATTGTCCAAAAGAACTGACTTTGCTGACACAGTGTAAGTAGGCCAGCTGTTCTTTTGGGGGGGGGGGCAGAGAGGAGAATGGGGGGAAAATATAACATAAGGCTAAATCCATTCAAATTGGGCTGTGAAAGTCCCAAAAGAAAAATTGAAAGTCTGTCCATCAAGGAACCTGAACTATAAATTCCTAAGTAATTAAAAAGAAAACAATTTTCTGTATAAAGTAATGAATTAAAATATTAGTAAAAATTCTGTTTTATGTTCCCAAATGACAATAATTTAGGAAATAAGAAACACAGGCAATCATTTTGCTATTTAATAGAGAATGTGATGGGTAATGAAGCAAGATTACAATTAAATACTAGCATGCTGTGTCCTACCAGAAAAATCACCTCTAATGTTTCCAGCCTTTATCAACTGGCAGAACTACAGTTGTGAATCTCTTAAGCAGTTATCCATTTTGCCTGCATGGCATTGACCAATGTAGAAGCTGCAAGACACTAAAATAATGAATAATCTAGATAATTTAAATATGTAATACTGCATGGTGTTCATAGATTGCAGAAATACTCTGGTTTATAGTTTTAGATGATCAACAAAATTATGATCAAGATTTTCCAAACATTGATTGTGACATACTAGAGTACAATCCAGACCGATGAGTAGCTGTATCACCCCTGCCCTGTAATCCTGGGTGCCCTTTACAATGCCTTGCTGCTATAGTCTCCAACCTGGACTGCTCACTAACACCCTCCAGCATGTAAATTACTCCAAACTATGTCTGTGTGTGCTGCAGCCAGCCACCCACACCTTGTCTCTTACCAGCCTTAAAGATTACCACCCAAACACACTCCTAGTCCCAGATTTCCCTGCAGAAATGTATGGAAAGCACAAATATATTAAACCCATTATTCCTTTAAGGGAATCATATGCACACAGTTTATTACCCCAAATGGAGTTACTTTGATACTTCAACCTGAACACACTGGGTTAGATAAAACAATAAAACTAGTTTACTAACTACAAAGAGACAGATTCCAAGTGAGTACAAGTAATGAGGCATACAAGTCAAAATGGTTACAAGAATAATAAAGATAAAACACTTATTGGTGCCTAACTTAACAAACTGTATCAGATTCAAAGCAAAGTTTTCTCACCACATGCTTTTAACAGTTCTAGGGTATGTCTACTCTGCAATTAGACACCAGCAGCTGACCCATGCCAGTTGACTCAGCTTTCAGGGCTTGGGCTGTTTATTGTGGTGTAGGTGTTCCAACTCGGGCAGCAGCCCTAGCTCTGAGACTCTCCCACCTCGCAGGGTCCTGGAGCCCAGGCTGCAGCCCAAGCCCAGACATCAACATTGAAATTAAACAGTCCCGCAGTCTGAGCCCTGAAAGCCTGAGTCAGCTGGCATGGGCCAGTTGCGGCTGTCTAATTGCTGTGAGACATACCCTTACTGACTAAACTTTTTAGGTCAGGACCCTTCCTGCAGAGTCTAACAGCTGCTTCCTTTGTCTTTTCAGGTGCAATGAATGCAAAGAGCAGGAAGGGGGGTGGTGTCTTGGGGTATGTGCCCCTGCTTTTTATTCTTTCAGTCCCTCTCTTGAAAAAAAATATTCCCAGCTGGGAGCCAAGCGACAGACTGTCTGTGTGGAAAGAAATTCCATGCAGTTTCTTAAGATTTAGATTTTTTGTCCCTGCCCCCTCTCCTGCCAAAGAATGGCCACTTAGCAGGTAATTGTCCACCAGCCTTGTTTACACCTCGCTGAGACATCAGCTTGTCTTTTGTCTGTAAGGAACTGGTTTGGCCACTCCCCAGATTTATTTGGAAAACATACTTTTATTAATGAATTCATCTTATGTTCATAACTTCACATGTAATGCTGCTGTGTGCATTTTGCCATGATATTATTGATCAGTAAATGATGAGTTTTCAAATGATACCTCACAAGGCATACCTTATACAAACATGATTACAGCAGTGTGTACGGTGTGAAAATGGGTATATTCTGTCACAATGGTGCCTATCGTTAGGCATCTAAATCCATATTCAGGCATCTAATTGGGTAGTCTGATTTTTTTTTCAGAAATGCTGACACTTGCACCTCAGGAAGTTAATGGGAACTACAAGTACACAGCAGTTCTGGAAACTTTCTTTTATGTGCTTGACTTCAGGCATCCTCTTTTAAAAAACATTGGCTCTGCTATATTTTGTAAGCTTTTTTTCTAAAGCATATACTCCAACAGTGGCAATTCAAATTTTCAGACTTGTCTACATTTGTAAGCCCTGCTCTATATATTAATATCCACCCATCCCCTATCTACCTTCCCTGTGAAAACTTATATTCACCATGCGTTATTATTTTCTTGCACATCACAGTAGTCTCTTTTTCCTCTTCCTAAAGCTAACCTCAGTTATGAGCCCATTAGCCCTGATGCCATTGGGCCCAACTTGCTGAGTTATTGCTGTTTCATGCTCTTCTCTCTACTCTGCACAGTAACACATGTACTAACATGAAGACCTGGAAGGGGAGAGCAGAACAGTGGCTACATAAATAAAAGGAGGACCTCTCCTTTCCTCCTACTGTTTTGAAAGGAATGGAGGCTGTTGCTTCGCTTTTCATCCTTCTCTACCTAGCTTCTTAGTCTCTTATATCAGCACCAGGGATGGAAAGGGATCCCAGCAATGTCACTCCATTTGGTCAGTGCTCCCTATGCTATCTCAAAGATGTTAGCGAGTATGAAGAAAGCTCCTATGATTAGTGCTCTGTTTACTCTGCTTGAGACCAAGCAGCTAAGAGGCACTCTGATCAAACACCTAGATGACATAAGAGACCTGCAGTACTCTAAAGAACCACAGGTTGTGCTACATCCCCAGGTCCAGTGTCCATGCAGCTGTTCATTACTTTCTCGTGTGGAGCCTCCACTACACATGCATATGTGAGAAGTGTGGATGGGCCAGCTCTACCTGTCTATGAGTTTTTCTGATTAGAGGATGGCTCCTGGCTGGCCAGAGGAAATGGAAGAAATCCCACCCCTGACTTCTTGCTGCCAGTCCACTTGGGCCACTGGGAGCTGTGAGTTGCTGTGCCTGCGGACGGTTCATGTAAACAAACTGTCTCGCAGCCTGCCAGCAGATCACGCTAACAGTCCATGTGCGGACCATAGGCTGCAGGTTGCCCACCACTGATCTAGAGTCACATTGACAGAACAAAGCAATAGAACTGCCTAAACCACTTGAAAGCTGGATGATCCTAAATCAATACAGGAGTGTAGATAACAACAGAGAGGAACTGCTGAAATGAAAGTGCTACTTAACTTTTCTATTAATTCAGAATAGTTATCTGAACAATTCTATATTTACAAATTAAATTAATATCAATATGTTTTTGTTTCCTTGGGGAGAGGGCTGCTGACTAAACCCAGTCAGACAAAAATAATATGTAGACATGGAAATACACACAAGCAGAAAACAAATGTTAATTTTTTGGCAGCTGGGTTCTGCAACTGCAAAATCCCAGAAAACTGAACATGTTGCTTATTACCTCACCAAAAAATTAGTTTGCTTAAATGTATTCTTACATCCATTGTAATATCATGGTTCATTCCATAGAAAGAATGATTAATCAAAATTATATTTTTATAACAACGTTCTCTTTCCAAAACTAAATGTCAATGCAATTGAATGTGTAACCTTTTCACTTTATTCCATAGAGCAGTGTACTGTATCATTAGAGCATTGTAAAATTATTGTTGCTTATGTTAATGTACATTTTGTCTTAATGTTCATTAATTGTGCTCTGCACCTCAAGCCAGTGGTTATATTCTATCCTTTATTTTATAAAACATACATCATAGGATCAAAGAAGCTAGAGATGGAAAAGACACATTGGGTCATCTCGTGCATCCTCCCACTTAAAAGGAAATATTTTTCTCTACAATGTATTTTCTGTTGTGTCCACCATATATTTTTAAATATCCCAGGTGTGGGGGATTCCATCTCTGCTCATGTGAGTCTATTCCACTGTTTAATAAATATCATTGCCAGGAAGCTTTTCCTGCTATTCAGACTACATTTTTCCCTCTCAATTTCTGTTACTCTTAGGTAGACCAAGTGATACAGTATTATCCTAAGTAATCCTTCCCCATCCTGGATGTTTGCATCCTTGACATATTAGTATGGTCATAACTCCCTTCCTCTCACCCCATCCTATGTGATATTTTAGATGAGAAATGGATATATATCATCTTTGAAGGGCATTGTGATCCTCTGCCCTCCAACCTTGGTTTGAAAGAGCCTACAAATCAGGTCTTTAGGGCATGCTAAAGGGTGAAAGTGAGCCGGTATGGGCTGGTACGGCATACCAGTAAGAATCTGCACTGGCCCGTACCCAGCCCACATTAAAGCACTGCTGCAGCTCTTTTGCCTCCCCTGTTGGTAGCCCTGCTGGTAGAGTCCATAGGGGGATGCACAAGGGGCAGTGACAATAAAGAGCTGCTGGGTCACTGCTTTAAGGATGGTCCTTTTCCGTGGCGCACTTTAATGTTCCTGCCCCTTTTGCCCCCCTCAGCCACTGACAGGTGGGGGGAGGGCCAAAGGGGCCGGTGATTTAAAAGGACCCGCTTAACCTGGGGCTAATATATCTGTCTTCTATCACTCTTCTGTAGCCATCTGCATCAGTGGTGTCTGGAGCCCCAGGCCCTTTAAATCAACATGGGGGCCCCAGTGGGCACGGGCCAGGCAGCCTGGAAGGGCTGGCTGGGGGATGCTGACCTCCAGCCCCGCCCCTTCCTGGGGCCAGAGCCGCCCCGGCCCGATACCGGTAAGTGTCTCAGTTACTTTCATCCCTGGGCATGTAGCATAGCTCAGCAATTTTCATAGGCTTTTGAGGAAGTGAAAACAGTAGTGGGCTGGTTGGGTACTATTTGGGCTGAATTGTTTTGTTTTTTCCCCTGATTAAATTTTCTTTATTTAGGTTCTTCTATAGCTGAGCACTTCATATATGTCAATGATTTTATTTTCACATTCCTGTGAAAATAATTATTTCCATCTTTTACAGAGGAGGAAATGAGATACAAATAAATGTTTGCAAAAAGAAAAGGAGTACTAGTGGCACCTTAGAGACTAACCAATTTATTTGAGCATAAGCTTTCGTGAGCTACAGCTCACTTCATTGGATGCTGTAACTCACGAAAGCTTATGCTCAAATAAATTGGTTAGTCTCTAAAGTGCCACTTGTACTCCTTTTCTTTTTGCGAATACAGACTAACACAGCTGCTACTCTGAAACAAATAAATGTTTGTGATAACCCAGGGAAGTTCTTAAGTGCATGGACTACAATAAGTCACTCACTTAAATTAAATATTCAGCATCAGAAATAATTATTGCACAATTGAGCCACAAATTTTCATACCCCACAATTTTTATACATTGATGTTATGTGAAGAACTCCTAAACATTTCTTTGAACAATCTTTTATCTTCACAGAAATATAACTAGATATAAATGCAGACAATTCAGGTTTAATGGTGATTTTTAGCTGTTTTCTCCAGGCTTTATATTAACAACTTGACTGTACCAGTAGATATAACCTCAAATAATCCAGCTGGTTCAAATGATTCTCATTTTATTTCCCTGCATTTTATATTATGAACTACAATGCAGTGGTGCAATTTTACTCATTTTCCAAGAAAGCACTTGGATCATTTAATGTAATTTTATGTTTTATGTACATTGAGGTATTATGAACCACTAAAAGATGAAGTAACTGACTGTCATATTATAGAACAAAACAGTAGCATGGCCTCACAATTATAGGAAAGCACTCTTGTTAATGGCGTCTCTCCAACAGTACATATAAACAACAATGACAAACAGCAGTATTTACCTTATTAATACTTCACTGCTAATCCATCAGCTTTAACTAAGTCTCCAGTGACCTAAAACTCTCAAGATTTCAGCAAGGCCACTGCCTTAACTTGCACGCTTCAACAATTTTATTATGTTAGCTTTCTTTCTACATATATAATGCACAGATAAACTGATCCATTGGGGAGCTGCCTTGTCTTCCGAATTCAGAAGATTAAATTAAGTCTTAGTCTTGAGCAAAATGAAAAAGGAAGTAACAACAGTCAACATGTATACAATATGAAGGAAAGAATATTGTGCATCACAAGGAAAAGAACCAAATGTGGTCTCAGTATTTGATAACTCCTCAAAGCTTAAATGATATTGGTGAATCTTTTATGAAGGGCACAAATGTCTTCCCAATTGGAAATCAAATTCAATTTAATTCCTTAGGTAGCTGCTCGGGGAGGGAGAAACACTTGCTGTTTTTTTCAGTAATTCAACTTAATATCAGGTTTGAACTGAGCAAGAATGGAACTGTATTCACTATGCAGTTGTAAGGGAACAAGTCTGACCTCAGCACTTCCAGGGAGCTTCCACGGAAATCAATGGGAGCTGTATGTGGGCAAGCAAGGCTAAACCTGGGAACCTGCACATATCCCAGCAAACAGACTTGGGAGAGGTTCGTGGGACTCCAACAGGCAGGAATCCTCAACTCCAAGCTATAATGTAGCTGCTAAATCCCAGATAAATTGCTTCAACTCTCTTAATCAGATTCTGATCTTAATTACATTATCTCCACCTCTGCTGAGGTCAGTGTGATAGCAGGACGTCTAAGTCAGGGCTCTCTGCCACATGAAGTCAGTAGAAGTCTCTGGTGCGCCTCATCTTTGAAAATCAGGTCACTTATTTAGATGTCCAAACATGAATTTAGGAGATTAATGTTAGTCACTAACTGTTGACCATCAAGGCCACAGTATTCATAGTATATACTGTTAAATATTATGCCAGAACATATACCAGATGTCCAGTCCAATCTTGGCTGCTGTGAGAACTTTTAATAGATGTTATTGTATTTATAGTCTCAGCCATAATGTTGAATACCCTAAATTACCTTGAAATAAAAATAAAGAGGAGGTAAAACATTTTGATGCCTCTTTCTCTGCACTTTTAGTATTTTCTTTTCCCTCCTGCATTTCCCTTTTTCACTGCAGTTCCACAATGGTTCTATTATGTACCTCTCCCATCAGTGATTTCCATGTATATGCAGGGTACTACAGGGTGTAACTCCAAATACTGCTACACATGAATATGAAGTTGTAGGAAAATAATTGGATTGCACTATTATTTGAGAGATAATGTGATCATGTAAACATGATATTTTTGTTCATACACCCAAGAGGACAGAGTCATTCAGCATTAACATTGGTATTTCCTAACGCTTTGGTGCTTGGCTATTCAAACTTAGCATTGAATCAACTTAACTTTTGCCATTTATTATTGCATTTATATCGTCCTTTTGCAATGAATAATCTACAGTGACAAAAAGCTCCTTTTGTAACCTTCAGGGAAAATATTCATTTTATATTAATGTTTTCAAGGTTAAGTATATAAAAAGGAGCTGAATAGCCTTAATAGCATAATTCTGTTTTTAAATTCATGATTACAATCTTGAGCTGAAGCATCATGCTCTTGCAGTCAAAACATTGTGCAAAATTGGTGGATTTTTTTTTTTATTTCCCATACTGATATCCTTTCTTCACTTTGTAATAAAAAAATAGTTTGAACATGTAATCATCTGTTATAAAAACTGTAACAATTGTAATCTATACTCTGCAGAAAGACAAAGGAAAAAGATTACATTTATCATTCACCTAAGCTTGCCACCTATATTAAAATTAAAAAATGGAAAGTGAGGGACCCACTTGCAGACGGCTGTTGTACTTATGGTGGTGAGGCTGTCAGAACAATTGCTTTTTGTTTCACGCTTCTGTAGTTGTATGGTAATTTCTTTACACCTGTTCTATAGTATAATTCTGTGGCTTATGTGTGTGTGGAGGAGGATGTGCAGAAATTCACCAATAGAAGAATCCAAGATAATACACTGTAAAAGGAATATGTACCTACACAAACATATACTCCAGTTCAATACTGGACAGTAGGTTAGCCCACAGTCTTCTTTCTTGTTGTCTCTTGGATACAGCTAACTCTTCCAAATCTAATGGCCAATTATTTATTACAACACGAGGCTCCCTGTTGTAAATGAATAAATATTTGCTCTGGTATATCTACGCTGCTGGGTCCTTCAGCTTTGTACAATCAGAAAAAATATAGATGATGTCAAGATAAGGTATTACTGTACTTCATTAAGCCAATGTCCTTGCCACTGTGGGATATACTGTAGTTAAAATCAAAACAACAACAACAACAAAATAAAGACTATCCAATGTTATTCTAGTGTTCTTATTATTCATATCCATACCTTGTGGTCATGAGTTCCAAAAGTTAATTATGCGGTGTGTAAAGATAATTTATCTTTTACCAGTTTTAAATGTAATCTAATTGAATGTCTCATTGCGGTTGTGTCCGTTTTACCGTAGCTTCTGAATTCTTCCTTTCTAACTTTTTTTTTCACATGCCATTGTTACATCCAAATTGGGTGCTGCAGCAATTCTCTCTCCTCCCATATCAGGGCACGACTGTGGCTTTTTAGCAACAGCCTCTGCTGAAGGCCAGTATTCCTCCTGTGGAGTGGATTCTGTGGCTCTGCCAGGTGCTACTCTTACAATAGCATGTGCTACCTCACTATGACTGGTGTGGTAGATGTGGGGCTGTGGCCTTGTCATCTTGCCATCCCTAGATAGCTACAGATGGTTTTAGCAAAGAACAGTGCCTTTGCTCCTCCAATAGATTGTGTCTAGCCCCTAAATGGAGGGTGTGGTGGGGGGTGTGCTAATCACAAACTCTCCCTCTTCCCCACCCATGCAAAGCCAAGCATGATCCAGCCCTTAATATTACTGAAGGATTTTATCTTGGAGATGTAGCTGTTGGTTCTCCATTTATGCACTGTGATTTTCTGTCTTCCAAATAAGTGTTGATCAATGTGTATACAGTTTCTATTAACCTCTCCTTAAAAATGAGTTGCATCTCAGGAGAAGGCACCTGCAATATTCAGACTTCTCACACATTCTTCACATAATTTGTTCCTCTGCTGCTTAGCAAAACTATTAAATATATTTTAAATGCCGCTGGCAGTCAAGAACATTAAGAACAAATTCAATCCATCTTGCTTTTAGACAGGAATCCATATAATCTGGGGCCTTCTATTCTGTTACTAATTGGCACACTGATGGATGCAATTGATAAGAAATAATCTGTTACTGAGTTGCATGAAGTTGGCTTGACAGAATATGGAACTAAAATCACTGTCTATCAACACTCTACATGAAACTTCCTGCCCTGATTTCAGAGTCCTGTGAATAAACCATATAATAGTACATTGTGAGTACTGCAGTCAAAAATGTGTTGCAGCTGTTGAAAACTGCATTTTTTTCCTGGCAATATCTGATTTTTCTTTTTCATTATTTTCACAATATGCTAAGCAATACCTGACTTCGAAGCATAGATAGAGAAAGCATTGCAGCTTGGCAACAGAGGACTTCATTTCACTGGGGAATCATTCCTCTGAGGTCCTCAGCATCTCTCAGAAACAAATTCTGGTGGTTTAACTCCTCTGCCTGTGTTTTTAAGCAATATTTTTAAAATGTGTGATTTTGCACCCAGCCCAGTGTCATGACCCCAGTGGTTTCAAAGCAGGGTCTGTGAATTCTCAGGTGACTGACACCTCTTTTCTCTCACCCAGTATCTCACTACAGACTGTGAAGAGCTACAAAAGGATCTCTCAAAACTGAATGACTGGGCAAAACAATGGCAAATGAAATTCATGGTGATAAATGCAAAGTAATGAACATTGGAAACATAATCCCAATTATAAATATACATATAATGAAGGGGTCTAAATTAGCTGCTACCACTCAAGAAAGAGATCTTGGAGTCCTTGTGGATAGTTCTCTGAAAACATCTGCTCAATGTGCAGTGGCAGTTAAAAACACAAACAGAATGTTGCAAATCATTAAGAAAGGGATAGATAATAAGACAGAAAATATTATATTGCCACTTTATAAGTCCATCGTATGCCCACATCTTGAATACTGTATGCAGATGTGGTCAACCCATCTCAAAAAAAGTGTGACAAAGTTCCGCCTCTGCCTTGTTGGGTCCTGCGCTTATTGGCGGATTTGCTCATCTCAGAGATTCACGGCAACCCTCAGTTTGGCCACTTTTGCTAGTGGCTCAAACCTGCAGTTCACTCAGCTAACCTCATCACTGGCCAGCATGGGGAAAAGGAATGAGAACAATCCCTGCAGTCTCTGCTGGTCCACCTAGTGGGTTGGGGGAAAGGCCAGGGACCTTCCCCTCTGGTGGGACCCACAGTCAACACCTCCTGTATCCAATAGGGAGTTGGGGGTATGGGGAGGGGAACCCGGGCCTGCCCTCTACTCCGGTTCCATCCCAGAGCCCTGTGGATCACAGCTGTCTACAGGGTTTCATGAACACCTGTGTGATAGCTACAACTCCCTGGGCTACTTCCCCATGGCCTCCTCCCAACACCTTCTGTATCCTCATCACAGGACCTTCCTCCTGATGCCAGATAGCATTTGTACTCCTCAGTCCTCCAGCAGTACACCCTCTCACTCTCAACTCCTTGCGCTCCCCTCACTCACTGAAGTGAGATCCTTCTTAAACCAGGTGTCCTGATTAGCCTTCCTGTCTTAATTGATTCTAGCAGCTTCTTAATAGGCTCCAGGTGTCCTAATTAGCCTGTCTGCTTTAATTGGTCCCAGCAAGTTCCTGATTGTTCTGGAACTGCCCCTGTTACCTTACCCAGGGAAAAGGGACCTGCTTAACCTGGGGCTAATATGTCCGTCTTCTATCACTCTCCTGTAGCCATCTGGTCAGACCCTGTCACAAAAGATATATTGGAATTGGAAAAGGTTCAGAAAAGGACAACAAAAACGATTAGGGTTATGGAATGGCTGCAATATGAGGAGAGATTAATAAGACTGGGACTTTTCAGCATGGAAAAGAGACATTAAGGGTGGATATGATTGAGGTCTATAAAATTATGACTGGTGTGGAGAAAGTAAATAAGGAAGTGCTATTTACTCCTTCTCATAACACAAGAACTAGGGGTCACCATGTGAAATTAATAGGCAACAGATTTAAAACAAAGAAAATTAAATATTTCTTCACACAATGCACAGACGACCTGTGGAACTCTTTGCCAGAGGATGTTGTGAAGTCCAAGACTATAACAGGGTTAAAAAAAGAACTAGATAAATTCATGGAGGTATTAGCGAAGATGGACAGGGATGGTGTCCCTAACCTCTGTTTGCCAGAAGCTGGGAATGGGCAACAGAGGATGGATCACTTGATGACTACCTGTTCTGTTCATTCCCTCTGGGGCACCTGGCATTGGCCACTGTTGTAAGACATGATACTGGGCTAGATGGACCTTTGGTCTGACCCAGTATGGCCATTCTTATGTACCAACTGACCGGGAAGAGAGACCATGAAACCTGAAGCTACATCAAGCTACACCTTTGGCACTGATTAAAGGAACATTGGGATCTCTGATTGATCAGGGCTTACTATTTAAATCCAAAGAAAGGAACAGGAAGTTTTTGACACACCTTGGTAAATTTGAAGTTTGATAATTCATTGGCCCTTGCCTTTTCACCTGACTCCTGATCCTTGCTTTCCTTACTTGATCCTGCTTCCTGCCTTACTGTTCTGCTGCTCCGGTTTTTTGGGGGAGGCTGTTTCTGCTGTTGCTGCAACTCAGCTCAGCTCAGCTCCCCCTCTGCCAACTTGGTTCCACTCTGGCAGCAGAAGCCTTTCTCCATTGTCCTCATCTCCAGATTGTAGTGAGTTCTCCCCTCCATTTTGTTTCTTTGGTTTGTTTGATGGTTTCCTTTCCTTCCTGTGGTGGGTTGCTCTGTTTGTTTGAGTGTTGTTGTTTTTGTGTCCCTACCCTCATACATTTGCTCCTGCCCTTCCTCTCCCTCTCAGTTGGGCAGACAGGATCCATTGTGACTCCTTTCTCCCTTAACACTCTTTCAGCCTTGTCAGCCTCTGCCCAAGGAGTCCCCTTCCCTTTTCCCCTCACTGTTTTTGGCTCCTGTTTTCCCACTTTTTTTTTATTTTTGGTCCCTGCCTTCCTCTTCCTCAAAAGTACAACCAGGAGGGATGGACACCTAATGAATTCCCATTGTTTTCAGCTGGTGTTTCCTTTTCTCCCTTTTTTGTTTGGTTTCTGCTGCTAATGGGGGTGAGTGTTCCCCCCACACACATTTTTCAGTTGCTGCCATGGCAGATTTCCCTACTTCATGAGGCTTCTTGCTCTGCCCCAGTTGGTGGTGGAGCTGGGGAGGGGAAAAGGGGAACAGGAAGTTCCCGAGCAGTGTTTTAGCCTCACCTTTGGATACTCCCCTCAATAGGGCCCCACCATTAGTTATCACATTCCAGGGCAAAGGCAAGGAACCTGTCAAGAAGAAGGCTGCTGAAGGTATCTTCATCTTTCTTTTATGTGGTAGGCCTTCAACCAGCCCTGTAGGCCCTACTCCCAAGGGAACCCAGGCATATGCTGTGGCTAATTTACAATCTACAAAATCACCATCTGTCGCAACCTCCACTAATTTCATGCATGACATCTGGGCCCCCTTCCCCAGCCTCACCAGGAGTCACAGTGTTTGTTGCCTCCTAGTGGCCACCTTGCTCCACAAGGAAATATATGTGTGGGCATTGGAGAAGGGGGAGCATGGCCTTTGAGGCAGCCTCTACAATGTATGGCAAGGTGGTCTTCTTTCTTGTCACAGAGGCCATCGTGTAGGAGGTGGTTGAGAGGGAGTTTCAGTGTGTGTGGGAGGTGTCTTTGACCCTCTTGATCTGCTGGAGGGCCTGGAGACCAGGGTGGTGTTAGCTTTGTGTAGCCTTTTCTCCCCTGTATGGCCATTGTCCCCTCCCCGCCCATTCTGGGAGAATGATCTTTCCCATAATCACTCTCGCCTTAAGGTGTAAGGACCTGAGCTTTCAACACATACAATCTTTCCACCTCCAGGTTAACATCCAACTGGTGGCAGAACATGTTAGTCATAAACGTCCTTCATGGTGCTCTTCCAGGGGACCTTTATATCGGGTCCATTACTCATCGAGGGATGCAAGGCACTTCCTGTGCCAGGAACGAGGCCATATGCTTATGGCCTGGCATATGGAGAAGCCAGCCCCCCCCAGACCCTCTAAGTACAGAAGGACAACAACAGATTCGCCATCAATGCAACCTATGGGGGGTGTCCCTTCTCCCCAGGTACTCTGTCTGATCCCACTCAAGTGCCAGGGATGATCCCCCTGTTGCACCCAGCCAAGCAGGTGGACCCCACTGACAATCCACTACCGAGGTCCTTGGTGGTGTATGTGGCAGCAGAAGAAGAGGGAGAGTGGCCTCTTATAAGAGGAAACATGGCCCCTAAGGTGCTACTACTGGCCCCTGCATTGCAGCCCTAACCCTGATAGTGCTGCTTGGGCTATGGCATCAGGGGGCAGGCTCAGAACTAATCCTAAGCATAAGGCTGGGGTGCAGCAGCTTCCCTCTGATTTGGAAGAGGCCTCCCCTTTCCGTTCCTGGTGTGGTGAGTGGTGATGCTGCTGTGCCCCATTTAATGACCTCTGGGAAAATTCCGTGGGTGGAACTGGCTGAGGAGGAGGGGGTTAACATTATTGCCTTTGTTTCTGTCTATCAGAGGTGCTTGTAGTGGAAGAACCTGCCAGCAGGAACGCCCATGACCATTACATCTGTCCCCCGGTTTGTGTTAAAGTTGAGATTTCTTCCTCTGTTGGTGGTGGGCTGGACTGTGAGTAGGGCCTCCCAGACAGTTTTGGGGAAATTAAGGTGCTGGGTCTGACACCAGCTAATCCAGGTGGAGACTACCATATTCCCATTCTCTGTGTTAAAGATGGATGTTATGGTGCCCCCTCCCCAGTCTCCTCTTGCCCAGGACCCTGCGCCCACTTTAGAGGCATGCCTCAGCCTTGGTCCCAGCCCAGCACATGATGGAACCTTTTGTATGACAAGTCCCTGATGGGGGTGGCACTGGCTAGCACCAAGCAGCCAGGTGCAAGGCTTTTGGGGGTTTTCTCCTCTGAGGTCTAGCAGCTAGGCTGGGAACCCATTCAATTTCTGGGACTTGGGGACTGTAAACCGACCAGGGGGGATAGCGATGCTGGGGTGATGGGCACAGGGCCCGTTGTCGTGGTAGACATAGGAGCTGCTGAGGTGGTTTTGGAGCTGAGGACAAAGGGTCCCATAGTTCTGTTGAGTCTGCCATGGTCGTTTTTCCCTTAAAGAGGTTTTTCTTGGGGTAGGGGGCTGGATCCTCTCATTTATCTGCTACTTCTGGGGAAATCCCCCCATTTTCATCTGAGGATGAGTCCCAGGAGGTGGTATTTGTTGTGTCTTCCCTCCTTCTCCCTTTGGGGCTGCTGTGTTCCCTTTGCCTGTCTTGGGGAAATGGGGTGCACCAGGTAGTTTTGGAAGTGCTGCTCCAAACCTCCACATTGGTCAGTAGGAGAGTTATCCCTCTCTGGGAGTAAGAACACAGATGATGTGGGATGTTTAACTGAGGATGACTGTGAGTTTGTGGACTCGGGCCTACGGATTTCTCTTTCCCCCACTCTGTCATGGGACAAGCCATGTCTGTTCCTCAAGGCTGCTCACACCTCCGGGAGAAGGGTGCAGCTCACTCCCAATTGGAAGGGGAGATTTTCATCTTATTCTCAACTCTGTGAGGGCCTTTCTAAGGAAGACAAAGGGGCCACATGATGGTGTTCTAAACAGTATCTGCAGGGCCCTGTCTTCCATAGCGCTCTGCTTAACTATGGGGTGGAGCATGGGTTGCTGTTTGGTGCAGGGGATGCCACTATCTGTGAGGATCCTCAGCCGAATTCCAAATGAATGGTACCATCTTTGCCACTTTAAACATCGGTGGTTGTAGGGTGAATCTCTGGAGGTGCCATATCATTTCTTACCTTTGGGAGGTGGTAATCTTTTTTTTTTTTCCCTGCAGGACACTCGCACCAATCTGGCCACTGAACCTAGCAGGGACTGGGGTGTATTTTAGCTACCTTATGATGTTATTAGGTGGGGTGGCAACCCTGTTCTCTCTGGACCCATGGCCCAAACTGCTGGGGGTTGCCACAGTTGTGCCAGATCATTGTCTGCACCTCTGGATGCATACAGAGGGGCTGCTTTTAAACCTTTCAATGTTTGTGACCTGCTGCCAGGCCTGGAGCAGCTGCACTTCCATTGGCAGGCATTTGCCTTCCTCAGCACATTGGATCTTCATGATTGCTTGGGATTTTAATACTATCCTTAAAGTGCAGGACTGCTTTGGGAATCAGAGGTATTAGGCCACCATGAGCGGGATTCTAGGTGGATTCTTGTATGTCACTCTCTGGTTTGGCACAACCAGAACTCAGTTGATGTCACTTCCTTCAATTTTGTCTTTGTCCAGGTTGCTCAGTTGTGCCTCTCTCTCTCTACATTTCTTGTTTTCACTTCTCAGGGACCCACTCCTGACATTTGAATGACCTCTTTCTCAGACCATCATTTCGTCATTGGGAAATCTCCTTCATTCCTGAATAGCTAAGCCCATCCAACTGGCATTTTAATAATGGCTTGTTAGTTGATATTGGCTTTTCTGGAGACATTCTGGGAGCTTTCGCTGGCCTGGCAAGGGCAGAGGCACACCTTTCCCTTGACACAGAGACGATGGGATGTGATGGAGGTGCATGTGAGGCTCCGTTGCCATGACTACACCTGGGGGACCAGCTGGAGACCGGATGTGGCAATGAAGCAGTTGTGGCGCTGGACATGTGCCTAGCTGCCAACCTTGAGAATCTGTTCTGTTGAAGGCTATGTTGGGAGACATGGGATTAGCTCTGGGCCCTTGAGAAGGATTGGGCCTGGGGTGCTTTTGTCTGGTCCTTCAGGAGGTGGATCATTGCTCCCTCTTCATCTATGCCTTCGAGATGAGAAGAGGTGCCAAAAACACATCACCTGGCAGCTGGCAGAGGATAGCTTCCCTCTTACGGATCCAGAGCAGATGAGAGAAAAGGTGAGATGCTAGCAGACCAAGTGCCAGTTCATGCAAAGGCCCCAGGCCTCACTGAACACTGACAAATGCATAGCTGGCTCACCTGTATGTTAGTATTGTTAGAGTTGTAAGACAGTGTTTTGTGTTTAGATCTTATGAATCACTTGTAGGATGCTTTATGTATTAGTTTCCTTGTCTGTACCCCATGTTATAAAGCAATAGGCAATATTTGCATTGTAAACCTCTGTAATTTTGTAACTCATCAAACAGGAAAGAAGTCTTTGCTAATGCAAATGCTAGCTTCCTACAGAAGACGTTAGGCTCTGTCCCAGTGAGAAGGCCTTTGAGACCAAAGGAGCCATTTGGATACTTCAAAAGAAAAAAATACTTCGTTAATTGCACTCTTCATTCCCTCAAGGAACAGGGAGTGCTCATCCCATCAATTTGGGCTCTGGGGAGAAGGGGATAAAAATCTCTGACAAGGAGAAACATTGATCTTTATGCTGCTTGGACTCTAAAGGGGCTAGAATCACTAGGCATAAGCAGTTTTGCCTAGGTTAGCCCTAAAGAGCATATAGGATTTGCTTCTTATAGAACAGGGGTTCTCAAACTAGGGCAGCCACTTGTTCAGGGAAAGCCCCTGGCAGGCCAGGCCCGTTTGTTTACCTGCTGCGTCCGTAGGTTCGGCCAATCGCGGCTCCCACGCAGCTCCCACTCTCTGCTCCAGGCCAATGGGGGCTGCAGGAAGGGCGGCCAGCACATCCCTCAGCCCGCGCCGCTTCCCACAGCCCCCATTGGCCTGGAGCGGCGAACCACGGCCAGTGGGAGCCACGATCTGCTGAACCTGCGGACGCGGCAGGTAAACACATTGGCCTGGCCCACCAGGGGCTTTCCCTGAACAAGTGACGGCCCTAGTTTGAGAACCACTTTTATAGAAGATTCTGTTATCTTCTGGAATCTAAACATAAGTCTGTGTCTACCCTACAGACCTTACAGCAGCAGCGCCACTGTAAGGGCTCCTTTGTAGCAGCTCTCTCTCCCACTGACATAGTGCTGTCCACACCGGCACTTTTGTTGTTGAACCTTATGTTGGTCAGGGGGTTTACTGACAAAAAATGCTAGTGTAGACATAGCCTAACTCATTTGTGAGTGTACATTTACCTGTTTTAACTTTGTACCTAATAAAACTTTCGTTTATTACGGGATTGGCTACATGAGTTCTTTTTGAGAAATCCAGGGTATAATTGACCTGAGGCATGTGACTGGTCCTTGGGACTAGGAGTAACCTGAATATTGTTTTTGTTTGTTTGTTTTTGTGGTGTAAGGGACCATCTATCACAAATAAAAGCTTGCCTGTGTATCAACATAGACTGTCTGAGGTTCCATGTTAAGATTGTTATAGTGCTTTAGGAGTTCACACTTAATATTTGGTTTGTAAAATCTATTTATAGAACATACAACCAGTTTGGGGTTTGTGCACTGTTCCAGACAGTCTGCCCTGAGGTTGGCATGCATGTCCGTAAGCCACTCCAGACAGCCTGACAAAGGGCAAGGTCTTTCTGCTGACCTTTTCTTTTGGGATCCATCCGACTATGACTAAGGCTTAGATTTTGTCATGGATATTTTTAGTAAAAATCACAGAAAGGTCACGTGCAATAAACAAAAATTCACAGAAGCCTGTGAGCTGTCTGATTTTTACTAAAACTGTCCCTGACAAAATGGAGAGGGAGGAGGGTCCAGCACCCACAGCAGCTGGACACAGAGAATTTTCTTTATAAATCATAAATAATTTGAACAGTTTATCTGATGCCAAAACAATTAGGAATTTTAAAATTACTGCTACACAAGGTTCTTCAGGATAACAAAATCTCTGGTTTGCTCCAAAACATCACAATTAATTCCATTATTTTAAAATCATCAGCTGCAATCAAAACTGATCTTTAAATCCCCCCCCCCGCAAAAAAAATTAGAGTTTAAAAATATAAAATGAATTAAAGAGCTGAAATTTCAAGATGATCATGAGTCCCTGAGGGTGTTTAACAAAACCGTTAAAGCGTGGGATAACATCATCTTTAGCAAACCTGTACTAAAAACCAAGTTGTGAGTTTTATTTTTCTAACAACATCCCGACAAGAATGTCAGGGGAGTGTTGCACAGAAGTATAACTGCTGGAACACTTTAATATGAAGATGTACATTTTACAGACCAGTCCCAGGTAAGCCATAAGCTATTTTTGTTTGTTCGTTTTTGTTTTTAAACTCTGCCTCCTTTTTTGTGTTTTCAATTCTGAGCCTGCAAGTTATTCTTTCCGGATACAATTGTGTGAAAACAATTCCTTGTGGATGCAAATGATGGACTGTAATATGAAATGAATTTTGTGAAACATGAGTTAAATATGCCATGTTGGTCCCAGGGTCTTAGAGAGACAAAGTGAGTGAGGTAATATATTTTATTGGTCCAACTTCTTGGTTCAATAAAAGAAGTTAGCCCATGTGATGGGGTGTGCTCAATTCACTGTCCATGAATTAGGCCAGGTGGACCCAATCACCTAATTAGGTTGCAAACAGGGAAGCTATAGGAGGAAGGCAGTTAATTAGAGAGAAGCTCACCTCTGAGGTGCAGGGGAAGCTTCTACAAAATTGGAAGCAGAAAAGGTGGCAGGGAGAAGTCTGCATTCACTCCCTGGGACAGGAGAGACATGTTTGGGGGCTGCAGAGATGAGTTGTCTAAAGTTACTCCCTAGGTGGAGGTAGTGAAGAGACTGGCAAACCTAGAGGAGTTGGGAGGGCCAGGATGTATGGAAGTGGTTCAGGGAAAGGCAGCAAGGTGTATGGAATGGATCTTGGCTGCTGCAGATGGAGTCCCTGTGCCAGAACCTAGAGCAGATGGTTGGCCCAAGGTTCCCCTGCTTGCCACTGTGAGGCAATGAAGCAGGAGGTTGCTGGAGAGCAGGAACCTTGATACACTTCCCCCTTCTCCACCCACTCCATCCCATCCCAAAGGGGAACCCATGATAGGGACCGGGCTGGAGGGCTGAGTCATGAAGAGGATGCTGTGGTTCTTGGACTGAGAGAGGGCTGCAGAAGGGAAACCAATAAGGTGTAACCGCTGAAAGGAGTGTTGGCCTGACTAAGCTAATCCTCAGAACCACCAGGAGGTGGCGATGTCTACTGTTTAGTAGAGCAACCCCATCACAGTCCAATAAAAGATATTAACTCACCCACCCTGTCTCTCTAATTAGTTAAAAATGCTTATTAACTTATGCCACAGAGGAGGAAGCAACTCAATCAAAAAATGTCAGAGACAAAAAAGTATCAAGGCCTGTATCTTACACAATGCCAGCAACATACTTTGATGCACTAGGGCAAATCTCCATATAGTTTATTGACTGCTTAGTGATACTATCAGTGTCTCTACTCTCACCAGCCTCAGTTAGAAAAAAGATGTACTGATTCACTATGCATATAGTATAAAAAATGACTTCCATTGCCTCTGTTTGACACATACAGAGTAATAGTTGTGAATACCATCCAAGGCTGCAGAAAATGTGGCTATGGCTGTCTCATTTGAGCAACAGTGTGTGATCATGCAAGCACAGGCAATCATGCAGGAAACTTTGTTTAGATAGGAACTAGTTAGTGCAGCAACCATTTACTTCTTGAGACCGGACTCCAGCTCAGGGTCATAAGTGAGGGGGAGTTGGTAGCCTTAACCTGGTTCCTATTGGCTCATATAAAACCATCACATCTTGCCACAGTTCATTATGGCTGTTGGACTTTCCTGGAGAGAGACCCAATGAGTGAAAAAGCCAGGGTATTGTTGGTTAATGCTCAGGTCTGCTGGCAACATGTGTTTAAATTACTGGGCAATCTGTCTATACAATGCCTGTCTCAAGCCAGTGTTTGGTCTTTCTTTTTTCATGAACAGCAAATGAAGTATAATACTATTTATATATATATATATATATATATATATATATATATATATATATTGGTAAAAGATCAGCATCCACAGACATTTACAAATGTTAAAATTAAGCCTAATATAAATAAGTTGTTTGCTAGGTATTATGAACATAAAGTAAATATGTAATTAGTTCCACCAAATATGGACTGGTATGGAAGTTGCAATGGGGAATTGCTTATCTGAAAGAACCCAAGACCTGATCTTTCCTGCAAGAGATAAGACAGAGCTATCTTTATCCCCATGGAATTAGAGTTCTTTTATTTCTGTAAGGTATATTGATCCTACTGCAATTGTGTATGAGGGTCGGCAATTATTTTATATCTCAGAGATCCATCTGTTCTTATTAGATTTACTCTTTTATATTTCAGGTCTGGGTTTTTTTGTTAATTCTTATGCATTTACATATAGTTATTGTACTAATGGTATGTTATATATTAACTCTATAGCCCATTCATGCAAAATATAGAGCTGGGGGGAGTGATGCAACATAGGCTGGTTGCAAATCAAGAAAAAGAGCAAACAGGACAAGATTATCTATTAAAATATATGCTATCCTAGGAATAACACATAAATTTAGAGTTCGCATTTCAAAATGAGGACATACTTTAAAGCAAGTCAGAACTATAGACAACCTGTTTTCTCCTTTGTAGTGCATAGTTCAACAAAAATTGTTTTGTTTCCACTGCCATGAGTCTAATACTATAATGTAGCCTCTGTCACTAATCTAAACTCACCAATTTGTCTACACTGTTGAAGGTGCAAATACATGTGAGTGCAGGGACAGCTAATGAACAGGAGGCCCATATCTTGGCCAGTATAAATGCAAAGATGACAGACTCAGTAGAAGACTCCTTCATAAAGTTAGTGGATTTTTAGAAGAAGTTTTTTCCGTAATAAATACTTAATTGGGAATTAATTCTGGCAGTGCTATTTATTAGAAAATTATTTGGGAAAAGTTAATACATTTCTGAAAGACCACATAGCGGTCTATGAATACATTGTTTTAATTGTCTTACACTTCAAAATAGAATGCAAAGTTAAAATGGTTAAATATGCATCAGGGCAAAATATTTATTATCCATATCAGGGATTCTTTAGTGCACTAATAACAATAATACTTATTAAAAGCATATAGACTATGACGAATGTGTGTGTGTGTGTATATATATATATATATATATAAATAATTAAAGCAAAGTATGAGGAGTTGCTCAAAACAACTTCTGCACATGAATTCCATCCCATGAATATTTTCAAGAGTTCAAAAGCTTTTCCTGCTTCAAAATCAGGACAAAAATTGAAATCTCAAAAATATTCAAAAACAAAATATTGCTTTGTAGAGGCCAATTTTGGAACACTTCCTTTTGATTTTGACCTAAAAAAAAAATCAGTAAAATTAGCTTGCACTTTAAACAAAAAGTCACTTTGAATCAGAAAACAGGAAGTTTTCATCATGAAAATACTGAAATGAGTTTTGAAATTGTCAATGTTTCTTTTGAGTTGGGAAATTTGAACACAACCCTGTTTCACAAATAGTTTTAGTTTCATTAAAGTGGCATTTTTTGATGTGGGGTGGGGGAAGATATATTGGAAAATTCTCAATCACCTCTGCTCAACACATTGAAAGATCAAGTCCATAACATTTGGAAAGTGCTGATTTATATATACTAGTATTATCTGAAGCAGATTTGATAGCTTAAATATTTGCACACATGTACAAACATTTACTGATAAAGTTCTTGTGGGAAATATCCCATACATTTTATTTTTGTGTATGACTTACTGGGGGCAAAGAATTTAGAGCAAAATTCATGTATTATTAGCACAATTCTTAACTTAACACTACCAGCCAGATTTAATTGCTATGATTTCTTTTAACATATTCCCTATGGCATTCATAGGGGCAAATCCTCATACCTATGCAGAGTACAAACAACTCATCTATGCACGGTAGTGTTATGCAGGGACTAGAGAGTATAAACACTTCCCTCTGACTTTCTGGACTACAACTGATTAAAAACTCATCCTATTTATATGTATGTGTCTAACAATACAGCTGAACTAAAATTTTCAAAACCATGAAGTCCCATTTTCAGAAGTGACTTTGGCATTTAGCAAAAAGAAAAGGAGTACTTGTGGCACCTTAGAGACTAACACATTTATTTGAGCATAAGCTTTCGTGAGCTACAGCTCACTTCATCGGATGCAAGTGAGCTGTAGCTCACGAAAGTTTATGCTCAAATAAATTTATTAGTCTCTAAGGTGCCACAAGTACTCCTTTTCTTTTTGCGAATACAGGCTAACACGGCTGCTATTCTGAAATTTGGCATTTAGGAGCTCCTAAGGTGCTTTGTACACTTTTAACTCAGTCAAAAAATTCAGATAATTTTTAAGGTCAGAATCGACCATTGTGGTCATTTTATCTGATCTCTTGCCTAGCACAGATTACTGGATTTGTAAGAAAGTTGGGGTATAAGCAACTGCTTAATTGATCACATACGCCACCTTTCTCAAGGTACTTCTAATTCTGATTGCTTAACGAAAGAAAAGATTCAAGAGTTAAATTTAATTTGATAGAGTTTTATCAACTATCCTTAACAACAGCAACAAATAGTATAGAATATGAGAAAGCATATTGGTACTGGACTACTTTGATTATGTATATGTCGAGGTTCCTTCCTCACTCTGAACTCTAGGGTACAGATGTGGGGACCTGCATGAAAACCTCCTAAGCTTACTTTTACCAGGTTAGGTGAAAACTTCCCCAAGGTACAAACTATTTTACCCTTTGCCCTTGGACTTCTACTGCCACCACCAAATGTTTTATCTGGGTTTATTTTATTAGGAAAGAGCCAGTTTGGAAACATCTTTCCCCCCAAAATACTCCCAACCCTTGCACCCACTTCCTGGGGAAGGTTTGGGAAAAAGTCCTCACCAATTTGCATAGGTGACCACAGACCCAAATCCTTGGATCTTAAGAACAATTTAAAAAAGCATTCAGTTCTTGAAAAGCAGAATTTTAATAGAAGTAACAATAAACAGAATCACCTCTGTAAAATCAGGATGGTAAATATCTTACAAGGTAATTAGATTCAAAACATAGAGAATCCCTCTAGGCAAAACCTTAAGTTACAAAAAAGACAAACAGACAGGAATATCCATTCTATTCAGCACAGCTTATTTTCTCAGCCATTTAAAGAATCATAATCTAATGCATATCTAGCTAGATTACTTACTAAATTCTAAGACTCCATTCCTATTCTGTCCCCAGCAAAAGCATCACACAGACAGACAGAGAGCGCTTTGTTTTCTCCCTCCCCCCAGCTTTTGAAAGTATCTTGTCTCCTCATTGGTCATTTTGGTCAGGTGCCAGCGAGGTTATCCTAGCTTCTTAACCCTTTACAGGTGAAAGGGTTTTTCCTCTGGCCAGGAGGGATGTTTACCCTTCCCTTTATATTTATGACAAGCTCAGTTATAGTTCATAGCAGGAGTGATACTGCAAACACAAGTGGAGTGAAAGATGGACATAGTCTTTTCCTGCTGTGGTAGCAGGCAACCCAAATTGCTGTAAAATAGAAGGAGAGTTAAAGGTGCCTATCTGAGATAGGCATTTGATGTCACCAGGGGAACTCCCAGATAGACAGCCGAAGACCTCAGTCATCTTTCTTGCAGGAGTCTTTGGCTTTTGGAAGTGATGGGCTGAAGGAGATTGACCATTTTATACTATTTCTGTTGTGTGGTTCAACTTGGTTCCTCCTATGTAAAGCAGTCAGTAGTGACTCAAGAGTGAGAATATCAATCTCAAAACAGGCTGTTAGGAAGCATGGCACAAACTCCAAATTGGTTGTTAGCTCTATACTTAGATTTCACCAACCAGTTATCAAGTGTAAACTCCTCAGACATGATAACAGCTTAAACAGGGAACCACAGACAGTGTTCTTGGGTACTCTGATCTGTCTCATCATCCAGGTGAGCATACCTTGTAATTGGTGGCCTTTTAAACCAAGAATCACAACAATATTCAAATTATTCCTAGTCACTTGGCCCAGCTCAGTTGCACCTTAGATCTTACACCAAAGACAAGGCTTATAGCAATCCTATAATAAACTATAAAGGATTTTTTAAGTAGGAAAAAGAAACAAGAGTTATTTATATGCTTACCTGCTTTAATCTTCTATATACACAAATGAGTTACCGTTGTAATTTTCAAAAAATAATAGACGCTTCTATAATAAGCAAGCTCCATATGAACTTTTGGGCTAACCCAGATATTGAGGATTTCTTGCATATGCCTAGTAAACCTTGCCCCCCAGAGACCAAGCAGCATGGAGATCCAGTGCCTTCTTGTTAGTGGTTTTTATTCCGCTTCTTTCTTGTGGTCTGAGCTGCAAACTCATCTGATGGGAGGAATCCACTTGAATGGCTCAACTTCATGGGGGGAGAAGGAAAAATACCCAGTGCTGATTGTTCTCTTTAATGTCCCATAATAGTCTGTCTGGTGTCAATGTTGGGTAGAATGTTTCCAGTTGGGTAGAATGTAACACCTCCTGTTGGAGATCAGCACTTCACACTAGTCCAGGTCTTTCTCCTTTATGGTGATCTACACAGTCCCAGAGGCTCACAATACAACAGCTCAAATATTACCTAACAATATGGGTGTTAGGATATAGATATTCAGGCCTCTCTGTAAAGGCCTATACTCTAAGAATTTATGTGTTTTCTTATCACTTGGCTAGTTATAGAGGTTGTCAAGGTTCCTCCCCCACTCTGAACTCTAGGGTACAGATGTGGGGACCTGCATGAAAACCTCCTAAGCTTACTTTTACCAGCTTAGGTTAAAACTTCCCCAAGGTACAAATTAATTTTATCCTTTGTCCTTGGAATATCCACTGCACTACCAAACTCTAACTGGGTTTACTGGGAAACGTACTTTGGACACGTCTTTCCCCCCAAAATCCTGCCAACTCTTGCACCCCACTTCCTGGGAAAGGTTTGGTAAAAATCCTCACCAATTTGCATAGGTGACCACAGACCCAAACCCGTGGATCTGAGAACAATGAAAAAGCATTCAGTTTTCTTACAAGAAGACTTTTAATAGAAATAGAAGTAAATAGAAGTAAAGGAATCACCTCTGTAAAATCAGGATGGTAGATACCTTACAGGGTAATTAGATTCAAAACATAGAGAATCCCTCCAGGCAAAACCTTAAGTTACAAAAAAGACACACAGACAGAAATAGTTATTCTATTCAGCACAGTTCTTTTCTCAGCCATTTAAAGAAATCATAATCTAACACATACCTAGCTAGATTACTTACTAAAGTTCTAAGACTCCATTCCTGGTCTATCCCCGGCAAAAAAGCAGCATATAGACAGACACAGACCCTTTGTTTCTCTCCCTCCTCCCAGCTTTTGAAAGTATCTTGTATCCTCATTGGTCATTTTGGTCAGGTGCCAGCGAAGTTACCTTTAGCGTCTTAACCCTTTACAGGTGAGATGATTTTTCCTCTGGCCAGGAGGGATTTTAAAGGGGTTTACCCTTCCCTTTATATTTATGACAGAGGTACAAAAGAAAGAATCAAAATCACTGTCTGCCGGTGTAAGGACCTTCTCTTACTGTGACAGTCTGAGGCCCTGTTCTTAGGCTAAGGCCTTTGGCCAAGCAGCAGAGGCAGCCATAAGCTGGGAAGTGAACAGTCACATCCTCACATTCCAACCTAGTCACATTGAAATAAGGTGCTATTGGGCTGTTAGGAATACAATCCTGTCCTGATAATGCCTGTCACCTCCAGAGAAAGGGAAGTGCCTAGAAAATATAAAAGGAAACTTAGTTTGATAGCATCCTGTCTGGCAAGAACAAACTTATCAATAGCTGGGATGTGAAATTCTCACTTCTGTATTGTTTTGTCATTATAGTTCCCACTTTGCTATTGTTTGTCTGTATAATCTCTGTCTGGTTCTGTGATTGTTCCTGTCTGCTGTATAATTAATTTTGCCGGGTGTAAACTAATCAAGGTGGTGGGATATAATTGGTTACATAATCATGTTATAATATGTTAGGATTGGTTAGTTAAATTTCAGGAAAATGATTGGTTAAGGTATAGCTAAGCTGAAATCAAGTTTTACTATATAGTCTGCGGTCAATCAGGAAGTGAGGGGGTGGGTGTGTGGGTGGGGGAGATGGAAACAGGGAATGAGGGTAGGGAAATTGGAATCATGTTTTGCTAAAAGGGGGGAAATGGGAACAGGGAATAGGGGTAAGGAAATTGGAATAATGTTTTGCTAAGGGCAGGAATGGGAACAGGGACACAGGTGTAAGGCTCTGTGGTGTCAGAGCTGGGAAGGAGGATACGAAGGAAGGAAACTGGAATCATGCTTGCTGGAAGTTCACCCCAATACACATTGAATTGTTTGCATCTTTGGACTTTGGGTATTGTTGCTCTCTGTTCATGCAAGAAGGACTAGGGAAGTAAGTGGGTGAAGGAATAAGCCCCCTAACAATGGGATGCAGACATTATAAGTGAGATTAATACATGAAGCAACTCACAAGCATTCCATAAAGTCTAAACATGGTCTTATAATTCCAATCTTTATTTTAACAGTACTAACCCACAGATGAGCCACACTGATTCCAGCAATGTGTTTGTGAGTATTCCCTTGAGACTTGGGTACTTTGGCATGCTCTGGCACCTGGTTTGCCTGAGTCACAACCTATTCTTCTGCTGAAGATTCAAAATGTGCACCCAAAATGAGTTATCTTCTCACCATCCAATCAGGAAACAAGACAAACTTTTGAGTTCTTGCAACTAGGGCTGGAATTTTCCAGTCTCTTTGTGCAACATAACTTCTCGTATTAGCTTGTGTACAACCATGTTGGGACAAACCTTGAACACCAGCTGGCTTACTCCAGTCAGCAATATACATTCACAAAACACTTTCTGTTGACTCCTTTGTGGTGCATTGCATGGCCAATTTTGAAGTTATGCTTGGTTAAGTTGCGGTTTCTCTACCAACACACTGCTAGCTGCTGAAGTGTTGTCCCATTTAAAATTAATATAATTTATACAAAGTCCCTCCATAATATCTGATGATCATTAAACTTCTTTTAACAGTTCATTATACAATGCAAAGTCACTTCAAGAACTGTGGTTCTCCAGCAGACTGGAAGCAGAAACTGTCATTCTGTCTGCTGTATAAATCTTCTTTTTTCTGCTGCCCTTGTTTTAACCATGGTGAGACCTTGGTATTTGTGGCTGAGCTGAGTTTGTGCATTATTAACCAAACAGTTACATTTCTGATTGTTCCTCTTTGGTGGTCAAGTGTCCTTATAAATACACATTCAGTTTCAGTTCCTTTTATTTACTGCCTCTTTCCAGGTGTATTTCACTAACTGGATAGCATAAGCATGGTTGATTGCAAACATTAGCTCTGCTTTTTCACTTTATCACTTAAACTAAAAGAAATCAATATGAACACAAACCCTTTCTTTCCTAAGAGTCTTGCTTATGAAGAAAAACCTATAAGTATACAATATTTTGCCCAAAGCTGTACGTCTTATAGTTGACTTCCAATTTATATATATCTTAGTCAATATATTAGATGCCATCAAGTTCACTGTTTTACTTCTGTGTATGACATCATATAATATCTTAATGTTTTATATTAATTTAATTTTTAATCCACTCACTCATTCACAGACTGGAAAAAGGGGAAGTCTCTTTAGTTATACCAGTGGTACACTCTTGTGAAAGACTGCAGCAATTCTGTTTGCTCAGACTATTGAAGAAATCCAGCTGTTAGATATTGGGTTTCTATTCTTTTAGCCTTGTGTTATATCATTTCATCGTACCTGTGAAGCCTGGGCAACTCTTAAGTAGTAATAACTCAGAACTTTGAGGCCTTAGTTACTACAGACTTCCCTGAATTAATTCCTGGTTCAAGTCCAAAAAGTGTAGTTCAACTAGAGCATATCTTTTGGGAAAATCTACTCTTGATTTTAAAATTTCCAGTGCTGGAAAATCCATTACAACCCTGGGTAAATAGTTTAAATGTTAAAAATATGCCCAGTATTTTCAGTCTCGTCTAACCTCAACATCCAGCCACTGGAATCTTAATGATGATCTTGTTATACCTTTGTTAGCTAGTTGAAGAGTCCTCCATTATCACATTTCTGTTCATCATGTAGGTATTTATAGATTGATCAAGTCACCCTTTAATCTTCTTTTGGTAAACTCTATAGATCAAGTGCTCTGAGTCTCCTCACTGTAAGGTATGTTTTGTAATCCTTCAGTCATGCTCACAGCTCTTCTCTGAACCCTCTCCAATTTATCAGCATCCTTCTTGAGGTTTGACAAAATCTATTTTCCATAACACATGTTAATTGTCATTAATTATATTGTCCTCTTCAAACTCTTCATTAATTGAATTTTGTGCCCACCATTCCATTATTTTGACTGTCAGATGGACAGGCCTATAACTCCCCCAGTCATCCCATTTATCTTTTTTAAATAATTGTCATATAAGCTTTTTTTTTTTTTTTTTTTTTGAGTCCTCTGGAACTTCCACAGTGTTCCAAGACTTTTATCGAAAATAAACATTAATGGTTTAGAGAGCTCTTCAGTGAGCCTTTTGAAAACTCTTGGATCCAGACTTCTTGATTTAAAAAGCTCTAACTTTAGTAGATTCTGTTTAATATCCTCCTTAGCTGCTGTTGGAATGGAAAATATTTCATTATCATGTGATATGACTACATCATCTGTTTTCCCCCTGAATACAGAATAGAAATATGTATTAACATGTCTGACTCCTCTGCATTATTAAAGACAAATCTACTATTTCTATTTAATAATGAACCAATACTACTGTTACAGTTCTTTTGTTGTTTATATACTTAAACTCCTTCTTTTGCTTAACTCTGCTGGCCACAGATTTCTCCTTGTGTGCTTTTAATTCCCTTACCAATTTCCGACAAGTCCCAGCTTCTAATTTATATCCCTTATCCATTTTTTGTTATATATTACTTTTTATTTCTAACGCTGTTTTCACTTGCAGTCTAAGTCAGGTTGTGTGTTTGTGGGGTTTTGTTTGCTTGTTTGTTTTCTGTGTGTTGTGTGTTTTGTGTTTTAAACCAATTTTTGTCTGATGGCTTTTTGGGCATTTAGTGAAATGTCCTTAAACAATTCTCAATTTTCATTCACATTTTTATTTTGAAATTATTTCTTCTGACTCATTTGGCTCATGATTGTTTTCAGCTTTGTGAAACTAACACTTTTAAAGCAATGTGTGTGTCTATTTATTGCTGGCTGGGACTCTATTCAGTTTGCACATAACAAATATAATCAAGTTACGATCACTTGAAACTAATTCTAAATTAAAAAAAAAAGATAAAGAAGATTTTTTTTGAGGTGTGGGCGGGCATTCCCATTTCCTAATTGAACCTTCCCACCAAGCCCATGGACTTCTCTATAGTACTGCAACAGCAGGGCAGCAGAAGCCCCAGTCTGTCATCCCATTACAGCATCCTTCTTTTTATCCTGACGTGCTGATCAGCCTATCATCTATGATTCTGCGTTTGCTGCATTCCCCCTTTGTGTGTATGAAATAATTACGTTAAACATTGCACCACCCAACAATCACTTTCTTGCCTGACATGTCCACAAAATATCTCTGCATGCTCTAGCGCCGGGCTTCTCCATGGACTAGTGTGACATTACCCAGGATACAATGTGGATTGATCAATAGCTGTGTCCTCTCAATTTTCCATCCTGGGGTGCCTTTTACTCTGCTTCACTGTAAGAGCAACCACTCCTACTCTGCTCTAACACAGCCTCCAGCATGTAAATTACTCACACCTATGTTGCATAAATTACATTGCATGACAACACCAGCAAACTCCCATTCCCAGACATTCCACAGAAACGTGTGTCTTGTACTGCCCAGAAACCTCCTGGACCATACAAGCTCATATAAAATTCATCATTTCATGAATTGAAATACGCACAATTCCTGTTATCTCAAATAGAATTTCCCAAACCCTTCAATCCAAACACACACTGGTTTAGATAAAACCATAAAAATAAGTTTATTAACTACAGAAAGTTAGATTTTTAAGTGATTACTAGTAATGAGGCATAAAAGCCAGAATAAGTTACAAAAAAATAAAAGGTAAAATGCAACTAATATCTATCTTAATAAGCTAAATGAATTCACAGAAAAGGTATCTCTCACCACATGTTACAGCAGTCTCACTGGTTGAACTCCTTCAGTCAGGATCCCTCCGTCAACCCAGTGATGTTTTCTTTGTCCTTCAAATGTTGTTGATACTCTGAGCAGAGAGAAAGGGAGAGATATTTTTTTTGTGTCCCCTGCTTTCACTTCTTATACTTATTTTTCTCTTTGAAAATTTGCTCCAGCTGAGGTTCAGGAGACAAAATATGTAGGGAAAGGAACCTCCAGCTGTTCTCTTTGCCAAGACATAAATTTATTGCTTACACCCTTTGTCCCGCAAAAGAATGGTCAATTAACTGAGTGATAGTCCATTTGATTTCTTTGACACATGGCTGAGGTGTCAGTATGCCTTTTATTTCTGAGGAACTGGTTTGTGGTGGTTTGAAATATGTCTCAGTAACATCATGCAGTAGAATCTTAACTTTACATACAGTGTTGCCACACATTTTACCAGGACAATGATGATCAGCAAATTATGAGTTTTCAAATGATACTTCACAAGGCATATGTGATACATTAACAGGGGGTGAGGTGGGAAGTAGCTCCCTTTTATGGATACCTAACCAGCCAGTTAGCTGTAAAATCCCTCTTGGTCTGTTCTCTGATTGCTTTACGTGTACAGGGTTAACAAGCCCACAGGTAAAAGAAAAGGAGTGGGCACCTGATCAAAAGAGCCAATGGGAAGGTAGTACTTTTTAAAATTGGGAAAGAAACTTTCCTTTTGTCTGTTGTTCTCTGGGCAGCAGGGACACAGGGAAGTAATGCTGTAATCATCTTTAAATCAGGTATGATTATAGATTATCAATTCATACCTCAAACCTACTAATCTGGAACCTCAGATATGTAAGTAAAATTAGAGAATGTCCAAAAAAATGCAATGTTTGCTTCTATCAGCATGCCTTCCAATTTTTAGATGCTTTTGTTTGCTTCATGCATTGCATGATGTAGCATGCCTTCCACAGGTAGGGCAGACTTAAAATGAAATACATCAAACGCTAGAAATGGAGAAAACATCATTCTTATGAAGATCATATATTAATATATTCATTATTAATCACCTTTATGAGAGAATGGAAACTGATTTGATAGTGTTTTCTCACAGTGGCTCTAAAGAAACTTGAGATGGCACACGTTGTGTTCTGACCACACTGTCTCTCACACAATTAAAGTAGTCATAACAGCTCCATGCTACCCTCTGCTTTCATAATCAGAAAAGGAGCTGAAACTTGCCAACCCCACCCATGTGGAGGGAACTTCTGTGGAAGATCCTTTGTTAGTGGGGAGCAGTGCTGCAAGTAGGGCAGTACGGTACTGTATGCCATACCAGTAAGATATTTATAGCTGGTACTCCATACCAGAAAGACATTGGAGGAGCAGAACTTGGGGGCACCCGGCAGCTCCTCCAGCACAGGTGTACCGCCCCCCACCCTTTCCTCTGGTGGGGCTGCTGTACAGACTCCAGACAGGACTCAGGAGAAGCAGCTGCATGGAAGGGCTGGGTTCGGGGCTAGGGGGTGGGGCTGGGGGCGGTTCTGCTGCTTTTGCTGCTGTGGTTCCGGAGAGCCCTGCAGTTCAGAAGTCTCCAGTGCAGCGGGAGGAGGACAGAGCCCCCCCCCACCAGGTAAAGTAGGATGAATCATGGGGAGGAGAGGGGTAGAGTGCAGGGCCCCGGCTGGGGGCAGGGCAGGGAGGAATCACATGAGGAGCTAGGTGGGGAGGTCACATGCCTCCTCCCCTTTAGCTGGTGCAGCATATCAATAATAAATTAATTCCACTTGCACCACTGACAGGGAGGGGTGTGGTGGAGGCCAGAAGGGGTGGGTTTGGGCACAGTTGATGATCCCTCCTCCTCCCTCACCAAGTCTGTACTGGAGAGGTGTGGCGTGGGGAAGCAGCCTCTGAGTCAATTCATGTCCAAAGCATAGAGCTCTCCAAAAGAGTGTCTGGTGATATCAGTGGCCAGAAGAACCCTGGTCTTCCAGGTACCAGAGATTTTTTAAATTGTAGGGCTGAGAGGGCAGTCACAGAAGCAACACTGCAGCAGTTTGGACTCCCTTTTAGGGGGCTTTGTAGGCACTGACTTGCATGAAGCATGTGGCAGCAGGACTTGAGTGGAAGGCATGCTGATAGAAGGCCAGAGAGGGCTGGTAGGGGCTAGGTATCAGTACAGAAGTAGCTGGCCTCCATGTGAATGGTCTGTGCCTCTGTAGATTTCCTGGAAGCTTCATGGATCAATGGCTCTAGAGGGTGGAATGCCTGGCTAGTTTCACAGGCAAGCTCGAGGGTGTGGTGCAAAATCCTTCCTTCCTGATGAAAGTCCAAACTTGCAGAGGGGAATGAGCTAGCATTTAGGGATGATTCTGACCCACTGCCCCAGCCCCTACAAGCCATTCCTGGTGTGTAAAGCAGGAGAAATACCCTATCTATCCTTTCCTTTATTATCCAATGTAGTTTTAAACTTGCTAGGGAATGGAGAATCCACCACTTCACTAGGAAGATTACTGGTAAAGGCTTATAGATTTTGTAGTCAATAAGTTTTTTCCTGATGTTCAGCCTAAATTTTACTTTTCTGTAGTTCATCCCATGACTCCTGGTTATTATTCCCTTCCAACATGCTAAACTAGTCTTCTCCTTCCTTGACATTTACATCAATCATGTAAGTGTAGATTGTTAACTCATCTTCAATTTCGCTGTTTTCTCGATTTCCAGGTGGAAACTTGCTGAAAAGGGGTCATGATGAGGGGTGGATATTAGTGGAAAAATTGCAGATCTGTTTGATTCATGTTTGTTTGTTACAGTTTTTATATAGTGCCAGCTGTGTGCTATGAAGCTTGACATGTATGATGACAAACAGGTTCTGAAGAGCTTGTAAACCAAATAAACAATATGAAGATGAAAGATGGGGTAACTGGTACATAATTAAAAGCAGAATAGAATCCACAATTGTAGTCCATGCACTTCTCTGACATCATGAGCTGCTGTCTGAGTTGCTAGATACCCTGTAAAGATGGGCAGGAATTGTGGTCATAGGAATTGGGATCCACTCATCAACAGTTAAGGGAAAGGACTGCATAAAGGGTGTGTACACCGTAACTTCATAAAGGTGGTGCTGCAGGTACTGGATTCCAGGCACACAGGGACTCTGGGATGCTTCCTGCTTTTCTTAGGCACAAAACCTTGTAGAGGTGCCTCTGGGACAGAGTGGCACCCACCTCCCATAACTCTAGCCTGTGCAAATGGCAACAATCTGGCTCCAAGTGATTAGGTTGTGAAATTTAGTACATCTTGTTAGTTCCACAATTTTTATTTAGTTCATTCTTTGTGTGGGTTTTCTCACATCTATCTTCTTCATGCTTCATTGTGAGAAGGCTAGCGTTATAGAGCCAGTTTTCCCATTCCTAGTTTGTTGTATAAAAAAGATGAATCATATCTGCTTGAATTGGGCACTTCTTTGAGATAAAGGTCACAATTTGCGCTACAGAACTCTCTTCTTCCCTGAAATTCAGTTTCTTAAACTTGGTGACCATGAAAGACTGATTTATATTGCTATGGTAGAGTGGTTTATGCTATGCCTGAAATTGAACAAAAAAATAAAAAAAAGAACTTGTTTGCAGTGTGCAGCAGAACTAATTCAAAAAAAAAAAAGTTTGAAACCTTGAAGTTGGGATGGAAATAGTTAGCCCTGAAAAAGCCCATTTTTATAGCAAAAGAGTCATCTGTAGCTCAGTGGAAAATAATACAGTGCAGCCTACTTTAAGTGACATAAGGCTATGCTGTCTGTCCAACTGAATGAGGAGAAAACATTTTGTTAAATAAGACTAGTTTTGAAATTACTAATCTTCATGTTGCAGCCATTCAGTTGTAATTTCAGTGACATTGGAAATAGTCTTTTCCTTTTACACAACATAAAATAGGGACAAGAATTTTCTGAGCAAAGGAGAGATGTTATATACATAGAGAACAATTTAGGCCATTTTATAGTGCTATTTCCTGAGGACAATTTCTGTGCCCTGGTCTACACTACAAGTTTAGATTGAATTTAGCAGCGTTAGATCCATTTAACCCTGCACCTGTCCACACGACGAAGCCATTTTTGTCAACTTAAAGGGCTCTTAAAATTGATTTCTCTACTCCTTCCCGATGAGGGGATTAGCACTGTTGATTTCTGAAATCAACATCGCTGGGTCGAATTTGGGGTAGTGTGGATGCAATTCGACGGTATTGGCCTCCGGGAGCTATCCCAGAGTGCTCCATTGTGACTGCTCTGGACAGCACTTTCAACACAGATGCACTAGCCAGGTATACAGGAAAAGCCCCAGAAACTTTTGAATTTCATTTCCTGTTTGGCCAGCATGGTTTGCTCATCAGCAAAGGTGACCATGCAGTCCCAGAATCACAAAAGAGCAGGAGGTACTGGATCTGATCACTGTATGGGGAGACGAATTCATGCCATCAGAACTGCATTCCAAAAGACAAAATGCCAATATATTTGCCAAAATCTCCAAGGGCATGATGGACAGACGCTACAACAGGGACCCATAGCAGTGCCACGTGAAAATTAAGGAGCTCAGGCAAGCCTACCAAAAACCTAAAGAGGCAAACGGCCGCTCCAAGTCAGAGCCCCAGACATGCCGCTTCTATGATGAGCTGCATGCAATTCTAGGGAGTGCCCCTACTACTACCCCACCCCGTCCATGGACACTTGCAAGGGGGGAGTCTCATGCAACAGGCATGAGGATTTTGGGGACGAGGAAGATGAGGAGGAGGAGGAAGATAGCGCACAGCAGGCAAGTGGAGAAACAATTCTCCCCAACAGCCAGGAACTGTTTATCACCCTGGAGCCAATACCCTCCCAACCCTCACAAGGCGGGCTCCTGGACCATGAAGCTGGAGAAGGCACCTCTGGTGAGTGTACCTTTGTAAATATAATACATGGTTTAAAAGCAAGCATTTTTAATGATTAATTTGCCCTGAAGACTTGGGATGCATTCGTGGCCAGTACAGCCCCTCCTTTTAAATAGCCAACCCAACGGGTGCTTGGTATGGGAAAGGAGAGCGCTTCTGTTTGAAACCATTCCCACATGTTAAGAAGGTTGAAGAAGCTGAAAGACTGTGGCTTACCATGCTCCTTGCAAGCCGAATTCTGTTGCCTGGCCCTGCATGTGTGATCTCTCACACCAAACCGGCAGGCCCTCAATATAAGAGGCAAAATACGACCTTGTACTGAAAGCACATGTGCTATGTAATGTTAACAGTTTGGTTCACCGTGCAAGAGTCTACCCATTGTTCTCTAAAATGCGTCTTTTTAAATACTATGCTCCCTTTTTTCCCCTCCCACAGCTGCAAATGTTTCAATGCTCCCCCATCATCTCCATCCCCAAGGCTAGTGCAGATTAGAACACACAAAAAAAACCACATTTGAGATTAAATGTTCTCAGAGCTCATGCAGTCCTCCCACACTGAAAGAGCTCAGCAGAATGTGTGGAGGCAAACAATGTCAGAGTCCAAGGAAGCAGAAAATGAACACAAGGACAGGAGGGACGAACAAGATGAGAGGTGGCGGGAGCAAGATGAGAGGGGGTGGCAGCGTAATGAGAGGAAGCAGGATGCAATGCTGAGGCTACTGGGGGATCAAACTTACATGCTCTGGCGTCTGGTGGAGCTGCAGGAAAGGCAGTAGGAGCACAGACTACCGCTGCAGCCCCTGTGTAACCACCTGCCCTCCTCCTCAAGTTCCATAGCCTCCTCACCCAGATGCCTAAGAACGCGGGGGGTGGGGGGCTCTGGGCACCCAACCACTCCAACCAAGAGGACTGCCTAAGCAAAAGAAGGCTGGCATTCAATAAGTTTTGAAGCACAGTGTTGCCTTTTCCATCCCTCATCCAACACCCTACCTGGTTCTTCCCTCCTCACCCACCCCTCCTGGGCTACCTTGGCAGTTATTCCCCTATTTGTGTGATGAATTAATAAAGAATGCATGACTTTGAAACAAAATGACTTTATTGCCTCTGCAAGCAGTGATTGAAGGAGGGAGGGTGGTTGGCTTACAGGGAAGTAGAGTGAACCAAGAGGGTGGGTTTTCATCAAGGAGAAACAAACAGAACTGTCACACCATAGCTTGGCCAGTCATGAAACTAGTTTTCAAAGCTTCTCTGATGCACAATGCGCCCTGCTGTGCTCTTCTAATCACAGAGCTGCGTATTAGCCCCATACAGTGATCAGATCCAGTACCACCTCTGTCTGGCTGCATGTAATCAGTGGCCAGGTGATTTGCCTCAACTTCCCACCCCACCATAAACATCTCCCCACTTACTCTCACAGATATTGTGGAGCACAAAGCAAGCAGCAATTAAATTGGAAACATTGGTTTTGCTGAGGTCTAACCGAGTCAGTAAACTGTGCCAGCGTGCTTTTAAACGTCCAAATGCACATTCTACCACCATTCTGCTCAGCCTATAGTTGAACAGCTCCTTACTTCTGTCCAGGGTGCCTGTGTATGGCTTCATAAGCCATGCCATTAAGGGGTAGGCTTGGTCCCCAAGGGATTTCAACATCCCCAACAGTTATTTTCTGGTCTGGGAAGTAAGTCCCTTCCTGCAGCTGTTCAAACAGACCAGAGTTCCTGAAGATGCGAGCGTCATGTACCTTTCCCAGCCATCCCACGTTGATGTCGGTGAAACGTCCCTTGTGATCCACCAGTGCTTGCAGCACCATTGAAAAGTACCCCTCGTGGTTTATGTACTGGCTGCCAAGGTGGTCCGTTCCCAAGATAGGGATATGCGTTCTGTCTATTGCCCCACCACAGTTAGTGGATGGCCTTGCTGCAATGGGATTCCCTTTGACCTACACATTTCCCAGAGTCACTACCCTTGATAGCAGCAGCTCAGTGATTTCGCTGGCTACTTGCATCACAGCAGCCCCCACAATAGATTTGACCACTCCAAATTGCTTCACAACTGACGAGTAGCTGTCTGGCATTGCAAACTTCCAGAGGGCTATTGCCACTCGCTTCTCAACTGTGAGAGCTGCTCTCATCTGGTATTCTTGCATTTCAGGGCAGAAGAAAGCAAGTCACAAAGTTCCATGAAAGTGCCCTTACACATGCAAAAGTTTCACAGCCACTGGGAATCATCCCAGACCTGCAACACTATATGGTCCCACCAGTATGTGCTTGTTTCCCAGGCCCAGAATTGGCTTTCCACGGCATGAGCCTGCCCCATTGCCACCAGGATGTCCAAATTGCCATGGCCCGTGCTTTGAGACAAGTCTATGTCTATGTCCTCTTCACTCTTGTCACCGCGCTGCCGTCGCCTCCTCGCCTGCTTTTGCAGGTTCTGGTTCGGCACATACTGCAGGATAATGTGCTAGGTGTTTACAATGCTCATAACTGCCATGGTGATCTGAGCAGGCTCCATGCTTGCCGTGGTATGGCATCTGCAGGAGAGCAGGAGAGCAGAGTTGTATTGGAAGCAGTGGCTAAAGATGGATGCCACGAAAATAGATATTTATAGAGAATGACGAGAGGTCCTGCGAGGTGGATTCATGAGAGCAAGAGAGCAGAGTTGCAGCGGAAGCGGTGTATGATGACGGTTAGCAGTCCTAGTGGACCGTCTGCTGCCAGCAGCACCCAGGACATAACAGTGGCGGTGTCGGTAAGCTGAGCTGAGCGGGCTGCATGCTTGCCAGGGTATGGCGTCTGCATGGAAAAAAGGCACGAAACAATTGTCTGCCTTTGCTTTCACGGAGGGAGGGGCGACTGACAACATGTACCCAAAACCACCCGCGACGATGTTTTTGCTCCATCATGCATTGGGAGCTTAACCCAGAATTCCAATGGGTGGCGGAGACTGCAGAAACTGTGGGATAGCTACCTACAGTGCACCACTCCGTAAGTCAATGCTAGCCATGGTAGTGAGGATGCACTCCACCGACTTACTGCACTTAGTATGGACTTACGCAATCGACTGTATAAAATTGATTTCTAAAAGTTGTCTTCTTTAAGATTGACCTAATTTCATAGTGTAGACATACCCTGTGTCTATCCACTGAATAAGAAATGCTGTAGCACCCATGTGTGGACTTGAGTACTCTTAAAAATCACTGTAGATTATACTTGTGTAAAACTTTTGTAATGAAGCCTAAAACTTCTGCAACAAAACTCAGTTTGTGTTGGGCCTGCTGGTGAAAGCAACTGAAGCTCATATGAAACTTGAGCTCAATCTCCTAAGGTGCAAATCACCCTCAATGGTGGGCTGAGTGCTCTGAGGAGGATTTGTCCCTTAATGAGGAGTAAGCAATGATTGCTTTCAGTTGGTAAAATTCTTTTAATGTGTGCTAGCTAGGTATGAACTTAAAGACAACCTAAAAAAGTAGTAGTACCAGTACATGATTTAAGATGACAGTATTCTAGGGTTTTTTTAGGAGTCACTGTTAAAATAAAACTGCTTGCTATGTCTGGATAAGGCAATGCTAATCTCTAGTTTTCTCCAGGCCTTAGTATGAGATCAGAGTGTGAATTTCTTGCTTTCATTCTGGCATTTCCTGCACCAATTACATGGGTGATGTGATGCTTTTCTTTGTAGATTCTACAGGAGTAGCTGAATGGTTTACAACTACAGAATGACTATGATTGTTCACTAATATATAGCCCAAACAACTATGTACAAAGGGGTAAATTAAACAGTGGGCTTTTCACAAGTTTATACCACAGCCTCTCCATTTGTAATGTTTTATACATTACCTCTAGGGGTTTTTTTGTAAGGGCAGTGAATATTTAAAATCTATATTGATCTCACAAATCGTATGTATCTTGGGGATATCATTTGTAAAGATAGATGTAGAAATTTTGAAGGGGCAACTTGCCTGGCCTAATTTTGAACCTATTCAAACATCATCGGTTTAAAAATTTGACTCAGACATTATTGGGTTTGCTCGTTGCAAAGATGTCTGTGATTATAGAATCAGGAGGAGGAGGAGGGGAGAGAAAATTGCAATAGAAAGAATCAGATAAAAATAGAGCACAGAGGGGGCTGAGTGAAAAACAAATACCGGGAGACTGAAAATGGGAGCAGAGAAACACACAGAAAGAGAATTCTAATGGAAAAAATGCATACAGCATATAGGGCCTGATCATATACCTTTGATTTCAGCAGTTCAGGCTTATAGGCAGACATAAACCATGTACTGGCTCAAATTTTTAAGGGAGGGTTTTAAGTATCTAATACGTTTTTTTTAAATCATCAAACTCTTTGCAGCAGGGGTGGGGATGAGGGAGAGAGAATGGTTCATGAACTCAGATTAGTTGTACAAACTCCAAACGTACTGTAGTCTGAAGTCCATAAACCCTCACTCTGAGAAATGCTCATTCCGAAATTAAAAGCACAAGTTTAAGTGATATGCTAACTGAGAAATGGTCACATGAAGTTTATAAAAAGCTTTGGGTCATTACATATATAATACTGGAACATCTGTTCATCCTAAAAATTTATTTATATATATATATATATATATATATATATATTAATATTAAATTTTAGGGTGACCAGACTTCCCAATATTATGCAGACCATCCCGATCTTTGGGGCTTTGTCTTATATAGGACCGTATTACCCCCCGCCCTAGGACCCTATTACCCCTCGCCCCCATCTCAATTTTTCACACTTGCTATCTGGTCACCCTAATATATATATAGTTTAGTTTATAGTGATTGTAACACACTTATAACATGTATCAGACATAAGTAATGTGTGTTACATGAATGGTTATATGATATGGTGATAAGTAACCTGCTGGACTCGAACAATCTAACTATTTTTAACCGTTCACTAAAATATACGTTGATTGTGTATTAACTCTCTTTATAAACGTTGTATGTCTTCATTATTATTTATTTGCCATTCAAAAATAAGACTTTAATATAAAGTTCCATGTATAAAAATGTGATCTGAGAGAAAAGATGTAGTTAAATATAATATGGCAAAGCAAAAGTCTCATTATACAGTACATTATACCCACTCTCATTATATAGTACATAAAAACAATGAAGCTGAGCCTGCATTCCCTGCTCAGGCAAAACTGCTTTGGATAGGGAAGACTGCCTGAAAAAGGAATGCAGGCTTAAGCTCTTAGTCAAGAGTCCAGGGGGCCAACATAACGCACAATAAGTAGTACCTTACTCTTTGTGTAGTCATAGTAATGGGAAATTCGTATTCTACTACTCCTACTCAACATGAGTAACTGAATCTGGCATTTCAGATTTTCTGGTTCAGTTCACAGACTCATAGAATTTAAGGCTCTAAGGGATCCTCATGATCATCTAGTCTGCGCATCACAAGCCACAGAACCTCACGCACCCACTCCTGCAATAGGCTCATAACCCCCAGCTGAGTTACTGAATTCCTCAAATCATGATTTAAAGACTTCAAGTTACAGAGAATCTACCATTTAATCTAGTTCAAACTACCAAGTCACCTGCGCCTCACACTGTGGAGGAAGGGGAAAAAACCTCAGGGTCTCTGACAATCTGACGTGGGGGGAAATTCTTTACCAACCCCAAATATCGTTATAAGTTAGACCAAGGGTTGGCAACCTTCAGCACTCAGCCCATCAGGATAATTTGCTGGCGACATGCTGGCTTCTGCTTCCCGCAGCTCCCATTGGCCGGGAACAGTGAACCGTGGTCACTGGGAGCTGTGGGTAGCTGTGCCTCAGGATGGTCAATGTAAAAAAAAAATGTCTTATGGCCCACCAACCTGACAGGCTGCATGTCGAAGGTTGCCGACCCCTGAGTTAGACTCTGAGCATATGGGCAAGACCCACCAGCCATACACCTGAGAAAAAATTCTCTGTAGTAACTCAGACCCCCCTCCTCCCAATCTAGTGTCCCGTCATCAGCTGTTGGAGATATTTGCTAATAGCACACACAGATAGGCCATATGCCATTGCAGGCAACCACATCATATCAAGGTCAGTCTTGAAACAAGTTAGGATTTTTTGCCTCCTCTATGACCCTTGGCAGGCTGTTCAGTTAAGCATCACTGACTTTTCCAAACTGTATCAATCTTATACAAAGTGCTTTGATCTGAAAATTAGACTGGAAAATGTGGGAAGTTATTATATGTCTGGCGCTTTCTACTTTTATCATGCCAAGAAATATGATAAGCACAGTCCTTTGGTGATTCCACTTCCAGTCCTGCCTCAACCTAGGACATGCAGAGCCACAAAAATTCATTGACTGAACATATTGAAGTTCAAAGGTGCAGTTCAGTGAAACATCTGGGTGAAGATAAGAGTCCATTTTTTTTTCCAGAACTGGTTCAGCCATCCTTAGTTCAGATACAACTGCTCAGCCCTTCCTAACATAGTTGCAAAGGCTAGAAAAGAATTAAATACCCCCTTCCCACCTTGTGCAAACCACAGATGGAAAAATGTTGCAGAGGAAGAGGCTTAGTGACTGACACTTTCAAACTATTTCTCAAATGTGTGAGTTCCACAAGTTCAGTTTGAAATATATTTTGGAAAAGTTCCAGCTGGTCCCTTTGCCCCGTGCCCAGACAGAAAAGAAAGTGATGATAAGGCACACAGCCTCCAGGTCCTTCTCACAAGTCCTAGTCTCCGCTGTCGCTTACTGCTCTGGTAAGAACTTTTTGGGAAGTTAATGGTAACTTCCCCTCTTTTAATTGAAAAGGAGTAGTAACTGCCATCTACCCCTTCCTGTCTTTTGGGAGTAACCGAAATTAGTAAGGGAGGTAGTGTGGTCTAGAGAAGATTGCACTAGGATACAGAAGACCTGGGCTTTTTCCCCAACTCTGTTACTGGCTTGCTAGGTGACCTTGGTCAAGTCACTTTGCCTCATTTTCTCTGTTTCTCCATCTGTAAAATTGGGAGAAATAATATTTACTACATCCTTTGTAAAGTGGTTTAAAATCTACTGATAAAAATTATTTATTTAAAAACCTATTTAGCAGCTAGGTATTTATTATGTAAGAGCACCCAAAAAGGGCCACTGCCCACCTATTTCTAGAAGACTCTTTAGAGGATAGATATTACAGCCTACCATCTGGTAGATCTTGTGAACATTTGCCCTGTAAGCTCTTTTGAGGGGAAACACTCCAGCATTCACTAGATTCAGGGAAAATTCTACATCTGGGCAATTTCCTTCTACACTATGAGCTGTTTCTCTTGAGTGCACTTCTCTCTGGCTAGAGATTGAATGAGTGTTTCCTAAAGTCTTTCTGGGAGTGTGGGGAAAGGGAGTGGAATTTCTGGAATCTTTGGTCACACAGCAAAGATAGGGATGGGGACAAACATTGTCCTTGGAAGAAGGCTGAGGTGAGGATGGTGCCCTTCCCTCTCAGATGACTTCATGAAGATTTATGGTCTATTGTTGAAGGCTTTGTGGTAAAAGGCATGGTTCTCCTAATCTTCCTGTGAAGAAGGAAGCCAGGGATTCTTCTCTCCCTGTCCCACGTGGTGAGAAAAGAGGGCAGAGATGCTGCTTTGCTCTTGGTCATAGGGGACAAAGGAAGGATTTTGGTGAATGTCTTTCTTTTCCACCTTACCTGTGGGACATACTGAAGTTGTGCTGTAGGGAATTCATCTCACTGGGGACATGGAGAAGGACCTGGGATGTTATCATTTCCCCTTTTCCCATAGGGGTCAGGACAGGGTATGTGTATGAGCCCCCTCCCTTATTTATGCTTTGTTGGGTGGAGAGGGAGCACTCTGGTCAGTGCAACTTCTGCCGGACTAATTCACAACTAATGTTTCACCAAGGTCTAAACAGAACATAAACCACAACAGGACTAACCTCTGTTTCTAATTTTGAACCCATGTTGTCTAAGTGGGTACAAAATTAGGTAAACAACACACACCCCTTTGCAGTGCCAACCTCAATGTATTACAGTGTATATGTGACAGGTTTCAAAGTAGCCGCTGTGTTAGTCTGTATCCACAAAAAGAAAAGGAGTACTTGTGGCACATTAGCGACTAGCACATTTATTTGGTGCCACAAGTACTCCTTTTCTTTTAGTATATATGTGGTGCATATAACCAAAGTCAAGGCATTTGGAAGGGAAAAGCACACTTCAGGTGAAAGAAAGCAATACCAGTTGAATACATCCGTCATTTACTTAGCTAAATGTCCATTTTGGCCATCTAAAAAACCCCAAACAAACGTCAGAATAGAGCAAACACTAAGGAAGAAATATGCAGCTATTAGTCCAACAGAGCAGATTACAGACTTCCATTAGGATCAATTAGATTTTCTCTCTTATGTCCAAAAATTGTGAATAAAAAGAACAAGATAATGAATACTTTACATTTATGTTTATAAACTTATACATTTCATCCAGAAAACACAAACTTCAATGTGTTTCATACTGTAGTAGGAGCACACTCTAATATAATGTCCATGCCTAGTGACATCTCTGAAGTTTGATGGTTGTTTTCAAAAAGTTTCTTCAAAATCCATTAAACTTTCAGAGTTTTGCATGTATTTAAGTAAATCTACTCTTCCTGTGTATACCAGCCACAAACGTGCATACAGAACTAAACAACTGATGAGTCTTGGTTTGTTTTGGAGATATCTGAGAGACCTAAGAAGTTTGACAAAAATTTGTTCAGCAGTTTTTGAAGTTATAAACCTTGAATAATTTTTCATGCATAGACAGTAGGACTTTCTGTTAGGTTCAATTACCTGATCTATGCCTTTGACTATAGAGGAGGTGCCGTGAAGCATTTAGCTAGAACTAAATTTACAAAGGTTGAAAGTTCAAGCAAACATTAAAGGCTTTAGGCAGTCTAAGAGAAAGTGCCTTCGATTCACTATGGTCTCTAGAAATGAGTACTGGCCTGGGAACTAGATACTCTGGAGTTCTATTCCTATTTTTTCCCAGTGATTAACCATAAATTTTAGCACTTTTTTTTTTTCAATAATGAGCATCTGAAGCTCCTGTTGATGTCAACTGGAGCAATGGGTGCTCAGCACCTCTGGAAATCTGGCCACTTGACTTTAATTTCTCTGCCTCTGTTTTACAGCTGGAAAATGAGATGATAATTTTCTTGGGGAATTAACATTTGTAAAGTCGTTTAAGATCCTTGGATGGCCAATGCCATAAAAATACAATTTGTTATAGGATTATATTAAGCTTTTTCAAATACAGTTAAAAATTGCCTTCCCACAAGATTTTTTCCTCACATTAGCTTGAAGTGAACTTTTCTACTGGTATATTATAAACCCCTTAATAATGTGATTTGTAGTGGAAACACTAACAACCCTTTAACTATAGTAGCACTATCAGACACTACTCTAATAATTGAACAATATCAATAATTTCAACACAAAATCTCCTCTGGATGCAAGTTGAGAATTTAGCAATTATGTCTCCCCAGGTTGCATTTGAGATCTAAAGTTATTTTTTTCTCTGACAGGTAAATAACCAGTTTCCCTTAATTAGACTAGATTATTGTAAATGAAAGAGTTACTGAAAACAGCAATGGAGTGGAATGTTGTCTTCCATCAAGAGCTGTATCATGTAAATGTCTTAAGGTGTCTAGTTACCATGATAAATAGGTTGTGGTACATGCACAGTTTAATTACTAACACTGAAATATGCTGAAATTGAAGTATTGCACATGGTAAGAGCTATTAATGCTGAAATGACCCATTTAATAGTGACCTGCGGTATCAAAGTATGGATTTAAATAGGTAATTAATAAAAGTCCATTTCTGAAAATGCTAACACAAGAGCTCAATAAAAATGCTAACTAGGTCTCAAATACCACAGACACTTTATTGACATTTTAATACGTATTACTTATGCTAAATACTTTTGTAGATCCAGAACTAAGGATGAGAGAATAACAATAGGCATGTTTCTCTGCTAGCAGTTAGCAGATCAGTAGTAAATTTAGTGGACTAGTTCACTTTTGTATGTTTTAATCCTTCTTATAATGGAGAAACACAGTGTGATTTCTTTTTGAAGCTGCATTATACAAAATGAACTCTTTTATCTCAGACTGCAGAGGACAAAAATTCTGATTTTCTTCTTTAAATAAAAAAACTAAGTAGTAATCATGAGACTATATTTTTAATGTCCAGGAGCTGAGCAAAGTGTGCTCTGCACTTAATGATCTAATGGCTAAAAGGGGTGCTCCTGGTACAAAGAGATCAGGTGTTGCATAACCTGCCAGGCTACCTCCATCTATAGATCTTGGCCCAAATCCACAAAGGGACATAGGCATTGTGACACTCAGCATCACACCACCTTACACTTAGGCTCCTAGAAAAATACCACAGGTATAACACTGTAATCCACAAAACCTGAGTTTGGTACCTAGGCTGCCAGTTCAATAAATGGAGAGAGATCGGCGCCTCAGATTGCAATCCACAAAAGCCAGCAAGCTAGGTGGGGAGCTGCCAGTGGGAGATGCTGACAACACGGGTATGTCCTAAGCCCCAGCACTCTCATGGAGATAGACTTACTAGGAGGTGCCTACATTTCAAGCTTGTTGTGTGACGACCAGTTTGAGAATCTGAGTTAGCGTGCTAAAAATAGTGTAGCAGCTGTGGAATGAGTGGCTAGCTGTCACAAATACTTGCCTATGGTTTCAGATGGGTACTTACTTGGGTAGCTAGCCCAGTTGTTGCTGTGGCTCCTAGGCGCGTACTCCTGAGTCCCGGCGCCCGCCATGGGCTGCAGAGTGGCTCCGCTAGGGCAGTGCTGGGGCAGGAGGGGCCCTGGGCATAGGGTGACCAGATGTCCCGATTTTATAGGGACAGTCCCAATTTTTGGATATTTTTCTTATATAGGCTCCTATTACTCCCCATCCCCTGTCTTGATTTTTCACATTTGCTGTTTGGTCACCCTACCTGACACTTCTGCGCCGAGGGTGAGTCGGCGCAACAGCCCCCCCTAGCTGCGCCGGGGGGTGTGTGCAAGCTGTGGGGAGGAGCTGGCCCCACTGCGGCAACCATCACTGCAACTTTGCATCCAGGAACAAACCTTTGAGTTGGGGGGAACTGGGCTGGGAAGAGAGCTGGGAAGCCGATCTCGTGGGGTAGAGCCGGGCATGAGACTTCAGGGAGCGGGGTAGGGGGGTAGAGGAACCGGGATGGGAAGGGAAAAGAGGGAGGGGGGAGCAGAGGTAGGCAGGGACGGCTTGGGTAAGGAGCCGTGGGCAGGCCAGGGCAGAGCCGGGAACAGGACCACTGGGGGCAGACTCGGGATCGGACTCAGGATCCAGCAGCCGCTGGTCCAACATCTACAGCAAAGGCGTTGGCAGCGGTGTCTGGCATCTGCCAGGGAAGTGCAGGGTGGGTCTGAGAACGGGGTGGGGAGGGTGTTTGAGGTTATTTTGATTTGGGGCTGGTGGCTGTTCTTTGGGGTCATGTGGCTGATCTCATTAGGGGATTATCTCTGATATTTGGAGATGGTTTGGGGGTGATGGGATAATTGGAGATAGGGGCTGGTAGCTGAGGATGGGGATGTGTTGCTGTTGGAACTGTTGTAAAGGGAACATGATGGAGTCTCACCAGAGATTTTATTTATGTTCGCTAATAATAATGCTGGTGGATGCTCCGTCACTGGCCATTTTTAAATCAGGATCTAAAGGATCCGCTGTGGGAATTGTTTTGGGGAAGTTCCGTGGCCTGTGTTATGCAGGAGGTCAGACTCACTAAATGATCACAATGGTCCCGTCTGGCCTTGGAATGTATGAATAAGAATATAATGCTCCAAAAAGAGCTTCAACTGGTGCATATGTAACATGTCAAAGAGGGACATACAAGCAATAGGGGATTATCATACATCCACAGATGTGGGTTTATAAAGCCCATGTGCACAGAGTAGGTAAATTTAATAATTATTTAGGTCACTGGTTAATGTTGGGACCCTCCCTCTCCCATATATTAGTACTCTGTTTGTTTCAGCCAGACTTTTAGTTGGGATTTTTCTTCATGTTCTGGGTGGGAAATTGGCAGAGGGATGGGGATTAGCTGGAACACAATGTCAAAATGAATTTGGCTCAGGGAGATTAAATGACTTGCTTAAGGAAACCCAATGAATCAGTGGCAAAGACAGAGATAGAACCCAGTGAGCTGCTCTAGCCTTTAGGCAACATTATTTAGGCATAAAGGGCCATATTTTTAAGGGAACCTCAGTTTGGCCTGCTTTTCAGATTGTTGCATATATAAATCATTATATGTGCAGAACTGTGTGCAGAAATTTTAGCTGTAGGCTTTAGGAATGGGTCAAACAGCTTGACTGCCTTTCAGTGTATTTATTGTCATGTCTTGGAAGTTCCTGGGAAGAGTTTTTACACAGAGATGAAGGATAGTCATAGAATCATAGAATATCAGGGTTGGAAGGGACCCCAGAAAGTCATCTAGTCCAACCCCCTGCTCAAAGCAGGACCAATTCCCAGTTAAATCATCCCAGCCAGGGCTTTGTCAAGCCTGACCTTAAAAACCTCTAAGGAAGGAGATTCTACCACCTCCCTAGGTAACGCATTCCAGTGTTTCACCACCCTCTTAGTGAAAAAGTTTTTCCTAATATCCAATCTAAACCTCCCCCACTGCAACTTGAGACCATTACTCCTCGTTCTGTCATCTGCTACCATTGAGAACAGTCTAGAGCCATCCTCTTTGGAACCCCCTTTCAGGTAGTTGAAAGCAGCTATCAAATCCCCCCTCATTCTTCTCTTCTGCAGGCTAAACAATCCCAGCTTCCTCAGCCTCTCCTCATAAGTCATGTGTTCCAGTCCCCTAATCATTTTTGTTGCCCTTCGCTGGACTCTCTCCAATTTATCCACATCCTTCTTGAAGTGTGGGGCCCAAAACTGGACACAGTACTCCAGATGAGGCCTCACCAATGTCGAATAGAGGGGAACGATCACGTCCCTCGATCTGCTCGCTATGCCCCTACTTATACATCCCAAAATGCCATTGGCCTTCTTGGCAACAAGGGCACACTGCTGACTCATATCCAGCTTCTCGTCCACTGTCACCCCTAGGTCCTTTTCCGCAGAACTGCTGCCTAGCCATTCGGTCCCTAGTCTGTAGCTGTGCATTGGGTTCTTCCGTCCTAAGTGCAGGACCCTGCACTTATCCTTATTGAACCTCATCAGATTCCTTTTGGCCCAATCTTCCAATTGGTCTAGGTCCTTCTGTATCCTATCCCTCCCCTCCAGCGTATCTACCACTCCTCCCAGTTTAGTATCATCCGCAAAGTCCTGGGGGTACAGCAGTTGGAGCTCTTGTTCAATTCTCTGCCCTACACTTCCTGCCTCCCCAGCTGGAGTGTGCAGTGGGGGGCAATGTAAGGCTGCCTATGATGGCACAATTCAGTGCTCATGGCAGGGGAATTCTCTGGCTGCATGTGGGCTGATTCTGGTTTGGGGGAGGAGGGGACAGAATGCCATCATGGGTAAATCACTTAATCTTTCTGTGCCTCAATTTCCTATCTGTAAAATGGTGATATAGCAACCCTTCCTTTGTTTGCATTGTCTGTTTAGATTGTAGTCTCTCTAGGGCAAGGAACTGTCTCCAGGAGTGTGTACAGCACCATGCACAATAGGGCCCTGATCTCAGTTGGGACTCATAGGTGCTACTATGATACAAATGCATAAACAACAACAGCTGTAATGGTTCCCCACTGGGACCTGAGTTATGGTATTTGCATGCTCAAGTACCTTTGGATACATCCTTAGTTTTTGGACCAGTTGTCTGGAAATACCTTTAAAAAAAAGCAGATCTCGGCTGGTTACTAGGACATCAGGTTACTCCTGGCCTGAGGAAGGAAGTGGAGAGGGAATTTTTCAGTGCTGAGACATTGCACTGTAGGACACAGAGCCTTCAGGCAGTGGTGACAGTTAGTCTGCCTCATTCTCCCAAAGGCCAATGAGAAGAAACTCCTTTGGTGATACAATGGAGAAGGGGCTGGTTGGTATCTGAGAAACAAATAAATTCTGAAGTAGCTCTGGAGCTTGTACCAGTTCCAGGTGCATGGAAAAGGCAGCTGGATGGATACCTATGGGGAAGAGCTGAAAGTTAGGATCTCTGTGGTTGGTAAATGTGTATTAGAGAAAATGATCCACAGAAACACAGACTGGAGCTTGGAAAGAACAAAGGTTCTCCTGAGCCCAACTGTAGGGGATGCTGCACCCATTGACTGTTCTGCCTTGGGGCCCGGAATTGCTGTTGGCGGGCCTGTAGGCAGCCTCTGAGCATGTCTACTGGATCAGACCCCACATGCAAGTTGGATGGAGGAACACCTGTCTTCTTCTGGTGTGTGGATCGCTCTGGGAATAGGTGGGAGATGGGGTCTCTGGATGCCTAGTGCAGCAATAGTGTGCACAACCAGAGGCAAGAATATAGGTATCTAAGCAACTCTTATTGAAAAAACCTGGGCTCCAAGTGAGTTCAGGTTCCTTCAGGGTTCAGCACAGCTGCGAGGGGGAGCCTAAAAACAATTAGTTCACTGTAACCTGTTTTGTTTTTGTTCAATATCTTCACAAATGATCTGGAGGATGGTGTGCATTGTACTCTCAGCAAATTTGCGGATGATACTAAACTAGGAGGAGTGGTAGATACGCTGGAGGACAGGGACAGGATACAGAGGGACCTAGACAAATTGGAGGATTGGGCCAAAAGAAATCTGATGAGGTTCAATAAGGATAAGTGCAGGGTCCTGAACTCAATGCACCGCTACAGACTAGGGACCGAATGGCTAGGCAGCAGTTCTGCGGAAAAGGACCTAGGGGTGATAGTGGACGAGAAGCTGGATATGAGTCAGCAGTGTGCCCTTGTTGTCAAGAAGGCCAATGGCATTTTGGGATGTATAAGTAGGGGCATAGCGAGCAGATCGAGGGATGTGATCGTCCCCCTCTATTCGACATTGGTGAGGCCTCATCTGGAGTACTGTGTCCAGTTTTGGGCCCCACACTACAAGAAGGATGTGGATAAATTGGAGAGAGTCCAGCGAAGGGCAACAAAAATGATTAGGGGTCTGGAACACATGGCTTATGAGGAGAGGCTGAGGGAACTGGGATTGTTTAGTCTGCAGAAGAGAAGAATGAGGGGGGATTTGATAGCTGCTTTCAACTACCTGAGAGGTGGTTCCAGAGACGATGGTTCTACACTATTCTCAGTGGTAGAAGAGGACAGGACAAGGAGTAATGGTCTCAAGTTGCAGAGGGGAGGTTTAGGTTGGATATTAGGAAATTTTTTTTCACTAGTAGAGTGGTGAAACACTGGAATGCGTTACCTAGGGAGGTAGTAGAATCTCCTTCCTCAGAAGTTTTTAAGGTCAGGCTTGACAAAGCCCTGGCTAGGACGGTTTAGTTGGGGATTGGTCCTGCTTTGAGCAGGGGGTTGGACTAGATGACCTCCTGAGGTCCCTTCCAACCCTGATATTCTATGATTCTATGAACCTGGGATGTGAATCTACCCTGCACTAATTGGCTGTGCACTAACTGTCCAATTGCTAATGCACATCAGCAGGGTTCACCCAAACAGTAAGGGCATGACTACACTTGCAGATGTAGAGCCCTGGGAGTTAAACCAGCCCTCAGAGACAGCAGCAGGGAAAGCGCTGCCATGTGTTTACACTGTCAGCTGCAAGTGCAGCTGACTGGCCACATTAGCAGCTCTTGCAATGCCACAGAGAGCATTGCATTGTGGTAGCTATCCCAGTGTGCAAGTGGCTGCAACGTGCTTTTCAAAAGGGTGTGTGTGTGGAGTGTGACAGGGAGTGTGTTGTGTGTATGTGGGGGAAGAGACAGTGTGTTTTGGGGGGCAGAGAGTCTGTCAGCACGCTGTCTTGTAAGTTCAGACAGCAGCAGACCCCCCCCTCCCCCTCTCACACACAGTCACAACAGCAGCATTCCACAGTAATGTCTGGCTTTGTCCTGGAGTAGGTAAGCATGCTGGTTGTCAGAAACGGAGCTTTGAAAGGGAATATCCCCATGCCTGCAGCCGAGTTCAAAACAATGACAAGAGTGGCCACATGACTTTAAGGGATTATGGGACGTTTCCGGAGGCCAATCAGTGCAGTAATGCAACATGTCATCCACACTGACACCTGGGCATTTCAGTCAGAGCACAGCAAGCTCTATGCTTCTTGTGGAGGTGGATTACCAGGAGAGCTCCAGCAGCAGAATCCAGGCGCTCTAATTGCCTTGCCAGTGTGGACACCTCAGGAGTTAGGGCACCCAGGGCTGATTTAAGGTGCTCTAACTTGCAAGTGTAGCCAAGGCCTTAGTCTATGGCAGGCTAGTGCAGGATAAGTTCACACCCCACCTTGCCACAAACCAATTGTTCATGTAGACAAGCCCTTAGGGACTTAAGTCTGGGGGTTAAGTGCCTAAGCACTTTTATGGATCTGGGCCCTTAGGCCTGATTTATCAAAGCTTTGTAGCATCTGATTCATGTCAATTAGCATTATGGGTGCATGCCACTTCTGAAAACCAGGCCTTACTTCCAATTGTAAGTGTCATATGTATAAAAACAGAATATATATACCTGGTTTTCAGTGTCATGAATGGCTATTACATGAGCACTGAGCCAAATTTCTCTCTAATAAAAAAAATAACCCACTTCCCATGTCTCCCCTGTCCTGCCCCCAAATAAAAAATCCTGCCCCTGCACTCTCGTAACTTGGGTACACATAATTCAAATTAGCCCCAATTTAGCAAAACATTTAATTTTTGGTTTAAATCCCAAGGGATTTAAGCATATTCTTAAGGTTAAGCTTAGTATGTAATTATTTCTATTGGCAACTAACACACTTTCATGTAACAGTAGGCAAAAACCTGAAAACCTTGCACAAGTACGGATGTAAAACTGTGTAATGTGAACTAATTCATAGCTAAAAACATGCTTTCACATAAGGTTAGCTGGCTAAATTGATATGCGTAGAGATTATAACCAAGTCAGATGTTCACAACACAATTTGTAGGTCAGAATTTGATTTTGATCTGTGCGACCATATCTCACAGTGAAAGATGATTGTGAGTGAATTTTCACAGGTGAATAATTAAGTTATTGGGACAGAGATTCACTGTTCAATATTTTCAGTGATCTATTAGCAAAGACTGTTTCTAAAGATTCAAAGGAGAGAATGTGTTGCTGTACCCCATTTATTGCCAAACTGCAACAGGTATACTGTAAATACATCTGTCTGCATGTTAAATAAACTTTTCTCACAAGGGTTTTAAAATAATTTCTCCTTTAATGCTTGATATTTCCCTTATTTTGTACTTACCAACTGTTTGGTGATGGCCATAGTAAAACCTCTCAAGCATATTTTCTAGTATTGTGCATTTTGGTGGACCCAAGTTGCATGTTCCTGTACATCACAGGATTCTTACACAAGAAAGAAAGGAAAGCAGCAGAATAAGGACCCTGGACTTCAGAAAAGCAGGCTTTGACTGCCTCAGGGAGCTGATGGGCAGGATCCACTGGGAGAATAACATAAGGGGGAAAGGAGTCGAGGAGAGCTGGCTGTATTTTAAAGAATCCTTATTGAGGTTACAGGGACAAACCATTCAAATGTGTAAAAAGAATAGTAAATATGGCAGGCGACCAGCTTGGCTTCACAGTGAAACCTTGCTGATTTTAAACACAAAAAAGAAGCTTACAAGGAGTGGAAGATTGGACAAATGACCAGGGAGGAGTATAAAAATATTGCTCAGGCATGCAGGCGTGAATCAGGAAGGCCAAATCACACTTGGAGTTGCAGCTAGCAAGAGATGTTAAGAGTAACAAGAAGGGTTTCTTTAGGTATGTTAGCAACAAGAAGAAAGTCAAGGAAAATGTGGGACCCTTACTGAATGATGGAGGCAACCTAGTGACAGAGGATGTGGAAAAAGCTAATGTACTCAATGCTTTTTTGGCCTCTCTCTTCACGAGAAAGGTCAGCTCCTAGACTGCTGCACTGGGCAGCACAGCATGGGGAGGAGGTGACCAGCCCTCTGTGGAGAAAGAAGTGGTTCGGGACTATTCAGAAAAGCTGGATGAGCACAAGTCCATGGGACCGGATGCACTGCATCCGAGGATGCTAAAGGAGTTGGTGGATGTGATTGCAGAGCCATTGGCCGTTATCTTTGAAAACCCATGGCGACAGGGGAAGGTCCCAGAAGACTGGAAAAAGGCTAATGTAGTGTCCATCTTTAAAAAAAGGGAAAGAGGAGGATCCTGGGAACTACAGGCCAGTCAGCCTCACGTCAGTCCCTGGAAAAACCATGGAGCAGGTCCTCAAGGAATCAATTCTGAAGCACTCAGAGGAGAGGAAAGTGATCAGGAACAGTCAGCGTGGATTCACCAAGGGCAAATCATGCCTGACTAAACTAAATGCCTTCTATGACAAGATAACTGGCTCTGTGGATGAGGGGAAAGCAGTGTATGTGTTATTCCTTGTCTTTAGCAAAGCTTTTGATACTGTCTCCCACAGTATTCTTGCCAGCAAGTTAAAAAAGTATGGGCTGGATAAATGGACTATAAGGTGGATAGAAAGCTGGCTAGATCATTGGGCTCAACGGGTTGTGATCAATGGCTCTATGTCTAGCTGGCAGCTGCTATCAAGCGGAGTGCCCCAAGGGTCAGTCCTGGGGCTGGTTTTGTTCAATATCTTCATTAATGATCTGGAGTACGGCGTGGATTGCACCCTCAGCAAGTTTGCAGATGACACTAAACTGGGAGGACACTAAACTGGGACACTAAACTGGTAGATACGCTGGAGGGTAGGGATAGGATACAGAGGGACGTAGACAAATTAGAGTATTGGGCCAAAAGAAATCTGATGAGATTCAACAAGGGCAAGTGCATAGTCCTGCACTTAGGACAGAAGAATCCCATGCACTGCTACAGACTAGGGACCGAATGGCTAGGCAGCAGTTCTGCAGAAAAGGACCTAGGGGTTACAGTGGACAAGAAGCTTGATATGAGTCAGCAGTGTGCCCTTGTTACCAAGAAGGCCAATGGCATTTTGGGATGTATAACTAGGGGCATAGCAAGCAGATCGAGGGATGTGATCATTTTCCTCTATTCGACATTGGTGAGGCCTCACCTGTGTCCAGTTTTGGTCCCCACTCTACAAGGATATGGAAAAATTGGAAAAAAAAAAAAAGAGTCCAGCGAAGGGCAACAAAAATTATTAGGGGGCTGGAGCACATGATTTATGAGGAGAGGCTGAGGGAACTGGGATTTTTTAGTCTGTAGAAGAGAAGAATGAGGGGGGATTTGATAGCTGCTTTCAACTATCTGAAGGGTGGTTCCAAGGAGGATGGATCTAGACCCGTGGTTCTCAGCTCTGGTCCACCGCTTGTTCATTGAAAGCCCCGGTGGGCTGGGTCGGTTTGTTTACCTGCCGTGTCCACAGGTTAGGCCGATCGTGACTCCCACTGTCCACGGTTCTCTGCTCCAGGCCAATGGGGTCTGCAGAAAGTGGTGCGGGCCAAGGGACATGCTAGCCGCCTTTCCCGCAGCCTCCATTGGCCTGGAGCGGCGAACCGCAGCCAATGGGAGCCTCAATCGGCCGAACCTGCAGACGTGGCAGGTAAACAAACCGGCCCGGCACGCCAGGGACTTTCCCTGAAAAAGCGGTGGACCAGAGTTCAGAACCACTGATCTAGACTGTTTTCAGTGGTACCAGATAACAGAACAATGAGTAATGGTCTCAAGTTGCAGTGGGGGAGGTTTAGGTTGGATGTTAGGAAAAACTTTTTCACTAGGAGGGTGGTGAAGCACTGGAGTGGGTTACAGAGGGGGATGGTGGAATCTCCTTCCTTAGAGGTTTTCAAGGTCAGGCTTGACAAATCCCTGGCTGGGATGATTTAGTTGGGGATTTGTCCTGCTTTGAGCAGGGGGTTGGACTATATGACCTCCTAAGGTCCCTTCTAAGCCTGATATTCTATGATTCTACGATCACACAAGCAGGGAATAGAGGGAGATTTTCGCTGCTAAAGCATCCTATGGAACAGTATATTTGTCAGTTCCTTCCCCACTCTGAACTCTAGGGTACAGATGTGGGGACCTGCATGAAAGACCCCCTAAGCTTTTTGTTACCAGGTTAGGTTAAAAACTTCCTCAAGGTACAAACTTTGCCTTGTCCTTGGACCCTATGCTGCCACCACCAAGCGTGTTAAACAAAGAACAGGGAAAGAGCCCACTTGGAGCTGTCTTCCCCACAAAATATCCCCCCAAGCCCTACACCCCCTTTCCTGGGAGGGAAGGCTTGATAAAAATCCTCACCAATTTGCACAGGTAAACACAGACCCAAACACTTGGATCTTAAGAATAATGAAAAAGCAATCAGGTTCTTAAAAGAAGAATTTTAATTAAAGAAAAAGTAAAAAGAATCACTTCTGTAAAACCAGGATGGTAAATACCTTACAGGGAAATCAGATTCAAAACATAGAGAATCCCTCTAGCAAAACCTTAAGTTACAAAAAGACATCAACAGGAATATACATTCCATTCAGCACAACCTATTTTACCAGCCATTTAACAAAAGAAAATCTAACGCATTTCTAACTAGATTACTTACTAACTTAACAGAAGTTCTGAGGAGTTATGAAGAGCATTCATGATCTGTTCCCGGCAAAAGCATCACACAGACAGACAGACCCTTTGTTTCCCCCCCTCCTCCATCTTTGAAAGTATCTTGTCTCCTCATTGGTCATTTTGGTCAGGTGCCAGAGAGGTTATCTTAGCTTCTTAACCCTTTACAGGTGAAAGAGTTTTGCCTCTGGCCAGGAGGGATTTATTAGTTCTGTATACAGAAAGGTGGTTACCCTTCCCTTTATATTTATGACAATATTAAACTGAGACCCAGAAAGCTAGGAGTTCAAATCTCACCTCACCAGACAGCTGTTATGTCTATGCATTCCACAACCCTTATTATTGAGTAATGCTTCATAATCCTACCTAAGAAGACATTGCTGAGTACCCAGGTCATCTCAGATGTGACCAGTCCAAGTCACATCCAGTCAGACACACTACCTTTTAGAATGACAATGCCAACTTGGTATCTTTACCTCTTTGCTCTGCAACTGCAGATCTAGTCACTACGCCTGTGCCAGTCCAGGAAAAGAATGCAGGATTCCTGATCCTAATATTCTGATGCTGTCTACCAAATAGATATGTAATCCCCTGGTTACATATGTGCTGTGATCCCTTCTCCTGGTTGGTCTACAGAAAGTAAATCAACAGTTACTTCTGTAGATCAAGTGCTAGGAAAAGTAAAGCCCAGCATTCAAAGCTGGCTGATGGTCATGTGGCATTCTTTACCTGTTGTATGTACTGAAATTTGGTTTGTTTGTTTTATTTTTGTCTCTTTTGTATAAAATGGTATAGTTAATACACACAGAGAAAACAGCCTAAAATCAGGTTGTGTAGTTAAAAATTATTATAACTTGTCATTTATGTTATGACATGCAAGAAAATATGGCTGTTCCCCATTTTTGACTGCTTGTGTCACACACTGGTGGGGCTGAAAGTTGAGAGGTATGAAGGCAATGAGATTCTGACACATAGCACTCAAAACACATTCCAGCAAATGATATAGTTGTTTAGCACCGTTTCCTTCCATCTTTCCCTTAAGGGATCCCTATTTGGAGAAAAATATCTTCCTTGTCTTATAAACTCAGAGGCAGTATGAAGTGACCTTGCTAATATAAAGAATGACTTTCCTTAAACTTGTTTGTAAAACTACTTTCCAAAAGCCCACTGACCCACTCTTCCAAGTGATTAGATTCACTGCCAGCAAGTTCTACACACTCTTAGCTTTCATCTTCAAAACATTTTCCTAGCCTTAGGGCTATTATGAGGACACATTTACAAATGTGAATTGGAACCTGAAAGGCCTGGATTCTGTCTCCATCCTTTTCACAGACATCTTGTGTGAACTGTGCCTCCAGTTCCCCATCCATAAAAAGGGGATACCTACCATCCTTTGTCTGTCTTGTTTATAGACATTGTACTTTCTTCAGAGAGGGATTCCTTCTTGGGATATTGTAGCCCTTACATAATGACACGACTGATTTTGCCACACTTATAATGTTTATTATAAATAATCAATCAAGTTCCTTCCCAAAATGAGCTACATATGAGTTTCTCTCAGAAATCCCCCCCCCCCCCCCCGGGATTGATGTGACCTGCAATATAGTATAGATTCAATTAAAATCTTAGAAAGAAACCAAATAATTGTACTACATTTAATTATTAGAGAGTATAAACCAATCCAAATAAGCACCTACCACTCCCAATAGGACTGGGCTAATAAACACAGTTCATACTTACACTCTAAAAGAGGAGAAGGGAGAAAAAAAAAACCAGGGATGAAGCATCAGTTAGTGAGCACATCACAAGGCCACAGATCTAGTTGACACCAGTTCCAAAGACTGAGAGAAACAACAAAAAGACAAGTAGGCGTGGTGTCTTATACCCCACATTATGCAAGTATATCCATATTTGCATGTATATCCATATTTGTTCTGTTACCACAACTGTCATAAAGTCAGTTATTGACCCCATTCCATCTGCAGCATTCTGGACATCCATAATTAACCAGTCACTAATATTAACAATTTGCATCAATCATTTCTTAATAATTTCTATGCATCAGTGTGGTTTAACTACCTAACTACTGAATAGAAATCTAACGGCAATCACCCCTCTCTCAAATTCCCCACTTTTATAGAATCTTGAAGTATACCATATCCTTTGCGGTCACTTGTTTCTTAAAAATGAAAGTGCAAAATTATGACTTCACGTTTTCCCTTCAGGGCTACACTAACTAAAACCCAGCCTGTAGTATAGCTACTTCCATTAGGCCTCATACTAATATCACATACTCTTGACATGGCAAGCATGATAACCCAATTACTTCTGTTCACTTATTGCCCCCATGCATGTTTCAGACAAAAAAGTAAAACATCAATGCCAATCATACACCCCAAATAACACTGCTTTTCTCGCAAAGAGAAAATGCAGGGGAAAAATCATAGGTCAACAATATGGACAGCACCTAGCACAATGGGGCCTTGAACTCAACTGTGGCCTCTGGATTCTACTATAATATAAATATTAAATAATAGCTTGCAATCCTAATGTTCTCTCATTGTGGAATCACTTAAAATACTGTGGCTTAGCATGACATTTCTTGTAATTTTCAACCTGTTTACACTCATTTGGACTTGGCTATTTGCCTACTCATTCCTTCACTTCCTTTCTACATCTGAGAGTGAAAAGTGATCAGCAATGTCTATACAAATATGTACTATGTACCATCCATTATTTACTGAGCTTTTCTATCAAGAGCTGCTTCTTACAGGTATGGAATGACTAATAAAAACCTAAACACTGTTTTGATATCTTATCAGCTAGAATAGTAGCGTACTAGGGCAGTGGTTCTCAAACATTATTTTCATGGACCACTTGAAAATTGCTGAGGGTCTTGGCGAACCACTTAATGATCTTTCCAAATGTTTGTACTGTTAACTAACTATTGTAAAGCACTTTGGATAAAAGAGCTATATAAAAAAAACCCTTAATAATAATCAACATTTTTTTATTCTACAAATAAAAGCACACAACTCATATTTTAATATCAGTAGTGTTACCTTTCTAATGCGATGGATGTGCCCTCTCTCCCACGCCACGGCAGCACCTGAGCTGGGGCTGGAAAGGAGGGGGATCTCTCCCCTGCCACAGCAACAGAGCTGAGGTTGGGAAGGAGGGCTGCCTCTCCCTGGCAGCCACCACCCTGGAGCTGGGGAAAGTTGGTCTTTCTTTGGCCGCCGCAGTCCTTCACATCCCAAATTCCCCTTGCCTGCGCAGCTCCACTAATTAGGTGGGTGGCCCTTCATTCTCTTGTGTGAAGCTGCCCAGGCGCGCGCACCTTAGAAGGAACTATCTGCGGACCACCTGAATGGAGCTCGCAGACCTCTGGTGATCCACGGACCACAGTTTGAGAATCTCTGTACTGAGGTTAATTTGAACAAATATAAGAAACAATGCAATTGCTCTTGAATAATGTTTTCTCCTGAATCCCTTACGAACCACAACTGCTTGCTTTCATATAGCTTTCCTTGATATCATCACAGTGACAGACACCTTAAAAGTATGTAAATATTTCGGAGTTCAAAAGAAAGTAATGTAATAGATACATTTTGGGTTAATTTAAATTTACAAGGGCTAGGCTTTCAACCTTTACACACCTCAAGTACTGGTCCATTTAATTCAATAAGATGATTTACAAAAGGAAGGTACTCAAGGTGAGTAAGGCTTCTCCTTGTCTGGTTGCATTCTTACCATTTGCTGTTGTAGGTCTTCTGATATCTTAGAATTGTTTTTTTTCCAGTCCTAGCAGTTATAGATATATTCCCCACACACACACACAAAACCCATAATAAAAACATTAACATTTCAAAATAAAGCACTCAAAAGTAAGGTGGTGCGAGAAATAAGGTTGCCTGTGCAGCCGTAATTCATCCTCCTTGTGCGTATACATTATGGTAGTCTTTAACTACATGATCACATACTATATTTTTCCATAGGATCCTGCTTTATTTGAGTGTCAACCCTACACATGCAGCAAAGTGGCACTATTATTTCTTGAATTACACTAATATAGGAGTAGTAGCATGAGTTTGCTTTTAAGGGTACCTTTGTTGCTACTCTGAAGTGTCTAAGGCACTGGTCTTGTAAAGACTAAGGCATGTTCTTAACCTTACACACTGAAGATGGGATTTTCAAAGTGCTCAGCATTTGCCTAACTCTGCTCCCTTTTGAGTGAGTGGTACTACTCACAGAGCATAACATCAAGTATGTATGTAGGTTTTTGCAAGGTTAGGACCTAAATTTCATATCATTCCAGCAAATAAGCCCACTGTAAACCAATTAAGGGTTCCTTTAGGCTAGGGAGCTGTGGGAAATTAGCTGGAGCCTCTCTATTGTTGGTGCATGAGTGTTTGGCAAAAGCAATCGTGTAACTCAGCTGGGTGTGTCTCTGCCTGTGGATATCTGTGTTAAGTGCAATACCTGGAGAGGTTTGCAGCTTGTCACAGCATCACAGTGTGAGAGGGATCCCAGGTTGGTAAGACAGAGGGCTAAACAGTACCCCACGGAACTCGTCACACATATCTACACAGTCTTGCACAATAAAGCATGTTAGAGAAAACAATTACTGGAACACTAGGATTATTCACAATTCATTTTGCTAGGTAACAAAGTATTTAATCTCTACAGGAACAATTATTAGATGTAGGCTGATTTCTTTCTGTGGGATTCGACATCACTACATTCTTGCCCAAGACAAGAGTGCTACCTATTGAGCCTTACTAGTAATTGAGATGTAGTCCATTGACATTAAACAATTTTAGTGTAAATTTGCTAAGCCCCACACAAAAACACTTCAAGATACAGGGAAGAAAGAAAAAAATGACTGACTTAATTTCTCAGTGGAAAAGGCAGCAACTTGAGTTTGTAAACTAACCCAGGTCACATTTTGAAGTATCAATATTTTCTGAAAAAAGAAAAGGAGTACTTGTGACACCTTAGAGACTAACCAATTTATTAGAGCATAAGCTTTCGTGAGCTACAGCTCACTTCCTCAGATGCATATCGTGGAAACTGCAGCAGGCTTTATATATACACAGAGAATATGAACCAATACCTCCTCCCACCCCACTGTCCTGCTGGCAATAGCTTATCTAAAGTGATCATCAGGTGGGCCATTTCCAGCACAAAATGGCCCACCTGATGATCACTTTAGATAAGCTATTGCCAGCAGGACAGTGGGGTGGGAGGAGGTATTGGTTCATATTCTCTGTGTATATATAAAGCCTGCTGCAGTTTCCACGATATGCATCTGAGGAAGTGAGCTGTAGCTCACGAAAGCTTATGCTCTAATAAATTGGTTAGTCTCTAAGGTGCCACAAGTACTCCTTTTCTTTTTGCGAATACAGACTAACACGGCTGTTACTCTGAAACCTAATATTTTCTGAGTAACTGACATTTGTGGATCTTCCGACCAGTATGAAATATAGCTTAACATTCAGGTCAACTAACCTTTCCAATTTCTACTATTGAAAGGGATGCTTTTTATAATACACATGAAGAAGACATTTCTTTGGGAAAAAAAGGAAAAAGCAGACTCTGACTTACAACAGTCAAACAGATCAGACTGTCAGCATTTATGATGTTCCAGCCACTCCCCTCCTCAAAAAGAAAAATAAATGTTGCCACAGAAAGCTAGGTCCAAGAAGGAGATAGTGATGTTAGTATGGAAATGAAGCAGACTTATCATAAAATAAGTCTTCTTATTCTCATTTGTATTATCTTAAATCTTAAGCCACGTAATGAAGTCCTGCTGGCTAGTCACTTTCTCCTTGAAGCAGATCTTAATGTTATCAGATAACATTTATATGGATTTTTTTTATACAGATGTGATCCATGTAAGGACAGATTTTTTTTTCCTTCAGAAACTTTTGAGTAACAACAAACTCTTCCAAGTAAGATTCTTTGGCATTCTTTAAGGACACTGTAAAATATTCAACTGGATTGTCTCATGTGATAGATTTATCATTTGCAGTTAAAACATTATTTCCTGAAGCCTGCCTTCCCTCTTGAGAGAGAACAGTTTCAAGTACAATATTGCCTGTAAAGTGAATGAGTATAGGTTATTAATGGATTATATGTGTCCCTTTATCCAAAGGATAGAGATCATTTTTTAAAGTGAAATATATACTAAAGCACGGTGAAGCAAGTTGTCAGAGAACTAGTCATGTATATTAAAAGTTAGAGATTTCTGAGGAAGAGGTGTGACTGTTATGGTAATTTTTCTTCCTTCACCATTATAATTATTATAGCCTTCATTGTTTAATACCATTAATGCCTTTGGAGGTGCTAATATATTCAATATTTATTGTGAACTTTTCAAATTTGACCTCCTGGATTTATTTCTGCAGGCTATAAAGTAAAACATGCCACCTGCTTCTGTCTAAAAGAGAAAATAATTGTTTGGAGAGTGTTTTTGATGGAAATACTGTTAACCTTTTGCTCTTCAGGAGGGTTATGGTATCCACCTGTAAGGAGACCTCTTTAACTGTCTTGTACTGTACTTGTTCTTTTCCCTTACAGTACAAATAAAGTATTTTAACATAAAACCATATATAAAATGACTAAGGTTTGTCATATAGCAGTGATGAACTACTATATTTTCCTTTCCAAATGTTTTTTTCACATTGTTCATGGCACGTCAAGAAAGGGCAAAAGTCACATTATCTTCTGTCACAATCTGACATTAAGATAATTTGAAACAGTATACAAAATTCCACTACCAGTTTTAAACTGCATTAAAAACAAAAAGCAAAATAAAAACCTGGAAACAAACCAACACACACCCCAGACAACTCCCAACTTATTTATAACCAAGACTAAAAATGAGTTTGGTTATTGGAAACATTTCCAATAGCTGCAACTATAACAAAACAAATAATCCTGTATTAAAACCAGTTTATGTAACTACAGGCTGTTGGACAGTGTGCCAACATTTATTCTTCTATCTCTTCCCATGATTTTTTTCAGATCAGATCTGATCTTGTTCACCTATGTTGACTTTATTGTTCTGATTTTTTTCTGTCTTCTAGCCATACTATCTGGTACCTCCAGTCATGGAGGAAGATTCTGTGTAACCCAGTGTTTTCTTTAGAATACTCCAAATGTAACAAAAACTTTGGAAAAAATAACCAACCTGAGATCTGCAATGCAAAAGTAATGCCAAAAGTATCTCTTTTTCCAAGGCTCTGTAACGCTCATTACAGTTAATGCATAAATCTGCAAAGATCAGGATAAGGCTGTTCAACGGGTATGTTTAGTTGATAAATCAGTCATGGATTTTTAAATTTCTATTGTTACCACTGGGACAAAAATACATCCGTATCCCAAATATTAGGATAATTTAGTTTAATAGTTCAGAGCTGAAATATTGATACTCTGAGCCACAGAATCACAGAACGAAAGGATATCAAGAAGTAATCTAGTCCATTCCACCACACTGAGGTAGGATTGAGTTTATCTAGAGTCTGAATTCTCCATGTTTTATTATTGCATTCAGAAACAGAAAGCTGGCAGAGGTGCATATTACTTCTTGTAATTTACTCATCAAGAACCATATTCTACCAGCTTTACTCATGATGAGTAGCACCTTACTCTGAGTGGATTGATTTCAGTGAGAGCTCTCAGTATAATACATACCTTGACCTGAAAAAGGGTAGCAGAGTCAGGCCTCATATAATTGATAAGCGTTTATATCTGTAAGCATGAAGCATTCTAGCCAGCTCCCAGTCTAATCCCTCTCTCTTAGACCATGTTTACATTGTAGCTGCTACAGTAACACAGCTGCAGTGCTTCAGTTGTTCCACTGTGGTACCACAGTAAAGCTACTTCCTAAATCAAGGAAGGGGATTTTCCATCACTGTCATGAATCCACCTCTCCAAGATGCAGGAGCTAGGATGCTAGAAGAACTCTTCTGTTGACCTCAACATACCCAAACTGGAGGTTAGGTTGACCTAACTACAGTGGTCGGAGTGTGACATTTTTCATAGCCCTGAGCACAGTAGCTAGGTTGATCTATTTTCTACTGGCTCACTGCCTAGCTTCTTAGCATCTTTCTGCCATCCAGCCAGAAGGAAGTTTTCTCCACTCGCCTCACAGGGTAGTCCCTGAATCACATGGAGTCCTCCTGCTCCCTGCAGACCCCTCTGCACAATGCTGGGCAGACTCAGTACCTTGCACACTTTCTCAACTGCTTTGGGCTCCTGTTGCAGACACATCAGCCTCCAGGGAGGCACCGTTTGCCATCAGTCCCACCCAGCTCCCTGACTGCAGCCAGGCTTCTGTCACTGAGTGAGAGATCTGCTTCCACATCAGGGGCTCATTGAGACATGTTCAGAACCTCTGAACTCCTCCTCCAGGTTTGAAACCTGCTATGGGGTAGCAGGTACGGCTGATTGCTGTCAGGTTAACAGGTCCTGCAGCAAAGCTAGTCTCCAGGCAGCCCCATCAATACAGCTGGCATGCAGGAGGCTGTCTGATTAACCATACAACCTGATTGGCTGCAGAGGCCAGAAAGCTGGCTGTTAAACCATCACCAACAGCAGCTTGCTGACTTCTCAATGCTCATGCACACCACTGTGCCTTCTCCTGTGTTATCTGGTTCCTGCTGTTTCTGCCTTTCACCCAGCCTTGCCTCTGTCCTGCTCCTGCTGTGAACTCTTCCTTGCCTGCCTGCAAACTCCAGTTCCTGACCTCCACTTTGACACTTAGCTCTGGCTTCTGACCACAGACTCTGGCTTGACCCTTGGCTCTTGTATCCAGTTCCTGCCTTTCAGCTGTGGCTCCTGACTACTGACTATGGCTCTGACCCTGACCACTAGGTTAGGCTGCCCTTGTGCCAATGGCTGACAGATTTGCCCACAGACTCTTATTAATCCCTGCAGGCCCAGTGTGAAGTTGGCACATCCCATCACAACAAAGCAGTATTTTCTACTCCATCCTTCTTGAATTGTGGACACCAGTAGTGGTCACAGTATTCTAGCAGTGGTTGCTAGAGATAAAATAACCTCTCTATTACTATTCAAGATTCTCACGTTTATTCAACCCAGGAGTTCATTAGCTCTTCTGGCCACAGTCACACTGGAAGCTTATATTCAGCTTATTATCTACCATGATCCCTAAGTCTTTTTCAGAGTCACTGCTTTCCAGGACGGAGTTTCTTTTTCCCTAGAGGTATATATTTACATTTAGATGTACTAAACTGCATATTGCTAGCTTGTACCCAGCTTACTAAGCAATCCAGATAACTGTATCAGTGACCTGTCCTCCTCATTATTTACCACTCCCTCAATTTTTGTGTTATCTGTGAACTTTTTCAGTGATGATTTCATGGTTTCTTACAGGCGATTGATAAAGTGCTAAATAGCGTAAGGCCAGGCACTGATCCCTTACGCTTCATAACACTTTGTCAATGTGTTAAGCACAGCCACTTGATAATTAGTATCCGTTTACAATTATGTTTTGAGACCCATGAGTGAACTAGATTTTAATCTGAATATGTGCCATGTTGATTTTAGTTCTTTGTAGTATTTTATAATCAGAATGTCATATGGTACCAAATCAAATACCTTACAGAAGTCCAAATGTTATATCAACACTATTACCTTTATCCACCAAACTCATAATCTCTTCAAGTTAGTTTGACAGGAGCTATTTTCCATAAGCCCATATTGATTGTCATTAATTATGTTAACCTCCTTTAATTCTTTGTCAATCAAGCCCCTTATGAGTTACTCTATTAGCTTGCCTGATAGATGTCAGACTGACAGATGAATAATTGATGTCAGACTGGCAGATGAATAATTATCCAGATAATTCCACTTACCCTTTTAAAATATTGCCACATTAATTTTCTTCCTGTCTTTTGGAACATCCCCGGTGTGCAAGACTTATGGAAAATCAACATTAATGGTCCAGCAAACACCTTAGCCAGCTCTTTTAAAATTCTTGGATGCAAGTTATCCAGACCTGCTGAGCTAACAATGTCTAATTTTAGTAGTTACTGTTTAAAATCCTGCTGAGATGTTTATGGAATGGAAAGAGTGTTATCCTATGATATGACTATATCATCTGTTTTCTTTTTCCAAACACAGAACAGAAATATTTGTTGAACATTTTTGCATTTTCTGCATTATTATTAACTCTACCATTTCCATCTGGTAATGGACCAATGCTATTATTAAGATTCTTTTTTCCTAATATACTTTAAAAACTCTTTACTGTCATTAAATCTGCTGTCCATAGATTTCTCCTTGCGTCTCTGTACTTCCGTTATCAATTTTCTAAAATTCATTGCTATCCACCTCTACTTTGTTCCATTTGTTATATATACACATTAATTTTTTATAGCTGCTTTTACTTCCCCTATACTCCAGGTCATTTTTTTAACCAATAAGGCCTTCTTCCTCAGTTGTGGGATTGTGGCTTTTGGGACATCTAAATTGTTCTTTAAAAATTCCCAATGATCATTCAAATTTTTCTCATTAAATTCTTCCTCCCAGCTGACTTGGCTCATAATTGTTTTTAACATTGTGAAATTAGCCTTTTAAAAAGCAACAAAAATATATATTATTGGTCTGCACTTTATTCTGTTTACATATCTATAACCATCTACTTTAACCATGTTCTCTCAAATTTGGAAAGATATGCCAGTCCTTTCTTGTTGTCCATCAGCACTCATACATCACTGTCCTGAGGTACATTCATGAAAGGAGGAGCTTTCCAGAATGACAGCAACTCCAAGTTGATTACACTCAAAGATCTTACTTTTGGATCCCAAACACCGTTGGCAAACGGTGATCAAAATCCACTCTCATGTGGATGCAAATGATTTAACAAATGATTGAGGTCAAATAAGGAACAGATTTATCTTCCAAAAATCTTTAAAATTTTGATAATATCATCTTTGGAAAGCTGAGAACCAGCTCTTATTTAACTCTGACTTTTAAATTTATGAAGGGGCAAATAATTAATTATATGAATACAACACACTTGCAGTCTTTCTTTTTGACACCACAGGACTTTAAACCTCTGTAAAACACGTTGTGTGCCTACCCTTCTGGAATTTCTAATATAAGGTTGCCAGACTGACTGTGAATCACAGCTATTGTTTCCAGCATAAAGTACCAAAATAAATGTATTTAAATTTATCTTGGGAGATTCTTCCATGGTTACATAGATCACACAGGATTACATAGATCACAATTCATTATTATGAGCTGTTCCATAAAGGCACACAGTGTGGAGATAGACTGCCCCAGGGGGAGGGTCAAGAGGTAGAACACCTCCCATAGCTCATCAGTTGCACTGCAGGGGGAGAATAACTTGCTACAGCCCTTTAAGGGGAACAGCCAGGGTTAAAATTGGGGTGGGGAATTCTTATCTCACCAGCTCAGGAGGAGGGGGATCTGTGAGAGCACTGCTTACCCAAACTAGGGGCAGGGCAGCAGAGGTGCTAGAATGAAGGGTGCTGGGTGTGCTACCATACCCCTTGGCTTGAAGTAGTAATAACAACCCAAATACATGGTTTCTGCCTTCAGTACCCCCGTTATAAAAATTGTTTCAGCACCACCGCACAGCTCCCCACCCTCTGCTTTTAGGAGAGGTGGAATTCTCTGTCTTGCGGTGGTGCTGGAACTGTTTTCATAATTGGGGTGCTGAAATCAAGCCTCAGGGATAAATAAGCAAGTCACCATTCAGCTGTAATAAACAGCTAATAAAAACCTATGGACTGGGCTCTGTCACCCTTACTCACATTGAGTAATACCTTTTCTCAGCAAATAGTTCCATTTAAATTAATAGGACCCCATTGGGTTGAATTCCACAGTGACACTATGATAAATTCTGCTTTATGGTCTGCTTGATGGTCCACATAGAGATGGTTGGCATATAATGATGGCGCAGCTGTGAGCAGCCCAGAAGCAAAGTTATTGCACATGGTGTAAAGTTGATGTCTTGTGATCAGGGAAAAGCTGAATCGAGTTCTGTGCTGATGCCATCACTGGTTTTCCTGGTTCCTGCCTCTACTTGCCTGCACCAAGAGGAGACTGCTCTCAGCACTGACCCTCTCCCCTTTTCCTATCTTTATATTCCTTTTGCAGATCATAAAGCAGAATTTATTATAGTGTCACTGTGGAATTCAGACCAGTGGGGTCCTATAGATTGAAATGGAACTACCTGCTGAGAAATGGTACTGTTCAATGTGAGTAAGGGTGGCACAGCCCGGACCATATGCTTTTATTATCTGTTTATTACAGTTGAATGGTGACTTGCTTACTTATCACTGAGGCTCGATTTGAAAAAGGTGACTAGTAATCAAGAGATTTTTGTATCAAATGCTACAAGTCTTAATACTTCTACTTGCAGAACAGGCTTTGTCTTATTTTAATTTTATTTTCTTTTTAAACATGATAGAAGGGGGAGAACATCCTTTTTTGTTTTGTTTTGGTTTTTTGTGTTTTTGTTTGTTTAAATCTAGAGGCAGCAAATTGAAAGGATGAGTGTTAATCCTGTGTGAGTCTTGGATTACATCAGAACAACAGACTGGGTTTTTAGAATGCCCTTCTTCACCTTGTTGTAAATCTAAAAAGCCAATTTACAGCAACACACAGTTTTAAAAGTTGTTTCAGTAATAGTCAGCAGTCAAAACTATTATAATTTAAATTGACTGCGATGCCCTAGAGAGTACATTTTACAAGACAGCAAAAAATTATTAAAAAACAATATGAGTTAAGGGCTTTCTGCCATTGTGTTGATGTTTCTGAAAAAAATCAGTGGCAATAATGCCTAATAAGGTTGCATGCTGTGGTAAGATTTCACTCAAAAAGTTAACCTGATAGATAAAGACAAGGTCATGGTAATGCTACTTTTCTGTTTGCATGACTATAATCCATCTTTAACAGAATCCCATCCTGTTGTTTCAGCATGTCTCATTTGATGGAAAGCAAGGATCCCTCTGTTGAATTCCAGTGGCAATGATTAGGAGCATCAATTTACTGAGATTTCTCTAAACCTGACATCATACTAGTTTTATAAAACAATAAGTGCTAATTTAATTCATACATCTGACAGCAGAGTGCATGAACACATTTTGGTTTTTGTTCTCTGTGCAATTGTATGAATGCTCTTAACAATTTCTCTTTTCCATGTCACTGTTATGTGGTCATATCAGGTGAGACATAAAGGATCACTAAATCGCAGCCCTACAGGAGAGCCCAAAACTGACATATGAAAGACGACAAGAAGCTCTCACTAGCAGCCTTTAAAAAAAAAAAATCTCTTAAAAATAAAGATGAGGAAGTTTTCCTTCAATCCTCTAAGTTAGTGTAGGGAAATGGAACAAGAACATCTGGGCTTCACTAAGTGACCTTAGCCAAGTATTAACCTACTGGTGCCTCTTTTGCTTACTTATAAAAAGCATAGGGCAAACAAGTTCAGGATGGAGGGGAAAGGGAAATAATTGAAAAGGGATAGAAATTATGTCTTTCCAATAGCAGAGTGGCTTAACCCTTTATTCATGATGGGCGTGTTTAACCACACATGTGAAGCCCTCATTTAGTCCCACTTAGCTTTAAAGAGCTTTCTAAATATTGATTCTCACCTGCTTGGATATCTCCAATAAAATAAAATAACTAACAATGTAAAATTTAAATATGTATCAGCAGCCACTGTACAAGCTCATGCTGGAACCACTGGTCTATGGACATCTAGCCATCGTTACTAAACTTGTCTTCTAATCTACTTCAGTTGTTCATATAGTGGTGACATGAATGAAGTTTGCACCAGTTTTAAGATTTCATGATCGGTTGCAGTAAAATGGATGTAATGACAGTGCTTATTTTTTAGCATAACTGTGATAACCAACTTTTTAATTGTGCTATTAGTGTTGTTAATGGCACAGTGAAATACATTCACTCCCGCACCTCTGGTTTGTTGTCAGTAGATTTGTTTACAATGTGCGAGGCTCAGACATTCAAAAAGAGGGGCAGTACACACTGATGGCTTTGAGGTTTTCACATAGATTCTAACCTTTCTGGTGGTTAAGACAACCTTCCTTCTGTATATCAACACATTGTTTGTATACAGCCTAAGGCTGCTGCTTCTGAAATCAAATTGCAAAACTCCCATTGACTTAAATGGAAACAGGATCCGGTCCCTAATTTGTTTAATTGTGAATTGATAGATCAGAACACCACATTATTGTGTGAGACAAGATGTATGAGGTAATATCTTTTATTGGACCAACTTCTGTTGGTGAGAAACAAGTTTTTGAATTTACATAGAGCTCTTATCTTTGTAAGCTTGAAAGCTTATCTCTCTCACCAACAGAAGTTGGTCCAATAAAAGATATTACCTCACCCACCTTGTCTTTCTAATGTCCTGGGACCAACATGGTTATAAAATCATTGCATATATTACAGTGTGAACAGAGGTAGAAACCTCTGTAATAATCTTAACATGGTTTTATCTTGGGTTTTGTTCTTTTAATTGCTAACCCCTTTTATCAAGTTTGACAAAAAAACACAAACAAGCAGCTCAGTCACGGTAGCTTAATTGTGAAACATGTTCTCAGTCTGATGGAAACTTTTTCTGCAATGTTGAAGTACCCTGCAAAGATTGCATCTCTAGTAGGTAAATTACCTTCTAAATCAGGGTTCTCAACATTTAACAGTTGAGGAGAATCACTTTTTCTATTAAATGTTTTATTGATTGTTCTATTGATTTAATAACAATGTGAGATGTCAGAACAGAATCAAATGGAATTATTTAATCAAAGATTATTACTCAATTATTACAGTATTATACAGAATACCAAAAGAAAAAACATACTTTACCACCCTTTGTAAATGGTGAAGGAAAGGTAGGTTGGTCCCTTCCTCTGTAGCTGGGGGAATACTAGCAGCGTTCAATATCCTAGCTCCTAAAACTTCTTTCCTTTTATAGGGTGAGACACAAATAAATTCCTATGTAGGGAGGGAAAGCTCCTTTCTCACAATTCATTTCACCGTGCTCTGTTTTTGATATCACATGTTATCTAATTACTTATGGGAATTTTTGAGGCATCTCCGTTTATCTGATTGATAAGCTAAATGGATTTATAACTCAGTTATTATTATTAAAACTCCTATTGCAATACACATTTGCTAATGAATTAAAAATGTCAATGGGGTATTTCATAAATCATAAAAAAATCAGTGATAACTAATATTCATTATCAATCACCGAACATAATTGTATTATAAGCATCCATTATTAATTCCCCAGTCCTGCTTATGATAACATACTTCTGTAAACACTTTTCATTAGTTTTGAGGAATCCTTTTTACTGAACATCTGAGCTCTCACAGAGTTAGCGGCAGAGTGATCAATTAGGTACAGCTGAATACTTAATTACTTAATATCTCAGTAAGGCTTAGATACTAAATTCAATTTTAGGACAAAACTTTTTAGCTTCATAGGTACAGTGGACCAATTTTATAGACACACAACATAACAAGGAGTTTGGTTAGCATATAAAATTATGAGAGTTTAACATCCAAAAAATCATAAAAAGTAAATATTTACTAACACATCTAATGAGTCACAGAAGGCCATCAATATTATGCTGAAACATTCGCCTCATGTCCTTGCATCAATGTGTGATGACATTGCACCATGTCAAAACTCTGTATCATCTCATTCTCATGCAGAAAGATAACAAATCATCATCATATCAGCTCTTTTCCCCATCGTGGCTGCTTAAACTGTCTTATTTCATTATATCTTGTGTTAAACTTTATTGCTGTATTATCTAAGCTAAACTTTATACTACACTTTCAGGGTCTGTTTTACAGTTAGCAGTCTGTGTGGTTGATGATACATGTTTTAGGCAGCTTCAGCGGTGCTTCTGTGATTGGTGCTCTGCTCACCCTCTCTGGAACCCAGGCAGAGGAAGAAGAATTTTGATCTGAGCAACCACATGCTTAATCAGATAGCCACAGTGGTGGAGGACGCACTGACTTCCCTATAGTTTTAAGCCACAGAACTGATTGGAAGTTTTCTATCAACATGTTTCTTCTGCAGAAATTAGAGTTTCTGTAAAAATGGAAGTTTTCCATGTGAAAATTTCAATTATGCAGAAATTTTCTGATTATCCCTTAGGAAAATCAGAGTAAAATATTTCATTTTGTGTCAGACTGACTTGATTTGAAACATGTTAGTCTTTTGAGCTGAATGGAAACCTTTCCTTTCATGTTAATTTGACATTAATCTGTGTCCACCTGAGCTACCATGGTGCCTTATGGGAGTTTTAATCCCTGACCCCAATATTCCCATTCTCCTCTATGGACCATGCTTCCAGGCTGGACTACATTTCCTATTATGCACTGCAGTTTCCTTTCTAATTGCACTGTCATAGTACATTGTTAATTTTTTTTTAAAAAAATGGGAGTTTCCTGTAGAATGGCATTTCCAGTTTTTGAACTAAGTCTGTGAGTGAGCCTGTGTTTGGGTTGTTTGGTAAAGGTATAATCTTGTTTTGGGGGTGTCAGAATAAATGAAACACTCTTTCACCCTTTGTGCTTTTTTAAACTACTGTTTTTTTGGTCTGATTAGCAGGTATTATGTCTCTGTCTCTCTCTTTCTTTCTTTCTGAAAAGTATTTCAGATGAGAGTCTAATATCTCTTGAGAAAGCTGGACATAGTGTGGGCCTGTCATATATAAACTTCCACACAGCTATGCCAAAGTGTACCTCAGTACTGGTCTACATGACCATGTTGTCCCAGTTCTAGAATTTCCTGAGCAATACTGCCAATGATGCTATATGGTGTGGTGTTTTTATATATATAAAAAGTCAGATATGAATTTGAAGTATTCAAATTGACACATTTCTATATTATAACTTACATTTTATAGTGCTTTCCATTCAGACATCTCAAAGTGCATCTTATAGGAGGGTAATGATCATCTACATCATCATGGAAATTTTCAGATGAGGAAACCGATCCATAGTTAAGTGACTTGCGCAAGGTAACACAGCAGGTTAATACAGATCTGGGTATAGATGATAGGTCTGCAGACTCCGAGATCCACCCCATAACCACTGGACCATAAAAAAAAAAGAATTTTAGCAATTATATAATCACTTAAATAGTAATAGTAGCCAAATTTTGCATTCTGCAACAGAAGGGACAGCAAAACAGAGAACAATCAGAATATTTAAGCTTTTCATTTTCTCTCAAGAAAAACAAAATGTGAAGAATGATAAAATTCCAATGAGATCAGGAATCTCATTTCAGGAAGCCCAATTAAAGTATACAATTTCACCTTGAAAGAGGTGGAATTTGACTTTTTCTTTCCAAGTAAGTCATTGTCCTTGGCAATGATGGTTTCCTAACAGATAGCCAGTCAAAAGATTAATAGAATTAAAATCTGTGCAGAATAAGCCTGTTCTTGCTGACAGCTAACTTGTTGTTTTCCTCTCTTCCTTTTGGAAGACAGTAAACAGAAACAAAGCCTGCAGCAATACAAAGGAAGCAAGCACATTAAAAGAAGGATTAGCTTCAGGAGGCAATGACAGATGTAAAGTGCTTTGCACACATTGCTATGTGATGTTCAACATATGTTGTCAATTAAAAATTGCTTAAGAAGTATTTAACAAGGCAAATCTAACATACCCCTAGTTTGTAAGAATATATTGAGTTGATGCATCGCTGCTTCTCATTTTTATTTCCCTGTAAGCTAAAGAGAGCACCATTTGCAGCATAATTCCTAAACTAATTTACTGGCTAAAGTTGTGTTATAAAGATGTGTATTGGAAACCTTCATTAATCTACCTTTTTAGTCAGATGCTGATTGGCTAACTTACCACAAAGGGCCTGATCCTCCACTCCCTTACACCACGTAAAACTAGGGTATTGGAGTAAAGACTTATTCCTTATATTTGGAAAAGGGAATCACCACCATCAAGATTTCATAGTATTTGATATATTCTGTACAAAAAAAATCTTATGGTGCTTATTGGGGAAATTGCCACAATAATCAGCTCAGTGTAGCAGGGTCTAAATGAACTCTCCCCTGACAGCTAGTTTGGGAGGGGGAAGAGATTTCGGGAGCAACCTGTATTTACATGAACACACCTACTCTGCATAGATATCTGGCAGAGAGGAGTTGTAGAGCTCCAAGTGAGCAGCTTTGGCTGGTGTTGAGTTACAAATCACTTCAGTATGGAATGCAGGAGTAGTGAAATGTTGTTATCAATGTTGTCTTCATTGTATGACTAAAGGGGAGCAAAACTGTGCTGAGCTTGTCCCAATTGAGGGGTCACCCTCAGCTGAAAGGAACTTGCTAAGTCAGGGGCTTGAATGCCAGACCCCTCTGAAATTAAGAGGGGTGGAGGCAGATGTCCTAGCCAGGTGATGTGGACACTCCCTAAGGGTTCATGGTCTGGTTTAACCTATTCTTCCCTTCTGTTCAAAGATAGAGCTAATCAGGCTTTATTAGGTGACTTTTGTTATTAAAGGGCTCAAATGAGAGTTGACAGCACTTGTGGTGGGGGCAGTGTTTCTGTCTAGTATGCAAAGAGCTGAGAATCACAGAGAGACTGATGTGTTGAGGTCACAGAAGAGAGACAGGTGGCTAGAAACGAACAGCTGGCAAGGCAATTAGCACCTGGTGGGATGGCCAGTGGAGAGGAACCGCGGCTGGAGGGACAACCGGGGGAGAGGAACCACGGCTGGAGGGACAACCGGGGGAGAGGAACCACGGCTGGAGGGACAACCGGGGGAGAGGAACCACGGCTGGCAGGGCTGCCAGGTGGTGAGGAGTAGCGGCTGGCAGAGCGGTCAGCCAGAGCAAGTGCTCAGATTGCGGAACAAGCAAGGTGCCTTCTCCCTGCCTTGGGTAGTGTGTAATTTTCCCAGGTTACCTAGTGGGGGCTCAAGCTGGTTCTGTGTTGTATTGTTGAAGAGGAAACCCTAGATCAGGTTTTCCAAATTTGGTTCGTGGCTTGTTCAGGGTAAGCCCCTGGCGGGCTGCGAGACAATTTGTTTACCTGAGCTTCCGCAGGTATAGCCGCTTGCAGCTCCCAGTGGCCGCAGTTTGCTGTTCCCAGCCAATGGAAGCTGCGGGAAGCGGTGGCTTGGCCTGCACAATGAAGGTTCCCTGTTGCTACTCCTACAACCACTCCTAAAGAGATCTTAGTCCCAGTGACAGCAAGGGTCTTTTTAACCTCTTCTCCTGCGAATTAATGGTATTTGCTTCTCCATGGGATGGTGCTTAGGCAGGGGAGGCCAATCATGAAGTTCCATGATCGGCGGTGGAAGCTGACAGGGGGTCCATGGCAGGTTGTTGGTGGCTGCCTCCTACAAATGGTTGTACAATAATGAGCTTTTTCAGTTCAATTCTATGGCACCACATAGAATAGCCTGGAAGCACCTGTGATGGCATTTTGTTTTCAATTTGAAAAGTGATAGTGCTCAGAAAATAAAACCTTCAGTAGTATCTTCTAAGAACTGTTGTATTTCTTAAACACATAGTGCAGGCTGCTGCATACATCATCTTCCATCAAATGTCAGCCCAACTCCTGAATTCACTGAAAATATGATAAGAGTACTTGAGAGGTATTCAGATGACTCTGAACTGCCTGTGCCCTTAAAATGTGTTGTTGATATGGGAGCTCATACTGAAGTTTTGTGGTGATGGATGTTTAAGTTGAACTATTAACCAAGGAAAATGAAACACACTCAAGCATTATGATATAATTTAATTTAAGGGATCAGCATAGAACAAATTAATTTTCTTCTCCAGAGAGTAGGCAAAAATAAAGAAACTGTTATATCTAGATAGACAGATATAGATATTGCAACTTCTGAAGAATTGTCTATATTTTCTGTCATAATTTTTCTCCTTGTTCACTTTGGGAATAAGTAATTAGCTATCATAAACAAGAAAAAAATACTGATGCATGATCATGATGCTGATCAGAATAAATAGTAACTGTGGTTTGAGCCACACAAATAAGTCACATAGAAAAATATACTCCATAGATTTAGCCTCTGGTTTGCTTTAAAAAAATTCATGAGCAGCTTTATTCAATATACATTTTAGCCAGGTTATTTTTAATCTATGTATTGATCACTGCAAGTTTTCAATACTGGATATTCAAAATTGGAACTACATTGGTTAGTTGCATTGTTCCGATAAACCACATAGAATCATTTGTGTTTCCTGATTGGCGAAGCATGATTTGTATAATCAAGAGGAGAATTTGAAGCCACAGAGGCTTTGAAACTCTCAGTTCAAGGCAGCGGGGTATGGAATAGATAAAAACGATTAGGGAATTGTATTCAGTATTTAAACATTTTTTTTTCCTGGACCACACAGGCCTTGCCGAAGGCATTATTCCTTAAAACAAACAAACAAACAAAAAAAAAAACTTACTCTGAGAATATTAGCTGTGTGCAGAGTTTTAAGTGACACACAAGTGTGTGCGTGTTGTCATAAATGCCATTGTAAAGTCAGATCCTTTCCCCACTCATTTAAACTGATTCTTTGAATTTCAGTTGAAAAGGGGGTGGGTTGGCATAGTTTCCTTTGTCTACTACAAGATCTTCAATGTTCTTAAACAACTGGACTGCCCGATGGTCTTTGGAATTTTTGAACTTCATTAGATTCTCAAGTTTATCAAGATTCCTTTCCACACTACAAACATCTCCAGTATGTTTTTAGGAAAGCATGCCATTTTGATGAATATCTGTATCAAATTAATTATTCAGTATTAGAACTCCATGTTGTATGATTATCTATGTTTATCTTATGATTATCTTTGATGAGAGTCAACAAACATGTGGACAAGGGGGATCCAGTGGACATAGGGTACTTAGATTTCCAGAAAGCCTTTGACAAGGTCCCTCACCAAAGGCTCTTATGTAAATTAACTTGTCACAGGGTAAGAGGGAAGATCCTTTCATGGATTAAGAACTGGTTAAAAGACAGGGAACAAAGGGTAGGAATAAATGGTAAATTTTCAGAATGAAGAGGGGTAACTGGTGCTGTTCCCCAAGGGTCAATCCTAGGACCAATCCTATTCAACTTGTTCATAAATGATCTGGAGAAAGGGGTAAACAGTGCGGTGGCAAAGTTTGCAGATGATACTACACTGCTCAATATAGTTAAGACCAAAGCAGACTGAAGAACTTCAAAAAGATCTCACAAAACGCAGTGATTGGACAACAAAATGGCAAATGAAATTTAATGTGGATAAATGTAAAGTAATGCACATTGGAAAAAAATAACCCCAGGTATACATACAATATGATGGGGGCTAATTTAGCTACAACTAATCAGGAGAAAGATCTTGGAGTTGTCATGGATAGTTCTCTGAAGATATCCATGCAGTGTGCAGCAGCAGTCAAAAAAGCAAATGGGATGTTAGGAATCATTAAAAAAGGGATAGAGAATAAGATGGAAAATATCTTATTGTCCTTATATAAATCCTTGGTATGCCCACATCTTGAATACTGCACACAGATGTGGTCCCCTCATCTCAAAAAAGATATACTGGCCTTTGAAAAGGTTCAGAAAAGGGCAACTAAAATGATTAGGGGTTTGGAACGGGTCCCATATGAGGAGAGATTAAAAAGGCTAGGACTTTTCAGCTTGGAAAAGAAGAGACTAAGGGGGGATAATGTTAGAGGTGTAAAATCATGAGTGGTGTGGAGAAAATGAATAAGGAAAAGTTATGTACTTGTTCCCATAATATAAGAACTAGGGGCCACCAAATGAAATTAATGGGTAGTAAGTTTAAAACAAATAAAAGGAAGGTCGTCTTCTTCACTCAGTGCACAGTCAACCTGTGAAACTCCTTTCCTGAGGAGGTTGTGAAGGCTAGGACTATAACAGGGTTTGACAGAGAACTGGATAAATTCATGGAGTTAAGTCCATTAATGGCTATTAGCCAGGATGGATAAGGAATGGTGTCCCTAGCCTCTGTTTGTCAGAGGGTGGAGCTGGATGGCAGGAGAGAGATCACTAGATCATTACCTGTTACGTTCATTCCCTCTGGGGCATGTAGCATTGGCCACTGTCAGTAGACAGGATACTGGGCTGGATGGACCTTTGATCTGACCCAGTATGGCCATTCTTATGTTCTATCTCCAGTGTTAGTTTATGAAACTAAATGGTCAAATTCATCAATGTCAATTTTCAGAGTAGCAGCCGTGTTAGTCTATATTCGCAAAAAGAAAAGGGGTACTTGTGACACCTTAGAGACTAACCAATTTATTTGAGCATAAGCTTTTGTGAGCTACAGCTCACTTCATCGGATGCATAAAGTGGAAAATGTCAATGTCAATGGAGCTATGCCCACTTACTCCACGACCAAAGATTTGATATCTTCCAAAAATGTACCAAAGAAGCCATTTTGGCTTCCTTGCTGCTGTCTGAATCTATCTTTTCTTTCTTCCTTGTCTTAAATGCTGATATGACTAAACCTAGTATAATAGCCAAAATGATTATTTTTGTAATATGTTCAGGTACCAGGACACTACCCTCTACCTAAGCTTAGTTTCACCGTTTTTACTCTTCTGCTCTTCTCACTAACTCAGTCCAGATTCATCACTCTTATCATGGGGAAGCAAAAATGGCTTCAACGGGTTTGTTACATGCCTACTTTAGCGAGGGAATCCTTGCTGGAGAGATGTGTAATGTTGGTATTTTTCAGAGTATTAGCTGTGTTTGTCTGCATCCGCAAAAAGAACAGGAGTACTTGTGGCACCTTAGAGACAAACTAATTTATTTGAGCATAAGCTTTCATGAGCTACATCTCATTTGATCGGATGCATGCAGTGGAAAATACAGTAGGAAGATTTTATATATACAGAGAACATGAAACAATGGGTGTTACCATACACAATGTAAGGAAAGTGATCAGGTAAGGTGAGTTATTACCAGCAAGAGAAAAAAAAAAACCTTTTGTTGTGATAATCAAGATAGGCCATTTCCAGCATTTGACAAGAATGTGTGAAGAACACATTTGGTGGGGGGGAGGGATAAACATGGGAAAATAGTTTTACTTTGTGTAATGACACATCCACTCCCAGTCTTTATTCAAGCCTAAGTTAATGATGTCCAGTTTGCAAATTAATTCCAATTCAGCAGTCTCTCATTTGGAGTCTGTTTTTGAAATTTTTTTATTGTAATATTGAGACTTTTTAGGTTTCTAATCGAGTGATGAGAGAGATTGAAGTATTCTCTGACTGTTTTTTGAATATTATAATTCTTGACGTCTGATTTGTGTCCATTTATTCTTTTACATAGAGACTGTCCAGTTTGGCCAATGTACATGGCAGAGGGGTATTGCTGGCACATGATGGCATATATCAGTTGGTAGATGTGCAGGTGAATAGGTTGGAATATGAACAAGAGCCTGCTAGGCAGCTCTCCAACACCACATTCTACAAGTGATTGCCCTCTGATCCCACTGAGGGTTACCAAAATAATCTATACCATCTGCTCAAGGAACTCTCTGAAAAAGAGCAAATCTGCACGGACACACCCCTCGAACCCCAAGCAGCGGTATTCTATCTGCTACCCAAGATCCATAAACCTGGAAATCTTTGATGCCTCATCATCTCCGGCATTGGCACCATTTTTATTTTTCGTTACTAGTCAGTTGACATCACTGGATTACATGGCAATAATTGAAGGCAAAATTTGCTCCTTATTATTACCTCTTGCTTCTTGCCCTTCCCCGCTTTTCCCTGTATTTCCTCTTCTCATTTTCTCTTCTATCTGGGGCTTTTCTCTTATTTCTCCTCTTTTTAAAATAATGATCTATTTCTTCCTTTGCAGGCCAGAGCAGTGCCCTCCTTCTCTTTTTTCTGTCCTCCCCTCACCCACTGTTCTTTACTCTCTCACTGTCCCTATTCTGTTATCACTCCTCAGCTTTTCATCCATTCTGTTTCTTGTCTTTTTGCTCCCTTCTCATCACAATTAAGTTATGGAATGTTCCGAAGTTTTAAGGTCAAAAGCCATTACAAATTGGGAAACACTGAGTTCCAGCTAAGTGGTTACAAATATAAAGGTGAATTGAGAAGTTTTTTTTAGAAAGAGAGAAATATTAGGCTCTCTCTAACACTTATTTATAGATTTAGTATACTTTTCATAAATAAGAGAGAACAAATGGGAAAAAAAACGTATTTGCATAGGAGGTTTAGGTCTAAGACTTCATATCACTTACCCAATGATCAGAGAAGAGAAAGAGACCAGAAACCAAAATAAATTGGATGCAAGTAGGATTTTGCAAGCAAGTCTTCAGTTCAACAGGTCAGAAATGGAGGTGTCCAAAAATAAGAATAATGATCAAATTCAGATTCCAGTTGGTTTAAAACAAAATAAAAAGGCAATATCCCTTTCTTTGCAACATTATCTCTTAATGTGGGACACAATAGTTAAGATATAAATGTAATCAGCCAGAGAGGAAAGATAATAAAATGCTTAATTAGGCCACCAGGAAATAAATAAAAACAATTTCAAATTAATTATTAATTTGTAGAAACATTTCATTTAAAAGCTTTGTCTTTAGACACAGTTCCAGCAAAAAAAAAAAAAAAAAAAAAGTTAAAAATAGTAGATTACTGCATTTCAATTTAAAAAGCAATAACTGTTTTAAACTGTTCTTATTTAATCTGGGCAGGTAATGAGAGAGAGAAGGTAAGCGTTTTATGTAGCTGCTACCATACTATGCCACATAATGTAATTTAATAAGTGACATTTATCATTAAACATTCAACAAGGTTTCTAGAATAACCTGAAAAAATAATTTCATTTCTGTTTTGTTGTTCAAGTTTTTAAGCTGAGTCCCAGTTATTTCTTAAAACGAAAATATTAACTTCATCTGTCAAAGAACAGCAACAACATATAAATTGGCATTAACAGCTGTCTTCCTGCTTTTGATGTAATGACAACTGCCATTAAAATTTCAATTAAAATATAAAATACTTTATTTAAAAACAGCTTCTGTCCTATGCAACTTAAAAACTGGCTTAGATGGTAGTAAGAAAATGTTAAAAATAAAATGCATTCCTTTGATGGCAATCTGTTGTAGCATTCTAAGCTCTGTGCAGATATAACGTCCAAGCAGTACATCTTGATTTAAAATAAAACATGTCTATTTAAATTAAAAGAAACCAGGATAGATTTTCTTTTACAAGTTTAGGGCCAAATTTTCTGCCTCCTCTCTTTCCTCTCCTCAGAGCACATGTCTCCATTGTATAGTAAGTGAGCTTCTAAAATCTCCCCTGTTTTGGTTATTTTAATCTCAATTTTTTATCATCCAAAGAGCCAGAGAGTAGGTGTTCTGATACTATGATGATAAATAAGCTTGGTAGAAATGCCTAGCTAGAAAGAGCCATGTGTTGTCCATATTTACAGTAGCAGATCTCCAAAAGCATAGAGGCTCTATCCCCAGCTGTGCTGCTCCTCAAACATCCCCACCCTTCCAGCATAGGGGCAGTGAGAAGGTAGGTCAATTCCAGAGGTGAAAGTAAGCTGGTACAGTGTACTGGCAAGAACCAGTACATAGACCATACTGGCAGGGGGGCAGCTTCCACAGGCCAGCAATTTAAAAAGGGCCCTGAACTCCCGGCAGTGGCTGGAGGCCCTGACCCTTTAAATTGCCACCAGAGCCCCATGGTAGCAGTATCTGCAGCAGCGGCTGGGAGCTCTGGTGGTGATTTAAAGGGCCACGGCTCTGGCTGCCACCGCAGCTACCACTACCATGGGGCTCAGGTGATGATTTAAAGGGTCCGGGACTCCCAGCTGCTGCTACCGCAGCTGGAGCCCTGTGCCCTTTAAATTGGCACTGGAGCCTGCGGATAGCAGGGCGATTAAAAGGCCTGCCCCTTCTGCCCAAGGCCCCGCCCCTTCTGCCCAAGGCCCCAGCTCTGTGTACCTGTAAGTCCCTTCAGTTACTTTCACCCCTGGTCAGTGGAGAGGTCCACTACACTAATCCTCCACTGGCATAGGATCCCTTAAGGGCCTTATGTTAGTGGTGCTTCTTACAGCTGTTTGGCAACAGCTTTCAGTGCCTTGAGGCTGGAGCCAGTTCTGAGAACGGCAAAGTCATTACCAGCACTCTAGAGTTCCCCCATTTACCCCAGAATTTACTCTGTCCCAGCAGAGAATTTGACCCTGTGAGTTGCATTTTGAAAGTTGTCTGGGAATCAGTGATGGGTATAAGGGCACTACTTCTTCCTCAGCTGCCTTTGTGCAGGTTAGGTATGCTCTGAAGGTATGTCTACACTGTAATAAAAGCCACATGACATGGCTGTAGCTAGCGCTGGTCAGGTGACCAGACAGCAAGTGTGAAAAATTGGACTAGGGTGGGGAGTAATAGGCATCTATATAAGACAAAGCCCCAAATACTGGGACTGTCCCTATAAAATCATGACATCTGGTCATCCTAGCTGACTTGAGCTTACAGGGCTCAGGGTGCTGAGTTAAAAATTACAGTGTAGATACCCTGAGAATGCAGATCAGGAAAAATACACAGAGGAATGCCTACTTTAAAATCCCACCAGTGCTTCAGTGCCAAGCAGCCTAGAACAGTCAGATTTAGACAGCTTTGAGCATGTTCACCAACAGAAATTTAGGTGCCTACAGAGTGAGGTGGCAACTGAGCAGGGGGTTTTGCGGATCTAAATTTTGGACTTAGGCACCTAAAACTCTTTGTGGATCTAGCCCAGGTTGTCCTGCTCAAGTGCTCAGTCTCACTTCCCCATATGTTTGGCTTTCATATGCAAATGCTTAGCATGTGGAGTTTTGGTGGGCAGAAAGGTTGGCTGTCTTCTGTTTTAGAAGGGGAGACCTGCTGTTTAAGCAGCAGTTTCCAGACAACCTCTGGCAGGATCGGCAACCTCTGGCACCGGGCTGGGGTGGTTTGTTTACCTGCCACTTTCCGCAGCACAATTGGCCTGGAACGGCGAACTGCGGCCAGTGCGATTGGCCAAACCTGTAGACGTGGCAGGTAAACAAACTGGTCCAGCCTGGCAGGGGGCTTACCCTGGCAAGCTGCACGCCAGAGGTTGCTGATCCCTGCAGTAGTTGAAAGGTGGTGAGGATATGGAAGAAAGTTAGGGTTGGTGTGGGAAGCTTAACTTGAAATTCCTTAGTTTAACCTACTTAATGTTTTTGTTTCTATACTATAAAATTCCAATAACCTTTTTTAATGTTAACTATATTCTCAACTCTAACAAACTCTCACTGAAGTATTTCGTCTGGGAATTATTATATTGGTAAAAATACAGTAGGTAATAAATGTTCTCCTAAAGTTTTATTGACCTGGCATCTGCAGCAACTCTCTCTGGTAGAGAGTGAATTGAAGGATCCTCCAAAGTGGAATTCTTCTGTAATACACAGTTAATCAAATGATTGATGGACATGTAGTCACTTAGTGAGAATTTATTACTAGAGCAATATTCTTGATCCCATATTAATACTGGAAAACTCACTGCTCATGCATCTATTTTAAGTAGTTCTATACACCCAAAGAAAGTATAATAATGTAAACATAATTGGACTCTGACTTATGTGAAAGCAGTACTCTCCAATTTGGAATTGTTGCCATATTGTTGTTGTTGGATTCTTTTGCTTTGTGATAGCAGGAGATGACAAAAGAGGACAAAGAATGAATGCAAAAAGGGAAAGCCAGCCCCTCAGTGAACAAGACAGAGATAGGCAGCTCTTGTATACAACTTCATCAGAACTCATCAGTTGGTGCTAATAGTGTCACAGTATTTCTTCTGTCATCCTATGCAAGGCAACTGACTGCTGCCTCTTTGGTGAATGCATGTGTATTGCATTTTGAATTTATTTGTTGCTGAATATATTCTTCAGTTATTATTAAGGCTCTGCTGGCTTTGATCAATAAAGGGGGAATCCCTCTGCTGGTATTTTTAAAGCCAGTTTTCAGATACTTTAACTTGGATGCCAGGAAGTAGCGGCAAATTTTAAATGTTTTCTTTTTCCTGACCAGTGCACAGCCATTACTCCAGCAACCAAATACAAGTTGAATGCATTTGTCTGGGTAATAAAATAAATCAGAGGCTTTGGGAATGACACAACCTGTCCCTCAGCAATGGGAAGCTTCTGTTATTTTGGGGCCAAGCACTTGTTCTTTTTAAAAAAATTCTGCTATTAACATTTTTCTGTTTCCTTTAACCTAAAAGCTTCTTTCCCCTTGCTGTTCAAATATATATTTCAAGCACCAGCTTATCAGCTGGTGACTTTGAACCTGCAGTAACTATGGACATTAAATTGCACTGGTAGAAAACCAGCTGTGATAACAGAAAAGGAGCCGTGGGTTTAGAGACTCTCAGGAAAGATTGGGACACAGCTTTCCCATGACAAAGGTGTTCAGAGAACATGACAATGCAAAAACAAAACTTTGGTAACCATCAGTCTGGTTTTGATTTACCTTTGTGTTGTGAAAGAACCAGGCATGCCACCTGTACAAGGTCATGTGGAAGCAGCTGGATGCAAGCCAGGCTGGCTTCTGAAGGATTAATGTACCAGGCACATACATTGAAGCTGGCTTTAACAATACCACTTCATTTTCTGCAGTGAGTTTATTGTCTCTTCTTTCCTTTCAGTTTGAGACGATTATATACAGAAGTCAACACACTGCTTTTTTTAAAATAGAGAAATAAAGAGCACACTGACCACTCAAAGATGGATTGTGAGTTGGTCTATATGCCTGTACAAAGACTTAAAAGAGTACAGATATGCAGGAATTAGTAAGGGCACACAGTCACTTACTTCCTGCCTGGAGCACATGGGTGGGGAGTAGACTGTACCTCAGCTCCAAATCCCTATTGTCTAACTATCACAGCTGAACTATCACAAGAGGGCGAGGAGCAGGAAGTTTACTGCTGATATAGGTAAATTACTACAGCCAGCCACTCAAACATACCAAGGGAGAGGAAAGGGAGGCACTATGGCTCAGAGAGGGGTCTCTGAATCACAGGGCCGCCTGGCCTGGCCCAAATTACTCACCATCCCTTCCTAACGTCACCATTTAACCCCAACCTTGTACCGTTAATCAGATGATAAACTTCCTAACTTTTGGAATGTGTTTCTTCCGTCTGCAGTCATGGCTTCTGCACCAATTACAGCATTAATGTAAAGACATCTCTTGATAAGATCACACTAGGGTATGAGGAAAATTAAAGCTGTCAAAACCATACACAATTAAAATTTGTAAAATTAATGGGCTGCAAAAGAGTAAAGGGTTTGCAGTAGGCAATCCAGATGATCAGGTCAACAGGAGACACTATTAAAGTGATCATGATAAATGGTGACAGGTAGTCATTTCCATACTGAAAAATATGTAATTTTTGTGAAACTAAGTGCATTAATGGGACATCTTTGTAGCTGAAATATTGATATGTTTCTATATCAGTTTATCACCAACAATAGTGTGAAAATCCATCACTTGTGTGCAGTGAAGGGCCAGTAGGAGTTATTGTTAATTGAAATGATCAGGTAGAATGCCTGATAGACCCTAATGTACCCGCTAACAGCTGGGATGTTTTCAGACACTGATTGGGAAGTCCTCAAAGGATCTGTGATCCATCCCTTGTTTAACAGAAAACAATATTCCTAAATTAGTTTTTGACTGTCCCTTTTATTAGGAATTGAAGCTGATCTGTTTTTTTTCCAGGACTAGTTTCTCTATACAGGAGTATGCTGCTTTTTATTTATTTATTCATTCATTCCATTAATCCATGTATAGATTTTAATTTATTATCGTACCTATAAAGACGAATAAGCCATGTTTTAACTCTTTTCTTACCACCATGTAATAAGACAAAAATCAATCGTGTTGTGAAAGAGAATAACCTGACTGCAAAGACATTCATTAGTAAAACAGTGTTGATAAAAACATGTTGTTGAATTCTACAAAAGAAAAACAGCTTAAGAGGGAAAACCATAATGCCCAAGGAGAGGCCAACTATCAATGCAGTGCCATATGCATCTACTTGAATTTTACTTGTTACACAATGGAAAGTGGTTGACTATAGGACAGAAGGAGAAGGAACAGGTGACTTTTTTACATGAAGAGATGACCTTTGGTGGCTGCCACAGAGTATACCAGTTTTTGTGACATTTTGACCTCAAATGCTAATCTCATTTTTATGTTACTTTTTAAGCTTCTAGCAGACCTTTCAACAAGTATAGAGAAAAAAAATCTGCACAAATTCCATCACAAAGTTTCAATGAATTTATTCATTCCCTGTCCCCATGCCCTCTAGAAAATAAGTTTGTGGGCAAGAATGTTTGTAGATATAGCAAATTTTAAGTGAATATTATAGAAAACATACTTTGAAACAGTAAATGATTTTTTTTGCACTAGAAACCTGCTTCTAAGAGTTATACTCATCCAATTAGGAAACAAGATCAATACTATCTGATCTAATGTGTCCAACCAAAGCGAACCAGCACAGCTGAGTCAAAAATCTAATACTATGCATTTGCAATGAACTGCTCTTATGTGATACATCAAGACTATTTGCTGGGATGCAGTGAGGTCTATTGGGTAGAGCCCTTGGCTGGGACTTGGGAGACCCTGGCTCTATGGCTGATCTCCTACCATTGGCCTGGTGGCTGAGCTGGGGCAAGTCATTTCCACTCCTGTGCTTCAATTTTTTCCCATCTGTACAATGGAGATAATATTGACCTCTATTGTAAAGTGCTTTGGAATCTGCTGATGGAAAGTGCTATACAAAAGCTAGGTATTATTATTGAGTAAATAATTGAAAATACAAGATACATTTGAAAGGAAAAACCTTAAGCAATTTATGGCCAATTGTCAAACAGAAATATACGCAGATTGTGTCAAATAATTTACTTCCTGTGAATTATACCCTTTAAAATAGAAACTAAGCAGTAAGCTATAAAGGAATATCATGGTAACAAGCTTTCAATCAGGAGATCCCCCTTCATGGTTGGCCTCTGGGACCCATAAAGCCCAAGGCTACTGATTCCCAGACTTCTTGAGAGGGGGATGAGAGGCCCCCCAAAAAAACATTTTGCTAGCTGCAGCTGAAGGGAATGAAGTAATGAGACTGCCAGTTCTTGTATGCCTCTGGAAGATGAAATCAGTTTTTTTGAAAGTCTAAAATCCCATTTCTCTCTCTTTATCTAGGGTCTAGACAGTAACTATGGAGATTATGTTTATAAAAAAAGGTCTTGTTTAGAGCTTTTATCCAGTGAAAATACAATGCAGAAGGGTTTAGATAGTGCTTTCCACATGAGCAATGGAATTTATCTTATTTATACAGCAAGGCTCCGAACCTGAATACATTCATGCTTAACTTCATGCATGTGAATAGTCCAATTGAACTCAGTGGGACAACTCCTGTCCACAAAGGGCAGCACATGCATACCTGTCTGCATGATGGTCTAAGTCTGTATAACTGAGGAATCTCAGCACTGTAACACCCCCTAGTTGTCTGCCACAGAAATGCTGTCCCTGCCTCAGTTTCCCTTCATTGATCCAGGGATGAACCTTTATATCCATCAATCTTTTCTGTAACTCCAGTCCTCTGATTGGGTTACTTGTGTATCTCCCGTTTCAGGATGAAAGGAGTCTGGCCTCACCTCAAGTTCTACACTCCTTTAGGCCCTTTGCTCAATAGTCCCAAGGATTTGGACTTTCATCTCTGGGGTCATTTCCTAGTGCTGTCCCCTTTACAGGTGTCTCCCCTTATTTCTTCAAACAAGGAAGAAATAAAGTAAGGTAAAGTAGGAACACAAAGGAAAAATTCAATAGTCCCGTTATTACCACCTCGTCAATGTTCTCAGCAGTCGCAACCCCCATCCATGCAGTCGCATCCTCTATTCTAGATCCCAGCCCAGGGACCCTAATTGGGGCAGTCAGAGACTTGTTTGTGTAAATCTTCTACTGCTTCCCTGGGCTGCTTCCTACCTTGGGACCTTGCCTTAGTTACTTCCTGCCTCATAATAGTCTCTGATCCCTTCTAGGAAGGAACTGGTCTCTCTGGGCAGTGTCTGCCAGTCTAACCCTATGGAACCCCATCATTGTGACTTTCTATCTCTCAGATAACCACCTGGTTCTGGTTTGGAGGCAGCCTTTTATCCCTGCTGTTGTTAGTCTGCCCATAGGATGCAGCTGTGGAAGATGATTGCTCCCTTTTTTAATGGTATTCCCCCCATCACGGGCTGATATTACAAGGCAAAATGCAATTTACTCTTAATTCTATCTTCATAGAAGAAAGCTACTTGTGAGGTTTTCCCAAAGGTATTGTGTATCTCCAGCTTGGTAAATATGAGTACTGAGCCATCTTATAGTCCCTGAAGTTTCAAAATTCTCTACCGTTTCAGTGTTCTTTGATTTGCTGATGGTTCAGATCATGTGAAGTTGTTTGCCCCCTCCCCAGAGATTAATAATTTGTATTTTTTTAGCATTTTTCATTCCAAAGTACTTTAGAAACAGAGATACCCAGGATGAATGCAGTGTAGTTGTTGCTGTATCAGTCCCAGGATATTAGAGAAACAAGGTGGGTGAGGTAATATATTTTACTGGACCAATTTCTGTTCAAGAGAGCTCTGTGTGCTTGAAAACTTGTCTCTCTCACCAACAGAAGTTGGTCCCATAAAAGATATTCTCTCACCCACCTTGCAGTTAATACCCCAGTTCAGGGGCAAGAAACGGTGCCCTGAACCCCACCCCTCACCCCAAGAAGAGACCCATCATAGTAGTGTGGGAAATTTGCCACAATATCTAACTTCTGAATAGCCTTGAAATCTACAATGCAGGCAATTGTATTGGTTTTATCAAGATTCCCCAGGGTGAAACCACTGGATACATATATTTTAAATTATTGTATTAGTTTTTATATCACTACAGATTCTCCATCTTCATCAAGTCCAACTGAAGAAGTAAGAGTTGGGGGTAGGGAACATGTAGGGCGTACTTAACACAGCTCCAAGTATTGCATATCCATATGCATAGCTCTTTTGGCTGTCTAGCAGAGATCCTTTGAGAGCTCTCTTCTTTTGTCCTTGCTTTTCCTCATGCTGTACTATGATACAACACTATATCAGTACCTGATGGTCAGACCCATTGCAGTGGCCCCCCTAATTGGCAATAGTCCCCTTCCACTTTTGATCTGCTTTAATTCCTGATGTACATGGTATATCAGCCAGCACATCACAGTGAACTCTTCACTAAAAGAAGAAGTGTACCTGGATATGAATACATTTTACAACACAAAATATCTAAACAGGCAAAAATAAAGTCACTGATAAATGCACCCTGCTAGAGGTCTAGAATCAGAAAGATATACAATAAATAGTCTGGTCCTTTTTCTAGCATAATTCTTCAAGACTCATTGCTGTAAATGAAATAATGTTAGCTGCAAATTTGACAAATTAGCTTGTGTCTATGATTCATTTATTTTTTATGACTAGAGACCTGCTTTGGCAGAATAGTCCCATCAGGGGCTACACACTAAAGCAACAAATTTACCTTAAAATTAGGAGTTATGTCCCAATTAGCTTATGCCAGCTGCCCAGAGCTACTGCAGTCTTGTAAGAGGAAGTGCCTTTAGGTATGTATGATAGCCAACATTTGATATACTTTCAATATATGCATATTTGCTTTTGCCTGTATTATCTTCTGAAAATTTAATTCATTTGTAAAACATAATTATTTGCTTTGGCAAAATTCGAAGCTGCTACTAATAAGCAAGTAAATGGTGCTATTCTGCCAGTGTTTATGTCTAATGGTTTGAGAAGGGATGGGAACTGAACATTTTTGGATACCATTGCTGAGTCTGTCACTGAATAACTGTTTGTCCTTGTTCTAGGTTCTTACCCTCTCTGTACCTCAGCTTCCCTAGCTGTAGGACAGAGGTAAATATTTTACAGTTATTTGCATTAATTATATCACACATTAGAAACCTGTGAGAGAATTGATGGGTCCATGGGATTATCAGGCAGCAAAGGGACACTAAAGCCCAAATCTACAAAGGTACTTGAGATGCCTACAGGGTTTGTGGCAGTTGAGTAAGCAGTCCTGGGATAAGAGGGAAGGTTCTCTCATGGATCAGTAACTGGGTAAAATATAGGGAACAAAGGGTAGGAATAAATGTTTAGTTTTCACAAGAGAGGTAAATAGTGGTGTTCCCCAGGGGTTTGCACTGCGACTATTGCTGTTCAACATATTCATAAGTGATCTGGAAAGGAGGTAAACAGTGAGGTGGCAAAATATGCAGATAAAACATTTCTAAAGATTGTTAAATCCAAAGCAGACTGCGAAGAGTTACAAAGGGCTCTGACAAACTGGGTGACTGGGCAAGAAAATGGCAGATGAAATTCAATGTTGGTAAATGCTAAGTAACTCACATTGGAAAACATAATCCCAGCTATCCATGATGGGATCTAAATTAGCTGTTACCACTCAAGAAAGAGATCTTGAAGTCATTGTGGATAGTTCTCTGAAAACATCTGCTCAATGTGCAGCTGCAGTTAAAAAGGCTAACGATGTTAGGAACCATTAGGAAAGGAATAGATATGACAAAAAATGTCATAATGCTTTTATATAAATCCATGGTACACCCACATCATCATAAGGTTTACTCACTGCTAGCAGCACCTCCTGCTGGTCATATTGGGAATTTGTTCTGCCAGGCTTGTGCACTCTCCCTCCAGTGGTGTCTTCTCCCATCCTGTCTTGGATTTGCAGTCTTCTCTTTGTGGCTTGGCCCTCTGGCCAGGTCACTAAGGTACTCCCGTCCCAGGGAATTCAAAGTCCTTCCAGGCCCACTGTCCGTCTAGCATCTCCAATGCCCTCTCCACTTCCTAGTGGCTGGTAGGGGAACACACCCTCCAGCTACACTGGGTTCCAACCCAAAGACCCTATAAACAAGCAACCAAGGTCTCTGCAGGATATGACCCATTACTTCTGTTTCCCTGGACTTCTCTCCCTCATATATCTCCCCTGGGTTTGCCAGCCTTCCAATTCCCCTCACTTAGGGAGTAACTGCAGCCTACTTTCCTGCCTTCCTTCAGCCTTTTCCAGCAACTCACCCCCTCATGGGCTTTTTACTGGCCCTGCCTGTTCCTGCCCAGCTGAGCCTACTTCTAATTAGTGGCATGCTTCCTGGCTCTTCCAGGTGCACCCAGTAGAGTTAATTGGCCTGCCTGGCCACCTTACTCCCTTTCAACCCTGTGTGGGGTGTACATCTCAAATACATCTTGAATACTGCATGCAGATCTGGTCGCCCCATCTCAGAAAAATATATTGGAACTGGAAAAGGTACAGAGAAGGGCGACAAAGATGAGTAGGGGTATGGAACTGTTTTCCGTATGAGGAGAGATTGACACAACTGTGACTTTTCAGCTTGGAAAAGAGATGACGAGAGGAGATATGATAGAGGTCTGTAAAATTATTAATGGTGTGGATAAATTGTATAAGCAAGAATATAACACACAAACCAGAGCTCACCCAATTAAATTAATAGGCAGCAGGTTTAAAATAAACATAAGGGGGTACTTTCTCACACAACACACAGTCAACCTGTGGAACTCATTGCCTGGGGATATGGTGAAGGCCAAAACTATAACTGATTTAAAAGAAAAATAATTAGATAAGTTAATGGAGGATAGGTCCATCAATGGCTATTAGCCAAGATGGTCAGGGACTGAATGACAGAGGGTGGATCACTCAATAAATGTGCCTGTTCTGTTCATTCCCTCTGAAGCATCTGGCACCAGTCACTGTCAGAAGACAGGATACTGGGCTAGATGGTGTGACTCAGTAAAACCATTCTTATGTTTTTAGTTCTTTTTGTCAGGTATCACAACAGATGATATTGGAGATATACCTACTCATTCCAGCTATTAATCTCAGAGTGGTAAGTGTCAAATGAGGGTGGTGCAAAAGCAAACTGAAAAAATAAAGAAAAAAAATCAACAGGAATAGATGATCCACATCCATGAGTTCTGAAGAATGCAAAGTAAACTATGCAGTCTCACTGAAATGAGCTATTACACTAGAGGAATGTAGGGTGTTGGGTTGATCTAAAGAATTATAGACCAGTGAATCTTAATTCAGTAACAGGAAAATTGGGTGAAGGAGTAATTGGAATGAAAATTAAAGAACCTGGATGAAGGACAAACAATTTTCCATGCTTCTCTCCTATTTTGAATGTGTCAACTAATCTATGGCTAAACAACCAGTTGACATTTATTTGGATTTACAAAAAGCCATTGACAAAGTCCCTCACCAGGGTCTATTACAGGAACTAAGTAGTCTTTAGATGAATGTTAAATACAGGCATAGATCAGAATATTTTTAAAAATAGAAAGCAAAGAGTAGGAATAAATTGTAACTTTTCAACTTGGCAAAAGGTTAGCAGTGGGTTGCTAAGAGGTTTTATGTGAGGGTCTATGTGATCTAACACACCTCTCTAACTACATGAAGCCCCATTGGCTTTAATCTAAGATTTAGATGAAATATGATTTTGGTGGGTTCTGTGTGCAATTAGGGAGATGCCCGCATGCAGTCAGTTGTTGGATCAGGAACTTGTTTATATTAATCAAGATTAGAAAATACTGAGAAACTTCAGAGGGACCTAACAAAGCTTGGTGAGTAGAGAACAGGTGACCTGCTAAATTCTACTGTGATAAATGCACACTGGAAGAAATAATCTAAATTTACTTTCACATATTGCTGGGTTATAAATGAATTGCACACATTTAGTGGGGGAAATGGCTTTTTTTTTTTATTCTCTTAGAAACCTCTTCCTTAAAACTTACTTGTGGTGCCTGGAAACTAGTACTATCTGGCACAGCTATACCAGCCACCATTTGTGACTCCTGAGACCAGTGCCATGACTAATATATATACAGACACACATCTGGTTTTGCTCTGACTGTGTCCTCCCGTACCCCTTTCAAATTTCCATTTCTTTATTTATCTGTTGAATTTATCCCCTAAATTTTAGATTGTGAGCTCTCTGGAGCTGGAACTGTCCTTGTTATTAATTGTCACAGTTGCGTAGTGTCCCTTGAACAAAATGAAACAAAACAAAAATACCCCATGATTCTTGTTATTAGTAGAGTGGGTCAGAAAATGGAACTTCCATGTCATGGGAAACTCTGACATTTCAAAATTAATGTTCATTTCAAATTGGAATATAAATTCAAAGTGAAATACTATGAAAAAAGTAAGCTCAAACAAAATGAGAGTCAGAAAGATTCACTTCAGCTTTCTTCCTGTGAAAATGTTGTTGAAATTGACATATTCCTTCAAAATATTTTAATTTCAGCAAAATTGTATTTTCCAATAGAAAACTGTTCTGTCCATTTTTTTTGACCAGCTCTCATTATTACATTTGTGAGAATCAAAAGCTAATTAGTGGGATTTGATCAGGCTTTTAGGTTGGCTGGCTGATATCCTACCATGTCCTCAAAAGTTCTGGAATCTGATATTTTAATGAAAGGAGTGTGACAGTATAATTACCATAAATTTTATTCAAGCACTCAAACAAAAATAAAAAAAAAATCAAGAAAACATATCCAAGCTAAGTTATTATTAATATTAACATAAATACAACTATCAAATCAACAAGTTAAACTCAATATAGGATTGGAATTAAACAATCCAATTAGCTAATTATTAAATTAATATTAAAAATAATCCTTATAAATTCTGAAGAGGATTCTAAGAAGGTGGAAGACATTTGATATAAATCAAAACTAAAGAATTTTATCAAAGTTAATCATATCTATTTTTACAACTATTTAAGAGCTTAATACTGAAACCTAATCTGGTGTTTAAACCATAACCACAGAGCCAATGATAAGGTCCCTCTCTTAGAATTCTATTTTTATGTGATGGCTAACATGATGACTAACTCTTCCCTCCCGTCTCCCCTTGCACTTCCCCAACAGAGGTAATACAGACTGTAAAAAAAACCAAAAAAACACTCTTGATAAGCAGAAATTTTACAACTGTTATTAAGCAGAAATTACAGACAACAATTTCAAGTCTCTCAGGACTTTTAAATATAGAAGACAGAACATTTTTTAATAAATACTTTGAGACAATATTTAGGACTGTCTAAACCTGAGTAATGCAGCCACACTTTCATGCCCTACAAGTAAAGAATATAACATAGCCAGGATGCCTCCCAAGAACAATAGACTAAGGGAAAATAAGATATCTAAGATAACAGCAGTTTTCAACTCTTCAGCTCTAGTAGTTTTCTGAACTCTCAAGGAGTAAGAGCTGCAGCCAAGGAGCCAGAGAGTGATATTCTGCTGAGACAGTGCTTCTGGCTAGCAGACCTTCTACAGGTTCAGAGAGACTGGTCAAAGGGTGGTATAGCTTGTTTGTTGATGTCATGACCCAAGGCAGTCAGTCTTGGAGATTCTGGAATATCTGTCTCCTCTAGGGCAAATCTGCTCTGCTTTAGCTATGATTATTATGGTTAGTAAATTGTGTTGACTGTTGTACAGAGCCTCCCTACAAGATCTTCTAATCAGATATGAGGCCTACCTTTAACACATGTAAATTGGACCAATCAGATTTGAATAGCTCATCTTTAGCTGGCAGGTATTTTGGAAAAGTCCTGCTTTAATAAGCAATTTTAGTGATATTCAGCATTCTATGTACCATGGAGACTGATGTCTGTGACCTTTCCTCCCCCCAATAAGAAATCCAGTAAGACCAATTCTGAGGAAACTGATGTTCTTGTGTGGATCAAAGGACTTGAGATAACATTATGTCACCAGTTTATGGAAAGTTCAACATTAAAATTCTGTAAAAATAGACAGTTGAAAAGAGAACTCTAGCAACAACCAGTCACTCAATATTCATTCACCAACAAAATTAAAAATAAGTTCAGAGTTTGTATTTTTCTAACAAATGAGACATTTACATTGATCCCTCTATTTTTTAACTGAGCTAGAAGTCAGACACTTTATCTTCTGAAATCTTTATCTTGATAGAGGAAAGTCACTTTAAAGCCCATCAGGATGATACCCACTTGAAACATACAATTTTAAAAGTTACGAATTCCCATATAAGATATTCTTCTCATAGATTAGATAAGTTGAAAAAAATAGATACAACACTTATTTATGAACTCTGGTTAGCAGTGATCCTGAAGCTATATTAAATAAGTGAAGAATAGGATTCTTACCAACTACTATCAAGTTTAATATATAAATAGAGAGAGACAATCAGATCTAAGTTATATTTTTTATGTGCTGCCAAGGGTCAAATGAAAACAATGATTAAAATAAAGGTTTAATAATAATCATTGCTAAAGATTTATTTTTAACATATCTGTACATTTTCACATTCCAACAAACCAATTATCTCCATCAGTTTTATTCCATTGTGCATTTATAGTACTATATGTGTGAATTAGAAACAAGTGAAACTTAAATGGTGTGATGTTCTTGGGAATAGTGGGATCCTCAGTGCTGTTAGAAATGAAAAAAAACTATTTAATGATGCACTAAAAGCGTGACTTCTGAACCTAAAATAATGTTGTTGGCATGAAGTTATTTGCTTTCAGGTGATGTGAAATTTTACTATGTAACTTAGAGACTGTCTAAGTTTATAAAGTAATATTTCTCTTTGTTCTCTCCCATTTTATAGCTTCTCAACAGCCCTTATCTTCTTCTTTTTAATTATTATCATTACTTGTATTTTGGTAGCACTCAAAGGCCCTAATCAGAATGGGGCTTCCCTTGTTCTGAATCAGTTTTTTAATTATATAGATATAGATATCCATTCCTACTGTGTCCAACTGTTCTCAATTCGTAATGTCCTGCAAGCAGCATGGATCTTGAGGGGAGATTTGGAGGAGTCCTTACAGGTCTGTTGGGGGAGATGTTTCACGTTTAAGGAGCAAAAAGGAGGAGAGTCTAAAGACACTTGTGACAATTCTGATGTGGGACAATTATATAAGCAAATTAACAAAGCTGGCATCATTGGCAGAGCAATGTGGAAAGACTCCAAAAAGGAGCTGGACTGGGTTCTCGGTATTTAGTTTTAGCTGCAGGTGAGTGCAAACACTGGGCAGCTGTCAAATCCACTGGCTGCTGCTCATTTTGGACTAGCCTGCATCCTAAATGTAGGAGAGAGAACACTTTCTGGACCTGAACAGTTTAATTTGCAGTTGGCACCTACCAAATTGAGAGTGGCTTATCAGCTATCCAGGACCAAACTTTTATCAATAAATCTAAAATACTAAGGCACTGATAATCCTTTCCTGATCAGAAAAGATTCAAGACAAAAAAATTTTGCTAGGAATTTCCATCAAGATCCCTTCACTTATATACTCAGTGGTGGAGTTTATCATTTCCTTTCACTATGGAAAAGTTGCCTGTTAGAGTTCCAGCCCTTGGAAAACATCTCCAACCTCACTATGGCTAGCTGCCATCTTGGTTCCATAGGATTATAGAATCATAGAATATCAGGGTTGGAAGGGATCTCAGGAGGTCATCTAGTCCAATCCCCTGCTCAAAGCAGGACCAACCCCCAACTAAATCATCCCAGCCAGGGCTTTGTCAAACCTGCTATTAAAAACCTCTAAGGAAGGAGATTCCACCACCTCCCTAGGTAACCCATTCCAGTGCTTCACCATCCTCTAGTGAAAAAGTTTTTCCTAATACCTAAACTTCCCGCACTGCAACTTGAGACCATTACTCCTTGTTTTGTCATCTGGTACCACTGAGAACAGTCTAGATCTATCCTCTTTGGAACCCCCTCTCAGGTAGTTGAAAGCAGCTACCAAATCCCCCCTCATTCTTCTCTTCTGAAGACTAAACATCCCCAGTTCCCTCAGCCTCTCCTCGTAAATCATGTGCTCCAGCTCCCTAATCATTTTTGTTGCACTCTGCTGGACTCTTTCCAATTTTTCCACATCCTTCTTGTAGTGTGGGGCCCAAAACTGGACATAGTACTCCAGATGAGGCCTCAGACCAATGCCTAATCAAGTGGAATGATCACATCCCTTGATCTGCTGGCAATGCTCCTACTTATACAGCCCAAAATGCTGTTAGCCTTCTTGGCAACAAGCACACACTGTAGACTCATATCCAGCTTCTCATCCACTGTAACCTCTAGGTCCTTTTCTGCAGAACTTCTGCCTAGGCACTTGGCCCCTAGTCTGTAGCAGTGCATGGGATTCTTCCGTCCCAAGTGCAGGACTCTGCGCTTGTCCTTGTTAGAACCTCATGAGATTTCTTTTGGCCCAATCCCCTAATTTGTCTAGGTTTCTCTGTATCCTATCCCTACCCTCCAGCATATCTATCACTCCTCCCAGTTTAGTGTCATCTGCAAACTTGCTGAGGGTGCAATCCACGCCATCCTCCAGATCATTAATGAAGATATTGAACAAAACGAGCCCCAGGACCAACCCTTGGGGCACTGCGCTTGATACCAGCTGCCAACTAGACATGGAGCCACTGATCACTACCCATTGAGCCTGATGATCTAGCCAGCTTTCTATCCACCTGTCATAAATATAAAGGGAAGGGTAAACCCCTTTGAAATCCCTCCTGGCCAGGGGAAAGCTCCTCTCACCTGTAAAGGGTTAAGAAGCTAAAGGTAACCTTGCTGGCACCTGACCAAAATGACCAATGAGGAGACAAGATACTTTCAAAAGCTGGGAGGAGGGAGAGAAACAAAGGGTCTGTGTCTGTCTGTATGCTGGTTTCTGCCAGGGATAGACCAGGAATGGAGCCTTAGAACTTTTAGTAAGTAATCTAGCTAGGTATGTGTTAGATTATGATTTCTTTAAATGGCTGAGAAAAGAATTGTGCTGAATAGAATAACTATTTCTGTCTGTGTATCTTTTTTGTAACTTAAGGTTTTGCCTAGAGGGGTTCTCTATGTTTTTGAATCTAATTACCCTGTAAGATATCTACCATCCTGATTTTACAGGGGGGATTTCTTTATTTCTATTTACTTCTATTTTTTATTAAAAGTCTTCTTGTAAAAAAACTGAATGCTTTTTCATTGTTCTCAGATCCAAGGGTCTGGGTCTGTGGTCACCTATGCAAATTGGTGAGGCTTTTTATCCAACATTTCCCAGGAAAGGGGGGGTGCAAGTGTTGGGAGGATTGTTCATTTTTCTTAAGATCCAAGGGTCTGGGTCTGTAGTCACCTAGGCAAATTGGTGAGGCTTTTTACCAAACCTTGTCCAGGAAGTGGGGTGCAAGGTTTTGGGAAGTATTTTGGGGGGAAGGACGCGTCCAAACAGCTCTTCCCCAGTAACCAGTATTAGTTTGGTGGTGGTAGCGGCCATTCCAAGAACAACGGGTGGAATATTTTGTACCTTGGGGAAGTTTTGACCTAAGCTGGTAAAGATAAGCTTAGGAGGTTTTTCATGCAGGTCCCCACATCTGTACCCTAGAGTTCAGAGTGGGGGAGGAACCTTGACACCACCTTATTATAATCCATTCATCCAGCCCATACTTTAACTTGCTGGCAAGAATACTTCCCCTGTTGCCAAGAACACTGCATGGCCCTTCTCCATGAAGGTATCCTATTCCCTGATGGAAGGATCTGCAAAATATGTAATACAGCCTGAGGTTATTTTAACTTTTTCAGAAAAGTTCTGTGGGGTCAGAGAAGGGATGATGGCAATCTTCCCCCTCCACCCAAACACACACACAAGCTGGATCCCACCTCCAGCCTGTCCCAACTTCAGCGCTGATCCATACATAGAGATCTCTGTAGAGTCCATGGCGTGGCAGGGGCAGCACAGAAACTCTTACTTAGTTAAATAAAATATCTTATTTTACATCTGTCTTAGGGTTGCAGAATTCTAGCCAATTTACTTAAATTCGAGCTAATCCTATTATACCTCACGTTTATATAACTATAATTTCAATCGTTGTAATTAAATAGACTACACAATAACTGATATTAAAAAAAATGTGAAGCATGTTCCTCAGAGTTATTACTTAACCTAGGTCAAAGGCATTTTCTTGTGAATGGATCCCTATTGTTTTCAAGCAAGTATATTAAAATATAAAAACCTGTAGCAGAAAAATGATTAAAATAATACACAAGGTCATGAAAAACATCTTTCCCAATTTAATCTCAGATAGTTGCATTTTCAAATAATCCATGCACCTGAAATATAGTAAACACTTTGGGGAGTATTTGAACCACTTTTTGTGTTTGCACAATCTCAAGTACATTGCAACACTATTGGAAGGTAATATGTAATACTAATTGGATGTCAATCTTGTGGAGGTCTTGTGTTGCTGTTTCAGCAGATTGGCATTTGAATGCTATCACTACAGTGAATGGCACAATATAAGAAGCTACAGGCAGCCTTAAGAAAGGGCTAGAATGAACCCTTCTGAGGGAGTATAGTGAAGCCATCACATCTCAGAAAATGCCTTAGAAAACTGAAACAAGTGTTCTAGCTGAAACATGAATGCTAAGCACGTAATCACTTATGGAGCCAGTGACTCCCAGCAGCGAGTCCTAGAGCACAGCTTCTGAGCCATGTCTTAGGAAGGTGCAGCAAGCACTCTCATATGCTATGGATCTGCAGTTGTGGCACTCTTTGGATATAGTAATTAAATTACTGTCCGGCCTCAGAACAGCCATGTGTTGCAGGCAGAGCAGGCATTGTTGATACTAAGAGTAAGCACAGTAGGAGAAGAGCAGGAAGACAGTGAATATCCCTTTGTTATTGCATTAAGAGAATAAATACTAAAAATCCCTCATCTTGTTTCTCTGTTCTATTCATTATTATACATACCTCTTTCTTACTCATTTCCTCCCTATACTGCACAGTCCCAGTCTTTTCAGTCTTTTCTCATATGAAAGTGTCTCCAGCCCTCTAATAATTTTCAGTGCTCTTCAAGACCCTACTAATTTCTGCTTTATGTTAATTGAAATAGGATGACTGGACACAAACTGTATTCCAGGTAAGGGACTACCATTTATTTATATATTGCTGTGTTATTTTCTACCATCTCCTTTATGCATCATAACATTTTGTTTGTTTTAAGACCTCCACAGCACACTTAACAGAAGTGTTTGTTGATCTGTCAATGGTGCTGCCTGGATTTTTCTCTGGAGTGGTTACAGTTCATTTAGAACTCAGACATGCATGAGTAGGTCACATTATTCCTTCCAATATGCCCCTTTCTCAGACAATTTCATCCACTTTCATGCTGCCCATTCACCAAGGCCCCTTTGAATTTCTTCACTCATTCTATGTGTCTTGATGAATCCAAATACTTTAATATTGTCTTCTGTTAATGTAACCATCTCAATATTCTCCCAGATCATTAGTTAATGTATCCAATGATATACACTGTCCTCGTACAAAACCTTGGCTCATCCCATCTTTACCATGTTGAAAACCATCTATTTATTCCTGCTTTTTGGATGAAATCCTGGCCCCAATGGAATCAAAGGGAGTTTTGCTATTGACTTTTATGGAACCAGGTTTTCACCCTTTGTTTTCTGTCCAGGTCTGTCACCGCTGAAGATTGAGCCCAGATGACAGATCTAAATATATATTATTCTGTATGAAAGAAAAAAACAGAAACAAGAGAATAACTTGTGTCAGCTGATAGCTCATCAGCCAGGGGAAGCAAGGGAGAAAATCTTCTTCCCAGCACTTAGGAGGGAGGCACAAACATCAACGAAGAAGGGTGAGGAGAAGGAAGGAAGGTGAAGGAAATCAGGAGTCTATCAAATGAACCTGATATTTGTGAGCAGAGGAAGAGGAAATGGGAATGTTTACGAGGAACCAGGAAGAAGGGAAAAGGGAGAGAGATCATTTAGATATATGAAGGAGATGGCTATGAAATAGCACACAGATGCATTATAATGGTGGGAGTGATAACAGATTCATGTGAATTAGCAAGTTTGCAGTTAAAGATCAGCTCCTGTGCTGGTTTTCTTGGTGATCATAATTTTTAAACTACATTGTATTGTACCCAACATTCTGCACTATCAGAAGTAAAAGTTAAAAATAATCACTTTTGTTCCGTAATGAAAAATCATTCATCTTATTTCACAACAAGCAAACATCAGCACCAGTAAAGATAATGGATGAGCTGTACTAGAGGCAATAACATGAACAGGGAAGTACAAAAATTCTTGGCCAATTATTTAACCTTACAGATAGATGATGGATAATCCTTAATAGTATAGGGTTGAGTGGAGTGCTTGGCATTGAAGTTAGTCTAAATTAATCTTTTAAAAATGTTTGTTGGGTCATCTGACAGGCTCCCACTCACTGCAAAGTCCCAGAATGCAGTGCATAGTCTCTAGCATTTTTATTCCAATACTGCCATTTTGTAACCTTTTGGATATAACAAAATATAACAATAATGCTTTCTCAGGCACAGCAGTGATCAGAAGGTGGCCAGCAGCATGTCAAAGGGATATCAAAGAGTTAAAACAATAATATTAAAAAAACCTTCACAGTTTTCAAATCAGAGCAATATGCCTACCAAATATCCTTCCCCATAGTGACAAATAGGCCAGATACCTTGTTCCAATGAAATTTCTGAAAGCTCTGATGTCTATACATGAAGCATCATGATATGCTGGAGTGATAAGAGACAACTAGTGAAACTTCCTGGGATCTAAAAAGAATGATTATAAAGAATTACTTATAAGAATGATGGCCCTCTGCACATAACTATAGGATTAACTTATTTTTGACATAAACCAATAATTTTGCACTTCACCTTCAAAGCTATTTTTGGCTTTTGGAGCTTCCCTAACCTTTTAGTTCTCTCCATTACCTTCTCCTGAAAAAGTAGTTTAAATGCAATAATATTTTGATTTATAGCTTACAGTCTATTGGGTCTGTTGGGTGGATTAATAATAAGACTTTTTCAATAAGGGGAGAGAGAAGTCCAGTGAAGTTCTTTTCAGAAAGGAGAGGAAGTTGACCTTACAACAGAAGAAACATGTTCCATAAGTCATCACCCAAACAGAGCAAAAGGACAAAAACCTCTTCCTCCATCTGATTCATTCTCATTTGATTAACTCACGGCTTCCAGTCTTTGCTGGCATTATGCTGCCTTGTCACCGGCACTTGTCCTCAAGATCCTTGCTTCTAATTCATAAACAAGAATCTCAGGTAGGAATAGAGAGGGTATTTTACCTTTGTATTGGGAACTGCTGTGACCGCTGTTGGAAAACTATATCTAGTTCTGATACCCACAAATAAAGAAGGATATTGATATGTTTGGAGAGGGTTTAGAGAGGAGCCATGAGAATGATTAAAGGATTAGAAAACATGTCTTAAAGTAAGAGACTCTAGGAGCTCAATCTATTTAGCTTAACAGAGAGAAGGTTAAAGGGTGACTTGATTCTAATCTAAGTGCCTACATAGGGAACAAATATTTATTAATGGACTCTTCAGTCGAGCAGAGGAAGGTATAACACAATACAATGGATGGAAGTTGTAGCTAGGCAAATTCAGACTGGAAATAAGGTGTACATTTTTAAGTGACAGTAGTAGTAATTCTTCTGATTTCAGTGGCCTTTGCACTTAGCATACACAACATGAAAAGTGAGATGGTGGATAAGGTATACACATTCTACAGTAAGGCATGACCGGCCTCCCAGTTCCATACTTCAGTCACCTCCAGTCAAGAGTAACTCCCTATAAGTGTAAAGATTATCAGAGACTCTACAGCAGCTTGTGGCTGTCAAGTTGACTGCACTGGTAGTATATGGGTCATCTCAGGACCCATATGTAAATCCATGGTAGAGATCATCCTCGAATTGAGGGGTAGTATTAACTAATGATGTAGTAGGGTCTGAGGTACCTTGAATATTAAATGTTTTATTTAACATCAAATTTTGACCAATTCTTTAGATCCCAATTTCTGGGGCTAGATTCTCAACCCCACTCCAGCTATTCTCTACATTTTCTGCAGTTCAAAAGGGTGATATACCAATATGTAACCAATATAACCAATATGTAACCAATATGTTTCTTGAGTAGGTGCTCTCTCTTTTCTGCTTAGGTAGTGAATTGGTTGTCACACTAAAATATTTTAAAACAATGGAACTTTCACGTATATATCCCATATCTGTGAAAGGGAAATAACTAGCCAGGACTGTTTTTGCACAATGTTATGTATTTAACAAATTTCCAATGATGTCAAATCCTAGACTATGTCATGTGCCCTCAGAAAATGGGCCATGCAGATCACCTGGTGGGGGGAGGGGGTGGCAGAATATACTTTTCGATCTCAGGGCATGGGGCTCCAGCACAGCTTTTCTGCTGCCACTACTACACCCCATGTAAGTCTCAGCCTTCCCCTCATCCCTCCCACCATCGCAGTCATGCTCTAAGTGGAAGAGTTATCAAGGACAGCTCTGCTGCACACAGTGATTGTCAACCCATTCTGCAATCACTCTGTGACCTCCTCAACCTTATCATGAAGCAGAACCTTGGCAGCTGCACTGCTTTGCACCTGTGGGATGGAGCAGGCAGCTTCGGCCTTCCATCCTGTGCAAGTTTGGGAACATCCATCTTCAGAAGTTGTTGCATAACAACTATCTCCTTCAAAAACATCTTTTTGCCATAGCAAGAACATTCACAACACCGGCATTGAATCTACCTAAATGCATTCCTCCCCCCCAACCCCCCAGAAAAAAAAACCTCACCAAGAAGCAAAAAATAAAAACAAACAAACAAAATTCTGTAACAAACAAACAAACAAATTAAGCAACACAAACAAATGAAAATATCCCAAACAGTGTTTTCATTTAAAGGAAAGAGCACCAGAAATTCCATGAAGTCCACTGAGGACTTTTGATGTTACTGTTGATATTATATGAAAGATATTCAGGTACTATGGTGATGAGCTTTAGTATAAAACCCTAATATGGATCCATGTACCTGTCGAAGGAGATGGAGGGATTTATCCATTTGTTTAATTTTATATTTCTTTTTGAGCTTTCACTTCTGCAACCCTTCAATAGCTCTTACTTTTTACTCATGTAGAACTCATTAATTGGTAGTTGAAAAAAAATGGAAAATTTTCTGTTGAAAGACGCAGTTTTGCCAGTGTTGAAATATTTTTCAGGAATGTGTGAATTTCAACAAAGTTTTCAATCGGAAGAAGGTTTTTTTTTTACTTTCTCTTTTCATTTCAATAAGGTGGGAGTCATTTCGGCTTTATCATCTTGATTAATTTTGGTTAGGCTTTTATATTATATCAAAATATTAAGTATAATATATGTATACATGATATGTACATATAATGTATACATATATAATATCCTATATTTAATATTAAGGTCAACACAAAATGAATTGAAATATAATGTTTCAACATTATCAAAATGAATCACTTCAACATTATCCAAAAAAATGTTAACAGTGGATCCAAATTTTTTGTTTTAATTTTCATTCCACTGGAAATTCATTCATTTTGGATTTTTTGTTCCAATTTGGAATGAAAAAAATTAAGAATTTTCTGCAGAATGGAAATTCTAGCTTCTAAACAGCTTTCTTCATCATAAATACCCTGTTGTGGTGGATTTTATTAGCCAAAGATTTGTAAGAGTCTATGGAAATGAACATATTATTTCTGTTTCCATTCAGCATAACATTCTAAAGACTCTAGCCAGGGACCATCTCAAAGTTCACAATCCCCAAGGAAAAGGAATGTGAACTTTGATAACAATGTAACATTTCAAACTGTGTATAGCACTCTTTCAATTTGACTACATTTGAATTAATTTGTGGATTTACTCCCAAGTGATAATCTTAGCCTGATCTTTGACTTTCCATGGACACTCATTTTTTTCCAGTGATATTTTTATGTTCCATGTTATGGTTGGTTCACTTCTTCAACTGAATTCATTTGGTGGGAAAGACACTCCATTGACTTCAAGGAAGCTATACTGATTTACAGAAGGCCCCGTAGTGGTTATTTTCTATGTGCCCCTGAATCCTTGCTGTAATTGTGTGTAGTGTTTATAGTATTTAGAAAATAAAACATTTTAAAGTGCCAGATTCTGACACTCCTATTCACAATAAGTTACACATTACTTTGGAAGTTGTCCCATTGAAATCAGTGGAACTATTCACAGAGTAAGGTACTACTTAGTATAAGGGCAGCAGAATTTGGTCCTAATTACAAAACAACTTGTACTAATTTAGGCTAAGTATGAAACACAAGTTAGCAAAAGAAAATTCAGAGTTAAGGCAGTATGAGCTTGTTGAATCTCCTAGTCATATCTCCTTGTGAATAGTTATAGCAGAAGAGAGAGGCCTATATGATGCCCTTTCTTGAAAAACAGCTCAGAAGAAACTATACATTTGAAAGCTAATTGTTATGTTGTCAAGTGCAAAGACAAAGCCCATTGTCTAGAAGCAAATGCTACAGATATTCTATTATGAGCTCAGATTGTTATAATGTACACCTGTGACAAATGAGAGCAAAACATAACCATTCTGATTTGGTAACATTTTATAAGTGACCACAAGGTGTGAGGCACTGAAGAATCAGGCTCAGGAAATTGGTGTAGCAGTGCAGTGGCACATTTAACCACTAGAGGAGATGGACAAGAGGATCCAGGCAAGACTGAATCTACAGGACAGCCTGAGCAAGTCTGCCAAGGTCACAAAGACTAAGGGCTAGAATAAAAACAAAAAGGCTTGGGAAAACCCAACCCCTATTTACTCCTCTCAATATATATATAGAGAGAGACTCCCTCTAGTGGTTATATATATGTGTATATATATATAGTGACAAAGCTCTGTCCTTGCCTCCGTGGGTCCCACATTTCCTGGCAGATTTCGCTAGCCTCAGAGGCTCACTGTGACCCTCCATTTAACCCTTCTTTCTCTAGAGACAAGGGTCACAGTCTACTGAGCCATTTTCATCATAAGCCAGCAAGGGAGGTGAGGAGAAGTTATCCTTCCTTGCACAGTCTCTGTTGTCTCCCAGTCTCAGTGATTAATCAGGAGGCAAAGGAATCGGGGGAGCCCAGGCCCACCCTCAACTCCAGGCCAGGGACCCTAATAGTATCAGCTATGGTAGCTGACCTTTTAGAAACATGACATGTACAATTCCCTGGGCTACTTCCCCCACAGCAGCCCTCACTTCCTCAAGCTCCACTTCACCCTTACCTCAGGGCCTCCTTCCTTGTGCCAGATATGGTGTGTACTACTCAGCCTCTCCACCAGCACAACTTCCTCCCACAGCTCCTGACATGTACACCCACCTGATGGGCTGGGAGGCTTTTAACTAGTTTCAGCCAGCCCCTGATTGGCTTCAGGTGTCCCAATCAACCTAGCATTTTCCCTGCCTTCAGGAAAGTTCTTAATTGGCCCCAGGTGTCTTAACTGACCTGGAGCAGCTGCCATTTCACTTATCCTGGTACCAGGGATTTGTTTAGCCTGGAGCTTATATATCTATCTCCCGCTACTTTTCTATAGCTAGCTGGCCTTGCCAGTGTGGTGAAGGGCAGGAGGAGAAAAAATAAAGGGACACTGAAGGTATATTTTGAGAGAGAGAGAGAGAGAGAGAGAGAGAGAGAGAGAGAATGAATAAGGTCAAACTGAAAGGGCAGAAATGAGATTGGGGTGCCGAACAAGAATGAGTGAAGAAGGAGAGCAATTGGGAAGGTGAGATGTTGAAAAAAAAAAACATGTAGGAAGGTGAGAGAGAACTCAACACAGAAAAATACTATATATTACAGAAAGTATAAATATGAGGGAAAACAGAAGGAGGAGGAAGGGATACAATGGTATATAGATGGATAGGAAAAAAAGGAGTAAGGAAACTACTCCTAAGAAAAAAGGAGGAAGGAAAAGGATTAAGAACAATCACAAGGGACAGGTACTATTTTTAAAATATTATTGAATAGGCATAATGTTAATGATACCATTCTCAATGTGCTGGCCACACTGGATGTAAATTACCTGGTGAGTATTACACCAGGAATAAATACATTTGAAATTGTGGCACATAGTTAATATTCATGGCTTTAGATATAAAGATGATGCATGCACACAAATAGGATAACCATATTCAGCAAATTTATAACTTTTCCATTGACGCCTTACATGACATACTTTATATAAGATTTGTAGCAATTGTCTATCAGTGGCAATACTAGCTATATAAATGGTCATGTTTTGATCATACGGCAGCACACAACCCCTCTCCCATTTTGCTGTTTTCGGCTCTGTTGTACACCGTAACATTTTTTGGGTGGAGGTGGGGGGCAGCCGGGGTTTGAAATGTAGTGACTTTATTGTGTTAGCAGTGGAGATTTTCAGTCATAGTATTAGAAGCAGTAATGATGTCCTGTGCTGGGCCATATGTCTCCCATGGCTAGCACATGATTTTTGACGGTGGGAAGGGATAGCTCAGTGGTTTGAGCATTGGCCTGCTAATCTCAGGGTTGTGAGTTCAATCCTTGAGGGGGCCATTTAGGGATCTGTGGCAAAAATTGGGGATTGGTCCTGCTTTGAGCAGGGGGTTGGACTAGATGACCTCCTGAGGTCCCTTCCAACCCTGATATTCTATGATTCTATGATCACCTGCAGTTCTGAGGTCATTGACAGGGGACTGTGTGTGTTAGTACACATGGATAAAATGTTGAAAGTTAAGGATACAATAGCAATACCTGTGGGTGAAAGAGTTAAAATAAGACCAAAAAAAGAAAAGGAGAAGGAAAAGAAACAGAGTAACAGCTCTGTGAACCTTGAGGAGGAAAGATGAGCAGTAAAAGGAAGCAGTTGTGGGGAGAGGTACTACAGATAACTGAAGTGGTACAATGAATGAATGAGAAATGATCTCTGTATCTGCATTAATATAGGCAGAGATCCCCCATAAGGTGACAAATTAAAGCTTTGCCTTCACTCTTCACTGGCCTTCATGTCCCTTGTGGCACTGATTGGCGTGTAAGAAAGGACTGCTCCAATGGCTGATTAGGTGCAAATGAAGAGCATGATCTGTAAGCTATTGGGGGATAGGATGAATAGCATAATGAGTCTTTTCTGCCTTCTCCAATAAAGTGTTGGAAATAAAATAAAGGGGGAAAGAATGAAAATTTGAAGAGAAGGAGAGAGTGGGGAAGAGGAGAAGGGAAAAAACCATTAGACTCATGCACAATGAGATGCAGGAGGAGAAGAGTGGTGTTAACATGAATTACTAATATTCCTGAAGTGTTTGCAGATCAAGAATAACAACAATATTCTAAGATCAGATCAGTTTAAAATCTTTAAAAATCTTAATGATTCCCAAAGCATTTATTTCCTTCATGAAATTTCCTGGACTTTCAAAATTGAATCTGTGGAAGAAAATTACTGCCCTCTGGGCAATCCCCACTGGCTTTGTAACCATGTGCAATGCCTAGAAGGCACTTGAGAAATGTGAATAGACCAAAAGATAGGCAGAGAAAGAAGATAAATATCAAAATGTTTTAAAAATTTGTTACATTACAGTTGAAGGTACTGAAATTGAACTGCAAATATACTTAAATTGCATTCCATAAAAACAGAATCCGACAAGAGAAGACAAAAAAGGTTTTGAAAATGAGGAGATAATGAACTTTTCTGGATATTGATCAATCATGATGACTAGAATTGAAAGGGCAACTGTAAAGAGTGATGATTAATATTATGAGTACATGGCTAAGATATGGAGATAACATACACTGGAGTTTTTACAACTGCTTTAAAAGACCATACATTAAGATATTTATGTTGTCCTGTAAACTAAGCACAGTGCTTTGCATGTATGTACACACAAAAATATACACTAAGGCACATTCCTTGTCCCGATGTGGTTAAAAATCGCAATAAGATAGGACAAGGAGATCATAAAGAGGAGAGAGTGATCGGCAGTGTCATGGAGCAGATCGATCAAGGTGCAGGACCAAAAAGATAAATCAGTGCAACAGGATCTTTCCATCAAATCTGATTTTTGTTTATTGATTTTTTTTAAAAGGATTTTCTTAGCAAGAACCTTTTATTCCAAACCGAGATTTCCACATGCATCAGAAAAGAACTACAACTATAATTTAGGACTTGAGTTTTATTATGAAAAACTGGATTGATTACTACATTATGGAGTGACAGGAGGGTTTCCACAGTTTAGGTTGCAAATCAGTCCCCTTTAAAAACATTGTTTTTCACTTCTCCCTAAATTCTACAAATAACAGCCCATAAGGATGAAAATTGGTAGGTTGACCTGGAGGTACTATTTTTCTACCAAGTTTCAGAGTAGCAGCTGTGTTAGTCTGTATTCGCAAAAAGAAAAGGAGTACTAGTGACACCTTAAAGACTAACCAATTTAGTTGAGCATAAGCTTTCATGAGCTACAGCTTCACATACAATGGGGAATGTCACATACAATTCACATATTCTGGGGAGCTCCAGAATTCTAATTCTAATTCAACCCTCTCCACTCCATATCTAGTGGGTACTCACTATAGGACAATTCTTATGCTAGTTTTGCTCATCCATAATTCAAAAAGAACATAGCATAGAAACATGAATGGAGCCCCCATCCTGGGACTGCATGAATGGCTTGAACCCCATGGTCTGGAAGGAAGGTATTTGGGGCTATCTTTGGGATTCACAGCTGCAGCTAGTCAGTCTAAATATGACAGGTGAAGAAGCTAACAGAAAAGGAGTACTTGTGGCACCTTAGAGACTAACCAATTTATTTGAGCATAAGCTTTCGTGAGCTACAGCTCACTTCATCTCACGAAAGCTTATGCTCAAATAAATTGGTTAGTCTCTAAGGTGCCACAAGTACTCCTTTTCTTTTTGCGAATACAGACTAATACGGCTGTTACTCTGAAGAAGCTAACCTGGCTGTGAGGGCATTTTCAAAGAGCCAGCTGAAACTAGCTAGCCATTAGAGGGGATTGGGGAATCATCTTTGTCTCCTCATCCATGTCTCATCACATCTGTAAGTTTGCATTTGAAGCAGGTTCATTTGAAAGAGACTTGCAGTGAGGAAGCTGAGGATGTATGCTGGAAGTAGGAGAGGACAATTTCTGGAGAAAGAATACTTAAGAATGTAAGAAGAAAATAGAAGGAGCATGGTTGGCCTTCTTGTGGCAATGTCTTCCATTTTCCCTGCATATACCCTTCCCTTCAGTCTTGTGCATCTATGCCAATTTTCAGGCTCCTCTCTGAATGCTTCTCCACTATGCTGCCCAGAGGGATGTGTGGGGCAACTGCTCAAAAGGAAACAAAGGGTAGGAATAAATGCTAAGTTTTCAGAATGGAGAGAGATAAATAGCAGTATCCCTCAGGTGCCTGCACCAAGACCTGTACTATTCAGCATATTATAAATGATCTGGAAAAAGAGGTAAACAGTGAGATAGCAAAATTTTCAGATGATATAAAATTACTCAAGATAGGTAAGTCCAAAGCTGACTGCAGAGTTACAAAGGGATTTCAAAACTGGGTAACTGGACAAGAAAATGGCAGATGAAATTAAATGTTGATAAATGCAAAGTAATGCACATTGGAAAACATAATCCCAACTATACGTAAAAAATGATGGGGTCTAAATGAGCTATGACCACTCAAGAAAAAGATCAGGGAGTCACTGTGGATAGTTCTCTGAAAACATCTGCTTAATGTGAAGCAGCAATAAAAAGTGTTGGAAATCATTAGGAAAGGGATAGACAATAAGACAGTAAATATCATGATGTTACTATGAGTATGTCTACACTACGAAATTAGGTCGAATTTATAGAAGTCGGTTTTTTAGAAATCATTTTTATATATGCGAGTGTGTGTGTCCCCACAGAAAATGCTCTAAGTGCATTAAGTGCATTAACTCGGCGGAGTGCTTCCACAGTACCGAGGCAAGCGTCGACTTCCGGAGTGTTGCACTGTGGGTAGCTATCCCACAGTTCCTGCAGTCTCCGGAAATGAGATTCAAAAGTTCGCAGTTCTTTTCCTGTCTACCTGGCCAGTGCATCTGAGTTGAGAGCACTGTCCAGAGCGGTCACAATGGAGCACTCTGGGATAGCTCCCGGAGGCCAATACCGTCGAATTGTGTCCACAGTACCCCAAATTCGACCCGGCAAGGCCGATTTAAACGCTAATCCACTTGTCGGGGTGGAGTAAGGAAATCAATTTTAAGAGCCCTTTAAGTAAAAAAAAAGGGCTTCATCATGCGGACGGGTGCAGGTTTACATCGATTTAACACTGCTAAATTCGACCTAAAGTCCTAGTGCAGACCAGGGCTATATAAATCCCTGGTATGCCCACATCTTGACTGCTGTGTGCAGTTGGTCACCCCATCTCACAAAAAAATATATTAGAACTAGAAACGGTACAGAAAAGCGCAACAAAAATGAGTAGGGGTGTGGACCAGCTTCTGTATGAGGAGAGATTAAAAAGACTGGAACCATTCAGCTTAAAAAAGAGATGATTAATGGGGGATATGACAGAGGTCTACAAAATCATGAGTGGTGTGGATAAAGTAAATAAGGAAACATTATTTACTCCTTCACATAACACAAGATCCAGGGGTCACTTGATGAAATTAATAGACTGCACCTTATGTTAAAACAAACATAAGGAAGTACTTCTTCGCGTGACACACAGACAACCTGTGGAACTCATTGTCAAGGGAAGTTGTGATAGCCAAAAGTAAAACTGGGTGCAAAAAAGCATAATACAAGTTCATGGAGGATAGATCCATCAACAGCTATATCATGGGGTGTATCTATCCCAGGCCAGCCAGCAACCAAAGAGTTAATACAGGCACTGCTGGCCACTGCTGATTGGCCATCTCACAGCAGCTGGGAGGAATGAGCAGGCTGGAGAAAGGAGCTCTTACCATCATGCTACTAAAGAGCTGCCCAGAGACAGCCCAGAAGGGGATGAACTGATTGACAGGCTGGAGAGCCTGCAGAGATCCAGGGGAAGGTAGGAAGGAGCTCAGGGCACTGTCAGATTCAAAGAACTTTGATGCTACTTATCTAGCTCAAGGACCCTGAGCTGGAACCCAGTGGAGTGGGTGGGCCTAGATTCCTCTACTAAGCCCCTGATGGGCTTGGGAGTGAAGAAAGGGTTTTCAGCTTCCTGGGGACCAAAAATAGACTGACAGCCCCACTAGGCTGTATGCGCCCAGGGCCTGTGCCAAGCTTGGTTAGAGGGGGTGCCATTGCACAGATGCATCACCTCACAGGCTATTATCCAAGATTCTCAGAGATGCAACCCCATGCTCTGGGTGTCCCTAAGCCTCTGATTGCCAGATGCTGGGACAGGCCGACATGAAATGGATCACTCAATAATTGCCTTGTTCTGTTCATTCTCTCTGAAGCATTTGGCATTGCCCACTGTCAGAAGACAGGATACTGGGCTAGATGGACCATTGGTCAGACCCTATATGGCTGTTCTTATGTTCTCATGCAGAATAGGGTTGTGCTAGGAGGATGGGGGTAGGGGTGGGGCAAAGGAAAGAATGGAGTTGTTGTAGGATAGTTGGTCAGTAAACAATTTTTCCATGTGGAAAATGTCAACCAAAAAGATATTTTTACTTCATATTTGTTGACATTTTTCTTCTAAAATTTTCAGGCTTTTATTGACAACTCAATGATTTTTGATAATAACATTTTTGTTTTGTTGAAACAAACATTTTCTTCCATAAAAAAGATGTTGATGGAAAATTTTGGCCAATCAGTAGTTGGGGGGCTCTTACGTCCAGCAGCCATTTCAGGAAAGCAAGCTGGGGACGGTGCAGATGGAGCAGGCGAGCACAACACTGCCCTGTCTTCTCCATCTGACCTGGCTGACCCAAATGGACACTAAGAAATGTTGGTCACAAATCAACATTTCAAACTGGGGTAACTTTATAATGACTTCACAACAATTAGAGCAATTTTCATCCAATTTTATAGAAGATAAGTTCTCCTTTGCCTTTCATGTAAAGGCATCTATGTTCAGGTCAAACCAAGTATGTCAGCTGAAGTTACAAGTGGGGAAAATAAAAACAGGATATAACCGACTGCCAGGGGTTAACTCAACTGTGAGCAACCTGTGGCCCACGGGCTGCACGCGGCCCATCAGGGTAAACTGATTGCGGGCCGCGAGACATTTTGCTGACATTGATCGTCCACAGGCATGGCCCCCCACAGATCCCAGTGGCTGAGGTTTGCCATTCTCAGAATAATGTGTTCAGACTTTTCTGTCTGGATTGTTCTGATAAATATCTTGTTCCAGCTTTACAGTGTACTTTGCCAAGAATTTCTGTTCGGGCTCTTTGGAATTTTTCCAGTATTTCAATCATGACATCCAGAAATACCTCTCATAGTTTTATGCTATTTTTTTCTTTTTCCACTCTTTTTGTGGGCTGTTGCCCTTGAAGGTTCTAGTTAAATAGAGAAGGATGATTGTACTGTAATGCTGTACTATATGTATTGCACTATACGTATTATACTATGACTATACTGGTAGTGCTGCAGTACTAGCAGAGTGAGTGAAAGAGTCAACTCTGCAATATCCCATCTCTATTACTCTTAGAGAGAGAAGCATATGTTTGGAAAAATGTGTCTACTTTCTCTAATGAATATCTCATGATAGAGGTATTTTTACTTAGACTGTATAAATAGACAACTCTTGCAAATTGGATTACTCTGTGTTGAATGTCTGCCTGATTTTAATATTTGTTATTGGAGGAAAATGTACTTTTTAAAACTCAGTCTCGAGAAAACCAAATTACTGATTGTCAACATAAGCCTGAATCTGTGGGTTTTAATATTCCTTTGTTTGGTGCCATCAGCATCTATGGCTTTTCATTTTAAATGCTATTTATTTCTTTATTTCTTTACTATTAGTTTTAAGTAGTAAACCCAAAAAGAACCTATCCCAGGCTCTCGGCCTCTTTGACAAATAGATAATTAACAACAAAATCAAACACAGAACAAAACTAAATGTAGCAAACCAACAGTCTTTCTCAGCCAAAGAAACCAGTTCATAAATCCAACACTTCCTCATCTCAACTCCTGCAAATGCTTAATTTTCCCCAATAAAAATCGATATTTCCACCATACCCCTTTCTATTAACGCTTCTTAAATTCCTTCCCAAATTTTTCTACTATCCTTTGAGTCTCATCTTTATTACCTTATAAGTCATTGTCTTCATCATCTGCAGACTCTTACTTCTGTAGGTCCTTATCTCATAATCTCAGATGTTTTGATACATGGAGCCCATCTTGTTAATTCTCACTTGAACCTCTGTAGCTCCGTTCTACTTCGTAATTTAAAAGCACCTCCATGGTATTAAAAAACTCATTTAATTTAAACATTGGGTTAGTCAGTGGATACTAGTTGTTACCCATTTAAATGCCCACATCATAGATTTGAAATGAAATGGAAGACAATGGATATAAGAGCAGTTTGAGGTACTGGCCTGAGACTTTGTGATTATTTCTTAGAAGATGAGGGTGAAATATTATGTAACATTTCTTAACTTTATTGTGTTTACCGGGCCACCTTAAGAACCTACAAAGATCTAAAAACTTAATACTTCAGAAAAAGTAGAATGTTTAAGGAAAAATTAACTCACCCTGATCCATGTATATCATCAGGTGCCCATTTTGCAAACTGATATACAAAGACAGGCCATCTGCTTTTCTGTAAGTCCAATTGAAGTAAATGGGATGCTAAGCTGACGCAAGGGTCTGACTGCATGGATCAGCTTTCAGGACTGGCACCACATTCATATTTTAAAATGACAGACCTGATTTTTGGAATTGGACAAAGCATGGAGGAGGATTCTGCTGGGATTTCAGGCTTTTGCCTGTCTTTGTGCAAAAACACTGTTTTAGCATTAGCAACATCTCCAATCCAGGTGTGTCATTTAGTCTCCATAAATATCTTCCTAGCCGTTTGTAGGTTGACTTTTGTTGCAATACTTAATTACATTTTGATAACATAAACCTTAAATTCTTAAATCCTCACATGAAGATATTTCTCTATAGCGTTTCAGAATTACAGTAAAGATGACACTATAAAGCCTAAAACAAATATGCATATGAATTTATCACATTATATAGTTGAATGTTTTATTTAAAGTGACCACCATGAAATATGTTAACACTTGGCATAGCTGTTAACACAAAATATTTTTTTAAAAATCAATATGTATTTGCTAAATTGAAAATAGTCATTTATTTGGCATACTGCTTGCATCACTTCTCTTTTGAGCTTTATTAAAGTTCTTAATGTTAAAAAGATTTTTTTCTTTGCTTAAGAAAAAAAAAAAGCAGTATTTAAAGGCTATTTGCTATTTATACACTTCCATTAAGAAGGAAATGAGTAGAAATGCTTTCAATTGAAATGGTAATAGGAAGAAAAAATAACTTAATTTTCCATGAAGGAAAAGTCATTTCTGCTTATTTCAAGTATCTGTATGAAACGGTATTCTTCGCATCAAGATATTTTTAAAAAAAATAATAAATCCATATTTTCTTCTCTTACTAATCAATATGGCTTTCATAGATAGTGTCAACTATCATGAATACTTGTCATTTCTTTGCACTCTTCAATAAAAGCATGTATGAATGGTACAGAATTTATATTGACTGGAATTCAGGTTAATAATAATAGTGGAAAACTATTTTCTTATGCTCTGAAAAATTTACTGAACTGTAGGATATAATGCCTAAAGAAATATAGGGGTAATGCAATTATGGCCTGACCCAAAGCTCATTGACATCATTAGGGGTATTTCATAGTTTTTAATGGGCTTGGGATCAGGCCTTTATTGCACACTAGAAGTCATTTTTTAGTAAAAAAAGACACAGTTGTCAGCTAGAAACTAAAAATTCCACACTACTCTATCCAGGCTTATTAAACACATTACATGAACAAAGACAGAGTATAAGGCCAGAAGAGACTACTGGATCATTTAGTCCTGGGATTGACAACCTTTGGCCAGGCCAATGGGGGCTGCGGGAAGTGGTGGCCAGCACATCCCTTGGCTCACACTGCTTCCCGCAGCCCCCACTGGCCTGGAGCAGCGAACCGCAGCCAGTGGGAGCTGCAATTGGCCGAACCTGCGGATGCTGCAGGTAAACAAACTGTCCTGCCCCACCAGTGGATTTCCCTGATGGGCCGCATGCCAAAGGTTGCCGATCCCTGATCTAGTCTGACCTCTTTTGTGTCACAAAAGAGCAGCACCACTCAGCATCCACTCACTAAACCTAACAACTAAAATTAATCCAAAGTATTACAGCCCTCAGGAGAATAAACAGTTGTGTGACACAGGTAGAGAATAGGAGGGACCAAGATACATGAGTTCCTAAGGTCCCTGTAATACCAAGGAATTGATTACATGAGATATACCCAGATGATCCAGAGCTAGTGATGGACCAAGGCTCTGAATAGGACTCTGAAGTTTGGTTTTCCATCTGCAATGTTCACCACCACCTACAGATTTTTTTCTAGTTGCTTCCTTTCCTACTAAAAATGTTTGGAGGCCTGACATTTTTGACAATTCAGGCCATTTGCAGCCTTTAGCTGATGTAAAAAGTGACTATATAAATGTGGCAACTGAGGGTATTCAGAGTCACAATAGCTCATTTTACTGAGAAAAGTAAGTTTGACTGCTTTTTACTTCTGTTGCCCCAACTGAGTCAGCACATCACAGGAAGAGTGTGGTGGGTTGTGGTCATTATTATGTTTCAACATAATTCTTCAGTTTATATAAAATAAAAAAAATATAAATTACATATGTACATATATATAAATCAATTGAAGGCTGTGGATTGTATAGAGATAATTGAGGGCTGAATTTGATCTATAGAACCTTGATTACTGGGGCTGATACATGAGAAGAAAGTAACTTGGCTTGCAATGTAGATCCAGGGTGATTTTGTAGGGCTGGCAGTTGGTCGAAAAACAAAGAGTCTGCTTGTAAACTGAGAACATTTGATAAGGAAACCACTGAGGGACAATAAACATAGAACCACACAATACAATTTTACAGAATCACATTTCAGAATAGAACAGTTTTTTTACATCAATCCATCCCTCTTGCCATACATAAAGGAAGACAACATATCTGTGATGAATGAAAAATATATTTTTATGGAATTTTGTCAAGACGTTCAATGGCATGTGTGATGTTATTGACATAAAGTGTGACCGTATAGATCATTGTTGCAACCAAGGTCCTATAGTTGCACCAAATCTTGTACAAAGGAGGTCAAGTAAGGTGTCTATGAATAGGTTGTAATTTGCTGGTTATGATTATGCTGTCTGTATGTGTGTATCATTTTTGTATGTGAAGTTATAAATATGGGCTCTGTACTTGTATTTCAATGTCATTGATACTAAATAGCATTAGTGAAGCATTTGGTCAGCTTCTTGAGAAAGAATTCTTCAGATTAAGTGCCCAATCAAGAAATGCTTAACTGACAATGAACCTTGGGAGACTCCAATCCACATATGAGGAGCTTTCCTGGGAACATTCAAGGTAGCATGTGAGCAATGGCTGCTCTACCTGTAAAGAACTGAGGCATGCAGGGAGATGTGACTTGCTCATGTGACTCCAAACTCCATCTTGCTGCTGTGATTTTCCACAGTAAGAACAAAGGGGTCCTGCCACATGGCAGAGGATATAAACGGCCCCGGAAACCTCTTCATTTTATCTTCAGTCCTGCTTCTGACCTCTGGAGGAATTATGCTTGAAACTGAAGCTCTGAACAAAGGACTGAACGACCCATCCAAACTAGGATGTGTGTGCTCCAGAGACTTCATTGGTTTAAATCAGCAGTAATCCCATCAAGCTTGAAACAAGCCTAAACTACGAATTTTGAAATTGTTGCATGTATTTGATTCCATTTAACCAATTTTAACTCTCATCTATATTTCTTTCTTTTTATGAATAAACCTTTAGATGTTAGATTCTAAAGGATTGGCAACAGCGTGATTTGTGGGTAAGATCTGACTCGTATATTCACCTGGATCTGGGGCTTGGTGCTTTGGGATTGGAAGATCCTTTTTATTTTTTCACTCGGGTATTGGTTTTTATAATCATAGAATCATAGAATATCAGGGTTGGAAGGGACCCCAGAAGGTCATCTAGTCCAACCCCCTGCTCGAAGCAGGACCAATTCCCAGTTAAATCATCCCAGCCAGGGCTTTGTCAAGTCTGACCTTAAAAACCTCTAAGGAAGGAGATTCTACCACCTCCCTAGGTAACGCATTCCAGTGTTTCACCACCCTCATAGTGAAAAAGTTTTTCCTAATATCCAATCTAAACCTCCCCCACTGCAACTTGAGACCATTACTCCTCGTTCTGTCATCTGCTACCATTGAGAACAGTCTAGAGCCATCCTCTTTGGAACCCCCTTTCAGGTACTTGAAAGCAGCTATCAAATCCCCCCTCATTCTTCTCTTCTGCAGGCTAAACAAGCCCAGCTCCCTCAGCCTCTCCTCATAACTCATGTGTTCCAGTCCCCTAATCATTTTTGTTGCCCTTCGCTGGACTCTCTCCAATTTATCCACATCCTTCTTGAAGTGTGGGGCCCAAAACTGGACACAGTACTCCAGATGAGGCCTCACCAATGTCGAATAGAGGGGAACGATCACGTCCCTCGATCTGCTCGCTGTGCCCCTACTTATACATCCCAAAATCCCATTGGCCTTCTTGGCAACAAGGGCACACTGCTGACTCATATCCAGCTTCTCATCCACTGTCACCCCTAGGTCCTTTTCCGCAGAACTGCTGCCTAGCCATTCGGCCACTTGTCTGTAGCGGTGCATTGGATTCTTCCGTCCTAAGTGCAGGACCCTGCACTTATCCTTATTGAACCTCATCAGATTTCTTTTGGCCCAATCCTCCAATTTGTCTTGGTCCTTCTGTATCCTATCCCTCCCCTCCAGCGTATCTACCACTCCTCCCAGTTTAGTATCATCCGCAAATCATTCATCGCCATAAGGAGTGACACTGGTGGTGATATTGGAAAACTGGAGTATCTGAGGGAATTGCTTGTCAGACTTCTGGTTAGCCAGTGGAATAAAACTGAAGTCCTCTCTGTTTGGTTGGTTTGGTGTGCCTTAGTAGTAAAGGACCCCCCAGCCTTTGGCTTTAACTGCCCTGCTCTAAGCAATTTGTCCTGAATTGATACTCTCAGTAGTGTCACACCAAAGGCCTCTTTGTTACAGCATGACAGCAGGAGTTGATGCCAGAGGTTAGTTGAACATGGGGGCTGGCAAGAATAAATGGGGATGGGTAATGAAGGTGGAAAGGCTAGAGTTGGAAGTGAAAACTATAGAAACAATGTTGTTTAGGGAACTAAGGAAGAGCAGGAGGGCTCTTTTGTATAAGTTTATTTATTTTAAAAAAATAGATCCAAGGTAACATTCTCTCAGAACAGCAGGGGTGTTCCCCCAAAACACCAAGGGATGGATTAGGAATCATTTCACCATCAAATTGTTGGTTAAAATCTGACTAGTTGTTGGCTGGGACAAAAGTCATGAGCAGTAAAATAGGAAATAATTTAGAAATAAAAATAGTATTATTAATTTTCTGTGGCTCAGTAGCCTATTTCAAATTATATGAGGGACTCTGTCCAGTGACTATGAACATCACAAATCCATCACAACAGCCGGCATGAACATGTACCCTGGTCTGCCAGCTGCTGCAGAAGGTACAGATATGCAGCCATGGAGAATGAACTGTTTTCTCTTTCTTAGTAGTGACTCCTGATAAAGGTTGAAGGCTGTGAGGAAACTACAATTCCTTAAAATTCTAGTTAATGGCTAGGGAGTGAAATGGGTACAGCGTAGTACTGTAGAATTGTGCTGTATATGATATGAACTGGAGGTTTAATACCATGGAAAGTTTTTCTAGGAGTTCATACTAAAAGTTATCTGGCCCAATGAATGTCCACATTTTTAATTAATTTGGCCAGTTTGGATGCTTGAATGAAATCTCTAAACTATTTTGAGATACATCCTTTGCTACTGGTTAAAGACTCAGATTATGAGAGATTTAGGCCATGTCTGGGCGAGGATTTTAGCTACCAGGGTACCTGCACTGATGCAAACCACTATTTTAGACATGATTTACACCAGCCCAGCTTATCTGGTTTTTAAATCATGCTGCACCAGTGAAAAATGAGTCTGTGCTAGGTTGTAAGCCTGGATGTATTGAAGTCAATAAACGTTTTGTCATTGAGTTAAGTGAGTTGGATTTCACCCTATCACAAGATTTTATATTAGACATACTCTAAACTACACAGCATACAGTCAGTTTTAGACTTAACTCGTACGATCAGTTAGAAGCTGATTGACATGCTTTTTAGTTTATGATTTTTAAATAGCGAGCACCTAATGATTCTGTTTTAAATAGTAAAATACAAAATTAATTTTAAAATAATTGCTTTTGTAACGATGAAGCACATTTACAGAACACTAGCATCTGAGGTAAGGACTCCATGTTTAGTCATGTAGGCCTGGTTTACAGTACAGCTATTTTGATATATGTCTACTTAGGTCAACCTAGCTGAGCATGTATGTACAGTAAAATTTGTCTTTCGTCAATGTGAGCGCCCTGCTGACACAATAACACCAGCTACCTGAATGAGAAAAAGTCATGGTTGACCTACCTAGGTCAATGCAGTGTGAGTGTAGACACTGCATTAGTTGTGTCCATCCTAATAGTCTTGGTGACCAGAGTGACCTAGTGTGACCAGATGTCCCAATTTTATAGGGACTATACCAATATTTGGGGCTTTTTCTCATATAGGCACCTGCTAGCAAGTGTGAAAAATTGAGACGGGGTGGGAGATATCTGATCACCCCAGTCCTCCAGCAGCTATCCTGTAGTGTACCTGCAACAGTGACAGCTCTGGTCACAATTTTGAACTGCCCTGCCTGAGGATCACAGAGATCTGCCTTCCCTCTTTTAAAACCTCTTGCATGTTTTTGAAATGCCTTTTCTTGATAGCCCACCTTGGCAAGCAGCTCACCTTTGTTGTGTATACTTGACCATGCCAGGTCAGACCCACAGAGCTACTCGATGTGCTCCTGCCCGGAGCAGCAAGAAGTCGTGGATCTTCTCACCCTGTGGGGAGAAGAGGCTGGGCAAGCACAGCTATGGAACAGCCGTAGAATATTGGCATTCCTGTGGAGATTGCACAGGGGATGCCGCAGGGGGGCACAACAGGGAAGAACAGCAATGCCGTGTGAAAGCAAAAGAACTTTGCCAGGCATACCATAAGGCAAGGGAGGCAACAAGATGTCCAGTACTACCCCGCAGACCTTTCACTTTTACAATGAACTGCATGTATACTTTACAGTGACCCCACCAGCACCCCACAGATGACTGTAGATACCTCAGAGAAGCCCGAGGTGGAGACCCTGCCATGAGAATTGCAAGGGATGGGGAGAAGATGCAGCATAGGACTCAAGCCTTGCCTCAAACCAGGAACTGCTTGAAACTCTGCTGGAATCAAGCCTGTCCAAACAGGCAAGAGCAAGTGAGCCCACTGATAAAAAATGGAACCCACCCCATCCACAAAGTCACAGAACAAAGGTAGAGTTGGCACCCACTTTTCCATTATTTGGCTTGATGGACTAGGTATGGAGAGGGCTCATGAGGAGTACTTTGTTTATCTCAGTTGGGATGACCCTTATCTTCTTGAGGGATCTCAGTAAAACCTTCATGGAGATACTGTGCAATCCTTTCCTGAAGATATCTAGGGATGGCAGTTTTGTTTCCTCCACTGTGAGAGGAAATTTCCCCATGCCACAATGCAGTGAGTTCAGTTAGCACTGTTGCAGTAAACAGATGAGCAGTGTATGGGCCTAGGTAGCTTCAGGATGCCAGTAGCAGCTAGGTTCTCTGTGCCTTTGTTACCCACAGGAGTAAGATAACATCCAAAATCACCACTGTCTATGAACATCATCATCATGTTCCTATTATGCTTCTGGCCTTTAGGGGAGTGACAAAGCTCCTCCACTCCTGTCTGTTTCTGGCAAATCTTTCAATGGTTACCCAGCTGTGCCCCAGGTTTTTCAGCTCGGCTTCCACAGCTCTTCGCCATGTTGTTTTTGGGTGGCCTCATTTTCACTTGCCTTCAGGTATCCGTCTTATTGCTACTCTGGTGATGGAATCAGTTTCCATCCGAAGAACATGGCCAATCCATCTCCAGCTCCTGCTGGCAATGATGGTGCTCAGATATTCTTGGCTGCACTGTGTCAATAGATCTTAGTTTGAGATTGTTCTGGGCCAAAAGATATGGATGATTTTTCTGAGGCAGGTGTATGGAATGAAGGCAGTTTGGACATGTCATTCTTTCTCATTCCCCAGCATGATGCACTATAAAGTAGTGTTGAAAGTATGCAGCTCTGATAAATCTTGAATTTGATTTTGGTGTATTTTGATGATTTCCAGACTGTATTTAAGTTCCTGAAGGCATTCCTGGCGTTATTGATTTTGTTCTGGATGTCCTGGCTTGTTCCACCATCCTGGCTGATGGTGCTGCCCAAGTTTGTGACTGTTTCTACATTGGTGAAATCATAATCCCCTATCCGTACTCGTGGTGGTGAGGCAATATTAAAGGTCATAATATCTGTCTTATTGTGGTTGATTTTCAGTCCAATTTGCTGGCTGAATGCATTGAGTTGAGTTGTTTTTTCTTGTATATGGTGTTGGGTATGTGATAGAAGAGTGACATCTGCAAATTCCAGGTCTTCGAAGGGATAAGAAGAGTGTCCATTTAATGCCGCTTGGCATGTTTTCTGTTGTATGCCGCATGACCCAGTTGATGGCAATGTTGAAGAGGATTGCAGCCATGACAGACCCCGACTTACTCCTGTTTTGACTTCAAAATTGAGCTCACTGTGATCAACACTGCATGTAACATTGAAATAGAAGCTTCTGATGACGCTGATTATACGGAAAGGAATTCCATTTGCCTGCAGAATGTGCCATAGGCTGGTCCTGTGAATACTATCCAAAGCCTTCACAAAGTCTATGAAATTTATGTAGAGTTGTCGTTGCCATTCTAAGCACTGTTCTATTATGTTTTGTAGAGTGTCGATCTGGTCTGTGCATCCATGCCCTTTCCGAATCTCAGCTTACTCTTTTCTGAGAACGTTATCAATGCCTCTGATATACGATGGACTATGATTTTACACAATACTTTACTTGGCACAGATAATAGTGTGATACCATGCCAGTTATTACAATCACTGAGAGTTTCTTTCTTTGGTATCTTCACTATAACCCATTGGTCCACTCATCTGGCACTTTCCCCTTTCCCAGACTGATGTCAATAGAAGAGCCAGGATAGATTTAGGATTTATCTTAAACAATACTGCACTCAAGTTATCCTTGCCAGGAACTTTCTCAAATTTTAAGGATTTGATGGCTTGAATGATGTCTTCCTTAGTTGGGGTGTCTGTGTTGATATCAAGATCTTCCTCTGCCTCCTGGATGTTTGCTTCCTCTTTAGGTGCTCCCTGTTCAGCAATTCTTGAAATGCTCTGTCTAGCAAATTTCTTGTTCTTTTTTGGTTGTTAGTTTCTTGTTCATTCGTGATGAGAGTGTTTGTTGGTGTCTGCTTGTTAAGGTTCCTTCCCCACTCTGAACTCTAGGGTACAGATGTGGGGACCTGCATGAAAACCCCCTAAACTTACTTTTACCAGCTTAGGTTAAAACTTCCCCAAACTATTTTACCCTTGGACTTCCACTGCCATCACCAAACTTTATCTGGGTTCCTGAAAAAACGTAGTTTGGAAACTTCTTTCCCCCCAAAATCCTCCCAAACCTTGCACCCTACTTCCTGGGGAAGGTTTGGTAAAAATCCTCACCAATTTGCATAGGTGACCACAGACCCAAACCCTTGGATCTTAGAACAATGAAAAATCATTCAGTTTCCTTACAAGAAGACTTTTAATAGAAGTAAAAAAAGAATCACCTCTGTAAAATCAGGGTGGTGAATACCTTACAGGGTAATTAGATTAAAAATATAGAGAATCCCTCTAGGCAAAACATTAAGTTACAAAAAAGACACACAGACAGGAATATTCATTCTATTCAGCACAGCTATTTTCTCAGCCATTTAAAGAAATCATAATCTAACACATACCTAGCTAGATTACTTACTAAGTTCTAAGACTCCATTCCTGTTCTGTCCCTGGCAAAAGCATCATAGAGACAGACACAGACTCTTTGTTTTTCTCCCTCCTCCCAGCTTTTGAAAGTATCTTGTCTCCTCTTTGGTCATTTTGGTCAGGTGCCAGCGAGGTTACCTTTAGCTTCTTAACCCTTTACAGGTGAGAGGATTTTTCCTCTGGCCAGGAGGGATTTTAAAGGGGTTTACCCTTCCCTTTATATTTATGACACTGCTGTTTACCACTGATAAGCTGTGTCATTTTGTAGACAGTTCCTTGTTCACCACGAGCATCTGCATCCTCTGCTTGTGTTGCCAGCTTACCAATATAATGCCATTTGTCCGCTTTCACAAGGCGTTTGACCTCCCAGTGTGACTTGCTATACTGCTCGTGGTATTTGTCCTTTAGCTTCTGGGATTTTGTGTATAAAATCTTTTTCTTCAGGGCTCATCTGGTTTCTATGGCATTCCATGTGCTGGGTGGAATCCACTCCTTCCTTCTCTTCTGCCTGTAGCCTAGATGGACTTCACTGCTCTGTTTATAAATTGTTACTTTGTCCCACTTTCTGTTGATCTCCTCATCTGCATTACCCTCCTCTTCATCAAGGTCTGCAAGTGCTTGAAACCTGTTCTTTAACTGCAGAATGAAGACATTCTGTATTTCAAGGGACTTTAGCTTGTCAATATCATAATGTCTATGTCCCTTGTTTGGTGGACCCACACTTCTCAGTATTAGCTTGATGGAGGCTGTCACAACATGGTGGTCACTGCCAACATCTGCACCCCTTCTCATTTTCACATCTGTCAGTGAAAGTCATTTGGCATTGATCATGATATGGTTAATTTGGGTCTTATCTCTGCCATTTGGAGAACACCACATAAGCTTGTGAATTTCACGATATTCAAATAGGGTTCCGCCGATGACTAGGTCATTCATATTACAGAAATCAACAAGCCTTTCTCCGTTTTCATTCATAGTACCATACCCATGTCTTCCCATTGCTCTGTCGTTGTTTGTGTTGTCTTTACTGACCTTGGAATTCAGATCTCCCATGATGAGAGTTCAGTCATGGCGTGGTACTCTCTCTAACTCTGCCTGTAGTGTAAGGTAGAATTTGTCCTTTACTTCTTCATCTATGTCATTTGTCGGAGCATAGCACTAAATCAGGGTGATATTATTATGTTTCCCTTTCAGTATGGCTCTCATAAGTCTGCTGCTGATGGATTTCCATTCAAGCAGGGAATGCTCCACTCCCTTCTTCAAAAGGATGGCAACACCCTCATGGTGTTGTCCATCATCCCATCCAGAAAACAGGAAAGTTTCTCCCAAGGCTGTTATTAATCTTCCTGATCCCATCCATCTGCTCTCACTGACACACAAGTTGTGTAAGGTGCAGCATCTCATCTCTGCTGTGACCTGAGCTAGCTTCCCTGCTTCGTACATTGACAGTATGTTCCAAAAAACAAGTTTGTTTTTTGTCTTGGTGTTGAGCACTTCAGTCTTCATACCAGTGGCTTCCTTTTGGCTTTCACCACAGACAGTCATATGGGTCATTGACTCCTGAAGGCCATCACACACAGTAATGGTTGTTTTCTTCGTCACTGTTTCCGTGACATATTTTGTTTTCTATGGGACAGGGTTGTTAGCCCTGTGCCTAACCCCCAACCTGGAGGCCAGGATGTCTGTTTTGTCTGGCCACTCCCCCACAGACCAATCCAGCATGGTTGAACCTACCAGGAGAAAAAAGTCCCCGCCGACACAGACTCTGGGGATCATTAGAGCATGCAAGCTGTCCCGCACGGACACCAGAGGACAGACTGTCTATGAACACAATGCCAATATTCACTTCACTTTCCCTATACCCATACTGAGGGAGGGGCACCCAGCATTTATATCTTCCATGCAACAGAACACCTTGCCTCCCCTCTGCAAGGCTGTACTCAGCATGTTTTTTTTCTGCAGTGCAGAGCTTGTATTGAAGCATTCCAAAGCTAAAGTGCCCTGAAGCATTTCATAGTAAATGCTATTTATGAGGGAGTTTGGACACTTATCTTTCCCTTTCTCTTATGACTGTAAGTCTAATGGTGTATCTGTCTGCAGCTTCTGGTTGGTGGCCTTGAAGGCCCCCTCCATGCCTGTTCAATGCCTGACCTTCATCACGTGGAGAAAGAAGAGATCTAGGGAGATCCTCCAATTCTGAATGGCCTCAGATCATAAACAAAGGAATTGGAGGGGGCATCTCAATATGACCATGGAGAGAGTGATTGCTGCAGAAGAGACAAAAGAACTGAGAGACGTTCTGGAAAATGCACCAAGACATAATGGATTTCCTCAGGCAACAATCTCAAATGCTGCAGTCACAGCATTATTGATCTACATGCCCAAAAACATCGGACTCAGCAGCCTTTCCAAACTTTGGAGAACTACATGGTGGCTGCTATCTACACTACCCAACAAACAAGGTGGCAGCATAGTATACATCCTTACCCCTACTACTCCAGTCCAGAGAACAATAGTTCCATGTGAAAACCAGAGGTTGGTTTATATGTAATCACAACCTACTACACTGTAGTAGCTTTTACATACATGGACATAAATGTTTACTGTTTACTTACTGATTTTAAAGAATGGCTCACCCTGTTGAGCTGAGCGGCGGCGAACCAGCTGAGCAGCAGGGGACAGCAGAGCAGCTCACAGCAGGAGTTTGCCTGGGACTGGTAAGTATCTGAGTGTGTGTTTGTTTGCTTGCGGAGGAAGTATCCGAGCGTGTGTTTGCTGGGAGGGCAGTGTGAGAGCCTGAGTGAGTGTCTGATTGGCTGCTAGCCTGCAGGGGGCGGGCAGTAGGGTGTCTATTTGTTTGCGTCAGGGAAGCCTGGCTGTTTAAAAATAGCCAGAGCTTCGCGAACCAGCTGAGCGGCGGGGGACAGCAGAGCAGCTCACAGCAGGAGTTTGCCTGGGAGTTCGCCTGGAGTGAGCCCAGTGAGGCTTACGTCTTGCAAACTGCTCTGAGGAAGCTCATAGTAGGAAGGTGATATGGAAGGGGGGGGGGGTTTCAGCTGTTGTGACCTGCACTGGATGTGCCATGTTTGTCTTTCTTCCACAGGACAGAAGTGACTTTGTCTGTAAAAAGTGCAAGCTGGTCTCCATATTGGAAGAGAAGATTGAAGGTCTGGAGCAACAGATAACAACCCTGTGTTGCATACGAGAAACTGAGGATTTTCCGGACAGAACTCAGGATAGGCTTCTAGGGGCACAAAGCTCTAAAGATATAGAGCAGGTTGCACAGAGAAGCCAAGAGGCCAGTGAAGAAGCTTGGCAACATGTGACCTCCAGAAGAGGTAAGCGGAATGTCCGGGTTCCAGTAACACAGACACAGGTAACTAACCGCTTTCATGTTCTCTCCACAGGTATCGTTGCGGAGAGTGGACCAGATGATATGTCTGGGGCGAGAAAGCAGAAGGAGACTCCGCTGGTTGGAAGGCATGAGATGCTATGTCCTGAGGTTGGGGGTTCCACGACCACCACTCCCAAGAGGAGAAGGCGGGTGGTGGTGGTCGGGGACTCTCTCCTCCGGGGGACTGAGTCATCTATCTGCCGCCCTGACCGGGAAAACCGAGAAGTCTGTTGCTTGCAAGGGGCTAAGATTCGCGATGTGACGGAGAGACTGCCGAGACTCATCAAGCCCTCAGATCGCTACCCCTTCCTGCTTCTCCACGTGGGCACCAATGATACTGCCAAGAATGACCTTGAGCGGATCACTGCGGACTATGTGGCTCTAGGAAGAAGGATAAAGGAGTTGGAGGCGCAAGTGGTGTTCTCGTCCATCCTCCCTGTGGAAGGAAAAGGACTAGGTAGGGACCGTCGAATCGTGGAAGTCAACGAATGGCTACGCAGGTGGTGTCAGAGAGAAGGCTTTGGATTCTTTGACCATGGGATGGTGTTCCATGAAGGAGGAGTGCTGGGCAGAGACGGGCTCCATCTTACGAAGAGAGGGAAGAGCATCTTTGCCAGCAGGCTGGCTAACCTAGTGAGGAGGGCTTTAAACTAGGTTCACCGGGGGAAGGAGACCAAAGCCCTGAGGTAAGTGGGAAAGCGGGATACCGGGAGGAAGCACAGGCAGGAATGTCTGTGAGGGGAGGGCTCCTGCCTCATACTGGGAATGAGGGGCGATCAACAGGTTATCTCAAGTGCTTATATACAAATGCACAAAGCCTTGGAAACAAGCAGGGAGAACTGGAGGTCCTGGTGATGTCAAGGAACTATGACGTGATCGGAATAACAGAGATTTGGTGGGATAACTCACATGACTGGAGTACTGTCATGGATGGTTATAAACTGTTCAGGATGGACAGGCAGGGCAGAAAAGGTCGGGGAGTAGCACTGTATGTAAGGGAGCAGTATGACTGCTCAGAGCTCCGGTACGAAACTGCAGAAAAACCTGAGTGTCTCTGGATTAAGTTTAGAAGTGTGTGCAACAAGAGTGATTGTAGTGGTGGGAGTCTGCTATAGACCACCGGACCAGGGGGATGAGGTAGATGAGGCTTTCTTCCGGCAGCTCACGGAAGCTACTAGATCGCATGCCCTGATTCTCATGGGTGACTTTAATTTTCCTGATATCTGCTGGGAGAGCAATACAGTGGTGCATAGACAATCCAGGAAGTTTTTGGAAAGCGTAGGGGACAATTTCCTGGCGCAAGTGCTAGAGGAGCCAACTAGGGGGGGGGCGCTTTTCTTGACCTGCTGCTCACAAACCGGGTAGAATTAGTGGGGGAAGCAAAAGTGGATGGGAATCTGGGAGGCAGTGACCATGAGTTGGTTGAGTTCAGGATCCTGACACAGGGAAGAAAGGTAAGCAGCAGGATACGGACCCTGGACTTCAGGAAAGCAGACTTCGACTCCCTCAGGGAACGGATTGCCAGGATCCCCTGGGGGACTAACTTGAAGGGGAAAGGAGTCCAGGAGAGCTGGCTGTATTTCAAGGAATGCCTGTTGAGGTTACAGGGACAAACCATCCCAATGAGTCGAAAGAATAGTAAATATGGTAGGCGACCAGCTTGGCTTAATGGTGAAATCCTAGTGGATCTTAAACACAAAAAAGAAGCTTACAAGAAGTGGAAGGTTGGACATATGACCAGGGAAGAGTATAAAACTATTGCTCGGGCATGTAGGAATGATATCAGGAGGGCCAAATCGCACCTGGAGCTGCAGCTAGCCAGAGATGTCAAGAGTAACAAGAAGGGTTTCTTCAGGTATGTTGGCAACAAGAAGAAAGCCAAGGAAAGTGTGGGTCCCTTACTGAATGAGGGAGGCAACCTAGTGAGAGAGGATGTGGAAAAAGCTAATATACTCAATGCTTTTTTTGCCTCTGTTTTCACTAACAAGGTCAGCTCCCAGACTGCTGCGCTGGGCATCACAAAATGGGGAAGAGATGGCCAGCCCTCTGTGGAGATAGAGGTGGTTAGGGACTATTTAGAAAAGCTGGACGTGCACAAGTCCATGGGGCCGCACAAGTTGCATCCGAGAGTGCTGAAGGAATTGGCGGCTGTGATTGCAGAGCCATTGGCCATTATCTTTGAAAACTCGTGGTGAACCGGGGAAGTCCCGGATGACTGGAAAAAGGCTAATGTAGTGCCAATCTTTAAAAAAGGGAAGAAGGAGGATCCTGGGAACTACAGGCCAGTCAGCCTCACCTCAGTCCCTGGGAAAATCATGGAGCAGGTCCTCAAAGAATCAATCCTGAAGCACTTGCATGAGAGGAAAGTGATCAGGAACAGCCAGCATGGATTCACCAAGGGAAGGTCATGCCTGACTAATCTAATCACCTTTTATGATGAGATTACTGGTTCTGTGGATGAAGGGAAAGCAGTGGATGTATTGTTTCTTGACTTTAGCAAAGCTTTTGACACGGTCTCCCACAGTATTCTTGTCAGCAAGTTAAGGAAGTATGGGCTGGATGAATGCACTATAAGGTGGGTAGAAAGCTGGCTAGATTGTCGGGCTCAACGGGTAGTGATCAATGGCTCCATGTCTAGTTGGCAGCTGGTATCAAGTGGAGTGCCCCAAGGGTCGGTCCTGGGGCCGGTTTTGTTCAATATCTTCATAAATGATCTGGAGGATGGTGTAGATTGCACTCTCAGCAAATTTGCGGATGATACTTAACTGGGAGGAGTGGTAGATACGCTGGAGGGGAGGGATAGGATACAGAAGGACCTAGACAAATTGGAGGATTGGGCCAAAAGAAATCTGATGAGGTTCAATAAGGATAAGTGCAGAGTCCTGCACTTAGGATGGAAGAATCCCATGCACCGCTACAGACTAGGGACCGAATGGCTAGGCAGCAGTTCTGCGGAAAAGGACCTAGGGGTGACAGTGGACGAGAAGCTGGATATGAGTCAGCAGTGTGCCCTTGTTGCCAAGAAGGCCAATGGCATTTGGGGATATATAAGTAGGGGCATAGCGAGCAGATCGAGGGACGTGATCGTTCCCCTCTATTCGACATTGGTGAGGCCTCATCTGGAGTACTGTGTCCAGTTTTGGGCCCCACACTACAAGAAGGATGTGGATAAATTGGAGAGAGTCCAGCGAAGGGCAGCAAAAATGATTAGGGGTCTAGAACACATGAGTTATGAGGAGAGGCTGAGGGAGCTGGGATTGTTTAGCCTGCAGAAGAGAAGAATGAGGGGGGATTTGATAGCTGCTTTCAAGTACCTGAAAGGGGGTTCCAAAGAGGATGGCTCTAGACTGTTCTCAATGGTAGCAGATGACAGAACGAGGAGTAATGATCTCAAGTTGCAGTGGGGGAGGTTTAGATTGGATATTAGGAAAAACTTTTTCACTAAGAGGGTGGTGAAACACTGGAATGCGTTACCTAGGGAGGTGGTGGAATCTCCTTCCTTAGAGGTTTTTAAGGTCAGGCTTGACAAAGCCCTGGCTGGGATGATTTAACTGGGAATTGGTCCTGCTTTGAGCAGGGGGTTGGACTAGATGACCTTCTGGGGTCCCTTCCAACCCTGATATTCTATGATTCTATGTTACAGTGTCAATAAAACTTTGTTACCTTTGTGTGTTTGTTTGCACTTTAATTTTGTTGCCTGTTTCTTTGCACACAATGAAGTTCTCTTTTTGGAAACTCAGAGTGTCTTTGAGTTTACACCAAGCATTGCAGAATTCATTGCAGAAGGCTAAGACCCACCCATATTTAATCTCAGGAAGTTCACATGAGAGACATTATTTCATAAAAGCCTCAGATAACAGTACTGTGGCTGACTGTTCAAATGCTTTTGTGAGGCCTCCATCAGCCATATAGTTCCACAGTTGGCTCTTCTTACAGTCCTTGTGTCTGGCTGTTCAAATGCAGCAGACAGCCAGTCCACCTCTCCCCTCCATCCTGGTGGCAGCTTTTCCCCCTTCACCCCACAGATATTATGGGATACACAACATGCAGCTATAACAATGGGTATGTTTTTCTTGCTGAGGTCCAATCTAATGAGCAAATGGTACTAGTTCCCTTCAAACTGCAAAAATCACATTCAACAGTTATTCTGCACCTGCTGAGCTGATAGCAAAATCTTTCCTATTGAGATGCTGTTGAGATGGCCCATATATGGCTTTATGAGCCATGGGATCAAGGGATAGGCTGGGTCCTCCAGAATCACTACTGGCATTTCAACAGTACAAATGATAATCTGCTGGTCAGGAAAGATTGTCTGTGATTGCAGCTTTTTGAAAAGACCTACTTAATTAAATATGCTAGAATCGTGTACTTTTCCTGACCAGCTGTTGTGATGGATTTGTGGTGTGCATAGTCACTGGACTGAATCCCTCTTATAATTTCAAATTGATTGCTGAACCACAGAAAAGAGATTGCCTTTTTTGGAGTTGGGATGATCTCTGCTAAACTTATTGCCCTGCGTGTAGGTTCTTTTATGGTTTTAATACATTTTCACTGTAATGCTTTCCTCTTAATAATAAATGTGCTTGCTTAGAAAGGGCTTATACCTGTAGGCAGTTAGGCTGTTTTTAGCCTCTAGGAGAAAGCAAAGGGGGGTTGCTTAGGCAGTCTGACTTGCTGGGGAACTTACAGTGAAGGCAGGGAATGGTGCAACCTGAAAATACCCTGGTCAGGAGGAAGAAAGACACATCAAAGACTGGTTACAGCTGGAAAGCTGGAAGCCTTAGAGCCTTAGAGGGCCCGTGAGGGACCACAGAGGAGGAATACAGGTGCAGTTGCTCTGAAATGTGACAGGTATGATGGAAGAAGGGATTATGAATGGGTTAGGAGCATGGACAGTGGATCCATTACTTGTAGACTCAATAACCAACCCCCCATTTGCCCTGCCAACCCCCAGATGGTATATATATAGAGAGCCAAGTGGTTCAGAGAGGGAGAATTCCATTTTCCTTGACCCTTACAGAGCACCTTTATGAGGGCTATGTGCATGGATGAAGTATTTTCCCATAAGGGAACAGGGGGTTTTCCCCCATGTATTTCCTCCCCATTCCTCTGCCATAACACCCTCCTAGATGATTTACTTTTATAAGCTAAGAGCCATCAGCTAGACTTGTCTTTCCATCGTTTTTGACATTTTCAGCTTTGATTCCACACCTGTAAATATTAACAAAGAAGACTGAGGAGGATGTGTCACAATTAAACTGTGCTTCATTTTTGAAGCTTAAGAGGAAGGCCATGGCAAGTAACACAGAATATGCCCTAGAGGTAGCATTTCTCTAAGATCACTAAGCTTTTGTCATTTAGCCTGACTGAGCAAATGTGTAGAAAAATGAACAGCTGTCACTATATTTCCACTTTGTTGATGGAAAGGAGCAATGCAATTTCATGTGTGGTTAATAAAGTGTATTTTTAGCTTTATTAGCAAAACATCATTTTAGTCTAGACCTTAAAATACAAACTGTGCCTTTAAAATGGTAAAAGTGTACAAACATTCTCTCATTAAAGAATTAGTATTTATTTTTCATATTTCAATTCTTGTAATATTTATTATAATATGCTCTGTAATTATAAATAACACGGTGACATCTTATATATCATCTTTCCCAAAAGAACCAAACCCTACCAGCTATGTTGATTGTTATTAATAATACTTAGATCATATGTAGAGCTTTTCTTCTGTATGATAGATTTCATAGTGCTTTACAAAAGAAGATGGCTGTATCAGTTTCTCCATTTTACATATGGGGAAACTGAGGCACCAAGCACTGTCTTGTCTTACCTAAGTTTACACAGAAGGTCAGTAGCAAAGTTTAGAATAGAACTCAGATTTTTTTTTGTCTTCCTGGGGTAACTCTCTAACTGGTGTAAAGTGTCCATTTATTTTAATAGAGCCATGACAGCTTCCACCAGCTAAAGATCTACTCTCCTCCATCCCCTTGGTATCCTAGCCCCTAGTATCATGCTGCCTCTCTAATCTCATATGATTAAACCATATCAAAATTTCTGGCTGTACTAAGTTTCAAGGTTGGTACTTCTTTTAAGCATGTATGCTATGGATGTTAACAAGAAAGCAGGTTTTTAGAAAATATACCACTGGAATGAGTCTTGCCTATTTACACAGTATGGTCATGACTTATTCGGATGAACAGCTTTATTCCTAGACATAAGAGTACACCCTTGGCCAAATACATTTTTTGATAGCTATAATTAATTATAATTCATTCTCCTGAGAAGAGCATGTAAAGTATGACTTTAAAGATGCTCTGTTGCACTAGAAAAGGCACCAGTTCCACATGAAATATGTGGCGGTAAGTATAAGGGACTGCTGCTGACCTCTGTGAGGCAATGAAAAGTTTGATAATTATTGGAAGAGAGTTGCATGTTCAAATGACAATATTAATCAGCCAGTTTCATTCCTAAAAATCAACTTTGTGGTACTGTCCATTTTGTTATTGTTAGCATTAATAAAACAATCCATATAAATAAAAAAAATCTCAGCTATAAAACCAGTGATCACTAATGATCTTTCAGGATGCCAGGGCACTTGGCAGAGACATAAGGACAACAGTGCTATTGTGCTGCCCAAATCTTTACATGGCCTGTGACATTGGCCTATATCAACATAGGGGTTTAGGTGCCTAAAGTCACAGATTTAGGCACCACTGCCATCCTCACAACCCCCACTCAGCTGCTGCCTAATCCTGTAGGCACTCAAATGCAGCTGAATCAACACCTACTTTTCCACTGTAAAGTTTGCTAACTGCCTATGTTACTGCCTCTGGGCATGCAGATTGCTGTTTCAGGCAGGCACCTGGACAACTGCCTATGACAAAGCCACAGAGTGAGCCTTTAACCAGTTAGGCATTCTCCTTCCTATCTCTATTTTATCTGCAAGGCCCAATCCAGTAGGCATACTCAGAGCGTGTCGAACTCTGCACATAACACCCAGGGCTAGGCAACCTCCCATTAAGCTTTACCCAGGTTATGATTTATGGTATTCATCTGGGATGGGAACATACCAGTTCATTTCCCCCTCTGCCTCATAAGGAGAAGGGACTAAAACAGGGGTCCTTCACCTGTCAGGTGAGTGCCCTAACAACTATACCATGGAATATTCCGATGTGGATCTATCACAGTATCTCTTGTTGAAGCCGTTCCACTTTGTATTAAATAACTGAACATTAAATGGGTCAGACAAAGAGTATGAATGACTCTGTAGTTTCCTGGTACTCACGTGAGAGGTGTGGAACCCCCCTTAAAATCCTTTCTCATCATCAGGCAGAGGAAAGAATTGAATGGGGGTCTCCCTCATCTCACATGAGTACCCTAATCACTGGATTAAAGGTAATGCTATCTACTCCACACTGGCTATTTTGCGTGGACTTATGCATCCGCCTAAGCTGTTCTCACAAGAAACAGTTTAGGTTCCTGATTCCAGGAGAGGAGTTCCTGGCTGTGGCTCACTAGCACAGATAGGTGTGTTCTTGAAGCCCAGACTTAGGCATCTAATTCTGTGAGAGGGACAGGACTTAGGACACATCGCTATCCTCAGCATCTGCTATTGGCCTACTTAGACTGCTCCCTGCCTAGTATGCTGGCTTTTGTGGATCCTATTCTTATATGTCTGTTTCTCCCCACGTGTTGTGTCAGTAGCCTAGGCACCTAATTCAGAATTTGGGAATCTTAGCAATTTTCTAGGCAGTGTCACAGCTCCTAAGTTCCTTTGTGGATTTCAGGCCTTACTTACTTTATGTCCTCCCAACAGTTTCTCTTCAATAAGTTCTTCATTTCCTGCTTTACATTAGTGCATAGTGATGCTCACACTTCTGAAAGCCTGCAACATACACCTCTAGAACAGGCTATACAGCAGTACTGAGTGAAATGATTCCAACCTATTCTGTAGAATACTTTGGGTTCCTCTCTATAAAACAGTGTAAAATAAATGTAAGATTATTGGGCCCCAATATTTCTCCCATAATAGTTTTGCCCTTGACTTCAATGGGAACAAAATCAGTCTGCTTTTCCCAACTCAGAAATGGCGGAAGCTGGGTTCAATGGAACTCACCAAAGCTTGCAAGGTAAAATTAAGGTTAAGGTAAGGGCAAAAATATATAGGTTGTTTTTGTATGTTATATTTGAACCCTTCATTCAAAGTGATTGCTGTTGTACATTTATAAATGTGGTTTTTGCTTGGTTCCCAATTATGGGAACAAGGGAGTTTATTAAGATGAACTGTGTAATGCCACAAAACTTTTAGGTAATTGTGAATCTAATATTGTGTAGATTCTCAGGGAACTCTCTTGTGAGAAGTGGGATGAGTCTGAGCTATGTTTCCTTTTGCCTTTGCAAAAACAATCCTATAGGATTTTCTGATGGATTAAAAGAATTTCTAGATGACTGTAAAGTAATCCTATAAACCTAAATCACATGCAACATTGTCCTACAGGATTTGCGAGGGACTAAAATGTTATATTGTAAAATCTGTAATGCTTCCTCTAAAAGCTATAAAGTGATAGAAAGCTGACCCTGTAGATATTGATATAAATATCTGTCACAAGATTCTTGGAAGAATGTATAAATAATTGGCCTTGTAGCTGTAATTCTCCAGCATCTTATGCTAACTCAAGAGCTATTTACCTTGGTTTAAAGGGCACTGTCAATCTATTTAAACCTCAAATTGAACTTTCAGAAAGAAAGGCAATTCTTCTGGATAATCTCTGGAGGATACTTTTAATTTTTAACTAACATTTTATACAGTAAAACCATTGCTTTGGTCTGCAATCCAAACATAACTCTCTCTATGATATATAAATACAATGAAATACAAAACATCCAGATTAACAGAATTTTACAGTAATGGACTCAGCCATTGATCCTAGAATTACAGCCCTACTGGAGATAGGAAGGGAAGGAGAAGGTGCACCACTTGAGAGGCAATGTCTGGAGACATCATATCTGTGGGAATAATCTATTTTATGAAATAGTGTCTCTCAAGTGAACTTCCTGAGATTAAATAATGGGGAAAGCATGAATTTATTTATTGTCCTATATTGCAATAATTTCTAGGCACTTTAAGACATGAGTAGGACATGAGACTTCATCAGTAGCCCGTTGAAATTAATAGGAATATTTCCACTGAGTTTTATTAGCTTTGAATCAGTCCCAGAGCACCTGCCCTGGAGACTTGAATAAAATAAGACATTAAAAGATGCAGGAAGGGGATACAGCATACAAGCAAAGGGCCAGACTCTAACACCTGTACTTACATTGAGCAACACCTTGCTCCACAATTGGTAGTCAGGGGAAGTCTGTCCATTTACTTCAAAAGGTGCAGCGTTAACCCCCAAATGTGGAAAGTAGGTTTGTGGATTAACTCAGGAAGATTTTTTCCATTCATGCCAGTGGCCCAGACTACATATTTTGAAAAGGCATTGTGATGGATTTGTATATGACTATATCTGCAGGCTCCATTCTGTTTTATGAATACCATTTTGACTGTAAACGGTGCTAAAGCTTTTACTCTTGCACAGAAGCCTCCTATTTGTTCTGAGAGGCTGTTGGAATAAAGCCCTGCAGCTAAACCTACTCAATCTCCTGACAGCCTAATGAGCACAGCTGGGCTGCATCAGCTAGACTCCTGACAGAATGCCTCACTTGATCAGCTGAAGAAACTAGCAGGCTTGCTCTTCAGTTCAGCAGTAGCAGTAGTTCATTGGCTGTTTAGTGCATTTGCCTGTGGCTGAGAATAGTACCTGCGTGCTCCTGGCTATGCTCCTGGTTTGCCCTCATTCTTACCTCACTCCAGGTAACCCAGCTCTGATGCCTGTCTCTGGCTCTACCCACTAGGTATGACTACTCATGTCCCAGTCCCTGCCAGACACCCAGGAGTTATTAGGAGAAATCTTAACACCTAGAAGAACAGCTAACTATGGGAAAGGCATCAAGAGTCTTTAGCTTAGATGTCCTGCATTCAGATAGCTCTACTGTAGGAAAAAAAGGTGGGCTTCAGTCCAGGAGAACTAGCTCTCTCAATTTGGACTCTTGGGTGACTGGAGCAGGAGTTAAGCAACTGATCACCTGCCAAAGGTTTTGAAACAGCTTGGGGAAGGTAATCACCTTACAGAGGGGTCCAGAACTCTATTTAAGGACTTGCCCTTTGCAAGCCTAGTGTCTTTCTGATCATCCATCCAACAGTTGCCAACAGGAATATGGAGCAGGGGGAGTGATGTTCAGAAAGGTTTCCTAAAAGGGCACTAACCAAAACCTAAAGGTTCTCAGAGAGGTGAGATTCCTGGAGAGAGGGGTTTTGTGTACAGGTGTTAGTTTTGCTTAGATCTAGTAACTCTTGTGCTTTTTTGTGAGTAAAGTGTGTATGATTTTAGTAGTTCCTTGTTTTACCTGTCACGTAGTCCCCAAAGAGTTAAACTGTAAACCAGAGTACCCATGAGGGTGGGGCTTTGGGGAGAGTGTATTGAAGCTACTGGGGAGACATGAGCAGTAAGCAGTGGGCTTCAGGCATCAGTCATATGGACCATGGTGTCCCACATCCCAAGAATGGGTACTAAACATGAGATCTGCATCCCATGAGTGTGCCAGAGAAGCTGGACACAGAAACAGTAGATGGACACTGCTCAGACCCAGTAGACATAGAAGTATCTGTGATCCAGAAGTTGGGTCCAATACGGAAGCTTAAAGTCCAATCACAAGAGGGAGCTCAGCCAGGGCTGTAACAGGTGTGTCTATATTTTCCCCTGCATAATGTTCTAACTGCAAGCTAGTGTGCTAGGGGCTGTACCATAGCCACATCTGCTTGTGAAATCAGGGTTTATAGAAGCATAGAAATGCAGGGCTGGAAGGAACCTCAAGAGGTCATCCAGTCCAGAACCGCATATACCTAGACCCCATCCCTCACAGGTGTCTCTAACTTATTCATAAAAACCTCCAGTGACCGGAATTCCACAACCTCCCATGGTAACCTATTCCGGTACTTAACTATCCTTATTGTTAGAAAGTATTTCCTCATATCTAACCTGAATATCCCCTGCTGCAAACTAAGCTGATTACATCTTGCCCTACCATTGGCAGACATAACAACAAATGACAGTTTTCTTTGTAACAGCCTTTTATATATTTGAAGACTTATCAGATTCCCCTTCTTTAGATTAACATGTCCAGCTTTTTCAACCTTTACTCATGGAAGATGTTTTCTAAACCTCTTAATATTTTTCTTGCTCACCTTTGTTCATATCTTTTTTAAAGTGCCACGCCCAAAACAGGAGACACTACTCCAGCTAAGGACTTGCCAGTGCCAAGTATACTGGGATAATTACCCTCCATGTCTTACACACAACACTTTCATTAACAGAATGACATATGCCTTTTGTGCTGCAGCACCACACTGCAGAATCATATTCACTTTGTGATCCACTGTAGTCCCTACATACTTTTCTGCAGTACTTCTGCCTTGCCAGTTATTTCCCATTTTGTAGTGGTATTTGATTTTTTCCTTCCTAAGCATAGTACTTCTTACTTATCTTTATTGAATTCCATCTTACTGGTTTCAGACCAATTCTCTAGTTAATCAAGATTATTCTGAATTCTAATTCTGTCATCCAAAGTGCTTAGAATTTCTCTCAGCTTGGTGTCATCTGCAGATTTTATAGCACGCTCTCAACTCCAACATCCAAATAATTAATGAAAATATTGACTAGAACTGGACCCAAGATAAACCCCTGTGGGATACCACTTGACATGTCCTCCTAGTTTGACAGCAAACCATTAATAACTCCTCTTTGAGTATTGTCTTTCAGCCACCTGAAAGTAATTTCACCTAGACCATATTTCCCTAAATTTGTTATGAGAATGTCATGGGAGACAGTGTCAAAAACCTTACTAAATTCTAGATGTATCACATCTACTGTTTTTTCCCCTGATCCTCTTGGCTGATAACTCTGTCATAGAAGGAAATTAGGTTGGTTTGGCATGATGTGTTCTTGAGAAATCTATGTTGGCTATTACTTATCACTCTATTGCCGTCTAGGTGCTTAGAAATTGAATGTGTATGTATCTGTTACTTGTTCCAGTAACCTTCCATGTGGATTAGTCCGTAATTCCCCAGGTTCTCTTTGTCCCCCTTTTGAATGATAGGTACGTTTGCCCTTCTCCCCTCCTTTGGGCTCCTCACCCGTCCTCCATGAGTTCACACAAATAATCATTAATATTTCAGAGATTGCTTTGTTTTCCTTCAGTACTCTAAGGTGAATTTCATCAGGCCTTGTTGACATGAATACATCTAATTTATCTAAGTATTCTTTAACCTGCTCTTTCCCTAATCTTGTCTGAAATCCTTCTTCCTTGTTGTTAATATTAATTGTGTTAAGCATCTGATTTATGTTGCAATGCAGTGTATATCTGACCTCTTTGACTGACACATATCGGTGTTCTGAACAAAATGACTTGTTCTCAGGTGTCTGTAATAGGGAGCATATGAGAAGTTTGGGCAGCTTCTGGAAATGGAGAGAATTGGCCAGATTTGGGGAGCATTAAGGAGCAATGTGATATTGAAGACTCAATTTGTCAAATAAGAAATTATCAGGCCTTGGAGAGTCTCAGAGAGGAGGACGAGCCAGGAGAGTATCAAATGAGTATGGGGGCAGAAGTAGAGATTGCTGAGGGAGGGTGACCTGATAGGGGAATGGGAGTGGCCAGAAGATTTGAGAAAGTATCTGAAATTATTTTATTCTCCCAGAAACCTCCAGCAAAACTGGACAAGTTAATCCTTGGATATTTCAGCCCAGATCCTCATCTGGTATAAAATAGTGTAGCACCACATAAGCCAATTTACAGCTGCTGAGAGTCTGCTCCCTGATTAATATGGGAGTACCACATAAGGGCATGTTATCCCATGTGTTTCGTTTGCTGGGAAGTCAGATAGGATTGTTCTGCCTTTAAATGTATCTGTATAGATAGATAGGTAGTTTGAGGGCCAAAACTATAACTGAGTTTAAAAAGAATGTACCTAAGTTCAGGGAGGATAGGTCCATCAAAGATTATCAGGGACTCAACCCCATGTTCTGGATGTCCCTAAGCCTCTGACTGCTAGAAGCTGGGACTGGATGACAAAGGCTGGATCACTCACTAATTGTTCTGTTCTCTTCATTGCTTCTGAAGCATCTGGCACCATCCATTGACAGAAGACAGGATACTGGGCTAGATGGACCATTGGTCTGACCCCGTTCTTATGTTCTTATATCTATCTCTATACATTTTGTGCATTTCATCCGGGGTAAAGATGTAAAGATTCCCACTCTCTGCAAATTGCTGACAAATGTGAACAGCTTGTCTCTGACCTTCTTTACTCATGCAGCACAATTAATTCTGGCAGGTTTTCCTGTGTGATGGACTATTACACTATACTTATGTAGCCAAAACAAGAATATGTCTTATAATATTGTTGACTCTGAAAATGTTTTGACACTTTTTGTTGCTGAAACTTTAGTAAGGACTCAGGATCACACAGAAGTATTTTGCAACTCTCCATTAAAGTCCTGTATTCAGGAGGCATTGGGTACTTTTAGGTGGGGAAAAAAAGTCAGAATGACTATATATATAATTAGCAGGTTTTAAGTCCATCCAGACCATAATTCTCTCATTTGTACCTTATGTAGTCATTTTACACTTGAGCAAAACTGAATAATGAAAGGTTTTACATACCCATTTTACACAAGCATAGTACCTGCACAAATGAACAAAACAGTGTAGAATCAGATCTACTTTCTGAACTGGCAAACTTGTACTTATTATTTCCCTTAGTTTCCCCACTGTAAGAAAAAAACACTATTTTAACAAACTCATGTTATTATGTTCTACACTATTTAAAACAATCTGTATGGTATCTGCAATCCTTTACGGTACTCCTGTACTATGGCTACCAGCTTTTTTATGGCCATCCAACATCTTGACAGATGAAAGGAAACACAGTGAAGTCAGTCAGTCTGTGGTGCTTGACAGTAGTGTGGGAGAAGAGCCCAATGTGCGAGCAGCAGACCTTCATACAGTCACTACAGGTCCACTTACCAGACGGAGGTTAGAGAGCACTCTACTTCCTGGCTTGCCTATGGGCTTCAGCCTTGGCTCTCTCGTTCTCTGTGATGACTGCACCAGCCTTGACCTGGCTTGTCCAGACTGAGTAGTTGTGGGCAGGGTTTACCCATTTGTCAGTGGGAATGCTGAATTTCTTGAGGCCTTGCTTAAACTTGACATTGTATAGGAACTTTGGCCTTCCTCTGTGCTGTGGATAGTTCTTGAGTTGGCTATAGAGTACAGCCTTTGGCAGACAATCTTGAGGCATACACTCTACCTGTCCCAGCCAGCGAAGCCTGCAAGCATAGTCTGCATATACTGTAGGCCGGTTCTCTCAAGGATCTCTTTGTTAGTGATCAGTTGGTCCCAAGTGACTCCAAGAATTTTACTGAGGCAGCAAAGATGAAAGCTGTTCAATCTCTGCTCTTGCTTTGAATACATGACCCAACTTTCACAGCCATAAAAAAGGATACTGAGGACACAATCATGGTAAATGGACACTTATGTTCAGGGTTAGCAGCTTGTTGTTCCAGACATGTGAGGTAAGTTTGGGAAAGGTTACAGAGGCTTTGTTGATTCCCATATCAAGGTCCCTATCAAGGCTGAGTGAATTGGTTAAATTTGTGCCAAGATAGCAGAAGTGATCTAGTTGTCCAGAGCTTCATTATTGATGTAGATTTTAGATGGGATGTTGGTGCTCTGTGACATGACAACTGTTTTGTTGATACTGATTACCATGCTGAAATTGAGTGGGTGTGCCTCCATGTGACCTTGCTGCCACTGCTGCCAAAAAAAATAGGCATTCAAGACTATCTGCTCACAAGCGGCTTAAAACTGAAGGACATGCTGGGCATTTTCATTGAGGATACCTGTGCTGTGTTGGTCAATTATGTCCCCCAGCAGTCCCAGTCCTTACCCACACGGGTATTGAAATCACCAAGAACCGCAAGTCTGTTCCTTATGGGGACATTCTTGATGATTTGTTTCAGTTGAGAACAGAACTCACTTTTTTGCTGTTAGGAGTCGTTGCTCTGTAGATGGACACAAGAGTCAGGGTTCCTGAGTTCATATTTACATTCAGTTGCATGATCCTCTTAGTGATAAATACTGGAGGGAGGGGTACCTGCACTGAAGACAAACTTATTGACAGCAAATCCAAAACCGTATATCCTTGTTTCATGTTCAGGTTTCCCAACCCAGCAGAAGTGGTAGATTACTTCATCTAGTGATTCAGTTTCCAAAAGTCTGGTCTCCCTGAGGGCTGCAATATTGACACCCCATTAATGTAGTTCTCTATCAATTTTGGCTGTTTTCTAAAATTCATGGTCTTTCAGTTCAAGTCTGGTTAACAAACAATGATTAGTTGAGAGCCTGGAAAGAAGAAAGGGAGGTTTTTTTAGCCCACCTTTTCTAGGGCCTTCCCTAAATAGGGGCAAGCAGGCCACCCTCAGACCTCTGAGCCACTGCTGATACCTGGGTTCTTCCCCACCAGGGCAAGCAATCATCAAGCACACCTTTGATGTGTAAACCTAGGCAAAACAAAGAAGGAAGAGGTTGCCATAGGCCCTCCACCTTCTCTCTCATCGGGGACTATAGAACCCCAATGGCAAGATGAAGGTCAAGATGATTCATATAGCCCTGCTGCAGCTTCTAGCCAGAACATCACTCCAAATTAAAAGAAGCACCCCTCCCCTTATTGCATCTGCCAACAGGACTATGGCTCATCCGTTTTTCTGGGGACATTTCCTTCACCCAGGGAGTCCAACTACCCCACACTTGGGCACCATTGGATCTTCCTTGGGTGAAACAGGTTTACTGACCAGCACCTGACACTTGCTGTTGCATTGCTGGCTGCACCATCTACACATCTGGAGGTGAATCTTGGAGGGACCAGCCAGTCAGTGGCTCCCAGTTCTTGCTCATTAATCATCCTTAGTTTATTTTCTTTAGAAAACCTAAAATGGCAGACTCAGAAAGGTGGTGTAAGCTAGATACCTACCTTTTTAAAGACCACAGAGAAGCCACTGGTACACTATCACATATATAAGATTGGATGTTAATTGCTGTGAAGGCAGTGGCAGTGGATGCATGTTGTCCCTTAAAATGACGGCGGTAGCTTTAATTAGTCTTTCTTTAAAAAAAAGAAAAGGAGTGCTTGTGGCACCTTAGAGACTAACCAATTTATTTGAGCATAAGTCTTTCTTTATTATTTTAAATGTTGAAATAACTGACAATTTTCTTGGTGCTCTGCATAAAGGAAGACATAGTCCATGGCCCTGAAGATTTTCATCTATTTTCTGAATACAAAGGGGAGCATCAGCAACAATAGAATTAAACAAGTCATACGAGTAAAATAATTGTTTACAATAGTTTAAACACCCTTCTTTAAATGAAGGGTTACTTTTCAAGACTGTCAAAACATACTGTTTTTGTTTCTAAGTAGTGCCACTCTCCTTCCTCCATTGCGTAACTGAGTCATCCTGGTTATGTAACAAATTATAAAATGAATAGCCATGAAAATACTTATATCTTCTTTCCCCAGTTCTTTAACGTTTTCCTGAAATGGAATACAGAAAAGGAATTTTAACTCAGAGCCTCTTTTACTTTTAACAAAGAGCCTTTAAGCAAAGCTTCCTTCCTTCTTTATAACTGAGAGTAAAGTATTATGCAGTACAGAGGCCTTACATGGAGCTTATCTAGCACCCTGAAATGGAATATATTCCAACTCCTAGAAAGAGAATATCGCATAGACTTTAACTTTTCACACATGGAAAATGTAGTTCATAACTGTGTAATGTCCCATTCTTTCTTTTGTGATTGAATCTCACTCTCTTTCTACTAGCTAGTAGCAACTGTTACATTATGACCACCAATTATTTAAATTAAATTACTCAATTAGAAACAGAGTTTAAACACTGTAGTTACAAATACTTAAGTGATAACAGATCACAAATTGACCTTGGGCTCTTATTACCACATCAATCTCCACTACACACCTGTTTTTGTAGTATATTTTGAAAACATATTTAGGGATAATTGTGATACTCATAGTGTCACAACAATACCTAAAGAGAATAAAGGGTGCATTCAAAAGCTGCAGTGGTAAAACTCCCTGTGGGAACCTGCAGAGGACCTGAAACAACAGATGTACTGGAAAATAATCTGGAATTTTTACAAGGCTCATATTATTCCTCAGAGAGAGGTTTCCATAGTAAAATCTTGAGTGGATGTGCGGGGAACAGAAGACAAGTGTATTTATTACTAGATTTGAAACTAGATATAGCCAGACAGGAGGCAAAAACAGTCCTAGTGGAAGATAAGAGGACCTATAAAGTGTAAATCTCTGGACTGAGTCTATTAAGCTCTCCAGGCTGCCAGGACCACAGCTGACTTCCAGCCTGGTTGCTAGGCAACCCAGCAAGATCAGCTAGGTTAATAAGCCTTCTGATTGGGCATGGGTGACAGTAGACTGCTATCTGAGCCTTGCAGTGGCAGCAACACAACAGCTATTCTATGTGGACCACACTCGCGGCTGTGCTTGCCCTGGTCCAGCTTCCAGCCACTTGCTCCAGCCATTGTTCCTACCCTCCTCCAGTCTGCTTCCATTCTCATTCTAGTCCCATTCCAGCCTTGATTCCTGTCTGCTCCAATCCAGTCTTTCCTTCCCTTCCCTGCTCCTCATTCTGACTTCTTCTGTTCTGACCTTTGGCTAGGCTCCTCAACCCTGTCTCTAGCTTCCTGGTGCCGGACTCCTGTACCTACATCTGCCATTACTCCAAACTGCCACCGCAATCACCAGGCAAAGTCCTGCTCCACCCATTAGGTAGGCCACCCATGCTCTGGCAGCATGCACAGCTCTGCACAGAGGTGATGGATGATTTGCTTGTTTAATCTGTGGCTCTGAAGCACCTGTTCTTCTGATATGTGCTGAGAGCTCAGTGGCCTACACGTTTTATTTAGAGGGTGCAAGTGTCTCCTGTACCTTCCTCTCATCTGCCTCAACTCACAAACAGGCTCGTCATTTGTGCCTGTACCTTGACCTGCTGATTTCCTGTACCTCTGATTGTTGTCTTTCCCCTCTCGTCTCCCACCTCCACTGCCTAAATCTCTATCTTTACTCTTGTTGTGCACTTGCCTCCGAACTCAAGCGTGTATGTGTGTTTGAATAGGTGTCTATGTATATCTTGCTTCAGCCACTGCCTCCTTTAAGTGGCAGAAGATGAAAATGGAAATAGAACCTCAACCTGGGTACGATACAGCAGTGGTTATCAACTAGGGGTACATGTAGGTCTTCCAGGGGATACATCAACTCATGTAGATCAGTATTTCTCAACCTGGGGCTTGGGAGCCCCAGTGGGGGTCACAGGATGGGCTGGGGAGGGGGTCATAAGTGCAGGGCCAGCATTAGGGGGTGGCAAGGAGACAAATTGTCTGGGTCCCCACACCACAAGGGGCTCCGCAAAGCTAAGTTACATGTTTCAGCCCTGGGTAGCAGGGCTCGGGCCTCAGACTCCTAAAAGGAGTCTGGAAAAGTTGAGATCCAATGCTATATGGAGTAAATACCCATTCATACATGTCCATCTATAGATGTGCATATGGTTTGTACATGTCTAAACAGCCCCTCTGAAAATGTCTGTGCATATCTTCTTTTCACACACTCACTTGCACATGCATATCTAGAGCTTCATGCATTCAACTTTCTGAAAATGAGACCCATGAAGTTCTGGCACTTCGGAGAGTCTGTCTACCACCCTGGTGAGCTAATATTAATTAACAAACAAAGATACATGTCTTTTATTTATCTAGAGGTCTTTTTTTCCCTTCTTGCCCAAAGTGCTTTACATAATCATTCTAGACTGTTGTAAGTTATGATTAAAGATGTTACACTTTGTCCTTGCCACTGAAAATACTAATGGATAAACCCTGTTGAAGAGACTGGATCATTTTTGTTCAAACTAGGCTCGGTCTCTGAAAAGTGCTAGTCATATATGATGAAACACTCATTTGACAGAGCATATCTGGGGATTTAAGTATCCTTGCACCCAGGAACAGACAGTTCTATAGAATATGTCAATCATTGACTTATATTCTTCTTCACAGCATGATTTTTACACATTATGTGCAACTGCAAAAAAAAAAAAAGTGAAAAGAGGTTCGCAGTTGATGCTGCTGCAAAAAGTTTGTACTGCTACAAAGAGAAACTCAGAGTGTGTGCTGTATGAAAGATGAGAGATAAACTTCCATCTGTGCTGCTATACTTTAAGAAGAAAAATTCTGACACAAATAATGGCATGGTGTGTTGTACTTAAAGTAGATTTTTTTGTTTGTACTCCTGATTATAAAGCAGTACTTGCAAGGTCAATTATCATCTATGTTTTCATGAAGATACGCAGTATTTATCTTGCTAAGGATTTAACTTCTCATTTACTTCATATAGCATTGAAGCATTTGAAGAACCAGGGCCCACTTGTTTAACTTCAAATTCCGTGCATTCTCTAGCTGTGCACATCATAGGACACAGCCCTTACAGATCATGCAAAGTTCTGAAATTCAAGACACAGTAACAATTTAGGGGGCAATTCTGCCACCTCTACTCTCAGTTAATAGTACCCTTCTTTACGAATGGACCTATTGATTCCTTATGGAGTAAGGGACCGATTTTTAAGTGCAAATAGGCACCTTATATCTTTAAAAGACTGGCTGTAAGATGCTACTCAGAATGAGAAAGGGTGTTAAACTGGGCGCCCTAGTAACTGCATGTGAGCTCAGTTGCAATGGAAGTGGTCCTGAGTGCCTGCCCCATTTCTTTGGTTAACTTTGCTAATATCAAGTTGATGGTCTGTGATTGCGAGAACTCTTGTCTATATCACAATGGTGTCCTGGTCTATAACTAGGGCTCCTAGACACTACTGTAACAAAAATAATGTATAATAAACAATATTCATTCTTTGGTTGTTTACAGAAAGTTGCAGCAGACAGAGAATAACTAAATCCCCTGGGCACATTGCAGATATTTGTGATAAGGATATAAGCGTTCATACTGTAAACTACAAAATCTTAAGTCTGATACCTAAGGAAATGAATGCTGAACCAGTTAAAAGAGAGCTGTATTACCGTGGCAGCTATGCTAGTTCCACCATCGATATGCAAATGTATCAATTCTTAGTGCTTTGAGTGAAGATTGTCTGTCTTATTATCCCTTATTTTATTATAACTATCTACTTACACCTGTTCTAGTTTTAGTGCCTTAATACTGAGACTTTTATGTTTTCTTTGTATATTACATATATTGTGAACTGCCTCATTTAGTCTATTTTAAGATGTATTACATTTCAGTAGATTCTTAATGAAAGGGAGGATTTTTTTTTCTGAAAATAATACAACTAGACAGTTGTCTGCATTTAAAATTTAAATAGTTTTCAAGGTAAGAGTGATTTTTTCTATTAGGAACTGTAAAAGATTACAAAAATGCAGGATTAGTACAACAATAGTTTTGCTACAAAAGATGTCAACTTATAATAATAGATCAGCATTCAGTACTTTTGTCACATGCTTGGAAAGAAACTTAGGAATTTAGGTATGTTAAACTGATTTAGCAAGGCTCTATAATTGTTCATAGCTCATCTTAAATAGTCTTGCACCATAATGCAACAATGTTAAACTTTTAATGGGAACACGTTAGACAATTATTAAGGGAAGTTGGGAAAAAAAAAACATTTCAGGCTGATGTGCAATCATACAATTTTTCTGGTTGATAGCAAATCAATTCCTCCCACTCAAAAATACTTAAGAATATGTGAACTAGTCTGAGGAAACAATAAGCACATTTCCACCTTTGTATTTTTTCAGGACTAATTCTCCCCCCACTATTTTTCCTTCCTGTCAACTTCTGCACTAGTGGTTTCCAGTTGTACTGGGAACCAGAACCGGAGAAAAGGGATAAAAGGGGCTATCCTTGAAGCATTTCAAGTTCTACCAAAAGCATTTTCTTACAAGATTACCAACTAAATCTTTCAGATTGCAAAGCTATGAATAATGTGAATAAGCACTGGACAAACAGCTGAACTATTTTTTGATGATGTCCCATCTTTCCTATAGTCGGAAGAACCCAGAGAACATGTCATTCCAGTGGTTAAGATCATGTTGGAAAGTCTCTGAATGTTAATTGAAGGGGTCAGGATGATAGAACTGGGCCATCAACTCTGTAAACTCATAACCTTCTGTGACAGAACCACAGTCTTTTAATTTTCAGGGCCTGGGTCAAGACCTATATTTGTACATTTTTTTTCCCTGAAGGGGTTTGTTAGCTTAAACTATTTTTGTTCTAGTTGAGTGAATATTGCTGGTTAGTAGAGGAATGTCTGTAGGTTGCTACCGTTACCATTCTTATTACTGTTTTAGTATGTATATTTATGGTAGCCCCCTAAGATCCTGATTAGGAGTCCAGTGTGGTAGGTGGTCCACAAACACACATGAAGAGATGGTACCTTCTCTGATTCACATTTGTTCTGGCCCACTAGTCAGTCCTTCAGAACTCTTGATCCTTAAAGTGTAGAAGCCAGTTTTTCTCAAGTTTTCCTTTAAAAACAAAATAAAACAAAAAACAGTATATACTACACTTAGAACAGGAAAAATCTCTGTTCCTCAAAAAATTCACCACTTGTAGCTGTTTTTTTTTAAAAGATAATTAAAAGTTTGAGGAGAAATGTCTCCTTTCCTTTACAAGAGATTGGTGGGCTTACCGTTTGACACCCCTTTCTTGTATATATGTAGAGAAGAGAGGACCAAGAGTAACTAGCAGTGGATTGCCCTGGCAGGAAGTGACTTTGGAAAGAGGTTTTTGAGTACAGAGCTTCCTTCCTTGCTTAGACTCAGGGGTAAGGGTGATAGGCAGATTAGTAAAAAGGAAGGAAAAAGTTATTTCAAGCACTCAGTTGTCTAGACTGTTTTGGTTTTGCACTGGTCAAGTTTATTGGTTTGTATATACTCTTTTTCATTAGTTTTATATGCACTCAATATAAATCATGAGATCCTGCTTGTTCCTGAGGCTTGTGTCTCCAGAGCTTATGTCTCCAGTACCATTTTCTGCGAATACTTATTTTCTTTCCTGAGTACTGCAGACTTAGTACTGCATATGCTTTTTTGAGAAAGGGCAAGTTGGAGGGAGGGGTAGAGGCAAGTGGCCTAGTAAGCAGAAATAAGTTATTTTTACATGATGACCCTCTGAAGAAAGGGCGAGTAGAAGAAGCTTTACATGCCTCAGGAATGTGGATTAGAGACCAACTCTGCAATGAACCTGTAGGAGTGGAAGAGATGATATTAACAGAGATGTATGTAAAACTTTCCAATTTAGGGACACACAAGAAAACTGCTCTGACTAGGGGAGCTTGTAATAAATTGAGGGAAAGACAAGGCACTCCGTGACCAGGATGATCAGAAAAGGACTATGATGTGGGATAGTGGTAACTTCATTTTAAATGTTGTAAGTTATTTTTCTGGCCAATAAATAGCACAGTTGCTTCAGTTTTGTCACACACAAATAAGACTACATGATTTTTTTTTATTATTATTATTTTTTTTGCCATTCACTCTTAAATAAACAGAATGCCAGTTAGCCTTCCATTATCATTTAGCCATTAGTATTGGTGAACATGTGCTGATTGTCTTCCCCGGGAGACAATGGAGATGCTATTTTCATAGGAGGAAAAGCCAATGAGTGGCATCCAATAGCAGTGCCAAGGTCACATATGGACTTTGGAGAAGCTGCCGGCCCTGACCTAAGAGATGCTAACATGGCACAGGCTTTCTCCTTGCATTGAGGATTCTGCCTAAACATAGGGACTCTGGTACTCCAGTACTCTCAACACTCTGGGGATAGGAGAATGGCTATCCATTCTGTAAGCCAAATGCTGACACGTACATAGTAAACATTTTGTTAGTATTAAAAAAGAAAGAAAATGTTCATGTCTATTTAATGTAGAGAGCAAGCAAATTCTCTCACACAAAGACATCATAAATGTATGACTGGGGCTAAAGCGAGTCTTGAACTATAATAAGTCCCATTATAATGGAAATGCTGAAAATATTTTTTTCCAGGTTTTAAAGGTCTCTGATGCACATCATCTCCTCCTCTTCCTCCTCCTCATTTGTAGAGAGAATCTTTAGAAAAGATAATACAGCCCTAAAAGTGCAAACTGACTTTTAAAAATGCAAAAGATAAATACTGAATTGCTGATTCAACACATACAGGCAGACCTCAAGAGAGGGCCCAGTCTTCCTGTATCCTTCATGGGAGGAATGCTTTATTAAAAATGAACATACCTTCATTCTTTATCAAATTCTGTTTCCTTATAGATTGAAATCAATATTTTTTACTAAACCTAGAATAATATAAGTGGTTTATGTGGCAGAATAAAAAACAGACATCTCTTAACATGCTGCACTTAGATACAAATCAAAAAGGAATTACTTTTCTCAACATAAAAATTATTTTTAGTCGGCCCACTTGGAGTATTTAACAACACTGCAAAGATCAGAATTTTAGTCTTTTTTTTTCCTTCTGGGTTTGTACAGCACCTCACACAATGTGGTTTTCATACATGACTAAGACTCCTACATCATATGGTAATACAAATAATAGTTAAAAAGGCCCTACCTTATTCAGAGCACAGTTTAAATGGCACACAGTAAATGAAGCAGGGGTCCATCGTTAAAATGCTAAGGAAAAATAATGTAATGTGTAAAACATTGCTACATTATTTTTATCCTTAGCAGTCAGACTATGGATATATATTTATAGATAACTGAATAAGGTATATTTAAAAAATAAGTGTAACTGAATGTCCATAGAAAAGCTAATGTATTTATTGTTGGTTGATAGTGATTCATCTTCAATGCCATTTTTCTCTTCTATTCTAATAAGTTTCAGGAAAATAAATGTTGCATATCTTCTCGATTCACTATGCATTGTCTAACATGTGCAATGAATGAGGCAAGGGATCTGCCAAAATAAAAGGATGTGATCATGAAATTGAAGTGTGTATCATCATGCATAGGTATAAAGAGTAGAAAGCATAGGTTGTACAAGCATCCTTTACTTTTTGGCACTTCTTGACTTTTGGGTGTTTAACTATGTAATCTTATTGTTTTCCTAATCTATTTTTATAGACTAGAAATATTTACACAACAATTTGTAATGGATTCAAACAAGCTAATGATAAGTACAAAACAAGGACATTATGAAATGTGGATTTTTAACTTACAGTAATAACCACCATTTAGAAACTGTTATAGTAAGGTATATAGAGTCAAGAGCTAGTGTCATAAATATAAAGGGAAAGGTAAACACCTTTAAATCCCTCCTGGCCAGAGGAAAAACCCTTTCACCTGTAAAGGGTTAAGAAGCTAAGATAACCTTGCTGGCACCTGACCAAAATGACCACTGAGGAGACAAGATACTTTCAAAGCTGGAGGAGGGGGGAAACAAAGAGTTCTCTCTGTCTGTGTGATTCTTTTGCCAGGACCAGAGCAGGAATGCAGGTCAAAACTCCTGTAAAGAGTTAGTAAGCAATCTAGTTAGATATGCGTTAGATTCTGTTTTGTTTAAATGGCTGATAAAATAAGTTGTGCTGAATGGAATGTATATTCCTGTTTTGGTATCTTTTTTGTAACTTAAAGTTTTGCCTCGAGGGATTCTCTGTGTTTTGAATCTGATTACCCTGTAAGGTATTTACCATCCTGATTTTACAAAGGTGATTCTTTTGCTTTTTCTTTAATTAAAATCGTTCTTTTAAGAACCTGATTGCTTTTTCATTGTTCTTAAGATCTAAGGGTTTGGGTCTGTGTTCAACTATGCAAATTGGTGAGGATTTTTATCAAGCCTTCCCCAGGAAAGGGGGTGTAGTGCTTGGGTGGAGGGGTATTTTTGGGGGGAGATGTTTCCAAGTGGGCACTTCCCCTGTTCTTTGTGTAACACTTTGGTGGTGGCAGCGTTTAACCTAAGCTGATAAGAATAAGCTTAGGGGGTCTTTCATGCAGGTCCCCACATCTGTATCTGAGAGTTCAGAGTGAGGAAGGAACCTTGACAGCTATATATTTAGTCACTGAACAGTTAATGGATAACTGACCAGAGAAACTGTAATAGGAAGGAGACAATCTGTTATACACATTGTTCATGTCCTCAAAAAATGAATTCCCCTCTTCATGCAAGGCATAATCCACAAATATATAATGGTAGTACTGAGAAGATCACCTGTGTTAATCACCAGCAAGACGTAGAGAGAAGGTAGGACCATCCAAGGGCATTGAGGGGACTGCATGCTTCTTTCTGTTTGGCTGGAGACCTCCACTCTGTGAGTGCTAGGAGGTGGGATGTGGTAGTGGCATCGCAGCTGTGAGGGCTAGTTGGGTTGGGGGACAGAAGGCAAGATGGCTCCCTGCTAACTCCAGGATGCCCTAGACAGACCCAAGACCAACACCCTGCCTGACTAACAAGACTTCCTTTCTCCCTTGGAGCCCCTGAACTCCTGCCTCCTACCAGCTCCCAAAGCTAAACTCTGCCCCGAAGACCTAGCAGGAGCCCCTGCCTTGTAGCCAGATCCAAGGTCACAGAGACACCCAGCCCCAACCCTTGCTCTCTAGAGAGAACCCAGCTACATCTCTATCATCTACACTTTCTAGCCACTACTTCCCCAGCTACAGATGCTAGCCTCCCTCCCAGACAGCATCTGCCCATCTACTCCAGCACTCAAAGGCATCCCTGAACTCACTCAGGCCCAGCAAAAACCAGCACTATCTGACATCCCAGGATGCACTCCAAATAGCACTCCCCCTTTCTCAGCATGTACCTACTGCAGACTCCACCCAGGAAACTCAGATACCGGCCAGAACTCCCTCCAAACACACACCTACCCCAACATCCCTAGAGACTCTGTTACCTCCCTATCTGCCCCTAATCTCATAACTTCTAATTTTTGTGCAGGCCATTGTCCTACTATAAAATGAAGTACATGGTCATGTATAAATTACTTGAAAATGTTCAGATTACAGCATAGGATTCTAAAGGCCAGTTTGTGAAGTGCTTATTGCCCTGATGTGTAGTTACACAAGTAGTCCTATTGGCTTCAATGGGATTACTCCTAGGACTAACTGCTCACCACTGCGAGTGTGAAGTTCACATTCTGGCCCTAAGTTTGAGAATATTGTCAGTCATCTTTAAGAATAAAAACTTAAGATTTCCATAATCTCACTTTTGTGTCAAATCTGAATTTTACTAAGAAAATCAGGAACTAGCTGGACTTGACAAAGGTCCAAGTCCCACGTTCTTTTTATTATTTATTTATTCTCAGACTCGCCTCCCTCTCCTCCACCTCACTATTAATACTAAAAAAGGTTTAGATAAACTGACATCACATTTGTTACAGTAAATTCCTCACATCCCTGCAAACACACAATAAAAGAAGAAACGTGGAAAAAAACAATAATAAAAACTTCAGGTTTTTTTGTTGTTTTTATTCCCTGTACAAGAGAAGAATGACCATGGAACTAACTTCTTTCAGAGCTCATAAGAACTGCCATACATATCAATGGTCCCATCTACCAGTAGTCTATGGCCAATGCCTGGTGCTTCAGAGGGAATGAATAGAACAGGGCAGTCATCAAGTGATCCATCCCATTTTGTTCACTCTCCGCTTCTGGCAGTCAGAAGCAAGGAACACTATGGATATAGGGTTGCATCCCTGACCATCTTGGCTAATAGCCATTGATGGACCTATCCTCTATGAACTTATCTAATTCTTCTTTGAACCCAGTTGTAGTTTGTCCTCGACAACATCTCCTGGTAGTGAGTTACACGGATTGACTGCGTATTGTGAGACAAAGTACTTCCTTTGGTTTGTTTTAAACCTGCTGCCTATTAATTTCATTAGGTGACCCCTGGCTCTTGTCTTACACGAAAGAGTAGATAACATTTTTTTAATTCACTTTCACTTTTATAGACCACAAACATATCCCTCCTTAGTCGACTGTTTTCCAAGCTGAAAAGTCCCAATCTTTTAAATCTCTCTTCACATGGAAGCTGTTCCATACCCTTAATCATTTTGTTTCCCTTCTCTGTAACTTTTCCAATTCTAATATATCTTTTTTGAGATTGGGCACCCAGAACTGCATCCAGTGTTCAAGGTGTGGCCGTACCATGGATTTATATAGTGGTATTATGGCATTCACTGTCTTATTATCTATCCTTTCCTAACGGTTCCTAACATTCTGCTTAGCTTTTTGACTGCCACTGCACATTTTTCAGATGTTTTCAGAGAACTATCCACACTGACTTCAAGATGTCTTTCTTGAGTGGTAACAGCTACTTTGGACCCCATCATTTTGTATGTATAGTTGGGATTAAGTTTTCCAGTGGTGCTTTACTTTGCATTTATCAATGTTGAATTGCATCTGCCATTTTATTGCCTTGTTGCCCAGTCACTCAGTTTTGTAAGATTCCTTTGTAACTCTTCACAATCAGCTTTGGACTTAGCTACTTTGAGTAATTTTGTATTTTCTTCAAACTTGTTGCCACCTCACTGTTTACTCCATTTTTCATTTATGAATATGTTGAATAGCATTGGTCCCAATATAGGCCCTTGGGGGACACAGTTATTTTATCTTTCTCAATTCTGAAAATTGACCATTTATTTCTACCCTTTGTTTCCTGACTTTTTACCAGTTACTGAAACATGAGAGGACCTTTCTTCTTATCCCATGACTGCTTACTTTGCTCAAGAGCCTTTGATGAGAGACCTTGTCAAAGGCTTTCTGAAACTCCAAGTACACTATATCCACTAGATTGGCTTTGTCCATATGTGTGTTGACCCCTTCAGAGAATTTTAACAGATTGGTGTGGCATGATTTCCCTTTACAAAAGCCACATTGACTCTTTCCCCCAACAAATCATGTTCATCTCTGTGTCTGATAATTCTGTCCTTTACTATAGTTTCAACCAAATTGCCGGACATAAAATTTAGGCTTACTGGACTATAATTGCCAGGATTGCCTCTGGAGCCTTTTCCAAATATTTGTGTCACATTAGTTATTCTCCAGTCTTATGGCAAAGCATCTGATTGAAATGATAGTTAGTAGTTCTGCAATTTCATATTTGAGTTCCTTCTGAACTCTTGAGCAAATACCATCTGGTCCTGGTGACTTACTGTTTAATTTATCAACTCTACTGACACTTCAATCTGGGACAGTTCCTCGGATTTATCACCTAAAAAGAAAGGCTCAGGTGTGGGAATCTTTCTCACATCCTCTGAAGTGAAGACTCATACAAAGAATTCATTTAGCTTCTCCACAATGACCTTATCTTTCTTGAGTGCTCCTTTAGCATCTTGATCATCCAGTGACCCCACTAATTGTTTAAGATATTTTAGGCTGTTAGTTCTTGACTCTTTTGCTAGTTGCTCTTCATATTCTTTTGGGGCCTGCCTAATTATACTTTTGCACTTGACTTGCCAGAGTTTATGGTCCTTTTTATAATCCTCAGTAGGACTTAGCTTCCAATCTTTCAAAGATGCCTATTTGCCTCTAACTGCTCCTTTTACTTTATTTAGACATGGTGGCACGTTTTTGGTATTCTTACTATTTTTTTAAAAGAATTAGGATATATATAATCTGAGTCTTTCTTATGTTTTTTTTTTTAAGTTTCCATGCAGCCTGCAGCAATTTCACTTTTGAGAGTATACCTTTTAATTTCCATTTAACTACCTTCCTCATTTTTGTGTAGTTCCCCTTTCTGAAGTTAAATGGTACTGTGGTGGGCTTTTATGGTATTCTCCCTCCCCTCCCAGATAATAAATATAATTATATCACTGTTGCTGTTATCAAGCAGTTCAGCTATATTCAGCTCTTGGATCAGATTTTGAGCTCCACTTAAGACTAAATCAAGAATTGCCTCTCCCCTTGTTGGTTCCACAAGGAGTAGCTGCTCCAAGAAGCTGTCATTTATGGTGTCTAGAAATTTTATCTCTGAATCTTACCCTGAGGTGACATGTACCCAGTCAATATGGCGACAGCAGAAACCCCCCATTATTATTGTGTTTTCTATTCTTATAGCCTCTCTAATCTCTCAAACCATTTCACCATCCCAGTCAGGTGGTCAGTAGTATATTCCTACTGCTATCTTCTTCTTATGCAAGATTATATGGTACAGTTTGATTAATTTAAGATTTTGACTGTATTTGACTCTGTTTTCTTTCACATATAGTGCCTCTCCCGCACCAGCATGACATACTCTGTCATTCCTATGTATTTTTAACACTCCTGGTAATGTTATGCTCCATTGATTATCATTGTTCCTCAAGCTTCTGTGATGCCTATTATATCAATATCCTCATTGAATATCAGACACTCAACTTCCCCCATCTTAGTATTTAGATTTCCAGCATTTTTATACAAGCACTTATAAAATTTGTCACTATTTAGCTGTATACCATTATCTGATGCATTTTTTTTCATTTAACTTCGTTGCTCTTCAGTTCCTAACTATATTTTATCAACTTCTATCCTATCCTCTTTACTAGATATAGAAAATGCATAGTAATAGATTCTCCCCTAAGGGATGGCTCTGTTCAAACTGTATGCTCCTCTGCACCCTGTCAGCTTCTCTCTAAGCCTTCATTTAAAAACTCATCTTAAACTTTTTTAAATTTACATGCCAGCATCTGGTTCCATTTTGTTCTAGGTGGAGCCCATCCGTCCTCTAGAGTCTCCTCCTTTCCCAAAAAGTTCCCCAGACCCTAATAAACCTTAATCCCTTCTCCCTGCATCATCATCTCATCCACACATTGAGATCCTGCAGTTCTGCATGTCTAAGTGATCCTGTATGTGGAACTGGAAGTGTTTCAAAAAATGCTACCATGAAACATTGTTTCAGTTAGTTTTCCATCAATAATTTGTTTACATGTGGATATACACCCTTCTCATATGGGAGCAAACAAAAAAGCACTTGCTTAACTTTAGACATATGAGTAGTCTCATTGACACTGACAGAACTACTCATGTTTCTGAAATAAGGGGTGTCATTTCAGAAAAATTCCAGGGTGGGCATCTGGGGAAGGATGTGTCAGACTAGAGAATCTGATATGTTGTTATATACTGAAAAGTCTTTGGGAGGCAGAAAATGGAAGTCATAATGGAGCATATAGACCTATGAAAAGCCTTGGGGGTGGAGCAGGGGGAGAGGCAACTGCCCAGTAGCAAATGATAATCCTGCTTTAAGTGAAACACATGCTTAAATACTCTCCTGGATCAGAGCCAAGTAAGTCAATTGTGATACAAACTGGTGTGACAGAAAGGAATAAGGATCTCTCCACCTTACTTCAAAGGCACCTAAGTGTTATATAAGGATCCTCTAATAAGGGCATACTAACTCTCTAAATTCAAATTCCCAGCCATTTGCTGAAGCTAAATGAATAATAGCAGACTAACAATTAAAAATGAAGGTTTCCTTTTGCCCCAGACTGACAGTCCTAATTAACTGTATTTTTCTGTGTGTGAATTTCTTTTTTCAAGGTTTTTTACCCAATTATTTCATTACCAAGGAAATAACTTGCACATGACTTGTTGCACAGATCAGCAGTACCAGCAACAAGCACAACAGACCTTCATTCTTGATTATATCTTCATGATAAAGGTCCAGATTCAGCAACAGACTTAAGTTTGTGCCTAACTTTAAGCAATCCTGTCAAACTTAATGTGAATACTTGGGTACTTAAAATTATCCATGTGCTAAAGTACCTTGCTGAATTGGTGCCATTTTTTTTTTCACATGTGTGGGAGAGATTCTTCAAGCTTTTTCAGTGACTGGGTCCATGTTGGTTGTATCATAACAGATAACACTCCAAGAAACTCAGGACCACTTCTGATTCAGTAGCAAATTAAAGTGTCCTTTGAATTTCAACCCAAAGCTTTCCAGGAAAGAACACAGAATCATAGAATATCAGGGTTGGAAGGTACCTCAGGAGTATCTAGTGTCATGTTCTATCTCAGTTTTTTTTCCACCTTTATGAAATTTCATCTGACTTGGTCACCCTCAGGTAGATAATCTGTCAACAGGAATAATTTAGCTGAATAATATTTGGTCAGTGTGTATTAAAGCCTGACTCACTAGGGTTCTACCCTGCAAGGTGCTGAAAGTACTAAGTTCGCTTTGATAACAGTTGGAGAAGAGGGTGCTCAGCACTGAGAAGAAGGGCCTCATTACTTTACAGGAACATCAAAGTCAATGGGAGTCAAGGACACCCAACACCTTGCAAGGTCAATTCCTATGCTAGCAATAAAATGGAGATGTTAAGCAACAAGCCACATGGTGTGGAACACTGTGATGGTAATCAGTTCTCCGTTTCAATAACTTATGCATATCCTCTGAGGTGCTGAGTGCCCGCACCTCCAATTAATTTCAGTGAGAGTTGAGAAGATTCAGCAAACTCCAAGGCTGGGTCTTGGTTGTTTGGAATTCAGTGGAAAGTATTTTAGTACCTTTTTAAATATCATCTTCAGCTTTATTCCCCTATGGGAGTCCAAGAAGATGCATATTAAGTCTAGGAAAACTTGTCATGATAAATTAGAGAAGCTTGACAAAGTCCATCACTGTGACCTTTTTTGTAAAGCAGGATTCCAATTTAGTAAATGTTATCCTCACTTTTCTCTATTACTCTAGTATGACCAGATATTTTACTTCAATTCTACTTTAAGGCAGTCCAGCTGGATAATAATTTTACTCCTCTGACTTTTTAAAATATTTTCTTTAATTGCTTTCAAAGGATAGAGTTGTTGTGACTATTTTCTCCCCAACTTTTTGTTTGTTCAGTTTCAGAATTTCCTGCCATGCTTGGCTGGAGCATAAATGACTGTAACTCTACCTGACTCTGCTTTTTGTTCACTGTGGACCAGGCAGTTAGCCGGTTTCCATTCTCCTTTAGGAGGCCCTGTTTCTCTGTTCTTCACTGCAGAAATTTATTTGGTACAGATAGAAAATGGAATGGAGATCACAACTGCCTTCCCTCTATTTTACAGCTGTCTATTCCAATACTGACTAAAGAGTTGGAGAAAAGTGGGGAAAATGTCAGAGTTTTCTTATCTATGATGCTATTTGCCCTGAAGCTCATGGCAGAGAGATGGAATTTCTATTGCTGCCTTCATAATAGTGAAATTTCATTTGTTGCCAAATTCACAAATTCTGGAATAAATGGATTGGACAAATCGGAAGATTATTAGCAGTATGGGTAATTATTTCTATGGTGGCATGTGCTGGTGTCACCTTAAAATGAATTTTAAAAAAAGACAAGTCAGTATCTCAAGGAGTTTCTATGTAACCCAAGGGCCTCATCCTGTTCTTATTGGAGATGATGGCAACCCCCCCTCCCCCACCAACGACTTCAGTGGAATCAGAATCCAGCCCTACATGAGGAGAGCATAGGATTGTAAACACAGAGATAAAGGCAATAAAGACAAGGGTTAAAGAAAGCTCTCCGGATGCTTCTTTATATAAATATGTATAAAATGAACAATATATAAAATGAACAATATTTTGTACTTGGTGTTGTTAATGTTATTTACATTTAATGACCAAGGGAGAAAAGTCAGGCATGGCCAGGGAAATGGAGTTGAGCACATGAGGCTAATTAAAAGGAGGGAATCTTGAGGGGTTTGAGGGAGGAAAGGGAGGTGGACTGACATATAGGATCTGGTTTTGTGGTGTGGGGGTTGACATGGGAAAAGACACCAAGGCCCAGTCTTTCAAAGTATTTAGGTGCCTAACTTCCACTGAATTTAATGGGATTTAGGTACCTGAATACCTTTGAGGATCTGGATCCAAGTCACTTGTGGGGGAATAGACTAAGAAAGAATTAAGACATGTCAAGATGGGAGATGAGAGGCAAGGGTTCAGTCCCTGGATGTGATGCAGCAAAGTTCAGTGCAGCTAGGAAGGAAGCAAAGGTGAATCTAATCCACCTTCCACAATCTTAGTGTTGGCTGGGAGGGCAAATTGGTGCCAAGCACAGGTAAGAGATGTCTAAGGGCTGCTGTACTCTGCACTGGCTTGTAATGGCATGTGATGAACCCTTCCCATCCCTATACATGCAAGTACTCTTGTATTCACAGTACATCACAAAAAGATTCCTCAGCCATTTTGGGGGCGCTTTAATATTAATGTGTACTGCTCCCCAGTGGCACAAAGTAGTCCTAACACAGGACAAAATATTTGCCCAAGATGTAGCAATCAAAGAATCTATTGAAGGCAAGGATGAAGTCTGTGAATCTGATGCAGAAGAATATTTTAGGCCAATGCATGAATTCAGAGAGAGGTGGAGACAACACAGTTGGTGAGGAAGAAGATCTTAGCTGCATGTTCAAGCTGTGCTTGAAGGTTGTCTCGTGCGAGACTGTAAGGCCAAACAGCAGGAAGTTGCTATAGTTTGGTTTAGAGATAAGTAGGGAATGAACAATGGTTTCTAACAATTTTAAAGAGCATTCACGCACTGTAAACTTAATTTCTTTCAGCTTTATTCCTAGGTTAAAATGTCTTAATGCAGCTCCAGTTGATCTTATGGAAGATACTCAAAAATGAGGATTTAGTTTTTTAAATAGACTGATTCCACTGCAGTTATACTGAGAACAGTTTTGCTTATGTAACGTGATGAACATCCATCTGAAAGAGTAAGTGACATTTCTTGCAAGGTAGATTTGGAGATACATTACAAAAAATCTACACCTTTTAAAAATGCTTTGTACTCATAGAGCAACTAATGAATGGAGCTTTTCAGAAGCATTATAATAGAAATTAAAATAAAAAAGCTACTGTATGTTTTATCCTGGAAGAACAACAATAAAACATACCAAAATATGAGATGGAAAAGACCTAGTCATCCATTTCATCTCTAATTTCAATGATTGCAGACTATTAGCTGGCTTTGTTCTTTCAGAATGCAGAAGGACTGAGTGAAAGGAAATATTTTGTGTCAACATAGATAAGATGAACAATTGTAAATGAAAAGGTCCTTCCTTATAAGCTTTAGGCATCCACATTCCATTTTGCAAGAAAAAGAATCTAATGCTGATGTAAAAGCCATTTTGTATTCTTTTCTCCAGGAAGTATTAATGAGTGTTAATCTGTAGTGACCTACATTGAAAATGTAAAGGTGTTTTTTGGGTTTTCTTTTACCATTTTTCATGCTAACGCAGTTTGTTTACTCCTGGTTTAATGCTGAGGAATTAGCTGTAAAACATTTCTGAATGTGACACATTTATGGAAATCATTCTTATACATATGTAATGGAGGATTCTGTGGTTCATCTTTGCTTATAATGTGTGAATCTGGTTGACATTTGTCAACTAGCCTGATATGGGAACTAATACGGATTAAATCTGCCATGTAAAGTCATAAAATTAGAAGCTTATAGAGATAAGGGACAATGTTAATTCACTGAATGCAAAGCATAATTGTTTTATTTTGATTGGTATCAAATATTTGGTTTAATCAAACCTGTACCTATTGTGGCCCTGGGAAAAAAGAGAAAAGGTCAGTGTAACTAACAAACCACCATAACCTTCCTGGCAAAGTAAGCACACTTGTAGTAAAACAATTTAACACTATTGACACTAGAGGTGCCAAAGGTGGCATCGCCTGCAAGAGATTGGTTTGATCCCAAAGTGCTGGCTACCCATTGTCTTTTCCTAATGAAAATGCTATGTTCATCTCATATTGTACTTGGCTTCCTTTCCTGTGAACAAAGTATTCATTGATATTCATTATCCGGCCTATACTAATAATGTTGCTTGTCCATGAATATTCATAAACATAGCTTATGTGAAACTATAAATATGCATTATTCAACCATGCACGCATCAGTGCTGAGATGTTGCAGATACTAAAGTATCAAGGAACACAAAACAAGCTCATATTCTTAAACATTACTCAGACTTAGTGAAATGTTTTTTAAAGTTGGATACGAGCTATATGAAATGTTAGCGAAGGCCTGGCCTAGAAAGAAAATGTAGTCGTCTTTAAGTGTTTTGCTTATGTGTCAGTTGTGTTGCCTAGTAATGGTACTCTTGAAGTCAATGGAAGTTTATCTTTGGACTTCAGTGGGAAAGGGGGTCATATTTCCAGTTCATACTCAGGTGAAACTCCCATTGACTTAAAGACTTAGGATGAAATCCTGATACCAAAGAAATTAATGACAAAACTTCCAGTAATTTCAAGAGAGCCAGGATTATATCTTTAGATCTCAGAGCCAGATTCTGATCTCTATGTATGTATGTTTAATTTGGGAGGAACTCCAAATGGAATGCAGCTTTGTGCTGGTTTAAGTGAGATCAGAATCTGTTCAACAGGTCCAGGATTCAAGAAAGTATCCTGATTCAAGAAAGTTATTTAAGCATCTACTTAAATCCTGCTGAAGGCAAAAACAAGTTTAAGTGCTATCCTGAATAGAGACAAAATTTAAGCACATGCTTAAATGCGATTTTGAACTGGGGCATACTGTCTGATTCTTGCATTATACTGTGTTAAACTGCATGCCAACCTGACTCTCTGGCTTGACACCAAAAACTTCTAAAAGGAAACAATACTGAAGTGTCTGTTGTCTTTGAAGAAAGATAACACTGCCAGCTCAGAATAAACAATCTGATCTTTGTTTTTTCAATTTTACTGTATAATAATACTACGTAATAGCATTTGTGATCTGTATCTTTCTGGAACAAACTATAAAGTGTCACCTTCTCCTAATGGCTTTATCCAATCATTTCTGTTTCTGCTTGTTCTTTGCGGCAGCATGGGTAGTTCTAAAATAATCACAATATGTTACTTGTTTTAGTAGTGATTGCAGTGATTTAGTAATGAAAGCATCAAATAGATATTTAGAAATTTCACCCAATATTACATGTATGGTAAACTTGTTTATAGATAGTAACTTGCATAAAGATTTATTTTTTAAAACAAAACATATTTGAAAAGATTTCCAACGGAGTGCTTGCGGTAAAAGAATAATATTTCAATAATCTAGCTTTTGATCTACAAGTTTACATTATCTGTGGTTAATTTAAGACTAATTCAAGTAATTTAATTTATTCTCATTATCTCTGTTACTTTCATGCTACTATTAGCATTTTCATTGTAACATAGTGTTTAACATTATTAGGATTTGAATTTCCTTCATGATTTTTCCTATAATATAACTTCTATCCTAAATATGAATCATTTTGCAATAGCAACTAGAATAAAAACCCTTAAGGTCTATTTCATTAAATACCCATTCATGTTCATGCATAATTAAAATTACTCACTTTCTTTTTGCATTTCATGTCTGATACTTGCATACTCATCCCTTCAGTGCTCAAGTTACCTGAATGGTTCCCTTCGTAAAAATCCTATTTTAATATAACCATATTTAAAAAAAAAAACAACACCCCCCTCTTAGGAAAAGATGTGTGAGGGGATTTAAAAGGTGCTGAGAAAATGGCACAGATCAGGCATTAGCTCACTCTTCCCATGTTCACTGAAAAATAATCATGCTTGTTACCATCCCTTACAAAATCCACTCTTTCCATTTCCTGAGGCAACATTTATACCATAAGAGCACAAACTACCCCAAATGGAAAACTATCAGCTATTTATGTTAATATGCATTGCATTTAATGTGAAGTCCAAGGGACTAATCTTGCAAGGTGTGAAGTGCCTCCAAAGAAGTGTTGTGTGCCATCAGCTCCCAATGACTGCTGTGAGAGTTGCTGCTAATTGGGATGGGGGGGGGGGGGGAATCTAACTAATTCTGTATTTCGGGGGGGTGTTATAATTTGATCCATCATTTCAGATAACCTTTATTGCGTGTTATGAAGATCTAAGTTATCAGATCCTCAGCTGGTGTTCAAGCTGAAATGGTTCTTTTGTTTTCAAGTGAATTGAGCAACATCAGCTTACACGAGCTGTGTCCCTTAAAAATCTCACCTGTAGTTTCCATTATCTGAAGGAACAAAATAATTTCATCTCTCCTTTTTACTTTTAAACCAGTCCTCTTCAGTTCTTGTATCTTTTTATTTAAATATTTTATTTCACCTGTTTTTGTTTCTCTTTGCATTACTGATGGAGGGGATTCTGTCAAATATTCACATTCAAATTATAGTATACATTGGATCTTGATTGTTTTCCTTTGCTTTGTGTTGTACAATTCCTAACCATTCCCATTTGACTTCAGTTTTCATTTCAGATACATTATTAGGCCTGCTGACAGGAATTCCGGGCCCCAGGGCCAGAGCCAGGGCCATCCTGTGGAGGAGAGGGTGGAAGCGACGAATCTGTCACTTCTGGAACCTCCCATCACTTCCAGGACTGACCCTGCGCTGGCCTGTGGGGCCCTCAAAGCACAGGGCCTGGCCCCGGAGCGATCATGCATGCCAAGGAGCCCTGCGGCCCACCCGGGCAATTTAAAAGCATCCGGGGTTCCCGTCTGCTAGGCCCTTTTAAATCACCCGGGGCCCTAGGCAATTGTCCCCTTTCCCCACCCTGTCAACGGGCCTGTATGTTAGCCATCATTAGAAGTTGCTAAAACAACTAACACTAAGGCTACGTCTACACTAGCACTTTTGTTGGTCAGGAGTGGAACCCTCCCCCGCCCCCCCCCCCGACTGATATGGGTTTCACCGACAAAATAGAATTGTGGACAATTCTATGTCAGCAGGAGATGCTCTTTGCCAATATTGCTACTGCCACTTGTTGGGGGTGGTTTAATTACGCCAACAGGCAAGCTGTCTCCCACTGGCATAGAACGGCCACACAGGAGACCTTACAGCAGTGCAGACATAGCCTAAGGTTGAAATAAAATGGCATTGATACAGTAAATATGTAAGTTGTGACAGAGGGAGATATATCTGGGGCAAATTGTGAACTTCAGTTTGCTGATATAGTCTCCATTTTGGATTAGGATATCAGTTTTTTGTTATGTGCTGAACTCATGTTTAACTTTGCCCAAGGCAAGCTTATTTAACTGCATTCCAAATGGCCTCCCTCCCCTTGGAGGGACTTAACATCTCCTAGAAGGATGATCTCTGAGAAGACCTCAGTCAAGGAGCCATTGACTTAGATTACCTCTCAGCTACTAGCCCATCCCCATGGAACAATGGACTATCTTACACAGGAGTCCCGTGGAGGGGAGGGACAAGCATACGTGTGGAACACATCCAAAAAGAGACAGAGACTATATTTAAGGGAAGGAGGAATGCTTCTCTGTGAGGGGAGCTCCATCACCACCAGGTAGAAGAACTTGTTGGAGAAAGCGAGATGAAGACCTTAGACTCACAGAAGGGGCGATGTCCAACTAGGAGAGGGTGCTTCTCAGGACTCTGGTTATTTGGCAAAAGTCTGTAACTTGTAACTCTTGTGTTTAAAAGTAAAGTTTCTGTGGTTAAGAAATTCCTAGGCTAAGCCTATGTTCCTTGCTTCCCTGCCACGTTGTCCCCAAAAAGGGTTAAACTAGAAGTCAGAAAGCCCAGAGTTAGCTGAAACTCTGAAGCAATATTCAGTTGGTGGCACGGGTGGGGTAGAGGTTTGCTTGAGGAAGGCTGAAGCACGGGTTCTTGGGTGTCCCAATCAAGGGATCTGATGAGGTGTCTGAGTCTGGGAATGTGCCCTTGAGAGCCAGAGCTAGGAACAAGGACAAGACTTGGCCCAGTCCCAGATAATTTGGAAGCATGTGAGTGAACCTAGCTACTGGGTCCTACAACAGACTGTTGTTCATCCATATGGGACTGATCAGTTTATGATACAAGTATGAAACACACATGCAGTCAGCAATCAAGAGTGTACTGCATAGATGTGAATAATATATCTACCATGGCACTGAAGATTTTTTTTCCTCCTCTCTTCTTTCTTCCTTTTGCTCTATAAACTAATGACAAAAACAAAAACAAAAAACAAAATTCAAGTTGGGTACACTCTGTAATTTCCATTAAAAAGTTACCTTTGTGTGCACCATCCAGACAGTACTGAAGGTTGTAAGTCAGATCAATATGTTGTTTTCTTTTTTAAACTGAAGCCTGCTGTTTGAGGTTCCTCTGGTAACAGATAGAGAGCATTAACCTTGGATACAAAATACCCTCAGAAAAATAATTCTTTACACAGCTATAAGGATAGGGCTGTTTATAAATGAACATGTGAGCTCAAAGGCCTAACCTACATATATAGAGAGTCAATAAATCAATCTGTCTTGTTCTGGGCTCTGACTATTAAATTAATATCTTTGCTGATTATCTTCTGCCAGGAATTCTTTGATTTTTCTTTGGCCAACCATTATTTAGAGAGGTCATAGCAGCAAATAATTTCTTTTAATTGACCGGCAAAAAAATCCATTGGAGTAATTTGACAATTAGATTTCTGTTCTCTTGTCAGCTGGACTTATCTCCTTTTCACTCTAGGTAAGCACCACTTGCTTGTTTGTGAGCATCCATTTGTAATGCTTACAAAATGAGCTCCTGTCAGCCCGTATCTGAAGATATTACTTTTTTCCCCCAAATGTAGCCCTGTACACAAAGCACAGGCCATTTGATAAATGACATTTTTCACTGCAAAAGCTTGAGCATTCTTTTAATAAAGCATACAGGTGAACAATCTTAACCAGAGTAAGTTATTTTCTCCCAGATAAATGTTGCAGAGAAAAGACAGCACGTTTAAAAGGACACACATGCCATCATGGCCCAGCAAAAATACCTTTGAGTTAAATATGTAGAGAGAAATTCTATGCTTTTAAAGAAGAAGATCCATAAGTTTCAGTTTATGCATTGACCTCAGCATAAGGCAGGGAAGAACTTATAGATCCTGTCCTCTCTTTCTTGAAGAACTGGGCTAAGTCTGCTATTTAGACACAGGACAATGCAAAGCCACATCATCCCAAGGGGGGGTCTGTAGGAAGGATTCTTCTTTAAGAATGGTGTTGACTTTTCCGTCATTCAGATCTGATGTCCATTTGAAAACATATATGTTCCAGCTCCATTATAAGATATGGATGAGCTTTATGGCAGAATTTCTAGGTGAAATTCTCTGGACTATATTATGGAAGAGGTCAGACTAGGTGATCAAAATGTTCCCTTCTGACCTTAAAATCTATTAATCTATAAATGCAGAGGATCCTGTAATATGACCCAATGGAATGTGGGTTCTCTGGGTTGGAAGGTGCATGGTGAGAATAGGAGGCAGCAAGTCTGGGGGAACCATCTGATGTTTGTGAATGCTACCTCTTATTTTAGTAGTTAGCTATTACAGTTAATGTTACTCTAACCCCCAATAACTCTTGGACCACTACTGAACCTCAGAAGAGAGAGGAGGGGCTTCGTTCAGACATAGGGCAGGAAGGCATATTAAAGCCAATACCAACAAGAAGTGATGGGAGTACCACTGAGCAAAGTAACTCCATGAATAGAGGACATGGAAGCCAGAAGATTTGCCTACAGATTGGAAATAATGTTGGGTTTATAGGCCTTACCCCAGGCTTCTTCTGTGGGGTCTCCCCGGAAAAGAACATGCAGCAAAACTCAGCAGGGCAGATTCACCGTTGCAGGGACAGAGGTGAGATAGCTTGAACCTCCACTTGGCAGGAGCATCCAGGGACCAGTGCAGTCCCCAACACAGGCTAGATAGCCCTCAAGTTGCATGTTTGCTCCAATGGCTGTGGTAGGCTTTGCAAGGGTACAGAATCTCTGAAGAGGATGTCTGCCCAGAATCTCTGACAAGGATAGTTGCAAAGGGACACTCAGGCAATGATGAATTGGGACCAGTGAGTTTAATTTAACAGAGGCTTCTGTGGATCCCCCCTTTCACCCTTCCTTGCTAAGATTTTTCTTCAGAAAGGCCTAATACCTCTGTTTCCACACATGCTCTGCCATTATGTGCATTGTTCCCACCCCTAAAGTCAGAATGGGCTTACCATTCAATTCCAAACTACAAAACATTTATATATAACTATACCAGCTCCTTATCTGTGCTGTTGTGACATACCTTGTTGCTTGCCCCAGATGAAGCTGATGGCTAAACACAAACAACCTCAGAGTATTAATTAATAGTACAAAAGCATGTCACTTAAAGGGCACACATCATGTACATCTCATCCAGCTTTCTTTGTAACAGAAAGTGTTGTCAGGTCAAGTAGATAAAATATAATATGGTGTCACCTGGACATAGATTCAAACCACAACAGTGTGTGAAGTTCAATTATGTGCCAATTCCTGAAATGATGTAGCTCATCTGTGAGAGACAAGGCGGGTGAGGTACTATCTTTTATTGGACCTACTTCTGTTGGTGAGAGAGACAAGCTTTTGAGTTTACACAGAAAGCTTGTCTCTCTGTCACCAACAGAAGGTGGTCCAGTAAAAGATAGTACCTCACCCACCTTGTCTCTCTAATATACTGGGACGGACATGGCTACAACACGGCGTAGTCCATCTGTAACAAGTAAAAAGAGAGAGAGACTAATCTCCCAATAATCAGAAAGCCTTACTCTGGTTTCATTGGTTTTCGCTTTTCCCCCTCTGCTTAGGGAAGAAAGAGTAGCTAGGGTCCCAGATCCACACCAAAAAAAAAAAAAGGGTGAGGCATCTTGATGCTCAGGGTCTGTCTTTGTACAAGCACTACAGTAGCACAGCAGTGATACTGCAGCTAAGCAGTTGTAGTAGAGACACTTGCTACAATGACAGAAGGGGGTTTTCTGGGTAGTAGCGAGTGGTGGTACAGACTTGCTTCCCCAATTAAATATACACATGGGATTCAGGTGGGTTTGTACTTGCAGCATCTAACTGCCTCCTCTGCTGCTGCCCATACTACTGCAGCTGCATGACTATTTTTAGCTTGCTAGCTAAGATGACAGCTAACAAGAGTATGTTTATGGGAGCTTGGAATCACACTCCTACCCTGTAGCGCAGGTAAAAGCTAAGGCAGCTGAGCACCTGTCTTTCATCTGGTTTGTGGATCACTCTGGAACTTAGGTACATGAAAAGTGCCCATGACCCTAAAGTGAGGCAGCAGTGTGCATATTCAGAGTCCAAAACATAGGCATCTAGGGAATACTTACTGAACAAACTTAGGCACCAAGCAAGTTCAGGCTACTCGAAGGTTAGGCAGCAGCTGAGCAGGAGTTTTGTGGGTTGCAGTGGTGCCTAAAATTGGGGCATAGGTGCCTAAGTAGCTCCGTAGATCTCACCCATTCTCTCTTTCCCGCTGAAGAAAGAGAGAGAGTTTACTAACCACTTCCCAATAACTGGCTGCATTCTAGTTTTTTAATCAAAATGCTGTGTGCTATTTACAGAAATCAAAGTATATTACGCCAACACTGTCACCTTTTGAGACTCTAAATTATCAATTTAGATTCCTAAAGTGGCCGTTAGAAGCCTAAATCCCTTTGTGGATCTAGCTCTTTATTCATTTGTGGGTAAATATAATTTTTAAGATTGTGGCTTTTACATGCACATTATTGAAGTTCTGTCTTGAATACAAAATGGTCATCAGTTGGTCAACAAAAATATTTTTAAACCTTTTAACATTAATTAGGAACAAGGTGGGAAAACAATTTTTTTATTCCCTGTACAAGATGCTGTTTTCCATGGGTTTAATAGCTTTAAACATGCTGCTGTAGTGATTCAGTGTAGGATTGAGTTTTGACGCTTCAGTTCTTCAGCTTTCTTAAGGTGTAAGTTATGCTTTCTCCTTTTTACCCCTAGTTCCCTGGGCAGTAGAATCATCACAATTCTGTAGCACAGAAGGTAAAGTGAGGAGGTCTTCAACCCCTGTTGTGATATTTGAAAGGGGGATGGGGTAGCTCCCTTTTATGAACACCCAGCCAGCCAGTAGCTATAAAATCCCTCTTAGTAGCTGTTCTCTAATTGCTCTACCTGTAAAGGGTTAAAAAGGCTCACTGCTATGCATAGGTAAAAAGAAGTGAGTGGGCACCTGGCCAAAAGAGCCAATGGGAAGGCTAGAACTTTTTTAAATTGAGAAAAGACTCCCCTTTTGTCTGTCTGTCTGTTGTTCTACTGGGGAGAGGCAGAAAGGGCAGCAGTTATGCTGTAAGAAGCTTAGGACAGGTATGAAAAAATCATCCATATCATATCTAGAAACTACTCATTTAAAACTCCAGATATGTAAGTGGATCAGGAAAAGTTAAGGAAGACGCAATTAGGTTTATCCCTTTCATTTCATTATGGCTTGTGGATTCCTCTGCGCTAACTCCAGGTGCTTTTGTTTTGCTTGTAATCTTTAAGCTGGACCTCAAGTAAGCTATTCTTTGTGCTTAATCCTTGTAGTTGCTCTTTTAAAATCTAGCAATAGACTGAGTTCCCAGATGTATTTTCTTTTTTTAAAAAAATGAAATTTACCCTTTTTAAGAACAGAAATGGATTTTTGTATCTTAAGAGGTTTGTGCACATGTTGTTTAGTTAGCTGGTGGCAACAGCTGATTTCCTTTTTTTTCCTTTCTCAGTTCTTCCCAGAGCAGGGGGGGTGGGAGGGGGAGGACTTGCGGGTACCCCACAGGAAGGAATTCCCAAGTGCGCCTTCCTGGTCTCTCAAAGGGGTTCTGCACTTGGGTTGTGGCAGCATCTACCAATCCAAGGTCAGAGAAAAGCTGTAACCTTGGGAGTTTAATACAAGCCTACAGTGGCCAGTATTAATTTTTAGAGTCCTTGCGGGCCCCCACCTTCTGCATTCAAAGTGCCAGAGTGGGGAATTAGCCTTGACACCTGTCCACTGCAGACCACAGCTCTACAGCTCCACATGAGCTGCCTATATAGACACGATTTTGGCATTTGACAAGTGTATCTGTGAGTAAATGGATCCATCAGTCAAATCACATACAAATCACAGAAGCCACTTACTTTGGTAGTGGGTTATGGCCACCCTGAGAAGCCATGGAAGATGCAATGTGTATGTCTACACTGCTGTACTGTGCCGGCTGACTCAGTCTCATGGGGTTTGGGCAGTTTAATCACACTGTAGAAGTTTGGGCTCAGTCTGAAGCCTGGGCTCTAGGACCCTGTAAAGTGGGAAGGTCACAGAGTCTCAGCCTGAATGTCTACACCACAATTAAACAGCCCCTATCCTGAGCCCCAGAAGCCTGAGTCAGCTGGCCTGGGCCAGCCATGAGTTTGCTGCTGCAGTTTAGACGTGCCATATGTCACTCATCAGTAAGATTTCCTTCCCTGCAACACCATTTCCCCTGAAATTCTCCAGTGCATAGCAAGTTTATCTGGGCAGTGAAAGAGTCTCTAACCACATAATTTTTAAGCTAGTCTTATGATTTGCTAGGGCCTGACTCGTGCTTTTTAAACAGTTGGGGTTGACAATACTGCAAATCACGATAAGTCTTTCAGGAAGAAACCCCAAATGTTCTCCACAGCCAAAACAATGTCAAGCTGAACATTTTTTGCAAATTTAAAACAATGCGGTTAACTTCTTTCATTTTAAAAGAAAACAAAGCACCTTAGAGGTTCCATGGCCTAGCTGAGACTAAAAGCAGGGGCACTATGATATTACAATAAAGGATGTATTTGTTGTACTTTCAGCTCAGCTAGAACTAAGAAGGTTTAGAGTAGCTGCCGTGTTAGTCTGTATCCGCAAAAAGAACAGGAGTACTTGTGGCACCTTAGAGAGTAACAAATTTATTAGAGCATAAGCTTTCGTGGGCTACAGTCCACTTCATCAGATGCATAGAATGGAACATGTAGTAAGAATATATATATAATACACACACACACACACATACAGAGAAGGTGGAAGTTGCCACACAAACCGTAAGAGGATATTTAATTAAGATGAGCTATTACCAGCAGGAGAAAAAAACTTTTGTAGTGATAATCAAGATGGCCTATTTAGACAGTTGACAAGAAGATGCCAACTGTCTAAATGGGCCATCTTGATTATCACTACAAAAGTTTTTTTCTCCTGATAATAGCTCATCTCAATTAGTTAGCCTCTTACAGTATATATATACATATATACACACACACATATACAGCGAAGGTGGAAGTTGCCATACAAACTGTAAGAGGCTAACTGATTGAGATGAGGTGTGAGGATTGGCTGGGTCATTACACATATTGAAACTATTTCCCTATGTTAAGTATCCTCACATCTTCTTGTCAACTGCCTAATAGGCCATCTTGATTATCACTACAAAAGTTTTTTTTCTCCTGCTGATAATAGCTCATCTTAATTAATTATCCTCTTATGGTTTGTGTGGCAACTTCCACCTTCTCTGTATGTGTGTGTGTATATATGTGTGTATATAATATATATAGGTATATATATAGATATAGATATATATCTATCTTCTTACTACATGTTCCATTCTATGCACCCAATGAAGTGGACTGTAGCTCATGAAAGCTTATGCTCTAATAAATTTGTTAGTCTCTAAGGTGCCACATATACTCCTGTTCTTTTTGTAGAAGTAGGAAGTAAGATTTCTAATCCAAGTATGTAGAACCACAGAGGTCGAATAAGTTTCATGTAATCATCTGGGTTCTTTTTTGTAGCAACTTATGACCTCTTGTGATTCGTTCTTCAGAATTACAAGGCCCTCACAGACAGCAGAGTATAAGGCACCTGTAGTGTTCACATTTATAATCTGAGGTATATGCTAAGTGACATCCAAATTATGTTTCAGACATTTATTGTCTTCAGTAATATTACCATAGTATTTTGTTCTCCCACAGCTTGCAGCAAGGAGATCTTTCTTTCCAAGTACACATCACAGGAGTTAAACTCTGAATGATTTTAGTCACTCTATTGTGTTTTCTTGAACCTTAAGTAAATCCATACGCATTAGAGATGGATTCACACACAATCTGGATCCACATCTGGATTCTGAATATTCTAAAGTTCATGGATGTTTGGATTTCAGGTTTTGATTCAGACATGTCTCTGCCCTACGCATTGTCTTCTCCTTTATTCTGCTTGCAGATTTTTCTCATGCTGTCTGAAATGGTTTGTGACTGTGAGTGCCAGCCTCAGGGCAGACACCCAAAACTGGTTGTATGTTCCATAATTAGATTTCACCAACCCAGTAACAAGTGTGAAGTCCTGAAGCTCTATAACAGTCTTACTATGGGACCACAGATGCTATTTCAGTCTATCTTGCCACCCAGGCAAGCTGGACTTAGCAAAAGTTGGTTGCTATACACCAAAGATCACAAAAGACTCCGGTTTCTTCCAATCCCAAGAGCCCAGTCACTTACCCCAAGTCAGTTTTTACCTCAAATCTCACACCAAAGACCATGCTTGTATCCAATCCTATAGTAAACTAACTAAAAATGTATTAACTATGTAAAAGAAATGAGAGTTATTTATAGGCTAAAGCAGGAAAACATATATACATAGATTAGTCATAGGCTGTGGTTCCAAAAGGTGACAGAGGTATAGCAATCTATCAGTACTGAATGTCTTTTGGGGCTAACCCAGGTTGACCCTGGGGATCTCTGCTTCTGTTTCATAGCTCTGGCCCTGTGAGAGTCCAAACAGCCAAAGAAAGAGAGGTGAAAAATTGTTTTGTCCCTATCTTTATATCCTTATTCCAGAATTTAAGCTTATGGAACGAGCCCTTTTGACCACACCTGTTCATGGGTGCGGAGTGCAATTCGCAAAGTCTTTGTATTATGATGTCCCACAATAGCCCATTTAGTCTTGAGAGGCTTTTTTGATTATTAGAAGATGATCCCTCCTGCCTGGGTTCAGAGTTTCAGACAAACATTTTAACAGTCATAAAGTAAAAAAACCCCAAATATTACCTTTTAGCATGTGACAAAGATATTGTAAGTGAGATTAATGCATGTGGCAACTTATAAGCATTTCATAAAGGCTAAACACATTGTTATAAGTTCAATACCCATCTTAACCATACTAACACACAGGGGAACTGGACTAGTTTCCAGCAATGAATTTGTCAATGCTCTACTAAGGTCTGAAGCCTTGGCAAGAGCTAGCACCTGGTTTGCCAGCATCACAGTTATCAACAACAGAGCAGTAACTTAAAATACAAAGAGAAAAAACACCTCTCCTCCATCCACTTCCAATAACTCTTAAGTACAGTGAACAAACCGAGAAGATCCAACAGCCTAGTGCAGCCTAGATAGAATTCCACAAGCTTCTCCATTCCACTTGAAGACAATTGATGTAATTACTGTTATTTTTCCAATTATCATAACCATTCATATAGTAAAGAGCTTAATTACAGTAAATATGGCTTTTGAGGTAAACCCAGAAATTACTTAAAAGACATCATTAGGATGTGTTGTTATATTGTATATCAACAGTACAATTCTTTGTAAATTAATGACTCATGTCTTATAAAAATATGTGATTAAATGCAAAGCCAAAATTGAGCACATGCAGTAAACAATTTTGAAATTCTAGTGACTCTCTCAGAATATAATATTTATTTGTTCAAGGCAAACATGAGAGCTGAATTGTACTGCTAATGCATCTAAAAATATCTAATGGAGGAATCTAATGAGGACAGAAGGAAACACAAGATAGTGGTGATGTGCTAATAAAAGGGTTTTTATTCTAAAGTTTTCTGTATCACTCAGCAATACATGTCCTTTTTGATGGTGGGTTGGAGAATTGGTCCTGACGTGGGCAGAGCTCTACTGACTGCTATCAACTTCCCCAAGCGAGCATGAGGGATTTGGGAGGGTGCAGGGCTCCAGGTTCCTTCCAAGTACCAGCCCTTCAAATTGAACAAAAACTAGGGAGGCAGGGGCAAACGTGAGCTACAACAGGGCAGGACTTCCACTCTGTGCAGCAATATCTTGTCTCCATTTGATCTCCTCCTCCTCATGCAGTATTAGAACTACCAGCATGGGGTGATCCTCTAGGAGGACTCCATGCTACATCCTCCAGGGTGGCAATGGTGAAAGAGACAGTTGGGGCAGCGGCTGTAGCCAAGTCATTGGTAAGTGCAGAAAGGGTACAACAGCTCTCTGAGTCAGCAGCACCTGGCTCAGTTCCAGCCTCACAGAAGGCTGCACATTTTAACAATAGAATGCGGCCCAATGGGAACAATATTTAGCTGCTGCACCTCAGTGTAACCAATTTGTGAGTGCCATGGTCGGAGGTCAGACCAGTGTGGGTAGGGCTGGCTTGAAGATTTCAGGGGTATGTTCACAATGAGATTCTTAACGTGCATTCTATATTTCCCTGACTTGCTTTACATGAAAAGTGTGTGTTTGTGTGATGTTTAGGGTCCCCCCTTAGCCTCCTGCTGAAGAAGTGGAGGCCAGCTGCTTGCTCCTTTCCACCCTAGAGACTGTCTAAAACTCTGTCTGTCTTTTTAGACTGTCTAAAAAGTTTATCATCACAAGGAAATGTACTAGAGATTTCCTTTAAAAAAAAATGAAGATTGAGATTCTCCTTCAAGAGGCTCAAGGGCAATGTGTATTACCAAAAGACTCACATGATCCTCCCTGCAGGGGATAGTTTTCTTATAGATAGTTTTCAAAATTAAGATTCCTAATTATATTAATTTCAGTTGCTTTAAATACATTAGTCATTCTGTCTAGGTTCACCTACTGCACCCATTGCAATGGTATTTGGGCATTTCCACCCACATGCAGCCACATAAAATAAGGAGAATCAAATTAGTCCAACATGCAGGGGTTGGAGGTGTAACACAGGGTGGCCCAGGTTTGAGTAACATTGGACACGTGGATCTGTCACCAACTGGATCCAACTGCCATTAAGCATGCTATAGAAAAAACCTGCAGGATCTACAGAGGCTACTGTATCCCTGATAGTACAATAGATGGGGCACTCCAGTCCAAAGCTCACTTACTCTCACTGTGTGCTGGAAACAGGATTTTTGCCTTTAAATGCTAATCCTCCTTCACCAAGATATAAACAATACATAGACAACTTTAACAAGCACAGAAGCTAATAACAAATGCATTTAATCACTGTGGGCCAGATTGACTGCAAGACTCTTACTCTCACTAATCTGTGGTTACTCACATAACTAGTTCCAATGAATTCAGTGGGACTATTTAGGTGAGTAACTGCACATCAATATGAATTAGGGGCTCATAATCTGGTTTTATGGTTGCAAAACCAAATAACCACTCTGCTAAATGAGGATGCCAAGAATAAAAGAATCAAGATAAATGACCTGATTCCTGCATTAGCTTAACAGCTGAAAAATTTAAGGAAGTATGGATAAAAATAGGATGAACTGATCAAAACCCCATTGATATAATATTTATAACTAGCATTGTGTATACTTTCTGTAGCTCATAATACATACCACTTTAACTCTGCTATATTCCCTTATCTTTAATAACTGATACCCTCCATTTTATAGTTGGTCTAAGAAAATGCCTTGTAATGTCACCAATTCCATTTATCTTTAATGAAAAGTTAGTAATTAAAAATACTGAAGTCTTTCAGGTAATATGAATATTTATATGTTCCATTTGTTAGCATCTTTGCCCTCACTCCCAGTGTGTCTGATGTCCAGTCTCCATCTCATATCCTCCTCTCTATGTCCCCTCCTTGACAGAGAGAAGCCACATTGCCCTTGACCTCCCCGCAGAAAGATGCCCCATTGACTCCCTCTGAACCTTCCTGTTGCTGCCACCACTACCTGTCACCCAAACCAGACCCTGGCCTGTCAGGCTGCCCTAATGTTCTGTTACCACCCACTCCCATGGCCCTGGCAGAGATGGGTTCTTCTCAGTCTCAGTGTGATTCCCCTCGAAAGTCAATCCCATTCTCCCGTACAGCACATTTTATAACAAAAACTAATTTAATCACATTTCCTTCTGTTCTCCAAAATGTGTCTGCAATATCACCTGTGGCCTCCATCTTTTTTTTTTTTCTATAAATCTCTTCTCCTCCACTTTGCAGTTAAATTTTGTTGCACACACATTTTGGAACCTGTCATCCTTTCTCACTAATAACCATTAAAGTCAGTGGGTACCTTCTGTGGCCTAGAACATCTCCTGCAGAAGATATTAGAGGGATGGTTGCCTCTATGTACATGCCCTTGGGTTATGCTGGTGTCAGTCCTCATGGGGAGCCATTGGTCATGGCTCTTCTGACTTCTCTGACTCCTCAGATGCTAGATGGTAGTCATTGTTGTCATCGTCTTCCTCTTCCCCCTTGTCTGCCTGTAGTTAAAGGTATTCCGTTTCAGTTAAAGGTATTCCACTCTGCATCACAATGTTATGCAATGTGCAGCAGGACAGGAATATCTTAGGGGTAGTGTTGGGGCTGTATTGAAGTATACCACTGAATTCATGGAGACACCTTCATCACAGCTTTAGGATGCCGAAGGCTCTCTCAATCACTGACTAGGTGGCTTTACGGACACAGCATACTGCTCCTCTGTTGCACTAGTCATGTTGATGATGAGGATGAGGAGCCATGGGCATAGGGGATATGCTCTGCAACATGTGCAGGGCACTAGCATATGGCTGGTAAGATACCTGTCCCCCGGTAGGATTGCCTATGGTAAGTGGGCAGTGGTGACCAGGACTGTGTATGACTTGATCACTGGCAAGTAGGGGAATGTTGTGTCTGAACATAAGTGAGGGAGAGGAAGTTGTCTGATGTTTACCTAGCAGCCACCCATGCGGGAACTGTCCCTAAGCTAGTATCATAGAATCATAGAATATCAGGGTTGGAAGGGACCTCAGGAGGTCATCTAGTCCAACCCCCTGCTCAAAAGCAGGACCCATCCCCAATTAAATCATCCCAGCCAGGGCTTTGTCAAGCCTGACCTTAAAAACTTCTAAGGAAGGAGATTCCACCACCTCCCTAGGCAACACATTCCAGTGTTTCACCACCCTCCTAGTGAAAAAGTTTTTCCTAATATCCAACCTAAACCTCCCCCACTGAAACTTGAGACCATTACTCCTTGTCCTGTCCTCTTCCACCACTGACAATAGTCTAGAACCATCCTCTTACAAGAAGTGGAAGGTTGGACATATGACCAGGGAAGAGTATAAAAATATTGCTCGGGCATGTAGGAATGATATCAGGAGGGCCAAATCGCACCTGGAGCTGCAGCTAGCCAGAGATGTCAAGAGTAACAAGAAGGGTTTCTTCAGGTATGTTGGCAACAAGAAGAAAGCCAAGGAATGTGTGGGCCCCTTACTGAATGAGGGAGGCAACCTAGTGACAGAGGATGTGGAAAAAGCTAATGTACTCAATGCTTTTTTTGCCTCTGTTTTCACTAACAAGGTCAGCTCCCAGACTGCTGCGCTGGGCATCACAAAATGGGGAAGAGATGGCCAGCCCTCTGTGGAGATAGAGGTGGTTAGGGACTATTTAGAAAAGCTGGACGTGCACAAGTCCATGGGGCCGGACGAGTTGCATCCGAGAGTGCTGAAGGAATTGGCAGCTGTGATTGCAGAGCCATTGGCCATTATCTTTGAAAACTCGTGGTGAACCGGGGAAGTCCCGGATGACTGGAAAAAGGCTAATGTAGTGCCAATCTTTAAAAAAGGGAAGAAGGAGGATCCTGGGAACTACAGGCCAGTCAGCCTCACCTCAGTCCCTGGAAAAATCATGGAGCAGGTCCTCAAAGAATCAATCCTGAAGCACTTGCATGAGAGGAAAGTGATCAGGAACAGCCAGCATGGATTCACCAAGGGAAGGTCATGCCTGACTAATCTAATTGCCTTTTATGATAAGATGACTGGTTCTGTGGATGAAGGGAAAGCAGTGGATGTATTGTTTCTTGACTTTAGCAAAGCTTTTGACACGGTCTCCCACAGTATTCTTGTCAGCAAGTTAAGGAAGTATGGGCTGGATGAATGCACTATAAGGTGGGTAGAAAGCTGGCTAGATTGTCGGGCTCAACGGGTAGTGATCAATGGCTCCATGTCTAGTTGGCAGCCGGTATCAAGTGGAGTGCCCCAAGGGTCGGTCCTGGGGCCGGTTTTGTTCAATATCTTCATAAATGATCTGGAGGATGGTGTGGATTGCACTCTCAGCAAATTTGCGGATGATACTAAACCGGGAGGAGTGGTAGATACGCTGGAGGGGAGGGATAGGATACAGAAGGACCTAGACAAATTGGAGGATTGGGCCAAAAGAAATCTGATGAGGTTCAATAAGGATAAGTGCAGAGTCCTGCACTTAGGACGGAAGAACCCAATGCACAGCTACAGACTAGGGACCGAATGGCTAGGCAGCAGTTCTGCGGAAAAGGACCTAGGGGTGACAGTGGACGAGAAGCTGGATATGAGTCAGCAGTGTGCCCTTGTTGCCAAGAAGGCCAATGGCATTTTGGGATGTATAAGTAGGGGCATAGCGAGCAGATCGAGGGACGTGATCGTTCCCCTCTATTCGACATTGGTGAGGCCTCATCTGGAGTACTGTGTCCAGTTTTGGGCTCCACACTACAAGAAGGATGTGGATAAATTGGAGAGAGTCCAGCGAAGGGCAACAAAAATGATTAGGGGCCTGGAACACATGAGTTATGAGGAGAGGCTGAGGGAGCTGGGATTGTTTAGCCTGCAGAAGAGAAGAACGAGGGGGGATTTGATAGCTGCTTTCAACTACCTGAAAGGGGGTTCCAAAGAGGATGGCTCTAGACTGTTCTCAATGGTAGCAGATGACAGAACGAGGAGTAATGGTCTCAATTTGCAGTGGGGGAGGTTTAGATTGGATATTAGGGAAAACTTTTTCACTAAGAGGTTGGTGAAACACTGGAATGCGTTACCTAGGGATGTGGTGGAATCTCCTTCCTTAGAGGTTTTTAAGGTCAGGCTTGACAAAGCCCTGGCTGGGATGATTTAACTGGGAATTGGTCCTGCTTTGAGCAGGGGGTTGGACTAGATGACCTTCTGGGTTCCCTTCCAACCCTGATATTCTATGATTCTATGATTCTCTGGAACCATCTCTCATAGGTTCTATGCCTATGGCCATAGATGTGCACATCATGCTGGGGTTTTCTGATATTAACATAAATGATTGTGATAGGAGTCATGGGGGGAGGGATAGCTCAGTGGTTTGAGCATTGGCCTGCTAAACCTAGGGTTGTGAGTTCAATGCTTGAGGGGCCCATTTAGGGTTCTGGGGCAAAACTTGGAGATTGGTCCTGCTTTGAGCAGGGGGTTGGACTAGATAACCTTCTGAGGTCCCTGATATTCTATGATATTAACATAAATCCTGTCTGCAGTTCATAGCACACATGGGAAGATTGCAATGTGGTAGATATCTACCATGTTTTGCCTCTAGTTGGCTTGGTCAGAGGGGAACTGGATGTATTCTCCCACATAGCTGAGGACTACTGTAGTACCCTTGAAGTCTGGATGATTCCAATGGTCTGGGTGGTGATGCTATGGAAAGATCCTGAGGACAGTATGGCCAGGGATATGCTGATCCATGTGGGGATGGAGCATGTATGGCAAATGCATGTGTGGTAGAGCACATTGCATCGGAGGTAAGGGGGTTGGCTTTCTGCCCTGGGGCTGGGGCACCTCTTCTTCCATTCATCCTCTTGGTATTGCTGACAGAGCAGGTCCTATAGGCAAGATAGGCATCTGCACTCCTATCCCCAGGTGCTTTGTGTCTCACTCAAGTGAGAGATAGGAATCACACATGGAGTGAGGCAACAGTGTGCAGGCCTACAGGCAGAAATGTAGGCACTTGTAGAAATTTACATAGACTTTAGGGAACATCTACCCTGAAAAGTTAGGTGCCTACGGGCTTAGGTGGGGAATTATATGCATTGCAGTGGTGCCAAAACCAGGATGGTACCTAAACTAGGTACTTAGGTATCTACTGTCTTTTTGTGCTTTTAGGCCATAGTGCTTATGAGACCTGAGTTAAATATGTATAAACTGTTACTATAGAAAGTTTGAGAAAACTGCTATCCTCATTTTACCCTTGTATGATCAATAATCTTTTTCCAAATGCAGTTTCATCTACTTTTTATTATTTTAGGAAAACCTTAAAAAGAATTAAAATAGAGGAAGAGACTTTGTTGAGAGGGGGGAATGGGGAGAGCAGGTAGTATTGATCTGGTCTGTTAATGCTGCCATGATATCTGTATTTTTCAGGCTGCCAGTGTATGTCTTTTGATATATCTCCAGAATGTTTGCTCTCTCTTTTTTTTTTTTTTTTATTTGGTCACAACATTGTACAGCTTCATATCCAGGCCTTATTCAAGATCCTGGTACATTGTTTATTGTAGGCTGCAATGAGAATCCTCTCACATCTTGGGCTGGAGGGGAGGAGCAAAAAACTATGCTCCAACAATGCAGGGTTAGGTTAAGAGTTACTTTTACTTCAAAGTGTGTTGCAGGTGGCTGGTTAACACACATGGAGGTTAGAAATTAGAAGGAGCATAGGTTTCAGAGTAACAGCCGTGTTAGTCTGTATTCACAAAAAGAAAAGGAGTACTTGTGGCACCTTAGAGACTAACCAATTTATTTGAGCAAGAGCTTTCGTGAGCTACAGCTCACTTCATCGGATGCATACTGTGGAAACTGCAGCAGACTTTATATACACACAGAGAATATGAAACAATACCTCCTCCCACCCCACTGTCCTGCTGGTAATAGCTTATCTAAAGTGATCATCAAGTTGGGCCATTTCCAGCACAAATCCAGGTTTTCTCACCCTCCACCCTCCCACACAAATTCACTCTCCTGCTGGTGATAGCCCATCCAAAGTGACAACGTGACTCATGTCTCTCTCTTTGAATATAAAAGGCAGCTCCTAGTTCTTAATTTTCTTGAATATGTTTTGTTTGTGAGGTCTTATAGTCTTTAAGAGCTAATTTCTGTAACTCATTAAAAGTTTCTTGATTCATATGTGCAGTCTGTGGATTTTTTTTTATTTTGCATCATTTTAGCTCTCATTGTGCTGCATGCTATATTTCCCTTTGAGTCAACCTTGTGCACTCGTTTTTGTTGACATTTGCTTCTCATATGCAAATAATGTTATATGTCCATACTCCTACCATAAAACAAGGTAACATTAAAAAACAAAACAAAACAAAAAAACCCTGAATCTAAAGTTCTACTTGATTTAGGTTAAACTTTGCTGTGGTTTCTACAGTTCATGAGGCAAAAATTAGAAATTAATATTTATGGTTTTTTTTGCCTACATAAGGCTCACACTTCAGTGAATGTTTTATCTATTTTTGTTATTCTTTTTGAAATTTGTGAAAGTCAAAAGTGATCCCAAGAGATCATGTGTACTTGTATCTAAATAGCATTAAAGCTTTACTCAAGTTTGTCTGTGTGTTTTGTTTGTTTTTAAAAAAAGCTAGAAAGGGGGTCACTGTTGTCTGACATTCATCTCTTCTGCAAAGGTAGGAAGTGTTGCATACTAGTATCCAGCCAATTGTTCATATTTTCTTGTTTGGATTACCCAATAATTACTCCACTCAGGCACTTCTTAAAATATTTTGCCCTTAATGCTGGGCTGCTCTCCAGCCCCTTTGTTTCTTTCCCACAATGAATAGTGATCCTACACCTATTGGATCCAGCCCCAGGGGATCTCCCTGTGTAGCAGGAACCCTGGAGAGTGCAAAGCTGCTGTAGCAGCTCCTTACACTCCACCTGCCCACTGTGGCTAGCACTTGAGGTACAGCTGAAGGAAAGGTCAATAGCCAAGACATTCCTGCACTCCATGTGAGAAAAATACTTGTGGTGTCAGATTTACAGTACTGGGCAATAGAGATGAAGAAGAACCAGAATGTTTAATCTGAATGACTTAAACTATTTGGGAGTTTAGGCGATGTTCACCCTTGCAATAAAGGAGACCACACATGGGATTAAAGTTATGCACCTTTCTAAGTGTCTGCAATTCTTTATTTTATTATTATTTATATTTATTTAGTTCCTGGAGTGCCAGGCTGAACTTCTAGGTGGTCCTATCCAAGGGACTACATCTGTAATGGCTGCCAGATCACTCAGACACTATTTCCCAGTAGGCATTGAGTCAGAGAGGATCGAATAGACTAGAAACTCCTGCTGAGGCCAGTAGGGAGGCTTCTGCATGGAATGACCTGGACAAGCAGTTTGCTGGGCCACTGATGAGCCAGAGCTGTTCACCACCTCAGTGGGAGGGAACAACCTGACTCAGGCTATTTGTACATTTATGGTGGCATGTAGAGTGCAGGCACTACACACACAGCTACGTGCCCCCATGAAAGGCAAGCTGCATCCACATTTGTCATCCGGGTGTGTAGCTGCATGTGACAGTGAAAAGCTCTGGCAGCAGGGGAAGGCTCTGGCAGCAGGGAGGCATTACTTGGGCATGCAGAGAACTGTGTAGGATACATAACCTGGGGGTTCAGGCATGTAGGGCACTGTACCCTACTCTACTCACCTAAGCCATACCTCACCATCTACACTGCTATTTGTACCCATGCTAGTTGGGTGTGCAGTGTCTGTACTCCTAATGTGGCTGAAAGTGTAGCCATACCCACAGGCTACATCTGTGCTTGCTTGCCTGGGTACTTGTCTGTGTACTGCTAGCATATGTACCCTGCACTTCCACGGAGTGTCTATCAATGCTGTGCTAGCCATGAGTTTATGATGTCCAAAGGCATAAACCTGCATCCACACTTTCCCTTTTCAATGTGCACTAGTAGCACTACTCTTTCAGGGTCAGTATCCCAGAGTCTTTTTCATCACAGGAGACACTCTGGGAAGTACCTTGCTGTGTGTTGCTGGTACTGTACATTAACTTCGCATATTTGGTGACATCAGCTCCCACTGATCTCACTCTTCTGCCAAACTGTGTTGAATACAGTGAGGAAGTCCATGACCATGTGGTTCTGCTCTTCCTGTCGGATCAGCTCATAAAGTTCAGTATCACATTCTGGACTTAATGGGTCCAGAAAAAATTGAGACACTGAAGACAGCTGACTGAGAGGGTGAATGAAAATCCACTGCGGGCCCATAGGACAGATATTTTGAATGCCAAGATCATAATGGTATTCCCAGGAGAACCACATGGTGTGGTGGAACCACATCATCTTGGAAACCTGGGATGATGACCCAATGAAGAAGCAGACTTTCATCAAGTTGTGCAAGCAGCTTGCACCAACCCTCCAGCAGCACTTGTTTTTGGAAACCCATAGCAGCATAGTAGTGGGTAGATATTTCCCTTTAGAAGCTGGCAACATCTGACAGCTACTGCTCAGTTGAAAACCAGTTTGTGGATGGAAAGTCAACTGTTGGAGTGGTGACCGTACAGGTTTGCCATATTATCAATACTGTCATCTGCCCCCAGGTGGTTGTCAAAACTGAAGTCCCTTAAATTATAGCAGAATTTCCAAAGATGGGTTTCTGAACTGTGTAGAAGCCATCAACAGAACACACATCCTAAAAGGATCCACTGAATACATGAACCAAAAACATTACTCTTCACCTGTTCTCCTGAGTGGACCACAGGGGTTAGTTCATGAACACCAACTTTGGACACATGGGAAAGGTCCATGATGCTAGGGTGCTCAGCAGGTCAGGACTGTACTGGGGAGGGGGGAAAAGAGGGAACTTTATTCCCCAGAAATGAAATGGTTCTGTACGCTGTTTCTGTGCTCACAATTATTTTGGGATATCCCGCATATCCCCTTCTACCATGGCTTATGAAGCTGTACCCTGATATTGCCAACCCGAACAAAAGAGAATTCAACTTTAGACTGAGTAGACACAGAACGGTAGTGAAGTGCACCTTTGAGTGTCAGAAAGCTTGTCAGAGTCGCCAGCAGACACATCTGGATGTCAATGTAGCCAATGCACTTCATGTTACCATGGTGTGCTGTGATTTGCACAACATATATGAGAGTAAAGAGGTTACTAGTTACCTATTTCTTCTTTAAGGGCTGGCCATCATTCGGAGATCATAGCAGTGTTCGAGGTGCTGGAATGGAAAAATGAAGTGACTTTCCTGTTCTGTGGCGGACACCCAACCAGAGAGACATTTCTGCTCATGGTCAGCCCTCTACATCTTTCTGAGTGGAGGTGTTTGGTAAGCTATGAATGTGGATCCAGTACATTTGCCCTGCTGTTAAACCTGAAAAACCAGCTTGAATTTTGACTACACCGAAAATTTGCTGAAATTGTGCTGACAGGACTGAGGGCAATTCCAAAAGGAAATTGACTGTATTGTGTTCCCAGAGAAGAGGAACAGAGAACGACAGAACATGTCCACCCACCCCCTACTCCCCCCGCCCTGCCAGAAAATCCAGCCTCTGTGTCCAGAACACAGCATTGCAAGGGACAGGGAAACAGAGAGTCACATCAGAAGTGTATTGTCTTTCCTGACCTTTTGGATTCACACCACAAGACAGTTACCTCTCCATTGCCAAGGACTATAGCAGTGTGTTTAAGCAAGCTCCAGAGTAGATTCTTTACCTGCCCCAACTTCTCCTGGCTTCTGTAGAGTGTTTGAGTGCAGGGAGACACCAGACACTAGGGACTGGGAACAGTATTAAACTTCTGAAATAATCACAGGGAGAATGGACTGCTATGATGTTCCTCGGAAACCAAATGCTTCCACTTCCCTTCCCAGACCTAGGTGAACTTGTACACAAGCAACCAAGTCTGCCCCCCACCCCTTCCATGTGGCTACAATTCAAAAGGGGAAGGAAAGATGGCAGGAAGGGGAGAGGGATAGTACTGAGTCTTTCTGCAGAAAAGGACCTAGGGGTTACAGCGGACGAGAAGCTGGATATGAGTCAACAGTGTGCCCTTGTTGCCAAGAAGGCTAATGGCATTTTGGGCTGTACAAGTAGGGGCATTGCCAGCAGATCGAGGAACGTGATCGTTCCCCTCTATTAGACATTGGTGAGGCCTCATCTGGAGTATTGTGTCCAGTTTTGGGTCCCACACTATAAGAAGGATGTGGAAAAATTAGAAAGAGTCCAGTGGAGGGCAACAAAAATGATTAGGGGACTGGATCACATGATTTATGAGGAGAGGCTGAGGGAACTCGAATTGTTTAGTCTGCAGAAGAGAAGAATGGGGGGGTATTTGATAGCTGCTTTCAACTACCTGAAGGGGGGGTTCCAAAGAGGATGGATCTAGACTGTTCTCAGTGGTACCAGATGACAGAACAAGGAGTAATGGTCTCAAGTTGCAGTGGGGGAGGTTTAGTTTGGATGTTAGGAAAAACATTTTCATTAGGAGGGTGGTGATGCACTGGAATGGGTTACCTAGGGAGGTGGTAGAATCTCCTTCCTTAGAGGTTTTCAAGGTCAGGCTTGACAAAGCCCTGGCTGGGATGATTTAGTTGGGGATTGGTCCTGCTTTGAGCAGGGGGTTGGACTAGATGACCTCCTGAGGTCCCTTCCAACCCTGACATTCTATGATTTTTTGTACTTGTGTCATAAAATTGTTCTTTTCAGCCATGCCTTTTCAGAACCTGCACCCTCCCTCCTCTCCCTGCACCTCCCTCTCCCTACCAGTGTGCCTGTCCCAGAGACTATCACTGCCAGAGTCCTGGCTGAGAAGTGCACAGAAACAGGGGCAGTGTGACTGCTTGTTAGTAATTTGTTACAGCTTCTGTTAAATGCTTTATGGTGGTTCATGAGATTTTGATACATTTTCAACTATGTCCTGCTTGGGGACCAAGTAAGGATGCACCAGGAATGGTGGGTGGCCAGGGGGGAGAATGGGACTTCAGGCATGTATTACCAGAGCAAGTGGGGATACCTCTGCGGGGTGCGGGGGTGTACTGTAACTTACCAGCCTTGGAGTCTGATTCTTGCAGCAGCTTGGTATCTTCCTCAGGATCCTCGATGTGTGTGTGGGCAGGAGCAGGGAGTAGGACTTCCTCAACCAGGTCTGCTTGGTAAAGGTGCCAATCACATGCTCCTTTTCCTTCAGGTCTCCGAGACCTTCTTCTGGGACTTCCTCTGAGATCCCGGCTGCCTCCTCGCCCTGCCCCTCATTGACATCCATCATAGGGTGAGGCTGGGGTGGGGGTTGAGAAAGGGAGTTGTGAGTCACTTCAGGCTCCACACTTGCAGCTATGTAGAGCACCCAGTCCAGCTCATCGTAGCATAGATGTGCTAAGTCCCTTCCTGGAGCAATTATTAGAAGCTGGTACTGGCGCCTGAGATGCTTTATGCACTCCCTGGCATGGGGATAGCATTGGGTGAATGCTTACCTCCTCCAGCCTCTGTAAAATGTAGCGGAACAAAATATGTTCCTGCCGATCTGTGCAAAGTCATGGAGGATGGTGCACTCTGATCTCATGTTGATCAGCACCCGGGTATGCTCGAGAGACCAGACAGCAGCTCTTGGAATATGGTTCATAATCACCTGTGCTGATCAAGAGAGTTCACAGGAGAACTGATCTGAGGTGCACAGAGCCGGTCACTATTACTTCTGGCAATGAGTGGTCAGGGACTTTTATACCTTTTGGGTAAGGGTCAGGCAGCAAAGAGATCAATGCACTGTGGAAATGGCCTTGGAGGATTATTCATACCCATGACCTGGTACACACTCTGTGTCCCCATTCACACTGCACTGAGGAGGTGTGAGGCCATACCACAGCAGAGGTGTGGGCTAGCCTTCAGGAATGTGCTTCAGGGCTTCAGATATGGACAGGAGGGGGGCTATGGTACAAGAACAGATGTGTAGACATAGCCATAGAGACAAAGAGACTAGTTTTCATTTCCATTCTGAATTTGGGAGCTGGGAGAGAAGCAGAGCAGTTCAGGGAGTCTCTGATTAACTCCCCTCCCTACAAAGGGAGTCTATGAATTGCTGTGGGATCTAGTGCATGGGTCAGGCAGTTCCAGCCCTGCAGAGACTGGTGTATAGTATCAGAGTTCTGACCTGGTACCAGCTACTGAGATCCATCTGATAAGGCCTCCACAGGACTCCAGACCAGGGAGCCAGCGAGCCTAATTGGAGTGGACATTGCCCCATCCAGGGGCAAAAACACAGTAAGAGGACCCTTTCTCTTTAAGCCAGCCAACGTTCACAACCCTGCAGCACTCATTTCAGGACTCAACCACAATGTGCCATCTTCCTGTGTGACAGGTTTTCACAACCAATCTGCCTGGGCCACAGTTGATCAGGCTGGGGCCACAGGATCCTTTTAGGGAGGAGATGACACACCAAGTGTGTACATTTTAAAGCTTTATTTATAAAATAATAAAACAACAGCAGAGAGTGTTGGGAATGCTCCTACGACACTCGGGGAATAAAGAAAGCATTAGTGTCCCAAGCTCTAACCCACTTTCATACTCACATATGCACTACCGAAGACTGGCCAGGCCTGGGTGTAATGTCAGAAGGTGGAGGGGAGAGGGAATAAGGTGGACGGGAGTGCTGTCCTGGGCCCAGGCTGTCCAAAGATCTGCTGTGTTCTCCGAATTGCTCGAGCTCTCAGGACGGTTTTAAGCCCTGGGCTCCTTTCGGGTTGTTCCATTCCATGACCTCTGTTCCTGGTGCACTTTGTGTCAGTCCAAACAAGCTTGCTGTGGCCTTCTCGGTTTCCCAAAACATCCCAAAACAGCAGGTAGCAGCTGGCCTTGGGCCGAAGTCAGCTTCTTATCTTTGGACTGAGCTTGTGAGGTGCAGTGTTGAGTTAACAGGTTCTCTGCTCTCTTCTTTCTCTCCCCCCTCGGCCTCTCATACCTGCAAAGGAAACTTCCACTCCCCACTCACACACCTCTGACCCTCCCCAGAATGCTTTGTGATGCTTGCAACAGAGTTAGCAATATACAGTGCTGATATGCCTTCCCAAGAGACTCCCTAAGGGGAGGGGGCCATTGGATTCTGACACCTGTGTTGGTGCCAGAGAGGTTGCTAGGTGTTGGGAATAGCTGTACGTCTTGGAAGGTGGGGAAATGGTTTATGTATTAATGTTGAGTACTTACTAGTTAAGTTTAACCCTTTCCTTCCCCAGATGCTATTTTCCTGTTCCAGTAAAGTCCCCCTTTGTTATACTTCCGGGTGTGTCATTTCTCTACTGGGGTTTTAGATCAGGCAGTAGAAGGCATTTAGATCCCAAGGTCCAAACTTTGATTTCTGCTGCTGGCAACCCATCCAGGGGCATGAGCATTACACATGTATTGCAGTATCTGAACTTTTCAGAAATATTATGGCAAAAAAAGATCTGATTCTGCCATGCAGTACATTCCCATTCAAATATATCTGCCTAATAATAAAATAGAGCTTTGGTTGTTGTTTGTTTGTTTTTTATTTAGTAACCCAAAAGACTATCTCAATTGTGTCAGTGTTGGTGGACATTCATTAAAGTTTCCCATGTTGTGAGCAGACATGTGCAGTCTTGCTTTCAATTATAGGACCAAGTTACATAAGGATTATTTACTCATGACTTGTTCAACAGAGAAGAATATGAATTATGCCATTTCTGTAGACTTTACTAGTCTGCTTTTCATTGTTTGAAATGTTTGCTTTACAATTATTGAAAATAGAAGTGATAGCCACAGTCCAACATTGACATAACTGTAAAAATACATTTTTGGCTGTGGAAACAAATAGTTTTATATTTATGACATTGTGTACGACACATTTTTGCTCTTTGAAAAACAATAAGATTTATTAGATCATTTTTCCTCTGCTGACAATGCTTTATATATGGTTAAAATACAGATAAAAGAAGTTGTGCATACCAATGTAAGGCAAAATCCAATAAATAAAACAAAAGCTCCACCAAGAGTATGATTGCAGCAGTAAAGAGATTCAAAGAGTCAATAACAATAGCAGATTGATTAAGTTTCATTAAAGGTATGTCACATGATAATAAGTCATAGAATCACTGACAAGAGTTCAGGTAAAGAGAAGGTAGCTATAAATTGTAACAAACACAGTAGTTCAATATGAAAACACCTTTTGAAGCAAATTAAGTGGCAAATAACATGCAGAATAATGAATATGAAATAGCACTAAACAAAAACAATTCACAGCAAAGCTAAAGATGTACACACTCCTAAAAAGTTTACTGTCATGTAACCCAGGATTTATACACCCAACTTGGTGAGGTAACACCAAAATACACAAACACACACACACACATATATATATATATATATGCAACAATATCTATTACAAAAAAAAGAGAAAGAGCTCGGAGTTTCTTATCGGAAGAAATTACCCCATTATGAATACCAGATTAAGTACCAGGTTTCCTCTCATCTGCATATATCACCATACCTAAAGGATGAAACCAGTGGAGGGTGGGGTGGGAGAGACGGGAGTAACACACAAACTGGAGGGAAAGGAATAGCAAAAAAGAATGACTGAATATTTTAGCTAAATCCATGCTAGGTCTGCCACAGAATGAGTGTTATGTTTTTGGGTCAGCTTCATCAACATACACACAGTCCGGAATCTTAAAAGTACCTGACTTTCAGAAAGTGAGCTTGCAGGCGGACTGCTGAGGAGCCAGTAACCTAAGAAGCCAAGAAGCCTCAGCTTCCCTCCAAAATTTGGATGGAATCGATGCATTCCCACTGTACTTTTTGGATCCATCAGATCAGCAATTTCTGATGGCAAAATGTTCTATTGGAAATTTCTTAACCATCTCTACTTATGATCTCCAACTCCAGAGGGCAAAAGGTGCAGGTGAGTCACTAAGGGAAATGGGTGAATAGGGGATGAGGCAGAAAGTCTTGCAGGGAAAACCTTATACCTTCCAGGTCAGGGGGAGGCTCAAGTTAAAGTTTATGTTTGTTGTTCTTAATTTAAGAATAAAGGAAAACTCCAGGAGGGGAGGGGTGAGTTCTGTACACTTACACAATGTATCTTAAGGTCAGGCTTGACAAAGCCCTGGCTGGGATGATTTAACTGGGAATTGGTCCTGCTTTGAGCAGGAGGTTGGACTAGATGACCTTCTGGGGTCCCTTCCAACCCTGATATTCTATGATTCTATGATTCTATGATCTGTGTGCACATGCACTGTAGATCAAGGACTCAACTTGCTCAGTTGGTGTTGTTGAAAATTTAGCCCACAGTGCACACTACTGAGCTTACAGAGGTAAGCTCTAAGGCTACACCACATACAGGAAGCAGAGAGCTCTAAGGCTATATACATACAGCAGGGGGTTCTGATGAGCTCATGATAACCATGACAAAAAAATTCAGAGCCCTACAAGGTATGTGCAGTATTCTTCACTTTTTTCCAATGTAGCAATTATTATATTAGTTGGCTCACATAGAATTTGTTTGTTTGTTTTTGTTTTACACAGACACAGTGCTCCTTCCTCTTTGAAGAGTCTCCTTTAAGGAAGGTTTGTTTGTTTATTTTTGTTTTTTTATGAGAGGAAAATCAAATACATTTTGAATTATTTACAGTTTGATTTCAGGACAGGTTAATATATGATTTATCACCGAGTGTGTGTATGGAGTTGGGATATGATAGAAAGAAGATAATATTTAATAAATGCAAAACTGACTGTCATTTACATAGAATACTATTTTCTCTTTGAGTATATTGTTAAATTACTTAGAGTTTACCGCACAATTCAAAATAACTTATGTGATAAGCTTTCAGAAGGGATGTAGATTAAAAACTTTTTTCAGACACAATTTGCATCCACGTTATTTTTGTTTGAAAAATGACAGTCAAGTATTTGCTTCTCCAAATAGCTGGCTTGCATTTGCAGTCAGGTAGTTTGGGGGCCAATTCTGTACAATGTGTGGCAATGGAAGCAGGATAGAGGCCTAAATATGCAAACACTGAGCTATGCACTTGAAATGTAAAGTTTGTTGTCCTTTCCCTTTCCTTCACTCTATCTTTTTGTCAGTTGTATATTTCTTTGTATCTTTTTATTCTCCTTTTTCTGTTTTCACTTGCAACATTTTTGTAGAGTGTTCAAATTTTCATTCCTTTCTTCTCTCCCTCCATTATAATATTTATGTTCAGCTATGTTACATTCATACTGCACAGCACATTGGTATGGAAGTGCACCACTCCCCTTCCTTCCTTATTTCTATGATATGTGCGGCTTCCATCTCAGTCCTCCCCTTCAGGTCTCCCTCTTGTATCTTTCTTATCCCTCCATTTCTTTTCACAGCTCCCCATTCACCCCATCACCTACACCCAATGCCTGCACACACAGATCCCATCATTCAAATTTCCTCCAGGTACACACTGCCTCCTTTCCTCTTGCAGACACCCTTTCCCTTATATAGACACACACTACCAACTGAATTCATTTCAATAGCAGGGTATTGACATGACAAAGAGCACAGGTGTTCCCAGTTGTGAAAATGTCAGAACCCCTCGGGTTTCTGGCACAGATAGATTAAATATATTAAGCATCTCCTCAGGATAGTGTGTTTGGGGTTTTATCCTTTTTGTCCATGTGTTATTCATGCTCATTGCTGATTTTGTGGCAGGGTGCTGCATAGCACTGGTGCTAGCTTAGCAGTCTCTTTCTCTTTACATAGGGTTATGCATAGTTTTTCCTCCACTGCTTTGTGATGGAAAGTACAGGATCTTTTCTGACACTATGAGAAAAGTCCTTTATATTTTGGACCCTGCAATAGGAAAGCTCTTTCTATTTTAGTCCCTGCTCTGTCACACTGGCCTTCCAGCATTTTTCTCTCAATTTGCATTGTGCTTTGCATATGCCGGTTTTCACTTCTACTTTATGTTCATTGATTGGGTATTTGGCTAACTGGTTGGAAGCAGAAGAGGGGGGAATGTGATAATGAGCAGAAGGAATCAGATACGAAAGAGGGAGTGAGCTAAAGCTCAGAGAGGGTTTGGGATTTTTTTTTTGCCTTGCTTTCTCTCCTTTTCCCCCTGTCAGTCTTTGTGCCGTAGGCATCAAGGGCTAGCCCTGTACAGCAAATACTGTCTGTATTTCTAGTACATATAGTATGCCTGCTTAGCCTTATTTTCAGTGTGCTGCACTTCTTTGCCTTTGCCAATATCTCGGTGCTTGTTTCATTCTACATCTTCTCTTGGGCCCTGCAGCTGTTCTGCTCTTGGATCTTGTTACCTGGCATTCTTTCAACCTAAAGCTCCTGGTAACTTTTACTCTCTGCGAGGTAGTGCCAGGAAATAAATCACGGGAGACATGGCTGTCTGACCGATAGATGGCTGGCACAAACTGGACAACACAAGAGTGCTTTCACTTAAAGCTAAACTTTACTTAGTCTTAAGCACTTACACACATCCACAACAGGTTAGTAAACCCTCCCCCCTCCCCCAACCCTCAATAATAACTGAAGCTGGGTGTGGCTCTCAAGTGGCTCAGTGACAACTTTCCAATAGCCAATCTTCTGTCTGTTGGTGGGGACCACAAGGTGCGTCCAGAGGGACAGTCCCTGTAGAGTCTCTCCCGAAGAGTCCAACTACCTCAAACTTCCCCAAGGTACAAACTTTGCCTTGTCCTTGAATCCTATGCTGCCACCACCAAGCGTGTTAAACAAAGAACATGGAAAGGGCCCACTTGGAGACATCTTCCCCCAAAATATCCCCCCAAGCCCCTTTCCTAGGGAAGGCTTGAAAAAAATCCTCACCAATTTGTACAGGTGAACACAGACCCAAACCCTTGGATCTTAAGAACAATGAAAAATCAATCAGGTTCTTAAAAGAAGAATTTTAATTAAAAAAAAGGTAAGAGAATCACCTCTGTAAAATCAGGATGGTAAATACCTTACAGGGTAATCAGATTCAAAACATAGAGAATCCCTCTAGGCAAAACCTTAAATTACAAACAGACACAAAAACAGGAATATACATTCATTCAGCACAGCTATTTTAGCGGCCAATAAACAAAAGGAAATCTAACGCATTTCTAGCTAGATTAGTTACTAACAGAAGTTCTGAGACTGCATTCCTGATCAGTTCCCGGCAAAAGCATTACACAGACAGACAGACAGACAGACCCTTTGTTTCCCTCCCTTCTCAATTTGAAAGTATCTTGTCTCCTCATTGGTCATTTTGGTCAGGTGCCAGCGAGGTTATCTTAGCTTCTTAATCCTTTACAGGTGAAAGAGTTTTGCCTCTGGCCAGGAGGAATTTTATAGCACTGTATAGAGAAAGGTAATTACCCTTCCCTTCCCTTTATTTTTATGACAGGAGTCGCAAGGTTATTTTAGGCAGGTCACGGTATTTCCACCCTTACTTCTGTGCTGCTGCCTTAAGAGCTGGGCAGCTGGAGAGTGGTGGCTGCTGACTGAGGGCCCAGTTGTGCAGGCAGCAGCGCAGAAATAAGGGCAGCAATACCATCCCATGCCATCCTTGCTGCCAAACTGCTTCTGGAGGCCACTGTGCCTTCAGAGCTTGGCTCCCAGCCAGCCGCCACCGCTCTCCAGCCGCCCAGCTCTGATGGTAGCACAGCAGCCATCAGCAGCACAGAAGTAAGGGTAGCAGTACCGCAACTCCCGCCCGCAAACACACACTCCTTTTTGGGTCAGGATCCCTACAATTATAACACCATGACATTTCAGATTTAAATAGCTGAAGTCATGAAATTTATGACTTTTAAAATCCTATGACTGTGAAATTGACCAAAATGGACTGTGATTTGGTAGTGCCCTACCTTGAGATTTATTGGCATGCTTGAGCTAACTGTCCTCAGTATATACATCAGAGCAGACTGGAATTGTCAATGGAGTGCCCTCAATCCTGGAAATCACTTTCCCAGTACAGCCCAAGTTTGCTGACCTCCAAAGTATGTTGTAAGTTCTTTCATTTATTTATTCAGGCATTTTAGAGGACATCTAGAGGAGGTTTCAGTTTATTGATTTTGTTTTATTTTGTTTATGTAGTGGTTGTGATTTGGAAGAGATTTTAATGATTCCCCTGCCCCCCATAAAATAGCAGTTTTTATGGCCTAAATGTCCGTCTATTGTCAGGTACACCTCTGCTAAACTGGTATAAAATTATGGCATTCTGAGTTGGTAGCAATTTATGTTCACTTTGCACAGGTATAAATGATGACACAAGGTGTAAGTCAGTGGAAAATCAGACTCTTAGTGTTCACAATGTACCTAGCAATTGTGATCGGCACTTATATAAATTGAAATAAATAGTCAACAAGGATGAAAAAGGAACTTGGAAAATGATAACAGTAGAGTTTTTAATTCATATAAACTGAATCTATAAAAAAAATGGGATAAAATTGGATTAAGTTGTATAGGATTGAGAGACGATAATGGAAATAAAGGAGATAAATGTCACAGAAACATTCCAGACGCAATAAGTTCAAAATCAAGATGGGCATAGCATCTTAAGGTAGGGAAAGGACAGGGCATTAAGGGAGTTTGGGAAAGACTATTTAGGCAGAAGGTAATTAATATGTGGAATGGACTACAAACACCAATAGAATTTCCTACTGTGCACATATTTATCATAGAGTTAGACAAGCCTTTACAGGGAAAAAAATTATAAGTTACAAACATTAGACAGACTTAGATGAGCCACTTTGCTGCCTTTCATTCTGACATGTTATTGTAGGAATGGGAAATATTTTCCCACTGCAACCAAATTAAGCCACTAGTATTTAATGTATTTCCAAGCAAGATTTTCAAAAGTAAAACTATCTAATGCTCAGTGTACTATAGTTTTTTTTTTTATACAGTTAATAAAAAATCCAAATTGTCTTTACTTTTTTTCCAGCATCATCCACATGTCCCCTGCTCAAAACTCTGACAATCAGCCTGACAACATAGTTAAACAAATTCAATTCTACAGCCCTTTCCTAGGTAACCAGCCACAGAAATAAATTCTGCACTGTGGGGGAAGAAATGAAAAACATCGGCATCATTTCCACATTTCTAGTACTTTCCGAGGGCCAGATATTGCCATTTTTACTCATGCTGAATAACACTTATTCTGTGACTAGTCCCATTAATGGGCGGTAAAATCTGTAGATTGTACAGCCTTTGTATTTAGGAACCATGTCATCCTTTGTGTAAGTGGAGAACATAGTAGGCACGGAGTACCACTCAGAGCTGGGGCTTCGCAGTGCTACAAACACAGAAACGGTATTACTAACTTCTTTATTGGAGGGGAAAATGCTAAGGTATTAACACACATAATGCAGGGAAGTGGAATATAACTTTTGTCTTCTTTGGCTCACACCTGAGGGGACAGAGTGCTTTGCATAACAACATTGGTGAATTGTTTTGTTAGACAAGATTGCATTTCTAGATATATTCCATATGACCTTGGCTTGGTACCTACAAAGTCACTCTTGCAGTGTATTAATGATGGGACTGTGCAAAAGATTCACATGCAATCCTGAACACCCACTGAGATCCACATGTTTGTCAGACCTGGGCTGTTGCTTTTTATACTTATCAGCTAGCTAACTGTCATGTCCATACTCATCTTTAGCAGCCCTAACCCTAGGCACACCTACCCTACTTCTGTCTTACATTCATGTCTAGAGTCTTTCCCTGCTTCCTCTTGGAGCTTAGACTTCAGCAGGTGCCCAGTGCCCATTATCCTAACAGCTGGGTTTTTGAGTACTCTGTCAAGTATGGGCCACAATCCCCCAATCCAACATGTCCTCCCATCTTGACTATCCTCTTCTTCTGCACAGTGAACAACAGAAATAGAGAAACACTCCTGCCCCTTCTGCCAGTGATTAAACCTGTGGCTGAAGAGACATAGACATCCCTAGCCTGGTATATAGAAACACTGGGAAAATCCATAACAGATGCCTGGGAAACACTTGGAGTGTATCTAATGATTCTACAGCTTGTGTGGCACCTGTGCCCCGTTTTCTGTGCGGTAGCTACTGGCAGCAGGAGTAGGAACTCTTATCAAAGGTCTTGCTGCAGGGATGGTGGCCACTTGGTGATTGGGGAAGAAGACAAGAAGCAGTGGGCCTCCCCAACAGCAAAGTTGGGGTGAGTAGCAAGTGGGGGTGTCTTTGCCTTGGAGACAAAAATCTTAGGAGTGGGTCCATTGCCAATCATTGAAAATAGATATTTTAGGGTTCAGCTCTTCCTAATTAATGCCCACTTCCATTGTGGCCCAATGGGCTAGAGAGCATGGGGTGCATGCATACATACACCATTCTTCTAGCCAACCCTAGCTTTTTATAGGGGATCAGAAGAGAGGCACACATTGTACATTCTATTAAACATATATTGGGTGGATTTGTATGATTTTTAAGTTGGTCATGTCTAGCTATAATTTGAATCCATCTACTTCTGAAATAAAAATACCTATATTTTTTCCTTTCTTTGTGTTTATGATACTCCTTTTCCAAGTACTAGAAATGTGCAGTATCTGCTTCTGGTGGGTTTAAAACATACTAATTATCTACACAAATTCAAGATTGTTTGCCAAGTGAATCAATCACTCAACAACAATAGCCCTGGGATTGTCACAGAGAAATAGTATAGTATGGTGGCAGAGAACATTTACAAATCAAACATCAGTTTGCTGGGTATTTGGCCAAATATTCTTCTGTTATTTTTAATCTAATTAATCTTACTGCTTTTGATTCAGCAGAATAAATTGTTCCAGAGTGTTTAGAAAGTTAATTGGAGAGTTTATGTATGGTTTGAAGCTTCTGACTTGTGCTTAGTGTCTATTTTATTTATAGGCTTTTGCATATCTCTTTGTATATGCATTTTATGTATTTGATATTTCTAAAACACAAATAATAAAAAATGGAATTAAATTGTAAAATATTCTCCAAGCCTGATTTCGTTTGGCATCTTAATGTAGGGATGTTTTATACTGTACCAACTTGCTAATGCTTGCTCACTAACTTTCAATTTCATTATTGTGGTAAGCAGATTTCTGACAGCCATCTGCTTCGACCTTACTACTTTATTCTAATCAACCCATTTGAAATTAAAATAATGATAAAAGCAAGGAAGTTAAGATGAGAATTGTTAAACAGTTGAAGCTATAATTCTGTTGTTTGCTGTTTGGTTTGCTGCTGTGTTTACTGATACTGCAGGAAGACATTATATTACAATGCAGAACTGCTGCAAAATGTGGGCATAGCTTGCTATATGAACGGAGAATTTACAGAGGCCTCTAGTATATTGTCAAGGTTCCTTCCCCACTCTGAATGCTAGGGTACAGATGTGGGGACCTGCATGAAAAACCTCCTAAGCTTATCTTTACCAGCTTAGGTCAAAACTTCCCCAAAGTACAAAATATTCTACCCGTCGTCCTTGGATTGGCCGCTACCACCACCAAACTAATACTGGTTACTGGGGAAGAGCTGTTTGGAAACGTCTTTCCCTCCAAAATACTTCCCAAAACCTTGCACCCCACTTCCTGGACAAGGTTTGGTAAAAAGCTTCACCAATTTGCCTAGGTGACTACAGACCCAGACCCTTGGATCTTAAGAACAATGAGCAATCCTCCCAACACCTGCACCCCCCCTTTCCTGGGGAATGTTGGATAAAAAGCCTCACCAATTTGCATAGGTGACCACAGACCCAAACCCTTGGATTTGAGAACAATGAAAAAGCATTCAGTTTTCTTACAAGAAGACTTTTAATAGAGATAGAAGTAAATAGAAGTAAAAAAATCCCCCCTGTAACATCAGGATGGTAGATACCTTACAGGGTAATTAGATTCAAAACATAGAGAACCCCTCTAGGCAAAACCTTAAGTTATAAAAAGATACACAGACAGAAATAGTTATTCTATTCAGCACAATTCTTTTCTCAGCCATTTAAACAAATCATAATCTAACATGTACCTAGCTAGATTACTTACTAAAAGTTCTAAGACTCCATTCCTGGTCTATCCCCGGCAAAGCAGCATATAGACAGACAGACCAGACCCTTTGTTTCTCTCCCTCCTCCCAGCTTTTGAAAGTATCTTGTCTCCTCATTGGTCATTTTGGTCAGGTGCCAGTGAGGTTACCTTTAGCTTCTTAACCTTTTACAGGTGAGAGGATTTTTTTCTCTGGCCAGGAGGGATTTTAAAGGGGTTTACCCTTCCCTTTATATTTATGACATATATATTCCCTTGTAATTAGTAAACAAGTATTTTCAATTCTTTGTATATCTTTAAAAATACTGAATATATTTACTGTAGAAACACAGATATATTCACCTGTAGATAGAATAATTTATTTGGTGAAAACATATTCTATCAAATCTTGTGGAATTAAATAAAATATGGGTTAAACATCTTTGAGCAATTGATCTCCCTCGACCCTGCCATGTTTTTGAAACTGTAACTTTTTGCAAAAACAACACCTGAAAAATAGTTAGTTTTTAGTAAATGGAAATATGTAGAGATTAAATTGTCTCAGGCTGTCAGAATGTAAGGATGCTGGATGGTTAGTGACCTGTAACTACACAGTGCATTCTCATTTATGTGATTCTGTGAACTCAGTTTGGTTATGAGTGACTGATTTGCATAATCACTGTGTGCTTAATTCTGTATGTGTGTCAATGCCATGTGACCAGAAACAAGCATTCACAGGACAGAAGCAGGATGTATCCTTTACTCCTACAAACATGTCCGAAATATACAATGTCTGTGTTTAATGAAGGCAACACACACATGGAGTGGTCCCACTCAAAATGTTTGTTCCGTTTGGAAAAATTCTACCAGCTGGAGAATTGTTGACTCTACTGAAAACGTAGAATACCAATAGAACAGATCTTTCTCAAACTACCAGAAACTTCCAGTGAACCCACTGCATGTAGAGAAGCAGTTCTGGCAAACTGATTACTGCTAGTGCTAGATTTTCCTAGATGTGTTCTCCAAATGCCAGTTCCAGCATACTGAGATTAGTACTCTTTCCCTCTTTCTCTTTTTCTTTCTTTCTGTCCCATCTTAAAGATAACCCAGTCCGATGTTTTTCAAGCAAAAGGCAGCATGTGTATTTTTGAAAATAAAAGAGATCACTGACAGGTTTTCTCCCTGGAACACATTAATGCTTGAAGAGGCCACTTGCTTCCCTCCTCCACAGCCTCTATTCAACATTTTATTTGTCCTTGCTGCACCTAATGAAATTATCTGGCATTTTATAATTGCATAGAAAAAGGTGGTGTAATGAAAGCCAGCATATCCTGGCTGTGAGCAGTCAGGCATGCTGTGGATGGATATTGCACTTACGATGCTAAAAAGCTTCTCAGAATAAATACTTGAGTGGGGACAGGTTGCACAACTACATGGAACAGGGCTGGCCACAGATCCTTCATGACATGAAAATATAGCAAAGGGTTTGTACCAACAAACACAACACTGGTACTGCTGATATCCATCCACCATCTGCTCAACCCTAGCTTCAGCTGAATACTCCAGGCCCTGATGGGTGACTTTGACAAGTTCAAGGTCCTCCAAGCTGTTCTATAGGGAACTCCCACACTCTGAACTGCAATTGTCACACTCTTGCTATCCTCTTTGCTGAGTAGCATGATGCAATCTGGCATTTGAATCAAAACCTGCCTGACTTCACTCTACCACTCTGTCACTTAGGTTTAGTTTCATTTGTTTGTGTACTCTTTCTAGACACCAGTCATGACTGCTACTTGGAGCAGCTAGTCCTGAAACTCACAAGGGGAGAAGAGGCAATTCAGATCTAGTCCTAAGTGGCACGCAGGGTCCAGTCTAAGAGGTAAATACAGCTGAACTGCTCCATAATACAACCATAATGTAAATGTGGGACTACTGAATGATCAAGGTGCTAAAGGAACACTCGAGGAAGATAAGGTCACTGTGGAGGAGCTCGATGAATTCTCTGCATCAGTCTTCACTACAGAGGATGTGATGAAGATTTCCACACCCGAGCCATTCTTTTTAGATAACAAATCTGAGGAACTGTCTCACATTGAGGTGTCAATAGAGGAGGTTTTGGAACAAAATTATAAACTAACACGTCACCAGGACCAGATTGTGTTCACTCACTAATTCTACAGGAATTCAAATATGAAATTGCAGAACTCCTAACTGTGACATGTAACATAACACTTAAATCAGCCTCTCTACCAGGAATTTTCCTACATCCCATTGGGGGAGGAGTGTACGCTTCTCCTGGATTTCCCCAACATTCTCCCCTCCCCTGCCCCCTGGTTCTCAACGAGTTATATGCAGTATGGCCAATTTAGTCTGGTTGGAAATTTTAATTGAAATCAAAATATTATTACACACTTTAAAAGCACACACACTATATGGTAAAATAATTTTACCTGAGAAAGCATGATAGGTTTGAAAAGTATTGAACAAAGTATTTGAACAAAGATTAGCTTCCTCACACAGCTATTTTTTTGACAATGTTGACAGTGGAGTGAATGGTGCCATGACAAACAACAGCCGCCAGAGTGAGTGAGCAGAGTGAGTGGCAAGCAGCTGAAGGAATGAGCAAGGTGTTTTTCCCCTCCCACCCCGCCAGGTGGGAGGTGAACTCAGGAGAAAGCAGCTCTGAAGTCTGTGTCTTCACTGACCAAGGACAACAACTATGAGTGGGTTGTGGTGGTGAGAGAAGGGAGGGGCACGTAACAGAAAACTTTGTTTGTTGGACTAAATTTTAGTGACTGTGCTCCAGAATGCTAGATTTGTGTCTGGGAAACCTATATACGTTCGCACTTCCTAGTAGGCCAAGATTTTTAAAATGCATTATTTGCCAAGGTTATCTCACAATATCTCCATCCTGGAGAGTTTCTGTGCTAAACCTTTTTATTATTCTCTTAAACTTAATTTTTACATAAGAACATAAGAATGGCCAAACTGGGTCAAACCAATAGTCCATCTAGCCCAGGATCCTGTCTTCCGACTCTGGCCAATGCCAGGTACTTCAAAGGGAATGAACAGAACAGGCATTCATCGAGTGGTCAATCCCCTGTCGTGCACTCCCAGGTTCTGGCGAACAGAGGCTAAGAACATTCAGAACATGGGGCTGCATCCCTGTCCATCCTGGCTAATTGCCATTGATGAACCAATCCTCCATTAACTTATCTAGTTCTGTTTTGACCCTATTATATGTTTAGCCTTCACAACATCCCCTGGCAAAAAGTTCCAAAGGTTGACTGTGCGTTGTGTGAAAAATACTTCCTTTTGTTTGTTTTAAACCTGCTACCTATTAATTTCACTGGGTGACCCCTAGTTCTTGTGTTATGTGAAGGAGTAAATAACACTTCCTCATATACTTTCTCCATACCAGTCAAGATTTTGTAGACCTCTATCATATCCCCTCTTAGTCATCTCTTTTCCAAGCTGAAAAGTCCAAATCTTTTTAATCTCTCCTTATATTGAATCTGTTCCATACCCCTGATCATTTCAGTTGCTCTTCTCTGTACCTTTTCCAATGCCAATATATCTTTTTTGAGATTGGGTGACCAGAACTGCCCATAGTATGAAAGATGTGAGCGTATATAGTAAAAGTGCCATGGATTTATGTACCATGGAGCTTGGTTTGCTAGACCTATTAGCAAAGCCAATGCTGACAACCTACATGAAAAGGCTGTAAAACACCAAACCCTTGAACTGCATCGACAAGCAGAAAGCCATATAAGCCAGAAACCACAAAAGCCAATTTTAAAAGTACTTAATGAGACTGTTGAGAATTCTGGATACACAAACACAGTTTACATGAACAAATATGGCTGTCACATCATACTTTCTATTTAAGCAAGAGATATCACACACTACAAACTAGAGGCCAATGTTAAATCTATTGTCACTTTTAATCCTGAAGCTGGACACTGGTTCCGAACAAGACTGGAAAATGCTCACCATCTTTCTGCAAGAAGCTCAACTGACTGGTAAGACGCATGTGGTGCAACAGTGAAAGACTCAACAGTTGAAAAAGTGAAGACCTCTCTCACCATATTCAAAAAATGTGCATATATGGCTGATGAATGCAGTGAGGGAAATTGGCATCAAGTATTAGGTCACTGTGGTGATCTTCATGTCAGGGGTAGGCCAGTAGATGCATTTCTAGATGATCAGGTTATAGAAGACACATTGGCTGCATCTGTGACAACCCACATCTCACAAGAATTAAATGCTTGTAAATTGAACCCCACACAGATGGCTGCTTGTGCAATTGATAGAGCTGCAAACTTCTCTGGAAGACATAGTGGAATACAAGTTTGCTCAGAGAAAAATGTAATCTCTAATCTCTCCTGTACACGCTGCAAAGGCCACCTATTCGAACTAGCACCACTACAAGCTGCAGAAACGTCAAAAGACTTTAAAAAAGCCATAAATGTAATGCCTTCTTTATGCTCTTTTTTTTTCAGCAAGAGTCCAAAAGAACTGAATGTCTTAGGAAAAACAGAAGATACACTGGGACTGAAGTTCAAATTAGTCCAACCTGGGAAAACCCAGTGGCTTTCTCCTGAGCGATCCTTGGCTGTTGTTTTAAAATTACTATAACTGTAATTACTGGCTTTGGAAAGTATCTACAGAGATGGGATGGATCTAAGTAGTGAGGCTGGTGGATTACGTTTGCTACTAAGTTCAAAGAAGACTATTGACATTCTCTCTCTTGTAAGTCTACTGATGAAACCACTTGGGTCATTAAACAATGCCATCCAGTCATCTCCTCCAACAGTAGTAGATCTTTGTACAGCAAATTGAAGCTACACTTGGATCAATTAGAGAGAGATCCATTCAAAACTTACCGGAAGAAGCAAAGGCTTCAGTCCAGAAGTTGACTAATGAAGTCAGTATGTTGAATCCTTAAGTGAAGAGGACAAGAAGTATTTGTTAAGCCAGCTGAAAAAGTACACAGACTTGATTCTTACAAATCTGCAACAGTGACTTTTGCATTCTACTCAACTTCTAGGTAGGTTTTATTGATGCCTGTCTTAGAAAACACTGAGCATTGAGTGGAGTGAGGCACTATCAGCAATGGGGCTGCCATCTGATCAGGACAGACTAGAGAACTTGAACACAGAGTGGAATGTCATACGGTGAATGAACAAAGATTTTACTTCAACTTTTTCTTTATTGTCACTAGTGGTTTGACCCAAACTTTGTGCTAAGTTTCCTGGGATGAAAGAAGTAGGAATACATCTCTCGCTACTCCCAGTCACAACAGCTACAGTTGAATGTTCTTTTTCCTTATTGAATAGAATTTTGTGTTCTGAAAGAAGTTGCCTTCTGCCTGATCATGAGCATATCAGGAAGGACTGGAAGTACTAGACACATGAGAAGCCATCAAAGATGAACGCACTGCATTTAAGAAGTACATTAACAGAGTTATGCAAAATTACAAGAAACCAAGAAGGATGTAGATATAGTGCTTCATAGAGGCTTGAGTAGCCAGCTTTAATTTGTGTGATGATTTTAAAACATGAGTTAAATCTAATAAAATGGTCATGAAACATTGTTTAGTTTTTACTGTGGTGCCATATAAACCACCTTCATCCTCACAGTGTCACCCTTTGTTGGCTCTCATCCCCCTGTAAATTAGAACACCCCCTGGGGAAAACACTGTTCTGTATCAGATGATCGGAGGATAACTAATGTAAGGCTGATTTTTAATAAAAGGCTCCAGACATGATCCTGGCAATTACTGGTCAGAAAACTACCAGGCAAATTAGTTGAAACTACAGTAAAGAACAGAATTTTCAGACACATAAATGAACACAATATGCTGGAAGTCAACCTTGGTTTTGTAAAGGGAAATCATGTCTCACCAATCTATTAGAATTCTTTTAGGTTGTCAAGAAACATGTGAATAAGGGTGATCCAGTGGTTGGAGTGTACTTGGATACTTTGACAAGGTCCCTCAACAAAGGCTCTTAAGCAAAGTAAGCCATCATGAGATAAGAAGGAAAGTTCTCTCATGGATCAGTAACTGATTAAAAGATAGAAAACAAACTATAGGAATAAATGGTCAATTTTCACCTTGGAGAGAGGGAAATAGCTGTTCAACATGTTCATAAATTAGCTGGAAAAAGAGATAAACAGTGAGGTGGCAAAGTTTGGAGATGATACAAAATTACTTAAGAAAGTTAAGTCCAAAGCTGACTGTGAAGAGTTACAAAGGGATCTCACAAAACCGGGTGACTGGGCCATAAAATGGCAGACGAAATTCAGTGTTGATATATGTAAAGTAATATACATTGGAAAACATAATCCCAATTATACATACAAAATGATGAGTCTAAAGTAGCTGATACCACTTGAGAAAGATTTCAGAGTCATCATGGAAAGTTCTCTGAAAACATCTGCTCATTGTGCAGTGACAGTCAAAAAGGCTAACAAAGATAGCAACCATTATGAAAGGGAAAAGTAATAAAACAGAAAATATCACAATGCCACTATATAATCCATGATATGTCCACATCTTGAATAGTGCATGCAGTTCTGGTCCATTCCATTTCAAAAACTGGAAAAAACTACAGAGAAGGGCGAAATATGATTAGGGTTACAAAACAGCTTCAGTCAATGGAGCTATGACAATTTACTCCAGCTGAGGATCTGCTTGCTAAGAGTGACAAAGAGTGATCTATTTCTCTTCTGGGTCTGGATGGAATTGTGAAAGTAGAAAATAATAACAGATTGTGTCTGCTTCATTTGGTAGCAGGGAAGTTGACCCCTTCACAGATCCTCCTGGATATAATTTATGCATACTTTAAGAAGGGCTGAAGTGGGTGTAGATCAATCTGGCAGTGTAAGGAATGTGATTCACTTGGACAAAGTAATATCCCACTAGACTGAGGCACTGTTTGAGAAGTGGCCATCATGCACAGTCTCAAATTTTGCCTAGGGCTTGAGGCCAGAAACACAGGGAAGAGAATGGAGTTTATACCCCACTCCATAGGAACATGAAGCTTACTCGTGCAATTAAGGTACATCAGCACAGAGTTCAATTGTAAATGAAAAGACCTAATGGAATACACTGAATTACATTTTATTTTATTTTTTAATATTTTTTCTATAGAGTCATTTTTGAAGCTTTTCTTTTGCCCTCATATTTTTATTACTAAGGACATTTGCTCACACACCTGATTGCTCGATTTGGAGTTAACCTTTCCCTGCCATTTATTCTTCACTTGAAGTAGCAGAGTTAAATTTTCAAAAACACCTAAGTGTCTTTGGAGTTAAAGTCCCATTTTCAACAGTAACGAACACTTAGGAGTATAAGACTCATTGATAGTCAATGAGACTTTGACTTCTAAGTCACATTTTAAAATGATACTTTGGCTGTCCCGTTCAAGCTGTTCCATTTTATGAAGTAAGTATAGAATCACTGGGTCAGGGAGACCATGTGAGTGGCTCTGTAGCCTGGTAATTAGGATACTCACCTGGGAGACCCATAGTCCACTCCCACCTCCAATGACTATTTCACTATCTTATAACAAGTTGGTCAGCTTCAACAAGAGATGGAGAAAAATCCACTCTGGAATATCCCATAGCCCAGTTGTTAGGGCAGATATTTGGGTTCAAGGCCCTGCCTAACATCAGGCAGAGTGGGGATTTAAATCTAGGTGTCCTACTTCCTGGGTGAGTGCTCTAACCTCTGGACTATTAAGTAAAAAGAGGGTGGGGATGACTCCTCTTCCCATGTTTTTTTTTTCCTCTGAGAAAGGGCTAACCTGGCTTAGGTGCCGAAGGAGGAGGGGAGGGAACTGTCTCCTGTGAGACACTTAATGCCCTTTGAGGGTCAAGTCTTAGGTTCCTCAGCATTTCCCATTGGATAGCTTAGGCAGCTCCCTACTTAGTATTCAGGTATTTGTGACTCCCAATCTCAAGTGCCCTGTCTCCCCATCCATTGTAGAGGGAGCCTGGGTGTCTAGCTCACTGTGCATTCCATTAACATCAGGCCACCTCAAAAGTGAGACATTGCAATGCTGAGTCTGAGTCTCCTTTGTGGTTGTAATGCTTAGCTGATTCTGAAGCTTTTCCTCTTTTGTGACACCAGCAGCATCTTCACAGAACTAATTGTGATGTCATCATCCTAAGATTATGAATCCAAACAAGCACTAAGCAGCCAAAACAAATGAATGCCCATGCAATCAGAATCCTATTTTCATGCAATTATCTCCAGACATAAAAATCCAGCACATGAGAAATACAGAAAATATGGGCTATGTCAGCAGAACGGTCTGTAAATACGAAGTTTTTTCCCAGCATTTACCATGATTACATTAGAGAATTTTTAAGTACTATAGTAGTTCTGCCACAGTCTGCTCCAGCATGAGGCACTAATGGCAAGTTTGTTAGGCTGGCAAGTAAAACAAGAAAATTTACCATCCGCCTCTTGATATAGCAGAGTGGTTACTCCATATCCATGATATCCAGCTATCCATTTTGGAGCAATTTATACAGTGGATTCAAAGACAAGTTTAAAACCATTTCCAATTCATAATCAATTGAAATAAAATGGGCCTACTGCTGATTTTCAGCAGTTCAGAATATGTTAATTTAGGTTCTTACTCCACTGAAAAGCAGTTGTGATTGCTAAGTCACGAGCACTGATAATGTGTCCTCCCAGAGCCATGTAAAAAACTCATACAGAAAGCAAAAACAGCCAAATATGCATATTTTGTATTTTGCTTTGATATGCTGTGCATCATGCTGTTATATTCTGCAACTCAGCAAGAAAGGGTATCACATTCTAGGAAGGAAAAATGAAAAAAAATCTATAAAGTAGTGTTCAAGCACTGGAGACACAAAAGAGAATTTTGTTATAATCAATATATTTTTGTGTGAGGAGCAAAGCTGGAAGAGAAAGAAGCAGGAAGCTAACCCAGGATTTTGGTTAATATCTAGGTGGCCTCATAATTGGTTTTATAGTAATTTGCAAGCTATGCTAGAAATGTCTGTACATTTAGATGTCTCATGAATGTATAATACTTAAAAGCTCAATCAGGTGTTCTCTTTCTGTCTTGTTTTAAATTATTTTTGGTTAAAATTGTCATAAGCCTTTAAAGAGAAGGAACAAATTTGTGGAGGGAGGGAGATACAAGGTTACCACTCAAAATGTCAGAAAAATACTACATAATTCCTAAGATTAAATAGTTTACCAAAATCAAATAACAAAATAACATAAATAAATAATAAAATAAAAAGAGGCTCTGGTATGAGAAAATTATACCAAAGGGCAATTTTTTATTATAAATACCAGTCATTTGTACAATGACAGGACCAATGCTATCCCACTGAAAACACCCTTGACTACTCTTAATTATTTAGTAACTTAGTTATTATTAGTTACTTACAGGGCACCAAAGATGCAAGTAGCAATATACAAAACAAATCAAGGTAGAATCCTAGCTTTAGCTCTTAAGAGTTTATACTATAAGGCTCTGCTCCCACTGAAGTCACAGGCAAAAGTCCCATTTTTGTGCTGTGAGAGAAGAATCAAACCCTAAATTCAGAGCAGAGCAAGTAAATATGAGTAGAACTTGCCCATTGTTTTAACCTACTTCTGATCAAAACAATGTCAAGGATTAACACTTTAACATTAAATGTTAAAACTCATTTAACTCTGAAGAATTAGTCAGGAAAACAATATCTTGGCCACCTTTCTTGTCTGGACACAGGCCATGTGCCCAAAATGTCAATCTTCATACTAATACTCCTAGAATAAAATTGTTTTCTATACAGTACAGCTTCTTGAAATTACTTTGAAGGGGATTGATTTAAATGTGGTGTGTCTAAGGCTCTCTTTCTAGCATGGAGACCTAGTGTAGCCCCAGTCTTTGAGCAGTACTCCCTTTGATGTTAGTTATCAGTGTTTGTGGTTTACAAAAGGTATGGGCATGTCAAAGCAAGTGAAAGTGTCAGAATTTAGATAAGGGTAATTATTTTGTTAACAAAAATAAATCACATTAGTATTTAGGCTGACATTGCATTCCTTAGTCCCCCACCACAGACACATTCAAGTGAATTCCTTCCACAAGAGGCCACATAAAAGCTAGCTGTGGTCTTACCCTAAGTAATTGACAAGGCAAAGAATAATGAGACATATCACAGTTATTTTTCAGGATATTCAGACCTACGACAGAATCCCACAAGAGCAATTCATAAAGTCAATAAACTTTATGATGTATGGTTGAAAGACTGAAATTATTTTTTCCCTCAATAAGTCCAGTGTTCCTTAGCATATATGCTATGTGATTTCCAGGTGACAGTTCATGGCTGGCAAAACTGACTAGTCATCATTTCTACTACTGTATGTGTTAATGGATTTGAGGTAATAGAACATCTTCCACTATTAAATATAATTATAGGTTTAGAAGCAGAGCAAATAATGCTGGTGACATGTTCTTAATACTAACATTGGGCAGAAAATGGTTTTCCCATCCCACAAGAATTTTTTGAAGTTCCAGACTGTACAGACTCATGCTTTCTGTAAAAAGTTATCTTTTAAACTCTGGAAGTAACCTGAAAATGAAACAAAATGTTTGGTTCACCAAAAAAAAAAAAAGTTTTGGGTAAACGCCCCATTTTTTAATTTTTTTTTTATTTTTCAGTTCAGCTAGCAAAGTGAAAAACCACTTATTCGCAATCTCTAGCAAATAGTAAGCAAAATAATGTGTGAGCGCGTTGGTGAGGTCTAAACAACATTTTGCTTCAGGTGTATTCATGGCCCTTTTTATTCACTTTTTCCATATTCATGCAAACATTTGCTTGTGTGAGTGTTCACAGAGTGCAAATTATGGCCCATATCCCAGATTTACACAATCACAAAGAATAACATTTTTAAACTACCTGAATGGCTTGACTTAAATGTCATTTTCACTAGATTTTTAAAGTTATTTGATTTCAATAGGAATTAGGCACCCAGTTGTATTTTCAAGGGCTATTTATGCACCTATCTGGCTCTTTAGGAGCCTAAATACCTTTTAAAAATCTAGCCTTTAGGAAGAAGGGCCAGTCCACAAAAATACTTAGGCTCTGCAGTGCTCAGAGTTGCAATATCTAGCCAACCCAGCACCTCAGGAATTTTCAGCCCTGTATTAGGTGCCCAGGTTCCCCATTTAATGCATGGGGAGATTTGGGAACCTAAGGAAAAAAATGCAGAAGCCCTCAAGCCAAATTAAATATATATAAATTAGATCAGGCAGAAACAGTCATAAAAGCCCAGTGGTTAGGGCATTCACCTGGAATGTGGCAGAATCAGATTTAAGTCCCTGTTCCAATAAATAATTATGTATACAATACAGAAAAGATCCAATAGAAGAGCTTGAGAGACCCACTCCAGAACAGCCTAGTAACCACTATCTGGCACAGGGGTTCAAGCCTCTGCTTTAAATCAAGCAGAGTAGCCACTGTGCTATTGCTGTATTATGGGGTCAGGCTCCTGCTTTCTCTCCTTCCGCTCCCACTTTGCTATTGACTGTTCAGGCACTGGGGTCTCTCTCTCTGATTTTTCATGACAAAGGGATGTCCTGACTTAAGCACGTAACTCCAGGAGAAGGGCACACATCTGTGGACCCTAAGTGGAGGGATGCAACTCCTTCTAACCCAGATCAATGGGAACTAGGCACCCGAAAACCTTTGAAGATCTAGGCCTAAGCCTGGTTCCTTTCCGCTGCATTTCCAATGGTTAATTTTGGCAGCTTCTTGTTCAGATTACTGGTTCCTGAGAATCCATTCCTTAGGCACCTACACCTCCCCATGCATAGTATGAAGAATCTGGGCAGATAAGTCAGGACTGAGAATTCCACTAGGCACCTAGGAGATAGGTGGTGTAATGCCAACAGTACCCTTGGAAATCTGCCTCTAAGTGCCACACTTTTGAAAATGGGAGGTAGGTTCCCAAATCATACTGGTGCTTTTGAAAATGCTACCAAAATTAATTTTATTTTGTTCAGAATGAAAATAATTGATAAATATTAAGGAAGTCAACCAGCAAAGCCAGTCCCAAGTTAACAGAAAACCTCAGATCAAAGAGTTAACAAGAAATCCACACGCTGACATTTGTTCATGTTACACATTCAAACAACTTTAAATACTGAACTAATCTGTAAAACTCACACTCTGGGGGTGACCAATTTGTGAACATCAAATTTGCCAAACTCATTGTATGTTGTTAATTGTTAACTTTTGCCTCATTTAGAAGGTAACACTGACTTTGAACTGTAGCACTAAATAGAAGTTAGTGATTGAAACAAGTATTTCTGTAACCAATCCACAAAAAAGGCCAAAGTTGGTGGCTAAACTGGCCTCTTGCACAACCAACCAAATTCTGCAGGCAATCAAATTAACTTTGCAAACATTTTGAAAATCATCTGGGTGTGTGCCAGTTATAGCATATTATACAGAAATGGAATTGCTGTAGCCAATCAGAACAAAGAGAAGATGTATAGCTATTGATGCATAACCATATATTTTCCCCTTAGCTAGGCAATTCTCTGCACACTGGTTGGTTGTGGTTATCTGATTTGCATAATCACTGTACAGTTATTTCTCAATAGTTCAAGCTGTTCAAGCTGTTTACCAGCAACAAAGATGCACTTTCAGCTTCTCATTCTCTTCAACTGATATAGACACATTCTAAAACTTAAAACAAAACAAACAAACAAACAAAGAAAATGGAGCTAACACCTGAAAAATAGTTAAATCCCTGGACTTAAACCCATCCCCACAAGCATAAAAACACCCCCACCCTTCCACATCTTCTTCTTTCCCACACATATTGACAAGGGTCTAGTCCTCACAACAGCTGTTATATTTCTGTTTCCACTCCTGCTTGCACATTGGGAGAATCCTAACCCAGTTTTGAGAGATAATACAAACAACTCAATTATTCTGGAGAGCAGAGAAGGGCCTTGCTGATGGATGGGGAGGTAGAAAGTGGACCTGAGGAGGGGGTGGGGAAAATGAATGAGATGAGGATTCAGAAACACTCAAATGATAGAAGTAGGTGGGCAGCAAGGGCCAGAAAGCTACCTAGTCACCCTGTTGCATTTGGATACAATAATAAAATGTTTATCCACGGCCATCAATTAAGCTCTGAGTTCATCTTAATCCTTTAGATTCACTTAGCTGCTTTCAGATGTCTTCAACTTTGCTGCTTGGTAGGGGCTAAAGTATTTTAGCGAGCCATTGTTTTCCCGTTTAATTCTATGCTTCTGATTAATCTCTCCCCTCCATTTTGGAAAGGTAGGCCTAGATTTTGACTGCCCCATATAGGTGCATAATGGAGAGGGAGAAGGCCCAAGGTGTCCATTTCCCTCACTTGCAGACCAGTGCGGAAGCCAGTTAGAATGCTAGTGCTTGCAATAGCAGACTCAAGGCAGGAATGTGCTACACCCTAAATATGAAGCTGGATGGTGTGAGGGTAAGTCTTCACCAATGCACTGCTTAGTTGTCAAAAGCCAATTCTTGTGGGAAGCGCCCAAATCACCTCCAATAAGAAAACATAAAAACCCTTATTGTGCAAATTCCTCATCAGCATGACTGAAGGCATTATGTTTGCCTTAACAATCCATATGCAAAATTCCTCTGTCACTGATGCTCAGGGTCTGCATATCTACACTTTCTTAGTCTTAACATTTTTATGGCTGCAAACCCTAGAACAGACCCCTTAATGGTAACTGAGTATAATACTTTCATTTTGTGATTGGTTATTATCTCTTGGAAGGTATCCATATACTCTGATGATTGATTTCATTTTGAGAATTTACAGACAGCTAGCTGATCATGTAAACACTTTTTAGATTTCTCAGCTACACTGTGTTTCTATTTATCCTTTATCCTTTTCCCATTTACCCAAATATTAAGGGAACTACATCTCTCATGAGAACTGTTCCCTGGAGGATCCAGACATATGGCTAAATCCCATAAAATTGACAGTCCATAAAGTCAACAGAAGTGGTGTTTTTGCAAACCAGCGTGGATGTTCGTCTTTAAAAAAACAAACAAACAAACAAACCTGCATTTGCAAGCACAGACACTATTCTAGTATTTGCCTTGCCATTGCCTCTCAATAGAATATTAACTCTTCCTTCTTGGATGCAGCAGGTACTTACTGTCATGTTGACTTTATGAAAGCAGGAAAGCAGATTTCGACTCCCTCAGGGAACGGATGGCCAGGATCCCCTGGGGGACTAACTTGAAGGGGAAAGGAGTCCAGGAGAGCTGGCTGTATTTCAAGGAATCCCTGTTGAGGTTAAAGGGACAAACCATCCCGATGAGTCGAAAAAATAGTAAATATGGCAGGCGACCAGCTTGGCTTAATGGTGAAATCCTAGCGGATCTTAAACATAAAAAAGAAGCTTACAAGAAGTGGAAGGTTGGACATATGACCAGGGAAGAGTATAAAAATATTGCTCGGGCATGTAGGAATGTTATCAGGAGGGCCAAATCGCACCTGGAGCTGCAGCTAGCCAGAGATGTCAAGAGTAACAAGAAGGGTTTCTTCAGGTATGTTGGCAACAAGAAGAAAGCCAAAGAATGTGTGGGCCCCTTACTGAATGAGGGAGGCAACCTAGTGACAGAGGATGTGGAAAAAGCTAATGTACTCAATGCTTTTTTTGCCTCTGTTTTCACTAACAAGGTCAGCTCCCAGACTGCTGCGCTGGGCATCACAAAATGCGGAAGAGATGGCCAGCCCTCTGTGGAGATAGAGGCGGTTAGGGACTATTTAGAAAAGCTGGACGTGCACAAGTCCATGGGGCCGGACGAGTTGCATCCGAGAGTGCTGAAGGAATTGGCGGCTGTGATTGCAGAGCCACTGGCCATTATCTTTGAAAGCTCGTGGCGAACCGGGGAAGTCCCGGATGACTGGAAAAAGGCTAATGTAGTGCCAATCTTTAAAAAAGGGAAGAAGGAAGATCCTGGGAACTACAGGCCAGTCAGCCTCACCTCAGTCCCTGGAAAAATCATGGAGCAGGTCCTCAAAGAATCAATCCTGAAGCACTTGCATGAGAGGAAAGTGATCAGGAACAGCCAGCATGGATTCACCAAGGGAAGGTCATGCCTGACTAATCTAATCGCCTTTTATGATGAGATTACTGGTTCTGTGGATGAAGGGAAAGCAGTGGATGTATTGTTTCTTGACTTTAGCAAAGCTTTTGGCACGGTCTCCCACAGTATTCTTGTCAGCAAGTTAAGGAAGTACGGGCTGGATGAATGCACTATAAGGTGGGTAGAAAGCTGGCTAGATTGTCAGGCTCAACGGGTAGTGATCAATGGCTCCAAGTCTAGTTGGCAGCCGGTATCAAGTGGAGTGCCCCAAGGGTCGGTCCTGGGGCCGGTTTTATTCAATATCTTCATAAATGATCTGGAGGATGGTGTGGATTGCACTCTCAGCAAATTTGCGGATGATACTAAACTGGGAGGAGTGGTAGATACGCTGGAGGGGAGGGATAGGATACAGAAGGACCTAGACCAATTGGAAGATTGGGCCAAAAGGAATCTGATGAGGTTCAATAAGGATAAGTGCAGGGTCCTGCACTTAGGACGGAAGAACCCAATGCACAGCTACAGACTAGGGACCGAATAGCTAGGCAGCAGTTCTGCAGAAAAGGACCTAGGGGTGACAGTGGACGAGAAGCTGGATATGAGTCAGCAGTGTGCCCTTGTTGCCAAGAAGGCCAATGGCATTTTGGGATGTATAAGTAGGGGCATAGCAAGCAGATCGAGGGACGTGATCGTTCCCCTCTATTCGACATTGGTGAGGCCTCATCTGGAGTACTGTGTCCAGTTTTGGGCCCCACACTTCAAGAAGGATGTGGATAAATTGGAGAGAGTCCAGCGAAGGGCAACAAAAATGATTAGGGGACTGGAACACATGACTTATGAGGAGAGGCTGAGGGAGCTGGGATTGTTTAGCCTGCAGAAGAGAAGAATGAGGGGGGATTTGATAGCTGCTTTCAACTACCTGAAAGGGGGTTCCAAAGAGGATGGCTCTAGACTGTTCTCAATGGTAGCAGATGACAGAACGAGGAGTAATGGTCTCAAGTTGCAGTGGGGGAGGTTTAGATTGGATATTAGGAAAAACTTTTTCACTAAGAGGGTGGTGAAAAACTGGAATGCGTTACCTAGGGAGGTGGTAGAATCTCCTTCCTTAGAGGTTTTTAAGGTCAGGCTTGACAAAGCCCTGGCTGGGATGATTTAACTGGGAATTGGTCCTGCTTTGAGCAGGGGGTTGGACTAGATGACCTTCTGGGGTCCCTTCCAACCCTGATATTCTATGATTCTATGATTCTAAAGTGTTGACTTTCCCTCATTTGCTTTTCAGCTTTTCAACAATACACAATGTCTACTGACGTTTAAAATTAATTTATTCTTTTGATCTATAAAATAATACTTTGTGGACTACTTTAGAGGGGATATTGAACACATTTTCAGATACACTGCTGAGTGGCTCTTTTTCCCTCATTTTTATTTGCCCTGTCAATTACTTAATTAACATCTTTGTCCTGTACCACAATTTTAGTTCCTTTAATCTTTCTTCTCTCTGTTTTAGAAACTATATGCAGCAGATGTATTGTATGTGGGTTTTATTCTCTTTTTCACAAAATCTTTCATGAAAAAATAATTCAAACTGTTTTGGAGGGAAACACTGTCGTGGGTTTTTTTGTTTGTTTGTTTTTTGTATTCTGTGTTGTTTTGTATTGAACCATAGAATTCCTTATGTGTTTCTACCTTTAATATTACAGAATGGCAGCAGCCATCTAAAATCTGTGTTCTCTTTGGAAAAAAAAAAGATAATATAGAAAATGTGTGTTGCTCACCTTCAGCAAGTAACTTTTCACAGATTCAGAGGATATTCAGTCTAAATTTCCCCACTCATAGTTTCATCCCAGTACTCTAATATCTAAGATTTTATTTGTTATTATAAAATATGTATACTTCAGAAGCCCACAGAGAGTCTAATCAGGGTTGAAGTTCCATTGTGCTAGGCTCTGTACAATCACATACAAAGGCAAACCCTTGCCTCTCAAGACCTTACAAACTAGGATTCTATCCTATTTATGATATCAAAACCTTTCTTCATTTCTCTGCTTGTCTTAAGCACAGAGGTGGGGAGGGACATCGGAAAGTGGGTAAACATAGCTGACACGCAAACAAACAAACAAACAAATGAACACTCAGAACCAGTTTATAGAAACAAATAAGGACCATACTCTATCAATCAATATAGGGTGAGCAAATCTTATACTGTACCGTGATTAGTTTCCATGCATTATAGTTTCTGATTGTTTGGTCTTTCAGAGAAGACATTTTTTCTCCTGGCTTCCTCATCTTATGCACTTTTCGGCAGTTGTTCATATTCTATTCTTTCTTTTTTTAATATTGGCTCTTGTTTAATTCACAGATTTGATTTGTTTATGGCTCTCTAGCTCATAATCATGTTTTTCTCTTCAAGATCCATGCTAATTATTTCCTCTCATGAGTTTCTGCTATTCTATTTTAATGCTTCAACTAGTTTGTGACTTTTAACTTCCTATGGTCACATCTAATATTTACAGAGGGGAAGTTAGACATGTACTATAAGATATGCACTTTGTATTTATTATATTCTTCATGAAGATCTGGGGGCTTCTTCATGTCCAGTTCCTTGATTTTTTTTTTTTTAATGAAGAACATACTCTTTGTTTTTAACAAATTCCAGAAACTTCCCTTTTTTATCGTACTACTCTGTAATTAACTATTCCATCAATGTTTTGTTCTTTTGCTGTTTCTTGACCATACAGATGCTAAACTGTATTCTTCTTTTGTTTGTAAATCAATCTAGACTTCTATGCAGAATGCTGATTTCTTTATTAGGTAATTAGTAGTTGAGGACTAAACTTCGAGGATCCTTTTGTTTTGGCTTTATAAAATCATCTGGGTTAAATTAAGCAATTATTTACTGAGTTACTTTGAAACACATGATGTATCTTGCCAGTGACTTGCATCATTTTTGCTCCTACTTTTGGATAGCCTATGCTTATATTAGGGGCTAGATTCACAGTGGAACTTAGGTGTGGGGACACCTTGCATTTAGGCATTTAGAAAATCACTGGGATTCATAAAGCCTGAGTAAAGTGCATAGGCTCCCTATACAAAGAATGGGGAGAGATAGGTGCCTCAGAATGGATTCACAAAAGCTAGCATGGTACGTGGCTCCCCCTCTAAACTAGCCAATTGGAGTTGCCAACTCAAGGGATGTGTCCTGAATCCTGTTCCACTCAGAGAGTTCTGTGCCTAAATCCAGGGTGAGAGTATTTTTGCAAAAAAATATATTCTAATCTATTTGAGATTATTCACTGCAAATTTCTCTTGGTGTTAGGCACCAGTGCCATTTTTGCAAGAAGCCAGAAGTGAGGAAGAGTGACTGCTTCTTCGTAACTTTTAGCCCTGTGGTTAGGGTGCTTGCCCGTGATGTGGGGAAGTCCCCAGTTCAAGTCCCCTCTCTATTTGGGGGGGGGAAGGGATTGGAATTGAGCTCTGCCATGTCTCAGGTGAGTACCCTAACTTTTGAGCTATAGGATAGTCCAAGCTGCAAAGCTCTCAGTCTCTCCTGTTAAAGCTGCTTCACTAATGAAAAAGCATTGGGCCAGAGAGTAAAAGGGAGCATGAGAATGACTCTGTAGCTTGGTGGTTCAAGCACACAGCTAGGAGATCAAGCATATATTCCTCCTACACCAATTACTTTTAAAACTGTTTATCCGAAGTGGAACAGCTTAGCAGGAGAGACTGTGGAGCCCTCACATCTTCACCTGAACGGAAGAAGGACATGAACCAGGGGCCTCCCACATCCAAAGTGAGTACCCTCACCAGTGGATTAAAAGTTATAAAGAGGTCCTCCTTCTCCCCGCAAACATTTTCTGCGAGCTCACGTATGGGGGCCTGATCCAGTAGATGATCGCAGCATACACTTACTGGATTGAGCCCTGCTGGCAAATTAAGAGCCCTGCCCTTCCCCGCAGTTGTGAATTGCACTGGTGCTTAACCGGGAGATAGGCATCTAGTTGTTTAGAGTGATGCATGTGCAGAAGCAGAAACAGAGGCACCTTGAGAACTTTTACTGCAAAAATTAAGATAATAGCTTGTTTAGGCACCTATAGTGTTCAGCAGCAGCTGAATGTGAGAGAGGGACCTGTGAATCCCAGTGGGCCCTAATGGTAGGATTTAGGCATCTGCAGTCGGAGTTAGGCGCGTAAGTCTTTTTGTGAATCCAGCTCTAAGAATCTTTATGTGCATCATCTTTAATTTTTCTAGTGAATTAACCCCTTCACTTGATGCCCTATGTTTCTTTCTGTAGTTTACTTGTTATTATGTATTATTATTAATGTAATCCTTCTGCCAGCTGTTGTCAGCACAGCAGCAGAAAGGGCCGTGTTCAATTTTCTAGCGGGTTCCTTCTGAAACTAAACACCAGCTTGAGCATGAACACCAGAAACCTGTAGAAGTATATATACCTCTGACACACTTGAGAGGTAATATTTCCCCATCTGCAAGTACTGAGTCCAAGGATTTAAAATAAAGAGAGCTATCTTGGGTGTGTGGGGTGGGGGGAAGATGGGTGTTAAGGGAGGACAACAGAATAAACTTGAGAAAGCCAGAAGTTAATAGATGAACAATATTTGGTAAGACACACCTCTCCCCAGGGTGTCTTAGTAACAGTCCCAACCTCACTGCTCCTTCGCATTTGTGAGTGGATAATGCATTCCAGCCACTTTCTTCCTCTCCAGCTCCCCCACTCATATCCCCTAAGAGAAGTGCTGCCTGGTGCCTCTGCCACCAGAGGTGATTTCAGCTTTGATTGCTTGGTATGAGGACCCACACCAGAATCCCTTGGGTAGACTGCTGCTCTCTGCAGTTTCAGCCAAGACCCCAGTAGTGTAGCTGAGGTTAAACACAGGAAAACTTCTCATTTGGGGAATATGGAGTTTTCTTTAGGAGGTGCTTTAGGAGGTGCTGTCGTCATCATGAATAGGTCAGAATATGAACAAGAGGCTGCTCGGCAGCTCTCCAACACCACTTTCTACAAGCCATTACCCTCTGATCCCACTGAGGGTTACCAAAAGAAACTATAGCATTTGCTCAAGAAACTCCCTGAAAAAGCACAAGAACGAATCCACACAGACACACCTCTGGAACCCCAATCTGGGGTATTCTATCTGCTACCCAAGATCCATAAACCTGGAAATCCTGGACGCCCCATCATCTCAGGCATTGGCACACTGACAGCAGGATTATCTGGCTATGTAGAGTCCCTCCTCAGGCCCTACGCTACCAGCACTCCCAGCTATCTTCGAGACACCACTGACTTCCTGAGGAAACTACAATCCATCGGTGATCTTCCTGAAAACACCATCCTGGCCACTATGGATGTAGAAGCCCTCTACGCCAACATTCCACACAAAGATGGACGACAAGCCGTCAGGAACAGTATCCCCGATAATATCACGGCAAACCTGGTGGCTGAACTTTGTGACTTTGTCCTCACCCATAACTATTTCACATCTGGAGACAATGTATACGTTCAAATCAGTGGCACTGCTATGGGTACCCGCATGGCCCCACAGTATGCCAACATTTTTATGGCTGACTTAGAACAATGCTTCCTCAGCTCTTGTCCCCTAATGCCCCATCCCTACTTGTGCTACATTGATGACATCTTCATCATCTGGACCTATGGAAAAGAAGCCCTTGAGCAATTCCACCATGATTTCAACAATTTCCATCCCACCATCAACCTCAGCCTGGACCAGTCCACACAAGAGATCCACTTCCTGGACACAACGGTGCTAATAAGCGATGGTCATATAAACACCACCCTATACGAGAAACCTACTGACCGCTATTCCTACCTACATGCCTCCAGCTTTCACCCAGACCACACCACAAGATCCATTGTCTACAGCCAAGCTCTACGATACAACCGCATTTGCTCCAACCCCTCAGACAAAGACAAACACCTACAAGATCTCTATCAAGCATTTTTACAACTACAATACTCACCTGCTGAAGTGAAGAAGCAGATTGACGGAGCCAGAAGAGTACCCAGAAGTCACCTACTACAGGACAGGCCTAACAAAGAAAATAACAGAACGCCACTAGCCGTCATCTTCAGCCCTCAACTAAAACCTCTCCAACGCATCATCAAGGATCTACAACCTATCCTGAAGGACGACCGATCACTCTCACAAATCTTGGGAGACAGGCCAGTCCTTGCCTACAGACAGCCCCCCAACCTGAAGCAAATACTCACCAGCAACCACACACCACACAACAGAACCACTACCCCAGGAACCTATCCTTGCAACAAAGCCCATTGCCAACTGTGCCCACATATCTATTCAGGGGACACCATCACAGGGCCTAATCACATCAGCCACACTATCAGAGGCTCGTTCACCTGCACATCTACCAATGTGACATATGCCATCATGTGCCAGCAATGCCCCTCTGCCATGTACATTGGTCAAACTGGACAGTCTCTACGTAAAAGAATAAATGGACACAAATCAGATGTCTAGAATTATAACATTCATAAACCAGTCGGAGAACACTTCAATCTCTCTGGTCACTCGATTACAGACCTAAAGATCGCAATATTACAACAAAAAGACTTCAAAAACAGACTCCAACGAGAGACTGCTGAATTGGAATTAATTTGCAAACTGGATACAATTAACTTAGGCTTCAATAGAGACTGGGAGTGGATGGGTCATTACACAAAGTAAAACTATTTTCCCATGTTTATTTCCCCACCCCACCCCCGTTCCTCAGCCGTTCCTGTGAACTGCTAGAAATGGCCCACCTTGATTATCACTACAAAAGGTTTTCTCCCCCACCACCACCACTCTCCTGCTGGTAATAGCTCATATTAAGTGATCACTCTCTTTACAGTGTGTATGATAACACCTTTTTTTTCATGTTCTGTGTGTATATAAATCTCCTCACTGTATTTTCCACTGAATGCATCCTATGAAGTGAGCTATAGCTCAAGAAAGCTTATGCTCAAATAAATTGGTTAGTCTCTAAGGTGCCACTAGTACTCCTTTTCTTCTTTAGGTTAGTTTATCTCCCTCTCCCCCGTTTTAACACTATACCACTGCTAAACACCTCAGTGCCACCTCTGTGCTGTCTACTGCCTCCGCTCTGTTCACCAACTTGAATCCATCCACTATCTTGGAGTTTTCTCTGTTCTGAGTCTTCAGAGAGGGATCAGTGGCCTATAGGACTCCTAACATAGTTCTTACCACTAGGCAGGCCCTCCCAATGGAAGGCAGAACCAGGCTCTTCATTCTGTACTTACTGATGCTTGTTCAGGCACCACTATTCGACTGTGCCTGACTGCAGTCTCAGGGTGACCCTTAGCCCCAGGCACATTTGGTGAACCTCTTTCATCTTCCATTTCTCAACAGGGATAACATTTTATTACTCCCAAACTCAAAACATAACTATATTTGTTTTGAAAAAAATGCCCCAGACTGTCACATAACTGTCACTGTCACATAACCGGCCCATTTCCTCTGGCTCACCTACGGATACCAGCAGCTATCTTTCTCCTATGGTGTCTCTTTACACCTGACATTCTCAAGCAGTTCTTCTCCCTGTTCACCAGCTGTGACCAGGGTGACTGGCAGGGCCACACTGAAAATGCCACACTCAGGGAAAACTGAAAGGAATCAGGCAGACAATTCCCCAGACTGGTGGTTTATTCTATAATTATTCACCAAGCCAGTAACAAAACAGCCCCTGTAATACCACACTGGTTAACAAAAAGCCAAATACAGTCCTCTTTAAGCCTTCCAGCACTTGACTCCCATCTAGACAACCAAGTCTAATATAGTGAGAGGTTCCTGAAAACCTGATTCACCATATGTGAGGTCCACCAATTCCAAAGGACCAGACATTTACCCCCAGGTCAATATGAGTCTCAGATCTTACCAAATAAACACACTGATGCTAATTCTTTAGTGACAAAAACTAAAGGTTTTAATAAAAAACGGAAAATAAAGAAAAGAGTTGCAAAAGGTTAAAAGATCAATATACACCCAAATATGTGTAAAGCCCTTAGGTCACTTTAATAGGAGAGATGGTGAGGCTGCACATTTGTTAAAAAGTATTTATGGAATCAATTTAAAAGGTTATAGTCCAATAGGCAGTCCAGGTGTAGAGTCTGTTCAAATTCTCCCATGGGACTTCCAGAGTAATCCACGATTATGACATACAGAGGCATCACTGGGAACCCGCAGATGAGTGGATCCTGACTGACCATCAGGTGAAATTTCTCTGTATATTGGAAGTGGAGAGCATAAGAGATTTTCTTGGTATATGTATTCTGTGTGTGTTGCTAATAAATAGATGTTTAGAGCACAATTGTGTAAGGCTCTTTCACTGGGAAATGGTTTTGCAAACCCATAGAACCCTGAGTCCGAGGAAAAGGGTGGGTAATTAAATTGACCAGGTTTCTTCCTGAACCCTGTGAGTAAGGAGGGGTGCGATACACCCTGAGCACTTGGAAGGGAAAGGGTGGGGGTGCCTAAATTGATTGGGTCACTCCTTGAGCCCTCGGTAGGGTATAGGCAGGGTGTCCTAAATTGATTGGGTCATGCATTGATCCCTCAATAGGGTATAGATGGGGTGCTCTAAATTGAACGGGTAACAGGTGTAAGTGTGTAATATTTAGTAAGAACTCAGGGGGCAGGTTAATTGGAGACAAGATATTTTTTAACAACTGCATGAGCAGCCAGCTCAGACTGAGTTTGTGCAGGCTCCTCAAAACTTCTAATTCTTCACTGGGTATATTCAGAGGCTCAATGCAGGCATTAGCATAGTCATTTTAATCCTACCATTACATCATCTCATTAGCACAGTTATTCCAAGACTTGTAATTTGATATGTACACTTAAGGCTGAACCCACTGGTAGATTTATCACTTTATTCCTCATTCGACTCCAGACTTCAGTTCAGCTAAGAGAATGGGAATCTCTGTGGAATGGGGGAAGATTATTTTGAATCTCTTATACACCTCCCCTACAGACAAAAAGGGTCTGTTTATTAACAGTTAGTCATTCTGATATGTCATAATATGGATAAACAAACCAGATTTCAGGTTTTTCAGTTTTTTGATCCAGGTCTGCTAAAATACATCTTTAAGTCCCGCCTCCCCCACCAAAAAAACCCACGATTTGAGTTTGATTTTCTACAGCAAGCTAAAGAAAGCTAGGATCTTTAAAAAGTTTGTTAAAAGTAAAAGTAAATATTTATTTTTCACATCCAGTTACTCTTTTAAGTAGAGATAGTAGCAAACCTACTGCATTGTGGTCCAGTTTCTCATTAAGCTTTCTTAGCCTCAAGAAGAAAGACCAATGCAAAAGGCAACTAAGCTGCACAAGACATAAAAATAAAACACATCTCCTCTTAAAAAAAAAATCAATGGAATCAAAGTACCCACATTAAGCATTATTCTTCTTCACATTATTCAGGCTTTGCAAGCACATTGTTAGAAAACTGGGTCATGTTGCTTAAAAAGTAAAATTGTATATTGCAACTGGAAGAGATGTAGAACATTATAGCCAGGAAATATATCAGTTAGCTGCGAGAACGTAGGACAATTATACTTAGTTTCTAGTCCTGACTAAAATGCTTATAAACCATAGAAGTCAAGAATTACCTATTAGCCAGCATACAAATCTTTGGAGCACATCCCTATCTCAGGCATGTGCTGAATCAAGAATTTCAAAGCTTCTAAAAATTAGTAACTGGCTTTGCTGGATATAAAAGAACAATTCCTCTCAAACCTCTCTGCGTTTTTTTTTACAGAACTCTAAAGTGCTTATTTACTCACAGATCCAGAAGAGTCTATATCGACAAAAAAAAAAAAAATCCTTATGAAGAATGGCTCTATCAAATTGCTTTGAGCATTGATGGTGTTTCTAAATCTGCAGTTTGCGTGCTGTGAGCATTGTTCTTAGAATCTAAATTCTGTTTCCCAATATTACAAACAGATATTTTGCCATTATGTTTTCAAAATTACCCAGTTGCAGATGTTCTCGCTAACCAACATTTCAAGCAGTTTGAATAGAGCACAGTTCAAAATAATTTACATTCCCTTTCTCCCCTCACCCCACTTACAACACAATTTCATAACCTGAATCATAGTATTTTGTTGTAACTTTCCTATGAATCATTACTAAATTATAGGTCACTGGTACAAATTTCAGTAGTAAGACAAACCTCTTTTTGAAGGCTTGTCAGCTAAAATCTCTACATACACTTAAAGAATGAGGAAAACTCAGAAAAAGCATCCCTGATGTAACTCAATGGATTCATAAATTTGGCCCATTATGTATTTTACAGTATGTATAACTGGCAATTCAATATTTTAATGTATTCCACACAATTTCATTCTTGGTGGGAATGGGGATGAGGTGTGGATTAATTATATTCATTTCTCTCAGTTTTCACATTAGCACCCATCAGCACATAGCTGAGTGTCTGTTCTATTGTTTGTGTGTAATTTCTATTCTTAAGGTGGTGGAACACATCAAAAAGTCACTGACTGAGAAATACATCATTGCATGATAAAATCAGAGGAAAGAAATAAAAGAAATCTGACAGATATAGAGATAATAGAAAAAAGGAAATGACATTAGCATATATGACACAAATATTAGTCAAATCTATTGTTTTCTTTTAAGATAGCACAACAATTTCTTAAATTAAAAACTGTCATTTAAAGAAGTACTGTACTTAAATAAAACTTCTGTCTGAAAAGTGTTCATCTACTTTTGTTACAAACAACTCTGGAAGTCTCAGCTCTGTAGACACAAAATGGTTAGCTTAAGTATGTTAGTAGTCCAAGTGATTTTTTTTCTTCTATTTTTAAATGGGCAATTCCCCTGTAAGGGTCAGGTCCTCAGCTGATATACATTGGCATAGCTTCACTGCACAACACCAAACACCTTTTTACAAAATAAACATAGTTAAGGAGTCCATCTGGTTCCTCCCAGGCATGTAATCCTTCATCCATTCACTCTCACTTTGGATGATTTATACCGCCCACCAAACATCAGCATTCCCCAGTTTTGTTTAATTAAAATATACTGCTAGATAGTCATTGTGTCTGCAAAACGTTCAGCCAATCAGTAATCAAGAAAGTAACAAAAGCATGTGTCTGATATTGCCTCGAAAGACTTATCAAAATTAAGCTTTTAAAGGTTCTAAAATTATGAAGAATACTATGATGAACATCATTTTGGATTCTCACAAGAGATCATCCAAGTATCTGTTCTATAACATTTATTTCTTTTTTTAGAATAGAAATGTTAATAAAAAGCAAGATTTAACTGTAACAATTATTTACAGCAGCTTAAAAAATAAACATCTCGGATAACAGAGTTATGGGTGCCCCCAAAATACCTATATATTTAGATTTATCTGTTAGCATACCGATATTGTCCACAAATATGTATTCTGTTAATGTTCTTCAATATGTCATATGTGAGTTGCCAAATAAGTGGAGAGTCATAGAAAGAGAGGAAATGTAAATACAGTTCAAGTATGTTAATATTGTGAGCACCATGGATGAAAAAAAGTACATATAGTACTTTAAAGACTTTGCTTTATATAGACTTGAACTGACTTTTAAAGGAAAATGATAGCAATGTTAATTATTTGTTTTCCAACATTTAAAGTAAACACTAGTAAATATATGTATGCCACTCACAAACATAGTGATTTGTATATACATTTTCATAATGCCTCACTTCTTTACATGTGCCTGAGCACCTATAATATGGATGAACAATTTGCATTAGAGAACTCCTAAACTTGGGCTCAACGCTTTTTTTTTTGGATGGCTGTGAAGTGTATTTAATAAGAAATAAATGATGGAATATTAGATTTAGGGTATCTGAATAACGATTCAATCATACATAGAGTCTCCATTTTATAAGCTTGCTGACTGGTTGAATAGCAGTTCTCTGCATAGCAAATCTTGTGGGAAGAGGTACTTTAATTAAAAAAAAACATTGTCAAGTACCAAATCTCTATTGGGAAACTGAAATATTTGCAATGGAAAATCCCAGTAGCACAGATCTGAGCCCCACAAATTTAATTAATTTCTATTATCCAAATAGAAAAAGGAATTAGAAAATCTATATCTGAATGAAAACTGCAGGGGCAACCCCAGTACACGTATGAAGAAAAACAGGTATAATATTTTTCACATCAAATAATGCCAGGGTTGCTTGATTGGATGATGCATCCCTGCTTCAATAAAGCCATTAAGCTGACCTATCAAACTCTAGAAAATATAGGAAGTTTTTGTTCCTCCCTTTTTATCAGGTCTAAACTCCACTGGGTTGAGAGAAATCCATACTTGGCATGTAAGAACCAAGTCTCATCACTTGCTTTCATGAAATGTAAAACCCCATTTCATAGAGTACTATGAAAAAATAAAACAGTGAAAGAAAGACTTAAAAATGATAATAGGAGAGAATATAAAAGGCAGCACAGCTGGTGACTGAGGGCACTGTTGCCCTCTGTGGAATTTCCTGACAACTATTGAGACAAAGCTGGTAATGGCCAACATAAAGAAGTGTTATAGGGACCAGTCCTGCAAGGAGCAGAGCACCTTCAACTCCTACTGATTTCAGTGGGAGTTGAGAACACATAGCTCTTGGACCCATATACTATTAAATTACTATTACTATAAAGTACTGCTAATGGAATAACACAATATTCTTTCTTGACACACAGCAAGCTAACAGTACCATTTGAGGATCGTATTTTAATAGCTGTATTTTTTCTGGGTATCTTACACCATGAGTAGCCCTATTCATTTAAATGGACATACTCACAGAACAAGGTACCACTCAACGTGAGCAAATGCATCAAAATCTGCCCACATGCGTGATTCTTTACCACCAAGATTTTCTTACTTGGTGTCTTCACTTCATTAGGACAGTGGTGGTAAAACTTTAATTTCCTTGACTACCTTGGTAGTAAGTATTGCAATGGAATAGTAATTTTATGGATGCTAGTAATGTGGCAGCAATAGATCATTGATAAGTAGGCCTCAATAGGCATTACACCAATATGTTTATTGTCTACATCACCTGGGATATCTTTCAGTGCCGAAACATTAAAGAATTAGGAGAAAGAATTATGTCACCATATGACTTTGCTCATTCAAGTTCAAACAACTTTATCAATGTTCAGAAAACAGCCAAAGAAATTGCTAAAAATTCCTCTGTGATCGACATTATAGTGTCTTTAAAACAAGACTGGAGAATTAAAGGCAAATATTTTTTAAACCTGAGAGGCTAAAATTAGGCACCTAAGTCCATATTCAGACAAATGTAAGTGGCCTAATTTGCATAAGTGCTGAGCACACACTAATTCCACTGAAAGCAATGGGAACTGAAGGGTCTCGGTACCTTTGAAAATCAAAACAAGGGGTGCTTGGAAAATGTGAAGATATATAAATCAACTGGTCCAAATGACATGCATCCTGTGAGAATTAATGGAATTAGCAAATGATCTTACTGTTACATTGACACAGTTTATTTTATTTCATTATCTTGGAAAACTGGGGAGGCACCAAAGTCTGAGAAAAAATATCTAGACCTGGAAAATCAGCATGCAGAAGAACCCACATTATTCATTGTGTCTTCCCATAATAATGCAAGAGCAGTTCTCCAATAGCAAGTCCAATTGTCACTACTAGTTTATAACTATTTCCAAATGATACACTGGCATCTGGGTATCATTTGCTATTGCAACCTGAGACAGCATGTTGTGCCAGCTCAGAAAACAAAGTGTAGCACAGTTTCTCAGTATTTCATGAGTGAATGCCGTTCCATTATAGCAGGGGTAGGCAAAATAGGGCCTGCGGGCTGGAACCGGCCCATCTAAAATTTCTGTGCGGCCCACCAGGCTCTTTGGCCGCCCCCTCACGATCTCCGGGCTGCTAAAAGTCCCACGGTGCAGCGGGGAGCTCAGGCAGGCTACCTGCCTGTCATGACACCACACTGCTCCCAGAAGCAGCTGGCTGCTGCTGGCATGTCTCTGCACGCCCCTGGCATGGGGGAAGGTGGTTCTGCACGCTGCCCCCACCCCCAGGACCATCCTCACAGCTCCCATTGATTGGAAACTGGCCAATGGGAACTGTGGGGGTGGTTATTGTGGACTCGGGCAGCACATGAAGACCTAATGTTCCCTTCCCTCCAAGGGGAGCGCAGAGATGTGCCAGCAGCAACTGGCCACAGCCGTTTCCGGAAGCGTGTGGGGCCATGGCATGCAGGCAGCCTGCCTGAGCTCCCTGCTGTACCACCAGCCGGGAGCCACCTGTGGTAAGTGTCTCCCGGCCAGAGCCTGAACCTCGCACCCCTTCCCACACCCCAACCCTGTGCCCCAGGTCAGAACCGCCTCCTAAACCCCAAACCCCTGCCCCAGCCCGGAGCCCCCTCCTGCACCCTAACTCCTTCCCAGACTTTGCACCATCTCCATTAATATAATAGAAATGTGTGGCCCATGATGAGTTACCAAAATTCGTGGAGTGGCCCTCCTATGAAAATTATTGCCCACGCCTGCATGATAGAGTGATACTTTAAACCAGTGATATTCAGACTCAGGATCACGAGCTGCAAGTGGTGCTTCAATGTGTCTCCTGTGGCTCTTTGCAGCACATGATATACAACACTCTAGGATTTAATTATTAACCAAGCAAGATGTTTTTACTATGTTATTAACCAATTATAGCTGATAAAATAAAAATACTTGGTCAGTCATGTTTATGTTAGAATAATATATAACACTAAATATTTCCCCTGTCAGACTGTTTAAATATGAATACATAGAACTGTAGTAAATGAAACAATAAACTCACACTACTGTGGCTCTTTTGGCTCCTGAACCACCACTGAGTACTGAGTAAACCAACCCCACGTATAGTTCAAAAATTCTCATAAGGCATCATAAACTGAATTCTGATCTGTAACATGAGAGTTAGGACTCTGATTTTTTTCTCATTTTGTTCCAAAATTAGAAGTGAAAAGGGTGAGAAACAAAGAAAAAATAAAGGGCAAGGTAAACAGAAGGGTAAAGGGAAATGAGATAATAACACTTTCCCTACTGGTCTTCTTCTTAGCATATGCACAATGTAGCTCAGGTGGCACGTGACCAAGATACATCACCAAATTTGGTCTGCTGGTTGGTTCATTAGCTTCCCCGGCTTGGGCCAGTTACTGACAGGGAGTGCAACATGAATAAGTGAACTGAAATGCAATCTCTGCCATACAGCTTCTGAGTCCAGTTCAGTAGAGCATCCCTATATAGGAAAACACTTAAGCTTATTTGCTTAGCTTGAAATCAGTGGGACCTTGGCATGCACTTTCTTAAATTTAAGAACATGCTTAAGTGCTTTCCTGAATAAGAGCTTCTATGTGCTTAGAAAAATAACAAACAAACAAAAAACAATACAATTAGTCAAAGACCAATGGGAGATAAGTCAACTCTTTCCAAATGCTATTGAGGACTGAGAGTGCCAATATACTAGACATACTGTGGAAAAGATATATTTCACCCCAAAAAATCATTATACAAAACAGTTCATGAGTCTCATATAGGAGAGACAGTGTATCATTAATATACATGATGAGCATTATCAGATGCATAATGAATATTCTGTCTCATTTATCAGTGCCAGTTTCATGGAAGTTTGCTTGGTCAGATCCTGAAAATCCGTAAGTGATTTTGAAAAGGAAGATCAATGCTGATTTTCTCTAGAACCATGCTTTTAACTTTGCCTCATACCCTCCCCATCCAACTTTCCGATTTGAAGCGAAGAAGAGGAGAGAAGAATTCTGTGGAAGGTTGATCTGAAAACAAAATTGGTGGCTATAGGGATCTGTTCAGAGACTAGGAATGTTGGAAGTAGTCCCAGGGGAGAAGAATTTATATAGGTGCAGTGGTCACTGGTACATGAGATTATGTGATTAATAGAACAAGTATCACACCACAACATCTGTGGATATGCATACACACATGCTTCATACACATATATAATACTGTTAAGAGGTCATGCAATGAAATAATGGATCACTAGATGAAAATAACAAATTTAAAACAAATAAAAGCAAATACATCATATAGTATATAGTCAGTCTGGAAAACTCACCAGCATAGATTTAAATCCAGTAACTGGATTTATAAAACTGGATTTATTTTATGATCAATAACAACATTTGTAATTATGCTCACTGAAAAAGGGGTAAACAGTTCCATGCATCAGCACATAGACTGATCAAAACAAAGATCCTCAAGTAATTTTGTCTCATGACAACATTGTGCAAATTGGCCTGGTTTTGTGAGGTTATGGGAGTAAAGGTTACCGTCCTCTGAAACTTCAGATACAGAATATCCCATTAAAGGATTTAGGATGCTAAATTTGAAAAAAAAAAAACAGTCATTTTATATCTTTAATGCCACCCAACTTGGGGTAAACCACACAACTGATTGTCTCAGAAACCTCTGCCATCACTTTACTCACAGTCAACTTTTCAACACCAAACTGGTTGGCAATGGACCTATAGCAGCCTGGGGTAGCTAGTTTCCAGCTGGTTATAGCAGCCTGCTTCTGAAACAGCAAGGGTGTCCTCAGTTGTGTCTTTTTATGCTGGAGGGTGGGGGCAAACTGCTCAAAGATCCAAAAATGTAGTTTTCTTCATACAAAAGTTCTGGACCCGTTGCTGGCCATCCCAGGTCTGAATGATGATGTGATCCCACCAGCCAGTGCTTGTGTCCCGGCAGCAGAAATGCCAGTCTACATAGGGGACATCAGCGGTTATGCCAATTGTACTGAGCAGCATTCTGCCAGTGCAAGTCTGCCATGCCACGCCATTCCTCCTCTTTTGTCTGCTACTCCTCCTCTGCCTGCTGTTTCATCATTAAATCCTTCAGATGCCTTTGGTGGACATAAAATGCCTTATAATGTCCACCAGCACCACCAGCACACCTGCCGGTTTCCTGACACAGGAGTGAAAGCACAAACAAAAGAAGTTCTTCAGAAGATACTTCCTCATTGTTGCTGGTTCCGGGAGCTGGGAATACACAGACAAAACCCACTGATCTGCTGACTGCATTAGCGGGCTGTTCAAACTTCTTGTAACGTGCAGGGTGGGCAGTAAAGTTTTCCCACAGTGCATTATAGTTAAGGGGCTAGAGTGGGCACATTTCAGGAAGAAGCTAGGGATTCTGTGGTATTGTTGGTTTGACTTGGGTCTGTATGCAGGAGTGTTGACACCAAAACCCCAGGTTTGAGCACAGGTTAGAGAAGTCTTAATGTAGGCTTAAGAAACAGTGTAAATGCTCAAGCCAGGGTTCTTTACCATGGGTCTGCTGACTGAAGTCCCACTAACCTTGTGCTTACACTGCAGTGTAGACATACTCATAGAGCTTGAATAATATGCCCAGAAAGCCCCAAAGAAAGTCTGTGGCAGGGCTCCAGACCTCCTATGTTTCATTCCAATGACACAGCCACAAGACCATCCTGTCATTTTTTTCTTTTTAAAAGCACTTTTATTATTTATTGATCAGCTCATGGTGATTTAAGATATGATTGATTGGTCTATACTTTGTTTGTGGTCCCTGACCCATTCATTCCTGAAACAACTGTGCATTTAAAGCATTCTTGATTAATGAGTAACCCTGGCTACAGTGTGTATATTTCTGACTGTTTTGATTCCGAAACAAGTATAACCTGAGCATATCTGAAAGAACATTATGTCCCTGCACGAAGCAGATCATTTCCTTGTCTCTGTGGTTTCATTTTACGTCTATATGAATAGTAAAGTATTTGATTCATACCTTATCTTCATTGATAGGAAAAAAAATATTCTTACAAATATTTTGTATCCTGCTCATTAATTATTTATCAGTGACAAGTAGTTAAGAGCTGTTAATAAGCCTCTAAAATTGACAAAACTTAAATCCAGTACACAGCCTGAGGTACAGGGCCGTGTTCTGGAAAGGCGGGCAAAGGGGTAAGAGTGAAAGACCTTTCCCCAAAGTTGCATGAAAGGCACTAGTAGCCCCCACTGCTAGTCTGCCCTTCACTCCATCCAGGCTGGAAATACAAGACAGTTCCATCTAGTCACAAAATCACTAGCTCCATCCCCACTCTCCCAATCCCCCATTGCATTGGGCACAAGATGCTTCTGAGGAGCTGAGCTCCACTGCAAACAGGTGATTCTGATCTCCTTGTGGGATACCCAAATTCTGCTCCACTGAGGAGCAAAGCTTCATCAGTTCTGCTGCAGCTGAGGCCCTATCCACCCACACAGGGAGTTGGGCACATTTGACCCTGAGAATGTATTTATTATTGGACTAGAAGGTGCTCATTGTAACTTCTTTCTTTTGCACCCTCTCTGCCTTTACTCTATATGTGAAAAACATAAGAAAACTAATTTCACAAAACTGAAAAAAGGTTCCAGAAGTGTTATATTACATCGTCTCTAAATCCTAGATTGTGAATTCTCTGGAGTCAGGACTTCTCTTTTGTGTTACCTGTTAGTACAGTTGTGTCCTTCCTGTGGTCCTTGGGCTCCCATATCAGCAACTTTTGTGAGGAAATAGTAAGACCAATGCTGAGAATCCCTGTCCAAAGTGGCATTCAATCTTAGTTTTAAATACTTGAGTGCTGCACTTAAGGGGAAACCTTCCTCTCCTTTCCAAGGTCAAGTAGCTGGTGTCACGCAGGCTGAGAAATCCCCATCTTCTGCACAGTAGCAGTAGAGCCACTCTATGGTCTAAGCTGCAGCTACAGTAGTTTCCATTCAGCTTGCATTCATGCTTAAAGGGTATGTAGACAGCAATTCCATGAACATGCAGATCCTTCTACCCTCGCCCCTCTCAATTCCCCCTTTTTGGCTCTGACCAGCAAGCCTTGCTGAGCTGACCTACATCGTATGTAAGAGGTAAAGATTGCATCAGCAGGCTCATCAAATCTTGCTTCCTCATGCAACAGACCTATATTAGTTATAATGCAGCCAGGGCTCTCCAGAGCTGTGGAGAGGCTGAATAATTCATATTTGAGACTTATTTTTCCACTCTTTTCTAGAAGTGGAAGCCACTGAAAAGTTCCAAAGTGGCACAGTGAATCAAAGTCATCCGATGAAGTGAGCTGTAGCTCACGAAAGCTCATGCTCAAATAAATTGGTTAGTCTCTAAGGTGCCACAAGTACTCCTTTTCTTAAAGTCATCCTTGTGACACAATCAATGTTTCTGAACTAATGTAAGATGCAGATGACATCACAGTATAAAGCAGCTTTTCAGTGACCCAGACTCTATTTCAGGCACTGTTTCCTATTTATAAGTATCCTGAATTTCAATCATATTATCAGTTATCTGCTGAGTCTGGCAACATATCTAATTTCATGTTAAACCACCTGGCTGCCTTTTCTGTAAGAAACATTTTCCTAGTGTTATTGTCACTAACCTAGCAAAAGTTAGCCAAAAATCTCTTTCTCGGCAAGGGTGCTGATAGTTTCAGAGCTTCACTGATAAACAATACTATATTTCCAGGCTCATAACCAAAACAGTCTGAACAGTCATATCTTCTCAAACAGTATTTAGATAGGATTGTGTAAGTCCAACAGGCTAGTGTATGAATTTGCAGAAATTTTTGTATCTGGGTCTGCTGGAATATTTGTCTTACATGAATACATGCAGCCATTTTTCTGTTGTTATTCACTGAATATCCATCCACATTACCTGCTGATCATCATGACCTGTTACTGCTTACCTGTACATTAAGGACTCTAGAACTACTTGCACTTACCATGAAGGCCATATTTATTTTAATAGAACAGCCCTCAAACTTTTGCTATGAAAGGGATGCTAAAACAATTTCCTTGGTATATCACAGAATTTGGAAAATAGTACCTGGGACACAATCCTTAAAAACAGAGAGTCCAGGATTCAATATCAAAAGACAAAATGTTGCTCCCACTTGAGACATGTACCCCATATCATTATGGAATTCCAAGACCCAGTATCTGAGTTACAGCCCAAGTGTCATCTCTATTTCTGTCTGGCTTACATGGACCCATTCACACAGCATCTGAGTAAAGACAGAACTGGATAATCTGAAAACAAGGTCTCAACAATGAAGTTTCAAACCCTCAAAGAAAAATCAGTGCTCATATATTTTTAAAATGTCGGATTTTTTGATCGCTCATAATGTCATAGAAAGAATAATGTTCACAGAAGTGGACTATATTTAAAATAAATGGCTTTTGTGGTTATCTAATATCTCAGCCTTTAATCACTTGAAAAAGCCATATAATGTTTCTTGTACTCCAGTATTCAGGAACAGTGGCTCAAAACCCATAATAAAAATAACATGAAAAAATGAAAATACCCCATTCTTCAGTTCATGGCATGGCCATTTGTATGTTCCAAAGGCACAGTATATTACCGTAATTTTAAAAAAAAAATACTGTACCATATACTGCTATCCATTAAATGGATATAAGTCTGGAGTGCATTGAGCTGGAAATCTTAGGGACTTCAATGAAGATACTCCCAATTAATACTGGTGTCACTAAAAGCGAGATTTGTCCTCATTTTGGGTTTAATTCTATCGCCCTCAATCACAGTGAGTAGTACCTTACTCTACAAGTATTCCCACTGAAAGTATTGCTTTCAATGGACCTGCTTGTGGGGAAAGATAATATTAAGTGTAAGGCGACAGAATCTGGCTCTTAATGGCCTTATTGTCACTAGGTAAAATGGTATATTTTTAAACACATATTACATAGATTTACTTCAGCCAGTTAATGTGTTAAATCTATGACTTTCCTTTTCTACACTAGGATTTTAAGATGTTAGTATATTAAAAATACACATTTTTTCCTCATGTACACATGGCCTATGTGTTGCTTTAAAAGTACAGTTTGAATCTAGTGTACATACATTTTTGGACACCTCTCAACCAAATTCTTAATTAGGAGAAGAATGTTAAGATTTTATGTTTAGCTTTATTTGGAGCTTGGTATTCACCATTTCATCCATTCAGACAGTATGAACTAATTTTATATAACTGTATAAATCAAATGAGAATTTTGAAATCATAAAGAATGTAATTCAGGCCTAATGTGGTTTTTACTACTTTTTGAACCAAAGTTAACCAATTGAATACAGCATGAGGTACTAGGTATATTCATCAAAACTTATTTTCCGTGCTATCCTATTTATAGGGTATGCCATACAGACATGCCATCATTCCATTGGAAAATTTGTCCTTCAGATGAATGCCAAATCACTTTGTTGCAGCAGAGAAGCTGTAGTGGAAAGCAGAATCAAGAAGGCTGAAATTTCAGGAGCCTACTGGATTGTGAAGTATTTTGGAACTCTGGGGAAACTTGCATTGCAGCACTGAACTTTAGCCAGAGAACTGAAAAAAGATTTTAATCTATCTTGCTGCTGGATAGCACTCCTGTTCCCATGCTGATGGAACTGCTGTCAGACTCATTGGAAACAGGATCAGGTGCTTTAAGATAATCATCACTTTACAAACACCTGTTTCCCTTTCATGAAACAGTGATTATTTTAAAGCACTATCTCCCATACTAGGTACTGTGTTTCTATGGGAACAGGGATAGAGTAGCTGCAGAGTTATAGGAACTCCTGTAAATTTCAGTGACTCATGCTAAGAGAAATCCATTTTGAGTAGAAAGAGAAGTCCAATCTGAGTTTACCTGTAATGTCTTCGCTCAAGGATTATGCCAAGGGGATGAAGAAATATCTTCCCTGACAGGTGCTGGAGGGTTACATTCCACCTGTCACCATCGAGAATAAATTTTATCTAGGACCATATTTTTGTTTGGAATTGAAAAAAAAACATATTGCTTGATCTTGAAGAGTGGCTTCTAATTTTCATTAAGCTGCAAATCATATAGTTAGTTACCAAGGGTTAATATTTGCACACATATTTACTAGCACATTGCACACACACAAAAAAGTCCTTGCTGAAGAGTTTTAAAAGTAAGCCCATACTTTCCAAAATTAGGAGAAAAAAAACGTACAGCAATAGTGATTTTCATCATTCACTAGAGACAATTTAAAACAATTTCAATGGGGAGTTCTGCTTTAAAACAAAACAGAACAAAAGGATGGCATGAAACTACATGACTCTTTGTCCCTAAACAATACCCCTTAATTCCCAAGATTCTTGAGAGTATGTAATGGAGTTACTCTATGGAGAAGTAGGCTTACTGATTTTCCAAGTTCACTTGTGGAACAATAAATTCATTGAATGAATCTTCAGGCTTAAGACATATTGCTACAGGTTTGCTAATGTTGAAGATTGTGTCTCATTATAATCCCATCTTTGGTCTCAGGGTCTCATCCAAATTCATTGAGGTCAACAGAAAGGTTCCCACTGACTTCAATTAACACTGGATCACACCCACAATACTTAAATCCTTGAATGCTGCATACAAGGAATGCTGGAGGGCCTTGCACAAATATTACTGCAATTATTACAGTATTATTATTACAAATATTTCCAGGGGCCACATGGGCAGCACTCACTTTACTCGTGGCATACGTCAACACGTACGTGTTTTCATGTCATATTACAGAAAAAGTCATCAAACAACAAAGGGGTTAATTCAAGTTGGTCAAAAAATCAAAATTTGTAAATTTCATATATTTGAAAATTAATAAAAATAAGGAGTGAAATCCTGGTCCTGTTGAAGTCATTAGTAAAGGAGCTTACTAATTCTATCTCAGAATTGAGTGTAATCTATGTAATAATCAAACAACAGTTGAAATAATTCCTTCTGTGAGACTAAGCCTATGCTATACATTGTATTCTAGTATGTATTATAGAATGGGGGTGGGGAAGAGGAAACAAGGGTTAGAACATGATCCCGAGGAAGAATGCAAGCACATTAGAATGCTGCTTGTTATCTAGCATGTTATTTTTAAAAATAACTATCCCTATGGGTTTCTATTTCTAGCCAAACCAATATATGTGTAAAATGGGCCCAATATGGCACCCTTTAAAGTTAATGGTAACATTCTGTTTGGGCCAGAATTTCCATTTTCTCTGACGAAAACACAGAGTAGCTCTAGCAATGGCAATGGAGTTACTCTGGGTTGACACTAACGTAGCCAATCTAATCTTGAATTGAACCTGAACTTCTCAGTTCCCTGGCTCTTTTTACAATCTGGAAGACCCTTGAAATTTCTTTTCCATCTGGCCTTAGGATTGTCACAACCTGGTCAGTCCTTCCCTTTGGATGAACCCCAGTTTGTTGTGACTGGTCTAAACACTGACTCCCGTGTGGGCTGTGTAGGCCCTGGAACCAGTGACATAACCCTCCCTAGCTCCAATTGCTTATATGCATTCTCCCAAATGTATAGTACTGGTTGTGGGAGCTCAGGTTTCTAGATAAAGCCTTCAGGGACAATGTGGCAGGAAAGCAAGAAACACAGACTTAAAAGGAACTTTTTTTAGACACAAACACTTTACTCTTAATAAAAGAACAAGAGAGTTACAGATCTAAGGAAAACAACAAACAATCACAATAATCACATTCTGCAACAGCCTGCTTAAATAAACATTAAATTAAAACAGACTGGTGAAAATAGTTGAGACTAGAAATGTATTAGACTTCCTGGGATCCTGTTACTTTTAAATGTTCCTCATGTTTTGAGCACGATTTTCTGTTGGGGGTGATAAATTAGCACATCCTTGACTGACTGCAGCTTAGAATGAAATGAGAGCAAGTTGTTGGTGTGAAAAACTCAGGTCATAACACACCTTCAGAACAAGATGGAAGCTAGAGAAAAGAGAAGATGTGGCCAACATAGAAAGGAAGAAATCAGACAAGTACTTCAACACTGATGACAAATAAAAAACAAACCCCACCAGAGAGGAGAATCTCATTCAATTATGAAGTTCCTGAAGAAGAGGAGATTTCCTCACCTTCAAGAAATAAAGCTTTGACACAGTTGACACAATTTATTTGATGTTTAAGAAAGAGGAGTGTGTGACTTAGATCATTACAGGAAAGGAGAGGGGAGAGTAACATGTGTGAAACAAGGTTGCCTCAGAATTAGCATTAGACAGGCCCTGAAAAGAAGCAGAAACCGGATATTATAACAGACTGCTGTAACCCATTACCTCTATATTAACAAAAGCTAAGAACTGATTGGGTACATGGCAGTTTCAACAGGTCAAATGTCATGAAATATAAAGACTAGTTAACCTTCCAATCAGCTCTAGAGAAAAGCTTTTGTGACAGCAGGAAGAGGAGGCTACATTTTCAACTGGATGATTTTTAAGCATTAGAGCTAGATAAATTCTGCAAAATAGTGTTTACACTAAACAGCTGTATGCTTCTATTATATTTGTGCCCCTTGTCATGTATCATTCATAAACATTTAGTCAAACAATTTTAGGTTTGCATGAAAAATGGCTGATCTTCTTTTAAATGCCTGTATTCTCATGTGAACATGAATATTAGAGTGTGAATAAAAGCATATTAGAGAGGCAAGGTGGGTGAGGAAATATCTTTTACTGGACCAACTTCTGCTGGTGAGAGAGACAAGCTTTCAAGCTTACACAAAGCTCTTCTTCAGGACCTGAGCTCTGAGTAAGCTGGAAAGCTTGCCTCTCTCACCCACAGAAGTTGGTCCAATAAAATATGTTATATCACCCAACTTGCCTCCCTAATATCCTGAATCTGACATGGCTACAACAACACTGCATACAATAAAAGCATATGGTATTCACTTTTTTAAATATATGCTATACTATTCATTTTTCAGATATTTAACAAGTTTCACTTAGACAGTGAGGGAGGAGAAAAAAATGCCATGTGATATAGGTGACCAATCACAGACCATGAAGAATTAATACATCATTGTGAACTTTTTGATTATTCACTAGCAACCAAGGGGCAGAAATGTGTTCACATAAGATTCCTGTTGAAGAATCACAATAAATGAATCAGAGTCTCTTCAAAATTAATTCATTAACAGAAGAGAAGCTAAGTTCACTAGATACATTATTTGCTATGACTATTTTGTAAAGTTCTACTAAGCATATTCCTGCATAGATTGTATTGTAGTAGGAGCTACTGTACACTACAAAAATTGGACTCTCTTCATTCCATCATAAAAAAAAATGTTTGCATGGTGATTTTCAATGGGAACATTTTTTGAAATCTTGCAAAATGTTCATGGGATGGAAAACCTGTCTCCTGCCCAGTTTTAATACATAGTTTGTAAATCTGTCTCATAGGAGCCTAAATCTCTTTGAAAGTCAGTAGGATTTAGACTGCTTACCCATATAAACGCTTTTTAAAAAGTTATCCCCAAATTTGAAAAAAAACCTTTACATTCTAAAGGTTACACTTTTAAATAAACAGATTAGAAATTTGGTAAATGCACAGTCACATATACATTTATATATATTAACTCTGATTTATATGTCTAACTTCATGCAGCCACATTTGAAAAGTTGGCCCATTATCAGTTATTGAGATTGTACCATAATACAATGTTAGCACATAGTTAATAATTGTTCTGATAAAAAATAGATTGCATGTGGTCCAGGTTAGCTATATGTAATTTTGTTACACATATTTTAGACCCCCCCCCCAAAAAAAAAGTTGGAAAAGGTTTTGGCATGCACATCTAATCCACTTGTGATATCCTCCTGGTGCTAAAATGGAGTCATTCCAGGTGATATAGTAATCTAATAAAGATCTGCATTTTTACCATCTCTCTCTCCAGGCATGCACAGGCACCCATCCATGCTCACAAAGAGACAACTGGATGTCCAGCCCCTTGTAAATCTGAATGAAGTACATTGATTTTGGTAAATTGAGCTATTGAGAAGAAACACTGTCTCTACCTGGGAAGTCCAAAAACAGTCAGTAACCTGCCACTCAAAGAAGCATAAAAATTATGTGCATTTTGCTTCATCAGAAAAATTAAGTTTCCAGAACTGCTGCATCTGATCTTATAAGGAAAACAAACTCTTCCACTGCATAAACAAAAGTCTGTCTTTTTCTACCCTGTGCCACAACTAAGATATTGTTCTGTTATCAACTTATTTTGTAATGATACATTTTCTAGTTCTTACTCCTCCAAGCAGAAGTAGATAGCTGCAGAGAAACACCACACCTATTTCACGCAGAACTGCTAGCTTGTTTTAAAAAGTATGTAAACTGTTGTAACTAACTGAATCATGACATCTCTAAGTTGTTTTGATTGCAAAGTCTCTACCTCATCAAGGTAGATAAGAAGAGAGAAGATGATGTTGTTTTATTTTTGTTTTTTTCAGAATAGTATACATCTACTTTGATTCCAGATTATTTGTATCCTGTCCAAAGCTTACCATACACCATGACTCATGGCCTTTTATTTTATATCTACTTTCCACAAATTTAGGACAAGCAAATATAATAAAAAAACTCTGACATTCAAATTCTCGGTACTTAAAAAACTTAAAAATCTTAGGAGCATAAGCTGCTTTAGCCTTTAAAAGCAAGAGGCTTAAAACTCCAAATCAGTTTGAATTCTCTGAGCCAATCTTTGTCTGTTAGAAAAAAAATGAACAGAGGCACAAACTAGATAACAGCTTTTTATGGGGTACAGAAATTAAAGTAACAGAATTACCTTTCACAGAGATCCCCTGGGCTTTTATGTAAAAATAGCTATTATTTTATTAGGCAAGGCTCTAATCCTTAGTCCACTCAGTTATACTCCAGATTTCTAAAAGATAATCAATGTCTTCACTGGAGAGTGGCTTGACAGAAAAACAATATATCTGGAGAAGTTGGGGAGCCATCTTGTGGTGATTGTGTTTAATCCTCCAAAAGGGGAGCTCATTTTGGGGTGAAATTGTTTCATTATCAGGTCACTCACAGAGTAACTATTCTATCCCTTTATCACTCATGACGAACCACAAGTTTTGCTGGTATTATGCCTGAATGTCTTAAGAGTGGTATAGTGGGAAGGTGAATGGCACAGAGAATGGCTAAAGCCATTCCATGTGGTCACTTTTCTGACTTTGCCATTGATCTTTTCTGAACGATTTTTCATACACATTCTTTCTTTGGCAATACATGATATTTACCAAATAGAGACAGTCTTGAGGCAGAAAACCATTCCTTGGGAGTTGATTTGCAGTGCTACCGTTTTCATTGTGTACATCCTTGAGTGATTATTCAATTTTCATGGAAATTTTCTGTAAAGAGGTTAAGCTCTGTTCTTTCTCATGGGAGGAGCTTAAACCAGTTCAGGTCTAAGGGGGGAGGCTGAGGTTATATTTTATGTTAGGTGAGGTGAGGTGGAAACAGTGGGTTAGAGTCAGGAGAGTTCGAGGCCTAGATAGAAGTTTCATCCTGCAATCTTATGAAGGAGCAATATTAGGAATCCCAGGACAAAATCAAGACCAAAGGGAAAAGATATATCTGGGCACTAGTTGAGAGAGCAACTCTGTTTGAGGTTAAAAAAAAAAAGAATAGTAGTATCCGTGTAACACTTAGCTTGTCCCTTGCTGAAGAAAGCCTACTTAGTGATGTCCAGCCAACACCTTACCTGCCTTGGTAAGCAGCAATCATCTTTATGAATCATTCTCGGAGGTCAGTACTTTGACTGTGAGGGGCACACTGATGAATTATCTGTATTTTTAAATTCCCTGAAGGAAATAGTTTCTCCTACGCAACATTTCTTATAGTCTAGTTATCACTGCAGCACATCAAAGGCAAAGAACGAAGGTACCAAGCTATCAGATAAGGCACTTTCTTAAGTTATACCATAGAGAACATACCAAACTATCTTCCCATATCTATTATACTGTACAACTGGTCAACTGCATTCCAAGAAACAATAAGCACCTGTCAACATATAATTTTATTTTCTGTTTTGGGCCCTATGTAGATTTTTTAAATTCCATTCTATTTAAACTATTTTCTTAGATATACTAACATTCTAATTTACTGAGCATCACACATATTTTTAGCAATGTATTCTATGCAGCTCCTTCTGCCTGAATTTCACAAAAAAAAAAAAGAAAAAGAAAGAAACCTCCTGTTCAGGGCTGGTTCAGACAGTGAAGCCAGATTTGCAGCAGCATGGAGACCAGGGCAGATTGAAATTCTGGTGTTAGGTTTCCTACTCATGCTATGGTGTTGCACATTGTTAAGGGCAAAACTTGTTGGTGGCAAATCAGGGTGCCTCTCCCTTATATCACAGACGTATCTTGGGCCCATTTTCTCCGATCCTCTTTTTTTTTTTACCAGAAGAACTCCATCCACTGTTCCCCTAGTGGTCTTTACAAATGCACTAGATCTGGGTACATTCTATTTTCCTCATCACCCCGCAATGGAAAGAAACACACATGCATACCCAACTCCATAGCTTGCTAAGCAAAAGAATTTGAAGCAGATGGAATTGTAGGAGGTCGCTGAGTGAATTTTTTGCCTCACAGTCAGCGGGCTCAGTTTAAAGAATTTGCAGGGACTTATTTTCTTGAACCGGTACTGCTCCTGTTGTCAGGCTTTACTACATATGCTCAAACTCATAAACTGGCAATCATCAGATGTCAATGAGCAACTGCATTTTGGGTTTTATTACCCCTTTGATGTTCACATGTATCTGTCATTAAACTAAAATGGAAAATATTCACATTGTGTGCTTATGGTGGTCCATCCCCTTTCTCATAAGCAGCAGATGGACAGTCCTTGCAATAAGCATTCTCCTTGGTTTGGCAAAACTGTATTAAGATGGAAACATTTGAATGAGACTCCATTTATATTCTGAATACACCATATTTCCAGGACTAGTTTGCTAGATGATTTCCATTAGGAAAAACAAAACACAAAGGAAGGAAAATTAAGAGACTGAAAGATGAAAGGAGGTAGAAATAGAGGGAGCTGAGAGCAAGGGGAAAAACAAGGATATAGACAAAAAACAACTGGTAATGAACATGAGAGCACATGGAGGAAAAAAAAAGCAGAAGAGACTAAACTAGGCAGGAGAGACAGAGTGGAGAAAGATAGAGTTGTCAAAGAGCACAGTGGATAAACACAGAGACAAGGGGAAAGAGAAAGAGGCATACAGCCGTGAAAAGGAAATGAATCACAAATGTACAGAATGAAAAAGAGAGACTAAGGCAAATATAAAAGCTACAATTAAATAGCGCATGTAAAGATGGACATAACTTACATTAGGTGACAGAGAGAAACAGACTTTGGGAGAAAAGTATAGGAAGATAAAACATTAGAAAATAATACACACAAAATAAACAGGCTATAGAGAATAAGTGAGACTCTAATACATTTTGTTAATTAAGTTTTTATAACAGGGAAGTGGTGAATTTTATTTTGACTGCTTATTGTGCTAAATTGTCTAAAGCTGCAGAACCAGTTTGGGTTAAGTCTTATAACTAATTTTATATTTATAAATCCCTACTTTCTATTTAGAACCTCAATTCTCTTAAAATACCACTCTTCCTTAGGATTTGGTTTCCAATTCGTTTCTCTTATTGCTATGTTATGCTTATAATTATATAGTCCCTGGGGGAAGAAAAGTGCACATTACAAATCAACAACACAATCTGTCATAATTTGGCACGGTTGTCAATCTTTGCTTAAGGGAAGTGAAGGAATGGAAAAGCAGGGGTGTTGCAGGTCAAGATAAAAGTGAATTGTGGAAACTTGCAGATCACTTCTTCCAGTCTGTCTGAATCCACCTAATGCTGCAACAATGTCTAATTCTAGCTAGTAGTCTTACAACAGTCATTAACTTTTATGAGAACCAATCTCACCCCCATTCTTTTTAAATTGCCTTCATTAATGAAGCTCCATACATACCTTACATGGTGGTTACAGTGTGCTGCAATTTAGATAAACTTTTCACCTGATTAGGACGACAGGCTCCTTGTACTAGAAAATCCATCACCATGTTTAATTGATTTTGTTTAAATTAATCATTTATTTTAATTTATAAAACTCTATAGGCATACATCCTACAGTCTAGGCAGCCATTGCAGAAATATATACAATTGACTGTTTATACATATGAAGTGGCATATATTCTCCAGCAAATACAACAATAAAATGAACTCCTAAGAAACGCTTTCTGCAACTTTCAACCCATCTGACGGGGCCAAGAAACCTGGGAATAAATATGGACTTTGCAGCATGGCTGGAAGGTTAACAGGTCTGGGATTTGACCAACCAAATGTTCACTAGAATTCTGATGGCCTTACTTACATTACCATCTGGCCATTCAAGATTACCAAAATACACCTGACAATTAGTTGTCTCAACTGAGTCCACACCTGACTCAAGTTGCAGTGGGGGAGGTTTAGGTTGGATATTAGGAAAAACTTTTTCACTAGGAGGGTGGTGAAACACTGGAATGCGTTACCTAGGGAGGTGGTAGAATCTCCTTCCTTAGAAGTTTTTAAGGTCAGGCTTGACAAAGCCCTGGCTGGGATGATTTAATTGGGGATTGGTCCTGCTTTAAGCAGGGGGTTGGACTAGATGACCTCCTGAGGTCCCTTCCAACCCTGATATTCTATGATTCTATGATTCTGTGATTATCTTCAATGTTTGAACACAGTATATATTTGGATTTAAATTTCTAAAAGTAACTAGTGATTTGAGATGCTGGAATTTTTGGGTGGCCATAAAGGGACACCTTAAAGTGACCTGAATTCAAGTTAAAGGTGTCTCAGATTAATCAACCAAAATTTGAGGCACTCTAAATCATGAAAATTTAATAAATATGGTTTCCTCAAAGATTCACAAAATTTACTATCATTTGAAATTTAGGGTCTAATGTAGAGACTAGCATTCACTTCAGCACTTGGGATTTTTGATTGACTATATATATATTTTAAAAAACCCTGACCCCCCCTCCCCATTATCTGGGCTCTATCTACATTATCAAATTATCATTACTGGTCTGCTAAGGACATATTCAGTCATCTCTAACTGCACCCCTCGCACTAGAAGTCATTTCACTAATTTGTCTGGTAATAGATGCTCCCATATACAGTTCTAGTGATTAATTCATAGAACTAGTTGCAAAAAATGGTAAATAACTTCACGGCATTTTATATAAAAACTATCTTCACTCACGAACTGCCATAAGAATGTTGATACAGCATTAAGTAAGGCAGGATGAACCACAGACATCTGATTATAGTTCAGATTTATAAAACCAAACTGACCGATGCATATATATGCTCAATAAAGAGCTGTGTGGCCTGATTTTCAAAAGCACCAAACATCCAATAGCTCCCATTGATCTCAGTGGGAACTAGTAGGAGCCCAGCAGCATGACTTAAAATAAATAAAGAAACAAACAAAAACTGTACAGTTCTTTGTAAAAAAACAAGCAAACCACTTTTGTTACTATCACATTTAAGGTTGTGAGAAACTTGGTAGGATTGTGAATAAGGGATTAAGAAGAGAGATGAATGTTAAATTTCACTTCCATGATTTCCCCTGAGAAGCCAGTACCCAATTTACATAACATAAAATGAAAATGACAATAGTACTTAGGTTTTGGTATTCAATATTACCTTTCAGAAGTAGCCATCTCCCAAGCTGCTTTGAAACGCTTGCTCATTATGACCATTTTTCTCCTATGTATCTTATAATTAATGTCTTGCACCATCAATGAGAAATAAGATTGCAAGCCATTGCTCCTGAAATGTAAGGATCAAGAGAGGATTTTCCCTTCTATTTCTTATTGCCATGGCAGAATGCAGGCTGCAAAGAACTACAGCAGGGATGAGAGATGAAAGTCTATGATTCAACTTGGAGTGCAGATTGCCTCTCAGTTTAGATTGTTTGCAAGTGACAGCTTTGTTAGCACTGAGCCAATTTATTATTATATTTGAAGTAATTAACTTTGAGCATGTGAGCCCTAATTATACAGGACAGAAATATTTATTCTTTCAGTACTCATTTCTTTTAAAAATGAAAAGAAGGGGCAGCTCAACTGTAGCAAAAACATAGAGAGACAGAATTCACTGTTACAATTAAAGTGTTTCATATTGATCATACAAAATGATTCACATATCAAATCACAGACAGTATCATCTGTGCCTTATGGGAACCAGTCTCTTACTGCAAGCAACATAGAAAGGGGCAATATCATGTAAACAATTCCTAAGCAGAGCATGTCAAAACATTTGCTTTCCTGCAGGAAAAGTCTAGATCAGTGACTCTCAACCTTTCCAGACTACTGTACCCCTCTCAGGAGTCTGATTTGTCTTGCATACCCCCAAGTTTCACCTCATTTAAAAACTACTTGCTTACAAAATCAGATATAAAAATACAAGTGTCAGCGCAAACTATTACTGTAAAAATGAGAAAGTAATCAATTTTTCCATATAATTATGAAATAAAGCTATTAGAATATAAATAAAAGGCGGCTGTTACTCTGAAACCTGTAGAATATAAATATTATACTTACATTTCAGCATATAGTATATAGAGCAGTATAAACAAGTCATTGTCTGTATGAAATTTTAGTTTGTACTGACTTTGTTAGTGCTTTTTATGTAGCCTGTTGTAAAACTAAGCAAATATCTAGATGTGTTGATAAACCACCTGGAAGTCCTCTGCATACCTTCAGGGGTACACGTACTCCTGGTTGAGAACCACTGGTTTAGATTACCAGTAGGTGTTACTACATGAAATTAAAGAAGAAATCCAGAAAAACTCTGTGTGAGCTCTATAACTTGTCTCTCTCACCAACAGAAGTTGGTCCAATAAAAGATATTACCTCACCGACCTTGTCTCTCTAATATCCTAAGACCAACATGGCTACAACAACACTGCAAACTGTATGAAATGTCAATTGAGTCTCTTCCTAGGATGAAGATTTTCCAGCTTAGAAAAAGTTTACATTGGTTATTGCATTCTTTAAAACAAATTAAACCTTTTCGCTGCACCTGTCAAATTTAAATTTTACAATTGAAGCACACTGTTGGAATATTTAGGCAGTCTACTGGTTGGACCACAGGACAAGGAATTAGGAATAAGCTTAAAACACTGAGGGTATGTCTATACAGCAACTTGATCTCCATGACTGACCCATGCCAACTGACTCAGGCTTGCAGGGCTCGTGCTGCAAGGTTGTTTCATTGTTGTGTAGACATCTGGGCTTGGGCTGGAGCTTGGGCTCTAGGACCCTGTGAGACGTGAGGGTGTCTAGTTGCCATGTAGACATACTCTGAGGGTCCATTTTTCTGCGATATTGAGCACCTGCTATAAGAATATGAGTATAGTTTATTTAAAACCTAGCAAGAAGCCAGACAACAAGGGTCTGTGGAAAATTCTAGGCAGATGCTCTGCAGTAAAGAAGTAATTGTGTAGCTTTAGGGATAATAATATTTTTATCATTCTAATTAAAAGTTTTTGTTCAATGTCACAATAAGGAGATTTTTTTGTGATTCTTAACAATGGTCACATGATATCCACAGTTCTCACTGACTTCAAGCCCAAGGTGTCAACATTAGGGCATCCAAAATCTGAGCTCCTTAAAATTTTGTCCTAGATGTCTACGTACATCAGTTTATGCGTCTGTAAAATAGAGGGTGTACTGTAATAAAACATACCACAGGACTGTTCCGAGGTTTAATTCAAGGTGGTAGAGTGCTTTGAGGTGCTTTACCACCTGTTGTAAATCGCCATCTGCCTATACTCACTAAAGCTTGCTAGAGATAATAATAGTGGGGGATTTCAATTATCCCCATATTGACTGGGTACATGTCACCTCAGGACGAAATGCAGAGACAAAATTTCTTGATACTTTAAATGACTGCTTCTTGGAGCAGCTGGTACAGGAACCCACAAGGGGAGAGGCAACTCTCGATCTAGTCCTGAGTGGAGCTCAGGATCTGGTCCAAGAGGTAACTATAATAGGACCACTTGGAAATAGAGAGCATAATGTAATAGCATTTAACATGCCTGTGATGGGAAGAACACCTCAACAGCCCAACACTGTGGCATTTAATTTCAGAAAGGGGAACTATGCAAAAACAAGGAGGTTAGTTAAATAGAAATTAAACGGTACAATGACTAGAGTGAAATCCCTGCAAGCAGCATGGACACTTTTCAAAGACACCATAATAGAGGCTCAACTTAAATGTATACCCCAAATTAAAAAACACAGTAAAAGAACTGAAAAAGAGCCACTGTGGCTTAACAACCATGTAAAAGAAGCAGTGAGAGATAAAAAGGCATCTTTTAAAAAGTGGCAGTCAAATCCTACTGAGGTAAATAGAAAGGAACATAAACACTGCCAAATTAAATGTAAAAATATAATAAGAAAAGCCAAAAATGAGTTTGAAGAACAGCTAGCCAAAAACTCAAAAGGTAATAACAACATGTTTTTTAAGTACATCAGAAGGAGGAAGCCTGGTAAACAACCATTGGGGCCCCTGGATGATCGAGATACAAAAGGAGCACTTAAAGACGACAAAGTCATCGCAGAGAAACTAAATGAACTCTTTGCTTCAGTCTTCACGGCTGAGGATGTTGGGAGATTCCCAAACCTGAGCCGTCTTTTGTAGGTGACAAATCTGAGGAATTGTCACAGACTGAAGTGTCACTAGAGGAGGTTTTGGAATTAATTTAGAAATGTAACAGTAATAAGTCACCCGGAACAGATGGCATTCACCCAAGAGTTCTGAAAGAACTAAAATGTGAAATTGCGGAACTATTAACGATGGTTTGTAACCTGTCCTTTAAATCAGCTACTGTACCCAATGACTGGAAGATAGCTAATATAACGCCAATATTTAAGAAGGGCTCTAGAGGTGATCCTAGCAATTACAGACCGGTAAGTCTAATGTCAGTACCTGGCAAATTAGTTGAAACAATAGTAAAGAATAAAATTCTCAGACACATAGAAGAACATAAAGGGTTGTGCAAAAGTCAACATAGTTTCTTTAAAGGGAGATTGTGTCTTACTAATCTATTAGAGTTCTTTGAGGGGGTCAACAAACATGTGGACAACGCGGATCCAGTGGACATAGTGTACTTAGATTTCCAGAAAGCCTTTGACAATGTCCCTCACCAAAGGCTCTTATGTAAATTAAGTTATCATGGGATAAGAGGGAAGATCCTTTCATGGATTGAGAACTGGTTGAATGACAGGGAACAAAGGGTAGGAATAAATGGTAAATTTTCAGAATGGAGAGGGGTAATTAGTGGTGTTCCGCAAAGGTCAGTCCTAGGACCAATCCTATTCAATTTATTCATAAATGATCTGGAGAAAGGGGAAAACAGTGAGGTGGCAATGTTTGCAGACGATACTAAACTGTTCAAGATAGTTAAGACCAAAGCAGACTGTGAAGAACTTCAAAAAGATCTCACAAAACTAAGTGATTGGGCAACAAAATGGCAAATGAAATTTAATGTGGATAAATGTAAAGTAATGCACATTGGAAAAAATAACCCCAACTATACATACAATATGATGGGGGCTAATTTAGCAACAACTAATCAAGAGAAAGATCATCATGGATAGTTCTCTGAAGATGTCCATGTAGTGTTCAGCGGCAGACAAAAAAGCAAACGGGATGTTAGAAATAATTAAAAAAGGGATAGAGAATAAGACGGAGAAAAAAGTTGAAAAAAGTTTCCAGGTCCGGAGGAGATCCTGGTAGAAGACCGGCAGCTCAGAGAGGTCTCGCGGAAAACCTCTTGGACAAAGATAAAAGAGCTGCCGGTCGTATCGGAGCCCTTGGAAACGGGGCAGGAAGGCATGCGCCAATATGCTCCACGTCGAACTACCTGCACTATAAAGGAGCCTCTGCAGGGCCTGGAGGCGGAAGACACGGACCTGAGTGTGCAGACCCTTCAGGCCCTGCCCTCCTTCCTTCAGGGGTAGATGAAGAACCCCAACAGGGGCCCAGTGCATTCCTGACCAAAAGAACTCTAGAATCGATGTCCGGAGGTCGGTCAGGAAACCTGGGGCCAGAATCAGGGTGTTGAGCCGATACCAGAGCGTGGACAGGACTAGTTGGTTAAGCACCAGTGCTCTCCCTTGGAGGGAGAAACATTGGAGTAGCCCTGTCCATTTCCGGAGCCGCTCTATCACCCCGCCTTCTAAATTTTGCCAGTTCTCCGGCGGAGAAGGGTGCGTGGCAGAAAGGTAAACGCCTAGGTAGGGCAGTGGGCCCGCGCTCCACCGGATGGTCTGAAGCGCGGGTGGGAGGGAGATCACCCGCCGCCAGTCCCCCACCACCAAGCCAGAGCTCTTAACCCAGTTGACTAGGGTGGAGGAGGCTGCCGAATAGATGGCCTGGCAAGCCTCCACCCCCGCCAAGTCCCCCGGGTCCTGGACCACGAGGAGCACGTCATCGGCGTACGCCGACAGGACCAGCCGCAGCTCCGGCTCCCACAGCACCAACCTCCTGCTGAGGAGACAGAGGAAGGGCTCGATCGCCAGAGCGTACAACTGGCCCGAGAGGGGGCACCCCTGACGTACTCCTCGCCCGAAGCTGACCGGTTCGGTCAGGGTCCAGTTGAGCCTAACCAGACACTCCGCGGCAGCGTACAGCACCTGGAGAAAACTCACAAACTGATGTCCAAATCCAAACGCCTGCAGAGTGCCCAGGAGGTACCCATGGTCCACTCTTTCGAACGCCTTCTCCTGATCAAGAGACAGGAGGGCGAACGACAGACCATCTCTACACCCGAGTTCCAAAAGAGCTCAGACTAGAAATAGATTGTCAAAAATGCTGCGACCCGGGACAGTATAGGTATGGTCTGGGTGGATCATGTCCGCCATCACGGACCCTAGCCGCAGTGAGATTGCTTTCATTACGATTTTGTAATCCATCCTAAGGAGCGAGACGGGACGCCAATTTCGTAAATCGCGGAGGTCCCTCTTCTTCGGCAACAATGCGAGCACCGCTCGCCTGCACGAAAGAGAGAGGACCCCGCCCTGCAAAGACTCAGCCCAGACAGTGGCTAGGTCTGGGCCAAGAATGTCCCAGAACGTGCGGTAGAACTCCACGGTCAGCCCGTCCATGCCCGGAGATTTATTGGTGGGCATGCGACGGAGGGCTTCTGAGAACTCGGCCAGGGTGAGAAGCAGCTCTAGTCGGTCTCGGTCGCCCATGCTGACCATGGGGAGTTCCTCCGAGAGCACCCTGCAAGCGCCAGGATCGGTCGGATCCGGGGAGAAAAGGCTTGTGTAGAAGTCACAGGCCCTCCCACACATCTCCACCGGATCCATGAGGGGGGTGCCATCTTCTGCTAGAAGGCAGGTGACGTGTTTCTTGGCCCCCCTCGTTTTCTCCAGGGTGTAGAAGAAACGGGAGCCATGATCCATCTCCTGAAGGAGGCGGATGCGGGATCGAACAAAGGCACCTTGGGCCCGATGGTCCTCGAGGGCCTGGAGCTCCTCCTGCTTCTCCCGGCACGCTCCGCAGAGGAACAGGTCCTCGGGGCTGGTGACCAGACGCCTCTCCATCTCTAAGACCTCCCGTTCCAACTGCTCTATCTCTGCATTTCTCCGTCGGCTGGTGCCCCGGGTGTAGTCATGGCAGAAGAGCTTGGCGCGCACCTTCCCTAGATCCCACCATCGCCACGCCGAGGGAAAGGCACGCTACTGCTCTCACCAGGCCAGCCAAAACTCCTGGAAGGATGTCACAAAGCCCTCATCCTCCAACAGGCTGTTGTTAAAGTGCCAATAGGCCGGCTCCAGCCTCTCTGCACGGAGGGAGGCCGTTATGGTGGCTAGATGATGGTCGGAAAATGGGGCCGGCCGAATGTTGGAGGAGTGGGCCTTTGAAAGATGGAAACAGGATAAATAAATACAGTCCAACCGAGAGTGGTGTGACCGATGGGCCTCCACCCAGACAAAGTGGAAGTGTCATCTGGGTGGAAGTGTCATCTGGGTGGTGGTCACGCCAGACGTCAACTAGGGAGTGATGTTCAACTATTTCTCGGAGAATATTCGCAGCGGCCGGGCTCAGCTTGGCCCCTGAGTGGTCCTGTTCCTCGAGGGTGGTGTTAAAGTCCCCTCCCAGGACTAAGCACTCGTGAGAATCTAGGGTGCTGAGGAAGTCGGACACCCGCTGATAGAATTGCGGCCGCTTCGGGCTCGTTGTCGGGGCATAGATGTTAACGAGGTTGACCACGAGGCCCTCCATATGGATTCGGAGATGCAGCAGGTGGCCCGGCATGGCCTCAGTGACCCCTAGCACGTTGGGCCGTAGGTTGGGGGAGAACAGGGTCGCCACTCCGCTTGTCGGATCGTGAAGTGGCTGAAGTAGACCCCGTCCCCACACTCCAGCCACCAGCTGTCCTTGGCGGTCGGATCCGTATGGGTCTCCTGCAGAAAAACCACAGAGTACCCCCCTTCCCGAAGGTAAGAGAGAACCTGGGACCTGCAGAGAGTCCTCCTACAGCCCCTGGTGTTCAAGGTTGCAATAATGAGGGGCGTCATGCGGAGGGCTGGGGGGTTGGGGGTTTCTTGTTGGCGGGGGTGTTCGCAGCCCCCGGCGGGTCGCGCAACAATCCGTGACCCATCCCATAAGTGAGTAAATCGTCACGGAAGCTGCAGGCCCACCCGTAGGCCGCAGCACCATGCCTTCCTTTCCCTTTACCCTCCTTTATAAGGGCCCTTGTGGCCTGGAGGATTTGATCAAAGTCCCCCCATAGCTGGAGAGCTAGCTGTACCCTGTTGCGGGAGCCACAGATGTCTTCTAAAAACTGTTGCAATGCTTTTTGCAGCTCATGGGGAGGTGGGGTTGCGATTTCCGGGTTATTCCCTGGTGGGGCTTTTGGTGCAGCCTCGTGGTCCGCTGAGGCGGGCAGGCAGAGTGCAGACCACCGGCGGGGCGTCTGACAGGCTAAAGTTATTAGGTCCGTCTCAAGCCTTGGGGTAGAAGAGGATGGCGGAGGGAAAATTGCAGCTCCTAATGGGTTGCAGCAGGAAAATGCAAAGGCTGCTCCTTGCGGGGGATCCGCAAAAAAAACAGGAAGGAAATAACCCCAGGGGTGGCAATAGCATTGCAGGAGGAGGTGGATTGGGCAGGGACAGGGGTGGGAGTGGGGGCGGGGGCAGAGGCGAGGCTCTGGGCTTCGGGAGGCAAGCAGCTGAGAGGTGGTGCCTCCCGAACAGATTTGAGGGTTAAGGGGGTGGGGAGGGGGCTCCCAGTGATGCTAGGTGCAGGCTCTGTGGTGGATTTGGCAGCCATGGCCTCAGGTGGTGGACCACCTTCTGCAGGGTGCTCGCCCGGGAAGGCGGTTAGGGGGAGGGAGCATGGGGAAAGGGGGATTGGGGTAAGGTTGCCCAGATCGAGGCCAACCGGCAGTAGGTCATTCTCTCCCTGGGTGACCGGGATCAAACCTAGGGCCTCGATCTCCTCATACATGGAGGAGAGGTCATCTTCCGCCACCCCGGGTGGCTCCACTCTGGCGCCCGCTACGAGGATCGCTTCAGGGTTTGTGGGGGGTTCGGGTGATATTCGGGCAGAAGGGGCTTCCTCGGGGGTCTCGGAGGGGAGGGTCTCCCATGGAGGGGAGATTCTACTTTCCAGTACTGTTTTGTCTTCCCCTCCCGACACCGGCGGATGGATCTCACTTGTGGGCATAGCGGAAGGCTCAGTGTCAGTGCCTCCCTTCCTGGTCTTCTGGGGGGCCTCCGCATCGGATGGGTGCAGTGGAGCTCGAGCCTTCCGCTTGCCTCGCTTTCCCTGGACTAGGGTCCAGCCCTCCATAGAATCGTCTGGGGGCTGGTTAGCAGGGGTCGTGTCGGGGGGCAGAGGCAATGGTTCAGGGGCTTGGGGGGGTAACGGTGAGGAAACATGATGGGGGGGGCGGTTCTCCTTGGGGCGGGCCCTCTCCTATGCCCGGTAATATCTTTGCTGCACCCTCCTCCATAGGCTCTGCTGGATGGTTAACAGCAAGGGTGGGGCTCCCTCGCTCATCTGGGTGTTGTAGGGGAGGTGTCTCTTGGGCCCGGGCAGGAGCAGCGGTGGATCAAGCAGGAGGAGAGGTGGTTGCAGATCTCGGGCAGCCAGGGGCGTCGGCAACGACAGAGCCGATGTCCTGCTGGGTCTCGGGGGTCTCGGGTGCCCCTCCCCGCTGGGTCAAAGGGCAGTCTCTTCGGACATGCCCTGCTGATCGGCAGAGGTAGCACTGGGCCTTTCCCGTGGAGTAAAAGACCCGATAGCGGGCTCCCTGGGAGGGGACTAGGAAGGACCCCTCAAACGCCTCTCCGTCATGCGCCGCTGCCGGCGGTAGAAGCTGCACTTGCCGGTGGAACGAGAGGACGTGACAGAGGGTGGGGTCGTTGCAGCCCAACGGGAGAGGGCTGATGACAGAAACGAGTTTCCCCAGGGTGGAGAGAGCGGGTAACAGGGCGGCATTGGGTAGAAAAGTAGAGACGGAGGTGAGGACTAGGCGAATGCCCAGGTCCTCTGGCGGGTCCAGGGGGACAAACACCCCCCTCACTGCCAGGCCCTTCTCCACCGCCTGCTGGGTGGCAGCCTCCGATGCTAAGAAAAAGACAACCTTCCTGTACATTTTGGAGGCCGCCACAATAGCCGTGGGTCCTACCACCCTCGCCAACGCCTGCACGTATGTCTCCACATGGGGCGAGGCGGGCACCAGGAGGCAACGGACGCCGTGCTTCCTGGTCATGGTGGGAAAGGGGCCCCGGCCGCTAGTGATGGTAGCAGAGACGTGGGTGGGCGGGATGACGAGGCGGCAGGCGTGCGAGGGGCTGCCACCGCCCAGGCATACATCCTGGGGGCCGGGGGAGGGACGCTCGCAGAGCTGGTGGAGGGAACAGCGGGGAGGGACGCCATGGTCGATGATGAGGCTACAGCGGTGGGGACAGCCCCTGCCATGGAGGGTCCGGTGATTTTAGCGGGGCCCTTTCCTTTCTTCACACCCTGGCCTTTCCGGCCAACTGCGGGGGGTTTCCTAGAATCTAGGGGGGCGGTGGGCGTAGCAGCGGCAGTAGTCGCCCCGATGCCTCCTGCTGCCGATGCCCCAGCAGGAGCGGTGGCAGGTGTTTTGGCAGCAGTGGTGGGGCGGGTTTGGGGGTTGGGCAGGGGGGTAGCTGGGGGAGGGGCAACTGAATTTGTTACAGGGGCCTCGCCCCTCTCATTCCCCGCCATTGTGAGCAGGGAGAGACAGGGAGACACCAGAAGGAGGAGAGGGGAGGGGGAAGCAGATTAACCACTCCTCCCTGCTGGGCTGCAGGCGGGTGGGGGTGCCAAATGCGTCAGACTGGACGGGGGAGGAAACAGGAGTTGGGGTCCGGTAACAGGGGCAAACTGCGGGGTAAACAGTCCAGGGGGGATGTGGACCCACGTGTGTTTGTCCGAAGAGTCTCGTTTGGTCGGCTGTTGTGTCTGGTCCGGATGATGGAATTCAAAGCAAGCAGCTGACGCTAGAGGCAGATGGCAGGTTGCCAGCAGGGACGGATGGCGGGGGGCCGTGACGGTTGTAGTAGTGTGGGGGGGGCACCGATGGACCGGGGGGGGGACAGCTTCGTGCCACACCCCCTGTGCCCCTACAAGCGCAGGTAAGACACAGTCAAACTCCCCCCACACGAGAGTACAGTTCAAAAGTTACTCAGTCTTACGGCCCCCTCCATGATGATTTGTAGCTTCCCTGGGCGATGTCTCCGGCAGCTGTCTTCTCTCTAGGTCTTTGTGGAGCATTCCAAAAATGCCAAGCAAAGATAAGAAGACGATTAATTGCGGGTCCACAAACAAACAGCAAAACGGTTGGGTCTGGGGGCGTCCACTCCCCTCCTCCGGGAAGCGGGTCGGCAGTCCTCCCCCCTCCTCCGGGGGTTGCAGCTGAAGCAATAGCAGCGTTTGAGGACAGGTGTGAGGGGGCTGGCAGGCAAGCTGGCAGCCAACCAGCACTCAAACGGCAGCAAAAAAAAAAACAGCAAAAAACAAAACAAAACAAAGAAAAAGCGTCTGGCCCGGTCGGGGTGGAGGGGGGAATCTGAAGCAAGGGCAAAAAGCAAGGAAAGCCCAGGCCAGAGGGCAGCAGGAAAGTGATATAGGAGAGATATGTAAGTCCCAGGCTGGGAGAAGCCTTAGTCCCTGTAGAGGGAAGAAAGGTTTCTATAGATTAATTAAAAGTACCTGAAGCCAATTAGAGCACCTGAAGCTAGTCACCTGATAAAAAAATCCTGCTTCAATCAGCCAGGGGAAGGAGTTGGAGCAGTGGTTTGGCATTGGAGCAGAGAGCAGTTTTAAGGAGTTGAAGTAGAGGAGAGTTTGGAGAAGTGCAGTGGCTGGCTAGAAGACCAAGACCCTAGGTTAAGAGACACCCGGTTTGTGCAGGGAGAGCGGGCAGTAAGCCCCACAAGCTGAAGAGCAGGAGAGGGAAGTAGCCCAGGGCAAGGAAGCACTAGTTCAAGTGGTTTACCACTATCCCTAGGGCCCCTAGGCTGGGACCTGGAGTAGAGGGCTGGCCCGGGTTCCTCCCTCTCCACTACCCTTCTCTGGGTTCCTAGTGGGAAATTGGATACCCTAGTTCAGGGGCAGAAAACTGTGCCTTGAACACACCCCTCTCGCGCCCCCCCCCCCAAGAAGAGGACATGCGGGACCCGTCGTAATCATACCGGCAATTTGCCACAATATCATATGAAAAAGTATGTCCTTTTATCAATTTTAACATACTACTTTTAATTTACTGTCCCTTCATTCTTGTATTATGAAAAAGATATATAGGAATGCCTGAATTATCTTCTCTCACATACCTACACATACCGCTGTCAGAGCCTCTCTTATCCATCTCCTCTCTAAATGAAACAATCTGTCTTTTTTAATTTCTCTTCATATGAAAGTCATTCGATGCCTCTAGTCATTTTTCTCACCTGTTTCTGAGATCCATGTATTTTTCTCCTCTATCTTTTTAAGATACGGTAACCAGAAATGAACATAGTATTCCAGGTGAGAGTATATAATTGATTTATGTATTGCATTATAACATTTTCTGTTATATTTTCCATCCTATTCCTTATACATCCCAACAGTTAGTTTGCTTTTTTCGACTGTCATTGTATATTGAAAAGGAATACATGTGGCACCTTAGAGACTAACCAATTTATTTGAGCATGAGCTTTCGTGAGCTACAGCTCACTTCATCGGATGCATGCATGCTGTAGCTCACGAAAGCTCATGCTCAAATAAATTGGTTAGTCTCTAAGGTGCCACAAGTACTCCTTTTCTTTTTGCGAATACAGACTAACACAGCTGTTACCTGAAAATTGTATATTGAGTGGAAGTTTACATGGAGCTGCACACAATGATGGTCTTTCCCCTAAATTGCCACAGTTAATCAAGGACTCAGTGGAGCGTACAAGGTATTTGCATTATTTTTTCCAATGTGCATTGCTTACATTTGGCAACAATGAATTTCACCTGCTATTGTGCTACCTCTCTGGGCTTTGGAAACCTTACTCAAGTTTTTGAGCACTAGCTCACACAAATGGGTCTGCTTGTGTAAGTGCTTCAGAGTCATCTATAATTTACTCTTCCAAGCAGGCTCATTAACTTCAATGGGACTATGTGTGTGAGTTAATGCTCATCAACTTGAATAAGGTTTCCAGAATCTGGCCCAAAGCCCCTACTCACATGGAGTAATTGATAACTTATTTCATTCACAGTCTATTGAAATCTGTGATAGTATTTCAGGAACAGCAAATTCCTCAAAGGGTGACAGAATCTAGCCCTAAATGATTTTGTGCCACTTTTAAATGTTCACCCTATTGCTCTGCACTGTATGCTCTCTCTCTCTTCCAGATCATTATTAAATGTATTTTGAACAAACGGATATATCTGCAGAATGAAAAACTGTGTATCATTGCTAAAGTATAACTGTAGGGCTTTTGTGTTTACTCAGTGACTGATTCCTCAGGGGGTCTCTAATCGGATGCAAACTATTTTATGTTTTACTTTTTCCTTTCTTTGCTTGCCTACTACTTAACCAATTACAATCAGACGAGTCCAGGTGGTAATCAGTTCAGTATGAAATTGTTTTCACACTATAATTTTGATAGATGTTCCATGGTAATTACCACTGTAACATCAGAATTAACAGCAGGGATAATTAACTGTACTCACTAGCCCCAGAGCAAGATGACCCTGTGTATTACCTTCTTGAGTAAGCAGAATGGTTCTTCCCTGGCTTGACATTCATGCACATTTGAAGTACTGAGCACTTTAAAGTAGGAAAACAATTCAATTCATACCAAATGTATCAGACATGGATAAATAATAAATGAAAGCCTATTTTAAAACCTAGTCAGAGAATATATGAATTTGAACAGATTAAAAATGCTAACCTCTTGTTTACAGAAACATAGTAGTTAGCGAACATATTTTCCTCTAAAAATGATAGAATATTAACTTCTTAGGGATGTCTCTCAGACTAGACCAGCAGTCTCAAACTCAACTGACTGCAAGGGCCACATGAGCACTAGTACATTGGCCCGAGAGCTGCACCACTGACCACCCCCCACCGGTGCCCCAGCCCTGCCCCCACTCCACCCCTTCTATGAGGCCCTGCCCCTGCCCCGCCTCTTCCCACCCCTTCCCTGAAATCCCCACCCCTAACTCTGCCCCCTCCCTGCTCCCAGGGGGTGCAGGAGGGGTCCAGGGTGCAACAGGGAGCTCAGGGCAGGGGGTTGGGGTGCAGGAGGGGTGGGGGTGTCAGGGGGCTCAGGGCATGGGATCGGGGTGCAGGGTGGGGCAGGAGGTCAGGGTGTGGCAGGTGGCTCAGGGTAGGTGGTTGGGGTTCAGGAGTGGTGCAGGGTGCAGCAGGGGCTTATGGCAGGCGGTTGGGGTGCAGGAGAGTTGTGGGTTGCAGCAAGGGGCTCAGGGCAGGAAGTTCGGCTGCAGGAGAGGTTCAGGGGAGTGGGTCCAGCCCGGCCCACACCAGGGGCAGGGCAGGCTCCCTGCCTGCCTGCCCTGTCCCCATGCCGCTCCAGGAAGTGGCTGGGACCTGGGGGGGGGGGGGCACAAGGGTCTGTGTGTTGCCCTGGCCGCTCCTCCAGGTACCTCCTCTGAAGCTCCCATTGCACACAGACCCCTGTGACCCTCCTCCCACAGGTCCCAGCCGCTTCCTGGAGCGGCACGGGGGCAAGGCAGGCAGGGAGTCTGCCCTGCCCCCGTGCATGCCGGGCCGGAGCCGCTGTAGGTAAATGTGTGTGTGTGGGGGGTGCCACGGGGAGCTGGCGGGCTGCAGAAAATAACCCTGCGGGCCCCATGCGACCCATGGCCTGCATGTTTGAGACTCCTGGACTAGACCGATTTCTGTGTGTGAGGGCTGCATTCATACATTTCAATTAAAATATTACATCCAGACCCTGATCTACAGCTGTGGAGTGTTCAGAATAGCTCAGGAGAAAAGGAATGTGAAGGTGGCTTCATGACATCTTTGTGTTACCCCAGTTCTGATGGAGTCCTGGCACTGGGCTAGTCCCTGCCTAAAGGCTACTCTAATGCTTTGCAGCTGCTAATGTCCACAGTAGGCCTTTCCAGTAGTTAGGAACCACCAAGACATAAAAACATCATGGTTATGTCTCTCCTGGCCACATATCCTGAGCTAATAGCTGAGACGATGACTGACATAGGAAGCCTTCAAGCTCCAGCCAGTCCTGCTTGTTTTTCAGTGTTCAGTCTAAATTCAGCTCCCATTAACTCCAGGACTGAATGTAGGTCCCTGTAGTTTTGCAGCCTGTCTTAAAAAAGCAGTGACAGATTAAACAAAGGCTTGTAAAGATGTGTGCAGCTAAAGGTTACAAGGACTATTTTAATTTATTGTAGCGTGCAAGATGAGAGTTAACTTGAAGACTCTGTGAGAAATTAATTCATTACCATGTGTGGTGTGGCGTACAAACATCCACTAAACTGCACGTGCTGCTTTTATCATTTATTTCCATTGAAGTCTCTCTGTTTAGATCATGTCAAGTTATAGCACATTCAGGGGTAAAGCAAGGATTTCTAATTTACTTCTCTCCACTTTGTGTGTCTCTTAAAACAGCCTATCTTGAGGTCACAGATACTTCACAGATAGGGAAGTTTATTTCATTTTGGAGGTTTATCTATACAAGGTCACTTATTTCTTCTATGAGTAAAATGTTACCATGTAGCCAATAATGGAAATGTTTGATAATAAACTGCTTAATGTTACTCACCACCTGATTTATCAGAAAAATATCTAATCCCTTATTTATAGGCTGCCTGACTTTGTTGTTGTAGGACATTTTTCTCTTTTACTGTACATCCAATCAATGTCCTTAATAACGTCATTGGATGAAGTTTTCTCTTTGAGAATACATTAAATTGTATTCTTCTCCTTAGGAAGTGCACATTTTTGGTGGCTGAGCTTATTCTCACTGACTGAATTAGCAGAAAGTCTGGGTTGAATAGAGTACCAGGGTTTACGATTTCCATCCTTGAGTTCTCAAAAAGAGAATCAGTTGTTACAGTCCTGATGTCCAAAAAGATGATCATTGGGCATTGAAAAGATATTTGGTTGCTGATTTGTATGTGTTTCTAGCTAGAAAATTCATGAGTCATTATCTCCATAAAGAGCTCTCTTGCACATTAATTAAGAGTCAGATTCTGTCTGATCTTTCTCTGGGTGCACTGTGGGGTGGGCAGATGGAACCTTGGCCCAAATCCACAAAATGATTTAAACATTGCAATATCTATTGTTTAGGTGCTTAGAAAATAACTGGAACAACAATGGGATCCACAAAGCCTGAGTTAGGCTCCTGGGCACACAATGCATGGGAAGAGACAGGTGCCTTAGAATAGGATCCACAAAAGTCAGCATGCTAAGTGGTTATCTTGCCTGTGGGACACTATCTGCTAGGCATGCTCAGAGCACATGTAATTTCACACAAAACTGAGGATGAGTACCCAACTCTCCCTTATAACCTTTACCCACTGTTTTGAGTACAAAGGGCCATAACTAGGGTAGGGCAAATGGGGCAGCCACCCAGGATGCAGAGCCAGGAGGGGCACAAAAATGGGGTAGAGCGCAGGATCGGGCCCCGCAGTGTCACCCTCCCCCCCACAGGATTGGGCCCAGTGGTGTCAGCCCTTTCTCCGCCCACAGGATTGGGCCCAGCAGCATTGGCCAGAACCTGGAATGTTTAGTGCCCCCACCTCCCTGCAGGATCTCAGGCCCATTGACCCTGGCCAGAGCAGGGTAGGAGCCAAGATCACAAATACATACGATGCATGCATGCACACACTTGCCTACACAGAGACACTTTTTCATACACTTTCTCAGGGCCCTACAGGAGAGGGGTCCTAGGAGTCCCCACAGGGCCCCAAGAGGGGCAGTCTCATTCTCCTCCTCTCCCTTCCAGCAGCCCCATTCCCAGCACTCGGAGATGGGGATAAATACCTCTAACTCTTGGCTGCCAGTGATGGGGTGACAGACCGTGGGTTGCCACAGGGGCAGGTGCTGCAGCTCAAGCCCAGGCACAGGAGGAGCAGAAGGAGGAGAAGAGGACCAGCAGAAGCAGGAGAGGTGCTCTACAACTCCTCAACAGCTGCCTGCTGAGCACTCGAGAGTCACACTAGGTCGTCCCCTGCCCCGACATGGCCAATGGGAGCTGCTCCTGCGGGCTGGGTGGAGACAGCACGCAGAGCCTCCTGGCTGCCCCTAAGCCTATCGCACATGCCGGGGAAGCCACGCAGCACGGAGGCTAGCTGGGAGCCTGCCAGCCCCACCACGCAGTGCCACCAAATGGACATTCAACAGCCCGGTTAGTGGTACTGGCCAGAACCACCAGGATCCCCTTTTGACCGGGTGTTCCAGTCAAAAACTAGACACCTGGCAACCCTAAGGGAGGCAGAGAACAGAGGGAAAAAACCCAGCACAGGGAGATGCAGAAGGGGTAACAGTTACCCCATGGAATGAAGTACCTGCCATGTTAACAAAAATAGGGTAGGAGGAAGAGGGACTTTTTTATTTCACCTTCTCCAAGAGAGTATGTCTCATAATCTGCTTCCCAGGGCTCTGTTCTTAAAGGCACAGACAACTCAATGCTTAGACACAGCAGCTTCTCTCTATCTCATATAATGTGCTGAGGTGCTATAGGAGACTTTATTCAGTCAAATATTTTACATACATCCCCCAAAAAATATATGTCACACAGTCTAAGTATTTAAAAGAATCCTTTATCAGTTTATATGTTTGCATAAAGTCTCACAGCAGTTCACAAATGTGTCTTATCTGCTGCTGTAGTTCACTGAATTGCAGTTCCTTTCTTGTAATCCATTTTAAATATAGTTTTGCTCCTTCTAATGGTTTACTTTTTAAAATGTTATTTTTATTACTCTTAACACACCATCATTTACCTTTGTCAACATTGTGCAAATGGACGTCACTGTGCTATTTGGATATTAGGAAAAACTTTTTCACTAGGAGGGTGGTGAAACACTGGAATGCGTTTCCTAGGGAGGTGGTGGAATCCCCTTCCTTAGAAGTTTTTAAGGTCAGGCTTGACAAAGCCCTGGCTGGGATGATTTAGTTGGGGATTGGTCCTGCTGTGGGCAGGGGGTTGGACTAGATGACTTCCAGAGGTCCCTTCCAACCCTGATATTCTATGATTCTATGTAATTTATATTCAAATAATCATTGAACATATTTATAAGTAAATAGCTGGTAGTAGTTTTAGCAATTACATCTGTGATTCTAGTATAGCACTTCGTCCGTTTTTACTGTGATTTTTAATTTAGAATTTTTAATTCTATTTGTTTTTCTTTTTCTTTTTATAGTACACATTTAATGTGCTGGATCAGGTGACTTCCAGTCTGACTGATTTCCTAGCCTGGGGTCAAAACTTCTTCATTTTCCACTATATGTCCACAGCTTGAATACTGCATGCAGTTCTGGTCTCTCCATCTAAAATATATATATATATATATATATGAATTGGAAAAAGTACAGAGAAGGGCAAAAAATGATGAGGGGTATAAAACAAATTCAATGTGAGGAGAGGTTAAAAATACTGGGATTGTTCAATTTAGAAAAGAGATGATTTAGGGGGGATATGATAAGTCTATAAAATCATGAATGGTGGGGAGAAAGTGAATAAGGAACTGTTATTTGCCTCTTCACATAGCACAGGTATCAGGGATCACCCAAGGAAATTAATATGCAGCAGGTTTGAAACAAACATAAGGAAGTATTTCTTCACACAACACAGTCAACTTGTAGAACTCATTGCCAGGGGATGTGGCAAAGGCCCAAAGTATAACTAGGTGTGAAAAAGAATTAGACAAGTTCTTGGAGGATAGGTCCATCAAAGAGTATTAGCCAAGATGGTCAAGGAGCAGCACCATGCTCTGGGTTTATTTAACCTCTGATAGCCAGAAGCTGGGACCAGATGACAGGAAAGGGATGGAACATTGAATAATTGCTCTGTTCATTCCCTCTGAAGCATCTGGCACTGGCCACTGTCAGAAGACAGGATGCTGGGCTAGATGGAGCATTGGTATTACCCCATATGGCCATTATTTTGTTCACTGGTCCTTATTATGAGCTATATATAAGTGACACAGTAAAGCCATAAGAAAACAACAAAAGAGGACCTATTTAGGGCATAGAACTGAGACGTAGTTTCATATCTGAAAACAGTATCATTTCTCTGCATTGCAGCAGGGGAGATGGTTTTGGTCTGACAGCTGAAGTCCAGCAATGGTTCTAGGGCAGAAATTGAGAATACAAAAAACAAAAACAAAAAAGTTTGAGTTGAATGAGTTTGTTCCTACAAGAATATATCTTAAACGTGCAATGTCCTCCAAGAACATCTTCCTTGTCTACCGAATTTGGAAATACCTAGAGCTGAAAAGATGGACAATATGGTTCCTTAAACAAATTCACATCCCTCTTATCATATTATCAAAAAGGATATCTGTTATTGTTAGAAAAGGCATCTTATATTGATTTTCAAAGATCTACTATTTTTTTTACTCAGAAAAAAGGATCTGAACATTGGCCTTAAATTCCTTAGTATGTTGTCAGATCTGTATTTATTTGTTCTGTTAAAAATATGTTGTGCCTTTCGCTCTTTGTGCAACAGTAATGATATAAAGAAATCACATGTCCAAATAACCATGTTTACTAAATATATACCACATGCAAGGGATACTTATAAATATACACTATTACTTTGGCTAGTTTAATAGGAGCTGTTAAAATCTATAATCTGCTGAGTAGTCTAACCCAGTCAGTTTCAATAAAACTGCCACCTTTCTGTCATCAGTTATTCCAATACCCATTTTATATTGTTCCACTTTTTCAGTATATGTGTAGTAGTCCTCTCTTGAGCTACCAAACAAGTGCATTGTTCCCAAATAGCCAGACATTTTTAATCCTTATCTTTTGATTGAACAGTTTACTCACAGTTAGAGCTAGACCAAATTTTTTCAACATTTTTTTTTCTGAAAAATGCATTTTTGGGGCCCCAAATTATTTGCTGAATTAGGGTCAAAGTCAATCATAGTTTTGTTTGGAAAAAAATGTCAAGAGTCAAAATATTTTTTAATTTCAAATTTGGCCAATTTAACCCTCCTCCACCCACCTTAAATGGCCAAATCAAAATGAAAAACCCGAAAAAGTTGATTTTGAGTTGACCAAAATATTTTGTTTGATTTGAAATTAATCAAAAAACAAAAATAATTTTGGATAGATTCAAAATGTTTTGCTCCACTTGAAACCTTTTTTTTTTTAGTTTTTTTTTATTTGAATCTAACCATTTTTTCCCCTGATGTTTAGTTTCAGATCCTGAACTGAGAAATCCATTATCTGCTCACCATTCCAGTAGCTGAAAGCTGCACTTTCCTTTAGTTTCACTTTTACTGGACCTCTGCAGTCACTGACTGCAAAATTAGCATGCCACACATTAAATGGATTAAAAACTGCCTAAGTGATAGGTCTCAACTATAACTGTAAACAGAGAATCATCACTGAGCAGATGTATTTCTCGTGGGGTCCCAGAGGGATTGGTCCTTTGCCCTACACTATTTAACATTTTTATCAATGACCTGTCAGAGAACATAAAATCATCACTGATAAAGTTTGCAAATTACACAAAGTTGTGTCCACACTTGAAGCTTGAGGTGTGATTCCCAGCTCAAGAAGCTAGCTTAGTGTCACAATGCCTAACTTCTTTTGTGCATCTAGCATGAGCCTTTTGGCTTTGAACTCTATTTCATTGTATTCCTGGAGGACCCCATTCTTGCTACCAATTATTGTGCTTTCTCTTTGACCTCCAGTTTATTTGTTGCACAGATCACATGGTGCTGCTGCAGCTCCTCCCTGGCATCATTAGTAGCTGTCTCCATTGATACAGCAATTGCTAGTGCACATTTTAGGACCAAATCAGCCTCAGTCAGTCTCTGAGTTTTGGGTGCTTCATTTTGCATACCACGCATTAACCGACCCCTTAATGTATCATTTACAATCTCTTCAAATTCACAATATGCTGTTAATTTCTGTAGTACATCCACATAGTCAGTAAATGTTTTGTTTCCATTTTGATTCCATTTACAAAAACAGAAGAGCTCTGCAGTGACCAGAGGCTTTGGGGATAGATGATTTTGTAGAATTTTCACAATCTCAGCAGACCTATGAATTATTGCACCTCGGCAAAGGAAGAAATTTTGACGGGAAACAGAACTCAGGGTGAAATCCTGTTCACACACACACACACACACTTTGCACAGAGTTTAACACATTCATGCTCTTCTACTTAATCATCTCAACCACAGGAGAGTACAGATCATATAAAACAATAAACACTACATGCATATCCCTGGTTCAGTTTCCTCATCATCCAGGGCATTTGGGGGTTAGACTCCCGTGGGTTTGTCCAGAGTCCTTCTGCTTCAGTGTATGGCTTGTAGGCTGCCACATACTGGTTTGCTTCTCCCTCATGGACTGGAGGAAGATGCCAGTGAGCTAACCATCTTCTGTCCTTATAAAAATTTCAGCTACCTGTCTCAGGTGACACCCTTGTCAGCTTCCTCACATGAGCACAACTTCACGCCATGTGACTTTGTTGCCAAGGTGTCCTCCCCCCTACTCTAAAGCAGTCCTTCTGGGCAGGGATCAGTCTTTTGTCTAGAATGACTAGATTTCCAACAATTCGGTACTTAAAGTCAACTACTTTATATTGTCAGCCCTGTATCGTTACATGTTGGGACTTCAGCCCAACATGAAAGGTAACAGACAATAGAGAAAGCAAAAAGCTGTACAGTCCAAATGCAATGTGCAGCCTGACACAGATACATAGAGTTTACAGTTCATAAACTATACAGACATATTCCCAAATCATCACAGCAGGCTGCATCAGAAGCCAGGGAGCTGTGTGGAACAGGCTCTGACTGTCAGATACTGCAGCTCGGAACAAGTCTGTGTGAGATTTATGGGGAAGCAGGGCACGGAGCTAGTGGAAAGGGGCCTAATCCTGATCCTAATCCTAAACACTACCTGATCCTGTCTTGGAAACCTGGAAGGTCCTATTTGCTTTGAATAAAGCCGGGACTGGAGAGGACATCCCAGGTACCAGGCCTGGAAAGCCTTAAACTTGACAGGACTGTCCCCAGAGGCGCAAATAAAAACTGTTATAGTTCTATTTTGAGTTGTAACTGTTTAAGCCACTGTACCTAGGGTACCTGCAACCCTTCCCTTTTGTGCCAGCCCTAGTAAAACATCCTTTCACTTTAGGCATGTGTCTGACAGCTGATTGGGGCAAACCAGAGTTAATACCTGAAGGGCCTAGCAGCTGAAGTGCCTTCAACACTTGTCTCCAAATTGTGGTACACCTGGATGCTACTGGTACTTTAGAGGTTTGGTGTACCACAGCACTGAGCAGCTAAAATAGTTACACTCACTCACCTGTGCATACTTACCTCAGGTCCTTGGCTTCTTTGTTGTGGTGGACTGCTTGCCTAGCATGGTGTTATAATTGTTTCTGTGTCCTAGCGCTCATTACATCGTTGGGCTTCAGTAGATGATTCCTCAAGGTTGACTCTGTATACAGACTCGGTTCTTGTTTCCATGTTTACGTCCCTCCATACTGCCTGTTCCTTCTAGTTTTTGGGTGCTGCTTTGTTTTCCTGTTAATTACACTCTTCCTTTCTGTGAGTTTCACTACACTGACTACTGCCATGGTGATGTTTCATACATTGCATGCTGGGTAATCATGGGAAAATGTGGATTTTTATATTTTTTAATCAGAGAATTTGGGGGGGAGGTTACCATGGTAAACTAGGATCCCAGGTAATAACACAAGAAGATTCTATATTTCTAAATATAAAGTGGCTATTTAGTAAGATGACTATTTATAGATATGCTGCAACTGCAGCTAGCCTTCAAGCCATGTCCAAACAGACTGACTTGCTAGTGCCTTCTATAAACTTTTCTCTCTTGCAACGTGTGTTCCTCTCCTCCAAGTTCCATGCAGATTGCTAGACCACCTACACCCTCAAAGTGGATGTACAGACCTTGTTCCAGAACTCAGAGTCTTCATGACAAATCACCACATTTTGGAAATAATTTATTTTAGAATAAAATATTGTATTGTTTTCACTCAGGTTTTCAATACTATTTTGTGTGTCTCCAGTGGAGAGGAAAATATTTGCAATCAGAAAAGCATGAGTTTTTGAAAGGCTCCCTTTGTTTTCAGTTGTCATTTCACTGCAGACCTGGATAATGAAGAGAGGGAGAGAAGCCCTTTCAATCAAGAGGAAGCTCCACAAACAAAGATAGAAGGCATCAAAGAACACATTAGGAACCACAGTGGGTGTAAAGTCAGAAAAAAACAGAGATGAACAAAAGTATTATCATAAAAACACTGAAAAGATCAGAAAGATTGCAAGGACTGAGAAAAGATAAGGAATTTGAAAGATCAAGGAACACAAAAAAGAGAATCAATAAACAAAATCATTAAAAATTCACAAAAAAAGTGTACAACTTAACATCAATTGTCAGGAAACTTACAACACTTCTATACAGAGATTATAAGGGGCTGACAGTGAGACAGGTTATATTTTCAGGCATGTTTAAGAGACAAAGTACATGAACAAACATAGTCATTAGTGTGATCATGAAGAAAAATATTAATATAAAAATAAAGATGATGTAGACACCATTACAGGTATTATCTCAGTATGTATCCAACACAAAACTCAACACAATAGTTATGTGAAACACTCGTGGATTGTAGTTCTTTAAATAAAGGCAAGGTATGTTACTGTGGTTACATAAAGGGTATTTTGAAGATTTCTTCTGAGTTTTGTTTTAAAATATTTATGAACATAAGCAATGGTCTTATTGTGCTTCATGTTGTTGTTTGTCACAGAACTATTGCACATGAAGACTTTGAAATACGGTGACCAGATATCCCGATTTTATATGGACAGTCCCATTTGGGGCTTTGTCTTATATAGGCACCTACTACGCCCCATCTCTTGTCCCGATTTTTCACACTTGCTGTCTGGCCACCCTACTTTGAAATAACTTGTAAATCGCCATCATTATTTATTGTCTGAGTGCCAAGAGACCTCATTCACAATTAGGGCTCAATTGTGCCAATCAACAATTTTACAATATAGAACTGATAGGAAAATGGAATTTTCCTGTGGAAAATTTCAGTGAAAATGGAGGAACAAAAAGGAAAACGTGTGAACTTTGTTTTCTTTGGAAAACTGACTTTTCAGTTAAAAAATGAAAAAAAATTGAACTGAAAACCAAAACATGTATATTAAGAAAGGCTGTTGTGGTGCCTTATGTGACATGTAGTTGTGGGGACCATACCCCCTTTTTCTCCTGTAAGTTTTAAATGCCCTGGCAGATTACATTTTCCATTATGCTATTTTTTAAGCTTCCCTTCCACCCCCCCTCCATTTCCTGTAATGTCAAATACAGTACAGAGGGGCAGGTCTAGAGAGCTGGGTCCCAAATCTCAGCTAAAGATAATAATCTAGATCCAAAAATGAATTTAGGTACCTAAATCCAACATTTAGGCACCACTTAGATCCTCAAAAACCCTGTTCAGCTGCTGTCTAAGCCTGTAGGTGCCTAAAATTCCACACGTAAAGTTCCCAAGGTACCAAATTTCTGCCAGTGGGCATGCACAAAGCTGCCTAAATCTGACACTGTTGAGTTGCTTGGCACCCAAGCCTCAGGGAAGTTCACAAACTGCATGTTTCCCTTCCTCTCTCATCTGATCCAGAAGGTATTCTGGTGTTGGTAGTATTTTTGGTGCCAGAATGCAAATGAGTAAGAGTTAGTAGCTAGGCTACTAGGCTACTGTGGGGGGATTGAGAAACCTCACTGGAGGGAGGTAAGTATTATACCGCTGAGGTGCCTCCCTGTGGCCTGGACTTAGATATATAACTTCCTGACATTTCCTACTGGAGAGCTTAGGCAGTCATTTTACTGGCTTCTATGAATCCCATTCTTAATGTATGTATATATAGCATCTTGGAACGAGTCTCTCAGCCTGGGTTGACCAACTTGGGTTTATGGTTTGCATTCATACCCTAAAAATAGTTGTACAGAGAGTGCTTTGAAGTTGTGGCTCAGGTTGGAGCCTAGGCTGTAAAGCCTAGGGTAGGCTTTAGAGTTCAAGCCCAAACCCCATCTTCAAAGTGCAGTCTGTACAACTATTTTTAAAGCACAAGAGTAAGCCCTGTTAGGCCTTCTCTCTCAACCCGGGCTGGGAGACTTTCACCAAAATGCTTTGCAAACATACCCTTAACCACCTCACTCTCCAAGTGCATTGTGTAGGGAGCCTAGGTACCTAACTCAAAGCTGTGAATTGCATTAGGTGGCAAGGTGCCTAAAAGTTAGGTTAGCTCAGCATTGTAACACCTAAGACCTCTTGTAAATCTACTTCATAGGCCTCAGTCTTTACCCAAAAATACACTATCCCTTAGCAGTTGCAAGTATAGCCAATAGAAACAAATGTAGATTTATGCACATTTTAAGCTGTACTGCTTTTTTGGTTTGAGAAGAGCAGCAGTAATGGAGAGTGTTTCTACTATTCATGGGGCAAAAAGGTTAATTTTAAAACATGCTTTTCCTTTAATTATATGATATTATGCTGTATCAAACCATGAGGCAGGGTGGGATATGACACAACCTAATGCAAGACGTTTTCACAAAATTTGCCAGATTTCTGCTGCAGATTTCATGCATTTTTATAGCTATTTCTCTATACAGTCAGGCCCTACAAATGAGAAAGTAGAACTATTTGCTGACTCAATTCTAATCAAGTATATTAGCCAACATCTTATCACTACAAAGCCTTATCCAAAGTAATAATTTACTTTGCTGAATGTTCAAATAAAATTTTGACTCAATCTACAGAAGCACTGCTTTATTCTATAGAAAGAGGAAAATACAGAACATGCTGACACTTTAAGAAAATGAAATCCTTTAACCCTTTTATCCCTGAACTCTTTGTTAACTTTAGCCTGCTTTGAATGTAGCATCACTTACATATTAACTATATAGAGTCACATTTCCCCCACCAAAAGGGAGTGAGAAATTCAAGTTTCAATTCAGTGAGCTTCCTGTGATCTCCACTCATTTGTCTAGGGCTTGTTCCCCTGAAGAAGAAATTCAGAGATCTCAGAAAATCTCTCAGAGACAAGTGATTTCCAGGTAGAGCCCCTTGATTTCCAGGTAGAGCCCCACTGGCCCTTGGGTAGCATGGCTGCTGCAGGAGTCATGCCATCAAAGAAGTCCGTGGACAATGGCCACCCCTGAACCCATACTCATGGGTGGAGAAGTGATACTATTTATGGATGACTTAGTCAGCAATAAGTGAAGATGGGTTCTGCCTTATTTTTATTTTTTGAGGGAGGAAAAAATCTAGCCGAGCTTCTCTGACAATCCTGCTCTACCTGCCTCCATCACCGCTTTTGCTAAACATTTGACCTCACTCCAACTTTCTTACGTTTAAATTGTCCTGAGTAATCAGTGAACACAGTCTTGTAGTGGCCCCTCTTGACACTCTGTACCTCAAAGTAGCACCCTGGAATCCCCATATTCACCACTATCATATAATTATGACATGTTTTGTACAAAGTATGCCTTGTGAGGTATCATTTTAAAAGTCTTAATCTGATGACCATTGATATCCTGTTGGATTATATGTACTATCATTGTATGTGAAGTTATGAAGTATTGCTATATAAGTTACTGAAATATGTTGTGAGGTTGGGAACCCCCCACAACCAGCCTTTCAGTTAAAACAAAGGAGTTCCCATCACTGGCCAGATTGGTGTTAATGGCTCATCAACACCCAATTCACTATCCCGGAGACCTCTTGGAGAAAGCATGCAGGACAGGGGGGCAGACTAAACCACTTCACAGCAAGGATCGTTCTACCATCTGGAAGAAAGTATAAAAGAGGGATACTGACATTGTCACTTGGTCTCTCTCTCTCTCCCCCCACTCCATCTCAACACCTGGAATTACATCTGGAAGACAAGGACTTTGAACTGCGGAAGACTGGTTCCAGGCTGGAAAGTGGTCCGGTCTGTATATTGAGAAACTGTAAGCTGCTTGTACCATCTGTTAGTGTGAAACATTGCTTGATCCAAATCTTGCTTAATCTGTTTAAATTAGAATTTGGACTGCAAAATTATTTTATTTCTTAGGTAATCAACTTTGATTTCTGTGCCTGCTACTTACATTCACTTAACATCTATCTTTCTGTAGTTAATAAACCTGTTTTACATTTTACCTAAAACAGTGTGGTTTTGGTTGAAGTGCTAAGAGAATCTCAGCTCAGGTTTCAAAGGCTGGTGCATGTCCACTTTCCTGTGAAGAAGTGATGAACTTATTAATGAGTTTGCACTGTCCAAGGGAACCTTGATCAGTGCAAGACAGTATATTTCTGGGATGAAAGGCTGGAGAGCTGGGGGGAATTGATTGGAGCCTCTCTGTTGATGGTTCATGAGTGGCAGGGAGATCATTCATTTAACTACATTGGGTGTATCCTTGCCTGTGGAAGGCTGTATAAGTGCAGTGCCTGTCAGAGATGTGTAGCTTGACATTAGCATCACAGTATGAGAGTCAGCCCAGGTTGTTGTGTTTGGAGGGCTCAGCAGTCCCACAGTCCGCGTTACACCCCGGGGACCCCGTTACACCCTCCCCTTCTCAAGTAGTAGGAGAATGTTATTTCTGTGTGAGTACCATTTCTGGGACTTTCCCCTCCACTGATGGTCAGATAGACCTGACCCTATGGAGACACTTTCACAGTGGAACTTTCCCTGAGCACATCCCAAGCTTGGATCCAAGAATGCAGGTTCCCCATATGTGCACTGAGTCTGTCTAGATCTTATGTGGTCACCATAGTACCTCAGCACCTCACTTACATTAATTACTTTCTGCTTACAACACCTCATGATATACAGAAGTATGTTATACCCATTTTAAAGACAGGGAACTAAGGTACAGAGAGATGAAGGCCTGGTTTATTGACTTCAACAAGACTTGAGCATGTGCTTATGTGCACTGATGAATTGGGGGCTAAGTAGAGGGCAGAAAAATTCCACCAAAAGAAGTTTGCAAAGTTGTCAAGAGCAAAACATTTTGCAGAGATGGTTCAATTTCAATGAATTTCTGACAGAATCCTGGCAGGCAGGTTTCTGTTGGGCTCCTGCCTGGCTTTCCACCAGGTCTCCTACCCTGCTCCTTGGTAGCCTTCTATGAAGACTGCTCCAGAGCAATGGAGCAAATTCATGGAGAATTTCTAAATTTTTGGTTTTCATTCCAAATTGGGGGTGGGGGAACCAGATTACAAACTATCCAAATCCTCTGCAAAAGGGAATGATCTTTTTCTACACCAAAGTGACTCACCCCAGGTCACTACATCTGTGGAGGTCTAGGAATTGAACTCAGCTCTAACTAAGTGCTAACCCAGCACCACAACTACAAGACCACCCATCCAACCCGAGTGTGGGTTGTTTTATGTGTTCTAAGGTCATAGATCCTGTCACTTACAATTAAACACACGTATATTCCTCTCCTTAATTTCTGTGTCCTGGTGCTTTTATAATAGCTGCCACACTCCACCCCAGAGAAAGCTGCACTTTGGTGGTGGAGCCCCATCATAGAAACTTTAGCTCAATATAGTTTATAATTCAATGGTTGTTTAATGCAATAATCACTGTCCTCTTAGTGTTACCTTGTGCTCCCCTGTCTGCTTATTATATCCACATATTGTGTCTCATCATATATGGAAATTGTAATATATTTAGACTGGGAGACCCAAAAGCAATGAGACCCTAAGAACTGATATGGGCCTCTCATCATTATCACTATACAAATAATTTAGATTGAAATACAACTTCCATTGTAAATTTAATCTTTAATTGTTCCTAAATTTTCAAATACATTCCTTTTGGTCTTAAACTTTTATTTTTGGTCTATTCCACACATTTATTTTTTGAAAGTTTAAGTAAAATGCATTCAGCCATCTTTGAGTTTTGCATATGAGTTTCCATCATGTTCTGATCTCAAATTTTGCACATGCATAACTCAAACACAACTGAACACATTTTGTTCAAAATTGGCTTATTTTGTAGATCTCACATAGCTCTATGCAGCAAGCTGGGTTAAAAAAAATGGCTCAGTTTAAGGAAAACTGGTTTAAGGTTACAAAGTTTGTATAGGTTTTTCCACATATGCAAAAAAGGATTTACTAATGGGTTTCCTTTGACATTATAAAGGTTAGAATGTTGAATCCTGATTCCTTTTTAATGACTGATCTGTTTTGGATTATACTATTTTTTAACACCACATTTCACCTTTTTCTCAGGATTTGAGTATATTGTGTACCTATTGTGGGTACTGGGATGGGCATGATTAGGCCTGCCCAAAACTAAAGGCCACTTCCAAGTGAGAGGGAGGATCCACTATGCCAAGCTGGCAAATGATTATAGGGGACACCAAATTTGATCATTTCTGTTCTCTATGCAACATACTATGTGTCCAGCAAAAACATGGTTAAAAATATCATCTTTGTTTTTCTTGTAGACACTTATGCATATCTAATTAGTGATTTGTTCCACAAGGTAAATTAGGAAAAATTGGAAAAAGAATGCTTTGCCTTTAAAAATATTAGTGTTGTGTGCTAGAAAATTATTGATTTTAAAATGTTGGTACAAATACAACATCATAGAAATGGAGAAAGGTTATTAAATTATATTGTATGTATTTATACCATCAGATTTCCTATTGCTCTTTTATTATTTTGTGCATTATACTGAGATAATTTATGTGTCACAAGCCAGTTATTTATGTAAAGAATGTTGCATCTAAGTAGAGCAGTTTTGTCTAGTGTTCCAAACCTGACTCTCATTTGCAATTATTTACACCCATTTAACATCCCCTTACAATGAAGTGGTGTAAAGGGACTTTTGTGTTCCAGTCAGGTTCTGTGTTTCATTCCTGACTCTGCCACTATCTCCTTATGTGAGCTTATGCAAGACTCTCAACCTAACTACCCCTCTTCCCAATTTGTAAAATGAGAGTAATAATTCTTAAGTAACTTTGGAAAGTACAGCAAGATCTTTGAACTAAAATAGCTAGTCTTCTTCCAGTGCTGGTCCCTATGTGTTTCCACTGCATGTGTACATGTGATTCATAATGTGATATTGGAAGATTTTTGCTAACAATGCCCTTTAATCCATACCTGCACTCTTCCTTCCCTCCTTCTCTGAACCTACAGTATCAGGGGTGTTGTGGACTGACCACTTCTCCAGTTCCTTTCTACATCTACATGGTCTGTGACAGAACCTCTTCAGTGTCCATGGAGCCGAAACTTCAACTTCTAATCTCTAAATATGTTTACAATATTTACAGATTAGAAGTTGAAGTATAGTATAGAGACTAGTTTAGTTAGTTTAATTTAGTCTAGTTTAGTTAGCTACAATTCACAACCCCTTCCAAGTCCCCTAGCAGGATTTCAGGCTTCAAAAATTGTATCTTATGCCTAGGTCCTTTCTGGTCAGCAACAACCAACAACCAGAGGTGCCTATACTGCCTCAGAGAAGCACATATTTTCATCAAGTGCAGAATCTGTCCCCCTTTCCCAACTGAACCTAGCAAGCACCAGATTGTAGACATAAGGAACATCTGAAGGAGCATGCAATGCGGCATCAATGGTCCATACAGACCCCCTCCTTCCCTTCCCTTACATGATTCTATGATAAACAGCATATTCAGACAATGGGGACCTCCATCCTGGGCCCTGTTTGTGTCACAAGAAAACAGGAAATGCAGGATATGCTGTTCCAATGGCGGATCAAGGTCAGTACACCAGGAACAATATCCTCCTAAACTTGTGAATAAGACATATAACAATATGCTTCCCCCCACCTCCTAGCCTACTTTCACCTTGAGTTTTCAGGAATATCCAGCAGGACAGGGCAGTGATTATCCTCAGTTTTGTTTCCCCAGCTGTAAGCCTTCCCACCCATCAGTATCCAATCCTTCCCAGACCTCTTGACACAGAACATGGACAAGATGACATTCCAACATTTAACCGTCTCTCCATTTCATGCCCCATATTTGGATGGGCATCGAACCTAGAGAAGATGTTTTCGGTAGTCATTAGGAATTGACCAGAAAGAGTTACTTAGCTAAATGTAAGATATATTCATCTAGGTCTCAAGAGCACCAGATGTCCCCAGAAGGATTAGATAATCCTACCATTTTAGACTACCTTTTGCCTGAAAACCCCAAGTCTTTCCCTTAACTCTCTATGAGTACACTTTGTGATTAGCACTTCTCATCATCCAACTGACAATCACTCCATTTTCACCCATCCAGTGACTGTACATTTTCTGAAGGGTCTGGTCTCAACTTTCCCTCTCATAAATAAACCTGCTCCAACATGGAATGTTAACTTGGTCCTATCAGCATTAATTGAGTCCCTATTTCAACCCCTAGTGACACGTTCACTGATGCATTTAGCTGTGAAAGTCATCTTCCTAGTGAACATCACTTCAGTAGAATGGTAGGGGCCCATATGGCTGAGCCACCATACACAATATTCCATGAGGATAATGTTTTATTGAGGCTGCACCCAAGATTCACCTGCCAAGGTAATCTTGAACTTTAACCTAAATCAGATAATACACTTACCCGTGTTATTTCCCCTCTCCCCCCGCCCCCAAAAAAACCCCGAAAAAAACAAAACACATTCTATCAATGAGGCTCCATTCCTTGGACATATGCTGGGCATTGGCTTTCTACCTACAGAGAACAAAATCATTTAGAAAATCATCTACACTGTTCATGTCCTTGGCAGGACAGAAAAAGGGAACAGCTGTCTCTTCTCAGTGACTTTCTAAGTTGATTTCTGGCTATATTCTGCTCTGTTGCCAGTTAGCAAATACTCCGTCTCCACAAGATGTGAGGTTGATATGAAAGGCATTTTGTTTGTTTTTTAAAGCTGCTCTGATACTGTGTACAAATTTGCAACACCCAGGACAGAGACCTGCATAGAGCTACTGACAGGCATCTGGAGAGGGAGTGAAACATCCGGAAAAACTTATCTCCCCCAGTTAGAATAACAAAGGTGGTGACAATATCATAGTGCTTTAGCTCGCATGAAACAGTAGTTAGTTTTAGAATTAATGCTTTAGAGCTGAAAATGCAAAATGGAGGACTCAAGTGGAGTGCCCAGAGGGTTGGTCCTGGGGCCGGTTTTATTCAATATCTTCATTAATGATCTGGAGGATGGTGTGGACTGCACCCTCAGCAAGTTTGCAGATGACACTAAACTGGGAGTAGTGGTAGATACACTGGAGGGTAGGAATAGGATACAGAGGGACCTAGACAAATGAGAGGATTGGGCCAAAAGAAATCTGATGAGGTTCAACAAGGACAAGTGCAGAGTCCTGCACTTAGGACAGAAGAATCCCATGCATTGCTACAGACTAGGGACCAAATGGCTAGGCAGCAGTTCTGCAGAAAAGGTTACAGTGGACAAGAATCTGGATATGAGTCAACAGTGTGCCCTTGTTGCCAAGAAGGCTAACAGCATTTTGGGCTATATAAGTAGGGGCATTGCCAGAAGATTCAGGGATGTGATCATTCCCCTCTATTCGGCATTGGTGAGGCCTCATCTGGAGTATTGTGTCCAATTTTGGGCCCCACACTACAAGAAGGATGTGGAAAAATTGGAAAGAGTCCAGCAGAGGGCAACAAAAATGATTAGGGGACTGGATCACATGACTTATGAGGAGTGGCTGAGAGAACTGGAATTGTTTAGTGTGCAGAAGGGAAGAAGGAGGGGGGATTTGATAGCTGCTTTCAACTACCTGAAGGGGGGTTCCAGGGAGGATAGATCTAGACTGTTCTCAGTGGTACCAGATGACAGAACAGGAGTAATGGTCTCAAGTTGCAGTGGGGGAGGTTTAGGTTGGATGTTAGGAAAAACGTTTTCACTGGGAGGTGTTTGGGGGCTTATTCCTTCACCCACTTACTTCCCTGGTCCTTCTCGCATGAACAGAGAGCAACAATACCCGAAGTCCAAAGGTGCGAACAATTTGATGTTTATTGGGGTGAACTTCCAGCAAGCATGATTCCAGTTTCCTTCCTTAGTGTCCCCCTTCCCAGCTCTGACACCACATAGACTTACACCTGTGTCCCTGTTCCCATTCCTGCCCTTAGCCAAACATGATTCCAATTTCCCCACTCCCATTCCCTGTTCCCATTTCCCCCTTTAGCAAAACATGATTCCAATTTCCTTACCCCCATTCCCTGTTCCCATTTCCCCCACCCAGACACCCATCCCCCACTCCCACCCACTCACTTTCTGGTTGACTGCAGACTATATAGTAAAACTTGAGTTCTGCTTAGCTATACCCTAACCAATCATTTTCCTGAAATTTAACTAACCAATCCTAATATATTGTAACATGATTATGTAACCAATTATATCCCACCACCTTAATTAGTTTACACCCAGCAAAATTAATTACACAGCAGACAGGAACAATCACAGAACCAGACAGAGATTATACAGACAAACAATAGCAAAGTGGGAACTATAATGACAAAACAATACAGAAGTGAGGATTTCACATCCCAGCGATTGATAAGTGAGTTCGTGCCAGACAGGATGCTATCAAACTAAATTTCCTTTTACATCTTCTAGGCACTTCCCTTTCTCTGGAGGTGATAGGAACTATCAGGACAGGATTGTATTCCTAACAGCCCAATAGCACCTTATTTCAATGTGACTAGTTTGGAACGTGAGGAGGTGACCATTCGCTTCCCAGCTTATGGCTGCTTCTGCTGCATAGCCAAAGGCCTTAGCCTAAGAACAGGGCCTCAGACTGTCACAGTAAGAGAAGGCCCTTACACTGGCAGACAGTGATTTTGATTCTTTCTTTTATACCTCTAACTAGCCAAGTGATAAGAATACACCTAAATTCTTCGAGTACAGGAATTTACCGACAGGCTTGAATATCTATATCCTAACAGGAGGGTGGTGAAGCACTGGAATGGGTAACCTATGGAGGTGGTGGAATCTCCTTCCTTAGAGGTTTTCAAGGTTAGGATTGACAAAGACCTTGCTGGGATGATTTAGGAGGGGATTGATCTTGCTTTGAGCAAGGGGTTGGACTAGATGACCTCCTTAGTTCCCTTCCAACCCTGATAGTCTATGATTCTATGACTCAGATCAAATCAACCAATAACAGATAAGAAATAGGGGTGAAATAAAGTTCTTCAGGTATGACTCAGCTCACTCCAAAATACCTGAAGGGAGGGGAAAGGAGGAGGTTCAGCTCAAGTGAGAGGCAAGACTGATTGGCTGATCAGTTGCCACCCACACAGGGAGCACCCGTGCCTGTGTTCAAGTGCAATCCACCTTACCCATTCTGTGATCTTTTGGCCAGCACTCACAGGATGTCAGTGTTAAATAGTAGATGCTTCATTGATGCGTAATGTTATAGTGTTCTCTTATGCATATTGTGATAGACTTAGATGAGTTGGGTACAGGAGTCTGGTCGAAGGCAAATATACTGGCCACTGGATGAATAGTTTTCTGTTTCCTGAGTGACCAGAGCGGGGGCTGCGCTATAGCAATCAGGAACCTGCTAGAATCTGTTATGGCAGGCAGACTAATCAGGACATCTGGTTTAAAAAGGACCTCCCATCAGTTAGTGGAGGGCGTGCAAGGAGTAGGGAGTGAGAAGGCGTGCTGCTGGAGGACTGAAGAGTACAAGCGTGATCAGGCTTCAGGAGGAAGATCCTGCGGTGAGGATAAAGAAGGTGCTGGGGGGAGGCCATGGGGAAGTAGCCCAGGGAGTTGTAGCTGTCATGCAGCTGATACAGAGGACATTGTAGACAGCTGCTATCCACAGGGCCCTGGCCTGGAACCCGGTGTAGGGGTTGGGCCTGGGTTCCCCACATCCAGCCCAACTCCTGATTGGACACAGGAGGAGTTGACCTGGTCTGTGAGCAACACCAGACGGAAAGGTCTAATTTGGAAAGGGGTCTGGCCTATCTCCAACCCACTAGGTGGGACAACAGAGACTGCGGAGATTGTTCTCCCTTTCTCCCATGCTGGACAGCGATGAGGTTAGCTGAGTGAATGGCAGGTTTGAGCATCTAGCAGAAGCGGCCAAACTGAGGGCTGTCGTGAGCAAATCCTTCAAAAAGCGCAGTACCCACAAAGGCAGAGGAGGAACTTTTTCACAATATGTATAGAAGTTTTGCATGTTACATTGTAAGAGGTTTAGTATGGCATTGTAGTAAGGCTTCATGTATGTATGAAGGGTCTCTGTGTACCATAAGTATTACATTGTAACTGCTGTATAGTCTGTGTATCTTGTGTATTTTATTCTATTTGCACTGCTTTAGTGTATAATTTCTAAATGAGGTGAGGTATTTCCAGTAGAGACAGGGAAGTGTTAGTACCATTATACAAGGCACTAATACAGCACTCCTCATCTGGAGTATTCTGTGTGCAATTCTGGTTTATGATGTTTAGGAAAGATGAATTCAAATTGGAACAAGTGCAGAGAGAGGCTACTAGGATGATCTGAGGAATGGAAAACCTACCTTATGAGAGGACATTCAAAGAGCTTGGCTTGTTTAGCCTAACCGAACAAAGGCTGTGAGAGATATGATTGTTCTTTATAAGTACATTCAGAGGGATAAATACCAGGGAGGGAGAGGAATTATTTAGGTTAACACCTAAGCACTTTTTTTGACACAAGAACAAATGGATATAAACTGGCCATCAACAAGTTTAGGGCTTCAAATTTGATGAAGGTTTCTAACCATCAGAGGAGTGAAGTTCTGGAACAGCTTTCAAGAGGAACAGTGGGGGTAACTGGCTTCAAGACTAAGCTTGATAAGTTTATGGAGGGGATGGTATGATAGACTGCCTAGAAAGGTATATACCTGATCTGCAACTGCTAGTAGCAAATATCCCCAATGGCTGGTGATGGGATACTAAATGAGGAGGGCTCTGAGTTACTACAGAGAATTCTTTCCTGGTGTCTGATTGTTGGGTCTTGCAAATGCTCAGTGTCAAACTGACTGTCATATTTGGGATTGAGAAGGAATTTTCCCCTGTCAGATTGACAGAGACCCTGATGTTTGTTGCCTTCCTCTGCAGCATGGGGCAGGTTTAAATTAGTGCAAATGGTGGATTCTCGGGAACCTGAAGGCTTTAAATCATAATCTGAGGACTTCAGTTACTCAGTCGGAAGTCTGGCCTTCAGGTCAATGTTCTGTTGAGAGATGCCTGGAGCCAGAAGTAGGAACAATACTATTTTATACATATAAAAGAAAATGTTTATAATATATTTTTACTAGTTAGTAATTACCTGATACTGTAAGACTTCACACGCAACTTTGCGGTAGGTAAAATATGTTGAACAAAGAACAGACTCCCTCACTTTAGAGATTACAATCTAATTGCATGGTTTGTTACAGTGAACAAACACAAAAGATAAAGTGGCATGTGGTCTTAAGGCTGGAATGATTTTAGGAATAGATAGATTTTCAGTAGTTTAAGAAGTAGAGGGGAGAGGGTGCTTTTCTCTAAACTAATGAAGCTTAAGAATTTGCCCTTTTCATTTTATGTGTCCCAAAAAATTGGGAAAAAATGGATCAACATAAGGATTATTTGAGAGCAGATTCTGTGTGCAGGAATCAGTACAGTGTATGTAAGCCAAAGAAAGTAAGCAAATATTGTTTCAGATGTCCTTCCATATTTGCAAAAAGAAAAGGAGTACTTGTGGCACCTTAGAGACTAACCAATTTATTTGAGCATGAGCTTTCATGAGCTACAGCTCACTTCATCGGATGCATACCGTGGAAACTGCAGCAGACTTTATATACACACAGAGATCATAAAACAATATGAAATAAATTGGTTAGTCTCTAAGGTGCCACAAGTACTCCTTTTCTTTTTGAGAATACAGACTAACACGGCTGTTACTCTAAAACCTTCCATATTTGGTGTAATAATACTTAGCATATATAGGGTTTGGTCATGCAAATTGCTCAGTGCCCTCGAATTCTGTTTGTAGTCCATGGGAATTGAGAGTCCTGAGCATCTTACAGGATTGGGTCTACACAGAACTTTTCTGCAGAGATGGTCAAAACGTTCCCATTTAAACACATTTTTAAAATAGTTTTTTTGATCAAATGGAAATTTTCATAAAAACATTTTCTCTTTTGTTAAAATCTTCCAGTTTATCAACTAACCTCTCCCCATTGATGATGGTGAGGATGATATTGATAATAATAATGTTGTCTTTGTCAAAACATTTTGTGAGGGGGAGGGGGAAATAATTTCCTGACCACTACTGACTACATTTTGTCTACAGATCAAAATTAGATCTGGTGATAAATTTGAAATTGTCTTGTAACAAATCCTGATATTTTTATGTTTGTTTTTAATCCTGAATCAAGATGAATAATTAAAATATTAAAAATAGAAATACAGACATATTTTGTGGAATAGACACTATGGAAAAATATTGATTCAGAAATATCAGAAAATTTCAGTTTATTGACCTGAATTAAAATATTTCATTTTGGGTAAATTTTACATTAACTTGTGTCTGCCAGAGCTGCCCTAGTGCCTCCTGGGACTTATCATTTGAGTGCCTTGTTATCCTCATGATTTTGGGGGTAGCTGATCAGCTCAGACTTTCTGTCTCATGGTGTGCTGCTGTCGTAGAGTTCCCAGGATGTGCTGTGGCAGTTCATCCACAAGGGAAACCAGGATGAGAAATGTAATCCAGACAGAAAGCCCAGCTCACCGAGTAAATTGGGAGCTTGAGGCACCAGAACCACAACTCTGTTGAGGGACTGCAGCAGTTTAGGCAGATTCAGATTAATGTTGAACTCACCTGCAAATAAAAAAATTGATTCAGTTTGACAAACTGAAATCTTTTAAGTGAGGTTGGCCAAACCCAAAATGGAATATTTTAGATTTTCCCAATGGAAATTTGGGTGATGGGGGTCAAATGGCAAAATGAAAATTTTCCCACATGTTTGTTTGTTTTTGGTGGAAACTGCATTTCCCATCCAATAAAGCCTTTCAACAGAATTTCCAACCAGCTCTAATCAAAATGATTTATAAGGGAAGATAATGTTAATTTCAATTTATGACAGGCATTTGTATAAGACAGCACTAAAAATCACTCTCAGAATATTAGATGTTATAATGGGTGCCAAGGTGCTGGGGGTGGGTGGGCAGGGAACATTACTAATGGACTGCTGAAGGGCCTGAGGAGGGGGCAGCCTGCCCTAGGACAGAAGAAAGGTATCAGACCACAACTTGTCCCCTCCTTCTCCCCCCCCAAAAAAAAAGTTCAACAATTTTAATGTGTGAGGGAGTGGTTGGAAGGGGCTATTCTTTGGTCTAAGGTGAAAGGTGGCAGCTAGATAGGCAGCTAAAGGAGGAGTCATTAAGTGATGGGAGGTAATGGAATGTCCCCCATGTAGTGCTAATAGACATGTTTCTGGCTGCTGTCCCTTGTAGAACTAGAACCCAATCTAATTTCAGCTCGGTTCATAGTTCTCAATGAGCATTTCAAGAGCCTGGTGATAAGTCTTTTTATGGACTGCCTCTATGGAATACTCTTCATTTTAATATTTGGCCAGAGATGTTCGTGACATCCTACAGAACAAGACTAAACTACTTGTTTTCCTTTTGGTGGATGATGGCTTTGGGGGATGTGTGTTATTTTTTGTTGGGTTCAGGGATTCAGTTGTTTGCTAGGGTCTGAGTGTCTACTGCAATACACCTTTTGCAGTCATCTTACTCTGTACAAATTTCAAGGACTACCACTCTGATTTTGAAGAATCAAGTCCCTGGTATCTATTGGGCCAAGATGTGTATTTTTAATTTATGGTAAAAATATTTTGTTAAACATTCTGAGAACTTCAGGTATGGTGCTTACTTTTTGGGTTGTAAAAATATACCAAAAAATAAAATAAAATAAAAATAAAAGGAGTTCAGTCTCTTTCTGTGTGTGGGCGGGCGAGGAGGTGGGTATTTTTGTTGTTGTTGTTGTTGTTGTTTGGGGGTTTTGTTGTTATGGTTGTTTTTTGGTTTTTATGTTTTATTTGGTTTTGGTACTGCATTACATTATCTGTTGCTGTGGAAACACAGAACATGATGTAAACGGAGACAAAAATAGAGAACGAGAGTTGAAACAACTTTAAAATGTAGAAAATGGAGTTTTACCCAGTTTACCTGCTTACCCCTGTAGGTTTAATTTCTTAAAATAGGCAATAATCATTATTACGATACCATGAAAGTGAGAAATTCCATGATTTCAATACCAGGTTTTCTTTTTTAGTAATTTCCTACACACACTTTCCCCTCATTTGGATCTTCTTCTTATCGTTGCTAATTAACTTCAGAATACTACTACCTTTTTAGTGCAGTTACATTCTGGCATGAAAGAATCTAATTGCAATTTGCACAATTGGGATATTTACTTCATAATCCAGATTTTATTTAATCAGCGTTTACTAAATGAACAGTATGTAAAGTCCCTCCCAAGCCTAGGATTTTGAATTAACCAATAAACTATGCTTTAGTTGTCCCTTGAGGTAGTCAGCTTTTTTTAGTGAATAAGGAGTTCTCAAACAAGCTGTATAATTATCCCCAGGAAGCGAGAAGTTAATCCCATTCCCCGACCCAGTTGTGCTAGCTGCTGTACAAACACAGATTAAAAAGACAGTCCTGCCCCAAGGATCTTACAATCCAAGCATAAGGCAACATGTTCTTATAAACAGATGGGAGAACAGAAGGAAATAATGAGACAATATTGGGCAGCATGACAGGCAGTCGTCTCTGCACACCAAGAACCTGGCCATTGTAAAATAACTGCAAGGGAGGCTAGCACAGTACTGCCGACTTCTGGATAGAGTTCAAAAATTTGGGTCCAGTCCTACTCAGGAGTTCAAAAATCATGAGAGAAACCTCCCACCAATCATAAATTGTCTTAAAAGGCATGTGATTAAAAAAAAAACAAACAAAAAAAACCCACTATATTCCGGGAGGAGAGAGGGAGGGAAGCAGGTGTTTGGCTTCTGAGTTTTGAACTCTTTATGAGAAGCTTCCTGGCAATCATTTCTGTGTGTGTGTGTGTTTCAGGATGAAAATTCTGCCTGACATGAACACACACAAATGGAAAAGGAGCTCTTGTCTCAGTCATTGGAATGTCACTTCCACACTCAGCATTTCCATATTTTTACCAATTCTTGCAGTTTTATCACAAGTCTTTTTCCAGAAAGCCCCAGCTCCTGGTGTTACGAGATTACATGAGAATCTCAGCTCAGGTTCTCTCGCCCCTTCCCCTCCCACGCTTGTATCGCCCCCTCCCCCCCCGTAAGTTTCTAGCCTTCAAGGTGGCAGAGAAAAGCCTGACAAAATGCCAGAATGTACCCTATGGGCTCAAAGCAGAACTAGTCCCCACATCATTTAAAAGCTCATAATTTTTAAGCCAGTCCTGTGAGTTTTTTGGAGGGGAGCAGACTGATGGCATTTGTAGGCCTGGTACCAGCAGTACTTTTTCCCTCCATGAGCCCCTGGTACACTTCAGCCATCTACCTCACATCAGTTAGTAATTCAGTGATGTATGTTGGGAGGAGGCAGTAGGCCCCAGCAACAGTTGCCTGAAAATAGCAAAGATAAGGCTTGGGATGAGGGCGGGGGAGGGGGGGAAAGCATCTCAGAGAGGGTACAGGTAGGGAGGTCTACCAGAAAGAAGTGTATGTGGAGTGTACAAACACCATGTTTATATCCACCACTACTTGTTGGACAAGATCTAAGGTCTGTGGCCTTGGTTAGTTGTCATGATTTTCAGTGGGATTAGGGCTCCTACCGGAACCTTTTACAGTGCTCTGCTTTTCTGTAGCTTATCTGAAGTGGTGAACAGTGTCTTATTCCCCCTTTAACAAGTTATTAATGATTTATTTATTTATTATATGGATTTTGTTTGTGAGCTCCTCTGTGCTTCTACTGTTCATTCCCTTGTATTCATGAAGCACCTAGTATGCAAGTGTTACAAGAAACAAATAATTTATCATAACAGCATCTAGCCCTTATATAGTGCCTTTCATCTGTACATCTCAAAGTATTTTAAAAAGGAGGTAATCATCCCTTTCCACATAGTACAGATTGGGAAACTGTGATACAGAGGTGACTTCTCCAAATCAAGGTCACCCAACAGGCCACTAGCATAGACAGGAATAGAACCCACATCTCTGGAAACCTGTGCACTATCCATTGGGGCACACTGTCTTCCCATTACTCCACTAAGGGAGTAGGCCTGCAAAATGAGTTGGAGAAAATGGAGGCGGAATGCATAAAACCAAACCATTATATATGGTCAAAAGAAAAAGTCTAAACATGGACTGCAGTTTCCCAAATGTTTAAGCACTTCCAATCTCTTAACTTCAGCTACTAAAATTTCTACTGGTTCCTAATCTCTATCATCCTACTCCTTTGGAGTTCTTGTCTGAAATAAATCCAAAGCTTCTGCTGAAGTATATTAATACAGCAGAATACCCATGCTGCTTCTGTTCCTGCTGACTAATTATTGCTGCACCTGTGATCCCTCAAATTAGTCACAGCTGGGCTGGATGGAGCCTAATAGCAACCAATTGTCAGAAAGTAGCTGTCAGATTCAGTCTCTCCTGCTGGATCAAGTTGGAGAGGGAATAGATACAATTCTCCCTTCTGCTTCCAAGATAAGGGATTCTACAGGCATCATCTTGGGGGAGGGGGGGACAAATTAAACTACAGATTTCTTTTCTTTTTCTTCCAACTGTAGCTAAGATGCTGCCATACCGTATGACTTAATTAATCCCTTAAATATAGTAATAAACAAGGTTCCAAAGCCAGCATTCTGCAGCAGCAGAAAGAAAAAAATAGCAATAGTTTAAATACCTTTCATAGATCATTCATATGACTTTTGCTCTCACATGCACGCGCACACATTCACTCTGTAGAGAGCTAACTAAAAATAAAAAGGAATGTTCCCAGGGCCTTGGGTAGGGTTAGGAATATTGCTTCTTTTTCTTGACTTTCAAATGTTCTGATTTCAGGGAACTTAGAAACATACATATTGTTTGCCTTTCCACCATGGATTCAAAGAATCTCCAGTGGGCTGGGGAAAGATCTGTATAGAAGTTCTAGCCTGAAGAAGAGAGATTTTTAGGAAGAAGATGACTTCTCTTATTTTAGTTAAAACTGAACAAGGAACTTAGAGGAAAATGTCTTTTCTGAGCTTCTGTGCCACTGCCAGACTACAGGTGTGTTATCAAAGAAGTAAAAAAAAATGGCAAGAAAACTCATTCCTTACCATGCTCTCCCCTGAAAGCCTTATTCCTCAGACTCCTAGAGAAGTGAAAGAAGAAATAACTTACAATAGTAACAATAGATCTAAGTATGTTTATTGTGCTGCTTTAATGCTACAAGGAACAATCTGTGGTATTTCAATCACATAAAAACAAAGCATAAATATAAGATAAGAATTGAGCCACCTAACGGGGGGGGGGGGGGGGGGAGGGGGAAGGGGGGAGAGAAAGTGTCCTTGCCAGCACATCTGCAATCAGACCCAAGAGGTGAGTGTGTATAAAAAACCCTGATCTCTGATTAGTCTGAGCTCGCCCATTGCAAACTAACCTACCACTGGTCATGAAAGGTAAAAGCAAGGAAATACCCACTAAATTAGTGGTCTGAGCTGCCCCATTATATGCCATCATATTGTTGTGGTCATGGCAACATCCCAATCATGTTGTGAGAAGTACTAGATAGAAGGATAGTTCCATGGACTACCTAGGAAGGTGAGTTTATATCTACCCTTGGTTCTCACAGGACCGGTGGGAATATCCATCCCCAGCATTTCCTTATTTTAGATAATTTATTGCTTAAATTGAATAACAGGAAAAAGGTAAAATGAAAAAGAAAAGAAACAAAATAAGCATATCCAATTAATAATTAAATGAGTTAATATGTAGATTAATTGGATGACTTAATCAAGTAAATCACTATATTAGACAATCCCGATAAGAATTAACAATCTGGGAGATGGCATTCCGTTTAGATATCAGCCCAAATATTGGGCCATTAGGCTGTTTATTTTAACTTGTACTCCTGTCAGAATCTTTGTACAATGGGGAGCACACCAAGCTGCTAAATTCTACCAAATTGAGAAAAAAAAAACTATTTGAAAATTCCTTAATATAATAAATAGATGTTAATTACAAAGATAGCATAAAAGTAGAAGTGAAATCATACAAAAATAATCACTCACACTTTTTTGTCATTATGTATACATAGGAAAGCCCCTTATTCTAAAGACATCTGCTTTTTACACTTTGATGCTCAGTGGCTTAACTTGGCACAGAACCTCTAGCACAAACATCTAGGGAGAATCAAAAATGTTTTACTTTTAAAATCATGGTCTGAGGATTCAATTTTTTGCTAGACAGTTCTCTGGGTCTCACAATGTTATGGGGAAGTAGTCCTTTCCTGTGTAGTAAACTTTTAAGTGGATTTTGTTTCTGAAAGCAATTTAATGTTTGCTGATAACTATGATTGGTGCTTTGTCAGTGTTAGCTTTTAAGCTTTGTTCTGGTCTGCTTAATTTTTTGAAATAACTTATTTGATTAAGTGATGCCTTACCACCAAGAACGTGGCTGGCTGTGTGCTGATAGCTGATCTCTCTCTCTCTCTCTTTCTTTCTTTCTTTCTTTTTTTTTTTATGTACGGCTTGTGCTTTTTGCACTTGCTTGGTCTTGGTCTTATTTTATCATTAGAATTATAAATTTGTAGTTCAGATTCAAACCTAATTATTTTTCTTTCTCTCTCTTTTTTAGGCTGTCTCCTAAGGAACATTAGCAGGCTCAACACCAGACCTATCTGTTCAGATAAAGCTGGTCTTTGGGAGGAGGAAGGTGGCTCTGGTTTGTTACCTAATCCATTCCTAGCACGTTGAGTTAGTTATTCTGTGGGAGTAACCTTGTAGGAGTTGAATGCCTGCTTGGGGAAAAAAAGGTCACTATTAAATATATGGTGTACAGGTTAGATAGTAAATGTAATGGAATTAACTGCAGAGGCCCTGATCCATCAATGAACCTTGTTTGGACGCATCCCTGCATCTGAAATGGAATCCCATTGATTTCTGAGGCCCTTTAAGAGTATGGGAGCAAGCCTATGATGTACACAGTTCCCCCTGCATTGCAGAGCATCTGAAGTCAGTGAGGTAGAGACACTGTTTAGAGTAGTCTCCACTTATTCAGGAATCAGTTGTAGGGTAAGGTAAAAGCTCCAAAAGAGCCACTGAGTAGTGAGTGTAGAGGTAGCATCTGCTGCCAGCTCCCCATATCTATTTGTTGTTTTGGCTAGAGTAAAGGTTTCGTGTCACAAATTATCACCGATACAACTTTCACTGACGTGAATGGAAAGATTCTGGTTGACTTTAATGGGATTTGGATCAAACCCCATGGGGGGATAAAGACCTATGTCAGTATCTAGTTAATAGGGGACACACAGACCATTTGAGATTAGCATCACAAAATGATACTAGCAGGATCAGCAACTAGAATTAGCAGACAGAGGACTGGTGGTCTAGAAAAGGGGGTAAACGATGAATGAAGCAACACTTAGATTAAAGATTAAACAAAAAAATGAACTACAGAGGGGACCCAATAATAAGGGTACACTAATGGTCAGCACAAAGACAAATGAAATATAATGCAAATAGCAAGTATTAATTTGAAATACTCATAGACATTGCTGGGCTTAAAATCATCTGTAATCAGTCAGGTAACAGACATGAGTTTCATTGTCATTTTCATTCTCCAAAAACATCTACTCATTGCACAGAGATAGTCACAAGAGCTGACAAAATGTTTGGATTTATGAAATCTTAACAGGTAATGCTACTAAAAATATTAAAATGCCATTATGAAAATCACTGATCCATTTTCCTGGTTAACTATTTTCCATGCTGGTCACCTCATCTCATAAAAAGTAAAAGTAAGAAAAAAGGTGACAAAATGGTTAAAGGTACGGAAAGACTTTGATATGTTGAGACTGCAGAATATGGGCTGTTTAATTCAAAGACACGTAAAAGAGGAGTTAATAGAGATCTACAAAATTAATGGTATGGATAAGGTAATACAAGCATTCCTAATTTCACTTTCTCAAAATACAAGAACAAGAGATTTTTAATAAAACCTAAAGGTATCAAATTTAAAATAAAGAAATTGACCTGTGGAACTCATTGACACATGACATTGATGAGGCAAACAGCAGAGCTAATCAGATGAAAACTTTCTTCATTGGAATTTGTCAGTTTGTCAAAATCAAAAGTGCCTGGAGACAAAGTGCTGAAGGAAACCATTTGAATGAACTCATAGCGTCTTATCAACCCATGCTTTTTCATGGCTTCCTGATTGCTCAGCACCCTGCCTGGTGGCCTGAGAGGGAGCTGAGAGCCTAGAAGCCAGAAAGCCTTGGAATTCCAGCTCCCAGGCTCCAGTTCCTCAGCAGCCTGGTCTCACAAGGATATTTTGACACAGCAATTAAAGACATGTGGCTGGCCTAGATCACTGACTCAGGATTGTGGGGCTTGGGCTGTGGAGCTGTTTAACTGTAGTGTAGATATCCAGTCTCAGGCTGGAGCCTACGGTCTGGGATCCTGCAATGGGGGAAGGTCCCAGAACTAGGGGTTCCTCTCAAGCTCAAATATCTACACTGAAATGTTACACCCTGCAGCCCAAGTCCCACGAGCCCAAGTCAGCTATTGCTATGTAGACAGCTATTGCTAATTGCTATGTAGGCATATCCCTAGGGTCCATGGCTCCAGGACAATCTGCCATGTGGACAGCCACTGAATCAGGGACCCTAAGGCTTCCAGGGCCCTTAGCTCTAGGGCAGCCTTCCAGGCAGACTGCCTTGGAGTCAGAGACTTTCATGGAGAATGTCAACATTTTGGGTTTTTGTCATTCAGAACAAAACCAAATTTTGAAATAAGTAAATCCTCTATGACAGGGAATTTCCTTTCTCTGCTGGGCACCAGCCAGAAGTTCCGAAGGATTCAATAAAGGATTGGACATTATATGGATAGTGAGAACATGGATAGCTACATTAGATATGATTTTTAGAAGGAACGTGCACCTTCATGATTTAGGACATAACCCGACTAGTAAACTGATGGGGATTAGAAAAAAGCTCCCCTTATTGGTAGATTGTGCCATAATTGTCCATCATGGGTATCACTATAATTTCCTTCTTCTTGGTGAGATGAATCAGTGGTCTGATCAGGTATGTCAGCTCTTGATTGCTGACATTGATACTAACATGTCCACCCCAGCAATAACAGGTCACTTATCTGACAAAGATGGAAGTGTGGTATGGAAGAAAAATTGCCATTTCTCATCACAGAAAAATGAAATAAAAGGATGCCTAATTTATTTTTCAAAATAAGGGTCTGTGTTACTTTGAAAGTGGTACAATATCTTTACTGAATTCACCAGAAATGTGTGTCACAGTTCCCAAGGTAACTGCATTTCTAAGCCTTTTGTGGCTTGCTTGAGAACACTGCTCTCAGACCTATAGTCAGCTCCTTTCTTGGGTCAGGAACCCAACTTCTTCTATGGGGACTTAGTCTGCAATTCCTCCTGCTTTTCACTATGATCACTTTAGCAAGTTGAAGTTTAATTCAGCACCTGCTGTCCTGTTCTCACTCAGGGGAGGAAACAGTGTTGGCCATAAGAACAGCCATACTGGGTCAGACCAAAGGTCCATCTAGCCCAGTATCCTGTCTTCTGACAGTGGTCAATGCCCCAGAGGGAATGAACAGAACAGGTAATCATCAAGTGCTTCATCCCATCACTCATTCCCAGCTTCTGGCAAACAGAGGCCAGGGACACCATCCCTGCCCATCTTCGCTAATAGCCATTGATGGACCTATTCTCCATGAATTTATCTAGTTCTTTTTTGAACCCTGTTATAGTCATAACTTTATAAAGCAAAGTATTGATTCACAGAAGCTTTATGGTTTTCGAGATATATTTTCTCTGTAAAGAGATTATAGGCATACCTGGCAAGCCAAGTATCACCCATCTTCCACATGGTGATCCTGGCAGGTTTCAAAGTCCTGCAAATCTTTTCTGAAGAGTCTGACCCTCCTGTCCAGCCTCATGCCAGTTCTTGGATCAGGCGATAGTGACTCCTCCTCGGTATCAGGCTGGTCTCCATTTTTTCTTTTGTAGCCTTCTTCAACCATTGTAAGCCAAGATATGCAATTTCCTGGGGGGTGGGGGTGCACCTCTCCAGATTCTTCTAACTACCTAGGGATTTGCTTTCAAGGTTCAGTTTTCAGCATGGAAAGAGGTAAATAGTGGTGTCCCCCAGGGATCTGTAGTGGAACCAGTGCTGTGCAAGTTATTCATAAATGATCTGGAAAAAGGGCTAAAGAGTGAGATGGCAAAATTTGCAGATTATACAAAATTACTCAAGATAGTTAAGTCCAAAGCTAACTGACAAGAGTTACAAAGGGATCTACAAAACTGGGTGTCTGGACAAGAAAATGGCAGATGAAATTCATTTTTGATAAATGCAAACTAATGTGCATTGTAAAACATAATCCCCAAAGTGATGGGGTCTAAATTAGCTGTTACCACTCAAGAAGGAGATCTTGGAGTCACTGAGGATAGTAGTCTGAAAACATCTGCTCCGTGTGCCGTGGCAGTCAAAAAAGCAAGCAGAATGTTAGGCATCAGTAGGAAAGGAATAGATAAGACAGGCAATATCATAATGCAACTAAATAAATCCATGGTACATCCACTCCTTGAATATGGTGTGCAGTTCTAGTCTTTCCATCACAAAAAAGATACTTTAGAATTGGAAAAGGTACAGAGAAGGGCAAGAAAAATTATTAAGAGTATGGAACATGTTCCATACAAGGAGAGATTAAAAAGAGTATGACTGTTCATCTTAGAAAAGAAGCTACTAAGGAGGGATATGACAGGTCTATAAAATCATGTATGATATGGAGAAAGTACATAAGGAAGTGTTTTTTACTACACTATATAACAGAAGACCAGCAGTCATCCAAAGAAATTAATTGCCAGCAGGTTTAAAAAAACAAAAACAAAAAAGGAAGTACTTTTGCACACAATGCACAGTAAATCTGTGGAACTCTTTGCCAGGGGATGTTGTGAAGGCCAAAAGTAAAACTGGGTTAAAATAGGTAAATTCATGTAAGATAAGTTCATAAATGGCTGTTAGCCAATATGGTCAGAGATGCAACCCCATGCCCTGCGTGTCCCTAGCCTCTGACTGCCGAAAGCTAGGCATGGATGACAGGGGATGGATCACTCAAAGATTGCCTTTTCTGTTCATTCCCTCTGAAGCACCTGGCATTGGCCACTGTCGGTAGACAGAAAACTGGGCTAGATGGATCATTGGTTTGACCCAGTATAGCCATTCTTATGTTCTTTTTTGTTTGTCTTGTCTCAAAACAGAAATTAACCCCTTCACATCCAGTGGGTATCAATCCAAAGGCAAAGAAAGTGAGTCTCTCAGTTTTTTCATAAAAATATATCAGAATTTTCCCGTTCTCCACAGTATGTTCTTTCACAGATATTCACCACTTTACGCATAACAAACACAGATTCACTGTTTGCATTAATGGCATCAAAAGGCACTCATATTCCAAGGTGATAAACATGGTTTAATACTGAGAAACACAGATGGACAATGACCATTTTATCCAATATTACATATTAAGATCCAGATTTTTTGATCCTTACTCCTCTTGGCAAGTGTGTACCCATTTGAGTGAGCTCATAGGATTCAAGGGAGGAATTACTAGTGTAAGTAAGAGCTCACCAGTATACGGATTCTAAAAAAATCTGGTCCTCAGGCATCTAAGATGCAAGACGACAAGTGAATTATTCTACTTGAATAGAAACAAATAAAATAAATGGTTTTGAAGACTTTTCAGAGCTCAAACTTGGAAGTCAGGAAATAACTTTCAAGAATATTCCAAAGAAGCGTGTGATAAACTGTGTGAAACATGAAGTCACTAAAGAATTACAAGGTATATTGGTGTAGTTCCCTGAATGGGGAAAAAAGGACATCTGCTGTGAAACATAGCCCAGCAAATACCTTAGAAATTTTACAAGAAATGTCTAGTTCTATCAGCAAGAGAAAAACTTATCAACTACAGAGTAAAAACTGTGTGCAAATAAGAATATATCCATAGAGAAAATAGTTTAAAACTTATTTGGCAATAAAATGCATTTATAAAAGGCTGTTGTGATGGAAAGCATGCTCCACATTTGAGAAATAGAAATCATAAATGAGTGCCTAGGACTGCTACAAATAACTACTTTTCAGCCACTGACCCTTTCAGATGCAATGGCTTGAAATTGTAGTTATCAGAATGAATAACATTTGGTGATTATGTACCATGAAACCATGTCAAAGAATACTGATCACAGCTCTGAACCAGCCAAAACACAAATGCTAGAGTTTGGCCTTTCAGGCATGTGACTATGTCTCAGAATGATAGACAAAAACTCCCACTGACTTCAAAGGGGACAGGTTTGACCCCAGAGTGGAACAGTAAAAAGAGGAGAGAAGAAATCTCCAAATGAGGGGAGATCCATTATTCTGATTTACCAAACAATCTCAGAGCCTCAGTTTCATAATTAGAGTTGGCTGAACATTTTGCAAAGAGGAATTCCAGGCAAATAGGAGAGGCTAACAGTAGAGTTTCTGAAGGAGTTAGTTTTTCAGGGACGGTAGGAGCTTTTTCTCCAGGACAGTTGTACATAAACTACTACGATGGCCAGTGATGGATCAGTCATTGGTACCCGCAAGGGATGTTCAAGATGTTCCATTTTCTGCCTGGAGATAGTGCCTTCCTGTGCATGAAGAGCAAGCTACAGATTAGCCATGATTGTTATGAATTTGTTCCTTCTGTTATTGGAATAAGAGGCCTGCAGGGACAAGGTGGGAATTTCGAGACTCCAGCTGGTCTATCTGTATTTTCTCCACTCAGATAAGCAGCATCAGAAGTAGTAGGAGAACAAAATATAGCATCTGATTGAAAAACAACAAAAGAAATAGTGGATATGGGATTATTTTTCCATTGACATCAATGATCAAACCCAAGCAATTTGTAAGATACAACGACAGCACAAGTGTGACTTCCAGCAAGTGGCTGCCTGTTCTATGCAATGTATGTAAAGCACTGTCTGAGTGAGGCATCGCCTCAGAAAAATTAGTTTACCAGTTTCACGACTCAGGTGGAGAGGAGCTTTACTCAGCATTTTATGGTGTAATATGGCAACAACAGAATACCCACAATTGCCTGTAGGAGGCTCAAGGTTGGCTGGTTTAGCTCGACCTCTTAAGTGTACTGCATTATACAGCACGTACTGTACTACAGATTAACTGTATTCAAGCAGTCTGGTGAACAAGCATATCCTTGGCCCTATTGCAGAAGAACCAAGCTATGAATCCCTCTACTCCTATTTCTGATGAAAGGGGAATTACACACCAAACCCTCTCACCATGGCTCTTCTATCTTTCCCCTCCTGCTCCTCGGCAATATCCCCATTCCTTCTCTCCCCTTCCAACTCTCAACACATGCAGATGTTTCCAAACAGTCTCAGGAGCATTTAAAAGTTAATCTCCTGGGAACTCTTATGTTGGGAACTTTTTATGAAAAAAATACAAAATCCCAAAACCTCAAAATCTGTGAAGAGAGCAATCATAGAATATCAGGGTTGGAAGGGACCTTAGGAGGTCATCTAGTCCAACCCCCTGCTCAAAGCAGGACCAATCCCCAGCTAAATCATCCCAGGCAGGGCTTTCTCAAGCCTGATCTTAAAAACCTCTAAGGAAGGAGATTCTACCACCTCCTTAGGTAACCCATTCCAGTGCTTCACCACCCTCCCAGTGAAAAAGTTTTTCCTAATATCCAACCTAAACCTCCCCCACTGCAACTTGAGACCATTACTCCTTGTTCTGTCATCTGGTATCACTGAGAACAGTCCAGATCCATCCTCTTTGAAACCCCCCTTCAGGTAGTTGAAAGCAGCTATCAAATCCCCCCTCATTCTTCCCTTCTGCACACTAAATAATCCAAGTTCCCTCAGCCTATCCTCATAAATCATGTGCTCCAGCCCCCTAATAATTTTTGGTGCCCTCCACTGGACTCTTTCCAATTTTTCCACATCCTTCTTGTAGTGTGGGGCCCAAAACTAGATACAGTACTCCAGATGAGGCCTCACCAATGCCGAATAGAAGGGAATGATCACATCCCTCAATCTGCTGGAAGTGCTCCTACCTATACAGCCCAAAATGCTGTTAGCCTTCTTGGCAACAAGAGCACACTGTTGACTCATATCCAGCTTCTCATCCACCGTAACTCCTAGGTCCTTTTCTGCAGAACTGCTGCCTAGCCATTCAGTCCGTACTCTGTAGCAGTGCATGGGATTCTTTCATCCTAAGTGCAGGACTCTGCACTTGTCCTTGTTGAACCTCATCAGATTTCTTTTGGCCCAATCCTCTAATTTGTCTAGGTCCCTCTGTATCCTATCCCTACCCTCCAGCATATCTACCACGCCTCTCAGTTTAGTGTCATCTGCAAACTTGCTGAGGGTGCAATCCACGCCATCCTCCAGATCATTAATAAAGATATTGAACAAAACCGGCCACAGGACCGATCCATGGGGCACTCCACTTGATACCGGCTGCCAACTAGACATGGAGCCATTGATCACTACCTGTTGAGCCCAATAGGACTGAGTTTAGTAGATTGTTTTCCGTTCATTAATAGCAACCCGAAATATATTAGTAGTAACATAGAAATGAGTACAAAAATGGTATTATTTGGCCCCAATCGAGGCAATACACACACACACACACATTGTATTTTGTTGCAGACATGGAATACCATTACTGTCTCAAATTCAAATAAATTTTGTATCAGTGTAAGCATTTGATTTACAAGTTGCTACAACTAGACTTTTCATTTCATTGCTACATAGCTCTTTTGGAATATTCCTGTATAATTGAAACCATGAGCTAAAATTGTGCCCTTCAACAGCAAATTCCTCTTACTTCAATGTGATGCTGGAAACAGTTTTATAACAGTTACCACAATGGTGTGTGCAATGGACTGTCAGGTGAGCAATCCTTCATTATTTGCCTCTATGCTTCGGCATGCTCCTAAGCTTGCACATGTCCTCTGTGATTTCTAAGGAGGGCTTTCCACAGCTTGCTTACCAACTGGGCAATTTTAGAAAATCTGCACATCTTATCACAGGAAGCCTGCTGAAACCTTCTCATGGCTTCTCCTAGGCAGCTCCCCTCAGAGCCTTTTCTTTGCTTCTTGGAGTGGAGATGGAGATTTCTTTGTACAGATTCATAGAACTATAAAATTATAAAAAAACATTTTGAAAGCTCAGCATAATCAAGTGCATATTAATGGTACTGTTATTTTCATAAACTCAGTACTGTTCATACACTAAAATGGCTTCAAAGGAGCTCTTTCAAACTCACTTTTATCTTGTTACTTTTAATACTTATTCATTGTATATTTAAAAATGTCCGGTCTCTCAAGGTTTCTTTAAGATCAAAAGTAAGCATGCTGGTATTATTTTCCTTACAACTGTAGTGCATAATAGATTATGTTAGCACAGCTTCAGAAATAGGGTTACAGTCTGCAGTCCTTAGTCCATCGACTATAGGATTAGGGCCATTGTTTATATGTGACTTTTCACTCTGCTGGCTCTGAAGCCATTGACCATACATGATAAGCAGCTTTTGTTTTTACTTTAATCTCTGTCAGAGTGATACATTTTAACAAACAGAATAACGATTTTTAGATTCTGAAGGACACTTACCACCAGATTGTAATAATACAGGTCAAACTTTAAGCTAAAGTCACTTAATAGACTATTTTGCTTCCTTAAAGCAATGCTATCTTCTGTTTTGTTAATGATATTATACAATAGGACATTTCTGAAAGGTATGAAAACCTAGAGGGGCTAAGAACATTCCTCACATTTCACCATAAATGTGGATCTTCACTTTAAGCACAAGTCTCTGTGCTAATCCCCTATATTTCAGTGCCTACGGGGGAAAATAGTATCTGTCAGGCAAGTTTTTTTTCTTTAAATACAGCTTAACTGAAATGTCAGGATGAAGTTTGTGTTTGTTCTCATCCTTATAGGCTTGTCTTTATGAGTGTGTTTAATACTCATAGGAGATTCACAAATAAACACTTAAAAGAAAAGTGTGTTCATTTTGCTCAGCCAGCAATCTGAAAGTCAGAAAGCATTCCTCAGCATAAATAAACTGGGAAATGCATTTGAAAATAAAAATTTATGTTATAATTGAGATTTCTGAGGGTGCTTGTGACAGCCATCTTGCTGAAGAAATATATCTAGGATACTAGTAGCTTGAGAGCCAATGTCTCTTCTAGTAAGAAAAAGGTATCTGTCTTTTAATACTGCACTTGTATTCAGACATCTCTCCTTTATGAACCCTCTTTGTCTATTTAATTTGTAAGCTCTTTGGGAAGGGTCTGTGTCTATATATCCACAACACTTAGCAAGAGAGGGCCCCTTCTCAGCTGCAGCCTCTAAATGTTATTAAAATGCAAATCTATAATAAATGCTAATAATAATTAAGGTATTATTCACTAGAGCCGGATGAATAACTGACTTCATGGTTTGGTGGGACTTCCAAAAAAGTGAAAGGAAAAATTTAGCTTGTATGAAACCAAATCTGAAAAAGTCAGAAGTTTTGGTGAACTGAAAAGCTGCTTTGCATCTGTTCCGGAGGAGGGCTCTGAACCTGGGTTTCCTACATACCGAGTGAGTGCCCTAACCACTGAGATAAAGGTTATAAAGATGGGAAGCACCACTACTTCCTCCTCCAGCTATTTTGTGCATGGTCAAAACTATTTGGGTCAAATTCATGAATAGTTTCAGGTTGATGAAAACTGCAGTTTGCACTGAATAAATTATTCACCTGAAAAAAAAATCACACAGCTCTACTTTTCACTGAGTGCCTGGTGGGTTTTAACTTTTTTCCACACATTTCCATAAGTAATGTAAGGCCAGCCTTTGGTATGGGGGCCAAATCTTATTGTAGTGGATGGCTTCCCAATGTCATATCACCACTCTGTTGCGAGAGTGGAGGACCTTTGACCCAGTGAGCCCCCCTCCCCCTTCTCCCTAGCTAGCTCAGTAACGGAGATCAGCCAGACAGATTTTCAAGCAATCCATCCCTTTTAAAGTTCCTCCAGAGGTGAGCATGTCAGTCAGCAGGGAAAGAATCTGCATCTGTATTTGGATATCAAGGTCTGTGTCATAACCACGAGCCCAATTATCATAAAGAACATGGAAAATAGGCTGTCTAGAATCAGTGAATCCACCTTAAGAACAGTATGGGATTGGGCAACCATGTAATACTTAAATTGTCATCATGAAGTGGATTCTGAGAGGGCAGGGCAGCACAACAGAGAATGGATTTTAAAGCAACATAACCCAGAAGATTCATAGAAGTTAATGTGGGATTGTAGTCACAGATGGTGTTTTTCTCTGCATAGACACCTATGATTACGCAGGTACAGTACAACATTATTTATATAAACTGTTTTTTTTTAATTAACTATGGGCAGAACTGTGACATTTCCTTATGGTAACATATGGTGGAGTAAGCCACATAGGGCTCCCCACCTGACCCCACCACTGGTTATTCTACTGCATGGTTTCTCTGTATCACTGTTCTGTGCTCCAGAGGGAGAACAGACTTCATGGGCTGCTGCTTCCACCTCTGCGCACCATGCAGGTAGCTGGAGAGTGCTGGTGAGTGGCAGAGCCCAGGCTCCATCCCCTTTTCCTGTTCCCAACAATGAGCTGTTTGCACAGCTAAACTGGTGTGAGAGAGGAAGAAATCTGGTAATAGCAGATTATTTTCCCTGGAGCAAGCAAGGGATTGGGGAAAGTGTTGTGACTCTGAGTTCTATAGAACTATTCACTAAAATTGTTTATATGTGTGTGCTGTAGTGTTGGGCCCTGTGTCTGGTTTGTTTGCTAAAGACATGGTCCTAAATGCCTGCAGCAAGATTTGGAGCTTCCTCAACTCCCTTAAAACTTCACAGACGCTGAGGGTGCACAACACTTGCAGAAAGCACTCAGCACCCCACAATACTGAGCTCTTTGATTGTTAGCTCCTTGAGATCTGTGTATCCTTTTTGTTCTGTGTAGTGTTGAGCACAGGTGTCAGCACACAATAAATAATAATACCCGAGGAGTAAATTATTCTTGTCTCTGACAAGCTGTAGGCAAAAGAAATGCAATTATAGGGTTTTAATAAGGACATATTTATGATTTGTTTGTTTCATTAAGATGTTTTTATGCAGAAGTTTAGCTAAGTTGTATTTTTCATGTGATCTATCATCCAATTCTCTGAAGAAAGTTCACGCATTATTATCACTAGTTGCTGAATGTACTTTTTTAAAGTAATGTAAAAGTGTTTGATTTATATAAGAAGTTCTAAGTACAGGTACAATAATTATTCCAAAGTTATCTACTCCTAGATTTATAAGCAATGAGTACTTTATTTTTTTCCCATAAGCAGTTATCAGAAAAAAAAGGGGTTTTTTTGTAGAAATTAGGTATTTAATTTGATGAGATATTTGCAGTGGGATTTTTGAAAGCACTCAGTACTGACTTAACTCTCTTCCCACTGAAGTCAAGGGTAAAACTCCCACTGACTTCAATGGGACCAGTATTAGACCAATACAACCATGATTTTGAAAACCCCACACAAGGTTTATTTACAGTAGCGCTGTTAATGAATCAACACTGATAGTAGCATAATCATGAAGAGCTAATATTGTAAAATCATACACAACTACCTAATGCTTATCAGAACTGCACAACATTATATGTCATCCGGGGCTTGATTAAATATGGTTTTATTGTATACTTATCTGAATATTTAGGGTTCTAGAAAAAAAGCAAGGTACAGCATTAGTCTCTGATCCTGCAGTGGGTGAACCCCTGCACTTGTGCAGATTCCATTGTAGAAATGGGGCCTGAGATTGTGTTGTTTCAGAAATAGTATGTGATCATGTACCTACTGACTGCTGGAATGTATAAACACAAGAGGACACAGTTAAAAGGCTTTGTGGTCCTACCACACCCCGCCCCAGCAAAAAGAGCAGTGAAGGTGGGTCCTCTAGCATAGGCACCAAATCTGTGAGAGCTGCAGCTCTGGAGCCAGTGGTGCTGGAACACTTTTAGTAGTGGGGGTGCTGAAAGCCAGCCCCCTTACCCCGTCTGCCTCCCCTCCCACTTCCCCCCTGAGCTGAGGCTGGGAGCAGGGCAGTGTCTCAGGGAAGGGGGGACCCAGACAGGGGGAAGGAGTGGAGCCAGGAGCGGATCCCCTGGCGCAGGGCCAGGAGCAGAGTCCCTGACATGGGGCCAGCAACCAGGACCCCACATAAAATCTTGAGGTGCTCCAGCACCTTCCACACCTCCAATTCCCACGCCTGTGGCTAGAGCACCCACAGGAAAAAAATAGCAGGTGCTTAGCACCCACCAGCATCCAGCCAGAGCCTCCAGTCAACCGGCAGCCCCACCGATCAACTCCTCCCAGCACCTCCCAGTCGCCATGATCAGCTGTTCCATGGCATGTAAGAGGCGCTGGGAGGGAGGGAGGAGGAGAGGGGCATGGGGCGTGCTTGAGGGGAAGGGGCGGAACTGGGTAAGAAGGGGTGGGACCAGAGCGGGGATGGGAAGAGGCAGGGCAGAGGTGGTCAGTTGCTGGCTGAGATGAGAAGGGTGAGAAAGGACTGGAAGGCTGAGAGACTCTCAAGGTGAAGAGGCCTGGGAGAGACCCTGCTTTACCAGGGAACACACAGAGAATCCTTTTGTAAGGGTGAAGAGGAAGGGGCTATGTGTGAAGTTGCCCAGGGAATAACAACAGTAACTATTACAGGAAACAGCATGTGGCTGCTATTTATAGGATCCCTAGGTTGGGACCCAGAGTAGTGGTCCCCCCACCAGACACTGGAAGGGTGGCCTAAGCCCCAGGAAGGGGATAAGAATTGTTTAGAGGCTCAAGTGAGGGGCAGGACTTTGTCTCCCAGGAAGAAGCACTGGGGCCACTGCTCTATACCGGGGCAGACACAGACTTAATGCTAGCCCAGAAGGGCTGAGGGCTGAGCCCAGAGATAGGGTTAACAACATTACCAATGGCACAGGGACAGGCCCTGTTGGATCTTTTACCCAAAAGGGGATCCTTCATGTGTTAGACTCTGTGTGACTTAACTGGATGACTGAGCCACTGAAGACCCACCTGATGAGGGCAACAGCTGACAGCGGGCACCAAGAAAAAGTGCAGGATCACACCCAGCCAACAAGGGGAACTCTCAAGATGTGAGTGTCTGTTACACTGGTTGATTTTTCTCTTTCAAGGATGTTAGTGTTTGACACTTTGTCTTGCCAGTGGATGTTTAGAATAGAGTGAAGACAGCACGTAGTGGTTGATGGTGATGTTTGGCTCAGTGGTATTGGTTGATGGGGCCAGCTGGGAGAGGACTTCAGTTTTTTCCAGGCTGATGATGATCCAAAGTGTTTAGAATCATACAATACTAGGGTTGGAAGAGACCTCAGGAGGTCATCTAGTCCAATCCCCTGCTCAAAGCAGGACCAACACCAACTAAATCATCCCAGCCAGGGCTTTCTCAAGCCTGACCTTAAGAACCTCTGAGGATGGAGATTCCTCCACCTCCTTAGGTAACCCATTCCAGTGCTTCACCGCCCTTCTAGTTAAATAGTGTTTTCTAATATCCAACCTAAACCTCCTGCACGGCAACTTGAGACCACTGCTTCTCGTTTTCTCATCTTCCACCATGGAGAACAGCCAAGCTCCATCCTCTTTGGAACCCCTCTTCAGGTAGTTGAAGGCTGCTATCAAATCCCCCCTCACTCTTCTCTTTTGCAGACTAAATAACCCCAGTTCCCTCAGCCCCTCCTTGTATGTCATGTGCCCCAGCCCCCTAATGATTTTTGTTGCCCTCCGTTGGACTGTCTCCAATTTGTTCACATCCCTTCTATAGTGATGGGACCAAAACTGGACACAATACTACACATGTGGCCTCACCAGTGCTGAATAAAGGGGAATAATCACTTCCCTCGATCTGCTGGCAATGCTCCTATTAATACAGCCCAATATGCCATTGGCCTTCTTGGCAACAAGGGCACACTGCTGACTAATATACAGCTTCTTGTCCACTGTAATCCTGAGGTCCTTTTCTGCAGAACTGCTGCTTAGCCAGTCTGTCCCCAGCCTAGCAGTGCATGAGATTCTTCCATTCTAAGTGCAGGACTCTGCACTTGTCCTTGTTGAACCGCATCAGATTTCTTTTGGCCCAATCCTACAATTTATCTAGGTCCCTCTGGACCCTATCCCTACCCTCCAGCATATCTACCTCTTCCTCTCAGCTTAGTGTCATCTGCGAACTTGCTGAGGGTGCAATTAATCCCATCATCCAGATCATTAATAAAGATGTTGAACAAAACCGGCTCTAGGGCCAACCCCTGGGGCACTTCGCTTGATACCAGCTGCCAACTAGACATTGAGCCATTGATCACTGCCCATTGAGCCTGACAATCTAGCCAGCTTTCTATCCACCTTATAGTCCATTTATCCAGCCCATACTTCTTTAACTTGCTGGCAAGAATACTGTAGGAGACCATATCAAAAGCTTTGCTAAAGTCAAGATATATCACATCCACCCCTTTCCCCATATTCACAGAGCCAGTTATCTCATCATAGAAGGCAATCAGGTTGGTCAGGCATGACTTGCCCTTGGTGAATCCATATTCACTTTTCCTGATCACCTTCCTCTCATCCAAGTTCTTCAAAATGGTTTCCTTGAGGATCTGCTCCATGATTTTGCTGGGGACTGAAGTGAGGCTGACTGGTCTGTAGTTCCCCGGGTTCTCTTTCTTCCCTTTTTAAAATATGGACACTATATTTGCCTTTTTCCAATCATCTGGGACCTTCTCCAATTGCCATGAATTTTCAAAGATAATGGCTAATGGCTCTGCAATCACATCAGCCAACTTCCTCAGCACCCTTGGATGCATTAGATCTGAACTCATGGACTTGTGCATGTCCAGCTTTTCTAAATAGCCCTTAACATGTTCTTTCACCACTGAGGGCTGCTCACCTCCTCCCCATGCTGTGTTGCCCAGTTCAGCAGTCTGGGAGCTGACCTTGTCTGTGAAGACCGAGGCAAAAAAAGCATTGTGTACTTCAGCTTTTTCCACATCAACTGTCACTATGTTGCCTCCCCCATTCAGTAAGGGTTTCCTCACTTTCCCTGACCACCTTCTTGCTGCTAACATACCTGTAGAAACCCTTCTTGTTACCCTTCACATCCCTTGCTAGCTGCAACTCCACTTGTGACTTGGCCTTCCTGATTATACCCCTGCATGCTCTAGCAATATTTTCATACTCCTCTATAGTCATCTGTCCAAATTTCCACTTCTTGAAAGCTTCCTTTTTGAGTTTAAGCTCACCAAAGATTTCACTGCTAAGCCAAGCTGTCGCCTGCCATATTTCCTATTCTTTCTGCACTTCAGGATCGTTTGTTCCTGCACCCTCAATAAGTCTTCTTTAAAATACAGCCAGCTCTCCTGGACTCCTTGCCACTGAGTTTAGTTGCCTCTTAGAACCTGTCAAGGATAAGCTGTGGGTCATTTGAACTATGACCAAGTAGAGCAAAGGCCTCTTCAAAAAGGGCTTCACATATGAGTTTCTCAAGGGCTTTTGTCTTTGCATTAAGCCTTCTGAGATTGAAGAGTTTCCCATCAGATCTGTACCTTATGAGGATCCCATTTTGAAGGTTGTCAGTTGCATAATTCAGAATGGCTTTGAAGAAGAGACCAAAGAGGACCGGTGCCTGCATATAGCCTTGTTCCTCTCCATTAAATATGGGCAATGGTTTTGAGAAGCCACCATCTCAGAGTACATACCTTTGTGGAATTGACGGTATATGTTAAAGAATTTGGTGGGGCAGACTAATGTTTCTAGAATTCTCCAGAGGCCATTTCTATTCTGTGTCAGTGCTTTTCTTTTTTAGGTAAATGAAGACGGCCTATAGTTCCATGTTTTGTTCAATCATTTTTCCCGAATCTGTCTTTCAACAAAAATCATGTTTATAGTTTCTCGTAGAAGCTTCTCTGATACTGTTTCAACTAGCCAATTGAGCAAAATATAAGCAATGTATGGACATGTAGAAGGAAAGAAGTATCTCTGAAAGTCAGGACAGCTGAACTCTTTGAGTGTTCTGGTTTTCTACAGTAACTACCATAAGTACAGAAATAATTTGTTCTTAGATGTTGCCTGCTTCAGCTTTACATGCAGCAGTAAGAAATATCCATTCCATGTGGAAAAATACCAGATGCTACCAGTGGTTCAGAAAGCTGTTATGCTAACATTTTGATTCACTGTATGCAGTGAGGGAGAAGGACTGATTCCAGTACCGAACACAGATCAGCAGATACCAATATGAGATAATCACTATCTTACTTGAGACTGATAATACTTTGTGGCCTACTTATCCATCCTGTACAGTGAATGTGGCAGGTATCCCATGGAAATAATAGTATGTGATAATGTAATTAAATACTATATCATAATGCAAACACCCAAGGGATGAAATTAAGGTTGCACAGTCAACCTTAATTGTAGCATTTCTGAACTTGGGAGTGCTTGTCTTGGAAAACAATATTCTTTTACCATTTAAAAAAATCACATAATTTCCTACATTATTAAAAAAGTAAATAAAAAAACAGAAATTCCATTACATATTGTCCCTCACATGGGTCATCAGCAGAGTTGGAATCTTTAGATTCACAGCATAGACCTTCACTTAAACTAATAGTACAGCTGATAGCAATAATAGGTCGTTGTTCTCTGTGGACCAAGGCTCTAGGAGGGGATGAGAGATACATTTTGCTCATGGTTTGCACAGATATTTGCTAACAGCAAAAGGGGTGTTGAGACTCAGGAGTTTTGGATACTATTATTATTCTGGAGGAGACTGTGCTCCATTCATGACAGACCCTTCTGCTTCTATCTCCCTCAGCCTGACCCCTTCTGTCCCTATTTCCTAGCACATCTCTACACCATCTCAGCCTCTTCTTTCCTCCCACTGCCACAGGGGAGCTCAGCAGCTGGAGGGAGAAGTTATCAGAAAAGTCCTGTTCAGCCATGGCGTATACTCAGTGAACTCTTTAGGGGTGGAATATGCTCAGTGTGTTTGTCATGGAGCTCTGGCAGGCAGGGAGTGTAGATGTATTGTTTAGAGAATTTTTCTGCTAGGCTCTAACAAACCTCTTCTATGCAAGGGCAAACAGATGTTCTCAAAGGTTTATAATCTAGCTGAATTTGGGTGGATTTTCATGAGAATCAGAAAAGTCACCTCTGACTCCAGTGTGACTGCCATGCAAATTGTTTTGAGTTTTTTAACACTAGGAAGGAATTATTTTCCTCTCAACCTCATTCCTGGAAATGTCTGAATAGTTCTTGCTGAAAATTTCCTAAATGAAGTTCACCTGTGGCAGACAAACAGAATGAGACATTTCAGCCTGACCACTTAAAGTTGGGCAAAGTTTTAGGCAACTGAAAACAGGGTATTATAATGGAAAATGTTCAGCAACATTAACTATAGGCCCCTAACTATGTTCAGCTACCAATTCTACCTATAAAGAAAGGCTCTTACTCTGTAAAGGAACTGAAGTTCTTTGAGAGGTATGGTTCCAGTCTGTATTACACTGTGGGTATGCATGCAATCCATGTGCATGAGACCAGAAGATGTTTGCTAGCAGTACCTTTTGGTCTGCACCAGAGCCTTTCCTTTCCTTGTGCTCTGAAATTAGTGTATGATGGCCTTTATGGATCGCTATCCTGTAAGAGACCAGGGCATAGGCAGTCTTGCCTATTTGTCACTGCTGGGAAGGTGTTGCAGAGTCAAGGATGGCCATGAACCAGTAGCCAGGGACAGTGATCAGAGTAATTGCTCAAGCCAGAATCAATAAACAAGATTCAGTATCAGAGTAGGTCCAAGGTCAGAAAATGAAGATCAGGAGTAGTTACCAAGCTTAATTCAGGAAGAAAGAATCAGGGTGTGAGTCTGGTCAGGATCAGAGACTGGCGATCATGAGGCAAGGCTTGGACCCAAACAACCAAGAACTTGGCATGCTTAGTCAGATAGCTTCCTGGGGTGTTGCGGTTCATGTCGTCTGGGCGAGATTCCAAGGCTGATGCCCTTGAAAGGAGCTGTGTGTGCACAGGTCCAGCACAACACTCCGGTTGTGCCCTGAATGTTGCCAAGTGCATAAACCTTGTATGAATCCTACATCCCCTCCTTTTTTGTTTATTTGTGCTCGGCCATCTCATGCTAGCCATCAATTTGCTTTTGCAAGCCAATTAACTCCCGGACAGACAAGGTCATAACTCGTGAAGCCTGCCAGGGCGGTTCTCGACAAAGCCTTAACAAAAAGGAAATATGTTGCACACAGCAACAGCAAAAAATGAGCTTAAGAAGGTAAAGTGTAATTGGCCAGGCCCCAATTAGCCATGCTAGAGTACTAGGAAGAGAGGTTCGAGTAAGCAGCGAGCATCATTTTAATCCCAATTTCCTCAGGGTGATGACATACTGAAATAAGGCACGTAACTAACAATTCTTCAGCTGCTACAAAATCAAATAAACAAAAGTGGGTAACATTTGATATTGAAGCCAATCTTTCCCATGGGTTATATGTCATTCGGGCTCGTAACGGAGAAAGCACTCCCAAGCCAACCCCTACAGGAAATAGCAGGCACAAAAGGCATACAGTCAATACAGAATTAGCAGTAATTTGGGCAAAAATTGCCACAAACAAAGTCAGAAGTCTCTGGCTGTTGGTTTGCTGCCAGTCTTCGTTGAGCCGCGGCGACCAATGCTTTTACTGCTCCCCATGTCACGGGCTGGCTTGGAATGCTACGCCTCCTCCGTTTCCGTCCCGCCGTTGTCGACCCAGGAGGCACCGCGTTCTCCTCCAAGGTCAGCTGAAACTCTGGTATGGGGTTCGACAGCCCTGGTGCCACGCCATGCTGTTTCAGTGCCGGTCGCACACACCGGGCCAGAACCCACAACGGTCCTGCAGGGAGAGACACAGCAGCATGTCCTCGACCCCAAGTGATTAGAGGTACTGGGCCCAGCCATTGCGGATCGGGCAGCTGACGGTAATAGACACTCAGTCTTCCCAGTACCTCGGATTTATGAAAATGCTCATCCGTGGGGGTCTGCTGATCTGCGTTCAGCGTTAAATTATTTAAAGTAAACAAAAAGATATGCATTTGTTGCTGAATGTCTCCTAAGGTTCGGAGACGCAGCTCCCCTTGTTTTAATTGTTTGTCGAGCAAGGTTTTTAGTGTGCAATTTGCACGTTCAACAATAGCTTGGCCTGTGGAATTATAAGGGATCCCGTGTTTGAGACAGACGTCCCATTGGGCACAAAAGATGGAGAGGGCTGTGGAGCAATAAGCTGGGGCATTATCTGTTCTTATCTGGCTCGGGCGACCCATAACAGCAAAACAGGCTAGCAAATGGTGAATAACTTTGGGAGTGGCTTCCCCACGCTGTGGGGTCGCCCGAAGGAATCCCGAATAGATATCAATGGAAACATGTAAAAACGAATAGGGGCGGAATTGTGGCACGTGAGTGACATCCATTTGCCACAGCTGATTCGCTGCGGTACCTCTGGGGTTAACGGCATAAAAAAAAGTAGGGGCAGCAGCGGCACGATGGGGACAGGAACGAACAATAGAACGTGCATGATCAGCAGGAATGTGAAACTGTCAGGCCAAAACAGAGGCAGACTGATGAAAAAAGAAATGGCTTTCAATGGGGTCAGAAAAAAGGGAATTTACTTGACCACATAACGAGCGATCAGCGCGCGCATTGCCTTCAGTAAGTAGCCCAGGCAGAGGGGTATGACTGCGAATATGAACAACAAAATAAGGGAAATTACGAGTGGTGATGAGATACTGTAAGGACAAAAACAGGCAAAGAAGGTCCGCATCGACCTGAGGGGTAATAAGGGCAAGGGGTAAATGATCAATTACCTGATAAACATAATACGTGTCTACGATCAAATTAAAGGGACAATCAGCAAAAAGTTGAAAGGCCAAAATAACAGCAGCTAGTTCCAAGGACTAGTAAAGCTCTCCAAGCGCTATGCATGCAAATATTATTTTACAAGTGAATGAAGCGCTTTCAGCTTTTCTAGGGGGAGGGGCCACTGGTCAATCCATACGGGCTCTAAGGATTGCCATACCAATGGTAATGCGGATGGCAAGGTGGGTGAGGGAGGATTTTGGGCCATTATATATTAATATTGAGGGTGGTGTCCAGCTTTACAAGTAAGTCATGGCCCCAAATATTGAGGTGGACAGGGAGTACAAAAGGGCGGATTGTAGCAAGGGCACGGCCTCCTGGTTTAGAGACCGTGACCCAAGACAAACTTTGGCGCCCAGGTTTGCTACCCCCGATCCCCCACAACTCTTTAGAAGGAACTGTTGGCCAACCGACCGGCCACTCAGGATCACGAATCACCATAATGTCAGCTCCAGTGTCCACCAGCCCTGTAAAAGGAACATTATTTAAGAGAAGTGTTAACTGAGGTTTCGAGGAGCGGACCGACATTGTTAGAGCAACAAGTGGAGAGGACGTGTTGTGAGATGGCGACTGAGCCGGCGTCGATCCAAAGCCGCCTCCGCCCCGGGCTCGATCCCTCTGCAGCTGGCACCTGATAGGAGACTAAAATCAATTGTGCAATTGACTGTCCACTCGGGAGCGACTGCGAAAGATGGGTCCACACCTGAACCTTAATAACGCCGGTGTAATCGGCGTCAATGACCCCTGGGATGACAATAAAACCCTGTTTCCCAGCGTGTGAGAACCAGACCCACAAATCCGGCAGGGAGAGGTCCCGTCACCTGGGTAGGTATGGCACAAACCTCCCCTGGCAACTGAAAATCAGCGTACTCCTGCATAATCAAATCAAGCCCTGCACTTCTGGCAGTCGCCGCCCTCATGGAGTCTACGGATTTTAAGGCAGAGGAACAGCTGTCTGAGTGGGAAACACCCCCGTTTGGCCCTGGCTTCGGGGGAGACCCGTCGTGCAGTTTTCCGACCCGCTACAACACTGATTAGCCCAGTGATAGCCCTTCCGACACTTGGGGCACTTCTTTGAGGGGCAGGCGGGCGCCATCGATGAGCGGCACTCCCGCTGAAAGTGACCCTCCTTACCACAGCGGTAACAACGCTTCCTCTCTTTCCCGCTTTTCCATAGGGCGGCAGCTAGAACTCCAGCCTTATGGGCTTGGGTGCCGATATTTTGGCATGCCCGCAGCATGTCTGACAGCTCTAGAATCCCAGAGGCTTGTGCAGCCTGGAGAGCACGGCGGCAATCCTCGTTCGCATTTTCAATCACCATTTTTAACAGGATCTCCTGAGCTGCCGCAGGGTTATCCATCTGTCGGAGAATAGCCTCCTGCAGTCTGTTGGTAAAATCCATAAAGGACTCTGATGCACCATGACGGATACTGGCAAAGCTTTTGGTAGGCTTGCCTGAATCCGGGACCTTCCGGAAAGTATGCTGGGCGCAGGTGGAAATAATGGGGAAGACAGCCTGAGGGAGTTGAGACCGCATCAGAACAGTAGCAAACTGGCCCTCCCCTGCCAAGTGCTCATAAATGATACCTTGCTCTCTATATACCTGGGCTTGGCGTTCCGCCATCTGCCGATACTCACTAAGCCAAATAACATACTAACTGGGCGTCAGCATCATGCGCAACAGCGCCTTCCAGTCTTCAGGGATCAGGGTGTACCCAGTACCTAGCCCTTCAGTGAGACTACTTACATACGTGCTAGTGAGGCCGAACTCGCGAATCGCTTTCTTTATGTCTCTGATCACCGAGTAGGGCAAACTGACCCAGTTTGCAACCTGGTTGCCCTGGCCATCATCCTGCCAGGTCACCGGACAAACTGAGACCAGATCAGCCAGCTCCTCTGCTGTAAGATCTGAGCGAGTCTTCGCTGCGTGAACCATTTGTTGCACCAGCGAAAGCCGCTGAGCAGACGCGGACGACCCCCCGGGGGGCCCCGGAGCATGGGGCCCCACGGGGGGAGGGTGATCACACACCGGCTCTGGTGGGGAAGGCCAGGGAGGCGGTGTAATAAAGGCACTGGGGTGAAGCAGGGGGAGGGATGGTTGCAGGAGCGGACGGGGGTGGCGGGATCGGCATCCCCTCTATTGGAGCGGGAGAGGGCCTTTCCGAGGCGACACGCTGTGTCGCATCGTCAGGAGGGGGGATGGCTGCAGGAGCAGACGGGCATGGCGAGATCACCAGCCTCGCGAGGGAGGGCCTGTCCGAGGCAACACGCTGTATCGCGTCGCGGCAGAGGTGCCAGGCATGTAGAGCCTGCACGGGCGCCCGAGGCTCTTTGTGCAACGTCTGGCCCAACTGCTCCCAGTCCGCTAGCTTAAGGGTTCCGGCTTCAGGGTACCACGGGCATTGGGCACTCACCTCCTGTAGCAGGAGAGTGAGTTCTCGAGTGGGGCAATCATGCTGAGCCTTACGCAGCAAATACTGTAGCTCACTGCGGTGTTGCACTTGCAAAGCAGAGAGGGAGCTTCCCATACTTACCACAATGAAAAATACTCACCGGGATCCGTGAAGCAGATGAGTGACGCGTCTGAAACCCTTGCCGGGCGAGGTGAGTGCTGAGGGCCCCACGTTTGGGTGCCAGTTGTTGCGGTTCATGTCATCTGGGCGAGATTCCAAGGTTGATGCCCTTGAAAGGAGCTGTGTGTGCCCCTTTGGGGGGTGGCACAGCTGACATAGGAGTGCCTAGGACATTTCTGCCAGCTTTACCTTGCTGGAGATTCCATGATGAAAGGTGAACTTAGTGGACTGGTTAATATTTGAAGTTTAATAATTAAGGCTTAGATCCTGCCCTAGGAGCTTCGTGGGTGGACCAGGTAGTGCCTCACTTACGTCTGTGAGAGTCCAAGGATCTGCTTGTGCAGATGTGATAATAAATAGTCACGATGAGTAGACTTGGGTAAGTAATTGATTTTTCTGGTTTGGTGGCCAGACTAAAAAATCCAAAACAAACAATTTTGTGGTTTTGGTTACACTCAGTGAAGAGTGTGGGGGGAATAAAACAGGGGAAATTATTGTTTCATGTCAAACAAAACATTTAGTTTGACCCAAAACTTTTTTTTTTGTTTTTGTTCATTGAGTACCATCTTCAGGATTTGGTGGAGTTTTGCTCTTAAAAAAAATAAAAATAAAACAACACTAGCTAAATTTGGAAACAAAATGTCATTTGAAAAAAAAGTCAAAATGTTTCCTTTAGAAAATGTTGAAATGAATCATTTTGACTTTTTCTGAAAAATAATTTCATTTCTTTATTTGGCTGAAACTCTCCATTAAATTCAACCCAAATTCATTAATAGTTTCAGTTGCCCTGAAATTGCATTTTTTGACAAATAAATTACTTGATCAAAATCTTTTGCCCACCTCTAATGATGCTGTCTTATCTTCTGCTGGGAGCTGAGTGTTTTTCCAGTATCAAAGAACTGGCCAATCCAGATCAAGAGAAGGAAACATCAGAACTTTTGGAATGCTAAGAATGGCAGCCCATAATAGCGTGGTAACATTAACTAGTTTAAAATGGTGAATGTCAGCATTTTAATGGCAATTAATGAATGTCACCTGCAAATTATTTGAGATCATTGGAACTATTCACAGACATAAAGTTAAGCACATGAATGTTTGCAAGATCAGGGCCTCAGAGTCAATTTAGCTACTATTTTTAATAACTTATGACCTTATGAAAATGTAAAAACTTGGCATTAGTGGGAATTTTAGCTGAGAAAGGAATGGAGGATTAAACCATTAATCAGTTAAATCTAAACTGTGCAGCACTCAGGTTTGATTGCCAGACAGACATAAAAACAAAAAGTTTTCAGAGCCAACATAAATAAGTCGGTATTGACAAGTATTTAAACAACTGACCATTTAAAAATATTCCATACACGAGTCATAAACCTCATCTAATAGGATATTTTCTCTCTCATCCTCCTAATTTTATTTTTGCTCATTTGGATTATGGAATTTGTGATCATAGGTTGATGACCTAATGTTTTCTTGCTGTGGAGGGAATTTTAATGAGATAAGCAAATGATGTGTGTTGCATGGCACATTTGAAGCATTCAAAAATCAGTAATAAATGAAAATGATCACATGTAGTATATATATTTTGAAAAATGATCTTGAACAAGCCTTTTAATAAAGTCATTATTCCTCTTATCATAAATCACTAATGCTTGTTTTTGTCCAGTAGATATAAGACAGTCAAGGACAATTCTTTTAAATTTGTCCTTGTGTGTAATTTACTGCACTGGAAGTTTATTGAAATTTTTCCTTAAAGAAGATATGAATATTACTATTGAATAAATTGCATATTGTTATTATCATGTTCAAAATGTTATATGTCATTTTATGAAAGGATGCACTGGTAGGTTATTGTCAATTATACTGTGGTGTATTAACAGAGATGAGCGTGATGGAGTCAAATATTTATAACATTTTGATCTATAGGAAATCTATAGCCCAACTTTCTGGTTTAGTCTATTCCTTCAAGCTAATAAGGGAACATTCTTTACCCTACAAGGATATAGTTATGAGGAGTGTCACCAGGTGGTGGTGCTATACATATTCTTCGCTCTTCTTTTTCTTAGTATGTAAACAAATGTTTAATCTTGGGAAGGTATGATGTATTGCTATTAGATTTGTTATGCAAGCTTATGTTTACAGTGAGCTGTGAGAGCAGCAAGAAAGTTTGTGCTCTGCCTTTGTGTCCAATTACAATAAATTCCTGAGGCAGAGCTGCCCCTTGGGAACCAAGATTGATGTTGGCCTGAGATTCCTGAAAGAAGGGATTGTCTGCATGTGTTTTGATCACCATTGTTTCAGGACTTGGTGATGTATGTAAATAAAATGTATCACATATAGAAGATAGCTTGTTTCTGCATTACAGATTCATGTTCCAGCAAGGCCAACCTGCAAGGTCTTGGTCTTCTGCTGCTTCTCTGCTTGGGGTATACTACAGACCCCCAGGATCTGATTTGGATGTGGACAGAAACATCTTTAATATTTTAATGAAACAAAACCAACTGGGAATTGTGTGATTATAGGAGACTAACTTCCCAGATATACATTGGAGGACAAATGCTACTCCTCTCATGGGTTAGCAGAACTGGTCTGCTCTGGGGAGTCCTCTGTGCATCAGAAACAAGCCCCCTGGTAAAACCCCAGCAGTTCCTCTAGGGCAAGCCACTCCTTTTTACCAGTTTGGGCAGAATAAATTGACAATGGGTTTATGGTCATAGGCAAGCCAGTATTGGCATGCCTTGGGTCCAAATTTTGGGGTAACAAGGTCCCACTCTACCACAGGTAAGACAGCTTCAGTAGCTTTGCTTTGAGAAGTTCCATTCATTGACTTCTGTAAAGTGGTGACATGGGGTTCTATCCATACCTTCACAAGACATTGTGCCCTAGGGCAAGCTTGCAAAGCCCAAGATGCATCCTTTGGTTCATCTGTCCTTCAGCCTGCAGATCCTCACACCCACCTCCTCAGTTTGTCAGACACCAATAGTGGAGTACACAGGGGGACCAAAGGGGCTGAGGGCATGTCCCAAGGGACAAAAGTGGGTGTGGTAGAGCCAAGCTCCACTACTAACTAGTCACTATTTTTTTTGGAGCTCACCCCAACACTAGAGGATATGTCTTAACTGTGTTTAATAAAGTGTCATATATAAATATGGTGCTGAATAAATGTTTTAAGATGATCCTAGAGCTCAGTGTGACCCCATAGTGCTGATAAAGCGGTGTTATGGTCATAATCCACAGGGAATTGGATTCAGTTAATCAACTAGCCAGATGGCTGTAATGCTAATGCTGAATCTTGAGTTGAGTACAGGAGAGGTATACAATGGAGGAAATATCAGGGACGCATTGGACCTCCTGCTTTGAAAAGAAAAGAAACACATTCAGTCATGCATGAAGGCCTGCTTTCTATCTATAGATGCCTTTATGGCTTTCAACATCATATTGTCTGTGCACTGTGTTAGTAGCTGGGACTCAGCTTCAGCAAAGCATTTGAATGCTTTGATGAATTGGGGCTTGAGTGCTGGTAACCCCTATCAGTGCACACTTTAAAGCATTTCCAAGCTTTCCAGTACAATACAGGTCAACTTCTAGCCAGCCAAGTCACGAGTTTTTATTGAGCCATTCAGAGGTCATTTCAGGCAGCTTTTACTGTAAATAAAAATGAAAGCGAGAGAGAAAAAACACAATGCTCATTGAACCAAACATCCAAATCTAGGCTTGCCCTCAAAGCAGCTTTCTCCTTCAACATTAAAACATTACAATCTATCAGTGCATAATCCTCAGGAGTTTGAATTGTGCACCACTTTCCAAATTAATGAAGCCATAAGCCTTAATGAAATAACATCTTCACAGTACACAGCTACCTCCTTTGCCAATGCTATTTCTTTTCAATTTTGAAGCCTAGAAAACACAAATAAAATATCCTCGGTATCACAATAGTTATATAGTTACCACTGAAAGGGATAATGTACAGTAGTTGTTTTTATTTATCCTGACAAAATAGAATATGAGGCCTGCTGTAAATGGGACATCTCATCAGTTTTTCATTCAAAGGAACACATTTTAGAGCTTTATAAGAGTAGATTCGTCTAAAAATCTTTTGGGGAAAAGAAAAAAAAAGAGAGCCTGTTACACAAATCCATGAAAATATTTTCCAAAGAATTATAGAGCTTGAAAATAATGGGTGAAAAGTTGTTTTTTAAATATATATTCAACATAATAAATGGAAAATATGTTATACCTTTCAGAAGAGCTATGAGTGCAGTTTGATTTTGTGGAGCAGGGGAAGTTAACTGCATGTTTAGCTATTCCAGCGAATGCAGGTCCAAATGCCACAAAGCAATAAACCAAAATCAAGCAAAATTATGCCACTATTGAGAAGCAATAGTTCTAACACAGAAGGAAAGACAGAAAGAAAAGGAGAGCAACAAAGTCCCTGTGGTGTTCTGTTGTTGTTGATTAGTGTCTCATAGAATAACTAATACCTAGCCTTTATATTTTATGTATAATATACACAATTCATTTTGTGAATATATACTGCTCTCCAAGTTTCAGTGGTCCATCACCATTCACCATGGTCATTTGTATTTGTAGTGTATATCTATGTGTGTACTTGGGAAGGGAGCACAGTTATACTCAGAATAATGTCTGTGTCAGGAGCCTGGGGTATATTTCAACAGGCAAATCCCTCTGTTGTGGTAAGTAAGCACTGTCCTGTTTGCAGTGGCCTTTGCTGGACATTAGTGCACATAATGAAGAAGAGAAGTGGAAGGAGAAACTTCTGCCAAAAAGACATGGGTACGTCTACATTGCAATACAATACCTGTGGCTGGCCCATGACAGCTGACATGGACTTGTGGCGCTCACGCTGAAGGACTATAAAATGACTGTGTATACATTAGGGCTTGGGCTGGAGCTTAGACTCTGGGATCCTTCCCCTCGCACTGGGTGCCAGAGCACTGAACCCAAATGTGTACACTTCAATTTTATTTCCCTGCAGCCCAAGCACAGCAAGCCGAAGTCAGCTGACGGGGCCAGTCACAGGTGTTTTATTGCAGTGTAGATATGCCAGTGTAGGCCCAATGCCAAGGCAGGAGACAGTACTAACATGGGTGTTATCACATAGTCTTATTGTCAAAATTAGAGCTGGGTGATTATTATTTTTATTGACAAATAGTAAATTCACTGAAAAAATCATTTTTAGGGACACCTGAACTATTTGCAAAATTGAGATTAAATTCAGCAAAAAGTTTTGAATGGGGAAAAAAAGGAAAACAAACAGTTTGGAAATGTCTAAACAGTTTGTTTAGAAAAAATCGACATAAACCGTTCTGAAAATGTCAGTTTGACATTTCAAAATAAATGTCTATTCAGATCAACATTCAAAACATGTGGCTTTGACCAATACTATTTTTTTTTTGCTCCAGTTTTTCATTTGGGTGAGAAAAAACAAACACAGAAACAACAAAGAATCACTTTCCACTGGAAACAAACTGATTTTTCCCCCTGATTTTTTTAGTTTGGCCACTGAACTGAAAAATCAATTATTCACTCAGCTTTAGTCACAATATGACACTTTTTCTAAACAGAAGATGGCAATCCACGGCAAAGGCACAGCAGGGGTTTATGGGCAAAGTGACTGATTAAAGCAGAATGTGTACTCTGTCTGCTGCTGGTTAGAATGGTCATTTTGTCACAGAAATTAATGTGTGCTACAGACGCAAACTTCATTTCCCATGTCCATTTATGTGGACAGAACATTGCTCGCAAGAACGTTCACTAAATGCTAATGCTAAAGGGGTGTGAAAAATGTAAATTGAAATGCCAATGCATGTGTATGCTCCTTGATTCACATGCAAGTATAGGTATGTGTGCCTGCAAATCAGGGTTAATTTCTGCATCAGAGGTCAGTGCAGGCACTTTAGGAAACCTGTATCTAATATGTTACAACAGCCCTAAACAGTTTCAGAAATCAGTGGCATGTATTGACAGGGCGACACTAATATGTGGTTGGTTGGGGTTTCTTTGTTTTTTTTTGTTTGTTTTTTATTTTCTCCATATTTGAGTCTTCAACTCTCCACTGTGAATGAAATGTTTTTATATTCTTAATAATTCTAAAAAAGTTTGTCTTTTGTGTGCTCTCCTTGATTTACAGAGCTGAATGGGCACAACATGGTGCATTGTGGATTCTCAAAGGAAAACAATACAATAAATCTGCTGTTTTATTTCAAACAAAAGGCTAGACATCCCAAGAACTGCTTTTCCTCTTAATTGCTCATTCACCTGATTGCTTTATTAATGGTTGCACGGTGTGCTTGTTTTCGACAAGAAGCACTTTTCCACCTGCAAGCCCAGTGTTTATCTGTTAACTGAGATATTTCCTGTGCTTCTAGCCTTTAGTGAAGATTGTATGTCAAGAGATGTCTGGGCTCTTAAAGCAGCATTTGGTGATTGCAAATATGCATTGAAGCAAATTGAGTCCACAACTGCTTTCTTGAACTAGAGCACAGGTACGGATGATGCAACTCACAGAAGAGGCCACAGGTGAGGATACATTCTGCTACTCTACAGGAATACATTACCATGACTCAAAACACCATTTTTGATTGAGCAAATATAGGGCTACTACCTCTTTCAGCCTGTTTTAGGCTTACATTGAGGCAACCACGTTTATCAAATTGTAATGTAAGGGATCTCATGTTGCTAAGAGCACAAGAAATACAGAATTGGGTCCAAAATCTTCCAGTGGAAAGCTCTGGGTTTGAAGTCATCATGTATGCCAAGACTGTGGCTGTGCAATCTCCCCACACACTACTGCTCTCATGTGCCAAACCCTGGTCTGAAGGGCCAATCTCAAGTGTTGAAATCTTCATCTTAATTCAGTTTTTAGCCTCTCTAGTCTCTACTGAAACCTTCAATAAGTGTGATAATTAGTACTGACAGTGATGGTATTTTTTTGTAATGCAGATACATTTTTTGTAATGTATTCTAGCAACCGAAATGAGACCACCAGTTCATTAAACATAGGCCTTCCTATAATAATACTGCAGTGAAAATGTTCATGTGCCCCTCTGCATAGCAACTACTTCACAGTATAGTAATCGTCTAACTCCTTCCATTTTCTTCTGTTGTAGAAGTTAAAGACACAGGAAAGAGAAAGGTTCCAACAGCAGATGAAAATAAAGGAGTAGAGGGTGTGTGTGCTTTGCATCTGTTTTTGAACCAAAGAACTGTAGAATGTGAGGAAACAATAGAGGAAAATTAACAGCCATAGCCATTGTCTAAGGAAGTTTGCGTAAACTGAGTAAACTTTAAGATGGCTGACCCTCCAAATGTTAATCAGTGACCACTGTACAACTTACATGTCAAAAAAGTTTGACTCAAGCTGCTAAAATACAAAATAAAAGTTGAGAATAAACTGATGGGAAAGGACTGATCAGGGGGTTCAGAGTTCTCTTTTGGAACAGAAGTGTGAGGAGGGTGTCCCAGGATTAATATACACATGTCTGAAGACTGAACCGTGCAGGTAGGACTGGAATTTGTGCTGTGAGGATTAATGTTTCATTCAGCACTACACAAAAGTGTTATTCTGAAGAATATTAAGACTTAGATTATTTAGTTTCACCTGGCTGAAAATCATTTTAAAAAACAATATTTAGCTTCAATATTTTAATTTCTCAGTGAAATTCTTTCTTGTCTGATACAAATAATGTTGATCTTTGGCTTAATGGCTTATAAAAATAGCTCCTATATCCTTATTTGTTCTCCCTGAATCCTTCTCAGGGAAATAAACAGCAGAAGTATCTTGACTAAGAAAAACTACTGAACTATTAGGTTGTAGTGATTTACAGTAGGGGATGTAACTTGTTAAATGCTCCCATACTGTATACAGGGAAATATCTTTGTACAAGTTCTTATCTGCTTTTAGATGTCTCCTTCTGAACCTTTATGGCTAGTTTTTAATCACTGTTATGCAAACCAGTACCAGCCCCATAACTAGAAATCAACAGCATGTATTAAATTCTCCCTTCCAGGGCAGGTCATTGCACAAGGGACAGCTACACTGTATATTCCAACATGTGGAGTTTACTCTCAATTCACTCAATTTGTGGAGGGGTGTTCCTCTCCTTCTGTGGCATGGAGAGGTGTTCAGCCTCCTAAAATATGTGGATGTATTAAGATATGTATTGAACTGGGACAACATCATAGTCCCAGGGCAATCCACATGTAACAAGGCATGGGGCCGTAGAGTACAAGTATGATTCCCAGTGCACTTGCTATGGTCTTGGGCTGTTTCAAACTGGGAACGTGGCTGAAGAGCACATGATTAGACCACAAGCATGTTATCTACAAGAAGCCAGGTGTAAAATATTCTGCCTTTCAGGCAGGGGCAGCAGATGGGAGAGACCCCAGGTCAGGGAAGTCCTAGTTTGCGTCACTACATTATGGCTAGGAAGGGCTTCTAAAGGAAGAGTGTGTCCTCTCCCCTTCCTGCTGGAAGACGCCAGGAAAGCCTCAGGTGGCTAGTACCCCATATTTTGAGTCTCTCTGTTCTTGCTTTGGAACTCTTGATGAAAATAAATTCAGCCCCAAGGAAAGGACCCTGGACTAGATGATAATGGGGTGCTTTGTTTTACCTTCTTGGCTGGTGAGTTTACATGATGTTAAGCCCCTGGGCATCAGTGCTGCTTCACAGGCCCCTCAGTCCTAAGGGAAACAGAGCTCCTACTATACTGCCCAGCAACTCACACTGGCTGCAGCTTGCAAATTTGCCTCCTCCTGGGTGGGAAAGGGTATTAGCTAGTATAGAGAATCACATGGAGTTGAAGGGGAATGAGAATATATAGAACAACTCTCTTCTTGCCCTTCCCCCAAATTGTTAGGATGAGGCTTATTTTAGTCGTTTGCTGCAGTAGACAATTCTGTGAACCCAGAAGAGATGGCTGACCTTCCTGTTTCTCTTTCAGCTCTGGCAAGAAGCTGCTTGCAGCATGCTTGTATGCTAGCTGCATGTTCCTCAGTAAACTGCAGATACTATTGCTTTTTAAGTCTGCCTCTGCTGGTTGCTATTACATCCTGCTCCAGGGCTCAAGCCAGAACATAACACTATTCATACTGCACCTGACAGATAAACTTACATTCAAGTGGAGGATCATGGGAGACCTGCTGTGGAACCCCTTACGTGCCCTTCAGTCCAAATCCACTTGATCAGGTTCCCTGCTGCTCGTGAAAATAGAGGGGATATTTGGGACAAAAGTATTATCACATAGCTCACTCCCAGCATGCTGCTTTGCATCTAGACCGTATCAGCCTGCATCAAAACTAAAAGCTTGCTCCAGCATCTGGATGTTTACATCACAACCAATGTAGCTTTGAAGCTGTTGGTTCCAGAGAGGCACTCAGGGGTGAGATTTTTCAGCCCCCTTAGCATTTTTCATGAGCGTATCAGTGTGAATAGATTTGAGAGACCAAAGCTGGTCAGGGAGCTTGGAACTGCTTTATAGCAAAGTTTATTTTACATAACATTGTCAGATTTGTTTTTCCACTTTTTTTTTTTAAGGTAGAGACACTGGAGTCATCAGTGGCTGCTGTGGCTAGGATTCCGGGAGGAATGGGAAATGAGAAGGAAGAAACCTGGAATTCCTGTATTAGTGCCAATGTTTTAGTTTCAGCTCAGTTTAGGCACATACAGCTGCAGAACTAAAGTGCATACAAGACCTGAAAGCAATTGTTCAAAGGTTACAAAAAAAAAAGTTAATCCTGCCTCTCTCTTTCCAACTCCATAGGCACACAAAGCCAGAATTTTATAGAAACTATCAGAGTGGAGGGAAAGATGTTGGAGAAGCACTTCAGGGGGCCATTCACAACTCACCGGTGTGCTATAAGAGTTCTCTCTGCATGGGTACAAGGCATGAGTTCTTGAATGAACTGGTAGAATCATAGGAACATGGCCAGTGGGGTCCATCCATTGTACTGATGCACTGATTATTTAAGCAAGGCACTCAGCAGCTTGTAACCACTACAAGCTATAGCAATGGTATATACAGCAGGGGTTCCGTCCTGGCTGGATATGAGGGTTCCCTTCTCTCCAAATCCCACAAAAAAATCACCCATTTGTTTTGTTCCTTCTCAAATGATATGAATTTCAGTGCCAATGACCTAATGCTGACTTTGGACCAGGTCTTCAGCTGGTGTAAATAGATCCTTTGAAGTCAAAGGAGCGATGTCAATTTACATCTCGGGGGTCTGGTTCTTTGAATATATACTGTTTATAAGCCTCTGAATGATCACATGTGAATATCACTGAGCTGGCAGCTGTATACCTGACTATGCCACCTACTGACTTTACAACCCACATTATTTTATAAAAAGGTCATTAAAAGTTTTAGCTTGTGATCGTGTGTCCAAGCCAGTTTAATACTGACTGCTATGTTTCAGAAGAGAGCTGAAAATCAAAACTATGAACTAAAGAGGTTTTTGCATGGTAGGTTAAAAATTCACCACTATGAAAATGCTTAAATAGGAATTTACTCAAAAGACTGTAATGACTCATGAAGAGTTGCTATAGTCTACTGGTTATGTAATATGCATTTTCAAAAACTAGGAATCTATTCTCCCATCAGATCAGGGGAGATGGATGTGCCTAACTGCCATTAGCAGTAATGGGAATTATACAAGCAAATTCCCCATGCACTGCTGGAAGAACTATATGCTTTAATAGGTATCATATATCTGCATCCTTTTAAAATCATAAAGAAATAAACTTAAAAAAAAATCCTTTGGCCCTAATAAAGAGGAACCAATCCAATCAAAAATGTATTTCCGTAAGTTGTGTGTTCCCATTTTTTATGTAACAAATATACTCTGTCACCTTTCATATCTCTTTTATGGTAAAAGTACATGATAAAAACATATTCTTCAGTGCCTTGTGCCTTATTTTTTCACTGTTGTTTTGCAATGACATGAGTTTAAAACAAAGAATGTCAGGCTTAAATTTACATTATTTTAAAGTCAGTTTGGGATTCAAGCATTTTTTTTTTGTAACAAGTTGTTTTTCTTTTGACCATAAGCACAGAAAACAGCTATTGCCCTAAGAGCTATGCTAAGGCTGCAAAAGACAGATAGCATTTCTCCACTTAAACTTAGATGCTTTAACACATCACAAACTTATTTATGTGCTGCCTGCAAGGAAAGCTGATGTCAATTTTCATATATTTCCAAATATGAAAAAGAAAGAGGAATAAAAAAGTGACATGAAAATAAAAGAGAAATAGGTGTAGGGAATATCCTCAGTGTTTGAGACATGATCTGTCATCTGTCAGGGATTATCGTTGTACAGCAAGCTGTATTCTGACATTGAGCTAAGGTTCCCACCTATTCGAAAACCCTAGTAATGAAATTTATGAAGAAGGAACATTATTGTTTTACTCTTTGCAGTTACCAACCCTATCACATAATGCAACTGTGTTCTTTCTATCCCCTCTGCCCATGCCAAATCAATCAGCTTGGAGCTCACCTTGACTTGAATCTGTCCTCATATAATGTCTTGTCAGAGTGGTTGCTTTAATTCTACTTTCCTACAAACTTTTTCTTCGGTATTCTTAACTTCTTTACTTACCAATGTCCCTTATTGATTAAGCAAGTTGGAAAACAGTGATTATAGTGTGTCAGCAGGGGTGAAACCAGGACCCTGTTAACAAATGATCAATACAGCTGTCACCTTATATTACAAAGAGACCACTATATCGGCACTGATTGCAGCTCCTTACTTTTTCCTGGTGTAACTGGAGATGTCACATGAGGGCTTCTAGTTGATGGCTATAGTATCAAATTTATATTTCTGAACATGCCAATAAAATGAGGAAAATCCAAAGGCTATAGCTGGAAACTAGTAATATTACAGTTATACCATTTCAGCCAGTTTTTATTTTCTTTGTCCAGGCACTGTGTTTTTTTAGCATTAGGAGGATATGGCATTTTTGTCCTCTGTTAAGAAATTTTATCAGAATGATCTGGATTAGACAACACAAACTAAAGGCTGCATCCTGCAATATTTACTCAGATAAAACTGCCATTGAAGAGCAAGAATTGTGGGATCTTGCACTACAAGTATTATAAAATTATTGACAAAGACCCACAGTTTCAAAATTCTGTGACTCATCTACCCCTGTAGATGAGTCCTGACTTTCAGAAGCACAAAAGCATCCACAGTTCCCACTGACTTTAAGCACCAAAGATTTAAAGTTTTGGCTGCAGAGGCAGAAGTGTATAAATAAAAACTATGGCCCCATCTTCAAAGAAGTTACATCCTAGAAGGATATATCACAATGAAGACAAAACCTAAGGGAGGAAGTTAGGGAACTACAGAACAAGGGTTTCCAGTAACAGTACCAGAATATGAGCTCACTTGCATGGTTCTATGTGTGTTGTGCTGGTTGAATATTGTTTGCTTTTAGTTGGCTTAAATCTAGATTTTATTTTTAAAACATAATTATGATTTAGCAAATCTTGCTAGTTACTAACAATGAAGAAAATATCTAGAGCCAGAAATCCTATGTATGATGTACTACATAAATCACAGTGAAAAAGTCAGTAAAGCCAACTTTGAAGCTACTTGCCAAAAGTGCCCTACAGTCTGTAATCACCACTTACTATTTCTTGTTTTCAGAAGCTCTCACAATGTCCTAGGTACTTTCAAAAAGCAAAAAAGGAAATTCTTTCCAATCCAAGGCCCCTATTTTGCAAACTGCAACATGTGAATAGCTCCTTCTGCACACATGCAGTCTTGCTGGAATCAGTGAGGTTCTGTGTAAGTGCAGTGGCCCATCCACCTGCACAATGGGACTTGCAACCTCAGGGCCTAAAATACAGGTAAGCAAATGCCTTTGCTGTGATTGCACTGCCATCTGGTTAAGCTGATGGTCACCTATCACTGCGACCTCTGTGGCTGTGAACTTGTGCCAATACACCTTTCTCTACTCTGACTGTATTCTCTCCCTCCCACCTCCACCCCCGTCTCTTTATCCACCTGCTGTGTATGCCTAAGTGGGCTGGTGCATTGATTTCTCAGCCCACAAAATATAACAGTCGGGCAGCCTTCAGTCACTTGTGGTCCCTTCTTTCTGGGAGACTTTTAGGAGAACATATAAAGAGTCTGAACGGAACAAAACTACCAGCAGCAAAACACACACAGGAACTTCAACCAACACTCACCATATAGAATCCTGTGGGCAGGGGTCCAGTTCATACCCAGCTGTTTCCCCCTGCTTCCTCCCAGGCAGCCCTTTATATTTTCCCTGGTCCCTCTAATATGTCAGAGTTAATCAGCTGCTGTCTTAAACCTATAGGGTCTGGGTTAGGGAGTGCTCTTGAACCACGTCACAAGTGTAAATCCTAGATTGCAAACTATCAAGGGCAGGGGCTGGCTTTATGTTACTTGTTTGTGTAATGATTCGTACAATGGGGCCCAGATTCTTATGTGGTGCTAACTCTATACTAATAATATAAATGACAAATGGTAGGACCACTTAAAGTGGTCAAGGTGATTAATGACTGAATCTTAGTAATACAATGTTGGGTGTGTGTGTGTTGGGGAAAATAAAATATATCTCATTGGGGAAACCTAATCCATATGCTTAGTGGTCAAGGAGTCTGGCAGAACTTTTTATGAGGCCATACTCTGCACTATAGTAATTAATCTCAGATCTTGAAGGGGAGGATGTGCTCAGCAGTAGCTGAAAACCTCCTCAAGTTCCATCTACAGATATGCTGTTTAACAGAGCTTCTGCCCCGCTGCTCACTGGGATTCTCTGGAAAGTGATTACAGAATGGGGTGGTGACCCCAGCTGAGAGACAGCTATCAATGAGCGGGCACTGCACTCTCCCTTCCAAGCATGGAAGTCAGCTGACCGCTCAGAACTGGGCCTAGCAGCTAGAAATAACAGAGGTACAAATACACCATTACCCCATAGGTAGTTAAGAACAGCTTGAGTCTAGGCCTAGGCCTCACATCACTCCACCAACCTTCCTGCATAACCTATGTTTGGGTTTATTATTTTAGAAGAAAGGTACTATGTCAATGTAGGATGGTATTACTGTGACACTAGGAGGATCCCTATGCCAGAAGACAGGGGTATTTAAAAGTGAGTTTCAGCTAGCCTGACAAGTTCAGTATACCAAACTCACTGTTGTTAAAATCTGTATCTAAAAGGTGTAATGTAATATGTTATTGGAAAACTATTGATTATTAATATTCCTGCATGATGTATGTACAGTCAACTCAAAAAGGATTATAGAAACATGCTGGAATTGTGACTAAAATATGTTTAAACCAGTGATGTCGGGGGAGGTGATAAACAGTTGGGGTGTTGTTGTTGTTGTTGTTTTGCAATCAAAGGAATATGGTTCTGCCTGCTTGAATCTATTTCCCATATAAATTGAGCAAGGTATGACCAAAGACAAAGAGAATCATATTTGCATGCCAGCTAAACAAATCCAACAGAAAAGCAAGCAGGGGGAAAAGTGATCAGTTAACAATCACAATGGGGGATGGAGACTGAACTCCAGGAAGCCTTCCTGCCTCTCCAAGCAGGGTCAATGAACTTTGAGAGATTAAAGGATTACTGGACTATAAAAAGAAGGGAAAAGAATCCTAAATGGTCATTCACCTGAGAAGAAAAGGAAAACCAGTGCCTTGGATTCTGTGGGGATCCTGACTAAGAGCTAGTCATCCATTGCTGGAAAAGGAAAATCAGTGAGGGAACTATCTTGAACAAAGACTGTAGCTTGTTAACTCAGGTCTTAGCCATTAGAAAATGTATATTTTTACTTTTGTTTGGCTGTAACCCTTTCTATCTTTATCCCTTATACTTGAACTCTCTTAAGCCTTATCTCCTTTTGATTAAATAAACTTGTTTTATTTGTTATCTAAGACAACCCAATACTCTGATTGAAGTGATTGTTAACTCGAGTCGTGATAAGAAGCTTGTGTTTCTGTCTCTTTAAAAAGGGGTCAATTTACTAACTTCTGTGAATGTTCTAGGAGAAGACAGGACACTGCAGGGAGACAATTTTGGGGGAAATGCTGGTCTGGACAGGGGCATTGGGTCATTCTACAAACAGTAATTGGGCAGTGGAGGCTAGCGGTGACCTGCATGCTTAAAGACTGGCTGCTGGCATCCAGGCCATGAGCCACAGTAGCATGGCATTTAAGGCATCCAGAGTTGCAGGGCAGGTGGTGACACATCCCCTTCCTGGTCTGGGTTGAACCCCAAAATGTCAAAATTATTTTACTTTTTCTTATATTTGTACTTTGATTTTTGAATGTGTGTGTATATATATATATACCTACCAAATTCTGAAGAACTAACCATTTTGCCCTATAAGCTTGTAATGCTCTGAATAGTCCAACATTATCAGTTTTGTTCTATGTCGTTATAACTACTCACCAATATAATCCCAATGATTTGAACTTAGTGAAACAGTTAGAAAAACATATACTGAAATATTGGGTATGGTTATCTAAGTACTCCATGAGAATATCTCCCACTGCCTTCCATAGGAGCTCCATGTTCAGAGTACTTTGGCTCAGGCACCATGGTGCCATTTCTGTAAAGTCAGTGGCAGTGCTGACCTTATTGCAGGGCTGGAATCCGTATCAACAAGGTCAAATGTGCAGTTCTTTTCATTTTGGGGTTACTTTGCTTCACATTTAATTAAAGCAGCAAATATATAATGTATTTTTTTCTTATTTCAGATATCTTTATGTAGACATGAAACGTCTGCTCCATTTAAAGAGGTCATTTTGCCTGTTTACAAAACGTTTCAAGATCAAGAGAATTGCAGCTGAGGAAGATATGGAATCCGCTCTATTTATCATTCATGCGGTACAAGCCGCATCGCTCATATGAAAAGGTATAAGGTATAAAAGGTATTTTTAATATATTGAGTAAAATCAGATAGAATGCAATTTGCAGTTCTTTGTTTCTAAACTGCAAAGAGAAGGAAATTGAATTCCATACCAAATGAAATATATTGATTATATGGAGTGGCAAGAATAAGGGTGAGTATTTAGTTGTGCTCGGCACCTGGTAATGCTGCAATATTTTCCCCCCTCGTTTTTGATTGCAGCTCTGTAGCTATCCAATTTAAGTAAAAACAGTCAACAATGACTATTGCTCATTTGGTTTTCATTTAATATCTGACCAGGGGAAATCTGTTCTCTGCATGTGTGTAAAAAGAGACCTAATTTAGGTTTGCAAAGAAAATGTCTAAGTGCCCCAAGCCAAAGATAAACAGCAAAATGACAGCTCTTCAGTATGACTCAATGTCATTTATGCCTTGGCTGCAGCATCACATTAAAAGTCAGATAAATTATTGTCCAGTTTTAGTTCAGTGGTCGGAAATAAATTACTTGTGCATCTCTTCTGAATTAAGTTATCCCTATGCATGCATATAAATCAAACAAGAAGGAAGAAAATTACCCCCCAACTGCTTGCAGACCCATACTCTTCATTCAAAATAACACTCATTTCATTTTCAGAAATTTAATAGTGTAGTACAGTTAATATGTTCAGAGATGACCTTATAATGTTTAGTAGTTTTAACTACACAAAGTCCAAACTGCAATTCGACTGCCAGTTTCTCTGCAATATTCCAAAGCTATGTGATAGATCAATGTAATGCAGATGGAAAAACTTTTTGATGCCCCTGATAAGGTTGGGCAACTATCTGTTTTCACTGTCATGCCCTCTTTCCTCCCCTTTGATCACAAGCTCATAAATGAGAACAGACAAGTAACTTTCTGTTGGAAAAAGTATCTCTAACAGTGTTCGATTCAGCACTGTTTCAGTGTAGCCTTTATCTGTTTTAAATTACAGCACTGAGTTAAGTGTTAATATTTGGAACATTTTAACAGAGAGGTAGAGGGAGAAAGAGAGAGAGAGAGAGAGAGACAAAGAGAGAGTCTGAAAACTTATATTTTCTCCCTAAAGCTTAGGATATTAAGGATTTTTTTTTTAAATAAAGCAACACCTGGCTGTGCCCTTATATTTAGGTTTTTTTATCTGTATTTCCATAATAAAGCCTGGGATCCTTCAGAGGTTTACGACCTGAGCATTTTACAGGCAAAAATATAGTTATACAGTTTCTCTGAATAAATGTTTTATTTGTAATATTTTCAGGAGATGACAAAAGCATCTTAGTATCTTTGAAATCAATAGGATTTTTGTGAGGTTGGAATTTACTAGTCAGAATAATGTACATCAAGGGCCTGATCCAACAGGAATTCTGTACCCGATCCAAAAATACTTCCACTGACTTCAGGGTGCTTTGGATCAGGCCCTGAGTGCTACAGTATATTGTTATAATAACTTGAATATACTTTCTATTTGTGAGATAATAATCATATCCTGAGGCTGATAAACTTCCAGGCCCAAGTATTCACTGTAAATAAACTCTGAGGTTGAAAGCCAAGGATATTAGTAGACTGGGATAATGTTATCATCAAGTTAAAAGGAAAAACCTGAATGTTAATATTACTAATTTTGGAGAAATTTAAAAATAAATATTCAAAAGTAAAAGGAAAGAACAAACCATTTAAAGTGATGGAAATTAACTGTTGGAACAAGTCACTAAGGGATGCGGTAGGGTCTCCATCAAGTCTTTAAATGAAGACTAGGGAATTAGCTCCGCACCCCCATTCCAGTCCTTTCACCAGGTAAAAGGGCTCCAGTTGAAGCCCAGGATCAGGTAGGTACAAAGGGAACTTATAGCTTCCTTAGTCCCTCATCCCCTGGGCTGCAAGTTCTCTGGTGCACCACTTAAAGATGCAGCACAGAATCTCAGCCTGGATTTCCTTCTAAAAGATATGTTCTAGCTCAAACAGTGTGTATGGGCTTCATATAGGAATTACTGGGTGAGGTTCTACGGGCTGTGTTATGCAGGAGGTCACACTAGGTCAGAGGTTCCCAAACGGGCCGGGCCACCACTTCCCGCAGCTCCCATTGTCCAGAAATGGCGAACTGCGGCCACTGGGAGCTGCGAGTGGCTGAACCTGCGGATGCTCGGGTGAACAAAGTGTCTTGCAGCCCGCCAGGGGCTTACCTTGAACAAGCCACGAACCAAGTTTGGGAATGCCTGCATTGGTGATCAGAATGGTCCGTTCTATTTTAAAATCTATGGTCCTGATACTGCACCATTAAAGTCATTGGAAGCATTGTCAATGACTTCCATTGGTGCAGAATCAGTCCCATTGAATCTATGAAATTGCTTTAAGTTAAATAATTTAAACTAGTGTTTGGGCAATTCCTTCTCCCTATTATCTCCCTTTCTTGCCTCGTTATTTTCTGCCTTCTTATTCCTTTTGCCATTCTTAGACCTCTTGCCTCTTGGAAGGTTTCAGAGTAACAGCCGTGTTAGTCTGTATTTGCAAAAAGAAAAGGAGTACTTGTGGCACCTTAGAGACTGCATCCGATGAAGTGAGCTGTAGCTCACGAAAGCTTATGCTCAAATAAATTGGTTAGTCTTTAAGGTGCCACAAGTACTCCTTTTCTTTTTGCCTCTTGGAAGTTCAGTAAGGTTCTTCTCTTCAGAAAAACTCCAATATCATTCTTTATGAGAGTGGTTTGACATTTTTCAAATTTTGAAATTTTAATGGGAGAAAAATGTGGAAAATGTTGATTTCCTAATGGTATAAAGCAGGTAAGAAGCTGGGCAGAGAAGAATAGGTAAATGCGGGCAAGTAAGGGACCCAAAAGGATTTTCTAATGTTTTGATAAACAATTTGCCTTTCCACAGTTTCTCTGCACTATGTTGAGTTCCCAGCTCTCTCCTTGAAGCTTTGGAGTTTTTCTGTTTGAGATGAAGGGAGTGAAAAATAAAGCTGTTGTCCTTGTTAATGACAAACTGCTTGAAACTTCTAAATACAGGAACCAGTAAAAGAATATGGGGTTATACTAGCCAGTGTGAATGAGGATTTTTGCATATTCATAATACAATTAATAAGCAGTGAATATTTATCTGGATTGTTAAAATGCAACTATCCAGTGCTCTGGACAATTATGCAGTGATTGTCAGGCAAATCAGCATAGAGGGATTTGTATACTCTACAGTTATTGATAAATCATGGCACAGTGACTATGCAAATCGGATCTTCACAATCATTTGGAATGGAGGAAACAGAATAACTGAGAAAATGGTACAATTTGTTCTGAATTCTTTTCTTCACTGCCTTATAAGTTGTCATAAATATAAAGGGAAGGGTAAACCCCTTTGAAATCCCTCCTGGCCAGGGGAAAGCTCCTCTCACCTGTAAAGGGTTAAGAAGCTAAAGGTAACCTCCCTGGCACCTGACCAAAATGACCAGTGAGGAGACAAGATACTTTCAAAAGCTGGGAGGAGGGAGAGAAACAAAGGGTCTGTGTGTCTGTCTATATGCTGTTTTTCTGCCGGGGATAGACAGGAATGGAGTCTTAGAACTTTTAGTAAGTAATCTAGCTAGGTATGTGTTAGATTATGATTTCTTTAAATGGCTGAGAAAAGAATTGTGCTGAATAGAATAACTATTTCTGTCTGTGTATCTTTTTTGTAACTTAAGATTTTGCCTAGAGGGGTTCTCTATGTTTTTGAATCTAATTACCCTGTAAGATATCTACCATCCTGATTTTACAGGGGGGATTTCTTTATTTCTATTTACTTCTATTTTTATGAAAAGTCTTCTTGTAAGAAACTGAATGCTTTTTCATTGTTCTCAGATCCAAAGGTTTGGGTCTGTGGTCACCTATGCAAATTGGTGAGGCTTTTTTTATCCAACATTTCCCAGGAAAGGGGGGGTGCAAGTGTTGGGAGGATTGTTCATTGTTCTTAAGATCCAAGGGTCTGGGTCTGTAGTCACCTAGGCAAATTGGTGAGGCTTTTTACCAAACCTTGTCCAGGAAGTGGGGTGCAAGGTTTTGGGAAATATTTTGGGGGGAAAGGGAGAGTTTAATTTGCTCTTTCCCAGTAACCAGTATTAGTTTGGTGGTGGTAGCGGCCAATCCAAGGACGACGGGTGGAATATTTTGTACCTTGGGGAAGTTTTGACCTAAGCTGGTAAAGATAAGCTTAGGAGGTTTTTCATGCAGGTCCCCACATCTGTACCCTAGAGTTCAGAGTGGGGGAGGAACCTTGACATAAGTACTTAAGCAAGTTACATATCAGTAGCTATACAGGATCTTTGAATTGTGATTGATTTGAAAGAATTCCATTTCAGTATAATGTACAATACTTTGAGGAAAGATGTTCTAGAGAAGCAACTAAATGATTGTTTGTATGACTTTGTCTGATGGAAATATGAACACATAGTAATATTTATTATTTCACTGTAAATAATTCCTACTATGCAAAGTCCTAGTAAAATGGACGAGTGCCTTGAACCTTAGATTGTAATGGGATTTCATTATAGTGAAAATAAAATTCCAATGCTCAGAGTTGCAGCACCTAGCTTTTGGGCACATAGAAAATCATTGGAACAACAATGGGATCCACAAAGCCTGAGTTAGGTGTCTAGTGTCCCTGTGCAATGCATGGGGGAAGACAGGAACATTAGGATGTGAGTCACTAAAACCAGCATGGTAGGTGGGGAGCTGCCTAAGCTAGCCGTGCCCTGGTCCCTCTCACAGATTTAGGTACCTAAATCCAGGCTGTGACACCAGGGTGACACCTTTCTCTGTTAGTTATCTACAGCCATTGAATTGCTCTTTCTCTCTTCGAACAGAAAGTGTATGAAGAGTTATAATTTCTGTCTGTATTCTCTTGTACTTCCCTCCTACCCAATGAGTACATTTTTATTTTAAATCTAGTTTTACTGAGGAGAAACTGATATAGGACATGACATCATAATACAAGGATTAAGAGTCACAACTACAACAACCAGAGTGTGGATCTTTGAGTCACACTTTGTCAGCAAAAATAACACTGAAGAGGAGAGCAAAAAGGAAAACTATTTGTCTTTAAATACACTCTGGTAATCATGTTACTCCTCTGGTGGCTAGTTCCCATAGGATATAGGACCTTATAATTACTGAAAGCTGAAGACATAGCTTTTAGCTAAAGATGTAGAGGCTTATGGGTTTCCAGATGAAGTGCAGAGTTTCAGTCCCATATAAACCAAGGCTGTGTGTGTGTGTGTGTGTGTGTGAGAGAGAGAGTGAAATTTTTGTAGTAATTATACTTGTTGTCTGTAGACATGGATTAATTAAAAGAGAAAGACTTTACCCAGAGCTACATAGACTTTTCTCCAATAGAGGACTCTTGGGAGCTTCTGGCAACTTTATTTCCAAGGCAGGGTTGCTGTTTTAGACTGATGCGCCCTTGAACATTTTGAATTTGAGTCCCACAAAATTGATGATGACGTAACTGACTGATGATGACCTAACTTTGATTCTAGTGAATGTTTTAAAGTGGAATTTCGATTTCAACAGACATAATTCCAAATATATGTTTACAGTTCAAGAGTACAGTCTATCTCTGATCTCTCTGCATAACTGCAATTCACATCTGATGTACATAATACAATCGTATTTATCTCATGAAAATACACGTCTAAAACACAGTACATTTCCTCATAACCATAAATTCCCTAGGGAAGTTGTGGAGTCTCCATCATTAGAGATTTTTAAGATCAGATTAGACAAACACATGTCAGGAATGGTCTAGATAAGTTGTGGGAAACCTGCAGCCCATCAGGGTAATCTACTGGCGGGCTGTGAGAGTTTGTTTATGATGACCGGGAATGGCGAACCACAGCCACTGGGAGCTGCGGACAGCTGTGCCTGTGGACAGTGAATGTAAACAAAATGTCTTGTGGCCTGCCAGCCGATTACCCTGATGGGCCACGTGCCAAAGGTTACTGACCCCTGCAGTAGAACCACAGGGTTACAAACACTAAAGTTACGAACTGACCAGTCAATTACACACCTATTTGGAACCGGAAGTACAGAATCAGGCAGCAGCAGAGACACCAACAAAAATAATATAAAACAAAAAGTAAATACAGTACAGTACTATGTTAAATGTAAAAAAGAACAATTTTCTAAAAAAAGATTTGACAAGGTAAGGAAATGTTTCTGTGTTTGTTCAATTTAAATTATGATGGCTAAAAGCAGCATTTTTCTTCTGAATAGTAAAGTTTCAAAGCTGTTGTAAGTCAATGTTCAGTGTTAAACTTTTGAAAGAGCAATGATCACATTTTGTTCAGAGTTACAAACATTTCAGAGTTACAAAACCCCTCCATTCCTGTGGTGTTCATAACTCTGAGGTCATACCGTACTTCCACCTCCTTCTGCACACCCTCATAAGAACGGTCATACTGGGTCAGACCAAAGGTCTGTCTAGCCCAGTATCCTGTCTTCTAACAGTGGCCAATGCCAGTTTCCCCAGAGGGAATGAACAGAACAGGTAATCATCAAGTGATCCATCCAGCTTCTGGCAAACAGAGGCTAGGAACACCATCCCTGCCCATCCTGGCTAATAGCCATTTGATGGACCTATCCTCCATGAATTTATCTAGTTCTTTTTTGAACCCTTGGCCTTCACAACATCCTCTGACAAGGAGTTCCATAGGTTGACTGTGCGTTGTGTGAAAAAATACTTCCTTTTGTTTCTTTTAAACCTGCTGCCTATTAATTTCATTCGGTGACCCTTAGTTCTTGTGTTATGAGAAGGAGTAAATAATACTTTCGTATTTACTTTCTCAACACAAGTCATGATTTCATAGACTTTTATTATATCCCCCCTTAGTCATCTTTTTTCAAGCTGAAAAGTCCCAGTTTTATTAATCTCTCCTCACATGGCATATGCTCATAGCTCTAATAATTTTTGTTGCCCTTTTCTGAACCTTTTCCAATTCCAATATATCTTTTTCGAGATGAAGCAATATGATATTTTCTGTCTTTTTACCTATCTCTTTCTTAATGATTTCCAACATTCTGTTCATTTTTTGCCTTATTTTACAACCTTACCTGGCTCTTCTGTTCCCATCACCAAACTTATATTTTTTCCTTACTGTGAGATAGTATTAAGGCAAATGTATCCAATTTCATGTCACGTTAGAAGCATTTTACACAATTCTGCAATTAATCTCCTGTCTCTCTCTCTCCCTCCCCCTTCCTTGCCTTTCTTCCTCCCTTTGTGCATATTTCCTGCATTACTTGCCCCCTCACCCCAAATATATATTGGTCTGTGAATGGTTCCTACAATAAAATGGGGGAGGAGTTTGGAAGCTTTCAAGCTGACTTATGTCAGTAAGATATTTGTATGCTTCCTCAATGTGAAAAAAAAATAACTATTTTTAGCAGCAGCATCACAAGCTCTAATGCTCCTTATAGGTCTAACTCATTCAGGAAACTAACTAATAGATCCATAGGTTCCAAGGCTAGAAGGGGCCATTATGATCGTAAATCTGACCTCCTGCATAACAGAAGACATAAACATTCCCCCAAATAATTCCAAAAGCATATCTCTTAGAAATGTATCCAATCTTTGTTTTAAAATTTCCAGTGATGGAGAATCCGCAACAAACCTTGGTAAATTATTCCAGTGGTTAATTACCCAAATTATTAAAAGTGTATACTGTGTTTTCAGTCTAAATGTGTCTAGTTTTAGCTTCCAGCCAGTGGATCATGTTATACCTGTGTCTGCTAGACTGAAGAGCCCATTATCAAATATTGGTTCCCCAGCACTATGTACTAATGAACTGATCAAGTCACCCCTTAACCTTCTCTTTGTTAAGCTAGATAGATGAACTCCATGACACTGTCATTATAAGGCATGTTTTCTAATCCTTCAATCATTTTCCTGGCTCTTCTCTGAACATTTTCCTGGCTCTTCTCTTCTCTCAACATCCTTCTTGAATTATAGACACCAGAATTTGGCACAGTATTCTAGCAGTGGTTGAACCAGTGCCAAATACAGAGTAAAAATACTGTGTCGTACTCAAGATTTCTCTGTTAATGCATACTAGAATTCCATTAACCTTTTTGGCCCCAGTGTTGCAGTGGGAGCTCATGTTCAATTGATTATCCACCATGACCCCAAATCTCTTTCAGAATCACTGGGAAAGATAGAGTCCCCCATCAACAATCTTGAAGAAAAACAAAATAATCACTGATAAAGTTTGCAGATGACACAAAAATTGGTAGGGTAGTAAATTGTGAAGATGCCATGTCACTGATACAGAGTGATCTGGATCACTTGGTAAGCTGAGCTCAAGCAAACAATGTGCATTTTAACATGGTTAGATGTAAATGTATGCATTTAGGAGCAAAGAATGTAGGCCATGATTAAAAGATTGTGGAGGGGAAGGATAGGTCAGTGGTTTGAGCATTAGCCTGCTAAACCCAGGGTTGTGAGTTCAATCCTTGAGAAGGCCATTTAGGGATCTGGGGCAAAAATTGGGGATTGGTCCTGCTTTGAGCAGGGGGTTGGACTAGATGACCTCCTGAGGTCCTTCCAACCCTGGTATTCTTCTATGATTCTAAAACCCCGTGGTGAGACTCTATCCTGGGAAGTAGTGACTCTGAAAAAGATTAGCCATTTTGTTGGCCAGGGCGAAAAATTGTTTTGGCACTTTCACAAAATGGCCAATGTTGGTATGGTGGGTCTCATGCTTTTCTTGGTGGGGGGATAAGACACCACCTCTTGACCCTGCTCTTGGGAAACCGAGGGCCCTGCTAGTGACCCAGAAAGGTGATGGAGGAGAGAAGGAGAGGAGAGGAGAGAAGGAGAGGAGGTTTACTCCATACTCTGAGCCCAAGCCCCAGCCCCAGCCCCAGCCCCCTCTCAACCCCTTCTTAACACACCCTGACTTCCTGAAGCAGGGGGTTTTACTGGGTTCCTGACAGGTCCTTATTTGACTACAGGTGCTCCAATTAACCAGTAGCAACCCTCCCTAGTCTACAGGGAACCATATCTTAATTAGCCTAGGGCTGAAACAGTATTTTCTTTCTACCACACTCCCTCTGCTCCCTGCTCCTCCTGTATCACAGCACCCACCCAAAATGGCCCAGGGAAAACAAACGAAACCAAAACCAAGCAACACACATGTGCGCGCGCACACACACAGTGGAGCAAAAATCCAGCCAAGTGTCACAGCACTACAGTCCTTTGGAAGAAGGTGCCCAGGAAGACTGTCCTGTTCACCTGCCTATAGAACTGGCTTTGGTATTGAATGCCCCTTGAAAAGGCCAGAAGAATCAGGCTGATGGCTAACAATTTTGCAAGTGAGCAGTGAAAAAGAATACATAATGTGAAATTAGTGACAATCTCATAGTCTGTTTAATCAGAAGCATCTATGGATAAAGCAAAATAATACAATCTGCTTATATAAGTACAATATGTTCATAAGAAGGAGGGTGCAGGAAATGAAATGGTGGTGTCACTTCATCTTTCTTACCCATCTGGCAGTTGCTACCTTCTTGGAGGGCTACCTGTGGCAGATAGTACGGCAAAGCATATTAGCACAGATAGATGTTGTATAGCTTTGATGCGTTCTATCTCCTGTTTAAGGGAGACCATGGTGTTGTTTCTTGGTGACCCTTCTGGGGGACATGACTGTAGGAGAGTCAGGGAGGGGTTCAATACTAAAGAGACTTTGATACCTGGTTCTGCCACATCCATGAGTCAGGCTCAGACATGTATTCTTCTGATATTTGGTGGACTACATTAAGGAAAGAAAGGTTTGGCTTTGACTTTAAGCCTCAGTGAATTGAGGTGACAGAGGTGAATCTGAGAACGTGAGCAGACCCTCACCACTCCATGCACCTGTACCTGAAATGGAAAAGGAATTATGTTGCAGAGTCCAGAGTACTGTGGCAACCTTCATGGAGCTTGAAAGGAGGAACACAGGTTGAAAGAGGGAAGAGTTTGGAGGAGGTACCAGGATGTTAGTTTGTTTGCACATGGTTTGAATGGTAGATGCAATTGTGGCACCTAGAATCATAGAATCATAGAATATCAGGGTTGGAAGGGACCCCAGAAGGTCATCTAGTCCAACCCCCTGCTCAAAGCAGCACCAATTCCCAGTTAAATCATCCCAGCCAGGGCTTTGTCAAGCCTGACCTTAAAAACCTCTAAGGAAGGAGATTCTACCACCTCCCTAGGTAACGCATTCCAGTGTTTCACCACCCTCTTAGTGAAAAAGTTTTTCCTAATATCCAATCTAAACCTCCCCCACTGCAACTTGAGACCATTACTCCTCGTTCTGTCATCTGCTACCATTGAGAACAGTCTAGAGCCATCCTCTTTGGAACCCCCTTTCAGGTAGTTGAAAGCAGCTATCAAATCCCCCCTCATTCTTCTCTTCTGCAGGCTAAACAATCCCAGCTCCCTCAGCCTCTCCTCATAAGTCATGTGTTCCAGACCCCTAATCATTTTTGTTGCCCTTCGCTGGACTCTCTCCAATTTATCCACATCCTTCTTGAAGTGTGGGGCCCAAAACTGGACACAGTACTCCAGATGAGGCCTCACCAATGTCGAATAGAGGGGAACGATCATGTCCCTCGATCTGCTCACTATGCCCCTACTTATACATCCCAAAATGCCATTGGCCTTCTTGGCAACAAGGGCACACTGCTGACTCATATCCAGCTTCTCGTCCACTGTCACCCCTAGGTCCTTTTCCGCAGAACTGCTGCCTAGCCATTCGGTCCCTAGTCTGTAGCTGTGCATTGGGTTCTTCCGTCCTAAGTGCAGGACCCTGCACTTATCCTTATTGAACCTCATCAGATTTCTTTTAGCCCAATCCTCCAATTTGTCTAGGTCCTTCTGTATCCTATCCCTCCCCTCCAGTGTATGTACCACTCCTCCCAGTTTAGTATCATCCGCAAATTTGCTGAGAGTGCAATCCACACCATCCTCCAGATCATTTATGAAGATATTGAACAAAACCGGCCTCAGGACCTACCCTTGGGGCACTCCACTTGATACCGGCTGCCAACTAGACATGGAGCCATTGATCACTACCCGTTGAGCCCGACAATCTAGCCAGCTTTCTACCCACCTTATAGTGCATTCATCCAGCCCATACTTCCTTAACTTGCTGACAAGAATACTGTGGGAGACCGTGTCAAAAGCTTTGCTAAAGTCAAGAAACAATACATCCACTGCTTTCCCTTCATCCACAGAACCAATAATCTCATCATAAAAGGCGATTAGATTAGTCAGGCATGACCTTCCCTTGGTGAATCCATGCTGGCTGTTCCTGATCACTTTCCTCTCATGCAAGTGCTTCAGGATTGATTCTTTGAGGACCTGCTCCATGATTTTTCCAGGGACTGAGGTGAGGCTGACTGGCCTGTAGTTCCCAGGATCCTCCTTCTTCCCTTTTTTAAAGATTGGCACTACATTAGCCTTTTTCCAGTCATCCGGGACTTCCCCGGTTCGCCACGAGTTTTCAAAGATAATGGCCAATGGCTCTGCAATCACAGCCGCCAATTCCTTCAGCACTCTCGGATGCAACTCGTCCTCCGTGAATTGTTCTCTTAATAAAGAGAACATGTTCTCATGTTATTGCCTCACAGTAGAAATGGCTGGAAGATGAAAACCAGTTGCTGCAAAAATATTCACATTTTTGTTTGGGAGGTGGGAAGGGGGGAATGTACTTAACCAGCTGAGAAATGTCAAAACTGTGTGAGTTTTTTGGATTCTTTGTTTGTTTGTTTAGTTTGCTTGTTTGCTGGAAGGGATTTCAAGAAAAGAATCCACTTGAGGAGTGCTGAAGGGCAATTTTTCAGCTCCACAGCTGTCCACTTGAAAGCTTCTTGTTAGTTTCACTTTCTGCCTTTCCAACCAGGCAGTCAGAGAGGCAGAGAGTGCAGGGCACTCAGTCTCCCAACTTCCCCCTTTCTTTGGGACCAGAGCGACAGAGTGAGCAGATTTTAAGGCCAGAAAGGACTATTATGGTCATCTAGGCTAATCTCATTTCATGACCCTTGGGTTTTAGGTACAAGGATTCACCCCTTCAGCCAGCTCAGCTACTTTCAGAAGAACAGGCACATGTGGCCTCGAGAACAGGGAACACATTTTCAGAACTTCTGCAACAAATACCTTTTTATAATGAATAATTCCTGATTTTAGAGTGTCCAAACAGCACTCACATTCTCAACTGGGTGCCAAAATACTCCTCTTTAAAATCACTTTTCACTTCCTTAATGGTGTCTGGCTAAATAGTAGCTTTTAAACTTCTTCCTTAAACAGTCGTGCTTCAGATAATGTTAGTTGAACACCAACTGTCAGCTTCCACCTTTTAAACTCAGCATGACATTATGTTGTTGGTTCATCAGTGGGTTAAACGTTCCATCTGCACCTACTTCAGTTCTTCCCCATCTACTCTGCTTAATAATTCCTATGTCCCTGAAATACAATGCAACAAGCACATCTCTATGTGTAACCAAAATTAAATTCAGGGCTTCTGCCCACATTGGTCAAAGCAAAGACAGAAAGAAATTCAAAAATAATCATATTTTCATTTTTTAAAATCTCTTTAATTCTCTGTGGAAAAAAATAAATCTCTCTATCCTGTTTAATGATGATGGGAGGGAAACAAGTAACCAACCAACATAAAGTCAATACACCTACCTAACTTTACCTCTTGTAATCACTGTTTTGATTGGCTCCAGGCAAAATATAAACTTAACCTTCTTAGCCCACTCTTTTCCTGTTCCATGTTAAGGGCCAAACCTTCCCATCCCTCTCCATTTGCAGCCAGCAGGATGCCATTTGTGCAGCCTCCAACAGCTAGTTTGAGCGCATCCTGCCACTCCACACGACTGATTCTAGGTATATATTCATTATGCACTACATCAGTGCATAGGAATCTCCTTCAGTCCATATCTACAGACAACACAAATATTATTCTTTACAACTTTTGCTGCTATACCAGTCACCGACTGGAGCATGGGTGGTCAGATCTAGGTCAGACATGGGTGGTCAGAACAGCAGGTGGCAAGGTCTAGTGGTTAGAGCCATAGTCCAGGAACAGCAGTGAGGATTGGAGCCAGAGTCAAGGACCAGGATTTGGGAACCTAGCAGGGTTGGAATAGGGCTGAAACAAGCAAGCACATGAACAATAGCTGAGGACATAAGTCTTGAGCAGCCAGTGGGAGGGTGTTGTTGCTGGACTTAAGAGCAGCCCTGGTGATGCCTGACAGCCAATCAGGGTGTCTGATCAATCAAGGTGTTCAGCTCTAAGTCATCTAACTTGTTCCAGGCCTAGCTGCAGGTCCTGATGCCTGACATTCCTTTTCCTTCTAAATTTTTTTCTGTACTTTCTACTTTTTAGCTTACATAATGCAGTACTTCAGCATTATCTCTCCAAAGGATAACCAGTTCTTTATTTTTCTAAGTCCAAAAAAGATGAACTGTATTTCAGGTTACTCATAGCTAATTAAGTCAGAGAAATTACCCTTCTCTTCAAATCTATTATTATGATTTGCAATTCTACCAAAATTTCACAATTCAATATAGAGGGGTTTTTTTTTTTAGCTTTTAATCATCTACACGTCTAACAGTAAAGTTGTAGCTGAACATTTACCAGGAATTACAGCATGCTTTTTACAGAATTATTTATTTGGATTTTTATAGTGCTATCATATATTCTGGGTGCCATTCTCTTCTCATTTACACTCGTTTGACTTCAGCAAAATTAAACTCTATTTACAAGATGGTGTCTGAGAGCATGATTTGATTAACAATTTAAAATTAACATCTTTTTCTGTACATATTTTTTTTTAAAAAAGGCACATACCTCCAAAACACTACCTATACCATCTCTAGACATTTTAAAAGATCCACTACTAACCAATACACCGGACAAAAAATAATGCAACACTCAAACTATGGAATATTTAAATATACTCCATGGCAAAAAATAAAGTTAATACAATGGACTCCAAAGAGATTTACACTACATTCAATAAGGTTTTTCAAGGATATTTCAGGAAACTGCCATATCTGTCAAAACTACTAACTCCTACCAACAATGTGCCTTTTTCTTTCAGAATGACTAGGAATTCAACAACATAAAACAATGTTAACAGAGTTAAGGTTGTGCGGTGATATGTCTTTCCATTGTAGAACATCGATCTGACCAAAACTCGAATGTCTGAAAACCAGGAAATGCATAGTGAAAGTTGACCTTCACAGTAAAGGTTGATTGGTTGAAACCATAGTAAAGAACAGAATTATCGGACACATAGATGAACATGATTTGTTGGGGAAGAGTAAATGTTGTTTTTGTAAAGGGAAATCATGCCTCACCAATCTACTAGAATTGTTTGAGGGGGTATGATGTTATATGATTTAAATATGACAATGTGTATCATTGTTACTACCAATGCTATACAATTGCAACAATCGAGTACAAAAATCGAGTATGTCATGTAAGATTTCAATGGAAAAGTTATGATTTGCTGAATATGATTAGCCTGTTAATATGCAAGCATCATCTTTTAGCTAAAGTTATGAATATTTACTGTGTACCAAGATTTCAAACATGTTTATTCCTGTTGTAACACCCACAAGGTAGCTAGTTTACATCCAGTCTGGCCAGCACATTGTGAATGGACTATTCAAGTTGATGGCCCATTGAAGGACACTCAACTTTAACAGTAGACCATAGAATAAGCCCATCCTGGCCCGATGGGCCTTCCTGTGTATGAGTAATGGCTGCGTGTGAGTCATCGAAGCATGCAAGGACATGTGACTTGCTCATGGAACCTGAACTCCATCTTTGGCCTATACTTTTCCATGAACTCATACTGAGATCTTTCCCTCCACATGGGAGAAAGTATAAAAGGCCCTGGAAGCATTTCCATTTTGCCTCTTTTCTTTTCTGATCTCTGGACTATGGACTTACACTAAAAGGAGCATTACAATCAATGGACTGTGGACCTTCCAATCTTTTGGAAGTTACCAGAGACTGTACAAGCCAGCAGTTTATTCTATTGCTGCTTCAACCCTGCTACAAGAACTTCACAATGAGTGTATGCACTTGATTTCTTTGACCATTTTAACTCACTCTCTTTCTTTTCTCTTATTAATAAAACTTTAGATATTAGATATTGAAGGATTGGGAACAGCATGATTATTGGGTAAGATCTGAGTTATATATTGGCCTGGACTGGTTTCTTGGGATTAGAAGGACCCTTTTCTTGATGAAATTGGTTTTAAATAATCACTCATCATTAAATCTAGGCCTGGGATACCTAAGGAGACTGCATTTCTGACTTCTTATTAAGCAGTGTGGTCAGAGAGAACTTTACTTTTATATTGGTTTAGTATATCTTATGGAACAATAACCACCAATTTGGGGTGGTAGTGCCTCATTTCTTGGCAGTTTTTGCTGAATCTGGTATTCTCAGCTATTGAAAACTGAGGCACAGTGACAGGGGGGTTAACAAGCATGTGTACAAGGGTGATCCAGTGTACTTAGATTTTCAGAAAGCCTTTGACAAGGTCCCTCACTAAAGCACATTAAGCTGTCATGGGATGAAGGAAGGTCCTCTCATGAATTAGTAACTGCTTAAAAGATAGAAAACAAAATATAGGAATAAATGGTCAGTTTTGAGAATGGAAAGAGTTGAAAAGTGGTGTCTCCTAGGGGTCCATATTGGGACCAGTACTGTTCAACATATTCATAAATGATCTGGAAAAAGAGGTAAACAGTGAGGTGGCAAAATCTGCAGATAACACAAAACTACTAAAGATAGTTACGTCCAAAGCAGACTACGAAGAGTTACAAAGCAGTCTCATAAAACTGGGTCAGTGGGCAACAAAATGGCAGATGAAATTCAGTGTTGATAAATGCAAAGCAATGCACATTGAAAAACATAATCCCAACTATACATAAAACATGAGGGGGTCTAAATTACCGGTTACCACTCAAGAAAGACATCTTGGAGTCACTTCAGTTTTCAGAATGGAGAGAGGTAAATAGTGATGTCTCCCAGGGTCTGTACTGGGCCAAGTCCTATTTAACATATTCATAAATGATCTGGAAAAGGGAGTAAACAATGAGGTGGCAAAATTTGCAGAAGAGCTACAAAAGAATCTCTCAAAACTGGGTGACTGGGCAACAAAATGGCAGATAAAATTCAATGTTGATCAATGCAAAGTAATGCACATTGGCAAGCATAATCCCAACTATACATATAAAATGATGGGATCTAAATTAGCTGTTACCACTCAAGCGAGAGATCTTGGAGTCATTGTGGATAGTTCTCTGAAAACATCCATTCACTGTGCAGCATCAGTCAAAAAAGAAAACAGAATGTTGGGAATCATTAAGAAAGGGATAGATAATAAGACAGAAAATATCGTATCGCCTCTATATATATGCATGGTATGCGCACATCTTGAATACTGGATGCAGATGTGGTTGCCCCATCTCAAAAAAGATATATTTGAATTGGAAACATTTCAGAAAAGGGCAACAAAAATTATTAGGGGTATGGAATAGCTGCCGTATGAGGAGAGAGTAATAAGACTGGGACTTTTCAGCTTGGAAAAGAGAAAACTAAGGGGGGGATATGATAGAGGTGTATAAAATCATGACTGGTGTGGAGAAAACAAATGTGAAAGTGTTATTTACTCCTTCTCATAACACAAGAACTAGGGGCCACCAAATGAAATTAATAGGCAGCAGGTTTAAAACAAACAAAATGAAGTATTTTTTTCACACAAAGCACAGTCAACTTATGGAACTCTTTGCTAGAAGATGTTGTGAAGGCCAAGACTGTAACAGGGTTCAAAAAAGAACTAGATAAATTCATGCAGGATAGGTCCATCAATGGCTATTAGCCAGGATGGGCAGGGCTGGAGTCCTGAGCCTCTATTTGCCAAAAGCTGGGAATGGGTGACAGGGGATGGATCACTTGATGATTATCTGTTCTGTTCATTCCCTCTGTGGCACCTGGCATTGGTCACATTCAGAAGACTGGATACTGGGCTAGATGGACCTTTGATCTGACCCAGTACAGCCGTTCTTATGTTCTGATGTTCTTATGGATAGTTGTCTGAAAACATCCATTCAATGTGCAGTAGCAGTCAAGAAAGCGAACAGAATGCTGGGAATCTTTAGGAAAGGAATATATTCATTAGAAAAGGAATACATTTAAACAGAAAATATGCAAATAAATCCATGGTTGACCCACATCTTAAATACTGCATGCAGATGTGGTTGCCGCATCTCAAAAAAAATATTAAATTTAAAATGCTGCAGAAAAGCGTAACAAAATGATTAGGGGTATGAAACAGCTTAGCTATGAGTAGAGATTAATAAAACTGGGACTTTTCAGCTTGGAAAAGAGATGGCTAAAGAGGTATATAATAGGGATCTATAAAATCATGATCATGACTGACGTGGAGAAAGTAAAGAAAGAAGTGGTATTTACTCCTTCTCATAACACAAGAGCTAAGGGTCACCAGACAAAATTAATAGGCAGCAGGTGACCAAAAGGAAGTATTTCTTCACACAACACACAGTCAACATGTAGAACTCTTTGTCAGAGGATGTTGTGAAGGCCAAGACTATAACAAGGTTCAAAAAAAGCACTAGATAAATTCATGGAGGATAGGACCATCAATGGCTATTAGCCAGGAAAATTCTCTGTTCATGTAAATTTGAAATATTATAGAGGATCGAATTATGTGCATTCTATGCAATGAAAATATAAGCCATATCTACATGTACTTTGTTAGCATTGGTTTCTATATTTGCTAATTATGGTCCTCCATACTTTATTCATGAGTATGTTTAAAAACTAAATAATCTTTCAGTTGATGTCTCCATTTAATTGTCTCTTTGCTTAGGTTATTCCAAGACAAATGAATTGAACATGTGTTATCATTTTATTTAAAAACAATTTCTTAAGGATAAATGTCTTTTGCGAGTGCCTATTTTGTAACCTTTCCTGGGTGTTAATTGTTGTACAGTGGGAGGAAATCTGTCAATAAGGTCTCATTATGAGATATAGTTGGGTGTGAACATGCTGATCTATACTTGGGATGTGAGCAACAAAAACCTCATGGATAATGGAAAATATAAGATGCGTGTTAGGCTACTAGATAAGATGCACTGATTTAAAATTATTGCTTGGTCCTAAAATAGGATGGGATTCATTTTAGAAAGAAATCATTTTGAAAGATGATTGTGACTGTAGTTAGCATCACTAGGAAATTAGCCAAAACATAGAAAGCACAGTATTGTGTGTAATATTTCTAGTGATATCACTGATATCCTTCTGTCATAAAGTGTTCAACAGAGAAACTCAAATTGAATCGTATGAGATTATTAAACATCTTTTAAGGTCACCAATCATTTGCTGCCTTTTTTATTTATTTATTTTTTGCTTATGGGATTGACTGTTGGTGTCTCCAATGAGTCTTTAATTACAGAGTGTTCCTTGGTCCCTGTGAGTCCTTTGCCCAATCAGGTCTGGCCACTCAACATGTGATATTATGATCCAATTAGTCAATCTGATGGAAATTTTTAATTTGAAGAAAACAGCACCTTAAAAACTATTAGGAGTACTTGTGGCACCTTAGAGACTAACAAATTTATTTGTGTATAAGCTTTTGTGGGCTAACGCCCACTTCATCAGATGCATGTAGTGGAAAATACAGTAGGAAGATATATATATACAGAGAACATGAAAAAATGGGGATTGCCATACCAGCTCTAACGAGACCAGCCGATTAAGGTGGGCTATTATCAGCAGGAGAAAAAAAAACGTTTGTAGTGATAATTAGGATGGCCCATTTCAAACAGTTGACAAGAAGGTGTGAGTAACAGTAGAGGGAAAATTAGCATGGGGAAATAAAACTACTGCAGACCCTGAAGCCAGGAAGTCAGAAAGAATTGTGTCTAGATTCTGGAACATCACAATATTACAGAGGCTTTCTAGGGCCTATGGAGACAGTTTCTGAACTATGATAATGGAGAGAAACAGCCTACCACTAAAACTCAGTGGAATACCAGTTTCACATAGGAAATTCCACTTTCTCTAGCTTTTTGAAGATTTCCCAGTGTACTGCAAAACATGGAGTATCAGGTAGAGTAAGTCTTGTGCTGTTGACTAATCAGTTGACACTATTCTGAAGAAGTCCTTGCAGCTACAACATGAAGAGGAAACATCTAGAAGAAGGAAGAGACTCTGAAAAGGTCCTCAGCCAACTAGCAGAGAAAAATGACCAAGCACCATCCTTGACAGCTGGTGAAACCAGCAGGTATAGTTAGAACAGGTGAGACCAAATACTTATACAGGGAGGGCAGTGTGCCAAAAGAACATCAGTACAAGAGCATAGAAGTTGGGCAGAAGAGAGGGAGAAGAATGCAGTATGTGGCTAAGATAGCTCGGTGAGGTAAACTACACCAGATGGCAAGTATGAATTTATTCCATTTTCACTGACTCACACTTTTCCCCTGCTGCCTTAGGCTTCTCAGCAGATTGATTAGCAGGCACTTGTTTTTATTTTGATCTTAAATAAATTCAGAGAAATTAAAATAACGGGCACAATTATTGTGTGTTTCATTTTAATTATTTAGTAATTATGTTTTATTTTCTGTGTATCAGTTTGATGCTTTCTCCCTTGCTATTAATTTTAATGTGAACTAAATACCAGTGGAACTGTGGGTATTTTTAGAATGGCATTGCCTGTAGCTGATATTCAAATAATGTAATACTTTGTGCTTTGCAGAGAATATTATGTTATGTGTTTCCTCTGTTACACCTGGAAAATGTATGTTTGTTATGATACATTTTGCAACATTTTGATTTTAATGAAAAGTGTAAGTAAAATTGACTTACTGGAAAATGTTTACCTAGCAGAGCCAATGACATGTTTCATCCATTTATTGTGTGTGGTTCTTTATCTTCACTTTTTCTTGAGCAAAAATTTAGGATGAAAATCAGGAAAAAAATTCCTCCCTGTTAAATTAATTAGGGTATAAAATAGTCTTATAAGGGAATTGGTGGAAGCAGTAGGGAAGATTCCTGCATTATCAGGGAGAAGAAAAGGGTGATTAGGTCTTTACCATCTTTAATTTTTGTGATTCTCTATTACCATGCACTTAACCAATGTTTTTTATCTGTGCTCTGCAAATAGAAAATCACAAGAGTGAAGAATGGTCAAATCAATGCATAGTGAAATCACAGCCTCTGCTGGGAGCAACATCAGATAAATTGCCTTCTTGCAAATGCTGTTACCACACCCATCTCAAGTAATAAAGTAGTTTTTCCACAATAGATTATGGGCTCAATTTTCCTCTTACATTGGTTTTACACGAGGGTAAGTCCATTGACATCAGTAGAGATACCCCTTCATGAAAAGTTCAATAGAATTTAAATCCCTGGTATAGGATTGTTCAAAGAACCTATTCAAAGGGTATGACTAAATAATATAGGCTTTTAGGATAATTTCCATTGAACCTTGTTGGTTTTATACTTATTGAATTCAATAGGAGTTTTCCATAAGGCTATCCTGATTTAGACTGGGGTAAATTAGCATCAAAGCCCATCTGTGCGATATTTAAAAGTATACTAGAAAAAGTACCCCCGTCAATGCAAATATTTGATATTTTTATGTATAGATGACCATCTAGATACATTTTTCAGAGGAACAGCCGTGTTAGTCTGTATTCGCAAAAAGAAAAGGAGTACTTGTGGCACCTTAGAGACTAACCAATTTACAATTTACAACGTATCATCTAGATACAACAAACTAACCAATTTACAAACTAACCAATTTACAATTTACAACGTATCATCTAGATACAACAAACAAACCTAATGGGCCTACATGTTCTGTTATCAGCTGGAGGAAGAAGTTGTTTTATAGTCATTGAAGTTTCATACTCAGTCCCAAACTTCACACTCTCCCCACAGTTTCAGAATAGTTGTATGTTTCTGCTACAATGATCAGAAGTGAAATAATTAACAATGTTGTTATTTATGTCATCCTTAGGCTCAGAACCATAACCCCACCGACAGTTGTGAGCTGCTTCCATTTATTTTGGAACTATAGTTACAGGCTGCCTGTCTACAAGTCACAGCCTGGCATTAATTCCACATTTGCAGGGCTGTCTGCACAACCAGAAAGGCTACACACACAATACATTTTTTTTAAATGAAAACTTACATTGTTCAGAAATGATGCAGCCACCAAAGGAGGGCTGGTAAGGTGTTCCAGCCAATGCTGCTTGATGCATTTGGAGAGGATGGGAGAAAACAGCATTGGAATCAATACCCTTACCTCTCTCTGAAGCCAATCAAAATCCACCTTTCTTCTTTCATGTATGGAAGGTATGCATTAGGACACCTCCGAATTTTTTCATCAAAACCATTTTTCATTGGAAAATTGGGTTTCTGAAGAAACAAACCTTTTGCAAAAAGTGTCTGATTTTTACAGAAAATTTTGAGTTTGCTAAAAAACAAACACAAAACTCCAAATGATTTTGTGTTTTGGACAAAAATGAGAAAAATGGGTTTTCAGCTAAAAGTTTTCAGATTTCGGTTTTTTTTTTTAATAAAAAACAATTCTATTGGTTCTAATGGTGCAATGGTTTTAAGAAAACTGGACACGTGGGTCAAGTATTCTCACTGACAAATTATTTGACCTGAGCATCACTGTTCTTTAAAAACTCCTCCATGTTAGATGTATGCTGCATGCTAGCTTGAGCATTAGTGTGGAAAGGTTCGCCATGACTGCTACTTCAGCTCCACTATGCACTGAGATGAGGCTGTTGGGGGCACTGTGTCAGGAGAACAGGTGAGGCCCTTAAAGGACAGACTAAGACTTCGGGGCTGGAATTCCCCCACTGCTCTTCACCTAACACTGATCTGATTAACATTGCCCTCTAAACCAATAAGTCAATTTCAAATTAAGGGGCCAAACTTGCCAGTACACATTAGCTGCTTTGTACTGCTGTGGAAATACAAAAGAATTGTAAACCTAGGTTAAATTACCAGTGTGCTTCACTGTTTTGTGCTGCTCTGATGTATTGTTGAATCTGCCCTTAAAAGTTACTGTTAATATTTTATTTATTTTTTAAATATGTATGATTGATAGCACATATTTTCAGATCATTAAAAATGTTCCACGGAGGCAATCTCTTTTTTGGATTTCTTGTTTATGTATCACATTTTTAATTGAAACAAACACACATAATGGTTAACATAGAGTGTATGAGAGGGAGAAAGGATGTTAAAAATCCCAAATAATATTTTAAAGATCAGTTTCTTCTAATTTAGCACCACAAACACTAAAATTTGCCTTAGTCATAAGCATATGGTTATTGCATGGCCCAGGACAAAGTTGAGATTGTTTTGGACCACCTGAATTATGAATTTCTTACCTTAATATATTTGATTTTCTTTTAAATGTAACCTCAACTTTGAATTTCCTCTGTTTCTAATATTTGGTTTATGCATAACTGCAACCTCCCTGTAATGTTTTTCATGCTTACATTAGTGATACATACTCTCAATCTTAACTGCATTGTAACATAGCTTGCTGTCTTGGAATGTTAATAATTAGAGTTGGGTTACTAATTTATTTCTTTGGTTCACTGAAAAACAGCTGGTTCAGGTTGAAACAAACATTAAAATAAAAAAATAAATAAAAAATAAGTGAATTGAAAACGTCTGGTTTGGGTTGAACCAAACCTATAATTTGACCTGAAACATCTTGTTTCCAGGTGTTTTTAAAGGACTGTGTTCACAAAAGGACTACAGGAGGACATCATTTCCTTATCAGCTTTTGGCCCAGTGGAAAGACACTCATATGAGAAGCCTAGATTCAACCCCCTCCTCTGCTTAATGTGGCGAAGGTATTTGCACTTGGGTCTCTCGCATTTCAGGGCAGTGACCTGGCCAGGGAACTATGTGACATTCTGATAAGGGTCTTCCTCAGTCTCTACTGTTGAAGCTGTCCACTGTGTATCAATAATTATTTAGTCCTTGAAGCTGGAACATGAACTTGCCTCTCCCATCTCTGAGATGAGTGCCCTAGCCACAAAGTTATAGAGTTAGTCTCACTATCTCTCTGGACCAATGACTATTTAATAATAAATGAAACAAATAAAGTTTTGACCAAAACTATTTGGCAAATTTTGTCAAATTCATGAATAGTTTTGGTGCTCACCAAAATGCATTTTTGGCAAACCTACTATTCCAACAAACTAACAAACCTGTCAGTTCTATTAACAATAGTGGTCTTGATCATTTCTATTAGGTGTGTGCATGAATCACCTCATCGTGTAAGAAGTCAGCAACTATGGCATATAGCGGGAAGCAAACAGGAATGAGAGATGAGAATTTAGGGAGCAGAGTGTGCAGTGGTGATAAATTGCTTTGCTGGATCATCCTAAAATGCCAAGGCTCATTCTGGTAATTATTTAAATGGGCAGTAAAAAGAGGGAATACATCTGCTCATAGACACATACGGTTCTTGTGTTCGTAAAAAAAAGCTGTATAGGAGCATCCAAGAGCAGAACTGGAGCATAAATGCATTAAAATTTTGCTGTTTAAAATTATGATATGATCATTTTATGGGTCCATCTTTTCTTAACAAAATGCTTTATAAGTGCAACTTTCTTGTTGTTGCTCTATGTTTCTTGAATAACAATAAAGGTAAGACATTACAGTAGGAATTTAATGGTCATGAGTTTTACACTGATGGTTTCCAATAGAATGCATTTAAATAAATGAATGTGACATATTCAAGTAATATTCAAATAATTAACATATTCCATCTTGAATAAGCCAAATTAATATTATTAAAATTCCTTACTTTAGCATGTTTATACATGCAGTTCTACTTCCAAGATACTATTTATGCATGTAAATTATATAGAATAAGATTGGAATACGGTAATCCACTCCCCACACACACACACACTCTCTACTTTCAGTTTTTATTATTAATGATAAATGTAGGAGTTTCAGTTAGGGCTAATGTAATCTTCTAGGAGTAAAGGATATCAACAGTTCATAAAAAGACTGGCTTTCCTGCAGAATTTGTAACAGTATTATGTGACTGTCATAGTCAATATAAATATTAACATTAACTGACTTAAACAGTCAAGAACTCGTTACTAGAAAAGCCAGCATGCTATTATTTAACTCTTTCCACAACCATGGCCTTGTGCACACCTAATATCCCACTGTATTTCTTGACAGGTTTCAGAGTAACAGCCATGTTAATCTGTATTCGCAAAAAGAAAAGGAGGACTTGTGGCAGCTCAGAGACTAACCAATTTATTTGAGCATAAGCTTTCGTGAGCTACAGCTCACTTCATAGGATGCATACTGTGGAAAATACAGAAGATGTTTTTATACACATAAACCATGAAAAAATGGGTGTTTATCACTTGTCATAAATATAAAGGGAAGGGTAAACCCCTTTGAAATCCCTCCTGGCCAGGGGAAAGCTCCTCTCACCTGTAAAGGGTTAAGAAGCTAAAGGTAACCTCGCTGGCACCTGACCAAAATGACCAATGAGGAGACAAGATACTTTCAAAAGCTGGGAGGAGGGAGAGAAACAAAGGGTCTGGGTCTGTCTGTAGTCGTCTTGGCCGGGGACAGAACAGGAATGGAGTCTTAGAACTTTTAGTAAGTAATCTAGCTAGGTATGTGTTAGATTATGATTTCTTTAAATGGCTGAGAAAAGAATTGTGCTGAATAGAATAACTATTTCTGTCTGTGTATCTTTTTTGTAACTTAAGATTTTGCCTAGAGGGGTTCTCTATGTTTTTGAATCTAATTACCCTGTAAGATATCTACCATCCTGATTTTACAGGGGGGATTTCTTTATTTCTATTTACTTCTATTTTTTATTAAAAGTCTTCTTGTAAAAAACTGAATGCTTTTTCATTTGTTCTCAGATCCAAGGGTTTGGGTCTGTGGTCACCTATGCAAATTGGTGAGGCTTTTTATCCAACATTTCCCAGGAAAGGGGGGGTGCAAGTGTTGGGAGGATTGTTCATTGTTCTTAAGATCCAAGGGTCTGGGTTTGTAGTCACCTAGGCAAATTGGTGAGGCTTTTTACCAAACCTTGTCCTGGAAGTGGGGTGCTGGGTTTTGGGAAGTATTTTGCGGGGAAGGACGCGTCCAAACAGCTCTTCCCCAGTAACCAGTATTAGTTTGGTGGTGGTAGCGGCCAGTCCAAGGATAACGGGTGTAATATTTTGTACCTTGGGGAAGTTTTTGACCTAAGCTGGTAAAGATAAGCTTAGGAGGGTTTTCATGCAGGTCCCCACATCTGTACCCTAGAGTTCAGAGTGGGGGAGGAACCTTGACATCACTACAAAAGGTTTTCTCTCCCCCCACCCCACTCTCCTGTTGGTAATAGCTTATCTAAAGTGATCACTCTCCTTACAATGTGTATGATAATCAAGGTGGGCCATTTCCAGCACAAATCCAGGGTTTAACAAGAATGTCTGAGGAACGGGGCGGGGTGAGGGGGGTGTAGGAAAAAACAAGGGGAAATAGGTTACCTTGCATAATGACTTAGCCACTCCCAGTCTCTATTCAAGCCTAAGTTAATTGTATCCAATTTGTAAATGAATTCCAATTCAGCAGTCTCTCGCTGGATTCTGGTTTTGAAGTTTTTCTGTTGTAATATCACAACTTTCATGTCTGTAATCGCGTGACCAGAGAGATTGAAGTGTTCTCCAACTGGTTTATGAATGTTATAATTCTTGACATCTGATTTGTGTCCATTTATTCTTTTACATAGAGACTGTCCAGTTTGTCCAATGTACATGGCAGAGGGGCATTCCTGGCACATGATGGCATATATCACAGTGGTAGATGTGCAGGTGAACGAGTCTCTGATATTGTGACTGATGTTATTAGGCCCTGTGATGGTGTCCCCTGAATAAATATGTGGGCACAGTTGGCAACGGGCTTCATTGCAAGGATAGGTTTCTGGGTTAGTGGTTCTGTTGTGTGGTATGTGGTTGCTGGTGAGTATTTGCTTCAGGTTTGGGGGCTGTCTGTAAGCAAGGACTGGCCTGTCTCCCAAGATTTGTGAGAGTGTTGGGTCATCCTTCAGGATAGGTTGTAGATCCTTGATAATGCGTTGGAGGGGTTTTAGTTGGGGGCTAAAGGTGATGGCTAGTGGCGTTCTGTTATTTTCTTTGTTAGGCCTGTCCTGTAGTAGGTGACTTCTGGGAACTCTTCTGGCTCTATCAATCCGTTTCTTCACTTCCGCAGGTGGGTATTGTAGTTGTAAGAACGCTTGATAGAGATCTTGTAGGTGTTTGTCTCTGTCTGAGGGGTTGGAGCAAATGCGGTTGTATCGCAGAGGTTGGCTGTAGACAATGGATCGTGTGGTGTGGTCAGGGTGAAAGCTGGAGGCATGTAGGTAGGAATAGCGGTCAGTAGGTTTCCGGTATAGGGTGGTGTTTATGTGACCATTGTTTATTAGCACTGTAGTGTCTAGGAAGTGGATCTCTTGTGTGGACTGGACCAGGCTGAGGTTGGTGGGATGGAAATTGTTGAAATCATGGTGGAATTCCTCAAGGGCTTCTTTTTCATGGGTCCAGATGATGAAGATGTCATCAATATAGTACAAGTAGAGTAGGGGCGTTAGGGGACGAGAGCTGAGAAAGCGTTGTGGGGATTCTCCAGTGAGTTACAGCAGTGTAAATCAGGAGTATCTTCATTCATGTCAATGGAGCCACAACGATGTAAAACTGGCCAGATCGTGCAGCCTTTACTCATGCAAAAACTTCTGTTATGGTCAAAGGGAGTTTTGCATGAGCAAGTCTAAAAACAAACACCCTTTATGGGTGATTAGCATGGAACCTCCAGTACAGCACCATCTCTTGAGCCAAAGGAATAACTCCATTAGCTGGTAGCAGAAGTATATTGTTATTCTTTAGCACAACAACCACTAGTGTGGGACACAGCACACACTTTGCCAGTGTGTTATGTAAGTAATGAATGCAGGTTCTTTTTTTAATAAAGAAATACAGTAGAAACATAGTACTAAAACATATAGCAATGTCTTATTAACTCCTGTTTTCCCTACATATACATTTTGACTTCTAGTTCTTTTTTGAACCATGTTATAGTCTTGGATGTTGTGAAGGCCAAGAGTATAATGGGGTTCAAAAAAGAACTAGATAAATTCATGGAGGATAGGTCCATCAACATCTTTTAGCCAGGATGGGCAGGGATGGTGTCCCTAGCCTCTGTTTGCCAGAAGCTGGGAATGGGAGACAGGGAATGGATCACTTGATGATTACCTGTTCTGTTCATTCCCTATGGGGCACTGGGCACTGGCCACTGTCGGAAGACAGGATACTGGGCTAGATGAACCTTTGGTCTGACCCTGTATGGCCGTTCTTATGTTCTTATGTTCAGTAGAATTTCTGCACAAAGAGAAGTTTCAGAAGTGTGGCTCTTGCTTGGAGTCCTCACACACATCTTTGTGAGATTATATTTGTTCAGAGACATAAAGAAAATTAAAATAAAAATTCTTTCTTCAGCATAAATGTTGGGTCTTTTTAAGATTCTATGTGGGGGTTCTAAAAATGTAGTTTGAATTGGATATGTCAGTAAGCCATAAAAAGGGATAACTGATGCATTTTCACTTGTATCTGAAGATGAATGGAACATTACTGTCTGGAGCTAATAATTCTCACAAATTATTTGCAGATGAGTCACATGTTTTTTTTAATTAATTTTTACCTTCTCTCCGTAGCACATCAATTTCCAAGTTCTCTCTTAGGCAAGGAATCCTTCATATGCTAGCTGTACTGTCACCTTCTTATGTGGATGGTCAGCCCCGTTGAGCAATTGATTCAAGGTCAAGAAAGCACTTCTGCATTTCTAATTTTTGATCTGTGTAAATATTTTGCATGTAAAAATCTTTTGCAGGAAAAAAATTAGAACAGCTATAATTAGGAATTGGACAAATAAACAAACAAAGACCAGATTTTAGAAAAAGACATTTAAACAACTAAATAAATTAGACTGAGTGCTTTCTGCTCTTTATTTCATGCTCTTTATTCAATTTATGCTGTTCTTTATTTTAATGTTTACCTTCTTTGCACATACTTAAGGCTAGATTCTGATCTGAATTACACCAGTATAATTCTAGAGTAGATCCATAGGCATAAGTGGAATTAGTCCAGATTTACACCCGACTAACTGAGATCAGAATTTGGCTAATTTGTTGATAGCATATTTGTCATACATGCACAGAAAGTATTGCATGCTGTGATGCATCACAGAAATATTGATACATTTGGGACAGATTCTATTAAGTTGCTATTCTGTATATCCTGAATAACTCCAGTTAAGTTAATGAAGTTACTCCAGATTCACACCGGTATAACTGAGAGCACAATATGACCTCTACACTCTGTTAGCTGATATAAATTTTGTATCCAATTGCGTTTCTGAAATACAGATAATGGCCCAATCTCGTAATCCTCAAACCTCTTCCTCTTATACAAGCATTTAGGTTTTAAAACTCGAGGCTTTTGCTTTGTCTTATATTGCTATGCTAATTTTATTGTAAATGCTTCTTATTTTTATGCTTCACTTAAAGTGATCAAAGTGATCTGGACTTTGTATTCTGGGCACAACATTCTATTACAATGGCAGAGATATATAACGGGTCTTTCATACATGTCATTACTAGAAGCAACAGGTACGTCTAGATCAATCAATACTAGAGTGGCTTATATTTTTACCCCCTTCTCTTGATCTAACCCATATAGAAGTAAACTAAATTTGTCAAGTCTGAGTGCAGAAAATTAGGCTCCTAAATCTATATAAACATGACTTTGTTACTAATTTTCAAAGGGACTGAGCACCAGTCACTTCCAATAACATCAATGAGACTTGTAACAGTATCTTTGGAAGACAGACCTAAACATAGATTTAGGGCACTAACTTCAGGCATTCAGACTTGAACATTTTGATCACGATGTCTTTACTGACAGGAAGACCCACAGAGATACATCTCTGAATTTAATCAGCATCTTTTCACTATTACGCATTTTACTATTAAATGCATGATCTCTAAAGCATTCTTAAGGTCTATTTGGCTGAATCAGGAAGTAGCTATTGGAGAAGTAGACTCAGAACCAAGGAATTTGCCTGATAGTGAAAAAGACAATATTTCTATGTCAGAAAGGCTGGAAAGTTCTTCTCTATCCTGAGAACATGTTAGGAGTACAAGGGAAGGTACAACTGCCACATTTCTATTTGAAGTTTTACGTGTTAAACTTGAAGACCTTATATATAATGGACAGAAGTCAGTGAATAAGTTTCAGCTTGAGGTGAGGACCCAGTTTACACCATGACATGACCTCCTCCAACTGTAAATCTTTGGAGGATTCACACTGTGGAAATTTCTGTCTTTTTATCTATCCTTTTCCTAATGGTTCCAAACATTCTATTAGCTTTTCTGACTGCTGCTGTACATTGAACAGATGTTTTCAGAGAACTATCCCTTTCTTGAATGGTTACAACTAATTTAGACCCCATCATTTTGATGTGCAATTGGGGTTATATTTTCCAATGTGAATTACTTTGCATTTATCAACATCTGCCATTTTGTTTCCCAGTCCCCCTCTTTTGTGAGATCCTTTTGCAATTTTTCACAATCTGCTTTGGACTTAACTATCTTGAGTAATTTTGAACCATCTGCAAATGTTGCCATCTCACTGTGTACCCATTTTTCCAAGTCATTTATGACAATGAGGAGGAGCACTGGTCCCAGTAGAGACCCTTAGGGGACCCTGATATTTACCTCTCTTCACTGTCAAAACTACCATTTATTCCTATCCTTTGTTTCATATCTTTTAACCAGTTTCTGATCCATGGGAAGACCTTCCCTCTTAGCTCATGATTCCTTACTTTGCTTAAGAGTGTTTGTTGAGGTGTCTTGTGAAAGGTTTTCTGAAAGTCCACATACACTATATTCACTGGATCACCCTAGTCCACATATTTTTGACCCCCCTCAAAGAATTATAATAGCTTGGTAAGCATGATTTTCCTTTACAAATATTCATCTATGTTTCTGATAATTTTCTTCTTCACAAGTTGTTTTAACCAACTTGCAAGATACTAACGTTAGGCTTACTGGCCTGTAATTTCTAAGATCACCTCTGGAGCCATTTAAAAAAAAAATCGGGGTCACATTGGCTATCTGCCAGTCATCAGTTACAGCTCAATAGGTTACATACCACTACTGTTCTGTAATTTCATATTTGAATTCCTTCAGAGCTCTTGGGTGAACTGGTCCTCGTGACTTATTACTGTTTTATGTATCAAGTTGTTCTAAAACCTTCTCTATTGACATCTTCACCTGGGACAGTTTCTTAGATTTGGCAGTAGGCTTGACTTTCAATTTTCAAAGGATGTCTTTTTGACTCTGCCTCTTTTACTCTTGTGAAGGTTCCTTCCCCACTCTGAACTCTAGGGTACAGATGTGGGGACCTGCATGAAAGACCTAGTAAGCTTTTTCTTACGAGCTTAGGTTAAAAACTTCCTCAAGGTACAAACTTTGCCTTGTCCTTGAACCCTATGCTGCCACCACCAAGTGTGTTAAACAAAGAATAGGGAAAGAGCCCACTTGGAGATGTCTTCCCCCCAAAATACCCCCCAAGCCCTACACCCCCTTTTCTGGGGAAGGGTTGATGAAAATCCTCACCAATTTGCATAGGTGAACACAGACCCAAACCCTTGGATCTTAAGAACAATGAAAAAGCAATCAGGATCTTAAAAGAAGGATTTTAATTAACGAAAAAGTAAAAGAATCACCTCTGTAAAATCAGATGGTAAATACCTTACAGGGTAATCGGATTCAAAACATAGAGAATCCCTCTAGGCAAAACCTTAAGTTACAAAAAGACACAAAAACAGGAATTTACATTCCATTCAACACAGCTTATTTACCAGCCATTTAAACAAAAGGAAATCTAATGCATTTCTAGCTAGATTACTTACAAACAAGTTCTAATGCTCCATTCCTGTTCTGTTCCTGGCAAAAGCATCACACACACAGACAGACCCTTTGTTGCCCCCTCCCCCCACCTCCATCTTTGAAAGTATCTTGTCTCCTCATTGGTCATTTTGGTCAGGTGCCAGTGAGGTTACCTTAGCTTCTTATTCCCTTACAGGTGAAAGGGTTTTGCCTCTGGCCAGGAGGGATTTTATAGTTCTGTATACAGAAAGGTGGTTACCCTTCCCTTTATATTTATGGCAACTCTGTTGTTCAGGCATGGTAGCATTTTTTTGATCCTCTTACTTTATTTCTTTATTTGGTGTACACATATAATTTGATCATTTATTATGGTGTTCTTTAAAAAGTTTCCATGCAGCTTGAAGGCATTTCACTCCCCACCAGCACTGTTCATATGTCTATTTAAATGTCTTAAGACATCCACGGTTGCATCTGACAGGCAATTCACCATGCAGTTCCCATGATCATCCCAAACCCAACTATCTATATTTATACTAATCAAATCCCCCATTATTATTACCTGTCTCTTCCTAATGGCTGGGTTTCCCTCTCCCAGAAAGGTATTCTCAGTGCAAGAGGGTACCATGACATCATCTGGAAGGAGGGTCCCAGCTATAGGAACGTTTCCCTCCTCTCCAGCTTGATGTTTTCATTCTCTGAGATGTTCATCCTCCTCAACAGCACAGAAACTGTCAGACTAGGGTTGGGACCACTCTACTCTCTCCTGGAATGTATTGTCTACTGTACCTCTCTGTCTCCTTTAGCTACTCCTGTTCATCCACTTCTGGCCTCAAGAGCCTGTACTTGGTCTCTGAGCGCCGTGACTTGCTTGCACTAAATACACACATAAACCACCTGCCCACAAGGCAGGTAATCATACATGCTACATTCCGTGCAATAAACTGGATAATCCCCACTCAGCTGCTGGACTTCCGCCAGCATGAAGTTTTACTCTTGCAGGGTTTTTTCTTTGTTTGTACATTTTCGTAGTTGGTGGTGTTTTTTGAGGCAGGCTGGGAATGGGAGGTGGGCGTGGAGCATTAATTGGCCTCAGTTTAGAGAATATTTGTTCATGTATCTGGCTCTCAACCACCCTCTCCTGTACACTAGCTCCTCCCTTCTCTTATGAGCTGACTCTTTAGCCAGCCCTAGCCTGAGCATCTACACAGCAATTTGTAGTCTCACAACCCAAGCCCTACGAGCCTCAGTCAGCTGATCCTGGCCAGCCATGGTTATGCAGTAGGACTTTTATCCCTGTGTAGTCATCCACAATGCCTCCACAGGGCCCAATGCTCATTGTCCATATTTTCCTCTTTTGTACCTATGCTCCTGTGAACATACTTAGGAAATGGAAGAAGTCTAAATTTTTGAGAGCCTGGAAAGGGGATTGTTTTTCTGCATTCAATCACTGGTGATTCTCCGTACTGTAGAATTACCTTAACCAGTGGTACTCTTTTGCTGACTTTCTAGTATTGTACATAGACCTAGAGGTACACTGTTTCTTTGCTTGAATAAATTTAATTACACACTCAGTTTCACTCAGTCAGTCTCTGTGACACTAAGTCAGTTGAGACTTACTGACACTCTGTCCTTATTATGCATTGTTATTGTGAATTAACCATAGCCCTAATTTAACTAAAGTGTTTTGGAGGGACAGAAAGTTTTAAAGCATATCTGTCTATATTTGAGCTGCAAAGAAATCTTCATTAGATGGTGGTAGTAGTGTTGTCTGCATTTGCCTCTTTAGGGTTACATACCCTTTGAAAGCAACTTAAAATAGTTAGAAAACTGATTTATTACATCCTAAAAACCTCTTTGGCATTTTCATGTGATTCTTATAAAAGGTTTCAAACATTTAAGCTGAAAAAATAAGACAACAATTCGTAAAAAAATCATTGAAAAAATTATACTTTATTCTTGCGTTCAAGTTTCACTTTACCAATTAAAGTCACATGTGTGTTTTCACACCATGTTGAATATTACAAATATGCCTAAAAGCAAAAGTAGGTATTTGATTTAACCCCATATATCCATGGTAGAATTCAAATTGAGACTTAGAATTCCATCCATATTTCTCATAAAAATAGAAATAGATGACTATTTAAATACACAACTTATGTTCAGCACCCCCACAAGTGTAATCAACTTAACTCAGCCAGTACACTAAAAATGGGTGGGGACGGGGAGATGATGTTCCATGCCAAAAGCAATTGTCATTAAAAAAATAAATAAAAAAATAACAACTGAGGTGTGAGATGTTGTGATGGTCTTCACTGATGGGGAGTGTTGGTTAGTGGTCATGGCTTAGGACCTTGGACCGACAGAAGGGATTTTGGCAGAGGGATCTGGGCTCTCCTACTCCACCAGTCTCCAGTCCAGAGACCTGTGAGGATGACAAAGGTGCCCAAAACCCAGGAGCTCCTTAAAGCTGCCCTCTCCAGGCCACTTCCTACCACTACTCTATTGTCCACAGTTCTCAATCTGTACAGGAAAGTGTGAAGAGGATCAGCTCATCTCGTGGTGCCTCTTTATGGCTGGATAGGGTGTAGTAACTCTCTACCTCTTGGAGTGATAGCTGCCTCCTCTCATTCCTTGGCCCTCCAGAGTAGTTCCACATCTCTCTCCTTCAGGGGTAGAACAAAAACAAGGGAAATTAATACAAATAAACTGAGTCCATGTGAGAGAATGCCTCCCTCTCAGGGCATACCTAAAGCAGGTCCTTCCTTCCCTCAGGGTGGGACTTTTGGACAGGTGTTGTAGGGAGAGATCCTGCTTTCCCTCAGCTCTTTCCTCAGGAGCTGCAAGTTGCAGGTCTGCTCTCTTCCTTGGGCTGCCTCCAAGTGAGATGTTCTACTTCTTTTAACTCTCCCTCCAGCCTGTGCATCTGATGCAGATGGGGCCGGGCTGGCTGAGTCCAGAGCAGCCTCTTTATCCTTGTGGCCCAGTGCAAGGTTTGTATACCTTAACACAGATATAGAATGGTATTTGTTTCAGTGGGTGTGTAAGAGAGAAGAGGGTTGGAAAAGTTTCAAATGGTTTCCAGCGTTATGACTGTATATAGTGGTTTACATGTTCAAAGTGATATACCATCATAATAATTAATTGAAGTAGTTCAACATTGAGAGAGATAAACCTGATGGAGCAAATTCTTTCCTGGTGAAATTCCACTGACTTCAGTGAGACTTTAGAAGCAAGGAATTTGGTCCATCACTGAGTTTGATTTTGGGAAAAGGTGAAAGGCTACATGAAAACCAGCTTTACTCTGAAGGTTAGCCTTCTGAGTGACATAGCTGCATTGTTACTTACATCTTTATTTCAGTCCTTCAACGTCCCCAGATATGGAGTAGGCTGAAATAAATCTACCATGGAAGTTTGAGGGTTTTTTCCTCGGCTTCCTGCCTATGTAATCCTCCCTATCTTTTGTGGGACTAGAAAAGAAGCAAAGAACAGACACATCTATACATCCAACAAGTTGTAAAACTATGGCAAGGCATCTAGCGTAGCCCAGACCAATTTAGATTCCCTTGCATATGGGTAAATTAGGTATAAAGATGTTTAAATTAGTGTAAGTGGTATTTAACATACATAACCTTAAAACATTACTTCAGACTAAGGACCAACAACTATAGTTATTATTCTTTTCCACTTAATGCATCCGATGAAGTGAGCTGTAGCTCACAAAAGATTATGCTCAAATAAATTTGTTAGTATCTAAGGTGCCATAAGGACTCCTTTTCTTTTTATAGTTATTATAGTGACAGTAACCTTCAAAATATGAACTGAATTTAAATGAATGGAGGGATGTGTGCCTGAGTTTGCTGACAGCCTGAAAGAATAGCTCAGGGGTGTGAACTGCTACCATTTAGCACAAGAGGGTGATAAATTTTGCAGCCCAATTATGACAATTTAAATATCCATAGCCACTATTTAGCTGTTGACCATTTTACTAGAAACAAAAATCTAATCATGCTTCACCGTCTTTGCTGATGTCATACTGACAAATATTGTGGTGTGATTCAGCAGTGCAAGTACTTGCTGATGAGGATTGCTGAGGCTGGAAGTGAGGAAATGGGACACTCACCACACACCCAATTTTTTACTCACCAACAAAAAACAAACAAACACTATCTCTTACTCCTTCCTGGATACACGAGCCCTGAGTGACCTGTACCATGCTATGAAAACATTCAGCTCTGACAACTTCCACAGATCAGCTACACATTGCAATACAAAAATCTGCTTCACAATGAAAGTTTGGAGCCCCATAAAAAACACTGAATTACATATAAAAACAACACAGAGGACACTGTACTGATCATACTGCCCTCGGCGGATAAATTAAAAGGGGAAAGTGCTTAGGTGGGCAGAGCCAATTAATTCTGGGTTTCCTGAAAGATAATACCGGGGTCTCTGTCACATATTTTTGGTCTAATGTGTTTTTTTAGGATACATGTGGCACTGAAGACCATTATTACTGTTAGAATACATATTGAACATATTGCAGTGTAAACAGCTGAAGTATCAAAGTGTTTGTAATTTTTCATTAAAGCATTATCACTTATTTTAAGAAAATGTATTCATTTTATAGCCATTTTGTTCTTTCACTTCCCTTCAGTATTTCAAAAGTATTGACTCAGTAGTATGTTCTCATTACATTGGGCTCCTTCCCAACACCATCTTCATAACCTATCATCCATAAGAGACAGATACATTTTCAGTGATTTAATTTTAGCCTCATGACATTTCCCTTAACCTGATAAACCAGATCCAAATTGCTGCATTATATGTGAAGATCCACCTCAAGCATATGGGTAATTGGACAGGTTTCTCAATTAGAACTGGTCATGTGTTAAAAGCAGGATGCCACAGCAGACAGAATGATTGGCATTTTTTTCAACCCCTCCTAAGGAGACTGTACCTCTCTCCATCCAAATATCTGAAAGCAGCGCACCTCTCTACTCCATATCAAAATCTTATTCATGAATTTGGATTGATTTGGGGATTACACAGCATGGTATATAGGGGTACAGGAAACTCCAGGATATAGCAGAATACATGTACTGCATATGTTGATATATTCCAATTCTGTAAATTCAGTGACATTCTCTTGAAAATAATAAAACCATTTACATGAATAAACCCCTGCTTACTAAATGATAAAACAGAGTGATTGTCTGATCTGTTAAGCAAATCATCTTGTTAAATAGATCTTCTGTGCACCAATTTATGCCAAGGATATAGAATGCAGCCAGTAAATCCCTCTTGAAGAAATACTGCACATGTTAAATGCATAAACACATACAGAATTAAAGTTATTGTACCCCAAAGTTAGACATTTAAGAGATCTATAGTATTGAAACTAGTCTCAGTTAGAGGTTTTAAGATTGCTTTATTGTTGAAATTGGGAAATGTAATTGCTTCTTCTCAAAAAATGAATGCAAGACCAACAGTGTGGATTTTCTCAAGATATATGTCATAGGTTGATTTTGTTTTCCAGCTGAAATGGAAATATGTCAAAATTACTACTGTTGGCATTCAAAGTCCTGTTCAAACCAGACTGTGCTGTGCACATTTTATTATGCATTTACACAAAATGAACATTTGATCTTAGCCAAAAGGCTGAAAAGTGATGCACAGAAAGTATATTGATGGTTTACACCCATCATTAATCTTCCAGTAGGAACTTTAGGCTTCAACACTTTCTGGAGTTTTCTAAAGGAATTAAAAATAGGAGCAGGTTGTGTCATATTTGTTCATCGTTTATTCCACAATTGCTGTGAGAATTTCTATAGAAATAATTTATGAAAAAAATTATGAAATAATCTGCAGCTGAAAGATGGAAGCAATACTGAAGGTAGAATTTCTGTTCACTCCTTTTTATAATACAAGAGAAAGGGAACATTATAAGAAATGTAAGAAGTAGCAATTTTAAAACTGATAAAGGGAAATACTTGTACACAACACAGGATTAGTCTATGAAACTCAGTCACAAGATATTGAGGCCAAGAAGTTAGTAAGATAGAAGGAAAAAAGCCATGAATAGGGATAACAAAAACATACAGTGACAAAACTCTGTCCTTGTCTCCGTGGGTCCTGGACTTCCTGGAGGATTTTGCTAGCCTCAGAGGCTCATTGTGACCCTCCACATAGCTCTTCTCTCTCCAGAGACAAGGGTCACAGCCTACTGAGCCATTTTCATCATAAGCCAGCAAGGGAGGTGAGGAGAAGCAACCCTCCCTTGCACAGTCTCTGTTGTCTCCCAGTCTCAGTGATTCATCGTGACAGGAGGGGGGGAGCCCAGGCCCGCCCTCTACTCCGGGCTCCCACCCAGGAACCCTTATAGTAGCGGCTATGGTAGCTGACTTTTTGGAAATAGGATGCATACAATTCCCTGGGCCACTTCCCCACAGCAGCCCCCACTTCCCCACAGCAGCCACCACTTCCTCAATATCTACTTCACCATTACTTCAGGGCTTCCTTCCTTGCACCTGAATGATTTGTACTGCTCAATTCCTCCAACAGTGCGGCTTCCTCCTACATCTCCTGACATGCACACCCAGCTGACTAACTGGAAGGCTTTTAACTAGTTTCAGCCAGCCCCTAATTGGCTTCAGGTGTCCCAATCAACCTAGCTATCTTCCCTGCCTTCTGGAAAGATCTTAATTGTCCCCAGGTGTCTTAACTGACCAGGAGAAGTTGCCATTTACTTATCCTGGTACCAGGGATTTGTTTAGCCTGGGGTTAATATATCTATCTCGCACTACTTTTCTACAGCCATCTGGCCTTGCCCCGTCACAATACCAAGTTATAATAACGAGGATTTAAAAAAATAAAAATAACCCCAAGATTTTTGGAATGAGTTAAAAATAACTTCAAAAGTTTCTGATTAAAAGGAGACACATATGTCATGAATGTTTTCACAAGCCTCCGTCCTCCCCCGCCCCCCCCGCCTCAGTTTCCAAGCAGCTATAGATATACATCATCCTTCTACACTTCAGACAGACTCCAATTAATGGTGGCTGGGAGGAAATTTTCCCTGAAGGCAGATTGTTCCATAACTGCCAGCTGCAGGGTTTCCTTCACCTTTCTCTGAAGTATCTAGTATTGTCAGAGCCAGGATACTGGTCTGAATGGACTAATGGTATGGTTCAGTATGGTAATACAGTCTCCAGTTTGTTCCATCTTCATCTTGCCAGTGCAACCGAAGAACTGAATGTTTATCTGAATAGTCAGAAGGTGAAGCATGAAGCATGTGACCTTAGACCGCACACTGAGTTACCATGCCCACCTGAAGAAGACAGCAGCTACAGTTAAGACGTGCAACAATCTTCTTAGCAAACTGGCAGGTTTGTAATTGGATGCTCATGCTCCAACTTTGTTAGCGTCAGCTCTTGCCACCTCATGTTCGGTGGCAGAGTCCTGCTCACCAGTTTGGAGTCAATCGTCACACACCAAACTGCTACCATATGTATCATCTCCAGCACCCTGCATCTGACTCCATTCCCATGGTTTCCAGTTCTGAGCAATGTTGCTCCTCCTTATATCAGACAAGAGGTTGCTACTGGAGAAAGTATGTGCCAACTCAAGCCTGCCACTGCACAATGACCTATTTAAACCACCAGGTGGATGTTTGCCATGACGTCTCCCATTATGGCCTCATCTGTACACAAGAATGTTAGGGCAGATATCTTTTATAATCCCAAACCAGTCCCTCGTCGCTGACCCCACAATTTACCCATCTGGTTTTGACCTGCCCCGTTGCCAATGGTCCCTGTTGAGCAGGTTCTGGACTGGGCAAAGTCTCTCTGGAGCCAACCGGTGCAACACAGATGATGATGCACATCGCTGATGAATGCTGCTGACTAGGTTCAGCGGTGGCCTAGAAGAACTGCATCATGCTACTGAGGATGCCACCGCTTGGTTAGATGACTATGCACATGCTAAATAAATAAGTATGGAAATTCTGATGTTCCGATGGACACAGGAATCCATTGAATAACCAATGCCAATCAAAAACAGTAGAACTTTGTGGCCCAAAATGTCAGTCCTTGCTCGGACAAAACTCCTGTTGTCTTCAATGGATTTTTCATCCAAACAGGAAGGCAGGATTGGATCTTCATTAGTATATGTTAATTTCACTGTATCACAAATGTTTTTATATAAGAACAACATAAATAGTTTTCAGAAGCATCAAGAACTCCACATATTACAATAAATATGTTCAATTTATTATGAATACCACTTCTACTTAGTACATATATAGCACATATATTGTTTTCTTTAAAAAAAACCAACCAACCAAATAAAGTGATGTCAATGACGTAAATTATAAAATGACAGTATAGCTAACCCCGTACAGAGATCAATTTACTGTAGAACTTTCTCTGACTTGTTCAACTATGGAGCTCAATATCCTTTTCCTATCTTATCCTAGAGGAATCCAGTAGAAATATCCATCATTCCATCTCTCTTCACTTTTCACACCCAGCTTCTTAATAAATCCCTAACCAGAAGACAGAATAGCTGCAGCAATCATTTTAATCAATACTTACAGAACAACACGACATATTCTTTGGTCTTACCGGGTTTACAGCCATTGTCCTGAGTTTTTCCCTTCCAGTCCTTCCCCTCCAGTCTGTTTTCTGCCTTTTCCAGTGAAACTGTGCTCATCAAAGTTTCTTACAATCTTATCTTGGCTAAATTCTATGCCCTCTTCTCCTTTCTGATGCCTTTTATTATTTGGGACCAGATTCAAAAAGGTTCTTATGTGCTGTAAGGATTAGCATTCCAATGCCTGAACCAGAGGCACATTGCTGTCTACTGGAATTCTCAGTCTTGAGTTAGGTACCCTGTTTTTCTGTCTATGGGGATAGTTAGGGTCTGGCTACATTAAAGAGTTTACAGTGATGCAGCTGCAGTGATGCTGCTGTAACGTCTTTGTGTAGCTGCTCTAGGATGATGCATGTGAACTCTCCCGTTGGCTTAATTACTCCAGCCCCTATTAGTGGCAGTAGCTATGGTGGTGGGAGACGCTCTCCCACCATCATAGCACTGTTCACACTGGTGCTTAAGTCAGCATAAGTTATGTCACTCAAGGAGGTGGCTATACCCCTGAGTGACATAACTTAAGTTGACTTAAGCTGCACTATAGCCATAGCCTAAGGCACCAAAGGGAAGCGATCCTCAGATGCCAGCAAACTGAGTGATGAGCTGCCTAAACCAGTCAGGAGTGAAATGTTAGGTAAGGGGAAGGGCATAGGCTCGATTCAGAAAGGTACTTAGATGCCTGTCTCCCACTGATCTTAGTCTTAGGTGCCTGACTGAGAGGCCTCCCTCATCTCTGGAATCTGAACCATAACCCTCTCCTGGAGTTAGGAGTCTAAGCCAGGCTAGCCCTTTCTCATGCAAAAGCACAGAGAGAAATCCCAGAAGAGCCAATAGCACAGAGGTTAGGGCACTCATTTGGGATGTGGATACCCATAATCCAATCTGGGCTCTGCTTTGTCTGGAGAATGGAGGGACTTGAACTCAGCTCTCCCACATTTCAGATGAGATCTTGAACAACCAGGCTATGGAGTTAATCTCCCTGTATAAATAAATGGATAAATAATCATTGTGCCAAAGTGGAACAGCTTCCACAGGAGACACTGAAAAACGCTCTGTATCGGTATACCCTATAGCCTGGTGTTTAGCATACTCACCTGGGCTGTGCTCTGAGAACACCTACAGGACTGGGTCCCTCTGGCAAGGTAGATAGGAAAACACATTAGCTTGAAAACCCTGCTTAGTGCTGCTGGGGCTTTGGCTTGTGCTGCGACTCCAAGGAACTCGTTAGCTGTAGCACAGCATAAGGACTTATGTGGCTTTGCTCAACTGACCAATGGAAACCTAGGCACCTGTGGGGTTAAGTGGCAGCTGAGTGAGGGCTTGAGAATCTTAGCAGTGCCTAAATGGTGGATTTAGGTGCCTAAATACTCAGTTAGCTGCCTCAGTAACTTTATGAATCTGGACCATAATCCTTGAAATCTTGTTCTTCCTTGGGCTTTATGACTTTCTCCTTTCCTACCACTCTGTCAATTGCTCCTTCAGCAACGTGTCAGGTGAGGTCTCCTCTGACCCTCTCTCACTCACAATGGTGTCTGGCAGGGTTCCTTCCTCAGTCACCTCTTCCATACTCTTTCTGTGTGACCTTATCAGGGACACTCTGATGTGGGGCTCTCTCAAACACTCCTGTGGAATCTGAGAGCTAACAGTTAAAGGGTGGGTACCATCACAACCACTACCACCTCCTTCTTCTCCTCTTCCCTCTCCCCATCCAGTTGTTTTGTGTGGAGTGAGGTGCCTGCCTTACTTAGTCACACAAGATACAAGTTTGGTGCCTAAGCAACCTGACTCCAATAGTTAGTTTCTCAGCTGTGGATTGCCAGCAGAAATATGTACCTCCTGGTAGCCCGGACTTGGGCTCCTATCTCAGCGAGGAGGTGGGGCTTAGGGCACACCTCTCTTGTCAGTATTTCCCGTTGGCTCATTTAGGAGGTTCTCTATCTATTTTGCTGGGCTTTATCAATCCTACTATTTGGTGCATATCTCTCCCCATTCATTATAGTGGAATTGTTGTAAAATATATTTTTAAGCCCAATGAAAAAGGATGTAGAGAAACTGGAAAGGATCCAGAGGCGAGCAACAAAGATGATCAAAAGAATGGAATGCATATGAGCAAAGACTGAAGGAACGGGGTATGTTTAGTTTGGAAAGAGGATATTAAGGGGAGACATGATAGAGGTCTACAAATATTTGAAAGGCTGCCATAAAAAACGGTGGAGAAAAGTTGTTCTCTCCTGCCACAGAGGTCAGGGCAAAGAGCAATGGCTTCAAACTACAGTTTAGCAGATTTAGTTTAAATCTCAAAAAAAAAAAAATCTTCCTAACTGTAAGAACAGCAGGACAATGGAAGAAACTGCATAGGGAAGTGTGGAACCTCTTTCACTGAAGGTTTTTAACAGAAGTCATCTCTCTGGGATAGTTTAGACCAGGGATCATCCCTTGGCCTGCGCCACTTCCCATTGGCCTGAAACGATGCAACAGCCGGCAGTGGGAGCTGCGATTGTGGACGCTGCAGGTAAACAAACTGTCTCGGCCCATCAGTGGATTTCCCTGATGGTCCGCATGCCAAAGGTTGCCAATCCCTGGTTTAGACACAACAAGTCCTGCATTTTGGCAGGGGGATAGACTAGATGACCTATATGTGGTGTCAAGCATCAGGGGGTAGCTGTGTTATTCTGTATCCACAAAAACAACAAGGAGTCTTTAAGGTGCCACCGGACTCCTTGTTGTTTGTGTAGATGACCCTTTTGATCCCCTATAACCCCGTGGTTCTATGATTCTAATTATTACATGTGAGCTTAACTATAAAAAGTATGTGAAAGTTTATGTGTCACAATAACTTTTAATAATAATTGTTAATGGGAAAGGTTAAAAAGGGGAGAGAGAAAAACTAAATTAGAACAAACAAAAAAAGCGTACTAATATAATTTAAGGATTGTGTTAAAATAATGCCTGGTAAACAAGAAGAGTGTGGAACCAAAAATTTGTGAACCAAAATTGGTGTGTCTGAAACTAGGCCTAATTGATGGACAAAATAAATAGGGAATGGACTATTCCCCCTATCATTCCCTTTGTGGATCCTTAAGAAAGAGAATTTGAAGAGAACAAAAATTGGCAACTGGAGAGAGCTTCATCATCATGACTACTACCCCAACCATTTCCTGGCACTCCAGTCCTTCGTCATCCTGATCCTGAGACATGTCCTGACCAGACCAGGCCAGAGAGAGGGACTTATATGATACCAGCTCTACTGAGTCCCAAACACCACCAGGGATGAAACAAGATCAGACTTTTATAACAGCAGCTCCAACTCATCTCAACTAAATTCTTCTCTATCCCCCAAAGGACTGCCATTACCATCTTTGATATCATCTAAGAGACTTTCAAACAAGGGTTTGTTTTACCTTCTATGCACTCTCTCCAGCTAAAGGGAAAGGGAACAAGGGTGTTGTTAAAATAAAAGTCTTATTTAATAATTTTCCTTTCAAATGTTTTTCCTCCTTCTTTTAATCTTTAAAGAAAGATTAAAAGAATTTTTAATGGTGTGTTTGCCATGGGACTAAGCAGGCTGAGGTCTCGGTACACCAAATCCTGAATCTTGCTTTACACCATTTAATGCTGGACCATAACCAGGTTAAGTTAACACCTTTGGCACATTTTTGCCATCTAAAGTAAGATAACAGACGCCTGAGTGCCTAGCTCGGGTTTTGTGGATCCCATTGTTGTTCCTGTGATTTTTTAGGCCCCTAAAAGTCAGGCGTTGCAACTCTCTGCATCACAATGACCAAGTCTCATTTTGGAACTGGGTCTCTCTTCAGGCTTCTATGTTGCCACATTTTAATGACACACCAATCCTTGAATTAATCCATGAGGCCACAATCTTCTGATTTCAATCTCTCCTGGGGACCTACTTGTGCCTGACTGATGGTTAAACTGAGGGAGCCGTTGGGCAGCCAGTGCTTTGTTTTATCTGTTTATAATCATAAAAGTTGTATGTAAAAAATTATATATTTGATTGTCTAATCCTCTCCCAAGGTCACTTGCCCTCTTAAATGGTAAACTGTTTGGAGCAGGAACCATGTTGTAAAGAAATGTACAATGAACTGTGTTAGATAAGCATGAATTAAATAATTTTTAACAGTAGATATGTATTTAGTAGTGCTATAAGAAAATGTAAAAGGGAACTTTCCTGTTTTGGGTTTGTGTCTTGTTGACATAGCTTTTACAACTCCACTAACAATTTTAAAGGTACAAAAATAAAAAAAAAATGGCTTGTGTCTCACCTACAGTAGATACTTGTTTTGTGCAGATAACAAGCCAAAGCAAACCAGACAAATGTGAGTAAAGAAGACTAGGAAGGATGGATACTGATTGAACAGAACTCCCAGGCCACAAGACACAAACAACTAAGAATAAGTCAATTGTTGTAAGAAGCAATTAAATACATGAAAGCAATGAAAGCTCAGCTGGATTGAGTAATGAGAAGGATAGTAATGTCTCAAATAAGATCAATAAGGAGGTCCCAATTAGATTTTTATCAGGATAAGTAAAAATGTATCAGATACAAGTATTTTGGTTTAGTGTATATGAAAATATATTTAGAATAAAAGGTTTATAGATGAGATAGTTTAATAATCTGTACCTGTGTGATGTTATGAGACAAGGTATAAAGGATGTGTATTTAACAAATTGGGGGTTGGAGAAATGCAGGATCTTCACCAGATTAGGTCAGCATGGAATAGATGATGACAGAAACAGCCAACCTGTATCCCAAGACTGAGTAACTGATCATTATGTTATCATGATCTATCCACTTTACTTATGCTTTATGCTTGATTAAGGTGGTGATATGTTGCCTAAAAAAACTTTCTTATTTAAGCTTTCAATTAGTTAAGCTGAGTAACTGGCATAGACTATGCTTTTCACCCAACAATGTCTTTGCATATGTTTGTACAACACTAACCATGATCAATTCCTGATCCTGATTCTTTGGGTACTGTGATAATAAATAAGAGGAATGTAGGGTATCTCAATTCTCCATGTCCCTCTGCTCTCAAACTATCCCTGCTTAACATATCATCAGAATGAATTAATGTCAGACATTGAGTTTAAATACAATAAAAAAAGAGGATTTTAGAAGTATACCGAGGTAAAAAGTACAGTTAAACAGTTAGAAAACCCACATTTATTATGCTGTTATGTGAGATGTTATCATAGTAGTTGTGTTATTCCCTGTGCTTAGAACAAGATATACCAAAATACTATTGTAAATGTAGCTATTTTGAATAGTTTAATACTTGTTTTTTTTCCAAAATATATAAATCAATGTTCACAATATTAGAAAGAAATTCAGCCTTTAATTAATGAGGGTTACAACATCAGCAAGGGTGCTAAAATGACTCAGCTCTTGAACAGCTTTTTAAAATCTGCCTTTTATAAGAACAAATCCGGGGAAGGGTGTTTGTACCTTTGGGAATCAAAATAAGACCTTGTCCATATAGTTGATCATAAAAAAGTAAGCATAAGAATCTTACAAAATCTGACTAAGTATAAATTAGCAATTCCAGTTTATATTCATCCACTGAGTCTAAGGGGAATTATCTAATGAATCCACTGAATTACTGGAAGTTAATTTGTAAAATTCAAGGAGATCTAGGATCAGCCAAAGAACTGGGTGCAAAAATCAGTAACAAAAAGAATCCTGGCAATTACCGTCTAAATGAAATCTATAATTAAAAAATGGAGCATATATATATAGTTAACAGGCTAGATTCTCCAATACCTTCTGATGATGCAAAGCAAATCTAAACCCAGGTTAAAAATGGTTACAGTCACTGATTTTACCTGATATATCTAGTGCTATTTCATTGTATGAATCAGTTCCTCAACAAAAGGCTAGTGGCAAGAATTCTGATCACACAGATGAAGAATTTATAGCTAACTACCTGTGTGTTAGGGAAAGAATGAACTCATCACCAGTCATTTCACTAAGACCAAGCAGAACTCTAGATGTGAACATTCCTATTCAGCTGTTATGCTTTTTGGTTTCTATCATTTAGACCACTTTGACTATTCTACCTAATAAATCTGCAGTCCCTTTCCGAATGGTACTGCTGTCTTTCAGTAATCAAATTATCCACCTAATCCTCAGTGATTATTACCAGTAATTGAGTCCGGGGTTGATTAATACATTTCCATATTAATTAGGAAGGCTTTAAAAGCTCAGTGACTGAATTAACATTTTTGTAAGCAGAAACATAGTGATTAATAGAATCCGTGGCTGTTTAAGGGTTAAATACAAATGATAAAACATAAGGTTATAGTCATAACATACGATTAGACTCATATGATGGAAATTGTAATTGTTAGTAACTAATAGAATTCAGGTGTAGGTGTTGGCACTTTCTAGGAAAGCAAGACCTAATTGGGAAAAGGGATAAATGAATTTCAATGACCTAGCTTTCTATTAGCATCAAGTAAGGCTGATTCAAACTCCATGTGTAACAACTGAGTTCAGATTGCTCAAATACTATATACTTAAGTAGGCTTGGATTTTATAGCACCTTAGTTGATGCCCCAACATTCGGTACAATATAATCAGTTATGAAATATGAAATCTAGTTTTGCATTTTACCTTAATAAACTGAGAAGTATTTTAGCTTTCTTTTTGTCATTTATGTTTCAGCATTAGCTTTTTCAGTTTATACCATTAATTCACTACTCCTTTCTCTTGTTTTTGTTTGGCTGGCTTTGTGTTGGTCATTTTTAGACACTATTTACTAATCTCTAATTAGTAATTAGAAAATGATATGATGCAAATAACACCAAATACTTACACAGCCACAATGAGTATACATACCATCTTTAGCATTGTCAGACGATAACACAGTCTCTCTAGAGCAACTTTGAACTTTTGGTTTCTATTGTTTTTAGAGAAACAATGACTTATGGTTTCTACAGACCAGCACAACGTGCTATGGAACAAAATGGGCACCATGTTGCAGTGGCTGAATAGATAACACATGTCAACATTGTAGAGTACAGTGATTTACTCTAATGGAAACATTTGAAGTTGCTCAGAGTCACTTATCAGAGCCCAGCAGCTTATTTCATTAGCATTTTCATTTTTTTTCATGTTTAATTTAATCTGAGCAAACACAAAAATGTTCATATGCAATTTTCCTATTGCATTTCATGAGAGTTATTTTTAAGAAAAAAAATCAAAATTAATTCCCTAGTCTCTTGACTTACATAAATATATATAATAAAATGCTAATGTGTGAGTGGTTTTAACAATTTTGTGGTGTGTATCCTTAAAAGGATAGCCTGCCATGTTCACAAGTCATTTGAACAAGATGCAGCATGGCTGAACTTGATCTGCATGTGAAGGACACCCCAAATTCAGCACAGAGTTTGGGCAACAAAATAATTAAAGCTGCATAAGAATATAGAGGGTCACATCCCTCCTTCTGTGTATTGCTATTATTCCCACAGAAGCCAGTAGTAGTTAGACATCAGTAATAACAATGAAAATAGAGCTTCAAAGCACAAATCCCCTAATAATTTGAGTTGCTTAAGAGGAGCTAAATGCACATGGATATGTGGAAATGGTTAAGGCTGAGACTGCATTAAGATGTATCCACGTCAGCCTTGACAGTTTGTATTATATGGTTTTTACATTTTTGTTTTTAATACTTTGAATTCTTAATAGGAAGATAGTTGTTCAGTTCTGTATGCTTTCTGTACAGATAGAATGTCATACTGTATTATCAATGTCTGTTGTATCTGATAAAAAAACCCTTCACATGCACAAAACAAAAAGCTAAAGTAGTAAAAAGAAAATTGACTCCATCATAGAAAGATGTAACATCAGTAAAAACATCCACACCCATCATTATTCCTGCAGGATGGTTGGGGATGGGGTGCATTGTGCTGCAGGAATTGTTATGTCTGAACATCTGGTACAGCCAGCACTCCACTAGCACAACCATATCAGCCTGGTGTAGGGCCCTGCTCTGATCACTAACAGCAATTAGTCATCCTCCCTAAGCTGTGTGTGGTCTAGGGGAGGGGGGGTTAAACTTAGCCTGTCTGCCACCTCCAGACAGGCTACTCATAAGTGAGGATCTCTCAGTGTGGGACCCCCCCACACTCTGGAGTCAGGCCTCTTGCCATCACTCAGTGAAGGGTTCCTTCTCTTGGCAGAGGTGAAACACTGCAGCTCTTCTCTGGAGCAGCACAGAGTTCCAATGTGATCGGGAGCTCCTGCCACTGTTTAGCAAGGTCCTTCTACTGGAAACAGGTCGTCCTAGGGCTTGGCATGCACAACTCTTCCTCATCTCTCTAATCTCAATCTGTTTGCCCTTGTATTTAACTGTGACACTGAGTATATTTCCCAGACCTGAAGAGCTGCTCTATGTAAGCTTGAAAGCTTGTCTCTCCAACCAACAGAAGTTGGTCCAATAAAAGATATTATACCACCCACCTTGACCTGCACTCGCAATTTTGTCTTTATGGAAGAGAAAATTGATTTTTCTCATCTTGACAAGTGAAGATTTAGAATATGCCCCTTGACCTATCACCTGAGAGTGTGCAGTTGCAGCAAAAGCATCTGATGGTGCAGATTTAATACTATCAAGAGCATCAAGTTAAGGAAACTGTGATAAACTAGTTCTCCCATATTGCATGTGCCACATACTGCATATAAATGGTTCCTGACTAGTATAAACCAACAAAACTATTCTGTGCAGTAGACAGAAAAAAATGCGACATCATTAAATGAAATCTTTTCCTGTGCTCCTTTCCAAATATCATATGTCGGCCCAGCTCCACTTAAGTTCCAGTATCTAGTCTCATCTTTTTGGGGTACATTAGCATTCAGATATTTCCAATATTCCTTTGATAAAACTTGTGGAATTTACATATAAATGAATATATAGTACATGTACATAGGTAAACCAAAAATTAATCCATCCCTTAATGTCTGAATCAAATACTTATGTAGGAGTAAAGTTCATATTACAAATCCCTGGCTAGTACTAGAGAAACTGGGGTACAGAATCAATGTTGTTCATAGATTTCTGATCGTACAGTACTACAGCCTATCATAAAGATATAATTTAAATACTTATTAAATACAGACTAATAAACAATTTGGTTATTCATATATTATTTTGCTTGATTCCTCTATTACCACCAGTTAGATGGTACTATATGTTAGAATAATAGATGTTAGAAAAAGTCTATGCTAAAGCTTTCCTTAAACATATCTCCTGGTGATAAAAATATTTTCTTTCTGTCATTCTATAAGAGGGAAGTGTTATGTTAATTTAAGAACAAATTCTTTTGTTCTGCACCACATATAAAATCCAGACCTGTGGATTTCAGTAATTTACCCTCCCACAGAGTGGGTTCACTGATACAGTGGGAAGAGAGAATAGGAAACTTCCAGCTACTATAGAAAAACAAAAATTGTGGTGCAGCTCTCAATGCATCTGTCAGTTACTTGTGGAGATTAAGGAACTTATTTTTTAGTGAATTTGTGTGGGGGGGTGGAGGGTGAGAAAACCTGGATTTGTGCTGGAAATCACTTTAGATAAGCTATTACCAGCAGGACAGTGGGGTGGGAATAGGTATTGTTTCATATTCTCTGTGTATATATAAAGCCTGCTGCAGTTTCCACAATATGCATCTGAGGAAGTGAGCTGTAGCTCACGAAAGCTTATGCTCTAATAAATTGGTTAGTCTCTAAGGTGCCACAAGTCCTCCTTTTCTTTTTGCGAATACAGACTAACACGGCTGTTACTCTGAAACCTGTTATTTTTTGTTGTTTTCCACACCTGAAAAAGATCAAACAATGATGATATCATCAGTAACATCAAAGGTTTAAGGGAAAACACAGTAAACATGACTTAATGATTGCATTCTCCCCATAGGAGGTGCACTCTAAGAAAGAAGACTACAAGGCAGATTAATTTTTTCTCCTTTTATTTTTGTGTCCCTGTAGAGATCTCTACAGCAACCCAACTAAATTGTATGTGATGTCAACATTTACAAACTTTTAAGAGAAACAGCTGCCAATCTGGACTTCCATATTGCATGATGGAAGAAAGAACAGCATTCAACAAGGTATAGAGTATGTTGAAATAGGAATAGTAGAAATGCACAGAGGGGATGTTTTAATGTGCATGAAACCTGTCTGATGTTCGATCTTTTCACTATCATTCTTCTGACTAGAAAACCATATACACACCTTCATCTTTATACAAATATTCTTTGCAAATAATTCAAAGCACTGGACTATCCTTTTAAAAATAAAGTACAATATCATCCTTTATGCAAGCCTATGTAGGTTTGGCAGATTTAGATATTTTTGGTGCTTTTTTGTCTAAGGGTGATGCTTCTGCTCTGAGCAGCCAATGTGCTCACGGCCACTGAAAGGTAGCTATGGAGACAAAACCTATTTACTATGCCATTTGACATTTTATATTTACTCTGCATGTAAACTCCATTAAAATGGTAAAATCAGAGAGGTCCAAGGCACAGCTTCTTTTTAAGGATTAATTTGGGGTGGAATTCACCAGGTGTAGGGGAATGCTGTAAGCCCCCAAACGATTACCCTTGTGGTGAGACTGCTGATATAGACAGTGAGGAGACAGGCTTCATTAAGGCCTCTACAACCCCTATGCACTGCAGAAGGTGTCTACATTAGAGATGGTTAATATTTTTCTTGGAATAATTTACTGGGAAAAGGCCTTCTCCATAAGACCACTATTTTCCACAAGAAAAAATTTGCTGAAAAAAATCAGTTTTCCACTGGGAAAATCAAAATGATGGCTCCTTCTTTGCTTGCCTGGAAGACTATGGCCAATTTCACTTTCTGCCTGTAAAATTGACAAAAGCTTTCACAGGGGGCCAGCAGAGCACCCTGACTCTCTGTCCCACACAGCTCTGAGAGATGAAGAGACAGAGAAAACCCCACTGTGTGAACTGTCACAGAGTCAGGCACACTAGTCTTCCAGGCTTCATGGCACACACGCTATGTGAGGGCTTTCAGAAAATCCAAATAGTCTGTTCTGGAAATGAGAGTCCAGAACTGCCCCCAGTCAAGGAACCCAGGGTCAGCTATTAGCAGCCATGACATTTACAAAAATGTCAAATTCATTCAGCAATTATCCTGGCTCTGGGCAGAATACTGTGTCAGAATGAAACCAAATTTCAAAAATGCAAAATTTCCCAAGAACCAGAAATCCCATGCTTCAGCTAGTTCTAATCTACACACCAACTCAGGGCCTTGTGAAGAAGGAGCCATTATATCTACAAATCTAGTGCCTCAGAACTGCCATGTAGGGAGTTGTTCAGTGTTCAAGCATGAAAAGAGACAGCCAAGACAGTGAAACATTCAGGCTTTACTCCTTCTTCCATATATGATGTTCTGTCTCATCAAGCAATTCCTGAAAGAAAAGTTCTCTAGCCAATTATACATAAATCATAATATAACAACACCTCATCAGAGCCTATTTATTGTAACATTCCTTTGATCACATATATTTGAGATAGCAACATTTAACATGAATTCCATAACCTGCTTACATACTTAAACATTATATTACATTCTCAGAAAGTCTTTATCCCTATGTGTGTAACTTAACATCAGCGCTCTCTCTCTCTTGCTCGCTCTCTCACTTTGTTAACTTGCTTGTCAATTAAAGTATTTTCATCTGGTTTGGGAGTGTTTTTATTTCATGCCTTACTATTGTACAAAGTGTTACATATACCTTGCAGGTGGTTTGAGTTGTAGCTAGTGAAAGACTTTCTTGTGATGACAGGAAACTTGGTTCCCTTGGTTCTTCTGGTGATGTGCTATTTTGCTATTTTGAGAGTCTGTTCTGATATCTATCAGTTATTTGTCAGCCTGTTTTCCTTCCATGTCCTGCTGATTAAGTCACAGAGGAATGCTTAATTTATCCTCCCCCTGTCAATGTTTTTGTCTTGTATGCACAGTGGGTGAATGTAGTTGATGTTTCAATGAAATATATGATAATCTGTTACCCCAAAATTCAGACGTAAGGCACCTGAGAATGGCCTTTCTACCCTAACAACCCAATTGTCAGTTTGGTCTATTTCAGGACGTAACAGGACGTGGCCCACCATAGAGGAATAGCCCAGCTTTTACCAGAGGATTCCCTAGAACAGACTAGTTCCGTTAACCCTTAGGAGGACAAAGATACAGTCTTCTGCGCAAAGCATTAACACTTTGGCATAATTTCTTCAAAAACAAAATAACCTTTATTTAACACATAATATTCCCTAATATAATACGTCTAAATACATATACCAAAAGAGTAAACCATAAACCTTTTCAACATAACATACATACATTAGAATAGAAACTAACTCTATCAACACATATGCATATTCGGATATCCAGTATGTATGTTATTTAAACAATTAAACATAGTTTTAAGGGGTTACAGTCTGCATGTAATGGCTAGTCACATGCAGAATGCTGAGAGCCAGGCATTTAAATATATAAACACACATATACACAGACATCCAGCTTTATTAACTCAGACATACACATACACACTTCTATTAAAATCATCATGTTTACTTTCCCTGATGTCTTCTCATCCCTCTAAGTGGTCCTTCTGCTCTATCTCCTGTGATTGGTATCAGCTCCATTCTTCCAGTGTTTCAGCACTTTTAGATGTTCTTCTCAATCTTCTCAACCAATGACAACTCTGCTGTTCTTCTCAAATGCTCCAGTGCCTTCCATTCACATGACACATGACTGACGCTTGTCAGCTCCCTGTCTTATATATAGTTGACTCATCAATCAGCTTCAAGTCCTTTAGAATGTGGACTTGATTGAAAACCTGTTTGAAGTCTTGAGTTCTACCTGGCTCACCCTTCCCTTTCAGTTTTTGGAATGACCTTTAGTTCACCACAATCTACCTGATTGCCATTGGTCAGACCATTCTGAGACTGCCAATTTGGTTTTCACAGCTCTGATTCCCTGCAGCCGCCATTTTGTTTTCCTTCACTATGACCACTTAATACTATCTTCATTAACTATTTAAATCTTTATAATTACCAAACAAATTAAATATTTATATGCACCTTATCATTGTGTTTCACTGTTACCACTCCAATTTCACCAATTTACATGAACCTAAATCTCCATCTCTCCCTCCTTCAGCCAATGGTCATAGATCAGCACTATTGATGCTGGACAGCACCTACTGCTGAACAGCCTTTCAGTACACAGAGAGCAGCTGAAAAATCCTGTGTATCAAATCCATTGCTACATTATATGAGTGAAGATTTAGCTGTTCAACACACCTACCTCACTTCTGAGTGCATGATTTGTTCTGAGAAAATAGTCAGATATTGACAGGGTCTCCCAGTTGTAGCTCTGGAAGGTCTTTAGCTCGTCAGTCATAGTAGGCTTTGGCCTTTGTGTGTCTTTCTTTTTCTTTGTGTTACTCCTTCCACCACTGCTGGTTGTAGTAATTTTGGGGCTATCAACCAAAGCATGCATATGCCTTGACATCATTTTTTATGGTGTGCTATTAATGCTTTCTGTGGGAATGTTTCTCCATTCAAAAATGACTCACTATATATTTTCAGCATTCTTTATATTCTTAGCAATTTTAACTGCCAAATCAGCTTTGCAATTTGATTGGCTGTGGTACAGCGATCTCATGCTGTGGCATTGAATTCACATTCTCAAGTAAATTGCACATACTCACTGCAAATAAATGGGGATCCATTTCTGAAACTACTCAGTTTAAGATACCATGACTGCTAAAATGCTTCATTGCTTTATGATAATCACTACAGTAGTGCCTGACGGTTCATCTAGTTATTGGAATCCCAAATAGTAGTCTACAATAATGAGGGAATGTTTGTGGTTTGTGGTGAAAAGTTCATTCCTACTTTGCTCCCAGGTCTGTTGGAAATTCTGCGTATTTTCATTATCTCTCTTTGCTGCCTGGCCTGCATTTCTCCACAGTATCACAACTGCTCACCAGGTCTTGGATATCCTTGGTCACATTTGGCCAGTATACATTATCTATGACTTTTTAGAGACCCAGATCTATTCCAGAATGGCTCCAATATATTACTGAGAAAATGTCTATTTTCAGTTATCTGGGTATTATGATTTACCTACCTTTATGTATGATGTTAACTTGGATGCACAGTATGTCTTGATAGTTCCCATATTCTTGAGAGGCAATTGGAACTTCTTGCCTGGTTTCTGGTCATTCTGACAGAAAGATAGTTGTGAGCACTTGTAATGGGTTTCTTTCTCAGCCCTGACTTAAAACTGGCACATAACTGGCTTGTTTGACACTTTCTACATCTTTCTGTGTTTTCTGCATTTCTGTCAGCTTGAGGATCTCATATTCTTGTTAAATTGCTATATTTTCATGCTGCAGGGCAGCTCTAGATAAAGTGACAGCTACATACATCTCAGTTTCTTTCTTGTAGGTTACATGTAAGCTGTCGTGTTGCGTACACGGAAGGCATTTGGGTGGCTCTAGTAGTGGTGTAGTGGGGCAGCTGCCCCACTCCGATAAGCAGGAATTAAAAGCAGCCAAGCTAGGCTGATTGGGGAAGCAGCCACAGCTTTGGCCATCTCAATTAGGTCCCAGCTGGCCCTTATAAGAGGGCTGGGGGCTAGGAGCTAGAGGAGTCTCACTCTAGTTCTGAAGTGGGAAGGGCTAGCTGCCTGAGAGGAAGGTACCTGAAGTATAGCAGGGCTGGGGAAAGGCAAGAAGAGCTGGGGAACTCCAGCCTGTTAAACCTCCAGGCTGCAGGCCTTGGGGAAGGCCTACAAAAGGTACTAGGGCTGCAGAAGGGTAGCCCGGGGACAGGTAAAGACAGCAGGTCCTAACCCCTTGTCAATGATGAGTGGCCATTACAGACTGCAGTCTGCCCCAGTGAGTGGGGGCTAGATGATGACTGGCAATAGCCACTGAGGCAAGGTGGGTTTAGGAGGTTGGGGGTTCCCCTGGGAGGGGAAACCCTGAGGTAAAGAGGTACTGGGGCCTGGGAGGGACATGGGGCCAGCGGCAGGTGAGACACCACCTGCAGAGGGTGCTCCATACTCTGGAAAAGAGCTAATTCCCAGATAACCAGCAGGAGGCACCATGCCAGTGAGTTATCGCTTCACTACAAGTGGCTTTTAAAAATGCTCTCTAATGGTTTATAGTCACTTTCTACTCAAATGGTTTCCCATCCTTGAACATACTGTTCAAATTTTCAAATATGGACACTATTTACAAGATATTCCTTTTCAATCTGGGCATATCTTTGTTCCATTAGTACCTTTGTCTGCAGCATAGAGTGAGGAAGGCCTCAGGCACTGGGACACTTTTATTCTCCTATTCTCCTCCTATTCTCTGTCTTGGACACAGCTGTAATATGTTGGTGTAATTTTTGTTGTTGGGTTTGTATGTGAGTGTTGGATGGTGTTGATGGCCTGTGATATACAGGAGTTCAGATTAGATGATCCAGTGGTCTCTTCTTGCCTGAAATTATGACCTTAATGTGAAAGCTACCAACTGTCCGTTTTGTAGGAGTGATGGCCCAAGAACCATCTCACTGGCATCACATGATATGGTTACATCTTCTTTCACATTGTAGTATTTCAGGGTAAGATTGTTGGTCACCAGCTTTTTGATACACGAGATGGCTGAGGTATTGAGGTGACCATGTCCATGCTGAATCTGAGTGCTCAGGGGCTCACACACATCTGACAGACCTGGAGAAATTTTTGTCAGATAGTTTACAAATGATAACAGTATCTGATCTGATCTGATTTAATGTCTTTAGGTGTGGATTGCTTTTAACATTTAGGGATCAGGTTATAACCCTTGGGGGGGGGAGGTCATCAAGTGTCCCAAATGTGGTACTGTAGTCAATGGAAATGTTAGTTTGCTTTTATTTAATTTTAGATTTACTTCCATGGCTCTTTCTAGCTGACAGATTAGGTTCTTGTCATGATCTGCCATAGCTTCCATCATGCTGTCTCTGAATCTGTATGCCAGAATCTCTTCAGTTGTGATGAGTCCTGCTATTATATATTGTTGGAGATGTTGATATTCTTCCACTGCAGATTTGATTCCATGTTGCATTATCAACCATCTGTAATACTTGCTGGTGTCTAATATGTGGTAAAGTAGTTACTTTCCTTATCCAATTGCACTTGCAAATATCTTTTTTTGGCATCATGTACAAAGAACATTTTTTCTTTTGCCAAGTCAGGTAATATTTCTACAATTGTAGGCATATGGCAGTGAGCGGTTTTTAATGCTTTTTTAAATTTCTTGGGTCTATGCAAATGTTCATCTTGCTTGGCTTCTCAAGGTCTACAATGCTGCTTATCCAACTCATGCGCTCTGTGATTTAAGCAATGATGCCTTCTTTTCCCATTTGATTTATCACTTTCATTTTTCCCTTCTTAATGCAACTGATACACTGTGAAGCAGGAATTGTATTGGCTAAAATGTTTTATTTATTTCCAGGTGTAACATTCCTGAAAGACATCCTAGTCCTTCAGAAACATCATGGTAATCTTTTAGCAGCTTTGCTGCAAGGATGCCAGTGTGTTGTCTACACAGGATATGGTTTTTTTGCTTGTGTGTTTTTGTATGTATAGTTTGTCCTAACTGTAGTGTCACTAGGTTCATGGATTCATTTGTTTTAGATGACAGCAGTGGTTTCTGGGTTGTCTGTATTACCTGAAATTTCAGCTTGTTTGCATTTTCTAGGTATCTTGCTTTTATAATTTACGTTGTCCTAGTAGTATTAGGATAGTTTGACACAATCATTTTAATTTGGTTTTGCTTGGTTGCAATTTCTCTTTCTTCTCTTGCATAATGCTGAAGTCTTTGTAGCCCAGCACATTCAATGATACCCCACTGTCGATTTGGCATTCAGTTTCTTGTTTGTTTGTGTGTTACTGCCTTGTCTTTACATCTGTGGCTAGCCTAGGTTTTACAAACCACTTGTTCTTTCTGGTTTGCTATGAATTAATGTCATATACATGCAAATCTCATCTTCAGAGTCACTGCTTCCTCAATATGGTGCATTTTTCTTTGATTTTTGTTGTTGTCAAGCTGTAACATAATTTCTTTTGCGACAGTTATTGAATATGACCCATATTAAGGCCATTTTCCATTATGTTTTTCTCCATAGTACCCACACACCTTCTTTTGAATTTTGTTTATCTCCTCGGCTTTGTATTTGTACATTTACTTTTGCATGAATTTTGAAGTATTTGTCCCTGTGCTACTTGGTGAATGATCTCTGATTCTGTTCTACTTATGCTCTACACTTAGATGTGAGCTTGTTCAGTACTTTGACTCATGTCTATAGCTCTGGGAAGAGTTAGCATGGGCTGTGTAAGCATTATTTTTGAAGCTCCTGCATCTTTCATCCCAATTACTAATCTAGCACAAATTAGTTCATCTATTAAAACTTTATGGTCACATGAGTCAGCCATTTTGCTCAGTTGTTTCTCCAGATTCATCATTATACTTGTTGAAATTATATGTTTCACATATGACATTTTTGTGGGGGTTAAGATGCTTTTGGAGCACTTCTAGGATTTGACATGGTCTTCTCAGTTTGCTGCTGATATAGCCAAATGCTGCTGGAGCATACGGTGGTCTTTACCCATTACAGCTCATAGTGTGGCAGTTTTTATATTGTTTTCCTCTTAACAAAGTTGAAAATTTGTAGTTTTCCCATTGTGACCTAAAGAATGTCCAGTTCAAGGACATGAGTATTTCTCTCTCGGTCACTCACTCACCCTCTGGGGAAGGGTTGTTTCGCCATCCCCCCACTTCCAATATTCTTAATTTCTGATTTAATGTAACTGTAGGAACTGACACAACATCAATGTTCAAGCACATAAAGAGAGAGATCCAAGACAGGTCAACATTCAGGCACTATTAATTTCTTTACATATGCTTTGCTTTCCCAAACATGTCCTGAAAGTAGAGTTCTTTAAGTTCTTACACATATTCGTATGATAGAAACAGCCTCTATTGGGAAGAAAAGTTGAATAGCTGATATGGGACTCAATTAATAAATAATTAAAAGAGGGTAGTTAATGTGAGTCAACATGGGTTTATGGCAAATCGAACTTGGGAAACTAATTTGATATATTTTATGACATTACAAGTTTGATAAAGCTAATAGCGTCGATGTAATATACTTAGACCTCTGTATGACATTTGACTTGGTACTACACACAATGTTGATTAAAAAAGCTGAATGATACACAATCAGAATGGTACACATTAAGTGGCTCCAGGATAGATTTCAAATAAAACAGGGGATAATCACTGAGCATGTGTGTTTCCAGTGGAGTCCCAAAGGGATTGATTCTTGGCCCTACACTATTTAACATTTTTATCAATAACCTAGAAGAAAACATTAAATTACAACTGATCAAGTTGCAGATGACACAAAGATTTGGGGAATGGCTAATAATGAAAAAACAAGTCACTGATACTTAGAAACCTGGATCACTTAGTAAGCTGGGTGCAAGCAAACAGTATGCATTTTCACATGGCCAAATATAAAGCCATACATCTAAGAACCAGGAATGCTTGCCATACCTACAGGATGTGAGAGTCTATCCTGGGAAGCAGTGGCTGAAAAAGAGTTGTGTAGGGGGGGTCCTAATGGATAATTAGTTCAACATGAGCTTTCAGTGTGACGATGCAGCCAAAAAGGACTCATGCAAACCTTGGATGCTTAAACAGGAATATGATTAGGAGTAGGGAGGGTTACATTTGGAGTGCACCAAACATTTTTGATTAAATGAAAGTTTGCTTTAACTGGAATGCTACATTTTCAACTAAGTTTTTGTCAAGAAGGTCTGGAGGAAGAAAGGGAGTGAGACACATGAGCACACTTTATAGCTTTTGGTTAAGACACTTGCTTGGGATGTAGAAAACCTACATTCAAGTACCTAATCTATTTGATTCAGAGTTACCTAAGACAAAAAACTCTTGTCAGAAGCAGGCAATGTGGGAACTTAAATCTGCAGTTATCACATCCCTGACCAGTACTCTAACCAGCACTAACATACCCACACCCACCCTCCCTGAATCAGAAACCTTAGCTTTAGATCCAAAAGCCAGAAATTTTGAAACAATTATATTTTCTCACAAAAAAGTGTTCAAAAGAATTTGGTTTTGTTTCATTGTGGTATGACAACAGATTATGAAACCTTGAAAGTTGTAGCAAAAGGGAATGGTCATTTCCCAGTCAACTTTAGTTATGTTACCTCAGTATATGGCATTGGTGTGACTTCTAGTGGAATGCTGTGTCAATGCGGTGCCCACAGTTTGGGAAGGTTGTTGAAAAAGTTGGAGATGGTTCAGTGAAGAGCTACCAGAATAATTAAAGGGGTAGAAAACATGTCTCATAGTGATGGACAGAAGGAGCTCAATCTATGTAGTTTAACAAACAGCAGGTTAAGGGGTGACTTGATCATAGTCTATAGGTATTTACAAGGGACAGAAATCTGATAAAAATGGGTTCTTCAGTTTAGCAGACAAAGGTATAACAAAATCCAATGGCTGGAAGTGAAAGCTAAAAACAAATTAGACTGGAAATAAAGTATAAATTTTTAACAGTGAGGGAACAATTTACTAAAGTGTATTCTCCTTCACTGGAAATTTTCAAACAAGATTGGAAGTTTTGCTAAAACATATGCTCCAGTACAAACAGGAATTCACTCAGGAACGTCCTATGGCCCATGTTAAGCAGGAGGTCAGACTAGATGATCACAATATTCACTTCTGGCTTTTTAATCCATGAATTTATCTATCGTAACAGGATAATAATAATCCACAGACAGGAATAGTACCATGGGAATAATTTGCAGTACAGCCTTAACTGCAAGTTGTGAGGCCAAATTTCTTCCCCCTCAGTCCTTCACACAAAGCCCTGTTACTCAGTGAATTTCACTCATTGTAACAATTAGGAGAGCTGTGTATTTTCCTAGCTTTGCCAGACTAGCTGTATGAATTTAGGCAAGTCACTTAGAGCCCAGGTCTGCCACTCTTACCTGCACTGCTGTTCAAATTGTACTTTGAGAAGTTAGGTACTATTCAATGCGGATAAAAAAGGCATAAACAGCCATTTACTTCTTTCTCTCTCATTCCCCCACCCCCAATCTATAAAAGGAAGATAACACTTACCCACCACTTTGGTGTGTTGTGAAGCTCTAGGGCCCATCCTGCAGTCCTGTAAAATACTGGTATTTCTCCTTCCTGGGATTATTCCTATAAGTCAGTTTGCAAGGATAAAGGATCAAAACCAAATTGTTTAGTGTTTGTAAGGCCTTGTTGAGGTCAGTGGTAGACTATTATTATTCATTGTCCCCCATATTTGTAGCCTAGCCTAGACACCATAGTTGTATGTTGATAACTGTTTTCTTTAAACATTGAAATAACTTCCTCTATTTCTGCAAGTCCTTAGAGAAAAGTATTAAAATCTTGATAACATCTTCTCAAGAGGATTGCTGCTTTGCACTGTTTGGGGTGTTTCTTCTGTTCCAGAAGGTGTCCGGTACAGTCTGAAACATAATTCCATCTGTTTTTCAGTTTTCAACTTGGTTTCTATGTAGTACGAGTATATCTAGTACCTTATCTGACACAAAAGTAGCTAACACTAAGCCCTGGTCTACACTAGGACTTTAGGTCGAATTTAGCAGTGTTAAATCGATGTAAACCTGCACCCGTCCACACGATGAAGCCCTTTATTTCGACTTAAAGGGCTCTTAAAATCGATTTCCTTACTCCACTCCTGACAAGTGGATTAGCGCTTAAATCGGCCTTGCCGGGTCGAATTTGGGGTACTGTGGACACAATTTGACGATATTGGCCTCCGGAAGCTATCCCAGAGTGCTCCATTGTGACCGCTCTGGACAGCACTCTCAACTCAGATGTACTGGCCAGGTAGACAGGTAGACGGCTACCAGTCCTATTGCACCGTCTGCTGCCACAAGGCAATGGGTTGCTGCTACTGTGTAGTAATGCAATACTGCATCTGCCAGCACCCAGGAGACATACGTGACGGTTACCTGAGCGGGCTCCATGCTTGCCGTGGTATGGCATCTGCACAGGTAACTCAGGAAAAAAGGCACAAAACGATTGTCTGCCCTTGCTTTCACGGAGGGAGGGAAGGAACTGGGGCCTGATGATATGTACCCAGAACCATCCGCGACAATGTTTTAGCCCCATCAGGCATTGGGATCTCAACCCAGAATTCCAATGGGCAGCGGAGACTGCGGGAACTGTGGGATAGCTACCCACAGTGAAACACTCCGGAAGTCGACTCTAGCCTCGGTACTGTGGAAGCGCTCCGCCGAGTTAATTCACTTAATGCACTTAGAGCATTTTCTGTGGGGACACACACACTCAAATATATAAAACCGATTTCTAAAAAAACGACTTCTATAAATTCGACCTAATTTCGTAGTGTAGACATACCCTAAGATCCATCCCATAGTGCAGTTCACACTTGCACATACCTCAACTGGAGTCCACTTTCTGTTGTGGACCACTACCAGGATTCTTAAAGGCAAAGCACACAGCAGTTTTTACAATGAATGCATTAAACAATGAAATCATTCTGGATTTTAATGTAAATGATGCTGCTGTTGAATTTCCAGCTTGCCACACTCAAGAGAATCAGAGAATTTCTCCACAGAACTTAGGTCCAGTATTCTGAGAAGTGTGTGGACACTGGCCTAAACCCCATTAGTACATTATTAAAGAACAAAACTGGGAAAATACATTTTAGAAAAAAAACCTTTGAACAAATTATTAGAAAAAATATTACAAAATATGTCTATACATTATTCATGAATATATTGATTTGATTATCAACCCTGCTCCATAGCTGAAGTATTTTAATAAGAGCAACCTTTTCTTTATTTTTAAATAAAATTTTATGTATTTTGGATTAACACTATTCACTCTGTCATATTCAAAAAATGCTAAAAATATCAGACTCCAGCTTTTCCAATTCCCTTTTCCATCTTCTCAGTGGCTGAAGTGGTGACAGAACTCTACTTTATTTCTGTTCAGCTAACAATGATCTGAATTTGTGGCTTGAAATTAGTTAATGTGTGTGAAGAGCGCTGAAGAGAGAAAGGGCAAAATGAATATTAAGACTACTTATTATAAATTAAGGTAGGCATGCACATTGTTTAGTTTACCTGTGCAATATTAGCTAACATGGATATTGTTCTAGAAATACCTTAAACTGTTATTTCTTGGTAACCGAGCTTTGGAATTTTCTAGCTGAACTGTATCCTCTCATGTGGTTATTTAAAACTTGAAATTTAATAGCATAAAGAAATGTTCACTTGAGATATTTCAGTTAGATTATTGCAATACTATCGCCCTTGACTAAAGATAAAGAGTAAATAATGCACAAGTGATGTGTTTGTCATAATATAACCATAACCCCACGGCAGTAAAAGATATAAGATTTAGCCAAGTATCTATAATTCACAAGGGCTGTGATTATCTTCTGACAACTATCCCCTAGATTTGCCTTGCTGCTAAAAAGTCTGCATTGTGCGAGATAATGCAGCTTAATTTCGTACAAGATATGGTCAGTTTGACAGTAGTTTCAGTGTGTTTCACATGAAATAATCTAACATTATAAAATGTTACATTTAGAATGTTCTTCAGCCAATAGGAATGCTTCCACAATTGACTTGTCCAGTAAAGCAGTAAAGATGAACAAAATGGTATGACCAATAGACTAAAGACATTGGAAAAGTATAAAAGTAATATAACATTTTGGAGAATGCAATTTGGTGAAAAATTATGATCACTTTTGTGTTTTTGCAGAATAGTATTGACAGTATCTCTTATGGACAGCTCCACTTACTCAGGGTAAACTGTAAATGTAGAGTCTAGCTCTGTTTGACTATGGGCAAATCACATTACCTTTTTTGTCTTAATTTATTCCTATCCACCTCTAAAACAGTGATGGGAATGCTCACCCATCCTTTCACTGGATAAAAAATAGATTTCTGGTGTGTGAAGTGAAAGCTGGTGGCCAGTCTGAAGGAGAAAATATCTGGGCTTAAAGCATAGGTTTTAACAGCGTACCATCTGAGAAAATAAAGACTTGGCCAACCAGATTCAGAAATTGTTTCCATAGCCATCACAAGGGAAGGATGGATGATAAGGGAACTGGAGAGAGTAAAGCCAGAGGCAGCAGCTTGGTGATTTGTGACCAGCAGGGGAAAGATATCCAGAAGGTATTCAACTCACCTAAAAGTACTGAATCATTGAGATATCTGGCAAGGACTCAGTCTCTGGAGGAATGGAACAGAGAGCTACAGAAGACCTACCTGATGGGTGTCCTTTGAAGGCAGTAGCTACCTAGAGATGTCCTAAGGAGGCAAACAATCATAATTGACAACTCCATATTTAGAAGAATGGACAGAGAATCTAGTAAGGAACACAAGGCCATCAGACTAGATGATCATAATGGTCTCTTCTGACCTAAATAGCTATGAATCTAGAATGGTGTGCTATCTCTCTGGAGTGAAAATATGAGATGTAACTGCAAGATTGAATGAATTTTGAAATCGCCTGACAAGTCTCCACTGTGATGATACATTTTGGACCAATATCATGGAATCATTTGGAACTCACCAGATTATAGAACAGTTCGTAGATTTTGGAAGGGAGTTTAAGAAGATGGAAATCCAACAATTTTTTTAAAAAATTGATGTTGGAAAATAAGGTAGAGTATAGTAAATAGCTTCAAAAATTATTCAAAGACTAGAGAAAATGCCTTACAATGAAAAATTTAAAGATCTCAATTTAAAGGACTCCTAAATCTATCAGACAAAGGCATAGCAAGAACTAATGGCTGGAATTTGAAGCCATAAAAATTCAAATTAGAAATAGGGTGATTATCCATTGGAATAAATTCCAAGGAAACTGGTGGATTCTCCATCGTGTGATGTCTTCAAATCATGTTGGAAAGCCTTTCTGGAAGATGATCTGGAAGATACAAGAGTAAGTAGGTGAAATTTAATGGTGATATACGAAAGGTCACACTAGATGATCTAATGGTTCTTTATGTACTTAAACATTATGGATCTGTACTGTGTACAGTGGTTTCTGTCAAAATAAATATTTAGTAACAGTAGAACACAATGATATCTGTGGCACAATAGGTTTTTTCTTATATGTAGAATAAAACATTTCTATATTATCTCAGATAATAAGTGATAACTGATATCTCGTTGATATATTTTAATAGGACTATTTTAGTGTTGAAAACAAGCTGTTTGATTCAAACCAGTGGACATCTACAAAAAAACAATGGCAAATTGTGTTGAGATTTTTTTTCTCAAATCTGCAGAATTCTAAAAGCCATTATATTAAAATGACAAAGAATGAGCTACCTCTCCACCAATTTGGCATTTGTAATTGAAGCTATGTGGAAAAACTGAAGAGTAATCCAAAAAGAAATAACTAAAGGGCTTGGTGACATCAGAGGTGATGTTTTGTCTTTTCCTGTAAAATGATTTGTTGGATTGTCAGTGGCAATCACAGTGGATAAGGCCTTTGTTTTTATTCACACCTGTACATTACTTGTATAGGTGCAATAAATTAAATAAAGTTGCTCATCAAAATTAGAAGTGAACAATGGTAATTTGGAATCATTAACAGGACTATCAGAATTTAGGACACCATACAGGCTAAGGAAAAATGAATAACATAAAATAATGAAAATTCTTTCTCATTTTTTAAATGAATTTGCTTCAGCCAAATCCATGTCCACTTTGTGTTTACTTTCCATAGACATTCCCCACAATTGTGTTTTACTGGTTTAAGTGATCAGAGAAACTGAATTTCAAAGCAGCATGTGTGACTAGTATTGCTGGAAGTTAGGGAACAAAAACTATACTATATAACTTGCTTGACCAGTCATAACTAACCAAAGTGGTGAATGAGGTAAAGACCATTTTAGAATAATTTTTGAACAAATGAACTTGGGGAAAAAAATCATGATTTTCTTGGCCCAAAACAGGCTAAATTCACTTAAAATTCACTGCAAATGATTCATTCAGCTCTATAAACAGAAAGTTAAAAGATTTTCCCAGAAAAAAATCAGGCCTGATGGTCACTCCTGTAGTGTGTGGAGGGAAATCCCATGAACTCATAACAAAGGGACACAATTCCAGAGAGTATTAATAGATGGTTAAATCAGTTAATAAATACTGGGACGCTCTGGAAGGAACTGAAAGGAAATAGAAATGGCCAGGGAATGGATGGTGGGGGGGGGGGGAAATGAAAGGATTCAGAATTTGGGGCCAGATCCAAAGCCCACAATGGAAAGACTCCAATGGACTTTCAATCAAGATATTGAAGGAAAATTTAAAGTATTGAATAGTCCTAAAGTAAACCTAAAAGTAAAGAGTCAAATTCAGCTATGATGCAAGCAGACAGAAATTCATCTATCTCAATAGAGTTGAGCCAGGTCAGAATTGGGCCCAATATTGGTAAGGAATTGTAATAATTAACACTAATAATAACCTTATTTTGCTGAAGTTAAAGTTGTATTAAAGATATAAACCCAAGTTGGACCAACTATAACTGATTTTAATTCAGTTGCAAATAATTTGCCAATTGTCTTTAATCCCTACAGTATCACAGCTAATTAGTGAAGTATTTACTTTATGTTTTTCCTTTCTGAGCCTTTCTCTAAAGATAGTTCCCTCTGGCAGTCTTTGACAGTGTACTTTGTATTAACTTACTTTCCCCAAACAATTTTTTTTCTTGCAAGAGCAATTATTTTATTGTATATTTTTACAGCACTATAAATGCACATGCAGAAATAACAGTTCATACTCCAAGAATCTTATGCTCTGCCTCCAGCAATCAAATGCATGGGACAACAGTTTAGGAGCAAGATAGTGTACAGACGCCACCAAAGGTGAGGTCAGTAATTGAGAACTTAATGAAAGAAATGTGTTTTAAGGAGGGATATAAAAAAGAGCAGAATTGGGCACCTACTATACATGAAGTGGGGAGATTGTTTATGGATTTAAGAAATTATATATTTTGACTACAATTAACAGTCAATTCATAGATCACAATCTATACTTTCTTGACTAGGAGACTAAATATTCTTTAAAATCATTTCTGTATAGAAAACTATGAAGTTTAACAAGACACAAATATAATTGTTTTTCAAAGGAAGTTTGTTTCAGGATTTTTTTTTAAATTAAACTAAATTGGAACATAGTTATAGAGAGAAATAATGAGGGTTTGAATCCCTTGTTTTGTCACCTTTGAAAACATTTTGCTACAATGCCCTATTATAAATGTCCGATAACTTGATCTGTCTGATGGATAGATGCTTAGTCAGTTTTTAATTTCAGATTTTGCAACATTTAAGAAATATGGAATAAAAGTATAAAGTATATATGTATGAACTACAAATCAGAAAGAATTCTTGTCACATTTTTAGGATCTATAAAAATTGAAAAGGACATTTGCTGGTAAAATTAGAATAAAAGTGAAACTCTCACAGAATATAATGGATTAATCATTACAGAATCTGAATTATCCAGATGTAAGTCCTGTATTATGAATCCCTAGATCTTGGCAGGAAGAGATAGTCTTTGAAAATGAGAGAATGTGATAGTTGACAGGGAAAAGGATAGCAAAAGAAGCCTAGGAAATGAAGGGGAGATTATCATCAGGGCTTCTTTCCTTACAGGAAGCTTCAATACCGATATGCTGTGAGAACATGGTTTACACACATTGCTAATGCTCTGGGAGTTTCTTCAGTCTATATAACACATATACCTAAGTTTGAAGGACATATTTCTGTGCCCTTCTATGCCTTAGTTATTCATATGAAATTCAGAATATTTGCTTTAAGCCATTTCACCTGAGCATCTGATGGAAAGGCACAGGGAAGAATTCAGGTCCAAATTATAGTCAACATGCTATAGAGTTGCACTTTTGCTCCAGGTGTGAATTTGACCCCTCAAGGTGGTAATTACTTGACACTGTTCCTCCTAAGATTTTATTAAATTAGGAAGGAGTAAGCAATTAAAAGGTTTTTGTATGGGAGTTGAATGGGAGGAAGTTTGAGAAATTAAGAAAAATACAATAGATTTTTTTAGACTATTCTTAGACTAAACTTAGGGAGGAAGGAGGTTAAAAAGCAGGTGGTGATATGGAAAAACTGAGTTCTATTCTATCTCTGCCGCAGTTTTCCCATCTGATCTGAGGGTTTGTGTATAACTGTGCCTTGGATTCCCAGTCTGTACAATGGAGTGCTATGAGTCCAATCTAATTAAGTTTTGTAAAGTGCTCTGTAACCCTAGGTTGGGAGATGCTAAATACTAAATGCAAATTATTATAAATTGAAGATGGAAGGGAATAAGAGTGAAGGGGGCCAGGAGGGATTGTCCTTGGAGACTTTAATTCATGGAACTTGAAACTCTGAGCAATGCTACAAGAGCTAGTTCATTCTAAACGCTTGAACACTAGATTGCAGGGATCCATTCATGAATCCTTAAAGAACTAAACCCTGAAGGCCTCAAAAAACCCTTAGTTACCCCTATAGGGATTTGGGGGAGCCACATTTTCAATATTGTGCCTTTCTGTACATACAAATGAAAGACTTTTGCTCTTACCAACCACATCTGATGCACATACCTTTTTTCTTGGCTGCCTTTATTCCTGAAAATCTGTTGGTCATGCATGATGCCCCAAGTTGCTCAACCCTTTGACCCAGGGGATAGGTGTCAGGCAATGGATACTTGAATGGGCCTGCTGATTAATATTGAATTTGTCATCACTTCTTCAGAAAATCCATCTTCTGTCACAGTGGTAAATCACTGGCACCACATGCCTGCTTAATTGCACTTATTAATACTTATGTGCCAAAATAGAAATACCTAAAGCACAAAGAAAAGGAAATCAGGACGTTCATGAATAATTGGCAACAGTGAGAAATGTTGTATTAATGCACGAGTTTCTGAAATCCCTAAAAACCATTTGGATTTCAAAAATGTTTGTAAGATGTATATGGAAGAATTGCTCAGCGTATAGTTTAAATACATATACAAGATATTGGTGTTTTTGTGAAAAAAGAATCCCACAAGAAACACTGCTAACAAGAAATAAACTTAAACCCAAACAAATCTGATACATGGCTAAAACATTGTTGTGTAACTGCCTTGGGAAATATTAATACTCTTATGGAGCAAAAGCAGAAAATAAAGATTTGGAGAGGGAATTCATGATCAAAGATACTGTTCATTATGCGGTAGAGAGGTAAAGGCGCACACAAGATACAAAGGTCATTGGCCTCATGCCTAAGTCCTGACTGTCGGAACAAACCATTCTGGAAAAATCTAACACATCACCTAATATGATTCTGAAGAAATGCAAACTTTTCATGGGAACATTAGAAACATTTCAAGCCTTGAATAAAGGACTTTGAAACATATTTGTAGCAAAAATCATTGTGTTATTTTTCTTTTCTTCACATTTTACTGTACACTAGTGATTTTGTTTTTCTTCATATTTCATGGCACAAGTAGAGAAAGAAAGGAACACCCACAAATGAGGCATGATCCAAAGCCCATTCAAATCTAGGGAAGACTTCCAAATTCAGTAGTACCTTCTGAACTGAACTGAAAATTTTAAGTGCCAGCATTTGAAACGAATCCGTGTCTACACACATGCCTATTGAACCTAAAATGTGAAAAAGGCAACCCTCCTCCCAGTAGAGTTACTTTAGAAGAGGGCATTTTCCTCTCCTCTGGATGTATGAACATCAAGAAACCAAGGAGATTAGGATAAAATAACCAGGATCATTCCCACACTAGTAGCATTGACCCATTATGCCAATTCTGTCAGATTATGGGGGGTTGACATGGATTGGGATCATAATACATTATAGAAAACCAGGTGTGAAGAACCCAGTTCTGAATCAGAATGAGCCATGTTTTCTGGAACCAGGGGACAGAAGTCAAATCTAGGGTTCCCTTACCTACTCATAAATACCCTTCCCTATCTGTCTTATCTTTTTTCCTTACTCCTCTAACACCTACGCCAAATTTTCCTTTATGGAGTTTATTCCCCCATCAGGAAGTAGAAACTCAATTCAATTTTAGCTCACAGATTTCCCTTGTAATTCTTTGAGTGCTTTGCCACCCCCATGTGAGAAGTCAGAGGGCTCAAACCCATGATCTCCTGGATGCTGTGAAATTCACATGGCTTTCGGGTAAATTGATTCAGGAAAAGGGATCAACTGTTGCCAGGAGTTCCCCACATTGGAGCTGCCTTTAGAAGCTTCCAGAATAATTAGGGTCATCCCCCCATCTGCAGTTATTCACACCAGCTTCCTCTACAAAGTTTATTTATTATTTTGGAGCGTGTCCATGGTAACCTGGCTAACTGACCACACTACCGCTCTCCATTTGTGGAGATGGAACCCTACTAAGTCCCTGTGGTAGGTTTCAGTGAGTGGGGGGAGGCAGAGAGCAGTACTCCTCTGTTCTATGCAGAATCATCACCTGTGCATGGACCTTGAGGAAAGCCATAAGTCATTTTTAGTAGTCTTCTCTCCCTCCTTTGACTATATACCCCATGTATGTCTATTTCATTCTCTCCCTTCTCTTTGCCCCTATTTCTTTCTCCCTGCCTTACTCCCCACCTCCCATTGCTCTCCATGTTGTTGTCCCACCACAATATTTGCTTGTCATGTCATAACTCTTATTGCTTCCATTTAAGGTATTTGATATCTCCCTAATTAGGGAAGAAGTATATTATGATATCATCCTGGTTCCTAATTTGTTCCTATAATTTCTTGCTATCAAAGATCTGTACAAAACAGTATATCATCTGAGAGGATAGAAGTAAGGAGAATAATTAATTCTGTCTATCAGGTTGACCTAATTTCACATAGTAATTTTTCAGAATTAGTTTTAAAAAATTATGGCTTTTTCTAGTGTCACACAATAACTCTTTTCTTGCTGAGCAGTGCTTTAGGTGCATCACACCCAAGAAATGTGCTTTTCCAAAATGGAGCCTAAGCCTTGCTCATACAATTAGTCTATACTCGTGTGTGTAACCCAGTTGCCTATTGGGGGACTATTTGGAGAGTTGAGCCCCATGGACAAAACTATCAGGCAAATCCTGTCTTTTCTATATCTGAACAAATGTAACCATTGCAGTAATGGTTAAATGTGGATGGATTTGTGGTTTTTCACATGTTTGTGTGTGTGAGAAAGTGGGACTGAAAAGTGTTCTTGTTTGCAAGTATTTCAAACAGCCTGGAGACTGCGTATGCTTTTTAACACACTGTACCCATAATGTGCCAAGTACCATGTCAATTTATATGCTACAGGCCTGATCATGCTCCCAGTGAAGTCAATGGGAATGAGCACTGATTTCAAAGGGAGCTTGATTAAACCCATGATCAGTTTAAAAAATAAAAGAATAAAACAAGTTCTTCTGAAATTAAAAAAAAAAAAAGTCTGAGGGCAGTTCACTCGATATGACCCTGAAAAAACTCATAGCACAATTAAAAAAAACAGTTATGTAATTAGATACCAAATTAATCCACCCGGACCAATTAGCCCAGAAAAGGCACAAGGGCTCAGGAATGCAATGTCAACAGAAATAAAGTCAGAAAGGAGAAAATGGTTGAAGGGAAGAGAACTTTTCAGGGAAATTAGAATAGAATTGGGCTGATTATAGAAAAGGCCAGGATCAAAGAGCTCTCACAGGAAAGCTCACATCAGAATGGAGGGATAATGATTCCAAACACAAATTAGTTTCTTCTCATTCACTGGTGCAATGGAAAATAAATGATAAATTACTGTAATTCTATGGCATGTTGGAAATATTTTCCACCTGTTTCTGTCCACACATTTCTGGGTTGGTTGGCTTTATTTGGAAGGAATGGGTGATTTCTGCCAGATTTCCTGAATTTTCAATTGCCTGTGTCTTAAACAGATTGAGATATGTACAGCATCTACAAGAGACTTAAATATTTCTTGGTGTAAACTCCAATGGGGATAAAATTTGATTATGACAAGAATAGGAAATGTCACATTCTTGCATGCATGTGTTTCAGTGATGTTAATGGAATACTATGTATTTCTTTAAGTGCTTAGATACCACGGTGATGAACCGATATAAACATGTACAGAGATAGAATTAGGCCCTAAAATTTACCTTCCTTAAAGAAAACGAACTCTGTGCAAATGCCCTGGAGGATGCCTTTGAATATGTTTTAAAAATAATACTCTAAATAGATTATACAATAAATATTCTATTTGAATCCAAGTGACACAACCATAGGCAAAGGCACTTGATCCCACTGGCATGCAGCATACAGTATAGTGTCCAAAATATGTGTCAGCTAATGATCATAGGTTAATGCTGTAGTATTACTCCTGGAAATACTCAGTTGGAATGACTAGGTGTACTTAGGTTTCAGAGTAGCATCCGTGGTCTTTTTTTCAGAGGGAGACATAGGAATTCTTGGTGGCTGTATATTTTAATGCATGCCCATCTCTAGTAAGGGCAATTTCTATAGTCCTTGTTTAAAATGTATACATTTTTACCTTTCATCATCTGTAATGGAAATGAATATTTGAAAACCAGATCCACAGCTGGTATAAATTGGCACAGCTCCACTGGTGTCAATAGAAATATATGGACTTACATCAGCTGAGGCCATGGCCCTTAATGTCTTGTTCTTTTTACAGAGAGTATAACAAAACCTAGCATATGTAAATCTATAGGTTACCCCAGCAACAACAGTTGGATACACATCAAGATTTCAAACATGCGAAAAGTCAACAGAGTTCAGATTTAGGATTTTGTGTCAGCTCAGTCAAAATATATATATATATATATATATATATTTGGATAAAGATATATGGATATGGATCAAAGTTCAGATTTTGAGCCCCCATCAAATTTCAGGAGTGTTTTGAGCTGTGGTTTTAGTTGACTGAACTCCGTATAAATATATCCATGATCATGACAAATATAAGCATACAGAATGAAAGTGCATAATTCCACTGTGATTACAGTTACTGTCAACATGGGTGAAAGTGTTACATCCCTCACCCAGTGTCATTATAATCTTAGGCCCCTGTCATAGGGTGTGGCTCCTCTTCCACCTTCTTCCAAGTGGAAAAGGCACAGAGTCCAGTGGTTGTGACTTCACTGCACCCTTTTAAGTTTCCTCCATCAGTTCCATGCAACAGTGTATTTACAGCACTTCCATGCCTTTTAGGCCCTGTCCCCAGTACCTGAGGGGAACAGAAATCTCCCTCCCCTGAGACCTCCATGTAACTAAGCTTAATTAGCCCTGGTCCCCTCTCTCCATTTAGCACTTCCTTTCTATAACTAAGGAAACTTGAAAAAGAAGTGAAGAAGAAAAGATATTTTTGACATTTAATTTTTAATAGGAACTTATTACTGGATCCTAATAATTTCCTTATCAGCCCACTCTGTATAACCTTAAAGTGCAGGGGAGCCTAAGGAAATCTTTGAATATTAATCCCACGACATCCCCTTTAATGAAAATGGAATATAGCATCATGAATCAAACTCAGATAGTGAAGAAATAAAAAATAGCAATAGACCACTGATGGTTAAATAATAGGGGAAGAAGAAAACAGTAAATGCAAGGAGAGATGCGCTACAGGTGAGCTGCATTTTCTTTTATGGCAGGTAGCTCAGATGTTAACTTATTCTATCAACCTAGGTTTACCAAAGATGTAGGGTTGTGTGAGGAAATTCACATGTGAATTTGCTTTCTCATAGGGGTAAAGCATGATTCTTTCTATCACTCCTAGAAATATCCTCTACACTGAAATTCTATGTCTGATACTTGAGCGATGGAAAAATGATTTTATAATGGTGAAATTAGGCTTCAGCAAATAGTTCAAGTAAAATAAGGAGTGATCCCATCTTTGCCCCAGAGTTGAAATTAACCCAAAAGAGAATTTTTTACCTGTTTTTGACTGGAACTAAAAGCAGAAGTTCTAAAATGCTAGAAGAAAATCTGTCTCTAAAAATCTGCATCTCTGTGCATTCCCACTTTTGAGTTTGAGCTACAAGCATCTTGTCAGCAGAAAAACCGCAAGCTGAAAAATTCTGATCTGTTATGCCGTAAAAGATACCCATTTGTATTCCCCCACTCCATTCCTAGGCTGCTCACCAAATCCCAAAGTCAAATATTTTCTGGAATCATAGTGCTGAGCTACTCTCCTAGATCTGCCAACATTCCAGAAGAGTTCATTGATGTCCTTAGCCATGCTTCAGTGGATTTACAACTCTTCTCCACCTTGTATTCTTTTCATTTAAAAAAAAGTTCTACACAGTTGTCGTTCAAGCTTTTGAACTTTATGCTGTTGCTCCTCCCTTACCGTGGCTAAGTGGGTTCTGACTGCATCACTGGTGCATCCAGGCCACTGGCCTGACCTCTAATCCTGCTTGGACCAGTGTTTCTAGAGCAGTGGACATAGAATCACAGAATATCAGGGTTGGAAGGGACCTCAGGAGATCATCTAGTCCAAGCCCTTGCTCAAAGCAGGACCAATCCCCAATTTTTGCCCCAGATCCCTAATGGTCCCCTCAAGGATTGAACTCACAACCCTGCATTTAGCAGGCCAATGCTGGAACCACTGAATTATCTAGTCCTGTCCCAAGTGCTTTGGAGCTTTTTTTATTGAAGCCTTATCTCATTGGCCCAGACAGAATATCTGGACTCAGAGCTCCCTCCAAATTAAGAAGAAATCTTTGAAAGAACAAATGGCTGAAATTAGATTGTTAACTCTACACCTTAAAAATCACTACCTAATTGATTACAGTAAACACACCCAGGGCCATATTTTTAAACACAGCTATCTGAGTTACACAGATGCCTTATTTGTAGATGCTAATTTTAAAGGTGCAACTTGGATGCAACTGTTTGCAAATATGGTCCTACATATTTAAAGAACTCTGACTAATTTATTTGGAAAGGTCTTGTGCAAAATGCTGGAGTTAGAAGCAGCAGGACTAAAATAATTTGTGAAGAAACAACAGTTCAATAGCCCGTGGGAGAGAGAAATTACTTAATATATATTGTGTCTAGAGAACAATGGCAACATATTAGAACAGAAGCCCTCTTACTCCACCAACAAAAGAAAAAAGTAAAACTTTAGAGATGGATCTAAACAAAAAAGTTTAGAACAGGATCAGGTTCTGAACATGCTCAAGTTTGGAGATGTTTGGAAATGAGGTTTTGGTTTGTTCATCTATTTCACTGAGAAGCAAGAGAGACCCCAGAGGAATTATTAGCATAACACCATTAATGAGTAGATGAGTAGAGTTAGACAATTACTTCCCGTGTTTTACATATAATACTCCTGTAATGCACCCCAGAATATTAGCCTTTTTTGCAACTCCATCATATTGTTGACTCTTTTTCAATTTATGATCCACTATAATTCCCAAATTCTTTTCAGCTGTACTATTATCTCACTAATTGTTTTCCATTTTGTATGTTATTTTTTCTTTCCTAACTGTAGTACTTTGCACTTGTCTTACTTGAATTTTATCTTGTTGATTCCAGACCAATTCTCTAATTTGTCAAGCTAATTTTGAATTCTTATCCTATCCTCCAAAGTACTTGCAACCCTTTGCAGCTTGGCATCATATGCAAATTTTACAAGCATATTCTCCATGCATAACCCATGTAATTATTGAAAATATTGAATAGTACCAGACCCAGCATTGACCTTTTAGGAACGCCACTTAATACACCTTCCCAGTTTTACAGTGAACCATTGATAACTACACTTTGAGTATGGTCTTTCAATCAGATGTCCATCCACCCTATAGTAAGTTCATCTAGACCACATTTTTCTAGTTTCCTTATGAAAATGTCATATGGGATTATGCCAAAAAGGTTTAGTACAATCAAGATAGATCTCATCAACTCCTTCCTCCCAGCACTCCCATCCACTAGGTTAGCAACCATGTCAAAGAGGGAAATTAAGTTGATTGTGCATGATTTGTTCTTGCCAAATCCATGCTGGCTATTTCTTATAACCTCATTATCCTCCAGATGCTTACAAATTGATTGTTTAATAATTTGTTCCACTATCTTTCCAGGTATCAAAGTTAGGCTGATTGGATTATAATTCCCCAGGCCCTCTTTTTAAAGATAGGTACTATATTTGTCCTTCTCCAGTCCTCTGGGACCTTACCCCTCCTCCATGTATTCTCCAAGATAATTGCTTCAGATAATTCCTTAAATAACATAGGATGATTTCATCAGGCCCTACAAACTTGAATACATTTAACTTAACTAAATATTTGTTAACCTTGTTCTTTCCTATTTTGGGTTGCACTCTTTCCCCTTATTGTTTATATTAATTGTGTTGGACAGCTGGTCTTTTTACTGAAGACTGAAGCAAAGTCGGTCTTCAACACCTCAGCCTCCTTGTTGTCATCAGTTATTCACTTTTCTTCCCCAGCAAATAGAGGACTTACATTTCCTTTGTCTTTCTCTTGTTCCTAATGTATTTAAAGAACCTCTTCTTATTGACTTTTATGACCATTGTTATGAGTAGCTTATTTGTGTCTTAGCCTTTCTCATATTGTCTGTACATGCTTGTGCTATTCTTTTGTACTTCTCTTTAGCAATTCATCCATGTTTCTACTTTTTGTTGGGTTAGTTTCATTTTCACTTGCACCCTAATTGCTTTCTACTTTCATATTTGCAACCATTTCCTCTATGTTGGTCAGAATCAAATCTAAAATGGCAGTGCCGCAAATTACTTCCTCCAGTTTCTGAAACATAAAATATTGTCCTCAATACATTCCAAGAACTTATTGCACATTTTGTGTTTTGCAGTATTACTTTTTCTGGTATGTTAAAGTTCCCCATTGATACCAAATCTTGTGTTTTGTACATTTCTGTTATTTGTTCTGGTAAGGCCTCATCACTTCCTCTTCCTGATTTGGTGGTCTATAGTAGACCCCTACTATGATATCATCCCTATTCTTTCCCCCATTTTATCTTTACCCAAAGAGTTTCAACTTGTCTGCCTCTAACCTCCCTCTGTACCATAGAACAAGCGCACATATTGTTAATGTATGATACAATAGCTCCTCCTTTGTTCCGCTGCCTGTTCTTCCTGAACAAGCTATTATCCTCTATAACAATAGTCCAGTCATGAGATTTATCCCACCAAGTCTCTGTAATGCCAGTTAAGTCAAAATATAGCTTATGTACTGATAATTCCAGTTCTTCCTGTTTATTCCCCATACTCCTTGCATTTGTGTACAGAAATCTAAGATGCTGAGCAGATTCCCCAACTGATTTCCCTCTTGTTGCTCCTATGACCTTATTCTAATTGTCCGTGTCTCTCCTCGACCCCAAATCTAGTCCTCTGTTAAGGTAGCCTTTTTTATTCTTACCTGTTGTTTTTTTCTCATCTGTACCTTTTGAATTTACTTTAAAGCCCTCCTAACTAGAATGGTGAGTCAGTGTGTGAAGTTGTTCTTTCCCTTCTTGGTCAGTGGACCCCATCTTTTTCCCAGCAGTCCTTCTTCTCAGAAGAGCATCCCATGGTTAAGGAAGCCAAAGCCCTCCTATTGATGCCATCAGCACAGCCATGCATTCATCTCCAGTTATGGTTATATCATCTGATATAGATTCATAGATATTTAGGTCAGAAGGGACCATTATGATCATCTAGTCTGACCTCCTACACAACGCAGGCCACAGAATTTCACCCACCACTCCTGCAAATAAAATCTCACACCTATATCAGTGCTATTGAAGTCCTCAAATCGTAGTTTAAAGACTTCAAGGAGCAGAGAATCTTCCAGCAAGTGACCCGTGCCCCATGCTACAGAGGAAGGTGAAAAAACTCCAGGGTCTCTTCCAATTTGCCCTGGAGGAAAATTCCTTGCCCTGGGGCCGGTTTTGTTCAATATCTTCATAAATGATCTGGAGGATGGTGTAGATTGCACTCTCAGCAAATTTGCGGATGATACTAAACTGGGAGGAGTGGTAGATACGCTGGAGGGGAGGGATAGGATACAGAAGGACCTAGACAAATTGGAGGATTGGGCCAAAAGAAATCTGATGAGGTTTAATAAGGATAAGTGCAGGGTCCTGCACTTAGGACGGAAGAACCCAATGCACAGATACAGACTAGGGACCGAATGGCTAGGCAGCAGTTCTGCGGAAAAGGACCTTGGGGTGACAGCGGACGAGAAGCTGGATATGAGTCAGCAGTGTGCCCTTGTTGCCAAGAAGGCCAATGGCATTTTGTGATGTATAAGTAGGGGCATAGCGAGCAGATCGAGGGACGTGATCGTTCCCCTCTATTCGACATTGGTGAGGCCTCATCTGGAGTACTGTGTCCAGTTTTGGGCCCCACACTTCAAGAAGGATGTGGATAAATTGGAGAGAGTCCAGCGAAGGGCAACAAAAATGATTAGGGGACTGGAACACATGACTTATGAGGAGAGGCTGAGGGAGCTGGGATTGTTTAGCCTGCAGAAGAGAAGAATGAGGGGGGATTTGATAGCTGCTTTCAACTACCTGAAAGGGGGTTCCAAAGAGGATGGCTCTAGACTGTTCTCAATGGTAGCAGATGACAGAACGAGGAGTAATGGTCTCAAGTTGCAGTGGGGGAGGTTTAGATTGGATATTAGGAAAAACTTTTTCACTAAGAGGGTGGTGAAACACTGGAATGCGTTACCTAGGGAGGTGGTAGAATCTCCTTCCTTAGAGGTTTTTAAGGTCAGGCTTGACAAAGCTCTGGCTGGGATGATTTAACTGGGAATTGGTCCTGCTTCGAGCAGGGGGTTGGACTAGATGACCTTCTGGGGTCCCTTCCAACCCTGATATTCTATGATTCTATGATTCCTTTCCGGCCACAAATATGGCGATCAGCTAAACCCTGAGCATATTGGCAAGATTCATCAGCCAGATACTACAGAAAATTCTTTCCTGGGTAACTCGGATCTCACCCCATCTAATATCTCATCACAGGCCATTGGGCCTATTTACCATGAATATTTAATTACCATTGTGTTTTACTTCTGATTGGTTTGGTTGAAATATTTTTAAAAGGAAAAAAATAATGCAATGCTTTAAATTTTCATGATTCCTGAATATTTACTTACAAATAATCCAGTCCCATGAATCATAATAATTTTATTCATTAAAGGTTCACAAATAATTTTTAAACTATTCAGCCAGTTCTAATAATAAATATAGATTTGTAGATAAAATTTAAATAGAGACTGTTTTGATTTTTTTATAGATGGAACTCTGTTTCTTTAAGTATCATATTTATTTGAAATTTCAGTAATGTGAGAGATACTCAAGATAGAGTTATAAAGTTATAAATGGGACTTTTGATCCAAAAATAACCATTAGCTTTCACCACTTTTCAGGAACTTCTTGACTTAGCTTTGTGACAGTTTACATTTTAATACACACTTCTCTGTAAAATTGTTTGATCACTTGATTATTTATGGATTAAAGAACAATACCATTTCTGTACAACATAATTCTGCTCTAATTGTTCAAAATTTGCATACTTGTTGCTTTGATGATTCTTTGTTTTTCAGTTTCTTGGATTGTTTTGATGTCTGGGGGATATGGAAAAAATCTGTGCTCATACATTGTTCTAATCAGTCTTGATAGGGAGAGTGAGTGATTAGTTTCTGCTTTTGAAAATGAAGTCAGTGTCACCCCCCTCAGAGTTTTCCAGTACTGTGACATCATTCCTAAATTATTCATATTTTGGTAAGAAGCAATCATCAGCTGGCACAGATATCAAAACATCAAGGATGAAATTCTGGCCCCATTGAAATCCGTGACTTCACATGGACTTCTGAAGCTTTTTCATCTTCTTTAGCTAGTTAGTTATACCAGATAAACCAGAAAACAAATTTTGGTAACTGTTACTTTATCTGTATGGAATCTGGAGATTAGCTCTTTTGGAAGAGTAATGACCTAAAAAGGAACTGAATTTTAGTTAAAAGTGAAGAACTTCTGTATATAATATACTGAGTGTCACATTTTCCAAAGTGCCTAAGTAACTTAAAAGCCTATGTCCCATTGACTTCCAGTGGGACTTAGACTCCTATAGACTAGATTCACAAAAGGGGCATATGTGTTGTAACACTAAGCATTGCAATATCTCTTTTTTAAATGATCTACCACCCAATGGGCTTCAAAATCCCCCTTTAGGTGCCTAGACTCTCTTTACAGTGCCTGAGGAGAGTTAGGCTCCTTAGAAAGGGATTCACAAAAGCCATCAAGTTGAGTGGAGAGCCACCTAACCTAGCCAGTAGGAAATGCCAAGGAAAGAGGTGGGGCCTAAGCCCTGTCCCTTACAGGCATTTAAGCACCGAACTTCAGACTGAAGGAAGGCACCTGTTTCCATTTGGTATCGACACCTGTGAACCCTCTCCTGGAGTTAAGCACGTCAGATAGGTCAACACTTTCTCAAGAAAAGCAGTAGTGCTGCTCCTATCTCAACCACTCACCTGGGAGACACAGGTTCAGATCCTGACTTTGTCTGATATGAAGCAGGCACTTGAATCAGGCTCTCACGCCACTGGGCTATAAGGTATTCTGGAGAGAGTCTCCCTCTCAATCTTTGCTGTTGAAGCTGTTCCATTCTCTCTCTGTGTGTGTGTGTGTGTGTATGCTATTTTGGCAACATTTTACCTGATTGTGCCATGATCAATGATGACATCACACAGAGCTTTCTAAAGCCAGTTCTGTCTATGGTCGACTTTGGCACTGCCTATGGAATGTGAGAAGTGTTCAACTTCACATCAAGATTAGTGTCCATTATGCAATCACATTAATCATGCTTCTTTATGACTGGGAAACATGGACACTTTATGCCAGGCCCTTGGATCAACTAGGGCATTTTCAAATGCACTGTGTCTCATCTGTAACATCAAATGGTTGGACAGTATAGCAACTACTGAAGTTCTGGAGCAGTGCTCCATGATTAGCACTGAATCCCTATTTATACCGGCTTAGCTTCACTGGGCTCGTTGCCTTGTTCATATGGATGATATGTGATACCCCAAAGCCACATTTTAGGGACAGTTGAAAACCAAAGCACGTATTCTGGGAGGCCAACAAAAATGATATAAGGACACTCTCAGAGCTGGCCAAGTCAACCCAAACGCATGGGAAGCTGTGGTTGCCAATAGATCGGGAAGGTGGTAGCCCTGTTAGTCTGAGGTTAGAGCCAACAATAACAGGAAACAGAAAAAGTGAAAGACTCCTGAGCAAAGAAAGCCGGATATGGTAAAAACTTGTGGCCATGTCTGCTCAATGTACAGATGGATCTGTGGATCCCTCATCAATTTATATTTGCTCAAGAAGATGCACTGAAACACATCACAGGTTTCAGAGTAGCAGCCGTGTTAGTCTGTATTCACAAAAAGAAAAAGAGTACTTGTGGTACCTTAGGGACTAACAAATTTATTTGAGCATAAGCTTTCCTGAGCTACAGCTCACTTCATCCCAAGTGAGCTGTAGCTCACGAAAGCTTATGCTCAAATAAATTTGTTAGTCTCTAAGGTGCCACAAGTACTCCTTTTCTTTTTGAAACACATGGCCTCTCATATGTAGACTACAATGGTACACTCCAACAACACAGTGTATATTTAAATAGTCACCGCCTGAGAGATGGTCATTTGACTCATAGCTCAGAGGTTAGCATATTCACCTGGGAGACCCAGGTTCCAGTCCTTCCTCCTTCTTTGTTTTTTTCTGGCAGGCAGCCTTTGAGCACCCCAACTGGATTTGGCCCACAGACACAGAGGAATACCTGGTTTGTGAATCCTGCATAGGCTTAGTTGTGAATTAGGTGATGAGCTGCTTGGTACTGTCAGGGCTTAGGTGGCTTTCTGCATGCTCAACAGCACAAATTTAGTGGGTATGGGGATTTTAGGCCCCTCCAGGGTTAGGAAGGAGCTGAGCGGAGGTTTCTGAATATCATTAATGCCTAAATGTTGGAGTTAGGCACCTAAAGTGGCAGTTAGATGCCTAAGTCCCCCTTGTGAATCTAGTTCTAAGTGCCAAAATCACTTCTGAAAATGAGACTTAGGCATCTAAGTCATTTAGATTCTTTTGAAAAAATTGCCTATTATCTTCTCTAAAATTCTAAAAAGTTGTGTGGCTTCTGTGATTAGAATGTATTGTGCTCATAACCAAGAAGGCAAAATGCCTTTAATTGTGTGTTTCTTATGGTTCTGTTTCTTTACTTATTTTAGAACCAACTGGAGCACCTTTATTAAGCTACCATAGCTCCATAATAATTCATTACTAATTTTCATTATTAATTTGTGTAAATGGTTTTCATTTTCAGTAAAGATGCTTTTATTCAATTTTCTTCTCCTGGATTGCTGTATGACTTCAAGAAAGTCACTTAGCCTAAAATTGTCTAGATTTCATGCAAGAAATTAGGTATTCAAATTCAGATCTATTCACCACCTTAAATAAAGTTTGCTGGCCCCTGCAGGTGCTGGCCACTGGAAATGTATATTAATTTGGTTGTGGGGATTATCACCAGTGAAAATCAGGCCACTTTTACTTAGGTTTGTAAATATGGATTTAGGGACCTTTGAAGTCAGTGGAGCCACACCAGTATACATCTGCTAGAGCTGTGGACCTACATGCCTTACCTCAAACACCCCAGATGGGAAAACATTGACTTTAGTTTATCTGTAAAATAGGAATATTAATACTTGCCCACTTTGTAAAGTGCTTTTGGTTTCCAGGATGAAGGGCTCTATAAAAGTGAAAAGTATTATTTCATTGCATATGTATAAAAGATGTTTACCATACAGATAATGTGCCAGATCTTCAGCTGGCCTAAATTAGCAGAATCCTGTTTAAGTCAGTGTTGCAGAGTACATGATCAGGCCCAGCATCTCAGCTTGTAACTCAAAAAATTGAAAAGAGATGGACAAAGGAATAAGGGTGTGATGCAGTAGGGAACGGGGCGGATTGACCTGGGAATGCCGCAGGGGAGTTTTACTGGGACTGTCTGCATTGGGGATGGGATAGCAGGGGGTGACTTCTCTTGAGAGATGATACATGAGCCTGTAACCTGAGCCAAGAGGGGGGCTGGGGCCAGGTGACACCTTTGCCCAGAAAACTGGACAAAGGCTGGAGGAGGAGCCGGGGGGAGGCTGGGTGAGACTGTTGGAGGGGGTTTCAGTTTGGAGCAATCTGGGGAAATGGAGGAAGCCCCAAGGCTGGGGTCTAAACTCCCTGCCCCCCAGAGGGACCTGACTGAGGGGTCCTGTTTGTACCTACAAGCTCTGTTTGGAACTGTGTTCCTGTCGGTTAATAAACCTTCGATTTTACTAGCTGGCTGAGAGTCATGGGGAATCACAGGAAGATGGCGGTGCAGGGCCCTGACTCCCCCACACTCCATGACAAATGGGGAGAGGAGCTTGAAGAAGAATGATAATAGTGTAACATATTCACTCCGACTGCCAGCCAAGATTCCTTTAACTTTCCAAAAAGAGAAAAAACAAGATGTTAAATAAAGAATGACATTCTTGATTATTCAACCAAATTGTAACCTATAACATGAAATGAAAAATGTCTAGAAAAAATAACATAAAACAACAAGAGTGAAGGGTAATTATTGGTGTCACACACATTAATGTGTTTACTCTGACAGATGTGTCTATGAAGATTCTTGGTAGGGGTTTTGCCCCAAGGGAATAGACAAAACACTGGAGAACTCTTAGACAAAACAAAACAAACAATAAACCCATTAGAACTATAGAACATGTTTAGGGGGCACCCAAAAGGCTTAAAAGAAAAAAGGAAAAAGACTTCAGTAAGAACAGCAAGTCAAATGCAAAGGATTGCTCTTTCAGTGTACTTTATGAGGAGAATTAGTGACTGTTTGCTTGTTCTGTTGAAACTGACTGTTATCTCTTGCTATTTTATTAAAGGAAGAAAAAAGAAACTGGACTGTTTGTACAGTTTTATTTATAGTTTGATGTTAATATTTCCTCTTTAGTAAACTGAATGTTTAAGTGTTAGTGTAAAGAGTTGGGTAACTTGTAAAATCATCCTACTACCTGAAATGAGTAACTCTGTAATCAAGCCTTCCTTTGTAAGGCAAAATCAACAACTCTTCACAAGACAGCTTCCCAGAAACTGGTATTGTATTGATGCTTTCTGCCTCTACTATATTATTGACATTTAGGTATAAACTGGACTGATATTGGTTATCTGGTCCCTTGAACATATTTAATTCCAAACCAAAGTGTGGTCAAGCAACTGACTATTCAATTTACCAACACACTAAACACTTTTCTTCCTCTCCCATACCCAGTTTATAAAGGTCTCTGTCTCCCATTTTCAGTGGCAGTGGCGTGTTGTGCAGGCCACATCAGAACAACTTTCAACTGCGCTATTTACAGATCAATACAGGTGAACATTGAGCCTGCTCCAAGAACAGCCACTTGGCCTACCAACCACACCTGGGTGCTGATTAGTGTGTGATCAGAATACACCATCCTCCACAACTTCACCTGGATTAGCAAGAACATGCACCTGTACCAGGAATTTTGCAGAGATTGGAGATGATGGGTATTGGGTGGACACCAGCCCAGTGCTGGGAAAGGATAAAGCACTAGAAGGTCCTGTAATGGAGGCCAAAAAACTCAAACAGTCACTTCAGGAGGGCTTGCCTTGTGTGTGTCCCTTCTACGAGGAGCCTGACTGAGTGCTGTCATGGGCTTCTAGTTCAGACCTTGAAGCAGATCACAATCCCCTCAACCCCACTGGCCTCATTGCAGATGGGATTGCTGATGAGGTCCAGGGCATGGAGACAGCAGGGGCCAAGGAGGATGCCCTAGAAGATACAGAGGATAAAGAGCATGTGATTCTGCATGTCTACCTGGAGGAGCCAGTTGAGGAATCCACCTGATGAATCCAAGGATTCCAAGCTGAGGCAGGAAACAGAACCTGGAGCAGGTAAGTTACAATGGATCCCCACCACTGTCTCCTGTCATCTTCCTGATTTTAAGATCAAGAGCATCTGAAGTACTGTGGACTGACTTTTCCTGAGTTTGAATTGGAGTGCAGAAGCCACAGCATTGTCACATCCCATCCCCTTACCAAACACCTCCAGCTTCCACCCTCCATTCAGCACCCTGCTCCGCACCACCCCAAAATGGTCCCCAAGCAAGACACAGTTATAAATCAATTATCTGAGTGATTTCCAATGAACCCCCATTATACATTTTGCTAAATCTAGGTCTTAAAAACATATTAACAAAAAGCCATTGTGCTCCTGTGTCTGTGTGTTTCTTAGCCAGCAGTCTGGCAGTGATGATCCCAGGTCCATGTGGATGTAGGGAAGGGATGGTACGGGTTAGAAAGGTCTCGGCTGGTAATGGGATAGTTGTAGAAGACTGATAGTTGTTTGTCTAAAGCTAGTAGCAGCTGCCTTCTGTCTCTTGGATGATTACACAGTTTCATTGCTTCCACCACACACTCCTCATCCTACTGTCCCCTTACAAATGGGAGCTACATGGAAAGGACTGGGTTGGGGTTAGGTCCAGAAAGGTTATGTGAGGAAAAGTTAGTCACAATGTCACACCCCAACGGCTCCCTCCCTCAGGGAGTCTCCAGGAAATGCAGATCAGCATTGTATGTGGCTAACACTGTTGCAAGCATCACAAAGCATTTTTGGGGAGGGTCAAAGATGTGTGACTGGAGAGTGGAAGTTTCCTTTGCAGAATACGAGAGGCCGGGGTGGGGTGGGAGGGAAAGAAGAGCAGAGAATGGGTTAACTCAACACTTCAGCTTGCTCCGTGTGAAGATAAGATGCTGGCCCCAGCCCAAGGTCATGGGCTTGACAAGAAATCAGCAGCTGCCCAGCCGTGAGAAGAGAGAACTAAGTTGAGCAGAGTTGCAGAGATAGCAGCAAGAACAGTGAGAGCAAATGAGACAGCAACAGTGAAGGCCAATAGAAGGGAAAACAAAGTCTCCAGAGCTGGGATGTTTTGGGAAACCGAGGAGGCCACAGCAAGCTAGTTTGGACTGGCACAAAGAGCACCAGAAGCAGAGGTCCCTCAGTGGAATACCTCCCCCCCCCAAGGAGCCCAGGACTTAAAACCCTCCTGAGATCTGGAGCAACGTGGAGATTTGCAGCAGACCTTGGACGACCTGGGCCCAGGACAAGAACTCCCATCCACCGCCACCCATGCCCTTCTTCTTCTTCTTACGTTACATCCAGGCCTGGCCAGTCTCGGGTAGTGCGTGTGTGAGTATGAAAGTTGGTTAGGGCTTGGGGCACAAACACTTCCTTCCTCTGAGTGATGTGGGGAGCACCCATCAATCTCCGCTGTTATTTTATTATTTTATCAATAAAGCTTTAAAATTTAGGCACTTGGTGTGTTTCATCATCTCCCCCCTGCCTCCCCCTGCCCCAAACAATCCTGTGGCATCAGCCTGATCACCTGATGTGGCAGCAGATTGGTAACAGAAATCTGTCACAACAGCAGTACTTTCTTGGAAGATTACAAACATTTTATCATCCCTATATCTGGCCTCTCCCCACATTGAACCATGCTGCAGAAGCCTGGAGAAATGGGGTGGAAGAATGATCTGGTCTGGCATTTGAATAAACACTGTGTGGTGTTCCTTTGCAGTGGACGGGTGAAAGACTGGTGGTGCCGATATGAAATTTCAGGGAGCAAAATAAGGTTGTGGTGTGGATCGTTCTTTCCCTCTTAATTTCATCATTATTAGGCAGGCACTGGAGCAGGATTTTCTAGTGATACTGGGGGAGGAGGTGTGTGGGCAGTGTTGGTGGTTGACATCTCCCTTTGTATGGAAGCACTGTATGCTAGCCGAAAGTATACTCAATTTCCAGTTGAATTGCTTCCCATACCAGTAAGCAAATTTCTGGTGTAGCAGAATCTCTAGCTGCATCTTGAAGTTTAATAGCAGTGCAAATCTGCTTGGTCACTGTCATAGCTGAACAAATCCTTCCATTCAGTAATATGTAGAGGAGTGACCATTATCAGAAACATCTCTCCGGCATAGATTGCCAGCTCTCCTCCACAGGACTAGAAAGCCACCTCTCTTTCTCTTCTGGTACCTTAAAAACTCTTATGTTATCCAAATGTTGGTCAGCCTTTAAGGAAGATATTGCAAACTGGTAACATAGGCCCACAAATGAACGGCCATTCCCCCGTTAAGAACATTTAATTTAAAAAAAATAGTACATTTTTCATGCCACCAGTAGCTTCTGCTCCTTCCTCATGGGCGGTAAACATTGTCTGAGAATTAAGTATACTTTAATGATCGCATTCCTGGAATACTGAAAACTATCAAAATTGTGGTCTTCTACAGCAAACTTGTATTATAGGGGGAGATTTCTCAGCTTCTTCCAAATAACATCAAAAAATATATATATTGCTGTCCTTCTCTCTTAATTGGCAAGACCTTTAGCTCCTGAGAAGGTGTAAGACTGCAATGTAGCGGTCTCACCTAGTTGTTAGTGCTGGAGCCCAGCCTAGTAGTTAGAGCTGGAGGATGGAAACCAGGAGCCAGACCCATGTACCAGAGCTGGCATTAGGAATCAATAGCCAGAGCCAGGGGTCTGATCTGGAGTTAGAAGCCAATAACCAGAGCCAATGGCAGAGCTGGAGTCAGAAGTCAGTATTGAGAGCTAGGAATCAGAAACCAGGCAAGGGAAATGGCTGGGGTGGAATGAAGCAGGACAGGAACAAAGCTGGAAACAAGGCAGCCACAAAAACAATTGCAGATGCAGGCCTGTTGAACAGCCAGTGACCTGCTGCTCCTGAGCTTAAATGCAGTCCTTTTGGCTCCTTGCAGCCAATCAAGAAGGTTGGCCAATCAGATGATTCGGCCAAAACACAGCGGGGCACATTAGCCTGCCTGAAGGTTGAACCAGTGAGCCTCGGACTCTGGTAAGGAAACTCATCCCCCTGGTCCTGACAGAGGGAAACCAGAAATTTTGCCAGGAGGACAGGAACAGCATCCAGGAGACAGCAGAGGCAGATGGAGAAGGACCTAGAAGAGCTGTTTCTACAGATGGACAGAGAAAACCATGACCAGTTTGAATTCCTCAGGGCACATAATATGGCTCTTAATGGAGCAGGAGGCACACCCTGGGGAAAAAGAGCATTCCCTAATGGAGAGGCTCATTTACCTGAGTTTGGTTTCCACCTGCTGCTGAGGCCACCGAACCTGTCCATGAACTGCCACCTCTTCCTCCCACAGCTGCTGCCCAGGGTGCTGGTGTGCTGAAGAAGCCTCTTTCAAGGACCCCCCAATCCCTCACCAAGTGACAAGAAGGAAAACATAGAGCCTGAAGCCAGGACCTCACTCACCACTGGCACCCAAAACCCCTCACAGGGAGACATCCCAAAGTGTCCATGAGGGGAATGGTGTGCCTATGGGAGCCCTAGAACCCCACTCAGTGCTCATCCCCCATGTCCCTTGCAGGAGGCATCCTTGAGTTTTCCCAAGTGTGATTTTCCCCCTTGTCAAGAGAAGGGCAAGGAGATATGTACAGAGGCAACAGCATTTGGCTGGTGTTCCTAATTATGCTCCCTCAATTTTTAAAAGATTTCTGATTGAGCTTTCTTTTAAAAATTGTTTCAATTATATGTTCCATCTAGTACTTTTAATAAATGTTATAGTTTCCTTGACTTGTATGTGTCTCCTCCTCCTCCCTAAGTATGATGAACTGAAGATGGTTCTCAGGATCAGGGCCCAGAAGTTACAGCACATGAAATTATAATATCACGGTGCTAGGCAGTTATACACCATTCAAACACATTTCAGTCTGTCCCCACCACCCCAGTTTCAGAAATATCTGAAGCCCCATGGATACACTGGAGGGATGGGGAAAGTGCAATTAGTGCTATGTGCTCTGGGAAAGCACTGCTAGTTTTCAACTCAACAAAAGTCTAAAACACAAAAAGGGGTCAATGAATGTCTTTATGCTTCAGTTCAAGTGAGAAAATTGATACACAATTTCAATTACAATATAGGAAATGACAGCATCTGCCACTTTGCTGCATAAACAGCTCCCACCTTCCCCCCAAAAACCTTAATCAGTTTCAACCATAGTTGAAATTATGCTCTATAACAGCCACTAAGTACAGTTATCATATCTGACAATGAATGAAAAGTTTAGGGGAAAAAAAACAGCTGCATATCCCTCTCCCCACAAGCAAATCTTCATAAGGTCATTAAGAGAACTTGAGTGCTCCTACTAACAGAGGTTTATATGCAAGTGTGAACAGTGAAGACAAAACATAGTACAATGACCACATTACAACTCAGCCACCACACAACCCTAATGTGCTAGCCTAGTGGAGGTGCCTGTCATATGTGTCTTTACTGTGTGCAATGTCACAGGAATGAACAGCAAATGACCTTTGGATACAGGGGAACAAAACTCTCACCAAGCTACATAGCTCCACAAATATGATTCCAGCAGCTGTACAGGATGTGTAGGTGTCCCTTGGCACAAGCAGATGTCATCCTCTGCCTCCCTGCTGTTGTAAGTTGTGTGTGGAATATGTCATCCCTGATTTCCCTTGCCTATTGGGAACCAGGACCAGTGTGCACATGGGTGGGATTTTGTTGCCTGTACACAGTTTGTAAACCAGATTTGTCCTTACCCACTTGTGATGGAACACTTGCCCAAATGTTATGTAGTGTGTAGTATGCAACAATTACACAAATGGGGCTTGCCTTACTGCCATTCATCTGGGTGCATAGGCAGTGCCACCGAGATTTCAGTCTACCAAACACTCACTCCACAACCTTTCTGAAGGTACTGAATTTGTAAATGAATTCCTTTTTCCAGGATCATTGATGTTAGGATACATTTTCATTAGCCAGTTTAGGAGCAAACATGCAGGGTCTCCCAAAATAATAGTTGGCACAGGCATAAAATATAGAAAAATATTGTTTCTTCCCCCTTCAAGTGCAACCTCTTTCTCTGCAGCACCCCATCTTCTGAAATGCAGCTATTATTTCTAGAACGTATCTTATGGAAACCACCTATGCATAGATCATAGTATTAATTGCCTCACAACCTACACAACCATGACTCTGATGGTGGACTTACCACTCTGAAAGGCAATGGACCTATACCTGTTTGGTGTTGTTAGCTTCCACAGGGCAATAGGAACCTGCTTCTAAACTGATAGGGCTTCCCTGGATCAAGTGTTCTGGTGCAAACTCCTCACACTGCTCCATGAAGGTCTGTTTCTTCATTTGCAAGTTCTGAAGCCACTACTAATCATCTCAGGTTTCCAAAACAATGTGAACCCACCACACCATGCTGGTTCTCCTGGACGAGAAGCAAAGGGCCACCCAGGGGCATACCATGGCAATACCTGCTGCATTCACCCTATCTGTACCATGAGAGCCAAATGACCTGACACTCACTCTCAAACTCAGCTAGTTTTGATGTGTCAGAAAGTTCTGCCCAAATGAGATCCAGCATCTTTATCCATCACATAAAGATTTGTCCCGCAGTAAGGAGCAGGTGCAGAACCAGATCATCATCTACTTGCTCCATATCTTCCACCCAGTTTGCCAGGAAAGAGATGTGAGCAGGAACTGCCATGGGCGAATGTGTGAAGGCACAGGACAGTACAAAAACACACAGAAAGAGGTTCCTGATGTGTTTCCCTATAATGCACAAAGCACATTACAAGACATTAATACTGGTAGTATTAATGTCTTGTTATAATAGTGGCAATGTGGACACAGGTATACACATGTACACATCATAATACTCCCATCCAGGAGAGTATAATGTGGACACCTGACAGGGGCAGAGGGAGCCTGCAGGGACATGTACACATCCGGGACTTAAGTATGCCCATCAGTGTAGAGCTTGGCTAAAAGCTGCTAAATTTGGGGTGTTTGTCAGCTGGTGGAATTCCGAACCTAAAGTTCGGTATGCAGGCTCCCTATACAATGCTGGGGAGAGCTAAGCACCTAAAAAGAAGCTTACAGAGGCCATCATGGTCAGCAGGGAACTTCCTACTAAAGTGCCACCTCTCACACTAGGCAGGAGGGAGGTGCCACTCTCCATTCAGGATTCTCAGCTGTGAACCCTCTCCCACAGTTAGGTTCCTAAGTCACTTCACCAGTTTTTCTAATTAAGGAGAAGGAGGTGGTGGGGTGCCCTCCTCATATACCTCAGTGATTAGAGCACTCATCTGGGATGTGAGACCATGGTTCAGATCCCCAGTCCCTGTCAGTGGGAAGACGTGGGTTCAAGTCCCTGCTCACCTTCCATGAAATGCCCTAACTACTGGTCTATTGGCATTCTGGCATGGGTCTCTCTCAGTCTTTCCTGTTGAAGTTGTGCCACTTGGTATAAATACTTAAATAGTCATTGGGCCAGAGAGAGCCATTTTCAAAAGTGATTTAAGTACCTTGGAGGTAGAAGACATCAACATAGAGGTGGAAGGGGCAGAAGAGTTGGGTGAAGCACTGTTTGAAGGAGGAGAATGAATGAGAAGGTGAAGAGGTAGGGGCTGGAGTCAGTTGGAATGGAAGAGAAGTCAGATATTTATATCCCAACCCTGCAATGGTTTGGATTAATATCCCAACTCTGCAATGGATTAGGAGAAAATGGAGGGGAATGGACTTGTAAAGTGTGGAGGTGAGAAGGAGAGTAGAGTGTATAGTGCAAACAGGAGAAGTAGAAAGAGGATACAATAAAAGGGGAGTTGGAATTGGTGGGAAGAGAAGAAATGAGGACAGAGGAGACAGTGATGCAGATAAGAATGTGACGTTGCACTCCATATGTTTTATGGAAATATGTTTATGAGTGTGAATATGATGTAACTGGAATATGCTTTATGCAGAAGGTATATTGTAAGGTATAATTATAAAGCTTATAATCTACTGAGTGTGTTCATCATATTTGTTTGCATGTATTATTTCTATGTCTGGAGTTAGGAACATAAGATATAAATTTATATTCCTGATGAAACATATTAAGTGGAAGCCATTAAGTGTGCTTCAGAATCAATGAACTGTAAATGGCTCTGTTTAGTTGCAAACCTTCCTGGGGCAGCCCAGGAAGAATGGAGGCGAGGGTCTCACAGAACATGTGACCATGTCACATGATACTGGAATCCATCTTAATCCTTGTACTTTTCCATTGATGAGGTGGGGGTGGGGACAGGCACAGACAAGATTCCCACCTTGTGCCAAAGCTATAAAACGGGATGGAGCGGGACAAAAGTGCTTGATTGGTTGGCTGAAAAGGGCGGGAGTTGGGAGCGTTTTTTTCAGGTGAGCCTGGCTGTTTAAAAAAAGCCGGCGGTCCGCGAACCAGCTGAGCGGCGGGGAACCCGCTGAGCAGCAGGGGACAGCAGAGCAGCAAACAGCAGGAGTTTGCCTGGGAGTGAGCCCACCGAGGTTTACACCCTAACGACTTCTCTGAATAATTACTGCATCTCCTGAGGAAGCTCATAGTAGGAAGGTAATATGGATGGGGAGTGTTCAACTGTTGTGACCTGCACTGGATGTGCCATGTTTGTCTTTCTTCCAGAGGACAGAAGCGACTTTGTCTGTATAAAGTGCAAGCTGGTCTCCATATTGGAAGAGAAGGTTCAAAGTCTGGAGCAACAGGTATCGACCCTGCATTGCATAAGAGAAACTGAAGATTTCTTGGACAGATGTCAGGATATGCTTCTACAGGCACAAGGTTCTGAAGATTCAGAGTAGGCTGCGCAGCACAGACAGGAGGACGGTGAAGAAATCTGGCAACATGTGACCTCCAGAAGAAGGGGGAATGTCCATGTACCAGCAACACGGACACAGGTAAGTAACCGTTTTCATGTTCTCTCCACAGGTACCATTGCGGGGAGTGGCCCAGATGATACGTCTGGGGGAAGGGAGCAGAAGGAGACTCCACCAGTTGAAAGGCATGAGATGCACTGTCCTAAAGTTGGGGGTTCCACGACCACCACTCCCAAGAGAAGGAGGTGGGTGGTGGTGGTTGGGGACTCTCTTCTCAGGGGGACTGAGTCATCTATCTGCCGCCCTGACCGGGAAAACAGAGAAGTCTGCTGCTTGCCAGGGGCTAAGATTTGCGATGTGATGGACAGTCTGCCGAGACTCATCAAGCCCTCGGACCGCTATCCCATCCTGCTTTTCCACGTGGGCACCAATGATACTGCCAAGAATGACCTTGAGCGGATCACTGCAGACTACGTGGCTCTGGGAAGGAGGATAAAGGAGTATGAGACGCAAGTGGTGTTCTTGTCCATCCACCCCGTGGAAGGAAAAGGCCGGGGTAGGGATCGTCGAATCGTGGAAGTCAATGAATGGCTACGCAGTTGGTGTCGGAGAGAAGGCTTTGGATTCTTCGACCATGGGATGGTGTTCCAAGAAGGAGGAGTGGTAGGCAGAGACGGGCTCCACTTAACGAAGAGAGGGAAGAGCATCTTCGCGAGCAGGCTGGCTAACCTAGTGAGGAGGGCTTTAAACTAGGTTCACCGGGGGAAGGAGACCAAAGCCCTGAGGTAAGTGGGGAAGCGGGATACTGGGAGGAAGCACGAGCAGGAGTGTGTGAGAGGGGAGGGCTCCTGCCTCATACTGAGAACAAGGGGCGATCAGCGGGTTATCTCAAGTGCCTATATACAAATGCACAAAGCCTGGGAAACAAGCAGGGAGAACTGGAGGTCCTGGCAAAGTCAGGGAATTATGATGTGATTGGAATAATGGAGACTTGGTGGGATAACTCGCATGACTGGAGTACTGTCATGGATGGGTATAAACTGTTCACGAAGGACAGGGAGGCCAGAAAAGGTGGGGGAGTTGCACTGTATGTAAGGGAGCAGTATGTCTGCTCAGAGCTCAAGTATGAAACTGCAGAAAAACCTGGGAGTCTCTGGATTAAGTTTAGAAGCCTGAGCAACAAGGGTGATGTCGTGGTGGGAGTCTGCTACAAACCACCGGACCAGGGGGATGAGGTGTACGAGGCTTTCTTCCGGCAAGTCGCAGAAGCTACTAGATCGCACGCCCTGGTTCTCCTGGGTGACTTCAATCATCCTGGTATCTGCTGGGAGAGCAATACAGCAGTGTACAGACAATCCAGGAAGTTTTTGGAAACTGTAGGGGACAATTTCCTGGTGCAAGTGCTGGAGGAACCAACTAGGGGTGGAGCTCTTCTTGACCTGCTGCTCACAAACCGGGAAGAATTAGTACGGAAAGCAAAAGTGGATGGGAACCTGGGAGGCAGTGACCATGAGATGGTCGAGTTCAGGATCCTGACACAAGGAAGAAAGGAAAGCAGCAGAATATGGACCCTGGACTTCAGAAAAGCAGACTTTTACTCCTTCAGGGAACTGATGGGCAAGATCCCCTGGGAGAATAACATGAGGGGGAAAGGAGTCTAGGAGAGCTGGCTGTATTTTAAAGAATCCTTATTGAGGTTACAGGGACAAACCATCCCGATGTGTAGAAAGAATAGTAAATATGGCAGGTGACCAGCTTGGCTTAACAGTGAAATCCTTGTTCATCTTAAACACAAAAAAGAGGCTTACAAGAAGTGGAAGATTGGACAAATGACCAGGGATGAGTATATAAATATTGCTCGGGCATGTAGGAATGGAATCAGGAGGGCCAAATCGCACCTGGAGCTGCAGCTAGCGAGGGATGTTAAGAGTAACAAGAAGGGTTTCTTCAGGTATGTTGGCAATAAGAAGAAAGCCAAGGAAAGTGTGGGCCCCTTACTAAATGAGGGAGGCAACCTAGTGACAGAAGATGTGGAAAAAACTAATGTACTCAATGCTTTTTTTGCCTCTGTCTTCACGAACAAGGTCAGCTCCCAGACTACTGCACTGGGCAGCACAACATGGGGAGGAAGTGGCCAGCCCTCTGTGAAGGAAGAAGTGGTTCAGGACTATTTAGAAAAACTGGACGTGCACAAGTCCATGGGACTGGATGCGTTGCATCCGAGACTGCTAAAGGAATTGGCAGATGTGATTGCAGAGCCATGGCCATTATCTTTCAAAACTCATGGCGATCAGGGGAAGTCCCGGAAGATTGGAAAAAGGCTAATGTAGTGCCCATCTTTAAAAAAGGGAAGAAGGAGGATCCTGGGAACTACAGGCCAGTCAGCCTCACCTCAGTCCCCGGAAAAATCATGGAGCATGTCCTCAACGAATCAATTCTGAAGCACTTAGACGAGAAGAAAGTGGTCAGGAACAGTGAGCATGGATTCACCAAGGGAAAGTCATGCCTGACTAATCTAATTGCCTTCTATGATGAGATAACTGGTTCTGTGGATGAAGAGAAAGCAGTGGACGTGTTATTCCTCGACTTTAGCAAAGCTTTTGACATGGTCTCCCACAGTATTCTTGTCAGCAAGTTAAAGAAGTATGGGCTGGATGGTTGCATTACAAGGTGGGTAGAAAGTTGGCTAGATTGTCAGGCTCAACGGGTAGTGATCAATGGCTCCATGTCTAGCTGGTAGCCAGTATCTAGCGGAGTGCCCCAAGGGTCGGTTCTGGGGCCGGTTTTGTTCAATAGCTTCATTAATGATCTGGAGGATGGTGTGGATTGCACCCTCAGCAAGTTTGCGGATGATAGTAAACTAGGAGGAGTGGTAGATACGCTGGAGGGTAGGGATAGGATACAGAGGGACCTAGACAAATTGGAGGATTGGGCCAAAAGAAATCTGATGAGGTTCAACAAGGACAAGTGCAGAGTCCTGCACTTAAGATGGAAGAATCCAATGCACCGCTACAGACTAGGGACTGAATGTCTAGGCAGCAGTTCTGCAGAGAAGGACCTAGGGGTGACAGTGGACGAGAAGCTGGATATGAGTCAACAGTGTGCCCTTGTTGCCAACAAGGGCAATCGCATTTTGGGGTGTATAAGTAGGGGCATTGCCAGCAGATCGAGGGACGTGATCGTTCCCCTCTATTTGACATTGGTGAGGCCTCATCTGGAGTACTGTGTCCAGGTTTGGGCCCCACACTACAAGAAGGATGTGGAGAAATTGGAAAGAGTCGAGCGAAGGGCAACAAAAATGATTAGGGGACTGGAACACATGAGTTATGAGGAGAGGCTGAGAGAACTGGGATTGTTTAGTCTACGGAAGAGAAGAATGAGGGGGGATTTGATAGCTGCTTTTAACTACCTGAAAGGTGGATCCAAAGAGGATGGATCTAGACTATTCTCAGTGATAGCAGATGACAGAACGAGGAGTAATGGTCTCAAGTTGCAGTGGGGGAGGTTTAGGTTGGATATTAGGAAAAACTGTTTCACTAGGAGGGTGGTGAAACACTGGAATGTGTTACCTAGGGAGGTGGTGGAATCCCCTTCCTTAGACGTTTTTAAGGTCAGGCTTGACAAAGCCCCGGCTGGGATGATTTAGTTGGGATTGGTCCTGCTCTGGGCAGGGGGTTGGACTAGATGGCCTCCAGAGGTCTCTTCCAACTCTGTTATTCTATGATTCTATGAAAAGAGAGTGCCAGTCATGAGAAAACCCCTACTTACCACCTGAGATGTCTGCTGGAACTAACAAGGACTGTACTAGGGAAAGGATTGGGCCCAGACTAGGGTGGAGTCTAGTCTGTGAAAGAAGCTTATTGGAACGTCTCTGAGGGTAAGATATTACCTGTAACCAGTTTCTTAATGTATTAGGCTTAGATTTGTGTGGTTTATTTTGCTTGATGACTTACTTTGTTCTGTCTGTTATTACTTGAAACCACTTAAATTCTACTTTTTATACTTAATAAAATCACTTTTGTTTATTAATAAACCCAGAGTAAGTGATTAATACCTGGGGGAGCAAACAGCTGTGCATATCTCTCTATCAGTGATATAGAGGGAGAACAATTTACGAATTTACCCTGTATAAATTATTATATTATATTACCCTGTATAAATTTATACAGAGTAAAACAGATATATTTGGAGTTTGGATCCCATTGGGAACTGGGTGTCTGGGTGCTGGAGATAGGTAACATGCTAAGCTGTTTCTAGTTTAGTCTGCAGCTTTGGGGGCATGGACCAAACCCTGGGTCTGTGTTGCAGCAGGCTAGTGTGTCTAGCTCAACAAGACAGGTTTCTGGAAGTCCCTAGCTGGCAGGAAAACAGGCTCAGAGGTAATTTCAGCACATCAGGTGACAGTCCCAAGGGGATCCCTGTGACCGAACCGGTCACAAAGAGGTGTGATGAAGATCCAGGATGAAAACATGGCAGAGCACTGTTCACTCACACTAAAAATGCATGTGGCCTGAAAAGGCCAGAAGTTCTCTGAAGACTAAGCAGATGAGTCTGGACACAGGTGGGTTGAGGAATGATTGGCAGACACAGAGAAGATCCTTTGAGGGGAATCCCTTGGAACTTTGAGTTTCAGGGTTCAGTTTGTGATAACAAAACTCTGTGACTTAATGCACAGCTTTGTTCAGAATATCAGTGATAAATCACTGGGAACAAATCAGATCTTACAAAATGTTGAGTGATAATGAAGTTCTTCATTAGTAATATCAGGCGTGAAAGAGATTTAGTGCTATGCTTCAGTGCAGTGGCCCTCAGCCTGTTTCTACTCAAGGTCTGTTTCCAGATTCCTGGATTACTTCCAGAGCCTATGGAGCTGAAATCTGGCTGCTTCCAAGCATTTGCTCTAACATATTTAAATGTGAAACATTAATGTTCTAGAGAATAAAACAGTTCAGAATCCTCTTAGAGATGAGTCTTCCGTTCAGTTTGCAGGAGGTATTCACAAACAAAATGTATTCTGGGTTTATTGCAGAATTTGAAGTACCTCCCTCCTCCCCACAATCACCTCTGTATCCATATTGCAGCAGGAAGCACAACTGTGCATGACATCTGGAGCCACTATTATTTGACAGCGCCTCACAGCACAGGCCACTTGGTTTTATTCATGGATGTTTAGCAATTGCTGCACCACAAGTCAGAGCAGAATTTATTTGGTGTGTTCCTTCAGAACACTATGTGAGCAGTTAACTTCTTATGCCATTTGTGCATGGCATTAATATGCCATTACAGACTTGCCATGTTGTTGCTCTTAAATACAGTAATTTGACTCAGTTTGTAATGAGCCTATAAGGATATCAGAGGTGTTTAAAATGCATCATAATTAAACTGGACAGAAACGAAAATATTGCAGTTGTCCACATAGGTAAAGAGGATATAAAATGATTCAGTCACTTGTCAACAAGTTTAACCTTAAAGGATAAAAACCTTCAAAACAGTGTTCTATAATCATTATGATCCCTCTATTACTATTGGTGTCTATACGGTTTGATCTGTCTCTTTCATCAGCAACTGCTTCTGTGCTATAGACTAAGCAAATAGAACTGGCCTACCCTTCCAGTCTGCCATCTAGCTTGTTTTGGTTCTAGACGGCTGGTTTGATTTTCTGAGTTCCTGTCACGTGCATTAATGTCCAGGGAAAAAGCCTAATGGCACTCTTTGTCAATGCCACATAGAATCATTTGCAACATATTTAACAGAGAGGGGGTTGATACTCCAGCATTCTCCATGAGGGGCCTTGAGCTGGGGAACAAGCATCTGCCTTTGATCTGAAATAGTGAGGCATTACTGACCTTCAAGGCATGGTGCAAGGCCCTCTTTTTGCCTAAAGCTCCCCAGAGTAGCAGACAGGGGCTTATTACATGTTATCGATCTCAATAAATAAATATTTATTCCATTTTGTTAGACAAGGAAGGGAACAAAGTCTGACCCTGACAAGATGTCTGATCCAAACACTGATTTCCTGCTGTTTGCCACTCACTGTAAAATGTGCTCACAAGCAAGTTCTAACATCACTTATGTATTGAGTTATCCCTGCAACTTGTTTGTCTACACTTTCTATGACATCAGTACACTAAGGACTAGTGCCTGGAGGAAATATGAAAATTTAACAACACCTATTTTAATTTACACCCTATATCTGATGAATGTCTTGCATAAGTTCCACCCTCGCTGAGGTCTAATGTAAACATGGAGGCATACTTTAGTCATAGGTTAGATTCAGAGAACTGGATATAGGCCACCAGAACAACTTGAGAAGGGTTTACCCTATGCCACTGGCATATGGATCATTTCATCTGGCACTCATTTATGAGAATAAAAATTAATAAAAATTCAAGAAAAAATGAAAAACAAAACAGAACACCTGAAAAATTAATTAGAAAGTTCTGGAACTTTCTGATTCCCAATTATACATTAGAAATAAGTCTTTCCCTACTTCTACTGTTTTGTTACACCTTTTTGCCAGCACATATTATTCATAGAAATGATACTAGAATATACAGATGGCTAGAATTTTGAAGCCAGTGAGACTATTCACATGCTAAAAGCTACTCAGTTTGCTAGAGTGGGCCCCTAAAGTGAAGGCCTATCCACTTGAGTTAAAGTAGGATTTCTACTAGCACTACAAGGGAAATGATACACATCAGAGCAGTTCTGGTCCCATGTACAGAGTAGCACACATAAACACTAGCCAGTACAACTATTTTTATGCAAGCTGATTTAATCATACACACACACATAATTCCACAGTCCATTCCCATCCTCGGTTCAGAGTTTCTAATGAGCTTGTGAAATCTCGGAAGGGCAAGCATTTATCTACTTATATGACACCCAGCACTGTAGTATCTTGTGAAGGATCTAGTAGTCCCTCTGTAGTGCTCCCTTGGGGTGTTTTGCAATCATGGGCTCTCACATAGGATCCAGTCATCCAGGTTAGAGTGATTAGCATCACTGGCCTGAAGACAGAAACTCCACCCTCCAGCTGAATTTGTCTGGGGTTCTCCACTTCTGAGATTGAGAGAAAACAAAAAAAGAAAGATGGAAGCAAGGAAGAAAATAAAAGAAGGAACAAACCAGTCCTATGCAAGCAGCTTCTTTCAGGGGCATCTGGCAAGCTGCAGCCCAGGTCTATGTCCTCTAGCCAATGACCAGAGAGTGTCATGTGGAAGATATTTATAGTCCAGCCCAACCTTCTCTCAGGGTGCTTGGATAGCCCATACGCATGGGAGCAGGCTCTATTCTCAGTCAGGCCTCTCTCTAGGACCTGGAGGAACAGAGATGTGTCTTCTTTCTAGAGCTGCCTACTACTGATCTGAGCTCCTACCATTTTGAACTCTTCCTCCTGATCTGACATGCTTTGCAGGTGTGGTGGGGTGGGGCCATGTGAACACATAACAACTTGTTAACCCCTTCCTGTCTGGTGTAGGCTTTGTGCACCGTCACATGTCTGAATAAGATTCATTGCACAGGCCTCGGTCCAGCAAATCACTTAAGTATGTCCATGCGCCTCTGTGTTTAAAAGCCCTTCCCAGACAGGGAAGCTTTCCTGAATCAGTGCCTTAAATAACTAACTTTTTTGGACTGTGTGGAAACAGGAACTGCAATACTAGCCCAAGCAATGAGGGGTTTATAGAAATGGAAAAGTAAAAGCAAACGTAGCAGGTATTAAGGTTTGTAAATACCTGCAAACATAGCAGGTATTAAAGATTCCTGAGTGAGAAGGCATGAAAACTTCCTGTTCTTTCTGAAGAAATCAGATTTATAGGTGGCTACGCATAGAATTAGTAAGGAAAGTGAGAGTGAACCCATCATTTCAAACCCACATGCTCTGCCATGTAAAAAATGAATTAAAATATTAGACTTAGCCCCATCAGCCTAGTTACATGGAAAAATATTTTAGATTTTTTTCCCCAACTTCAAGATTTGAAGGATGTGTTTTTGTAAAGCAATATTTAGTCACAGGTTCTTTTCTTCAAATGAGCACTTCTTTTTATGATAGTTTCACCTGATGCACAATAAGAGACACAGTTTAGTTCTGTAGTAGAATCATCAGGCCTACAATAAAAAGAATCAGTATTTGAATGTAGATTCATTACTCCCTTCAACAGTGATATGATACATATTTATATAAAAAGTAATCAGCCGAGAATTTTAATCACAAGTAAAATAAGCAACCAGCAATATTAAGGCAAGCGTAATTTTTGAAGGGTGAGGTCAAATCATAAACATCTTTGAAGGACAGCAATTGATTTCAGTCCATCATAACCATTATCGTTTTAGTGTAAGTGGCTAGAGTGATTGACTGGCACATCTGATCCAACTTGACCTGGTCTCTAGTGAGGGAACAGCAAAAAAGAGCCCACAGTTGAAATGTCATGATTCACTGCACACTGATATAACCATCTGCTGAGACATACAATGGCTGAGCTGCACTCTGGATGAGCACCAACATGCCACCTGGGACCTCTTCTGAATGATTAGTTTGCAGAGGTCAGGGAAGAACTGATCTCCTGCTGATGGTCTCTTAAAAGAGATTTATCCTAAAGTGGCAACAAGAGACAGCAATAGGGAAATGGGGGGAGAGGAGAGAATTGATTTTCATACCAATCTGAAAATTACTGGTAAATGAAACAAGAAATAACACTTTTTTTTAATTATAATATATTCTTCCCTATAAGCAAAATAAACACCCTCTGCCAATATAGTTGTACAGCTGAGCTCTTCATTGCACTAAAGTAAGCAGAGTCACTTATAGCTCTAGTGCCAGGCTTAACTCTGTTTCATTGTGCAAGTGGGCTCCAATACTCTTTCTTCAGTTGATCATATACATTATGGTTCCAATCGTCCTAAATGGCATAAGGGTCCATGCGTATGGATTTAGCTGCAGGATTGAGACCAAACTGATAATTGGACAATGTGCAATGTTATTTCTAAATCTAATAATACAAATCACATGACATTTTTTTCTGTAGCTTTGGATGCACGTATGGCATTTTTTACCTCATATATTATTTATGATCATGTTATAAAAGACTTTTTTGCCACAGCTGGTCAAAAATTTACCAGTGCAACATTTTTCCATCAAAAAATGCCAATTAATGAATATTGAACTGTTCCATGGGAAATTATTGATTTTATTAAAATTTCATCTAAAAAAACTAAATGATATGAAGCATTGGATGGATAGATATATATATAGTAAAATATACATTTGCAATATAAGGTTAAATAAATAGATATTTATATATAGTAAATTAAAACAAATATAATAATAAAATAAAAGAGAAAATAAAAATGAAATAAACCAAAATTAAAAATGTCAAAATCAAAACAAAATGACTAAAAGCAATTTTTCAAAAATCTCAATTTACAGGAAAATTTTAAATTTCAGCTTTTCTTTCTGTTTCAGGATGAACAAAATTTTCAAAACATCATAGGTTCCTGTGGAATGGAAATTCCAGTTGCTGACCATCTGTAGCCCCGGCCTTGAGGCATTGCTGTTTTTTTTTTAAACCAAAGTATTCCTTTGCAGGCTTGGGGCTGTACTGTATGTGGTCATATAATGACAAACACAACAAACTTTCATTTGAATCCCTCTACAGTTCATTGTATATGGATTGTAGAAAAGGTTACAGTACCTTTGAAAAAGTGTTATAACTATAGAGCTCCGCACTGTGCAGAACCCTCCACATATAGAACTCTTGCTGATTTCAATTTTGAATGTGTTAGGTACAATTAGGAGAATTTTTTCAGCAAAAGTATATTTGAGTCAAATTTGGCTAATAGTTTCAGCCCAAAATAAACAAATAAAATTGGGAAATATCAAACATTTTGACTGTTTGTTTGACAATGACATTTTATTTAGAAATGTAGTTGATTAAAAAACCAGGAAAAACAGTCGAACAGTGATGCAAACACCAAACACCACAAATAGATACATACATACATAAATGTTTTAAGTTGAACCGAACCAACATGTTTTGGTTGAGTGTTTGGTGAGTTGGTTCATTTCCTGTAACTGAAAAGTCCATAGATCAGTTCCAGTGTCAAGACAGCAGTGTCCCCCACTTGCTTCTATGAGAGAGTTATAACAGCACAGGAAGAAAAGGAGTACTAGTGGCACCTTAAAGACTAACCAATTTATATTTGGAAAGGAAGATGATGTCTGTCTGTATCTGTGCAAGTTTTTTCGTGAAGCTGATAGATTTCCACTCCATATGGCTAAATGCAGTGCCTTGCATAATGATAGGTTTCAGAGTAGCAGCCGTGTTAGTCTGTATTCGCAAAGAGAAAAGGAGTACTTGTGGCACCTTAGACTAACATGGCTGCTACTCTGAAACATAACAGCACAGGTTACCACTATTTCCTATTTTTAATATCACCATCCAAAACACACATTTAAGGAGCTTCCAGGTTGAGAGAACCCAACAAATTCACAGAAGTGTAAGGTGTAGCTTGTAACTCCTGATTCCAAGGCTCCATTGTGAAGGCAATAAGCCTGCACTCTTCTGATGTACTGAAAATTTGCTCCTGAAATAGAAGATTCAGTCCTTTTGTTGGCTTAAGTGACAACCATAGGTCTCTAAATTATAATAATGTTATTTTAATGTATTTTATTATATGTCTGTATTTTAACTCATATTACATTCATTGGCTCCTGTTAAAATGACTTAAATGAAAAAAAGTCTGAATAGTTGAAATGTATGGCCCATTTTGGTTTTGCACAAATGAAGATGACTATTGGTAGGAACAACCCAATATGCCACAGTGTGCAGATATACAAATGTGTCCATATTGTACCCACAGGCTGATCTTCCACAAAGAAGTATGCATCCACATAAGTGCACAGAGCCTGCGACAGTCATATGATTTTTTTTAAAAGTGCAGACATGCTTCAAAGTCACACCTCCCTGAAAGTGCAGCCTCGTACGCAAAGAATGGACACAAAATCAAACATAGCAAGTACTCCATAGTGGACTGTACCATGCATAGCTGCTGGTGGTAGAGGCAGTCAGGGCCAGATTTACAAATAGGCACAGTAGGCATGTGTCTCGGGGCACTTAAAAGTAAAAAGTGGGTGAAAAGTTTCATTTTTTTACAGAAAACATTAAGGTCAGCTGTAGGTGGGTGGAGGGTGCTGAAGATGCTGTGTCTAGGGGTGCAAAAGGTGTAAACCTGGCCTTGGAGGCAATTTAGTAGCTAGCATAGGCACTAAGGATATGTTCGCACTGTGATAAAAGACCCGCATCTAGCCCAGGGCAGCTGGTTTGGCCTTTGGGACTTGGGTTTGCTGGACTATAAAATTGCAGTGTAGACATTTAGTTTTGGGCTGTAGCCTGGGCTCTGAGATCCTCTCCCTCATGGGGTCTCAGAGATGGCCTCTGGCTTGAGCCTGAATATCTATACTGCAATTTTCAGAGTAGCAGTCATGTTAGTCTGTATCCACAAAAAGAACAGGAGTACTTATGGCACCTTAGAGACTAACAAATTTATTAGAGCATAAGCTTTCGTGAGCTACAGCGCACTTCATCGGATGCATAGAATGGAACATATAGTAAGAAGATAGATAGATAGATATACATGCAGAGAAGGTGGAAGTTGCCATGCAAAATGTAAGAGGCTGCAATTGTATAGCTCCATAGGCCAGGCCCCACGAGCCCAGGCCAGCTGCAGGTCTTTTATTGCAGTGTAGATGTACCCTAAGACATACCAGAAATTAAGCTGAAGTAGAGGCCCCAATATAGAGCAGCAACGTTCCTCAGCTACTGTTACCCACGTGCCTAATAGGGAGATATTTCTTTAAGAGACCCATTGAGGAGGGTAGGAGTGAGTTATGTCAGATTTAGCTCTCTACATTTAGAAGCTTTAGGGTCTGGTAGTTTTGGGTCTGCTCCAATAGGTTCTCTGTTGCTGGTGTCAGTCTCCATGAGGGCAAGCCGTTAGGGCAGCTGCTTTACAAAAGGGCCATGTGTCTTGTGTGAGTTGGGAGAAACTGAGCCCAGTTGTAGAAAGCAGGCTGTCTTCCCTAACTCTGAAGCATTTTGCAGCAGGTTAGTGATATTGGTAACCTGCCAACAGGGATGCAGGGGCAATATTAATTATAGAAAGGGGAAATTGGGAGGGAAAAATAATTTCTTCTATTTTAATTGTATGCTTTGAATGTTGTTTGATTTTAGCCAAACTGTTTTAGTTGAATTGTCTCAACTAGTCTGATTCACCAGCTTTTCTTTAAATGTAGTAATGGGGAAAGAGTCATTTATATTTTGCTATTCTCAGTTCTTGCACTTCTTGTAACAGTTTTTTTTTTTAAAATCTATACATTTAACTGAGTGGTTGGTTAATCAGTTAGCTAACTGTATAACTGTGATTTCAGCAGAGGAAGAGGAAGAGTCTGCATGGATTCTAACTGAATATTCCTACAACCAAGTGGAGGGAAGATGTTGTTTTTGACTCAGCAGCTTGGATACATTTGGTGATCAAAAACTCTAACTAAGACTCAGGTTGAGAACTCAACCTAAGCTTTTGGGAACTCTGAGTTCCTTCTCACTGTGTTTCTGTGGGGACTGACGTGTTTAGATGTAATTTGTTTTCTCTATTTATGTTTATGAGTAACTGTATAATGTAAATAGATTATAAAATAGCCATATTATGTTGCAAACCTTAAGTTATTATTTATTATTATTGTTATTGTTATTAACTATTATTATTATTAATTATGTCTCTTTTTCATAAGATGTTAATAATTGTTAATTAAATTTATTTCTTTAGTTCCTTTTGGGACTTGAATGTGAGGAGCAATCCTTGATGAAAATTCAGAGAGACTGAATTCTGGGACTTCAGCTACTTTTCTATGGTAGTTGGTTTTTTTAGCCTCTGGAGATGGGCAATGAAGTGAACTCTAGCCCACCCTAATGTTGCACTACCATTGAGATACTGTCATCTGGCGACTGAGCCAGTACAGAGAACAAGACCTTTTCACAGCCTCCAATAGATAAAGGGAAAATCTGCACTGAGAACACTGACAGATATGAAGCAGTCTGAGAAAGGCTGCTATCCCTTGCTCTATAGCTGAAAATGAGAAACAGATGGTAGCTGTTAACATGGTGGGATTCCCTGAGGAAAACATTTTTGGGGGAGCTTCAGGCAGGTTATTGCCTGGTACTGTATGTCCCAGTATAACCAACAATTATCTCACGATACTAAGTCCTCCCCTGTCAGGCATGTCACATTGGCCTGCTGTTGGCTCTTCTATAGAAACCAATACACCAAAATTAGACCCTGAGCCTGCAAAGACTTACTTTTATGCTTAAGTTTATGTATGTGCATAGTTCCACAGAGTTCAAATGGACTAAAATTCATACATGCCTAAAATTAAGCATGGACTTAATGAAACAGTCTACAAAAATAAAAGATGAAATACAGGGGAAAAAACAGTTATAATGACACATGGCACGTTTCTTCTGCAAAAAAGAAAATCACACAATGAAAGAATAATAAAGTAGAAGAAAAAGAAGCAAGAAAAGCAGAGGCTGACATTTTAACAGCTACCCCTTGTTTCTCAATTCAGCTACAAAGCAAGGGACACCATTCTTTGCCAGTGTGCTTCATATCTGTCAATGTCCTTGCATACCAGACTCCCTTTAAGGCTATTAATGAACTAAGGTCTTGTACTGCATCAGTCTCTCTCCCCCACTTTGCCATATATGTGTTCAGTGGGAACTGGCTCAAGCAGAGTGGTTTCCTTCTCACCTAAGCCCCAATGATGTTCTCAGGAAAAAACACAAGTGAGAGAAGGAACCTGTTAGCTTATGTTGAAAATAGGACACAAAGCTGCACCCACCACTTAGGCGAACCCCTTTGGTATGATTGAGGCCACAGTCAATTAAAACCACCATACACTAATAAATTACTTGACTCTTTGATATTTTCACCCAAGTGCACCAACATTATGTAAAGGCCAAGTCTCCAGGCCCATAGTTCTTTTGGTAGTAAGGCAAACTTGCTTCTAATCACTCAGGTCTGGATTAAAGCATGGGAGTTACAGGTGCCTGTCCAGGGCTTCAGTAACAGGAATCATTTGATTACAAGAGAATCTCAGCTTTCATTTAAAAAAAAAAATTAAAATCCCCAAGATTGCAACAACAACAACAAACATTGAAAGTGTTACTCAATCATAACCAGTGCAGAGATGTCTGCCTGAGTGTGTAGACACCCTGCAATAATAGCAATGAGATGGCTGATCTACGCCATGAATTTCACTGGAGTGTTAACACCATGACCCGTTGCTCTTGGGGACCCCACCAATACTATCCTAACAAGAGAATGCTCTGTGTGGTTGCAAGGGAAACAGTGTCATTTATTTTGGTTCACCCACCCCAGCTGCAGAGTGAGCTCGAGGGAGCTTGCTTCTGCCACACCTGCTATTTCCTTTGGTAAGGGTCTGCTGCAACTCCTGGTGAAGGAAGGATAAGGGCATACTGCTCCCTGTCACGGTGTGTGGGCAGGGCTAGAACAGCACCATGTCATTATGTGCCTTAATCTGGTTCTGGGTACATCTAGCAGTGAGATTTCACTGAATGGCAGAACAAATACATGGTCCTACAGGTTAGATAGATATAAGCATTGTTTAGAACAGTGTTTTTAAAACTGTGGGTCGCAACCCAGTACTGGGTCACGGCGTGTAAGGCACTGGGTCGCCTTGCTCTGGTCAGCACCACCGACTGGGACGTTAAAAGTGCGAGTGACTACCTTTTCTGACACCGTGCTGCACCCTGGAAGCAGCCAACAGTGGGTCCAGCTTCTAGGCAGGGGGGCCATGGGGCTCCGCACACTGCCCCATGCTGAGCACTGGCTCTGCACTCCCATTGGCCTGAAACCGCAGACCACACTGCGCCCTGGAAGCGGCCAGGTCCTAGCCGGACCTGTTGCTGGCTGCTTCCGGGGCGCAATGCGGTCTGCGGTGCCAGTACAGGGGGGGAGCCTGCCTCTGCACCCCAGCTGCACTGCTGATCGGGAGCCGCCGGAGGAAAGTCTGTGCCCCAGCCCCGCACCCGAATCCCCTGCCACAGCCCTGAGCCCCACCAAACCTGGAACCCCTTCCTGCGCCTCAACCCCCCATCCCACCCCAGAGCCTGCACCCCCAGCCCAGATCCCTGATTCCCTACCACACCCCAACCCCCGGTGTCAGCCCTGACCCCCCCAAACCTGGACTCTGTCCTGTATCCCAAAACCCTCATCCCTAGCCCCAGCCCAGCACACTGCCCCCCTCCCACACTCCTGCCCCAGCCCACAGCCCCCTCCCACACCCTGAACCCCTCATTCCTGACCCCACCCACAGCCCTCACCCCTGCACCTCAACCCTCTGCTCCAGTCCTGAGTCCCACCCCGCAAACCCCTCATCCCCAGCTCCATTGGGTCATGAGCTTCAACAATTTTCTTCAACTGGGTCCCCAGAAAAAAAAGGTTGAAAACCATGGTTTAGAATACACCAGTGATTCTGGATGGAGGGAGCCAGGGCATACATAGTTTAATATTACAGGGATCACTGTTTATTTATTTCAACTTCTGTTTGCAATGTGAGCCTCTCATACAGAGTGGACAGAAAATGATATGATATTAATCACTTTTCATGTGAAAAATGCCATCATAATAGTAGGTTTCAGAGTAACAGCCGTGTAAGTCTGTATTCGCAAAAAGAAAAGGAGTACATAATAGTAGTAACTCTTTTAGTCCATTATGCCCTGGAAATGAATAAAGCCAGTAAAATAGCAGATGGCTAATGTATGAATAATTGAACCATAAATGATCATTTATGAAAGTCTAGCTTGTTTATGACACAACCATTTATTGATCATGGTTCGTTGAGGGTTAGTAATCAATTTCAATAAGAGACACTGGTTGGAAGATTCCAAACTTTTGGACATGTAGTGTGTAGGGTAGGTGAAGGTTCTTGATGTTATAGCTGCTTATTATTCCATTTGAATATTGGTTTCCCCACACCCTAGCTTCTGAATGAATTCTCACCTGGTTGGGCTGTAATTTTTCCTTTGATTTAAATGAAAGCAGCTTTAAAGCTCATAGGCTACAAAGCTGTGAATCATGCTTACATACTTACTGAAACTTTTCTTGTATTACAATTACATGTCTGCGTTTCCACTTTTTTCTGTGTTTCTCTGACTATGCTGTATTCAATTAACTTAATATGTTAATTACCCTAATCTGCCTCTAAAAACTTCGGCAAACCCATTGCTTCCAGCTATGCTGAACACACAGTTATCTATGTTCCCTGTATGATACATGATATTGCTTTATATTATCCTCTACCCATTTGGGTCCTCGTGGTAGGGAGTTAAATGAAGCATCTTATAGGAGGGTGCAGCACATTCAGCCCCTGTGTAGTGGGTTGCTTGATGAAGAGGTTTTAGGAGGGCAAGTGTTTTCAGTTACGCCTCCCCAAAATCATTAAGTCAAACATTGCATACACTGTGTGTGGCTGATATCAAGCATATAGCAAAAAGTGAGCTTGTTTATGAAATTGTGAATTGTGTGCTAGTATTTCTGTGCTCTTGACATTCTTACTGCCCCGGCCCAATCCCTGGTGGATAACTGACATTTAGCATGGTGAATTACACCAATTTCTTGTATTAATCAAGCAAAATGTGAACTATTTCAAGTTAATTTCCACATTGTATGTAAAATGATGGGAGGGAGTTCACGGAGAATAAGATTTAGAATCAAATTTTAGCATAGCAGAACAGGCAAATGTACAAATGACTGGAATGGAAAAAAAAAAACACTTCAATTTCTTCTATCAAATGCAAACCAGATTTTTTTACTTGTTTATTTATTTTTGCCACTTTCAAAGTGGCTAACAGAGTGTTGCTGTATGATATAAAAACTCTTTTTCTGTTCTGTGATCCCGCTATGGGAAAAATGCTGAAGCAAAAGGAAGTATGCCCTTTAAAACTTAGACTTTGTCTACACTAGCACTTTTGTCAGCAAAACTTTTGTCGATCAAGTCCATATTGTGGATATAGTCTTAATGCTTCTAAAACACTACAGTGCATGTAAACCACCTGGATCTAAAAATCGTTCTGCCCATTACTCTACCTTGAGTTACCTTGGTATTCATTAGTGCCACTAAAAACGTAAAAATATTTTTTCAATGCGCTTATTACAGAACTTGAACCTTAATTGGAACCTAATCTCCATAATTATGCATAATTACCTATGTTTATTACTCCAACGATGAACACAGTTTTTCTTTAGTTATAAGGCAAATGAGCTAAAGCTTTCCAGGAGCACTGGATAATATGATTGTACGCACTTCAGTGACTTCATTAAGCTGTATAGTTTTAAAATTCAATTAGAAAAAAATGTATATTCAATGTTTGGCCTTTGACTTTGCTAAAGAACATGTATGGAGTAGACTACAGCATCCTGATGACAGATGCCAACCTTTAACTTCTTTAATTCATTGAAATGTGGACCAAAAATGATGTAGTAATGTCCTCTGGGTGACTCCTTTCCATTTTAAAATATTAGATGACCCAGTGTGCAAACACTGGGGAAAAAGGGGGCATGCTTAATCCAATTTTATTACTTTTCAACAGTAAGTATGATTAAATCAGATTCACTTAGCCTCAGTCTCCATCTGGGTCTATTTAAACTACACATCATACTGGCTGTCACCCCAGGAAGTAGACTTGGGATAATTCATGGTACAATAATTTATAAAAGTACCGATGATCACTAATTCAGTCTGCTTAGATGAGTATGGCCATTTTTAAAGAAACCTATTGCTTATGCAGTGATTTCTGGGTGCACAGATTGCTTTTCTGAGTGGTCCTATTGACCTGGGATCACTGCACCAGTAGGAACTTAATTCCTTGGGCCTGATTCTCCACTGCCACTTACCCTGTAAAGCCATTTATCCTTATCTAGCTATTTACTTACATTGTTATCACCAACCTTGTATCTGAATGTCTCAAGATATTAATGGACTTTATCCTCACAGCTGTCATAGCAGAATGGATGACTACTGATCTGATGGTAATTCACTTCACATGGAACTAAATGCTGAGCTACCAGGGAAATAAGACACCACCTTTACAATTAACTGATGTAAAATTAAACTAGTAAGGCTCCCTAACCATCTTCCCCAATTCAAAACTTTATTTTCACTGGTAAGAATTGTGTGACATCTCAGACATGATTGGATGATAATACTTATAACCTGTGGGAAGTCAGTGTAGGCTTCATTTACACCCTCTTATTGAATTTGCTAACAATAGTTTGCATAATAAATTCCAGTTTCATCTTATATATTGCTACATATAATTACTTCATTAATTAAAATCTACAAATATTTGATCTGATTCTGTTGCATTTGCATTGTTAATATTGTTAGATTGATCATCTACATTTTAGATATCACATGCTGTTATTGGCTAGGCTAGAACACTGACATGACGGCACTATAGAGGATTCCAATGATGTTTCAACTCTTATACTTACACAAATGTCTTTGGTGCATTATTATCATCCTCCATTGAGAACATTTTAGGTAAGGGAGTAGTATAGAGAAGTAATGGAAAAGTAATTCCAGGACTGTTAATACTGATGATGGCAATGAATTCATGTTGATTGTGCTAGACAACCCGTTTGGTGTTTGCTTCCTATGTCTGTTCAAGTGATCATGTTTTTATTTGAACAAATATTCATAGAAGGCTAATTTTAAGCTTGCGAGTCAGAGTATTCACAACAAAAATGGTGAACTTTTATGGGATAGGATACTCCTTGACAAAACTGGGCTACAGAATCCCCCAATTCCTTGCCAGACCCCGGCACAGACATAAGTAGAAAAGTCCCAAAAATGATCTGACGAAAGATATTCACGAACATGCACTTACTTTGTGACAATAACTATGGTGCTGACAGAAACTTACAAATCAGTAAATCCATTTAGGAAATGTGCACTACATTTCAAAGACTATATGCTGTGTCATTATTAGGGACTTTATTATTTCCAGCATTGCCTAAGAAAAAAATCAGTCACTGACTGTGCACCATGGGGAAGAGAAACGTGTAAAAGTGAATGAGGTCAATACTGCAATGACAGGGAAACCGAAGGAGGCAAGATTGCTGAGCTATCTATTTTGCTAGTATTGGAAAGACAGCTGGTATGCATAATAGATGACACAAGATCTGTGCAGTTCTGACTTTAAACCTTTAGGTTCTGTATATTTTGGATATTGTGGTAATTCCCCTTTATCCATCATTTCTAATCTCTCCTTGAACTGAGTTTTCTACATACCTGATCATATAGAGTTTGGGTTTTCATTTTTTGTCGTGTGTCTTTTTGCATGTGTAAGAATGATTCAGTTTGCTGATAGTGGGGGAAGTTAAATTAACTGTTCATGTCAGTTGGCATTCTCAGACTGTATTCGACTTTCTGGACAAGGCGAGGTACTTCTTTCCAAGACTCCATTTCCCCATATGCAAAATAAGAATAAATGTACCTGTTTCATAAAAGTATTGTGAAGCATAACTGACTTATAATTATCAAGTATGATATAGGGGGAAATATTATTAAAAGACTGTTGAAGTTGGGAATGGAACTCAGGTTTGTGTGCAATCCTCCAGCGCACATGGCCTATGTAGTGACAGTGGAGATGGAGAAGGTGATTGCCCTTGCTGCTACTACAGGAATTTTCACATGAATCCTCCTGGCTGAAGCTTTGAATACTTCTATGTTTGAGTCCTTCCTCCCCTCAAAATTGCTCCAATTTCACTAACACATTTTAATGACCCCAACTGCAGCAAATGTTTGCAATACAAACAGCTCACTTCCAGTTTTTGCCACTCTTATTCACCTTGAGTAGTATCTGACTACTCAAATAGTCCAATTGAAGTTAATGGAGTAAGCATATCAAAATCTTGCCCTAGGCTAGGCTATTATTGCCTATGAGTTTATGTAAAAATATATGGTGTGTTCATGACACTAGAGACAATTTTGTTGAGTTCCAAAATACACAAAGCAATTACCTAAAGGAAGGATCACCATAGTGGATAATTACTTGCATATAGTGGTAGTTTATTCTTAACCCCCATCCTACTGTGGTCAGCTTCTCCCCTGATATCTGAAAGTGAAATCCTGGTTTGTTTGAGTTCAATGGCAAAACTCCCATTAACTTCAACTGAGCCAGGAATTCCCCCTGAGAATTTATATTGTCTTTGGAGCAATCTAGATTGCAATCTAAAATGGAGCCTATAAGAGTTTTGAAAGATAATTTTACATAAAAGTGTACAAGTATTTATTAAGTCTGACTCAATGTTATTTAATAGGAAGATCATAACATTAGCAGAAGTAAATATTAATGCATTGAAAAGTGCACTAGATGTGTAGTCAAATGAAATAATGAGTAAAGGATAAAACTGCAAACTTCTTCTAGCTACATCAATAATACAAAGAAGGGGATAGATACAGAATGTACAGCATGTATTTCATTCTGCTGATTGTACTATTTAAATTATTGCTTATTCAAGTGAAGGGTAACGAGTTGAGGAATGAATAAGAAGGAGTTTTAAGCTTTTTTGCAATGTGCAGTGAATTGAGATTTTAGCCTCAGTCACTTAGCCTTCAAATTGTGAAAGATCATGATGGCCTACATATACTTAGGATGGTAAAGCAAAATAGCTGAGTAACTTGAGTAGCTTCAGTGATCTACATACAGTATTTTTTTCAAGTGAAATCTACTTTAGATGAGAGTACTGAATGTAGTAAATGGGAAAGAATTCTATGATCACATTTACCTTCACATCGATATCCATGTCCTCCAAGAATGAGGAGAAACTTCTCAGGAGATAGAAAGACAATGTTTTTCATATTGTCTGATGAGTGGAGTGCAACCTTTTCTCTCTAGTGTAGACCTTCATACAGGTTTCCAGACTTTTGTCACTTCAAGCTTAAATGGCAGTAATGTGTCCTACACGAGGATATACACAGAGACAACTCTACTTCTCCAATTTAGTTGAATTTCATGCCAGCAATCTCAGCCACCTTTTCACCACCTTTTCCTCTCTCTTCAAACCATCCACTAGCCTCCTTTTGTCTCTCTGCATAGGATCTTTCTGAAATCAAAAGAAAATTGACAAAACATGACTGTTAGAGCTGGGCCCTAAGCAGTCAGACCTAGTGGTTAGAATAGGGAGGAGGGCCGGGTCCCCATGCCTGCAGGTTTCAGAACCACAAGGTCAGGAACCAAGAGTCAGATACCAAGAATAAGGATGATTCAAGAAACCAGGATGTCAGAATCAGGAGATGAGCTGAGGGCAGAAACTGAAAGTCAGATTCCAGAAATTAGGATCAAGAGACAAGACTTAGGTAGTGGTGAGTGAGCAGTCCAAAGCAGGGTGGAACTCAGTTGTACAGACAGTTGCCTGTTCCTCCTTCTGGATTAAGTAAGGGGAGCAGGCCAATCAGGCAATCTAGTGTTTCACCAGTCAGGGCCCAAGACTGAACCCACTTATCTGAGCTGGGCTTCAAGGAATCTGGTTCTAACTGATGTTACCCAGGAGGAGGATTGGAGCATGTCCCCACCCCCAGGAACCATACAGACCCAGGTTCAAGATCCATGGGTCTTGATATCACCTTCTCCCCTGGGAGTGCTGGCTGGGCTTCTCAGGATGGCTCTCATGGAAGGCTTGTACCAGCCTGGGTGTGTGTACATTTTCTTCCAGATCCCAAGTGCACCCTCTGGGCTATAGCCCAATTAAATATCAGCATGTACCTAGTTTAAGTTTGGAATCTAAGACTTAGTGAATGGCGTATTCCTCATGGTCCTGTATCCGCACTGGCAGGGAGTAGTTGGGTCCTATGGGGCAATGAGTTCTCTGAATATGGTTTTAGAAGAGATATCTGGAACCTTGGTGAATTCTAAGGGATCTGGGTAGGTGCAGCTTGCAGGTAACCAGTTTAATTTGTGCCAGGACTAGATAGGGGCCAAGGAATTTTTAGTCAAGTTTATGAGAGAGTATTTCCATGCTCTCTCTTGAGCCATATTTTTTTCCCAACTGAATAGGTGCAGCTGTTCTGACAACACTGAACTATGTACTATCTGTAGTCTGTTTTTGCTTTGATTTGATAGATTTGTTGTAGCCAATCTAAGGTGGTCAGGTTAGAGGAGCTTGTGGGTAGTTTTGGATGAAACTGGGAGTGGTAACCATCATTGGGGAAAAAAGGGCTTTGACTCATGGATGCCTGGTCTGCGTTATTATACACAGAAGTGAGAACCAATCAGCCTGGTAATTACTGAAATAGCACAGGTACTGTTCAAGGGTCTGATTCACTCTTTTTGTCCGGCTGCTCAACTGGGGTTGGTAGTAGGAGGAGATGTGTGTGCAGACCACCAGTAAGCATAGGGTTTTCATGCCAGAACCAGGAAATGAATCATGGCCTTTGATGGTAGGCAACATGATCTGGGAGGCCATGGAGATGGACTATCTAGATTATCCATAGCTGGGTGGTTTCCTCAGTTGAGGGTAGTCCGAATGACCAGGGAATGAAGTGGGCCATCTCTGTAAAGTGGTCAACCACAGTCAAGATCCCATGACTGTTGGATTTTAGTAGTTTTATGACAACAGCCAAGGGATAGCCACCCAGGGTTGAACAGGGTTTACGGAAGTTGGAGAAGGCTGCAGTGTTTGTGGCACTGTGCCATGACACAGGTGCACACATCACAGGAAGCAAAGAATGGTTGTATTGTGGGCTTCATTTGGGGCCATCAGAAGAAGTGGGACAGCAGCCATGGGGTCTTAAAACATACGAAGTGTCCCACCAATGGGGAGTCATAACATACCTATAGGACTGTCACTCTTGCAGGATATGTGGGAATGTAAAGATTGTCATTCCTGAATGTGATTCCTGCCTGGGTATCATGTGGCTCTTTGTTTATGTTGGCCAGCTCACTGGGGAGAATGCCTGAGGCAGAGGCAGAATGGATTAGTGTGAATATATTCTGGTAGGAGGCTGCATTAAGGAAGTTTCAATCCTGAGAATGTGGGTCAGTTCCTGGTGGAGGCCTTGCAGGTTGGTACTATATTCTCCCTTTTAAGACAGGGCACCAGTTTTGCCATTTTTGGTCGTAGGTCTGTATGTAATGGTAAAGTTGAATTGTGACAAGAACAAGGCCCACTGGTGCTGCTTTTGTTTCAGGCCTTGGCCCTAAGAAAGTACTCCAGGTTTTTATTGTCAGTAAACATGTGCACCACGTGATGAGATCCTACTAAGTAATGTTGCCACTCTTCAAAGTCAGTCTTGATCACCAGAAGTTCTTTATCCAGGAACTCATAGTATTTCTCTATCGGAGTAAGTTTTCTAGAATAACAGGTGCATCGGTCCATCATTGGAAAAAAGGGATTTGACTTATGGAAAAAAGATTTTTTTTTAAAAAAAAAGCTTTCTGGCTTTATGTCCCTGGTTTGGCCACATTCCCCTTATCCCATTTTTATTATACCAGTGAAAGATTCAGATAAGCTTTAGAGCAAGAGACTGATATTTGGAATTCCTGGGTTCTGTTCTGTTCCTGGCTCAATCATTTATTCACAGTGACCTTGGGCAAGAGTGTTCCTTTCTGTATCTGTATCTTATATGTTCCTCAGTATGCCCATCTGTGAAATTGTCTCTCATTGGTGTTGTAAAGATTGGTTAACTGTTTCAATTTCAGTACAGCTCTGATGAAAGGTTCTCTGAGAGTGAACAGCATTATTTTATTATACAACTAATCACATCAACTAGACTTTCTGTTGACAAATTTTACTTGGTAGCTAATAGCCCAAAATATCAGGAATTCTATCCTGACCCAAAGCTTAGGTGATTTGTTTGTAATGAGGAGTAGTAAAGATTATCATTCATGGTGTGTTTGGCTGGCTTCCAGTTTGAGAGTGGCAATTTGCCATTTTAATTTGACACAACCTGTGCTGTTGAAACACAATTTATTTCTATGTTTCAGAATTAAGTTTTGTTAAAAAAAAATCATTCAGTTAAAATGAACAAAAATCCTACGGAAGCTGCATCTCTCTAACGTGGGTTTTGTTTTTTGTTTCTAAAATATACAGAAACAGAGCCAAGCTAACATACTTACTATCTTAATTCATAAACATAGAAAAGGAAACAAACACAATAAAAGTTGAATTAAAAAATCCAGAGTCACCAAGGAGGAATACATTACAATATTATTTTAATGTATAGGTAAATTCATAGTGCACCAAAAATTAATGTGTACAAAGCACTGGAGGGTTAAGAAGAGTACAGACCCATGAAATTACATTAATATACTTAATTAACACATGCATAACAGATAACATTTTACAATTGCCTCTTTCAACCACCTTGTGAAGTTTTCTTGAGGAGTGTGAAATAAATGGTCCCTGGAGTGATTAAGAAAGATCTATCTTAAATTTTCCAGTGCTGACAACTTTTCTAATAGGAGTGTATGTGGATAGCGGGGTCATCCAGCCCTTCAGAATCAGTTGTCTGCTCATTAACAGTGCAATACAGAACACGTGTCAAATTCTACTTGTGTACCCTTCAGTAAAATCATATTCTCAATAACACTGGGACCTAAGACATTCTACCATAAACCAATGTCTTGGGGGTCAGGAAATATGTGGCGCGTCAGCACGTCCATCTATAAAATCAAAAGAGTAGCGCGCATTTCCCCATCACTGGTCTCCGAGTTCTGGCAGAGAGACAGGAAATTGATCACCAACAAGAGCCACTGGGGGACAGAGAACACTGCCAAATGAGCAAGCCAATCCCCATATCACACTCAGTGAACACTGCCTCCGGCACATACTCTGTACTGTCTTCCCCAGATTGGCCATGCACAGGCAGCCACAACAAAGGCCAGATCCAAATGTGCGTTAAAGTCATTGACTTCAGTGGGCTTTGGATGAGGCCCCAAATCCAGTAGTAATCCGTCTTCTTTGTTTCCCTGGATTGCTATGACTATTGTCATGTTAATGACTATGAACACTGCATGATATGGAGGACTGCAGGAAGCAGAAACTCCCTGCTGAAAGACTAAAGAAAATATATTTTGCCTTAACAGATGCTGGAGGTGATTAATTAGCCTCTTTCAATACCTGTCAAGTTGTGCAGTTTGACTCTGCGACACATGACTTTGAACGTATTCACATGGGTATATATTCACAGCACTGCTGTTCACCTGATGAATTCTCTCAGTTTCATTCTTATGAAGAGCTGAAATGAATATTTTCATCAAGGTAATGGCTTACTGTTCCTGGCTGGCTTGTTAAGGTTGCACAATGAGACCAATATTCCAATAAGTCTAAAAGCAAATAAAGTTGGTTAGTCCTTTAGTATATTGCATTCTTAAAGAAGAGTATCCAAATGATATTAGGGATCTGATCATTTGATCATCTTTGCCTTTTCCCCCTAAATTCCTTGAGAACTATTCTTTGTGTGTATTTAAAACAGAAATTTCTTTAAGGTAGACATGTATTAGTTACAGAGACTCAGGAAAAAGACCTCCTGAGGGGCAAACAAAAAGAAAGGTAGAGATATAAGACATCTGAACATTGGGTAGATAGGTAATGAAGATTAAAGAGAAATGGTATACAAAATGAGTCCTATAAGATATTGCCTTGCTGTTTTAATATTTGCCTGTATTTGCAGCATATCCCATGAAAAATAACCAGCTTTCAATGAACATTATGTATAGGAAAGGCAAAGGCTGTGAATGCAGAGATGCTCTAGAACAGAAATTAGATACAACCAGCAGAGCTATGTGAAGAAAAATATTCTAACTATAATTAGATGTGTGCTATTTGTAGCTAATAATTTATTTAATTAATTTTGCCCTTTTTCTGTCTGTGAATTTGTAAAAAACAAAATTTTATTTTTACAAGTTAATGGAAATTATTCAATGAATGTGTCATACACAATAACATCTATTTCAGTGAAAGGATCACCAGTGTTCTGTCAGTAATCAACATTCACCTCAATCCCTGTCACAAACAAATTGGTAATTTCAAGCATACTCATGTAGGTGTCTACTCTCACTTGGGAAAAGTACAGAAATATTTTCAAACTAGGTGTCTGGCCTGTGGTCTGGGGGGGAACATTACAAAAAATCTGTACCTCTAAATGCTTTTAATGGGCACTAATGCCCAATAAAGGCAACACAGGAGGGAATGCCTAGTAGGATTCTCAAATTAAGCATTCTAGCACCTGTCTCAGCTGTGGGGTCATACATATGCTCTGATATACATGGATGGATATCTGCAGAATATTATTCTTGTTTCTGCAGATACAAACCCTTCACTGAACTGCCATCTCAGTAGGGATATTGCCCAGTTCTCTTTCAGAGCTGTAAATAGAACAGCATGACAATTTTGGACAAATAGTTTACTTGAAAAAAAGGTGCTGTTTTGGTTCACCAGAAATTATTCATAAAACTTACACAAATCGATTCAGCCAATCCCAAAACAGCTCAAGAAGGCAGTGTTGGAAGTGCTCTTGCTGCTCCCCCTATCTTAGAAATTAGGGTGCTTTCCTGGCATGTGGGAGACCTAGGTTTGAAACTCTGCTCTGGAACAGACAAATAGACATTTTCAAGTCACCAAAAAATCTTTAAAATTTCAGATACGGTTCAACCAAAAACAATTTCCCCCCTGATTTCTCAGAACTGCAGCTGAACTGAAAAATTATTTTTTCACCCAGCTCTAACAATAAAATGATTGACCTGTCCTTCTAAAAACTTTACTCTGAGCAGTAATTTAGCATAGCAGGTTCCATAAAATATAGCATCGTGGAATTGATGGCCTTCATTGAAATGAATAAACACCTCCTTCCATGTCATTTCTTAATGGTAGACCACATGACTAGTAATAGTGGGGAAAAAGGAGGGAATGGAAGTATTGATGGAAGGGAGAGATCACATGGAGGGAGTATGGGCACTGATTAATAAATATTCCTCATTGTGCATTTTAGTGAAAACCTGCCTCTGACTGACATAATTTGAAAAAAGCACAAATGCTGCCTTCTTCCTGAAAACTAAATCAGCTAGTTATTAAGTGGAAAGTCTCGGGGGGGAAATGGAGTATTTGGCTTAGTTTTCTCAAGGTGATTTCATTTTTAAAAAAGTCTGTTCCTAGCATTCAAAAGATTTTTAAAGATGGTTCCACTCTTAAGATGCCTTGCCTATTCAGACCTGGAAGGAATTCTATAATATCTCCCTTCAAAATTGGGTTCTCCTTAACTTGTTGTTTTAGGAGGAACTAGACAGTGATGTACAATCTGGGAAGACAGCAGGTCCTTACCACATAGCGCACTCGGTATCCTCACATTTGAAGCACTCCTCTAGTTCTCTTAGTTATCACTCTACATTTCTTGCCATTGCAATCTTTGTTTTAATCAGTATCTTTGTCTCAGATTTGATTTCCAATTACTTTTTTTCCCCTTTATCTCCAGTATAAGCAAGCCTCTTCTCATTACCAGTCACCCAGGTTGATAAGTTTTAGAGCTCACCCAACTCCCCTTAGCAGTCACTGAGTTCTGCAGGGGAAGTGATCTCATAATACATTCCTTAGACCTTTTTCTACTGGGGTCTGTGTAGCAGGCCTTACTCCTGTAGAGCTCTTTTTGGTACGAAGATGGATTTATTTTTAAATTTTATTTTTTTCTTTTTAAATAGTTGTAATATATTGGAGAGTAACATGAATGAGAATTCTTATTTGTTTTAAATTAACAGAATTTAAGGAAATTAGTCCAAGAAGTAGAATGTACCTACTAATAATCTACAATCTATGTAAAAGTCTCTCTGAGACCTATCTTTCAGCTGTAGCTAATTTAAAAAGAGGTGAATAGTACATGGATTTTAATAAATGTTTTATGTAAAAAAAGCCCTTCAGTATTACTCTGAGCAGAAATGGTCTATCCCTTTTGTGGAAATAAGCCTGTAAAGAGCCACCTAAACCATGCAAGGTCAAAAAGATCTAGGGCTCGATATTAAATGTTTGCACATGTGGGAAGAAAGCTGCCTTGTCTAAAGCCAGATTCTAATTGGCCCTCACATGGGTGCATAGCTTGTCAGAAATGACATAGAGCTTTCCCATGTACACTCTGCTTATCAGGGAATGTAGGAATTGCACTGTCCCTGTTGCCTTGGAGGTACATAGAACCCTAAAGTGGGGGGAAAAAAGCTTACATCTGTACATTCTCCTGGAGAGTGGAACAGGTTTGCAAGGGGCACAAGCTGCACCCATAAAGGTGGAGTATTGGGAATGCTCCCTCTGTGTACTGAGGAGCTCCAGGAGGCAGAATGCTTCTCAGAACTCAGTGACAGTGCAACTCTGCATGTCCCCCTTTTTTCTCAGGGCTGTGCCTTGAAAAGGCAAGATCTAGCTCTTAAGTACTCCTCCATTGGATTTAACTGGGCTGCTCAGATGAGTTAAGGACTACTTGTATGAGTGACTGTTTGCAGTATCAGGTTTCTGCCACAGATGACCTTTTTTTTTTCTTTTACTACCAAGCATATGCAGATCACACAATATGTTTCTTATGAACCTTGATGTGAAACAGAGAGATGAAAGAGATAGCGCGTTCATGCAAATAAAAGTGAAGTTTCCCCCAACAAAGCACATTATTTATTTTTAATTGAAACCCCCTCAAACTGAATTTCAGAATATCCAATTGATTTTCTAAACCTCATTATTTTTCTTCTAATAAGCATTAAACAACTTCACATATACGATTACTGAAGCTGTGCAAATTTACATGCAAATCTACTTCAACCATGCAGTCTCTAATATCATCTTCAAAGCTGTAAGAGAAGATATACAGTTTATCTAATTTCATGATATTTAATGCAGATATTCCCACAATGCTGGTTGGTTGGGTATGTGTCATTAGAATCAAAAGATATGCATGAAGGGTCTTTATTGCTCTCATTACTGATGTTAAGCTCAAGCTGATGTTCAGCTGGTATTACATTGCTATGGAGTAGACTGTATATTTACATACACAAAAACACATTTCTGTAATGTTAAATCTTTAACACAAACGAACAAAAGCAAAGGAAACCCAAAGCTAAGGCTGACTCTCCATCCTTAACTCATTATACTCTGTCAGTAAGTAGCAAAACACTAGAGACCAAACATCTTTGCAGGTTTTTAACTTCTGTTTGATGGATATCCAATAGTATTAGTCCACACAGAACACTAATATTTTGCAACATTTAATTATTTTTTAAATGAAGTCATTCTAAATTAAGTGTGTGAAAAGCATCAATCACTTACAGTTTTGTTTTGTTTATGTAACTGGAAACTGAATACAGTTTGTACATAAGTAATTTTTATGCTATTTGTTAATTTCTTTCCATTTCTGATTGTTTAAAAAGTACCAATTTAATAAGAATGCTAAAATATTTTTAAACATTTTAAAATATTTTAAAATATTTTTCTTCCTTGGCTGTAACTTTCTAAAATTAAACTACTACAGAACTTTAATTGATGAAATATATACACGAATATATAAATCAACCAAATATTTTGGAACTATCGTATAATAATTCTGTAACACTGGATCATAAGAAGACAATGAGTTTTACATATACTGGTTGTTTAGTTAAGTTTATGCAATAGTTAATAGATAAATGATGTGAGTTGTTAACTCTATGTAGAGGCACAATGAAAGAAACAAAAGAACAAGACCCAGGAATTCATTACTGATTAATATATATTTTCTTATTTGCACCCTGAGAGCTCCCAGAAGGCCCTTTTAGGATAAGGGCCACAATGTGGTCCAAAGATTGTGATAAACAAATGTGGGAAGAGCCTGTTCTTGCCTTCAGTTCTGATTTTAACTGTGCCATTGACTTGCTTTGTAGCTTTGGCCAAACTACTCATCTCCTCTTTGTCTTCCAGTCAGATCATCCTATAAACACACACCAGCTGTCTATGGGTCAGGAAATACCTTAAATTTCTACAAACTGGGCTTCGTAATTGTTCCATTGGGTAGTGTGGGATCAGGCCTCTAGATTTGTGAATGTCTAGAGAACTGGGTACATTTTGGGACACACAAAGAGCACAGGTCTATCCATATATATCTTCATATGCATCCCCCCCAGTGCATTAGGGCTCCACACTGTGCCTAGTTTTTTCCCCTTGGCTATTATTGTTGGTTCCATTCAGAAACATTTTGTTTCTCATTTGGGAATGTAAGTATGAAGTAACCAGAAACTAAGCTGTTCTAATCCACTAGGTCAATACCATTCTTCCAGTAGCACCCTCAAAAAAGGGACCATTATAGGCAGCCATGAGTATAATTCTGTCTTTCTTCACGACATCTCAAGAACACGTGAATACTCCTATAGCACTTTTCATTAAGTTATAGTAAACCAACCTTCCACACACACTTCCTCATGGATAGATTTTACAAAAACTAGACAAGCCATTTACAACACAAACTTTGCTTCTCTACAAAGGAAAAAGGACACTAAACTATCTAAACTGCTACATGCCACAAGAAGCCACGACAGTAGTTCCCTTAACCCACCTAACAATATTGTTAATCTTTCCAGCTATATTTTTAGCCCAGCAGAAGAGTCTGTCCTATCTCGGGGCCTCTCCTTTTGTCCCTCCAGGCCCACAATACAGTACTGCAGTGACCTAGAATCCTACTTTCCACATCTCTGACACAAGGAATATTTCCAACACACCTCTGAACAACATACTAAGCCACAAAAAGAAAAGGAGTACTTGTGGCACCTTAGAGATTAACCAATTTATTTGAGCATTAGCTTTGGTGAGCTACAGCTCACTTCATCGGAGTGAGCTGTAGCTCACAAAAGCTTATGGTCAAATAAATTGGTTAGTCTCTAAGGTGCCACAAGTACTCCTTTTCTTTTTGCGAATACAGACTAACACGGCTGCTACTCTGAATACTAACCCACAGAATCCTTCCTACCAACACTACAAAAAGAAGGATTCTGGGTGGACTCCTCCTGAAGGTTGAAACAACAGACTGGACTTCTATAAAGAGTGCTTCCACCGACGTACACAGGCTGAAATTGTGGAAAAGTAGCACCACTTGCCCCATAACCTCAGCCGTGTTGAACACAACGCCATAAACACCCTCAGGAATAATTCTGAATCATAATAAAAAATGCTGACAAAGGAGCTGACAAATTTCCTGGACACTACAGTGCTAATAAGTGATGGTCACATAAACACCACCACATACCGGAAACCTACTGACCACTATGCTTACCTACATGTCTCCAGCTTCCATTCAGGACACACCACACGATCCATTATCTACAGCCAAGCTCTAAGATACAACTGCATTTGCTCCAATCCCTCAGTCAGAGACAAACACCAGCAAGATCTCTATCAAGCATTCTTAAAACTACGATACCCACCTGCTGAAGTGGAAAAACAAATTGACAAAGCCAGAAGAGTACCCAGAAGTCACCTACTACAGGACAAACCCAACAAAGAAAATAACAGAATGACACTAGCTGTCATCTTCAGCCTCCAACTAAAACCTCTCCAGCACATCATCAAAGATCTACAGCCTATCCTGAAAAATGATCCCTCACTCTCACAGATCTTGGGAGACAGACCAGTCCTCGCTTACAGACAGCCCCCAACCTGAAGCAAATGCTCTCCAGAAACCACACACCACACAACAAAAATACTAACCCAGGAACCTATCCTTGCAACAAAGCCCGATGCCAACTCTGTCCACATATTTATTCAAGTGACACCATCATAGGACCTAATCACATTAGCCATACCATCAGGGGCTCGTTCACCTGCACACCTACGAATGTGATATATGCCATCATGTGCCAGCAATGCCCGTCTGCCATGTACATTGGCCAAACCGGACAGTCTCTATGCAAAGGAATAAATGGACACAAATCTGACATCAAGAATCATAACATTAAAAAACCGATAGCAGAACACTTCAACCTCTCTGCCCACTCAGTAACAGACTTAAAGGTGGCAATTTTGCAACAGAAAAGCTTCAAAAACAGACTCTGATGAGAAACTGCTGAGCTTGAATTAATATGCAAACTAGATACCATTAACTTGGGTTTGAATAGAGACTGAGAATGGCTGGGTTGTTACACATATTGAATCTATTTCCCTAAGTTAAGTATCCTCACACTTTCTTGTCAACTGTCTAAATGGGCCATCTTGATTATCACTGCAAAAGTTTTTTTTTTCTCCTGCTGATAATAGCTCATCTTAATTAATTAGCCTCTTACAGTTGGTAGCCATACCTCTTACAGCTGGTATGGCTACTTCCACCTTTTCATGTTCTCTGTGTCTGTATATATATATATATATATATATATATATATATATATATATATATCTTCTTACTATATGTTCCATATGAAGATGAAGTGGGCTGTAGCCCACGAAAGCTTATGCTCAAATAAATTTTTTATTTATTTGATCTAATGTGCCACAAGTACTCCTGTTCTTTTTGCGGATCCTGATATGCTGGTGTATGGGACTGTTGTTAAAGTTATACTAATATTATGGCCAGAGCTGAGATTGTCTGAAGGTTTTTTCTGCAAAATATCTCTGACTAATTCTTAATTTAGCTGCCTCCTTGCTTGTGAGAGCAAAACCATTAAGTACATTCCACTCAGGTAAAATTATAGGTAAGATAGGCAGCTCTTCAACTGAAACTTTCTTGGTGCATAGGGCAGGAGCTACACAAAATCTCATTGTAGCCTATTAAGGAACTTCAATGTAACTATGAGTTTGTCTAAGAAATAATAGGATTTGGGTTCTCAATGATTTAAGATCAATATTGCCTATGACAGTCACAAGAAAAAGAATTACCACAAGAAATACCATGCCGCCAAAAGAAAGATTTGGCAGTATGAAGAAGGGGATTCATTGAAATAGTGGAATTCTGGAACTTGAATGGGTTACTCTATCAACCAGCTCTCAAAGACATTTGCTATGTTGAATGATTAGGCTGATATTACCTTTTACTCCTCTCCTACATGCTAGGTTTTTTCATGATCATTAAGGATTGGTTCAGCAGGCTTCACTCCAGATGGTGCCCAGCATTCATTTTTTTTTTTTTAGAATGCAATTGCAGCGTCTAACCCAACAGAGGGAGGCCTATACAATCATTGAATGGGCAGCTTGAAACCTCACCATGAGGTTTTTGTTTTGTTTGTTTTGTTTGGGATTTTTTGGCCATTCTTGGAAGAAATCCATACATGCTTAATTAAATATTGTGAAAAATATCCCAGTATCATCAAGGGTAATATATTTAGCAAGTAATTCAATTTAGGTATAATGAGTGTGTTTATTGTATCAACTTCCTCCACATTGAAAGATAAAACAGCTTCTATCTCTTCATATCCGTTTGTACAATCCCTGTCTTTCTCTAAGGAGAGGGGGGAAATTACTAGTAATTATATCTTTCAAACATAGATATTTTCAATGGAATTCCTTTTAAAATGTCCATCAAAAACTTTCTAGGGAACTGATCCTAAAGAAGTCAGGATCCTGACAAAGGAAGAAAGGACAGCAGCAGAATACGGACCCTGGACTTCAGAAAAGCAGACTTTGATTTGGGGAACTGATCGGTAGGATCCCCTGGAAGGTTAATATGAGGGGGAAAGCAGTTCAGGAGAGCTGGCTATATTTTAAAGAATCTTTCTTGCGGGCACAGGTACAAACCATCCCAATGTGCAGAAAGAATTGCAAATATGGCAGGCGTCCAGCTTGACTTAACATAAATCTTCAGTGAGCTTAAACACAAAAAGGAAGCTTGCAAGAAGTGGAAACTTGGACAGAGGACTAGGGAGGAGTATAAAAATATTGCTCGAGCATGCAAGGGTGTATCAGGAAGGCCAAAACATAATTGGATTTGCAGCTAGCAAGGGATGTGAAGGGTAACAAGAAGGGTTTCTACAGGTATGTTAGCAACAAGAAGAAGGTCAGGGAAACTGTGGGACCCTTACTGAATGGGGGAGGCAACCTAGTGACAGATGATGTGGAAAAATTGAAGTACTCAATGGTTTTTTTTTGCTTTTTTTCCCCTCGGTCTTCACAGACAAGATCAGCTCCCAGACTGCTGCACTGGGAAGCACAGCATGAGGAGGAGGTGAGCAGCCCTCAGTGTGGAAGAACAGGTTAAGGACTATTTAGAGAAGCTGAACATCCACAAATCCATGGGGCCGGATGCAATGCATCTTAGGGTGCTGAGGGAGTTGGCTGATGTGATTGCACAGCCATTGGCCATTATCTTTGAAAACTCGTGGTGATTGGGGAAAGTCCCAGACAATTGGAAAAAGGCAAATATAGTGCCCATCTTTAAAAAAGGGAAGAAGGATAATCTGGGGAACCACAGACTGGTCAGTCTCACCTCAGTCCCTGGAAAAATCATGAAGCAGGTCCTGAAGGTATCCATTTTGAAGCACTTGGAGGAGAGGAAGGTGGGCAAGAACAGTCAACACGGATATACCAAAGGCAAGTCATGCCTGACCAAACTGATCACCTTCTATGATGAGATAACTGACTCTGTGGATATGGGGAAAGTGGTGGATGTGATATACCTTGACTTTAGCAAAGCTTTTGTTATGGTCTCCCACAGTATTCTTGCCAGCAAGTTAAAGAAGTATGGCTTGGATTGACTATAAGGTGGATAGAAAGCTGGCTAGATCATCAGGCTCAGTAGGTAGTAATCAATGGCTCAATGTCTAACTGGCAGCCAGTATCAAACGGAGCGCCATAGGGGTTGGTCCTCGGGCTGGTTTTGTTCAACATCTTCATTAATGATCTGGATGGTGGGATGGACTGCACCCTGAGCAAGTTTGCGGATGACACTAAGCTAGTGGGAGAGGTAGATATGCTGGAGGGTAGGGATAGGGTCCAGAGGGACCTAGACAAATTGGAGGATTGGTCCAAAAGAAATCTGATGAGGTTCAATGAGGACAAGTGCAGAGTCCTGCACTTAGAACGGAAGAATCCCATGCACTGCTAGGCTGGAGACAGACTGGCTAAGCTGCAGTTCTGCAGAAAAGTACCTTGGGATTACAGTGGACAAGAAGCTGTATATGAGTCAGCAGTGTGCCCTTGTTGCCAAGAAGGCCAATGGCATATTGGGCTGTATTAGTAGGAACATTGCCAGCAGATCGAGGAAAGTGATTATTCCCACTATTCAGCACTGGTGAGGCCACACGTGGAGTATTGCGTCCAGTTTTGGTCCCATCACTATAGAAGGGATGTGGACAAATTGGAGAGAGTCCACCAGAGGGCAACAAAAATGGTTAGGGGCCGGGGCACATGACTTATGAGTAGAGGCTGAAGGAACTGGGGTTATTTAGTCTGCAGAAGAGAAGAGTGTGGAGGGATTTGATAGCAGCCTTCAACTATCTGAAGGGGGGTTCCAAAGAGGATGGAGCTAGGCTGTGGTACCAGATGGCAGAACAAGGAGCAATGGTCTCAAGTTGCAGAGGGGGCAGTCTAGGTTGGATATTAGGAAAAAAACTATTTCACTAGGTGGGTGGTGAAGCACTGGAATGAGTTACCTAGGGAATCTCCATCCTTAGAGGTTTTTAAGGCCTGGCTTGACAAGGCTCTGGCTGGGATGATTTAGTTGGGGTTGGTCCTGGTCCTGCTTTGAGCATGGAGTTAGACTAGATGACCTTCTGAGGTCTCTTCCAACCCTAACCTTTTCCGATTCTATAATCCAGAAGAAATATTTCCTTGTAGAGATTATTATTTTACCATAGCTTCATTTTCTGTAGAGATATTCTGTAGTGATACTTTGTAATTCTTTAGATGGAAATTATATAGATTTTTCATGTGCCATTGTTGACCCTATTGGATAATATAAAGTATAATTATTAACTTGCATCATCCTCACACCAGATAAACTAAAATGACAAAGTTTCTATTGGTTTAGGGACCATAGCTAAACATATATGGTGAAATCCTTGCCCCACTGAAGTGGAAAAACTCTCATCAACCTCAGTTTGGTCAAAATTTAACTCATGGTCTTTAAAGGCCTCATCCTGCAAACCATCAGCAGACAACCCCTCATGAAATCAGTAGGAGTTGTATACAGAGAGGGCTACATTAGGGCCTTACATTACTACATAAATGATTCAACACAAAACTTATACATGATTTAGTTATTACTTAGTCCTGCCTTGACCTCTGGGAACTGGACTGGATGACCTACTGAGGTCCCTTCCATTCCTACACTTCTATGATTTCAGTGCAAAAGTCAAGCATGTACCAGAGTCTTTGCCAAATCAAGGCCAAAATCAGGAATTTTATTTTAAATAAAATGTTAGTGTTTTTTTTATTCATACATTCAAGATGCCTGTTCATGTATGCTCACCTCAGTATTCATGACAGGTTTCAGAGTAACAGCCATGTTAGTCTGTATTCGCAAAAAGAAAAGGAGTACTTGTGGCACCTTAGAGACTAACCAATTTATTTGAGCATGAGCTTTCGTGAGCTACAGCTCACTTCTGAGCTGTATCTCACGAAAGCTCATGCTCAAATAAATTGGTTAGTCTCTAAGGTGCCACAAGTACTCCTTTTCTTTTCTCAGTATTCATGGCTTTCATGGTGCCTGGAGCAGTGAAGATACCTCCTGGGGCTGGAGTAGAGAAATCACAGCTGGGAGCAGCCGAGGCAGTGTTCCACATGACCTATCTGCCTTCCTTGAGACTTGTCTCATTGTTTCCATGTTCACGTGAAACAGCAATTGCAGTTGATAACCATTCAAAGTCAGCTGGCTGCCTCCATTCATCATTTGTCTGATGAACAAGGAAAACATTTTCTTGTTATTTAAGATATCCACTTCTAGCTCTTATTTAATTTCCTCTTTACTGAGATTTGGATTAATTAGTTTGCTAATTTACTATATTGTAACTATATAATGCATTCATTAAATGTTATTTACTTACAGTTAAGGAATAACCATAACACAATTAACACAATTAAAAGGCAAACAACTAAAATGATTATTTTAGGTGATTACAATAAATGTATTTCTGTGTGTGGATATTGCTATTATTGTGGGATAATATTTGCTATATGATTACTGCTTATTTCTAATAGTTGTAGCCGTACCTTTAGTACACAAAATAATTTATAAAACACTATTTTAGATTTTTTTAACTGTGTAAGACATTCACTTTTGGGGCTGAAATTCTCCACGCCTAGTCTCTGTTCAAAAGTGAATTGTATGTATAACTGTTTTAGTTGCACAGAGAAGTAATTTCTCTTGGAAATGGCTTCCTCATCACCCCCAAGTATGGAATTACTTTTGTCTTAAAAAAAAATGACTTCTCATCAGATTTTGGAGTGCAAAAGGAGGCAACCATGAATGGACTTGCCCAAATCTACTAAAGGACACACCACATATATGAAGGAGGAGCTTAAACAAACCAACAACAAACAAACCTCACACACATTTGAATACTTTTAACATAACAAAGCTAATGTAACCTATTATCATGGCAAGACAGAATCCTGCCTTTGATCCTCCAATGATGCCCATCTTGATAGTGTGAAATTGCTTATTGAGAAGACAGCTTTCTCCCAAGCCACTCATGGTGGAAGAAAAAGATCCCAGTCAAAATCTGTAAAGCCATCCTCTTCTCCATCTTGAGGTCCCTCCTAAAAACTCATCCACCTAATGCACATTGTAAACTGCAACCTGATAATGGCTAAGTGGGTGAAAAACTGTGAGCACTACTACTCCCCCACCTAATCCTAGTTTAGACCATTTTTTGTTTAGTTGAGTTTTGTTGTTTTTGTCTCATCCATCTGTTTTATCCATTCTGTTAGACTGTAAGCTCTTTGGATCATAGATTGTCATTTATTATACTTGTATTGCAACTGGCACAATGGGCCACAACCTGGTTGAAGTGTTTACGCATTACCATAATATATGACAGGTTTCAGAGTAGCAGCCATGTTAGTCTTTATCCACAAAAAGAAAAGGAGTACTTGTGGCACCTTAGAGACTAACAAATTGATCTGAGCATAAGCTTTTGTGAGCTACAGCTCACTTCATCGGATGCATGCAGTGGCCCACCTTGATTATCATTACAAAAGGTTTTTTCCACCCCGCTCTCCTGCTGGTAATAGCTCACCTTACCTGATCACTCTTGTTACAGTGTGTATGGTAACACCCATTGTTTCATGTTCTCTGTGTATATAAATCTCCACACTGTATTTTCCACTACATGCATCCAATGAAGTGAGCTGTAGCTCATGAAAGCTTATGCTCAAATAAATTTGTTAGTCTCTAAGGTGCCATAAGTACTCCTTTTCTTTTTACCATAATATTTGGAAGTCACTCTTCCAGTCAAGCTATATTTACTTGTCAAAAGTATGGGACTATCTCTGACACAAATATCACACTCTTTCCACTGAAATGGCAAGATCTGGCAAGATAGCCATTTAAAATATGATTTCCCAACATCCATATTGCCAACAAACTGAAAACATTATGTAGACACCATCTATCTCAAGCTTCTCTCTTTTATATCCAGAAATATGTTTCAGGAAAACAAATTCCAGATATCAACTATTCTCTCTCCCTCTTTCTTCCTATTCACTCTCCTTCTATTGTCACTGTCCTCAGTCACTCAATTTTACTCCCAAGGTACTTGTTTCCACTAAGAAAAATTGACTATTTTAACTCATGTTAGCCAACACAATATACCTGTTTTCCTAGTCTAGACATGTCTATTGACTATCACTTGCCCTCTTCTCATTCATCCAGATGCTCCCCTCTCATTCCTCTTCCACCATAGGGACCTTCAACACTCATTCTCTAACCATGAGTTCAGGCCCCACTGGGGGCAATTTTACATATACACACCTACCAGTTCTTGAGTATACCATACCTCAGACTTAATTGGTGTGGGAAGGGAGGGGAGAAGCAGCATCTGATCTCCACCACTTCGAGACCTGGGGAGAGAAGTACATACAATCTTATGTTCAAGGCTGGATGGAGAAAGCACCTCTTGTTGCTGCATCACTATTAAGGACAGCATCTCCAAATATCCACCCTCATTCTCAGGGTGATGGGGACAGCTCCTCTCAAGTTTCAGTGCTCCTTTCTGGGAGGGGCAGTCCTATGATTCTCATTCACACACACACACGACATAAGGAGCCTGCCAGCATAGTCTCAGGCAGAGTGAGTAGTGGTAGTTCTGAATCACACTCCACTTACTCAAATTGGCTTGCAAATGCAGCACGAAGACCAAAGGGAACACAGATTGGAGCTCCTGAGCTCAAACTTGAATGTCGGCAGGCTGGCCTGGAGGCAGGAAACTCTCTTTCCTCTCCTCCCTCTCCTCCATTGTGGTTATGAGGCTTTCAGAAGTGGCCAGTTCACAAGTGACTCAGGGGCCCAGGTAACCCATTTTTCTCTGTTCTTGGCTGCAGCCAGGTAATAGGATCTTCATGTTGCTCCTGAAAGCCTAATAAAGTGCATCGGATTTAGCCCCAACTTCCACTGATGGCAGCCAGTCATATGACAAGCCGAGAAGGTGCCACCTGCAGTCAGATATTCTTTCTGAAAATCCTTAGGATTGGCTCTGGTTGACCCCAGAGATATTAAACGGAGGTCCTGTCTTATGACTGTTTAAGATCTCCTTGCATCTTTTGCCAAAATAGAAGTGTTATCAATTTGGGGTAATTGCATTCACACCTGGTGACACTTTGGGGTTTCATCCATACCAGTAAGGGGTTGTGTCACCACATGTCCTGTAACCTTGGATACTTCTGTGCCGTGCAGCTTTGGCTCAGATCACCAGCAGTCTGCTTACAGCAGAATAACCTCACCCTGGCTTCCACCGGACTGATGACTCCTTGAAAGGTGACACCAGAAGAACCTTCAGTCCTGAGTCTATTGAAAACCATCACCTCTGCAGTGTTCCCCCTTCTCACTTTTATACTCGCTAAGCTCTATCAAGTACCCTCTTCCTTTAAACAGACAGTACACAACACCAGGCTGAAGCAAAAATAATTTGGCTGTGGATTTTATTCTTGAGTTGGAAACACTGCACTGAGAGGGTTGTGTAATAAAACAAGATTAAGTTTATTAACAAAGAACAGATATTTAAATGACACCAAGTAGGAAAAATTGGAACACAAGTGTTTACAAGCAAACAAAAGTATAAATACACTTCTAATTAATTCTAATTGAATTTATACCCTTTTGTTCAAAGCAGTGTTTCCCACCACATTTTTTTATTTCCAGCAGGCTGGTCAGTTCTTAGACATGATCCAACACAGACCTCAACGTGCTTGGTTTCTTGGTCTCTTGAGGAGAAGGATGCCAAAATGGCTGTCTCTCTCTGCTTACGTCTTCAACATTTTAGTTTTGTTTTCAGAGTCAGGAAGCCGTCCTGGGGCCTCAGCTTGGTGTGAACACTGTTAATTTTTGAAGTTTCCTTCCCACATCATGATACTTAAGTGACTGTCTCCCCCACTTGCTAGTTTGATGGCTTTGTTTACCTCTTACGTAAATGTACTTCTATTGTCTCTCTCTCTCTTTCCTCTTTTTTTATATTAGAGACACATTCAAGCAGGTGGGACTTTGTTCCTTTGTTGGGGGTGACTTAAGGCCACCCTGCTAAACACATTTTAAGACCATATTTCAAGCACCTATTTATAATTGTTCATATATCAGCCATACATGCACCACCCAAAAATATAGTGAGCAGCATGTTACCAGTTTACATATGCTACCTTGCATGACACCTTTTAGATAGATTTTATGATAACAGTGAGTTGGGCTATACTCAGCTAGTCAGGCCAGCTGAGCTTACTGCTAAATTCCGGGGAGCCCCTTGCCCTCTGGCATTGGGGGTGTTTTTAGGGTCTCACACATCTACCTAAAATTCCTAGTATAGTTTCAGTTGGATAAGGTTGTTTTATTTGATTTGATTGCTTCCTCCTGCACTGCTGTATACTAGTCAACAGATGCTACCTTTCAGAGCGGGATCCGTACCAGCAGTGGGTGAAGCAATTCCTGTAAATCAGTTTGTAAAGTTCATGGGATTCTTTCCAATGAACGATACTATATAAATGTAAGTAATTAACAGCATCACACAAGTGCTGACACTGTAACACAATGAAAGAAAGTGACAATAGTATATATCATAATGAGCAAATATTTTACCTGGATGAAGCAAAATACTTTTATGGAATTAACTTCATAATTTGATCCCATAATTGTTATATCAATGCCTTCCTTATTATATTTTTTTCAGAAGCATATTTAAACCCTAGCTTTGTAAGTCAAGAAGATGAAATTCAAAACATATTTTCAGAGTTTTGTTTAACTTCCTTTCTGAATCACAGCTATTTAAGATTAAGGAAAAAATAATATTGTGAATGATTATATGCAGATAGAAATCATCCTCTCACTGAATTGATAATGCTTGAAGAGAGACATTTTTATGTGAAAAAGGACAGAATACCAAGTACAGTTTTGCAATACAGCTCCATATCAGATATGTCTGTGTAAAAGATCTATTAATATGAAATTTATACTAATGAAATAAACATGATGAATTAGATCAGTGGTGGGCAACCTGCAGCCCGCAGGCTGCACATTGAGTGTCTGCAGGCATGGCCATCTGCAATTCCCTATTGGCTGGCAATGGCGAACTGCAGCCACTGACATGCGGCCCACTGGCTGCAGGTTGCCCACCACTGAACTAAATTGTTCCTGGATCCCAATGCAAAGAACAGTCAAAATCACACTCCCCTGAGCACAGCTACTGTACTTTTCTAGACAAGACACAAGGAAAAGCACGAACCTGCACCATCCTGTGATGAAGTATAATCCCTCTTGGGTCATCAGATATTTGCTTCGCCTGCATCATGGAGCAGGCTCTTTGAGACAATATATGCATTGAAATATATGCATATCATGGTCTGCGGTGTTATGAGTTTGGGATAAAAACATTATCTATGAATGAGGAAGCCATTAACTGGTTGTGCTAGCTGTCCCAAAGGAGTGCTGATAAATTCTTTATACCCTACTACACAGCCATATATTCACAGCAAATAAATAAACAAATGAATACATACAGTGGATTTAGAGAGTTTTCAAATATTCTATTGGGAGCATCCTTTGCCAGTAAAACCATGTGCCTTAGTTATTATGGACCAGACTGTGCCCTCCTCCCCCTCCCCCTTTGCTCATGGTGAATACTATTTTACTTTACAATTTCAATGAGATTGCACACAGATTAAGATACTACTCATCAGAAGTAAAGGTGGCCAAATCTGTGCTTTTGTAGCCAAACATGTAGGGTTCCAAGACCGCTACAATGTAACTAAAAATAACCTCAAGTGGTTGTACTATACATAAAAATGTCATTTTTAAGGATCAAAATCACAAAACCTTCCAGAGATTGGAAAGACTGTTATGACTCTCACTAGGAAGTTGAGAAGTGCCCATTTCTAGACTTGCAGAGTAATGAATGCTGTACCTTGCACATAGTTACTAGTGTTGGCTTGATTATTGCCAATCCTGGGCCTTAGGTACATTTAATTTTGGAAGAAGGGGAGGGGGAAGAATTTCATATTTAGGAGAACTAATTAGTGGCAACTGAGGTGGTAAAGAAGTGGTGATATACATATAAATAATAATGTGATATTACTTCTTGCTACATTTGTCCTTAGTTTAATCACATGGTTACTATCACCACATATATTAACTGTTATGGCAGCTGTCATCAGATGGCACTGCTACACACAGTCTTCCACACACATGTCCTTAGCATGTGATCAGGTTCTGAATCTCGGGGAGACAGGTTGTGTTGTTGTTTTGGGTTATGCAAGAGTTTGATGCCGCGACAGATTTTGGGACAGAGGAATCTGTATTAGCAACAAGAGTTGCTTATGTTGTCTGCCTTGTGCTCTTGACTAGAGTCAATTCTTGAGGCAGACTTGCTCCCTGGGAATTGGGCATAGGCATTGGGCTGAAATTCCTGAAAGGAGGGATGCCGATCCATGATGTTTGATCATCTCCTTCCTGGTTTAGTGTGTGAATGTGTAAATAAAACAAGTCACACTTGGGATGTACCCAGACTCCATGTCACTGATTTGTCCAGAAAGAAACCTGGAAAGCCCCTAAAATTCTGCACAACTCAGTAAAGGGAAGATACTTGAGGTCAGAACTGGACACTGGCATCAAAAGTAGAGGCTATCATATGCCTAAACTTGTTTATTATCTTAAAATGATAAATCTAAAGAATTTAATCCATCCATCTATCTATATTTATAGGAAGTAGTGATCAGGCACAAATTAGCATACACCTAGCCAGGATTTGTTTACAAAATGCACCTTTATTAAAGAAAACAAGTCATACATGTGACAGAAAGCACCCCGTATTCGCACCCTACACATTATTGGCTGGTGAGAGCCACACTGTAACCCAAGTGTGACTGGCAGGCTGCAGTTACACAGACGTTCAGGGTGTGATTTGCATGCTGGATGACTGATTCTGAGAGGTCCAGATGGGACGACTACCAGCAAGGTATTGTAAGGCACCCAAGGTTGCTGGGCAGGGGTGACAGCCCCTTGCTGGTCTGGATTGCATCCCAGTATGTCACAGCATAGGTAAAGAGATTAGATAGGGCATTTTAATAGGATCTTCATGATTACTTTGAAAAGGCTAGGAAGTTAATTAATCAGAACAACCATAGCAATGGAAAGCATCAAGGAAAATCAATTAAGATTAGAAAGGAGCTAAAATAGGGCCATAAGGTGCTTTAAAAAAAGGTGCATGAAATCCATGAAAAGGACAAATGGAACTAAATTCTGCTTTTATTTACATTGGATAACTCCACTGAAATCATCATTCAAAATAGAAGGACAAACTTTAAACTGATATAAACCAGGGTAGCTCCACTGGACTCAATATAGCTCCACAGATTTACACTTCCTGAGGATGTGGCCCAGAATGCTCAGAGATTAAATCATTGCGGAAGATTAGTTTCCCCATTTCATCTGAGATCAGACTTGAAGCTGTCATTTGACAATGATAAAGAATCACAGATACAGTCCTTTAACAGCAAGGATTTATTAAACAGAAAATACCATTGTTCCTAAAGTCGTGTGCTCTCTCTCTCTCTCTCTCTCTCTCCTTGCCTCTTCTGTAGGATTTCTGCTTTGAACTTCCCCAAAGCCTTCTGCCTGGCTTCCTACTATAGGTTTAAAGAAACAATACATACATGTTCCTTTTCTCTTCCCTTATTTCTTAATAAAAATATCAGTCTTGTAAAGATAGAACAACAACAAATCATAGACCTGGTAAATCATTTGCCCTTCTCCATTATTTATCTATTTCTGGTCATCTTCTAGTCTTAAGGATGGTTTTGCCCATTCATTCATTTGGATTATCAAATCCCCCAAAATAGTTTCCCATTCAATATGTTTAGGACTTTAGGCAACAGTTCAAAGCTTCTTGAGGTTCAAGGCAGAACATTTAATGTTCCCCACTGTTAGCCACAGGGAGGGGGGGACGCTGAGGGGGTAGCCACGTGGTGGGGGGAGGCAAAATGTGACCTTGTAACGAAAGCAAATGTGCTATGTATGTAATGTTAACAGCAAGGTTTACCCTGAAAGACTGTAGCCACTGTTTTATAAAATGTGTCTTTTTAAATACCGCTGTCCCTTTTTTTTTCCTCCACCAGCTGCATGTGTTTCAATGATCACAGGATCTTCTCCTTCCCAGAGGCTAGTGAAGATTAGAAAGAAAAAAAAACATACTCGTGATGAAACGTTCTCTGAGCTCTGCATAAACTGAGTTTGTTGACCTTCAGGTTAGGTTGTTTAGTTCATCAGTTCACACAAGTTTAGCCTCTGGAGGTGTTGGGAGGGTTACAAATTTATTTTTTGCATGGGTGAGGGTATTCTTATCAGATTCTTTATTTAATATTAGAGAATACTATGAACCTGTGAGTTAACAGTAGCATGTTTTAAGTTTTGTATTTAAATTTTGAGGAAGTAAGTGCTCTTTCATAAACTGAAAAAAATAAATGGTAATAAATTGTTTTGAAGTATTGCATCATGTAACTGGTAAGCATTATTATTCTCAGCATTTTGAATTTTCTTGCTAGTAAAAGGCTCATTTCTGTAGTTGATTTCATAGTGGAAAAATAAGAATCCATTTTCAAATTTACTTATCAGACTCCCAGGTTAAAAATGTTATCAAAGAAATATAATAATTTCAAGTTAATTAAAAGGCTTCTTACTATTTGATATCAGTATAGAGTTTGTCTCCTAAAGCTGTGTGTGTTGCTGTCATGAGTACACCTCAGACTCAGTTTTTAATTCTGTCTCTAAGGAATACCCGGCTATATGAATGTGCAGAAGAGAAATGGTAAATATTTTGTAAAATAATTGCCAGTCCTTGGAAACTCAAAGGTCAGCAGCCATATTACACATTCCAAGACAAAGCCTGTCTCTTGCATCAGATGAGCTTAAAAAAGAATTGGGCAAACCAAAACTCCCTCAAAATTGAATCTCACAGTTAATAATAAAAGGAGTACTTGTGGCACCTTAGAGACTAAGGTGCCACAAGTACTTCTTTTCTTTTTGTGAATACAGACTAACACAGCTGCTACTCTGAAACAGTTAATAATGTTGGAACCTTAAACAGGAGGATCAGCTTCTGTTTTATAACATTTTCCATTCCATTCCAAGAAATCCAACTTATACTGGTGATGGTGTCTCTGTCTTCACAATGCTAAAGCATTTGGGTGGCCTCACCACTCAGCACAGGGTAATTATATCTCAGCTCTTTATTCAGGCTACCTAGTGACACAACTTAACTCTTATTTAATTTGTTTCTTCTTAATTTCAACTGAATTTTCTGCAACAAAATAAATCAAACAATCATTGATTTTATATGTTTCCTGTGAGAGTATATTCCTGGTCACCCCGGCATACTGATAACCTTCTAGCCAGCAGAGCTGATCTATAGTTATTAATTTTTTTTAGTCTCTCCTAGTAGAAATATTCCAGTGCCTGCTGGCTAAAAAATTAACCAAGTGAACCCCTTCCCATCTGTCTCTCAGTAGGCTAATGAGAAAATTGATCTGACATCCTTACATTTTGTTCCTTGTTGGTTGGAGCTGACAGTGGAGGGATAACAAAATATAACTCTCATGAAGTCTTTTTCGACAACCAGCCCCTTATACTCCACATTTTAATTCAGTTTGGATATAGGACTATGTCACAGTATGGTACATGTTAATTCTAATTATATAAAATATTGCTTCTGGTCAAACAGGATGTTCGGATTCTAGCAGAAGGCAGGGAAATTGGTTGAAAACTTACACTTTGACAGTACAGAAAAGAGTCAGTACTCACAATTTAACAATACTTGTCTGTGCTCCATTGGCTCCCCCTTCTCCTTCCCATCAAATACAAGCTATTTGTCATCATTGCCCACTTAAGTTTTCAAATAAACACTGTCATACTTTCTCTCATACGGCCCAAAACATGAGGGTGCACCCCATAAACATTCATTTAGCCACCTCATTGTCCTACAAATCCCTCCTTAAAACTCTTTTACCAAGGATACCCAGAATATAATTGACAACAGATAGGCCGCTGATGTGCTAAGACCACAGCCTAGCATGTTGTCCAATATTGTCTCATTGCTTCCTTGTGCACGCCTGCTGTCTTTTGTATCCACCTGTTGTTTCTTGTCTCTAAGCCCTGGTCTACAATAGGACTTTAGATGAATTTAGCAGCTTTAAATCAATGTAAACCTGCACCCGTCCACACGATGAAAGCCCTTTTTTTCGACTTAAAGGGCTCTTAAAATCGATTTCCTTACTCCACCCCTGACAAGTGGATTAGCGCTTAAATCGGCTTTGCCGGGTTGAATTTGGGGTACTGTGGACACAATTCGATGGTATTGGCCTCCGCGAGCTATCCCAGAGTACTCCATTGTGACCGCTCTGGACAACACTCTCAACTCAGATGCACTGGCCAGGTAAACAGGAAAAGAACAGCGAACTTTTGAATCTCATTTCCTGTTGGGCCAGCGTGGCAAGCTGAAGGTGACCATGCAGAGCTCATCAGCAGAGGTGACCATGCAGAGCTTATCAGCAGAGGTGACCATGATGGAGTCCCAGAATCGCAAAAGAGCTCCAGCATAGACTGAATGGGAGGTATGGGATCTGATCGCTGTATGGGGAGAGGAATCCGTGCTATCAGAACTCCATTCCAGTTTTCAAAATGCCAAAACCTTTGTCAAAATCTCACAGGGCATGAAGGACAGAGGCCATAACAGGGACCTGAAGCAGTGCCATGTGAAACTTAAGGAGCTGAGGCAAGCTTACCAGAAAACCAGAGAGGCAAACGGCCGTTCCGGGTCAGAGCCCCAAACATGCCGCTTCTATGATGAGCTGCATGTCATTTTAGGGGGTTCAGCCACCACTACCCCAGCCATGTTGTTTGACTCCTTCACTGGAGATGGAGGCAACACGGAAGCAGGTTTTGGGGACGAAGAAGATGATGATGAGGAGGAGGTTGTAGATAGCTCACAGCAAGCAAGTGGAGAAACCGGTTTTCTCGACAGCCAGGAACTGTTTCTCACCCTGGACCTGGAGCCAGTACCCCCCAAACCCACCCAAGGCTGACTCCTGGACACTTTACCACTCCAGGCCAGTAACACGTACTCGGGAATCATTGTACAACAAAGCATTGCAGTGTATGTTTGCTGGCGTTCAAACAACATCCGTTCTTTATCTCTCTGTGTTATCCTCAGAAGAGTAAGATATCATTCATGGTCACCTGGTTGAAATAGGGTGCTTTTCTTCAGGGGACACTCAGAGGTGCCCGTTCCTGCTGGGTTGTTTGCCTGTGGCTGAACAGAAATGTTCCCCGCTGTTAGCCACAGGGAGGGGGGAGGGTTGAGGGAGTAGCCACGTGGTGGGGGGAGGCAAAATGCGACCTTGTAACGAAAGCAAATGTGCTATGTATGTAATGTTAACAGCAAGGTTTACCCTGAAAGACTGTAGCCACTGTTTTATAAAATGTGTCTTTTTAAATACCGCTGTCCCTTTTTTTTTCCTCCTCCAGCTGCATGTGTTTCAATGATCACAGGATCTTCTCCTTCCCAGAGGCTAGTGAAGATTAGAAAGAAAAAAAACGCACTCATGATTAAATGTTCTCTGAGCTCATGCTGTCCTTCCACACTGACAAAGCACAGATGAATGCGTGGAGGCAAATAATGTCAGAGTGCAGGAAAGCACAAAATGACCGGGAGGAGAGGTGGCGGGCTGAAGAGAGTAAGTGGCAAGCTGAAGAGAGTAAGTGGTGGGCTGAAGACAGGGCTGAAGCTCAAATGTGGCGGCAGCATGATGAGAGGAGGCAGGATTCAATGCTGAGGCTGCTGGAGGATCAAACCACTATGCTCCAGTGTATGGTTGAGCTGCAGCAAAGGCAGCTGAAGCACAGACTGCCACTACAGTCCCTGTGTAACCAACCGCCCTCCTCCCCAAGTTCCATAGCCGCCTCACCCAGACACCCAAGAACGCGGTGGGGGGGCCTCCGGCCAACCAGCCACTCCACCACAGAGGATTGCCTAAAAAACAGAAGGCTGGCATTCAATAAATTTTAAAGTTGTAAACTTTTAAAGTGCTGTGTCGCATTTTCCTTCCCTCCTCCACCACCCCTCCTGGGCTGCCTTGGTAGTCATCCCCCTATTTGTGTGATGAATGAATAAAGAATACATGAATGTGAAGCAACAATGACTTTATTGCCTCCACAAGCGGTGATCGAAGGGAGGAGGGGAGGGTGGTTAGCTTACAGGGAGTAGAGTGAACCAAGGGGCAGGGGGTTTCATCAAGGAGAAACAAACAGAACTTTCACACCGTAGCCTGGCCAGTCATGAAACTGGTTTTCAAAGCTTCTCTGATGCGTACCGCGCCCTCCTGTGCTCTTCTAACCGCCCTGGTGTCTGGTTGCGCGTAACCAGCAGCCAGGCGATTTGCCTCAACCTCCCACCCTGCCATAAACGTCTCCCCCTTACTCTCACAGATATTGTGGGGCACTCAGCAAGCAGTAATAACAATGGGAATATTGGTTTCACTGAGGTCTAAGCGAGTCAGTAAACTGCACCAGCGCACCTTTAAACATCCAAATGCACATTCTACCACCATTCTGCACTTGCTCAGCCTGTAGTTGAACAGCTCCTGACTACTGTCCAGGCTGCCTGTGTACGGCTTCATGAGCCATGGCATTAAGGGGTAGGCTGGGTCCCCAAGGTTAACTATAGGCATTTCAACATCCCCAACAGTTATTTTCTGGTCTGGGAATAAAGTCCCTTCCTGCAGCTTTTGAAACAGACCAGAGTTCCTGAAGATGCGAGTGTCATGTACCTTTCCCGGCCATCCCACGTTGATCTTGGTGAAACATCCCTTGTGATCCACCAGAGCTTGCAGCACTATTGAAAAGTACCCCTTGCGGTTTATGTACTTGCCGGCTTGGTGCTCGGGTGCCAAGATAGGGATCATAGAATCATAGAATCATAGAATATCAGGGTTGGAAGGGACCCCAGAAGGTCATCTAGTCCAACCCCCTGCTCGAAGCAGGACCAATTCCCAGTTAAATCATCCCAGCCAGGGCTTTGTCAAGCCTGACCTTAATATGGGATATGGGTTCCATCTATGGCCCCACCACAGTTAGGGAATCCCGTTGCAGCAAAGCCATCCACTATGACCTGCACATTTCCCAGGGTCACTACCCTTGATATCAGCAGATCTTTGATTGCGTGGGCTACTTGCATCACAGCAGCCCCCACAGTAGATTTGCCCACTCCAAATTGATTCCCAACTGACCGGTAGCTGTCTGGTGTTGCAAGCTTCCACAGGGCTATCGCCACTCGCTTCTCAACTGTGAGGGCTGCTCTCATCTTGGTATTCTGGCACTTCAGGGCAGGGGAAAGCAAATCACAAAGTTCCATGAAAGTGCCCTTGCACATGCGAAAGTTTCACAGCCACTGGGAATTGTCCCAGACCTGCAACACTATGTGGTCTCACCAGTCTGTGCTTGTTTCCCGAGCCCAGAATCTGCGTTCCACAGCATGAACCTGCCCCATTAGTTCCATGATGCATGCATTGGCAGGGCCCATGCTTTGAAAGAAATCTGTGTCCATGTCCTGATCACTCACGTGACTGCGCTGGCATCGCCTCCTCGCCCGGTATCGCTCTGCCAGGTTCTGGTGGTGCATATACTGCTCGATAATGTGTGTCGTGTTTAATGTGCTCCTAATTGCCAAAGTGAGCTGAGCGGCCTCCATGCTTGCCTTGGTATGGCGTCCGCACAGAAAAAAGCGGAACGATTGTTTGCCGTTGCTCTGAGGGAGGGAGGGGCGACTGACGACACGGCTTACAGGGTTGGCTTCAGGGAGCTAAAATCAACAAAGGGGGTGTCTTTACATCAAGGAGTATTTCAGGCAGGACTTCACGGAGGGTTCCAATAAGAAATGGTGCACCTAAGTAATTGTTCTTATTGGAACAAGCAGGGTCTGGCCTCTGATTGATACATGTCTAGATTTACCTCGCTGTACCTTCTCTGTGAGTGACCTAGAGGAATGAGTCCCCTAGACGGGGGAGGGGGGGAGCAAATGAGTACAAAACAAATCTGGTCTATTTCTTGTTTTGATCCACTCCATTTATCTTTTACATCTTTGGCTGGCAGCAGACGGTGCAGAAGGAGTGCAAGCCATCCACATCTCATGGCTGCTTGGCGGAAGATGGTGCAGTAGTACTGCTAGCCATCCTCATCTCTTGCCTGCCTGGCAGAAGATGGTACAGTAGGACTGCTAGCAATCCATATCGCCTGCCTGCTCACCATAAGATGGTTCAATGGGACTGACTGCAGGACTAAAGAGAATGACCTGGTCAAGTCACTTCTAATGTAGTCCCTGCACCCATGTCTGCCCAGGTGCTCCTGGCTGACGTGGCCAGGAGCACCTCGGACATGACGATGACGGCTACCAGTCCTACTGCACCATCTGCTGCCACAAGGCAAGGGGTTGCTGCTGCTGTGTAGCAATGCAGTACCACGTCTGCCAGCACCCAGGAGACATACGGTGACGGTTACCTGAGCGGGCTCCATGCTTGCCGTGGTATGGCGTCTGCACAGGTAACTCAAGAAAAAAGGCACAAAACGATTGTCTGCTGCTGCTTTCACGGAGGGAGGGAGGGGGGGAACGGGGGCCTGATGATATGTACCCAGAACCACCTGCGACAATGTTTTAGCCCCATCAGGCATTGGGATCTCAACCCAGAATTCCAATGGGCAGCGGAGACGGCGGGAACTGTGGGATAGCTACCCACAGTGCAACGCTCCGGAAGTCGACACTTGCCTCAGTACTGTGGAAGCACTCTGCCGAGTTAATGCAGTTAATGCACTTAGAGCATTTTCTGTGGGGACACACACACTCAAGTATATAAAAACGATTTCTAAAAAAATGACTTCTGTAAATTTGACCTAATTTCGTAGTGTAGACATACCCATACAGTCACATTCTATGGTGAAATCCAGACCAGTGAGGGTGCCTCACAATTCTTTGCTGTTTTAGCAACCTGGGTCACTCACAAACAGCCTGCCAGCATGCAGGTCACACCTTGAGTGTCTTTGTACAGCTACAGCCATGGTCCAGCAACTCTGACACCAGCAGTCTGTCAGCAACACACCACCCACACTCTGGCTTCCAGCATCCTTGGTTACTACTACTACTTGGTTACATCCAGAGAGGATGGTTCTAGACTATTCTCAGTGGTAGAAGAGGACAGGACAAGGAGTAATGGTCTCAAGTTGCAGTGGGGGAGGTTTAGGTTGGATATTAGGAAAAACTTTTTCACTAGGAGGGTGGTGAAACACTGGAATGCGTTGCCTAGGGAGGTGGTGGAATCTCCTTCCTTAGAAGTTTTTAAGGTCAGGCTTGACAAAGCCCTGGCTGGGATGATTTAATTGGGGATTGGTCCTGCTTTTGAGCAGGGGGTTGGACTAGATGACCTCCTGAGGTCCCTTCCAACCCTGATATTCTATGATTCTATGATTCTACTTGCAGGATGACCCCAACTCATACCCAGTCCTAAATTTCCCTCCCCCCCAAAAATGTGTGTCCACATTTAAAGGTTTGTTGCCCCATAAAAGGTCAATATTCAGCAGTTTGCCACTTTAACTGGAGTTACTAAACAGTTAAGTTTAAACACAATACTGGATTAGTTTAAATTTAAAATAAAACAAGTGTAGTTAGTTACAAATAGATAGATTTTAAGTGCATACAAGTATAAAGTATTAAAGTCAGAAATGGTTACAAGAGAAACAAAAATAAAACTTTTTCCCAAAACATAACAAGCTAGAATTGGTTCAAGGGAGAATCCTTGCCACATGTTCCCAGCAACATTGCTGCCCAAAGTCTCAGGTTAGGTCACCTCCTCCACCCCCTGACCACTGTCCAAAGTCAAAAGGTTGGTTCCTTTGTCTTCTCAGGTGAAAGGCATAGAGGGAGGGAGAGAGATTACTTAGGGTGTTTTTGTCCCTCACATTTGTAGTCCAGTCACCCTTTGAAGTGGATTCCTCTGAGGATTACCCCTCAAAGCAAAGATTATTCAAACAGTAAAGAAGAGAACATGGTGTCTGATAGTGAATGTGACTCCATGCTCCCTCTTCTATCCTCTGTATTCTGAAAAGCAGATTTGCCTTGTCTCCTGTCATTTCCCCCTCTTGCTATCTCAAGGGCCCTGTTTATTACTTATATGTAAACTGAGGTAAACACACTTTTTTTAAGGACAGACCAGTTTAATGAATGTTGCCTAGTTAGGGTTGTGTGGGTTTGCTTACAACATCATAGAGAGGAAAACATCTGCTTACAACATCATAGAGAGGAAATTCATATCTTTATGTATAAATATTATTACATACATTTCACCATGATATTATTGACGAACAAGTTCCTAGTTTTTAAATGATATCTCACAAGGCATATTCTGTATAAAAATTATTACAATAATGTGTATGGTGTGAATAAAAGTTACACATACATAGACTGTAATATATTTGGGACAGAAACCATCTTGTATTCTGTTTGTACAGTGCCTAGCACAATGGTGCCTTGATCCATGACTAGGGTTTTATTGCAAAACAAATAATTCTGTATTTTTATTATTTATTATTTCAATTATGGAAATTCTGAATAAATATGTGGTTAAAAATATTGTAAAATACATAACTATGTCCCATAACATGTAATGGAAATATAAACCATCTGCTACTTCCTCTAATTAGGAGTGATATCTTCTATATCTAGTCATAAATCTACAGCCAGGCTGAAAAAGACAAGTAGAGTAAAATGAGTCATAATTTTAAATTCAGCAAAAGTCATTCAAGTTCCTCCATTCTGTGTTGTGGAACTGAAAGTGAATATGGATGATCATAACTGTATTTCTATCAAAGACAGAAATAAGTAACGTGCATCCATAACAGCAAACCTGTACCAGGGCAGATCACAGTCCATAAGGTCATTTGTAAAGAACAGATGGCACAGAAGTAGGAAAACTTGAGTTTACTTGTGTTCAATTAGCCCCAGAAGTTTTTATACCAATGGCTGTTTGGTGAAAGGTGAAATATTCTAATGGTCCCTTCTGGCCATAAAACCATTTAATTTACAAAAAAATCTATCAAAGCAAAACATTATCCAGAATGAATAAAACATTAGTCATTCTGGAACATCTTGGGCTTCCTTTTAAGTTTTAGCATTAATTATTGCCATAACCAAACACTGGGGAAGAAGCCATTGGGAAAGATTCAAGAATATACCACAGTCAAGTGAATAGTGTCATTCTATCAAAGAGCCCCTAATTCAAATCATTTGGTGAGGTAAGATGAGACGATTTATTGGAAGATGAGTATAAATTGTCAAACAGCAACAATATCGACATTTGAAAGAGTTATTTAAGAAAAAAAGTTCTTTTAATTTTAAAGTCAAGTCGATTTTTTTCTCCTTAAATTATTCCATTGTATTTCCCTTCTTTACCCCTTCCCAGATACCTACTAATTTAATGTTACTGCATATTCACTCCATTTCAATTGCTTTTAACTATCTGCATTATTTCATTATCTCCAATTAACTTAGTAGTCTCTTCATTCTTATTGTTAATGCTTGAGATATGGTATTTGTCTCTAGAAATGGTAGGTTCTCTAAAGATGACTTAGTAGAGGGTTTTTAATATGTTAAATTACTTTTCCTTAAATCAATAAAGTGTATTTTTGCATTAAACCAAAAACTAGGGCTGAGGGAGCCATTATAGGATTATAAAATAACTCCAAAATAATAAATCTCCAGTCAAATTGCATGTTATTTATATACCCCAGTTATAATGTTTATGAAAATAAAGACTCTCCAGTTACTATTTTATGTTAAACATAGATTGTCCCTGTAAAATCTAACTGCCAACAAACCTAGTAATTATACTATGTAATACACAGACTGTTTTTTTATCTAACTATCATACACTCTCTACACATTGATCAGGACACACAGAAGAAAGACAGACAGACACCGAGATGGATTTAAGTGGCAGGCCACAACTTTATTAATTTAACAATGGGGCCCACTCCCCTCACATACCAAGCATTTAATTGTATCCAGTGCAAGGTTTCCCTGCTCCCACTATATAACCAGAAACTTGAGGTAGACTTTCTTCAATCTGACCCAGGAAATAGCTCACTTGTCAGTCCTCTCATACTCCTTTCAGTGAGGGGGTAATGGTTACTACAAAAGGGTACTTCATTCTGTGAAGTCTTCATGTCTCCTCTTCTCTTTACAGGCAAAAGGTCCACTAGCCATATGCCAGGTCTCATTTACCTCTGGGAGCTGGCTCTTTTATCCTTTATCCATACTGGACACCAGCCACTGGGGATGCCAGCAGCTAGCTTGGTCACAGCCCCCCAAACCACAGCATGCTATCTACTCCCTGCCTAATCCAACCACTAAGGTCTCCCAGCCCAAATAGCAAACACTTTATCCAACAAGTGTACTTCATTGTCCCTAAAAAGCTCAGGCATATTGTACCACATGTGATCACCAAGCCACCAGCATCCAGAAATGAATCTGGCAACTTCACAGTTCACACCCTTACTAAAAATCCTCTACCTGAGTCAGTAAATCCTGCCAGCCTACAACAAAATGATAGACAAACAAGGTGTCATGATTCTGTTGTCTTGGGTGCACTGCCCCTGCTATTGGAGGTGTCTCCTTACTACCTTGAACCCCTTTTTCAGCCCCCTGCCTCCTCAGCTCAGGGGTATGCTGAGAGATTGTCTCCACAGTCACCTACACCCACAGCACCCTTCTTCCCAAGGAAGGACTACCGCTGTTAGGTTGAGACCCCAAACTTTTGGGGATGCAAAGTGCCAGTGATTTAGCCAATCCTGCTTATACCTGCTGGTGGGTATGCTCCCAGGCTGCTTTTCTGCTGCTGTGACCCCAGTGGTGGGGCATATGTGCAACTACTCCTAACGCTGTGCCTGGCGGCCTGACAGAGATACTGGCAAATCAAGAACCATAGAAATATAGAAATGGAAGGAAACTCAGTAGGTCATCTCATCCAATCCCTTGTGTTGAGGGAGAACTAACTGTTATCTAGACCATCCCTGACAAGTGTTTTCTCTAATCTAATCTTAAACACATCCAATGATAGAGATTCCCCAGCCTCTCAAGGCAATTTGTTCCAGTGCTTAACTATTCTGACAGTTAGGAAGTTTTTCATAATGTCTAACTTAAATCTCCCTTGCTGCAATTTAAGCCCATCACTTCTTGTCCTGTCTTCAGCAGATACATCTTTCTTTATAGAGAGATGCTGGCAAATCCCATCCCTGATGCCCAGGGGTTCTAGCTAGGATGCCTGAGTGTTCCTGCAAGGAGAATATGACCTGAATATTCTTTGATTGTCAGTTTCCTTCATCTTTGCCTTTCTATGTCTGAGTCCCATGCTCCCAGATAATGGGATCTTGGGCCCACCTCCAGGTACTACTCCTGGGAATCTGTTCCTCCCCATGCTTTTCTTCCTTTCAGATGGAGAGCTCAATTGCACCTCTGACTCACCCCGTGGCTGAGGAATCCTCCATCCCATCTGAACCCCTCTGGCAGGGGAAAGGAGGAGGGAAGGGGCAACTCACCAGCTACTGCACAGTGTATGACCCCAGCAGGGACCCTGATCTCGGTCGACCTATGACCTTTGTTGGTCAACTTCACACCACACTGTGGTGGGGGAAGTTCCCCCTCTTGCTTCTTGCTCTCCCTTGGTGCTTCTCAGAAGCCATCCCTGGGTCGAAGCACTGCCAGCTCTGTAGGGTTCCTCTGCTCCATTTCCTCCTCCACACTCCGCATTGAAGAGGAAGCCACCTTCTCAGCCACCTTCCACAGCCTTCCACAGCCACCTTCTCAGCCACCTTCCACAGCCTTAGGGCTGCTGAGAGGTTGGGATGTGTGTCTGTATGTGTATGTGTGTGTGTGAGCACGTGGAGCTTCAATCCCCCTCCACTAGTCCAAGGAGTCACTATCCACCTCAGCTAACACAACTCTCAATACCTCCAGGATGGCCTAGCTGGCTTACTCTGTGTCTCAGAGATCGCCTGGAGATGACTAGGGAAGAATACCTGCAGGATTATCTTTGTAATGTATCTTTTCATGAAAACTGTAAGAGAAGAACTGTGTAACTTTGTTTATTACTGGTTGGTGGTAAAGCTCTAAAGGAGAAACGCAAAATCTCTGTATATCTATTGTGATATTGCAATTTGAGCAGCCCAGCAAAGTTGGAGCTTGGTCTAGGGCATGGACATTAGTGTGTGGAATAGGCTGCTGAACTCTCTGCTAATAGGAGAAAATTAACCCTGGAACTGTGTGTATACATAGATTTACTTCCATCAGACACTAGAAATTGATCTTGTGATTGACAGTGGCAGCAACCACTTCTCAGAACTGGGCCTTTGACTGGGAGCTGATGTCACTCAGCACCTTTCAGGGGATATTTAACACCTGGCAGGATCAGGCCAGGCACCTTGCAGGAACAGGCCAGGCATAAGTCTCTGTACACAGGTTTCAGAGTAGCAGCCGTGTTAGTCTGTATTCGCAAAAAGAAAAGGAGTACTTGTGGCACCTGAGAGACTAACCAATTTACTTGAGCATAAGCTTTCGTGAGCTACAGCTCACTTCATCGGATGCATAAAGTGGGAAGTACAGTGAGGAGATTTTATATACACACAGACCATGAAAAAATACACATTGTAAGGAGAGTGATCACTTAAGATGAGCTATTACCAGCAGGAGAGTGGGGTGGGGGGAGAGAAAACCTTTTGAAGTGATAATCAAGGTGGGCCATTTCCAGCACATTTCCAGGAGTTAACAAGAACGTCTGAGGAACCGTGGGAGGTGGGAGAGGGGGAGGAGAGGGGAGGAATAAACAAGGGGAAATAGTTTACTTAGTATAATGACTCAACAACTCCCAGTGTCTATTCAAGCCTAAATTAATTGTATCCAATTTGCAAATTAATTCCAATTCAGCAGTCTCTCCTTGGAGTCTGTTTTCGAAGTTTTTTTGTTGAAGGATAGTCAGTTTGAGATCAGAAATCGAGTGACCAGAGAGATTGAAGTGTTCTCCAACTGGCTTATGAATGTTATAATTCTTGACATCTGATTTGGGTCCATTTATTCTTTTACGTAGAGACTGTCCAGTTTGCCCAATGTACATGGCAGAGGGGCATTGCTGGCACATGATGGCATATATCGCATTGGTAGATGTGCAGGTGAACGAGCCTCTGATAGTGTGGCTGCATAGGGCCTAATCACATCAGCCCTGTCATGAAGTCCAAAACTATTGTAAAAAATTACCTGATTATCTGAGTAAATGTCTGCTACTTCCAAAAAGATGTTGAATTAATAAAATAGTGTTCCCTTTTCACGTAAGCAAGACCTCATACTGAATTACTCTGAGATGGAGCAAAGAGTTTGAATGATATATTTTATTTTCCATTAGCAATATTAGGAAAGAAAAGCTTCTGTTGATCTTTAGTCTCCTTGGAACATGTCTGATATTAATACACAGGGATTGAATTGGTATTGGGGTCCTAATACAAAGTCAGAATGCCAGTGCATTGCTCTGCAGAAGACAGATTACTTTAAAAATGCACCTTGGAATATTTGGGGGACCTACAGTATGTGGGACCTGGCTAATAAAATGAGAGATTAAGGTTGTGGCACTGAAGGTTTTTCTTCTGTCATAACCCCCAAAATAGGTTTAATGATGTGTACCTTTTTATTCAAGCCAAGAACTATTTGTTTTCTTCTCAGCAGAATTAGATACAAATGTATAGACAAGGGTGAAACCTCTGAAATATTGTCTCTAACCAAATGGGACCAGATCACTTTTCCTCCTACAGTTTCCAACATTGGAGCAAATGTGTTAGGCTTCTATTTTTACAAAGCCCCAAACTGTGACACCTCTTCTCTCACATCATGATTATTCTTTGGCCAATAAACTGAAATTTGACACACAAAGAAACAAAGATTTGCTTTAGCCAGGCAGGCCCTGGTTTATATTCAGTTTCACAGTTTCTAAGCTAGTTAATATTTAAATGGCTATTCTGATGACTTGGCTGTTAATATAATGCTCTGCTCTTGTTGACTTAGGACTGGTAGGGACTAGGAGATTTGTACTGGATGTGACACCGGGAAAGGAGAAGAAGATACAGCTAACAATATTCTTACTCATCTTCTGGCATTTCACTATGGATAAGCTTGGAAGGACTAGATTTTTATTGGTAAATTTTGAGTTCAGCATACATACAAATGGATAACAAATATTTCCATCGATAATAGAAACTTACAGACAGGCGAAGTAAAAGAGAAAAAAGCTGCTTGGAAACTTATTAGATTTGACTCAAAGATATTTTCTTTGTCATATGATGTTGACAATTTGTGTTTTAACTGTTATAAAACTTTATTTTTTTAATCTCAATATCTATTGTCATTAAATAATTATTGTCAGACTGCCCCCCAATTTCCCATAAATGTGAACATTGAAATAGATAAAAATCAGAAAAAAATGCTTACAACCCATAATTGTGCACTACAGTGAGACTCTAAATTGACAAAAATAAAAAAAAAATGTTTAAAAATAAACATTAATTTTATCAGCCAAAATTACATTTAAAAAAAATGAATTCTGCCAAGCCTAAGTTACAGAACAGCACTGAGATCTTAGAGAAGGTTACTTAGAAGAGCCTCCTAGCAGCAACTTGAGTAAAACATACACCAATAGGAAACATTCATAATATGTAGAGGTTTTATCTGGAAGTTTTGGGGCTATACATAGAAAAATGACAGCTGAGAATGAAAAGGTGGCTGATAGTGCATGGTCCACCTCAGAATGTCCCAGATCAGTAAATCACTAGACATTGCTTCCATCAAGAGAATGCTCTCTAGGCATATTCAGGATCAGGCAAGAAACATTCCATGCACAGATATCTCTTTTTTATCATTAAAATGATCAAAATTTGTAAAACTTTAGGCAACTTTTTTTAGCATGTATACCTCTGCATGAAAACCCTGCTTTGAATTTGTGTGTAAACTAGAAAAAATATGTAAAACATCGAATGATTTGGCACATCCATTGTATGCTGTTTGGATTGTTTATTTAGTTGCATCCCATGTTAAGAAGTTTTCAAAACCACAGTTTACCTTAGTGATGGTAAACTATAACATATCAGTTTTTATGTATTACAACAAGAGAGGAAGGGTTTCCTAGTGGTTAGGGTGCCAGCCTACAACTAAAGTTCTGGATTCAATTCCACAGACTTCCTGTGACCATGGGCAAATCACTCAATCTGTTAGTGCCTGAGTTCCTCATCTGCAAAATGGGGATAATAGCACTTCCATGCCTCACAGGGATATTGGGAGGATAAATACTTTAAAAATTGTGAGGTGCTAAGATTCTAGGGTAATAAGAATCATATAAATGCCTATGGTAAATATGAAAAAAGAGCCTAATCACTGATTCTGCATAAAATTGTTAATACAGACCTGCATAGACTCAATTGTCAGGTCAGAGTTTAACCCCTAGAAATATATAAATCATGTTAACTAGATATTTGCAAACACTTGAAAACTGAAATGTTATTTGTGACCATTATGGTAATCCAGTTGCAGGATTAGGCCTTTATGCTGAAGTAGATTATTCATTATTATTGTGTATTTCATTAAAACATACACTTATAAATTATCCGACAGAATCACGCCATCCTACTACAAGCAATGGTGGATATTGTATTGTTAGACAACTTTTTTAAAACAATGAATAAACAGCAAATTTGTGTGGCCTCTCTTGACTTTCATAACAACAATATAAATGTTATGATGGCAGCATTCAGCCTTTCCAGAAAGATGTTCTTCTGGGTAGAACCATCTAACTAATTGAGTACTAATATAACAGTACTGCTTTTAAAAAAGCAATTTCTCCTCATTATTTTTCTCCTTATTAATACACTTCTATACAGTGCCCATCATCATAGTATGTAAGCATATCACATATAACAATGGATTTACCTTAAAAACACTCTCATGCAATACATCAATAGTATCCTCATTTCACAGATGGGGAACAGAAAGACAAAGAAATTTATAGCTGGCTTTTTCGGACTTCCTGGGCATTCACAGTTTGAAGTGAGTGGCAGTTGCAGGTGCTCAATACCTCAAAAAATAGTCCATAAGAAACCTGTCCAAGGTCACTCCAGAAGTCTTGGCATAGCTGAGAATATAATCCATACCTTCCCAGTTCAGGGTGTTAACCACAGGACCTGTCTACTTTTCACTGAAATTCTTTAGCAATTCTACTGCAGCATGCTCTTTTGCCATAACCTCTGTCATAAATATAAAGGGAAGGGTAAACCCCTTTGAAATCCCTCCTGGCCAGGGGAAAGCTCCCCTCACCTGTAAAGGGTTAAGAAGCTAAAGGTAACCTCGCTGGCACCTGACGAAAATGACCAATGAGGAAACAAGATACTTTCAAAAGCTGGGAGGAGGGAGAGAAACAAAGGGTCTGTGTGTCTGTCTATATTCTTCTTTGTCGGGGATAGACCAGGAATGGAGTCTTAGAACTTTTAGTAAGTAATCTAGCTAGGTATGTGTTAGATTATGATTTCTTTAAATGGCTGAGAAAAGAATTGTGCTGAATAGAATAACTTTTTCTGTCTATCTTTTTTGTAACTTAAGGTTTTGCCTAGAGGGGTTCTCTATGTTTTTGAATCTAATTACCCTGTAAGATATTTACCATCCTGATTTTACAGGGGGGATTTCTTCATTTTTATTTACTTCTATTTTTATTAAAAGTCTTCTTGTAAGAAACTGAATGCTTTTTCATTGTTCTCAGATCCAAGGGTTTGGGTCTGTGGTCACCTATGCAAATTGGTGAGGCTTTTTATCCAACATTTCCCAGGAAAGGGGGGGTGCAAGTGTTGGGAGGATTGTTCATTGTTCTTAAGATCCAAGGGTCTGGGTCTGTAGTCAACTAGGCAAATTGGTGAGGCTTTTTACCAAACCTTGTCCAGGAAGTGGGGTGCAAGGGTTTGGGAAGTATTTTGTGGGGAAGGATGCGTCCAAACAGCTCTTCCCCAGTAACCAGTATTAGTTTGGTGGTGGTAGCGGCCAATCCAAGGACAACGGGTGGAATATTTTGTACCTTGGGGAAGTTTTGACCTAAGCTGGTAAAGATAAGCTTAGGAGGTTTTTCATGCAGGTCCCCACATCTGTACCCTAGAGTTCAGAGTGGGGGAGGAACCTTGACAACCTCAAACAAAGTTTTGTGTAAATGCCTACAAATAATGTTTTGTTGGAATCAAAAGCATAACAACTTTTTAACAACTAAAAAGAGGGGTCAGTGGCGAACAGTCAAAATGTGCCTTGTGCAGTCAGATATCTGTAGCAAGGACAAGATAGACACATTTCCTACACAATTCTTTTTTAATATAAAGGGAGTGTGTTGAGGAGACAGAAACAGTGGCCTGGTTGTTCTTTTTCTTTGTTTGTTTGTCTGCTTGTTTACAAGATGGTCAGAAAAAATTAGAGAACATATTTTTTCATCAGATTTCATCAAAATGTTTCCTGGGACCATGCTGATTATGGTGAAATTCAGCCAGAAACCAGGCAGGTTTCCAGTGGAGCCCTGCCTTCCAGGCAGGTTTTGAAACCTGCCTGGTTTCCAGCCAGCTCACCAACCCAGCTCTTTGGCAATCTGCCTGGTGGGCTGATGGAGAGCAAAGAGCTTGGAAGCCCAGGAAGCCCTAGCTCCCAGGCTTGTAGTCCTTTGGGAGTCTGGGTTTCCAGTGCTTCCAGGGTTTCCAGCTCGGGGGCAGCCCATCAGATGGACTGTCCTGGAGCTGAAGTTCCCAGTAGAGCTGAATGAAACCTGGTAATTCCACTGTGTAGAGAATGTCTTTTTTTTTTTTCATTTTTGTTCCAAATTGGAACAAACCCAAAATCTCAAAATCCTCCACAAAACATCAGTACCCTTCTCCACCGAGCAATCTATTTTTTTAAAAGATGAATGAGCTGACACTCCTTATGACACTCCGATTAACACCCCAGCCATTGTAGCAGGACTAAATGACTCAGAAACTAACAATAAGATGCATATCAGAAGTCTTCCTTATTAGCCCTCCAAATTAATCTGGTTTTGAAAAACAGATTATGAAAATGGTCTATTTGAAATTTCCAAGAAAAAAGATTTGCTGAGCTCAAATAAAGTTGTAAATACATCACAGCAATTTAAAGAGACAAACACTTAAAAGCATGTTACAATTTCATACCAACTTGGCACGGGTTTAAATGATTATGCAAGATTCAAGTGAGTGGAGAGCCAGACAGATCATACCTTGAAATTTTTTCTTAATAGTTAGCAGTTATTTGTTATGATCCTTTCAAGAGGGATAAGTAAACAGGGTCCTTGAATCTTGAAATTTCCTTCTGGCAGTTCTGTGTTCAGACCACATCAAGGAAAGATGCAGCCATTTCTTTATATATTGTTCAAAAAATCAGCTAAAAGAATATGCACTTCTGCTAATCGAAAAGCCATGTTGTCTGTATCAGGAAACCAAACTTTGTTGCTTTATTTCTTCTATTATAAAGTGATGAGAAGGGACTTGGCAGTTTATCTGTGTCTGTGTTAGGGAGAAATGAAGCTGAGGATCAGTATGAATTTTAGCACTAAGGGAACATGGAGAATGTTAAGTAAGGAGCCTGATGGCATTTTGGCACATCATTCTTTCATCACCAGTATATTTTTTATTTGTCTCAGAAACCAGGGATTGAGCCACTGAATCACATGCAGTGCTCAGTGGAAGCTTCAGACAAATATAGCACAGACTTATAGGCTAATCTCCGCTTGTTCTGGCCATAGATTTGAAAGGTTTTAGTAAGATGTTGGGAAGGCAGCCATCAAACCAAAGAGGAATAGCAAAATGCATTTCAGCTAGCAGTAGATTGGTTGAATTTATTTTCTTTTTCTAGTATAGTTAATCTCAGCCTTGCAGAATACAATTTGTGTTCTTGCTAAATCCTCTGGCCCATGGAAAAGCCTCAGTGGGATAATTGGAATATGCCTAGAGCACACAGGCAAAGTCTGAACCCAGAGGGTATGGCTCCATTGCAATTAGATACCTGCGGCTGGCCATGCCAGCTGACTTGGGTTTGTGAGGCTTGGCCTAAGGGGCTGATTAATTGCAATATAGACATTCATACTCAGTTTGGAGCCCCAGCTCTAGGACCCTGTGATGTGGGATGGTCTCAGAGCTCGGGCTGGAGCCTGAGCCTAAACAGCTATGCCACAATTAAATGGCACCTTAGCCCGAGTCCCACAAACCCAAGTCAGCTGGCACAGGCCAGCCATGGGTGTCTAATTGCAGTATAGATATACCCAGAGAGGTCCTGCAGAGGTACTCTGTACTCCCTAGGTGCTGCAGAGTACTACTCAATGCTGGCATTTTCTGTAGAAGAGTGGGGAGGACCAGTCAAGGAGCATGGGTATGGCTACTTTGTCCTCAGCTATATGGTTCCACCAACCAAATATATATGTATGGGCTGCACCCTGTCCCTGGTTTAATCCTTCCCTCAAACTCTCTAGTTGGTTCTATGTGTTATGAGAATAGCCGATAAAACTAATGTCTGTATATATGTAGATAGCTAGTTAATAAATAAGGTATTGGTAGATACTCAATATGTAGCCTTGTTCATAGGTTTTGTAGGCTCGATAAGAGTTGTTATGGATTGCAAATGTCTCTCAGTGTTAACGCTTTACCTGCAGCTTTTAATGCTATGCATAAAGACTATTTACTCAGGCCTTAATTATAGGGCCAGGATTTGTCCCTTGGAAAGCTACAGTCTTACAATGGGGAATAATCCAAGAAACCCAAATTTAACATTTCTACTTTATGACAACTTGAATTAATATTTCTAAGTGATTATTCAGATAGGGAAGAACCTATCAACTATGTTAGGATATGTTGCCATTATGCCTTATGCCATTACCATGAAAACAGAACCTACTAGCTGCTACTGAGGGAGAAGCACCCTTTATAATATACAGCACCCTACTCAACTGTGTTGCCTGGTTTTGAGAGGTATTGAGCCCCCATATCTTCCAGTAACATTCTTAGGAAATGTGAGTCTTCAGCACCTCTCGGGATCAGAGTTTCTGCAAGCCCAAAACAACAGTGGCAAGTTTAGAGTGAACTTAAAGCCACTAAAGATGTAATTGCCCTACAGCAGTGTTTTCCAAACTTGGGACACTGCTCATTCAGGAAAAGCCCCTGGCAGACCGGGCCGGTTTGTTTGGCCAATCGCACCAAAGGCTTTCCCTGAACAAGCAGCATCCCAAGTTTGGGAAACACTGCAGTAGACAATGCTCCTTTCTCATAAACTTGCGTACTGTACATAAGAAAGAACCATGGAAATATAAAGTGGGTCACCCATAATTAAAGAAATTCTTACATTTGCAGAGTGAAAATTAAGTTAAAAGTACATTGTACTCAAGATAAAAAACATTAAAAGGCAGCTACCTTCATTTATAATTAAAGCAAAAATGATAATTTGCTATTTGATTTGGATAACCTCATATTGTTCCATTTGGGGTAAAACTACATAATTGGATAATTTACACTATGGGGTATTTAATTTTTTTGCTTTTGTAATTAAAAATATGAATTAATATAGTATTCATGAAAGTGACTTAAGACAGAATAATGCAGGAGGGCACTTGGAAAACTACCATAAAGCTGTGCCAAAGCCTTCCTTTAAATGCTAAACACAACAGCATATATTTACAACATAAGAATGTTAACTTTAGAGTAAAAAAAAAAATGAACAAAACAAAAAACCCAACAGCAACCAAAAACCCTTTAGCCTTATGTTTAAACTTATTCAGGAGAATTAAAATCAAACAAAAAACGACTCCCCCTAACAAAACAAAACAACCCTAATATCTTCCTTGTGTATGCATTGGCATAAATTACCCATAAACATACAGAGCTGAAAGGGATTCTACTTAAACGTGTAGTGGGAAAACTTTAAAGAGATTTGGAGTTGCAGCTGAAGAACCCTGCCAAAATGTGGATGTTTATCCAAATCATTCAAACTGGACCTAAGTGCAACGTAACAGCTATACAACAACTAGTAGTTAGTATTTTAATATAGACACTATCCCTGTGAAGGACAATACAAATGGGGCCATGTATTAATCCTCTTCAATCATATCTGAGAATCTCACATTAGACTGGCAACCGAAATGGGCATTTTCAATTTAAGACCAATGACTTTTTTTGTGTTGTTAGCTGTTCAAACACTATTTTGTCATAGACCACATCCCCTGTAGAATTCAAAAGGATTTCAGAACACAGATATCCACAAGTGATGGACAAGTGCTTTTCCTCTAATAATAGTGCAGCAAAAGGACTTTTGAATGCTGTTATTATTCTGTGCTAAGTGATTATTATTATTATCCTCACACTCATTTGCTTTTTTCATCCACACATTACATCTTCTCCTTAAGGTGGACAGCGATCCTTTAAGGAAAGATACTGGCTCTTTACCAAATGGTTATACAATGCCTAGCACAATGGGGCCCTGATCCTTCATAGCACCCTCAAAGCATTACTGTAATAGAAATAACAAAAATAATAACCTTGCAACAGTTGAAGAGAAGCAACACACATTTGGCACATTTACTAGTGTAAGTTAAATGGTGCCCAAGATTTTCCTCACATGCACTTTCATTCATTCACTCAGGGTCACATTTTTCAGAAGGATAGTCTCCTCTCGATACATGCAACTTGCACCTGCCAAATTCATAGTCAAGCTTTTGTTCTTGCATCTGACTACCTTCACTTATGATTACATGACTGGGTGCAAAAATACAAATCAGAATCTGACCCTGTATATTTGTATTTTATAAAGCACTAAGTGCATTGTTGGCACTTGGCAAATAATAATCTCTAACAATAAATTGTACCATGACAGCATCGCTGCCTGTGTCAACTATCCACAAGACAATGCACAACGCTCAGATATCCATCCCAAACACATCTCCAAACTCATCCATTTCATCCTCATCCATAAAAACTTTACATTCAACAACCAACATTTTGTCTAAACCGTGGGTACTAGAATGGATCCCCAATATGCTAGCCTCTTCATGGGTCACCTCAAGGAAGAATTTCTGAATAAATGCACCACAAAACCAATGATGATAGTTTTATCCTCTAGACAAACAAACTCCCTCATAGATTTCCACCACAACTGCAACAATCACCACCCATATATCAAACTCTCTCTAGAACACTCCCACACCAGCATCAACTTCCTGACCACCACAATCAGCTTCAACAATAGAACCCTGCCGACTACTATATACAAGAAACCTACAGATCACCACATTTACCTTCACAGATGCAGTAACCACTCCAAATATACCAAGACATCTATTATCTACAGCCAAGCACTCAGATACCAGAATATGCTCTATGGAGAAAATCCAGGATACACATTTAACAGACTTATACTACCTTCACCAAATGAGCACATTCCACTACAGAAGTAGTTCACATCATGGAATAGGCCACACAAATACCCCCAAGAGAACCTGCTTCAATATAGAAGCCACCTCCACACTGGCGGCCATCCCTAGTTGTCACCTACTATCACATACTGGAACTGGAATGTGGTATCATTAAACAACAACTCATACTCCATGGGAATCCCATCTTCAAAGAAATATTTCCTAAGCCCCCTCTTTTCTGGCCTTCAAACAACACCCCAGCCTCTCCAAACTCACCACCAGAAATAAGCTCCCCACAGACCAGGATCCACCAACTCAAAGTGGTACCAAAACAGATACGAACCCTGCAGATGTATCTCCAATGCTACAATGATCAATACAACCCACAACACAACTTTCAAGATCCGTGGGTCCTACATATGCCTGTCCCAACATGTGGTATACCTAATCCAGTGCACTAAATGTCCCATTTACAACTATGTCTCATTTCATGCACAATCACAACACTACACTGTGTACATAAATGAACTCACACAGAAATGAAAAAGACAAAAACACCATATCACCCATGAGCAAACACTTTTCACAAAATGATCACTCCATATCTGATCTCTCAGATCTCCACCTCAAAGGAAACCTGCAAAACACTTTCAAAAGGCGAGCCCTGGAGATTAAATTCATAACTTTGTTAGACACTAAAAATCGGGGACTCAGTAAATACACAGGATGTATGGCTCATTACAACAATCTGTAACCCAATAGCCGTCCTTTGTCCTATGACTGCAGAAGTGCTAACTGCCCTCTTCACCTTGAATGATGTCTTACAACATGTAAACTCCTTATGCTAAGAAATGTGTTCCACCTTGAATTTAACAGTGCCCCTCTGAGTACCTTTCCAAGACCTGAAGAAGAGCTTTGTGTATGCTTGAAAGCTTTTCTCTTTCACCAACAGAAGTTGGTCGAATTAAAGATATTAACTCATATACCTTGTCTCTCTAAAAACCTGGGACCAGCACAGCTACAACACTTTAAATAACAATAAATTGTGGGAATTTGTATCAGTGGGCCAGATATTCAGTTGGTGTAAATCAGTATAGCTCTAATCACACTATACTGATTTACACCAGGATCTGGCCAAGTGCTTCCATCTTATTGTCCCCTCCTTCAGGCAAGCTTCATTATCTAGTGTAATGATCCATGTCCCAAACTCCACTGATTTCTGCTGTGACTGACCAAGATGAAGAACCTCCATGAAGATTATTGCATCCCTCCTTCACGGACAACATGACCAGCTCCCATCCAAATTGTCATTGGATTTCTGGCTGCTCAAAGCTACCCCTGCTCTGGGAATGTAGTGCCATAATGGGGGAGTTACTGGCCACTTGACATTAACATCTCCCAGGGATTTTTGGCCCAGCTGAAAGGGAAGCATTTTATGTAGAACAGCTACTCCCTGACCCACACCCTCTCTGTCCCAACATCCCTGTTTCACTCCCCTGCACAGTCCCTGTCATAAATATAAAGGGAAGGGTAAACCCCTTTGAAATCCCTCCTGGCCAGGGGAAAGCTCCTCCCACCTGTAAAGGGTTAAGAAGCTAAAGGTAACCTCGCTGGCACCTGACCAAAATGACCAATGAGGAGACAAGATACTTTCAAAAGCTGGGAGGAGGGAGAAAAACAAAGGGTCTGTGTGTCTGTCTATATTCTGTCTTGGCCGGGGATAGACCAGGAATGGAGTCTTAGAACTTTTAGTAAGTAATCTAGCTAGGTATGTGTTAGATTATGATTTCTTTAAATGGCTGAGAAAAGAATTGTGCTGAATAGAATAACTATTTCTGTCTGTGTATCTTTTTTGTAACTTAAGGTTTTGCCTAGAGGGGTTCTCTATGTTTTTGAATCTAATTACCCTGTAAGATATCTACCATCCTGATTTTACAGGGGGGATTTCTTTATTTCTATTTACTTCTATTTTTATTAAAAGTCTTCTTGTAAGAAAACTGAATGCTTTTTCATTGTTCTCAGATCCAAGGATTTGGGTCTGTGGTCACCTATGCAAATTGGTGAGGCTTTTTATCCAACATTTCCCAGGAAAGGGGGGGTGCAAGTGTTGGGAGGATTGTTCATTGTTCTTAAGATCCAAGGGTCTGGGTCTGTAGTCACCTAGGCAAATTGGTGAGGCTTTTTACCAAACCTTGTCCAGGAAGTGGGGTGCAAGGGTTTGGGAAGTATTTTGGGGGGAAAGATGCATCCAAATAGCTCTTCCCCAGTAACCAGTATTAGTTTGGTGGTGGTAGCGGCCAATCCAAGGACAACGGGTGGAATATTTTGTACCTTGGGGAAGTTTTGACCTAAGCTGGTAAAGATAAGCTTAGGAGGTTTTTCATGCAGGTCCCCACATCTGTACCCTAGAGTTCAGAGTGGGGGAGGAACCTTGACAGTCCCTATGCCTGGTGTGTGGTGTTGCAAAATTGTTGGGGAACTCTTGAAGGACCAGAGGTGATAGTAGCCATAGGGAACTATTTTCCCTCCCTGCCCCTCCCTACATACTTTGCCACTTCCATGAGATTTTGTTCCTTTTTCTCTGCGTAAATAGTGTAGAATATCCACTCAGGTTTCAGAGTAGCAGCTGTGTTAGTCTGTATCCGCAAAAAGAAAAGGAGTACTTGTAGCACCTTAGAGACTAACACATTTATTTGAGCATAAGCTTTCATGAGCTACAGCTCACTTTGGTTACTAAAGTACACGTAAGATCTAGAAGTTTAATATGCAAAATTATTTTAGTAAGGCCTCCTGTCTGGATACTGAATGGAGTGGCAGAAATGCATGGGCCGGCAGCATTAATCTCTGGGAAACAGCTTGTTTCAGCTCTATTTATAATGTCAAGTTTCTACTCCTTGTTGATAAATATAAAATCTGCAGGAAATCATTTTTTTAAAACAAATATGAATCTAATTTTACATGCATCAGCTTCAAAGATCAAGTGAATGTAAATAGTACATGTTTTGGTATTTTGGGTTTTGTACGAACGTAGGAATGGGAAATATATATTCATGCAAGCACAATTTTGAGACAATTTGCTGCAGAACAAATCCAACTTATAGCAAAGAAATGTCTTGTATTATAATGTCAGAATTTGCACCCAAAGGTCATGTTATAAATTACAGCCAAAATTAGTCCAGCAGGGTCCTATTATCTTCCGCAACTGGAAACCTTAATAATATGACTTTGACTGACCTTGTTTCACTATTATTCCAGGATACCTTGTTAATATTCTTCTTTTGCATTTCAACTTCCACTCTCCATCGGGTACTTTTCCCCCGCACATAATGCTATGGTTCCAGCTGTACCTTATTCACTTTACCATCTGTTGAACATTTGGATTCAGCTGTAAATGCTGGCATCTTTACCCTACTGGGACTTTCTGCCAAGTGACCATTTTTTCCTCTATTGCCTCTCAAAGGTTAGATTCTTGTGTGGGTGGTCTAACATCAGTGAGTGTGTGTTATTTACTTTATTTCTGCAAATAATGCTTAGAGTAAACAAATATCTTAGGAAACTGAAGATTTATTAAAGCTTGTCATGCAGATAAGTGCATGTCAAAACTAATGCCATTGAAAAGATTGTTTCCTGCCTAGCCTCACATAAATCAGAATTGAAGAAGCTTCAGAGGAACAATATTAATAAAACTCTCTCTCGCTCAAAAAAAAAATCAGTGTATGTGATGTGCCGCTGGTTTTAAAGACTTGTTTACATGGGGAGAAGAGTGACCTTCATTTTCTGCCCTCAGAAATTTACCTTAGCTCTGTTTTTCTTGTCTACAGTTTCCCCCATTCCCAGCTAATACGATACAATATTAGAGAAAAAGAAATACTGTTAGTTTAAGTTAACAATTTTTCTTTATTCTAAGGCACACTAGCAAGTCTGCACATTTCTAGCTCATTTTATTTACCAGGAAAAGATAAGGTGGTTTTGTTTTTCATTTTAGTACAGAAAATATATTTATATGATTTTTTTTAAATCTCAAAGTATATGAAACTACAGTGTTTTAGAAATTATCACTATGAGGTACAATAACAGAAACACCAATATACACACATACAGAAACAGAAAGAGAGAGAGAGAGTTATCCCTTTCTTGACCCAAGTAGCTCGTCAAAGTTTGGAGTTCTGGGGATGTTCTAGTTGAAAGTAGAAATTAGTGATAGATGGGTATTTCTTTGATTCAGTTTTGTTTATTTACCCCCCAAAAAAAATAAAGTGCAAGATCTGGTGTCTCTGAATTTAGGAGGAACCAAGAACAAAAGAAGGAGTTTCTTATCTTACAGCCCCTAAGCCTCTTTAGCAACACCTGCCCCCAAAAGCTCTCTAGCTTTTTCCATTGTCACAAACTGTACTTACAGGCTCCTGCTTGTTTTTAATTCTGTCTCTTTTTTTTCTCTCTCTCTTGTCTGTGATCTTAGAAACTGTGTTCTCTCACACTGACATCTACCCAAAACAATACACTGTCCAAAAGGTTCACACACTCCCATTCTGTCTTATATTTAAAGTTATGGAAATTGAAGATGAGTTCACACCTATCAACCCCAGTGGGGTTTTGAGTGCAGCAGTACAAGGCCCTGAAATAAAGTAAAAATACAGACTAGGATCTTCAAAAGAATCTAAGGGACTTAGGAGCCCACTTCTTTGAGGCCAATGTAATTTTGGATGAAAATTTCCTATTTGGAGGAGAAAAGGAAACAGTTTTATGACTGATAGGTTTTCTTTAAAAAAAAAATCACAGATATCTGAATCTTCTCAGGAGCTTGTAATATTGGAAGTATCCCCAGGTGAGATGGATTAGCAAGTGGAGGGCAGATGAGGCAGTCACAAATGCATGATAAGTAAATTTATCATATGACATTGCAATTTATCACATAGTGTGATGAGTACATTTGGCTCAGGTGAAATCTTCTGAGTGGCCCATAGAATATTACCATGGAAACTCAAAGTCACTCTGAGTATGTGTAATACATAATAATAATATATAATATACACATTATTTTAACAGATTGTAGGGACAATACAATAATTTTAAGGCACTCTTTTTGCCCACAAACCAATGTGTTTTTGAGTTTTTGACCATTGACGTGCAGTGAGCCATGGTTTGAATAGTGCTGTCCACAATAGTGCATAAGACTCTTTTCTGAGCTGTCTTGGTTGATTTAGGAACCTGTAAAGTTACTGAGTAGCCACCGTGTTGCCAATTTACCTAGTTTTGTTAAGTTCCTCAGATGTGTCTGCCAATATGCTTCAGTCTGGACTAATCTACATATTTCTGCATAATCAGCAAATTTTACCACCTAAGTGCTCACCCCATTTTCCAGATCATTAAGTACATTAAACAACATGAATCCTAGTACAGAAACTTGGGTCGGATGACAGTTAACCTTTGCCATGTTTGAAAATGATCATTTACTCCCAGACTTTGTTTCTTGTTTCAGCTATTTCTGATCCCTAACAGTACATTACTTCTCGCTCCATGATTACATTCTTTCCTTAATAGCATGTTTTAAGGGACAAAAGGTTAATAGGTATTTGTAAAATCAGTTGGCTGATTTAGTGCTTTCTTACGTAGTAACACTTTAAAAAAACATTACAAATCATTAATATTTTCCAGCTGATTTTCAGCTCCATTTTCTTAACTGGCCTCATGACAATCTTCTCCAAGACATTAATCTTCCTAATTCATTATTATTATTATTATTATTATTTTAAATCTAATGATGATATTATAGGAAAAAAAACAAAACAAGACAACAACAACAAAAAGCAGAAGACTGTTTCTTGACTCACTGCTTAAAAATCATTCTTCCTATGGGATGTTTTAGAAATTGGGCATAATTATATGTGATTTTGAGAACCACTGTAGTTCTGACCAGTTTCATTTGACTCTCTTGAGAACATGTAAAATATTAAAACACAATAAGCCAGCACTGACATCGCAGAAGCACATATAAGGGCTACGCCATCAACACTGCTAGATACAAATTAAAGCATGCAAAATCTCTCTATTAATATAGCAAATAGCACACAAACCCCCCACAAAATAATATTTTAACAATTATGTGACCTATTAAGATGATTGAGCTTCATATTAGCCACAGGAGCCCTCCATCCCTTCACAGCAGCCTTCCCATTAACAAGATTTCTAAAGCCCTCCTGCTGCTGACTTTAGGGTGCACAGGTTTCTCTTTCACTTCCCTCCTGGCTCTTCTGGAAGCATACAAGTTCCTTATTATCCCACTAACCGCTCCACCCCTAGGACCACCCTCATCTCTTTCCCTCCTGGACATCCCTTCTCTCTCATTTCTGGGACTATTCCTATATGTACCCTGGGACTCACTTCTCAACCTCCTCAGGGCTTCAATCCCCACACATGCCTAATTACATGGTTTTGTCTTGGGAGAAGGTGTCATTTCTTTTGCCCTCCTCTCCTTCTTGACATCTTCAAAGCGTTCTGATGTCCTCTTTCCAACTAAACTATTCAGGAAGCCCCTAGTATATACCAGCTCCCTCCACTCTATCCACTTCCAGAAAAATATTCTACAACTTCCTGACTATAGGAACAGCAACTCCCAGGCCATAGTTCGCTGATTACCTGGGCCCAAAACACTCCTCAGAAACCTTTTCTGATATGTCAAAAACACTTTTGAGGCTCTCTCAGACCCCTGGAATATAATGTGGGAGCAGAAGGAACAATCAGTTTGATCTCCTATTGGTGTAATAGGAACTAAGGGTAGAGAATGTCCAGATGAGTTCCGTGGGATTGTCAGGGGAGCAGTGATTCAACACAGTTGCTCCTCAAAAAAGAGGTGGATGGAGGTGTCACCAGCACCTCCATAATACTACAGAAGGGATGGGATGTCCACCCCACACAAGGCCTGAACAAGTAAAATAGGTGAATTAACTTTATAGGCTGCACCTGGAGGAGAGCTATGGACTGATAAGCCATCCAGGTGAGAGCAGAAAGGGGCTGGGCTGATGGGAGATGGAGGATTTTCTGGCCCTAAATGAAATAAATCAATCCAAAAACTCAATGAAAAAAAGCAAAGCTGAGGAAGGAAATAAACCAAAATTTTATAACTGTAAAATCCTAGTGAAAAATATAAGATTAGGTGATGTTAACCCTGTGAAAGTAGCTGACTGGATTTAAAAAAGCATAGGGGATATTGTAAGAGCTAAAAGGCTGTGAGATGGTGATCATTTAGTTGAATGTAAAAACAAAAAGGAAGCTGATAAACTCCTAAAGACAAAAATGCTAGGGAAAGTTAATATAAATTTGAGGCTGGCCTTAGGGAAAACAGTGCCCTGGGCAAACTTGTATTTTGATGCCCCTGGTCCTTGCTGCCTCCCCACCCATCCTCACATCACCTCAGCCCTCACTCCCTCCCTGGGCTCCCCACAATGGGTCAGTAGCCCAAGGGGAGGTGCAGCAACAGGAGGGCACGAGAAGGCTGTGATGGCAGGAGAGCATGGTGACCTGAAAGCCCCAAAAAGGGCAGAGGGAACCAGAGGAGTACAGATAGAGTCTCACTGGTGTGAGGATGTGGGGGGCAGTTACATGGGGGCTGCAGAAGGGCAGCTCTCTTCCTACACCCCAATGCTGAGCATCCCCAATATTCAAGTGCCACTTCCCAGTTGCAGGAAAGGTGTTATTGGGGTGGGGGTAGATCAAAATGAAATGTTCTAGCACATTGTTGGTAGCTAGGGTGGTGGTGCTGGTGGAAGATTCACTTCTGAAATATCCCTAACCTCCTGCACTGACACCTCCCTTTGGGATGAGAAAGAAAAAGGAGGAGCCCCTGAGAACTAGGGAGCACAGGACACTGGGGGGTCAGGGTGTGGCATGCTGCAGCTGGACATCAAAGACTTAGGGAACACTCTGAGAACTGGGAAGAATGGGGGTCCCCTGAGAACTGGGAAGCTGGGACCTGAAGGACAGAGAGAGGGGCCTCCTGGGAGATGGGTGGTCATGGGGTGGGACCTGGGGGCTGGGATGTGGGGTCAGGACCCCCCTCCCCTGGACTTGCTTGTCTCTTTCCCCTTCAGTTTCAGCTCCGTTTCCTTCCCAACCTGGAAGAGGCTGGCAACTTCCAGCTACCATTCGACTTCCATTGCACGGCTTTACTTTCCTCCCGGCTGCCCCTGGAAGGAGGAACAGTCTGGGCTTGGACAGTGCCAGAGGGTGCAGGGGGAAGAGCCCACCAGATCACAGAGTGCGGAGGCAGAACTAGGAGCTAGGCTGAGAAACCAGGTGGGGTGGCAAGCCGGGGGCCTCCACTCAGGAGCAGGGAGGTGGGCACTCCTACCACACCAGGCTGCACCCCACAGGCAGCAAGAGGCAGCCAGAGCATCTTGCCAGAGCCCCAAGCCGTCTGACTACACTGCCCTGGGAAGTCACCCACGTCACCCAGTCTTAAGGCTGGCCTGTAATATATGGAGTGCCATTAGAGCTGACCAATGAGGAAATTATTGTCTACTGTGCTTTTGGTTAAGTGTTAGTAAGTGACTAGTTAGTAAATGAGGAGGTGAAAGCGAGCCATCAACAGCTGCACTGATTACATTTAAGGGAGGGAGTCTACCTGAGCAAGTAACACTAAGGTGTGAGATATTCAGAACCACGCCATACATCTCTCTTTCCCTAAGGTGTTATAAGTGCCAATGGTATGGGTATGTAGCAGCTGTTTTTGAAGGAAAAACAAGATGTGGTAAATGTGCAGGAGAGCATTCTTATAAAAATTGTATAGAAAGGACAGAGGTCAAAAGTAGTAAATTTGCCGGTAATCACAGTCCAGCATACAAAGGGTGTATTGTGGCAAGGCAAGATAAAGAGATACAAAAGATAGAAATGGTTAATTACATATCTTATGTGGAAGATGTAAGGCGACTCAAAGGATCAGGTGGAAAAGGAAGAGATAATCAGAACAGGAAAAAGGGAATTGCGGACACAGTCCCATTCTATAAAGAATATGGTAAACACCATGAAAGGAATATAGAATGATATATTAGTAATGAAAAAAGATTTATTGCATTTATGATAGAAGTGAAAAATTTTATGCGGCTAACTCAGCAACAATCGGAATAAAGGAAAATTATAGCAAGGGCAGCCGAAAAGGCTTGTATATTAGCAACCTGTCAATGGACCATATTCATGGAATTTTGAATGAAGTTAATGGTAAAATATGACTCGTATGGGGATCTCAATCTTGTTGAATGCACACAGCCTGATAGCACATGGTCAAGAGCTAGAAGAAAATATCCTGGAAATGAAAACTAAAGCAGGTGTCAGATGTATCCAGGGAAATATGATTGGTTAAAAATCTTGCTTTTAAAATTCCATGGTCAAGACTGAAAACAAGGAAGAGGCAGAGGCATTCATACTTTCATAAGGGATAGATTAAATGACATAGCAGTAGAGAATAAAGAAGCAAGCCTAGAATATAATGCTGTTGAGATCCCAATGCAGAAGAGTAATATTTCTTAAACAGTTTATAATAGGTATAACCCATGTGATAAATTAGAAACTTTGGCATTATAAGCAATAGTGAAGAATGCTAAAAGACCATATATCATATGTGGTGACCTAAATAGTCATTAAAAATTGTGGAAGTAAGGCAACTGATAAAAATGGTGCATGTTTAGAAAGTTCATTGATTATAACAATCTAGTAGTTTAAAATGTTGTCACCCCAACTAAATTTAATGCAGCAGGAGTTTTCCTGCTTCAGGGAATTATTTCTTCACACAATGCACAGTGAACCTGTGGAACTCTGCCAGAGGATGTTATGAAGGCCCAGACTATAACAGGGTTCAAAAAAGAACTAGGTAAATTCATGGAGGATAGATCCATCAATGGCTATTAGACAGGATGTGCCGGGATGTTGTCTCCAGTCTCTGTTTGACAGAAGCTGGGAATGGGTGACAGGGGATGGATCACTTGATGATTACCTGTTCTGTTCATTTCCTCTGAAGCATCTGGCATTGCCCACTGTTGGAAGACAGGATACTGAGCTAGATGGACCTTTGGTCTGACCCAGTATGGCCGTTCTTATGTACTTAATTATAACAGCTGATATTGCAAGTAAATGAAACTGAGAAATATATAAGGAAGAATAAATGGGGACTGATCAGTTCCTTATACTTATTACTTTTCAAGGGCAAGGTAAGGTTGAAAGTAATGGAGAATTACCCACTTGGAATTTTAAGAACTTTAACTGGGGGCTATTTACAAGTAAATGTACTGAATTTGTGAATAGTCAAAGTGTGAGTGATGACATTGAGAATTTCAATTATAATATAATAAAATGATTAATATCTGCAGCTACTGTAGTCATATCTAGTATACTGAAGTATCCCAAAACTAAAAACTCACCTCCATAGTGGAATGAGGAGTGCAAAATGGCAGTTAAAGAAAGAAAAAAAGCCAATAAAAATTAAAAATACACAATGAATAGTGAAGATCTAATGAAGTATAAAAGAAGTAAGGCCAAGAATTATAAAAAATGTTAAAGAAAGAGTTGGAGGAGTTACTGTGAATGGATAAACAAAGATACCAAAACATCAGAAATATACTGGCAAATTAGAAGAATGAATTGAATTCAGATGAGAGTAGTCACATCCTAGGCCTTACTAGGACTGAAAACATAGTTTCAGGTTCTGATAATGAGAAAACAGACTTTTAGGAGAAACTTTCCAAGGGGTGAGTACTAATGAAAATCAAAGTGAAGTTTTCCTTCAGTTTAAAAGACAATTCATTGAAGAGTATCATAATCTATTATGTGGTTGTGGTAAACATGAAGGTACTATAGTGAATGAATGGTTTTACATGCAAGAACTTGAGAAAGCATTGATATCAGCAAGAATACATGACAAGGTAAAGATAAAATATATAACATAATGATTAAATATCTCTCTGAAAGTAGTTTGAGGATTATCTTGGAATTATTTAATACTATATGGGAAAAGGAGTGATATTGGTAGGGTGGAAGCAGGCAGGGAAACTACCCACACAAGTGAATACCTAAATAGCAATTGCTCTTATGTCCTAAGTACAATTATGGAGTGAATGGTGAATGAAAGGTTGGTTGCCTATTTGGAGAGCAATGGGATTATAGAAAACGTGTAGAGTGATTTTAGGAGAGGAAGATGCACATTGATCACATTGCTAATTTTAGAAACTGAAATACTAAACAAGCATGAAGCACAAGGGTTTCATGATAGCTGTCTGTCTAGATATTGAAAAGGCATATGACATGGTCTGGAGGGAAGGTTTATTGTACAAAATAGGTGCACTAAGGATAAGGGGAAGAATGTACGGGTGGATTTGAGAATTTTTGAGTAAAAGGACCATGCAGATCAGAGTTGGGAAAGTTATGTCAAATATATACAATATTAAAAATGGTATACCACGGGAAAGTGTTATCAGCCCCTTATTTAATATTATGATAAATTATCTCCCAACACAAATAAGTACTGGAACTGTGTCACTCTATTCACACATGATTTTGCTCTGTGGGTTAGGAGCAGGAGTACTGAGGTGGCAAAAAAGAGAATCAACAAAGCATTCTCAGAGACCTCTCTGACTGGGGAAATGCATGGGGTTTCAAGTTCTCGGCTGCTAAAACCAAAGGACTGATCTTACAAAAAAAGGAAAGTTACAAAGGAAGGTAAACTGTATCGATATAGAGAACAAATACATATAATTAAAACATTCAAGTTCTTAGAGAGAATATTTGATACTATATTACCTTGGAAAGATAGTGTAAATTATGCTAAAGATAACTATGTTAAAGGCAGGATTTAACTGCTTAAAAGTCTTGCTTGGACTTATTGGGGGGAGGGTAAGAAAACACTGCTGATGGAATACAGAACTTTAATCAAACCAGTTATTGACTATGGCTGATGTGACACTAGCAGACCTGGTGCCGGCTCATGCCAAAGCCCGAGACATCACTAAACACTTAAAAATACATGGTTGGAAGCCAGGCCAATTCACTTGTGTATTAGTAGAGATCAAAGTGATTGTTAATTGTATAAGACTTTATTTGGTGTTTAAACTTCATGAAAACTAATCGGATGCTGCATGCATTATTTTCACTTATCTGTATCCTATTATAATATAGTAGCAAATGTTTACATTGTGTATACCCCTGTAACTAAATAACCCATCAAATGAAAAAGAAGCTTTGTGTAATGTAAATGAAGAATTTTAACAGGAAATTGTTAATTTAAAAAAATGGCCATTGTGTGTGATGATTAGAGATCAAAGACTCCAAATGCATTCCTCCCATATCAAAGAGCCTATGTGACAGAATGTACCCCTGTGTCCACACCCTACACCCTATTGTAATAATCTTTGTACAAAGTATGTCTGGTAAGGTATCCTTTGAAAACTCATAATTTGCTAGTCAATTATGTCCTGATAAAATAGGTGTGGCAACACTGGGTATGAAATGTTAAGATTCCATTGTGTGGTGTTATTAACACATGTTCCAAAATGAGGGTTGGCAAACAAGTCTGTGTCAAACAAAGAAATATGTGCTCTGCTTAATTTGCATTTAGGCAGTAAACAGTCATCAAACAGGAAGGGGAGACAAAGGAAGCTCAAATAGGTGAGAAAAAAAGCAGCAAGGCCATGTAAAGGGTATCCCACTTTAGAGGGCAAGGGTGACACAGATACTCATTAATGTGAATTGTACCCTGGTATGTCTCACTCTGTCAGATTGTTTTCTGTGGGAAGAAAATATAAGCATGGGTACAAGGAAAAAATCTTCATCTCTAGACTGTTAGGATTCTAACTGGGCAGAATAAATGAATGAGAAGATGGAGATCCCCAGAGTCATCCTGGGTAGCTCTGAGAGATTTTTTGGAAATTGGCAGATTATTACACCTCTGCTACCATTTGGAATTATCGACTGTGATTAACTTTTACCTGTATTTTTTCTTGCTTTAACCTCTCAGTAACTCTCATTTCCTTTTCCTAGCTAATAAACGTTTTATCAGTTTACTGTTGACTCTCAGTGTTGTCTTTGCTGTGGGATCTAGGATTCACATTGACCTAGGTGAGTGACTGGTTTCTTGGGACTGGGTATAAGCTGAAATATTTTGTGATTTTTGGTGTAAGTAACCATTCATCACATGGTCCAGCTTGCTTGGATGGCAAGATAGACTGGAGTGTCTAAAAGGACTATTATAAGACTATTGAAGTACTCTGGGAGTTCACATTTGTGAGCTTCCAAAATCTAATTATAGATCATACCACCAGTCTGGCATGTCTGACCTGCTTTTGACAATCTGCCTTGCAGTAGGCACTCCAGACAGTGTGACAGCTGACAAACTTTTGGGTTAGCCAAACGTAGAAAATTAGATTTAATACTAGCCTCGACACTACTAATTGCATGCAGTGTTTTTATTACAACACCTAAATGAACACTACCAATAGCTTCTAGTGAAATGCCAGTTACACTATGAATGAAACTACTGGACCTAACTTTCTGGGCCAAAGTTAGTGGGAACCGCAATGAAGAAAGTACCAAATGTTTGAGGATTGTTGGGAACGGAATGGATGTTAGAACTCCATAGGCCATTTGAGTTAAATGGTGAATGCAGGAGTTGAATGACAAGGAAAAGCTGAATGAAATAAAAATTTTTACTCATGGGAAAATTAACTTTGGATGGAAAGTTACATGTCCAAGCATAGATTTAGATTTATTTTATAAACTTAAGGGAAAAAAGAGATAATAGGTATTAAAATTGAAGGGTACCCATATATAGATGAAAAGTGGAGTTGGTTTGGTCAAATATATAGAGATGGGTCAAAAAAAGAATAACAAACCAGGAAGTGTAGGGATGGCATATTGTACACCAAAACTGGGAATTAGTACATCTAGAAGAATATTCGATTATGTAGCTGTCATGACAGCTGAACTTGTAGCAATAATGCTAGCATTAAATTGGATCTGGGATGTATGCCCAGCAGCAGCAATCATTTTTTCAGATATGATCTCAGGCCTTATGGTGATTAAAAAGGGTGTCTCAATATGTAGAAGCGATTTAATCATTAAAATTATATTTCTAATAACAGAGTTAGTACAGATGGGGATACATGTAGCACTAGGGTGGATCCTATCACATATTGGGATAACAGGGAATGAAAAAGGCAGCCAAAGCAGCTAAAAAAGGTAAGAAATGGAACCCTAGTATTGACAATTTTAAAAAAGGAATGGCAACAAATATGGATTAATGAAAGAAAAGAGGAAGATGACTTTTTCTGGATTGTGCCCTAGAGTTGAGGATTATAACAAACTTCAGGGCCTTGATAGGACTATTGAAGTCCTTTTATTTAAAGTTATTAACTGGCCATTGTGGCTTAAACAAAAATTATTTTCAAATAAATAGACACAAAGATGGACCACGCTCTATAAGGTGGAAAAAAACAATTGATCACCTTTTAGGTGTATTTAAGGGCTTTGATAAAGCAAGGGAAAAGCTTTTGAGGAAACTCAAAAATCGTAAGGTTAAAAAAAATACATTATGTGATACAGTGAAAACATAAGGGAAATGGAGCATTATTAAAAATGCATTGTTACATTACCTAAAAGACACACAGCAGAGCAAGAGGATATAAACCACTACATATTGAGAAATTATAGTCCGTGGCAGCTATAGACTATTCAGTCAAGTCTGCTACACCATAAAAAAGAAAAAAAAAGGAGGGGGTGCAGAGGGGAGCCACTGTAGTCACTTGCCATAGAGGAGGGGAGTTGGTTAGCTACAACGAGTTGTTCTAGGGGGGTATAGGCCCTGAGATTCTGCCATGGACATAGGCTCTAGCAAGAAGCTGAGATGGATGAAGTAGCCAAGGGTAGTAGAGTTTGTGCCTCAATGGTAAACCCAGAGGTGGGCCAGAAGATAGAGAAGAGAGGTGGAAACAGCCCAGGTTAAAAAGCAACAGGGTTGGATCTTTAACAGACAGTGGTTGCTGGGCATAGGGTTCCTGCACTGGAACCCATAGTAGTGGATGGGACCAGGCCCTCCTGCCAGCTAATGGGAAAGTGACACAGACTGGGAAGCGGATTGGGAGACTGAGACTGCCAATATAACATTTGCCAGTGGTCCTTTGTTACATCAGAAGAGGAGGATTATACTGACCTGGCTGAAGGGATGAGTCATGAAGACAGAGCACCCCAAGTCCGGGAGAGAGAGAAAGGCAGTGGGGTGAGTGAACAACAGAAGGGGGTGAGCAAGAGCTAATCCCCATATGTAGCCACTAGGAGGTGCCACAGCAGTGACTGAACCCTGTTACAAGGTGGAAGAGCATAAAATCAACTAGTTTTCTGTCCCTAAATCCATCGCCAAGTAGGCTGATGGGCCCCAGAGAGCAGGCTAGGAGATGGGTGGTTATAGATCATGAACCCTGGACTAGGTGCTTCAATTATAATTAAAGAATTAACAAAAACTACTGAAAATGAACAGATTCAAATCAAATTTTCAAAAGTCTGGGGACACTGGAAATTAGGAAATGGTAACCATTTCGGGTTTTGGCTTAATTCTAATTACAAACTTTGCCTTTATAGTGGTTTGTGTACAGCCCTCTCCCAAGAATACTTCATTCTGTCCAAAGATTTCAAACTATAACTTCTATGTATATGTTAAAAATCATGTTATAAAAGGTCTTAACACTTATGTAAGATATTTATTTTACATGTGACTTGCACAAAGTGCTCTATAATGACTGAGTTGCTTTTCTATAATACTTTTCAAACTATGGCTAAAGAACAGAAAGTCTTTGCCTTACATTCCTGCTGTTCAATTATCCTGACCTGTCTGGTTTTGTGCCTGTGATTAGGCTCAGGGTCAAAATCATTTTGTATTTCTCTTATTTGAAATACAAGTAAATATGAACTTCTCTTTCAGTATCTTGCAATTGGAACTTTCAGATACCAGTGATTCATTTGTAGTATGCTGTGAAATTTCTTAGCTATAATTTTCACTAAATGGGAAATACTTATAGATTTTAAGTAATAGTCCAAGAGTTCACATATCATAGATATTACCTTTATTATGGGTAAGTATGGACATTTTACATTTGCTAAGATTTTTGGTCTGCATTGAGAATTGTCTCTGCTAATTCCAGAATTTGAGAGGTACAAGCATTATTACAGGGTACATACTCTGGAGCCTCATTATCAAGCTATCTGGAGTGGATCATGAATGGGGGTGCCAATCTCAGGGCAGACTGTTACAAATCAAGGCACAAACCCCAAACTAGTTGGGTATTTTATAATTAGATTTCACCAACCAACTATAAAGTGTGAATTCCTCAAGCAATGTAACAGCCTTAGCATGGTGTCATAGACAGTCCTCTTGGGCACTTGAGTCTATTTTGCCACTCAGGCAAGTGTACCTTTGTCATAGATGGTCCCTTACACCAAAAATCACAACAATATTCAGGTTACTCCCAGTCCCCAACGACCAGTCAGTTATCCAAGGTCAAGTGTACCTTAGATCTCTCACCAAAGACAACATTTGTAGCCAATCCTATAATAAGCTAACTAAAGGTTCATTAACTAGGAAAAAATAAATGAGAGTTATTTATAAGCTTAAAGCACAGAAACATACACACACAAATGAGTTACAGACTTAGGTTTCAAAAAATAATAGAAACTGCTGTAATGTGCAGACTCTATATGTCCTTTAGGGCTAAGCAGCTTGGGGATCCCTTGCTTATGCTTAGAAATATTGCCCTCTCCAAATTCCAAGCACCATAGTTATACAGATCCTTCTGATCCAGGATTTTGATTCCCTTCCTTCAGAGTTCATACTGTGATGGGATGAGGGTTTCTGCACATCCCCTGTTCCTGGGTGTGGGAGGAGCAATCAGCAAAGACTTTTGTCCACTGATGTTCCACCCTGGTTTATCCAATGTCTATAGGCCTTCTTCTGTTCAGCACAAAATGACATCTCTTGTGGTAAACTGGTATGTCAAACTTGGTAATGCTTCTCACCAGTATCACACTTGCATTCTGGAAAACAGTGAGCATTGGGGCCACACTCTGCTGTCTGGAAGATCTGAACATTCAAAGAGAAGATATTTAAGGGACTGCAGCCTCAGGGCTTGTCTACAGTTAAAAAGCTACAGCTGCTGTAACGCTTCAGTGTGGACATTACGTACGCTGACGGGAGGGAAGAACTGTTGACCCAGAGATGTCTACATGGGGAATTAGGTCAGCTTAACTACACCTCTCAGGGGTGTGGATTTTTCACCCCAACAAAATGTTCTTGTTTAGAGCAGGCCTTAGTTATCCTCAGTTCATTTTCTCCTATCACAGACAGCAAGGCTCTTTACCACTAATTTGCATCAACATATCTGTATTGTAGTCCTGGGCTCTTCTACATTTCATGGATTCCTGAATTTATGAATCCATTCCATTTATGAGGTTAGTCTGCACCTGGAGCTCAGGTTGTGACTCCTAGTTCTAGGAGACATACCCATGCTAGCTCTGATGGAGCTAGCGTGTTAGAAAGAGAGTGTAGCTGAAGCACCAGCTGTTAACCACTCCAAGTATGCTCCCATCTGAGACCATAGGCAAGTACTTGGGGTGTCTAACATTTCCTACTGCTTGTGCTGCTTCAACTCACTTCGCTCACTAGCTCAGTCACAGCCAGCAGGAGCATGTCTCCTTTAGCTGGGAATCATATCCCCAGCTTAACGTGTGGACCAGCGGTCCTCAAACTGTGAGTCGGGACCCGATAGAGGGTCACAACCCCCTTCTAATAGAGTCACCAGGGCTGACATTAGACTTGCTGGGGCCTGGGGCCGAAGCCCGAGCCCAAGCCAGAGCCCTGGACAACAGGGCTCAGGCTTGTGCTTCAGACCTGGGCTCACGTTACAGCCCCACCCCCTGCTCGAGGTGGCGCGGCTTGGGCGGGTTTAGGCTTTGGTCCCGCCTCATGGGATCATGTTGTCAGAAGGGGGTCACGGTGCAATGAAGTTTGAGAACCCCTGGTGTAGACAAACCCCAAGACTGATAATGGATCTTCTATAATATTGGCTAAGCAGCAAAATGGCCAAGAAGAGAGCATACAAGCCTACTTCACCACATACAAGTGAAGTCAGGAATACTTCATTACTTTTCTGTGTCTTTTTAGAAGTGTTAAGTAATCAGTCACCTTGACTAGCAGTAATAGAAAAACACATCTCAACCAGGGATCTCTGCGCTAAAATCTGGGATAAAATCAGGGTTTAGGAATACAGACTTTACATCCATGTCCAGGAATACATTTCCCCACAAATATTTCCAGGAGATGACAATCTCTGCCGCATTTGGAAGGTGCACAACATGAGAAACTCCTGAATGGAGTCCCTGAACAAAGTGGATAGTCCTATTACAGAATTCAAAAACATGTCTTCTATAGCAGTGTCTCTCAATGACTGGTCTGTGGACTGGTGCCAGTCCCTGAGATCTCCCTGACACAGTTTAGAAAGGCAGAAAGCCAGTCACTGGTATCAAAAAGGTTGAGAAACACTGTTCTATAGTATAACAGTGAGGGGTGGGCATGTACGTACATGCTCACATCATGCTCTATGGTAAAAGAAGGGAGGGTGTGTATATATATCCCTACATTTTACAAGTGGGAGTGGCTAATCTATGCTTATTGCTTCTGTTGCCGAAATGAGCTATCAATGTTTTTGATTGTATGGCAGTTTCCTCACTGGCTATCATGCTTTTTATGCAGAAGATGCTCTCTCCTAACCACCACCAACCACTACCTATACTTTGCCTGCTTTTAGCACAGTTTACCCAGACGATACTAGGTAAATCATATCTTTTACTATAGTTCGAGTCTTCTTTGTCTTACACCAGTTTCTCTCCACAGGCTTCTCTGTAGTTACTGCTGGTTTACCCAAGAGGTAAATCAGACCCTAAATTCTAGACATCTCTCTTAAGGCATGTCTACGCTGCCGTGCAGTTTAGACTATAGGGGTGTAAATAGCCATGCACACCAAAGGGCTGTGCTGTAACTCCCACATGTAGAGCCTGCGGGTGTGAACGAAAAGATTCTTAAAAAGAAAAGGAGTACTTGTGACACCTTAGAGACTAACAAATTTATTTGACCATAAGCTTTCGTGAGCTACAGGTCACTTCATCGGATGCAGTAGCTCACTTCATCGGAGCTGTAGCTCATGAAAGCTTATGCTCAAATAAATTTGTTAGTCTCTAAGGTGCCACCAGCACTCCTTTTCTTTCTGCGAATACAGACTAACACGGCTGCTACTTGGAAAAAAAGATTCTTAGTTTGCATTAATGTAGTTACAGCTACATTAATGCAAACTAGGAACCTTTTAGTTTGCTCCTACAAAATCCATATGGGGGAGTTACAGTGCAACCCTTTGGCACATAGTGCTATTCACACCCCTGTAGTCAGAACTGTGCGGCATAGCTTTGGTTCAGCTGCGTGGAAAGAACAGTTTTATTTGTCTGCTCCTTTCTCAACAAAGGAATCATCCTCAAGGGGTGAGTATGAGTGGCTCACTTTTCCTCTTTTGATACTTTGCTTTTATTTTGTACATTTAACACACATTGTGTCATTGAAACTCACTTTGTTCTTGACAACATCTGTCGTACCCTTCTGTGGAGATCACATTATCTGCTGCCGTTGCTATACAGGTGTGATATTTATTAAGATTAGAGCAATTTATCTTCATTCCTGTGACTATCTGTATGCTGGGTTAGCTGCACATTAACAAGAGTGGGATCAACAAGTAACGGCAACAAGTGTGAAAATGCAGGAGTTTACACTGACATGAACGCAATTTAGTGTTCACACAAAAGGAATGTATAGCTTGCAATTCATATGTGAACCAGATTAGCTGCAAGTTGAGGAGTGCTGTGCAAACCACAATGGAGAGCGTTTACAAAGCTCTTTATGTAGGCCCAGATCTTCACTCTTCCTCAAAAGGCTCTGTGGTTCTGTACAGAGAAGCCAAAAGTTCATGCAGAGAGAACAAACCCTACTGATTGCAGATTCCATCTCTATTAGGGGTTCCTAGCATGACCATGTGCAGCAACATTTAAGGGAAGGAAAGGGTTGAGCTAGAGAATGTCCATGTCCATATATGACAGGTTTCAGAGTAGCAGCCGTGTTAGTCTATATTCACAAAAATAATCCACATATGTCAGAGTGATGGAAACAAAGCCCACTCCAGTCCTGAGGCTATAGTAATGTCTATGTAGCAGCTCTGCTCTGCATCTGAAAGCACGAGGGAAAGAGAGGATGTACATGTACCCCAGTACCCCATGGAATACCTAGAGATATTGTGTTCTAGGACGGGATCTGAGCCATAATCCTCTCTCTCAAACTGCTCCTCTATTCTAGTAAGGTTGTTGCCAGCACAGAGTGCCTGAGGCAAGCAACAGCAAGATTCGTTGCCCGGTATGCATCACCCAATAATCACAACAGGCTGGAGAAGCAGAAAAGTTTATTTGAAGCTTCAATATGGTACAGGGAGATATTCACCTCAAATCCTGTACACAGAGCAGGAAGTTACACAGACTTTTATACATCCTTTCTTCAGCATACTTATCCAATAGCAAGCTGCCCTAAGTATCCATATAGCCAGCCAATCCAGGTACCAGCTAGTTCCCTTTTGCTTTGTACCATCTGTTAAACCATATATATAAAGCTGCTTTGTTCAGCAGTGTTTTACAATATCTGCCCTGTCTGGCCTTGTTTAGTTTCAAACAGTCTGACTTTGCAACATGTTGTTGCAGATCCTCAGCATAACTGCTGCGAGTGCCTCCAAGCGGGGGTGGGCAAGGTCACTTGGGCCTAGTGCGAGGGGGCTTCATCGACACTTGTGGTCTTCCATCCCCTCAAGTTACCTAGTGGCCATGCCCAGTGTCCCCAACAAGGTCATAGTGATAACTGTATACTCTGCCATCTGTAGTGGCTTTAAATATCTCCAGGCTTCCAGAATACCTTTCTTTTTAAAGGTTTTTCTTCATGCACTTAACTATTGGACACTAAGATGTTGCATCTTTTATTTCTAGACTAAATCCCTGATCATTCAATATAATCTACAGTGTGTTTGCTACCCAATCTACAGTACATTTGTTCAAATGGGGCACCCAGTGCCTTAAATTTCAGTTCTAAATGATCTATCTAGATATTAAAGTCATATTTCTGAAATTTGTAGTCCTGTATAATTGATTCTGTAAATTCATGGCTGCCTTTATATTTGTGGTTTCTAAGGGCTCATTTAAAGGGAAAGCATCATCAGTGAGAGTAATTCTAGGTTTGTTAGCTGAGATCTCAGCCCAAAATTATTCACCTTTTTACAAAGTATACTTTTCCCCTCCTCAAATTATTAATATATTTTAAGGTGTTGCAGCAGAATGAAGAACGGTGTGTGGTCCTATTGTGGGTGCTGAAAAGGTATAACTCTTGCACTATGTCAAAGACCGCAGGCCCATCTTAGCCAAGCAAAATGCAAGACAAATAGTTTGGATAATAGTAGCTATTCTCCTAATTAAAGAAATAATATAAGTTAATGAGTTATAATTTGCATACTCTGTAGCTGCATGAAATGAACTGGAAAACATTAATTATTTTACATAATGACTGGCTGACTAAGCCATGATAGTCTGTTGTATTTTAGAACTTAGCCATGTTCAACACACACATACACACACACACCTTAGTGATTATAACCTTTCTACATTATTAATAAAGTTTAAGGAAGATGTACACTACCTGCCACACTCTGCAGACAAAACACAAAACTCCTATTCTTGAGGAAAGAGCTAATCTGCCCCTCTGTCTGCTACTGACTGAAGCCAGGCAAATTCTGGTTTTATAGTCCTGACTTGGATACCTGTGCAATATGAGTGTAGATTGACTCCTCGGCCACAACATCCCATACCTCAGAACTGGCCATGATCTCTGTCGAGCCTTAGAGAATTTTAGGGAATTTTTCCAGGATTGTTTTAACACCACTGCAGCTCCAGTGGTACTAAGAACAATGGGCCTGCTACTATAAAACATGTGCAGATGATTTTATCAACATACAGTATCATCTAATCCAGCTCAGAGTAGATGTAGATCACATTATGATCAAAATGCCTGTGCCTAGAGTACGTCAGCAGTCCTAACCACTCCTAGGACCGGTGGAGCTACAACAGCAATAAAACAATTGTGGGAGAATTCACTAAAATCCTCAGAAGGGAAGGCTGAAGAGATCCCTTCCTCCCCTTCTTCTTCAGCATGGTACTTTTCCATTTCTTTCTTTTTTTAAAAAAGCACACTGAAAACTGTAGGCAATAGATGTCAAAGAGATGAAATCTTATAAGTATCTAAATTAATCACGGATAAAGGCCCATCCTTGTTAATGAGGCGCCCTGTTCTAATATTGTATTAAAACTGCTTTGTGTACATTTTGCTAATTGCCTAAAGCTTGGGATAGGCATAGTGTACAAATCTGAATGAATGAATCAATGGCTAAAATAAATTTTAATTCCCTTCAGTTTTAATAAGATTCAGAGATCCTAGTGTAGCTTCCAAGTTTTAACTGATGCGTTTGTCAATATTCAGAATAACAGGAACTCATTAAAATGTTCTATGTTTTAATAGTCAATGTATGCCATGACTGAAACAGCCTCTTATCTCAGTTCTGAAATCCTGCTCCCCCAGCTTCTCCCCTCCCCCCATGAAACTACCAACAGAAATAAACCCATATGGACAAAGGTTAGGGTTGGGGTCCAGCGGAAGGCCTGCTATGCAGGACATGCAGTAAAGATCAAATCTTCCAACTTGTTTTCTTCTGGGTTTATATATATATATGCAATCAGTATATAAAGTCACCATTTCTCATATGTCCCCTGTTGTTCGGCTGACAGAGCAACAGGAGAAGTTAGAGAAAGTAAGCAGATGCCAATTCCCTGTAACATCTGTCACAGGCAGTTTTCTAAGGATGGCAAAAGCCCTGTTGTAAATTGTAGAGCGTTTTGCACTCCAAACTCAGGCAGGTGATGCAACCAGCCTGTTGGCGGATTGCACAGATGGCCAGAGACACTACTAGCCCACCAAGGACCTTCTTTGTCATCAGGTACAACTAAGAGGTAAGGGCACTGGCCAAAACCCCACCATAGTTCCCCACCCCATTTTCTTTATACCAAGATCTATGAGGCCTATAAGGTGGGAGAGGTTCATAGTTGTGAGGAATGTGTTTATGGGGGCGGGACATTTATATGTGGGAAGGGTTGTTGTGGTTTTTTGTTTGTTTGTTTGTTTGTTGCTGTGCAACACTAAAATATTTCAGCAACTTTCCAAAAAATGTATTTTTCCGATATAGGGAAAATGTACTTTTCTCACTTTTTGAGTGGTATATGCAAGTAATTTTCACTTACCTCTATCTGCTAATATAGCTTAATTCCATTTCACACTGGTCCTATCTTAATTCTTATTGACTAAAATTCCAAAGATCCTGAAAGACTGATATATCAGAGTCACATTTGCTGCAAATCTGTTAACTTAGGTTTGATTTTCTCTTAATTTGCCAAAATAGAACACAGTCTTTCAATGAACAATTGGGTTTGCCACATGCTTTTCAGTGATAGTCCAAGGCTGCCCTGCAGAGTTGAGGGCATCATTTCCATGCATCCTTTCCAGGACTGAAGGATGAGAGGGTCAGGGGGAAATCTTTTTCTAAAACTCTAGTGGGGAAAATGAAAGCTTCATTATGACAGAGTGTAGATCTGAGTTTGTTAAGTGTAAATGGAATGATTACATTGTATTTGGAGGGGAGATTGTAATATCACTGAGCTGCTGTTTAAAGCTTTTGGTTTATTAAGTTTCCAAGAGCCACTACTACAGTTCGCAGTATCAGCAAAGACCTTACAGACTGAATGGGTATAGAGATTGAAAATGCTTCTTATCTCAAGAGGTGGCCTTCTGGTCTGTTGTTGTTCCACATTGGTCAATGTGCTGCCACTGCTGTATGTATTCAATGGACAATGAGAGGCCTTTGATGTCAAGAGCTCCTAGAAGCTTTCAAGAGCAATAACATTTCCTTAAAGGCAATCTAAAAAGTGGTTGAGTGAAATGACTTATTCAGATGCATTGTTACTAGAAACTTACTTCTGCATATTGTGTTTTTCTCTATTGCCTTTACACTAAAAATAAGATTCTAAGACAAGATTGCATGAACTTCAGCTGAGTTAGGCTGTACTCTCTCTGGGTATGTCTACACTACGGAATAAGGTCAAATTTATAGAAGTCGTTTTTTTAGAAATCGGTTTTATATATTGGAGTGTGTGTGTCCCCACAGAAAATGCTCTGAGTGCATTAAGTGCATTAACTCGGTGGAGCGCTTCCACAGTACTGAGGCAAGCGTCAACTTCCGGAGTGTTGCATGGTGGGTAGCTATCCCACAGTTCCCGCAGTCTCCGCTGCCCATTGAAATTCTGGGTTGAGATCCCAATTCCTGATGGGGCTAAAACATTGTCACAGGTGGTTCTGGGTACATATCGTCAGACCCCCGTTCCCTCCCTCCCTCCATGAAAGCAAGGGCAGACAATCGTTTTGCGCCTTTTTTCCTGAGTTACCTGTGCAGACGCCATACCACGGCAACCATGGAGCCCGCTCAGGTAACCATCACCCTATGTCTCCTGGGTGCTGGCAGACGTGGTACTGCATTGCTACACAGCAGCAGCAACCCATTTCCTTGTGACAGCAGACGGTACAGTACGACTGGTAGCCACCATCGTCATGTCCGAGGTGCTCCTGGCCACGTCGGCCAGGAGCGCCTGGGCAGACATGGGCGCAGGGACTAAATTTGGAGTGACTTGACCAGGTCATTCTCTTTAGTCCTGCAGTCAGTCCTATTGAACCGTCTTATGGTGAGCAGGCAGGCAATACGGATTGCTAGCAGTTGTACTGTACCATCTTCTGCCGGACAGGCAAGAGATGAGGATGGCTAGCAGTCGAATTGCACCATCTTCTGCCAAGCAGCCATGAGATGTGGATGGCATGCAGTCCTTCTGCACCGTCTGCTGCCAGCCAAAGATGTAAAAGATAGATGGAGTGGATCAAAACAAGAAATAGACCAGATTTGTTTTGTACTCATTTGCTTCCCCCGCCCCGTCTATGGGACTCATTCCTCTAGGTCACACTGCAGTCACTCACAGAGAAGGTGCAGCAAGGTAAATCTAGCCATGTATCAATCAGAGGCCAGACTAACCTCCTTGTTCCAATAAGATCAAGAACTTAGGTGCATCATTTCTTATTGGAACCCTCCGTGAAGTCCTGCCTGAAATACTCCTTGATGTAAAGCCACCCCCTTTGTTGATTTTAATTCCCTGTAAGCCAACCCTGTAAGCCATGTCGTCAGTCGCCCCTCCCTCCGTCAGAGTAATGGCAGACAATCGTTCCGCACCATTTTTCTGTGCGGACGCCATACCAAGGCAAACATGGAGGCCGCTCAGCTCACTTTGGCAATTAGGAGCACATTAAACACCACACGCATTATCCAGCAGTATATGCAGCACCAGAACCTGGAAGAGCTATACTGGGCGAGGAGGCGACGTCAGCGCAGTCACGTGAGTAATCAGGACATGGTCACAGATTTCTCTGAAAGCATGGGCCCTGCCAATGCATGCATCATGGTGCTAATGGGGCAGGTTCATGCTGTGGAATGCCGATTCTGGGCTCGGGAAACAAGCACAGACTGGTGGGACCGCATAGTGTTGCAGGTCTGGGACGATTCCCGGTGGCTGCGAAACTTTCGCATGGGTAAGGGCACTTTCATGGAACTTTGTGACGTGCTTTCCCCTGCCCTGAAGCGCATGAATACCAAGATGAGAGCAGCCCTCACAGTTGAGAAGCAAGTGGCGATAGCCCTGTGGAAGCTTGCAATGCCAGACAGCTACTGGTCAGTTGGGAATCAATTTGGAGTGGGCAAATCTACTGTGGGGCTGCTGCGATGCAAGTAGCCCATGCAATCAAAGATTTGCTGATATCAAGGGTAGTGACCCTGGGAAATGTGCAGGTCATAGTGGATGGCTTTGTTGCAATGGGATTCCCTAACTGTGGTGGGGCCATAGTCGGAACCCATATCCCTAACTTGGCACCCAAGCACCAAGCCGCCGAGTACATAAACCGCAAGGGGTACTTTTCAATAGTTCTGCAAGCCCTGGTGGATCACAAGGGACGTTTCACCAACATCAACATGGGATGGCCGGGAAAGGTACATGACGCTCACATCTTCAGGAACTCTGGTCTGTTTCAAAAGCTGCAGGAAGGGACTTTATTCCCAGACCAGAAAATAACTGTTGGGGATGTTGAAATGCCTATAGTTAACCTTGGGGACCCAGCCTACCCCTTAATGCCATAGCTCATGAAGCCGTACACAGGCAGCCTGGACAGTAGTCAGGAGCTGTTCAACTACAGGCTGAGCAAGTGCAGAATGGTGGTAGAATGTGCATTTGGACATTTAAAGGTGCGCTGGCGCAGTTTACTGACTCGCTTCGACCTCAGCAAAACCAATATTCCCACTGTTATTACTGCTTGCTGTGTGCTCCACAATATCTGTGAGAGTAAGGGGGAGATGTTTATGGCGGGGTGGCAGGTTGAGGCAAATTGCCTGGCTGCTGGTTACGCGCAGCCAGACACCAGGGCGGTTAGAAGAGCACAGGAGGGCGCGGTACGCATCAGAGAAGCTTTGAAAACCAGTTTCATGACTGACCAGGCTACGGTGTGAAAATTCTCTTTGTTTCTCCTTGATGAAACCCTCTGCCCCTTGGTTCACTCTACTTCCCTGAAAGCTAACCACCCTCTCCTCCTCCCTTTAATCATTGCTTGCAGAGGCAATAAAGTCATTGTTGCTTCACATTCATGCATTCTTTATTCATTCATCACACAAATAGGGGGATGACTACCAAGGTAGCCCAGGAGGGGTGGTGGAGGAGGGAAGGAAAATGCCACACAACACTTTAAAAGTTTACAACTTTAAAATTTATTGAATGCCAGCCTTTTTTTTGGGGGGGCAATCCTCTGTGGTGGAGTGGCTGGTTGGCCGGTGGCCCCCCCACCGCGTTCTTCAGCGTCTGGGTGTGGAGGCTATGGAACTTGGGGAGGAGGGTGGTTGGTTACACAGGGTCTGTAGTGGCAGTCTGTGCTCCAGCTGCCTTTGCTGCAGTTCAACCATACACTAGACCATACTGGTTTGGTCCTCCAGCAGCCTCAGCATTGAATCCTGCCTCCTCTCATCACGCTGCCGCCACATTTGAGCTTCAGCCCTGTCTTCAGCCTGCCACTTACTCTCTTCAGCCTGCCACTTACTCTCTTCAGCCCGCCACCTCTCCTTCCAGTCATTTTGTGCTTTCCTGCACTCTGACATTATTTGCCTCCACGCATTCGTCTGTGCTCTGTCAGTGTGGGAGGACAGCATGAGCTCAGAGAACATTTCATCATGAGTGCGTTTTTTTTTCCTTTCTAATCTTCACTATCCTCTAGGAAGGAGAAGATCCTGTGATCATTGAAACACATGCAGCTGGTGGAGAAAAAAAAAGGGACAGCGGTATTTAAAAAGACACATTTTATAAAACAGTGGCTACAGTCTTTCAGGGTAAACCTTGCTCTTAACATTACATACATAGTACATGTGCTTTCGTTACAAGGTCGCATTTTGCCTCCCCCCCACTGCGTGGCTACCCCCTCAACCCTCCTCCCTCCCTGTGGCTAATAGCGGGGAACATTTCTGTTCAGCCGCAGGCAAACAGCTCAGCAGGAACGGGATCCTCTGAATGTCCCCTGAAGAAAAGCACCCTATTTCAACCAGGAGACCATGAATGATATCTTACTCTCCTGAGGATAACACAGAGAGATGAAGAACGGATGTTGTTTGAATGCCAGCAAACATACACTGCAATGCTTTGTTGTACAATGATTCCCGAGTACGTGTTACTGGCCTGGAGTGGTAAAGTGTCCTACCATGAAGGACGCAAGAAGGCTGCCCTCCCCAGAAACCTTTTGCAAAGGCTTTGGGAGTACATCCAGGAGAGCCGCGAATGCCAGGGCAAATGAATCCTTTCACATGCTTGCTTTTAAACCATGTATAGTATTTTAAAAGGTACACTCACCGGAGGTCCCTTCTCCACCTGCCGGGTCCAGGAGGCAGCCTTGGGTGGGTTTGGAGGCTAATGGCTCCAGGTCCAGGGTGAGAAACAGTTCCTGGCTGTTGGGAAAACCGGTTTCTCCACTTGCTTGCTGTGAGCTCTCTACAACCTCATCATCATCATCTTCTTCTTCATCCCCAAAACCTGCTTCCGTGTTGCCTCCATCTCCATTGAAGGAGTCAAACAACATGGCTGGGGTAGTGGTGGTTGAACCCCCTAAAATGACATGCAGCTCATCATAGAAGCGGCATGTTTGGGGCTCTGACCCGGAGTGGCCGTTTGCCCCTCTGGTTTTCTGGTAGGCTTGCCTCAGCTCCTTAAATTTCTCGCGGCAATGCTTCGGATCCTTGATATGGCCTCTGTCCTTCATGCCCTGGGAGATTTTGACAAAGGTTTTGGTATTTCGAAAACTGGAACAGAGTTCTGATAGCACGGATTCCTCGCCCCATACAGTGATCAGATCCCGTACCTCCCGTTTAGTCCATGCTGGAGCTCTTTTGCGATTCTGGGACTCCATCATGGTCACCTCTGCTGATGAGCTCTGCATGGTCACCTGCAGCTTGCCACGCTGGCCCAACAGGAAATGAGATTCAAAAGTTCACAGTTCTTTTCCTGTCTACCTGGCCAGTGCATCTGAGTTGAGAGTGCTGTCCAGACTGGTCACAATGGAGCACTCTGGGATAGCTCCCGGAGGCCAATACCGTCGAATTGTGTCCACAGTACCCCAAATTCGACCCGGCAAGGCCGATTTAAGCGCTAATCCACTTGTCAGGGGTGGAGTATGGAAATCAAATTTAAGACCCCTTTAAGTTGAACTAAAGGGCTTCATCGTGTGGACGGGTGCAGGTTTACATCGATTTAATGCTGCTAAATTCGACCTAAAGTCCTAGTGTAGACCAGGGCTCTGACACCAGAATTACAGTGGAAACACTTAAGAAGTTAATTGCAGCTGTACACTGGTTCCAGCAATGTCCTGCATTTTACATACCAGGGATATTGCTACTATGAGTAATCTCTTTAAAACAGGAACTAATGTTTTAAGTGCACCCACTGTGTATGTATGCCTCTACAGGATGTTTAGGAGAAGGAAAAGGGGACACATGTTGAACTAGGAACACTGAGAGAACATAAGCAATAGCAGCAAAACTCCTAAAGGATCCAACACTCCCACAGGGTCCCAGCATCTGTGATCAGAACAGGCACTTTCAGATATTCCTGAATCAAGAAAGCCATCCACATTTAAATTAGTATGAAGCAGACGAACCACAGCAGGGGGTTATAACACTAACACCTGATTAAATAGTGTTGTGGGGGAAAGGGGAAAACAGATTTGTGAATAAATATACCTAGTTTGCTCGGTTGCTACTTGTGAGATCATATTATTTATTTTTCTTCACAAGGTGTGGACAACTACTGGATAGTCATTAACGTTTTTGCAAATCCTTAAAGTTTCACAAATCCTACCATGAATAGTTATCTGAAAATTACCACTGGAAATGTGTTATTCATTCACATATTGCTCTCCTGTTTAAAAAAAAAAATCACTCATTGAATCAGGGAGCAGAAAAAATATGATTTGACTTACGTGACCAATGAATAGCTAAAATCAACAATTTGCTAAAACCCAGAAGCTGAATTTTGAGTATGCCATCGATTTAGTAAATAATTAATAATTAATGAATCAATCCATAAATATATTAAAAAATATATATTTACACACGTTAGGATTGTTTCACAAACAGCTCAAACAGTTTAAGTTTGCAATAAACATTGTTTATTATTGCAAACAAAATCAATCAATTTTAGATTTTATTATTTAATAGAAAGAGTAATCTTAAAATATTGCAATAATCAACTCACAGGATACAACATTTGAAAGGTACATAAATCCTCATATTGTAGGGCAAAATAAGCCATTGATTGAAAGGATTAAGAATTAACTTTCCTTATGCCTATAGTATCCATAATTGCCCATGTCTTTCTTTCACTTCCCTGTGAAACATCTGGTAGCAGCTACTGTAAGAACAGGATATTAGTTTAACTGGACAATCCAGTGTGGCCATATCTATGTTCCTATGAGTATTCATGCTCTCTGTGTGTGTGCGGTAGGGGGGAACAATGGCAGTCATTGCCTCTCCATATCATATTTGCTGGATACTTACACTTATGCAAAGATAGATCTCCAACCTGTACTGATCATACTCTGTCCTTTATTCCAGATTATGTGGGGGGTGGTATGGAGACCTTTTCTATAGCATTGGGGGGGGGGTCTATACAGGTGCCCCTGCATGGACACTCCGCAAGCAAACACTCAGTGTGACTCTATTGTGGAGGATGAAGTAGTGTAATGGGCCAGTATTCCATGAGTGAATTTTACTCTAATGGCCTGGACTCCTTCTGGATTTTTTTGTTTTTCGTTTTTGTTATTTTATTTAATTTTATGTATTTATATATGTATACTGGGGCTTTTATGTTGATCTGCTCAGGCTTGGTTTGGCTTCATAAAATTTGTCCCAAGTTGTGAGAAGGATCTGATTAAAAAGTATCCCTAAGGGTGCAACTTCATAGTTAAACATTTTAAGATAAACCTTTACCCTCAGCTGAATAGTCACTTATTTCCTTTTCTTTTCACTTGTGCAAACAGCTGTGACCAATCTTTTTTTTTTTTCTTTTATCATTAACCTACAGATTAAGAATGAGCATTTTATGATTGGTCTAATTATTCCGCAGTCCTGCCTTGAGTGCAGGGAACTGGATTAGATGACCTCTCAAGGCCTCTTCCAGTCCTACACTTCTATGATTCTATGGTTTTTCCTGAGAGCAATAAATATTAGCAGCAAAACTCTTCCTAGAAGAGGTTCTGATTGATTGTCACTAAAAAACAATTTTATGTTACATTGTAGTCCTCAGAAAAATCTTTAACCTTTTACTCACTTGTATAGGCTCTCAGTTTTGTTGCACTCAGTTTTCTTAATTTATTAAGTAGTGCCTGCAACATCTCTTCAGAGTTTCATTACAATTTAATGTGGAAAAATTTCTTTGTTTTCTATTGTCTGAAAGGTTACATATACATACCTGCCTTTCCTTGGATAACCACATGGTAATATGTAATGAGATCTGAGAGGAGGCTTATGATTTCATAAGTTCAAGGTAATATTTTCATGTCTGTATGTTCATGACACAAATTCTCATGCACACAAGATGACATTCAGTTCAGAAGATAGACAGGGATGAACTTTTTTTTCAAATGCCAAGCAATGCTGACATAGTGAAGATATATTAATTCAATATTTTACATAGCTTATGTGTTTTGACTATAATATCCATAAACCAGTCTGTCTTTGTTATTAGCCCTTGAATGCTTACTAAATAGTATACTCGAAAAAGATGACATATTCATAAAATATTTCTTCTAAATAACTTTCTAGTACAATAATATAATTATATTTTAAACATCTAAATGTTATACAATACATTGCATGCATTTTTAATAGAGTGGTGATTTTTAATTGTATATTCTTCTACTATGTGATAAGTGAGCAAAATCAAATATTTGTGAACTTTTATTTATTTTGGTTGAATTTCTCATATTTATATTTCATTAATATTACCATGATTTTTCTAAAATTGTCAGTTGCTTATGGCAAAGTTAACTGAAAATTAGTAGAAATGCTTCTTTTTTTTCCACAGAGAAAATGAAAAATCAAAATGCATTATCTTCCAGGGAGGCTCTAAGAGATGCAGAAGGAGGTGTGGTCAGAAAATTTTCACTCTAATATTTAGGAAAAAATGTGAATTTTGATGAATTTTTTTGCAGAAAAATATTTTGAAACAAAAAACGTAAGTTTGGGAAACTTTCATTTCAAAATATTTTGATTTCCCCCCTATTTTTACATGATTTTATGACAGGTCCTCAATAATGACACATTCTCAAACTTTCATTACAAGACAAACAGGAGACACTTTGATCTAGAAAAGAAGAGATGTTTCAATCAGCATTAAGTAGTAGCTGCCCTTAATGATTTGTATAATATAATAAAATAGCATAATATGCATAATTTGTATAATATAATAAAATAGCATAATACTACCAACATGTCATGAAATAATGTAAAAATAATAAAATCTAAAATGAAAAACCCCATAAAATAAATTTGAAATGGAATTTTGAAATTCTATACAGATTTCCCAGAATTTCTATTTCATGGTCATTTTTTGAAAACACTTTTTTTTGTTGGTGGTGGTGGATGGGTTTTTTTGTGTATGTTTGTTTGTTTTGTTCAACTTTGGAACAAAAACAAATATAAAAATAATGTGAAATGGAAATTCTGTGTTTTGATCATAATGCCTTACCAAGATTTGTCACATTGGCTGAATGTTAATACTTTGGATACTTTTCAGTCTGTAGATTGCTTTTACTTCCTTAATTTCCTAAATATTCCTTTCTTCCCTATCTACAAAAAACAAACAAACAAAAAAAACCCCACTAAATTCATGCTTGATGTTATTTAACTTCCATAAGGGACGTTAAACCACCCATGAAACTGACCCATTGAGGGCCCGATCTAACAACCACTGCAGTCAATGAACATATTTCCATTGACTTCAATGGGAGTTGGAAAAGGCAGTATTTCTGGGCTAGCCTGTAAATTTGAAAAAGTGATGAAAATGGAGGACTTCCCTCTTTCCCCCCAAATATTTTGAATGATCATATCCAGTGGCTATTATATGTGGAAACAAACTGACTCCAAAAGGGAAATTGATTGTCACAAAAAAACACTTCTTCCTCTTAAAGTTCTGTACAATTACTGTCATGTGATCCTCTCCACTGGAAATTCTGTGAATACAATCTCATGAACTTTTAGAACAATTATTAAACTTTTCTGTCAGTCTAATGAAAGACTAAAAACATTGGGTGAAATCTTCATCCCACTGACTGGCGAAACTTTGGCTTCTATAGAGCTAGGATTTCACCCATTGTAACTGACTGATAGGTAAAGTCCTAGCACTATCAAGTGTCAATCACCAGAGTATATACAGACACAGTCGTCTTGTCCTTCTGCATTACTCTAGGAGGAAAAATGAAGGATGTACAGTGAAAATGATACACCATAATCCTGTATGTTGTACAGTTAGTGTAGTATTATAAAATAGAAGCAAAAAGATCTTGACTGTTAGGAATTTCACACTGATAATAGGCTAAGAGAGTGGAATTATCTGGGCCTCAAACAGAAATGAGATCCAAATAGTCACAACTCCGTAAAGCCTCACAATGAAATCAGTGTGGCCCCGCATGGACACAAGGGTTAGACCACGTAGATCAGAATGATGGATCAGAGACCTAGGTAGGAAATCATGAAAAAGCTGGGTAAGGATGCTTATGAATCCTTTTAATATCTTTAAATATATGTATAGTGGTATAAGCTGACCCACTGGATGGACAAAAACAATTCAATCTGCCTATTAGAAACCAAATGTAAATAGTAATCATTGAAGACAAGAGATGCTTCCATTAATTTCAGGGGTTATTTGTGTATTCAGGTAAGAGTCAGAGAGAAGGGTCATTGGTGGAGTAAGAAGCCCTTTCAGAACCTAGTTATCTGAAAAAAAAATGTGAGATGTCATTCAGATACACAGAAGGGTCAAGGATGGAGCTGTTTCTCAACAGTTTATTCATCACTCAAGCTCCTCCTCTTGTGAGTCTGAAAGCCAATGTCCGTATAGGTAACATTTACCCAACAAAGATCAGACTCAGCTTAAACATGCAAAACTCCTATTTCCTATGCAGATGTAACCCATGCAATATATTATCTTTAACAACATTTCACCGTCTCTTTCAATAATATTTAAATAGGAATTGGGGTGGTGGGGTAGTAAGGAATAAAAGAAATAGCCCCCAAAGCATGTCACAGCAAATGAAATTGACCTCTAATCTTCAGATCTTCTATCTGCTGTGTTATACAAGTTTCTTCTTCTATAGGTGAACCTGAGGAATTCTCCCTCGGGTGATGAAAGGTTTCATTTAATCATTTTTTGAAATATTTCTCACAGCTCAAATGCTAAGCCATTGTTTTTACTTGAAATTTGAAAGATATTTAAGCAAAAGGAACATCTTACCTTAAAAGACTGCATCTGTCCAAATTCTGTCATCATTGAATTCAGGGGGTTGCATGGGTGTTAATGAGGGTAGAATATGCCCAAACGGTAAAGGAGACCTATATCTTATAAAATTATCCACAACTATTTTCTTAAAGAAAAAAAGTTGAAATCACTTTGACTCCAGTCCTACAAATTAATTATATGTAGGTGTCACGGGCACAGCAATCTGTCTGCACACAGTAAATTTCAAGGCTGTGGTCTTTAAACATTTTTGCATTCCTTTTGTGGACCCTTTCCAGGAATATTCTAATGAAAAAGTGTAGTGATAGAAGTGTTTGGGCAAACAGTGAATTATCCTACTGGAATACTGTGGCCAGTTTTGGTGCCCACAATTCAAGAAGGATGCTAATAAATTGGACAAGGTTGAAGAAGAGGACCGAGAATAAGCAAGGAGTTGGAAAACATACCATATAGTAATGTACTGAAAGAGTTCAATCTATTTAGTTTAACAAAGAGTTGGGTAAGAGATGATTTGATCACAGACTATGAGTACCTTCATGAGAAACAAACAAAAAAATGATAATGGATTCTTCGCTCTGGCAGACAAAGGCATAACAAGATTTAATGTCTGGAAGTGGAAGCTAGACAAGTTTGAACTGGAAATAAGGTTCAAAGTTTTAACACTGAGGAGAATTAACTGTTGGGACAATTTACCAAGGGTTGTGGTGAATTCTTCATTACTTATCAATTTTTAAATCAAAATTGTATGTTTTTTTCTAAATGATATGCTCTATTTTAAATAGGAATTAACTCAGGGACATTCTATGGCTTGTGTTATATAGGAAGACAGACTAAATGATCATTGGTCCCTTCTCCTTTTAAAATTTGAAATATATTAATTAAGAGAATAATAGGAAATATTTGCATAAAGTGAATGATGAATTTATAAATACACAAATCATAGAAATGCAGGTCTGGAAGGGACCTCAAGAGGACATGTATTCACACTGGAAGCCTGATTCTAAGAGTGATACTGATCTACAATCTAACAATTTTTAGAAAATCATAAAGTTCTCACACAAATTTTGCAACCAGAGAAAGTGGATACATTCAGCCACTAAATTATTCACTCGAAATTATTTGCTCAGCTCTATTGGTAAGCCATGCTTACTACGAGTAGCATTTGTGAGCACTCTAGGAAACTTATAAATTACTTGAGCTCTATATAAAATGCATGAATTCATTCTCTTTCTCCCCTCCTCCCCATCAAAACTCATTCCTGTTCATTGACAGGAGACTTTTGATTTATACATTGACTAACTAATGTAAAACTCTTGAAAGGATATACTCCTGTAGGTATAGATATGCATTATACCTGAAATATGTCTCTTTGCATTCCTGTATATTATTTATAAAACTCACTTAAAGAGACAGAGTTTATAATTCAAAAGAATGTAGTTAGAAGAGGAATATCCCAAACTTCATATTCTGTTTTAATCTTTCTGACATGATCCTACTCTGGAAAGATCTCAATCAAATTTAGGGTTGATTGAGCTGGCTTGGATTAGATAAGAACAAGAGGCCAGATCTTTACCTGGTGTTAGTTGGCATAACAGGATAGAGGTCAATAGAACTATATTGAGCTACAGTAGTTGAGAAACTGTCCCCATAGCTGTTTTTTATTAGGATTATATTTGTTTCCATTTTGCTGTGCCTTTACTACTTGTCTCTGGCCAGACAGGAAGCTGAATGGGGCGGGGGGGATCCACAGAGGAATAGGTGCTGTTTTTCCACTGGAAATTTTCCAGACCAACTGGAAGGAGAAAGTACCAATAATCTCATAAAAGTTATATATGCACAAGATACAGATAGATGTGATGTGGTTCGCATAAGCAATCAAACTTTATGAACCTCTTTTGAGATTCACTCATGATCTGGGTTCCCCAAATTTATATTGATTATCCACTTCTTTATAGATAGATTGTTTTGTGGCTCCAGTCACATTTCATTCATAATTTTCCTGACCTATTCACCTTGCAATATTGCCCCATATGTAACTGCAGCAATTACTTATATGAAAAGTGGTTACTAATAAAATATTGTATCCTGGTGGGATTGTGCAGCAGTTCAAGATATCACTTAAAAACTCTGGGCCTGAGTCTTCTGATCACTTATACCAGTTTTATATCAGTTTCAGCTGGTTTTTCCTCATCTACAGCAGTGTAAGTAAAAGGAGGATCAAGCCCACTGACTCTTAATTCAAATAATTTTTGTTTTTTATTTCCTTCTATTTCAAAGGACAGTGATTTTTCCTCCTTTTAACACTCCCAATGGTTTGTAGCAATTTTATATGGAATATTTTAAATTGTTACACCCTCTCTTGGTTTTATATTCCTGTAGGCAGAAATACAGGTGAGTGATAACTCCCTGTATAAAATGAAGTTCTACGTACCACAGCTGTATTCCAGGCATGTGTCATTCAAGAAGATATGAATCTGTAAATGTACTTGAGACTCTTGATTGGTTTATGCTGGGATGTCTGGATATCTGTTACTTACACATTTTATGATACTGTGCTCATTCTCATTTCATTTTTGCAGATATCACTCCTAAGAGATGTCATTGTAGTTTTTATAGGTCACATGAAAATAAATGAATGAGCACTATTACAATTAAAATTACTTCCCATAAATCAGATCTATTAAAAAAAAGTCTGGTTACAAATGAATACTTCCAGTGAATTCTTCTGAATCCAGACTTAGTAGGTGTAATGGACATATTACTGGTTATTTCATTTGTCAAATTAAAAACATGAAACTGAGAACATGATGGAAAAATGCAAATGTGGGATAAATATTTAACAAAGTAATTCAATTGACTAAAACTTTAAAGAAATTGAAAATAAAGTACTTTTCCTTTTGCATAATTTATAGCAGAACTTCACTTTTTTTCAAAATAATTCAAAATAATCTCTGCAAATCTATGGACTTCATCCAGATTAAAAGTATTATGTATATAATGCTGTTTTGGTTTTAAAGACCTTTTTTTGTTAATGATTTTCTAATCAATGGACATAGAGTGAAAGCAAAGATTTTTTAAATGTTTTTACAGCCTTCTATAAAGCTCCCCTGGTTTTCTGTAAATGCGGCAGAGATCATGGTCTGATGCTGCTGTCTCATTCTCTTTGTTAAAGATATGTTTTTTCAGGCATGAGAGTGTTTCTTAAGTGAGACAAAAATTAGGAAACTAGACTCCTAACTGCTTCTGAATCGGGGGAGTGTGTGTGTGGGGGAAATAGCACCTTGCTTTTCATCAAAAATATCTAGGGGCCTGATACAACAAACATTGAAGCCAGTAGAAAAACTCTCATTAGATTCATAGGGTGAATTGTTGGGTCCTAGATGAAAAGTATTGAGAGGCAAGGAACTGGAGGAGGGAAACTGCAAATTCAACAGCAGCCCTGAGTCATAAACCGTTCATTAATTTGGGTGGATTTTGTGAATGCAAAAGAACTCAAACCCATTCTGATTTGGGGTGGGTTGTGGGATTTTTGAGAATGTTTCATGCATGCATTATAGAAAGCTTATGCTAATTATTGCCTTAGAACTTGCAGGTGAGTCAGATTTATTTTAAAGAAAATGTTGGACTTTTTCACTTTCACCCCCTAGCTGTTTCCTCAACTTTCTGAGTCAGCAAGTTGTCCTCATAGAATCTGCAGGGCATATTATGTTTTGCTGTAATAGACTTCCAACAGATATCAGAAAAGTTAAATTCCCCCATTAATATTAGCTCACGTATGTAAGCTAATCTTGTTACCTGCTTGAAGAATGACTCATCCACTTCCTCTTCCTGATTTGATGGTCTATAATAGACCCCCAAAATAACATTACTACTGTTCTTTTCCATTTTTAGCTTCATCCAGAGACTCTCAGTAGGTCGGCTGCACTCATCTTCTTGGACCATGAAGCAAATGCACACATTCTTGACATACAGTGCAACACTGCCTCCTTTTTCCCCATACCTATCCTTTTGGGAAAAATCTATACTCCTCTATGCTGGTACTCCAGTCAGGGAAGTTGTTCCACCAAGTCTCTGTAATGCCAATTAAGTCATAATTTTCCTCATATACTAGGACCGCAAGTTTATCCTGCTCGTTCCCCATACTCCTTGCCTTTGTATACAGGCATCAAAAACATTTCGCAGACTACCCTGTTGCTTTTCTTCTTGCCTTTTTAATGCATTTGTGATTTCTTGTCCCTTCTCCAGAAATTAGCCCTTTCCTCTTCATTACTTGAGCCAAGATGCACATTGGCTGGATTTTTGTCACCATCCTCTATTGGACCTAGTTTAAAACTCTCCTTATCAGGTCAGCCAGATGATGTCCAAAGATGCTCGTCCCAGAATGTGACAGATGGAGCCCCTCCCAGCAGAGTAATCCTCTTTCCTGGAACATCAGCTCATTTTCAAAGAAGCTAAAGCCCACTCGCCAACACCATTCACTTCCATGATTCAAAGAACCATGCCTGAGCATTTTCCTTCAATAGGGAGTAAGGACAAAAACATGAATTGCATTTCAAAATCCTTCATCCTTCTTCCCAGAACCACATAGTCTGCAGTGATCTGCTCAAGGTCATTCTCAGCAGTATTGTTGATGCCCACATGGATAAGTAGGGTAGCAGTCTAAGGGCTTGATGAGTCTCAGCAGACTCTCATTCACATTGTGAATTCTAGATTTTGGCAAGCAGCACGCTTCTCGGGATTCCCAGTCCAGATGGCAGATGGATGACTCTGTCCCCCTTAGGAGGGAGTCGCCGACCAGCCCCCTTCTCCTCCTCACCGGAGTGGTGGTTATAGAACACCCATCCCTAGGACAATGGATCCCATGCCTTCTGGTCAATGGGGTCTCTTTCGAATCCTTTACCTCAGATGACTTTTCCCAGGCATTCTGAGCAGTAATGTGCAGAGAGCCCGAAAGTGGTTGCTTATTTCTGTCTGCTTTGGGGGTATATTAGTTCTCCTCCTTCTTCTGGAGGTCACACACTGACAACTTTCTTCCCTGTTCTTCAGTCTTCCCTGCACTCTCTGATTCTTCAGTATGCTGTGCCCGCAGTACCAAATACTGACTTCTATCCAGGAATTCTTCATTTTTACTAAAAAAAGGAGTACTTGTGGCACTTAGAGACTAACAAATGTATTTGAGCATAAGCTTTCATGAGCTCCAGCTCACTTCATTGGATGCAGGCAGTGGAAAATACAGTGGGGAAATTTATATACACAGAGAACATGAAACAATGGGTGTTACCATACACACTGTAAGAAGAGTGATCAGGTAAGGTGAGATATTACCAGCAGGGCAGTGGAGGGGGAGGGGGGAACCTTTTGTAGTGATAATCAAGGTGGGCCATTTCCAGCAGTTGACAAGAACCTGTGAGGAACAGTAGGGGGCTCATGAAAGCTTATGCTCAAATAAATTTGTTAGTCTCTAAGGTGCCACAAGTACTCCTTTTCTTTTTGAGGATATAGACTAACACGGCTGCTACTCTGAAACCTTTCATTTTTACTGATACAATGCAGGTTTGTTACTTAGGTCTCTAGTGCTTTAACCTTTTCTTCCTGCATGGAGACCAGCTTGCAGTTTGTACAGGGGAAGTCACTTCTATACTCTGGGAGAAAGACAAACATGGCACATCCTGTGCAGGTCACAACAGCTGATACCTCATTATCCATATTTTATACTCTGTGATACACCAATATCTCTTCATATGATGTATTTACTGCTTGCAGAAGCCTGAAAGGCAAAATATCTGTGAGCTTTTCCCCTAGGTGAACTCCCAGGCAAACTCCCGCTTCTCCTCTAGTCCTGTTCTCCAAAGAGCTAGCTACCCCTACCAGCTTGGTATCATCTGCAAACTGTATAAGTGTACTCTCCACTCCAAGAAATGAATGAAAATATTGAATAGTACTGGACCCAGGACAAACCCTGATGTGACCCCACTAGGTACATCCAGTTAACCATTGACAAATACTCAGAGTATGGTCTTTCGGTCCAACACTTGCTGCTAACTTTGCCAAACTTTAATATTTCAGACATAAATTTTCCACATCAGGTGCCTGCCTTGGCTTGAACTGTTGTCATTTTACTCCAAAAAAGATTCAGCAGAAGTGCTTCAGACACAATTTAGATCAAGAAATTCTAGTGCCTCCATGCTTTGGAACAAGGGCTTGCATTTTGTCTGGACAATTACCTTTACCTTTCCATACTAAAACAAATCTACATTTAACCAAGTCTTTGAAAAATCTTAGTTCATACATGCTCAGTAGAAATTTGTTAAAAAGTTTGGTGGCTAACATCTCCAATGATTCCACCTGTACGTTCTAGGTCTGTAGGGGCTGAGCAGAACTTTCTGTAAGTCGGGGAATGGTCTCACTGTTGTGGGAAACTTTCCTGTCTTCTATACTACCGCAATGGAATCAGAAGGTGAAGAGATCTGAGTCCCTGCCCCAACTTCCTTTACTCAGATATTTGCCTGACCTCAACACTTCTCTTCCAATCTCCGATGCAGAAGAGTCCTTGTAAATGTGGGCTTAACCCCTAGTCTCATTAACTCAGCAACTGTAAACAAATGAGGGAAAATTTAAAGAGTGAAAGGATCCAGGAACCCCATATGGTTGGCAACCCCGGCCCCTCAGCTTTCCAATCTAACTCAGTGCTGGCTCACCACTGGTGCGGCTCGTCTCCACTGCTCTAGCTTCTGAACTCTGGGCTGCTGCTCTGGTCCCTTTGGTTCTGGCCCACTGCTCTCTCCGCAGTTCAGCTCTGCAGCTGCACTCTCCTTGGCTCTGCTCTACTCTTCCCCTGGCATCCCCGCTTGCCATGTAGAATGGTTCCTGGGCTTGACTCCATCATTGGCCTGCCTGCCCTGCCAATCTGGATGACTTGGAGGCTGGCCTCTCCCCACTTGTCCTGAGGACTGCCAGTCTCAGAATCCTGACTCCTCTGTGGCCCTTCCCCTTTCTCTTGGTATTGGAAAAGGGCCACCCAAAAAAATCCACTAAGTTTCAGTAAGGGGTCAACAGCCCCCTTACATTTTCTTGAAATTGCATATACATATAAAATGAGGGGTCTAAATTAGCTGTTACCACTCAAGAAAGAGATCTGAAAACATCCACTCAATGTGCAGTGGCAGGCAAAATAGCTAACAGAATGTTCGAGATCATTAAGAAACGGCTAGATAATAAGTCAGAAAATATCATATTGCCTCTGTATAAATCCATGGTATGTCCACATCTTGAAAACTGAATGGAGATGTGGTCACCCCATCTCAAAAAAAAAAAAAAAAGATATATTGGAATTGGAAAAGTTTCAGAAAAGGGCAACAAAAATTATTAGGGGCATGGAACAGCTTCCATATGAGGAAAAGTTAATAACATTGGGACTTTTCAGCTTGGAAAAGAGACAACTAAGGGGGGATATGATAGAATTCTATAAAATCATGACTGGTGTGGAGAAAGTAAATAAGAAAGTGGTATTTACTCCTTCTCATGACACAAGAACTGGGGTCACCAAATGAAATTAATGAAATTAAAAGGAAGTATTTCTTCACATAACATACATTCAACCTGTGCAACTCTTTGCCAGAGGATTTTGTGAAGGCCAAGACCATAACAGGATTAAAAAATGAGCTAAATGAATTCATGGAGGATAGGTCCATCAATGGCCGTTAGCCAGGATGGGCAGGGATGGTGTCACTAGCCTTTGTTTCAATGGATGATAGGGGATGGATCACTTGATGACAACCTCAGGGGGTAGCCATGTTAGTCTGTATCCACAAAAACAACAAGGCGTCAGGTGGCACCTTAAAGACTAACAGATTTATTTGGGCATGAGCTTCAGATGCATCTGAAGAAGTGGGTTTTTTACCCATGAAACCTAATAAATCTGTTAGTCTTTAAGGTGCCACTGGACTCCTTGTTGTTTTGATGATAACCTGTTCTGTTCATTCCCCCTGAAGCACATGGCATTGGTCACTATCAGAAGACAGGAAACTGGGCTAGATGGACCTTTGGTCTGATGCAATATGGCCGTTATTTATCTTCTCATCTTCTTCTACTGATTCCAGCTGCTGCTGGGGTGTGGGCAGGATAAAACACTATGGTGTTTAGTGATCACTCCAAGAAGTTAGAGAAAGTTCTGCATCATTCAATGTTTGAGTTCTAACTGGTCAGCATTGTGTAGAATGAGCCTCTACACTATATAAGAAATGATTCCCAATGTCTTTACCAGACCCCATGAAAGATTCAGTTCCCCACATCTTCCTTCCTTTGCCAAAGATAATAATAATAACAAAAACAATCAACATTAACATAATACAGAATGTCAAATACTTTAGTTTAGTTTAGTTAGTGGGTTTCATAGAATTATAGACCTGGAAGGGATCTCGAGAGGTCAACTAGTCCAGTCCCCTGAACTCATAGCAGGACTAAATATTATAGAGACCATCTCTGACAGATGTTTGTTCAGCTTGCTCTTAAAAATCCCCAATGATGGAGATTCCACAACCTCCCTAGGGCAATTTATTCCGGTGCTTATCCACTCTGACAATTAGGAAGTTTTTTCTAATGTCCAACCTATACCACCCTTGCTGCAATTTAAATCCATTGCTTTTTGTCCTATCCTCAGAGGTTAAGAAGAACAATTATTCTCCCTCCTCCTTGTAACAACCTTTTATGTACTTGAAAAGTCTTATCATGTCCCCTCTTAGCCTTCTGTTCTCCAGACTGAACAAACCCAATTTTTTCAGTCTGCCCTCATCGGCCATATTTTCTAGACCTTTAATCATTTTGGTTGCTCTTCTCTGGACTTTCTCCAATTTGTCCACATCTTTCCTTCAATGTGGTGCCCAGAACTGGACACAATACTCCAGTTGGGCCTAATCAGTGAGGAGAAGAGTGGAAGAATTACAACTCGTGTCCTGCTTATAGTAGTCCTGCTAATATATCCCCGAATGATGTTTTCTTTTTTGAAACAGTGTGACACTGTTGACTCATATTTAGCTTGTGATCCACTATGACCCCCAGATCCCTTTCCACAGTACTCCTTCCTAGGCAGTCATTTCTGATTTTGTATGTCTGCAACTGATTTTTTCTTCCTAAGTAGAGTACTTTGCATGTGTCCTTATTGAATTTCATACTATTTACTAAAGACCATTTCTCCAATTTGTCCAGATCATTTTGAATTTTAATCCTATCCTCCAAAGCACTTGCAACCCCTCCCATTGTCTTTATTGTGCTGTTCTCGCTCAGACCATTCCTTAGAATCATGAACTCTACCATTTCATGATCACTTTCACCCAAGTTGCCTTTCACTTTCAAATTCTCAACTAGTTCCTCCCTATTTGTCAAAATCAAATCTAGAACAGCGTCCCTCAGTAGCTTTCTCCACCTTCTGAAATAAAAAAATTGTCTTCAATACATTCCAAAAACTAGTTGGATAATCTGTACCCTGCTGTGTTATTTTCTCAACAGATGTCTGGTAGTTGAAGTCCCCCATCACCACCAAGTCCTGTGCTTTGAATGATTTTGTTAGTTGTTCTGAAAAAAAGCCTCATTCACCTCTTCTTCCTGGTTTGGTGGTGTCATAAATATAAAGGGAAGGGTAACCACCTTTCTGTATACAGTGCTATAAAATCCCTCCTGGCCAGAGGCAACATCCTGTTACCTGTAAAGGGTTAAGAAGCTCAGCTAACCTGGCTGTCACCTGACCCAAAGGACCAATAAGGGAACAAGATACTTTCAAATCTTGGGGGGGAGAGGGGGAAGGGAAGGTTTTGTTTGTGCTCTTTTGTTTACGTGTTTGTTCTCTCTTGGGACTCAGAGAGGCCAGACAGAAATTCATCTTCTCCAACCCATCCTAATCCAAGTCTCCAATATTGCAACCAGTATAGGTAAACCAGGCAAGGCAGATTAGTTTATCTTTTGTTTTATGTGAATTTTTCCTGTGTTAAGAGGGAGGTTTATTCCTGTTTTCTGTAACTTTAAAGTTTTGCCCAGAGGGGGATCCTCTGTGTTTTGAATCTGAATACCCTGTAAAGTATTTTCCATCCTGATTTTACAGAGGTGATTCTTTTACCTTTTCTTTAATTAAAATTCTTCTTTTAAGAACGTGATTGATTTTTCATTGTTCTTAAGATCCAAGAGTTTGGGTCTGTGTTCACCTGTACAAATTGGTGAGGATTATTATCAAGCCTTCCCCAGGAAAGGAGGTGTAGGGCTTGGGGGGATATTTTGGGGAAAGATGTCTCCAAGTGGTCTCTTTCCCTGTTCTTTGTTTAAAATGCTTGGTGGTGGCAGCATACTGTTCAAGGCCAAGGCAAAGTTTGTACCTTGGGGAAGTTTTTAACCTAAGCTGGTAAGAATAAGCTTACGGGGATCTTTCATGCAGGTCCCCACATCTGTACCCTAGAGTTCAGAGTGGGGAAGGATCCCTGACAGGCGGTTTGTAGTAGACCCCTACCATGACATCACCCTTTTTTTTAACCCCTTTTATCCTTACCCAAAGACATTCAACAAGTCTGTTTCTTAGTTCTATCTCAACCTCAGTCCAAGTATATACATTTTTAATATATAAGGCAACACCTCCTCCCTTTTTCCTTGCCTGTCTTTCCTGAGCAAGCTGTACCCTTCTATTCCAATATTCCAGGCATGCATATTATCCCACCAAGTCTTCGTGTTACCAACTAGGTCATAGTTGTGTTTATTTATTAGCATTTTGAGTTCTCCCTGCTTATTCCCCATACTTCTAGCATTAGTATACAGACATCTAAGATACTGACTTGATCCCCCTCCCCCACAGTTCTGTCTTTTCTCTCCCTTATTTCTTCTATAACAGTCCATGCTTGCCCCCAGATTCTGACCCTTCTCCCAGGTCTCCATGTTTTGTATTTACTTGTGGGCATTGGTCATCTGCCCCCATCAAATCTAGCTTAAAGCCTTCTTCACTAGGTTAGCCAGTATGTAGCCAAATATGCTCTTTTCCTTCCTCAGTAGGTGGACCCCATTTCTGTTTAGCAGTCCTTCTTCCTGGAAGAGCATTCCGTGGTCAAGGAAACCGAAGCCTTCCTGGCAACACCATCCCCGCAGCCAGGCATTCACCTCCAGGATGCATTTGTCTCTGCCAAGGCCCCTACCCTTGACGAGAAGGATTGAAGAGAATACCACCTGTGCTCCCAACTCCCTCATCCTTACTCCCAGAGCCCTGTAGTCACTTCTGATGTGCTGAGGATCATACCTTGCAGTATCATTAGTGCCCACATGGATGAGTAGCATGGAGTAGTAGCCAGAGGGCTGGATGATCTTTGACAATCTCTCCATAACATCTCAGATACGGACCTCTGGCAGGCAGCATACCTCCTGGGATGTCATGTCTGGGCAACATATGGGTGCCTCCGTCCCGCTCAGAAGAGTCTCCAATCACCACTACCCTACGTTTCCTCCTGGGAGTGGTGGCTGTGATCCTCCCAACCTCAGGGATACATGGCTTCTCCTCTTCAACCTTTGGGGGGTGATTCCTCATTGCTCATTGCCAGGGCAGCATAACGGCTCTCCGTCACCATCGTGGGTGGGTTGGGAGCAGGGGTGAATCACTGCCTGCTGCCAGAAATAACCAGCTACCAGTGTCCTCCCTGTACCAGAGCCATATCCTTCTCTCCAGTGGCATGACAGCAATCCTCTCTGTCTGGATAGCATCCTCAGCCTTGGAAGTCTCCATATGAATACTGTGAATGAATTCCTCATGTGCACGGATGCTGCTTAGCCTAGCCACCTCCTCCTGTAACTCTCCCACCTTCTTCCTGAAAGATTCCACCAGCAGGCACCTCTCACACTGGATGGTCTGGCTTTCTGTGAGTTGGAAATGCAGGCCAAAGTTTCTGCAAATCTGCACCAGGATCTGGGTAGCGGCATCCATGGTTAGGTTCTCTCTCTGGATACAGGTGCAGGTGAAGGAGACAGGAATAGTGTTGGCACCGGTGATGCGGGCCTTCCTAACCATAGCGATTTTATTACATCTCCCTCCCACAAACTCCCTCTCTCAAACTCCCCTCTTTGCAGTCCCCTGTTTGCTAGCTCCCCTTGTGCACTTAGCCTCTGGCTTTTAAGGCCTTCCCTCCTAGGTCAGCCCTACCCTGTCATTAATCACATTGTTTGTTCTAACAATGTTCAACTAGCCTCTCAGGTGACCTGTGCCATTGTGAGAATCTGCAGGTCTCTCCTTGGACAAATGCACCACTGTTGTCTGTCAGTGGTAAGTCCACTAGTTCTGGTTGTGTCATGTCCTAGTAGTCAGCTGCCTCAGCCTACTGTGGGTGTTGCCTGTTTGAGACTTTCTTGGGCAAGACAACTGACTCAATGCTCCTTATCTCCCTCCCTTGTGAGATTTGGAGAAGTCGTTGCCTATTCCTCCACAGTATGTGTCTGTGACGGGTTGGATCAAGGAAACCCCCTTTGGGACTGCCACCTGATGTGCCTATATTACCTCTGAGCCTGCTTTCCCTGCCAGCTTGGGACTTCAGTACCTTGCCTTGTTTGAGCCAGACACACATGCCTGCTGCAAACATAGATCCAGGTCTGAACCACGTCCCCCACAAGCTGCAGGCTTAACTGAAAACAGCTTAAGATGTGCTCCTGTCTCCAGCACTCAGATATCCAGCTTCCAATGGGGTCTAAACCCCAAATAAATCTGTTTTACCCTGTATAAAGCTTATACAGGGTAAACTCATAAACTGTTTGCCCTCTATAACACTGATAGGGATATATGCACAGCTGTTTGCACACACACCCTCCCCAGGTATTAATACTTACTCTGGGTTAATTAATAAGTAAAAAGTGATTTTATTAAATACAAAAAGTAGGATTTAAGTGGTTCCAAGTAATAACAGACAGAACAAAGTAAATTAGCAAACAAAATAAAATAAAACACGCACGTCTAAGCCTAACACAGTAGGAAACTAAATGCAGGTAAATCTCACCTTCAGAGATGTTCCAATAAGCTTCTTTGACAGACTAGCCTCCTTCTGGTCTGGGTCCAGCAATCACTCAGATCCCTGTAGTTACTGTCCTTTGTTCCAGTTTCTTTCAGGCATCCTTTGGGGTGGAGAGGCTATTTTTTGAGCCAGCTGAAGACCAAAATGGAGGGGCTTCCCAGTGACTTATATAGACTGTCTCTTGTGGGTGGAAACTCCTCTCTCCCCGTGTGTAGAATTACAGTTACAAGATGGAGATTTGGAGTCATGTGGGCAAGTCACATGTCCAAGCATAACTCAGTTCTCTACAGGCCGACGCCATGTTAGCTCGAACGTTCCAAGGAAAGCGTAGATGTGGGTTGGTGTCTATCAAAGTCCATTGTTGGCCAAGTACTCCCAATTACTTGAATAACCCCTTCACACTATGTTGACCAAATATGCTGTAGGTACTTTCTACAGCAAACACTTTAAATACAAACATAGAGCCAATGCTCATAACTTCAGATATAAAAATGATACATGCATACAAATAGGATGAATACATTCAGTAGAACATAGCCTTTGCAAAGATATGTTACATGGCATATGTAGCATAAATATATATTCCAATTATGTCATATTTACATTCATAAACATATTTCTACAAAGCATTATGGGGTGCAACATCACAGTGTCCATCACAGGACTGTGGGGCTACCTCTTGTAATAGCACTGCTGTTTGGGACCATTGTTTCCAATTGTAGATATACAAAGTCATTCTTGTGAAGCGGTGGCAGACCCCAGGACCCCGAATCATACTGACGTTTTATCTATCCCTTTTGTACATATTCAAATCCCCAAGGACTCTGAAATCAGTTTCTAACAGTGCAGGCATTCTTTTGTACAATCTTCTGTTGATCAAAATTTCAGTATGTGAAAATCCATGCTTTGCTGGTGCAGTTCTGTAATGTAACAGTACTAAATACGGCTAAGAGTCTGGTTCCCCAACCTTTTTCAGTTGGTGCTTTATTATTTTGACACTTTTCCCCACCATCCTATGGGACTGGTAATAATGGAGACTGAAGTTAGATGTGTATTTCACTGTTTAAATTCATGACCACTAAACTGTGGCCCATTGTCAGACATCACTATATCAGGTATACCATGTGTAGCAAAAATAGATTTGAAATGCACAATCACCCATTTAGATAGATTCATAGATACTTAGGTCAGAGGGACCATTATGATCATCTAGTCTGGCCTCCTGCACAATGCAGACCATAGAATTTCACCCACCACTCCTGCAAAAAACCTCTCACCTATGTCTGAGCTATTGAAGTCCTCAAATCGTGGTTTAAAGACTTCAAGGAGCAGAGAATCCTCCAGCAAGTGACCCGTGCCCCATGCTACAGAGGAAGGCGAAAAACCTCCAGGGTCTCTTCCAATTTGCCCTGGAGGAAAATTCTTTCCCGACCCCAAATATGGCAATCAGCTAAACCCTGAGCATACGGGCAAGATTCACCAGCCAGATACTACAGAAAATTCTTTCCTGGGTAACGCAGATGCCACCCCATCTAATATCCCATCACAGGACATTGGGCCTATTTAACAAGAATATTTAATTACCAATTATCTTCTTTTAAGGCTATCCCAGGGAAATGAGAATAGTAGTCTTGGACAAGTACTTTGTTGGGGAGGTAGCGTGGGGGCATGTTCCAGCCGGTGTAAACAACTCTAGGTCTACTTTGATCCAATTGACCAATTTTTCCTATGCTTGAATTGACCTGTGTTTCTGGCATATGTGACAAACCTGGACAGTTTCCCCAGTGTTGCTGTTGCTGTTCATTTGAGGCCAATATAAAATGTCTCATCTGTTATTTTTTCAGTCCCTAAATGAACTTAATATATTCTGTTTAACATTTTTTCTGTAACACCTTAGGAATCACCATGCCTTTATACAAAATCCTACCTAATAATAAGTAATCCACTTTAAACTGATAATAGGGGATGGAAATATGCTGTCCTCTCCACCGTGTGCCAATAACCTTACTTACTTTCTGCAGGATCTCACTCTGAGCAGTAGCTCTGGTAATCACAGTTCACATTTCCAGAGATTTCCAAATCTAGTGGGACTGTTAACTTCTCCAATCTTTCACTTAGGGTATTTCTTTAGGCCCCAATCCACAAAGGAATTTAGGCTCCTAACAGCCATCAAAATCAATGGAAGTTAGGAGCCTAAATATCTTTGTGGATCTAGGCCTTAGTCCAGGGCCATCCTTAGGATATATGGGGCCCTGCACAGTATTATTAAACTGTTGCCCCTACGCTCCACTGAAGGTGGTCCCCAGCCTGAGCCGCTGACCCCAGTGTGTTGAGGGGACACAGCCCCCACACCCACGTGCGGACCCCCAGAACTCCTTTATTGCTGACGCACACCAAGCTTCGTATGCAGCAGATGCTGCCGCAGTGGCTCAAGGCAGGCTTCACGCTGTCATATGGGAGCTGCATCTTGCCAGAGCCCATGACCCTCCTGCAGCCCCTCGCCACTCCTGGCTCACCATGAGCATTTTGACAGGAAGTACCGAGCAGTAATAACAACAACAACAATACAAGTGTGTATGTGTGTGCATGTGTGTGTGCATGACAGAGTGCATGTGTGTGAGAGAGAGAGATCCAGTGCATCTGAGAGAGCCAGAGAGAGAGCCAGTGTGTGTTTGTGTGACTGTGTGTTGGGGGGCTGTGTGACAGTGTGTGCTGGGGAGTGTGAGAGTGTGTATGTGTGTGTGACAATCTGTACTGGGGGACTGTGACTCGTCAGAGTCAGAGTGTATGTGGGTGTGAGAGCCAGTCTGTGTGTGAGAAAGACAGTGTGTGTGTGAGTGTTTGTGTGTGTATTAGGGAAGTGTGACAGACAGTGAGCATACTGTCACTTTAAGTCCCCTCCCTTCCTTTCCTGCTCTGGGCAGAGGTGGGCCGCGCTGCTGCGCCGCTAGTGACCGGCCCCGCCACTCCGGACTCCCCGGGGCTGGGCAGCAAAGCCAGGGGCTGGAGCCCTCAGCCAGCCAGTTTAGGGAGGGGGCAGGGATAGGGGTTGGGAGAGGCCCGCCCACCCAGCGCAGGGCAGGGGCAGGAGAAGAGAGGATTCCAGCCATAGCCAGCGAGGGTGGTGCCCCAAATTTTTGAGTGCCCTATGCAGCTGTGTATGCTGTGTATGCCTAAGGCCGGCCCTGCCTTAGACCTTTTCATTCCTGGTACCATGTGATGTTCAATAATTGCTCAGCACCATGGAGTCTGACAGAGGATTGCTTCATGCAGTGTCTGACTTCTAACTGATCATTGTGTAACATGAGCCTTTGCATAACATAACAACCGTCTCCAACTAGCTTGTACCAGAGCCTCTGAAGGGTACAATTCCCAGTACCCAACACCAGACCTGAGAGCCAGGATCCCACCGCTCTGTGCTATCATTACCCCTCCTGCACGTGTCCAGTAGTGAGGACAAAGAGGAAGCAGAATGACTGAAATACACAGGTGTAAGGAGCTGGGTCTGGTGGGTGGAGGGAATAGATTGGCACAAGGAGACTCTAGCAGGGGGTAGGAACAGGATACTGGGACTGGAAGGGGGTGGGTGTGGGGGTGCGAGGAAGATAGCTCGGACAAGAAGTGGATGGGGTTGGGGAAAGGATTGGAAATGACTGGGATGAGGAGCCTGGGGAACGAGCCTGTGCAACCTTAATCTGGTCCTCTTGTGTATATGCATTATGATACAATCTTTAGTTACATTATCATATACTGTACTGTCTACGTCGTATATGATAATGTAACTAAGCACACAGAATGGATGGGGCTTAGAGAATTTACAGCTATTCAATATTTTGTTTTATTCTCCTTGTTTGTGTGGTCCCGGCCTCCTATATGCACTTTTCAAACCTTGCTCTGAATACAAAATTATTAATTTCCTCATGGGCTTATTCCAACCCTCACTTCAACTAATTCATCCTTTAGCTCTATTCAGTCCCTGACGTTAGTTAAAATATACTTCCTGATTTACTCTTTTCCCCAAACCTCCCCCCTCAAATCAATTTCCCAACCCTACTAAATAGTTATACAGCATCTGGAGCTGCTGACTCCTGGGTCTCTAAAGCAGTGAAGCTTTTTATTTTATTAATGTTTACTAATGGATTTATTAATGCTCAGTAGGTATTTCATTTTGTTGGGGTATTTTTCCTTTTAAGAGTGCACACTCTGTTCCCCTGAGTTGTGTGTTATTTTGTATTGCCTGGCTGGTGTAGAAATGCATTTGAATTGTGCCATTACTGCCACCTGTCTTGTCAGGCCTCTCTTGAAAATGAAACTCTGTCCCAACAACTTTGCCCTTGGTTAAATAAATAAACTGTAACTGTAGCTGTGTAACATCATTATCAGAGTATGAGCCTGAAGGTCTGCTTAGGATTTATTAGTGCTATACGGCCGTTACCATTGCTGCTCAAGCTTTATTGCACTCACCTTGATGCATAACAGCATACGTGCTACTCTTCTGTCACTGTGGAAAAGGGTCTATAACTTCTCTGGCTTTGTTTAAAGAAGATTTTTTTTTTCCTTCAGCCTTTCTTGCCTTCTCCACCCACTCCTCCCCCCCCCCCCCAGATTTTGCTGTGTTGAGTTCATCCTTGGATTCTTTATCTTCCCTGTTCAAGCTCCTTTCAGCTCCCTGCTTTCCAGGAAGGTGTCAATGAAAGATTCCAGAAGTTATCTGTTTTCAGTAACAATGTGGATGGTATTACTGAAAACAGAAATTAGGTCTCTCTTCCCTTCTTCTGCCCCCACTATCTAGATGTATACTTAAGGAGGAAGATCCTCAGCTGGTGTAAATTGTCACAACTCCTTTGAAAACAATGGATCTATGACAATTTACACCAGATGAGGGAGCTAACATTGTGCCAATACCTTAAAAGAGTAAATGGGATGACCTGGGTAATTATAGTCCAGTCGATCTGACATTGATCCCGAGCATGATAATGGAGAAGGTAATACAGGACTTGATTAATACCAAATTAAAGGAGTGTACTAATCATCATGGGTTTATGGAAAAAAGGTACTGTATAAGTAACTTAATATCTTTTATTGATGAGACCACAAGTTTGGTTAATAATGGTGATAGTGCTGATGTAATAGACTTCTGTAAGGTATTTGATTTGGCACGTCACAACATTTTGATTAGGAAAAATAGAATGATAGAAAATTAATACAGTATACATTAAATGGATTAAAAACTGGCTAACTGATAGGTCCAAAATGTAATTGTAATCGGGGAATCATCATCAAGTGAATGTGGTTTGTGACAATGTCAGTCCTGACAGATATAAGAGCGTGGTGGAGGGCAGATATGTCAGCCCTAGAATGGTGAAGGACCTGTTCCCTATGAGTTGAAAAAGGGTTACCTCAGGTTAACTAGAGACACCTGAGGCGAGTTAAGGGCTGCTAGTGACCTTTATAAACCTCTCTTCTGGTGAGACAGGAGAGGGGAGAGATTCAAAATAAGCTGTAGCAGGGCTGGTGACAGCAGGGAAAAAGGCTTCTCCTCTGTGGATGGCTGCTTTCCTTTGTATATGGGAAGCATCCACACTAACAAACTATTTGGGAAAGGACTGGGACCCGGAGGCCAGCATAACAAGGCAACACTCCAGAGAGGGGACATGGAAAGATATTCCCCTTCTTGTGTTATTAGCTTGTTTTGTTTGGCTGAAAAGTACCCTTGGGCCTACCCTAAGACCCACCTTGTAAATATGGTTGAAATGAGGAATAAAAACCCTCAAGTGTAGGACTGATTTACCTCAGTCCCCCACCACCAGAAAGGGAAATGTTGCACCTCGTGAGGTGAAGGAGGCTCCCTGTCACAGTTTCTAGTGGGTCCCACAGGGATCAGTTCTTGACCCTAAGCTATTTAACTTTAACATCAGCTCAAAACACAGCAGCTGTCAAAAGAGTTAATAGAATGTTAGGAACTATTAGGAAATGTATAGAAAATAAAACAGAAAATATTATAATGCCACTATATAAATCCATGGTACACCCACACCTTGAATACTGTGTCCAATTTTGGTGGTCCTTTCTCAAAAAAGATATAGTGGAACTGGAAAAAGTTCAGAGAAGGGCAACAAAAAATGATCAAGGCTATGCAGTGGTTTCCATACAAGAAGAAACTAAAAAGATAGGGCTTTTCTGCTTAGAAAAGAGATATTTAAGGGGTGGATATGATAACGGTCTATATAGTCATGAATGGTGTGGAAAAACTGAATAGACACATGTTATTTACCCTTTCACACAATATAAAAAACAAGAGTCACCTAATGAAATTAATAGGCAACAGATTTAATACAAAGAAGAGTAAGTACTTTTTTCACACAACATACAATTAACCTCTGGAACTCATTGTCATAGGCAGTTGTGATGATCAAAAATATAACTGGGTTCAAAAAAAGACCTAGATCAGTTCATGGAGGATAGGTCCATCAATGGCTGTTAGTCAAGATGATCAGGAATGCTACTCTATGCTCAGAGTGACCCTAAACCTTTGGCTGCTAGAAGCCAGGAAGGGAAGACAGGGATAGATCACTCCAACTGCCCTGTTCTATGCATTCCCTCTGAAGCTCTGGTACTGGCCTCAGACGGAGGCAGGATAGTGGGCTAGATATTGGTCTGACCCAGTATGGCAGTTCTTAATGTTCTTAGGTCCTTATGCTAAGGCAAAATGTGTTTAGATGATCTGTAATGAACAGAAGCTATCTTCATCTGCTCTATATTCAAACACTGCGACTACTCCACAGGAACAACCTCACACTCGCTAAATTTTACAAAGCCTTCATCTTTACCCACAGGATTCTATGGAAACCAGCATTAAACTCACAGACCACGCATATATCTCACCTCACTGATGACAACCTCCATGGCAAGAAGACCCCTGCACAACTCTACTGACCGAACCTATAGGCTTGAGTGTTGAAATAAGGCATACTGGATCCCTCAAGATACATATGCACCTCTTTCCTTTCATCACAGACACAGGGTGTAGGAAGAAATGAAAAGTATTTAGACCCCTATCCGAAGGGCAGGGCACCCAGATCATCTAATATACTGTAATAACAACAGCCTGCCGAGCTTCTCTGGCTAATTCCTCCACCATTCAATAAAGCTACATCTTGCACAGTGAATGCACCTGGAGTGCATTCAGATAACTGCCAGTGGCTTTTGCCAACTCTAGAGGAAGAGGAAGAGTTAATGTTGCATTGTCATGTACCTTAACTCTTTATTTCCTGATTTGCAGAAGTCTGAGTTTGAATTACCTTAATTCTATAATACCTATTTTTCAGAGGTTTAAATTTTGCTTAACTCAACATTCAGGTAAGTATTAGACGTAACAGGGGAACCAGACATATTTCCAGCTAACCTTCCCCCTCCTGTCCCATTTAGCCATTAGCACAAAAAAAACCATTAGCATGTAAAAAATCGCTCTTTTCTGCTGCATACCCGTATCACAGACAGCAGCTTAGTAGAAGGTGGCATACTTCCTTCGTTATGTAAGCTGAGGTATATACAGAATTGGGCTCCATGACTCCACTGTCCCACTCCCAGCGGGATTCCCAGCCCCACTCCAGCCAAGTTTCCCCAGCCATGCCCTTGACCCACCCAGTCCCCCCCAGTCAGCCTCCCTCCCCATACACGGGTGGTATGTACCTTAATTTTGTATTTCCTGGTTTTCAGAGATTTACATTTGTGTTGCATTCAGGTTCCCCCTCTCTCTCATCTTGGCTCACGTGGGGAACAGAGAGAGAGGCTTACATTAGGTAGAGGGGCAGGGCTTCCCCAGATGCTGACTCACATGGGAGGGCAGGGACAGTGCCTCAGACTCACCAAGAGGGCTGCCAAGAACCCAGCAAACACCTGGGCAGGGCAGGAAGAGAGACTCAGACCCCCTCACCCCGAGGGTCACGATGCCCCCCAGTCTTGGCTTCCATGTGGGTGGGGGGGCAAGGAGAGGTGCTCAACTATCAACATGCCCAGCAGCCATTCTCACATATCTGTATAGAACATGTGCAATTTATTATCTTTCAGAAAATAGTTGGGGGCCTCTTCTAAATTAGCTGCACAAGTTAGCAGGGCACATTTTTGAAAAGTAAAAACAACCCCTGCCCCCCAAACCTTGGAATAGGTGGCTAGTCGCAACATGCCTACAGATCATTTTCAGATAACTGCTGAGAGAAGGGGTTGAATTTACTTTGCATGGGGCTAGCTCAGTTTCAATGACCACAGCATGTCCCTTTGAAACACTAAGTTACTGTGACAACAGGCTGCCTGCAAACCTTCTCACTTAGTTTAGCTGCACATGCACATTTTCATATCTCTGGCATACAAGTATTTATTATCATTCTAGAGAGCTAAACTCCCCCTTTAACATCATGTTCAGTATTCCTTCCACAAAGAGGCAATGGGTGCCATGCACTAGCTGAGATAAATGTTGAACAGGCAAGGTCAATTTGAGTCATGGCTTGAGCCCCATGTGTATGCAAAAATATGTAATGAGACCCTGTTAATTTTGTAAAATGCTGGGGAGGGGTGAGTTTCTCATGGGGTTGTATCTTGGGAATCCCTTGATCAAATTACCACAAATTTGGACCTTCCTTGTTAAAATTTAAGCAGACCAGAGATGAAAGGATCAGGCCTGAGGATTCTCTTTTATAGCTCTCCAGCAGGCTGACAAGCCTCTTCACAGAAATTGTCACAGCAGGGCTTTCCTCCTGAGAAGAACAGGCAATGCAGATAGTTTGTGGACACTTACTTTGATGTTAACTATTTCCTATGCATACACAGGTAATCAAGTTACACTATAAGACAACAGCTGGTCATTCATTATAACAGAAATAGTTAAGCTGAAGATACTGTATATAAAACTATTAGTTTCCTACAGTGTCTTACCTCTTTGATTTTGAAGTTAACTGACCACAGTTCCATACACATTATAAGGATTTGATTATGAAAAGGATTTTAGCATCAAAAAGCTAATTTGATTACATTGTTAAACTTCTAACAAGATATAGGTAAACTAGGACAAATACACTTACCAACTATTCTTTGATCCTTATCAATACAAAGTGAATGAGTTGGGGATCACTTGTCTAATTAACATTTCTTTGATACCCATACATAAGTGGATTGCCTTGATTACACTTGCAATGCCTCTTGTTATGGGTCATACACTGGTTCCCCACACTGAGAAAGGGTGGCTTTTTAGAAAGGTTAGAGAGAAGAGGGGAATGCCATTTTAGATTTGATTTTGGTGAGTAGTGAGGACCTCATAGAAGAAATGGTTGTAGGGGACAACCTTGGTTAGAGTGATCATGAGCTAATTCAGTTCAAACTAAATGGAAGGATAAACAAAAACAGATCTGTGACTAGAGTTTTTGATTTCAAAAGTGCTAATTTTAAAACATTAAGGAAATTAGTTAGGGAAGTGGATTGAATGGAAGAACTTGTGGATCTAAAGGTGAAGGAGGCCTGGAATTATTTCAAGTCAAAGTTGCAGAAGCTATCGGAAGCCTGCATCCCAAGAAAGGGGGAAAAATCCTAGGCAGGAGTTGTACACCAGGCTGGATGAGCAAGCATCTCAGAGAGGTGATTAAGAAAAAGCAGAAAGCCTACAAGGAGTAGAAGATAGGCGGGATCAGCAAGGAAAGCTACCTTATTGAGGTCAGAACATGTAGGGATAAAGTGAGAAAGGCCAAAAGCCATGTAGAGTTGGACCTTTCAAAGGGAATTAAAACCAATAGTAAAAGTTTCTATAGCCATATAAATAAGAAGAAAACAAAGAAAGAAGAAGTGGTACCACTATACACTGAGGATGGAGTGGAGGTTAAGGATAATCTAGGCATGGCCCAATATCTAAACAAATACTTTGCCTCAGTCTTTAATGAAGAGCTTAGGGATAATGGTAGGATCACAAATGGGAATGAGGATATGGAAGTGGATATTACCACATCCGAGGTAGAAGCCAAACTTGAACAGCTTAATAGGACTAAATCGGGTGTAGGGGGGAGCAGGTAATCTTCATCCAAGAATATTAAAGGAACTGGGATGTGAAATTGCAAGCCCACTAGCAAAAATTTTTAATGAATCTGTAAACTCAGGGGTTGTACCATATGACTGAAGAATTGCTAACATAGTTCCTATTTTTAAGAAAGGGGAAAAAAGTGATCCAGGTAACTACAGGCCAGTTAGTTTGACATCTGTAGTATGCAAGGTCTTGGAAAAAAAATTGAAGGAGAAAGTAGTTAAGGACATTGAGGTCAATGGTAATTGGGACAAAATACAACATGGCTTTACAAAAGGTAGATCGTGTCAAACCAAACTGATTTTCTTCTTTGAGACGGTAACAGATTTTTTAGACAAAGGAAACGCAGTGGATCTAATTTACCTCGATTTCAGTAAGGCATTTGATATGGTTCCACATGGGGAATTATTAGCTAAATTGGAAAAGATGGGAATCAATATGAGAACTGAAAGGTGGATAAAAGGGGAAAGGTGATTAAAGGGGAGACTACAGTGGGTCACGCTGAAAGGTGAACTGTTAGGCTAGAAGGAGGTTACTAGTGGAGTTCCTCATGGAATGGTTTTGGGAACAATCTTATTTAATCTTTTTATTACTGACCTTGGCACAAAAAGCAGGAATGTGCTAATAAAATTTGCGGATGACACAAAGCTGGGAGGTATTGCCAATACAGAGAAGGACCAGGATATCATACAAGGATGACCTTGTAAACTGTAGTAATAGTAATAGGATGAAATTTATTCGTGAAAAGTGCAAGGTCATGCATTTAGGGATTAATAACAAGATTTTTTTTGTTATAAACTGGGGACGCATCACTTGGAAGTAACAGAGGAAGAGAAGGACCTCGGAGTATTGTTTGATCACAGGATGACTATGAGCCGCCAATGTGCTATGGCCGTGAAAAAAGCTAATGCGTTCTTGGGATGCATCAGGCGAGGTATTTCCAGTTGAGATAAGGAGGTGTTAGTGCCGTTATACAAGGCACTGGTGAGACCTCATCTGGAATATTGTGTGCAGTTCTGGTCTACTATGTTTAAGAAAGATGAATTCAAACTGGAACAGGTACAGAGAAGGGCTACTAGGATGATCCGAAGAATGGAAAACCTGTTTTATGAAAGGAGACTCAAAGAGCTTGGCTTGTTTAGCCTAACCAAAAGAAGTCTGAGAGGAGATATGATTGCTCTCTATAAGTATATCAGAGGGATAAATACCATGGAGGGAGAAGAATTATTTAAGCTCAGTACCAATGTGGACACAAGAACAAATGGATATAAACTGGCAATCAGGAAGTTTAGACTTGAAATTAGATGAAGGTTTCTAACCATCAGAAGAGTGAAATTCTGGAACAGCCTTCCAACGGAAGCAGTGGGGGCAAAAGACATATCTGGCCTCAAGACTAAGCTTGATAAATTTATGGAAGGGATGATATGATGAGAGAGCCTAATGTTGGCAATTAATTGATCTTCAACTATTAGTGGAAGATATGCCCAATGGCCTGTGATAGGATGTTAGATGGGGTGGAATCTGAGTTAATACAGAGAATTCTTTCCTGGGTGTCTGGCTGGTGAGTCTTGCCCACATGCTCAGGGTTTAGCTGATCGCCATATTTGGGGTCAGGAAGGAATTTGGGGTCAGGGCAGAGGCCCTGGGGGATTTTAACCTTCCTCTGCGGTGTGGGGCACGGGTCACTTGTTGGAGGATTCTCTGCATCTCAAAATCTTTAAACCACGATTCGAGGACTTCAAAAGCTCAGACATAGGTTAGGGGTTTGTTACAGGAGAGGGTGGGTGAGATTCTATGGCCTGCGTTGTGCAGGAGGTCAGACTAGATGATCATAATGGTCCCTTCTGACCTTAAAGTCTATGAGTCTAAGAGGGAGGGAAGGGGCTCTGCACATGGATCTGAAGCATAAAGGCATGAGTGGTGTGAAGTGACCCATTCAACTAATGAGAAGTTCTCAGCTGAATGTATACAACCTGAACAATAACTCTGAGATCTATGAACTACTCCAGTCCTCTCTAAGGGTGTTCTCCTCCTCCCTCCTCAGTGTCAGTGCTTTTGAGCCTGTGATATGTACCAAGCATGCTTCTTCTCAAATTCTCACCCCAGTCCCAGCATTGTATGCTGATGCATGCTCCAAGCATGCCTGTTCCAGTTCCCCACTGGGAGAAGGGGGCAGGGTTTGGGGCTCAAACTCCTACAGAAGGGCAGGGCTTCCCCAAATATCCACTTACATGGAGTAGGGGTATGGAGAGGGGCTCAGACACCTCTAGAGATACAGATTCCCCATGAGATCTTGATCCACATGGAGGGGATAAGGGAGTGGGCCTCAGATTTCCCTAATAAGGTGAGGTCCCCTCAGATCCTGGCTCACGTGGGGGGACAGAAAGGGAGGCTCTCATTTCCTTATAAGGGGAGGTCCCCCAGATTTTGAGGCAGGAAGAGGGGAAGCCCCTCCACCCCCATAGATTCTGACACACACACACCCCTTCCCACTCCTAGTCATTCCCCAGTACCCCTGCCACTCATACACTCACCTCTATATTCCCCTCCCAATGCCCTACCCTTTCCCTCCACTCCCACTTCCCCAGTCCCATTTTTGACTCAGACCTTGTTCTAGGACATCACATCTAGGTTAAGTAGAGCTTCCCGACTTTTTTCTGCATAACATCTCTAAAATACAGCCTTTCCTATCCATCCACACAGCTAAAACCCTCATCCAGATTCTCATCATCTCACATGTCAATTACAGCAACATACGTTTCTTTGGAATTGAAAGAGAAAGGGCAAGATTGCTTGTATACATTCCAAATGGTACTGCAAAGATAGTTTACCTGCCCCATCTCTTTGAACATGTCATCCCTTTCCTAGTTCTCCCCATTAACTCTCCCCTCACTCTTGCATCAAACTTAAACTTGTCTTAACTTGCAAGGCCATTCACAACTTATCTGCATCTTATCTATCATCATAGGCGCTGACTCCATGGGTGCTCTGGGGCTGGAGCATCCACAGGGAAAAAATGGTGGGTGCTGAGCACCCACCGCCAGCCCACTTATCAGTCGTCGTCCCCATCACCCCAGTGCCTCCCACCTGCTGCAAACAGCTGTTTCACGACATTCAGGAGGCTGGGAGGGAGGGGAAGGAGCAAGGCTATGGCATGCTAAGGGGAGGAAGCAGAAATGGACGGGAAGGGGGGGGCAGAGCGGGGGTGGGAAGAGAAGGGGTGGAGCAGGGGTGGGTAGAGGAAAGACGTGGGTGAGGCCTTGGGGGAAGGGGTGGAGTGGAGGTGGGGCCTGGGACAGGGCCAGGGTTTAGCATCCCCCAGCACTTTGGAAAGTCAGCGCCTGTGTCTATCATCTCATTCATTATCAAAACATCAACTCTCACCACCCATTGGCCCGTGATGCCAGCTTCCATCACCCATTTGTTAAATTTTAAAACAAGTATCTTTGTACTTTCTCCTATGCTGCCCCTCATGCTTGGGAGAAGCTCCCCATAAAAATCTGCAAAGTTACTTATTATTCCCTTTAAAATCCCTCCATAAATCTTTCCTTTGCCTTGACACCTACAAAAGACAATTAAGCTATCGGTTCATTGACTGTCACAGTGACCAGTATTTTGTGATTGTGTCCTTGTACTCCTCCATCTGTTGTCTCTTGTGTCCTCAGACTTTCAGCTTTTGAGGACAGGGACCATCTTTTGTTCTGGGTTTGTACAGCACCTAGCACAATAGGGTCCTGATCCATAACTCGTGTTCCTGAGTACTATGGAAAAACAAATAACAGTAATTAATAATAAAAGAGAGTCAGAGGAAGAATTTGAAGAAAGATGTGGACATTTGCTTGGCGCACAGGAATAAAAAAAATGGTTGTGAGCACAGGAAGTAGCATGGAAAAAGACACACATAACCACTAGTGAGAGATGGAGGCAACAGGAGGGATGAGAGGATGAATGGTACAGTGCAAGAGGGAAAAGAAAACAACCTGTCCAACCCAGAACACTTTGAACTCCTTATTTTATTCTTTGGATTGTTTTCACATGTGTATGATTTATTCATTAATCTGCAATATTTCTACACTTTCATCAGAAGCTCAATGGATCAAAAATGATCCATGACCTTTCTGCTACTGAGGCACCAATGCCTTAACAAGTACATTTCTTTCTTTTATTTATTTATTGTAATTTACAAAAGTACATTTCTTTTATTTATTTATTTATTTATTGTAAGTCATTTGCCGGTACAGACTGTACTCCATGGAAATTAAACATCTAAAAACCACTTTGACCCTTCCTTCCACCTTTGCCACCTACAATAGAAACTCAGAGTTACAAACATCAGAGTTACGGACTGACTGGTCAACCACAAACCTCATTTGGAATCAGAAGTATGCAACCAGGCAGCAGCAAAGGCGAAAAAAAAAATAGAGTACAGTACTGTGTTAAACATAAACTACTAAAAAATAAAGGAAACGTTTTTAAAAAAGATTTGACAAGGTAAAGAAACCATTTCTGTGCTTGTTTCATTTATGTGAATATGATTAAAAGAAGCATTTTTCTTCTGTATAGTAAAATTTCAAAGCTGTGTTAAGTCAATGTTCAGTTGTAAATGTTTCAAAGAGCCACCATAACATTTTGTTAAGAGTTACAGACATTTCTGAATTACAGACAACATCCATTCCCAACGTGTTCGTAACTCTGAGGTTCTACTTATCTGAAATCTTGACTTCCAGATTTTATTCTGATCTGAGAATACCATGATGCTTTTTCAAGACCCTGCAGATACACAAAGATGGAATTCTAACTTACTTATGACAGTAATTCACTTTTTGGACTGATGCATGAATTACTCTTGATTTTAGCACCTTCTCTCACTTAGTGCTAGTGAATCTTCAGCTACAACCCCCTAAATTGCTTAGTGACCTGGATTATTACAGTTGCATGTATTCATGATAGGTTATCTACTGATCCACTTTTATTAATCATCACAAATTATCTTTTCAACCACTTTGGCAATGAATATTTTTGCATAATTTCCAGATAATTGATGTGCAACATTATCTTCTAATAAAATGGCACTTAGCTTCTAAGGATAGAATATACATTTTTCTGTAGAACAAATAGTACTCATAGAATTCAATACAAATTTTCCACATACAGTCACTTGCTGTTAACATGTTTCCTGACACTAGGACTTAATGTACAGCAGTAACATCATTTCACAGCTGATATATTATAACAATATTGCTTTATATAAGCATAGTATAGTTTCTAGGATGTTATGCATCTGGAACTAAAAAAACCTGAAATGTAAACAGGTCAGATTCTCAGCTATGGTACATTGGCTTCAAAGGAGTTATACCAATTAACACCAACTAAGAATCTGGTCTCATATTTTTATTGGGGAAATTATAATGAGAGATCAGAAATTTGATATCTTCTTGTCCATGCCAATAATAGTACATCCGTACCCAAAAAGAAAACCACCTCCAAAAAATTGGAGAACCCCATCACTTCAGAATCCTAACTATATCAAAAAGAAAATTCAAAATAACGAGAGCCGACAGAAAAAGAATTGCTTTGGCTCACTGCTAATATGATAAATAATAGATCAGCTGCCACTGACAACCTGCCGCCACCACAATAAATTTTAAAATACTAATCATGAGATTGCTTCAATTCTTCCCAGTCAATATCTGATCTGATAAACGGAGCTGTGCAAAATCAAAAATTGAACCACAGGTGAAATTAGCAGTGTTAGACATTTAGGAAGCAAAAGATCTAAGGTCAGGGGCACTAGAATTCAGTGCATGCCAAAATTCCATAACTTCCATAGATCTCTTTGTGGATTTTTGGTTTATCGAGAATTTAGATTTTACTTAAAATATAGAACTGAAAAGTCATTCAAAGATAAAGAGGGCACAAGGGTCTTCACCTTTCCACCCAACCTGTGCACCAGCATAGGGTCAGACACACTGTGGCTAGCCAGTATAGGTAGGGTGACCAGATGTCCCGTTCTTATAGGGACAGTCCCGTTTTTGGGACTTTTTCTTATATAGGCGTCTATTATCCCCACACCACCTGTCCCATTTTTTCACATTTGCTATCTGGTCACCCTCAGTATAGGCTTTGTGTTAGGTGGCACTGCCAACCCCTGAAAGGTTATAGCATGATGCTGGCAGTAGGTGGGAGTCTACATTTGGAATGTAGTGATTCCCAGCTTGAGTAGGCATACTCACTCTACCTCTCAATGAGATAGCATTCTAAAAATAGAAGTGTAGCTGCAGTAACATGGGCACTGGCAAGGAGCAGCATGGGCTAGACACCCTCAGTACATATCCACAGGGTCCAGGAGGGTTTGTACTTTGGACAGCTAGCCCATGCTACCACTCACCAGTGCTACCACAGCTACACTACTATTTTTAGCATGCTGGCTCAATGAGAGCTAGCACAAGTATGTCTTTTCAACAAGGGAATCACACCTCTGGCTCCAAGTGTAGATGTAGCCTTGGGCTATGCTAATAGCAGTAGAGCTGAGCCAATATTAGTAATGGTGCATAATGATTTTTTAAAAAATAGCCTTACTATAGACAGAACCCAATAAGAAGTGTGATAAAACCAAGTCTCCAAGAGAGGGGATATTTGCTTGAATCAAAATAATTACAAGTGACCACGATCTTGTGATCTAGGACATAGGCTCTTTGAGAGATGTTCCCCTTGCAAGGAAAGTAAAGAAAAGGTAGAAGCTTACTTTCTCATAGGTAAAGCGAAAGGAATAGGAATGTTGCCTTACAAGAGAGGACGTCTCAATTTTATATGCTAAAATATATATGCTAAAAGTGAGGCTGATAACTCCATAGCTAGGGACTTAAATAAAAATGTCCTTATCTTCAGAAATGCTGAGCACCCAAAAATCCTCCTATTGAAATCAATAGGAGCTGCTCAGTACTTCTGGGAGGAAAAACAGAGTGTATTTATGTGCCAAATGATGGATTTAGGAACCTAAATGTTGGCACCTTGATGTGACTAAAAATATGCATCACCTTATGAAGAAAAAGAGTAGGCAAAACAGTGTCACTATTTCTTACAAAGAGTGTTAATTAAATGTTCTTAAAAATAATTAAAAATCAAAAATAGCCTTTCATTTACATGGAGGAATTATACCACAATACCTTACAGCCTTACCAACATTGTAATGTTCTTCTGGTAACTACACATACAATGGAAAATAGACATTTTTAGTATAAGAACCACCCTGAGACTCTCCTTTTATTTCATAAATATGTGATGACTTAGTACTGCAGGGACTCCTTGAACACATGCTGTCCATATGCCAAAGAATTTATCCCATACATACTCGTATTGAATGACTAACCCAATAAAGAAATACCCCAGAGGCTCATATAATCATAACACTGATTAGACATGGTTCATTTATTGTCATATAATTGCAAAGGATGTTTGCAAAGGGTGGATATTCTTGCCTTCATATTTAACACAAGTGTCTGTGATGTTCAGGGTCACAGATGGGGTAGAACTAAGATTCTAGAATATTTGTCAGCAGAGTGTGTAAACAAATGCCTTTCAGAAAATAAAATAGTTTAGAGATGAAGGTTGAGTTAGTGCTAGGATGTCAAGGCTATAGGACAAGCTGTGCTTTAGTCGCCTTTCGGTCCCTTGAATGTCCCCCTTGGAGGACAGGTTTCACTACCTTCACCCATGTCTCAGTGTGCAGAACTGATCAATGAAATTGTTTTTAATTGTTCACTTTATTAATATAACTTCATAAGCAAAGTTTTATGAATGAAACAACATTCCTTCATAAAACCGGTTAGCCCAATAACTGGCTAATTGAGTTTCACTTTCAATCCAATTGCTGCTTAAATCGCTGAAGCTTATGCTGTTTCAACATTGTAACTTCTGCTCACTGTTTGTCATTAATTATACTTGTCTATATTGTAACTTCTGTTCACTGTTTGCCATTCCTTACACTTGTCCATATTTGTAACTCAAACTCCATTTTAACTTGTCCCAAACTCCATTTTAAAATGCTCACTTCATTTTGTAAAAGCTTGCTGCAACCTTCATTTTTGCAAAACCCTGCTGTAATCTTATTAGTTTAGTTTAGATGTGTGAATGAGGTATGGATGGATGATGGAATCAACCTCCAGCCGCAGCCTTTCTTGATGAAATAAAGTGTAAACACCCAACAGCTGAAGATGCAGACAACATCCCTGACAAAGTAAGAGGACTCCACCCTCAAAAGAAAAGAACAAAAGTACAATTGCAGAAACATCAAAGCCAGGTCCTAGGCTGCAAGTCATGTCTGCAATTGACGGGTGATCAATCACACCAAAGCCAGAGGCAGCGTGACAATGCAAGACCTATAGATTCTGGATTCAAACTAAAGCCTACAAAAAGGATGGGTGAGATGGAAGACTTTGAAGGGTAACATTCTGCTGCCAACATGGAAGGGCATCGGTGCATGCCCAACAGAGACCCAGCTCTTCCTTGTGCCTGGCTTTCCTGGGCACTTAGCCGCCACAAACTTAGCACACACTAAGCACACACACTTAGCACAAACTTAGCACAAACTTAGCACACACAAACAAGCTACGAACCCAAGCCACAAACTCAGCTACATTCAGGACTGGTAACTAACTAGCATCTGCAGAACATTTGGGGTGTGTGTGTATATACATAGGTATTAGATATTAGTTATTGGTCTTAAATGAAATTGTGTTATTATAATAAACGTGACATCTTGTCTTGTCCCCTGAAACAATCCTGTGCAGTTTTGTCTGTATAACAAGTGGAACTGCACAGTCTTACCACCCTGGATTGGATTGCTGGGCGGCAGCCACCCACCCCCTCCCCCATTTACCAGACATGCCCAACTGGGTTTAATATCCACAAACCCTTTTCTCCAGGAAGCTGTGACATTGGCTGATTCAAGTGACTCAGACAGAGCTTCTTCAAAACAAAGCATTATTTATTCACCCAAAGGTACATAGAATACAGAGCAAAGGGGTAATAACAATACAAACCAATATACCTTTTCCCCTTACCTACACCTTAATCTTTCTTTGTGGGCTTTGGTAAGACTTTCAGCCAAGTTACTTCCATCTCAGGATAGAGAGAGACAGACTGCTTGCTGCAATTTGTGTTTCTTTCTCTCAGAGATTCATCTCCAGCCACTGCTGCAACCCATTCAACCTCTGTTCCTTTTTCCAGGTCTGGGGACTGTAATGGTGGAATATCCTCTTTTATCCTAGGGGCAGGACTAATAAAGGTAAACCTTCCTCGCCTGGATGGAGTTAGTCGGGGGCATTCCCTAACTGATAGCTCTTCTCATTGTTCCCTCTAGGAGCCTTGTCTCTATCATTGTTTTATTTCCTCTTTGATTCCTCCCAACAGTCTTCTTTCATTTAACTCTATGAAGCCAAGCAGGACAATATCAAATCAGTAAACTGAAGTGTAGATGATATTTTTTAAAAATTACACACATAACTCCATACTCCACAGAGAGTTAGATAACTTAGCCCTAAGGGTGGTTGTATTGTATTATATTGGGGATTGCCAATATGTACTATGAAATGGTAGTGCCTTGCAATATCTTTTAGGTATAAATGCAATTTTATGTGTATTCTAGTTTCTGTTGTCTTTAGGGATTCTATACTTTACACATATTTTATCCTTCATGTTTCTCTCCCTAGCACAGGTAGTTCAGAGATGCGTATCACTGTGGTAACTCTCCTGAGGAGGTATTACAGCTGGCTTGAAATTTTCCAATGAAATATAGGTTTTTTTGGAAAATGCTGATTTGTTGTAGTGAAAGGTTTTGCTGAATCTGTAAGATTCAGCAAAACTTTTGATGAAAGACAAGCAGGTTTCCAGTGGAAAACTGCCAGCTTTTCAGGGTCCACAGCTCCAACAAGAAACCTGACAGCCTCTGGATCTCCAAAATAATCCAGGGCTCTGGGGGCTGGCAGACTCCAAACTATCCTGCAGCAGCAGCTGTGGGAACCCTGTCTGGAGCCAGGATTCTTGAGGCTGCTAGGCTCCATGGCAAGGAGCTATCAGTTCTTGGACCCCTCGCTGCAATCAAGGTTCTGAGAGCTCACATGCTCCTTGCTCTGCAGTAGAAGCCTTAGGAGCCCTGCCTGGACCTGGGATTCTTGGAGCCTCTAGGCTGCCTGCTCCACAGCAGGCAACCTGGAACCCCAGCTAGAGTGGGGAAACTAACAGCCCCAGGACCCCCAGCTCTAGTTGGGATTTCCAGGGCTGGCAGGCTCCCTGCATGCAAGAGCTTTGTGTAATTAATAGTCTCACTGCTGCTATTCTGTGAAATTGACAAGAATGTCAATTTCCAAGTTAATTTTCAGGAACACCAGATTTTTGGTTTGCCAGGAAATGTTAGAAAATTTGTTTTCTTTGCAAAACAGAATGAAAGCAAATTTTTGATGTCAGATTTGTGTCCATTTATTCTCTACGCGAAAGAATAAATGGACACAAATCTGACATCAGGAATCATAACGTTCAAAAACCAGTAGGAGAACACTTCAACCTCACTGGTCACTCAGTAAAAGATTTAAGGGTGGCAATTTTGCAACAGAAAAGCTTCAAAAACAGACTCCAACGAGAAACTGCTGAGCTTGATTTAATATGCAAACTAGATACCATTAACTTGGGTTTGAATAGAGACTGGGAGTGGCTGGGTCACTACACATATTGAATCTATTTCCCTATGTTAAGTATCCTCACACCTTCTTGTCAACTGTCAACTGGGCCATCTTGATTATCACTACAAAAGTTTTTTTTTTCTCCTGCTGATAATAGCTCATCTTAATTAATTAGCCTCTTACAGTTTGTATGGCAACTTTCACCTTTTCTGTATGTAGATGTATACAAAGTGATATATCTCTTCTTACCATATGTTCTGTATACACTTTATATATATATATATATAATATATATCTTCTTACTATATGTTCCATTCTATGCATCTGATGAAGTGGGCTATAGCCCACAAAAGCTTATAATCTAATAAATTGGTTAGTCTCTAAGGTGCCACAAGTACTCCTATTCTTTTTGCGAATACAGACTAACACGGCTGCTACTCTGAAACAGGTTTATTTATTTTTCAATTTTTTGAGGCCTGCTTGTGACTCTATTCCATATGAGAGGAGCCAGGTTTAAGTTCTTTCTGAGTCTGGTCATGCACCACTGACTTCAGTGGGACTTTTGCCAAGCAGTGCAGTGCAGTAAGCAGTAGGGCAAGCTTCCCCACACTGCTTCAGCATTGTGCCTCAATCCTGACCTTCAGGCACCACCTATAAAATGAGAGGGAAATTCCATATCCATGTCCATCCAGTACTTGACCACCTCACTTATACTGTTAACCAGGGTGCTAATCAGTTGAAGTTGAGCTTCGGGGTTTTTTGTTTTCTTGTTGTGGATGCCAGTGCAGTGGAATTGGACTTGAGATCACTAAATTAATTTCACAGAGGATATTATACAGCCATCAGAAGATAACAGCTTTCAGTCATTAGTAATTAGGACTTTATTTGTACCAGCAACCTAGAGGTCAAAGTTTCTGTTTCCACGGTATGCATCCGATGAAGTGAGCTGTAGCTCACGAAAGCTCATGCTCAAATAAATTGGTTAGTCTCTAAGGTGCCACAAGTACTCCTTTTCTTTTTGTATCTAAACAGTAGTCCCCTGAGGCAACCCGTTCTTTGGTGTACTTTCATTGTGCATTGTCACGGTTCCTCCCCCACTCTGAACTCTAGGGTACAGATGTGGGGACCTGCATGAAAAACCTCCTAAGCTTATCTTTACCAGCTTAGGTCAAAACTTCCCCAAGGTACAAAATATTACACCTTGGACTGGCCGCTACCACCACCAAACTAATACTGGTTACTGGGGAAGAGCTGTTTGGACGCGTCCTTCCCCCCAAAATACTTCCCAAAACCTTGCACCCCACTTCCTGGACAAGGTTTGGTAAAAAGCCTCACCAATTTGCTTAGGTGACTACAGACCCAGACCCTTGGATCTTAAGAACAATGAACAATCCTCCCAACACTTGCACCCCCCCTTTCCTGGGAAATGTTGGATAAAAAGCCTCACCAATTTGCATAGGTGACCACAGACCCAAACCCTTGGATCTGAGAACAATGAAAAAGCATTCAGTTTTTTTACAAGAAGACTTTTAATAAAAAATAGAAGTAAATAGAAATAAAGAAATCCCCCCTGTAAAATCAGGATGGTAGATATCTTACAGGGTAATTAGATTCAAAAACATAGAGAACCCCTCTAGGCAAAACCTTAAGTTACAAAAAAGATACACAGACAGAAATAGTTATTCTATTCAGCACAATTCTTTTCTCAGCCATTTAAAGAAATCATAATCTAACACATACCTAGCTAGATTACTTACTAAAAGTTCTAAGACTCCATTCCTGTTCTGTCCCTGGCCAAGACGACTACAGACAGACACAGACCCTTTGTTTCTCTCCCTCCTCCCAGCTTTTGAAAGTATCTTGTCCCTCATTGGTCATTTTGGTCAGGTGCCAGCGAGGTTACCTTTAGCTTCTTAACCCTTTACAGGTGAGAGGAGCTTTCCCCTGGCCAGGAGGGATTTCAAAGGGGTTTACCCTTCCCTTTATATTTATGACATGCATCTTCTATTGCCACTATGATAAATTGTTAAGAATGAACTGTTTAGAAACAAAGAAGCTGCCCTTTTAACCAGGAGCAGCCATGGCAATGCACCATTCTCTCACTTCTCGTGTTTCTTGGAAGACAGCCAGCAATTGAATTTATTGTAGGCTCAGAGTGTAGCCAAGAAAGGACAAAAATTCACCTCTGTTAAATAGGTTTATGCCTTGTGATTTATTCCTTGTGGTAGATCTTGCACTACATTTTGAACAGCCTCTCGTTAATGTGATTTTTGATTTTGTGGTACCCATTTCATGCTGGCTTTAGTACCTATACAATTTGAATACCTTATTGGTTTTCATTTTGTGATTGTGGGAGAAATCTCCATGTGTGGTACTCTTCAGCTAAAAGCTTATTAAAAGTTTGATACCTCCTACAGGTGCCTCCCCAACAGTGATTCTCATTTGTTTGAATTGCACAAAAAGCACTGTAACTGGGCTTTGAAATCTCAATACCTAGCCCACTATGGGGGAAAAAAACCCCAAACCAAAAACTGTTAATGCTAGAACAAGACAGCAATTGCAAAAATACAAATGAGTTTGAACAGTACTCTGTTGGAGTCTAGTTATTTTACTCAGCAACTCTATGGAATGAATGATATGAAAGTTTAAGCATTCTATAAAATTTATGAATTTATTTAGTAAGTGTCAGTATTTGGGAAAAAAATATCACACTATGATCCCAGATTCTCAGTTTCTTGAATTGGATTGTACTAGAGCTGGGCCTTGTCATCTGAACTTTTTACTCAATAGTAGACTCAATAGTAGAATGTGTTGAAAGGTACAGGGGTAAAGGGGGATAGAATAAGAAAAGGAAAAAATCATTTTTTTTTCAGTTTTCAGAAAAATGGAATGTAAATTTCAGTTTGAAATTAAACCAAATGAAGATTTTCATTTTGTTCCATTTCCCATTGAAAAAAAATACATTAAATTCAAAGACATTTTCCTGCAAAAAGTTTGGTTTTGGCAAAACTCCGTTTTTCATCAGGAAAAAAAATTCTGTCAACAAATTTCAACCAACTAACTCTCCTCACCAGTCCATTCTCTTAGCTAAAGTATTGTTTTGTATGAGATACCTTCTACAACATGATTACTTAGGCTCGGTTTTTTACAGCCTGTTTACTCAATATGCCTGTCTTATCTGTACATGCGGAGCATTTTCAGGTCATGCAATTATTTAGGGTTTTTCCTTTGCACGTGGGAAGATGCAGAGGAGTGAACTAGCTCATTCACAAGTTGTGCCTTCCATACTAAAAGATTATGTGAAAAGATTCCTAATTTATATAGAGAATTGTGATGTTTATGACCAACCACATACTATTTCATTGAGTTCCATCTGCAATAACTGGGTCCCTTACCATTCAATCGTACCAATCACATAAGAGATCCTAAATGTCCTCAGGTTTCAGAGTGGTAGCCGTGTTAGTCTGTATCAGCAAAAACAACGAGGAGTCCTTGTGGCAACTTAGAGACTAACAAATTTATTTGGGCTTATGGCCTAATAAATTTATTAGTCTCTAAGGTGCCACAAGGACTCCTCGTTTTTTCAAATGTCCTCAGAATAACTTGGAATCAAATATTGTTTAAAAATTATACAAATGGTGATATATACAGGCCAAAACTCAGAGTTGAGGGATTGCAACACTTCTGAAAAATCAGGACATGTTTTATTTGGGTGCCACAGCCTAAATATGGTTATAGGGGCACATTTTTAGGTACCCAAATTTGAAACGTTTGACCACAGCATAGATGAGCAGTTCTCAAACTGTGGGTCAGGACCTCAAAGTGGATCACAACCCCTTTTTAATGGGGTCACCAGGGATGGCATTAGATTTGTGGTGCCCGGGGCCAAAGCCCGAGCCCTACCATCCGGAGTGCTCAGATACTACAATGATGAGCACTGCAGAAATTCCTAGAAATAAATAAAAGGTATCAAAGGAATATCTTGCAAATTCCAACTATCTGTCAATGGCTTAGCAGAACACTTAAGGCATGTGATATGTTGTAATTACTTATTAAAGCAGCATCAGAGAGTTCCTTTATTTTTACAGTAAAATAGTTGTCTGTATTCCATAGATATAGGTTCTTTGGGTATGTTTGCTCTTGAACCTCTAAGAACTAGAACATGCTAGTTAAACACAGCTATGTGTGTGGAGCTGCACTACTCCAGGAGGAACTCCGTAGTATGTTCTCCCTGAACTCATTGGAGTGCAGATACAGCACGTCCACTATCATATGCATTTATGGGATACAACCTAATCCTCCATGCATGCTGGCCCTGCTCTGAGGGCTAGTGCAGGGTAGGGCAATTAATTATTTCTAATTCTCTATCACCCACTTTGGACCACCCTAAGGAACAGCATCAAGGCATGGGGCAATCTAAGCAACATAGTATAGAGGGTATACTCAAGATTAGCTCTCAGGAGACCAGTGTTCTATTCTTTGTTACATCACAGACCAACTATATGACCTCAGGCAAGTCAATTTACGTCACTGAGCCTCTATTTCTCCTCTCATTCTTTGCTTTGTCTACTTAGACTGTAAGCCTAACTTTCTCATAGTATGTTAGTACAGTATCTGTCACAGTTGTGCAATCTTTGTTCAGACCTCTTGTTACTACTAAAATACAAATAATGCAAGAATTGTAATTCTACTTCGCTCTTACATGGGTCATATAAGAAAGGTAGAGAATCCTTGGGATAGATTTGCAAAGGAATTTTCCATGCCTAACTTGTAGGGTTCTAGAAAATCACTGGGATTCATACAATCTGAGTTTGGTGCCAAGGCAACTTATATAATAAAGAGAGAGAGACAGCACCTCAAAATGGGATTCACAAAAGCCAGCATGCTAGGCAGCTCCCTGCCTAAGGTAGGCAACATGAGTTGCCCAGGTGAGGAGGGTGTGCTAACTTCCACCCGACTCTTGGTAAAAGGCGCTTAAGTCCAGACTGAGGGGAAGCACTTCCTTGTTAGTAATTCTCATGTGCAAATGCAAGTGCAAATGTGCATCTCTTGGCCTTAGGCATCTATGTCATTTTAGGAAGATTCTGGTGAGGGGAAAGGAGGAAGACCTCATTTGTAACTTTTAGCTCAGTGGTTAGGGTACTTATCTGGGATGTGGGAGACCCCCTGGTTCAAAACTCTCTACCTGAGGTGGAATAGGAATTTAAACAGGGATCTGCCACCATTCAGGTGAGTGCCCTAGCCACTGAGCTTTTAGGATATTCTAATGTGGAGCTCCCTCAGTTTTTCTTTTTGAAACTGATCCAATGTGGATAAATAATTTAAAAAATACACTGGATCCTGGATCCACTACCTCCCATGTGAGCGCTGTAACTACCAGGCTACACAGCCTGTCATGTTCATGCTTGCTTTCTCTCTCTGGCCCAATGATTTTTTTATTATTTAATCCACACTGGAACATCTTCAACTGAGAGATTGAGGGAGTCCCACATCAGACTATCCTATAGTCGGAAAGGTCATAGATTACTGTTTAAATCCCATCTCCCTAGTACCCTAACCACTGGGCTAAAAATTCTGAAGGAGGTTGTCCTCCTCCTGTGACTATCCCCTCCTATCACTTTGTATAAGCTTGTCTATAAGGGCCAGATCCTGTAGATCACTTAATGGAGCAGGTCCCCCAAGTGAGCTAGGCAGAGGAAAGCCTATCTTCCCGTGGCTTGTGAATCGCTCTAGGAATTAAGCATCTGAAGGCCTGGCAAGAGGCTGCAGTGCGCATGAGTACAGGCAGAAATGTAGGTTCCCAAGGAACTTTGACCTCAAAAATTCAGGCACAGAGTAAGTTTAGTCACCTACAGTGTTTGGGGGCAGCTGAGCAGGGCCTTTGTGAATCCCATTGGGGCTTGATTCTTGGTTTTAGACACCTAGTGTGGCAGCTAGGTGCCTATGTCCTTTTGCGAATCTAGCCTCTTGTGCCTTCTACTCCACTGTATGCCAAGTACCATTCCAGGCAGAATCTAACTCTGATAAAGACTCTGTTGTTAAGGAGCACTGCCACCTTTTACATATAGAATGGAGAAACAGGTGATTAAAGATCCTATGTCACATTTTGTTAAAGTAATTCCCATTTTCTCAGCTCAGTTCCAACTTGGGTAATTACATTCTGCTTACCTACATTTCCCGTGGTTTCAACTGGATATGGTATTCTCCAGTAGCTGCTTTAAATTGTTGTGTAATGTTCCTATGCAATGTTGAACAGTTTCTGCATTTCAGTGGTGGGTGAAATGAACATTATAATCACCTACCACCCTCACAGGCTGCATTAGTAAGTGTTAAAACACTTTGAAAGCCTATGATGAAAGGATGGGATAATTTAGTTGAGGACTGGTCCTGCTTTGAGCAGGGGGTTGGACTAGATGACCTCCTGAGGTCCCTTCCATCCCTGCTATTCTATGATTCTATGAAAGGTACTATAAAGGTACTACAATGTGGATGTTCAGTCCAAGCTCATGCCTATGGAACATGAGCTGCACAACTTTGTGTTTCTTGCTCCTTAATTTGGCAATAACAGGACACTGAAAATAAAGGTCATTAAATTTAGAGTCAATAAAATGGAAATATCTATGTAGCATAGATTTAACCTATGTAACTCACTCTAAAAGGGAACTCATCAAGGCAAAATCTTGCTGCATTTAAGAATTAATAACTGTATTACCACTAATAAGAGCTGAAAGATAACACAACAATAGAAAGTTAATTAACTTTCATGCTTCATGAGAAAGGTCAATTTCTAGTGGGGTCAGGAAGGAATTTTTCAGCATGTTTAGTTCTGTACAATTTGCTCGATTAGTCTTTCCTCTTCCTCAAAGGCATCAAATATTTGCTTCTGCTGGAAACAGGATACTGGACTAGACCGGTCAATGGTTTTTATAGATTCATAGAGATGAAGGCCAGAAGGCATTAGTACAGAATCATAGAATATCAGGGTTGGAAAGGACCTCAGGAGGTCATCTAGTCCAATCCCCTGCTCAAAGCAGGACCAATCTCCTGTAGATAATCTAGTTTGACTTCCTATATATCACAGGCCATTATATTTCACCCAGTTACCAGTGCCCTATAACTCGCTCGATTCTACATGCCTCTATTGAAGGACTTGATGGCACTTAGTCGTCTTAAAAGCCTTTCTCTTTCTGTAAAATCATTCCCAAATCAACGTCATTCTTCTGCCCTTTGTGGGAAAGGGCACCTCACCCCAACGTTCTCTTTCCAGAGATAACCACATACTTTTGAATTCAGATAAGAAAAATAGTTACAGTACGCTGGGCAATGTGTTAGCTTTATGTAGATAGAAAGAACAGGGAATTACAACCAAGAAAAGAGAATCTCATGATAGAAATAAGTGATTCTTTCCCCGAAAAGAAGAGTTTTCTTTTACCGTGGTGTTTCTAATTAACCAGGAGACAATAAAACCTCCTATTACTGAAACTAGAGAATTAGAATAAGACTTGGTTTACCCTCTGTCCACAACCATCACTGGTTACAAAGGCCTTGGAGTCAGACATTAAACTTGTAGTACAACAGAAATATTTAGCTTAAATTTCATCCCTGGAATAGTAGTCAAAACAAGGAACAACGATATATAACTAACAACGCAAAACTGAATAAATCTTATAAACTGGCCATTTCATATACATTTTTTCTTCCGTGACTGGATCTCTTACCTCTTGCTGTGGTACCTCCAGCTCAACCACTCTCACTGGTTGGCTGTTTTTCCCTCCAGTTACATCAAACCTGCAGAATTTCTGGTATAACAAAAGTCCAATTGTAAGACCAAACCTTCACCCCACCTTTTCCAGTGGGTCAGACCCCTTCCTCAAAGGTGTGTCGCTTCTCCATTTTTCAGAATACAATTACAAGATCCTCAACTGATTCCTCAGAATTAAATGTGAGCCTCTTCTCTCCGTCCCCCATGAACTCCAGGGTTAGGACTCTGAACAATGAAGAAGGTGTCAGGTCTGACCTCCAAGTTTTCCAAAGACTTATTTTCTTTGTTCGTGTCCCATAATTCTCCTCTTGAAACTTGGCTCGCTCTGGTTTTAAACCAAAAACAACACCCCTTCCTCACAGCATCATACCGAGTCTCATGGAACAAAATAACACTCATGACAGACTCAGGTTCAGCTGAAGAAGCCTCAGGCTTTAGTCGGAGAATGCAACACAGCACCTAGGAAGTGAGGACCCAGACAGCCATTGCATTAAGCAGCGACTGATTGGCACTTGCTCAGTTCTTATGTAGCTAGCATGAGTGGCCTCCGGTGGACGACGATCAAAAGAAGGTAATCCATACTAATTAAATTACAAGCTCTGGACAGGGTGCATGAGTTCCTTATACCAAGCCATTTAGCAGTCCTTTTTAAACCCTTTATGGGCCTTTTCATGGCTTCCTCAAAAAGCCTCTGTCAGGCTTTTTTGGGCAATTGGATCAGATTTCTCTCTCTCTCTCTCTCTCTCTTGGGGGATCTTGGGGGATCTTGGGGGAGGAGGAGCTGAAGAAGGGTGGGGGGGCTACGAGCAGCTATGTGGGTCTTGGGGTCCATTTTCCATAAGAAAAGGAGGAGCACCCTCACCTTTCCCTGAGAAGAGAAGCTGGCATGTCTGCTAGTGGTTGCAGCTTCAAGGACATGTGTGTGACCATGTTGTGCTGCAGATTCTGCCAGCAGGTGCTAAGCTCACAGGAGATGAAGGTTGTGCTGTTAGCCAACACAGCGATTAACCTGTACTCCACTAATGTCCCACCCACTAATCAGTGATGGATTAGCCACTGGGCAAAGGGGCCCCCGGCTTCCTCTGCCCAGCAGGCAGGGTGGGGGAAGCCCCCAAATCCCCTGACCCCTTCCCTGTCAGAAGCCGCAGGATGGGGGAAACCCCTGCAGCACCCTTCATCCCCATCCCAATCCCAGGCATAAGCCATGGGATGGGAGAAGCCCCATCAGCACAGCCCAACCCTTTCCCATTCAGAAGCTGTGGGATGGGGGAAGACCCCTCCCAGATCCCCGGCCCGACCTGTCCCTGGTAGAAGCCGGGGGTGGCAGAGGAAGCCCTGACACCTGACCCCACTCTCTGCCAGAAGCGCCCTCACCCTGGTCCCCTGAAAAAGTGTAGTGGGGGGTTATGGGTGTAGCCCCAGCACCCAGACCTAGGGTTGCCAGGCATCTGGTTTTCGACCAGAATTCCCAGTGGAAAAAGGACCCTGGGGGCTTCGATCAGCATTGCTGACAAGGCCATTAAAAATCTGGTTGGTGGTGCAGCTGGGATAAGGCAGGCAGGCTTCCTGCCTGCCGTGGCTCTGCACTGCTTCCAGAAGCAGTGGCCTGCCCCCACTCTGGCTTCTAGATATAGGGGTAGTCATGGGGCTCTGCGTGCTGCCCCTGTCCCAAGCACTGGTTCCGCTCTCCCATTGGTCGGGAACCGCGGCCAATGGCAGCTGTGGGGGCAGTGCCTGTGGATGAGGCAGTGCGCAGAGCTTCCTGGCTGTACCTCCATGTAGGAGCTGGAGAAGGGACATACTGACGCTTCCGGGAACTGCCTGAGGTAAGTGCCGCCTGGATCCTGCACCCAAATACCCTGCCCCAGCAGTGATCCCCCTTCCTCCCTCCAAACCCCTGGCTCCAGCCCAGAGCACCCTCCTGCACTCCAAACCCCTTGTTTCTGGTCCTACCCCAGAGCCCACACCACCAGAAGGAGCCCTCACTCCCACCCCCTTCCCCGTCCCAGTGAAAATGAGCGAGTAAGTGAGGATGTGGGAGAGTGAGCAACTGAGGGAGGAGGGATGGAGTGAGCAGGATGGGGCCCTGGAGAAGGGGCGCGGCAAGGGGTGGGGCAAGGGTGTTTGGTTTTCTGTAATCAGAAAGTTGGCAACCCTACCCGGACCTGCGCTGTAGCCTTGGGACTGGAGGAGCTCTCACTTCACACTGCGCCCTGGGGCTGTGGCACAGGGACAGAGCTTCTCCGGTCTTGAGGCTGCAGTGGAGGGGGTGGGGAAGGGGGCAGAAAGGAGCAAAAAGAGTTGTGGGGCTGTAGGGGGGACAGAAGGGATGGGGGCTGTGTGGAACGGGGTGGGCCCCCGGGAAGGGGCAGAAAGGGGTGGGGCTGTGGGCAGGGCTGCAGATGAAAGAGATGGGGAGGGGCCCCTGGCTTGCTCTGACTCAGGGCCCCAGGAAATCTTAATCCACTTCTGCCACTAAGTCCCATTCAGTTACCACCAGCAAGCATCTCAATAACTGACTAATGTTATAGTGGCACCCAAAGACCATAATCAGTAGGAGCATTGTGTTACGCACCGTACAAAGCATTAAGGTGACCCAGTTCCTGGCCCACGGATCTCAGTCTAATCTTTACAGTTCTATATAGCAGGCAGACAAGCATTATTATTCCCATTTTACAGCAATAGGAACAAAAGCACAGCGTCCAAACGCTGAATGCAATTCTGAGCCATTCCAGACAGTCTGACACAATAAACATTTAATTAAAAATTAAAAGAACGGAAAATATTCCGTATAGTTACAGTTAACACCTCCTACCTTAAGGTGGAATTCAGCTAACTGCTGAACACAAAAGCCACTGTAAAATGGTGGGAATGTTTATTTGGTAGGTGCTTCAAAGCTCCAAATAAGGATTTAAAGAAGCTTTCCTTACTTCTGGGCTGTGGTAAATGGATAGTCAAAATGGGACATTGGGGTGGTGGGGTACATATGGGGCCCAATCTTGCATTCCTTGCACCGTCAAAACCACCACTTAAACATGGGTTCAGTGACAGTTGAGAGGCCCACTCATGAATTAGTTTTACCTGATGGAAAATTCTTGCCATTGAATTAATTGTCTCTATTTTCCAGATGCAAAGTTAACATGGATGAGGTCATCCCTTTCATCTTAATCAGACAATATGCCAGACTCCCCTTCTTCTGGTACAGGGAGGTGAAATCACACCTCTTTGTGCCAGGGAGGGCTGTAGCACTCAGAGGGGATTCATTGCCACCTTCCCTCAGGGATTCTATTTAGGGCAGCAGCTTTTTATTTTGCCAGAAGCTCCACAGGAGTCCTGATGACGAAGGGTGCACCAGAGACATGCTGGCTGGCTGTGGATCCCTGCCTGACACTAACCTCCTCCCTGGACTTTCTACTGCAGGCTCCTTGTGCAGTGCTTACTTTGTGCTGGGGCTTGTGGGGGCTGAGCCCTGGCACCTCTTTCATTACAAATTAAGCACTGGGGAAAAGCAGCAGAGGCTAGGGGTGATGGGGGGGGGAGTCCAGGGGCAATGGTGGGGGCGCACGTGGGGGTCAGAGGCACCAAAATACAAGTTTGCCCAGGGCGCCATTTTCCCTAATGCTAGCTCTGCTTTCCTACATTGCTGTTCAAAACACAATTTCAAAGAGACATATGGGAGTTACACAATTAGCACAATAATTATTGCTCTGAAGTTTTACTCCGTTATCTACAAGCAAAGACAGATACTTGATGTAATGTAGGGTCTATACTTTATAAACAAGAATTTTAAAGATGATTATATATTAAGGCATCGTCTTAGTCTACTTAAAAACAAACAAAAAAAAAAATGCTCAACAACTAAATTAATGATTCGATAGATAGTCCTGCAAGGAGGAAGAGATGGATTCAAGTTTTTAATGAATTGTGGAAGCAACTTTTGGTTAATTACATGATAAGTAAATATTAGGGAAGATCCTAGCACTTAAGTCATTTTTTCCCCTTTAAATTAAAAACAGGATGATTTTGGTATTAGTTTAAGATGAATGGGACTGAAGCACAAATATTGTGCGGGGCCAGAAGGTTAGTTAAAATAATGTTAAGACCACAAAAAGAAATCCAAAGCATTTGGCCAAGAACAGATGCCATCTTACCAAAGACAGGTAAGATGCTCACCTGCTTGAAGAGAGGTATGATATTTCAAGATCTTTTACCAAAAGAAGATATTTTACTATCACCTTGACTCCACTAAAATAGAGGAAAATTGTTATTTTTTTTTACTTTTGTTCAGATTTTAGCGTTCTAAAGTCAACATATAATTTCCTTTTACAAAATGTTGGATAAGAAATCTTCATGTTTTCTCCAGAGCATATTAGAAAAAGACAGAAATATCTGAGAATAACTTGGAAAGTTGGTGCCTGGAGAATAAAGAGATTTACAGGCCATGTAAATGCTTCAGCATTTAGTCTACTTCTGTAGGCCCTGACATATTTGGAATGGATGTTTAGCATCTGCTTCTATACCCTCATTATCTGAACCTGCACAGAGTCACATGAGGCTATAAACAGGAAGATAAGTTGAAAGTTCAACCAATCAAATAGCAGAATATTGTAAAGGTCAGTGTAGTAGTACACTATTATAATTCACAGAATATACGAGTCAATAAAATTCTGATGCCTTAGTTCTGTGACAAAGATTGTAATTTGAAATGAAAATAGCACACCATTAATCTGGATGACAGTGATTGTAATGAGAACAAGAAATAATGTAAAGTTTAACCTATTCTGGATCTTTGCAGATTCAGTACTCATATTGTAAGTTTGTTCTTTTTTGGTAATTTTAACAGACAATATTATTTCTCATATTGTAAGGTCTTCAGAGGAAGGACCATGGGCTACATTTACAAAGAGACTTAGGCATTGCAATGCTGAGCAGGCCATGCAGGCAAGATAGGCAGTGGAATGCCTGGTTTTTGAATCCTGCTGATGTTTCGATTTGAGCTAGAGTGCTGAGCAGCTTGACACCATGAGGATTTAGGTGGTTTTGTGCATGCACACCAGCAGAAATGTAGGCACTTTCAGGTTTTTGTGGCAGCTGAGCAGGGGTTTTGAGGATCACAATGGCGCTCAAATGTTCTATTTAGTGCCTTTAATGGCTATTAAGTGCCCAAGTTCTTCCCTGACTGATCACCTTACCCCATTTCCTCAACATCAAGAAGGTATATGGGGTATATGCTCTTCACCCATGATGACAACTTCCCTTGTAGCTTGGTCAGGGCAATGTCTCTGATGCAGGTGTAAGTTAACTAAGCCTTCTTCAACTCCTTATGATTCAACTAAGGCAGTGATATCAAATCTAGGTTCACAATGAGGGAATAGACTTCAGGAATGGGTTCAGAAGATGCTCCCAAAACATCTCCAGCTCTCCTGCAGGTTAGCAGTAGTCTGACTAGGTTTTTCCTTGGAAATCTTATACAACATGCTCACTCCAGGAGCAGCTATCTTTATCCGTTCATCGTCTGGAGGATGATGATCATATGGCTGGCAAGACTATGTGTCAGCATCAATATTTGTCTTTCCAGAGTGATGCTGCAGCATGAAATCATACATGTCTAGAACTCCTCATCACCGGTGTCCTGCTATGTCAAAATTCACAGACGCAGGATGTAACTCCTGATTACAAATTTTGTGTCATAGCAGTAATCATGGAATTTCTTACACAGACTCACTTCAGTGCAAGGAACTCTAATGTATGCACTGATCAATTTATCTCATAGGCAATCAGACTTTGTCTGATATAGACCACACATCAATATCCATCAGGATACTCTTGATACTCCACCCAAACAGTCCATGCAGGCACCTACATATAAGAAGAAGGGCTTCCTGGGGTCACCAAAGGCAAGAATGTGGTCTTCATCAAACTGTCAATCAGAGTATAGACAGGATGTTCACAGGCTGCAGTCCATCTGTCTCCAAAAGATCCAGACACCTTATGGTATGATACGTCTGGCTTTTCAGGGCTTCCTATTTTTTCAATATTAAAGGTAACCTTGAGTCAGTGCATTCAGTGGATGGGCAATTATTGAATATCCCTTCGCAAAATGCCTATAATGCCCCAAGAATCCTAGGAAACTCTGGAGTTATTTCAGGTTTCTTGGTCTTGAGAGCCTCTACCTTATCTGACTCTGCTGCTACTCCTTCTTTCAAGAAAATGTACCCATTATATTTCACACTTGACTGGCCAAATTGGCTCTTATCTAAGGACAATTTGAGTCTGGTGGTGCTGACATGATTGAGCACTTTAAGATGCTCCTTATGTTCCTCAAGAGACTCCCAAAAACAGTAACATAATCCAAATCGACCAATACTTCCAGAAAGTTCATGACTCCATCAACCTCTGGAAAACTGCTGGGGCTCCACATGTACCTTGAGGCATCCTTATAAAGTCATAAAAGCCCAGTGAACAAAATCTATTTTTTCACAATCTTCAGGAGCCATGGATATTTACTAATACCCACTTCTCAGATTAAGGACCAAAAACTACTTGCTTTTGGAGAGGCAATCCACGGCATCTTCCACCCAGGGTATAGTGTATCAATCAGGAATCATCTGCCTATTCAAGATGCAATAATCCATATATGTGCACATATCAGGGTTCTTCTTATGGGCTACCACGATGGGAGATGCAAGTGCGCTCCTGGATTCCTGAATTATTCCAGTAGCCTTGAGCTTCAAAAGATGCTTTCTCACATCTTCTACATCCACAGGCCCAAATTGTCAGGATCTCTCCCAGAATCGGGTCTTATCATACATCAGGATTTTATATTCTACTCCATAAGCATGTCCAACATCCCATTTCTGTTGCAAGAATACATCTGCTCTCTGGGCCAACCTCTGTCTCAAGTGTTCTTTCCAGCCATTGGGCACAAGGGAATTTCCAAAGTTCAGGCAGCTGGCATCAAACTTCGGGCATCAAGTTCAGGCAGCAGGCATCAAACAGCATCTCAGGATGATGAGAGGGTCCATTCACTATCTCATCTCTGTAGATGTGGGCTATCTCAACTCTTCCAGCAGTGGGGTCAAAGGTGAACCTTTACTCTTAAAGTTCTTCCCAACAGATCCTTCCTGACTGAAAACCTACTCCATCTCCTTCAGTCAGTAAGCTTGCAAACATAAGGTGTTCACTCTTAGTACCTCAGCTTGCCATCCTACGGGCCAGCCATTTCCTTACTCTTCTTGGCTAATAACCCAAACATATTCGAGTTAGTCCCAATTATCAGAGGTACTTGGCTATTGTTTCCCACAGCTGGACACACAAAGGCTGAAGTCTGAATCTTGAAAGTTATCCCAGTCATGTTTCTGGGTAATTCCTGCTGTACCTTGATATATCCTTGATATGGAAAGATGATTCATCTAATTCCCACTTGATTCACAAGTCCTTCTAGAGGATAAAAGGTCAGATTCTTTAAATGGGTCTCATAAAATAGCTTAAACAGAAGGTAACTTGTGATTCACTGTTCAAAATAGCTCAGCAACAACATCCTTCAATCCTCATGTCCACTTCAGCCTTGGGACCACAGAGTCTGTTAGGTGTATTTATTCTTGAGTGAAGGCTATGGCTGGGCCTTCAGAACTTGAATATTGTAGGAGTAGTTACCATTCTGGGACCCACCGTACTCACTTTCCTGGACTCTTCAAAATTTGCCATTGACTGCTCAGTACATACGGCCTTGAATTTTTTGGACACTTTCTGAGGATTCACCACTTTGGGGACAGGCTTTTAGAAAATGGCCTGAATCTGGTGTGATGTTTGGTATAAGTGATGATAGTGAGCTGTAGCTCACGAAAGCTCATGCTCAAATAAATTGGTTAGTCTCTAAGGTGCCACAAGTACTCCTTTTCTTTTTGCGAATACAGACTAACACGGCTGTTACTCTGAAACCTGTCACTTATACCAGTTTGTCTGGGCAGAAAGATAGACTGGAGAGTCTAAGGGGACTGTCTGTGACTCCATGACAAGACTGGGATAGTGATCCAGTCATTCACATTTGTTACTGGCTTGGTGAAATCTAATTATAGAACACACCATCAGTTTGGGGTGTCTCCCCTCTTTTCTGACCGTGTGCCCTGTGGTCGGCACTCATGTTCGTGAGCCACTCCAGACAGCATGACAGAGGGAAAATAGGCTTATTTATAGCCTTTCTTCTTCTTTCCCAGGCTTCCAGAGCTCTTCACAGGTCAGAAACTGATTGAAGTGCTGCCTGCTGACTTTTGCCCTCTAACTGGCTGCTGGTGACTTCCATTGGTTGCAGGAGGAGAGTTGCCAGGGTAACTGAAGGTCACATCTCCCACCCCTTCCCTCCTGCTGACTAGGGGAAGTCAGCAGTTCAGAACTCTGTTGTGCACCCCACAGGACCCCCAAATATGTGTCTCTTCCTTTGGGGCAATGTCTCCTTTGCTAAGGAGGATGAGGGACTAAATGAAGCATTGCCTGAAAGGTATATATCATCTTGTGGGATTTTTAAGCAACTTTCCTAATTTCACTACTTTAAAGGAAGGATGATGGTTTCTAACTTGAATGCTTTTAAGGAACAATTGATATCTGGTTCTTTACCACATGCTCTTATATTGTAGCTCAATGAGAGATATAGATTTATCTCTGAAGCATTCACTCATGGCTTTTTTTTTCACAGATTCATAGATATTAAGATCAGAAGGAACCATTGTGATTATCTAGTCCGACCTCCTGCACAACACAGGCCACAGAATCTCACCCACCCACTCCTGCGAAAAACCTCTCACCTATGTCTGAGCTATTGAAGTCCTCAAATCGTGGTTTAAAGACTTCAAGGAGCAGAGAATCCTCCAGCAAGTGACCCATGCCCCATGCTACAGAGGAAGGCGAAAAACCTCCAGGGCCTCTTCCAATCTGCCCTGGAGGAAAATTCCTTCCCGACCCCAAATATGGCAATCAGCTTCCTTCACTACAAATGGAACAGTATCAAATCAAGTACATAATGAGCATTCCATGTCTCTCCTCTCCACGTGTGACCTGGGAAGGTGCTGAGCACCAGGTCCTTCCATTATAACTAATGACTTAAATGAAGCAGGACTGGGCCTTTATTTTGGAATGGACATGTGAGTCCTTTCCATATGAAACTCAAGTTTATGGCTCACTTTAAAAATAAAGTACCTTCAGCAGTCATTATCAAATTTTATTACACTACTTATTTCCCTACAGAACCCCCAAGAACACTAAGCCCTCTAAAGCACTCCACAGTGTAAAATAAAGTAAGTCAGTTAGAAGAACTTTTTATCTGAACTTTCTGAGATAAATAAAAGGTCAGATAGCAAAAAGGCACAAATATTTTATTACCTGTATACTTTTTATAGCGGAAGGTTCATTACCCACTAATTCCTAGTATAGTTTGACTGCTGTAGGAGATGCTGCATTTTATTTTTAATTCAATAAAGATTAGGTCAGAGAGCTACATGTTTAACATTAATAATTCTGCAATGTATTATAATAAATATAATATATTTTTCAGTTCACTTAAGTTAGTGAAATCAAATATGTTACCCATTGGTGAGTATGTTACAGTCCCCCCATGGTGATCCATAGAGGATATGACTTGGTATACACACTAGCAATGAGGTTTTAGTTCAAGCTATAATAGCTCATGCTTTTAGCTCTGGTGACCCCCAGTTCAATCCCTAGTGTGTCAGCTGGAGGCGGTGGCCATCATATACGTGTTACATAAAGAAAACTATAGGAAATAGAAATATATACAGTACAACCAAAAATAAACTATGTGAAAATAATGTAAGAATTAAAATCAGGCAGCAATACTTTTGTTACAGGGATAGCAATGTGGTTGATTGATCCCTATTGGTCTAACTGGCTTTTTCAGCTAAGCATAAGTGGAGGCTGTGATGTACTATCTTTGTAAATGTGTGATCACTTACTCCTTCCTGGTGCAAAGCCTCACTTTCATGTTAGTTTCAGTTTTTGCATCTAGATAAATAGGGTGAGTACAGCAGACATATATCTTTCTGCCCGCTCCGTCTGTGTCTATCTCCTTCTCTGCTAGGTCCAGAAATATAAAATTGGTGAAATGGGATTTCTAGCCCACCTGTGTCTAGTGTTCCCATTGCCTGAAGAAGAATAAGAAAAAAGTAAGCAAATAATACTTCAGAAAGAAAGGGAACAAAGTTCACCTAGAGGTACAGGGTGACAGACTGCTGGGTTTGCTCCTGGGATAGTGGGAACCAGCCAGTTAGAAAGGGGGGAGGAGGCACTTTCTGAAAATGACCAGGTGTATGGTAAACATTTTATCTTGCTAATAGATCATCGCCCATTTTCAATTCTTGGACTGAAAAATGAAATTCCATCATTAGCTGCTCCTCATATGCAATGAAGGGCATTAATACTTTCACCTCATTCCTATACAATTCATTCCGTAAAGGGATTTAGCATGGAAAGGCTGATGGGCTGTCACTCCCATCATGCACAAGCTCCTGTCAACCCCCCAAAAAATTCAAACACACTGTTCTATCTCAATTTGATGGATAGATTACCTGTCACTAGCACAGACAACAATAAAGAAACCACAAAGTATGATGTGTTTTCTTTTGAGAAGGGACTGGTACTACAAGGTAGAGTGTTGGATCAAAAAAATCCCCAGTTTATACAGTTTGTGTCACCTCACCATGAATTATCTGTGAATGATGGTTGTAGTTTATGGGGAATACAAGTGATCATTATGAAATCAGTTCAATCTCAGGCTTTGGAAGCTCTTCAAAAAGGTCATTGTGGCATTGTACAGAAGACATCTGAAGTCATGTCTGGTGTCCAGGGATTGACAAAGGCATTGAAAGGAAGGCAAAGTGTTGTATTAGGTATCAGCAAATTCGTCGTGATCCTGGCCCAGCTCATCTACACCATTGGCCATGGCCCAAGACTCCTTGGACACATTCACATGGACTTTATTGGACTTTTAGAAAACTATATGTTTTTGCTCATAGTTGACACCCATTAAAATGGCCTGAAGTTTTCAAAATGACTTCCACTACAGCTTCTAAGACCATTGGATACTTCATATCTCGTTTAACCAATCTGGTTTACCATTACAGTTGGTGAATGATAAGGGACCTCAATTCTATTCTGAAGAATTTCAGAGGTTCGTAATTTCAAATGGCATTCAGTACATGTGCTTAACTCCTTACCATCCTTCTACAAACAGACTCATGGAATGCTATGTACAAACACTTAAGCATGCCTTATAGCTAACAAGTCTATTCTGAGTCATCAGCAGAAACTGTTGTGGTTTGAAATGGATGCCTGAAGAACTTGTTAAATGCATGGGACCTGTTTTTCTTGTGGTAAAACTATCCAATGGTATTTTATGGAAATGACATATGGACCAGTTGCAGCCTCAACAAGTACTGGAGTCCAGGGATCTTCCAGTAGGACTTTCTGTTCTTCTTTTCAAACATACTTCTGTTACAACTCCTAATTTCAATGATTTATTGAGAGAAACTTTGGTATCAGATCCAGTTGATTCCATACCAGAGCCAGTTGATTCCTTATAACCAACTCTTGCTGTTGGTCAGGATACTGCCACACCACCATCACCATATTATCCCCAGAGAGTGCAAAAACCAGTTGTATGCCTGAATTTATAAGTTGTTTAGTTAGTGAGTTGCTATTCCAGGACAGAATAACCCCTTGCAACTTAAGAGTCTGTGGTAGTCCACTTGCAACTCTTAGATAGGCAATATAGTGTTTATTAAAACAAGGAGTCTGGTGGCACCTTAAAGACTAACAGATGTATTTGGACATAAGCTTTTTGTGGGTAAAAAACCCACTCCTTGTTGTTTTTGTGGATACAGACTAACAAGGCTACCCTGATACTTGACACCATAGTGTTTATTGTTAGCCATGTGAATGATAATATGTATGTGTTTCGAAGGTTTTTTAAGGTAGGGTGGACAAATGTGATGTCCTGTCCCTTTAAATGTTTATGTACTTCCCCCTCCCTGATACAGAACCTCACTTTTGTATGTTTGTTTTTGCAGCTAGTACAATAAAGCAAGCACAGCAGACACCTCTGTTTCTGTCAGCTCTCTCTCTGTATCTGTGTCCATCTTTTTCTGCTGGATCCAAATATAACACAGGCTGCTTTTTGTCTGAGGCGGAGAAGTACCATTCACTTAACCACAGTGGTTGCCCAAGATTCCTCTAACCTAGCACTTACATAATGCCTGCTATATTTGAACCAAGGATCTCAACATAATTTACCTAATTAAGACTGGTTTCAGAGTAGCAGCTGTGTTAGTCTGTATTTGCAAAAAGAAAAGGAGTACTTGTGGCACCTTAGAGACTAACAAATTTATTTGAGCATAAGCTTTCATGAGCTACAGCTCACTTCATCGGATGCATTCAAGTGCCACAAGTACTCCTTCTCTTTTTGCTAATTAAGACTGTGAGGTAGGCATATAAGGCATTTTACTGGTGAGGAAACAGGTTCTCACAGGTTTTGATTTCAGTGGGAATTGATTTCAGGATTCAGGCCAAAAGTGGTTAAGGGCCTTATGCTAGAAAATCAATCACATGAGTAAGAACTCATTACAAACTTTACAGGATCAGACCCTGGTCCAAAGTCACATAGCCAGTCAGACCTAAGATAAGAAACCAAGTCTCCGGGCACCTAGATAGCTGCATTAATTAGTAGACCAAGACTACACATCTGCCTTGATAATTGTACACTGAACTTGGAAGGTAGTCTGAAATGAGACTCATCTCCTTGCACAATTAGGGTTCAATACTGTTCCCTCTGAAGTCCACGAGAAATTTGCCATTAACTTTGATGTGGATGGGATTGAACTCTCAATTATGCAATTGGGAGATTTTAAAAGAGCCAGTTCCTTGTCCTTCCCTCACTTCAGATAAATTAAAGTGTTCTTGATTTTAGTCTTTATTATAGAGATATGATTTATTTCACTTTGTATTTGAAAAACTTTTTGTATACCAGTCTGTCATTTTGCTCTAAATTTTAGCTGTCACAGTCCAGGGAAACTGCACCAATATTTCCCTTCCATGGTCCACCAAGGACTCCCACTCTAGGCTCCCAGTCATCACCTCTCTTGGGCCCAGATCCATGTCTCTGTTGCTCCTGGCTGGGTTTTTTTTCCCCAGTCTGCACAGTTCTCTGACTACATTGGGATATCCCCAGCAAACCAGACTGCCTTCCTTTCCGAAGGCTATGAACAGCTGTACTTGCCAGCAGTCACGTGTTACCACAGAGCTCTTTCTAAGCAAGCATATTTATCATTAAGCTGAAAGCATTATAAAGAAAACATATAAAAACAGCAAAAGTTCTTGTATGCATGCTAAAAGCTTAATTTAGTTCACCCATCAGTCTTATGGGGCTCAATAAGCCAAAATACTGTGCCTTCCAGAAAGGATGTATTAGGCTTACCGCCATTTTCGCAGGACCTTCCCAGAGATGTGCTGAGTGCCAAATGGCTGCCCCTGGAATTCTGGCCATAGAATCCTCCAGGACAGACAAGACATGAATTTTGAATATTAAAAAAAAAAAAAAAAACCAAGCATGGGTCCTTCCTCTCACTCACCTTTTTAAAAACGAACAAACAAAACTTTCAGGCCTTCATTATACATTTACATTTTACGTGCATGTGGAAAATGTTGAATAATTTGTCTCTATGAAAAACAGATTGACCAAACTCCATAAACTTCCCTGGTAAATTTTCTCTTTCATACAAGTTAATGATCTCCCATTTTCCACAGTGTGAAATAACTACTTCTAGTACCTGAAGTTTTTCACCAGGAGCTCATAATTATGTTTATCCACTGATCTTTACTCTTACTCTGCAAATCTCCTGGACACTGCCTGCAGTATCACTGCAACACCTACTTGTTTTCTAGCTTTGGCAGTCTTCACAGAATGAGTTCCATACTGCTACACACAAAAATAACTAATCATCCCAAATTATTTCACACTGACTTAATCCACCTTGAATAGCATTTACTTCTGCTGGTATATTGGAAATGATAAAATAAACAAAAACTTATCTGTATCAGACTTCCAGTGTTTTTCCCCTTCAGAGAGGAAGGAGCCTACAAAAATCTTTGCCTTTTTTTTCTGATTAAAGAGAATTGAAAAGGTGCATGAGAAATCTGTGACTTACATAGTCCATTCAATAAAAATTCAAAATTATTGTAAATCACTTTTAACCAAGACTCAGAAATCTGTATTAAAGTCAGGATGGAAAAACATTCTATGGCCTAGTACCAAAATTATTTAGGGCATGATTTTCAAAGGGCAAAGTCAAAAGGAGTTGGATGCCTAGCTCCACATTGTGCTTTTGAAAATCCTCCATTAGATGCTAAATTATTCATACAACAAATATTATTTTTTCTTTCTTTTACATGCACCCTGGAAATGTCTCAAGATATCAAAAATGTTTGTATTTTTGACCTATTGGCCTATGTAATTTTGAAATTTGCAATAATATGACATCTTTCTTCTTACTCTTTAGGGATGAAATTCACTTGAACGAAGAGGGCCAGCCTAAGTTCTATGAACCAGTTAAGTTCACAAAAAAGAAACTTATAAGAAGTGGAAGACTGGACAAATGACCAGGGAAGAGTAAAAAGATATTGCTCAGGCATGCAGGAAATCAGGAAGGCCACATCACACCTGGAGTTGCAGCTAGCAAGAGATATTAAGAGTAACAAGAAGGGTTTCTTCAGGTATGTTAGCAACAAGAAGAAACCCAAGGAAAGTGTGGGCCCCTTACTGAATGAGGGAGGCAACCTAGTGACAGAGGTTGTGTAAAAAGCTAATGTACTCAATGCTTTTTTTGCCTCTGTCTTCACGAACAAGGTCAGCTCCCAGACTACTGCATTGGGGAGCACAGCATGGGGAGGAGGTGACCAGCCCTCTGTGGAGAAAGAAGTGGTTCAGGACTATTTAGAAAAGCTAGACGAGCACAAGTCCATGGGGCCAGATGAGCTGCATCCGAGAGTGCTAAAGGAGTTGGCGGATGTGATTGCAGAGCCGTTGGCCATTATCTTTGAAAACCCATGGCGATCGGGTCCCAGACAACTGGAAAAAGGCTAATGTAGTGCCCATCTTTAAAAAGGGACAGAAGTAGGATCCTGGGAACTACAGGCCAGTCAGCCTCACCTCAGTCCCTGGAAAAATCATGGAGGAGGTCCTCAAGGAATCAGTTCTGAAGCACTTAGAGGAGAGGAAAGTGATCAGGAACAGTCAGCATGGATTCACCAAGGGCAAGTCACGCTTGACTAGTCTAATTGCTTTCTATGAAGAGAGAACCTGCTTTGTGGATGACGGGAAAGCAGTGGACGTGTTGTTCCTTGACTTTAACAAAGCTTTTGACATAGTCTCCCACAGTATTCTTGCCAGCAAGTTAAAGAAGTATGGGCTGGATGAAAGGACTGTAGGGTGGATAGAATGCTGGCTAGATTGTCAGGCTCAACGGGTAGTGATCAATGGCTCCATGTCTAGTTGGCAGCTGATATCAAGTGGAGTGCCCCAAAGGTCGGCCCTCGGGCTGGTTTTGTTCAATATCTTCATTAATGATCTGGAGGATGGCGTTGATTGCACCCTCAGCAAGTTTGCAGATGACACTAAACTGGGAGAAGAGGTAGATACGCTGGAGGGTAGGGATAGGATACAGAGGGACCTAGACAAATTGGAGGATTGGGCCAAAAGAAATCTGATGAGGCTCAACAAGGACAAGTTCAGAGTCCTGAACTTAGAACGGAAGAATCCCATGGACCGCTACAATCTAGGGACCGAATGGCTAGGCAGCAGTTCTGCAGAAAAGGACCTAGGGGTTACAGTGGATGAGAAGCTGGATATGAGTTAACAGTGTGCCCTTGTTGCCAAGAAGGCCAATGGCATTTTGGGATGTATAAGTAGGGGCATAGCCAGCAGATCAAGGGACGTGATCATTCCCCTCTATTCAACATTGGTGAGGCCTCACCTGGAGAACTGTGTCCAGTTTGGGGCCCCACACTACGAGAAGGATGTGAAAAAATTGGAAAAAGTCCAGCGGAGAGCAACAAAAATGATTAGGGGACTGGAACACATGACTTATGAGGAGAGGCTGGGGGAACTGGGATTGTTTATTCTGCAGAAGAGAAGAATGAGGGGGGATTTGATAGCTGCTTTCAACTACCTGAAGGGGGTGGTTCCAAGGAGGATGGATCTAGACTGTTCTCAGTGGTAGCAGATGACAGAACAAGGAGTAATGGTCTCAAGTTGCAGTGGGGGAGGTTTAGGTTGGATATTAGGAAACTAGGAGGGTGGTGAAACACTGGAATGGGTTACCTAGGGAGGTGGTGGAATGTCCTTCCTTTTAAGTTTTTACGGTCAGGCTTGACAAAGCCCTGGCTGGGATGATTTAGGTGGGGATTGGTCCTGCTTTGAGCAGGGGGTTGGACTAGATGATCTCCTGAGGTCCCTTCCAACCCTGATATTCTATGATTCCATTATTCTAAATTCCCAAAATATCCCCTTATATGGGTCCTTTGCACAAGTGTGAATTTCACCAGTGAGGAGTTGTAGAACCAGGTACTCAATGCTGTGGTTAGAACCAGAAATTCCAAATTTCAGAAAAAAAGAGCTTTTTAATCATTAAACTTAGATTTGTTTTATATATTTATGTGTTTTTTTTTATTTGTAAATTATACATGAGCCTAGTCTTCAAGGAGAAACAGCCAACCTGAAAAAAAAAATGGTGCACTTCGGCCATTTTTTAATTTTGTGTGTGAAAAAGCTATCTTACAAAGTACTGAAAATTGGAAAATATTCTGTATAAAAATGTTGTCAAACATCAAGCTGTTGAAGGAATTGTGCTACAAGTTTTCAGCAACAACAAAAAAACCTCACCTCTGGGGAGAAACTATGCAAGGTAGGTTTCAGCACAGACAGAGGGTTTTTTCCAAAAGTTAGGAACATTTGAAAACAGGGAATGTTAATGAAAACCCTTAGGCACCTTTCACTATAACAGCCTCTAGCAAAAACACTGTAATAAGTACAGTGGTATAAGCTTATGTTACTATTGGACCTTTGGGCCACAGGCTTTGTGGAAAATGGTGTAGCTCCATTGACTTCAGTGTAACTAACCCAATTTCCACTAGCTGAGGATCTGGGCTCTTAAAAAAGAATCAGGGATATGAACAAGCTAACAGAGCAACAACATAGTTTTTTCTTGCATTTTAATGAATAAAATGATGAGAAAAGTCCAGCGGAGAGACAGAGTCCCGCAGAGGGCAGAGAAAATGATTAGGGGGCTAGGGCACATGATTTATGAGGAGATGCTGAGGGAACTGGGCTTATTTAGATAGCAGAAGAGAAAAGTGAGGGGGGATTTAATAGTAGCCTTCAACCACCTGAAAGGGTAGGGTTCCAAAGAGGATGGAGCTAGGCTGTTCTCAGTGGTGGCAGATGACAGAACAAGGAGCAATTGTCTTAAGTTGCAGTGGGGGAGATTTAGGTTGGATATTAGGAACTATTTCACTAGGAGAGTGGTGAAGCACTGGAATGGGTTACCTAGGGAGGTGGTGGAATCTCCATTCTTAGTGGTTTTTAAGGCCCAGCTTGACAAAGCCCTGGCTGGGATGATTTAGTTGAGGTTGGTCCTGTTTTGAGCAGGGGGTTGGACAAGATGACCTCCTGAGGTCTCTTCCAACCATAATCTTCTATGATTCTATTGAAAGGAGAGAAAATGATTTTATAGTTGAAAAGAATGTAATCTGGGGTGTAGCCACAACTCACTAATGTGAAAGAAGAGTGAATTCACCTTCTTTTCCTGCTTGTTTGGTTGGATTGCTTTGGTGGAATGCTGAGGTAAGAGGCAGCCTCACATTTGCAACAGCAATAGATTGAAACTGCAGTAACAGTAAAGGACGGAAAGTGCTTTATGTCTTTCAATGGGACATTTAGGATCTTCTTTAAGATGGTCACAGTAGCAGCCTATGGGCTTGTCAGCTCAATTGGGAAGCTTTCAGTGGGAGGTCATGACAGAGGTGAGGCTTTACTAGGATTTGCTCCAATCTTATTAGAGACCAATTGAGCATGCTCAAAAATAAGTTGAATTTCACTGATAAGTCCTCAGTTTATTGCAAAATTCCTGTTATTCCCCAATGCATGACCTGCACTTTGCATTATTAAATTTAATCCTATTTCTATTACTCCAGTTTACAATGTCATCCAGATCTTCTTGTGTGATATTCCAGACCTCTGCCATTTTGGCAATACCTCTCAACTTTGTGTCATCCACAAATTTTATTAGCATACTCCCACTTTTTCTGCTGTTGTCATAATAAAAATGTTAAATACGATTGGGCCAGAGATTGATCCCTGAGGAACTCCACTGATAACCTCCATCCAGTCTAACAGTTCACCTTTCACTATGACCCATTGTAGTCTTCCCTTCAACCAGTTTCTTATACACCTTTCGTTCTCATATTAATCCCAGTCTTCTCCAATTTAACTAATAATTTCCCATGTGGAACTATATCAAATGTCTTTCAGGCAGATTATATCTACTGCATTTTCTTTGTCTAAAAAATCAGTTATCTTCTCAAAGAAGGAGATCGGATTGATCTGGCATGATCTACCTTTTCTAAAATCATGTTGTATTTTATCACAATTACTGTTCACCATATTAGCAATTCTCCAGGCATAGGGTCTGATCCCTGAGTTTACAGATTCATTAAAACTCCTTGCTATTGGACTTTCCATTTCATGTGCCAGTTCCTTTAATATTCTTGGATGGAGATTATCTGAGCTCTCTGATTTAGTCCCATTAAAGTGTTTGAGTTTGACTTCTACCACAGATGTGGTAATTTCTACTTCCATATCCTTGTTGCCATTAGCCACTCTGCCATTACCTGTAAGCTCTTCATTAGGTTCGTTAAAAACTGAGGCAAAGTATTTGTTAAGGTGTTGGGCCATGCCTAGATAAACTTTAATCTCCAGCCCATCCTCAGTGTTTAGCAGTCCCATTTCTTCTCTCCTTGTTTTCTTCTTATTTATATGGCAATAGAACCTTTTACTGTTGGTTTTAATTCCCTTTGGAAATTTTAGAGGTTTCCCCAAGGTGCTACTTGGAACTGGAGTACCACTGAGCCCCTGATCCACCAGCCTGGGCTCCCTGCCATACTGTACTGCTGTGACAAACTGCAAAGCCCTGCAGCCTGCATTTTCACCATCATTCATGCTGGTAGGGAACACCCAGCTGCAGTTACATGCAGGCTCTCTAACCACCAGTTTCCCAGCTTGGTATGCCAGAGCAGTACTGTCCTGCCCTGGTCAAATCTGGCCAGTATATGGGTTTAATACCCGGTCTGCCTCTCCATCAATGTGAAGAGAACAATACACACTTGGTAACCAAGCAGAGATTTTCTCCAAGCACTTCAGTCAAAGCTCAGTGGTTTAGATTAAAACCAAAACATGTTTATTAACTACAAAAGATAGATTTTAAGCGATTATAAGGGATAGCAAACAGATCAAAGCAGGTTACTAGTAAATAAACAAAAAAATGAAAACTAAACTTAAAATACTAGATAGATTGGATATTAATTAGCAGAGTCTTACCCTAATTGATGGTACAGGCAGGCTACAGATTCTTAAGGCACAAGCTGCACTTGCTTTACACTTGGAATTCTCAGGTATTTCATACACAGGCTAGAAATCCCTTTCAGCCTGGCTCCAGCACTTCCCTCAGTTCAGTCTTTGTTACTCTAGTGTTTTCAGGAGTCTTCTTGTGTGTGTGGGGCGGGGGGCGGGGGGTGGTGAAGAATCCCAGATGATGTCACTTTCTGTCTTACATAGCTTTTCCATATGGTGGGAACCCTATGTTCCAAAGCTTGGTTCCCAGACCAGTCTGTGAAAAAATACTGATATCCCAAGATGTGGTCCAGAATCATGGCCTGGTCACATGTCCTTGTAGAGTCATAGCAGCCATTACTTACAGGCTGTTTGGAGTATTCTCCAGAAGGCTCACCAGATGGGAGATAAGCTTCTCCTAAGGCCTATTGTTTTCCCTAATGGATCATTGCCCTGAACAAGCCCTACCCAACCAGCTATCTAGCCTGAAAGCATCTTTTCTAGTGGGCGTTATCCAGGTGTAACTACATTTGAAATACAGATACACAGTCAATATTCATAACTTCAGATACAAAAATTATACATGCATACAAATAGGATAATCATATTCAGTAAATCATAACTTTTCTAATGATACCTCACATGACTTATCTTGCATAAAATACATCATAATCATGCTATAATCATATCATAATAATATCACTATGAAGAATATGGGTGCAGTGTCACAGGAAGGTCCAGCTCTGCTTGGCTTTTGGCAGTTCTACACTTTCTGACCTTCAAGAGGTAGCTTTCCTTGCTGGTCCCTCCCATCTTCCATTCCTTGTAGGCTTTTGGAATCCCAAGATACTTTGAGAACTTGTTTTCTCAACAATCCTAGTTTCCATTTTGGTTATGTATGCAATGAATATCTTGTTTTAACACACAGGATTGAAAGATGTGACTCTTTTAACATAAAATATCAAACTAAAGAAAAAACAAGTATAAAAGAGGATATCGTACTGATTGTGCTATTAATTTTCATTTTTAAATTCAGCAAAAATCTTTCTTTTTGAAGGTAACTGGTGCTACTGCAAAATCTCCGGTGTTCTGTGTTGGAATGTTGAAGAAACCACAGTGTGTTGGCATAGAATTTAGGTCCACTTCACTGCAGAATTTAGAGGCTTTAGAGACATATATTTGCCTGATCAGTGCTTAGATACTATGGTAACAGGTGCTCTGGAAAAACAATACAAAGACCTAATACAGCTGGCAGAAGCAGAACCAGAAGCTGTGCTTAGGCAGATGGACTTTGAAAGCTCTATGGGACCCTGGCAGTAACCAGCAAAGATCGGGGTGGGGCAGAATGAGCAATGGAATTGAACAACGTCCAATAGGTATGGTTAGAACTGGTTGGAAATTTTTCAACAAAACATTTTTTCCATCAAGAAAATGCCAATTCGTTGAAATGGAACCTTTCTCTTTTTGGAAATGTATGTTTTCACAAACTTTAGTTGGGAAGGTGTCATAAATATAAAGGGAAGGTTAACAACCTTCCTGTATACAGTACTATAAAATCCCTCCTGGTCAGTGGCACACAATCCTTTTACCTGTAAAGGGTTAAGAAGCTCAGGTAACCTGGCTGGCACCTGACCAAAAGGACCAATAAGGGGACAAGATACTTTCAAATCTGGGTGGGGAGCGCAGATGGCAAGGTTTTGGTTTGTCTGTTCTTTGTGCTTGCCGGACACAGATCAAGGAAGCAAGCAATTCAACTCCATTAGAATCAGTAAGTACTAGCAAGGGACGGTGTTGGTTTATTTTTGTTTTGGCTTGTGATTCTCTGTGCTGAGAGGAAGGTGTATTCCTAGTTTTTCTTTCTGTAACTTTAAAGTTTGGCCCAGAGGCAAATCTTCTGTGTTTTTTAATCTGATTGCCCTGTAAGATTATCTTCCATTCTAATTTTACAGAGGTGCGTCTTTTACCTTTTTTCTTTCTAATACATTTCTGTTTCTTTTAGAATCTGATTGGGTTTTTTTTATGTGTCCTAAAAAAAACCCAAGGTTGGTCTGTGCTTGTCTTGTTTATTCTCAAGCCTCCCCAGGAAAGGGGGTGCAGGGACTTGGGGGGAGTAGGAACTCCAAGTGGTTGTTATACCAATAAAATAAAAACCAGCAGGATCCCTTATTAAAGGGGATAAGGCAAAATGTCACATTAATTGTAAATACAGAAAGAATCGTAGTAGGCAATCAGTTATAGCTATAACATTTCATTCAGTTTCACATTCATTCACACATTCATTCATACACACACACAGGTTCTGCAGCTGCTGTATAATTACCAGTCCTGAATGTAGCTTGAGTTCGTGGCTTGGATTCATAGCTTGTGGCGGCTAGGTGCCCAGGAAAGCCGGGCACAAGGAAGAGCTGGGTCTCTGCTGGGCATGCACCAATGTCCTTCCATGTTGGCAGCAGAATGTTACCCATCACAGCCTTCCATCTCACCCATCCTTTTTGTAGGCTTTAGTTTGAATCCAGAGTCAATAGGTCTTGCTGTGTCATGCTGCCTCTGGGTTTGGTGTGATTGATCACTTTGTCAGGGCTGTTGTCTGGATCTTCAGCCGTTGGGTGTTTACACTTTATTTCATCAGGACAGGCTGAGGCTGGAGGTTGATTCCATCATCCATCCATACCTCATTCACAAATCTAAACTAAACTAATAAGATTACAGCAGGGTTTTGCAAAAATGAAGGTTGCAGCAAGCTTTTACAAAATGAAGTGAGCATTTTAAAATGGAGTTTGGGACAAGTTAAAATGGAGTTTGAGTTACAATATGGACAAGTGTAAGGAATGGCAAACAGTGAACAGAAGTTACAATATAGACAAGTATAATTAATGACAAAAAGTGAGCAGAAGTTACAATGTTGAAACAGCATAAGCTTCAGCGATTTAAGCAGCAATTGGATTGAAAGTGAAACTCAGTTAGCCAGTTATTGGGCTAACCGGTTTTATGAATGAATGTTGTTTCATTCATAAAACTTTGCTTATGAAGTTATATTAATAAAGTGAACAATTAAAAATGATTTCATTGATCAGTCCTACATGGTCCTTTCCCTGAGTTTGTCTAAATCACTTGGTGGTGGCAGCGTTACCTAATACAAGGTACAAGGGAGAATTTGTGCCTTGGAGAGTTTTTAACCTAAGTTAGTAGAAATAAGCTTCGGGGGTCTTTCATTTGGGTCCCCACGTCTGTACCCTAGAGTTCAGAGCGGGGAGGAAACCCTGACAGAAGGTTCCTCTAGTCCACAGTGACATCTCTGGTCAAAACCCAGGACAGGGACACATCCCCACATCCTAAATGAGTGCTTTAACCACTGAGCTATTGGCTATTCTGGATTGGGTATTTTTCTCTTTCTGGTCCCCTGAAAAATGTTGAATGGGCTCTGTTTTGTTCCAAAGTCAAAACCTCGAAATGTTTCACAAAACAAAATTCTTGCTTTCCAGCTATACTTAGTGGTTAGTAACCAAAATTGGAAGAATACTACAAGAACTGAAACCTGTGAAAAACTGTGTTTCAATTCCTTAATGAATATTCGTTGACTGTGTTTGAATTTCTTTAGTTCTCTCTTTCGTTTGTGTTTGCATGCATATGCTATCCAAAGAGTGTACTGACAGGCAAGTTCACTGAAACAGTGTGAGCTAAGCAAATATTGTAGAATATTTGTAGAAAGTTAATTTCAAATTTGGAATCTTGCATATTTGCACATCCAGTCAGAAAAGAGAAGCATGCTACATATCCAGTGTATGTATCTAATTCTGAATACCCTACAGAAATGCTCCAGTTTTGAATACCCCATAAGCACAAACAAGCTACAGAACTTGGACAATAATGTTGAATAGAGAGAGAGATACAACACAAAACCAGCTGAGCATGCTATGCTGAAAGCTTTCTGACCAAAGGAAAAAAAAAAGATTTCTAAGCTCTTTGTAAAATGCACTATCCCCAAGCTACATCTAAAGTGAAGGTGAAGGGCAATACAGAAACAAAAGCGGCAGAGGCAAACATACAAGGAGAACCTTATTATGTCTTTATAGGTTTAAAGATTCCCCAAACCTCAGACATTAGTAGATAAGATGAAATATTGGGAATCAAATCTCAGCTAGACATCTAGGAACCAGCATATGTTGGGCTTTCAATATAAAAAAACAACATCTTCTATTCAATGAAAGGAGGTAGTCAACACCAAGATCACACGAGCAGATAAGCAGAATTCTATCAATCTATTACTGACAAAAACATTGTTGTCATACCTTGCAAGAACTGCAAGTGGGCAATTAGACTTTGTGGTTGCCTACATTAGAGATTGCTATAATAATCTAAACTGACACTGCCCATATCAGCCCCCAACCATCAACATTTAAGCAAGAGCCATAGTCAGGGCAGGATCAGTTTACAAACCACAATAGGTGTTTTACTCCCTTTGGATACATGGATCACACATTACTAACCTCTTTAGCTCGTACCCTGACTTTATTCTTGAGCTTTGACATTTCAACACAACTCATTTGCTACCTCAAGACTGGTCCTGGTCTGATAAACTCTGTGTAGTAATACAGGTTTCAGAGGAACAGCCGTGTTAGTCTGTATTCGCAAAAAGAAAAGGAGGACTTGTGGCACCTTAGAGACTAACCAATTTATTTGAGCATGAGCTTTCGTGAGCTACAGCTCACTTCATCAGATGTTTACCGTGGAAACTGCAGCAGACTTTATATACACACAGAAATCATGAAACAATACCTCCTCCCACCCCACTGTCCTGCTGGTAATAGCTTATCTAAAGTGATCAACAGGTGGGCCAAATGGCCAAATGGCCCACCTGTTGATCACTTTAGATAAGCTATTACCAGCAGGACAGTGGGGTGGGAGGAGGTATTGTTTCATGATTTCTGTGTGTATATAAAGTCTGCTGCAGTTTCCACGGTAAACATCTGATGAAGTGAGCTGTAGCTCACGAAAGCTCATGCTCAAATAAATTGGTTAGTCTCTAAGGTGCCACAAGTCCTCCTTTTCTTTTTGTAGTAATACAGTAGACTAGTTGATGTCAAGCTGTGAGAGCTTTTAATTACACACAGTTCAATTAGGCTCTCTTTTTCCTGGAAAAAGAAATAATTAAAAAAAAACAACCGAGGATGGAAGATTCATTCAGCTTTGCCTTCATAGCAGTTGAGGCAATTTCCCCCCTAAATTAATTGTAGCCTGTATTCTGAAACGTGGAGATACAAAATAGTAACAATAGTTCATAAAATTGGTGAAGAATGAAGCAGGTCAAAAGAGAGCTTTTTGTCTTATACTATTGAATTAGGGGTTATCACGATTCAGGTTTCTTGGGACAGATAGTTCTGCAATTTAATCTTTATTTTATTGCTTTTTGTGAAAGTTGTTCTGGCAGAAGTAAATGTTACAAGTGAATAATTATTTGAATCCCCAAATATGATAGCATTAAAATTTTGGAACCTTGTTATTGTGCAATTAAACCCAAAATAGAGGATAAAGCTGTCTTCTTGTTCAGAATATATTGGCTTGCCATTTTCAACAAATTTAGGAATTTACAACAAGAAAGGTGTGTGGTAATTTGAAATGACTCAGAGTGTTTGAAAGGGAGCAAGAGACTCTACAGGAAAAGTTAAATTTACAGAAAATAAATTTCTCCCCTCCTTAAAAATATGTCTCTATACATAAGCCTGGCAATTTAAATGTGTCCAAACCTCATTTACAGTACATGAGATGTATTAGAAGGAGGAGGGCTTTTTCTCATTAATACAACATAGTCCTGACAGACCTCAGTAGCAAGTCTGACAGGCCCTATCAAACAGATTTTCTTACACATAACATTACATTCAATCACACTGTTCCTGGGGGAAGAAATTGACTTTTAAAGGGAAAAATCATTATTCATAATTTAATAACAATATTTAGATGTTATATGGTGTTTTCCATTCACTGAACAGAAGTGCTTGACAAAGGATGTTCAGTATCATTATCCCTATTTTACACAGGAAAATGGAGACACTGGGAGGTGAACTGACTTTCCTGAAAATGGAACCCAGGTACCATGACTCCCAATTAGGTGTCCTATCCACCAGGCCATCCATTTGGAAACATGATCATATTTTTAAACTAAAAAAAATCACATTCTTTTTTGTTTTATATAAATTAAACTATATTTATACAGATAAATAAAAATATGTGCTTAAATTCAGTCAAATTGACTCTACTATCTCTGTCAATGACAGTTTCTATTATGGCTTGCTCTAGTAATTTAGTCACTAATACCTGATCCCATGATCCTGAGATGGATGCATCTCTTCACTACTATGTAGTATCCTGCATGCCTGGACAACACTCAGCTCACTCTGCCTGGGTTTCAGGGAGAGCAAATAGAATGGCAATTGGAGTGCTTCTTGGCTGCTCTAGGGAACGCTAAACAAACAAAATGGGAGGTAGGGAGGCAAAGTGTTTCACCCACAATTTAAGACAAGATTAGCTTCCCACCCCCACCCCCCATGCCTCCCACACAGGAAAGAGAACATTCTTCACTCATGGCTGGGGGAAGGAAAGGGGACACACTTGTCTTTCCCATCAATTTATTGAGAGAAACAGAACTGAAGACCACCCTTCATTTTGTCAGCCAGAAGTTGGACAAGAGTGGGGATACTTAATGATCTGTATAATCAGGTTTTGTGCCATTTTGGAAGCAAGTAATGATTATAGGGCATGGTGACACACTACAGTCACATACTGATGCAAGATCATGATGCTAAGATTGCAACATTAGGTATCAAATTGTTGTGACACAATTACTTGGATAAAAAGAGGTTCAATCACAAGGTATTAAAGGATGAGCAGCACAAAGTTAGACATTTAATTGGTTAGACTCAATGGGTCAGATCATCAGCTGGTGTAAATTGATGTAGCTCCATTGAAATCAATGTCAATGTACCTCAACTGAGGATCTGGTCCAGTAATTATAAGAAGGATGATGAAAGGTAATAATATCAACACTAGACTTATTAAGTAGAGGGTGCTTTGCTAAAAGGCATTATTCTGAACACATACAATGGGCTAATCAAATATTTTCATTCATAGCCCTACCCCATACTTAAGTAAATCAATATAACCAACCACTTTAAAGCTGTTACCCTACCTCCTGGAAAGGCTGCATTCAAATGCTTCAGAGGATGTCATTTGCGGAAATATCTTCCTGACCCCAGCTGTTGATCAATTTACGCAATGAAGAAGAAGGGTTAGTAGACTTTCTTTCAAGTATTTTCTATAGTAAGAGAAGGGAAAAGTTAAAATGCAAAATGAGCTTATATATTTGTTTGGAAAGGTGTGGGAAAGAAGGAAATTAGTTGTAAACTAATTAGCAGTGAGAGATGAGATAAATTGTCTGGCTTAATGGAAGACCAAAGGCCACATTATTCCCATTGTAGTCTATTATCTGTCTGGTAGAGTCAGCTATGATGGTTAACAATTACTTAAAAGTTAATATAGAAACAGGCTCTGAAAGATTTTACTGTAAATACAATAGATGTGTATGGTAAAAACTTGTTTTTGTTTTTCTATACTAACATATAGCAAGATCCATATGTTGAATAATTCTGAATATTTTCCAAGACAATGACTATATATTTAAGCAATCATTCTGCAGTCAATTTTTTTTTCAAATTTGGTTACTGTTTGATCAGCTACGGTTTTAGGATACAATTTACCTGTATCCCATTTGTTGGAACAATCTAATATTTCAGACATCTAGAGGACCTAAACTGCATCTTTGTCTCCAAAACATTACCTAAAATTACTGGAACAATAAAACTGAGAGAAAAATGCAAGCTCAGTTAAAATAATGCTGATTTTTTTTTTGTCCAGTTGGTTATTAACTGAATATGGGTCTCATTCTCTTCTCACTGACACAAGTTTTATCCTTGGCATGACGGTAGCCTGATAACATATATTTAAAGGTGTTAATCCAATCTACACATGTGGCTAAAACATATCAGGCAATAAGAAGATATTCTTTAAATACATTAGAAGCAGGGGAAAGATGAAGGAAACTGCAGGTCTTTTCTTTAGTAGAAAAGGAAAGCTAAATACCGAAGACAACACGAAGGCTGAGGTGTTTAATGCATGTTTTGCTTTAGTCTTCACTAAAAAGGATAACAGTGGGCAAATACTTAACACAATTAATAACAACAACAAGAGGGAAAGAACTCGAGCCAAAATAGGGAAAGAAAACAGGTTAATGAATATTTAGATAAATTAGATTTAGTCAAGTTGGCAGGGTCTGATTAAGCAATCTCAGAACCATTAGTAAATATCACCGAGAACTTGGCGAAGCAAGGGTGAGGACAAATATTGTGCCTATCTTTAAAAAGGGGAACAAGGAAGGCCCAGGGAATTATAGACCAGTCAGCCTCACTTTGATACATGGAAAGATATTGGAACAAATTATTAAACAATCAATTTGGAAGCACCTAGAAAAGAATAGGATGATAAAGAATAGCCAGCATAGAACAAATCATGCCAAACCAAATTAATTTCCTTCTTTGACAGGGTTATTGGACAAGCAGATAGGTAGAACAACTAGATGTGATAAAACTTGATTTTAGTAAGGCTTTTGATACAGTCCTACATGACATTCTCACATGTAAATTAGGGAAATGTGGTCTAGATGAAGTTACCATAAGGTGGGTGTACAGGTAGTTGAAACATGGTATTCAAACAGTACTTATCAATGGTTCACTATCAAACTGTGAGGGCATATCAACTGGAGTCCCCAAGAGAGTCAGTCCTTGACCCAATGTTATTCAATATTTTCATTAATGACTTGGATAATGGAGTGGAGAGTATGCTTAAAAAATTTGTGGATAATACCAAGCTGGGATGGCTTGCAACTGCTTTGGAGGACAGGATTGGAATTCAGAATGAGTTTGACAAATTGAATTGGTCTGAATTCAACGAGATTAAATTTAGTAAAGGAAAGTGCAAAGTACTACACTCAGGAAGGAAAAATAAAATGCACAGCTACAAAATGGGAAATAACGGCCCATGTTTAGTCTTGAGAAAAGAAGACTGAGGGGGGATTTGATAACAGTCTTCAAAAATATTGAGGGCTGTTAGAAAGAGGATGGGGGTCAATTGTTCTCCATGTCCACTGAAGGTAGGACAAGAAGTAATGGGCTTAATGTTCAGAATGTAGGTTAGATATTAGGAAAAACTTTCTAACAATAAGGGTAGTTAAGCTCTGGAATAGGCTTCCAAGGGAGGCTGTGGAATCCCCATAACTAGAGATTTTTAAGAACAAATTAGAAAAAACTCCCATCAGAGATGGTCATCCTGACTCAGCACAATAGGTTGGATTTAATGACCTCTAAAGAATCGTTCTGGTCCTAAATTTTTATGATTAGTTAATACACTCTTAAATATGACCTATATTCCTAGTCTAGATATGGCCTCAGCCCTAGCACAGTCTGACGCATAAGGAATATTTATTCTTAGCAACTATTGTGATGTTAATCTCTCCTAAGGGGGTAAGGAGCAAGCAGTGGCATAGCTTCTCCCTGGATTGAGCTAACATGGTTAATGAGATGCACAAGGGAGAGCATTCTTCATCCTTCAAAGGCGCTCCAGAAGGAAAGTTTGTACATATCACTAAGTTCTCAAAAGTTAGGAAATGACAAACTTGTGCGTGCAATCATAACTCTGTCCTAGAGTGAAGGAACAAAATATGGACACGTTGTAGAATCAAGCACGTGGGTTTATTACGCACAGCACTGGCGGAGTGTCACCTTGCTTATTAGGCCCAGAGACACTGCCAAACAATTGATTACAATAGATTATATGGATTTTCCATGAGTGGAGGGAAATGACAGGGTAGGCAGTTCCAGACCCCTGGATAGGTCCAACAGCAAGACAAGATAAGCACTGTAGCCAATAGTAAAATATTACATAATGTTTTCGCCCATGGTTTCAGGTTAACACATGACACTTAATTAGTACACATGTGTTTTTCTTTAAACAATATATAGAGTGTGTTCCTCCAGTTACCCAAGTATCTGAAGCTTACTCCATTATCCAAATGTCTGAGGTTTAACATGCTTCTTCTCAAAGATCTAGGAAAAAGAAGTGATCAGCTAGTCATCCTGAAAACAAATACAAAGTGGAGCAAAAGGTTCTCTATATCAGATGATGACAAATGGTGAGGGGAGGCAGGACAAATTGAGTGAAGGTAGCTTAAGTAGGGAGCAGGATGGTCTGAACCAAGGCTGATTTTCAAGTAGACCTGAACTTAGCTTTGTGTGGCACTGAGCTCAGGTTTGCACAACCTTACAGAGTTGACAACTGTTGCAATTTCACCCAAGTCTCAGTATTATCTGGATATCTTTTTAAAGCTTCTCCTGGTCCCCTGCAATTTTCCCATGAAGTGTTGCCATTATTCAAAATGGCAAAAATGTCCAAATACTTTCAGTGGTCCTGGAACCATGCCCTCAAAGAAGGTGGCCTTCCTTTGTGTTCTTTTGGTTGGAAATGGAACAGAAAACTGTGAAGCACTAGGAATGTGGGAGGTGTAGGTGAGAGGGAATCTGAAAGGAAAGGAGGGAATCTTCTTAATGGAGCTGATGTGCAGAACACAGCTTAGTGGTATCCCTTACAAAAGAGTTTAGAGAGCATTTGAATTGGATAACTGCCTGAAAAATTAATTGTATATGTTAATACTGTAACATGCTTAATAACTATTGTACATGTTATCATAATGCAAATTATTATCCAATCATCTGGTTGGGTGCTACAAAAAATCAGAAAAAATATTTTCATGATTGAGCATTTAATAGTTTTGATTTATTTATTTATTTAGAATTCTACACAAAGTAAAAATGGTGCCAATTGGACTTCCATGAAGGGCTAAAATCCATATGCTGTTTATGTTACAACCTGATATATAGACTGTTTCATCTCTTTTTACAGGCCCAAAGTCCAGAGTTTGGTCAAGAGGCCAGAGGCCTAGCAAATAATGAACAATATTAGCGAAGAAGCAGAACAAACAAAAAACAACCTTGCTTATTGCTGAGATAAGCTTGGTCAGCAACATGCCAGATGGAGAATTATAATTGGTGGCTTTATTTCAAAGTTGCAAACAGACCTCAGGAATGAAAGGGGCCTTGTTTCTACTGTAGAAGAGGTGGCTTCCTACACACCAGCCTTGAGTTTATGGAAGAGGTTCAAACATGTCAGTATGAGATATGATATCCTCCTTCTCACAGATATACAGCCCTCCTCCAAGCCATTGCCAGTGCCTGCCTTAAAAACACAAATGAACAACTAAAAGACAATCTTTATTGCTACATACTTTTCATTTGTTCTTTTGCTTTAACTCCTAGGTGTGTACCTGTCGGACAATCAGAGGAGCTACTTCATTCCTATGGATTCCAAATCAAAATACAACATATGTATTTTATACTAGAAAATCCTGCCACAACTTCTGGGGAAAGGTAGGTGGCCTGACCGCTCTGCATGTTTGCAATAGCATGGTTTGGATCCATTGGCTACTGCTGCTTTAACTGATTCTGGTGGTAAAGATTTTCTATTACAATAGTGCAGTCTGGGGCATCATAAGTGTTGGTGAGGTGTGGAATGCACAAACTGCCCCCGAGGAAAGAGTCCTGTTGTCAGCTTTTTGGTTTGTCATTTCTAGTGGGGAAAAAAGGTGAATTTCAGGCTGAATTCAGGAGGTGAATACCTGCTGCAGAAGAAGTATTCCCCAGGATCTCTGAAATGACATTTGTGAGCTTCAAACAGCTCTTCTTATAAACGCATGGCATAAATACTATTGAGATATTTCTAAGAATCAGCAAAACCAAAGAAGTATAAACTCTTTGTTAAAGCACACTAATGTTTGGACTCTCTACTTAGAAGGTATTATTAAAATTGGTGCAACTCCAAATTTAAGTGTCAGATTTTTATACATTTACACTTTGAGAATCAATAGAAAACAAGAAACAGAAACGCTTGCTTATTTTGTGGCATTTAAAATAGTGTTTATAGTGCTGCAACCTTTTAAAGTGTCTAACAACTGCATTTTTATCAACTGAGAAAATGAGTTCCCATACAAGGAATTCTGCAGTCATCCACATGTAACGTCCACATATTTTACTTCTATTTTTTCCCTAGGAGAAATACAGCACAGTCTGTTACATAGCTTTCAAGTTACTGGCAATGTGAACAAGACAAAACAACCAAACAACATGATGGTATGGTGTTACTGAGCACATCGGAAGAACCTGTACCCTGCCCACATTTAAGTCTTTAAGAAAGACCCTCCCTGCCCTTGGGGTTACAGTGAATCAAGTTGACTTTTATATCAATTGTTATTACCCTTCCTCTAACCTTTGCCCACTTCTGTCTTTAGATTGTGAACTGAGAGCAGGGACTGTCCTCCTGAGCATTTGGAAAGCACTTAGAACATAATGGGTGCTACCATATATAAATCATGGTAGCAAATGTTCATGTATTGAACAATTTCTAAGCATGTATTACTGTTGCCCCAAAGAGGTGGGGAAAGGAAAAATATAGCCCCACTGCCCTTCCACACCATCATATGGAGCAACTCTGCTGCACATTAGGGAGCAGACTGCGCCAATTTGCAGCTTGTGTGATCACAGTACATATTGTGGAGGCTTGGGAAGGGATTGTGCCCGAGGCTCTGGGCTGTCCCCATCCAAGGCTATGCCTGCTCTAGCTCATCAGAGTGCTGAAGTGCCCTATGGGAGATCATGGAGGAAAGTCTACTTAGCAGCACTCCTCCAACCACTCAATCCAAAACTCCTGGGTGGGTTCATAGCCCCTTTCTGCCTTTGATGGAGCTGGGAGGCTTGTGATTTTCTTATTCTGACAGTTATGTTAATTGAAGAGTGTGTTCTCACCCAATCTCAAAGAGATTTCTGATCTAAGCAGATGCTAGTAATTCTCATCATAACATTATGTTATGCAGAGACTCACGTTACACAATGCTGATCAGTTAAAACTCAGATATGGAATGAACAAAGTACAACTCTCTTGGACTCCTTGGCTCAGACCCGCAGAGGAAGGAGTCTTCGTTCCCCATGTTCTTCTCTTCAGGGTTTGAAGAGCGGTAGGAGGATGAAATGGGGAGCAGGGAAAAGAGATTCACTTCCTACTAGCCCCTCCACAATGTCTAGGGTTGGAACTGGGGCATCCAAGTGTAAAAAGAAAAACAATTGTAAATATTTTGATATAACAATGCAGGTTTTGTTTAAAAAAAATAGAAAATGTGTACTGTGACATAGACATAGCATGTACAGTATAGACATCTGTTTATGCTGTAGTAAGTGAAATATATCTAATGCTGGTACATTAGGTCTAGATGGTTTTCAACAGAGCTGATACCTTTCAGACAAATTACTTGGTTCTTTTTTAGACCTGTAGGAGGGAGGGAGAAGAGAAAAGGGGAGGTGAGATTTTCAGCAGCCAGGAAGGGAAGAGACATGACAACTCAGGCTTTAGCATGAGTATGACTCTGGAATCTGCTATCCCAGGCTCAGCAGCCACTGTAGTCATGACCTCCGCAGATTATCATAATGAGAGCCACAACTCACTAGGATCTCACTAGCTATCACTATGACAACCCAAGCATAGAGGATATGTGACTCCAGAAACTACTGAACTGAGCTCAAACAGTCTGGAGTCATGCTTGGGCTTCCTCTGAGCCTGGGTTGTCAAAGTGACAGTCACACCTCCCAACCATTCCTTTATTTGACAGCTCTCACTACAGGTAGCTATTGCTGTGACAACCTGGGCTCAGAGAGATTGTTCACTTACAGCCCATGAACTGCACTTTATTTAACGGAACACTTTCAATGCATCCTCCCCCAGCTCCTAGGAAAGATAATCCAGTTACAGTAAGTATAAATATGGGAAACTATTGCCAAAGGGAACTACATATATGGATGCAAAATGTATTCATCACTAGATATTAATTTATTTCTCTAGGCTTTTATACCAAACACATCATCTTGGTATTTGAGAACCTTTTGATGTCCACCATTTATGCAGTAGGTACTTTTCCTGAATTCTTTTTTTGTTGTTTTTTTTTATTACAATGCTTTTATTTGGACTTTGGAATGAACATGTGTGAGGTATTACTCTACCTCTCATCAATCTTTTTTTATAATTATTATTTTATAAGCCAGCGGATATATGTAATGTCTAATGCAGTTTTCTCTTTGCATCCGCCTTGCCTGGATTAAATATATCAAAATGAATAATAATGCTATTTTCATTTTTTTAAATTGTTGCAGTTTAAAAAGAACTATTTAAGTATTTTAAAATTAATTACTGTGCATGCCTAATATGTCATTTGTCAATCTCTCCAACAACTTTAATGACATGTGATGCTTCTGAATGTCTTGCTGTTATAGATGTCTTGCATCCAATGAAGTGAGCTGTAGCTCACGAAAGCTTATGCTCAGATAAATTTGTTAGTCTCTAAGGTGCCACAAGTCCTCCTTTTCTTTTGGCAGATACAGACTAACATGGCTGCTACTCTGAAACTTGCTGTTATAGGAGGATGCACTTGATAAACTGGATATAACTCATAAATTCATAGATTCTAAGGCCAGAATAGATCACTGAGATCTTCTAGTCTGACCTCCTGTATACACAGACTATAGAATTTACCCCCAAATAATTCCTTGACCATATATTTTAGAAAAATATCCAATCTTGATTTGAAATTTTTCAGTGATGGATAATCCACCACCACGACCCTTGGTAAATCATTCTAAAGGTTAATTACTCTCACCTTTTGAAATATATACCTTTTTTCCAGGCTGGATCTGTCTAGCTTCAGTTGCCAGCCATTGGATCAGGTTATACCTTTCTCTGCTAGACTGAATAGCCCATTATTACATATTTGTTCCCCATGTGAACAAGTCACCCCTTAAGCTTCTCTTTGTTAAACAAAATAGAATGAATTCCTTGAGTCTATCACTATAATGCATGTTTTCTAATCCTTTAATCATTCTTGTGGCTCTTCTCTGAACCTTCTCCAATTTATTAACTTCCTTCTTGAATTGTGGGCACCACAACTGGACCCCTAATTCTGGCAAAGGTTTCATCAGTGCCAAATACAGCAATAAAATAACCTCCTCTCCTACTCAAGATTCCCCTGTTTATCCATCTCAGAATTTCATTAGCTCTTTTGGCCACAGAGTCACACCGGAGCTAATGCATAGCTCATTGTCCATCACAACCTCCAAATCTTTTTCACAGTCACTGTTTCCAGGATAGAGTCCCCCATCCTGTAAGAATGGGCTACATTCTTTGTTCTTAGATATATACATTTGCAATTAGCTGTATTAAAATGCATACTGTTAACTTGCACCCAGTTTATCAAGCCATCCAGATTACTTTAAATTAGTGACCTGTCCTATTCATGGCACAAACCAACAACAAACTATTATCTAGCCTCCTGCAATAAGTGGAGATGTAGCTTCCCATCCCCATCCTTAGGCTCAATGCACTGAAGCCAGTGTGTAAATTTCAGAACAAAGATGTTGTACTATTGAGAATTAGTTTCTGAGTTTAGTTAGTGGAACATAAAGTCTTTAATTCTTAATTGGTATTTAACTCCCCAATTTTAGTTTTGTATTGTATTCTGAGGTATAAATTGTTGCTGGCCCCATGAGAAAGAGAAGTAACAAGTCAAATTGACCTCATCATGAACTTGGTGATTTCAGAATTTAATCAATCAGCTCTCCAAAACAATGTGACAACGATGATCTTCTGGCATAATTCGGACACTCCATAGGAGAATGTCAAAACACAGCAGAGAAAAAAATAAAAAGACATTGCAAAATGTTTAGAAAAAATATCTAAAACTCGTTCCTAAACAAAATATTTAAATGCATATTAAATACAACAACTCATTTTGCATCATCTATATTGTCAGCAAACCAACCTAGAATTTGTTAGGCAGTAATGGAATCTAAACCTTGGTTGACACTAAAAGGTTTAAAGCATATTAGACAGTTTTGTTTACATGTTGTGTTACAAAGAAAACACAATAAAAGGAGAACAGAAAAGATAGTAAAAAAAATAAAAATGCACTGTAACTCATGTGAAATATTTTCAGTATGGATTTATGGCCCAAATACATATAATTATGGTTCTGCAGGTGTAGGCTTCTATTAAAATCAAGTGAGAGATACTAAGGAAGGAAAGATTTTCTTCTGAAATTCGCTGTTCACTGAGGCAGTATGAGTTTAATTTGTCACTTATTTCCAACTGAAGTAGGTTTACATGTACCTATCACGCTGCCTTTGATCTCTTACCATGTTACACTAAAATGTTTCAAATAAAAAAAAATCTACTTTGGGGGCCCTTTTCAGTTGTGACTCTGAGAAATGTAGGTCACACAACAGAAATGTTAATTAGACAGGAAACTACAAAAACATTTTGAACTTTTTAACTCGATTATACAGAGAACAAGTTAATTTTAATATTTGTAGAATTAAAAGTATTGTAGCCAGCTAACCATGAGCCTTCATTTACGTAATTGGCTCTTGCATGCTGTGTAATATGTGATACACTCATTTGATTACTGTTCATTTTTCTGAAATTCTAAAGCAACATCTAACATCACCTGCTATTAACATTATATTTTTGTTTATCATGCCTTCTCTCAAGTAGGCAATTTGCAGTCATAGTTACCCTTTTCACAACAAGGTTTGAGTGAGGGACATGGCCCACAAGCTCTTAAAAGAAAAAAAAACCAAAGAGCTCAAGCCCTTAAGATTTTTTGTTCTTCTGTATTGTAAACAAGGGGAAGATATTTCTCTGTGATGCATTTATTGATATTGAGTATTAAAGGCCCAACCTGTTTCTATCGAAATCAGTGGGAAGTTTGCCATTTTGACTTCAGTGAGAGCAGGAGGAGGCCCTAACTGAGAATAAATATTTCAGATTACAGTAGGGGTGGAGACTCCATTCTGTTCCGTTAAGGCCTGGCTCCAGCTGGTGGATCAGTTCAGGTATACACTTGTGCCCATGGCCTTTCAAGTCAATACTCCACATAGCTGGTAAGGTCAAAGTGGCTTTGCACTTATGCAGATTCACTTTCACGATAGGGTCCTTAATTAGTATGTCTGGAATACGTTGCCTAGCAATCAGCTGCGCCTAGCTATGAAATGTTTTGATGACTGTGCTATTGTTCTTATGATTACACTATGTTTGGGAAAAGTTGCATCACATGTCTCTTGTCTGTCTGTCGTTTCTTTCTAAAGCAAATTATCCTCTTTCAGTTATAAAATATACTTTAGGAAATAGGCACAGAGGTTTATACCCTGTCACACCTCTTCTGTATTTTCATGAACTAATATATTGCCTGCTTTCACATGCCCTGTCAGATGCATACACTCGACTTAATAGCTGAAAATGTATCAAAAGCAAGGTAAATGTGGGTTTGATTTTAAATACAAGTTTGTCTGTGGAAACTCCTTCAGTATCTTCTTCTTCATTCTCCTGGCTAGCGAAGCAGCAGATCTCAGACATATTAATATGTCATGGGTGCAGACGCAAGCCACTTCAGCTAGATGACAATTTATGAGGCATGGTCAGAATGGCCTTGTTAAAATATCTATCAGTTTTGCACTTTTTTTCCCCCTTTCATCCTCCTATCAAGTTGTACTCTGTGTTGTTCATTTGGCTAGCACCTGCCAATCATAGAATCATAGAGTCATAGAATATCAGGGTTGGAAGGGACCCCTGAAGGTCATCTCGTCCAACCCCCTGCTCGAAGCAGGACCAATTCCCAGTTAAATCATCCCAGCCAGGGCTTTGTCAAGCCTGACCTTAAAAACCTCTAAGGAAGGAGATTCTACCACCTCCCTAGGTAACGCATTCCAGTTTTTCACCACCCTCTTAGTGAAAAAGTTTTTCCTAATATCCAATCTAAACCTCCCCCACTGCAACATGAGACCATTACTCCTCGTTCTGTCATCTGCTACCATTGAGAACAGTCTAGAGCCATCCTCTTTGGAACCCCCTTTCAGGTAGTTGAAAGCAGCTATCAAATCCCCCCTCATTCTTCTCTTCTGCAGGCTAAACAATCCCAGCTCCCTCAGCCTCTCCTCATAAGTCATGTGTTCTAAACCCCTAATCATTTTTGTTGCCCTTCGCTGGACTCTCTCCAATTTATCCACATCCTTCTTGTAGTGTGGGGCCCAAAACTGGACACAGTACTCCAGATGAGGCCTCACCAATGTCGAATAGAGGGGAACGATCACGTCCCTCGATCTGCTCGCTATGCCCCTACTTGTACATCCCAAAATGCCATTGGCCTTCTTGGCAACAAGGGCACACTGCTGACTCATATCCAGCTTCTCATCCACTGTCACCCCTAGGTCCTTTTCCGCAGAACTGCTGCCTAGCCATTCGGTCCTTAGTCTGTAGCGGTGCATTGGATTCTTCCATCCTAAGTGCAGGACCCTGCACTTATCCTTATTGAACCACATCAGATTTCTTTTGGCCCAATCCTCCAATTTGTCTAGGTCCTTCTGTATCCTATCCCTCCCCTCCAGTGTATCTACCACTCCTCCCAGTTTAGTATCATCCGCAAATTTGCTGAGAGTGCAATCCACACCATCCTCCAGATCATTTATGAAGATATTGAACAAAATCAGTTCCTGCTATCAATCACCTATTGAATGGAAAGTGATCTGGGACAAAGAGTAAATTGAAGAATGAAAACAAAAAGTTATTTCACATGTGGCTACATGTAGATTAATGTGATGACTTTTTGTTCAAAACAAAATTTATATTTGGAGCCAACTGAGTTATATTGAAGTAACACAGACGGGAGATTCATGCACATACTTTCATGTGTTTAGAGAGGTATTGTGTGAGCACAGAAGAACTGCTAGCTAGGAAATCCTGCATATTATACCTTGGACAAGTGATTTAGCCTGTATTACTTGCCTGTAAAATGTATAATAATACCTGTCACATAGAAGTTCTATGAGGATTTGTAGGATTCGTTAGATGTTCGGCTGTGTGTGTGTGTGTGTGTGTGTGTGTGTGTGTGTGTGTTTTCCCTGTGTGCTGTCCCAGCTCTTTAAAGACAGCCAGCACAGCAGACCTCAAGCGAACCGTCCAATGACCACAAGATCCCTTAAGGCAGTGGTTTTCAAATTTTTTTTCTGGTGACCCAGTTGAAGAAAATTGTTGATGCCTGCTACCCAATGGAGCTGGGGATGAGGGGTTTGGTGTGTGGGAGGGTTGGGGTAAGGGGGTGAGGGCTCCAGGTTGGGGTCAGGAATGAGGGGTTCAGGGTATGGGAGGAGGCTCAGAGCTGCGGCAGGGGGTTGGGGTGAGGGAAGGCGTCAGGCATCTGGGCTGGGGGTGCAGGCTCTGGGGTGGGCCGGGGATGAGGGGCTTGGGGTGCAGGAAGGGGCTCTGGGTTTGGGGGGGCTTAGGGCTCGGGCAGGGGATTGGGGCGCTGGCTTACCTTGGGCGGTTCCCTGTCCGCGGTGCAGCGGGGGTGCTAAGGCAAGTTTCCTGCCTGTCCTGGCACTGCAGACTGTGCTGTGTCCCAGAAGCAGCCAGCTGCAGGTCGAGTTCCTAGGTGAAGGCACGCAAGTGGCTTAGCGTGGCTCTCGCACACAGGCAATGCCCCCACCCCCAGCTCCCATTGGTCGGGAACCGGCCAGTGTGAGTGTAGAGCCAGTGCTCACTGGTGGCAGCACGCAGAGCCGCATGCCCCCCCCCCCCCCCCGCCTAGGAGCTGGACCTGCTGTTGGCCACTTCTGGGGCGCAGCAGCACGGTTTCAGGGGGCGCAGTAGCACGGTTTCAGAACAGGTAGGGTCTAGCCTGCCTTAGCCAGGCAGCACCACCAATAGGACGTTTAATGGCCCGGTTGGTGGTGCTGACCAGAGCCACCTTGACCCAGTGCTTTACATTCTGCGACCCAGTATTGGGTCACAACCCGCAGTTTGAAAACCACTGCCTTAAGGTACAAAGGTGCCAGACCATGTTCATTGTTGACAAAGCACTGTAATAGCACCTGGCAGACTCTAGGAGGATACTAAGCTATGTATGCCTGTGGAAATGGACGGAGCTCAGTGAATGGTGAGACTTTCCATTCCTCCCTCGGCTGGACAAAGATACTTCCTCTAAGATACATCTTTATACCCCGATACAAACAAATTAGTACTCCTTCTGACATAGATAGTTACTGCCCCTGATGTGGCTAGTTATTACCCATCACCTTGTACATGTTGGTTCAATCAAAACATCTCTATTATGTACTGTCATCCTTTCCTTACCTTTTAGGAGGGGTCGGTCTGTTCCTGTTATTCTTGGGGAATGTTTTTGTACCATCATTGATAACTGATATGTGTTTGCATGAGTACTCTGACTAGCACTTCTTAGAAATGGCAATTTCTGCATTTTCAGCCCTGTTCTTGCCAGATTCTGTGAGCAAGTCCTGCCTCAGACTAGGCCTCTGATACAAGGGTTTATGTCTCAAGCTCTCTTCCTACTAGCTGTGTTGTAAATACCATTAAAAAGCTAAGTATTATGTGTCTAAATTAAAATAATCAGATTCAATCTTAACTTTACTCACTTCTTATAAAATGTAACAACCCTCCCACCACACTCCCATCAACCCTGGCTTAATCCACTCCCTGTATTATTTAACTTCTATATGAGACAGCTCATGAAATTTCCACATCTATGTCGTCGTTACATTAGGCAAACAGCAGCAGTTTTTGGCCTTCTCTATGCCAAAATCACCATGAGAATGAAGAGAAGCTAGCTAAATCTGAACCCATCCAATGCTAAAATGACATTGGTAGGGAAAGAGAAGTGCTTTGAAGAATATGTCTCTGCTATAACATCCCCCACTATTGAAGGTGTTTCTCCTTAGATTGCTATCTTGTTCTGAAGTCTTGAGGTCCTTTTGGACAGTTCAGAGCTATGCAATGCCTAACACATGGTAGGGAAATAGGCATGTTGATCTGTGACTGGCCAAAAGATTGCAGCTCATCCTATTAGACCTCGACCTTGTCTCAGAGATCTATGTATTTGGGACCTACAGCCTTCATTATTTCACCTGTATACCGAGAGAGAGTGAGAGACTTTTCTCTTAATTCAGTAAACTAATATTTATGGGAGTCCAGTCATATTCTATTGCATTACATTTGGCACCACTAATTCTAGATCAATTTCTTTTAACTTGGCTTCTTTTTAACTTGGCTTCCATACATTATTTCATCGAAGATGACATTTAATAATTACAAATGTTTACCTTTACATTGAGATTAGCACTGTTAACCTCCAGCTCTTACAGGTAAAATTATCCATTTTATTCTAGCAGATAGGGATCGGCAAACCAGTTCTGATACATGAAGAACTGACTCTGTGGTTTGCTCAGCCCTAGTACATCATGCCTGAAGTCATACTTACTCACCAGCTTTTTTATACTCTCTTTCTTCTTTTATTCCAGGATGCCACTAAATAGGTGAACAGGGAACAGATTTTTTTGATCAGAAGTTTGCAGATGTGATGACTGCAATTTATTTAAAAATAAAAGCAGGAATAAAATTGTCACAGTTTCAGGGTAAATGCACCAGCATTCCCCCTTCCTACATGTTCCATTACAGGAGTTACCAGCCAGTTCTCAAGTCTCCATCCATCACCTGTCACTGGGCAGGGATCCTTAATGCACTCCCTTCTGACTGGAGGGTTTTGGGTTTTTTTTTTATGGCTGCACAGCTGCCTAGATTGTGATATCCCCAGCAAGCCAGACTGCCTAACAAGGCTAGCACTTTGCTTTCTCTCTAAGGGCTATGAACAGTGTATTGCCCACAGTTACAAGTTATCACACAGCTCTTTCTGAGGGTGTGGCTACACTTAAAATGCCACAGCAGTACCGCTGCACCTCTATAGCTGCACCACAGTAGTACTTCAGTATAAAGACTCCCTACACCAATGAGAGGAGTTCTCTCATTGGCATAGGTAATTCATCTCCCTGAGAGGCAGTAACTAGGTTGATGGAAGAATTCTTCTGTTGTCCTAGCATTGTCTTAACTGGGACTTAGGTCACCTTAACAACGCCACATGGGGGTATGGATTTTTCTCACCACTGATTGATATAGTTAACCCAACCAGATTTTCTAGCATCGACCAGACCTGAGCAAGCACATTTATTCTCAGAGTAAAAGTATTAGAAAGAATTCTAAATGCATGCTAAAAGTTCCCTGGATTTTATCCATCAGTCTTATGGGTAGGTCAGATCCTTCCAACTCTTCTGGAAGGGTTGTCCTTCCCCAACCTCCATTGGACAGAAGGTTCTGTCTCTGCTGAATCAGAAGGAAGACCATGAGTCAGTTTAAACTCAGGCAATTTATCCAACAGTCTTTTCATTGTCTCTTGGTCTCTGGAAAATCTAGTTTGAACTCGTATATATTGTACTACTCTGAGGGGCTTACAACATGGCTCATTTGCCTAAGGCCTGGTCTATTCTAGGAAACTAGGTCAGTATAATTATGTCCACAGAGCTGAGCAATGCAGTTAAACTGAACTAGCCCTTGATGTAGATGGATTACCCACACCGACTGGAGTACCCCTCCCATCTGCATAGGTAATGTTTTCATTTAAGTGCTACATTGGCGCCACTGCAGTGTTTTAAGTGTTGATAAACCTCAAACTGCCACCCACAACTCTTAGTTCCTGCAACACCTGCGGTAGCCCCCACCCATGGAGTAGAATACAATAATACATTTAAAACAATGGGTCCAAAGATACTGCATGGGGTTGCAATATCTGTCACATTTCCCCTTAAGAACATACTATTCTGGCCCACAATAATGCATAAACTTAATACAATTGGGATCTTTCAAAGATATTGCAGGAAATTGGCATATTTGCCAGAAAAATGATTAAAGTAGCTCAGCACCAATGTGTTTGGATTTTACCTTACTAATCCACCCATACATTGTCAAAGAATAAAAGACACCTCACTTATTCTAATAGTATAGTATGAAGCTTTAGTTGTCTTACTACATGCCAATAATGCTGCCTCTATGTTTATTGTGCATGATAACACCTGTGTATAAAAACAAAACAAAAAACACCATTTCAAATGACACTAGGAACATTTTGTCTTCTCGGGTGCTATGATACTGTGAGAGACTATGCATGGCACGTTGTGCAGGCCCATAGAAAATGAAACTTTTTATTTTCATAGAAAAAAAACCCAGAACTGACAATTTGCTCTCTACCCCAGCAATGCATCATTATCTCTCATAACACGAACGATGATCTCTGTCAGAATTTTACAGGCTGTTTTAGCTCTGCTCTGCAATAGCACTGGTGAGCTGATGCAGGAATGCCACATAAAACTTCCTATATTGAAATAAAAGGAACACCCTTCAGTCTGTTCAGAAAGCATGATACCATTTTTATATCTTATCTATTAAGAGCATGAAAATCAATTCTGTTAGCTGCCAGAATATTAGTGCAAACCAGAGAGTCGCAGAGCCACTTTTTCAATGGAATGAGATCAGCTAATTATTTTGAAGTTTTCATGAATGTGTCTAATTGTTCCCCTCTAATAATTGTGTAACCTAAGATTGTAGCAAGAAAAAGCAGACAGAGGTTCTGATCCAGTAGAAGACAGATTCTGAAGTACTGGTCATTGGAAATGTTACTGGTTTCTTTGAAGCCTTTGTTAGTTCTTCAGATAACCATCTGACACCTGTCAGCTAGGAGAGACTACTAAAGGGGCCTAAGCCTAGAACTGTGAAGAACACTAGAGGCTGTCAAGAGACGAGGAGAAAAGGCACTGTGTGACCTGAAGATGGCATGTTCTCTCTCCCATGAAACAGCAGTGATGAAGAAGACCTTCCCATGAGTCCCTGGATGATGGGAGAGACTCATCTTTCTCCAAGCAGAGTGGTGATCAGAGGGCAACGTTTTATTTAATGTATTTATTATGTTATTCCAGTCACAGGCTAGCACATCGCACCAATGCTTCTACAAAGCATCCCCTTCGACAACGGAGCCATTCAGATTTGTGCAGCTAGAGAAGCACACTCTTAGCCAAGAAAAACTAGGTGTGTGATTCAGTGCAGCAGTTCTGAGATTTGGTTCTAAAGCATGAACCCCATTGTGAGCAGATGTAGAAGGGTATTGCTATGAGGTATTGCAAAGGTAACATTTTTTAATGGGGTTATGGTTCATATATTAGTGACATAACACTGTTATATGGCCATATTAACCTTAAACTGCTTACACTTTACTTCTCTGAACTAGAGAGCATATTCAGTGCTTTTGGAGTGAGAAAAATGAAGCAGGAGAAAGAATGAAAACTGTTAAGCAGACAGAATCACCAGCCAAGTCTTCCTGTATTTTAATATACAGCATCCTGGTTTGGGACTGCAGGTTTCAGGAAATGAAAGATTCTGATCAATGACAGACAGAGATAGCTCCTGCTATCAGTTACACTGGTGCAAAGCTGAAATAATTCAGCTTACTTCAGTTTACAAAGAGTAGACTCTGGCCCTGACTCTGTAAAGGGAACTGTAGAAACTATTAAGGACTTGAACAGTATGAGCTGTTTTGTGCCCAGCTTAGTATTAGCTTCAGGGAATTAAGAGTTGATACTTTCCTGAGTCTCCTAGAATTGTTGGTGCTTACGTGTGTCACTATGGAAGTTTATAACTGCCCAAGACTGGTGCACTCCAAAGCAAAATATCTGTATTAGCAACTTGGGAATTTTAACAGGTCATTTCTACTTTCCACTCTTTTCCAGTCCTTAAAGTTCAAGCTAAGGTACAGCATTCCTAGTGGGTATTTGTTCATTTTATTCATGGGCATGCTACCAGAAAATCTTAACCCTATAAAAAATAAGCTACAGTATCAATAGCCCACTACAGCTCTTTCTTTTCTTATTCGTGTCTTTGTTCCTCCTCATGAGTTGAAGTGTGCTCTATAATGCCCTAAGGCTGCACTCATTCTCTTTCCCCTGACAGCACCGGTTTGTACAGTAAGAACCTGTGTTTTATGTGCTAATCATGCCATCTCTATCTTCCTGTAATTGTGATTCCATTTTGATCTCTATTATCCACCACTACTCCCTTGGTATGTTCCTCACTCTCAGTCTGATCTATGAACCACTCTTTTATTCTGTGCAGAGTCACCATTTGTCCCTCAAGATCTCCAATTTTGCATTTAGGAGCTCGAATTCAGAGGTGACTTAGTGAGTGTAAGTTTAAGTGGTTCCAAGTAACTATAGAAGAAGACTAGGTTATTGTAATTAACACCTTCCTCTGCCCCCTCTGTAATTCTCACTAACAAATCATCTTAGATGCAGATTTACACAGACAAATTCACTGGTGTCAGTACAGCACAGGGACAGAATGGAGACAACATGTGCCTTCCTTACTCCAGGGCTGCTGAGGGCCTGTTTAAGGCCCTCTCCATTCCATACCTTTGAACTTCCGAAGTGCCAATGTGTAACATGCCATTGAAAAGTGTATTCCATTGACTGTGACCCAGTAACAACAGATTATAATGGCCTTTTTGTGTAAAACCTGTTTTAAGACTGTTTTCTCACAGGGTGAATCCAATAGGCTGGTTCTGTGACCCATAACAGATCTCCCCCACCTCCCAGTTAACCCTTCTCATTGAGAGATGGGACCCAGGACAGCAACAGAGCTAAGTGGACTCTAGTGAGGCCCTGATTACCAAGCACCTTAATAAAGCTGAATTATTAAACAGGGTCAGGTGGCAGCACCTCCAGGCAGGAAGCTCCCTTGAGACTGGAGACAGATGTGGAGAAACATACTGGGCCTATTGCTACTCACCAATCCAAACTGTGAGTGGGGTTTGGTGGATGGGTGAGTGAGGTTGGGGCAGCTGTGGGCCACTGAGAAAGTGCAGAATACTTAGGTTCGAGTTAGCCCTAGCTAGTCAGGAGACCCTGGAGTCTCCTTGGACTGGGGAGCTGGAGAGCAGGATGCAGAGCCAGCAGTGAGGCTCCAGCAGGGGGCTTCTTGAACCCTGAATAATCCCAACAAATCTATGTGGTTAGCTGGTACAAAAGGGCAACAGAACAACCATGAATTGGGGTTACACTTAAGTACCAAAATGTATTTTGCACTATCCCTCTGCTCCTTAAATAGCCCTTCTGAATTTGGCCCCTGTTTTTTCCTAGAGAGTACTGTATAGTAATCTAAGACAGTTGAAGGTGATGTGAAGAGAGAATGAGCAAAACAGCAATTTTAGGAGAGCATAAGAAGTTAAAATAGACCAACTGTACTTGATGTTACACCTTCTTATTTGATTTTTCTAGTTCTCAAACATATAATTTACAGCATCTTCACCTCCTTCACACTTGGGCTGGTCTACATGGCAGTTTTTTGATGCGCATCAGGAAATGCAAAGCTCACTAATATTATGCACCCAGGACAGTGTGCCCTCTTTCAATGAGCATCATTGTGTAGACATGGCAGCAGCTTGCTGCATACTAAGGCATGGCGTTCTTGAGGGCATCCCATGATCTTCTGCTTTGCTGCTCAGGGGTGTGCATGCTGGGATTTTTCTTGTTGTGAATTGCGGGATGCCTAGAAGAAGTCAGATGAATTCACTTTAAAAACACCCCCAACAATCCCATGTTTCCTCTGTCTCCTCCCCTTACTTCCTTTCTTGGCAGGCCAGCACCATTTTTGAATTGCTATCTGCCAGCATTGACCCAAGAATGCTCTGTGCCAATATAATGGCAACCATGAACAAGCATAGGCTGCTTGGGCTGCTTTTCAGCAGATTAATTCAGCTTTGGACTCCACCTGCCACTGCACCATCAAGCAGATGATGTGGCAGCAGCATTAGTAACTTCATCACCAACAGCAGAAGAGCAAGTGGGGTGAGGATGAAGAAAAGGAGGAGGTCACCGAGAAACTAATAGTACAGGAGTGGTTCCTGGAGTAGTTTCACACCATGAAGTGCCATTTCTAGGCTTGGGAAAGAAGTGTAGATTAGTGGGAAAAGGGTCCTTCTGAAGACTTGGGATGGCCAACAGTGGCAAGAGTATTAAAGGATAGGGAAGGCAAATTTTCTGGAGAAAAGTACTGAACTATCCTAGAGCTGCAACAGCAGCATTCCAATGTGCAATGCCCCACACCAATGGACAAGCAGGTCTTCACTAATATCTGGAAACTGGATCCCCTAATTACTATTGGTCCATAGTCAAGCAATATGGCATGGGGAGATCAACTGTAGGGGCCATTGTCATGCAGGTGTGTGATGCCATGGAAATGGTACTATTGGACCCGGTTATAAAGCATGGTAATAGGCAGGAGATTATTCATGGATTTGCATACCTGGCATTCCCAAACTGTATTGGGGTAACTGATGGTACCCTGTGTCTGTTATTTACCCCCTATCAGGTATCAGAATTTAAAAAACAGAAAGAGGTATTTCTCCATGATACTCCAAAAGCTGCTTTACCCCCATGCCAGATTTACAGGTCCTACAATGCTAACATCTTCAGAACTATTCCCTTAAGGAAAGGAATATTTACCCCCAGCAACACTGTGGATATTAATGGTGAGGACATTGCTCCAGTTATCCTGGGAGACTTGGCTTACCCTCTGCTTCCCTGGTTAATGAAGCCATTCACAGGCTGCTTGGACAGAAGGAAGGAATAGTATAACTACCACCTCCGTAGTTTCAAACTAGTAGCGGAGTGTGCATTTTGCCATTTGAAAGGAATGTGGCACTGTTTGTGGAAGAGGTTGAAAGTGGCAGAAAAAAAAAAACTTGCCAAAGATTATAGCAGCATATTATATTTTGGACCATATTTGTGAGAGTAAGGGAGAAAGCCTTAACTGTGTGTTGGAGGCTGAGGAGCAGAGACTTGCTCAGAGATTTAAGCAACCAGCAAAGCATCCACTACAAAATGGAAACCATCGGCACAATAATATCAGGGATGCCTATTGCTTTTATTTTGAGTTTAAGGCCTGAAATTGTTGAGTTGCACATGGAGGGAAGGTGAGGGTGGGATGGACTGGGAACAGTTCAATGTTTCTGGGAAGCGAAGGTGCTGCATTATGGCAATCCTTATATTACTGCATGTGTTTTCCTAGATGCTTTTGTAAAACCTTATGAATTATATAAAACTTAATAAATGTTTGAAAAAATCATTCATCAGGAGTCGATGATACAATTAACTAGGGTTGTCAAGCAATAAAAATATTAATTCCGATTAATCACACTGTTAAACAATAATAGAATACCATTTATTTAAATATTGATGTTTTTCACATTTTCAAATATATTGATTTCAATTACAACACAGAATGCAAAGTGTACAGTGGTCACTTTACAGTACAAATACTTGTAATAAAAATAAATATAAGCAAACAAAATAGTATTTTTCAATTCACCTAATGCAAGTACTGTAGTGTAATCTCTATCATCAAAGTTGAACTTACAAATGTAGAATTATGTACAAAAAACCTGCATTCAAAAATAAAACGTAAAATTTTAGAGCCAACAAGTCCACTCAGTCCTACTTCTTGCTCAGCCAATTGCTCAGACAAACAAGTTTGTTGATATTTGCAGGAGATAATGCTGCCTGCTTCTTGTTTACAATGTTACCTGAAAGTGAGAACAGGCGTATTCATGGCACTGTTGTAGCCTGCATCGTAAGATATTTATGTGCCAGACATGGGTGAAAGTAACATTAATCACTTACCAGTACGGGGCCTGGCTCCAGGCCCTCAGAAGGGGCAGGGCCTTAGGAGGGTCAGCCTCCCCCAGCCAGCCCATCCACTCTGCCTGGGCTGCACCACCCAGGGCCCTGGCAGCAATTTAAAGGGCTCGGCGGCAGTGGGGATAAGGGGCAAATGACGTTATAGCACTGCAGCAGTGCTTTAAGCAGGGTCCTTTGCCACGGCAGCGCTCTAACATCGCTACCTCTTTTGCGCCCCCCTCCATCGGCGGCCCTGGCAGTAGGGTCCGTACGAGCAGGGCTGCTGATGGGGGCAAAAGGGGCAGGGACGTTAGAGCGCTGACGGGGTAGCACTTTAATGTGGGCTGCGTACAGGCCGGTACCGACAGCTACTTTTTACCAGAAGGCCATACTGGCCTACTTTCATCCCTGGTTCCAGATATGCTAAACATTCATATGACCCTTTCAAACTTGACACCAGGAGATGGCACACAGGGGATGGCACACAGGCACACAAAACCAAGGGATGGCACACAGGTAAACAAACAGGTTAGTCATGGCCATCCGCAGACCAATGTGGGACAGCCACTGGAGGACTGCCAAAGCAGTGTGCAGCAGCATTGCATACCCACAAACAAGACACTGAACCAACCCAATTCCTAGCAAAATTAGATCACTTTAAGGAGGACTCCAGAGTCTGTGATAAATGCAGAGTTAGTGAGCTACAGTGGATTGTGTCATGTGTACTTAAGTGTTTTCAAACTGGATTAATTTGACCTAATCTGATTTAAACCCCCTCGGTAGACAAACATACCATTTGCAAATGAGAAAAACTGCATCTCGAATGAGTCAGTGTAAGAGAGATCTAGTTTATACTGCCTTACACATCACCTGAATTTTCCGCAAGGTGTTCAACTGTCATCTCATGCCAACAACGAGAGGGATTCTAAAAGGCACCCAGCACTGGCCTGATTTTGCTCCCATTGAGTGCTTGGGAAAAACCCACTTAACGTGAACATGTCTTGGAAAACTCCTTCCAGAAAGCATCACCACATGGAATGTATGCAGCCAATGACTTTCCCCAACACAGATAGAAATTTAAAAAAGCCCTGTGCCAACACATTGTGATATTTTTAAATTGCCTTCATCCTCCCCATACAAATTTTGAGCTGTACAAACACACACAGTTTAAACTTGCATCCTCAGAACCAGTGACATTTTAAATCAGTGTCCTTACCCTAACAAAATGCAAACATGTTTCACAGGAGCCCAGCTCACCCTAAAGCTTCCAATACAAAAAAACAGTAAACTAAGAGTACAAACAGTAGAGCAAATCATAACAAATGATGAGAAATCAACAAATTAAAAAAAAATGTGAAAGTCTAAACCAGACACAAGAAAAACATATTTTAGAAGCAGCAGTGCAAGCAGATTCACCCACACAGCTACCGATCTGGGACTGACGTAATCTTGACTAATTATTCCCAGTTTCCTAAATATTGGATGGGGGAAAACCAGGTGTAAACCATTGTTTAGGACAATTCATGTGTAGTTCTATTGTGGGATCACATCTACCCAGGAAATAACAACTTCAATGTTTTTTAAGGTATACTCAAACTACTGTAGGAATGTAGTGGTTTAGGAATATTACTAAAGCATACTGCAAATATCCATCCCTCCCCCACTCCCCCCGTGTGAAGCATGTCCTTCTTCAGCATTTTGATGGATGGATCTCTGTTAGAACACTTTTCAGTGCCTGTTTGAAATACACTTTCTTTGAGCACATTATGGTCTTTTTCCAGGCCATAAGTACCTAGCACTCTGTGAAAAGTGAATACATCTTTCCAACTGCTATTTGGCTCAGATTTGAAGAAATTACTGTCAAGGTTAATTATCCCATTCAAAATCAGTCCTCACCTGAAGGCTTTCCAAAATGTTTTCGAAGTACCAAAGATTCAAATGCCAGAGAAATTGTGCGGTATGCATAAAGATTTGTTAGAACAGAAAAGACAGTACATTGAAAACAAACTTTACAAAGCCTGGTAAACATTTTAAGGCATAGGTTTTCAGCATTTGAAATTACACATAAAATGTAACTAACAATAATACATTGTGGATATTAGGGATGGAGTAAGAGGTTCTGATAACATAAGAACTCCCGAAAGCCTTTGCCCCAAACTAAAATTGAATTTTTTTGATAATTTGAAAAAGTGCATTATGCATTATTTTCATGATTAATTATCATTTGTCTTGTACATTTCCTACTTCCATCTGGGAACTGGTTCCTGGCTGTAGTTTGGTAGTGGCAATATAACCCCCACCCCCACCAAAAAAAAAAAAAAAGAGAGAGAAACATCCTTGTGTTATGTCTGGGCCAAAAGGAATAATTGGAAATTTTGCAAGAAAGTCTCTGCTCCTGAGATTTCCAGTGCAGCTTGGGAACCCCTTGAGTTTTCAGATATTTGGGACTAGCTTTAAGAACTTGATCCAAATGAAGTGTACTGAAGTAAAAGGAAAAAAATGGGCATTTCATTGAACCATACATACACATCTAAATTTGGATTGCTCCTGTGAGCCAAGCTGAAGTGTTTGAAGTTTCACTGAACCCCACTGCGTAAGTCACTCTCATGCTTCACAATAAAAAATTATCCCTATAGCTTTCCCTTAATTCACATGTCTAAAGGGAGCTTTGAATGAGCTTTATAAGTAACAACCATTATACTGAAAATAAAAAAAATATATGCTCATTATAATTCTCCCAAATTGACCTTAAATTCTTATTCATCACCAGTTTCGCTGAAGAAACGTCTCAGTCGTTTAGACTGAGGGCTTCTTCGAAAAAATGAAATTTGTTAAAGTTCAGCATACTGCAAAAGACAATGTAACGTAAATGCTTACACACAAAAAGATCTGACCCCATCACTGCATGGGCATCAAAGTGGAAATGAGTTGGATTGAACATAGTGTAAATATGTGGATGCTGAGACGTGTATACAGATGCCAGAATAGTTCTGAATCACACACAGTATCCAGACAAATAGGATGCAGTGTAGTACAAGTTCAGCTGTGCAGCCAATTGTAAATTTTAAAGTTTTCTGTGTGGCAGCCTATGAGCTATAATGAGGAGTTGTATTTTCTCAAATGCTAAAGCCTCTAAAGGGATAGGAGAGGAGACTGTATAATTCACCCTCTGCAATGAAAATACTCATCACTTCTCCCAAGTTCTGCTACAGACAGAGATTGGTATGATTCTGTGAAGCTCACTAAGCATCACAGTTATTGAGCAAGCTCACACAATCCTTTAAATCACAATGATGGGATATGTTTGGAGAGGGGATGACAATATTACACTTGTTTGATTTCACCTTGTCTTCAACTCTCAGAGAGGCTGGGGAATTCCACTGAAAGGATGGAAAATATGCTGATTTTTATGCAAATACTCCCTGAGTACAGTTGAATTAAACACAAATGTGATCACACTCTTACTGAATGCAGTCAAAACAGACCACTGAACAAAAATGAAACAAGGGAATAAAAGGAAGGGAAGGGAGAGAGATGAAAAGACACATAGCCTTTCAATTGTTTCATTGCTCAGTGACCTCCACGCATCATGGCTATTCCTCTGCCACAGTCAATAATTAAATTTGCATTGCCATTTCCTTCTAACCCCTACTTTTACCCCCTTCTAATTTTGAGAATAATTTTTTTTTTAAAAAAAAAATCCTTTTGAGCTAACATTATCATGCCTAATTTTGGACAAATTTGTCTTTGTAAAGAGTGAACATTATCAAGTGATGAAGCTGTGAGGAATTTACAAGGTATTTTAAAAAGGGGGAGGGGCTTCTGATCTTTGCCTGTTTATAAGAAACAAACAAAAACACATATACACACACAACCAAACTACCACCACCACAACTTGTTTGCTTGAACTAGTCAGAAGTTGTTTAAGCACTGGGAGGACCCCTTAACCCTGTATTAGTGGTGTGCAGAGCATTGCACAGGGTGAATTTCACCCTTAATGAACAATAGAAACCCTAGACATGTAGAGCTAGAAGGCACCTTGAGAGGGCATCAATTCCAGCCCCCTGCACTGAGGCAGGAACAAGTAAACCTAAGCCATCCCTGACAGATGTTTGTTTAACCCCGGAGTTGGCAACTTTTGGCATTTAGCCCATCAGGGTAATCCGCAGGCAGGCGGCGAGATGTTTTGTTTATGTTGACCGTCTGAAGGCTCAGCCCCCGCCCCCACAGCTCTCAGTGGCCACCATTTGCTGTTCCTTGCCACTGGGGAGCTGCGGGGGGTGGGGGGGGCGTGCCTGCAGACGGTCAATGTAAACAAAATGTCTCACGGCCTGACTGCGGATTACCCTTTTGGGCTGCATGCCAAAGGTTGCCAACTCCTGGTCTAATCTGTTCTTAAAAACCTCCAGTGACAGGAATTTCACAACCTTCCTTGGAAGCCTATTCCAGTACTTAAATACCCTTATAGTTAGAAAGTTCTCTCTAATATCTATGTAAATCTCCTCTACTGCAAATTAATCCCATTACTTCTCGTCCTCCTTCAATGGATATGAAGAATAATTGATCACCATCCTTTTTAAAGCAGCCCTTAACATATTTGAAGATTGTCATCAGGTCCCCCACTCAGGTTTTTTTGTCAAGACTAAACATGACCAGTTTTTCCCCCCCTCCAATTGAAACCTTTCCTCATAGGTTAGGTTTTCTAAATCTCACAATTTTTGTTGCTCTCCTCTAGATTTTCTATTTTGTCCATATCTTTCCTAACGTGTGGAGCACAGAATTGGGTATAGTACTCCAGCTGAAGCCTCACCAGTGCCAAATGAAGTTGGACAACTGCTTCCTGTGTATTAAATAAAACACTCTTGTATTCCCCCAGAACTATGGGGTATATTAAGGGCATTAAAATTAAAAATTCTGCCACAATATTTTAAAATTCTGAAAGTTTTATTTGTCAAAACACAATAAAATGTCAGTTTCAATTATTTAAATTATTTTGGAAATTTATTTAAAAAATACCTGTCAATTATGTCTTTAACAATACAGACGACAACAAAAAAGATTCAGGAAATGTTTGAGAAATAGATTCCTTACCCGGCATATTAATACAGAACATTGAGTAGTTTCAATGAAATATTACAATACAGAAATGTATTTCTTGCACCCCTCAGAAGCAGTGCAAAAGATTGAGGGAGTCAGAGAAGTAATTTCTGGAAAGAAGCCTGGGAGTGAACCTGGAGGATTGTTGGGAACGGTTGAGGGATTGTTAGGGAGTTGGGAAACCTCACCCAAGAAGACCCTGGCTGACCCCATCCTCTCCCAATTAATCAGGCACATCTGCCCCGTCTTCATGTGTCCTCGCATTCCCCCCCTCCCCATGTGTCCCTGCACCCCCACTCCCATTCACCCCACCCCCCACTCCAGTCTGTCCTCCCTCTAGCCATTTTAAACCCCAGTCAATATGACCCCCCAGCAGTCTCATGTGCCCTACACTGTCTGCTCTCCCCGGTCACATATCTGATGTATCCCCTCACCTGGCCCTGCAGGCTGGGCCCTGTGAGGAATGCAGCCTCTGCTCTGTCCTGATCGGCAGTGAGCCGTGAGCAGGCTGCTTCTGTTCTGGCTCAACAGCAGCCCCCAGTGGGTGAAAGGCATACGTGCAGATCCTCTCCGTCAGAATGTATTTTCTGTGGAGAAAAAAAAATATGCGGGACACATTTCACACATGTGCAGTGATGCTGAATTCCCCTGGGAATAACCCCAGAATGATATTTGCCTTTTTCACATCATGTTGCTGACTCATTCAGTTTGCAATCTACTATAATCCCCAGATCCTTTAATAGTGTTACCACCTGACCAATTATCCCCCATTTTGTAGATGTGCATTTGATTTTTCTTTTCCAATTGTAGTAATTTGTTCTTATCTTAATTGGGTTTCATCTGGTTGATTTCAGATAAATTATTCTCCAATTTTTCCAAGGTCATGTTCGAATTCTAATATTTTACTCCAAAATGCTTGGCATTCCTCCCAGCTTGGTGTCATCTGCAAATTTTATAAGCATATTATCCACTCCATCACCGAAGATATTAATGAAAATATTGACTAGTAATAGACCCGGGACTGACACTGGAGGGTCCCAGATACACCTTCCAAGGTTGACAGGGAAACATTGATAACTACTTGAGTATGGTCTTTCAACCAGTTATGTACCCACCTTCTAGTGATTTCACCTTGACCGCATTTCTCTAGTTTGCTTATAAGAACATCACCTGGACTGTACCAAAAGCCTTACTGTAATTAAGATAGATCCTATCTACTGCTTTCCCCTATCCACTAGGTTAATAACCCTCTCAAAGAAGGAAATTAGGTTGATTTGGTAGAATTTGTTTTCGACAATTCCATGCTGGCTTTTTCTTATATTCCTATTATCCTCTAGGTGCTTACAAACTCATTGTTTAATACTTTCTACCAATATCTTTCCAGGTATTGAAGTTAGGCTGACCTCTCTAATTTCCTGGACCCTCCTTGTTCCCTGTTTTAAAGATAGGTACTATTTTTGCTATCTTTCAGTCCTCTAGGACCTCACTCGTCCTCCACGAGTCCTCAAAGATAATTGCTAACTGTTCCAAGATTGTTAAGGTACTCCAGGGTGATTTTCATCAGTCCTTGCTGACTTGAATATATCTAATTTACCTAAATATTCTTTAACCTGTTGTTTCCCTATTTTAGATTATTTTCCTTTCCCCTTGTTAATATTAAATTGTGCTGAGTATTAGTTAAGAATTAATACAGAAGGTAACATTAAATATGAAACAAAACATATTTACTAGCCACAGTGTTAAACTTCAGAATTTGGACACTGAAAGGAACATGCAAGCATCACATTTAAAAAAAAAAAAAAAAAAGGTGTCCTTACAGGGAGAACGTGAAGGAAGATCAAAATGAAGCATGTTATTGTAGTCAGGGAAGGGAGGCAAAAACAATTTTGATAGAGAAGAGAGGAGAGATATTACACCTTACTGAAAAAAAACAAACAAGTTGAAGTGTTCATCTGTAAAAATGGAAGATAAAAGTTCAAGGAGAAACCAGCTTGAAAGAATAAATAAAGATGCTGACAATAAAGACAAAACCAGTAAGTTAAAGGAAGAGACAGGCTGAACTTAAGATGAACTTAACACTTGCAATTTCAGTGTTGTGGGGCAGCTGAGACACAACCAAAAGAAGAAGACTGACTAGCACTTGTTCTTCTTGCTTCTGTTAAAAATTGAATGACAAGAGGAATCACTCTTCTCTCCCCCCACCATCTTCCAAGGGGAGTGCATCTTAGCTCACGAATAGAGGAATAAGTCAGGGAATTAAAATGAGGAAGAAACAAGGAAAACAAAAGTTGAGTATGGTAGTACTTTTATTTTTTGTAAAGTTAAGAAAAAAAGAGTGAGGTCAATTTTAAATGGAAATAAAAGAATAAATGAAAATACAAAAAAAAAGTAGGGAAAAAAGTAATACGGAAAGTGAGAGGGATATTTTAATGAATAGGTGTACATAAAACAATCATAGAATATCAGGGTTGGAAGGGATCTCAGGAGGTCATCTAGTCCAACCCCCTGCTCAAAGCAGGACCAGTCCCCAACTAAATCATCCCAGCCAGGGCTTTGTCAAGCCTGACCTTGAAAACCTCTAAAGCAGGAGATTCTACCACCTCCCTAGGTAAACATGGCTCCATGTCTAGTTGGTAGTGATCAATGGCTCCATGTCTAGTTGGTAGCTGGTATCAAGTGGAGTGCCCCAAGGGTCGGTCCTGGGGCTGGTTTTGTTCAATATCTTCATAAATGATCTGGAGGATGGTGTGGATTGCACTCTCAGCAAATTTGCGGATGATACTAAACTAGGAGGAGTGGTAGATACGCTGGAGGGCAGGGATAGGATACAGAGGGACCTAGACAAATTGGAGGATTGGGCCAAAAGAAATCTGTTGAGGTTCAACAAGGATAAGTGCAGAGTCCTGCACTCAGGACGGAAGAACCCAATGCACCACTACAGACTAGGAACCAAATGGATGGGCAGCAGTTCTGCAGAAAAGGACCTAGGGGTTGCAGTGGACGAGAAGCTGGATATGAGTCAACAGTGTGCCCTTGTTGCCAAGAAGGCCAATGGCATTTTGGGATGTATAAGAAGGGGCATAGCCAGCAGACCGAGGGGCGTGATCGTTCCCCTCTATTCGACATTGGTGAGGCCTCATCTGGAGTACTGTGTCCAGTTTTGGGCCCGGCACTACAAGAAGGATGTGGAAAAATTAGAAAGAGTCCAGCAGAGTGCAACAAAAATATGAATTAGTGTAACAGTGAAATGACAAACCTGGCTCTGGATGTCCTAGAAGTGCACTGAGATATTGATGAATAACTGAGAAGTGTCCTGTCTTTTTAGTGAGCAAAATATATATGCTGCTAAAATTCTACTGCAGCCACTTGTGCTTGTTATAGCGATATGGTCCTGTTGCTGCAGTGAAGGCTGAGGCAATTACAGATACTCGCTTTAAAACCCTTAGTTTCTGGGAGCAGAGTAGGGAATTACCCTTTGAGCTAAAATTTGTCATGCTTGTTCTCAGTCTTTAAGTTTTGTAAATTTCCTTCAGCCATTTTAGAGTTAGCTTGTAGAGGGAGGAAAAATGCTGCAACTCAAGATGTTTTTGTTAACTGCCTTTTTTTAAACAATGTATTTTGCAGTCAGAATTCAGGTCAATAACAGGTTGCTTCTAACACTAACTGTGTTTCAGAAATGGTGCATATTTTATCTTGTGAACTATTTAAAACTAAACTGTACTACAAAGTGAAGATTATATTATAGGGCTCAGTCATGCATCAGCAAAAAGGATGGACTAAATGACTTAAGAGGTTAGGAATCTCTCTTTTTGTAACTCCTGTGAGCCAGAATAGTCGCTGCTTTGCATCTTGTGCAGCAATTTACACTTGTCTTCAATTAGTTAATAAGCTATGTTTTTACGTGTGTATGTACGCACGCACATGCGCGCTTGGGTGCTAATGCAGTAGACATGCTAAGTAATAATATGCTTGTGCAAAGGGAGTGTGAAATGCCACCATTCTAATATGGTAGCCCACTTTTCTGGGAGATATTACTAGGCCAGAGAAAATCCAATGAGGGGGGAAAACGTCAAGACTTCAGCATCTGTTAGAAACATGGGGCCTAAGCTGTCTGGTGTACTGTAGAGAGAAGTAAAACAATGGAAATCCTGTGGAAAGGAGTCAGAATAGAAATGCAGCTAGGCAACCTAGCCCCAATTACTGCACAGGACAGGAAGAATGCACATTCTATGCACACTGATCATCCAAGGCCTCTTGTACTTGGTGGTGTACAAACACAGGTGGAGACATGGACTCTACTCTGAAAGGCTTGGAGTCTAAGATTCAGGTCAGGATTGAGGGTCCAGTTACACTATGGATCCACTAAATGCAGGTATGTTCACAGGGAATGGAACGAATCAGCCCAGGCAGGTTTGCTTGGAGTTTCAAGTCTGATAAATAGTTCGATGTGGGGAATCCCTGAGCACCTGAAGGTGTAGCTGGGGGGGGGGGGGGGGGGGCACCTGTTAGGGTGCGGCTGGAGGGGGCACTGTAGTTTGCAGAGTGCAGTTGTGAGAACAGCCTGGGATGACTATTACAAAAAAAAACTTGAAGACCATAGCTGAGGAACAAACTCAGCATAGACTCAAATAAAGTAAAAATCTTAAATGACAAACTGTCAGACTTTCTATAGACAGAAATTTCATGCTTGAACAACGGTCTAGCAGTAGGAGTATAGTACTGGCAACCTTACCACGATAGGGACAGTGATTTTGAAATGCTCAGGGAGATCACAGAGGCAGAAAAGCAACAATAATGGGGGATTTCAACTATCCTCATACTGAATGGGTACATCACCTCAAGACAGGATGCAGATATAAAATTCCTGGACACTCCACAAATGACTGCTTCTTGGAGCAGCTTGTCCTGGAATCCACAAGAGGGGAGGTAATTCTAGGCTAAGCCCTAAGTAGAATAGAGGATTTGGTCCAAGAGGTGAATATGATGAAAAAAACTGGTAATGGCAACATAAAGTAATTAAAGTCTATATCTTTGAAGGGGTAAAATGTCAAAGAAACAAATCATACTAGCATTAACTTCAAAAGGGGGACCTACATAAAAAGTGAGGAAGCTATTTATATGGAAATTAAAAGGATCACAAAGGGGAAATGCTTGCAAACTGCACTGAGACTATTTTAAGCCTCTATAAAATATAAGCACAAACAAAATGTATACCCCAAATTAAAAAGGAAAAAAATACCACCATGACTAAAACAGCAGAGTCAAAAGGCATCCTTTAAAAACTGGAAGTCAGATCATAGTGAGGAAAATAGAAAGGAGCATAAACTCTTGCAAGTCAAGTGTAAAAATATAATAAGGCAGGACTAAGAAGAATTTGAAGATCAATTAGCTAAGAAAAAAAGTCATTAGAAAAACAAAAACAAAGTACAACAGAAGCAAGAAGCCTACTAATGAATCAGAAACACTCAAGGATGACAAGACCATTGCGGAGAAGCTAAATGAATTCTTCGCATCAGCCTTCCTTGCAAAGGATATGGGGGAGATCCCCACCCGCAAGTCATTCTTTTTAGATGACAAATATGAGTAGCTATCCCAGATAGAGAAGGTTCCAGATCAAGCTGATAAATTAAGCAGTAAAGTCACCAAGACCAGATAATATTCACGCAATAGTTCTGAAAGAACTCAAATATGTACCTGCAGAACTACTAACTGTAGATACATAGGTATGTAACCTAATGCTTAAGTCTGTCTCTGTACCAAATGACTGGAGAGTAGCTAATGTAACACCCATGGACAGTGGGTGGAGCCCCACTTCAGGGAAGCTAGCTGCCAGCTCTGCCCCTTCCACCCATACCCCACCCCCCAGTCTGGAGCCCTGAGCCCCCCTCATTGCCCTCTCATCCAGAGAAGCCCTGAGCTAGCCAGAGGCCCAAGCACCCCTCCACCTGCCCAAAGGAGCCTCAACCCAGCCCCCCACATTTGCCTGGAAGAGCTGCAAGCCAGCCACCGCATCTCCCCTGCCCAGACCCCAAGCTGCCCGGGAAAAGCCAGCGTATCTTCCCAAAATAGGGTTGCCAATCCTGCAGGATTGGCCTGGAATCTCCAGGAATTAAAGAATAATCTTTCATTAAAGATTATGTTATGCGAAGAAACTGAGGAATACGTCCAAGCAAAATTGGCAACCCTATTCCAAAGAACAACCACCTTTTGATATGCCCCAGGTATGTTCTGGGGCAGCTGAGGAAGCAGCATCTGCTACTTCGCTTCCTGGGTTCATCAGTAATCTCCCTGGAGTCTACAGCCCTCCCGGGCCTTTTATACCCACTGCCCAGGGTAATACCTATTTTTTAAAAAAGGCTCCAGAGGCGATCCTGGCAATTACAGGCAAGAAAGCCTGGCTTCCAGTACCAGGCAAATTAGTTGAAGCTATAGTAAAGAACACAATTATCAGACACAAAACACACTATGCTGTGGAAGAGTCAGCAAGGCTTTTGTAAAGGGAAATCTTGGACTCATTAGAATTCTTTGTTGCAGTCAACAAGCATATGGACAAGGATGATCCTCTGTATACAGTGTACTTGGACTTTCAGAAACCCTTTGATGAGGTTCTTCACCAATGGCTCTTATCCCATGAATGATTAGTTTGCTTAAGAGGGAAGGGTCCTCTCATGGATCAGAAACTAGTTAAAAAGATAGGGAACAAAGGGTAGGAATAAATGGCCAGTTATCACAGTGGACAGAGGTAAATAGCAGGGTCCCCAAGGATTTGTACTAAGATCTGTGCTGTTGTACATATTCAGAAACGATCTGGAAAAGAGGGGTAAATAGCGAGCAGGCAAAGTTTGCAGACAAAACAAATTGCTCAAGATAGTTTAATACAAAGACTACTGTGAAGAGTTACAAGGGGTTCTCACTAAACTGAGTGACAAAATGGCAGATGAAAAATCAAGGTTAGTAAGTACACAGTAATACACATTGGAAAAAATAATCCTATCTATACATACAAAGTGATGGGGTCTAAATTAGCTTTTATCACTCAGAAAGTTCTTGGAGTCACTGGATTATTCCCTGAAAACAGCCATTTAATGTATAATGACAGTTAAAAAAAAAAAAGAGTTAACAATGTTAGGAACCATTAGGAAAAAGGATAGATAATATGACAGTAAATGCACCTCATCACATGCACCTCATCACAAAAAAGATAATATAATTGGAATGGTGCAGAGAAGGACAATGAAAGCAATTATGGGTATGGAACTGCTTCCATATGAGGAAAGATTTAAGACTGACTGTTCAGGTTATAAAAGAAAAAGAAAGAGAGATGACTAAGAGGTGTAGGTGTTTGCCTCTGTCTGAGGGGTTGGAGCAAATGTGGTTGTATCGCAGAAGTTGGCTGTAGACAATGGATCGTGTGGTATGGTCTGAATGAAAGCTGGAGGCATGTAGGTAGGAATAGCGGTCAGTAGGTTTCCGATATAGGATGGTGTTTATGTAACCATCGCTTATTAGCACCGTAGTGTCCAGGAAGTGGATCTCTTGCATGGACTAGTCCAGGCTGAGGTCGATGGAGGGATGGAAAATGTTGAAATCATGGTGGACTTCCTCAAGGGCTTCTTTTCCAGATGATGAAGATGTCATTAATGTAGCGCAAGTAGAGTAGGAGCATTAGGGGATGAGAGCTGAGGAAGCGTTGTTCTAAGTCAGCCATAAAAATGTTGGCATACTGTGGGGCCATGCAGATACCCATAGCAGTGCCACTGATTTGAAGGTATACATTGTCCCCAAATGTGAAATAGTTATGGGTGAGGATACAACCGCATTTGCTCTAAGCCTTCAGACAGAGACAAACACCTACAAGATCTCTATCAAGCATTCTTACAACTACAATAGCCACCTGCTGAAGTGAAGAGACATATTGACAGAGCCAGAAGAGTACCCAGAAGTCACCTACTACAGGACAGGCCCAACAAAGAAAATAACAGAATGCCACTAGCCATCACCTTCAGCCCCCAACTCAAACCTCTCCAACACATCATCAAGGATCTACAACCTATCCTGAAGGACGACCCATCACTCTCATAGAACTTGGGAGACAGGCCAGTCCTTGCATACAGACAGCCCCCCAACCTGAAGCAAATACTCACCAGCAACCTCACACCACACAACAGAACCACTAACCCAGGAACTTATCCTCGCAACAAAGCCCGTTGCCAACTGTGTCCACATATCTATTCAGGGGACACCATCATAGGGCCCAATCACATCAGCCACACTATCAGAGGCTTGTTCACCTGCACATCTACCAATGTGATATATGCCATCATGTGCCAGCAATGCCCGTCTGCCATGTACATTGGTCAAACTGCACAGTCTCTACGTAAAAGAATAAATGGACACAAATCAGACATCGAGAATTATAACATTCATAAACCAGTCAGAGAACACTTCAATCTCTTTGGTCACTCGATTACAGACCTAAAAGTTGCAATTCTTCAACAAAAAAACTTCAAAAACAGACTCCAACGAGAGACTGCTGAATTAGAATTAATTTGCAAACTGGATACAATTAACTTAGGCTTGAATAAAGACTGGGACTGGATGGGTCATTACACAAAGTAAAACTATTTCCCCATGTTTATTCCCTCCCCACCCCCCACTGTTCCTCAGATGTTCTTGTCAGCTGGTGGAAATGGCCCACATTGATTATCCCTTACAAAAGGTTTTTCCCCCCCCACTGTCCTGCTGGTAATAGCTCACCTTACCTGATCACTCTCGTTACAGTGTGTATGGTAACACCCATTGTTTCATGTTCTCTATGTATTTAAATCTCCCCACTGTATTTTGCACTGAATGCATCCGATGAAGTGAGCTGTAGCTCACGAAAGCTTATGCTCAAATAAATTTGTTAGTCTCTAAGGTGCCACAAGTACTCCTTTTCTTTTTGATGAAATTAATAGGCTGCTGATTAAATAAACTTAAGGAAGTACTTCCTTACATAATGTATGGATCAGCGTTCATATTGTACTCCCCACCAGTATCCAGCCTGAGATGGCAATCTAATGATACAACCAGCGGGCAAAATTCAGTGATGAATCCTAGTCTCGTGCCACCTGAGGCACATTGTGTATATGTTAAGATGATGACATGCATAGTCGACCTTTGGAGTTAGTTGCCATGGGATGCTGTGAAGGCCAAAAGTATAAATAGGTTAAAAAAATAATTAGGTAAATTCATGAAGGATCAATGGTTATAAGCCAAGATAGTCAAGGACACAATCCCATGAATCAGGTGCCAGCAGTTGGGACTGGATGACAGCAGATAGATCACTAAAAATTGTTGTGTTCATTCCCTCTGAAGCATCTGGCACTATCCCCTGTCAGAGTCAGGGCACTGAGCTAGATGAATCATTGCTCTGATGCAGCATGGCCATTTCCGTGTAGTGCTTAGTTCAACTAGGTTTGGAAGTTCTATGTGAACAGTTTTCACAGCTCATCAGGCAGCTGTGGCAGTCCAACCCTTGATCTTTTCACATGTCCACCTATGCCATACTATACAGGGCTGATATGATGGAGAATATATTTCCCAAAAGTCATGCAAGCTTTGGTGTATGTGTAAAAGGGAGTGCATTTGGTTTGAAACATGTCAGAGTTTATCCCCAAAATATCCCCTTGGGATAACAAGTCTGGTACAAATCAATTTCTTTGTTAAATTGACAAACTCATATAAGCTTTCAGCGTCCAGCAGTCATAACTGGACACTACAAGATGGAGGTTCCTAGGGTTGTGTCTGGGACCGGAGATATTGGCTAGTGTCATTTGGTTACACAATCCAAGCAGCGGCTGGCCAAAAGTGCTCACTCATGTAGCTGGGAGTAGCTTACATGCTACAGGTTGTGTGTGAACAGCCCGGGAGTGGGCGGATCTCACAGCAGAGCAGGGAAAGGCTGGCTCCCAGAGTCGAAGATTGGCGTGACCTATCTGGATCAGTGATCTGCTAACACCAACGGAATGTCACACCGACCCCCCAGCATTTAAAAATGAGTCAGGCCCCAAAAAACAATTAGTTGGGCATAAAAATCATGAGGTTAAAAATTATATTATATTGCCTTTTAGTTCTCAAACTACATGTTTGAGCTTTTCTCTGCAATTATGAGGACTAGAAATGTACTTTTATGAGAAACTCATTTTTTCTTTAAAATAAAAACCACGACTTCAGGAAGGCAGGCTTCAAGAAAAAAAAAGACGACGACAATATTGCATGACTAATGATAAAAATCACAAGAGTAGGCAACACTGGAGCACTACAGTAGCATTTCAAAGCTACAAACACCAGAGTTATTGGCTGACTAGTCAGCCAGACACCATGTGAAACCAGAACCAACCAATCAGGCAGCAGAGAAGTAAAAAACAAACAAACAACAAACAGCAACTACTGTACTGTGTCTTTATTACATCTTAAAGGTAGGCACCTTTGAGCAGCCTGTTCCCACCTCTAAGCTGTAAGTGGTTGCCCCACACAAGGAGTTGAAGATGCTTAGATTCGCAGGTAAAGCTGTGAGCCACTGCTGCCAGCCCCAGGTAGCCAGAGCAGGAGCAGCACTGGAGTCTTCCCTACTTTCCTGCAAGCTGTGGGTGCTGTTTTCACCCACATCCCTCCTTTGGCTGCAGGGAGGGCTGTTTTCACACACACCAGGAGGGGGGCACACTGTTTTCACTACCACACCTTTTACCCACCCTGGTTGGGAAGGGGACAAGTTTACCCAGTCAGAAGCTGCCTCTGGAACCTGGCCTGGAGTGTTAACTGCTGAAGCTGAAGCGGTGTTTTATTCAGCGTGACAAACATTTCAGAGTTATGGACAACCGCCATTCCGAAGGTGTCCAAACTTTGTTATACAGTAGAACCTCAGAATTATGAAGTCTCACAGCAAGTTAGCAGTAGAGCCAAATTCCAGGTGTTCTAGCCCCTGATCCTTATTAAGGCCTCCCGAAGTCCACATGTCATGACATTGAACTCCACAATTTTAAATCCATATGGTGTAGAAATGTTGACTTTCTCCATTCAAAATATTTTTGCCTCTTTTTTTTAAAATCCAAACCTTTCCCCAAATTTAAGTTTTTCCAAAACAAAACAAAAAAAACAAACAAAAAACAACAACAACAACAAAAAACAAAAACAAAAAACCCAAAAATAAAAAAAACCCACACCCTCAATTCTCTCAACTACAAATTAGAAAAAAAAATAAAAATTGTAAGTTTTGTTTCTCCTTCACCCCCCCTTTATTCTTCTTTGACACTAACTGCAAAAGAATTTAAGTCTAAGGGTTTTATTTCACTTTTGCATTTTTTTCCTTCTGATTTTGTCGCTACATTTTCAAGAATTACTCAACTTTGGGAAAAAAGTTACAGAACAACAAAATAAAAAATGAAAGTAACTGGCAAATTTGAGTACATTTTTTGAAAAACTAAATTAGCAAAAGGAAAAAAAGGAAAAGTGAATCTGACATGATTAATTTTATTGCACTCCGTGGTAAAAAATGGAAAAATGGGGCACAAAGGAGAAAATACTTTGAAATTTTACAACTTTGAAGATTATTTGAAACAATGAAAATTCAGAGTCTTGAATTCTATGAAATAGAAAACTTGGAAATTAAAATAAAGATAATTAAATCATTTCTGCATATTTTGACCAGCTCTCAGAGAGCTGTAACAGGATCCTCAGTGTTCATCTGAGACTGTGGGATTACTGTGCCCCCTAAACTCACTAATCTGGGTTATCACCAGTAAGGCATTGTGAGTCAAGCAGCAGACCCTTCCAAGTGCTATTATCACTCAGTGCAAGTGTATGTGGAGCCCTCACACCCAGCCAGATTGCATGAATGTTCCCAGAGCCACTCATGAATCACAGAGAGAACGGCACCAGCCAAATCCCCCAGCTCTATACCACTGGTATATACCATCTTGCACTGCTCAGGACCCTTTCTTGAGCAGTGCACATTTATTAATTGGTTCACCAGTTCATCAATGGAAAGTGGACATACACCAGCCTTTGTAACCTGAACAGATTTACCAAGCATTTCAGTCAAACTCACTGGTAAGGATAAACATTGGAATAATGTTATTGATTACAGAAGATGGATTTTACGGTGATTGGCAGAAGTCAGAGTAGCTACCAAAGGAAAATAAAAAATAAGCATGCAGTCTAAATTCTCAGGTTTATTATACTAGGCAATATCTGGACTTAGCAGCTTTCCTCATCCCACTACATACTGCAGGTTGGTTACAGTCTATCATACACTGGCTCTCCTTCTTAGCCTGGGACCAGTCTCCTCAGCTCCAGTGTTCTCTTCCCCACCATGCTGAAGGCAACGGGAAGGGAAGGACAAACTGTATGGCCTCTGTCCCCTATTTTGTATCCTTAGTCCATGTGTTTCAAGAACACAAGTCCAGGCATGATGGTGATTTAGCAATGCCCAAAGCAAGGTTGAGCAATTCCCATGCTGTGGACTTACGCACGCGAGTCATTGCATGTAACTCCCTTGCTGACCTACGGCTGTTCGACATGTGCCCGGGCATTAGTTGCCTCCCTTGTTGTCATCTTTGGGGACCTAATATCTGGGTGAGTCCCAAACTCACAGCATATTTTAGTAACAACAGTACAGCATAATTTCATATGTACTAATGATATACATATTTAGATAGAACAATGGCTTTCAGCAGATCATAGCCCTTCCCATTAAAGATCACAACTATATGCAAATGATGAATATGGGTATTACAGGGTGCTCCCCCAAGGTATAGCGTCACAAGAGCCCTGCACTTTAAAACAGAATCCAAACCAACTACAATCAGGCAGACTAATGGAGTCTGTGACAACATCACTTAGTTCCTGGAGGGAGAGTAGATTACTTGTTGTTCTCAAGCTACTTCTATTCAGCTGATGCGACAGCAGGACTCCAGAGTCAAGTCCAGTACTCATTGAAACAAGATCTAGTGGAAGGAAAAGGGACACACTCTCCAAATCTGGATTTCATTTTATCAAGGTTGTCTAGGGTTTCTTACAGACTCTCCAGGTGCTTATGAATCAAGTCTGTATTTTAGCTAAATTATTTCTAAGCTCTAAAAAACTGAATTCCATCTGGACTTGAGATCAAGGCATGCAACTAAAGAGAAAATTCAATAGAAATGTAACACCATGGAGTTTAATAAAGGGCCTTTCCTAGGAAGAGACATGGATTTAAGTATTTCTGTGAATTTCATCACCTCAAGAGCCCAAATAAGTTATCAGAAATGTGTTAGTAAAATAATAAATACAAATGCATGAAACTGGAATGGAGCTAAACAGATGCATCTTATCAGCAGCCCACACATGTACATTCCCCCAGAGGCTTTTTACTTTACCTGAAGCTAATGTTTGTCTATTCGTGACTAGAGAGTCTATTTCCTATTCTAGTGAATCTACTACTTGTCTCAGTGTGTCTCTGCAGTGGAATAAGCAGCATGCGTACCTCTATCTGGGGGAATTATTCACAGCACATGTTTGTCACAGATTGGTAAGGATCTCAGCAGGCTGGTTTTTTTACTCTATCAATCAGTTGACATAGAGCAGATGTCTTTTTGTTTGCTTTAAATCACATACTGAAATCAGAGTACCGCATATGAACACAAATAAAAAGCACTACCTGGAAGCTTCTGGAATGTTTCTACAATCATTTATGGAGACATTTTATTTAAAGAAGTACTGAGGTTAATTAAAACATAGTTTCACTGTCACCAGGGAGGGCCACCACTCCTCCCCCCCCCCCCCACCAGTCTCCAAGCATGTACTGCCACACCCAGTGCTACTCAAGGAGTTTATTCTTTCATAACAAAGGTTAACAAACAGAAGGCAATCCTAAACCAATACCTGGTCCTAGGCTTCAGCCTCCCAGGGGTCTCTGGCTTTCCAGCTCCTAGCAGCTTCCTTGTCTCCTCCTACACGTTTGCTCCCCTTTTGGAGCCACAGCTGTAGGGTTGCTTCCTTAAGCCCTGCCCCCGCTTGCTCTAGGGACCCACCACAAGAGATAGCACCACTCCACTGTGGCCTTTGCTGACCAGGGCTCAGTGTATTTGAGTCTGTCCTTCCTTCCCCAGCTGCCTACTAGCAACCCTTTATAGGCCCAGGGGTAGCCCAGCCCTATTTAATTGGCTGGATTAGCATCACCTACTCCAGTCCAGGGGATCTGGGCTCAGTCTATCCACAGAGACCAGTTACCTTTTGACCCATTGTCTAGAGCAGTGGTTCCCAAAAACTTGTTCTGCCGCTTGTGCAGGGAAAGCCCCTGGCGGGCCGGGCCAGTTTGTTTACTTGCCGTGTCCACAGGTTCAGCCGATCGCGGCTCCCAGTGGCCGCGGTTTGCTGCTCCAGGCCAATGGGAGCTGCTGGAAGTGGCACGGGCCAAGGGACATACTGGCTGCCGCTTCCAGCAGCTCCCATTGGCCTGGAGCAGCGAACCGGGGCCACTGAGAGCCGCGATCTGCCAAACCTGCGGACGCGGCTGGTAAACAAACCGGCCCGGTCCGCCAGGGGCTTTCCCTGCACAAGCAGCAGAACAAGTTTGGGAACTGCTGATCTAGGGTCATTCTCAAGTAATCATATCACCAAAATCCAATCCCTGGCATAAATAGGTGCTGACTGCTGGAGTGTCATAACCCTATAAAACTCAGCTGGTTGAATACTTTTTGGGAGCCATACACAACAGGGGCATAATTTAGTGCAGTCCTGAACTAGCTGTAGGATCGTGGAGCTGCAAATGGTCTCCCTCCTCTGGTTCATCTGAGTGCAGAAAATCAAGCCCACACTGTACTGCATATTTCCTGTCAGACAACCTTCAACAGGGAGTGTAAATTCCTCTGACAGGTCCTTTTTAAGAGTAATGCACTGAACTGAATAATGCATTTGAACTATTCATATTATATATTGACCAAATACCCAGCCAAACTCTTTAGCTTTAGGAAAAATACCATAAAGAAATGCAACTATAGTATTACCAGAGTCTCTTTCAAGATGGCTGACTCCATGCCAGTGCACCCAAACCATGCATTAATGCATTTCTGATTACTTATTTGGCTTTCAAGTTGATGAAATTCACAGAATGCATTAATATCGGGCCATTAGAACTCTCCCCATCTGATTTCTAGATGACAGAAGATATCATTGGACTGGATCAGCCTCTCCCAGGAGTTACTCCCAAATCACTCCATGAAGTTTAGAGCAGAGCATACCCCTAGCATGGAATAAGTTGTGATTCTATCCTCAGGACCAATGGCCAGCTACACTGCTGTGTTCTATATTTCAGTGGCTCAGTTCTCAACTTCTACATGCACTATGTCGTCACAGAGATGAATTAGAATGGCATTTGGCTGTGGCTTCTAGAACCTCCTTTAAAAATATGAGTAAAAGAGGTGGTAAGAGTGATTCCACAGTATGAACGAGGGCTCAGCAGAAATGGGTAACACAGTCTGGGCCCTCCTTCTGGCCTATCTCCCCAAACGAGACTCCACACTGTGGAGCTCCTTCATGTGCTTCAAAAATAGAAGAATCAGGCTATGGTATTGGCTACCTGCCTCTGCCCTTAAGTTCAACCTGGGCTTGTATAATTTGCTACATTGAAAAGCCTTTCCAAATGCTTGAGCATCTGTTACCCTAAAGGGAGCTATACTACTCTTGAGTCAAGATTCTGAGTTCAGGTCTTACCTGTGGACAATACAAACTTTCTTTCTCATTTCCCTCACTGTTGCTGTGATTTATCACCTCTAGGTTACACACTTTTGTTTGCATGTGGTTTTTTACAACTGACATTTTACTTTTTTCCCAGTTTATCGATTTCTATATGTGAAGAGTGGACACTGTGGACAAAGTTTCATGAGCTGGGAGGAATAAATCTGAAGTTGACGGTACATGCACCTTCATTCCACCAAGGAGTGTCATTTAGCAGAGCAGTGCACATTTTGGAGAATCTTACAGTGATTATACATAAAGGAAAATCTCCCAAAAGGACATTTATGGCTGCGGTGGGGTTGGGTTGGATATAAACTCCCAACACCCATAAAAAGGCAAGCAGCTCTGATTGCCACATGAAGGTAAGTAATGGGGAGTTATGCTGGGGTGTCTGTACTAAAACTAGGGATGTGAAAGGCAGGTATAAAAAGCCTTTTTAAAACAATGAGACAACTCAGGGCAGGTGGGGCTCTTCAGTCTGGGAGGGCAGCTTATCTAGGAGAAAGAAAACATCGATTTCAACCCCCCACCCCCTTCATCCCAATCCATAGGTTAAACGAAGCCTGGTGAAGGGCAGCAGCAACACTAGCACCATCTGTTGGTCGTCCACCAGGTCTACAGCAACGAGGTTGAAAGATGCACTTAGTTCTACGGGCAAAAGGCCTTCTCACTGTGATGTATGTCAGGGATGCATACCAATACACTATATAGTTTCTAGTGCCAGGTGACTGTTTGTGCAAGCAGCTTTCTTCTTTTTGGTGAATTACCAAAGGGCAATATTGGATACCTGTTATGAGGAAGGGTGAGACTGTGCTGTATGCTTCACCAGGGGACTACTGGTAATGATGGAAGGGAATCTCAGCCTTATGAAAGAAGTTTGCCTGCCTCAAGCTTGGCAACCTCAGGCTAATAGGATTTCTGGTGTCCGAGTTGTCCTCTAGAGGGTTAGGGGGACCAGAAGCTAGAGTAAAGAGTCAGACGAAAAGCCGTGACCTGTACAGCTAAAGAAATACCGTATTATAGAATTTGCAACACTGACTGTATCCAGCTTAACTGGTAAAGGTGTGAAAGTAGCTGAGAGGATGGTAAGGAGAGTATTGATGGTCTTTGCATACAGGAAACACAATAAATAGCAAATGCAGTGAAGGAGTTGGGCTTAGTTTGTAAAATCTTTGATGTGCATGACAGAAGGAGGCATAAGGAGTTGGGGTGGAAGTGAGAGGAGAGCTGAGGAAGATGGTGATTGACATTTTTAGATGGCTCTAAGAGTCCATGGTAGAGAGCATGCTCTGTTTGTGCTATCAGCTGTCAAGGTTCCTTCCCCACTCTGAACTCTAGGGTACAGATGTGGGGACCTGCATGAAAACCTCCTAAGCTTATTTTTACCAACTTAGGTTAAAACTTCCCCAAGGTACAAAGTATTTTACCTTTTGCCCTTGGACTTTCGCTACCACTACCAAATGTCTAACCGGTATTATTATTATTAGGAAAGAGTCAGTTGGGAAACGTCTTTCCCCCCAAAATCCTCCCAAATCTTACACCCCCTTTCCTGGGGAAGGTTTGATAAAAATCCTCACCAATTTGCATAGGTGACCACAGACCCAAACCCTTGGATCTTAAGAACAAAGAAAAAAAATTCAGTTTCTCAAAGAAGAATTTTAATAGAAGTAAAAAGAATCACCTCTGTAAAATCAGGATGGTAAATACCTTACAGGGTAATTAGATTCAAAACATAGAGAATCCCTCTAGGCAAAACCTTAAGTTCATAGAATATCAGGGTTGGAAGGAACCTCAGGAGGTCATCTAGTCCAAACCCCTGCTCAAAGCAGGACCAATCCTCAATTTTTGCCCCAGATCCCTAAATGGCCCCCTTAAGGATTGAACTCACAACGCTGGGTTTAGCAAGCCAATGCTCAAACCACTGAGCTATCCCTCCCCCCAAGTTACAAAAAGACACAAAAACAGGAATATCCATTCCATTCAGCACAGCTTATTTTCTCAGCCATTTAAACAAACAGAATCTAATGCATATCTAGCTAAATTACTTACTAAGTTCTAAGACTCCATTCCTGTTCTGTCCCCAGCAAAAGCATCACACAGACCGAGAGACAGGCTTTGTTTCTCCCTCCCCCCAGCTTTTGAAAGTATCTTCTCTCCTCATTGGTCATTTTGGTCAGGTATCAGCGAGGTTATCCTAGCTTCTTAACCCTTTACAGATGAAAGGGTTTTTCCTCTGGCCAGGAGGGATTTTAAAGGTCTTTACCCTTCCCTTTATATTTGGGCCACGCCCCCCCAAATCACAGATAGGGTGAAATACTGGCTAGGATTTCTTCCTGGAGCTCTAGGAAAAACAGAGTTAATAAGACACATGCACCTCTAAATATACTACCAAGTATATAAAGACTAACAATATTTTCCACATCTCAAGGACGATTTTAACCAGTTGATTCTGGGAAACTTTCATGGGAAAGTGCATCAACCACTTTGTTAGAAGCTCCTGAGATGTGTTGGATGTCGAAATCAAAATCTTGGAGAGCTAAACTCCACCAAATAAGTTTTTTGTTATATCCCGTGGCTGTATGAAGCCACTGTAGTGCAGCATGGTCAGTTTGCAGGTAGAAACACCATCCCCAAACATATGGGCGTCGCTTTTTCAGAGCGTAGACAATGGTGTAACATTCTTTTTCACTGACTGACCAGTTGCTTTCCCTCTCAGATAGCTTCTTGCTGAGAAACACTACAGGGTGGAATTCTTGATCAGGTCCTTCCTGCATTAAAATTGCTCCCACACCACGCTCAGATGCATCTGTGGTTACTAGGAATGGTATGTCAAAGTCTGGGGCCCTTAGTACAGGGTCAGACATGAGTGTCGCTTTAAGCTGGTTAAAGGCCTTCTGACACTCTTCAGTCCACTGAACGGCATTTGGCTGTTTCTTTTTGGTTAGGTCTGTCAGTGGGGCAGTGATTTGGCTGTATTGCGGTACAAATCATCTGTAATAACCGGCCAAGCCTAAGAAGGATTGAACCTGTTTCTTTGACTTTAGGACAGGCCACTTTTGGATAGCATCCATTTTGGCCTGTAGGGAGTTGATAGTGACTTACCTTGGACACCAGGTGGGTCAAGGAACTATGTTTAGGCCTATTTGACACTTCTTAGCCTTAACAGTTAGTCCTGCCTCCCTTATGCGCTCAAAGACTTTTTGTAGATGTTCCAGGTGTTCTGCCCAGGAATCTGAAAATATGGCCACATCATCAAGGTAAGCGACTGCATATTCTCCTAATCCCACTAGGAGACCATCTACAAGTCTTTGGAAGGTGGCGGGTGCATTCCACAGCCCGAAAGGGAGTACATTAAATTCATACAGCCCAACATGGGTGGTGAAGGCTGACTTTTCCTGGGCAGATTCATCTAGCGGTACCTGCCAGTACCCCTTGGTTAAGTCCAAGGTAGAGATGAAATGGGCCCTTCTCAGTTTCTCTAATAGTTCATCTGTGCGTGGCATTGGATAGTTGTCTGGGCGAGTTACAGCATTTAGTTTACGGAAGTCCACGCAAAAACATATCTCCCCATCTGGTTTGGGAACTAGAACCACTGGAGATGCCCATGCACTGCCAGAGAGGCAGATTACACCCATCTGTAACATATCCTGGATCTCCCGTTCTATAGCAGTTTTAGCTTGAGGAGATACCTGGTAAGGTTGGACTTTAATTGGGTGAGCATTACCTGTGTCAATGGAGTGGTATGCCCATTCAGTCAGTCAGTCAGTCCTGAGAACGTCAGCGCGTAGCTAGTGCACAGCTCCTTGATCTGCTGTCGCTGCATAGGCCCAAGGGTCATGGAGAGGTTCACCTCTTTCACGCCACCAGCACTTTTCCCTTCATAGTAGACAGCTTCAGGCCACTCAGCGTCATCTCCTCCCTGGGCTGTAAACTGACAAACCTTTAATTCTCTGGAATAAAAGGGCTTTAGAGAATTAATATGGTACACCTTAGGCTTTCGGCTGGAGGTGGGGAATGCTATGAGATAATTAACAGCTCCCAGACACTCCTGGACCGTGAATGGCCCTTCCCACAATGCTTCCATTTTATGGGCCTGGAGCGCCTTTAAGACCATGACCTCGTCCCCTACTTTGAAGGAACGCTCTCTGGCATGTTTATCATACCAGGCTTTTTGCTCTTTTTGAACATCCTGCAGGTTTCCAACTGAAAGCAGTTAGAGGTTTTTTTTCCTCTGCTTTGGGGCCAGAGCAGAGACAAAAGGGAATTGTGGCATGACCAACTAAGCAGGCCTGGGATATAAATGAACATAACTAAGACAGAGGTCACATGGACCAGTACAGATGACACAGTCAAACTGGATTTAGAGATTAATGGAGTATGGTCAAACCAGACTCATCCGTTCAAGTGCCTGGGCAGCCAGGTTATGGAAGATGGCAAACTTGATCATGAGATACAGTCCATACTGAGGAGTGCTGCAAGAGTGTGGAACAAACAACTCATGGGTTGTGTCTGACAAGTATATGCCCCTGAAACTGAAAGCCCAATTGTATGGAAAAATGGTGCTCCCCACAATGCTGTCTGATGCGAAGCATGGTCTGTAAAGAGAGAGTAGGTTCCATGCCTACAGGTGTTTGAGATGAGATATCTTCATGCAATAAAAAGTTACGCAAAGGGACAGATTATGAAATGAAAGCATTAGGATGGAATCAAAGTCCATGATGTGACTGACAAAATCCAAGAAGCACAACTTAACAGGTTCAGACACATGCAAAGGATAAATGAAAAAACGTCCGGGAAGATAGCATGGTGGGAGAAGGTGGTAGGAAACACACCCCAAGGAAGGGTAAAAAAAAGTTATGGATGGATTGCATGAAAGCAGACGGCAAGCAGGTGGCTCTTAATGCCACGTTGGACAGACAAAGACAGCAGATGCTTGCATGATGACCTGACCCCCAGTGATGGGAGAACTGAAAGAAGGAGGAATGAAAATACTTCCACTAATAAAAATTACAAAGACATCTGTATTCTGAGAGTTAAAGTTATCATGTCATAACCATGTATTTCATGTGTTCTAATCATGCAGTTAAAATGGGGATAATAATACTTACTTCCCTTTGCAAAGTGCTTGGACATCTATATAATGGAAAGCACTGTATAAGAGGTAGGTATTACTGAGTCAACATTAGCCAACTCATTTGATTTTGCCGTGACTTTAGCTATTATTTCCACTTTTACTACTTCATTCTAGGCTGGTTGGGCCAACATTCGTTATTGTCTTGTGATATTGCGCTTCATAATGTATCTAATATTAGGCCTTGTAATCCACATTCACACACCTGAAGAAAAGTTTCCTAATTTTTAAAGGTGCTGAGAACTTGCAGCTACTTCTGGGGCCCATTCTTCATTCTGCTTCAGGACATAGAGAATGTGTCAGAAAATGATCCCTCAGCATTAATCTGAGCATAAAGGGCTGCCCAGAGCAGTGCAGAGCTGATGGAACAGCCCTACAATAATCCCCTTTTAACATTTCCCGACTTAGGGGCACACAAGTTTAAATTTTATTAATTGAGGTTTGAAAATGTTGGCTTTAGTGTAATATGATTTTTTAAACAGCCCTTTTCCTGCCTCTTTTCCAAAAACTGTCTTTTAACAACCATTATGCAAGTTTGTCTAGAACCAAAACTTCCAACTTTGGCTCATCTGTATAATTGCCTACTGGCAAATTGCTGATTACAGCTTAATGAACCTAAACATCAATATGTTTGATTTAACCGCAAATGTTTCAAGAATTCCAAAGCTTCTTAACTTGAACCCCACACTTCCAATGCAAGTCCTTATAAAAAGAGAGTGTTCAAATTAGGATGTAAATTGATACTTACATGTTTAAAGCCACTCCACTGATTTTAACTAGCTAGATTCTTCGACAGAATTACTCTTACTTCCCCCACACAGATGTAAAGAAAATAATTTCTGAGGCAATTAATAAGTACATTTTCTATCTGCATTAACAGAGGAAAATGGAGGAAGAAAAGGGAAATAAAAATATCCTTGATTAACTCATGGGATCCTAAGTGGTTTATCTAAATGACACCTGCATAATTGTTGATTTTATTCACCTTGGAGAAAAACATTTTCATACAAATGTGTTTTTTTACAAAATGCTTCCCTTTTTACTTTATATTCAGATTTAAGGCCTGACCAATGACCAACAAACAATGTAAAACCCACAGTGACCTCAGTAAGCATTGCATAAGGAGTTTAAAACACAATATAGAGTAAGTAATTAAAAGTAAGTGTTCCCATTCTATGTTTCTGACCTTCTCAGGGAATTCACACAACAAGGATTAACTATTTTAATATAGAAGGTTGAAGAGAAATAAGCCAGGAAAAAGTGAAAAAGGCAAATCTCGGAAATTAAGAAACAAGAATGTCCATATTTGACATTAAAAATTGGTTGTAATGATTCTATGGAGCCAAAAGTAGAATTCAGCTTTGATTTGGGAATTATTCATTCTCCCCTTTGATGAAGGATGATAAATGAGCCCAATGGTGAATTGTGGCTTTTAGCTACATAGAGTAGCAATTATGCTTTTGGAATCAAAGGTCCCTGTGAGATATATTGCATGAGTTTGCAATATCTTTGGGGACCATATTGTATTAAGTTTATGAACGGCTTATGTATGACTGTGGGCAGGGATTGTAAGCAACTCCCAGGGAGGAAAGTTACCACGGCTCCTTCAGGAACCAAAAACAGTGAAGGATGACAAAGTGAAGCAGTCAGGTTATAAATACCTCCAAAGAGATATTTGTGTGGAGGTTTGTATTTTCTGCTTCAAAATGAGTTTTCAGAGACCAACAAACAAAGAAAAGGCTTTTTGGTACTGAAATACTGACTTAATACAGATACAGGGCCTTCTTTTGATTCAGCAAAGGCACAGGACCATCTGTCCAAAGGAAGGCAGGTTGGGGATGGGAGGGGGAAGGGAAACCATTATAGAAGGGTTGAAAAGACTTTGGCTTACTGGGGCCCAATAAGACTGATGAGTGACCTTTGGTAAGCTTATTGTGTGTGTATAGGAATGTTTTCTTTATAATGCTTTTACACTAAGAACAAACATTTTGCTTTGTGAAGGCTGGTTGGTAACTGGTACAAACTACTGTAACCCCTGGTGGAATGCTACCCATAAGTGCTGGACACTGGACAGACCTGCTAGGGAAATCACTGTGAGGTGCAGAGGCACTGCAAGCCTAAACCCCCACTCTGGATGGAGATGTGGGTCTCTGCCTGAGAGAGGTGATGTCTGGGATCCTGAAAACTGAGTGGATGCCCTTGAGGAAGACCAGGATGTAGTTAAACCTGCAACTGTGACAGACCCCACTGCAATTACTTTTACATTTTAGAGATGGCCTCCAAAGTTCAGTTCAGGCCTGTTTGTCACTTGAATATAAAATGCTGAATCCAGATCCATCTTCTGGATTTGGATCTGGTTGAATACAAAGTCTGGCAAAGGCCAATTGAGAACCTGACACTATTTTGCTCTCACACAACCTCCAGGGTCCCCATTTACCCATTGCTGTCTTCTGGATAAAGATTTTGTTTAACTCCTCTCCTTGGCTCTTTCATCTGAAAGTCAGCTCGTCACTTCTTCCCTACTTTGTCTCTAAGCAGCAGGTATCCTATAAATATCCCAGAGAGCTCATTTGAGGGCCTGACTGACTTTCTTGCAATATACAAGAAAAGAGAGTCTGCTCCCTGCTAGTAATTCCACCTGCTGGAATTACAGATCCCAGAAGTCCTTGCAAGAATACTCATAGAATCACCATAAGAAAAAATGAACTAGCTAAAACAACAGAATACACCCATTTGTCTGACCTCTGCAGCAAAGAGCTTACACCCTGCATCATGACATGTGATTACGTCTACCTCATCAAGCATTTACTTATGCTGATATCAGTAACACAATCTTCCCTTCCCCTTATAAAAATAAACCCAAAAATCTAGGTTTGACCTCTGATATAGTACTGAATTCCACAGGATGTGTGAAGAACATTTTCCTTCATTTTTAAAAATACTTCCTCCATTTATTTAAATCCATTGTCCCATCCTATGGAATGAAACAAAACAGCATAATCTAGGCTAAATAATCCTAGGTTTTACAGTCTTTTATCATACACACAGAAAGTTTTACTATATCTCTACGTATCTCCTTTTTCCTTTCTTTGGACATTTTCAGTTTCAGCTAAGTATTTCTTAACATGAAACTACCTGCATATGATATAATCCCTGTAAATGGAGAAGATCTGTTTCTTTTATTCCACATGCAGATTTAAACTGAGTAAACTTTTGATTAGTTCTTACAAAGGTTTCTGATGTGTGGTTTGTTTGCAGGCTGATGAGGACTTTTCACTGGCTTCAAATATCTTTCCTATTTCTTGCACACCTGGGGGAAATGTCTGTTACAAGTGAATGTTACAGTGTGTATTCTTTTGTAAGCTTGGGAGATAAGGTAGTTGGCATATAAAGTTTCAGGAGCAGGTCAGCCATCAGTACCACAGGACTGGTACCTTCCTCTTCATCTTTCTGAACACCATTTCAATGTACTCCAAGATCACCTATGTTGCTTACTGCTTCTTCTCAAAACCTGTGAGACTTAATATACCATGGAGTATTGATGCTTGGTATTTATTATGGCGGTATGCATCACCTTAAGGATGAAATTCTGCCTTGGCTTCCACAGGTACACTATGGGGAAGAGCAGGTGAGCATCTCCCCATCTACCTACAAATTTAGGTCCTGATCCAAAAGCCCATTGAAAGCAAGAGTTTTTCCATTTGGTTCAACAGGCATTGGATCAGGGTCTAAATTCTTATCACTGTAGCCATCATGGTGATATCTGAGAACAAAGTGCATTTGTCTGTGGACACCACTAGTCCTTGAGTGAAAGAAGGAGGCAGTTAGCAGACATAGCAATGGAACAGGTGCAGACAAGGGCTACTCAGATGATCAGAGGAATGGAAAACCTACCTTATGAGTTTGCATGTTTAGCCTAACCACAATACGGCTGAGGGGAGATATGATTGCTCTCTATAAATACAACAGAGGACTAAATACCAGGGAGAGAGAGGTGTTATTTAAGTTATACACCAATGTTGACACAAGAACAAATGGATATAAATTCATCACCACTTGGAATTAGATGAAGTTCTGGAACAGCTTTCCAAAGGGACCAATGGGGGCAAAAAAAATCTAACTGGTTTCAAGACTGAGCTTGATAAGTTTATGGAGGGGATGGTATGATGAAACTGCCTACAGTGGTATGTAGCTGATCTGTGACTATTAGCAGCAAATATCCCCAATGGCAGGTGATGAGACACAAGATGGGGACGGCTCAGAGTTACTGTAAAGAATTCTTTACAAGATATTTAACAGTTTGGTCTTGCCAAAATGATCAGGGTCCAACTAACTGCCATATTTGGGGTAGGGAAGGAATTTTCCCCCGGGTCAGATTGGCAGAGATCTTGAGGGTGGGAGGGGGATTTGCCTTCCTCTGCAGCATGGGGCATGGGTCTTTCTCAGGTTTAGATTAGTGTAAATGGTGAATTCTCTGTAACTTGAAGTCTTTAAATCATGGTTTGAGGACTTCAGTAAACTCAGCCAGAGCTTATGGGTCTAATTACAGGAGTGGGTGGGTAAGGGCCAAAGGTTAGACTAGATTACCTTGATGGTCCCATCTGATTTTAAACTATATGAGTACATTGCCGTAAGTGTGTGTGGCCAGGTTGGTTGGGCCAAAGGTTCCCGTTAGGCATCTGGCAGCACTTGGAGGAGCACCACAAGTGCAAGAGAAAGCACAGGCTGCATCTTTATGCAACACATGCAAGAGACACTACTGGACATTCTCCCTCAAATCAGGCCTGTATCTGTCCCACACACAGTGAGTGAGAGCACCATTGTGTTCTGCCATACTGCAAACATCTCCAGCTGCACCAACTGTACCCACACTTATTGTTAAACTCAATGAATTCATTTAAAAGACTCCCATTGGATTGGGCCCCATATGCATTCTTTATACTAAGAAATAGCTTATCTGACAAAGTGCATATTAACTCTACCATTGGCAGCTGAGGCTAAGAAAACAATTGTGGATTCCTGCTTTTTAGTTGATTAGGTATCCTAGGTCTGGTTATTTTTAATAGTTAACACTAGTTCACATCTTTATATCTGCAAAAACAGTACCACTTTGTTTTAAAAAAGTAATTATGCCACCACTAATCCTCAGGAAACCAGTCCTGACAAGAGATGACCCTGAAAACTGCCATTTAATTTCAAAAACTATTGTTATTACCAAGCGTTATTGAAAAGTGATTGTCACTCAGCCATAGTTTACTTGGAAACACACAGGCATAATTTATATAATCAATTTCAGCCTGGCTTCCATCCAGTTCACAGCACTGAGACGTCTGCTGTACAAGTTTGCAGTGACCTCATGTTGTCTGCTGACAGGGGTGACTTTCTGATTTCCCCATGCTGGACTAGTCTACGGAATTTGATGATCCTGACTGTGAAGTCTTATTATTTTGCCTGTGTCACTGAATTTGGTTTATCACTCACTGTCCTTGTTCATTTTAAAATGTACTCCGAGGCACATTCATTGAAGTATGATTCATACTCATTACCTGATGTTTGATTGTCTACTGACATACAGACTGCAATGTCTTAAAATTACCAGGAGCTGAATATCAAAGATTTGTATGCCATTTCTGAAAGCTTACATTTACCGATGTTGCTGAGTCATAAATCTGGGAACCAGACCTTTTCCACCAGAGTTCAAAGGCAAAAGTTTGTAACAAGAGGACACTCACCTCACGAGTGCCTCCTAGCAGCTGGTGTGGCACTGCAATCTTTTCCCCCACTCCTGATGCCCCATGAGGGCTTTCAATAATCACTAGGTGGGTCTTCAGTGGCCAAGTCACACAGTCAAAGTGAACTTCTTCCAGGATAGCAAATTGTTAAAGAAACTCTCTGCCCTTAGCAGAGTCTACAGCCACTTCTCTGAGCTCTTTAAATTCAGCCCTTTGCCTGGGCTTCTAAAAGAGCTCGGTCCCCTCCTCGGGGCTGAGAGCACTTTGCCAGTAGAGGAACCTGGCCCCACCCCCTACTCTGGATTCCAACCCAGGGATCCCAGAAGCAGTAGCCACATACAGCTTCCTTTAATTAGCTGCTGCTGCTGCATTCCCAGGGCCTCTTCCCCCCGGTCTCTTTATCTTCACCCATTACCTTAGGGTTAAAGTTCTCAGGTCCTCTCCCTCCTGGGTCTAGTAAATGTAGCCAGATGTGCTCCTTTGAGAAAAACATCCTTCTTCTGCTCTCTGACCTGCTAAGGCTTTTATCTAAGCCTGCTGGGCTCTGATTGGCTGCTTTTAGGAGGCCTTTCTAGGCAGGCCTGGAGGACCCACCTTCACTGCTCCTTCCTGGGGCAGGGTATAGTAGCACTGCAGGAACTCCAGGTAATCCAATCACATACTTCCCCCCTGAAAGGATTTGGGGTGGTAGTTTAATCTGTGGGTAACATTCCCTCCTATCCAAGCTTTGCCCTTCTTGTTCAGGGTCTACTCTACCAGGCATCTCTGCCTGGAGAGCTTGTCACACTCTTTACTCTCCTTAGTCAGGGTTCTCTCTATCTCAAGGGTACACCCTTCTTAAATGTCCCATCTGGCCACAACCATAACATCTTTTTGGCCAGTTTCAGGTCTCCAGCCTACTGGATCCCTCTCCAAAACAAGCAAGTATTCCAACGCCTTTCATCTATCATTTAGGCTGGACATTCTTTCCCCAGATCTAAAAATTTATCCACTGGCTTAAATAATTTACAGTTTTGTCACTACTATGGGTTAAATCAGCACTGCTACAATCAATGCAGCAGGAATTAATTTAGTCAGTCTGGTGAAGATGTATTAAGTCGATGGGAGACCACTCTCCTGCCGACTTTAGAACTCCACCTCCCAGAGATGTGGAAGCTGTATCGACGGGAGAACAACTCCCATCAACAGAGTGCAGTGTAGACACTGCTGTAAGTCAATCTAAAATACTCTGTAAATATCTTACATAACTTAACTAGTGGAACTTAGATTAATTTACCTAATTAGTGTAGACCAGACCTTACTTTCCAAAAAGACTGGTTGTCTTGGGCTGCTCCTTGAGCTTACTTGACTTTCTGTCACATCCTTGTGTGTCTGACCAATATTTTCCTCACCAGGTAGACTTGTTTTAATTTTATTGGCCAACTTTATACATTCAGCCTTCTTTGCACTCTTGGTTTGCACTCTTGGTTTGTTCCAGCTATTTGATCAGCTTCTTCATAACTTGGAAACACCTCTATACTATTCCCGGGATCTGGGTCTCATAAGCCTTCATCCTATTATCTGGTTCCTGCCAGAGACCCATTATCTGATTCTGTAGTTTGTAGGGGTGCTTGGTGCTCATCCAAAGGTTCTGATTATCAGCATTTCCATGAGATTCCAGATCGTGCAAAACAGATCCCCCCCTTTATCTAACAGTTCCAGTCAGGGAACTGCACTGTCCCCAGAACATGTCATTGAGCTGTTCTCCATTGGAGTCATTTCAGCCCCCTAGCTCTGATTTACAGTTCCTGTAAACATATATGCATATTCCCAAGTTCTCTTCCCTGGGGTTGACACTAGATGCTGGGTCTTGCCCTCAGAAAAAGGGGTGTTTAAAACTCCTGACTGACCTTCCACTTTTAACTTAAGGTCCTCAGTCCTCTTTCCTTGGCAAATACAAGCCTGCCAGTTCCTGTGAAGCCTGGGTTCATGATAGTAACAATCTTGTTTTCCAGAACTTGAATTTTTTTCCCCCAGGGCAACACCTTTGTATGTGTCACATTTCTCCACAACCCAAACAGATTCTGCCAAATGGGGTCCCCACCATCCTCTGTTCTGCTTTCACAATAGCGTGGCCCCACCAATTTCTCTGGTGCTCATTGTAACCAGGCCAGCCTTACAATCAGGATTTGTATAAGGGCAAGCCCATCCTTCATGCCCCATTTGTCCACAGTACCTGTATCCCCAGGGTGGGCCTGTCTGATCCCATTTCCTTTTGGTGTTTGTGATAGCTAGGCTTATTTGCATGCTGTCTTGGATGCCGGGTGTGATGGGTTAGATCACAGAAACCCCCTGGGAGCTGCCACCTGATGTGCCAAGACTACTTCTGCTCCTGCTTTCTGCCCTGTCAGCTTAAGACATCAGTGCCCTGCCTGGTTTGAGCCAGACCCACTAGCCTGCTGCAAACCCAGACCCAGGTCTGAACCATGTCCCCTAACAGCTGCAGGCTTAATTGAAAGCAACTTACTGAAGTGTTTCTGACTTTAACACTCAGATGCCCAACTCCCAATGGGGTCCAACCCCTAAATAAATCTGTTTTACCCTTTATAAAGCTTATACAGGGTAAAATCATAAATTGTTCGCCCTCTATAACACTGATAGAGAGATATGCACAGCTGTTTCCCCCAAGTATTAATTAATTACTGGGTTAATGAATAAGTGGTTCAGACCTGGGTCTGGGTTTGCAGCAGGCTAGCGGGTCTGGATCAAACCAGGCAGGCCACTAAAGGAGGAGCAGAGGAAGTTTGGCACACCAGGTGGCAGCTCCAGGGGGTTTCTGTGATCCAACCCATTGCACCGGGCTCCCTGCAAAGCCTGAGACAGGTGCTCCTGGAGTCACTGCTGTTGCTATAGCTGAATCACCTCCAGCAATGCAGCCTGCTGTTGTTCGGTGGCTAACCAGTCCTCTTGTTACCCTTCAGCTAGTGCATGCTGAGTTTCAGCAGAGCTGTGCTGCTGCTGGGCTAAAAGTTTTATCAATTATTCTAATGTCCCCTTGTTTCAGGGGCCAGTCCAAGAAACCCCTCTTCTTGAACTAAATTGTAATATGGGAGATGGAGACACTAACCTCTTGAGAGCCTCCTAGCAGCTGGGTGTGGCACTGCAATCTTTTCCCTCTCCTGGAACCCTCTGTAGTTTGCTGATCTCATTAGGTGGTTCAGCCCTCTAGCCTGTCACTCAGTCAAAATGGACCCCTTCCAGGGTAGCACGGAGTTCAACAAAATGCCTGTCTGCTCTTACCAAGGTCTTCAGCTCCATCTCTGGGACTTTTAAATCCCCCCTTCACCTGGCTTTTAAAAAAGCCTTGTCCACTTCTCAGGGGTTAGACCACATTACCACTGGGGGAACCCAGCCTTAGTCACTACTCCAGTTTCCAATCCTGGGACCCTATAAACAGCAGGCATGTACCACTACTTTAATTAGTTGCTGCTACATTCCTGAGCCTTTCTGTTCCTGGTCCTTTAGCTTTGAGTTAAAGTTCTCAGGTCCTCTCTCCTCCAGGCTAAGCAAACTCAGCTAGTCAAAGGCCTGTGGCCAAGCAGTGCCCTGCTAAGGCCTTGCAGCTTCCTTTATCTGAGCTTGCTGGGCTGTGCAGCTGATTACTATGCAGCTTCTCAAAGCCTGCCTGGAGAACCCACCTTCACTGCTTCTTTTTGGGGCAATGTATAGTAGGACCACAGGACCTCCAGCAGGGGGACACAAAGGACCAAGTACACGCTGTCACAAAGATGTTTAGATCAACTCTGGAATTTTGGTTGGGGCCCTATTGGTAAAACTGCTATTATATCTTCAAAACATGATACAGTTTAGAAGTAATTTGAGGAAGCACAGTACAATTTCTAGACTGGTTGCTTCGTATCTTAATACTTAATACATACATTCATCATCTTCCTCTGGCATTACAGAAGCCAAAAAATCAGCAACTTTGTTGATCTTCCTGCTGCATCCTTGGAATATTTTCAACTTATTCTAATTTTCATAACTAGTTAATTACTACTATCAAGTATGATTGACTATATTGTTTCTATATTGAGAGAGCTCCATTAACTTTCAGTGAGACAACTGATCAATTTTAGGAGCCTGCTGCTTACATTCAGAGCCTTTCCTACTGTGATCCAATTTATTTGCAGGACATTTTTTGTTATTGTACTCACCAGGATGTATTTTATGTTCCAGTTCCTCTTTATTTTTTTATATATATTTAATGTTATTACAAAAGTAGTCTGACCTCCAGGATAACACAGGACATTGAATTTCCCCCAAAGGAGAAGCCACCACAACCTTAAGTAAATTGTTCCAGTGGCTAATTACCATCACTGTCACAAATTTATGCCTTATTTTCAGCTATTGGATCATTTTATACCTTTCCCTGCTAGATTGAAGAGCCCACTATTCAATATTTTTTCCCCATGCAGATGCTTATAGACTGGGGTTGGCAACCTTCAGCATGCGGCCCATCAGGGTTATCCACAGGTGGGCTGCGAGACATTTTGTTTATGTTGACTGTTCGCAGGCACGGCCCCCTGCAGCTTCCAGTGGCTGTGGTTTGCCGTTCCTGGCCAATGGGAGTGCGGGAAGCGGCGACCAGCACGTCCCTGTGGCCCGTGGCTTCCCGCAGGTCCGATTGGTCAGGAACAGAGAACCGCAGCCCCTGGGAGCTGCGAGCAGCCATACCTGTGGATGCTCAGGTAAACAAAATGTCTCACAGCCCACCAGAGGCTTGCCCTGAACAAGCTGTGAACCAAGTTTGGGAACCCCTGTTATAGACTGTGATCAAGTCACCCCTTAACCTTCTCTTTGTTAAGGTAAATAGATTAAGCTCTTTGAGACTATTGCTATAAGGCAAAAGGTGAAAGCTGAAAATCAAAACACAGCTGTCATAAATATAAAGGGAAGGGTAAACCCCTTTGAAATCCCTCCTGGCCAGGGGAAAGCTCCTCTCACCTGTAAAGGGTTAAGAAGCTAAAGGTAACCTCGCTGGCACCTGACCAAAATGACCAATGAGGAGACAAGATACTTTCAAAAGCTGGGAGGAGGGAGAGAAACAAAGGGTCTGTGTCTGTCTGTATGCTGGGTCTTTGCCGGGGATAGACCAGGAATGGAATCTTAGAACTTTTAGTAAGTAATCTAGCTAGGTATGTGTTAGATTATGATTTCTTTAAATGGCTGAGAAAAGAATTGTGCTGAATAGAATAACTATTTCTGTCTGTGTATCTTTTTTGTAACTTAAGGTTTTGCCTAGAGGGGTTCTCTATGTTTTTTAATCTAATTACCCTGTAAGATATCTACCATCCTGATTTTACAGGGGGGATTTCTTTATTCCTATTTACTTCTATTTTTTATTAAAAGTCTTCTTGTAAAAAAACTGAATGCTTTTTCATTGTTCTCAGATCCAAGGGTTTGGGTCTGTGGTCACCTATGCAAATTGGTGAGGCTTTTTATCCAACATTTCCCAGGAAAAGGGGGGTGCAAGTGTTGGGAGGATTGTTCATTGTTCTTAAGATCCAAGGGTCTGGGTCTGTAGTCACCTAGGCAAATTGGTGAGGCTTTTTACCAAACCTTGTCCAGGAAGTGGGGTGCAAGGTTTTGGGAAGTATTTTGGGGGGAAGGACGCGTCCAAACAGCTCTTCCCCAGTAACCAGTATTAGTTTGGTGGTGGTAGCGGCCAGTCCAAGGACAACGGGTGTAATATTTTGTACCTTGGGGAAGTTTTGACCTAAGCTGGTAAAGATAAGCTTAGGAGGTTTTTCATGCAGGTCCCCACATCTGTACCCTAGAGTTCAGAGTGGGGGAGGAACCTTGACAACAGCTATCCAAGTCCATCTTTTACTTTTAGGCTTGTCAGATACACCAAAATTGATGGTAAAGGGCATGAAAAAAGCAACAAAGAAATAGTTGGAAATATTCACTGACGTACACAAAACTGTTCAGAGTTAAAAATAAAATTCTGGAGTGAATGTGAAGGATAAAGGCTATAAAACTAAAGGAGTACTTGTGGCACCTTAGAGACTAACCAATTTATTTATAGTCTGCTGCAGTTTCCACGGTATGCATCCGATGAAGTGAGCTGTAGCTCACGAAAGCTCATGCTCAAATAAATTGGTTAGTCTCTAAGGTGCCTCAAGTACTCCTTTTCTTTTTGCGAATACAGACTAACACAGCTGTTACTCTGAAACCGGCTATAAAACTATTGGAACAATCGCACTTAGATTTATTCAAGAAGTTTATTATCATTGTTACTGCTTTTAGCTGATATAGTCACATGATCTTTATATAGTGGTTACAAAAGATGCAGCACATTAAGTGGGGAAATATATTGAGTTGTAAAAGGATATAAATCACACTTTTTTTAGTTTTTATAGAAAATTGTTTCCTTGGGTTAAAAAAGCTACACGTAGTAGTAACTCTGAATCAATTTTTAAACCCACAGCACAATATTTTCCTTCGTACTCTCTGGCCTCCGATTTTGCAAGCTGCTCCACACTGGAGCATGTATATAATCCCTTACCTTTAAAGAAATACCAAGTTTGCTTATGTGTTCAGGTGGAGGAGAGGAGGCACTGAAATAAAAACATTTACATTTCCAATTTGACAATATCCTTCATAATATGTCTCATATAAAACATGATCCTATTAATTAGCCTTGATTTTCTTGAAAACATCCATTATTGCTATTAATCATTTGTTTTGCCATAGTCCCAAGAAGCCCTAGTGAGGACCCCATTTTGCTAGGTGTACAAATACAAAACAAATAGGCCCCTACCCCAAACAGCTTACAATCTAAATATAAGACAAAAGACATCAAATGAGTACAGACAAATGGGAGAATACAAGAAAACAATGAGACAATATTAGTCAGCACGATAGACAGTGGTATCAGCACAGCAGTGACCTAAATATTTTCAAGTATATTGTAGGCATCACGACAAAGGAGAGTTTTAAGGAAGATTTTGAAGGAGGATAAAGAGGGAACTTTGCAGATGTTTACGGGGAACTCCCATACATGAGGGACAGTATGGGAGAAAGCATAAAGGGGCTTGTTTGAAAATTTAACAAGTATAAAATGGAGGCTGACATCATGGGAAGATCAGAGCTGGAAGTCAATATCAATAGAGGATTTAAGAGGATATGCAGTGTGGAGATAAGCCACAAAAGGTCTTGAAAATGAAGACAAATCAGCTTATGTTTAATATACTAGAGAAAAGAGAGCCAATGGAGAAGAGAGTATAACATGGTTGGAGTGATGGCTTAGGAAAATTACATTTGCAGCAGTATTCTGAATGGATATGAATGGAGCAAGATTGCATTTGTCACGATCAGAGAACAGAACTTCGCAATATTCAAGACAGGAGACGATGAAAGCTTGGATTGCATGAGTTTAGCTCTGTGGATGGATAGAAAAGGTAACATCTTTGAGAGGTTATGAAGGAAGAATCATTGTAAGATTTAGATCTAGACTGCATGTGAGCACTTAGAGGTCTGAGTCAAAGATGAACCCAGTTTATGGTTCAGTTCTTGAGTTACAGCATTTCAGTTGTTCACTATGGCAAAGTACTTTGGTATATTTGAATGGTTTATAGGGATGATCCAAAGTCCATTGTGGTCAAAGGTAATTTCACTTCAGTGGACTTTGGGTCGGTCCCATAGAAATAAATTATAAAACACTTTATAATAATATAATACATGAGTTTATACAAATTTGATAACTGTGGCATGAAAGTTCCTCTTAAATAGGTGTAATTTCTGTTGACATACATAGACAAGTAGTTCTTTTTAAAATAATTTTGTCTTTGCTTTCCTTATCTAGAACTATGGTGCTAGAAATCAAATTACTGACTTTGAGTTTCTGAGTTTGTTAAAAACAATGTAAACTAAACTGAATAATGAATGTAAGTCCCATATTCACTAAAAAGGCATTATCAAATTACTGCTTTCCCAATCCCACAGGCAATACATAATATAAAGAAGTATACTGTGCTGGAACACTACAATCTTTATGAGAAATTCTTTAAATCTTCCCAAGATTTGCAATGTTTTGTACAGATTTTTTTTTCCTTTGGTTTATTGAATGTTCAGATATGCTTCTTATAACAACTATTTGTAAATTTCCAAATAAAAACTGATTGCTTGAGTACTGTCCAAGTATTGTGCTGATTCTATTTTACTGTGGATGAAGATTCCCTAAGAGCTTACATCTGATACTATTATTTGATTATATATTCTTAAAATGACTTTATACTGATAGTTAAATGAGATTACTGGTAACAAGTAACTGCTCATTTCTGCACTTGCAAGGAAACATTTACAGATACATTATGAAATGAAGTCTTGATAGATTTTTTCTGATAAATTTAAAACAAACTGAATTATCTCTGGAAAAGGGGACAGAACATAAACTGTATAATTTTTAATATTTTTTTTTATTTAGTAAACTGTGTTGAAATAATTGCACTGCTATGGGGACCTTAAAGAGCACAGCATCTGATGTATTTGTTTTTCTGTCAGATCTTCATTAATTAATTGATTTACTTGTCACTTAATTTGTTATCCGTGCTTTTAAATTAAGCAATCTGTATGATATTCTTTGTATAACAATGAGTTTCATTAGTCTAACTCAGCGGTTCTCAAACTGTGGGTTGGGACCCCAAAGTGGGACATGACCCCATTTTAATGGGGTCACCAGAGCTGGCTTAGACTTGCTGGGGCTCGGGGCTGAAGCCTGAGCCCCACTGCCCAGGGCCAAAGCTGAAGCCCGAGGGCTTCAGCCCTGGGCAGCAGGGTTCAGGTTACAGGCCCCCTGGCTGGGGTTGAAGCCCTTCTACTTTGGCTTTATCCCCTAACCTGACCAGGGCAGTAGGCCTCAGGCTTTGTCTCCCCCACTTGGGGCAGTGGGAATCAGGCTTCGGTCCCCCCTCCTCGGGCCGTGTAGTGATTTTTGTTGTCAGAGGAGGTCGCAATATAATGAAGTTTGAGAACCCCTGGACTAACTACTACATTTGTAACTTTTGACTGATGTCCAAATGGCTACACAAGTTATGGAAAGGCACTTCTGCAATCAGAAATTGAAATACATGCATACATAAACTGGAATGTTTTTAAAATTTAAAATGAGGGAAACCACAACTTTATTCATATCTGCTAAACTCCTGTGTTTCATATTATTTCATTAAACATCCATCAGCTGTTGTGACAAAATTTCCAGATTTCGTCTATACTTGGTCATGATTCTGCTCCCAAACAAATCAACAAGGCAAAGTTTTGCCATTTGGCGTCATCAGGAGTAAGATTCTGCTTATAGTGATTACTCAAATGGGGTTAAAGGATTTAAAGGTACAAAACACAAAATGGCAGGTCATTGGTTAAATGTAACTGCTTTAAATTTGGAACCAAAAAGTCAACAAATCCTATGTGTCACATAAATTAGGTTTTCATTCTGTCCTCTTCAAATTAGAGCCATTAACAGCAATAGACTGTCTGTCTGCTGTCAGTGCCAATATTATGAAACATGTTTACCTTATAATGTTTCTAGAGTGTTGGCCCAAAATAAAGTATGCTTTCATTTCTCTGAGTGCTTTTTGTGCTTTCAGTCTATTAATCTCAGGAGACTTTTTAGAAATGGTAAAGGGATGCTAACATTTAAATATTTATACTATTTAAATAACTGCTTTCCTCAGCTCTACAGCTGCCTGAGCTGTTTGTCAGATCTACTTTCCATACCCTCTCTCATTTTCTTCAAAGATATACCCTTTTTTCTTAGCAATAGTAATTTTCTAACATTGGCCAACATTCATTATCAAAGGGAAACAATTAGAATTATGATCAATAGCCATTCATCACTATCTGCTCTTGGTGATTCAAAATCACACACTAATGGCCTGTCTACAGTTAGGTAGAAAAAATAACTTTTCTACCAATCAATTTATTACATAGGTAGAGTAAAAAAAAAATGCTGAGCTGAAATAAATCTTTTGTGTGTGTGTGTGGTTGAGCATGATGTTCAAGATCAGAAAGGGTATCTCAGATACAAATAAATGAAAAATGACTGGTGTCATTAAGCAACCGGGTAATATACCAATAATTTCTATAATGAGTATCTTCTTAATCAGAATTACTAGTGAAAAAAAAAATCAGTCATCAAACTAGAAATAAACTTCCACACAGTAGATGAAAAATGATCTAAAAAGTTTTCTGTTTCCTCAGAGGAAATGTATTACATGCAGACCCTATATTTATGTAGGCCCCAATTCAGCAAAGCATGGAAGTATATACTTAAAGTTAAGCACATTAATAGCCCCAATGAATTCACTCCTTTGTGAAAATGTTCATTGATTGTTCACAAGTTAAACACACACCAAAGTGCTTTATTGTATCAAAGACTATATCTTGTAATGTGATGCTACATGCAATAAAATTGTGACTATAGTAATGAATACACATGATGTTTAATGCTATTGTGAGATATATTATAAATAGTGTAGTATATTATTCGGAACAGAAATTTGTGGTGAGTATAATCAGTGTCTTCCTTACGACATGAATGAATTAGGGTCACATAAAATAAAACCTTCTGCTCTAATGTTTTGAAGGCTATGTTCCTTCAATGAAACTACTTTTGTGAGTAAGGATTACTTGCACAAGTCAGAGTTTTGAGCCACAGATGTGAGCAAGTGATAATATAGCAAACTCCCTTTAAATTCTTCTTGAAGATTGAGAAATTAATTGTCTGGCTCTCACTTCAGATGTTCTTTTGAAAAGTAATGGTCCTTCACCTAATGAAATTATGGTGTTTATTTTGCAGCTTTACCTCAAATGTACAGCTTGCATCTTTTTAAAATATAATCTTAAACAACTGAATAAATGTGATTGCAGGGTGAAAAGGGTAGACAATAAAATACACATTGTATACTGAAAATAAGGAGAAAATTGATGTGTCAGATGTCAGACCTAATCTTTGGGGAGGTGAGAAAAATGAAATAGGGTGTTAAAAGAAAACAAATGAACATAAAATACAAGATCTCTACCAAAACAACCCCAGAGTACATAAACTCATCCGGTCAACTTCATAAATGGTACAAGAGACACAGCAGCAATTATATAAATAAGTAACTTTTAAAGTATACATGCATTTCAATCTTCATCCGGCTACACCGAAGGAAGGACAGGTGACACTTGCTATGGTTTTATTCAGGCCACAACTTTATTATTAGATGTCCGGGACTACCCGGCAGATAAAAGTGTACAATGCAGGTAACTTCATATTCATTCCTTAACTACCCAGGGGACTTCTGCCGGCCACCCCATTTGCAGCCCCCCCCCATTTTTTCCATCCAGATCATGCAGCCAACACATTGCTGGGATGTTGCCAGCCCCTTCCCCCTGCCCCCACCCCAAACAAGGTTTAAGGTGAGCTATAATAAAGGGGGATTGGTGCTTCCCCATTCCACCTCTTTTTAACCAACACCTTCTCTTTATTTCTTCTACCAAGCCATTTATCTGGTCACTCTATGCCTTCCCTGTGGAGTACCTGCACGGGCCATCTGCCCCACAATGACACAATGATCTCGTAGCCTAACACCCTTCCCTACCCACCATAACAAAGCCCTCCCTGAACCTACTGTGGTGAAGGCAAAAATAAAAAGCTACAACCACTCCATGTAGGCCAAACTGGTGATGAGGAAAAAATTACTTCCCAGTCCTTCTAAAAAGGAGTGGCTAGTGCAGCATGCACAGAAGGTCCAAACCAAATCTTGCATAATGACAGGTTTCAGAGTAGCAGCCGTGTTAGTCTGTATCCGCAAAAAGAAAAGGAGTATTGTGGCACCTTAGAGACTAACCCATTTATTTGAGCATGAGCTTTCTCGAATACATTTGTTAGTCTCTGAAGTGCCACAAGTCCTCCTTTCCTAACCAAATCTGGTATTTTGCCACCTCAGTGGGAGAGAGGGCGGATGCTGCCTCACCTGCTACATGGAAAAAGGGCTTCACGTGCCCAGACTTGCCCCTTTCTAACTCCTCTTCCCTTCCAGTCCCAGGGTGTGTCTCAGTGTCACCATGCTGACCCAGGCCCCCTTTTGCAGTAGCTTCTGACCTCCGCCCCAACCCGCAAAGCACTGTTCCCTCTCCCGGACAATAGCCCGCCTACTTAAAGGTGTGGTGCAGCTATTTTTCTGAAGAAATTCCTGAGAATTTTCTTGTCAAACATTAACATTTAAAGAAAATAAGATTTTGAAAGTCAAGGGGACTATTCACAAAGCATATTTGCTGAAGTCTTTGCAGGATTGGGGCTTTCGATTCTAAATTCTTAGGCTTATGTCTATGTTTTCCTAAATGCAAACTTCTAGCTCCCTGCAGCTACATTTTTATAGTGTTGTGGCTAACCTTCAAACAAATGTTTATAGTTATTTTATTTGTATGTATCTATTTATAACAAAGCACGTAGCCTGGGCTCCAGGGATCTTGGCCAAAAAAATAAAAATAGTTCAAAAATAAAGCCAGTAAGTGGTCCTCACCCTTAAGCCAGAGAAAGAGATGTATCCTAATAAAATCAAGTTCAAGCTATGTCTGCGTTTACTACAGACATCAGCTTGGAATGTGAACCTTCCTCTTCAAAAGCCAAGGTAAAGAAATGGGCCTTATAGCATACCCCGAAGGCCTTTAAATTCAGATTATTTCAGACAGAGTATGTTCCAAAATTGAGGGTCACTCACAAAGATGATCTTTAATACTTGCAGGGACTCCAGTTCTATATCCCTGTGACTCAGGATGCTGATGCAGTTTTACCCATGAAGGGGGAGGGATAGCTCAGTGGTTTGAGCATTGGCCTGCTAAACCCAGGGTTGCGAGTTCAATCCTTAAGGGGGCCAAAATTGGGGTTTGGTCCTGCTTTGAGCAAGGGGTTGGACTAGATGACCTCCTGAGGTCCCTTCCAAACCTGATATACTAAGAGGCAGGACTCATACCATTTAGGCTTCAAAATAGGTCAGGATCTTAAACTTCACCAGGAAACCAATAAGCAGCCCTTGAGATTACATTTTTCTCCTAAGATATACTGCACAAGAAGGGGGGGGGGGGGGGGTGATGCACCAGCTTGAGTTTTAAGGTTAATTTAAGGAAATGTTCCATGTAGTAAATTTCAGAGTAGTAGCCGAGTTAGTCTGTATCAGCAAAAAACACAAGGAGTCCTTGTGGCACCTTAGAGACTAACAAATTTTGGCCTTATGCCCAAATAAATGTGTTAGTCTCTAAGGTGCCACAAGGACTCCATGTTGTAAGTGTTTCTGCAGTGTAATTGCCAGGAGACAAAAGCAGGGATCATAGTAACAAGGTTCATATCCAATCTTATCTGGATTAAACTTCAGCCAGTTACTTCTCATCCATGCTGCAGCATCCACCAAACGTTGCAGCAGATGTTTGACAGGAATGGTCAAGTGATATGGAAATACAAAGCTGGGTGTCACCGGCATATTTGAAACCAGGGCCTCCTCATTAACCCTCCCAATAGCTCCATGTAAACAATGAACAGGAGGGAAGATAAGATGGAGCCCTAGACTGCTATCTGTTAAGACCATTAAAGGTGAATAGAACAACTTAGAATGCTCAGAATGCTCAGGGCAGCCCTATACTGGATTACTAAAGTTTACAGAGGAGTAAGCAGCACCTCATGATCTGTGGAATTGAAGACAGATGACATCTAAAATATCAGCATAGACACCTGCATATCATCCATTGCTACTGGAGTTTCTGTCTTGTACCCAGAATGTCATGGTAAAAGGAAATCTGAGGCATCTAGATCGGGGTGGGCAAACTTTTTGTCCCAAGGGCCACATCAGGGTTCCAAAACTGTATGAAGGGCCGATTGGGGAAGGCTATGGCTCACCAAACAGCCTGGCCCACACCCCCTATCCGCCCCCTTCCACCTTCTGCCCCCGACTGCTCCTCTCAGAACCCGCGACCCATCCAACCCCCCCTGCTCTTTGTCCCCTGACTGCCCCCTCCGAGAATCCCCACCCCTAACCGCCCCCTGGGACCCCACCCCCTGTTCCCCCTGTCTTCCTGTCCTGTGACTACCCCGACCCCTATCCACACCCCTGCCCCCTGACAGGCCCCCTTGGACTCCCACGCCTATCCAACACCTCCTGTTCCCCATCCTCTGACCACCTTCCCCCCAGAACCTCTGCCCTATCTAACCATCCCCTGCTCCTTGTCCCCTGACTGTCCCCCAGAACCCCCTACCCCTTATCCAAGCCCCCCGGCCTCAGCTCCCTTACCATGCTGCTCAGAGCAGCATGTCTGGCAGCCTCACCGCCCGGCTGGAGCCAGAGACACTGCCACGTCGCCCAGAGCACTGGCCACACGACAGCGTGGCTGCAGGGGAAGGAGGACAGTGGGGGAGGGGGGAGGGGCTAGCCTCCCGGGCAAGGAGCTCAGGGGCCAGGCAGGTCATCCCATAGGCTGTAGTTTGCCCACCTCTGATCTAGATGCTCACATGCCTTTCTGATAGCCTCTAGTCTTAACCAAAATTGTAATATATGTAGACAGATTGTCAGCATCAAGTGTTAGTTTCTTCAGAAAAGCTGCACAGTAAGTTCCTCTAGAGAGCTTCCCCTTCTTTAAGAAACCATTCACAAATCCCATCGTTAAACAACCCAGTTTCTCCCTGCTGTCATTCACCAGCTAGGAATGACATTGATCCAAAAGACAGGTTGTGGGTGATGGCCTCCCAACACATCAAGTGATTCAGTGAGTATTATTGGCCGAAACTCAAAGCTTAAACCTTGTGTCGTCTCCAGATTCTACCCTCTATCCAGAGAAAATGACAGGTTGGATGTAACTTGCTTCATTTTTATCTCCAAAGTAGTAAGAAATTTCCTCTTTACAGAAAGGACTGAAATCAGTTTCTGAGGAAGAAGACAAGTCACCAAAACTGCCCATCACTTGAAACAAATCTTATGATCTTGGTTTTGTATATATAGTGGTAGAAGCAAGGAACCTCTTTTTTTGTCCTACTAGTTATCCACCACACAGCAATTCATCATATTTTTATGATGCAGTCAGTTAACTCTAACCAGATCCTTTTTTAAAAATATATTTCATTAAGATGGCTCAGATCTTCAGGTGTGCTAACCGTCTTCTCTCTTTCTCTCTCATCACCCGTTTGCAGTATATCTGCATACCAAGGTGGCCTGTGAAGGTGAAACTGAAGAGGAGAATTATCATGGTGACCGTGAAATCATGAGCGGAATCTATCCTTTGGGGATAAGATATTCATCAAGTCTATTGTAATATGCCATTTGCTCTTTTTTATCTTTAGCAGACATCTCCAAACATAAATGACTCTCTTGCTCACCAACCCAGATTAGCAGATGACAGCATCTTTCCTCTTATTTTTGAATTTCATGAGACTCTTGAAAAGCAGCTCTGCATGCTGCTTGAATTTCACCACTCCTGTGGAGATTTCCTTCTTTCCCATTTGATCATGAACTGCTAAACTCCAGCATATTCCACAGAGTCCAATATGTCCCTTTCCACGCTGTTATTGCCCTCAACTTTTAGAACTTCTAGTGCTACTTCTTTGCAGTTCTAGGTGCCCAACACCATGTAGTGTTTTGCTTTCTTGCATGGGTATACTCTGTATGCAGTGCTCTGCATCTAAGGATTTATTTTATTCAGAGAGCGTCTCAAATAGAAAACAAACCTTACTCGTTCTATGCTCAAATGCTGAAAAAAATTGCCCCACAAGAACAATCTGTATTTCTCCAAGATTTAACTTTTCATAAAACTATCACTCCATATCTTACCCATCAGTCCTGTCCTTAAAGGAAACCTGTACAACACCTTTAAAAGACTAGTCTGGGAGCTTAAATTCATAACTTTGATAAGCACTAAAAATCATGGTATTAATAAAGTCACTAGATTTATGGTTTATTACAACAATCTGTAACCCACTAACCCCCATTTTTTGTCCTATGACAGCAGGGGTGTTAACTGGCCATTTCACCTTGAATGGTCCCTTAAAATATGTGTTAACTACTTATACTAAGCAATCTGTTCCAGCCCATTTAACTGTGACACTCAGGGTACACCTACACTGCAATTAAACACCGGCAGCCTTCCCATATTAGCTGACTTAGGTTCACAGATCTTGGGCTACAGGGCTACAAAAGTTACTATGTAGAGATTTGGGCTTGGGCTGGAACCCAGGCACTGGGACTCTTCCCCATCATGGGATCCCAGAGCTTGGACTCTAGTCCAACCCTGAACATCTACACTATAATTTTACAGCCACACGAGCCTGAGTCAGCTGACATGGGCCAGCCATGGGTGCTTAATTGCAGCATAGACAATGCTTAATTTGTGCCAGGGTTGAGTTCCGACACCTCTAGACTTAGCAGTTCATAGCTTCGGCACCTCTGGGCTTGCTGCATCAGTTATGAATGTAAAAAAATTGCTTGAGCCCCAGTACCTAATTGCTTGACCCTGACACCTCGTTCATTATAAATTAAGCAGTGAGCATAGCTGTACCCTTTGAGTACCTTTCCCAGAACTAAAGGAGAGCTCTGTGTAGTTTGAAAGCTTGTCTGTCTCACCAACAGAAGTTGGTCCAATAAAAGATATTACCTCACCCACCTTGTCTCTTTAATATCCTGGGACTGACACGGCTACAACTACACTGCAGACAACTGCCGATACTGTCAGCGAAATAGAACTTCTAGAACTATTTGTAATGTTGCCCTCTGGTGACTTCCAATAATACTACATATGGCATCTTCACTGATTGAGGATGTAGGACTCGGATTTATCTTGAACAATTGTGACTTGACAGCCACAAAGCTGGGCCACTGGAACAATTTATAAAAGAAAATTTCCAATCTTTTAACTACATGTTTTAGAATGAAAGCTAAGCTGCCACATGATTTCAGTTATCAGTTATTGTACGTTAGATTGATCTAAAATCAGGCCTTACATCTGTTGAGTGTAACTTCATCACCTATAAATATTTTTTTCAGTAGAACAGAAACACATTTTTTACTTAGTATGAGAAGATTGCTTGTTATAGTTTAGAAAATGTAGAAACTAGCACCACCTACTGGTGGAAATGTAAAACTGAAATATATCATTTTAGTCTATATAATATTATATTGGGTTATGATGGAAAAGAATAGCAAACAGTTATAGTTCTCATATTTGTTTTAATTAAAGTCAAGATGTTTGTAACTATAAAATATTTTAATTTGGGGGTATTTTGTTTGTTCTAGTTCATTGTCTCCAGCTTTGATCTTTATCTCTCCCTCTTGTCTTCCAATTGCCATATTTTTTGCCTTCTCAGTGCAGATCTTCAGTCCAAATTTTCTGCTTTCCAAGGCTATCTTGTCAGTTATTCTCTCTATATCCATCTTGGTCAATGCTTTGAAGTCAATATCATCAGTGAATCTAAAGTTATTCACTATCCTGCCACATAACATGACTGTTCTCATTTAATCTTTCAGTGCTACAGCTTTTCCTGCTTTCAGCACCACGCTGAACAAATCTGGAGATAGCAGGCATTCTTGACTCTCCTATGGTCATCCTGACCCATTCCATCAGCTTGTCTACTCTTATTGTACTTATCAATTTACTGTAGATGTTTTCTGTCAACTTGATCAATTTCTCAAGGGTATCATACATTGTCAAGTCCTTCCAGAACCCCATCTACAAAATTTGAATTATAGCAACTGAAAGACAAGAGGAAGAGGTAAAGGTCAACGTTGGAGACAAAGAACTAGAACAAGTAGAGGTGGGGAGGAAGGGGAAATGAGGATCACCAGTACTGTAATCAGAAAACTGTGCAAGATCTGCTACAGACACTTTTACAGAAACTAAAATCAGTGTATATGAGACAACTATCATGCCAATACTGCTGTACAGGTTGGAATGTTGGAATGTAAAGAAAGCAGACAGTTAAAGACAATGGCTGCAGAAATGAACTGGCTGACGGGATTAATGAAAGTTTCAAAACATCAGAAAGTGAAAAATGAAGGGATAAGAAAATGGCAAGGGCAAGAAATAATGCTATTATAGAAGATTCAAGAGAGATAACTGCCAGGCTTTGGACATGTGTTAAGAATGGATCTAGAAAGGATCCCGTACATGCTGATATATAACAGAGTGCAAGGAACTAAAAGTAGGGGAAGACCAAAGATGCGCTGGATAGAAACAGTGAAGAATGACATTGAACTAAAACATTTAAAGATGTACAAACTGTGAAGCTTCTTCAGGACAGAAAGTGGTGGAAAGACGCCATTTGTCCCCATCATTGCTGCTGAGCTGGCAGACTGGAATCAAAGAAGAAGAGATGATGTAGTTTGGAAAAAAAAAATACTGGCTCTAAGATTAGTCACTGGAGCAAAACAAAACACACACACACACACACACACACACACACACACACACACACACACAGAGTAAAAATGGGAAACTGAATATAGCCAGAGTTTAAATAAGCTCCATTTTTTTTAAAGAAATAGTACAGGAGTTGAACTATTTAGCTTATGATTCTATAGACTCACTTGCTTGGGCCAGTTGTGAATTCTGTACTCACACTTATGTAAGAAGTCCCATTGACTTCTGTCCAACTCCCAATTGTGTTTACCTGACATCAGTCAATTGACCAGTCAGTAGGTTGAGAGCCACTGGGAAGTCTCAAGAGAATGAGAATGAATGAGACTAACAAGGCCTGAATTATGTACCTTGGCAACAGTAGCAGTTCTCTTTAGATATTCTCGTATATCTAATGTTTTTCCGCTTTATTTACTAACTACCAGTAACTCATCTTAAATCATGAAGAAAACTTTTTGGCATTGTGATATTCCAGAGTGCACTCCAAATCAGTGAGGGGCTGCATCACCATTGCTTTGCAGGCTTGGGTACCTCACAATGCTTTTCTGCTGTAGCTCCCACCTGGGCTGCTCACACACAACTTTCCAACTCATACCATAGAATCATAGAATCATAGGATATCAGGTTGGAAAGGATCTCAAGAGGTCATTTAGTCCAACCCCCTGCTCAAAGCAGGACCAATCCCCAACTAAATCATCCCAGCCAGGGCTTTGTCAAGCCTGACCCTCGGGATTTGTCAGTCACATTTGCATTACACTCTGGCTTTTATCAGCCTCAGTTACTTCTGCAGGACAATGTCAACATACTCTCAGACCCAGATTTACCCCCCAAAATGTATGTTGTGTTCTGTCCAGCTCTTTCTTGGACAGTCCAGGGATATTAAGTCCATTGTCCCTTTAAGAGAAGAGTACACAACATCTTACCACCTTAAACAGAGTTACCCAGACATTTAATTTAAACACACAGGATTAGTTTCAATGAAATAATAAAACAAGTCTATTTAAACTAGAGGGAGATAGATTTTAAGTGAGTACAAATAATGAGGCCAAAAAGTCAGAAATGGTTACAAGGAAAATAAAGGTAAAATTCATCCTAATGCCTAATTTAACAGACTCTACTGGATTTAAGGTAAAGTCTTGCCACATCCTTTCAACAGCATTACTGACAAAACTTTTCAGGTCAGGACTTCTCCCTCTAAGTCCATCAGCTGTTTCTTTTGTCTCCTTAGGTACAAAGAGGGAGATGGACAGGAAGAAAGATCCCTTGGGGTGTTTGCCCTGATTTTTATAGTTCTGCCCCCTTTCATAAAGTTCTATTCAGCTGAGCAGGAGACCTGGAGTCCAGTAGGAAAGATGCTTCATGCAGTTTTCTTTCACCTGTATGTGCTGACATGCAGATTTTCTTTGTCTCCTTTCTTTCCCCTCTCACTGTCTGAGGACTCTGTTCAGAGCTTACATTGTAAATTGAGGTAACCATACATCCCTTTGTTTAAGACATGCTTGAACAATTGTGCCTAATCGGGTCTATATGAATTTGAATATATGCCTTTAACTTTACATAAAGGGAATTTCATAGCTTTACACATGTCACAACATACATTTCACCAATAGATTATTGACCAGTGAGTTAAAGTTTTCAAATAATATCTTACAAGGCATATTTTTACAACAATTCTTACAATAGTGTATGGGGTGTAAATATAGAGGTGTATTTGGTCACAATCACGTCCCCAATAGTTGCAGAGGAAACACATCTGGAGGGTCTGGATTTGGGTCCTTACCCATTAAAAGCTTTCCAGTTCCCATTTAAAATAGGTGTGTTTGTAATTTTTAAGTCTTCCCATTTGTTCTGTGAGTAATCTGGAATATTACAGAGTTCATTTTTAAAATATTTGATTTTACCTTTAAAGAAGCATGACAACTTTTCAAACCTAGGAACCTAGGAGTAACTCTTAAAGATGATAAATGGTACAGACCTAAATGAGGATCCCTTCCCCTACAGATTTTATTTGTCAGCTCAATAAGACCAAGAGACACTTATCTGACTCTAAAATGCTATTATACAATTCTCTGATTCTAACAGCTCATTCAGGCATAAGGAGTTCTAACAATTTATGTTTTTGTTATGATTATAATGTAACACACTGAATACATCATTTACAATTATATAAGCAATGTCAATGTTCTTCATTCTGACCAGCGTACCCTGCTGGAACATCTTTCATATCTGATAACCTTAAATGATTGCCACCAAAGTGATCTATGCTGAAAAGCTTCTTTAAGTTACACTATCCCACTCATCCATCTGTTTATAACAGAAAGCTACTGAACAACATGAGAAAAATGTAGACCGCAGTGAACCACCAATTTGTGTAAGAATGGATGAGAATCAATTTTCTCAATGTCACGCATGGCTGCTGATTTCTTAAATTGAAATATTAACTTTCAGTTGTTTTTTTGACCTAAGTGTATTTAATCTTCAAAATTTGACTACATTCAGGTAGTTCCTATTTGGTCCCTATTTGCCACTGCCTTAAGCAGTGCAAATTGCAAATAAAATACTACTACTCAGGGTAGGTCTACATGGCAATTTGAAGTCTGACTGCAGCATGAATAGACAGACCCACACACTAACTTTGCCTGCAGCTAACCATAATAATCTAGATGCAGAAGTACGGGCTTCAACATTGGCTGTACAAGAATACTGGGATTATCCTGTGTTGATACTCACCTTCCTGCATCTACACTGCTATTTTTAGCCTGTGCCAGTGTAGATAAAGCTAGTTCAGGTATGTCTATTTATGCAGAATAATACCTCAGACTACAGTGTAGACATTCACATAATTGGTAACAAGTTAGACTCACATTGCACATATATAAATAACTAACCCAGAGCGTAAGGTAGTGGAGAATAAATCTCTTTGACTGAAAAATACCGGCATCCTTCTTCAGGTGTGCCAGTTGCCAACTCATCACTCAGCAATGTTCACTGCCGCTCTCAACTTGCCACATCAAATGCAGCCACTTCAACTTGTCATTTTAACTGGCTAATACAAGAAGAGGAAAGTCTAATGTGTAATCATTACACATTTCAGTATAACAATTTGAGCATGTTTCATGTTCTTGAATAATTGTAGTCTAAGCTAATAAATAGCTCCACTTTCCATTTCAGACTTTATTATAATTTTTGTTTGATTAAAACCGAGCATCCTTACAATGGTTAAATTGCCTAAGATATATAAATCCTTTTCAGAGTAACAGCCATGTTAGTCTGTATTCGCAAAAAGAAAAGGAGTACTTGTGGCACCTTAGAGACTAACCAATTTATTAGAGCATAAGCTTTCGTGAGCTACAGCTCACTTCATCAGATGCATATCGTGGAAACTGCAGCAGACTTTATATATACACAGAGAATATGAACCAATACCTCCTCCCACCCCACTGTCCTGCTTTCTTACAACTACAATACCCACCTGCAGAAGTAAAGAAACAGATTGATAGAGCCAGAAGAGTTCCCAGAAGTTACCTACTACAGGACAGGCCTAACAAAGAAAATAACAGAACGCCACTAGCCATCACCTTCAGCCCCCAACTAAAACCCCTCCAACGCATTATTAAGGATCTACAACCTATCCTAAAGGATGACCCAACACTCTCACAAATCTTGGGAGACAGGCCAGTCCTTGCCTACAGACAGCCCCGCAACCTGAAGCAAATACTCACCAACAACCACATACCACACAACAGAACCACTAACCCAGGAACTTATCCTTGCAACAAAGCCCGTTGCCAATTGTGCCCACATATCTATTCAGGGGACACCATCACAGGGCCTAATAACATCAGCCACACTATCAGAGGCTCGTTCACCTGCACATCCACCAATGTGATATATGCCATCATGTGCCAGCAATGCCCCTCTGCCATGTGAATTGGTCAAACTGGACAGTCTCTACGTAAAAGAATAAATGGACACAAATCAGATGTCAAGAATTATAACATTCATAAACCAGTCGGAGAACACTTCAATCTCTCTGGTCACGCAATCACAGACATGAAGGTCGCTATCTTAAAACAAAAAAACTTCAAATCCAGACTCCAGCGAGAAACTGCTGAATTGGAATTCATTTGCAAATTGGATACTATTAATTTAGGCTTAAATAGAGACTTGGAGTCATTAAGTCATTATGCAAGGTAGCCTGTTTCCTCTTGTTTTTTCCTACCCCACCCCCAGATGTTCTGGTTTAACTTGGATTTAAACTTGAAGAGTGGTCAGTTTGGATGAGCTATTACCAGCAGGAGAGTGAGTTTGTGTGTGTATGGGGGTGGGGGGGGGGATGTGAGAAAACCTGGATTTGTGCAGGAAATAGCCCAACTTGATTGTCATGCACATTGTGTAAAGAGTTGTCACTTTGGATGGGCTATCACCAGCAGGAGAGTGAATTTGTGTGGGGGGGTGGAGGGTGAGAAAACCTGGATTTGTGCTGGAAATGGCCCACCTGATGATCACTTTAGATAAGCTATTACCAGCAGGACAGTGGGGTGGGAGGAGGTATTGGTTCATATTCTCTGTGTATATATAAAGTCTGCTGCAGTTTCCACGATATGCATCTGATGAAGTGAGCTGTAGCTCACGAAAGCTTATGCTCTAATAAATTGGTTAGTCTCTAAGGTGCCACAAGTACTCCTTTTCTTTTTATAAATCCTTTTGAATCTCATTGTATTGTTCTTCATTTACTTGTTCTGTCTCCAATTTTACATTCACCTACATATGTGAAGATTTTATTCCCAGTGGCAGCATACAAATTATTGGCTGAAAATATATCTTCTGAACAGAAATTTTAAAGTTGATCCTTACGGTATCCCCCCATTTCCAAAATTAAAAGTTTCCCTTCAGGCAAAGATTCTTATTCCAGTCTTCCATTTTACCTCCTATTTCATGACTTTTACCTTAGACATTACTCTGATAAGGTACCTTGTTAAATGCTTTTTGCAAATCTAAACGTAATACCATCCACTGAATTGTCCTTATCTATTGTGGCAGTAATATCTTCAAAAAACTCCAGCAGGTTAGTTAAGCATGACCTCTCCTGCCTGAATCTATGCTGGCTATCCTTAATCAAACTGTGCTATTCTTGCCTTTCCCTGCACATCACATACCTCACATGAGAGTTCCCATAATTCCACCGCTCACCCCTCCAGCTGATAAATTCACTGATCTAGTTCCCTAGTCTGTCTCTTGACAATTTAAAAGGAAGCAGTGAAGTGATGTTTGACACTTCTCAGTCCTCAGGAATCTCTCCTGAATACAGTGATTTTTAAAGATGTTAATGAAAAGTTGAGCAACTACTCAACTTCCTTACTTGCTTTCTTTAACACTCTTTCAACTGAACTGTGAAACTAAACATGGAAACATTTAAAGACCTTTAAGGCAGTGGGAATATTCACTGAGAATATTTCCCATTCAAAGGTCAGATATGGTACCCAATTCTCAATCTATTCCATATCAGGCCCTCCTATAACCTGGGGTAGTGAAATGAGGTTGTAGAGTTAAGCACTCAAAAAGCAGGAAATTAAGATTGTATGTGCCTGATTCATCTGATGCAGAAGAAATAAGAGACAATGTCTCTTCAGCCCCTTCAATAGCCGCAGAAATGGCTAAGGCTCCTGAATTAGGGTGAACAAAAATCATCATAACCTTGCTGTGAAACCTGATGAAGAATATCAGACATTAGCCACAATCAGAACAGTGTTGAGAGATGTCTTTTATGGAGTATGAAGATCCCTCGTGAATCAATAAGAAAATGCTTCCCTTTTCTGCAACACCTAGAATATTATGTCCTTTATGAGATTTTTTTTTCATTAGTAACAAAAGGTTTCTGGGCACAACATGTTAAATTGTATTCCTGGGCTCTGGGACACTCATATCCCTGCTAGTCACAAGTCTACTAGCATGGTCTACCACCAGCAATTATTCCATTTCTCTGAAGCATGGTTCATGAATGTCAAAGTGAGAATCTGCAGGGGAGACCAACATGAATTCCACAACTCAGTGGGAGGGTGCCATTTTCTAAAGCTGCTTTTGAAGAACTACCATGTACTCATTCACTTAAAAAAAAAAACATTTTGCTTGATTCTAGCTCTAGTGCTTCAAAGTACTCATTAGCATTATGTTTGTTTGCTTTTGGTCCAGGTATTAAATGTCTGACAGAAGATGTCAGAAATGTGTGAGTGTTATTTTGTCACTGACAAGAAGAGACATTGCCTGGATCTCACACATTTGGAAAACCAGTAAAATGTGTTTGTAGTGATGTTAAATGAAAAGATAACAAAAGGGGATTCAGAGAAATATATTCATGGGAAACATTATGGGATCATTTGTGTCTGGTCCATGCACTGGTGTGCAAATAGGGAGAGCAAGGATGCAAGGAACTTCACACACACACAGGCATAATCATACCCCTGAATGCAAGTACTGCTGGAATATAACACTGCTCCTGGAACTAAACCCCACAGAGTGGGAAGGAAGAGATGGTGGCCAGGGAAAGATAGACATGATGTCAAGGTTCCCTCCCCACTATGAACTCTAGGGTAAAGACATGGGGACATGCATGAAAGACCCCCTAAGCTTATTTCTACTTAGGTTAGGTTAAAAACTTCCCCAAGGCACAAATCTCTATTTGTCCTTGACTGAGGTATGCTGCCACCACCAAGTGATTTAACAAAGAACTAGGGAAAAGGACCACTTGGAGTTCCTCTTCCCCCAGCAATCCCCTCAAGCCTTTACACCCCCTTTCTTGGGGAGGCTTGAGAATAACAGCCTAACCAATTTGCTAAAAAATGATCAAAGACCCAAACCCCTAGGTCTTGGAACAATGGAAAAATCAGTCAAGTTCTTAAAAGAAAGATTTTATTAAAAAGAAAAAAAGAAAAGTAAAAATCATCTCTGTAAAATCAGGATGGAAAATACTTTACAGGGTATTCAGTTTCAAAACACAGAGGATTCCCCTCTGGGCAAATCTTAAAGTTACAGAAAACAGGAATAACTCCCTCTCTTAGCACAGGGAAAATTCACAAGCAAAAGAAAAAATAAACTAATCCAACTTGCCTGTTTTACCTATACTGGTTGCAATATTGGAGACTTGGATTAGGATGGGTTGGAGAAGATAGATTTCTGTCCGGCCCCTCTCAGTCCCAAGAGAGAATGGCCACAGAAACAATGAACCCAGAACAAACCCTTCCCCCCTCCCCCCGATTTGAAAGTATCTTTCGTCCCCATTGGTTCCTTTGGTCAGATGTCAACCAGGTTATTTGAGCTTCTTAACCCCTTACAGGTAAGGAGGAATTTTACGCTACCCTTATGGTTATGACACATGGGCAAGCCATCTCTTCCAGGATAGCATGACAGCCACTTTCCCTGGGGCATCTGATGCTACTGAGCCTGATTGAAGCATAATATTTCTGGAGTTCCTATCTGCATCTCTGCACTTACCCTTAGCATTGTCTGTAACTCTTTGCTACTATTGAGCACCTGCTGCTACATTGTGCCCTCAGGCACAATTCTGAGTAGTAGGTATAAACTACACCACTACAGGAACAGCTGTGGGAGGGATTTTGACTCATAAAACCACAATTCTTCCCCTGCCCCAGTCTTGCTTGGAAAAACTGAATGGGAAAGTAATTTGCTGCATGATAGATGCACAAGCAAAAATATCCTGCAACTTACTTCTCCCCAGCTATGTACACAGAGGGACATGGGTCAATGGCCCCACCCCACTCCCTGCCCTTCACAACCCACTTGCTTTCAGTGTGGAGCATCAAGGACATGTCCCCATGCTCCACAAAGGGCCCAGAGCCAAGATCTGGATAGCTGCAAAGAGGGAGGACTTTTTCCTCTGCACAGCTGAATTAGATTAAATACGGTCTAGCCCTATATCATATAATAAAATGAAATATTTTATCTAGTACACTGTTTAATAGTCCTTAAAGCCAGGTTTATATAATAGGTAATATATTTTCTGAAAGTTTCATGTGTTTTAAAGTAAATCTGGGAGCTACCAGCATATCAGGTGTCCTGCATGCCCTAATCAACTCATGCCCTTATCAACTCAGTTCATTCCTAACAATGAAAAAAGCCCAGATTGCACTCATCAGAAAAGTAATTATTCAAATAATTTTCTTTTAAATCTTGATCTTCATAAAAAAAGAGTTTTAATTGCTTGCGGGAACCCAGTACGATGGAAAATCAACAGCTCCCACTAACCTTGAGAAAGGACAGAGCGGCTGAAATGTTGATTTTCTGTGCTCACAGAGAAATATTAAATATTAATGGGCCAAATTCAGCACATGCATACAAGGGCTAAATTTGACCTTATTTATGAATCAGATTTGGTAACTCTTGCTCCTGTCATGCGGTGCCTTCTCTACAGATAGTCCCGCTGAATTCAGCGGAATTATCCACAGATTAAGGTGCTATCCAACGTGAGTAAGGGTGGCAAAACTAGGTCCCATTTCAGTAATTACCTCTGAGAGGAATTCACTTTGGGTAAACTGTTTCATTTAGCCACAACCCTGTGCTGAGGACAGTGTGAGTTGCAATGTCCCAAATGGAGTATTTGGGAGACATTCAGAATGCCACCCAGAGATACCCAATGGTACGAGGGGAGAGAATACCTTGCCACTTCCTTTTGAGGGGCACAGCATGCAATGGCCAGCAAAACTGGCCTGTGCATGTGGAGAGACTGCAGGGGGGAAGGGGCAAAAGCCATAGCCCTGCCTATTCCCTGTCCCTTCCACCCCCTTTTTCATTAAATTCCTCCAGTAGGATAGCAAGTTACTAGCAACTCCTATTCTGTTCTGACTACAGAGCTGCTTAGATTTGCAGTTCCTACCTGGCCTGCACAATGTGGTTACAGGTGAGCTTCTTATTCCCTTTACCACGCTATGTGACTGTAAGCTGTGGATACAATTAAGCCCTCTATGCTTGTCATTGTACATGACATAAATATAAATCTACAGTTTCTCTAAAGGGTAAAGACAGAATCTATCTACAGAGGAAAGTGCAAAATATTGAATGTTTGCCGTTGATTAGCAGCCCACTGTTTTCTCTAAGCAGCATTTTCTTTTGATGTACAGTAATTTGAATAAAATGTCTATAATATTAAATATTAGATTTCTGGCTGCAGGAAAGGCACTAGTGTCCTCCGGTACCTCCTAAAGGGAGCAAGAGCTGTTAACAACACTTAGTTAAAACTATGCTAACTGCAAAACACTTGAGTCACTTTAAAAAGAAAGTTGTCCCAAGAATAAATCAATGGATCTTATATAGTAAGTTTATAAGAGATATGTTCAGCATGGATACAGACAAGAAACGGGATATTTATTCTTAGAGCTCTATAGACTGGCTTAATTTACATTTTGACTGACGATTTCTCATCATGTTCTTGCATTTCTCCTGCTGTGTTTATAATGAAACTTTAGAACTTTACTTTTGAATGTCAGGTGACATTTAGCTGCTTATTCAGGACAGCGTGGTGAAGCACTGGAATGGTTTACATAGGGAGGTGGTGGAATCTCCATCCTTAGAGGTTTTTAAGCCGGATTGACAACGCCCTGGCTGGGATGATTTAGTTGGGGTTGGTTCTGCTTTGAGCAGGGAGTTGGACTAGATGACTTCCTGAGGTCTCTTCCAACCATAATCTTCTATGATTCTATGACAGCACTCTACTGAAATCCATGGAACTAGTTGCACAATAAGATACTATTCAATGTAACTAACAGGGGGGAGGAGGGAGGGTGTAGAATGTAGCCCTTAATTTTCAGTCATGTTCCTGTCACTAACTATTAAGAATAGCTTTTGTTCAGTCTACACAAACTCCTCCACTTGGCTATGCAATATTTGAGGTATCTCAGCCTGTTGTAGGAATGGTTGCTATGTCACATCTAAAGGACTGTGATCTCTTTGCTGAGAGAGGCAGTAGATAATATTTGAGGAAGGAAAGTTTGTTGAAATGAAACTCTAGTTAATAATTAGAATTAGCTACCTATCTACAGATATGGCTTGAATATTACCTTGTGGATTTTTATATTCTTTTAGATCAGGGGTTCCCAAACTTGGTTTGCGGCTTGTTTAGGGTAAGCCCTTGGTGGGCTGCGAGATGCTTTATTTAACTGAGCGTCCACAGGTATGGCCACTCACAGCTCCCAGTGGCTGCAGTTCGCTGTCCCTGGCCATTGGGAGCTGCAGGAAGAGGCACGGGCTGACCCACCGCTTCCTGCAGCTCCCATTGGCCAGAAACAGTGAACCAAGGCCACTGGGAGCTGCGAGCGGCCATACCTGCGGATGGATAGGTAAACAAAGCATCTCGCAGCCCATCAGGGGCTTACCTTGAACAAGCCATGAACCAAGTTGAGAACCCCTGTCTTAGGTCTTTGAAAGTAAGGCTTTCTACTTCCCTTTTCACTTCCCCCTGCAAAGAACACTCAGTATAAGGCTTGGCCAGTTGTTAGGGTGTTAGTCGGGGGAGAGCTGTGTTCAATTCCCTGCTCCACCAGAGACTTCTTATATGACTTTAGCTAAATTGCTTACTCTGTGTCTCAGTTCCTCCATCGGTAAAAAAAGGGATAATAGCCTTTCCTTGCCTCAAAGAGAAGTTATGAGGATAAATACCTAAGTAACTTGAAGTGCTTAGTACTACCAGAGATGGGTGCCACTTAAATAGATAGCAGGATCCAGCCCTACAGGTATTGCATACACTCCAGAGTTGCTAAGGACCCTGAGTTTGGTCTAAATTCTGACACTGTTTTTCACATTGTGGAGTAACATGCTCTCCAAACCAGCTCATTTAATACAATGAGACTACTACAGGAGTATAGAACTGCTCATCGTGAGTAAGTGTGGCAGAATCTGGTCCTTAAAGGGTGTTGAAGGTGCTTAGCAACTCTCAGAAGTGCTCAGCAGTTTGCAGGGTTAGGCCCAAAGAGAAAAGGTAAACCTTACAGGGACACAAAAATGAGAACGTTGAACATTTTTAGCGAGCATACAAGTAAAAATAATTCAGTATAAAATGAGTTTCATTAAACAACTGTGTAAAAAAATTACAGCATTTTTAGAAAATGTAACTGCTAAAGCAGTGTTTCCCAATCTTAGGACACCGCTTGTTCACGGAAAGCCCCTGGGGGGCCAGGCCAGTGTGTTTACCTGCCGCGTCCGCAGGTTCAGCCGATTGTGGCTCCCACTTTTCGCGGTTTGCTGCTGCAGGCCAATGGGGGCTGCGGGAAGCAGCGGCCGGTACGTCCCTCGGCCCATGCCACTTCCCACAGCCCGCATTGGCCTGCAGCAGCGAACCGCAGCCAGTGGGAGCCGTAATCGGCCAAACCTGCGGATGCGGCTGGTAAACACACCGGCCCGGCCCTCCAGGGGCTTTCCCTGAACAAGTGGCCTCCTAAGTTTGGGAAACACTGTGCTAAAGGAATCAGACACAGAATGCTTTTCTGATAAATCATGAGGTGAATAAGCATAATGGAGTTGAAAAACTGGTAAATCCTTTTCAATTAAAACACATTTATCTAACTTTTTGAAATCCATCACTGTTATGCCACAAAGTAGGTAATACATTGCCATTTTGGCAGACTGACAAATAATCACTTAACTGGTGCCAGTCTCTCTTTGTTTCTCTCCTAAGAAAACAGTACTTTACTGGGTACATGAATCAGCATGAGTCTTATAGGATTTATGCTCAACAGTATATTCAGCATCAAATAAATGCAATTAAAGTGGTGAAAAACTATGCCACAACTATTGCAAGAATCTCAAAAGAGAGAGAAAAAATAAGTGGGGATATGGCTCACAGAGAATTTTGTAGCAGCAAAGGCTTGATAATAGCATTTTGTCATCCTCCATTTACCCTTTGTGTACTTCTCCCATCTCCACTCTTTCTTCCATTCCTTATGCCTGGAACATCATCTCAGAAATAGTCCAAAACCCCAATACTTTATCCTCCTTCACATCTTCCTTGACACTCTTTTCTACCAAAAACTGCCAATTTATAATGCTTAGGTCCTAAAGTAGTTGTGCTGACCTATATAAATGTGTTTTTACTGAAAACTAAATACATATGCTATTATTGAGGCTCTCTGCTCTATGCCCTACCATTCACTTCAGTTGAACTATCTTACTACAAAATAAGGTAGTTAATGTGAATAAGGGATCTGGCCAAAGAAATGTCACCATGGTAACCATGTGGCTTAATTAACTAAGACTATCCCAGTTTGTGGGGGGCTGTTCCAATGTCCCAGACTGGCTTACTTAAAAAAAAACCCAAAAATCTATTTTTCTGACATGAGGGACATACTGTTACTCTGGTTATGCTCTGTGTACATACTGCTGCTATTGCTTCTGGGCTGAGAGAGGGATGGCACTGCTGTGATATTATTCCCCTAGCTCTTTAGCAGCTTTGTAGGGCCTTCTTCCACTTCAGGCCTTCTCCCTATCTGGCCTCCCACCACCACCACCACACCCTGACCTCCTTTCCCTAATAGTTCTCATTCTTTCCACTCCAAAATCCTCACATTATCAGCTCACCAGCTCTTCCATCTAATCTCTTCACATTGGTTCCCTGCTGTGGCTGCAACTCCCCCATGTTCCTAGTTGTTCCCCTTCCAAGACACCCTCTCCTGCAATCCCATTCAGAGATCACCAGCAGCTCTCATCCATTCAGCCCTTCCCCTCTCAAACAAGTACATTTCCATTCTGCCCCCACAACTCCCCTTCCTATAACCTCCCACTTCCAACCTGAAGTAGCTTTCCTCCTCTTGCCCTCTCCCATCTGGTGACTTCTCTGATTTCTCCCTCAAGCTCTGGTGGCTTCAAGCTTAGATTCCACGAACTTCCAGATTTCTCCACAGACCTGGGGACAATGAGTGCTGGTGGGAGGGGAGTGAATTTATGTTTATGTATTTGTGGGGTTGGGGAGTGTGTGTCAGAGTTTGAGTGAATGGCTGGATGAGGGTCTGCGAGTGAAGGATAGTGAATAACTGAATAAATCAGTGGGTGAGAGAATGTGGGGGGACAGATGGAAAGAGAATGATACCATAAATGGATAACTATGTGAAAGAGGTAATAAGTGAATGGAAGAATGTGAGTTAGAGAGAGTCAGGGCACTATCCTTAGGGATTGTGTGTCTGGAAGCGAGGGGAGGAGGGTGACACAGGGCAAAGAATTGGTGGTATATATACGAGAATTTATTTTTCTCGGACCTTGACCTGATTTGTTGTTGATGATTTTTTTCCATTTATTTTTATTGAGGCTTTAAAATAATTACAAGTGCACATTCTCTCAAAAGACAAATTGCATGACTCAAATAATAAATCACATGTAAGAAAGTAAAGTGTATCAAATCCCACTAGAAAAGTCCACAAAAATCAACACTATTAGAGGCAGTTATGTTTAGAAAAAAATATTGAGCCTCTTTTAACTAGCATTTATCAAAGAGTGTATAACTTGGAATCCTGGCATTAAAAACCAGAAATATATATCTTTGTTTTCAGTTCTATAACATTTGTAATGTGCCCCAAGCATAGGAGTGACACTGGCTAAAATAGAAATAAATTCATCAGATTAATAACCTCACCATATCAGTCATTTTTTGCTCTTATTTTGGAGAAGGAAGACAAGTAGGGTGTAGGTGAGGGTATGTCTAGATATTAAATAAGAAGTCTATTACATTTTAAATGTGTTTTTCCCTCCAGCCAAGGTCCGATTTTTTCCCCTGATAATTAGCTTCTCCTTCTCCTTTCAGTCTTGGCAGGTTACATCACAGGAAGCAAATTTATAAATATATATTTTAATACAATGTACAGTCTCTCAGGTCCCTTCATGGAAAATCTAGAGCTATGTTGCCTAAACCCTGAGAAGGTATTTTTTTGTGAGTTAGCTCTTCCGATTTTGGACAGGGTCTCATCCACTATCCTTTGAATGAAAAGCTTAAGAACATTACTCCATAAGCCCTGGTCTACACTAGGAGTTGAGGTTGAATTTAGCAGCATTAAATCGATTTAACCCTGCACCCGTCCACACGATGAAGCCCTTTTTTTCAACTTAAAGGGCTCTTAAAATCGATTTCTTTACTCCACCCCTGACAAGGGGATTAGTCCTGAAATTGGCCTTGCTGGGTCAAATTTGGGGTACTGTGGACACAATTCGACATTTTGGCCTCTGGGAGCTATCCCAGAGTACTCCATTGTGACTGCTCTGGACAGCACTCTCAACTCAGATGCACTGGCCAGGTAGACAGGAAAAGGCCCGCGAACTTTTGAAACTAATTTCCTGTTTGGCCAGCGTGGCAAGCTGCAGGTGAGTGCAGAGCTCATCAGCAAAGGTGACTGTGATGGAGTCCCAGAATCGCAAAAGAGCTCCAGCATGGACCGAACTGGAGGTACGGGATCTGATCGCTGTATGGGGAGAGGAATCTGTGCTATCAGAACTCTGTTCCAGTTTTCGAAATGCCAAAACATTTATCAAAGTCTCCCAGGGCATGAAGGTCAGAGGCCATAACAGGGACCCGAAGCAGTGCCATGTGAAACTTAAGGAGCTGAGGCAAGCCTACCAGAAAACCAGAGAGTCAAACAGCTGCTCCAGGTCAGAGCCCCAAACATGCCGCTTCTATGATGAGCTGCATGCCATTTTAGTGGGTTCAGCCACCACTACCCCAACTGTGTGCTTTGACTCCATCAATGGAGAGGGAGGCAACATGGAAGAAGGTTTTGGAGAAGAGGAAGATGATGATGATGAGGTTGTAGATAGCTCACAGCAAGCAAGCGGAGAAACCATTTTTCCTGACAGCCAGGAACTGTTTCTAACCCTGGACCTGGAGCCATTACCCCCCAAACCCACCCAAGGCTGCCTCCCGGACCCTCTAGGCGGAGAAGGGACCTCTAGTAAGTGTACCTTTTAAAACAGTATACATGGTTTAAAAGCAAGCGTGTTTAATGATTAATTTGGCCTAGCATTCGCGGCCAGTACAGCTACTGGAAAATTCTATTAACGTGCCTGGGGATGGCGCAGAAATCCTCCAGAGACATCTCCATAAATCTCTCCTGGATGTACTCCCAAAGCCTTTGCAAAAGTTTTCTAGGGAGGGCAGCCTTATTCCACCCACCATGGTAGGACACTCTACCACACCAGGCCAGTAACACGTAGTCGGGAATCATTGCAGAACAAAGCATTGAAGCGTATGTTTGCTGGCATTCAAACAACATCCATTCTTTATCTCTCTGTGTTATCCTCAGGAGAGTGAGATATCATTCATGGTCACCTGGTTGAAATAGGGTGCTTTTCTTAAGGGGACATTCAGAGGTGCCCGTTCCTGCTGGGCTGTTTGCTTGTGGCTGAATAGAAATGTTCCCCACTGTTAGCCATGCGGTGGGAACAGAGGGGAGGGTTTAGCCATGCGGTGGGGGGAGGCAAAATGCGACCTTGTAACAAAAGCACATGTGCTATGTATGTAATGTTAACAGCAAGGTTTACCGTGAAGGGGTGTACCCATTGTTCTATAAAACGTGTCTTTTTAAATACCACTGTCCCTTTTTTTTCTTCACCAGCTGCATGCGTTTCAAGGATCACAGGATCTTCTCCTTCCCAGAGGCTAGCGAAGATTAGAAGGTGAAAAAAACACACTCGCGATTAAATGTTCTCTGACTTCATGCTGTCCTCCCATGCTGACAGAGCACAGACAAATGCGTGGAGGCAGACAACGTCAGAGTCTGGAAAGCACAAAATGAACACGAGGAGAGGTGGCGGGCTGAAGAGAGTAAGTGGTGGGCTGAAGAGGAGAGGTGGCAGCAGCGTGACGAGAGGAGGCAGGATTCAATGCTGAGGCTGCTGGAGGAGCAAACTAATATGCTCCAGTGTATGGTTGAGCTGCAGAAAAGGCAGCTGGAGCGCAGACTGCTCTACAGCCCCTTGTAACCAACCACCCTCCTCCCCAAGTTCCATAGCCTCCTCACCAAGCTGCCCAAGAACATGCTGGGGAGGGGGCCTCTGGCCACCCAGCCACTCCACCCCAGAGAATTGCCAAAGCAACAGAAGGCTGGCATTCAATAAGTTTTAAAGTTTTAAAGCGCTGTGTGGCCTTGTCCTTCCCTCCTCCACCACCCCTCCCGGGCTACCTTGACAGTTATCCCCCTATTTGTGTGATAAATTAATGAAGAATGCATGAATGTGAAGCAACAATGAGTTTATTGCCTCTGCAAGCAGTGATCGAAGTGGGGACAGGACGGTGGTTAGCTTAAAGAGAAGTAGAGTGAACCAAGGGACGGGGATTTCATCAAGGAGAAACAAACAGAACTTTCACACCGTAGCGTGGCCAATCATGAAACTGGTTTTCAAAGCTTCTGTGATGCGCACTGCGCCCTCCTGTGCTCTTCTAACTGCCCTGGCGTAACTAGCGGCCAGGCAATTTGCCTCAACCTCCCACCCCACCATAAACGTCTCCCCTTACTCTCACAGATATTGTGGAGCACACAGCAAGCAGTAATAACAATCGGAATATCGGTTTCGCTGAGGTCTAAGTGAGTCAGCCAGCATGCTTTTAAACATCCAAATTCACATTCTACCATCATTCTGCACTTGCTCAGCCTGTAGTTGAACAGCTCCTGACTACTGTCCAGGCTGCCTGTATACGGCTTCATGAGCCATGGCATTAAGGGGTAGGCTGGGTCCCAAAGGATAACTATGGGCATTTCAACATTCCCAAAGGTATTTTCTGGTCTGGGCAGAAAGTCACTTCCTGCAGCTTTTGAAACAGACCAGAGTTCCTGAAGATGCGAGCATCATGTACCTTTCCCGGCCATCCCATGTTGATGTTGGTGAAACGTCCCTTGTGATCCACCAGTGCTTGCAGAACTATTGAAAAGTACCCCTTGCGGTTTATGTACTTAGAATCATAGAATCATAGAATATCAGGGTTGGAAGGGACCCCAGAAGGTCATCTAGTCCAACCCCCTGCTCGAAGCAGGACCAATTCCCAGTTAAATCATCCCAGCCAGGGCTTTGTCAAGCCTGACCTTAAAAACCTCTAAGGAAGGAGATTCTACCACCTCCCGAGGTAACGCATTCCAGTGTTTCACCACCCTCTTAGTGAAAAAGTTTTTCCTAATATCCAATCTAAACCTCCCCCCCTGCAACTTGAGACCATTACTCCTCGTTCTGTCATCTGCTACCATTGAGAACAGTCTAGAGCCATCCTCTTTGGAACCCCCTTTCAGGTAGTTGAAAGCAGCTATCAAATCCCCCCTCATTCTTCTCTTCTGCACACTAAACAATCCCAGCTCCCTCATGTGTTCTAGACCCCTAATAATTTTTGCTGCCCTTCGCTGGACTCTCTCCAATTTATCCACATCCTTCTTGTAGTGTGGGGCCCAAAACTGGACACAGTACTCCAGATGAGGCCTCACCAATGTCGAATACAGGGGAACAACCACGTCCCTCGATCTGCTCGCTATACCCCTACTTATACATCCCAAAATGCCATTGGCCTTCTTGGCAACAAGGGCACACTGCTGACTCATATCCAGCTTCTCATCCACTGTCACCCCTAGGTCCTTTTCCGCAGAACTGCTGCCTAGTCATTCGGCCCCTAGTCTGTAGCGGTGCATTGGATTCTTCCGTCCTAAGTGCAGGACCCTGCACTTATCCTTATTGAACCTCATCAGATTTCTTTTGGCCCAATCCTCCAATTTGTCTAGGTCCTTCTGTATCCTATCCCTCCCCTTCAGCGTATCTACCACTCCTCCTAGTTTAGTATCATCCGCAAATTTTCTGAGAGTGCAATCTACACCATCCTCCAGATCATTTATGAAGATATTGAACAAAACCGGCCCCAGGACCGACCCCTGGGGCACTCCACTTGACACCGGCTGCCAACTAGACATGGAGCCATTGATCACTACCCGTTGAGCCCGACAATCTAGCCAGCTTTCTACCCACCTTATAGTGCATTCATCCAGCCCATACTTCCTTAACTTGCTGACAAGAATACTGTGGGAGACTGTGTCAAAAGCTTTGCTAAAGTCAAGAAACAATACATCCACTGCTTTCCCTTCATCCACAGAACCAGTAATCTCATCATAAAAGGTGATTAGATTAGTCAGGCATGACCTTCCCTTGGTGAATCCATGCTGGCTGTTCCTGATCACTTTCCTCTCATGCAAGTGCATCAGGATTGATTCTTTGAGGACCTGCTCCATGATTTTTCCAGGGACTGAGGTGAGGCTGACTGGCCTGTAGTTCCCAGGATCCTCCTTCTTCCCTTTTTTAAAGATTGGCACTACATTAGCCTTTTTCCAGTCATCCGGGACTTTCCCCGTTCACCACGAGTTTTCAAAGATAATGGCCAATGGCTCTGCAATCACAGCCGCCAATTCCTTCAGCACTCTCGGATGCAACTCGTCCGGCCCCATGGACTTGTGCACGTCCAGCTTTTCTAAATAGTCCCTAACCACCTGTATCTCCACAGAGGACTGGCCATCTCTTCCCCATTTTGTGATGCCCAGCGCAGCAGTCTGGGAGCTGACCTTGTTAGTGAAGACAGAGGCAAAAAAAGCATTGAGTACATTAGCTTTTTCCACATCCTCTGTCACTAGGTTGCCTCCCTCATTCAGTAAGGGGCCCACACTTTCCTTGGCTTTCTTCTTGTTGCCAACATACCTGAAGAAACCCTTCTTGTTACTCTTGACATCTCTTGCTAGCTGCAGCTCCAGGTGCGATTTGGCCCTCCTGATAGCATTCCTACATGCCCAAGCAATATTTGTATACTCTTCCCTGGTCATATGTCCAACCTTCCACTTCTTGTAAGCTTCTTTTTTATGTTTAAGATCCGCTAGGATTTCATCATTAAGCCAAGCTGGTCACCTGCCATATTTACTATTCTTTCGACTCACTTGCCGGCTTGGTGCTCGGGTGCCAAGGTAGGGATATGGGTTCCGTCTATGGCCCGACCACAGTTAGGGAATCCCATTGCAGCAAAGCCATCCACTATGACCTGCACATTTCCCAGGCTCACTATTCTTGATATCAGCAGATCTTTGATTGTGTTGGCTAATTGCATCACAGCAGCCCCCACAGTAGATTTGCCCACTCCAAATTGATTCCCGACTGACCAGTAGCTGTCTGGCGTTGCAAGCTTCCCCAGGGCTATTGCCACTCGCTTCTCAACTGTGAGGGCTGCTCTCATCTTGGTATTCTGGCACTTCAGGGCAGGGGAAAGCAAGTCACAAAGTTCCATGAAAGTACCCTTGCACATGCAAAAGTTTCACAGCCACTGGGAATCGTCCCAGACCTGCAACACTGTGCAGTCTCACAAGTCTGTGCTTGTTTCCCGGGCCCAGAATTGGCATTCCATGGCATGAACCTGCCCCATTAGCACCATGAAGCCCACATTGCCAGGGTCTGTGCTTTGAGAGAAGTCTGTGTTCATGTCCTCATCACTCTCGTCACCATGCTGACATCGCCTACTCGCCAGGTTTTGTTTTGGCAGGTTCTGGTGCTGCATATACTGCTGGATAATGTGTGTGGTGTTTAATGTGCTCCTAATTGCCAAAGTGATCTGAGTGGGCTCCATGCTTGCCGTGGTATGGCGTCTGCATGAAAAAAGGCGCGGAAAGATTGTCTGCCGTTGCTCTGATGGAGGGAGGGGTGACTGACAAAATGGTTTACAGGGTTGGCTTACAGGGAACTAAAATCAACAAAGGGGTGGCTTTACATCAAGGAGAAACAAAAACAACTGTCACACAGAATGGCCCCCTCAAGGATTGAACTCAAAACCCTGGGTTTAGCAGGCCAATGTTCAACGCGCTGAGCTATCCCTCCCCCCCCAGCATTCCAGGCAGGACTGAATCTCCATTAAACTTTTCAAGGTGCCCCTGACAGACCTCACTGAAATGATCGTCAGCCATTGATTTCACAGAGGGAGGGAGGGAAAGAGGGGGGAGCAAATGAATACAAAACAAATCTGGTCTATTTCTTGTTTTGATCCACTCCATCTATCTTTTACATCTTTGGCTGGCAGCAGACAGTGCAGTAGGACTGCTAGCCATCCTCATCTCCTGGCTGCTCGCCAGAAGACGGCACAATACGACTGCCAGCAGGACGAAAGAGAATGACCTGGTTGAGTCACTCCTATTTCAGTCCCTGTGACCATGTCTGCCCAGGCACTCCTGACCGACCTTACCGAGGCGGCCAAGAGCAACTAGGACATGATGATGATAGTTATCAGGCCTGTTGCACCATCTGCTCCCACAAGGCAATGAGCTGCTGCTGCGTAGCAATGCAGTACCGCGTCTGCCAGCACCCAGGATACGTACAGTGACAGTGAGCTGAGTGGGCTACATGCTTGCTGTGGTATGGCGTCTGCACAGGTAACCCAGGAGAAAAGGCATGAAACGATTATCAGCCGTTGCTTTCAAGGAGGGAGGGAGGGCCTGACGATATGTACCCAGAACCACTGTGCCAATGTTTTTGCCCCATTAGGCATTGGGATCTCAACCCAGAATTCCAATGGGTGGCGGAGACTGCGGGAACTGTGGGATAGCTACCCACAGTGCAACGCTCTAAAGTCAATGCTAGCCTTGGTACTGGGGAAGCACTCCACCGAGTTAATGCACTTAATGCACTTAGAGCATTTTGTGTGGGGACACACACAATCGACTATATAAAAACGATTTCTAAAAAAAGATTTCTATAAATTCGACCTAATTTCGTAGTGTAGACATATGCTCCTTTCATTTTGACAATCTGTTGACATTGTCTATATACTGACTACTGTTGAAATAGCAAAGTAATGTTCCTTTGTATCTTTTAAAAGTGCTGTTACATTCAGTTAGAAATTTTAAATCACAGTATCAGTTATTAATTATTTATCATATCCTGCTGTGGCAAGAGAATTTGCCAAAAGACCTTTTGCTTATGGTACTCCTTCAGAACTGAACATACACTTGAAAATGCAGGGCTGATCCTAAGCATGGTGAATCCGTGTGTGAAGTGAGATGAGTTTGGCCCCAGGCCAAATCTATAGACTATACATAAAAATTCCTACCATATTGAAAGAGATTATCATTTCAGCTACATTCCTTATTTAGATAAATGGGTAAGTTTTCATTGAAAATTGAGACATTTTTCCAAATAGTATGCATGTTTAAGGATACGCACTATACATGTTTGGGGGTCTGAAGGATTTCACAGCTGGTAAGTGTGTGGGGGGTGGCGGGTATGTGCCAAATTATCATTATTTAAAAAGTGAGGATGGAGTATCAATCTTATTGGATCCTTTATTGATATCAGTGACCATAACAAGAAAGAATGGCCATGTATGTGCTACCCTACATGAAAGTATTTTAGATACAGGGCCTGATTTTGCTCCCTTTGAAGTAAATGGGAAAACTCTCATTTAACTTCCTTTGGAGAAGATTAGATTCATATAGCAGTTTGCATATACATATATGACAGAGGGGTGGTGATAGCCATAGTATGAATTGTATTTATCATGCAATGTTGACTGCTTCACCTACACTGTGTCTACGAATCCATCTGAGGCAAAACTACTTCTAATATTCACAATCCCCTGAGCAGCTTCACACACCTGTCATTTCTTTCTTTAAATCAACCTGACACAGACCCACTCCTTCCTCTCCCCACAAATGTGGGATATTTACAAATACTGTAACTGTTTTAGCACCATTTTTTCTTCATACGACTTAGCTGAGAAGCCTAAAAAGCAGTAGCAGAGCAGCAGAGAAATGTGTAATCCAATTTTGAACCAAGAAAACAATTTTACATAGATAAGGTTATTGGCACTTTTTCTATTTATTTTACATTAAGAATAAGATTGGACCCTGAGTGAGAAAGTCACTTTAAATATCTACATCTTGATATAGAATATTTTCAGGAATATATCGGTTCGTGGTTACACTATGTTAAGTCTTCTCTATTTCAACCTAGAAGAGGCTGGATCCTAGCCCCAACTCTCGCTGCTTTGAACCACTTCAGTGCAAAGAAAACAGAAAGCAAGAAGAACCCAGTAGCCTGAGGAATCCTGCTGCACTGAAGAAATCCTCCCAGGGAGCACAGCAGCCATAGTGGTTCTTTTGCCACGTCCTCCATGCCTTCAGCATAGAGGATCTCTCTTCTAGGTTGAAGAGCGCATGGCAGTGGCATCCATGTTCTCTTCAATTCTGGGATTCCATTATGTTCTCTTGAGGCCACCAACACTGGGAATAGGTTCAAACAGCCCAGAGACTGTCCTAAATGATGCCAAGGACTAATCCCTAGCCAGTTCCACGTTTAGGGAGCCAAAAAATCACTTTTGTTTCCCTATGCCAATCTTGTATTCAACGTAGTTCAGCCAGACCTAATAATCTAAGCCAGTGTTTCCCAAACTTGGGACGCTGCTTGTTCAGGGAAAGCCCTTGGCGAGCCGGGCCGGTTTGTAAACCGGCTGCGTCTGCAGGTTCAGCCGATCATGCCTCCCACTTGCCGTGGTTCGCCACTGCAGGCCAATGGGGGCTGAGGGAAGCAGCGTGGGCCAAGGGAAGTCAACATTTACTGATAGTTTCCAATAAAGATTTAATCCTTCCAAGTCTAATTATCATCTGCAGATCTACTCACATTCAATGACAAGTTTCCCTCCTTACAGACCCGTCATATTAATTGATCTTTGACATCAATCTTGATCTTTGAGTGTCTAAAGTATTAGCCTATCTTGTTTTGCCCACTCCTTGGACCTGGCATCAAAAGGCATGTAAGTAATGTTTACAGTAAGGTTAATTTAAATGTCTTGACTGTTCATGGGTTTAAAATTTCAACTTCATTGCTCTATTTTTATGTATCTAGTTTCCACTAAACATGAAAGATAAGTATTTGTTTAATTCACTTTCCAAGTCAATTTTAGTTGTATATGTTTACCTTGTTCAATGCTTACTGTTTGTTTCAAAATGTGATATTTATAGAATTATATATATGAACAAAATTGTAGAATAAATATTTTGCTTCTTCCTAGCAAGATATCTTCATTTTCATTTCTCCATCTACTATACTTGGTTTTATGGCCATACATATTATTTTTCTGTGATTTATTTTTAATTATTATTAATACTACAAAGTAACTCAAGAGTTGACTGAAGAAGCTTGAATAAGATCAAAAAATAATTGAAACGAGTGAAAATTGTGTCTATACATTGTTACACCCTTTCAAGTATGAACAATTTTTATCTTATTTGATTCATCTCATTATTTGATTATTATTACTTGACTAAAATCTAAAAATTTATTTAGCTAAAATGGATATTCTCATCCAACTTATGTGTACATTAGAAGACTATTTTTGAGCCAAGTCTGTGTTTGCAGGATACATAGCTTGAGAAAAGTATTTTTCTCGTTCATTTGGCATGTGAGCAAATAGTCCACTCAAGATCCTGAAGATTCTCTTAATTCTAATGCTGCTATCTACTCTCCCCAGCAAACAAGTTGCTTTGCAGTTATTTACAATGGATGATGATAAAATAAGCAGATGCTTTTCTCTTTTCCATATTTAAATGTATAGCCAAAATTATTACCAAAACCCTCCCAACCCCATACTTTTCTTGGTACTCAGTCTCAATGGCATATACCATAGAAGATGCCCAGCAACATTACTTGCCCAAAAGGTTTAGTTGAATGGAATTCTCAAGGGACAGGAGGACAATTATTTCCCCTCTAACAATGATGGAACTTCCCTGGATCTGACTATGAGTTATGTTCTTAAAAGACCCTTATTCATCAGATCACTTAATTACATGCTTTACAGTAAGGAAGTGAGTGGTCCTATCTACTTCCATGGGAAAATTCTTGTGCCATGTTGGATCAGAACCAACGAGCAATAAATGGGTAAAAACCAAGAGCAAGAGATAAAGCCAATGAAGTCAATGGAGTGACTCCCCTTGACTTAAATGGGCTTTGAAGCAAACTATAAGTGAATATACGTTACACTGATTCTACACCCATTTGAGTTCTTCATTTTTAGTAATTATGATGAGTTCAGGGTTAAGAATGAATTAGGAGCTGAAATTTGGACCTTGCTGTGAGCTTGCCTACATATCTGGCAGGTTTAAGTGACATAATTTATGTGAGTTTATATAATTTTACATAATGTAAATAGCTAGAGACAGGCAGAAATTTAATCTGTGAAATGCAAATATCATAAATCATCAATTTTTTTCCCCTCTGATAGACAGTGGCCTGGGAAGATTCATTGAATGTAACTGTCAACATGTAAATACATGTTGATATTAATATATATCTTTAAAATAATTATCTACACATAAATTTAATAAGCTGGCTACTGACAAAATTCTGAAATATTCATATTAGAACAAAACTTCAATGACTAAACTTTCACAAATTTAATATAGGTTGTCTGGCTCTGGTCCCATGCTGCCCTTCTATGCAAACTTAGGGAATGTTTAGTACTGCAACTGCAATATTTTGTTGGGCAGAAAGAACAGACAAAAAGCCTTGCTTGGCCTCACAGTAGCTGAATATATAGTTTAATACCTGAACAGTAATTCATGTCTAGCTCCCATCTAACGTTATTGACTTGAAACCACTGTGTAGAATAAGTTTTTTTGCTCACCATATCAAATAAATTACCACTCTAAACTCAGCTAAGTGTAAAGAGAAGAATCGCATGTATAGCAAACAACTAAAGATCAGGCAAAACTGGTTACATGTAATAAAAGAGTGCAGGCAAAGCAGCAAAACAGCAAAACTCACCTATTGCTTTTGAATGCAGAATCAGCAGCACCAGTCACGCTGTAATTCATAAAATTAAAGAAAATTGGGAACCAGAAAGCCTATACTCAACTCTTGTCTGTTTAACAGTAGTGAAGATTATAAATTTCATGATAAAGTTCATAAATTTTGTTTTGGCTTCATACAAAACTATATTGATTCCTGCATGTTAAAACATACAATTAGTATATGAATTATTTCAGAGTAGCAACCGTGTTAGTCTGTATCCACAAAGAGAAAAGGAGTACTTGTGGCACCTTAGAGACGAACAAATTTATCTGAGCATAAGCTTTCGTGAGCTACAGCTCACTTCATCGGATGCATGCAGTGGAAAATACAGTGGGGAGATTTTATATACACAGAGAACATGAAACAGTGGATGTTACCATTGTGTGAGTGATCAGGTAAGGTGAGGTATTACCAGCAGGAGAGAAAAAAAACCCTTTTGTAGTGATTCTCAAGGTGGGCCATTTCCAGTAGTTGACAAGAACGTGTGAGGAACAGTAGCGGGGTGAAAATAAACATGGAAATAGTTTTACTTTGTGTAATGACACATTCACTCCCAGTCTTTATTCAAGCCTAATTTAATGGTGTCCAGTTTGCAAATTAATTCCAATTCAGCAGTCTCTCACATCAGCCACTCAATCAGAGGTTCATTCACCTGCACATCTACCAATGTGATATATGCCATCATGTGCCAGCAATACTTCTCTGCCATGTACATTGGCCAAACCGGAAAGTCTCTATGTAAAAGAATAAATGGACACAAATCAGATGTCAAGAATTATAACATTCAAAAAACAGTCGGAGAACACTTCAATCTCTCTGGTCACTTGATTACAGACCTAAAAGTAGCAATTCTTCAACAAAAAAACTTTAAAAACAGACTCCAACGAGAGACTGCTGAATTGGAATTAATTTGCAAACTGGACACCATTAAATTAGGTTTGAATAAAGACTGGGAGTGGATGTGGCATTACACAAAGTAAAACTATTTCCCCATGTTTCCCCCCTCCATACTGTTCCTCACACGTTCTTGTCAACTGCTGGAAATGGCCCACCTTGATTATCACTACACAAGGTTTTTTTGCTCTCCTGCTGGTAATAGCTCACCTTACCTGATCACTCTCATTACAGTGTGTATAGTAACACCCATTGTTTCATGTTCTCTGTGTATATAAAATCTCCCCACTGTATTTTCCACTGCATGCATCCGATGAAGTGAGCTGTAGCTCATGAAAGCTTGTGCTCAAATAAATTTGTTAGTCTCTAAGGTGCCACAAGTACTCCTTTCTTTATATGAGTTATGTATCTGCTTGAATTCACAACCATTAGACAATACAGACATACCATTGTCAGAAGTGTTTCAGCTTAAGCATCACCATTGCTTTTAGCATTACATTGCAACATGTATAATTAAAACAAAACATATTTTAATGTCTGGAGCATAGGTTTACACAGTCATATTTTTTCTGTAACCTACCTGTCATGTAAGTCATAATATTTAACTCCCCAAACTACTGCAAAGCTGCACTAGATATTTGTCCTCTATACACTGCTTCAAAACATTTTTTAGCTCGCATTGGGATACCAATTGAATATATTCTTTTTGGAGGCAGCTGTGAAAACAGTATAGGAAAAGCTTTACTTTAAAAGCAGAAATTTAACAGAGTATTTTATCAGACTAATTTCTTTCTTTACTCAAACCAATGAGCCCAATGACCAATTGAGTCAGCAGCCAGTTTAACGGGTAAATTCTGTGATCCAGAAGCAGTCCTTTAGATCCAGTCTTTACTATATGTTAAAATGACTTATTCCAAGGCCACAGTGATTTCTATGGTTAGAATGGTAATTTGTTTCAGCACAGAATGACTAGCAACTATTGTATAGTGTATGAGCAATGAAGGAAATAATAGAGAAACAGTCACACGGTCCATTTACTGCATGAGGTTCCATAAAGTCCATCTGATTATGTAAAAGTGGTTATTAGAAAAGGGCCTCAAATGACAGTCACAAGAGAGCTACAAATCCTCAAGCCATCTATTACCAAGTCATTTTATAGGAATTGTGGTTTCATGAGTATTGGACACTTCATTGGCATTGACTTCTAGACAACACTAAATGACAGTTTTACAGGCTAGATAGAAACTCTACAGTAGAAGTGCCAAACGTGTGTACTTTTATTTGAGAAATATTAAAAGTAAAAGGGGAATATAGTTAGTGATAACAATCAACCCCCCCTTTGGTTCTGCAGAATAGAAATATAAAGCCTCTGCAAATTTCATAGGGTATTATGAAGTTCTGAAGACAGATATGTTTTCTTGTAAGAACTGAATGCAGTAATTTATCAGCATAAAGCTTTAAGTTTTTGTGGATCCATGGCTTATCTCAAAAGAATATAACAAAAAAAAGTTATTCATGTCACGGGGCAATTTTAGAACAAGTACTTTGTGTCAGACTAAGACACAAAGGACTGAATTCTTTAAAGTTTGTTTGTTCATTATTTCATTCAATTTCAAGATCCCTTATCCTTACTGTGATCCACAGGATATCGAAGATCACAGAGAAGTCCCAGTGGTGCAGAAAGAAATCCTCTGGTGCTGGAAGGCTTTGAGGAAGTTCCTGTTATTAAGCAGCATGGATAGTTGATATCAGAGGGCGGAAGAGAGAGAGAGAGAGAGATGTCAGCACTCATGCTTTCTTCACTTTTACAGTATGTTAAGACTTTACTTCTTTCTCAAGATGACACACTGTGAATTAAATTTTCAAAAATGTACACCAAAGTTGTGTTTGGAAAGCAAAAACTGCAAGCACATTGCAGATTAAAACAAAATTGAAAGTTCTGTGCACAGTGGCCCATTTTGTGTGGGCAATTTGATCATGGTTTTGAAAATTTAGCTCCTGAAGTTATTTGACTTGCATACAGTCAAATACATATCAGATTTCCATACCGTCTTCTAGTGCTTTTGAGTATTTAACAGTAGAGTTACACACAGGGGGACCATTGACCAGCACTGGTGTTAGCATGACTTAGTTGAGAGAATATAAAGAATACCTACCAGGAATCTTTCCTTAGTCATACTTTGCTGCATGGTTATTTTCCCATCCTTTAATATCTACCTTAAAGACATGCATACCTAGTGCATGTTACTGAACCTTTTGGAAACAGTGAACATATAGGAATGATGGAAGCAGGAGGCGGCAGATATTTTGGTACTTAAAATAAGGCTAAGTGTTAGTTTGGTTGTGGTGATACATAGGCATTTTTGGGAAGGGGAAGAGAGGAGGCTGTATTTGTTTTCCATGAAACAGATCACTTATCCATACTTTAATTAGAAAATGCCAGCCCATGGAATTATACCATTTTCCTGAGCATCAGTATTCCTGGTGACTATGATACCAGAAGAAGCCAGTAGTTCAAAAAACATTTAACTGCTTGTCCACTTAATCTACTTTTACCTAACTTTGTAGCCTAGCCTTAAAGTTTAAGAATGAACAAAACAAAATGAACTCCAGTCTCTCTCAATATCTACATTCATGCTGCTTCAGAACGGGCTTGAAATCTTTAAATAATTGATTTTGTTTTTGTATTACAGCAAGCATCATCATTAAAGTCATAAAAGCCTTGGCAATGATCAGTTAGATTATTGTCTCTGAAATAAGTCTGTAAATCTTCTCCAAAAGATGAAACATTAATATGCAGCATCTTTTGATAGACAGTCATTTAAAAAGTCATCTTTTCAATACTTTCAGTACATGAAATAAATCTTAGTCCATTTATTTTTGTTAAAGTATTAACAGAGTGCTATAGGTGTAGAATAACTTTTTAATATATTGTGGTGCTGAATAGAACCTCCCTCAAAATCTCAGTTTAGCTAAAGTTGGGTAGGGCATCATCTTAATAGGTTACCTAGCACCTCCCTCCCTCTCTTAGCTCTTGAAGTTATTTGACTCCTTACTTGCATACAGTCAAATACATATCATTGTGTGTAGCTGATTGGTTACTGACTATCTGCTCCCCATTGGAGGCAAGAATGTTACTTCAGAACCAAGATAAGAGACAGGTGACCAGCGACCTGATTTCCTTTGGAAGGGAATGGTGTCACTCCAAAACAAAAACTGGAAATTGGCTGGAGACCACTGGGTCTGGGACAATCTGCTGGCAGAGGTGGTAGCTAGAGAGAAGCCGTAGGTATAACAAGATCCAACGTCAGGAAGATGAAGCTAGACAAATTCAGACTGGAATAAGGAGTAAATGTTTAGCGGTAAGGGTAACTAATCATTGGAACAACCTACCGAGGGCTATGATGGAGTCTATCTCACTAATGATTTTAAAATCAAGACTTAAATCAAAACTGAGTGCTTTTCTAAAGGATATGCTCTAGTTCAGGGGTTCCCAAACTGTGATACGCTTACCCATGGGAATATACAAACCATCCCCTGGGGATATGTGGGAGAAATTGTGTAATGGTGGATTTAATTAATTAATTAATTAATGCATTTTCATAATAGGCTACTCAGACAAAGCTTTAAAACTCAGTGGGAATTTGTTATATAAAATACAGTAATTAATTTACTTCAAGATGTACCAATGAGAACACAGAGACACTGACATATAGAGCCCTCACTCCAATCGTTGTACAGCGCTTATTCAGTTGCCCAGCAACTGTCCAGCCTAACTGAGCTCAGCACTTAAGGGTGATATTTTTCAGTTGTCTGTGTCGCACTATAACTAAATCTGTATGTAACAGTGAAATATGGACAGATGGCTAAAGACAGGTAGTGTTAAGAAGAACACACAAAGTATCAGTCATGATGAGAAGGGGAGGGGAAGGCAGGTAGATCTTGAAGTGGGTTAGCAACAAGCAAAGTTTGGGAACCTCTGCTCTAATTCAAACAGAAGTTAATTCAGGGAAGTCCTCTGTTGTGCAGGAGGTTTGATTAGACGTCAGTGGTCCCTTCTGGCCTTATCTATTAATCCAAGCTACTGCAGCTGTGCTGCAAGAGAAGGAGCAGAGAACAGCGCAGTTAGGAGCAGCAGTGGAGGTGTTGTCCCAAAAGGGTAGAAAGCCGCATAACTGGGAGCTACAGCTGAAGTACCAGCCCATGAAGAAGTGGGATGCAGCCAGGAACCTGAGATCAACCCAGCAACAAAAGGACCAGAGCCAGCTTATTCAGCAGGAAAAAAGATTCATCACCCTCAGCTCACATCACACCTCAGAATCAGAGACTGCAACAAAGGAGCTGGAACACACCTTAGACCAGAACTGAGGCACTGGGAGTTAGGAAGTACAGACTCCTAACTGAGTTAGAGAACATTAATATGTATATTCAGACATTGGGAATGGGCAGGGACAGGGAACATAGTACTAGTGCTTAGGGAAGCATTTGTGTAACTCCCATTGGGGTCTCCCACCCCTGATACTGACTAAGGACTTGCCTCTACTTAGGTAAAGATACTTATTGCTGAGAGCAGTGTCCATTCCTGAGGCTAACTCCTGCCTCTCCAAGGAGGGCTGGTGCTTAACGAAGGGCAAGAGATTGACTGGAATGTTAAAATTGGCATTGCCTCAGTAGCAGACCAGAGAGTCACAATTTCACCTTTTCTGTACAGGTGGGAGAGAAGAGGTAAGGATGAATTACTTCTCCCCTTTAGTGGATCAGGTTACCCTCCCCCACCACCCCTGCTGTGCCCCTGGCAGGCTACTCCTGCCCACTTCCATCTACAGGGGCAGTACTGGACAAGCAGTCTTTGTTCCCCTCCCTGTGGCCAGAGTTTCAATATGACTAGAGACTCAAAGCAGGACTGAGCAGAAAACAAAGAGGCACTTATTCCCCTGAACAGCCATAGTGATGTAATCTCTAGTCCATAGTGACTTCTCCCAATCAAAGCACTTGGGGTGCTAGACAAACTTCTACAACACAATTCATTCACAAACTTCCCCCTGCCTCCCCCTTGGTATGTGGTAATGGAAGCTTGTGATTATATTGAACTGGTAAGCAGAGCGCAACCTTAAGTGTGCTCCTCATATTTATGCCAAAGATTTTGAGTTATAGCCATTAACGCTAATTTGAGCTTCAGAATTGTTATAGATGGTTTTAAATTATTTTATACATTTCTATTGTGAAATCAATTTGTCCTACACCCAACATTTCAAACTCTCATCAATGTACCTGGTCAAAAACCTTTTCAGCATCAAGTGATCAATGTTTTCTTCCTTTTCTGACTCTATTTCTGTAACATTATTTAAAAAGCCTTCTAAAATTGTCAGAACCCATTCTATTTGTGATCAAACCTCTCTAACCTTCATCTATTATATTCTGCGTTAATTATTACAAACTTTTTGCAATTTTTAAAACAATATTTTAAAATCAATAATCAGTAGTAGATTTGACTGTATGCAGCAAATTGTGTTTCTTCTATGGCTTACTTTGGGATCATTAAACTCCATGTATTGGACACATTATTGTATAGTATAAAAGAATGACTTACATAGCAGTAATGATTTTTGAAAAATTCTGAATAACCTCTAAAGCAGTCCAAAGTTAAATGAAGCTCAGTACTTCTGAATTTTCAATAAGCAGTGGCATAGAAGAAGAAAAGACCTCTTTGTAATGATGTCCCCTATAAACCAGTTTAAATGTACATTATCCAGAACTTCATAGGCTTCTAGGACATGGAAGCAAGAGACCAGAGACTACAATGGGGTCCACAGGACATGATATACAGTTTTGTATAACCAGTATAAAGATACTGCTTTACCCAATTTTTTAGAAAAAGATATCACTGAAAGGGTTACTATATATATGAATGACTCTGGAAAGAGGACAGAACTGTGAGGGATGCTATATTTAAAACCCATGGGTAGTTATACACAATTGTTCCTAGCATGAACTGGTTCCTGTTTTCTGGATGTGACTTGAACCAGATACACCAGCTAGAATCCAAAACAATTAGTGATGGTCAGCTGTATCAAAAGCGGCAGACGGTTTCAGTGTTGTATAACCAAAATTTCCACAAACTGACAACAAACAAAAACCACTATGTGAGATCTTTCATGTGTCTCTAACTACAAGACGTTAGCCCAGGGTGATACTCACCTTGGTTGTAAGTGACATCCAAATGAACCTGAAAGTCAATACCTTCCACTTTCTTAATCACCTTCCTAAAAAGGGGAAGGTCCTAAATAGGGGAGTAGTTGGCAAAGATTCCAGTGTCAAAATATGATTTCTTAAAGAAGAGGCAGATGCCCATGTTTGAAAACACTCAGTAACTTCCCCTCTCATGGTTAATAGAGCTGGTTGGAATTTTTTGACAAACCACATTTTTGGTCAAAATGCTGATTCATTGAAACCTGCTGTGGGAAAGGGTCAGTTTTGATGAATTTCTTGTTTCAAATTTTTTTGGAAATAAAGGTTCCAAAATTGTCAAAATGTCCCATTTTGACACTCTCACAATAAAATAATTCTTTTTTCCCTTTTGAAGCTACTTGTCATTTCCAAATTCAAGCTAATTATAAAAAGAAAAGGAGTACTTGTGGCACCTTAGAGACTAACCAATTTATTTGAGCATAAGCTCACGAAAGCTTATGCTCAAATAAATTGGTTAGTCTCTAAGGTGCCACAAGTATTCCTTTTCTTTTTGAGAATACAGACTAACACGGCTGTTACTCTGAAAGCTAATTATACCTCTCTTTGCTAGATTGAAGAGCCAATTAAATATTTGTTCCCTGTGTAAATACTTACAGACTGTAATCTAGTCACCCTTTAAGATTCCCTTTTGAAAAACTCAATAAATTAAGCTTCTTAAATCTATAGAACATGTTTTCTAAGCCTTTAATCATTCTTGTGGCTCTTCTCTGCACCCTCTCAAATTTTTCAGCATCATTTTTGAATTGTGGACACAAGAACCAGACACAGTATTTCAGTAATGGTCACACTAGTGCCAAATACAGAGGTAAAACAGCCTCTCTCCTCCTTGAGTTTCTTCTTTTCATGCATCCAAGGATCATAGTAGTCCTTTTGGCCACAATCTCACACTGGAAGCTCATGTTCAGCTGATTTTCCAACATGACCCCACAAATATTTTTCAGAGTCTGCTTCCCAGGATAGAGTTCCTGATCCTGTAAGTATGGTCTACGTTCTTTCTTCCTAGATATGTACATTTACATTTAGCCATATTAAAATGCATATTGTTTGCTTGTATCCCGTTTACAAGTAATCCAGATTTCTATCAGTGACCTGTCATCTTCATTGTTTACCCCCTCCCAGTTTTATTTCATTTGCAAACTTTATCAGTAAGGATCAGATTATCAATACAAATGTTAAATAGCAGGGCCAAGAACCAATCTCTGTGGGATCCCACTAAAAATACACCCATTAAATGAGAATTCCCCATTTACAATTACATTTTGAGACCTATCAGTTAGCCAGATTTTAATCCAATGTGCCATGTTCATTTTATATCTTTCTAGGTTTTTAATCAAGATGTCATGTGGTGCCAAATCAAATACCTTACAGAATGCTAAATATACTAAATCAACACTATTACCATTATCAACCAAATTTGTAATCTCATGAAAAAATATCAAGTTCGTTTGACAGAATCTATTTTCCATAAACCCATGTTGACTGGCATTCATTATATTACCTTTAATTTTTTATTAACCAAGTTCCATATCAGTGCTCCATTATCCCTCCTGGGTCAAAGCAAAACTGGCAGGATTACAATTACCCTGGACATCCTGTTTATCCTTTACAAATATTATACAACATTAGCTTTCTTCAAGTCTTCTGGAACTTCCAGAGTGTTCCAAGATGTATTGAAAATCAACATCAACAGTCCAGTGAGCACCTCATTCAGCTCTTTTGGAAACTCTTAGATGCAAATTATCCAGACCTGCTGATCTAAAAATGTCTAAGTTTTAGTTGGTGCTGTTTAACTTCCTCCTGAAATACTAGTGGAATGGAAAGAGCGTTGTTATATGATACGACTACATCACCTGTTTTCCTCCCCAAATACAGAACAGAAATATTTATTGAAAACTTCTGCCTTTGGTGCATTACTATGGATAATTCTATCATTTTCATCTAGTAATGGACTGATACCATTTAAAAAGGTTAAAAATCTAAATAAAACATATGAATCGATCCAAACCTAATTTATTACTTGGATTATTGGTTCATGAACATTTTGGAGATTTTAAAATTTCATCCTGATTTGGGATGCATTTTTTTTTTCAAAATTTTGACATTCCTCCCACTCAGATCTAGTAGATAGTTCCCCAATAAAACACCACTCCCACATTACTTACTTTAAACAGCCAGGTGACAAGATTCAGAACTGCAGTCAGTGGTACCAAAGGAATCCAGAAAACCAGACATTCATGTCAGAAACCACAGAAAACCTAAGCAAAGGCAAACAGTCCATTGAGACCCTGAAGTTCTGATAATTCAAAGCCCAGAGAGACCAGCCCAGAGTCTCTCAATCTTACTGGTGATGAATTCAACAAATTTATCAGAGCAGCACACTGAAGGAACTAATAACATGGAAAGGCAGTCTGGATTAATCAGACTAAGCATTACAGTTAAAAGTACAGATTGACAACTCTTCGTAATGTCTAAGACTGAAGACACATCTTTTCTATTTGATCACACATAATGCTTATACAGAAGGAGATTAAATTATATGTGACATCACCTATAATTTCTAATTTACAATCTATCTAGTCCAACTCCTGAAAATCTTCTATCAACCACAGTGATCTAGCTCTGGGCAATTGGCAAAGGAAAGAACCAATACACAGCGAGAAGCCAAGGAATCATAAGTCATTTTAAACTTCAGTTTGTGTGATGGGCGACATCCTGTCTAGAAATGGAGCCCAGATAAAATTCATCACTTTTCAGTAGACTACCGGAATGGTAGTATTGACAAGACCCCTCAGTCTCTGGAACCAGAGAGAAATAAATCAGAATTGGCACTAATATGGTAGAGGAATAACTCCTTTTCTGAAACATGTAATGTGATGGTCAAACTACCTACTAGGCATGACCCAACCACAAGAAATATTCAGCCAATGTTAAGCCTAAAGTCAGCACTTTTGTGAAACCCATGGGTGTAACTCAGATTTCATTGTTCTCAGGAAGTCAGACGACTGCCCATTCAAGCTTGTGTCTGCAGGCACATGGAAATCCCCAAAGAAAATAGTATTCCTGGAACAAGTTCAGATAACACATCCTAAAATGTCATAAATAACCCATTGGTTTGTAAACAGTAAACAAATATTTTGGAAATGAAAACTAGTGACTGATTATGACCATATTCCCTGACAGGTTACCCCATCAGCATAGGTTAACTCCTTATGCTCAATTTGAAGAAGAAAAAAATCCCTGAGCTGTAGCAGGGACATTTCATTTTAATTAATGCTTAGTAATTGTAGCACATTTCTTTGCTCTGTTTGGTAGCGTTATAAGCTATCCTGCAGGACAGAAAATAATGAGGGTAAAGGTTAAATGTCATGAAAGTAAAAATAGAAATAATTTTCGTGTTGCCGGGCATATTGAAAGGGTTGCTCAACAATATTGTGAGTAAAATTTCATTTTTAAGGTTAATATTAAGGACCAGAAAACAAAAGTTGAGAAAAAATAACTTTCATCCATCTAGAAATTCAGATTAGTGAATATTGTTATTGCGGGAATGCTGCTATAAGCTGAGTTGAACACATGACTTTATGAGTTAAGCGGGTGAACTGCAGAGGACACCAACTTAGGCCAAGGTTTTCAAAAATGGTTAGCACCCTTCAGGGACAGATGCACTGATTATTAAGGAAAATGCAGTAAGGTAACATTGAAATAGCAATTCAATAAAAGAAGAGAACTCTAACAGCAGGCAGTGTGATTGGCAGGTGGAGGTGGAAAGTGACACACCTTTTATCAAGTTTCAGAGTAGTAGCCGTGTTAGTCTGTAACCGCAAAAAAAAAAAGAAAAAGAAGGACTTGTGGCACCTTAGAGACTAACAAATTTATCTGAGCATAAGCTTTTGTGAGTTACAGCTCACTTCATCGGATGCTTTCACAAAACTTTTTATCAGGTCCACGTTATCTTATCAAAAACATCTGGTCACAATGACATGTTCTCTTCTTGTCACACACGGCTACCTTTGTAATATTTCAACAGCAGCACTGGCTCCAGTTCTTTTTGCCTTTTATGAGGTTCTGTTTTTTTTTATTTCTAACTCCTGGCCCAAATACAATTTGGGGTTTCATATGTCCTTGACCAAGAGTCATGAAAAGAATTGTTACACTACTAAATCTGCTCAGTGAGATGTCTGTTATCATGATCAGATGTCAGCAAAGAAATCTTGCATGGCAGGATGATGCAATAGGTAGGATCTGCCACAGACAGACAGCTTCACATATTCCAGTCACACATAATTCTAACTTTACTGAGAACAAAATATGCCCCCCTCATGTGCACACACACTTTGACCCAGCAAAAGCCATGACAGGTTCCTATCCCCTCTGAGCTTCTTGTTAACTCTAGACAATTCTACCTTAAAAACTTTATCATCATACACTCCTCCCCAGTGAAATACTCTGAGTAAAAGACAAAAAAAAAATGCAAACGGTCTCTCTTTCTGTGGATGACTTACTCACAGAAAGTTTACAGTCCATTATGGAAAAATGTCTTGTTCCTGAGTCACCAAATTCCTCATGAAAAAAGAAAAGGAGTACTTGTGGCACCTTAGAGACTAACAAATTTATCTGAGCACAAGCTTTCGTGAGCTACAGCTAACTTCATCAGATGAATGCAGTGGAAAATACAGTGCGGAGATTTATATACACAGAGAACATGAAACAATGGGTGTACCATATGTCATAAATATAAAGGGAAGGGTAAACCCCTTTGAAATCCCTCCTGGCCAGGGGAAAGCTCCTCTCACCTGTAAAGGGTTAAGAAGCTAAAGGTAACCTCGCTGGCACCTGACCAAAATGACCAATGAGGAGACAAGATACTTTCAAAAGCTGGGAGGAGGGAGAGAAACAAAGGGTCTGTGTTTGTCTGTATGCTGGGTCTTTGCCGGGGATAGACCAGGAATGGAGTCTTAGAACTTTTAGTAAGTAATCTAGCTAGGTATGTGTTAGATTATGATTTCTTTAAATGGCTGAGAAAAGAATTGTGCTGAATAGAATAATTATTTCTGTCTGTGTATCTTTTTTGTAACTTAAGGTTTTGCCTAGAGGGGTTCTTTATGTTTTTGTATCTAATTACCCTGTAAGATATCTACCATCCTGATTTTACAGGGGGGTTTTCTTTATTTCTATTTACTTCTATTTTTTATTAAAAGTCTTCTTGTAAAAAACTGAATGCTTTTTCATTGTTCTCAGATCCAAGGGTTTGGGTCTGTGGTCACCTATGCAAATTGGTGAGGCTTTTTATCCAACATTTCCCAGGAAAGGGGGGGTGCAAGTGTTGGGAGGATTGTTCATTGTTCTTAAGATCCAAGGGTCTGGGTCTGTAGTCACCTAGGCAAATTGGTGAGGCTTTTTACCAAACCTTGTCCAGGAAGTGGGGTGCAAGGTTTTGGGAAGTATTTTTGGGGGGAAGGACGCGTCCAAACAGCTCTTCCCCAGTAACCAGTATTAGTTTGGTGGTGGTAGCGGCCAGTCCAAGGACAACGGGTGGAATATTTTGTACCTTGGGGAAGTTTTGACCTAAGCTGGTAAAGATAAGCTTAGGAGGTTTTTCACGCAGGTCCCCACATCTGTACCCTAGAGTTCAGAGTGGGGGAGGAACCTTGACACCATAGACACTGTAACAAGAGTGATCAGGTAAGGTGAGCTATTACCAGCAGGAGAGCTTTTGTAGTGATAATCAAGGTGGGCCATTTCCAGCAGTTGACAAGAACATGTGAGGAACGGAGGAGGGCAGGGGATAAACATGGGGAAATAGTTTTATTTTGTGTAATGCCACATCCACTCCCAGTCTTTATTCAAGCCTAAGTTAATTGTATCCAGTTTGCAAATTAATTCCAATTCAGCAGTCTCTTGTTGGAATCTGTTTTTGAAGTTTTTTTGTTGAAGAATTGCCACTTTTAGGTCTGTAATTGAGTGACCAAAGAGATTGAAGTGTTCTCCGACTGGTTTTTGAATGTTATAATTCTTGATGTCTGATTTGTTTCCATTTATTCTTTTATGTAGAGACTGTCTAGTTTGGCCAATGTACATGGCAGAGTGATTCCTAGTGATTATCTTGTCACATGTCAAATCTCAAAGCCTTTGTGTGGCCTTGATGGGATACAACCCTTCATCTTCAGGAGAAAGGTGGCAATACTTTTACAGACAGCCCAAGGCAACTCCTCAGAGAGAATCTGATAGTCATTGCTTCTATAGAGCAGTGTGTCCCGCCCAACCAAAAATAGCCAGAGTCTGCACCTCCTCTGATTCAAGCGTACAGGAGTGTCGGACAGTCACTGTTGGATAGGACATGTATCACCCTGGACCTAAAACAATTCAGTGTTCCATTAAAAATTAATTCCAGCTTTGTAGTACCTTCTGTTACTGGGATCTCTTTGGAACAAGACAAAAGAATATTGAGATCTACCATAGCCATACCATAGATGTTCAATAATCAATCACATCACATCAGTAATCAATTCCCCACATCTATTGGCATCTGCTTGTAAGATGTAAATGTGCCCTCAAGACTCATGACAAAACAATAAGTTATGTCAGATGTGTTTGTCCTGTTGATATTCCAGTATATCAGATGTGTCAGTCCTGTCATACCTTTGACAACTCTTGACCCCAAATTGAGGAGGAAAAGCCATAAAAACAATTGCAATAAAGTTATCACCAAATAGAAATAGCAGCCCCGGTATCCATTAAGCAAAAGCAGGCCTTTGATTCACATTGAGCCATAAAACAAGCAGTTAGAATACTACTACATATGTAAAAAGAAAAGGAGTACTTGTGGCACCTTAGAGACTAACCAATTTATTTGAGCATAAATATCTTTCGTGAGCTATAGCTCACTTCATCGGACGCATACCGTGGAAACTGCAGCAGACATTATATACACACAGAGATCATGAAACAATACCTCCTCCTACCCCACTGTCCTGCTGGTAATAGCTTATTAAAGTGATCATCAAGTTGGGCCATTTCCAGCACAAATCCAGGTTTTCTCACCCTCAACACCCCCCCCCCCCCCCACACACACACAAACTCACTCTCCTGCTGGTAATAGCCCATCCAAAGTGACAACTCTCTTCACAATGTGCATGATAATCAAGGTGGGCCATTTCCTGCACAAATCCAGGTTCTCTCACCCCCTCACCCCCCTCCAAAAACTACTTATGTAGATTGCCTCATCTTTGTTCTACTTTGGGTGGGTCTCTATCCTTTGAGACTAGTCCAGAGCATTTTGTGCTGGCTTCTAGGCATTACTTCTAGCCTTGTGTCCCAATCATCCACCTATGTAACACAGGTCCTTTCTCTACCCTATTGGCAGTCCCCAAAATGGTAAGGAGCTGACATGGAGATAAAGAGTCTAAGAGACAGGCACATGCCCTGCCCCAGCACAATATTCACCTTGCTGTTAATCTTGCAAACTTCCTGTTACCTCTCACGCTTCCTACAAATGTTTGTTTTTCCTAAGCAAACAGTGGGCTCCACACTGTAAGCACTAAACAGTATTTTCTGGAGCAAACAGTTATCAATAAATTCCCCTCTTCCATACTGTTCAGATAGAAAAATATGCAAACAGCTATGGAAATAATCACCTTTTGGAAATAAAACATATCTCTGCACCGAAGGCAATGCAAGCTCAATGAAACAGTTATTGCAAACACAAAGCATGTATATGCTTTAACTACCAGAATGGAGTTATATCCACACATACAACAAATAAAGTGTTTTGAAAATAAAAAAAGATCAATTAAACAATTTATCAAGGAGAAGCATCACTTTTTTTATTTAAATAGTGTTTTCCGTCATCTTCAAGTGACATCCCTGCTACAGAATTTGTCAACCACCACGTTCTATCTTTTGAGACAGATTTGTAAAACTTCCACTCTCCTTTGCATACTGGTCCATTTGACAGCATTTCTGACATAACTGGCTCTCTGTCTTCTTCTTCCTGGTTTTCTGTGACCCTGCCTACTAGTAGGAGTGCTGGAAGCAAAGTGCTCTGTGATTAGTGAGCTGTGTCCATAAAAAAAGTATCATGCTTTTACCTTGGGACCCAAGTAATTGTGCTCTTTTTAAATTCATCCCTCTCTTCAACCCTTCATTCACAGTTTTGGTTACCCAGCTAATTTTCAAGATTCTCCTAAAACACCAAAATTGAAGTGCTCTGAGTATTGTGCCCACATATATATAGATATAGGTCAGCCAGCAGACCTAAAATGATTTGTTCATCCTGTTGGTATACAGTAGATTCCAATAAGGAGATACGACAATACCTTGACTCAAGCACTTATGCCAAAGTCATTCTTGCACATCAAGTGCAAACATCTGTATGGATGTTATAAGTAACAATCATACTTATAAAGAGGGATTGCAAAGTAGTTTAGTGCCAGCATCTTATTTACTGCTGCTGTGCACCTACCCTTCCACATGGGAAGGGAAGGGCAATGGGTTGGTATTTCCACATCATTGAGCAGCCATTGAATCTCAGACCCAATCTGGATAGTGAGTCAGAGTAGGATTGTCAGCCACCTCATATTTTTCATGGCTTTCCTCATTTCTGGAACAACTCCCTTGTCCAAGAGTGACCCTAATTAATAGGAAGCTCGTTTCATCCCTGGCCTCCACTTTTGAAAAAGTAACAAATTAATAAGTTACGGCTTTAACAGAGCTGGTTCAATGGTATTCATCATGTTCAAAATCCAATAAATGTTGCCCTTTATTTTTGCTTGTTTGCTTTACAAAAACTATTTTTGCTAGTTTGCAAACTAGTCCAAGTTCAATGAATTATGTGAATATATTCAGGTGGACAAATTAACAATTATTAGCCTATAGATCAGCCTATAGTGTTCAGGATCCAGAATTAGTCAGTGAAATCACATTGTTTTTTTCCTGGTCCAGTTTGAATGACCTGTTAAAAACAAGAAGCATTCCATAAAACAGCTCACTGGGGTCTTTGATTCTCAGCAGGAGAGGAGAGCTGCCAGGAAATAAGCTTCAGAGTAACAGCCATGTTAGTCTGTCTTTGCAAAAAGAAAAGGAGTACTTGTGGCACCTTAGAGACTAACCAATTTATTTGAGCATGAGCTTTCGTGAGCTACAGCTCACTTCATCGGATGCATACCGTGGAAACTGCAGTAGACATTATATACACACAGAGACCATGAAACAATACTCCCTCCCACACCACTTACCAGCAGGACAGTGGGGTGGGAGGGGGTATTGTTTCATGGTCTCTGTGTGTATATAATGTCTACTGCAGTTTCCACAATATGCATCAGATGAAGTGAGCTGTAGCTCACGAAAGCTCATGCTCAAATAAATTGGTTAGTCTCTAAGGTGCCACAAGTACTCCTTTTCTTTCAGGAAATAAGCAAGACCCAAGTAAGTGTCAATCAGGACAATTTCATTCACTACTGCTGTGCACAAGAAAAAGCATAATTTTTTTTAGCTATTTGTTATATGTGAACTCCATAATTTCAAAATATTTCCTGACTGAGGGACAGAAAAAGAAATATACTTTAATTAATTAATTTTCCACTCAAATCATGACAGGGTCACTCTTCACACATTCCTAATTCACCTGCAAGTAGATTTTCATTCATATCCTTGTCTTCTGGGATGCCATCTCTAAGCATTACTAACTCCTTCCTCAACTATATGTTACTCATATCTCCTGTTTTCAACCATAGTGCTCCTGCTACACTGAAGCATTTCTGCACACACAGAGGTAGGAGGCAGCATTTGCCCTATAGTAAATTCTATTAAATAAGCTCTCTTCAATTGACATTTTTTGCAATTTATTTAAATATTGACACATTATTGAAGAGATCAGTTCTGACCATCTCTTACCACAACAATGGGAGAAAGCAAAATGATTTAAAAATCTAAAGGAGACAGTAAGCAATATAAACCTAGTTAACCTACTCATTGAATGATGGACAGCCACAGTATTGCATCTGAAAAATGCTGATCATAAATGGCTATATAACAGAGAAAATGACATTTATTAAATCAGTGGTGCACCACTGAAGTAGCTCAGTGCTTGATTGGACAGTCTTTGGCACTCAGAGAGTTAACATGCAGTCTGAAACTGTTATAATTTTTCAAATAAAAATTAAAAGTTGGTCAGACTTTAACGACCTTTTCCAAGTAATTCTTGTTCAACCAACTTTTGTTCTAACCATTAGACTCATTAACTGACACAAATCTTGAAAAGCTTCCAGGTAGCTCTCGAATACTAATTTAAAGTAAAGCTAAAATCCATTGGATCAAGCCAGTGACAAATTCAACACGGATTGTCAGCTGCGATATTTCTAGAGTAAGATGAGTTCAAGGTCTTGCAAACTATTAGAACTAAAGTATAACACAAAAAATAATAAATTAAGACCCATTAACGCTATGGTATGATTATATAAAAGCAATCATAGCATAACACAAAGATATGCTATTATTAATTAGAACACAGCATAGATTTTCATGAACTCGTACATAATAGCAAATTAGACCGCCTGTGTGTATTTTATATCATTTTATTAGGATGAGTTTTATTCTATGTTAAAGGTTAATGGCACTTATTACTGCCTTCACCACCTGAGTTTATTGAAAGCCTTAGGACATACAATTCAGCAAAAACTGGTTTTAGGGGAAAGAAGCTTCAACAATGTTAAATGGTAACAAAGGAAAAACACACAGAACAAATGGACTTTTTCAATAACAAAATGTCAGTGCAAATAGAGGCAACAGCTAGAAACTGTAACACCCGCAGAGCACACTGCATTCACAAATAACCTCCACAAACATACATGGCCAAGTCTTGCCAATTCTCTAGGGTCTTGTGATAATTGGTATTTTTCTTAAAGCCCCTGCTTCTGGAGTCAAGTGAGCATATTGAAATCTCAGGTTTAATTTTTAAAAAGTAGGTCTCTAGCTCTGACAGATGTAGAAGAAACCATGTAATTGTGACCCAACAGCACCCCAAAGGCTCAGAAAGTGGAAGGCAAATAAAAACATTTTTTAAAAACACAAACTCAAGATTTTTGGAGTCCTGACTCATGATTGTTTAACATTTGGGGTTAGCAGTAATGCAGGTCTGTCAAGCACTTTGTATTGTGTGGCACATGTTGGTCCACTGTTTCTCTGACTCAGACATTGAGCCATAGAAACTACATTTTGTAACAGGACTCCTTTTCCTCTTAAAAGAGCAAGCAGAGGCCTCAAAGGGAGGGAGCCAAGTGGCCTAGGAAAAGACAAAAAGCACAATGGGATCCAATGGCTGGGAGGTGAAGCTACACAAAAATCGGATTCGAGATCAAATGCAGTTTTTTAAAAGTGAGAGTAATTAACCATTTCAACAATTTATCTAGGGATGTGATGGATTATTTGTCACTTGAATGCTTTAAATGAAGACTGGGTGTCCTTCACATAGTTATGCTCCAGCTTAACTGGAAGTTATGGGCTTCATGCCCAAACATAAATCCCATGGGTTGTGTTATCCAGGTGTCAGACAAACTAGATGATCAGAATTCTTCCTTGTGGCCTTAAAATCTATAGATCCTTCCTATTTTCAAAGAGAGAAGGAGTAAAGAGAGAGGAATGTGTGTGTAGAGCCCATACAGTTTCCACAGAAGGCAAGCTGGGATCAGGGCAGTGTCTAAGTTGCTGCTCTTTTCCCAAGTTGGGAAGGAGGAAAGGAGCAGCAGCACGTGGATTACTCCTTTTCCCTCCCATCTTGTGAAATATGTAGCTGTTCTAGAGCTGGGAAAATAACAGATTTTTATGGTTTGCTGGCAGTCTGGTCGGGGTGGTGGGGGGGAGGAACCTGAACCCAAACTGAAAATTCTGAAATTCTTTGGCAAATCAGCTAAGATTTTGTCACGGATATTTTTAGTAAAAGTCACCGACAGGTCATGGGCAATAAAGAAACATTCATGACCTGTCAGTGACTTTTACTAAAAATATCTGTGACAAAATGGGGGGCTCAGCTGTGGGATCCTCACACCACCTGCCTCAGAGTTCTTGGGGTTTCCAGGCAACCAGAAGCTGCACAGTACTGCCACTGCCCACAGTGGCTTGGAGCTCCTGGGGGTCCCAGTGACCCGCGATGACTTGGATCTCCAGGAGGGGCCCTGCTCTCTCAGGCAGTGGGGCTCCCTGCAGCTTCTGGCAGCTGTGCGAGGCAGGGGGACCCTGCAGTTCACAGCCCCTGTGGGCTGAAGTCACGGAGGTCTCTGGAAGTCATGGATTCCATGATTTCTGCAACCCCCATGATAAAAAGAGAGAGAATGAATCTATAGACTGATGGATAAGGCACTCCCCTGCCCCTGCATGCTGAGACAACCACTCCTCCCCTCAAGAATATCCCATAGTAAATAAACTATTCACCAAAATATTTCACCCACTTCAAAACTATTCTACTCTCATTCCTCTCCCCCATTTTCTCTCCTCAGCTAGTGGCTCTTGGGACACTTAGGGACTCTTATGAGGAGGAGTAGTGAAGGAGGAGAGAAGCAGAGGGCGCAACTGCAGCTGGGAATTCAAAGGCTTTCTGCACAACAGGAAGGTGGTGGAAACAGCAACAAAGCAACTCAGTAAAGGTAAGGGTGCTTTATACTTCATCATCCTTCACAATGGTGCATTTTCATGATCCTCATGTGGAGGAAAGGAAGAGGCAAGCCTTCCCATTGAAGATACAATCTAGCTCTAATTAGCAGAAGATTTATGAAATCTGGATTATCATTAGCCTCCAGAGTAGCTGACCCTTTCCCCAGACTCTATTTTGAACTTCTCATTATCCATATTTTATGGTTTAAAGATAACTCTTCTGAGGAATCAGATTACACACTGAACAATAAAAAGTGATCTAATTAAAGTCACTAAATAAGACTTAATGATTTATATCAAATTGTCATTAATTAGAAAACAAAAAAGGAATGTAACTGTGCGGGACCGACTCATCCAAATACAACTTTAACAGCTGAGTACTTCAGGAAATGAGCTTTAAAAAAAAATATTCTAACAAAAATAGAGCAGCTTATAATAGTTCTTAGCATAAAACATTCTTATATTTTACCAGTGTCTTCATATTCAATAGTCTAACTAAACCAAGCAAAACAACTGTATGCAAATGCTTTTGTTCTATTAAATAAATAGAGATTATTTTGTATAGAATTTGACATACAAGATTTAACTTAAGCTATGGTAGAAATTTAACAATTTACAAATCAGTAAATTGTTACCCTGTCACTGGACCTTATTAAACCAATTCAGAAAAAAAAAAGTGTCCACAATTCTTAACAACTTCTTCCAAGTTAATTAACAGAAAAATATGTTGCTATCACCAAATCAGTGTCGTTCCAAAATATTCTGTGCAGATGTTATTTGCCTGTTAGCCAGACAACTTAATGTTAAGTAAACTTAATGTTCTGTTTCTCCGAAATACTAAACAATAAAGACTGTAGCTCTTTCAGTCTTCTTTGTTTCAAATTATTGCATGGGCAGGGTCAAAGTTACAGTTATTTTCCTTTTTAGAGTCCTTGATGGAATTGTGCAGATGGCAATTAAGGGTCAGATGGCAAACAGAGTCTGATATTTTATTTGTGTACCTAACAAACAAATCACAGAGAACGACATTGTCTCTAATTCCCTCTGGCCTTTCAAATACAATGCTTTTCAAACACATCTAGATGCAATGCAAGCCAATGGGTTCAGCAGGTCTGACTCATACAGAGGTGGAAGACTCTACACAGCTAGCTCCCCACTCCCTACCCGTGTGTTTAAGTGACTTCCCTTTCATGTTTATCTCTTCACCTAGATATACTAAAGCATCATATCCTGCATCTTTGAGGCTCTGGATGGGGTGGAACAAATTGCTGATGATTCTAGGTGAAAGTGATTAATAATACATTAAGAGACTGAAATGTTCTTTGGTGTGCCAAGGAAAAGAATACAATATTGAACAAAATGGGATGTAGGTGGTGTATCTGCCCTCAAGCTTTTTTGGAACTTGAAATAAGTACATGATTTTTTCCCTGCTAGATTAGATTTTTGTATAATTGATATGCTGCTTTAGTACAATTATTTTATCAATATATCATTGTGATCTTATGTGGCCAGATGATTTTAGTAGTCAGGGAAAGCAACAAAGCGTGTAGAGACAATAGGTCCAAATTCTCCAGTGCAAAATGAGTGTAAGTACCACTGTTCCTAATTGGTAGGGTTTCACACCCACTTTGCATAGGTGTAAGTGTTCAAACAAGGTTCACACGATGGAGAACCACAGCCATGATTCTAACCATAGTTAAGTTATGGTCTGAGGTTGAAGTTTCTATTATTACAACCTCAATTTTAATCACTGCCCTTGCTTTCATAGAATCATAGAAGATTAGGGTTGGAAGAGACCTCAGGCAGTCATCTAGTCCAACCCCCTGCTCAAAGCAGGACCAACCCCAACTAAATCATCCCAGCCAGGGCTTTGTAACCAATACATGAATGACTGTAGCTGCAGGTTTCAGAGTAACAGCCGTGTTAGTCTGTATTCGCAAAAAGAAAATGAGTACTTGTGGCACCTTAGAGACTAACCAATTTATTTGAGCATAAGCTTTCGTGAGCTACAGCTCACTTGATCGGATGCATACTGTGGAAAGTATAGAAGATCTTTTTATACACACAAAGCATGAAAAAATGGGTGTTTACCACTACAAAAGGTTTTCTCTCCCCCCACCCCACTCTCCTGCTGGTAATAGCTTATCTAAAGTGATCACTCTTCTTACAATGTGTATGATAATCAAGTTGGGCCATTTCCAGCACAAATCCAGGTTTTCTCCCCCCCACCACCACACAAACACCACTCTCCTGTTGGTAATAGCTTATCTAAAGTGATCACTCACCTTACAATGTGTATGATAATCACATCATGTAGCTGCAGTTTCACATACATACTTTTAGCTCAAAGAAGATTTTTTTTCTGAAAAGTTTTGGGCAATTTAAGAAAGGCATTGGTAGAAATGACAGACTAAATAGCCACATGTTTTACTTCTTAGACTTTTTTTTTTTTTTTTTTTTTTCCAACACAGGGACTAGGAAAAGGTAGAGTAGGAGCCCACGTCTCTGACTTTATGCCAGCTGAGAGCTCCTCCTACTGGAGGAATTCTCAGCTATTTTATCATATTCAGGTTTTTATGTCACATTCTTCACTGTAGTAATGTATCTCGTGAACCTTGTAACCAATACCTGTAATCCCTCATAACGCAAGCATGAGCCCAGATGTCCAGTACCTGCCCTCTTAATTTATGTATATTTAATTTTAAACATTAAGTTTAATAAAATTTTTAAATCTGAGCACCTTCCAGAAGTGCAGTGAGAAACATTACTAGCATGCGTTCTCTCTTTCAGACATGGCTTTTATCTAGACCCTTTGCACCTCCTGTGCAAACAGAATGGATCAGAGGAGCGAATCTGGCCCATCTTATTCTGTGAGTAGCACCACTGAATTAAATAGAGTGCTCAGCAGGAGTCAGGGTGGCAGAACTATTAAAAGCAGCTCCTGCACATGTATGAATTTACCAGGCCTGAGGAGCACTTTATAAAGTCCACATTGCTGCAGCAGTGCCATGCTTACAAAGTCATGGTTAAACAGTATGCTTCACAGCTTTAATGAGGCACAAAGACTTATGCTTTTCACATGTCCTCTGGGCAGATTTCCAGTGTGAGAGGAGCAGCAGGCAAGGAAACACATGAAGGCAAAGATATAGACTGGTGGCTGGAAGGGAAGCACCAGACATATTGGGATGTGGGGAAAACTTGGAAACAGATATCTTCACTGGGATCCATGCAAAATTTGCAAGTCTGTCTAGAATTTCCTAATATATGTGTTTTGTTGTTGGTTGGCTTTTTTGTGTGTGTGTTTAAACAAATTAATTTCCAGGGTAATGTTTAAGTTCTTCACAAAGAGCTATCATTTACTTCAGAGCTTTTTTCTTAAGTAAGTTGTAGTTATTCACAAGGTAAGCTCCATTTTAATAGTGTTTTTTCCTCTTTGTTTTGTTTTTGTGGAATTAGAATTTAACTTGATATTATCACTCTGGTAGAGGGGATTCTAGGTTCTATTTTTAAACTACTAATCAAATATAAAACATGTTGTATTCCCAATTGTATCAATTTAACCAAAGGTATGTGTGGAGATAACATGTAATAAGGACACTGACCTTAATAATCTAAATTGACTAAAAATGATAGAACTTGTTCTGCCTGAGGCACAGAAAGAGTCTTGTATTAATGTGAGTGTTACGAATTTTTTTTCCAGAAGGGAAAAGGCAAATGGGGAATATGAATGATGAACATACGAATCAGATTTCAAGAAGCAATTCATAGTTTAAGAAATGAAAACGCAGCAAACTCTTTTCTAGGTGCAAATTTTCAGAAATATAGTCATTCTTACTGCTGACAGTCTACTTTTTAATTATGTTCTCATCACTGGAAGAAGAGGATGGATAACTACTCAACTAACTGGTTTAAAAAGTCAGACAAATCTTCTAGTTTTCAAACCCTAATGTAGACCTCAACTTACAAACCTCTACCATACACAAATCTACATAGGACTGTATGTACATAAATCTACATAGGACTACAAGTAGCTGAAACTCTTGCCAGATTTTAGTTTTTGATATATTGCTGCTGACAACTTTTCTCAGATGCAAACAACAAGATTTTATTGTCTATAAGCACGGCTCAGTAAAAAAACATTTCCTGAGCCAAGGAATAATTTTATTTTTAAAGCTTTAACTGATAGTTTCAGTACTAGTGGCAGGACTCTCAGAGCAGTTTGTGGTGTACTCAGCAAGATGTCTTGTTTATCAGAGTTATAGGAGATGTTTATTGCTTCATACACTGTGAGGTCTTCTGGGATTCTTACTGAAATATATACCATTAAATCACCTTCAGCCAATTGCTGCATTCACAACTGTGGGGCATTTGCCAGAAGTTGAGACGTAGGTTGAATGTAATTTTAAATCATTGTGTTTTGAATCTGAATGTTTCCAACTAACATTAAAAAAAAAAGAAAAAAAAATAGTAAATTCTGAACTTCAAATTAAACAGTCAGTTTCCTAGCCATAAGTTATTTTTAAAATATGTAAACAGAAATTATTTCAAATCTACGCAGAATAAAATGAAGATTTGTATATAATGTTTATGGGTTTTATTAAATGACAAGCCGGGGGCAAAAATATGGTTCATTCTAAAATACACTTTCCTGATATGTTCTAGACATAATTGCATTTGGATTGGAATAAACTCAGAGATATATGTCTTCAGGGACTGAAGGCACGGATCATAGTAAGTGATAGTGCAAAACCCACACCATGCCAAGGGAGGCACTGTGTCTCAGAATACCTCTTGGAGATCCAGGGGCATAGATAATGCATGCCTATTGCAGGTGGTGCAATTAACATCCTTCGCTCCTACACAACTGGACAGTGCAGAGGGAGACAGAGGCATGGCTCCACCTCCTGCCTGTCCTCTTTTATTGTCCCATGGGAAATAGAAACAAAGCATATCTAGTAGTTTCTGTCTTGCCCTAATGTGGGCAGTGCAGGGGGAACAGGGTAGGCAAGGGGATCCCCACTCATGCACATCTTGAACTACCCACAAAAAGGCCAGACAGAATTTTAGTCTCGCCACTTGAGTGAGCACAAAGAGCTGATTTCTCCTTGTGTTGCTCTTCACCAAAGCAAAGATAGCTTGTGTTCAACAATCCATTCATAATTATTCAAAATGAATGTAGCACACTGAGATCCTGCTATAAGAGGCAGCCTGCCATAGTCTATTCATAGAATCATAGAATATCATGGTTGGAAGGGACCTCAGAAGGTCATCTAATCCAACCCCCTGATCAAAGCAGGACCAATCCCCGATTTTTTGCCCAAGATCCCTAAATGGCCCCCTCAAGGATTGAACTCACAACCCTGGATTTAGCAGGGGAATGCTCAAACCACTGAGCTATCCCTCCCCCCAAAGACTGCTCAAGGGTGACCTTTGGTTTCTACAGTCACACCCTATATGCAAGCACAACTGTGGGTGTTCCAAGCACTCCTTATGTGTGGGTGGCGGGTAACCCAAATGGGGCACAGATAGTTTGGGAGAAGCAGAGTTGTCTGGCTGCATAAGGGTAAGGAGGGGAGTATGTTGCATCCTATGAGGGGGTGTAGTTGTGAGACAGGAGTCCTCCTGTATGCTGAGAAACTCCAAGAAGCATTCAGCATCCCAGAATAGGATGCTTCCCATTGCTCTTCTTTGGAATAAGGGAGGCTCCAAACTGGTTGGGCTATGTCTAGTTTGTACAATCTGACCCTCAAGGTCTGAGTCTCCCATCCTTATTCATGTTATTTATTTCTATTACATAGTGCCTAGAGATCCCAGTCAGGGCCAGCAGGTCCCCTTCCTTTCTTTGGACTCAAAAAGAGGAAAAAGCTGCAATATAAACATATGTGGGCTACATGTGCAATACAAGAAATCATGGGACAGGCACACCCGGTGAGTTAAATCTTAAAAAAGGCAGCTTGACAGACTCAGTGTTAAATGTTGATATTTTACATTAAGAGCACAATAAAATATCATGGGCAAAAGTGGCTGAGACAGACAAGGTTATAATACTCAAATTAACTGAGGAAAGATGTCACACATGGCATCTAAAATGATACAGAGGAAGTGCTAGAACTCCACTGTAATCCTGTGATTGGGGATTTAAAAAACAAATGCACTCAAGTTCACTTAATGTAAGAATTGCCCTCTAGAAAGGCTCAAGAGATTCTAAGAACTATAACAGAAAGGAACAATGGAATCATCAATAAGAGAGCAACTTAAACCATATTCTTGATAAGATAGGACCAAACACAAATCAATACCTTCTTCTGAGGTGGAAGAAAAGACCTGAGGACCTAGAAGACTGTCATAAGACAATAACAGATTAATTAAATTAACCAAACTTCAATACCTCAAAGTAATGATTTAGAAAGTCTTCACAGTGACTTTCCTTCTTTCTGATTCCTAGAGAGTACAGAACAGCAATTACCTAAACCTTTCTTCAGTATTTTTACTTAATATAAATTTACAGACATATTATGTAAGTACAGTATTACATATTGCATAATCCTATTGGAAATAGATTGACTTTAAGGCAGCGGTGGGCAACCTGCGGCATGCAGGCCGCACGTGGCCTGTCAGGGTAATCCGCTGGTGGGCCACGAGACAGTTTGTTTACATTGACCATCCACAGGCACAGCTGCTCACAGTTCCCAGTGGCTGCAGTTCACCGTTCCTGGCCAACGAGAGATGCTGGAAGCAGTGGCCAGGCATGTCCCTGCAGCCCACACGTCCCTGCGGCCTGTGCTGCTTCCCTCAGCTCCCATTGGCCGGGAATGGTGAACCACGGCCATTGGGAGCTGCGGGTAGCCATTCCTGTGGATGGTCAATGTAAGCAAATTGTCTCACGGCCCACCAGCAAATTACCCTGACGGACCGAGTGTGGCCCATGGGACACAGATTACCCACCACTGCTTTAAGTCCTACCCAAATTGCTCATACTGTGAATTGTATAACCTACACTGTCAGGGAGAATTCTCCAAATGGACAGATTGAAAAGAAAGGTATGGAGAGTTTGCTGTATTACAGAACCAAAATCATCCAGTTTATAACACTGGATAGAAAAAAAAAAACAGTTTGAAATGAAGAGGAAATTATGCAGTATAATGATAAATTTGGCACTGACAACCTGTGAGACTTGTTGATACGTAATATAGTAACACAATATTTTTTAAAAGTCCATAAAAGCAGTAAAATTGATAAAGTGTCAGTGCAGCAAGATACACTGAAAACAGCCTCCATTACATCTGCTTTATCTTATCTTGATTAAGAGATTTCCAAGAGGAACTATAACTATCTACTGTATAGGTAGCTTTAAACACCAAAGAGAAAGAGGAATTATTTATGGCAATACAAGACTATACCTTGAAGTAATATGATGAAATTAAGACATATGCACACCAGTACCCAACAGACATGGAAAATGTTAGGCCTTCTCCTTTTGGGACTACACATACAATGTCTGAGGCTGGCTGGATTCCCAGAAAATGTAAGTTATTGTAAGATCTCTAGGCTGAGCCCAGACTAGAGTTTATATTTATTTTCTTTTGTCTAAGTCATACAAAGTAATTGCCTGTTTGTGCGTGGTCCAAGCTGTGAAGAGCGCAGTTAGATCCTTGTCTGGCTCATTTGGCTGCTTCAGGTGCCATGGTTCAGGAGAGGGAATTTAAGAACTCTGTCCCCTTGCTGTGTCAAGCAGTATCCCATCACAAATAATGTCAGTTGGGGGTGAATATTCAAATATGAAAGTTTAAAATTCTCTGTGAGGGAACATATGTGCAATTCAAACTCAAAGGTTAACAGGACAAAAATATGAAAGGAGCATGAGCATAGGTAAATCAAACTCACATTTACCTTTCAGCAAGTACCTGTGCAAAAAGTTCTGTGGCATTCACTCTGCTCTAATGTACATTCTCTTCCAGCTACTTACTTTATTCCATGTTTCCATCTGTGAAAAATAGTTATTTACTTCTTCACTGTTCACTAATATTAATGGATGGCAAAGATTTGTAAAGCCAATACTTCACCTTCCTTAAAACTCAATTCTTTTGGTATGCTTACACATCTACTACAGACTGACTAAAGCTAGGCCGCTGGCAAGCTGACATATAGGTTTGATATATGATAACTTGTCTGCTTTACTCTTACATAATCTTCCCCACATCCATGTGTTTGTCTCATCCACCTGTTGCATTTTGTTATAACCTAAACAGGGAGCAATTTGGGCAAGGACCTGTTTTTTTGCTGTGTGTCTTCACAGCACCTAGTACACTAGGGCCCTGAACCTTGGCGGGTGCTCTTAGGCGCTACTGCAATACAAATAAATAATAATGAAGATGATAGACCTCAAAAGCTTTGGATGATTCAACTATGCACCTAATACCGGCCCATTTACCTGAAACTTATCTTGTCAGTCCTCTGTGTCTGTAAATTTGGGCTGGAAGTTTAATGAGAACTGAGTCACTCGCTGAGTTTTGTCATTTTTCACTTCCACACCCAGCCCTGGAACCTGAGGGTATAAGGCAGGCAAAAATGAAAAGAATGGAGAAAAGTTAAACTATTGCATACCTCAATAGCAAATCAATAGAATTTATTTTGAGTTTTAGGGAAAGGTTTGGTGTGTGTGTGGGGCGGGGGTTGGCATTTTTGGAGATGAAATGTTTGTGTGGTTTTCTGTTTTTAATGTGCAATAATAGCTTTTCTCTCACCAACAGAAGTTGGTCCAATAAAATATATTACCACACCCACCTTCTCTTTCTTATAGCTCAAGAGGTCTGTTCCTTGAAAATAGGAAATAGTTTCTGAGCTATTTCTCAAGTGTAGAAAAAAAATATGTCCTTTTTGAGGCATGGGAGAGTAGAATGCCAATTAACAGTAAATTACATGTTGGTTTGCCCTTGATAGCTCAATTCTTAATTTCAGTGGCTATTCCTAGACCACACGCAGCATTTGCTCAGCCATATGACATCTTACTTCTTTTACAAAGTTAAAGTTACATTCTTTTTACAAGGTCAAATTTCTAGGGAGCTGTACTGATCAAATTGGTTTGGCATCAAGCACAAGAAACTATCATGCTGTGTTAAACTGCATTACTAAAATTCATACAACATTTGTAATGTAGCTGATTCCCAGTACAATGCAGTGGTTGAAGTTGTCCTTGATCATTAAGATTTGCTATTTATAACTGCTAAATGAAGGTGAATAAAAGCAAAGTCACCTATACAAGATTTGATTTATTTTTTAAAAAGAGGAGAAAAACTGATTCCTGCTTACAGCACATCCCTCGGCCCATGCTGCTGGCTGCCACTTCCTGCAGCTTCCATTGGCCTGGAATGGCAAACCATGGCCAGTGGGAGCTGAGATCTGCCGAACCCGTGGACGCTGCAGGTAAACAAACCGTCCCGGCCCGCCAGCGGATTTCCCTGATGAGCCATGTGCCGAAGGTTGCCGATCCCTGGTATACACACACCTGTGTGTGCCTTGCTTTTAAAGCCAGTTTCAGTGTTCCCGTTTGCCGTCATCCTCTATTTCAGAGTTGGTTACATTGCAGTGAGTGGTTTATTTATAGTATTTAATTTGTGAAGGTTCATCACATGGTGTGATTGATCCCCATTTACCCCAGGAGTAAAACTGTTAAGATCTCACCTAAACCTATGTTTGCATCATGTCACTGTTGCAAGCCTCCAGGCATTGTTTGTTTTAACTTTTGAAAACATGCCTGAGAAATCAAAGAATTCCAGAAATCCACAACAAACTAAAATATTTTTGACATCATGTATACTTTAAATGTACAGCAAATCATAATTTATAATCTTGGTCATGAATCATCTGGAATAAAAAAGAAAATATACTGTCTTGCGCTTAGTAGTATTTTCATTAAAATTATAGTAGCCTAATAAGCAAAAATAATAAACACGGGTGCTTTCATATTAGCATTAATCTATGTCTCCTGTTAGAATATACATTGCTCAACAGAGTAATATTCCATCAAAACACATGTGAGAACATTAGCAATAGTAATTTGCTCATAGTCCTGATTGAATAAATAGTCTAGACTTTAAGAGGAGTTTTTGCCTCATCTTCCATTTGCAGCAGAAATGCATGTTCATAGGGTGATAAATCTTTGACTATAAACAAAATACATACAATATTATGAGTAGAAAAAAGGGGAAATCTGATATGCATCTCAAGAGTCTATCTTTCATATTCAGTGTTAATAGTCATTTTTGGCTGCTGAACATTTTAATCATTTTTTCCCTTTTATTTTCAGTGATAATTTTAGCTTTAAATACAAACCCCAATATTCAAAGCCAAAATACTTTAGCAATCTCATCACTGAAAAGCCATTATTTCAGTGATTAAAATTAACAGCAAAAATATTGCTTCTTCTTGCTATAAGTGTCATGTGGTATTCCATTTTTTCACCTGTGTGTATAAGTGCATCTGTAATCATTAATGCTAGACTATTAATCTATGAATCTAAGGCCATATCTACACCACAAAATTAAGTTTCCTAAATTACAACAACGTACAGCCTCTGCAGTAATTAAGTTGATTTTGCGTGTCCACACTATGCTCCTTGTGTCGGTAGTGGGTGTCCTCAGTAGCCACGCTTGCATTGATGAGATAGCAATGCATTCAGGTTTGCTAGCCCACTGTGCAACTTGCCACTATGTAGTGCAGGGTGTCTTGGAAAGGGTTTGCAGTGACTCATGGGGGCAAATGAGTAGCACAGGGGTAACGTGGGTTCAACATCCCATGATGCAGTTTTGACTCCATCCTATTATTCCATGGGCATCCTATTACATTTCATGACTCTTTTCAAAAGCTCTGCAAACCCGCACGTCCACCCTCTCTGTGAGAAGCATGGATACTGCACAATGTGCCTCTTCCTGCAGTATTTCCACAGCCACGAGACAGGATATGACAATTCCTTGCAGACTGCCATGCTGTGCGCCATGGAAAGAATTCAAGATTGTTTTTGGCATTCACAGAGCAGCAGCACATGGTGGACTGCTGGTTGTGTACCTGAGAAACAAGCACTAAGTGGTGTGATCACATTGTTATATAGGCATGGGAGGACAAGCAATGGCTGCAGAACTTTCAGATGCAGAAGGTCACATTCCTGCAACTGTAGGCAGAGCTCACCCCAATCTTCCAGCACTGTGACAGCAAAGTGAGAGCTGAACGCATGGTGGAGAAGCAAGTGGTAACCACTGTGTGAAAGCTTGCAATGTCAGACTGCTATTGATCCGTCAGGAATTAATTTAGAGTTGGAACATCCAACATGGGGATTGTTCTGATGCAAGTGTGCAGAGCCATTAATCCCAGTTGAATGTGTGTGTTGGCCACTTGAAAGGCTGCTGGTGCTGTCTACTCACAAGATTAGACCTCAGTGAAAAAAATATCCCTGTGGTCACAGCTGCCTGCTGTGCGCTTCATAATATCTGTGCAGTGAAGGGGGAAAAGTTTCTGCAGGGGTGGAATGGCTGTCTTTTGATTTTTAGCAGACAGATACTAGGACTATAAGAAGAGTTCAGGATGGGGGGGGTTGGCTCAGGGAGTCTTTGAAGGACCATTTTAACAATGTGTGTTGCTGTAGTATGCTATGCCTGATGTTTTTCTTTTTCTTTTTTCTTCTTGCACTCCGTTATGAACATTGTAATGAGAGCTATGTGTGTGGTACTATAACATTGCAACATTATAACATTATATAACATTGTGGTACTATAACATTGCACTATTGCTATTATCTGTGAATGCCATCAGCCCCAGACAATGTATCTTGTGAACTAATAAAGATTTAATTAAGTTTCCATAAATAGATTTTATTCCAAACTCATACAAACAGACATATTTAATGAAAGTTTATGAATATGGGGAAATGAACCATGGAGGGGAAAGAGCAGTCAGTTCATAAACACATACACCAACCGTGTCTCACAGGTCAGAGTATGTGCAGCTATGATGGTCTCTACTCTCCCTTGAGGTGGAGTGGTAGGGGTATAGCACTGGCCCTGGACACCAGGTCTGAGGGGTGGACACATAGGGAGGTGCTGGAATGCAGTTCTGTATAGGCTTCTTGGGGAGGCGAGCACAGATCTGTTGAATCTGAAGGTCAGAGATAGCAGCATGTCTGTTTACTCCCTGAGAAGTGCTATAATCTCTTGCTGCCCATTTATCCTGTCCCCAAGTATCATCCTCCAAGCCGTCTGCTCAGTATCCAAAGCACCTGAGACTGGCAGGATCTCCTGGAACATGTCTTCTTTCTCCTCTTCTTTTTCTTTCTTATCTGGGTGAGCCACTCCACTGGTGTGGATAGAGAGAACTGCAAGGTCAAATTTTGCAGAGGCTAAAGAAGCAATGGATAGAGGTACTACTGTGAGTGCATTCACTTCCTTTGATCTACCACAAGTAACAAACACTACATTCTCACTTCTACTTGGGATTCATTGAGCACAGTGGCACTCCCAACCATGGTGAGTATGTCCCGGGGAAGGAGAGCCCACGGGCATGCCTATATGCTGATAGGACAATTGAGCTCAATACTGGCACCATTTTCCACAGGGAGTGGTGACTTTAGCTGATATCTTACTCCTGAGTGTAAGGGAGGGTGAAAGGAAACAGCTCCTGCATGCATCTAGCTGCAGACCGAGTCTGTATGCTGCTAGCTTGTGTTCTGCAATGATGCCTGCTGAAGTAATTGCTGCATGGGGTGAGAAAGCACCCTACCATCGTGGAAGAAATAAGGCAGCCCGCCCCAGAAACTTTTGGCAAAGGATTGCAGATTACCTCCAGGAAAGGTTCCTTAAGATCTCTATGGTGGATTCACAGGCCACCGTGGTGCATATAAACAAACTGTTCTCCAGGGTCTCCTCTGCCTAATTGTTGAGCAGCAGATAGCAACTCTACCTCTACTGGTTATTTCACTACCTCTTGCAGCATGATTAAAAAAGAGTAAATGAACAGATGTCTCCCTGCAATATCAAAGTAAACTGCACACTTACCAAATGTTTCTTCCCCTTAATCAGACTTGTCCATGCTGGACTTCTGGGAATGGCTTGATTGCTCAGGAGTCAAAAAGAATTTCTGGCTTGTGGTGCCATTGGATCACATGGTCACCTGTTCACCATTCTCCTCCTCCTCTTCTTCATCTAACACCTTGTCTTCAGGGTTCATTACAGTGGCCTGTCTCCACGGGGCCCTTGGTGGAAGGAGTCACCACCAAAAATGGTATGCAGCTCCTCCATTTTCGTGTGGCATTGCTGCATGTCCCTCTTGTAGCCCTTCTCTCCCATGCCCTGAGCAATTTGCTCATATATGCCATTGTTTCTACAGCTGGATCGGAGCTGTGCCTACGCAGATTCTTTCTCCCCACAGACCCAGGAGATAGACCACCACCTCTGTACGGCAGGCAGGAGCATGTCTGCAGGAGCCAGTATGGTCAGCTGCACTGTCACTAGGTGAGCTCTCCACACTGAGCAAACAGCAAATGGAATTTAAAATTTGCTGGGCTTTAAAAGGGGAGGGGCATGTTCTTGTATGCATGGCTACTAGGCAGTAGAGTTCAAAATGGTAACCAGATCAGTCATGGTGGGGCATTGTGGGACACCTCCTGGAGGCCAAAGTCAATGCAAGTTACACAGCTTCTACACTGCCACTGCATTGACCTAACTACATTGACCTAAGCACTACACCTATCATGGAGATGGAGTTACTAGGTTGACTTAGTGGATGAGTGATGTCGGCAGGAGCAATATTGTAGTGTAGATGCTTACAGAGTTTGGCTGAAATTGCCTTATATTGACCTAACTCTGTAGTGTAGAACAAGCCTAAGACTCTTAAGGTCTTAGAGTTGGCTATGGTGTGCGAAGGGCCACACCATAACAAAAATATGCCCATGACTTGAGATGTTAAAGCAATTCAAAATCTAATCAAGGACACAATTAAAATCATGCAGTACATTTCTCCTGTCCAAGTTCACATTTGTCCTATAAGCAATGGGAATATATGAAGCAAGGTTTCAAAGAAGAATTTAACATATACCACATTTTAAGCTTTGGGCTGGGGACTGTGTCTATATATATTTTTGTGCAATGCCTAGCACAGTGGGGCCTGACTTTCAACTGGGTCCTCTGGGTGTTACCTTAATATAAATATTAAATACTACTAACAAGAAAAAGGCATGAACAACCACTACAGTGGCCTCATTCTACATTCAAAGGTATCTATTCCAAACTCTACCTACTCTCAAGTGATGGGCAAGTTTCAAATGATTCAGAGGGGTTTTTTTGGATAATCAAGTATATCAGTTTTTTGAGGCTGCCTCCACTCTTTTACAATATGTTCTCCCATTTTCCTCCCTACAAGCACTTAATAGTTGCTTGGCTTTATCTACAATTTTCTTTAGTAACAAACATTTTACTCCCCTGAAACTCATTAACACAACTTCTAGTTTTATAATCTAGTCACGGAGATCTTTCTTTTCTTGGGATATTGAGTTCTTTAAGAATAGCACAATGACCTGACCTCCTCATATCCAACACAAATCTCCAGGGGAGGCTGCCTATCCCATTCCAGTCTTTATGACAGATCAGAATTTTTGTTGAGTGGGAGAGTTGAGGGGCTGTACATCCAACTTTTGTCCATCTACAGAAAGGCAGATCATTGAAGATATTGGTGTTGGATCTGCAGCGAATAGGAAAGAAAATTCAATAATGCAACATTAATTTGTGAATATTCTGATGAATTCACTCCTTATTTATGGGGTCTGTTGCGAGCTACTCAACAAAATAGCAAATACTTGGAATACATTAATGGACAACTCCCCTTAGCTGGGTCACTTTATTTTAAACTGCCTCATAAGGGAGTACAGGTTACACACAGTTCTATAGGATGTGCCCTTAAATATGTGGAGGAGTTTGCTGCAGTCATTACAAAATAAAATAAGGAAACTAAGTTTACTTTCCCCTCTCTTACATGGGAGACCAACCAGATAGCTTATGTCTTTCCCAATCTCGCCTTATCTGTAGCAAAGATGCTTTTTATAGGGGTATTACTATTTCCCAACATACCTTGCAAGACAATAGGAATACTAAAATCATCCAACACAAATATATTTCCCATCCTGTTCCACTCTCCTCCATCTAGGAGGTACAAAGAGCAATCTTTATTTCTCACCACTGAGTGGAGAAGGGAGTTAACCTACTCATGAAACTACGGCCTTACAGCCAGGAATAGCAGCATGTGCTTTCTTGTTTAGACCAGGGGTTCTCAAACTTCATTGCACCTTGACCCCCTTCTGACAACAAAACTACTACGTGACCCCAGGATGGGGGACTGAAGCCTGAACCCACCCAAACTGCACCATCCAGGAGGGGCAAAGCTGAAGTCCAAGAGCTTCATCCCCATGCGAGGGTCCTATAACCTGAGCCCCACAACCCAGGGTTAACGTCCTCTGGTTTTGGCCCTGGGCAGTGGGGCTCTGGCTTCGGCCCTGCACCTCAGCAAGTCTAAGCCAGCCCTGGCGATCCCATTAAAATGAGGTCTCAGCGCAGTTTGGGGTCCCAACCCACAGTTTGAGAACCACTAATAGGTTATCTTGTTTCCCCAAGAGCACCTCTTCCCCCCTTCCTATCCATGAGACTGCCTCTCCTTTCCCCATTATACAGGTAAACATATAGGTAACCTGGAATGAGATTTATGATGTGGATCCTCTTGGCCCAGCACAACCATAAAGAATCTGTGTATAGTCCTTTACAGGGGCATAATATTTATAGTTCGGGAGTATTCAAATGATTGCCAGTTAGGAATCCCAAATATTTCACAAATGGGCATTGAAGCCAATAGGATTACTCATGTGTTTAAGAGCTTTACTGGATGGGGGCTGTAGATCAATATTTCTCCACAGTTATCAATGACTTTACCTTTCCAGGTTTGATTGCTACAATTTTCTTGCAATGAGGCTTCCCTGAAAACCTCTTTGAAACGTCAGGTAATGCAGAAGCCACCGTCTCTTCAGCTGATGATACTTCTCATGCAGAACACATGACAACTTCACTCTGCTGAATACTGTATCATTTTGTTTTCTGAAGCAATTCAAGATATCAGACTATGAATCCTATATTATTTAGCATTAAGAATCTGCAAATTTAATTGCTTGCTGTTTTATGAGACTTGCAAACTATATTTTGGGTTTAAAAAACTAGTTTAAATTTGCAACGCTTTACACAGATTCATAGATTTTTTTAAGGCCAGAGGGACCATTAGCTTATGTAGCCTGTCGTCCTTTATTACCCAGGCCATAGAATTTCACCCAATTACTCTATATTGAGCCCAGCAACTAGTATATGACTAAAGCTTACCTTCCAGAAAGGCATTCAAGGTTTGATTCATGTAGAATTCATCATTTCCTTTGGTAGTTTGTTCCAATTGTTGATCACCCTCACTTAAAAAAATTGTGATTTATTTCCAGTTTGAGTTTGACTGGCTTTACCATCCAAACATGGGTTCTTTTTATCCTTTTCTCCACTAGACTCAAGAGCTCTTTAGTACTCAGTATTTTCTCCCCATTAAAGTAGTTATACATCAGAAGTGAATCACTTTTAACCCTGCAGTAAAAACTCATTTTTGTTTATTTAAATAATAAGAAAAAGCATAGCTAGAAGGAAGCCTGGGCTATATGTTAAGGATAGAAGAACCCTCCGAAACACCGGACTGGTATAAATGCTTGGCCTGAGTAGGATCTATCCTTTTTATTAACATTTCTCTTCTTCCCCCTCCTGATTCTTTTCCCCAGTATTTGATTTTTCCCTACCTTCCTGCTCTGTGTTCTACTTTCCACACTATTTGTTTCCATTTTTTCCTCTGTACCTCCTTCCCCACCCCAGCTCATCTGTCCTACACAAAAACCATAAACCCATTCGAAGGTTGAACTACTGAACCCATGTTCTAGTGGATAAGAAATGAGATAGAATGAATTCACTCCCTCACCCCCCACTCTTGATCCTGACTAGCTCTGATGATTCCCTGAGGGAGGCTGCAGAGTCAGTCAGGTGCAGTCAGCCATCATAATGTGTAGCCTCAGCCTGGCATAGCACCCACTCATCAGAATTCTATCAAAGCTGGTCCATGCTGTGGTAGTGGTTCTACATCTACACCATTTTCTGTGGCCACAATGGATCTGCAACCTTTCCCAAGCCCATCATTAAGTGCTCCACCACTTGCATCACAAGTGGGAAAGCCTAGTTTCTTCACTTTGCCTTCAAAGAGGCATCTTCATAGGCCTGGATGCCTTAGTGATAAGAAAGAAGGGCAAAAGCTAACAGTAGACTGCCAGGGCATCTTCTTCCAGGCCTCTGATGTAGGAGCTACATTGGGAAGGGTGGCTGTGGCACCTTATACTGCGGCAATCTATGGCTATCTTACAATGGCACTCCTGCCAATGTAGGTCATAACAGCCAGAATTGTAACATGCTAGTTGCCAAACTGGCCCACACAGCTACCTCGACAATTATAGGTATAAATCAACCAGATCCAAGGATATGAACATGCATGGCGGTAAGCTTTGGTTGGAAAATATAACTCAGCTCTAATGGGAGGTTCCCTTACTCAGGGATTGTCTACATGGGAAAATAACTAGTGCAAAATAGCTATGACAGAAAAGCTCCTCAAGTGAATGTTCTTATTCCTCACTACCAGTGCCTTTGTGTGGTTTAGTTTAATCCACTTTGGCAGTGGATTAAACTAATCCTCAAAAAGGCACTTTGAGTATAGAAGAAGAGTATCTACATGGAGAGCTGGCACAGAATAGCTATTGTGCTTTAAATTCATACCAGAGCTTATTTCACAATGCTCTTGTAGGCAAGCCCTCAGAATTCTGATAAGACTCAGGATGTCTGGAGCTAAAATTCCAGTTAGCCAGCTATCAGAAGGCATTAGCACCACCTAGAGGTGCTTAATCTGCCCAACTATTTACATGGTTACTGCATTTTAACCAAAATGTAGATCATAAATATCAGTGGGTAAAAGGCAAAACTGTTAAAGCAAAATTGGAACAGTCTTCAGCTGAGGGCGCTGCCAATTACGGGCTGTTAAACTTTTTTGTTTCAGGAAACTGAGTATGTGGTATTGTTCACTGATATCTGATCGAAGTCTGCTCAGCTTTGTGACTAGTAATGAAATATTAAATTCTCTTGTTCATTGCTGTTTCAAAACTACATAAAAACATTGTCTTGATTAATCAAGCTAAAAGACTATTTCAGTATTTCTATTCTTCCTTGCATTCATATTCCTGTAGTTGGGATGATAAAGCCTTTTTGAATAGCTGGCTGATCTACTCCCACTCTCTTCAGGAAAACAGATAAGATTTTTTCCTCTCAAAACATTTAAATATAAAGTTGTTCCTGTTGCTTAAGTAGTAAATCATTTAAAGAGTAAAAAAAAATAAATTTTATCTTGAAAAGGAAATTCTTACAGACAAAATAGGAGACAGCCTTGTAATCTAAGAAGGAAAGCAATTCTGCCTGTTCAAGGTAGTAAAAAGCTTCATATACTCTTTCATGATAGGAAAGTCAACAATATTCAGAAAAAATACTTTAATGCGCTTGAAAATTATGACAGATAATGAAGCTTTTCTTTAGCATTTTCAATTAATTGTTTATTTCACCTTCCTAGAACATGATTCTGCAGTTTCTGAGAGTTAATCACAAATAAAAACATTACAAAGCTAGATACAAAATTATATATATATATATATATATATATATATATACACACACACATACATACATACACACACACACACACATTTCCATCCATTTAGTCTGCAGAAGAGAAGAATGAGGGGGGATTTGATAGCTGCTTTCAACTACCTGAAAAGGGAGTTCCAAAGAGGATGGCTCTAGACTATTCTCAGTGGTAGCAGATGACAGAACAAGGAGTAACGGTCTCAAGTTGCAGTGGGGGAGGTTTAGGTTGGATATTAGGAAAAACTTTTTCACAACAAGGGTGGTGAAGCACTGGAATGGGTTACCTAGGGAGGTGGTGGAATCTTCTTCCTTAGAAGTTTAAGGGCCAGCTTGACAAAGCCCTGGCTGGGATGATTTAGTTGGGGATTGGTCCTGCTTTGAGCGGGGTTGGACTAGTTGACCTCCTGAGGTCCCATCCAACATCATAGTCTATGATCCATCAAGATCAGGTTGTCACAGGGTCCACTCACTGCTACAGATCTTCCTCCTGGCTGCTTTGTGGATTAACTCCTTCGACTTCTGACACCCCTTTCTATGACTTTTTCATGTGCCCTGCTGCCTCTCTCTCTTTGCAACCCATAGTGGTCTCTTTTTGTGGGCTTGGGCCTCTGGCAATGTCACTATAGTCCTCCCCTTCTGAGGTAGCAAAGCCCTATTAGTGGAGCAGAGCACTGCCTAGTCTGTACAGCTTCTCCAGTGGCTGGTAGGGGAACCTAGGCCTGCCCTCTATTCCAGGTTCCAGTCCAGAGAACTTCTGTCTCCTAGATCCTGTTGCTAGTTCACAGGACTTCTTCCTACATCTTCTGGTTCACCACCTCTCTGGGTTTGCCAGCCCAAACTCCCTCCATCCAGAGAGTAACAGTAACTCCATAGCCGCAGCCACCCCTCCCATCTCCCAGGGACTGACTGCAGACTACTTCCACAGCATCCCCTTTCTGCTGCTAACTTCCTGGCTTTACAAATACCCCTTCCCACCCTGCGTTTTCTCAGCTAGGCTCCATCTTTAACCTTTCAAGTTGCACCTGGGCAAGAGCTATCAGGTTAATTAGCCTAATTTAATCTGCTCTGCTTTGTGTGGGGGTGAACACAAGTATTAGAGATTTAACAACTAACTAATGAACTATTATAATGTAATACAATGGCCACATTGTGCCAAGATCCATGCATGCAAACTCATTGGAAATCTGTAGTTCAGCGGGGCTTAAGGGGTATAATTGAGGACAGAATTTGGCAGTGTGAACTATAATAGTAACAATGTCATTTAAACAGGAAAACTGAATACAGAGTTCACTGGCATACATAGATCTATTTAAAAAAATAAGTGCATACAGATTCCTAATGAGCTGAAAGACAAAGGGAAAAAAAATCTGAGCAGAAACTCAAGATGGAATTCTGGAATTGGACCACTGGGTCAGTTATATAAAGAGTCCTACATACAAAGGAGCACTCTGTCTGATAATTCAGTTGTGGAAAGAGGAGAAAAGGAGTGATAGATTGGGGTGTATCATGCTGAAGTTTATTGCCCTGACCCTTTCCCTCTTTTCACACTTCTAACTACAATTTATCCCAAGAGCACTCTGTTCTGTACAAGACCATTTCTTGTCTTTTTACTATGTGTTTGTAGATGGGAGTAAAAATACTTCTGAATTCAAGGAATAAGCCAGAATAAGGAATATATAGACACTAGTTTTCATTGCATTTAAAGAAGAAAAACACATTTATATACTGCCTTTCATACTCAAAGTTCTCCAGTCCCCTTACAAACTGCATGTACCGTGTGTGTACACACACACACACTAGAATCACTGAATCTACCATTAAATGCAGCTATTTCTGGGGTAGAACACTGCAGCTGTTTAATGGAAAAAAAATCAAAATCGGTATTTATTTAGGACAAAAATTGAAAAGGGGGGCACAAAATAAATGGTAGAGAAAACTGAAAAATATATTGTAAAAATACACCCAGCAAATTCAAATTGTTGGTGGCCTGTCACTAGTTTCAGTAGTACTATTGTCAGGAGAGCACTGCATGGGCTGGCACAAACAGATTGATTTAACGCACAGCACCAGAGTGCAAGTAGTTCAATACTAGTATTAATTATGCGATACCAAATGCCCAAGTGACTTTTTTCTTTACTATTATTATTAAAAGAAAGAAAAACAATGTCCAAAAATGAGGGGTAAAAATTCAATCAGTCTTAATTCTTTACTGAACTATCATCGTAGCAGCAGAGATTTTAAGGAGAAATAATTACAAACTTAGACTGTGCTGGTACAAGCTTACACATGTGCTTAACTTTATGCACCGATTACTCCTGTTGACTTCAGTAGGATTACTTACAGTACGTAAAGGTAGGCATGTGCATGAGACTTTGAAAGATCAGGTGCTAAGTGCACCTTAAGTTTTCAGAATACTACTATATACAAGGAATACAGTGCTGATTTTATTCATAAGACACATCCTGTAAGCCAATGAACTTATCCTGAAATGCACTTACATTAACAAGGGCATGTACAACCTACTGCTTTTAATAACATTATCCAGGGTTTGATGTAAAAGCTCCCAAAAGTCTTATGAAAGGACTCCAAAAATAATTCTTTATTAGACCTGACCTACCACTTCAGTATCTTCAGGTAATGCCAAGATATAAAGGAGCCCCTTTGTCGTGTTTGGTCTTTCCTTGTGTAGTTCTGCTCATTACATAAGCTACTTTTCACTTGCTTTTTTTGTGTTTGCGCGTTAAACATGGAGATCTTTGTTCCATACCATAAAATCATAGAATCATAGAATATGAGGGTTGGAAGGGACCTCGGGAGGTCATCTAGTCCAGCCCCCTGTTCAAAGCAGGACCAATCCCCAACTAAATCATCCCAGCCAGGACTTTGTCAAGCCTGACCTTAAAAATATCTAAGGAAAGAGATTCCACCACCTCCCGAGGCAACCCATTTCAGTGCTTCACCACCCTCCTAGTGAAAAAGTTTTTCCTAATATCCAACCTAAACCTCCCCCACTGCAACTTGAGACCATTACTCCTTGTTCTGTCATCAGCTACCACTGAGAACAGTCTAGATCCATCCTCTTTGGAACCCCCTTTCAGGTAGTTGAAAGCAGCTATTAAATCCCCCCTCATTCTTCTGTTCTGTAGACTAAACAATCCCAGTTCCCTCAGCCTCTCCTCATGAGTCATGTGTTCCAGTCCCCTAATCATTTTTGTTGCCCTCTGCTGGATGTTTTCCAATTTTTCCACACCCTTCTTCTAGAGTGGGGCCCAAAACTGGACACAGTACTCCAGATGAGGCCTCACCAATGTCGAATAGAGGGGAACGATCACGTCCCTCGATCTGCTGGCAATGCCCCTACTTATAGAACCCAAAATGCCATTGGCCTTCTTGGCAACAAGGGCACACTGTTGACTCATATCCAGCTTCTCATCCACTGTAACCCCTAGGTCCTTTTCTGCAGAACTGCTGCCTAGCCATTTGGTCCCTAGTCTGTAGTAGTGCACGGGATTCTTCCGTCCTAAGTGCAGGACTCTGCACTTGTCCTTGTTGAACCTCATCAGATTTATTTTGGCCCTATCTTCTAATTTGTCTAGGTCCCTACCCTCCAGCGTATCTACCTCTCCTCCCAGTTTAGTGTCATCTGCAAACTTGCTGAGGGTGCAATCCACACCATCCTCCAGATCATTTATGAAGATATTGAACAAAACCGGCCCCAGGACTGACCCTTGGGACACTCCACTTGATACTGGCTGCCAACTAGACATGGAGCCATTGATCACTACCTGTTGAGCCTGACAATCTTGTCAACTTTCTATCCACCTTATAGTCCATTCATCCAGCCCATACTACTTTAACTTGCTGGCAAGTATACTGTGTGAGACCGTGTCAAAAGCTTTGCTAAAGTCAAGGAACAACATGTCCACCACTTTTCCCTCATCCACAGAGCCAGTTATCTCGTCATAGAAGGCAATTAGATTAGTCAGGCATGACTTGCCCTTGGTGAATTCATGCTGGCTGTTCCTGATCACTTTCCTCTCCTCTGAGTGCTTCAGAATTGATTCCTTGAGGACATGCTCCATGATTTTTCCAGGGACTGAGGTGAGGCTGACTGGCCTGTAGTTCCCAGGATCCTCCTTCTTCCCTTTTTTAAAGATGGGCACTACATTATCCTTTTTCCAGTCGTCCGGGACTTCCCCTGATCGCAATGAGTTTTCAAAGATAATGGCCAATGGGTCTGCAATCACATCCGCCAATTTCTTTAGCATTCTCAGATGCAGTGCATCCGGCCCCATGGACTTGTGCTCGTCCAGCTTTTCTAAATAGTCTCAAACCGCTTCTTTCTCCACAGAGGGCTGGTCACCTCCTCCCCATGCTGTGCTGCACAGTGCAGTAGTCTGGGAGCTGACCTTGTTCATGAAGACAGAGGCAAAAAAAGCATTGAGTACATTAGCTTTTTCCACATCCTCTGTCACTAGGTTGCCTCCCTCATTCGGTAAAGGGCCCACACTTTCCTTGACTTTCTTCTTGTTGCTAACATACCTGAAGAAACCCTTCTTGTTACTTTTAACATCTCTTGCTAGCTGCAACTCCAGGTGTGATTTGGCCTTCCTGATTTCACTCCTGCATCCCCGAGCAATATTTTTATACTCTCCCCTGGTCATTTGTCCAATCTTCCACTTCTTGTAAGCTTCTTTTTTCTGTTTAAGATCAGCAAGGATTTCACTGTTAAGCCAAGCTGGTCTCCTGCCATATTTACTATTCTTTCTACACATCGGGATGGTTTGTCCCTATAACCTCAATAAGGATTCTTTAAAATACAGCCAACTCTTCTGGACTTCCTTCCCCCTCATGTTATTCTCCCAGGGGATCCTGCCGATCAGTTCCCTCAGGGAGTCAAAGTCTGCTTTTCTGAAGTCCAGGGTCCGTATTCTGCTGCTCTCCTTTCTACCCTGTGTCAGGATCCTGAACTCGACCATCTCATGGTCACTGCCTCCCAGGTTCCCATCCACTTTTGCTTCCCCTACTAATTTTTCCCGGTTTGTGAGCAGCAGGTCAAGAAGATCTCTGCCCCTAGTTGGTTCCTCCAGCACTTGCACCAGAAAATTGTCCCCTACCCTTTCCAAAAACTTCCTGCATTGTCTGTGCACCACTATATTGCTCTCCCAGCAGATATCAGGGTGATTGAAGTCTCCCATGAGAACCAGGGCCTGCGATCTAGTAACTTCCGTGAGTTGCCGGAAGAAAGCCTCGTCCACCTCATCCCCCTGGTCTGGTGGTCTATCGCAGATTCCCACCACGACATCACCCTTGTTGCTCACACTTCTAAACTTAAACCAGAGACACTCAGGTTTTTCTGCAGTTTCATACCACAGCTCTGAGCAGTCATACTGCTCCCTTAGATACAGTGCAACTCCCCCACCTTTCCTGCCCTGCCTGTCCTTCCTGAACAGTTTATATCCATCCATGACAGTACGCCAGTCATGTGAGTTATCCCACCAAGTCTCTGTTATTCCAAACACATCATAATTCCTTGACTGTGCCAGGACTTCCAGTGTTCCCTGCTTGTTTCCCAGGCTTCTTGCATTTGTGTATAGTCACTTGAGATAACTCGCTGATCATCCCTCTTTCTCAGTATGAGGCAGGAGCCCTGCCCTCTTGCACGCTCCTGCTTATGCTTTCTCCCGGTATCCCACTTCCCCACTTACCTCAGGGCTTTGGTCTCCTTCCCCTGGTGAACCTAGTTTAAAGCCCTCCTCACTAGGTTAGCGAGCCTGCTTGCAAAGATGCTCTTCCCTCTCTTCATTAGGTGGAGCCCGTCTCTGCCTAGCACTCCTCCTTGGAACACCATCCCATGGTCAAAGAATCCAAAGCCTTCTCTCCAACACCACCTGTGTAGCCATTTGTTGACTTCCACGATTCAACAGTCTCCCCCAGGACTTTTCCTTCCACGGGGAGGATGGACGAGAAGACCACTTGCGCCTCAAACTCCTTTATCCTTCTTCCCAGAGCCACGTAGTCCGCAGTGATCCGCTCAACGTCATTCTTGGCAGTATCATTGGTGCCCATGTGGAGAAGCAGTCACTTTTAGTTCCAAATAGTCTATATTTCTCCTAGGTTCAAAATGGTTCCTGTTCTCATTTTGGCTTTATGAGTATGCTGTGATGAAACTGTTACCTTTTAAAAAAGATTCCGTACTATTTGAATGTTCCAAATTTAGCATCTTTTAGTGAATTTTCACACCATCATAAAATTACAGAGGGAAAATATATCTTATTGAAAGCCATTACACATGGTTAAAACACAAATTAAAAAATAAATAAAAAGGTGCATGTCGAGACCTCCATCTGGAAAACCCAAATGTCACTTTCTATCCTAATATCCATATAAATAATGACAATAGTAACTAAATTTTAACAACAATACTTAGAAAAACCCCTATTTATAACAGTGCTGTACAAAAAAATCCTGATTATTGTGATTAACTTTTGCTTGAAAAGCGCAAGCTGTTTAAATGGATAACTATTGGTTGATCTATCCAAACATTTAAGCTCTGAACTGGGGATAGGACACCAATTAGTGACCAGTTTCATTTGATTTTTTAAAAAAGATTTGTTAACCATTTTATGGTATAATTTACTTTTAAGATGTTATATTATGGTGCTGATGCAATTCCACTGAATTAAATTGACCTTACACCAGGCTGAATTTGATTGCATGGGGTTAGAGCCTCAGAAGATATTAATTGGCATAATGCCATTGAACCCACAAACTTCAGGTGTAAAAACAATGCCATGTCAGTCATTCTTCCTTTAAACCCACAATCACTGAAGGAGCCCTAATTAGATGCAATTTCTAATTAAATGAATCATTCTTGACCCATCCCAGACATCTACAAGATGTCTCATAACTAGCAATAAGCAAGTAATATTACATCATTTTAGTCATGTTCACTTCTGACTTTGATAGTTGAGAGATCAAAAATACCCTTTAAATAGCTAAGAAAAAACATTTCAATAGAGTTCTACAATGAAGCAGCTGGAAAAACTAGACAGAAGTCAATATTGATTATGACAGAACAAGAATGTATTGAAGTTGTGTTTTAATAGCTCAAGGAGAGCCGGAAACCAATAAATAAATTATTAGGCAGCAGAGAGAATGAATGTGTTGATCTTTTCAGTTCTAAAGATCTGAGTTTAAATCTTGACCACGAATTAAGCTAAATGTGTGCCTGGTGTTAGTTTACATCCTCCTGGACAAGAGCTGTCCAAATCCCACAGAGTTTGTCTCAGTCTTTATTTCCAAAATATGTACAGATGACTAAGGACAAACAAAATTATATTTTCTGATTTCTTTGAGCCTTGAAATTTTGTTTTTGTACATGTATCATATGCAAGCTTCACTGTAGCAGCACACTAAAATCCCCTGATAATTATTAAAGGAGATATGTATGTAACTAGTTATTTGGCCACACATTTTAGATATCTTGAAAAAAGGGTACTTATCCACATAGCAATTTAGACAAAGGGAAAACTAATTTATATTCTCCTATTCAGTTAACACTAAAAAAGGATGAAACAATGCTGGTTTTAGTTAATAACCAAAGTAGAAGATAATGTGTGTTTTGTTAAGCATAGCCAAAAAAATCCATTAAACTGTAGACCATTAATATCTGAACTAACACATTAATCAAAAACTATTGGTGTGAAGTGAGGCATGGAGAATATTATAATAGCTAAAAATAAATATTTTACTAGAATTCATCAGGCAGATGTAAATACTATGAGTAGCATTATCTATCCTTTTATTGTTTTTCTCTTTGAAATTAATATAATCCTTCTTTATGGTTCATTATAAACATGGCACCCAGATGGGACTGTTGTGTTTCTTGGGACTAGATTGTCTAACAAAAAGAGTGATCCAATGTAATGCATGACTTCCTCCCTTAGTTCAAGTATTAGAAACCTGTGTTTCGGTGTTGAATATCTTAGGTTCAATCCTTACTGATTACTCTGGTATCTGCGTTCATGGTTTGTTACATGAGCAAAGGGATAGTAATGAAGAAAAGAGGACAGTCCACAACATTTGTGAGTATAATAAAGAAAAAAGAAATGAGAGCTTAGAGCACAAAAAACAACCTACCAATAAGATAATTGATTTTACTGTAAAGTTTTATAGGCTATTTAATAGGGTAACCAAGATGGCAACAGTAGTGTAAAGACAGTGGAAAACTAGTAGGGATGTGAGAATAATCCACCTGCAACTATTGCTTAAAAGTGAAATGCTGCATATTTAAGGGCACGCTCCTGTACCCATCAAAGTCTATACAAAAGCTTTAATTGACCACAATAAAAATCGGAGATTGTGGTCTAAACATGGTTAGATTTTGCCTTCATTTACATCTGAGACAGGTTTCAGAGTGGTAGTCGTGTTAGTCTGTATCAGCAAAAACAACGAGGAGTCCTTGTGGCACTTTAGAGACTAACAAATTTATTTCGGCATAAGCTTTCATGGGCTAAAACCCACTTCATCAGATGCATGGAGTGGAACATACAGTAGGGAGGTATAAATACACAGCATATGAAAAGATGGGAGTTGCCTTACCAAGTAGGGGGCTCTGTGCTAAGGAGCCAATTCAATTAAGGTGGAAGTGGGCTATTCTCAACAGTTGACAAGAAGGGGTGGAAATCACTTTTGTAGTGCTAATGAGGCCAATGTAAACAAGATGGTCCCTTTCAAACAGTTGACAAGAAGGTGTGAGTATCAGCAGGAGAAAATTAGTTTTTCTAGTGACCCATCCACTCCCAGTCTTTATTCAGGCCTCTTGGAGAAATTTCTGGAGGCTGATGAAAATAGTTCAGATTAGTATACCCACTAACAGTCCAATTCTGAAGTCACATACAAGGGGAAAATAATTTGTTTCTGCTTTCATGCCAAATTATTAATTTTATTACCTCATCCTCCTAACTTACCCGTTATCACATCAGTTCAGCCAGTCTGACACCAAGATTGTATATAAAGCTGTGTAGAGAACAGAAATTCCATTTTGTGGAGGATTTTGAGACTTCAGAATTTCAGACTGCATTTCCTTACAGAAAACTGTTTAAGTAAAGCTTTTCCCACCAGCTCTAACTGAGCACTCTCTGGGATCAGGATGTTCTTCTTCACTTGTCTGTACAGTGCCTAGCATAGTGGTGCCCAGGTCCTGCAATGAGGTTGCAAGGTGCTTTCATAATATAAAAGGAATAATGAGGCCCAATGGTAGGCCATCCCTTCCCTTCCTGCCCCCCACCCCCAAACAGAAAATGCAGGGGATGCACCAAATGTATTTTTCCCCTTAATCCCCAGGAAGCAAGTGGACATAGAGGGACAAGAAATGGGAGGGGCATAGGAGGAGCAGGGTAAACACATGCTGAAACATACAGTGATGACAGAAATGACCCCCTGCCAGCACAAAAGGGGATCCACAGGAGGAACTGTGCCTCTGAGGGCATCTCAGAAGCTCACGGCTTCCTCGTACTTTCCTTGGGGTTGTGAGTCTATACACCACCCAACTGACAGGGCTGTGCCTTAAGGAACAATTAGCCCCATGTAATATGGTCATCATTTTGTAGCAAACACATATGTTTCTTAATTCTGTCTATGTGGAGCAAGTCTGGGTCCTTATTTTTCATCAGTATATACTGGGTTCTGAGTACCACAAGCTGTTATTTAATCTGGTTCTATTTGGTAGGCCTTCATCTACATGTGTAGCAAACAGATTTTTATTTCCCTTCTGTCTGCCAAAGAGGGCTCTAGTCCTGGTGGCAGTTTTTCATCAAGCATTACTGTTTTAGAGTGACTGGACGTTTATATGCAAAATAAGGTTTACAGGAATGAGACTGGAGTTCTAGGTTGGCGTAACAAGTTTAAAATGCTTATTTTCAAATATTCACTTTGTCTGACAAGATGATTGTAAATATTCAATCTTGCTTCCTTGATATTATAAGGATATCTTGCTTCCTCTTCCCGCCCCCCCCCATATACCATTGCAACAGGGGGCAATTATACTCTTGCACCAATGCAAATCCCTGATAACTCCATTGAGTACAATGGAGTTTCTTTAGCTTTATACTACTTTCAAGGCCCACTCCTGAAAGATAATAAGCACCCTAATTGCCTATTGAAGTAAGTGGGAGTTGAGAGTGCTCAGCACCTTGTAGTTGCTCAAACTATGGCAAAATTTGACCCTCAGGTTGTGTATTTGATTCTCCTACCTTACTAAAAAAATAGGAGATCAGGAGTAACTCCAGTGAATGATGGAATGCACAGATATAAATCTAGTGGGAGAAGAGAATTTCTCTCTCAGGTATTGTTATGCTATACAAAGCACACGGGATCTTTTATAAGAGAGAAGAAAAATATGCCATATTTATTGAAAATACAACAGTTAGCATATGCTTTTTAGTTACACACACACACACACACCAGGCACACAGTCCTATCAGTTGATATTTGTATAGTTACCAGTCTGTTGTATCTCAAGTCAATCTAATGGCCACTTAGACTGAACACGAGTGAGGACCTGGGCTCTGTCAGTCGCGATCCGATGCTCCGAGGTTTTGGCAGGAGTGAACCCAGAGTTTCATGGCAAAACACCCCAGCTTTATACTCGTAAATTCCCATTTGAGTCATAGAATCATAGAATATCAGGGTTGGAAGGGACCCCAGAAGGTCATCTAGTCCAACCCCCTGCTCGAAGCAGGACCAATTCCCAGTTAAATCATCCCAGCCAGGGCTTTGTCAAGCCTGACCTTAAAAACCTCTAAGGAAGGAGATTCTACCACCTCCCTAGGTAACGCATTCCAGTGTTTCACCACCCTCTTAGTAAAAAAGCTTTTTCCTAATATCCAATCTAAACCTCCCCCACTGCAACTTGAGACCATTGCTCCTCGTTCTGTCATCTGCTACCATTGAGAACAGTCTAGAGCCATCCTCTTTGGAACCCCCTTTCAGGTAGTTGAAAGCAGCTATCAAATCCCCCCTCATTCTTCTCTTCTGCAGGCTAAACAATCCCAGCTCCCTCAGCCTCTCCTCATAAGTCATGTGTTCTAGACCCCTAATCATTTTTGTTGCCCTTCGCTGGACTCTCTCCAATTTATCCACATCCTTCTTGTAGTGTGGGGCCCAAAACTGGACACAGTACTCCAGATGAGGCCTCACCAATGTCGAATACAGGGGAACAATCACATCCCTCGATCTGCTCGCTATGCCCCTACTTGTACATCCCAAAATGCCATTGGCCTTCTTGGCAACAAGGGCACACTGCTGACTCATATCCATCTTCTCGTCCACTGTCACCCCTAGGTCCTTTTCTGCAGAACTGCTGCCTAGCCATTCGGTCCCTAGTCTGTAGCGGTGCATTGGATTCTTCCATCCTAAGTGCAGGACCCTGCACTTATCCTTATTGAACCTCATCAGATTTCTTTTGGCCCAATCCTCCAATTTGTCTAGGTCCTTCTGTATCCTATCCCTCCCCTCCAGCGTATCTACCACTCCTCCCAGTTTAGTATCATCCGCAAATTTGCTGAGAGTGCAATCCACACCATCCTCCAGATCATTTATGAAGATATTGAACAAAACCGGCCCCAGGACCGACCCTTGGGGCACTCCACTTGATACCGGCTGCCAACTAGACATGGAGCCATTGATCACTACCCGTTGAGACCGACAATCTAGCCAGCTTTCTACCCACCTTATAGTGCATTCATCCAGCCCATAGTTCCTTAACTTGCTGACAAGAATACTGTGGGAGACTGTGTCAAAAGCTTTGCTAAAGTCAAGAAACAATACATCCACTGCTTTCCCTTCATCCACAGAACCAGTAATCTCATCATAAAAGGTGATTAGATTAGTCAGGCATGACCTTCCCTTGGTGAATCCATGCTGGCTGTTCCTGATCACTTTCCTCTCATGCAAGTGCATCAGGATTGATTCTTTGAGGACCTGCTCCATGATTTTTCCAGGGACTGAGGTGAGGCTGACTGGCCTGTAGTTCCCAGGATCCTCCTTCTTCCCTTTTTTAAAGATTGGCACTACATTAGCCTTTTTCCAGTCATCCGGGACTTTCCCCGTTCACCACGAGTTTTCAAAGATAATGGCCAATGGCTCTGCAATCACAGCTGCCAATTCCTTCAGCACTCTCGGATGCAACTCGTCCGGCCCCATGGACTTGTGCACGTCCAGCTTTTCTAAATAGTCCCTAACCACCTCTATCTCCACAGAGGGCTGGCCATCTCTTCCCCATTTTGTGATGCCCAGCGCAGCAGTCTGGGAGCTGGCCTTGTTAGTGAAAACAGAGGCAAAAAAAGCATTGAGAACATTAGCTTTTTCCACATCCTCTGTCACTAGGTTGCCTCCCTCATTGAGTAAGGGGCCCACACTTTCCTTGGCTTTCTTCTTGTTGCCAACATATCTGAAGAAACCCTTTTTGTTACTCTTGACATCTCTTGCTAGCTGCAGCTCCAGGTGCGATTTGGCCCTCCTAATATCATTCCTACGTGCCCAAGCAATATTTTTATACTCTTCCCTGGTCATATGTCCAACCTTCCACTTCTTGTAAGCTTCTTTTTTATGTTTAAGATCCGCTAGGATTTCACCGTTAAGCCAAGCTTGTCGCCTGCCATATTTACTATTCTTTCGACTCATTGGGATGGTTTGTCCCTGTAACCTCAACAGGGATTCCTTGAAATACAGCCCGCTCTCCTGGACTCCTTTCCCCTTCAATTTAGTCCCCCAGGGGATCCTGGCCATCCGTTCCCTGAGGGAGTCGAAGTCTGCTTTCCTGAAGTCCAGGGTCCGTATCCTGCTGCTTACCTTTCTTCCCTGCGTCAGGATCCTGAACTCAACCAACTCATGGTCACTGCCTCCCAGATTCCCATCCACTTTTGCTTCCCCCACTAATTCTACCCGGTTTGTGAGCAGCAGGTCAAGAAAAGCGCCCCCCCTAGTTGGCTCCTCTAGCACTTGCGCCAGGAAATTGTCCCCTACGCTTTCCAAAAACTTCCTGGATTGTCTATGCACCTCTGTATTGCTCTCCCAGCAGATATCAGGAAAATTAAAGTCACCCATGAGAATCAGGGCATGCGATCTAGTAGCTTCCGTGAGCTGCCGGAAGAAAGCCTCATCTACCTCATCCCCCTGGTCCGGTGGTCTATAGCAGACTCCCACCACTACATCACTCTTGTTACACACACTTCTAAACTTAATCCAGAGACACTCAGGTTTTTCTGCAGTTTCGTACCGGAGCTCTGAGCAGTCATACTGCTCCCTTACATACAGTGCTACTCCCCCACCTTTTCTGCCCTGCCTGTCCTTCCTGAACAGTTTATAACCATCCATGACAGTACTCCAGTCATGTGAGTTATCCCACCAAGTCTCTGTTATTCCAATCACGTCATAGTTCCTTGACATCACCAGGACCTCCAGTTCTCCCTGCTTGTTTCCAAGGCTTTGTGCATTTGTATATAAGCACTTGAGATAACCTGTTGATCACCCCTCATTCCCAGTATGAGGCAGGAGCCCTCCCCTCACAGACATTCCTGCCTGTGCTTCCTCCCGGTATCCCACATTCCCACTTACCTCAGGGCTTTGGTCTCCTTCCCCTGGTGAACCTAGTTTAAAACCCTCCTCACTAGGTTAGCCAGCCTGCTGGCAAATGTGCTCTTCCCTCTCTTCGAAAGATGGAGCCCGTCTCTGCCCAGCACTCCTCCTTCATGGAACACCATCCCATAGTCAAAGAATCCAAAGCCTTCTCTCCGACACCACCTGTGTAGCCATTCGTTGACTTCCACGATTCGACGGTCCCTACCAGGCCTTTTCCTTCCACGGGGAGGATGGACGAGAATACCACTTGTGCCTCCAACTCCTTTTATCCTTCTTCCCAGAGCCACGTAGTCCGCAGTGATCCACTCAAGGTCATTCTTGGCAGTATCATTGGTGCCCACGTGGAGAAGCAGGAAGGGATAGCGATCCGAGGGCTTGTTCCATGCATTTTGCAATGTCATCCTGTAATTATTAGTCCTTAAGTGGCGGTAATCTTGGGGTTTTCTGCTGTTATCATTTGATGGTTATTGTTGGGCTTCCCATCATTATCTCCTATTTGTTGTCTTGCTTTCGGGGGTGGTTGCCTCACCTCTGAGGCTGTCAATGCTGCTAACATGTTTAGCATCGGATACAATGGATGTTTTCTGATTGTCTCCTGGTGTTTCCAAGTCTCTCACTTTTCCTTGACCATCTGGACATTTGTGATGGATTTCACACCTTATCTTTTCCTGATGCATGCATTCCTCATTCACACAAACAATCTCTCACAGAGAAGACAGCAGTATTTTGTATTCAGCAGAATACATGAATGAATAAACTTCACTAAATCTTGTGGTCAAAACAGTTTACATTGTGGCTCAGGCCTTTAACATTCCTTTAATCTAATTAACATAGACACAATACAAGATCCTGTCTTTTACTCATTAAGCCTTAAACCAAAGAAATTACTAGAGGGAAGTTTATAATGCATATAGGAAACAAGATCCCAGTCTCAGACGGCCATTCCTTTCTGTTATTCAAAAAGGCAGAATGAAATCAAAGTTTACATCAATTCTTAAAGTACAATTATAAAATGTAGCTCTTACAGTGCCCCCCCCCATTACTATACATCTCAGCACTTCACAACCTTTAATGTATTTATCCTCTCAACACTTCTTTGAGGCAACAAAATACTTTTATCCCCATTTTACAAAGGGGGAACTGGACACAGAGAAGCTAAGTGATTTATCCAATCTAACTCAGGAAGCCTGTGGTAGAGAAGGACCTTGAACCCAGGTCTTGCAAGCCCTAAATCTGTGTAGTAACTACTGGATTATCCTTCCTTTTCATGACTTGTGTATCAATCAGTTTCTATTCATCAGTCTCCAGTATTCACTTTAAGATTCATTTGAATACAATTATTTATGTACATGGCTTTCTAAATTTAAGCTGCTCCAACTATGAAGCAGCAAGGTTTTGTTTCACCATGACAAGGTATTTTTCCACCCAACAAACACATCATTGAAGGCCTTGGCTTTTTAAGACTTTGCTGAAAGAGGCTTCCCCTCCCAAGAAAGCTTGATTTTGACAACCCTCACCACCCCCTTTTTTGGGGTAAAACTTCTCAGTGTAAAATTTTTGACCCACCTTATTCACAGAAATTTCAGTGTTGGGGACAAGGATTAATATTCTAGAAGATAAAGGCACAACATTTTGTTTACATATGATTATGTGTAACCAATTTTTTCAAGGCATACCAGGTTTGTATAGTTCTCCCCTACCCATCTCCCTTTTAAAATGATTACTATGCAGGTTGGAGAGAAAAAAGTGGAAGTAGAGAGGGAAGAAGGCATGTACACGAATCATATTGATTTGAATTTTTATCCTAAATTACAGCAAAAATCTGAAAAGGAATATTAGTAGCAGCATCTGGGTAGATTGGCTTTAAAAAAAACCAAGAATATTCCACTAGTTAGTGAATTGATAAGGAAAGCTTTCAATTTTCTTTTTGTACAGGGAACACTGCCAGTATTTCAGACTTTTGAGAGTACTGTCTGTATCTCCTATCTGTTAACAAAATACATCCATAAATCTCAGCTATGACACTATTTATTATGATTATATTTACCCTACATGGTGACAAAAGGCTACACTCAAACACTCCTCTGAATTTACTTCCTTGCCACACTATTTCTTGTTAATATAGTTTTTCACCCATCATCCATTGCCACAGGAATCTGATCATGCTTCATCATAGATATGGCTAGCAGTGCTTCTGGTTCAGAAAATTACCCTCAACTACAGATCTTAGTTAAACAAGGAAGAGAATGCAAAGGGCAGGTATCTGTGTTCAACTGACTTAGCTCTTGACCAAAAAAAAAAAAAGACACCTCAGGAGACCTCTTTGCAACTATGTTAAACTGGAAAAAAATGTTCATATCCAGTATTTCCAATTAACAGATAAGTCAAATAATTATGCATCCGATGAAGTGAGCTGTAGCTCACGAAAGCTTATGCTCAAATAAATTTGTTAGTCTCTAAGGTGCCACAAGTCCTCCTTTTCTTTTTTCAAATAATTAAGTAAATTTTGAATGCTAGTTTTTAAACTTGGCTTTTCAGAGAGAATTTTAAAACTGTACAGAAAAAAAATACACATGCTTAAAGACTGGAAGTAAATATTCAACTTTAAAATGCTCTGTCTTTTAAAAATAGAGTCCTGTAAATTGCTAGTTGCTTACTACAGTTCCCTGTTTTTGTAATTTTCTCTATATTTATTTTCATGTTCCCTGTCGCTCAGTACTGACATCTAACTGACAAATTCATTCATTCTAAAAACAAACAGATGAAGGTTTCTCTAGTGAAAGAAGCCATGTGAGAGTTCTATAATGCAATAAACAACTCAAGTTTCCTTCAGCTTAGTTGATTGTATGCAGCCTTGAAAGAGGAGTCAAGAGTTCTATTTCAGTGTGTCAGGTGAAAGGAATCAGGGGACAGTATGTATCCTCGCTTCTCATCAGCCCTTCAACAACTCATAACTGACATGGCTTAAATTACCTTTAAAATCCACAACCCCTTTCAAAAAGCGACATTATTTTGGATAATTTATAAAGGTGCATAAGTCACTAAGCACATCCCAAACAGTTTAACTCCCTTCCAATTAGTTACTGTTATACTGACACATCTTCTGATATGAAAATATAAATATCTTCTGATGTGAATACATCTTCTGATTTTTGTGAAAGTTGGAGACAGACAAATGGTAACGTAAAATATTCATATCTCTTACTAGCTACTGCAAGGAAAATGCAGTCATTGCTCTCTGTATGCAGGTGGTGTTTGAAGCAGTGTGGAAACAAAGGGCACAGTTCTGCCATGCCCTGCATATTGAGTGATTTTTCAGAAGTGCTCAGCATTGACCTAACTCTGCTCCTATAAGTCAATGGGAGTTTTACTGTTAAGTTTGATGGGAGCAATATTAGATCAATGTTGAGTGTTGATGAAAACCATGCCCCTTGTGTAATTACGTAGTATGAACAGGGAGTAAAATACTGCCAAATCAGAATGCAGGTGGAAGCCTACTTTAGAACCAGGTTTTTCTGCATGGTTAATATGGCCACACTCAGAGCTAACTTATGGCCGATCTACGCCTGGAACTTACATTGGCTACATCCCTCAGGGGTGTGAAATATCCCCAGTAGTTAAGCCAACCTAAATCCCAGTGAAGACAGTGCTAGGTTGAAGTTATTCTGTCAACCTAGCTACCACATCTCGGGGAGGTGGAGGACCTATGCTGACTGGAGAACCCCTCCCACTGGCATAGGTAACTTCTACCCTGAAGCCCTACAGTGGTGAAGCTGCAGCATTGCTGTTGTGTTTCAAGTGTAAAAAAGGCCTTCAGATCCATTTGGAGGGACAACCAGAGGGTGATCATGTTGAGTGTGGGTTTTTGCCCTTGTTCCTCACCTGGTCATTCTTTCTCCAAGCCCACATAGGTGACCCCAGGAGGTTGAAGAGAAGGGATAACAATTCTGCTTAGCTTCCTCTTTCCCCACTCTGACAGAGTCCCTGCCATTTGAGTGGGGTTTTCATTCCTCTCAGCCCTTACATGCCAAAATACAGATAGATGATATGATGTTTCAATTTAAAAATGCAGCTCTGACATTCTGTATCCTATAAATGTGTTAAAAAATAAAATAAAAATAAAAAAGCACTTAGTGGCCACTATTTGTGAAGGACCTACAAATAAAGTGCACATTGTACTTCTGCCCATTCTGTAGCAACTGTACACACCCACACACCATTCCGACCATGGTGCTGACAACACCAAATGATGCTGGTACTCAGACACTTTGGCATAAAGCAGAACTATTATAAAGTTAAGCTGTTTTATAAGTATCAATATGAGTTCTCTATATTAAGGGTATTTCTTCAAAGAAAATATAAAACAATGAAAAGTCAATAAACACATGCCAAACTGATATTTAGTTGAAGCCTTGGCATTTAATTGCTGTTCCCCCATGCTGTTAAATACTACCTGATACGAGCTTCTCTCTCATTGGAGAGGCCCCTGTGATATTATCCGATTAAAGTATGACCACATAGATCATTGTTGCAACCACTGTTACATATTGTACAAAGGTTGTTGAGTGAGGGATCTATGTAAAGGTTATAATTTGCTAGTTATGATTATGCTATCTGCATCCATGTATCATTTTTCTATTTGAAGTTATAAGTATTGGCTCTATACTTGGATTTCAAATCTTTGCTCCCGGGGTACTGCCCACAAGGTAGCTAGCCAGTACTTCTTGGAGGGACTGTTCAAATTAAGTGGTTCATCAAGAAAAACTTGGTTGACAATGGACCATGGAAGATGCCCATCCCAGCCCATGAGTGGACTGTCATCTAAGTGTGCTGTCTAGAGTGTAGGTAATGACTTTCTGCAATGACTGAGGGAAATTGGGCAGGAACATGTGACTTGCCCATGTGACTCCAAACTCCACTGTGAGAACAATGGGATACCCTCCAAATAGCAAAAGCTATAAAAGGCCCTGGAAACACCTCCACTTGTTTTCAATCCTGCTTCTTACCTCTGGAGGAACTTTGTTACAAACTGAAGCTCTGAACAATGTACTGAATGATCCATCTACGCTGTGGATGTATTCCAGAGACTTGACTTAAGCCAGCAGTTTATTCCATCTCTGTTACAAGCCTGAACCAAGAACTTTGCTATTACTGTATGTAATTGATTCCTTTAACCAATTTTAACTTTCACCTTTTTCTTTTTATAAATAAATAAGATTAGATTTTAGATACTAAAGGATTGACATCAGCGTGATTTTTTTGGGTCAGATCTAAGATATATTGACCTGGGTGTGTGGCTGGTTCTTTGGGATCAGAAGAACCTATTTGATGAGACTGGTTGTAAAGAACCGCTTATCTCTGAATCCGGCATTTTTTGGTGGTGATATAAAAACTGGAATGCCTGAGGAAACTACCTTTATGTTTTCTTGTTAGCCAGTGTGGTGAAACAGGAGTTTACTTTTGTGGCTGGTTTCGTATGTCTTATACTAGAATAACCACCAGCTTTGAGTTGTGTGTGCCCTATTTCTCAGCAGCTCATCCTGAATTTGGCATCCTTAGTTGTAACCCACTAAAGCCCGGTTACAGTGATGTAGTCTGGCTAGGATCTACAGAACCAGGTCAATTCAGCTTTGGATCATAACCCCATGCTATTAAAATTTAAAATTTGAGATTGAGAGTTTTAAAGGTTAAAGATCAGTGACCATGAGCCAGAAGACATCAGCAGAAGCAATCAAACTTCAAGCCCTGAGAGAGAGCCCTGTGTCCTGAACATGAAAAAAAGACTGGCAGAACTTAGAATGCAAGAGAAGCAAGCCTTGCCCCAGCTGGAAAGAGAAGTTAGAGAAAGGATTGATAAAATGGGAAAAGAAGCTGCTCAAAGAAAGAAGCCCAGGAAAGGCATTTGGAATGGCTGGCTGCTAAGGAGAGGGTTTACCAGATGCAGCAAGAAACTGCCAGACTTGAGCTCCAAATCAAAAAAGCAATGGAAGAAGAGCAGAAACTGTATCCTCTTGAAAGTCTAGTTTATCACAATATTTGTATGTTGTATTACTCTGAACAGTTGTCTCTGTGTAACCAAATTTACCCCAACACTGTCACCTTTTATGTAAATGCTTTCACTGTGAGCTCAGGTGAAGGTAACCCCATAACTTGTGCAGAGAATGTAAAAGTCAATAGTAAAAGCTGTTTAGGGAAAGTTGCAGCTTCTAACATCACTTCTGTTAAAGCAGATCTTGTCAAAAAGAGGAAGATTACTTACCAGATAAGAGTGTGAAAATTGTAATCATTTATGAGTTTATTGTGAGTGTGCCTTTAGACAGAATCGATCTTGAATGGAATGGTGTTAAACATGAAGTTATAGCTGGTGTAAGGAAGTTATAGCCTAAGGATCTTTTGACTGAAGAAAGTTCTAATATAATCTCCAGTCAGGTTGACATAAATTAGTCACAGGAAATAAATAATCCTGAACCTGTGTTTACTAGGGGCAAGGATTTGCCTATGGAGGGTTTCTCCAAATGTTGTCTGAAGAAGCTAGCTGGTTGTCTGTGCAAAGAAGCAGTGCATATGTGGAAAAAAATTCTTAAATGTCGGTGTCTCAGAAGTGAATCTGGCATTAGATAAGGCTCAGGGAAATGTTTCTCTAGAGCAAATTAAAGTTGGTAATCAGATTAAGGCCCTAACTGAGCAAGGAAAGTGAGTTGGTGAGTGATGAATTGTTGACAAGTAAACTAAGCCTGACCCAGGTAAAAGTGATGTGCTTAAAGTAGCTCAGCGTAATAAGACTATTTGTGGAAAACAGCAGTTTATCTGTTAAGGGAGAGGAAGATAAAGAAAGTTTAGATGAGCGCCTTCTGACCTGATGGCTTTATCTAAGCAGCAGTTTGGGAAGGCAAGGTTAGTGGAACATGAGTATCCCTATACCTTACCTGTTCCCAGTGTGGAGAAATGTGACTGTGAAGGCAATCCTGTGACAGTTGGGGGTAAAGTCTTGGCCATGAAGGGAGCTACCCCAATCTCCATGCAGTTGTCTGTGACTAGCCATGTGTGCTGGGACAAAGGAAAGGATATCCCAAGCTGTTTGTCTGTTAAAGGGGGAATGTTTCTCCAGCTCTTTTCTCTGTAAAAGAAACAGAAGAAGCCTGTCAGCCTATGATGGCTGAAAATTTATCAGTTGATCCAGAGTTGATTCTGGATACAACAAAAGCCAAGGAAGGAAGTGGTCCTAAATTTGTTTCTGCTTGGGATGGTGACGTTGCAATTAGGTTGCATCCAGTTAATATCATATATAGCTTTCAGAGACCAAAAGATTCTGGTGCTTCTATTTTGCCTGTTGCTAGTGTGTTGCTGGGTGAACATATGACAACCTTGACTGATCAGGTTGATATGATAGCCAGGGCACAAAAAAGGCATGAAGGTGATTTAACTGTGTTACCCACTGACAGTGTGGAAACTTGTAACAGGGAAGAGAATGCTTCTAATCTTTTGACTATGAAGTCTAGCAGTTTACCTAAAAGGGGGTTGTGTGAAAAGCCTCCTGTTGGGCCAGAGGTGATTCTGGATGTATGTGAAACTCAGGCGTTTGGTGATTTATCTGTTTTGCCAAAGTCAGTTATGGACATAAATAAAGCTCAGAAAGAACCTGCTGCAGTGCATGCTATTGCAGAGGAAAGGAGTGTCTTGGTGAAGTCTTTGAAGTCTGTGAAAAGGAATTGTTTCCATTGACTCTTAAGGGGCCATTGTTGATAGTAAGCAGTCTGTGATTCAGGTACTGAGGAAAGATTGGGTTACTGTTTTTTTCAGAGCAGAACAGTGTTATGACTGAACCCACAAGGATACAGGGGATGGAAGGTAAAAACTCTCGTGTCTAGACACTTTGGATATGTCTTGTAGTCTCTTAGCCCTGGTCTACGCTACGGGGTTAGGTCTAATTTAAGTGTGTTAGGTCGATTTTAAAATGACTGCATCTACACAACCAACCCATTCCGTCTACCTAAAGGGCTCTTAAAATCTACTTCTGTACTCCTCCCCAGTGAGGGGAGTATCATTAAAATCAACCTTCATGGGTTGAATTTGGGGTAGTGCAGATGCAATTCGATGGTATTGGCCTGTGGGAGCTATACCAGAGTCCTCCAATGTGACTGCTCTGGACAGCATTTTGAACTCCAATGCACTGGCCAGGTACACAGGAAAAGCCCTGGGAAATTTTGAATTTCATTTTCTGTTTGGTCAGCGTGGTGAGCTCAGCAGCACAGGTGACCATGCAGTCCCCCCAGAATTGCAAACGAGATACAGCATGGACCAAAAGGGAGACACTGGATCTGATTGCTGTATGGGGAGAAGAATCTGTGCAAGCCAAACTCCGACCAAAAAGAAATGCCAATATATATGCCAAAATCACACAGGGCATGATGGAGAGAGGCTACAACAGGGACACACAGCAGCGCCGCGTGAAAGTCAAGGAGCTCAGGCAAGCCTACCAAAAGACAAAGGAGGCAAACAGTTGCTCTGGGTCACAGACCCATACATGCCACTTCTATGATCAGCTGCATGGCATCCTAGCGGGGGATCCTACCACTATCCCAGGACACCTGCAAGGGGGAGTCTCATGCAACAGGGAGGAGGATTTTGTGGATGAGGAAGAGGAGGAGGAGAATGCACAGCAGGCAAGCAGTGAATCCATTCTCCCTTGCAGACAGGACCTTTTCATCACGCTGGAGCCAATATCCTCCCAAGGCGGGATCCCCGACCCTGAAGCTGGAGAAGGCACCTCTTGTGAATGCACATTTGTAACTACAGCATAGGGTTTAAAAGCAATAGTGTTTAATGTCTGATTTGCCCTGAAGAATTGGGATGCATTCACGGCCAGTACAGCTACTGGAAAAGTCTGTTAACTTGTCTGGGGATGGAGCGGGAATCCTCCAGGGACATCTTCATGAAGCTCTCCTGAAAGTACTCTGAAAGCCTTTTCAGAAGGTTTCTGGGGAGGGCTGCCTTATTTCATCCTCCACGGTAGGACACTTTACCATGCCAAGCCCGTAGCAAGTAGTCTGGAATCATTGCAGCACAAAAGCATGGCAGCGAATAGTCCTGGGTTTTGGTCGCATTCAAGCAACATTTGGTCTTTATCTTTCTTTGTTAGCCTCAGGAGAGTGATATCATTCATGGTCACCTGGTTGAAATAGGGGAATTTTTGTAAGGGAATAGTAAAAGGACCCCATTCATGCTGGGTTGTTTGTGCTTGGCTAAAAGGGATCATCACAGAGAATAGCCATGCAGCAGGGGGAGGGATCATCCCAGAGAATAGCCACGCGGAGGGGTGGGGGGAGCTGTGTGCTGCACATCCACCCGAAAACCGCAGCCCCTCCTTTTAAATGTGAAACCCAACTGGCATTGCTTGCTATGGGAAAGGATGGTGCTGCAGTTTGAAACCATTCCCACATGTTATGAAAGCATAAGAAGCCAACCCCATGTACCAAAAGGCTTACCATGGGTGCCTGGAAACTGAATTCTGTTGCCCAGCCATTTATGATGTGTCAATATACTGGCAGGTGCTCAATATAAAAGGCAAAATGTGACGTTGTACCTAAAGCACATGTGCGGTCTGCTGTGAATTGCTTGATTCACTGTGAAAGTCTCCCTTTTGTTCTCAGAAATGTATCATCTTAAATTTTACTCTCCTTTTTATCTCCCCCCAGGTGTAAATGTTTCTATGCTCCCCCTATCATCTCCGTCCCTGAGGTTATCGCAGATTAGAAGGCGAAAAAAAAAAATGCACTCGCGATGACATATTTTCCGAGCTCATGCAGTCCTTCCGTACTGATAGCTTAATGCCTAGAGGCATTAAGTGGCAGAGGCCAGGAAAGCATTAAGTGAGCATGAAGAGCAGAGGCAGGAGGCGATGCTGAGGCTAATGGGGGAGCAAACGGACATGAGGAAGTGTCTGTTGGAGCTGCAAGGAAGCCAAGAAGAGCACAGACCCTCACTGCATCCACTGTATATCTGCTTGCCCTCCTCCCCAAGTTCCATATCCTCCTCACCCAGACACCCAAGAACACGTGGGGGGAGGCTCTGGGCACCCAGCCACTCCACTCCAGAGGATGGCCCAAACAGAAGGCTGTCAAACAGTTTTGATTTGTAATGTGGCTACAATAAGCAATGTGGCCTTGTCCTTCCCTCCTCCCGCACCCCACCCCACCCAGGCTACCTTATCAGTTCTCACTTTTTTTTTTAATTAATACAGAAAGAATGCATGGTTTCAAAACAGTTACTTTATTTCCTTTGCCAGCTGTGATCGAAGGAGGGAGGGTGGTGGGCTTACAGGGAATTAAAATCAACGAAGGGGCAGATTTGCAGCAAGGAGAAACACACACAACTGTCACACTATAGCCTGGCCAGTCATAAAACTGGTTTTCAAAGCCTCTCTGATGTGTAGCGTGCCTAGCTGTGCTCTTCTAATTGCTGTGGTGTCTGGCTGCTCAAAATCAGCCACCCAGGCGATTTGCCTCAACCTCCCACCCCACCATAAGTGACTCCCCCTTACTCTCACAGATATTATGGACCACACAGCAAGCAGCAATAACAATGGGAATGTTGGTTGCGCTGAGGTCTAACCTAGTCAGCAAACAGCGCCAGCGAGCTTTTAAATATCCAAAGGCACATTCTACCACTATTCTGCACTTGCTCAGCCTGCAGTTGAACTGTTCCTTACTACTGCCCAGGCTGCCTGTGTACGACTTCATGAGCCATGTGAACAAGGAGTAGGCTGGGTCCCCAAGGATAACTATTGGCATTTCAACATCCCCAACCGTAATTTTCTGGTCTAGGAAGTAAGCCCTTTCTTGCAACTGCTTGAACAGCTCTGAGTTCCTAGAGATGTGAGTGTCATGCACCTTTCCCGGCCATCCCACACTGATGTCAGTGAAACGTCCCTTGTGATCCACCAGTGCTTGCAGCACCATTCAGAAGTACCCCTTGCAGTTTACATACTGGTTGGCAAGGTGATCCGGTGCCAAGACAGGGATATGCATTCCATCTATCGCCCCACCATAGTTAGGGATCCCCATTGCAGGAAAGCCATCCAGTATGACCTGCACATTTCCCAGAGTCACTACCCTTGATAACAGAATGTCAGTGATTGCATTGGCTACTTGGATCACAGCAGTCCCCACAGTAGACTTGCCCACTCCAAATTGGTTCGTGACTAACCGGTAGCAGTCAGGTGTTGCAAGTTTCCAGAGGGCTATTGCCACTCGCTTCTCAACTGTCAGGGAAGCTCTCATCTTGGTATTACTCTGCTTCAGGGCAGGGGAAAGCAACTCACAAAAGTTCAAAGAAAGTGACCTTACGCATGAGAAAGTTTTGCAGCCAGTGTGAATCATCCCATACCTGCAACGTTGTGCGGTCCCACCAGTCTGTGCTAGTTTGCCGGGCCCAGAATCTGCATTCCACTGTATCAACCAGCCCCATTGCCACCATGATGTCCCAATTGCCACAGCCCATGCTTTCAGGAATGTCTGTGTCCATGTCCTCATCACAATTGTCCTCGTGCTGGCATCTCGTAGCCCAGTTCTGCACATTCTCCAGGATAATGCACAAGGTGTTTACAATGCTCACAACAGCAGCAGTGAGCTGAGCAGGTTTCATGCTTGCTGTGGTATGGCATCTGCACGGGTAACCCAGGAAAAAATGTTTGAAATGATTGTCTGCCGTTGCTTTCATGGAGGGAGGGGCGACTGACGACATGTACCCAAAACCACCCTCGACAATGTTTTTGCCCCATCAGGCATTGGAAGCTTAACCCAGAATTCCAATGGGCAGCAGAGACTGTGGGAATTGTGGGATAGCTACCCACAGTGCACCGCTCCATCAGTCGATCCTAGCCATGGTATTGAGGACACACTCCGCCGACTTAATGTGCTTAACGGGGACATACACAATCCACTGTATAAAATAGATTTCTAAAAATTGACTTCTATAAAATCAACCTTATTTCACAGTGTAGACATACCCTTAGTGGACTTAACATATGATTCCATGTGGAAGCAGAGGTTGGTAATTGAAGGACAAAACAACCTTGAGTCTAACATGCTTGGAAAATGGATAGTATCTCTTTAAGAGAGAGTTCAGCCTTGGAATTGGTAACAGTTAAGGATCTGAAAACTAGTAAACAAGCTAGTGCCTGTGTTGATGCAAATAACCTGACTGACTGGAGAGAGAAAGACTTGCATGTAGTTGTTAGCAAAGAGGACACACCCAGCCAGCCAATGGATTCTGTTACACAAGAGAACTCAGATTTTGATCCCACTGAACAGGGAGTAAGAGAAAGATTAAATTTCAGAAATAAAAAGCCACAGGTTAACCCTAAGTGCCAAAACCCCAATAGTATTGAGCCAAAGGCATGGCATGACAAAAATGATTGGAAATGAACATTTAATGTTATTAATGCTAATCCTTGTGATTAGTGTGCTGCTGGTACCAAAAACTGTAAAAATGTACAATGTGCCTAATCTTTTGGAAAAACCCTTGAATATGTTAAGAGTGATACATAAGAGCACATTTTATATTCAGAGACCTTGTGATACTGATATTTCACAGTTAGTGCCTGTAACTAAACTTGAAACTGTACACAGGAGAAAAGACATTGCACAACTAATGTGCTGTATGAAAAGAAAAACTGAGGCACACTACTATATTGATTTAATGGCTAAATGCCAAGATTCCTAGACTATAGAAAACTTTAATATCTACATTGACTTGAATGTTAATTGGGTTCCAAATATTTGCCAGAGCTTATATAAATAAGTTAGCTATTTTCTTTAGCTCTTGGCAAAATCACATGAAACACACAGGAATTATGTGTTAATATTGTGAAACATGATTTTAATAAACCAGTTTGGTTATACGCTGATACTTCTAATATTGGGTTAGAAGCTGTAGTAATACAGAACCAAGAATGGGAAATTCCTGTGATGCATTCAGCAGTGTCTGGGACACACCTTCCTGCATCAATTTGGTGTTGGGGTGTGATGTTATCTGATTAAAGTATGACCATATAGATCATTATTGCAACCACTGTTATATATTTGCAGCAAATATTGTACAAAGGTTGTCGAGTGAGAGGTCTATGAAAATATTATGATTTGCTGATTATGCTATCTGTATCCATGTATCATTTTTCTATTTGAATTATTGGCTCTGTACTTGGATTTCAAATCTTTGTTCCTGGGGTACTGCCCACAAGGTAACTAGCCTTCTTGGAGGGACTGTTCAAATTAAGTGGTTCATCAAGAAACACATAGTTGACAGAGGACCATGGCAGACACCCATCTATACTGAGTGGACTTTCATGTAAACGTGCTGTCTGAAGTAATGGTTTCCTCTAATGACTGAGGGAAATTGGGCATGAACAGATGACTTGCCTATGTGACTCCAAACTCCATCTTGTTGCTGTAATTTTCCACAGTAAGAACAATGAGATGCCCTCCACATGGCAGAAGCTATAAAAGGCCCTGGAAACACCTCAATTTTGTCTTCAATCCTGCTTCTTACCTCTGGAGGAACTTTGCTACATACTGAAGCTCTGAAAAATGGACTGAATGACCAATAAAAGCTGTGGATGTACTCCAGAGACTTGACTTAAGCCAGCAGTTTATTATATCTCTGTTACAAGCCTGAACGAAGAACTTTGCTATTACTGTATGTAATTGATTCCTTTAACCAATTTTAACTTCCACCTTTCTTTCTTTTTATGAATAGACCTTTAGATTTCTTTATACTGAAGGATTGTCATCAGCATGATTTTTGGGTCAGATCTAAGTTATATATTGACCTGGGCGTGTGGCTGGTCCTTTGGGATCAGAAGAACCTATTATTTGATGAGACTGGTTGCAAAGAACCACTCCTCTCTGAGTCCAGTGTTTTTGGTGGTGATATAACAGCTGGACTGCCTGAGGAAACTGCCTTTATGTTTTCTTGTTAGCCAGTGTGGTGAAACAGGAGTTTACTTTTGTGGCTGGTTTGGTATATCTTATAAAAGAATAACCACCAGTTTTGGGTTGTGTTTACCCTATTTCTCAGCAGTTCTTCCTGAATTTTGCATCCTCAGATGTGACCCACTAAGGCACGGTTACAGCCCCTTTTCTAACCATTTGGGAAATGCTCCCTTTTTCCTATTGTAGCTCTCACATTTCATTTGCTGGGGGCCTCCCTGTCCGTTGGAGACCTTGTCTATTTCCACTTCCAAGAATTAAAACTGGCAGAGCAGTGGGTTGCTTCAGGGCCACTGCACTGACACATCAGTATGCATACTTAGTGGCATCATGGGAAGCAAGCCAATGGAGTAGCTGTTTTTAAAAGTCAGATAGGTAATACTATTTTTAACACACTGGTGAAAGCTGAAGCATATTAGAGTAGACAGGAGATTTCAGTGTGATAAAACTTTGGAACCGTATACAAGTTGCTGCTGACGACATTGAATTTGTAAGCTTGTTTCTGTACCCAAGTTTGTTTAATTTCCATTATCATGATTTCCATGGGGACATAGCTATTTCACAGGCCTCATCCACACAATATCTACAATCAGTAGTAGTGGAGAAAGGTTAAGGATAGGGCAAATGGATTTCTGCAATACTGCCTCAAGGACATATCACAGGGCAATTGCTGTACAATTCAGCCACAAAGTAATCAATAGTAAGTATCCAGGTACTAGTATGTAGTTCATAAAATGTAAATAGCATAGGAGTTCAATTTTAGAAGCTTTTTTATAGAAATATATATATGAAATATGTGTTTCATCATTTACTGGCTAGAATTGAAGTATCTGACCTGCTTGCCAGACTGCCTCTGTAAGAATCATCAAGCCCTCCATCTTTGTAATGTTTCCCAAGAGTGTTAATGTATGGTAAATCTAGCACCTAATAAGACCTCCCTAAAGCCTAAAAATTCACTTGAACAAAAGACAACTCCCGCCCCCAAAAAACTAATAAAATAAAGGCCTTTTTTTCTAAACAGCACACTGAATTTATGTACAGGATTTAGTTACCACAATTATGTATGCAAATAGCAGTTGCACATATAAACAGTTATTTGCATTCTCAGCTATTTGATGTATGTATATATTTGTAGCAATTTGGTGTACAAATTAGGTAAGCAGGTGCAATCTTCGGCTAGAGTGTGCTCTCACTTATACTGGTGGAAATACATAGATGTCAGCAGGGTTACTCTTGAATTATACTGGTGTAACATAGCAGAAGTTGGCCTGCATAATTCAGAGAATCGGGGCCTAAATTTCTTCTATAATCTGGGCAGGTCTAAAAAAAAAATATACAAACATGTATCACATAATGCAGTGTACTGGTTTCTTTCTTTGCGGAGGGGGAGGAGAGCTGATCAAAATAAAACAAATGGTTTCAAGGATTCATGTGAAGGAAGAATCACAGCTTTTTCCCATCACCTCACAGAACTTTGTTTAGATATACTATTGAAAGATTGGCTAGCTACCCCTGAAATCACTCTGCACTGCAGTGAGAAAGTGTCATCCAGCTTTGTCATTTGCTCTGCATTTCCTGGGGTTGTCACTTTGTGTGACTTTTTTTTATTTTGGCTCCCCATCACCATCTTTTAAAATGTGATTGATAGCTAAGAGGCATTTATTATTATGTGTGTGTTGTTTGTATTAGTTGTTAATACAGAGCTCTACAGCCATACAAAGACCCTAAGACAGAATCCTGAAAACAGACATAATGGATATAAATCAAGAGTCATGTTATAGTTATTGTCCTATGCGAGCAAGACACTGTGACACTAGCTTGGGACACAAGAGACCTGGGTTCTAGTCCCGGGCCTGATGGGTGACCTTGGGCAATCACATATATGCCTCAGTTTCCCCATCTGTCAAATGGGGAGAATAATAGACCTCCATAAAGCGCTGTGAGATCTACAGATGAAGAGTGCCATTTTAGAGCTGGATATTACTACACTCACATAGTGGGACCAATCCTGAACACAGGCGAAGATCTTCAAACACCTCCCCCTTGTTATTTGGGTACAATCACCTGGGACCTACACACTTACATAGTATTTAGACTAATGATGCTGTCATTTTCCTATGTGACTTTCTTCAATAAGAGATCACAAACCAACCAAGAAGCTCAGCTCTGCAGCCCTTATTTGCATGTGTTAGTCCCACTGATTTCACTGCAATTCATCACATGTGTTGGCTGCAAGATCAGGCTCTAAGTGGTTTGTTGTAGGGCAGTACCACATATTCTGGGTAGAGTGCTCACTAAGTCATAGAGTCCTGCAGTAAAGTTACACATCTTTTGGCCAGAGAAGCATTTGGTTTAGTTACCAATTGATAAAAAATACCTTCTCTAAGAGAGGATGAAAAATACAGGTTTGTTCCTTTTTAAAGGAGGCTTAATCTATATATTGTAATCAGAACTGCAATGATACAATGACAGAGTCAACAAAAGGATTAAGACATTTAAAAAAAAAATCAGGGCACCTGCATCTTGTCTCTTTCTGCAAACACTGATCGAGACACCAGCAAGGACTTTCCCAAGCAAATAAGAATTAAAAAAGGGGGTTGGGTGGGGATAATTGAAAATTGTTTTTGGAACTGAATGGTATCTCAGGCTAACGGGCTAGATTTTACTACTGGTACAGCAGTCAAGAAAATGATGTTCAATTGTTTTCCATGACAATCAGGGTGAGAATAGCAAGCAGCCCATAGCAATTATTGAATTTCTGTCAGGCTCTCAGTTGTAGATAAGAAAGTCCCTAGCTGAAGTATCTGAATCCAAGCAAGAGAGGGCAGAAGATGAAGCAGTAGAGGTTATCTGGAAACTTTGCCCTGGGATATTACTGGACACCATTTATTTGGGGCATGATCCTGAGCCTACTTATGCTGATAAGAGTTATGCCATGACATCAGTGGGAACAGAATTGGGACTGTAGTGTTTAAATCCCTATGAATTGTAAGGCTCTGCTTTAGGAGTGGCTTTTACATTAAATGTTTGCAACAAAAGCTGGTATTAGCAGAATGTGGAATATCAGTTCAAAGCAAAAGCTGAATAGGCTGCAGGAAAAAGATTAAGGAAACTGAATTTTCATCTCCAGTATTATGCAAATAAAATCTCTTTTAGCACTCTTTGGACACATGAGAAGTATTTAAGCATACAACATCTAAAATCCAGAGAGAGTTCTTTCTGTATATACACTGGCAAAACCAGTTTTTAGAATACCCTAACCTGTATAAATTAGATCATGATTAAAATATAAGTGCATATATAGCTTATCTTTGGCTTGCATCTTTGGATAGTTTAAAGGTATCCCATTATTTTACTTCTGTTCATTGGAAAAAAACCCTCATAAGGTAAGATTAGGGATTCAAATGCTATAAAACAAAAGTATTGTCTTTTTTCTACCTAAGAAACTGTGGATCCCAAAGTCTTCCCACCCACTCCTGTTACATAACATATGTAACAGTAATCAAATGAATTGACTGGCCCAATAGCAGCTTAACCAATTGCCCAAGCCCCAAACCCAGAGGCAACAACTGGATACTTGATTAAGGGCTAAAGGCTGAGGAGAGTCTTTCAATGATCTTCCGTGGGTTTTCAATCAGGGCTTTGGTCAATAAAAGTCTTATCCTGCAGTCCCTATTCAGGTAAATTGTATATTGTCAGAATTTTGACTGAGTAAGGATTTCAAAATGAAGTCCTAACTTTGGAATTCAGTAAGACACATCATAACAAATTGATACTTTCATTGTCTGCTGGACAATTCCTCCTACACTTAGTCCAGGTAAGTAGTCTGCAAGTACAGTATAGTTAAATCTTTGTCTTTAGTAAGTTCATTATTCCTATTTGTAACCCTTCTGCCCGTCAGAGTTGGCAGCAACAAGGGCCAGGTTCAATATCTAGGGGTTCCATTCCAATAACACAATGCAAACCGGCTCGAGCCCCCACCCAGTGACCTGGGACAAATATATACCACCCCCGCTGGGCGCCTCCAAGAGGCAATACTTCCCCTCTCGCAAGCACATAGTCTGAGTGTAGCAAAAGCCTTTTAATAACAGAGAGAAACAATATGGCATTATGTTGGGGAAACACCACCCACAGGATTCATAACACAACCCATGAGCAAAAAAAACCCACCCCAGGCAAATTGGGGCATGCCCTTTTCCCTTTGGTTCTTGAGTCCAGCAACCCCAAATCACCCAAAGTCCCAAAAGTCCAATGCCCCAAAAGTCTCTGTCCCTGGTCAGGGCAGCCCCAGAGTTCGAAAGTTTATCTGCAGAGCTTTACCTCCCAACCTGGGTGGAAATGGGACGGGGGTAAGAGGCACCTTACATGATCTGAAGCTGACCGCTCCATAGCGGCGCTCCGCTCCGCCAGCCGCCCCACAAACTCCTTTGCTCAGCTGCACTCCGCTCCGCCACCTGCCCCACGAACTCCTTCGCTCAGCTGTGCTCCGCGAACTCCTTCGCTCAGCTCCACGGCCCACAAGCAGCTCCTGCCATCCACACACTGCTCCGCGTCGAACTGCTTCACCAGCCGTCCCGCAAACTGCTCCACAATATATCTTCAAGCTCCCCCACTACTTAACACAACACTCAGTGATTTCAGCTCTTAGGTGAATCCAGCTTGTAGTAGGAGAGCTCCAGTGCTGGTGCACTGTCAGCCCAAAGTGAGCTCAGCAGCCTATAACTAGACTTCTAATGAAATCAAAATTAGCTCTGATATTCCACAGTGGAGAGAGGAGGAAGTGCAATTAGCATGTAAGGCCCTCACCAAGGGGCCCATGCCACCAAGTATTACTACTTGTCCCCAGCCTCTCTCCATTCACACAGTTTTGGAACCCATGACCCTTGCCTAGCGAGTGCTACTTAGTTGATGGTGAATCCCTCCATCATAACAAAAGGCCACGTACAGTTCCAAGCACAGTTCCCATAATCAGGGTAATAACAATTTATTCTTCCTGCCCCAATAACAGAGACACTGGGGATCCCACAGCAGCCAAAGTGACCATTTGGGCAGCTATGGTCTCATTCTAGGCGTGGTGGGTGTGCCTATGCAAATGAGATTGGCCCCTGAAGTTCTTTTCCACAACTTGCCACACCTCACCACCAGATGTCAGGGTGGAGCTCATCCTGACACTGCTTACATCTTTACAAAATTTACAACCTAGATCCATGTTTTCAGTTTTTTATTTATCCATTAATTCTAAATGAGATTGTGTTACTTATATTTTCAAAATGGCATTAAGAATAAAGCTAAATTATGGCTTCATCAAATTATATCCTGACAGTAACATGCTCATCTGCTCTGTCTTGATTATTCACATGGAGGGTATTTATATAAAGCTTTAAGAAGATAAACATTAAATTTCAGAATGGTCAAGATGTATCAGTTTTAGGTACATATGCCCCCTATCACTATAGTACCTGAGCACTTCACAAAACCTAATATTCAGGAGTACTATTTATCCTCATTTTACAGATGGGAAGCTGAGGCACAGAGAAACAAAGATTATGAATGCTGCGGAGCTGGAAGGTGTAGTTTCCAGCATAGTTCATCATAGCAGCACTAGCTCTGGTCTATTTTTAGTTCAATAGCTTGAAGTGTAGCTGTGGCAGCTAGCTGCCTGAGGACAATCCCAGCCACAACCCTACACATGTATTTGGGCAACTAAGCTTCTCTCATGCTATACTTCTACATTTAGAATGCTAGCTCAATCACGGGTATCTCTACCTTAGCTGGAAATTACAGCTTCCAGTACCAGTATAAACATACCCTAAGTGACTTGCCCAGGATCACTTATTAGGGTATTTGTGGCATAGTAGGGAATTGAACCTAGTTCTCCCATACCCTAGACTAGCACTCTAACCACTGGACTTTTCTTCCTGTGTAAGAGGAGACAGATGATGAACTATTAGAACAAAAAGCAAATTTATATTTCTCATTGGCCCTAAATGCAACAAATAGTTAAATGGCAAGCAGATTTAATTAGGATATTGATGTTCCTCTAGAATTTTCACAGCATTATCCATTTTTATTATCTATATGGGAAATATTTAAAGGTGAATTTAAGAAGCATTTATAGCTTTTAGATCTGATTTTAATAAAGGTGTGACGTTCTATATACTTTAATGCACTTTTAACACAGTAATTAATTATTGAGGCTACAAAACAATGTGGTTCAAGAAATGGCTGACTAAAATGCTGAGGCTCGCAGATGGAAACAAATGTGTTATGATTACAGTTCTGCAGTTCCTCTGATTCATTAATAAGATACAAAAGTGATGGCATCTCCTTGATGGAAGCACAGGAAATTTGCTAATTAAATCTGTGCTCTCTCACAGCAGAAAACATTAGATCCTTGTTTCTTGCAAACCTATCCTTTAGTCACTGGAAACTAGTGCAAATGAGAACTGAAAAAAGATTTTACAAAATTTCATAAATGAGTTGTATTTCACATGTGTGTGTGTCCAATTCAGAGGAGTTTTTATTCAAAGGAGAACTCCTGCATTTATAGGTATATTTCTGAACTGAACACATTATATTCTATGCTTTACCTCTAAGAGAGGCAGTACAAAACTCACATGCCAGAGGGCAATAGAAGCTAAGATGGCTCTGTGTCTCCACTGAGTCATTTTGAGAGCATTTGGGGATGGGGCTCTAAGTTACAGGCTGCTCAGAATCTTGTAAGCATTACTTGCTGTGGTCCTGCACAAGACATGGCCCTCCTATTCCAAGGACACCACCCACAGAAGATCTTGTGAGGGAATCCTCAGAAGACAGCCTGTGACTGCCTTCCTCCATGCCTGCACTTGGGCAATTCTTCCCAAGTCAGAGCTATAGTTTTTTATGACCCTCTTACACAATTCCAGCCCTTGAGCCCATTGTAAAAGCTGAAGCAGGAGTGAGAATTTCATCCAATATAACTTGTCTTTCTAACAAGCCATCTCTAACAAAATGAAACTTAATGTAGTTGTTATAGGTTGTCACACTTCAGGACAATTGCACCTGTATTCTCCATGAGGGGAAAAAATTCATAGGCAGGAGATGTAGACCAAGCTGGATGAGCAAGCATCTCAGAGAGGTGATTAAGAAAAAGCAGAAAGCATACAGGGAGTGGAAGAAGGGAGGGATCAGCAAGGAAAGCTACTTTATTGAGGTCAGAACATGTAGGGATAAAGTGAGACAGGCTAAAAGTCAAGTAGAGTTGGACCTTGCAAAAGGAATTAAAATAGTGAAAGGTTCTATAGTCATAAATAAGAAGAAAAAGAAAGAAGAAGTGGGACCGCTAAACACTGAGGATGGAATGGAGGTCAAGGATAATCTAGGCGTGGCCCAATATCTAAACAAATACTTTGCCTCAGTCTTTAATAAGACTAAAGAGGTTCTTAGGGATAATGGTAGCATGACAAATGGGAATGAGGATATGGAGGTAGACATTACCATATTTGAGGTAGAAGTGAAACTCAAACAGCTTAATGGGACTAAATCGGGGGGCCCAGATAATCTTCATCCAAGAATATTAAAGGAATTGGCACATGAAATTGCAAGCCCATTAGCAAGACTTCTTAATGAATCTGTAAAATCAGGGGTTGTACCATATGATTGGAGAATTGCTAACATAGTTCCTATTTTTAAGAAAGGGAAAAAAGTGATCCAGGTAACTACAGGCCTGTTAGACATCTGTAGTATGCAAGGTCTTGGAAAAAATTTTGAAGGAGAAGATAGTTAAGGACATTGAGGTCAATGGTAAATGGGACAAAATACAACATGGCTTTACAAAAGGTAGATCATGCCAAACCAACATGATCTCCTTCTTTGAGGAAGTAACAAATTTTTTTAGACAAAGGAAACACAGTGGATCTAATTTACCTAGATTTTAGTGAGGCATTTGGTACCATGCCACATGGGGAATTATTAATTAAATTGGATAAGATGGGGATCAATAGGAAAATTGAAAGGTGGATAAGGAATTGGTTAAAGGGGAGACTACAATTGGTCCTACTGAAAGGTGAACTGTCAGGCTGGAGGGAGGTTACCAGTGGAGTTCCTCAAGGATCGGTTTTGGGACCAATCTTATTTAATCTTTTTATTACTGACCTTGGCACAAAAAGTGGGAGTGTGCTAATAAAGTTTGTGGATGATACAAAGCTGGGAGGTATTGCCAATTTAGAGAAGGACAGGGATATCCTAAAGGAGGATCTGGATGACCTTGTAAACTGGAGTAATAGTAATAGGATGAAATTTAATAGTGAGAAGTGTAAGGTCATGCATTTAGGGATTAATAACAAGAATTTTAGTTATAAGCTAGGGACGCATCAATTAGACGTAACGGAGGAGGAGAAGGACCTTGAAGTATTGGTTGATCATAGGATGACTATGAGCTGCCAATGTGATATGGCCGTGAAAAAAGCTAATGCGGTCTTGGGATGCATCAGGAGAGGTATTTCCAGTAGGGATAAGGAGGTTTTAGTACCGTTATACAAGGCACTGGTGAGACCTCACCTGGAATACTGTGTGTAGTTCTGGTCTCCCATGTTCAAGAAGGATGAATTCAAACTGGAACAAGTAGAGAGAAGGGCTAATAGGATGATCGGAGGAATGGAAAAATTGTCTTATGAAAGGAGACTCAAGGAGCTTGGCTTGTTTAGCCTAACTAAAAGAAGGTTGAGGGGAGATATGATTGCTCTCTATAAATATATCATAGGGATAAATACCGGAGAGGGAGAGGAATTATTTAAGCTCAGTACCAATGTGGACACAAGAACTAATGGATATAAACTGGTCACCAGGAAATTTAGACTAGAAATTAGATGAAGGTTTCTAACCATCAGAGGAGTGAAGTTTTGGAATAGCCTTCCAAGGGAAGCAGTGGGGGCAAAAGATCTATCTGGCTTTAAGATTAAACTCGATAAGTTTATGTAGGAGATGGTATGATGGGTTAACATGGTTTTGGTAATTAAATATTCATGGTAAATAGGCCCAATGGCCTGTGATGGGATATTAGATGGGGTGGGATCCGAGTTACCCACGAAAGAATTTTCTGTAGTATCTGGCTGATGAATCTTGCCCATATGCTCAGGGTTTAGCTGATCACCATATTTGGGGTCGGGAAGGAATTTTCCCCAGGGCAGATTGGAAGAGGCCCTGGAGGTTTTTTGCCTTCCTCTGTAGCATGGGTCACAGGTCACTTGCTGGAGGATTCTCTGCTCCTTGAAGTCTTTAAACTATGATTTGAGGACTTCAATAGCACAGATATAGGTGTGAGATTTTTTGCAGGAGTGGTGGGTGAAATTCTGTGGCCTGTGTTGTGCAGGAGGTCAGACTAGATGATCATAATGGTCCCTTCTGACCTAAATATCTATGAATCTATGTGGTCCCTTGAGGGCATTCACACTAGGCTCTTGGCTCCTCAGCTGTCACCTCTTTTGGGCAGAGACCTGTCTCTCTCTCCTTCCTGAGCAAGGTTTCTCTAGGCTGACTAGAAAGTTGCCTGACTACACTGAGATATTCACAGCAAGCCAGACTGCCCAAGCAGACAAGCCTCTGCAATTTGCTTTCTCCCCAGAGGCTATGAACCTGTAGATAATAAAGTGTTGTTTACTACTTCTCATAACACAAGAACTAGGGGTCACCAAATGAAATTAACAGGCAGCAGGTTTAAAACAAATAAAAGGAAGTATTTCTTCACACAATGCACAGTCAACCTGTGGAACTCCTTGCTAGAGGATGTTGTGAAGGCCAAGACCATAACAGGGTTCAAAAAAGAACTAGATAAATTCATGGAGGATAGGTCCATCAATTGTTATTAGCCAGGATGGGCAGGAATGGTGTCCCTAACCTCTGTTTGCCACAAGCTGGGAATGAGTGACAGGGGATGGATCACTTGATGATTACCTGTTCTGTTCAGTCCCTCTGGGGCACCTGACACTGGCCACTGTCGGAAGACCCTTGGTCTGACCAAGTAGGACCATTCTTATGGTCTTATGTTCTAATTACTTTCAGTTATAAGTTATCACACAGTTCTTTGTAAGCAAGCACATTTCTTCTTAAGGTGAAAGCATTACAGAAAAAAACATTCAACACAATAAAAGAACATACATGCATGCTAAAAGCAGGATCACCCTAACTCCAGCCTCTGGTGGGTGTCAGCCCTTCCATCTCTTCCACAAAGATTGCCCCTACACACACCCCAGGAGAAGGGGGTAGAAGTTCCTGTCTGTTTACTGGATCAGAAAGAAGACCCTGAGTCAGTTTAAACTCAGACTTTCATTGTCTGTTGATATCTGGAGGTTCCAGTCACACTAGTCTATACGCACTTCCCCAGGAGGTGGTGCCTCTTGGGGCAGAGGGAGGGTAACAGCCTGCTTGCATTGTCTACATTATCACCCACTATTTTTAGTTCCTTCAAGAGATTTGGTAGACTTTCCCCGTGGAGTAGAATACAAACATACATAAATCATTCATTTAAAACAATGGTTTCATCTTCATGTAATTGTTTGATATCAGAACTTAAATATGCTCTCTTTTACCTTTGTCTGTAAAAGAGAAGGAAAAATTCTTCTCTGCTCCAAAAAATATATTTTTTTCATTATATATAAAATTTCATTCCAAACATAGAGCTACAATCAGAATAGTCTCAAAGTCAGAACTGTCTCCTGCTGACATCATAGACTGCTGAACCAGATGATGGTGCACAGTGGGGGTCTTCTTGAAGAAGCCAGATACTGTTGGCATGTTAGTATATTCTTTGATTTATCTCCTTTTATGTTAGGGTAATGGATACAATACTGTTTTTAAGTTAGCACAACAATCTAGAGTGCCAGGGCTGCAGTAGAATTTTTGTACCTTGTATTTACTGAAAGCAGACAGTCTGAACCTGCATTTGAGAGCCATTTTGAGAGCCTGGCAGAAAGTTTCCCTTCTTGGTATAAATATGTATAGTAGGATTCTCCCTTAATAATCTAGTCTCCACTCCAGGTTCTATTTTACCTCATTGATTGAAGCTTTTACTGCATCCAGTCCACTAACCTCGAAATATTCCTGCTATAATAAATCCAGCTTTTGCAACAAGAGGGTTTTGATCTTGCTCTCTCTCTTCCCCGCTCTCCTAGGGGCCAGAACTCATATCCTCCTTTTTTAAAACCACAGGACTGTACCCCATAAGATAAAAGAAATTTCCCATAAGTGCTATAGTAACAGATTCCTTGCAGTCTCCAACAACCAGTCACTGCAGGTCAACATTTTCACACACATACAAAGCCAATACTTTACAAAACCTTTTCTCTAGGACTCTTCCTTTCCTTATGAATATTCTTACCAGTGAAGCATCTGAGTCTTGATTTTTTAATCTAGATATGAGCTATCCCAAGGTTTGGAGAAGTGTGGATGATCAGGGTTCAAATCCTGGCCAATTTTAGAGATAATCAAGTTCACAACTGGCACCGCTTCCACTGTCTGAGAGGTTGAGATCCAAGGTACTGGTTTGGGCCCAAAACTACTCACCATCTCTACTCCAAGGACAACTATCAGTGTAACTATCAGTTTGGGGTGTGAAATTAGAAAGACTAATTTTTTTAAAATAATGTCATTAATTTTCTCAAGGTCAGTATTTTGCCAATTTACCTCCAAATTAAATTAGAAAGATTTTTATGAAAAGTTAAAAACTTGCTTTTCTTTAGAGGAAAATATGCATTGCTATTTTAAAATTAAATCACTTCCCCTGAGATCCTGAGAGACTTGAACTGCTAATTTGCTGTTTCCTCATTTTGATTTGCTGACATCACAAATACCGTTAGCACAGAGAAAACAAAAACAAGATTCAGTTTGATTTTAAAAATTCTATTTATTTGTGTTCTCCATACTGAAAATCCAATAATCCAAATATAAGTTTTTAATCAACTATAAGGACTATAGCTATAGTAACAACATGGAAAACAACAAAAAATTAGAACACGGTCCTTATTTACAAGTTTCAGAGTAACAGCCGTGTTAGTCTGTATTTGCAAAAAGAAAAGGAGTACTTGTGGCACCTTAGAGACTAACCAATTTATTTGAGCATAAGCTTTCGTGAGCTACAGCTCACTTCATCAGATGCATGTATTGTTTCATGGTCTCTGTGTATATAATGTCTTCTGCAGTTTCCACGGTATGCATCCGATGAAGTGAGCTGTAGCTCACGAAAGCTTATGCTCAAATAAATTGGTTAGTCTCTAAGGTGCTACAAGTACTCCTTTTCTTATTTACAAGAGAGTTTGTTCTTTAGTTCAGTCTCCAACCCAGCTCCAAGTACAATTATAAACGACTGCAAACAGATGAGACTTTTGAACTATGCCACATTGTTGCACCTTAAATATGTAGTAAGCAGTTTTAAAGCTCCATGCACCACAATCTAAAGAGGAATGATGATACATTTTACTACAAATAGGTATTCATGTGTGCCTTTAAATGATATGTTATATTTAAACATAGTTCAAAGTCTCCAATATATAGGCTTATTTTCACAGTCACAGATGTTTCTGAATTATATACACATACAAAAAAAATCTAAACTGCCTGCAAATTGCAAAAATGTATTATATTGAACTGAGGTGGGAGAAGGGGAGAAGTCCACTAAATATAGTAGAAAGAAAAACAAATAAATATAAGGAAAAGTTTGGCCATATCAGACCCTCCATTTTTAAGCAAAGCTCGCAACCTGCAACAGTGTGTTACCCACTTCCTTCTGGTCATGTGTGTCTGCAGTCTTTAAATCAGCAGCTCTGGTATCAGGCCATACCAGCAGGGCTTCCTTCCTGGAGGAAATGGTTTTGCCCTCTTTATCTACTCTGGCCCCAGCTCTCCAGCTGGGCAACTAAGTAGTTCAGTTCCACTTCTGGAAGTTTCTCCATTTCCTCAGTGTACCCACCCAATACTCCAGGTCCCAGACCAAGGACCCTAAGAATAGCAGCCACATGCTGCCATGTTCCTTTAGCAAAATTGCTTTCAGTTCCCTGAGGCACTTGCCCATGACCCCAGCCTTCACAGATGCTTCACTCTTACCTCAGGGCTCATCTAATTTCAGGCCCAGCAGCCAGCCAGGATCTCTTCCTCACTTCCCCAGTCCCTGCCAGCACTGAGCTATCCATAGATTCTGCAGTTCCCTTTGACCAGCCAGGAGCACCATGTACAGTCCTCTAACTCTAGCAAGAGACTGACAGTCCCTGCCTCTGCAGCTGCTTTTATATGATCCTCTTGGGCCCTGATTGGTTGCTTCCCCTGCAGCCACTCGAGGCTGCTTGAAGGATTCCTCCGCTGCTCGTTTCCTGGGATGAGTGTGGCAGGACACTAACACCTCCAGCAAGGGGCTTCTGGGCCTAGTTGGCCCCATGACACCACCCTTGCCATTTGATCATGAGTCCAGGGCTGGCCTTACCATGAGGCGAACTGAGGTGGCCACCTCAGGTGCCAGACTGGAGGGGGACAAGACACTAGGACCCAGAGTGTAGAAAATTGTGTCTGCTGCTGGTGCATATGTATTCTCTCTGCTCTAGATGCACAGAGATGGTTTAGTGCTGTGCTGGAGGAAGGAGGACACAAGAGACATAACAGGCAGGCAGGAGAAAAGGTGAGAGGGAATAACAGAAAGCAGCAGGAGCTGCAGGGAGCGAGAGAAGGAGGAGCTTCTTATGTACCTCTCTAGCACCCCCTAGGAGCCTGGACTGATTAACACCAGCTTCTCAGGGAGCTTCCTGTTTCCTGCTGCTTCCCTGAACCCACTTGAGGAGAACAGGAAATCAACTGAAGTAGTAGGAGCCAGTTAGGCCCTTAAGATGCTGATATCTTCCCTTACTCAGGCCCTGCTACCAGCCTGCTTATTTTTCCCCTTCAACTGAGTGTTGAGAGCCACTATAGCTGGCACAGAACAGCAGTATTGAGTGAAAGAAGAAAACACCCCTCTGGGGCAGCATTCAGAAAAAGAAAGAAAGAAAAGGAAGCTTTTCTATCTAAGCAGGAAGGTGCTCTCCTGAGATACATAGACACAAATGTGCACTGTGAACCTTCTGGCCCCAGTGAAGATGTGAGTGGTGAGGAGATGCCTGATCTTCCAGTTAGTCAGAGTGCAGGTGACCTGGCAGCTACTGCAGCATCCGTATCTCCATCTCAAATGGATGTAACCATGCACATTCCTGAAGAAAAGTGTAGATCAGAGAAGAGTGTGATGGAGGCACAAGAAACAGCTGCTGCTGAGTTTAGTTCCTTAAGTTTCGATGATCCAGGACTGTGGACCCACTTGAGCATTAGCCTGACGGACTTCTTTGTATTGCATGGGCCACAGCAAGTGAAAAACTTCATGTTCCCCAAAGACAATGTAAATAGAAGTTTCCATCCAACATATTACTGGTGTGAAATCCCCAATAGTGACAAAGTGTAGAGGCCATGGCTTATGTACTCAAAAACCCAGAATGCTGCATAATGTTTTTGTTGCACACTCTTCCAGTCTAATGTTCCAGCCACATTGGGTTCTACAGGAACAAAGGACTGGAAAAATCTGGCTAGAAATCTGGCATGCTATGAGAAGGCAGCAAATCACCAGAGAGCATTCCATAGGTGAAAGAGCTTGAAATGAGACTAAGGTTAAAGGCCACCATAGATGATCAGCATCAAGAGAAGATTGCATCAGAGTCTCTTTACTGTCAAAATGTTCTGAAAAAGCTCATTGCCATTGTGAGAATGCTTGCTACCCAAAACCTAGCACTGGGTGGAACTTCAGTTCAGCTGTATGAACCAAACAATGGAAACTTCCTTAAAATTGTGGAGCTGATAGCTGAGTTTGATGCTGTACTCCAGGAACATCTAAGAAGAGTCACCACCCAAGAAATGTACACACACCACTACCTTGGGAAAACAATTCAAAATGAGATCACGCAGTTATTGGCAACAAAAGTCAAACAGAAGATTGTGACAGATCTGAAGTCAGCAAGGTATCAGCCATATGGAACAAATGTCTTTAATGGTGTGTTTAGTAACAACAACAGAACCTAGTGAAAATGTCCCTGCAATGGTGACTGTCAGAGCATTTTCTAGAATGTATTGACATTGATGATACTACAGGAGCTGGTAGGACAAATGTGCTTCTTAAAAAGCTGGAAGATACGGGAATTGTGATAGCTGACATGAGAGGTCAGGGCTATGATAATGGTGCTAACATGAGATGAAAGGACAGAGGAGTGCAGACACGGATCTAAGAGTTAAACCCTCAAGCTTTTTTTGTACCATGCAGTTCTCATTCATTTAACTTGGTGGTCAGTGATGCAGCATCAGCTTCTAGTGAGGCTGCTGAATTTTTAAATGTAATTCAAAACATCTATGTATTTTTCTCTGCATCAGCTCATCCATGGCAAATTTTGAAGGAACGTCTAAGAACATCCTCTCTTACACTGAAACCACTGAGTGCCACATGATGGGAAAGTTGAGTGGAGGTGATAAAGCCTATCAAACACCAAATTGGGAAGATAGATGATGCCATAGTTGCCATTATGGAGGATAAATCTATGACCGGAACTGTTCATGGGAGAACAGTGGCAGAGGGAAATGGAATCACCAGAAACATACATAACTTCAAATTTCTGTGTGGCTTAGTGTTGTGGGATCACATACTGTTTGAGATAAATGTTGTAAGCAAGAGATTCCAAGGTGTTGACCTTGATATATCTGGAGCAATGGAACAACTGGATAAAGCAAAGTCATACCTACAGTCTTACTGGTCAGATGAGGGATTTCAAAACATTCTGAAGAGTGCACAGAAGTTGGCAGAGGAACTTCACACTGAAGCTATTTCCCCACCCATTCAAGAATACAAGAGTCACCGAAGAAGACGACATTTTGATTACGAGGCATGGGATAATCCCATAAGAAACCCCAAACAACAATTCAAAGTTGATTTTTTTAACCGGTGCTAGATTGTGCAATAAGTCAATTGAAGAATGTTTCATGCAGCTCAAGTAACACAGCAGTATATTTGGGATGTTGTATGATATTCCAAAACTCCTCACTATTCCTGAAGAAGGCCTACACCAGCAATGCAGGGCACTAGAGAGAGAGTTGACACATGATGACAGGCGCGATATTGATGCGAGTGATTTAGGTGATGAACTGAAAGCCCTTTCAAGATACATTTCAACAGGATCAACTCCAAAGGCTGTTCTGGAATATATGTGCACAAATAAGATGACCACCTCTTTCCAAATGCTTTTGTTACTCTGTGCATACTTCTAACACTTCCTGTAACAGTTGCCAGTGAAGAACACAGCTTCTCCAAGCTGAAGTTAATAAAAACACATCTACACCCACAATGACACAGGAGAGGCTGGTCAGCCTTGTAACCATCTCAAAAGAGCATGAGCTGGCCCAGACTATCTTCAGCAGTGGACCTTCAGCAGGAAGCAGTTCAAATATTTGCAACCAAGAAGGCATGGAAAGCATCACTGTGATTATTCAAACAGATACAAATGCCAGTGTTTACTATGCAGAAAACTTGTTTGCTGTTCAGGAGTTTGCAAGTTAAGTGTTACTTAAAATTTTTGAACAAGGCATTTTAAGTTGTTAGTTCTCCTTTATTGGGATAGGTAGCAGAGCATGAGAGGAGTAGAAATGGAAGAAGGCAGAATTAAGACCTTTCAAAGTTTTGGCCCAAGTGAGGGGGCGTCATTTGAGCTCCCTACCTCAAGTGCCAAAATATTGTGGGCCAGCCCTGCATGAGTCTCACAACATCTATGGTGTTTTTAGGGGTTCTCATTAATTTCTCATTATCACCAGCTCTGGCCCATATTCAAAATGGACATAGTCTGCCAATCACTGTTAATGGAACAGAAACCACAGGATGCTGTCAACAGATTGGCCAACAAGTCTGTTTGATCTTTTTCGGTGGTAATGAGGCTGCCCACAGGAAAAATGGTCATCACCTCCCATTGCTGACAATGGGTCTGAAGCCACAGGCTGCCTTCAGTAGGCTGCCTTGTTCCTTTAACCTTTGCATACAGAAGTGATACTGTCATCAAAGATGGATATCAGCTCCCTTTGTTTCCAATGAAGTTGAAGCCAGGTGGGCCTTCAATCACCTCCTGAAGGCATGGCAAGGAACAGTAGAATGCGGAAGCACAAAGAATGGGACTGTGGGAGTTGTAGGGAGAAGAGTATTAGGAAATTGGACAGGAAACTATAAAGAGCCAGAGAAATATGGTAGGTTGGAGGTAGAGGAGACAGTGGAGTGGAGGGAACAGGCTAGTGGCAGGTAAAAGGCCGACTAGAGAGTGGAGGGGCGGAGACTGAAGGGGTGCAGTAGAACATGGTATGGCAGAGAAGGAGGAAGTGATCAATCGGAGACTTTGAGAGGGAAGAAAGGAAAAAAACGGGGGACAAGTGAATACAGGGCACAGGTGTGGGACAGAATAAAGTGAGGGAGCATGCAGGGAGGATATGAGTGTAGCAGCTGCCCTCCAGTCTATGAAGGGAAAGGGATAGAGAGGGAGTGAATGGCAGATCACACACTCTAGCAGATAGGAGAGAGTAAATGCAGTTCCCTCTGATTTTTTGTGTATTTAAGATTTTATTTTGAATATGAGATAATCGGATACAATTTGGGGCTGGATGCTTTCTCCCTAAAGATGAGGAAAAATCAAAAGGTAGGCCAAAATATGTGATTTATTATTTTTATCTGATGATTTGGAATGTTCTGATTCACAATTTTTGCCTATTTGGGAGTGGCAATACTGCTGGTCTGAACAGAATGAGCTCTTCCTTGTATTTGGAACCACAAAAAAAAGTTTACCATGGGGGAGCAGTAAAGTACACAGTTGCTTTCCTCTAAATCCAGACAAGAAATTTTATTAGAAAAAACTAAATGTTATCCCACTCTCTACTGAGGTGCTGAGAACTCTATGATCAGCACCTTTGTCAGCTCCATTACTTATACATGATCTGTCATAATTATCATGAGCTTGGTACACCTTTACCAAAGGAGACAGTTGCAGCATGATATAAATGCTTAAACAGACAAATAAAGTATATAAAGGAAGAATGAGAGAGAGCATGTTGCTCGTAGTTGGAGTGATTGTCATTGTACAATAATTTACTTTTGTATATGCTATTAGGGTGACAAACTGTGTGAAAATAAAACATAAAAATAAAAAGTTTTAGTGCTTGTTATTTTCAGAATTCCACAGGAAGTTTGGTCCTATATAGTAGGTAATGGCAATACTCTTTTTCTAACTTAGCTCAAGCACTACCATGATTCTCAATTTGAAACTGCTCTCCAGGGAAATACCCACAGAGTTGTCATCTGGGCTAGGAGTGCAATCAGTATTGAGAACCATTTTTCATGCTTGCCACTCAGCTCTTAAAAAGATACACATCCACATATTGCATGTCACATACAATCCGCACACTGTAAACAACTGCCTCACACTTTCCCTCTGCAAAGAATAAGATGAATGTTTGCGGTGCTGCACATTCCAATTTCTATGGGAATAATGTCCAAACAACCTACAGAGAGTTTAGTGCTTTAAGCTAGTTTAGATTTAATTTGTATAGTGTCTAAAATTAATTGCCCTAATCTATTTATTGTAAATGAGCACAAACAAAACAAATCTTCTAATGTTGTGTTCATATTTTAGTTGGGTTATATGTACCCTAGAAACACTTAAAAGCAATTATAAATAGATAATACCATTGTCATGGGAATTGAAATGATTTGCTGAATATATGTGTCCATTATATATTCCTTCTAATCAGTTGAATACATCCACATATTAATGACTTTGACTTGATTAGTAAATTTATATTTGACAACATTTCCATTTAAGCATAGACTCAGACAGCTGGAACATTGAGATGCATAGTGAATTTGATTGCTCAAAGTAAGGGCTAAATTGTGTCATTTCGGGTACATCTACACAAGGATAAAAGCCCTGCAGCAAGGTTGCAGCTGGCCCAGATCAGCTGACTTTGGCTCACAGGGCGCGGGCTATGGAGCTAAAAATCACTGTGTAGACAGTCAAGCTCAGGCTAGAGCCCAAACTCTGGGACCCACCACCCTAGTAGGGTCCAACACTTGGGATCCAGGCCAAGCCCAAGCATCTACACAACATTTTTAGCCCAGCAGGCTGAGCCCTGCGAGCCCAAGTCAACTGACCCATCCAGCCATGTGGTTTTTTATCCTTGTGTAGACATAGTCTTAGTGACAGCCCTGCACTGGGTGTGGTAAGAGGAATCAGAGGTCATTCTGCTTCGAGGAAGCACAATACTGCCCTGAATTCTCCACATTGTAGTGGGAGGGAGGGACAGGTAATTTGCTGCATCCCTTTAAAGTATGCCAAATAATTCTGCTCTGCTGGCATGATTTTAGGATGGTAGAGTCATGTCTCTGCCTATTTCCTGCCCCTGCCTACTACCTTTTCTATTAGTTGCTCTGTGGGTGAGAGTAACTCACTTGCAGTCCCAAAGTATAGCAACTCTGGGCAGCGATTAAGGAGATTATGCAATGAAGGGAACACTTTACTCCCTCCGCACTTCTGTGGCCACATAAGAGCTGGTCAGAATCCTTTCTCTAGCATTGAAGAGTCATTTATTCTGTAATCCACCCCAAATCACTGGAATGCCTCGCAAAGTAAGCATAAAGTAAGTTTGGCAGAATGTGGCTCTAAATAAGCAGCAGACATTTACAAATACACAAGTAATGAATGCCAACAGGGATTATTTTACTGGTTACTGGTATACTTAAACTAACATACAACACATGACTAGGGATGATGGAAAATTTTCCATTACCTTTTTTTTCTAGCAGAAATTACCTTTTCAATGAAAACTAAAAATGTTCACAAAAAAAGTTCTTATTTTATGATGAAAAGAATTTGTAATGAAAAACTCAATTTCACTCAGGATAGGGGGAAACTTATTTTATTTTTCCCCACTTTGTTCCTTACTGAAAAGGGGGAGGATAGTATAAAAAAAGTGAGAGAAAGTGGGGGAAAATAATCATGCTTTAAAAAATAAAAAATAAAAAAGCAACACCCTTTTCTCCTGGAAAAAGGTTAAAAGGTAAGAGAGTTTTTTCTCCACCAAAAAGACCCATATTTTTCAAAAATCTTTAAAACAAATTTTAATTGAAAAAATATTTCACAGAAAATACTGAACAATATGAAAAATTTTTTCCACATTTTTTGGAAAACATACTCATTTTTTTCATCCAACTATGTATATTGCTATTTATAGATATATTAGTTCTAAATTAGGGAGCTAGCTGTGAATCACTGGTTAAGACTGTATTTTTATAATAGGTATTACCATAAACCATGAAGTTCAGATTTCATTCTCAGTTACACCACTGTAACTCCATTAACCTCAGTGGAAACAACTGCACCAGTGAAACAGATGTACAAATTCAGTTTCCCTAGTAAAACCCTTCCTAAGCATATGTATATCACTGACTTGAATAACTATATTGCTGAGATATAGCAGCTGTTTGTAAAATGTAAATAAAGATTACTGGGATTAAAAAAATAGGTTTAATCAGCTTGGACTACCTGAACTTATCTTCCTATCCCAGAGCATATATACTCATATATACCCCGCTAATACTATTAGGCAATACAATGGGAGATCTCAGGAGATCTGTGAGTTTTTGTGGTTTGAAACTCCTACCTGCTCTTTAGGAGTTAAGCCTTTGCAGTGCAACATACACAAACCATTCTGAAGAAAATATTGGACTACCCATTATCCCTTTATAATTGTGACCTGAAAATTTAAACAATTATTTCATAATATTTATCCTACAAATGGAGCAATGGGTAACATTTGTAGGTGATGGTGCAAAATTTGGGCATGTCATTATATTTGTGGGTATGATATCATTCCAAACCTCTCTGGAGGTTTGATTTTAGAAACTATGCAAAAGTTCCCCTCATTGCATTCCTTCACCCTCAAGAGTACAAGGCATCTGTCCACAGACTTCCCACAATTACACTTCTATACTCCCATTTCCTCGGTTATCCTGAAATTCATCCTTTTAGCAACCACCACTTATATTTTGAGATACACAGTGGGGCAAATTTGCTTCTCTTCTGGCCTCAGCCGTCACTTTTCAAACTTGATGCAGCTAGGGCTCAACATAGTGGCAGTTTGCCTTACCTTATATGACTTAAGTTAGGGGGAGCTTGTCTGATGTTTCAGGAAGCTTCTAGTCAGAAAGGGTAAGGCAGATAACCACGAAGAATCAGGAGATGGTTAAAAGATGCCTTTGAGAAGATAATTTTCATTTAGATCAGTGGTGGGCAACCTGCTCACGCACTATAACAGCCCAAAAGGAAATCATGCACAGGCCCCTTGAGTACTTCAATCTATCTTGTCATTTAGACAACCTTGCCTTTGTCATAGATAATCCCTTACACCAAAAAAACAACAATATTCAGGTTACTCCCAGCCCCAAAGGACCAGTCACTTACCCCGTATCAGTTACACTTTAGATCTCACACCAAAGACAACGCTTGTAGCCAATCCTATAACAAACTACCTAAAGGTTTATTAACTAGAAAAAGAAAACAAGGGAGTTATTTATAAGGTTAAAGCAAGTAAACATATATATATTCACATACACAAATGAGTTACCATCTTAAGTTTCAAAAGGTAATAAAAGCCTCTATAACAAGCAAGTTCTATAGGTCCCTTACGGCTACCCCAGGCTAAACACTGGGGATCTCTTGCTTATGCTTAGTGAACCTTGCACTCAGGAGTCCAAGAAACAGATATTTTTATTCCCTCACCCACCCCATGTGCTCTGAGCTGCCACTTCAGCTGATGGGTGGGATTCACATGCACATCTCTTCATGTAGAGGGAGGGAACAAAGTCTTTTATCCTAAGATGTTCCACACTAGTTCGTCTGATGTTGATGGGTAGCAGATAACACTTCCTGTTGGAGACTAGTATTTCACACTCTTTAATGCTTCTCTCCTGTCTGGTGATTTACAGTTACACAGGCTTACAATGAAAACACTTAAACGTTACCTTATAACATGGAATACAGCGAGCTTAATGCTTGTGGCAATTCACAAGCGTTAAATAAAGTCTAAACACTAAGCTCATTTTTTATAATTCTACTACCTATAATAACAACACTAGTACACAGATGAACCAGACTGATTCCAGCTATGTGTTTGTCAGTATTCAAGTGAGGCCTGGGGACCTTCACATAAGCTGGTACCTGGTTTGCGTGGTATGTGTCAAACTAGCATTCTGGTATGTGTCACACTAGCATTCTGTTTTCTCTGCAATAAGGGATGTTATGTAGAAAGGTGTTGATTTAGAAATATGAAGAATTACTACTTTCAAATGAATATGAGCAGGAAATTACTTAGCTGTAATGGGTAATTTTTTTCTATATTACAATGTTCCATTTCTATCACATCTCCAGCAAAAACTCAAGACAGTGGGCACTGCATCCTCCTCCAAGATTTGAAATGATCCACATCTTTAGACAACTACATAGTCTAAAACTAATCATGATAATATTACCTTGTATTTGCATTTACAGAGGTATCAAAAGATAAGTAATATCAAGATGCCATCTTGCTCCTGTTGAAATCAATGGGAGCTTTGCCATTGATTTCTGCAATACCAGGAAGCAGACAAGGCATTGTATCTCTCACAAAGCAAAAGACCATCTTGGAAATACAGAAAAGGAATACTAGTTACAGTGGAAATGTTTATAATTGATAAGACACTGTCAAAAGTGGAGGTGAAAAAGTATGCACACACCATCCCTGTCACATAACACAAGAACAAGGGGACATTAAAAGAATTTAATAGGTGGCAAATTCAACTCTGACAAAAGAAGTCCTTTTTTACACAGCGTACAGTTAGACTATGGAACTCACTCCACATGAGGTCGTTGGGGCCAAGAACTTAACAAGATTTTAAAAAGTATTGTCCAGTCACATGATAACGAGAACATCTAACGTTTTTATAATTAATAACAAAACTTGGAAGGGATATTCAACCTTATGCTTCAGATTTTAAAACAGTATCTAACTATTAGAGATCAGCATGAGACAGATGATCCCACATCTATCTTCTGTGGGAATCTTATACCTTCCTCTGAAGCATCTGAGTACTGGGGCACTACCAGAGAAAGGATGTTGGACAAGATAGAGCTCTGATCAAATACGGCAATTCCCATGTTCCACATTTTGTATGTGCGTAGTTAAAGTTTATGTTCATACCTGTGTAATGTATGTGCACACAAATGCCCAAATTCAGGCATTCATCAGGGGATCTAAATTATTCATATAGGTTAAATATAACTGCCACTTGGGGAAAAATTCTGACCTTATCCACATACATGCAACTCCAAGTGAAATACATTAGGAGATGTATTTTATTTTAATATGTTCACTATTTTGTAAATGGGGAAACTTAGGCACAAAAGATGGGTGACTTACACATCTGTGGTGCTTGTCCTTACTCCAGTCATGGTAAGGGATACAATTTTTGGACTCTAATTCTCTCTTGCCTTGGTCTCTGTACCATAACAATGAGAACTCATTAGCACAAGGAACACACCTATAATGAGATCAACAAGCATAGTGAGCTGTACTTCAGTCATGGTCTTCAGCATTTAGAGACACACACTGGTCAAGTTCATCCCTCGTGTAAGTCCAGTGATTTCTATTAATTTGGCATTAAATTTTGCAGAGCTAAAAGCAGGTTTGGCCACCTACTTGGCAAAGCTTTTCCTAAGAAATTATAGTGTGTATTTTCCATCTCATATAAAAATAGCAAAAAGGATTTTTATATATTCATATGAAATATTTTGCATGACCCTACCTGAGAAAAATGCATAAAAATCTAAAAAGAAAGTCCTATATAATAAAGCCTAAATATTAACAAGAGTTCTTACTATCACATTTACTGTCTTCTCTAGGGCTACGATAATTCAATCAACATATATCTCAAAATATATTTGATAATCTATCCTTCCCTTCCTAGAAAGAGATTGCACTTCAAATAATATGCGGTTTAAGAAAGCTCAACTGTTGGTTTATATTTCCCAGTAAGTTGGACTTTTCCCTTTAATATATATTTCAATCTGAAGAGCAACATCCTGGCAAAATGAAAACAAATGAAACTGCTATCTCCAATGAGACAATGTATTATTTCAAAACGTATGAAATGGCCCATGCTCTGCCCTATGGCAGTTAAATGCTCAAAGTGAAATAGCCAAAAAAATAGTTAATTCATTCAAGGGGACATGAAAAGTAAGATTCCTTTTTTCTTTAATATGGAGAGAAAGAGTGACGGGGGTGAAGGGGAAGAGAGAGATTGAGAACTGTGTGTGTGGGTGTGAGAGAGATAAACTCTGTCCTTATACTATATGAAATGAAGCTGGCAGACTTTGAATCCGAAAAGACAATACTGATCTGCAGGTTGTTGCAATGTCATTTAAAGCAAACAAGATTAACTTTAAACACCATTCAGTTCATTAGAGGTATTCACAGAAAGACAAAAATCAGATTGGAAGATCCTGATTAAGTCTGTAAATAACTGTCTATTGATTCAACACCAGCCCTTATTTTAGCACTAAATCGTCTCTTCTTTTTTTTTTTAGTTTTTTGAAGTTTGTTTGTAAGAGGCCAAATTCTGCTTTTTGTTATCTAAATGAACATAGAAGAGAGGCGCGCACCTCTGAATCAACTTACCCCAGGACCCCATGGTGTCCCCTGTGTAAGGTGGGAAGGAGGTAGGGTTGGGACAGGGGCACACATCATCCTCTACGGCCCCATGGAAAGGTTAATGGGTGACTTGATTACAATCTATAAGTAACTACATGAGGAACAAATATTTAATAACAGGGTCTTCAATCTAGCAGAGAAAGGTACAATAGCTGGAAGTTGAAGCTAGACAAACTCAAGCTGGAAAATAGGCATTTTTTAACAGTGAGAGTAATGAACCATTGGACCAACTTACCAAGGGTCATGGTGGATTCTCCATCACTAAACATATTTTAAGTCACTATTGTTTTTTTTTTCTAAAAGATTTGCTCTAGGAATTATTTTGGGGAAATTCTACGGTCTGAGTTACACAAGAGGTCAGACTAGATAGGGGTTTCCAAACTTGGGTTCACAGCTTGTTCATGGTAAGCTCCTGGTGGGCCACGAGATGCTTTGTTTACCTGTTTCAGAGTAACAGCCGTGTTAGTCTGTATTCACAAAAAGAAAAGGAGTACTTGTGGCACCTTAGAGACTAACCAATTTATTTGAGCATGCATCAAATGAAGTGAGCTGTAGCTCACGAAAGCTTATGCTCAAATAAATTGGTTAGTCTCTAAGGTGCCACAGGTACTCCTTTTCTTTTTGTTTACCTGAGCATCCTCAGGTACAGCTGCTCACAGATCCCAATGGCTGTGGTTCACTGTTCCCAGCCAATGGGAGCTGCAGGAAGTGACGTGGGCTGGACCACCACTTCCTGCAGCTCCCATTGGCTGGGAATGGTGAACCGTGGCCACTGGGAGCTGCAATCGGCTGTACCTGCAGACACTCAGGTAAACAAAGTGTTTTGCCGCCCGTCAGGGGCTTGCCATGAACAAGCCACGAACCAAGTTTGGGAACCCTTGGACAAGATGATCACATTGGAATCTATGGATTCTGAACAAAAATTAATAGAAATTAATAGTAACTTGCGCATTCCCCTTCACACAATGGCCGTGTGGGAGCAGGCGCTTGAGACCACCTGTCAGCATGGGTTTCATTATTGCCACTAAGCTGGTGAAATGGAAAGGGGAACAGGAATCCTTGGAAATGTAAGTTCTCCATGCAGAGGTCTAGAAAAGTATCTAGCCCCAGTATTTATAAAGTTCTCAGTAACACTGTGTCTAGAGCTGAGTCTCAATAACCAAATGGTGCCAAGGACAATAAACATACTTTCTCTTTCTCTGTTTTTCTTTAGATGGGGAATTATTTCTGAAAGTCACTATCCAGCTGTTCAAATTACTGCTCACCTGTGTCCACTTGTGTCACCTATGTCCTCTGTGTCCTTTCCCACTTTAGCTATCAGCATCTATTTGCCACTATTGTCTCCTGTTTTCTGTCACTAATATGCATTTGCTCCCAACATTGCTAATACTATATTAAGAGTTATTATATTAATTAGAACTGAATAATGCATCAAGAGATTAATGTGTGAGAGATCTCTTTGAACTTGCACATCACTCCTTTAATTACATATTGTCATTGTATCACATGTAATTTAGACATATTACAAATAGTAGAAGAATAAAAAATTCCTCAATGGCATAGAGACATATAGCATTATCTATGTGCAGCACTGTGCATGGGCTTGATTTGCCTCTTTGGGGGCAGCAATGCCAGCCAAGGCATTCTCTAGTAGGGGACAGGAGACAGATACTGCTGCAAGTTGTGACCCACTGATAAGGGGCTTAGAACTCTGGCTAGACTCCACAGAAGCAGCCACAAAGTAGATTGATAGCTATGCTGAATCAGTGCATGTTGTGGGTAGCCTGACCTTGTCCCATCCTTGCTAGCTGTTTTGCATTCTGTACTGGCAAACTTCTGGTCCCTCAAAGGAGAGGAACTTGCAAACAGCATTCCTCTTTATGGTTAAACCTCCTTACATTGGAATCCTGAAGTCTGCCTTCCTCAAGAGAAACCCTGAGAATGAATCAAACTGTAACTAATAATTTGGTCTAGTTATAAGAAAAATGAGTCACTGCATATAAGGGTTGGTGACCCTTGAGTTAAACAAAATGTTGGGATGTCATTCCTGCACCTTGATAACATGATACTTTTGGTAATATGGCTTAAGAGTTTTAATGCCAGCAAGCATTAATCATACAAAAGGGATTTCCATAATCTCTTGAAGCATCTGTATTACTAATGCAATCTTGGAAATAGAGATTAACAAAAAGCACTATTGCATTAAACAAATACTATCATTAAACTTGATAGCGTGCCTGACATGATGGAAATTGACATTTTTAATGTATTTTTCTTCATATCTGTCTCTTTCATTTCAAATAAAGAGAGAGGAGTGTGTTTGAGGGAGATAGTAATATGAAGAGGATTTTACTGGGCAAGCCTGGTGAACCATTTTAAGTGATTCAGCCAGGGCATATTCATCAGGAACTATACTTACTGTAAAAAATTTTAGTCATTTTCACAATATTTTAATGTGCAATGTTCTTCAAAATTACTGAATGATAAGTGGACACATTAGCTAAATTGAAAGATGCAGCAAACATGAGTAATGGGAAAATCTACTGTTGATGGACAATAAGGACGTGTGGCAGGACTGAAAGTCAAATGGGAATTAACAACATGCATGCAGAAGTGAGACTCTTCAGCATGGTAAAAAATCTGTTATCTTGGTCTACTCCTGTGGAGTGACTCATTGGTTCAGCTATTCCAGTAGTGTAAGCAAGCAGGCCTTTTCGAGCACTGCCTCCTGTACAAGTCGCACAACCCACTGCTAAGCTCTTACTTCCTATACCTCATGAGTGGGCAACACCAACATATACATTCTTTAGACATCTTAAAGGGACCTGACCTTTAGAAAGTGCTGAACACCAGTTTCTGATGACCAGGCCCCTTTACAGGGGGTCTTAAATAGGGCAACAAAAAATTGAAACATGCAAAATCAGGAGTCATTTTTGAAATCATGGTGAAATCTGTCTTTACCAGTGCACAGAATATATGCCCCCCCCCCAAAATGTTCAAACACTATAAAGGTCTGATCCTGCAAACACATACTACCAAGCATAATGCTTAACATCATGACTAATTCCATATTGTCTAGTGAAATTAGTCATGGCAGTACACACTGCACCGAATAGTAAATGTTTGGAGAATTGGACAATGAAACTTTTCTTTAATAACCTTTCTTCTGTAAAATATGTGGCATTTAGAAAACACATGAAGGTGTGGTGTGGGGAGTTTTTCTTGGCCTTTTCTAAAAGGACGTGGGTAGCACATTTGTGGCTTCATCAGAACATTTGATTAGGCCAAAATCATGCAGATAAAACCTCAATACTACACTGACTTAATCTTTCTCTCTCTCATCGGCAGTGGTCACAATGCATGGTAAATTCAGTATACCACATAGTTCTATAATTTGCTACTGGTTATGGCCAAACACATGTGATGATGTTCTATAATCCAGTAGAAGTCTTTTATGTGTGACCACTGTGTTTCTTTTGATATATCAAAAGTTTTTTATAGCACCCCATGTACATATGCACATTCAAATTGCAATCTTTTCTTGATAAGCAAATTGAATGAGAAAATAAGAACAGCCATGCTGGGTCAGACCAATGGTCCATGTAATCCAGTATCCTGTCTCTGACTGTGGCCAGTGCCAGATGCTTCAGAAGGAATGAATAGAACAGGGCAAATTTGTGTAATCCATCCTCTGTCATCCAACCCCAGCTTCTGCATTTGGAGGTTTAGGATCACCTGGAGCAGGGGATTGCATCCCTGACCATCTTGCCTAATATCCATTGATGGATCTAACCTACATGAATTTATCAATTTTTTTTTAACCCAGTTATACTTTTGGTCTTCAGAACATCCCATGGCAATAATTTCCACAAGTTGACTATATTTTGTGTGAAGAAGTACTTCTTGTTAATACCACGTCTTTTAAATAATTCCATGTAGACTTAGACAAATATTAGAAACAAAAATACTTCATGAACAAACTAAAGATACCTCTTAAATCAGCTATGCCATAGTCAAATAGGAACTGTTCAGGTTATAATGACTCAAACCTGATACTATAGAACAAATACATATGTGTAGTCAAATATATAATGTTACATAATTTTTTTTTAAATGTCGGGTTCCACTTTCATTACATTCATAGGAAAGATTACCCTTCATTAAATTGGGCCCTAAAACAGTGATTCAGATACATGGACAGAGTTATAAAGTTGTTTGAGTGCTGGATATTGAGAATTTTTCAATTAATATAAGTATATCCCTTCCAATGTCAGATAATCACAATGTACATCTTTGCATTCAGTTTATTTCACAGGAACATTTTTCAATGCCAGTTGACCCATTTATATTTTTAAGCCTTGGCTCTTTTGATAGGATCTATCTAGTAATGAAAAATATTTTTGTTCTTTCTCTCTCCCATTTTAATAAACACTGTGGCTTTCAAAGTTTCCTATTTTTAAGTATGTCAATGAAACTAAACATATGACAATTCGGCAGTTTAAATTTATATCCTGTGCTGAGAAAATAAAGTCAAAAATAAGACACTGCAATAACATTTCTAGAGTGCTAATTCTTTTTGTGTTAAATAATTGGTAAAAACTCTGAATATTAGAGTTATCAGAAAAAAGATCTTCTAATCTACATTACTCACAAATTCAGAGAGCTCATGTACTTAGTTCAAAAGTTGGTCCAGAGGAGGTTTCAGAATAAAGCTTACAATGGAACTCCTGACCCAACCTTAAACATGAAATCACTGCACGTATGTATCTGCATACAAACCTTTGCAGATCAAGGGCACAATGTAATCCATTAAATATAGACTCCAACAAGGCAAGTTGGACCAGAATTCCACCCATCAGAGGGCATATACACTAAGAAGTTATTCTCATTAATTTAAAATCCAGGTCATCATTATGGAACTTTTGTAACTTTACTCTGGGATCCCCTTGTGATGGGTATGATATATCTAGGTCAAACTGTGAACTCCATTTTATATTGTAACCTCCATTTTGGATTAAGCCATCCATTCTGAACTCTGCGCTGAACTTATGTCTAACAAATCATTATAATGCTTTCCAGTCAGCTACCCTGCCCAGGAAAGATGCTTGACATCTCAGTTGAAGAATGATCTCTGAGAAGCCATCAAGACAATAACCAAAAGCTATTGACTGTCTCTCAACTACTGGCCCGCCCACATTGAATAATGGACTGTCTACATAGGAGACCTGGGTGGGCCAGGAGGGAGGGAAAGGATAAACATGCCAGTGGAACACATGACAGAAAGTGACAGAGAATGTATTCAAGAAGAGGTGCTTCTCGGTTAGCGGGAGCGGTCCACAATCATATGCAAAAAGATCAGACTGGAGAGAGAGTGAAGAAAGAAAGGAGTCTGCCTAGCCTGAAATGCTAACAAGACCTTGGAGTCATTGAAAGGGTAAGATCAGACAGGGGGGTGGTGCAACTCACAACTTGTTATTTTGCAAAAGTCTGTAACTCTCTAGAATTTTAAGTGACTGTGGTTAAGAAATTCAATGGATAAACCTGTGTTCCTGGCCTTCTTGTCATGTTGTCCTTGAAAGAATTATACTAGAAGCCAGAGGGGCCATGGATAGGTGGAACTTTAATGGTGCATGTGCAAACAACTATGGAGTTTGGGAAGTCTGGCATCTGGGTGGCGGGACTGCAGAGTACTACATCCCAAAGAAGGGTTTGGAAAGGAGTCTGAGCCCAGAAGTGCACCCTAGAAACACAGAACAAGGAAGAGTGTCTTAATAGTTTAGGCATTTTCAGTGATTAAATTTTTCATTATTATAAGACCAGAATATAAGAGAGTGTTTGATGCCAGGCCTTTTTTTATGCTATAACCATTGTCAATATAGCCACTAGCAGCTATGAAATAGGCACTTGCATTTGTAACTAGCTAGAACTCTTGTAACAGATCAATCATCTTGAAATTATCTCTTGGGAAATATGTTACCTTATCTTGACATGAGATAGGTGGTAAATATATACGTGACAGATAAAATATAACCCACTCTGTTCATACCACATGAAAATGCTTATATATACCTGCCCTGTCTCCTTTAAGGCAAGGAGAACCATATAGGACCCACAAGAGCTGAAAGCAGCTCCTATTGGCCAAGCATACCATTTAAGAACTAACCAGAGACATAAAATGATAATAAAAAAGTGATGAAAAGGATTAAATTATTTTCCATCATCTTTTCCATCATCATTAATTCTAATAGGATTAGACATGCATGTGGGTTACTGACATAGAATAGGTATGAGTTTGAACACTTGCTTCAGTACGATTGAAATCCATAAGCTTCTATAATATTACATGGTAAACTAGTGTAACTCTTTTGCCTGGTGGAGCCAGCAGCAGCAAGGTCCGTGTTCAATATCTAGGAGTTCCTTTTCAACAATACAACACAAAACCGGCTCGAATCCCCAACCAGTGACCTGGGACAATTACACACCACGCCCTGGCCACCTCTGAGAGGCAATACTTCCAATCTCACAAGCACAGAGTCTGAGTGTAGCAAAAACTTTTAATAAAAGGAGGGAATTAACTCAGCATTAATTTGGGAAAACACTGCATTTAGGGCTCATAAACACAGACCATGAGCAAAAGACCCACCCCCCAATAAGTTGGGTAGTGTCCTTTTCCCCTCAGGTCTTGAGTCCAGCAACTGAAAAGTCCTTTTAACATGCCCATCCCTTCTCTGTACCCCACTCACAGTTGCTGTCCTTGGCCAGTGCAGTCCCAGAGTTCAGAGGTTCATCTGCAGAGTTCAACTCCCACCCTGTGTGGAAGGCAGTGTGGGGGGTGGGGTAAGGAGGCACCTTACACACTGCACTGCTCGGGCACTCACTCGTCGCCCCATTGGCCAATTGCCATGCCTCTGCAGGGCTCTACTCTGGCCCTCTCCACTAGCTTCTCTGCTGGCTGCTTGCCACACCTCTCTGCCAGCCACCCTGCTAGCCACTTGCCATGCCTCTCCACCAGCCACCCACTTGCTACACCTCTCCACCAGCTGCCCTGTTGGTCACACCTCTCTGCCAGCTGCCCTGCTAGCTACTTGCAACGCCTCTCCACTCACCAAGATGTCTTCAGCCCTCCCCCACACTTAATACAGCTCTCAGTGATTTCAGCTGTTAGTGGAGGAGCCTCATTGCTGGGGCACACTGCATAACCTCTTGCAATAGAAACACTGTCCAAAGGAGGTCTAATACTTAGACCTAGGTATCAGTGATTTCAGCTCTGCAGTGTGTAACAAGACTCTCAATTGAGTCTAAATTAGTTCTTTTATTATACCACAGAGAGAAGAGGGATCAAGTGATGTCTAGAACCCTTAAACAGGACCCACACTCCCCTCTCAACTCATTGGGCTTTGGAACCCATGTTCCCTGCCTAGTGAGTGCTGTTCAGTTGAGGGTGAGTCCCTCCATTGGGATATGCCGGGTACACTTCTGCCACCCTTGGTTCACACAACAAGGATAACAACCCTTTATTACTCCTGTCCCAATAACCAGGAAACTGGGGATCCAACACCAGCCACAAGTGATCATTTGGGCAAGCAGTCCCATCAAGCGAAGCACCTAGGTAGGGTGGGTGTGTCCATGCAAACAAGATCAGTTTCTGAAGTCTTTTTCCACAGCTCACCACTAGATGTCAGGGGAGAGCTCATCCAGACTCTGCTTACACTAGTATTGTGAACATGAAGTAGGAGTCAAAGCAGCACTCTGTTCCACGAAATATGACACAGTAAATGTTTTCTTTATGGGACTAAAGAATATGAGACATCTGTCTATTTATCTTAGTTATTTTTTTGGTGCTTATCATAATATGTAAACACCAGCATTCTCATTTGTCTTTTATTTTCCATAATTTTGTTTCCCTTCACAGTAACCCATTGTTTTGTTCACAAAACTAAATCCCACTGGTATATCTTGTCCTTCGCCCTGCTGGCATTGCAAACAGGGATTTAGTGTTTAGAGATGGGAGAGGACCATTGTTGGCCTGTTGACAGACTACCCCCTTCATTTGCTTCTGAAAAGGCGATTTTGTTGGCATCATGAAATAGTGAAGTGTGGTGACATGATTTTTAAAGCTTATTGTACTGCAAGGAGCATTTTAGATTGTAAATCTTGTGCTGCATCTTGTGCACGTATTTATCTAATATTTTGATAAGCATTATCTGTCAATGCACAGCTACCATTGACAGAGAGCTTTTTGGAATATGTGCCATCTGCATGGCACAACTGCTTTTCAAAAGAGAATGATGATAATTCATTTCTAGTTAATGGACACATGGTTTCTGTTCTCCAACTACTATGATTCTTTAAGCGACAAACAGGCTCTGGAAAATAGTTAGAAATTCTTAATCTGGCTTCCAACATTAAATAATTGCTTTAGTACATATATAACCTTATTCTTGAAAATCAAAATGAAATGAAGGACTCTTACACTATGCTGTGGTGTCTTGCTCATATAAATATAATGAACATGAAAGAAATGCTGGGATCTGGGCTCTCATTAGTGGGTACGCTCACACTTTAAAAGACAGTATGGGCAACTCTCTCATTATTAGGTGTCTGAGATCAGCAGTGGAAAAACTGATATTGGTCCAGGGTAAAGAGGATGGCGTGACACTTGGAATGCATTTTAGTGCATAGCATGTTAAGAAATGTCTCAAAGCTACATTTAAAAACTTTATAAAAAATCTCTTACATGATCTGTATATAAAAATATTGGAGTGGAGCAGAGTGGAGTGCAGTGCAGACACAATGGTATCAGTTACACCCAGGTGAATCATTGATTTTTATTATTACATACCTCTCATAACAAAGTTGTCACAGAGTGGAAACTAGTCTCTTCCATCCCTTTCTGTCATTAACCTCTGCTTCCATATGCTCTATGTTAGTGGTGGGCAACTTGCAGCCCACGGGCTGCACATGGCTCATCAGGGTAATCCGCTGGGGGGCCTTGAGACAGTTTGGTTACATTGACCATCCACAGACACTGCTCCCATTGGCAGGGAATGGTGAACCGCGGCCACTGGGAGCTGCGGGCAGCTGTGACTGTGGACGGTCAATGTAAATAAACTGTCTCACAGGCCACCAGCAGATTAGCCTGACGGGCCGCATGCGGCCTGCGGGGTGCAGGTTGCCTACCACTGCTCTATGGTATTGAGAATGACTGACTGTTCTGCGACCCTTGCTAAGTGTTCTTTTAAGGTTTCTCTTGGGCTCCTTCATTTCCACACACCAGTTGACTTCCACTTGACAGCTTCATGTGAGAGACTGTTTTGACATCCAGACTATACATCCCAAACATGTCCATCACTCCCTTCTATTTCTAGTGGAGATAAGCTGCTGGCTGGGAATTCCTCAGATCTCTTCATTGGTGATTAAAGTCCCTCTGTACAATGCCCAGAATCTTTTGTAGGCACTTGTTTTGAAAGACATCTAGTTTTCTATCTAACATATTAATAGATCTTTAGCTCTTGCAGCCGTATTTCGACACCAAAATTACGTTTGAGTTGAAAATTCTCAGTTTTGGTCTGATACATTGTATCTTTCATTTCCATTTGTTGATGAGTTTAGTGAATGCTGTGGATGATTTTTTGCATTCTAATATGAGGTCAGAGCTTGATATCTCTGGGTTTCAAGGATGTTTGTTTTGACATAACTGCTTTTGAACCCTGATTGGTCTGCTGTGTTTGCAAAGATGTGTGTCTTTGTTTGTAACTTTGTGGGGGTGGTACTCAATAGTGTGATATTGTCAGCAAAGTCTAACCTTTTACCATTTACCCAAGATATCCCAGTGGTTTTGTTGCTAATATACTACTTCATCATCCAGAGTATGGCAATGCCAACTAACAGCAGGGATAGAATGCATTCCTGTTTCACCCCAGTGTGCATGTTGAACTACTGTGTTGTCTGTTTGCCCTTACAGCACATATTGTATCACTGTACAAGCATAGCCCCAGTGATGTTGATGGCTTTAGCTGAAATTCCATAAGACTGGAGACTATTCCACAAAGTATGTGTCATGGGGTGCTCCCACCTCTCGTGAGCACCCCTTCATTGACTATGTGCAGGCCTGCACTTTCTCTCCCTGTAGCTCTCCTTGGGTTTAGGTCCTTAATGAGTCCTGTAGTCTATCAATGGTCTCACCCCTGGTGTCTAGATGTACTCCAGGGCTTCCGCATGGAGGCAATGACCTCACCGTCTCTGGGCATTTCAGCTCTGCTGCTGGACTACTAACGAGTTCATTTCCCCTTCTGGGGTGCCTCAAAGTCCAGGTCACTTCACCCAGTGGCTATTGGGAGGTGGCGGAGGACCCAGGCCCGCCCACTACTCCAGTTCCTAGCCCAGGGACCCCATAGATAGCAGTTGTATGCTGTGTCCCTTTGTCTAAGTCACTGCTCTAATTCCCTGGGCCACTTCCTTGCAGCTTTATACCTTCTTCACCTTACCTCAGGGCCTTGGACTAATGCAGTCCCAGTAACCATCCCAGAGCTCCTTCTCACTTCACCCCAGCTTCTATCAGCACTGCTCTGTCCTGAGGTCCTGTAGCTTCCTCAGCCTGTCACATGCGATCCATGCTCCCACAGCTTCCGCAAGGAATTGACCTCACTCTGGCCCTGCATCTCTTCTTATACTAGCCTTTTTATACTACTTGTTTTGTTATTAACCTCTTTGAATTAATAACAAGCTAAATTATAAGAACTACTGAGTTCCTGTTAACACCAAAGAAACAAATGCTTGAGCAAGTACAGAAGAAGATCTGGGTTGCAAATTTGATGCAAACATTGGAAAACATTTGGACAGAGAAATCAGCACAAACAAAAGGAACAGCCAAAGCAATAATTAAAATATCAATGAAAAATAGCTTAAAATTGGTAAACAAAGGTAAAATAAACCCTATATAGAGAAAACCCTTTCCAGTTAACAGTTAAGTATATGGCCAGTCCCGTGGCAGTTTTAGTAACCACTCCAGATGGAGACGTGTAAAAACATTCTGATCAAATCCAATTATACTTGCCAAGGGACTAAATATAACAATTTTCAGAAATGAATGCACTGTATATACTAACTTACAAGGTCCGGTCAGAGGCCTTGTGTGTTTTGTTTTTGTTTTATTTGTTTATGTTATTGCAGGTTAATCTATAAATTTATGGAAGCAAGAAACATGCTGTGAAATTTGCTGTGGCTTGTTGGCGATGTCATTACTAGTCCTGTCTGTGCCACAAGATTCCATCTGAAGAATAAGACAATTGTTAAATTACTGAAATTTTAATAGAGTGAGCACACTTCTTAGGGGCACAAGCATAAAACCAAGCCGGGTCAAACTAAAGGTCCATCTAGCCCAGTGTTCTGTCTTTTAACTATGACCAATGCCAAGTGTTTTAGAGAAAATAAACAGAACAGGCAATGATCAAGTAACCATTGTAGCCCATTCCCAGCTTCTAGTAAACAGAGGCCAGGGACACTATTCATGGCTAATAGCCTCTATGAATTTATCTCTTTCTTTTACAAAAAAAAAACAACAACACCTTGTTATAGTCTTGGCCTTTACAACATTTTCTGACAAGAAGTTCCACGGGTTAATTTTCCTGTGTTTATTTCCTTTTGTTTATTTTAAACCTGCTGCTTAGCAATCTTATTGGTAACCCCTAGTTCTTGTGTTATAAAAAAAAAGCAGTAAATAACACTTTCCTGTTTAGTTTCTCAGCAACAGTCAGAATTTCATAGACCTTGTCATAAATAAAAAGGAAAGGGTAAACAACTTTAAATCCCTCCTGGCCACAGGAAAAAAACCCTTTCATCTATGAAGGGTTAAGAACTTAAGATAACCTCGCTGGCACCTGACCAAAATGACCAATGAGGAGACAAGATACTTTCAAAGCTGGAGAGGGGGGAGAAACAAAGGGCTCTCACTGTCTGTGTGATGGTTTTGCCGGGACCAGAGCAGGAATGCAGGTCAGAACTCCTGTAAAAAGTGAGTAAGCAATCTAGTTAGATATGCGTTAGATTCTGTTTTGTTTAAATGACTGATAAAATAAGTTGTGCTGAATGGAATGTATATTCCTGTTTTTGTATATTTTTGTACCTTAAGGTTTTGTCTAGAGGGATTCTCTATGTTTTGAATCTGATTACTCTGTAAGATATTTACCATCCTGATTTTACAGAGGTGATTCTTTTACATTGCTTTAATTAAAATTCTTCTTTCAAGAACCCGATTGCTTTTCATTGTTCTTAAGATCCAAGGGTTTGGGTCTGTGTTCACCTATGCGAATTGGTGAGGATTTTTATCAAGCCTTCCCCAGGAAAGGGGGTGTAGCGCTTGGGGGGATTTTTTGGAGGGGGAGACGGTTCCAAGTGGGCACTTCCCCTGTTATTATTTTTAGACACTTTGGTGGTGGCAGCTTTTAACCTAAGCTGGTAAGAATAAGCTTAGGGAGTCTTTCATGCAGGTCCCCACATCTGTGCCCTAGAGTTCAGAGTGGGGAAGGAACCTTGACAGACCTCTATTGTATTCCCTCTTTAGTTATCTCTTTTCCAGGTTGGAAAGTCCCAGTCTTGTTCATCTTTTCTTCTATAAAGTTGTTCCAAATCCCTGATTATTTTTGGGGGAGGGGAGGTTTCCTCATGTTTTTTTTTTTCCCCCAGTTATGGCTGTTGCACATTAAGTGAATGTTTTTAGGGATATATACACAATGATTCCAGAACCTCTTTTCTTTTGGGTGGTAGCAGCTAATGTAGACCCCATTCTTTTATATGTATAGTTGGAATTATATTTTTCCAACATGCATTACTTTGCATTTGTCAGCATTGAATTTCATCTGCTTAGTCACCCAGTTTTGTAAGATCCCTTTGCAACTCTTAAGTCTGTTTTGGACTTGATTATCTTGAAGTTTTGTATCATCTGCAATTTTTTGCCACTTCATTTTTTTGCCTTTTATATATAGAGATCATTTCACAGTACTGCCTTTTCCCAGTACAGACCCCTTCTTGGGTGTTCCAAGGTGCTAAGGAAACCTTAGTTACCCAATTGCCTCACTAGTTGTGTAGTAGGCTTCCTGCTTTTGATATACTATCAGTATAGGAAAATCTTAAAATCTGAAAGCAGCCTCCAGGCTTAATTCTCTGAGGAGGGGAAAGTTTTAAAAAACATTTTGGGAAGTCTAAATTCCAGTATTGGGATAGATAACAGTGCAGATTTAATCAAAGTCCTAGCCAAAGTAAACCTTACTATGGACAACAACTTGAAGCCAACCCCTGCAAAAACTCCTGTACCAAAAGTCATGTTAGAGTTGTTTCCCTTATAATGTTTACTCTAGCAGCATTTATTTCACTAGCATCAAAGGGAGAAAAAAGGCTAAAAGAAGGCAAAGTAAAAGCCATTTTTTTTATCCAGGTAACTGATTTTCCAGCACAAAAACTCCACAACTCAGTAAAGGAATATCAAGTTGCTAAACCCGGTAAAGGGGATGTTAAAAAGGAAGAATGTGGAAAATGGGGAAATCTGGCACTCTATGGTAACATAATCTGTCATTCCTTTTGAGGCCATAAAAGACACTCAGGGAATGTGGATATTTCATGTACCAAATAAGGCATGTGTTTCTGTGTGGGTACAGGGATTAACATCTAAGACATTAACAAAAGGGTGGCAAGAAGCTTCAGGACAACATACTTTAGTAGTTAAGAGGGAATATAATCCAACTAACAAAAGGTGTTTAGGGACTTCAAGTATAACAAATGGTGCATATGCATTGGGGCCAATGTATCCCAAGCAATTAATACCAAAGCTGAGGAATTGTGGCACCCACATACACCACATAAAGAAACCTCTCAGACACATCAATACCATCAGGAAAAAGCACCCCAAGAATTTATAATTCAAAGGTTTGGTTTTAAAATAAAACTAAAATTCCAGTCATAAATATAGGATCAACTGTAAAATTGTATATCATCCATCATTGAGAATATGGAAATGTGTCAATAAAGATGTAACTGGTGTACACAGAACACGTTTGCTGGGGTATGGTAATGAAGCTGTATTTAAAGTGTCCAAACAAAAGTACCTTAACATAAATGTGCTTTAAGTAAAAGTACCTTAACATAAATGTGCTATACCTCATATGGGGACAATATATGGGAGGATAAACATGGGTTAATGTAACCAAATCAACACAAGAATGTCACAATATTCCTAAACATATAAAATGGTTAATTACAGATTGTAATCATATCTAAATTTAAGATTTCTGTAATCTTAGTCCCTAAGGAGTGGATAATGAACAGTCTGTCACAGTCACCACGTTAATGCTCTAATACTGCTCTCTAAAGATATTGAAGGCAAGCATCACAGACCAAACTGGATGAACAAACATCTGAAACAGGTTATTAAGAGAAAGCAGAAAGCCTACAAGGAATGGAAAAAATGAATGAATAACAGGGAAAGCTACCTCTTGGAGGTAAGACAAATAAGGGAAAAAGCAAGAACTGCCAAAAGCCAGAGTTGGACCTTGAAAAGGAAATCAAAACCAATAGCAAAAGGTTCTTTAGCCATATAAATGGGAAGAAAAAATAACATTGTTAAGCACTGAAGACCGGGTGGTGATTAAGGATAATCTAGGTATGGCCTAACACCTACATGCATATTTTTCCTCAGTTTTTAGGTAGGGTAATGAGGCATTTTGGGCATGGTGGGAGGGTGGCTGATGGGAACAAGGATACAGAAGTAGAAATTACCACATCTAAAGTGAAAGAAAAATTCAAGCAGTTTAATGGGACCAGATCAGGTAGCCCAGATAGTGTCCATACAAGAATATTAAAAGAACATGAAATTTCAAGCAAGGATTTTTAATGAACTCAGGGGCTATACACTATTATTGTAGAATGTCAAAAATAGTAACTATATTTAAGAATGTGTAGGGAAGTGATCCAGGAATCTACAGACCCAGTAGTTGGACCTCAATTGTATGCAAGGTCTTAGAAGAAATTTTAAAAGAGAGAGAGTAGTTAAAGACAGAGGTCAATGGTAATTGAGATCAAATACAATATAGTATTAACAAAAGATACATCATGCCAGATCAACCTGATCTCTTTCTTTGAGAAGTTAACTGATTGTCTAGACAAAGAAAATGCAGTAGATCTAATCTACTTGGATTTCACTAAAGGATTTGATACAGTTCCACATGGGAAATTATTAGTTAAATTGGAGAAGATGGGGATTAATATGTGAATCAAAGGTAAGTAAGTAACTAGTTAAATGAGAGACTACAATGGGTCATGCTGAAAGATGAATTGTCAGGCTGGAGGGAGGTTATTAGTAGAGTTCCGCAAGGATCGGTCTTGGGACCAATCTTATTTAACATTTTCACTAATGACCCTGGCACAAAAAGTGGGAATGTGCTGATAAAATTAGCAGATGACACAAAGTTGGGAGGTATTGCCAATACAGAGGAAGAGTGGAATATCATACAAGATTTGGATGACTTTGAGAACTGGAGTAATAGAAATTGGATGAAAATAAATAGTACAAAATGCAAGATCATGCATGTAGGGACTAACAACAAAAGTTTTTGCTATAAGATGGGGACATATCAGCTGGAAGCAACAGAGGAGGAAAAGACCTGGGTGTCTTGGTCAATCACAGGATGACTATGAGCTGTCAATATAATGCAGCTATGAAAAAAAGCCAATGCAATCTACAGGAGAGGTATTTCCAGTAGAGATAGGGAAGTATTAGGACCATTGTACAAGGTACCGATGAGACCTCAGCTGGAATACTGTGTGCAGTTCTGGTCTACCATGTTTAGGAAAGATTAATTCAAACTGGAGCAGGTGCAGAGAAGGGCTGCTAGGATGATCAGAGGCGTGCACAACCTACCTTCTGAGAAAAGATTTACGGAGCTTGCCTTGTTTAGTCTAATAAAAGGAAGAACAAGGGCAATAGGATGGCTGTCCTTAAATTCTATGAGTCTATGGAACAACTATTCCATGTCTCCACGGATTAGGAGGGCTCCCTGCACCCCTGACTTAATTGAAAACCATTTCCTGTTTTGAAGTTTCCACACAGGGTTTTAGTAATTTGGTTAACAACTCTGTGGTTTCCTAAAATAGCAGCAGCTTCAGCTGCTACGTCTTCAACATATCTCTGTTTAACTTTCCTTGTGTGGCTTTATCTGTTTTCTTGTATGCCTCCTTTGCTTTTTCCAATATTTTGTTGGTCTTAGCATTCAGAGGTTTTCCCTTCATTGTTTTTCTGTCTTTAGTAAGATGCCATGTCTTTTGGCTTATTCAGTTCTTGCTCTGGCTATGCTGATATCCAACTGTGACTGCTGCAGCTTGAATTACATTGTCTCTGCCCATTTTTTTTCAGGTCCAGTCAGTGTTACTTTCATTTGCTTCTGGCAGTGCCTCAAATCAAATCTAATCTTACTTCAGGTTGGAATTTCTCACAGTACTCTTCTTTTCATTTCTGTAGGGTTGATTTTCTCAGCAACTTTCTGTTTAAAGTTGATCTTTCTCTGTTTTTATTTCAGTTTGGCAACACACAAATTCTGTGTTTCAGAGTAGGAGCCATGTTAGTCTGTATCTGCAAAAAGAAAAGGAGTACTTGTGGCACCTTAGAGACTGCGTGTAGCTCACGAAAGCTTATGCTCAAATAGATTTGTTAGTCTCTAAGGTGCCACAAGTACTCCTGTTCTTTTTACAAAAATTGTGGTGGCTGCTGACATTTACTGCTTGTTATGCCTTTGTGTATTGGACAGCTGACCTGTATTTAGAGCTGATGCAGATGTGATCAATCTAGATTTTTTGTTTTGCCCTCTGGTGAATTCTGTGTTTCCCTATGTATATCTCTGTGAGGGAACCGAGTGATGCAAATCTAGGTTAGAAAAAGACATAATTTAATGAGTCTCTCTATTTTGGATAATGATTCCCAACCTATGCTTCTCCAGGCTCCTTCCATTACTTGGTTATCTCATCCTATTATAGTGTTAGTCACTCATCACAAGGAGTAAATCATGTTTTGGTATTTTATCAATCACACTTCGGAGGCCACTACAGAACTTATATTTGTCCTCATCACTATGTGTCTCTGTTGGATTATAGCTCTGTGTGATTGACACTGCAGTCCAGTGGGGTTTCTCTGCACAGAGTCAAATCCTTTTTGTGATGCCTATTTGCAGTGACCCAGCTAGGCGAGGCTATGCTAATTGTGAGATGGGGCAAAGGCAAACCAAGACAAAAGGGATAGTTTTAATTTTTTGGAACTTTATAAGGGAAAAGCCAAATATGGTGAAGAGCATAGATAATACAGATAATTACCAAGTACTTGCTACTTATAATAATAAACTCTAGGTCAGGGATCGGCAATCTTTGGCATGCGGCCAGACAAGGTAAGCTCCCTGGCAGGCTGGGCCGGTTTGTTTCTCTGCCGCGTCCACAGGTTCAGCCAATCGCAGCTTCCACTAGCCGTGGTTCGCTGTCCCAGGCCAATGGGGGCTGTGGGAAGAGCGGCCAGCACATCCCTCAGCCTGTGCTGCTTCCTGCAGCCCCCATTGACCTGGAACTGTGAACTGCAGCCCGTGGAAGCTGCAATCAGCCGAACCTGCAGACGCAGCAGGTAAACAAATGGTCCTGGCCCACCAGGGGCTTTCCCTGGTGGACCACATGCCAAAGGTTGCCGATCCCTGCTCTAGGTTGTCAACACATGAACCTTTGTGAGCTTATACACACTACCCTTCCTTACTCTGTGCAGTTAATACCAAATGCACTATTATTAACAAGAACAAAAGAGATTACTCAACAATATACTGTGTCACTTCAGAGAAGAATCAACTTTTGCTCTCCTTGGCTGTAAGTCCAGCCCCCACTCTCACTTCTCTTCAGCTTGAAGTGTTCCTTAGATTCGATGTTCCCCACCTCGTGGTCCTCACTTGCCCATTAGGCACCTTTAACTATATTCCATCAATAGATATCCAAACAGTCATTCTCTCTATTCATTTACTTTAGGTTCTGAGCTTCTTGTTTAATTTTCAGGATCTATTTTCATCTAACACAGATTTTTGATCAATTCCTTTCTTCACCAATTGCATTTACTTCCAGTTATTTACCCTTGATACTCCCTCTCTTCTATGTCTATAGATTTTATTTCCCTTCACTTATCTTCTCTAATAGTGTCTGCTCACATACCCAGGTCTGGGTTTTTTTAATACTTCTCCTGATCTGGAACCTTTCCTATTTTCCTCCTTCTTGCTTCCCAGGCTCCTATTTTTCTTCTTCTATTCTTCTGGTATTCTATCACATCACTTCCTACGCCAGCTCTGGTTCATCTGCTAGCTCAGTATCCAGAGCACTGTACTTCCCTCCTCTTCTCACAGCTTGGTCCAACTGCCTGCTTTGGGCAGATTCCATGCCCTCTCCCAAGCTCAAGCTGCCTTCTCTTTGTCCGTCTCTCTCCCCAGGACATCATTCTATGCTGTTGCATCATAGCTGCAGCAAGTACTAGTGCCAGGTCAGGGTTACTACACAGATCTTTACTGTGTGAAAAATTGTTTTCACATTCCAATAATCAACTTTGAATTGTTTTCTTGCTGCCAGCATCAAACATTTTGGGGTGCTGGCTTCCAGAGACTGACTTTCACCAGGAATCTTCATGCAGTATGAAGGGTCGACAGTATTCTATGCCAAAGAGCCATTTTTACTAGAATGGTAGCCTGGTTTCAGAGGCTAGGTGGTAAGTCTCGAGCTCAACCCTCCCCAATTTCTCTGCACTTGGGACAGGCAGCCACATCAAAGTACAGCAGGTAGGACTTAACTGTCAACAAATAATTTATCTAAGGAATTTAGCATCTTTTTCTGTGAGGAAAAACATCCACTAACAGATTGTAAAGTCTCACAAAGTTATTATTCAAAATTCCTTGATTTTCTTTGCACGTTTTAGTTAAAACCATGATGTGATGGTAGTTATCTGCAAGTGTTCCATACCTCCAGATCACCTGTGTTTGCTAATTGTGATTATATACAAATCACATGATATTGTGCTAACAGGGGAATTTGGGGAGGGACTTCTCCAGGTGAAGGAGAAGCCATTACGTGACCTTTGGGGTAAGCTTGTTGTCTCTTGTTTGTGTATTTGTGTTTGGTGTGGTGTGCTTTCTGCTGGACTGAAATATACCATGTGGTTTGTTTGTTTGGGGGACCGTGTGCTGACCATGTGGGTGCTGACCCTAGCGGGCTGCTAGGCAAGGCTGAGAGGTGAAAGCTTCTTAACAAGGCTTTGATCCCTAAGCTCTTTAGCACCCATTTACCCTTAACCAGGGCACAGAGCTACTCAGGAAGACCAAGGCTTTAAAAAGCCCGCCCCTAAGCGACTAGATGAGCTAGTGAACAGGAGCAGCTAACAGGGGAGTTTTGCAAGAGAGTTTTTTTTTTGGGGGGGGGGGTGAGGAGGGGCTACATACCCTTACCATTCCTTAAACTTCTTTAGAGCCAAAAACATCCCCTGATAAAAACAAAACAGGAACAAGCTTCATGAGTAAAAATAAAATGCAGGCAGAAGTCCAGCAACAGAGTGGGGACTACCCAGTTTATTGCACCCAATGCAGCACGTATGATTACCTGCCCTATGGGCAGGTGGTGTATGTGTGTATTCGGTGCAAGGAGTTCCTGGCCCTCAGAGACCGTGTACAGCTTTGGAGACCAGCGTGGATGAAATAGAGGAGTTAAGGGAGACAGAGAGATACATAGATGAGATTTTCCAGGATACAATAGAATGGTCCCACCTCTATGCTGTAGAGGATGATGAAAGCCTCAGGGAAGGCGAACATACAACTGGAGCAGAGGGAAATGATCCCATAGTTGGGACCCTCCTTTCAGATGATGTTGTGGTCTCCTCTCGCACTGAGGATACTGATTTTAGTTGGCTTTGGTCCTGTTATGAGCAGGGGGTTGGACTAGATGACCTCCTGAGGTCTCTTCCAACCCTAATCTTCTATGATTCAATACCTCTCCAGGAGATGGAACGCCAGTTATTAGAAAGAGACCGGTATTAGTAATGGGTAGTTCGATCACTAGAAACATAGATAGCTGGGTATGCGATGACTGGGAGAACTACATGATGACTTGCCTGCCTTATGTGTAGGCTTATGTGTAGTGCTGGGCAGAAGCTGGTGCTTGTGGTATATGTAGGTACCAATGACATAGGCAAGGATAGGATAGAGGTCCTGGAGGCCAAATTTAGGCTGCTAGGTAAGAGATTGAAGTTCAGGACATCCATGGTAACATTCTCTGAAATACTTCCAGTCCCACATGCAGGGTCAGTTAGACAGGCAGAACTACAGGGTCTCAATGCGTGGATGAAACGATAGTGTAGGGAGGAGGGCTTTAGATTTATTCGGAACTGCGGAAACTTTTGGGAAAGGGGGAGTCTATACAGGAAAGATGGGCTCCACCTAAACTAAAATGGAACCAGATTGTTGGTGCTTAAAATAAAAGGTTTGTAGAGCAGGTTTTAAGCTAAGGTCTGGGGGAAAGCCAACATGTGCGGAGGAGCATGTGGTTTGGACTTCCCATAGAGGAGGATCTATAAATGGAGATTCCCTAAGCCCTAATAAGGAGGAGAGGATGGAAGATGATAAAATACAAGCAGGATATGATGAGAAACAGTCAAAAGAGAAAAAGTCCCATTCAATTACATCATGTAATGGCAGACAGCAAAAAAGTAACAAGTTTTTAAAGTGCTTGTATACCAATGCTAAAAGTCTAAATAATAAGATGGGTGAACTAGAGTGCCTAATATTAAATTAGGATATTGATATAATAGGCATCACAGAAACTTGGTGGAATGAGGATAATCAATGGGACACAATAATACCAGGGTACAAAATATATTGGAAGGACAAACAGGTCACGCTGGTGGGGGAGTGGCACTATATGTGAAAGAAAGCATAGAATCAAATGAAGTAAAAATCTTAAATGAACCAAACTGTACCATAGAATCTCTATGGATATTAATTCCATGCTTGAATAATAAGAATATAGCAGTAGGGATATATTACAGACCACCTGACCAAGATGGTGATAGTGACTGTGAAATGCTCAGGGAGATTAGAGAGGCTATTAAAATAAAAAACTCAATAATAATGGGAGATTTCAACTATCCCCATATTCACTGGGTACATATCACTTCAGGGCAGGATGCAGAGATAACATTTCTTGACACCTTAAATGACTGCTTCTTGGAGGAGCTCACCCTGGAACTCACAAGAGGAGAGATAATTCTTTGTTTAGTCCTAAGTGGAGAACAGTATCATGTCCAAGAGGTGAATAGGCTGGATCACTTGGTAATAGTGACCATAGTATATAAAATTTAACATCCCTGTGGTGGGAAAAACACCACAGTGGCACAACACTGTAGCATTTAATTTCAGAAAGGGGAACTACACAAAAATGAGGATGTTAGTTAAGCAGAAATTAAAAGGTACAGCACCAAAAGAAAAATCCCTGCAAGCTGCATGGAAACTTTTTAAAGACATCATAATAGAGGCTCAACATAAATGTACACCCCAAATTAAAAAAAGCATAGGAAGAGAACCAAAACAGAGCGTTTAAAAAGTTAAAGTTAGGAAGTTAAATCCTAATGAGGAAAATAGAAGGAAGCATAAACTCAGGCAAATGAAGTGTAAAAAATATAATTAGGAAGGCCAAAAAAGAATCTGAAGAACAGCTAGCCAAAACTCAAAATTAATACCAATTTTTTTAAGTATATCAGAATCAGGAAGCCTGCTAAACAACCAGTGGGGCCACTAGATGATCAAGATGCTAAAGGAGCACTCAAGAACAATAAGGCCATTGCGGAGAAACTAAATGAATTATTTGCATCAATCTTCACAGTTGAGGATGTGAGGGAGGTTCCCAAACCTGAGCCATTCTTTTTAGGTGACAAATCTGAGGAACTGTCCCAGATTTGTCATTAGAAGAAGTTTTGGAACAAATCGATAAACTAAACAGTAATAAGTCACCAGGACGACATGGTATTCATCCAATAGTTCTGAAGGAACTCAAATGTGAAACTGCAGGACTACTAACTGTCATCTGCAACCTATCATTTAAATCAGCTTCTGTACCAAATGACTGGAGGATAGCTAATGTGATGCCAATTTTTAAAAAAGGACTCCAGAGGTGACCCTGGCAATTACTGGCTGGTAAGCCTGACTTCAGTACCGGGCAAATTGGTTGAAACTATAGTAAAGAACAAAACTGTCAGACACATGGATGAATATAATTTGTTGGGGAATAGTCAACATGGTTTCTATAAAGGGAAATCATGCCTCACCAATCTACTAGAATTCTTTGAGGGGGCTCAATAAGCATGTGAACAAGGGGGATCCAGTGGATATAGTGTGTTTAGATTTTAAGAAAGCCCCTGACAAGGTCCCTCACCAAAGGCGATTAAGAAAATAAGCAATCATGGGATAAGAGGGAAGGTTCTCTCATGGATTGGTAACTGGTTAAATATGGGAAAAAAGGGGTAGGAATAAATGGTCAGTTTTCAGAATGGAGAGAGGTAAATAGTGGTTCCCACAGGAGTCTGTACTGGGTGCAGTTCTATCCAACATACTCATAAACGATCTGGAAAAAGGGGTAAACAGTGAGGTGGCAAAATTTGCAGATGATACAAAACTACTCAAGATAGTTAAGTCCTAGGCAGACTGAGAAGAGCTTCAAAAGGATCTCTGAGAACTGGGTGACTGGGCGAAAAAATGGCAGATGAAATTCAATGTTGATAAATGCAAAGTAATGCACATTGGAAAATATAATCCCAACTATACATACAAAACGATGGGGTCTAAGGTAGCTGTGACCACTCAAGAAAGAGATCTTGGAGTCATTGTGGATAGTTCTCTGGAAACATCCACTCAATGTTCAGCGGCAGCTAAAAAAAGCAAACAGAATGTTGGGAATCATTAAGAAAGGGATAGATAATAAGACAGAAAATATCATATTGCCTCTATTGAAATCCATGGTACGCACACATTCTGAATACTGTGTGCAGATGTGTTGCCCCATCTCAAAAAAGATATATTTGGACTTGGAAAAGGTTCAGAAAAGGGCACAAAAATGATTAGGGGTATGGAACAACTGCTGTATGAGGAGAGATTAATAAGATTGGGACTTTTCAGTTTGGAAAAGAGATGACTAAGGGGGGATATGATTGAGGTCTATAAAATCATGACTAATGTGGAGAAAGTAAATAATGAAGTGTTATTTACTCCTTCTCATAGCACAAGAACTAGGGGCCACCAAATGAAATTAATAGGCAGCAGGTTTAAAAGAAACAAAAGGAACTATTTTTTTTCACACAATGCACAGTCAACCTATGGAACTCCTTGCCACAGGATGTTGTGAAGACCAAGACGATAACAGGGTTAAAAATAACCTAGATAAATTCATGGAGGATAGGTCCATCAATGACTATTAATCAGGATGAGCAGGGATGGTGTCCATTTCCTCTGTTTGCCAGAAACTTGGAATGGGTGACACGGAATGGATCACTTGATAATTACCTGTTCTGCCATTCCCTCTGGGACACCTGGGGATTGGCCATTGTTGGAAGACTGGATACTGGGCTAGATGGACCTTTGATCTGAAACACTATGGATGTTCTTATGTTCTTATTGTTTTAGGTTCCTGAATGGCAGAGTTCTGTTCTGAAGCCAGTACTTTCATGAGCAAATTTAAAATTAGTTTCTTACAAAACTAGCATTTGCATGTGAAACTCGATCACATGAATGCTCATAGAGCACAAAAAGTGACAGGAACACATGAATTCATTAAAAAACAACTCGCAGCAGTAGCATCAAACATTCTACTGCTGATATCCATGTTCCAAGCCTAGGATTAACAAACTGATTAAAAAGAAAAGAACAGCAACTATATTGTGATGGGCTGGATTAGATTTACACTTACTGTAGAAGAAATTTATGGATGAATTAAGGCAATTAGTTGTCAATCATTTCTGGGAATAGTTGTAAATAAAGGTTAGAGAAAGAAGTGCTTGTATGCCCTTTATTTTTTTAAAGTAACATAACACAGAGAAGGTCTTGGTGCTGAAGCTACAAAGCACTTATTGAGTGGTGCTGTACAAAGCCTTTTGTTGTTTGTTTCTCTTTTCCCCTTGACAGTAACATGAAGCACTGAGGCCTGCAGTATTAACCTAAGGATCCCTGTAGGGAAGTGAAAAGAACAGAGAATCTGAGATTCAGAAATATGGAACAATTTGATGTGCAAACATATAATTTAAAGAGGTGTTTTGTTCCCCCCTTAAAATGTGAAATTTGAAAAGGTCCATTTTATTTGTGCAACTTACTTTCTTTAAGAAATAAACAGTTTTCCCATTATGCCAGAGAATTTTCTTTCTTTGCTATCTAATTTCAGATCCATCTACACTACAGATTATTTCTGTAATTTACTGAAACTGCACTAGAAAACATTTAGAAGCAGAGATGATGCAGAAATTCAGATACCTGTGTATATGGGTGCCCATGCATTCAGAGGGAATTCATCACAGTTCATCAGTGTAAGCTATTCCATAACTCTTGCTATTCTCATTACTGGTTCTCAGAGTAGTGACACCAAATCTTGATGGTGACATCATTTTTTGAATTACTGTCTCTTGAGTATAGTTTGAACTTTTCAGCACCTTCCATCTGAGGATCTCAAAGCATTTTACAAACATTAATAAATGAAGCCTTATATCATTCATGCAGAGGCAGGTAAGAATTATTATCTCAGTCTTACAGATAAGTAAATGAAACAAAAAAACGTTAAGTGACTACCCAAGGGCACACAGCATGTCTGTTGCAGAGTTGAGAATAAATCCAGATCTCCTAACTACTATTTCTGCATTTTAAATGCACAAGTAAGTTGAACTGAAACTCAGATATATTGTCTGTACATGCATGCTTTATTTAAATTGTTATTATTGATATGCATCAACTGTTTTACTTTATTACAAAAGGCAGTTCCTTTGTTATCTCAATGCTTCCTACTACCATGCTTAGCCCCAGTCTACACTGGGGGGGGGATCAATCTAAGTTACGCAACTTCAGCTATGTGAATAACGTAGCTGAAGTCAACATACTTAGATCGATTTACTGTGGTGTCTTCACCACAGTGAGTCGACTGCTGCCACTCCCCCATCAACTCCGCCTGTGCCTCTCGGGGTGGTGGAGTACAGGAGTCGATGGGAGAGCGCTTGGGGGTCGATATATCGCATCTAGGCTAGACATGATAAATGGATCCCCGCTGGATCGATCACTGCCCGCTGATCTGGCGGGTGGTGTAGGCATAACTCAGTATTCACATCACAGCAGAGTCACCAACATCCCTTCTTAGAGCATCTAATGAGCTCAGTGGAGTTCATCCTCCGAACTATTTCAGCCTAGCCTTACTTAGTTTGAAGGAGCCAGCAGGCTCACAGAACAAGATGGGCAGTGAGAGGTATAACTAATAAGTAAAGCTGGATAGGGATTTTTCAACAAAACGTTTTTTTTTCTCAGAACATTTTCAGTTTCAACTATGCGCTCTCAGGTCCAGAAAATAATGTCTGGTTCAGAGAGAGAGACAGATCCACCCAGAATAACCTGGAAGTTACTGCATTCACCTGGGATGTGAGAGATCCAAGTAGAGCAGAATCAGGCAGAGCAAAGACTTGAACCTGGGTCCGTGTCCTAACCACAAGCATATTAACTATTCTAGAGGGGAAATGATGGTTGTCTCTCTCTGTGTTTTTTTGTAACACATTTCAAAAGGTGTTCATTTCTTCCTGATGCAGATCAAAACCAACTGCCAAAACCTCAATTTTTCTTGAAACAGAATTCTGGTTTTCCAGTCCGCCCTACAGCTAAGAGGAGAAGCAGCACTCAGTGGGAATTATACGGTTGCAAGCCCCAATATCTTCCAAGCGTGGAATTGTGTTCATAGTCTATTGTCTATGTGATGGGTTCGATCACAGAGACCCTCTTCGGACTGTCACCTGATGTTCTGAGACTACCTCTGAGCCAGTTTTCTCTGCCAGTTTGGGCCTCCAGAAGCCTGTCTTGTTGAGCCAGATAAACTATTCTGCTGCAACAGAGACCCAGGGTTTGACCCACACCCCCAAAGCTGCAGACTTAACTGAAAACGACTTAGCAAGTGCTCCTGTCTCTAGCACCCAGACACCCAGCTCCCAATGGGATCGAAACCCCAAATAAATCCGTTTTACTCTGTATAAAGCTTATACAGGGTAAACTCATAAATTGTCCACACTCTATAACACTGATTGAGAGAATTGCACAGCTGTTTGCTCCCCCAGGTATTAATTACTTACTCTGGGTTAATTAATAAGCAGAAGTGATTTTATTAAGTATAAAAAGTAGGATTTAAGTGGTTCCAAGTAATAACAGACAGAACAAAGTAAGTTACCAAGCAAAATAAAACAAAACATGCAAGTCTAAGCCTAATATATTAAGAAACTTATTATAGATGAAATCTCACCTCCAAAGATGTTCCAATAAGCTTGTTTCACAGACTGGACTCCCCCCTAGTCTGGTCCAGCAATCACTCACACCCCAGTAGTTACTGTCCTTTGTTCCAGTTTCTTTCAGGCATCTCTTGGGGGTGGAGACGCCATCTCTTGGGCCAGCTGAAGCCAAAATGTAGGGGCTTCCAGGGCCTTTTATATTCTCTCTCTTGTGAGTGGAAACCTCTTTGTTCTTCTGTGCAAAATCACAGCAACAAGATGGAGTTTGTAGCCACCTGGGCAAGTCACATGTCCATGCATGATTCCACCTTTTCAGGCTGACACCATTGTTTACATGTTAGTTTGAACATTCCCAGGAAAGCTCAGATCTGGATTGGCATCTCCCAAAGTCCATTGTGAGTTAAGTGTTTCTTGATTGGGTACTTACTGAGAATCATCCTTTCTCAAGAAGCTAACCAAATGCTTCACTGAGGCTACTTAGAATCAAACACATTGAGATACAAATACATAGCCAATATTCGTAACTTTAAATACAAAAATGATACATGTATACAGACAGCATAATCATAACCATCAAATTACAACCTTTCTATAGACATCTAACTTGACCTCCTTTGTACAAGATTTGGTGCAACTATAGGACCTTGGTTGCAACAATGATCTATATGGTCACAGTTCATGTCAATAATGTCACAGTCAACACATATATTATGCTGATTATTTGGCTGGATAGGATCCCATAAATGCTTCTAGAACTCAACCACCATACTACTTTCCTGCAGCAACTTGTGTATATATATTACTTTAAAGGAGTTTTAAAGGGTCATTCAGCTAAACAATCTCTAAACAGTTGATTTTATAAAATCTGTTATGAGAACAAGTAAATGTGCTCATCGGATAAGAAAACTGAAATTGTCTGAACATTACAGCAAGCATCTTTCTTAACATAGCACACTAAAGCAAAGAAAAAGAAAGTTTCCAACTACTTTATATGAGTTGTGTTTTCTTAGCATATTACACAGAACTTAAGGCAGGAGAGTATAACCACAGACAGTTTCAGGCAGAAGCTGAGAAGAGAAAAAGAGGCACAATTTAAAGGGTTGGTATGTAAAAATAACCTCTTACATACCAATGAAATGAGGATGCAACTTGATGACTTCCCCCTCCCCACTAATAACCAAAATAGTGGGAGAAAAAAGTCAGTGACAACATGTTTGAAAACAAATTTTAAAAAGTGACAAATAAGACTTCCTAAATATACCTAGTAGATCCTGAAGTGTATTGCTTACACTTGCATTAATATATTGGGATGAAATTAGTGAAAAATGCATAGTATTTGGAAATATGTATTTGGTCCTCCTGTGATATATCTCTAACATTGTATTTGAAAAATTAATCACAGAAAGTAGCTCATTTGTAGGAGAATGGCTATATTCCTTCATAATTGAAGAGAAAGGGGGCTTTTTGGTTTGTTTATTCTGTGCTTGAATATGTACATGCAATTCTAGAGATGCCAAACAAGTGGCGTATGATAGTGCATTATGTTGCTCTAGCATCAGTTTGTGAGCTTAGTCATTCAATACCTAGGTAGTTATGGTCTGGGAGAAGTGTAGATGAAGTAGATTCACTGGACAAGATCTCACATTGCTCTCAAATGAGCCCTTGCCCTACACACAGCCTTGGTTGAGCTGCCACTCTGGCTGGGCACCCGCCCAACCTGTTGTCTTTTGGTCATGCATCATTGGACCCTGAGTGCTTTAAGCCTTCTGAGTCTGAGCAATGTCTAGGCACTGCCCCTCACTAGATGCTCTAGGCATACCCTTGCTCTTGGGATCCTCTGCTAGCACCACCTTCTGAGAGCTAACACCTCCACAATCCACCTGCCTAGCTCCTGGGACTAGAGCTGATGCTTCAGGGTCCCCAATAGTTTAAACATACCCTCTCCCAGAGTGCCAGCCATGTTGGCATTCTGGACTTACAGTTTTATTCTTAAAAGTTATGTGACAGTGAAAGCAAAACAGGCAGATTCGCAGAAGAGTCTAAACCCCATTAGTCTTTAATTAGGAGCTCAAGAGATACATAGGTCTAGACAAAATAAATAAAACACACATGTATACATTCTCTGTTCATCAGTTTGCTCACCGCCCTGGAGAGTTCTTTGGAATCAAAGATTCTTCTTGAGCAGCTCATAGCCTCTTTTCAGAATCATGGATGTACAAAGAAGATAAGCTACAGTCCCTAAGAGCTGCTGCAACTTAGTCCTCCCCCTCTTCCCCCATCCCACCAGTGGAATTGTTCCTTAGCGGGGTTGTCTGGGGAAAAAGGCATCTCAGTGCTCCCCCAAAGGATGAAGCACCTTTGCACCTCCCTTTAATGTAGGTCTATGCCTAGAGACATAGTCTAACCCACTCTGTCTTTGAGGTTGAGACATGGCCAGACCTCCTTTCCCTAAGGCGGCTCATAGCATGAGCCTTTGAAGGCAGAAGTGGGAGATAAAGAAGAAATCTTGAGAATACAAGACTACCAAAATTGTATTATATATAGAAGACTGGCAGCCATGGTCTGGACGAGCCCAAAGCATGGACCTAGACAGACATTTGAGAATCTGATTTTAACATATCCAATAAGCCTGTCCCTGACAACATTTTAAAGTCTTGAGCCAAACGGCTTTCCTTTTAATTGACCAATTAAACAATAGTTTGAAGGTTAAATTAAACACATTGATTATTCAAAATTCAAAGCACTTTTCTGTCAATTTGCCTGATACAATTAGAGGGAGCATCAACAAACATCCCTCAGTAATAGTTGCTGTCTTTAAAAAAGTGATAATGTATTTTCTTAGTTTTTGCGGGGATGCATTTCTTAGGGAATGTCTTCACTGCAGCATTAGCCTGGGCTCTTAGATGTCCCTAACCCCCTTCCCATCCACACACATTACCTGAGTTTAATGCTATTTTCAGTCTGAACTAGCTGGCAAAACTAGTGCTATCAGCTTTCACTGAGGGTGGTAACTCATCCACTTTGCAGTGAAGCAGGTTATTCAAATGCTGATAGTTGTCTTCCAATCTCTTCCCACAGTCCCCCCATCCCCCACCCCATGTGCCCAGAAAAATAAACACATTCTCCCACAATTCACTGGGAAAGTATCCTAGGGTATGACTGAAGCATGTGTAGCTAAAACAAAGCTAGTCTCAGGCCTAGTCTACACTACAAACTTAGGTCAATGGAAGGTGCCTTATGTTGACCTAATAATGTATGCATCTACACTACCAGGTCCCTTCCACTGACCTAATTCATCAACGTAATTACTCCACCTCTGCGAGAGGTGTAGTGCTTAAATTAATGTTGGTGAGTCGACAGAGAGGCAGTGTAGACCATCACTGTGTAAGTCGACTGATTGGCCTCCAGGAGGTGTCCCACAATGATCTAGTACCGTTATATAAGGCACTGGTGAGACCTCACCTGGAATACTGTGTGCAGTTCTGGTCTCCCATGTTTAAGAAGGATGAATTCAAACTGGAACAGGTACAGAGAAGGGCTACTAGGATGATCCGAGGAATGGAAAACTTGTCTTATGAAAGGAGACTCAGGGAGCTTGGCTTGTTTAGCCTAACTAAAAGAAGGTTGAGGGGAGATATGATTGCTCTCTATAAATATATCAGAGGGATAAATACCAGAGAGGGAGAGGAATTATTTAAACTCAATACCAATGTGGACACAAGAACAAATGGATATAAACTGGCCACTAGGAAATTTAGATTAGAAATTAGACGAAGGTTTCTAACCATCAGAGGAGTGAAGTTTTGGAATAGCCTTCCGAGGGAAGTAGTGGGGGCAAAAGATCTATCTTGCTTTAAGATTAAACTCGATAAGTTTATGGAGGAGATGGTATGATGGGATAACATGGTTTTGGTAATTAAATATTCATGGTAAATAGGCCCAATGGCCTGTGATGGGTTTTTAGATGGGGTAAGATCCAAGTTACCCGGGAAAGAATTTTCTGTAGTATCTGGCTGATGAATCTTGCCCATATGCTCAGGGTTTAGCTGATCGCCATATTTGGGGTCGGGAAGGAATTTTCCTCCAGGGCAGATTGGAAGGCCCTGGAGGTTTTTCGCCTTCCTCTGTAGCATGGGGCACGGGTCACTTGCTGGAGGATTCTCTGCTCCTTGAGGTCTTCAAACTACAATTTGAGGACTTCAATAGCACAGATATAGGTGTGAGGTCTTTTTTAGGAGTGGTGGGTGAAATTCTGTGGCCTGCATTGTGCAGGAGGTCAGACTAGATGATCATAATGGTCCCTTCTGACCTAAATATCTATGAATCTATGAATCTGCTGTGACCGTTCTTGTGATCGTTTTCAACTCTGCTGTACAGCAGCCAGGTACACAGGAAACAGCCCCTCCCCTCTTAAAGCTCCGGGAACTTTTGAATTCCCATTTCCTGTTTGACCATTGTAGAGAGCTCAGCAGCCTAGCTGATCCTGGTAACGCAACACACCAAACACGCTCCAGCCTGAAGTACACAGGGGGTGGTGGATCTCATTGATCTGTTGGAAAAGTCTGTGCAAGCACAGCTCCGTTCCAGCCATAGAAATGTTGACATCTATGAAAAGATCACATGAGGTATGGTGGAGAAGGTCTACATCAGGGACATGCAGCAGGGCCATGTGAAAATCAAAGAACTTCAGCAGACATACCAGAAGACAAGGGAGGCAAACAGTTTTTCTGGTTCTGCACCACAGCCATGCCACTTCTACAATGAGCTGCATGCAAGTCTTGGTGGTGACCTACCACTACACCCAAAGTAACATGGATACCTCAGAAGAGTCTGAGTCCCAGGCCACCTCAAGTAAAAACAAGGGGGACACTGTGGACAAGGAAGATGAGGAGGAGAATGGGAGATAGGCTAGGGGGGATCCAGTCTTCCCAAGAGCCAGGACCTATTTTTAACCCCAGAGCAGTCCTGTCAGTTGCAGGATAGCATCATGGCTGAGTGTGATGCTAGAGAAGGCAAGTATGCAATTGCAATCAAACTGCAGGGGTTACATGCACTTATATTATATGTTTAATATGAAGAAAAAGTGAGGTGCAGTGGGTATCTGCTTCCCAGTGTCCACTCCAGCAATGCAGAGAGTGCTCCCCCCTTCAGAAAAGACTGTTTATGTGCACAGAGATGGCCCGGGAATCCTCCATGGAGCTCTCCAGGAAAATGTCATGGAGGTACTTTGCAATCCTTTGCAGGTTTCTGAGGAGGACTGTCTTATCTCTTCTACCTTGGTAGAACACCTTCCCACACCACTCCAGTATTAATTCTACTGGCATCATTGTGGTACACAGCACAGCAGCATAAGGACCAGCTTTGTACCCAAACACTTGCAGAATCTGCTGCCTTGCCACTTCTGTTACCCTCAAGAGACTGATATCACATAGGGTCACTTATGGGAGATGGTGGAAGTTTTCATTACAAGTGCTTGTACTGCAAACAATAGAACATGTGATCCTCCACCCTGGTAATTTCTGAGTCCCTCAACCACAGTTTCCCTAACATGCCTGTGGTTTGGGTGGCAGGTATTAGCATTGACCTCAGAATCTGCAAGTCTAGGGTGACTGCTATCAGCAGCATTAAGTGAGGGCAGGATTCCTGTGTTCTCTCTTGGCCGCAACACCCCGCCCCATCCCCAGAGCTTCTGAGGGAAAAGAACACAATTTGGGAGGCTTAATGCTGGTCACCAAGCGCCATCTATGTTGCTAAGGGAAGGGGGTGTGACATGTTCAGCAAGATAATGAACACCTGTGGGACAGCTGAGATGGAGCTAATAGCCTGGAGGATTTCATTGTCTGAAAAACTGTACATGGACATGGAAAACGGGGAGAACATCCCAGGAGCATGAGAATCATAGAATCATAGAATATCAGGGTTGGAAGGGACCCCAGAAGGTCATCTAGTCCAACCCCCTGCTCGAAGCAGGACCAATTCCCAGTTAAATCATCCCAGCCAGGGCTTTGTCAAGCCTGACCTTAAAAACCTCTAAGGAAGGAAGGAAGGAAGGAGGGTGCCATGCAGGATAAAATGCTGCAGATTATGAAGGACCATTCAGACATGTTGAGGCATCTGGCTGAGTTTCAAGAAAAGCAGCTTGAGGCTAGACTCCCTCTGCAGCCACTGCAGAACTGCCTGCAGGCATCACCCCATTCCCAGTCTCCTTCCCCCAAACATTCCCGGATGCAGAGGTTGCGGGGCGGGGCATTCAGAATCCTTTCCACTCAACACCAGAGGAGGGTATCAAGAACCAAAGGTGGTCATTCAAAGACTTTGGATGGTCAAGACTACAGCGCTTTCACAGACAAGCTGACTCGGGTTCTCCCCTCCCAATTTTATCACACCGTTTGCCCAAAGTTAAATGATGTTATTGGTCTTTAAGTTTCTTTATGCGTATGCAATAAAAGTAAATGTTATGAGAATGAAATGTTCTTTATTTATTGCAATCATCAGGATGGGGGGGTTAGGGGAAATTGATGCAGCAGAGAAGATGGTATGGGAAGGAACAACGCAGATAAGCGGCTCACATTACTGTGGCTCATTACTGAAAGGGGTTTTCAAAGCCTCCCAGAGATGCAGAGATCCTTGCTGGGCTGTTCTTATGGCCTTGGTATCTGGCTGCTCAAAATTACCTGCCAGCCTATCCTCCCCCATGCCCCACCCCTGTGGTAATTTCTCTCCCAATGAAGTACAGAGCGGGCAGCAATAACAATGGGGTTCACTGAGGTCTAACCTAGTAAGCAAATAAATGCACCAGCAACCCATTAAAGATCCAAAAGCACATTCTACCACCATTCAGCACTTGCTCAGCCTATTGTTGAACTGCTTCTTGCTGCTGTCCAAGTGGCCGGTGTGATACAGAAGGATTTTGAGCTGCTCTATTTTGTTTCCAAGTGCAGCACTGAAAAACACTGCTTTGCCCCCCTGAACTGAAAATAGGGGAAAAACCAAAATAAAATTAATTGAACTGGTAAGAAGTACAGTGGCAGCAGTAAACCATCACAGTAAGATGCATAAATGAACAAATAAATAATATTAAAGAAATAAGGTGACGGTTTGTAGTTTTACAAGTCTGGTAATTTTAAGTGTGCGATCAACGTTGGCACACTGCCAAGGACAGTGAAATGGTATTTTTAAACAGTTCAGCCACGTACTCGTCTGTTGCTAGGGAGGGCGTCGACTCATGTTAGGAAAAGGTCACTCCAAAACTTGAAGGGAGGGATCAGTCAGGCATGGTGCAGATTTGCAATCAGGTCCAGCTATGATTGACAGATGAGTTCAGCAGCTGTGATTGGGTCATAAGAGCAGACCAACAGGGAAGTCTTGAAGATGATTTGTGGATGGGTATGCTAATGATAATTATTGAGGAAACAACCAATCAGAATAGGCCAAAACCTCTGTATAAGGCAGAGAGCTGACAGGCTTAAGTCAGTCAAAATAAGGGAAGGTGGAGAAGCAGGAGAGAAAGATGGAAGATCAGAAGAGAGCTGAAATCACTAAAGAGGGGGAAGAGCTGTGACAGCTAAAAAGTGAGAGAGCAAAAGGACCATAGATAGATCAGAGGGAAAGAAAACTGCAGAGAAGTAAGCATGACGACAACAGTATAAGGAACCAATAAACCGTATAAGTGTGTATGCCTGAGATAATAAAGTTGAATGTTTGTGTATGTATGTTTGGTACTATGTATACAGTTTTTATATTTTAAATAAGATATTCTTGCTGTCAGAATTCCACATGTGAGTGATCTCCTCATGTAGAATATAACCACTTAAATGCTATTTCCAATTGCATAATATGCAGTATTGGGTACATTGATATGCATACCTGTGCAAATGGGATTTGTGTTTTGTTAGTAAGAGAACCAAAAGGGTGCCACCATGGCTAAACAACAAAATAAAATAAGCAGTGAGAGACAAAAAGGCATCCTTTAAGTTAAATCCTAGTGAGCATAAACTCTGTAAAAATATAATTAGGAAGAATTTGAAGAACAGCTAGCCAAAGACTCAAAAAGTAATAGCAATTTTTTTAAAGTAGATCAGTAAATAAAAAGAAAAGTAGTACTTATGGCACCTTAGAGACTAACAAAAGGTGCCACAAGTACTCCTTTTCTTTCTGTGAATACAGACTAACACAGCTGCTACTCTGAAACCTATCAGTAAATAAGGAAACGTTATTTACTCCTTCTCATAACACAAGAACCAGGGGCCACCAAATGCAATTAACAGGCAGTAGGTTTAAAAGAAACAAAGTATTTTTTCATACAATGCACAGTCAACGTGTAGCACTCCTTGCCAGAGGATGTTGTGAAGGCCAAGACAATTACAGCGTTCAACAAAGAACTAGATACGTTCATGAAGGATAGGTCCATCAATGGTTATTAGCCAGGATGGACAGGGATGATATCCCTAGCCTGTTTGTCAGAAGCTGGGAATGGGTGACAGGGGATGGATCACTTGGTGATTACCTATTCTGTTCATTCCCTCTGGGGCACCTGGCATTGTCCACTGTTAGAAGAGAGGATACTGGGCTAGATGGACCTTTGGTCTGACCCAATATGGCCATTCTTATGTTCTTATGTTTCTTGGTACATGCTTTTTAAGTTTTATTGAATCAGGGAATATAGGTATATTGAATACAGATTATTTTGTTTTTTTGAAGAATTACTGCCTGAGTGTCAATTCTTCAGTTGGAAGGTCTATATCCATGTCCTCCCAAAGATCAACAGAGTTAATCTATCCTGAGGAAGTTTTCCAAGGGTCAGAGGGAAACCCTTAGTAAAACCCAGACAATTCTTCTTGGGTAGGCCACCCCCTTTCACTTACCAAAACAGACAAATTGACAAGTGGGTTCTTTACATAGGCAGGCCATTGTGAGGGTGCATGGAGTCTGACTTTGGGGGTAACAGGAGTATGGCTTCCTGGAGCAAGGGTATGCTGGTCTCCCAGGATCACTATTAGCATTTTGACGTCATCAATGGTTATTTTGCAATCTGGAAAGAAAGTTGCTCATTGCAACTTTCTGAACAGACTTTTAGTCCTAAAGATGCATGCACCTTTCCTAACCATGTTAGTGAAATGTCCCCTGTGATCCACCAGCACTTGCAACACCATTGCAAAGTATCTCTTTTGGTTTATGTACTCTTTGGCGAGGTGGTCTGGTGCTAAGATAGGGATATGCATGTCATCTGTCATCTCACTGCAGTTAGGGAACCCCATAGAGGCAAAGCCGTTCACTATGTTTTGCACATTCCCCAGAGTCATACCCTTCTTAGTTGAAGTCAATTAATGGCCCTGAAAACTTGGATCACAACAGCTCCCACAGTGGATTTATCAACTTCAAATTGATTCCGCCCTGACCGATAGCAGTCTGGCATCGCAAGTTTCCACAGAGCCATCGGGACTCACTTCTCCACTGTCAGAGTAGGTTTCATTTTTGTGTTGCTGCACTGCAGGGCTGGGGAAAACTTTGCACAAAGTTCCTGGAAAGTGGTCTTCCGCATTCGAACGCTCTAGAGTTGCTGCTTGTCATCCCATAACATCATAACAATGCGATCCCACCAGTCAGTGCTTACTTCCCAGGACCAAAAACAGCACTCCACTCTGTTCAGCTGCTGCGCAACGGCCAGCAGCAGCTGGGGATTGTTTTGTTCTATGGTTTGCAGCAGGGCTGCTTGAAGGAGATTTCACTGTTCTGCGTGGAAATACTGCAGGATAAGGTGGGATTCCTTTGTAGTGCCCAGCTGAATGGGGGCTATGCTTCTCGGGCTATGGCGTACACGCAGCTAAGCCAGGCTTTCAAAAACAGGCATGGAAAGACTATAGGTTGTTTGCTGTTGAAATCAGAGAAGAAAGGGAGGAAACTGCATCATGGGAGGTTGAAGCCATGTTCCCATTACACCGTGCAACAATGTTTTGGTCCCATGAGGCATTGCAAACCCTTCCCAAAGCTCTCTGTGGCTGCATCGATACAAGTTCTGCTAGTGAGACAATGAGCATGATGTGGACATGCCCAGCCAGCTCAATTACTGGGGTGGCTACATATTGACCTAAATTAAGTTGTTTTAACTTTGTAGTGTAGGTATGCCTGAGTAACGATAGCAGTGAAGTCCTGGCAGAACAGGACTAACTCATGCAGGTGCAGCTTCATTCAAGCTAGCTTTGATCTACACATGCTGCTATCTCACCTCCCAGTTGCAGTGTAGATATACCAGTGGAGTGGCTCAGTTTACTGCAGAACCAGTTTACTGCAGTACCCCCAGAATTCCTAGTGACACACAAAGCTAAGTGCAGTACCAGTGAGGACACAGTAACTCAGGTATGGTTTGCAGTATAGCTGCAATTTGGGAGGAGGGATAGCTCCGTGGTTTGAGCATTGGCTTGCTAAACCCAGGGTTGCAAGTTCAATCCTTGAGGGGGCCATTTAGGGATCTGGGGCAAAAATTGGGGATTGGTCCTGCTTTGAGCAGGGGGTTGGACTAGACGACCTCCTGAGGTCCCTTCCAACCCTGAATTCTATGATTCTATGCTCATATCCATGATAGGCTAATCACCCAGAGTAACTCTGTGGCCAGGTCTATACTGTAGATCAATATTGATATAAGTACATCACTCAGAGGTGTGAAAAGTCCACACCCCTGAATGATATAGGTATATGGACCTAAACCCTCATGTAGACTGCTCTGTATCAATAGGAGAGCTTCACCCGATGACATAGTTACCACCTTTCGGGAGATGAATTAACTACGCAGACACAAAAAACTCTCTGATCAGTGTAGGGCATCTTCAGTAACGCACTACAGCCGTGTAGCTGGAACAGTGCACCTGTACCGCTAAGGCACTTTACATGAAGACAAGCCCTGTAATAAAGTCTTTAGGGGCTTTTCAAACCCTGGACATTTATTGCATATTAAATAGAATGCTAATAGGAAAAAATAACTGCAAACCTTATTTTAATTTACCTAAAGAAATAAATGAAATCAGTATTGCGAGGCTTTTTTCTATAGGGGATTATAAAACAAGGGGTCTCAGTTCAAGAGAATTATTCTCACTCATAAGTTTAACCATCTGCATCGGTATTTGTTGAACTCAGGCCCAAGTAATGTTCTTCAAACTGTCTCACTTATTGTAAAACAGCCTCCTCATACTGCATTTATCTTTATTGTTAGGTACATTAAAATGAGGTTTGCCATATCCTCCCTCCCGCCCCCCGTATCATCCTTAATGGAGTTATTCACATACATAAAATCAAACGTGTAAAGTGTTTCCAGGATCAGGGTCTTGGCTGGCTCCTCTACCAAGTCATAAGTATCCAACCCTTAATAAATTTTGACTTTATTTGTTGAATAAACTATTCAGTGAATCATGACAAATATATTTAAATACATTATTTGAGGAAAACAAGAGTGTTTTTGATCAATTATTTGATCAGCTCTAATGTCATAATTATGCCCTATAACTATAAAGACTAGCTAAGCAGTATATTTAAAGTCTAGTTTATAAAACTTCACATCCTATTAACAACATAGTGCCTGTTTAGCAAATATGGCTACAGGAGCCATTCATTTAGATATTTGTCAAAAGCTTGCATCAGCTATAAATCCTATTCTTTCCTGTCATAGAAAAAAATGTAAAACTAATAAGATGTGTACTATACTTTACTGCTCACTCGCCTGCTTCTTGTTGCATCCCATCTCCACTCTGTCTACAACTCCATCATTTGTATTGAAGTTCTTCGCATTTGTCTGTCAAATGCCTAGCACATTTCTGACATAATACAAATGATTAATAAAAATATTATAGATCCTGCTACTACTACCAATTGCAATATTTGTCCACAAACTGATGACACAGTTCCCATTAGGTTTGCTTTAGTGATGTTTCACCCGGAAGTTTTATTCAAGTGACTGAAGAAACCAGAAAGAAAAATGTTCCTGTTTTGAAAAGCACTAGTTAAATAGTTGCTTGTCTCTTCAAAAACTCATCTGTTTTAGCTGCAGGTTGAGGGCACAGCCTCCTCCAAGTCACCTAGCAACGTCATTTCTGGGAACTGAATGTGGCTCAAATAGTCTGTTCATGGATATTTGCTAATAAAAATGAGGAATTGACTTTTCTCTCTTTCTTTGTCAATGTAAGTATGACTTAAGGAGTAGAAATGGATTCACTGGGGAAGTGTTGGTGATATACATTTGATGGAAGGGAATTATCAAAAATATGACCAAGCACCCACTGATATGTTAGCCTCTGAATGCTCAACCAGAATTACATATAACAAAATTAATGGAAAACTGAGGTAAAGGCAAAACAAAGATTGTAGTAAGATAAAATTAGGTCTGATTTGTGTTTTGAGATGGTCGTTTTCTACCATCATGCTACCTTTATGTTCTGTGAGTCTCCGTGAGCAGGTTATTAACTTTCAAGGATATAGCTTTACAGGACTCTCCCAGGGAAGTCATTTTGCTTTTTGTTATTTGTCAAATTTGGCAAAATGTTTGGAATAAAAATTGTAAAAATGTGCTTCTTTTCGACTTCACCAAAACTTCTGTGAAATTTTCGATCTTTTGTTTTTAAGTGAGCACTCCTTGGTGTCCTGGTTTTATTAAACAGATTATGATATTAAGCAATGTGAAGGGCTGTACAAACACAAAGTATTATAAAGGCCAATCAGTGGCAGAATGGGATGAGCATGTAGGACCACTTGACTTCCAACCCTGTGTCTATTCTGACAGAACATACAGCTTTGGGGAAGTTTCTTACTCCTTCAGCTTTTTCAAAATTCCCAAATATGATTTTTTGTGTGAAAAAAAATTGACTTTTCACATGCTTCACCTGGAAAATTGGAAACAGTGTTCAGCTCCCAGAAGTAAAATAGAATCTCCATTTTTGGCATAGGATTCAAAGACAAAATAAAATCACATTTTTGCAAAAGAATTTTCACCGGTAATGCTCAATAACAGCTAATAGTTTCTTTGTACAAGCAGGTCTTCTAAAAGCTATTCTTCCCAGGATCAGATTTCGCATAATTGTGAACAGGAAAGTAAAAGATGTTGTCCAAGAGTCAGTTGCGGATATTGATTTCTCAGAGTTGAGAAAGTTTGTTTTCTTAGTCTTCATTTTTAACCATGCAGCAAACTATTTGGCTCAAATTATCCTAAAGAACATTAATCAATTCCTTGTTTGTGGCCAAATTTTCAAAATATGACCTTTTTTTGGACTCACATGGGAGTCGGTGCCTTATGATTTGAGCTCACAAAGCAGAGAATTTGCACACACAAACCACACTTGTCCATGTAACTGGAGGGCAAATGGAGTTTCTTTTGCTTGTACAAATTTCAGTGTACCAAAAAAATTATCTTCACAAAATTGTGCACTCATAAATGAAAGCCAGGTTAAGAGTCCTTTGAAAATAAGTTCCTTACAAACAGCAAGGGGGAAAAAGTCACTGATTTCCTTCTCCAAACAACACTCACTGTCAGTTATTGTACATGTTACAGACAGTTTCTTCACTTTTCAATTAACTTCACCATATAATTTTATGTATTCTGTCTAGTTGTATGGTTTATATGTACAACTATGTGAAACAATCACATGGAGTGCTGATTTGACATTGCAGCATGGAAAAAAATGAAAAAAAAAGTGCCTCCTATTTGGAGACTTCATTTTCATCGAAAGCTCAAGTTGGTTTACTTAGGAAGGTCCCGGATATTGTCAAGAAATGTTGACGTACATTTAAAGGGACATTAAGTGGGTTTAAGTGTACTCAGAACTCGTGTAACGAAAAAGCACTGTCAGTTTCTTTGCTTAAAATTTATGGGCTCAATCCTGCACAATATGAAGCCTTTTGAGCCATAACACCTCAGTTAAAAGCTGAGGATGAAGGGTTCATGTAGCATTCATGCACCTGGAAACAGTCAGGGCGCACCCTGACTGTTGTGTAGGAGCGATGCACACATTGCTCTGTCCAAGGACATGGACCATGGGAACATGGACCATTGGGAAGTCAATTAAAGGACATCAACCGTGGGAAGCTTCCTTGGCCTGGGCTCAAGGCCTGAAAACAAAGATTGTAGTAGATAGAGGCTGGTAAATAAGAATATTAATCAAAGTCATATTATTTCCTTTGTTGATGCCTTTTGCGGTTGAAGTATGTAATGCGCAGGGGGGAGAGAAATAAAAGAGAGGTGGAAAAGCTGACAGGGGCAATCCAGTCAGCAGACCAGCCTGCTTCCTTGCCTAAAGCCGTGTCCTGTCTTGTATTGAACCGCCACACTGAGGAACCTTCACTCTTCATTTGATGACCCAAAAAATCTGCATCATGGGAGCAATATGCCTAATTCAGGCAATGCTTAATCCTCAAGAGTATTGCTTTCTCCACCTGCAGAAATCGTTACAGCAGTTGGAGACAGGGTGATTGAAATGCTTGGGACAAGAAACTTTTTAAATACCTTGGAGTGAGGGTTTGGTTTCCTCCAGTCACTAGATTGCAATTGTGTCATCCAAGAGTCATCAGAGAAGGGCAACTAAAATGATTAGGGGGTTTGGAATGGGTCCTATATGAGGAGAGATTAAAGAGACTAGAACGTTTCAGCTTGGGAAAGAGGAGACTAAGGGGGGATATGATAGAGGTATATAAAAGCATGAGTGGTGTGGAGAAAGTGAATAAGGGAAAGTTATTTACTTGTTCCCATAATATAAGAACTAGGGGCCACCAAATGAAATTAATAGGTAGCAGGTTTAAAACAAATAAAAGGAAGTTCTTCTTCACTCAGCGCACAGTCAACCTGTGGAACTCCTTGCCTGAGGAGGCTGTGAAGGCTAGGAATATAACAGGGTTTAAAAGAGAACTGGATAAATCCATGGAGGTTAAGTCCATTAATGGGTATTAGCCAGGATGGGAAAGGAATGGTGTTCCTAGGCTCTGTTTGTCAGAGAGTGGAGATGGATGGCAGGAGAGAGATCACTTGATCATTACCTGTTAGGTTCACTCATTCTGGGGCACCTGGCATTGGCCACTGTCGGCAGACAGGATACTGGTCTGGATGGACCTTTGGTCTGACTTAGTATCGCTATTCTTATGTTCTTATGAGTCTCCCCAATAAATGAGAGTCCCTCCCAAGGACTTCCCATCCCTGATAGCTAAGATTATTTTAAAAGAGGGCCAAAACGACAGCCTAATAACAATGGATCTATTTCACTATATCCTGTTAGCAACAAAGAGCTTAACAAATTGGGCTACAACCTCTTAAAATCCCAGAGAGGGATGTCAGACGCTAGTATTGTTGTGCCAGACACGAGCCTTTAATTACCCACGGATATTTTAGTAATACCTACATGTTCCTAGACAAACTGAGCACTTCAGTAACTTCCCATCACAATTAACTTTAAAGGAGTTCTAAAAAATCTGTTCACATAGTAGAAATCTCAGAAGAATATCCCAGCGAGAGTAATTAGCAATGTCCAGCATATTTGCAAATCTGTTAGCAAGTGTCAGAATAAAGAGGGAATCAGATGCTACTGCTGCTACACAGACAGCCTTTCAGGTACAACACTGAGTAAAAATCTCTCTCATACAAACCCCATCAAGAAAACTGCATTCATTTTGGTGAGAGAAAATGGAATAGAACATTCTTCTATCAACTTTTCTTTTTCCTTTGGAAGAAAAATGTTCACAGCCCTGTTAAGTTCTCACATTCCCCTAAAAATAGCAGGAGATCTTTGGAAAAAATACAATTCAGGAGCGAATAATGCAAGTATTAAAATATTCCTGCACACTTGAAAATCAGATAGTAGCATGTGTTGACAGCAATACCAAAATATTTTTAGGATGCATGGGACAATTCCACTTTTTAATGCATTAATAACATAAAAGATGGAGAAAGCAACCATAAATGGTGATGATAAAATCTATCTATAAACATTGGTAGCATATATTTTGTGCTGATGAAATGTCACTGCTACATTAGCAGAGGAAGACAAGTGTATATATTGTTAGTCCAAGGCACTGGTCAGAAGCAAAGATTAGGAGAAAATCTACCATGGTGCCTACAGAATATAGCAGATGAGATCATGAGGTTGAAGAAACTTAAACCAGTAAGATAGATACACGCATGTAACTGAATCACATCTAAAATGCTGGAATAAAGAGTAATGGAAGCAAAGTTATATTCTGGGCTCTTGACTTGAAAATAATAGAATCTTTCCTGCATTCCACAGACTGTAGATTAAATTTTATGTTTACCAGAAATGTATCATGACATTTCTATCACCTCAGTGTTTTTATTGTTCAGCATTTGTGCATTACACTACAAAGATTTATTCTCCACCAACTGTTGTTCCACAGAGTAATTGTTCCACAATCCATTTCATTTCCTTCATTAGCTTTTCCCCTTGTTTCTCTCCTTTACCCTCAGCCTCCATCACTAACTTTTCTTTTTTTAACTTTCTTTCCACCTTTGAACACTGTATCCAAAATTTCTCTTCTAACTGTTTTAAGAACAAAATCCCTAGCTATTCAAACTCTCCCTTTCAATAAAAACTCTAGTGGCAAAGAGTGTAACTATCTCAGCATGTTATTAGGCAGTGCTAAAAAAAAATGCTGCAGTGCTAAATGGAGTCATTAAAATGCCTAGTGGCAAGGAGTGCTTAAAGAAGCTGACATTTCTTATTTACTACTCATGCAGCTTTGTTTGGACTGTTGTACTTTTGTGGGAAAGAGCTAAGACAAATCTTCTCATTTTCCCTATTTCCCCGTTTTTATTCCCTCTCCCCTCCCCCAACTCGTTGCTTCTGTCTGAAAAAGCCTGGACTTCCCTCCCCATGGAACCAATCAAATCCACTGCTTGGTTGACATGGGGGCCTGATTCATCACCCATGGAAGGTAATAAGAGTCTTAAGATGGACTTCAATGGGCTGTGGATCAGCCACTTAAAGGAAGGAGTGGTTTGCTACTGAGGCTGCGTCTACACTACAAAGTTCAGTCAATGCAAGTTATGTGGGCATACAGCCACCAAAATGTGTATTCTAGTTTGGATGGATTGTCAAGGTTCCTCCCCCACTCTGAACTCTAGGGTACAGATGTGGGGACCTGCATGAAAAGCCTCCTAAGCTTATCTTTACCAGCTTAGGTCAAAACTTCCCCAAGGTACAAAATATTACACCCATTGTCCTTGGACTGGCCGCTACCACCACCAAACTAATACTGGTTACTGGGGAAGAGCTGTTTGGACACGTCCTTCCCCCAAAATACTTCCCAAAACCTTGCACCCCACTTCCTGGACAAGGTTTGGTAAAAAGCCTCACCAATTTGCCTAGGTGACTACAGACCCAGACCCTTGGATCTTAAGAACAATGAACAATCCTCCCAACACTTGCACCCCCCCTTTCCTGGGAAATGTTGGATAAAAAGCCTCACCAATTTGCATAGGTGACCACAGACCCAAACCCTTGGATCTGAGAACAATGAAAAAGCATTCAGTTTCTTACAAGAAGACTTTTAATAAAAATAGAAGTAAATAGAAATAAAGAAATCCCCCCTGTAAAATCAGGATGGTAGATACCTTACAGGGTAATTAGATTCAAAAACATAGAGAACCCCTCTAGGCAAAACCTTAAGTTACAAAAAAGATACACAGACAGAAATAGTTATTCTATTCAGCACAATTCTTTTCTCAGCCATTTAAAGAAATCATAGTCTAACACATACCTAGCTAGATTACTTACTAAAAGTTCTAAGACTCCATTCCTGGTCTATCCCCGGTAAAAACCAGCATATAGACAGACACACAGACCTCTCCCTCCTCCCAGCTTTTGAAAGTATCTTGTCTCCTCATTGGTCATTTTGGTCAGGTGCCAGCGAGGTTACCTTTAGCTTCTTAACCCTTTACAGGTGAGAGGAGCTTTCCCCTGGCCAGGAGGGATTTCAAAGGGGTTTACCCTTCCCTTTATATTTATGACATGGATGCACACTGGATTAAATGTGTCAGCATTGCATGTACTCATCAGATGGCTTCAATGTAAAATGCAGCGCACCAGGGGTAGATATCTCAGTGTGCCCTGTGCCACCATTCATCACAATGCCTTTTGGAACATTTATGGAGTGCTTTGTGAAATAATAGTAATTTGCCCTGGAATTTCTGGGAGCTTGGGATTGAATTCCCACCATGTCACTTTCTCTAACCCATACTACTTTACATATCTCATAGTTTTTCACACTTCGTCTAAAACTCCCACAGTCCCACATGGCGCTTTTCGGTCTCTGCCATCTCTCTAGCAGAAACTCGGGCCCATTAGCACTCAGAATAATTATCATATGTGTTGCGGATACAATATACACCATTCTTCCGTATTTAAAGAGTTTGAGGGAGTACCTCTACATTCAGATTGCAATAAGGAAGATTCAGAGATTTTTAAGCACAATAACTGGATGCTAATGGACATAGGGGAAAAATGCCAAGTTGCTGCTAGTGTTCAGAGGGCAGTTCCACACAGTGGAGCACTGGTTCTGGGCCCCAGAAATGAGCACTGATTGATAAGATTGCACAGTAATGAAGGTTGAGGATGATGAGCAATGACTTCAGAATTTTTGGATGTGAAAGGCCATGTTTCTGTATCTGTGAGCTAAGCTTGCACCAGCCTTCCCATGCAAGGAAACCAGAAGCTGTATTGACAATGGAGAAGCAAGTGGCAATCACACTGTGTAAAACTTTAACACTGAATTTCTACCAGTCAGTGGGCAATCAATTTGGAGTTGAAAAATCCACAGTGGGAGCCACTGTCATCCAAAAGTATTCAACCATTAAATATCTTCTGTGACACAGGACTGTGACTTTCAGTGATGTGCAGGAAAGAGTGGATGGATTTGCAGCAATGGGGTTCCCAAACAGAGGTGGGGAGATAGATGATATGTACCAACCTACTTTGCCACAGAGTACTTCACCAGAAAGGGATACTTTTATATAGGTATGCAAGTGCTAGTGTATCACTAGGGATGCTTCACTTATATCTACTAGGGCTGATCAGGGAGGGTACATGATGCTCACATCTTTGAATACACAGGACTTTTCAAAAAGCAGCAAGTAGGGACATTCCTCCCCAACTAGCAGATTACCACTGGTGGCCAGTAGTTATTCTGGTGGCCCCACCTTACTCCTTGCTACTCTGGCTCATAAAGCCGTATACTGGGCATGTCAACAGGACCAAGGAAAGATGCAACTATTGGATCAGTGCATTCAGAACGACTGTTGAATGTGTTTTCTGTAGACTGAAGAGATGCTGGCATTGTTTACTCACTAGATTGGATCTCAGTGAGAAAAAAAAATCCCAATGGTTATAGCTGCGTGTTGTATATTGCATAATATCTGTGAGGTGAAGGGGGAAAAGCTGCTGCCAGGGTGGAGGAATGAGGCAGACTGTCTGTCTGCTGAATTTGAACAGCCAGACACAAGAGCTATTAGAAGAACCAACTGTGGCACTGTGCAGTTGAGAGGCTTTACAAGAACATTTTAACAGTCAACCACAATAGTATTCTCTCCAGCATTCATGAAACAATGTCTGGTTTGTATGCTTTACATTACAGATTGGTGGATCTTTGCCTGCTGCTATAGATTCTGTACTGCTTGGTGTACATTTACAAATATGGCTGGGTCTTTGTCTCTCGCTATGCATTCTGCAATGCTTGGTGTGAACTAATAAAGATACTCTGATTTAAACAAAATAGAACTTATTGTGTGCAAAACTCCAGACGATAAAATTAAATTACAAACACACATACAAGTTAAAAAAGGGCTACCAACAATATTAACAAGGTGAACTATAGTTTAAAATCTGAAGAGAAAACAGAAGTAAACAGCAACATATGCCCATGTATCTAACAGTAGTTCAGTGTAGTCTATTGTTGATACTTGTAGATATTAAGGTCAGAAGGGACCATCATGATCATCTAGTCCGAGCTCCTCCACAACACAGGACACAGAATCTCACCCACCCACTCCTGCGATAAACCTCTCACCTATGTCTGAGCAACTGAAGTCCTCAAATTGTGGTTTAAAGACTTCAAGGTGCAGGGAATCCTCCAGCAAGTGACCCATGCCCCATGCTACAGAGGAAGGCGAAAAACTCCCAGGGCCTCCTTGAATCTGCCCTGGAGGAAAATTCCTTCCCCACCTCAAATATGGCGATCAGCTGAACCCTGAGCATATGGGCAAGACTCACCAGCCAGATACCCAGGAAAGAATTCTCTGTAGTAACTCAGATTCCACCCCATCTAACATCCCATCACAGGCCATTGGGCCTATTTACCATGAATATTTAAAGATCAATTAATTGCCAAAATCATGTTATCCCATCATACCATCTTCTCCATAAATGTATCGAGGTTAATCTTGAAGCCAGATAGGTCTTTACCCCCACTGCTTCCCTTGGAAGGCTATTCCAGAACTTCATTCCTCTGATGGTTAGAAACCTTCGTCTTATTTCAAGTCTAAACTTCCCGATGGCCAGTTTATATCCATTTGTTCTTGTGTCCACATTGGTACGGAGCTTAAATAATTCCTCTCCCTCTCCGTTATTTATCCTTCTGATATATTTATAGAGAGCAAGCATATCTCCCCTCAGCCTTCTTTTGGTTAGGCAAAACAAGCCAAGCTCCTTGAGTCTCCTTTCATAAGACAAATTTTCCATTCCTCCGATCATCCTAGTAGCCCTTCTCTGTACCTGTTCCAGTTTGAATTCATCCTTCTTAAGCAAGGGAGACCAGAACTGCACACAATATTCCAGGTGAGGTCTCACCAGTGCCTTGTATAACAGTACTAACACCTCCTTATCTTTACTGGAAATACTGCGCCTGATGCATCCCAAGACCGCATTAGCTTTTTTGACGGCCATATCACACTGGCGGCTAATAGTCATCCTGTGATCAACCAATACTCCAAGGTCCTTCTCCTCCTCCGTTACTTCTAATTGATGCAGTCCCCAGCTTATAACTAAAATTCTTGTTATTAATCCCTAAATGCATGACCTTACACTTCTCACTATTAAATTTCATCCTATTACTATTACTCCAGTTTACAAGGTCATCCAGATCCTCCTGTAGGATATCCTGGTCCTTCTTGAAATTGGCAATACCTCCCAGCTTTGTATCATCTGCAAACTTTATTAGCAGACTCCCACTTTTTGGGCCGAGGTCAGTAATAAAAAGATTAAATAAGATTGGTCCCAAAACCGAACCCTGAGGAACTCCACTGGTAACCTCCCTCCAGCCTGACAGTTCACCTTTCAGTAGGACCCACTGTAGTCTCCTCTTTAACCAATTCCTTATCCACCTTTCAATTTTCCTATTGATCCCCATCTTTTCCAATTTAATTAATAATTCCCCATCTGACACCGTATCAAACGCCTTACTGAAATCTAGGTAAATTAGATCCACTGCATTTCCTTTGTCTAAAAAATCTGTTACTTTCTCAAAGAAGGAGATCAGGTTGGTTTGGCATGATCTACCTTTTGTAAAACCATGTTGTATTTTGTCCCATTTACCATTGACCTCAATGTCCTTAACTACTTTCTCCTTCAAAATTTTTTCCAAGACCTTGCATACTACAGATGTCAAACTAACAGGCCTGTAGTTACCCGGATCACTTTTTTTTCCTTTCTTAAAAATAGGAACTATGTTAGCAATTCTCCAGTCATACGGTACATCCCCTGGGTTTACAGATTCATTAAAAATTCTTGCTAATGGGCTTGCAATTTCATGTGCCAATTCCTTTAATATTCTTGGATGAAGATTATCTGGGTCTCCCAATTTAGTCCCATTAAGCTGTTCAAGTTTCGCTTCTACCTCAGATATGGCAATATCTACCTCCATATCCTCATTCCCATTTGTCATGTTACCATTATCCCTAAGATCCTCATTAGCCTTATTAAAGACTGAGGCAAAGTATTTGTTTAGATATTGGGCCATGCCTAGATTATCCTTAACCTCCACTCCATCCTCAGTGTATAGTGGTACCACTTCTTCTTTCTTTGTTTTCTGCTTATTTATTTGGCTATAGAACCTTTTACTATTGGTTTTAATTCCCTTTGTAAGGTCCAACTCTACATGGCTTTTGGCCTTTCTCACTTTATCCCTACGTGTTCTGACCTCAATAAGGTAGGTTTCCTTGCTGATCCCGCCTATCTTCTACTCCTTGTAGGCTTTCTGCTTTTTCTTAATGACGTCTCTGAGATGCTTGCTCATCTAGCTTGGTCTACAACTCCTGCCTATGATTTTTCCCCCTTTCTTGAGATGCAGGCTTCTGATAGCTTCTGCAGCTTTGACTTAAAGTAATCCCAGTCCTCCTCTGCCTTTAGATCCAGAAATTCTTCAGTCCAATCCACTTCCCTAACTAATTTCCTTAATTTTTGAAAGTCAGCCCTTTTGAAATCAAAAACCCTAGTCGCAGATTTATTTTTGTTTATCCTTCCATTCAGTTTGAACTGAATTAGCTCATGATCAATTGAACCAAGGTTGTCCCCTACAAACATTTCTTCTATGAGGTCCTCACTACTCACCAAAACCAAATCTAAAATGGCATCCCCTCTAGTCAGTTCAGCAACTACTTGATGAAGGAATCCATCAGCTGACCTGTGGTTTTTAGACGTTCTATATGTGTAGCTGTGTTTCTCCTTGGTTTCCCCAGTATGAAGTGGTAGGGGTAAGGATTTACATCCATGGTGAACATAGTATATTTGGGGTTTAGGGAGCTGCGACCATGGAGTTCTCCAAGGAGTGAAAAGATGGTTTATGTCTAGGAACTTAGAGTATGTAGGTCAATAATGCTCTGCAACATTTGATTTTGTTGCCTGAACAGCCCTATAATGTCCTGGCACATTTCCCAGTGTGGCTCTTGGTCCTTTTGCCTCTTGCAGCAACCATTCTTGGTCCTTCTCCATGGTCACATGCTGATAAGTCCTCCAAGTCCTTTACTCATGGTCCGAGGCAATAGTGGCTTTAAAGGACTCGTAAAACATATCCTCCTTAGTCTTCTTTCTTCTCCTTTTGACGAAGGTCAGATGTTCAGTGGACAGGAGCAGTCATCCCGCAAGGCTATATTGCTAGAAGCTGCTGATAAAAACAGACAGATACACTCATTAGATTTATAGTCACAGTGGAAAGAGAAAGATAAGTGTAACCTCCTTTCCTCCCTGGGTTACTTGGGGGCAGGCAGCACTCACCCATGTGTCTGTGTGCCTGATGTTGTTGGCATTAAGGAAGAGCCTGAGTATCCCAGTAATGTTGTTGGATAGATGGGAATCCTCTATTCCCCCCTCTGCTGTAGTCCCTTTACTCCTAAAGAAATTTAAAATTGGCAGTGCCTCCACCTGGCGGGCTCCTGTACACACTCAATGTTGTGCCTTGGGAATCTCCAGGAATAAAGCTATTCTAATAATAAATAATAATAATATAATCTGTGGCATGGGTGTAAAGCAAAAATACCAATTATAAATAATATAAATTCAATATCTTACATTACACTTAACACACCTTTACTTAACAACTTAAAAAATCAGGGTATAACAGTCTAAGAGTATATATCACTACTAATTTAAATCCACAGGGGGCAATTGAATAAAATCAATTAACAAATATAGTATACAGTAATAAATGAAACTTATCTAACTGGCATTTACAGTGCCACCATTTACCCTACTCCAGAGTGTACATTCCTCTGGATCCTAGAGTCCTAGATGTTTGCGTGGGCGCACTTGAAGATCTGCAGCTAGAACCAGCACTCTGTTGGTTCTGTGAAGCAGTCCAGCCAAGACAACAAGCTGACCAACCCCTCTGATGACTGGAGCTGGCTCCACCAAAGGGTCCCGGGTCTGGGTCCTGGGTCGATGGGAAGATCACTCTGCCTCTCCTCAGACTCAGTGTCTCTGCTGTGCCCCTTCCCTTGCAAGTACTTTCCCAAACAAGAGTGCAGGTTACTCACAGTTCCTTTTCTGCAGGCCCACTTCAGCTCTGGGCACAGCAACAGTCTCTGCTTTGGCTCCAGTAAAGCCACCAACAGCCTCTGAGGCTCCCTGCTCACTTAAAGCCCCTGCAGGCTCCCAGCAGCAGCCTCTGGCTTCCTAACAGTAGCTCCTGGTATGGACAGAGCTCCCCAGCAGCAATCTCACTCCTTTTCCCAAAATGGAAACTCCTGTTCTCCCTGCACAAGGAAGTCTCTCCCTCTTCCCCCAAGGCATCATGGGAGTTGTAGACTCTAAGTCTAGATTGCAGCACACCGGCTTTTCCCCTGGAACGCTCCCAATAAATTTCAGAGGCCCCTCTAGTAAAGGGTGACTATATAAGTCTCAAAATTCCCTGATGCTTCCATAAATACTTTAAATAATAAAGGTGTATTGATGCTTTAGCTTTGGAGCACCTCAGTACAGCACTGCTCTGCAGCAAAATACATGGTTAGTATGGTGTGGGGGAGAGGAGGGGAATGTTCTGTTGCATGTTGCTATACATTTTAGGCACACTTCCTAGCAATGGATATATATAAATTGGAACTATTTTCACAGACAGTGGGGAGGTTGGGTAATATCTCATTCCTGAGGGTAAAAAAGGCACAGAGAACTCAGCTGCTACTGGCATCCCTGGCACATATTCCACTATCCTGTTTACTACAATGGTGCCTGCCAATTGCATCATGGAGTGGTGTGAGAAGGTACCATACTGTAGTGGAAGAAACAAAGCTACTATCACTAGAAATCATTGGGAGAGGATTGCAGAGTATCTCCATGAAAGTGTCATTGAGATCTCTCAAGAGGATAAAAGGAACATCCCTGTTCAGATAAACAAAGTACTCTGCATGCCCTCAACCCCTACATTGCCTGACAAACCAAAGAAATGAAAAGCAGATGCGGATGTCATGGATCCTAGGGAGCAGCCCTTCCTGGCCACCCACAAGGACTGCTGTGAGGGGAATCCAAGCCTCTGTGTCCCTGGGGGGCTTAAGCTTCTGGATTGTGAACAGAGTCCAGCCACCACTCCAATCTCCGGGTCCCTAGGCACACTCTCAGGTCACACACCTTCTCTCTGGTCTTTTTGAGTGTTGGAACCTGCTGTCCAGCCACCTAGCCCTTCTGGGTACAATGCTGAACCTTCAGAGTCCCCTGGACTTAGAAACCTTTCCCACCTCTCACCCAGAACACACCCCTCTCCAGAACTCCACGCAAGAGGTGTAAAACTTATGGTTTACAATTTAAGTCTCTTAGGGGCACACAGCAGTAGTGAAGCAGTCAATGCACACTCTCGCACATGCGCGCACACACACACTTTGTTTAATATATCAACTTTATGCTCTTTATTTTTAACTACAGAAAGCACAAGAGAGTATGGATCATACAAAACAAAACAAAAAATCCTAACTGCAATGTCCCTCACTACCTCACCATTCTCTTGGAAGTCCTTGGGAGATCATCTATGTTCCACCAAGCAGGTAGGGTCTTCCACCCCAGTTCCTACCCTGCCCCTGCAACTACCGCCCTCAAATTAATCTGGTGCAAGATGGCTCCCCTGCCTCCAAATTCACACCTGTGAGTGCCTTATAGACTCCTGCCAGAGTAGGGCTACCATATTTCAGGTTCCCAAAAAGAGGACACTGCCAAAAGAGGGAGAGGGGTTGAGAGGGAAGGGAAGGGCAGCTGGAGGCGGGGTACAGTTGGGAGTGCTGGAGGGGATATTTGCTGCAGGGATACTCAAGGGAGGTGGGGGGTATTTTCACTACCTGCAATGGTGGCAAGGCAGCCGGCACAAGCCCAGGGCACAGTGGCAACTGTCAGTCAGTGCCTCCCTGTGGGACCCACTCCGCAGGACTGGTAGCTGGAGCCTGGGTGGGTGGGATCTGGCAGCTGTGGCTTGCAGAGGAATGGGACCAATCAGATGCAGATGCAAGGAAGGGACTAATCAGGAAGCAGGGCTTTTTGTGAGCTACAGTTTATCTGCTCTGCAAAAACCCTGGACATTTCCTGATATTTGAAAAATCTGCTGGGGCAGAGAAAGGAAGCTCAAAAAAGAGGTTATGTCCGGGCAAACCCAAACGTATGGTAACCCTCTAACGCTGGAATCACGTGCTGCTTTTGTCCTACCTTTTGGTAATTTTCCACTGCTCTAATCTCCCCTTTCCTTTAGACAGAGGTGGCGGTGTCTTCTCCCACCTAGAGCAAACCCATTGTCTCAAGTTGTTTTACTTTGAATAGATGGTTGTTGAAGGCAGATTACTAACCATTGTCTCTGGCCTGGCAGAGGCGTGACATAACCCTACTAGTTCATGGTGGAGCCACCTCCATATAGGCTTTTGATGACACAGTAATTTCATTATAAAATTTCATAAAATCATCCACAATTCAGAAATGGTACAGACAGAACCCACAATTTCTCACAGTTGACTCTACCTCTGTTTGTTTACTCTCTACTTGAGCACAGGATTATGTAACCAGACAGCCATACAACACTTTTTAGAATGCATTCCCTAACCTGTCATTTTCTAACAGTATACCAATAAAGCAATGAAAAGTCTGAATTTGCAGATGGGTTGGGTGGCATTTTTAAATGGAAAACAAAGGGTGAGGGTAAGAAGGAGAGAGAAGGAGATGATGTTTAAGGGAAAGGAGAATTAAAAACAAAAAATAACAAACATAAAAACATTGCAAGGAATGATGCATATCCACTTACCCCAGCTCCCTTTCCCTTCATCAGTAGAATTATCTGCACTCACCTGCCAGAAATGGCTAGACTACTGTGGAGTTACAAATGGTTTAAATCCATTGCTGTGTCTCCCCCATCTTCCTCCTCCTCACTGTTCATGGCAAAGTCATAGAAAATTAGAGTTGGAAGGGACCTCAGGAGGTCATCTAGTCCAACCCCCTGCTCAAAGCAGGACCAATCCCCAACTAAATCATCCCAGTCAGCGTTTTGTCAAGCCTGACCTTAAAAACCTCTAAGGAAGAAGATTCCATCACCTCCCTACGTAACCCATTCCAGTGCTTCACCACCCTCCTAGTGAAAAAGTTTTTTCCTAATGTCCAACCTAAACCTCCCCCACTGCAACTTGAGACCATTACTCCTTGTTCTGTCATCTGCTACCACTGAGAACAGTATAGATCCATCCTCTTTGGAACCCCCTTTCAGGTAGTTGAAAGCAGCTATCAAATCCCCCCTCAATCTTCTCTTGTGCAGATTAAATAATCCCAGTTCCCCAGCCTCTCCTCATAAATCATGTGCTCCAGCCCCCTAATCATTTCTGTTGCCCTTTGTTGGACTCTTTTCAATTTTTCCACATCCTTCTTGTAGTGAGGGGATCAGAACTGGACACAGTACTCCAGACGAGGCTTCACCAATGTCCAACAGAGGGGAATGATCATGTCCCTTGATCTGCTGGCAATGCTCCTACTTATACAGCCCAAAATGCCATTAGCCTTCTTGTCAACAAGGGCACACTCTTGACTCATATCCAGCCTCTCGTCCACTGTAACCCCTAGCTCCTTTTCTGCAGAACTGCTGCCTCGCAGCTCGGTCCACAGTTTGTAGCAGTGCATGGGATTCTTCCGTCCTAAGTGCAGGACTCTGCATTTGTTCTTGTTGAACCTCGTCACATTTCTTTTGGTCCAATCCTCTAACTTGTCTAGGTCCCTCTGTATCCTATCCCTGCCTTCCAGAGTATTTACCACTCCTCTCAGTTTAGTGTCATCTGAGAACTTTCTGAGGGTGAAATCCACACCATCCTCCAGATCGTTAATGAATATATTGAAAAAAAAAACATCTATACTAGGGGTATAGATCTATACTAGGGGTTGAGTTGGTTTAGTTATATCACTGCAGTGTGTGGTTTTTCACAGTCCCAACTAAGGCTAAGTCTACACTACAGATGCTACAGAGGCACAGCTATGGTGCTGCAGCTGTGCCACTGTGGCACTATAGTGTAGACAGCTTTCAGAGTAGCAGCTGTGTTAGTCTGTATCCATAAAAAGAAAAGGAGGACTTGTAGCACCTTAGAGAATAACAAATTTATTAGAGCATAAGCTTTCGTGAGCTACAGCTCACTTCATCGGACTTCATCGGATGCATCCAATGAAGTGAGCTGTAGCTCACAAAAGCTTATGCTCTAATAAATTTGTTAGTCTCTAAGGTGCCACAAGTACTCCTGTTCTTTTTATAGTGTAGACACTTGCCACAGCAATGGAAAGGGTTTTCTATTGCTTTATTTAATCTATCCTTTTGAGAAGCAGTAGCTAGGTCAACAGAAGAATTCTTCCGTCAACCTAGCTGTGTCTACTCTGAAGCTTAGGTAATTTTTCACACCCCTGACGAATGTCGCTAGGTCACCCTAAGTTTTAGGTGTGAACAAGCCCAGAATAGCTAAGTTGTTATAAGAGTTAAGTGTAGCTCATGCCTGAGGGCTTGTCTACACTTGAAATGTGCAATAGTGGCACAGTTGCAGTTCTGAAACAGTGTTACTGTAGGGTTTCAGCGTAGACACTACCTACACTGACAAAAGGGGTTCTCCCATTGGCATAGGTAATCCACCTCCTCAAGAGGCAATAGCTAGGTTGACACAAGAATTATTTTGTCAGCCTCCCACTGTCCACACCAGGGCTTAAGTTAGCATAGTGTGGATTTTTCACATCCCTGAGAGACATCGCTATGCTGATGTAAATTTTCAGTATAGACTCACCCTAAGTAATGCAAAATGCTCTCTATCAGAACAAGTGTTAAGTGTGTTAAGTGTGAAGTCAGCAGCTATCTCATGGATCTCTCTGGTGTTTCATCAATTTTAATGGGATACTTTGCAAACTTGACCTCCAAATGGTTGAGGTTTATTGTTTGTTTGTTTCCATTTCTCACAGCTGCCTAGTTACTCTGTATTTGGAAGACTTTAAAATAGAACTCTAAGTGGCAATTAAGTGAGTAGATAAGTCTTGTGTTAGCCTCTGTACAGCTTCTGAAGGACTGTCATATTGCTTTTGATTTTTAGACCTGCACTGGGACCCTAAAAGTATATTGATCAAGCAGAAAGATGGTAAGAGATCAACTAAAGCTACCCCCAAAGCCACCAATTTTCTTAAATAACAATAGCTTTTACTCCCCAAAGTGTGTGAGTTGGGAGAGAGACAGGTGGCTTTAAGAAAGGAGGTGTGGTTCAGACATAGTTCACTCATTTAACTTCTGGGAACACTTGGGGCAAAATATTTGTGCAAAGAGATCAAGAGTAAAATAAAGCATTGCTGTAATTTTTCAGTCAAAATTCACAAGACGACTTCAAGTGAAAATTGATACTTTTTGCACATTTGAAAACGCAGCAAAAAGATAAAGGAAGACATGTCTTTTGGACACAGTGCTACTCTAGAAGGATCCTCCCCTCACCAAAAATGATTAAAATTCAGTAACAGCAATAGCTTAATGCTCTTAGGATAAAATTCCAACTCTAGTTCAGACCAGAGATACACACTCCGTTTTGAATTACCAGCTGCCCATAATACTTAAACTGCTGCACTCTATTTTAATTAATGTATTATTTACTTTTAACAAAACAGTTCCATGCAGTCTCAATAACTGTAATGCCAGACAGGTATAGTATTTATATACTGCTTTGAATTAGACTAATTTCCTTTGTATTGTGTGACATAATAGATGATGTGACATAACACAAAGCAAAGCACAATCTTAAGGAATTATAAAGAAAATCAATATTTCATATCAGAAAACACCTATTAGTATCCCTGACCTGACAGGGATCAGCCAGCATTCAAATTAGGGGACAAAGAAGGGGAGTTGTAATGGGGTAAGAGGATATTTTACCTCTGATACTCTTTAGATTCAGCCCTGCCTTGACAGGTTCCTAGAGGACAAGTTCTCACATTACAGAAAACTCCTCAACTGGCATACATTTGGTTGCCTTTTCCTATCTGATGCTTCAGAGACTTGAATGGGCTTGGCGACATAACTATGCTTTCATCCATAGAAGTGATCTTTCCACCACATGGTTAAAACATGAGTAGACCAGAGTAGAGGAGCTTTCATTCCTACCTCTTCTTTAGATAGACTTTACTTTCCCAGGCAGTCAATCCAGTAAATTTAAGGAACATAAAATCTGTCTAAAGGGGGTGGTGGGAAAGAAAAAGGTTAGTGAGTGCATATATCATGTAGGAATTACTACTCATTTTCAACACTTCTCCAGTAATTTGAGCACTTGAATACATGGCTTCTTTAAAGCCTGGATTCTGCCCCCTTTCACTTGTCACTTTAGATTGAACAGCAGCATTCTAAAAATTGAACGTCATATATTCTAGCTCCATATCTGCAGCGCATAACTGACATTTTTTAAATAACATCCAGAGTTATACAGGTCTACTCTTGTAGTTTCACTAAAACTATACTTTCTCTCTTTGAGACACGGTAGAGCATTGACACATTTCTCCTTTGCATCTTTTCCAATGCTGACTCTGAAATGCCTGTCCTGTTTCTGAATTGCATATCTCATAAGTTTCGGAGTAACAGCCGTGTTAGTCTGTATTCGCAAAAAGAAAAGGAGTACTTGTGGTACCTTAGCGACTAACCAATTTATTTGAGCATAAACTTTCGTGAGCTACAGCTCACTTCATCGGATGCATCCGATGAAGTGAGCTGTAGCTCACGAAAGCTTATGCTCAAATAAATTGGTTAGTCTCTAAGGTGCCACATATCTCATAAGTGTGTCTCTCTCAGTAGCCTCTCCTAGCTAGACATCAGATGCTGTAAACCCAGGGGAGAAAACACAAGCTGTCTGTCGCTCTGCAATCACATCATGCAGCTGCACTGTGAGGTCTCTGATTTCTTTAAGCATACTGAAAAATTGCTATTGTAAACACTTGTAGTCAGTGATCAGCCCTGACAACAGTCTATATATGGTATCTCTGATCAAGTGTATCATTTTCATCTCAGATACTCTCCAACAAGCTGGGTTTCTCAAACTGTTACTACTGGGTGAAACAACAGTCCCTATTTCTGAAGGATGTCTTCTATTAAATGAAGATATATGCTCACCCTCTTTGACAAAGCACGTAGAGGCCTACCGATGAGCAGTGCAAAGTATATTAATTTAACTTATATTACATCTTTCCCATTAGTAGTGTGTGGTTTTGATTTTGGTGTTTTTTTTGTTTTTTGTTTTGTTTTGTTTTGTTTTTTGTTTGGGGGGGTTTGTTTTGTTTTATTTGGGGGTTTTCTGGTTTTTGAAAGTATAAGGTACTTTTCCTTTCATCAGTTCTCTTTTGTACTGCACAGTACAATGCAGACATATTGCCTCTGCTCTTGGGACTATTTCAAAGGTTGCTCATCCAAATAATTTGTCATTGTAATACAATGGATAGTTTAATTCCTCTGTGATCACCCATATAAGTTGGTTACTAATGTTTATATCCAGAAGGGATACACAAGGATTCTTGGCCTTCCCAGATACAACAGTGCTTCATTTTTAGCCACTGCATATAGAATGGGATATTATTGACACTGATGTACTATTTGCCTCCCTACAAATAAACCAGCAGAGATTCCTGCGGGAAGCAGCGTGGGCCGAGGGATGTGCTGACTGCCGCTTGCCGCAGCCCCCATTGGCCTGGAGCGGTGAACCGCAGCCAGCTGGAGCTGCGATTGGCCAAACCTCTGGACTCTGCAGGTAAAAAAAAACATCCTGGCCCATCAGTGGATTTCCCTGATGGGCTGTGTGCCAAATGTTGCCGATCCCTGCTGTACTGTATTTGCTTTTTTATTTGTATTATTTCTGCTGCTGACTGATTGCATATTTTTGGTTGCAAATGAGGTGTGTGGTTGACCAGTCAGTTTGTAACTCTGTTGTTTGTAGCTCTGAGGTTCTACTGTAATGTCCTTCTCCTGTCTAGTGATGTACACCATCCCAGAGACTCACAATACAAATGCTTAAATAGTACCTTACAATATGGGCTACAATGCTTTAAGTGAGATTAACACACACAGCCACTCAATCATTCAATGAAGTCTAAACAACTAAACAAATTCTTATAATCCTAGTACCAATTTAACAATACTAACACATGGGTGAGCCAGACTGATTCCAGCTATACATTTTTCAGGGCTCAGTTGGGGCATGGGCACCTTGTCATGAGTGGCACCTGGTCTGCCAGCAAGCATAGTAATAATAAATGTTCATTAAAGGATTTGCAGAGAGAAGTTCAGAACCTGGACTTCACATTGTTACTTTGTGACAGTCTGTCAGTTCAAAGCAGCTCACAAACCAGCGTAGTTGAATCATAGAATATCAGGATTAGAAGGGACCTCAGGAGTTCATCTAGTCCAACCTCCTGCTCAAAGGGGGGACCAATCCCCAAGTTTTGCCCCAGATCCATAAATAGCCCCCTCAAGGATTGAACTCACAACCCTGGGTTTAGCAGGGCAATGCACAAACCACTGAGCTATCCCTCCCTCCCAGTTGTTCATAGAAGGATCACTCACTTCTGGGCTCTTAGGAAACCCTTATCTCCCTACAGCCAGCAAAGGGCACATGGTCAAGGGAAAGGAACTGTGGACTTTCCCTCTGCCTGTCTGATCCTGAGATGCTCTATCAACCCTTTTGTGGGATTAGCAGCTGTCAAAACCTAGAACAGCTCTCAGGTTGCTCTGCTTTAAACTGGCGGGGGGTTGGGGGAGAGAAAGGAGAGGAGAGAGACACCTGGTACACATCTGAAGCACAGCTGAGTATCTGGGCCAGAATCTTTAAGGTTGAATATGATTTCTCCAATTAGCTTTAGATTAGAAAGTACCCTGGATCTACAAAAAGAGTGACTTCCTCCTGAAGCCTTGACAATTCTTTTTATCCTTCCTTCTATGGGATAACAACAGCAATCACTTTTTATTCATAGATTTAGGAGCACTTTACAGAAGGTAAGTAAGTATTATTAGTCCAACTTTACAGATGAGGAAAAATGAGACAGAAGTTCAATTACTTACCCGAGGTAATACTGTGATTCAGTGGCAGAACTGGCTAGATTGTGCCTTCTTACCCAGCAACACGCTGTAGGTCCTCTTGCAGACACTGAAGCTAAGAGACTCAAGTGTGTTCTAAGCAATAAATAGAGTTCTGCTCTCCTGTGGCAATCCATCACCCACAGCCTCAGTCTTTCATTATGCAATTAAATCATGACTGGTGTCAAAATTCAAAACTGAGTTACTATGGATTCAGAACATTGCCCCGATCATTTTAATGGTTTAACTGTATTTTGTGTAATATAATTAATATGCATTCAGCATATATACAGCCATGGATCCTTAATTCCAAATGCTTAGTCAAATCCTTTAAAAAAATTGTTTCTTTGAAACTTTGAATTAACATGAATTATTACACGGAATAAATCACATACAAAAAAAAATCAAAAGTGAGTACAAGTAAGACAGACAAAAGGGGGTTACCAAATGACACTGCGCACGTGTGCAGGCTGATTAATGTATGCATAATTGTGACTTATTCATTACTAATGTGGCTGCGAAGAATTGTGGGACAATTGCCACCTCCTGATAGAAGAATTACTAACCTGATATCACCTCCCTTAAAAAAGACATGCCAAATAATCTAACCAAAGAATCTCCATGCATGTTGATGAAAACATTGCCACTGTGATAAGGCACTGCATGTGAAATTCACTCGGGTATGTAGAGTCCTGAGGGATTTATGCAGTTCTTATGTTCCATGCTAATAAATTCAGTGGCACACAGTTCATTGGTGTCTGCACTGTGGAGGTAAATTTCACCTTGTGTGTACAGCCAGATATGTATAAAATACAAAATCAAAATGTTTATTGACACATTTGCTAAGATTTTTCAATTGTGACATGTAAGTTTTATTTTCTATTCCCTTTATTGGTGGGAAGGAGAACTAAATTGTATTTTTAATAGAACAGTAACTTTCACTGCATACACCGCAGCCTCCAGATGATGCATGAACCTCTCTCAGTCATACTCTCCTAATTTACTTTCTTTTGGCCACTTTACACTCGTTGTAGATGTACATGAGGAATTGAAATTTTGTGTTCCTATGCTCATCTCCTTTCATATTAATGGGGATTGCATGACAGAAGCAATGTGCATCAAACTGAGAATGTACTCCCATAGTACTGTCATTTGAATATTGTGGCTTAGCCTTTGTGTATGTCCTAGCAAGCATGTGTAGATCTGCACTTCACTTAATAGCAGTATTAATTAATAAACATTCAATGAATCTCTGTTTCTGATAACAGTAACAGATTCATAATGCCAAAAAAGCATTTATAAATAGCTCTTTTTGTTGGTTTTTAGTTTATGCCCCATTTAATATCAGAAAGTTTAGCATGTATTTGTTGGATATATAGAGTTCACATCTAATGAACATAGAATCTAATTTGCTCAAATTTATGATCTAGTTCTAAATAAATTGCATAGATGCCCTATAAAGAAAAAAACAGAATGTGAATGTTCTAATGAGGAATCAAGACTTGTTGAAGAGTACATCTACAAATTAAAAAGTAATCAAGCTAAAAAGGGTAAGAAGATACATAGTTTAAAATGATTTATTTCTAATTAATTTACTATATTTCCCAACACTTTGATGGTATAAATATATCTATCATGATATGAGTCACAATTTATGCTGCCAAAGTTGCACTTATGCTGCCAAAGTTGCATAGGATGTGTAAAAAGCTCTCTTAAATCATGAAATCTAGTTTGCAATTTAAAGAGGGAATATTTTACTGTGGAATTATAAAGGACTGTAACTAGGGTTACACATGGGTGGCATAGGCTTCAGATACTAAGCAGATGATGGATGCTATCAGAGAAATCTCAATACATCAATAGAACAGGAACAAATTTCTCTCTTATTGGAATGATGTAATATATAGCTTTTTCTTGATTTCATGGTTCCTTTTATATATAAGGACTTTATAGATGGTATCAGTTGACTTGGTTCTCTAGGGTGGATGTTTATTCATACAACAGAATCTATATGGTATATACAGTATTCTGTAAAAGTTTCAAACAAGTTCAAGCAATCCGCTGAAATAGACATTTTGAAATTCTGAGACGAAGGGCCAGGGTGCAAAAACATATGTGCACTTGTATGCCTGAATTTGCAATGAGTATATTCATATCCAATGTCTGCTCTATTATCTAGTTTTAATATACAGTTGCTCAATTTTCATGCAAAAATATAAATATGCAATTGCACATGGACTGTTGTCTTCATTGTTTTCAAAAGTTAGCCCTTACACGTTGAATCTGGGAGCTGAAGTAGCATTAGATGGATCCAAACCTTTTATCTATTTTTCTTTCACTTCTCATTCCTCCCTACAAAAATAAGAGTAGACTGACCCCCTTTGGCTAACATGAACCTTGTATAATTTCCTAAAATAAATGGGCAGTTCCTTTTCTTTCTCTCATGCATCTACATATGTGTAGAAGCAAAATGCAAAACATAGTAAATGTTGAAGAGCTGTAGACTTGTACGTTTTATTACAGGTATAAAAAAGGCCTTTTAATGAAAATTCCACTAACAGACAAAGACTTTTCAAGCAAAACTAGCCATTTTCCCACAAATATACCCATTTTGAACAACAGAGTAGACAGACCTTTTTATTTTCAAACAATAATGCACCCACTTATGAAGTGAAGATAATTTTGCATTGAAAACACTTCACTTCTATAAGCGAACTTGTGTTCAGGTCCTCAGCTCAGAATCAGACTGGAAGGAATCACTCATTCTCCAGCAGCAGGAGCACATCCAAGCAATTCAAGGAGCAGTACTGATGACCTTCAGAGGAGCCATACCTACTTCTATTCTTCCAAGATTGCTGCAACTTGTCTTTGTAGGTAAGAAAACATAAGCAGGGTGGGAAGAGATCCTCAAAGCTACAAGATGAAGAAACAAAACATGCTACCTCCAGTTGTTTGGTATAATAGGGGATTTTAATAAGAGATTGTACAATTTTAGCAGCTCAGCCACTTCATTCTTCAGTTCCTTCAGAACTCTTGTATATTTTACTATCTGGTCTTGGTGACTTGTTCCTCTTTAACATATCAGTTTGTTCCAAAATCTCTCCTTTTTGTCACCTCACTTTTATTACTAGAATAAAATAGGTTTGGGGTAACTCCCCAACATTCACTGTGGTGAAGACTGATTTGAAGAATAGTTTGGGGTCCGTTATAGAAGTCATATCTTGTTTGGATGTTTTTCTGTTGGATTGAAAACAATCTTTATTCTAATAATTGAAAGCAAAAAGAGCCCTGCAAAGCAACAAAGAATTATGTTAAACCCACATATTGCATCATGTGCACCAATCACCTCCTAGGATTACAAGCACTGCACTCCGGAGCATATAAACAAATATTAGTGGCTTTCAGCTTCAAATTGCTACCTCAAGGTATCGCTGATCCTTATGTCCCCGTGCTGTGCCCTTTTAATTGTCCTGGTCTCTGACTGTTCGAACACAGCCTGCAGGTGCTGAGCCTCTGAGGTCCAGCCCTGAGTGAAATTTTCACCCTTCCCTTCACAAATATTATGGAATGGAGCATACAGCATGCGGCTATAATAATAGGAATATTGTCATCGGCCAGATCCAGCTTCCCATAGAGGCAGCACCAGCGGGCTTTTAAAAGGCCAAAAGCACATTCAATAGTCATTCTGCACTTGCTCAGCCTGTTGTTGAACTGCTCCTTTCTGCTGCCAAGTTGCCCTATGTATGGCTTCATAAGCCATGGCATTAAGGGGTAGGTGGGGTCTCCCAGGATCACAATGGGCATTTCGACTTCCCCTATGATAATCTTCTGGTCTGGGAAGAAAGTCCATGCTTGCAGCTTTCTAAACAGGTCAGTGTTCTGAAAGATGCATGTGTCATGCACCTTTCTGGACCAGCCTGTGTTAACGTCTGTGAAATGTCCATGGTGATCCACAAGCACCTGGAGAACCATTGAGAAATACCCCTTGTGATTAATATACTCGGTAGCTAGGTGTTCTGGTGCCAGAATTGGAATATGCATGCCATCTATTTCCCCACTGCAGTTAGGAAAGCACGTTTGTGCAAAGCCATCTACAATGTCACGCACATTGCCCAAAGTCATGGTCTTGGGGAGAAGGATGTGATTAATGGCCTTGCACACCTCTGTCAACATGAGTCCAGTGGTAAACTTTCCCACTCCGAACTGACTAACGACCTATTGGAGTAGTCAGCTTCCACAGTGCAATCACCAATGGCAGGGCAGCTCTCATTCTTGTGTCCTTGCGCCTCAGGGCTGGGGCGAGCTCATCACACAGTCCCATGAATGTGGCTATTCCCATCTGAAAGTTCTTCACCCACTGCTCATCATCCCAGATGTGCATCACGATGAGATCCCACCACTCAGTGCTTGTTTCCCGAGCCCAGAAGTGGCGTTCCACTGTTGTCAGCACGTCCGTAAATCCCACAAGCAATCTCGTGTCGTAACTACTATGTGTGGCGAGATCAATGTCACACTCCTCCTGCCTTTGTAGTTTAAGGAATAACTCTACTGCCACTCATAACGTGTTAGTCAGAGCGAACAGCATACTGGTCAACAGTTCAGGATCCATTTCTGTAGCCCAAAGAGGCAGGGCACGCAGTACACAAACCATTGAAAGATGGCGCCAAATGCGGATAGAAGCACGGGGATTGCTGGGAGGTGAAGCAATGAATCATGGGGCATAAGGACAGGACCCCTAATGGGACAGCAATGCAGCAGTATACAGAAAATCCAGGAAGTTTTTGGAATGTGTAGGGGACAATTTCCTGGTGCAAGTGCTGGAGGAACCAACTAGGGGCAGAGCTCTTCTTGACCTGCTGCTCACAAAAAGGGAAGAATTAGTAGGGGAAGCAAAAGTGGATGGGAACCTGGGAGGCAGTGACCATGAGATGATCGAGTTCAGAATCCTGACACAGGGAAGAAAGGAGAGCAGCAGAATACGGACCCTGGACTTCAGAAAAGCAGACTTTGACTCCCTGAGGGAACTGATCGGCAGGATCCCCTGGGAGAATAACATGAGGGGGAAAGGAGTCCAGAAGAGCTGGCTGTATTTTAAAGAATCCTTATTGAGGTTACAGGGACAAACCATCCCAATGTGTAGAAAGAATAGTAAATATGGCAGGCAATCAGCTTGGCTTAACAGTGAAATCCTTGCTGATCTTAAACACAAAAAAAGAAGCTTAGAAGAAGTGGAAGATTGGACAAATGACCAGGGAAGAGTATAAAAATATTGCTCGGGGATGCAGGAGTGAAATCAGGAAGGCCAAATCACACCTGGAGCTGCAGCTAGCAAGAGATGTTAAAAGTAACAAGAAGGATTTCTTCAGGTATGTTAGCAACAAGAAGAAAGTCAAGGAAAGTGTGGGCCCCTTACTGAATGAGGGAGGCAACCTAGTGACAGAGGATGTGGAAAAAGCTAATGTTCTCAATGCTTTTTTTGCCTCTGTCTTCAAAAAACAAGGTCAGCTCCCAGACTACTGCACTGGGCAGCACAGCATGGGGAGGAGGTGACCAGCCCTCTGTGGAGAAAGAAGTGGTTCAGGACTATTTAGAAAAGCTGGATTAGCACAAGTCCCTGGGGCCGGATGTGCTTCATCTGAGAGTGCTAAAGGAGTTGGCGGATGTGATTGCAGAGCCATTGGCCATTATCTTTGAAAACTCATGGCAATCAGGGGAAGTCCCAGATGACTGGAAAAAGGCTAATGTAGTGCCCATCTTTAAAAAAGGGAAGAAGGAGGATCCTGCGAACTACAGGCCAGTCAGCCTCACCTCAGTCCCTGGAACAATCATGGAGCATGTCCTCAAGGAATCAATTCTGAAGCACTTAGAGGAGAGGAAAGTGATCAGGAACAGTCAGCATGGATTCACCAAAGCAAGTCATGCCTGACTAATGTAATGACCTTCTATGACGAGATAACTGGTTCTGTGGATGAGGGGAAAGTGGTGGACGTGTTGTTCCTTGACTTTAGCAAAGCTTTTGACAGTATTCTTGCCAGCAAGTTAAAGAAGTATGGGCTGGATGAATGGACGATAAGGTGGATAGAAAGTTGGCTAGATTGTCAGGCTCAATGGGTAGTGATCAATGGTTCCATGTCTAATTGGCAACCGGTATCAAGTGGAGTGCCCCAAGGGTCAGTCCTGGGGCCGGTTTTGTTCAATATCTTCATAAATGATCTGGAGGATGGTGTGGATTGCACCCTCAGCAAGTTTGCAGATGACACTAAACTGGGAGGAGAGGTAGATACGCTGGAGGGTAGGGATAGGATACAGAGGGCCCTCGACAAATTAGAGGATTGGGCCAAAAGAAATTTGATGAGGTTCAACAAGGACAAGTGCAGAGTCCTGCACGTAGGACAGAAGAATCCCATGCACTGCTACAGACCAGGGACTGAATGGCTAGGCAGCAGTTCTGCAGAAAAGGACCTAGGGGTTACAGTGGACGAGAAGCTGGATATGAGTCAACAGTGTGCCCTTGTTGCCAAGAAGACCAATGGCATTTTGGGTTCTATAAGTAGGGGCATTGCCAGCAGATCGAGGGACGTGATCGTTCCCCTCTATTTGATATTGGTGAGGCCTCATCTGGAGTACTGTGTCCAGTTTTGGGCCCCACACTACAAGAAGGATGTGGATAAATTGGATAGAGTCCAGCGAAGGGCAACAAAAATGATTAGGGGGCTGGAGCACATGACTTATGAGGAGAGGCTGAGGGAACTGGGATTGTTTAATCTACAGAACAGAAGAATGAGGGGGGATTTGATAGCTGCTTTCAACTACCTGAAAGGGGGTCCAAAAGAGGATGGATCTAGACTGTTCTCAGTGGTAGCTGATGACAGAACAAGGAGTAATGGTCTCAAGTTGCAGTGGGGGAGGTTTAGGTTGGATATTAAGAAAAACTTTTTCACTAGGAGGGTGGTAAAACACTGGAATGGGTTACCTCGGGAGGTGGTGGAATCTCCTTCCTTAGAGGTTTTCAAGGTCAGGCTTGACAAAGCCCCAGCTGGGATGATTTAGTTGGGGATTGGTCCTGCTTTGAGCAAGGGGTTGGACTAGATGACCTCGTGAGGTCCCTTCCAACCCTGATATTCTATGATTCTATGATTCTATGACCCAGGATGCCCCATGACCACCTCCGCCTTCCTACAAGTCTTAGCGGCAGAAGAGAAAGAGGGATAGCTGTGGGATAGTTGCCCAGAGTGCACCGCTACGAACACCACTGCGAATACCGCTACAAGTGCCTCAAGTACGAACACACTATTGCGCAGGCAGCCTACAGTGTGAACACACAACAACAGTTTCCCTTCAGCGCTATCTGAGCGGCGCTGTAACTGCCAGTGCTGTAACTCTGCCAGCGTAGACATGCCCTTATTCTCTCCAGCCTCTTGCAGCACACACACACGTGCAGTCACACAGTCACCGCTGCAGTCACACAATCACATGCAGACCCCTTTTGGGAGATCCTCCCAAAATAATACTTTCTTGCACTGTATAGAAAAATTGGCACTGCACAAGCTCATAAAATCCTCCCTCTTCCTCAGTGTGAAGAGATATGTACACAACTTCTCTCCTCCCCACCCCCGCCCCAGTTAGATATTACATAAACTGGGTTCAATAATAAATTAAATAAGTTTATTAACTACAAAAGGTGAATTTTAAGTGAATATAAGCGATAACAGACAGAACAAAGCAGATTAGTAAGCAAATAAAACAAAACACGCAAGCTAAGCTTGTTTCACAAAAGAAATTGGTTACAAATAGTAATTTCTCGCACTAGATATTGTTGCAGGCAGATTACTGAAAGTCTTGAAAGGCAGCTGCACTGGTCTTCAGCTTGAGACCTCAGTTATTATTACTCACAAGCTACATGCCCTTCCAGCTTGGGCTCAACACTTGTCCCCTGAGTTCAGTTCTTTCTTCCAGGTCTTTTTCATACCGGTGGTTAGTTTATCATTAGAAATACAAAGCTGGTAACAAAAGTACATTGGTTAACAAAAGTACATTGCCACACTGGTTAACAAGAAGTCCAAACTTCAATCTCTTTAGGCATTCCAGACTTATTTCACAACCCAGACACTCGACTTTATGATGAGCAGTCATTGTAAACCAATTTAATTAAAGGGTTCTTCTGATCTCAAGAGATCAGCCATATAGTCAGATCAATATATAAATGAGATCTTACCCCAAAATCATGTTTTTGCCAACCCTTGGTAACTAAAATATAAAGGTTTATTTGTTAAAAAAAAAAACAGAAGAAGAAGAAGAGAGTTAAAATGGTTAATAGATCATATACATATGGTCATTGCAAAGTTCTTATACCAGGTTGGTAACAGTGATGTTATAGGTTGCTGGCTTGTAAATTCTCTGGTAACTTGCAAAGGATTGGAAAGTCCTTAGTCCATAAATTAGAATGTTTCTTTTAGTTGTACATCCATAGTCCAGAGAATCAGAGCAGGAACGAAGAAATATGGAGACGTTGCAAGAGACTTTTATACCCTCTGCCACATGCTTGGAGTTTTACTGTCCCAAACCAAAGCTCACAACATTTGTGTTAGTTTGTGTTAGTCTGTATTCGCAAAAAGAAAAGGAGTACTTGTGGCACCTTAGAGACTAACCAATTTATTTGAGCATAAGCTTTTGTGAGCTACAGCTCACTTCATCGGATGCATACAGTGGAAACTGCAGAAGACATTATATACACAGAGACCATGAAACAATACCTCCTCCCATCCCACTCTCCTGATGTTGCAGGGTCAATGGTCAGGTAATATGGCAACAATAAGCTATTACCAGCAGGAGAGTGAGTTTTTGTGTGTGTGTGGCCCAACTTGATGATCACTTTAGATAAGCTATTACCAGCAGGAGAGTGGGATGGGAGGAGGTATTGTTTCATGGTCTCTGTGTATATAATGTCTTCAGCAGTTTCCACAGTATGCATCCGATGAAGTGAGCTGTAGCTCTCGAAAGCTTATGCTCAAATAAATTGGTTAGTCTCTAAGGTGCCATAAGTACTCCTGTTCTTTTTGAACATACTTTGTGGAATATTACTGCCACAAGATGGAGTCTGGGTTCACGTGCCCTTACACGGCTTGTTGACTCACAAGGGATAGTCATTGGTCTCTTGGAGGCTAAGGCATCTGCAAGAAGAGCCATCTGGGCAAAATGAGTTTATTCTGTGGCCCATTATGAGAGTTAAGTGTCTTTGATGAGCCATCAATTTGAATTAGCCATTCAGACTGTGCTGACTAGACTGGATGCAAACTATCTTGTAAGTGTCTCCCCAGGAACAAACACAATGGTGTTAAAGGTATACAACCAATAGTCATAACTTCAGCTACAAAAATGATACATGCATATAGACAGGATAATCATTAGTGAATCATAACTTTTCCACTAACCCCTTACATAATATACTTTATACCAGTTTTGTTGCAATTCTCTAACAGTGGCAATATTAATGATTTATACGGTTACATTTCAATCATACAACATCAACTCCCAGCAGGAAGGGTTGTCCAAGACACTGATGAATACATCCTAGGAACTTCCCATTCTTGGTCCTGTATTATTACAGCTTCTAACCCAATTCTAGAAGTATCGGTGTATAACAGAAATGATTCATTAAAATCATGCTTGACTATACAGGCTTGGTATAGTCCATTATACTTGGTAAGGTCCATTATGGAAGAAACAATGTCAATGAATTCCTTTACAAATCCTTGATAATATTTGGTCAGACCAATAGTCTAAAAGGACCTAATGAAAATAGCTAATTTATCCATACATGCTCTGGCAAATATTTGGAACGTATTTAACATCAATTTAATGTAGGTATTAATGTTATTCACAGTGTAGGTATTTTGGCATTTAGCTACAGAAGCATTGTGATAGTGTGCCTCAGTTTTCCTTTTCATATAGTAATTCAGGTTTGTAATGTCTTTTCTGCTGTGAAAAATTCTAAGATTGTTTATAGACACTAACTGAGAAATATCAGTGACATAGAAACATAGAACTGTAAGGCTGGAAGAGACCTCAAGAGGTCATCTAGCCCAGTTGCCTGCACTCATGGTAGGAATAAGTATTATCTAGACCATCACTGACACGTGTTTGTCTAACCTGTTCTTAAAAATTTCCAAATGATGGAGATTCTACATTTCCCCTAGGTAATTTATTCCAGTGCTTAACAAAACTGTCAATTAGGAAGTGTTTCCTAATGTCCAACCTAAACCACTATTGCTGCAATTTAAGCCCATTGCTTCTTTTCCTATCCTTAGAGGTTAAGAAGAACAATTTTTCTCCCTCCTCCTTGTAACAATCTTTTATGTACTTGAAAACTGTTATCACGTCCCCTCTCAGTCTTCTCTTCTCCAGACTAAACAAACCCATTTTTTCAATCTTCTCTCACAGGTCATGTTTATTTAATTATTTTTGTTGTTCTTCTCTTGACTTTCTCTAATTGTCCATATCTTTCCTGAACTGTGGTGTCCAGAACTGAACACAATTCTCCAGTTGAGGCCTAATCAGCCTGGAGTAGAGCGAAATAATTACTTCTCGTGTCTTGCTTACAACATTCCTGCTAATACATTCCAGACTGATTATTTCCTTTTTTTGCAAAAACTGTTACACTGTTGACTCATACTTAGCTTGTGATCAACTGTGATCCCCAGATACCTTTCTGTAGTACTCCTTCCTAGGCAGCCATTTCCCATTTGTGCATCTGATTGTTCCTTCCTAAGGAATTATTCTTTCCTAAGGCATTTTGCATTTGCATTTTGCACTTCTAATACTGCTAAAACTTACTTAGAACTTTTCATCCATGACAGTAGATGAACTATTCACCCTGTCTCATAATACAAGAATAAGGGAACATTTAAATATATTCAGCAATAATTAAAGGACATACTTTTTCACACTATGCACAGTTATCTGTACAACTCATTCCACTGAGGCCAAGGCTTTCCATGATTCTAAAAAAGGATGAGATAATGATATGGACAGCAAGAACACAGTGAACCATAATAGTGAATATTACAAAAAATAAGCATGAGTTTTGGAAGGTATTTAAATCCTCATGCTTTTGGACATAAGCCAGCTTCTAAGTATTTGGGGGTTGTCAGAAACTTTCCTTGGGGCAAGTCATAACCATAGGTGCTGGAACTAAGGGGTGCTGGAGGGTGCTGCCACACTCTCTGGCTCTCAGCACACCTATACCCCTCAACCCCTATAAATATTGCTCTAGAACCCCATAACTGCATAATGGAGGATTTGTTGAACCTTCCACAGAAGCAGCTGGTATGGGAGTCATGCTCCGACTCAGGATACTGTACTATATTACAGTTGGTTGAAAAATTAGGTAAATTTTTCACAAAAATTCAAATATATTGTCCCTTTTTTCCATCCAAAATTTTCCAATTTAGATTTTTTAGTTGTCAAGAAAAGTGGGGAAGGGTCATTTTCACCATAATTTTAGCAAACAAGTCATCGTTCACTCTATAGTTGGTTGAAAATTAGGGTTTTCGTTGTTGTGGTTTGGTTTGGTTTGGAGTTTTTGTCCCCTCCACAGAGTTTTTCAAGAACTCTGTTTTCATCAAAAGGCTAGATAGACCAATGGTCTGAACTGGTTTGGTAATTTCTATGTTTCCAGTGTTCAAAACGGTGGTGCATGAGCATAATTGTCCTGATTTTATAAATAAGAAAACTGAGGAACAAAGAAGTTAGTGACTTCCTTGCTTATGGTCATACATGGCAGAGACAGTAACAAAACACAGATCCGATATGCCTTATGCACTGCATCAAATTACTTCCATACTCAGAATATACCAGACAACTTAACTCCAAGAAAATAAAACAGACAGGTCAAAGGAAAAGTCATTCAATTTCTTCCTCCTTCCCCCATTTAACTTGACTTCTTAGGAAAGGTAAAAGTCAATAAAAATGAGAACATATTCACAAATCATATACTGTATGTGCTTGGCATTGCTACTTCTAATGTTTTCAGTAGTATATTGTATCAAAGACTTTTGTACAGATGATCCATAGTGTTTTATAAAGAGATTATGGGTCTACCGCAGTATTTCTTTGAAGTAATAAACTGTTAAAAATTGGATTAACTTAACTACAACTCCGTATACAAGATGGAGGAGTATATTTTCCCAACTTTTTAAAGTAAGTCATTATTTATCCAAAGGCAAGGGGCCAAATGATGCCAAGATCTGGAAATAACTGTACTTTTATTTAGCTTAATTTTGGCAGATCCGAAAACTAAAAAGAATAACCAAAAAACAAACTTTATATTGGATATAATATAGGCTGGATTTACAAACAAACACTCACCTCTGTTTTTGTTGATAACTTGCAGGTACAATTAAAGTCAAATATGTTTTTAAGTATCGGATTATGCTCACACATCAACTACATTATTAGCAATTAAGAATTACACCAAATTGTTTTAAAATGGGAGCAAGGGAAGAAGAGCCTGCATATGCTCCCTCCTCACACACTGAAAAATATGGTGCTATAACAAATAGTCTTAGACGTTCTGTAAAATGAAAGTCTTGGCAGTTAGATATCTGTGAAACCAGGAAAAGCTACCTTAGTTTCTCAGACTGAATCATTTCTTAGGTAAGGACTAGAGCTGTCAATTAATCATAGTTAACTCATGCGATTAACTCAAAAAAAGTAATCGTGATTAATCACACTATTAAACAATAGAATACCAATTGAAAGTTATTAAATATTTTTGGATGTTTTTCTACATTTTCAAATGTATCAATTTCAGTCAGTATCTTGCGGCACCCCCTATATAATGCCTCAGGAGAGACAGGCACATGAGAATGGATCCACAAAAGCCAGCACAATAGGTGGAGAGCTGTCTAAATTAGCCAGTAGGAGAAGCAGATGAATAAGGTGTGTCCTAAGCCCCACCTCACTCACACAGTTAGACGCCATGGGTGGCAGGTAGCATAGGCAAGGGAAGGCTGTGCCTCCCCAAACAGCCCTGTGTGGCCCCACCCACGCTTTGCCCTGTGGCCCCATCCTGATTGCTGCTAGTTGGCCCCAGTCCAGGCAGGTTATTCCTTTTATGGGAAGCCTGCTGGGACTGGGGCTAGGGCAGCTGGGACTTGGGGTGGCTGGGGCTGCCCAGCGCTCAGGCAGCCCAGGGCTGGGGGGCCTGGTGGATGTGGGGGGGCCCTCTGGTCATCCGTGGGCAAAGGGGTGTGGGAGGGGTGGGACCTCAGGCAGGAGGGGTGGGCCAGGGCTAGCCTCCACGATCCTGTGGTTCACCCACTGCCCGTGTTAGGCAGCTAAATCCAAGTTTCAGAAAGGTACCTATCTCTCCTTGGAATCAACAGCTGAGAAACCCACTCCTGTAGTCAGATGCTTTAGGTGCCTAAACTATGACTTGCCACACCGAACGGCCCAGCCTATAATGTCATTCTCACTTTTCTCTGGCCTAATTAATATTTAATTACTTAATACAAGGTGAAACAGCTTCAGCAAAAGAAACCGAGAAATCCACATCAGAATATTCCATAGTTCAGGGATTAGGGCACACACCTGAAAGGTAAGGAGCCCCTGTTCACAACCCTTCTTCTCAGGCCGAGAGGGGAACTGAACCATGATCGTCCACATTCCATGTGCGTACCCTTTCCTGGCTATTCAGTGTGGAGTTAATCATGCTTACAGCATGTCTACTGGATCAGGATCTACAGGTGAGATAAACAGTGGAATACCTATCTTAATCTGGTTTAAGGATCACACTGGGGTTCAGGCATGAGATAGTTGCCTGGATTCCTGCCTGAGGCAGAGGAAGAAACTTAGGCACCGAGAGGACTTTTACAGTAGAAATTTAGCCACTGAGTAAATTCAGGTGTGTACAGAGTTAGTTGTGCACAGAAGTGGTCTTTTGTGGATCACAGTAGGGTCTCAATCTGGAATTCAGGTTGTGCCAATATAACATGAAATACCTTTCATCTCACAGCTACTAATCAGTAGTGCCATCCCAAAGAATTACAAAAAAAAAAAAATCAGGAGATTTAACAATACATGTTGGATTCTAGTTATGTTCTTTGTATTTGAGCCTTGAGGGTTGTCCCTGCCCCTCGCCCCAATGTCTCTCTGCAACCATGAAGACTAGAAACTTAATTTACATTAAAAATTGAACGTAAGGTTCTCATGTCATCAAACTACTCCCGAAACGGGGCCTTTAAAAAAAAATAAACGCCTACCAAATATCAAGAGACTTATGAGAAAATTGTGAGAGTTGGCAACAGTAATTCAAAACCAATATCAGTATCATTAACAGACAGGCTCTACCACAGGCACAGACTTGTAATATTCTATATTCAGTAAGTTAAGTTGCAGGAAAAATTTGCTCCACACTCAAATAAAAAGGTAAAACTCCATCAAGGAGATGCAACAATCTTATACTAAATGTTTTCACCCTTCAAACAGCCCTGACATCAGAATAACTATTCCTATAAACTGACAGCAAAGTCAATAAAACGGAAAAAGATAGATTATCTGCATCAAATTTAGGAGCTAGTTTTAGGTCCATTCTTCCCCAAATAACTTTGTGGGTGGGGCTGTTCTCCTTGGCAACAGGGACTCCAACAGTTGAGGATGAAATGTTACAGAACAGATTTTATTACACTAAAAGAAACAAGAAGGAGATTTGTTGTTTTAAGTGTTAAACAACTGTGTGTATCTGCAATGGAATTTAACTCCCTTAATCCCTTGCAATTTATTTACAGACTTAATAAAAATAACTAAAAACTGATGAGTCAAATAATGCAATTCCTAGCTCAATACTTTTCTATGTTGATCAATGTTACAATTTGTTTAATGCAATTATACTTTTGTGATTTTTGTCCACCACACAATGTTGCTTAAAGCAGACTTGCAGTTTATTTAACTGCTGCAGAATGGGTGACATTTGGATTAAATTAAATCCAAATTCTGTGACATATGATAGGCATTTAATGGTTGCTAATGTGAAACACTAAATGAATTAAACTGAATTGAAACAAGAGTTTCAGAAGATCACCTAGAATTAAATTGCCTTCTAACTATTTCTGTAGCTGTTTTGTCTTCTTCCTCCAAAACAGTGTCACAGGACCAACAATTAAGCGAGGTAGCATTAAATCTTTTGTTATTGGAACATGTCAGTTGAAGCAGGACTGGGCTCACTATCATCAAAATGCCTTTCCAGCCATTCTTATCTCCAGATTAACACCCCCCCTACACACACACTGATCCGTCTACTGTTCAGTTTGCAGCATGTCTATACTACAGTAGCTAGAATCATGAAACCTAAATTAGTTTAGAACAAAACATCATTTCTAGTTAGTTCTGTTACAAATGTTTATTATCCAATGCTATTAATAATAATAGATATGAACAAATCAATTTATTCAATGAGTTGTCCATGAATAGATCATGATTTTTCAAACATTTGTTCATCATTTGAAATCTCAATGCATATTCTTAGCCTGTAGCTCACTCATCAGTAATTTCTTTCAGGCTTGCCAACTCTCATAATTTTATTGAGCATCTTGTTATATTCGGTGGTTTTTTTTCTAGAAGGCCCATCGCCTGGAGTCAAGTGATTATGTGAGAATTTAGACTTTTCTTAAAAATAACCTCTAAATTTTCAGCTCTCATGGTTGCAGAATATAACTTGGCTACAAGGCCCAAGGGTACCATAAAACCCAGAAGACAAAGAAAAGGAACCTCATTTTCTGTTTTGGTTTGTTTGTTTTTTCAATTTCATGATTTTTAAGCCAATCTCTTGATTTGGGGGGGCTGACTCATAATGCTGAAATGTTGGAAACTGGCAATACTGGAAATCTAAGCTGTGCCTGCCATTCAGAGGAACTTTCCCGGGCTTTGCCTCTTCCCACTGCTGCTGTTCTTACTAAGGGAGGGGAGAGGATGAAGGACACATACAAGTGCAGCCCTCCCCCCCCACACACACATTCTTTCTTCCTCACTCGCTCTCACTCTATCAATATCTCATTTCTCTCTCTCTCAGACACATACCCACAAAGTCATAGAAGATGATGATGTGAGGAAGAAGGGAAAGAATAACTGAAAAGGAGAGTGAAGGAGTGATATTGAGAGGTGGAGAGGAAGCAATGAGGTGATGGAGAATCAGTCAATATGGGAAGAAAAAAGAGACACAAAATGAGTGAAAAAAGAGGTAGATGGGAATCAGGACCAAATAAGAGTCCATGCAAGCTGTAAATGAGCTGTGTCAGCTCTGGAGGTATCAGATATTTGAGATGGACAATATGGGTGAGTAATACACTTTTACTGGTTTAGTAAACCAGTATGTCAGAAAACATATATGTCCTATTTTTTAAGAGTTGTCCCATTGTTTTATAGTTTGCATGTATGCAAACCAAATGAAAAGCATGTCAGTTTGGAATAGCCTGGAATCAGGCCCCTGCTAATTATAATTTCACTCACACTGTATCCAAGGATCATAAAGAACTTTTCATTAGATGCAATTAAAAATGGAACTATTCTACTTGCTAAAATTACAGTTACCACTGTATTGCTGGTGTTTCCTATTTTAAATATCTAGAATATTTCACATACCTTGGTTAAGATTTGGTAAATATCCATTATTTTCTACTCCTGTTTGTACTACAAATGCACATACAAGTCTTTTTTTAACATAGAAATGTTAATTGTTTACTTGCTTATCTATGCATAAGCGCAAATTCCTTATTTATACATTCAACTGCTGCAACTGTGCAAGCTAACTAGGTATGAAATTGTGCATGGCCCCTCACTACCAAAGAAGGCCCACAGTGATTTTCCAATGTCACACAGCAAGGTGTCAGAACATGAAATGCAACTTGAGTATTCTGACTTCCATTGTCTGGCTATACCGAAAGAAGACAGGAGACATTTGACATGGGTTTAATTAGGCCACAACTTTATTATTACATGTCTGGGAGTACCCAGCAGATAACAGTGTACAGTGCAGGTAACCCCATGTTTATTCTGTAATTATCCAGGAGTTTTTTTTACCAGATCCCCCTCTTTTTCCATCCAGGTCCCTCCAGGAAATTTATTGCCGGGACCTTACCATCCATCCCACTCGTAGGTGGGTTAAGGTGGGCTATAAGAATGGGAGGTTGGCTCCCTGCTGTACCAATCACAGGAGTCCCCAACCACCCCCTTTGTTCCTTAATCCAACACCTCTTTTTAAAGTCCTTTTCCCAGCCATTTACCCAGGCACTATATACCTTTCCTATGGACTACGTGCACTGGACATCCACCATACACTTAAATGATGAGTTGCGACATATGGCCTACTGTCTGTCATGCCATCCATGAACAGAGCCCTTCCTGAACCTGCTGTGTGGAAGGCGAAAAAAAACCCAACTGCACCCAAATCAATATGGTGGTAATAGAAAAATTCCTTCCTAGCCCCCGTAAAAGAGGGGCGGCAAGTATAATGCCCACAGCAGGTCTTGACCAAACCTGGTATTCTACCACATAAGCGGAGGGAGGGTGGGCCCTGCTTCAGACTGCTCCATTTAAAAGGGAGCTTCAGGTGCAGGGCTGTACCTTTTAAACCCTGCATTCCTAGAGGTAGTGACCGCGCTGTCCCCTTTTGCAACAGTCTTTATCTGCCCCCCAAAGCCATAAAGCACTGTTCCCTTCATTCAGCCACCCAGCCAAATACCTCCCCCACACACACACACACACATTTAAAGGTGCAGGGCAGTCATTCTTGCATCTTGATCATCATGACAATTCGAGCTGAGCTATATATTAACTATATATCCATATTACATATTATCACTTAGTCTTATTGCCAATGTTTATTTTGAACTTTTTTTTGGCATAAAGAAATATCTAAGTGTGCAATAACTGAATTATTCTATCATTTTTAAGTCTGGGTGGGAAACTAATGTTATTCAATAGCTTTTTTTATATAAAGGCTAGCTACTAAATGTGTATTTGTTAAGTTCTGATGTCCATGCCAGTTGGTGGTTTTGATCTCAGCCTGTGCTCATATTGATTTATTTATTTTTTGTTCAAAGATATTTTGCCAAAAGCCTGCCAAGACAGACTGCAAAAGTACCCTATGGTTCTTTCTTAAATTTGATGGCTGCAATTAAGCGACTATAAAGTTCTCACAGGGTGTTTGTTGTATTCAAGTCTGGGAGCATACAGGACACAACTCATTTATATGCTACCTGTTATACAAAGACAGTTGGAAAGATTTGATTATACTTTCCCTACATAATTCTTTCATCAATAAAAAACATAAGAGGTGAACAATTTATCTTCTTACTTTAAAAAGAAAAAAAAAATCAATTACTAAGCAAGACTAAATTTTATGGCTTGCAAAAGCAAACACTACGGAAAAGCATCTTTAATTCCAATATCAATATTTATTAAAGTTGTATACAGTCTACCTACAGACTAATCATGTTACTATATGAGATTTTTTTCACCTTTTCCCCCATGTTGAGCATCATAAAATATATGTTAGTATTCATTCAGTCAAGACAATGGAGCTGTTCAAGACAAGAGATATAACAAACATAGTGGACAGAATGATTAAGAGGTGGCCTAACCTAAAAGGCCATTAAATTAGAACATAGTACCCACCAGAGTTGCTTCTCCCCATTCTGGCTCCTTTGATTACAGTGTCCTTGTCATAGAGGTCATTTTAATTCGATCCCATCCGAATATTCTAGGTAAAGTATGTTGCACATGTGCAGACCGCATGCTCGTTTGTCACATTATTACTTGCTGTCACTTTTGAAGGTAGGTGTCTGTTTGAAGAATGTGCAGCAGCCGGAGGGTCAGGCTATTTGCATAAAGCTCAGAAAAAAACTCTTTCAGGGAGAATGTGTTGGATGCTGCTCCCATCTCTGTTTACAGAAAGCATATAGGGACCAGCTGTCAGAAACTCATGCTGTCACGCCTGTACAGATATCATTTAAAAAATAATTACTTAACAATATATTAATGAATTGCAGCTAAAACTTCCATTTACTTGGCTGCATATTAATTGTCCCTCTGAGGAAAACAACCCGGATCTTCTGACAGCTTTTTATAAGGTCAAAAATTTACTATCAGTTGAAGAGCTGTACAGAAGCCCTTCAGTGCCTTTGGTGACTAACTAATTCCATCCTTAAAGAAATGGAAGGGGATGAAGCTAAAACAATATTTTAATGGTATATTAAACAATTAGAAACAAATTACGCTAAAGAACTTGAGAAGGCAAAAGGAAGAAGCACTGAGGGGTGGGGATTAGTATTGAAGCAATAAATTACACTATTATGCATATGACCTGATGTGATTAAAAAAGTTACTCTTTAAATCAATACATGCAAAAGGAACATTACCTTTAAATTAGGAAAGTTCCTTTTCAACTGAGATTAATATATTAATGGACTGTTGCTTTCCTCATTAAAGTTCCTCTGTAACACAAGCAAAAGCAAGGCAAAGATTTGTGTGGCCTTTGATGAATGTTACAATGTTTCAACAACAAATGAGCAACAAAAGTGCATTTACAACTATAGACAAACTGCATATATATGAATAAATATAGGACTGTGTTCATATAGGGCATATTTTCTTATGAGTATGCAAGCTCAAAAAAAAATCAAAGATTATTTTTGTTCAATAAACATGAATTGATAGTCTTCATTTAGTTCCCAGTAAACAGGAGCTCAGATCACAAACTATTGCCAATCTAGAATAAAAGCTGAAGGGTGAAAAGTATCTATCTGTCTAGGTTCTTATAAGGTCACAATCGCCACGGTATCTGAGCACCTCAGAAACAATGAATTAATCTTGAAGCACCCTGGTAGTTAGAAAAAATACTATTATATCAGTTTTACAGATCAGAAATTGATGTGCAGACAGCAATAAAGTGATTTGCCCAGGGTTACCCAGCAAGGTTTTGGAAAAGGTGGAAACTGGTCCCAGATCTCCTCAGTCACAGAACCATTCTTTGTTGTTTATTTTCTCGTGTCTTGTTGAAGCTTTTACAGGGTATTTTCTCAAAAGACCATGTACCAATTAGATATACCTGGAGTGCAGTTCATACCATGTCCCAGCCACTCCCCTTCTCCTTACCCTCAACACATTACTTTGCATGCTGATATGTGCCATACAGCAGGGACTGTGGTGATGGAGTGGTAGGAGCCAAACATGCTGACTGCACGCCCACTGGGGACTGACCCACATGGGGTGGTGACATGAGAGTGGTTTCCGCTGCCTTTGCTCTTCCAAAGTGGTGCAGATGGAGCAGAGCAGGCCAAAGAGTACTGATTATGGTCCCTGTGTGTTTTTGAAATAACATGGTTAGGTCTCAGGCTGAAAAGGCTGGACACCACTGATAGAGCCAAACAAAAACTGTACCTCCATATTCTAATAAACTCTTTTTGTTTGTAAAATACTTTGATGCTTCTTTGTTACATACTAGGACCAGAGTCAATAGTCCTGCTGCCTTCATGCGTAGCTTATATGATCTGGCATCTGAAAGCCTGAAGGCTGGGTGATCAGTATATGAAACTAAAATTGGCCAGTTCTAACTGGGGAAGAAAGAATTCCATAATGTTTATTAAAAGTTGGCCATTTTATACTGATTATTTTTCATCTTGCTCTAGAGCACTGTGTAGGGTGGGTGTATGATACACTGTCAATTTCCTCAGTTTGCTGGGGGCAGGAATTGATAAATTTTTCTTCCCCTCATTTTCTATTTGTATATGATGAATACAGCTCATGTCTTATTTGATAAAAGCATGCCTCATAGACTCTAGACTGAAACACACCTCTCCCTACATAATTCTCAGACAGCTGGGTTTTGTGCAGGGAATACTGTTGAGGCAGATGGGAAAGGAGCTGGTCCCGATAAATGAAGGACGGTTCCTCTGTGACTTTTTTCCTCACCTATAAACAGGAATATTGGATCATCTTTGTAGGGTTTTTGAACTATTGTCTCTGGTTAAGCAGGTACCCAGTAGTTACTTCTCCTGGTACACTCCAGAGTACACTCCTACTCAGAGGTGTAGTTTGACCGCTATATTGGGGGGTGGGAGGGACAGAGACAAAGCACAGGCCCTCATGCACACACATGCATCCTGAAGCCAGTTCCCCTTGGCTCACTGGCTCTCTCCCCCTGCCTGGAGTGGCACCTGGGCTGCCAGTGCTGGGGTGCGGGGCGGGGAATGGGATGGCTTAATGTGGGAGCTCCAGCTGCTGCTGTCTGCTGTGGCGACCTGAGCATAGGAGCCGTGGCCACTCTGGCAGCAGGTGCTGCAGCGATTTGGCTGCCCTGGTGCCTCCCCGGGCTGCTGCAGTTGCCTCCTGACTGCTGGGCTCCTGCTTCCCCCCCAACATTCCCATATCCCCTTCTCTTCCCCATGCCATACCCCCTTCCCCACTCCCCCATCCCCTTCTCTTCCCCTATCCCATTCCACCATTCCCCACTGTCTCTTCCATCCACCCCCCTTGCCCTGCCCCCTGTGGGCTAGGGTGACCAGACAGGAAATGTGAAACATTGGGACAGGGAGTGGGGGGTAATAGGAGCCTATATAAAAAAAAATACCCCAAATCGGGACTGTCCCTATAAAATCAGGACATCTGCTCACCCTACTGTGGGCACTCTCTGTTGTAAAGGAAATTGGCAGGTACTAGCACCCAAAAGCCGACATTCATCTACTAAGGTAGCAACTCCTGGAGCAGCTCTCCATTTTGCTCCCCACCCTGGCCTGGCTACCCAGCTGCAGGGCTTGCTCTGCTTGGCCTGACATGGTGGAGGCACAGTGTGGGAAGGACAGAATCCATCCCCCAACTCCGCACATGCACACAGGTCGAGCAGCGCAAGCCCTGCAGGGCAGCTCGGCGCTTGCAGAATTTGGGGTGGACGGAGTGGCACGTGACCCCACTTGCCCCCCCCACCCACAAGCCTTGCCTCTGTTTGGGGGGGCAATGCCCCCCTGAACCTTCCCCCCCAACTTCACCCAGGGCCATACTGTGCAGCCACTTCACAGGCAACAAGGATCACAAACTAAAACTACTCTTGTGAAATCAAGGAGTAGATCAAAAATCTTCAAACTCCACTCTACCTATACATCTTTACTGCAACCATCTTCATTGCTGCTCCTTTACAGCCTGTTATCCAAATAAACTGTACGAGTTAGACACCTGCAGCTGGCCCATGCCAGCTGACTTGGGCTAAGGTGTTGTTTAATTGTGGTGTAGATGTTTGGGCCCGGGCTGCAGCCCGAGCTCTGGAACCCTCCCACCTCACAGGGTCCTAGATCCCAGGCTTCAGCCAGAATCCAAGCATCTACATCACATTTAAACAGCCCCACAGCCCAAGCTCTGAGATCCTAAATCATGGGCCAGCTGTCGGTTTTTAATTACAGTATAGAAATACCTTATATGACCATTAGAAATAAGGATGAGATGTTTGTGGTGGCATTCTGATATCACTAACTAAAATGTATGTAACTTAAGCCGGTAGCAAGAAGACATTTCTCTATTTGAACATCTTTGCTTAAAGTTACTCCCAGACTCTTTGTTACTCCATGAGCAGCTTTTTTGAAAATATTTTCCTCGCTCTTGGACAAAATAGTAGGCTCTCCTACACATATGCTAAGAATATATATAAAAAAACAATGCAGAAGAATTGTAGTTGTTTCCTTCTGTTGAACTAAAGAGAAATACAATTAAATAGACAAACATTCAAGAGTCATGCTTTCTTCACCAGGCTAATAAAATGAATATAAATAAAGGGACAAAAATGTTGTACATCTACAATGGAGAAGTAAAGAGATTCTTGTACATAAAGGATCATATATTTACTTAGTTTTTAAGTTCTTTGGGTCAAGGACTCTATTTTTGTCCTGTGTTTGTACAGCACCTAGCATAATGGTTCCATGACTGGGGCAGCTAAGTGCTACGATAATGCAAATAATAAACAATAATATATTAGACAGGATGCTGAACTTTCTTGAAGACATTGCATAGAAATGGATAGAGAGTCAAGACCCTTATGAAGCTTCCAGTCTCATGGAGTAAGTGGTGCTGTGTCTACAATGAAACACTGCTTATAAGTGAACTACTGGGATACCACTGTAAGAACAAATAGCCATGCTATTTCATTTCCAGTTTAGCCCAGCAGCCACATTTGTGTTGTCTTGTACTGCATTTTCCCTGTCCTTTCTCAGTTCTGGGAACTCAATGGGCTGCTGGATTGGTCCTTTAAATAATCAAGTTACGTAGCACACACATTTAAATATTGCTGTAGTTGCTTGAATACCAGAACACTCCACTTTATTTTCAGTTTAAAAATTTAGGATTAAAGTTTTTTTTTTTAGCAAACATTTACTTTATAAGGCCAAGAAAACTATTACACACACACATATATATATATGTATATAAAGTATAGATAGAGACACACATTCATTCACCAGGCTAATATATTGCAGTTGCCAACTCCAAACTTTCATGTCAGTAGGTCTATCCAACACAGTAAATTTCTGTCACATTAAAATGATACATATTTTTACACATAAAATCTCTCTGATTAAAAATTAAGTCCCTTTCAATTACAGTCATAGATTGTAGCAGTAAAATGTAACATGAAGGAAAATGCAATTAAAATTGTAGTGAACATTTATGTAAATCAAAAGTCAGTGGTGAAGCAAATATAATGAGCTAGTCAAACTGTGACTAAAGCAGATTTGTTAAAGTCCTAGTACAGACATATATGCACATAAACTAGACTGGAAGGTTGTTTCCCTTAATTCCTTTTCTTGTCCCAAATAGTATTTACCAGGATCACTTTTAAAGTATTGTGGTCACCCTGAGCTACCAGCACATAAATCTTATTTGGACCACTTCAGTCTGTGAAAATTGCAGCCTGATGGCCATTGCACTTGCCAAACCTTAGTAGTAAAGTCACATAACCATTAAATCAATTATCCCTAACATGGGAGAGAGATCATCTGTATTTAAACTCTCCTAAGTAATTAGGTAGACAACCTAATTAAGGTTAAGACATTAAGACCCCCTTTATTTTGTAACTCTCATGTACTGTGATACCTAGAGCTGTGTCAAAGTTCCTAGAGGAAATTCAGCCTCTAGACCAGTCTCAACAGATTTTTGAATTTAATAAACACAAAAAGCAATTTATTATAGCCATCTACTCAGTGTCCATCTAGTCTTTTTCATTAGAAGCATAGAATCATAGAATATCAGGGTTGGAAGGGACCTCAAGAGGTCATCTAGTCCAACCCCCTGCTCAAAGCAGGACTGATCACCAATTAAATTATCCCAGCCAGGGCTTTGTCAAGCCTGACCTTAAAAACTTCTAAGGAAGGAGATTCCACCACCTCCCTAGGTAACGCATTCCAGTGTTTCACCACCCTCTTAGTGAAAAAGTTTTTCCTAATATCCAACCTAAATCTCCCCCACTGCAACTTGAGACCATTACTCCTTGTTCTGTCATCTGCTACCACTGAGAACAGTCTAGAGCCATCCTCTTTGGAACTCCCTTTCAGGTAGTTGAAAGCAGCTATCAAATGCCCCCTCATTCTTCTCTTCCGTAGACTAAACATCCCCAGGTCCCTCAGCCTCTCCTCATAAGTCATGTGTTCCAGTCCCCTAATCATTTTTGTTGCCCTCTGCTGGACTCTTTCCAATTTTTCCACATCCTTCTTGTAGTGTGGCGCCCAAAATTGGACACAGTACTCCAGATGAGGCCTCACCAGTGTCAAATAGAGGGGAACGATCACGTCCCTTGATCTACTGGCAATGCCCCTACTTATAGAACCCAAAATGCCATTGGCCTTGGCAACAAGGGCACACTGTTGACTCATATCCAGCTTCTCGTCCACTGTAACCCCTAGATCCTTTTCTACAGAACTGCTGCCTAGCCATTCGGTCCCTAGTCTGTAGTGGTGCATGGGATTCTTCCGTCATAAGTGCAGGACTCTGCACTTGTCCTTGTTGAACCTTCCGTCCTAAGTGCAGGACTCTGCATTTGTCCTTGTTGAACCTGACCTTTTGGCCCAATCCTCCAATTTGTCTATGTCCCTCTGTATCCTATCCCTACCCTCCAGTGTATCTACCTCTCCTCCCAGTTTAGTGTCATCTGCAAACTTGCTGAGGGTGCAATACACACCATCCTCCAGATCATTTATGAAGATATTGAACAAAACCGGCCCCAGGACCAACCCTTGGGGCACTCCACTTGATACCGGCTGCCAACTAGACATGGAGCCATTGATCACTACCCGCTGAGCCCGACAATCTAGCCAGCTTTCTATCCACCTTATAGTCCATTCATCCAGCCCATACTTCTTTAACTTGCTGGCAAGAATATTGTGGGAGACTGTGTCAAAAGCTTTGCTAAAGTCAAGGAACAACACGTCCACTGCTTTCCCTTCATCGACAGAACTAGTTATCTCGTCATATAAGGCAATTAGATTAGTCAGGCATGACTTGCCCTTGGTGAATCCATGCTGACTGTTTCTGATCACTTCCTCTCCTCTAAGTGCTTCAGAATTGATTCCTTGAGGACCTGTTCCATGATTTTTCCAGGGACTGAGCTGAGGCTGACTGGCCTGTAGTTCCCAGGATCCTCCTTCTTCCCTGTTTTAAAGATGGGCACTACATTAGCCTTTTTCCAGTCATCTGGGACTTCCCCCGATCGCCATGAGTTTTCAAAGATAATGGCCAATGGCTCTGCAATCACATCTGCCAACTCCTTTAGCACTGATGCATGTGTCATATTGTCTGTCCTCCACAACCATATATAATGAACTCATTCCCAATATCTTTTTGTGCTCAGGGGTGCACTTGCCATTAACATCTCTCCTTGCTCTTGTTCTTCTCCTGTTTTTATCTTCCTCCTCTTCCTCATGCTCAGCAAAATGCCATTCAAAAACAATTCAAAACCAAACTTGTGAATCTACAAAGAAAAAAGAAAACCTAAGAGAGGAAACATTAAAGTCTGCTACATGTGTTTGTGTAAATGTTAAGTGTGAACAAAGGGGAACAAAAAAATCTCTTTCCCTCTCTTCTTTACTCTCACAATGACTGTCCTGCACCTTTAAGTGTGAGTGTGTGGGAGGATTTGATGTGCAGGAGGGAGCTCCATGCTGCGGGGTGAGGCCAAGGTTTTCAGAGTGCGGGAAGGGGCTGCAGGTTGTAGCAGCGGGGTTGGGAGCAGAATCAGGGCTAGGGCAGCGGTTTGGGGTGTGGAGGTGGTACAGGACCTGGGCTAGGGGTACAGGCTCTGGGGTAGGGTTGGGGATGAGGGGTTTGGGGTTCGGGAGGGTACTCCAGACTGGGGGGTGGGGCTGAGGGATTTGGAGTGCGAGAGGAGGCAGCGGGTTGAAGCAGGGGGTTAGGGTGCATGAGGGGGTGAGGGCTCTGGGGTGGGGCCAGGGAAGAGGGGTTCAGGGTGTGGGAAGGGGCTCTGGGCTGAGGTGGGGGGTTAGGGTGCCGGGGGTGTAAGGGGTCTGTTATGGGGGTGTGGGCTCTGGGCTGGGGCCGGGGATGAAGGGTTTGGGATACACAAGGGGCTCTGGGTTTGTGGGGGGCTCAGGACTGGGGCAGGGGGTTGGAGCTCAGGGTTAGGGCATGGGCTTACCTCGGGCGGTCCCCGGTCAGCAGCGCAGCTTAGGCAGGCTGCCTCTCTGTCCCAGCACTGCGCTCCGCACAGCCCTGAAACAGCTAGCAGCAGGTCCGGGTCCTAGGCAGGTGGGTGTGGAGTCTCCACGTGCCACTCTCGCCCACAGGCATCGCCCCCCCAGCTCCCATTGGTCAGAAGGAAAAGTAGGGACTAGCCTGCCTAAGCACCACAACACCGCTGTTTTAATGTTTTAAACACCGGACTTTTAATGGCTCGGTGCTGCTATCAGTGGTGCTGACTGGAGCTGCCAGGGTCCCTTTTTGACTGGGTGTTCCAGTCAAAAACTGAACACCTGGTCACCCTGGCCTATACCTGGCCTGAGGTATAGGTAGGACGAGAAGGGACACAGCAAAAGCCCCCCCACACACACATAACAACTGAGCTGTGAGATAATTGGGTTAGGGGCTGGTTTCAGAGTGATTCCAAACTAGAGGAAAAGGAATTTGCTCATGGATAAAAGGTGCCACGTGAGGAAATGCTTTGACATTGGAGGGAATTTCATTGGATTTAGTTTATTCTAAAGATTAGAAATTAATGAAAACTAAAGGACATGCATGTGAGAGGTCAGCATTTTCTCTCACTATAATCCATCTCCTATTAAAAAAAAAGTCAACACTGAAGCACTTTCTCTCCCTTGTTGTCTCCCTCGTGTGGTCTCCCTTGTCTTATTCTATATTGGAATCAAGGTGCATTATCCTCCCCAGTACATAAGTAATATTTAATTAGCGAAAGTGCATCATAAAGTGAGCATGTATGTGTAAAAGCTTGCGTGTGTGTGTGTGTGTGTGTGTGTTCTCTTCATGTTTGTTTTGGGGACTTGGATGGAGGAGATTGCATGGTGCTAGAAATTGCTATAACAATAGAAGCTACCTCAGCTGTCAAGCCACCAGCAAGACCCTGGATTTGGCAAATTAAAGGAAAGCGTGCTATCTGAGGATCACAGCAGTGAGCAGTTGATTCATTTTTGGATACAGATTTATGTTTGAAAATATGCAGTGGTTGCAGGAAAAAAGTGAATCTTCGGAATGGAAATCTTGTTTGCATGCTGAAATTGTGGTGGGAAATCAGATAGCCGCCCTGAATATGTGGGGTACCTGCTGGTAGCACAGAAAGCCTAACAAAGATCAAAGAGGAAATTGCCTCCAGAATTCATTCTACATATTTCACAAGAAATGCTGAGATCATCATCAAGCTGCATTTACTGGAGATTCAGGGTTATTACCATCCTATTATATTAACATCATTATATAATTTAAGTTTACCATCCTGAATTTTATTCTACAAGCCACATCAAACCACCTCCCAGGTAAAAACCTAAATGATGAGCAAGGCCTTGCATAATGTGCCCCAAGGTGAAAACCCTTGGGCTTTTTCATAGGAATGGGGAAAACAAATTCCAAAGTGAAAGGCTCCCTCCTGATAATGCCCTGTTTTCAGTTCTCCAAAACTGGAGTCAGTTTGATTGTCAGCACAGAGCACTCTGAATATACCGTAAAGCTTGTCCTTCCTGAAGCAAAGTCTCAAGATAAAAGGAATCTCACTTGGCTTCCCCCACTTTAGGTTTTCAGGGTGTGCATGTCAGAATCTTGTTATTGCCTACAGTCTTCAATCTTGCTCAGTTAGCAGTCAGCATAACCATTTACATTTCAGGCAAACAAAGTTAAGGTGATGTTTAAAACAATGGCTTCCAGGTGCTTTCATCTTGGATCATTCAAAATGCAGCACTCAGGTCAATTGAGAGAATAGTTGACAGTTTTGTTCAAAAATATAATTTAGCAAGCATAGTAAATAAGAAATCACATTGTAATAGAATAGAAGGCTCTTGGATTGATGGGCATAGCACTGCAACTTGGCTGTTTATAAAAGATAAAAATAATGTATGCAAATGAGATGAAGCTGAAATTAAAGAAGTCTAGCTGAGATGGGCTAAAAAGCCAATTTTCTTTCATTGTTTGTAATGGGATAAATAATTCTACAGTAGGCATCAAAACACCCAAAACATCTTAGTAAGTCACTTAAAGTTTTTTATTTGTGTCTCATCCGAAGACAGTAACTGTTGGGAAAATAGTCAGCAGGCAATCAAAGTATCAGTCCAGAGTGGATATTTTATGCTGACTTTGACACACAAGAGCGACCATTTGTTTCAAGTTTCAGTGTGGGGAGAGTTGTTTTATGTTGGGTGTCGCTGGAACTTTTCCAAACTAGAATTACAGAGACTGAAGCAAATAATGAGTTTGGGCCCGATTCTCATTTAAACTGGGGTCCCTGTTTATAAAGGATCCTTAAAATGGGTGCAATTAATTTACCTAGTTGTATTTCCAGTACAATTATTTGCTACATTATAGATCATGAACAAGATGGTCATCCACTAGATTGCTGCTGTTTCACTGTGGGAAAAATATATAAATCATCAAATGCTGATTATCCTACTGCTTTAAGACTGCAGTGAACTCTTTTTCTTATGAACATCTGTACACAGAAATAAATAAAATCCGAAATTTGTAAGTATAAGCATTATCAATGAGTTAACAGTTGGTAGAAGTGAAAAGGTCTTGTTTTGAAATAAAGGAGATTATCTATTTCCAGAAATGTGTTAATGATATTTGCTGAGTGGACTGCAGATTAGAATGTTTAATAATTTTCAAAAGCATGAATCCATCTAAACCCTCTGTCTCTCTTTCTGATGGTTTGAAAGACATCTTTGCTTCCACAGCAGACACAAGCATTTGCAAGGAAAAAAAACAGCATCTTAACCCACCCCCACACTTTTTTCTGATGGTCAGACATCAACATGGCCAAAACTCAGATTTTGATCTTCCCCCTTGCCAAGCCTTTTTTCCTTTGTTAGTTATTCTGAACAACACTACCATCTTTCCATGTGCTAAAGCCCATGATCTCAGCTTCATTTTTGTCTCATCTCCTCTCCCTAGATCCACACATCCAGGCTGTTTTTTTCCTTAAATCTTACCGTTTTTTCCTACACATTTCTAAGATCTCAACTTTCCTCTCTATCCAAGAAGCAAACCATTTACCCCATCCTTGATTACTGGACATCATGATTCCTGAAACCTCTTCCTTTCTGGTCTGAGAAAATGCAATCTTGGCTTCCAGGAATCCATTCAAAATGCTGAGGCAGAAATAATCTTTCTGCTTCATTGCTTTCAACTACATCACTTCTCTTTGCATTCTTGCATTGGCTCCCATCTTTGACATAGTTAAGCCAAAACTATTTGTCTTCACTTTTAAGGTCTTTCATGTCCTAATTTTGTCTTATCCACCAGCTTAACTCATGTACACTATTGAACTATTGACCCACCAACAATGCCAAATATGTGCCAAATTTTCCAAAAAAACACCTTTGTACTTTCTCCTATTCCAACCCTTAAATTCTGTGATGTTCTGGGGTACAATCCAGGGCAGTGAGGGGTGTGCCTCTGAATATCCTTAAATGACTTAAATGCTATGCTGCTGTGCAGAATCTGAACACTGAAGCCAAGAGAAAAGCATGCACTGAGTGGCTACAAGCTTTGCCACTCTGGTTCAGCACTCTGAGTCCAGCAGTCCACCGACAACCCAATAGCCCCACTCTAGTCTCTAGCACCTACTTACCTTTTGCAGGGGTGACCCCAAACACACTCCCAGTCCTGAATGTCCCCCAAACTGTCTGAAGTGTCCAGCCGTCTCCCGGCACACTTAGAGAATTTACTAAATTTTCTGTTCCCTTTAAAGAAACAGTACGTCAGCAGATTACCACCTTATTGGCGTTAACAAACACTATATATTAATCAAAGTACTGGGTCGGTTTATAGTAAAAAGTAAAACAAGTGTATTAAACAAAAGTCGTAGGTTTAGTGATACCAAGTGGAATGAATGTAAGTTAGAAAGGCTTACAAAACAAAGAAAAAGTAGGAATATGTTTCTAAGACTAAAACTTAATTTCACCCAGTTGCAATCTTTGCCTAAGCAGGTTCTCGCCTGTATTCCATTTCCAGAGACTTCAAACCCTTTGTCTTGAAGGACCCATCTTTCTGTGATCTCAAGAGCCCTGGCCTCTTTAGTCCTTCAAGTGATTGATCACTTAGGGGTTCTCTGCCTCTCCTTTTATAGACCAATATACATTTAAAAAGCATCTCTCTCAAAGTCATTGACCTTGCCACAAGACGCAGGAAGGCTCCTATGGTTGCCACCTCTATCCCCAATGGAGATTGTTAAGTGGTGACCCTACTTCATTTGTATTAAAGATCTGGGCAGACCTATTCTACATCACTCAAACACAGAGTTTAAATCATAATATCAGGGAACATCCATAAAGCCACATATACAATGGACGTCCATTTATCTGACTCTCCCTTAACCAGCTCTCCACATTTATCTAACAACCATTCTCTGGTTTATCCAGCCTTTGATTATCTGATCTGGCCCCTGCCCCAGTTAGACCAGTTAAACAGGATTCTACTGTAGTATTAAAACATACATTTCACAATAGATATTAATCACCAGGGTGTTATTGGTTTTCCAGTGATATATTACACAACAACTTTTAGCCATGGATAATGACACCAATATGTTGGGATACATTATTCCAAGCTAGTTAAAACTCAAGCTACTAGCAGAAGCCTCTTGCCCACTGGTCTTGGGATGCTTCGAGGCTTACAAATTCCCTGCAAATATCTGCAAGGTCATTAAATTATCCTCCTTTAAATTTATCCTTAAAACCTGCCTGTGCCATGGTGCCTACAAAACACAGAAAAAACAAAAATAAGTGAGAGCAGCTAGACCATTGGAGCAAATTCACAAAGAGACCTAGGCACCTAACTTTGACTTTAGGCAACTAAGTCCAGTGTTTAGGTGCCACTCACATTTATAAAACTATTGATCAGCTGTTGTCTAACCCAGTGGTTGCCTAAACTCACTAGGCACCTAAATTTTCACTCTAAAATTTCCTACCTGCCTAAGTTTCTGCCTTTGGGTATGTACACTGTTGCCTCCCTCTAGGTGTCCAGATGACTAATCCCCAGTGTGATCTACAAAGCAGGGAAAGATAGATGTTTCTCCCTCTATGTGACCTGTGGGGCCAATCCAGTAGGTGAGCTCAGAACCCATCAAGTAGATAGGGACCCTGTGACAGACTCTAGCCTATATTCCTCCTTTTTACAAAACTATGATAAATTTTGTACATAGTGTGCTTTGTGAGGTATCATTTGAAAATGCCTAATCTGCTGAACATTATTATCCTGGTAAAATGTGTGTGGCAACATTGTATGTAAGGTATTAAGATTTTACTGTATGACATTGCTGACACATGCTCCAAGTTTAGAAAAGTATCCCAAACCAGTTTCTCAGACACAAAAGTTTAGCCAGCACTTCAGACAGTTGTCAACATAATCAAGTGAACTACTACTGGGTTGAGTGGCAGAAAGAATGGTCTGAGCAACAAATTTACATCTTGGCAGACAGACTTACTGTACACTGAACTCCAGATGGAGAGTATTCTCAAAGAGAAATGCTATAAGAAAGGAGAATAGTGGACACAAATCACCTCTCTCCACTCATTTCTACTCATGGCATCAGCATCTGAAGACAAAAGGAACATCTTTGAACTTGGGGGAGGATCCTGTCTGAAAGGAGTTCAGCCAGTAAGACTGCTGTAAGGATATGGTGAGAGTACTCTGCACTGAATTCACTTAGCTTGATAAGTCAGGCATTATTTTGCATTTCATCTTTCATTTCTTTGTAACCAATTCTGAATTGCATGCCTCATTACTTGTAATCACGTAAAATCTCTTTCTGTATTTAATAAACTTGTTTCATTGTTGTATCTAAACCAGTATATGCTTGGATTGAAATGTCTGGAGCCTCCATTTGATATAACAGGATTTGTGCATATCATTTTCTATTAATGAAATGACAGACTTACTATGAGTTTGTACTGCAGAGAAGGAAAGAGCTGGGCAATACAAGATGCACATTTATGGGGACAAGTCTGGGACTGGGAGTTTGATGTCTCATGCAATTTAATTCAAGAGTGGCTGGTTAGTGATTTTGCATGCTAGAGACTGTGTGAACTAACCAGGAGTGGTTGTTCTCATGGAGAAGTAGTGTAAAAGGCACCCCAGATTGGAGAGTTGAGTATGTGACAATACACCCCATATTTGTCATAGTAATAGTATCATGATATGATTATGGCATAATTATGATGCACTTTGTACAAGATACGTCATGTAAGGTGTCATTGGAAAAGTTATTATTTGCTGAATATGATTATTTTATTTGTATGTATGTATCATTTTTGGATCTGAAGTTATAAATGTTGCCTATGGATCTGTATTTCAAATGGGCTTACTCTGGGAAGCACGCACAGCCAGCCTTTCAAGTACAACAATGACGAAGCCAGACAGTCCTAATGGCTCACTAACAAAGACAATGGAATAGCTTAACCTTCCTTGGACATTTTGGCCAGCCTGTAAGCAATGACTGCTATGACTTTGCAGGGCATGTGACCAGGCCACATGACTCTGGACTCCATTTTGGGGTGCCTGTGTTTTTCCACAAGCTGGTCAGGGAACTTAGTTTGGAACAAAGGGTTCCCACCATATGGAAAAGCTATATAAGGCAGGGAGTGACATCATTGCTTGTTCTTCACTCCCCCACAACTCAACACCAAAGAAAAGCTCCTAAGGAAAAATGACTTAGAACAGGGGTTTGGATCCCAAGTTGCAAAGCAAGTGCAGCTTTGTGCCTTAAGAATCTGCAAATCTGCTTGTATAATCAGACAGGGTGAGAGACTTCTAATTCATATTCAATCTAGTATGTTAAGCTTAGTTTGCATTTTTCTTCATTTCCTAGGTAATTTGTTTTGATCTTTTGCTATCCCTTATAACTACAGCTACGTTTTAGTCTTGGCTATTTTTAGTAAAACTCATGGACAGGTCATGGACAGTAAACAAAAATTCAGGGCCTGTGACCTGTCCATGACTTTTACTATAGATGGGCCGGGGTGCCATCAGTGCTGGGGAGGGGAGATGGCCCGGGACACCCGCTGGAGCTGGTGGGTGGGGTGGGAGTGGCAGTGTACAGCCGGGGACCTGTGCTGGTGTTAGAGGAGCGCCAGTGGTGGCAAACTAGGATCTCCACTGGTGCTGGGGCGGGGGAGGGGGGCAGGCAGTGGTGCATGGTCTGGGACCCCTGTTGGTGCTGGGTGGGGGCAGGCAGCAATGCAGAGCCCAGGACCCCTGCTGGTGCTGGGGGGTAGGGAGGAGGGTTGTCAGGGTTTTCAGGCTCCCTACCCGGCTCTGACCAGCATGTCCTTGCAGCTCCTACGGGAGAGGTGGCTAGGGGGGCTCCACGCGCTGCTCCTGCCATAAGCACTGACTCTGCAGCTCCCATTGGCCAGGAACCACAGCTAATGGGAGCTGTGGGGGCGGCACCTGCAGGTACAGGCAGTACATGGATCCCCCTGGCCCCTCTGCCTAGGAGCTGCTGGGACATGCCAGTAGTGGGATCCCTCCCCCCCCCAGGTAAGTGCCGGCCTGCACCCCAACCCCCTGCCCCAGCCCTTAGCCCCCTCTCACACACCCAAAATGCTGCTAGCCCAGGGGATGCCCATCTCGGGCAACCCCATAGCCAGCACCAGCCGCTGCAGAAGTCACGGAGGTCATGGAAAGTCATGGAATCTATGACTTCTGTGACCTCCATGACAGACATGCAGCCTTACTTATAGTCACTTAAAAACTATCTTTTGTAGTTAATAAACTTCTTATTGCTTTATCTAAACCTGTGAGTTTGAACGAAGTGCTTGGAAATCTTAGCTCAAGGGGCAAAGGCTGTTGCATTTCCTCTCCACATTGAGGGGGAGGCAAACTGGATAATAAATTCACACTGATCGGAGTTTTGACCAGGGCAGAATGGTACAGCTCTGGGGTCCTAGGCTGGGAAGCTGGTGGTTATTTTGACTGTAGCCTCTCTACTGTTGGTTCATGCAGTGGCAGGTCAGCCTGCATGTTACTGCAGCTGGGTGAGTCCCTACCTGTGTGAATGCTGGTGGAAGTGTAAGACCGGTAGCAGGTCTGCAGCTTGTCATAGCAGCACAGTGTGAGAGGGAGCCCAGACAGGTGAGTCAGAGGACTCAGTGATGCCCCAGTTCCAGGTGGCACCCCGCAGGAACCCATAACAGTGGGGACACAGCTGTCCATCAGTCTGGATTGTACCCTGGGGAATATCACAAGTCCATTCAGAGTGGGGGCTGGGAGGGAAGTGTTGGTGGTGTCCACCTTATAACTTTTGGCCCAGTGGTTAAAGCACTGATTCACGATGTATGATAGCAGCAGGGTGACCAGACAGCAAATGTGAAAAATCAGGATGGGGGGGTAATATGAGCCTATATAAGAAAGAGACCCCAAAATCAGGACTGTCCTTATAAAATCAGGACAACTGGTCACCCTAGAAAGCAGATTAATTCCCCCTGACCCCATGTTTGATGGGGAGAAGAATTTGGATAGGAGTTTCCCATCTCTCAGGAGAATGGTCTAACTACTGTGCTATGGGATATTCTGCCTTAGTCTTTGCTACTTAAACTGTTGCACTTTGGACAAATACTTAAATAGTCATTGGATCAGAGAGAAGGTGAGCATGTATCACTATTGCTGGATGGTTAAGGTGCTCACTTGGGAGGTGGAAACCAAGGATCCAGTGCTCTAGTGACTATTTTTTTATCCAAAATAGAAAAGCTAGAAAATTGAATGTCTACAAATATATTTCAATGATCAATACTGCAGTTGCAGCACTCTGTGGGTCCCTCTACCACCTGAGAGAGTCCAGCACTTTCAGGGGTACCATGATTGACTTGGAAAAGCAATGTCTGTTGGGGTGTACACATTCCTCAACCACGCCTGAAGTCTGACATGTGGCATAATGAATATAGAAATTGACATATGGCTTAGGAGTTGTAGGCAGGCCCTTGAAATTGTTTGTGGACTGTGTGCTGTAGGGTAGAAATTAGACTGGACAAGTTGGAGAATCTTTCCATGGAAAGATAAGCTCTGGTGGGTACGGAGTCTAGAGTGGCTCTGATAAAGTCTATCCGCTGAACCGGTGTCAATGTAGATTTTTGTAGAGTGATTTGAAGGCCAAGAGACTAAACAGGGTTAGTGCTTTGGAGATTGCCAGCCAAACCTCTAGAGCTGAGTGATCCCTGAGGAGCCAGTTGACCAAATATGGAAATACTGTCATGCCCTACTGATGTAGTGAGCTGCCACTACAGAGAAGACCTAGGTAAAGACACCTGGGGTTGTGAAGAACCTAAGGGGGAGGATGTGATACTAGTAAAGATCTGAGTCTGTTACAAAGCACAGGAAGCGCTCGTGGGATGAGTGAATAGCTATATGAAAGTAGGCATCCTGGAGGCCAAGTGTGACAAATCAGCTTCCCAGATCTAGGGGTGGAATTATGGTAGGTTACCATCCTGAACTGCTGCAAAAGGATGTAGGTGTTATGACCCATTGGCCTTGAACCCAGGCCCACAGGAACAGCCTCCAACCCTCCACTTAGCAGCCTTCTGACAACTGCTTACCCACAACCCATGAAGTCCAACCCCAGCCTGAGGTCTAGTGGTAGTATTTCAGAGCAGCCAATTGGACTGCTGGACCTACTTATGCTGCAGCAGGAACAGGAAGCTGCCTGAACAACTGGGATCCATCCTACTCTGGACTGTGTGCCTTGTGCTTCCTACTCATGCTTCCTCAATTTGACCACTACCCCTAATCCTGGAATTGTTTGACCAGGTGGGGGCTCCCTCATATTCACTAAACTGGATCTCCGTGGAGCTTACAATACTATCAATATCCGAGATAGGGACAAATGGAAACTGTCTTTTGAACCCCATATGGCCACTTTCAATATTTAGTCATGCTGGTGCCTTAGTCGATCCAAATGGCAACATTCCAGCACTCCATTAATGTTGTGCTATAAGACCTACTGGACCAGTTTGTACTGGTAAACTTAGATGATATATTGATCTTCTCGGATGATCTGGATCAACAAACCATTTACATCCATGCAGCCCTGGTGAGACTACAACAACAACAGTCTCTACACTAAACTTGAGAAGTGCATATTCAGTCAGACCTCAGGCGAGTTTCTGGGTTTCATCCTGTCCCCAGAAGAAATCAAGATGGCTCTGCACAAGGTACAGGCTGTCCACAACTGGGCAGCCCCATGCAATGTGTGTGGCCTACAATGTTTTCTAGGCTTTGCAAACTTGTACTGGAGGTTCATCTCAAAGTTTTCAAAACAAGCCAATCCCGCACTGCCATACTCCAGAAGAGTGCCTAGTTCCAATCCTCACTCAAGGCCCAGTATGCATTCAAACAGCAAAAACTTCACCACTTCATCACCCAGACATGGCTCAAGTTTTCATTGTGAAAGCCGATGCCTCTAGCGCAGCAATTGGGTTAGTTGTCTCCCAGAGGCACAGACCCAAGCTCATGCTGCACCCCATCACCTACTACTTGAGGAAGCTTACTCGTGATGAGTGAAACTATGAAATCTTGGATAAAGAGCTCTTTGCAATAAAGACTGCCTTTGAAGAGTGGTGACACTAGTTGGAAGGGGCCCATCATCCAGTCCTAGTATTTACTAATCACAAGAATCTGGAGTACCTGTGTAGGGCCAAGGCCCTAAACCAATGCTAGATCTTGTGGACCCTCTTCTTCTCCCAGTTCAGTTTTACCTTGACCTACCCCCTGGAACTAGAAATAGCAAAGCTGATGCCTTGTCCCAAACATATGCCTCTACCCCACAGGGCCCCATTCTGGAACCAGACCCCATTATCAAGTCCCATAATTTCCTCAACATGACCCACAACCAGGACCTGCTGATGTTCGTCAGCTCTGTCTCTGGAACTCCACCTGATGAGATGCCATTATTAACTGAGGACCACACAAGACTGTGAGGGGATCACATTAATAAGGGACTGCATCTATGCTGCCCCAGGACCTGCAAGAGTGGCAGTTCTTCAACTGTGCAATGGCTCCACCCTGGCAGGACACTTGGAGCAATATTAAACCCAACAATTAACATCCTGGTAGTTCTGGTGGTCCCATTTGCACTCCACAATAGTGACCTTTGTGGCTTCCTGCCACATGTGTGCCCACACCAAGATCCCAGAAACCCTGTGGTCTCTTCCAACCTGTGGATTCCCTGCACAGGTTTACCCTCCACTAGGCCCTAGTTCACTGCCCACTTCTGCCACAAGGCCCTATATATATTAGGGATGTATGTGCACCTCTCCTTTGCCTACCATCCTCAGCTGAATGGCCAAATGGAAAGAATCAACAAGATCCTAGAACATACCTATGATGCTACACCAAACACAAGCAGAACAACTGGTCTACACTATTATCATATACTGAGCTCTCATATAATATAGACCATGAATCCACAGGCCGTAGCCCCTTCTTTGTCAACTATACATACCAGCCCTGATTTTGCACACAGCTACCGACATCCTCCCCAACTCATCAGACTTGGACTTAGTACAACACATCCATCACATCCAAGAGGAGGTGAAGGGACACTTTGAGAAGGCAAAGGAGGACTGCAAGAAGCATGCAAACCCACATAGGCAACAAGGCCCCACCTACTCTGTAGGACAAAATGTATTGCTTTCTACAGAACTTCTCTGCACAGACAGACCCTGTCAGAAACTAGACCACCAGCTCCTTGGCCCATGTCAGATTCAGTGATAATTCAGCACAGTCATCTTTGAGCTCCAGTTCCCTCAATCCCTTAGAGTCTACCCCATATTCCATGTCTCTTCAAAAACCTCATAGAGCCCTATCACTGCCTCCCCTTCCCCCAACCAATGAAAGCGAAAGGTAAGGAGGAATAATACATTGTCCATGAAGTCCTCGATTCCAAGGTCAACCAGGGTCAATTGTGGTGCCTGATTGACTGGGAAAGTGATGACCCAGAGGAATGCCCTTGGGAGCAGGCAAGAACATTCACACTCCCACCCTGGTTTGGGCCTTCCATAGGTGTCATCCTGACAAACCTGGACCCACGCTGCCTAGAGTGTGGCGCAAAGTGAGGTAGTGATGTCACTGCCCACTGGCCCCAAGCCTGAGTCCACAGGATCAGCCATGCTCCGATCCTCCACTTGGCAGCCTGCTGACAACTGCTTACCAGGACCCATGAAGTCCAGTCGCAGCCTGAGGCTCCAACCCTGAGGTCCTATTGGCACAGTCCCAAAGCAGCCAATTGGCCTGTTGACCCTATTTAAGCCAGCAGCAGGAACAGGAAGTTGTCAGAACAACTGGGACCCACCCTCCTCCTGCTCCACCCCCAGCTTGTGCTCCCCCACCTCAATGTCCTGGTATCCCGACCCTTCTTTATTCTTGGCATCTGACTTGTGGTTCTGATCTCCAGTTCATCTCCTGCTTCTCATCTCCTGGTATTTTGACACAGCTGACTCTTGACTCCTGTCTCATGACTGTGGACTCCTGCTCTGACCACTGGGTCTGGCTGCCTATGATTGGCCCTGACAGTAGATGTTCAGGTTTCTGAGATCTAGAATCATTCTCCAGCTGCCATCACTTTTGGGAACCAGGACATATTTGGAATAAAATCCTCTTCTGACAAACTCAGAGATTGCCTCCAAGTGCAGAAGAGATTGGACTTTCTGCTCCAATAAATCTTTGTGACAGGGGTTCCTGAAGAGGGATAGGGAGAGTGGATGACTGGGATAGAGGGTAGGGCAATTGAATGTAAATAAACAGAGTATCCCACATTGATCTGCAGGATCCACTTGTTTATGGTGATGTATTCCCAGGCAGGTGGGAAGAGGGAGGAGTCATGCAGAAAAGGATCTGGAGGGAGGGGTTGTCTGAAGCCCTCAACTATTCTGTCAAAATAGTCTTTTAGATGGAACTACAGATTGTGGAGTCATTAAGGTGATAGTCCTCTTTTGTGAGGTCTGGATCTCCTCTTAGGGAATTCTGAAGACGTGGGAAAGTTCTGTTGTGGGTGGTACTGAAAGAGCCTAGAATATTGTGTAATTTGAGATCTCCTAAAATGTCTCTTTTTTGCAGGTATATATATTCCCAGTGAATGTAACATTAACCTTGATTCTTAAAGGGAATGGAAGGCAGAGTCTGTATCACCATAGAAGAACCTGGTCCCTTTAAAGAGGAGGTTTTTCATGGTGTTTTGCACCTCCATTGGGAGTCCAGAAGACTGGGGCTAGGGCACTCACCTCAAAACCACTGCTGTGTCAGCGATACTGAGGGTGACCTGCAAGGAAGCTTTGATGATCAAATGATCCTCCAGGGTGAGGCCTGAAATTGGTCATTTTGGTCTTTTGGCCGGTGTTCCATAAAATGTGTAGACTTTGCGTAGTTGTTGAAATCCTATTTTTCCATCAAAGCCTGATAACTTGTCACCCAAAATTGAAGAGCTGATGACAAATAGCTCTTCCTTCCCATGTGGTCTAGACCTTTGGACTCCTTGGTGGAAGGAGAAGGTCTGGAATGTTATTGATGATTACTTTTGTTGACTACATCTACCATCAGAGAGCTGGGGGTGGGATTCCCTTGGCTGGAATCAGCCCTTTTGCAAGAGGGTAGAAAAATAGCAGGTATTCACCATGCTACTATCAGCCAATAACACTGCCTTGTTAATAAGAAGGGTAACCTTACACTGAGGGACAATATTTAAAATGTCCACTAGGGAAGGTTGAGACTCCTGGACCTCCTCTAATGGAATCTGGAGGGACTCTGACAAACATTTCATTAAGTCCTGGAGGGCCCTTAAGTCATCAGCATGGACAGGCGGTGGTGGCATTACCACCCCATCAGGGCAGGAGGACTTAGCTGAAGGAGCCGAGGTTGCTTCACTCTGAGGGTCTGCTCTTCTTGGAGCTCTTCAGGTATTAATGGGTGCTAGTGTTTCTTCCAGACTGGTACCCCACAAAGTGGTTGCCATAATTTGCCCAAAGGTTCTAAAAAGCCCATTGAGGAGGTAGACAGGGGAAGGTGCCCAAGGGACACATACTAGGCTCCAGGAGGTTCTCCTCAGGGTAGAAGTCTAGAGGAGTGCTGAAACTGAGCCCTGTATAGACTCCAAAGTCTGACGATATCTCATTCCCCTAGCTAAACAGAAGGGGCTCAGACATGGATGCTGGTATTGGAGGTACAAGACCTGCTCCTGCAATCTAGGAGGGTTCAGTCTGCATCTACCAAAGCAGTACCATGGGAAAGAGCCCTTCTCAGGAGGGTAATTCCAGTTCCTTTGACATGATGAGGTTCTTCAGGGAAAAAAAAAAACAGGAGTGCTATGGTAGCTGGTAGTCATAGCCTGAGTTGTTACTGAAGTTTGGAATGGGGATGGGTGCTGAGGTGGAGATGGTAACTCAGTACCAGAGAGACTGGTGGGATGATGTCTCTGAACTCAGAACACTGATATTGGGAAGGCAGTAGCAGGGAGAAAGCCTTATACCATCCAGGAAGTCCCTATGGCCCATAGATGATGATGGTACCAGAGGACCTTAGGGAGATGTAGGTGCATATTGATGCTGAGAAGTGTTGGATGGTATCAAGGTGGGTGCTTTATTCTGCTGAGCTAAAGACCTCTCTGATAGGGGCTTCTTAGGTTGTACTGGTATCTCAATATTGACTTAAGCTGGAGCCTCAGAAGTACCCTTTGTGGGACACAAGGTCGAGCCAGATTTATGAAGTGACCAACTATTTTTCTTAGAGTCCCTGGAAAGGGAGAAGGATCTTCTTTTTAAAGATCTTCATCCTAGATCTGGTACTGTGGTACCAATGCATGAGAGAAGTGGACCAGTAGGAGCTAGAGAGTGTTCCATCAAGAGAAGCTCTAAATCTTGAGTCAAGAGGGAGAGAGACATGGGTCCCTCAACACAGAAACATGATGACTGGAGGTCTGAGACCTAAAGAAGTACCCTTGAGCAGACCATAGAGAGGACAGAGGTGCAGTTAGAACAGTGAGAGGGAACACTGATGTCTTTGAAGATTCCCCAAGCATTCTGGGAATTAATGTGTTTCTTTAAATGAGTCCATGAATTCAATTTCTCATTTGCTTGGTATAGTTACTAAGTGTATCACTTTCTGATCAATGCACCTTAAACATATTGATTTGACATGAAAGCATGACAGGATAAAACAAATTTGTTCTTTATAGTTAAGCCATAACTGGATCATAAATAAAGAAGAGCTGAGGATCAGTGTTTGTAAACAAGCCTTGAATTCCAAATAATCAAAAGAAAATAAGCTTGATATTCCTAAAGGTTTTCCATTTAAAGAAGTGATAATTTAATGGATATTTTAAAAGCTACAGTGTGTTTTTATTGAGCTTCACAACTGATACTCAACACCAAATGCTTTGTTAAACTCCATTCATGAAATCCTGTCTCCACTGAAGTCAATAGCAAATCTCCCATTAACTTAACAGGAGTCAGTCCCATTCATCCCATATTTTTAAAACATCCATTGTAGTCTCTTCATGCTAGAATTTGATCATACTCTCAAAAAAGACAAATATGTGTCATGGTTTTTTTTTTATAAAGCCATGCTGCCTATCATTGATAATTCTCTTATTCTTCTCTGGATGTTTGTTATTTCCCCTCTTAGTATTTGTTCCATTATTTTACTACAGTTTTGAAGTTGATTTTACTACCTGATAATGACCAGGATCACTTTTCTGTCTTTTTTTGAAGAAAAAGTCTATTGTCTCCTTTTCACAGTGTCAGGTAGTTATCTCTTATGAGTAATGTGCTAATCAACTGATAAATGGAAGAGGGTTGTACTAGTTGGCTATTTTTCCCAGGGCTTAATTCTGTACAGCATTGTGGTGTAGAATACAAAAATGTAAGGTAAAAGTTATGTTGTGTTGTTGTAGCCATGTTGATCTCAGCTTATTGGAGAGACAAGGTGATTGAGATTGGTGAGAAAAACAAGCTTTTGAACTTACACAGAGCTCTTTTTCAGGTCTGGAAAAGGTACTTAGAGTGTCACAGCTAAATACAAGGTAAAACAGATTGTTTAGAGTAAATAGTTACATATTCTAAGGGACCATTCAAGTTGAAGTGGCCTGTTAACACTTCAACTCTGTGTAGTCAAAAGCTTGTCTCTCTCACCAACAGATGTTGGTGCAATAAAATATATTACCTTGGCTCTCAGGTAAAAGTTATGAGCAGGGCAGGAAATATGGGAGAATCTCAATCCTGCATTTATGAGTGCTGATGATACACTTTTTTATTATTTATATAGCACTGGCACTTAGGAGCTCCAATCATGAACCAGATACCAATTGTGCTAGGTGCTCTACAAACACAAAACAAAAAAATGGTCCCTGCCCCAAAGAGCTTACAACCTAAATACACGATAAGAGATAACAGATGTATTCATACAGATGGGGGAACACAAAAGAACAATATGACAAAATTGGTGAGTTAGTTACCTAAATTCCATAGACATTTAATAAGAGTTGGTGCCTAATCTATTTACATGCTTTTGAAAATCCCACTAGGTGACTGCATCTTTACGCACCTAAATACATTTGTAAATCTGACCGTACATCTACATCCATGTTTCAGTGGGTATATGCATTCTTTGCTCGAGCACTGTTTCTCTTTGCATGATGTGCCCAAAATAGTAATGTGTAAGCATGCAGGGCCTAGAAACATTCTGTGGCTCAATGCAAAGGAGTATGCCTAATGATAACCTTACTTATGCCAGCCATGGTGCCTATGCCTACTTGTATATGACCTTACACTTCCTTGGCCTGAGAAGGTTAAGGAGTGACTTGTTTACAGTCTATAAGTATCAACATGGGGAACTAATATTTAATAATGGGCTCTTCAATCTTGCAGAGAAAGGTATATTTAATAATGGGCTCTTAAATCTAGCAGAGAAAGGAATAACAGGAACAATGACTGGAATTTGAAGCTAGACAAATTCAGACTGGAAATAAAGTGTAAATTTTTAACAGTGAGCGTAATTAACCATTGGAACAATTTACCAAGGAACATGGTGCATATTCCATCACTCATAATTTTTAAATCAAGATTGGATATTTTTTCTAAAAGAGGTGCTCTAGGAATTATTTTGGAGAAGTTCTATGATCTGTGTTATACAATAGGTAAGTTTAGATGATCACGATCGTCCCATCTAGCCTTGGAACCTTAGGTACTTATTTATGCTAGCGCAGAACTGGAACTACAGAAGTTCTGAGGACTTTCTGTAGCCATTTTCGATCTCAAATCCCTCCAGTCCTAGTGCTGCTTTAATTTTTTCCCTGATACCAATATCCATAAAGGTCCTTTCTGGCAGACTGGAATTTATAGAGGATCAAGGTCTTAAAGGTCTGTTATGAGGGACCATTTCAAGTCTACGTAAATTATATCCATTGGTTTCTCATTATCCATTATTTTGTAAACACCCTTAAAGAATTCTACTAAGAATAATTCACCTTTACAAAATGATTACTAGTTTGTCCCTGATGCATTAGGTTAATCTAGATACTTTATGACTCTAACATTAATGGATTTTTTGTTTTGTTTTATAACTTTCTCATAATACCAAGGTAAAGCTCATCAGACTATAATTCCTTGGCTCATCCTTGGCACCTTTTTAAAAGGAAGTACAAGTTTGGTCACACTCAGGCCTCTGGTATAATAGCTTTTTAATAATGAAGGGTCTAATCCTGCTTCTCTTGTCAATGGCAAAATTCCAATTAAATTCAACGGAAGCAGAAACTGGTCTTAATTGCATCATTTCGTTAGTAGCACAGCTCATTGGCTCCTTCGGAACTCTTGGACAAATGCCATCTGCTCTTGATGACTTATTGCAAATTAGTTTTTCAAGTTGTGCCATTGCCTCCAACTAGCTTGTTATACATACATTATATATATATATATATATATATATATATATATATATATATATATATATATATATATATATATATATATATTATCCAAACAAAGGATCAAAAACAGGGTGTTGGCGATGATATTAGTCTTCAAAACTTCTACAATAGTGATGGGTTTTACTATCCTGGGTTCCCTTCCTTTTTGGTTTTGTTTTACATCTGAGAGCATTTTAAGGACCTTCAAATTAAAATAATGTAGGAAGTAGCATAGCATGCATACATACAAATGTTTCTGTGGTATACGTTATGTGAGCAAAAACAGGTCAATCACTAAATACAATCTCAAAAAGGAGGACTAATTCACACTTCATTAGTTACTGAAACTAGATTATTTAATTTAAAAATAAAGAAGTATTAAAAGTCTGTTAGATGCAGAGAAACCATGAAGGTCACAAGACAGCAGGGAAGTTATTTCCTAGGGAAGGTGTCCAGTAGTTAGAGCCCTACGCGGATACAAATTTATATTCATGGATGCAGATATCTGTGGTTATAAATCGCCATCTACAGTTATAAATCGGCATCCACAGAAACGCAGGGCTCTCCCGGGAACAACAGCAGTGAAAGGAGCAGAATGTGGGGTCACTGCTCCCAGAAGCCAGCGCCCCACTCTGGCAGCATTTCTGCCATGGCTGTACTGCTCCTAGCCCCACCCAGTGGGGCGGTCACCAGGCTCCCAGCAGCTGTCCCTGGTTGTGCTTTTGTGTTCAAGCTGTGTGCACACCCCCAGAGAGGAGATGCAGACAGCTGCATGGAAGGGGTGGAGGAAGGACTGGTGGGTGGGGCTGCGGGTAGTAAAGCTGTGCTGGAGGAGCTGCTAGTGTTGAGTGCTGGCTCCTTTCACCGCTGCAGTTCCCGGAAGGACCCTGCAGTTCCATGGATACCAATTTATATCCACGGATATCCGCATTGACAAATATAAATTTGTATCCACACAGGGTTCTATCTGTAGTTTTAAAATCCCAGACACTTTCTTGCGATGGCACATTTGACAAACAGGAGTTCAAGGGCAACATGCGATAAAACATGTCCCTAGCACAAGACCTTTTACACCAGATCACTCAGGGGACCAACAGGAGGATAGTCTCTGGGATACTCACACTTTCCAGGATTGAATCTGCCAGAACAATCAGCATTTTCTGGCTGCAGTTTTCAGTGGCTGGTTGCTGAGAAGGAGCAGGAGCTTGGTGCTAGCAGGCATGCAGTTACAATATGGCCTTAATATTGGTTGTATTGTCTCAGCAGGGACAGCTTGACAGCAGAATCTCCTAGATCTCTAGATCTAAGCACAGGCAACTCTACTAGTTCCTATCCCCTGGATGGACACATGGCTTCAGGCCTAGCTTCCCTGTCTCATGAAATTCTGGACCCTCCCTTTCAGGTGCTTACTTTTTTTTCCTCAGCCGTCTGTCCTCTCCAGCTTCCCTCAGGCTGGGAGATAGAAGGGCGGAAGAACGCTTTCAATGCAATCCCTGTAGGATCTTCTGTCTTTGCATTTCTGTCCAGAAAGAGGATCACGGAGTCAAGTTCCATGTGTCCCCCCAGGGAGCCAAACACTTCACCATAGTATGGGTAGTCCCCACAGTGTCTAGCCCCTAAAATGTAATTGGAAGTAATTGTAGGCCTTTACAGCCATTACAGAACAGACATAGAGGCCTAGTCAAAACACTCCTGGCAAGGTTCAGAGGACCCAGTTATGGGAGGGGTCTACATTCATTTATTCTTTTATTTAGTTAAGTTTTGATTTTAGTTATTGTTTTCTATGGTCTTAGCACTACCCTGTGCTTTGAAGAGGAGTCCCCCGTCCAATATTTTATTTCATGCCTTAGCATTTCCCTGGGTTATGCCTAAGATCCCAGAGTTTATGCCTGCCAGACCTGCCACAGGTCTTTTGCCCATAGCGACATGCACTCTAGCTGTCCCAGGTGTCTTGGATACACAACCCAGCAGAGTGCAAGCCTGAAAAATATCAAGAGGCTAGGATTTAGGATTGCAGTCCCCCTGTAATTCACTTTGACTATCCCAGCAGGACTGACCTGAGTCCAGCAGCTGCAGTTCACTCTCTCTCAACCAACAATGGCCATGGTTAGCAGTGACCAGCCACCTTTCACAATGCACAGTACATTTTATTTTAGAACAAAAGAATCACAGAGAAAACATAAAATAATAAACTGCCTTCACACATGCTAAGCTTACCAGGCGTCACCCATCCTCCATATAGAGATCCTGGTAGGTCCCAGTCCTTCAAACCCTTCCAGAAGGGCTTTGCCTTCTTGGTCACAATATCATATTGATTTTAGGATAAAAAATCAGGGAATTGGGCTAGTTCAGGCTGACATTTCATACCAAAAACTCTTTGTTCTTCTTCTGTGCCTCTTGAACCTGGTCAGAACCAGAATATGCAATTCATACCCAGGGGGTGGTACTTCTCTGGAGTGTCATATTTGTCCTGGGATCTGCAGTAATTACCGCCCCCCCCTTGATTTTAGACTCAAGGAGCTAGAGTATAATCTCTAGTTCACAAAGAAACATATAATATTCATAGACACAAATATTTATGACTAATTCTTGAGCATATAGCATCCGGTATGTCCCAATATATATGAGTCTTTAGAAGTTTCCTCGCTTTCAAGATCTCACATCTGTCACACTCCCCATCCTCTCTTTTCTTATGTGTTTCACAGCTATATAAATAAATATTAAAGAGTCATAAAAGGAGATTGAGTGCTCCTTGAGACTGGGAGTCAATGAAAGATGATATATAAATATATATAACTGACACAATATAATAAAAATTGTGGTATAGCAGAAGACCCATTTGCTAGTTTCAACTGAATAAATATTTCTTCGAGCAATTATCAAAATTGTACACTATGGAAAAAGTTGATGTAAAATGAATTATGGCATGTGTAGACAGAAAATCTACACATAATATTACTAGTTATATTGAGACACAGTATGTTAAAACCCACAATAAATTCAGAATGGAAACTCAGGGGACTCATTTTTGCAGTCTGGCCCCAAGTTGTGCCCACAAGTTGTCATGTGTAGCAGTTGCCCAGACTTATACCATGTTTATAAGGCATTGACATTTGTAAGTGCAAATCAGATAACGGAATGTGAAAATTGTTTCACTGGTCACACAGTGACCCATCTTTCATAGATTTTAAGGCCAGTCTTGAAAATGTGACTACTAGAACCAAAATTTTATTTTTGGATACATGTGCAAGTAGCACAGTTCCTATTAACTCAGAGGAAAGAGTATTACCTTCTGAATCAACAATATTACCTTCTGCAGTACCTGTATTCTCCCTGGAGATTTCTTGTCCAACTAATGATCAGACTGATACCTGGCTTATTTTAAGCAACTGGATGTGATTAACATCCTGTATATTTAAAAAATTAAACAATTTAAAAAAACTCATTAAATTTAAGGTAACATGACTTCATTTTACACTATATGACTGCACTGCTCTACTAACTAAACTGTGGCATTATTTATGGTAAGTTAGATATGTAGATTAACACATATATTGCATATTTTGGAACAAAAAGCCTGCACTACAAATGGTCAATTTCTGTAATGCTTAAATGAATGCTCATGGTGTATAAATTCCATTGGAGTGAACAATTTCTGATTTATATTCATTCATGTGTTGTAGATCTGTTTAATTATTCTATTGCTGCATACATTTTGTTAGTATCATAAAACATTTAAGAATGCTAAATTAAAGGGATCACTCAGAAGCTGTTTCTTCTAAATCTAGGCTCTTTCACCTTCTCCCCTTGCTTTTTTAGCCTTTTATTTTTCACTTCCCTATTGTGGAAAATGGTGCACAAATTTCTACACATCTTTTAAAGAATTTATCTTAGTGCTATTTTCACATTACACAATTATTCTGTCACTCTTAAAATTATCTAGACTTTGGCAAATTGTGAACATAAATTATTAGCAAATATAATATTTATAAGTCTGCAGAAATTCTGCAAAATTAATCAAATCATATTCAAATATTAGGTCAGTTCATCCCTCATATTCTTCCTCCATCCAGCATCCAGTAGCATCATGAATCACAGTACCAGAGGAAATAATTATCGAAGAAAAGAAAAGTCATCACTTTAATAGAGATGGACTGTGCAGCAGGGTGTTTTGTCAGATGGAGCATTAGCATGGAATAATCTTCTATCCATCGTCCAAACTAGTGGAGTAGCACTGATAGTTAAGGCACACGGCAATGAGCTGATTACAAAAAGGCTGCACCTTTTAAAAATTATCATTATATATAAGAATACAAACATCTTCTGAACTACTGTCATTGAGTAAGTATGCACCAACACCACCCAGCAGCCACACACTAATCCTAACAACCAAAATTAGAGAAAAGTATTACACTCTACCAGAGACTAGGCTTTCAGAAGCAATGTACCAGACAAGAATGAACTAATGGGACAAACAATGGCAAATGGGTTTCCCAGGAAATCTCTAGGAGGAGGTGAAAACAAATGTACCACCTCCAGATATGTAAAAACATAGCCTTTTGAAGCTATGCCCTGTTACATGGGGAGAAAATCAAAGGCAAAGGATGTATAAAGGAAAAAAATGACCTCTTTGTGACTGTGCTTGTTCTGAGCAAAAGTTGTTATGAACTTGTAACTACAGAAATCTGTGTGGGATCTGAAGGACTGATGACCTACCAGAGTCCTTGTTGTAGTTGGGGGTGATCTTTGGTAAGCTTATTAGCCGCATGTAGCTTCTTTTATTGTTTTTAATATGTTTTACTTTTTCTATAATTCTTGCATCTTGAGAATAAATGTGCTTACTTACAAAGAGTTCTGCGGTAACTGTGGGCAATTACCCTGTTTATAGGCTCTGAAGAGGCTATAAAGCTCAGAGCACAGAGGCTTGCCTGGTTAGCTTGTCTGGCTTTCTGGAAATAAAACAGTACAGGTACAGAACTGGGCAGCCTGGAAAAACCCCAGTCAGGAGGGAGAAAGACATGGATCTCTGCCCAAGAGAAGGGATATCTGGAGCCTAACTATGGATGCCCTTGGTGGGCCATGAGGGGAAATACAAGCACAGTTGCCCTGAACAGTGACACACATCACTGATATCTTCGCCACAAGGAAACTGAACTACAAGGCCCTGAACACCTACACAGCTGCTACCATTTGGCAGAGGGAGACACTGGTTTAAGGAGGAGCAATAATATTCTGGAACTGTAGCAGAATCACTGTATTTTTACTTCCTTCACCTAATTATTTGTTTTAAAAAGACTTTGTGTGGTGTTTAGGTGTTGCTTGTAATTATTAGAATTGGGAGCACTGGCTGTTGGGGTCTGAAAGGACAGGAAACAGGAAGGAGAGGGGAGGAGTTGAAGAGACTGAGAGAGAGCTACTGAGGATGCAACAGCAGCTTGGAAAAGAGGTTTTGACTTTAAAAAATAAAGCCCTGTTGAAGTTTGTTAATATCTTGCCTGGCTACTACAACATTTTGGCGATGAGGATGGATTTTCTGCCTCTGAACCCACCTGCACCCTTTCTACAAAGCCCAGGTGAGCCTCCAATTGCTTTTACTACCTGGATCCATATGTTCGAGACTTATCTGCTTGCAATCAGTGCTACAGAGATTTCTGAAGTAAGAAAGCTTGCTTTGCTAATCCACTGCCTTGGAGCAGAAGGGCAACATATATTTTACACTTTCTCCCTTGCAGACGATAAATATGAGACTGCACTCACTGCATTAAAGAACTTTTCTGTACCAAAAGTGAATGTAGTAGCTAATTGCTACAGATTTCCTCAGCGTGAGCAGAAACCAGGGGAGACTATATTGCAGTATATTGCTTCCCTGAGGAGTCTGATTGTAACTTGTGACTTTGGGAATATGGCAGATGAGATTATTAGAGACCAGCTCATTGAGAAAACAACTATGCTTCTTGTAAGAGAACGTTTACTTCTAGAACCACAACTTACACTAGAAAAAGCAATAACCATTGCTACCCAGATTGAGTCAGCTACAGCTGAAGCGAAAATAATGAGCATGGATACAGGGGGCACAGTCCAGACTGTGACTCCTTTGCAGAAAAGTTCACTATCACTGCAGACAAACAATTACAAGAGGAAAACTAATGAAAGACCACCAAATCAGCAAATTCAAAATACAGTAAAAGCATGCGGATCCCCACAACACCTTGCAAGCTACACTGGATGTCCGGCAAAAGTAGCTCAGTGCAATCATTTCAAAAAGATTGGGCATTTTGCTAAAGTATGTTGCAGCAGCCAATTCAATCAACAGGTGCATGCAGTTACAATACCAGATGTTACTGTGCTGAGCATGGACAAAATCACTACAGCACATATTCCAGAACAAATAAAGTGCACGGTAAATGTTTCCGCCATACTCTCAGGCAAACCACACTCTATTCAGCTAATGTGGGATATTGGCTTATCAGTATCTATACTACCTGATCCCATCTCTTTGCTTTACTTTAAAGATGTGCCTTCTACTGAACCCAAGCTTCACTTGGTGTACTATTTGAAAAACCAGATTCCAGTATGTGGCTGCCTGCAAGCAATAGTTACTTTTGGTGATTGCTTTGTAACTGCAGAGTTCTACATTGTCCACAAAGGCACTCCTATCCTTAGAAGAGATTTGTTGGCTGCTTTAAATCTCAGGGTAGTTAATGGACAAATTGATCTTCCTCAGCAAAGCACTCTTGCAGTACACACACCCATTTCAGCTGGGACCCAACACCAGGTTGAGGAGAAACTTGGCTGTGCTTATGGGTTTCTGCATAATGTTAAAATGTGGAATAATATGATGTCTGTACAACAGAAATTACGGCACTTACCATTTTCAGTCAGGGAAGCTGTTTGAGAGGAACTTAGAAAACTTCTTTAAGAGGACATTATTGAAGAGATTAACTCCTCAGAATTGGTTTTACGTATAGTAGTGAAGCAGAAGAAGGATGGAGGCATTCGCCTTTGTGTGGACTTAAGGGAGCCAAATAAACCTATTGTGATTGACAGCGATCTTCTTCCTCACATAGAAGAAGTATTTGCAGAACTCTGTGGAGCAAAGATGTTTTCTACTCTTGATTTGCAGAGCGCATACCACCAGGTTATGTTGCATGAAGATAGCAGAGACCTCACTGCATTTATTACCTATGAGGGACTATTTCATTTTAAATGTGTTCCATACAGTCTTGAATCAGCCCCAAGTGCCTTCCAAAAAATGATGTCATTGATTTTGAAGAATCAACATGGAGTTCAGTGCTATTTGGATGATATTATTGTGTTTGAAAATACTTCTGAGTAGTATGACAATAATCTTCAGTCTGCACTAAACTGCATCAGCAAAGCAGGCCTCCAGCTCAATAGGTTCAAATGCAAATTTAGACAAACTGAACTCTCCTTTCTGGGGCATACAATTTCACAGGCTGTACTAAAACCTGATCCGGCCCATATCCTGTCAATTTCAAATGCTCGTCCCCCAACAGATTTGCAAACCTTACATTCCTTCTTGAGTCTTACCTCCTGGCATGCAAAATTCATTCCTAATTATGCTTCTGTCATTGAACCATTATGAGAATTACTATGGGGAAGTTCAACCTTAGTGTGGACAACAGATGCACAAGCTAGTTTCGAAACAGTGAAAGACTTGATTGTACATAGTCCAGTACTTGCACTATTCAGTCCTGCACTGCCCACAATTGTAACTGCTGATGCTTCTGATTATGGACTTGGAGCTGTTCTCACACAACTGCATGAAGACAACACAGAGAGGACTGTTGCATTTCCTTCAAGGACACTAAGTAATGCTGGGAGGAAATATTCTACGGTTGTAAAAGAAGCACTTGCTTGTGTCTGGGCTACTGAAAAATGGAGAACTTACCACGTTCAAGTTGCGCACAGACCACAGCCCTTTGATGACATTGCTTACCACAAAAGGACTGGGAAGAGCAGGATATTGTATGGCTAGATGGTCTGCAAGACTACTCTTTCAATTATGAACTGGAATATAAGCCTGGAAACCAAAATGTGGTAGCTGATTGCATTTCTCGACTGCCTTTGCCTTCACCAGATGGTCACTGGAGGATGAGGATGTAGTAGTTGCACTTATTACAAGCACTCTTACCGCAGTTACAAGAGAACAATTTCAAGCTGCTTGTTCAGTGTGTCTAGTTCAACAAAAACTATGGGAATTTCTGACAAAGAGATGGCCCAGTAACCTAAAAACCTTGACCCAGTTTTGCTGCCTTATTTTAGAGTTCGGGATGAACTTTCTTTGCTTGATGGCTGCGTGCTACGAGGTACACACCGGCTCCTTGTGCAAGAAGAATTACAGTCAAAACTCATACACCTGGCACACAATACTCATCAAGGAATTGTCAGAACCAAACAGCGACTATGGGATCTGTATTGGTGGCCAGGGATGGACTCTCAAACTGAAGCACTCATAAAATCCTGTGTCACTTGCCAAATGCATGATAAGACAGTAGTGAAATGTACCCCTCCATTACAGCCTGTTCCTCTTCCTGAATCTGCATGGGAAAAAGTGGTGATTGACATTGTAGGACCCTTTGATACTGCTCCAGTTGACATTGTTATGCCATCACCTTAATAGACTATTTCAGTAAATGTCCTGAGGTAGCGTTTACATCGCAAATCTCTTCTGCTACAGTAATTATGTTCCTTTCTTCAGTTTTTAGCAGGGAAGGTAACCCCAAAGAACTGGTTTCAGATAATGGTAGTCAGTTTACTTCCCTGGAGTTTGAAAATTTTCTAGCACAGAGGAATATTTTACACAGAAGGTCATTCCTATATTACCCTCAAGCCAATGGGGAAATTGAACAGTTTAACAGAAGTTTGAAAGAGAGTTTGCAAATGGCTAAACTGGAAGGGCGATTGTGGATAACCTTCACTACTGTTTTCTTGCAAGCATACCGGGCTACATGACATGCCACAATGCAAAGATCGCCCGCAGAGTTACTGCATGGGAAACACATGAATACGAAACTGAACATTGCTGGATTGCTAAAGGCATGACCTGATGCCCCAACCGAGGATGATGTGAGAAAAACTGTTGAACAGAACCAAGCAAAGTCTAAGGCTTTCACAGACAAGCGGCGGGGTGCTAAGGAACCAAAGTTTGGGTGTGGTTCCTTTGTTAGAATACGAAAACCTGGAATTTTACACAAAGAGGACCATAAATTCATGGCTCCTCTTAAAATCATAGAGAAGATGGGACCTTACACCTATCGACTTTCTGATGGGTAGGTATGGAATGCTTCTTATCTTGCACCTGCCTATGCACCAAGAGGAGATTATGCCAACACCCAGTCTGCATTGGATGACTTCACCGTAGTATCAACACAACAAGACATTGCACTGAAACCGGGGCTTGAGAGACAGCCTGTCAGATCCAGACGACTACCTGTCTGGACTAGAGACTATGTTATGTAGTATCTATAGTGTTTTTCATGTAGTAATTCTGTCAACAGTACAGTGCTTTGTTTCCTATTTGTTCCTATGGTTAGAACAACAATGTTTATTGTAATTGGGAGAGTTTCTTAAGAGAGGAAGGAATGTGGTGTTTAGATGTTGCTTGTCATTATTAGAATTGGGAGCACTGGCTGTTGGGAGTCTGAAAGGACAGGAAACAGGAAGGATGGGGGAGGAGTTGAAAAGGCTGAGGGAGAGCTACTGAGGGTGCAACAGCAGCTTGGAAAAGAGGTTTTGACTTTAAAAAATAAAGCCCTGTTGAAGTTTGTTAGTACCTTGCCTGGCTACTACAACACTTTGCTATTGGTTTTTCATGTCTAAAGACTTGGTATTTTCCCCTTTCTTTGAAGCCCAGGTTTCCTTGTGTCAAGAAGGTTAAGTTCCTTAAGAGAAGAGATGCTTTAATTAGTAGATACCAGCTTGTAAATGAGATATCACTTGTGGGATTTGAAAGCATATAGCTTTCAAAAAAATCTCAGTTACAATATAATTATTCCATTTTTGAACACCTCATACTGTGTTAAGTTCAAAGGTTCATCTGTAGCTAAATCTTAATTTTTTTCTTACTACTGAGAATAAATTAAAAATCTCTTAATAAGAAATATTCATTTAAGACTTGAAACTTTCACTTGAAAAAAGAATAAAGACTGAAATTTGCTGTCCTGTTACACTTTCATTATGCTTTTTCTCCCATGTTGCCCCGTTCTCATGTTTTATTTGGTTGTTTCCAGAAAATAAATTAAACCTGTACAATTAAAGCTAAGCATTTATGCCAGAAAGACACTACTCTAAAATGAGCAAGAGAGAATATGGTTGTAATAGTAAGATATAGGGACATTTGATTAGTAGGTGGAAATCTTTCCAAATCAGTGGCAACCTGATTCACAAAGTTCTAAGGAGAGGAACTGAGTCAGGGAAGTTACTTGGGAAAAGATTGTCAGATTTGCAAATAGAAGATTAAGGATGTTGCCTGAACCTTTATGAACTTTCAAACCTTTTGAGGTTCATCTTTGAAATGGGTCACTTAGGCTGGGATCTAAAAAAATGGATTTAGGTACCTAAAGTCCAGATTTATGCACAGACATACTAGATTTTAGGAGCCACTGAGATCCACAAAACTCTCCTTCAGCTGCACTTAAACTTATTCAAGAACTAAATTTGCACTATAAAAGTTCAATTTTCTGCCTCTGAGCATATACACTGCTGCCCCAGGTAGGTCTCTGGATGCCTAACCCCCAGCATAAGCCTCAAACCAACTGAAGAGGGGCATTGCCCTGAGAAAAAGCCTTCTTCCACAACTAATACCTGGCAGGGGAGAGGACTAGTAGTAGCTTCTCCACTAACCTTTAGGGAACTAAGCGGGGATATGGAAGACCCCAGTTCAATTTCCCACCTTTCCCTAATGAGGAGAAGTTATTTGAATAGGTGTTTCCCACCTCTCAGGAGAGTCTTTTAACCACTAGACTATGAGAGATCCCCACATCAGAATATCCCAATCTTTTCTGTTGAAGACATTCCACTTTGTATTATATAAGTCATGGTTTAGACCACTGCAGTGTGTCTAATCTAGGGCTGTGCAGCTGCACATGTACAGTTACATCATTGGCCAGAAAACCCAGTGTAGACAAGGCCCAAGGTTAATGTCTGATGTGAGAGAGAAGGACTTTCTAATCACAAGAATCCCTTTGTTTCCTCATAATATACTCCAAATCAACACACCAAAAAGTACTAAGTCAGAAAACAAAGAGGAAGAATATTTTGAGCTACAGTCTCTGCTCTTAATTTATTTCATTGTATTTATGTATTGCAGATGTTTGAGATCACAGCATAATGGACTGTACTGTATCTTCTTATTTCTGTTTTATTTATATAGTTCCATAAATGCACATCTTTGTAAAAAGGAAAGATGTGCTCCCGGATCCTAAAAGTTTACAGCCTAAGGTCAAGATTCAGAGAAGGAGGTGCTCAGTATATTCCACTCATATTGACTGCAATCAGAATTGGTGGTACTCAGCATCCTTCAAGCAGGTTATTATGTAAGACATAAGTCAAAAGCAACAATTAGAAACTGGTAGTTGTGGGGAGTCGTGCAAGGTGGGAGAATGGAGGACACATAGGTGCTGACTCAGTGGGTGCTCCAGCCCTGGAGCACCCATTGGAAAAAAGTAGTGGGTGCTCAGCACCCACTGGCAGCCCCGAAGATCAGCTCCACTCCCTTCCTCCCAGTGGTCCTGCAGATCCCCTTCTCCCCCTCCCTCTCAGTGCCTCCGGCCAGCCGCTATCAGCTGTTCAGTGGCATGTAGGAGGCGCTGGGGGGAAAGGGGTGGAGTGGGGGGCAGGAAGAGGAGGGGTGTGGATGGAACGGGGGTGGGAAGAAGGGATGGAGTGGGGACATGCCTGGGGCACAGCAGGGGTCGAGCACCCCCCGGGAACTCCAGAAATTGGTGCCTATTACACAGGTATTGACATTTAAAAAGACAGAAGAATAAGATCATACAGTGCTGCAATATTTGTTCAAATTGGGATGTGATTGTCACTGTTCCTCAGTGAATTGCACTTCTAACCGCTTGCATTTCTTTTTTCTCGGGGGCAATGAGTTAACCAGCCAGCTCTCCTATGAAAAAGTATTTACTGAGAATAAAAGCATTTCACAGAAAATATACCTTAGAAACTATATGCATGCCAGGTTTTCCACATGGTTACTCTTCTTCCACACAGAGACTCTGACAGCTTTTAAAGTACTTCAGGTCCTCCACAAGGCCCATCTCTGGTCACAGTCTCATATCAATCCTTGGATCAAGTGTGAAAGACCATCTTCCCTGGCCAAGGCTGACATTTTACACAGTTTAAAGTCCTTTGTGTGTTAAGACCTTTGAACAAGGTCACCTCAATCTGTGGGTCATTTCCCCAGGAGAGAGGGAGGTAGAAATATCAACTGATTTGTTACCTGAATTGGGGGATTTGCATTAATTACCTCTTTAGCTCACCCATTGAACTCACCCAGTACAGTCAGTAGTCAGCCCATAAAGATACATATAATATACCATTTATAAAGTTAATATAAGTGTCTTCGAATATTGCATGTTTTCATAGCATTGCATTTATCACAGCAATAAATTTGGGAATAAAATATTTAATTTCTCTTGCCAATATTAGTGACTCCAGAGTTAAGAAAATGAGAGAGTTTCTGCTGTGAACCCTATTCTGACTCCACCTACTGCCAAGTCCTTTAACTTTTGAAATAAAACTCTCTGCTGTGTTCTTGCATTTAGAACAAAGCAGATTTTTTGGAAGAGTGGGAGTTTGACTGTATCTTTGAATTCGAGGTCTTGGAAAATTTGTTCTCTTTTGTAGTTTTTGACCACTCATACCAAAATGATACAACTCTCATACTACAATTTCTATGAAAGATCTTGAAATCGATTCATATATTTTAAGGCCTGAAGGGACCATCTGATCATCTAGTCTAACCTCCTCTACAAAGGATAAATTCTGTAAAAGTTCACTGAATGCAGAAGGTCCCCTGCCACAGCTGGCCAACCTAGAGAGTTCAGAAGAAATAATTGTTGCTATTAACTGGTAGAGGATACATGAGGTCCTCTGTTGAAGTTACACTCTCTACTAAGAGAACAAGCAAAATTGTAACCTTTGCTGCAAAGTACATTTAAATGCCTGCTCTCTTCTTTTTTCTTTGATCTTCAAGCTTTTTAGCACCAAGTGGTTTGAGTGTTTAAAAAAAAGGTTAAAGAAAGGAAGAAACAGAAATTTGGGAGAGGAAAGAGATACAAATGGCCACAAGGAAATCTGGAGATGGAGGGGTATTTATTCAAACCAGTTGGAAACTGTTGGTATACACACTGGAAAAATCCCCACAACAGCTAGTCTCATAGCCCAAGTCAACTGATTCAGACTCATGGGACTCATGTTATGAGGCTAAAAATAGCAGTGCAGAGTTTTCCAGTCGGGCTGGAGCCCAGTGGTCTCAGACCCTGAGCTCCAGCCCAAGCATGAACATCTATAATGCTAGATGTTTTAGCCCCATAGCTTAAGCCCTTAGAGCCCAAGTCAGTTGGCCTGGATTCTGAAGCTCACTACCACATGGATTTTTGTTGCTGTGTAGAAATACCCTGAGAGAAGTTCAAAGTAGATTTTTTTCCTCCCAGTGCTGGATTGAACATGACTCCCCTAACAGTTCAACCAGGTGTTTTTAATATAGACATAAACAAACAGAGGTAGAACACTTTTTTTAAAATTCTTAATCCCAATTTATTTAGGGGACAAATTTCTTCTCTTTGGATAAGGATAAAATATATATATATATAGTGACAAAGCTCTGTCCTTGCCTCCATGGGTCCCACATTTCCTGGTGGATTTCGCTAGCCTCAGAGGCTCACTGTGACCATCCACGTAACCCTTTTTTCTCCAGAGACAAGGGTCCCAGTCTACTGAGCCATTTTCATCATAAGCCAGCAAGGGAGGTGAGGAGAAGTTATCCTTCCTTGCACAGTCTCTGTTGTCTCCCAGTCTCAGTGATTAATCAGGGGGCAAAGGTCAGGGGACCCTAATAGTATCAGAACCCTCTACTCCGGGCTCCAGGCCGGGACCCTAATAGTATCAGCTATGGTAGCTGACCGTTTAGAAACATGACATGTACAATTCCTGGGGATACTTCCCCCACAGCAGCCCTCACTTCCTCAAGCTCCACTTCACCCTTACCTCAGGGCCTCCTTCCTTCTGCCTGATATGGTGTGTACCACTCAGCCTCTCCAACAGCACAACTTCCTTCCACAGCTCCTGACATGCACACCCACCTGACTGGCTGGGAGGCTTTTAACTAATTTGAGCCAGCCCTTGATTGGCTTCAGGTGTCCCAATCAACCTAGCATTCTCCCTGCCTTCTGGAAAGTTCTTAATTGGCCCCAGGTGTCTTAATTGACCTGGAGCAGCTTCCATTTCACTTATCCTGGTACCAGGGATTTGTTTAGCCTGGAGCTAATATATCTATCTCCCACTACTTTTTTATAGCCAGCTGGCCTTGCTCCATCTCTCTCTCTCTCTCTCTCTCTCTCTCATCCTTACACATATACATACCAGGGGACAGTGGACACTGCATAGTATTTTAAAATCAGATTTTCAAATGTCTGAAATAGGATTCATAATGAAAAGGTTGTCAGACCTGGAGTTATGTAGAAGAGATTATTTTAATGCCACATTTGTGAATCCTGCCCCATCTCCCCTCCCCCGCAGTTCAAAAAACCAGTTGCCACAGCTATTAAGTCTTCAACACCACAACCTCCTAAAACTTCCAGGAAAACAGCCAGTTTTTCATGTAACTCTGTTGCATGCGTATTTGTTTCACATTGACCTCCTCCAGGAGATACACACATGAAAAAAGATAATGTACTATAAATGATAGATATTCATTATCTGTCAGTTTCATCATGTACAATGGGATGTGAGCACTTATATAAATGATCACAAAATGGAAGAAATATGCATTGACTAAACTGAAGAATAGCAAAATCTGTTTTATGCAAAATATGTCTTTATTCTTATAGATTTACTTGTATTTTAGTGATGCTATATAATCTCATATATTAATGAACAGATCATACAATTTATCTATGCATCTCAAGGACTAAGGCTGGGGGCTTCCAATATGACACTTATGTTCCACATTCCAGCTGGAATTCAATATCCTTCCCTAGGTCTGGCTTGAGAATCATTACCTAGAGGCACAAATTTAAAGGTATGTCTTAAATTTAATTATATCAGAACAAGCTCACTGGTATCTTTCTAGGCTCCGGCTGGAATGGCTAGGAATGAGCAACAAGGGATGGATCACTTGATGATTACCTGTTCTGTTCATTCCCTCTGGGGCATCTGGCACTGGCCACTGTCGGAAGACAGGATACGGGGCTAGATGGACGACCATTGGTCTGACCCAGTAGAGACATTCTTATGTTCTTATGTTACTGGATGCCCATAAAGTTACAACTGAGGAAGATGACCTTTTTGGTTAAAAATGGTGTGGTTTACAGGGGAAGTGAAGATAGTTGTAAAAATAAAATGAATGGAAGAAAGAGGAAGTTGAGAGCAATGAATATAACTCAGAAAAATGTATAAGGGAAGCTAGGGGACACAAGGAGAAATCTATGGGCCAGCAAAGTTAAGGACAATAAGAAGGAGGTTTTTTTTAAAGTTTATCAGGAACAAAAGGAATCCTAACAATATTATTACTCTATTACTAGATGGAAATGGTATAATTATCAATAATAATGCAGAAAATGCAGAAGTGTTCAATAGATACTTCTGTTCTGTATTTGGGAAATAATAGATGTAATAATATCATGTGACAACACTTTTTCTATTGCACTAGAATCTCAAGAGGAAGTTAAACAGCAGCTACTAAAATTAGATTTTTTAAAATCAGATAACTGATCTAAACAGATAACTTGCATCCAAGAATTTAAAAAGAGCTGGCTGAGGCACTATCTGGGCTGTTAATGTTGATTTTTAATAAGTCTTGGAACACCAGGGAATATTCCAAAAGACTGGAAAAAACCCTAATGTTGTGCAAGTACTCAAAAAGGGTAAATGGGATGACCTTGGTAATTATAGGCCTGTCAGTCTGACATTGATCCAGGGCAAGATAATGTAGTGGCTGATATGGGACTCAATTAATAAAGAATTAAAGAAGGGTAAAATAATTAATGTCAATAAACATAGGTTTATGGAAAAAGATCCTGTCAAACTGACTTGATTTCTTAATGAGATTAGAAATTTAGTTAATAAAGATAATAGTGTTTATGTAATATACTTAGACTACTGTAAGGCATTTGACTTGGTACTGCATGACATTTTGATTAAGAAAAAACATGAGAATATAAAAGTAAGATGGCACACATTACATGGAAATGTTTCTAGTGGGGCCTCACGGGATTGATTCTTCGTCCTTTGCTACTTAACATTTTCATCAATGACTTGGAAGAAAACAAAATTGTCACCAGTAAAGTTTGCAGATGATACAAAAATTAGGGAAAGGTAAAAACTGAAGAAGACAGGTCACTGATACAGAGTGAATTGGATTGCTTGGTAAACTAGGTACACACAAAAAATATGTATTTTAATATGGCTAAATGTAAATGTATACATCTAGGAACAAAGGATTTAGGCCATACTTACATAATGGGGGACTATATCCTGCAAAGCAGTGATGACAATGATTTAGGGATCATGGTGGATAATCAGTTGAACACAGGTTTCCAGTGCAACACTGTAGCCAAGAGGGCTCATACAGTCCTGGGATGCATAAACAGAGAAATCTTGAGTAGGAGTAGAGAGGTTATTTTACCTGTGCATTTGGTACTGGAATACTTAGTAAAGTTTTGGAGTCCACAATTCAAGAAGGATATTCATAATTTAGAGACGTTCTGAGAAGAGCTACAAGAAAAATTAAAGATTAGAAAATATGTCTTATAGTGACAGACTCCAGGAGCTAAATTTATTTATCTTAACAAAGAGAAGATGAAGTTTGACTTGATCACAGTGTTAATTACAGACATGGGGAACAAACATTTAATAGTCAGCTCTTCAGTCTAGCAGAGAAAGGTATAACAAGATCCAGTGGCTGGAAACTGAAACTAGACACATTTTGACTAGAAATAAGATATAAATTTTTAATGGTGAGGGTAATTAATCATTAGAGCTGTTTACCAAGGGTTGTGATGGATTCTCAATTTTTAAATTGAGAGTGGATGTTTTTCTATAAGATATACTTTAGGAATTATTTTGTGGAAGTTCTATGACCTTTATTATACAGGAAGTCAGAGTTGATTATAACAGTAGTTCCTTCTGGCTTTGAAATCTATGACTCTATGTACAAGCACAATTTTGATGCTGCCCAATTTTCTTTGTTGTGCACTAAATTATGTCTTAAGCTTTGTGCCTAAGTTTCATGTTGTTTCCTTGACTAAGTATTTAGGATGGTCTTGATCTCTAAAATTCTATACCAAAATATACGTTTATAGATATATGATCAAATCACATGTGTGTGACACAAATATGACTTTCCATTATTTATTTTAAAAATTGCAAACTAGGTCATTTTTCATGTTATTTACAATATGTAGCTGCCATAGGTACATTGTATACAAAATGTGCCAAATTCCCCTCTGATTAAATGTATGGAACAACACTAGAAATTAATTTGACCTGAGGATTTTTAAACGTTCTTCAAAACAAAGATATAGTAATATTGAATACATTTTATTCTGGATACATTTAAAGGATAACGTGTGACACAAAATGATTGTAAAATAGATTGTGCCAGGTTTATTTATATCTTAGCCAGATTTATAATAATTTTAGTGGATATTCCTTATACTACGTATATGGAAATATGCAGATCATCTTTCTATAGATAGTCTTGTCCTGAAGCGCTTATGTGTTCACCAGGATCTTAAGACAGACCTTCAGCACAATGAAATCTGAACATCCCCTTAATGGGTTCAGCATGATCCCTTTTCTATGTAGTTGGCCTGCTCTACTCTGTCATAGCATGTAGGGGGCAAACAGATAGCTCCACCTATTTTCCCCCTCCCTCAGCAAACACGTCAGTCCTCATGGGAAGCATTTTAGTAGCATCATTGCTCTCCCTTAAGCACAGAATTTCAAGTCTGCTAGTATTTTTTATGAGAGGCAGAGAGGCTCCTTTCTCTTTCCATGCAGAACTGGGCAAATAAATAATTTTCACTGGGTTCACTAGCCATTGGAAAAGAAAAAGTGAGTTTCGGTCGAAACAATCCAAAAAATGTGTAAAAATGTCAGCAACTAAATTAAAAATCCATTTCAGATCAAACGAAACAAAAGCAAAGAAGGAGTCCCTTCTACCCTTCAGCCCGGTGAACAGAGCGCTCCCCTGGGATGTGGAAAACGTATATTAATTAAGATGGAATAAATGGGCCCAAAGCGTCAAAGATGTTACCACAACCCTGTCACCATCCAACATTAAACAGTGTTAAACAAGGTTCAGGGTTGGGTATACAGAGACCTCAGCCAGCTTAGTACCATGGCAAACACACCATAAAAAAAACTGTTTAATCTTTTATTAAAGATACAGAAAAGGAAAAACAGTTAAAGAATTTGAAATGTGAAGTATTAAATAAGGCTTTCATTTTAGCCGTATTCCCTTTATCTGGAAAAAAAATACCCTTGTTTGACAATCATTTAGATGGTATTAAAGATGGCAGTAACTTTGCTTTTGGGGGAAAAAGAGAAAGAGTCAGTTGTGACAGGCTGGAGCTCTTGTTGAAGTCTGATCTTGTTTTCTGAAAGACAAAACAAGACACACAAAACGGGAGAGAAAAGAATAGCAAAGATGGAAAATATGGCTTCTATCTCTGGTGCTAACTCTCACTTGCAACCTCACTCCTGAAGAAACACAGTCACAGTACATGTTCTTATGAGCTACTCGAAGACCTAGCAACTTGTACCAGCATCGGGATGTTTAGGGCACTACTTTTAGTTGCCTCTTTCTGGTCACAGGCTTACAGCTCTGTTGCAAAATACACACTCTTGACCAGAGAAGCCAGAGGCTTATTAGACATAAGGAAAATGGAGACGGGTAGGAAAGAAGAAATAAAGCGGGGAAGGAAAAGAACACACAAGAGAGTGTGTGATTGTGAGTGTGTGAGAGACACTCACATCCTAGGTGGTATTTGGAATTTAGCCACAGTCCAGGGATTGGCAACCTTTCGCATGTGGCCTGCCAGCATAAGCCCCCTGGCGGGCTGGACCAGTTTGTTTACCTGTCGTGTCCACAGGTTCAGCCGATCACAGCTCCCACTGGCCCCACGGTTTGCCGCTCCAGGCCAGTGGGGGTTGCGGGAAGCAATGCAGGCCGAGGGATGTGCTGGCCGCTGCTTCCCACAGCCCCCATCGGCCTGGAGCAGCGAACCTTGGCCAGTGGGAGCTGCAATCAGCCGAACCTGTGGACGCAGAAGGTAAACAAACCCTTTTAATATTAGCCAAGAAATTCCCCCAGATATGTTATAAGGTGTAGCTCACTTTTTATTTTAGAAATGCTCTTTCTAAACCTTCAGCATTAGCTAAATCCTTGAACTATGCCCATCCTGAATTTTTGGCATGGTATTATGTTTCCATTTGCATAGCAGTAAGCTCCTTGCACAAGACAGTTTTGTCAATAACTACTTTTCAAGTCTCAGTGCAGTAGGTGCCATAAAGAAACATGCATACAGAAGGATTAACAATGCATTCCTAGGCAAATCAAAATTCCAAATCAAATTAAATTGTATACAATCCTTTGGCCCAGTGAATATACATTTTGGGACATGCCTATAATATATAAGCCAAGTTTCTTCTCTATGGATCACAGGTTCAACACTTTTAATCTACTCTACTGTCATATTTCTAACATTTGCAGATACCAGTATATTATTCACAATAACTTATAATACATGAGTTTTAACTTTGTCTCCTTGTGAGTTGTACCAAATCTTGGGACTCTAAAGGCAAATATTTTTTCATTACAATACTGATAATCGGTATAAGTGGTTTGGCTTTTATGTACAATCTGGACCCTCTATCAAATGGTATCATCATGCTGCTATCTCGTTGAATTATTTGCTTGTTTTATTTTAGTGTCAAGAGCACAATGTACAGCATGGCTCTCCACTGAAAATTCTGCAGAAAAAAATCACCTCACTTGTATGGGAATTTATTTTTCATGAACTGGTTCCAAACTGCATGTAATCAACTCTGTGAAACACAGTAGTTCAAAAGAGAAGATTAGCAGATAAGGAAATATGCAAAATCTAAAATAAATGGCATCTGGGGAGCAGATTAAATTTCTGCTGCGCAAAATGTGCCATATTGTAACTACCAAGATTTAGGTAAATTTAACGACTTTAAATAAATTCAATCAGGTAAATCCAATTTCATTTAATTTATTTTAATTCACTTATGCTGCGTAATGTGTTTCTTTTTTTGTTTTCAGTCAGGAGTGTCAATTCACAAGCTGTTTATGAAACTTCAATTACATTTTTTTTTATTTATTGATATTCAAGATGTGAAATAAACACAGAAAATTAATCAAATAAAGATCACAGTTAAAGAAACCTTATAACTTATTTAATTTTCACTAGTCTGAAAAAAAAGTTGTTTGATACATACATGAAAATTGTAGTATTTTTCTAGCATACAGTAAAAATGTGTTTCATTTGTCTTCCTCAAATTAAAGGGAAAAATGGTAGTCAGGCACCTGCAGCATCTAAAGTATGATGTATCTGACACATATTATATGTTAATTATAGGCTTAGGTCACATTCTTCCTTTATTTCTTTGTCTCACATTTTATATTGTTGAGAAAAGGGTACTGTTGTAAAACCTGTGACATAAGTGAGGGACAAAAGGAACCCAAAATATCCCCTTTTGGAGAAAATTATGGACTGAAAAGAGGTATGATGTAAGTGTTAAACATGTAAGTGTTAAACTTTACCAATGTATATCCTTTGAAATTATTATTTATAACTGATATTACGAAAGCTTTTTTCATTTCCCACAGAAACAAGACTATGTTAGTGTGTCTTCTGTCACCTAAGTAATACTCTGTTTAAATTTATCTAATATGGATTTGATAACGTTTGGAGGAACAGGCAAATACTGACCATCCTGGAAAACTGGAAAATGTCTATACTTAATTAATTGAATATAAGTGAGATGAACAAGTCCATAGGTTCCTAAGGTATTAAGGAGGCCACTTAAGTCAGTATGTAGTCCCTACCCATAGAAGGGCCACATCCCATGTACACCGAAGTTGTCCACGTAGAACTGATATAAGATTAAGAGAGCGTTTCAGGAATACCTGGGGCTGACCTAAAATGGTGAGTCTCTTTCAATATTCCAGCTAATTCCAGAGGACTGAATTGCTAGTAGCCCTCTGTAACGATGCTGGTTCTGGTGAGACCCAACTGAGAGTGTCAATTCAGGACAAATTGCTTCAATCAGGGCAGTTACAGCCCAAGGCTGGGGTTTTTCCACCTCTAAGGCAAACCAAACCAGCCAAACAGAGCAGACTTTGGTCTCACCCCACTGGCTAACCACAAGTCACACAAGCAATTCCCTTAGACACTCCAGTTTCCCAGTATCTCCACCAGTGCCAAAGTTCTTGGTTCAGGCTTGTAGCAGTGATGGAATAGACTGCAGGTTCAAATCAAGTCTCTGGAGAACATCCACAGCTGGGATGGGTCTTTCTGTCCTTGGTTCAAACCTTTAGTGTAGCAAAGTTCCTCCAGAGGTATGAAGCAGGATTGAAGACAAGATGGAGATGAGGCATCGGCTTTTTATATTCTTTTGTCATGTGGCCTTTCTTTCTTTGTTCCAAAGACAAGCATTCCATCACATGTCATGGAAAAAACCTCAGAGTTCTGTCCAAAGGCATGTCCCTGCATACCTTGCTAAGTCAAAAGCCGTATCTGCCTTCTCTCAGTGGGTCAGTTGTATAGCTGATGGTCCTTAATGGGTCATCAAGCAGGCTAGGCAGAGCTGACACCAACTTGTCTGGGGTGTCACCCAGAAGCATAGCACAAGTTTGAAACACAGACAGTATAGAGCCAATACTTATATCTTTAAATACACAAATGATACATGCAAACAGATAGCATAAGCATAGGCAGCAAACCATAACCTTGTCTTAGACACCTTATTTGACCCCCCTTTATACAAGATTTAGTGCCACTACAGGATCTTGGTTGCAACAATGTTCTATATGGTCCCAGTTCAAGTCAATAATGTCACACCCTCCTCACTGGATCCCACCCATGTCCAGTATCCTGTCTATTCTGTTTAGGAAAACATAAGGAATGCCCAAGTGGGTGGAGCAGATCTGCTGACTTGGGCATTCCTTATGTTTTCCTAAAGCCATATGTTTTCCCATAAAGCCAATATTCTGACCCCTATTTTTTTAGAAATTGGCTTCAGCCCTGAAACATGATGTTGTATATTCTTTCCAACACATTTTTTAGCATGAACTATTAGAACTCCAAGATCTTCTTGTCCCCCTTTTCTTGTGTTGTGGGACAAGGAGAAAGAAACTCTTGATCTACCCTCCCTGTACTATACATCAGTTTGTATATGTTTCTTGTGTCCCCAGTTATTCATCTCATTTCTAAGGTATACAATCCCAGTGTTTTCAATCCTTTTTCACTGACAGTTTTTCCATAACCCTAAGCATTGTCATCACCCATCTCTGAACCCCTTCTTTTCTGATTGTCATGGTCTCTTGTGTTAAAAGGTTTTGTTTCTGTGCAGCTTCCATGCACATGGTACAAAATGCCACATTTATACTGGGTGATACCCTGCCTATTTAGCATGGTCTCATCTGTAAGAAAATGAAATATGCAAGACTACTTTTATTGCAGACATAGTGCTCCGAAACATTATATTACACTGGGACCTTGATTTGAACTGGAGCATGGAAACAATACATTTAAAACTAATCCACCTGCAGAGCCTCAGAATTAATTTCCAGATGTCAGACACCTTGGGGAAAATCCATTTTGATTCTTAAAATGAGACAGACATATCCCCAAGTTTGCTTTTGAATTATGCTTTCCCTTGCACTGCATCAAACAGATATCTTTGACAAATTAGCAATGTGGCTGAAAGGGAAAAAAGTACAACAAACCTTAAGTTTTTGGCTGAAGTGAGGTTAGGAAGGGTAAGGTAATTCATAGTTTAACATTTGCTTTATATCTGGCTGTTACTTTTTCTGAAGCAATTTAGTTTGTTTAAACATGGACGAGGGAAGGACAAGAGAAATGGGTTAAAGAAGGTTCTTTTATATTAGTTACATACCAAGTGGTGTAACTGGAGAGCACATACTCTAGGTGTTTCTAAGAAACCAAGTAGACATTTTGATGTATGAGTTTTTTAATCTGTTATTCACCACTCCCATTTGCTTCTGCTTTCCTGTGTTTCACCAGGAGTGAACATAGTAGAAAAGATTATCATCAAGTCAGAATATAATAACCAGGGAACAATGGCTCAAATCCCCAAGTGTACTGTAGCTGCTTCGTATAAAACCGCCACTGCAAACCCAAAAGCTATTTTCATCAGCTATGGGAGGATCATCTTCATGTAAGGGCATCTTTTGGTGGCAAAGAGCCAGCACAACAGCTCCGATAACACACCCTTCTGGCTGCCAGCTAGGAAACTAGTCTAGCCCTCGGATTGCTGTGATTTATGCCAAGAGAGCAGCCCAGTTGCACTATACACTTCTCAGCGATGAGGGGCTACCTGAGGGTGTGGGACAGAAGCTTCTTCTTCTTCTTCTTCTTCTTCTTCATTTATGTAACCCTTCTGCCAGGTGGCATTGAAAGCAACAAGGGCAGGTTTCAGATAGGTAGGGATCCCTCTTAAAACTAACATAAATATAGATATTCAGGCCTGTCTATAAAGGCCTATACTCTAAGAATTTAGGTATATGCTTATCATTTAGCTAGTAATAGAAGTATACAAGAAAAAATTTGTGTAAGGGCCTTCTCTCACTGTGACAGTCTGAGGCCCTGTTCTTAGGCCAATGCCTTTGGCTAAGCAGCAGAGGCAGCCATAAGCTGGGAAGCGTACAGTCACCTCCTCACATTCCAAACTAGTCAATATGGGGCTGTTAGGAAGGTGATCCGATCTAACACCTCCAGAGAAAGAGAAGAGCCTAGAAGATGTAAAAGGAAATTTAGGTTGATAGTTTTCTGTCTGGTAAGAACTCACTTATCAATAGAGACAGCTGGGAAACCCTCATGTCTTTATAGATGGAGTTGTGAAATCCTCACTTCTGTATTGTTTTGTCATTATAGTTCCCACTTTTCTATTGTTTATTGGCATGGTCTCTGTCTGGTTCTGTGATTGTTTCTGTCTGCTGTATAATTAATTTTGATGGGTGTAAACTAATTAAGGTGGTGGGATATAATTGGTTAGCTAATCATGTTACAATATGTTAGGATTGGTTAAGTAAATTTCAGTAGAATGATTGGTTAAGGTATAGCTAAGAATATTACTATATAAATTAGGGGCAAACAGGAAGTAAGTTGGGCTTCAAAAATAAGGAAAAAGGAACTTGCATTTAAGCTTGCTGGAAGTTCACCCCAATAAACATCGAATTGTTTGCACCTTCGGACTTCGGGTATTGCTGCTCTCTGTTCATGTGAGAAGGACCAGGGAAGTGGGAGAGTGAAGGAATAAGCTCTCTAACAGAAGCTACTTCTTACATTTATGTAACCCTTCTGCCAGGTGGCATTGAAAGCAACAAGGGCAGGTTTCAGATAGGTAGGGATCCCTCTTAAAACTAACATAAACCAGTGGCTTGAACCTCCCCCTAGAATTTTTGGAATCACTAAACACCTTCCCTAGGTGCCCTAAACAGGCAATACTTCTCCATTCACAAGCACTGAGGAAATCATGTGGAAGGTGGAGAGAACACAGCAACAATATACATAAATGAATGATAAAATACCCATCCCCACAGTATCTTTGGCAGTAGGCCATTAACACTCCTACCAGTGTATACATTCAACAGGCAAATATCACTTTACTAAGTCACTTCCCCCACACCCAGTCACAGCTTGGTGTCAGTGGATAGAGTAGACCCAAAGCCCGGGACTACACTCAGACTGGCCTGAGTCCATGCCCAAGGGTAGCTCTGCCTGACCCTGTCTTGAGGCTCCACTACCTAACCCAGTTTGAGTAATTTCTACTACAGGTGGGCAGGAAACAGCTTTTCAATGTCAAAGGAACTTCAGTGATTTTTTTTCTGCCCCCAAAACAGAATGAAAACAAATTTTGAAATTTCTAGAAAAGAAATTTGGATAGAGCAAAATGTTTTAGTCTTGTTTTGACCTTTATAATTGTTCTATCTTTTCAAAATTTGTGTGTATATATATATATATATATATATATATATAATTATCTAATTCACTTGGGTTGTAACAACTCCAGAGAAGCCACATCCCTGGAAAAGTGCATATATGCACTAGTTCGAACTGGATTTTCCAAGGACAAATCCAGAAAGTCTTTTTGAATAAATAGCCTGGTTTTAAACTGACACAGGGCCGTCTTCCTGATCCAGCAAATGGACATGAGTCCTGGTCCCCAGGGGGCCCCAGTCCTTTTGAAAGAGTTACAAAGTCTGAGCCTACTGAGGCCCTATAAAACTCAATATGTGTTCTGAGATGAAGCTGTGAATAACTTGTAACCACAAGGAATCTCCTTGGGTGGGGATTTGAAAAACTCCTCATGCCAGAACCCATGTTTAAGGGTGGGATGAATTCTGATAAGCTTATTAGCATGTGTGTAGGATCATTTACCGTTTTAAATGTTTTCTCTATAATGCTTTTTACCTTAAAAATAAAGTACGCTTGCATAGGAAGTGCTGTGTGGTACCATCTAACAGTAGCAATTATATTTGTCAATTGTCTCTGAAGAGAAAGCAAGCAGGTGTCCTTGTCTTCTGTGCTGGCTGGGAATAACACAATGAAGGCAGGGAACTGTGCAATCTGGAAATACCCTCATCAGAAGGGAGAGGATGAAGATCTTAACCCAGAAAGGCATAAGCTAAGGAGCTAGAAGCCGGCAAGTAGTTGCCTTTCCTGGACCACTGAGAGGAAATACAGGTGTAGTTCCCCTAAACTGTGACAGCTGGGAAGGAGGGGAGTCACCAGAGTCACCAGAGTTCAGCATCAGCAAAGCTCTCCCTCTGAGTTGTCCTCTGCTCAGGAGCTGCTTTTGTGTCATCTCCCATCACAAAGTCCTCCATGACAGCTCTTGCAGTGAAGTCTTCAGACTGCATCATTTCTCTGCAAAGTTCTTCCAGCAGCACGGAATCCTCAATGATGAGGAACCAGTACCATATTGGACCCTTGAGCCGAGTCCATGACACTAGGGACGCACTCCTTGCCGCAATGTAGGATCCAGTTTCCCTTCTCTCAGTTCCACTCCCAGTCAGTCCTGAGTGTGTGTACAAGAGGGGAGAAAAACCTTTTGTAGTGATAATCAAGGTGGGCCATTTCCAGCAGTTGACAAGAATGTCTGAGGAACAGTGTGGGGTAAAGGTGGGGAATAAACATGGGGAAATAATTATACTTTGTGTAATGACCCATCCACTCCCAGTCTTTATTCAAGCCTAAGTTAATTGTATCCAGTTTGCAAATTAATTCCAATTCAGCAGTCTCTTGTTGGAGTCTGTTTTTGAAGTTTTTTTGTTGAAGAATTGCAACTTTTAGGTCTGTAATCGAGTGACCAAAGAGATTGAAGTGTTCTCTGACTGGTTTTTGAATGTTGTTCCTCAGACGTTCTTGTCAACTGCTGGAAATGGCCCACCTTGATTATCACTACAAAAGGTCCCCCCCACCCCCCGCTCTCCTGCTGGCAATAGCTCACCTTAAGTGGTCACTTGTTACAGTGTGTATGGTAACACCCATTGTTTCATGTTCTCTATGTATATAAATCTCCCCACTGTATTTTCCACTGAATGCATCGAATGAAGTGAGCTGTAGCTCACGAAAGCTTATGCTTAAATAAATTTGTTAGTCTCTAAGGTGCCACAAGTACTCCTTTTCGTTTTGCAAATACAGACCAATATGGCTGCTACTCTGAAACCTGTCTTTACACATCTAAATTACTCATTGAAGTTTATAGGGAGGCTTTGTTTGGTGCACATAGACTTTTGCAAACAAGGCCTCTTTTTAGTTAAAACAAATCTTGAGTTCAACAAGTAGTCTGTGATAGTTGAGAAATATAGACTAAGAACTTTTCAGACAGCAGGACTAGAAACAGCAGGACTAGAACCAAAGCCAGAATGGCTGGCTGCTCCCCGACAAAATATGGTATTTTGTGCTGTTGGTCACAGGTTTTAATTTAAACATTCCTGTTCCATTGGAGTTCTGTACCTTAACTCTGGTTGTGTGATTATTACAGATTCAAATTAAACTGCATTAGAAGCACAAGTTATCCCCCTAGCACGTTGTTAAATGCTTCTATGTTTTCATTAGATTTAAGTGCTTTAAAACCATACCGGTAACAATTCATGGTTTCTATTTGCTGTTGGCCACCTGCATGGCTTCCTTCCTCCCCCATTATGCAAGTACTGTATCTATTGCCACCAGGTCTTATAAAATGGTCTAATATATTTGAATAGGAGGGAAGGAAAACTCTCTTTAAAAATACCTTTAAGCAGTATTCAAGATTAAATGGTGATCTGGGTTAACACTTCCTTTTTCTCTAATACTCCAGGAAAGAAAACAGATTGTTTAAATGCATTTTTTTATTATTGGCTCTATAAAAATGTGTAAAAGCACCCAGTATGCTTCAAAGAATTCTAATACAACCACATTTCAAAATCACAGGCTGTTGACTGTGTGGCATGGAGGAAAACAAAAAAGGGCATAAAAGTTAAGAGGTCCCTGAAACCACGGGGGCTTATTCCCCTAAGCCCATGAAAGCTCCTCTTAAAACTTGTGACCAGGGACCCATAGTGACTCAAGGGTCAAGAAGGAATGGAAAAAAAAAATACTGGAAGGGGTTTGTGCCCCCATTTCCCCTCCTTCCTATGAAAGTTCCCATAATCTTCCCCATGCCAGCAGCTCTCAGTAAACCTCAAGTTCACTTCCACGCATACCCTCCATTTCCTCCTTTTCCCCATGCCAGGGGCTCTGTGTGCTCCTGTCACACAGTTTCAAGGGAACTGCACCTGTATTTCCCCCTCCATGGTTCACTCCAGGAGTGCCTAGTCAAGCCTCAGGCCTCCAGCTATCATGTGTCTCTGGGTAGGGAACCTTTTCCCATTCCTTTCTGACCGGGGGAATTTTAAGGGTGCACAGTTCCCACCAAACACTGATATTCCCAGAAAGCCAGTCTGCCTCATGGCCAGGGCCTGTGCACAGCTTTCTCTTCTACAATCTTTGCTTTCACAGCTCTTGACACTTTACTGACAATTCCCCACCATCATAGATCACACTCACTACCACCATATAGGTCACAGTTTCAAGGTTAATTGCACCTTTGACGCCCGCACGCTCCTGGTTCTCCTGGAGAGCACCTATTTAAAGGTTTCAGTCTTTGTAGCCATCACATCTCTTGGGCAAAGTCATGTCTCTTTCTCCAGAACATGGGTTTAGGCTTGCAGTCCCTCTGTACTTTGCAGTGATTTCTGCAGCAGATCTGGCAAAGTTCCTGCAACTGTGGGTAACCTTTCTCCAGGGGTTAAACAGTGCGTATATTATCAACCAGCAAAGCAACTTCACAAAGCAAACTATACATATTCTTAAGGAAAAAGCATTGCAGAGAAAACATAAAAAAACCAACAAAATATCCTATATGCATGCTAAAAGCTTACCAGAGTTCATCCAACAGTTTTATGGGGGACCCCAGTAGGCCAAAGACTTTCCAACCCTTCCACCAGGGTTGCCCCTCCCTTCAATGTAAGGTGTTCTATCCAGTGTTTCCTAGTCTCTGGAAAAAACAGCCTGAATCAGTACATGCAAACCTCCTCAGATGGGGGTAAAACAGTTTCAGGGATTTACCCTATTTACCGCCACATATATGGGTTTTTTTTTAGTTCCTGGAGGAGTTGTGGCAACCTTCCCCTGTGGAGTAGAACACAATCACCCATAAGCCATTCATAAATGTATACAATGGTCCTCAAATCTGTCACACACACAGGCCATTCTCCCCTCCCCCACAGTAGGGTTCCCCATTTTGCCCACTAGCCAGGGGCTCTGTGCGTCTTTCCTATCCTCTTCCCCGCAAAATACATTTCTTCCCCCAAGGTTGGAAGGGAAATGTGTTGGCTGGTGTCTTCTCTCCACCACCTGGAGCAGGCTTTGAGGAGGCACTATGTTAGGAAGAAATTAAGCTTTCTTTCCTCTCCCTCTGGCTGATGCTACTGTCTGGGCATCCACTTCATAGATCCCAGCAGGGAAAGCGATTATTTCTTTCCTGTCATTCAGGGTGTCAACATTATATTCAACTTAAAATTACCATCCTTAGGAATTCAGTAGAGTTTGATTCTTCACTATAGAACTTTGTCCTAGGGCAAAGTTTAGAATTGTGGAATCACTGCTGGCTTTCCACAGAATTATATCAGTTGTGCCAATTTCATGCAGATGCTACATTGTGCCTGGAATGATCACATCTGGCTGGTAAATTTAATACATTGCAGGGTTTAATTGAGCCTTCATCATTTGCTATTATATGTGTACAAAAAGGGGGATCTTTTTAATTATCTCTTCATCAATATTTTGTCATACATTAGCTGTTTACTATTTATTTAATCGTACCAATTAAATAGTGATTTTCAACTGAAAAGTTTTGGGTGCGTTTTTTTTTTTTAACAAACATCAACTAATTAATTCTCACAAAATCCATTTTTGTCCATTTTACAGATGGGGAAATAGAGAAAGAGTGGTTAAAATGACTTGCCACAGGCTACAGATGCATTCAAAGTCAGACCTAATAAGGAGTTCTGGTTCTTAGTCTCATATTCAAACAACTAGGCCACATCTTAGGTTTTTATCTTTGAAGAACAGTCCTAAAAACAGGTTTCAGAGTGGTAGCCGTGTTAGTCTGTATGAGCAGAAAGAGCGAGGAGTACTGGTGGCACCTTAGAGACTAACAAATGTATTTGAACATAGAGTAAGAAGATATATATAGAGAGAGGGAGAGAGAACATGGAAAATACAGTAAGAAGATAAATATAGAGAGAGGGAGAGAGAACATGACAAACTGGGGGTTGACATAACAACTCTATGTCAACCCCAATTTTTTCATGTTCTCTGTATATATATATACTGTACTTTCACTGCATGCATCTGAGGAAGTGGGCTTTAGCCCACGAAAGCTTATGCTCAAATAAATTTGTTAGTCTCTAAGGTGTCACAAGTACTCCTAGTCCTAAAAACAACTTTGAGGTAAGTTCTGTATCTAAATACATGCTTCGGGTCAGATTCTCATCTGCTGTAAATTGAAGTTGCTCTCTTGAAAATTAATAAAGTGATACAAATTTATGCCAGCTGAGAATCAGGTCCTTTGATTCCCTCCCTTTTCCCGCACCGAACCCTGGGATTTTGATATTAATATATAGATATTTGAACACTTCCTGGCCAATTTTCTTCCATTACAATTTTGCATCTAATGCTACTTTATTCTTTTTCTAGTCTTTTAGAAGCATGATGTCATGTCTTAATATAATATTTATATAATTCCTCTGGTTAGGCCCATTTTCAAAAATGGGGTAACAGGATCATGAGATTGTCTCATGAGATTTTCATGGCATGCCTATATGTGCTCATGGATGATGCAACATTTATGACTAACCCTGCATTATTAAAAGAAATAAGATTCAGAATTATTTGAAAGTTCAAGGTAATGTCCATTTTTCCCCATTTGATTTCTGACTAGATGAGCCATACATGATGTAGTGCTAAGGAGTATTATTCTGTGCATGATTTATAATTTAAAAAGACACACTTTTTTAAGGGGTGGAGGTGGAAGAAGAGGTATTGATCCCAAATGTTATGGATGCTTCCATTCTATTCTCTTTTCCATAACTCTATTTTCTAAAAATGTTTGAGCTGAATATTTCAGAGTTTAGTATCTGCCTGAATATGAAATGTTTGGGAAGTTTGTTGAGAATAGTGGGAAAAATACATGTTCCTCCTCATAAATAATAGTACCTTGCAATCTTGTTTGAAAAGCTGTGACACAAGAAAGGTGGCACTAGAAAGCTGAAATATGTGATGTGATAGTTGTGGGATAAATTTTCAGAGCAATATAATACATGACATTAATCACGTATTTTTACCTCCTTGACTGCACTCTACTGACTTACCCTTCTCCAACAGACTTATTCTAACATCCCAGCTTCCAAAAGGACACTTTTGTGGCAGATGGATTTAAGAAGCAAAAAATGATTTCCTCTTTCTTCATATATGGAATTTCACTCCTGATTTACACTAGCCCAAGTTGCAGGATTGACGGTATTAAGTACTTTACCAATGATAGGTTTATAGACAGAAATCCGTTTCTCTTGAGGGCTACAAACCAGAGATTTATAGCACTAGAAGGAGGAGATACCTACCTTCCCACTGGCAAAGCACTTGCTTTGAGTTTTGGAAGGTACCAAGATAGTCTATTAAACTCAAAATTCATAATATTAACTATTATTTATGTATTTAAAAGCTATTTATAGCATCTTTATAGATGTCTGAAATTTATTACGTTGGATCCTCTGCAGTGGTAAATAGAAGTCAATGGAAATACAAAAAGAAAAGGAGTACTCGTGGCACCTTAGAGACTAACCAATTTATTTGAGCATAAGCTTTCGTGAGCTACAGCTCACTTCATCGGATGCATACTGTGGCAAGTGTAGAAGATCTTATTATATACACACAAAAAGCATGAAAAAATACCTCCTCCCACCCCACTCTCCTGCTGGTAATAGCTTATCTAAAGTGATCACTCTCCTTACAATGTGTATGATAATCAGGTTGGGCCATTTCCAGCACAAATCCAGGTTTTCTCACCCCCCCCCCCCCCACAAACTCACTCTCCTGCTGGTAATAGCTTATCTAAAGTGACCACTCTCCTTACAATGTGTATGATAATCAAGGTGGGCCATTTCAAGCACAAATCCAGGTTTTCTCACCCCCCCCTTCCCCACACACACACAAACTCACTCTCCTGCTGGTAATAGCTTATCCAAAGTGACCACTCTCCTTACATTGTGTATGATAATCAAGGTGGGCCATTTCCAGCACAAATCCAGGGTTTAACAAGAAAGTCTGGGGGGGGGGGGGGGAGAGGGTAGGAAAAAACAAGGGGAAATAGGCTACCTTGCATAATGACTAAGCCACTCCCAGTCTCTATTCAAGCCTAAGTTAATTGTATCCAATTTGCAAATGAATTCCAATTTAGCAGTTTCTCGCTGTAGTCTGGATTTGAATTTTTTTTGTTGTAAAATAGTGACGTTCATGTCTGTAATCACGTGACCAGAGAGATTGATGTGTTCTCCGACTGGTTTATGAATGTTATAATTCTTGACATCTGATTTGTGTCCATTTACTCTTTTACGTAGAGACTGTCCAGTTTGACCAATGTACATGGAAGAGGGGCATTGCTGGCACATGATGGCATATATCACATTGGTGGATGTGCAGGTGAATGAGCCTCTGATAGTGTGGCTGATGTTATTAGGCCCTGTGATGGTGTCCCCTGAATAGATATGTGGACACAGTTGGCAACGGGCTTTGTTGCGAGGATAAGTTCCTGGGTTAGTGGTTCTGTTGTGTGGTGTGAGGTTGCTGGTGAGTATTTGCCTCAGGTTGGGGGGCTGTCTGTAAGCAAGGACTGGCCTGTCTCCCAAGATTTGTGAGAGTGTTGGGTCATCCTTCAGGATAGGTTGTAGATCCTTAATAATGCATTGGAGGGGTTTTAGTTGGGGGCTGAAGGTGACGGCTAGTGGCGTTCTGTTATTTTCTTTGTTAGGCCTGTCCTGTAGTAGGTGACCTCTGGGAACTCTTCTGGCTCTATCAATCTGTTTCTTCACTTCTGCAGGTGGGTATTGTAGTTGTAAGAATGCTTGATAGAGATCTTATAGGTGTCTGTCTCTGTCTGAGGGGTTGGAGCAAATGCGGTTGTATCGCAGAGCTTGGCTGTAGATGATGGATCGTGTGGTGTGGTCAGGGTGAAAGCTGGAGGCATGTAGGTAGGAATAGCGGTCAGTTCGTTTACGGTATAGGGTGGTGTTTATGTGACCATCGTTTATTAGCACTGTAGTGTCCAGGAAGTGGATCTCTTGTATGGATTGGACCAGGCTGAGGTTGATGGTGGGATGGAAATTGTTCAAATCATGGTGGAATTCCTCAAAGGCTTCTTTTCCATGGGTCCAGATGATGAAGATGTCATCAATATAGCGCAAGTAGAGTAGGGGCATTCGGGGATGAGAGCTGAGGAAGCGTTGTTGTAAATCAGCCATAAAAATGTTGGCATACTGTGAGGCCATGCGGGTACCCATAGCAGTGCCGCTGATCTGAAGGTATACATTGTCCCCACATGTAAAATAGCTATGGGTAAGGACAAAGTCACAAAGTTCAGCCACCAGGTTAGCCGTGACATTATCGTGGATAGTGTTCTTGACGGCTTGTAGTCCATCTTTGTGTGGAATGTTGGTGTAGAGGGCTTCTACATCCATAGTGGCCAGGATGGTGTTATCAGGAAGATCACCGATGGATTGTAGTTTCCTCAGGAAGTCAGTGGTGTCTCGAAGGTAGCTGGGAGTGCTGGTAGCGTAGGGCCTTTGCGCCAGCTTAAGATCTTGCTCATTGGTTTTAATTTCCTGCTGTCTCCAGATCTGCATATTTAAACCAGTGACAACTAAGGCATCCAACTAGATATGCAGAGAGATCAGGAAATAGTCCCAATACTATTTCTAAAAGCTCTGTACAACATTCTCACAATAATTGTTAAAGTAAAAAGTGGGTTACGCAGAGTACATGTTCATGTGGTTATGAAGATTTTAAGCAGCACTTATTTGGAATGCCCCATCTAACTTAAGATGTAAGCTCAAGAATAAGACTCCGACCACATCACAGACATAAATTGTGAGTGTGCTGAACGTAGGAATGGTTGGACTTCAATACCCTATCATATATTATTAGCACGGCAATGTGGTCCAGAACTTAGAACACTGGTCTGGGAGTCAAGGTCAAGAGACCTGAAGTTCTGTTCCTCATTGACGTCTTGTGTGAACGAGCCTGATTCACTTCACCTTTCTGTGCCTCAGTTTCCCCACTTGAAAACAGGGGATAATGATACTTTCTAAAGTACTTCAGATCTATGAATGAAAAGAGCTAAATATTATTATTAGAAGCTGAAATTTTACAGTGAAATTTGGAAGGTAGCTTTTTCTCAAGCTGTAACAGGTCTTGGATTTAACATATTACCTCAATGTTAAAATGTATTCATTATACCCATAAAGGTAACAAGCAAGCCAATAAATGCACTTTTGTAGATTTCCTAGAATGTATTCATTAAAATAAATTAAATTAGTAAAAAACACATTAATTTCCAATATGTAAATTATTTACAGTGGGCATACTCATTATTTTGATAGGTATTTTCACTGACAGCAGGGGCAGGAACCATCTCTTTTTCTGTCTTGTAGAGCACTGAACACATTGGTGCCTAAACATTGTGACAACGTCAGACCGGACAGTTGTAAGAGGGTGGTGGAAGGCAGGGACATCAGATTTAGAAACTCAGAAGCCCTTTTCCCCATGAGCTGAAAAGACGTTACCTCAAGTCGCCTTGGGACACCTGAGTCCACAAGGGATACTTGAGTTCTTTAAACAAACAAACAAATAAGCAAACAAACAAACACTTTTCTAGTGAGAGAGAGGGAGGAGAGACAACCTGCAACACACCTAGTGGCAGCAGGGAGAAAAGGCTTCTCCTGGTGGAAGGCTTCTCTCCTCCCTACAGGGGAAGCAACCATGCTAGCACACAGTTTGGGGAATGACTGGCACCCTGCAAGGAAAACACCCCAGGGAAAGAACAGGGAAAGATATTCGCTTTTTGTGTTATGAATTTGTTTCTTTGGTTTGGCTGAAGAATACTCTTTGGACCTACCCTGAGGCCCATCTTGTAAATATTGAAAAATAAAACCCACTTGAGGAACAAAAACCTCTCTGGATTGGGACTGATTTACTCCAGGCCCCTCCCCACCAACGAGGGGGAAACTCTGAACGTGGCAAGGCGAACAAGGTGCCTTGCTCCAATAGTTTATAGATACTGCCAGTATCCAGAAAAACAACGAGGAGTAGTCTCTAAGGGTATGTCTACACTATGAAATTAGGTCGATTTTATAGAAGTCATTTTTTTCGGAAGTGCTTTTATACAGTCGATTGCGTGCGTCCCCACTAAGTGCATTAAGTCGTCGGAGTGCATCCACACTACCATGGCTAGCATAGACTTTCAGAGCGGTGCACTGTGGGTAGCTATCCCACAGTTCCTGCAGTCTCCATTGCCCATTGGAATTCTGGGTTGAGCTCCCAATGCCTAATGGGGCAAAAACATTGTCGCGGGTGGTTTTGGGTACATGTTGTCAGTCGCCCCTCCCTCTCTCCATCCCTCCATGAAAGCAACGACAGACAATCGTTTCACGGCTTTTTTCCTGGGTTAACCGCACAGACGCCATAGCACTGCAAGCGGGAGCCCACTCAGCTCACCGTCACCACTGCTGTTGTGAGCAAGTCTACTCTGAGGGCTGCTGTGATCCAAGTAGCTAATGCAATCATTGACATTCTGTTATCAAGGGTAGTGACTCTGGGAAATGTGCAGGCCTTTTTAGATTTTAGGTGCCATATTCCTGTCTTTTGTCACTGGTGAAGAAGTCTTGCAGGCGCACATTCCACATGAAACAGCTCCAGGGCTCCTGCTCTTTTGCCTTGGCCACACAGCAGCAGCTCCTGGGTGCCTTCGCAGCAATGGTGAACGGCTCCACTGCTTCCGCTGCAACTCTGCAGCAGATGGTGCAGTAGGACTGCTAGCCGTCCTCATCAATGGTGTTTTGCTCGCTCCACCACTTCCGCTGCAACTCTGCTATCCTGATCTCCTGCAAGCTGGAGGCTTCTGCCTCAGACTGCTCTCCCAGCTGGCAGCACCGTGCAGTTTCACCTACCTCAGCCTATCCCTTGCTCCCATGGCTCATGAAGCCTGGACAGTAGTAACGAGCAGTTCAACTATAGGCTGAGCAAGTGCAGAATGGTGGTAGAATGTGCCTTTGGACGTTTAAAAGCTCGCTGGCATTGTTGGTCAGACGGCAGCGCAACCAACATTCCCATTGTTATTGCTGCTTGCTGTGTGCTCCATAATATCTGTGAGAGTAAGGGAGGGACGTTTATGGCAGGGTGGAAGGTTGAGGCAAATTGCCTTGAATCAGAGTTTGAGCAGCCAGACACTGATTAGAAGAGCACAGCAAGGCACACTGCTTATCACAAAAGACTTTGAAAACTAGTTTCATGACTGGCCAGGCTACGGTGTGACAGTTGTGCATGTTTCTCCTTGATGCAAACCCGCCCCCTTTGTTGATTTTAATTCCCTGTAAGCCAAACACCCTCCCACCTTCAAAATCAAGTAACTATTGTTTTGAAACCATGCATTCTTTATTAATTAAAAAAATTGAGATAACGGACAAGGAAACCGCCAGTGGTTTTGGGTACATGTTGTCAGTGACCATTCCCTCGCTCCCTCCCTCCATGAAAGCAACGGCAGACAATCATTTCTCATCCTTTTTCTTGGATTGCCCGCGCATACGCCATAGCACTGCAAGCGGGAGCCCGCTCCGCTCACCGCTGCAGTTGTGAGCATTGTAAACACCTCACATTTGCCCTTGGAGATTTTGGCATATATATTGCAATTATGTCTTTTGGAACGGAGTTCTGATAGCATGGATTCGTCTCCCCATACAGCAATCAGATCCAGTTCCCCCAGCTTTCAGGGGACTGTATGGTCACCTGTGCTGATGAGCTCGCCATGCTGGCAAAACAGTAAATGAAATTCAAAAGCTCCAGGGGCTTTTCGTGTACCTGACTAGTGCATCTGAGTTGAAAGTGCTGTCCAGAGTGGTCACAATGGAGCACTCTGGGATAGCTCCTGGAGGCCAATACTGGTGAATTGCGTCCACACTACCCCAAATTCGACCCAGTGATGTTGATTTTAGTGCTAATCCCCTTGTTGGGGAGGAGTACCAAAATCGATTTTAAGAGCCCTTTAAGTTGACAAAAATAACTTCATCATGTGGATGGGTGCAGGGTTAAATCGACCTAATGCTGCTAAATTCGACCTAAACTTGTAGTGTAGACCAGGGCTAAGATGCCACAAGGACTCCTAGTTGTTTTTGCTGATACAGACTAACACGGCTACCACTAGGAGCATTCAGTTTTTCTGGTAGCACTGTTTGAAATGTCCATTATTCACAAGAATGACAATTACATAGAGTACTTGGCTTAGCTCAGGTACCTGGTTTAGAAGATAACTTTGTAAAACTTAGAACAAAAAAATTATTGGTTATTTCTTTACGGACTTCACTTCTCATCAGTAAAGATTTCCCTATGGTGCAAGTTTTTTTATTGCACAGAACAGCCATGAAATGAGCATCAGAGAAATTTAATTACAAACAAGTTCTCTGTGTGCATATCCACATGCACACATGCAAGTCATGAGGAAAGGGGGAGAAGATAAACTACTGTGGCTGTCATCTCTCTGCAGAAACTTAGAACTTGATGGGATCAACATTGTGAAGAATAAAGTTAAATAGCATTGTTAAATAGCAAGGGGAAACATGTCTATTACTTACTACTCAAAACCAAGAATATTAGCACTGGTAACAAATTTTAACAAACACATAGGGAAGCCATAGTAATTTAATGGGACTTTCTCCTTAAAAAACCCCAAAATTAGTGAATTTACCGAGCATGGCATCTTCTAATTTTAAATATATAGATATGTACTGAGGCTAATGATATGTCACCATCAAGCCCAGTGTAAGACTACGACATGCACATCTATTGTTTCTCTCATCTTGCACCTGGTGTAGCTGATTACACTTGGGCAAAGTGGGAGTAAAACACTACCAAAACAGGTAGTAACATTTTATATCCACTCTACACTGGTGAGGGAGAGGAGAATCAGGCTCAATACGTGTAGGTTTATTGGGTAGCAGACTGCATTACAATAGCCTCTATTCCATGTTTATTAGCCATATCAAGTTCTGACAGTACTATAGAAATCCTAGGAACACTTTCTCTGACAGACTGAAAAGATACGTGTTATAAGCTAATTTTAATATCAATCATATGCAAATGATTACTGCTAGATATCCATCTATCAAACCTGAAATCTGAGAGGCAGTCCCTGAAATTTACAGCAATGGGAATGAGGAAAATGATTTGGAGAATATAAGGTCCAAAGAAATAGTCAATGAACCTCATTTTTAAAAGGTTTAGAATGCAGATATATGCCGCTATCTGGTAGCTAGTCTCTTCAGTCCCCACAAACTCCCTATACCTCTTCCAATATCCCACTAAATCCACTGAACACACTAGGTTTTCAGTCTCTGCTATCCTGGCTGCTGTTTTCAACCCTCTTTATGGAGAGAAGGCCAAATTCTACCATCTGTCACAGGCTCTGTTTTCTGTTTCTCCCAAACTGTCTCTTTCTATTTGAATTTTGCAAGTTATTAGGGTGACAATTTTATGCTTTAAGTGCATGTATTGCATTTGATATAACTAGAGTTATTTCTTGCCACTAACATACATGAGCTCTTCATTAGACATTAAAATGTACTTATGCTAATTAAATAGGCGAGAAAATGTAATCTTTTATACCTCGCTTGCTGATCATTTAAATTTAACCCATTCTAATCACATTCTTCTTCCCACTGTTCTGATCCTACAGTTTCTACACAGAATCTGTCAAGATTAGGACAAGATCAACCCATGTGTTAAGTACATCCAAGCAGGCTGCTTGCCTTTTTGCTTTTAGGGTAAAATCACCCATGGTATCTATTCAATGGGAAACGCTAATTGATACCACCTTCAATTTATTTTCTTTTAAATGCCAGTTGCAAAACTGTTCTTGCACCATTGTGTCCACATATTCTGGCTTTTCTGTTCATATGTCAAAGTATTGGTGTGCCTGTTTTAATCCACAGCTGATACAGATTCTGAGCTCTACATTTGTATGCACATATTGAGCCTGCTCTTCCCAATGCTCTCAATGGAAAATTCCCACCAGGGCCTTTTAGCTTGTTTTAGCTATATTTGGAAATTAAGCTGCGAATATTTAATATAGCCAGTGCTTGATGCCTTTAAAATTGAAGTAGGCATGAGGAAAGGGACAAAGAACTGGCCCTCATGGCCAAGTTGACTTAATAAATAATGTCGGTATGTCCTTTCTATTGACAAAACATTCAATAATTTCTACTAATCTAAACACTTTTGTTGTTCTCCCCCCCCTCTCCCCCCAAGATCAAAACATTCTTACCAGCTTCAGTGAAAGAATCATAGGACTTATTCTGCTTTCAGTTTCACATAAATAAAAATGGACCTCCACTGAAGCCAATGGGGTAGACTGGTCAACAATTGGTATAAGTGAGAGAAAATCAGTCCAAGGATAGTAAAAGATGATATGGTTTATATCTAATCTCATATTGATTTCATGCAGGAGTGGAAGAAATACTATGTGGTCATGTAATACAAGACTATCATTTTGCATGCGCTCAAGGAGGCAAATTAAAGTTGCACAGACAACCTTAATGCTGGCATTTCCTAACTTTTGAGAGCTTGAATTTCACCTTTAATAATGTTTTATTCATAAAACAACCCTACATTAAATATATATATATTTTATTAATAGCTTTCAAAATGTTGTCTTTTGATAGATTTAGGAAAAGGCAAAGCAAATATTTTGTTTGATGTAGTGTCAGATTTTGCCATGTGTGAAAAGTAATTTTTGTTCGGCAAAACAGTTGTTTGCAAAGGAGAAAAAATACTGGAGCTCATATTAGAGAGGGAAGCTTAGGGTAAACGGGATGGAGGTGTATAAGGGGAGAGAACTGTGATTTTCATTTGAATCTTTTACCACATGAGCAGTGCTCACTGTGCTGAAACTTCAGTTGGGTAAAGAGTTAACCTGGGTCTCATTAAAGAAATATGAAGAAAGTGCTCAAAAATGTGCTGATGTCTGCTGAAATTATTTTCCCCCAGTTTCTTTTTAAGTACTACTTGGCTAAAAATAGTTGTTTTCTCTTGTAGCTGAGTGAGGAGGGAGAAGAAAACTGGTCTCATCGTGCACATTTCTGTGTCCCATTCCTGCGCTTGGTTATAGGCTTTTAGCTGAACTATCAAACCATGCAATAGTTATCTTAACAGTGCAATTTTATTTTTACCTCCTGCCTATTATACTTATATGGTCCCCATTAGGATAATATCTGAATCCCTCACAATCTTTACTCTATTTATCTTCACAACACCCCTATGAGGTTGAGAAATATAATGTCAGTATTCCCTGGTACTGTTTGTTATATTTCTTTATGTCCCATTTCTGCAGACATTTATACACATGCTTACTACTCACATTAGTGAAAATCACACATCAACCGAAATAGTTGCTCAATCTTTGAGTGCAAGCTCTTCATAGCAGGATTCCTATAGCCCAAGTAGGGTCGGGATCCCGACAGGGGCCTTTGGACACATGAGTAAGTGAGCGCAAATTGCTGTACTCACCCTGGGAAGAGTTGAACAGAAAGTCATCAAAAACATTGCAGACATGTCTGACAAACCCAGAGAAGCAATTGTCTTTCATGGAGGAAACATTTGTTTTTAAAGATGCTTCTAAAAATGTATTTTTAAGCAGAAAACCTCCCACAGCTCATTGTTGGGGATATTCGACACCGAAGAACATAAGAACATAAGAACGGCCATACAGGTTCAGACCAAAGGTCCCTCTCCAGCCCAGTACCCTGTCTTCTGATAGTGGCCAATGCCAGGTGCCACACAGGGAATGAACAGAACAGATAATCATCAGGTGATCCATCCCCTGTCGCCCATTCCCAGCTTCTGGCAAACAGAAGCTAGGGACACCATCCCTGTCCTATATCTGAGTTAACTGAATTTTGAGCTACCCTTTGCAGTTCACCTTTAGAGTGGAATTCCACTGAAAACAATGGAACACCAGTTTTACAAGGAAGCATGGGATTTGGTAGCATGGGATGCATATATTTTTTAACTATGCCTTCTGTGTGTTTAGCCATAGAGGACATAGGAAGAAAGTGTTAAAACCCTTAAACTTCAAACCCTCTCCCAATCTGTCTTGTTTTTTTTTTTTTTTTAATTCTCTGTTTCTACCAAGTACATGTTCTTTTTAACGAATTTAAAATATTGATAGTCTTCTTATGATCACAGAGGGGAAAAAAAATCTGTTCTCAGTTATGCTTCAGTGGGAGCTGTGCATGTGTGGTTGAGAACAGGTTTTGGCCTAATGGCTAAAGAAACACTTTACACAGTATTCAGCAACATCACCAGACATCAGCCATGTGCAGTACATGAGAGCTGAAGCTACAGTTCAGTATAGGAGTTGCCTAAATGCATCCTGCTCACCTGATTCAGATGCTTTGGATGACCTAAGTGCTGCTATTGCCAAGTGCACACTCTTGGGGAAAGAACTCACTCTAGTTCATCATATGCTAAGCTGAGAATAATCGATTTTGGTGCCCCACTGATTAAATTACTGGTTCTGAAGGTCAATAAATGCTAATAGTTTCTCTATGGCACTAGGAGCTTTGAGCAGGAATTGACAGAGATATGGATTTGGAACAAGATCTGGTACTGCCTGACCAAGTACAAATATTGTAGGAGAGAGATACGAGAGAATTCATACAGAAATAGAGAGTGGTATTTCATCAGCATTGTCCTCAATAAATATTTCTGCAAGGAAAAAAACAGGAAGAGAAACATGTATGCCTGATGTTGACAAAAAGTCTGTTTGTACCTAATAGATTGGAGAAATTGTTCAAGAACTGTTCATTCTTATGGAAATATTGCCCTGTTTAATGTCGCCAAGGTAAGTTTCAGTTTGGGTAACTGTCTGTGTAAGTGCTGTTCACGTAAGTTACAGTAACTTAACTTTTTAAATAAAGCCAGACACCAGTGAGTGATATTGGCCACAATGCTACCTTCTGCTGCATGCAGTGTATAGAGTAAAGTGTGGCAGATAAAAAACAGATGGACAGAAGGGAGAGGGCATGGGCCTTCCTGTTTCTTGAAGTCATGGAGCCTTCATTGCTCCAATTGTGGGGTCAGGGCTTTTCATCTTTGGGGAGAAAGGACACTTCAAGGTGAAGTAGAGGGGTACATGCAAGTAACACCCACTCTCTGAAGCATGCTCCAGCTATTTATCAGAGGATTTCCACGTGGCCCTCTACTTAGTTGTTACAACTTCCTAATACAGTTGTAATTCCCTTTATATGTTTCATGCATTCTGTCCCCTTCAGAGGATGTGTGATGCAGGCATGCAGAAGAATGTCAGGGGCTAACCATTGCTGGCATGTGTTGTAAGGGAATCATGCTTCTAAGTGTGCCAGGAGGGTCATGCAAGTAGTTATAAGGGACAAACACCCTGGAGGTATGGCCAGGATCCACATGCTTGTCCTCTGCATTTGTTATGAATCTGTGGCATATCTCAGGTTTTCAGGCTGAGGCCCTAGTCTTTTCAAAGTTGAGGCAGTGGGGGGATGTATAATCAGGCTAGGGTGCCCAGATGTCCCGATTTTATAGGGACAGTCCTGATTTTGGGGTCTTTTTCTTATATAAGCTCCTATTACCCCCCACCCCTGTCCTGATTTTTCACACTTGCTGTCTGGTCACCCTAAATCAGGCACACGTTCTGTAAGTTTAAACTCACTTTATACTCTGTTGCACAGCTGTGGTTCCATTGACATTAGTGGGGTTTCACCTACATAACAAAGCAAAACTTGGCTGGATTTTTTTATATCCCTGGGGCTTGACTTGGATAACAATATGCGTCTCTAATGTTTGCAGATGCTTGTACCCACAGAACCTATGGCTTACTATTGAGTCCATCCACTTTCTGGAATTCTCTTCCTGAACTGATTTATTGCACCTCTATAGGTTAAGGCTACATTCTTCAGTCTGATCTGCAGCATGGACCTCATGTAGCTTAACTAAAGTGTTTTGGGCAATTTCCCTGGGAATCCATGTGTTACCAACAACTCCAAATACCACTTTAATTAAGATGGAACTGTTTCTCTTCTGCAATGAGGCTAACAGGCTCCCAACTGAATTGTCCAAAGAAAGCACCACTCAATTGGCTTTTTTCAGGTGATAAAGTTATTCCAGTCATTACACAAAATAGCTGATATGCAGAAGTCTCATCATAGATAAAGGCACTGGGGTATAGATGGAAATATGTGCTTTCACACACACACTTTTTTTTATGTACAACTTACCAAATGTAATATGTTAATCATGCAGTGATACCAATGTAAATAGCATATCTCAAGAACATTATGTAGAGGTACTCTTTAGAGGCCTCCAGCTCTTTTAAAATGTGACTATCTGCTACATATTTCCCGCTAATTCAAAGGAAGTTGAACGCATTTACTCAGACTATTTTACTCATTTACTCCCTGAAATTCGAGAAATTAAGAAGCAATGAGAATTAAAAAAAAAAAAAAGACTATGAGTTGACTAGTGCATAGAGATTAGAGTCATGATTCCATATAATCCCTGTCCCCTTTTCAATATGTTTCTCCCTCACTGTGGGAGCAAGTGGGTAGCAGCTATGCAAGGGAGAGTGTTTCTTTCTTTCTTTCACCCCTGTTGCATGGCCACATACAAGAAGAAATTAATCTAGCCCTGTGTAAGTAGGGGAAATATCAGAAGACCTTTAGAAGTTGCTGTGTCTGGGGACAATGGGAACAATTATAGCAGGTGACCTGATTCTGATTCCATGTCGACTGTAGAATACCACATGTCCATGGTCTATCATGAAGACCCTTATGGTGTATACCAAACTAAGTGAGATCAGAATCAGGCTCGGGAATAGCTGTATCATGTAAACCACTTCATATGAATGAATATAGGTCAATCATTAAAAGAACTAGCCAATAAAAAAAGCATTAAGTTGCCTAAACTTATTAAGACAATGAGATTGAACAAACAATGTACTGTGTTTTCATGGTGTATTACTGTTAATTTGGGAGATTTACTATTTATTGATTAGAGACAAATTATACAGTTTGGGGGAAGGGTTTTGATCTTTTTCTTTCATCCCTAGTACATAATCATTTTTCTATTTATTATTCATCATTCCTGTTTGTCAGTTCTCTGTAGAGGCCACATACCAGCTTCGTAACACTGATAGGATAGAGACCGGAGCAGAACATATACATCCCCTAAGGTCTTGAGTGGTGCCTTCTGAAAGGAAGCCACCCTATACATTTGTTATTATTCTTGACATTCAGGTAGTGACCAGTCTTCAGGATTGTGTAACATTTTATATTTCCTTCACCAACTGACGTCCCAGCCTGATTCTCCTCTCACATTGATGTAAATCAAAAGTAAATCAGTTGAGGTCAGTAGAGTTAAACTGGCGTAAATCAAATGTGAGAGGAAAATAAAGTCCTTTATATATAATGTTCTGTAGGTGGTTTCTATTCAGAAAGTCAGCCAAAGAGTTATATTTAGCAATGGCTAAAGAAATCTCAGAGATTTCATGTCATTTGTCAAACCAGCAGTAAACTCATCTGAGGAAAAGAAAAATCCTTCTTTTGAGAAATTTCTGAAAGCTGGTGTTAAATTTGCTTCCTTGTTTATGGCAAAAATCCTGTCCTCCTTACTCAGTCAAAACTCCCATTGAAGTTTTCACTGAATAAGGAGGACAGGATTTCACCATTAATACATCAAAAGCAATATTGTGCTACATCTCTTACCCTGCAATGTTATTGTAGCAGCGAAGAGATGGGTTGCTGTGCAGTGGTAACAAGAATGATATAGTCCTTGCAGCCAAAATGGCACCAGAAATAAACCAGAGACATTTTAAAATGATAAATTGAAGAGTAAGAAGGAAAGAAATGCATGTTCTATTTAGTGTTGAAGGTTTGGAAGGCTTTGAAAAAAGGAACAGCTGCCCACATTATGGTGGGTTGCTATTATATTGCTTGTTTTAAAAACCACACCAAAAAGTGATATATATCCATCAGCAAAAATGAAATGTCCTAATTTAGTCAACACTTTTTAAAGATGTTTTTTGTCAGGTTTAAGGGCAGACAATGAGCAAAGCTGAACTGAAAATCAGGGTAGGTGAGCATAGTAATATACTCTGGTAATTAGAAAGAAAATTATGTCGTACTGAGTAGTGGCATTGTTGGGAGGTCACAAACGTAAAATTTGTAATTACATATGTTGTAGCTAGAACATGAATAATCATGTGTACATTTTCATAAGACAGCTATCTGTTGGATGCTAGAGTTTACTGAGAAGGAACAGGACTGAATTATGAAACTAATTACACTACAGAGAAAAATATGTTTTCACTTAACAGTTGTAGTCTAAATGATTTACATTTGAAACAAATAACCAGTTGATGAAAGAAGACAAAAGTCATGTCCTTCAGTCCCTTCTTTTCCCCTTTTACACACTTTCTGTAGGCAAGCTCCACTATGTGTATGGCTTTGACTTCCAATCATTATGCTGATGACTCAAATAGACTTTTCCATTCTTGACCTGTCTTCCCTCCATCCAATCCTGCATGTCAGCCTCTTCTCCAACATCTCCTCCTGATGTCTTGTCATCAATTTAAATGCAACACAGTCAAAACTGATGGAATAGTTAGTTATTCCTCTAATTTCTTCCTCCTTTTCTTTCCTTCAAAACACTCTTCCCTCTCCAACCACACCCCCTTCTCTGGTGCTCTTGGAACATCCCAGTATCCTCCCTGTTGCTTCCTCTCCTCTGGCGTCCTTGACATCCACAGTGCTCTCACTCCACCCCAAACCACAAAAATTACAGCTGCCAGTATCGTCTTCCTAGTTCCATCTGACCACATCATCTTCTTTGGCATCCTCATAAGAACATAATTGCCATACTTGATCAGACCAAAGGAAACTGTCTTCCAACAGTGGCCAAGGCCAGATGTTTCAGAGGGAATGCACGAAGCAGGTAATCAAGTGATCCATCCCATCGCTCATTCCCAGCTTCTGACAAACAGAAGAAAGGGACACCAGCCCTGCCCATCCTGGCTAATAGCCATTGATGGACCTATCCTCCATGAATTTATCTAGCTCTTTTTTGAACCCTGTTATAGTCTTGGCCTTCACAACATCCCCTGGAAAAGAGTTCCACAGGTTAACTGTGCATTATGTGAAGAAATACTTCCTTTTGGTTGTTTTAAACCTTCTGCCTATTAAATCTATTTGGTGACTCCTAGTTCTTCTGTTATGAGAAGGAGTAAATAACACTTCATTATTTACTTTCTCCACACCAGTCATGATTTTATAGACCTCTATCGGATCTCCCCTTAATCATCTCTTTCAAAGATGAAAAGTCCCAGTCTTATTAATCTTTCCTCATATGGACCCTGTTCCACACTCCTAAAAAAAATTGTTGCCCTTTTCTGCACCTTCTTCAATTCCAATATATCATTCTTGAGATGGGGCAACCACATCTGCATGCAGTATTCAAGATGTGGGCATACCATGGATTTATATAGAGGCACTATGACATTTTCTGACTTACTATCCATCCCTGTCTTAATGATTCCCAACATTCTGTTCGCTTTTTTGACTGCTGCTGCATATTGAGTGGATGTTTTCAGAGAACTATCCACAATGACTCCAAGATCTCTTTCTTGAGTGGTAACAGCTAATTAAACCCCACCATTTTATATGTATAATTGGGATTATGTTTTCCAATGTGCATGACTTTGTATTTATCAGCACTGAATTTCATCTGCCATTTTGTTGTCCACTTACTCAATTTTGTGAGATCCCTTTGTAACTCTTTGCAGTCTGCTTTAGACTTAAGTATCTTGAGTAGCTTTGTATCATCTGCAAATTTTGCCACCTCACTATTTACTCGGTTTTGCAGATCATTCATGAACATGTCAAACAGCCCAGGTCCCAGTACACATCACTGGGGGATACCACTATTTACTTCTCTCCCCTTTGAAAACTGACCATTTATTCCTGTCCTTTGTTTCCTATCTTTTAACCAGTTACTAAGAGAGAGGACCTTCTCTCTTATCCCATGACAGCTTACTTTGCTTAAGAGCCTTTGGTGAGGGACCTTGTCAAAGGCTTTCTGAAAATGTAAATACACTGTATCCACTGGATTACTTTTGTCCACATATTTGTTGACTCCTCAAAGAACTCTAGTAGATTGGTGATTCTCTTTACAAAAAACATGTTGATTCTTCCCCAACAAATCATGTTCATCTATGTGTCTGATAATTCTCTTCTTTAAGACAGTTTCAACCAATATGCCCAGTACTGAAGTTAGGCTTACCAGCCTGTAATTGCCGGGATCACCTTTGGATTTTTTTTTTTAATTGGCATCACATTAGCTATCCTCCAGTCATCTGGTGAAGAAACAGATTTAAATGATAATATATTCCACAGTTAGGAGTTCTGCAACTTCACATTTGAGTTCCTTCAGAACTATTGGGTGAATACCATCTGGTCCTGGTGACTCATTACTGTTTAATTTATCAGTTTGTTCCAAAACAGCTTCTAATGACACCTCAGTCTGGGACAGTTCCTCAGATTTGTCATCTAAAAAGAATGGCTCAGGTTTGGGAATCTCCCTCATATCCTCAGCTGTGAAGACTGATGCAAAAAACTCATTCAGTTTCTCTGCAATGGCCTTATCTTCAATGAGTGCTCCTTTAATATCTTGATCGTCCAGTGACCTCACTGGCTGTTTAGTAGGCCTCCTGCTTCTGATGTAATGATTTTTTTTGCTGTTACTTTCTCAGTCTTTGGCTAGCTGTTCTTCAAATGCAGTCTTTGTCCTTGATCCTGTGAGACAACACAGGCTAACTTCTCACATTTATCCCACTGTCTGCAAAAGTGTATAAAGGTGCCTCAAGTTAAGTATGTGCAAAGGACTATACAGGATCTAGGACGTTACCATAATTTTACTTCTGTGCAGTTATTCTTCTGAGATTTCATTTATAAACTTTCTTTCTGAAAACTGTATAATGAATTATAAGTAAGGCTATGATTTAGTCATGGGTATTTTTAGTAAAAGTCATGGACAGGTCATAGGCAATAAACAAAAATTCACAGCCCGTGGCCTGTCCTTGACTTATACTATAAATACCCCTGACTAAATCTTGGGGCGGCTGCTGCTGAAGGTGCTGCTGCTGGAGGCGGGGTGCTGCTGGGGGGAGTACCCCAGGAGGCTACTCCTGGGGAAGGTGCCAGGGCCAGTGGCACCAGCTGTCGGGGGCCACTGGAGCAGCAGCTGCTCCGTCCACCCCGGGAACTGCCGCCAGAGCAGTGGCAACTGCGACCGCCCTAGGAATCACTGCTGGGAGCCACCAGAGCAGCAGCTGCTCCGGCCACCCTGGGGACCACCCAAGAAGCAGCTGGTGCGGCTGGCCTTGGGCCGCTTCTGCAGTGGCCGGTGTGGCTGACTGCGGGGCTGCCCAAGTGGCACTCCAGCAGCAGCCAGTGTGGTTGGCCCTGGGGCCACCTGAGCAGGGTTGAACCCCGAGCCAGCTGCTTGGGCAGCCTTGGGGTCAGCCACGCTAGTCACTGCAGAAGTCATGAAGATCACACAAAGTCACAGAATTTGTGTCCCTACTTTCAGTGTTTTACTTAATCAGTCTCTAGAGCTTTCTATCCATTGCTAGCAACTCCCATTATTCATAATAGGAGTCTTCTGGTTAAAATCTCCATGTAGACTGAAAGTTTCACCTTAAAATACTTCCACCTATGCAGGTTTGTAAGTTGAGAGTTATTGAATACTCTGGATCTTCCTAGTGAATCATAATTTAGAAGCATCATGCCATAGTACTTTGTTCTGTCCCACTGTGAAAATTGAGTGCTCAAAACCTTCAAGTTGTCTGGTGTTTTACCTGTGTGGAGACTCTTTAATGGTCGCATATTAAGCTTCAGAAAAACAGATAGATTAATTAATTCAATACCCACTGAAAACATTTTATAATTGCACCTGTGAGGCACATGAGTGTTTTTATCTAGCTATTATCTTTTGTTTCTGTTTTATAAATGTAGCCTGTTAAATAACCCAAGATGAAATGGGATTTATATTATGATAGTAAAGTATGTACAGAAATAGAACACTGCTATGAAATGTGTGTGTGGGTTGGCAGGTGGCATGGGTCTCAAGTAGCCCACGTAGCCAAGATTTAAGGCTGGCCCTCTAATATAACAACCAAGTACGTTCCCACAAGCCACAAGCATTCACAGTACAATCAAGAGGAAATGTGATCATGAAGGCTAAGTTGTCACTACATTTCTGTGCCCTGTACACAGTTGACCCAAGGTGCAATTAAATACATTTGTTATACATCTCAGTACTTTAAGAAACAGCTTTATTGATGTCTAAGCAGTTTAAAAAAAAATCGCTTTAGAAGGCCTGAAAAGGGGAAAGTTAACAAGAGGGCTACAAAGTGACACAGCAAGTATGATGTGGTATGCTCACCAAGCGTTAAAGTGGTAAGATTCTGTAAGGTTAAAAATCGGTTTGATTCCCTTTAAGTCCCTCTCTTTCAACAGCCTTTTGTTTGTGAGGTATTTCCAAGGTTGACTCAAGGAGCTTTTTTCTTTAGCAGCTTAAAATTTCAAGCAAAGAGCTCAGAGGATATAAAAATTTCAGGAACAGGCCAGTCAGTTCAGTACATCTGTCCTTTTAAAAGTCTACATTTTAGCCAAAATATGGCAATTCTACAGTTATGTCTTTCAAACGAGGGATTCATGAACCCTGAAAAGTTGTAGACCCTCTATCCAAATTATAGAACTTTATAAAATAAACAAGCCAATGTGTTGTAAAATATGGCTTGCCAAAGAAAATAATTATGAATACATTAGGGGGCATAAATATTGCAGATGAAAAACTATATTTGTGACAACGGCTTATAAAACACAAGTGTAATAGGGCATGATCCTGCCCTCATAGTGGAGAGAGTCAACTCATTTCAATCTCTTTAAGGCATCAACCCTACAAAGAATGTATCTATCAGTCTTGTATGCTAAAATGTGAAAACCATCCAAATCATTTGTCCTAGAAATGGGGTAACTTCAATGGGAGAAAACATCTTTAAAACATTATTCTCAGGGGAAAATTAATCACCAAACCTATCGCTTGAGTTCTCATTTAAGAATAAACAGTTTATTATTAATTATTATTATTCAGTGGTTTCTGAGCTCATTTCATGCTTTCTCCACATTACACCCTCACTGTGTGTGGAATATGCTGTTGGTTTAAATTGGGAAAATTAGGAGTATTTTAGAAAGCATGTAAGATAATGTGCTGATTAACCATGGAGGCCTGGTCTAGACTAGGTATGTTAGAACAGTGTTTTTCAAACCCTGGGTTGCAACCCACTACTGGTCGTGGCATGTAAGACAGCGGGTCAAGGCAGCTCTGGTTAACACTGCCAACTGGGCCATTAAAAGTCCCATCGGTGGTGCTGCCCAGCTAAGGCAGGCTAGTGCCTACCTTTTCCAACACCATGCTATGCCCCGGAAGCAGCCAGCAACGGGTCCAGCTTCTAGGCAGAGGGGCCACGGGGCTCCATGCACTGCCCCCGCCCCAAACACTGGCTCCGCGCTCCCATTGGCTGGCAACCAGCCATTCTGAAATGTTTTTGTTTCCAAAAAGGGAACTACAGAAAAATGAGGAAGCTAGTTAAAATGGGAATTAAAGGGAACACAGTAACAGTAGTGAAATACATGCAAGCCGCATGGAAACTATTTTAAAACCACAGTAGAGGCTCACACTAAATGTATACCCCAAATAAATACTAAAAAAAGATAAAATAAAATAAAATAAAAAAAAGTAAGAGGACCAAAAAAATGCCACCATGTCTAAACAGCAGAGTAAAACAATTGGTAACAAGGCAAAAAGGCATCCTTTAAATATTGGAAGTCAAATCCTATTGAGGAAAACAGATAGGAACAAACTCTGGTGGGTTGAGTATAAAAGTATAATAAGGCAGGCCAAAAAAAAATTGAAGAAAAACGAGCAAAATACAAAAATTAACAGCATTTTTTTTAAAACTACCTCAGAAGCAGGAAGCCTGCCAAACAATTAGTTGGGCCACTGGAAGATCAAGGTGCTACAGGAGCACTTAAGGAAGACAAGGCCTCTGTGAAGAAGCTAAATGAATTCTTTGCATCAGTCTTCACCCCACAGGATCTGAGGGAGATTCCTACATTGGAGCCATTCTTTTTAGGTGATATATCTGAGGTACTGTCCCTGATTAAGATGTCAACAAAGTTGGTTTGGGAACAAATTGGTAAATTAAGCAGTAATACGTCACCAGCATCAAATGGTATTCACCCAAGGGTTCTGAAGGATCTCTGATATGACACTGTAGAACTACTAACTGTTGTATGTAATCTATCACTTTAATTAGCCTTTGTACTAGATGCCTGGGGAATAGCTAATATAATGTTGACTTCTTTAAAAAGGTACCAGAGATGATCCTGGCATGTACAGGTTGCTAAACCTAACTTGTCTACCAGGCAAACTGGTTTAAACTATAGTAAAGAACAGAAATATCAGACACAGAGATGGACATGACATGTGGGGGAAGAATTAAAGCAGCTTTTGTAAAGGGAAATAATGCTTCACAAATCTATTAGAATTCTTTGAGGTGACAAAAACCATGTGGACCAGGGTGATCCAGTGGATACAGTGCACTTGGACTTTCAGAATGCCTTTGAATAAGCAAAATTGGCAGTCACCAGATAAGAGGGAAGGTCCTCTCATGGATCAGTAACTGGTTAAAAGACAGGAAACAAAAGGTAGGAATAAATGGTCAGTTTTCACAGTGGAGAAAGGCATGGTGCCCCGAGGAACTGTGCTGGCATCTGTGCTGTTCAATATGTTCATAAATAATCTGGGAAAGGAGGTGAGCAGTGAGGCGGCAAAATCTATAGATAATACAAAATTACTCAAGATAATTAAGTCCAAAGCTGACTGAACAGTTACAAAGGGATCTCACAAAACTGGGTGACCAAACAAGAAAATGGCAGATCAAATTCAATAATGATAATTGCAAAGTAATGTACATTGGAAAACATAATCCCAGCTATTCATACCAACTAATGGGGTCTAAATTAGCAGTTACCACTCAAAGATCTTGGAACCATGATGGATGGTTCTCTGAAAACAACTGCTGAATGTGAAGCAGCTGTCAAAATAGCTAAAAGAGCGTTAGTAACCATAAGGAAAGGGATACATAATAAAATAGAAAATATCATAATGCCACCTCCTGTATAACAGAGGCCATAGAACTTCAGCAAAATAATTCTTAAAGCATATATTTTAGGGGGAAAAATCTAATCTTTATTCAAAAATAGTCAGTGATAGACAATCCACCACAACCCTTGGTAAATTGTTTCAAAGTTTAATTACTCTCACCATTAAAAATGTACACATTATTTCTGCTCCGAATTTGTCTAGCTTCAGATTCCAGCTATTGATTATACCTCTCTCTGCATTATTAAATATTTGCTCCCCCATATAGCTACTTATAGACTAATCAAGTCACCCCTTAACCTTTTCTTTGTTAAACTAAACACATTAAGTTCCTTGAGTTTCTACAGCATTTTTTCTAATCCCTTCATCATTCTCTTGGTTCTCTGAACCCTCTCCAATTTACAACATCCTTCTTGAATTGGGGACACCAGGATTGGACACAGTATTCCAGCGGTTGTTGTACCAGTGCCAAATACAGAGGTAAAATACTGTCAACTGCTACTCAAGATTCTCCTGTTTATGCATTTCAGGATCACATTTTTTTTTTTGGCCACAGCATCACACTGCAAGCTCATGTTCAGATGATTGTCCACCATGACCCTCAAATTGTTTTAGCATCACTGCATCACCATCATGTAAGTGTGGCCTACATTTTTTGTCCCCAGATATATGTTTGTGAGTGTGCATTTAAAGACTGCACAAGGAATAATTGATTGGTGTTGCATTCAATTTAATTGTGATGCCTGCAGGACATTCAAGCTACACTTGCACTGTGCTTGGAAAGCCAGGTAGAATACCCATCTGTTATGCTTGTGGTAGCCTGCCTTTGAATGCTGCAGCAGTCAGCCAAACTCTGACACTTAAAATTAACTCTCAATTTGTGTCTTTAGAGCTTTCCAAGTTCCAGATAGGTCTGGTGGTTGTGTCTGAATTTACACTTTAACAATGCCCCGTCATGTTCTGAGGTGCAATTCAGACCAGTGTAGAGTTGTGTCACCTCTTACCCTGTAATGCCTTAAAAGCTTTGCTACTGCAGCTCTGTGCCTGGGATTCTCACAGTCAGCAACAAGTATGCACACTTTGTCTGTGTATTGAGTAGCCTGGCTCCAACATTTTGGATCCAGGAGCCTGCATGCAATACCACAGACTTCCACTGGTCTCCATCAGCCTTGGTTAACAACTGATAAGGTGATTATCGAACAGTTCAGTTCAAACACAGCACTGAAATGGTTGAGATTAAAAAAAGAAAACAAGGTAATTTAATTCCAAAGCAATAGGTTTTAGGTGAGTACAAATATAAGGATTAAAGTCAGAAATGATTACAACAGAAATAAAGATAATTTTTTTTCATTAGAAAGCATTTTACAAGCTACACTTGGTTCAAGGTAAAATCCTCTCCACGTGTTTCCATCAAGATGGTTGACTGAACTCCTGGGTCAGGATCTATCCCCCTCAAAATCAAAGGGCTGGTGCCTTAGTCTTCTTCAGTGAAAGATAGTTAACTAGGGATTCTGTATCCTTCTCTTTTACAGTCCATTGAATCTTTGAAATGGATACTTCTGAAGAACACCTTCAGATAAAAGACCATTCCCAGTTGTGAAGAAGGCAACATGGAGTCTGTCTTGAAGGGAGTGTTCTGCTGCTTCTTCTGCCACTGGGTCTGTCTGCTCAAATGCAAATTATATTTTAGTTCCTTCCCCCTCCAGTGCAATTGAATGAACATTAGACATGTTATTGTCAATCTCCTGCCCACCATGATAGTAAAAAGTTTGCCTTTACCCCTTATTAGCTTGACGGGTCTGTATATGTCTTAGGTAAATACATTCTGATTTTCTTCCAAAGTACCATGGAAGTAACTCTTAGGTGGTGAAACCACATTCCTTTCACGTCAGTGGGGTAACTTCTACGTGGCCGGCAAACACAATTTAAGAATTGTAATTTCAGTTTATATCCATACATTCGTATCAGTTGTTTGCACTTACATTAGGCAATGGTATTACTAATTACTGAGTTATGACCTTTTCTTTGATATCTTGTATGACAATTAGAGACATCTCATAACATGAAAGAACTGAGGTCACCTGAACTGATTAAACCAGCTGAAATTAATTACCAAGTATCATGGTGTCCCTTGCCCTCTACTGTGGAGCTGTTCTTAATATCCACCCCCAACCCCCCAAAAGATTTCTTTAGTGGGGTGGGAACAGTATAAATTGGATTTCTGCTCATTAAGGGCCAGATTCTGTCATTCATACGCTGAGTAGTACCTTACTCCACAAGTAGGCCCAAGGGAATTAATGGGACTACTCTCTGTGTAAAGGTGGCAGAGTTAGGCTCTCAACTAGCAGTTCTCTTCAATCCTCTGAGACAGATAACCTGAAATACACATGCAGTACAGTTGTTTTGTGCATGCACCCACACCCAGGGTCCCCACCATTTAAGTGATGGGGCATTTTCCATCCCTAGAGCCTCTGCATTTTAAATTATTTCCTTTATTAGTAGCAATGTAACTTAGATATCATTGCCTTTTGTTTTGATATGATAATGTGGTCTCCACAGACTTGCATTGACATCATCTCATTTTGTCTTGATTTCATAACCATACCCTTGGCATCTCCACAGTCTGACTTACTAAAGTTTTGACATTGTAATGTGGTCTGCCGTAGACTTGCATTGACATCTTCTGGGGATTTGTGTGATGGCACTAGACCGCAAAGAAGCAAATGGTGAAATAGCAACACCACAGAAATGTATCTGCCTTTCATGCACAGGAGTTATTTAACTATCTTAAATACCACTACGTTTTAAAAAAGCTTTTTATTTTTAAATTCTATAAAGTTTAGTCTGTTTTAAGAATGATCTACTTAACATTTCCAAGCCCTGTTTACGGATTTATGTTTATAGATTACAAAAAATCTAGAGCAGACTATGTTTTTGTCATGACAGAGTTAAAAAGTGTCTTAATATTGATAAAAATCATGTTTAAAAAAAGAGTTTGCAATCAAACTGTCAGTTTTCCCAATATGATTTGAACAGGGTGAGTGTTGCCTCATGATTAATGCATAGAATTGGAAGTCAAGACTCCTTCGTTTTATTCCTCATTCTGCCACTTGCTTACTATGTGAATTTAGAACAGACACTTCACTTATGTTCATTTTACCCACCTGTAAATTGGTTATACTAAAACTCCCCTGCTTCACAGCAGTGTTTTGAGAATTATTAAATAAATGTTTATAATGCTTTTTTCAGTCAGATCAAAGTCACTATAGGATGAAACAAATGATATAAAACCCAGAAATTCAGGACAAGCTACTGAAAAAAAAATCTCAGTGCTGCCTGCAATGCTATATAATTCAGTACATTTGCAATTAACTATTGTTGTTGTTACAGGTAACAAATGTTGATGTACTGATATGCAAAATTACTCATGACTGAGTGCTGGAGCAAAATTACTTGCTAAGGATTATTTCATTTAATCAGCTGATTTCTTCCAAAATGTGGTGGGAAGTGAAATGTTGTAGGACTCACTTTTTACTGTTGTAGGACTCACTTTATTTATTTGTGGTATACAGGGGAATTTACAGGCACCTATTTAATAGGAGCAGACTTGGCCATCCCTTGTAGATTTAGGGACTTGCTCTACAAAGTTCCATTGATTTCAGTGGTAGTTTGTAGATTTTGTAGAATGTTTACTCAGGATCCCTGATTTTCTGTTCAATTCTTTGTTTATATGCTACCCAGTGAAGGATCAGGGACATACTGAGCAATGCACTGTGAAGGCAAAACAATAAATAAGTTAGCTCCTGCCTCACAAAGAGCTTACAGTGTAAGTATCAGAAAGCATGCAACAGGTGACTGAAACAGAAAATGGCTTATGGGGTAGGAAGTAATAATAAAATTAATAGAGGTAAATAAAAAAAGCAGGACTCTTAGCTCGCCCTTTGCCTAACCAATGCTGGAAGGGAGTGATTTGTAGGCATCATAGCAGAAGTGGGCATTAAGGAGGGATTAAAAAGAAGATAAAGTGGCAGCTTTACAAATTTTGTTAGGGAGTTTATCCTCCCAAGCATAGGGGCAGCATAGGAGAAAGTCTGAAGATGCTCAAGGAAGAAAAGACAAGGTGGGGATCAAAGCTGGCATCATTGGAAGTGCAATAGTCAATGGATTGGTAAACTACTAAATTTCAGAATGGGGAGGGCTAAATAATGAGGAGTCTTAAAGGCATTAAACAAGGAGCTTTTGGTTGATGCATCAGGAAAGGAGGGACACAAAGGGAGTTGATGTGCTCAGCATTTACAAGCCAGGAAGATGCAGTGCTTTGAATGGACATGATTGTAGCAACATGACCGGCATCAAGGCCAAAGAGGAAAAGGTTGCAGAAGTCAAGACACAAGGTGGTGAGGGCCTGAATAAGAGCCAGGGCAGTCTGGACAACAAGAGACGGTTGAATTTTTAAAATGTAAAAAACAGAAGCAGCAAGATTTGGACACAGCTTGGACATGTGGATCAAGGGAGAGAAACAAGTCAAAGAAGGTGCCCAGATGTGAGACATGGGTGATTAGAAGATTTCATATAGTTCAGCATTACTGAGAGCTGCACAAAAAATGGCTATTTGACCTTTTCAGATGTCTATTTATGCTGTATGTTTCAAAATTAGATTGCCTCCTGTCTGCCTAGCCTCTTGTGGTGTTTTGTGGTGCTTCATTTGGACATATCCATAAATATATACCAGATTTGTGTTACTGAAAGAGGTGTTCAAAGTAATTCCTTTTCTGAAGTCTGAAAGAGCTGATCTAGCTGAGTTAGTTTATTCTGCTGCTATCTAGCTTGGTGTCATGGGAGAACCAAGAAGTGAAATACAGGATATCAGAAATGTTTGCTAAATAAGACAGCAAAATATTGACAAATTCTCCAACCGGGTAGGGGTCTATTTTTGAACAGAAGCACCCTCCCCACACACCTCCCTTCTCCCCTCCACCCCACAGAACTTAATACTTCATCAGTTAAATGATTTTGGTTGCTACATAAATCTGGGTATACTACTGTTAATATAATAGCACACTGAGGGCCCAACCAAGGTTCTAGCCATATGCATTATACTCTAAACAGACAAGACAAGCTAAGCATGGGATAAAGGAAATATCCCCGTTTTTCTGATGGGGAACTGAGGTAGATAGTGATTAAGTGACTTGCCCAAAAGTGTGCAGCCAAGGGAGAACTGAACTGAATCCAAATCTCCCAAGTACCAGTCTTGGTCCTTAAGAACAAGACCATCCTTTAAGCCCTGTGATATGCCTTGATTTATGCTGAAATAGCAAATTACATCATGGGAGACTTAACTGGGCATGCTCAGAGTCCTCCTAGTGTTTCCATATTTCTATGATCTGTTGCTTGTTGTCTGATAAATGCAGACCAGCAGAGTCTTTTACTACTATGGTTCTCTCCTTGTTTGCACTATACCTGAGGAACATGCAGATTTAAAATCTGTTTACATTGAATCTTCAAAATTTTTTTACATATATCTTGTAGCTAATAATTGTAGTTTATTATAGTTTAGTTTATTACCACAATGGTGTAATACAACGTTACTAAATTAACTTTAAATAAAATAAAAGGCTGCAGTCTGCTTGTGGACCTGATGCAATGTCATTGAAGTAATTAATTTTAACAAGAATTAAATGCAGGGGAATTTTTTTCAGAAGAACTTAGGAGCTCAAGTCCCCCTTTCAAAAAGGACTAAAACACATAGGAGCCTCGGTTCCAGTGCAAGTCAATGGGATTTAAGTTCCTAGATCTTAGGTGCTTTTGAAAATGTTATTCTGGATCCTCAAAGCTCAAGTGTCATCTCATTTACTATTGGTTCAAATGTGTGTTGGTTTTAACTAGTAGCTATTTAGAGCTTCTGAGATCATACCTACTTTGTATTTCCCTCTCTTAGTGAAATATGAGAAACCTTTTGAATCGCCTGCAGCTGTAGGCATCCACAGACAAGAGGAGAAAATACCGGACGTAAGAGGGGGAAAAAAGGGTCAACTTCATTCGTTCCTTTGGAAACAGGAATTGCTTCGTGACATCAAAATTATGAGACTCAGACAGCCTCTTTGAGTTTCAGAGGAGATGGAAATACATCTGACAGACAAATGGTAACTTATTTAAGTTTTATGAAACTACTGAAGTTGAATTTAATTAGCACTCTTGATGTCAAAATATGTAGGGTATTTTTCAGAGTTAGCAGAATCTCAGATTTTGGTCCTGTCTACACTAGGAAAATTGATGATGCTTTCAACCAGGTTAGCTAATTAACTCTGAGTTACAGTTCCTCCAAGGGCTACATGTGAGATGGTGCAGACATATGCCATGTCTTATTCAGGTCCTGATATAAAAGTATAATCAAGTCATTTAATTGTACTTTAAGAAATGAAGTTTTAGCTTCATTTGGCTTTTACATAAAAATGACCAATATCCAGCTGAGCCAATCAAAACCAGGTGACTCTAGGACACAACAACTGTTTAATCATCATAGCAGTGTGAAAATTGTAGATAATCAGGAGGTGAAGATCTGATTACTATGAGTTTTCCTCCTGCTGCAGATAACTGCAGACATAACAGAGTGAAATTTAGAAATGGCTGTCCAATCTGAAACCAAGAGCCATAGCCTGCTGTGCCTTCCATACAGCAAAAGGCCTTGGATAATTTCTATCTAATATAACCTTGCTAGAGGAACCACAGGAATCTTTTAGCTGCAGTTTGCAATATCCACACATATTGGTAGAAAATATAAGTGGAAATGGTCACAAGAAATATACTAACCATATTCAGGCTTTGTAAGTAGTTGGATGGGAGACCAAGGAAAAATCCAGGGGCTGATAGAAATGGTATTGCTTATTCAGTAGAAAGAAAAGGAGTACTTGTGGCATCTTAGAGACCAACAAATTTATTTGAGCATAAGCTTTCGTGAGCTACAGCTCACTTCATTGGATGCATTCAGTGGACAATACAGTGGGGAGATTTATATACATAGAGAACATGAAACAATGGGTGTTACCATACACACTGTAACGAGAGTGATCACTTAAGATGAGCTATTACCAGCAGGAGAGCGAGGCGGGGGGGGGGACCTTTTGTAGTGATAATCAAGGTGGGCCATTTCCAGCATTTCCAGTTGACAAGAATGTCTGAGGAACAGTATGGGGGTGGTGGTGGGGAAATAAACATGGGGAAATAGTTTTACTTTGTGTAATGACCTATCCACTCCCAGTCTCTATTCAAGCCTAAGTTAATTGTATCCAGTTTGCAAATTAATTCCAATTCAGCAGTGTCTTGTTGGAGTCTGTTTTTGAAGTTTTTTTGTTGGAGAATTGCAACTTTTAGGTCTGTAATCGAGTGACCAGAGAGATTGAAGTGTTCTCCGACTGGTTTTTGAGTGTTATAATTCTTGACATCTGATTTGTGTCCATTTATTCTTTTACGTAGAGAATGTCCAGTTTGACCAATGTACATGGCAGAGGGGCATTGTTGGCACATGATGGCAAATATCAAACTGGTACATGTGCAGGTGAACGAGCCTTTGATAGTGTGGCTGATGTGATTAGGCCCTATGATGGTATCCCCTGAATAGATATGTGGACACAGTTGGCACCGGGCTTTGTTGCAAGGATAGGTTCCTGGGTTAGCGGTTCTGTTGTGTGGTGTGTGGTTGCTGGTGAGTATTTGTTTCAGGTTGGGGGGCTGTCTGTAGGCAAGGACTGGCTTGTCTCCCAAGATCTGTGAGAGTGATGGGTGGTCCTTCAGGAAAGGTTGTAGATCCTTGATTATGCATTGGAGAGGTTTTAGTTAGGGGCTGAAGGTGATGGCTAGTGGCGTTCTGTTATTTTCTTTGTTGGGCTTGTCCTGTAGTAGGTGACAAAGTGAAACGATTTCCCCATGTTTATCGCCCCCCCCACACACATCCCCTACTGTTCCTCAGACGTTCTTGTCAACTGCTGGAAATGGCCCACCTTGATTATCACTACAAAAGATCATCCCCCTCCCCGCTCTCCTGCTGGTAATAGCTCATCTTAAGTGATCACTCTCATTACAGTGTGTACGGTAACACCCATTGTTTCATGTTCTCTATGTGTATAAATCTCTCCACTGTATTTTCCACTGAATGCATCCAATGAAGTGAGCTGTAGCTCACGAAAGCTTATGCTCAAATAAATTTGTTAGTCTCTAAGGTGCCACAAATACTCCTTTTCTTTTTGCGAATACAGACTAACACGGCTGCTACTCTGAAACTTATTCAGTAGGTGATTGCTTTTGAATCAGCACTTCAGCATGCTCTTAGTAAACACTGAGCTGTGGACGTTGCTGTCTTTTAGCTGAGACATATGTTCTGACCACTTGTGGTAATTAAAGATCCTCTGATACTTGTCACTTGTCCAGGCCAAATTCCAATTCTGGCAGTTACATGGAGCCTACTAAACATTCCCTCCTTAGTTTTAATAAAATATAGCATTCTTCACTTCCTGCTCCCAAGTTTTATGTGTTGTTGTTATTTGTTGTCATACAACTGTACTGTTTTCCTGTAGAGGTGGCTGCATTTGGGGTGTATGTGAAGTGTTCCATCCACATTGAGACCCTCTGGATGAAGAATCATGTAAATATATTTCAGATTTCTTCTCCGATTTATACAGTGTTGCACTTTTCAGCCAAATGGAGCAAATCACATCTGACCACTAATTCATCCCCCTGGGTCTTACATACATCAACCTGGGCAGCTTCAAACAAGTAAGCTTTTTATGCTCATTCTTCCCTTCCCATAAAAATAAGTCATTCCTTATCCCCTCTCCTTTCTACTGCTAGCTAACCTTATCCTCCCACTTATATCTTTCTTTCCCAACCATCTCCACACCATCCTTCAGACTACTGCAGGAATGGACTTTGTGTACTGGAATACTCAAACATACAGGTCCACTGAAATTTTATCATAATCAAAACAGTATTACTTGGAAGATAAAATCTGAACACTGATAGATCATAATATGGAGCAGATCACAAATGTCCTCAAACCCTGCCCCAAGAGCTTGACCTTGGATACAGCTCTCTTCTGGACCCACTTCTTTTTCATTATCCCTACAAGTAATTAGTCAACTAATTAGGAATATGCTGCAGGCAATCAGATATATTTGATGGACATTTATATATTGATATTGTTTTGTTTACAAACATATATTGCATATAAAATTATAATTATTTTGGTTATATTTCTCTTTCCAACCATTTGTATGTCAATCATTGTCTTAGGCCTCCATCCTTCAAGGTGCCAGATGCCTGAACCAGCATGGAATCTCACTGACATCAGAGAGGTTCTGCATGGTTGCAGGGGTCCATCTGGGAAAAATAGGTTACATGGCTCAGACTGCAGATTGCAAGCATGTTTGTGCAGTGTTAGCACAATGGGACTGACTGAGATATCTGAGCACTACCAGAATTGAAATAATAAAAAAAATCAGCAAAAGTACCAAGACAGGTAATATACAGTTTGGGTCCATTTAAGTTTTTCCATACATAGAAGTATCATGATTTTCAGTTCAAATTCTCACAGCCCTGCCAGGCTACAAAATGGGACCTCCATCCCTTTGGGAAGGGGAGACTGAGATTCCACCTGAAGTCCCACATGCATTGCCCTGGAGGGACCTAGGGTAAGTCTGTACCATTGCAACATTAGATATGCCAAAGTTACTGTTGGTCATCTGAACAGCTTTTTTACGGCTGCCTCTGAGCTCTGCATAGCTGAACTCAGCGTATCTCTGGCATCTGTCCTTACAGGTGCATGGATAGCAAACAGTAATATGTGTATATATATACACACACACACATACACATGTATACACACACCTATATATACACACACACATATTAACTGTTTATATATATATATATATATATATATATAAATTCTCAAATATATGCCTAAAATAGCTTTTTCACTAATGAATAATGCAGCCAATCCCAAACCCATGCTGATAATGTTTTTTATATCACACAACTATAAAATCACTTTCCCTATCACTGTGGCAAAAGAGCTACATTACATAATATAGATGAACAAAGGAAGTGGAGTGGCTATCACATGGACAATGTAAGACCACCCAATCTGGAATTGGGGAGGACAGCAGAATTAACACACACAGCCCATAAAAAAAATACCAGGATTCTTTTAATTTCTTTCTAAAACATCTGTAAGTGTCCAGATTTGGGGATTTTTACATTTTACCACAATTACAATGTCATTGCTCCTAAAAATATGTTGCAGAAATTGTTTAGTACCGATTGAAAGAGTGGGACTACTATGACTTGCTGAATTACTCGCACTACTTTCTAAAACATCATAAAAGTATTGACTCTGCCCAACCGTGCTTAACTGATAAGCTGTCAGAGGATCAACACTTTGTAGTGGTTTAAATTGAGATCACTGAACAGTTTTAAAATTAAACTGGGAGATAAACATATTCAGTTAAAAATGTCCATTCAAAGATTTCTTCCCCAAGTGATTTTTTTTTTCAAAAAAATAAAAATTTCATTAGAAAAGGGAAAGGAGGACTTGTGGCACCTTAGAGACTAACAAATTTATTTGAGCATAAACTTTCATGAGCTACAGCTCAGTTCATTGGATGCATTCATTGCATCTGATGAAGTGAGCTGTAGCTCATGAAAGCTTATGCTCAAATAAATTTGTTAGCCTCCAAGGTGCCACAAGTACTCCTTTTCTTTTTGCGAATACAGACTAACATGGCTGCTACTCTGAAACCATTAGAAAATGGGTTAGTTAGTTATTTTAAAATAAGACACTAGAGCCTTTCAGATCATCTAGACTTTCAGTTTCCAGTGAAACTGCTGAGTTTCAGATTCAGAATGAGCTGAGAGCCTGGTGAGCTTTGGAAGTGAACACAGGTACAAGTTTTACATGGCAGGCTCACCAAGCTTAAAGAAAGCAGCAGGTTTTAATTCTGATAGCTGAAAGTTTTTAGTGAAAACTTAATTTATTATCCTTGTTTTTACTAATATTCTTTTTTTATATAATGCTCCATGGCAGATTATGCTCACATGTTCAACAAAGGATACATGAAAAGCATCTTTTAAGAAAAAAAAGCAAACACTAAGGCAACCACAAGATGATCCAGGAAACAAAATACCTAAAACAGGTGCAGAGTTGAAAAAACTAGAATCCACAACTACCTCTCACATGAATGTACACAATAAATAACACAATCCTAAAGACAATAATTTTAAAAACACCAAACACCACTGAGATGCAAAGAAAAAAATGCCTCATGTATATCTATATAAAAGTTAAGAGAATGCCAAAATTACAATGCTCTACTTCCCATCCTCAAGCACATTTAGTGCAGCTGCTCAGATACTTTAATACACCAATTTTATTTTACTACAGAAGAACATAGGGTGACACCTAGGCCCCCATTTTTCTCTTTGTAAATATTTTTAGGGAGCCAAATAATGTTGTATCCAGATAAACTCAGTGGTTCAGTGGTTAGGATGCTAGCCTAGAAACCAGGGCACGTGGATTCAATTCCCTGCTTCACCACAGACCTCCTATGTGATCTTGGACAAGTCACTTAGTTTCTGTGCCTCAGCTTACTATCTGTAACACCTCACAGGAGTGTTGCAAACTAATGCATTAAAAATTGTAGGCACTCAGATATTTTGGTAATGGGGACCAATACGTACTTAAGAGACACAGAATCTATATAAATCCGATTCTGTATTATTTCTTGCTGTAAATAGCAAGAGGGAGCAAATTCACTGGAAAACATGCAGCCAATACAGAGAAAGCCCTGGAGCAGCCATACTGCCACATTTTGCAATACCTGTAGACAAACTCTTGTTTGCAAGGATAGTTCCAAATGAAGTGTATTGGAATAATATGAAGTGTATTGGAATAATATAGCCTGGACATCATGAAACCAATTGACATTTCAGAGCTGCTAAGGGGAAAATGAGTCCAGTTCCCCTCTAAATAACATGAACAGTATTGGAGATAGATACAAGCTATCTCATATTAAGTGTTAGTTATATCTCACTGTAACAAGAAGTGTGGACTAGCAGTTTGCGCTTGGTGCAAGGATCTTCTGGAATTCCAATCTTGGCTTTGAAACAGACAGTCATTTATCTTCTGTCTGAAGTTCCTGTGCAATAAAGTGTAATAATGGTATCTGAGTTTTTGACAGGGCTACACTACTCAAGCAGTCCCATTGATCTTACTGGGACTACACATGTAAGGCCCCCTCAGGTTTGCAGGATAAATCTCCCTTAGTGCAGGCTGAAGAACAAGTTGAGATTTTCATTCAAATTTCATTCTTTTATTTTCATATAGGAAGGATGGGCTCCACCTAAACCAAAGTGGATTCAGACTGCTGGCACTTAACATTAAAAAGGTTGCAGAGCAGTTTTTAAACTAAGAGATGGGGGAAAGCCGATTGCTGCAGAGGCGCACGTGGATCGGACAGAGACTTCTCTTAGAGGAGAGTCTATAGATAGAGATTCTCTAGGTTTTAGTCAGGAGGAGAGGATGGAAGAGGATAAAGTATGGGCCAGATCAGACGAGAAACATTCACATAAAGAATCTGACACATCAGAAAAGGGCAGACAAATAAACAGTGACAAGTTTTTAAAGTGCTTGTACACAAATGCTAGAAGACTAAATAATAAGATGAGTGAACTAGAGTGCCTCGTGTTAAAGGAGGATATTGATATAATAGGTGTCATAAATATAAAGGGAAGGGTAAACCCCTTTGAAATCCCTCCTGGCCAGGGGAAAGCTCCTCTCACCTGTAAAGGGTTAAGAAGCTAAAGGTAACCTCGCTGGCACCTGACCAAAATGACCAATGAGGAGACAAGATACTTTCAAAAGCTGGGAGGAGGGAGAGAAACAAAGGGTCTGTGTCTGTATGCTGCGCTGGCCGGGGACAGAACAGGAATGGAGTCTTAGAACTTTTAGTAAGTAATCTAGCTAGGTATGTGTTAGATTATGATTTCTTTAAATGGCTGAGAAAAGAATTGTGCTGAATAGAATAACTATTTCTGTCTGTGTATCTTTTTTGTAACCTAAGGTTTTGCCTAGAGGGGTTCTCTATGTTTTTGAATCTAATTACCCTGTAAGATATATACCATCCTGATTTTACAGGGGGGATTTCTTTATTTCTATTTACTTCTATTTTTTATTAAAAGTCTTCTTGTAAAACACTGAATGCTTTTTCATTGTTCTCAGATCCAAGGGTTTGGGTTTGTGGTCACCTATGCAAATTGGTGAGGCTTTTTATCCAACATTTCCCAGGAAAGGGGGGGTGCAAGTGTTGGGAGGATTGTTCATTGTTCTTAAGATCCAAGGGTCTGGGTCTGTAGTCACCTAGACAAATTGGTGAGGCTTTTTACCAAACCTTGTCCAGGAAGTGGGGTGCAAGGTTTTGGGAAGTATTTTGGGGGGAAGGACGCGTCCAAACAGCTCTTCCCCAGTAACCAGTATTAGTTTGGTGGTGGTAGCGGACATTCCAAGGATAACGGGGGTAATATTTTGTACCTTGGGGAAGTTTTGACCTAAGCTGGTAAAGATAAGCTTAGGAGGTTTTTCATGCAGGTCCCCACATCTGTACCCTAGAGTTCAGAGTGGGGGAGGAACCTTGACATGGTGGCACAGTGGTGGGATTAACCTGAAATCATTTTGAGATCCAGTTGAGATTTTTTGAACTAGAAATACAGATTTTAAAAAGGAATGTTTAGGAAGTCCAGAAGGCAGCTTTGAAACTGAAAGCAGCTTGGTTTCTCTCTGCTTTGTGGCCAAGCAGAGACAAAAGGGGATTATCTTGTGAATTGCAGGTTTTCTTTGCCTGGAGGCAGGGTACTTAACTCCTGCAGGGAAATTCACAGTCTTCCAACCCAGAGGTTTTTTTTTTTTTCTTTTCTTCCTAAAAGTAAATAGGGGGTGTGTGCTCTACCCATTTGCCTGGAGACAAAAGTGGCAGGGTTTTTTTTTAGGATTTTGATTTTTTTTTTGTTTTACAAGGAGCACAGGTTTGAAAAGAAATTTTTTTTTTCTTTGGGCTGGGTAAGCAGGTTTCCAAGTAGTTGGAGGTTTTTTGCTTTAATTTGGGCCCAGAGCAGAGACAAGGGAATTGTCTTTTTCTGTAGGCTGACAATCACTATCAGAGAATAGGTATTCTATTCCAGCACAGCAAAATTTTACAGCCAAGTTTTGTTTGTTTATTTCTAAACCTCGGGTGTAAAGTTAGTTAAAAACAGAGAGGTTAGAATGGCCAAATCCTCAGCTCGACTACAGCTGGAATTAGCCAAATTTCAGGCTGAGGAAAAACAAAGGGAACATGAAAGACAGATAGAACTCATGCGGCTGAAGGAGGAGGAGAAGGAAAAAGAGAGGAAGCATGTGGAGGAGATGGAGAGGATAAAGGCCCAGCAGAATATACCAACAAACCCTAGCAATCCTTCTCCAGGTACCACTTCCCATCCCAGAAAGTTCCCCACCTACAAGGCAGGTGATGATACTGAGGCCTTCTTAGAAAACTTCGAAAGGGCCTGCCTTGGGTACAACATCTCTACTGACCAATACATGGTAGAGCTGAGGCCGCAGCTCAGTGGACCCTTAGCTGAGGTGGCAGCTGAAATGCCTAAAGAACACATGAACAAGTATGAACTGTTTAAATCCAAGGCGAGAGTCAGAATGGGGATAACACCCGAGCAGTCTCGTCGGAGGTTCAGAGCCCTAAGGTGGAAACCAGACATGTCATTTACCCGACATGCCTACCACATTGTAAAACATTGGGATGCCTGGATATCAGGAGCAAGTGTTGAATCTCCAGTAAATTTTCCCTTCCTAATGCAAATGGAACAATTCTTAGAGGGTGTTCCTGAGGAAATAGAAAGATACATCCTAGATGGGAAACCCAAAACTGTAATTGAGGCAGGAGAGATTGGAGCCAGATGGGTGGAGGTGGCAGAGAAGAAGAAAACTGGTCGCAGTTGGAGCGGAGACCAGAAGGGACCACCCCAGACCACACCCTATTACCGGGGGCCGCCCAAAGCCCCACCTACCTCCCAAAGAACCCTCCAGACCCCTTATCGTCCCACCACCCCGTTCTCCAGCAACCCTCCTCACCCCAGTGACCCGTCAGCTGGACGATGTTTTAAGTGTAACGAGCTGGGGCATGTAAAGGCCAACTGCCCCAAGAACCCCAACAGATTACAGTTCATTGCACCGGAATCACACCAGAGGTCCACAGACCCAGATACCTCCCAGATACCCTTGGAGCGGAGGGAAACTGTGAGTGTGGGTGGGAAGAAGGTCACCGCGTGGAGGGACACCGGAGCACAAGTGTCAGCTATCCATGCTTCCTTAGTGGACCCCAATTTAATCAACCCAGAGATCCAAGTGACGATTCAACCCTTCAAGTCCAACTCTTTCAATTTGCCTACAGCCAAGTTGCCTGTCCAGTACAAGGGCTGGTCAGGAATGTGGACTTTTGCAGTCTATGATGATTATCCCATCCCCATGCTGTTGGGGGAAGACTTGGCCAATCATGTGAAGCAGGCCAAGAGGGTGGGAATGGTCACCCGCAACCAGGCTAAACAAGCCGTGAGGCCTAGCTCTGTTCCGGAAACTTCTATCAGGACCCAGTCAGAGGTGATGGACCTGGACCCCAGGCCAATGTCTGCAACAGCAGTAGTGGATCCAGTCCCAGAGACCCAGACGGAACCAGTCCCAGAACCGGAACCAGCCGAACAACCAACACCAGACCCCGTGTCAGCACTGAATCCAGTACTTGCAACCTCAACACCAGAGGGCTCCACCGAACCTGAACTGGCAGCAGCCGATAACCCTACACAAGAGGCTCAGCCGGAGCCTGAATCCCAACATAGTGCACCAGCGGAGAGCGGTTCACAGTCAACAGAAACAGCTCCATCCCCTATATCGCTTCCAGAGGGACCAAGCCTAGGTCCACAATCCCATGAGGAACTGATGTCTCCAGCATCAAGGGAACAGTTCCAGACCGAACAGGAAGCAGATGAAAGCCTCCAGAGAGCTTGGACGGCGGCACGGAGCAACCCACCGCCTCTCAGCTCTTCTAATCGATCCAGAGAATTAAAGGTTTGTCAGTTTACAGCCCAGGGAGGAGACGACGCTGAGTGGCCTGAAGGTGTCTACTACGAAGGGAAATGTGCTGGTGGTGTGGAAGAGGTGAACCTCTCCATGACCCTTGGGCGTATGCAGCGACAGCAGATCCAGGAGCTGTGCACTAGCTACGCGCCAACGTTCTCAGCCACCCCAGGACTGACTGAACGGGCATACCACTCCATTGACACAGGTAATGCTCACCCAATTAGGGTCCACCCTTACCGGGTGTCTCCTCAAGCTAAAACTGCTATAGAACGGGAGATCCAGGATATGTTACAGATGGGTGTAATCCGCCCCTCTGAAAGTGCATGGGCATCTCCAGTGGTTCTAGTTCCCAAACCAGATGGGGAAATACGTTGTTGCGTGGACTACCGTAAGCTAAATGCTGTAACTCGCCCAGACAACTATCCAATGCCACGCACTGATGAACTATTAGAGAAACTGGGACGGGCCCAGTTCATCTCTACCTTGGACTTAACCAAGGGGTACTGGCAGGTACCGCTAGATGAATCTGCCAAGGAAAGGTCAGCCTTCATCACACATCTCGGGCTGTATGAATTTAATGTACTCCCTTTCGGGCTGCGAAATGCACCCGCCACTTTCCAAAGACTTGTAGATGGTCTCCTAGCGGGATTAGGAGAATATGCAGTCGCCTACCTTGACGATGTGGCCATATTTTCGGATTCCTGGGCAGACCACCTGGAACATCTACAAAAAGTCCTTGAGCGCATAAGGGAGGCAGGACTAACTGTTAAGGCTAAGAAGTGTCAAATAGGCCTAAACAGAGTGACTTACCTTGGACACCAGGTGGGTCAAGGAACTATCAGCCCCCTACAGGCCAAAGTGGATGCTATCCAAAAGTGGCCTGTCCCAAAGTCAAAGAAACAGGTTCAATCCTTCTTAGGCTTGGCCGGTTATTACAGACGATTTGTACCGCACTACAGCCAAATCGCTGCCCCACTGACAGACCTAACCAAAAAGAAACAGCCAAATGCTGTTCAGTGGACCGGAAAGTGTCAAAAGGCCTTTAACAAGCTTAAAGCGACACTCATGTCTGACCCTGTACTAAGGGCCCCAGACTTTGACAAACCGTTCCTAGTAACCACAGATGCATCCGAGCGTGGTGTGGGAGCAGTTTTAATGCAGAAAGGACCTGATCAAGAATTCCACCCTGTAGTGTTTCTCAGCAAAAAACTGTCTGAGAGGGAAAGCAACTGGTCAGTCACTGAAAAAGAATGTTACGCCATTGTCTACGCTCTGGAAAAGCTACGCCCATATGTTTGGGGACGGCGTTTCCACCTGCAAACCGACCATGCTGCACTAAAGTGGCTTCACACCGTCAAAGAAACTAACAAAAAACTTCTTCGGTGGAGTTTAGCTCTCCAAGATTTTGATTTCGACATCCAACACATCTCAGGAGCTTCTAACAAAGTGGCTGATGCACTCTCCCGTGAAAGTTTCCCAGAATCAACTGGTTAAAATCGTCCTTGAGATGTGGAAAATATTGTTAGTCTTTATGTACTTGGTAGTATATTTAGAGATGCATGTGTCTTATTAACTCTGTTTTCCTAGAGCTCCAGGAAGAAATCCCAGCCAGTGTTTCACCCTAGCTGAGATTTGGGGGGCGTGTCATAAATATAAAGGGAAGGGTAAACCCCTTTGAAATCCCTCCTGGCCAGGGGAAAGCTCCTCTCACCTGTAAAGGGTTAAGAAGCTAAAGGTAACCTCGCTGGCACCTGACCAAAATGACCAATGAGGAGACAAGATACTTTCAAAAGCTGGGAGGAGGGAGAGAAACAAAGGGTCTGTGTCTGTATGCTGCGCTGGCCGGGGACAGAACAGGAATGGAGTCTTAGAACTTTTAGTAAGTAATCTAGCTAGGTATGTGTTAGATTATGACTTCTTTAAATGGCTGAGAAAAGAATTGTGCTGAATAGAATAACTATTTCTGTCTGTGTATCTTTTTTGTAACCTAAGGTTTTGCCTAGAGGGGTTCTCTATGTTTTTGAATCTAATTACCCTGTAAGATATATACCATCCTGATTTTACAGGGGGGATTTCTTTATTTCTATTTACTTCTATTTTTTATTAAAAGTCTTCTTGTAAAACACTGAATGCTTTTTCATTGTTCTCAGATCCAAGGGTTTGGGTTTGTGGTCACCTATGCAAATTGGTGAGGCTTTTTATCCAACATTTCCCAGGAAAGGGGGGGTGCAAGTGTTGGGAGGATTGTTCATTGTTCTTAAGATCCAAGGGTCTGGGTCTGTAGTCACCTAGACAAATTGGTGAGGCTTTTTACCAAACCTTGTCCAGGAAGTGGGGTGCAAGGTTTTGGGAAGTATTTTGGGGGGAAGGACGCGTCCAAACAGCTCTTCCCCAGTAACCAGTATTAGTTTGGTGGTGGTAGCGGACATTCCAAGGATAACGGGGGTAATATTTTGTACCTTGGGGAAGTTTTGACCTAAGCTGGTAAAGATAAGCTTAGGAGGTTTTTCATGCAGGTCCCCACATCTGTACCCTAGAGTTCAAAGTGGGGGAGGAACCTTGACAATAGGTATCACGGAAAACTGGTGGAGTGAGGACAATCAATGGAACACAATCATTCCGGGGTACAAAATATATCGGAAGGACAGAAAAGGTTATGGGGGGAGTGGCACTATATGTGAAAGAAAATGTAGAATCAAGTGAAGTAAAAATCTTAAATGAATCCACATGTTCCATAGAATCTATATGGATAGTAATTCTGTGCTCTAATAAGAATATAACAGTAGGGATCTATTATCGACCACCTGACCAGGACAGTGATAGTGACGATGAAATGCTAAGGGAGATTAGAGAGGCTATCAAAATAAAGAACTCAATAATAGTGGGGGATTTCAATTATCCCCATATTGACTGGGTACATGTCACCTCAGGATGAAATGCAGAGACAAAATTTCTCAATACTTTAAATGACTGCTTCTTGGAGCAGCTGGAATAGGAACCCACAAGGGGAGAGGCAACTCTCGATCTAGTCCTGAGTGGAACGCAGGATCTGGTCCAAGAGGTAACTATAACAGGACCGCTTGGAAATAGTGACCATAATGTAATAGCATTTAACATGCCTGTGGTGGGAAGAACACCTCAACAGCCCAACACTGTGGCATTTAATTTCAGAAAGGGGAATTATGCAAAAATGAGGAGGTTAGTTAAACAGAGATTAAAAGGTACAATGACTAGAGTGAAATCCCTGTAAGCTGCATGGACACTTTTCAAAGACACCATAATAGAGGCTCAATTTAAATGTCTACCCCAAACTAAAAACACAGTAAAAGAACTCAGAAAGAGCCACCGTGGCTTAACAACCATGTAAAAGAAACAGTGAGAGATAAAAAGGCATCTTTTAAGAAGTGGAAGTCAAATCCTAGTGAGGTAAATAGAAAGGAGCAAAAACACTGCCAAATTAAATGTAAAAAATGACAAAAAGGAGTTTGAAGAACCGCTAGCCAAAAACTCAAAAGGTAATAACAAAATGGTTTTTAGGTACATCAGAAGCTGGAAGCCTTCTAAACAACCAGTGGGGCCCCTGGACGATCAAGATACAAAAGGAGCACTTAAAGACGATAAAGTCATCACAGAGAAATTGATTCTTTGCTTCAGTCTTCACAGCTGAGGCTGTTAGAGAGATTCCCAAACTTGAACTGTCTTTTGTAGGTGACAAATCTGAGGAATTGTCACAGATTGAAGTGTCACTAGAGGAGGTTTTGGAATTAATTGAGAAACTAAACAGTAACAAGTCACTGGGTTCCCGATGGCATTCATCCAAGAGTTCTGAAAGAACTCAAATGTGAAACTGTGGACTATTAACTATGGTTTGTAACCTGTCCTTTAAATCAGCTACTGTACCCAATGACTGGAAGATAGCTAACGTAACACCAATATTTAAGAATGGCTCTAGAGTTGATCCTGGCAATTACAGACCGATAAGTCTAACGTCAGTACCAGGCAAATTAGTTGAAACAATAGTAAAGAATAAAATTATCAGACACATAGAAGAACATAAATTGTTGCACAAAAGTCAACATGGTTTCTGTAAAGGGAGATCGTGTCTTATGAATCTATTTGAGTTCCTTGAGGGGGGTCAACAAACATGTGGACAAGGGGGATCCATTAGACATAGTGTACTTAGATTTCCAGAAAACCTTTGACAAGGTCCCTCACCAAAGGCTCTTACATAAATTAAGTTGTCATGGGATAAGAGGGAAGACCCTTTCATGGATTGAGAATTGGTTAAAAGACAGGGAACAAAGGGTAGGAATAAATGGTAAATTTTCAGAATGGAGAGGAGTAAATACTGGTGTTCCCCAAGGGTCAGTCCTAGGACCAATCCTATTCAACTTATTCATAAATGATCTTGAGACAGGGGTAAACAGTGAGGTGGCAAAGTTTGCAGATGATACTAAACTGCACAAGATACTTAAGACCAAAGCAGACTGTGAAGAACTTCAAAAATATCTCACAAAACTAAGTGATTGGGCAACAAAATGGCAAAAGAAATGTAATATGGATATATGTAAAGTAATGCACATTGGAAAAAATAACCCCAACTATAAATACAATACAATGGGGGCTAATTTAGCTACAACTAATCAGGAGAAAGATCTTGGAGTCATCTTGGATAGTTCTCTGAAGATGACTATGCAGTGTGCAGCGGCAGTCAAAAAAGCAAACGGGATGTTAGGAATCATTAAAAAAGGGATAGAGAATAAAACAGCAATTAATGGGTAGCAGATTTAAAACAAATAAAAAGAAGTTCTTTTTCACTCAGCACACAGTCAACCTGTGGAACTCCTTGCCTGAGGAGGTTGTGAAGGCTAGGACTATAACAGGGTTTAAAAGAGAACTGGGTAAATTCATGGAGGTTAAGACCATTAATGGCTATTAGCCAGGATGGGTAAGGAATGGTGTCCCTAGCCTTTGTTTGTCAGAGGGTGGAGATAGATGGCAGGAGAGAGATCACTTGATCATTACCTGTTAGGTTCATTCCCTCTGGGGCACCTGGCATAGGCCACTGTCGGTAGACAGGATACTGGGCTGGATGAACCTTTGGTCTGACCAGTATGGCCATTCTTATGTTCTTATCAACATTTGTTGATGCCACTCTACTGTAGATGTGAAAAATGGGATGAAATTTGCACAAACATTCTGAGCTTTTTTGCACAAAATCAAAATTTCAATTAAATATTTTATCAAATATTGTAATTTTGATATGTTTCAACCAGCTCCCAATATTTGAAAAGTGCTAAATATTATAAAAATCTATAGTAATGGACAGCCAGAATGACAAACAGAAAGTTAAGGGGTGACTTGATCTACAATAATCTACATGTGGAAAAACTATTTAAAAGTGGTCTCTTCAATCTAGCAGAGAAAGGTATAACACTATCCAATGGCTGGAAATTTAAAGTAGACAAATTCTGACAGAAAATAAGGCATAAATGTTTGACATGGTGGGTAATTAACCACTGGAACAATTTATTAAGAGTCATGGTGGATTCACCATCACTGACAATTTTTAAATCAAGGCTGGATGTTCTTCTAAGAGATATGCACTCGGAATCATTTTGGGGAAGTTCTATGGCCTGTGTTATATAGGAGGTCAGATTAGATAATCACAACTGTACCTTTAGGCCCTGGAATTTATTAATTAGATGGGGGTCAGAGCACATGCTGACAATGATGAAGGGCATGGAAAAACTCTCTTAGGAGAAGAATGGGATTGTTTACTTTAAAAAGGAGACAAATAAGAGGGGCATGAGAAAAGTATATAAAATGAATAGTACAGAGAAGGTGGATTGGAAGAAAAGTAGTTCCCAGTCTCAGAAAAAAAGAACAAGAGAACATTCAATTAAATGAAAAGATGTAAATGTTGGAACTGGTAAAAGGAGATACTTTTGCATAGAGTGCGTAATTAGACTCCAAACTTGCTAGAACTGGAATTCACAGAGGCCAAGAACTTAGCAAGGTACAAAAGGAACTGGATATTTATATAGATAACAATAGCCAGAAGTTGTCTAAGTAACAATAGAAATTTTGGAAGGAAAATTAAACCTCCGGCTTCAGGACTTAAACTGATCTCAGAGACCAGGAAGACCACACAGTGGCAGGGGCAGAGTATGCCACATTTGCCTACTGATTGGTTTTTACACCTTCCTCTGAAGCCGTGGTCAAAGACAGGATACTAGACTAGATGGACTTTTGATCTGATCCAGTCTGGCAATTCCTATGTTCCTATTATCTACAGCCTTCAAAGCACTTTACAAGGGTGGGTTAATGATACCTATGTGTCATAAATATAAAGGGAAGAGTAAACCCCTTTAAAATCCCTCCTGGCCAGAGGAAAAATCCTCTCACCTGTAAAGGGTTAAGAAGCTAAAGGCAACCTCGCTGGCACCTGACCAAAATGACCAATGAGGAGACAAGATACTTTTAAAAGCTGGGAGGAGGGAGAGAAACAAAGGGTCTATGTCTGTCTATATGCTGCTTTTGCTGGGGATAGAACAGGAATGGAGTCTTAGAACTTTTAGTAAGTAATCTAGCTAGGTATGCATTAGATTATGATTTCTTTAAATGGCTGAGAAAAGAACTGTGCTGAATAGAATGACTATTTCTGTCTGTGTGTCTTTTTTGTAACTTAAGGTTTTGCCTAGAGAGATTCTCTCTGTTTTGAATCTAATTACCCTGTAACGTATCTACCATCCTGATTTTACAGAGGTGATTCCTTTACTTCTATTTACTTCTATTTCTATTTAAAGTCTTCTTGTAAGAAAACTGAATGGTTTTTCATTGTTCTCAGATCCAAAGGTTTGGGTCTGTAGTCACCTATGCAAATTGGTGAGGATTTTTACCAAACCTTTCCCAGGAAGTGGGGTGCAAGGGTTGGGAGGATTTTGGGGGGAAAGACGTGTCCAAACTACGTTTCCCAGTAAACCCAGTTAGAGTTTGGTGGTGACAGTGGATATTCCAAAGACAAAGGATAAAATTAATTTGTACCTTGGGGAAGTTTTAACCTAAGCTGGTAAAAGTAAGCTTAGGAGGTTTTCATGCAGGTCCCCACATCTGTACCCTAGAGTGCAGAGTGTGGGAGGAACCTTGACACTATGTTATTTAGTTTCCCCACATGATGATGATGAAAGTGAAACTCAGAGGGAACACATCAATTGCAGAAATGTGAATAAAACTTCAGGGGCTTTCCAGCTGCCAGTCTGATGAACTACGCACTAGATGCTGTTACTTCCCGGTTTGTTACATTTAATGGAATTATTTCATATAAAATGTTTGGTTAACTTAAAATTTTTGGCCTCCTCTGCACTTAGATTTCTTTTGGAAACAGAAGTATTACAAAAAGAAAAGGAGTACTTGTGGCACCTTAGAGACTAACCAATTTATTTGAGCATGAGCTTTCGTGAGCTACAGCTCACTTCATCGGATGCATACCGTGGAAACTGCAGCAGACTTTATATACACACAGAGATCATGAAACAATACCTCCTCCCACCCCACTGTCCTGCTTGTTTTTTCCTAACCCCCCCCCCCCCAGATGTTCTGGTTTAACTTGGATTTAAACTTGGAGAGTGGTCAGTTTGGATGAGCTATTACCAGCAGGAGAGTGAGTTTGTGTGTGTATGGGGGTGGGGGTGTGTGAGAACCTGGATTTGTGCTGGAAATGGCCCACCTTGATTATCATGCACATTGTAGGGAGAATGGTCACTTTGGATGAGCTATTACCAGCAGGATAGTGAGTTTGTGTGTGTGGTTTTTGGGAGGGGGGTGAGAGAACCTGGATTTGTGCAGGAAATGGCCCAACTTGATTATCATGCACATTGTGTAAAGAGTTGTCACTTTGGATGGGCTATCACCAGCAGGAGAGTGAATTTGTGTGGGGGGGGTGGAGGGTGAGAAAACCTGGATTTGTGCTGGAAATGGCCCAACCTGATGATCACTTTAGGAAAGCTATTACCAGCAGGACAGTGGGGTGGGAGGAGGTATTGTTTCATATTCTCTGTGTGTATATAAAGTCTGCTGCAGTTTCCACGGTATGCATCCGATGAAGTGAGCTGTAGCTCACGAAAGCTCATGCTCAAATAAATTGGTTCGTCTCTAAGGTGCCACAAGTACTCCTTTTCTTTTTGCGAATACAGACTAACACGGCTGTTACTCTGAAAGAAGTATTACAATACCACAAGAGACTGTTTTGCTATCTTTCTTCACACATGAAATAAGAAAGTCCCAGAAATAATGACGAGAGCTATATTTCACAGCATGATTCTCAGATCAAAAAGTTTTAGGTAAACTATGGGTATTTTTAAAAATATAAGCTCTGTTGCAAGATGCCATGAAAAAGCAGTCGGGGTCATGCATTAATAATTTCTATTTAAAGACCTCAGAAGCCATGTATAAGATCTCAATGTCTCTAATAGCCAAAATGGTGTGGGAGGAATAGATTTGTCACATTGTTGCATTCGTCATAAGAGTTAGGCACTGATTTTACAACACTGTGGTAACAAACAGCTATGTTTTGTTTTGACATGGGCATCATCAGTAATGATGGCTTTCTGATACAGTCCATGAGGGTCAGGTTGTGAGCAGGGTTGGCTCTGGAGTTCAAGAGGGAAAAAAACAGCTAAATACATTGATTATCTAATATGACACTTCTTTGTAAATAAATCATGTTAATTTACATAGTGCTATGTATTCACCCGGCAAATTAACCAATGTTTAAAGACCATACATTTCTTCCATTCAAACTTGATGCTTAAATACACAGCTGAATAAAGAATTTTTGTGTTACTGCCTCACAGTTGTATTCTGATTGCAAGACCCAATGTTAGACTCTTGATACATATTGTTAGATTCCTTACCATTGACTAGCTCCTTATATGTTTGTTATTTATAGTTGTTTAGTTACTAATGACCAAAGGGTGAATATGTATCTTCTGTTGCTGGAAAGGAGAAAGAGGGGTTACTGCTTGTTGTTGTAGCCATTCACCCAAGGAGTGGCTCAAATTTCCTTTCACTGGCTTGCTACTTCGAATGGCTTGTACCCTCTCCTCACTTGCATCCTGGGTTCATTTCTGATGCGTAGTGTCTCCACCCAAGGTGACTCCTTACTGTGTCCAAGACTCAAGTAATGCTGCCCTTGGAAAAATGAATAATGCTACTATTGGGCAAGGAGTAGCAAAAATCAGTACACAAGAAAATGAATTATATTAACACACTCCAACAAAAAAATTACTTATCCCAAAATAATGATATAACAAAAAGGGGACATTACTGAGTAGGATGAAAATAGGATGTGGGGAAGGAAAGAGTTATGGGTAACTAACAAGTACCAACATTAACAAAAACAGATTCCCTACCTCCCAACACTCACATCTCTTCCCAACCCCCAACTCCCTCCCTGGCACCTTCCTGAGATCAAGGCTGTGAATGTTGGCCAATTAAAATAAAAAGGGTCTCCTTACAATGTCTTCACCCATGAATGTGGCAGCCTCCTTTCCAGGCTCCCCCGTCTGTAGTCCTGTGACGGTTTCAACTGGAGAGGAGGAGTTAATCAGAGACACCCTGAGCTGTTCTGCAACTCCCTCACCTCCCAAGCTAAAAAAAAAAAATCCTGAAACTAAAACTGGACTATTTGTCTGCATCAGGCTGGCCCTTCCCTGAGCAGCCCTGATGCATCACTGACACAGCAAATTGCTTGTCCAAATCACCTCATGCAGATGCCTCCTTATTGACCTCAGGAGCAGTCTTTAGTCAATGTTGTCCCTACTCTGGACTCCAAACATGCTGAGAAATGGTGTCAAAGGGCTCTGGCAGCCATTACTGTTGTAGTCCATAGGGTAGGCCTCACTAGAGGCTCTGCTGGCTAACTCTAAGGGTAAGTCTACACTACAGAATAAGGTCGAATTTATAGAAGTCGTTTTTTTAGAAATCGGTTTTATATATTCGAGTGTGTGTGTCCCCACAGAAAATGCTCTAAGTGCATTAAGTGCATTAACTCGGCGGAGTGCTTCCACAGTACCAAAACTAGAGTCGACTTCTGGAGCATTGCACTGTGGATAGCTATCCCACAGTTCCCGCAGTCTCCGCTGCCCATTGGAATTCTGGGTTGAGATCTCTATGTCTGATGGAGCTAAAACATTGTCGCGGGTGGTTCTGGGTACATATCGTCAGGCCCCCCTTCCCTCCCTCCCTCCGTGAAAGCAAGGGCAGACAATCGTTTTGCGCCTTTTTTCCTGAGTTACCTGTGCAGACGCGCCATACCAAGGCAAGCATGGAGCCCGCTCAGGTAACCGTCACCATATGTCTCCTGGGTGCTGGCAGACACGGTACGGCATTGCTACACAGTAGCAGCAATCCATTGCCTTCTGGCAGCAGACGGTACAGTACGACTGGTAGCCGTCCTCGTCATGTCCGAGGTGCTCCTGGCCATGTCGGCTGGGAGCGCCTGGGCAGACATGGGTGCAGGGACTAAATTTGGAGTGACTTGACCAGGTCATTCTCTTTAGTCCTGCAGACAGTTCTATTGAACTGTCTTATGGTGAGCAGGCAGGCAATACGGATTGCTAGCAGTCCTATTGCATCATCTTCTGCCGGGCAGGCAAGAGATGAGGATGGCTAGCAGTGCTACTGCATCATCTTCTGCTGAGCAGCCATGAGATGTGGATGGCATGCAGTCCTTCTGCACTGTCTGCTGCCAGCCAAAGATGTAAAAGATAGATGGAGTGGATCAAAACAAGAAATAGACCAGATTTGTTTTGTATTCATTTGCCTCCTCCCCTGTCTAGGGGACTCATTCCTCTAGGTCACACTGCAGTCACTCATAGAGAAGGTGCAGCGAGGTAAATCTAGCCATGTATCAATCAGAGGCCAGGCTAACCTCCTTGTTCCAATAAGAACAATAACTTAGGTGCACCATTTCTTATTGGAACCCTCCGTGAAGTCCTGCCTGAAATACTCCTTGATGTGAAGCCACCCACTTTGTTGATTTTAGCTCCCTGAAGCCAACCCTGTAAGCTGTGTCATCAGTCGCCTCTCCCTCCGTCAGAGCAACGGCAGACAATCGTTCCGCGCCTTTTTTCTGTGCGGACGCCATACCAAGGCAAGCATGGAGGCCGCTCAGCTCACTTTGGCAATTAGGAGCACATTAAACACCACACACATTATCCAGCAGTATATGCAGCACCAGAACCTGGCAAAGCGATACCGGGAGAGGAGGTGACGTCAGCGCGGTCACGTGAGTGATCAGGACATGGACACAGATTTCTCTGAAAGCATGGGCCCTGCCAATGCATGCATCATGGTGCTAATGGGGCAGGTTCATGCTGTGGAATGCCAATTCTGGGCTCGGGAAACAAGCACAGACTGGTGGGACCGCATAACGTTGCAGGTCTGGGACGATTCCCAGTGGCTGCGAAACTTTCGCATGCGTAAGGGCACTTTCATGGAACTTTGTGACTTGCTTTCCCCTGCCCTGAGGCGCATGAATACCAATATGAGAGCAGCCCTCACAGTTGAGAAGCGAGTGGCAATAGCCCTGTAGAAGCTTGCAACGCCAGACAGCTACCGGTCAGTTGGGAATCAATTTGGAGTGGGCAAATCTACTGTTGGGGCTGCTGTGATGCAAGTAGCCCATGCAATCAAAGATCTGCTGATATCAAGGGTAGTGACCCTGGGAAATGTGCAGGTCATAGTGGATGGCTTTGCTGCAATGGGATTCCCTAACTGTGGTGGGGCCATAGACGGAACCCATATCCCTATCTTGGCACCGGAGAACCAAGCTGCCGAGTACATAAACCGCAAGGGGTACTTTTCAATAGTGCTGCAAGCTCTGGTGGATCACAAGGGACGTTTCATCAACATCAACGTGGGATGGCCGGGAAAGGTACATGACGCTCGCATCTTCAGGATCTCTGGTCTGTTTCAAAAGCTGCAGGAAGGGACTTTATTCCCAGACCAGAAAATAACTGTTGGGGATGTTGAAATGCCTGTATGTATTCTTGGGGACCCAGCCTACCCCTTAATGCCATGGCTCATGAAGCTGTACACAGGCAGCCTGGACAGTAGTCAGGAGCTGTTCAACTACAGGCTGAGCAAGTGCAGAATGGTGGTAGAATGTGCATTTGGATGTATAAAGGCGCGCTGGCGCAGTTTACTGACTCGCTTAGACCTCAGCGAAATCAATATTCCCACTGTTATTACTGCTTGCTGTGTGCTCCACAATATCTGTGAGAGTAAGGGGGAGACGTTTATGGTGGGGTGGGAGGTTGAGGCAAATCGCCTGGCTGCTGGTTACGCGCAACCAGACACCAGGGCGGTTAGAAGAGCACAGGAGGGCGCTGTACGCATCAGAGAAGCTTTGAAAACCAGTTTCATGACTGGCCAGGCTACAGTGTGAAAGTTCTGTTTGTTTCTCCTTGATGAAACCCCCCGTGCCTTGGTTCACTTTACTTCCCTGTAAGCTAACCACCCTCCCCTCCTCCCTTCAATCACCGCTTGCAGAGGCAATAAAAGAAAAGGAGGACTTGTGGCACCTTAGAGACTAACCAATTTATTTGAGCATGAGCTTTCGTGAGCTACAGCTCACTTCATCGGATGCATACCGTGGAAACTGCAGCAGACATTATATACACACAGAGATCATGAAACAATACCCCCTCCCACTCCACTGTCCTGCTGGTAATAGCTTATCTAAAGTGATCATCAAGTTGGGCCATTTCCAGCATAAATCCAGGTTTTCTCACCCTCCACCCCCCCCACACACAAACTCACTCTCCTGCTGGTAATAGCCCATCCAAAGTGACTGGAAATGGCCCACCTGATGATCACTTTAGATAAGCTATTACCAGCAGGACAGTGGGGTGGGAGGAGGTATTGGTTCATATTCTCTGTGTATATATAAAGTCTGCTGCAGTTTCCACGATATGCATCTGATGAAGTGAGCTGTAGCTCACGAAAGCTTATGCTCTAATAAATTGGTTAGTCTCTAAGGTGCCACAAGTACTCCTTTTCTTTTTGTCTTCACAATGTGTATGATAATCGAGGTGGGCCATTTCCTGCACAAATCCAGGTTCTCTCACCCCCTCACCCCCCTCCAAAAACCACACACACAAACTCACTCTCCTGCTGGTAATAGCTCATCCAAAGTGACCACTCTCCCTACAATGTGCATGGTAATCAAGGTGGGCCATGTCCAGCACAAATCCAGGCTTTCATTGTTGCTTCACATTCATGCATTCTTTATTCATTCATCACACAAATAGGGGGATGACTACCAAGGTAGCTCAGGAGGGGTGGTGGAGGAGGGAAGGAAAATGCCACACAGCATTTTAAAAGTTTACAACTTTAAAATTTATTGAATACCAGCCTTCTTTTTTTTGGGCAATCCTCTGTGGCAGAGTGGCTGGTTGGCCGGTGGCCCCCCCACCGCGTTCTTGGGCGTCTGGGTGTGGAGGCTATGGAACTTGGGGAGGAGGGCGGTTGGTTACACAGGGGCTGTAGTGGCAGTCTGTGCTCCAGCTGCCTTTGCTGCAGCTCAACCATACACTGGAGCATACTGGTTTGGTCCTCCAGCAGCCTCAGCATTGAATCCTGCCTCCTCTCATCACACTGCTGCCACAGTTGAGCTTCAGCCCTCTCTTCAGCCCGCCACTTACTCTCTTCAGCCCACCACTCTCCTCCCGGTCATTTTGTGCTTTCCTGCACTCTGACATTATTTGCCTCCACGCATTCATCTGTGCTCTGTCAGTGCGGGAGGACAGCATGAGCTCGGACAACATTTCATCTGGAGGGCGTTTTTTTTTCTTTCTAAGCTTCACTAGCCTCTGGGAAGGAGAAGATCCTGTTATCATTGAAACACATGCAGCTGGTGGAGAAAAAAAAAAGGGACAGCAGTATTTAAAAAGACACATTTTATAAAACAGTGGCTACACTCTTTCAGGGTAAACCTTGCTGTTAACATTACATACATAGCACATGTGCTTTTGTTACAAGGTCACATTTTGCCTCCCCCCACCGCGTGGCTACCCCCTCAACCTTCCCCCCTCCCTGTGGCTAACAGCGGGGAACATTTCTGTTTAGCCACAGGCAAACAGCCCAGCAGGAATGGGCTCCTCTGGTGTCCCCTGAAGAAAAGCACTCTATTTCAACCAGGTGACCATGAATTATATCTCACTCTCCTGAGGATAACACAGAGAGATAAAGAACGGATGTTGTTTGAACGCCACCAAACATACACTGCAATGCTTTGTTGTACAATGATTCCCGAGTACGTGTTACTGGCCTGGAGTGGTAAAGTGTCATACTATGCAGGACGCAATAAGGCTGCCCTCCCCAGAAACCTTTTGCAAAGGCTTTGGGAGTACATCCAGGAGAGCCGTGAATGCCAGGGCAAAGTAATCCTTTCACATGCTTGCTTTTAAACCATGTATAGTATTTTAAAAGGTACACTCACCAGAGGTCCGTTCTCCGCCTGCTGGGTCCAGGAGGCAGCCTTGCGTGGGTTCAGGGGGTACTGGCTCCAGGTCCAGGGTGAGAAACAGTTCCTGGCTGTCGGGAAAACCGGTTTCTCCGCTTGCTTGCTGTGAGCTATCTACAACCTCCTCCTCCTCCTCATCTTCTTCGTCCCCAAAACCTGCTTCTGTATTGCCTCCATCTCCATTGAAGGAGTCAAACAACACGGCTGGGGTAGTGGTGGCTGACCCCCCTAAAATGGCATGCAGCTCATCATAAAAGCGGCATGTTTGGGGCTCTGACCCAGAGCGGCCATTCGCCTCTCTGGTTTTCTGGTAGGCTTGCCTCAGCTCCTTCAGTTTCACGCGGCACTGCTTCGGGTCCCTGTTATGGCCTCTGTCCTTCATGCCCTGGGAGATTTTGACAAAGGTTTTGGTATTTCAAAAACTGGAACGGAGTTCTGATAGCATGGATTCCTCTCCCCATACAGCGATCAGATCCCGTACCTCCCGTTTGGTCCATGCTGGAGCTCTTTTGCGATTCTGGGACTCCATCATGGTCACCTCTGCTGATGAGCTCTGCATGGTCACCTGCAGCTTGCCACGCTGGCCAAACAGGAAATGAGATTCAAAAGTTCGCGGTTCTTTTCCTGTCCACCTGGCCAGTGCATCTGAGTGGAGAGTGCTGTCCAGAGCGGTCACAATGGAGCACTCTGGGATAGCTCCCGGAGGCCAATACCGTCGAATTGTGTCCACAGTACCCCAAATTCGAGCCGGCAAGGCCGATTTAAGCACTAATCCACTTGTCAGGGGTGGAGTAAGGAAATTGATTTTAAGAGCCCTTTAAGTCGAAATAAAGGGCTTCATCGTGTGGACGGGTGCAGATTTACATTGATTTAATGCTGCTAAATTCGACCTAAAGTCCTAGTGTAGACCAGGGCTAAGTGGGGTTATACTGGATACTTGAAAGCAGCGATGAGCTGGAGCCGGTTCACACTGATTCGCTAGAACTGGATGTTAAATTTAGAAGCCCTTTTAGAACTGGTTGTTCCATGAGGGACAACCGGAGGTGAACTGGGGTGGGGGTGGGGGCGAGGAGGGCCACCCGCACTGCAGCAGGTAACCGAGGGGGGGCACGCAGGGGAACCGCTCCCTGCCCCAGCTCACCTCCGCCACCTTCGACCTGAGTGTGAAGCCGCCGCCTGCTTCTCAGCCCTCCCCAGCTTCCCGCCGAACAGCCGATTTGCGGGAAGCCAGGGGAGGGGGCGGAGAAGCAGAGTGGGGCGGCGCGTTCAGCGGAGGAGGCGGAGCAGAGGTGAGGTGAGCTGGGGCCGGGCGTGGGGTGGGGAGCTGTCGATGGGTGCTCTGCACCCCCCAAATTTTCCCCATGGGTGCTCCAGCCCTGGAGCACCCAGGGAGTCAGCGCCAAAGGCACCACTTTTGATGTGATCAGCTCCCCCCCAGCTACGCTCCCCCGCCCCTAGGAGCCAGAGGGACCTGCCGGATGCTTCCTGGGAGCCGCCCTAGGTAAGCACCTCCAGGACTCCCCACCTCGCCCCCCAGCAGGTCTCTCTGGCTCTTAGGGCGGGGCGGGGTGGGCACCCACTATGGTGACCCACGAGACCCTTCTGCCCGGTTCTGGGGGCAGTCACGGGACAGGAGAGGGAGGTGGATGGGGTAGGGGTCCTGGGGGGGCGTCAAGGAACACGGGGGGGTTGGATGGGGCAGGAGTCCCGGGGGGCGGGGGTGGGCAACGATCCCCTCGTAGGGTGAGGAGGGAACCCGTTGTTAAGATTTTGGCAGCTCATCACTGCTTGAAAGTATACACAAATATTGCAATCCTAGGATTTGATGCACTGTATAATAATATCACTCAAAATAATGATAAAAAGAGATACATAGCTAAATGTTTCAGAAGATTTTATAGCTTAAAGAAAAAAAATCATATTAGGATTAAAGTCCTGAGTGAGAGCAAACATAGGTTGGGGGCTGATATTTGTGGGTCATCAGATTCGTTTGTTTCATCGTGGGCACCATCTTTCCTCCTAGCTACTTCAGTCATAAAATGTTCAAAGATTGCAATTATTGTTGTATAGTGATAGCAGTCATTGCATTTCTCCACTCCTGGATTACAAATTTCAGAGGGTGATGGAATAGATGTCCTAAAGCTGAATCTTATGATCTGTAGAAATCACTTTGGCCACAATCTGTTAGCATGTTAATTAGCTATGAAAAGGTTCACACTGCCTGTAGGCTACTGATTGTGAACTTTATTAATAGATCAAAAATATACAGCATTTCAGTCTACTGCCTTTCATACAAACTGTGATCACAGAATTGCCAGAATAGTGGTTAAAAATTTGGAGGGCTGTATCTATTCTTTTCACTGCCTTGTTACATTTTGAACAAGGGAGACCTGACTTCAAGTGGATATGTATTATTGTGCTTTAAAAAAAATCCTTCCCCCCCACTGTTTTAAAAATCTAATTATTAAGATATCTCCAGCAGTTATTAAAGGTGTATTATACAACACACAGTTCTCCTTTCACCTACATCATTTGCACCATTAATTTCTGTTGTGCAATACAGAACACCTCCAATAGAGAAAAAATAAATCTTTGTTGTGCAACATTATATTCAAATTTTATTTTTAAATCACAACACACTGATTGAGCACCAAGTGTAATGTTTGAGTGCCAGTTTAAAGACAATAATCCAACACTCTCCATGATATATCCCTTATAAGTTGTTTCTCCATGTAAATGCTGTATCAAACTGACTGGATATCACATTTTACTCCATTTTTTGCCATGTGCAGATAAATATTGAACAAATAGGAAGACAAGTATATGGATACAGATAGTGATAACAAAAAACTTTACCCAGACAATTCACAGTGCAAGGCTGCCATCTACTGGATTCACTATTTCTTGCACTTCTGGTCCCTTTGCTAAAGTTCTTGGCTCACTAGAGAAAAAAATATTAGTTAAAGATTAATGATGTTTACTTGTTTGTTTGACCTGTGTTTTCTTTTTCATTTGTATGTGTTGGTTTTAAAGTTAGTATTGTCTGTGGAAATTACTTCATTTTAAGTTTCTCTTATGAGGAGCTTTTAGATAGTTTGACTTCAAAATTCAGAACTTATTCTGGATCTCAGAATTTCAGATTTAAAATCAGTCTGAACAAGCAATCTGCTCTATTAAAACAAGCACCGACATTGTCTTGTTTTAAGAATACTTACCTTCAAGAAAACTTGTCACAATGCAAAATCTAACTGTGACTGTCACTGCTCATTACTGTCTACAACTTTAGATTGAGCACTCAACATTATATTGTTTGTGTTGTACTAAAGAATGCCAGTGTAAGAGTGAATGAGCACTGCTCCTCTGGAATAGTCACAAAGATGCAATAGCGTAGTTCAGGGTAAGATCAGGTGGATTAAATTTATCCAGTTCTCATTTGGGGAATATGGAGTTAAGGTTCGGCTAATTTACCCACTCTGTTTTTTACCACTATAAAAATGGGATGTATACCTTGCAGGAATATTTTGCTCACTGGGATATTTAGCCACCAGTGCATACATACAATTCCTGTTAGCCACAATATGGATCTCTATTATGACTATGACTAGTGCTCAAACTAGAAAGATAGTTTTGTCCTCCCAGTTCCACATTCAGTCCAATGATCCTTTCCTCTGCCACACACTGTGACTGGTTCTTCCTCCTTAGAGCACCATTTTCTGACAGGATTTTTTAGACTGTTGCCAGTCACCAGCTGCAGCCAGTAACGATGTTTCTCCTACCAGGCTTGCAGGCCCCTCTCCAGTGGAAGCTGGTGATATCTAAGCTTGGATGGACATGTTCCAACTGGCAGGGGACAGGGAAGCCTGGAACAAATGATTCTCCAGAGGCCCCTTTCAATTTTTAATGAAAATTAATGCAACATGGTTTGTTTTAACTGTATTTAAATCTAAGGACTTGTCTACAAATACAGCCAAAGTAGGGAATCAGGTTATTGCACACTTATCCACTAGCCCTTTTACAACACAGTTACAGCTTACAGCATGGATGGCCCTTGCCATGTGTGGTAGCAAAACTAAAGCTTTGGCCATGGGATTGCGCAATATCCAGTCGTTCCTCCTTGCTTTGTAAAAAACAATAAACTAGAAACTCATACCTACTGTATTTCATCTGGGATTTTTCTGTACATATTTATTTTACAGATTTTTTTCTGTCACTAATGCTTCCTTTTGTTTTCATTCATGTTGTTACCAATAATAAAAAATAAAATATTGCCCTTTATTTCCCGCTGACTTATTCTTGCTTGCAATACTGCAGCCATCCTCTTGCTCTTCCTTCCTGAAGTCCCTCCTCTTCTTTCCTTTTCACCTCTCCCTCCAAACAAAATATCCTTTCTTCCCATCTCCCCAGTCTCCCTTTGCTAAAAGTCAATTTGTCTCACAGTGCTTTTATTTCTATGATGCCACCCGTGACACCAGACTCTTTTCCACCTAGCTAGCCAATATCTTAATCTCAGAGTCTCCCTTCCAGCTCTCAAGTTCAATCTCCTTCATTCAAGAGGTCTCCTAAAGTCTCTCTCCATCCTCCACCTCATGGGCCCCTCTCACAGCTCAGGATCAGGACAAGAAGTTTTCTGAAAACTCACTTTTTTATTTTGGCAGAACTAAAATTCCATTTCTCATCCAGCTCTGGTTTACACTAACTCAAATTTGCTATATTTAGCTGTAGAACTCTTATGCATTTGTTCCCTGTGTACAGCACTTTTAAAATCTTTAAGGTCTCTGCTGTTTAAAGAGATAGAGAATATAGCTGGGCAAAAATTTTTTGACTGAACAGTTTTCCATCAGAAAATGTAGTTTGTCAAAACAAAAACATTTTGTGAAATCGTGTCTATTTCAATGAAAATGTATTTTTGAAAAAAAAAATCTCCCTTAAAAATGAATTAGAAAAAAAAATTGGTTAGAAAAAAAAATTGAAATGGAATTTTAGTTTTTAAATTTAATTTATTTTACTTCATGATGTATGCCATGCATGTTATTTTGTGACATCAGAGTTGAAATATTTCATTTACATTTTTTATATTTATTTTAAATTTTATTTTTTTTTTCTTTCTGTGGTACTCTCTGTGAGTTAAAGCAATATTTTAAAAGTATTGATGTAATTATTGTGAGCTCAAGGGAGGAAATTCCTTTATATCTATTTCAAGATTATTGTTAACCAATGAAGTGCAGCTTTTGAAAACATGCTTGTTTTAGATCAGTGAAGACAATTTTCACCATTTAACAGTAAGAGTAAAATATTAGTCTGCAATGTTGTCTAACCCAAGCATTCAAAATCACGAGTCAAACTCGAAAAATGACAAGATTTTTGAACTATTATACACTTCTGGTCATTTTACTTGCCTTGTGCCTTTGAGCCATTAGCTTTCAATTTTTTTCAGCTTTTCTCTAGAGCCATGAGGACTAGAAGCTTATATTTAGAAAAACATCAGTGTTTAAATCTGAAAACAGAGTTGCATACGTCCAGGAGCTGTGGCTTTAGGGAAAAAAAAAAACACTAAATATTGAGTGACTCATGATAAACTTGTGAGAGTTGGCAACATCGCTGCTCCCACTGAAGTCAGTGGAAACTTTGCCATTGATTTAAGTGAAAGCAATTAGAGCAGTGTTCAGTGATTTTAAAAATCCCATGCAAAACATATGCATTTTAATTGGCACACTACATTTTATAGGTGCTAGATTAAAAAAAAAAAACATGACATTTAAAATTTATTTCAAGTTTTAAAATTCTGCCAAAAATCCCACCTCTACACATTTCTGGGGCACAAACAAGAGAAAAATTAAATTTGATTAAGCAATATTGCATATTTAAAAGACAAGCCACAAAATTATAGTGGACAAGGAAGGCCCATCAGCTACAACTAACCTACTGTCCAGATGTCATGTTACAGGCTTTTTAAAGAATTTTACTTTTACAGTTTGACCTGATTTAACTGCATGTCAAACTAAATTAGGCCAAAGGAATAGAATATTTCTACATATTACAGAATGACCTCTGATTTCCTATAGGTTTAACTCCAAATTTTAAATCTGAGTTGCTTAACTGATTACATTCTGAAAACTATTTCATGGTTTATTACGTGATAATGGGTAAAATCTAGCTTAAGAAGCAACAGGACTCTCTGCATATCTGTGCAACAAACTATATTTTTTAAGGATTGAAAAAGCTTGATTAAAGGATACAGTGCCCTTCAAAATTTCCTCTTTATACTTTTATTCATGTCAATATACACACCCAAAATTTTTAACACATTGCTTAGCCAATGATAAATAATAATATATTGTCTTTTCATATAAGCAGATTGTCACAGGAGCAGTTTGGATGAGTCTAAATGAGTAGAGATGGAATGAGGAAGCGATGCTAAAATCCAGCTCAGATTTTAAACGAGGATTCAAGGACTCATTTAGGGCTAAGATTTGGATTTAAGGGATGTTGGAATACTGAGCAATTACATTTTGCCCACATGTGAACTAGAAAAACACTTACTGTTTTGGGATCTGCCTGTAGCCAAAATAGAGACAATTTCTGATTTGGGAATTTGAATCATTACAGGTTCTGTTCCATATCTAAAGAAGACAACAAGGAAACATGTGGCATTGTCTTGTTAAGATACACATATGGTAATACTCTAAAATAATAAAGGAGTCATTATTGTGTGCATATGTAAATAGATCTACATAACAGATTCTCTCCTTTTAGCAAATTGTCAGATGAGCAATTCAATCAAGGCAAAAACAGCTGGGGACAGCTTCACAATTGAAAATGCAATGACACTAACAGGGAAAAATACAGATGGGAGAATTTCTAAATATTTTATGAAGCATCTTGACTTTTTGAAGATATCTATTTTTTTTTAAATTAAACTGTTAGACGTTGCTTTGCACACAGGGGCTTCTCTTTACAAACCCACAGGTGTTGAGCTATTTAGATAATCTGATTATCTGAACCTTCTAGTTCTGTTTTATGATAGGTTGAATAAAATGGCTTGGTTGTTATCTGTGAGCTGATTGATTCAAATTATAAATATGTTAACTGCCAACTCAGTGCCTGAGGCACACATATAAATGAGGGTTACCTAACTAGGTATAATCATGTGCAAATTCCCAACTTGCACATGCTTCGACAACAAGTTGATCACATACAGAATTGTAGTGCACTTTAACAGGCACACTTCTAAAAAAAATTGAGCTATAATTACCAGTAAGAAAGGATGGATTTTATAGAAGTTGCCAGGATAATACAGATATTTTCTTCCATCCTTCTCTATTCCCACTCCCAAAAGCTCTTCCATGCCCTCATGATCTCTCATTAAGACTACAGGTTTCAGAGTAACAGCCATGTTAGTCTGTATTCACAAAAAGAAAAGGAGTACTTGTGGCACCTTAGAGACTAACCAATTTATTTGAGCAAAAGCTTTCGTGAGCTACAGCTCACTTCATCGGATGCATACTGTGGAAAGTGTAGAAGATCTTTTTATATACACACAAAGCATGAAAAAATACCTCCTCCCCCCCCACTCTCCTGCTGGTAATAGCTTATCTAAAGTGATCACTCTCCTTACAATGTGTATGATAAACAAGTTGGGCCATTTCCAGCACAAATCCAGGTTCTCATCCCCCCCCCCACACACAAACCCACTCTTACCAGCAGGAGAGTGGGTTTGTGTGTGTGGTGGGGGGGGGTGAGAAAACCTGGATTTGTGCTGGAAATGGCCCACCTTGATTATCATACACATTGTAAGGAGAGTGATCACTTTAGATAAGCTATTACCAGCAGGAGAGTGGGGTGGGAGGCGGTATTTTTTCATGCTTTGTGTGTATATAAAAAGATCTTCTACACTTTCCACTGTATGCATCCGATGAAGTGAGCTGTAGCTCACGAAAGCTTATGCTCAAATAAATTGGTTAGTCTCTAAGGTGCCACAAGTCCTCCTTTTCATTAAGACTACAGTAACCAAGTCTTTTCCCTCATTTGTTACATAGAACGATGTAGGCCCACCTTGACATAATCACAAGATGGTTTGGAATGCTACCATTACTTAAATAGAACTAATTTTATTTTTATAATTGAGAGACAATTGACGCTTGAATAAGCACTCAAATTGCCACAAGCAGCCTCTTTCTGTGTTTGCACACATGTGTGTGCTCTCCTCTCTTATTAAGACTTTCAAGCATCCCTGATGCAGGGGAAAATAACAATCCACCAGAAAATGTGTTGGAGTAAGAAATAAATATTCAGTTTTTCATAAGGTGCTATGCTTCACTAAATTAAAGTTTCTATAAGAAGCATTTAAGAAATTGGAGAGGCTGCAGAGAAGAGCCACAAAAATAATCCAAGGGCAAGAAAAAATGCTTTACAGTGAGACTTCAAGAGCCTGACTGGTCTATAAGATTGTCAAAAAACATCAAGAGGCAATTTGATAATATGTATAAGTCCTTTCACGGGGAGAAAATACCATGTCCCAAAGGGGCACTTAGTCTAGTGGAGAAAGACATGACAAGAATCAATAGGTGGAAGTTAAAGCCAAACAAGTTGAAACAGAAATAAGGCACACATTTTTAATAAAGCGGTATGGAACTGTAACTATTGGAACAAACTACTACGGGGAATGATGGATCTGAAGACCCAGAAAGACAGAAAATCAAGAGCAGATGCCTTTCTGGAACATATTGTAGACCTGAGACCTGATCACCTATCTCTCCCCCCTTCCCCAGCCCCATATAAAAATAGCATTGGGTGAAACTGAGGAAGTTCACCACTAAAATTGAAAAAAAAGAATGTTCCGCTGCTGATAAAGCACCCCACCCCAGGAATGTCCCTAACGAGAGTTATAATCACCAAGGTTGTAAAGTAGAGACACCCAGGTGCTGGGAAATTAGGGAGGAGACAGAAAGAGACTCAATAAATGGTAAAATAAGCTCTGACCAGCTGACCATCTGCATAAACAGAGACGGTCACAACTAAGTTACAATTTGGTCATGAAAGATAAAAATGTAAAAAACTTGGGCAGGAGGGAGGTGTGGGGGGGGAATATTGGTTGAAGAGCCCAGAAAGAGAGATGGGGAGCCAGTGGTGGGGCATGGAAGGGGAGACAGGGAGGAAGGGAATGGCTGAAGAGACAGACTGGACAAGGAGCTGAGTTAGTGAAACTGGGACTGACTGGGCAAAGAGATTGGGATTGGAATGAGAAGTCTGAAAGAATGATGAAAGATGATGGTTGGGATGAGGAGCTAAGGGTGGAAAGGGATGACCGAAGGAGTCAAACTTGGCAAGGAGCCAGAAGAGTCTGTGCCCACAAGAGGAACACTCTCATTTACCCTCTGGAATAGAACCCAACATTCCTGGAATCCAACATTTAATTCCATGATCATATTTTTTTCTGGAGTACCCCTGCCTCATTCATCACATAGATTGAATCTTCTCTGAGGATGAATTAGGATTGTGAAAGGAGGAGGCTGTTGTCTGCAAGACTTCTGCTTCAGTTGTTGCAGAAGTTTGGAGGTGTATAGTGAATGGAGCCAGGGAATGCAGGAGACAAAGGATGGTTGCATGGTGGAGGTAGTTGAATGCCACCCTGGAGAATTGGATTCTGTCCCACTCTCTGAGACAAAGTTCTTGTGTGATGCTGGGCAAGTCACTTAAACTAAGCTTTTCTCGGGTGGTCACTAATTGTGTCTTCCTCATTTTCTAGGTTTTCAATGGGACACCATGTAGTCAATGGGAGATGTGCTTCGAAAATATAAAGGGCAGTATAATTCTAAGGACTTTGAATAATCCAGCCCTAGGCTTCTCAAATTGGGCATCCAAAATTGGTGGAATATTTTTATTTTAATCTCTCTGTGCCTCAATTCCCCATCTGTAAAATAATACCAGCCCTTCACATCACAGAGGTGTTGTGAAGATTAATTAATTAATATTTGTGTAACACTCAGATACTACACACCATAGAAATGCCCACAAGGAAACTGATAATTCTGTGTTCAGAGCAGTGTTTAACTAGTGTGCAGTAAATAAGACCTTCAACCACATACTGAGGATAAAAAAAAATTGAATATTTGCTCACTAAGCATCATCCATTCTGTGCACTCAGAAAAAGGGATCTTGTGGAAAAATAAAAAATATAGCATGTGATCACGCAATTAAAGACTGTATAATAATGTACATGGATAAGAGCATGACTTACATTTGCATGAGCATCTTTATTTTTTTCTTAACTTCTGGGTTCTTGACATTGCAACCTTAATGTTTTTTTTTAATGTAAATACCTAATGTTTTTTAAAAAACTGAAAAAAATTAATGATGTGGCATCATATTGATCAGGAGTTTGGGTCATCTGTGGTATTTGGACCTGTAGATCCATGCAACAGATCTCTACCACTTGAGCTAAGAGAAACTGGTAGCAGTAGTAGGCTGTTTTTCTCTATGGATCAGCAACTAGAGGAGGATTAGACACAATTTGCAGAAGAATGTATAGACCCTGCTAGCAGCCAGCAGAAACAAATGCAGGGAAAGACTTTCACAGCCCCCACAACTCCAGGTTGGAGCAGGTTCATTGGAGCATGCTCATTGCAGACAGAATTTTTGGAAAATTAAGCTGCCTAACTTTAAAGTCTCTACTGAATTTGAGTGATCTAAGATTTTCCAAAGGCTTATAATTTGGACAAGTTTGGGCAAAATTTCCACAGGACAGCAAAAAGCACATCCCTCATATTAGCATGAGTCTCCTTCCTGCCAATTTTCAAGCCTTTGCTCTAAAACATTGAGGTCCTACAGCTTCTCAATGAAATTTTGTACATTTATTTTTAACATACTGAGGTCGGAAATGGCTGAACTATTTTAGCTAAAACTTTAAAAAAAAAATCAGACTGAGGCGAACACCTGGCATAGAAAATTTCAGCCTGGTTGCTATTATTTTGGCAAAATTATAAACTCAAAAACTGGTCTTATGGGAAATGTCAGGCTACCCAAATCATAAGGGAGGCTATCAGATCCACCTATAACATATATTATATGCACTTTTTTTCCCTGTTGTTCTTCATTTGTCACAAGAGAATCAACTGATTGTCGAGCAGCCAAATATAGGTCCATCCTCCTGTGGGCCAATTGCACTGGCCCTAGATTATATTAGAACAACATAGAAACAACTTTAAATAATGTCAGCTGGCCGGAGCAACACAAAAGAACAAGTTTGGCCCATCTATTCAGGCCTGGAACCATTCAAATAGAATAAGCTGTGAAGTGTGTGGCTTTGAGGCAGTCCATCAGAAGGGCTGCTGAGAAGCTAAGAGCTGGGAAGAAACCTGGGAGGGCTCCGTTGGACCTTCATCAAAATAGAACCCTTTCTACAAAATGTTCCAGTTGACCAATTCCAACAAAAAAATGTTTCATCAGAGTTTTTCCAACCAGTTTTATGGATTACAATTACAAATCAACACTAGAAACTGATAACATGTTAAAACAATGAGGGGATGTTGAATTCCCTTAGGCCCATGTAATCCCTGTGTTTCTTCCTGAATCAAAATTTTATCACAGGTATTAGCCATAGAAACACTATATAGAAACTCTACCTTAGAGTCTGTGTAACAATTTCTGTTATTCTAGGTTTTAAAAAAATCACCTTTTCACTTCAAATTTCAGCTCTGGATGATTTTGTCAAATCTGCTTTTTTAATGCATGTCCAAGGAAACTACAGCCTTGGAATGAATCATGGTGATCTGTGATGTCATTTCCCCAAGGTTCTCTCCCACACAGATCATACAAAAACAGAAGAGAAGACTATTGCTGAAAATAGGCAATACGCACATGAGAGCAAAAATATCTAGTAAATGAATATTTGTTTGTAATCTAAACTTTGGATAACTACAGTGTGTGGGGACCTTTCCTATAGGTAGGATTTAGAGATGTGAGAATTAGAAACATTTTTTTCCTCTAAAACAGAATGATGTGCTAGTTTTCTATTTTGTGCACGGCCATGTAAGCCTTAAAAGTAATATCAAAACAACATTTAAAATTTCCTATTTTGACTCATTGGTATTCAAAGTAAGTTTTCTTTTGATTAAGCCTGGATATAGGAAGATAGGAAATGAAATATGAATACAACCCAGGGACCAGACTAAAAGTGTTATTCATACCTTCTAAGCATAAAATTAAAACATATTGCATAAAGAGCTGTAATTTCCTAACATTAGATGCATTCCCAACATAGCCAGACCAGTGTCACAAGCAGATAAAAGAAGTGATCAAAAATACAAATGGGCACTTTCCTAATATTTTAAATGAGAAACAGTAGGCCCAAACTTCAAAAATGATGGGTAGAGATTCAAGTGCAAATTAGGTGAATTCATCCAGAAGATACTAGTTGGATGTCCAGTATTCCTTTTGCATGTGCATTTAATTTATTTCATGTGCAATTACCATCATTGTGTGAAAGATAAGGTGCAGCTTTGATCATACATTTTCTCTACAATTTTCTCTGCCTTCTGCAGATTTAACCCAAGATCTTTGTAAAATTGACTTGAACTCAGAAACCGTAGACCAAACAATAGCCAGCTATGAACACGCTTGTCAGGATATTTCCCTCAGCTGATCAGCACAAAATCTCCTCTTCTCCTCTGTAGTAAACACATGGCTAGATCTCCCAACAAATGCAGCAGTAACAGACACCCATAACCAGATTGATTTTCTAAAACGTGCCCTTCACATTTGTCCTTGGATTCATGAACAAAGTTACTACACACACACACACACACTATAATAAAATAATAATAATTAATAGTTATACATATATTAAATTTAAACAGTGTGTAATTGTAATACCAGTGTTAATCTATAAGTGAATAGACATACCACACAATCGGCCCTTCACACATTTCTATAAATAGGCTTTAAACTCAACTCTGAAGGTCAAAGAGCACAAGCAATGTCTGACCTAGGAAACGAAGAAATTCCAGTGCCCACCACTGAAAATGTCCAGTCTCTAGCTCCAAGCATTGAAATGTAGTGACTAGAAGTGTATTAGCTAGACTAGACAGAAGTGTATTAGCTAATCTTAGCAATCATGATGGTACATAAGAATAGATAGAATTCCATGTTCTGAGACAATATGCTCAGAGTCAGAAAGTAGCAGGCACTGAATACATCATATACAGCGATATCTGGGACAGGATCATTCTGTCTGTTCAGTGAATCATGCTGGGATATCCTCCAAGAAAAGCACCCTGACCAGATGGAAACATGATACTCACTGTCTGGCTTCACACAGATGACTACCAGCCCTCTCGTTCCACTGCTTCCATTTCATGGCTGGTTATTCTCGGGGCCAGCCTACTCTCTAAAAAAACCCTTGCTTTCCCCTATGCCCAGCACGAGGACCAAAATGGGAACGAGGAGAAGTGAAAGACTGGTCATGTCAAGTGGGCAAATCATGGAGGGGAAAGGAAGAGGGAGCTACTCAGACATGCCTTTTCCAATTAGAGAATTAGCTAGTTTCCTAGGGATGAACTAAAGAAAATTCATATAAAACAAACACACACTTTGGGGCACTTATTTGAACTCATTCACGTTCACCTGTTCTGTTCTAGGCCCGGAAGGCCTGGCAGGGGTGCTCCGAGAAAGCGAGGCTCGAACACGGCAAAGTGGTGAATTATTGGCTTTATTGAAGGTAAGTGACACACCCGCAATGGGGACTCCAAGCATTACTGTCACGGAGGCGGAGAACCCAGCGCACCGGAGCAATGCCTGGGACAGAGTCCGATGAAGGGGCGGACAACAAGCAGTAAAAAGCACTACACATGAACATATCATTAATATATGATTAGGTGCTTTCCTAAGGGGTTTTCCTCTAACTGGCAAAGGGCCATGTGCGGCGGCTGAAACCGGCCAAGGGCTGGTTACAGACAGTTCTCTATGTCCTACAATGACTGTCGGCGCAAGAAAGCATTCTTCCCTAGCTAGACCATAACAGAGTCTTCTGCAGTCCCTTACATCACCCATCACTAGCCCGAATCACTTGAATGGGCTTTCTCCCTAGCAATACACACAATACACATAATATTGGGACCAACCCCTCAAAATAAAAACAAAAACACCAGACAAACCTGTTTATTTAATAAAGAGGGCAGGATAAAAAAAGAAGCCTGATTATTTGTATTATTGTTGCTAGTCTACTTGGCTTTCCAAAGCACTATTGCGATTATTGCCTGAAATGATCTTTCTGCTAGTCTGCTGAAGCTATCTTGGGTACGGAGTAACAGCCGTGTTAGTCTGTATTCGCAAAATGAAAAGGAGTACTTGTGGCACCTTAGAAGTACTCCTTTTCTTTTTATCTTGGGTACATTCATCATAAAAGCTATTCTACATAAGGCAAAATGGATAGTGATATATACTCATACTAATAAAAGTTAAAGCAAAGGTTGTTCTGAAATAGACTGGACATTTAAAATAAAATTAACAATGACATATTATTTTTTGTTCCTCCATGGATTTGAAGTGAAGAGCAGAAAAAAATATATAGTTAAGATTTTCCTTTACAATTTTATCCTAAAGGTTCTGTGCCCATAATATCACAGTAAACTTTAATTTCCATTTTCAAAGCATAGTTAAGATATCCCCTTCACTCCTTGCATTAGCAGCCAGCATGCAGAAGCTGCAATCCCCTTTATTTATGTAAAAATAAAAAGAATCATGTTACAATTATGAACAGATGAAATAATTTTATTTTTTTAATGGGACACCGTCAGAAAGTTTAGGCTCCACATGTAGGTTTAGTAAAGGATTTTTCTCAACATGTATTATTTTATTACTGTTCCCACCTACAGAGATTGGGGCCCCATTGTGCAAGGTGCTACACAACTGTAATAGAAGACAGACCCTTCTCCAAAGAGCTTGCAGTCCAAATAGATAAGATAAAGGTCACCCAGTAGGCCAGTGTCCTCTCAGACACCTATGTCTCCTTAGTGCCAGCCCAGTGCATTATCCATTGAACTATGTTCCCCCCCAATAGAAACATTTTATTTATGTATTTTTATTATGCATTTTTATTTTTATTTAAGTGGTTGTGTCAATGGTAGAGATTTTTTTCCTGTAATAAGATTTTAACTGTAATACTATGAAGATGCTATAATTGTATCTCCATAGTCCAGGCTGAGATGAAACTAGAGCCTCAAGGCTTGAGTTGAACAAGTATTAAACCTTATGCATATATGCATGAATAATTTAATGGATTCTCCCAAAACATATTGCTCTTATTGAATTCACAGAATAAATTTCCAGGTAAGTCTGTTAGTTGTACGCATTTTAAAATATCTCTGTTTATAACAATCTATTTCCTTTTTGTGTGAGTCTACCCTTTTTAGGATGCCTCAAACAAAGAAACCTCTGAAATGTGAGATGTGAAAACTGACTGAGAGTATGCTAAAAATCTAGTTATGGACTTAAAGTGCTTTTAAAAAAATTGTGACAGTCATAACCGTTTTTATTCTCACTGAATTATTTAACTCCCATGGTACTGCTCACAGGGCGGAAAGCTAAGCACGTGCTTAAGTGTTTGTAGGACTGGAGTCTTAGTCCTTCTCTATAAAAAAAAAGTTGTGCCACTAATTATGCTGGTAGAGTTAAAAAGGTAAACTGTCCCCAGTGTGGACACAGCTATATTGGTGTGACTGTGGCAACATAGGAGGGTTTTATTGCTTAACTATACTTGTGAAAACAAAAACAAAAAACACCCACACACAACACTTATACCAGTACAAAAAATGTGTGTAGACAAAGCCTACATCACAAAAATAACTTTAATGATAGTTAAAGTTTAAATATACAAGGTAAAAGTTTAAATATAAAGGCTGTTTTCCTTTATATGGCCAGCCTTATTTATGTCCATAGGATTATACACATGAGAAAGTGAAGCAGACTTTGCAATGTTAGCTTGTCAATGTCCATAGAACTTTAATGTGGTAGTGAAAATCTGGCCAATACCGCAGAGTGGTTACAAAATTCTTGGTCCTCCACAGTTATGAGGGACAACTAGGGTGTGTTGCAGAGGGGAGCTGAAGTGTTGGAACTTGCTGGTCAGGAAGTTATCTAGTTGCAGCTTATGACCTGGCTCTGTGTTTATGTGTAAGGGGACTGTTGCCCCCTTACTAATATTCAGTGGGGGTGTTTTGGTTGGCTAGCTCCCAGTACTAAAAGGGGGAAGGGTCAATGGGGAATCAGGACCCTGAGACTGACAGCCCCCACGTACAATGGGGAGAAGCCAATGCTCCAGGTCAGCCTGAAATACAGGGCAAGCAGGCTAATCAGGGAGTCAGGAGGCCAGTGAGGTCCCATCCTCCATGTGAGCTGGAATTGCCTGGGTCAGACAGAGTGGGGCCAAGCTAAGGAGAAAGCAGGGGCCCAAGCTGAGCTGGGGAGCAGAGCTGTGCCAGATCCAGAGGGACCAGAAAAGCAGCCCAGAGAGAGCAGACCTGCCCTGGGAGCAGAGCTGTAGCAACCAGAGGCAGAGGGGCCAAAGAAGCAGCCCAGGGAGCTGGAGGCAGAGCAGCAGCAGCAGCAGTGCAGAGACAGAGCAGTGGAGCTGGGGCTGGAGCTGGGTGTGGTGAGCAGCTGGGGAGAGGGGAGGGGACCCTGGGCAGCAGGCCCAGCACAGGGAGACGCCTCAGCCAAGAGGCTCTACAGGCCAGGCTTGGATCATAACCCCGACAGGGCAGGGGCGATACTAGGAAGAAGGGTCCTACCACTTAGAGCCTGAGAGTGTCTGGCCACCACCAGAGCAAAAGTCCAAGCCACAGCATCCCTGCAGCACAGCCAGGGCCTGAGAAGAAGGCCTGGGACTTACAAGGAACAGACTGTGAACTGCTCTGACATTCCAGAGACACTGTTTGTGATGTTCCCTGCCACAGAGCGGGTTGATGTGTTTCCTTTTACCTTTCCTGTTTTTCCTTATTCTTTTAAAAATTAATTGTTGATTAAATAACTTGCATTTGCTTTAACTTGTATGTAATGGTCAGTGGGTCAGAGAAGTGCCCAGTGCAGAGAGAGTACCCCGGAGTGGGGACACCTTAGCCCCTGTCCTAGGTGACCACAGCAGTGTTGGGGGTCGAGCCCCCCAGGAATCCTGGGCCCAGCCTTGTTGGGGTTACGAGGACTCTGCCAGACAGGAGAGTGGAAGGGGAGCCCTCAAGGGCAGGAAGGCCACTGGGTAAAGGAAGTGGGAGCGAGGACTCAGATCCTTTCGTTAGCCCACTTCACCGGGGTAGTGCAGAAGCCAGGAAAGTTCCCCACAATAGCGGGACTATTCCCTCGCTTACATATGTCCTCATACTACATGATGTGAGAAGTGAGTGAATCCCTCTCTCTAAAGAAGGAAAAAAGAGACTTTCAGACTGCCAAAAGAGTGAGCAAGTGGGGAAAGTGAAAAATCAGGGAGGAGACCTGTGAAAGCTGCAGCAGGAATGAGGCACAGCCATATCTTAGTGTAGCAACAGAGTCCACAGTGCAAATGACTTTGTTAGAGAAGTTTGATTTTGACAAATCAGGTTATTGGCTTTCTTGGCTTCAGAGTTTTAAGGGATTCCAGATAGTTTCTGGTTTAATAAAGAAAGCACAAGAAAATCAGGTAAATGTCCTAACATTTGCCATCGGTGATGCTGCTGCTGATATCCTACCCCTGAAGGGTGAGGAAAAGAAAGAATATGCAAAAGTGACAACATAAGAACAGTGCAGTACTACAAAGTGGAAGATCAAAGAACCTTAACTGGGGGGAAGATTGTGAAAGATGTGGCAAAACACCAAGCCTCAGCATGCAACAATGTCCAGCAAAAGAGGCAGAAATTAGGAGATTCCACAAAATGGGACATCTTGCAATAATATTCAAGTCACCAAGAGTAGTGGAAATGATCCAAGAGGCAGTGTTATCATCAGATGACAATGAATACATATTTCTAGGGACTATATCATCAATAGAAATGACAACACCTTGGTACACAAACATGCATCTAAATTAGTGGTTTTCAACCTGTGATCCGTGGACCCCTGAGGGTCTGCAGACTATGTCTAAGATTTTCAAAGGGGTCTGCACCTCCATTTGAAATGTTTTAGGGGTCTGCAAATGAAAAGAAGGTTGAAAACCAATTATCTAAATGGTTGAAACCTTACATTTAAAATTGATTCTGGGTCAGCAGTCATTACAATTTCATAAAAAGTTGTAAGTGATACCAGGATGGTGACCTGCAAGCACCAAATAAGATTCCCTGTGAGGGAAATAACAATTCACTGAATATATGTGGCCAGTTCCTTGGGAAACTGGAGAAAGGGCAGAAAGTTCTTCAACATATAATATATGAAATACAAGGACTAACAACTCTCTTGTAGGGTTGCGAGCAACAGAAGGACTACATTTAGTAGAGAAACTGGAATGTAACAATGACAAAAAGCAAGCTATACAAGAGATGTACCCACACAACTTCACAGAGCTAGGAAAGCACAAACTAAAACTGGTGCCATCAACAAACCCTTTTTCCTCTCACAGTCCCACGCCACATCCCTACACCCTTGCTGGGAAAGACAGACAAAGAAGAATCAAAGATAATGGAAAATATGGGGGTTATTTTCTAGATAGAAGAATGCACTGCCTGGTATGCAGGAATGGGTGTAGCATTAAAGGCGAAATGGCAAAAGCTGGTTTTATGTGGACCATACAAAACTTAATAAAAACGTGTGCAGTGAAAGAAATGCTTCCCACAATAGACCAGATATTAGCTCAGTTATCAGAAGCCAAAGTATTCTCAAAGTTAGATGCTACAGCAAGGTGCTGGCAAATCCCCCTTTCTAAAAAAATCTCTACCATTAACAACTTTCATTACCCCATTTGGAAAGTACAGTTTCAACTGGCTTCCATTTGGCAAATCTGCAGTACCAGAATATTTCCAAAAGGAAAATCTCTCAGATTGTGTCAGTTTTCCTGGTATCCTTACTGTGCAGACGTTGTTGGTAAAGGCAGAGATAAAAATAAACACGATGAGCAACTACCTCCAGTTTGAGACGGTTTCAAAAATCTAGCCTCATGCTGAATAAGAAATATGAATTTAGAAAGTGGGAAATAAAATGTATAGGACAACAATTAGGATACAGGTAATTCAGCTGGATTCAGACAAATTGAAGGCATTACTTGCCTTACCCCAAACCCCAAGATAGTTTTGCTGAAAGAGGATTCCTGGACATGACAAATCATTTTAGGTTTCAGAGTGGTAGCCGTGTTAGTCTGTATCAGCAAAAAAAAAACCCAAGGAATACTTGTGGCACCTTAGAGATTAACAAATGTATTTGGGTATAAGCTTTTGTGGGCTAAAACCCACTTCATCGGATGCATGCAGTGGAAAATATATATACACAGAGAACATGAAAAAATGGGTGTTGCCATACCAACTGTAAGGAGACTAATCAGTTAAGGTGGGCTATTATCAGCAGGGGGAAAAAAAAAACTTTTGTAGTGATAATCAGGATGACTCATTTCACACAGTTGACAAGAAGGTGTGAGTAACAGTAGGGGGAAAATTAGCATGGGGGATTAGTTTTTACTTTGTGTAATGACCCATCTACTCCCAGTCTTTATTCAAGCCTAATTTAATGGTGTCCAGTTTTCAAATTAATTCCAATTCTGCAGTTTCTCATTAGAGTCTGTTTTTGAAGTGTTTTTATTGGAGAATTGCGACTTTTAGGTCTGAAATTGAGAGACCAGGGAGGTTGAAACTGACTGGGTTTTGAATGCTATTTTGAATTCTTACCAAATTTATCTCATTTAACAAAACCCTTAGAGATCTCTATAATGGTCACAATATGTAGATCTGGGGGAGCACATAACAAAACACATTTAATAAAATAAAAGAATTCTTGACATCTTCACCTGTTTTGGCATAATACTCTGTATACTATCCAACAATAGTAGCAGCAAATGCATCTTCATCTGGTTTGGAAGCAGTGCTCACACAGAAGGAGACTAGAGACCTTCTGCATTCCTGTCAAGAAGACTCACAAAAACAAAGCAGTTGTACGCACAAATGGAAAAGGAAGCTCTAGCAGTCACCGGGGCTTGTGAATGGCTCGGTGCATATCTCTTTTTAGCTTGGATTTTAAAATAGAAATAGACCACAAGCCCTGAGTGGCATTATTGGGCTCGTCAAAACCATTGAATGACCTTCTACCTAGGATTCAAAGATTTTGACAACAGCTGTTGTGATTTTCTTTAAATGTTGAACAAATAACTGGGAATGCAGTGTGGTAACCATGTTGGTCCATAATATTAGAGAGACAAAGTAATCTGAAGAAGAGCTGTGAAAGATTGAAAGCTTGTCTCTGTCACCAACAGAAGGTCCATGCAAGATATTATCTCACACACCTTGTCATTCACGTACCCGGGAAAGCACTCATAACAGCAGACACCATCTAGAGCCCAGGTGAAGTAGCTATCAACAGGAAAAAAGGTTTTAGAGAAAAATGTCAAAGTCTACATTGATTTTTTTTTTTTGGCAGCAATTCCAGCAACTGCCAGCTGACTTCAGCAATTTAGAAATGAACAACTAAAGATGAGACTTCAACTGTAGCTAACAGGTTGGTATAGAAGGAGTCAACTTCCAGCAAAACTATTACCATAGTGACAGGATTGAAATGATGTTCACAAGGCTGATGGCATGTTTATAGTACTTCAGAAAGAGATGGTATCCAAAGTGCAGGGCATGAGCACAACAATCCACATGGTGGCCAGATCTGAGCAAGCACATTCAGACCTTAGCAGAGGGCTGCAAGATATGTAAAAAGTGAGGGGAAAAAAAACTTTATTCTCCACAAAGGTATCTCACAGATCTTGGCAGCAGATAGCAACAGCTTAATTTTTCTGGAAAGGACACATATATATTATTGGAGTCGATTACTTCTCCAGATATATTGACTTGGCTATATTTAGACAGACCTCATCAACAAAGGTCATCCAGAAACTAACGTCAGTATTTGCAGGACATGGAGTTCTTAAAGTCCTTATATCAGATAATGGGCCTCAATTTACATCTGAAACATTCCTAGCATTTGCACAGGATTTTGATTTTGAATAGCATAGTAGTAGTCCACATTACCCTCAGAGTAACAGGAAGGTGGAAAGAACAATACATATTTAAAAAAAAAAAAAAAACCTTCAGCAGAAATCAGTGGACCTCTGTAAAACATTCTTGGCATATCTGTCTACATCACTTGCATGTGGACTATCTCCAGGAAAACTTTTGATGGGATGAAGACTAAAAACATGGTGTCAGTGATATAGCTCCAATCTAAGAGGTCTGACCTGAAGGAATTTTGAAAATAGGATGCTGAAATAAAAATTCAGTAGCAAAATGTCAGTGTTCATCACAGAACAAAAAAAAACAAACCTGAACTGACACCAGGAAACAAAATTTGGATTGAAACCTCACAGACATCTGAACCGCTTGGAACTTAGCAGAAATTCCCAGATGCTACTTATTGGAAACTCCAAAAGGAATTCTTCAGAGAAATTGGGTTCATCTTCAGTACTCCCCAACATGACAAAGAGAGAATCTGGGATCTGCAAGTCCTCTGACAGAAAGTGAGGGAAGTTCTCTAGTGGCTGCTTAAGGCATGGCTCTTTGTATTTATGTCCTCTACGCTACAAGTGGTACCAGGCATTCAGTACTGACAAGATCTTTTTCACCTCACACAAGATTGAATTATCACCATCTGGGTACAATTGTTTGGTTTTTTTTGGAGGGGGGGAGTAAAAGAAGAAAACAACAATTCCTAGCTCTTATGTAGCATATTTCATCTGTAGATCTCAAAGCACTTTACAAGGGAGGTGAGCACCATTATCCCAATTTTATAAATGGTGAAACTGAGGCACAGATAAGTGAAGTGACTTGCCTCCAGGGTCAGAGCTGGGAATAGAACCCAGGACCTCATATATCCCAGTCTAATATACTATCCATTAGCTCATGCTGCTGCCCAATTTATCTTTGTTAAATATTATTGTGCTGCCCACAGTGGATGACGCTACACATCAGACACACAAAATGGAATCTTTCTCCCGCTCACCTCTTATATTTCCATATTATACATGATCAGAATTAATTCTACATGAAAATACTAGCATTCACATCACAGTAATCTCTGTATTGCATTCAAAAAACCATAATAAACACGTTTCAATTCATTAACAGTTGTAAGTCTTCAAAATACGCAGTTCCCAGCATGACTTGATAAGAAGAACAGAAGATTGCACCGAAGTATTGTTTATTGTCATGGTAATGTGCATGGTGGTAAAGTTGGCTTTGTGTCTTAATTCCAGTTGTTTGGAAAGAATGTGGCTCTATATTGTTAATACTTCTATTCCATTTGCAGAAAATTATATTGTTATTATACAAAACAGCTTTATTTAAAGGAGGATAGAGATGTCAAAGAATAAAATAATGATATTCTCTTCCTCCCTATTTTCTCATGCCTCAGAATCCTTTTATTGCTGAAAAATCGTTCCATTCACTTCCCAGCTCTGAATTCAAGTTCTTTGTCCTCACCTATAAGCCCATACATAGCTCTGACCTTCTACAAATCTCCCCTCTCTCTCCTATTTGCCCATGCCTTGTGCTTGTCACTAGTTCTTCTGCCTTTATTTTACCCTTAACCGCCTTCTCCCAGTCTCCACTTTCCACCTTATATCATGATGCCCCCTATGCCTGGAACAAACATTCTTGTCCATATCAATCATTCTCTTCCCCCTCATAACACATCATACTTCCTCCTTTCCCCTCATTTTTATTAAACCTACCTAGCATGAATTGTTACCCTGGGTCTTGTGTTTTTCATCTTTGAGACCAGATTCAGATACTCTTACCCAGGTTGAATAGTACCGCAACTCTGCAAAGAGTGACATTGGCTTCAATGGGATAACTCAGCATGCAAAACACTATTCAGTTTGAGTACGGGTCTTGTAATGTACCCTTGGATTGTAATTTCTTTCAAATATTTCCATATGTGATTGCATTCGATACCTGCAGAGCACTTGCATGCTATTCTGTGGTGACAGACTATTTGAATGAGCAGAAGTGGTACTTGAGCTACTGGCTCAAAATAGGCACAGTTATTTAGATGGATTTTATACTAGATGGGAAAGGGAAAAAAAGAGGAACTTTTGTTTAAGTCAAGCTATCTAATGATAATTATAACAGGCTAAAGCAGACAGGGAGTTCTGGGACCTAAAAATGAAGCATAAGATTAGTATTAGACTACAATATATGCATACAAAAGCAAACAAAACACGAGAATAATGCAAGAAGAAACAGTGCTGAAGATTTTGATCTAGTTAGCACAACAGAAACTTGGTTTGATGCTTCACATCCCAAGATCATCAATAGAGAGGAACATTTTGATACACTTCACTTAAATAAGCAAGGTGAGTAGCACAGTTGTATATGTCCAAAGTGTTTACAATGGTATGGAAATGCGATTTGATAAAGAATTGTGAAGAAATTCTACGGCTAGAATGACAAGGAAAGAAAACAAAGAAGAAGATATTGGATACCTAAGGACAGATTTTAAAATGTATTTAGGTGCCCCGTGGAATTTTCAAGAGTACCTGGGTGCCAAACTCCCAAATAGGAATTTGGTGGTAAGTAAATTTTGAAAGTTCCAGTCGGCATCCCTCTGCATCTTTAGGCACCTAAATACCTTTTATAAATCTGGCCTTACATCAAAGTACTAGGACAGGGGGAAAGGTAGGAAAGAAACATTGCTGGAACAAGTTTCAGTGTACTCTAAGCCCGTAGTTCTCAACCTTTTTTTCAGTTGTTGGCTCCTACAAAATTTCAAATGGAGGTGTCCCTTTGAAAATCTTAGACATAGTCTGAGGACCTCCAGAGAGCTGCAGACCACGGGCAAACGCATTCGATGAAGTAGCTGTAGCTCACGAAAGCTTATGCTCAAATACATTTGTAAGTCTCTAAGGTGCCACAAGTACTCCTTTTCTTTTTGGGAATAATTAAGAAATCTAGTGAGTCAATTTTAATGCAAAGAAATACTGAAATCCACCAGGACTGAAGCAGTATTCCAACAGATGCTATCATTAAAGCACAAGAGACTAGTTCCTCTAGAAATAGAGAGTGCAATGTTGTTTTACAAGAGGGATATGAGAGAATCACCATTTAAACAACAGCTAATACATTAATTTTAGAATAATTGTATGCAGCTTTTGAAAAAGTCTCACATTGTCTTAGTTTTCCAGCTGTGGGGGAATCACTTAGTTCGTATACTGTAAAATTGCAGTATAACCAGGAATAGGGACCAAACTCTGCTCTTAGTTACACATGTGCTACACGCAGAGTAATTATTGGCATGATTTTTTCCTCACAACACTGAGAAACAGTAAATGTGTCCACCAAATTCACTCAAAGATATTATTAAGCTCTTACTATTAACAGAGACTTGGAAAAGTGCCTAAGTACAATACTCAGTTATGTTTTAGCAAACAAAGCAGAAAAGAAAATAGGAATTTCTAGTTAATGCTTTTCAAATATAGACAGACAAAAATAGCACTAAATATATAGTTAGGTATACATATACGAAAAGAAAGCATTCAGTTCTCTATGGGAGTAGCATTGATATATGTAATGCAGTCATATAGTGTATTGCTTTAAATGCTCTTGAAAATTGCCAGATTCAAACACTAGGAAAACCCCTAAGTGCACATTATGCCACTACTAGAAAACAGTTCTGTCTTTCAGTTCTGTTTGGTATGAACATAAAACTTTGGATAAGGGGAAAAATTCTGTTAATAAAAATGCAGGCACATCTGAGTCACAGGTACATAAATCCTAGCAAAAGCATATAAGCAGTATGTGTGCAAATTCTGTGAGAGGTAGTTAAGAATCCAATCAGTTTCAATGGATCTAAATTATGCCTACAGAAAATAAAAGGAAAGCCTGGTTTGTTTATCGCAGCATAGAAAATTAATCTCTGCAAAGCACTAGTCAGGACACTTGTAGAAGTCTAGCAGAATCTTTGATTTTTCAACTCATTGGAAAACGAACTCCCCAGTGTTCTTACTGTGTCATTCAGGGAAATAAATAAAATGTTTCTGAGTGAAACGAAACCTAAGCAATCCAGTTTTCCTGTGTATTCCGTGTCGACAGATTCACATATTTAATTTCCAGCTGTTTATGTTAAGAATGTTGTCTCAAACTATTTGGTCTACTGTTTTGTTCCCTTTCTTGTTTACTCTTCATAGTTACCTTTTGTTAATCTGAAAAAGGAGTGGTGGCAATTATTCCTTACATACCCTGGGTTTAACTTTAGATTTTTTAGTTACCTCTACAGACCTAGAGAGCTGTATTAAAAAAGCATCACTACAACAGTCCTTATTAAACAGTCCAATTAAAAAAAAGCTACAGATTAATTACAAAACACTTCAGCTCAGAATATTTTAATTTTAACAATAAATACTATTTTCTGTATGATTATTTTGGCAAAATGACTCTACATTCAGTGCTATACAAGATCCATTCAGCTGACCACCAGCACAAAGGATATACATGCAGAGCTACAAGGCCTATAAAGATGTATATTCTCTCAAGTAGTGAAGTACAATGCCATTCCAGCAATCATTCCAGATCCAGTTTCAGCATGAAGCAGGCCCAGAATTGGATTATTTTCTGAACTTCTTTGCCTTGTAGAGTAAAATCGGGCAGTCAAAAGACAAAGATCATCCAGTTAGTGTGTTCACTTGCGTAAACAAATAATACAAAATGGAATATGCCTCTGAGAAGTCACTAATGTTGTACCATAGTAATATTATGTATAACTATTACAATTCCCATTTTTCCTGCACCTCAGCGTAACACTCTGGTGAAGCAGAGACCAACTATTTCTGGACTTTTCAGACAAAAAGAGAAAACACAAAGTAAAATCTCAGAGCTATGGTAGACAAATCACTGAAGGTAGGTATTAATTTCTGCCAATGAGATGCTTAGAGAGATATTACCATACAATTCCTTAGTGAATAAATATTTAATACATCCACAAACATTTGCAGACAGCATTAGGAATACTTCTGCATAACTTAAAACTGTTAGGCAGAAAATCTATTGTTATTCTTTAGGAAAACTACCCCACTTTGTTTAGGGTTGCCGATTTCTTAATCACATAAAACTGAACACCTTTGCCCTGTCCTCTGCCCTGCCCTTTCCCTGAGGTCCCGCCCCTCACTCACTCCATCCCGCCTCCCTCTGTTGCTCGTTCTCCCCCACCCTCACTCACTTTCACTGGGCTGGGGCAGGGGGTTGGGGTGCATGAGGGGGTGAGGGCTCTGGCTGGGGGTGTGGGATCTGGTATGGGGGAGGGGGTTGGAGTGCGGGATGGGGTGAGGGCTCTGGTGTGGGGTCTGGGATGTGGGGTTTGGGGTGCAGGAAGTTGCTCTGGGCTAGGACAGAGGGTTGGGGTGCACGCTCTAGGAGGGGGCTCAGGGCTGGGGAAGGGGTTGGGGTGAGGAAAGTGGTTCAGTGTGTGGGCTCCAGCCGGCCGGTGCTTACCTCAGGTGGCTCCTGGTCAGCAGTGCAGCGGGGCTAAGACAGGCTCCCTGCCTGCCCTGGCTCCTTGGGGCTTCTGGAAGTTGCCACTATGTCCGGCTCCTAGGCTCAGGGACAGCCAGGCAGCTCTGTGTGGTGCACACTGAACACACCCGCAGGCGCCGGCAACTGGACTTTTAGCAGCCTGGTCAGAGGTACTGACCCGACCCGTCAAGGTCCCTTTTCAACCGGGCATTCCAGACGAAAACTGGAAGCCTGGCAACCCTAACTTTGTTACAGTTCCATGTATTTCAGTGCAAGGTTTCAACACAGCATAAAAATTTTTATACGTTAGTACACACATACATAAACATTCCGCCCTAATCTTCTTAGAGATGATTTCTCAGTCTCTACAGTGTGGCCTCAAAATGCAGCTGTCGCAGACATTTCTTGGTCCTACGTCGATCAGCCACTGAGTCCACAGGGCTGTTTCTAGCTTCCATATTATTAACCTTTTCCCACTGAGCTCTGATTGGCTCAGCTCTCAGATGACCTGCAAGACTGCTTGCCCTTAATAGACACTTTCTGTACAGCTTCCAAACAACTCCTGAGCATATCTAGTAACTACTACACTGGTCTTCTAGATGTCTCTGGGCCCTTCTAACTGAGTTGTCTTCCTTGGTTTCCACATGCACAGAGACAAAGTGGATTCAACAAAAATTCAAGACGTCCCCATTCCTTCTTTCCCATTCTTTAAATAAAATAAGATAAAAAATGCTTCAGCATTAGCATGTGGGTTACAGAATCGAGATTAAATAGTCCAGAAGGGAACACCGAGCCCTCTTATTATTCCACCCCAAATTCACCCTGCCAAGCACTTACGCATGTAACTTTACACATCTGATTAGTCCCATAGGGATCAATTTTGCAGCATCAAATAATTTGGGACACAATTTTGCAAGAATGAATATGTGATGACAAACTGTTTAATTTGATTAAATACTTTATTGCATCCATAAATCTGGCAAACATCTAAATGGGATCAACTGGTTCCATAAAGTTGTAGGCACATCCTTTTCAGGATCAAGCCTTGACAATACTAAACTGATTTCTTTCAGACACTGCCTGTTTATTATATCTGTGTGAATGAAGAGCCAAATTTATTTGTAGAATACATATGAGTATATAGAGAGCTCAAACTACAAAAAATAAGCCAATGTTAATTAAATAGACTCAGCTATTTCTAGTTGGTATGTGCAAAATTGCGACATAAAATTTAAGAAATGTATCTCAGCAAGTTATAAAAGAAGCCGTGCTCAAACTTGGCCTCACATCTTAAGTGAAAAGAAAAATGATATTTCCCAAATCAACAGTAATTATTTTTGAATCCCCCTAAATATCATGCCAAGTAAGTTAAATCCACTAACTTGTTTGATTTTTAACTTTCAGTGATAGTTGCAAGATAAGACAGTTTGAAATAAATTGCTCAGTAACTTTAAGGATATGAATGTTTTAAAATTGCAAATTTAAAATGTTAATTTTTTTTCTACATATTTGAAAGATAATGTGGTCTGAATTGTTTCTGACTCAGATAAGAGCTCTCTCACTTAGGATCAACTTAAAGGATTTCTTTAAATTTGGCTAGTTCTGTTCTTAGTGGCACTTTAAAGTCAAGCCAAGCCTGAACATTGTACAGAATATGTACACTGTAAGTAAAGCAATACCTGTAGCTATATAAGCAATCAGTTTATTATTTTACACGTTACTTACAATGTATATTATAAAGAGAGCATAAAGCCCAGGACACAGAGTGTTGTGGTTGATTTTCAACCTCAATGTTGCATTTTCTGTCAAAAACGGAGTATTCAGTTTCTTAACATTGTACTGATGAATGATCACTTTAAAAACAAATATTTACATATCCAAATGAGTGTTTCATACCTTCCCTGCTACATCTGTCAGAGCGATTTCACAAATACAAGGACATGTCTCACATTGGAATCTACTAGTTCAGACCCCTGAATCTGTGCAGGATCTCATTGACTTTAATGCGAATTTGTGCTGGTGGATCCTGAGGCCATCCAGACCATAGGGATTGCAGTGAAATCAATAGCCTAATTCAGTTCTTTTCATATTCTAGCTCTAAAGGAATAATTCAGTTTATATTACTCACATTTAATCCGCGCACCACCCCCCCTCCCCCAAAAATGTGGCTTTCTAACAACAGTAAAAACTTTGTTATCCGGCATGTTGGGGGAATGGGGTGTGCCAGTTAGTCAAAAATTCTGGTTAACTAAGAGTTATACTTACCAATGGAACACATTCCTATTCTCTCCCTTTTCAAGACATGTACAAATATCTATTTTTTTAATGTCAACACAACTCTCTTATACTTCTCTCTGCTTTTCACTCATATTTTAGATCTTATAATAGCAGGATGGTGTTGATATTTTACGATAAATACAGGACAATACACTGAGTAATAAACCGACCGACCACAATGGTGGATACAAACAGAAAGAACAGCATTCGGCTCTTCTCAGCTAACTCGAGGATTGTCTGACTGCTCTCGGAAATGCTTGAGTCCCAAATAGCTTTGGCATTGATTCCAGTTAGCTTCGGCATCAGTCCCTGTTACTAGATTGATGATTTGTATTGGGAGATATCAGAAATGCAGGTTTCTAGAGCTTTCCACTTGGTAAAGTGCTGGATAACACAGCTTTTACTGTACTAGCTCTATAAACTCAGCCTAATATCAGCATATTGTTCTTTCTTCCTCATACATATATTGGACATCTTTCAACAGCCTGTAGAGTACACAACTGTGTGGCTCCCCCTAGCAGCGGTATAAAATAGCAGTGTAACAGCGAAGCATGGCTTAGGTGAGTACAGTAAAGACATGCTGAAGGGTGTGGGTATGTACATAAGTACTACATGCTTTCTATTTGCCCAAGCCATCCCTCCCTGTCTATGTCCCGTTGCCTCTCCACTGCTGGAGTTTTTTCCCACCATAGTGAAAGACTGCAGCTGCAAGGAAAGACTCTGGCAGCTTGCTATGCTTCCCTGCTACAAAGGGTCCAGCAACTACATTGCACTGCTAAAAATAGAGGTGTAGACAGGGAGTCACAGTAGAGTGTGTGTAGGGAATATACTCAGGCAATACCCACACCCTTTAGTGTGTCTTTTCTGTACTCCACTAAGCCAGTCCTCACTTCACCATTGCTATTTATATACGTCGGGGTCTATGGGGTATGTACACTACCCACCACCGAAAGAAGCATGCAATGTAGATGCATCTCTAGATATATGAGGGAAAGAACAATATGCTGATCTTAGCCTGAGTTTACAGGGTTGGCTGTTAGAAAACATTTTGCAGATTTAGTCACGTGTGCTATACAAAACTAAACAACAACTTTCACTTATGAAATGCTACAGATCACTTTTTTTCAGCATTCATTAGATTCAGACTAAATGATCCATCTGCATTATTCTTGCTGTATGGTTCAGGTTTATAGTTTCCTGAATGTCAACATCATGCAACAGAAAGAAACAGTCCTGCCCTAAGGATCTACTGCAAGCTGGAGTTTGTGCTTTCCTGGAGCCTCAAAAAAATCCCTCTTGTCTCACAGAAAAGATTTTTTCACTGGAGCTCTATTTGCGGTGGAACTGCCCTGCAAGACATATGGGGTTTTAAGGTGGAGCATTTAAAAAAAATCATGAGCCAGTCCCTGCCGACACATGAGTTTGGCTTAAAATCCTGATATTTTAAAAATACATTCTCTGTTCTTTTACTTGCCTGGTGGTTTGAGTTTTTCAAACCTTTTCTCCGCAACCGTAAGCACTAGAAGCATAGTGACAGGTTTCAGAGTAACAGCCGTGTTCGTCTGTATTCGCAAAAAGAAAAGGAGTACTTGTGGCACCTTAGAGACTAACCAATTTATTTGAGCATAAGCTTTCGTGAGCTACAGCTCACTTCATCGGATGCATACATACTTTTGCAGTGATAAACACCCATTTTTTCATGGTCTGTGTGTACAAAAACATCTTCTGTATTTTCCACAGTATGCATCCAATGAAGTGAGCTGTAGCTCACAAAAGCTTATGCTCAAATAAATTGGTTAGTCTCTAAGGTGTCACAAGTACTCCTTTTCTAGAAGCATAGTTGTGTTTTTTGTTTGTTTGTTTTGGATTTTTGTTGGTGTTTTATTTCTTTCTTAAAGCCCCAGCTCCTAAAATTAAGTGATAACATGAGAATCTCAGCTTTCTTGGGGAAAAAAAAAGTATCAAGAGACAATAAAATAAGAGTTGGCAACCCTGAAGACTGTTGGCAATGTATGTGTCTTCATTTTTATAAGCATCAATTTCTCCTCATTAGTGATAAAGGAGTTTTTCGCACCATCTCTAAAAGTGCTTGAGGCAGATTCACCAATCAACAAGAATCTGCCAATTTTGGTGAAGAAAAGAAAAAAAGTGAACAAAGTTTCATGTTTGTTATCAACTAGCTCTGCTGCCTATGGCTACGTCTACACTACAGACTAGGGTGTGACTCCCAGTTGTGTATATATCACTCATTGAGCTAGTGCTCGTATATATACCAGAGTAGCTGCAGTGGCCTGGGCAGCAGCAACGGAGGCACAGCTGAGCCAGGCCAAGTACATCCCCATCTGTTTCAGGCAGACATAACCTGTATTATAGTCTTCTAGATTCATTTCAGAGTAGCAGCCGTGTTAGTCTGTATTCGCAAAAAGAACAGGAGGACTTGTGGCACCTTTTAGAGACTAACCAATTTATTTGAGCATAAGCTTTCTTTTTTTTCTAGATTCATGTCACTCTTGGAGAGTAGAGTAAGCATGAGGTATTTGAATGAGAAAATCTAAAATGCAATGATGTGTTGTTATGACCAATTTCAGTCATTATACATATTCCCTTTCTCAGTTTCTAAGAGATTGTCACTAAATTATGTGGCATCAATTTTAAGTTAATCTTCAAAAGCTTGTATGTGCTGTAGCCCTAGTGACCTCTTTATTCTCCCCACCATACTTGGGTTGTGCTCAAATGGGAGACTGTAGGTACTCGAGCCCTGCTTTAAACGTCTACTTTGTGATGGTAGATAGAAGACTAATATCAGTGAAGGACCCATAAATATTGAACAAAGTGAACAAGAAAATTGGGCTGGGCCTTCAGAGCACATTATCAGACATTTGATTTAAAAAGAATTTCCCTAAACATTGGTATAGTAATGACATAGCACTTATGGAATCAATTTCTTATATTCCATCCCCATATGGAACTAGCTGAATAATAGAAGAGGAAGGTCATCTATCTTCTAGAGGTAATGTGATGGATCTTATTATGAAGTGTTCAGACAATATGGTTATGAAATAAACATGTGATGTTTCGGAATTCTAATAAGAGTATAATCTATTTCCCGGTTGAATCACATGACATGGGTCAGGGTTAAAATGTTAATACGATTGTTACAACGGCCATGGGTAGCATCCACCATTTCCCTTGACTACTGTTATGAGTGACACAGAAATCCCTATAGTATGGAAGTTACAACTGCTCTTACATTTTTACCCACCTCCCCAGTAATCTTAAACCAAAGGAGCAGGATATGGCTCATCAGTTAATTGCAGTTCTGAAACTTCATTTTAACAGAATGGTTTTCTTCTTTGAAAGAATATACAGTTCCAAAACACTGTAGAAAAGTTGCAGTCTCTGTAAGCTTATGGCATCTACAAACAAAAATAGCTTCAGGTCTTGTAATAGTATTTTAACCATTTTGCATTTTGTATGCAGATCATAGGATGGTGTCTGCAATAATTGATTACCCTTCCAAAATTTCTTCCAAAGTAGGTTATAGTATCTGATAGGCAATAAATTATAAACACATGAGAATATTTGCATCTGTAACCTCAGTCACTGTTATTGAATTCACAAGCCCTCAGATTTCTCTAAGGGGAACTTTATACAGCAAGATACTTAGCAAAGAAAGCATTACCCGGGGCTGAAGATGACTGATATAAAAGAATGAAGCTCTCCCTCACCAGTATTTCTTTCTGAGATGGCTAGTTTGAAATTGTTTCATTATGTAGAAATAAAATTGAATTGTAATTGTGTACTTGATTTTTTTTAAAGGAACTGAAAATTATTTTTCATCAGCCAATTAAATTAAGATGGACAATGAATTTTGATCCAAAATTCAATTCCCTTGGATGGATGACATTTGATTCTAGACTAAACCTATAAGAAGACATTTATTTATGGAGATCCCACTCATTACATTTGAAAGCTTAACTCACAAAAGTTGGGGGGGGGAGGAAGAGACTGATGTGTAGTGAGCGGTTTCCAATTCTCACCTTCTCAGTTCTACAATATTCTTTAGTGTTCTGGTTGTATTAGCTATTTTAGTAAAGTATATTTTCCTTGTGAAGCCACCAATAAAAACAATTTGAACATATTTAAGATCAGATATTGGCATATGTTAAAAAGGATATACACTCATTGTGGTTAAGTAAAAAATAATCTAAATTGGGTCTGGCTTGCCCAGTTTCTCCTTTTTTGAAAACAAAAGAAAAGCCCTCCTAAACTGAGAGTCAGAAATAAAAGTTTCATCAAAGAGAACTTATATGTCAAAATTGTACAATTTTAAACATAGGTATCTGATTCTCCTCTGAATTTTATTGGTTAATTCAAGAGTAACTTCACTGCTCTGCAATATTGCAGTTGTACTGGGTAAAATGAATGCAAATGTGGTAAGATCATGAAAGGGCAGTGTAGTGAGGTGGTGTGGATCACCGCTGGCCTGGAAAGGGTCGAGCCCCTCCAGACACCAGAGTGGGTGGAGCCAGGAAGCTCTGAGCCCGCCCCTCAGAGGGACAGGCGGCGACCCGCAAGTAGAAATGTGCAACCTGGAAGTATAAAGGCAGGCCCTCAGAGCTCACTAGAGGACCAGCTGCTGGGGAGGCCAGACGTAGCCAGCCTAGCCCGTGACTGGGAAAACCCCGCAGCCCCAGGTCCATGCTAAGACTGCCCTGCCCTGCCCTGCGCCAGCTATCCAGGGGAGTTACCCGGCCTGCCACTTGTCCACTGCCCCGAGGAACCCATGGTGCTGGACTCCCCAGAGGACACCGCCGTGACCCAGGTACCAGAAGGAGGGGAGTTAGGAAGCAGCCCGGGGACAGCTGACACTAGTCTGGCTGTAACTCTGCCAGAGCCCATGTCAGTGTGTTGCAGTCAGGATCCCCACTGACCCAGCAGTGGGTCGTTTGCCACTCCTAGGGCCCCGGGCTGGGACGCAGTGGAGTAGGTGGGCCTGCATTCCTCCTGCCACCCAACTCATAGGTGGCAGTCTCCCCGTCTTCCAGGTCCTTGGAGGCCTGGGCTAATTCACACATGCTGTGTTGCTCAGCCCCCACCTGAGGGCCTGAGCTACGGACTATTTGGTGCCCCACCCTGACTCAGGGCCAGGGCCTACAGTGCTCGTTCCAGTTACTGCAAGGGGTGCCGAGGGAGACTCTGGTGGTCAGACAAATTCCCCCAAAGTCAACTGTGTGAGCGAGCCAGGATCCCCACTGCCCCGGAGAGGGTCGAGCCCTGGCCTAGCCCCTTTACAGGCAGTTAAAACTACAGCTAGGTGAATAATAGATTTTTCAGTTTGCTAGCAGTTCCAAAAAAAACAAAACCAAAAATTCAGTGCAGGTTGAAATGAGATGAAAATTCCAAAAACATTAAGTGAATTTTAAAAAAAGTCCATTTTGAACTGAACATTTTTTTTTCCAACCAAACACATTCCTGGGTGTTTAAGGGGCTAGATCAGCGGTGGACAACCTGTGACCTGTCAAGGTAATCCACTGGCAGGCCGTGGGACAGTTTGTTTACATTGACCGTCGACAGGCATGGACCTCCTGCAGCTCCCAGTGGCTGCGGTTTGCTGTTCCTGGCCAATAGGAGCTGTGGGAAGCGGTGCGGGCCGCAGGGACATGCTGGATGCCGCTCCCGCAGCTCCCATTGGCCGGGAACAGCGAACCGCAGCCACTGGGAGCTGCAGGAAGTCCATGCCTGCGAACGGTCAATGTCAAGAAACTGTCCCACGGCTCGCCAGTGGATTACCCTGATGATCCGCATGTGGCCCGTGCTCCACAGGTTGCCCACCACTGGGCTAGATTAACAAAACAGCTGGAAGCAGTTGGGTAGAAGGTGGTGGCAGTAGTAGCATCCTTATAAACTTTAGTCCAATGGCTAGAGCACTTGGCTAGAATGTGGGAAACTTCTTGTTCAAGCTGTTTCACAGTGTACAGATTAAATAGCCATTGGAGCAGGGACTTGAACTTTGGTCTTGTACCTCCAGACTAGAGGAGTCACTCTCATACTTTCTCTGGCCCATTGACAATTTATTTATTCCAAATGGAACAGCTTCAACAGAAGAGAGACCCATATCAGAATATCCAATAGCTCAAAGGTTAAGGCATTGTCCTGCAATGTGGGAGATGGAAGTGCATTCCCTTTTTCACCTCAGGCAGAGAGAATAATTAAACCCCCATCCAAGCTGAGTCTCCCACATTCCAGCTGAATGCCCTAGCCACTAGTATAAAGCTTATAAAAGAGATTCTCCCCTCCTCCCTTATGTGTACACAATAGTTACAAGGTCACATACTACTTTTTGCACAAGACCCCTGCTTCATTTAATGAACAGGACAGATGTACAAGGGGACAGAATGAAGGGAGCACAGGTAATTAACAATGTACATGCATTCTTGACTTTGCAACTTGCTTTTACCTGATGTTCTAAAATTTAATATTATAAATACTTGAGACTAGGGTACATTTTGAATGTGTCTGTCCTTATTTTTTTCTCTTTCACTAATGAAATAATATATTCCTGAAGTCCAAACAACCTTGAAGGGGGAGGTTAGATGCCATGGCAACTGCAGAGTTTCCCCACCAGCTCCCACTCTGCAGTTTGAGGGATTGGAGAAAGTATGTAAGCACAGGCAATGAGCTAACAGCAGTAGTGTTCTTTTGTGAAACATGCTGTCAAGGGACAAGGGCCCAGAAAGGCTCAACACTTCCTATGGATGTTCCCAAATCCACAAGATGTCATCCCAGATTTTATATAATCGGTGCAGTTAGAAAGACACATCCAATCCATAAGATCTGTCACAACTTTCCTTGTAATGATGAGTCAAGAAGTAATGTTTTCCCCCTTTCTGCACACTTACCCCAAGAAAGGGGATTATTTTACCCCCTTGTCACTACATTTAATATGCAATAAGAGCAGCTGAACTCACTATCTAGGACAGTGGCACTGTGAAAGCATCTTGTAGTTAAGAAAATGAAGAGAATACAAAGCAAAGCAGCTGAGTCTCACTCTGTTGTTGTGCAACAAAGTAGGAAAGCAGTTTCTGCCAAGGTTGTAGAATATGAAATTATTGTCGTCTTTGCTGAAAAGTAGGCCCTGTAGTGCAGATGCTGTGAAATGCACTAAATTCAAATGAGAGAGTAATTGGAAAGATGGAGCAGGGATGCAACATCTGTCACCTATTTTCTACATCTGGTCCGCTGATGTAATAATTGGGTATACAGATTTACCCTAATGTCTGCTCAGTTGTAAAAAGTGAGTGAAAGTTCATAAAATGTCACAGTAACCTATCGCAACAAATATTGATGGGAAAAAGTATAAAAGGGAGACAGACAGACTAAATTAGTTGAAACAAAAAGGTCTACTGATATAATTCAAGGCCTGTGTTAAGATCATGCCTGGTGAACAAGAAATCAGTGAAGCAAAATTGTTGTACCAGAAATTAGACCTAACTGTTGAACAAAATAACAAAGGGATGGACTAGTCCATCCAGCACTCCATTTTGGGAGCCTTAAAAGAAAAGACTTTGAGGGAGAAATTAGGAGAGGAAGCAAACAGGGACAATTGCTGATTGAAAGACAGGAAAGACACAAGCTTCCCCATCATGGCTGCCTCCCACCCAATGACTCCTTATTTGCTGGGAACCTGGGATCCACTGTATCATCATGGGGCATTAGCCCAAGAGATGTCCTGACAAGACCACACCAAGAGAGCGATCCAGATGACATTGCCACCTCCACTGCCTCCAGCTGAATCCCAAAAACTTCCTGGGGGTCACTCCTCCCCATATGTCCTTTTCCTTCTCCACCTTATTTCTTCCTTCTTCTCTTGCCTTCTGTTTAATAACAGTCTGGCTTAGCCAACATTTTGCAACACTCCTGTGAGCCGAAAGGCAGCTAAATGCAATGCCCTTAATGGCCCAGTGCTAGTGTAAGTTCAATAGGTCTTGGAATGGCTAATATGACTATGTGCAGTGCCTGAGTTTTTCCAACAGTGAGGTTGCAAGTGAGAGTTAACACTTGAGAGAGAAGCTGCATTTTCTATATTTGCTGTTCTTTGCTTTCTCCTTTTGTGCATGTCTTGTTTGGCCTTCTAGGAAACAGGGTTGGACTTCAACAACAGCAATATCATCAGTTCCAACCCATTTAAACTAACTTTTTCCTTTTTCCCCAGACAATTATTACAATCTAAGTGACTGTCAAAAATAAGGGGTTTGTATTTTTTGTCCTTCTAAAGACTTTTTACAGCTAAAGTGAAAGGAAACAAAGAATGTTAAAAATGAAAGTCTTATTTAATACTTTACATTTCAAATGTTGTAACCGTTTTCCTTCTCTGTATCTTTAATAAAAAGTTTCAAAGGATTTATAATGTGTTTGACACGATACTGAACAGGTTAAGGTCTCTGCATATCAAACCCTGAGTATTATTTAAAACTGTTTAATGTTGGACAATTGCATGGTAATGTTAACTAGGGATGTCAAGCGATTTAAAAAATTCATCTCAATTAATGACAGGTTTCAGAGTAGCAGCCGTGTTAGTCTGTATTCGCAAAAATAAAAGGAGTACTTGTGGCACCTTAGAGACTAATAAATTTAATTGCACTGTTAAACATTAATAGAATATTGTTTATTTAAATATTTTTTAATATTTTCTACATTTTCAAATATATTGATTTCAATTACAACACAGAATACAAAGTGTACAGTGATCACTTTATATTTGTTTTTGATTACAAGTATTTGCACTGTATAAAAAGAAACTATTTTTCAACTCACCTAATACAAGTACTGTAATGCAATTGCTTTATCATGAAAGTTGAACTTACAAATATAGAATTATGTACAAAAAACTGCTTTCGAAAATAAAACAATGTAAAATTTTAGAGGCTGCGAGTCCACTCAGTCCTACATCTTGTTCAGCCAATTGCTCAGACGAGCAAGTTTGTTTACATTTGCAGGAGATAATGCTGCCCGCTTCTTGTTTACAATGTCACCTGAAAGCAAGAACAGGCATTCACATGGCACTGTTGTAGCTGTCATCGCAAGATATTTACATGCCAGATGCACTAAAGATTCATATGTTCCTTCATGCTTCAACCACCATTCTAGGAGAAATGGGTCCATGCTCTTGATGGATCTGCTCGATAACAATCCAAAGTAGTATGGACTGATGCATGTTCTTTTTCATTATCTGAGTCAGATGCCACCAGCAGAAGGTTGTTTTTCTTTTTTGGTGGTTCGGGTTCTGTAGTTTCTGTATTGGAGTGTTGCTCTTTTAAGACTTCTATTTAGCATATCTGGCACGTAAATACCTTGCAATGCCGGCTACAAAAGTGTCAAGCAAATGCCTGTTCTCACCTTCTGGTAACATTGTAAATAACAAAAGGACAGCATTATCTCCTATAAATGTAAACAAATTTGTTTGTCTTTTAGTGATTGGCTGAAAAAGAAGTAGGACTGAGTGGACCTGTAGTCTCTGAAGTTTTACATCGTTTTGTTTTTGAGTGCAGTTATGTAACACAAAAAATCTACATTTGTAAGTTGCATTTTCGCGACAGAGCTTGCACTACAGTACTTGTATGAGGTATTTTTACAGTGAAAATACTTATAATCAAAAATATACACTTTGATTTCTGTTACAACACAGAATACACTATTTATGAAAATGTAGAAAAACATCCAAATTATTTTATAAATTTCAGTTGGTAGTCTATTGTTTAACAGTGTGATTAAAACTGTGATTAATTGTGATTAATTTTTTTAATCACAATTACCTTTTTTGAGTTAATCGCGTGAGAGTTAACTGTGAATAATCAACAGCACTAATGTTAACACATTTGACTCCTTCTTCCCCTTTTCATCTAAAAGAATAGACCATCACCCAGAATGCTGGTTCATGCCAAGAAGGGCAGTTTCACTTGGTATTGTTCTATTAGGGCACAAGAATAAGAAGCCTTGAAGAAGACCACAGAATATATGGCATTTTATAAAATAATGTTATATTCATGCTGCTGTTTGCTAATTGTATTTTCTCCAATGTTTCAGGGGAAAAAAAGGAAAGGGGAAAAAAGCAGTGTGAACCAGTCATAAATAAAATCACTGAAAACAAATAATAGAAACAGAAATCATACCCAGTCACACAGCTCAAATTGCAAATTCTCATACTCAAAGGACTGCTTGCTTACAATCTACATACTCAAATACATTCATTAATAATTATGTGTAGCAAATCCATTGAAATCACTATCGGTGGATAACTGGCGAACAGAAATAAAGGTCTAAGCTGTTAGCCTTTAAGTCCCATTGTCTTCATTCTGGGTTTCCTTTTTCTCTGAGAGACACATTCTTTTAAGGATGTAAGGCATTGTCCAAGTGCAGAGCCATGATGTTCCACTAGGAAGATCAAACTTACCCTCTCGGTCTTCCCTTGTGTACAGTCTGAGGCATTCCCAGGAGTTGTCAGTGGCAACAAGAGCTGGGTACAAATATTTAAGGAATTTTTCTTGAAATTGACAAAACATTACTGGCTCCTGCTCCTACCCAGAAACCTGAGAAAAGCTAAATACCTCCCCTGGGTGCCTTTAATAGGTAAAACTTCCCCACTTGTAAGCACTGAGTCTGCATACAAATCAAGGGAAAACATTAGGGGACAAAGCACACAGCATCAACACAGGAAAACATAGCAATAATATACGTAAATGAATAATAAGTAAAACACACACCCCATGGTATCTTTGGCAGCAGTCCTTTAACTGGTCTCCCACTCACTGGTGTGAGAGCCCAACAAGCAGCTCTTTAGCACACACTGGCATTTTAACACATCCTTCTCCCTCCACTGCACCTTACTCATGGCTTGGTATCAGTAGGTAGCATGGCTCCAGAGTCTGGAAGTGCCCTCAGCCAAGCTGATCTCTAGCTCCTAGGGGAATTACTCCCTAGTCCAGTCCTGAGGCTCTGTTAACTAACCCAGCTGTAGTGGGTTGGAAGAGACCTCAGGAGGTCATATAGTTCAACCCTCTGCTCAAAGCAGGACCAACACCAACTAAATCATCCCAGCAATGGCTTTGTCAAGTCAGGCCTTAAAACCTCTAGGGGCTGCCATACTGTAAGGCGACCAACCTGTTGCATTGATAAGCAGATAATTCTCCATGACAGAGAAGAGCTCTAATCAAATTGTAAGAGCTGTTAGCAATACTCTTTGAGATGGAAAAATTTCATCAACATATTTACAGTTGCACTGTGGACATACAATCTGATGACAAACATCTCCAAATCATTTGGACAAAGCCATTACTCAGTGCACCAAAGCCCTTACAGCAGATGGTGATGCAATTGCAGAGGTATGATACACAGACCAATTATTGCCTAGGCAGAGACTTGATGTCGGTGGACATTTTGAGCCATGCTTAACTGTGAGAACCCAGCAAGGAGAGATCCATAGAGGCTGAGGTGGAAACAATAAATATGGTATACTATTTTCTTATCTTGGAAGAAAGGCTGTGAGAGATATAGAAAAGTAAAGAGCAAGACAGAATGCTTCAGACACTGACACTCATGATCCTACAAGGAAGGCCAGCAACTAAAGGCCAAGTACCTGAAGAGATAACACGATTCTTTCACATAAGAAAGGACTTGTGTACAGAATAGTAGGCAGAAAAATGGTTATTCCAGCAATTCTTAGGAATGAAATTATGCACAAAGCTATCTCCTCCCATCTGGGAATTGAAGGTTGCCAGGAATCAATTAGCAATTATGGACATTTGTGGAGAAGTATGATGTATGCAGATCCTGGGAAGACCATCAACTGAAGGAAACCCTGTGGCAACATGAAGTTCCAGAAAGACCGTAGGCAAAGATGAGTGTGGATTTGTTTACCTTTGGAGACAAAAGATACATGATCACTGTAGACTATTTTTCCAATTTCTGGGAGATAGACTATTTACCAGACACATGATCCAGAACTGTCCTACAGAAGATAAAGCAGTTTGCACAGTGCAGGATACTGGATGTCGTGTGTTCCAATAATGGACCACAGTTTGTTTCAGGAGACTTCTGAAAGTTCAGTAAGGACTGGGATTTTAATCATATAACATTTTAATCGGGGTATCCTCAAAGCAACACCAGAGTGGAATCAGCTATAAAGATAACTAAAACTGTTGACAAAAAGTGAAAATTACAACTGCTGACACATAGCACTACTAGACCACAGGAATATTCCTTCACAAGGCCTAAATTTTAGTCCAGAACAAAGATCGATACGCTGGAGAATAAAGACAATCAGAAGGTTGTTACAGACTGGGTATTCTGGAGTTTCGCTTGGCAAGCTACAGAGGAACCAGTAACAAAAAGAGACAAGTGTTTTTGCTACAATAGATCCACGGGAGATCTGAAGCCAAGTGACAAAGTGAGTATACATCATTACTAAAACAGGATAAGTTCTGGCCAAAAGCTACAGTGGTGCAACCAAGAAACCGAAGATCACATCAGATGCCAATGGTCAATGGATAGATAGTGAGGCAAAACCAGAGGCACTTCAGGAAACCAAAAAGAAACTTCTAAGAACAGTACAGACACACATCTCAGGCTTCTACAACAAGAGAATCCCAAGCCAGGGGTGCAAGAAGAGGACAATGTCAGGGGAATGTGAGAAGAATGACAGGAGGGGAAAGAGTGTTTCAGAGACTCCAGCAACACCAAGCCTTGAGATTGTGGTTGACCAGATGGGAGGAAGTCAGCACCAGGAAAGCACCTACCCATACTAGAGGAGGCAAGATTGTTAAAACCTGCTCATCTGAGGGACTTCGTGTGATGGACTTCAAGGTAGGATTGCCGACTTTCTGACCCAACAAAACTGAACACACTTGCCCCACCCCTTCTCCAAGGTCCCGCCCCGCTCACTCCATCTTCTCTCCCCCCCCCCCATTGCTCGTTCTCCCCACCTCACTCACTACCTCATTTTCACTGGGCTGGGAAGGGTACGTTTTCAACTGTGTGTTCGATTGAAAACTGGACACCTAGCAACCCTACTTCAAGGTTGTACAGGTATATAGACAGACAAACTTACAAGGTTATGAATGCAGTAACCATAAAAATGGTCAGCATCTGTAAGAAATATGTTGTATTATTTAATCAATTATTGTTGAGTTGTTACACAGTTTCTTTAAAAGAGAAGTGTAACAAAATGAAAGTTCTCGCATACACTTTCAGGAAGCATACTGCTTCCTGGGGGGAACTGTTTGGAAGGGACACCTCCTAGGGTACTGTCAAAGAAGCCATGCTATAACTCAATAAAACTTGAGTTTGTTAATTAACCTTCTGGCAGAGTGAGATCTTCTATGGCAGATGATCCAGACACAATGAGGCCTAAAACAGGGTAGAGGACCATGATTTGGAGAATGGACTGCATTTGTTTATCATAGAAAACAAGATATTAATGTTTGTATATGCTAAAGAACAGCAAGCTATAAAAAATTCTGCTGGGAACACTTCAGTTCCTAAGCATGAGCTCATCTGGAAGTAATTTCATTCTTCAAAATAACCACTTGTCTGCTAAAGAAAAGGACAAAACAAACTCAAGTTTAAATATAACTGACTTCTCAGTCAGTTTCTCAATTGCTTCCATGGCAACAGGCACTACCTACTCTTCAGATCTTAAAAGAAGCTCATAAATTACAGGAAAATTATATATGGTATCTTTTCTGAAGCAATAATATGAAGTCAATTTCAAAAACAACAGGAGAATGTTAAACTGTGTAGTTTCTATGCTTAATGGAATGTTGTGAAGCTTTTGCAACAAATCCCAAAATCCATGCAAAGCTTGTTCAACACACACACAAAAATGAAAGAAAGCCAGGAAAATTTGGTGTAACACACACTTTTGGAGGTCCCTAAATTAATAAAAACTCAAAGCAAAAACAAAACAACAACAACGTATCTGCATGATATTTTGGAAACTTATTTTCATCGTTTTATTTTGGTTTTATAACTAAACTCACCAGAACTGTCTACATGGAAAGTTTTTGGGGTTGAATCAATCCTTAAAAATGCCTGAGCAATGTACAGAGTTTCACAAAACTCAATAGTTCATTTTATTTTCTCTATTTAGAGTCTAAATGAACTCAAAATAAAGGACAACTCAAATGGCCAGTTTCAGACTCAGTGTAGGCAACCTCCAGCCAATGGAATGAATTCCACTTATACCAGGTCTGAATTTGACTCTAGAGGGGACAAGATCACATGCATTGAAACTGATTAAAAATTTTTCACAACCCATAAAAAAATTAAACTGCTAGAGCTCTACTTATGACACATAAGCATAGTTCACCTAGATTGGTTCTACTTAAACCTGATCTCAGTTTTCTAAACAGTGAAAGCAAACCAGTTTTAAATGTCCAACATCTAATAGGAATTAGCACAAACCATATAGAACCACTAAGATATACAGAAAATAATTGCTTTGATAAAGTCATTTATATTATGTATGGATTTTATCAACACAAATGGACAATCTTTCTAACTTCTAACTTCATTCAGTTTTCATAAAATTTTAATACATTTTAATAAATAATTGCACACAAGTGCTCATATGCCACAGTGATGGATGTGATACAGAAACCAGATTAGGGTTTCAGATGCATAACTGCCTCATTATTTTAAAATGTCAGATGGAAGTAATTCTGTGCATACTTACATACTTGTATTACATACAACATATAAATGGCAATAGGAATTATATTTGCTAAAATAAACAAAATAGTGAGTAATTTAAGAGAATACTGTATTTTAATCTTTAAGAAGGGATAAATGCTTGAGCATCAGAGGTAAATGAGAATGAAACCGTACCCAAGAACTGTATTTTACCTATAACACCCTGAATCCAAAACACAGACTACAACAATAAATTTGATCATCAGTGAATTAGCGCTCTGTCACCATACTTACTTTGCTCTAATTGTCTATCAAGGTTATGTCTAAATTACAAAGTTAAGTTGACTTAAGTTACATCGACATACAACCACCACTCTAATTAAACTGCTATTCCATGTCTACGCTACACTCCTTGTATCACATCCAAAGTAGCAGCTCTTGAATCAACACAGAGAACAGTGCACTATGGGTAGCTATCCCACTGTGCAACTGGCTGCAGGGTGTTTTGGGAAGGGTTTGCAATGCCTCATGGGGGCAGGTTCAGTGTCACATGATGCAGGTTTCTCAATTCCATAACTCCATGGGCATCCTACTAGGTTTCCAGCCACTTTTCAACTGCCCTTGTAACCTGCAAGCCAGCCATCTCTGTCAGAAAGCATGGATCCTGCACTGCTCTTTAGTATTGTGCTGTGCATTATGAACTCAGCTGGGTGTGGGAGGGTATATCTGCTGAGGGAGGTCTTGAAGGAGCATTTTAACAATAAGCCACAGTAATGTGTGTTCCTGTAGTGTGCTCAGCCTGGCATTGTTTGTTTGCATCATGCGATGAAACTTGTAAGGACTGCTGTGTGTGACCGACTATAACAATGTACGTGTACCTACTGCTACTGTGGGTGAATCTTAGCAGTAGCCACCATGTGATGGAGAATAATAAAGATAAATTCAATTTCCATAAGTAGATTTTTATTCCACACCCATGCAAACATGTAATGCTGAGGTAAACTTCATACATGCAGGGTAAAGTATCTTTAAAGGAGACAGAACAGGGAATTCATAAGCACATACACAGAGGCAATCACACCTGGGTGTATGTGCTGCTGTATTGTGTATGTGTTGCTGTCCACAGGATGGAGTGCCTTGGGTATTGCTGTAGCCCCAGAAGATACAGACGCTCACCGATTTACGCAATCATTCCGTTCCAGAACGCCTTGCATAACTCGAGTTTTGCGTAAGTCGGAAACCCGACCATTACGCAAAAAAAAAAAACCCAACCCTCCTATTTCTAGTTTACGGAGCTTTCTCTATAAGTGCGGATTTGCATAAGTCGGGTCTTACATAACCCAGGGAGCGTCTGTACATGGAATGGGGGGTAGAGGAGAGTGTAGGGAGGTCTTGGAATGCTGTTTCTTTTCTCATTAAGCTTTGCATGATTGGAGAAGGTTTCAGCCAGAATTAAAACAAACCTCAAACATGTGAATTTGTTTCAGATAGAGATTATTTAAGGTTTTTTTTTCTAATGATTCGTTGCAGAGTGTTGTAACTCACATGAAGCACACTGCAGTATGAAGTGTACAGAGAACTCCCTTGTGGATTCTCTCCACTGCCTCCCCACAGTAATTTCTCTTTATATCAAAGAGGAAAGGATTTGATCCTCTTTGTTTATGATGGCTCTTCTGCTACTAGCTCTTATGAATTCTGTTGTGAATACATTTCAGAACTATCACTCCAATACAGAATTGAAGCAATAGATTCAAAAGAGCATATTTGAGCAAAAATAACTCCAGGTACAGTGGAAAGACAGAAATTCTTGAAATTGGAGACACTGGTACAGTTTTTGTCTGAAACCTGATTGCTTTTGAGATATCCTCCCTCCTTCCTTTGGCAGAGGTGAGAGTCCAAAGGATACCACTGTGCATCTGTGACCATTGTGGAGGTAGAGACCCAAGTGATATTGTGCAGATAACAAAAGTTCATTCCAATTCTGAATATGTGCAATGTAATGGAAATACAGTATCTGTCCCCATGGCACTGACTCACTTTTCATAATGCTGTACAGAGCCATGTAACACTGCAATTCATTTTAACATAATATGTTTACTAAAGTAAAGATATCTTGAAAACTGGGTTTTGTTTTAACACAAAACCTTCCTCAGGAGAAGTAAATCTCTCTTCTTTAATGAATAATCTATAGTAGGGGTACACAAACTGTGCCAATTTCCCAGCCTCCATCAATAATTTAACCCTGCACAGATTACATATATATGGAAAAGTGAATGCCAGTTGTTTCTGTTTTTACTTGTCCAGGGAATGTTTTAATTCTGTTTCTTTTCATTCTTCCTTGAAATCATGCCCTCTTTTCCTACAGCCTGACGCTAAGCAATCTGACCTCCAGCCTGACTGTTCCTTCCACCAGTCCCACACCCATATACCACCACCCTGACCCCAGCCCCCTCCTTGTAGAAGCGGCATGTCTGGAGTTCCACACCAGAGTGACTATTTGCCTCCCTTGCCTTCTGCTATCCCTGTTTCAGCTCTTTGATTTTTTACACAGCACTGCTATGTGTCCCTTTCCTAGCCCTTCTCCTCCATGCCCTGAGCAAGTTCCTACGGCTGGAGCAGAGCTCTGCCTGCATAGCCTCCTCTCCCCACAGACCCAGGAAACCCACCTCCCATGTACGCCAGGCAGGAGACTATTTGCTGTGAGGAGCCAGCATGCACAGCTTCGATGTGAGCTTTCCATGCTGAAAAAACAGGAAGAACCATTTCAAAACTTCCTGGGTCTTGAAAAGGGGAAGGGCACATGCCTGTGTACCTGGCTGCAGGACAGCGGAGTTCAAAACGGAAGAGCAGTCATGGTGGGCATTGTGGGACACCTCCTGGAGGCCACTTAGGGTGACATAAGCAATGCTCTAACTACATTGCCCTAAGTGCTACGCATCTTGTAAAGGTCATTTTATTATGTCTGTGTAGCAGGAGAGTTAAATTGGTGGGAGAAACACTGCAGGGTATACACCTCTATAGTTAGGTAGACCTAAGCTGCCTTATGTCGACTTCACTCGGTAATGTAGACAGCCCCTAACATTCCATTGAGATCAAAAAAAGCATTAAGACATTCATGGAGCATTCATCAATATAGGGGGATTCAGCCTGAACATACTTAAAACTTTCAAGAATAATTATGTGGTGGAACCAACTACAAATATGATATATGGAAAATGTATTTTCTTGATTCATGATGTGACATATATTATGGTCACCTGGAGGATCAAAAGACCATTATATTGGTTTTATAAATATTGTATGTATTTTTATAGGCTCATGGTTGTATTTTGGCCCAATGGAAGAGTTACAGGGTTTCCTGAAGGAGCTAAAGTCACTGGGGGAGATGGGGCGGTAATTACTGTAAATCTTTAAGCAGGTTACAAGTCTAAAAAAATCTCACCCCCTGGGGCAAATTCAAGAGGTTTCATAAACAAAGAACTAAAAACTGTATTAAGTGACTAACCTGCCAGAGGAGTAGGGTAACTCTCACCCAGTTCCTGAACTGACATGAGACAATGACCAAGAGGGACAAGTCCTGTGGAGGACCTGAAGTACTTTGAAACCTGCCAGGGTCTCCATGTGGAAGATGGGTAAGCTAGACATACATACAAACTATTTATTTTAATATATGTTTTCCTTGTAATGCTTTTGTTCCTAATAAATAATGTTTTGCTTTATTAAGGCTAGTTGGTCACTGGTTAACCCTGTCATTGCTCCTGAGAGAAAAGGGCTGCAGATGCTGAACTGAACTGACGATACCTTTACAGTTTGAGCTGGAGATGTAATTTCCAGGTTGGATAGACATAGCCATGCTAATTTTAACTGGGCTAACATGCTAAAAATATCACTGTGGTGAGACGGGCTACCTGCCCCAATTCAATCCTGCCTAGGAGTTACTCAGTCAACTAGCCTGTGCCACTGCTGGTATGTTGCTATTTTTAGCATGCTAGCTTCATCAGAGCTAACACATGTATGTCTACCCAGCCTGAAAATTACACTTCCAGCTCAAAGTGTGGATGGACCCTCAGACCTGCTAGGGTGATCACAGTGAATTGCAGCCCAACTTCCCAGTTTAGAGGGACAGAGTAGTAGGGATTTGGCCCTGAGAAAGGTGGTATCTAGAGTCCTTATGTGTACTCAAGGAGGCTGCAAAGTCAGGGATGCAGTTACCTTGGGAACCTTGACATATGGTATCTGCATCTTCTGGTTATCTAATGTATGTTGCTGGTGTCAATGTCCATTGTATCTGTTACTGCAAAGAAATAGGTGGGAAAACTTTGGCCTGGTCTTCACTACCAAATTAGGTGAAGTAAGTTGACTTGTGTGAACATAGTTGTCATACGTCTACACCAAAATTTGTCTCCCATTGATATGTGGGGTTTTTTTATAGTCACACAATAATGCCACCTCCCAGAGTGCTATGGTTGACCTACTTAACTCAATGCAATAAGTGTAGTTGTGTTAACCCTAACAGTCCTCCAGCAGTTGTCCCATAATGCTCTTTCCCTATGACAGTGACTACTCCAATCACAATTTGGAACTCCACTGCCTAGGGGGCACAGAGACTAGAAGCCCATCCTCCCTTTTAAAATCCTATGCATGTTTTTGAAATGCCTTTTTTTGATTGCCCACCTTGGGGAGCACACCTATCAGCTCATTTTGTGTGCATCCAACCAAAACGGCTCCATGCACACAGACAGCTACTACACACATTCCAGGCTGTAGCAGGCAAGAAGTCATGGATCTCCTCACCCTGAACAGCTGTAGAAATAGAGCAGTAGAAATACTGGCATCTACATGCAGATTGCGCAGAAGATGCCACATCAGGAGCATAAGAGGGATGAATGGCAGTGCCAGGTGAAAGTGAAGGAACTTTGCCAGGCATGCCACAAGTTGAAGGAGGTAAACAAGAAATCTGATGTTGACCTGCAGACCTGTTGCTTTTACAAACTGCATGCCACAACTGACAAAGACACCATCAGCATCCCATAGAGGGCTATGAACACTTCACAGAATCCCAAGGCAGAGACCCCCTGCTATGAACAGTGAGGAGGGTGGGCGGAGAAGATGCAGCAGAGGACTCAAACCATGCCACAATCCAGGAACTGTTTGAAACTCTGCCAGTGTCATGTCAGTCCTGGCAGTGAATGCAGATAAGTCTGTTGATGAAAGGGAAATGGAGCTCAAGTAAGTGTGCACATGGAGTATTCCTTACAATATCTTTTTTTATCTCCCTCCAACACTGCACTTCCAGCCCATTTAAAAAAAATGGTGCCCAATCCATCAGCCAGTTTACAGAACATTGGCCTTTGATTGCTTTACTCATATAATATAAGAAAATAAAATGTTAGGGAATAAAATTCAAATACAATATTATGGCAGTCTGATCACAAAATCCACATCAGATCAGCAGCAGAACAAACAGAGGTAGTTGGATCCACTTTTTATTTCTTTGGCTTGTTGAGCGAGGCGGAGGGCATACAAACTACTTTGTTTATCTGAATAGGGATGTCCTTTTTATCCTCTTGTGAGATCTCAGTGAAGCTTTCATGGAGATACTCTTCAATCCTCTCCTGGAGATTTCTAGGGCTGGCAACCTTGTTTCTTTTACCATGACAGAAAACTTTCCATACAATTCTGCAATGAGTTTGGCTGCCATCATTGCGGTAAACATGCTAGTGGCATACTAGCCCAAGTGGCTTCAGAACACCAAAAGCAGCTGAGTTATCTGTGCCTTTATCACCCTCAGGGGTGAGATATCAGTCAAAATCACCACTGCTGTGAAAATAGTCCCAGTACTTGCTGCACTTTCCCTATATCCATTCCAAGATGGTCCACCTCACCCATCCAACCTGGTTGCAGCTTTTCCCCCCTTCACCTGACAGATATTATGCAATAGACAACATGCAGCTATAATCATGGAGATCTTTGCTTTGCAGAAGTCCAGTCTAGTGAGTACGCAGAGCAAGTGTCCCTTCACTCTACCAAAAGCACATTCAGCAGTAATTCTTCACCTGCTTAATCTCTCCTTGGTGATGTCGAGGTGTCAGTGTATGGCTTCATGAGCCAATGGAGCAAGGGGTTGGCTGGTTTCCCCAGAATCATTACTGGCTTTCAACACTGCTAGTGGAAATCCACCATTCAGGGATGAATGTTTCTGTTTGCAGCTTTTTTGAAAATTCCTGTGCACTTAAAGATGTGAGTGTCATGCACCTTCCCTGACCAGGCCACTGATATTATAACCATATGATATCAGTTATAATAATGGGATGTGGAAAGTATTATGGGATGGAGACAATAGCATTGTGAGAACTTAACCCCTTGCTGCCAGGACCCCAGTTAGAGGTTGTGGATTGAGGCTGGGGCTTTGGTTGGAAGGCACGAGGTCCAAGTTCAGGCCAGAGTGTCAAGGCCAGAAGCAGCAGTCCATACCAGGGTCACACTGTAGGATCAGCTCAGAGTTGAGGTTGATGAGCCACATTGGGTCAGAATCAGATGAATCAACTGGAGTCAGGTTAGTGGCATAGAGGCAGGGTGAGGAGTCATGAGCAGAGCAGCGGACCAGGAACCAGGAGTGAGGTCAGGTATCAGGAGCAGGGCTGGGACCAGGAACAAGGCAAGGTATCGTGAGTTCAGACAGGGTCTGCCTGCAGCCGCAAGCCAGGGATCTGCCCAAACAGCCTCCAGGTATTTCCCCTAGGCCTCAAATAGAATGCCTGGCCCAGTCAAGGAATGCAGTAGGCTCTGAGAGTCAGGACTTCTGTGGGTGAGCCATCCAGTGGTACTTAAACCCGTAGGGCTCATAGGTTGCTGTTCCCCACATTGCCAGAGCTGTTGGGTGGCCATTTGGATACAGCAGCCTCCCAGGAGCCAGGAGAACTGGGTTCCAAGCCCCTGGATCCTTATTCTAGCTCACAGAAATCGTTGGGTGAATTGGTGGTATCTCACAAAGCACTGAGAAAGGGTCCTGCAAAGGCACTGAGTCAGATCACAGCATGGGGCACACCAGGATATCTACCCATGGTGCACCACATTTTATACTGATGCAACCACTCTGATGAGTGTGCACATGAGTATTACAACACAAATAGCCAAGTGTGCATGCTCCCATGCAATATACAAATGTGGCTGTACAAAGATGTAACCAACCTTTGCCATTCTGACATGGCTTAACTGAGCAGCAGCAACACTAAAGTCAGAATTCTAATTATAGGCATACTCCAATTTACTTATATACCATACTTATTCAATTTATAGTACTTTGTTTTTACTTAATGTTCTGTATTGCATGATATTGTATCCAAAGATGAAATATATTAGTTATCTTTAGGATATAGCGGTGAAATATAAGGATTAATTAGTGTTTTAATACAAAGCCTATAGACCTCAGGCCTGCAAAATATTTAGTTTAGCAAAATTAAGATTTAGGACTTAGGATAAGTAAGTTAGTAACAAACCTGCTGAGCTTGCGTTTATGTTTGTGATATATTGGTGTTTTGAAAATAACTACTGATTTTGGATAATGTCTCTAAAAGATCAGTAGACACCATACAATGACCATTGGTAGTGGGGGTGAAATGTTAGAGAGACTTCCTTGAGGTAACTGCCTTTTACTATGCTGATAAAATGATAAATGTTACTAGGGAAAATTAACAAGTTTGCCTATGAAAAATGAGGACCCCCAAAGTAGTGGAGTGTGGAGGTTCAAATACGAAAAAGGGGTTAAAACCTTCATAAATATGTATGAACCCCTGTGGCATCAGCCTAACACATTATGAAAGCTGTATCCTGACCTGTGTGCTTTGGTTGGGGGTGGGGGAGGGAGATGACAGGATGAAGACCTCTGGTGGTGGTGATGATGATAGTGATGAGGACTAATTTGGGGTTTTTCCACAAGGCATGGTGTGAGTAACGCAAATATATACATTCTGTTTTGTTCTCTTACTCTTTTACCAGATTGCAGTGTGGGTATTAATCAAAGTAATAATTGTAGAAAGAGCACTATGCAGTCTTTGTTTGCACCATGAGGTTCCCTTTCTATTGATAACCTCCCTACTGTAGTCAATCTTGGAAGCTGAACTCTCACAGATTAAAGCAGGTGTAAACCCTCACTCTGGGGTGGGTAATTGGTTAAAGTAACCCATAACCACAGATAAGGCTGCAATAGGTAGTTGCTACTGCAAAATGAAAATTCCCATCTGCTAACAATGAAAAGGAAGAGAAACTAGATGTGCTAACCTCTAAAAAACTGACACTCAAATTCTTTAACTTACATAGTGGTCACCAGGGATGTATTTGGCTCTAGGTGTAGCTTTGCACCTCCTTCAATATCTCTACAGCTATTAGAACCAGAGAATAAAGGGTAAATCTATAATCTAACATATGCACAATTGTACTTTTGAATTACTTTACATGGAACCAGAATTAACAATCTCTATCGTCACATTTACAGTTGTTCACAAGCACAGCAGGTCTGCAAGCTAGATATTTGGAACTGCAAAATACCCCATAGTTGTTTATGTAGGTGACAACAGTCTGATGGTAACTAACATTGCCTGCTCTGACTAGGCAGCAGGATCTCAAGAGTCAGTCCTGTAGATAAGTGTATTAGCTTACAATAAACTAGATTAATGTATTGTATAAACTACAAATCTCAAAATAAATCCCAAACCAATTTATTGCTATTTGTGGTAACAAAAGATTCCCATCACAAATAAAATTTTGTGATCAATGGTTTCAAAGCTGAAATCCATATTAAAAAAAAACCCACTAACAGCCTCAATTCTGAAGTTGGCATTGGACTCCTGTGATAATGGCTGCTAACCTTATTAATTTGAGAACTATAGCAGAAATAATTAAAGGAGCTGACTGCGGAGTGTTGATCCTCTGATATATATTTATTTCCCATGAGCCAAAATGACTGAAAACTACAAATGAGTAGTTTAAATTGCCATGGATCTATAAAAAAAAACCAGGGTTTTGTGCATCGTAATAAAACAGGAGTAATTATATATATATATATATATATATATATATATATATGTATCTATCAACTTGCTTAATTTTATTTTCAGAGCCATACATTTTTTCAAGTTAAAAATGTACTTGGACCCATTATCTAAAATGCTATTTCCAGCTGTAACTTTCATCACATCTTATTATTTTTTTTTGCAAAACACCACCTACTGTATATGTGTTATATTTAGTAGCAAATAGTTCTTAGTGGCTGAAATTAAGGGGCTCATTGGTGTTTCTAAAATAAGATAGTCAAGCTATTTCTTCATTGTGAAGAGACATTTGGAAGTGTCAATCACTGGAGCAGATAGTGCCCCTCTATAGATGAAGCTGCCACCTACTTCCTATAATAAACACCCTGCTTTCAGTTGATGATGTTACCAAACTGAAACCATTCAGGATGAAAATGACCATACCAGGTTTCAGCCTCAGGCTGGATTTGTTTGGAAAGATTTATCAAAATTCATTTAGCCATTGTTGAAAATGGGATTAGTTACATTGTCTGTGTTAAAAAAAAAGACATTGCAACTGTTTCCCTAAATCTCTTGCACCCCCATGGTTTGAAGCAGGAACTTGACATTTGGCAGGGGAGTCATCCTGGGGCCTATGATGTACCTTTTGTTGTCCCAGTAAAAACCTGTCCAAGATTGGCCAGGCCTTTGGAAAATTTCAGTTGGCATATGAGCAGTAGAGACTTCATAGAATCATAGAATATTAGGGTTGAAAGAGACCTCAGGAAGTCATCTAGTCCAATCCCCTGCTCAAAGCAGGACCAACACCAACTAAATCATCCCATCCAAGGCTTTGTCAAGCCGGGCCTTAAAAACGTCTAAGGCTGGAGATTCCACCACCTCCCTCGGTAACCCATTCCAGTGCTTCACCACCCTGCCCTACTGCAACTTGAGACCACTCCTTGTTCTGTCATCTGCCACCACTGAGAACAGCCAAGCTCCATCCTCTTTGGAACTCCCCTTCAGGTAGTTGAAGGCTGCTATCAAATCCCCCCTCACTCTTCTCTTCTGCAGACTAAATAACCCCAGTTGCCTCAGCCTCTCCTCATAAGTCATGTGTCCCAGCCCCCTAATCATTTTTGTTGCCTTCTGACAGACTCTCTCCAATTTGTCCACATCCCTTCTGTAGTGGGGGGACCAAAACTGGACACAGTACTCCAGGTGTGGCCTCACGAGTGCGGAATAGAGGGCAATAATCACTTCCCTTGATCTGCTGGCAATGCTTCTACTAATACAGCCCAATGTGCTATTAGCCTTCTTGGCAACAAGGGCACACTCCTGACTCATGTCCAGCTTCTCATCCACTGTAATCCCCAGGTCCTTTTCTGCAGAACTGCTGCTTAGCCAGTCTGTCCCCAGCCTGTAGCAGTGCATGGGATTCTTCCGTCCTAAGTGCAGGACTCTGCACTTGTCCTTGTTGAACCTCATCAGATTTCTTGTGTCCCAATCCTCCAATTTGTCTAGGTCAGTCTGGACCTTATCCCTACCCTCCAGCATATCTACCTCTCCCCCGAGCTTAGTGTCATCTGAGAACTTGTTGAGGGTGCAATTAATCCCATCATCCAGATCATCAATACAAATATTGAACAAAACCGGCCCCAGAACCAACCCCTGGGGCACTTTGCTTGATACCCTCTGCCAAGTAGACATCAAGCCGATCACTACCCGTTGAGCCCGACAGTCTAGCCAGCTTTCTATCCACCTTATAGTCCATCCATCCAATCCATACTTTTTAAACTTGCTGGCAAGAATACTGTGGGAAACCATATCAAAAGCTTTGCTAAAGTCAAAGTATATCACATCCATTGCTTTCCCCATATCCACAGAGCCAGTTATCTCATAATAGAAGGCATTCAGGTTGGTCATTCATGACTTGCCCCTTGGTGAATCCATGTTGACTGTTCCTGATCATCTTCCTCTCCTCCAAGTGCTTCAAAATGGATCCCTTGAGCACCTGCTCCATGATTTTGCCGGGAACTGAAGTGAGGCTGACCGGTCTATAATTTCCCGGGTTCTCTTTCTTCCCTTTTTTAAAGATGGGCACTATATTTGCCTTTTTCCAATCATCTGGGACCTCCCCCGATCACCACAGATTTTCAAAGATAATGGCCAATGACTCTCCAATCATATCAACCAACTCCCTCCGCACCTTGGATGCATTAGATCTGGACCCATGGACTTCTACATATCCAGCTCTTCTAAATAGTCTTTAACCTGTGCTTTCACCACTGAGGGCTGCTCAGCTCCTCCCCATACTGTGTTGCACAGTGCAGCAGTCTGGGAGCTGACCTTGTCTATGAAGACCGAGGCAAAAAAAAGCATTGAGTACTTAAGCTTTTTCTACATCATCTGTCACTATGTTGCCTCCCCCATTCAGTAAGGGTCCTACACTTTCCCTGACCTTCTTGTTGCTAACATACCTGTAGAAACCCTTCTTGTTACCCTTCACATCCCTTGCTAGCTGCAACTCCAAATGTGCCTTGGCCTTCCTGATTACACCTCTGCATGCTCTAGCAATATTTTTATATTCCTCCCTAGTCATCTGTCCAATTTTCCACTTCTTGTAAGCTTCCTTTTTGAGTTTAAGCTCACTGAAGAATTCACTTTTAAGCCAAGCTGGTCGCCTGCCATATTTGGTATTCTTTCTGTGCTTCAGGATGGTTTGTTCCTGTGCCCTCAATAAGGCTTCTTTAAATACAGCCAGCTCTCCTGGACTCCTTTCCCCCTCATATTAGCTTACCAAGGGATCCTGCCCATCAGTTACCTAAGGGAGTTTAAGTCTGCTTTTCTGAAGTCCAGGGTCCATATTTTGCTATTCTTCTTTCTTCCTTTTGTGAGAATCCTTAACTCAATCATCTTATGATCACTGTTGCTTAGATTTCCACCCACTTCTACTTCCCCTACCAATTCTTCCCTATTTGTAAGCAGCAGCTCAAGAGGATCACAGTCCTTAGACTTGTTAGTGTGTCAGGCAAATTTTATGGTGATTCCATCTGCATTAAGTATGCCCCACTCCCTCACAACTGCTGACTGGACAATATCTGTGCCATTCTCACAAAGCAAAATGAGCCTGCTATACCCAGGGCTTCAGAGGCTGAACAAGACTTTCCTTGCATCTGCTTCTCGGAACTGCTGCAGCACTAGGCGCTGAAATTGAGACCATCTCTCCTGTTCTCACTGTTCCCTTGCTGTTGCCCAGGCAGCATGGAAGAAGAAGCACAGTGGCCCAAATACAGACTGAAAGCAAGGGTAGATGTGTAGAGAATAGGAGAGACTCTTGCAGGGTCCAGAGCTCATGGTGAAGTAGAGGGAGTGGGAGGTAATATAGATAAAATGGGACTGAGAGCAGGAGGTTGAATGGGAATAAAGGGGTTGGAGGTGGACAGGAGATAGTGCACTCTATTCATAGGTCTGGAAATCGGGCAATCATAGAATATACTGTATGAATGAAATTGGTGGGGGGAAGACTGTTCTTTAATACTTGAGATACATTTTCTAAAATGGGATTCCAAAGTTTATTTTATCTAGGTTACTTCCTAAAGCATTTGCCACTTTATGAATGCACTTTTTTGTAAATATACACCACTTGTGTGTCAAACAATAAAACAAGCTACTCCCATTATCCAAGAAGAAATCCCACTCATGGGCAGACTTCTGAGTCACAATGCAGAAGGCATTCACTGTCCCGCCTCACCAGTATATTTCCACTTCCTATAGAAATACTAGAGATGCAGTATCTCATGTTGAATAGCTTCAAAGTTATTTAAATCCCCAAACTTTAATTTGTCAGCAATATTCCACACTGAATTTACACCAATTTCCAAGAGTGCTATGAAATTTAAATTAAATGGAACTCATTTGCACTATTTTCTTTCCTGGAAACAGACTAGTAGGAAATATGTACTTTTCATATGACTCCAAGCATAGTGAATTATACATTCTGAGCTACACCATGAAACCTATTAATCTGGAGAGTGAGAGAGAATTAATTTATCTTCTCATATTTTTTATTATTCCCATAGGTATAATACTATTATTTCTATACCTTTGTTCATTCATGGGATTAAAAATATTGTAGCTATTCTGTACATTTTAAAATACAAAGTTGAATATGCAGAGGGTCTGCAGAGAAAGACTTGAATTTCAAGTAAATACTGACAGCTAGGGAATGTCTTGTATTTAATTTTTCATTTATCTAATTGAAATGACATCTTCAACTTTTTATGTATGTCTGATATTGCTCTAATAAAAAGTTTTCTTGAAAATATGATTTTGAAGTCAGGGAATGCATTTCCCTGATTTTAGTCCTGTCACATCATTTAAAAAATAAAGATAACCTATTTCCATTTTCCCCAAAGATTGCATAAGGCTTAAATGAAGCTGTCATGACAGAAATGTAAAAAGTGAAGAATAGCCTAAAAGATTACAAAAACTTTCACTTATGCTCTGGCTCTTCTATCAGAGGCTATTTGTTCCAATTTTCATACCAGCAGATGATGCAGTGTATGTCATTGTGAGTGGAAAAAAACAGAAAGGGTAGGAAAGTGGGTGGGGGTAGGGAAGAAGAAAAGTATTATAGGATTGAACTGAAGAAACCTGAGTTAGTCTTTTAAAATGTAAGAGCCTCTCCACAAATAATTAAGTCTTTATCAGATCCTAGTAGGTATTAAAAACAAAATACACACTTAAGGATCAAATTCTGCCACCCTTACATAGTCCCTTTTGAAACCACTCAGATTAAGATACTACTCAATAAAGTCAGAATTTGACCTTAGGTTGAATGGCATCTTGAACCCTTCAGAAAGGGGGATGTAAGGAACTGATCTGATGTGTATTCACTTGACCAAAAGAACTGGTTAATGGAGAATGATGTTTTCAGGTTTGGAAAGGAGGAGCCCTCTCCAATGTATTTGAGTATTCTTAATTCTTCTTCTACTTGTTTTATTACTTTTGTACTGTATTAAAAGGCAAATATTAAACCTACTATTTCTTACAGCGCTCACTACAGGGGGTTGATATACACTACTTGGGATGTTAGAGAGACAAGGTGGGTGAGGTCATCTCTTTTCTTGGACCAACTTCTGTTGGTGAGAGAGACAACAGAAATTGGTCCAGTAAAAGTGATTACCTCGCCCACCTTATCTATCTCATATCTGGGACCAACACAGCTACAACACTACATAAAATACTTGGGATGGTCATTCATAGAATGCTAGACACATAGGTATATATTTTTCAAGAGCTGAATAGGGAGGGTAGCCATGTGACTGTTATTCCAGAAAATGGAAGTAGTGCAACTAAATCCCTCCATGCCATGTATGAAATATAGTCCATTTACTATACTTCTAAGTGAAGTTTGAAGATCTCTTATTTTCCATCACAACTCATTGCTTGTAACTGCTTCAAGGCAAAGACTGTTTTCTTTTGTGTGTGAGAAGCACCTAGTACATAGTGGGCACTACATTTATAGGAATGACAAAGATACTATAGATCCTAGTGAAAGTATTAGGTATTGCATCATTCAAATTTTGAAGTGGGCTCTGCCCTCATACAGTCAATTTTACACTTCAAACTCTACCTACCTCACTTATGAATATATTGGTTATTAGGAAACTCTGAATATATTTGTTATAAGTTACATGGATGCTTTATATGCACTGTTATGTAATTAGTTTTCAAGTGGTTTGTTAGAATATCCATTGGGGTATTTTCTACATACATCATATTGCTCCTCTTCTATGAATCCAGTGAGAATAGTATTTTCTATTGACCATATTATGGATTCTCTTTTCAGACTACTTGATACATCTGCTAAGACAATGACATTATTGCATTTGCAAGCAAGCACTAGCCAGCTTCCTCTGTGCTGTGCCATAATGACTACTAACTACTGCTGAAGATGCTGCTCCTTTCCTCTCCTCAGAAAATCCATGCAGTAGAACTGATGCACAAGTAAAAGCACAGTATTACAAGATAACAGCCTCCATAAAGAACATATTTCCTCTACTACAAAGGGCCAGTTGAGGAAATTGATGATTAAGGTAAAGTAAATTAAAGTAAGTTAAGGTAAATTGCAGCAGCATTAACTACCCCACATTCACTGGGCAACAAACAGGCTGGGTTTAAGTTGGTGCAACTCCATTGACTTTTATGGAGTTGTGCTCATTTATACTAGGGTTGTATTTGGCAGTGGGACTGTCATTAAAGGACTCAAAAAGCACAATCCCAACACAAGAGCCAATGAGAATTAGCTTTGGGATTTTATGGAAGGAACAAGGAGATGCCACTTTTCTGCCTCACTCATATTTAATTTGACTCAATTGAAATACAGAGAGTCAGGCTCCTTAAGAAATTGCAAGAATCTTTGGAGTGCCACCAGAAATTTTTGGTGCAGCACTAGAGCCAAGCTAATTGTCCTATGGCCTACATACAGTTGCCAATGAGGTGGTAGGTCCTCATCATACAGAACTGATATTAACATACAGGTGAATATAAATGTATTTACTCTGCCTTCTTCTCCAATTATTTAATTATATAACCCATAATAACCAGCAGGAGAAACATTTGGAGAAAGGACTCCATTTTATGTCTTTGGACATCACCGAGCACATTGCTGGTGCTACTATAAAATAAATAATGCTGCTAATATTGGCAATACCAATTGTGACGCTGATTGATCTGGAGACAGCTCTTGCCAATGCTGTAGGTATCAGTTGAGCGCTGACAAATTAATAGCTGGAAACCAGACCAGCTCACCTGTATGTTAGTATTGTTCAAGATAGGTGTTAAACTTGTAAGGATATGTTTAGACTCTATAAAATGCTTGTAAATTGCTGCATGAATTAATCTTTTTTAATGGCTGCATCCTATCAAATAAGGTAATATGTAAGTTATGCTTTATAATTGTAGAAATGCCTGCTCTGAGCTTGTCAAATGACACAGGAGGAGTGGTTCCCCCTGCACGTCAAGGAGGACCATCAAGACTTAGTGTGCCATTGTCAAACATGATACAAAGTCTTTGTTAATTGCCCCTATGCAGACTACGTGAAGAAGGTCTCATCAAATCAGTTTGAATTCTGGAAGAGGGAAATAAAGATAAGAGACATGAAGATTTTTCATCTCTTTGCTGTTTGGACTCTCACGAGGGCTGGAGCTTAGAAACAAAAGCAGAGATTCCCTCAGGTCAACCTGCGTTAGCCCCACATGACAATCAGTGGTCAGATTACAATTGGTGGACAGATACCATAGACTCTCATTTGTCCATATAAGTTGCCTGGTTTAACCTGTAAATAACTCTCATTTCTGTTTCCTAGTTAATAAATCCTAAATTAATTTATTCTAACATTGGCTACCAGTGTTGTCTTTGATGTGATATCTAAGGTACAAATTGACCTGGGGTAAGAAACTAGTTTCTTGGGACTGGGAGCAAGCTTAATATTTTGTGATCATTGGTGTAAGTGACCATTTATCACTAAGTCCATCTTGCTTAGGTGGCAGGATAGCCTGGAGTGCCCAACAGGACTGTCAGTGACTCCATGGTTAGACTGTTATAATACTTCAGGAGTTCTATTGTTATTGAGTTGGCGAAATCTAATTATAGAACATACCATCAGTTTGGGGTGTCTTCCTGGTTTTTTGACAGTCTGCCCTGAGTTTGGCACTCACAGTCATGAACCGTTCCAGACAGCATGACACCAATAATAAATAATACTGGTGATAATTTCTTCGAATATTTCTCCTATTTTCCCATATTTACAAAGAATATGATTAAAAGGAAAATACAAACAAATCTGTTAAAATAAAATATTTTTTCTTGCTTTCCCCTTTCTTCTATGAGTCCGTGTATGCCCTACTCATACCTTGAATATACAAGTTAGGTCATAGGGTAGTGACTACATTCTCTCCATTCTTTCCTACCTCCTCCTTTTATGGGGCCCTATGTTGCCTGAATTGAGCATGGATTGATACAATAGCTTTGCTGTTCATCAATGAATTCATTCTGTAAGCACTGAATCTCTGTGAAAACAGCTTGAAAATTTGACTTATTCAACACACACACTATTAGAGAGTATGCAAGTCTCTGTGAGTGAAAGATTGTTAAGTCACTTATGCTTTTTTTAAAATGTTTTTTTTTTCACTGGGTGTCAATCCCATTACAGCTGTTGAAATTCAAACAAAATGACAGCATTTACTCAAAACTTCATCTAAAACTAAATGGAAAAACATGTGTTGGATGTATTTTTTCCTCTACTGTTCAAAAAAACCCAACATTTTTTCAAAAAAGAGAATTGAAAAAAACCAACAACCCTATATATAAATGATGTTGCAAAAGATTTGTTTCATAGAATTTAGCTTGTACTAAGTCTATAAATAATCACAATTGATGTGTTTAGTATTAACAATGAGAGCTACCTGTTTTAAATACTCTGACATGCCCAGCTAGATGAGTTCACATACTAACATTGGAATAATCATTACTACTATAATCATGTTCCTACAGAGAACTCAAGAAATACTCAGAATCCAAACCAAGAATGAGCTCTCAGAAACATCTGTTTAACCTACAGTTTGAGACCTATTTAAAAATAAAAACAACACTGAGATTTCCTATGAAGCCATATAGTGCTTTACATCCAAAATTCTTAACCTTCTTTGTTCACCTACTTTTTCATTTAACCCATTACAGATGGAAAAACAGACACAGAGTATGCAGTGGTGCTGGAACAATTTTTTACAGTGGGGGTGCTGAAAGCCCATGGTCCCCACCCCAAACTTTGCCCCTCACCCACTCCCATTAGTCCTGCCTGTGCCTCCCGCCCCCAGAGCTGGGGCCAGGAGTGGGACCGTGGCCTGGGGGGCAGATGCAGACAGGGGTAAGGGGGCCAGGGCTGGGACCCCGCATGCAGGGCCAGGAGCAGAGCCCCCAGTGTGGGGCCAGTGGCAGTCGGGACTCTGTAAACAGACTCCAGGTGGGGGCCATGAACAGAGCTCCCAGGAGCAGGGCTGGTGGCAGCTGGGACCCCGAATGAGGGGCAGGGAACAGAGCCCTGGGTGTGAGTTCAGCAGCAGCTGGGACCCCACCTGGGGGCCAAGAACAGAGCCCTGGGCGCAGATCCAGCGGCAACTGGGACCCCACGTTCGGGGCCAGGAACAGAGCCCCGGGTGTGGGTCCAGCAGCAGCCAGGGCCCTGCGTTCAGGACCGGGAGCAGAGCTCTGGATGCAGGTCCAGCGGCAGCCAGCACTCCACGTATGGGGCCCTAAGTAGAGGCCGGGGTGCGGGTCCTGCAGCTGGGAGTCGGACCTCAGGTGCAGGGCCAGGAGCGGAGCCTCGGGTGCAAGGCCGGCAGCTCTGGAACCTTGGGCACAGGGTGGCGGGCAGGATCCTGCACAAAAACTGGGGATGCTGTAGCACCCCGCGCACCTATGAGGGTATATTTCTACTGCATACTCCTTATGGGCAGCATACACCGGGCATACATTGCTGCTCCCTTAGCACACACATAAACACTACTGTAGAGAGTGCGGCACTGCTTAGGTGAGTGGAGTAAAGACATGCCTGAACCCTGTGGGTATATACTTTACAGGGCTCTCCTCATGCCCAAGCAGTGCCTCCCACATCTACACGGCTATTTTTAGCTGTATACTGTCCAGTTGCCTTCCTGCTGCTTGAGTCTTTCCTCACTGAAGGGAAAGGCTCCAGCAGTGGGAGGCTGCTGGGAAAAGCTCTGGAAGCTCCCACTGCTGGAGCCTGTCCCTGCCACCTCCCTTCTGCCAGAGCCTTTCACTGACACAAGCAGTGTGTAGTTACTCATACCAATGGTGTGCAGCTTAGACGTAGCCACAGAGGAATGAAGTAAGTGCCTGAGATCACATAGCAGGTCAGTAGCAGAGTCAAGAATAGAATACAGGTCTCCTGATTCCCAGTCCAGAGCCTTAGCCTCTCTTTTGTCCTGTCTCCCCATTAATGAGAACACATTTTATTCAACCAGACACTTGTTATCCATTTTATATAGAGATCATAGTACAAAATTATGTGTGTTTCAGTTATTAGGCGGAATAAACACACAGGATATTGAGAAATATCCTCTGACAATATAACCTCTTTGAAAATGAATATCTAGTCTGAGTTTTTGTAATGCATAATTGCAATATAAATTAGCTTTGATTATCCCCTCAGCTCATAAATTAACAATTGTAGCTGACAGATAACTAAGTCAGAATTATTTCAGTAGTTAACACTTTCCTACTTATTTACAGAGTTAAATAAAATAACAAACGTTTCTTAAACCTGAATTTGTTTTGATTTACAGTGCACAGTTGGATATTGTTTTATCAATTATAAAAAGGAGTCCGATAGAGAGTTATTTTAAGTTAATTTGCAGCCAAAGCTGTGGTTTGGAGGGCTGAGGAACAGAGATGAATTACCCAGGCCACAGTTGCTGGAAGTGTTCTATCTCTGTAGTGTGCTTAGTTAGGCAAAAGTCCTCTAGACAATGGCAGAGCTAAAAGGGAGGTGGGTTCAGGAGTGACTACCCCTACCCCCCTGCAGCTTTTAAAAGTAAGTATAACTGAAGGTGACATCAATAACCCATCTCCCCTCCCACCTACACAATTGTTTAAAACCTGGTTCCACTGCTACCTCTCTGGAGACCATTCAAAGATGGCAACTATTGCAGAAGTAGCTGTAGTCAGTGCAAGCTGCCAAACTGGAGTCCGATCAATCTGAAAAGGAGGTGGCTTTTGGCAGGGTGTTAACTGCAAGGCACCCTCAACTTTGGAATTCACTCCATGCTGATCTATTTCAGCCTGAATTTACTGACCATAAGAGCATGCTATAAGACCTCTCTTTCCCCATGCTTTTACAGAGTTTGATGCAATAAGGGCTAGTTTTTATTGATGTTGTGGAGTTCCACTTGATTGGTTCTATTGGTCCATTATTCTCTTATTTCCTGGCTTTAGAGAGGCTGCTGGGTTTGTTATAATTTGGTCAAGTATAATTAATTGGACGGGGGGGGAAGGGGCTGAAACCTGTTTTTTGTAATATCATATGTTGCAATGTAAGCGTGCGGGAGAGGGAGACTCTATACAAATTATAAAGCTCTTGTTTTGCAATTGCATCAATAATTAAATATCAGCTTTCCTCCACTGCCTGACCATGGTGTGTCTGTAGCCTGGCTATTTACACACTGTTGTACTATTTGTAGCTCTCCTGGCAGGGGAGGGACTTAAAATGGGGCTATTTATTCAAGGAAAGGCCATGCTGATATGATGTGAAATAAATGCAAATTCATTTATGGGAGGATCAGGCAATTGTTATGATTAATCATCATTGGGAGGCTGAGAGGGGGAAATGTGATGAGAGACAATATGTTACCAGCTGAGGTCTGATTCAGCAAATCATTTAGGCCCATGAGCACCATTGAGTTCAATGGCACTGTTCCTATATTTCAAGTTAAGCATGTCCTCAGTGCTTTGCAGAATTGGGCCCTGAGCAGAAATCTGTGTGTTGACTGATGTCATGCCAGTTTTTAGCGTATCGTATCACAAAAGCCATCCTTACATGTGTGGCATTCAGCCCCATATTCTTCACAGTAATGTTATGATATGATTATGGCATAACTATGATGTATTTTATGCAAGATAGGCCATGCAAGATATCCTTAAAGATTATGATTCACTGAATATGATTTGTATGCATATATCGTTTTGGTATCTGAAGTTAGGAATATTGTTTATGCATCTATTACAAATGTGTTTACACCTGGGGAACGCCCACTAGGCAGAATACAATCAGTCTAGATGGCTGGCTGGGAAGAGCCACTAGGGAGAACAATAGATCTTGGAAGATGTTAATCTCCCAATCGGGAGCCTTTCTGAGGATGCTACAAACAGCCTCTGAGTCATGGCTGCTATGTCCCTACAGGGATATGTGACCAAGTCACCTGGTACTGGACTCCATCTTGGAATACCAGTGTTTTTCCACTGACCAGGTGTGGGAACCAAGAGGAGAGACAAAGGGTTCCTGCCATATGCAAAAGCTGTTTAAGGCATGGGAGTGACATCATCATGGGTCTTCACTGACTCCCCGCCCAAGAAGATTGCTGGAAACACCTGAGGAACAAAGACTGGAGTAGGGGAGAAGGGCTGAACCCAGGCTAGAGGGATTTCTAGCCAGTGAAAGCAATACCTGGGACTTTAAGATGCAAGCAAGTGCACCTTGCCCTCAAGAATCTCTGCAAACTGCCTAAAACAACAGGGTGAGTATTTGCTACTCATATCCAATCTCTTTAGTATATTAAGCTTAGATTGCATTTTTGTTTATTTGCTAGGTAATTTGCTTTGATCTGTTTATCTCTTATAATAATTTAAAATCTATGTTTTGTAGTTAATACTTGTTTTTGTTTTGTTTAAAACCAGTGTGTGGAAATCATAACTGGGGCAGAAAGCTGTTGCATATCTTATCTTCCACACTGAGGGAGGGGGTGAATTTATGAGCTTATGCCGTACAGTTCCCTGTGCAGTGCAAGATGGTATAATTTTGGGTTTACCCTCCAAAGGGGTGTGTATGCCTTTGGAACTGTGAGGTGCCTTAGCTGAGCCTTCCCATGCAGAACTGACCTCAGCATGTGTGTCCTTGCAGCTGGGTGTGTCCCTGCAGCTGGGTGTGCTGGAAGGGGCTTGAGGGCCTGTCACAGCAGTACAGTGTAAAGGGAGCCCAGGCTGGTGAGTCAGGCAGGCTTAGTGGTACCTCAGTTCCAGGTGGCATCCTGGGGGGAACCCGTCACAACATGGTAACACTTGGAACCCTTGTTACCAGAAAACCCAGATATGGACTAAGCAGGACACTGAACAGCCCTTTCAAGCAAAAAGATGCGCCCCGCCCCTTCCAGAATATAATTGTGCAATTTGGCAGAGAAGTTTTCATCTCTGCTTTCAAACCTGCACTTCTCCTGGAGGTAACTGAAGCATTCAAGTCTCTACTGCTGTCACCCTGCCTCTATCACAAGCATTAGATTAGGGGCAATCCCTACCCTCTTCTGCAGGTACAAACAGCCCCCAACACAGTTGAGCAGCTGGGGTTTTGTTGTGCCTTGACCCACATAGGTAGTCTACATCATTCTGCAAGGATTTTAATAGTACCTGCATGAAGTGGCTATTTAGGTTGGATTAGCAGCTACAGAGCAGCTCCATGGTCTGGGAAGATCCAAATAAATATTTGTAAATCTAGAAATATCTGTCTTTATTTTCCCTCTGTAACTTCAAATTATATTCAAATGTAGGGATTCTAGATTAGTGATTTATGAATTCTCCCCTGGTGAGCAAACTGCAGGAACTTTTCACTAACTACCATGTCTCTCTTTATTACTCACTTCAGTCCTTGTTAAGGGTTACTATAGGTCTGGTTTTCCCCAAACATGACCCCTTTTTTGATCCTCTGCCCAGACAAATTTTTCAAGTAAGAGGCAATGTCTGGGACTTTTGTGGAGCAAATATTGCAGCTCAGAAAGAGCCGTCTCTGAGCCCTGATTGGTCCCTCCCCTGCAGCTGCCAGCTCTCGCCACCATGCCATGGAATCCAGCCCTGGGGAAAGGCTGCATGGAGGTGCTGACTGAAGGGCTGGTGCTGCTTCCCAGGCCTGTGCCTGCCCTATGACAGGGAGTGACACTGCCCCCTCCTCGAGAGTGAGGCTACAGGTACCCCAGGACCTCCCAAATACCCCCCTCCAGGACCCACAGATATCCCCCCCACAGTACACACACACACTCCTCCATCACCCCCCAAGTACTCCCTCTAGTAATCTCCCAACTTTTCTCTCTTCCAGCTCCTCCTTCCCCTCCCTCCCCCTCTGGCAGTGTCCTTTTTGCGGAGAGGGGGACTGAAATATGGTAACAGTAGTCCTCGTAACTTTCTACTTCTGTACACTGAAATGCAGTTTCCATTTATGAGAGACTAAAATTAACTGACTGAATTAAACTTCTATTTACTCTTCCTCTAAATTTATATAAATTGGTAGAGTTAGAAATCTCTCAATGTCATAATCAAAATAATTTACAGCTTAAATTGTTATACAGTAATATTGCTCCAACTGGTTCTCTTAACTTTTGTCTAGAATTGAAGAGGTTTTATGAAAGACTTTTCTTGGTGTTTTTAATCCAGGGACTATAAACCAGTTTCCCACTCACTCTATAAATTAGGCCAGTCTACACGAGAAACTTTTGCCAGTATAGTGATGTCAGTTAATGCTAGGATTTTTAATGAGACTTTTACATCCCCAAATGCTATGGTGTAGATCAGCAAAAAACTGCTTTTGCCTGTACAGCTTATTTCATTTGGAGAACTGGTATAAGCTATACTGGTCAAAGCACTCATTTATTGGTAGATCCTATATCTATTCTAGGAGGATTTGTTGGTGTAGCTTTTAAGTGTAGACAAGGATTTTGAAAGTACCACGAGATAATAAACATTTTTTTCATATGTAGTCTTCATTTTCATATCTTCACTTCCACTAATTGTAATGCTGGGCCGATGAAGGTTAACAATCAGCAAGCTGGGTAACCTGTAAGCAACCCTTAAGAACATATCAAATTTCAACGGTAAATAGGGCCGTTCCTTGTAGATAGCTATCAAAGCCATGTTAAATAGAGTAGACTCTTTAACCTGTTTGCCTGTATTTTTAGAGAATCAAAGAGTAAGTGCAAAATATGTATATGTTTACCAGCATTCTATTAGAAATCTAATGATGTGATTTTAATTAACTTCTAGATGCTAAATCAGAGGTGGGCAAACTATGGTCCACGGGCCACTTCTGGCCTGAGGACCGTCCTGCCCGGCCCCTGAGCTCCTGGCCCGGGAGGCTAGCCCCCGGCCCCTCCGCTGCTGTCCCCCCTCCCTCCGCAGACATGCCACCGCGCAGCGCGATGCTCTGGGCAACAGGGCTGCAGAGCCCGGCCTGATCCGGTGCTATGTGGCATGGCTGCCAATCCTGGTGCAGCCGCGCTGCCAGCCACCAGTGCTCCAGGCAGCACGGTAAGGGGGCAGAGAGCAGGGGAGGTTGGATAGAGGGCAGGGGAGTTTGGGGGGTGGATAGGGGTCGGGGCGATCAGGGGGCGGGGAACAGGCGTTTGAATGGGGGCAGGAGTCCTGGGGGGCAGTCAGAAAGGAGAGGGGGGGTTGAATGGGGTGGGGGGGCAGTTAGGGGCAAGGGGTCCGGAAGCAGATAGGGAGAAGGGGTGGTTGGATGGGGCAGGGGTCCCAGGGGGCAGTCAGGAAGGGGGAGTTGAATGGGGTGGTGGGGCGCTGGGAGGGGCAGGGGGTCCGGGGGCAGTCAGGGGACCAAGAGCGGGGGGGGGGGATGGGGCAAGGGTCCCTGGGGGGCCGTAAGGGAACAGGGGGGGTCAGGACTCCCAGGAGGAGCATCAGGGGGTGAGATGTGGGGGGTCAGATAGGAGGCAGGGGCCGGGCCATAACCAGCCCTCCACACAATTTCAGAAACCCGATGCGGCCCTCAGGCCAAAAAGTTTGCCCGCCCCATGCTAAATCCAGTTCATATCTTATTATGCTTCATTATTGTAGCCTATTGACTCAGAGATCAAAAGGAAATATTATTATTTAGATGGGACTTGTGGTGCAATAACATTATTGTGCACAACTCTCTTTGAAACCTGTAATTCCACATAGTAAGCCACCTGTGAACTATCTTGATAGTTTGAATGACTAATGTGTGGTTTTTGGGAGGGGGGTGAGGGGGTGAGAGAACCTGGATTTGTGCAGGAAATGGCCCAACTTTATTATCATGCACATTGTGTAAAGAGTTGTCACTTTGGATGGGCTATTACCAGCAGGAGAGTGAATTTGTGTGGGGGGGTGGAGGGTGAGAAAACCTGGATTTGTGCTGGAAATGGCCCAACCTGATGATCACTTTAGATAAGCTATTACCAGCTGGACAATGGGGTGGGAGGAGGTATTTTTTCATATTCTCTGTGTATATATAAAGTCTGCTGCAGTTTCCACGGCATGCATCTGATGAAGTGAGCTGTAGCTCACGAAAGCTCATGCTCAAATAAATTGGTTAGTCTCTAAGGTGCCACAAGTACTCCTTTTCTTTTTGTGAATGACTAAAGGTATTATCTGAGAAAGGACCCATTGAACAGAGATCACAAACTAATGGCTTGCTTTTATCAAAGCCACTGTAGTGGAGTTGCCTGTCAGCACCCAGCCTGCTTCCATTATAAAGGAAGCCTCTGGCCTGATCCTTTCATCTCTAGTCTGCTTAAACTTTAAATAGGAAAAGTATAAGTTGTAAGATGGAGATCTTCCAAATAAATATTTGGAATACCGTGGAAAATGCATGGAAGGACTTAAACAGCCCCTGCATGTGACCTGCGTATTGGACTATAACCCCTTAAATTGATTCCAGAAAGACATTTAGCCCTACAGCTTCACCATCTCTGCTATGAAACTGACCTAAGGACCTTACACATATTTGTATGTATACTGAACTTTTAACTATTTGCAACTCTCCTTTCTTTTTTCATTTTTAGTTACTAACGGATTAGCATTAGCATGATTATTTGGTAATATCTGAGACTCATGTTGATCTGGGGATAAGCATCCAGTCTTTTGGGATTTGTGAACCACACATATGGTGAATCAGGTTTTCAGTAACTGCTCACTACATAAGACTTGGCTGTCTAGATGGGAGCCAAGGGCTGGAATGATTAAAGGAGAGTGTATTTGGCTTCTTGTTTCCAGGATGGTATTACAGAAGTTATTTTGTTACTGGCTTGGTGAATCTAATGATAGAATAAACCAAGAGTTTTGGGGATTGTCTGCCCTATTTCTTGCCATCTGGCCTGAGTGTGGCATTCTCAGGTGGCCCATGTAGGCACATCTTCCCCTTGCCAAGAGAGAGTATGGTGCATGATGGGGGTGTAGTCTGACCAGGGACCCTGGCCTTTAAAGGAAAATGAGAGTGTGAGACCCCTTACAATTCTATGATGCACCACTGCAGTATTTCCAAAATGGAATATTTCATTTTTTGGATTTATTTTGTATTTGAATATTTGCTATAAAGTCATAATTTTCCATGGGAAAAAAACTGATCAGGTCTAATAGAAACAATGTTGTTAATGTGGATATTTGCACACTCTTTCTGGGATCACTTTTTCTGGCGAGGTTTAAAAAAAAATGGTGTGGCAGTTTAGCTTATTCTGTCCTCACCATTCTAGCCCCCAACTAATTCTCCCCACTCTAATTCTCTCTTTCCCTGTAAGTAATAAGGTGGTGAATTCTTCTTCTGATGCACTGTTACATTGCCCCAGGTAATGAACAGCTGTGTCTTCTCAGTTCTCCAACTTGGGGTGCTCCTTGCCCTGCTTCATTGTGTAAGCTACCACTCCTGGTCAGCTCACACGGAGCCTCCAGCATGTAAGTTACCTTCAGTTATAGTATGAGTGCAATAGCCAGCCACTCATGAATTACACAGCAGGATAACACCAGCACATTCCCAGTTCCAGACTTTCCCCAGGAAGTGTACATCTTGTACTACCTTGCCCTCTCCTGGACGATGCCAGCTCATATGAAGTCCATCATTTTATTAATAGAAAATGATATGCACCAATCTTGTTGTCTCAAATGAAGTTTCCCCACACACTTTGGTTTAGATAAAACAATAAAACAAGGGTTTTTTTTTTAATTACAGAAAGATGCATTTTAAGTGACTACAGGTAATGAGGTATAAATGTCAGAATTGGTTACAAGAATATAAAAATAAAATGCAACTCATACCTAACTTAACAAGCTAAGTGAATTCAAAGCAAACGTTTCTCTCACCACATGTTACAGCAGTCTTACTGGGTGAATTCCTTTCAGTCAGGAACCCTTCCCCAGACCAAAGCTGTTTCCTTTGCTCTTCAGGTGTTGTGGATTCAATGGATAGAGAGAAAGGGAGGAACGCTTTGGAGTGCCTCTCTCTCCTCTTATAGTTTTCTCCTCAAGAATCATCTCCAGCTGAGGTTCAGGAGACAAAGTCTGTGTGGACAGGAACTCCCACCTGTTTTATTTGTCAAGATATAGATTTCCACCCACATCCTCTTTTCTGCCACAGAATGGCTACTTAACCAGGTGATGGTCCATTTGATTTTGCTGACACCTGGCTGAGGCATTTGTCTGTGGGGAGCTGGTTTGTAGTTGATCTCCCCCCCCCCACACACACACACATTTAGAATATATCTAGTGATACCATACAGAGGATGCCTATAATTTTACATGCCACGTTGCCACACATATTTTACAAGGACAAAGATGATCAGCAAAATGTATGAGGTTTCAAATGATAACTCACAAGGCATACTTTGTACAAAATTAATCAGTCCAATAAAATGAGTGAATATAGGGGTACCAACTGTGACATCCACTTCTTAGTGGATGCTGGAATCTTGCTTGGACATGCTAATTCCCACCTTTTTTGTGCCAGGTTTAGCTATTAACTACATCCAACAAATAAGTGTCTTACTCTAGGCAGAACAAACTGGTGTCAGGGGCAGAAGTCTTTGCAGAGGGAAATATTAGACAAGTAAGCTGAAAGAGGAATCATGCGTTGAGATTTAGGTTCTCTTATTGTAATTTGAGTTGCCAATAAAGCCAAACTCCAAGAAGGGTGCAAGTTTGGACTAAAGTCTGTATAGAGTCTCTTCCTAGACTAGAGGGATCTCCAGCTGCTTAAGCGTCTCATTTTTAAGTCTGAAGCCATGATTCTAGCAGAACTAGTTATGGACCTAATCACCATCCATCCAACCATATATAGACCACAGATTATTCTTATGATTAGAACTGGCCAAAATGGTAAGATGGCATTTCAGTATTTTGAAATTTGTTTTCATTTCAAGTTAAAACAAAACTTTTTTTTTTCCAGACTGTCTTGTGAACTGGAAATCCCAACAAATTTTCATTTTGGAATTCCCAGGACTTCCAGACTCCCTACTGCTCAGGCAAGAGCCAAGTCCAGGTTACATTTTGGGCTCTCAGGTCTTTCAGGCTCTCAGTTGCACAGCAGGAAGCATGAAAACCATGACACTGAAGGACTGCCTTGGACCTGCAATCCCCTGTTCTGGGACAGTCCACATAGCAGGAATGTAGCCTGAGCCATGGAAACCCAGATTTTCCAGTGGCTGGCCTGGTGAGTTGTCAGGGAAACAGACAACTAGCAGACAGGGTTCTGTTCCCCTTTCATCCTAAAGCATCCAGTAATCTGAGGGACACAGGCAAAGCACATTGGCATCTGCCACAAAAGTGGAAAGCTGTGGCCGTGGTAATAACTGGCTAAAGAGGAAGGAGACCGGAATAACTGGCCTAGGAGGAGGAAGCCAGGTGGCTGACAGGAAAGTCCTTCCTCAGAACAGGATATTCTAGAGATGATGGTATGCTATAGGAATATGTTTTAAAGATACTCAATTGCATAAGCTTTAGATAAATCAGATTATTTTTTAGTTTACATGTGCTATTTTGTATTAGTTCCTATATTTCCTCTCAAATTATCTTTGCACTCCATAACAGGAAATAAGCTGTCTGTCTTGTCTTCTTGGCTGAGTGCTGGCTTGAGGTCATAGTGAGCTACATTTTCACATAATGGATTTTGAACTAGGGTGTGATTTCATAAATGCAAATACTTTCGTACAAGCAATTCAAGTTACTAGTGCAAGTGGATATTAGCTACAGGGAATTTTTTGTGTGTGTCGAGAGTTCCATGCCTCATTAAACAAGCAATTGCCAATAAACCTTTAAAACTTGCTCGACTGCCCATATAAAATAATTGTACATACAATTTGGCTTTGTATTCCACTGTGTTTCACAGATTTATTTGGAAATAAAGAAGAAAAGCAAATGCATAAAATGTGAGTTAAGAAGATTTTTTCAGATTTTATTTCTTCCTGAACACTTTGGCATTATGGCATCAATGAGTTAGAAAATGGCATAGAGAGTACACGTATAAAGTTTGCAAATGATAAAAAGCTGGGAGGGGTTGCAAGAGCTTTGGAAGATAGAATTAAAATTCAAAATGATCTGGAGAAATGGTCTGAAATAGATAGGATGAAATTCAGTAAGGACAAATGCAAAGTATTCCACTTAGGAAGGAACAATCAGTTGCACACATATAAAATGAGAAATGACTGCCTAGGAAGGAGTACTGCAGAAAGGGATCTGGGGGTCATAGTGGATCACAAGGTAACTGAGTCAACAGTGTAACATTGTTGCAAAAAAAGCAAACATCATTCTGGGATGTATTAGCAGGAGTATTGTTAGCAAGACACAAAAAGTAATTCTTCCGCTCTACTCTGCGCTGATTAGGCCTTAACTGGAGTATTGTGTCCAGTTCTAGGCACCACATTTCAGAAAAGATGTGGACAAATTGGAGAAAGTCCGGAGAATTGCAACAAAAATGATCTAAAGTTTGAAAAAAATGGGTTTGTTTAGTCTGGAGAAGAGAAGACTGAGAGGGGACATGATAACAGTTTTCAAGTACATAAAAGGTTGTTACAAGGAGGAGGGAGAAAAAAATGTTGTTCTTAACCTCTGAGGATAGGACAAGAAGCAGTGGGCTTAAATTGCAGCAAGGGTGGTTTTGGTTGGACATCAGGAAAAACTTCCTAACTGTCAGAGTGGTTAAGCACTGGAATAAATTGCCTAGAGAGGTTGTGGAATCTCCATCATTGGGGATTTTTAAGAGCAGGTTGGACAAACACCTGTCAGGGATGGTCTATATCAGGAGTGGGCAAACTTTTTGGCCCGAGGGCCACATCTGAGTATTTAAATTGTATGGCGGGCCATGAATGCTCACAAAATTAGGGGTTGGTGTGGAGGCGGGATGAGGGCTCCGGCTGGGGGTGCGGGCTCTGGGGTGGGGCTGGGAGTGAGGGTTTGGAGTGCAGGAAAATGCTCCAGGCTGGGACGGAGGGGTTTGGAGGTTGGGAGGGGGAATCAGGGCTGCGGCAGGGGGTTGGGGCAGGGGGTTGGGGCACAGAAGGGGGTCAGGATCTGGGGGGTGCTTACCTCAAGCAGCTCCTGGAAGCACAGCATGTCCCCCCCTCCGGCTCCTATATGGATGCACAATCAGATGGCTCTGCATGTTGCCCTGTCCGCAGGTGCCATCCCTGCTGCTCCCATTGGCTGTGGTTCCCGGCCAATGGGAGCTGTGGGAGTGGCACTTGGGGTTGGGGTAGCATGCGGAGGCCCCTGGCTTCCCCTACACATAGGAGATGGAGTGGGGACATGCTGCTGCTTCCAGGAGCCACAGCACACGTGGAGCGGGGTGAGCCCGCAAACCTGCTCTCTGGTGGGAGCTCGAGGGCCAGATTAAAACTTCTGAAGGGCTGGATGTGGTCCCTAGGCCATAGTTTGCCCACTCTGGTCTAGATAATACTTAGCCCTGCCTTGAGTGCAGGGGACTGGACTAGATGACCTCTTGAGGTCCCTTCCAGTTCTATGATTCTATGATCTCTTTTTATTTCCCAATGATGTGTATATTAGTAATTTCTACTGTTTTATATAATGTTTTGAACTGGAAGAGAGCAACAAGGGGATAGCTCAGTGGTTTGAGCATTGGCCTGCTAAACCCACGGTTGTGAGTTCAATCCTTGAGGGGGCCGTTTAGGGATCTGGGGCAAAAAACAAACAAACAAAGTATTGATAAGCATTTAGTATGCCCTCTTATGTATCCCATTTTTCTTAGATCACTATTCTTAAAATAACCAAAAATCACATCTCTTCAGCTAGATAGTCATATCATTAGGTACACAAAGAAATCAAGTATTTTTATACTGCTCAATTAGTACAAAATACTCATTTGTAAGTAGTAATATATCAGACTGAGTACTATCAGGCATGGGAGAGAAAGAGGGAAAGACACACTGACTAGGTATAAAACATTTAAAATCAGTTTACTTAGGGAAAATCCAGCCGTGACACTCCTGTGGCTGGCAATAATCCAGTTTTACTGAGATAGGCAGGGGGAGCTACACATGAGCTCCCTGTATTGCACTGTTCAGAAAGTAGGGGGGAAGGAGGTATGGGCTGAGCTAGGGGAAGGCTGCTGCATGGATCCTCTGTCCTTCCCTGTCCTGCTCTCAGGCATGGCATGTAAGCACTTGTGGAGCCATTCGACTGAAGTGACCTCTGTAGGGTGGCTATAGGAGAGAATTTCTTCTCTCCCCCCATGCCTGGTATCTGGCCTGGCTTCCAGCATATGTGTGTGTTTGTGCCTTCCGTTTCCTCATTGATATTTTCAAAAGAGCTAGTCTGGAATTAAACTGCATAAGTGAAACCAAAGTTTGGCCCAGCCTCTCAAAATCCTGGATGAACATGAACTAATTAATCAGATATATCCTTTAGTAGAAAATGTTCCACTCAAAACTGCTAGCGACAGGTAGCAGTACAAAGGGTTAAAATATTGATTTTAATCTTCTCTACGTATATATAAGAAAGACATAGTGAATGTACTTGAGAGAGAATCAATAGGAGCTGAGACAGTCAATCTAGACCTCATAAAACTGTCTTTTTCCAGTGATAAGAATGCAAACTCATCCTTACAATAATTTCATTGACTTCAATGGAGTCATACCAGGGTTAAATTTGGCCTTTGGGGCCTGGTTCTCCACTGCCTTGTACCTTTGGATAGTGATTTACAAATGTGCAAAGTGAATGTATACTACTCCAGTGATTGTTTAACATCCACTTTGCAAAGGTATAAATGACTACACAAGATTCAAACCAGGGGAAGATCATACCACTTAAACTGAAAGCCACCAAGGCCATATTGTAACAAAGACTGCTTCAACGGAAATGGCTCTAAAGTAAGTTAATTGCAAGTGCAAGAGCTTTGATAAACTGCACTTCAAGACTTGCAAATTCCATGTGACAGTAGATCAGCTAATTCTATATTATGGATTAGGGTCTTAAAGATACTTGTAATAACTTTGAATATTAATGTTCACATGTTTGTAGAAACCTAGGTTTGACACAATCTTCCCATCTATAAAAATAACATCTGAATCACTATAGCACAAATCCTAAATGATTACTCAGGTGAAGTCGTGAAGGACAGTAAAGAAATAAATAGATAAACAATGCAACACATTCTTCATTCTGTTCAAACCATGATATCTTTTCATTCCACTTTAATTCAGGTCAAGAAATTGCCAAGACTCTGCAGTAATCATTCTATTCCTCATTTTTTCCCCATCTCCAGTATAAACTTTGCTTCACATGACAGGTCACTGAAAACAAATGTTCACTTAGGTGCTGTAAAAGAGTCTTAGTAACCGTTAAAATGCTAGTGACTCAAATTTCAGAGGCACTGAGCCCCCAAAGCTCTCATTTATTTCAATGGCATTTTATAAGTCATGATTCTCTACTGCTGGCACATTCGATAGTCATTGACTGTAAAATTCTACCATTCTGATCTGCTAACTATTCACATGCACTTTGTACAGAAGTAAATGAATACCCAAGGTGCAAAGCACATGAGAATTAGACTCTTGCATTTTTGTGGGGTTTTTTTGTTCACTGGAGCTTGAAAACAAAGGCCAAGATTTGGGTGCCCAACATGAGATAATTTTAAAAAAAAATGATTTTCAGAGTGTTTCAACATTCAACTGCTGAATATCTGCCCTTTTAAGGTATCTCAAGTTCAGTAGCCAAAAATCAAGGTATCTAAAATAACTTTTGAAAAGCCACTTTTGAAATCTTCACCAAAGTTCTTATGCCTAACTCACTCTCTTAGAAAAGAGAAATAAATGTGTTATATCATGCATAAATAATATTAGAACTTAGAAATTTCTATCACTTCATGAGAGCCATATTTCCCGGTATACATAATTTTGCAACAGGATTTTATGTCTGCTGTAAAGGCCAGAGAGAAATAAGTGGAAACCTTGCGTACAAATGGTGTAGTGACCCTTTGTAATGGTAGCAATATTTAAAAGCTCCAGCATCCAAGCCCACTTCATATATTGTGTGATAATGTAAAAGGGGGGGGGGGATTTGTAAACATTAAAGCATCCCCAGTATTTATATAACCCTGTAATTACTGCTCTTCATCATTATTCAGATAACTTCCATTTTTTTTTTCATTGTATTTCTGGAAAATAAGGCATCTGTTGTACAAGGCTAGCCAAGAATAATCAGCTCATTACATATACAGAACTACACAATGATTATCCTTGTACTGAGGTGAAATAGTTGTTCAGAAGGAAATAAAAGTATTACAAAGACTGTTGTGTGCTGTTTCTGAAAACAAGGGCAGCGAGACCATCTTTTTCTTTATGCTTATAATGTACATTTTTCAGTACATTTGTAATGTTATTCATTTAAAGATGTCTAAATAGCCTCTAATTCAATATGAATACTACTGTGCAATAAGATCTGTTCTCAATTACTGGTTAGTGCTTGGGTAATATCTGCATCGTAACGTATCAAGAACAGGTCCATATTATAGGATTTTTGCTATTTGGCATGTACTAGGTGTGAAAATACTGTTAAATTAGCCAGCTCTCTGTCGGTATGTGGACACTTACAATGACATCCACAACATCTATGCATGAGAGTGGGCTCCAGCTGTCAAGAATTCATAGTTATTAGACTGCAAGTTATAGAGAGATATGGAATCAAAGTGAAATCCTTCTAAAATCACTACAAAGAGAGAAACTGACCTTGGTTGAATTTTTAAGCGAGGGAATGAAGAACAATGGGATGTGAGGGGAGAGCTATTACTAAAAATAAAGGATATGCATTATTAGTTGATACCTTAAACAAAATTTTGAAATGCTAAGCTGTATGAGACAAGAACTGAAATGGTTTGACTAGGAAAGCAGATACACACTGTATGTTATAGTTTCTTTCCAGACAGGGTTTGACCAGAGCTACTGAGCCATACAATGCTGTATACACCTGTGCAACTTTCTGTTGAAGATGCTAATGTCTTGGCTGCTTTCCTGTCTGATATGATAATGAGTACAGTCATGCATCTAACATCAAATACTTTCCAGGGTACAAAAAGGGGGAAATTGACACATTGAGGCTAGGAATTCATGGGCTGGGTTTCATATGCTGAGCTGAATCATTCTTGACAGACTGTCAAGATGCCTGGCAGACTGAGCAATTGAAAAACTGAAGCCAAGAGACACCTTTGTTATCTGTGATCACACAGTTGTGCCATATCTAGTTCTTTTCTAATTAAGGCTAGATATGCCTTTGTACTATTTATAATTAGCTTAAGTGTATATTAAAAAAAAAACAGGTTCAGATCTTATGGTCTTACACAGCTCGAGATACTTACTAGGCCATCCATCCCATGGGAAAGGTACAATGAACCTTCAGGCTCTAAGAAGTAGTAGCAAAGGGAGGGTCCAGACGCTACAATTGATGCTAGGACTGAGATCAGCAGGAAAAGCCTAAAATACTACATAAGAGTACTTCCCTGCCACACATGGGTTCTTTCCGTCCAGACCAGGTGTGTCTCTGTTTTTCTGTTAGGGTTCCTTCCTTTCACCAAAAGTGTGTGGGGAAGGAAGCCACTGGAAGTACAGAAGAAAGGGATGCAAAGGTAGCAGCTCCTGAAGAGCCAGCTTCTGAGCAGACTTGAGAGTAGTTAACAGCACTCCTAGCTCCTGTCTGGTGCTGCCAGAATCATTAACTCCTGCAGACAGGGAATGACAGCAATTGCTCATTTAAAATAAATAAAAGATAATCTGGCAGTAACCATATTATCCTGAGCTTCCCTCCTTCTATGCATGTGCCTTGGTAGACCACTTCAAAGGAGACTCTGTTCATGAGATGGCCATTTTGTTTTGCTGTCTCAAGTGGTTCAGACAAGGTTTGGCAATATGTTCAAGTTTTTGTGTCCATATCAAAATTGAACAGAACCTGAAAACCTATAGAGGATCACACACAGTTTTTATTCTCTTCCTCTGGTGGACCATTTTAATTTTTTCACTGTATTTTTACATCACTGCCTCTAGGGGTGAAAATAGGTACACTATTTTAAATGGGACAAATTCCACTCTCAGTCATAACATGTTTAAGAACCAGATTCTGGCCTCAGTTACACTGGTGCAGCTCTATTATCTGCAAAGGCCAACCCTTTATATTTACACGGATATAAGCGAGACAAAAATCTGGCCCAGTAGCTCCAGCTCTTGGATTTTACAGGCCTGATGCTGATGAGGATCAAGAATAACTTCACTGAAATGATTTAAGTTACAATGGTGTAAAACCATTGTTAAAGAGCAAAAATCAGGCCCAACAAGTAAAATAAAGATTTATTGCGGACTACTGTTGCCCTGCTTCCTAAATTAAGTATGTTAAATAATCTCTCAACAAATTATATGTTAAAGATTTCTATAAGATTTTGAGATGCATTCTCAAGTATTCCCTTAAGAAAATAGGTAATGAATGTATTACTAGATAACCTATTTTTCATGTTCAGGGCTATATTAAGTAGGTTATATATAAGGAGGAAAAATGACCTCAAAATAACTAATTAGCCATATATGGTGTCATCCTGGTGATTAATATTCTTCCTGAAAAATATGACATATCAGCAATGTGTATACCATTTTCAACTGGTAATAGATCTATTTTTGGTCTAATCACTTCATGGCATCTAGATAATACTATCAATCAATCTTGATAATCAGATGTAGCCTATTCTGGACCAGCTATTAATGCCATCAGTATATCTCCTCTTAAAATACTAGGTTTCCAAGGAAAGACAGAGTAATGCCTTTGGAGAGGGAGGTTGCTTGGAAAGTATATCATAGAATAGAAAAAGCCATGAAACCTACTGAGTGTGCCAAAATGTTTTCCAACAGTCCTTGGTGAGAGGTCAAAGGTGTTGATATTAATGATAATATTATTTTGGAGCTTCGAAGTAGAAACATAAATGGAGTACATCTCTTCCCCCCGCACCCCAACACCATCCTCTGAAGTGTACAGATTAGTTGCTGTCTCTTGAAAGGTGCTGAGTAGCTGGTCAGTATCAGGCCCACAATTACTTCAATTACCTCCCTGTAATAACTCCTAGAAATAATGTCCACAGCAGCAAGACTTGGTTATTCTGTATAAGGTAAGCAGTAGTCCTTCATTGGAATACTTTTCCCTCTACATACCTTTTCCACCCTCAACTTGCTAAGATTCAATGTGTATACAACTTGTCTACATGCCTGTGAAATCTCAGTTTTTCAGTGGAGTTACACCAGTGTAAAATTGGAATAATGCTCTTGTGAATCAAACCTTATGTATTTGAGTATAACTTTGAGAAAGTTTAAATGAAACCTAACATCCATAAATCCTTACACACACATGCAACTAGCAGATTTGATTATAATTAATTGTCGTCTGCCTAGGAGCTAGTGGTAGCCCACGCATAACTTTGAAAACTATTAATTCACAAGATGACACAGTTAAATATTTCATTCATTTAACTGTTCTGTACAGTTGAACATTCACAAGTACTGTTGGCAAGTATGAAACATTTAGACAATTTTTTTTCGGTGGGGAGTAGTCTTCAAAAAAAATCCACAGAACTTTTTCATGTTTTTTAATGAGAAACTAAAGAACAAATAAAAAATGTGATTTTTGATTATCTAGAAATCAAACACAAATTTTCAAATGAAAAGAAAAGTGTTTATATAGACAAACAGAACAGCCCAAATGGATAGGCCATTTTTGGCAGTTTTATATTGCATTTAAATTTTTCAATAAGAGTGATTAGCAAGGGGTGAGGGGGATTCAAAATGTCTCAGTGACTTAGGAGCCTATGTCTAATTTTTTTTTAAGAGAGAATTAGGCACTTGGGAGCCCAAGTCTCATACTCTTCATGTTAAGTGCCTATGTAACTTCTGAAATTCAGATTTAGGTTACCAAGTCACTTAGGTGCTTTTGAAAATTCTACCCCAAGTCAATTTCACCAGCAATTACATCATGAAAGATAAACCAAATGCAATCAGGACTAACTCCAGAGCAGAAGAAGGAGTCTAAAACTGTCAAGAATTTCAGCCACCTCCAGAAAATATCAGTGGGAATATGAGATTTGACATTTCAGTGCAATGAGGTTGAACAAAAAGGTCAAGAGTCAAAAATCTGAGCAGCTGGGGAACAAAAGAGGGAAGACTGTAGGAATAAGGTATGATGACAACACAACAACAGTATTTCCAGAAAGGTGCCCAGTTTCAAAATCTGAATGCAATAGACACTATAAATAAGAGCATTGTGTAAATATTCTGAACAGGCAGAAGTTGTACATTGTGAAAAGGAACTGGAGAAAGGAGATACATCCCCACTGAAGGTTGGTGCACATTACACTACAATACAGAATAACCTGATCAGGATCCCTCAGCTGAGCTGCTCTAAATGTAATCCACTTAGTTACACAGGTGTGCTCAGTATACACTGACTTATTCAGTATATTTAATAACTTATGGCTCAGATACATAGCTGATTCGCTTATTCCACTTTCGGCTGTCATGGCTGGGCTATGAATTATAACCTGTAAAGTAATCCTATTTAGTAGAGTCATTGATATCAATCTTCCTAAAACACTTCACAAATAAGTCTGCTTATATAATGTCCCCTTTAAGAATAATGGTTTGATAGAAACGTATTTTAAACAGCTCCTCACGGACATAATGGAGAAATTCCAATTCTAAGGACTATTATTACAATCCTGTGGTATTAGTCTGCTGTTCGTGCTAAACCTAACAGAACAAAGGACATACAGCAGCTCAAATTAGCACCTAAGTAATTGTTATGTACACCTGCTCTGCAAGTCAGCAAAGCCAAATCTCACCTCTAGCTTCCCTCTCCAAAACTCAGTTTTCTTACAGTTGTCTTCCTGCATCTGTTGCTACATATAGGTAACTCTACAGCAAACAAAGACACTCCTCAGCACGCTGTCAAAGTTACAGACTGACTTACACCTCTGGGGAAAGCAACTGCAAAAATTACCAAAGATATCAGATAAAGTGAGTTAACTTTGCAAATTAAATAATACACCTAGGAAAAGCATGCCAACCCAACCAAGAAGGTGAAAACAACCTATGTTTAAGGAGCATAATTAATATACTACACAGTCATTTATGACTCACACAGTTTATAAGTCATCTTATAAATAATTTATGATGAAAGCCTGGGTTCTGCAATGAGTTCCTCATAGCTGTAGGCTGACCCTTGCATCCATACCCTGCCCATTGATTTTGATAAGGCTCCTCAGGGGTGAAGGGATTTGCTCACACAAAGTGCCATTGCAGGATCTGGGCCTAACAAAGAAACACAGTATGAATGTGTTTATTCTTACTTCAACAAGGCTTCATAGTCTTATTCACACAACCTTCAACAATAACAAATATACTGGAACTTAAACTATCTAAACAAGCCAACAGGCATTTCTCCTGAGTCTTTAAACACACCTAAATCAACACTTTAGGACAATGACTTATACTAACCTCCCACCACACTTCAGCACCTTTAGTTTACATACTATGTCCATATAAATCTGAAATTGACATTGTAATCTATGGACTCCATTGCAAGAAAGGATCTTGTATTACGGGTTATTCACAAACCTTCATTAGAAGTCAGCCATTATATTAAACAACATTTGCTAGTAACACAGTATTGTATATGATATACTCCTATTTGCCCAGAGATTTGATCCTGCAGCTCCAAATCTACTAGGAGAGCTAAATAAGTGCACCCAGCAGCGCACTTGTTAACAGTTATCTTCTCAGCAACAGGAAAGTGAAGACTGTTGAAAAATACATCAGGTACTTACCAGCAAGAAGACATAACGATTCAATACTCAGGTACAAAATGACCATGCAAAGGCTACAGTTGTTTGACTCTGCTGAATTTAAAGGGCCAGTCCCAGAAAGGCATGCTGGGAAGAAAGTTCCTATAAAATGTCAACTCTTCACAGTACTTACTTGTGAGGACCTAGGAAATTGTTAAGGAAGGAAGAAAAGAACAGTTTCTATAAAGTAGAATATTCTTTTAAGTGGGAAACAGTGCAGGGCGGGGGAAGTAGATATTAATGAATAACATGTTTAAGTGCCTATGTTTCTTTGAAAGTCAGTAATAAGACTGAGGCTTCTTAGGTACTGTTGAAATTTTTTCTCAGTGTCTACTTTTGACAACCGCTCACATGTGCTTCTTTAATACTGAAAGTGGCTACTTTAAGTGTTTCTAAAGTTACATAGGGAAAAATTTGATAATTGAAAAGATAATAGATACAGGAATTTACGTCTATTACTTTTATAATGCTGTGCAAAGTTTTCTAAGTATTATTTACCAATAGTTAGTTGTGGAGGAAAATAAAACAGAGAAATCATAACTGGGGCAAGGACCCAGAGAAATACAGTAGTAGAGCCAGTATTTGAAACCAGTTATCCTGGATCTAGTTCTTTATCATACAATCAGCATGGTACAGGAAATAGAGAGAGACAACTTGAAAATATGTAACTCTTTCACAAATCAAACTAGTATCATGTTTCACTAAAATGCAGCCTGGAATGATCTTGGGTTACAGGAGCTGGCTAAATGTGCTTCTTAAATAAAGCTTTTAGGATTGCCGGGTGTCCGGTCTTCTAACAGAATGCCAGGTTGAAAAGGAACCCTAGCGGCTCTGGTCAGCACTGCTGACCAGGCCATTAAAAGTCCAGTTGGCAGTACAGTGGTCTAAGGCAGGCCACCGACATATCCCTGCATCCTTTAGGCAGAGGGGCAATCAGGGAAGCTCCAGGAACCACGACCAATGAGAGCTCTGGGGGTGGCACCTGAGGGCACAGGCAGCATGCAGAGCCCCCAGGTCCCTGCGCCTAGGAACTGGATATTCTGGCCATTTTCAGGAGTCATTCAGAGCTAGTTAAAGTGAGTGAGGGTTGGGGAGAGCAAGCGACGGAGGAAGGGGTTATGGAGTGAGTGGTGGTGGGGCTTCAGAGAAGGGGCAGGGTAGGCCGGGGTGTTTGGTTCTGTGCAATTAGGAAGTTGGCAACCCTATTTCATCTTATCAAAACTTGAAACCTTGTTTAAAAAATTGTTAACCTATCTTTCATAAAAGCTCCTCAGTCAATAATGTTAAAGGCTTATTGTACTGTTATACAACCAAATCTATATTCAGCAAGCCCGAAGACTGAATATGATCTAGAGATTTATTTGCAAAGTGTGCAGTGATCTGTGTATACACTTGTCCTGATGCTGTTCCCCTTGACTTTGAGTATGCAGAGGAAAATATTCGTGACATGTTGTGTTGATTTGGCACAGTAGGAACCAACTCAAGGACTTTCCATCTGCTTTAAGTATAATAAACTGCTTTTTTTATTCCTGGGAGTGTTATGTGTATTTTTCAGAAAGCATTATTGCAAGTGTCTCTTTGAGCAAGGGGTCCCACTCTTATTAAGGAGTGATCCTGAGGCAAGATACAGTAATAGGATACTTCTGACTATACAACTGAGAGGGTGCAGGGATAGCTGTGTTCCACTTTCAATGTCAAATCCTCCTTTATACTTAACCTGGAATCAGGGGTGAAAGTAACTTAAAGGACTTACCGGTACTCCGGAGTCCTTGGGAGGGGGTGTGGCCTCAACCGGAAGAGGCGGGACCTTTACATCCCCAGGCCCTTTAAATCAAGATGGGACTGTGGTAGTGGCAGATGGGAACCCCTGGCCCTTTAAATCACCGCCGGAGCCCTGCTGCCACTACCCCAGGGCTCCAGCGGCAGGCCTCGCGTGGCAATTTAAAGGGCTCCGGAGGGTAGAGGCAGTGGGAGCTTCAGGCCCTTTAAATTGCCACCCGAGACCTGCTGCCAGAGCCCTGGGGTAGCAGTGGCAGCCGGGTGCTCCAACGGCGATTTAAAGGGCCTGGAGCTCCCAGCCGCAGCGGAGCCCCGGGCCCTTTAAATTGCCACCGTGACCCCTAGGACTCCAGCAGCAGGGCTCAGGCAGCGATTTAAAGGTCTGGGGCTCCAGTTACCGCTACCGCCACGGGTCCTTTAAATCATTCCCGGAGCCTGCCGGAGCCTACCCCAGGACTCTGGCAGGCTCCGGGGACAATTCAAAGCACCCGGGGCGGTAGCGGCTACCAGAGCCCCAGACTCTTTAAATCGGCCCTAGAGCCCTGCTGCCGCTCCGGTGGCGATTTAAGGGCTCAGGTCGGTAGCTGCGGCAGGAGCCCCGGACCCTTTAAATTGCCGCCTGGGGAAGTCTCTCTTTGCCAGTATGCCGTGGCGGAGCATACCGGCTTACTTTCACCTCTGCCTGGAATGTTCTATAAAAGAGACTGTAATAATGGGGAGACAGCAGCCTCCCTTATAACTGTAAGTTCAGGGGCTAGGGGACTGACATGGAATGTGGGAGGCATCAATTCAACTCTCTTCTCCCCACCATGAGAACGGATTTGAACAGGCGTTCCCCATCTTTCAGGTGAGTGCTTTAACCACTGCACTCCAGCATCATTCTCGCTCTTTTGCTGGGCCAATTATTTTTTGCTGGGCCAACTGTTTAATACAAATTGGAACAGCTTCAACAGGAGATATTGAAAAAGACCCATAACAGAATATTCCATGCCTCTTCCATAGAACTGAACCTAGGATTACACTAAACACTAGGATAAAGTTTTAAAGGGAGGCCACCATTGCCTCCTCCCCACCATCCGGGCCATTTTGCATGGAGTAAGGTGTGCTATAAGCATGACTACCAGATTGGCCCTGCAAGCAAAATTGGCATAACCCCACCTATCTTTACCTGGTTTAAAATCAGGCTTTGGTGTGCGATTGGCATTGGACACTTACCTGAGGCAGAAGTGTGCATGCCAAGAGGCAGAAACTTAGGTGCATAGAGGACTTTTACGGCAGAAAAATTTAGACACCAAGTGAGTTTAGATGCCTAAAGGGTTAGACAGTAGCCGAGTGGGGTTATTGTAGATTGCAGAATTGCCTAAAGTTGGGGTTTAGACGCCTTTGTGGTTCTGAGCCATAAAGGATTACATTTCCAATAGCATATGGCACTTAGACAATTTCAAACAGAATAAATTTATTAATTCAAAATATACTGTAGCTTCCAACCAACCCACCCCACAAACAATCTGAAGCATTCGCTATGCAATATGTATGTACTGTAATTAGTGAAGTTAGAAATAACTCAGTGAATTTTAATTATATTTCAAAAATTTGCTTAACAGTTAAGCATTTTATGGTAGCCAATGTTAGCTTGACATACATCAATAGATATTATGTAGCTGAGGCATGAGTCCAATATGACTGATGTGAGTTCAGTTCACAATGATGCATAAAATAGGAATTATTATTCCTATTTATTTGCATTGTGTTAGGACCCAAGGACATGAATCATGATGGGAGCTGCATAGTGTTAGGCACTGAACACACACAGAAGCCTTGTTTATTCTATGGTGGTAAGTCAACCTAAGTTACGCAACTCCAGCTATGCAACTAATGTAGCTGGAGTTGACAAAGCTTAGATTGACTTTCTGCGGTCTGGGTTGATGGGAGACACTCTCACGTTGACTTACTTTAAGCTTCTCTTTCTAGTGGAATACTGGAGTCTACAGAAGAATGATCTGCGGTTGCTTTAGCAGGTCGAACTGCTAAATCGACCACCAGTGCATCAATCGCCACAGTGTCAATCCCCAGTAAGTATAGACATGCCCAGAGAAACTCTGTACTCTGAAAAACCTTAAATTCTAGAGAAAGACAAAAATGGACATATGTGTGGGGAAAAGACCTGTACCATGCAAACAAGATAACTGAGGGGATGAATGTGTGTTTTGTTAATTCCATTGCTTTTTCTAATTAATATTATTTATTCATTTATTTTTATTACTTTGTATAGGGTAGGCGGCAGGAAAAAGGAAGAAAAGGGAAGAGATGCTGAGAGGGAAGAGAGAGGAAAGGGAAAAGAAGGGAAAGATGAACAGGAGCAGTGAGGAAAAGAGGCTGATACGAGAGGAGAGAAGAGGAATTTGGACACACCACCAACCAGAAAAAATAAAAAATGTGCATAGTTTACCCTATAGAAACAGTCTGCTTATGGCGTCACTCCTGTTCCACAGCTATTCCCAGTGGACCAATGTTTTACTTCACTCTGGTTGCACAGCCTGCCAAGGATATTAGTTGGCCATGGAGCTGTGACCCCAGATACGTTGGTGCAGTTCACAGAATTCCTCCCCTTGTACTTGCCACTTCTGTGGCTAGAGAGAGACATTGGCACACATTACCTGGATTGTGCCTGGTTGCAGACCCTCTTCTGGCTACTTCTGAATCTTCTGCTGAGGTCCCGGCTGCACTTTTCCCCACACTTCCTCATTTTTATGCACACCTTATCTGTGGACCCACAAAGTTGCGAGACCTCATCATCAATCTCCTCCTAGCACTGACAAAGATAACCATCCACCAGACCAGGAGAAAGAAGGTCGATGGGCAGTTTCTCAGTTACTGTGGGGACTAGTTCTATCCCTTATTCATCTCCAGTATCTGGACAGAGTTCCTCTGGGCAGATCTCCTTCATCGACAGATGGGCACTGTCCAGGGTTCTCTGCTCACTGTTTGCATCTAGTCCGCTTATTTTGAAACCATGACCTTTGCTCCTGTCACTGTATTCTCTCTTTTTTTCTCCCCTGGAATCAGTTGTTTTCTGGTCTCTGGGGGTGGGCCTTTCATTGTAGGTGGGCTTACATCCGCATTCCCAGGATGCAAATAGGTCTGTGCCACAGCTATTGTCTGTTGCTGGGGCTATTCCTATGGCTTCCAGGGACTGGCTCCACATCATTAGGTCTAGTATTGCTTCCTCCAACTGATGCGGCTCTGTAGATAATAAGGGACGAACAGCCTCAATTAATATGAAATGATATCACTGAAAATCATATTTATTATGAATGCACTAAGCTCGAAAGGGTTTTTCTGGCTATATTTTTTTCTGTTCTTACAGAAAACAAAATGACACGCAGCAGTTCTTTACTGGAAAGGAAATCAACATTGAACAATACCACTGTTGTAACTTGAAATAAATGATAATCATACAAAGCAGATCTAAAGCAGAGTAATATTTTGTATTTTCTAGTGTTTCTAACAAAACCAGAACAAAATAGTTTATTGGAGCCTTAAGTTTGAATTTATAAAATTTGGAATTTACAATCACTAAATAGTTCACAGTTTTATGATTTACATCTGTGTTTAAATAAATCCACCTAAATTATACAGAAGTCTCCCTTATCATAGGCAGATCCTATTTGAACACTTACAAAGTGATAACAATGAGCTCCACTGGACTATAAAGATTTAGATAAACAAATTGAGGGTTTTCTCCATGTATCCTAGTTGGTGGTTTTTTTCTCTGAATTTGTTTGCCTTTCTGCTTCTAAAGGATCATGTTTATGACCTTAAACTAAAAGTAAGAGAGATGGATAAGTCAATCCTTGACACTTTCCCACAAAGACCAGACCATCTGGACTCTTTGTATTTGTAACAGGTGCTTTTGGGACTTAGAGCCTAATTCTGGCCCAGATTCTGTTCTGTATGGGTGACTCTGCTGCTCTGTGCAATTGTGCATTGCATTAATTGAAGAGACTGGAAAAGGCCAAGTACGGTAATTAGTCAGTTGATCATGCAGAAAACAGACTCGTGGCTGAGTGCCACAAAACGTTGAATGCACAGATGTACAGTACCATCAACTTTTGCTCTCTGTGGTACCCAGCTAATCTATGGCAAGTAGAGTAAAGATCTGTCTTAGTCCAGGTTTTCAGTCTCTTGGAAACAACAACATAAATTTCTTAACCACTGGGAAGAGAAAATGGTGCGTTTGACTGACCTAAAAAACAAGCCACATAAGCAGAAAATCATCAAAACAGTAAAAACACCAGATGGGCCAAATATGCTAGTGAGGATTTTAGGCTTCAGACTGAACTCAGATTTACCTAAAAATCAGTCAGTGTGCATAAAAAAAGTTCTGGAACTTGTACGATTCCAAACTTAGTATAACACTCTTTTGTAATATAGCAGAAATTCTCAACCTTTTTCTTTCTGAGGCCCACCCAACATGCTATAAAAACTCCACAGCCCACCTGTGCTACAACAACTGTTTTTCTGCATATCCAGTAGATTAAAAGTCAGGGCTGGCATTAGGGGGTATCAAGCAGGGCAATTGCCTGGGCATAATGCCACAAAAGGCCCCGCGAAGCTAAGAGGCCCAGGCTTTGGCTTCAGCCCTGCACAGCAGCGCTTGGGCTTTCTGCCTGGGGCCCCAGAAACTATAAAACCATCTCTACTCTCTAGTTTATTTTGGCGGACTCCTGACACCTGCTCGGAGACCCCATAGGGGCCTCGGACCCCTGAATGAGAACCAAAATAATAAAGTACATTTCTTTAAGCATGTTCAACTCCCCTTTTCTGGTCAAGTTAACATTAGAAGCCTTCATTTACTTACTATAGCAATATGTTCACAATTACATTGAATTTACATATATGTCCCACCCTAAGCCTAGATCTCAGTGAATCAGACCCAGCCAGAGTGTTCCACGCAACCGCCAATAGGAACTCTATTCCTAAAGCCTCAATCCTGCAAGCGCAAACATACTTAACTTGCTACCGAGTAGTCCCATTGATTTCACACATTGTGTCCACTGATGGGATCACTCACAGTAGTAAAATTAAGCATGTGCATGTTTGCAGGGTCAGGGCTTTAGTTCTTTCCTTCATCAGACCCATTTCTAATATGCTCGAGGGTGGGCACTGGAAGCCTGAGTGACTCACATCATACCATCAATTTTTAAAGGAGAATTTCTCACTGATTTCAAGTTTGGATGTTAAAAATGATGGCAAATCTAACTCAGAATGTCCTTCTTTCTGAAGTCTAGTTTAGCCATTTCCAAACTTTTTGACTGGACTTAGGGAACATAGTGCTCTAGAAACTGGTATGGAATTCAGTGGTGCTACATTACTGTATCCCAGCAGAGGATCTGGCCCTTAGAGTTCTTTCTTTTCCAAGGTCAGATTAATCCTCATCTCATTGTCTCCCGGAAAAGAGGTTCCAGAGCACAGACATTTTCTTCTTTTGTCACACATAGAAGCTGCCAGCCTCTTCCTGATGTAGATGCTCTGGGGTTAGGGAAGGACAGGGCCAGGATTTCAAGATAGATGTGTGTTTCTTTAAGCCAGACATTCTGAAATGGAATATTTAGAACTGTTCATTGTTTTGTACTTATTTACCTTCAGAATACGAGTTTGCTTTAGGAGCTGCATCTGCAATAAAGGAGCCAATAGCAGAGGGAAGAAGCAGCAAATCATTTGGGCTGTAAATATTCAGACTTATTTTACAGATAATGATGGAAAGATTAATTATGCCTGATCAATTAGAGAAAAAAAGCTAGGGAAGGAGTGGGAAGAGAGAAGTGAACCTTAAAGTTCAGCTTGTTTGATATTTTGGTTTTGAACATTGCTCATCTGCTCTCCCTACCTGTTTCCTTTGCATGAGCAGGCTGGGGATTCAAGGATTGAGCAGGCTGATCATCCTCGAAAACTTCAATGAGCATTGTGTATATCAAGTTCCAGGGATTATTTGTCATTTTATGTGGCATATTTCAGTCCCCTACCTGGTAATATGAAGAATGGAGCTGAATGACAGCACAAAGAGATGATGTGATGTGTTTGTTGCTGATTCAAAACAGAATCCCAGATCTCATTTTAAACGCACTGGACTTGAAAGTGTCGTACCACCCCTCTTTGTATAGGGAGAGATATAAATATAAATATATACGGATACCAGTATTTTTTCAGTCATGATGATTTGCTGGGGAATATATTCCTATCAAATGCATCATGACTGAAAAAATACTGATTGCCTCAGTAAGATGACAGATATTAGGAACTGGTTTATTCTGCAGTTGCTGTATAACGTTCATTTGCCACCAGAAATGAACAGGCAATGGGCTGGATTCTGTTGTCAGCTAATACCAGTGTGAATCTGATTGAGCTCTGTTAAAGCAGTGGAGTTACTAAAAGTTCATACTGCTATGTAAATAGGACAAGAATGATTATCATGGAATGCTGGGAGGGTGCACGTAGTGATCATGAAAGGCGAGGAGGTTGCAGGTATGAACAGTGAAGATGGCAAGTACACTACGACATCTTTTATTCTTCAATACCTGTTCAACATAAGTATTTGCTTTATTTTATTCACACCTGTAAACCTGAAAATATTAATATTAGCCTAATAATTAAAGATATAAAGAACTAAATTATTTTCTGTAACACTGGTATAAATCTGGCATAACTCCATAGGTATCAATGGATACCTATGGAATGATAGAGAAAAATCCAATCCTCAGGGGCTTTGCAGGAACTGTTGTCATACCACTCTATATTTCAGCTCTGCAGCCACACAGGCAGCCAGCCAAAACATTTAAGATCAATTTAATAAAAAAATAAACACGAAGAATGGCTGAGGAATACAAGTGATCTGGCTCCCTACTTCAGATTCCTAAGCTATACACATTTTCATCCCTACCCTAAAGACCACCAGTGTCAGTGATTGCCAAGGTCACTTATTATTGTGTCACTAATGTTATCCTTTATGAAATGACACCACTATCGATAACCCACCATGACTGCTTGAGTACTTGTCACCAGAAGACATCAGATGGCAGTTGAATCCAGAACAGCACATTGGTAAGCTGGTTAAAATATACAATGTCTAAAATTTGTTACAAATTTTGGCCCAGATATTCAGTGGGTGTGAACTGGTGTGGATCCATTGATTTAATTTACCAGCTGAGAATCTGTTATTTTATGTTTTTGGTGATATCTTTACAAATTAAATAATAATAATTGGATTTATTAGTTAATACATATTTTGGTTAGGTGTCCCATACCCAAAAGGCCAACATGATATAATAAAGAAATATAGTAATATCAAGAAAAAAGCAACATGGCCTAATGGTAACCAAGAAAAAGGTATAGGGAATGCATAAAACACTTATAAGCAAACATGTGAAATAAACATATGTAACTCTTTAAAAAAAGTACAGCTAGTATGGAAACAAAAAAGTCTTGAATTTCACTTGAAAGCATGCCACAGTTCTACTGGGGTATACTTCTAGGGAGAACATGCCACAGTTCTGGGACATTGATGGAAACAGCCTTTCCTTCTGTCCTTTTGAGATTACATTGTGGACCCTACTTGTCACATGGGTAGAGATTAGGTGTCCTGACCAAATCTCTCAGTCAGAATAGCCTTGATATGTGGGGACATTAAGATTCCAATCCAAACATCACAGGCCAAGCTCTGGCAGAGATTAGATATACATTTCCTTTGGTTCTCTTGAGTTTCTGTGGTTAGTTTAAATGGTGAACATGAGAAATTCACAGAAAGAAAAGGAGTACTTGTGGCACCTTAGAGACGAACAAATTTATTAGAGCATAAGCTTTCGTGGGCTACAGCCCACTTCATCGGATGTATAGAAAGGAACATATAGTAGATTATATATATACCCACACACACACACACACATACAGATAAGTTGGAAGTTACCATAAAAACTGTAAAAAGAAAAGGAGTACTTGTGTCACCTTATGAGACTAACAAATTTATTAGAGCATAAGATTTCATGAGCTACAGCTCACTTCATCGGATGCATACAGTGGAAAATACAGCAGGGAGATTTTATATACACAGAGAACATGAAACAATGGGTGTTACCTTACAGACTGTAACAAGAGTGATCAGGAAAGGTGAGCTATTACCAGCAGGAGAGTGGGGGTGGGGGAAGAACCTTTTGTCGTGATAATCAAGATGGACCATTTCCAGCAGTTGACAAGAAAAGTAGGGGTGGGGAGGAATAAACAAGGGGAAAATAGTTTTACTTTGTGTAATGACACATCCACTCCCAGTCTTTATTCAAGCCTAAGTTAATTGTATCCAGTTTGCAAATTAATTCCAATTCAGCAGTCTCTCGTTGGAGTCTGTTTTTGAAGTTTTTTTGTTGAAGAATAGCCACTTTTAGGTCTGTAATCGAGTGACCAAAGAGATTGAAGTGTTCTCCGACTGGTTTTTGAATTTTATAATTCTTGATGTCTGATTTGTGTCCATTTATTCCTTTACGTAGAGTCTGTCCAGTTTGACCAATGTACATGGCAGAGGGGCATTGCTGGCACATGATGGCATACATCACATTGGTAGATGCGCAGGTGAACGAGCCTCTGATAGTGTGGCTGATGTGATTAGGCCCTATGATGGTGTCCCCTGAATAGATATGTGGACGCAGTTGGCAATAGGCTTTGTTGCAAGGATAGGTTCCTGGGTTAAGTGTTTTTGTTGTGTGGTGTGTGGTTGCTGGTGAGTATTTGCTTCAGGTTGGGGGGCTGTCTGTAAATGAGGACTGGTCTGTCTCCCAAGATCTGTGAGAGTGGGAGATAATTTTTCAGGATAGGTTGTAAACCTTTCATGATGATGTGCTGAAGAGGTTTTAGCTGGGGGCTGAAGGTGACAGCTAGTGGAGTTCTGTTATTTTCTTTGTTGGGCATGTCCTGTAGTAGGTGACTTCTGAGTACTCTTCTGGCTCTGTCTGTTTTTTTCACTTCAGCAGGTGGGTATTGTAGTTTTAAGAATGCTTGATAGAGATCTTGTAGGTGTTTGTCTCTGTCTGAGGGATTGGAGCAAAATGCGGTTGTATCTTAGAGCTTGACTGTAGACAATGGATCTTGTGGTGTATCTTGGATGGAAGCTGGAGGCATGTAGGTAAGTATAGCGGTCCTTAGGTTTCCGGTATAGGGTGGTGTTTATGTGACCATCACTTATTAGCACAGTAGTATCTAGGAAATTGACCGCTTGTGTGGATTGGTCTAGGCTGAGGTTGATGGTGGGATGGAAATTGTTGAAATCATGGTGGAATTCATCAAGGGCTTCTTTTCCATGGGTTCAGATGATGAAGATGTCATCAATGTAGCAGAAGTAGAGTAGGGATGTTAGGGGATGCGAGCTAAGGAAGCGTTGTTCTAAGTCAGCCATAAAAATGTTAGCATACTGTGGGGCCATGCGGGTACCCATAGCAGTGCCACTGACTTGAAGGTATATATTGTCCCCAAATGTGAAATAGTTCTGGGGAAGGACAAAGTCACAAAGTTCAGCCACTAGGTTTGCTGTGACATTATCGGGGATTCTGTTCCTGACAGCTTGTAGTCCATCTTTGTGTGGAATGTTGGTGTAGAGGGCTTCTACATCCATAGTGGCCAGGAGGGTGTTTTCTGGAAGATCACTGATGGATTGTAGTTTCCTCAGGAAGTCAGTGGTGTCTAATTAGCCTCTCACAGTTTGTATCTGTATATATATTTTATATATTTTATGCATCCGATGAAGTGGACTGTAGCCCATGAAAAGTTATGCTCTAATAAATTTGTTAGTCTCTGAGGAGCCACAAGTATTCCTGTTCTTTTTGTGGATACAGACTAACACGGCTGCTACTCTGAAATGAGAAGTTCAGTAACAAAACAAGTTTCTTCAAATTTTAGATATTTTCAAATGGACAAAACTGAAATTAATCTCATGAGTTCAAATGATTATTCTTTATATTTGAATTGCTATTATCAAGTGTTATTGGACAGTGCTTAATTTAGAAGGAAGGAGGAGCTAGAGCTCAAGCAATTAGGTACTGGGACTTAAGCTATTTCTTTTTTTACATTCATAACTAATGCAGCAAGCCTACTGTTATCGGTGTCATATATTTATCACTGGTGTTTAAAATGTGGCCTGAGTTTTATTTTACATACACTGCAGTGAACTGAAAGTGACTGTGTTTAACCCAGGAGACTAATACAAATTTAAAACTAAAGTGAAATCAGAATCAGACATCATATTTTTTAATTAGGAAAGTTAATAATTTAATGTATTTGAAATTCTGTGTTGTCAGTGCTTAAAGACAATGCCATTTATTAGTGAGTTACAAACAATGGTATTTCCAAGTGCATAATGCAGAACTTATTTATGCAATAAGACAGGAAGTTTATTCACTTAATTATTGTATCATTGTTGCTCTAATAGACAAAAGTTTATATGTCATTCAAAAACTGGAATATGAACTTGTGCATAAAAAAACAAAGGTTAGCTAAATATAAAATCAGTTTCTTCAAATTTCAGAAATTAAAGCTAGATCTGTGTAAATCCGTCACTTCAGTGGAATTAGTCTGGATTTACACTGGTGTCACTGAGAGCAAAATCTGGTCTTAAATGATCAAAACACTATACAAACAGTGGCAGCTCCCCCACTCCCAATAAATGGATAATTAATTTAGTCTCCTAATAGATTTATTGAAAGAGAATATACCATATTTGTCATGCATGAAAATCAGGTTTACCATTACTGTGCTTTGGACTCCATAACTAAATGCTACATGTTTAATTCTGTGTTCCATGATGCAGAGATGCTTACTGAGTCTTCACCTCCATTTTCAATCTGATGATAAAACAAACTAAACAAAGCTCAGACTACAGCCTACACTCTGGAGGGTGTAGCTAAGTGACAAAATGCTTGAACTCAAGGATGGCATAAGCAGCTGTTCCCCTCTGCTGCACTCTTCTTCCCACCAGATGCAACTTAATCAAGCTCTCCGGAAGGAGAACCAATTCCTTCGAGAGGAAAATCAGGTCCTCCGGGAAGAGAACAAGGCTTTCCGTGTGGAGAACAAGGTCTTCCACAAAGAGAATCAAGCCCTTCAAGCAGAGAACAAAGCCCTTTCTGAGGACAACAAGATCCTCCAGGAGAGGAAAATGGATTACTTTGAAGAGAAAAAGGTTCTTGAGAAGCAGGAAAAGGCCCTTCGAAAACAGAACAAAGCCCTTTGGGAAGAAATCAAGGCTCTCCAAGAACAGGAAATAGCCTTCCAAATGGAGGAAAAAGCACTTCAGGAAGAGACAGTGGCCCTGTGGGAGGAGAACAAGGCCTTCCAAGTGCAAATTCAGGCTCTCCAGAAGGATGAGGTAGCCCTTCAGGAAGAGGAAAAGGCCCTTCAGAATCAGGGAAAAGCCCTACAGGAGGAAAAAATTGCCCTTCGTGAGGAGAACAGGGCCCTCCATGAGGAGAAAAAGGCCCTTCAAAAGGAGAAGAAAGCCCTTGATGAGGAGCAGAAAGCCCTCCAAGAATGGAACAAGGTCCTTCATGGAGAGGAATAAGGCCATCTAGGAAGAGAAGGTTCTCCAGCAGGAGAAATAAGAACTTTATGCAGGAGGACACTAACCTGAAACTGTAATTAGATCATGGTCCAGTTTGCATAGTAGAAGAACAGCATGGACAAAGGGAGATGAACTGAATGTAGATAAGTCTGTTGGGCTCAGTCCCAAGACCTAGAAAGTTCACATATGCTGAAATAAGTTGTGTGTCTACATTCTTGATCCCAGAAACTAATAAAGTCCTGCTAGAGGTGCAGAATATGCAGCATCAGACTGCTGCTTTATTTATAGAATTGGTATAATTGAATTGGCTCAATTCTATTTACAATTGGATGAATCCAATATGAATATTTAGGTGAATGTGCTTTTAGCAGGCTTACGTTCTATTGATATTTGCTTTCCACAAATATACTCTATCATTGATGGCCAAAAGAGTGATTGTTAGTGAAAAGTTGGTAAATGCTCATGGAAAGTGAATTTTGATTTTGTGAATTCTGAGTTCTGGGGTAAAGGAACGGAACAGGTCACTCTTTGCTAACTTTCCATTCTTCCAATCCAGAGTCATTTAATATACTAATCTGTTTCTGAGAAGAGTCAATACCAGATAATTTATAGGAAGAGTAAGAAATCCTACAATGGACAGTTGCAGAACAACTTGCCCATAGCGAAAATTCCTTCATAACTTCCACAGTTAGGTTTGGCTTATCCCCCAAAGCATAAGGTTTTATATCCCTTTTAAAATTTCCAAATTCCTTTCCTCAGGGCATAGAGCACAAGCTACAAGTGATAATGTGAAACACAGGAAGATAAAGATAGTGACTTGTGTTAACTTCCAGCCAATGTGTTATCCTACAAGTTGTCTCCCCAGTTTTCACAATGGTCCCAGTTCCTATCCATTACTGTTTGCATAGGAATGGAACAGTGGTGAAGAGTCATGGGAATTTTCAGTCAAACATGTTAATGACATTATGTCACAGGACAATGACACCATTCATTTCACTACTTTACAGTTGATATCCCACGGGGTGAGATGAAAAACAAACACATAAGTAAGGAAATGAGGTGAAAGTCCTCTCAAAGACTGAAGTGGCAACAGGTTGGTCCTATCATCAACATCATCATTATTTTTTAAAGGAAAACATACAATGGAATGGAAAAAAAATGACAGTGAGCTAGGGTTACTCAGAACACAGGGATCAGTAACTAGCCTTTTCAGAATTAATAGTCACACTTAATCAGGAAGAGAGAGCATGATAATAACCCTGCAAGACAGTGTACCAGTGATGATGGTTTTCTATTTAGAAAACGTTTGGTTGTAATTGCTTGAGGGGTTATTTCCATTCTGAGGTTATGTGTTTAAATAATGAAGAAATATGGCATTCTAATTTGTCCGTATAATATTAATAAGATTAAATTTACTTACATGCAGAGAAATTAATTACCTTCCATAAATACATGATGTTTAAAACATTAGTAAACTATCATGTGTAATTGGGAACTTCAAGTATGATTAACAGCATTTAAAAGTATTTTAAGCAGGCTGTTTATTTCTTGTGAAAAATTAAATACCATTGTGGCACTAGTGGTGATGATGAAGCTTCAGGCTAGTGTATACTAAGAGCTGTATATTGAACAAAATGTATTGCTGATTGAAATGTCTGATCCTGCCAGACACTGAGGAGCTCTTGTTGGGTACTGAGCACCTTCTGCTTCCAAGCTCACATTAGACTCTTATTATAATGAGATCTACAATGTTTCTTTAAATCTGTAGCAGGAAGCTAGGCAGGAGGGAGGGAGAGAGAGAGAGGGGCTGGCTCGAGGGAAAATACTGTTTTTTTTTTCTCATTTTAATTAAGTGCCTTGATCAATGTTAGAAAATAGCATTTTTTTTTCATTGTCACATGCCACCCATCTCACCTAACTGGACTTTTAAAATGATAGAGAAAAAGTTTGAAATCTTGTGAATTTACTTAGATGAAAAAGTTAACTGGTGATAAGTAGAGTGCTCAGCATTAAAAGCTCTTTGCAATCCAAAGATCTCCAGGGATGAAAAGCAGAGATTGGAGTGCTTAGTGTGTACTTCTAAAATCAAGGAAACTTTCAAAGCTGAAGATGTGCAATCCAGACTTACATGCTTGTATTTTGCAGTCACAGAGACAATATGCAGGGATGACACCTGCAGAGATCTCTATTCCACATTCCGCAGTTCATAATAAATCAATTCAATGCCCGGATCTGTTTAAAATTATTATGCTAGTTTATATCATGGCAGAATTCAAGCAGAGCATTAGCTTCCTTAGGTAAAGAGAAAGGAGGGCTCTAGAAAACCTACTGACCCCCTGGCGATATAAGAAATTGTATACCTGACCAGAAAGAACTGAGCTAAAATTAGGTAGAAAAGTGAATATTTCTTTGAGATATCTGACACTTGCCAACTAATGACCCCCAAGTCAAGCACTGCCAAACACCCAAGTATAGCATCTGCTTGCAAACAGCCACGCTGCACAGGGGACTTTGTTGAAAATCCAGTTATACCCACTTACAAAAATGCTGTTAAATAAATTGTCAGCAGAATTGATCCTTTTACAAATCTGCTGTCTGCTGGATGCCTTTGAAGGAGAGGCTGGGTACATTGTTCAAGGGTTGAAAGTATGTGAACAATAGGAAAGAAATAAGGCCAAAAGAGGGTCCCTGTTTTGTTGTTGTTGTTGTTTTGTTTTGTTTTTTGCCGGGGAGGAAGGTATAATGGCTATGGGAACCAGAAATCAAACATCATGTATTATTCATTGTCTTAGCGTAAAATGCATGAGGTCTCCAATTTACCTCTAAAGATTCAATCAGTCCACTGGGCAATACCATCACATATCCTCAGTTTCTTTGTCTCTCTCCCTTCATTCCCACAAAGAAGTCATTTGTTACTCACAGCACAGGAATTGCACACATCTCCCTTGTCAGAAATCTGTATGATAGTCCTGTAAAGCCAATATACAATTGCTCCTCAGGCCTCAGCCAATAGCAAGGAGCACAGATCAACGTGACCACAGCACAATCATCATTGCACATACCCTATCAGTGTTACTGTGTCTTGGCCATTCAGTTCAGCAAGGGGCTTAATGGAGAGAGGGTGTTCAGTAATGTGTAATTTTGATAGCCAAATATGCAAATACTTCTGATGCCTATGCCTATGCCGGTCCAATCTGTCTAATCTGTTTGTACTTATTTAAAGATTCATTTGCATGTGACCATGAGATCTACATGCATACAGACACTCAACATGCAAGAAGGAAATTAGCAATTACAAGCTGAGTGGCCTGGCTGTAGAAAATGCATGGGCAAGAAGCAAGGTAGAACAAAGACTAGGGCCAGGTGCAGGCCACAGAGCAGGGTTAGGGTTGAATGTAAACAGTGGGGATAAGAGGCAAATAAATAGACCAAAATGAAAATCGGAAGTTCAGCTGACAAAATGTATATGTCCTCACCCTCAAGGTATTTACCTCACCACCCACTCCATCATAAAGAGCTTCTGGGTTTCCAGGCCTGGAGCACCTCTGCAGCACCAAAACCAGTGGCTTTGGGGTTGGATCCTCAAAAAGACAATACATTTGAGGGAATAGCAGACAGCATATTAAGTAGCAAGCAGGATATTAAATGCACTGCAAAGACCTGTGGCTCAGAGCTACATTGACAGTATCCCAGCACTGATCACCCCTTCAAGGAACACCAAGCTAATGGGAAGGTGCCCCTGTACTCAGGGCCTAGGATAAAGCACTCCTCCAAGGCACTCCTATGAGAACCATCATGGAGATTAGTTATTTGGACACTCTGGCAGGGGACAGCATGATAGCAAGTATAGTTTCATGCCACCTCATTCAGTATCAGTACAATGTAAGAACAGGCACACACAGAGCAGTAACCTCAACTTAACCCTCATCTTGTATGTATCTCACTCCTCAGCTATGCCCAGTGCTCACCATAAAATGCTGCCTCTAACAGCAGTAAGAATCTGCAAAAAGTGAAACCTGACTAATAGAACATTTTTCAGGTAATTCTGGCAGATAATCAAATACATTTCATTCTGGCTCATACCGATATGCCGTTCCCTGCAGTACAAAAACTCCCTGTTCTTATGCGAGCTGCTAGGGAAGATAAAAGTAAACCGCATAAGAAAGTTTGCTTAGCTATGCATTCACCAAAAGAATCTTTAAATAATGTGCACACCTGCTTAAGGCATATCCATTAAAATATGATTTTTGTGTTAATTGTGTGGAAAAAATATGCCTGGCCTTTGAAACTACTACATTTTGAGTTGTTCCAAGGAATTACTTCTCACTAAGTAGTTATCTTACTCAAACTTTCTCATGGGCATTGACTTGTAGTACTCACATCAGAATGTAAAATCAACAGGATGTGTAGGAAGTAGAGTTCAAATAAAGTTTTGATGCTTATTAAAATGGCCAAAATTATACACAGTCAGTAAAATCAAGACCACTGATATATAAATCTAATATACAAAGTTTTTGTACTGGAGAATGCACATGTTAAGCGCTGGCATAATATTATAGGTTCAAAATGCTCTGAATCAGAGACTTGGGCTTTACTGTTTCCTCCCTGCAGTTACAGACTTTGAATGAGGTTCAGCCAAATGTATCCTGGAGTCGGCAAATACAAGCTGAGTTCATGCAATACCCTTAGACTAGAACAGAATTTCATTTCCCTATAACAGCAGATTGGTGTAATTTACACTGCTTTCCCACTTACTGACAAATTTATGCCTGATGTGTAACTTAAACACCCATTCACACCACCTTGGCATGTTGTTTTCATGCTGTTTAGACAGTAAACCAAAGAAATGCCAAACACTGAAACAGCACTTAGCAGGTTTTATAGTCTAGGAGAAATGGATCCTGGATGATTGAGTTTGAGGTAGTCTATAGGAAGGAAGCTCCTCAGGAAAATTCTTCCCTCAGATACCCCATATCACTGCGTAAATTAAACTGCTGAAGTTCTGCCACAAAACAGGAAGATGGGTGGGGTATGAGGGAACATGATCTAAGGACATCTCACAGAGAATCCATAGCATTTGCACTCTGTGGAGGAGTCCTTTTGGAATGAGGTAGGCAAGTGATGAAAGGCTGTAGCTAATCACTTAAATCCATCATCTAACTCCCCTCTGACTGGGAGAGGGGAGTGCAGCAGCTACAAATTTACATGAGTCCCAAGATTACAGAAGCCACAGTGGGTCTCAGTTTCAACTCTGCTTCTGACATTGTGGACTTCCTTTGCACCATACGTATTTACCACTTGCTGAAGGTCATGTTTGCAATGTATTATAACACTGTGCTACTAACAGTGTAGTCTCCAATAGTATCACAGTATCTGTATATAGCAGGCAAATGACACACAGTACTTAGAGTTTCTTATTCTTGAATTGTTGAGAGTGATTCAAAGGGAAAAAACGAGGAGGATGGGCATAAAACTGGGCAATATAGATTGAAACTATAGGAGAACTTTCCAAAGTGTGAGAGTGTATTAATTAGATAGAGATATCTTAATGGAAGTAGTGGACGTACTATAACTTGAGTCATTTAAAATGAGACTAAACAAGAGATAATCCTCAATTTACAAGGGTACATACAAAATAACCTAGTAACAGATCTTTTCTGCAAGGTGGTGTCTAACTCAAATTACTAGCTCTAATTGTAGGGAGGAGTTGATATCCAACCATTGAGAAGAGGTGAGGAGAATAATGAATTGTTCTGGACTGTTAATAAATAGTGATTACATTTAAAGAGAGTGTTTTTATTAGAGATGTGCCTATGTCATACAGCTTAAAACTGAATCTGGAACCAAACTTTCTCAAATTTTTTGCTGTTCAGAGCCAGGATTTGATTTTGGTTCATTCTCAGGAAAGAAGCAAGTCAGAAAACTAGGATTGATCTTGCCCTAAATTTTAGAGTGATGGTGCCAGGCTTTTGCTGCATGTGTATCTCTGGTTTTGTTATTTGCATAGTTTCCAAAGATATTGCAAATTCTATATGTAATTTCCTGTACGTTCAAAATTCTATACTTTAATCTGAATTCCAGATAATAAACTGGATGAAACAATAATATGCACAAGCTGGCAGATGTTCAGGGGAAATCTCACAAGATGATATCTATTTTCAAATGTTCATGAAATGCATATTGAACAACAACATTTATATACATTTCAATATTTAATACTGATGCATCATTAACCGGTTGCATTATCAAATGTGCCTTTACAAATTGAAAAATTGATGTTTCCTGACACAACAGTAAAGTGAGACTGATAGGTGGTACATTTTAACAGAAGAGTAGTATTTCAAAATTAATATCATCATGAAGAACAAACTTGGAAGAGCAATGGGAGCTTTTACCAGTGAAGTCAAAAGAAGCAGGAGCAGGCCTATGTGTTCAAAATAGCCAAATGGAGTGCAAAACTATGGTGCCTAAATCTGTAGCTAATCACTTTAAAAAGCAACCTCTTTTACAGAGATGCTAAGCACACAGAGCTCCTCTTGACTTCACTAAGAGCTGCAGGTTTTCAGCACTTTTGAAAACCAGCGCACTGTTTAATTGCATAAACATGTATTTAGGTACCTAAATGTATTTACACACATTTGGAATTTTTGGCCTAGATATATTATGTATTCTGTCTTTCCTCTTCTTAATCATTATAGATTCTCCTTAATTTCCTTTTTATCACATTCCTCTTACTTGCCAGCTAATTAGCATTAGAGGAGTCACCTAAGCTGAGACTGAAAGTTTTGATATATGTGTCTGAGATACAAAAATAATCATGTTAGTTATAAGCTGGGGGATACAATACCTACACTCAGGATTTAGTGTTCTACGTACACTGTTTTGTCCTTTGTTGTAAAGAATGTGCCTGATGAATCTTCATTTTCAAGAACAAAACAGAGGTAAAGACTTTGTTCTACTTGTATATGTTCCCAAGAGTTAAGGCCCAGATTCAGCACATGCATAAGTCTAAGTACATGAGTATTTACACTGAAATCAATCGGATTGCTCACACCCTTAAAGTAAGGCACCCAATTAAGTACCTTGCTGGATTGGGGATGCTGTGGCTATAGATGTACAATAATCTGCAGCACTGAATCTACAGCATAAAAGTATATTCTCTGTATTACATTATTCTCTGAATTACATCAAATGTGAACAGAATGCAGACCACATTCTGTGTCAATCCAGAGGGACAGAGCAATACCCCAGATGACACCAATACCTCAGAATCACCCGTCTAGACAGAAGCAGGAATGCTTTTTATCTAACTTCTCTTGGGCCACTGCTGGAACAGTTGATGAAAGGCACCAATTATAACTAATCAAAGGGGGGAGGGGGCTTTGCTGTTTTTTGAACTAATGAGTCATAGATATTTTATGAAATGCAACCCAAAGATGGAAAGCTATTATATTTAGAGGAAGCATGGGACAAAATAATGAGATCAGAAAGGTGAGCTATTTTTGTGACTATGAAAGGTTGTTATTTTAATTCAATATTTATCATACTGTAGAAACTTTAAAATTTGGAATTTACAGAAAAGATGCTTAGATATTAGGTACCGTCTGGAAAGTTCAGTTCAAGACAAGTGCATTGGGAAAGTAATGATATTAAAAATGAAAATGTTTGTAAAAGCAGATTTTTAAAATCAATACAAAATGAAGCAGGTGGTAGACTTTTCAATTAAAGATTAGAAATTAACACAGAACAGGCAGAATCCTACACCTCTTTAAATCACTGAAGTCTTGTCTTTGATTCATTGGGAGCAGAATCAAAATGAATATAGCACATGCATCAGAAGTAAAGAGAACTGTATGTAAATATAGAAGGCCAGATTATCTCGGTCAATGAGGTGTTTTGAACTCTGTAAGCATAAATTGGATGATGCAGATATGTTTAATGAAGATTGATGGACCCTGTTCACACCATCTCATATTGGATTGACACAGTAGTAATTTGCAAGGGTCACTTCTCTATGGATATGAATGATTTAGGAACTATTAAAAAGAAATAAAATCAGATGCCGAAACTTTGACCTATTTAAGAAATTAGATGTGTGCAAGTTATTTACTTGTTACTGAATTCAATCAATACAAAAATAATGTATCAATTCTACATAAAGAGGTTTAAAGGTGAAATACTATAACTAAACTTAACACTAATTACTGAAACTTATTTTTTTTTCATTATCTATATGAAAACTGTGCTCCTTTTTTAAAGCTACACTATATAATTTTACAAGAGCTCTCTCTTGTGGACATAAAAGTTTCTGCATTGCAACCAGTTATAGTATTCACAGGACTTGTTAATATAAGTTTAGATCCTGCAAATGCATGCTAATGCAGAGAAAAATAATAATCATACACAGTCCAAATACGCAGTAGTTAATAATCATAATATCACTGAAGCCACAATGGATTATCTACCAATCTGTTTGTTAAACAAGGAATGCAGGCCATGTTAAAAGTACAGTCCTAGATTCAATGAAATCAAGTCTCGTAGGTCCTATACACTTTGAAAAAGATGAAAGGAACCAGGGAATAACCAAATTAATGCAATACTTGGATAGAGGGTTAGATTTGTGAGCACTGGTGTCAAGGTTCCTCCCCCACTCTGAACTCTAGGGTACAGATGTGGGGACCTGCATGAAAAACCTCCTAAGCTTATCTTTACCAGCTTAGGTCAAAACTTCCCCAAGGTACAAAATATTACACCCGTTATCCTTGGACTGGCCGCTACCACCACCAAACTAATACTGGTTACTGGGGAAGAACTGTTTGGACGCGTCCTTCCCCCCAAAATACTTCCCAAAACCTTGCACCCCACTTCCTGGACAAGGTTTGGTAAAAAGCCTCACCAATCTGCCTAGGTGACTACAGACCCAGACCCTTGGATCTTAAGAACAATGAACAATCCTCCCAACACTTACACCCCCCCTTTCCTGGGAAATGTTGGATAAAAAGCCTCACCAATTTGCATAGGTGACCACAGACCCAAACCCTTGGATCTGAGAACAATGAAAAAGCATTCAGTGTTTTACAAGAAGACTTTTAATAAAAAAATAAAAGTAAATAGAAATAAAGAAATCCCCCCTGTAAAATCAGGATGGTAGGTATCTTACAGGGTAATTAGACTCAAAAACATAGAGAACCCCTCTAGGCAAAACCTTAAGTTACAAAACAGATACACAGACAAAAATAGTTATTCTATTCAGCACAATTCTTTTCTCAGCCATTTAAAGAAATCATAATCTAACACATACCTAGCTAGATTACTTACTAAAAGTTCTAAGACTCCATTCCTGTTCTGTCCCTGGCCAAGACGACTACAGACAGACACAGACCCTTTGTTTCTCTCCCTCCTCCCAGCTTTTGAAAGTATCTTGTCTCCTCATTGGTCATTTTGGTCAGGTGCCAGCGAGGTTACCTTTAGCTTCTTAACCCTTTACAGGTGAGAGGAGCTTTCCCCTGGCCAGGAGGAACTTCAAAGGGGTTTACCCTTCCCTTTATATTTATGACAACTGGAAACTGATGTTTTGTGAGAACTGCATATGCACAACATGGCTCAGGTGGCATGTGACCAGGATTCCTCACCAATCCTCACTGCTGGTTGAATAATTAGCTTCCCTGGCCTGGGCTGGCTACTGACGGGGAGTGTGATGTGAATGCTGATCCATATCCACCTCGTATATGGTGATACAACTGATCGGGTGAGACTATAGCTCAGTTTCTTTAACGAACAAGCCTATCTGCTGCAACTGACCGCAAGGGAACTAATTTGTAACTCTTCACCTTTAGAAAATTTCTTCAAAACCCAGCTTCAAATGCATACAGGGACCATGATTATTCCTGGGGATCAAACTTCTCACCTTCAGTACAGATCAGACTCAGGCCCAGCACCACAAAAGGCTTAGGCATTGTTGCCATGTCTAATTTTTGGGTGCTGAGAAAATCACTGAAACACCAATGGGACCATAAAGCCGTAGTTAGGCACAAAGGATCCTTTTGCAATGAATGGGGAGAGGTAGGCACCTAAGAATGGGATCCACACTAGACCCAGAGCCACCATCCACACCAGTAGCTAATTATTTTATATAATCAGTTAATTATGTTATCTGTTGTTGTGGTTACATATACATTCATTACATAAGGATTAATAGATTTAAACTGTAGGTATAAATGTAAGAATATGTAGGCTAGTATATGATTGATCAGCATACATTATTGGTAAGAGTATGTTAGGTATATAAGTAAGATACGGTTGTAAAACAAGGCCCACAGGACTGAGGCCTGTCAAATTTCAACATAGCCATAATGGACCTTCGGTCTTGTCAAGGTTCCTCCCCCACTCTGAATGCTAGGGTACAGATGTGGGGACCTGCATGAAAACCTCCTAAGCTTATCTTTACCAGCTTAGGTCAAAAAGTACCCCAAGGTACAAAATATTCCACCCTTTGTCCTTGGATTGGCCGCTACCACCACCAAACAAATACTGGTTACTGGGGAAGAGCTGTTTGGACGCGTCCTTCCCCCCAAAATACTTCCCAAAACCTTGCACCCCACTTCCTGGACAAGGTTTGGTAAAAAGCCTCACCAATTTGCCTAGGTGACTACAGACCCAGACCCTTGGATCTGAGAACAATGAAAAAGCATTCAGTTTTCTTACAAGAAGACTTTTAATAGAAATAGGAGTAAATAGAAGTAAAGAAATCCCCTCTGTAAAATCAGGATAGTAGATACCTTACAGGGTAATTAGATTCAAAACATAGAGAATCCCTCTAGGCAAAACCTTAAGTTACAAAAAAGATACACAGACAGAAATAGTTATTCTATTCAGCACAATTCTTTTCTCAGCCATTTAAAGAAATCATAATCTAACATGTACCTAGCTAGATTACTTACTAAAAGTTCTAAGACTCCATTCCTGGTCTATCCCCGGCAAAGGCAGCATAAAGACAGACCCTTTGTTTCTCTCTCTCCTCCCAGCTTTTGAAAGTATCTTGTCTCCTCATTGGTCATTTTGGTCAGGTGCCAGCGAGGTTACCTTTAGCTTCTTAACCCTTTACAGGTGAGAGGAGTTTTCCTCTGGCCAGGAGGGATTTTAAAGGGGTTTACCCTTCCCTTTATATTTATGACAGGTCTGAATAAAGTTGACATGACTAATTGAATCAGGATTAACCCTGTACCAGTAAAATTGTAAGATTATTGTAAAAGATGTACTAATTGGTGATGTTCAGGAAAACGTGCCACAATGTGCCCATCACTGCTGCAAGATGCTGGATTGTAACATCATATCAAATTCTGAAATGACCATAAGTTACCCTGGGGTTTTGTTGATGTAAATGTTAATGAAGAAAAGGGGAGCTAAGAGGATAGCTTATGAAAAGCCAGGAACCCCAGATTTTTGAAGCTACACTCTAAAAAGTGGTCTATTGTCTGCTGATCAACTGTTACATGAGGCCAAAGTTAAAGGCCCAAGTTATATAAAGGAAAGTCTGAACTATTCATGGTTGCTCTGATTCTGAATCTGAAACAGTTTTTTAACTTGTAAATACAGGGGAAACCCATTTGTGGGTTTTGAAGGAAGGACACCTATAAGAGCCCAATGTTGGAGTTGAGGTAAGCTTTTTACCATGAGTATAGGTTATTTGTCTTTAATATGTTTTTTTCTGTAATTCTTTCATCTAAAGAGTACGTGTGTTGTTACCCAAGAAAGCTGATGGTTATGAGCCGGAAATCTTTAAGTGGGTGCCCTTATTGGACAAGAGAGGAGGAACACAAGTACAGCTGCTCTGAATTGTGACCGATGGCTTTGGTGCCTAAGCAGTTCTTGCCAGTGGTGGTGGCGATGTTGCCACCCTTATAATGGTTAGCCAAGTGGTTAAAGCACTCACCTGAGATTTGGGAGACCCAGGTTTAATTCTCTCTTTGCTTGCTGGGGTGAAAAGATTTGAACGCTATCTCTGCAGTGACTGTCCTAACCACTGGGCTATAGGTCACAGCAATGTGGGGCTTCCTCATTCTCTCCTGTTGAAGCTGTGTCACTGTGGCTAAGTACTTAAATAGTCATTGGAATAGGGGAACTGGACCCAGGTGGGTGCCCCACCCGGTGTAACCATCAAGCTACAGAATCATCCTCACTCTCTCTCTGGCCCAATGACTGTTTCTGAAATATTATTTATCCCCCACAGATTTCTTCTTGTATCTCAAAACTATACATTTTGTAGCATCCAAGCTTGTCAAACCTGGCCAAAAAAAAAAAAAAAAAGTATTTTACATTCAGAGATCAATTGTGGTCAAATCTGTCCAATATTTTGTCAAAGTTTCACTTAATTCAAAATATACTCGTAGTTGCTATAAAAGCCAACACTGCAGCAGTACAAGCATATTTGGTACAATACCTAAAGATCTGTTTCCCATACTTGTCAAATAATTGTCCCTTGAGAGCAGCAGTTCTCAGCCAGTAGCTTGTGACCCTCTGGGGGCCGAGAGCAGGTTTCAGGCAGGCTGCCAAACAAGGCTGGCATTACAGTCGCTGGGGCAGCTGACAGCAGAAAGCCCAAACTGGAGCCCCACCAGGGCTGAAGCCCACACCATTTAGCTTCACAGGCTTTGCTGTGTCTTGGGGCCACAGGCAATGGCCCTGCTTGCTGCCCTGTAACGCTGGCCCTGGCTTTTATAACTGGCAAAAAACCAGTTGTTGTGGCACATCTGGGCCATGGAGTTTTTCCTCATATGGGGGGGGGGGGGTTCAAAGAAAAAGTTTGAGAAGCACTGATTTATAGGAACCAAAAAATAGAACAATCTATCTCACATGGAAGCTGAAATCAATAAATAACTCCCTCTTTAATAACAGTGCCTTTACTATGCACCGCCACCGAGGGAAATAATTTTAACACCAACTGACCTCATTTTTAAGCCTTCTCTTGGACAATCACACTGAGTGTCACTGGTGGTGTGAAATGGCATTGGGTGGTTGAATCTAATTTGTTCATGTAACACATACAATTTTAATCAAGATATCATTGATGTTTTGTTGACTGTGAATTGGCTTTGTTGTTTCTACAAGAAAGTGACATGGAAAAAGCAGGCTTAGTAAAGGAGTGCTGGCAGTTGTGCCACATGCCAACTTGGCAACTGACACTTGTTTTAAGAGTCCCACTACTTTTCCTCCTCAGTTCAACCCTGAATACAGCATCATGGAGTAAAGAACCACATCATGATTCATTACCCTGGCTAGCATACTTGCAACTCAGTTTCAGCTGTCTCATTCATTAACTTGATGATGATTCTCAAGAGAGAAAAATAACCAAGGTGCACTCTAAACTTAGCTGTGAAGCGAAGGGTATATAACTATAGTTGGTTGAAAAATTTTTGATGGAAGTTTTCCATTAGAAAATGCTGATTCAATGAAATCAGTTTGGTGTGTCTGGGGAGGAGATATCCATTTTGTTAACATTTTAAACAAAAAAAAATCAAAACTTTCATTTTGATAAGATTGAAAAACTTAGTTTTAATAAATATAATATAATTAGGGCTGTTGATTAATCGCAGTTAACTCACGCAATTAACTCACAAAAATTTACAGTGATAAAAAAATTAATCGCAGTTTTAATTGCAGTGTTAAATAATGGAATACAAATTGAAATGTTTTGGATGTTTTTCTCCATTTTCAATATATTGTATTCTGTGTTGTAATTGAAATAAAAGTGTATATTATTTTTGCTTATAAATATGCACTGTAAAATTATAAACAAAAGAAATAGTATTATTCAATTAATCTCATACAAGTACTGTAGTGCAATCTCTTTGTCGTGAAAGAGATTGCTTACAAATGTTTTTTTTTTTTTTGCTACATGACTGCACTCAAAAACAAAACAATGTAAAACTTCAGAGCCTACAAGTCCACTCAGGCCTACTTCTTGTTCAGCCAATCACTAAAACAAACAAGTTTGTTTATATTTAAGGGAGATAATGCTGCCTTCTTCTTATTTACGCCACCAGAAAGTGAGAACAGACCTTCTCATGGCACCTTTGTAGCCAGCATTGCAAGGTATTTATGTGCCAGATATGCTAAACATGCATCTGCCCCTTCATACTTTGGCCACCATTCCAGAGGACATGCTTCCATGCTGATGATGCTCATTAAAAAAATAAGCATTAATTAAATTTCTGACTGAACGCCTTGGGGGGAGAATTGTATATCCCCTGCTCTGTTTCACCCGCATTCTGCCATATATCTCCTGTTACAGCAGTCTCAGATGATGACCCAGCACATGTTGTTTATTTTAAGAACACTTTCACTGCAGATTCCACAAAATGCAAAGAAAGTATCAAAGTGAGATTTCTAAAGATAGTTACAGCACTTGACTCAAGGCTTAAGACTCTGAAGTGCCTTCCAAAATCTGAGAGGGATGAGGTGTGGAGTTTGCTTTCAGAAGTCTTAAAAGAGCAAAACTCCGATGCGGAAACTACAGAACCTGGACCACCAGATAAGAAAATCAAACTTCTGCTGGTGGTATCTGACTCAGATGATGAAAATGAACATGTGTCGGTCTGCACTGCTTTGGATTGTTGTTGAGCGGAACCTGTCATCAGCATAGACGCATGTCTTCTGGAATGGTGATTGAACATGAAGGGACATGTGAATCTTTAGCACATCTGGCACGTACACATCTTGCAACGCCAGCTACAACAGTGCCATGTGAACACCTATTCTCACTTTCAGGTAACATTGTAAACAAGAAGCGGGTAGCATTATCTCCTGAAAATGTAAACAAACTTGTTTATCTGAGTGATTGGCTGAACAAGAGGTAGGGCTGAATGGACTTCCAGGCGCTAAAATTTTACATTGTTTTATTTTTGAATGCAAGTTTTTTTGTACATAATTCCACATTTATAAGTTCAACTTTCATAATAAAGAGATTGCACTATAGTACTTATATTAGGTGAATTGAAAAATACTATTTCTTTTGTTTTTTTACAGTTCAAGTACTTGTAATCAAAAATAAATATTAAGTGAGCACTGTACACTTTGTCCGCTGTGTTGTAATTGAAATCAGTATATTTGAAAATGCAGAAAACATCCAATATTATTTAAATAAATGGTATTCTATTCTATTATTGTTTAACAGTGCAATTAATCACACAATTAATCACAATTTTTTAAATTGCGTGATTAATCATGATTAATTTTTAATCGCTTGACATCCCTAAATATATAATATAATATAATATAATTATAATATAGAAACAAACTGCTTCAATTAGGTCATGTTGATATTTCTGAAACAATTTTTGTTAGAAATTTGAGAATTTCATTCTGATTTGGGATGAATGGAAATTTTAAAATGTCAGAAATTCCCATGGAACAGAATTCCAAAGTTTCCACCAGCTCTAGCTAGAACCATATTTCTGTTTTTTTCATGATCTGAAGAAAGTAAATAAACTACATTCTTCTCCTCCATGCTACCTCAAACTGGCATGTCATAGCCACTATACTTTCAACAAATGAGGACTTTGAATGACCCATTAACTCTGCACCTCAACTGGCCAGAGGGGGCATCATAGTGAAGCAGAACGGAGTGTTCATTTTCCCCAAAGGCTCCACTTACATATCTAGAATGGAAATACAAGAATTAAACCTAGAAGGAGAGATTTTCAATTTGAGAGTCAACGGGAGTTAAGAACCTAATTGTCATTTGTGCTTTTGAGAATCTCCCAAGTATCAACATAAGAGAGAAGATTATTTTAATGATTAAGGTACTGATTTGGATTAATCTTTTCATATGCTTTTCAAGTCCTATTAAGTCCTTCCTTTTCTAACTAAAGCAGGGAAATAGCGTGGATAACATTTTCTAATCTTTCCAGGAGTTGCTTCAGACAGGTCAAAATAATTTTCAACATTTTGTTTCTTAAACCTAGAAAAATACAAAGAATACAAAAGTTCCTGTCTTCCTTCATATTCCTTTGAAGGCAAAAAAAAACCACATGCTGGTCTCATAGATCTGAAATTCTTTCAGCTGCTGGAGTTTTCAGGAGCCTTTTTTAAAAAAGAAAAAAAAAAGTCAGACGTCAAATCCAACCAAAATGCAAATACTATAATGAAAACTTTCCCTGCACCATCTTGCAGTCCATTTCCTTCCACATGGTGCTAACAAGCTATTTTCCACAAAGCATTCAATAAGCAATTATTTCCAATAGCTGTTTCTTCCAACTGGCACAAAGTTTGGAATAAATAAACAGTGAATGCTGCCGCTCTTTGCCTGCACTGAGCTGAGAAACAGCAACCTGTGGGGACTTTTTCCATCAGTTGCCCACCCTTCTGGCCTAGAATACAATATAGTCCATAAAACATACAGAAGGGAAATAAAGTTTCAGTGCTCACACAAAGGTAGATAAGCCAGTTGTGCCAGAAAAGTGTGTTATTCAAGAACAGCAAGAATGTAAAGGGTAAGTAGGCAGGAATGGGGACTGGGCAGTGGGGTGGGAGGAAGGAAGAATGAAAGGAAAATAATACAGAATCAAACATGAGTGGAAAATGAGAAACAGTATGAAATGGAACAAAAGAACAGGAATTCGACAGGAATTCGACAGGAATAGTCAAAATGAAAATGATGGCTGTAGAACTTCATTAGGGGCCTTCTTATTCTATATGGTGCATTGGGAGAGACTGTATATAGTCCTGAGCAGAGCCCCCTCCATGCCAGTCTGAACACTCAAAGGATGCCTTCAGCGGCCGCAGTCATGGAACCAAATTGCCCAGAGCTGGAGACAGGCCCCAGGGGCTGGTGTAGAGGCACTGAACTTTGTGCATATGATCATAGTCTTCCAGCACAATTCACAAGATCTCAGAAGAACTACAGGTTTGGAGGTCCAAAACTCAACACAACAAAAAATCTCTGTAAGGAAACCTTGCCTAATTTTCTGCCTCTCAGGCCTCTTCCCATTAGTCTTCCCTCAGGAGGGCAAGATCTGGCCATGAATAAATAAAGCAAGTACTTTATCATTAGATGCTAGTATGGGGGGGGGGGAGGGAGGTAAACATTTTCTTACTTTGGTTGCTATTGTAAACATCCACCAGATGTCAGTGCACGCTTGCAAAATGGCTTAAGAGTTCTAAAGATCGTCTGTTTCAAGTACAAATCTTGTCTATTCCTAATATACTTTTGAAGTACAAAATGTCAGTATACAGCTAACGCTGCTGCTAAAAGAACAGTGTGCAAATCCACATCAGAGTAAGACATTCTTTGGCCTTTCTTAATTATAGATTTTTAAAAATAAAGGGCTCTGGTTCTAAATTGTTCCTCACCTTATGTAGTTGTCTACCCCAGTACAAAGTAATGTTTTGCACTACCAGTTTGCTCCATTTGTAGCTCTTTACACACCCTTTGAACTAGCGTAGATGACTACAGAAAGTGCAGGGCAAAGAAGAATCAGAGTCTAGGACCACTTACAGTGGTATAAATCAAAAGTAATTCCACTGAAGTCAATGGAGTTACACCAGTGCAATGCCTAAGTGAAGTAAGAGGAAAATCAGGCCCTAAGATGCTTTTTGGAATTCCAATAATTCCCATATGCTTTATGTTTAAAATGAAATTTTGCAGGCTATTAGTCTGTAATAGGTTTTCAGATAGGAAATTAAAAACTATTTCATTGAGAAGAATGGGTTTACTGCACATGCATGCCAGTTTTTTCACCTAAATTTTCATAAGAATTTCAATACAGCTTTAGTAAACATATGCAGAGTCAGCTTGACACAGTCAAGCTGTGAAGTGTCTTTCCAAATGTTACTCAGCTACAGCTACTGTACAGTGAAAGTGTACCAAGCACTGTTGAATGTAAGGGGCATTTGATCAATTCCATAAGGGATGTTTTTTTTTAAGACAGTATGTTCTTTAGGACAGTGACTGTCCTGAAGAACAGCTGTATGTGGCTCAAAAGCTTGTGGCTCTCACCAATAGAAATTGGTCCAATAAAAGATATTACCTCACCAATCTTGTATCTCTAATATCCTGGGACCGACATGGCTACAACTACACAAACAAATTTGCTGCTTATTGCAGCAAGGTACTTCACTCCTCTAGGCTGCTAGCAGCTGCACTGAGATGCTCCACTGATCATCTGTATTTCTCTGCATTACATATCGCATCATACATAAACCACTGTCTTAATGACAGTTTTCTAAGGTTTAGAACAAGACCACTTTGTTTTTGTTTTGATGCAAAGCTGACACCTTTTCTTCTATCTCTCATTTCCTAAAATATGTCAGTTAGGACACTGACTTTGAATGTAACCTAAGCATATGCAGTTGCTTTGTATATACACAGGTATTCCTGAGCTCCTTGCCTATGCCAATCTATCCCTCAGTAATAGATGCAGCTATAAATATAAATATAAATAAAATAATGCTTCTGTCAATCAAGGAGGTGATGTTCCTACACCAATGGGGAAAAAAAACCTTCTGTCAATGTAGGCTATACATTAGTTATGTTACCGCACCAATGGAAACCTAGCTATGCTGGTATAGTCTCCATACCTTAGACATACCATTAGTCAAGAAAACTGCCTATTGAAACCTGAATAAAGATTCAGTTACAATTTTAGATATGAGTCCCATATATGTGATATTTGGTTCAGTCACAGGATATGTCAGTTTATGATGTTGAATCCTAGGGCCCCCACCACAGAAAACCTGCCTTGCAGGTGTTGCAGGGGTGCCCATAATGCTTTTTGTTCTGGGAGGCCTAGAACTAGTCAGCAGAGCTGCCAGAGTGCTGGCTGAGAATGAACTATGTCCAACAGTAGTCCTGGGTGCATTGATTCAGTTTCTCTCAAACAGCCTCCACTGACCAGCCCTAGGCACAAATGGAAACTGCTCGGGTAGGGTCTTGGCAAAAATTCAGTCTGTTCTCCCTTTTGGATGGGTTCCTCACTGACTTAGGGGACTGTAAGGGACTGTACAGGGAACAAATATAGTCTGATGAGCATAGTCTAGTGAAAACTGACAGCCATTTTATCTAATGTATCATATTGTTTTGTTTCTTAGTATACCAAATAGCCTCTGACTCTGATGAATTTTCTACAAGCAGTCAAAAGAAACAAGCTGTTATTCTTGGTTACACCACAACCCTCATTCTTTTCAGCATCATGTAACTGAAATCTCATGTGATCACTGTTCTAGCCATTTTACTGTCTTCATTTATCTGCATAAACAATTCCTAGTCTGTCTTCTCATTTTGCAGTTTTTTGTATGAAACTATCTTTTACTTCAATACAGTTTGTCTTTATATTTTCCAAAAGTATTGTGCCACGCAACAATGCAGCTTTATATTTCCTTTCCTTATTTTATGAACGTCTTTCTACATAGATTCTATTTATCCCCTACAAAAAATTCTACATTAAAAAGCCATTATTAAGGTTGTAAACACCAACACTCAAAAGTTAGGAAATTACATCAGCTCTTCCTCCTTGTTTGTATGCATTGCAATGCAGTCTTTAGCTATCTGAACACCTTCCTGCCCTAGGAGCTATGCACCTTCTAAACACTCGGAGTTTACATAGTGCTTATTCATCTGTGAGCCTTGAAGCATTTGTGCAAATGAATATGCAGAATTAGATCCAATTGAATAGAAATCATAGTCTAAACACTAAGATATAATATTTTCATTCTGAGAGTGTGGCATTCCCCATGGTGCAACCGGAACTACTGGACTGCTGTGTCCCCTTAGCTCTCCAGCCTGGGATGCCTTTTACACTGTTTTACTGTCAGAACAGCCACCCCCTCCAGGCTCTGCTCACTCCCAGCCACTAGCATATAAAATCATTCCCAGCTGAATACATGAATGCTCTCCCAGCCATCCATGAATAGATACAGGACAATACCTGCATAGTTCCTAGCCCCAACCTTGCTCCCCAGAAATGTGTGTCTTCTACTGTTCTGTAGCCCACTGGACAGTACAAGCTCATAATTAGTCCATCATTCCAAGAATGGGTAATGAATATGCACCAGCCTTGTTGACCTCAGTAGAGGTTTCCCAAACACTTCAATCACCCACACTCATTTAGATAAAACAATAAAACAAATTTATTAATTAGATAAAGATTTTAAATGATTATAAGTGATGTCAGAATTGGTTACAAAAGAAAAAAAAGATAAGAATGCAAGCTAATTCCTAAACTTTACCAAGCTACATGATCTTGAAAACAAACAAAAAAAGTTTAATTTCTCACCCAAAAGCTTACAGCAGAACCCCCTCTCTAGGATTCATTAGATTACAAGTTTTCAAATGATACTTCATAAGACATATTTTGTACAAAATATATCATAACCATTTAAAAGTGGTGAATACTGGGTACAGGATGTCACAAAGAGGCAGTATGGCTAAGTGGATGAGACATGAATATACCATATTAATGATCTAGATTCTATCAGCAGGTCTGCCAGAGTGACCTTATACAATCTCTCAGTTATCTCTTCTGTAAACTGGGTATGAGTCATTGTTCATTAATAAGGGCTGTGAAATGAACACTAGTCAATGTACAGGTGAGATAAATACATGGGGTCCTGGCATCTTCCCCTAAGACAAAAGATATTTTGGTGTGGGAAAGCAGACGAAGTAGTGGAAAGAATTTTGCCTGTGTCCCATGAGGAGCTCTGACTGTGTACTATAATTTGAAAAAGATGCAGGAGGCTTAGTAGGGATTAGGATCAAGTGAAGGAAGTGGAACATTCAGAGAATTTAGTACAAACATCTATCAAGTTCTACCAAACAGTTTGAATGGGGATTTTTCCATGGTTCCAAAATTGAACTAATTTGGCAGGTTTTCATGGGGACAGTGAAACACACCTCTGAGTCCTGAAGACTATATCCTTATCAAAATTCAATTCAAAAGGTTAGTACTATCAGGTCGTAAGTAACTAGTCCAAACTAGTCCTCACTGAAAGTCAGGTGAGGAGATTGAATGGTAGTGAGGGCTGTCGACTCCCAATCTTCTACTTGAGCCTCTAGGCCTCCATGGTTACATTTAAAAGAGTTATTTCATTTTGAAAGATTTTAACTGTTTGAGCGATATTGGCTATAATTAGAATGGAGAATGTCACTGGAACTGGTAATATCTGGAATTAACTTTCAAGTGTTTCCACTGTATTCTACTGTTGGGCGTAGTTACAAATCTTTTTATTGTGAAGCACCGGCATTGAGAAACCAAACCAAACCAAACCCAGATAGTATGATGCTGTAAATAATTTAAACTTTTGTCATTGTTAGCTCTTTTTTTCAGAAGTTTGAGAGAGGTTTTGGAAAAAAAATAATTAATCCTGTAGTCAACAGTCTCAAGGGTAAAGGCTTCTGTTTTACCGCTATTGATGCTTGTTTGAATTGTAAAATCTTGTATTCTTGAGTTAGCACTGAAACAGAAAATTTCATGCTTGAGACTTCTAACTACATGGGAAAAAATAGATTTTTTTCAAAATTCACTGAGTCTAAGTTACATATAATGGACCAGAACTCCAGCTGGTAAATCAGTTTACACATACTGGGAATGTGACCCAGTATCATGTATGGCCAGTTTTTTAATGCATGCAGGCTTCTTGATATTGCAAAAAGAAAAGGAGTACTTGTGGCACCTTAGAGACTAACCAATTTATTTGAGCATAAGCTTTCATGAGCTACAGCTCACTTCATCGGATGCATACTGTGGAAACTGCAGAAGACATTCTAACACGGCTGTTATTCTGAAACCTATCTTGATATTGCAGTAATCCTTTATTGAGTAAAGCTTTTTAACAGTAACTGTATCCTTTCTAATCCACTGATTTGCAACACTCACCACTTCAACCCTCTGTGTGGGGCGATGTCAAGGCACACACCAGCTCTTTACCAGCAGTATATTTCTAGTAGGGTTCTTGTTAAACTACCTGTATTGAAATTAGGCACCACAGTTGGATACATAAAGGGAAAATGTTTTAATATGCAGCTGCCTTATTTTAAAAGTAGAACATTCATGGAGTCCAATTGATTAAAAATTGGAGAATGGAGAAAGGGGAAAGAAATGAGAAAGAAAGGAATATATATGGATCTAACAGTGGACAAAAAATATATATTCTTAACTAGCTTTCTTCTCCCCTAAAAATTCAACTGTTTTCAAGTTATCAAACCATTCAAAAAATGTAATTTAGTGACACTTTGAATTTTTTTCACAAATTGTCATTTGAAAAAGATGACAGCAAAAATACTGTGACATCTTTTCTTGTTATTCTTTGTGCTCGAAATTATGCTGGATAGCTGTGATTGGTTGCAAAGAATTGCAAGGTAGTCACAGCATCAATAAAACAATAATAATAATACTTAGCTTTTACATGCCACTTTTCATCAGTAGGTCTGAAGGTGCTTTTCAAAGGAGGTCAGTATCATATTCCACATTTTACTGAGGGAAACTGATGCAGAGAGGGGAGGTGACTTGCCCATCATTACCCAGCAGACCTGTGGCAGAATGAAATAGAAACCAGGCCTCCCAAATCGTAATTCAGTGTGCTATTCACTAGAAAACACATTTTTTTTTACCACATCCAACATATGTCAATGGAAAAGGCATTTTTGAACAAAACAGCATTATCTCCAGATGAATCCCATCAACAAGTAGGTTGATGAATCCCATCAACAATATGAAAGGGTGATCATCTTCACTGTCTCTGATCCAGCACCACTTAAGTCAGTGGCAAGACTCCGATGATGCAGCATCAAGTATTTGTTAATAACATCTCCCCAAAGCAAGTCCTGCAATGTCCCAAATTAGAGGATGATGGAGCTCTAGCATGTCTGTTTGGCCATATCATTCAAGCTGTCCTCCAGGGCAAGACACAAATGTTCAGGTTTCACAGGGCAAGAAATATATAGTTGCTAGTGTTTAAGATTATGTGCTTCTTGAGGTAGGGACCACATCAACTCTGTGTTTGCTACAGAATGATACACTATGCATCAGATTAAGTGAGCTGTAGCTCACAAAAGCTTATGCTCAAATAAATTGGTTAGTCTCTAAGGTGCCACAAGTACTCCTTTTCTTTTTGCGAATACAGACGAACACGGCTGTTACTCTGAAACCTGTCAACACTGAATAAATAATAATATAGTATTATCCATATGCTGAAGATATGCTATTGTGTGTTTAGATGAGCTGACCACAATGCTGTGTCTGTGTGTGTGTGTCACATACAGTGAGCAAAATGACAGGTACGATTGAGCTTTGAAGGTTGTTGCAATTCAAATACATTAGTGATAACTCTCAGTTCACCATCTGTTCTGATTTACTTCTACTATAATTGAACCTCTAGAAGAGGTTTCCTGGCACATCCACAATAGCCCTTCATCCCCAAAACAATACCCAAAATGAGTTCTTCTAGGAAACAAAACCAGCAGTTTTCTTCAGGACTTACAAATGGCCAAAGTAATTCTTATCAGGAATGTTTCCTTTCGCTAAGGAAAGTAAAGCATATTGTATTATAATTTGTCAGTCTCCTCAACTTCGTGAGACCTTCAGTTGTTCATTCCCTGCTGTTTCTATTCAATACTAACATTTAAATTGGGACTTTATTTCTTCTTTGCTTACTATACCTCTTATCTCCATGTTTTTATTCCCAGGTACACTCATTATGATGTACATTAGATTACCAGAGCACTGAGGGATATGCCACATTTAAACACACACAAAACTGCACTTCTTCACAGATTTATTGCAATTAATTGTTCCTTCTGAAGTAATTTTTTACAATGCCATAGCTCTTTTGCCGATACCCATCAAAAATCTTTATAAAAAGCCACACAAATGACATCCTAGCATTATATACTCAGACAAAAGGATTGTCTTCATCTAGCATGTTTTCAGATTGGTGTTAACATTTTATCTTACAGGACAAACCCTAAAGTACCTTTGCTTACATTTGCACTAACAATTGCTTACCCCCAACAAAGATCTCTATACACATCTGAAAACTAGACATTTAATAGAATCATAGAATCATGGAATATCAGGGTTGGAAGGGACCTCAGGAGGTCATCTAGTCCAACCCCCTGCTCAAAGCAGGACCAATCCCCAACTAAATCATCCCAGCCAGGGCTTTGTCAAGCCTGACCTTAAAAATATCTAAGGAAGAAGATTCCACCACCTCCCTAGATCACGCATTCCAGTGTTTCACCACCCTCCTAGTGAAAAAGTTTTTCCTAATATCCAATCTAAAGCTCCCCCACTGCAACTTGAGACCATTACTCCTTGTTCTGTCATCAGCTACCACTGAGAACAGTCTAGATCCATCCTCTTTGAAACCCCCTTTCAGATAGTTGAAAGCAGCTATCAAATCCCCCCTCATTCTTCTCTTCTGCAGACTAAACAATCCCAGTTCCCTCAGCCTCTCCTCATAAGTCATGTGTTCCAGTCCCCTAATCATTTTTATTGCCCTCCGCTGGACTCTTTCTAATTTTTTCCACATCCTTCTTGTAGTGTGGGGCCCAAAACTGGACACAGTACTCCAGATGAGGCCTCACCAATGTCAAATAGAGGGGAACGATCACGTCCCTCGATCTGTTGGCAATGCCCCTACATATACATCCCAAAATGCCATTGGCCTTCTTGGCAACAAGGGCACACTGTTGACTCATATCCAGCTTCTCGTCCACTGTAACCCCTAGGTCCTATTCTGCCGAACTGCTGCCGAGCCATTCGGTCCCTAGTCTGTAGCGGTGCATGGGATTCTTCTGTCCTAAGTGCAGGACTCTGCACTTGTCCTTGTTGAACCTCATCAGATTTCTTTTGGCCCAATCCTCTAATTTGTCTAGGGGCCCTCTGTATCCTATCCCTACCCTCCAGCGTATCTACCTCTCAGTTTAGTGTCATCCGCAAACTTGCTGAGGGTGCAATCCACACCATCCTCCAGATCATTAATTAAAATATTGAACAAAACCGAAATAGGATCGAAAATTAGGAGAAATATTTTAAGGTAATGTTATCCAAGAACCTCTTAATGCCAGCTGGCAAAGGGATGTCCTGATTCTGGTATCTACAATCTGGCTCACCAAAGAAAGTCATGGGAGGTCTTAAATGAAAGCTGGAGTCACAGTTGTCATTAATGTCACTGTGAAATGTATGAACAGATATGATGTAAGGAGTTATGTATATATACTGAAAATATATTCTTTGAGCCTGCATGAAGTAGGAGTCGCCAGCAAAGATTAAAGACAGGCCATTTCTTCCAGACAGGAGGTAAGAAAGGCATATCACTGTTTGAATGTAAATTAAGCATTGTAAACTAACACCATGGATGCTCATTTACATACAAAGTCAAAATGTTAATGAAGAGATGTGAAATCAATAAGGAAGCAGCACATAGGGGAAAAAAGCCATGGGTGTGTATCCTGTCTCTTTGAGGGTTGTGACCTTAAGAGCATTCCAAAGCCAACTGGCATACAGTTGTCATGATATTTATCCAACGGGTGGCATGTAATGCATCACTGGAAAATCCATAACTCACTGAAACATTACTATTACTGGGTGGTACACACTATGTACAGGTATGTATGTATGGGTCATGTACGAAAGTTACAGACATGTTGAAATTGTTATTAAAACGTTATTATACATGGTATTACTTAAATCTATACCTTTTTGATTAATAAAATTGCTTTACTTTTTAATATAAACCAACACTGTGCTGTGACTGAAATAAGAGTGTTTGTCAAGCCCCATTTAAATTAACGAGCTGCTGTTTACTGTCTCTTAGGGGCAGTGAACCTAATAACTTCTGTGAGTGCTCAAGGGAGGACCAGACAGTTTGAGGGAAATGTGGGACTGGGAGATGTTGGGAGCCAAGGAGAGGCTCTTGTATTATGAGCATGCTACTGGTGTCAGGGCTCTGAACCAAGGAGACATAGCCCAGAGACACACAGGGTTATAGGCCAGATGGTAACACAACCCTTTACTGATCTCTGTTGAACCCAAAGTGTCACAGGGGTATATAAAGGAAACAATGAAGACACTCCCCTCATCCTGCACCTAGGAAATACGTGTTCAGTGTGTTTACATTCTTGCTTTTTTTTCCTCTCAGTTTCTGTTTTCACCCAACCTTGCCTCTTTCCCACACAGACACCCCTGCCCCCCCCCCCCCCAAACCTGGTCAGAACAATATACCCAGTCGAACCCTCTGCTCCCATGGTGTGACTTTCCGGGGAAACTGTATTAGGTCTTGTTCTAGGTGTGGGCCCTTAACTGTCTCACAGCTATCTTAAGTGAAGGGTGTATTCACACATCAGTTGTAATGAGGTTTTAATTTAACTCATAACAAGGTTTAACATAGATCATAACAATACTGTACCACTTCAAAAATGTTTTGAAAGGGTTACATACTGTGCTGGTGAAAGAAAAGAAAGAAAAATTCTGTGAAAAAAATATTGTGGGAAAATTGCTTCTTTTTGTCAAAATTTGAAATTTTTTGGCCAGCTCTATTAAGGGTGGACATTTTAAAAGAGTTAAGGGGATATGAGAACCTAGCTCCTCTTAATTTCTAATGGAAATTATGTGTTTAAATACCAAGGTAGCTTTGAAAATCTCAGCCTAAATATGTTGTTCCATAACACTACGAATATGTTGTATTGTATCTGTGACTCTGTCAAGGTTCCTCCCCCACTCTGAACTCTAGGGTACAGATGTGGGGACCTGCATGAAAAACCTCCTAAGCTTATCTTTACCAGCTTAGGTCAAAACTTCCCCAAGGTACAAAATATTACCCCCGTTATCCTTGGAATGGCCGCTACCACCACCAAACTAATACTGGTTACTGGAGAAGAGCTGTTTGGACGCGTCCTTCCCCCCAAAATACTTCCCAAAACCTTGCACCCCACTTCCTGGACAAGGTTTGGTAAAAAGCCTCACCAATTTGCTTAGGCGACTACAGATCCAGACCCTTGGATCTTAAGAACAATGAACAATCCTCCCAACACTTGCACCCCCCCTTTCCTGGGAAATGTTGGATAAAAAGCCTCACCAATTTGCATAGGTGACCACAGACCCAAACCCTTGGATCTGAGAACAATGAAAAAGCATTCAGTGTTTTACAAGAAGACTTTTAATAAAAAATAGAAGTAAATAGAAATAAAGAAATCCCCCCTGTAAAATCAGGATGGTAGATATCTTACAGGGTAATTAGATTCAAAAACATAGAGAACCCCTCTAGGCAAAACCTTAAGTTACAAAAAAGATACACAGTCAGAAATAGTTATTCTATTCAGCACAATTCTTTTCTCAGCCATTTAAAGAAATCATAATCTAACACATACCTAGCTAGATTACTTACTAAAAGTTCTAAGACTCCATTCCTGTTCTGTCCCTGGCCAAGACGACTACAGACAGACACACAAACCCTTTGTTTCTCTCCCTCCTCCCAGCTTTTGAAAGTATCTTGTCTCCTCATTGGTGATTTTGGTCAGGTGCCAGCGAGGTTACCTTTAGCTTCTTAACCCTTTACAGGTGAGAGGAGCTTTCCCCTGGCCAGGAGGGATTTCAAAGGGGTTTACCCTTCCCTTTATATTTATGACACGCCCCCCAAATCTCAGCTAGGGTGAAACACTGGCTGGGATTTCTTCCTGGAGCTCTAGGAAAACAGAGTTAATAAGACACATGCATCTCTAAATATACTACCAAGTACATAAAGACTAACAATATTTTCCACATCTCAAGGACGATTTTAACCAGTTGATTCTGGGAAACTTCCACGGGAGAGTGCATCAGCCACTTTGTTAGAAGCTCCTGAGATGTGTTGGATGTCGA